>NC_064638.1:99638172-104638172 GCF_023864345.2 Schistocerca serialis cubense | reverse complement strand
TAAGTTCGACGTCAAGTGCAATAATGTGGGCGGAATTTGACGCGTGTCGGGAGGACGTGGAAAAAAGTGCAGTCCTTGTCGTAATGCGGAAACGAAGCGCTTTTTCTCACGTCCAGCGGGGCACGATCATTGGCTTTCGGGCCAAAGGTGGAAGTATTCCCGAAATGACAGTTTGTAACAGTCCAGGTGTCGCCGTGGTTAAAGTGTGCCATACAAGGCACAATGGCAATACCCAAAACCGGCGCCCACGCAACTGCCATGTTCCACAAGTCATAGACGACAGTGGTGAACGACGGCTTGCTGAGATGTGCAGTGTCGAATAGGCGTACAGCTCTTGAGCACAAACAGACGTGTAGTACAGATAGAAATGGTGAGTAGGCGACAGAGCAACAAGGAAAAAATGGAAATAAATGTAAATCCTAAATGCCCCATTTCCTACCTGGCCGTCATCCTAGACGTTTGTACTACTTAACCACCATATAAATGTCCTTGGTCGTTATCGGAAACACACCGTGTCGTTACAGTGACCACTTAGAGTGGTCGCACTGACCATGGTTTCAGGTCAGTTGTGTATACAGGGTGGTCCATTGATCGTGACCGGGCCAAATATCTCCCGAAATAAGCGTCAAACGAAAAACCTACAAAGAACGAAACTTGTCTAGCTTGAAGGGGGAAACCAGATGGCGCTATCGTTGGCTCGCTAGATGGCGCTGCCATAGGTCAAACGGATACGTAAAGAAATACAAATGTTTTAGTTGGAACTCTTTTTTTTTCGCTTTGTGATAGATGGCGCTGTAATAATCACAAACATATGGGTCACAATTTTAGACGAACAGTTGGTAACGGGTAGGTTTTTTTAAATTACAATACAGAACGTAGGTACGTTTAGACATTTTGTTTCAGTTGTTCCAATGTGATACATATACCTTTGTGAACTTATTATTTCTGAGAACGCATGCTGTTACAGCGTGATTACCTGTAAATTCCATATTAATACAATAAATGCTCAAAATTATGTTCGTCAAGCTCCATGCATTTGGCAACACGTGTAACGACATTCCTCTCGACAGCGAGTAGTTCGCCTTCCGTGATACTTCGACGGCCAATCGACCTGTCATGAAATATGTTATTCAGTACAGCTTCAACAGCACGCGAGCTATGCGCCGGACATACATCATGTTGGAAGTACATCGCCATTCTGTCATGCAGTGAAATATCTTGTAGTAACATCGGTAGAACAATACGTAGGAAATCAGCATACATTGCACCATTTAGATTGCCATCGATAAAAGGGGGGCAATTATCCTTCCTCCCATAATGCAGCAGCATACATCTAACCTGCCAAGGTCGCTGACGTTCCACTTGTCGCAGCCATCGTGGATTTTCCGTTGTCCAGTAGAGCATATTATGCCGGTTTACGTTACCGCTGTTGGTGAATGACGCTTCGTCGTTAAATAGAACGCGTGCAAAAAAATCTGACATCGTCCCGTAATTTCTCTCGTGCCCAGTGGCAGAACTGTATATGACGTTCAAAGTCGCCACCATGCAATTCCTGGTACATAGAAATATGGTACGGGTGCAATCGATGTTGATGTAGCATTCTCAACACCGACGTTTTGAGATTCCCGATTCTCGCGCAATTTGTCTGCTACTAATGTGCGGAATAGCCGAGACATCAGCTAAAACACCTACTTGGGCATCATCATTTGTTGTAGGTCGTGGTTGACGTTTCACATGTGGCTGAACACTTCCTGTTTAATTAAATAACGTAACTATCCGGCGAACGGTCTGGACACTTGGATAATGTCATCTAGGATACCAAGCAGCATATATAGCACACGCCCGTTGGGAATTTTGATCACAATAGCCATACATCAAAACGATATCTAACTTTTCCGCAATTAGTAAACGGTCCATTTTAAAACGGGTAATATATCACGAAGCAAATACCGTCCGCACTGGCGCAATGTTACGTGATACCACGTACTTACACGTCTGTGACTATTACAGCGCCATCTACCACAAAGCGAAAAAAACGGTCCAAGTAAAACATTCATATTTATTTACGTACTACACTAATATGCAATAAAAAATGGGGGGCTCCTATTAAAAAAAAAACGCGGTTGATATCCGTTTGACCTATGGCAGCGCCATCTGGCGGGCCAACCATAGCGCCATCTGGTTCCCCCTTCAAGCTAGACGTGTTTCGTTCTTTAGTTTTATCATTTGACGCTTATTTCGTGAGATATTTGGCCCGGTCACTATCAGTGGACCATCCTGTATACTATCAACCCCGATTACACGCAGACTCACGATAAGCAGACCGAAGCTCCCTCACACTCAAGTGCAGTAATATCGTGATCGGCTAATGTTTTCGCTTCCTGCAACTGAGGGTAATTGACTGTTTGTAAGATAGTCCTTAGTGTGAAAGAGTGCTTAATTGGTAGTATTGTAAAACGAAGCACAGGATGTAAATAGCACGAACCTTTGACTGTGTGGGTCGTGGCTCGCGACTTCCATGAGCTTCCAGGTCTCCCGACTTGGACCCGTAGAATTTTTTGCTTTTTGTGCAGATATTTGAAAACTTTGATATTCCAGTTCTGTCTGCATTGTGCATATATCCCGGGAACGTATCGTGGATGGCTGTCAATCTATTCGGAGCTCGACTGGGACTCTTGAACATGTATGGGAATCGATGAAGAGACTTGCCAGAGTCTGCCTTCACGTGGAACACTTGTTGTACTATGTTTGCGTTAGGATCAGTTCTGCAGTTTGGATCCTCTGGGATTTCATTGTAAGGCATTTATATACTCAGTCGTAATACTTTGCGTCGGGGAAAGTATTGGCTTCCGGATCTATGGTTATTATGATCATTTGCTTGTTTCATCGTGCCCTACTTTCACCTTTCGATCGACACCTATAACAGCCAAAACACCCTGTATAGACATTATTTCATAATACACTCATGTTCAGAAAAAATTGAACATCTCGAATGACTAGGGATAGAACATGTATGTCCCACAGAAATATTTAGGATTGGAACCTTGAGGACGGTCAACATTGATTCGCGTCGCAACAGAATCTACTGGTAAGATAGGCCTGCAGCTCCAGTTCTCGCTATAAATCGAATATAATGGATCAGTGTGACTTGAGCAGAAGTGCAAAATGTCTCGCAGACGTATGAGCGAACCGTGCCGTCAAATCTGTGAGTTTGAAACAGTGCGCATCATTGGCATGAGAGAATGTAATGCATCCATCTGGGAGTTTGCTTCTCGTTTGGGACGCCACTGGGGACAGGAATGGCATCAGATAGTGTTATCGGATGAATCCAGGTTCTATTTGTTTGAACGTGATGGCTGCATTTTGGTCAGCTGCTGACAGGAGCAGTGACACCACAGCGACTGCGTTCCCACAAGACACAAAATGCTTCAAATGGCTCTGATCACTATGGGACTTAACATCTGAGGTCATCAGTCCCCTAGAACTTAGAACTACTTAAACCTAACTAAACAAAGGACATCACACACATCCATGCCCGAGGCAGGATTCGAACCTGCGACCGTAGCCGTCGCTCGGTTCCAGACTGTAGCGCCTAGAACCGCTCGGCCACCCCGGCCGGCCCACAAGACACACTCGAGGCACTGTGATCAGAGTGACCTACGCTAATGACATTCTGCGACCCGTAGCCATGCCCTCTCTGAACACTTCAGAAACCATTGTTCAGCAAGACAACCCACGACCACATGATGTTGCACGAGAACGTGCCTTATTGGTGTCACAGGATGTCAGCCTTTTACCTTGGCCCGAGAGTTCACCAATCGAAAATGTGTGGGATATGGTAAAACGACGGATGCAGTGCTGTGATCCAATGCCAACCACCACAGATGGGCTTTGGAACCGGGTGAAAGCGTCATGGATAACTATGATGCAGGATACCATTCGCGCCTTATACGCGCCTCACGCATGGTACAAGGTATTAGGGCCCTTGGCGGATACTGTGCCTAATAGGCAACAGGACACATACTGAACCTGATTGAAATATTAATCATTTCTGCAGAACATACTACTGTACATGTCCTGTGAATATGAACCTCCTACCTCTAGTCGTTCATGATGTATTTTTTCGGAACATGACTGTATAAATCTCTGATGCTGTACCATTTGCACATACTACACACACACACACACACACACACACACACACACACACACACACCCTATCGACTGGCGACAGAATGACGACGATGATATACGGTTCATTATGTGTACCGTACCTTCTCATTTGCGTACCCGAAAAAGGGAGTTAGTTCTCTCCATAACGAGTATGAAAGAGGATAAAGTGTTAGTGTTATCCAGAGAAGAGTTTCGATGAAACACTTTTAAGAAAATTTAAAAGAAAAAACTATTATGCGAAAGCTTGTAGTGCAACGTTTGAGGTCTTTTGTCATTAATCAGTGTTACAGTTTTGCCACAGAACCCAATCTTTACATGCGAACAGTCACAGTAGACGCTGGGAATCGAACTCACACGTAAAAAGCCGGAGCACTGCTGTCGCCATTAATCGATGACACACTTGAAAGGCAACGTGCGTGCGTTGTTGCCGCACTGATTTGAGTCCAGTCAGCGAGTGCATCCAACATTACCACTTGCGAAACAAGAACAGTTTGCTAAGAATTAGTGCCAAAATGAAAGCCAAACACCCTTGGGAGGCAAGTAATTGTAGCTGTCATTCATATAAAAGTTTTCTTTTATATTGCTGGATAAGTTTCTACTTCTACACTTCCCCGCGTTAAGCTTACCTTTTTTCTTATTTTTTAATTTTTACAGCAACTGAAAATTTTTGCTTGTTTCTACGCCGCTCTCGGCTTCATACATGTTTGACAGTGTTTCCATTCCAAAGCCATTGTAAGTTGTTAATTTCAGAGGTTGGTGTCATCTGGAAACCAAAGGTTTGTGATTTTTGCCCCTTGTAGTTTAGTACTGTTCTAATTTTTCCCCATTCTCTCTTCCTCAAACGACACTTTTCTACGAAAAGATTCTATTTATTCACCTTTAATTTGTTTTAGTACTAATTAGTTCTGGTGAATAGGAAATGACTTGAGAGTCTCTGTAATTCATCTGTTCTTCGTATCTAATTTCCATTTATACTGTCGAAGACAAAACTTTAAATCTGAGTTTACCATAAGGTGTTCGATTTATTCTTAGTTCTTCCTGTCATTACAAAAGAGAAAATCAAAACTGGTTATCGGATATCCTAGGCTTTTCTGAACCTAAACTGGCCAATATTGCGTTTCATTTACTATTTTTGCGTGTACGCAGCAATCAACCATTCCAGTCCGTTAGGTATTAAATAGATATTCCGACACTGATCTGCTGCCTTTTCTTCACAAATATAGATACTTTGTGCATGTGGTGTGATACAGGTCATAAATATTTAAACTCTTGTTTATGTACACCCAAGAACTGCTAATAAAATAAATCTTTATTCATCACCAGTTCCAGTCAAAAGTATCATAATTAGATACTAACTTTATTACAGCAGTCTACTCGATTTACCTACTGTAGTATCAGTAAGAAAAAATTACAAAAAAATATAGTGAGTCATTGTAGTCAAAAGAAGAAGCGTGTACCGATTTAAGGAACCTTAGCACACTGCACACATAAAGGGTCCCCGTGTACAGTAAACAGTACTGCAGTTGATCAGTATGAGGAGTGCACTGCACACACGCAAACAAGGGCAACTGGAATAACAAACTGAATAAATTATAACTACATTATTACCTTACTACGAGCCACCGGAACCCACGTATAAAAACATTAACCTCTCACCATCGATTATTTACAGAATCAAACTCCCACGAATCTGAAAGCTTCAGAGCTCTGCTTGCTTTACAAATTAGTTGTTGTTGTGGTCTTCAGTTCAGAAACTTTGATGCAGCTCTCCATGATACTCTATCCTGCGCAAGCTTCTTCATCTCTGAGTAACTACTGCAACCTACATTCTTCTGAATCTGCTTAGCGTATTCGTCTCTTGGTCTTCCTCTACGATTTTTACCCTCAACGATTCCCTCCAATGCTAAATTGGTGATCCCATGGTGCCTCAGAACGTTTCCTGTTAACTGGTTCCTTCTTTTAGTCAGACTGTGCCACAATTTCATCCTCTCCACATTTCTGTTCTGTACCTCCACATTAGTTACGTGATCTTCCCCTATAACCTTCGGCATCCATCTGTAGCACCACATTTCGAAACATCCTATTCTCTTCTTGCCTAAACTATTTTTTATCGTCCATGTTTCACTTCCATACTTGGCTACGCTCCATACAAATACTTTCAGAGAAGACTTCCCGACACTTAATACTCGATGTTAACAAATTTCTCTTCTTCAGAAATGCTTTCCCTGTCATAGCCAGTCTACATTTTATATCCTCTACACTTCGACCATCATCAGTTATGTTGCTCCCCAAATAGCAAAACTCGTCTACTACTCTAAGTTTCTCATTTCCTAATCTAATTCTTTCAGCATAACCTGATTTCAGTCGAATACATTTCATTATCATCGTTTTGCTTTTATTGATGTTCATCTTATATCCTCCTTTCAACACTGTCCATTCTGTCGAAAAGCTATTCCAGGTGCTTTTCTGTTTCTGACAGAATTACAATGTCATCGGCAAACCACAAAGTTTTTAGTTGTTCTCCATGGATTTTGATTCTTCCTCAAAATTTTCTTTTGTTTCCTTTAATTTAAGCTCAATATACAGATTGAATAAAAATCGGGGATATGCTGCAACCATGTCTCTCTCCCTTCTCAACCAGTGCTTCCCTTCCTTGCCCCTCGACTCTTATAACTGCAACCTGATTTTTGTACAAATTGCAAATAGCCCTTCGTCTCTGTATTTTACCCCTGCCACCTTCATCATTTTAAAGAGGGTATTCCAGCCAACATCGTCAAAAGCTTTCTCCAAGTCTACTGATACTAGAAACGTAGGTTTGCCTTTCCTTAATCTATCTTCTGAGGTAAGTCGTATGGACAGTATACCTCGAGTGGTCCAACATTTCTACGGAATCCAAACTGATCTTCCCCAACGTCGGCTTCTACCAGTTTTTCCATTCGTCTGTAAACAATTCGTGTTAGTGTATTGCAGCCAAGATTTTCTAAACTGATAGTTCGGTAATTTCCACACCTGTTAACGCCTGCTTTCTTTGGGATTGGAATTATTATATTCTTCCCGAAGTCTGATGGTATTTCGCCTGTTTCATACATCTTGCTCGCCAGATGGTAGAGTTTTGCCACGGCTCGCTCTCCCACGGCTATCAGTACTTCTAATGTTATTTTATCTATTCCTGAAGCCTTTTTTAGACTTAGGTCTTTCAGTGCTTTGTCAAATTCACCACGCAGTATCATATCTCATGTCTCATCTTCATTTACGTTCTCTTCCATTTCCATAATATAGCCCTCAAATACATCGCCCTTGTATCGACCCTCTATATACTCCTTCCATCATTCTGCTTTCCCGTCTGTGCTTAGGACTGGTTTTCCAGCTGAGCTTTTGATATTCATACAGGTCGTTCTCTTTTCTCCAAAGCTCTCTTTAATTTTGCTGTAGGCCGTATCGTTGTCCTCTAGCCATCCTTGCTTAATCATTTTGCACTTCCCATCGATCTCATTTTTGAGACTTTGTATTCCTTTTTGCCTTCTTCATTTACTGCATTTTTATATTTTCCCCTTTCAGCAATTAAATTCAATATCTCCTCTGTTACCCAAGGATTTCTACTGGCCGTCCTCTTTTTACCCACTTGATCATAATGGTTCGAATGGCTCTGGGCACTATGGGACTCAACATCTTAGGTCATAAGTCCCCTATAACTTAGAACTACTTAAACCTAACCAACCTAAGGACATCACACACACCCATGCACGAGGCAGGATTCGAACCTGCGACCGTAGCAGTACCGCGGTTCCGGACTGCAGCGCCAGAACCGCACGGCCACCGCGGCCGGCCCCACTTGATCCTCTGCGGCCTTCATTAGTTCATCTCCCAAAGCTGCCCATTGTTCTTCTACTGTTTTTTCCCCTGTATTTTTCAATCATTCTCTGAAACGCTCTACAACCTCTAGTTCTTCCAGTTTATCCAGGTCCCATCTCCTTGAAATCCTACCTTTTTTCAGTTTGTTCAGTTTTATTCTACAGTTCATAACCACATATGCCCCTGGAAATGTCTTACAATTAAAAACCCTAAATCTCTGTCTTACTGTTATATAATCTATCTGAAACCTCGAGGCATCTCCAGGCCTCTTCCACGTATATAACCTTCCTTCATGATTCTTCAACCAAGTGTTAGCTATGACTAAGTAATGCTCTGCGCAAATTTCTGCCGGTCGGCTTCCTCTTTCATCCCTTACCCCCAGTCCATATTCGCCTACTACTTTTCCATCTCTCCCTTTTCCTACAATTGAATTCCAGCCCCCGTGACTATTAAATTTTCTTCTCCCTTAAATATCTGAATAATATCTTTAATCGGATCATTCATTTCTTCAATCTCTTTGTCATCTGCGGAGCTAATTGGCATATAAACTTGTACTACTGTGGTAGGTGTGGACTTCGTGTCTATCTTGGCCAAAATAATGCGTTAAATATGCTGTATGTAGTAGCTTATCCGCGCTCCTGCTTTTTTATTCATTATTAAACCTACCCCTGCATTAACCCATTTTGGTTTTGTATTTATAACTCTGTATTCACGTAACCAGAAGACTTGTTCCTCCTGCCACCGAACTTCACTAATTCCCACTATATCTGACATTAACCTATCCATTTCCTTTTTTTAAATTTTCTAACCTACCTGTCCGACTAAGGGAGCTGATATTCCACGCTCCGATACGTAGAACGGCAGTTTTCTTTCTCCTGATAGCGATGTCCTCTTGAGTAGTCCCCGCCTGGAGATCCAAATTAGTTTATGTGTTAACTATTTGACGACAAGAATGAAAAAACTTTATAACTGACGATGTACGTATATATGTATGTATGTTAACCAGGGACCTAGAAAAGACGGAGAGGCTCCGTCCCCGTCGCAGCCGCAGTGGTCCACAACCCCACGACGACTACGGCAGTCCAATTCACCCCTCCGCCGCCCCACAGCGAACCCAGGGTTATTGTACGGCTTGGCCCCCGGTGGACCCCCCAGTTAACGTCTCACACCAGACGAGTGTAACCCCTATGTTTGCGTGGTAGAGTAATGGTGGTGTACGCGTACCTGGAGAACTTGTTTGCGCAGCAATCGTCGACATAGTGTAATTGAGGCGGAATAAGGGGTATCAGCCTGCATTTGCCGAGGCAGATGGAAAACCACCTAAAAACCATCCACAGAGTGGCCAGCTTACCGAACCTCGACACAAATCCGCCTGGCGGATTCGTGGCGGGGACCAGGCGCTCCTTTCCGCCCTGAAAGCCGTACGTTAGACCGCACGGCCAACCGGGCGGGCATAACTGACGATACAAAATTCTAATTATTGATTTATTACTTTCGGAATATTCATCCATGGAGAAAAGAAAAATATAAAACCAAAACTGATAAACTAAAAACCTGGTCTATGCTGTCAACTAAAGATACTTTTGGGTAGAATTAACCGTTTAAATAAAGAACGTTTACCGTATACGAGCTGAAACAGCCAGTAGTTCATATACCAACTGTTGGGCGGCGCCTACAATCCAGCACAAAATTCTGTAATCGTAGCCGTAAATGGAAGTCGTATGAGAACTACCTTCCAGCACAGTTTGTTAATTCTAAGATTTACACAACCTACATTGAGAAATATTTACATTTTTCTGAAAAGTTAGTTTTTCTCATACGATGTATCGTACAGTGATATAATTTTCCACTACGTTCAGTGGCATATCTGGATGCTGTCACTTACATGCATTGCGAACAGACAGACTTTCTACCTTTCATATTATTTGGTTTGGATGGGGGACAGATGTTAAGAAGAAACAATGTTTCAAGTTATGTGTAAAATTTGTTGTCTTTCACTAAGTGCTTTCATTCTCAAATACTGGAGGAAAATAACGTGCCTGAATTCCAATTTCAAGGAAAGCAGTTGCTGACAGTTATGAAAATTACAGAACTGTCAGTTTAATAAGTCATGGTTGCAAGATATTACCACAGATTCTTTACAGAAAAATAAAGAAACTGATAGAAGCTGACCTTGGCGAAGGTCACTTCGGATTCCGGAGAAATGTAGGAACAAGTAATACTGACACTGCAACTTATTTTAGAAGATAGTAAAGGAAAGGCAAACCTAGGTTTATATTTGAAGACTTAGAGAGAGCTTTTGAAAATGTTGACTGGAATTCTTTCTTTGAAATCCTGAATTTCGCAGGGGTAAAATACAAGAAGTGAAAGACTATTTGCAACTTGTACAGAAACTAGACAGTAATCATAATAATCTATGAGCATGAAAGCGAAGTAGAATTTGGGAACGGAGAGAGGCAGGTTTGTAGCCTATCCCCAATGTTTTTCATTCTATGTATTGAGCAAGCAGTAAAGAAAACGAAAGGAAAATGTGGAGTAGGAAATATGAAGAAATAAAGACTTTGAGGTCTGCTGACGAATTATAACTCTGTCAGAAACAGAAACGCACCTGGAAGAGCTTTTGAACAGAATTGACAGTGGCTTGAAAGGAGGATATAAGATGAACATCAGCAAAATCGAAACAGGATAATGGAATGTAGCAGCATTAAATCAGATGATGCTGAGGGAATTAGATTAGGAAAAAAGACACTTAAAGTAGTAGAAGTGTTCTGCTATTTGGGCAGCAAAATAACTGATGATGGTCGAAGTAGAGAGGATATAAAATGTAGACTGGCAATGGCAAGTGGAGAGATTTGTTGACATCCAATGTAGATTTAAGGATTAGGAAGCCTTTTTTGAAAGTATTCGTATGGAGTGGAGCCATGCATGGAAGTGAAACGTGGACAATAAAAAGTTTAAGCAAGAAAATAATAGAAGCTTTTGAAATATGGTGCTACAGAAGGATGCATCGACTTTGATGTGTAGCACACGTAACTAATGAGGACATACTGAATATAACATGGAACTAAAAGAAGGGATTGGTTGGTAGGACACATTCTGAGACATCAAGGGATCACCAGTTTGGTACTGGAGGGAAGTTGGGGGGGGGGGGGGGGGATAAAAATCGTAGAGGGAGACGAAGAGATGAATACAGTATGCATATTCAGAAGGATGTAGGTTGCAGTAGTTATTTGTAGGATAAAGTAGCATGGAGGGCTGTATCAAACCAATCTTCGGACTGAAAAACATATAACAACAAATCATTCATTCAACCGTTATTGAGGAACTATTATGTTTATCCATAAAGTTAATTTTTCTCTGGACCATATATCTTCAAATTACGTGTAACGTTTGTTGGAATTCTCAAGTAGGTGATGAATCTAAAGAGCTTAATTTGCGCGTCTCGAGTCACACTGTCTTAAGGCAACACACAGTTTCTAACTTTAATCCTTGACTCAGTGTGTTAAACCTTAAAGTGCGGTTACGCTTCTTAACATGGAAATAATGACGGCATTATACATTTTTTTATTCGTTCAGTAATTATATGGAATACTGAAAATCAAATTTTTGGCGCCCTCTGGAAGCCTTCTAATGGTGCCTGGTGACCGTCTTAACCGTTAAGTTGTATAGTTACTCAGACAACATCCTTGAACAATCTCCGAAATTATGTCAATGGACTTCAGGGTCCTGTTGTATAAGCGTTCGTACTTTGAATTCGCCTTATGATACACGATTTGTAGATCTATAAAAAGCGTTCTTCAATGTAAAAGAGTAAATAGTATTCGAAATTCAAAGAGAAATAACTATATACTACAGGAAAGTTTAGGCTACTTACTATATTTACTAGGACCACGAGGGAGAAATAACAAGGGAAGGTTAACAGAAAAGTGCTCTGATTGAAAAGAGTGTAAGGCAGTGATGGAATCTTTTTCCTACCTTTCAATCCGTCCATTGACGGCAGATACACGAAATTTGAGTGGAATGAACGTTAATGGACGTAGAATCTGTGTTGAGAGTAAAGCAAAGAAAGAATAATGTGGTGCAGCAGAAATGCGATTAGTGATATACTAAATATCAGAGATGAACGCAGTATGCTATCTTGGAAGGAAAATAACGTATTAAATACGAAGCAAGGAGGATGTAACAAGCTGACTAGCTCAGGAAAACAGTATTCCTCGTTAAAAGAACTGTACTAATGAATAACAGGACATAATAACAAGAACCAATTTCAAGAAATATAAGGAAGGATTACATTCTTGAATGAATATGGAGAACGATTTGCGGGAAAATCAGAAAGGGGCGAATCGATGCGTTTATGGTGTCGTATAAGGATAGTGAAAATCAAATCCGGTGATGCCGTAACCAGTGACGAAATCGTTGACTGGAAGAAGGAATATCACCGAATAACGTATGTTGTGCTGGAGGGAGTGATAGATGGTAAACTCACAAGGGAAGACAAAGACTGCAATTTTTTACTTGATGTCTTTTTGTCATCAGCCTTCTAACTGGTTCCATGGGGACCGGCATGAGTTCCTCTTCTGCGTCAACTTCTTTATCTCGGAACAGGACTTCCTCAACATCCTCAGTTATCTTGAGTTACCTGGTGTATGTACAGCAATGTCTGTCTTCCTCTACAGATTTCACTTTGTACAGTTCGCTCTAGTTCTGTGGATCTTACGCCCTGAATTCTTGACAAATGTCCTGTCATCCTGTACCTTCCTGTCTGTTTTCCCATATTTTCTTTTCTTTGCTGGTTAGACGGTGAACCGCGCCAAACCTTATCTTACGACTTCACTTAACTTTCAATATCTTTTATAGCGCCATAACACAAGCATTTTGATTGCTTTCTTTTCCGTGGTCCACACCGTCAATGATTCACTACCCAATGGTACTGTACTCCAAAAGTACATTTTCAGAAATTCCCTACTCAGTGCCTACGCTTAACGCCCGTACACTTCTTTTGACTAGAACGCCCTCTTCGGCTGTCCCAGCCTGCTCTTTCTTTGATCATCATATGTTATTTTGCTTCGGAGGTAGAAAAAGTACAAAGCCTTATCTACAACGTGGTCACCAGTTTTAATAGGAAATTTCTCACTGATCTCATTTCTCCTGTTTTTCATAACATTAGTCTTTTTTCGGTTTACTCCCAATCCGTGTTCTGTACTGATTAGACTATCCTTTTATTCAGCAGGTGGCGCAACTCCTTTCCACTTTCACTAAGGATAGAAGTGACACCAGTAAATCTTATGAGTGACATTGTTTCACAATTAATTTCAAACTCAATAGAGTGTACAGGGGGGGGGGGGGGGGGGTCGAAAGACTGTATCGGTGTCTTACACCCTTTTCAAATCGAGTACTTCATTCTTGATCTTCCAATCTTCCATTCTTATTTTTTTCATCGTGGTTCTTGTACGTATTGTATATTATATTTCCTATATCTTACTCCTAATTTTTCTCAGAAGTTTAACATCTTGCGCACTTTACATTGTCGAATGGCTTTTCTAGGTCGGCTAGGTCGGCAAATCTAGTGAATGTCTCTTGACTTTTATTAAGTCTTGCGTCCATTAGCAAGTACAACATCAAAACTTTCCAAAATGCAAACTGATAGTTTTCTAACAGATCTTCGATTTCCTTTTCGGTTCTTAAATATGTTACACTTTTCGGCAGCTTGTACGCATCAGAAATAAGGCGACTGAACGACAGTTCTCTCACTTACCTGCCCTTGCTATCTTCGGTATTGTGCGGATTGTGGTGTCACCGCCAGACACCACACTTGCTAGGTGGTAGCCTTTAAATCGGCCGCGGTCCGTTAGTATACGTCGGACCCGCGTGTCGCCACTGTCAGTGATTGCAGATCGAGCGCCGCCACACGGCAGGTCTATAGAGACGTCCTAGCACTCGCCCAGTTGTACAGCCGACTTTGCTAGCGATGGTTCACTGACAAATTACGCTCTCATATGCCGAGACGATAGTTAGCATAGCCTTCAGCTACGTCATTTGCTACGACCTAGGTGGTTGGTGGTTGTTGGGATGTTTAAGGGGGACTAAACAGCTAAGGTCATCAGTCCCCCATGCTACGACCTAGCAAGGCGCCATTATCATTTGCTATTTATCTTGTGATGTATGTACCGTCAGACCGATGTTTACCAATTATGGATTATAGTTAAGTATTCCAGAAGCTACGTACTTTTTTTACTAGACTCAACTCCTTTAACTGTTCCAGACCTCACGCCCGCCTGCGTGAGCTTAAACGCGTGCCTTTCGGCTATCTCATAGAGGCTCGGCTGTCTTGCCAAGTCACAAAACGGATGATATGTTTCCGAAAGTCTGATAGTATATTTCCAATGTCATTGATTCTACACTCCAACTCGAGCTGTTTCTTGAAATTTACTGAATACAGGGTGATTCAAAAGGATACCACAAATTTAGGAATTTAAAACTCTTCAACGACAAAAGGCAGAGCTAAGCACTATCTGTCGGCGAATTAAGGGAGCTATAAAGTTTCATTTAGTTGTACATTTGTTCGCCATTTCAGCCAATAAAGTTTTTGGTCCCTTTTTCTTCGAAGGTGCTACTGTAACTGGACTACAGTATCTGGAGATGTTAGAGAATTGGCTGTTCCCTCAGCTCGAACAAGAAGCACAACAATTCATATGTCAGCAGGATGGAGCGCCACCACATTGGCACTTATCTGTCCGTAACTACCTGAACGTCAACTACCCGAGGCGATGGATCGGCCGCCAGGCAGCCCGTGACAGAGCACTTCATCACTGGCCTCCAAGAAGCCCTGATCTTACCCCCTGCGATTTTTTCTTATGGGGGTATGTTAAGGATATGGTGTTTCGGCCACCTCTCCCAGCCACCATTGATGATTTGAAACGAGAAATAACAGCAGCTATCCAAACTGTTACGCCTGATATGCTACAGAGAGTGTGGAACGAGTTGGAGTATCGGGTTGATATTGCTCGTGTGTCTGGAGGGGGCCATATTGAACATCTCTGAACTTGTTTTTGAGTGAAAAAAAAACCTTTTTAAATACTCTTTGTAATGATGTATAACAGAAGGTTATATTATGTTTCTTTCATTAAATACATATTTTTAAAGTTGTGGTATTCATTTTGAATCACCCTGTATTTTGCGTGCCGCGTCAAACTAGTCAGAAGAATGGTCAACTTGTAACTGTGCGTCCTTGCTCTTCATTCCTGAATACTGCCCTCGTCGTCCCTCACGCACGCCGTGTTACCCTCGGCGTTGCACGAGAAACCGCGAGGCCAGCAGTGCGTTGTCAGCCGCAAGCCCGCACCCTCCCACGAGTCCCCTCTCGGACGCAATCCCTCTGCCCCCCCCCCTCTCCTCCCCCACAGAGTCGGGTTTCAGAGGCGATCCTCGGTAGGCCCCTGTTCCCGTCCCTGTCTGGTTTCGAATTGCACCCCTTTTTCCCTGCTCGCCCCCTTCAAGTCGCCAACTTGTCTTGCCTCACAGTCACGTACAGAATTAACTTCAGGAAGCGTACGTGAGGAATATGGCGCTAGACCAGACACTTCGGAGCTGTTGTCGTCGTATCATGTGTCAGGAAACAGCAACACTCGTCAGAGCGGCATTTGTCACGAGCACGCATGTAGGTGGCACTCGTCAGCTGAGACATTGCTTTTGGTTAGATTGAGCGCCCTGTGTCAGCAGACAACTTACAGTTGTTGTCCTGCGAACTAACATAGAAGATGTACGAAGAAGAGCAACGGTTACAATGTTGTTTCACTGGCAAGAGAACAAAACTGTAACGTTATATATTTTGAACTAGCACGAATCCACATATCAGATATCAGATAGCCTACCTAAAAAATTGCCTACTATTAACTTTAAAAGCATACCTTCAAATGCTGGACCGCACCCTATGTGTCCATACCGTAGGGACCATTACTGAAAATTATATTAATAACAGCTCCCGCAGAGTCGTATTGAATGTTGTCCGCCGTCACATACTTTTCGTGACATGTATTCATGCGCGTGTCGGTCTGTCTCAAAGAACCGTAGTCACGTAGTTGTCTGGCCCCGTAGTATATCGCTTAGGTGGACACTACGGCGCTTGTGCTAGCCATTCTTACAAGGGAACCTCCCCATCTCACCCCCCGCAGATTTAGTTATAAGTTAGCACAGTGGATAGGCCTTGAAAAACTGAACACAGATCAATCGAGGAAAGAGGAAGAAGTTGTGTGGAACTATGACAAAAATAAGCAAAATATACAAACTGAGTAGTCCATGCGCAAGATATGCAACATCAAGAAGAACGTGAAATGAGGGGCGCCATGGTCCCGTGGTTTGCGTGAGCAGCTGCGGAACGAGAGGTCCTTCGTTCAAGTCTTCCCTCAAGTGAAAATTTTAATATTTTTCTTTTCGCAAAGTTATGATCTGTCCGTTCGTTCATTGACGTCTCTGTTCACTGTGATAAGTTTAGTGTCTGTTTTTTGCGACCGCACCACAAAACCGTGCGATTAGTAGACGAAAGGACGTGCCTCTCCAATGGGAACCGAAAACATTTGATCGCAAGGTCATAGGTCAACCGATTCCTCCACAGGAAAATCCGTCTGGTATATTCTATACGACACTGGTGACGGCATGTGCGTCACATGACAGGAATATGTTGCCGACCCACCTAACTTGTACACTTGGCGAATGAGTAAAAAGATTCTCCTACCCTGCCCGATTTAGGTTTTCTTGTGGATGTGATAATCACTCCCAAAAAAGTGATGAAAACATAAGAGTTTGTCACATAAACTGCAACAAATGAATGCAACAGTTTCACAGTCGCACAGGTTTCCCTGTGCTCTGTCAGAACATATGTTTTTAACGTTTTCATATTTTTCCGTGTGTAGAGCGTCAAATCCTGTATATGTCCAAGCAAATCTGAACATGTCCTGGAATTTTAGAGAGCGAAGTTAATTATGTGTGATTGCCTGATCTTTGATAATTGTCGGAAAATAAAAAATTAAACTTTTCACTCGAGGGAAGACTTGAACCAAGGACCTCACGTTCCGCAGATGCTCACGCTAACCACGGGACCACGGCGCTCTTGAGCTCACATTCTCCTTGTTGTTGCCTATTTTACGCATGGACTACTCAGTTTGAATATTTTGCTTATTTTTTTCATAGTTCCACACAACTTCTTCCTATTTTCTTGATTGATCTGTGTTCAGGTTTTCAGGGCCTATCCACTGTGCCAACTTACAACTAAATCTGATGGGGGTGCGATGGGGAGGTTCCCTTGTTATCCTAACCATACAGAAGCTGGGCGGGCACAACCTCTTCAGAAGTTCCGCGTTATAAGTAGACAAAGGGTCACTGTCATTTAGACACTCAGCTCTTCCGCCGACCTGTTGAGTCAATATCATCATCATCTTCAAGGATTACGTGTTTTGGCCTGTTACACCTCAGAACTATTCACACCCAAGGATCCTCCTGCCGGTTGAGTTATACTGTGTTTCAGCTTTAGCTCTCCTGTCATCAATCTATGTACGAGGGCTATTCGGGAAGTAAGGTCTCATAGGCTGTGAAATAGAAACGACAGTTAAAATTCACTGAAGCTGTTCACAGTTGCGTTGGGCAGTGTCTCTAGTATTCCTGTTGATCGCGTCAAGTCGTTCTTTTCCGTTCAGAGTACACAATGAGCATGCAAAGTTGTCTAGAAACTACTGTCTCCCTACAAGTAAGGGTGCCCGCTGAGAAGTTTTGCCTGATTTATACAACCCCACATAACGTGTGTATTTCCTTCATTGTGACAATTCTCAGCCGCATACTGCAGGGGCAATGAGGACGACCCTGCAGCGTTTTCGATGGGAAGTGTTTGAGCACCCACGATACAGGTCGGACTTGGCTCCCATTAATGTTCATGTCGGTTCGCATCAACCACTGGCCATGAAGACAATATTTGGCCCCGAAACGAACTGCAGATCACAGAAGTGGCAAAAAACACTGGCGGCTGCCTTCTCTGACGAGAATACCGGAAATCAGGTACAACGCTATGGAAAATGTCCAAATCGAAAGGGGTGACTACATAGAGAAGTAGCGGGAAGGTGTAGCAAACTGTTGCAAATGAAACGTTTCTGATTTTCACGGTGGTTTCTATTTGGCGACCGACCGGATCTTAGTTTGCGAATACCCTTCGTATTTAAAGAAGAGTGCAACTTTGCTTGTTTGTAATTCATTCAAATCTCTACCTTCAAAGCAAGTGGAAGATAACTGTCTGCATAAGATTTCGTTATCGGACTTGAAACATACATGTTTGTAACATATATAAATGGGAAAGGTTGTTACCAATACTCTCTAAAAGTTGTGCGCCAATTTGTTTCTCATTTCCACATGATCCCCTAATGAACATTCGGGTGGACATAGGCTATACATTTTTTAGTATACACAGTATACACTGAAGCGCCAAAGAAAGTGGTGTAGGCATGCTTATACAAATACAGATATATGCAAATAGGCAGAATACGGCGCTGCGGTCGGCAACGCCTATTTGAGCGGACAGTTATTAGATGGCTTATTTATGCTACAACGGTAGTTTATCAAAATTTAAGTGAGTTTGAACATGGTGTTACAGTCGGCGCATGAGCGATAGGACACAGCATCTCTGAGGTAGCGATGAAGTGGGGATTTTCACGTACGACCATTTCACGAGTGTACCGTGAATAACAGGAATCCTATAAAACATAAAATCTCCGACATCTCTGCGGCCGGAGAAAGATCCTGCAAGAACGGGACCAACGACGACTGAAGAGAATCGTTCAACGTGACAGAAGTGCAACCCTTCCGCAAATTGCTGCAGATTTCAATGCCGGGGCATCAACAAATGTCAGCGTGCGGACCATTCAGGGAAACATCATCGATATGGGATATCGAGGCGAAGGCCCTCTCGTATACCTCTGATAACTCCATGACACAAAGCTTTATGCCTCGCCTGGGCCCGTCAACACTCACTTTGGACTGTTGACGAGTGGAAACATGTTGCCACGTCGGACAAGTCTCGTTTCAAATTGTATAGAGCGGACGGACGTGTACAGGTGTGGAGACAACCTCATGAATCCAGGGAGGTGTGGGGCATCTGCAGTTGGAGTGATACGGGACGCCTGATACGTCTGGATACGACTCTGACAGGTGACACCTACGTAAGCATCCTGTTTTCACCTACATCCATTCGTGTCCATTGTGCACTCCGACGCACTTGTGCAATTCCAGTAGGGCAATACGACACTCCACATGTCCAGAATTGCTACAGAGTGGTTCCTGGAACACTCTTCTGAGTTTAAACACTTCCACTGTATTCAGTTTCTAAAGAATATATTAAATGTACACGTAAGTTGGGATTCTTACGGTTATTACGGCTATTCACTTCACTAACCTTCACTGAAATTAAATTTTCACGTGTCCCATATGTTTACAAGCGTTCATTTACGAACGACGTTCTCGAACATGTAACATTCTCTTTAAAGCTGAGCGAGAATAAATTGCCTCAGTAGTGATAGTACTTTTATTTTAATTTAAATTTTCATCTATGTATGTAAGTTCATGTTGCCGTATAAATTATTGCTTCCTCTGACGGATACCGAGATAAAATTCTGCTAAGGCAGTAGCTCAGATATTTTACATTTACAGGATACAGAGTGCAAGCATATCTGCATTGCAAGAGTTAATTTACGGGACGTAATTATTACACAGATATATTTAGCAGTTCTACGAAATCTGTTTTAAGGATTTTGGTTTCACTTTTGTCTTGTTTTAAGCCCGTGGATTATTTCATTACGCTACACGAAATTTCATACCACTGTTGTTGTTGTGGTCTTCAGTCCTGAGACAGGTTTGATGCAACTCTCCATGCTACTCTATCCTGTGCAAGCTTCTTCATCTCCCAGTACCTACTGCAACCCACATTCTTCTGAATCTGCTTAGTGTATTAATCTCTTGGTCTCCCTCTACGATTTTTACCCTCCACGCTGCCCTCCAATACCAAATTGGTGATCCCTCGATGTCTCAGAACATGTCCTACCTACCGATCCCTCCTTCTAGTCAAGTTGTGCCACAAGCTGCTCTTCTCCCCAATTCTGTTCAATACCTCTTCATTAGTTATGTGATCAACCCATCTAATCTTCAGCATTCTTCTGTAGCACCACATTTCGAAAGCTTCTATTCTCTTCTTGTCTAAGCTATTTATCGTCCACGTTTCACTTCCATACATGGCTACACTCCATACAAATACTTTGAGAAATGACTTCCTGACACTTAAATCAATACTCGATGTCGACAAATTTCTCTTCTTAAGAAACGCTTTCCTTGCCATTGCCAGTCTACATTTTATATCCTCTCTACTTCGACCATCATCAGTTATTTTGCTCCCCAAATAGCAAAACTCCTTTACTACTTTAAGTGTGTCATTTCCTAATCTAATTCCCTCAGCATCACCCGACTTAATTCGACTACCTTCCATAATCCTCGTGTTGCTTTTGTTGACGTTCATCTTATACCCTCCTTTCAAGACACTGTCCATTCCGTTCAACTGCTCTTCCAAGTCCTTTGCTGTCTCTGACAGAATTACAATGTCATCGGCGAACCTCAAAGTTTTTATTTATTCTCCATGGATTTTAATACCTACTCCGAACTTTTCTTTTGTTTCCTTTATTGCTTGCTCAATATACAGATTGAATAACATCGGGGATAGGCTACAACCCTGTCTCACTGCCATCCCAACCACTGCTTCCCTTTCATACCCCTCGACTCTTATAACTGCCATCTGCTTTCTGTACAAATTGTAAATAGCCTTTCGCTCCCTGTATTTTACCCCTGCAACCTTCAGAATTTGAAAGAGAGTATTCCAGTCAACATTGTCAAAAGCTTTCTCTAAGTCTACAAATGCTAGAAACGTAGGTTTGCCTTTCCTTAATCTTTCTTCTAAGGTAAGTCGTAAGGTCAGTGTTGCCTCACGTGTTCCAACATTTCTACGGAATCCTAACTGATCTTCCCCGAGGTCGGCTTCTACCAGTTTTTCCATTCGTCTGTAAAGAATTCGAGTTCGTATTTTGCAGCAGTGACTTATTAGACTGATAGTTCGGTAATTTTCACATCTGTCAACACCCGCTTTCTTTGATATTGGAATTATTATATTCTTCTTGAAGTCTGAGGGAATTTCGCCTGTCTCATACATCTTGCTCACCAGATGGTAGAGTTTTGTCAGGACTGGCTCTCCCAAGTCTGTCAGTAGCTGTAATGGACTGTTGTCTACTCCGGGGGCCTAGTTTCGACTCAGGTCTTTTAGTGCTCTGTCAAACTCTTCACGCAGTATCATATCTCCCATTTCATTTTCATCTACATCCTCTTCCATTTCCATAATATTTTCCTCAAGTACATCGCCCTTCTATAAGCCCTCTATATACTTCTTCCACCTTTCTGCAGTTTATCCAGGTCCCATCTCCTTAAATTCCCACCTTTTTGCAGTTTCTTCAGTTTTAATCTACAGTTCATAACCAATAGATTGTGGTCAGAGTCCATGTCTGCCCCTAGAAATGTCTTACAATTTAAAACCTGGTTCCTAAACCTCTGTCTTACCATTATATAGTCTATCTGATACCTTTTAGTATTTCCAGGGTTCTTCCATGTATACATCCTTCTTTCATGATTCTTAAACCAAGTATTAGCTATGATTATCTATGATTCATACCACTATGAAATTTAAAAACAAAGTTAGATTGCGTTTATTCACGTGTGAAACCCAGCTCGCTCTATTCGTCCACGAGACCCAGAGGGCCATAGACACGGGTTCACAGGTAGATGCCGTGTTTCTTGACTTCCGCAAGGCGTTCGATACAGTTCCCCACAGTCGTTTAATGAACAATGTAAGAGCATATGGACTATCAGACCAATTGTGTGATTGAACTGAAGAGTTCCTACATAACAGAACGCAGCATGTCATTCTCCATGGAGAGAAGTCTTCCGAAGTAAGAGTGATTTCAGGTGCGCCGCAGGGGAGTGTCGTAGCACTGTTGCCATTCACAATACACATAAATGACCTTGTGGATGACATCGGAAGTTCACTGAGGCTGATGCTGTGGTATATCGAGAGGTTGTAGCATTGGAAAATTGTACTGAAACGCAGGAGGATCTGCAGCGAATTGACGCATGGTGCTGGGAATGGCAATTGAATCTCAATGTAGACAACCGTAATGTGCTGCGAATATATAGAAAGATAGATCCCTTATCATTTAGCTACAATATAGCAGGTCAGCAACTGGAAGTAGTTAATTCCATAAATTATCTGGGATAACGCATTAGGAGTGATTTAAAATGGAATGATCATATAAAGTTGATCGTTGGTAAAGCAGATGCCAGACTGAGATTCATTGGAAGAATCCTAAGGAAATGCAATCGGAAAACAAAGGAAGTAGGTTACAGTACGCTTGTTCGCCCACTGCTTGAATACTGCTCAGCAGTGTGGGATCCGTACCAGTTAGGTTTGATAGAATGTAAGAGGTATGTGCTGCCTGCGATATGTAAGCTACAAGAGAATCTGAGATCAAAGAGCAGTGTTGACTGCAGTACGAACTGTGTAGCAGTTGCAGTAAGTTGTTGGTAGCGAGCAGTCGCATGTCTGCTCTGGTCATGTTGGCTGGGCCGGTCGCGGTGCAGCGATGCCGGAGCCTGAGTATTATTGTATAAGGTAAAAAGCAGCCTCGCGCATATCTAGTAATGTTATGTAAAGTGCCATGTAAATCTTTTAAAAATGTCCTAATAATAATCTTCGTGATATAAAGTAACTTCTAAAAAAAACATTCATTTCAATTTAAAGAATTTACTAATTTCTTCAATCCATGATCATACCTATTGTTACAAAAGAAAAATCAGTTGCTTCCTTTCATAAATGACAAATCTATCGGCCAGCATTGCACAGAGCTGTCCCGGAAAATTTTTATATAAGAGCAGATATATTCGCCGTTTTTACTGAGGTAAGAATTTTTCCTTTTTTTATTCAGAATGATCTTACAGGGCGATGACGCAGTGTTGCTGTCGTCCAAATTCTACCAAGTTACTGAATTTATTTTTTATATTTTTTTAGGTTTAGGAATTTTTCTGTTTCGAGCTTACATTAAATGGGAAACAAATTTTGTGTGGAGGTTAAATGTGAATGAATTCCTGTAGGGAGGTTACAAATGTGAAAGGAATGAATTTTGTGGGCAAGTTACACTTAAATTAGAATCATTAACCCAATAATATTCATTTTATTATTTAATTTTGTGGGGAGATTACACTTGGCGACAACCGGCCAGGATCGTATTTCTTTGTCAATCTCTGAGAAGTAGTCATATATCTGCTGTTATTTACTTAAATGTAGTTTGCATCTGGCGCAACGCATTTACTAATTTGTCACTCTTTCTTTCACAGATCATCGGCAATTCGTTGCTCTTTGTTGTAATTGTGTTTGTTCCATTTTTGCTTCGTCTTTGTTTCATTTGTGCTTAATTTTGATTTGTGAAAAATGCCGCGAAAAACTGTTAACAGTACATCGCGATGTGCAATGAGTGAAATAGCCGACTCGAATAATTTGACTGATAATACTTGCAACACTCAGTGTAATAGCGATAATCCTCCATTTACTGACAATCAGTGCGTAGCGACCACTAGCAATGATTTTAATTCTAATGATGAGCAAACAAATTCAGTTGTGTCCTTTGTTAATTTAACGACAATTGATGACGCGGCACGTTCCATTACAATGAACGCTGCCCAGTTTGACACACCCGGTTTGCAAAATTTATGTAACGAACAGATAAATTTTTCTAACGAAGATGAACAGTGTAATCAAAATACGTCAGATTTATTTGATTCCGAGGTAGTGACTAATAGTGCACATTCAATTGGCATACCTTTCCAAGAATTACAGAATGACCAAATGGTTACAGAAAACGTGACAAATGCAGATACGCCATCAAACAGCACAGAGAATAGAGTAGGTAATATTGGCATGGATCAAGCTATGACATTATTGCTACAACTTAATGAAAATTTTAAACAACAAATTACCGAATCGAACAAACAAATTAATGAAAAACTAGATAACAATTCCAAATAGTCGAAGAAAGAACAAGACAACAATCACAAACAACTTAGTGAAAATCTCAAACAACAAATTAATGAAATTAATGAAAAACTAGACAATAATTTCAAACAGTGGAATGAAAAACAAGACAGGTCGATCGAACAAATCAATGAGAACTTTAAACAGATTAATGAACAGATTGCAGCCATTGCCGTGCAATGTCATGATACTAAAGAACAATTACGTGAGGAAATTAAGGCTTGTGCTAGGAACAGTAGTGAAGAAATTAGATCTGTGGCAGCATAATTAAATAATACACATGCAGCCACAACTAAAATACTTAGAGACGAAATTAGTGCAGTAGCTAAACAATGCTCTGAAAACGTAACACAGTTACGTGACGAGTTTAAATTAATGTCAGCAGAACTTTCACGCACACTGGACGCGAAAGTAGATACGAAATTTGACCAACAGAACAGCCAAATTGATGAACGTTTTAATCATCACCTACAAAGCAATGAAACGCGTTACCGTAAATTTATACAGGTACAGAATAAAGTAAAGCGACAAGTCATGGAAACAATTACTGCACAGAGACAGGAAGATAAGCGTAAATTGTTTACGAAAGCAAAAACATACGTAGACAACAATACTGCTACAGTATTGGACGAAATCAAACAGTTGAACACCGAATTGCATGATGAAATCTCCGATCTTAAAACAAAAACAGACACGCACATATTAGACTTTCAGACAATGACCAACAGACTTGAAAAGTTGGAACTAATACAGGATCCCGATGCCATCAAAGCAGACGTTAAAAAATTGAACGAAACCACACATAAAATACAAAAACAAATTAATGCTTGTGATAATAAAAACGATGATCAAGTAAAAGCACTGACTGAAAAATATGATGAATTGGCTACTCGTGTTGACGTTATCGAAAGTAATAATGACACCAAATCAGACGATACATCACTGGTTTCGCTTAATCAAACACCCGAATTCCAAAATTTACAGCAGACAATCAGTGAGATAAGTTCGTCCAATAATACATTACGTAGAAAATTGTCAACTTTACAGCAAGAGGTAACAGAGATGAAAAATGTTTCAGCGTTTAACACATCACAGCATACGCCACTTTGCGAACTTTTGTCAGACTCACACAGCCAGTATAATTTAGGTAATTTACAGAGAGTACGTGACTTAGACTCCGAACAGTCACAGACAAACAGATTCTCATACAATCCTGAACCTGTTCAGACATACAGAGACGATAATTTTAATTACAAGCATTTTCTATCCGTGAGAAAATTTAAAGTATTTAAAAATGACAGAACACAGATTCACCCATTGGATTGGATACAACAATTTAGCTTCACTTTTCCACCGACTTGGCCCATAACACATAAACTTGAATTTATTTGCAGTTTTTTGGAAGGCAAACCGGCAACTCGTATGAGACCGATCGCGAGACAATGCTACTCGGTAGAAGAATTTCAGAATGCTTTTCTGTCAGCTTATTGGTCGAAGACGACACAGCACGGAATCAAGGATCAACTACACTCCTGGAAATTGAAATAAGAACACCGTGATTTCATTGTCCCAGGAAGGGGAAACTTTATTGACACATTCCTGGGGTCCGATACATCACATGATCACACTGACAGAACCACAGGCACATAGACACAGGCAACAGAGCATGCACAATGTCGGCACTAGTACAGTGTATATCCACCTTTCGCAGCAATGCTGGCTGCTATTCTCCCATGGAGACGATCGTAGAGATGCTGGATGTAGTCCTGTGGAACGGCTTGCCATGCCATTTCCACCTGGCGCCTCAGTTGGACCAGCGTTCGTGCTGGACGTGCAGACCGCGTGAGACGACGCTTCATCCAGTCCCAAACATGCTCAATGGGGGACAGATCCGGAGATCTTGCTGGCCAGGGAAGTTGACTTACACCTTCTAGAGCACGATGGGTGGCACGGGATACATGCGGACGTGCATTGTCCTGTTGGAACAGCAAGTTCCCTTGCCGGTCTTTGAATGGTAGTACGATGGGTTCGATGACGGTTTGGATGTACCGTGCACTATTCAGTGCCCCCTCGACGATCACCAGTGGTGTACGGCCAGTGTAGGAGATCGCTCCCCACACCATGATGCCGGGTGTTGGCCCTGTGTGCCATGGTCGTATGCAGTCCTGATTGTGGCGCTCACCTGCACGGCGCCAAACACGCATACGACCATCATTGGCACCAAGGCAGAAGCGACTCTCATCGCTGAAGACGACACGTCTCCATTCGTCCCTCCTTTCACGCCTGTCGGGACACCACTGGAGGCGGGCTGCACGATGTTGGGGCGTGAGCGGAAGACGGCCTAACGGTGTGCGGGACCGTAGCCCAGCTTCATGGAGACGGTTGCGAATGGTCCTCGCCGATACCCCAGGAGCAACAGTGTCCCTAATTTGCTGGGAAGTGGCGGTGCGGTCCCCTATGGCACTGCGTAGGATCCTACGGTCTTTGCGTCCATCCGGGCGTCGCTGCGGTCCGGTCCCAGGTCGACGGGCACGTGCACCTTCCGCCGACCACTGGCGACAACATCGATGTACTGTGGAGACCTCACGCCCCACGTGTTGAGCAATTCGGCGGTACGTCCACCCGGCCTCCCGCATGCCCACTATACGCCCTCGCTCAAAGTCCGTCAACTGCACATACGGTTCACGTCCACGCTGTCGCGGCATGCTACCAGTGTTAAAGACTGCGATGGAGCTCCGTATGCCACGGCAAACTGGCTGACACTGACGGCGGCGGTGCACAAATGCTGCGCAGCTAGCGCCATTCGACGGCCAACACCGCGGTTCCTGGTGTGTCCGCTGTGCTGTGCGTGTGATCATTGCTTGTACAGCCCTCTCGCAGTGTCCGGAGCAAGTATGGTGGGTCTGACACACCGGTGTCAATGTGTTCTTTTTTCCATTTCCAGGAGTGTAATTAGTTTACCGAATTATGAGAACTCGCATTTTCCCACTGTCACGCAATGTTTTGAACACATGGTCCAACAAAACCAATACTTAAGTGAGCCATACAGTGAATCTGCACTTATCCAATTATGTATTTCTAAATTACCACGATCATTAAGTGTATCACTTTTAACAGGACAGCAGAAAGAAAATATTTCAGCATTTAGAGATCTGTTACAGCTTTTGGAAGTTCAGCAATCAGATTATTCCTTCATAAACAAAAATTTTTCACATCATAACCAAGGACAACCAACATACAGTAATTACGATCAGTGACTCTATTTCAATAGCAAAGGTAATAGACGGTCCAGGAACGACAACCACCAGAATTTTAATAACAGACAAAATTTTAATTATCAGTATCGTCAAAATTATCAGCAGCAGGAACCACATTTTGGTAACAATAGACGCTTTTCACCGCAGCAGCATCAAAGCCAGCCGGTTAGCATACGTAACCAACAATGTAATGTACAAGGTCAACCAAGCTTTAATGTTTCGCCACCTACACGCATAGCGTCGGCTCCACCAAATAGTAACGTACAGCAACAAAGAAATAACTACATACAGAAAACACATCATATCAATTCCTATCGCAACGTGCCATATAGCAATGACTATCATGACAGACATAAAAATAATGAGTACAATTTTCAGCACACGTTTAATAACAGTCGGTCTTACCAGCAGCAGAATCATCCGCAACAACAGATTAGCATGAATGAACCAGACAGTAGATAACATCCCGAATGTAATACGTCAGGAAGAAATAACAGAACAGTACAAATAGTGGAAATGCCACAGCATCCTCCCGAAAATAATAGCACGACAGATAGAATTTGACTAGATACAGTTTTAGTGAAATTTAAATTAAATAAAAAAATTAAATAGGTAATGAAATGATTTTGTTTTCAAATGTTACCTTTTTTAAATTTGTTTTTAGTTAATTTGTCTTTCTTTCATTCAGTACGTACGAACTTTGTTGTAGAACCCCTTATTTACGTGTGGTAATAAAATTTCATTTAGACAGAATTAAGTACATTTAAAATTACGTGGACTTAGTCAACCCTCTCATGCTGATAAATTCATATTAACTGATTAAGAATATTTAGTTGAGAATTAAATCTTTTACATAATTCGGCCTTGGCACACATTTTCTAAATGCAGTGGTTTTTTTTTTTTTTTTAATATTTACTGAATTTTTTCCCGGCGTTAGCTATGGAACACAAGATTGTCTCTATTAGCAGAAAATGGTTAAATATTGCCAACGACCTGAACGTTTAATTATCATTGATAAAACACACTTCCCTATACATTTAAGTTATTTGAAAGAACCAACAAATTGTTAAATTTCAACGTTAACTATCCGCCTATGAATGCACAAATGTGAAACTAGTAATAAATTCCGTCAGTCTCAGGATCGCTGTAAAAGAAAAACATTTTCTTAATTCACTGCTAATTTTTATCTGCTCCCGATTTACGGGTTTGGTTAATTTTTCGTAGCGGAACAATTTTTTTAAATATGCCGCCGCTGCAGATCGTTCGGTCGCGGCACAGCCCAGCAACACCAGCGATAATTGCTAAAACAAATGCTGAAAATTCTTTAAAGAAATATTATAGATGACATGGGAAAGCTAATTTACATTAGTAATACACACTTTTGATAAATTATACTGTATTTAGACCACAACAATAATTCAACTTACATTAGTTTGTAAGTTCTCTTCTAATGGCGGCTAACTCTAGATACAGACAGATGAAGTCTACCCATTCATAAAATGCTACGTCACAGGTTCCTCTCTCTCTCAGCGCTCGAGGAAGAAGACAAAGAATGCACACTATGTATTCCTATTTATACGACTATCAACCGTTAATGTCTCTTTGCAATCTGCGGCTGTATTTTACATTTTTCTTATCGCAGATATTGACACATTTCGTAATTACATTATGAGTATAGAAATATTACAATCACAAATACATCGAGAATATTACTACAGAAAATATTACAATAATAACGAATGTCCCTTACACAAAATTAAATAATATTTTTTGTTAAATAATTACAGTATATACAAATTGCTTCATAGCGGCGTATACAGTACAATTAAATTTTAGTTTATTAATAGTGTGTGTGCGGCCAGGGAACGTAATACGTCAGGAAGAAATAACAGAACAGACAAATAGTGGAAATGCCACAGCATCCTCCCGTAAATAATAGCACGACAGATAGAATTTGACTAGATACAGTACAGGTTGCATCTTCCAGCAACGCAAGCAATACTTCAGATACGCAGAATCTTGTTCACGAATATGTTATTACTTCTGATGACATCCGAAACACTCTTCTGCAGGAAAAACCAGTTATTCAAAAAAGCATTTCACACCCTGTCATTGAAGTAAAGATTGGATCATCTACATTTTCAGCAGTAATCGATTCTGGATCACCTATGTCAGTTATAAATGACGAAAGTTTCAACGAATGTAACAAAGACAATACCTATCCTACGTTACCATTAGGTAAAACTAAAGTAAAAGGAGCAGTATCTGGTAAAGGAGTAGATGTAAAATTACAGACACATTTATCATTTTGTATTGCAGGTCGTACATTTCACTCAAATTTTTGGATTGTTCCCTTATTGACAACAGACGTTATTTTAGGTACGAATTTTCTGGTACAACACGACGCAATTATTGACTTTCAAAACTCCTATTTAATGTTAAAAGATGAAAATGTACAACTGGCTTTAGAATTTCAGCACTCTTTATCTGCAGAAGAACAAACAATTAATTGTGCGGAGGCTATTTCCGCATCACGTAATATAGACTATCATTCCACATTGTTCACAGATACGTACGTACACAACTATAATACTCCAGACGAATCCGACTATGACGTTATGCAAATGATTTCCGATAACGTTAAACAGATCAGTGCAAATACAGACGACGAACGCACGCAATTACGCAAAATTCTTTTACAGCAACCTCCAGTTTTTGACAACGTCCCTGGTACTACGTCCGGTTTTATGTATGAATTTCAAGTTAAACAGCACGACACATTTAAAGCCAAACATTATCCTATTCCATATATTCACAGAGAACAAGTTAAGAAAGAATTGCAAGCTATGCTTGACCAAGGAATTATTGAACCGGCAGTTAGTCCGTACATAAACCCACTCCATATTGTTAAGAAAAAGGATGGTTCACTTCGCCTCGTACTTGATTCGCGTCACATTAATGACATTATTATTAAACAGATCGCCCACAGACACTAGAAGAACTTCTACAGAAATTTCGTGGTACTGCTATTTATTCCACATTAGATTTGAAATCGGGATTTTGGCAAATTTAGCTCCATCCGAACTGTAGAGAGTACACAGCTTTTCTCTGTTTTGGTGACTGTTATCAATTTTGTAAATTACCGTTCGCTTTAACTATTTCTTCAGCAGCATTTATTCGCGGTTTGAATACCTAACTTCCGACAGAACTTAAAGACAGAATCACAACGTATGTAGACGACATTCTTATTGCAGAAGCTAACTGTTCTGAACATAATCTGATTCTTGAACAACTGTTACGAACTGTTCGTGCACAAGGACTCACAGTTAATCTCAGTAAATTGCACTTTGGGAAAACTTCTATAAAATTTCTTGGACATGTAATTTCAGCAGAAGGCATTGCGCCTGATCCGGATACACTTCAAGCTTTACGTGACATTACTGTTCCTACGACGAAGAAACAACTACGCAGCTTTTTGGGTTTAATTAACTTTTTCGTAAATTTATTCATTACTCTGCTTTAGACACCCCTAGATTATGCCAGTTGACGGGTAAAAACACTATTTGGTCCTGGGATAGCCAAGCACATTCTGAATTTGTGAATCTGAAACATGCCTTGCTGAATGCACCTCTTTTATCACACCCAGATCTAACCAGAAATTTTTCCATTGCCACCGACAGTTCTAACACCGATTTAGGCGTACACATTTTTCAGGAAATTGAGGAAGATGATACTACAGTAATTAAAAACATCGCCTTTGCGAGTCGCATTCTGTCACCTGCTGAACGCAATTATTCCGTCACAGAACTTGAAACATTATGTGTTGTATGGGCATTTACGAGATTTCGGCATTTTCTTTATGGAAGACACACTACCGTTTACACAGATCATAGGGCTATACAGTTTTTACTTTCAGCAAAATTTACACACGACAGGTTAAGCAGATGGAAACTTTATTTACAGGAATTTAATTTTACAATTGTTTACATTCCCGGTACACAAAATATTGTAGCAGACGCACTATCCCGTTCTCTCAGCAACAATCAGCAAGACATCGCAACCAACTTCTGCAAAGCAAATTTCAGCGTCATGTATATTCAACAAGTTGCATTTGAAAATTTCATTTCGTCGTCATTACGAGACATAGCACAAGAGCAGAGTAAAGACAACGTATGGAAAGAAATTAAACACCTTTGGCAAGATAGGAATAATGTTACCATTAGAAACCATTACACTGTACGCAATAATATTCTGTTTCGCCGCTCTCACCCTGACAGCAACAACTTGTTACTATGCATTCCTGACGAACTTGTTAATAAATTAATTTGGTATACTCATTTAAGTTACGCACACTACGGAGCCAGAAAATGTTTTCTTATACTGAGACAGAACTGTTACTTTGCCAACATGGAGAAACGTATTCGACGAGTTTTAGCGTCATGTAAAATCTGCCAGAAAGCTAAGTCAGATACGACTTCACATATTCCTCCATTACATCCCATTGTACCTGTTAAATTGAAACACATGGCCGCTGTAGACATTTTTTGTCCGATTCCCAGAACTAATAGAGGTTTTTGCTACATTTTTGTCGCTGTTGAGCTCACTTCAAAATTTGTTACGTTCACTCCGTTACGCAAAGCTACTGCTAAATGTGTTTCGAAAGCATTTGTAAAACATTTTCTATCCCATGTAGGACATGTGTTGAAAGTAATTTCCGACAATGGATCACAGTTTCGATCTGCTATATGGACACGTATGTTACGAGCTAGAAACATTTCTCCGATCTATATATATCCAGGTACCATGCTTCTTCGAACCCTTGTGAACTACTAATGAAAGAAATTGGTAAACTGTGTAGAATATACTGCCATAAAAAACATATTGATTGTGATACACTCATACTGTCATTCGAGGATGTAATTAACTCCATACCAAATGAATCTACTACGCTATCTCCGACTATTATAATGAAAAATGTAGAACCACCTAACAAAATTAAAGAATTAGTATCCTTTCCTACATCTCGTCGACTACGACACCATGAAATAATTGACATTGCGCTGAACAACATCAAACGTGCCGCAGAGCGCCGGAGAAGACAGCAAAAACAGGTCTGTACACGCCGTGACTTCCACATTGGACAGAAGATATTAGTACGTACACACTATCTATCCAACAGAGGAAAGAATAGATGTAGTAAATTTGAGCTTCTATATGCAGGTCCATATTGAATTCGCAGCATTCCTCACCCTAATGTAGTACACGTCAAAACTCTGAGAACCAGAAAAAGTAAAGGCAATCACCATGTCTCCAATATTAAACCCTTTATTGAGTGAACATACTTTATGATTTTTCACACTGTAATACCATTTTCTGATTTTTATATGACCAATGATGCAATTATATTTATGTGACTACTTACTGATGATTATCGTATTTTTTCTTGGCAAGTGCCCGGCAAGGTAAGGTTAGCAGGTCGCTTTTCTTGTCGTTATATATCAGACCGTGCACATTTTCCATTTTTCATGTATGTATGATTGTTTTCCTGTTTGTTTGTATGCACTATGAAATGTTTAAGATGTAACAAACACCAGCTGACTTTGACATTTTGTCTTATCATTTCTGAACAACGTGACTATTTTACTTTTGCTACTACATTATGATACTCTGTGTACATTTTTTTTTTTTTTTGCACTTGAAAATTGTCTATGTTTTTGACATAATACGTTTTCTGTCATGCTATGCTGTATGCTTAATTATATCACTAGAAACCAGTTTTTATTTAATGGGTATATGATTTAAATGCAAGACATTAATCATTGTTCATCATTTTCAGAAAGCAATAACGTGTAAAAGAAATAAGTTAAACAAACGACAGTGGATTACTATGAAATGGAATTTCACCTTCGGAATGAACGAAAGAAGATGCAATACCTCGTCATGAAGAGCAAATGGAACAGAATTAACAAGCATTAACAAGAATATACTATACACATCGTATGATAGCAGTCTTAACTCATTTTTTCTTTCAGAATACGAGGCGATTGATGCAGGCTGTCAGACAGAACTACACATCTTAGTTTTAGGGATGAAATATGCTAGAAATAAGAAACTCTATACTATGAATAGTTATATGAAGTATATGGTAATATGAATAATGGATAATGAAGTGTCTTTTTGCAGATGATAATGAATGGTGATGAATAGTTATATGAAGAATATGCTAATATGAATAATGAAGTTTTTCTTTGCAGGTGATGACAGTAATGAAGTTATGGTAATATGAATAATGAAGTTTTTCTTTGCATATGAGAATAATGATGAAGTTTACATATTTACTATTAGTTCAGAGATGCTATGTAGTTACTTAAGTATTTGTTGCAGTTCATTTTGACAGAATGTCTTATATCGCATGGTATAATGACTGAATGTTTTGGAAAGGTCAGCTAGAGTACATACATATTGAGTACACATTTCATTGCCTGTTAATTCGAAGTTCACTACTTTTCAGCATAATATGCATTTCTTCTTTCAGCTTAATAATCCATTTTGTATTTTTTCTAGGAGAAGCCATTCATGAAATTAATGTGCTATAAGCAGTTAGTCATTAAACCTGTTCTAGTACTTGCATTTTTTTTATCCATTTGTGTGTGTCATTCACGAATGTGATCACATATACTCTACTTGTTTCATAACCTTGCTACAGCTAACTCATGATGAATGACGTTATCTATCCTCATTTGAAAAGCACTAAGTCAAAAGCAAATATTTTCGTGCCCCAGCAATTAATTATCGATCCCAACACAATGCATTGCTAGCACAAAAAAATGTATTACCAGTCCAAAATATGCTACCAGTTTAAGAGAGTTCTGAGTAATACTGAATAATGTTTTCTAACCACAGACCTTGAGTAATAGTTACAGTGAGTTACATTTTAAATATGTCCTATATCACTTGAATGATGAGTTCTGAGTAATAGTGAATGACATTTTGTAATAATGCATACATGCTATGCCAATAATTTCTGTAAATAATATTTTTGTTATACTCTATAAATGCTATGCCAATAATTAACTCTCATTTTGAATGATGACATCTGATGGTTTGTCACTAGCCAAAGAGTGCCAATAATTATTTTAAATATGTCAATGTCACTTGAATGATGAAAAATGTATTGTAATATTCAATACTTGCTATATGTTTAGTCACTGGCCAAAGAGTGCCAATAATTATTTTAAATATGTCATATGTCACTTGAATGATGAAAAATGTTTTGTAATATTCAATACTTGCTATACGTTTAGTAACTGGCCAATGAGTGCCAATGATTACTATAACTAGGTGAATTATGTTAATACTATGCCATTCGTTAGCTCCTGTTTTGAATAATGACTTCTGATGGTTTGTAACTGGCGAATGAGTGCCAATGATTACTATAACTAGATGAATTACGTAAATGGTATGCCATTAATAATGTATAAAAATGGTTTGTAACTGGCCAATGAGTGCCGATGTTCACTGTAATCTGATGATTTATGAACATTATTCTGTAATACTTCATACATAGTACAGAAGTGTTCAGTAACTAGGCAATGAGTGCCAACAATTAGTCAAATCGGTTGATAGACTAGTCAATTCTCAATGATGACTAGCATGAGACTTAATGTCCTTCACCTTCTGACCTAATTACCAGAAATTACTGCAATATACGTTTGTCCTGTCTATCCTTATGATCATGGAGCACTATATTTGGTTTCTGCACTAATTCTACGTTGGTGAATGAGTGTGGTGTTGACACATCATGGTGTCCACCACCTTGAACAATGGAGATGTTATTATGATTCCACTGTTTGGTGTACCTACTGTACTACCAAAATGATAACATGGAATATTAATACGACATTTCAGTGTCTTGGCTACACTGATTATTACTTCAGGGAAGAGAACTTCAGATTGTCTCACTTGGTGTTGTGCTTCTGTAGAAAGATATGGACTACGTGCAACCTAATGTGCTACAACCATGATGCAATCCTTCCCTTTCCTATCCTAGTTCTAGTAAAATGGTAAAAAAAAATACTACAGTGTGTATGCACTTTATGTCATTTGCTAATATGATTTGTACTCATTGCGTGTACATTTTGTCATTGCTTGATACGTTCTGTACTCAATGCATGTGCACTATATTTCATTTCATGTCATGTACTTATATATATGTATATACTCTGTGACTGTAAATTTAGTTAATTAAGAAGAATTGCGTATATATTTTGTGATTTCTTGATATGTTCTGTACTCAGTGCATGTGCACTCTATTTCATTTTATGTTCTGTTCTTATATGTATGTATATACTCTATGACTGTCAACTTAGTTAATTAAGTAGATTTTAGAAAAATTTGTTGCTCATGGCAAGTCCAATTGACTCACCATCGCTGCCAAATTTTTGCCCCCCCCCCCCCCCCCAGTGGAGGGTTATGTAAAAGGTATGTGCTGCCTGCGATATGTAAGCTATAAGAGAATCTGAGATCAAAGAGCAGTGTTGACTGCAGTACGAACTGTGTAGCAGTTGCAGTAAGTTGTTGGTAGCGAGCAGTCGCATGTCTGCTCTGGTCATGTTGGCTGGGCCGGTCGCGGTGCAGCGATGCCGGAGCCTGAGTATTATTGTATAAGGTAAAAAGCAGCCTCGCGCATATCTAGTAATGTTATGTAAAGTGCCATGTAAATCTTGAATCAGTATGCAATGAGGCTAAATCGCCGTAAGCATTGAGGCAATCATGCCACCGACGCACCAGGTCGAAGATACCTGCGTACTAAAACTCCGTGTCCTGCTGCGCGAAGAAGTTCATTAACTGCCTGCTGCACACCCACGTTCGACAGGAATCGTGGACCCTTCAAGACCACTTTTAAGGGACCGAAGACATAATCGCGTGGGGAGAGATCAGGTCTACAGGGCGTGAGCTCGAGTGTCTCCCACTTGAGTTCCGACATTTGCGGCATGGGGAACGTGCGTCACCAGGAAACAGCAGCATCTCTTGTAGCACCATTACGCAATGTTGGTTTTCGACAGACATGCATTCCCATACACATTCTTCATTCTCAGATGGTTGCCTATCGCTGTTTGGCCTTCGGCAGCCAAGTATATGATAATAGTATGTTGGTCCTGTTTGGACGCATTTGGAAATAGTTCACACTTCCGCATCGACTGCACGCGCTCCGGCAAGAGGGAGCTGTACTGCATAAACGCTTTCCTGAAAAGGACACTTTTTAATTACCCCTTATATAAAGTAGTGCAAGACTTTCTATATAAAAGTCTCCAATAATACGCTCCATGCATGAATTGAACGGTAGGCAGCATTAATAAATCGGTTTACATCGATTTGTAGATTATTTGACTACATGGTCCAGACTCATTAATGTGACCACCGCCTATGTTCCACGTCAAAGTGTAATAACCACTCTCACAGCAAATGCCGTAATTGGCAGTGGAGGATATATAAAGCGTGTCGGGAGGAAAGGGGGTGGGGGGAAAATGCAGTCCTTGTGAGAATATGGAAATGGAGAGATCTGTCTGACGTCCGAAAGGGTAAGATAATTGGCTTTTGGGCCCACGGTAGAAGTATTTCCGAAACGGCTAAGTTTGTGAGCTGTTCGCTTGCCACCATGGTTAAACTATGCCGCGAAGGCAAAACAGCGCTGTCCAAAACCGGCGCCGGGGCAACTGCGATACACCACGGGCCATAGATGATGATAGTTGGGAGATGTGCAACTGTTGAGCAACTGATGGTCCATATGAACCAGGGGGCTACCATTCAGTGAAAGTTGCTATGTATGGGCCTCCGTAAAAGGCATTTGGTTCATGGACACAGGGTAACTGCTGTTGATCGGCGACGATGACTGGAATTTGCACGCCAGTCGGACAGATAGTCGCTGGCGTGAACGGCGTGAAAGTCTGAAGCAAACGAAGAGGCAACTTTTCTTTGGTGTTCCCTGGGTGAACTCGTCACCCGTGAAGGCATAATGGATCAAGACAGTTATGCGTCTATCCATGTCGAATCCTACATGCAGTTTGTTTCTCCTCAGCACGATGGCGGGTGCCAGCAGAACAATGCGTGTCATACAGCTTTCAGTGAACGTTCATGGATCCAATGGTATCAGGTTTAGTTTATCGTACTCCTCTGGTCGCCGATCCCCCCGCGTTAAAACCCAATCGAGAACCTGTCGGACCATTTCGATCGGAATTTTCACGCCATGGATCCTCATTACAATAACCTGTGCCCATTCGACCACTGCAGTGGAGTCGGCATGCTCCCACATCCCTGGCGTAGCTTCCATAACTTCGATGACTCCATTCCAATACGTCACGCAGAGGTCCGCGCTGCAAAAGGTTGACATTCAGGCTTATTACTGTGACTGTATAGTGTAGATGCGAACGCAGTCAGGATAAGGTGAGGCAACCTCGATAAATGATGGAATGAAATATACACTCCGTCAATCTCTTTACAGAGATTTGCCGGTTGGGAAAATGAAAGTAGCCACGAAAATATTTACAGCAAGAGTGACGCTGGGTGGACCCACGCTAAGGGACATTACAGGTGATGCTGTACATGGCACCGTTGACGCAGATACAGAGCTGTACTCGATTTATCGAACTATCAGACACGCTTGCAACTCAGCCTGACGCATAACAGCATTTTCAGTGTTTTGCAGTAGCTCTTCCAGTAAATGAGTATTATCTGAGTACACCATACCCTTCAATATGCCGCACATGTAAAAATCACATGGAGAGAGCTTAGACGACCGAGTTCTGCAGGAGAATACACTGCCTCTCCTGTCTCTTTTGTCGTCATCGGACACCATATGCACACGTGACAGTGGTGTCCAGGTAGTGTGTGATGTTGCTCCATCTTGCTGAAAATATGTATTTATTTATTTACACGTCAAGTTCCGTAGGAACAAATTAAAGAGCAAATCTCCAAGGTCATGGAAAGTGTCAGTACATGAAATTACAACATAAAAGTAATAACAGATAAAAACAATATGTTTATGAACCCGAAAAAACTCAATCCATAAACTTAAGGAAACGGATTCAACAATACAACAAGAATCAGCTTAAAATTTCAAGCAACTCCTTGACAGAATAGAAGGAACGACCCATGAGGAAACTCTTCAGTTTCGATTTGAAAGCGCGTGGATTACTGATAAGATTTTTTCATTCGAGTGGTAGGTTATTGGAAATGGATGCAGCAGTATAGTGCACACCTTTCTGCACAAGAGTTAAGGAAGTCCGATCCAAATGCAGATTTGATTTCTGACGAGTCGTAACTGAGTGGCAGCTACTTATTCTTGGCAATAAGCTAATATTGTTGACAGTAGGAATATATATATATATATATATATATATATATATATATATATATATATATATATATATATGAGTTACCCCAAAATGTAATACCATACGATATAAGAGAATGAAAATAAGCTAGGTAGATTAATTTTCGTGTCAAACGATCACTCAATACAGATACCGTTCGATTAGTAACAATGGCAGTATTAAGTTTTTGAACAAGATCCTGAATGTGGGCTTTCCACGACAGCTTACTATCTATCTGAACACCTAGTAATTTGAACTGTTCTGTTTCACTAATCATATGCCCGTTCTGTGAAATTAAAACGTCAGGTTTTGTTGAATTGTGTGTTAGAAACTGAAAAAACTGAGTCTTACTGTGATTTAGCTTTAGTTTATTTTCTACAAGCCATGAAATTATGTCATGAACTGCTGTATTTGAAACCTAGCTAATGTTGCACACAACACCCTTTACTACCAAGCTAGTGTCATCAGCAAAGAGAAATATTTTAGAGTTACCCTTAATACTAGAGGGCATATAATTTATACAAATAACGAACAGAAGTGGCCCCAAAACTTGACTGTACCCCACTCTGACCCCACATCACAGACATTCTCAACATTGTGAATGATGTTTTGTTTTTATCCATACTGGATGAGAGGTCGTGGTTGTGAATGTCAATGTTAAAAAATATATCGGCTCAACCACTTGTTTATAGTGTAAAACACTAAGATTGACGCGTTTCGGAAGTCAAGCTTCCATCATCAGAATAATAAAAAGTAAAAGAACCTGTTAAAACTCGGTAAAATGGAACATGCACCAGGCACAATAAAATTGATAATAAAATTAAAACATCGTGGCTACTTCCTTTTGTGCAGCCGTATCTTCCAAGGTGCATCTCCACATAGTCGTCAAAATATAAAAAACTCTATAATGGTGTCGCCTATGGTGTTCAACATCTAACCACATAGCTCTCTCCTCTATCGTCGTAAACCGCCCGTGCGTGTGGTATCAACGACTGACAAAAAAGGATGTCGTCGACTTATAGCAAGAAAAGTAACAAACTTCCAAATGAACCTGACTGCTTTTGAATACAATGGTGTGGAACTCAACGCATTTATTGAATTAAGGCCCTATATTCTGCCGAGCTGTGGCATCACCATATCCAAGACGACAATGAAAGCGACTGATGCTGACTGTCTGACTGCGCTTCCTGCACCGTCAGTAGATGTTCCTTCCATCTCTGAAACCTGCTCCCTCACCTCGACTAACGTTGTCTGTAATACTTCTCTCTGCGAACTGCGCTGGTATCGTACTGTGTACGAGTGAGTTCAGCTGCTTACCCACTGGCCAGATAAAGACAGAGCCTCACTACAAGCACGCGAGAATAAAGAGCATTTCTAATGTCCAATTGCTCTTAAAGCTTCTTAATTTCCACACTTACAGAGTGATGAATGTACAGTTCACAGAGACGCTCTAGTACATCAAGTCTAAAATCGGTCGGAGTCTAAGTGCCTCTCTATTATGCACAAGGTGGTTTTCTCAGAGATACGTCCTCTCCACTCGCGGAGAAAGCTTTGACGCGACTGCGCTTTACATGATACTAAGAGCTCCACATTGAGTGTAAATTTCCAATAAAACTCCCACTCCTGCCTAATTTTTCGCAAGAGTCAAAGGCTGTTTTTTTTTTCTAATCTAAGCGTGGCCATTGAACTGAGGCTGGTCTGGAGCCGTTCCGCACAACAGGCTTCGCTTCCCTCTCCATCTTCCGCAAACTCTCGCGGTCCGAGCACATATGAACGTGTACTGCTAAGAAATGTCTTTCTGGCAGCAGGCCTGCGACCCGTGCTGTGCCATTGGCTCCAGAACGACTCTGTACTGAGGAAGCCCTTGGGAAAAAGCTGTTCTGTACTTGCCACTTACCGCGGAATGCCTGTCTTAATTTCCTGCGGTTTCTCCGCAAAAACGTTGTGCCCTGCCCTGGTTGCCACTTATCCCCCGAGGATGAATACAGGCGATTAGCAGCGTCATCGTCCCTATCCGCATATGTCACTGTTCTAAATAACTTCTACTCGGTTATTACCGCAAGTGCTTAAAATGCAAGTGCTATTGTAATTAATTCATGTAAGACGTCCATAAAATCCGACACCTTACAACTGTACAACATGTACCTACAATATAAATAAGACAATGTTATTGCAGGTATGTTTCTACCTGCCAGGTTAGCCGAGCCTGCTAACGCGCTGCTTCCTGGACTCGGGTAGGCGCGCCAGCCCCGGATCGAATACGCCTGGCGGGTTAACGACGAGGGTCGGTGTGCCAGCCAGCCTGGATGCGGTTTTTAGGCGGTTTTCCACATCCCCCTAGGTGAATACCGGGGTAGTCCCCACGTCCTGCCTCAGTTACACGGCTCGCAGATATCTCAACACTTTCACACTATTCCACGGATTACACTAGTCGCAGACAGTTCAGGTACACTAATTCCTTCTTGGGGGGGGGGGGGGGGGTACGCGGTGGCGGCAGGAAGAGCATCCGGCCACCCCTTGAACTAACATTGCCACAACCGATTAACCATGGCGACCCTCTGCATATCTGCAGCAAAAACGGCACAAGCAGAAGAAAGAAAGAAAGAATGACTTGCAGTTATGTTTCTGTTAACTTGTGTTCTTCATAGATGAGTATCATTTTTACTTTCCATTCATTGCTATACATTGAACTCACACAAATTGAACAGTATGCCTACCATGCGTTTTCCGTGTATTTTCCTTTGTTCACCGTCAGCTTCAGCAAGTGGACGAATTATGTTACCCCAGATATGTGAACTATGTGTCAGTACAGGAGAGTCAATGTCAGTTTTATGTTACTTTTTAATAACGTCATGTTTACGTGAATTGTACACTGTGGTATGCTTTTCAACAAGTCTTGAGGAGAGAAAGTTGATTACTAAATAAAAAATGCTCAGCACTTTTTTGAGAAACTGATACGGCTGTTTGGTCGAGCGGTTAAGGGCGCTACAGTCTGGAACCGCACGACCGCTACGGTCGCAGGTTGGAATCCTGCCTCGGGCATGGATGTGTGTGATGTCCTTAGGTTAGTTAGGTTTAAGTAGTTCTAAGTTCTAGGGGACTGATGACCACAGCAGTTGAGTCCCATAGTGCTCAGAGCCATTTGAACCATTTGATACGGCTGTTCACATATTTGTAACAAAGGAAGTGGTAAGTAAGGAAATGCCCTAGTTAATGTCTTCCTAGTAGCTAAACACCTTTTAAACCTCCTGGCAGATTAACACTGAGAGCAGGACCGAGACTCGAACTCGGCGTGTGTTTCACCGACTGAGGTAGCCCAGCACAACTCAGGACTCGGCCTCACAGCTTTAGTGTTCCGCTATTACATTCTCTCCTACCTTTCAAAATTCACAGAAACTGTCCTGTGGAACTTCCAGGACTAACACTCCTTTCCTACAGGAGAACTTGTGTCAGGTTTCGAAGGTAGCGTCGAAATATTCTCATATGAAAGGGGTGTTAGTCTAGCAAGTTTCACAGGAGAACTTCTGTAAGGTTTGTAAGATAGGAGATGAGGTATTGGCAGAAGTAAAGCCGTGAAGACGGAACGTGAATCGTGCATGGCTAGCTCTATCTGTAGAGCAGCTGCCCGCGAAAGGCAAAGGTCCCGAGTTTGAGTCACTGTCCGGCAGACAGTTTTAATCCACCAGGAACTCTGTTGCAGACTGAAAACTCATTCTATAAACAATTTACTTGGCTATTTTTTTTTTATTTCGAGTTGTCGAGGTAAACACGTCACCTTATACACCTTCATCAAATCCATACTTCTGAAGGCTTCTTTGCGATGCAGCCTATATCTTGTATTAAGTATTGATGAAAATAATGCTTTCTGAAATGGTAGAACAATATCGATACACTTTTTGGCTTTGGGCCCATCTTTGTTGAGCATAGTAACAAAATGTTCTGGCATGTTGTTTCATTTATGGTCCTTCCGACTTCCTTGTCCCTCCGAGAGCTGAGTGAACTGCTGGTCAAGTCCAGCATGAAAAACAAAGGCAGTTTTTTTAAATTTGAAGAAGGAGTTAAATGGAATTAATTTTTAAAAATTTTAAATGTTGCTAATTCAATGTGCGAATAAAAGGAAGATGTAAGGCAGATTCTCTTGTTCTCTTAGGTAAATAGTGTAAAATCATTAAAATATCTTCTCAGTGTTTCGTTAAAAGCGTCTCTATAATTCAAACGTACTAATTGCAATTATATCGGTCTAAGAAGTAAACTTTTAAAGGAAGCCCCTTCTTGCATCACGGTGTAGAGTGGTTGTTTACCTGTTTTCCAGTGATGAGGTTTACAGGTGGTATGCAACTCTCTGTGTGCGTAAATGTACGGTTGTTTCGTATCCTCGCGTTTGGCTTGGCTATTATCGGATCTGGCACGGTTAATCTTAAGGGATGACGGGGTGCCTTCCTGCAGCCACCCTGTTACCCGCCAGCACTGGATATGTGTATCCCAATTGTCTACATGTAGTGTTATTTATGTGAAAGTGAGCCATTAATGTAACTCAGGCGGGACTTGGCTAAGCGCCCAATCTTCACCTAGTGGAATGTGGCAAACCACCTAAAAACTAAACCCAGGCTGTCCCTAGCACACGTACCACCGTCGTTAACCCGCCTGTCAGATTTGATTCGGGGACGCAGCACCTGCCGTTTCCGAACGCGGCTCTTTCACGTGCACAGCAACCCATGCGGGTCACTTCAGCTAATGCATCTGCCAACAGATCTATTTGCCAGTCCACTTTAAACAACCCAAGATGTTAGGGCAAGGATATTTGTTGAATGAGATTCATTTAGGAGATTTAGCAACGATGTTATTAATTTTTTTACAAGTGTCTTTCTTTCGGCACACTAGTGATATCGATGATTCTGATCCAAGTTTTTCATGTTTACTCAAGTATTGGCATTCATATAAGTGTATCTATTTTGATTTTCGCGAGACTGTGCATGCAGTTTACATTGTAATGAACTGTAAATGTCACAACATCTCGATGATCCTACAGATTCTTTCAACCCAGCCAATGGAGAAATAAAGATGTATAAAAAAGTTACTTGCTGCTTCTCTCCCAGAAATATATTTATTTACACCACAGTCACGAAGTTCAAGGACCTGTTGCTGGTTTCAGTGCTGTAACTGAATTTTCTGAAGAAGTATTAAGAGAAGGAAGATAAGACCTACAAGGACACAATCAAACGAAAAAAAACTGTCATATTTCAAGCACGTTTATTTTTATGTTTTCTGAAACAATATCCTTAAAATTTGTATTACATAATTAACTTTAAAATTTTTGTTTATAAAATATTATTAAACTGTTTCGCTGGATTATAGGAGTAACAAAAAGTTAATCCCAAAATTTCATCCATTTCTGACTAGTTGATTGAGAAAAGGTGCCATTCTTGTGAGGAAATGTACCATGTGGTGTTCAAGCCAAAGACTGGTCTGCATGCTACTCTATCCTGTACAAGTCTCTTCATCTCCGAGCAACTACTACAACCTACTGCCTTCTGAATCTGCTTATTGTTTTCATCTATTGCTCTCCCTCTACGATTTTTACCCCCCACCCTTCCCCACAGTTCCCTCAAGCACTAAATTGGTGATCCCTTGATGTCTCAAAATGTGTCCTACTAACTGATCCGTTCTTCTAGTCAGGCTGTGCTACAAATTTCTTTTTTCCATTCAGTACCACCTCATTAGTTACGTTAAGAGATTGCAGGGCACTCTCACTTCTGATTTGGTGTCATGCCAGATAATGTACTTAGAGAAGATGATCTTTTTTACGATCTTACTTCATACATCATGATGAAATGGTGGGCAGTAGTTAACGCTCTTGCTTGTATGCTCTAGTGAAGGAATAGTGGTAAGCTTTACCTGTGTTCAGAGGAATAGGTGCAGTAAAAGTGTGTGGCTGCTGAGGGCCGAGGGGGAGGGTTTTTTCTGTGGAACCTGGATGAAAACATTTGCAGACTGTCGAGTTCTACAGTCTCATTCTGTAAACACAATGGATTGCGCTAGTGGGTCGGGGGCAGCGTCCAGGTAGGCTGACTAGCGCTGTGGAGGCGCTGCTGCAATGGTCAGTGCATTGAACACTGCCAGTAGAGCAGAGGATGGGCCCTTGTCAGGCAGGAAGCTGAAGAGGCAACTGTGAGCTATCTGCGAATTTTCCGTGGGACAGGTCACTGGCGCCCAGATGTCCAGACTGTTAAAAAGCATATTTGTGAAGGCATAAGGTTTTTAGCGAGTTTACGGGGAGATAACGATGTTTTTATGGAGGGCTATGGTTCCATCCTGGTCATGTTGTTGACAGGGCGTAAATGCATGGAAAAGAGGCCGTGAAGGTGAATCTTTTTTCCTTTGCTCCCAATCTCTCAGTCTCTGATTGGTCAAATCTGTGTATGCAGAGCAAGGGGCAGTCTCCCTTCTTCGAATGTGGCCCTCCAGTTCGTGATTGGCTTGTGCTAAATTGGGAGTAGTCTATGATGTAAATGTTCTTTGCTACTGAGCTGGAGAGGGAAGCGGAGAGAAAGGGAAGTGGACTCTCTTGTACTGGCACTTCACTAGTAAAGAACTGCAGGTCTCTACCTAAACGGTGTCCTTTGCTAGTGTGCCACTTAGAGCCTGTTCCACTCACCTTCTGAACCATCAGAGGTACTGCTTCTTGCATCATGCACACAACGAGTGATGCGTGGGTGTACTTATTTGTCTCGAGTCAGCTGTCTAAACATTTGACATATTCCGTCACACATAGTCGTGGGATGGAGTCAAATTGGTCTGGCAGACGAGCAAACGGGTCCACCTGCAAACTGGAATCCAACGGGTTTTCAGAGACTCATAGGGAAGTACCTGCGTTCTAAATTAGCCGAACGTGAGACCGAGTACTTGCATTTTTCGGGCGCGCGCGATTAATAAGAGATTGTTGCCGTCCATGACTTCAGTCGCCGAACGCATCGTGGTGTGCCGCCCTGACCAGCAGAAGGGTAAAGTATTCGCTGCTACGGCATAGGGCTCGAATATATGTTTCTCAGCACCCTGTTCTTTCAAACCATATTTTTCTTTTTGGACTAGTATAGATGCTTGATGGTGACATTGTTTTTGTGCCATGCCCTGGATTCACGTGTATGAAGTCAGATAAAGCGATTAGTGTTCTGGTTAGTGAAGTGTGTCGATCTCCAGCTGATCACTTTGTCCGCCATAGACCTCATATTAGTGAAAGCATTTGTCAAATGAAAATGTTTGTGTGACGTTTCTTTAGCCACTTTTGTGCCTTGTGATGTTAAGAATGAATAAATCTATTGTTATTTAGATCACAGCTTCTCCCTGTGTTCTGATTAACATTATCTTTCCGATTTTTATTGAAGTCCTGATTACAAATGAAAGTAGCAAGTTTGCTACATGATCGAGCCATCTAATCTTCCGCATTCTCTTGTAGACCACATCTGAAAAATTTCCATTCTCTTCTTGTCTACAGTGTTTTTCGTCCACGTTTCACTCCCATGCATGGCTACAGTTCATACAAATACTTTTTAGAAAAGGCTTCTTGGCATTTAAATTTATACTCGATGTTAGCAAATTTCTGTTCGTCAGAAACGCTTTTCTTGCCATTACCAGTCTACATTTAATATCCTCTCCACTTCGACCATCATCAGTTATTTGCTGCCCATGTAGCAAGACTCATCTACTACTCTACGTGTCTCATCTCCAAAACTAAACCGAGCGAGGTGGCGCAGTGGTTAGCACACTGGACTCGCATTCGGGAGGACGACGGTTCAATCCCGTCTCCGGCCATCCTGATTTAGGTTTTCTGTGATTTCCCTAAATCGCTTCAGGCAAATGCCGGGATGGTTCTTTTGAAAGGGCACGGCCGATTTCCTTCCCAATCCTTCCCTCACCCGAGCTTGCGCTCCGTCTCTAATGACCTCGTTGTCGACGGGACGTTAAACACTAATATCCTCCTCCTCCTAAACTAATGTAATGAATAAGGTGGTAGCGTGTGCCCACTTCTCAGTAAGACTTTGCAGCTCCACTGGGCTGGTTGCATGCAATGATCCGATTAGGGAGGGTGTCCTCTCTTGGGACAAGCCGGTCCACAACTACTGTAACTGGCGTCTGATACTCTGGATACTGACAGAAGGACAGAAATGACGTCCGAGGTGGTTCCGCGTATGTTTTACTGGGGACCAATCAGGGTATTTTGCTGGGCACGGGAATATCTCAGCAACATGCAGATTTCACAGAGACATGTACCATGTGTGAATGAGCATTGTCATGTTGAAAAATGGCACCACGATACTGCAACACAAGGGGCAGTAGATGAGAACATAGAAAGTCCTGACGTGCCGTTGTACCGTAAGAGTTCCTTCAGACAATGTATGTTGCAGAAAATCATACAAAATTTACATCGTATTGTAACATACAGTATGAAACATGTCATAACCAAAAGTCCCTGCTGCAGATTTTTTTTAATCTCTCTGGCTTCCTATTCTCCATGCACTAACATTATCCATAACTTATATTAATAACATTTTATTCGCAAAACGTAAACATTTTGTAAAATGCACTGCACCGAAATCCTTCTTCCATACCCATTCATTGAAATTATCTTTTGCCGGCCGCAGTGGACGAGCGGTTCTCGGCGCTTCAGTCTGGAACCGCACGACAGCTATGGTCGCAGGTTCGAATCCTGCCTCAAACATGGATGTGTGTGATGTCCTGAGGTTAGTTCGGTTTAATTAGTTCTAATAAGTTTTAGGTGACTGATGACCTCAGATGTTAAGTCCCATAGTGCTCAGAGCCATTTGAACCATTTTTGAACTTAACTTTTGGTAACCGCTTCCATAAACTCCACTGAGTGATTCTTAACTATTCAGATTTGCAAATCAGCATATGACTAGCTGAGAGAAGTTAGTAGCAACGCTTTCTGCAGGACCCACCCACGATTTTGCAGGACAATGTTCGGTCTCGTATTGCGCAAGTAGCGCCTGATTTGTTCGATCGATGATGATGTGAATTTCTGTATCATCCACCACACAACCGTGCGACTTCTACTTGATTACTGAGATGAAGAAAGCAGTTTGTGGTATTCACATGAGAACTGTTACAGAGGTTCGTCGGGTAACAGAGAGCTCCACTCCATCAACACAACTGGCGCTGCTAAAGGTATCCAACGACTTCCAAATCGCTGGTGACAGCTGATACGCAACGCTGGTGACTACTTTCAGGCACAGTAAAAACTGTGAAACATATACTTATTTTATATAACTCTGAAAATGGCCTAAATTGCCCTAAAGTGGTCATTTTGAAACAAACTACAGCGCTCGAAAGACAGAAATTAAGCCTCTTTTGTAAATGTTAATTATATAATTTTATTTTTTCGTTGTGATGATAAAAACCTTTTGACTTTCCCTCGCATTGTAGCAACGTTGGTACTACAGTGATGCATTAGTTATTGCGTAGTTTTACGATCGCTGTAGAACGAACTGCGCTGATTAGGTCCTTGGAAGCCACGTAACGGAGCGCCCAAACAAAACGGTCTCGGGAGGATGATGGGCTGACGCCAGCGCCAGTCCTTGAAATTGTTCCGCGGCAATTCAGGGATGCGCTTATTATGGGAAGCGTCCGAAATACCCTCCATCAGTCTGAGTAACATCTGTTCGCGGCGCCGCACATTGTCTCGCCTGCGCCGCGCTGGCTCTCATTGTACCCGGAAATAAATGCGACGCTTTGTCCCAGTGCTGCTGCTGCTGCTGGTTCTGCTGGCACCGTGCTGGCGCCACTGCTGGTGCGCTGTTTGTTTCTACGGGCCGAAGGGCCTCTCCTCCTTCGCTCTTCCTCACTCGTTCTTCCGTCCGTGGCGTCTCCACTGCACGTACACACACACACACACACACACACACACATACCAGAGCACCCCGGCGACGATAACCGGCCGTCGCCAGCTGCTGCGTCGGCCGGCAGAGTTTTTATTTCTGGTGCTACCGCTGCGCCCTATGAAATACGGACGCGGCGTCGGGCTGGCGCCAGTAACTGCAGCGAAGACAAAGTTGCGGTATTAGCGGACGTGGACGCCGCAGTTTTAATATCCGGCCAGCCTCGCGACACCGAGCTGTGGAACGGCCGAGCTCGCAGCCGGTTAGTTGGGTCTCCACACGGTGGTGCTACGTCCTCTAATCTGTGCTCCTGTCGGGAGCACGTGCGAAATAGTCTCACCGTGGTTCAGTGTGTGGGTGTTTGTTCCTCCGAATTCTGCTGGCAACGAGGGAGGTGGTGTCGTTCCAAAAACGCTGGGCTATTTTTCGAGAGGGTGGGAGACCAAAGACAGCTGTGCTACGTATATGGCACTGTGCTCGTGTCAGAAACAAATGTGCAAATACGTTTCCTATAATACGATGTTGTTCCCGAGGCACCCCCCTTTCACCCATTAAATTTTGCAATGGATCATCACTGGACTTGGATAGGGACGGATTGTACTGGTACCTGGAATGCCACGAAATGACGTGAAATAAATTACACTCATGCTCATAAATTAAGGATAGTTGTAGAATGTGGTGCCACACAACGTGGCACTACACAAAACTAGCACTAATAGCATATGCACATAGGGAACACACACGACACAGATCTGTAAGTCCACGGTATTGGTGATAAGTTGAGAAAACCGTCCCGAAACACATGTGCTACAAAACGCCACTGTTTCCTGTGCATGTATCCAGATATCAGTATGGGATATGATAACCGTACACACGTACACAGGCCACACAACGGGTTGGCATACTCTGCATCAATGGTTCAAAAATGGCTCTGAGTACTATGGGACTTAACTTCTGAGGTCATCAGTCCCCTAGAACTTAGAACTACTTAAACCTAACTAAAGGACGTCACACACATCCCAGCCCGAGGCAGGATTCGAACCTGCGACCGTAGCGGTCGCGTGGTTGCAGACTGTAGCCCCTAGAACCGCTCGGCCACTTCGGCCGCCACTCTGCATCAGGTGATCGAGCAGATGCTGGGGTATAGCCTCCCATTCTTGCACCAGTGCCTGTTGAAGATCCCGAAGTGTCGTAGGGGTGGGAAGATGTGCAGCGATACGTCGACCGAGAGCATCCCAGACGTGCTAGATGGGGTTTATGTCTGGAGAGCAGGCAGGCCATTCCATTCGCCTGACATCTTCTGTTTCAGGGTACTCCTCCCCGATGGCAGCTCGGTGGGGCCGTGCGTTATCATGCATCAGGATGAAGGTGGGGCCCACTGCATCCGTGAAAGGGCTGACATACTGGTGCAAAATGACGTCCGGATCCACCTGACCTGTTATAGTTCCTCTGTCAAAGACTTGCATGGGTATACATGCACCAGTCATAATCCCACCGTACACCATGAAAACACGACCTCCATACAGGTCCCTTTCGAGGACATTAAGGGGTTGGTATCTGGTTCCTGGTTCACGCCAGATGAAAACCCGGCGAGAATCACTGTTCAGACTATACCTGGATTCGTCCGTGAACATAACCTGGGACCATTGTTTGAATGACCATGTATTGTGTTCTTGACACCAGGTTTTACGGGCTCTCCTGTGAACAGAGGCCAGTGGAATGTACCTTGTAGGTGTCCGGGCGAATAAAGAGTGTCTGTTTAGTCGTCTGTAGACGGTGTGGCTGGAGACAGCTGTTCCAGTGGCTGGGGCAAGGTCCGGAGCAAGGCTATCTGCAGTACTCCGTGGCCGTCTTGCGGTGTTTTAGAGTGTAGACGTCCCGTACTGTAGCGCCTGGACACATTTCCGGACTGCTGGAATCGTCGTCATGATCTTGAGATCACACTTTGTGGCACACGGATGGCCTGCTGTGTTTGACCAGCCTCCAGTCGCTCTAGTATTCTACCCCTCATAACGTCATCGGTGTGTGTTCTTCGAGTTATTTTCAACACACAGTCACCATTAGCACGTATGAAAACGTCTGCACACTTACTAGCTGCACCGTACTCTGACATGCACCTACACACCTCTGCGTATGTGGACTGCTGCCAGCGCCACCGTGCGACGACCGCATGGTCATACCCCGAGGTGATTTAAACCAGCAAACCGCCCAACAGAGCGTTGTTTCACAATGTATCAGCATTATGCTTAATTTATGAGCATGAGTATATATCGGAGAACTACATCAATCTAAGTGTTGAAAATTGAAAGGGGGTTGACTGGTTTGTTTCGAGCCTACTTCTTATAAGACTACTCTGTGCGACTGAAAAAGGGGCCCTTACTTGAGAAATGATCTTGATCTTGAATGAAATTTTCATTCTGCAGCGGATTGAGCGCTGACATGAAACTTCCTGGCAGACTAAAAGTGTATGCCGGACCGAGACTGGAACTCTGGACTATTGCCTATCGCGGGCAAGTGCCTTACCGACTGAACACACAAGCAGGCGGTAGAGAAGTTGCCCACTAAAGGCAAAGGTCGTGATTTCGAGTGTCGGTCCGCCATAGTTTTAATCCGTTAGGGACCTTCCTGCTAGCGCAAACTCCGCTGTAGAGTTAAAATTTCATTGTAGAAACGTAACCCCAGGCTGCAGCTAAGCCATGTCTTCGCAGTATTCTTAATTCCAGGAGTGCTTGCCTTGCAAGATTTGTAGGAGAACTTCTGTGGAGTTTGGAAGGTAGGAGACGGTACTGGCCGGAAGCAAAGCTGTGCAGCGGGGTCGTCAACGTGCTAGGATAACTTGGCCGGTAGAGCACTTGCTTGCGAAAGGCAAAGGCCACGAGTTGCAGTCTGGGTCTAGCATACCGTTTTAATCTGCCAGGAATTTTCATGATACTGATCTTGTTTATCAAGTCGTCACATGTCCACAGTGAAGCTGTTACGCTGTGAAGTAACGTACCTGCTGCCACGAACACGACGTGCAGAAAGTGAAAAGTAATGAAGCTCATAATCAAAGAGATTTTACTGAAAGGATGGAAATGGATGTAATAGCCGCCATTCTGAATCAGAAAGTGTGGTACTCTTAATTTACACATATTTTTAATAAAAACACTGGAAACTACGAGGCCCCGTAGCCACAAATGGCTCAAATGGCTCTGAGCACTATGCGACTTAACATCTATGGTCATCAGTCCCCTAGAACTGAGAACTGCTTAAACCTAACTAACTTAAGGACATCACACAACACCCAGTCATCACGAGGCAGAGAAAATGCCTGACCCCGCCGGGAATCGAACCCGGGAACCCGGGCGTGGGAAGTGAGAACGCTACCGCACGACCAAGAGCTGCCGACCCTGTAGCCACAAATGCAGAGTACGGGAATTGGCAATATATAGTCGTAACAAGCAGCTTAATGGTCAAGATAGCTAACAACATGGGTGAATAACGACCTAACCAGAAATACATTTTACTCTATTGCGGAAACACGCATTTTCCCAATTCCCATAATCCACCTGATTCCTGTCTTCCCTTTTGTTCACCCGTTGCTTCCCATTCTACCCATGTTCATCGTCATCGCATGTTCAGCAAATCTGGCCCCTTCCAGTCTGATTTCTCGTCATATCGTCCCCATGCTCCTCTGTAGTTTTTCCGTTGGTCTTGACATCCATTTATCAAAAATGGGTTCAAATGCCTCTGAGCACTATGGGACTAAACTTCTGAGGTCATCAGTCCACTAGAACTTAGAACTACTTAAACCTAACTAACCTAAGGACATCACACACATCCATGCCCGAGGCAGCATTCGAACCTGCGACCGTAGCGGTCGCGCGGTTCAAGACTGTAGCGCCTAGAACCGCTCGGCCAACCCGGCCAGCATCCATTTATCGTCACCTTTTTTAAGACCCAATACGTCTGCGGATGTATTCTTCACTAGTGGCCTGCCCCAGCTTCGCATGTGTATCACTGTCTAAGGTCAGACGACCTGTTTATTGTATGTAGTTAGGAGTGACATAATGCATGACGCTCCCGATCAGAGTTACTTCGCGCCTCACCTTTTGAAAGAGTTAACAAAGAGGAAGTTAAAACCTGATGTCCTAGAGCCGCAACAAATCTCGCCTCACCATCTTCATTGGATTCGTGAGATCCCACAGTCTTTTAGCTGTTCTAATATGCTGGTAAGGACTCCTCCTGGCCATTTTATTGATTAAAAAAATTAAATCAAAATGTAATAAGGAGGCAGTCAAATCACGAAGCAAACTCACTAAATCAGTTTTTCCCTAGTCAAAAAGTCAAATATAATTAAAACCTGTTGAAAGGAGCAAACAAATTTTGTTAAATTCTTAATACACAAAGTGCAATCAGTAAATCCAGCCGAGTAAATTCAGTGTTAGTAAATATTCGTAAAGCTGAGGCAGCAATGCTTCTGTCACTCACATAAATTTCTGATAATTCTTCGGTCACTAAGGTAAAAGAACCTACAGCGACATTTATTGGTTCCTGTATTACGATACTTACAGTATTGTTTATTGGATCTTTGGCGTACTTCATCGCGATGAGCGTATCACTGAGGTAAAAGTCCGACCTACTAAGCTGAGCAGTTTCCAAAATCTTTAAATTAAAATCTTTTTTTAGTGATCCGATTTTGACGCTGTCCCGATGTCAAGTTACCAGTGAAAACACCGCAAAAATTCGTCTAGTATTAGTAGTGTTCAAACAGAAGGAAAAATTAATCTATTAGTAGTAGCTTTCAAGCAAAAAGAAAAAGATTTGGAAGAGATATTCTTACGTTATTCTGTTACACTTCCTACATCACCCGGAATAAGTGTTTGGCAAAAATTTTCATCGTACAGACACGATGGTTTTGTTGTTTTGTTATTATTATAGATATTGTATATATCTCTGCTGATACATAAAACTGACATTAAAGGTATCTATTTTTTTCGCTGTTGATGTTTGCTCCTGTTCCGATGTATTTGAATTTATCACTTTTACACTGGCCTTCTAGTGTTTTCTTACCGTTAGAGGTATTCCGTGTGTTTGTCTTTCTGCGGCAAATTCAGTTTCACAATCACTATATCGCCCGCAAAAGCTATGGAGCTCACCTGGACCTATTGTCCTTTTACCTGCCACGTCGTTTATTGCTCTCTACAGGACGATCACTTCGCCCAGAACTATGCTGAATAAAATTGGTCACAATCCGTGTTCGATTTCGATCTTATATTCCTGACAGTACTTCTCTGTAAGTTAGCCTTGCATTTCTCAGAAGTTGCGTTATCAGTTCCCTTGTAGTGACGTCTTGTCTGCTCTTCCGTATCCTTCCAAGGATCTATCGACAGAGACGTATGCGTTCGTCGAATGCCTTCGTGGAGCCCGACAAGTCCTGGATACCTGATGGGGCCCAGGGAAGACACCTCTTGGAGTCCAGTAAGGACTAAGACACTTTGTCATACCAGTCGTCTCTGGGTAATGATTTGTTCTCTACATCGTCCTAAAGGCCAGTTGTAGTCTCCGTATAATGAAAACAACGGTTGTCTTTGGGGCGACGAAGTGAAAGAGGACTACTTCGACTGATTCTTTGGAGTGGAAGACGAGCCATCAAGCGCGGCCTGAGCCTTCCGTATACCGGCGATGCATCGCCACTGGGGCGCTGCTGTTTGTTTTCGGAACCGCCCCGGCGAAGCAGCGTCTGTGGCGGCCGACGGCTCCCGGCCCCAGGCACGCCACGCGGGGTTCATTCGTTTCCAGGCCTGACACATATGAGACGCCAGCTCCGTCTGCCTTCTTCTACAGGCTGCGCAGACGGCCCGTCTCGGCTAGCTGCCTTGCAAGACGCTACGGCGAAGTTCTTTCTTTTCTTCTTCTTCTTCTTCTTCTTCTGCTTCTCCTCTGTAGCCCGACATCCAAAATTTTTTATTCAGTTCTCAGTATCGGTTGACGTTATACATGTCAATAATACTACTGGGCCTACTTTCTCGCTTCCATGACGGAAGTTGTTACCGTCTGTCGCTAGAGGGGTTCGACTTATAAGGTGTAATGTGGTGGTGTTCTAACAACCCTACCACAACAAAGGTCAAAAATTAATTATGATTGTAGTGTTGCTCACGCTGCTAAATATTGCATTTTCGGGCAACAACAAAATTATATTATGTGGCAGGTGTCATTAGAGCACAGTTAATAAAGTCATTTCTTGAAATAATGGATAAACTAGGCACTCATCTTTTCGTGTTTCCCACGTTGGTCTCGTTGTGAACTTATGGTAGTGATGATTCCAAACTCGCATGCAAAAAGGCGTAGGTGTTATGCTGCGATATTCAAAAGTTTTATACATGTGTTTCATAAACCATTCTTGAAGATGAAACTTTTGCAAGTTAGGACAATGGTGATGTAAAAAAGTAATCAGCACTCCGAATTTAAGTTACGCTTCTTTTTTTTTATTACTTTCGTTGCAATATCACGTAACTCGTTCCAAAACATCACTTCACAATATAAAACATACTTGAAAATATCTTCCTCACTGTTAAAGTTCACATTTCATAAACGACTACAGTTTGCGTCTTTTTAACATGACGACCAAAGCTTGACTCTCTAATAACCGCTTACGCGCACAAAAATCGGAGTTACAAGTACGTCAATGATCATAGTGACAAAAGAAAGAATACACATAAGAATAATATCATTGCAATATATATATATATATATATATATATATATATATATATATATATATATATATATATATATATTATATCGCTGTATCGAAGTACCTCTACATTAATGAAATCAAATCTGAATGTTCTCACGGAAATATGTTAACTATTTTACAGAAACACAGTAGAATATTGCTGGTATCGAGAGGTTGAGGTGAGGTGCCGTAATGGTTACGTAATTCAAGTACTACTATAGTGTGTAACCTAACTTTGTCGGTGCGTGAGAAACAGCGTGCTGTAACCGAGTTTCTAACCGCAGAAAACGTGCCTCCAGTTGAAATCCAGAGAGAAATGAAGGCTGTGTACGGTGATGATTGCATCGACATTAGTAATGTGCGAGAATGGTGTGACTTAGGAAATCGGGATGAGGGGTACACTTAGCCTGGAAGGTCAAGGACCATACTACGTCACTCCTTAACACGGCAACTGGCAAATCAATAATTGAAATTTTATTCAAAACAAGCTTTATAAAACAGATAGGAGGCAATCAACACGTGGCCGTGTTTAAGACTATATCAAACAATCACGTGACTTAAAAGACGAACCACGAACATTTCAGTACTTAAGAAACATAAATTACAGTCTGAGGGTAATTTTAAAAGGTGGCTCAGATAGCTTTTTAAGCAATAATCTGCAATGTGAAAGTGATTTACAAGCACACCAGTTCGTTACGAACCGAAATAACACGAGGAGCACAACAAGTTAATTAATACAATTAATTCACAAGCAAAGTTAACCCCCCTCTTTTTTTTACCTATACCTGACAGGTTCGCCGATGACTCTGTAATTCTGTCAGAGACAGCAAAGGACTTGGAAGAGCAGTTGAACGGAATGGACAGTGTCTTGAAAGGAGGGTATAAGATGAACATCAACAAAAGCAAAACGAGGATAATGGAATGTAGTCGAATTAAGTCAGGTGATCTGAGGGAATTAGATTAGGAAATGAGACATTTAAAGTAGTAAAGGAGTTTTGCTATTTGGGGAGAAAAATAACTGATGATGGTCAAAGTAGAGAAGATATAAAACGTAGACTGGCAATGGCAAGGAAAGCGTTTCTGAAGAAGAGAAGTTTGTTAACATTGAGTATAGATTTAAGTGTCAGGAAGTCGCTTCTGAAAGTATTTGTATGGAGTGTAGCCATGTATGGAAGTGAAACATGGACGATAAGCAGTTTGGACAAAAAGAGAATAGAGCTATCGAAATGTGGTGTTACAGAAGAATGCTGAAGATTAGATGGGTAGATCACATAACTAATGAGGAGGTACTGAATAGAATTGGGGAGGAGTTTGTGGCACAACTTGGCTAGAACAAGGGACCGGCTTGTAGGACATGTTCTGAGGCATCAAGGGATCACAAATTTAACATTGGAGGGCAGCTTGGAGGGTAAAAATCGTAGAGGGACACCAAGAGGTGAATACACTAAGCAGATTCAGAAGGATGTAGGATGTAATAGGTACTGGGAGATGAAGAAGCTTGCACAGGATAGGGTAGCATGGAGTGCTGCGTCAAACCAGTCTCAGGACTGAAGACCACAACAAGAACCTGACAGGTTAAATGTCTACCAAACGGGCAGTGACGCAAGGCTGCCATGGGCAAAAGGTGACTTAACTTAAAATGCCTAGAGCAGCAGACCAGCCGTCCAAAACAACTCCTAAACGCCGGTGTCCAACCGGGAGTCACTTCCCATTAGACGTCACGTCACAGCTTCTGTGCACCGAAGCTGAACGTGGCGCCGCTCCCACACACCCCAACTCGGAGAAAACTGGAACACAAACAGACCGCAGAAAACACGGCAAACACCATCAGAACAATAAGGCAACGGCCTTGCCGCAGTGTATACACCGGTTCCTGTGAGATCAACGAAGTTATGCGCTGTTGGGCGTGGCCGGCACTTGGACGAGTGACCATCCGGCAGCCATGAGCTGTTGATATTTTTCGGGGTGTACCCAGCCTCGTTATGCCAATTCAGGAGCTACTCGACCGAACAGTAGCGGCTTCGGTCAAGAATACCATCATAATGACCGGGCGAGCGGTGTGCTGACCCCAAGCCCATCCTATTCGCATCCTCATCTGAGGATGACACGGCGGTCAGATGGTCCCGGTAGGACACTCGTAGCCCGCAGACGAGGTGCTTTTTTTATTAGATCAATAAATAACAATATAATTGAAGAACCAATAAATGCTTTCAATAGAAGTGACGAGTTTTACAGCAATATCAATGCTGTAAAACATTTAAACTAAGAACTGTACACACATCCAATGCCGACCGTGGTGGTCTAGCAGTTCTAGGCGCTCAGTCCGGAATCGCGCGACTGCTACGGTCGCTGGTTCGAATCCTGCCTCGGGCATGGATGTGTGTGATGTCCTTAGGTTAGTTAGGTTTAAGTAGTTCTAAGTTCTAGGGGACTGATGACCACAGATGTTAAAGTCCCATAGTGCTCAGAGCCATTTTTGAACACATCCAATGCTGAAAATATAGTATCAGAATTTTACACTCTCATGGTTTGCCAAACAATATTTCGACATATGATTAACGGAGACAATGTGTACACAGATGAAATGGAAAAAAATTCAAGATAATATCACGTTATTCAAATGTAAAACTTCACAACGATACTAGGTTCTGTGTATTTTAATTTGGTTGCATAGGTCTGCAATTTAACTGCCACTTCTGTAGGTTGGTATGCAGAAAATTACAACTAGACTATGACCTAATATCGTCAATACCATACAGTTACTACCTCATTTGGGAACACTGATTTTTTAAAGAAAGTAGCGACTGCTGTTATCCATGCGGTCACATGCCTTGCTCGCTGCTCTTACTTCACGTACGTTAGGGCAACAAACCAACAAGTACACTCGTTGCAACGCAAATCGTTCAACGAAATGAAGGCAGCAAAATGACTTACAACTTCGATGGAGAGCGTTGTTCGAGATGGTCTCGATGGATGGGTCTTTCCGAGAAAACTGGCACCAGGGCAATGCGACGAACAGCGCCCGGAGTTGAGATCAGGCAGGTCCACCACAAACTCGCGACCGTCTTGCAAGGTAGACCGACCGCGCCGCTGCTGGCCGAGCCCACGTGTTTTCCTCCTTCGTCCCCGCGAGCACGTACTTCCGCCTCGTAGCGAGTACGACTCCAACTGCCGCGACGGCAAAACAGACCCCAGGTCACAACAGGGGCAAAGATCGTAGTAGAGCCGGATAATCGATAGTGACGTGCCAAAGAGCTGGTGTGTCAGCAAAGGCTCACCACGGCTCAAATGTGATCGTGATGAGGGAAACGTTGGTGCTAATCTCAAGGGGTGTGACGGAGCTAGAAGTGCACGACCACCTACAGCACCCGACGATACTCATCGCAGTCCGACTGATGAACTCATCAGAGACAGTCTTACAGACCGTCATTGCAGAATTGCTATACAGAAAACTGTGTACACGATGGGTGCCTGAAATGCTCACTCCTGACGTGAAACGCAGCAAGGCATGTGCCCGCATGGAGAACAGCAGTCGCTAGTTTCTTTAAAAAATCAGTGTTCCCAAATGAGGTAGTAACTGTAAGGAAGATATTAGGTCATATTCTAGTTGTAATTTTCTGCATACCAATCTACACAATTGGCAGTTAAACTGCAGACCTATGCAACCAAATTAAAGTGCACAAAACCTAGTATCGTTGTGAAGTTGTGCATTTGAATAACGTGATATTATCTTGACATCTGTCAAGAATTTCTTTCGTGTTTTGTGCATGAGGGTGACGGATTCCTTAACAACATTCTGATACGTGTTGAAAGATTGGTTTACCAATTTGACCCTGCAGGCTTGAGATCATCAATATGTAAGAGGATGTCCAAGAAAAGCTACGAAACAACACTGTGGGTACGACTGAAGTCTTTATTGAGAAGTAATCACCAGAGACCGGAGCACAAACATCCCACTGCTTTGTGAGGCGAAGGATTCCCTCGTCCTAGAATTCCTGTGGCTCTGACAGGAGACACTCCACTGCGTCCTCTATCTAGTCCTTTTTTTTCCTTTTTTTAGCCGACCAAAAAACACAAGGAAGTCGCACGTCGACATGCCCGCGCTGAAGGGTGAATGCTCAAGCTGCTCCCATTTGAACTTTAACTTGGATATTACAGTTTGTGTGATCTTGCATACGTGTGAACACAAATTATTAAGGAGCAAAATCACTTTCTCTAGAAGGAATTTCGTACGCTACGGAGTTTCTCACAGCATGCGTTACTGTTAAAACTTTCTCTGCGCTCGAAGAATTCGTTGAGTATCTGACATCGGACGTCGAAAAAGACGTGAGCATTACTTTTTGCCTTCTGAGGGGACACCCTTGAATTTTTTTAAGGGGGGGGGGAGTGACGACACTAAATTCGCGTCTCTAGATGTCTCACTACGTTATCCGAAATCGGCATATGCAAATTTCTTGCGATTTGTTTGCTATCACGTTTCATACCTTTCCATCTGAACACTGCTTATAGTTCCGCCACGATGGAACTGCGTCACCAAAAATGTTCAAGAACATGCCCTCAGTAAGCAAAGTCACGGTGCTCTGGTGTTTTCAAGGTGTTGTGTCTAAAGGAACGTTGCAAGGTACTATTAGACCCTGAGAAAACTGAAATCACGAATTCTAAAAGTTCGTCCACACATGGAGCACCGTTTCCAGCACGTCAGTGCCAGACCCCGCAAGAACACTTCGACATATGAAACAATCCGATGCATTGGGTTCATTGCCATCGATCGTCCTCCATACAGCCCCGACTTGTTCCCGTCACTTTTCATCTGTTTTGAAAACTTAAAGAAAACCTTCGAGGCCTTCACTTTGATAGTCATGAATCCCTGCAAGCAGAGGTGAGGTTGTTGTTCCATCAACAAAACAACCAAGTCGAATATTCTACACTTTTTGGGAGAAACGTATTCGTCACCAGAATGACTATGTTGAAAAATAAATATGTAATCATCAAGAATAGAGATGTAGAATGCTGAAGAGTTTTATCCTAAAAATTTTCAGGCGTTAATTTTGAGGACGCCCACGTGACCTGACGTACGGGATGTTGCTTACGTCCGAGCTTTTTTTAAATGGAAAAAAGAAGGAGGCGTTTTATGATTTAACGGCGCTAGTAAGATATCATTTAAACACAGGCCTGCATTAGAACGCAAGTGAGGCTGACTCAAAAAAGCTTTGGGTCACAAGGATTTGCTCGGTGGTTAGAGATAATATTTTCTTTCGAAGATGATAAAAAACCACAAAGGTGCCCGATCCCTTCCCCCACAATACTAAACAGCTCCTCATGAATCCTAGTAGGATTTTATGGTACCACTTGAAGTCCAAATTAATGACATATACTATGGCGCCACAGCTTTAATAGGTGCTTGGTTTTCTTCTGCGCTGTTAGTTTCTCTTGGCGGCAAAATATTTCTGTCTGCAGGCGATTTCTGTAATAAGCTACTACATCGTGGGGCAAATAAAAGTCGCCCGGAGAACAGGGGTCCAGGATACAAAGAAACACAGCAGAGGAAACAAAATATAGTCCTAATCTGACCACAGTAGATGTTGAAACCGACCACTGTTTATTCCGTGGGACTTCTGGGCCCCGGTCAGCAAGTTTCTGAAGACAGATTGAAGCTGGACTGCTGGCTGCATCTCATCCGAAACGTTCTGCTGCAGTTCCAGAAGAGTATAAGAGAGATTCACATATACCTTAGGCTTGAGAGCTCCCGATACGAAGTAGTCGCACACTGAGTGATCAGGTGAGCTGAGTGGCCAGCTATGGCCGCGACCGACTGACATGTGGTAACAACTCCGTCAGGCATTCATATATATTAACTTCGGCGACAACGGTCACGAAAGACTGCAGACTTACGTAAAACCAGGCTTCGTCAGACATAAAGAAGAGATCCACGTTCAAGCCATTAATTGTTATCTCACGGAACAGCCACTCACAAAACTGGAGGCGCTGAGAATGCGCTGAATGCGCAAACAACAGACACTCGATAGCGATGTAAGTGTAGGTACAGGTGGAGCCATCATCAGCATGATCGATGTGATATACCGGTCTCTTGCGACAGGCGTCGGTCTGATTTGGTAGCAACTAGCTACCTGCAAGAACATTTTCAAGTGAGCGGGCATCTTTTGGAATTTTTTTTTGACATGTTCAAAACAGCTCCTGTCTGACGCCATTTTCAGACTAAGCATTGCATGACACTCTTTGCTGACACTTTGACACCACTACACTTCTCAGAAAACAACTGACCAAACCGTTTCCACGATTTTCTTGTCATGCAACTTTCCACAAGGAACACCACTGTAATTACCATCGTTCCCTTTGCCGTGTTCCACTCACATCAACACCACCCACACTACGCTCTGTAGCGGTGTGGATCACGTGACGGACGTACATGTGGTGTGCACGTGACATGGTGTGATTATATGCATACATTTACGTCCAATCTTATCCACATGTTTGGGTCGTTTTTGTTTGCCCCGCCGTGTAATTCAAATGGCTCTAAGAACTATGGGACTTCACATCTGAGGTCATCAGTCCCCTAGACTTAGAACTACTTAAACCTAACCAATCTTAGGACATCACACACATCCATGCCCGAGGTAGGATTCGAACCTGCGACAGTAATAGCAGCGCGGTTCCGGACTGAAGCGCCTAGAACCGCTCGGCCACAGCGGCCGACGCCGTGTAATTAACAACGGATTATCGTAGTCGAGTACTGCAAATATCCAAATCTGTTTTTCTTGTGCCAGAAAGCAGCAGCTGAGGTACAACGAAAATAAATAGTTTACCCAATGTCTAGCATAAAATAAATATTGTGCTAGGAAGGTACTCAGTGTGACTATATTTTAATGCCTTACTGCTTTATGGTTTCGTCTCTTGTTGAAGAAAATGGGGAAGTGTCAGTAGTACACAAAGCAGCCTTTCTGACACACTGTAAGGATGTTTTGGAGTAAAGATGGAAACTTAAATATCATACAGTCTGGTGAGTCTGCTTGTTATTTCCGTGTACGAGGGTTACCCAGAAGGTAATACACCGCATTTTTTCTTCTCGAATTCTTTATTGAACATAATGAGAATTACACACACGAAAAAATGTTGTTTTATCTACATATCCTATTTTCCAAGTACTCTCCATCCCGCTCTATGGCCTTCCTCTAGCGTGAAACAAGGGCGCTTATGCCCTGTCGGTACCAATCCTTGCTCTGGTGACGGAGCCAGTGCTTCATTGTGTAAACCACCTCACCTCCTCAGAATGTCTTCCACGAATGGCATCCTTTAATCGCCCAAACAAGTTGAAGTCCAAGGGGGCTAGATCAGGGCTGTCAGGTGTGACAGCCGTGGATGGTCTCCCCGACCGCTGCAAATCGTGGAGCTCCGCCGAACCACCTTCTGATGTCATCACCTCCGTGCCCAGCGACTAACTGTACTCTTGTCGACAGCAGATGCTCCCTAGACTTTGCACAAGCGTTGGTGAATATCCGCCACAGTTTCTTTCTCTGCACTGAGAAATACAATGACGGCACGCTGTGCGTGACGTGCATCACCTACAGACGCCATTTTGAAACTGTTCTACTGCTACGCTACGCTATCTGTCGGAAGTGACGGAAACGCTAACTCAGCAGACTTCAGATAATTCATACGTAACGTTTCGCATTAGTAGCACTGTCTTCGGCTGAGAAAAAAGAAAATTCGGTGCATTACTTTCTGGGCAACCCTCGTAGTTCACAATGGTGTAGCTTTCTTGCTTGAATTGAGTGCAAGTACCAAGAGCTTTCGCCTTGAATCATATATGACACGTGTTACATTTGATGTATACGCCATATGCCGTCGACACTCTGTCAGGTTGACTGAGATAGATTTGTTCTCATATCTCATCGTATCTCTTCAACTGGGGCGTAGAGACCCCAGAGCTATAACACGGTGGCCCTTGCTCACAAATTCGAGGCCATTAACTACAGCCTTGCCCTCGTACATTATTGATACAAAGCGCTCTTCTGGAGGGACTCACGCGGCTGTCTCTCCCCCTGTGTTGCAGACGATGACGACGCCGACCTGCCGGACGGCTGCTGCTTCCGGCGGCCGCTGCAACACAGCCGCCGCTACCAGACGGTCGGCAAGAGGAAAGACGTGCTCTCCAGACCCGTGAAGGTAAGTCCACCCTCGCCTGCTGCAGACATTAGCCGTGTGGTACCAGGTAGGCCTCGCTCAATCATGCTGTCATATTTCGCACCACTTTTAAAAAATTATTTTCCCTTGCTTCTGTATACATAAATACAGCGTTATTCCACACTAAAGAGCCAAAGAAACTGGAGCACCTGCCAAATATCGTGTGGAGCTCCTGCGAGCTCCCAGAAGTGCCGCAAGAAGAGGTGGCACGGGCTCCACTAATATCTGAAGTAGTGCTGGAAGGAACTGACACCATGAATTCTGCAGGGCTGTCCATAAATCCGTAAGAGTACTAGGGGGAGGAGATCTCTTCTGAACAGCACGTTGAAGGCGTCCCAGATATGCTCAATAATGTTCATGTCTGGGGAGTCTAGTGGCCAGCGGAAGTGTTTCAACTCAGAAGAGTGTTCTTGGAGCCTCTATGCAGCGATGCTGCACTTGTGGAGTGTCGCATTGTTCTGCTGGAATTGGCCAAGTCCGTCGGAATGCACAGTGAACATAAATGGATATAGGTGATCAGAAAGGATGCTTACGTACGCGTCACCTGTCAGAGTCGTACCAGATGTACCAGCGGTGCCATATCATTCCAACTGCACACGCCCCACACCATTACGGAACCTCCACCAACTTGAACAGTCCCCTGGTGACATGCAGGATCAATGGATTCATGAGGTGGCCCCCATATCCGTGCATGTCTATCCGCTTGGTACAATTTGAAACGAGACTCGTCCGACTGGCAACACGTTTCCAGTCAAATGGTTAAAATGGCTCTGAGCACTATGGGACTTAACATCTAAGGTCATCAGTCCCCTAGAACTTAGAACTACTTAAAAATAACTAAGGACATCACACACATTCATGACCGAGGCAGGATTTGGACCTGCGACCGTAGCTGTTGCGCGGTTCGAGACTGAAGTACCTAGAACCGCTCGGCCAGCAGTTTCCAGTTATCAACAGTCTACTGTCGGTGTTGACGGCCCCAGGCGAGGCGTATAACTTTGTGTCGGGCAGTCATCAAGGGTACACTAGTAGGCCCTCTGCTCTGAAAGCCCAAGTCGATAATGTTTCGTTTAATAGATCGCACTTTGACAGTTGTTGATGGCCCGGCACTGAAATCTGGAGCAGATTGCGGAAGGGTTGCACTTCTGTCACGTTGAACGATTCTTTTCAGTCGTCGTTGGTCACGATCTTGCAGGATCTTTTTCCGACTGTAGCGATGTCGGAGATGTTTTACCGGATTCCTGATACTCACGGTACATACCATGAAATAATAGTACGGCAAAAAACCCTAGGAGAGTTTGTGTCGTATCGCTCTTGCGCCACGTCAACCTCACTTAAATCTTGGTAACCTGCCATTGTAGCAGCAGTAATCCATCTAACAATTGTGCCACACATTTGTTGTCTTATACAGGCGTTACCGACGGCAGTGCCGTATTCTGCCTGTTTACATATCTCTGTATTTGAATACGCATGCCTATACTAGTTTCTTCGGCCCTTAAATGTACCACTGTTAGTGTGGATATCTGCCTTGACCCTTGCTGCACGAATCTGTGCAGTACTGCAGAGTCAGCCGTTGCAGCAAGCTAGCCTGGCTCGGAAAATCAAGCCGGTCTTATTGATTACTACGATGACAACATCCGACCTTCACCTGCTGTCAGCACTGCTTCACTACTTCGTTCAGGTTCACATTAATATGCCCGTATGTGGTCGGTACGATACAGTAATAAACGTATGTCCGAAAATGCTTCATTTGCGTTCTAGCGTCTCTAACATGCGAAGGAGAACATAAGCAGAATGGACCAAACACGGAAAGCAAAGAATAATCGAGTGTAACCTGCAATCGCTCTGAGGCTGTTGACAGGATAGGGCCTCTGAAAGGGGACATCTCAGACAAGCAGCTGAACCATGTTGTGCATATATATCAGCAACCACTGATAAATGTTTCCAAGATATAAACGGTCTTGGCTGCAAAATAGGCTTCATCATTTTATATTCTGCCAATAATGCCTTGTTCAGGGCATCTTCTGATTGTCTGGCACAATACAGTAGGTGTTAAACACATAGGCTACCGTCGATGAAATGTCACAACAGGCAAACGCCGATGTCAGTATTTTAAGATTATTTCTTGCGTTTCATACTACACACAGTTTACAGCCAGTCCTGGGGCTATCGTAAAACTCGGACGAAAAATGGTGGTAGTGAACACAACTGCAGTGTACACCATGGTTCTCGTGTACTAGGAAGTCCAAAGGAAGAAAAGTGATAGCGTTATCCTAAGATGCGTCTCCCAGCTCACTTTATACACTATGTGATCCAAAGTATTCGGACACCTGGCTAAAACTGACTTACATGTTTGTGGTGCCTTCCATCGGTACTGCTGGAATTCAGTATGGTGTTGTCCCACCCTTGCCTTGATGACAGCTTCCACTCTCGCAAGCATACGTTCAATCAGGTGCTGGAAGGTTTCTTGGCGAATGGCAGCCCATTCTCCTCGGAGTGCTGCACTGAAGACAGATATCGATGTCGGTCGGAGAGGCCTGACACGAAGTCGGCGTTCCAAAACATCTTAAAGGTGTTCTATAGGATTCAGGTCAGGACTCAGTGTTGGCCAGTCCATTACAGTGGTCTTATTGTCGAGTAACCACTCCGCCCGAGGCAATGCATTATGAACAGGTGCTCGATCGTGTTGAAAGATGCAATCGCCATCCACGAAATGCTCTTCAACAGTGGGCAGGAAGAAGGTGCTTTGAACATCAGTGTTGGCCTATGCTGTGATAGTGCCAAGCAAAACAACAAGGGGTGCTAGACCCCTCCATGAAAAACACGACCACACCATAACACCACCGCCTCCAGATTTTACTGATGGCATTACACACGCTGCCAGATGACGTTCACCGGGCATTCGCCATAACCACACGCTACCATCGGATCGCAATATTGCGTTCAGTTTTCTACTGTTCAGTTGTCCAATGTTTACGCTCCTTATACCAAGCGAGGCGTCGTTTGGCATTTACCGGCTGATGAGCAGCCGCTTGCAGCGCGGGATTATCCGAGCGGTCTGGGCGCTGCAGTCATGGATTGTGAGGCTGGTCCCGGCGGAGGTTCGAGTCCTCCCTCGGACGTCGGTGTGTGTGTTTGTCCTTAGGATAATTTAGGTTAAGTAGTGTGTAAGATTAGGGACTAATGACCTTAGCAGTTAAGCCCCATAAGATTTCTAAAAAAAAGAAAAGAAAGAAAAAGCAGCCGCTCGACCGTGAAGTACTAGTTATCTCACCTCCCGCCTAACTGTCAGAGTAGTTGCAGTGGATCCTGATGCAGTTTGGAATTCATGTGTGAGGGTCTGGATAGATGTCTGCCTATTACACTTTAGGACCCTCCTCAACTGTCGGCGGTCTCTGTCAGTCAACAGACGAGGTTGATCTGTATGCTTTTGTGCTGTACGTACTTTACGTTTCCACTTCACTGTCACACTGGAAACAATGGACCTAGGGATGTTTAGGTGTGTGGAAAATTCACGTACAGACGTGTGACACAAGTGACTCCCAATCACCTGACCACGTTCGAAGTGTATGAGCTCTGCGGAGCGACCCATTCTGTTCTAAAAAATGGTTCAAATGGTTCTGAGCACTATGGGACTTAACGCCTATGGTCATCAGTCCCCTAGAACTTAGAACTACTTAAACCTAACTAACCTAAGGACAGCACACAACACCCAGCTATCACGAGGCAGTTAAAATCCCTGACCCCGCCGGGAATCGAACCCGGGAACCCGGGCGTGGGAAGCGAGAACGCTACCGCACCATTCTGTTCTCTCACGATATCTAATGAGTACTGAGGTTGCCGATATGGAATACCTGGCAGTAGGTGGCACCACAATGCACCTAATATGAAAAACGTATGTTTTTGGAGGTGTCCAGATACGTTTGATCACATAGTGTATATGCAAGGTTGGAGAGGCGTTTACGTGAGATGGTCACCACATTGGGCGCCCCTGGACGCGCCAAACACCAGGGTTTGAAGAAGCCGCACGGCAGCGTTTTGCAGAGCTGCCATCTACAAGCACCCCAGTTCTGGCAAACACTACAAATGTGAACGACATGGTAGTGTCGCAGGTTCTACATTATGAGAACCCTCATCCGTTCAAACTCCAGAAGACTTTCCTCGCCGGCCGCGGTGGTCTCGTGGTTCTAGGCGCGCTGTCAGGAACCGCGCGGCTGCTACGGTCGCAGGTTCGAATCCTGCCTCGGGCATGGGTGTGTGTGATGTCCTTAGGTTAGTTAGGTTTAAGTAGTTCTAAGTTCTAGGGGACTGATGACCACAGCTGTTAAGTCCCATAGTGCTCAGAGCCATTTGAACCAGATTTTCCTCATCATGTCAGCTTTGTTGATAGCTGCTAGTACAATATAGGCAACGTCTTCTTGATATTTGTCCTGTTTTCTGTTGACTGCACCACTAACATGGACGGCACGTTAGACACCAGAAACAGTGATTTTTGGCTGAAGAAAATCCCCACAGGCTGCATGTTTGAGGCCACCAGCGTCACTTAGCTGCCAACGTGTGGGCAGGTCTCATTGATGACACTGTGATGGATGCATAACTCGTTGAGTGTCCTAATTGCCTTATATTTCTGCGAGAGATGTTACCTATGTTGTTCGACGAGATGCCACAGGACTTCTGTAGTGCCATGCAGTTCCAGCAGGATGGCGCTCCAGCACACTTCGGCAGTGTTGTACACCTCCACTTGAATCACACCCTTGGCAGCAGATTGGACGTGGAGGCCCAATAGCCTGGCCCCTTCACTCACCGGACCTGACACACTGGATTTTCATTTGTACGAGTCATGTATGGTGTCACCATAAAATCTGGTGACAATCAGCACCAGCAGCAGATGGATTCATTTGCGAAATGCCGGGAATATTTCCATGCGTTCTTCAACAAACAGGCTATTCATAAATTGTGTCGAAGTTGCTGGAAGTCATATTGCAGACTTTCTATAAGTGATTTAACCAAGTGTTTTCCAAAATTAATGTACATTGCTGGCCATTAAAATTGCTACACTAAGAAGAAATGCAGATGATAAACGGGTATTCATTGGACAAATATATTATACTATATCTGACATGTGATTACGTTTTCACGCCATTTGGGTGCATAGATCCTGAGAAATCAGTACCCAGAACAACCACCTCTGGCCGTAATAACAGCCTGGGCATTGAGTCAAACAGAGCTTGGATGGTGTGTACAGGTACAGCTGCCCATGCAGCTTCAACACGATACCACAGTTCATCAAGAGTAGTGACTGGCATATTGTAACGAGCCAGTTGCTCGGACACCATTGACCAGACGTTTTCAATTGATGAGAGATCTGGAGAAAGTACTGGCCAGGGCAGCAACCGAACATTTTCTGTATCCAGAAAGGCCAGTACAGGACCTGCAAACATGCGGTCGTGCATTATCCTGCTGAAATGTAGGGTTTCGCAGGGATCGAATGAAGGGTAGAGACACGGGTCGTAACACATCTGAAATGTAACGTCCACTGTTCAAACTGCCGTCAATGCGAGGTGACCGAGACGTGTAACCAATGGCACTCCATACCGTCACGCCGGGTGTTATGCCAGTATGGCGATGACGAATACACACTTGCAATGTGCGTTCACCGCGATTTCGTCAAACACGGATGCGACCAGCATGATGCTGTAAACAGAACCTGGATTCATCCGAAAAAATGACGTTTTGCCATTCGTGCACCCAGGATCGTCGCTGAGTACACCATCGCAGGCGCTCCTGTCTGTGATGCAGCGTCAAGGGTGACCGCAGCCATCGTCTCCGAGCTGATAGTCCATGCTGCTGCAAACGTCGTCGAACTGTTCGTGCAGATGGTTGTTGTCTTGCAAACGTCCCGATCTGTTCGCTCAGGGATCGAGACGTGGCTGCACGATCCGTTACAACCATGCGGATAAGATGACTGTCATCTCGACTGCTTGTGATACGAGGCCGTTGGGATACAGCACGGCGTTCCGTATTAGCCTCCTGAACCCACCGATTCCATTATCTGCTAACAGTCATTGTATCTCGACTAACGCGAGCAGCAATGACGCGATACGATAAACCGCAATCGCAATGTGCTACAATCCGACCTTTATTAAAGTCGGAAATGGTACACACTTCTCCTCCTTACACGAGGCATCACAACTACATCCCACCAGGCAACGCCGGTCAACTGCTGTTTGTGTATGAGATATCGATTGGAAACTTTCCTCATGTCAGCACGTTTTAGGTGTCGCCACCGACGCCAACCTTGTGTGAATGCTCTGAAAAGCTAATCATTTGCATATCACAGCATCTTCTTCCTGTCGGTTAAATTTCGTGCTGTAGCACGTCATTTTCGTGGTGTAGCAATTTTAATGGCCAGTAGTGTACATTGTCTCCCTTACTATTTGCCTATCTTGTGTGGTTCAAACTGTCTGCGTCTTCCTCCACATTTTACAGACTCTACCACGCTGACGAAGCCTTTTCGAGCATACGTTTTTTTGGGATAATACGCTTACATGGTACCCGTCTACCAGTCAACGCACTTGTAACATGCTTTTCGATACACACTGTGTCCAGAGATCATTAGAACAAAGTGAGTGTAGAAGAATTACAAGATAGTTTGCGGCCAATATGTGACAGTTGCCCATCAAAGAACAAAACGAGATAGATATCTAAGCAACTAGCATTACGTATTTTTGGTTCTGTGACACTGTTGTGTTACCGCCCAGCACCAAATCGGTAACTACAACAAAGTGATGTTACTGTTCACGTTGCTGGCACACAAGCGCGAAGCAACGAGCAGAGCCTGGCGTGGATCGAATATCGAAACCGCTCCGAGTGTTAGCGACCGTTATTTGATACACCGGTCGGTTTAAGGCGGTTTCCCATGTTCGTTTAGGCAGCTTCTGCACTGGTAACCAATCTTACCCTCAGAAAATTCGACACACAAACAGTTGAAAGACGACAGCACACAGAACAAGAGTTACACCTTTCGAAGGTAGATGGGTAACTGACTGTGACAAGATTAACCGGCCATGAAGTTAAAATAAAACAAACAGCCACACATTGAAATCACCGGACCCCATACGACTGGATAGACGCTACGAAAGTGAGAGTCTTTCAAAACAAATGCCAGGAGTGTTCTATAAATATCTAGCAAGAATTAACGAACCATCAACCTAAGACTAACGTATGTTTCTTTTACTCTGTGCTTCGCGGAGTGGCCGCGCGGTTTCAGGCGACATATCACGAATAGCCCGGCCCCTCCCGCCGGAGGTTCGAGTCCTCTCTCGGGCATGGGTGTGTATGTTGTTCTTACAAGGGAACCTCCCCATCGCACACCCCTCAGATTTAGTTATGTTGGCACAGTGGATAGGCCTTGAAAAACTGAACGCAAATCTTTCGAGAAAACAGGAAGAAGTTGTGTGGAACTATGAAAAAATAAGCAAAATATACAAACTGAGTAGTCCATGTGCAAGATACGCAACATCAAAGATAACGTGAGCGTAGAAGTCCGTGGTCCCGTGGTTAGCGTGAGCAACTGCAGAGTGAGAGGTCCTTGGTTTAAACCTTCCCTCGTCTGAAAATTTTTCTTCCTCTATTTTCGCAAAGTTATGATATGTCCTTTCTTTCATTGACGTCTCTGTTCACTGTAATAAGTTTAGTGTCTATGTTTTGCGACCACACCGCAAACTTAGAATTCGGAAAATATTCATTGACCTTGTTATTGAAGTCGCGAGCTATATTTGCTGCATTCATATTGCCCACGGAATACATCTCACGTATTTAATGCACTCTCGTCCAAAGCAGCGAACAGGGAGCCAGGGAGCCTCGTTAGCAGGAATACTCTCTCTTCCGTGTGCTGTTGTCGACTGACGTCGTGTGTTTCGATGTTTGTTTAGGTGTAGTATCCTCATGCTACGGCGCAGTTACCTCGCATCGGACGGACGGACGGACAGATAATAATTGTCTGAAAATAAAAAAATGAGCTCTTCACTCGAGGATAGATTTGAACCAAGGACCTCTTGAACCGCAGCTGCTCATGCCAACCACCGGACCACGACGCTCCTATGCTCACTTTCTCCTTGATGTTGACTATCTTGCACATGGACTACTCAGTTTGTATATTTTCCTATTTTTTTCTTAGTTCCACACAACTTCTTCCTGTTTTCTCGATTGATCTGTGTTCAGTTTTTCAAGGCCTATCCACTGTGCCAACTTATAACTAAATCTGAGGGGGAGGTGCGATGGGGAGGTTCCCTTGTTAGTCTAAGTTAGTCTAAGTCAGTTTAAGTAGTGTGTAAGTCTAGGGACCGATGAACTCAGCAGTATGGTCCCTCAGGAATTCACACACATTTGAACATTTTTTATTCTGTCGTGGACACAATCACAAGTGTAGTGACTTGGCAAGACAGCCAAGCCACTCGGAGGTAGCCGAAAAGCACGCGTTTAAGCTCACGCAGACTGGCGTGAGGTCTGGAACAGGACAATGTCTTGAGAATTGCAAATAAAGTACGAAGATCTTGGAATACATAACTTTAATCCATAATTGGAGAACATCGCTCTTGTTGATACATTAATAACAATCTCAATATAAACTGGTAATGGCGCCTTGCTAGGTCGTAGCAAATGACGTAGCTGAAGGCTATGCTAACTATCGTCTCGGCAAATGAGAGCGTATTTGTCAGTGATCCATTCCTAGCAACGTCGGCTGTACAATTGGGGCGAGTGCTAGTACGTCTCTCTAGACCTGCCGTGTGGTGGCGCTCGGTCTGCAATCACTGACAGTGGCGACACGCGGATCCGACGTATACTAACGGACCGCGGCCGATTTAAAGGCTACCACCTAGCAAGTGTGGTGTCTGGCGGTGACACCACAACAAGCTTATTTTTCAAAATAACATGCGTCAACCACCCATTGATCATCTACGTGAAAGGAACAGAGACTGCACCGCCCCTGTGTCATCCTCTGTCAATGACGTCATTCGGTTGTGATACGGAGATGCGTAAGATCAATTACGGAATCGGACGACCATCTTCAGACACTACAAACAAAAACAAGAAAAATAGGAAGTTAAAGCAAGTTTATTCTTGTGTTGGATTTCAAGATTATACAATATGGATATAAGTGGGAAGAAACAATACCTGTCAAATAAAGTAAAGCACGCAGAAGAGGACAAAACGAAATGAAACTTCATAGGTTGACAGGCTGTCGTGTTATTTAGGTCAAAATATAAATGAGTTCAATTTACAACGAATCAGTATAACACTGCAACTCCTTGGGCCTGGATGCATGCAGTGTTTCGGTTGGGTAGGGTGTCACGAAGCTGGCCCCACACATGTAGTATCAGAGACAGTAGTAAGTGGGCCCATTCAGCGCACTAGAAGATAATTTACTGAGCAAGCCCACCCGCAAAAGAAATATTAAAAAAATAAAAAAGTAAAATAAATGATTAATTATTGTTCATTAAATTTTATTAATTAGTGAATTAAATTATTTCAATATCCATAAGGCACTGTATCATAATTTTCTAGAATAACTCTTTTTACCATACTGAAGTGAAAATTCTTTCTTAACTTGTTTCCTGACTAGACTTTTAGTATCAACATCTCTAATTATCGATTGTTCTCTGACTTTATCTTTTCTTTCACTTCATTCTATACTAATCTGATCATAGATTCACCATTCAGCTTTTGAATATAGTTTAAAGTGAAGCCCTTTACCTTCATAACAGTGTTTTCATCATTTTTCTCATAAAAAATGTAAATATCGTGTGACTAGGAGCTCCCATCAGGTAGAACTTCCGCCGGCTGCAAGTCTTTCGATTTGGCGCCACTTCGGCGACTTGCCCATCGATCGGATTGAAATGATAATGATTAGGACAACACAACACGCACTCCTTGAGCGAAAGAAAACCTCCGACCCAGCCGGGAATCGAACCCGGACCCTTAGGATTGTCATTCTGTCGCGCTGACCACTCAGCTACCTGGGACAGACATTTTTCTCATGATAATAGCTGTTTGGCCCAGTTGAAACCCAATTAGTAATTCATTCATTATATCCATTGACCTAACATACATTTTTCTAGATTGACTATGCCATCATCAGTATATACTACAGAATCAGTCTCAAAACATTATTCCTACTTTATTTAATCTATCATAAATCTAATCCTTGCATTTGGATTAGTGAATGCAGCTATGAAAATATTTGTAGCCGTATTATTTTCCACATAATAATCCTTGCAATTGTATTTCATCTGTACCATATGCCAATTAATAAAATTTACATCTAAATTATCTAATCGGTCATCCAGTAGTATCTCATAAAATTGATGTAAATGTGTAACATACTCAGTTTTACTCATATTTGGCCTTTGCCCAGATTTCCCCCATAATAAATTAAGACATCTTGTTTTCCAGGATATTCCTTTATTTTAAGTGGACTGATTTCTAATTTTATTTTCAAAAAGTCTTTCACATATTTTTTAAACAACATGTTACTTTTATCTCCAAAATCCCACACTTCATAGACATCTGAAACCTTATACACCATTTCCACAGCCAGTTTTACTTCATCTGTTACCGAAGTTCCAGTAAAAATTCTTTCTTCATCACTGTGATTGCAGTTACAGATTTTTTTTCTTCTGCACATTTGACACACAAAGGAAACAACAGTTTTTCATTTTTATTGGTCTTAATCCTTAGAGGCAAAACAGGGTGATACAATCATGTAGGCATCAGTACTCTACATTTTATAAATGCATACCGTTTTCTGGTATAATATCTTGGTCTATATATTTTTCTTTCACGCCACTCAGGATATTGTTTTTGAGGTCTTCAGTCTAGAGACTCGTTTGATGCAGCTCTCCATGCTACTCTATTCTGAGCATAGTTCTTCATCTCCCAGTACCTACTGCAACCTACATCCTTCTGAATCTGCTCAGTGTATTCATCTGTTGATTTCCTTCTAAGATTTTTACCCTCCACGCTGCCCTCCAGTACTAAAGTGGTGATCCATTGATGCCTCAGAACATGTCCTACCAACAAATCACGTCTTCCAGTCAAGTTGTGCCACAAATTTCTCTTCTCCCCAATTCTATTCAATAACTACTCATTAGGTATGTGATCTACCCATCTAATCTTGAGCATTCTGCTATAGTACCACATTTCGAAAGATTCTATTCTCATCTTGTCCAAACTATTTATCGTCCATGTTTCACTTCCATACAAGGCTACACTTCATACAAATACTTCCAGAAATGCCTTCCTGACACTTAAATCAATACGCAATGTTAACAAATTTCTCTTCTTCAGAAACGCTTTCCTTGCCATTGCCATTTTACATCCTCTCTACTTCCACCATCATGAGTTATTTTGCTCTCCAAATAGTAAAACTCATCTACTACTATAAGTGTCTCATTTCCTAATCTAATTCTCTCAGCATCATTCGACTTAATTCGACTACATTCCATTATCCTCGTTTTGATCTTGTTGATTTTCTTCTTATATCCTCCTTTCAACACACTGTCCATACCTTCCAACTGCTCTTACATGTCCTTTGCTGTCTCTGACAGAAATACAATGTAATCGGCGTACCTCAAAATTTTTATTTCTTCTCCATGGATTTTAATTCCAACTCAGAATTTTTCTTTTGTTTCCTTTACTGCTTGCTCAATATACAGATTGAATAACATGGGGGATAAGCTACAACACTGTCTCACTCCCTTTCCAACCACTGCTTACCTTTCATGCCCCTTCAATCTTATAACTGTCATCTGGTTTCTGTACAAATTGTAAATAGCCTTTCGCTCCCTGTATTTTATCCCTGCCACCTTCAGAATTTGAAAGAGAGTATTCCAGTCAACATTTTCAAAAAATTTCTCTAATTCTACAAGTGCTACAAATGTAGGTTTGCCTTTTCTTAATCTATCTTCTAAGACAAGCCGCAGGGTCAGTATTGCCTCACAACATTTCTATGGTTTTTGCATTCGTCTGTAAGGAATTCGCGTTTGTATTTTGCAGCTGTGACTTATTAAACTGATAGTTCGGCAATTTCCACATCTGTCAACATTCGCTTTGTTTAGGATTGGAATTATTATATTCTTCTTGAAGTCTGAGGGTATTTCGCGTGTCTCATAGATCTTGCTCACCAGATGGCAGAGTTTTGTCAGGACTGTAGTACCACATCGCAAATGCTTCACGTAAATTCTTAGAAATTTCTTCCTCTGAATAACACCTATGTTTGACGCTAGAAAGCTTGTTTTAGCCAAGAATGCATTTTTGTCAGTGCTAGTCTGCATTTTATATCCTCCTTGGTCCGTCGTTGATGGGTTATTTTGCCGTGTAAGTAGCAGAATTCCTTAACTTCAGCTACTAGGTGATTACCAATCCTACCGTTAAGTTTCTCTCTCTTTTCTCATTATCTTCGATTTACTTTTAATCTATAATCTGACTCATTAGACTGTTCATTTCCGTTAGAAGATTCTGTAATCGTTCGTCATTTTCACTCAGGACAGCAATGTCATCAGCGAATGTTATCACTGATACCCTTTCACCTTGAATTCTAATTCCACTCTTGAATCTTTCTTTGATTTCCGTCATTGATTCTTCTATGTGTAGATTGGACAGCAGGGATACGGGAGAAAGACATTATCGATTTTTATTCTTCCCTCGTGGTCCTTAAGCCTTATCCCTATTTTTCCCACAATTTCGAAAATCTTTCACCATGTGACATTGTCGAACGGTTTCTCCAGCTCGACTGATTCTATGAACGTGTCTTGATTTTTCTTCGGTCTTGCTTCCATTATCACCCTCCTCGTCAGAACTGCCTCTGCGGTATCTGCACCTTTCATAAAGTCAAACTGATCGTCATCTGACATATCCTCAATTATTCTTTACGCGTCATCTAACACATCTTCAAATTTTCTTTTCGATTCTTGTGTGTTATTCTTGTCAGCAACTTGTATGTAAGAGCTGTTAGGGGGGTAGGACGTCAAACGGGCCGACTTGAAGCAGGAGAGGCACCACAGGACATTTTAATTTCCACTGTCTATACTTTTACAAATAAATTTATAAAAATTTAACAGCATGACCAGGAGGGACTCAGGATTCATACTCATAGCAGTGGAAGTTCAAAAACGTAACAAAACACATTTTTTTTTACATGTGAAATTTCATCATTTTTTCACTTACTACTGGCTGCATTTGTTGCTATAGGTACACTTCCTAAGTAAGAGAGATTCTTCGATGACTTTTGCACAGCATACAAACCATAGTTCCAGGTGTATGAAACTCTAGAAGTTATATAATTTATGAAATTGAATGATTACATTTTAAACTTCATGTTTAGAAAAAACTCAAGTTTTATAGTTATCTCAACTTTTTCCACAGTTTTTTAATAGATTTGGAAAATTCTATAGTTTCATACACCTGTAACTACTTTTTGTATGCTATGAAAAATTCATCGAAGAATCTCGCTTACTTAGGAAGAAAAGTGTACCTATAGCAACAAATGCAGCCAGTAATAAGTGAAAAAATGATGAAATTTCACATGTAAAAAACGGTATTTTGCTACGTTTTTGAACTTCTACTGCGATTAGTGTGAGACCTCAATCCTTCCTGGTCATGGTGACAAATTTTTATGAATTTATTTGTAAAAGTATAGACAGTAGAAATTAAAATGTCCTGTGATGCCTCTCCTGCTCCAAGTCGGCCCGTTTGACGTCCTGCCCCCCTTAAGCTGATTGTGCGATAATCCTCGCACTTGTAGGCTCTTGCATCTTCATCAATTTGTGGGTGACTTTTTTCCGAAAGTCTGATGGCATATCACCAGACTCGTACATTATACGCACCTACGAGAGCAGTAGTTTTGTTGCCAGTTCTCTCAATGATTTCAGAAATTCTGATTGAATGTTATCTATCCCTTGTGCCTTATTATCTAAAGCCCTTCCAAAGCTCTTTTATATTCAGATCCCAATACTCGATCCCTTATTTCTTCTATATCGACTCTGTTCCTTCATTATGACATCTTCAGACGAGTCTTCTCCCTCATAGAGGTCTTGAATTTACTCTTACCACCTATCCAGTCTCTCGTCTGCACAGTGGAATCCCCTCTATAGTCTTAATGTATCTCTCCTGGTTTCCGTTAAAATAAATGGAAGGCATTAGTTTCGGAACGACCCTCATTTATACATAACTTTTCAGCTGTGTTGCAGTTTATCTAGTTGTAATAACATGACTTGGTTGTATATGCGCCTAACAGGAAATTGTAACAGTAAAAGTAAGTTATCGCAACTCGTGCCGACGTTGTAATATGGCTGCTTTCACCATGGTTGCGGGGAAAACTTTTATTGTCTGCTAAGGGGGGCTGGAGGTGAGAAGACGCTGGGAGTTGGACGGCAGCTGCGCCCCTCAGCAGGTGTTGGGTGGGCCGGCGGCGGCGGGGGCGGCGGAGGCGGTGGAGGCGGCGGTGTCCCGCGGCGGTGCGCATCCTGCATCCCGCGCGGTCGCCCATAAATAACAAGCTTTAATTAAAATTCGGAAGATAAATTGTTAAAAATTTTGCCCTAATGTCTGGCTCGCGTTTCCCCGGCGCTTAAATTGTTAGGGCGGCTTCCGCACTGCTTGAATTACTTCGGCGTGTTCGCCGGCTCCGGCCTAATGAACTGGGATGCCGGCGGCCGGCGAATGCTTCAACAGGTTTTCTCCGTTTCGCCGCGGGAGTCTGTGCAACGAGAACACCGAATAAGTGCGTTCCTAGTCTCTCTATCTATGCCTGTATGTCTCGGAGGATGGAATTAGTTTCCTGTCTCATACATCAAGCGCACGATGAATCGCTGCGATATGGGCAGAAGCGGTATCTTTACGTTAGCCTCTTGGACATAAGTACAGTTCGTGAACAGTGGCGTTCAGACTATGTATGCAGATCTTACTAAAGTCTCGCTAGATGAATAATTCTTAAGACTGGAATTAAAGATAAATTAATGGCACTACGTGTCGGCTGGAGAGCTTCCGTAACCAATCACGGTCTCTCTCTTTCTTCTCTCTCTCTCTCTCTCTCTCTCTCTCACACACACACACACACACACACACACACACACACACATTCCCTCTGCCTATTCATCTAGTTATCGGTATCTCTTATCTCTTCCCTCTCCTCCGCAGAAAAGCGAACAGCAGAAGAGGCAACCACTCCGTCACGTACGTCATAGTGTTCCAGAGCCATGAGCAGGAGGTTAGCCTCTGTTAAAACAAAGACTCTTGAAGTCATAGGAGTTCACTCACTCTGACGAAGATTATTAATTGTGGAATCTGTGGCGTCACCGCCAGACACCACACTTGCTAGTTGGTAGCCTTTAAATCGGCCGCGGTCCGTTAGTATACGTCGAACCCGCGTGTCGCCACTATCACTGAGTGATTGCAGACCGAGCGCCGCCACACGGCAGGTCTAGTGTAGAGAGACTCCCTAGCACTCGCCCCAGTTGTACAGCCGACTTTGCTAGCGATGGTTCACTGTCTACATTCGCTCTCATTTGAAGAGACGACGGTTTAGCATAGCCTTCAGCTACGTCATTTGCTACGACCTAGCAAGGCGCCATATTTAGTTACTATGAATGTATTCTGAACAGATAATATTGTGAATCATGTACCGTCAAGAGCGACGTTCATCATTAATGGATTAAAGTTAAGTATCAAACTAATTATGTCCTCTTTCAGAATTCTAATTCCTTGTCATGTTCCAGACCTCACGTCAGTATAGTTCTTCCCTCCTCACGCCAGCCTGCGTGACCTGCGTGCATTTCGGCCTCCATTAGTAACACGGTGTTGGCTCTTCTGCCAACACAATAGAATTCTAGACAATTATATCATTCGGGGATTTGGAGATTCAGCAACTAAACTATATAAGCAAGAATGTCGGGACTTCATTGGAAGTAGATTAAGAGCTTACGAATGAATATACCCTCAGCTGCCAGTGTCTAGATTTGGAAGTCTAGCGACCAAATGATTGATATCATTCCTTCGGAATTTCAGGGATCACCGGGGGAACTGGCAAGCAAACTATTAGTTGTAAAATCTATGAGACTGAATTAATTCCGTCAGATTTCCAAAAGAAAGACATCCACAAAGTCCCTATGAAAATGGAAGGACTAACGCACACTTCCTTTAATAGCTGATATGCAAGATCCTGACGACAGCTATACACAGAGAGATCGTAAAGGAAAGTAACTAGCTGAAAATTATTTTGCCCACAGGGAAGATGCGTGGGAGAAGCGCCTAAGATGTTCAACTTGATAATGAAAGCAAGGCTTAAGGAAGACTAGGACATTTTCACAGGATTTGTTGGCCTAGAAGAAGCATTCGATAACGTAAAATTATGCAAAGTATTTGTAATTACATATATTGTGAAATCGGTGAGCATGATATTGGGCTGGAATTCATGTACGAGTAGAGACCGCAAAAGAATTGTATCTTTCTTTTTCTGTGGTACATAATTTAGAGTAATCAATAGACAGAAAAAGCTCGCATGTAATGTTATAGAAGTAAGCAAAAACTGGAACATCGAAAGTGCAAAAATCGGAAAACAGGAACCTGGAAACGTGCGTTAATAACGTCACATTGGCAGCAAATCTCACCACAGTTCTGTGCAACCCCGCAGTGGATGTGTCACATGACGCAAAGGTCATGATCCTCCCCCCTCCCTTCTCCTTCCACTCTTCCCGATATTTCACCCGTTCGTTTGAGACGTCAGCGATAGAAGTCTGAACAGCAATGCTCAGCGTTGAAACCAAGCCATTATCTTATGGGAGAAAATATTCCGGCACATAACCGCTCAGTATCAACACGAAAAGGCCTCTGTGTGTGGCGCAAAACGCGTCAATTAATCCACCCTTTTACTGGGGGTGGGGGGTTGATTCCCACACACCTCGAGGTCAAAAACGATCACACAGCGATGAGATGCAGGACAACTGCTGACACCTCCACGAACGATTCAGCCATTTTCTAAGGACATCATGGGACTCCAGTCCCAATGAAAGTGTTCGCACTCCTTTGGAGTGTATCGCGACCGCAATTTTTGCTCTATTGAACTGCCTGGAACCACGAGGGACCATTCGCAAGCATTCCACGACATTTGAACGTGATCCGAAGAAGCAAAGATACTTTAATCATATGCGAATGTATGGTTCCAGAGATCTTTCCAAATCTGAATCATCTATAATGCATATATACGCAGACTGAAGCGGCGAATGAAAATTTGCATCAAGGCCAGGATATGAATCCGGGTCTCTAGTTCACTATGCTGATGCCGTAACCACTACGTCATCTTGGCGGTGTGACTTTACATAACTGCACGGACTACCCTACCATGCCTCCCTCTACACATATAGATGTTTAGGACATGCAAAGATCTCTGGAGCTATTTAATTTCACTTGATTTAAGTTACTATGCCTGGGTTTCAGGTTGATCATCCGTTTCGTTCGATGCTTAGGCGCTTTTCCAACGTAGTTGGCGAGTCTCTGCAGTGCTGTTGAGGTTTAGAAGGAAAGCCTAGTGGACTGAGCCATGAATGTGAATTTTGATAGAGAAGGTAGCCAAGCTAGGGTAGTCAATACTACTGTGCAATGCCATTGTGCCAGGGTGGCGTAGTGATCTGCCTAGTGGGCAGGAGACTCTGGTAAGAATCGCAGCCTCGCTACATCCTGGGTTCAATCTGCTTATACACACCATAATAGTTGTTAAAGCTTTGTTAACCCTCCGTTTTCACGCCCTCCTGTGGTGTAATAACGGGTGTGTGTGACGTGCATGAATGTAACGGCAAAGGATCGCTAAAACACCCCCAGTTCGGCAACTCTAGTGATCCCACCCACCAGTCTCTAATTGAGCACTTTAACCTCTGATGGAAGCTGTGCGTCCGAATTTATCCTCAAGCGGCGGAAGAACTTTCTGCTACGAACAGTTCTGCGGATGAAGGAGAATATAAAATTTGGTCAGGGTGCCAGCAACGTTCATTTGCGACGGTCCAAATTCTTAGAGCTCTGCGATGTCACCTTAGGTATTGGTGACGCTTCGAACAGCAATGTGTCGACACTCGGCAGGAAGGTGCAGAGCTCAGAAGTTTATGTGGGTTGTAAGGTCCTAATTTTGTCACATTGGAACCAGATTTCACCGCAATTCTGACCGCTGCCACTATGTATGTGTCACACGAAGGGAAGGTCATCAGGCTCCCCTTTTACCCACATTCCACCATTTTGACACATCTGTGATGGAAGTTATAACTGCGACGCCCAGCGTTTAATTCACGTGTTTATCTTATGGGCAGCCGAGTAAAACGTTTCAGACACTCTGCCGCTCACAAACGACAGGAAAAGGAATGACAGAAAGGGTGTCAATGAAACCACCCCTTTCCTTGGAGCGTCGATACCCATAAATTTCGCGGTCGAAAACGACAATTCGCAGTGCGACGAGCCACAGGACTACGTTCTTGACAATCTTTCACGCTGCTGACACCACCGCGTACGATCCAGACCTTCTCAAGGTCCTGCAACAAAATTAAACGTGATTTAATATTTGTTCTCCTTCAACCGCAAAACTGGTAGGAGAAGAACGTTCTTCCGCCGTTCGCTGAAAAATGCGGACATACGTCTTCGGTCGGCCTGTTGTCGTGGATCAGAAACACCCAACAAGCTCTGACTGTCAAATAGCTATCCACAGCTGCCGCAGATTTAGCCCAGCGGTTGTCAACGAGTGACCTCCGGACAGCCACGTGTCAAGCCGTCATTGTTCGAGCCTGAAGCGCAAACTTTTTGGCAGGAGCCCACACTCAACACCTGTTACTGAACTGTAACGGAAACCAGTACAAAGCCAGGGTTCCTATGAAAGTAATAGTACAATGTATGAAGCATACATATATCGAATTTGTTATGAAAGTATTAGATACATAAATTGAAGCGCGAAAGATACTGGTATAGGAGGAGGAGGAGATTAGTGTTTAACGTCCCGTCGACAACGAGGTCATTAGAGACGGAGCGCAAGCTCGGGTGAGGGAAGGATGGGGAAGGAAATCGGCCGTGCCCTTTCAAAGGAACCATCCCGGCATTTGCCTGAAGCGATTTAGGGAAATCACGGAAAACCTAAATCAGGATGGCCGGAGACGGGATTGAACCGTCGTCCTCCCGAATGCGAGTCCAGCGTGCTAACCACTGCGTCACCTCGCTCGGTAAACTGGTATGGTTCAAATGGCTCTGAGCACTATGGGACTCAACTGCTGTGGTCATCAGTCCCCTAGAACTTAGAACTACTTAAACCTAACTAACCTAAGGACATCACACACATCCATGCCCGAGGCAGGATTCGAACCTGCGACCGTAGCAGTAAACTGGTATGGGCATGCGAGATATGTAAACTGACAGAATACGTCGCAGAGGTCGACAACGCCCGTATAAGAGAAAAAGTGTCTAGAGGAGTTGTTAGATCGGTTACTGCTGCTACTAAGGCAGGTTATCAAGATTTATGTGAGTTTCAACGTGGTGTTCTAGTCGACGCACAAGCAATATAACACAGCACCTCTGGGGTAGCGATCAAGTGGGGATTTTCCCGTACGACGATTTCACGAGTGTACCGTGAAAACCAGGAATCCGATAAAACATCAAATCTCCTACATCACTGCGGCCGGAAAAAGATCCTGCAAGAACGGGACCAACGACGACTGAAGAGAATCTTTCAACGTGACAGAAATGCAAAACTTCCGCAAATTTCTGCAGATTTCAATGTTGGATCATCAACAATTGTCAGCCTGCGAACCATTCAAAGAAACGTCATCGAGATGGGCTTTCGAAGCCGAAGGCCCACTGAAATACCCTTGATGACTGCACGAAACAGAGCTGTACGCCGCAACTAGGCCCATGAACACCGACATTGGACTGTTGATGACTGGAAACATGTTGCCTGGTCGGACGAGTTTCGTTTTAAATTGTATCGAACGGATAGACGTGTATGGGTATGGAGACAACCTCATGAATCCATGGACCTTGTATGTCAACAGGGGACTGTTCAATCTGATGGAGGCTAGGTAATGGTGTGGGGCGTGTGCATTTGGAGTGATATGGTACCTCTGTCATATCTAGATACGACTGCGGCAGGTGGCACGTACATAAGCATCCATTCAAGTCCATTGTTCATTCCTACGGGTTGGGACAATTCCAGCAGGACAATGCGACACGCCATACGTCCAGAATGACTCCAGGAACACTCGCATAAGTTTAATCACTTCAGCTGGCCCCAGACATGAACATTATTGAGAATATGTGGGACATAGGGTCTTAAAAAACAAAAAGTAATAACCTTCGTGGACTTCACAAAGGCATACGACTCTATCGACAGACAGACTCTTGTTAGGATCCCGAAGAACAGAGGACTTGATGGAACTACACAAGAACTCATAAAAGAAATTCTGACAGACACAAAAGCAAGGGTGAGATTCAGAGGAGCACTGTCAGAAGAATTTGAGATCAAGCCTGGTGTTAAACATGGAGATGGATTGTCACCATTGTTGTTCAGTGTAGCACTGGACGAAGTGATCAGGCAGTGGAGAGCAATAAACGAGGAAATAGGAATACCAAAGAGCCATGTGGGGGACAAAAAGGACCACAGGGCTCAAGTGGACTGCCTAGCCTTTGCAGACGACATAGCAAGTGAGACGAAAGAAGACGCAAAGACACAACTCGATAACTTAAGTAAGGTAGCCATAAAGGTGGGACTGAGGATAGCCTACAACAAGACAAAGATATTAAATACCACTGCAGACTGGGAAACACAGGAAGGCACTGTGGAAATGGCGGACAAATTTTAATACCTGGGAGAATTTATAATAGGAGGAACAGGAGCAAAGAGGGAATAACAGAGAGGATAAAGAAGATGAGGTCAGCCTTCTGCATCAGTAGAGAGATATACAATAAAAAGAATATATCCACAGAGATTAAGTTAAGCCACTACAAGGCAACGGTGAGGAATGCAGTATTATATGCTGCTGAGACGATGACACTAGGAGGAAATGGGGCAGAACAACTAGCGAAAGATGACAGAAGAATACTCAGAAAAATACTAGGTCCCAAAAGAGGTGGAGAGAGGTGGATGCGAAGACCTAGGGAAGAACTGTACCGGAACGTGAGAACAATATCCGGGGAAATCAGACTCAAAAGGGCAAGGTTTTCTGGACATGTAGTTAGGATGAGTATGGAAAGAATGACGAAGAGAGTGTGGGAAACAACAGGGAGGACAAAGGGAAAGACAGGAACCAAGTGGGTTGTTGAACTTTGGAAGGACTGGTTGGAATTGGGAATCAAGGTCGAAGGAAAGGAAAGTTGCAGGAGCAAATATACACCGACCAATATGCTGGAGATCAATGACAGAGAAGAATAGAGAAAAAAATTAGAGTGTCACCAGTGGAGCCAACAGGAGAAACGGACACTGAAGATCTCGGTAGAAGAGCGGGAGAGAAGAAGAGAGAGAATGAAAAGGTTGTCGCAGAAGAAGAGGAGAATGCAGTCCACGATGGGGCTCCCCTTGGTCCTACAGAGGCCGTAATGCAAGAAGAAGAAAAAGAATATGTGGGATGCATCGCAACGTGCTGTTCAGAAGGGATCTCCACCCACTTGGTACTCTTACGATTTGTGGACAAACCTGCAGGGTTCATGGTATCAGTTCCGTCCAGCACTACTTCAGACATTAGTCGAGTCCATGCCACGTCGTGTTGCGGAACTTCCGTGTGCTCACGGCCTCCCTATAGGATATTACAAAGCTTCTTTCATAACACGACAAATAAAACAAGGCGTTTTCATTTCTTGGATGGAGATTAGTGTAAAGGTACTCACTGTCCTGTTGTGTTATTACACTGTTACAACATTGTCCAACCTCAGTTCCTCCGAATCACCTAAAAATTCCCTTCCACATTAATTTTGTGTCGGTGTGTAGTTCTTGCAATGAAACTGTCGCCCACTTTTCTCGTGTCCTATTTTGATCCACATGTGGGTCCGTTGCGATAAATACGCCTTGCAAGTATTCACCAAATGTTTTCACGCGGCTGAAATCTGGTCTACGTGCAGGTCAGGGCAATACGTCATTATCTTTGTCTTTAAAGCACTTTTTGTTTGTAGCAGAAACATGCGCAGCTTCATTACGTTGTCGAAACCTTAGACTTACGTTCCCTAGTTCCTCGTACACTGTAATCATTTCTGTATCTCTCAGTGTACATGATAGATTTCATTCTAGTGTGCAGCTAAGCAATGCATAATTCAGTTTTATCATAGAATGCTGCTGTGGTGTGCGTACTGTAAGACCTTCGGTACACACCATCAGGTTATTTGACTTGTCGCTCTAACGAAGTAGGCGAGTGTCAGCAATATGTCTCGTTGTCTTATCGTGGCGTGTTTATCTTCTGCCGTTAGGTCAGACGATAGAAATGCCACCTGCACGCTTAGAGAAGCAGATTGACGGTGACCAACTTTAAACAAAACTTGATTAATTTTCACACAAATTTATTAAAATAATAACAATCATAAACCTTACTTAACTTGATTCTGGATGCTATTTACAATTGACAAAGTTCCTTTGGTCTTGGTACGTTAATCTTATTCTCACATATCTCTGATACTTGACAAAGTGTCTATACATTTATCTTCATGGCTATGTACAGGAATATGATAACCTTATTAGGCGCAGACTGAAACTTGAATATAGACTAATGCAGACTGACTGATCGGAGGTCTGTACACTCGTTATAATACCTCGTGCGTTCAGGTATCACTGCGCGAGTGTGATCCACGAGGAGAAAAGGTTCTATGTTAGCAGCAATCTCATTGGCTGCGTTACATTTTAATACACGGATCGGCGGAAGCAGAATTTGGTCCGTCTCTAAGACAGCGCCATCTCGTACTGCGGAGACGGACGAGCGCTGCGCCTGCACTGTTGTGCTTAGTGGGGCGCGCTCTATTGGGAAAGTTGTGTACGCGTTGACTAATCGCAGATCTATGTACACAACAGCTGCTCATATCATAACACTTCCACCACCAAAATTCCTGCTCATTCTTACCTGCTGCTCTGTTCTGAGATCATGCCAATGATACCGAAATCAATTCGGCCAACATTAAAATTCTTCTCGTCATTAAAGATCACTTTGTTCCATTCTGATGTCCATGAGATACGTTTTTCAGCAAACACCAATCTAGTCTCTTTATGTTTAGGTGTTTCTGCGTTCACAGGATGTTTGTCGTCCGACTAAATTACACTTAAAGGTGTGGCAGATAGTGGTAACTGTAAATTAGCAACAGTTTGAGAAGAATAATGGTTTGTGACCCACAGTTTCTACAAAAATACTCGTTTCATGCCTCAGATAATGTTCTACTCTGCCCGTATGTTCTATTCTGTCCATATCATCCACCCAGTCTTTCGAAATTATCGGTCAGTGCAATTGAACGTTTTCATTTCTGGGCGATTTGACGATTACAGAGCCCCGTTTTCCTGTACGCACAAATTTTTGCTTTTTCATCAGATGATGACCGTTTCCACGTGGTTTGATCACATTCGTGATTTACGTACGTAACACGCACTCTCACTAATGGCGTCTGTTTTCTACCTGCAGTAACGGCGCATACGCACGCGTCCGACTATCTTTATACCGATTTCCACATTCTACCACCTGAGTCGCTGATGTTATATACTGTACTACTGACATAAAATGCGATACCACCTGACTACACTTTCAATTTACTGGATCTCCTACTACTGCATATACACCATACACAACTATTCTAACCGACAGCGTTAATTTTACTAAAAATATCCATAATTTTATACTGATTTACACTATAGTATGTCTCGTGAAAGGATAATGTTTTCCAAAATTTCATTAATTAGATGTCTTACGAAGCTACACTGACATTTCACTGACAGTTATTCAACACATGGAACAGATAAGTGGTTGAAAATACTGGCGTTAGAAATAACTGCCTCACCTACCCTTACCCCGCTACATATCGTAAGGTGGTTTAGGAAGTGTTGATGTATGTGCAAACGTAATGATACTGTTAGCTGAAGGTGTGACTTGTGAACTAGGTAATCAGTTTAAATTGCAACACCCTCGTGGTTAGTAGGCAACGGCCTTGCCACAGTGGATACACCGGTTCCCATGAGATCACCGAAGTTTAGCGCTGTCGGGCGTGGTCGGCACTTGGATGGGTGACCATCCAGGCCGCCATGCGCTGTTGCCATTTTTCGGGGTGCACTCAGCCTCGTGATGCCAATTGAGGAGCTACTCGACCGAATAGTAGCGGCTTCGGTCAAGAATACCATCATTACGACCGGGAGAGCAGTGTGCTGACCCCAAGCCCCTCTATCCGCGTCCTCCACTGAGGATGGCACGGCGGTCGGACGGTTGCAGTAGGCCACTCGTGGCCTCAAGACAGAGTGAGTGCTTGTGGTTAGTGGTGGGAGACGAAATCTCATTTAGTGCATTGCGGAATCTGACCACGGAGGGCAGACATTTCCATAGAAACGAGTGGAGTGCCGAGGGCTGCGCTGGCCGTCTCATTAGGCGAGGCGCACGAGGGGGGAGCGCCAATTGACCGTACGGTGGGAGGCACTGCTCGCAACCGCCACCAGCCACCGACACCCGACCACAGCGGAATGCGGCCGCGGAGGATCAGGACTAAGCATGCGCGATGTTTCTGCTGCTGCGTAATGCACGGTTGCCTACCCAGGTGAGTGAGGCCACTTGTGCTGCGTGTGTCTGTGGTGAGGAGGGGGGGGGGGGGGGCACGGAATAACTTCACAGGGATGAGGCGGCAGGTCGGGTGAGGGTATTATACTGACACAGGCAACGACTTACTGGAAACGATTCACGTGAAAGTAATTAGCGACTTCGCCTAAATTTTCAAATTTAGCGCTGAGGTTGGAGTGAAGAAATCGATAAAGAAATGTTCTCTGGACGAAGACATTTAGCATTTTTGGAACGTCAGATGCACTATGTGATCAAAAGTATCTGGACACCCCGAAAAACATACGTTTTTCATATTAGGTACATTGTGCTACCACTTACTGCCAAATACTCCATATCAGCGACCTCAGTAGTCATTAGACATCGTGAGAGAACAGTATGGGGCGCCCCGCGGAACTCAAGGCTTCAAACGTGGTCAGGTGATTGGGTGTACCTTGCGTCATATGTCTGTACTCGAGATTTCCACACTCCTAAAGATCCCTAGATCCACTGTTTCCGATGTGATAGTGAAGTCGAAACGTGAAGATGCACTATGTGATCAAAAGTATCTGGACACCCCGCTACATACGTTTTTCATATTAGGTACATTGTGCTACCACTTACTGCCAAATACTCCACATCAGCGACCTCAGTAGTCATTAGACATCGTGAGAGAACAGTATGGGGCGCCCCGCGGAACTCAAGGCTTCAAACGTGGTCAGGTGATTGGGTGTACCTTGCGTCATATGTCTGTACTCGAGATTTCCACACTCCTAAACATCCCTAGATCCACTGTTTCCGATGTGATAGTGAAGTCGAAACGTGAAGGGACACATGCAGCACAAAAGCGTACACGACGACCTCATCTGTTGACTGACAGACACCGCCGAGAGTTGAAGAGGCTCGTAATGTGTAATACGCAGACATCTACCCAGACCACCACACAACCCGGGAATTCCGAACTGCATCAGAATCCACTGCAAGTACTATGCCACAGTTTGGCGGGAGGTGAGAAAACTTTGATTTCATGGCGAGCGGCTGCTCATAAGCCACACATCACGCCAGTAAATGCAACACGACGCCTAGTTTGGTGTAAGGAGCGTAAACATTGGACGATTGAATAGTGAAAAAACGTTGTGTGGAGTGACGAATCACAGTACACAACGTGGTGATCTGATGGCAGGTTGTGGGTATGGCGAATGCTCGGTGAACGTCATCTGCCAGCGTGTGTAGTGCCAACAGTAAAATACGGAGGCTGTGGTGTTATGGTGTGGTAGTGTTTTTCATGGAGAGGGCTTGCACCCCTTGTTGTTTTGCGTGGCACTATGACAGCACAGGCCTACATTGATGTTTTAAGCACCTTCTTTCTTCCCACTATTGAAGAGCAATTCGGGGATGGCGATTGCATCTTTCAACATGATCGAGCACCTGTTCATAATGCACGGCCTGTGCCGGAGTGGTTACACGACAGTGTCATCCCTGTAATGGGCTGGCCTGCGCAGAGTCCTGACCTGATTCCAATAGAGCACCTTTCGGATGTTTTGGAACTCCGATCACGTGCCAGGCCTCATTGACCGACGTCGATACCTCTCCTCAGTGCAGCACTCCGTGAAGAATTGGCTGCCATTCCCCAAGAAATTTCCAGCACCTCATTGAACGAATGCCTAAGTAAGTGGAAGCTTTCATCAAGGTTAAGGATGGGCCAACACCATATTGAATTCCAGAATTACTGATGGAGGGTGCCACGAACTTGTAAGTCATTTTCAGTTAGGTGTCCGGATACTTTTAATCACATATTGTATCTCTCAGTTTAATTAAAAAAAGTGCACTCCATATTCGAAGTGCAAAAGGCGTGGCATTACCCAGCCCAGCAGTTAGGGCAGCTTGTAGAACGGTACATCGACGGCTCCTGCGAGGGTATAGAACTGTCTCGTTATGTTATAGGAGGAAAAAAAGATTTGTCAGACATTATGGTTCCAATATTACACAGATTAAAATGCTTATCAAGTATTGGAATACATCGCTTAAAACAAACGATTATTAAGTCAAAAGCAAGCTTATCATTTCATTACGGGTGATGTGAACAGCATTATGATTGACTAATCTATTTGATGGCACCAAGAGGCGGCTGAAAAACATTATGTGTTTAACATTGGCTGAAATATGCGCCAAAACAGAGACAGCGTTTGCTTTAGCATTGTATAGGATTGCACCCAACATTAATACAACTACTAATTTTCCATTGAGACCGTCATTGAATGTTGCAGGACAATAATTTCCAACCTGTAAAGTATTAAGAGCGCCAACGGCCTTGCCGCACTGGTAACACCAGTTCCCGTCAGATCACCGAAGTTAAGCGCTGTCGGGCGGGGCTAGCAATTGGATGGGTGACCATCTGGTCTGTCGAGCGCTGTTGGCAAGCGGGGTGCACTCAGCCCTTGTGAGGCAAAGTGAGGAGCTACTTGATTGAGAAGTAGCGGCTCCGGTCTCGGAAACTGACATACAGCCGGGAGAGCGGTGTGATGACCACATGCCCATCCATATCCGCATCCGGTGACTCCTATGGGTGCGCACGGTATCAAAATGCCCAACGAGCGTGTGATACGTGTCCTGCTCGGCATCCTGGACGACATCGTCCAAGTGTCCGGACCGTTCGCCGGATAGTTACGTTATTTAAGGAAACAGGAAGTGTTCAGCCACATGTGAAACGTCAACCACGACCTGCAACAAATGATGATACCCAAGTAGGTGTTTTAGCTGTTGTGGCGGCTAATCCGCACATCAGTAGCAGAAAAATTGCCCTAGAATCGGGAATCTCAAAAACGTCGGTGTTGAGAATGCTACATCAACATCGATTGCACCCATACCACATTCCTATGCACCAGGAACTGCATGCCGACGACTTTGAACGTCGTGTACAGTTCTGCCACTGGGCACAAGAGAAATTACAGGACGATGACAGATTTTTTGTACGCGTTCTATTTAGCGACGAAGCGTCATTCACCAACAGCGGTAACGTAAACCGCCATAATATGCACTATTGGGCAACGCAAAATCCACGATGGCTGCGACAAGTGGAACATCAGCGACTTTGGCGCGTTTAATGGTATGGTGTGGCATTATGGGAGGACGGATATTTGGCCCCCATTTTATCGATGGCAATCTAAATGGTGCGATGCATGCTGATTTCCTACGTAATGTTCTTCCCATGTTACTACAAGATGTTTTACTGCATGACAATGGCGATGTACTTCCCGCATGATGGATGTCCGGCACATAGTTCGCGTACGGTTGAAGCTGTATTGAATAGCATATTTCATGACAGATGGATGGTCGTCGAAGCACCATACCATGGCCCGCACGATCACCGCCTCTCACGTCCCCGGATTTCTTTCTGTGGGGAATGTTGAAGGATATTTGCTATCGACAACGCCTGACAACATGCGTCAGCGCATTGTCAATGGGTGTGCGAACATCACGTAAGGCGAACTACTCACTGTTGAGAGGAATGTCGTTACACGTATTGCCAAATGCATTGAGGTTGACGGACATCATTTTGAGCATTTATTACATTAATGTGGTATTTGCAGGTAATCACGCTGTAACAGCATACGTTCTCAGAAATGATGAGTTCGCAAAGGTACTTGTATCACACTGGAACAACCGAAATAAAATGTCCAAACATACCTACGTTCTGTATTTTAATTCAAAAACCTACCTGTTACCAACTGTCCGTCTAAAATTGTGAGCCATATGTGTGTGACTATTACAGCGCCATCTACCGCAAAGCGAAAAATGTGGTCCAACTAAAATTCGCTGTCGTATAGCAGTATCCTTTCTCCGCACGTGTTGCCCTGGCTTTATCAGCTACAGTTCGATCTGCGACGTGACGTCCTCTTTTCGCCACGAGCCAAGCGTTTCTGAACCTTTGTACTAGGTCCACAGTAATTACGTCCCTGAATGTGCAATTCCACGGGTAGTTTGCCTAGAAATACCGCCGCCTGCTATAATGCTTTGGCCCGGTCACTATCAATGGACCACCCTGTACACACACACACACATACACACACTCATATATATATATATATATATATATATATATATATATATATATATATATATATATATATATATATATACCGCCCTGTATATATATATATATACAGGCTGTTACAAAAAGGTACGGCCAAACTTTCAGGAAACGTTCCTCATACACAAAGAAAGGAAATATGTTATGTGGACATGTGTCCGGAAACGCTTACTTTGCATGTTAGAGCTAATTTTATTACTTCTCTTCAAATCACATTAATCATGGAATGGAAACACCCAGCAACAGAACGTACCAGCGTGACTTCAAACACTTTGTTGCAGGAAATGTTCAAAATGTCCTCCGTTAGCGAGGATACATGCATCCACCCTCCGTCACATGGAATCCCTGTTGCTCTGATGCAGCCCTGGAGAATGCCGTCCACAATACGAGCACGAAGAGTCTTTACATTTGGTACCGGGGTTGCGTAGACAAGAGCTTTCAAATGCCCCCATAAATGAAAGTCAAGAGGGTTGAGGTCAGGAGAGCGTGGACGCCATGGAATAGGTCCGCCTCTACCAATCCATTGGTCACCGAATCTGTTGTTGAGAAGCGTACGAACACTTCGACTGAAATGTGCAGGAGCTCCATCGTGCATGAACCACATGTTGTGTGGTACTTGTAAAGGCACATGTTCTAGCAGCACAGGTAGAGTATCCCGTATGAAAGCATGATAACATGCTCCATTGAGCGTAGGTGAAGAACATGGGACCCAATCAAGACATCACCAACAATGTCTGTCCAAACGTTCACAGAAAATCTGCATTGATGACGTGATTGCACAATTGCGTGCCTATTCTCGTCAGCCCACACATGTTGATTGTGAAAATTTACAATTTGTTCACGTTGGAATGAAGCCTCATCTGTAAAGATAACATTTGTACTGAAATGAGGACTGACACATTGTTGGATGAACCATTCGCAGAAGTATACCCGTGGAGGCCAATCAGCTGCTGATAGTGCCTGCACACGCTGTACATGGTTCTCCCGTAGCACTCTCCATACAGTGACGTGGTCAACGTTATCTTGTACAGCAGCAACTTCTCTGACGCTGACATTAGGGTTATCGTCAACTGCACGAAGAATTGCCTCGTCCATTGCAGATGTCCTCGTCGTTCTAGGTCTTCCCCAGTCACGAGTCATAGACTGGAATATTCCGTGCTCCCTAAGACGCCGATCAATTGCTTCGAACGTCTTCCTGTCGGGACACCTTCGCTCTGGAAATCTGTCTCGATACAAACGTACCGCGCCACGGCTATTGCTCCGTGCTAATCCATACATTAAATGGGCATCTGCCAACTCTGCATTTGTAAACATTGCACTGACTGCGAAACCACGTTCGTGATGAACACTAACCTGCTGATGCTACGTATTGATGTGCTTGATGCTAGTACTGTAGTGCAATTAGTCGCATGTCAACACAAGCACCGAAGTCAACATCACGTTCCTTCACTTGGGCCAACTGGCGGGGAATCGGTTAAGTACTGTACATACTGAAGAAACTAAAATGAGGTCTAACATGGAACTTAAGCGTTTCCGGACTCATGTCCACATAACATCTTTTCTTTATTTGTGTGTGAGGAATGTTGTCTGAAAGTTTGGCCGTACCTTTTTGTAACACCCTGTATACTGCTTCATGTCTATGTTAATAAGGGTATTGTTGATTACTTAAGTGAATTTAAGAGTAGTTGAGCGTATGTTTGAGCAGTCGAGAGTATTTTTACATTGAAATACTACAGTTTATATAATTTTTTATGTTCAGCTTTTGATTTTTCGTTTGATCTGCAATGTTCTCAGAAAACAAATGAAGATGAACGCCAGGGGAAGCGAGCCCTTGTCAGCTGGTTAGTGATAAAAGAAAAGAATAAGTTGTGTCAGCTGCAGTAAAATAGATATGTTGTGTTACAAACAGTTACCTCACAATGTATGCTTGGACTGCAGCCGATAACTTGTGTAACCCTCCTCAAATCAGTGCTATAAAATAATTGTCATCTTTCCATAATATAATCAAAATGATAAAACAATATTCTGTCCGTCATATTAATAAAATCTGTCAGGGTCGTCATCATGGTTCTGTAGTTATTGTATTCCAGAGACGGATATAACGATGTCATGCAGACAGTGATGAGAGTACACCAGTGCGTGTCGTTAGAAGGCAGTTTTTACTGTGTGCTGGCGATGATGACTCCTGAAGTTTATTGCTGAGAGGAGAGTAGTAACGTCGGAGCTGGTGGCTGCGACTGCGTGCTTGTCGGCTGAGAAGACGCGGTCCTCTATATTTTTATTTTACAACAGCATGTTGTACATAGTTCACATTTATACCGTGAAAAAGACCAGTTGCATTTTATGTAATACTCGTAAATGTCTCGAATCTCTAGGAGATTTCGTTTCGTAAGCTGTGAGTTCGAAAACCATCTTTACATCTACTAACGTGGTTTCACTCCAGCCTCGCTGTGTCCACGTCCTGCTGGTTCCTCTCCCGGCAAGCAGCAGATGCTGATCTCGTCCTATGATTTCTCTCTCGGTCTCAGGCTCTACCCTCCAGGAAGGTTTGTCAGGTCAGGTGCCAAACGGCTGTTCACCGTGGCTGAGTGGAAGCCTTCTTGCCAGTCTCATTCAACGGTTACTGGCAGCTGCTCCCCTGTGCACCGCGACTCTCCTGTCAGGCCATTCGCGTCCCAACTATTGGGAGCAGAACATATTTATTCAATAACGTTTCATTCCTTTTTCGAAGTGGAAGTTACACTCGAGAGTGTTCGTGATGAGATCACAATTTAGGGACTGATGACCTCAGATGTTAAGTCCCACAGTTCTCAGAGCTACTTGAACCATTTTGAGCATCCATGTGCAGATGACGTCCATTGGGTTGCCTATCATAAGGTGGGTGAAATATTTTCTTGGTCATTTGTATTTTCCTCATTCTCTCTAATATATCCACATGCAATCCGTGAGTAAATAGCTACTAGGATGGTGAAGAGTCATTCGAATGTTTAAGGTGCTAAATAATAAATTAAGCAGAAGTGGTAACTCGGTCTATACGACAGAAAAATATTAAGAAACTGTAAAAAGAGCTCTTTCAATCTGTGAAAATGTACGAAACCAAATGACAATCTTTCTCTCCGTACACTGGTCAAGACCAAAAACAATCATGTAGTTCTTCTTCTTCCAGTGGCAGCTGATGATCATTTGTTCATGTGCTACAGAATACTGTACCTATCGCACCAAAGTTATGCCACTTCTCCTCGAATGCGAGCTGGAAATCGCACAAAAATTACGCCATTTCTCCTCGAATGCGTGCTGATTTGCAAATAAAACAGACGAAAACATGTTTCGTAGTGCTCTCTCTGCGATATCTAGAAGCCAGTATCGAGTGCTGAACTGATGGTCAGTCATTCTATGTTCACCTCGGAAAAGGTACGCAGGTGTCTGTTTTCGACTGCACATGCTCCGATGTAATGTCGTCCCTGCCAGCACTAAGGGTGCTACATTGCCCAGAACCAGATTAGTATTTTCCTTAGAAAGTGTGTGTAAAGTATTGTGCAAGCAAAGTAGAGAATTCTGTAGATGACCTGCTAAAGTGGCCCTTTTCCCACAGCTCTTTTGAGGAGAAAATCAGAGCCATAGAGTTAAGTAGTCCCATTACAAATTTAAATCTAACACGGGGGGGAGGGGGGGGGGAGAGCATGTTGTCATGTCCGAGAACAGCTTCCCCCAAACCAACTTTTTTTCTTTTGTCTTCTGCGTTATCTGCATGGCACAACCAGGATGTTAACGCCAATTTGGGTTTAGTTAGCTTGTTTGTCAAACTTTATAGCGAATATGAAAAGGAGGGGCTCTCCTTGATTGGGATGGCTGTTCAGCTGGAAGGACCTTCACCAGACAGAAGTGCTTTCACTGCCACGCGGACTGTTGACCTAGATCATAAACCATCTATACTTTGGAATAATTTACTATCAACCAACGGTCATTCGCCGTATAGTACTGAAATTCCTCTAACTTAATTCTTTGAGGCAGAGATAGGCAGTATCTCTTCAGTACTGTACCAATGAGTACTGAAAATTGCTACTTAGCTTGCAGCTGCCGTGTGCCCACCGGAGCACTTCTCGTAGCTGAAGCGTCTATTGCTCCGTTAACTGTTGCTGAGGAGTGTCAGGGCGCTCTGGTTGCTCAGATGACTGTCTGAATCTCCAGTCTCCTTCAATATGCTCCTCTGTCAACTTTTATTCTGCTTTATTCTGGGTCCACACAGATCTGTGCACCATCCGTCAATGTCAATGAAATTCACCAACAGCCACGTATCTTCAGATGTTATTTTATTTTATTTTGAAGGATACCAGTTTCAGTATTTCACTATGCCACCTTCCGGCCACATTTGCATCTCTCCTACGCCTGAAGATGGCATAGAGAAATGCTGAAACTGATAGCCTTCAGAATAAAATAAAGTAACTTCTTCCGATACGAGGCTGTTGGTGAATTCCATTGACATTGACAGTTACTTAACCAGCCGATGTCCCCTGTCAACGATGGACCAACAGAGACGCTGCAACATCTGTCGGGAATATTCCCTTGGAAGCTTTCCTGAATATGTGATCGTTTGAATGTTCGACTATCATTCTAACTTCCACTGTAAATTCCTCCATTTTGTTTATCGGAAGGTTATCGCTGACACCTGGACCTCGACCCTCTTCACTTTTCCTAACCGCCAAGAATAATCATCACTGGTGTGTTTGCTCAACTGCTTTTGGTTGCCTCAGGACACATTATGTCATCCTGTTTGTCACCTGTGCGTTCCGTGTGCCCGAAAACCGTGTCCACTTATAGTTATGAACTAACATGTAATTAAAATAGTCAACACTTTCTAATCTGACAATTATTAAAATTCTTAAAATTTTTTATAGCCATGACAGTGGACCGGGGCTCGCTGATTTGGCTTAAACTATGTTAACAGAAGCAGATAGATGCCCTCCGCAAGTTCCTAGAAGATTTATCCTGAGTGGCGAAAGGTAAAAGGCGGTCTAAAGATTTATGACTAGCGTATGAGGGATTTTTGAGCAATGAATACCGATGTGGTACCGTGGCAGGGTGGTCAAGGGCAGTGATTGTCAGTTCGAGTCTTGCTACTAACATTTTTTTTCTTTTACTTATCTTCATTCCTCACAATGTTAAACTGCAAATTATGAAATTGATCCCAGTTATCAGTATATATGGAAAATTAATGTATCAGTTAAGTTACGATTACTACGCTTGTACAGGCGTCCACAGTTCACTAATGGACGTCTCTGCGGTGACGCTCGAGTCTTAGGCAAGCTGGATCGAATTCTGGTGGGAGGAAAATTTTTCACTACGGCTATTGGCCGGGCAATGTGATAAGAGGTGGTGGCGCAAAGTTAACAGCAGTGTTTGTGCCAATGTCCTGGATTTAGTTCCGCAGCATCTCATGAAGTGACAGAATGTGACACTGTTGATAGTAATCCGTCCGCCGCACATAGGAGAATTTTGCCCTAAAATCTGACCAAAAGTCCACTATTCAAATGCAAGTAATTTCTACAACACAGATCTTCCTGTGATATTCTCATAGATGGGCAACTACTGACGCAATGTGTTATTCGCTTATGGTGCATTGATACGCAGTAGAGCTAGTCTGTATTTACATCTCCTGTGCAGTGCATTGATGCTTGTCTACTGGCATGAAACCACTCTGCGTTTGTGAATGTGGTAAAGCGTGTTTTTACTTGAAGTGTGGTAAATAGCAATACTGTTTCCGAAGATCCGGCGTATACCATTATTTATAATTATTTTCATTCGTATTATTTACCACTTTAATTAGTAATCATTCTTTTAATTATGGTTTAGAATATTTCCCTACATGTTTGTTAACAGAGTGTGACAGAAAAACTGTTCTTCTACAGGAAATTTTAAAAAAAGTAGCCGCTGAATTTTACAGTTTGATTTGGCACGATTGTCTTACATGAATGAGTTTTTAGCTTTAAAAATGTTATCTCGGACACGAGTTCTGAAAGCATTTTGTTTTTGTCCTAAGTTCTTCGAAAGTCAGAATTATGACATGAAAAGGTCTCTATGATCCTATGAAGAAATATTCTGGAAAAGAGTTTCTAAAAAGATTGGACTTTATGGAACATTATGTATATCAGATCCTACCTTGCCTGATGAGGGGAAGAAAGGTATTAAACGTAACTGTCCTCTATAATGTCACAATTAAAGAAAAAATTACTTCTTTCGCACCAAGTTGAAAGTAAGTTCTTAAAAAATAACCATAACTGGCTGCAAAGTACCATTAAAATACCACGTTGCAAAACACTAAGTATTTCGTAGAGTTAAGCGAAAGCAAAAAGGGCGCAAGATACAGCAACTGTGAAGCAGTTTTGCACCCACGGAATTAACGTATGCCAGTCAAACGAAGTTCAGAGGATCTGGAAACGTTGAGGGTTCCAGAGAGGTTAATGATATTACTTCATCTCCTACAAGAAGAGATAAATACAGACAAGCACTACATTGGAGTTGTAGAGAGTTACAAGGAAAAAACCCCTTTGACATATCCAAGCCTTCTCAATGTTAGTAGAAGTCACGCTCATAAGGAAACAATACGAAATAATCCGAACAGCTCATAGGGAAATTTATCCCTGTTGAAGATACTTCAAAAGGCTAAAAAGCCATGCTAACCTGTGACTGAATTATATCAGGTAACTCCCACATGTGCGGAGATACAACTTAAAGTCTTCTTAATCAAACATGTGAGCCATTAATATATTTGATACAGGTTTTAAGTGATCTCACAAATGATGACATAAATACAATGGAACTTATCTATAGATGGGATTGTGATGGTTCGCAGCAAATTCTGTTTAAATATAAATTTGAAAACAACCATAACTCTTATCCAAACATACTTCAGCCCTCTGTAGTGCCTCTCCAACATATTAGTTGCACGATTCAAGATTTAATTCTATGGAAAAATCCTACACCGTCATCTCCTCACTATTACAAAGCAGTAAGGATTTATTCATAAAGCAGCTGATGCTACTAATGAAGAAACTGGTTATATCGACAGCCAAATGGAAACCTTATAAGAAACAAAACTTGTAAAAACAGAGGGTGATTTATGCGTAAAACACACGTTCCTGATGTCTATGGCAGAGGCAAAGCTCTGCAATGCAGCAACAAAGACAGTATCAACAATGAGGTTGTACATCAGCAAGAATGACTCAAAAAAAGTCGATGACTTGTCAACAATTAAGGTAGTAAATACAGAAGCTCTTCAATTCGGCCTGCCTATAATCCATGCCCGAAATAGATTTTCCGAATTGTTGTTGCATTTGTCTTATAAAATAAATATCAAGAAGCGGGAAATTCGTTCGAAAGAGGGAAAGAAACTTGTTCAAGACAGGTAAAAAGTCCACAAGAAATGTTTAGATATCTGATGGTATTAATTGTAGATGTTCGCAAGCAAGGGTATGGAAATAAAAATGATGGAAATACCAGCATAAGATATTTTTGCAGATCATGAAACGTCAGCAGAAATACGAGGTGTAGATCTGCAACTCATCTCTAGATTCAGAGTTACTCTAGAAGCTATTTCCAGTGGACGTAAGATAGATATAAACAAACTTTCTGCTTATGCTATCGAAAAAGGAAGATTATATATTGTTTTATATGCATGGAGTAAAATGTTTCCGAGTGTAAACAAGCTTTTGGTGCATGGCCCAAGTGTATTGCCCTCTTACCCACAGGCAGTTTATCAGAAGAACCGATCGAAGCCCGCAATAAACGGTTTCGTCTGTACAGACAAACGTTTTATAGGAAATTCTCACAGGAAAAATGCGTCCTAGACGTAACAAACAGCCTACTACTGACATATGATACAATAATAGCGGGTATGAGACAGAAGGCAAAGAAAACCATCAAACATTTCTTAAAATAAAAATTACATTTACTGCTCTCAAGCAAAGGATGGATTAGGCAGGCCCCTCAAGCTGAAAATGATGATGAAGATGAGTTCCCAATAGAAACAGACAGCTCATATGGAAAGAAGGCGAGGTATCACTTGAATAAAACATAGTGTGGTAGCTAAGAAAAAAGGAATCTAATAAATGTACCATAATTTTCTTTTATTTCATGTTATAAACTATGTGAATACATTATTATCATATAATTATGTTCTCTAGGATCTCACAGTACAGAGAATACCAACCACTATTTTGGCCAACTTTTCGGATGAAGTACCTTTGCATGAGTCGGATGAGAACGTTATGCTCAGGGGCCCCCTTGCTGATTTTCTAGAGGAGTAAGTTATGTGCTGATACCAGTTTTCACCCTCTCGCTGTCCTTCATTCATAACTAGCACAGATCAATTTTTTTCTGTTTTTATGTTTAGTTACAAAATAGGTGTTTCTCGAAAGTGATAACTTTTACTACCTTTAATTCTGATTTCCCTTTAATAGTTACAAGATTCGTACTAGTACATAAAGATTAACATACAAGTTTCTTAACGGCTGCATCGTCTTTTCTTGTCACTCTTGTTTCGTCAAAGATGAGAGAAAGCCAAACATATCTTGGAATAACGTAGTCTCTCTGCAGTTGGAATAACAGCTGCGACCGCCACTGCACCAGTACCATGAGGATGTTTTTCGCAACGGCGTGACAGGAAAATGGGGAAAGGAAATACAGGACCATATATACACTTAGTATACTTACGGATTTACGAAATGTAAAGGATAATGTTATAAAAATTTTCGTATAAGTTTCCCTACAAATATTTCTCTATTAAAGTACCGCCCCAGAACCGTAGGTGTAGATATGACAACCAATGAAGGTGCAGGTAAGTATAGAAAGGCTGAAGGCAGCTAAATAGACTCAATGGAAAGGGCTCACACTGACATGTTAGGAGTTAAGATAAAAATAAGATTGCTTGTGGAGCTTCCACTCAAGCTGTGCTCTTGGCACTTGTGATTCCAGCTGGACACACGTGCGATACCTTCCTTTTAATCAGTAAACAGGAGACTGAAATAAAGCGTACTGGATTTCTAAACTTGAAGCCCACCATTCCACAAGATGAGACTTGCTGGAAGTATGAGCAAATCATGACCAGATGCAAGGATATGCATTTTATGTCCGTTTAGGGCAAAATAGAGTTTACACTGTCAACAGTACACGTGTGTTCCAGACCAGCTATATTTATTTTATTCCGTACACACAAAACGTAATTAATAAATCCACTAATGGCCATAGGATCACCTAGGATCTCCCTTTCTGAAATTCACTTCGCTATGCCCAAAACAGGCGATTGCTTGAACTTTTAGCCTCTCTTTGACGCAGTCCTGAAGAAAAGATCTTACCATTTGCTACATTTCAGCATATAATTACCAAAATTCATTGTTCTTATCAGCAATTCTCACTTATTCAGGTTTCGCATCCCACACAGTCAAATCCCAGGTAATAATCCCAGAGAATAATCTGTAACACAGCAGTTACCAAAATTTGCGTAATAACAGGACGTACAGTATTACCATTCCACGTCCTCCACGTCCCCCTCACTTAAAAGAGTACAATCAGAAGGGTCTCTGCGGAACTACTTCCCAAACTACACACATTCTAGGATGAAAAGCCGTCGCCAGAAATATTTACAATGAAATTAAAATCGCGTTGATATACACCTGCGCTCTCTTCTCCCAAGACGGCATACCAAAATCTCTAGTTTCAACAACAAAATCTTCTCGATACTTACAACATTTTGTATAGATGAAATTTATGTATATAAAACATACCCCTATGTGGGTCATAACTTTACCTTACACACAGAATAATGTTTGTGAAGTGGAAAGCGAAAGGGACTTCTTCCTGGAGAGGTACAATTTTCATATAAGCAAAAACTTTCGACAGTCTCTAAAATATTTAGTTTCTTATATTTTGTTTATTATAATAATTTACTTCATTCTGTACATTCTCGCATCACTTTGAAAGTTGTTTGAATCCAACAGGAGTCAGTAATATCATTAAAAGCAGTCGAAGTTAGTCTTATGAAAACGGATCTCTTGTCGTTATGGGGAAATGACACTGCACCGACAAGAGGCCTCTTTTCAAAACCTCATATGCAGTGCTTCACAGAATGGCATCTCCTAAAATTTGCAGTCATTTTAAGGAGGTCAGAGTAGTTTTGTATAAACGAAGTATATTTTGTGATTACAATAATGCCAAACAAGACAAGTGGTCTCTTTTTATAATAGAGTTATGAATGGCTACCAGTTTGCAGTTGGTCATAACGAGCGGCACAGTCTAATATCTCTCAATCTGGGAATTTATTTTATTTAAAATTTATGAGCACTGTGATGTGCCACTGGCCTAAGGGGGTTAACCACATGAGATGTAATGTTATCTTAAGAGATTCTGTACCATTTGACAAAACACAAAGGAATTAATTTCTTCAATATGACCAATCAAATAATGATGATAAAGTGAAACTTTTAAGTGAATTATCTTAAAACACTTTTTCCATCACAAATATTCAGTCTGACATAACTGTTTACAACTGAGAATTGTTCAGAATTTAATGTTGAAAGTAAAAATTACAATAATTTAAAATAAAACTTCCAACAAGACCCGCCTTTTCGCTTTGGGTCTCACATTTTCAGAGCATAATGTTCTGAACACCTACATAATATTTTAAGGATGTGGGAAACGGAATACAGTTTACAATTTGTCACAATACGTGCATTAACAACGTTAAGTGATATTTTACATAATGTAACCGGAGAATGAACAAATGATCGGATGTGCAGATCAATGTGTATATGTTACTAAAAAAGTTCAGGGTCTCAGTTTCACCATTTTAGAAAACCTTATATGTGACACTAGCGAACGATGTAAAAAACCAAGTACGTAAGTTTCTCACGTGTTGTAAGAATAAATTAGATAGCAAATGTTTCTCCGTAACCTTTCGTACAACACACAGAGTTCAACTGCGCTTGCTTCTAACGTACCTGTCACATATGGGAAACACAATGGCTACTGGGAGGTTATCAGCTTCCCTCCGAGTGGCCAGAAGCGCTCGCTGCCAAGCAGGCCCCTACCATGTAGGCAACCCTCGTGACTCTTCTTTATTACTGTCCCCGACCTCGCGCGGACGCAAGATATGGCGAGTATTAAATTTAATGTCATCTGCCGGTGCTTCTTATTCCTTACAGTTTTTTCTGATGCCATCTCATCTCATTCTTATTTCTGCCTCGGTATGACACTGTCCAATGAACAGAAACGGCCTTTAACAAGTGGCCCGTAACTCTGGCGGCGCATTTTATCCAACACATTAAACGCAGCCACTATCTGATAGCTGATTGTTACTGCGAGCGTAAACTTGCTCGCTTGATGTCCTTACCGCCTCACGCTTTTTTTATCCCGTGCGTGCGTGCGTATGTATGTGCGTATGTGGTTTACGTGCATGACCGCCAGCGCGAGAGTTTGTTAATGGCGGAGTAAATCTCGTTGAAAAATTTAACGGTGAAATATCGTATAACTCTGGAAGTTCTATCTGAAGCAGGAAAGAATCCTTGGTTAATATCCCATGCCTGTTCGCTACAGAGTCTGACTTCACTGCTCAAGAATTCAAAGACTAGGCGACGAAACTGGGCGCAGTCGCTTGAATTTATTTCGCCGTTTTAGTTGTATAGCAACCATATCATTATACAGCAACTATAAAACGATTTTAGGCTCCATTCTGTACCTAGAATTTATTTTAGGCCTATTGTTAGCAACAGATGTGAACGTTGTAGTCTTCAGTCTGAAGACTGGTTGGATACAGCTCTCCACGCTACTCCACAGCGTGTAACCAATCTATCTTTGAATACATCCACCACACACACACACACACACACAAACACACACACACACACACATACACACACACACACACACACACACACACACACGCACCATTATCAAAGTGACGATTGCTTGATGCCTCAGCATGTGTCCTATTAACTGATCTGTTCTCTTAATCATATTATAAACTTCTTCCCCCCCAATTCGATTCAGTATCTCTTAATTAAATATCTCAACTACCCATCTAATCATAAGTATTCTTCTGTAGTTGCACATATATTATTATCGTAACATACTCTCCGCGGGACGACCATAACAGTTGCTGTCTCTCTCCTCGATGAATAAACCCGCTCCAGTTGTACTCGACAAGTCCTTTGTAGTACTATTATTAACGCCCAGGACATATGTTCGTCAGATTTCTTAATAAGATACTCTACCAGCATTTTTTCTTCGGAATCACACTCAGTTAAAAATAGAGGGGGATTTTTAAATGCCTATAAGCGATGAAGATACCTGAAGATTCTAATAAACCATCTTTAGATGTAAAAAAGGTATACTGTAACATTCCAATAACTGACGTGTTATTTATTATTGAAGACAATCTACGCACCTTCAGTAATCTGGTGGCCGGCCGCGGTGGCCGAGCAGTTCTAGGCGTTACAGTCAGGTACCGCGCGATCGATACGGGCGCAGGTTCGAATCCTGCCTCGGGCATGGATGTGTGTGATGTCCTTAGATTGGTTAGGTTTAAGTAGTTCTAAGTTCTAGGGGACTGATGACATCAGAAGTTAAGTCCCATAGTGCTCAGAGCCATTAGCACCAGCAATCTGGTGGGTAACTATGATAGTGAATTTATGAAACTGAAAGCAGTTTTATTTTTTGAAAGCGATGTATATCAACAACAAAGTAAGACCATATGAACTATCAGACCAATTGTGTGATTGGATTGAAGAGTTCCTAGATAACAGAACGCAGCATGTCATTCTCAGTGGAGAGAAGTCTTCAGAAGTAAGGGTAATTTCAGGTGTGCCGCAGGGGAGTGTCGTAGGGCCCTTGCTATTCACAATATACATAAATGACCTTGTGGATAACATCGGAAGTTCACTGAGGCATTTTATCAGATGATGCTGTGGTATATCGAGAGGTTGTAACAATGGAAAATTGTACTGAAATGCAGGAGAATCTGCAGCGAATTGACGCATGGTGCAGGGAATGGCAATTGAATCTCAATGTAGGCAAGTGTAATGTGCTACGAATACATAAAAAGAAAGATCCATTATCATTTAGCTACAATATAGCAGGTCAGTAACTGGAAGCAGTTAATCCCATAAATTATCTGGGAGTACGCATTAGGAGTAGTTTAAAATGGAATGATCATATAAAGTTGATCGTCGGTATAGCAGATGCCAGACTGAGGTTCATAGGAAGAATTCTAAGGAAATACAATCCGAAAACAAAGAAAGTAGGTTACAGTACACTTGTTCGCCCACTGCTTGAATACTGCACACCAGTGTGGGATCCGTACCAGATAGAGTTGATAGAAGAGATAGAAAAGATCCAACGGAGAGCAGCGCGCTTCGTTACAGGATCAATTAGTAATCACGAAAGCGTTACGAAGATGATAGATAAACTCCAGTTGAAGACTGTGCAGGAGAGACGCTCAGTAGCTCGGTACGGGCTTTTGTTGAAGTTTCGAGAACATACCTTCACCGAGGAGTCAAGCAGTATATTGCTCCCTCCTACATATATCTCGCGAAGAGACCATAAAATCAGAGATATTAGAGCCCACACAGAGGCATACCGACAATCCTTCTTTCCATGAACAATACGAGACTGGAATAGAAGGGAGAACCGATAGAGGTACTCAAGGTGCCCTCCGCCACACACCGTCAGGTGGTTTGCGGAGTATGGATGTAGATGTAGATCATAATTGGATCCCACGATAGCTACCACAATTACAAATAAGTAGAATGCTCTTGTACAATCTGTCCGTGTATGATATGGTAATTTTTGAGGGTAGCATTGAACATCTTAAACTAACGCACACGGCTCTTAATAGGCAATCTCCGAACATTGAATTCCGAGTGGATCATATAGTTCATGGCACGTTACCGTACTGCGAGATCTGCATTACTTCGTAGGGCGGTAATAGGGAATGTCATGTCTACTGTAACCATCAACCACTGATACACTAATCCACAAGTCGTCTGAGCACCCAAAGTCTTACAGGATAGACTGTTATTGCTCTGTCGTATGTTAGAAATCACCTCGAGTCGTATTGCCGTGGAAAAAGAATTACAGTATTATTGGACTGAAATGGCGGGTGAAAATTTGTACCAAGGCAGGTAATCGAACCAAGGTCTCCCGCTTACTAGGCAGGTGAGCTAGCCACTAAGCCGTCTTGACACATTGGGTTGCACAACTGCACGGATCACCCTGCAATGCCTCCGCCCTTGACCAAAGTCTCACAGCCGATCCAGTCTGCTTTAAATCCCCCCTTTCACACGAAAAGAATTTCCGAGACTCTCCATGTTCAGGAATAACACCTCAACATCAAAAGTAAATGGGGGATCCAGCCTGAAACCCAGGTGCAGGTACTTATACAAATGAAATGAGACCTGGTTTCGATCCTCGGCCTTGGTACAAATTTTCACTCGTCTGTTCACTCTAATAATTTATAAAATCATATCTGTATGAGACTAGTAAAGTGTCTTCAATTATGCCATTTCAAAGAATTATATGCCATTAAGTACAGGGCACAATAGAACAGTTACTCAGTTAAGATTGATCCCAGAGATCCCAATGAGAGAACGTTTTACCTTCGGAATATTTTCCCAAATGGGAGCACCGTCAGTAAGCAGTACAGTTGAGCTGCGGAACAATAACGGCTCTAATTTTCACTTTCTTTTAGACTTTTACGGTGCCAACATAGTAAAATATTAACTTTCAGTACTGCAAGGCCAGACCAGTCAATGATCCTGACTGATGCTGATGTCTGTCTGGCCTGTCCTGTGACAACCCCCAAATGTGACTGCCCTACGTGACGGCGGTATGGGTATTTCTACCGTACAGACACGGAGGTCACCCCACCAAGGCTAGATCCATTATACCTGTGGGGATGCAGATGCTCTGTCTAAGTCTCTTTGGTAGTGTATACTATGGTGTTCAGCACGTTTATTTGGCTCAGACGTGTCAGAAGGTCCCACTGAAGTGACTATGTGTGGCGGGAGGCACACCATCTGATGGTACGTGAGTGCTGACAGGACAGGTCCCAATCACTGAAGTCATTTGCGTCAGAACATTTAAAAGTCGAGAATCGCAGCACAAGCGGGCTTCATACTAGGCGACTACTAGATCTGGAGCACCATCCATGAGATTTCACAGGACTGTGTACTGTGTATGCTGTCTGTAATGTTAGTTAGTGGTTGTGAGGTGTTCATAAAGTAGTGAGTGTGTCTAAGTATAGTCATTACCGCACTCCTTTACTACGGCGATAAAATGAAGGATTATTGATAATACCGGCAACACAGAAGCTGTTTCAACACTTTCAGCTAATGTAAAAGACAAAACTAAATAAAAGTCATATGGCATTGTGGAGCGGTAGACCCCAAAGAGTAGGATCGGCCGCCTCGTCGGAAAGGGTTTTCTTCTGCCGCACTCGGAGGACTCTTTCCCTCGGATCTGCGAGAGGTATGTCTTAAGTCCAGCGGTATCGTCTGTGATTAGCAACCAAAACGTCCTAGGTTTCGCTCCTTAAATTTTGAATAAAAGGGATCAGAACTGGCAGCCGAACACTTCTGGCATAAGGAATCACCCTCCTACTGCCAAGGGTCTTGTCAAAGTGGGCCGAGGAGCGGACGGAAGTTCAGAATACTCTCTTGTCCTTGAAAACAGCCCAAAAGGCGGAAGAATCAACAATGATCAGTGGCATGAGGAGGCAGAGGGCAATGGAAACAAATGAATTAAAGAAATATGACGTGTATCCACAGGACACGTAGCCAGTAATTGAAAATGTGTCGTAACGATCTCCCCATTGGCAAAAGATTCTGGACTAATCCCTCATTCCGACTTCCTGCAGGGGTCTCCCAAGGGGACATGATCATGAGAAAAATCTCTATAGAGTGGGGAAAGAAGACAAGAATTTCTCGTCAGACGAGCATAGGGTAATATCAACAGCAGCAGAATATGTTGGAATGGAAGCAGAATTCGTTATGACTGCGAAGGAAGGCCAGAAAGTTACTTACTGCTAACAGTTCTCATCAGAACCAAGAGGAAACAACACCGCAACAATAGTTATACATACCAACGTCCCAACCGTAAGACCAAGAGATACTGAAAGTATATTAGCATATTCAGCGGCTAATTCAATATGCAAACGGAGACGAAAATCTATTGGTCACGGCAGATTGGAACGTGGTTGTAGGGGAAGGTCAAGAACAAAAGGTTACAGCAGAATAAGGGCTTGGTAGTATGAATGTGAGCAGAAAGACTAATTGAGTGCTGCAATACATTTCACTTAGTAATAGCGAATACACTCCTCAGGAATCTCAAGAGGAGGAGATATACTTGTAAAACGCCCAGAGATACAGATGGAAAGATTCTCTTCGATTACATGGTCAGACAGAGCTTTTGAAATCATATACTGGGTAGTATGGCGTACTCAGGAGCATATTTAGATTTAGATCATATTTATTCATGGCGAAGAGTCGGCTGAAATTTACGAAACTTGTCAGGAAGAATGAATGAGGAAAAAAGAGGTATAGGGAAGTATTAACACTTGAAGAGATGCGCTTGAAGTCTCTGTGGCTATAGAAACTGCGATAATTAATAACTCAGGCAGTTCATCTGAAGAGGAATGGGCAGCTCTAGAAACAACAGTCACAGAAGAAGGAATGTAACTCTGGAGGAATCATGCCTGACAGAAGAAATACTTTATCTGAAAAACGAAGGAACAAAATATATATAAATGCTCATGGAAATTGAAGAGTATATAAATATAAGAGAAGTCTACTAGTATCAAACAAGTTAATTTGAGGAAGAAATTTATGCGAATGTACACTCGACCGCAAAAAAAGTGGGTCACGCCTGAATTCCAACGTGTAGGCTGCACCTGAATGTATGCAACCAACATAGCATATCTGTGTTGCACATCGTCGCAACCATCCACAGTACAGTCGCTGTAAGACACACAATGGGTACCACTGGAGACTACTAGAGGACACTGGTCTTTATGACAGTCTGTCCAGATGTAAAGTAACACCACGATAGTACAGAACAGATCAGACAGTCCTTAACGTTTGTAAACTAAACTTAATTACAATAAGTGGCATTTCAAACGTTATGGGACAACTAATTTTGTCACATAAATCGTTCAGTAATCCATAGGCACAATTAAATATTTCAGACAGTATGTGGATTTATAAAGTTGTGTGGCAATTGGAAGCAAGTTCTTTGCTGTCTAAAAGGTCTACCCAACACATGCTGAACGTCGTTCAACGTTCAACGGGGAGTGGTTTCGCATGAACTTTATGTAATACTAAGCAGTTAAAAGAAAATGTAATTACCGGCGGCAAGCACTCTACGGAAATCGGAACATTAGCAGCGAATCACAAGTAATATCATTGTTCACATTACTCATCAACAGTTACTTGTACACAAAGTTGTGCTTGAAATGACATGACCAAAGTCTTCATTCTGGATTCGGATGAAAACCCAGAACGTAAAGCCACTGTTAACCAAGCAAAGCTTTCTGCCTTATCGAGACTCGATCATAGGCAGAATGAGAAGTCAAACATTGACGTTTGCACCAGTATCAGTTATCAATTCTCAACTTGAACGTAAATGACGATAATGTTTGTACGAAACCAGGAACCCAAACATGACAATTACCTTCTTGGTAATTGTGGTGTGCGTACTGTAAGACCATCGGTACACACCATCAGATTATTTGACTTGTCGCTCTAACTAAGTAGGCGAGTGTCAGGAATATGTCTCGTGGTCTTATCGTGGCGTGTTTATCTTCTGCCGTTAGGTCAGACGATAGAAAGGCCACTTGCACGCTTAGAGTAGCAGATTGACGGTGACCAACTTTAAACAGAACTTGATTAATTTTCACACACATTTATTAAAATAATAAAAAGCATAGAAATAACTTAACTTGGTTCTGGATGCTATTTACAATTGACAATCTGAAGTTCCTTTGGTCTTGGTACGTTAATCTTATTCTCACATATCTCTGATACTTGACAAAGTGTCTATACATTTCTCTTCATGGCTATCTACAGGAATATGATGATCTTATTAGGTGCAGACTGAAACTTGACTATAGACTGGTACAGACAAATGCAGAGTAATGCAGACTGACTAATCGGAGGTCTGTACACTTGTTAAAATACCTCGCGCGTTCAGGTATCACTGCGCGAGTGTTATCCGCGAGGAGGGAAGGTTCTACGTTAGCAGCAATCTCATTGGCTGCGTTACATATTAATACACGGATCGGCGGAAGCAGAATTTGGTCCGTCTCGAAGACAGCGCTATCTCGTACTGTGGAGACGGACGAGCGCTGCGCCTGCGCTGTTGTGCTTAGCGGGGTGCGCTCTATTGGGAAAGTTGTGTACGCGCTGACTACGCGGAACCATGTACACAACAGTAATTAACCACGAAAGAAGTTGTATATTGTTGAATTGTCAAGGACAAAGGCTGCACATGTTTAAAATTGAAATGCCATCATGTAATGCTGGTGACAAGGATGCGAACCCAGCACCTAATCGGATTGTTGAATAAGTACCTCACCAGTAGTGAGATTGGAACCTTAAATGACGACTGAAACTGTCTTGCCTGACTGGGATTCGAACCAGGCGCCTACCGCCGTCGTTGTCTAACCAGGAACAGACGAGAAATGTCCAGTGTTGGTCCACCATTAGCGAGATGTGCGCACGTTTAACTAGGAATAAGGCGACGAAAACGTCTATGCTGACTGACAGTCGAACGCCGCACACATGGTTATGAAGACACGTTAATAAACAAATTCTTACTCAGTAGTAGCTAGGAGTAGCATGTTTAGTTGCAAACCTTAAGGCCTTTCTCATCCGTAGTAACGTGTTAGCTAATATCTGCGATATCATGGTGTTAATTTACAAGTGTATTGACTGCCGTAAAGAGCAATGTCCTCTACTAGTTGTATATCGTTGAGATGTAAATGAAGTGCCTCAGCAGAAAGTAATTTCCGTCGTGCAGCACGTATTGTTTCAGAGACACTGAGTACATGCTATAAGTGCACAAAACGTGTATTATGTACTACGTATATACTATTATTTGGAGAACCTGCCGCCAAAACTGTTTACTTTTACATTCCGCTTAGTTGTCGTGGTTGAATACACGTTTTTTAAGGCTCCATCTAATGCAGATTAGTTTCCTGCGGCATGCTATTGCTAGCTAGGTGAAATATTTTGTGGTACCTATGTTTAAAATGAATGTATGCCTGAACGTATTGTTCGTCAAATATTTGAATGAATCGTCAACTGTAGGTGTGCCTGCACATGTTATAGCATAATAGCTGTAGCTGCGTTAGTCTATACTACAGACTTGGGTAGGTTAAGTGTAACTTTTGATCCTTGAAGGGGTGATCGTGACCTTGCGGCCCGGGTCTATACTAGCCGCGGCTCGCGAGCTACGGGCCAGCCAGGCTGGCGGTGGCGTTGGTGAGCCAACAGCCTGGGACGAGCCAGCACGGCTGCGCCGCATGCCTCCGCCTATGCCGCTCCGTTTGACGTAAATATGTTTATCTCCTCTCCTGGCATCAGTATAAGAGAGAAGCAGAAATACTCATCAGGCTGTCTGCCGTAATGGCTCACTGGGAGAGATCTATTCGAGATAGAGTCGTCGCTCTCATTGAAGAAGGAGGATGTTCCATCAGAGAAGCTGGCAGACGGTATGGCGTACCACACACCACTACAACGAGATGGTGGAGGAACTGCTGCAAGTAGGCTGTTTAGGATTTTTATTGGTAACGCCACGTAGCGCTCTGTATTGACTTTTGAACACTATTAAGGTAAATACATTGTTTGTTCTCTATCAAAATCTTTCATTTGCTAACTATCCCTATCAGTAGTTAGTGCCTTCAGTAGTTTGAATCTTTTATTTAGCTGGCAGTAGTGGCGCTCACTGTATTGCAGTAGTTCGAGTAACGAATATTTTTGTGAGGTAAGTGATTTGTGAAAGGTATAGGTTAATATTAGTCAGGGCCATTCTTTTATAAGGTTTATAGAAAGTCAGATTGCGTTGCGCTAAAAATATTGTGTGTCAGTTTAAGCACAGTCATTTACAATTTTTCTAAGGGAACGTTTCACTGCCTTGAAAGAGGCACCACCAACAGGAATCCTGGCTCAGGCAGAAAGAGAGTGAGCTCACGGCAGGAAGATAGGGACCTAGTGTCTAGGAGCAGAGAAAATCCCTTTCTGAACGCGAAGCAGTTGCGGCGGGAGACCAACTTCCCCGGCTCCAGTGACACGATTCGCCGAAGGCTGAGGGACGCTGGACTACATGCATGACGACCCGCCGTGAAACAAGAGCTCAGCGAAGACAACGTTTTATACCGGCTAGCATTTGCGGAGCTCCATCTGAGGGCGTCGTGGGACAATGTCATTTTCACTGATGAGAAGGTGTTTCCCACCAGTAACGACGGTCCACGAATCGTTTACAGGCCGCAAGGGAATCTCCATCCACGCGAATATGTAACCACGACAAGAAGTGGTCGGCTATCTGTTATCTGCTGAGGTTGTATTTCTGCGAGCGGGGCGGGAATTCTTCAGAGGATAGAAGGAACTCTGGACAGCGTTCAGTATACCCACATATCGGGAAATGTGATGCTTCCGTCAGTGCGAATGCTGTACGCAGAAGGGGACGTCACATTTGAAGAGGACCATTCTCCCATTCACAAGTCTGCATTTGTTCAGCAGCGGCTCTCCATGATTGGCGCCAACGTCATGGACTGGCCGCCACGGGCGGCTGAAATGAACCCCATGGAAAACATGTGGGCTGAGGTCGCCAGAACATTAACAGAGAACTGGCCACGAAACCAACCAACTACTGCGGACGCTCTTTGGGACTGCGTCCTGGAAGCCTGGGAGGAAATTGCTTCTTCAGGCTGTTACGTCCGACGGCTTGTACATTCGATGTCAAGACGTATGATAGAAGTACAAAATAATGAAGGATTCTGGATAAAATATTAGAGTCCTTAAAATGTTTTGTTATGTCTTCTTTTTCGTCATTTATTCTCATTGGGAGCTAGTGCAAGATCGCGTGGCAGCCGAAAAGATAGAATATGGGTTAGTTTTCCTTTGAGTTGTCTTTTTAATTCAAGTGGGTTTCTTTTCAATATACAGTTTGTTAAATATTCTATTTTGATTTCGTTTATACCCTGTCTAGATACTTACAAACTAATCAGCGTAGATGGACTCTGTCACAGTAGTTTTTGTTATTTCAAATACATTTCTCTCTTCCGCTCCATCCATGAATGCACCCACCGTTCTCCACACAATACGAGAACGATTTCATATTATGTTTACTCGTTGTTAATATCTCCTTTATTCTCTCTTACCCTCTCTCTCTCTCGGACACTATCGCCACAAGTGCCCTTGCGTTCCATTCCCCCAAAACTTTATAAACAAACCTAGCGGTTACCATTGACACTACATTTTCTCTTTTAATTGCTGCTGTCTTTACTCTCTATCATTCCTCTCAACACCTATGAAACCGTATTCTTTGATCTCCCCTTCCCTATAACCCGTTCTTCGTTCTGAAAACAGTCCTTCCTTATCTCTCGGTCCTAAGATAAAACGAACTGTGGCACACATATAAGTACGCAATACTTTGCAAGCATTTCACGCTTATATTTTGCACTTCTATCCATTCCCAGATCCCGCCCTTCTTCCTGTTGCCCGTCCCTTGGGACATCTGCAGCAACATCTAAATGAATACTCTGCAATTCATAATTATGTGCTTGGCAGGGGGATCTGTGGTCTGGTGGATTAATCTTGTATTAATGTGTAAAACGTGTAGGTTCACATCTCACGTCAGGCGTAGGTTTTTAACACACACAAGTAACTCTCCTTCACCGGTAGTAACGCCAAGTGCAGAACGCCAGTAAGCTCCGTAGTTCAGTATCCGCAGTAAAGATAACATCCCTTCGCTGCCGACTGGGGCAGAGCGGCATTCGTTTGAGCTGTGACAGATGGAGAAACTCCGAGAGTCAGAGATTCTGTCACCAGCAAGCCATCGTAAACTAGAAAACGTATTTCATTTAATGAACCAATGGCCATGTAAGTTCACAAGGCTCTTACTTTATTTGAAACCGAGACGTTGAAAATTGTGGTGCTGGACTGGGATTCGAATTCGATTTCACTGTGTTACCCCAGACTGCAAACTCTTGTAGGCCTCCTCGAAAGGCACCTGTGTAGTTTCGAATCCTGATCACCACAAAATATTCATTATTTCATTTCAAGCCCTAGCATGTGCACTCCGAACTACTAGTGAAAAATAGTTGCTTTTTCAACGTCTCTTCGTGCGTTGTCAGCTGTAACGTGTTCGTTTCAACTCACAGCCACATTATGAGCTTTTTATCACCACATTACAAGATCAAACGTTTCCTTACATCTTTTCAAGTTCAAACATTCCTCTACATCGTACTGGCGAAAACGGATTTGGGTTTGACGTTGTGTTCGTTATGATCACCAACGACGATATGTTGTGCATTCAACTTCTAACCAGCAAAGTATTTTCCATCACATCATTGAAAGTTCAAACAAGCCACTCTTAGCTATTATTGGAAAAGAATTTGATAGTTAAAGTGTCCTCGTGACCACGTGTGCGGGGTTTGAATCCCTTTCAGCACAGAACTTTTCGCCGCCTGGTGTCTAGCTAAGTATGCGCACATCTCACTACTGGTGAACCAACAATAGCTATTTATCGTCTGTTCCTGGCTAGAAAACGACGGCGCTAGATGCTGGGTTCGAATCCCGGTCAGGCAAAAACAATTCTATCGTCATTTAAGGTTCCAACATCTCGCTATTGGTGAAAACATTTGATATTTAACTTCTGATTTTACGTACTTCGTTAACAATCCGACTAGGTGCTGGGTTCGCATCCCTGTCACAAGCTTTAGATGATGGCATTTCAACATGAGCATACTTTGTTCCTTGTGAATGACACCGTATTAAACGTCGTTGGGGGTAGTTCCCAAAAAGGTAACTGTTATGACAAGATTCCCAGTTCAGTACAAACATTTTCGTCATTTATTTTCAGGTCCTGAATTGATAACTGATACTGGTGCAAACGTCTATACTTCACGTCTCTTTATGCCCTATGATCGGGTCTCAATAAGCTTAGCTTAGTTAGCAATGGTTATAGGTGCTGGGTTTGAATGCAGGTCCGGAACGACGACGTTGGTCATGTCATTTAAAGTTCAAATTTGTGTACACGTATCTGTTGATGTGTTACGAGAACAATGATAATACTGGTGATTCGCTGTTAATGTCCACTTTCCAGAGCCACTCGCCGTTGAGCGACGTTCAGCACGTGGATGGAAAACATTTTGAGTGCGAAAAACTTTTTTCCAAGTGGCGTACAGCTTTGTAACTCCATATCTTGCCTCAAGTATTTAATTTTGACTAAGAATTACTGCATGAAATATGTAAAATAATCCGTTTTCTCAGAACTTTTGGAATATCACTTGTTGTAATTAAGGTTAGTTTATGAGTGTTATGGGGTGTCTCCTCGCTAAGAACGTGTTTTCTAATATGTTTTGTATGACATATTACTTGACGCTTAGACTGACTGTTACAAAGACCTTTGGTCTGTAGTAGTCTCTTGCGGTACCCATTGTGTGTAGTCAAACGACTGTACCCCACGGGATTTTGGTGTTTAGAAGACCTACAACACAGCTACGTTATGTTGGCTGTATTCGGCAGTGACCCACTTTTTTTGCTGTCAAGTGTAAGTTTGGAGCACATCATTGTAAACTATGGGAAAATCAGAATATGGGAGAATCGAAGCATTCGAGAAGTGAAGCTACAAAAAATGTTGAAAATAAAGTGGCTTGATAAAGTAAAGGTCGAGGTGGTTCTTCACAGGGTGGTTGAGGCAAGAAACATGTGGAAAACACAGACAAGAAGAAGGAACAGGAAGGTGGAACATTTGTTAAGACTTCAGGGAGCTGTAGAGGGTAAAAAATGTAGAAGAATGTCGAGATTGGAGTACAGATAATGTAAGAAGTAGGGTGCAAGTGCATCTCTGAAATGAAAAGTTTGGCAGAGGAGACGAATTCGTGGGGGTTGCATCAAACCAGTCAGAAGACACGTGACTTACAAAAAAAGAAAAAATATTTTCATGTGTTTTTATAGAGTATAGCTGAGAGTAATAGATGTGTGTATGGTTTAGTGTTATGTTTGCGTTGTATGATGATGGTGAGAAGGGGGAGGGTAAAACCCGGTGGCGGCACAGAGCCTACTCCTCTCAAATTGCAACAAGTGGGCCACCGATGTCTTCAACAGTGTCAAATGCCGCACTTAATTAGACACTACAGAGGGCTTTGGAATTTCATACAAGGACCTTGGCGGAGTCTGGCCAAGAGGAACCTTACGCCACCACCTCTCCTCCTCCTACCGACCAAATACTGCCATAGAAAATTTCATCCAACACCTGGATTCGAACCGGCATACCTCCAAGCAACCTTGGCGAGCATCCCACGTGACAGATTGATGTCACTGATTGCAAACTCTTTGGCTGACAGTGTTAGTGAAGGTACACTATAAGCTAATGGGAAACTTTCGACTGATACTGTAGAACACCAGTGTGCCAAGAGAACTGTTGCTATTTTGTACGAGTAGGCGACGTATGTTTCTGTGTATCAACAATGAGCGATATCATCACGATCATCATCCATCTTGCGTAAGCAACCAGCTTTTTAATTTAGTGAAGGTGAGCAGAGCAAGGTCGAAACATTGTGTAGTGACGTAACAAGACTGTTATGCCACACGTAGTTGAAAGAAAGGCATGCGTACACACACGCCGACTGGCGTCAATTCTGGAACAGGATAACTATTGAATGGTAGCAAGAAAAGTACGTAGCTGCTTTATACTTAACTTTTATTATGTGATGAATACAGCGTTCTTCTTGAGACATTTATACTATAACTCTCAAAGTAGGTAAGGCTAATGGCGCCTTGCTAGTTCGTAGCCATTAACTTAGCTGAAGGCTATTCTGTCTCTCGGCTAATCAGAGAGAAAGGCTTCGTACATCTAGTCGCTAGCTAGGTCGTCCGTACAACTGGTACGAGTGCTTGTTCGTATCACGAGACCTGCCTTGTGGTGGCGCTAGGTCTGCGATCACACAGTGGCGACACGCGGGTCCGACATGTACTAAATGGACCGCGGCCGATTTAATCTACCACCTAGCAAGTGTGGTGTCTGGCGGTGACACCACATTCCTCCCCCGCAAATCGGCGAACGGTCGTGAGATAAGGCTTCCGCCCGCCGTGGGGAGGACCCCATGTTGACGTATGCGATGAGGTGGGGAGCCTAACAACAGGCGAGGCTGTGCCACCCGCACCCGGCCATTCGGTCCGAGGGGAGCTAGGAAACGCCTGAAAACCCAGTCCAGGGTGCACGTCAACATGCGGGGTATGCGCCCGTAAAGAGACAGGAGGGGCCGAAGGGTCGACCTCCATTGCGTCAGGGTAGCCGACGCACGATGACGTCATGTGGTCCGGAGCGGGCAAGAGTTCCATGGCGGAGGACAGCTGGTCACGGGAAGCGATCGGAGGCGCGTGACCCAGGGAGGCACGTGGCGGCTGCAGCGAAGCGTCGAATGCGGGCGGCGCCGACGGGAGAACAGGCGGCGGCGGCGGCGGCTGCTGCTGCGGCGGCGCGTCGCCATGGGGCAAAATGGAAGGCATCGTCGGTAACACCTGGGGATGAGGCGAGCCAGTAGATGGGTCCCCAGGGCGCTGACCAGACGGCACCGTCGCTGAAAGCAGACGGGGAGCGGCAGAACCCGTGCGACGACAGAGGCGCAGCTGATTGAGATGCCGACGCACCTCACCAGAGGCCCCCAAAACCAAATATATCGCGCGGCCGAGGCAGCGAAGAATGCGCCCTGCGAGCCAACGCCGTGAACCTCGATAGTTGCGATAAAATACAACGTCGCCTGGAGCAAAAGCAGGAGTCTGCCGCTGCACAGGAACCTGATGCGGCGGATGCAGCAAAGACATCAAGGTGCGATGAGGACGACCGTGGAGCAACTCAGCCGGCGAGCGACCATCTCGGGGCTGAGAGCGATACGAAGACAAAAAGAGCAACAATGCGTCCTCCCGAGAATGCGACTCTTTCAATTTCAACATCTGTGACTTGAAAGTCCGGACCAATCGTTCAGCGGCACCGTTTGACTGAGGCGAAAACGGCGCGGATGTCAGATGTTGAATACCATTGGCCTGGCAGAATGACTGAAATTCTGCGGACATGAATTGTGGGCCATTGTCGGAAACAATAGTCTGCGGAAGACCTTCAATGCAAAAGATAGCAGACAACGCTTGGACGGTGGCGGAGGACGTCGTGGAAGACATCCAGACAACAAAAGGAAAATTACTGAAGGCATCGACCAGAACCAACCATCGAGCATTCCAGAATGGACCAGCAAAATCAATGTGCAAGCGTTGCCAAGGGGAAGTGGCTTTTGGCCATGCAAAGACTTTCCGCGGCGGTTCGGATTGTTGTTCGGCACACGCCGGGCAAGAAGAACACATATTCGTAATCGCAGCATCTATTCCGAACCAAGTACAGTGCTGACGAGCAAGTTGTTTCGTTCGCACTATACCCCAATGTCCTTGGTGAAGAAGCCGTAAAACAGAGGACTGTAACGAACGTGGGACCACGACTCTGGACTGATCATTATCAGAACGCAACAACAAAACACCACGTCGAACAAAGAGTCTCTCCTTGTGAGCAAAAAATCGGCGAACCAACGGATCCTCGATCCGAGACTTTGACAAAGGCCATTGCGTAGCAACAAAACGCAAAACAGTAGCAAGGACAGGGTCAGCAGCTGGGGCTGTAGCTACACGACGAAAATCAATCGGAAACGATTCGACCACTTCATCGGTTTCCAAATCAATGAACATGCAAGCAAGTTCGGAAGAATCGAATGCTTTATCCTCAGCAACAGGCAAACGGGACAACGCATCGGCGTTGCCGTGCGTAGCAGTGGACCGATACAAGATATCGTAGCGGTACTGCGAGAGGAAAATAGACCAGCGAATGAATTTCTGCGCTGTACGTGGAGGTACAGGCTTGGTCGGATGAAAAAGCGATGTCAAAGGTTTGTGGTCTGTGATGATGGTGAAGTGACGACCATACAAGAAATCATGGAACTTAGTAACACCAAACACGAGAGCCAAAGCTTCTTTCTCCATCTGTGAATAATTTCTTTGCGCAGACGAGAGCAATTTGGACGCAAAGGCAATAGGGCGATCATGCGAGCCAACTTCGTGCGCAAGCACAGCACCGATCCCGAAATCTGATGCAAGGGGTTTCTGGGGATCGAAAGGCGTGAGGCAAGTATTAGAAAGCAACGCCGATTTCAACTGGCGAAAGGCGCGTTCGCATTCCGTCGTCTAGACGAACGGAACACCTGTACGGCGTACGCGATGAAGCGGAGCTGAAAGAGAAGAGGCATTGCGCACATTCACTCATACCTTGTGATTCTAAATCGTGGAATGTTCGTGCGACCTCATGACGCAATGCGTGGGGAACATTGCACGCTCTGAAAAACTTCGGTTGCACGTTTACTTGCACTTCCAAATGTGCTTCATAGTTTTTAGCGCAACCAAGGCCCGGTGCAAAAATGTCTGCAAATTCGTCACATAGCCGAGAAACACTGTCTGCAGGCACAGTTTGATTCACTGAGAGGACCTGATTTACAATAGACATGTTAAACAAGTGAAATAAGTCTAAACCAAACAAGTTCACTGCAGTAGAAGAACGAAGAACGTAAAATGATACAAGTTTTGTTTGTCCCTTGTATGTTGCAAGAAGGCTGCACTGTCCTAACACAGGAATTTTCTGTCCTGAATAACTATGTAACTTAACATTTGCGGCACGCAATGGAGGTACACTCAGTTGTTTGTACGTGTCATGACTGAGCAATGAAACAGCAGCTCCGGTATCGAGCTGGAATGGTATGACCTTGCCATTAAAGTCCAAATCTACAAAAAGTTTATTGTCCTGCTGATGACAAGAGCGACTGTCTCGTGCAATTTGAACAGACACTGGTACAGAATCACTTGCTAATTGACGTGATTTCCGTCGACGTTGACGCACTCTTTTTGTGGGACGATCACAGTCACTGTTAGAGAAAGTGTCACTGGACGAAGTGGAAGTAACGACATGAATGTTCATGGGCGAAGGTCCACGATCCGGAGTGTCCTTGGGTCGATTCCGGCGCGAAGCAAAGGGCCTGGAACGATTGTGATTGTCTGATCGGAGCTTTTTCTGGGAAACACTTTGAACATGTCCTTTCCTATTACAGAAAAAGCAAATAGCTTGGCGTGACGGGCAATGTTCACGCAAATGTCTAGTAGCACACCGCGGGCATGATTTCACTGGATTTGTGGGCTGGCGCGGCACACGTGGCTTAGAGCTCGGCGGCAGCTGCGTTTGTTTGCGCGAGGGCAGTTGACCGGGCCGCGCAGCTCGCCCGGCGGGCCGGGTAATGTTACACACTGCTGGCGAAGTTTCCAAAGATTCCTGAGCACAGTCAAGTGTGTGTTGTCTATCCAATATGTCTATCACTTGTTGAAGGGAGGGATTAACTAGTTTCAAAATTTGCTCCCGTATGCGAACATCAGAAACGTTCTGTGCAATTGCATCACGCACCATTGTATCTGAATAAGAAAGACCACAGTCACAGTCAAAGGCACAGTCCCTAGTAAGTCCTTGCAATGTTGCTACCCACTCCCTATTAGTTTGACCGGCCGTACGTTTTGTACGAGAAAACGTATACCGTTTGGCAACCACATTAACTGTTGCTTTGAAATAGGCATCTAAAGCAGACAAAATTTCCTCGTAGGACAGAGTTGCTACGTCTCGTCGGGGAAACAATTTCACTATCACACTGTAGGTGGACACACCGACACAAGAAAGCAAAAACGGCTGCCGCTCATTACCTTGAATTCTGTAGGCGGCGAGATGGAAGGCGAATTGACGGGATCACTCTTGCCAAGTCTCGTGGGTTTCATCAAAGGGTCGGAATTGAGGTGCAACAGCATGTTGTGGCTGCGGTAGCGATGACGCGGCGGCGGCCGCATCGGTGTGCAGCGCACGTTGACCCTGGACGAGCTGTCCAAGGGCATCCAATAACGCCTGCGTCTGCTGATTCTGCATGCGATAAAATTCGGACAGTACATCTGGAGATTGTGGCGAAGCCATGACACAAATAAATGTAAGCAAAGTAAAACACAAGATCCTTTAAGCCGCGTCGCCAATCTGTGGTGACATAACAAGACTGTTACGCCACTTGAGGTAGCCGATTGAAAGAAAGGCACGCATACACACACGCCGACTGCCGTCAATTCTGGAACAGGATAACTATTGAATGGTAGCAAGAAAAGTACTTAGCTGCTTTATACTTAACTTTTATTATGTGATGAATACAGCGTTCTTCTTGAGACATTTATACTATAACTCTCAAAGTAGGTAAGGCTAATGGCGCCTTGCTAGTTCGTAGCCATTAACTTAGCTGAAGGCTATTCTGTCTCTCGGCTAATCAGAGAGAAAGGCTTCGTACATCTAGTCGCTAGCTAGGTCGTCCGTACAACTGGTACGAGTGCTTGTTCGTATCACGAGACCTGCCTTGTGGTGGCGCTAGGTCTGCGATCACACAGTGGCGACACGCGGGTCCGACATGTACTAAATGGACCGCGGCCGATTTAATCTACCACCTAGCAAGTGTGGTGTCTGGCGGTGACACCACACATTGAATTCTGTCTTCTGAAACGTTCAAACTTACATGAGTGCCTTTCCATTAACTCGTTGATAACGACAGCTGGCGAGGAGATGGGAATGGCTGTGTGCCAGACCACAAAAAACAAACAGTCACCCAGAAAACATAAACTGATTTTATTTTACAAGTGTAAAGTGTATATTCATACATTCTTAACAAGCAATATTTGACAAACTCAAATGAATGCATTTATTTATCACAGCCCAATAAAATGCGTAATAAACATTTTGTATTTCAGATTTAATCCATATTAACTTCAGATTTCAAATCACGACACATCATTCAGATGGTTCCGCCTCAATGTAAATTTAATAAAATACATTTTGAATTCAAGTATTACTAGAAAAGGTGGAGAAACATCTCACTTTCCAAATGTTTTAATTGGCAATGCCAAAACTAACTAATAAAGCATTAACAAGCATTTAGTAAACATAGCAGTTAACACCTATAGGCACAACAGATCACAACAGGCAATGAGTAACAATTAAAACAATGTGAAATATAACATTTGCCGAAATGAGAGGAATATTACACGAACTATCACAAGTAGGTGATGGTAGTTTGTTTCTAAAATATGATAGCTCAAGCTACTTCTATAAAACGAACTATACTAATAGTAAAATTCTAATACTGTCTTGGCTGCCTGTTGGTTTCAAGAGACTAATCTCCAAAACCGCAAGATGAATTTTCATAGGGTTTTCACAGTTATCTTGAGCATAGCTTCCATCAAAATGTGATGGTGGAAAAAAAGATATCGTAGGTACAAAGCCGGAAATCTTTTTGAACAGTTGATTCGTCAGGAAAATTTTAAATTTTACAGATATCGTGGTGTAAATTTTTATCTCAAACCACTGTGTCTGGCTGTCTGGACACGTTAATCTACAAAAACACCAGACTAATCTTCATTGGATTTTCGCAGATAACTTGATTGTAGTTTCACTTCATTAAGATCAGATCACGGGCAAAAATAAATCGTAATTTAAATTTTTATCTAAATTCGTCAGCTCAGATTGGTGGTTATGATGATTATCTCATGATGTGATCATCATGATGTAATGTGGATAAGAAACAACGGATGACGCTGTTAGTTTCGTAGCACACCAAATAATCGGTAGATGACATTGTTAACTTTTTTTAACACAGTGACAGTTGTATTTTCGGGAGTTTACATCAGTGACAAAACTAAACACTGCCATCTTATCTTCACGAATGCAAAGTAACAGCTAACTTATTTTACTAGAATATACAGAATTACCGATTTCACTTTGTGCATTAGAATGTAATAGTATTGCTTTGTTTCTTCGATAAGTTTCATCTATATTTGTTTCTTCTCCTGCAACAGTATTTTACATCAGTGACAGAAGTAGTTTCGGAAGTTTACATCAGTGATAGAATTAAGCTCTGCAGCCTCATTTTTACGAATGCAAACTAACATTGAATTTACTTGGCTATGATGTAAGGAATTACTGTTGTTACTTTGTGAATTAAACTTAACGAGAGTGCATTGCTTCTTTCGAGCGATTTTATTGGTATTCTACACTAGGAAAAACTGTAGTGGCGGGCACGAAAGTAGAGTCCTGAAGGTCACGGCCGCTGCCTCCCACCAGCAGGGGCTGCAGGCTGTGGGCTGTGATTAGCCAACCTCTCGGCTTTGTTGCCGTGTAGGTACCGTTAGAGGTGCGGTCGGTCATAGCAGCTGCTGAAAGCTCAGTGTTACCGTGCTACATCGAGTGTTCACGTCTGATCTCAGTGTCTCACTGTCTTTAGAAAGGTGTTTTGACGTGTGTTCGTTGGTGAACAACAAGGTAGGAGCAATGGCCTATTTGTAGTACTCCTCTGGTCGGTGTGCATAAAGGGCAGAAAGACATTCATAAACAATCGAAAATTATCTTATCTAATGTACTCAAGTTTTTTACTCATCTGGCCAACAATGAAGAAGCGAGGGATAACTTAAATTTTGCGCAAACTCGTAAACTTATTGATAAAGCGTGTGGTGTCTCCAAGTCAACTGTAGGCCGTATTAGCAAATCTGTGTCACTGGCAGAATCTCCAAACATGAATGAGTGTTTCGATTCTCCAAGAAAGGGATATGAACGTGAACATAAATCAACCGACTTTAATGATTTTAACAAGGAGCTCGTGCGTAGAACTGTACTTGGATATTACGACAGAGGAGAGCATCCAAATGCTAAAAAAATACAGGCAGACCTCCGTGAAAAAATTAATTACTCGGGTTCAGAGACCTCCGTTCGTCTTCTCTACTCCCATGGTTTCCAATTCAAGAAATATAATGACGGAAGCAAATTCTTAACGGAACGCAGAGACATTGCAGCATCAAGAGCGAAGTTTCTGGGTACAATGCACTTCTTGCGTGCTGAAGACACCAGGCCTGTAGTGTACTTGGATGAAAACTGGGTTTCACAGAACCACACCAATAAGTATATATGGCACGCCTCCAAAGGAAATGGTGGTTTGAAAGTGCCTACTGGTAGAGGTGGCCGATTAATCATCGCCCACGCTGGTTCATTAATCTCAAGCTTCATACCAGAGGACAAACTTGCTTTTCGTGGTGGGAAAAGTTCTTGCGAATCCGATTATCATCCAGAAATGAATGGAGAAATTTTTAAGAATTGGTTTATTCGACTGTTGTCTGCGCTGGACGAAGGGTCAGTTCCAGTGATGGATAACGGCAGATACCACTCCATTAAGACAGAAAAGCTGCCACATTCAAACTGGCGCTAGGCAGATATTATGGAGTGGTTAAAGAGAAAGAACGTTTCATTTTCAGTCGATGTAACGAAGGCAAACTCCTGGCTAAGGAAGAAATCGTAGGTGGCAAAAAGACTTACGAATTAGATCAACTGGCAAACGAAATGGGACACCAAGTGGTACGTCTACCACCGTATCACAGCCAGTATAATCCAACTGAATTGATTTGGGCCCAAGTAAAACGAGAAGTAGCGAAAAGAAATACTACTTTCAAACTTGCTGATGTCGAGAAACTAACACACGAAGCTCTCGACAATGTTACTCAGCAGGACTGGGAGAGATGCGTTAAACATTCACCATCGTGGAATCTGTGATTATACACCTGGCTGAAACAAGCGACAGTGAATCTGAAAACACGAAACCAGAATATCTTTCAGTGTAGGTAAGTGTCGTCTATGTAAAAGGCTGACTTGATTTAGATGTTTGTCTATTCATTTCAGTTATAGAGGACATACTGCGAATGTTTTTCCTTTACAGTAGACGTCTGATAAATTTATCACAAGTGGTGCCGATTAGTTTACTAGACGGTAAGTGTCAATTAAAATAAGATTGTCAATTCTGCATTAATTAACAACAGTTTTTCCTAAAAACCAGTATCGAATGTCTTTACGTTCGGATATAATCTTACTGCATTCAATTTACTTGTACATTCGAAATTTAACTCCTTTTTATCAAAGAAGGATTTACTGGCTGTTTCGTAATAAGGGTAATACAGTTCATAAAATGACAAAACGTTGTAGTGCTTCTGTATCGACTGTGCAGTAACGTCAGAACAGTCCCAGCACCTATTCTCATTCTCCGAGAAGAGCATAGAAATCTATGATATTTAACGACTTTTACTAAAAGCTAGGACGTAGAATTGTATTACTTTAGCATGACGGAGGGTAGTACCCGATGGCTACAGAAATACAGGGTAATGTTAATGATAAAATTGGTTATTCTGGCCAGTTACTTCAATACACTGCCTTCTCCGCCCACTTGGTTTTTAATTCTGAAACTGTAATGATGGACGAAATTTGTAACATAAGACAGGGACATTGCAGTAGAAAGAACGAGGTTTTTGTGTACCAAGCAAGTACTGCGTGCTGAGAATAACAGGCTCATAGCAAATTTAGATAAACCTTGCGTTTCACAAAACATTTCGAACAAATATTTTGCTCGACTTCAGTTAAAATATTGGCTTGAAATAACTACAATTACTTCTGCTTAGGGTATATTGGCGTTTTGAGTGATGGATACAATGACGAAGGGTATGTATTAGCAGCCAGTAACATATTTTCGGGAAGTAGGGAATATCCTCTGTCATATTAAAGCGAGCCGTCCGAACAAAAGTCTTGGCGACGGTGTACAACGACTCACGCGCTACTGCGCACGGAATATCGCGGAGGTAATTTGCTTCTGTACGTGATACGATAAAATAATGATATCTGAAATGTTACCAAAAATAATTTTGTAGTTTTCTTAACAACTACCATCGCAGTCCTACAGAACTAAAATTAAACAGCGAAATTTTTCGCTACGCAGTCGGCACAGTTACGCACCTCTTATAGTATTTTATTTTTTATCTCAAAATACTTTTATGTTTCCGAAATGAAAGACGCAGCATATGCATCTGTAAACTTTTAGGCTGTTCATATTTTTTTCAATCCAATTACATAAAAAAATTGTTTTCTTCCAAAATTTCTTGTAACGTTACTTTTCACGTCTTTTTTTTCCCTAGCAGCTAGAGAGAATTTTCATTTGGAAAGTACTCCATCATATTCTAGACTAAAAATAGTATTTCACAATATCTTTTTTTGAATTTTTACTGACATTTGAAGTTATCACTATAAAAAATTGGCAGTGCTATAAGACAGCGAGATCACCGTGAAGACCTATTTTCGTGCCAGCCACTATAATTAGTTAAATTTTCTTTGTGATTTGATTGGCTGCTCATTGCATTTTGACTTCGTTTTGTTTACGAATAACCCTTAACGTACGAGGTGACTTTTCTCTAACGTATAACCCGAGGTGAAGTCTCTGGGACACCTATGTTTAAACCGAGATTTAAGGCGAAAATCATACGAAATTTTTAATTTATGCTATATAACATTTATTTCCACAATTAATTAAGTGTTGTTTAAATGCTTCTAGTTTATTTGATTGCACTAAGCAAAACCTGCAGCATTTTACTATTTATGACACAATAACACACAATTTTGTGTGCTTATTTTAAATAGTACACATAAATGGACTGTTAGAGTACACAATTTTACATTCTGAAAAGTTATAAAATATCTGTAGCATACAAATTTCCTTATAGAATTAAATTCCGGGTTTTAAATTTGCTCATAAAGATTCCAACCGATAGCTACAAAAAGAAACTCTGTCAGATTTACATGATTTGCTGGGAACTACATTTTTCGTATCTCGGTTTTAACAGACGCTTTAAGTATTTCATTGAAGAAAGAGACAGATCCCCATCACCACTTTCCTGGTTCTTCCTTTGAATGAACCTCTTGTTCGATAGCAGAACTGTCATCACTGGCTGATGTAATATCTGCGACTTTTTCTTTCATTTATTGATCTATATCACTGACACCTTCCTCCATAGATCGAATAAAAATTTCACCAAACTCGAGAAAGTTAAAATGACACATTCGTGTTATACGGTACCGTATCGAAGAAAACAGGTACGTAGTTCACGAAGCGTGGTCTAGGAGACTCCAACACCTATCAATAACAGGTATCAACAATAAACACGGAAGGCGATAACGCAGCCGACAGCAAAACATTGTAGGCTTAGCAATTTAAGGAGGGTAGGAGGAGTATAGAAGCATTCCACCACAACCGGCCTTGAAGAACGAGTTGTAAAATTTTCGCACGGTATGGGAGACCATACCTCGTGAGTTAAGGGTGAAAAATGTCTAGAAAATGGTCAAGCCCTTTTGAGTACACCAGAATGGCTAAAAGACTGGGAATATGCAGACTCAAGAGGCCAATGAAGATCGAGAGGCAAGACTTCCTGCGCCTCTCAAACGTCAGGCCTTGGCCTGCTGTTTTCAAACTCCTTCCGAAAGCAAGACATGACGTAACTCTGAGAGCGAGTGTCACGCATTATCTCGAACCTTAGAAGCTTTCACTCTCAGAGAAAACTGCTGAATTTCTTAGCATGTTTGCACAGATACCACATTGTCTCTCCTGCGTTAGTGAAGCCAACAAGCCTTTCGTTCTTGTCCTACTTCAAACACAGTATACAAAGAAGCTTTCTGTCAAAAATACACCGAAGTTCCAAAGAAACTGTTGTGGCAAGAATATTCAAACACAGAGATGTGTAAACAGACATAATACAGCGCTGCGGTCGGTAACGCCTACATAACGTAAGTATCTGGCGAAGTTGTTAGATTGGTTACTGTTGCTACAATGGCAGGTTATCAAGATTTAAGTGAGTTTGAACATGGTGTTATAATCAGCGCACGAGCGATGGGACACAGCACCTCCGAGGTAGTGATGATGTGGGGACTTAAACATACAACCACTTCACGAATGTACCATGTATAACAGGAATCCGGTAAAACATCAAATGTCCGACATAGCTGCGGCCGGGAAAAGAACCTGCAAGACGGGTGCTAAAACGACGGAACAGATCGTTCAACGTGACAGATGTGCAACCCTTCCAAAATTTCTGCATATTTCAATGCTGGGCCATCAACAAGTATCATCTCGCGAACCATTCAGCGAAACATCATCGGTATGGGCTTTTGGAACCGAAGGCCCACGCATGTATCCTTGATGACTGTACGACTCAAAACTTTACGCCTCGCCTGGCTCTGTCAACACCGACGTTGGACTGTGATGACCGGAAACATGTTGCCTGGTTGAACGAGTCTCGTTTCAAATTGTATCGAGCGGATGACGGTATAAAGGTATGGAGAAAAATTCGTGAATCCATGGACCCTGGATGTCACCCGTGGGCTGTTCAAGCTGGTGGAGGCTCTGTAATGGTATGGGGCGTGTGCAGTGGTAGTGACATGGGACCCATTATACATCTAGATACGACACTGACAGGTGACACGTGCGTAAGCATCTTGTCTGATCACTTGCATCCATTCATGTCCATTGTGCATTTAGACGGACTTGAACAATTCCAGCAGGACAGTTCGATACCCGATAGGTCCAGAATTGCCACAGGGTGGCTCCAGCCACACTCTTCTGAGTTTAAACACTTCCGCTGCCCACCAAACTCCCCAGACAGGAACATCATTCAGCATGAAATCACGGTAATTGTTCATAGGTGACTCGGGAAAAGATTTCAGACACACCGCTTCCCAGAACTGACACGAAAAGGCCTCATAGGGTGGCATAAGGGGAGTCAATGAAACCACGTCTTTTCTGGGGCCGTTGATTCCCGCACATTTCACGGCCATAATTGACAGTTCTTCGTCCGATGAGTGACAGGGCGACATTCTTGATAACCTTTGACACTGCTGACGCTTTCAGAGGTGTCAACCCGTGTCTATGGACAATGTGTGTGTCTGCATCCCCGCCCCTTTGGACTGCAATACTTGCCAATGTAATGTGAGGCCGGTAAAACGAGAATAATTCAAACTTATAACAATGCAACACTCACCGCTCGAAGAACCATATGGCAAGCCGAATAATACATTCAATCTACACACTTAGGTGCCCATCAATACGCCCACCAAGCACCGATGAGTACGCCGCAATGATCCTCCTTTGCCTATGAAATGCGCAGACGGGAATAGCGGACGAACTTACTATACCATCTTCCACCAAATGCGAGCGACGAGCTTCTAAGACATGCAAGTTGGTATAGTAGAGAATTTTCAGGCCTGCTCAAAGTCATATTCTACTTCGGGAAATGCTCGTAGCATCTACGTGACACACGACTGACAGCTGTTGTCCTAAGATAGCCAACCTGTAGTTATCGGTTGTAAACGACTGACAGCGATGTGATGTGCAAAAAATGTTCAAATGCGTGTGAAACCTTATAGGACTTAATAGCTAAGGTCATCAGTCCCTAAGCTTACACAGTACTTAACCTAAATTACCCTAAGGACAAACACACACAGACCTATGCCCGAGGGAGGACTCGAACCTCTGCCGGGACCAGCCGCACAGTCCATGACTGCAGCGCCTTGTACCGCTCGGCTAATCCCGCGCGGCGGTGATGTGCAACACTGGTAATTTGACGCAGTGGAGAGTGCGCATGCCCCTGGTGGAATGCTAAGGAGGCGGTTGCTTAATTATGCAGGCAGACGGATTATACCACGCTATGGATTTGGTATCAAAGCAAGAGTCATTTGTAAGTAATTTTAAACAAAAGAATCAAAAGTAGTTCATTTAAGAGAGATGTAAGACAGAGGTACAACTATTGCGTCGAAGAAAGTGAAATAAAAAGTTCGAAAGTAAAGGGGAGCAGATAATGATGAATTTCGCAGACGCTTAGACTTTTTGGCTATTGTAAGAAATATTTGTTGGAAGAAGTAGGTAAGATACTTAGCACTTACAATGGCGGAAGGATAATCAGAACATACATGAAGTTGATGAAGAGTAGTACAAGTAGAAAGGAAAGCAGCCACTTGTTTATCATCAAAATTGGGTACTACTCGGTAGTGGAAGAAGCGAAAGAATTTCCCTGCCTAGGACGCAGCACTGCACAGGATTGCTATATCAAGAAAGATATCAGAAGTAGGGTGGCATACGATTTCTTTAGTAAAATATCCTTTCTAACATGAGGAAGAAATTCCTGAATGAGTACGTCTAGAGCACGTACTAGTACAGAAGTGAAACGTGGGCCAACCAAAATCCAGAAGACATAAAGCTGAGCCGGCCGGAATGGCCGAGGGGTTCTAGGCGCTACAGTCTGGAACTGCGCGACCGCTACGGTCGCAGGTTCGAATCCTGCCTGTGTGATGTCCTTAGGTTAGTTAGGTTTAAGTTGTTCTAAGTTCTAGGGGAGTGATGACCTCAGAAGTTAAGTCCCATAGTGCTCAGAGCCATTTGAACCATTTTGAAGATAAAACTGTGGGTGTGTGAAATGTGGCGCTAAGAAAACGTTTCAAAAATTAGGAGGAGCAATTGATAAATATAGAAAGAATAGACAAAGCAAGAACCCTATGGTAGACTCTTAGCAGAAGAAGCGACAGGTTAATGGTACTTCTGCTACGATCTCTGGGTATAATTAACATGACGCTTGAAAGAGCAGTAGAAGTAAGGAATGTTAGAGGCAGACCAAGTCTATAGCATGCAAAAGTATTATATGGAATATTGCTACTGGAGGTAATATTGGAACTAACTTGAAAAAAAGAGTTTGTAATTATATGCCTGAAAAGCAGTATCTGTCGTGGTATGGCCTCTTAATTGTAACAATAATGGAAAGAATTCGGTGATGTAGGATTCACAATACACATGTATGGGCAGATAGAAATCCTCGAGCAGTCTAGAAGGTGAGACATCAGGATCCATTGAGGATCAGTGCGTGGGAAGGACTTTTCGGTAATAGACCCATAGGGCCATACACTATACTAAAGAGACGTTTTGCATGGCCGATTTCTGTGTGATGAACTGCCAGAACTATCGGAAAAAGCCATTAACTGCCTTTATTCACGCTCAGAGCTGTTAACATTATCGGCTGTAAGGAGTCCTCTTAGTTCAACTGTGAGATTCATTCTTGTAGCTAGACTTAAGTCATTTTTGTTGATTATAAACAAAGTTAACAATTATAATCTGTTGTCACGTGCCTTAACATTAATCATTTTCATTTGTTGTGTTCAGAATATGCCTTACTGTAAGTGTGTTTCAGAATTATTTCATCAGCTATTCATCTACACAGATTTAACTGTCACGCAGCTAAATTAATGATCTTCAATATAATTCAGTATTCGATTATCAAATTATCATTTTAACTTTTGCTGTACACAAACATACAACGCAATTAGCGAGTGCTCTCCTACTTGGTGACGAGTGAGCCATATGCGAACAAAGCCAGTGGCAGGGAAAGAACGCCACTCATATGGGTTCGCCACGCAGACGCAGTTCTTTTGGCAACACCCTATTTTCTACGGAGCATGCGACAGTACCTCGTCACAGACTTTCGTGGGCGATGGATTGGTCAAGACGGTCTGGTACGCGGCTGCCCCGTTCACTGTAATCCAATGAAATTCGAACTACAGAGAGATTTCAAGGCATTAGCGTACGTCCACCCTACCAACTGCAGGAATTACAGCGGCATGTAACCAACGCATGTGACTTAGTTCAGATGGATCCTTGTGCATTTAAGAGTGAGTGTTATTCACAGCGAAGAAAGGCTAGAGGATATGTTAGGATATGTGGTAAATATATGCAGCACTGCCTGCAATTTCGACTTTTACACAACAGACAGTTGGGAATGAGATTACAGATTGGCCCACAGCTGAACAGCTATTCATTTCTGGACATATCATTACAGGTACCTTTCTCCCACTTTTGACAAATACTACGCCCTTGTAGGAATATGAGACATAAAAAAACCACACCTTGTGGAGAATGCTGTGTACAATATTCAAGTATACATGAGAAGATTAACACATAAAATAAAGAGATAGAGGGCAGAATCGAACTAATCAGATGACTGATGACTGTAGTAGTTGTGGTCTTCAGTGTGATGACTGGTTGGATGTATCCCTCCACGCTAGCTTACCAAAGTGAACGCCTATTAACGATCCATTTCAACCAGTTAACTGTGCGTGAGTCTCTTTCTGCAGTTCTTACCACCTAGACTTCCCACAGTTACTGAACTTATAATTTTTTGATGCCTCTGTATGAGCCCTATCAATCATTTTGTTCTGTTTACCTACGCAAAAACGTGATGACTACAAAGGAAAAGGAATATTTCCATTACTTTAGGTTCTGTGTCATCTTAGACTGGGAGTAAATTAACCATTATTTAGGGGAAGGTCCAAACACTTGCATAAACTATAGCGACCTTAACATCCTCCAAATAATTCTGATATGCGCCCGGGTGTGGGAGATGCACTGCTGTTCTCTTGTTGGCTTCACATGTCTCTAATTGGCATTTAGCGTGCAGGGGAACTTTCATATCGTAGAATACATAGCATTTTGTTCTGAAAATTCTGAGGAAATTCTTTAAATAGGTCTGTGGATTTCCATTGTCGGCAATAGCTTTAAGAAGATAGGAAATCCTCATCCTCTTTTACGGTTCCATAAATCTATTCGTGAAAACGGAACCCTTATAGGGCCACTTTTTTATGTCGAAATTAGAATGAAATTAGTACCTTCAGATGCTGATGGGCATTGATATATATCAACAGGGACAGGTGAAAATGTGTACCCCGACTAGGACTCGAACCTGGGATCTCCTGCTTACATGGCAGAGGCTCTACGTGTGTCTTTCAGTCTGTTCGACAGTAACAGGTAGATACATCAAGCTGAAATTTATGTCACATATTAAGGACGACAGTCTCTTGGCGGTGTGAAAATTGTACTTCCAGTTAAAGTGTATGACCAGTTATGTCACGTCTCTTGATACTAGCAAACTTTCTCATCAAAACGTAAAGGGCATTACCTGTTGACCCAATTTACACATTAAAATTAAAGAGTAAAACTAAAAAACTGTTAATTTGTAAATATATCACATAAATTATTTTTTGCTATTCATCCTCCACAATCTGTCTGTCTGTCAGTGAAGAAAGCGTTTTCTCAGGTGAAATTTATGTAAAATCTAGGATCTGTGACCCCCTGGCGGTGAAAATAATTTATCTAAGTCAACACAAGCTAAAGACACAGCCAAGTTCATCACACATTTTGATACATGCAAAATCACTCATCAAAGCCCATAGATGACCTATCTACAGGCATGTCAAGCCTGGTGGTCTAGTGAGAAAGCACATGCCTGGAAATGGAGACACTGCAGGATCAAATCTTGATGTAGACTTCTCCTGTCAATCATCTCTGGAGTCGCCAGAAACAACATGTAGTTCTGATTCCACATTAAACTGAAGGACCCCATCTCCCTAGTTTCATAACTGGAGTTGAATAGTGACATGTTTACCGGCGAAAGATTTTGGTTTAAGTGCCCAGTACATCTTGCTACACCTAAAAAATTTACTCTGCAACATTTCTTTCCAAAGCATCTTCCTGCAGAAATAGCTGTGTTAATGATAAACTTGCTCACTACACCACATGGACACAGTGTAATTCTCAAAGAGTTGGAGAACAGAAAAATTTATACTGTAAAGGTCCAAATGCTTTCTACAGCCCCCTCATAATTTCATCTCGCATTAAATAATGTCCATGTACGTTTTTGGTACTGGAGTAACCCAGTCACTGGACGAGCAGCCAAGGATTTGGCAGGAATGTCATTGAGACCCAAGGCCGAGCGGTCCTGGCGGGGTCGCCTGTTTCCAGCCTGCCGCCACGCCAGAATGTGCGTCCTCTTTACGAGGCCGCCGGACTATAAAGCTGTCGCCCCACCTCGCAACGACCCCTGGACGGAAACCAATTAAGAGAGCGGCGATTACAGCCTAAAGAGCCGCCTCTTGTACAAACATGCTCGTAAATTGACGGCATTTGCCGCGAGTAACACGGCGCGGCCGCGTGATTATCCAATTATCAAATTAAGTGCCGCGAGGCGGCGGATGATGCATGGAGAAGAGACGCCCGTTACTGGCGGCCATAAAGCATCCGCGGCTTTCGTTTCGACCCGAGTGTGATAAATGTACGAAATGGATTTTACGAGATCGCTCGACGGCGCCCATCCTTAAGTGCAGCTTTTAGAGGATTCGTCGCCGCTGTCCACAGAGTTAGGCTAACTTGCTGTGATTGCTCTTATAGTACTGCTGTTACGAAGATGAAGAATGTATTACTACGGCATTCTCTGTAAAACTCTGAAGTTATGAGTTTGAAGGTGAAGTGCAGTTCATATTTAAATGATTGATTTTAATCTAAACATAGAGAATGACGCTTTGGGCCAGCGGATATATTCTTGTTGTTATGTGATTGACACTTACAGTTTGACATATAGTTTTTAGCGAGAGTTCTGGTCTACCAAAACTATGGTTGTGGTACACTACACAAATTATGCAGGGAATGATCGTGTTACTGGTAATAGTTGGTAAAAGAAACCTAATGAATGTGTAAGAGAGAAACAGGCAGTGAAGATTTCCATTTCTCTTTTTGTTTCTTAGGTAGTTTGTTTTGCAGATGATTAGAACTGCACATCATCCAGTGTTAGTCCACTGTGTATTTTATATCCTTCTTGAATATAAATAGCATTTTATAAGTACTACAAATTAGTTTATCAAGTAAGTTCTGCACTTTTATGTAACCAGAGAAATTACTTTTCCTGCAAGTACAGTTTAGATGCACAAACATAAAAAATATATCTGATTATTGTTGGGTTTTTTAGCACGCAATGCAACGTTCTTCATCATATGAAAGGCAAGAGTTTCCTGTTATTTTCGATAAATGTGGAAATTGTTTATGAATAACAGACACACGTTTTCTATCATTTCGACAAATTATTGATGTGCTGTTCCATATATTTCGTTTCTGTGTTTTTCATTTGATCTTTTTGTTTGTGAAATTGCGTTTTCTAATGTTATCTGGTAGATGTGTATGGTTTTCTTTATTTTTGCTACATCATCCATTTGTTTCACATTACGAATAAAAAATTCTCGAATAAAATTTGAAATAAATATCGGAAATTTCAATTTTGCTGTATATACTTTTTATTTTTAACTAACAAACTGGAAGATAATTATGCAGAACAAAAATGTTCCATAGGTTACATGGCCGTTTATATATCCTCAGTAATTTTCTACCTGGTTTACCGCTTCCCGTTTGTAGCGGATTCTAGTGATACACCCATCGCATACGAAAAATAACGATTGTTGTGAGGTAACGCCCAATTGGTATACAACACAATTAACGTACAGGCAACGAGGGTACGACATTAACTGATCAAAGTTACTAGAGAAACTACTTATGAAACCCTACAGTAGCCTACGAGAATATTTGTAGCTGAACAGATATAATCTTTCATTGTTTCTACCTGAGTTAAAAATCCTCTGTAGAGTAAGAAATGGCTCTGAGCACTATGGGACTTAACTTCTGAGGTCATCAGTCCGCAAGAACTTAGAACTACTTAAACCTAACTAACCTAAGGTTATCACACACATCCATGCCCGTGGCAGGATTCGAACCTGCGACCGTAGCGGTCGCGTGGTTCCAGACTGTAGCGCCTAGAACCGCTCGGCCACCCCGGCCGGCTGTAGAGTAACAAAAATCTACAGAACGGCAGTATAAATGCAAGAAGTTTTATTGTTTAAGATTAGTCAAAACCTCTACGAAAATGCGCACTAAACGCACTCCATGTTATAATCTACCATCATGATAGAGATATGACGCACAAGTCGTGGAAAAATATTTTGAAATATTGCTGCACTGGGTCCAAAAAGCAGCAAACGCCTCCACTCACCGTATCTAAATCTCGGAGGTGAGGAATTCACTTGTATGTTGATTGAGATTCCATATTTGTACTACATTCCATTCCCAGAAATACAAATGAAGGAAAAAAAATTCTGACACAAAAGCAAGTGAGTTGAGTGTCAAGTAAGAGTTTCTTGTAAATGTATGCCGTTGACGCAGAAAAGACTAATATTTCGTGGTAGTACGGTGAGTATGCTTTATTTTTGACGATGTGGACAGGTAACAACATTTATCTGTAAGTGCGGGCGGTGAAGTGACCGCCTTTTTGCAATTTCGCGCCTTACTTACTCAACAAAGGTAACGAGGCGGCGGGAGGGCCATGTATTCTCTAGTTGCACCTTTTTCCGACAGATGCTGCTCAAAGTTCGTCCAAGTCGTACCTCTCTGCCTCTCAGGACAAGTTCATATAGGTCCGAACACGTTCGGCGGTCAGTTACCGCCTTGCGAGCGCTTACGAGACTTTTTTCTACTACTCCACTTCGGAATGTAAGTATTTATTTTTGTAATTCCCCTATAATTCCTCAATTTTATAGACTCTTCCAATTCCTTAGTGTATGTGCATGTGCTCCAGAATTTCAACATCAAGAAGAACACGAAGGTGGCCTGCATGTATATTTTTCCGCTTACTTGACTTGGCAGCAATAAATTCGTTACTCATTTTTCAATTCAACACAGGTAATATGAAAGAAAAAACGAGAAGACAATTCTTACATGCGTTATCTTTCGAACTGATGAGCGAAAACGTGAAAGAAAGAGCTAAATTGAAGCGTTTACCAAAAGATTTGTTAGTATCTTTGGAAAATTACAGAGAGAGTGACGTAGTTTATCCAGCTGTATCAACCCCTAGAAGGAGAGGAATATGTTATTTGTGTAACTCAAAAAAGAATATAAAAACAAAGCGAGAATGCGGTGAATGTGGAACAAACGTCTGTCTACGAAATTCAACCACGACAGTTACGTGCAATAATTGTTGTCAGCCTCAAAACGAAAATGAAATAGATACAGACTGATCAGCATTTTTCATCAGACAGAAATATTTGTGACGTTTTCAATCAAAAATTCTTTTTTCAAAGCAAATTTAGCTTTTCTTGTGACGAGTTAAGACAGTGAATAATTCTAGTCTTAAGTATTACATTATATAGTCCAAAAACATTACAATTTAAAAAAAATGTTCTTATATTTCGTTTGGGTATTTGGCTTCCTTTTTGTATTCCTTTGTATATTTTATTGTTAAATAAATAATTTTGATTACAAAAGTGTTTGCAATATTGTGTGAGATATCCTATGTCGATATTTTATGGAAATATGACCTTTAAAAACGGAAAACCTCAAGAGACTGATGAAAACTCTGGGGCGGTCGGCCGACCGCCCGCGGGTGCGCTCGCGTGACTATTTCTAGCGCGAGCGCATGAAGGTTAATCACACCCAGGTATCACCAGGCTAAAACGGTTGAAATGTCTCGGTCCTTTGCGACTGTACCTAACTTTTACTGCTGCTAAGATGCTCTTCCTAACAGCATCCAATACGAGAAAATCAGTTGCGTCTTTACCCGTGGTTACCCGTGCTTTAGGTACTTGGGCTGTGCCCGGCTCTGTTTAAAAAGTATAGCTCGATGTAGCTACAGTGTCGATGCAAGCACGTATGCTTTCATGGCCCACAGCTGATTCGCTGCAAATAATGTGCAGCTGTGATCCAGCAGTCAATTAGTCTGTGAACTGGCTTTAATTGCGTATTACTAAATTACACAGAAATATAAAATATAAAATTATTTAATAAGAAAGGTTATATTCTAATGTGTATAATTGATTTAGACAATGGAGAATCATGTTAAATGGAGAGCAGTGTGGTGATCACATGCCCCTCTGCCGGCCGGGGTGGCCGAGCGGTTGTAGGCGCTACAATCTGGAACCGCTACGGTCGCAGGTTCGAATCCTGCCTCGGGCATGGATGTGAGTGATGTCCTTAGGTTAGTTAGTTTTAAGTAGTTCTAAGTTCTAGGGGACTGATGACCTCAGAAGTTAAGTCCCGTGGTGCTCAGAACCATTTGAACATGTCCCTCTGTATTCGCATCCGGTGATGCCGCAGCGCTGGTTATGACACGGCGGCCGGTCGGTAAGATTGGGGCTTCAAGGCTATTTCATTTTTTTTTTTTTTTGTCATCAGTCTACTGACTGGTTTGATGCGGCCCGCCACGAATTCCTTTCCTGTGCTAACCTCTTCATCTCAGAGTAGCACTTGCAACCTACGTCCTCAATTATTTGCTTGACGTATTTCAGTCTCTGTCTTCCTCTACAGTTTATGCCCTCTACAGCTCCTTCTAGTACCATGGAAGTCATTCCCTCATGTCTTAGCAGATGTCCAATCATCCTGTCCCTTCTCCTTATCACTGTTTTCCACATATTCCTTTCCTCTCCGATTCTGCGTAGAACCTCCTCATTCCTTACCTTATCAGTCCACCTAATTTTCAACATTCGTCTATAGCACCACATCTCAAATGCTTTGATTCTCTTCTGTTCCGGTTTTCCCACAGTCCATGTTTCACTACCATACAATGCTGTACTCCAGACGTACATGCTCAGAAATTTCTTCCTCAAATTAAGGCCGGTATTTGATATTAGTAGACTTCTCTTGGCCAGAAATGCCTTTTTTGCCATAGCGAGTATGCTATTGATGTCCTCCTTGCTCCGTCCGTCATTGGTTATTTTACTGCCTAGGTAGCAGAATTCCTTAACTTCATTGACTTCGTGACCATCAATCCTGATATTAAGTTTCTCGCTGTTCTCATTTCTACTACTTCTCATTACCTTCGTCTTTCTCCGATTTACTCTCAAACCATACTGTGTTCTCATTACACTGTTCATTCCGTTCAGCAGATCACTTAATTCTTCTTCATTTTCACTCAGGATAGCAATGTCATCAGCGAATCGTATCATTGATATCCTTTCACCTTGTATTTTAATTCCACTCCTGAACCTTTCTTTTATTTCCCGCATTGCTTCCTCTATGTATAGATTGAAGAGTAGGTGCGAAAGGCTACAGCCTTGTCTTACACCCTTCTTAATACGAGCACTTAGTTCTTGATCGTCCACTCTTATTATTCCCTCTTGGTTGTTGTACATATCGTATATGACCCGTCTCTCCCTATAGCTTACCCCTACTTTTTTTCAGAATCTCGAACAGCTTGCACAATTTTATATCGTCGAACGCTTTTTGCAGGTCGACAAATCCTATGAAAGTGTCTTGATTTTTCTTTAGCCTTGCTTCCATTATTAGCCGTAACGTCAGAATTGCCTCTCTCGTCCCTTTACTTTTCCTATTTCATACGGTGGTTAATTGTGTTCAATAAACGTCATTCTACATAAGAACATCTCTAATAAACGGAAATAGTCCTACGATATTCATTTAAAAGACAGACAGAGACTGCCATTATCAAATGTAGTTAAGTTACGTTGAAAGCGTTATGAAAATTGTAGCAAAATCCTCAAACTAAATGGTTATCAAAGATTTGTGAAAACCAAGTCAATTTAGTGATCACAATACATTAATATTTGTCAGCTCAAAACAGTTCAGAGCTCAACTTGACACAGATTGACACACTTGATACAAAGAAGAGGAGCTCATGCTCTGTCTATCCTCAGTTCCATAATAGAAGCGGAAAAAGTCAGATTTCTACTCTGGATCATATTCAGACCTGTCGAAATATAAAGTCCCATCAAAAGTTGGAGCATTGTAACGGCCGTCCACCGCTCCGAATCAATCACCTATACGTCTGAATCAAGCAAATTACCATAGGTGGGTCTGCCTTCTTCAAGCACTCAAGGTGTCCAGAATCACTCCCTTGAGTTCTTCACTCTAGAAGTCCCAGGCTCCACTTGACTTCTGTAGTGTTCCGCTGCTCTCTGCTGTTCTATTGATTCAATGCCATATCCACTCAAAATACATCGTTCTTAAGCCATAATTTGTTACAATTTGGTCCGGAGATCATTCATGAGAGCATCCATGGATCCAGTGGAGTCCGCGCAAGGCACCGTGACGGTCAAGTACTACCGTGCACTAGACCAGGTGCACACCTTCATGATGATCGTGTTTCCGACGGCAGTGGCATTTTTTAACAAGATAATTCGCCACGTCACAAGCCCAAGAGTGCGATGGAGTGGTTCGAGAAACGCAGTGGTGAGCTGCAATTGATGTGCTACCTCCCCCCCCCCCTTCAACTCGACAAATCTGAACCCATTCGAACAGATCTTAGACGTGACTCAAGGTGGCGTCAGGGCTCATCGCTCCCCTCCCCGTATTTTACTGGCATTAGGTGATGTGTTGCCATTTCCCTCCAGCGATCTACCAAGGCCTCAGTGCCAGCATGTCACGACGCATCGCTGCTGTTATCCTTACCAAAGGTGGACATACCGGCTATTCGGTAGGAGATCGTAATGTCCTATATGATCAGTGTATTACAGAAATGCTCTTTAAAATACGATAACTTTAACTTTGGTGCGAATGGGAAACCCTGGAGTGCCTTTCACGAAACGCTGACAAAAAAATTAACCAGTATTTGCGGCTGACTGCAAGGCTATTCTATTGCCGCAATTTCGCCTTTTGATCGCAAGCATTAGAAAAGAGAAATAAGCGATCTTACGAATTCATGTAGACAATCGTTTTCCCTTGCTCCATTTGCCAATAGAACAGTGAAGGGAATGGCTAGAAGCCATAGGAGGTATCTTCCAGTATGGATTGCGAAGTACGTATGTAGATGTACATTCTACTCCAGTGTGTCCAGTTCTAGACTACTGCAACGGCTTTGATCGGGTAGGCCTGAGACGAGCACTTATTAGTGCCTCAAGAGATCACAGTACGGAATGTGATGAAAAAAAAAAAGTGATATATGATCTGAGACCTTTCTGGGTCAATGTAGAGAACCAATATTTCTCCTCCTGTATACACATAAGGAGCAAGACGGAAAGTCACTAATAAGGATGTGACGTTCCCTAGCTTAAGAACTGTACAGTATCTTTTGCAGAGCATACGTAGATATAGCTAGCATTAAACAAAGCACTTAGCCTAGACGTCAGTGTACAAACGTGTGTATTCGACTTCTTATTGGTGCTGCAGCTAGTTTCAGCAATATATGTCATAATCTGCTTGACTTTAGGCCGAAATTAGTCATAGCACATGACCATCATTTAAAAATATATACACATCCAAAAAAGTTTTGCATCACCTCAGTTCTGAGAGTTCCGCTACCTGTACAGAAAATTGTAATAGAGATCGACATAAACATCATTTCCGCCCTTTTTATTGCTCATGAAAACTATATATTGCTTGTCGTACCGCCATACAGAGAGACCTTCAGAGGTGGTGGTTCAGACTGCTGTACACGCCGGTAACTCTAATACCCAGCAGCACGTCATATTGCATTGATGCCTGTATTCGTCGTGGCAAACTATCCACAAGTTCATCGAGACACTGTTGTTCCAGATTGGTCCACTCCTCAACGGCGATTCGGTCTGGATCCCTGAGAGTGGTTGGTGGGTCACCCCATCAATAAACAGCCCTTTTCAATCTATCGCAGGCATGTTCAATAGGGTTCATGTCTGGAGAACATGCTGGCCGCTCTAGTCGAGCGATGTCGTTATACTGAAGAAAGTCATTCACAAGATGGGCACGATGGGGGCGCGAATTGTCATCCATGAAGACGATTGCCTCGCCAATATGCTGCCAATATGGTTGCACTATCGGTCGGAGGATGGCATTCATGGTGTCGTACTGGCGTTACGGCGTCTTCCAAGACGACCAGCGGTGTACGTCGTCCCCACGTAATGCTACCCCAAAACAGCATGGAACCACCACCTTCCTGCACTCGCTGGACAGTGTGTCTAAGACGTTCAGCCTGACCAGATTGCCTCCAAACGTCTCTGACAATTGTATGCTTGAAGGCATATGCGACACTCATCGGTGAAGAGAACGTGATGCAAATCCTGAGCGGTCCATTCGGCATGTTGTTAGGCCCATCTGTACCGCGGTGCATGGTGTCGTGGTTGCAAAGCTGGATTCAGAATGGTTAAAATGGCTGTGAGCACTATGGGACTTAACATCTGTGGTCATCAGTCCCCTAGAACTTAGAACTACTTAAACCTAACTAACCCAAGGACATCACACACATCCATGCCCGAGGCAGGATTAGAGCCTGCGACCGTAGCGGTCACGCGGTTCCAAACTGAAGCGCCTAGAACCGCACGGCCACACCTGCCGGCTGCAAAGCTGGACCTCGCCATGGACGTCGGGAGTAAAGATGCGCATCATGCAGCCTACTGCTTAGAGTTTAGATCGTAACACGACGTTCTGTGGCTGCACGAAAAGCATTATTCAACATGGTGGCGCTGCTGCCAGGCTTCCACCGAGCCATGATGCCGCTGCAGTAGTAGCTCTTGGGGGGCCCGAGCCAGGCATCTCATCGACAGTTCCTGTCTCTCTGCGTCTCCTCCATGTCTGAGAAACATCGTTGTGGTTCACTCCGAGACTCTTGGACACTTCCCTTGTTGAGATCCCTTTCTGGCACAAAGTAAAATTGCGGGCGCTATCGAACCTAGGTATTGACCGTCTAGGCATGGTCTAACTACAGACAACACGAGCTGTCTACCTCCTTCCCGGTGAAATGACTGGAACTGATCGGCTGTAGGGCCCCCTCAGTCTAATAGGCGCTGCTCATGCATGGTTGTTTACCTCTTTGGGCGGGTTTAGTGACATCTCTGAACAACCAAAGGGGCTGTGTCTGTGATACAATATCTACAGTCAACGTCTATCTTCAGAAGTTCTGGGAACCGGGTCGATGCAAAACTTTTTTTGATGTGTTTATATCTATCTAGTTTTGTGAAAATAAACGTGTGTGGCGTATGACAAGGCATCAGTTAGCCCATTTGTCATCAGAGTCACATTCTGGGGCGATTTGGAAATATTTCACAGTGGTTATCTCATTCAGAAATCGCATTTGAATTTTGGTTGTTTGTTAGACGATCGTGTTATGCCTCTTGTGTATGGAAGAAACATCTACTACCATTGGTCAGAATTCAACAGCGGCAGGATCAACACTACTGTTTATTGTTCTGCAAGCTACATCTACGTGATTACTCTGCTGTTCACAATAAAATTCCTTCAGAGGGGTTATGAACTCTGTCTCTCTACTGTTCCACTCTCGAAGGGCGCGCTGGAGAAACGAGCACTTAAAATTTTCTTTGCGAGCCCTAATTTCTCTTATTTTACCGTGCTGATCATTTCTCCCCATGTAGGTGGGTGTCAACAGAATGTTCTCGCAATCTGAGGAGAAAACTGGTGATTGAAATTTCGTGAGAAGGTCCCGTCGCAACGTAAAACGCCTTCGTTTTAATGATTGCCACTCATGTCTGTGGCACTACCTCCCCTGTTTCGCGATAATACAAAACGAGCGGACATTCTTTGTCATCAGTCAGTCCCACCTGAAGTGGATCTCACATCGCAGAATAGGGAGGAAAAGCGTGGTTTAAGCAGTCTCTTTAGTACACCTGTCGCCCCTTCTAAGTGTTCTGCCAATGTCTCGCAGTCTTTGGTTGGTCTACCCAAAGCATTATCTATGTGAGCGTTCCAATTTAGGTTATTTGTAATTGTAATCTCTAGGTACTTAGTTGAATTTACAGCCTTCAGATTTGTGTGACTTATCGCGTAATCGAAATTCAGTGGATTTCTTTTAGGTATCATGTGAATAACTTCACACTTTTCTTTATTCAGGAGCAATTTCCACTATTCGCACCATACAGATATCATATCTAAATAATTTTGCAATTCGTTTTGGTCATCTGATGACCTTCCAAGACGGTAAATAACAGCATCATCAGAAAACAATCTTAGACGGCCACTGAGATCGTCTCCTATGTCGTTAATATGTCTCATTAACAATAGAGGATCTATAACACTTCCTTTGGGGACGCCGGATATTACTTCCGTTTTACTCGATGACTTTCCGTCTATTACTACGAACTGTGACCTTTCTGACAGGAAATCATGAATCCAGACGCTCAACTGAGGCGATATTCCATAGGCACGCGGTTTGGTTGGAAGGTGCTTCAGAGGAACGGTGTCGAAAGCCTTTTGGAAATCTAAAAATATGGAATCAATACGACATCCCCTGTCGATAGCACTCATTACATCTTGAGAACACATAGCTATTTGTGTTTCACAAGAACGATATTTTCTGAATCCGTGCTATGTGTCAATAAATCGTTTTCTTCGAGGTACTTCATATTGTTCGAATACAGAACATGTTCCAAAACTCTATTGCAAATCGACGTTAGTGATATGGGCCTGTAATTCAGCGGATTACTCCTACTTCCCTTTCTCGGTATTGGTGTGACTTGAGCAATTTCCAGGTACGGATCTTTCTTTGAGCGAGCGGTTGTATATAAATGCTAAATATGGAGCTATTATATCAGCAAATTCTGAGAGGAACATAGCTGGTATACGATTTGGATCGGAGGCCTTGGCTTTATTAAGTAATTTAAGCTGCTTTGTTACACCGAGGATATCTACTTCAATTTTTCACATCTTGGCAGTTGCTCTTGATTGGAATTCAGGAGTATTTACTTCGTCTTATTTGGTGAAGGAGTTTCGGAAAACCGAGTTTAATGACTCTGCTTTAGTGGTACTGTCATCAGGGATTTCACCGTTGTTATCGCGCAGTGAAGGTATTGATTGCTTCTTGCCACTGGTGTGCTTTATGTATAACCAAAATCTCTCTGATTTTTCTGCCAGATTTCGCGACAGAATTTCGTTGTGGAAATTATTAAAAGCATTTCGCATTCAAATACGCACTATATTTCGAACTTCTGCAAAACATAGCCAGTCTTGGAAATTTTGCGTTCTTTTAAATTTGGCATGCTATTTTCGCTGCTTCTGCAACACCGATCTGACCGCTTTTGTGTACCATGGGGGATGTGTACCATCACAGATCTGTTGTTATGTGATGTATATCTCTCAACTGCTGTCGATACTATCCCTATGAAATCATTCCACAACTTATTGAAGCTTACATGATCAGATCGGAACGAGTGAAGACTGTCTCTTAAAAAGGCATTGAGTTGTGGTCCTAACCTCTGTATTCGTCACGATTGTCACCATTTGTCTAGAGTTATTGTTGCTAAGAGATCAAGTATGCTTTCGCAATCATCTACCCTTCGAGTGGGCACATGAACTAATTGTTCAAAATAATTTTCTGAGAAAGCATTTAGTACAATTTCGGATGATGTTTATGCCTGCCGCCGGCTTTAAACGTATAATTTTTCCAGCATATCGTGGGTGGATTGAAGTCACCACCGACTATAATTGTATGAATGGGGTACGTATTTGAAATGAGGCCCCGGTTTTCTTTGAACTGTTGAGCAACTACATCTTCTGAGTCGGGGAGTCGGTAAAATGATCCAATTAATAGTTTAATTCCATTATCAGGTATAGCCTCTACCCATACTATTATGCAGGAACTATCTACTTCAATTTCACTACAAGGCAAACTACTTCAGACAGCAATAAATACTACACCACCAACTGTATTCAATCTATCCTTTCTCAACACTGTTAGATCGTTTGAAAAAAATTCAACTGAACTTATTTACGGTTTTAGGCAGCTTTCTGTACCTATACCTATTTGAGCTTCCGTGCTTTCTGTTAGGGCTTGGAGCTCTGGTTCTTTACCAACATAGCTACGACTACTTACCACTACAATACCGATCGTTTCTACAACTACCTTACAGTGTTTTACCTGCACCTTTCCTGTGATTCCCTGGGACCCTCTAACCCCCCAAAGAAAACGCCGAGTCCCTTCCACACAGCCCCCGCTACCCGTGTAGCCGCCTCCTGTGTGTAGTGGACTCCTGACCTATTAAGCGGAACCCGGAAACCCACCGACGAATGGCGCAAGTCAAGGAATCTGCAGCGTACACGGTCACAGAACTGCCTGAGCCTCCGATTCAAACCCTCCACTCTGCTCTGCATAAAGGACCACAGTCGGTTCTATCGATGATGTTGCAGATGGTGAGCTCCGCCTTAATCTCGGAAGCAAGACTGACAGCTTTTACCATTTCCTCAAGCCGCCCAAAACCACAGAGAATGTCCTCTGATCCAAAGCGACACACCTCATTGGTACCGACATGAGACCACCGTCACCACCTGCAGTTGGCTGCACCCTATACTCTTCATGGCATCTGGAAACACCCTTTCCACATCTGGTATGACACGCTCTGGTATGCACACGGAGTGCACAGTGGCTTCCTTCCTCTTCTTGGCAGCCATGTTCCTAAGGGGCCCTATTACGCACTTAACGTTCGAGCTCCCAACTACCAGTAAACCCACCCTCTGTGAATGCCCAGACATTGTGGGCCGAGAAGCTTCCTCTGGAACAGGGCAGACGACTACATCTGGCTGACAGACATCGTCAGCCACAGATAACGCCCGAAACGTGTTCGTCAAACGAACCGGGGAGGCCCTACGATCGGCCCCTCGGAAAGTATTTCGCTGCCTACCAAACTTTGGAATGATCTCCCACTCGACCATGGGTGAGGGCAGCCACAGCAATGTGCCAATCGGGGGACACGTGGGACATGCTCAATGTCCCTCGCATCCCACGTCCGACCCCCCATAGTGATGCCCCTTGGCAGCAGCCCCAAGCTGTGTGACGGAAGCCAATGCAGGCTGGAGCTGTGAGCGAAGGGTCGCCAGCTCAGCTCGCATCTGTAGACAGCAGTCACAGTTCCTATTCATTACTGCAGTTGTTCCTGTTTGAAATAAGTAACAAATAAAAGGTTTACTCAGCTTATTAGCATCAGGAATTCGATGTGCTCTCTCACTGATCGTGTAACCAACAATGAGGTACACTAACCAAAACAAGCAAAAGCCTATACGTTACGAGGGTCGATATAAAGGTCGATAACAACAGAGGTACTGTACGCTACACTGTTATTAAAATAAAAGGTTGTGCCTAGTAAGCACTCGAACACTCAATAAATTACAAAAATAATCTAGTAAGTACACAGGTATCTGTAAATTAATTGGTCCTGTTGGAAGCTCGTAAAACTAGATAACGAACGAACAGTGTACTCGCCTTATTAGCAGCAGGAACACGAGGTGGTCTATCCGACAATATCGCTCTTCACGTTTGTTCGTATCCCACGAGTGTCGTGGGAATACGGATTCACTGGATTCAGGACGTTTGTAGTCCTACACGACCTGCGCGTGAGAGGACAGCGAGACTGTCCACTCAGACATACAGGATGGTAGAGGCGCATTACATATCGCGAGTCTAGAAATGGGCTTGTTTAAGCAAGTTGTCAACACGCATCATGGGATGACGTTTGCAGCACCGCAGACTATCTTCGCGGCTTTCCTCGAAGGTGTTGCAAAGAGAGTTGCACCGAAAGCGTTTAGTCTAAAGACAACAGTGGGCACTGTGGTGGTACCCCGTCTTCTTTCATACAAGGCGCTATACAAGAGGTGGGAAAAAATAAAAGATATGACCGCACATACACAAGCAGTAATACGAATTTTAAGCACTATTCACTGAAAACAAATTATCATCATTTTTAACGTCGTATTTTACCCCATGAGTTGCATAAAATCCTGTTTGGTGTCACTTGCAATCAATCACAAGGAGAGGTAAACTTAATTATGAAAAGTACATTCACCAATTATTAGAAATCCTAGAGAATACTACTGAATCACCGCTTGTTGGACAGAATGACATGGATAATCCAAGGATTGATTCAGACTCAGTCGCCTAACGCACTTTTCGGAAAAATGACTGGTATTATTGTACTACGAGAATAGCGGAAACATTCCTAAGAAAATGGTGTACACGACAATGCTGTTTGACTAGGAACTCGCATACAAGCACCCAGGTAGCTGGATTCACATAGGAACACATGTTAAATAGTGTCAATTTCGCTCCAACACGATCAGGGTTTACATTACAACACTACTGAAACAAAATTAAGAAATAAAAGCAGCTCTATAGGGCCCAGTCCAAATTCAAAGTGACATTCAAAGATCTGCCACGAGTGTTAACTGACAAAGAAACCGTGATAGACTGAGAAACTATACACGCAAACTGACGAAAATAATATTGGGGCAGAATGGAGTAAGTTTAAGTTAAAAAGAAAATATTCTGAAGATCGGCACCATGAGTGGCGTGAAAACCTGTCTGGTGCCACGTGCAATCAGTCACAAACAAAGATTGACTTCATTATGAAAATTACATTCGGGAGCAATCACAAGCGGCGGAGAAATATGAAAATACTGCGCAGTAGGAGCAATGTTATAACCTGTTTGGAACAAGCAGACGTAACTATGACCCACCTAGCCACACGTAGTCGAAACTGCAAAGGGACTAATTTAAGGGACTAAAAAAATCATGAAAAACTCTATTCAAGCAAAATGAACGCAGTTACATCCAACTATCCTGAACATTCTACCAGTCATAAGCCCCAGTGGTTAGTCACAGCGACCAGCATAAAAACTGCCCGGTTTGTGTTGCTCCGACTGCCTCCAAGAAGAGATTGTCCTTTATTTCTTTTGGCACTTCTTTCCACCAAATGGGAATCCCTCCAGAAGTCAACGGTCACTGCAAAACACGTGACTCGAATACAATTTCTGCATCTAATGGCGCTTGATCTCTCTGGCAAGCGATCACCCTCTCTATTCACAGAGCCACAGATATCGAATTTAGGTCCTTTTCAAACCTGCAAGATTACGAAAATTCCTACACAAGTACTGTAACTTCTGTTACCATTAATAATAAGAAGGGAATGGATTAAACATGGCATAAAAATATGAGTTTCAGGCATTTATTTCATTATTTTTCGTATTTTAGTCTATTTAAGCAAAGGAACATTTCATATCTCTTGTCTTATAAATCGATTTGCCCCAAAACTCAACATACTTGTTCAACGGTGGGCATATCCGCGCGTGGTGGTGTTGAGTACATTACACGATCACTTCTGGCTCGCATAATCGATAGCCTGGACAGCAGGCATTACATTTGTGACATATCAGGACAGGTGCTTCTGTACTCTCTCACATTACCTTTCTTTCTGTGACATACTGCAGCTCACACTTAAGTAGCAGGCAGAAGATTCATTGAACTATTCATTGAATTATTTTCCTATCCTTGCACTCTCGAACAGCGCACGGGGAAAACTAACCCTGAAATAGATTAGAGAAGATAAACTTCTTTGGCAAGGTCATTAATAAGATCATTTGTTCTTGATAACCGGTTTCGGTAATCAGTGTTACCATCTTCAGATCTGGAAAGAATTACACAGTGTAACTATATACAAAACATTTTATGTATAGTCTTAGACATAAAAACTGACCGCCAGCCAGCCGCCACAGAGACTAAGTCCGAGTCGTTCACTTAAGGTGGCCAATAAAAATGACCGCCCCTGACAACTCTAAGTCCGGCCATCTGCACAATCTGGCAACACAGTAAGATGCGGAATTGTTAGGAGGAAGTGTTGACTACTTCCGAGATGTTGTCGGGGTGTGTGAGCCCCTGGTCTAGTGGTAATCGTCGTGCATTCTAAGCTCGTAGTCGCCTGTTCGCGTCCAACGGTTTTTTTCTTTTTTTTCTTTTCTTTTCTTTTTTTTTTCAGTCGGCTGCGAACGTTCGAGGAAGAAGCGGTGTTTACACCATCGTTACTCGCGTGTGTTACTGTTTGAATCGAACGCAATGGCACACAATTTCCGAAAAACCACGATACAATTCACGTTCTGTAACGAATATGCAAGACCGAAGGCTTTCGAAATCGAACGTTTCTTGAGGGACGAAGTGCATCTTAATTACACGGAGATTATTGGAATTCATTTATCAATCGTGACCAGCACTCTTTACAGAAAGGTGATTGACGCCGCAGCATGCGATAGGATCATTGAAGCCGCCAAACGAGGATTCCAGTTCCGACACTCCGATGGTCATATTGGCGAAGTTTTAGTCGCTCATTCGGGCCTGGAAGTGCGTACGATTCGAGTCTTCGAGCTGCCTTTCGAGGTATCCGAATCATTGGTCACTGAATTATTAGTCAGATGGCCGAACGTTGGGCAAGTTTTAGCGGCGGCTGTAGAGCTATTGTCATCTATGATGGACAGCCCCGGACATGCTCCGGGGGTGGTGGTGAAGGACATCTGCGATCTGCGTGTATGCAGAGGAGACTCGTGCAACTCCCCAGCGGAGACTTCCAGAATCCGACTAAGCCGACGTCACTGCCGATGACTTACGTGACGGCGCTTCGCGGGGTGGTGACGCCGAGGTCGGAACACCCTATCGAACCGACGCCGCAGTTGATTGAGGAGCCTTCGGACCCCACTGAAGAAGGAATGGCTCCGACCAACCTCCAATCTCAGACACTACAGGTGGTGCAGAAAGATGATGACAGCATCCCAGTAGGAATGGAAGCTGAAGTGGAACGGCCCCAGGGCGCTGTGGCTGTGTGTTGAACAACACATGCACCAGTCAATTCCTCAGTTGGCGTCGAGTGGATGAGATTTTTCAATTACCTTGCATTACAAGAATTGTAAGGGGGGGCTGAAAGTTAATGGACTTGTATGCTAAAGAGCTGCGACAAAGCAAAGCTTGACCGAATATCAGATAATTGTCCACTTGGGTTTTGTGGACGAGTATACTTTTAGTAACCAACCCACCCACGATCATTCCATAAGATTTCTCGAAGGCGTAGGGGCATTGATTTCAATAAGTCGTCGACAGTGTAGCGTGATGGTTTACTTCCCACCATACGTTTTCTACATTCGTCCAAAGGTCGCTTGCACTTGTAGGTCCACATAGCAATGACCTTGTTACCTCTGCCCACATATTCTCTATCTGGTTGATGTTCGGTGACCGTGGAACAAACGGCAACAGCTTTATCCTCTCTTGGCGCTGAAACCAATCTCGCACTGCTCTGCTATGATGGATGGTGCTCTGCCCCTGTAAATAAACTGTTATCTCGTTAGTTCATTTATTTCTATTTACATAACGTATTTGAAATAAGCACATTGGATTATTGTTTTCCACAGTGTTTAAGAATTCAAGCCCTGTCATAGATAGGAGACCTAGATTCAACAGCCAGATTAAGAATGTGGTTTACCCAGTCTATCATATGATGAGAGTCGTAGTCGGATATCCACATTAAGACTGACCGGCTGAATCCGATTAGAACGATCTGGTATCGAAATGAAATTACAAAAATGGGATAATCTGAACGTCCGTATTGTAACAATGCTTCGCACACAAATTCCTATGATGGAGTAACAGGCAGCAACTGTCTAAGAAAAAGTGAGAAATATGTCTACTAGCAGCAATGTAACGTAATTATAACCGATGTTTATGTGATGGAAATACTGAATCGAACAATTCACATCTATTTCAGTGGTGGGAAGATACACCATATCGGATTTGCTGATGACATAATGACAATAATAATAATAATAGTAATCCTGTGTGCCGGATAGGGGAAACCCTCCCTATATGGGTGGTACCGAGGAAATCAAATACTTGGGCTTCTCAATCCGTTGAACCCAAAATAAAGACACGTCAGAGTGAAAATCACCGCTACTCTGGTCACCATCTGTTAGCTCAATGAGCTTGGCTGAAAATATTTGCTTCCAAAGGCTTCAACACCCTCTGGTCCTGTCCGGTCCTGGTATCACCCAAGCCAAACCAATGAAACACAAGCAAACATGAACTATGCAAGCGAAGTCAGCTTTACCCCAGGTGGTACACAACCCGGCTGTCGACAGGCGGCAGTTGGATTTTCGGATTCTGTGGAGTCCAGGTTAGCACGGCAGAGAATACCGAAGATCTCTGGTAAATTTTCCTACAAGCGGAAAACATGCATTTGAAAACTAAACATCGAATATTGATCCAAACTCGAAAACTAAATAATCTCACAAAAGAAATCGACCGACAAAAAGTTCTCATCCTTGCTCTTCAAGAACCACAACTAATTGATTATGAAACCTTGCATTACGGAAACCATTACATCTTCAACAGCAAAATACAACAAGAGGTAGCGAAAGGCGTACCAATCTTCGGGCATTGCATTTCTCGAACACAGATCTATAATCAACTCTGTCAAACAAATCACACCCATCAACAATCAAAAGGTTCAAATGGCTCTGAGCACTATGGGACTTAACAGCGGAGGTCATCAGTCCCATAGAACTTAGAACTACTTAAACCTAACTAACCTAAGGACATCACACACATCCATGCCCGAGGCAGGATTCGAACTTGCGACCGTAGCAGTCGCGCGGTCCCGGACTGAAGCGTCTAGAACCGCTCGGTCACCGCGGCCGGCCCATCAACAATCGACTTATGATTATGCTCATTCAGAGCCCCAGTACAAAATATACACTCATCAATGCACATGCCCCCACCAACATCGAAAATAAGAAAAAAACCGAAAATGGCGAAAAATTCTGGAACAAAGTCGAAAATACCATGAGCAAAATTCGCCAAGATTACTAATGAGAGACTTCAACTCTCTATTTGGGACAGAAAAAAGCTGCAGAAAAATCATTGGTACAAATTCAACACACCGAAACGTTTACACCAACGGCACACGTCTGACTGACATTTGCCAACAATTCAACCACAAAAGGATGTCTTCCCACTTTAGGAAAAGCCAGTCCCCAGGTAACATGCTTGGCTACCAGGTGAAAGCTGCTTTCGTCCGCCTTTCGAGACTCGCTGGAAGCCAGATTTTTAATTCTTTTGTAGCGGAGCTACAAGCAGGCAGATACATACTCAGTAAGGGAATCGTAAAACAACACTCGAGCAAAATTCGTCTTGCTACTTTCAGTAACCCTTAGTGTCAGAGCGTAAACCTTACGTTATTGCCAAATTCATAATGCCACTTTTGTTTTCTGCCGACATATTTTTGTTGTTGTGAATATATCATTTTATCTATGAACTGCTACATTTTCATAATACTTGCGAATAATACAGGGAATGAAGTAAATAAAGATCTTTTCGAAGTCAAAAGTCGGTAATATACTACTAATTCGCGTTTAAATAGGCTCAATCGTCTTACAGACACTTAACGCTTTATTAAGATAAACTACCGTCGTGATGTTTCTGTAGTAAGCTGAATTTAATTTGTTTCCGTACAGTGAATATTTCAATTGCGTTTTCCATTAGTTTACTAAACGCAACAGTAATCATCAAAGAGAAATTAATCAGCAGCAGAATTTTCTTTCACGATATCTAAAACTATCTGACAATACTGAAGTTGTTTGCAAATTCTGCGCCAGTAGAAACCTACTGGTGCTAATGATGTCATTAAACTAGTGTAGTTTTAAGAGTATTTTCGTTTAGAAATGAATTGCCTTGACGGTTGATCGATCAAGAGCGGGAAAGGTAAAATTTTACGAATATATGACGAGAAGGACAAGTGGTCGAGAGAGGACTTCTCTATCAATACACGTGGCTTAGAGACGACTTTCCTATCAATCTCCTGGATAGTTTTGCTTCTCAAATCAACAGAGTGCGTTATCATGCAGTAGCACAGGTGATGTTTCTTACACTGCGACCGAACGGTGTCTCAGTTGTTGGCAATAAATTCCAGCTGTGTTGCACACGCCCCTTGGGGCAGAATTCGTAGCCAAAACACACTTTTGGATCTATGGGATTTAAAATATTATGTTCACAGTACTCTTTGCTCGAGTTTAAGTCTTTTTGTGGGGCTCAGCCTTTCATTTCTTCTTAGGGAGTTAACGATAAAGGAGTCATAACACGTCACCAGTAACAGTACTGCATAGGAATGCTCAATGAGCGACCTGATGACGTTCAATAATAGTCACTCCGCTGATTTTTGTTGTTTCGAATTAGAGCATGCAGTACTCCTACACCAGACTTCTGAACTTTGCCTGTTGAATGCAAATGTCGCATGATGGTAAAATAATGGTAATCTATCACATATATCAGTAGTCGAGACTTCCTTAACGCGGAAAATCATTCATGCCAGAACGATCTTTGTTGAAACAAGAATATCTTTTTCTCGCGTATTTTTCCCAAAAGCCCTCGCTCCACACACAGTTCAAATCTTTCTAGATGCCTCCTCTGCATTCACCCCTCTGTTATACCAAAAGTAAACGTTGTGTTGCAGATGTTGCACCTTTTTCCACTTACGACTCAATTTTACAATGCTTAAGTGTAGTTCATGATTTTCAAGTTTGCAAAATCCAATGCTTAACTGCCAGACGATAACTAGAACTTCAAATTCGAAAATGACAGTTGTGACACACACCGACAGCCTCGCGACGCGTTCACCTGGGTGGCGGCGGGTGGTGTCTGGCCGGTGGCCGGTAGCTGCTGCAGCGCGAGGAAACGCTCTAGCGTAAGCTGTTATGATCGAGACGCAGCCACAAGCTGTCGTGCGGAATTGTTTTCGGAATACTTGTTGTTGCTGGTGGGTGTTAAGCGAATTATCTTCGATGTTCAATCAGTCTCATAACTTTAGACCGAAATGTGAAAAACAAAAAACAGTTGGACGCGAACAGGCGACTACGAGCTTAGAATGCACGACGATTACCACTAGACCACGGGCTCACACAGCCCGATAATATCTCGGAAGTAGACAACACTTCCTCCTAACACTTCCGCATCTTACAGTGTGATTACCGAAGCCGCCAAACGATTAATTACTCGTATTTTAATTATATGACCGAGTGCTTAATGGATGAAAGGCTATCGGTTTTTTTCTGCAGTGGTTTCGGGGGTATTTCAACCGAGTGCGGCTGTTCTGAGACGAAATAGTTGATGATTGAAAGTTTATCTGTTATTAAGTTTATCTATTATTAAGAGGAAGAGAAATTTGTTAACATCCAGTATTGATTTAAGTGTCAGGAAGTCATTTCTGAAAGTATTCGTATGGAGTGTAGCCATGTATGGAAGTGAAACATGGACGATAAACAGTTTGGACGAGAAGAGAATAGAAGCTTTCGAAATGTGGTGCTACAGAAGAATGCTGAAGATTAGATGGGTAGATCACATAACTAATGAGGAAGTATTGAATAGGATTGGGGAGAAGAGAAGTTTGTGGCACAACTTGACCAGAAGAAGGGATCGGTTGGTAGGACATGTTCTGAGGCATCAAGGGATCACCAATTTAGTATTGGAGGGCAGCGTGGAGGGTAAAAATCGTAGAGGGAGACCAAGAGATGAATACACTAAGCAGATTCAGAAGGATGTAGGTTGCAGTAGGTACTGGGAGATGAAAAAGCTTGCACAGCATAGAGTAGCATGGAGAGCTGCATCAAACCAGTCTCAGGACTGAAGACCACAACAACAACAACATTATTAAGAACTATAAAGGTTGCGATGTACAAACTGATATGTATTTTCTACTAACACACAAATTCTGAGGCAGTTGCTACCTTTGCTTTACACGTCTAATTACGGTTATATCTTTTATTGGTTGCTGATTTTAAGTACTTCGTCACACGCAGTGATGATGGATAACATTCGCAACAATCCTCACTGCGAAACACGTACTTCGGCACCTGTCACTTTTGGTTTCATATCACTCGCGAATCGGTATTGGTGAAGGTCAACCCCACGACGATCAGGGGTACGCGCTCATTTGTCATACTCCGCTGAATTTACCGTTTACTACTCACTCGACCACCATTCTTACCCATCTCTTCAGTACTACTGCTCACTCGACACATGTCTCACTGCCTACTGCAGCGCTCAACAATCGACTCCTGTCTATTGTCTACCTGGGTGTCGGATACTAATATCTTTGTTCCTGGGATCACGGATCCCTTACACATTCACGAACTTAGTACATGTTTTCATTCGTCTCTTCGGTCCATGTACAGTCTTAGACATAAAAACTGACCGTCTGCCAGCCGCCACAGAGACTAAGATGGCCGGCCTTTGAGTTGTCAGGGGCGGTCAGTTTTAGTGGCCACCTTAAGTGAACGACTCGGACTTAGTCTCTGTGGCGGCTGGCTGGCGGTCAGTTTTTATGTCTGAGACTGTACATGGACCGAAGAGACGAATGAAAACATGTACTAAGTTCGTGAATGTGTAAGGGATCCGTGATCCCAGGAACAAAGATATTAGTATCCGACACCCAGGTAGACAATAGACAGGAGTCGATTGTTGAGCGCTGCAGTAGGCAGTGAGACATGTGTCGAGTGAGCAGTAGTACTGAAGAGATGGGTAAGAATGGTGGTCGAGTGAGTAGTAAACGGTAAATTCAGCGGAGTATGACAAATGAGCGCGTCCCCCTGATCGTCGTGGGGTTGACCTTCACCAATACAGATTCGCGAGTGATATGAAAACAAAAGTGACAGGTGCCGAAGTACGTGTTTCGCAGTGAGGATTGTTGCGAATGTTATCCATCATCACTGCGTGTGACGAAGTAATTAAAATCAGCAACCAATAAAAGATATAACCGTAATTAGACGTGTAAAGCAAAGGTAGCAACTGCCTCAGAATTTGTGTGTTAGTAGAAAATACATATCAGTTTGTACATCGCAACCTTTATAGTTCTTAATAATAGATAAACTTAATAACAGATAAACTTTCTATCATCAACTGTTTCGTCTCAGAACAGCCGCACTCGGTTGAAATACCCCCGAAACCACTGCAGAAAAAAACCGATAGCCTTTCATCCATTAAGCACTCGGTCATATAATTAAAATAATTAATTGTTTGGCTGCTTCGGTAATCACGCAAAACCCAATAGAGGACAGAACGGGGATGTTTCAAATCGAACCGGTGTCTCCTTCTTACTACATAGGTGTGTTAGCTACTAAGCACCGGAACGAGGTGGCAATGAGAATCTGGATCGAGCAGGGAGGCATACGAGAGTAATCCGTGCAGTTGTGTGAATCGCTGTGCGAAAGAGGCTTAGTGGCTAATGCTCTTGCATAGTAAACAGGAAACTGGGGTTCAATTCCTGGCCTTGGTACAAATTTTCATTCCCCACTTGAGTCTGTATAAATGTATGAGAGCAATAAAGTCTCTGAAATTGTGTTATTTCATTTATGTACAAAGCGAGTGCAATACTCAGTATCAGGTACGATAGGGGGGAAAAAAAAGCAGAAATACAGTGTACCTCGAAAGACAGGTTATTGCATATTTCTTAAAATTTCTGTAAGACTAGAAAACTGATGCATCGGCATGTCGAAACTGAAACAGTTATATAGTTATTCACCACATACACCTGTCTGCCACTCACGACACAGCACATCATTACAGACGCGGCGCTGCTAGACTTGCAAGTGAAACCGGTAATGGATAGAACATGACAAATAGGCCGACAGGTGTTGCTAGTGTAACACATATATTCTTTCTTAAAATAATGTTCGCTGAACAGACAGTGAGGAGACATTGTTCGTAGTTCCTTGGTTCATCTGGGCGTTGAGCTGCTCAACAGTTGCACGTTTATTCGCCCATACACATCTGTACAGCCGTCGTTCACCCTTGTCATGTATGGTCTACGGTGTGTCGTAATAACCCCGTCGCCAAGTTTGGATAGCACCATTTTTCCGTGCATGGCATACCTTAAACACAGCGGGGCGCGAACAGTTTACAAATTTGGCCGTTTCGGAAATGCTTCCAATGATCATGCACGTTGGACGCCAGATAAATCGCTCCATTTACCTCTTACGACAACATTGCACTGTTTTCCGCATCGCCCAATAGGTTTTATATAGCCTCCACCACTAGTGCAGCTACCTGCCGTCTGTGAGTGGTTATTGCATGTTGGCATCGAACATAGGCGTTGGTCACATTAATGTGACTTCCCAGTGTATCATCTCAGACCCAAACACTGAGCATTGATTTATAGTTCCTCAGAGTGTGGATTCACTAAGGTCATTGTTTGTGGATAGAGCAATTCAACAATATCGTTAGTACACAATTGTATTCGACAAGGGCAGTTGTGGGTTTGGGCAAGTGTTGTATCCGTGTGGTGGCGGCGGCCGCGAGACGTCAGCGAGGACCTGCCGACCACGTGCGCAGCGCCCCACACGGCAAACAGCCGCTCTCTGCCGAGCTGACAGCATCGCAGATGAGTCGCACCGCCCGGGGGAATTGGCCACAGCGCCGGCGCTCTGCCTCTAATGAGAAGCCTCGAGCCCGTAGCCTGTACAGCCGCTGCAGCGAACGGCGCACCGCCTCTAGGGGGGCCAGCACATCATCTCACTCCATTAGACGCCGGTGTACCCTCTACAGTCCCGGCACACAAGATTTGGCCAATTACAGTGGCAGACAATTGTTGAGGGTCAAACGTATATCCCCCTCAGATACGAAATATAAAAAATTTATAATTTTGGGTTTTCTTGTTTCCATTGGATTATTAGACATACAATGAGACAGAACAATGTGAAAAACAAATATTACACACATTAACTGAACATATATGAGGTGGTTTCAATGGGAGCCACCGTGCATGAAATGTCGCTATCTCTGGCGATAAGGTAAAATGCAGTTCAAAAATGGTTCAAATGCCTCTGAGCACTATGGTCATCAGTCCCCTAGAACTTAGAACTACTTAAATGTAACTAACCTAAGGACATCACACACGTCCATGCCCGAGGCAGGATTCGAACCTGCGACCGTAGCAGCAGCGGTTCCGGGCTGAAGTGCCTAGAATCGCTCGGCCACAGCGGCCGGCAACATTGATCTGTCTATGTGTGAAACTTATCAGCGCAAAAGGAGCATTAAGAAAAGGGAGCATGTTTCGAAACCTATATTTCATTCAGAAGTGAACAGTCATCGCCAAGTTGATCTGATCGACATGCAAACTCAAGAAGAGCGTGGATTTAAATATAATGGTGTATCACGACCACTAGACAAAATTTGTTTTGTTACGTGCACTGCAAGGCTAGAGAGCAGAGGAAGTGGCACATCATTTAGTAGATATATTTTTAACATTTGGTGCTCCTTGTATTTTACACTCTGACAACGGCAGACAATTTGTTAATCCTGTCATAAACGATCTGAAATAATGCAAGACATCACTGATTTTTTGTTTTGTTTTTTTTGTTTTTTGTAAGACCGAGATCACTGTCTTCAGCTAACATATCATCTCCACGTTCACTGCTACTGTCAATCTGAGTCGGCATCAAAAGAAATCTCTCCCAAAAGGAAAGCCAGAATTTGATGGTCTTTTATTCTGAAGGAGCACATTGTGCGAAACTGGAAATACAACAACCAGTCACAAAAAATGGTTCAAATGTCTCTGATCACTATGGGACTTAACTTCTGAGGTCATCAGTCCCCTATAACTTAGAACTACTGAAACCTAACTAACTTAAGGACATCACACACATCCATGCCCGAGGTAGGATTCGAACCTGCGACCGTAGCGGTCGCGCGGTTCCAGACTGTAGCACCTAGAACCGCTCGGCCACTCCAGCCGGCACAACCTGTCACAGCTGCTCATGTTGCTCTTAAAACTGCAGTGCTTTCAATAGAAACCACCAAAATAATTATGAAAATAAATACATAAATTTAATTAATATCGCAGTACACAGAGTATAAATTTGAACAATACAGTTAGTCGTGTCTAAACCTTGCGCAAAACATGCCTTACACAGATAAATTTAATCACAATTTGACAACACTGACAATTGTGCATTACATACAAAAATGGCTCCTGAATTTGTTTGTCTAACTGCTATAATTCGAAACATATGGAGTTGTTCAAGCTACAGCCTCAACAAGGCAGCATCTACTGGAGACGTAATAGGTGGCTACAAAAAAAAATGGTTCAAATGGCTCTGAGCACTATGGGACTTAACATCTACGGTCATCAGTCCCCTAGAACTTAGAACTACTTAAGCCTAACTAACCTAAGGACAGCACACAACAGCCAGTCATCACGAGGCTGAGAAAATCCCTCACCCCGCCGGGAATCGAACCCGGGAACCCGGGCGTGGGAAGCGAGAACGCTACCGCACGACCACGAGCTGCGGACTAGGTAGCTACAGATGTATCTATTATCTATATGCCACGAAAAAAGTAAAGAAAACCTAGGTGGCAGCCAACGGGACCACATCGTTGGAAAAGGATATCTTGCTACTTGTCACGTTTTTCATAGCAGTTATTGTTAATAACTTAGCGATCTTCTGATTCTCACAACAGCATTCAATAGACTTACACGGTACACCAATTTGAAAACCATGTTCTGCCATTCCGAAGTTAAGCAATATCCCAATATTCTAATATTCCAAATGAGTCAAACCCAATTTCATACAAGGATTCATTTTCTGGAAGTAACTGAACGCTAAAACGGTCAAACGGGGTCATTTGCATGTTTTCCATCTAATATCTTTCAGGGCCAACAAAAATTGACTGCCAGTATTTCAGATAAATATGAACTGAATTAAAAAAGTGAAATACTGTCATAATCTACTAATTAAAAGGTATGGCATAATTGCACGATAATAGTTTGACACAATACTTGAAATATTGAAATTAAAAACTACAAGTAGAGTAGCAGTGTACGTTGTGGTTCAGATAAACATGGGGAGACACAACACTTCCAGTGATAAAATAATGCTGCAACTGAAAAGTGGTTGTTGCCTAGTAGGCGTTCAGGTCAAGATAACGGTCTTATCTCAAGGTCACAGGTCTGTAGGCTTACGTCATACATAATATTAATATTCACCCAGATTTTGTGGAATATACTGCGATGTCATTCCTTCTACCAATAGAATAACACACTCGTTTTAATACATGCGCAATGATCTCACGAACACTAGTAATGTAGGGATGACTTAGCAAGATTTTATGTGCTTATATATCGTGTTGTGGCATCAACTGAACATTTAAAGTCTCAGCAATAGTGTACTGTGTGTTAATAATGCATTGCGGAAATTATGACTTTACACACACACACACACACACACACACACACACACACACACACACACACACATGCACAAACACGTGCACAGATGCACATACATTCTAGTAATGTAGGGATGACGTAGATTCGATATGCAGCAACAGTTATTAATAATTCGGTACGGAAATAGTTTAGATGGTACTTACATGTATCTCAAGCTGGAGATGTAGGTGCATGGAAAATCGGTAAAGCTTCAGAAAATTACCTAAAACTGTGAAATAACAATAAAATTAAAAGAAGATAGGGTTAATTATATGTCTTCTCATTCTGCATGGGCTCAGTTGGTGCTTCCACTACGAGCATATATTTCGAAAGGCAAGTAAAGTTTCTTAGTTGATAAATAATTCAGATTCTTTGGATACTTTTGAGCTAACATTGCATACTGATTGGCTGAGCACGTAGTGATGTCAGTGTAATGCGATACTGACGTGACACAATGTTGACATGACGCCAACATTGACGTGATATGAGGAGTAGTGGGAAGAAACTCACGTAACTGGAGTAATAATTCCAATGATCTGAAACAAATCTGATTCTCACCATAGGGCACACATAACATTGCTGAAACCAAACACTGAATTGCTTTAGATGTAATAACATATAACTGTGGTGGGGAAGGGGGGGAAGGTAGTTTTGAATCCTCTTTTCTATGGAGATGGGGAGGGAGAGGTGTTCGTTCGGGACGGTGATTCCCTGGGGGGGGGGGGGGGGGGGAGGGGAGGTGACCTTGCCCACTTACCTCAGGTGTAAGCTGATACTCAGGAAAAGGAACCCTGTTTCCTACCCCTGTGTATATCCCTTGAAACACTTTAATTCATGGCATACAATGCAGAATGAGAACACTTAGCTACTTCCAACAAATCCTATACATAATTTGAAACCTTATCAAATCTTTTTTCCTACTGACAGCCCACAAAATTAATGAAAACAAAATGGTTGATGGCTCTGAGCACTATGGGACTCAACTGCTGAGGTCATTAGTCCCCTAGAACTTAGAACTAGTTAAACCTAACTAACCTAAGGACATCACAAACATCCATGCCCGAAGCAGGATTCGAACCTGCGACCGTAGCGGTCTTGCAGTTCCAGACTGCAGCGCCTTTAACCGCACGGCCACTTCGGCCGGCAGTAAGACCACAGGAACCAAGTGGACGGAGGATAGAAAGCTGGCTCACAACTAGAAAGTGAAGGGTAATGGAAGTAGAAAAGAAGAAAATATGTACCAAAGGGTACAGGGTGGTTACAAATGAACTGTCTTTAGTTGAGATGGCCTCCATGACAGACGACTGATCGTAGGACAATGAAACTTTGCGGAAACACTTGTGAAGACATACAAAAGAGAAACAACGTATAAATCACTGAAAGAAACACATTGTAATTACCATATGAGTGAGTAACATTTTTAGTTGCGTGCCACGTTTACGTTACACAGAAGAAAAATTGCTCAATGTGTCGACAATCGGCATGCACGACAGCCTGGAACCGCACTAAAGATGGCGTTGCTGCTGTTTGAAACAACGATGAGCCATAGAGTGTTCCACTTTCTTGATACAGTTAGTGCATTGCTAGGAGATAGTACGTTGCGTCCAGCATTCTCAGCCATGGCAACAGTAACTTCTTCAACAATGTGTCGCGCAACTGACGTCGGCCACTCTCACAAGGGAACCTCCCCATCGCACCCCCCTCAGATTTAGTTATAAGTTGACACTGTGGATAGGCCTTGAAAAACTGAACACAGATGACTCGAGAAAACAGGAAGAAGTTGTGTGGAACTAGGAAAAAAAAATAAGCGTAATATACAAACTGAGTAGTCCATGTGCAAGATAGGCAGCATGAAGGATAATGTAAGCGCAGGAGCGTCGTGGTCCCGTGGTTAGCGCGAGCAGCTGGGGAACGAGAGGTCCTTCGTTCAAGGCTTCCCTAGAGTGAAAATTTTAACTTTTTATTTTCAGACAATTATCAAAGTTCAGGCACTCACACAAAATCAACTTCGCTCTCCAAGATTCCAGGACATGTTCAGATTTGCTTGAACATATGCAGCATTTGACGGTCTACACACGGAAAAATTTGAAAACATTAAAAACATATGTTTTGACAGAGCACAGGGAAAACTGAGCGACTGTGAAACTGTTGCATTCATTTGTTACAGTTTATGTGACAAACTCTTATGTTTTCATCACTTTTTTGGGAGTGATTATCGCATCCACAAGAAAACGTAAATAGGGCAAGGTAGAAGAATCTTTTTACCCATTCGCCAAGTGTACAAGTTAGGTGGGTCGACAACATATTCATGTCATGTAACGCACATACCGTCACCAGTGTCGTATAGAATATATCAGACATGTTTTCCTGTGGGGGAATCGGTTGACCTATGACCTTGCAATCAAATGTTTTCGGTTCCCATTGGAGAGGCACGTCCTTTCGTCTACTAATCGCACGGTTTTGCGGTGCGATCGCAAAACACAGACACTAAACTTATTATAGTGAACAGAGACGTCAATGAACGAACGGACAGATCATAACTTTGCGAAAATAAAGAAAGTAAAATATTCACTCGAGGGAAGACTTGAACGAAGAACCTTTTGTTTTGCAGCTGCGCACGCTAACCTCGGGACCACGGTGATCCTGAGCTCACATTATCCTTGATCTTGCCTATCTTGCAGATGGACTACTCAGTTTGTACATTTTGCTTATTTTTTTCATAGTTCCATACAACTTCTTCCTGTTTTCTCGACTGATCTGTGTTCATTGTTCCAAGGCCTATCCACTGTACCAACTTATAACTTAATCTGAGGGGGGTGCGATTGGGAGGTTCCCTTGTCCGTAGCAATTCCAAAATCTTCAGTTAAATCGAACTTTAGAATTATGTTCTCCAACCCCGGTGCGAAAAGATTAATTCTCCGTTTCCTTTAATGTGTCAATACTCGAGAAGGGTAGCATCATCTTGTTTTGCTAAAACAACTTTATAAATAAAGCCCTCTCACTTTGTCCAGACTCACATTGACTAACTGCCGTGGCCGTGCGGTTAAAGGCGCTGCAGTCTGGAACCGCAAGACCGCTACGGTCGCAGGTTCGAATCCTGCCTCGGGCATGGGTGTTTGTGATGTCCTTAGGTTAGTTAGGTTTAACTAGTTCTAAGTTCTAGGGGACTAATGACCTCAGCAGTTGAGTCCCATAGTGCTCAGAACCATTTGAACCATTTTTTTTTGAACTAACTGCCGTACGATGCAGACTGACGTTTGTGTTTCCACCCTATGTTGCCATAGGAGGACCAGCACCTAACAGCAAGTCATGACACTGTGCTGCAGTGTACAGTGTGAACGCATGAGTGGATTCAGGTGATCAGTGAGGATGCTGTCAAAGTCGTATCTAGACGTATCAGGGGTCCCACATCACACCAGCTGCACACGCCCGATACAATTACCTCTTGAACAGTCCCCTGTGACATGCAAGGTCCATGGATTCATGAGGTTGTCTTCATACCCGTAAACGTCCATCCGCTCGATACAATTTGAAACGAGACTCCGCCGACCAGGTAACATGTTTCCAGTCATCAACAGTCCAATGTCGATTTTGACGGGCCCAGGTAAGGCGTAAAGCTTTGCGTCATGCTGTCATCAAAGGTACATGAGTGTGCCTTCGGCTCTGAAAGCCCAAATCGATGATGTTTCGTTGAATGGTTCACACGCTGGCAGTTGATGACGACCCAGCAGTTTGCGGAAGGACTGCACTTCTGCCACGTTGAACGAATCTCTTCAGTCGTAGGTGGTCCCGTTTTTGCAGGATCCATTTCCGGCCGCAGCGATGTCGGAGATTTGTTTTTACCGAATTCCTGATATTCACGACACACTCGTGAAATGGTCGTACGGGAAAATTCCCACTTCATCACTATTTCGGAAATGCCTCGTCCCATCGCTCGAACGCCGACTGTAACAACATTTTCAAACTCACTTATATCTTGATAACCTGCCATTGTAGCAGCAGTAACCGATCTAACAATTGCGCCAGACACTTTTTGTCTCATATTGGTGTTGGCGACCGCAGCGCCGTATTCTGCCGCTCTTTCCGTCGTCCTCAGTGGAACCAAACGACGACGACGCAAAAGAACAAAGTCTGTAATGAATCAGACGGTGCTTTTGTTGAGTGACTGTATAATCCGAACAATTCTGTACGAGATCATATTTTTTACTAAGAAATTTATATCTAAAGGTGAGAAATGTTTGTATTCTTTATTTGTACTATTTTTGCCTAATGTTTCCATAATGTGATAAAACTGGGGTTTTGCAGCAACTTAGCGTTGTTTGTGCAACGTTCTTGACTACTGACAAAGTAGTCACCGCATTACACAATGTAGTGTACGAATTACTGTGTTGCAGATCTACACCGACAAGTGCAGTACCTTAACCCGATAACGTTACTAAATATCCGATATCACTACCTGACTGTCTACAGTGTATGTCCTCGTGACATTTCAAAACAGTGCAGTATCAGTCATTCATATGCAGGCTTAAGATGACCTTGTGCGCAAACTGTATTTCGAAGCAAGATCCACAGGCTTTGCAACAAATATGTGCTGTGATCGCCTCATCTCCACTGCAGCGCCTCCCCTGTTCCAATTTCCACTCCACCGGTTCACAGAGAGACCCTCTCCTGCAATCCACGCGGTGGACTGAGCTCCGCAGCGAGCGAACCGCACTGCAGTGCTTAATAGCTTACCTCTTTCTGCAACACAATGTGGAACCTCGTGTAAGTTGAAACCTTGATCGCGTACAAATACTGACGTTATTACGGACTGGTGCAGAGCTAAAGGGGAACTTTCAGGCCTTCCTGAAAATATTGGCTTCTAACCTCGCTCTCATACGGCGCATGACCATTCACAGAATGCTCGGTGCCGTTTCACTGTACTGCTGCGCTCATACTTCACAATTAATCTTTTATTAATATTATTAACAGATTTTTGAGAATTATTATATGTTCCAGCGCATTAAATTTTTTCGAAACAAAGACAGTAAGTAAGTACGAGGGCAGTTCAATAAGTAATGCAACACATTTTTTTTCTGAAACAGGGGTTGTTTTATTCAGCATTGAAATACACCAGGTTATTCCCCAATCTTTTAGCTACACAACACTATTTTTCAACGTAATCTCCATTCAATGCTACGGCCTTACGCCACCTTGAAATGAGGGCCTGTATGCCTGCACGGTACCATTCCACTGGTCGATGTCGGAGCCAACGTCGTACTGCATCAATAACTTCTTCATCATCCGCGTAGTGCCTCCCACGGATTGCGTCCTTCATTCGGCCAAACATATGGAAATCCGACGGTGCGAGATCGGGGCTGTAGGGTGCATGAGGAAGAACAGTCCACTGAAGTTTTGTGAGCTCCTCTCGGGTGCGAAGACTTGTGTGAGGTCTTGTGTTGTCATGAAGAAGGAGAAGTTCGTTCAGATTTTTGTGCCTACGAACACGCTGAAGTCGTTTCTTCAATTTCTGAAGAGTAGCACAATACACTTCAGAGTTGATCGTTTGACCATGGGGATGGACATCGAACAGAATAACCCCTTCAGCGTCCCAGAAGACTGTAACCATGACTTTACCGGCTGAGGGTGTGGCTTTAAACTTTTTCTTGGTAGGGGCGTGGGTGTGGCGCCACTCGATTGATTGCCGTTTTGTTTCCGGTTCGAAGTGATGAACCCATGTTTCATCGCCTGTAACAATCTTTGACAAGAAATTGTCACCCTCAGCCACATGAGGAGCAAGCAATTCCGCACAGATGGTTCTCCTTTGCTCTTTATGGTGTTCGGTTAGACAACGAGGGACCCAGCGGGAACAAACCTTTGAATATCCCAACTGGTGAACAATTGTGACAGCACTACCAACAGAGATGTCAAGTTGAGCACTGAGTTGTTTGATGGTGATCCGTCGATCATCTCGAACGAGTGTGTTCGCACGCTCCGCCATTGCAGGAGTCACAGCTGTGCGCGGCCGGCCCGCACGCGGGAGATCAGACAGTCTTGCTTGACCTTGCGGCGATGATGACACACGCTTTGCCCAACGACTCACCGTGCTTTTGTCCACTGCCAGATCACCGTAGACATTCTGCAAGCGCCTATGAATATCTGAGATGCCCTGGTTTTCCGCCAAAAGATACTCGATCACTGCCCGTTGTTTGCAACGCACATCCGGTACAGACGCCATTTTAACAAATCCGTACAGCGCTGCCACCTGTCGGAAGTCAATGAAACTATACGAGACGAAGCGGGAATGTTTGAAAATATTCCACAAGAAATTTCCGGTTTTTGCAACCAAAATAGGCCGAGAAAAAAAAATGTGTTGCATTACTTATTGAACTGCCCTCGTAATTGGCTTCATAAGAAGTTTCGTAAGGTCACATCTTGAATCAGGACCGGTAATTAACAAACATTACAGTAGAATATGTAAGTCTGCGGGCTTTCGTGGCCGTTGTCACTGAAGTTAACATCTTTTGGGTTATTAGGACGCGTCATGTTTCTTCTAAAATGTTGACGTTTCGACGCCTCTGCTGGGATCTTCCTCAGGATCTTTTGGTGTCCATTAATGTTCAGTGTTCTAGCAGTAGTGGGCCCTAACGTTCAGTGTTCTAGAAGTAGTGGGCACCCAAAGATCCTGAGGAAGATCCCAGCAGAGGGGTCGACACGTCGAACATTTTAGAAGAAACATGACGCGGCCTAATAACCCAGAAGATTTTAACTTCATTGCAGTAGAATCTCTCCCTGTTTCTCAGTCACTCACTGAGTACTCTCTTCACTCATGTTTCTAACCGTCCACAGATACAAACCCGTAAACCAATAAATCCAGAACCTTAGCCTTTTCATAGATAACTATTCGTTCGAGAGTCAGACATCACTACACTCATGGTTACAAAAAAAAAAAAAAAAAAAAAAAAAAAAAAAAAAAAAAAAAAAAGAAAGAAAATTATTTGCGTTGGAACCATATCAGCCCCGCGGGTTCAAGGTTAACATCGATATCGCGGCGCAACACCACCTACCGGTTAAATGTGGCTGCATCCCTTGTCGCTGTAAACCGAACGTAATGGATCAGTGTGGCTTCAGCAGACATGCAAGATGCCTGGCTGACGTATGCACGAACCGTACCATCCACTCAGTGAGCTCGAAAGAAAAAAATGGCTCTGAGCACCATGCGACTTAACTTCTGAGGTCATCAGTCGCCTAGAACTTAGAACTAATTAAACCTAACGAACCGAAGGACATCACACACATCCATGCCCGAGGCAGGATTCGAACCTGCGACCGTAGCGGTCGCTCGGTTCCAGACTGTAGGGCCTAGAACCGCACGGCCACTTCGGCCGGCTTAGCTTGAAAGAGGGCGCATTATTGGCATGAGAGAATGTCATGCGTCCATCTGGGAAATTGCTGCTCGTGTGGGACGAAGTGTTACCGCAGTGCAACGGGTGTGTGCAGAATGGTTCTCGGAAGTCCGTAAAACACGACGAGATGGGTCAGGTCGCACCAACCAGACCATTCCCCAAGAATATCGACGCTTCGTCCGAAAGGCATTGCAGAACAGATCTGCGTCCTCCCGCTCTGGTGAAACAGTGGAACAGTGTAGCACATCCTACTCTATAAGGGGTGGCAGTCCGTCGCCGTTATTACGGCATGGGTCATGTGCACGTCATCGACCTCTCCGCGTACCTTTCACGAATGTGCAGAAACATGCTGAACGGGAATGGTGCGTCGAACGACGTCATTTGGGACAGGAATGGAATCAGATAGTTTTGGAAAAATCCAGATTGTGTTTGTTTGAAAATTATGGCTGCATTTTGATTCGCCACAGAGAGGGGGAGCGGCATCACATTGACTGCATTAGCACGAGACATACAGCGCCAGCTCGAGGCCTCTTAGTGTGGGGGTGCTATTACGTGCAACCACAAATCACAGTTGGAGTATGTCCGCCTACGTGAATGACATTCTGTGACCCGGACCCATATGTTTTCTGCACAACAACCAAGACACCATTTTTCAGCAAGAATGCACGAGTACATGTTGCTGCTCGAACACGTGCATTCTTGATGTCACAGAATGTTAGACTTTTTCCCTGGAACACCAGCTCCCCAGACTTGTCACCAATGTAAATTGTGTGGGATATGATGAAACGACGTGTGCAGCGCTGTGACCCGTGCCAACCACCACAGATGATCTTCGGATCCAGGCGAATGCAGCATGGATGGCAATACCATAGGACGCCATTCGCACCTAAGTGCGTCGTTGCCATCACGAATAGAATAAGCTATCAAGGCCGATCGTGGATCCTGTGCTTACCTGGCTTTGCGATACGTGCTGTACCGAGGTGACTGAGATGCTTATCATTTCGGCAGAACATACTGATCTACATGTTCTGTGAATATGAACGTCCTGTCTCTAGTCGTTCATGGTGTTCTCTTTCCTCGAAACATGAGTGTACAGTACCGCCTGCAGCTTAGTGGCACCAAAAATTCAACTTTCAGTATTTCTACTAATTATTTAGAGAATTTAAAAATTTAAAATGCTGTGGTAGCTACCCATTAAGAGTTAACATCTCATGTTACAAGATTAACACCGTAATGCAAGCAGTACAGTTAGAAAGTGAGTGTTTCTGTTGAGACAGCCGAACAGACGACATGCAAATACACGGACTTCATTTATTCAGATTTTGACAATAAGAGCGGTTACTGACTTCCTACAAAGTTGACACGTAATTTCAAACCTTTATAAAACTTTTTCTCGCCGACACCCGCATCAAATGATGAAAGGAAAAAAGTTTATCGCGTACTACGTGTTCCCTGTTCAGCCAGTCAAACTGTAGGATAAGGCAGGACGTTTCAATTTATTACTTCTATGCTAAGATGGCTATTCGAAACAAACTTTGCATACGGTATCTACATATATCAGTTAATGTACCTGTGTCACTGTAGCACCGATAGTTCAGGACATGACGCCGTGAACATTGAGATGCATGGAAAACTAGCTTTTTCTTAAAATGGAGTGCCGTAAATCTTCACCATCAGGAAAGAGGTTTTTAATTTATTACATCTTTACTAATAAATCAATTGGCAACACACTATCCACAGAGTGTCATCATATGTCACTTAATGGACCTGGAAACTCACATCATTATACACTGGCGTCCAAATCAAAGCAACAAACGGAAATTTTTGAAGGTGGCGCATACTTTGTCACAAGACAATATAAACAGATGGTAGTAAAGTGGAAACGATGTGAAGAATACAGAACGAAAACAACAACAAAAATGTTCTTCCTTTTTTCCAACTTAGCGGGTTTGCACACTCATTCGGACAACTGGTTAACTTGCTCACCATTGGGTGTGACCACCTTTGGCAGCAATAGAGGCCCAAAAACGACGGGTCATGCGGTGAACGATGTCACCAATCTCACGTTGAGGTAATAACGCCCGTTCTTCCTGCAGAGCTGTGCGCAAGTCTTTGGTTGGTGGATGCTGACGTGATGCAACGCGTCTCACTAGTGCATCTCATATATGCTGTGTGAGATTCAAATTGGGAGAAAGAGTATACCACGGAATGTATGCAATATTTTCCGTTTCCATGAAAACATCAAGTACCCGTGCTCTATGAGGTCGAGCATCTTCGTCCATCAGCACGAAGTCTCGGTCCACAGCACCTTGTAACAATCGCATATTAGGTCCCAAGATCTCGGCACGATAGCTGACAGCAGTTAGACCTTGCCGATTCACCCATAAAATTACATGAAGAGGTTTTCGAGTGGTCAACATAACTTCCGCCCATACCATCAGAAATCCTCCACGATATCAGTCTCATTCCACAATGTTTGGGTCCTGAAATCGTGTTCCACATTCGCTCCAGATGCGAGTTCGTCGAGAGTCACTCTCCAGACCAATCTGGGACTCGACCGTGAAAAGAGCATTGGCCCATTGTTCCGTGGCATCTTGTCCGTCTGGCATGTTGACGACTCCACTCCAGACGTTCCCTTCTGTGAAGACGCGTCAGAGATACGCATACAGCAGGTCTCAGACGATGAAGGCCAGTCTGCCGAGGCCTTCTGTACACCGTTTGCCTCGATAAAAGGCGTCCTGGGAATGCTGCGATGTCAGATGCCACTTGCCAGGCAGTAGTAAGGCGGTACCGTCATGGCCTTACAGCCAAATAACGGTCCTCTCTTTCTGAAGTCACACGTGGTCAACCCTGTCCTGGTCTCCGAGATATAGTTTCGGTCCCCATAAACTGTCGCCACATCTGAGAAACAGTAGAATGAATCACATTAAGGCATCGAGCCACATGAGATTGCGGCTGTGCTGCTTCCATTCTTCCTAAGGTTCAAATGGTTCAAATGGCTCTGAGCACTATGGGACTCAACTGCTGTGGCCATAAGTCCCCTAGAACTTAGAACTAATTAAACCTAACTAACCTAAGGACATCACACACATCCAAGCCCGAGGCAGGATTCGAACCTGCGACCGTCTTCCTAAGGCGTTTCACCCCAAAGAGTCTGGCAGGCTTCTCTGTGCCATACGACACAATCTGTGACTGTCTCCACAGCGATTGTGGATGCAAGACTACACAGCAAATACTACTCCGTTTGATAGGTGCCCCCACGCCATCGTTGGCGCGGTTGATTGACCTGAAAGCCATCTTCCGTGCAGAACACGGTCGTACGGACATCTATTGACATTTTGTATGGTTACATCGTGAATTAGAAATAGGACAGAGAAATATCGGTTTGCTGCATTAATTTTGGAGGCCACTGTACGAAGCATAGTTAAGGAGAGATAACTTCAACATTCATATACCGGTACGTAAAAAAATTGCGTTTGTTTATAATGGAGCCCAAATTACCCCTTTTTTTCCATCCAGGGTTTCATAATGTGAGCGAACGCCTTTGCCGCAGTGGTAACACGGGTTACGGTCAGATCATCTTAGTTAAACGCTTCGGGCTTGACGAGCACGGATGGGTCATCATCCTGTCTGAAGAGCGCTTTTTTCGAGCGAGATGCACCCAACCCTTGTGAGGCCAATTGGGGAGCTACTTGATTGGGAAGTGGCGCCACCGGTGATGAAAACTGACAACGGCCGGGAGAGCGGTGTGCTGACCACAAGCTTCTCCGTTTCTACATCCAGTGACGGCTGTGGATAGTGGATAGCACGGGGGTCGATTGGTACCGTTGGTCCTTCGTGGCCGGTCCGGATGGAGTTTAGTTTTTCATAATGAGAACTGTTAGTGAGTTCGCGAAAACTTTAAGCCTAGTTTGAATTCTTCCCCAAACCTTTTCTCGCTTGCATGCTTAAACCAAATATTTAATACATTAAATGGTTTGCAAAATAAACAGATATTTGAGCTCTTCTACATACGTGAGTTCGATCCTTTAAAGACTCCGGGATTTACCGCTTATGCTAGGGAAGTTTAAACCGTTTAGAGCTTCGTGTACGAACAGAAGACACTGGACAAAGAGTTAGTGACCTTCAACATAAATGACCTAGATGACGTCCAATACCGCCTTCTTTCCTTAAGAATGGCCTCAGTTCGGATATTCGGCGCGGAAGAAAGTCAACAAGTTTCTTTACGTACGTCATATCCAGCTGAAGCCACTTATTGATTGTTGGAATCTGTAGAGTTACCACACTGTAGAAATGTCGATTGTTACGTTTCACCCACAGTTTCAAACAGTCACAAACATTTATGGAATTAAGACTGGATGGTTTAGCGCATTAGTGCAGGGGAGATAGTATTACTCAAACCAGACACGTATGTGTGCGACGTTGTGAACACAGCTGCTGTCATACCGGAAGATGGGGCTTCCCACAACATAGTCCTCATGTACTCTACGAAGAGAAGGCAAGAGCTGGGCACCGAGTATTCTTGCCTATTACAAAAATTGATGTGTGTGTGTGTTTGTGTGTGTGTGCGTGTGTGTGTGTGTGTTCCATTTCGGCTCCTGAACCACTGGACCGGTTTCAGCCAAACTTGGTTCACATGTCTCTCACTGTCAGGCAAAAATCGCTACGAGCTAGGAAACACTTGCCTCTCATAGTTCTGTAGATACAACATTGTATACAGAGAGGGGGGTGTGGAAAACTGGCGCATCATGCATGGCGTTTAAATTTACTACTTCTGTGCTACCGATTCTACTCGCAATAAATTTGGCAGCGTGTACACATGTCCCTAAATGCACTTACCGAATTATATCATAATACCGCTCATAGATCAGAAGACACGATGTCATAAACATTGAGATGCCTGAAAAAGTGTGGTCTAGCGGTTCTAGGCGCGCAGTCCGGAACCGCGCGACTGCTACGGTCGCAGGTTCGAATCCTGCCTCGGGCATGGATGTGTGTGATGTCCTTAGGTTAGTTAGGTTTAAGTAGTTCTAAGTTCTAGGGGACTGATGACCACAGTAGTTAAGTCCCATAGTGCTCAGAGCCATTTGAACCATTTTTGAACCTGAAAAAGTGCCGCATTGTGCATGGCGTTTGTTACTCCTTTGCTTCTAACTCTGTTCACAACGTATTTCGTTGAAAATATCTACATATGCCGCTGAATGTACCTGTTGGACACATAGTTGAAAAGACATTACGTCACAAACACTGAGGTGCGTCAACACCTGGCAGCGCTTTTGACAGCCTTCAGCTGAGTAGCACAAACGGCTGTAGGCGTAAATGATAGCCGTCTGTATTGGTACGAAGAGACGTTGCCGTAGAGAGGTTTACAAAATAACGTTGTGGACAGGCGACAGGCTGTACTTACGTTTTGCAAAATCTTTGTACGTCTGTTTCATAATTTCGGAAGTGTTTTCACGAATATTACAATACAAACACAGATTTTGTTCTCGTTTCTAATACAAAATTAGCAAAATGTATACCTGGACAATGCCGGGTTTGTCAAGCAGTGCTCCAATAAACATCTCGGATCACGCACACAGTAATATAAATGGAACTGCACCCTTCACACCCTAGGGGTTAACCGTCTCTGTCTCAGAGATAAGGCGTGACACTTTCCTTCAGCCCCTGTCAATTATATATATATATATATATATATATATATATATATATATATATATATATATAAGGCGTCAATTATATATATATATATATATAAGGCGTGACACTTTCCTTCAGCCCCTGTCAATTATATATATATATATATATATATATATATATATATATATATATATAATTGACAGGGGCTGAAGGAAAGTGTCACGCCTTATCTCTGAGACAGAGACGGTTATATATATATATATATATATATATATATAATTTACGTCGCACTGCGTGGCTGAGAGCGCTACACCATTCATTGTAGACACCTCGGACATAACGCGGCGCTGGAACTGTTGTACAAACAAATCTCTCTATATATATACAAGGCAATATCCAGACTGATTGACTGACTGTCTCATCATTGACCAGCCCAAACCGCTCAGGAGAGAAATTTGAAACTTGGAGAAGATGTGAATCTTATACTGGAGGCGACGTTTAAGTAGGGATTTTTCTAAATTCCAACGCTTAGGGAGTGAAATAGCAGATGAAGAGCTTTTTTTTTTTAAGAAAAATGTCGCTATTAGGGCAACAGCTAGTCGTACAAAAATTGGTATTTGATTTCACGGTCAGAAACACAAATATATTTGTTTCAACATTTATGGAAATTTAACCTTATGGAATGAAAGAGTGGGTGAAAGCTTTTATCGAAAGTATTCAATTATTAAAGACCTACTGAAGCATTTTTAAAGTTACGTCTATGGACATGGGTATTTGACTTCTCGATTAGAAATAAAAAATTACTTTTGAATACATCGTGGGAGCAGACAGTAATCAATGATATTACTAATAGTTACTATTAAAATCAGTCTTGATCGCAAATTTATTTATTCTAGTAACCGGTTTCGACCACGCCTGTAGTCATCTTCAGACCAAAATTCTGTATAAGCAGGAGTCTCCTTGTGGTGGTAAATCACTGCTTGCTTTACCACCGGAAGGAGGCTCCTGCTCATGCAGCATTTTTGTCTGAAGATGACCACCGGCGTGGTCGAAACTGGTTACCAGAATAAATAAATTTGTGATCAAGACTGATTCTAATAGTAACTATTAGAAATAAAGTAGTTCGTGTTTCAGTGTTTTTGGAAAACTGAACCCCATAAGGGGGTGGAAAAGGGGATGAGATTTTTACGAAAATCTTTTATTATGAAAGCATTTGTAAAGCTAAATCCATCTAAATTTAAAATTGGTTCCTCAGTTAGAAATAAAAAAAATACATGCTTCACTGTTTTTTGAACCACTATGGGTGTGAAACGGGGGATAGAAATATTGTACTGTGTATGAATTTTTGAAGCTAAATCTATGAAAATTGTGTTTGGCCTTTCTATTAGAAATGAAACATACCCATGGCTCTGTTTTTGGAAATTCAACCACTAAGGTGGTCAAATAGTGGGTGAAACGTTATATGAAAATATTTCATTGCGAAAGCATTTTTAAAGCTGAATCTTTGAAAATTAGTGTTCGGATTCTCGGTTGGAGATGAAAAAATACGTATTTCACTGTTTCTGGGAATTCACCCCCTAAGGGGTACTAAGGAATGACGAGATACGTTTGAAGTTCTCTAACGCTATAGATACAGCAATAAGGAATAGCACAATAGGCAGTACAGTTGAAGAGGAATGGACATCTCTAAAAAGGGCCATCACAGAAGTTGAGAAGGAAAACATAGGTACAAAGAAGGTAGCTGCGAAGAAACCATGGGTAACAGAAGAAATACTTCAGTTGATTGATGAAAGGAGGAAGTACAAACATGTTCCGCGAAAATCAGGAATACAGAAATACAAGTCGCTGAGGAATGAAATAAATAGGAAGTTCAGGGAAGCTAAGACGAAATGGCTGCAGGAAAAATGTGAAGACATCGAAAAAGATATGATCGTCGGAAGGACAGACTCAGCATACAGGAAAGTCAAAACAACCTTTGGTGACATTAAAAGCAACGGTGGTAACATTAAGAGTGCAACGGGAATTCCACTGTTAAATGCAGAGGAGAGAGCAGATAGGTGGAAAGAATACATTGAAAGCCTCTATGAGGGTGAAGATTTGTCTGATGTGATAGAAGAAGAAACAGGAGTCGATTTAGAAGAGATAGGGGATCCAGTATTAGAATCGGAATTTAAAAGAGCTTTGGAGGACTTACGGTCAATTAAAGCAGAAGGGATAGATAACATTCCATCAGAATTTCTAAAATCATTGGGAGAAGTGGCAACAAAACGACTATTCACGTTGGTGTGTAGAATATATGAGTCTGGCGATATACCATCTGACTTTCGGAAAAGCATCATCCACACAATTCCGAAGACGGCAAGAGCTGACAAGTGCGAGAATTATCGCACAATCAGCTTAACAGCTCATGCATCGAAGCTGCTTACAAGAATAATATACAGAAGAATGGAAAAGAAAATTGAGAATGCGCTAGGTGACGATCAGTTTGGCTTTAGGAAAAGTAAAGGGACGAGAGAGGCAATTCTGACGTTACGGCTAATAATGGAAGCAAGGCTAAAGAAAAATCAAGACACTTTCATAGGATTTGTCGACCTGGCAAAAGCGTTCGACAATATAAAATGGTGCAAGCTGTTCGAGATTCTGAAAAAAGTAGGGGTAAGCTATAGGGAGAGACGGGTCATATACAATATGTACAACAACCAAGAGGGAATAATAAGAGTGGACGATCAAGAACGAAGTACTCGTATTAAGGAGGGTGTAAGACAAGGCTGTAGCCTTTCGCCCCTGCTCTTCAATCTGTTCATCGAGGAAGCAATGATGGAAATAAAAGAAAAGTTCAGGAGTGGAATTAAAATACAAGGTGAAAGGATATCAATGATACGATTCGCTGATGACATTGCTATCCTGAGTGAAAGTGAAGAACAATTAAATGATCTGCTGAACGGAATGAACAGTCTAATGAGTACACAGTATGGTTTGAGAGTAAATCGGAGAAAGACGAAGGTAATGAGAAGTAGTAGAAATGAGAACAGCGAGAAACTTAAGATCAGGATTGATGGTCACGAAGTCAATGAAGTTAAGGAATTCTGCTACTTAGGCAGTAAAATAACTAATGACGGACGGAGCAAGGAGGACATCAAAAGCAGACTCGCTATGGTAAAAAAGGCATTTCTGGCCAAGAGAAGTCTACTAATATCAAATACCGGCCTCAATTTGAGGAAGAAATTTCTAAGGATGTACGTCTGGAGTAAAGCATTGTATGGTAGTGAAACATGGACTGTGGGAAAACCGGAACAGAAGAGAATCGAAGCATTTGAGATGTGGTGCTATAGACGAATGTTGAAAATTAGGTGGACTGATAAGGTAAGGAATGAGGAGGTTCTACGCAGAATCGGAGAGGAAAAGAATATGTGGAAAACACTGATAAGGAGAAGGGACAGGATGATAGGACATCTGCTAAGACATGAGGGAATGACTTCCATGGTACTAGAGGGAGCTGTAGAGGGCAAAAACTGTACAGGAAGACAGAGATTGGAATACGTCAAGCAAATAATTGAGGACGTAGGTTGCAAGTGCTACTCTGAGATGAAGAGGTTAGCACAGGAAAGGAATTCGTGGCGGGCCGCATCAAACCAGTCAGTAGACTCCCAAAGAAGGGGAGGGGGAGGGGAGGAATAGGGGGTGAAAGACTTTCTGAAAGTATATCGCTATTAAGGGAAATTTGAAGCTAGGACTATGAAAACTGATATTTAGTTAGAAAATAAAAATATGTGTTTCAGGATTTTTGAAAATTCAGTCACAAAGGGGCTAAAATACGGGTGAAATTAAATAATTACTAAAGAAGCATTAAAGGATTTTTAAGGCTACATCTATGACAATTGCTATCTGATTTCTCGGTCACAAACAATATGCGTGTTACAGTGTTTTTGGAAATTCAGCCTCTAAGGTAGTGCATCAAGGGATGAAAATTTTTAAGACAACATTTCATTACATGAAAAAATGCTAAAGCTAAATTTATGAAAGTTTGTGTTTCACTTCACAGCGAGATACAAAGAACTGTTTTTTAGGGCATGAAAGTTGCCGTGGAAATATCCTCAAAAGAACGCAAAATGCTTAATTAACAAAAACTTATGACTCAAGCTACCAGAATCGCTTTTTGGTCAGAAGTACATTTGGAAAAGATCATGCTTATGTGGCCTTAATTAGTGTGAAAAGCTTAGAAGCTGTTGCAATTTGTGAACAACGTGAAAATTCGATTAAATAAAAAAAAATAAAAAAAAAGAAATCTCTGTTGACCATACAGACTACGCGAGGGAAGCATTGGGCGCTAAGTTAGTAATGGAAGAATTTAGATAAGGCAGCTGTGGACAGTTGTTTGGAGGAAAAATACTTTATCAGCTATGCATCCAAACAAATAATTTAGCAGGTAATAAGAATTTCTTCTTCCAAAGATTCTTTCTTACTTCCTCTTAGTTGCCCATTACACTTTCTTATAGTATACACTTTCTCATTACGACCTTAAAAGCCAGTTTCTGAATTCGTTCGATGTTTTCTATAAGGCCTTCCTGTTAACGACTCCAAAGCCTAGAAAGTATACTAGACTGATAGGATTAGCATCTCGTGTTTCCTCCACTTTGCGGAGGCGCTGTGTTTTTCGGGAACTCTTTCATTTCGCTTCCCTTCTACTAATGTTGCCAACGTTGTTTCAACTACGCTGCAGAAATTTCCCTGGGAGACCCTTACACACCCTCCCTGTGCGATGTCCGTGTTTTTGGAGCTCTGAACAAAGACATTCGTGGCCGTCGATCTGCTTCAGACTAAGAGTTGCATGACCGGGTACAATATCAGACAACCAAAAACACTTTACCATCAAGGCACTGACCTTCTTGTCTCACAGTAGTATAAGTGTTTTAGCATTTATCGGAATTATTTTAGAAATAAAAGTTTACTTACTTTTTTCCATGTGTTTTGTTTCGGTTTGATTGGGCCTAAGATGTGTGACAGTGCGACTCCTGTGAGCAAAATGCTTAAAATACACACGGATTCACCATGATAGGTACGCAGTGAATGGATCCAAATGCAGTGTCGCATCCGACCGTAATGTAATACTGCAAATCATGATCGGGGAAACACTGGCATGATAGATTCTGATTGCGAAGAAAGACCATCGAGTTCGACAACAGACGACATAGTCCATGCTACCGGTAAGGTAAATGAGCATCTGGCAATCTGGTAGCAAACAGAGTTTCCAGCTATGATGATGTTCACACAGCGATCCTCGAATGGCTCGGTGGCCTAGGAGCGGATTTCTGTCACCGAGGAACTGAACAATTGGTAGGATGCGTCGAACGTTGTCTACACACACTCGGTGACTATGGTGTAAAACAGTGCCACGTATTTGTGTCAGGCTGTAGTGAAGCATTCGAGAAAAGCTACGTGGGATACTATAATAATTTGCAACTTAAATTCTGAAGTACCGCTTGTATCAAACACAGCGTAGTCACACAACCACCAGATTTTTATTGAAACTTAAGACGACTTTTGGATCATGCGCCGGAAAAGTACTTGCTGCGTTGATATTGCCCACCAGCTGGTCTGCGCCTCGTGTGCCGATATCAACATCAGGAGAAGGTGTGCGGACTCCGTCCGCATCTGCGGCCAACTCCCCAAACTCCTTTAGTGGCGCATAAGATATTCATGTTGTGATCTCGCGGGATGCGTCTCGTGTATAACATGTACGCTGTGTGTGACGAGGTCTGCATAATGAGATCGCTAGCATATAGTTAGCTCACGCATAGTGAAGTCCCTCACCTCTCTCTTCAACAATCATACCTAATGATACAGCTATACCATTAACTAATCTGTTTTGTCCTCTAGCCAGAGCCAGTCATTGCGTTTAAGTTATCCAGGGTTTATTTCGGTTTCCTAATCGCTGTAGTAACTGCTTCTCGAATAGTATCGAAGAAACTGCGTACAAAATATTTATGTTAGCAGTCATTTCTTAATTAATGATTCATTTTGCTGTCACGCTAGTGACTATTTTCATACCAAAAGTCGATGTTCTGTAAGAGAAAATATTTCACTTTTTCATCAAACAGTTTCGGAAAGATTAGCTGAGAAACTTAAAAAATGTAAAAATCACATGTAATGAGAATTTATAATTATGCTAAACGAAATTAAAATTTTGTAAATATGTTCGTATTGTTACAAACTCAAAACTTTCTCTGGTGACGTTAATTAGTTGTTGTATAAACGGCTGTAGGTGACTTACTGTGATTTTATTTTATCTTCTTCAGAGACACTACTTTTTGCACCATTTCCTAAGTCAGCAACTCTTGTAGCACTTTTCCCTTATTCCACACACGTGACTAATTTTTTACGGTGGATTTCATTTACCCTCATTTTAAGACCCGGTGCTGATTGCGTCAGTGCCTAGAAAGGTGGAAGATGTGTGCTCAATGGTTTGCCCAAAATTTTGGTTTTTGAAAAATGGGAAGAAATACGAAGAAATGTGCAGCTGAACTTCAAGTAGCTATTACACAGTAGAAGCATTCAGAAAATTTGTGTTGTCTGAAATTTTGGAAATTTGTGGTAAGGTCTTATGGAACAAAACTGCTGAGCTCATTGGTCCCTAAGCTTACACACTAGTTAATCTATCTCAAAAAAACTTACGCTAAGGACGACGTAGACACCCTGCCAGAGGGAGGACTCGGACCGCCGACGGGGGGGGGGGGGGGGGGGGGGGGAGCTGCACGGACTGTGCGCAACAAGGAGCCCAAGACCGCGCGGCTGTGTTATCTGAAGTGAGTATATCTAACCAATGCTAACGAAGTGCGAATATCAGCAGTATTTCAGACTTTCGTCATCTATATATACACTCTGGAAACCATCTTATGGAGTGTGACGGAGGGCACTTTGTGAACAGATGTCACTTTTCAGCTTCACTGTTCCAGTCCCGAATAGTGTGAGGGAAGTTAGTCACAGCGATTGTTGATAGGCGTGAGTGTAATCTCAAATCTCTCTGACTGCACCTCTAAGATCTTTTGGTAAGATGTAAGTAAGAGGAAGCACTATACTGGTTGACTGTTCTAGGACAGTACACTCGTCAAATGATAAGATCAAACTGCAACACAATGCAAAACGCCTCAATTGCAAAGTCTGCCACTTGAGATGAATTAACAGCTTCACAGCTTCACACCTTCACACCTTAACAGCTTCACGCTTTCATATGTAATAAACGAACACGTGATAAACCTCGATGCTCTTCTTCGGATATTCTCTATTTCCCTTGCCAATCATGTCTGATACTGGTCGCAGGTTGAGGAGCTTTGAACTGTCCGCCTTTTCTACAATTAGCTTTATGTGGTCCACCAACTTTAAATCGCTCTGTACATATAATCTTAGATATCTTACAGATGTTACTCTTTTCTGTGACCGTGAGTTATCGTGTAATCATATGACAATATTTCAACCTGCTTAGGCGCAACACGTTAAATTTCTGCCGACTTAAATCCCAGGACTGAGCGTCGATCCTCTTCAGATCTTCCAGCATTTCGTTTTAGTCTGTAGCTGTGTCCGTTTGTTCGAATATCCTTCTCGAAAATCGGTAGTGACCTGCGCGTGCAACCGATGCCAACTCTCCATCGCTTCCAGCTTTTAGAGGAGCAACAATTTCTTTAGCACACTGTATGTTTAACTGTATAGGTAACACTGCAGGTAGAATCGCCTGTCGAGTGATTTTGGTTGTTTTTCTATGCCGTGGTCACTATTTCAATATTATTTTGACAATCTTCCTCAGTGAAACAATTTCAGAAGTAGTAATTTAGAATTTAGGCCTTTGTCACCCTCCGTTTCTATATCATTGTTCAGCAGTAAGAGTGTGGACAGACGACTTTAATCCATTTACCGATTTAACATTTCGCCAAATGCTTTTAAGATATTCTTCGAAGTCAGTAGACACATCCTTATTTTTGATTTTGTTGAACATTTCATGCATGGCTCCCCTTATCCCAAGTTTGACTTCATTCAACGTCGTCGAATACTTTTTTTGAAGACTGTTGTAAAGCACCAGGTTTTTCCACGAACTCATTTCGAGTTGATGTTATCCAGTGCCTCCTTACCTACTTTTCAGCCTCTTCGTCGGAGTCTTCGTCCATCTCCGGTAGGGCTCATCAAAAGAATCATCCCCTGTCACTATACCTTCCCCTATAGTCTATCTGCTAACTCATAGAGAGCAAGAGAGGATACCAAGAACATTCTTACGTTTCTTGTGATGCGTTAATGTAGGAAACCTTACTGTTTGCATGTGAGCTGTTGATCTAACGGAAGTAGGAAGGATAGAACAGTACTTCCTATAGAAGTGTGTTGACGTTCGGTATATAGTGAAGAAAGAAATGTAATTTGTTAGTGCTAAATAGTACTGTCACACCGTTATCGATAAAAAATCTATTTAATAAAACTGGAAATAATATATGCAGGAGAAAGTAACAGAAAAATGAAACAACAAAGTATCTCTAATTATTAACAAGAATAAATTTTGAAGATTAGGAAAATTGGTGGTAAGGCAGATCATTTAAGTACGTCATTTCTAACAGTGATCGTCACGATGACCCTTTGCAGGGTACCTTTCTCATTAACGCTGCAGGAGCAGAACTAGTGTGAGATGCGGCCGAAATTCAAAGTGAGCACTGGGAGAAGAAATGTGGCGGCATGTTCTTAAACGGGATAACCCTTTCCGTAATTCTCAGCCAATGAGTTTCTGTAAGAACAAGTATTGAAACACCAAAAGCACTTTGGCGCAAAATGAAGCATAACAGACATAAACAATAAATTAGCGAGCTCACTACTACTATGCTGAATAGCAGCGCCGTCGGCTCACACAACGCAGCTAAACCGCATCTTCTTCAATGCAGCGGATGGGAAGGGAGTAAACGCATTCGCTCAACAATAACCTTTCAGTATTTTCACACCGCATTCGCACGCATACGAATTTATCAAAGTACACACTCAGTCACTGCAACCAAATGGTATCTCAGCCAGGAATGTTCAAAGGGCGATAAAAATTTTTATGCAAATTAACTTAACCGAAGTGCCCTTTATGCTAGGCCACTGATTTCAAGTTTAGCGTCTTTGAGTTCGTAACGAATACTTGGTTACTCACGGCGAAGTAATGAATAGGACAACATATCAAGACCAAACAAACTCTTTCAGATGAACGTCATCGGTACACTTTCATAAATTAAATAATATCAAGTGTTTAGAAACACACTAGTCTCTAAGTGATGTCGAAAAAAACAATTCTTGTGTATTACCAAAGTCCACGTCGTGAAGCAACAGCAGTGCCCCCTTCTGAGTCCGCAACTACGTGTAATCTGTCACGTAGCTGAACACCATCGGCGTGTTTATACATGCTGAATAAACAGACGAGCATTCCCCATACGCTCATTGCAGTATCCACACCACGGAACACGGAATCCCCTTAACTCGTCTATCACTATGCAGTTAATCTTGATACACCAATAGCTAGTAGATGGCTCAACACACCAGTTAGGGTTGGACACACAGCCGCACGGGGTAGCCGTGCGGTCTGTGGCGCCTTGCCACGGTTCGCCCCCTCCCCCCCCCCCCCCCCCCATCCCGTCAGTCGTCCGAGTCCTCCCTCGGGCATGGATTTGTGTGTTGTGCTTAGCGGAAGTTAGTTTAAGTTAGGTTAAGTAGTGTGTAAGTCTAGGGAACGATGACCTCAGCAGTTTGGTCCCATAGGAACCACAAATTTCCAAAGTTACAAATTAGACACCGAGCAGCCAGTCCACAGGCGCCTGGTATGTTTTTCCATACTGCATGCGTGTGTAATACAGTCGCCTATTGGCTATAAAGAGAAGTCGACCTCACAAGAGATATCCAAACAGCAATTTTAGCTTCTTATTTGAAACGTGGCTAAAGCGAATATCTTTCCTCAATGGCTTAACGTTTAATGTGGCGTATACTGGTCACATGTGATGTACCCGTCGGACGAACGTCAAGAATAAAATATTAGCCATTGATTACAAGTTTTCTCGACGTTCTGGAAATAATGGGAATCGACCATATGAAGTTTCATTTACATCGATTCAGATGTACTGAAGCTATTTCGGTGTTTCCTGCTGAGATATTCGTAATTGTACTTAGTAGCCTCTAAGCTTTGAATACTCTTTTATCATCCTTGTATAATGTATTTTCAATAAGTCTTTGAGTACCTAAAAGCTTCTATTATACTGGGGAACTCCAGATAACGTATTTATACACTGACATTTAGAAAAACTGAAGCTTAACGAATCGCAAAAACAATTCAACAGTACTTTCGTAGACGAGACGTCTATATTATCAACATTGATACAAAAGCAGTAATGCATAACAGTTGTAGTTCTGGGTTTGCGCGGATTGGGGTTTGTGCTGTGGGTTGAGCAAGTGTGGGCTTGTTTCTAAACTAGGTGAGAAACCTGTCGTAATCGGGATATTTCATATATGTGCCGAGAGACTTTGTATTCATATGACTTATTTTTTACTTTCATAGCCTTTTGCCATACAACACTCGAAGTAGTATGATTTAGAATGTGAACAAAGAGCTTGTTTGCTTCACTAACATGGGAGAGAGCTACATACAGCTGACTGTGCGAAAACGTAAAATGTAACACGCTGCGTCTGGCGTTGCGCTTTGTTTATGGTGTAATATAAGCTCACCAGGAATCGTACACAGTTAAAGCGGGATGGTAAAACGACGGGAATAACCGGGATTCTGGGTATAAAACTCGCTCGCCTACTCCACTTTCTGTCAAAATTTTCATTTCTGATGTTACGTTCCTCATTGCTGCTTCTCACACCTTTCGTCTTCGGTTTGCTCTCAACCCATACTCTGCACTTATTAGACTGTTCATTCCATTCACAATTTCCTATAATTTTTTAATCCTAGCACTTTCTTCTTGGTCTTCCAATCTTACTGAGCCGTCTTGGTTCTTGCACATATTGTATGTCACCGGAAAAATACTGCTAACGGAACACAAAGAAGGCTAATATGCCCCTGGTTCTTGTACATACTGTATGTCAGCGGAACAATGCTGCTAACGGAACAGAAATAAGGCTAATATGCCCCTGTATTAAAAAACTCTAACTGAAAAGCGCGATACCAGCTGCCTTAGTCTACTTTCCTCAGCATGTTCAACGATTTTCGTTCTTTTCAACATTCAACTCACATCTCTCACCTACAAGTTCCCTCAACTCGCTCACACCCACTCGTCCATCGCTGTAAATCGCTCATAGCCATCCTCTCCAACTTACCCATCTGACTCACTCATTTAGCCCAGCTCATTGTCATTATCTCATTGTGTCTCTCTGTCATTGTCTCTTGTGCCACAGCCCAGTCTTCTTCGTTCTGCACTACTACTGTCACGTCTCACTCTCACGGTCTGTCTCTTGCTCTCTGTTATCGCTACTATCTCATTCATTCCTTCCTGCTGCTCCTGTCTCTTCTCACAGTCATTGTCTCTCTCTTCCTCATTGTCATTGCCTTAAAACCTCTCATTACCACTGGTTCGCACCCACTTCTGTTTTCTCCTTCTCTTTGTTTTCCACCTTCTGGCACCGTCTCCTACACACGTTTCCTAGTATCGTTACATCGCTATCAACTATGTTCCACTCTATCTCTCACACTGCCATTATCTTCTTGGCTCTTCCTATTAGACAACCACTGTCTACTATCTTCCAGTATTTATTAATTTTACATCTCATTCCCAATGCCAATGCCTCATTCTCCTTATCATAAAAAAGCGCGGATACCTCCAAATAACAAATTTTTTTGAAAGATATTTAAAGCTGGTATCGCACATTTCAGTCATTCTTTTAAAACAGGGGTTTATTAGCCTTTTTATGTTCCGATGGAGACATTCTTTCAGCTGGTTCTCTTCTTTTCTCTGCTACAGCAGAACATATCACTTTATCCGTCAGTATAATTTTCGTAGTTTACTTATGTGAAATTGAAATAATGCAAAAGTATATGATATTACCCTCAGACCGGGTTTATGTGAACAAAAATTCTGCTTGTGCTTCAGAGTTACAACAACACAGCATTCTCAAAACCCTCCTGGTGATAATGTAGACACATGACTGCATATTTCTCCGTGCTACGTCGCTTTATAAACTACGTTTTCACCGCACGCCGGATTTTACATGCGTATTTTCCGTGTAGAAGTAGGCTAAATTTAAACCTCTGTATCTCGGACAAAAGTTGACGAAAATTTTCATGTTCGTTCGAGATCAGGATCTTAGAAATATAGCATAAAAATTTCAGCCTGATTAGAATCCGCGGCTTGATTCTGGTAACCAAAAACCATGCTTTTCGTGTTTTCTCAGGAATCGCTCCTTATGACGCACCATAGACCACATATAATGGAACAAGAACCCACCGATTTGCTGAGTTTTCCTAAGCTGGTGTATGATTCTGTAGGAGAGTTGCAATAAGACGATCCTTCTGTTGGGTAGGCAAATGGTTCCTAGCCCAAGTTCTATCCCGAAAACTTTGCCTACCTTTCCATTGTCAACAGAATAAGACGTATGAGACCCTTAAAAGTGCCGTTTTTATGCGAGCCGTTTCTCAAATATCAGGTAGCGCATGCCATCGCATGTGTGCCGATTCCACGTAATTATCTGTAGTTCTATTTTTATCATAATTTCGAACATGTTGCACCATCTCACACTGTTGAACACTTTTTCCATGTCGACAACACCTACGAAAGTGTCTTGGTTTTTCTTCAGTCTTGCTGCCGTAATCAACCGTAACATCAGGACTGCCACGTAAGAGATCAGCAGTTTCCTTTTCCATCTTCTGTGAATTATTTTGTGATAGTTCCTGTCTTCCCAGAATATTTTTGTACTTTCTTCTTTCATCGATCAACTGAACTACTTCTTCCGTTCAGTTAACCGCCGACAACACAAGATCCTGAAAAAGATCCCAGCAGAGGGGACTAAACGTCGATCTCTTGAAGATAATAGGCCTATTCTATATTACCATCTGAAATTTACTGTGGTACTCTATTAGTCTTTCTCTTCTTTCGTACCACATTCTCTCGTAACCCTTCCTTTTGTTCCTTCCACCAAACTGGATTCTAGTCCCGCATTACCGTTAGTTTTCGTTTAACTCGTTTTACAAACTGAATTACCCGTTTAGTATTCTCTTAGACTTTCTCTATGGCTTCGTCCTGTAATGTATCCTTCGTCGGGCAGCAGTGGGGAAATATGAAAATGATAAAGTTAACTGAATCTGCTTAATAGTATGCCGTCGTATGGACACATTACAGAAGCGATAGCATGACGTTTTGGATTTATATACATACATTTGAAAATAATAATTATCTTATTAAATATTAAAGTGAATTCCTGTAAGGAAAATGAAATCGCTGTCGCTTACTGACTGGTGGATAGTTTTGAACATACAACTGTTCGATAACATTGACAGTGGAAAGATAAGATTGATAGTAAAAAGTCTTCCTTTAATTTCTGCCGTAAATAAAGGTAGAAAAACTGAATCTGACTTCGTGTTTAAACGTGCAGGTTCTATTCGGCATACAATACTCAAACAACAAGACGCGATCCGTAATAGGTCTGATTGCTATCGAACAACGTACGGTTCCATTCTTAACACACCATCTCTAAAACAGAAAATATACATGGCACATATGTAGGCGTCTATAGACGACTAGATTAACAGTTGACACTTTTGATAAACGTGCCAAGTTATCATTCAGAACAATATAAAGCACAAGATTTGCCAGTTACTTACACCCGCCTATGTTCTGTGAGTACGGGCATTGGAGAGTGATCAACGGAAATGATCGTCTTTCCTCAACAAAGCTCTACCGTTTAACAACTGACAGTTTTATCATACATCTATGCACTGCCTTTTTACTGTTACTGTATTGTCGTCTGTTTATCTTACGCTTGGACGGGTGTAAAATTTATTATGACACTATGGATAAACAGAAACGAATGTCACTATGTTTTATTTCTTACACTTGCGACGTCGGTATGTATATCCGAACTATCGTTGCCGATGTTGGTTTGATGTCGATTCTGATGACAATAACTACGTCATTGAAGAATTCACAGTAACTCGCTCTCTGCCCACCTCCCTACTGATAACGAATCCTACATCCTTTATGACATGTTTTGCTGCTATAGATATTATCCTACGTTCGTGTGAACTGATGGTTATTCGCTCTTCTTCCTTTGGTTACCTCGCCCTTGGCATTCACCTCCTGGAGACATGGAAGTGGTCTAATCCGGAATATTTTGCCAATGGAGAGATCATCACAACTCTATTTTCAGTTACAGGCCACGTGCCCTATGGATGCACCTTATGTGTCTTTAATGCAGTGGTTTCCATAACCTTTTGCATCTTCATGTTGCTGATCATTGGTCATTCTTCCGCCTTTTAGGGGCAGCTTTCGACCCCAAGGGCAAATTAATCCCCGGAACCTCTGTCTGCTCCTCCGCCCACTTTTATAGAACTGTTGGCAGAAAGTAGGTGATTTCTTATGCCACAAGCTTCTGCGATCGTTTCGGATGATTTTTATTTAAAATTTAAGCCGTATTGAAGTTCGAACCCGGGACATTACGATTACTGGTCAAAGACGCTACCAATAGAGCACCGGTCATAGGTCCTGGTACATGTAGATGTACTTTACAGCAGTGAATGATCTCCAGTAATTCTGGTTTCTAGCTGCGGCTGCCGCCTTCTTCTGGACACTAGGAAAAGACACTATACGCTCTCCAACTAGACAAGCCTCATGTTAAGCGTTGTGACTTCCCATACTGTGTCCAGTCGTAAGGTACTCCTCGTTCAAGCCTGTTTCTGTTTCCGCCTCCTCTTTGATGCCACCAACGAGCTCACTCACGTCCGAGCTGCGGCCTCCGGCGGTTACTTGGCCCAGCAATGTCGCAGCCAAAACAAGTGCGGCCAATGGCCCATTACATCATGTCTTCTTACTCACTGGATGCAGCCAGCTCCAGCAGTGGCTAAGGTCGTTGTTGTCTGCTCTGTACTGTTACCTGATCATCCAGGGCAAGCCCCTAACAGAGAACTCTAGGTAGGACGATAATGCCTAGATACTGGTGACGTGCCAAAGGATTGTCAGCTGCCTGCTGGTGCAACAGCAACGTCTCCAGCATGCCAGCACGCCTGACTGAGCTAGTAGGAAGAGAATCACGCTATGAATATTTAGTTTCACTGCACACATGGTAACTGATTATTCGCAATATAAACACAATCAAGATAGCCCTTATCAGATTTATGTCCCTTGTCCTTCATTTTCCATAACCAATGATTTTCTCAGCTAATGTCAATACATATCAGTTTAAAAAATATGTCTGTAAATAATTGATATCTGATCTGTAAACTGGATGTATTACTACAGACCTCTTTCACAAGAGGCAAAACGGATTTTTCACAATAACAGATCATTACCACAGGTAACGGAAGAAATCATGATAAAAATGAAACTGGCTGAGACTTGAATCCTTTTAATCTGTAGTCAAGCACTATAGCAATTAGACACCAAGACAAATACAAATGCATAGCAGTATACAGCGTCACTTTTTGCACCGTCTACAAATTCTAGGAATTGATCAATGAGAGGATACTGAACAAAAAATGTGTAATGAACTTATGTCCAGAAATGCATGGTTTCTGTGCTAGAGACCATTTATTCAATCATACTTTGTTACAGAGACTGCGGTCTAATACGAACTGTACCATGCAGCTGCAGTTACGGTATGCGTGGTTTCCTCCTAGAGGGCGGTATTGTTCCTCTAACAGTTACCCTAGCGCCCTCTCCTGCCATAGTAATTGGTAATGTTGTGACCATTTCACTTATCTTGCTGACTGACCTTGTAGTGGGTGTGATCCAGAGTTGTACGCCATGGTTCCGTATTCGACGGAGAGCTTGCCGACATGGTAATTACTTACGGAAAGGGAAATGACAACGGGCGGCGGGCAGCAAGGTTAATCAGAAAACCTACCCGCCGACAGCAACCACAGCATTCAGTGTTTGGAACCGTGTTTCGCCGTTAGTCTGAGACAGGTTCGTTTCAGGAAGCAGGAAATCATGAACGACATACCCGAAATGTTCGGACACCAGACTTGGAGGAAAATGTGATTAACACTGTGCAAGGCGACCGCTGTCTCAGTACCAGGCAGCTTGCCTGTCAGTACAAGAAAAGCCAGACGACCTTGGGGAACGTTCTCCATGACAGTTGTTACTACCCTTATCACTTACAGTATGTGCAGGGCTTCCTAGTGACGGACCATCCACGTCACGAGCAGTTTTGTCTCCAGTCTCTTCACCAGACAACCACGATTCCGGGATTAGTGTCATCCATCCCATTCACAGATGAGGCCACATTTACGTAGAGCGGTATCTTCAGCTTTCATGACAGTCATCTGTGGGACTGTAAGCTGAACCCTCGTGGTATAATGACAACGAGTCACCAGTGTCGGTGCAGCCGGAATGTGTGGGCTAACTGGCGACCGTATTTTTGGATCAGTCTTCCTTTCACTTAGCGTAACAGGTCGGAACTATAGGCGTATCTTGTAGGTGGTTTGGTCGTCCATGTTGGGAGAAGTGCCATTGATGATTCTAAGGGTTATGTGGCTCCTACATGATGGCGCTAGAGCTCACTTTACCGTTAATGCATCTCAATCGTGTCTTCCCTGCTCGATGGATCGGACAAGGGGGCTCCAGTTGCATGGATTTTTTGACAACATGGTTGTTGAGACAAACAGCGATTAGTATGATTAATCAATAATTCAAGAACAGTCTTAATCGCATTTATTATTGTTATAACACCGCCAACCGGTTTCAACCCGACATAGGGATCATCTTCTGGGCGTTTACACCATTGGCCGAATGCCGGTGGTGTCACTCCTGTCTACATAACGTTATGTAGACAGGAGTGGTACCACCAGCAGTCGGCCAAAGATGTAAACGCCCAGAACATGACCCCTATCTCGGGCTGAAACCGGTTGGCGGTATTATAACAATAATAAATGCGATTAAGGCTGTTCTTGAATCATTGATCCAGTTGCATGGCCTGCTCGTTGACCGGATCTCAACCCATGCGATTACTGGTTGTAGGGCCGTCTCAAAAGTATCGTGTATGAAGAGTCCATTCCATATGTGGAGACACTGGACAGTGTATTCACGCTGCCTTTGACACTATTCGGATGCGACCTGCCGATGTGAACGTGTGAGAACATGCTACGGCTCGTACACGCATGCCATGAGGCACATGGAAACCATTTTCAACCCATACTGTAACTGTGGCCGCTTGGTACAACGCATATTAGACTGTAGTCTCTGTATCGGTGTAGGATTGAATAAATAGTCTCTAGCATGGAAACCGTGCATTTCTGGGCGTAAGTTTATTAGACCCTTTTTGTTACGTATCCTCTCATCGATCAGTCACTATGTACACATGGGAAAATATCACCCTATATAGTTCTTTTCCAGTGCCCAGGATGAGGACTGAACTCACGATCTTGAGATATGAGAATTTTTTTTTTTACTAAGACCAAGAGCAGTGTATTAAATCTGCCCTTATGTGGCTTCAGTAATATTATTCTATTTCGTACTTTTATACATTTCTATATGTTCTTTTGGGTTGTTGCCTTTTTTGTCTGCATTTGGCAGACATAATATTCACCATATGTTTGCTTCTCCTTCGACAGATACTTATGAGAACTTGAAGTTTTGAAGGATATTAGCTCTAATAAACCAGATTTTCTCTCAGATTTCCTATTTCTCACCTGTATTGCATCCTTGTTTGAATGTATAGGTTGGCTACCTACCATATTTGGATTATCCTCCCTGAGCCTATATATGGTGTCTGTCACTGAGTTCCTTGAGGTAAATTGTAATAGTGTTCCCTTGTTCTGCATCCTCTTTTTCTTCTTCTGCTCTTATGCCTCCATTGATTGTATCTGAGTGCCTTTTCCTACTATTTATAAGTGTTTTAAATGTTCCTGTTGTCATTCTCATTGTCCTAATTTTATCAATAGTAAATTTTGTTGAATAGCTTCCCACTCTTCAATAACTTTACGCTTTGTCGCCAACATGCTGATGTATATTAAGCCAGTTTTGTGATGCTGTACACCTTACACATACACTCTACGGCTACTAGTGGTGATGGTATGCAACTTTCGTACCTATTCCTCAGGTAAAATTAAGTGAATCCGCTAGTACTGTGTTGACATCTTCAATTTTATCATTCAGAATCTCATCTTTTCTAGTTAACAGCTCGATAAGACTTCCCAGTTCTATTAATTTTGAGTTGACTGTCACGATTTTTCAATTAATGAAAAGACATAAGTACATGCCATACATGAAAATTTGTCCATAGCCTACAGTTTACTGATGCAGTTGTGACTGGTACACTGCCATTTATGTAGGAACTACCGATATATTGACTGTCATTCAATTTCCTTGTTCCAGCAATCATTGTCAGTGATAACAAATTCGTTGAAGTTCATGACGGTTCCTACATGGCACTGGTAAATGTGTTTTACATTTATTTAGTCGACATAGTTGCCTTGAGAGATTGAGCAACTGTATAAATATTTCAGATAATTCTCCTTTTATGTTTTGTCTTAGTCACACACGTTTAATTAAATTAAATATTTTAATCACTCTGGATTATCTTCAGATGTAAGTAGTTGTGTCAACAACTTGTCTTGTTTATTCAGAACCACATAGCTGAGTACTGTGATATGTGATTCTGAATAGACAATACAGTTGCTGAAGCAGCGACTTGGATCTGAATAAGATCCAGAGTAATCAAACTGTGTAACCTAATTAAAAATGTGCAACCGAGACCGAATATTAAATGAGAATTATGTTAATTTGTAATGTCCTGTTTGAAAGTGATATTGAGATTTGCCTTATCTCTGACCAACTGCTACAGAATCTTGAAATATGTCAGGCACAAGTAAAAGATACAGCTTTCATACAATGACCGAAACAAAAATATTTCCATATCGGATCCTAATTTTTCGCTAAAATGTCAGCTATGAAAACACTGCTTTGTTTTACTTTCCTATATGGTGAAATATAACCGATTTTGCTGAATATCTAGTAGGTTACTCCACCAATGCTGTGCAAAATTTCATGTAAATCTTGATATTCAGGCTGAAATAGGGATTTTGAAAATATATATAAATGCTTAAAACAAATCATCTTAGACTATATTAACCGTGACAGAATAAGATTAGTCTTTCCACAGTCAGATCGTTCAACAATCAAATTACATTTATTCTCAGGAAGTAGCAAGCTGTAACTTTCATTCTCCCAGTTTCCTTTATCATTGCAGACCAGTCATTTACTATAAGACGCTTGTGTCATGGTTGTTTCATCCACTCAGTCATGGTGATGACTGTTCATTTACACTAGGATATAGCAAATTTTGTACATGAATAAATAATACTTATACAGCTTATACACAGTTTAACTCGTAAATTCCTACATATGCATAGGATGAATGAGAATAATTAATTAAGTCTGTAGTTATGTGCCTATATCCAACGCAGCTGCTTCAAGCATTTCCAGTTATTAATGTACAGTGTGGATCATAGAGCTGAATGATGGTTTCTTCTGATGTTCAACAAGTTTTGCATGTCATCTCCCACAGATAACTTCACAATTTCTCATAGAACGAGTAGACATAAGGGTGTCAGCTGAGTCAATACTGTGGATGATGCTGTGTTGTGTACCTAGTAAACATAATATTTTTAAAGGGACGCTCCTATAGATATGTGGACTCTCTGTTCTTAGATATTTACATTTTTTTAGGAAGCAGCCTACAGATACTGTAGGTTCACTCACTATCATTGAGGGGAGGGTGGGGGGGGGGTATGCTTATGTTTCTAAGAAACAAAGCAAAAATCTTCATTCAAGCTCCACATAAATGACTCTACTCATGCAGCTATAATGCTACTTTGGCATAATTAAATCGTGGGTTTTCAAATACCACTACTGGGTAGAATTCCTGATCTGCCATCACACCAACATTTACATGTATTTTACCATATTGGTTGAAACAGTAGGTTATTTCCTTGTTGGACATATGCTGCTACTGTGTTGATAGTGTCTTGTCAGTTACGAGAAAAAAGAAAAAAAATATATGAAGTCTATTATACTTTATCATTGCATTTTCTGCATTCACCACTTGTACACTTGTACACTTGTACACTTTAAGAGTGACTGCCTTGCTGCTATAACTTCGACATGTTCACCATCTGACGTCCCTTACATGTATGGTATCTTTAAATATAGATGTTTCGGTAAATAAATAATATTATTGTCTTTGATATACAGTGCTCGTGGTTATCGTAGCAGCAAGTGTGTGCTTGAGTGGTTAAACCATCTTTTTGATCGGAAATCATGCAGTTCCACTGATGTTACCGATCACAAGTTTTGAGTGTTTCTGTGTGTCTTGTGTGGCTATGAAGTGCTGATTCACTGCGCAGCGAAATACACAGTTGTCTGTCTGCTTTTAGCAACAATCCCGTCACTTAGCGAGAAGAAATGTATGGTCGTCAAACCTGCGACAACAGCCTCTGTGTCTCAAAGGAGATGTAGGGGCAATGCATTCCCATCACATGTGGTGCAACTTAAGTTCAATGTATGTATGATATATGTACAATGTAATTGCAAGTATTTGTCATAAATGTTAAGTTTGTGTGATGTATGTGTAGCATAATTGTGGTGAACTGCGGTGTATGCGCAGCGTAATTGTGTGGCAACTGTGACATATTGTCGTGTATATGTGATGTATGTATAACCTTGCAAAGACATGACATTACTTTGAGTTAAACAGAGATGTCTTCTTGTGAAAAGTATTTGTACTTTGTAGATATTCTGTCCAGAGGAAGATAACATCTGAAAACAAGGCTGGTTAGAGAACACATCCATTGTTCTCAACATTCACATGATCACCATCTTGCACTGGTTAGGTACATAGCATCGGTTCTTGCTTCATATATTAACATACGTAGATCGACTACAGCGATAACGATTGTGTGTGTATGTCATGCTATTACCATGCAACATTCAAACCTATGGCACTGTATGTGTACGAGAGTGGGCACATCCTGTGATAAAACTGGCAGTTACAGGTCTGATGTAGCTGTTATGGTAGTCCAGGCAGTCCCCTAGTACTGTAATAATAATAATAATAATAATAACAAAGCCCTAAATATAACTACATACATCCATAATACTACTACTACCAATAATAATAATAATATTTAGAGATACATGGAACACTTTCTGACAGGTATTTCTTACCACTATTTGTTGAACAGAATTCTTCCTATATGCAGTCTTATGCTCCTCCATTATCATGCCTTTCAGTTGATGAAGAAAACTATGAGTAGTTTCTCTGATAGATGTTTACAACTGGTAGACTTGTTGGAGAATTACAGTAATATCCAAACACTGTCATGCTATGCTTCTCGTAATTGAGGTAAGGATAATTCTTTGCTCAATACAAGCTTGTCAGTTGAACACTTGAGACCTAGACGAATTTAGATACGGTGATAACATGACGGAGTTCATACAACAGAATTACCAAAAATTAAAATTGTTCGAAGGGTTGGGGACCGAGCTTACCTGCCATTGACAAACATCACGGTGATATCGACGAGTGTTCGTGCGTTGGTAGCCGTGGCTTTCACAGGGCAGTGACATGATGATGTTGTGGCCTTTTGCAATCGTCCGGAAGCGTTGCTGTCAGAATTCAGGAAATTTTGATGTTCATGTTAGCGAAATAAACTCTAAGACAAAAGGAAAAAAACGACACACCACGAAACAATAATGCGAGTGGGACGGAAACCGGTATACTTTATGTACATCTACCGACAAACAAATGATTACAGTTTCAGAAAAATTTGATGCTTTATCCAAGAGAAAGAGCTTCACAAACCCAACAAGTGATTAACGTGTTGGTCCATCTTCGGTCTTTGCCCAAACAGTTATTCAGACTGGCTTCATTGATAGAGTTGTTGAATGTGGATATTCATGTTTTCATGGCGCAATTCCACTTCTTCTTCCGATACAGAAGGTCAAATCATAACACCATTCAGCTGTCTAAATTTCCAAATTATTATTTTATTGAGCAATCAGTTTAGGCGATATGCTACGCCATACTCAGGCTTCCTGCCCGACAAGTAGGAAAATTCCCACTTCTGATTCAGTCAAAATATGGGTCAGATTTCAGTGACTAGTATCGTAAGATTTTAGACATAGCGATCACTTCATGCAGCGGGTGATGACTGAAGTGATCGTCATGTCAAAAAATATACAGGTAGCAGTAAATGAATGATGGCTCCTCTTTTGGCTGGAGCTGAGGTGGCAATCTTCCAGCATGTCGGTCAGGGGATTGAATATGGCGCAATATATCGCCGAAACTGGTTGCTCAATAAAATAACAGTTTGAAAATTTAGACGGCTGGGAAGTGTCTTGGATTGACATTCTGTATTGAACAGAAGAGGTTCTGCAACCATCTGTATAAAGACAGACATACAAAGAATTTTCTTCTGATGTTCCGGCTGTGTATCGTTTATCTATCTTCAAAGGAGCAGAATGACTGACGCTTGAGCATTCACTCCATCCTTTTATGCTCGCGGACCGCCCCACTGCGCTTGTATCCACAGACACACAAGGCGTCAGAGACGTTGATTGGCGGCATGCACAGTGGCGGGGTGCGCGAGTTTAAGAGGACAGACCGAGTGCTGGACTATTAGTCATTCGGCTGTGAATGATTCACAGCTGTAGCATCAGGAGAATTGAAATCTATGTGGCTGCACTCCCGAATTTTAATGTAGCAGTCATTGCGTCGTGAAAATATCAAGTTGCACATCAATTGCCTCTGTGGGAACGAGATAGTCTGAAGTGTACGCCACTTAATGGCAAGGTTATTGACCTATTTAAGCCTTTTACTAACGCCATGACAGTGGCATAATTACGAAGTTTGCCAGGTTCGTACATTTTTAAGCTAGACTGCTATTACGAGGGCAGTTCAATAAGTAATGCAACACATTTTTTTTCTGAAACAGGCGTTGTTTTATTCAGCATTGAAATATACCAGGTTATTCCCCAATCATTTAGCTACACAACACTATTTTTCAACGTAATCTCCATTCAATGCTACGGCCCTACGCCACCTTCAAATGAGGGCCTGTATGCCTGCACGGTACCATTCCACTGGTCGATGTCGGAGCCAACGTCGTACTGCATCAATAACTTCTTCATCATCCGCGTAGTGCCTCCCACGGATTGCGTCCTTCATTGGGCCAAACATATGGAAATCCGACGGTGCGAGATTGGGGCTGTAGGGTGCATGAGGAAGAACAGTCCACTGAAGTTTTGTGAGCTCCTCTCAGTGCGAAGACTTGTGTGAGGTCTTGCGTTGTCGTGAAGAAGGAGAAGTTCGTTCAGATTTTTGTGCCTACGAACACGCTGAAGTCGTTTCTTCAATTTCTGAAGAGTAGCACAATACACTTCAGAGTTGATCGTTTGACCATGGGGAAGGACATCGAACAGAATAACCCCTTCAGCGTCTCAGAAGACTGTAACCATGACTTTACCGGCTGAGGGTATGGCTTTAAACTTTTTCTTGGTAGGGGAGTGGGTGTGGCGCCACTCCATTGATTGCCGTTTTGTTTCAGGTTCGAAGTGATGAACCCATGTTTGATCGCCTGTAACAATCTTTGACAAGAAATTGTCACCCTCAGCCACATGACGAGCAAGCAATTCCGCACAGATGGTTCTCCTTTGTTCTTTATGGTGTTCGGTTAGACAACGAGGGACCCAGCGGGAACAAACCTTTGAATATCCCAACTGGTGAACAATTGAGACAGCACTACCAACAGAGATGTCAAGTTGACCACTGAGTTGTTTGATGGTGATCCGTCGATCATCTCGAACGAGTGTGTTCGCACGCTCCGCCATTGCAGGAGTCACAGCTGTGCACGGCCGGCACGCACGCGGGAGATCAGACAGTATTGCTTGACCTTGCGGCGATGATGACACACGCTTTGCCCAACGACTCACCGTGCTTTTGTCCACTGTCAGATCACCGTAGACATTCTGCAAACGCCTATGAATATCTGAGATGCCCTGGTTTTCCGCCAAAAGAAACTCGATCACTGCCCGTTGTTTGCAATGCACATTCGTTACAGACGCCATTTTAACAGCTCCGTACAGCGCTGCCACCTGTCGGAAGTCAATGAAACTATACGAGACGAAGCAGGAATGTTTGAAAATATTCCACAAGAAATTTCCGGTTTTTTCAACCAAAATTGGCCGAGAAAAAAAATGTGTTGCATTACTTATTGAACTGCCCTCGTAATAAGATTTTAAGAAAAGCTGGTGCTTGAGTTGCTAAGGAGAGGATCCGGTTTATCTGTCGAAAGTAGGATCTGATGGAAATGGAAATGTCGTGTGGCTAGGGCCTCCCGTCTGAACAACTTTATCACTTTCATCAGAAGATGTGGAAAGTGGGACGTTAATACTCGTTTTCAAAGTTGACAAATGATTCCGCTGTGGTGTGCATACACAAACTCTTATTCTGAGATACTATTATCGCGAGTAGCAGCGGGCGAACAGTTGTTGAGAGGGGTCGGAAGTGTTCAGACACAGCCTGCTGTGGAGGGAAGCACCGCAACGTGAGAGGTCGCGGCCTGCTGTGATCGTGCTAGTAGCACCGGAGGGAACTTTAGTATAAATTGAGGATTTTTCATAATTAGCCTTTCTGTAGCACGCAGTTATTGCTTGCTTTCGTACTGGAGCGATTTTGTCACACTTGTGTAGGCACACATTGAGAGTAATATAAGTATATTTGTTGTACCAGAGACGTGTTTATTGAGTATAGACATTGTAGAATAATTAAAGTCTGTGTAAAGTTTGTCTGTGTTTAAAAAATCTATTTTGCGTATATAGTAAATTAAAGTCTTTATTGGTTTCTTTCATTTTTTTTCCACGCCATTTAAAGCTAGTTGACGAAACTCCTACTGGTCATTCAAACTCTCTATATAAAAAAAAGAATATGGCAATACTTGTTGCAGTTATTATGACGATGCATTACATTCTGCATGGATCGCAGTATTGCTTTTGAAACACTACTCGCGTGTTGCTGATCACGTAGTTGCAGCGGAAAGGAGCATTGCAGAACAGTTGTTAGGAGTTGTTACGAATATTTTTTAACTCGTGTTTATTTGTAATTATTGTTTGTTCTGCTGAAATACGTACTGAAATACGTGACGTAGCGTCTCTGACAATAATAGAATTCTGTCTGAGAACGAAAAGAAACAGAGATTAATTACTCTCCCTACAAATCCTAATGGAATTCTCAGTTTTCTATCTGCGAGTTTTAAAATATTCTGTAACAACCCCTAACAACCATTCTGCAATGCTCCTGAATAAAATGGACAACTTACCTCGTCTTGCCGCTGCAGCTACGTCACCAGCCACATGTTAAAAGTATTTCAAACGAAATACTGCGATCTATGAATAGTGCAATGCATGGTCATAATAATTGCAATAACTACTGTCATTTTTTATATAGAGAGTCTGAATGATCAAGAGGTGCAAAAGAAATGAAAGAAACCAATGAAGAGTTTAATTTACTATATTCGCAAAATAGATGATTTAAACACTGACAAACTTTACACAGACTTTAGTTATTCTACAATGTTTATACTCAATAAACATGTCTCTGGTACAACAAATATACGTATATTACTTTCAATGCGTACCTACACAAGTCTGACAAAATCCCTCCAGTACGCAAGCAAGCAAGAAAAAGGCAAATTATAAAAAATCCTCAATTTATACCAAGGTTCCCTCTGGCACTACTAGCACGATCACGGCAAGCTGCAACCTTTAATATTGCGCAGCTTCTCTCCACCACGGGCTGCGTCTGACCATTTCCGACTCTTCTCAACAACTGTTCACTCGCTACTACTCGTTATAATAATATCTCATACTCAGAGTTTGTGTATGCACATCAAAGCAGAATCATTGGTCAGCTTTACAAAGAAGTATTAACACCCAACTTTCATTGCTCCCACCCTCAGATTTAAGAACTTTATGAGGTGATTCTTCGTAACATGTTGGTAAGGAGCAAATGCAAAATTTTTACATCATAATATTGATAAAAATAGCATCAGATGTTTTACGGATGTGGTAGAATACACAAATAAATGCTCAAGATTACATAAGTTTTGTAAATAATAGGAAATTTACAAGCTTACAATGTAGTCAAGAAAAAATAATATAAAGTATGATCTCGTGCATGTAAGTACTCTTCTCCCATGACATAAATAGTGCTTCATTTGACAGAATAACTAAATGTTATAGTTCTTCAAGTGTTTAAGAATTATCTGGCAAAAAAATAGGCAAAGAAACACATGTTTTGGAGCAGCAGACTCAAGGACAACTCACACTATGTTTCCTGACAACTACACCAAAATTTTAATGCTCGTTGGACTACACACAATTCTGAGATGTAAGCAGACTCAGGGACTCGTTACTTACATTATATCCACTGACAACTACACCAAAATGGTTTAGTTTGTCACTCCTTTTCATGTTCCGATAAAAATACTGTAAAAAATCAGTAGTAATAGTATAAGGCATAAGTATACCTTGTTGAGTACCGAAGAACTCATGAAGATCAAAAGCATGGATCTCTTTGAGAAAACAGGTTCTCATAACTGACATACAAGATCAAAAGTCTAATATTACACAATAACAGAAACGAATCATAGTGAGTAAATGAATAATAGTAGTTATACACACTTAAATATAAAATTCAACATTATGCGAGTACACACATAAGCTCAGTGCTCAGTAAATGACTCAAAATATATATGACCACAGATAATTACATAAGTGTGCCAAATTTCTTGATGTACAGTTATGAATATGAAGCCTCCGTCAAACATATAGTGGCAAACTTGTTATATTTTAATTAAGTTTCTGATGGTACATTGCACAGCTTAACATAAAGTACATGTTTTTTTCCATGAACATGCAAAGTGTGTGACATATAACAGCACTGAACGACATTCAGATTTGCCTAAAGACATTAATTGTGGCATAGTTAAAAAATGTTACAATTAACTATAGGTCCCAGAGTTGATACATACATAGTAATTACATGTGGTTTAAATGATCATACAAGGGAAAATTAGCATTGCTCGAAGATACATTCATACACACAGTAAAATTATAGACAATCATAATGTGAATTCATATAATTGAGTTTCTGTCGTAGATATTTAACAAAAGATATATGTGCATATACATTCAATTTCTTCTTATACTATATAAGTGACCTGAGTTCCAATCCATGTAAGTCAGTAAAGTACCTCTTTTCTTATGAGTGCATACTCAGTTTGGTCCTCGTAAGTTATTACACCTTCAGTTATTGAGTAATGTGTCTGTGATTATCACAAGTACTTCCTTATTATTACAATATAATTATTTCATTTTTTTTTAAATCGTAGTACTGTTTACATGACGATCATCAAACAGAAAATAGTAAGTAGCATCAGAAGATCAGTATCGTCACATGTTAAACGTCAGATAATCTGAGTTTGGAGTCAGAACTGTATAGAGTCAGAATCGAATAGAGACATACTTCTATGGAATCAGAACTGTATACTGTTAGAATGAAATAGAGGCATACTTTTATGGAGTCAAAGTTGTGTGGAGTCAGAATCTTATGGCGCCAGAATCGTTTGGAGTCGTAATCTTATCGAGTCAGAATCGTATGGCCATACATAGATAATCTCAACAACAAAATAAATACAACGTTCAAACTACATATCCTATAAAGCAACTAATAATGACATAACTTACTCTAAGATGCAACACAAAATAAGATTTGTTCTCAAACTGTTCAGAACTAGCTGAAAGAAATTGTTTATTAACCGAAAATGAAGTAAATAACTTTCTTCTTGAGTTTTCGATATTGCTTAATGACAAGAGAAAAAAAATTATCATTTTACAATCATTAACGAACGTGATAGAATCGACATTGTCTCACTGGTGTAGCAGAGCCGTAAGAGAAAGTCTGAAAATTTTTTAAATATAAATTATTGAAGTAAGTTATTTTACCCAAATATTTACAACATGCATAAAACCATAGCTGATGAACTTTCATCAAGGTATAAAAATACTACAAGATGAAAAGAAAAAGCTGTCGAAATGCGTAACAAATTTATATACAAGTCACGGATCAATATTTTTAACGCGACTGGTTTCTTCTGGAATCTCGAGTCTTTGGTAACAGGCCACTCAACATTCATATTGTTAGTATGTAGCACTCTCGATACATACTTTATAATCCAATCCGAAAATATGCCTTAGGTGATTCAACACATACAGTTCTGTGATTTTTCATTACTCCTGCAATACCTGAAAAATTCAATTATGATCATGTCACATACAAAAATAGAGTATCGTAAGTGTGAACAGCAATAAGTAAAAAAAAAATTAACTGAGAGAATTTCATTTTACAATTTCGCAAAGCTAGAAGATTCGTTTCACACATGTCTCACGCACGTAATTCAGCGGTAGAGAAAAATCTTTCTAAAACTATCCATGCTCGTTACTCGACAAAATTCATTTCACACATTCCTCACATAATTTGGCAGTAGATAAAAAAATGTTTGCACAATTATACATGTTCATTACTCGAGAGATCCATCCATATATGAGCTCTTATCTCCAAATAATTGAAAAGAAAACGTGTCATCTGCAAGGGCTGGTATTTCATAAAGGTAAAAGTTTCGTGTTTTCTGGAATTTTCAATGTATATCGCAGATATGATTGGTATCTAAACTGTAATTCGCGTTCTTTCCATAATCGATAGCTCTTAACGTCATAATGTATATCGTCAGTAGCAACAAAACCTCAATAGTACTGTCCTTTCAGAAATCCTTTGTTTCCTCATTAAATCGCACATAATGCTTCGTCTGTCTGCTCACAACATCATATTTCATTAACCTTCAGCATAATGTCCAATGAATAACAATCCATTTCACGTAATATACCATAATTGTACCATAATCCTCCATAGCAGCACCATAATAAACAATAATAAGGTCATAAGGCTCACAAGTCCAAAGGCAAAATTCCTCATCATATTTCACGTCTATATCGCGCATTATTCCCAGATATATTATGTGTATATTCACAGCTCTGAAATTATCACTCTTGAAAACGCTTCCTAAATAGCAGAACAAGCATCAGTCAGAAACGTTCCTAGTTAAATTGCTGCACATCACAAATACCTTTGTCAATTCAGAACCAAAAATAAAGTCATCAGTTATAACTAGAATTCATGACCTACTTCACAAAATATGTACCTACAGAAAAAGTCATCGCATGCACTTTCCTCAAAAATAACACTGTATTCTGTCTGGTAAAGGTATAGAAAAATGTACATCGCAAGTTACCACAAATCACAACAAACTCCATTACATGTGCAAACTATCTTTCTGAAGAAAAAAAATTGGTATCTTAGAACCTCAAAACAAAGTCTACGCTGTTACACCAAGATCTCAAAAGAAAAGTTCCAAACTTATGCAATAAGATAACAGTATTACGCCTCAGTCAGATACTTCTACAGTAGACTCAGAATAAAACCAGCTGAATACATGTCGTTCACAGATGGCTTAAAATTCCATATTGTCATAGCGCAAATACAGATGCAAAAAAAATTGTCTATTTCCGCGGATTTATCAGCTTGTTAGACTATGCTTACCAAATTCAAAATACTTTTCTTCAAACAACACGAATCATAGATCATCACTATTCATTAAATTTCCTATTAAGTAGATTGACAGCAAGAGATACAATAACTGATACAGAGATTAGTTGAAGAATATGAAACAGTGCTGAAAGCTAAAATAAGGAATTGCATTGCAACAGCTGGGACACCGTTGCTCGTCACTGCGTATGTTTACCAAAGTTCAGTAAACCTCCTATGGTTCCTCTTTGTACACTTTGATGTTCGATACATGATAAATACCTCGTGATTTATTTGTGCGTATGTTTTCAAGTTTCACAGTATTTGCATTTGCAATTCACTGTATGCGAAAAGGACCTTCATACACCAAGAAAAACTTGCTACTTAAAGACTTTCCTTTATGAGATGAACAATGGGATTTGAGCAACATTTTCTGACCTACCTGTAAGCTCTTGTTGTCTCTCGTGGATTCCATAGCTTCTCCCTTTTTCCTGCAGCCTTCTTGATGTTTTTTAAAGCTATGTTAGTTAATTCATCGTGTCTTAAATGACGTTGTGTAGGAAAGGCTACTAATTATTTAATACGGTCTGGTGCCGCTTTATTCTTCAATGCAAAGAATGGAGGCAACGTTGTAGAATCATTTGGTGGTTCGTTAATATTTTGATAATCAGATAGGTGCAGATACCTATTCCTGAGTTGACAATAGCAATACAACCTGCAAAGTTTACCTAATTCCATCACAATGCGTACTAAGGGTTACAAGATGGCTTAGAACGTGATATAAATATTGCTTTAATTCTTCTACGTCTCAAAGGTTTTAGCCGTGTATTAGGACGAAATCGTGGGTATTATCAGAAATTACTTTGTCAGCATGCCCTAATTATTTCAGAAGGTTCTTTGCGGATGCTATAGAAACAGATTTTGCAGTACCTTCCAGTAAAGGTGTGAAGGACACAAATTTAGAGGCAAGCTCAACAGGTACAAAAACAAATGAATGACCATGATTAGATCTCGTAACAGGACCGAAAATGTCAGCAGCAGCTGATTCTGTTAGTTTCACAGGAATGATCGGAAATAATGGTGTTCTATTCGTAACGGTAAGTGATTTTGCCTTTTGGCACAATTTGAATTTTGCCAAGACAGTACGAATTCGCTTTTCCATATTGTCAAAGTAGCATGTGGTGCGTGACTGAGATGTGTGTACCAAATGAGTTTGTTGACAAGTTCGTGTGGGATGCACAGTACCCAAATATAACTGTCAGGACATCTACATCTGAATGAAATGTTATTATTTGCAAGGTAGAACTATGTCATCGCAGTATTTGATTTGTTTTGCCACTTCTCTTTTAAGTCTTTCCAGATTGGATTCTACTTCTGTTCATGAGCAGTATCATATAACGAAGCTGAAATAAAGTTGTCAAAGGCTACTTTTTGCATATATGACAAACCTAAATTATTTTCCTTGCAATCTTCGTCATTACTCTGAACTATACCAACAGGTGTGCGTGAAAGTGCATTAGCAAAAAATGTTTTCTGAATCCGGAATGTAAATCACAGTCAAACTTAATTGCTGAAGCAATAAAGCCCAACATGTAAACGATAGTAATTTAATTTCGCTGTCATAATAAACTGAAATGTTCAATGATCGGTTCTATACATTAGTGTGTCTACCTTGCAAAAAGTAACGAAATTTATCAAATACTAAAACTATGGCTCAATGACAGAATAGTTACGTTCAGTTTTGGTTAAGAGACAACTGGAAAAGCTATACTACTCTGTGTATGCATTCCATTTTCTACAGTTTCTTGAAACAAGTATACACCAAATCTTGTACTGAACTATCTGTCGAAACGCAAAAAGTCAAGATATAGATGAGGATGTGATAATATGGGTGCATTAAGCAATGAAGATTTCAGATCATCATATTTGGTCTGGGCGACATCATCCCAGTCCCAGATTCTATTCTTACATGTTAGTTGACACAGTCTACGTGTAGATAAGATCTCTAAGCTGATGAAACGTCGATAAAAATTCACAACTTCTAAGTATCCTATAAGTTGTTATTTGTGTAAAGCTATAGGCATTTCTTCAATGGCTTCCAGTTTTTCTTGTTCGGTGATGTATCTGCCATGGAGATATTGTGGCCAAGAAATTAAATATGCTTTTTACCAAATTCTGATTTTTCTAAACTGACTGTAATGCCCTGCTCAGGAAACGTCTGTAATAGTTCGCTCAATACCTGGTTGTGTCCTGTCCAAAAATTTTCCACAGTCAAAATTTCTTCATGTTGGTGATGACCCTGTCTTTCAAATGCTTTGGTAAACTAATACTCAGACCACTTACAAATGCAGCAGATGAAACGTTGAGACAAAATGGTAAGCTTCGAAACTGGTAGCAGTTTCCAAAACAGAGAAAGGCTGTATATTTCAGTCATTCAGGATGTAATTCAATTTGCCAAAAAGCAAGAGAAGACATAGACTTTTCATCATAAAAGTTCTGCAACAGATCGTCTAGTGTTTTTTTTTCTGTTTCTATACTGATGATGTTTGGTTTGTGGGGAGCTCAAATGCGCGGTAATCAGTGGCCGTAAAAAGTTCCAATTTTTTCACTGTCCAATTTATTCAGTTTCACGAACGATGATGATGTTGAAATGATAAGGACAACACAAACACCAAATCTGCAGGCATTGAAAATCCCCAACCGGGCCGGGAATCGAACTGGGGACCCCGTGATCCAGAGGTAGCAACGCTAGCCACTAGACCACGATCTGCGGACTTGTGTTATATTGTTGATCTGTCTGGAATAGGGAACCAGTCTAATAAAACCGTCTTTCTTTTTAGCAACGTGTAACGGGCGGTTGTGTGAATTCACAGCACGCCCAATTATACCCTGATGTAGCATCGATTGTATTTCTTGCTTAACGTTTCCTCTGTATGTCAACGGAATAACAGAAGATGGTACAAAAAATTTAATATGTTTCTTAATCTTGAGTTCATAAAGAAAATTCACGTAGTTACTGTCTTGTGAGAAGAAACTTCAGATTGTGACTGCAAAATTTTTAATAATCCACGAGTGTCTGCATCAGAATCTACTTCACCTCTGAGTATTTTCTTTTCAATTAAGTGTTCTGTGGTAATAGATTGTTCAGCTTCAAAATAATATAATCGTCAGAAAAATTCAGTGACTGTTGTGCGTCGAGCGGAAAGAGAAAATGCAAATAGTTCACATCCTTGAAATTTAAGAGTTACAGGTACCTAATTTACTTGTAACGTTACGTAAGCATGGCATAAATTTAACCTCGCTTTATATTCACATAAAAACTCTACAATTACAATTGTTTCTGTTGACAAAAGAATAACTATCAGAAAATTCGCCGAATACTCGTCTCCCTGACACATGAAAACTAAAGACGTTTGATTACGTACATCTACACTCTTTCCTTGAATCACTGCCTTCAATTTATTTTTTGATAGAGGAAAAGTTGGGCAAACAGATGAAAGGTCACGTTTACTAAACACTGTCTCACTAATCACATTAACTGGGCTACCAGAATCAGGTACAGTATAAAATAAAGCGATTCCTATAGAAATCTTTACAATAGGATGTACAAGTGTATTTTCACAGCCGTCATTTCCTTCTAAGGAAGTATCTCTAACATCATCAAAACCTACTAAATTAATATCGTTGGAATGCAAACTGTCGGCAACTGCAAACGGTTCGTTTGGAGGCGTGGCTGCTAGTCACTGTTGTGTCGGCTCGTTTTGCCTGGTCTTGTTGCGTGGGTTGGGCGGTCTGATTTCTACAGTTGCACTACGCTAAGAATTTGAATTTCTGCGCTCACTCCAATTTTGATTTGATCTATCATCGTAATTATTTGATGGCCTCGTGGGCTCGATGCCCTGACTTCCACAACCTGAGCACCACGTACGGAATCATAATTTGAGCGGACACACCAATTTCTGTTAACTCTGTCAATACCATTACGCCTGAAATTGTCTTCATTGCCATAACGTCTGTGTTCATGCGATCCGCGATCTCTATTCCTGTACCGATAATTCTGACAGTCTCGAGGACATTTCTGGAGCGTCTGTGATCTACACTGTGGGGCTTATGTCTCATAACATGCCTGTTTTCGTAGCGTCTCTCATCATATCGTTCACACGAATTCCATCTACGTTTTCAGTTACGCTACTGACGGTAATTTTTCCCATGTTGTTGTTGTTGTTGTTGTTGTGGTCTTCAGTCCTGAGACTGGTTTGATGCAGCTCTCCATGCTACTCTATCCTGTGCAAGCTTCTTCATCTCCCAGTACCTACTGCGACCTACATTCTTCTGAATCTGCATAGTGTATTCATCTCTTGGTCTCCCTCTACGATTTTTACCCTCCACGCTACCCTTCAATACTAAATTGGTGATCCCTTGATGCCTCAGAACATGTCCGACCAACCCATCCCGTCTTTTAGTCCAGTTGTGCCACAAACTCCTCTTTTCCCCAGTTCTACTCAGTACTTCCTCATTAGTTATGTGATCTACCCATCTAATCTTCAGCATTCTTCTGTAGCACCACATTTCGAAAGCTTCTATTCTCTTCTTGTCCAAACTGCTTATCGTCCATGTTTCACTCCCATACATGGCTACACTCCATACAAATACTTTCAGAAACGACTTCCTGACACTTAGATCTATACTCGATGTTACAAACTTCTCTTCTCCAGAAACGCTTTCCTTGCCATTGCCAGTCTACATTTTATATCCTCTCTACTTCGACCATAATCAGTTATTTTGCTCCCCAAATACCAAAATTTCTTTACTACTTTAAGTGTCTCATTTCCTGATTTAATTCCCTCAGTATCACCCGACTTAATTCGACTACATTCCATTATCTTTGTTTTGCTTTTGTTGATGTTCATCTTATATCCTCCTTTCAAGACGCTGTCCGTTCAGTTCAACTGCTATTCCAAGTCCGTTGCTATCTCTGACAGAATTACAATGTCATCGGCGAAGCTCATAGGTTTTATTTCTTCTCCGTGGATTTTAACATCTACTCCGAATTTTTCTTTTGTTTCCTTCAGTGGTTAGTCAATATACAGATTGAATAACATCGGGGATAGGCTACCACCCTGTATCACTCCCTTCCCAACCACTGCTTCCCTTTCATGCCCCGTGACTCTTACTTATAACTGCCATCTGGTTTCTGTAGAAACTGTAAATAGCCTTTCGTTCCCTGTGTTTTACCCCCGCCGCCTTCAAAATTTGAAAGAGAGTATTCCACTCAATATTTTCAAAAGCTTTCTCTAAATTTACAAATGCTAGAAACGTAGGTTTGCCATTCCTTAATCTTTCTTCTAAGATAAGCCGTAAGGTCAGTATTCCCTCACGTGTTCCAGCATTTCTATGGAATCCAAACTGATCTTCCCCGAGGTCGGCTTCTACCATTATTTCCATTCGTCTGTAAAGAATTCACCTTAGTATTTTGCAGCCGTGACTTACTAAACTGATAGTTCGGTAATTTTCACATCTGTCAACACCTGCTTTCATTGGGATTGGAATTATTATATTCTTCTTGAAGTATGAGGGTATTTCGCCTGTCTCATACATCGTGCTCACCAGATGGTAGATTTTTGTCAGATCTGGCTCTCCATAGGTTGTCAGTAGATTAAATGGAATGTTGTCTACTCCCGGGGCCTTGTTTCGACTCAGATCTTCCAGTGCTCTATCAAACTCTTCACGCAGTATGATGTCTCCCATTGCATCTTCATCTACATCCTCTTCCATTTCCATAATATTGTCCTCGAGTACATCGCACTTGTATAGACCCTGTATAAACTCCTTCCATCTTTCTGCTTTCCCTTCTTTGCTTAGAACTGGGTTTCCATCTGAGCTCTTGATATTCATACAAGTGGTTCTCTTTTCTCCAAAAGTCTCTTTAATTTTCCTGTAGACAGTATCTATATTACCCCTAGTGGAATAAGGCTCTATATCCTTACATGTATCCTCTAGCCATCCCTGCTTAGCCATTTTGCACTTCCTGTCGATCTCATTTTGAGACGTTTGTATTCCTTTTTGCATTTTTCATTTACTGCATTTTTATATTTTCTCCTTTAATCAATTAAATTCAACATTTCTTCTGTTGCCCAAGGATTTCTACTAGCCCTCGTCTTTTTACCTACTTGATCCTGTGCTGCCTTCAGTACTTCATCCCTCAAAGCTACCCATTCTTCTTCTACTGTATTTCTTTTCCCTATTCTTGTCAATTGTTCCCTTAATCTCTCCCTGAAACTCTGTACAACCTTTGGTTAGTTTATCCAGGTCCCATCTCCGTAAAGTCCCACCTTTTTGCAGTTTCTTCAGATTTAATCTACAGTTCATAACCAATAGATTGTGGTCAGAGTCCACATCTGACCCTGGAAATGTCTCACAATTTAAAACCTGGTTCCTAAATCTCTGATACCTTCTAGTATCTCCAGGCTTCTTCCATGTATACAACTTTCTTTCATGATTCTTGAACCAAGTTTTAGCTATGATTATGTTATACCCTGTGCAAATTTCTACCAGGCGGCTTCCTCTTTCATTTCTTACCCCCAATCCATTTTCACCTACTACGTTTTCTTCTCTCCCTTTTCCTATTACCGAATTCCAGTCACTCATGACTATTAAATTTTCGTCTCCCTTCACTATCTGATTAATGTCTTCTATCTCATCATACATTTCATCACTTTCTTCCTCATCTGCAGAGCTAGTCGGAATATAAACTTGTACTACTGTAGTAGGCATGGGCTTCGTGTCTACCTTGGCCACAATAATGCGTTTATTATGCTGTTTGTAGTAGCTTACGCGCACTCCTATTTTTTTATTCATTATTAAACCGACTCCTGCATTACCCCTATTAGATTTTGTATTTATAACCCTGTATTCACCTGACCAAAAGTCTTATTCCTCCTGCCACCGAACTTCACTAATTCCCACTATATCTAACTTTAACCTATCTACTTCCCTTTTTAAGTTTTCTAAGAGTGCCAGTTTTTTTCTCCTGATAACGACGTCCTCTTGAGTAGTCCCCGCCCGGAGATCCGAGTGGGGGACTATTTTACCTCCGGAATATTTTACCCAAGAGGACGCCATCATCATTTCACCATACAGTAAAGCTGCATGCCCTTGGGAAAAATTACGGCCGTAGTTTCCCCTTGCTTTCAACTGTCCGCAGTACCAGCACAGCATGGCCGTTTTGGTTAGTGTTACAAGGCCAGATCAGGCAGTCATCCGGACTGTTGCCCCTACAACTACTGAAAAGGCTGCTGCCCCTCTTCAGGAACCACACGTTTGTCTGGCCTCTCAACAGATACCCCTCCGTTGTGGTTGCACCTACGGTACGGCTATCTGTATCGTGGAGGCACGCAAGCCTCCCCACCAACGGCAAGGTCCATGGTTCATAGGGGGGGGGGGGGGGGGGGATTTTTCCCATACTGATTATTATTGTCTCTCTCCTACCAAAATATCTTTGATCTCGGCATGAAGTTCGTCGTCAATCTCATTATTAAGTTCTCTAATTTCATTATTTGATTTTCTAAATCATTCATTATTAGATACCTGAATCTTTCATAACAAAATGGGAATCTGTTACGCTATGTTGATCGCCTGAACTGCATGTAGTTCCGTGCAGTTCGTCATGCATTCCTGGCAAATGACAGTCTGCACTCTGATTATTCACAGTATTGACCCAAAAGTTTCTTGACTTCACTTACTGAGAAAAATTTTCTGGACTATATCTCAAGTTTGCCGACAGTTCATTTGAAGCTACCTCTACAGTCTTGTCCATTCCCGCCTGTGCTCTAGGTTTCATTGTCGTTGTAGCAATAAAGAAAATAATACAAAGTGCAAGACATCTATCTTACACAAAACTCTTAACCTCACTGTTACAAAAGAAACTCAGAACTAGGAAATTGTTGAAACAAAAAGTTTTGCATTAACGCGAAGCAGCGCGCAAGCAACAAAAATGCTATGCAACAACTACTGACCAAGTACTGTTGCACAAAATTTTGCAAATGCAGTAGGAAGACGGAACATTTCTAACTGCACAGTTGGCCAACGAAACGAAATCTTGGCAGACAGGCCGACAGGTGAAACTGATTGGTAATTATTTTTAAACCCTTTTATATTTGTAATTATTGTTTGTTCCGCTCAAAGACGTGCGAAAATATGTGACGTTGCATTTCTGAGACTAATAGAATTCTTCTTGAGAACAAAAAGAAATAGAAATTAATTACTCTTCCTACAAATCCTAAGGAAACCAATTCTAAAGTATCTGCGAGTCAAAATATTCTCTAACAACCCCTAACAACTGTTCTGCAATGCTCCTGCACGCAACTGACAACTTACATCGTCTTACTGCTGCAAATGCGTCATCAGAAAAATGTTAAAAATATTTCAAAAGAAATACTACAATCCATGCAGAGTCCAATGCATGGTCATAATAACTGCAATAACTACTACCATATATACAGTTTGAGTGTTCCGTGGGGATTTGGTCGACAAACCTTAAACGGTGTTGGAAAAAAAACGAAAGAAACCAATAAACACTTTAATTTACTAAAATCGCAAAACAGAGTATTTAAGCACTGACAAACTTTACACAGAATTTAATTATGTCACGATGTCTATACTCAATAACCATGATACGGCGACAGCAAAGATACGAAAAATACTCTCAATGTATGCCGGCCGCGATGGTCTCGCGGTTCTAGGCGCGTAGTCCGGAACCGCGCGACTGCTACGGTCGCAGGTTCGAATCCTGCCTCGGGCATGGATGTGTGTGATGTCCTTAGGTTTAAGTAGTTCTAAGTTCTAGGGGACTGATGACCACAGCTGTTAAGTCCCATAGTGCTCAGAGCCATTTGAACTCTCAATAATATCTCATACTCACACACCACATCAGAACCATTGGTCAAGCTTGCAAAGAAGTATTATCGTCCAGCTCTCAGGATCTGTGCAGTTATCTTACAATTCATGAAACTAGATAGAAGGCATAAACGGGCAACATCAGACTCGGTTCACGAGGTGGCCACATCGAGACGGACGGCAAGTTTAGCCGGCTTGAGATGGCTACGCAGCAAGAAACTGTTATTCGATGTTTCATCATCAATAAGACGGACAAAGATTTGGACGCCGCTACTATCATGGTTTTGAGTAAAGGACTGAAGTTTGTACCTAGGCCAAAGGTTTTGCCAACACATTCATTCATCAGTGTCGTTTAAGAAGCTGTTCGACCGTTTTCCATGGAGTCACCAGAAGAAGTAACACACGAAACGTGTCCACCAGTTATGAAATCCCCACTAACAACTGAGTAATACATCAGTGGCTTCGCAAGGAGACCAAGACGATGGTTCTTCTAACCGATAAAGGTAATGCCACTGTTTTAATGTCTGGTGACAATTATCAAGATGAAATTTACAGGACGCAACGGAAGATTCACGGAAGTTACCCTTTCAGAATCATTATCTCTTCAAGGTAAAATCTTTAATAAGGAGCGTTCAGCTTTGTTTAAACATGTCATGACCTTGATTTTTTTTTAATTTTTTATTTTTTTATGTTTTTCATCAGTCTTCTGACTGGACCGATGCGGCCCGCCAAGAATTCCCCTCCTGTGCTAACCTCTCCGTCTCAGAGTAGCACTTGCAACCTGCGTCCTCAATTATTTGCTGTATGTATTCCTATCTCTGTCTTCTTTTACAGTTTTGCTCTCTACAAGTCCCTCTAATACCATGGAAGTTATTCTCTTACGTCTTAACAGATAACCTATCATCCTGTCCCTTCTCCTTATCAGTGTTTTCTACATATTCTATTCCTCTCCGGTTCTGCGCAGAATCTCCTCATTCCTAATCTTATAAGTCCACCTAATTTTGAACATTCGTCATTAGCACCGCGTCTCAAATGCTTCTATTCTTTTCTGTTCAGGTTTTCCCACAGTCCATGTTTCATGCTGTACTCCAGACGTACATTCTCCGAAATTTCTTCCTGAAATTATGGCCGATATTTTATATTAGTAGACCTCTTTGCACGGAATGCCGTTTTGGCCATTGCTACTATGCGTTTGATGTCCTCCTTGTTTCGTCCGTCATTGGTTATCTTACTGCCTAGGTAACAGAATTCCTTAACTTGTTCTTCTTCGTGGCCATCAATCCTGATGTTAAGTTTCTCGCTGTTCTCATTTCTACTACTTCTCATTACCTTCGTCTTTCTTCGATTTACCTTTAATCCACACTCTGTACTCATTAGACTGTTCATTCCGTTCAGCAGATCATATAAAACATTTTCACCTTCACTCAGGATAGCAATGTCATCAGCGAATCGTATCGCTGATACCCATTCACGCTGAATTTTAATTCCACTACTGCACCTTTCTTTTATTTCAATAATTACCATCCTCGATGTACATATTGAACAGTAGGGGCGAAAGGCTACATCCTTGTCTTACACCCTTTTTAATGCAAGCACTTCGTTCTTGGTCGTCCACCCGTATTATTCCCCCTTGGATTACGGCCATGGTGGTTGTTCTGGTTACTGATTTCTCACGATCTATGCACCCAAATTGCGTGAAAATGTAATCACATGTCAGTTCCAGTATAATATATATGTCCAATCAATACCCGTTTATCATCTGCATTTCTTCTTGGTGTAGCAATTTTAATGGCCAGTAGCGTATATGACCTTTCTCTCCCTGTATCATACCGCTACTTTTCTCAGAATTTTAAACGTCTTGCACCGTTTTACGTTGTCGACCGTTTTTTCCAGTTCGACAAATGCTATGAAAGTGTCTTAATTGTTCTTTAGCCTTGCTTCCATTATCAGCCGTAACGTCAGAATTGCCTCTCTCGTCCCTTTACTTTTCCTTAAGCCAAACTGATCGCCATCTAGCGCATCCTCAATTTTCTTTTCCTTTCTTCTGTGTATTATTCACGTAAGCAACTTGAATGCATGAGCTGTTAAGCTGATCGTGCGGTAATTCTCGCACTTGTCAGCTCTTGCCGTCTTCGGATTTTTGTGGATGATGTTTTTCCGAAAGTCAGACCGTATGTCGCCAGACACATACATTCTACACACCAACGTCAATAGTCTTTTTGTTGCCACTTCCCCCAATGGTTTTAGAAATTCTGATGGAATGTTATCTATCCCTTCTGGCTTATTTGATTTTAAGTCCTCCAAAGCTCTTTTAAATTCTGATTCAAATACTGTACTCCCTATCTCTTCTAAATCGACTCCTGTTTCTTCTTCAATCACATCAGACAAATCTTCCCCCTCATAGAGGCCGTCAATGTATTCTTTCCACCTATCGGCTCTCTCCTCTGCATTTAACAGTCGAATTCGAGTTGCACTCTTAATGTTATTACCCTTGCTTTTAATCTCACAGAAGGTTGTTTCGACTTTCCAGTATGCTGACAATCATTTCTATTTCGATGTCTTCACATTTTTCCTGCAGCTATTTCGTCTTAGCGTCCCTGCACTTCCTACTTATTTCATTCCTCAGTGACTTGTACTTCTGTATTCCTGAGTCTCCCAGAACATTTTTGTACTCCCACCTTTGATCGATCAGTTGAAGTATTTCTTCCTTTTCTCATGATTTCTTCGCAATTACCTTCTTTGTACCTATGTTGTCCTTCCCAACTTCTGTGATTGCCCCCCATTCCTCTTCAACTGTACTGCCTACTGAGCTATTCCTTATTGCTGTATCTATAGACTCAGAGAACATCAAGCGTATCTCGTCATTCCTTACAAAGGAACCTCCCCATCGCACCCCCCTCAGATTTAGTTATAAGTTGCCACAGTGGATAGGCCTTGAAAAACTGAACACAGATCAATCGAGAAAACAGGAAGAAGTTGTGTGGAACTATGAAAAAAATAATCAAAATATACAAACTGAGTAGTCCATGTGCAAGATAGGTAACATCAAGGAGAATGTGAGCGTAGGAGCGCCTTGGTCCCGTGGTTAGCGTGAGCAGCTGCGGAACGAGAGGTCGTTGGTCCAAGTCTTCTCTCGGTTGAGACTTTTACTTTCTCTATTTTCGCAGAGTTATGATCTGTCCGTTCGATCATTGACGTCTCTGTTCACTGTAATAAGTTTAGTGTCTGTGTTTTGCGACCGCACTTTTAACCGTGCGATTAGTAGACGAAAGGACGTGCCTCTCCGATGGAAACCGAAAACATTTGATCACAAGGTCATAGGTCAACCGATTGCTCCACAGGAAAACACGTCTGATATATTCTATACGACACTGGTGACGGCATGTGAGTCACATGACAGGAATATGTTGTCGACCCTCCTAACTTGTACACTTAGCGAATGGGTAAAAAGATTCTTCTACGTTGCCCGATTTGGGTTTTCTTGTGGATGAGATAATTACTCCCAAAAAAGTGATGAAAACATAAGAGTTTGTCACATAAACTGAAAATAAAGAATTAAAATTTTCACTGGAGGGAAAACTTGAACCTAGGACCTCTCGTTCCGTAGCTGCTCTCGCTAACCACGGGACCACGGCGCTCCTTAACTGTAATTCTCCCTGATATTGTATATCTTCGCATGGACTACTCAGTTTGTATATTTTACTTATTTTTTTCATAGTTCGACACAACTTCTTCCTGTTTTCGCGATTGATCTGTGTTCAGTTTTTAAAGGCCTATCCACTGTGTCTCCTTATAACTAAATCTGAGGGGGGTGCGATGGGGAGGTTTCCTTGTTAGTAATTCCGTATCCCACTTCTTTGCGTATTGATTCTTCCTGACTATTGTCTTAAACATCAGCCTGCTCTTCATCACTACTAAATTGTGATCTCAGTATAAATTTTCTTCTGGGTAAGCCTTAGAGTCCAGTATCTGATTTCGGAATCTCTGTCTGACCACCTCTTATCACCCGGCCAATTCCGTTTATATCGCCTCCTCTTGTGATTCTTGAACAGAGTATTCGCTATTACTAGCTGAAACTTGTTACAGAATTCAATTAGTCTATCTCCTCTATCATTCCTTGTCCATAGCCCACTATCTCCTGTAATCTTTTCTTCCACTCCTACCCCTATAACTGCATTCCAGTCTGCCACGAGTATTAGATTTTAATATCTCTTTACATACTGTATTACCCTTTCAATGTCCTCATACACATCCTCTATCTCTTCAGCTTTCGACGTCGGCATGTATGCCTCAACTATCTTTGTCGGTGTTTATTTGCTGTCGATTCTGATAGGAACAACCCTATAACTGAACTGTTCACAGTAACACACCCTCTGGCTGGCTCTGAGCACTATGGGACTTAACATCTATGGTCATCAGTCCCTAACACACCCTCTGCCCCACCTTCCTATTCATAACGAATCGTACTCCCGTTATACCATTTTCTGCTGTTGTTGATATTACCCTACACTCATCTGACCAGAAACCCTCGTTTTCTTTCCATTTCACTTCACTGACCTCTACTATATCTAGATTTAGCCTTTGTATTTCCCTTTTCAGATTTTTTTGTTTCCCTACCATGTTCAAGCTTCTGATATTCCACGCCCCGTCTCGTAGAACGTTATCCTTTCGTTGATTACTTAATTCTTTTTCATGGTCGCCTCCCCCTCGGCGATCCTCTCCCGGAGATCCGAATGGGGGACTGTTCCGGAGTGTTTTTCCAATGGAGAGACCATCATGACTCTTTTTCTATTACAGGCCACATGTCCTGTGGATACACGTTACGTGTCTTTAATGCAGTGGTTTCCATTGCCTTCTGCATCCTCATGGCGTTGATCATTGCTGATTCTTCCACCTTTAGGGGCAATTTCCCACCCCTAGGACAAGAGAGTGCCCTGAACCTCTATCCGCTCCTCCGCCCTCTTTGATGAGGTCATTGGCAGAATGAGGGGTGACTTCTTAAGCCGGAAGTCTTCGGACGCCAATGCTGATTATTAATCAAAATCTAAGCAGTGGTGGGATTCGAACCCAGGACCGAAGACTTTTTGATTCTGAATCAAAGACGCTACCCCCTTTTTTTTGTATCTGATCGGGGCGGACGTGGTACGACATCCGATTAAGTTCGTTGATGATCGTTCAACTCAGTTTTTTTATTACAGAGGGTACATAACCCTCTGACCGAACACGCTGAGCTAACGTGCCGGCGTCCTAGACCAACTCAACATACTGTACATTTAATAATCCATTTTTGAACAAACTGATAGTGTCGCCATTGGTATACGGAGGACTCTGAGGAAAAGGCGTTGGAATCTGCTTCAGGCCCATAGTATTTTGGAGGTATGTTGATGAGACGTTTGTAGTGAGGCCCCACTGTGTAGATGAATTATAAGCCTTTTTTAAACATCTGAATTCTATCCACAGTCAAATCCGTTTTACAATGGATATCGAAAAAGGGGAATATTTTTCATTTTTCGACGTTTTGGTGCGACACACTTTGGGACGTCATTGTTGACAAGAGCAATCTAGAGAACAAACTTCTACACTTGAAGAGAGTTTTGGAAGCCAACGGTTATTCTCAACAGCAGATACGTAAAGCAGTATGAACGTCTTAAATCCATGGCTTTCCGATCGTAAGTGGGAAGTCAAAAATAGAACTGATTCTCAGTGAACATAAAGTGGAAATAATTTTCCACCCTCTATCAAAGGCAACAACATTCCTGGATCCCATTAAAATGATTTCAGGCTTTGGAAGCCTGGGATTTACAAGATCCCCTTTGAGTGGAGCCTGTGGTACATCGAAAAGACAACATGTAGAGTTCACGAAAGATGCACGGAACACCGCAGGTACACCCGGATTTTTTTTGTGTCGTCAGAGTTCGGACTGGTTTGATGCAGACCTCCACTTCCTCTCCTGTGTCAGTATCTTCATCTCAGAGTAGCACTTGCAACCTAAGTCCTCAGTTATTTGCTGGAGGTATTCCTACCTCTGTATTCCTCTACAGTTTTTACCCTTACATTTCCCTGTAGTACCATGGAAGTTATTCCGTGATATCTTAGATGTCCTATCCTCCTGTCTGTGACAGGGACTGTCGCGGGGTTGCCGCTAACGAAAACGCGGCGGGACGGACAGGATCAGCCCGCGAGCAAACAAGACGGACGAACGGGAATGGAACGACAAGCACAACGACAGACAAGCGAGCAATACACCAAGATCAACAACAAAATACTAAGCAATGGGATCATAAAGGCAGACTCACGAAATCAAAACAACGCCCACTCGTAACGAGAAGTAAGCACACGCAACACAAACACGATGTCTGTAGGAGAGATGTCAACTGAATCAACGCGAATACCAGACCTCCTCGCTGAGTGAGATGCAGCTGCCTAAATACACTATTGGGTATGTTGCTATTGTCCGCTGGGACCACGTGCTCCACAGTGGCGCCCTCACGTTAGGCTTGGGGCCAGAAGTGCGCGCAGCCATGACTTTCGGTGCGATTACTGCAGCGACTTCTAGTGGTCATCGAGTTCCATGCCGTATGGCCCGGATTCGAAACCCATGGCGCTCAGTACCAGACTGTCCCTTCTTCTTGCCAGTATTTTCCACATATTCCTGTCCTCTCTGATTCTGCGCAGAACCTCCTCATTCCTTAATTAGAATTATATGAATAACTTCAGCTGCTAATAGGCGTTGATATATATCAACGGAGACAGGTGAAAATGTGTGCCTCAACCGGGACTCGAACCCGGGATCTCCTGCTTACATGGCAGACGCTCTATCCATCTGAGCCACCGAGGGCACAGTTCGACTGCAGGGACTATCACTTCCCGCTAGACTCACATTCTCACCTTGTATGTCCACGCACTACTTTTGTAGTGTCCCACCCCACACCCTCATTCCTTATCTTATCAGTCCACCTAATCTTCAACATCCTTGTGTAGCACCACATCTCGAATGGTTGTAGTCTCTTCTTTTCCACTTTTCCCGTATTATATGCTTTCCTACCATAGAGTGCGGTATTCCAAAAGTACATTCTTAGATATTTCTTCCTCAAATTAAGGCTTATGTTTGATACGAGCAAACTTCACTTGGCCAGGAATGCAATTTTCTTCAGTGCTAGTCTGCTTTTTATGTCCTCCTTGCTCCGTCCAACGTAGATTATTTTGCTACCTAGACGTCAGAATTCCTTAACTTCAACTACTTCGTGATCACCTATTACGATGTAAAGTTCCTCGCTATTCTGATTTATGCAACTTCTCATTACTTTCGTATTTCTTTGATTTACTCTGAACATTTTCTGTTCTCATTAGACAGTTCATTTCATGCAACAAATCGTGGAATTCTTCTTCACTTTCACTCTGGATAGCAATGTCATCAGTGAATCTTACATAGATATCCTTTCACCCTGAATTTTAATCTTTCTTTTATCTCTGTTATTGTTTCTTCGAAGTACAGATTGAACAGTAAGAGCACCAAGTTATTTCTCAACCACACATGCAATCATACAACTACAAATACCGTTAGAGTAAATGATAAAGAGATACTAAAATAAAGTATGTACAAGTAAATGAAATAAAAACACCTAACATATTTCATCTTCCCTTCAGTGGTTATAGCGCCATTTTGTCACGTAAGAATAGCATGGCGGATTCGATAGGCTGTAACAAGCATGATACGCAGGTAATACATTTATTCATGGTATATGAAACTAACCGCCAGTGACGTTACTCGGTGTAACAAACATGAGTTGCAAGTGACACATTTAGTCAAGGTATATGTAACGAACTGATGGCGACGTTTCAGTGCATAAGGTCTTTTTCCGTGCCAGTCTGGTAAACCTGCGAATGACCTTCGAGGCTGAGGTCCATTACACTCAACCCAGAGCTAACCATTTTGAGTCCCTGTTACATTGTCATCGCTAAAAGATGAACATCAAGGAGAGGAGAGATGGAGGCGTAAAGTCCCTGATCACCAGAATTTGTGCCTATGTAGTGGATGAAGTCTCAAAGCTCTCTGGAGTGCCTCATGGAATTTAGCCACTGTGAAACTCTTGCTAGTGACCTGTCAGATGGGGGCGTTATACTCAGTGACTCCTTGACGTATTAGAGAGGAATAGGCTACAATCCAGAACTGCGTTTCACTTTCTCTGTGCTCTCATCATGGTACAACACAAACATAACATCATGTTATGCATCATTGATCAGGAGATACACCTAAGGCACAAGACTGGCAGAATGTAAGGGACCATTTTGCGTGCGGAAGAACTTTTCTAGTATGTGACTGACCGTTACACTCGCGAATCCCCCAGCCGAAAGGTCCATTCGACCCTTTCAGCTGTTTCTTTCGTTGCTGGACAATCGACAACGATAGAAGTAGAAAATTCAGTATTTAATTCGGATGGCAGCTATTGGTGCTGTCAAAGCTTTTAGTAGTTTCCTATCATTCTAACACAACGGCACATCCCATACAGAGTGCGCCTGTTCGACGCTGAGATGTACAGTCCATGCTGTCACTGCATACGCTGTAGTTCCCAAGTGGGTACCCCTGCTACATTCAATTGGGTGCCGGCTGCAGTTGATTTGATAGGTTTAAGTGATAATATTTTCCGTCTTTTAGCGTGTGTCGCGTAACTGTAGCCACTCTTGCGCCTTAAAAATTCTACAAGTTATTTATCATTTAACATCATTTAAAAGTGGGCTTCGTCATATAAGAATCAGTTGTTAAATAGTTGATCGCTACTGTAGGTTATTGTATTTCTTCAGTTCACTCTTATGCAATGACCAGAATTGTCAATTAGTGTAATAATTTAACTATACAGTGGCTAGGGACTGTAATCATTGAGCAACACTTCTGGAAACATCCAGAAGCTATACTATCAGTTTCTTGATAAATTAACCTAAGTGTTCTAATTTTTTCCTTCAGTATATTTGTGCCTCTTTCATTCCTGGCGTCGAGCTGTGAATATGTAAGTGGCAATCTCCTGTTACCAGGCCGAAATAGATTACGTTGTAATATTAATGCAGATTCTATTTATTATAAAACACTTTAACCATCCTAGTTTTCTGTGTAATGAATACAGTTCTGCACGTATTTGTCTGTTCGTACTATGACTGCTGGTAGATTGTTGAGTGGTATGAAAACCAGACAATTTACGTGTTCTTTCGTTATTTACTCCTTATTGCAAAAATGGTTCAAATGGCTCTGAGCACTATGGGACTGAACTTCTGAGGTCATCAGTCCACTAGAACTTAGAACTACTTAAACCTAACTAACCTAAGGACGTCTCACACATCCATGCCCGAGGCAGAATTCGAACCTGCGACCGTAGCGGTCGCGCGGTTCCAGACTATAGCGCCTAGAACCGCTTGGCCACCCCGACCGGCCCTTATTACTAGCAGGCCTGTCCTGAGATTAATTTTCAGATCGTTTCCTCACTCTCGCGTACAATTTCAAGTAAGAAATTTGACAAAGTGATTGGTCGTCTACTGCTGAAAATGACGTGATGAATCTGTCTATTCTGTGAGCCTCTAATTGAGATCTTAGACGTGGTGCTGTTGGATTCCTGCACATACATTGGTGCTTTGCCCTTCTAGTAAGCATCATCAGTGAATGATGAGAGCCTTCGGAATGAAATAAAGATCATAAAACAAATAGCTGTAAGTAATGGATATAAACCCACTCTCATAGACAATTTAGTTAAATAAATAAAAACGAAAATTAGTAAAACAACCACCAACATGCTACCTCCTTCCTCGGTAACATCTCCCAAAAAACTGTCAATATCTTCAAGCGACACAAAATAACAATGGCATTGAAAACACACAATAAAATATACCACGGTCTTCCTCATAACGTCGAAATCACTCAAGATAAATTTTCATCCTCTTCCATATATAAAATCATAAGCAGTAAATGTCCAACTCAGTACATACGTCAAACTGGCCATAACTTCCACACCAGATCCAAACAACACATCAACGTTCTCCGATTCAACACGCCACACACATCTGCAGTCGCTTATTATATGAAAAATACAGGATATCATTTGACAACGTAGAAAGAAATTTTGAAATACTACATAAACTAAACAAAGGACACAGAATATCTCTGTGTGAAAAGCTAGAAATCTGTACACAAAAAAAAGAAAACTTGGAGAACATCTGTTCAGTGACAATAATGTAACAAGCTCAACAAAGTACTTAAGGTATGCTCATAATTTACAGTTTGAATGCATATCAATTAATGTAACCACTTCCATTCATCCCTCAATATGTTAAAACTACAATACTTAGGTATAATCTATTGTAATCCTTTTCTATATACGAAATTAATATTGTAATTGATGCATGCATTTACCTGTATTCAAGAGCAGCAGATTAACATTTTTAAAACAAAAGGAAAACATTTATGTATATAACTATTTAATCACTATTTTTGTATCCAATGCTGAGACACATGCATAGTAAAATTTATATGTAGCTACCTAACGTAATATAACTTAGTTGTGCACATGTCAGTGTTCTGGTTCACAAACAAAACATAGTTTTGTAGAAACCTTTTATTCATTATCTCTCTATCCAGTGTAAAAAAAAAAAAAAATCTGTAGCATGTACAACTTCTTCAAAACGACAGAGTAAATGTAATGTACAGTGGAGAGGACATACGTCAGGCAACCTTCAACACTTCTACTTACTGTCTCTGTAAGTACAATTCACTGTCAGAAATTCATGGTTTTTTACCTTCTAAAGTGCATTTTCTAAGTAAATAATTTTTATCTTTAGCAGAATACACAAAATACCCTACACTGCCCTTGATCTGCAACTATGAAAAGACGTCTGCACTCTTCACCGACACCATCCATGTAAATAAACAATTCTCCACCTGAGGCTTATGGTGTGAAGGATCGAAACGCGTAGTGACAAAATAATCATGTGGCTGAGGCAGAAACTATTTTATTTGTGTTGATCAAAGTCGCAGCCTTCATAACGCCGTCCCTTATGGACGAAATATTCGGTTGTATGCCTTGCGGGGCAATTAAAGAAGTTAGAAATTACGAGATAATGAAGGTCATCGCTAGTATCGATTTTAACAACGAATGCAGGAGATCTGGTAAAAAAAGTTATAAGATCTAGAAAACGTGGATAGATACCGAAATTAGAGTACTCCAGGGAAAGAAAATTTGTTAAATAGATAACGATATAATAGCCATCTAGTACTGGCGAATAAAATACAAAATGTTACCTCCAACTATGTGTGGCACGAAATCAATGTCAGTGTCAACAAGCAGTACATTACTATCATAAAAAGACACAAAAGAATGTTATCCAAAACTAGAAACGTGCAGCTGACATCGAACCACATAGACAACAATTCAGGAAAGCAACGTAAATTCTACATCAAAGCTATAAACGCCACTGAAATTGAAATCAATGATGAAGAGCATGACCTACTTATAAAGGTCTGAAATTCAACAGAGGACAACCACTCAACACCATAAATATTAAAGAATTAATTGTAATTAGTAAGAATGCAGTATGTGGCGCTAAATTCGTTAGAAACAGTAAAATTGTTGTAGCAGAAAAGTTAAAAATCTGCTTGGAAAAAAACCGCAAGAGAAACAAAAAAACCACCACCGTTAACGAAAATAAAGCACTCCACACATTAAATACTAAACTGGAAAACCACAAAGCAATTGTCACAAAAGCAGACAAAGGAAATTCAACAATTACAGTATATGAAAATGAATTCATCCAGAAAACCTCAAAGTTCTTTGAAGAAAATAATATCATACAGCTAGAAAAAGACTCTACAAACGGATTTCAAACTGAACTAAGGCGCTCTTCAGAAATACTACCTTTCTGCTTACTGGCAAAGAAAGGCACTATGTACATGCATGAATCCAACAACACCTAGCCTAAGATCTTAACTGCTCACAGAAAACGTAGCTCCGTAAGACCAAACTCCAAGTCAATAAATTACCCTGGGTACAAAATTCTACAGAAACTGAACAAGCCTACAGGATAACTTTGTGTTTTAAAGCAACAACTCGATAAAATATAGCCTCTCATTGGCCAGTGGTATGAAAGACATACACAGTACTTACCAATACCAAATTATTTCTCTGGATGACACAAGTCTGCATACTAACATCAAAATTCATGATGCTTTAGCAGCTATTAAACGACACTTAATAAAAAACAAAATGCTCTCCCTAGCAGAAATCAAAGAATTCATCAACCTTCTGGAACTGGTGTTGAAATATAATGACTTTGATTTTAAAGAAAAAATCTTCAAGCAAAGAAATGGGCTAACTATGGGCAACAGCATATCAGGAACTACAACTGAAATATTTCTCAACCACCTAGAGCACAAACTTTTCACAAAAAAGCCAACATACATTGAAAAAGTGCAGTTCTGCAGAAGATGTAGACGGCACATTTCTGATCACTGATGAGCAAAACAAGGATGATGTCGTAGAAATCCCCCAAACATTTAATAAAATGCGCAAGAATATTAATTTCATTTGTGAGCAGGAAACAAACAAGATAAAAATATGCCTACAGATTTGTAGAAAACCAGCCACTATAGATGTAAACATACATGCTTCCTTATGCCACATCAACATGGACAAGCCAGCAGCTAGCGCTCAATGATCTACAGAGCCATTTTGAGTCAATGTTACATTGTCATCGCTGAAAGATGAACATCAAGGAGAGGATAGATGGAGGCGTAAAGTCCCTGATCACCAGAATTTGTGCCTATGTAGTGGATGAAGTCTCAAAGCTCTCTGGAGTGCCTCATGGAATTTAGCCACTGTGAAACTCTTGCTAGTGACCTGTCAGATGAGGGCGTTATACTCAGTGACTCCTTGACGTATTAGAGAGGAATAGGCTACAATCCAGCACTGCGTTTCACTTTCTCTGTGCTCTCATCATGGTACAACACAAACATAACATCATGTTATGCATCATTGATCAGGAGATACACCTAAGGCACAAGACTGGCAGAATGTAAGGGACCATTTTGCGTGCGGGAAGAACTTTTCTATTATGTGACTCACCGTTACCCTCGCGAATCCCCCAGCCGAAAGGTCCATTCGACCCTTTCAGCTGTTTCTTTCGTTGCTGGACACTCGACAACGATAGAAGTAGAAAATTCAGTATTTAATTCGGATGGCAGCCATTGGTGCTGTCAAAGCTTTTAGTAGTTTCCTATCATTCTAACACAACGGCACATCCCATACAGAGTGCGCCTGTTCGACGCTGAGATGTACAGTCCATGCTGTCACTGTATACGCTGTAGTTCCTAAGTGGGTACCCCTGCTACATTCAATTGGGTGCCGGCTGCAGTTGATTGAAGTTACTGTCAGCTTTGATAGGTTCAAGTGATAATATTTTCCGTCTTTTAGCGTGTGTCGCGTAACTGTAGCCACTCTTGCGTCTTAGAAATTCTACAAGTTATTTACATTTAACATCATTTAAAAGTGGGCTTCGTCATATAAGAATCAGTTGTTAAATAGTCGATCGCTACTGTAGGTTATTGTATTTCTTCAGTTCTCTCTTATGAAATGACCAGAATTGTCAATTAGTGTAATAATTTAACTACACTCCTGGAAATTGAAATAAGAACACCGTGAATTCATTGCCCCAGGAAGGGGAAACTTTATTGACACATTCCTGGGGTCAGATACATCACATGATCACACTGACAGAAACACAGGCACATAGACACAGGCAACAGAGCATGCACAATGTCGGCACTAGTACAGTGTATATCCACCTTTCGCAGCAATGCAGGCTGCTATTCTCCCATGGAGACGATCGTAGAGATGCTGGATGTAGCCCTGTGGAACGGCTTGCCATGCCATTTCCACCTGGCGCCTCAGCTGGACCAGCGTTCGTGCTGGACGTGCAGACCGCGTGAGACGACGCTTCATCCAGTCCCAAACATGCTCAATGGGGGACAGATCCGGAGATCTTGCTGGCCAGGGTAGTTGACTCACACCTTTTAGAGCACGTTGGGTGGCACGGGATACATGCGGACGTGCATTGTCCTGTTGAAACAGCAAGTTCCCTTGCCGGTCTAGGAATGGTAGAACGATGGGTTCGATGACGGTTTGGATGTACCGTGCACTATTCAGTGTCCCCTCGACGATCACCAGTGGTGTACGGAGAGTGTAGGAGATCGCTCCCCACACCATGATGCCGGGTGTTGGCCCTGTGTGCCTCGGTCGTATGCAGTCCTGATTGTGGCGCTCACCTGCACGGCGCCAAACACGCATACGACCATCATTGGCACCAAGGCAGAAGCGACTCTCATCGCTGAAGACGACACGTCTCCATTCGTTCCTCCATTCACGCCTGTCGCGACACCACTGGAGGCGGGCTGCACGATGTTGGGGCGTGAGCGGAAGACGGCCTAACGGTGTGCGGGACCGTAGCCCAGCTTCATGGAGACGGTTGCGAATGGTCCTCGCCGATACTCCAGGAGCAACAGTGTCCCTAATTTGCTGGGAAGTGGCGGTGCGGTCCCCTACGGCACTGCGTAGGATCCTACGGTCTTGGCGTGCATCCGTGCGTCGCTGCGGTCCGGTCCGAGGTCGACGGGCACGTGTACCTTCCGCCGACCACTGGCGACAACATCGATGTACTGTGGAGACCTCACTCCCCACGTGTTGAGCAATTCGGCGGTACGTCCACCCAGCCTCCCGCATGCCCACTATACGCCCTCGCTCAAAGTCCGTCAACTGCACATACGGTTCACGTCCACGCTGTCGCGGCATGCTACCAGTGTTAAAGACTGCGATGGAGCTCCGTATGCCACGGCAAACTGGCTGACACTGACGGCGGCGGTGCACAAATGCTGCGCAGCTAGCGCCATTCGACAGCCAACACCGCGGTTCCTAGTGTGTCCGCTGTGCCGTGCGTGTGGTCATTGCTTGTACAGCCCTCTCGCAGTGTCCGGAGCAAGTATGGTGGGTCTGACACACCGGTGTCAATGTGTTCTTTTTTCCATTTCCAGGAGTGTATACAGTGGCTAGGGACTGTAATCATTGAGCAACACTTCTGGAAACATCCAGAAGCTATACTACCAGTTTCTTGATAAATTAACCTAAGTGTTGTAATTTTTTCCTTCAATATATTTGTGCCTTTTTCATTCCTGGTGTCGAGTTGTGAATATGTAAGTGGCAATCTCCTGTTACCAGGCCGAAATAGATTACGTTGTAATATTAATGCAGATTCTATTTATTATAAAACGGTTTAACCATCCTAGTTTTCTGTGTAATGAATACAGTTCTGCACGTATTTGTCTGTTCGTACTATGACTGCTGGTAGATTGTTGAGTGGTATGAAAACCAGACACTTTACGTGTTCTTTCGTTATTTACTCCTTATTGCAAAAATGGTTCAAATGGCTCTGAGCACTATGGGACTGAACTTCTAAGGTCATCAGTCCCCTAGAACTGAGAACTACTTAAACCTAACTAACCTAAGGACGTCACACTCATCCACGCCCGAGGCAGGATTCGAACCTGCGACCGTAACGGTCGCGCGGTTCCAGACTATAGCGCCTAGAACCGCTTGGCCACCCCGTCCGGCCCTTATTACAAGCAGGTCTGTCCTGAGATTAATTTTCAGATCGTTTCCTCACTCTCGCGTACAATTTCAAGTAAGAAATTTGACAAAGTGATTGGTCGTCTACTGCTGAAAATGACGTGATGAATCTGTCTATTCTGTGAGCCTCTAATTGTTATCTTAGACGTGGTGCTGTTGGATTCCTGCACATACATTGGTGCTTTGCCCTTCTAGTAAGCATCATCAGTGAATGATGAGAGCCTTCGAAATGAAATAAAGATCATAAAACAAATAGCTGTAAGTAATGGATATAAACCCACTCTCATAGACAATTTAGTTAAATAAATAAAAACGAAAATTAGTAAAACAACCACCAACATGCTACCTCCTTCCTCGGTAAAATCTCCCAAAAAACTGTCAATATCTTCAAGCGACACAAAATAACAATGGCATTGCAAACACACAATAAAATATACGACGGTCTTCCTCATAACGTCGAAATCGCTCAAGATAAATTTTCATCCTCTTCCATATATAAAATCATAAGCAGTAAATGTCCAACTCAGTACATACGTCAAACTGGCCATAACTTCCACACCAAATCCAAACAACACATCAACGCCCTCCGATACAACACGCCACACAAATCTGCAGTCGCTCATTATATGAGAAATACAGGATATCCATTTGACAACGTAGAAAGAAATTTTGAAATACTACATAAACTAAACAAAGGACACAGAATATCTCTGTGTGAAAAACTAGAAATCTGTACACAAAAAAAAGAAAACTTGGAGAACATCTGTTCAGTGACAATACTGTAACAAGCTCAACAAAGTACTTAAGGTATGCTCATAATTTACAGTTTGAATGCACATCAATTAATGTAACCACTTGCATTCATCCCTCAATATGTTAAACCTACAATACGTAGGTATAATCTATTGTAATCCTTTTATATATACGAAATTAACATTGTAATTTATGCATGCATTTACCTGTATTCAAGAGCAGCAGATTAACATTTTTAAAACGAAAGGAAAACATTTATGTGTATAACTATTTAATCACTATTTTTGTATCCAATGCTGCGACACATTCATAGTAAAATTTATATGTAGCTACCTAACGTAATATAACTTAGTTGTGCACATGTCAGTGTTCTGGTTCACAAACAAAATATAGTTTTGTAGAAACCTTTTATTCATTATCTCTCTATCCAGTGTAAAAAAAAAAAAATCTGTAGCATGTACAACTTCTTCAAAACGACAGAGTAAATGTAATGTGCAGTGGAGAGGACATACGTCAGGCAACCTTCAACATTTCTACTTACTGTCTCTGTAAGTACAATTCACTGTCAGAAATTCATGGTTTTTTATCTTCTAAAGTGCATTTTCTAAGTAAATAATTTTTATCTTTAGCAGAAGACACAAAATACCCTACACTGCCCTTGATCTGCAACTATGAAAAGACGTCTGCACTCTTCACCGACACCATCCATGTAAATAAACAATTCTCCACCTGAGGCTTATGGTGTGAAGGATCGAAACGCGTAGTGACAAAATAATCATGTGGCTGAGGCAGAAACTGTTTTATTTGTGTTGATCAAAGTCGCAGCCCTCATAACGCCGTCCCTTATGGACGAAATATTCGGTTGTATGCCTTGCGGGGCAATTAAAGAAGTTAGAAATTACGAGATAATTAAGGTCATCGCTAGTATTGATTTTAACAACGAATGCAGGAGATCTGTTAAAAAATGTTATAAGATCTAGAAAACGTGGATAGATACCGAAATTAGAGTACTCCAGGGAAAGAAAGATTTGTTAAATAGATAACGATATAATAGCCATCTAGTACTGGCGAATAAAATACAAAATGTTACCTCCAACTATGTGTGGCACGAAATCAATGTCAGTGTCGACAAGCAGTACATTACTATCATAAAAAGACACAAAAGAATGTTATCCAAAACTAGAAACGTGCAGCTGACATCGAACCACATAAACAACAATTCAGGAAAGCAACGTAAATTCTACATCAAAGCTATAAACGCCACTGAAATTGAAATCAATGATGAAGAGCATGACCTACTTATAAAGGTCTGAAATTCAACAGAGGACAACCACTCAACACCATAAATATTAAAGAATTAATTTTAATTAGTAAGAATGCAGTACGTGACGCTAAATTCGTTAGAAACAGTAAAACTGTTGTAGCAGAAAAGTTAAAAATCTGCTTGGAAAAAAACCGCAAGAGAAACAAAAAAACCACCACCGTTAACGAAAATAAAGCACTCCACACATTAAATACTAAACTGGAAAACCACAAAGCAATTGTCACAAAAGCAGACAAAGGAAATTCAACAATTACAGTTTATGAAAATGAATTCGTCCAGAAAACCTCAAAGTTCTTTGAAGAAAATAATATCATACAGCTAGAAAAAGACCCTACAAACGGATTTCAAACTGAACTAAGGCGCTCTTCAGAAATACTAACTTTCTGCTTACTGACAAAGAAAGGCATTACGTACATGCATGAATCCAACAACACCTAGCCTAAGATCTTAACTGCTCACAGAAAACGTGGTTCCGTAAGACCAAACTCCTAGTCAATAAATTACCCTGGGTACAAAATTCTACAGAAACTGAACAAGCCTACAGGATAACTTTGTGTTTTAAAGCAACAACTCGATAAAATATAGCCTCTCATTGGCCAGTGGTATGAAAGACATACACAGTACTTACCAATACCAAATTATTTCTCTGGATGACACAAGTCTGCATACTAACATCAAAATTCATGATGCTTTAGCAGCTATTAAAAGACACTTAATAAAAAACAAAATGCTCTCCCTAGCAGAAATCAAAGAATTCATCAACCTTCTGGAACTGGTGTTGAAATATAATGTTTTTGGTTTTAAAGAAAAAATCTTCAAGCAAAGAAATGGGCTAACTATGGGCAACAGCATATCAGGAACTACAACTGAAATTTTTCTCAACCACCTAGGGCACTAACTTTTCACAAAAAAGCCAACATACATTGAAAAAGTGCAGTTCTGCAGAAGATGTAGACGGCACATTTCTGATCACTGATGAGCAAAACAAGGATGATGTCGTAGAAATCCCCCAAACATTTAATAAAATGCGCAAGAATATTAATTTCATTTGTGAGCGGGAAACAAACAAGATAAAAATATGCCTACAGATTTATAGAAAACCAGCCACTCTAGACGTAAACATACAAGCTTCCTTATGCCACAACAACATGGACAAGCTAGCAGCTAGCGCTCAATGATCTACAGAGCTCTAAAATTCCCACTGAGTGAAGAGAGCCTCTAGAATGAAATAAACATCATAAAACAAACAGCTGTACCTAATGGATTTAAACCCGTACTAATACACAATTTAGTTCAAAAAAATGAAAAATAAAATGAAAAAATAATCACCCAGAGAGTGCAGCATGCATCCCCTTTCCCAGTAACAGCTCCCAAAAAATTGTCACAAAATAAGAATAGCATTCCAAACAAACAATAAAATATGCCGACGGCTTTTCTCACAACTTAAAAAGCAATGAAGATGAATTTTCATCCTCTGGCTTCTTTAAATCTATATTTAGTAAACGCCCAGCTGAGTATATAGATCCAACAGGCTGTAGCTTCCACACGATATTAAAAGAACACATCAGTACCTTCTGATAGAACACACCACAAAAAGCTGCAGTAGCCTCCCCTATAAGAGATACAGGACATCCATTTGACAATGTAGAAGGGAACACTGAACAAAGAAGACAGAATAGCTCTGTATGAAGAACTAGACATTTATATACACAGAAAAAAAGCTTGGAGAACAACTGCTCTATGCTAATAGCGAAACAGGCTCAACCAGCTTTTTCACAAGCTTTGACAAATTATTTAATATATTCTCATAATTTGCAATTTCAATGCACAGCAATTAATGTAATCACTCCCATTCATCCCTCAATAAGTTCAACCTACAAAACACAGGTATGATCTGTTGCAATCGTTTTATATGTAAGGAATTAACATAATAACTGGAGTGTACACTTATCTGTACTCAAGAGCACTCTATTAACATTTTTCAAACATAAGTATTTAATCATTATTTTTGTATCCAATGCTGCAGTACAATCACATTAAAAACGTGTAAGTATAGCACTGAATTGTGCATGTGTCAGTATTCGTGTGCAGCACATTCATATACTTAAAAAAAGCAATCATATTTTTGTAGAAAGTATTTAATCTTGTATCTCTGTATCCAATGTAAACAACCATATCTGCAACACGTACAACTTCTTTGAAACGGCAGTGTAAATGTAATATGCAGTGGAGATGACATACATCAGGCAACAGTAAGCAGACATTTTAAATCACAATCGTTTCTGTAAGTACAATACACTTTCGGAAGTTCATGTTTTTTAACATCTAAAGTGCCTTTTCCAAATCAATGATCTTTATCATTAGCCAAAGACACGAAATACCGTACACTGCCGTTGGTCTGTGACTGTGAAAAGATATCTGTACTCTTCACCAGCACCACCTACGTAAATAAGCAGTTCTCCTACTGAAGATGGTGGTGTGAACCATCGAAACGTCTATTGTCGTTATAAGCAATTGAATGAGGCAGAAGCTCTTTTATTTGCATGGGAAAGATATAAAATATCTGGAGACCATTAGCGAATCGGAATATTTTCGAAAATTACTGAAAATAGATTTCGAAACGTGCAGTGTGATGTAAAGCCCCTACGGTGTGTTATTAGTCCCTCTAAATACTGTCGCGGGGCTTGAGAGAAGATAAGTCTGTGGGGATAATGCAAGTCAACTGCTCTGATCACTGTTTAGAGACAACAGAGGGAGCTGTCGGTTAGTAATATGAGATTTAGTACAGTCATAAACCTCATTACTATACAAGAACGTGTGGCCACACACACCATCAAGTACTATTTTCTCCCGACATACGTGAGAGGTTATACTAATTCTAGGTCACCGGCAAAGATACGAGCCACTGGGAACTTAAAGTGTGGGGAAAGGTCACGACGAGTTATGATCAAATGTTGTAGCGCAAAGATTTCCCTTTTGCACTGATGAAAAGAGAAATCATAGATTAGAAATGGCACAAAGTACCACATGAATAAAACATCTCTGAGTACGGTTACCATACATCCTCTATTCCCATACACGTCCTCTTTTTGAGGCAAGAAACCTGTTCGGGAGGATTTTATAAATATGTACAAATTATTCTCTTTTTCAGGCTAAGAGAAAAAAAATGCAACTTTTGAACTAAGGAACTCAACCGTTGCAGTAATTAATCGCATATGTATGCAACTGTAATACTTTTGACAGAAAATCTATCTTTGATTTGGTAAGTTTATTTTTGTCTCTTTGGCGTGTGTTCAACCGGTAGTTGTTAGTCTTTTGCGTTAAATTACGTGACAAACTTAAATACCGAGTGCCGAACAGGAAGTCAGTACTAAATAATGTGCTTATGGGGAAATACAAGTCATTCAAATAAGGAAGGAAAGAACATGAGACAGAATGTTTGATTTGCGCTGCTGGAACATCCATATCGGTTGCTAATGAAGGGAAGTCGTGTAAGTATCGTAAAGGTTAAAACTGGATCGCATTAAGCGACTTAAATGAAATGCACACCTAATAAAAAACCTGACACTAAAGCCATACACATAAAGGACACATTAACAACTCTTGGTATTCACGACAAATTTGTAACTTTTGCTTATGATAATGCTAACGCTAGTTTTGTTGGAATAGGAGCAAATGCAGCGAACAATGTGTTCATCCATTTAAAAAGGTTATTAAATTCAAAATTGGTAGGAATGGGTTGTCCAGCACACATTCTGCAGAATGGCATCCAACATGGTTTTGATATACTGACGCAATTGTTCTGAAAACATTTAACTACATTTGCATTAATAGAGTGGAGTTGACATTGAGACCACACAAAAACTGGGTGGTTACCTGTATTTCATTGTTCTGAAAGGTTGATTCATTTGTTCCCAGCATTAAACTGTTACATTTTTCTGATATTCCTTTGGTGCTTAAAAGATTTTTAAGGATGAACGAAGTGAAGCTAGTTGTTGTTCAATCAATCGTTTATGTCAGCTTTCAATAATACTATACTGTACCTGGAGAAATAATTAAATCCTGTGCCTTTTAACTTTGGCAAACAGATGACAGTTGTATACAGTTTTGTTATCGAATAACTCAAAAATGGTTGGCTCAGTATTAAGAATTCAGACGATTCAAGTTGATGCAGCTTTCACGGATTGCTGTTTGGGAGGATGTTGAAAATTGCGTCATATATTTCAACAAACAAACAAATGTAAGCGTTCAGAATGTAATTTTTACTCTGCAGTGGAGTGTGCGCTGATATGAAACTTCTTCGAAGATTATAACAGTGTGCCACACCTAGCCTCGAACTCAGGATCTTTCCCTCTCGAAGGCATGTGCTCCAGCACCTGAGTAACCAAGCAAGACTCACACGCTGTCCCCACAGCTTTAATTCGACCAGTACCTCGTCTCCTACCTTCCAAACTTCACAGAAGCTCTCCTGCGAAACTTGCAGAACTAGCGCTCCTGGAAGAAAGGATATTCTGGAGACATGGGTTTGCTACAACCTGGGGAATGTTTCCAAAATGTAATTTTCACTCTGCAGTGGAGTGTGCGCTGATATGAAACTTCCTGGCAGATAGAACTGTGTGCTGGAACAATGAAATTTTCATTCTGGAGACATCCTTCAGGCTGTAGCAAAGCCTGGTCTCCGCAATATCCCTTCTTCCAGGAGTGCTAGTTCTGTAAGTTTCGTAGGAGAGCTTCTGTGATGTTTGGAAGGTAGGAGACGAGGTACCGCCTGGAGTAAAGCTGTGGGGACAGGGCGTAACTCGCGCTTGGGTAGCTCAGATGGAGCCGGCGCAGTAGCTCAGCGTGTTCGGTCAGAGAGCTGCGTGCCCTCTGTAATAAAAAACGAATATATCAACGCTGAACTTGAAGGGTATCAAGGGATGTCCGCGCCGAAAAAATGCAATAAAAAAAACGATCAAAATAAGTATTAAAAAAAGGAAAAGATGGTGGAGCACTTGCATGCCACAAGAAAAGTCCCGAGTTCGAGTCTCGGTCTGGCACACAGTCTTCCTCTGCCAGGAAGTTTCAAATGTAAGCGTTAGCGATACATTGTGCACTTGCAAGTTTTGTAATTTTATAATATATTTGGAAGACCATCAAAGGAAACAAAAAGGTAAAAATTGTGGTGCACACCATCCTTCAGCTCCTGGGTGATTTTGTCAATCAGTCATTTATGTGTTGTTTGTTATTCTGAGCCTTTTTTTTGCTTGCTGCCATTTACTTGCTGACCCACCCTCTGATTGCTTATGGTGGGTCTGTAAGAGCCTCTCGGCCCCTGTGACCGGGTTCGGGGCCCGAGGTGGCTCTGTGATACCACCCCGGCTCCCGCCTCCACTCACACCGCTGCTCGTGTCCCACCACATAGAGGCTGGCTGTTTTCGCTTTATGTTTTCGTTTTCTGAACTGCTGTAAACCGTAGTATTCTTTTTTTCTATATCTTATCATAATGCGAACATGGAATGGTTCCTTTCTCTTGTAAACAGACAGTAGGCCAAGGACAGGAACAGTTTGAAAATAGCAAAAATAAAAGGTTTTATGTGTGTGCAGTACAATTTCAAACACTTTAACTGCCTCAGCCATTACGAATGCCTGTTGGGAAACAAAAAAACTGTCAATAGAGATTTTTCCATCATGGAAATATTCGTGGCATAAAAGCGAAAAAGACAATAGTAAGAAAGTCGAGTGTACTGATGGTCAAATTACTGTATATTTAGTCTTACAATAACTACGGAAAGTCACTGTTTTAGTAAGGGTGATTTTACAAATGTTGTTTTTAAGTTGTACATCACATGATTTTATCGATAAAGTAAATCCTCTTTTTTGTATCCACTATTCTCTTTTTATGATGAACGTATTTTAACCCTATGAGTGCGGCACGTAAATATGTAGTGCAGCTAGTTTTGATACTCAGTGTCCTCCTGCTCCTAAGCTACGCAAATAAACACCCAGTGACATCAAAGGGCTGTTTAAAAATTGTGTACTAGTGGTAAAAACTGACTAATCTAGGGTCCTCACTAAGTCACACCAGCTGCAGTCCAAAGGATAGCTGAACAGCCCTCCAACTGCTTCACATCAAACAGCTTAAGCCTTATTGTCACAAAGAGGGACGTTACGCAACTTCAAAAAAATAAAAATGAAATGCTAATATTAAAAATAGACAATAATTGTTTTTTAACCAAATGAAACACTGTGTGTAAAATTCCCTGATGTCCAATCTGATAACAAGCTGAACTGGAGTCAACACATAAAAGTCATCGAAAAAGGGTGATTTCACATGTTTTGCAGTTAGCAACATCTCGGTGATAATTTTATCATCAGGCTGCTGACTTACGTTGTTCACGCAAAATCACCTTTGGCTCATGGAACTGTCCTCTTGCTTAGTTCAGCAAATGTAACGAATTTACTCATTCATCATATAACTTTAAATGTCACTTGGTGAGTGGGGCAGCCACGGCAGTAGAAATCTATTCGAGCACGGAAGCTATTGCGTTTATTGACTTATTCAAATAGATTCAAACTACGAGGATGTTCCACAATTCCTAATCAAGACTTTTAAGGGTTGTAGACGGGACTTCTTAGATAAAGCTCTTATGAGGAAGCCTTGTCCGCGAAGGAGAAGGTCCAAATATGGGCAGTGGTCTATATATAGGCTAGGAGGACTGGGGGCGCAGCAAGTGCTGCCACCTGGCCGTGGCGCGTGTAAGTCTGTCCGTCAGTTTGGCTGCAGTGAAGTTTGCGCGTGGAAACCTCGATTCTGTGGACTGCACTCAATCGTCAGGTATGGTTCAAATGGCTCTGAGCACTATGGGAATTAACTTCTGTGGTAATCAGTCCCCTAGAACTTAGAACTACTTAAACCTAACTAACCTAAGGACATCACACATCCATGCCAGAAGCAGGATTCGAACCTGCGACCATAGCGGTCACGCGGTTCCAGACTGAAGCGCCTTTAACCGCACGGCCACACCGGCCGGCAATCGACAGGTATGATCATAACAGTTTTCTTTAGTATTTGACTGAGCTCCAGACGCTGTTCGTTCGACGAACTGTATACGTTAAAGTGTCTGTTTCCCAGTTTCCATTGTTCTGTCTGTATTTCGTAATGACTGTTAGAGTGATTTTGCAAGAACCATAGTTGTTCCAAATATGGGCTACCATGTAGGGACTAATTATGGGCTAGCCCATATTTTAACCAATTTTTATTCTTTTAATTTTAGTTTAAATCTACTCAAGATTTGTTTCTCAGGATGCCCCGTAACAAGCCTAAATACTAGGCCAAGGGTATACGTGGGACCCTTTGGAGACGTCTGAAGTTATCTCTGCTGTGAGGACGAAGAAAAGGGGAGCACTAACGTCTGCAAAAGTATATGATGTACCTCGCTCTGCCCTGCAGCCATTAAGTAAGATCTCACTCCAACCACTGCTAACAGTGCTAAGCTAGGTATATCTTCTGTTTTGGGACTACGTCTGGAAGGAGAACTTGTTTCTTGCTTGTTGACTATGGAACAAAAGCTTTTTGGCTACACTTTCTGCTATTTGAAACGAATGGCGTTTGTTTAAGGAGAGAGGAATGGCATTAATGCACCTTTTACCACTAACGCATCTGGTAAGAGTCGGGCGGATCTTTTTCTGAATTGCCTTTCATCTCGCCCGCCGATCGACCCTCAGCCAGGATCGTCACTTAACGGATAACACAGAACCTACAACGTTAAAACTACCAACAAATTTACATTATCCTCTCCTCAGCCAGAAACGTTTTCTGAATTTCGTCTGGTCATTCCTTCCACATCACATTCACACCAGGAAACGTCGACTCCTGCTGTCCCTTCTGACATTTCCCCGCCTCCCATAATTACAAAGAAAATAAGCAATAGAGGACGTAAATCTGCAGCAGCTCGTTTTATTACAAGATCACCGTACACAGAACAGCTCACAAGTTCCTTGGACATCTCACTGAAGAGGAGAAGACAGCTAACTATCCCCGATTAAAAATTGAAGCAGTTCAAAAATCAAATAAAGAAAGCAAAAGAAAATGAATCTGCGGAAGAAAAAGAAAGCAGACCCGTCTTCTTCTACAAATGTCCGCCCCCGGTAGCAGAGTGGCCAGCACGACAGAATGTCAGTCTGAAGGGGCCGCGTTTGACTCCCGGATTGGTCGGAGATTTTTCTCCGCTGAGGGACTGGTGTAATGTTGTCCTGATCATTATCATTTCATCCCCATCGACGCGGAAGCCGCCGAAGTGGCGTCAAATAGAAAGACTTGCACCAGGCGAACGGTCTACCCGACGGGAGGCCCTACTCACACGACATTTACTTTTACGTCTGACGAATTATCTAATGAGGATGAGCATACCCTAGACGACGAGGAAAGTGATTTCGAGCTTTCTGAAGAACGCACACTTTTTCTGTATTTTCTGCGAAAGACATTTTCAGTGGGCGCCAACGTTAGACAATAGAGTTTACATTTGTGCTTACTGGAAACAAACTTGCACGCCAACCTTGTTTTTAAATAATTTTTTCCTTTATGTCAAAGGTAGCCCACATTTGGACCCAAACAACAAATCGACGTTTTTGTATTTGTTTTTTAATAAGTTATTTAAATTAAGAAGAATGTTTTTTAAATTGTTTGGTGCCCCATAGCTTTGAATGGCACATGTTATTGTACCATCCCACGGTTTCTTCAACAATTTAATCATCAAAAGCAAAATGTTACTGTCTAAAAACCTTAGCTAGCATATATTTGGACCTTTCCCTCTACTGAAGCTCGGATCATTTTCAAATTTCCCGCTTCGCAGCAGCCACAACGTGGAAAATGTGACAGACGCGTGTGCTCTACAGGAGTGTCTAGCACGGACAACGTTTCGAGTGCTCGTCGGAGGGTTTTCTTCTGCGTGACGAAGGACGCCGTCTTCGTAGTGCGGCGCGTCCGTGGAGCACCACAGTCAACCCTACTAGATGCGAACGTGCCAGTTCGTGTCAGTCGTTGTTGTAGTCTAATGAAAATGTACACGGCGAATGCCGACGGCGCCGTCTTCTGAGGTTGTACTGTGAGCCGGATCCGATATCCATACTTGTTTGTATCCAAAGGGTACACTTACAGATACTACTTCCTTATCAAAACACTAACTACTATGTCTGTTCTACAACCCCTAGAAGTCTATAACTGGAATTTTGAAACACCCGTTGTAAAGCAGATAACGGTTAACTTCGCTTATCCCTCTACGAAGATCACGGAATTGTTGAACACATTTTTAGCTTTATTTAATCATTAACAGTAGTTGTTGACAAGAAAAAGTCCCATTCGCATTTTGACATACGTAATTATTACACTATGCGAAAAAGTACACTAATGTTCAGAAAAAAAGGAACGCCTAGAACGACTAAGATAGGACGTTCATATTTACAGGAGATTAACATAAGCATGTTCTGCATAAATGATTAGCATTTCAGTCATCTAGGGTCAGCATGTGATATTTTGCCTAGTAGGCACAAGAACCACCATGCGTCCTTATAACTTTTTTCATGCGTGATGGTGTCGATGCGAAACGACGAGAATGGTGTCCTGTGGTACAGCCACCCATGCAGATTCACCTGGTTCCAAAAATCATCTGTTTTCGGTGGCATTGGGTCACAGTGCTGCAGTCGTCGTCTCACCATGTCCCACACATTACCGATTGGCGACAAGTCTGGCGATATGGTGGGCCAGAGCAAAAGGCTGACGTCCGGTGACACCAAAAAGGCACGTGTTTTTGGAGCAACAAGTAGTCGTGCATTTGCTTGCAGAAAAATGGCGTCTGGGTGGTTGTGCTGTAAGGGTATGGCAGGACGTCGATGGACGTAGTCACACTGGTCTCAGTGCCCTGCACATTCACCAACAGTGATTTGTGATTGTACCCCTCCCGAACAGGCCGGAGAAGGCCCAAAGGTACCGACCGGCCTCCGTGTCATCCTCAGCCCACAGGCGTCACTGGATGCGTATATGGAGGGGCATGTGGTCAGCACACCGCTCTCACGGCCGTATGTCAGTTTCCGAGGCCGGAGCCGCTACTTCTCAATCAAGTAGCTGTTCAGTGTGCTCCACAAGGGCTGAGTGCACCCCTCTTGCCAACAGCGCTCGGCAGACAGGATGGTCACCCATCCAAGTGCTATCCCAGCCCGTCAGCGCTTGACTTCGGTGATGTGACGGGAACCGGTGTTACCACTGCGGCAAAGTCGTTGTCCCCTGTCTGCTGAAAACCTAAATACAGTCATCATTTTAAAAAAAAACCAGCATCTGGATTCGTCCAAAAGCACTATTTGATGTCATTCCTGTCCCTATTGGCGTCGTTGCATACACCATTGCCGTCTAGCATGTTTTTGCACATTCTTGAAAGGTAGGCGGAGGAGTGGACGACACGCACTTAGCCCATGCCATAATAAATGTCGGCGTACTGTAACCCCTGATAGTGTGCGATGTCTTGCACTGCTCCACTGTTGCGCCAGAGCCGAGGAGGATGCAGATCTGTGCTGGTTGGCTCTGAGCACTAAGCGACTTAACTTCAGAGGTCATCAGTTGCCTAGAACTTAGAACTAATTAAACCCAACTAACCTAAGGACATCACACACATCCATGGCCGAGGCAAGATTCGAACCTGCGACCATAACGGTCACTCGGTTCCAGGATGTAGCGCCTATAACCTCACGGCCACTACGGCCGGCTGATCTGTGCTGCAATGCCAATCGGAAGAGGTGTTGATCTTCTCGGGGAGTGGTCTGGGTACTGCGACCTGACACATCTCGTCGTGTTCTACGGACTTCCGTGAACCGTCCCACATGACCAACGCCCGCATCTCGTGGTCGTGCGGTAGCGTTCCCGCTTCCCACGCCCGGGTTCCCGGGTTCGATTCCCGGCGGGGTCAGGGTTTATCTCTGCCACGTGATGGCTGGGTGTTGTGTGATGTGTCCTTAGGTTAGTTAGGTTTAAGTAGTTCTAAGTTCTAGGGGACTGATGACCATAGATGTTAAGTCCCATAGTGCTCAGAGCCATTTGAACCAACATGACCAACAATTTCTGGGACGGTTGCATCACATTCTGTCATGCCAATAATGCGCCCTCTTTTGAAGTGACTGATTTGACGGTACGGTTCGCGCAGGCATCCTGCACGTCTGCCATATTCGCTGCTCCATTCTATAATTTTATTCTGAAATGGCAAGTGGTCAATGGTGGTAATTTGTTTTTTAATTCCTAATTTGCTTTGTTGAATGTTTTGACTGAGCTTGAAACCTTATTGTAAGTTTCTCTCTAATACTTCCAAGTATCTTTCAGCTCTTGAACCAGTTCTTCCAGTAATGGTTTGGGCTGGTTGTCTTCACATTTTGACCTCAACATGCTTCAAACATCTTTCTCGTAGTCTTTAGCCTTCAGTTTTCCCTCAGATGACAGTTATTTTCAAAACTGTCTGCTTTCCTCCGAATTGCGTTTGTAAAGAACACGAACATTTTGTTGTAGAATTTTGTAAACATTCACGTGGTCTTTATTCTCTTACAATCCAAACATTAGCTTTTGACGTAACCCTCTATATTTTCAATAATCTAGACCGTGTCCACATTTGAAATGAATTTTTCTACGGTCAGCTTCTCTGATAGTCCATGTAGGAACAGTGGAAGTACCAGCGTTCTTGAAATACTTTGTATGCCTACTGAATAATCTTTCCATTTAATAGTATTAGTTGAAAACAGTCTTACTTGCAATTTTAGTTTTTTTTTTTATTTATCAACTACGCGTTTCACCTTATTTAGGCATCTTCAGGCTGATCTTAATTTTGTATTTCTTAGGGCGATCCATTGGACAGTATAGCTAAAGGGCATTGTCGAGTACATCAGGCCAACATCGCCTACGTTAACCTCAGTAAATACCTTCTAGATGGAAACGCGTAGTTGATAAATAAAAAATCTTAAATTGCAACCAGGACTGCTTTCAACTAATACTATTAAACACTGGTTTGTTGAGTCACGCCACATATGGACTGGAAGAATTTTCATTTAATATTAAGCTTCGATGTTATTTCACTTGCAAATCTATGATCTCTTTCTTTTCTTACAGGGCACGGTCCATGGGCAGTTCTTTACAAATTACATATTCATTCTTATGTTTACATTGAAGTTTAGATACAGCTCACCTCGTTTTTAATTACACATTGTCAGACTGAATAACATACACAAACAAAATTTCTTACTTTATTGTTTTTTTTTATGTGATGTAACAGTCTTATGATGAGATGAAAATCGTATTTCACGCGTACTAAGGTTTACTGGAGATGAATAACTGACACATCTATGGACTGACACTATGCGCAGGCAATCAGTTACAAGAATGAGTGCAGACGGCTTCTTCTTTTCTTCTTCTGTTAATTGTGTACTCCTGTGGAGTGAATCAAACAATGCTGTTGGTGTGTCTCGACGTCTTCGCATCTTGAAATTTATAGATGAATGTCTCTCTCTTGAAACTATATTGCCATGTGGACATAGATTTTGGGCTTCCTGCCAAGGTTTGTGGCACATCTGGTTTCGGAAAGTCCCAGCTTCTTAGATTTTGGTCTGCCGACTGCCGACTGGTGCAATGGGCAACAGCCGAGCATGAGACAATTTAGATCTTGCCATTCTGAAGGATGTATTCGCAATATGAAAAAGTCCCATAAGTGTCCACGCAAAGGAAAGGTAAATTTCTATTTCTGGACTAGTCGATACCAATGTTTATAAAGCTCTCGATACTGACAAATCTGAATTATCCGCTAAATGTGATCACACATAAAAAATTATTTCATTCAGCATGTGTTCTAACTTACAAAAGTGGTTCCTGTGAGCTATAACCATGTACAATACGCTTCTTTAACATATAATTATAAATATTCGTCAACAAATCATTTATTTTGAAATAGTGGAAGTAATTAAAACCAAAATGGGAAAATAAAGATTCAAATTAAACTTTATATTTGATAATTTTCTCAAATTTTTCGATCACAGTCATGTAATTGTGTATGAATGATATTTGCTCATTTGACTGCACAAACTCGTTTATTTTATATTATTATCATTATTTTGGGCTTAAGACATTATCAAGTACAGTAACAATAATTAGACTTTGTTAAGCGAAGTCATCGTCAAGATTTTTTAAACTGTCTGTAACGGCATGTAGATAAGTATAAAATCACCAAAATATACGGCAAACAGCTAGCATACATGTTTCCTAACAACAGAATAACTGAGCCACAGAATAATTATCAATACAATCGTTAAATGTGCAATAAACATAGTATTTATTTGAGACAATGTTCACAGCACTGATAATTTTTCGGTAGCTCAGTTGCTCTATGGATGAAAAACACGTTTGCCACCCGTCCGTCATATATTTTTGTCATTTTGTACTTAACTACACACTGGGATACCGAGTTTATTGCGAGCAGATCCTGGTGGCGACTTCACTTACCAAAGTCTAATTACACCCAACACTGCTGTGCTTGATAACGGCTAAAGCCGAAATCATTATAGTAATATAAAATAAACAAAATTGTTCAGTACCTTTCAGAACAGTATTTAGTCCACATTGGTATTAATGTGACTGTCTTAATCAAAATTGTTCTTCAAATTTAAGTTACGTAACTGTTTACAGAAGAATTTATACGCTTAATGGCTAATAGCAAAGGTTGCAGACTTTGTCACTATGAAAAAATTGGAGCTTCCTGTAATTTGGTAAGATCTATTTAATTATATAGTAAAATTCTAAAAGGAAATAGTACTTTTGTTTGCATTAAATCTGAACCATAATAATATGTTCTTTACTTAAAAAAGTAGTTTTTGGATTGTTTTAGTAAACAATTGTGGTTACTAACTTTCATGGTTCAGTTCGATAATCTGAAATTGATCGATATGAATAACAAAAAAATATTATTAAAGAAATGATATTTCGGTAATTAAATATATTCAAAAAATCTTCAGATGTGGAATGTATAATTTAATTCAAGAAATGTGTACCCCAGTCACACCCAGGAGATTTTTGTTTCTTACTGCACATGCTCCACCGCGCATACACAGATGCTACCACCAATGTAAATTCGATATTGAGTGAGACCTAGTAGAGGACGGACGTTGGAAATATTCAGACACTGTTGTTCAATTAATCAGTCAAAAATACTTTTTAATGGGTCACGGTGACCCTGGAGTCTGTCGCGAGTGTGAAGTACATTTATATGAAAAGAGCAAGAAGAAATGTTATATTCCTAACTAAACTTACTATATTGGAAGCACTGTTGGAAAAACTCAATTGTGAAGGGGACGTAAGTGGCTTTCCTGATCTAAATGATTCCGAGGCAGATGCTCCTGCAGCAGTTATAGGCAACGGCGAGAATGATGACTCTGCCGGATCTTGTGACAGCAATGAAGAAAGTACATTCGTCCACGTTAAGAATGGTCGTCGTTGGAACGCAGCTGCCAGGCTGCCCCAGATAGAAGAGGCCGCCTAGTTGCTAGTAACACCGTAGACCATATTCAAAGAGCGTGGAAATAATAAATGTATGGCAATACTAAAATCTGAGCACATCTCAAAATATTTGTGTAATGTGTGCTTTTCATTAAATGAATAACATTTCATCTAATTAAGTCTTTAGATCCGTATCGCTATCAAGTTTCGTCATTGAAAAGCTTCTTTGACAGTTTTTACTTAATCTCGAGTTTCCGATGTATTAATACTAATGTTGATTAGAAAGTAGGCTACAACATAGATAGAGGACCACTATTTTTTTCACATACCAATATGAAACCCTAATACAGAAAAAATACAGGGAAATTTATGTATAGTCCTTTATATGTTCATAGAAAACAAAATTAGACTTCGATCAAGAAATTATACCTAATTCCAAAGTAACTAGGAATATCTTTTAAGTTATGTAGTATCTGGCCATCTTAGTCATGTATCAGGACTAGACGGCCAGACACGCAAGGAACAGATGGCCAGTTGGCAGAACACTTTAAAAAACAAAGAGGAAAAGAGTATCCAATAATCTTAGCATGTTTTATTAAACTAACAGTATTTCTGAAAATTATTGAAAATTACTCAACTTGTTTCTCATTTGCTAAGCCAAAACAAAACCTGGAACCATTGAAGTTTTTCAGTATTTCACTGTAGGGTTCCCTTGTAATATTAAACACTGTAGAACCTTTTCTGACTGAAGAACCATCACTTTTTACTTTATTAATATCAGTTTGAAACTTCTTTCTTCATCTGCCTTTAGTAGAACCGATCTTGGTAACGTGCTTAGTTAGTATAGGTAAAATAAATGAATTCCCTTCGAAGCTACAAAATTAACTATGTTTTACGGGGAGGCTAACTATTCCAGAGATGGTGTGGGCATCGGCGGGAAGAGAAGGCATACAGCCTCGGCAAACAACGTGGCCCTATATGTAAGTTTCCGTAAACGCCCACAGTCTGACTTACCAAAACTGGAAGGGTATTTACATGCTATGTAATATTAATGTGTGTTAAAAACTAAAATCGTTAGAAAATGCTTGCATTTTGTTGAAGTAAAAAGCCAATTACTCGCAACAAAGACTCACTATCAACTGATCGGCAGCGCTGTATTGCGGGTAGTTGGAGAACCACAGCCGTTGACCATCTACCCCGTGTGGCTGAGTATCCCTGTTTTATCCTATATGATAGTGGTGAAATTAAATGCGTTGAGTTTACGAGAGTCCAACTTCATTTTAAATATTCTATATTAAGACAATTTGTGCGGCAAAATAATTGGGGGGCACTGTGACCTGGTGTGCAGTTCGTGTGGCAGTTTCAGAGGAGTACACTGCTATGGTTAAGTGTAAAAATTGACCCTATTCTGTCCAAAATTTATACGGAATCTAACAATTCAATTGACATACGAAAGTTCCGAGGAGGCAAGATTCGTTACAAAGGTTAAAAGTCGGTCGGGTTCGATCCTTTCTTACAGAGGAAACCTCCAGCGACCACTTCTTCCCCCTTGCCGAACGAGACGGCCGTTCATTAACGTCATCCTCGGCAGCGTCTGATTTACGGCGTCGGCCGTGATTGGACTGTTCGGTGTGTTTTACATAATAACGCAAATTATTGGTGGGTGTACCAGACGAACCGGACGTAAGAGAACGAGAAGGAACCGAAATTGACCCCGGCTAAAGAGCGGCCATTAATCCGTAGGTGGGCCGGGCGGTTACCACGCCGGAAGACGCGACGCCTCTGCCAGCCGACGTCGAGCGGCCCAACTCCTTGTGCGGTTCGGCGCGGCGCGGGTCCGTTAAAACCAATAGACGCGCGTGCGGTAATAAAGCGTGCCGCCTAACCGGTCGGGCTGAGAGAGAGTGAGGAGGTTGGAGAGAGAGAGAGAGGGAGAGAGAGCGAGGGAGAGAGAGAGGGAGAGCGAGAGGGAGCAAAAGGAAGAAAGGGAGAGGTGGAGGAGAACAGCGCCGGCCGCTGCAGGCCAGTGCAGCCGCAGACGCAGCCGCGATCGTGCTGCCACGCGGCGGCCACCCGGCCAGACACTACCTGCCACTTGTTGCTCGTCCGCGTGCTTCGATGACACCTGCCGCGCGTCTATTGTTCTCGCTGTCTGCCGCCGCGAAACGCGGACTTCTTACCTTGTCGGCCGCTCAGCTGTGTTGTCGAGTGACTTGTCACTTGCTCTTTCTGTGATAACCTCGCGTAGTGACGCTCGCAACAGTGCCTCGTTAAGGAAGAATAGTACTACCTTAGTAGCGTTTTTTGAGCGTGTGACGATTCTCAACAGTGGGTGTGTGTCGTAGAGTTATTGACGAATCTGTGAGCAGACAGAGCTGTCAGAAACGAGTGACGTTGCACTGCTACAGCCGAGACAGTTTTACCTTCTATTGTCTTCGCAAAAGTGCGGCTGGAACGAAGAATCGAAGGCATTCGTGTCTCTGCCCGTCTTCTCGTGACAGGCTCCTGGACGGACGATTAAATAACGAACACGCTTTACTAGGTGACGTGTCGTTCGTAAAGAGAGGTAGTAAAACGTTTTATATCTCGTGTGGAATGCGTGTATGGACATTCAACAGTGTTTCATAGCCTGTCGGTATCATTAATTACGAAGCAAGTCCGGCTTACATATTAATGCAGAGATCGCCCTCTCCTTTCCCAAGGCTGTTACCGTCTTTCAGCAAACTGGTTGGCGGACCACCGCAGCAGCTTACCGTCTTCTCTCCTCCCAACAGCGGCTCAGGCGCGCCTGATAACTGGCTTCCTCTCTTTCCTCGCCCGCGGCGGTCGGCCGGGCGCTACTGGACTCCAGTTAACCACCACACTTGACCCATGTAATTGGTCAGTGGAGCGGCGTTTAAAAACTACGAGGCAGCCCGAAGGCACCACTTGCTCGCGCCGTTGCGTGTAACAAGCTTGCCTCTTACTCGGGCAGATATCATCATCGGCTGAACGCGATCGGCTGTTTACAGTGACGGAGGCACTTCGCTGAGCTCTTCTCCCGTCTACAAAAGTGATAATGGAGATGTAAAACTGTGCTGTTCAACGGTACACTGAGACAGCAATTAAATTCGGAGGTATTTTTTAAAGCGATAGTTAGTGCTTTAGTTTTGTTCCGTAACATTTGAGCATTTGTGTTTCTTATCCACTGGTAAAATCTCTCGTAGTAGAGCGTGTGACATGATAATCAGTGTTGAAGTTCGTAGCGAAACTACGCAACAAATTTCGTTCGACGTCGAAATAGTGTGACGCCGGTTTCCTAGATTTCTTTATCATCCTTTTGTTTTCTGTCAGATGGTGTGAAGTGAATCTGTCAATGTCGAGTGACGTTATGTTGCCAGCGCCGTCGGTGGATTACCGCTCTGTGTGTGAAAGTGCGCTCAGGTGACGCTGAACCACTCACAGGGAAAACTTCTATCTTCGAGGACCATGCCGGAAGCGACGCCGTCTGTGTTTCCTTTCGTGCAGGTAAGTGCAAATACGTGCAGGTGCCAATGACGTGTATGTGAGTAGGTGAGCTATGCGTGCCTGCTCGGTGACTCAGCGCTTTCTGAAACCTTGACGTACTGTGAACAGTGCTGTAATGCCAGTTCTTATACACTTTCTGTCAGTATAGTGTAGGTCCTGCCGGGTCGTAATCTTATTTTTGGAGGAGTATTCTGGAAGCAATAAAACGAGCTTCAAGTGTGCGTGCAAAGTGTCAGTTCGTACACTTTACCAAAGTGTGATTGTGCCCCCCCCCCCCACCTCTCATAATCCTTTGACTCTCAGTATGCAACTAATTCAGTAAAAAGTCGGCAGAAAGTAAACATTCAGTTATTTTAAGTAGGTGGTTTCACTATGAAATATAATTTTTAAAATTTTTCACAACATTAATCTTTATTACCATAGTCAGCTACGAACACAAGAGGAAATATGCAAAAAGTAAACAATCAATTGCTTTAAAGTTGTTGTTTCACTTTGGAACTGCCCATCATTTCACTAGATTTATTTGGAAGCAATTTCGCATTTACCTACATACAGCCCACATCTTCGAACTTCCAGGAACTCATAATGCTTAAAACATACTACAGTCCACAATAACAAGCAAAAATGGGCCTAAAATTTAATGAATTTGTGTCACAAGTACTGCTCCAGTGATTTCATTTCGTAACCACGCATAAAATCAGTGGTACAAACTCAAATACTTTATGTATACTTACTTTCACTGAGAATCATCTCCTCAATAAGATCAGTGTAAAAAAACGCATGTCAAAATGTCCTACAATCACGTAGCATAGTCTCGACACCGACTGTTGGTTCGAACACTGTGGCTGCTAGAGCTGCATTCGTGGAAGTACCTCAGTGTCTCGGAATAGCATCGGTGGTTTGATGTGGAAAGGACTGGAGCTTGAAATTAATAAAATGGTGTTTTCAAGCAGAAACTAAGGGTTAAATCTTGGTCGGGGTGGCAGACTGATCTGTAGCATAACTCTGAGGTTGGGGGTGGGTTGGACGGTGACAGTTCAGGTGTGAGTTAGTGCAGCCAACGAATGTGAAGGCGAAACAACGGTTGTGGCAACACACTGATTTGAAGAGTAGCTTATACCATACTTAAAGCATTTTTTCTTGTTAATAAAAACTAAAACTGGAAGACAAATCCAGAAAACCTTTATTAAATAGCAAAGATATCTGCAGTTATCGTTGTCATTTGTTTTAAGTACATCTACGAAAAATGCAAGGAATTGCGGGCTTCCATCGTAGCCATCGCTGTTTAGATTTGTCATTTATGGCCTTTCAAAGAGACAAACAGGTTCAAATGGTTCAAATGGCTCTGAGCACTATGGGACTTAACTTCTAAGGTCATCAGTCCTCTAGAACTTAGAACAACTTAAACCTAACTAACCTAAGGACATCACACACATCCATGCCCGAGGCAGGATTCGAACCTGCGACCGTAGCGGCAGACAAACAGGGCAATAAAAAAAAATAGGTGTCACATGCTACTGAAGATGTTAATGCTGCTCGAAACTATAGAGGAAATATTCCTGTAATTATGTCCAGAAACCAATACCTATTGAGATGTGGGCCACTGAAGTTCCACAGAGCATAGTCTGCATTTTGCTTACAGATGAGACATGGTTCACAACAGACATCACAGTAAATTACCAAAATAAACATGTGTTGGCAGATCCTAATACTCGAGCAACCGCGGAGGTGTGGCAACAGGACCGTTCCATTGAGAGTGTGTAGGCGGGAATTGTTCGTGACAGGCTCGTAGGCTCATACAGTTTACTAAACAGTTTAATTGACGTCTGCGAGATGAATTACCAAGCGCTATTGGACGATCTTATCCTTCCAGACGACTGTGGTTTTTCCAAGACGAGGCATCATCCAGTTTCCTACGGATCGTCTGAGACAACGTCACTTCATTTCAAGGGCAGTGGGTTGGTTGAGGAGCTCTGGCAATATGGACTCCCCGTTCACCGGACGAGAATCCCTGGAGTTTCTGGCTACGGGGGCATTTAAAGGCATTGGTGAATTCCCAATCCATCGACAAAGTGCAGACTTCACAGGAGCGTCCGAATGCAGCCTATTTTATTTGAAAGCGTGCATCACACAATATGAAGAAGGGCTGTAGGATGTGTCAGGATGCGTGGAAACCACATGAAACGTGTCTACTTCTACTTAGCATACATGTGGAACGAAAGTGTAGATTTACCCGTATCTCAACAGGTGTTGATTTCCGGTCGTTGTTACAGGAAGTTTTTCCTAGTTTGATCAATACTGCTTCATGTAGGAATATGTGACACCTTTTAACGCATCCTGTATTTGGTATGAAGTCTAAAATTACGTTGGTAACACGCTGTTAAGATACAGCTATTCGTGAAACACTTGGTCTCATGTGGTTAAAATCCGGCCACTCCAATGTACTTAAACAACAGAAGTACGTCCGGTTGACTAGTTGTACCAAAACCTTGAAAATGGCTAGACAGCCGAAACCATGCTGTAGTTAAACAGATAAAGTAAAAGGATATTCTATTTCAAGTTACGATTGCCATTGCGTCAGTTCTGTTGATATTCAGAAAATTTATTTCAGCTGTGGACCGCTCTGCAACTGAAATATTGAATCTGTGCAAAAGAACATCTAGGGAGAAACTCAGGCCTGGTAGTAAAATATTTGTGGGAAGTGACATTGTTTGGAATTACTGAAAGATTCGGAGTTAGTTTCCACCTGCCACAATGAATGGTATTTCTCCTTAAGTGTGAACAAAAGCAGCGTAATTACCACATAAAATGAGGAAAAACCCAATAATATCCAATTACAGGACTGGCCATAAACTTCTCGAGTTCTTTATTGCGTTCTAATATCTACGAATAATACTAATCAGCGATGTGATATAAAAAGTGCACATGAATCTAGCACCAAGGCAAGTGTGTGGAAATCTTAGATATTTTTGCAGAGCTCTTAGGATGTGGAGCGGACCTGCGAAGAGGTCATGAGTGTGGAAGACAGTCTTGCTTAGAACAAGTCTAAGGAAGGAAAGAAACGCAAAATGTTGATATCAGACGTTCCCCGTAATATATTGAACGAAAACACAGTAATCTAAAACTGTGCTGGGGTCAGACGATTATTGTAAGCATATTCCCCAAATTCATAAGGCACCGGATCTTCTGTATCCAGATCTATACATCACAAATCGCCGTACGATGAATGGCAGAGGGAGCATAGCGTACCACACCTCATCCAGGGCATACTAAGGGCATTGCAAGATAGGCCCTAACCCAGCTAGGGGGCTCCATAGCTGGGTACAAGCCCGTTAATCCGTTAATCGTTAGTTAACCAAGTCAAGTTATCAACTAACATTTTTTTTTAAATGAACGTTAACAGACTATTTAATTTTCGTTAACTTTCTTCGAGTCTGTTAACCGTTAATTAGTTACATACTGTATGTGACAAAATTGGCGTCGCACCACCCACATTCTGAGAAGTTCACGCCGGGGCGTGCGGTTGATGTAAACAATCGAGTGCGAGCGAGAAAATCTCGGTGTTGGCTGTTGAAAATCTATGGCTACAGTCGAGTGGAAATAGCGAGGAAACGAATACAAAAAGTTGAAGGAGAGGCTTTGAGGCATGAAGCCGGCGAAAGTTCAAAGACACTTTAAGCGGTGGTGGAGGAAGCAGCAACAACGAAGATGAAGAGGAAAATGTTTTTACGTCAATCCAAAGAGTAGCGTAATAGTAATACATGCCAAGTAGCGGTATTTCTTGGGGAATAGGTTTTGGTTAATTTATTTATTGAATATAATACTCTTATACCCTCTAGTGCTGCAGTGAAGTGACTTTTTTCTGTGGGCAGAAACATTTTGTCTCCTAAACGAATCTGGCTCTCAGAAGAAAAGTTTAACATGTTAATTTTCATGAAGGGAAACAAGCACCTTATGTCAGATACTACCTAATTCTCCTGTATTTTTTCTCACGAAGAAACCTGTTTTTTTTTTTTTTTTTTTTTTTTTTTTTTTTTTTTTTTTTTTTTTTTTATTCTTCGCTGTCCTACATAAACTTTCCCAACCAACACAATTTACGTAAGCAACTGTAATATATTCGATTCAGTTGCTTATAAGTTCCAGTCAATCTTCTGTAAAGTAATGGATTAGCGAAGTTAATTCTTTAGTAACGGGTTAAGAATTAACGAAGTTAAATTTTTGGTTAACGTTACCCAACTATAGGCGCAGGCATAAGCGGCCGCAAACACAGAGTGGATAAAAATTTTAAGAACTGACTAGGAGAGATGGGTGAGTTCTCCTGCGCCTAGAGTTTCTGTCTTTAGCCTACGAGAATAAGATGTTGTCACAGTGTCAATTCTGCTGTGTAATTTCGTGCAATTAGCATTAGTATTAGAAACTACTACAGCAGACGTTGTCATGTGGCAACAGTGAGCTTAGTTAATACAGCTACCGGATTGCTCTTGTTAAATAATGGAGTTCGCACTAATACTTCGCTCTAGCAGCGTTTGTCAAACGCCGTGTCACGACACCTTTGTGTCACGAACACATGGTAGGTATGTCGCAATATTTTTAATGTCTTCTGATCTTCCGCAGAAAAAATGAGTAGAACATAAAAGAAATTCATCGCCATTCGCTTCTTCGAGCAGCCCAGTTTTCAAGAAATTATACACATAATAATAAAATGTACCTTATGTGTCTGCTGTTTTGCATCTAGGAAGTAATGACGTGTAGGGATGTCGCGAATGTTTGGTGCGCTCTAAAGCAAAGAAGGTGGAGACACGCGGTGCAAAAGTGTTGTAGTGTCCCTGAGGGCGGTGACACGATGCTTCCGATTTTTTCGCATTTCTGCTGACGCGACCGAACCAAGAGGTTTCGGGAAAGATGGAAGGAAGATGTATGTTTCGGTTGGTATGACCTCCTCTGCCATTTGCTGCACTGGCTGAGTTTAGTTGGGTTGGGTTGTGTTGTTTGGGGGAGGAGACAAGACAGCAAGGTCATCGGTCTCATCGGATTAGGGAAGGACGGGGAAGGAAGTCGGCCGTAGCCTTTCAAAGATACCATCCCGGCATTTGCCTGGAGCGATTTAGGGAAATCACGGAAAACCTAAATCAGGATGGCCGGAGGCGGAATTGAACCGTCGTCCACCCGAATGCGAATCCAGTGTCCTAGCCACTGCGCCATCTCGCTCGGTGGCTGCACTGGTCAACCATCTCCTTTCGTGAGACCACTGGAAGTATGCCTTATTCCATATACATTATAAAACTGGATATACATATGTTCCACTTCTCCTTCTAAACCACTGCACCGATTTTAACCAAATTTGGTACACACATCATTTACTGTCTGGAAAGAATCACTGAGGTGGTGAGAACCACCCTCCTATCAAAGAGGTGGGAGTGAAAACGAGTGTCGCCCATGACGCGCGAATACCCACACTATAGTTATCCAGTATATGGGAGTGAGAGCCCTTACAGACCTGCAACAAACTCTACACGTAATTCCGAACCTTTACGAATCTTTTCGTTTCTGACAACCGCACAAAATGATGAAAGAAGAAAAGGTTTCGCTCTTATGACATTTTCGCTGTTGACGCAGTAAAACTACAACATGAAGCATGCCTTTTTAATATATTACTTCTTTATTGCTAACTGTTTTCGTGACACATTTTGCGGATGTGTTCTCACATGTACCATCAAAAGTTTATTACTTTGTTGCTACTGACTATATTCGCAACACATTTCGCCGACAGTATCCACATTTGTCGCCGAATGAAATTACAAAAATATCTCGTTATATGACACATAGTACAGGAGATATGACGTCAAATACTGACATGCGCGAAAAATTACCACATCATGCATGACGTCTTAATTTAGTATTTCTTTACTACTACATCTATTCACAACACATTTCGCAGACAACAGGCACATATACCACTGGATGTACCCGCATATCACATTACAGCACTTAGTTCAGAAACATTAAGCAGCTTGAAAATGAAATGGTAACGGGAAATTCGCTAGACATGTGTGTGAAATATGTGTCCGAATAAGTGTGGAATATACTAAATACGTTTCAAATATATTTGACAGACACGCACGTTACCTGCGTTCTATGGCGGCTTGTCACTGATCGCGCGACGCCCCCTCGCGACGGAGGCTCAAGTCCTCCCTCGGGCATGGGTGCGTGTGTTGTCCTTAGTGTAAGTTTGTTCAAGTTAGATTAAGTTGTGTGTAAGTCTAGGAACCGATTACCTCCGTAGTTTGGTCACATAGAAGCTTACCAAAATTCCCAAAATTATTATATTTTACATGTGCATAGGCAAGAAAAGCCGTGGGTAGAAATCTCATCCCAAATTCCTGGAACGATTTCCATCAAATTTGGAACGTATATTAGTTACAATCTAGAAAAAGTGCTGTGGGGCCTCATATTGGGTGAGTGTAATAAGAGAGAACGGAGCACATGGAGATGAACAAGCAGTGAAGCGGAATGAGGAGGAGATAGTGAGTGAGAAGTTGACAGAGAAAGGAAAGACAAGGAAACACGCAGAGACAGGGGGAGCAAGAGACGAGCAGAGACAGGGGGAGAAGTAAATAAACAATAGAGGGAGAGGAGGAAATGGGTAGAAAAAGGGATGAAGAGGACATGGACAGAGAGGGAAGAGGAGGAGATGAACACTGAAAGGACACAGGAGGAGACGGAAAGAGAGGGATGGAAGATTGGCAAAGACAGTGTGAGAAAGAGATGGAGTTAGAGGGAGGAGCAAGTGATGGATAGATGGTGTTAGGAGCAGTTGGTCAGGGGGAGGGGGGAGGGGGTGGAGGAGCAGATTGAGAGAGAAGGGCGGAAGACGAGGAAATGGACAGAGGAACAGCAGGAGATGGACGTAGATTGGGAGGTTGAGGATGTGGACAGGGAGAATGTGCGGTGGGAATCGAGAGAGGGGTAAGGAGGAGATAGGCTAGTACACGATTGGAATAAATACAGTACCAAGCCACTCCAGGTACTCAGCTACTTCTAAATAAAGAAAAAAAGATATTCTGGCGCGTTGCAACGGCCTTGCCGCAGTGGATACACCGGTTTCAGTGAGATCACCGAAGTTAAGCGCTGTCGAGCGTGGCCGGAACTTGGATGGGTGACCATCCAGGGCGCCATGCGCTGTTGCCATTTTTCGGGATGCACTCAGCCTCGTGATGTCAATTGAGGAGCTACTCGACCGAATAGTAGCGGCTCCAGTAAGAGAAACCCATCATAACGACTGGGAGAGAGGTGTGCTGACCACACGCCCCTCCTATCCGCATCCTCACCTGAGGATGACACGGCGTTCGGATGGTCCCGATGGACCACTTGTTGCCTGAAGACGAAGTGCTATTCTGACGCGAATGAAATGCAAAAGCATTGGAAGCTTCAACGTTTCTTTGCTAATCACTGCGCTAAACATTTAACCTATGTATTTTTCATGTACGAAATTTTAATGGCCAACCGTTTTTACTGTGCCTGTCAGTGGAGCCCATGTGAACTTCTTGTTCGTACCCGTGTAACCCAGTTTATAAAAATTTGGAGAGAGGTAATTCTAAGGAAGAGACTTGCGCACGCAGGTCCGGCCGGCTCCCCTGCCAGGAGTACATTACGGCTCTAGTCTCATAAACTCCCCTTCGTATTTCCATTCCGTATGGAAAGTATTAAGAAGGATGTAAGACAAGGCTGTAGCCTTTCGCCCCTACTCTTCAATCTGTACATCGAGGAAGCAATGATGGAAATAAAAGAAAGGTTCAGGAGTGGAATTAAAATACAAGGTGAAAGGATATCAATGATACGATTCGCTGATGACATTGCTATCCTGAGTGAAAGTGAAGAAGAATTAAATGATCTGCTGAACGGAATGAACAGTCTAATGAGTACACAGTATGGTTTGAGAGTAAATCGGAGAAAGACGAAGGTAATGAGAAGTAGTAGAAATGAGAGCAGCGAGAAACTTAACATCAGGATTGATGGTCACGAAGTCAATGAAGTTAAGGAATTCTGCTACCTAGGCAGTAAAATAACCAATGACGGACTGGAGCAAGGAGGACATCAAAAGCAGACTCGCTATGGCAAAAAAGGCATTTCTGGCCAAGAGAAGTCTACTAATATCAAATACCGGCCTTAATTTGAGGAAGAAATTCCTGAGGATGTACGTCTGGAGTACAGCATTGTATGGTAGTGAAACATGGTCTGTGGGAAAACCGGAACAGAAGAGAATCGAAGCATTTGAGATGTGGTGCTATAGACGAATGTTGAAAATTAGGTGGACTGACAAGGTAAGGAATGAGGAGGTTCTACGCAGAATCGGAGAGGAAAGGAATATGTGGAAAACACTGATAAGGAGAAGGGACAGGATGATCGTACATCTGCTAAGACATGAGGGAATGACTTCCATGGTACTAGAGGGAGCTGTAGAGGGCAAAAACTGTAGAGGAAGACAGAGATTGGAATACGTCAAGCAAATAATTGAGGACGTAGGTTGCAAGTGCTACTCTGAGATGGAGAGGTTAGCACAGGAAAGGAATTCGTGGCGGGCCGCATCAAACCAGTCAGTAGACTGATGACAAAAAAAAAAAAAAAAAAAAAAAAAAAAATGGAGCGCGGGATGAGAAGGTATCGGTAACAGCTCTGCATGAGCCCAAGTTCTCCGACTTAACCGTCGCGGTCGTTACTTCTGAAGTATTTTGGGGGAAACAGAATGTTTGTTTATTCGTTTTAGAACGTCGGACGCGGAGTTTTTTTGCCTGTGAGCTTCTGCAATTGTCGGTGTGTTCTTTGGTAGGACCTAACACAATGAAATCATCGTTGAGGGTCAGAGGAGTAACAGTGGCGAAAACCACGTCTTTGTAACAAGCGGGAGCGACAATCCAGGGACCCCTGGGCACAGAGTGTGGTGTTCAGTGCCTGAACGAGGCGGGTCTGTAGCCGAAACCGTCGTCTTCGGGTGAGTGTGCCGACCCCGGAGGACGCCGAGAAACGGCGCAGCTTGTTCCGACACACTCACGCTCGGGAACTAGCAATTTCCTCCGTGAGTAGAGAACGATAATTGTCGAGCACGAGGCGCTGTTCAAGTAGCGCTGTAAGAGGCTACGGAAAGTGTCTTTCCCTAAATAAGATACGTGATGGCCGCCAGATAATGGAAACGTGTAAAAACATTTATTATTATTGTCCGTCCGGCACTGCAGTGAAGCGGCAATGACAAGAACGTTAGCAGCGGGACAGAAACGACAGCCTTCACATGAGATAATAAACCCTCCTTTTTTATTGTTAAATGCTGAGGAACCGCGACTTGCACCACACACTTACACGGTGTAAGTGAATTCCCTTTGTAGAGTCTGAGGACAGGTTGCTTACACCAAAACAAGAAGGGAATATCGCGTAAAAATGAACTTTAAAACTCACGCCTGAAGAGCTGAGAGCACTTGTTCATTTCCCTACTGAGAAACATATGTCTTCTATTGACCAACTGCTCATAGTTCTTATGGTATACGTTTTAGAGATCATATTTTCTGGGATTTTTTTCCATATTTTAGTCCATAGATCACCTCCCAAAATAAGAAAACCAAGGATCTTGTAGAAAAGAGATGTGTTTCATAATATCGAAGATGAACAGGTACACACAGCTCTGAAGATATACAATCTACAGCTCATGTTTACTAGACTTTATGTCCTGGAATCTTTACCTAGTAAAGGGAATTCATTTATACCCTGTAAATTGTCTTGTATTGTATTAACCGGGGACCTAGAAACAACGGAGAGGCTTCGTCCCCGCCGCAGCCGCAGTGGTCTACAACCCCACGACGACTACCGCAGTCCACTTCACCCATCCACCGCCCCACACCGAACCCAGTGTTATTGTGCGGTTCGGTCCCCGGTGGACCCCCCCCCCCCCCCCCCCCAGGGAACGTCTCACACCAGACGAGTGTAACCCCTATGTTTGCGTGGTAGAGTAATGGTGGTGTACGCGTACGTGGAGGACTTGTTTGTGCAGCAATCGCCGACATAGTGTAACTGAGGCGGAATGAGGGGAACCAGCCCGCATTCGCCGAGGCAGATGGAAAACCGCCTAAAAACCATCCACAGACAATTGTCACCCATTCAGCTGGTTTCAGTTGGAGATTGCCTATCTAATGACTTCCAGGGGCAATAAAAATTTTATTTTCTATATTTAATGTAATTATTGATTGAATTTAAAAGTTCAGAATGCCCTCACAACCTAATCATTAAGCAGTATGGTATTACGTCAAATGTTTAACAAATTCGAACGAGAGATTCAGACTAAATGACAAACGGATGCTGAGTTAAAACCTATGTGATTCAGTGGAGAATTCAGACCCATCCTTAACAGACCAGACGTGCAGTACATGCAGGACAGAAGGTGCGAAAAGCATATTTGATCGAAAGATCTAAAGATCCAAAGCTGAGCAACACGTAAGTGACAAGTTTGTTTAGTAAAAAGGAAAGTGTAACGGTGATCATCATTCAATTCCAGTGGCCGACGATATAACTGAGGCATTCTACATGATCGGGTGCTTACTATTACTTTCTAGAATAGTCGACCATTATTTTGCTTGCTTTTATATTTGTGTTGCGAAAGGTAATTAAATTAAAATTATAGAGATTCGAGCTCATACGTGGACTCCGGATAGGCGTCCTGCCCGCGTGCCATCTTTATTACTAACCTACTACCATGGGGCACAGCCACAGTTACTGGTTATCTAACGCCTCCGGTGGAAACAAAAATTGACCGAATTTAAAAATTTAAAGCGCTGTCACAATCTGCCCATTAAAAGGTATAATCTTGCGTCAAAAAATTAGCGCACACCTACAACGTGCTGACATGAGGAAAGTTTCCAACCGATTTCTCACACACAAACAGCAGTTGACCGCCGTTGCGTGATGAAACGTTGTTGTGATGCCTCATATAAGGAGGAGAAATGCGTACCATCACGTTTACAGCTTTGATAGTCGGATTGTAGCCTATCGCGATTGCGGTTTATCGTATCGTGACATTGCTGCTCGCGTTGGTCCAGATCCAGTGACTGCTAGCAGAATATGGAGTCCGTGGGTTCAGGAGGGTAATACGGAACGACGTGCTGGATCACAACGGCCTCGTATCACCAGCAATCGATAAGACAGGCATCTTATCTGCGTAGCTGTAACGGTTCGTGCAGCCACGTCTCCATCCATGAGTCAACAGATGGGGACGTTTGCAGGACATCAACCATCTGCACGAACAGTTGTACGACGTTTGCGGCATTGTTTAATTCATAAATTTCGGGCGTATTATAGTATTTGAGAGTTGTAGCATCGCGTTTTAGTACCTGAATAGTGTAAATTCGCGTAGTCGTTTGTCTTCTGTTTTTGTTTTGAACGGCCAGTGTCGGTTGGTCACAGTTAGTGTGCTCCCTGCCGCCGTTGGATAAGCAGCTGCAGCAGCAAGTCGTATACTCCTAGCTCACTCATTTGTTACATAGTTTAATTCTTAATTTCTTTGCGTGTTTTTGGTACTTGCATTGTTTAATTCATAAATTTCGGGCGTATTATAGTATTTGAGAGTTTTAATATCGCGTTTTAGTACCTGAATAGTGTAAATTCGCGTAGTCTCCTTCCACCGCCGAGCAGTGTCAGCAGTGCGCAAGTAGCAGCATTACTGCATTTACTAGGCAATCTTGTATCTTAATAACCGTTTAAATTTTGTCGATTTGTTTGCGCTCTCTGTAGATTAGTTCAGACGTTCTTTGCAAAACAGTTTTTAGCATGGATAGGGACTGCAACTGCTGTGTTCGGATGCAGGCTGAGTTGGCATCCCTTCGCTCCCAGCTTCAGGCAGTGTTGGCTTCGGTCACACAGCTTGAGGCTGTTGCCAATGGGCATCACTGTGGGGGTCCGGATGCGGGTTTGTCGGGGACGGCCAGCTCGTCCCACGCATCCCCCGATCGGACTACGACTGTGGTTGCCCGGGATACGGCCCGCATTGTGGCTGATCCCTCACCTGTGGTAGAGTGGGAGGTCGTCTCAAGGTGTGGCATGGGGCGAAAGACATTCCGGAGGGTTGAACGGAAGGCCTCTCCAGTTTGTCTGACGAACCGGTGTCAGGCTCTGTCTCAGGCTGATACTGATCTTCGGCCTGACATGGCTGAATGTCCTGTTCCAGAGGTTGCCCCTCAGTCTGCAAGATCCGGGCGGTCGCAGAGGGTGGGCTTACTGGTAGTTGGGAGCTCCAACGTCAGGCGCGTAATGGGGCCCTTAGGGAAATGGCAGCAAGAGAGGGGAAGAAAACCAATGTGCACTCCATGTGCATACCGGCGAGAGTCATTCCAGATGTGGAAAGGGTCCTTCCGGATGCCATGAAGGGTACAGGGTGCACCCATCTACAGGTGGTCGCTCATGTCGGCACCAATGATGTGTGTCGCTATGGATCGGAGGAAATCCTCTCTGGCTTCCGAAGGCTATGTCATTTGGTGAAGACTGCCAGTCTCGCTAGCGGGATGAAAGCAGAGCTCACCATCTGCAGCATCGTCGACAGGACTGACTGCGGACCTTTGGTACAGAGCCGAGTGGAGGGTCTGAATCAGAGGCTGAGACGGTTCTGCGACCGTGTGGGCTGCAGATTCCTCGACTTGCGCCATAGGGTGGTGGGGTTTCGGGTTCCGCTGGATAGGTCAGGAGTCCACTACACGCAACAAGCGGCTACACGGGTAGCAGGGGTTGTGTGGCGTGGGCTGGGCGGTTTTTTAGGTTAGATGGCCTTGGGCAAGTACAGAAAGCGCAACAGCCTCAACGGGTGCGGGGCAAAGTCAGGACATGCGGGGACCAAGCAGCAATCAGTATTGTAATTGTCAACTGTCGAAGCTGCGTTGGTAAAGTACCAGAACTTCAAGCGCTGATAGAAAGCACCGAAGCTGAAATCATTATGGGTACAGAAAGCTGGCTTAAGCCAGAGATAAATTCTGCCGAAATTTTTACAAAGGTACAGACGGTGTTTAGAAAGGATAGGTTGCATGCAACCGGTGGTGGAGTGTTCGTCGCTGTTAGTAGTAGTTTATCCTGTAGTGAAGTAGAAGTGGATAGTTCCTGTGAATTATTATGGGTGGAGGTTACACTCAACAACCGAGCTAGGTTAATAATTGGCTCCTTTTACCGACCTCCCGACTCAGCAGCATTAGTGGCAGAACAACTGAGAGAAAATTTGGAATACATCTCACATAAATTTTCTCAGCATGTTATAGCCTTAGGTGGAGATTTCAATTTACCAGATATAGACTGGGACACTCAGATGTTTAGGACGGGTGGTAGGGACAGAGCATCGAGTGACATTATACTGAGTGCACTATCCGAAAATTACCTCGAGCAATTAAACAGAGAACCGACTCGTGGAGATAACATCTTGGACCTACTGATAACAAACAGACCGGAACTTTTCGACTCTGTAAGTGCAGAACAGGGAATCAGTGATCATAAGGCCGTTGCAGCATCCCTGAATATGGAAGTTAATAGGAATATAAAAAAAGGGAGGAAGGTTTATCTGTTTAGCAAGAGTAATAGAAGGCAGATTTCAGATACCTAACAGATCAAAACGAAAATTTCTGTTCCGACACTGACAATGTTGAGTGTTTATGGAAAAAGTTCAAGGCAATCGTAAAATGCGTTTTAGACAGGTACGTGCCGAGTAAAACTGTGAGGGGCGGGAAAAACCCACCGTGGTACAACAACGAAGTTAGGAAACTACTGCGAAAGCAAAGAGAGCTTCACTCCAAGTTTAAACGCAGCCAAAACCTCTCAGACAAACAGAAGCTAAACGATGTCAAAGTTATCGTAAGGAGGGCTATGCGTGAAGCGTTCAGTGAATTCGAAAGTAAAATTCTATGTACCGACTTCACAGAAAATCCTAGGAAGTTCTGGTCTTACGTTAAATCAGTAAGTGGCTCGAAACAGCATATCCAGACACTCCGGGATGATGATGGCATTGAAACAGAGGATGACACGCGTAAAGCTGAAATACTAAACACCTTTTTCCAAAGATGTTTCACAGATGAAGACCGCACTGCAGTTCCTTCTCTAAATCCTCGCACAAACGAAAAAATGGCTGATATCGAAATAAGTGTCCAAGGAATAGAAAGGCAACTGGAATCAGTCAATAGAGGAAAGTCCACTGGACCTGACGGGATACCAGTTCGATTCTACACAGAGTACGCGAAAGAACTTGCCCCCCTTCTAACAGCCGTGTACCGCAAGTCTCTAGCGGAACGGAGGGTTCCAAAGATTGGAAAAGAGCACAAGTAGTCCCAGTGTTCAAGAAGAGTCGTCGAGCAGATGCGCAATACTATAGACCTATATCTCTGACGTCGATCTGTTGTAGAATTTTAGAACATGTTTTTTGCTCGAGTATCATGTCGTTTTTGGAAACCCAGAATCTACTATGTAGGAATCAACATGGATTCCGGAAACAGCGATCGTGTAAGACCCAACTCGCTTTATTTGTTCATGAGACCCAGAAAATATTAGATACAGGCTCCCAGGTAGATGCTATTTTTCTTGACTTCCGGAAGGCGTTCGATACAGTTCCGCACTGTCGCCTGATAAACAAAGTAAGAGCCTACGGAATATCAGGCCAGCTGTGTGGCTGGATTGAAGAGTTTTTAGCAAACAGAACACAGCATGTTGTTATCAATGGAGAGACGTCTACAGACGTTAAAGTAACCTCTGGCGTGCCACAGGGGAGTGTTATGGGACCATTGATTTTCAAAATATATATAAATGACCTAGTAGATAGTGTCGGAAGTTCCATGCGGCTTTTCGCGGATGATGCTGTAGTATACGGAGAAGTTGCAGCATTAGAAAATTGTAGCGAAATGCAGGAAGATTTGCAGCGGATAGGCACTTGGTGCAGGGATTGGCAACTGTCCCTTAACATAGACAAATGTAATGTATTGCGAATACATAGAAAGAAGCATCCTTTATTGTGTGATCATATGATAGCGGAACAAACACTGGTAGCAGTTACCTCTGTAAAATATCTGGGAGTATGCGTGCGGAACGATGTGAAGAGGAATGATCATATAAAATTAATTGTTGGAAAGGCGGGTACCAGGTTGAGATTCATTGGGAGAGTGCTTAGAAAATGTAGTCCATCAACAAAGGAGGTGGCTTACAAAACACTCGTTCGACCTATACTTGAGTATTGTTCATCAGTGTGGGATCCGTACCAGATCGGTTTGACGGAGGAGATAGAGAAGATCCAAAGAAGAGCGGCGCGTTTCGTCACAGGGTTATTTGTTAACCGTGATAGCGTTACGGAGATGTTTAATAAACTCAAGTGGCAGACTCTGCAAGAGAGGCGCTCTGCATCGCGGTGTAGATTGCTCGCCAGGTTTCCAGAGGGTACGTTTCTGGATGAGGTATCGAATATATTGCTTCCCCCTACTTATACCTCCAGAGGAGATTACGAATGTAAAATCAGAGAGATTAGAGCGCACACGGAGGCTTTCAGACAGTCGTTCTTCCCGCGAACCATACGCGACTGGAACAGGAAAGCGAGGTAATGACAGTGGCACGTAAAGTGCCCTCCGCCACACACCGTTTGGTGGCTTGCGGAGTATAAATGTAGATGTAGATGTAGATGTAGACATGGACTATCAGCTCAGAGACCATGCTGCGGTTACCCTTGACGCTGCCTCACAGACAGGAGTGCATTCGATGGTGTACTCAACGACGAACCTGGGTGCACGAATGGCAAAACGTAATTTCGGATGAAACCATGTTCTGTTTACAGCATCTTGATGGTCGCATCCGTGTTTGGCGACATCGCGGTGAACGCACATTGGAACCGTGTATTCGTCATCGCCATACCGGGCGTGATGTTATGGAGTGCCATTGGTTACACGTCTCGGTCACCTCTTGTTCGCATTGACGGCACTTTAAACAGTGGACGTTACATTTCACATGTGTTACGACCCGTGGCTCTACCATTTGTTCGATCCACGCGAAACCCTATATTTCAGCAAAATACTGTACGACCGCATGTTGCAGGTTCTGTACGGGCCTTTCTGGATACAGAAAATGTTCGACTGCTACCCTGGCCACCACATTCTCCAGATCTCTCACCAATTGAAAACGTCTGATCAATGGTGGCCGAGCAACTGGCTCGCCACAATACTCTTGAAGAACTGTGGTATCGTGTTGAAGCTGCATTGGCAGCTGTACCTGTACACACCATCCAAGCTCTGACTCAATGCCCAGGTGTATCAAGGCCGTTATTACTGACAGAGGGGGTTGTTCTCGGTATTGATTTCTCAGGATCTATGCACCCAAATTGCGTGAAAATGGAATCACATGTCAGTTCTAGTATAATTTATCTGTCCAATGGATACCCGTTTATCATCTGCATTTCTTCTTGGTGTAGCAATTTTAATGGCCAGTAGTGTATCTCGAGGCACCGTAACCCACGGCCAAGTAATTATCCAGGCCATAATGAAGCAGCGTTTGAGAATAACAGCGACTTCCAACAAACTTTAAACATAACCTAACCTTTCCTAACCTTTTTTCATCCGTCTATGTGCGAACAATCAGAAACTAATAATATCAACATAATTGGGGGTTTGCATCCTCAACCAGCTACAAGCTTAACGTGAAATATTTAACACAGTAACTGATGGATACTTGTGTTGATCCACTATGCCTTCCAGAATGACCAGATCACCAAGGAAATGCCACGATGACATTCTCCAGATCATCGCCGTCCCTCCACGAACCTTTCGGCGATTGTTGCAGGGCGTTTGCTCTCAGATGTTTCACGCCGTATATCTGTCCGATTGAGCACAAAACGTGTTGCATCAGAAAGGACCACCTGCCGCCACACAGTGGTCGTCGAGATGCGGTATTGGAGTACAAATTCCTGCCTCCGTTGCTGATAAACACGAATCAGCTTGGGTGCATGATCCAGCCTTCGCTGTGGAGGTCCGTATGTAGCAACGTTCACTGAACAGTCGTCGACAAGATCCGGCTGGTAGCTCAATGGTTCATCTATATGCTCAATTTCTCAACACTTGCTCGTCAGTTCGCCCGTACACATCTCCCCAGCCGTCATTCAGCGCTGTCATCTATAGCTTATGTTGCACCACAGTTGCCTCGGCGCAGGTTTTGTATAACCCCATTTTCCCACGCACGGTGTACTTCAATCGCGGCCGCACGCGAACAGTCTATAAATTTAACCGTTTTGGAAACGCAGCCACCCTTGTCCCAAAAGCGACAGGTGCACATGAATACTTAATATACAGGTAGGGGGGTGAAACATAAAATGTAAATTAAAAAATTGCAAGACCTGAATATTGAAATGCCGGTGTGGCTTTCGAATGAAGCACTCTACTGTTCATTTTTTGCCTCAATACAAAGGACAAATGCGCCGACGATTAAGGTAATAAGAAACTTCAGAAAACCGGAGTCAGCTCAACAAAACCGAAGGAACAGCTTACATGGATATGTTTCGCTAATGGTGGTCTATTAAACAGATGTGCTGCGTACTACGTATACAAGTAAATTGATGGAGTGAAGTTCTACAAAACAACAAAAAAGGAGATATTTTAGAATTGAAACAGGAACTTTAATTCTGCTAGGCCTTCCCCCTTTCATATCCAGCAGATACTTGATTGTACGCAACACACATGGCATATGTACCGGATGATCAAGAAGTCAGTATAAATTTGAAAACTGAATAAATCACGGAATAATGTAGATAGAGAGATACAAATTGACACACATGCTTGGAATGACATGGGGTTTTATTAGAACCGAAAAAAAAAATACAAAAGTTCACAAACTGTCCGACAGATGACGCTTCACCTGATCAGAATAGCAATAATTAGCCTAACAAAGTAAGACAACGCAAAGATGATGTTCTTTACAGGAAATGCTCAATATGTCCACCATCATTCCTCAACAATAGCTGTAATCGAGGAATAATGTTGTGAACAGCACTGTAAAGCATGTCCGGAGTTATGGTGAGGCATTGGCGTCGGATGTTGTCTTTCAGCATCCCTACAGATGTCGGTCGATCAGCATACACTTGCGACTTCAGGTAACCCCAAAGCCAATAATCGCACGGACTTAGGTCTGGGTACCTGGGAGACCAAGCATGACGAAAGTGTCAATTTTTACCTCTCTATCTACATTATTCCGTGGTTTATTAAGTTTTCAAATTTATACTGACGTTTTGATCACTCAGTGCATTGTAGAGTGTCTGTGTACTGGCACCTCCCAGGAGCACATCCAATACTAATGGATGTCTGGCGTGACCTTAACCGGCATTGAACATCTTGTCTCCAACAAAAGTTGTTACCTGTGATCTGTCACCGTTAGAAATCTGATTCAAAGAGTTTTGAAACACCCTGTATGCAGAGTGATACAGCCGCTCCTAAGTGCGAGTTTTATGCAACCTGCAACGCATTCAAATACCCTGCACAAGATTTTTATAATCTCTCGCTCACTATGCCAGTCTATTACTCCAACAGAAAAAATGAACAACTCCTTTTCGTAGCAAATTTAATGTAGTTAAATTTTTTCTGGGTAGAGGCTGTGGTTTTAGAATTATTCAAGAAAAACGTAAAAACATGACCTTCAAACACGTTCTTCTTGAATAAATCGAAAACTATGGCCTCCAGCCAAAACATATCCCAGTACAAAATTTAACTACATCTAATTTCATACAAAAAGGTCTTGTTGTTTTTTTCTGTATGACTTACCTTCCTCAAAATATCAGAGAATTTAAATCACTTCCAGGCTTCAAAAAGCAGCTAATGGCTCACCTCTCGCAGTAGTTATCTCTCCCACATACTGGTCTGCAGCCCACACTCTTCAATCCCCCCGCTCACCCTACAACTTTTCCCTTCTCCCAACTTACAGAGTTATTTACTTAAATCAAGTCCTTTCCTAACATCCACTATTACTGTCATTCCAATTTTCTTGTTCTTCATCCTGTCTTTTTCTGACAGTACTAAATATGATTTAAGTTGTTCTAAACTAGTCTATATTATTTTTAATGCACTTTGTTTTATTATTCATTTTATTATTGTCATTTATCTTTACTTTCATTATCATGAACTATTATTATTATTATTACTATTATTAGCTTATTATCATCTCTAAGATTGTTATCATTTTCAAGAATGTTTTCGTAATATATCTGTATGTGTTGTTCCTGGTCAGATGTAAGAGAGGGACTAGTCAGTCTAAATAAGGAAATAAATAAATAAATAAATAACACGATTAGTTCACGAGTGGTGAGGTAGAGTATGAAAATCTTGCAGTATGGTTTTTGAATGTGTTGCGGATTGCATAACTCATACGTAGGGGCACCTGAATCATCCCCCACATTAGCGTATACTATTTTTGCTGCCTCATCGCTATTTATACAGACCAAGTGCATGATGATATGCCCTGCTTGAAACTGCTCTGTGACGTAAAACGTGAGAACAGGACAGGTCAGCTGAAAAGCATTTACTTCGCACAGTTCAGGTCTCGCGCCTGCAACAGCTGGCAACGCACAAAGAATCGTTTTTCTCCACATTGCCGTAAATTAACAGAGCTTTTTTTAGCGTTGTTTACAGTGGCAGCTTAGCGGAAATATGTACGCCATCGCAAATGCGTCGCTAGCGAACAACCGCACCCGCCAGTTAACACTGGCAGAAGCACAGGACGCCGTGCGTGCGAGGCAACCGACACCTTTGCTCACGCGCGAGTCTTGACGTCACGCGGCGGTGTCTACGAGGTCCATTCAGCTCGTGCGGTACGCTTTTCTTCTCCGTACGCCTCTGTGTCATTACACGTGTTTCCAGCGGCCGCTGTTGCACCTCCTTTAGAAATCACTTCTTCCAGCGGCGGAAACAAGACCACCGGCGCAGTTAACCGCAGGTGCGTTAGTTCGGCGTAAAGGTCGCGCAAACGGGGAGCTCGACACAGGGGAAACTTTCCACGCAGATTCACACAGAGTTGTCGTTTTTCACTACTTTAGCCGAGCGACTGCGGTCCTGGCGCTGCAAGTTTTTTATTGCGCTCAGCGTGGCGACAAGGACGAACGCCAAGTCAATGGCACTGCCCTTCCCCCTTTTTTTTCTCTTAGCGCAGTCTGCCTCCCACCATTCTCTCCCCACACCTCCCCTCCTCCCTTTCCGTCCCTCCCACACACCTAGCGCCAGTTTTCTTTCGCCTCATGTGCACTGCTAACTATAACACACTGGTGTGCATTACATGTCACTGCCAATTAACATAGCTCTATGAAACTCCGACCATATATACGAGGGGCATTCAATAAATAATACAATACTTTGTTTTCCTAAAAGCGGGTTGGTTTTATTCAGGTTTCCACTTCACCATATTATCCCTCCTCAAAAAAAAAAAAAAAAAAAAAAGCATTTTTCAATGTAATCTACGTTGAGTGCTAAGGCCTTATATCACCTTACTGGGAGGGCCTTTACGCCATTGTGTTACCACTGCACTGGTCGACATCGGAACCAAAGTCTAGCTGCATCAGCAACGTCCCGGTCATCAGTGTACGGCTTCCGCGGAGTGCATTCTTCAATCGACCAAACAGATGGAGGTCGGAAGAAGCGAGATCCGGGCTGCAGGGTGGTTGAGGGAGAAGATCCCAATGAAGTTTTCTAAGGTCGTCTCAAGTGCACAGACCTGTTGGTTGGTTGATTTTGGGAGGGACGGGGGGACCAACTGCGAGGTCATCGGTCCCATTGGATTAGGGAAGGATGGGGAAGGAAGTTGGCCGTGCCCTGTCAAAGTAACTATTGCGGCATTTGCCTGAAGCGATGTAGGGAAATCACGGGAAACTTAATCAGGATGGCCGAACGCTGATTTGAACCATCGTCCTCCCGAATGCGAGTCCAGTGTGTTAACCGCTGCGCCATCATTCTCGGTGCAGACCTGTGTGAGGTCTTATGTTGTCATGGAGGAAGAGAAGTTCGTTTGGATTTTTGCGGCGACGAACACACTTGGGTCGTTTCTTCAATTTCCTGAGGGTAGCGCAATACGCGTCAGAGTTGGTCGTTGCATCATGAGGCAGGACATCAAATTCAATAACCCCTTTATAGTCCAAGAAGGTCGTTGCTGTTACTACCGACTAAGGGTGCGCCTTTGAACTTTTTCTACGGAGGAGAGGTGGTGTGGCTCCACTCCATGTACTTTGTTACCAGTTCGAAGTGATCAACGCATGTTTCATCGCCTGTGACGATGTTCGACAAAAAAATTGTCACGATCAGCCTTTTAACGCACAAGCAATTTTTTCACAGACGGTCCTTCGGTGCTGTTTATGGTCTTCTATAAGACAGCGAGAAACAGAGCCCACCTTTTGAGCACCGCACTAGTGGACGAGTGTGTCAGCACTGCCAACAGAGACGTTCAGTTGCTCAGTGAAGTGCCTGGCTATGATCTGTCGATGACCTCGAATGAGAGTGTCCGCACGTTCCAACATTGCAAGAGTCACAGCTGTATGCGACCACCCGGCATGCTAGACATAGGATAGTTTTGTACGACATTGTTAGCGATGATGACAGATGCCTAGCCAATGACTCTCCGTACTTTTGTTCACTGCCAGGACTCCGTAGACATTCTGAAGGTACCTATGAATATCTGCGGTCCTCTGGTTTTTCCGCCAAAAGAAAATAACTGCTCTCTGCTTGGAACGAACCTCCTTTACAGGCACCAGGGTTACGTACAGCACTGCCACGTATCGAAACTTCGTGAAACTGTAGGTGAGGAAGCGGGAATAATCCGTAATGTCCCACAACAAATTCTGAAATTTTCAACGGAAACACATGTGCTGCATTACTTATGGAATGTCGCTTGTGTAAATTACTATAAATAACAGCATAGTACAGAAAGTAACTGAAAGATATATTCAATGAAACGAACAGAAATACACTTTTATTCAAAGACAATAATTACATCGAAGTCGCCATGGTGTATGGTGGCCTCTGGACAGTAAAAATGGAGGGGTGGTCACCGTAGACGGCAGTCTATGCTGTGCAAAGTGTTCCCACGCTGGCCACGAAGTCGGCAAGGAGTTCCTGTGGTAGGTCGTCCCAGTCTTATTCCAGAGCCGCTGAGATCTGCCGGATGATCGTTGGTGCGTGTGGACGCACTACAGCGCGTCTCCTCAACAAATCTAACACGTCACAGTGACAGGAGCACTCCTACGTCACGCAGCCTGTGATAAGACAGAGAGAAGAGAAATCAGACACTGTCAGATCAAATGAACATGTGCATCGATAAAAACTTTCGCCAGCTAACAAAGGTGTGAGATGCAGTAACGTAGGAAACTAGCGACTAATCCGTTAAATGTGCATAGATCTGTAACTAAGCTGGCTAGGTTGCATTAAAAGTTATATAGTAGGTGGAGAATTACTGTACTGAAAAAGAAGTACGCATGACGTATTACGGAAGTATTTCCGTCTACGGGAAACCAAATGCAAAGGGAGCACAAGGCAAGAGCGTTAGCATTTGTATACGTAACATGAGTAATCTGTCATCTCATGTTACGTACACGATTCTCTGAGATTTTGTTTTATTTTAAATGTTAAAATAGGATTTTAGAATTTAGAACTAAATGACAGTAGTATTTCACATCACAGCTACGAAAAACTGCTGTCATTTGTGTCATTGTACGTGTCTCACGAAATTGTCAGTAATGATTAAGGGATTTGGCGCTCCAGCTGTAGCAATATTAAAATTAAAGTCGATACGTATTTAAGACTTACATCCCTTTTTGCTTATATTGGCATTTTATTTTGAAATCAGCAACCAGTTCCGGAATAGAAATTTTATTACCACATGTTGCAGTAATATGCTACATACACCTGCTTATTTTTGAAGCTCGCTAATAATGCGATACTTCTAGTCTCCTGAAAAAAGCCACTAGGAGCCTGAAAGCGATCAAGAAATAAAATTTCTTTTTTCAGCAAATACACCTACGGTTGCCGAGGATGGATAGCGAACACGTTACTCTATAATAACATTGATCTTTGTGCCATACGAAATAATCATCATTAACTATGAAATGTTATTTCTTTACTTCTCTTTAATTAACTTAAAAGTATACAGCTATTTTGCAGCCTGTTTTTGATGATACTACATTAGTAATCAATCAAATGTTCTCCTGTCGCCAGAAATTACTGCTAAAATTTTTCAGCTATAATTTCTTCGTATAGTGACATGTTTCGTTTCTCTGTTTTGTTCTGTGGCATAGTTCATAATTTTTCATCAGCCGCAAGAGACATCGGATTTCAGTGACTAAACTGACTAGGAGTGTATCGTTTTTTCACCAATTCTCGAATCCATTTTGTAATTGCCTCGAGGTGAACGGATCTTGGATTCCATTGCTACAGCGAACGACCGTCGCAAGTAGCAAGGGGATAACCGCACCGGTAATGACCACGAAAAGCCCCCGGACGTTGAAGTAACAGTTACATATAATCTGCGGCAGCGACCTCGCCTCCTGTCCACCATAAACAATGGAGGATAAAGCTCTGACAATGCCAGCCACTCGTGCTGCCGAAACGTCAGAAAAATTATCAAACAAACATTCGGCGGACAACTCGAGACAGAAGCCAACATGGAATATGTCAGCTTGTGGCCACGAAAGCCTTAATAATTTTGTACTGATCAAATCTTCACCCCAATAGTTACGCCAGTATTTTAATCTGAAAATGAGATTTCAAGCAGTCGAGATGTCCAAGAACGATTAAGCATTTGTTAGTGTTTTACTAACGATAACTGTCAAAAAGCAATTAAAAAACAGGTACGTGAATGAATGAGAAAAGGAAACGAGATACTTCATGCTAATTTGGTCACTGAAATCCGATGTCTCTAGCGGCTGATGAAGAATTATTTATTATGCCACAGGACAGAATAGAGAAATGAGAAATTACAATATGAGAAGAAATTAAGAAGGTTAGCAGTAATTTCTGGCGACAGGAAGGTCATTTGAATGATTCCTGATGTAATCTCAGAAAAAACCAGCTGAAAAACTACTATATTTGACTTATAAAATTCTGTTGCGTTAATTAAAGAGAAGTCAAGAACTAATGTATTGTAGTTTATGATTATTATTTCGTATGCCATGAAGATCAATGCTGCGATAGCCAGGCAACGCTACATTTCGTCACACAGTCCTAAAGGATACGTTCGTTGTACGTCCCACACTGATTTCGCGCAGGGTTCCTATTCTGTTAGCACTGACTTCCGTAAGCAAACGCCGCTGCTCTCAGCCGTTAAGACCGTCGGCCACTGCGTCGTCCGTGGTGAGAGACGTAATGCCTGATATTTGGTACTGTCGGTACAATCTTGCAGTTGTGGATGTCGGAATATTGACTTTTGTAACAATTTCCTAAATGGAATGCTCCATGCGTCTAGCTCCAACTATTATTCCACATTCAAAATCTGTTAAATCCCATTAGGGGCGGATTAATGAACTTTCGTGGGTGGGGGCGGTTGCCTAGAAGATGAAGAAGACCCAGGGGTCCTCTCCTTGAAAGCTGAGGAAAAAAAAAACCTTCAAAAACTACTGTTTTAAGTTGTTTTGATACTTAGAAATATCAAACAATTGCAAAATTATATTTTAATTTACACAACAAAGTTTTTAATTTTTGAAACTTGTAACATCATAATCTTTCTCTGCGTAGCTCTTTTTATATGATTGATAACAGACAGCAGAAAGCTCATAAGTCTTTCGTTAACATAGAGTTGATAAGCAAGTTAAAAGCAAATAAATTGAAATTTGAATTAAATACTTTCTGAGCTACTTGTTCTTAATTTGTCGACAGTTATATTTTTGTCAGTTTATTTCATATATATATATATATATATATATATATATATATATATATATATATATATATATATATATATATATACACTCCTGGAAATTGAAATAAGAACACCGTGAATTCATTGTCCCAGGAAGGGGAAACTTTATTGACACATTCCTGGGGTCAGATACATCACATGATCACACTGACATAACCACAGGCACATAGACACAGGCAACAGAGCATGCACAATGTCGGCACTAGTACAGTGTATATCCACCTTTCGCAGCAATGCAGGCTGCTATTCTCCCATGGAGACGATCGTAGAGATTCTGGATGTAGTCCTGTGGAACGGCTTGCCATGCCATTTCCACCTGGCGCCTCAGTTGGACCAGCGTTCGTGCTGGACGTGCAGACCGCGTGAGACGACGCTTCATCCAGTCCCAAACATGCTCAATGGGGGACAGATCCGGAGATCTTGCTGGCCAGGGTAGTTGACTTACACCTTCTAGAGCACGTTGGGTGGCACGGGATACATGCGGACGTGCATTGTCCTGTTGGAACAGCAAGTTCCCTTGCCGGTCTAGAAATGGTAGAACGATGGGTCCGATGACGGTTTGGATGTACCGTGCACTATTCAGTGCCCCCTCGACGATCACCAGCGGTGTACGGCCAGTGTAGGAGATCGCTCCCCACACCATGATGCCGGGTGTTGGCCCTGTGTGCCTCGGTCGTATGCAGTCCTGATTGTGGCGCTCACCTGCACGGCGCCAAACACGCATACGACCATCATTGGCACCAAGGCAGAAGCGACTCTCATCGCTGAAGACGACACGTCTCCATTCGTCCCTCCATTCACGCCTGTCGCGACACCACTGGAGGCGGGCTGCACGATTTTGGGGCGTGAGCGGAAGACGGCCTAACGGTGTGCCGGACCGTAGCCCAGCTTCATGGAGACGGTTGCGAATGGTCCTTGCCGATACCCCAGGAGCAACAGTGTCCCTAATTTGCTGGGAAGTGGCGGTGCGGTCCCCTACGGCACTGCGTAGGATCCTACGGTCTTGGCGTGCATTCGTGCGTCGCTGCGGTCCGGTCCCAGGTCGACGGGCACGTGCACCTGCCGCCGACCACTGGCGACAACATCGATGTACTGTGGAGACCTCACGCCCCACGTGTTGAGCAATTCGGCGGTACGTCCACCCGGCCTCCCGCATGCCCACTATACGCCCTCGCTCAAAGTCCGTCAACTGCACATACGGTTCACGTCCACGCTGTCGCGGCATGCTACCAGTGTTAAAGACCGCGATGGAGCTCCGTATGCCACGGCAAACTGGCTGACACTGACGGCGGCGGTGCACAAATGCTGCGCAACTAGCGCCATTCGACGGCCAACACCGCGGTTCCTGGTGTGTCCCCTGTGCCGTGCGTGTGATCATTGCTTGTACAGCCCTCTCGCAGTGTCTGGAGCAAGTATGGTGGGTCTGACACACCGGTGTGAATGTGTTCTTTTTTCCATTTCCAGGAGTGTATATATATATATATATATATATATATATATATATATGAAATAAATGGCTATCAAAAAACAATTAAAAGACAGTTACATGATGAGGAAAGGAAACGAGATACTCCATGTTAATTTGGTCACTGAAATCCGATGTCTCTAGCGGCTTATGAAGAATTATTTGTTATGAGACAGGGCAGAATAGAGAAATGAGACACGGTAATATGAGAATAAATTATATATATATATACAGGGTGAGTCACCTAACGTTACCGCTGGATATATTTCGTAAACCACATCAAATACTGACGAACCGATTCCACAGAGCGAATGTAATTGTTTAATACAAACCATAAAATAATGGTCGGAAGTATGTTTTTTAACACAAACCTACGTTTTTTTAAATGGAACCACGTTAGGTTTGTTAGCACATCTGAACATATAAACAAATACGTAATCAGTGCCGTTTGTTGCATTGTAAAATGTTAATTACATCCGGAGATATTGTAACCTAAAGTTGACGCTTGAAACCTCCGACGTTCAGTTGCGTGTTGTAACAAACACGGGCCACTGTCGGCGAACAGCATCTGCAGGGACATGTTTACGATGACGACCGTGTTTACGAGTGTGGCTGTAGTGCACTGTTGTGATTTGGTCTAGCTGTCGCAGTGTCCGCATGTAGCGCTTGCTGCTATTGTTATTCTGCATTCGTCTCCGCACGCAGACCAACTGTAGTACACCGTGTTACCAGACGTCTGTGATAATGTAGTGTTGTAGGAACTGTGACCATGGTGTTTTCGAACTCTGAAAAGGCGGAGATGATACTCATCTATGGCGAGTGTCGACGAAATGCAGCTGAAGCCTGCAGGGTGTATGCAGAGCGGTACCCGGACAGAGAGTCGGTGGACTGAGTCAAAGTAGTGTCATGTGCATACTGCATCGTCACCGCTTTCACCCGTTTCATGTGTCGCTACATCAGCAATTACATGGTGATGACTTTAATCATCGAGTGCATTTCTGTCAATGGGCATTAACAGAGAATGCGTTGCAGTTCTAACTGTTTACTGATGAAGCGGGTTTCACAAACCACGGGGCAGTGAATCTACGGAACATGCATTACTGGTCCGTGGAAAATCCTCGCTGGCTCAGACAGGTAGAGCGACAGCGACCGTGGACTGTAAATGTATGGTGCGGAATCATTGGCGACCACCTCATTGGTCCTCACTTCATTGCAGGGGCCCAAACAGCTGCAACATACATCGCGTTTCTACAGAATTATCTGCCAACGTTGCTCGAAAATGTCCCACTGTAAACGCGTCGACGTATGTGGTATCAGCATGATGGTGCACCTGCACATTCCGCAATTAACACTAGGCTGACCCCTGACAGGATGTTCGAAGGGCGTTTCATAGGAAGTGGAGGACGCATAAATTGGCCAGCCCGTTCTCCTGATCTTACACCTCTGGACTTCTTTCTGCGGGGTACGTTAAAGGAGAATGTGTACCGTGATGTGCCTACAACCGCAGAGGATATGAAACAACGTATTGTGGCAGCCTGCGGTGACATTACACCAGATGTACTGCGGCGTGTACGACATTCATTAAGCCAGTGATTGCAATTGTGTGCAGCAAATGATGGCCACCACATTGTACATCTATTGGCCTAACATGTCGGGACACACTCTATCCACTCCGTAATTGAAAACGGAAACCACGTGTGTACATGTACCTCACCCCTCATGGTAATGTACATGTGCGTCAGTGAAAAAGACCAATAAAAAGGTGTTAGCATGTGGACGTAATGTACTGTTCCAGTCTCTTCTGTACCTAAGGTCCATCACCGTTCCCTTTGGATCCCTACGTAATTCGGTGTTCTCCTATACACACGATCGAACAGCGGAGGAGTGGTACTCAAGCGTCAACTTTAGGTTACAATATCTCCGGATGTAATTAACATTTTACAATGCAACAAACGGCACTGATTACATATTTGTTTATATGTTCAGATGTGCTAATAAAACTAACGGGGTTGCATTAAAAAAAAACGTAGGTTTGTGTTAAAAAACATACTTCCGTGCATTTTTTTATGGTTTGTATTAACCAATTACACTAGCCCCTCTCCTCACGTTCGGCCTATGGAATCGATTCGTCAGTATTTGATGTGGTTTACGAAATATATCCAGCGGTAATGCTAGGTGACTCACCCTATATATGCGTGTTGCTGTGGCAGTTCGGGAAGCCCTGCTGCTAGCGTGTACCTATTCTTGAGTACTGCTCGAGCGTTTGGGATCCCTATCGGGTCGAATTGAGGGAGGACATAGAAGCAATTCAGAGGCGGGCTGCTAGATTTGTTACTGGTAGGTTTGATCATCACGCGAGTGTTACGGAAATGCTTCAGGAACTTGGGTGGGAGTCTCTAGAGGAAAGGAGGCGTTCGTTTCGTGAATCGCTACTGAGGAACCAGCATTTGAGGCTGACTGCAGTACAATTTTACTGCCGCCAACTTATATTGCGCGGAAAGACCACAAAGATAAGAAAAGAGAGATTAGGGCTCGTACAGAGGCATTTTTTTGTGGTATTCAAAAAATTTAAAAACCTCTCTCACACCGGCCTGATTTAGCTTCACTGATCAGGATTGTAAAAACATGCGTATGTTCAGGGAATTTTCATTCACAAAGCAGGCTTATCACATTCACACAGTTCAATGCTGTTCTATACTGATTAAATTGAGCTTAACTTAAATTCCATAAGACAGTGAAGCAATTTCGAAGTCTTGGTGCGACGAAAATTGTCAGTCGATCTCCTGAAAACATTTGTAATAATTATTAACTTTCGGTGATCACATGTGGAAGACCGGAGATCTGCTGGTAATACCGTGTAAGCCTATTTGTTTGAAGTAACTGGATATCTTGAGCATACAAAACGTCAGGTTCGTCCAGTGTAAATCAGACGTTCCCCACTGATCCCGTGCAACACAGCGTAGTAAGCAGACACTGTCAATAATAATCAGTTAAATAATACGCGAACACACTTACTTTAGTTTAGTTCATGTATTAAATTCCTTCTCATACAGAATCTCATCAAGATGGCGACTAGCTCAACAATACATACATATACATCCTCCTTCTTTCACGGCTAAATAATCGGCAAGCATTCTTCATTATTTTCATAAGAGAAAACACAGATAGCAGAGAAGCTATTCCATGGAGTAAATGGACGCTCCAAGGAATAATAGGGCTTGAAACTACTTTGCATTGATAATCATCGTATATTATATTAAAGTTTAGGAATCGGTAAGATAAGAAGAGATATTTCGAGTAAGGTACTGAGTTATATAATTTATAAAATTTCTGAAAATATCGCGGAGAGACCGCTGCAAGAGACATTACAGGCAGTCATTTTTCCCTCGTTCTGTTTGGGAGTGGAACAGGGATAGAAGATGCTAGTTATGGTACGAGGTACCCTCCGCCACCGACCGTATGGTGGATTGCGGAGTATGTATGTAGATGTAGTGTGACGTAAGTATGCGCCGCGAGTATTGGTTAAATTTTGTTGGTAGTAAACGCCGTCATTGCGCTTCCCTCGACCCCCGTCCCACCCTCTTACCCCCCCCCCCCCCCCTCTCTCGGTCTCTGTCCATCGCCCAACCACGCCGCCAATGTCAACAACTTTCCTGCCGAGAAACCTTGACGATGTCGTTCCGTCCCGTTACATTGGCGGATTGTGTCAGTGCCGCCAATTGAAATGCACTGTGAAATGTGACGTTCGGTGTCGCGTCGTGGCGTGCAGTGTGAACCGCCGTCGAGCCCGCCAGCGAGGTTCGACCAGGTGAGGCCTCGGCCCGTCTGGCCAAGTGAGTGCCCTCTGCCCCCAAGGCCACTCGGCCGAGGCAACGGCCGTGCATCGTCCCCTGCCGCCGCCGACTGCAGCGGCCAACCAGCCGCCCGCCACCAGACACCGGGAGCCCCATTGAGCGGGCCAGCGCTGCGCTGCGCTGATAAATGCCCCAATTAGCGAGGCGACGCAAAAACGCGCTCTCCCACTTAGCGGCCTAACCGGCGTCGGCGCCGGCGCAAAACTGCGTCACTTGTCCGTAACGGAGCGAAACTGCCGAGGGGAAACAGTAATGTAAGGCAGGAATTACGCAGCGGAGAGGGGGTTTACTGCGACGTGAGTGCAGTAACGTCTTTGTTACAGGTTCCTCGGCTTGCAGCTCGAGCTGCTTGCGCAGTCCACCAGGTCGGTTTGGAGTGTTTGGTTAGCACGTCGGAAATCCACCTCGGTGGTGCCATTATGGCACCTCACCTCAAACGCTCGATACCAGCAATATTGTACTGTGTTCAAAAAATGGTTCAAATGGCTCTGAGCACTATGGGACTTAACGTCGATGGTCATCAGTCCCCTAGAACTTAGAACTACTTAAACCTAACTAACCTAAGGACATCACACAACACCCAGACATCACGAGGCACAGAAATCTACTGTGTTTCTGTAAAGCAGTTAACATATTTCTGAGACAACATTCAGATTTGTTTTCATTAATGTAGAGGTACTTTGATACATCGATATGTTTATATTGCAATGATATTATTCTTATGTGAATTATTTTTTTTGTCACTATGATCTTTGACGTACGTGTACCTCTGATTTCTGGGCCCGTAAGCGGTTATACTAACGCGAAATCTTTACAGACGAATGGAAAAACTGGTAGAAGCGGACCTCGGGGAAGATCAGTTTGGATTCCGTAGAAATGTTGGAACACGTGAGGCAATACTAACCTTACGACTTATCTTAGAAGAAAGATTAAGAACAAGCAAACCTACGTTTCTAGCATTTGTAGACTTAGAGAAAGCTTTTGACAATGCTAACTGGAATACTCTCTTTCTAATTCTAAAGGTGGCAGGGGTAAAATACAGGGAGCGAAAGGCTATTTACAATTTGTGCAGAAACCACATGGCAGTTATAAGAGTCGAGTGGCATGAAAGGGAAACAGTTGTTGGGAAGGGAGTGAGACAGGGTTGTAGCCTCTCCCCGATGTTATTCAATCTGTATATTGAGCAAGCAGTGAAGGAAACAAAAGAAAAATTCGGAGTAGGTATTAAAATCCATGGAGAAGAAATAAAATTCTTGAGGTTCGCCGATGACATTGTAATTCTGTCAGAGACAGCAAAGGACTTGGAAGAGCAGTTGAACGGAATGGACAGTGTCTTGAAAGGAGGGTATAAAATGAACATCAAAATAAGCAAATCGAGGATAATGGAATGTAGTCAGATTCAATAGGGTGATGCTGAGGGAATTAGATTAGGAAATGAGACACTTAAAGTAGTAAAGGAGTTTTGCTATGTAGGGAGTAAAATAACTGATGATTGTCAAAGTAGAGTATATAAAATGTAGACAGGCAATGGCAAGGAAAGCGTTTCTGAAGAAGAGAAATTTGTTAACATCGAGTATAGATTTAAGTGTCAGGAAGTCGTCTCTGAAAGTATTTGTATGGAGTGTAGCCATGTATGGAAGTGAAACATGGACGATAAATAGTTTGGACAAGAAGAAGAAGATTTCGAAATGTGGTGCTACAGACGAAGGCTGAAGATTAGATGGGTAGATCACATAACTAATGAGGAGGTATTGAATAGAATTGGGGAGAAGAGGAGTTTGTGGCACAACTTGACAAAAAGTAGGGACCAGTTGGTAGGACATGTTTTGAGGCATCAAGGGATCACAAATTTAGCATTGGAGGGCAGCGTGGAGGGTAAAAATCGTAGAGGGAGACCAAGAGATCAATACACTAAGCAGATTCAGAAGGATGTAGGTTGCAGTAAGTTCTGGGTGATGAAGAAGCTTGCACAGGATAGAGTAGCATGGAGAGCTGCATCAAACCAGTCTCAGGACTGAAGACCACAACAACAACAACAACAACAACAAGCGGTTATTGCAGAGTCAAGTCTTGGTCCTCATGTTGAAAAGACGGAAATGGTAGTCAGTTTATAAAATGTGAACTTTAACAGTGAGGAAGATATTTTCAAGTATGTTTTATATTGTGAAGTGATGTTTTGTGAGTTACGTGATATTGCAACAAAATTAATAAAAAAGAAGTGTAACTTAAATTCGGAGTGCTGATTACTTTTTTTACGTCACCATTGTGCTGACTTGCAAAAGTTTAATTTTTAAGAATGGTTTAGGAAACACATCTATAAAACTTTTGAATATCGCAGAATAACACCTAGGCCTTTGCATCCGAGCTTGGAATCACCACCACCTAGATTTTCGACGATTCAGCCATGAGTTCACAACGAGACCAGCGTGGAAAACACGAAAACATGAGTGCTTAGTTTATCCATTATTTCATGAAATGACTTTATTAACTCTGCTCTAATGACACCTGCAACATAATATAACTCTGCTGTTGCCCGAAAATGCAATATTTAGCAGCGTGAGCAACACTACAAATCATAATTAATTTTTGACCTTTGTTGTGGTAGGATTGTTAGAACCTGACAACTATAAATAAATTCTTACAGAATGCTCTGCTGCGGAGTGTGCACTGATATGAAACTTCCTGGCAGATTAAGACTGTGTACCGGACCGAGACTCGAACTCAGGACCTTTGCAAGGTTCGCAGCAGAGCTTCTCTAACGTTTGGAAGGTAGGAGACGAGGTACTGGTGGAAGTAAAGCTGTGAGGACGGGGCGTGAGTCGTGCTTGGGTAGCCCAGACCATAGAGCACTTGCCTGCGAAAGGCAAATATCCCGAGTTCGAGTCTCGGTCAGGCACACAGTTATAATCTGCCAGGAAGTTTCAGTTTTTCTTACGATTATTCAGTGTGAACACCGATCACACATCGAGTCGGTATGCGAGTTGTTCCGAAACTTTGATCAATGTGTCAGGAGTAACACTGTTTCTAAAGTCGGATAGATCAGTTGGTATCTGAGGCACATACACATAATCGCGTCAGATCGTGTGTGAACGTGGTGCTCATGCATAAAATGCTGTGTCAACCGTCCCATTGTCTCCAATCCACCGGTCGGATACAAAGTCGTTTAACCAGTCGCATACTGAGTTATGCCACTGAGACGGGGCACCATCTTGCTTCTACATAAAGATGTGTAGTTCAGCTACTTCCCATTGAGGCACGAGCCTTAGCCGTACCACTTCAAGATATGAAACATCAGTTACAGTTGATTCACTGAAAAAGAAAGGCCCATAACTTTCACTCCGCAGCTCGTAGTCTCGCGGTAGCGTTCTCGCTTCCCGAGCGCGGGGTCCTGGGCTCGATTCCCGGCTGTGTCAGGGATTCTCACCTGCCTCGAGATAACTGGGTGTTGTTGTGTCGTCTTCATCATCATCATTTATCACCATTACCGTCGGAGGAAGACAATGGCAAACCACCTCCACCAGGACCTTGCTTAGTACAGCGGCGCGGGTCTCCCGCATCGACCCCTACGCTCTATCAAAGAGTATGGGAAATCATCATCATAAACTTTCCGCGGGGATATTTCTTGGTGCTAAGCGTGAAAGACTCGCACCCGTTCAAAACGTTTTTCAGTCACTCTTTGTCATTCCATACTCTTCCCATTGAGCACAGGTATACAAACAAAACTGTTTGAGTTGTTATTTCATTTGGTATATTATTTACAATTGTAAGTTGAACGCAATAATTGCTACAACGCCTTAAGATCGGTACGTTCATTTTGAAACACCCTGTATTCTGCGACGAGCTAACCAAACACTCCGAACCGACATGGTGGACTGCGTTGTAGGGACGGCGGTTACCATTCAAGCAAGCGGTTTTCGGTTTTATCGGTTTGTGGCGCCAGTTTAACATGACTGGTAAAACCGGCCAAAATAACCGGTTCCCGAAATAAACGGTTTTTGGTTTCTCATTCCTGATATTTCCTGCAAAAACATAGAAATCGTACAAACACTGAAAAATTATGGCTCGCTCAGTTCCAAGATACATACAATTAAAATATTAAATTAGATAGGCAAATAAAAGAAAGTCCGTCCATCGTCAGTTGCTTTTCTCGAAAACTGGTAAGTGGTTGAATATTACGAAAAGTTATCTGTATTCTCATATACTCAAAAATCAAGATGTAATCCACTATTTGGGCGTTACGGATAGTTAGTCGGAGAAAACTGATCGTGAAGAATTTTATTTTTCGTGTTAATTTGTCCGTTTCCCATGGCTACAAGCAGATAAAGCCATATTATGTACGCACAGACAGCAAATCAGCTACTTCCTATGAATGGGTTTTTGTTAAGTTTTTAATTTATTATTGTTACCATAGTTTTCTTCCTCTTTTATTACTTGATTGAAGTGGCAGACAAATCTTTAATTTGTTAAAGAAAATGAAGCGTTGTACTTCAGTGCTACGCCACTGTGAAAAAATATTTCCAGACAGGGGTCGATGTCGATCTGCAATACAACCGATATCCGGCGACAACTGTGAGAGACCACTGATAGACCAGGTAGGGGCAGTCTTGCAAACTGCACGTACTACGCAAAAGTCACATTACTATATCAGCAATACTGTACCAATTGGTATGACATGTTTTTGATGCTCGTTTCTGTCGGCATTGTTATGAAAAAACATTCATGGCTTTTCCCATTTTCTATTGTTGTTGTTGTTGTGGTCTTCAGTCCTGAGACTGGTTTGATGCAGTTCTCCATGCTACTCTATCCTGTGCAAGCTTCTTCATCTCCCAGTACCTAGTGCAGCCTACATCCTTCTGAATCTGCTTAGTGTATTGATCTCTTGGTCTCCCTCTACGATTTTTAGCCTCCACGCTGCCCTTCAATGCTAAATTTGTGATCCCTTGATGCCTCAAAACATGTCCTACCAACCGGTCCCTACTTTTTGTCAAGTTGTGCCACAAACTCCCCTTCTCCCCAATTCTATTCAATACCTCCTCATTAGTTATGTGATCTACCCATCTAATCAAATGGTTCAAATGGCTCTGAGTACTATGGGACTTAACATCTATGGTCATCAGTCCCCTAGAACTTAGAACTACTTAAACCTAACTAACCTAAGGACATCACATAACACCCAGCCATCACGAGGCAGAGAAAATCCCTGACCCCGCCGGGAATCGAACCCGGGAACTCGGGCGTGGGAAGCGAGAACGCTACCGCACGACCACGAGATGCGGGCTACCCATCTAATCTTCAGCATTCGTCTGTAGCACCACATTTCGAAATCTTCTATTCTCTTCTTGTCCAAACTATTTATCGTCCATGTTTCACTTCCATAAATGGCTACACTCCATACAAATACTTTCAGAAACGACTTCCTGACACTTAAATCTATACTCGATGTTAACAAATTTCTCTTTTTCTATAATAATGCAATAATTCAAACCAGTGCGAAATTCACAAATAATAACTACTCCTCCTTAAAAAAGTTTATTTGAAAACGAAAAATTTTTGCGCTGCTTCTATGGTTAATTGATTTTTCAGTTTTTGCACTCAGTTGTTAGAAAAAACTAAAATACACCTGCTACAGCCGAGACGAAACAAAATACAAATAATACGGGTTCTTCAGAACTGAAATACCGGTATTGGGTTTAACTGGTCGATTTTTCCCATCGCTATCGTATAGCACATGTTCATCCAGAGATCAGCGATCTCAGAGCTCCCTAGGACATTTGTCGGCGCTGTTTGAGTGGTGTGCAAATGCCACATGCTGTTTCTCCGAAAAGGACAATCATGGAATGTCGCTCTGCTATCGATATGAAAATAAAGATAAAAAATTAGCTAAATTTAAGTACTTCAATTTCTTTCGGTACGAAAGAACATGCCCCCACTCCCCCGAATCACCCCTCCCCTCTCCACAAGCACTTCAAATGTCGGAAAACACCGACAGCGCGCATGGAATGAATTTCGGGTATAAACTTTCAAAATTAGTGAACAGCTCCACTTTTACAGAGGCAAGCAGCCGGCCGAAGTGGCCGAGCGGTTCTAGGCGCTACAGTCTGGAACCGCGCGACCGCTACGGTCGCAGGTTCGAATCCTGCCTCGGGCGTGGATGTGTGTGATGTCCTTAGGTTAGTTAGGTTTAAGTAGTTCTAAGTTCTAGGGGACTGATGACCTCAGCAGTTGAGTCCCATAGTGCTCAGAGCCATTTGAACCATTTTGAACTACGCTCTTCGAACTGATCGCTCACTGTCGTCCATAATAATGAAATCAGGGCGGGTGCAGCCTGGGGAAGGAGTACAGTGTCGCTATAATGTTGCCCGGTGCGTGTATCGTCTTCCAAGGTTTGTAAATCAGTACCCCCACACTAACACTTGCATCACCAAAACGATCATGTTCGATAATGATCCTGTGTGCATTATGTGTTCCCGCTCTCAGCCACATGTGGGATTGCGTCATTACTCAGCCTGTATCTGCTGGTCGTACAAGAAGAACACATGACCCCATTCTTCGTTAGTCTAGTTCCTATGCTCCAGACGGCCTCGCTGGCGTATTGTTGCCGACGGGACACCGCTATGCAGTCGTCGTGGCAATGTGAAGCGTGAGATTACGTGCTCTGTAGTTCTGTTCAGTGTGCTTGCAACTACACCCGCTATATGACGTGCGTCCTTCTAGTCTGCTGCACAATAGAGCGGCCACCTTCTGCTGTAGTTGACCATCGCCGATCACCTCGTCTACTTCGGGCAACAGGATCTGTGGTTCAGAAAACTTCCCGTGTAGCTGAAACAATACTGTGAACAACATCCTGAACACACTTCGAACTTCTTCCAGTTCCCCAACGATTCCTTCCCGTGTGAAGTCTGCGGGCCATGTTGTAACGATGAACAATACAGAGCACGGTGACTGCTCGCTGATTGACACAGTCTTTAGCCGTTCCGTCAATTGTTTGTCAGCTCCATTTGGCACCATAGCCATAGTGACCTCACGACATGTGATGTCCAGCTTTCTGTGCGCGACTGGGATACCTCTTGCGAGACGCTCCAGCACCTTCATTAATTTCCATCTGCTAATTAACATATTATGTTACTTTTATCTATCGCGTCCTTAGTTTTTCGAGAGCAGTGTACTTTCCATTTCCATTCGTGTCAGTTTGCGGAGATCGGTCAGTGGGTCGGACTGCCGTATGCGCGACGCGAATTCTGTTCCCGGTCCTGTCGGGAATATTTTCCTCTCTCTGAGGAATGGAAATGGTTGCGCTCAGCCTCATGAACCTAATTGATTGGGAAGCAGGGCTCAAAGTTCTGGAAATAAGACAGTGACTGAACATTCAAGTGCTGTCCCCCTCCACACCGCATCAAAATGACGTCATTTGGCAGAGAAAGACGCAACGGGTGGTCGGCGCCGTGTGGTGCTCTCGGTCTTGCCTGAGATTTTACGTCCCGTTGCCCGCTTATGTCTATTCGTGGGTAGTGCATGGGGAGAAAATTTCTCCGTATGAGTGTGCATACGCCCTAATTTGTTTAATTTCCTTTCCCGTGGGCGTGATATGAGATTTACATTGTATGCTGTAAAAGGTCCCTTGGCCCCCACTGGGATATGAGCCTTAGGATTTCGCAGAGCTGGCTTCTGTCAGATGCATACCACTCTTCTTGAAGAGTCTTCGTAGCAGTATGTTTAGGAATTTGCCTAAAGAAACACGTTCAGCGTCTTTGAATGCTGTCCATCACAACGTGGCGTCTCGCAGATTTCTGTGTTCGAGTATGTTTTTTGGAAAGGGGAGAAAGTATTCGATACAGTGAACCCGCTATTTTATATTTCTTGCACACTCCCATGAAATAAACACCTCTGTAGCGCCGCAAGAGGAATACATCCAGGTTGTATTGTGTTTGAAAATTTTTGTTCCACACAGACAGGGACTGTATTCGAAGAAGTCTTACGGTCTTATGGTGCGGGGTGTTAACTGGGTACGACCAAAAGTCACAGTAGCTGCATGTTCAGGGCACTGTGACCGACGTGACCTATGCGAATGGCATCCTGCTACCCGTAGCCGTATCCTTTCTTCCAACATCCCTGACGCCATTTTCAGCAAGACAATGTACGACCTCATATTGCTGCACGAACACGTTCCTTCTTGGTGTCACAGGATGTCAGCCTCTTGCCCTGGCCCGCGAGATAACCAGGCTTGCGGCCAGTCGAAGTTGTGTGTGATATGGTGAAACGACGGGTGCATCGCCGTGACCCAATGCCAACCAGGTGAATGCAGCATGGATGGCTATACCACAGGACGCCATTCGCGCCTTATGCACTTCGATGTCATCACGCATGGAACAAGTTATCTGGGCCCATGGCAGACTCTGTGCGTACTAGGCAACACAGCACAAGCTGAACCGAGGTGTCTGAAATGCCAAACATTTCTGCAGAACATACTAATGTGCAAGTCCTGTGAATATGGACGTCTGTCTCTTGTCATTCAGCGTGTTCTGTTATTTCTGAACAGGAGTGTACATCGACACATAATAACAGATGATGTCTAAAGAATTCGTAGTCGGTGTAGAAATTTGGAATTATTTCGTGCAGGTGTCGATCATAAATAATTTGTTCTGTAAGATATGCAAATAAAGAAAACCCTGAATTATAAGAAATTTCGAGAAACATTACAGTATGGCTTCATAGGTTATGTTGCCTACAGTTAGTGTTCTACCTGGAACGTTTTCACTTCAAAGTAAAAAAAAAGAAAAAAAAAAGACACCAACCTTTTCATACACCATGGCTTTTTCTTCTATTTTAATTTATTCAGTAACTAAGGCCCTCTCCTACATCCCTCCAGATTTCCTCAGCGAGTAAACATCAATTTATATGATAAATAAGCAATATATAATAATAATAATGTATGTATAATAATGAATATGTGGACTTTAAGAACTATCAGTCTTATTGACATTGAGCAATATCCTTATTACGTTCTTGTCGAATGTGAGTAGTGACATACAACAGAAGATGTCGAGAAGAAGTTGACTGGTCGGAGCAAGAACGAGAAATAACGGGGTAAAATTAGAAAATAACTTAGAAAGAATAATAAACAAATAGGAAAGGGTGGGAAAAATACAGATAGTTAACAGTGCGACAGAGATACCTGTATCCTATTGGACAGAAATTATATACCTGGAGTATGCTGAGAGGTGAACTACACCGATAATGAAAGATTAAGCTTTACTCGCGCCGGCCGGAGTGGCCGTGCGGTTCTAGGCGCTACAGTCTGGAACCGAGCGACCGCTACGGTCGCAGGTTCGAATCCTGCCTCTGGCATGGATGTGTGTGATGTCCTTAGGTTAGTTAGGTTCAATTAGTTCGAAGTTCTAGGCGACTGATGACCTCAGAAGTTAAGTCGCATAGTGCTCAGTGCCATTTGAACCATTTTTGAACCAAACTTTACTCGCTTCTTGAACGCAAAGTGGTTTCGGAGGAAAGTTACAGAGTAGTTTGTACGGTATCATGATAATTGTCACTTTTGGACCGTCTAATCATAACTGAATAACACACAATTTTTATGCCATACATGTTTCGCCTTTATTGTTAGTAAGACATCTTCACTGTCAAATTACGCGGATACTAATATACACGTATTCTTATTCCTTTCTTACTGCACTTCTTCGTCTGCTTACTTTTTTTTTCGGGGGGGGCGGGGGGGGGTCATCAGTCTTCTGACTGATTTGATGCGGCCCGCCACGGATTCCTCTCCTGTGCCAACCTCTTCATCTCAGGGTAGCACTTACAACCCACGTCTTCCGTTATTTGGTGGATGTATCCAATCTCTGTCTCCCTCTACAGTTTTTTTCCCTCTACACTTCCCTCCAGTACCATGGAATTCTTTCCCTCGTGTCTCAACAGATGTGCCGTCATCCTCTCCTTCTCTTTATCAGTGTTTTCCATATATTCCTTTCCTCTCCGATTCTCTGCAGAACCTCTTCAGTCCTTACCTTATCAGTACGTCTAATTTTCAACATTCGACTGTAGCACCACATCTCAAATGCTTCGATTCTCTTCCTTCCGGTTATCCCACAGTCCATGTTTCACTGCCATACAATGCTGTACTCCAGACGTACGTTCTTAGAAATTTCTTCCTCAGATTCAGACCTATGTTCGATATTACTCGACTTCACTTTGCTAAGAATGCCCTGATTACTGTCATTTGAAATTTCGTTTTCACACTTAACACCTCCAGGAATTCAGCACTAGTTTTCAGTTGCTCTAGTCGTAGCACTGTGAAGTGTAAAAGCGAAATTTCAGGTGGCAAAAGCCGTAGTAACAAAGGGACAAGAACACGCGTAAATTAGCATCCAGAAATATGCCACTGAAGATAGCTTGCAAACAATAAAGGCGAATCGAATAAGCCACAAGAATTGTCTTTTATTCTGTTGTGATTACACAACGCCACAGTAATGATTATCAACATACCATAACACACCGACGGAAAATAAAATCCCAGTACTAAGGAGGAGTTTTGTGGGATAAAGGGAAGTTACTGGGCGTGTTTCTACGTTGGAAAGAAAGCTTCTATCCAAATTTTGCCATCAGTCGCGTAGGGTGTCTATGAGAAGCAAATCAGATTTGCTTTAAGGGGCTCCGGAACGCCCTATACTTGCAATGTTAAAATAACGCTTATAAATTACATCTTTCCTCACAAAGTATTTGAGGTAGGAAGTTGAACTTTTTACAGATTATTTATTGGAATATGGGCTACAACTTAACACAGAGATTTTACAAAATTTTAGTTCAGTTATTAAAGATGATTTTTTTTCAATTGTAATGAAAATTCACAACATTTTTTTGCAATTTTTTATTTATATATTCAAAAATATACAGTTTTTTGGAAAAAGGCTGTGTTAAATTATGCAGAAGGTACTGTGTAACATTTACTGAAAGTTTGAAACAAATATGTTTGGAAGATCCTTAGAAAACATGTAATTAGTATGAGAAAATAAAAGTTTTGGGAATCGAGCGACAAAGATTGGATTAACTTTTTATTGCATTCCAGGTCCATAGGATGGATTATCTTCATCCTCTGCAAACTCCTCCTCCAGCTTCCTCTTGTTCCTCCTCCTGTTTACTCTTGCTTGTATTTCTAGACTCTTTAAAGCCCTGTCTGCAGCCCGAAGGCGTTCCTTGTCTAAAGCAAGCATCGCTCATTGTTGTGTTCGTAGATTTTGCTACCATTTTCTTCAGTTGCAGTTACTGCAACACTGTTCCAAAAGGTCGTCATGTATGAACACTTACCACATTTCAGTTGTATTTCACTAGCAAGTCCTACGTGCTTTATTATGGAGAGTTCTAGACCAACTTCACTATAATGAATACATCTTACACAGTTTGAAAAAATTCCTTTGAGAACCGACATATCAAATATTTCATTCACATCCGATTCGCCCATAAAACATTCATAGTTTTCACTCATTGAACCAAGCTTCTTCTGTGAAGTATTTTCTTTCCCACTTTGACTGCTGTGGGCAGGTGTACTTGAGAGGTTAGGTTCACTCACTTGGTTATCGTCTTTATTGTTTACAGTAATAACACATACCTTTGGCTTTCCAACATTTCTCCTTTTCTTAAAAGCCTTCAGAGGATTTCTAATAACTTTACTTTTACTCATTATTATACTTCAACAAAACAGAGGCTCAAGAAACAGAATTCATTACGAATATTTTCGAGATAACGACAGAGTAAATAAACATGAAACAATCGACAATCACACCAGCGATATATATTGAACCATCACAGGTTAGCCACAACACATACTTTATCTCACATCACTAAAATGTACCTGATGAACACGGACGTTAATAATAACACCATTTGACAGCAGTTTAACAGCGCCACAGTGGGTCACGCCCATGTAGAACACATTTCAAAAAAAATTTAAAAATAGTTGTAGTCTTCGCAATTTAATAAATTATATATCTATTAAAAGGTAATAGTCTGCAGATTCAGATAACGCAAAAAAGTAAAAATTGAACTTTTCATGATTTTGAGCCTTCCCGGAGCCCCTTAAATACGTGTTGTTAGTCTTGAGCATTAGTTACGAATTGAGCTGACGCTCGTCAAGAATGCTTTTAAGACGACGAAGACGACATTACGAACAACTCGCTGAGTGTGGACGGGGTCGTGTAATAGGACTATCAGAGGTAGGGTGTTCCTTTCGCGATGCTGCCGAGTGTATTTGTAGGAATATAGAGACAGTACGTGAGTGCTGGCAACCGCGGTCATGGGAAGGTACGGTCGCAAGAAGACCAGGCTGGGGACGGCCAATTGGTACTGCCGAGAGGGAACACCGTCGTGTTTGGCTAATAGCTGAGACTCATCGTACTGCGTCTGCAGCAGTGATTCGAGCTGTAGGTGTCAGCATCATAACACAGCGGTTACAAATCTATTATTCAAGGACAACACCGAGCCAGATGCCAAGTAGCGTGCCTTCTGTTGACAGGGAACCACCAGTGGTATCAAGCGAGGGTTCATTGGAGGACGGAATGGAGGTCTGTCGTGTTTCCATGGTACTAGGGGGAACTGTAGAGGGAAATAACTGTAGAGGATGACAGAAATCGGAATACATCCACCACATGACTAAAGACGTGGGTTGCAAGTGCTACTCTGACGAGGGGACCTTCTGCCTCGGATTTTCTCGAGCTCTTACATTAACCTGTGGTCTTGCATTGTTAATCACTAAAATATGTCATATAGTCCACTGCATTCCCGAAACTGCACTGCTCTAACTAACTGTTTCTTGGCGTTCGGATTTTTTTCCCGTCAGTGTACCGAGGACGGCACCACCACGAAGGTTGAAAATGTCGACACGTTCACGTACCATCTGCTTTGGAACCAGGGCCAAATCATCATCATCATCATCATCAGCCAATTCAATCATTAGATGATGTGGCCTCTTCGAGTCGTGGATTCAGGTAGTCTTTCAGAAGTCTTCTCCAAGTGGGACGGTCTCGGGCAGTTCTCTGCCAGGTGTTACCAGCGATCTTCTTGATGTCTTTGTCCCATCTGTCTGGTGGTCTTCCTCTAGGCCTCCGGTGCTCTCTCGGACTCCACTCCAGTACTAACTTCGTCCATCTGTTGTCTTTTCTTCTTGCGACGTGGCCAGCCCACTGCCATTTCAAGGAACCTACTCTCTCTAAGATGTCATTAACCTTCGTCACAGACCGGATGTCATCTGCCCTTTTCCTGTCCTTTCTTGTATAGCCCAGCATTGATCTCTCCATGGCTCTCTGTGCTGTCCTAAGTTTCCCTTTTGTGAATGAGTTCAGTGTCCATGTCTCGCATCCGTACGTCATCACAGGAAGAATGCATTGATCAAATACTGCTTTCTTCAGATTTACTGGCATTTTTGATCTGAATGCTTTTGAATTCTTCCCAAATGCTTGCCAGCCAAGCTTGATGCGTCGATAGATTTCTGGTCTTATGTCTCCCTTCATATTTATAATCTGGCCAAGGTAGACATATTCACTGACCTCTTCTACTAGATTGTCCTTGACTTTCACATCTCCAGCTGGGACCCATTTGTTGGATATTACTTATGTTTTGGAAAGGTTCATGTTCAAGCCAACCAGCTGACATTCCGATGCAAGATCTGTAACTAAGTTTTGGAGATCTGCGAAGTCTTTGGCCAAATAATATTCACGAAATGATGGAATCTCCGGTGGTTAATGAAACCTGTCTTCTGCAGACCACGTGCTTCGTTGCAGTTCGTGGAGCTCGTGTTTGGAGATGGGGCGGGGGCAGGATGGAGGTGGAATGCCACGTTCGCCCTGTCCAGTCGGGTCAGGGACCCAGGGGAATTCCAGAAGATGGCTTTGCTGTGGACAATGGAGCTCTGCTGGTAAAGCCGGTGAGCGGCTCCAGCGGGGAGGGGACGTCGCTGGAGAAATGAGGTGGCGAGTCTCCTGCGTTCCGGAGGGAAGAGCTGCAAGGCGCGGCGAACTCCAGGAAAAATTCTGTAGTGCTGTGCGTCGCATCGATTGATCGATTTGCTCCGACATTCATCTGCTATTATCTGAAATAATTTTATTGACGAAGTTACAAAATTTTTCAAATACAGTGTTTTTCAAAACAGCATTTAACTACACGTAATTGCACAGTGAACTAATATTTCTCAAACTGCCTGAACATAGCGCTGCGTGTTCTTTTTTTCATTCTTCATACGACCCATGGATATCGGGAAACGCAAGGTAATCTGGGCGTCCAGTCGAAACCGCTTGGAACACATCAATCGTCCATTTGATTCAGAGGGAACGGAATTTCACCTGTATAGTCATTGACTTGAACTTTCAAATATTTCGTAACTGATGAACTTTAATTTGATGCAGTTAAGTGCCAACGTGCAATTCCGTGTTCGGTTTACGAGATGAAAAGCAAGAAAAGGGGCACTCCTTCAGTGTACTAGAAGTATTTCTTGGAAATACGGCCGTAAACGGGTCTTACGCACCTCAGAAGTCTCCTTACATGTGCGATAGATGAAATGGTCGCCGACCATTTGAGGACGATTTTCACGAAACTTAAGAACCACAAAATTTGCAAAAATGAGTTATATATGTATTTGCATGCTTCTAAATGAGACGAATCCATTACAATACACAGATGTTATGAAAACTGATATTTGCTTGTTTAATCTTGCAGATTACTGTGAAATTTTTCTAAGCTCGACATATAAAAAAACTAGTATTGCCAGTGTGAATATCGATGCTTGGGATAAGCATTTACTGTTAATTTTCTAGAAAGCAGCTCACTACCTGCCGATTAGAGGTTACAGTTATGTGCTTCCTGAAAAGGTACTTCATACCATTAAAAAAGAATTGAGAAAACTTGAAACCATAACCTTACCATCGGACCAACAAGAGGTTCTGAGGCAGTATGGTACCCATGTGGTTCTGGGCAATGACTCAGATGTGTACGACTTCAAGATCATTCCTAAAATATTAATGAAAGAGAAACTACCATTTGAATTGTCTGAAGCTAGAGCCCTTACCTACAAAGAAAATAAACAAAGATAGTAGCATGTGCGAAGTCCTCTGCAACCATAGTTCAACTGAAAAAAGAAATTAAAATAGAAAGCTTCAGGGAGATTGATCAGTCAGATACAGTGATGCAGTAAAACCTAGAAACCACGAACCACGTAAGCGCAAAAAAAACTGACGATATAAAGGAATAAAATAAATTGTAAATATGTCATCAGAAGAAACTCAAGAGTTCTATAGAAACATCATGGAGTCTTGCAATGAATATGACAAAGCAATGAAGTACAGTACCTTAATGAACCAATTTATTAAATTATTATTTTTTCAGTGGGCTACAATGATGTTGCTGATATAAAATAATTAATTTGTAGATGCCCAGTTTTGGAAAAATTCTTGATTTGTACGCGTATTTTATTTGCATCACAAAGCTAACACAAAAGCTTTCCCCAAAAGTAAAGTCTATTTTTTTATAAGAACATAGACCTGTTTATTTCTACAATGGTTTATATCAGTTTACAGCTTGAACATTTAGCTATTTTTCGACTTAATCACCATTCCTGTCGATGCATTTTTGTAGACGCTGTGGCAGTTTTTGTATGCCCATGTCTTACCAGCTCGCCGCCATGCTGTTCAGAAAGTTAAGAACCTTTTCTTTCACCTCGTCGCCTAAGCTGAATCGCTTTCCTGTCAAATGTTCTTTTAGCCTCGGGAACAGGTGATAGTCACTGGGCGCCAAGTCAGGACAATAGGGTGGGTGGGTCATTATGTTCCACTGAAACTGTTGCAGGAGAGCAACGATTTGCCGAGCGATGTGTAGGCGAGGGTTGTCATGGAGAATGTGTACGCCTTTGCTCAACATTCTTCTTCTCCGGTTCTGAATTTCCCGTTTGAGTTTTTTCAGAGTCTCATAGTACCTGTCCCCTTTAATTGTGGTCCCAGCGATTCAGCTCCTACGACGAGGTGAAAGAAGAGGTTCATAACTTTCTGACCAGCATGGCGGCGAGCTGGTATGACAAGGGCATCAGAAACTGCCACAGCGTCTACAAAAATGCATTGACAGAAATGATGATTATGTCGAAAAATAGCTAAATGTTCAAGCTGTAAATTGATGTAAGCCATTGTAGAAATAAACAGGTCTACGTAATTATAAAAAATAGGACACCTTACTTTTGGGATTACCATTGTATTTATGACTATGATTTTTCACATATCCTGTCGTTCCGACTAAAACTTTTTTATCAAGTTTCATCAATGGAGTTACAAGAAAATATATTGTACTATAGAAATTCTGCATACGATTCCTTTAAGTTTTTGTGTGAGCTGATACGAACTTCGTATAGTCCGCAGCTATACTGCTATACTACCAGTCGACACAAAGGTGTAGATAATGGAGGAAGATGACGCTAGAGTAAGAAATCGATTACAGTGTTAAAGGCGAAAATGTCACTAGCAAGTAAAGGGAGCCAGCGCCCTTTCCAACAACTCAAAATACAAAAGTCTGCTAGCAAAAGAAACACTAGAAAAAAAAACCATATGAGAGTGTGCTGCCATCCGCAGACAACTTGTTTGAGAACCAGCAGCTTGTTGCGCTAACCGGTCGCATTCCAGTTAGCAGAACTCGAACATAAACAGCGCTAAGACGTTCGGAATAACAAGAAAGTGAGAGCTACCGTCCTGTGAACAGAATCCGCAGGGGCGTTTCTCATTTACATACCAGAATCTCGTCTGATAGGAACAAAGGAAATGAAACAGATGAGAAACAGCGAGGCGGAACCAGTAAGGGAATATGGTCGTAGAAACAGAACGCGTCATTACTGCAGAAGTAACGACTCCCTATCAAGGAAGTTCTTGAGGTTAGCTAAGAGCAATAGAACCTTCACGGTGTCGAGAAATAATCGGTCGTTAAATATTATGCTCGTTGCATTTATATTGACTATATATTCTCGTCTTATTACAAAAATAGCAACGTTGTGTTACCTTCCAACATTTTGAGTCGTGAACTATCTTAATAATTTAAAGAGGCAGATATTTTGTAATTTTTATGCTTACGAGACCTGCCCACATTTTCAGAACAACGATACAAGTAGTATGGCAGAAAGTAGCTACAGTATATGCCAGATCGTCCTAACTATACAACTTCCTCCTCTGCACGACGTGAAAAAGCTTGACCCCCAAAAGACAAAGATACTGATCAAATGTCTGGTCCAACTCTGAATTTTGACCTGACGGAAGCTTGTCTGTAACACATCAATGTGATTACATCTACATCTACATTTATACTCCGCAAGCCACCAAACGGTGTGTGGCGGAGGGCACTTTACGTGCCACTGTCAATACCTCCATTTCGTGTTCCAGTCGCGTATGATTCGCGGGAAGAACGACTGCCGGAAAGCCTCCGTGCGCGCTCGAATCTCTCTGATTTTACATTCGTGATCTCCTCGGGAGGTATAAGTAGGGGGAAGCAATATATTCGATACCTCATCCAGAAACGTACCCTCTCGAAACCTGGACAGCAAGCTACACCGCGATGCAGAGCGCCTCTCTTTCAGAGTCTGCCACTTGAGTTTGCTAAACATCTCCGTAACGCTATCACGCTTACCAAATAACCCTGTGACGAAACGCGCCGTTCTTCTTTGGATCTTCTCTATCTTCTCTGTCAACCCGATCTGGTACGATCCCACACTGATGAGCAATACTCAAGTATAGGTCGAACGAGTGTTTTGTAAACCACCTCCGTTGTTGATGGACCACATTTCCTAAGGACTCTCCCAATGAATCTCAACCTGGCACCCGCCTTACCAACAATTAATTTTATATGGTCATTCCACTTCAAATCGTTCCGCACACATACTCGCAGATATTTTACAGAAGTAACAGCTACCAGTGTTTGTTCCGCTATCATATGATCATACAATAAAGGATCTTTCTTTCTATGTATTCGCAATACATTGCATTCGTTTATGTTAAGGGTCAGTTGCCACTCCATGCACCAAGTGCCTATCCGCTGCAGGTATTCCTGCATTTCTCTGCAATTTTCTAATGCTGCAACTTCTCTGTATACTACAGCATCATCCGCGATAAGCCGTATGGAACTTCCGACACTATCTACTAGGTCATTTATAGGTATATTGTGAAAAGCAATGGTCCCTTAACACTCCCCTGTGGCGCGCCAGAGGTTACTTTAACTTCTGTAGACGTCTCTCCATTGAGAACAACATGCTGTGTTCTGTTTGCTAAAAACTCTTCAATTCAGTCACACAGCTGGTCTGATATCCCGTAGGCTCTTACTTTGTTTATCAGGCGACAGTGCGGAACTGTATCGAACGCCTTCCGGAAATCAAGGAAAATGGCATGTACCTGGGAGCCTGTATCTAATATTTTCTGGGTCTAATAAACAAATAAAGCGAGTTGGGTCTCACACGATCGCTGTTTCCGGAATCCATGTTGATTCCTACAGAGTAGATTCTGGGTTTCCAGAAATGACATGATACGCGAGCAGAAAACATGTTCTAAAATTCTACAACAGATCGATGTCAGAGATATAGGTCTATAGTTTTGCTCATCTGTCGACGACCCTTCTTGAAGACTGAACTACCTGTGCTCTTTTCCAGTCAAAACCCTGCGTAACTAACTTTTCAGTACGAGTCATTCAGGAAGAGAATGAAATTCTGAAAGGGACCGACATCGGTATGAAGCCATGCCGTCTCCAGTGTCGTGCTCAGCTGCGCCAGGTTTCTCGATTGATGACCCATGTCACAGTCAGTCCTATCGAGGTGCTCCCACAGATTGTCGATTGGGTTTACATCGGGGGTGATTGGTGGTCAGGAGAGTACAGTAAACACATTCAGGTGTTCTTCTAACCACTCGTGAACACTGTGAGATGCGTGAGACGTTGCGTTGTCCTGTTGGTAGATGCCATTACGCCGAGGAAAAAGAAATTACATGTAGTGTTGGACATGGTAGGGTAGATACATAGGTGTGATGATCCATTGTGCCTTACGGAATGCCACGAAAACATTCCCCGGATCATGACACTTCCTCTCGTTGCACTTTGCTTGCCTTCAGACATTCCACGCCATACACGCCAACGGCCATCTGTCTGTCGGAGCGTCAAACGTGATTTGCCTGGAAAGACCACTCAATGGACACCCGGCTGCGGTACTGCAGTGCATATTCCAGAATGCTTTGCCGATGAACGGCAGTCAGCATGAGTGCATGAACCACGCACCTCCTACTGAGGCCCAAATACAGCAACTTTCGCTGAACGGTCGTTGAGGAAACACTTTTGGTAGCCCGAGGGTCTGTTGCTCAACACTTACACGTCTATTCGTCCGTACACATTGTAAGTAGGCTGTTCACGTTTTTATGTTGGTAACGCCACGTAGAGCTCTATATGAAAATCACTGACTGTGCTGTGTGAAGTCTGTTTCTGGTCTGCATTGTTGCAATATTCGCTATTGTAGTTTTGGGCAGTTGGATGTGAACAGCGCGTAGCGTTGCGCAGTTGGAGATGAGCCGCCAGCAGTGGTGGTTGTGGGGAGAGAGATGGCAGAATTTTGAGAGCGGACGATCTGGACGTGTGTCCGTCAGAAAGAGTAAATTTGTAATATTGGATATCATGAACTGATATATATATATATATATATATATATATATATATATACTCCTGGAAATGGAAAAAAGAACACATTGACACCGGTGTGTCAGACCCACCATACTTGCTCCGGACACTGCGAGAGGGTTGTACAAGCAATGATCACACGCACGGCACAGCGGACACACCAGGAACCGCGGTGTTGGCCGTCGAATGGCGCTAGCTGCGCAGCATTTGTGCACCGCCGCCGTCAGTGTCAGCCAGTTTACCGTGGCATACGGAGCTCCATCGCAGTCTTTAACACTGGTAGCATGCCGCGACAGCGTGGACGTGAACCGTATGTGCAGTTGACGGACTTTAAGCGAGGGCGTATAGTGGGCATGCGGGAGGCCGGGTGGACGTACCGCCGAATTGCTCAACACGTGGGGCGTGAGGTCTCCACAGTACATCGATGTTGTCGCCAGTGGTCGGCGGAAGGTGCACGTGCCCGTCGACCTGGGACCGGACCGCAGCGACGCACGGATGCACGCCAAGACCGTAGGATCCTACGCAGTGCCGTAGGGGACCGCACCGCCACTTCCCAGCAAATTAGGTACACTGTTGCTCTTGGGGTATCGGCGAGGACCATTCGCAACCGTCTCCATGAAGCTGGGCTACGGTCCCGCACACCGTTAGGCCGTCTTCCGCTCACGCCCCAACATCGTGCAGCCCGCCTCCAGTGGTGTCGCGACAGGCGTTAATGGGGGGACGAATGGAGACGTGTCGTCTTCAGCGATGAGAGTCGCTTCTGCCTTGGTGCCAATGATGGTCGTATGCGTGTTTGGAGCCGTGCAGGTGAGCGCCACAATCAGGACTGCATACGACCGAGGCACACAGGGCCAACACCCGGCATCATGGTGTGGGGAGCGATCTCCTACACTGGCCGTACACCACTGGTGATCGTCGAGGGGACACTGAATAGTGCACGGTACATCCAAACCGTCATCGAACCCATCGTTCTACCATTCCTAGACCGGCAAGGGAACTTGCTGTTCCAACAGGACAATGCACGTCCGCATGTATCCCGTGCCACCCAACGTGCTCTAGAAGGTGTAAGTCAACTACCCTGGCCAGCAAGATCTTCGGATCTGTCCCCCATTGAGCATGTTTGGGACTGGATGAAGCGACGTCTCACGCGGTCTGCACGTCCAGCACGAACGCTGGTCCAACTGAGGCGCCAGGTGGAAATGGCATGACAAGCCGTTCCACAGGACTACATGCAGCATCTCTACGATCGTCTCCATGGGAGAATAGCCGCCTGCATTGCTGCGAAAGGTGGATATACACTGTACTAGTGCCGACATTGTGCATGCTCTGTTGCCTGTGGCTATGTGCCTGTGGTTCTGTCAGTGTGATCATGTGATGTATCTGACCCCAGGAATGTGTCAATAAAGTTTCCCCTTCCTGGGACAATGAATTCACGGTGTTCTTATTTCAATTTCCAGGAGTGTATATATATATATATATATATATATATGTATGATGACTTTTGAACATTATTAAGGTAAATAAATTGTTCGTTCTCTATCAAAATCTTTCATTTGCTAACTGTGCCTGCCAGTAGTTAGTGCGTTCAGTTGTTAGAATCTTTTATTCAGCTGGCAATATTGGCTCTCGCTGTACTGCAGTAGTTTGAGTAACGAAGATTTTTCTGAGATAAGTGAGTCATGAAAGGTATAGGTTATTGTTAGTCAGGGCCATTCTTTTGTAGGGATTATTGAAAGTCAGACTGCGTTGCGCTAAATATATTGTGTGTCAGTTTAGTGATGATCAGAACAAGTGAAGAGGGAAATGTCTGAGTACGTTCGGTTTTGCTCAGCTGTTTGAAAATCAAATAACGTAAGAGGTTTATCAGCACAGTAATTCATTAATTTTTCAAAGGGGATGTTTCAACATCTCCGCCGCCATTGTTCATCCCGGTCATCTATTGGCCCCTGGTGCACTCAAGTTGCCATGGCGCCAGTTTTGGAAAGCGCTATTTTGAAACGCACGGAATACTTTAAGCAAGACGCCATGCGAACGGTTTGCAAACATACCAGTTTCGAAAATGCTTTCTTTCTGGTTCGAATGCCAATGATCATATCCAGCTGGACGTGAATAAATCGTTCGGTTTCCGCATTACAACGACTGCACTGTTTACCCGTTACCCAACCCCCAGCCCAACCCCTACACACTTTATACCCTCCACTGCTAGTTCTGGCACCTGTCTTCTGCGAGTGGTTATTCCACGTTTGCGTAAAACATAATCGATGGTCACATGAATGTGACTGGACCGTGTATAATGTGTGTGCCCGTTCTGGGATGGAGGTTGGTGGATCAGGATGTGTGAAAAGCATCTCTTTGTCAGCAGGAGCTTTTGTACACACGCCAACAAAGACATCAGCAACGTATACGGTTCAAGTAATTCAAAAAAAATTGTTTCTGGAAAATTTTAATTTTTGTACATTTTCTTTGTGGAAACTTCCTCTTCCTTTTGTCTTTAACAAAATTTCTTACCCATGTATATACACGGTGTTAAAAAAGTATTCCATGTCTCGGGAGATGGTACTATGGACCAAAACAAGAAAAAAAATCTACATGTTCTAAAATGATTGTCTTAAGAGCCATGAGCACTTGTCCACCTTCGCTACTGAACAAGTACTGATAGCACTTAAAGTATGCATTTTAGAGCCCACGTTTACTTTACTTTTTTCGTCGGTTTCATCCACACTACCACTTCTCAAAATATCTAGAGCATGGTGGTCGCACGAGAAGAGATGTGTTCACAGTAGCGAATATGAATAAGTCCTTATACTTCTTAAGGTATGGTTCATATTTATAGGACATTACTTTTTTTTGTTCCATGCTATTATCTCTCAAAATATGAAATATTTTTAACACCTAGTTTATATACATGGTGTCCCTTCGAAGCAGTGCCAAGATCATATTGTCATATGTTTCAGCAGATATTTGTAAATTAGTTTTTTCAACCTGTGGATGGGGTCAGCCCAAATAAATATTGCTTACCACATTTTCCATGAGAAGCCAAGTCTCATCGTAAAGCGTCGCTTTGTTTCTCGCTAAACACAAAATTATTTTTAAGGTGGAATTTTGCGTATCCATCCATTCGATAGAACAGTCGCAAATTAGTCAAGCACGATATTCGTTCTATCCGTGTGTGTTAACAGGGACAGTAAAACTGAATGTTTCAGCAGTACAGGTAATCCAGCAGTGAAAATACCGCCCTGTCCCACGCTGTTTGCTAGCACTAAGTTGCAGCGCTACTCATTCACTGATACACTACTGGCCATTAAAATTGCTACACCAAGAAGAAATGCAGTTGATAAACGGGTATTCATTGGACAAATGTCTTATACTAGAACTGACATGTGATTACATTTTCACGCAATTTGGGTGCATAGATCCCGAGAAATAAGTACCCAGAACAACCACCTCTGGCCGTAATAACGGCCTTGATACGCCTGGGCACTGAGTCAAACAGAGCTTGGATGGCGTGTACAGGTACGGCTGCCCATGCAGCTTAAACACGATACCACAGTTCATCAAGAGTAGTGACTGGCGTATTGTGACGGGCCAGTTGCTCGGCCACCATTGACCAGTCGTTTTCAGTTGGTGAGAGATCTGGAGAATGTGCTGACCAGGGCAGCAGTCGAACATTTTCTGTATACAGAAAGGCCCGTACAGGGCCTGCAACATGCGGTCGTGCATTATCCTGCTGAAATGTAGTGTTTCGCAGGGTCGAATGAAGGGTAGAGCCACGGGTCGTAACACATCTGAAAAGTGACGTCCGCTGTTCAAAGTGCCGTCTATGAGAACAAGAGGTGACCGAGACGTCTAACCAATGGCATCCCATACCATCACGCCGGGCGATACGACAGTATGGCGATGACGAATACACGCTTCCAATGTGCGTTCACCGCGATGTCGCCAGTCACGGATTCGACCATTATGATGCTGTAAACAGAACGTGGATACATCCGAAAAAATGACGTTTTGCCATTCTTGCACCCAGGTTCGTCGTTGAGTACACCATCGCAGGCGCTCCTGATTGTCACGCAGCATCAAGGATAACCGCAGCCATGGTCTCCGAGCCGATAGTCCATGCTGCTGCATACGTCGTCGAACTGGTCGTGCAGATGGTTGTTGTCTTGCAAACGTCCTCATCTGTTCACTCAGCGATCGAGACGTGGCTGCACTATCCGTTACAGCCATGAGGATAAGATGCCTGTAATTTCGACTGTTAGTGATACGAGGCCGTTGGGATCCAGCACGGAGTTCCGTATTACCCTTCTGACCCTCGATTCCATATTCTGCTAACATTCATTGGATCTCGACAAACGCGAGCAGCAATGTCGCGATACGATAAACCGCAATCGGGATAGGCTACAATCCGACCTTTATCAAAGTCGGAAACGTGATGGTACGTATTTCTCCTTCTTACACGAGGCATCACAACAACGTTTCACCAGGCAACGCCGGTGAATTGCTGTTTGTGTATGAGAAATCGGTTTGAATCCTTCCTCATGTCAGTACGTTATAGGTGTCACCACCAGAGCTATCCTTGTGTGAATGCTCTGAAAATCTAATCAGTTGCATATCACAGCATCTTCTTCCTGTCGGTTAAATTTTGCGTCTGTAGCACGTCATCTTCGTGGTGTAGCAATTTTAATGGCCAATAGTGTCGAATACTGTTTATGCTTCGTGTTTTACTATCTATGTTAATACATATCAGTGAAACGAATATCGCACAGGATCAGTTTTTGACCGCTCTATCGTTCAGTCGTAACAGTACCCGTGGTCTTGGGGTTGTCCGCAGCTCGTGGTCGTGCGGTAGCGTTCTCGCTTCCCACCCCCGGGTTCCCGGGTTCGATTCCCGGCGGGGTCAGGGATTTTCTCTGCCTCGTGATGGCTGGGTGTTGTGTGCTGTCCTTAGGTTAGTTAGGTTTACGTAGTTCTAAGTTCTAGGGGACTGATGACCATAGATGTTAACAGCGTGTTCGGTCAGAGGGTTAGCTGCCCTCTGCAGTAAAAAAATCTGAGTTAATAGATCAACAACGAACTTAAAATGGGTGTATTACGACGTCTGCCCCGATCAGATTCAACGAACAAAAACGAACAATATGAGATTTTAAAGCCGGCACGGTAGCTCAGCGTGTTCGGTCAGAGGGCTAGCTGCCCTCGGTAATAATAAAAAAAAAAAAACTGAGTTAGTAGATCAACAACGAACTGAAATGGGTGTCTTTCGACGTCCGCTCAGAGCAGATACAACGAACGAAAACGAACAAAATAAGATTAAAAAAAAAGGGGGTAGCGTCTTTGATTCATAATCAAAACGTCTTCGGTCCCGGGTTCGATCCCCGCCACTGCCTAAATTTTGACAAATAATCATCATTGGCGGCCGAAGACTTCCGGCATAAGAAGTCAGCCTCATTCTGCCAACGGCCATGTCAAAGAGGGCGGAGGAGCGGATAGAGGTTCAGGGCACTCTCTTGTCCTATTGGTGGGAAATTGCCCCTAAAGGCGGAAGAATCAGCAATGATCAACGACATGAGGATGCAGAAGGCAATGGAAACCACTGCATTAAAGACACGTAACGTGTATCCACAGGACATGTGGCCTGTAATTGAAGAAGTGTCATGATGACCTCTCCATTGGCAAAAGATTCCGGAATAGTCCCCCATTCGGATCTCCGTGAGGGGACTGCCAAGGGGGAGGTTACCATGAGAAAAAGATTGAATAATCAACGAAAGGATAACGTTCTACCAGTCGGGGCGTGGAATGTCAGAAGCTTGAACGTGGTAGGGAAACTATAAAATCTGAAAAGGGAAATGCAAAGGCTCAATCTAGATATAGTAGGGGTCAGTGAAGTGAAGTGGAAGGAAGACAAGGATTTCTGGTCAGATGAGTATCGGGTAATATCAACAGCAGCAGAAAATGGTATAACAGGTGTAGGATTCGTTATGAATAGGAAGGTAGGGCAGAGGATGTGTTACTAAGAACAGTTCAATGACCGGGTTGTTCTAATCAGAATCGACATCAGACCAACACCGACAACGATATTTCAGGTATACATGCCGACGTCGCAAGCTGAAGATGAACAGATAGAGAAAGTGTATGAGGATATTGAATGGGTAATGCAGTATGTAAAGGAGGACGAAAATCTAATAGTCGTGGGCGACTAGAATGCAGTTGTAGGGGAAGGAGTAGAAGAAAAGGTTACAGGAGAATATGGGCTTGGGACATGGAATGAAAGAGGAGAAAGACGAATTGAGTTCTGTAACAAGTTTCAGCTAGTAATAGCGAATACCCTGTTCAAGCATCACAAGAGGAGGAGGTATACTTGGAAAAGGCCGGGAGATACGGGAAGATTTCAATTAGATTACATCATGGTCAGACCGAGATTCCGAAATCAGATACTGGATTGTAAGGCGTACCCAGAAGCAGATATAGACTCAGATCACAATATAGTAGTGATGAAGAGTAGGCTGAAGTTCAAGACATTAGTCAGGAGGAATCAATATGCAAAGAAGTGGGATACGGAAGTACTAAGGAATGACGAGATACGTTTGAAGTTCTCTAACGCTATAGATACAGCAATAAGGAATAGCACAGTAGGCAGTACAGTTGAAGAGGAATGGACATCTCTGAAAAGGGCCATCACAGATGTTGAGAAGGAAAACATAGGTACAAAGAAGGTAGCTGCGAAGAAACCATGGGTAACAGAAGAAATACTTCAGTTGATTGATGAAAAGAGGAAGTACAAACATGTTCCGCGAAAATCAGGAATACAGAAATACAAGTCGCTGAGGAATTAAATAAATAGGAAGTACAGGGAAGCTAAGACGAAATGGCTGCAGGAAAAATGTGAAGACATCGAAAAAGATATGATTGTCGGAAAGACAGACTCAGCATACAGGAAAGTCAACACCACCTTTGGTGACATTAAAAGCAACGGTGGTAACATTAAGAGTGCAACGGGAATTCCACTGTTAAATGCAGAGGAGAGAGCAGATAGGTGGAAAGAATACATTGAAAGCCTCTATGAGGGTGAAGATTTGTCTGATGTGATAGAAGAAGAAACAGGAGTCGATGTAGAAGAGATTGGGGATCCAGTATTAGAATCGGAATTTAAAAGAGCTTTGGAGGACTTACGATCAAATAAGGCAGAAGGGATGGATAACATTCCATCAGAATTTCTAAAATCATTGGGGGAAGTGGCAACAAAACGACTATTCACGTTGGTGTGTAGAATATATGAGTCTGGCGCCATACCATCTGACTTTCGGAAAAGCTTCATCCACACAATTCCAAAGACGGCAAGAACTGACAAGTGCGAGAATTATAGCACACTCAGCTTAACAGCTCATGCATCGAAGCTGCTTACAAGAATAATATATAGAAGAATGGAAAAGAAAGTTGAGAATGCGCTAGGTGACGATCAGTTTGGCTTTAGGAAAAGTAAAGGGACGAGAGAGGCAATTCTGACGTTACGGCTAATAATGGAAGCAAGGCTAAAGAAAAATCAAGACACTTTCATAGGATTTGTCGACCTGGCAAAAGCGTTCGACAATATAAAATGGTGCAAGCTGTTCGAGATTCTGAAAAAAGTAGGGGTAAGCTATAGGGAGAGACGGGTCATATACAATATGTACAACAACCAAGAGGGAATAATAAGAGTGGACGATCAAGAACGAAGTACTCGTATTAAGAAGGGTGTAAAACAAGGCTGTAACCTTTCGCCCCTACTCTTCAATCTGTACATCGAGGAAGCAATGATGGAAATAAAAGAAAGGTTCGGTAGTGGAATTAAAATACAAGGGGAAAGGATATCAATGATACGATTCGCTGATAACATTGCTATGCTGAGTGAAAGTGAAGAAGAATTAAATTATCTGCTGAACGGAATGAACAATCTAATGAGTACACAGTATGGTTTGAGAGTAAATCGGAGAAAGACGAAGGTAATGAGAAGTAGTATAAATGAGAACAGCGAGAAACTTAACATCAGGATTGATGGTCACGAAGTCAATGAAGTTAAGGAATTCTGCTACCTAGGCAGCAAAATAACCAATGACGGACGGAGCAAGGAGGACATCAAAAGCAGACTCGCTATGGCAAAAAAGGCATTTCTGGCCAAGAGAAGTCTACTAATATCAAATACCGGCCTTAATTTGAGGAAGAAATTTCTGTGGATGTATGTCTGGAGAACAGCATTGTATGGTAGTGAAACATGGACTGTGGGATCACCGGAACGGAAGAGAATCGAAGCATTTGAGATGTGGTGCTATAGACGAATGTTGAAAATTAGGTGGACTGATAAGGTAAGGAATGAGGAGGTTCTACGCAGAATCGGAGAGGAAAGGAATATGTGGAAAACACTGATGAGGAGAAGGGACAGGATGATAGGACATCTACTAAGACATGAGGGAATGACTTCCATGGTACTAGAAGGAGCTGTAGAGGGCAAAAACTGTAGAGGAAGACAGAGATTGGAATACGTCAAGCAAATAATTGAGGACGTAGGTTGCAAGTGCTACTCTGAGATGAAGAGGTTAGCACAGGAAAGGAATTCGTGGCGGGCCGCATCAAACCAGTCAGTAGACTGATGACCAAAAAAAAAAAAATCGTTTGGTCACACGTTAAAAATAGTGAGAAATCTGGACAGCAAATTTTAGTGTTAATTCATTCTCCTTTGGTATATTTTGTATACATTTCAAACTTAGTAGCGCCATTCGAGTCCTTATATCTATTTTATATACAGTATGATATGGCTAGGGACTGTGCTTGTTAAGAGCGAACACAAGGACAGTTGGCTACTGTCCGTCAACAGCTGGAAGCTGCGTTGGCTACAATGCTCCAAGTTGCGGTGACGTCGCGGTGGCAGTGACGAGACCTGCAACACCTTTGGTGACACCACTGGAATCCCCTGGTGACTTGGACGGCCGTGCAGCTGGCTCCCAACGTCTTAGCAACAGGTACGAGGTGCTACCCAGTGTTGATGATAACTCTGAGCCAGCACGGGATACCTCTCCTGTTGGGCCAACGGTCGATTTTCCCGCCTAGTCCGGATAAGTACAGAGAGTGGGTATGCTTGTCATTGGGAGCTCTAATCTTAGGTGGGTGATGGAGTCCCTCAGGGAGACAGCAGGCAAGGCGGGAAAGAAATCCAGTGTGCATTCGGTATGTTTTCCGAGAGGTTTCATTCGTGATGTGAAGCAGGCCCTGCAAGCGGTTATCGAGCGCACTGTGTGTAAGTGGCTGCATGTAGTGACAGATGTCGGCACGAATGACGCCTGTTACTTGGGTTCTGAGGCCATCTTCGGCTCCTTTCTACGGCTGGCTGATCTGATGAAGACAACTAGCAACGCACGCGGGGTGCAGGGTAAGCTGTCTGTTTGTAGATCTGTACCTAGGGCTGATCGTGGTACTCTGGTTTGGATCAGGGTGGAAGGTCTAAACCAGAGGCTCAGACGACTCTGCGATGGTACGGATGCGATTTTCTCGACCTCCGCTGTACGGTGCAGAAATTTAGGGTACCCCATAATAGGTCAGCCGTGCAATACACGCAAGAAGCGGCTACTAGGGTAGCGGAGTACGCGTGGCGTGCACATGGGGCTATTTTAGGTTAGGGAACCTCTTCCTTGGGATCAAAGACGATTTGCCTGTTAAATCAGTGGCCTCAGAGAATCTTGGTCCCCGCAGATTGGAGATAGAAAAGATTAATATGACTTTAGTAAACTGCAGGAGCATCCAAGGAAAAGTCCCAGAAACTGGCCGTGCGTTGTAGCTGAGGGGTCTAGGGCGCCTTGTCACGGATCACGCGGCTCCCCCCATCGGAGGTTCGAGTCCTCCCTCAGGCATGGTTGTGTGTATTGGCCTTAGCGTAAGTTAGTTTAAGTTAGATTAAATAGTGTACAAGCTTAGGGACCGATGACCTCAGCAGTTTGGTCCCTTACCACAAATTTCCAAATTTTTCCAGGACTAGTATCGCTTACTGATGGTTATGATGCACAGATAGTATTGGGAACAGAAAACTGGTTGAAACTATACGTCAATGACAACGAAATCCTGATTGAAACGTTTATCGTAAGGGTAGGTCAGTCGCCAATGGTGGCGGCGTGTTTTTTCCAGTAAAAAATTCGATAAAATCTAGCGATGTTATCACTGATTCCGTATGTGAATTAATCTGGTTGAAATTGAGTACCTAAGAAGGGTCAAAAAGGGTTATCTGACGTTTTTGTAGACCATCTGGTTCAGGATCTGCAGTTATAGGGCGCTTCACACAGAATATGCAGAATATCATAGTAATCATTAAGGTAGGAAGGTATATTTGCTCAGCAAGGGTGACAGGATACAAATTTCAGAATATCTCAGCAGACAGCATCAAATATTCGCTGATGAGGACGACGATGTGGAGAACAAATGGAAAAAAATACAAAGACATCGTTCAATATACCCTAGACAAGTAAGTTCCGAGTAAGGTTTTAATGGATGCGACATATCCACCACGGTTTAATAGCCGTGTTAGAGCATTTCATCTCACATTCAAGAGAGTTAGAAACATAGCTGACAAACAAAAACTGATCGAAGCATAAGGAGAGCAATCAGAGAAGCGTTCAATGATTTTAAAGTAAGACGTTGTCAACCGACCTGAGTAAAACCCCTAAGAGATTTTGGTCGTTTGTAAATTCAGTAAGTTGGTCAAAATCATCTATTCATTCTCTCAACGATGACACGGAAGATAACACAGAGAAAGCCGAAATACTGAATTCGGTCGTCCGAAATGTTTCACCGCGGGAGATCGTAACACTGTCCCTCCTTTCAATCGTCATACGAACATCGAAAGGGCGGATATTGAGATAACCAATCGCGGAACTGAAAAGCAGCTACAGTCGCTTAGTAGTGGAAAGCCGTCAGGACAGATGAGATACCTATAAGATTTTATGAGGGATTATGCGAAACAACTTGCTCCCCTTCTAGCAGTAATTTATCGTAGATCGCTTGAGCAACGAAAGGTACCTAACGACTGGAAAAAAGCGCAGGTCATTCCCGTTTCTAAGAAAGGCCGTTAGACTTATCCACATAATTATAGACCTATATCGTTGACGTCAGTTTGTTGTAGAATTATGGAATATATTTTATGCTCGAGAATTATGACGTTTCTGGAAAATGAAAATCTCCTCTATAAAAATCAACATGTATTTCGCAAACAGAGATCCTGCGAAACTCAGCTCGCTCTGTTCCTCCATGAGATTCTCAGCGTGGTGGACAATGGCGCTCAGGCTAATGCCTTGTTCCTTGATTTCCGTAAGGCATTTGACACCGTGCCGCACTGCCGTTTAATGAAAAACGTACGAGCTCACCGAGAATCGGAGCAGGCTTGCGACTGGATTCAGGACTTTCTTGCAAGTAGAACTCGACAAGTCGCTCTTAACGGAACAAAATCGATAGATGTAAAGGTAATATCCGGAGTACCGCAGAGAAGTATGATAGGACCGTTGCTGTTTACAATATATATAAATGATATAGCAGAAAGCTTCGGACGCTCTTTAAGGCTATTCACAGATGATGCAGTTGTCTAAATCAAAGTAGCAACGCCAGAAGATAGTAACTATTTGCAGAACGACTGATGAATGGTGCAGGCTCTTGCAGTTGACCCTGAACGTAAATAAATGTAATATAATGCGCATACATAAGAAAATAAATCCACTGCTGTACAGCAACACTATTGATGACGAACACCTGGAGATAGCGCCGCCATAAAGTATGTAAGCGTAACTATCCAGAGCGTCGTTAAGTGGAATGACCACATAAAACAAATAATGGGAAAAGCACATACCAGACTCAGATTCAGCGGAAGGATCTTAAGGATGCGTAACTCATCCACGAAAGAAGTGACTTATAAGGCGCTTGTTCGACCGATTCTTGAGTGCTGTTCATCTGTCTTGGATCTTGGTGGGACTGATAAAGGGGATAGAGATGATCCAACGAAGAGCGGCGCGTTTCGTCATGGGATCGTTTAGCTGGCGAGAGAGAAAGTTACGGAGATGCTAAACAAACGGCACTGGCAGACGTTACAAGAGAGTAGTGTGCACCACGGAGAGATTTACTACTGAAATTTCGGACAGCACTTTTCAAGAGGAGTTGGACAACATATTATTTCCCGCGGATATATCTCGCGTATTGGCCACGAGGAGAAAATTCGAGAGAGGGTTACCGACAATCATTCTTCCCACGCACTATTCACGGGTGGAACAGGTTTGGACGGATCAGATAGTGGTGCCGAAAGTAACCTCCGCCACTCACCATTAGGTGGCTTGCGGAGTATGCTGATGTTTATGTAAATAATGGGAAATAAACCGACACATTCCGATAATAGTGGGCATCGTCAAGTGCAAGATTTGTGACAGATATAAGAGGTAGAACAGACCGCTGCACAGGTAAACATACGAGCCGTACCTCCCGTATGGTTGGATTCTACGCTGAAGAGTGAAAGAAACGGGTAAAACTAGTATACCTGCCTAATATCGTGTAGCCTCCCCAGAGAACGCGCATAAGGGCCGCGACACGATGTAGCATGGACTCGACTAGTGTCTTAACTAGTGCTGGAGGGAACTGACACAATGAATCCTGCAGGGCTGTTCATAAATCCGCAAGAATGCGATGGGGTGGAGGTTTCTTCTGAACACCATGTTGAAAGGCATTCCAGATACGCTCAATAATGTTCATGCGTGACGAGTATGGTGGCCAGCGAAAGTATTCAAACTCAGAAGAGTGTTCCTGGAGCCACTCTGTAGCAATTCTCGACGTGTGGGATGTCGCATTGTACTGCTGGGACTGTCCACGTCCGTCGGAATGCACAATGGACATGAATGGATAGAGGTGATCAGACAGGATGCTTACGCGCGTGTCACCTGTCAGAGTCACATCTAGACGTATCAGGGGCCTCAAATCACTCCAACTGAACACGCCCCACACGATTACAGAGCCATCTCCAGCTTAAACAGTCCCCTGCTGACATGGAGGGTCCATGGTTTCATGAGATTGTGTCCATACGTGTACACGTCCATTCGCTCGATAAAATTTGAGACTCGTCCGACCAGGCAAAATGTTTCGAGACATGAAAAGTGAAATGTCGGTCTTGATGGGCCCAGGCGACACGCAAAGCCTTGTGTCGTGCAGTCATCAAGGGTACACGAGTGGGTCTTCGGTTCCTAAAGCCCATATCGATGATGTTTAGTTGAATGGTTCGCACTCTGACACTTGTTGATGGCTCAGCATTGAAATCTGCAGCAATTTACGGAAGGATTGCACTTCTGTCACGTTGAACGATTATCTTGAGGTGTCGTTGGTCCAGTTCTTGTATGATGTTTTTCCGGCCGCAGCGACGTTGGAGATTTGATGTTTTACCGGATTCCTGATATTCACAGTACACGCGTCAAATGGTCGTACAGGAAAATCCCCACTTCATCGCTATCACGGAGATGCTGTGTCCCACAGCTCGTGCGCGTACTATAACATCACGTTCAAATTCACTTAAATTTTGAGTCCGCAGCTCGTGGTCGCGTGGTAGCGTTTTCGCTTCCCGCGCCCGGGTTCCCGGGTTCGATTCCCGGCGGGGTCAGGGATTTTCTCTGCCTCGTGATGACTGGGTGTTGTGTGATGTCCTTAGGTTACTTAGGTTTAAGTAGTTCTGAGTTCTAGGGGACTGATGACCATAGATGTTAAGTCCCATAGTGCTCAGAGCCATCTGAACCAATTTTGAACTTACATTTTGATAACCTGCCACTTGTTGTCTTATATAGACTTTGCCATCCGCAGGGCCGCGTTCTGCCTGTTTACGTATCTCCGTACTTGAATAGGCGTGCCTATACCAATTTCTTTAGAGCTTTAGTGTATATGGTACAGCAGAGCAGACATTATTGGGACTTATTCTCATGAAGGTGGTCACTGTTTCTCAGTGCTTTTATGTTATTACTGTTTGACAAGTTCCACATGCGTTATGTCATTGACGTCCACTTCGAAGATATTTCAGGTGCCACAGATACAGCTCAATTAAAAAACAAAAATATCTACTAGCCGATTGGCAGACGCTACCTGCCCGAGTGTGGGCTGCCATCTAGCGGTCTAGAGCTAACTGGTAGAGGGTTACTGGTCCAATTGCTGGGTCCTGATCATGGACCCGACTGTGTATCCATGGCCCACTGGTGGGCGATCGGGTCGACGCATACCCGCTCGGCGATTGGGTCGGCGGACTGGCCTGCCTTGTGTGGTGGCGTTATGTCCCTGCTGCCAATGGCCGATCCAAATCTTTGGTGAGGCCCTACTGAGAAGTTCGCTCCTCAGTCAATTTGTGTCGTGTCTGCCCAGTTCAAGAGACCAGAGACTCGAAGTTTATTAATGTTCTTGCCGGCCGCGATAGCCGTGCGGTTCTGGGCGCTTCAGTCCGGAACCGCGGGACTGCTACGGTCGCAGGTTCGAATCCTGCCTCGGGCATGGATGTGTGTGATGTCCTTAGGTTAGTTAGGTTTAAGTAGTTCTAAGTTCTAGGGGACTGATGACCAAAGATGTTAAGTCCCGTAGTGCTCAGAGCCATTTGAACCATTAATGTTCTTGTTTTTTGTCTTATTTTAATAAATTCTTCTGATGTTACTGTGTGATCACCTCTCAGTCAAACTGCACACATTCAGTATAATAACTGCCAGGAAGTTTCATATCAGCACGCACTTCGCTGCAGAGTGAAAATCTCATTCTGGAAAAAGGCTAGAGTTTAACGTCCTGTCGATAACGAAGCCATTAGAAACGGAGTACATTGTTGGATTAGGGAGAGAAGGGGAAGAATTTGCGGTGCCCTTATTGACAGGAGCCATGCAGGCATTTGCCTCAAGCGGATTAAGGAAATCAGAGAAAACTTCGATTTGAATGGCCAAACGCAGAAATGAATTATCATCCTCCAAAATGCGACACCAGTGAGCTAAGAAGTGCTCCACGCCACTCGATCAGAGAAAAAGAGATCAGTTAATTTTTGACGTGCTGTAAGTGTGATTGAGCGGGATAACTTGGATACAGGAACCCGTACGTGACAAGGCACTATGCCTACAGCCATTTACTGAATGTCAATTACTTGCATACATTGGTACTTGAACAACATCACAAAAGAACAAGTTAATTAGCAGGGAATCTTTGAGGCAGAATTGATAACTGCAGTCATAAAATTTTTAATCAAATCAGAAGTGTTCAAGGACGTTCAAAGGGTCTAACGGTAGCTGACGATCGATATATCGAAAAGGAACATATAATTCTTTTCCCCATTTCCTCCTCAGAGTTTCCATTCGCTAGAATTTGCCATTCAACGTGAACCCGTTTCCACATTCTCGTATTTAACGCCCAAGGCGGGACTAAGTATTGCTTGGATTACAACACTATATGTACTCGTTCTAGATATATGTGATATGTCAGCCGCGTAATCATGTACATAAGAGTTAAATACCTTCATAAGTCGTTCTGAACCGTCAGCTTTGTTGCCCCTACCAGTCTGTCGTAGCTGAGTGCTGCCTCCTAACTAAGGGGGAAAATGTGGTACTGGGTATATGGAAACAGAAGCCTCCGCTCAATAGCCGTAGACTACCTGATCAAAAGTATCCACCCTTCGTTCTTTTGATGTCCAGAACTCCGCGCTTTCGAATAGTTGTCTGAGTGTCGTGTAGGAATGGCAGCTAATCCTTCCTCGAGGGCCGAAACCAGACAATGTAGTGATCCGCGGTCTGGAGCGAAATTGACTTTCTTATTTCAGACGCTTCCCTTAGGGTTCAGGTCGTAGCTCTTGGCGGAGTAAGTCAATTGCAGGAATGCCTTTGTCCACAGACTTTTGCCTCACAGATGCTGCTTTATAAAAGGGTTCCCTGTCATGCTGATACAATCATCCTCTCTGAACTGTTCCTCAATGGGCATGGGTGTTTGTGATGTCCTTAGGTTCTTTAGGTTTCAGTAGTTCGAAGTTCTAGGCGACTGATGACCACAGCAGTTAAGTCCTATAGTGCTCAGAGCCATTTGAACCATTTGTTCCTCAAATGTGACAGTGCACGATATTGTAAAATGTGTTCATGTCTTTCAATATTTAGTGTTTCTAAAGCAGAGCAACGGAACAACGCCGTATCCACTAAATACACCACCACGCCCTATCACCGAGGTGATACTTCAGTACTTCACTGTTGGCTCAACACATGACGGCTGGTAATTCGCCAAACTAAAACCGTTCCATCGGGTTGCCGCAGGGTATAGCGTGATTTAACACTCCGAGTGACTAGTTTCCAGGCATCCATTGTTGAGCGACCTTGTCTGTGAAACAAATCGGAATTGTTGCCTTTCAAACACCGTTCAGCACACGTAGGAGCTTTACCCTACCATTCAGTGAAATATTTCTATTGTTATTACTTGAGCAAATAACGATATTACTATCACCGTTTCTCTTATCTGAAACATGTGTGCCGTAACAGCATTTTAGACAATAAACGCGATAGATTACTGATTCAATGGTAACAGATTGATATACGAGCTCGATCGTAAATTTCACTAAATACTGCAATTGTACTGCCTTAAACTTAACATTACCTAACTTTCGTGTCATTTTGACACCCAGGTTATATCTGCCAGCTTCTCTTTGCAGGCACTGTTTGTACCTCTCCTCATTAAACTTCTCTGAAATAAATTCACACATCAAAAAATGTTTTGCATCGTCCCAGTTCCCATAACTCCTGAAGATAGACGTTGACTGAGGATATTGTATCACAGACAATGTTACTTTTACTGTTCAGAGATGTCTCTAAGTCCGCCCAAAGATGTAAACAACCATGCATGGGCAGAGCCTATTAGACGGAGTGTTTCCGACAGCCGATCAGTGCCAGTCTTTCCACCAGGAAGGAAGTACACGGTTCGTACTCAATCTTGCCTAGACGGTCAATATTGCGGTTGGATCGCGTACGCATTGTTACTTTGTGCCAGGGAAGGTTCTCAACAAGGGAAGTGTGCAGGTGTCTCGTAGTGAACCAAAGCGATGTTGTTAGGACATGGAGGAGATACAGAGAGACAGGAACTGTCAATGACATGCCTCGCTCAGGCCGCCCAAGGGCTACTACTGCTGTGGATGACCACTACCTACAGATTACGTCTCGGAGGAACCCTGAGAACAACGCCACTATGTTGAATAATGCTTTTCGTGCAGCCACAGGTCATTGTGTTAGGACTCAAATTGTGCGAAATAGGCTGCAAGATGCGCAACTTCACTCTGGACGTCCATGGCGAGGTCCATCTTTGCAACCACGACACCGTGCAGCGCGGTACAAATGGGCCCAGCAACATGCCGAATGGACTGCTCAGGACTGACATCACGTTCTCTTCACATATGAGTGTCGCATATGCCTTCAACCAGACGTGTTTGGAAGCAACCCCGTCAAGCTGAACGCCTCAGGCACACTGTCCAGCGAGTGCAGCACGGTGGAGATTTCCTGCTGTTTTTGGTGGCATTATGTGGGGCCGACGTACGCAGCTGGTGGTCATGGAAGTCGCCATACTCGGACCGATAGTGCAACCATATCGGCAGCATATTGGCGAGACATTCGTCTTCATGGACGGCAATTCGCGCCCCGATCGTACACATCGTGTGAATGACTTCCTTCAGGATAACTCCATCGAGTGGCCAGCATGTTCTCCAGACATGAACGCTACCGAACATGCTTGGGATAGATTGAAAAGGCTGTTTATGGACGACGTGACCCACCAACCACTTTGAGGGATCACCGTTGAGGAATGGGACAATCTGGATCAACAGTGTCTTGATAAACCTGTGGATAGTATGCCAGGACGAATACACACATGCATGAATGCAAGAGGACGTGCTACTGGGTATTAGAGGTACCGGCCTGTACAGAAATCTGGACCACCACCTCTGAAGTTCTCGCTGTATGGTGGTACATCATGTAATGTGTAGCTCTCCGAGCAATAAAAAGGGCGGAAATGATTCTTATGTTGATCTCTATTCCAATTTTCTGGACAGGTTACTAAAGTAATTATTGAAAATTTTATTTCAATTGTCAACTTTCACTTACCATAGTGATTCGTTTTTCACTAGTTTAAATGAACTGATAAGTAATCAGCTTCATACTTTGAAATATACTCAATTTTCAGAAATTGTGGTTAATTCCTTAAGATCGTAATTTTAACGAAAGCTATTATTTTCAATGAATGAAAAAGGATTGAGGATAGAGCATTATTCGGTATGTGAAAGCAAATTCAGCTCACTAATAAGAAAGAAGAATGATATGCACACTTTCACTAAAATGACGGCTACTCCTCATCGTATTTACAAATACTAAACAAACTGAAATTCTTACCTTGTATTGACAATGATCTCACACAGCTTCTTCACACCCCTAATAAATTATTAAACACCGACCAACATGACGCTTTCCAGAGCTAATTTTCCAGCGGCAGCCAAGGCCCTTCACAAAACTTCGCAGTGTCCAGAAATTCTTGCATCCACGACTTGATTTCAGAAACGACCTATTAGCGTGCAAGAAGACGTCACATATCGAAGTACTGTTTAGCATAAATATAATTTTACATCAGCGGCCACAGACAAACTATCCACAGCGTCGCTACGTTCTGTCTTCCTTCTATTGTTGCGCACATCACCACGGGCTCGCCAAATGAATCGTCCGAACAAATTGCTTACTTTTGTGGCTATATTTTTACTTTTAATGAAACCATTAGTTGCCCAATTTTTCTTTATGTAACATTTATTTCTGGGTTGCCTCATTTTCACAGACTGGGAAAAGGAGTGTAAAATAATTAAAAAAAGAAAACAACCTTGAATTAAATGTTGTATTTTACTCGATCCCAAAATGCGGATAATATATGCATCTATTACTTGTGCCAGACAGCAAAGCATTCAGTATGAACTCCATGATGCACACATAGCACTGCCTCCTTGCATTTTTTCTCGCAAATTCCTCATTTTCTTCATTTCCCCAGTGTCGTGTGTTCAATCATTTGGCTGGTTCGGTAAGTCCTGAGTTCAAGTGAAACCCGGGAAGTGGAAATCTTCGCGTGTGGTAAACGGCCCGTCCTTTTTGGGTCAGAAGCAGCTGATGCTTGAGCACGATATACCCTTACCACCATCCTTCCGATTTGGAACAGCTGAATAGTTCCATTTTTGAGGCATTAGATGACGGGAACGGTTCGTAACCCACCGTTTGAATCTGAATGTCACTGGGTTCTCGCAAATAAATTGGTTTGGATAATGTTGTACGCATTATCGAACCATTTACTCACCGGTGGCGTGGCTGACATAAAAACTTCACATTTCACGAATTTCTAATTCAGAAAGACCATCACCAGAAGAATTTTGAAAAGTGGATCTCTTTCGTCAGCTGAGCTTCTGTTCCGATGTGTGTTAGCAGTTAAATGCAGGTAGCACTTTATTTCCAGGTACATGTTGCTTCTCACACACTGTTGTACACATTTAATATCAATGTCCCAATTAAGTGGAAACAAAATAACCCTTAGAAATAAGAAATCAATAAACGTCTTCTAAAATCATTACAGAACATTCAGATGCACAGATGACTGGAGTTATTTACATAATTATATAACTTATAATGTTTTGAAAATATTCAAATCTTGTAACTCTGAGAAACTTTGAGAAACTTTATTCTTCACAGAAATAATCTTGTACAGTACACTCGTTTAATAATATCTGACTAACAGTCATTGCACAAGAGTGACAAATGTGTAGACAATAATTCATAATTGTAGCAACTGCTGTCATCGTAATTATAAATACAAAATTTCCGTTACAAGATAAATCCCCAAATGGGGATCATGACAGTTAATGGGTTAGTCACCATTTAAGTCTTTGGAGCAGTGCATCCTTATATTTTTTCAAAGAAATGTACATATAAAAAGCAAGTCATTTTATAAATTACAAAACATCTTCATTTCCAGCATATTCACATGGAGATTAATCGATCGACAGTTACAACGGTATTGAAAAATTTACTATTTAACGTGTTTAGATATAGATGTTCCTTTACAGACTCTTTCCAAGACGTTACGACCTGAAGCCAATATAGTGGAGATTCGGTAGCAAAAGTGCAAATAATGATGACTTGAAAGAATTAATGTAATTATAGCTTTCAACCGTATATAACGCTAATAGTGGAAATTGGTAACAATCTGCGAATATCACAGGTAATACACAGCTCTACCTAATATAGATGCAACCTATTTTTGGTTCTCAAGAGCTTTTGGTGTAGGTTTTGTTGCAATTCTCCATGAAGTGGCAGAATAACGACCGTGTAGCTAAACATTGTGCTGAAATGCGTCTCACTACATCCAGCGTCATCTCACGCTTCGTTTCGCTAAATTTATTTGCAAGCAGGCGAAGTAATGAGACGTAAAGACCGTCGCCGTCGATTTTGTACAGTGCACCGAGCTTATTCAGACGATTAGCGTCACGGAAACTGAAGAGCGTAATAGATGCCCGCAGTGAATGAGACAGCACCCCCCCCCCCCCCCCCACTCACCCTCCCACCCACCAACCGGTGCTGTCGCCTCCGTTAGCGTCCGCCTACAGGCTGTCGGGCTAAATTTAGAAAGAGCCTCGCTGAGTAATTCAATGAAGAGCGCGACGCTGGGCGATCAATCTCCGACGTCACGCCACGTCTGCCGTGAATACGGCCAATCAGGCGCGCCACAATCGCCTCGGCTGGAGCGGACCCAGCAGAAACCTGGCACGGCACGGGGATCCTTCACGCTACCAATTACAGCCGCTTCGGCAGCGGACGAAATTAATCAGTTGGTCCCTGCCTGCACCCGAACGAGATTGATACTTCTAGTGCGAAACTTTAAAAGAAAAAGAAGGAAGTAAAACTGCTGAAGTCATCTTGAAAGGAGAGCAATCAGAGTTCAGAAGGATCTGCATCGATAACATAACTAACTTGACGCGAATTATTGAAAATCAAAGGGACTACAATAGAGAAACACATATAATTTTTAGTGACTCCGTTATGGCTTTCAACTCTGTTAACAGAGGCAATCTCCTCCACAGATTTGTCAACAGGGGTTTACTAAACATTTAAAGGAAGTAATAAAAGGTAGGATTGAATGTTCAAATATATTCACTCCAGGTAAGAGTAATCAAAGCACAGTATCAACCAACGTCTAAGACAAGGGTACAATCTATCATTCGTCTTTAATACCTTGAAACTAATTTAGGAACAGAAATATGTATTGGAGGTGGTGTTGTACAGTTAAATGAATTGTAAGTAGGCTGGTTAGGTTTTTATGTTGGTAACGCCACGTAGCGCTCTGTATAATGGAAATATCGTGTGGCTAGGGCCTCCCGTCGGGTAGACCGTTCGCCTGGTGCGGGTCTTTCGATTTGACGCCAATTCGGCGACCTGCACGTCGATGGGGATGAAATGATGATGATTAGGACAACACAACACCCAGTCTCTGAGCGGAGAAAATCTCCGACCCAGCCGGGAATCGAACCCGGGCCCTTAGGATTGACAGTCTGTCACGCTGACCACTCAGCTACCGGGGCGGACAGCGCTCTGTATGAAAATCACTGACTGTGCTGTGTGCCGTCTGTGGCTGATTTGTATTGTTGGAATATGTGCTATTTTAGTGTTGGGCAGTTGGATGTGAACAGCGCGTACCGTTGTGCAGTTGGAGGTGAGCCGCCAGCAGTGGTGGATGTGGGAAGAGAGATGGCAGAGTTTTGAGAGCGAACGATCTGGACGTGCGTCCATCAGAAAAAGGAAATTAGTAAGACTGGATGTCGTGAACTGATGTATATGTTATGAGTTTTGAACACTATTAAGGTAAATACATTGTTTGTTCTCTACCAAAATCTTTCATTTTCTAACTATGCCTATCAGTAGTTAGAATCTTTTACTTAGCTGACAGTATTGGCGCTCCCTGTATTGAAGTATTTCGAGTAACGAAGATTTTTGTGATGTAAGTGTTTCATGAAAGGTATAGGTTATTGTTAGTCAGGACCATTCTTTTGTGGGGATTATTGAAAGTCAGACAGCGTTGCGCTAAAAATATTGTGTGTCAGTTTAGTGATGATCAGAATAAGTAAAGAGAGAAATGTCTGAGAACGTTCAGTTTTGCTCAGCTGTCTGAAAAGCAAATAATGTAAGAGGATTACCAGCACTGTCATTCATAATTTTTCTAAGGGGATGTTTCAGAATGTTAAGAACTGCAGTATGCAACACACAGGTGTAACAGTATTTTTTATAAGGTACGATCGGTTAGGGTACGGGATCAGACTGTCATCGGATCCAAAAACCACTTGCGTAATTGGAATAACTGTAATCAGATGTCCATTTTTCCATCACTGACGTAGCTGTATATACGTAACATTGATGATGATGATGTTTGGTTTGTGGAGCGCTCAACTACGCGGTTATCAGCGCCCGTACAAATTCGCAACCTTTACTCAGCCCAATTTTCCAACTTTCAGGAACGATGGTGAAATGATGAGGACAGCACAAACACCCAGTCATCTCGAGGCAGGTGAAACTCCCTGACCCCGCCGGGAATCGAACCCGGGACCCCGTGCTCGGGAGGCGAGAACGCGACCGCGAGAACGTAACATTATTCCCTTTAACCTCATAGACTTTTTTGTGGCGTTATTTGTTAGGCGATTTTGGAAAAAGTTCCACAATAATCCATTTATTGCGCTACCTGACACGCTCCTTAAAAAACATTGGTTGCATAATTGATTCGAAGGAGGTGACCAAACAGCGAGGTCATCGCTCCCAGCGGATTAGGGAAGGCTGGTTTAGGAAGTCGGCCGTGCCCTTTTAAAGGAACCATCCCGGAATTTGCCTGAAGCGATTTAGGTAAATCATGGAAAACCTAAATCAGGATGGCCAAACGCGGATTTGAACTGTCGTCCTCCCTAGTGCGAGTCTTCAAAAAAGAGCACACGGAAGCTGAAAATTCTTGTTGCTGTCGTGATTTTCCCTTCATATATATATAACTAATACAATCTAAGTTCATTTGAACCTGCTTACGGTATTTATTTCCCTCTACAGTTGCTTTGACTCCCCAACCCACACCCTCGCCGGTCTTTTTCCTCCATTAACAAAAATAAAAATTACTTTATGCCTCAGGATGAGTCGTATCAATCGATTCATTTCTTCTTAAATATTTCATTTCTGTCTTAAATATCTTTACAAAACAGTTCGGTATAGCATATCTGCGTTATCCAACCTATGCAATATTCAGCATTCTTCTGCAGCTACATATTTCAAAAGCTTCTTACCTGAACTGTTTACGACCCGTGTTCCGTACAAATCTGCAGTGCAGACAAATACCTCTAGGCAAGACTTCCTAACACTGAAATTTATATTTAATGTCGACAAATTTCTAGTTTTGAGTAAGGCATTTTGCGCTAATGCCTGTTTACATTTTATATCCTTTGTGATTCTGTCATTGCATTTACTTTTGTGTCAAATTAGGGACTCTACTACTATAACAAGTAAAACCACTCTTCTTACAGTCGCAGGCTTTCAACGACCATATCGTAACGAATAATATCACAGCAGAACGATTGCTCTGTGTAAATTTGGTAAACTGTAAACAATAATTGAGTAGAATTGTTCGCCCCTTACCATCCTGCTTCTTGACTGGCAGTCGAAACAACACGAAACGGGAAGAAAGACTTTTTTTTCCGACATCGCATGTCATTAGCTGGAACACATTCTGGATTATTAGTCAACAGTATGACATGCAGTCACAATGTTCCAATTATACCTTCGCAAAAATCAAGCTGTGGGCATGAAAGTTAGTGATAGCGATAGTCCATGTCTACGTCTTCACCCGTCGATGAGACACATTTGTTTGTAACGATCGCTTGTCGGAAACCCAGTTTTAGGAAGTCAGCTGTTTGGAAGATTAGTACACTTCCCACCACGATAAGACAAGGATTTCGTGGTCATTATGAAAAAGTGGACACGAAATGGTTTCTGCATTTGAGGAACCAAGGGATGTCACTGGGTTTCACGTTACAAGAAGACAGTGGTGTGGGGAACGGGTGGGGGGAAGGGGGATGGGGGTGGGGGCGGCTGAGGGAAACGTTGATTGCCAAAAGAGGCAGCGTGTATGACTTTGCAAAATGAGATGGCTCATCATCGGATCGTGGTACCTTCTTGGACAGCCACTAGTAATGTCGTTACTGCCGTACCGTGGCAGTCCCAAAAAACCACTGAGCGCCCCCCGTGGCCGATGATGCTACGATCTTCAGCTTATTCGGAGGTTGTGGATCTGAACCGTGTCAAAGTGTCAATGTTGCCAGATGGAGGTTGTCTGTTTGAGATCCAAGTTATGCAGCTGGTCTACATAATCGATATCTGTGTTTTGTAGAGAGGAGCAGAGGGAGGTGAGTTGAAGAGTTGAGTTGCGGATAGAGCGGCGAACACCAGCGTGGCGTGGCTGTCTGCAGGTAACTGTGGTCACTAAGAGAAGGCGCACCGGGTCGGGCAGTACGCTGCCTCTGGAAACTACTGACGCACGCAGCGAGGAGAGCGGTGGAGTGTGCAGCTGGCAACGAGGCGGGTGGCGCAGGGATGGAAGTTGTACCCGTTATTTGCTGTTCGACCATCACCGAGCATGGTTGGAAAGGCATAGGCCAGGATAGACAAACGTGCAGCTGATGTTCGACTACGTGCTAAGACAAACGGTCCGCGAATCTGGGGAATTGGCAGATTTAATGTGGTGTCACCGCCAGACACCACACTTGCTAGGTGGTAGCATTTAAATCGGCTGTGGTCCGGTAGTATACGTCGGACCCGCGTGTCGCCACTGTCAGTGATAGCAGACCGAGCGCCACCACACGGCAGGTCTAGAGAGACTTCCTTGCACTCGCCCCAGTTGTACAGCCGACTTAGCCAGAGATGGATCACTGACAACTACGCTCTCATTTGCCGAGACGATAGTTAGCATAGCCTTCAGCTACGTCATTTGCTACGACCTAGCAAGGCGCCATAGCATTTGATATTATTTTATATTGTGGTTATAAAATGTACCGTCAAGAGAGATGTTCTACAACTATGGATTAAAGTTAAGTGTTATATCAACTACGTACTTTATTTGCTACTATTAATTCCCTTAACTGTTCCAGACCTCACGCCAGTCAGCGTGTAATTAAACGCGTGCATTTCGGCCTCCTCTAGCAACACAGTGTCGGCTCTTCTGCCAACACTTCATTTAATAATCAGTGAAGCGACGTTTCCGCGACGTGACTTTGCTTGTGAACATAATTAAAGTGTATTACAGTTATATCAATACAGGTAGAATCTGACTGTCAAGAAAATAGTACTCTTGCTGTGGTGTGCGTTCTGTAAGACCTTCAGTACACACACCATCAGATTATTTGGCTTGTCGCTCTAACGAAGTAGGCGAGTGTCAGCAATACGTCTCATGGCCTTATCATGGCGGGTTTATCTTCTGCCATTATGCCAGACGATAGAAATGCCACTTGCACGCTTAGAGTAGCAGATTGAAGGTGACCAACTTTAAACAGAACTTGATTAATTTTCACACACATTTATTAAAATAATAACAAGCATAAAATTACTTAACTTGGTTCTGGATGCTATTTGCAATTGACAATCTGAAGTTCCTTTGGTCTTGGTACGTTAATCTTCTTATCACATATCTCTGATACTTGACAAAGTGTCTATACGAGTACATTTATCTTCATGGCTAGGTACAGGAATATAATAATCTTATCAGGCGCAGACTGAAACTTGACTATAGACTGGTACAGACTAATGTAGACTGGTACAGACTAATGCAGACAAATGCAGACTGACTAATTGGAGGTCCGTACACTCGTTATAATACCTCGCGCGTTCATGTATCACTGCGCGAGTGTGATCCGCGAGGAGAAGAGGTTCTACGTTAGCAGCAATCACATTGGCTGCGTTACATATTAATACGCGGATAGGCGGAAGCAGAATTTGGTCCATCTCTAAGGCAGCACCATCTCGTACTGTGGAGACAGACGAGCGCTGCGCCTGCGCTGTTGTGCTTAGCGTGGCGCGCTCTAGTGGGAAAGTTGTGTACGCGCTGACTACACGCAACTATGTACACAACACTTGCTCTACTGTAGGTGATGACTGTAATTTGACAAACAATTTTCAGCTTCCTTGTCTTGGTAACATAAAGTCTGGGAGGTTGAAATGGTTCAAATGGCTCTGAACACTATGGGACGTAACTACTGTGGTCATCAGTCCCCTAGAACTTAGAACTACTTAAACCTAACTAACCTAAGGACATCACACACATCCGAGGCAGGATTCGAACCTGCGACCGTAGCAGTCGCGCGGTTCCGGACTGCACACCTAGAACCGCTAGACCACCGCGGCCGGCAAAGTCTGAGAGGAAGTGTAGCACATGATGTTATGAGATACAGGCCGATCAAAAGGATTGGGCAGTGCTTTTAACTATCAGATTTAAGTTAAACACTGAGTGTATACTTTAAATAGTTTGTAAATGGGTATATAAGCGCAACCACTACGGTCGCAGCTTCAAATCCTGCCTCGGGCATGGACATGTGTTACGTCCTTAGGTTAGTTAGGTTTAGGTAGTTCTAAGTTCTAGAGGACTGATGACCTCAGATGTTAAGTCCCATACTGCTCAGAGTCATTTGAACCATTTTAGTATATAAGATTGGTAATAACAAGAAAAATTTTATATATGTTCTGCCTTACTGTCATACTAGTGTGCTTAGAGCGTAGTTGCTCAAAGCTGAGTGTGATTTGCAAAAGCTTAGAAACACAGTTAACAGCACATGAACCCTCCTATTTTTTGAAGTTTACTGATGTTCTACATGAAACTGAGAAGAGGATGTATTTCTATAGACCATATTTTCCACATTTAATCTTTTCGGCCGGGTGGAGTGGTCGAGCGGTTCTAGGCGCTACAGTCTGGAACCGCGCGACCGCTACGGTCGCAGGTTCGAATCCTGCTCTGGGTATGGATGTGTGTGATGTCCTTGGGTTAGTTAGGTTTAAGTAGTTCTAAGTTCTAGGGGACTGATGACCATAGCAGTTAAGTCCCATAGTGCTCAGAGCCATTTGAACCATTTTTTAAAATCTTTTCGCTAAAAATTAAGTAATACGACAGCAAACGGTGCAACTGCGCAGCAATGACTGATTCTCGTTCGGGCTACTTACGTCAAATAAACATTTTTAAAGGTTTCTCTTGGCATTCAGTAAACCTTACACTTCCCTATTTCCGTGTCATTCAACATCCACATTTTTCCATTACTCTCTTTGCTCCTTTGCCCCTGCGTCTGTCATGTTGCCAGCACAGCCATTACGCAGCTTAAGAATTCATCTGGGTCGGCCCAACGCAGTTACAACATTCACACTGCTGCCACGGTACGGTGGGTTTCTGGGCTTTTTAAGTGAGTGTGGTCAGTCGTGGAACCCAGTTGGTGGTGTTTGTTATGTCCAAAAATGTCGTGCAAGATGTTTAAAACTGGCCCTTAACTGATTTTCTCTTCTTTCACTATCGCCTCGATTGTTTATCGCCGGGTTTCGAGCACTGATTTTTCCTCTTTAGCCTCCCGTTTCTTCACAGTGAGATCTACAATTTCGTTCTTTCTCATTCAGACTTAAGTAGAACCGTCTATGCCACCTAACCTTGGTTTTATGTGAGTCATACAATGGTTAGCTGTTGTCATACCCTAGCACTACCGTGGCGTCGTTATCTTCCTTCAAATGCAGAATATGAATTACCATATGATACTCCGGAAAAATGTAGGAACACGTGAGGCAGTACTGACCCTATGAAATCCCTTTGAAGATAGGTTAAGGAAAGACAAACCTACGTTTATAGCAATTGTAGACGTAGAGAAAGTTTTTGACAATGTTGACTGGCATACTTTCTGAAGATAACAGAGGTACAATACAGGCAGCGAAAGGCCCTTTACAACTTATGCAGAAACCAGACGACAATTGTAAGAGTCGAGGGACATGAAAGGAAAGCAGCGGTTGAGATGGGGCGTGATACAGCGTTTAGACATCTGTACATTGATCAAGTAGTAAAGGAAACAAAAGAAATTGAAGTAGGGATTAAAGTTCAGGGAGAACGAATAAAAACATAGAGGTTTACCGATGACATGGTAATTGTGTCAGCGACAGCAAACAACTTCGAAGACCAGCTGAATGGGATGGACACTGTCTTGAGTGGAGGATATAAGATTAACATCAACAAAAGGAAAACAAGTGGAATGAAATCAGGTGATTCTATGGATATTAAATTGGGACGCTAAAAGTCGTAGATGAGTTTCGCTATTTGAACAGGATAATAACTGATGATGGTCAAAGTAGAGAGGATGTAAAATGAAGACTGTAAATGGCAAGAAACGTGTTTCTGAAAAAGAACATCGAATATGGATTTAAGTGCTAGGAAGTCTTTTGTGAAGGTATTTGTCTGGAGTGTAGCCATGCATGGAAGTGAAACATGGACGATAAACAGTTTAGACAGGAAGAGAATAGAGGCTTTTGAAATGTGATCCTACAGAAGTATGTTGAAGATTAGATGGGTAGATAGCGTAACTAAAGAGGGGGTACTCAACAGAACTGGGGTGACGAGAAATTTGTAGCACAACTTGACTAAAAGAAGGGATTGCTCGATGCGACGCCATCTAGGACATCAAGGCATCACCAGTTTAGTATTCGAGGGAGGTTTGGGGATAAAAATCGTAGTGGGAGACCAAGAGATTAATACAGTAAGCAGATGTAGGTTGCAGTAGTTAATAGGGGATGAAAACGCTTGCGCTGTATACAGGGTGGTCCATTGATCGTGACAGGGCCAAATATCTCACGAAATAAGCGTCAAACGAAAAAACTACAAAAAAACGAAACTTGTCTTGTTTGAAGGGGGAAACCAGATGGCGCTATGGTTGGCCCGGTAGGTCAAACGGATAGGTCTTTTTACATTAAAATACAGAACTTAGGTACGTTTGAACATTTTATTTCGGTTGTTCCAATGTGATACATGTACCATTGTGAACTTATCATTTCTGAGAACGTATGTTGTTATAGCGTGATTACCTGTAAATACCACATTAATGCAATAAATGCTCAAAATGATGTCCGTCAAACTCAATGCATTTGGCAATACGAGTAACGACATTTCTCTCAACAGCGAGTAGTTCGCCTTCCGTAAAGTTCGCACACGCATTGAAAATGCGCTGACGCATGTTGTCAGGCATTGTCGGTGGATCACAACAGCAAATATCCTTCAACTTACAGAAAGAAATCCGGGGACGTCAGATCCGGTGTACGTGCGGGCCATAGTATGGTACTTCGACGACCAATCCACCTGTCATGAAATATGCTATTCAATACCGCTTCAACCGCACGCGAGTTATGTGCCGGACATCCATCATGTTGGAAGTACATCGCCATTCTGTCATGCAGTGCATCATCTTGTAGTAACATCGATAGAACATTACGTAGGAAATCAGCATACATTGCACCATTTAGATTGCCATCGATAAAATGGGGGCCAATTATCCTTCCTCCCACAATGCTGCACCATAAATTAACCCGCCAAGGTCGCTGATGTTCCACTTCTCGTAGCCATCGTGGATTTTCCGTTGCCCAATAGTGCATATTATGGCGGTTTACGTTACCGCTGTTGGTGAATGACGCTTCTTCGCTAAATAGAACGCGTGCAGAAAATCTGTCATCATCCCGTAATTTCTCTTGTGCCCAGTGGCTGAACTGTACACGACGTTCGAAGTCGTCGGCAAGCAATTCCTCGTGCATAGAAATACGGTACGGGTGCGATCGATGTTGATGTAGCATTCTCAACACCGATGTTTTTGAGATTCCCGATTTTCGCACAATTGGTCTGCTACTGATGTGTGAATCAGCCGCGACAGCAGCTAAAACAGCTCGTGGTTGACGTTTCACGTGTGGCTGAACACTTCCTGTTTCCTTAAATAACGTAACTATCTGGCGAACGGTCCGTGCACTTGGATGATGTCGTCCAGGATACCGAGCAGCATTCATAGCACACGCCCGTTGGGCATTTTGATCACAATAGCCATACATTAACACGATATCGACCTTTTTCGCAATTGGTAAGCGGTTCATTTTAACACGGGTAATGTATCACGAAGCATATACCGTCCACACTGGCGGAATGTTACCTGATACCACGTACTTATACGGTTCTGACTATTACAGCGCTATGTATCACAAAGCGAAAATGTGGTGCAACTAAAACATTCATATTTCTTTATGTAGTACACCAATATGTAATAAAAATGGGGGTTCCTATTTTAAAAAACGCAGTTGATATCCGTTTGACCTATGGCAGCGCCATCTAGCGGGCCAACCATAGCGCCATCTGGTTTCCCCCTTCAAGCTAGACGAGTTTCTTTCATTGTAGTGTCTTCGTTTGATGCCTATTTCGTGAGATATTTGGCCCAGTCACTATCAATGGGCCAGCCTGTATAGTAGCTTGGAGAGCTACATCAAAACAATCTTCGAACTGAAGGCCATAACAGCAACAATTCCAGCTTATCAACATTCTGTGCCATTTTGTTTCGGCACAAGTATTTCAAAGTACTGTGTACTATTTCGTACACAGCGGTAAAGGGAGGTGAGCCACAGAGTGATACAGCATCTGTCTTTAGGGGAAACTGGACAAGAGCAGAAATTATTAGCGAACATGTAAATACCATAAACAGAAGTTTCAGTTAACTCGTAGCACAGAGCACTGTAAACTAACTTTACGAAATGACAAACAGCAATAACGTCCTGCTATTACAAGAAACAATTACAGAAGGTCGTGCAATGTAAGGTTTCCACTACTAATGCACGAGGAAACTGTCCCAGGCTGACTGAGAGTAAAGCTGTCAAAGACTGCGACTGACATTGGGCGTGGGTCAGTCGGGCGCGCATCATTGGATCCGCCCGGCCTCTACGAGACAGCTATCAGCGTTTGTCGGAAACCGTGTGTTTCTGTTGCCAAGTGTGAGACGCTGTTGAGGGTGATAACGATCTGTGATACTACAGAAAGATTACCAGGAGCACAGACACGTATCTGAAAGTAAGCAAAACATTTATTATTTATTTATTTTATTTACAAGCTTTTAGGACTTCGATACACAAAACAATTAAAATGCAGCACGATAAATGGAAGTACAGTACTTTAATACAAGATACTGAAAGTAATAACATGCTATAGCAAGACGCATATGGTTTTATTATCAAACAGACCACAAGATCCAGAATTCCTTAGTTTTAATGGCTTTATCACTTGCTGCCTAAAGATCGTCTATGGTGCAAGTATCAGAAAAGTTTCTGCAGACCAGGAGATGTTGCGTGTCCTGTAGGTCACTATATTCACATAATTCCTCCTCAGCGGTGTAGCCCCACTTTATGAGGTTTGCCTGGCATCTTGACACTCCTGTTTTCAGTTGGTTTAGAATAGTGGTTCCCAATCTGGGGGTAATTACCCCCTGAGGGGTGAAATGAAATTTCCTGAGGGGTAAAAACTGAAAAATTCGATTCTGTTTCAGTCATGAAACTAAATGTTTTCTAAAAGAACATTACTGTTGTCACAATTTTGTAACACTGAAATATTTATTATATAATTTATAAATACTGTAATTAATTATCCTCAGTTAGTAGCATTAACGCGATGGAGGTTACAGGTTCCTCACTATGTCCAACCACTACACACATATGTTATCCTTTGTCCCGTACATCGTTGATGACATAAATGAGACAAGATGACGGGGTCAAGGGGTTTAATTCCCGGCCGGGTAGGTGATTTCCTCTGTCCGGGGACTGGGTGTTCGTGTTGCCCTCATCATTTCATCATCATCATCAATCGTACCAGCGGCTAGCTCGGACTGTGTAAGCATTGGACTTCGTACGGTAACTGTTGACCACGCAGTTAAGCGCCCCACAAACCAAACACCATCATCATTATCAAAAGTGTGAAACACACGTAACAAATGCTATAAATATCTCAAGAAAATGTATTTCCCAAGTTGTAGATAGTACTTGCAGTAGTCCAGAAATTGCTTCATTACTCACTTCGAAACAGATAAATGAATTAACTGACAGCACTGCACACAGTAACTACATAAAGGCTACTATATTGATGTCCTCAGTATTATGATTATTATAATTGTAAGTATTATTACCGTTACTATTAGTTGCTGTGGTCACACACAAAGCTTTAAAAACCTCAGGTCTTCCAATGACTGTCAGTTCAGAAGCAAGGAATGCAGAAATTAAGTGAACTATAAACAATAAGCACAGTGCACACATTTTAACTTGATTGTCTGTTAATGACGTTGCAGTGTGCAGGTCAAGAAAGTGTCGGAATGGAGAGGAGTAATTCAGGAGAAGTATTTCTTGTAACAAGTCTCTTTCCTCAGTGTGGATAGCTAGCTTTCTCATCTGAGAAGGGGTTGTGGGTAGCACTTGCGATGCACGACGAATTCCTTCGTCACTGATTCTAATACACATAAACATAAACTGAATACGATTCATCTTTCATCATTTTAAAACCAGAAGTGTTCCAAGAAAAGTGCTTCATTCTACAGTTTACTTTGTAATACGTGTATATTTCTATTGTCTATTGTCAAACCACAATTTATGAAAGATGTTTATATTTTATTAATACGATTACGTAGGAATAATTAATATTTGTCATTTTGGAAATAATTGTGGTAGCAGGGAATGTCTGCACCAAAGTATTGTTGGCGGGAGAGACCCCACATTGATATAATTTTAAAAAGGGCGGGAAAGACCGCGTATGGCTACATCTTAACAAAAGAGCGGTTCAAAAAACGGTTCAAATGGCTCTGAGCGCTATGGGACTTAACATCTGTGGTCGGCAGTCCCCTAGATGGTTCAAATGGCTCTGAGCACTATGGGACTCAACTGCTGAGGTCATTAGTCCCCTAGAACTTAGAACTAGTTAAACCTAACTAACCTAAGGACATCACAAACATCCACGCCCGATGCGGATTCGAACCTGCGACCGTAGCGGTCTTGCGGTTCCAGGCTGCAGCGCCTTTAACCGCACGGCCACTTCGGCCGGCTAGTCCCCTAGAACTTAGAACCACTAAAACCTAACTAACCTAAGGACACCACACACATCCATGCCCGAGGCAGGATTCGAACCTGCGACCGTAGCAAAAGAGCGGGAAAGACCGCGCATTGATACAATTTGTAATGGTAGCAGGGATTGTCTGCACCAGAAAGCATTGTTCGCGGGAGAGACAGCACTTTAGCATTCGTAGGAAGTCAGTAGCAAGCGAGATGTGAAGCGAGTCGGTAGCAGGTCTGAAGCGAGCGGTTGAGAGGAGCGGTGTGCCTGCCAGCCACCAGCTATTATTTACAAGAGATTATAAACGGATGTACAAAGACATCAGCTAACTATTATCATAAGAGAAACTAATATTATTGAATTACTTTTTGAGAAACTCAAGACTATTGGAGGTATGTTTGCGCAATGCTAGTTGTAAGATTATTGTAAAAGGTAAGTCCCATTTGAATGTTTGTAAAATCATTTCATTACCAACAGTAAATATTTCAAGAATCGTTTTCAGAATATAATTAATTTTTGCCAGCAATGTTGCATTACTGATTATAATCCATCCCAAACAGCTTCAACGTAAAACTTTGCAAAATATTATTGTTGTCATGAATTACGTAACTTAAGTCAAATTAATTAAAGAATAACATCACCTTTGCTGTGAAAGAATAACGTCAGCTTTTGTAATAAATACAGCCACTTATTATGACAGCCCACCAGCAGCTAATAGAATAAAGTAAAACAGAGTAAGTATATTCATATCGCAGTTCGATGTAGCTGTCAGATGGCGATCCAGTAACAGTAAAAAAGGTAAGGAACAGTTTTGGGTTATAGCAGGTAACGACTGAGGGCCACGACGACGACACATTCTATGTTTCGTCGAAATGATCAGCAAATCTCTTTTAATAAGCAGCATTTAAATATGTATTCGAAGATTGCACTTAATATTATTGAGAAAGAGAGTTAATTTCAAAGGGAAGATTTAATATGTTATTATTAAGCAAGAGATAGATATCCTAAGGGAAGGTTTCATAGGTTATTGTAGAAGGGAAGGTTGCTTAACAAAAGAGATATAGAGGAGACTGGAAGGTTTCAACTTATGTGCTAAAGTTGGTGATAATGTGGGGGAGCGGGTACGCAACAGATGGCAGAGGGCGGGGGTACTAGCTAATGTTTGATGCTCTCAGGGGTAATGGTCTAAGAAAGGTTGGGAACCACTTTAGAGCCTCACACGTCGCATACGGCAGATGAAAGTTCGCGGCAGGTTCCTCTCTGATGTTCCTCCTGTTCCTTTCAGTTAATGAATGTTGTCATAGCTCTGTTCGACGAGTTCCAGATGCTAACGGAATTTCTGATGTCTGCATTAAACTCTTTCTTGACCTCAGCCTAGATGTTTGTGCTTCACGTCGTTTTAGTAGCACAGTACATGCAATAAGACGGGTGGGCAATGACACACACATTGGTTATGGTTACTACAAGCCACACCACAAGTTGGGTAACGGGGCCAAATTTCTAGTAGTTTACTGTCGAGTTGAGATTTTCACACAAATATTTTATTCATATCTTACAGAAACTAGCAGTACAGCAATAAGCAACCTTTTAAACACGCCGCTAACGGCAATCAAATAATTTATAGCAATACAACAGCAACAGTTAAAAAAAGAAACAGAAGGTAGCACAGTACGGCAATCAACAACCGTTCGAAACACGCTGCTAACGGTAATCAAGTGATTTACAGCAATGCAACAGTTAAAAAATTTCTTTTAAAAACGGCAATCAAGCAATTTATAGCACTACAACAGTTTAAAATTTTTTTTAAAAGTAAAATACAGAAGCTAACAGTACGGCAATAACAGCCTTTCAAAACACGCCGGTAACGTCAATCAAGTAATTTATAGCAATGCAACAGTTTAAAAAATAATTAAAGAACATTATTAAACAGGCTACTAAAGTAAATACAGAACTTTGTTAATGGGGTACGGTGAGGCAGTGAAGCTACCAACACCGCCATAAAAAAAAAAGGTCTCAGCAAACACACGATTATTGGCAATAAAGGAATGGAGGAATTTTTAAACAAAAGTGTCCTGGAATATCAGTAGAACATAACACCTAAGGCGGCCACAAATCACCCACTCAGGGATGTTCAGGCTAGACAGAATACAGACCAATTTAAATACGCCCGTAAACACAATTACCACTCTGAGGCTGGTCACTGCACCAACTTCTAGCCAGCGTAAAATTGTAATAAGATGGCTTAACTTGCTGACAGAATTGGAGCTAACCTCGTGCAGAGAAACATTACACCCCACAGTCCTGATTGAGCGACCACATGATCAACCAACAAGAAGTATGAATTTATTCATAACACACGACAGAATAGCGAAACAATTAAACTACACCTCCCATCGGGCAGTAACGAGATAGGAGGAGGAAAGTTCACTGTCTTGAATTACAGTGGTGCCGGGGACAGGAAACCCGATCGCCGGAGGCCACAAGACAGAAGAGACACTGGTTACGCAAACTTATTACTTAATGATTAAACCTTCCACTAACTTAACTTGCAATTATGCTCGAACAGGCAGTACACGACCTCCGATCGCAAGGATCCACACATCCGACCGCGCACGCGTCGCCAGTGTACCCAACCAACACCGACTCAAAGGAAGGCCTCGGCGCTTGTTGGTGACGTCACGTCAGCTAGGCACGGCGAGCGCCAGATCTGCTGCAGGCAGAAACGCCTGGGCGTGCTTATCACTATAAATCTCTTATTTTTGGACAAAATGTTTGGTATTGTTTTGGATTCTGCAGTTTTATTTTAGATGAAAGATTTTCTTACTATCGTAAAGCTGCAAATGAAGATCATAGTTTTGTATTACTGAATCCTGTCGAAACAAACGTAGATCAATATGAGAAGATGATTTGCCCCATCGCAAGCTTTGGAAATTTTGCATTCAAGTAACTATATTTACTTGATTCATTTTGTTATCGAAACTTACCCCAACCCCCTTACATTTAACTCGTTTCTTTTATTTATTTATTTATTTATTTTCGTTTGACATCGTCACTGGAAATGTGAACTAATTTACATGTGTAAATGTCCAACTGCGGCCAGTCATTAAATTACAGTCGTTTTCAACGAAAGGAATTCCAAACAGGAATCAAAATAGCTTCATACATTGAAAATACTGCTGAGCTTAAACTTTTTTAAACATGCTCATTAGAAAAGATAAATATTCCCCTCTTGCAACTGAAAGGAGAAACTTTATAAGGTAAAAAATTTTATTTGATAAAACAAGTATCTCTCTTTTGCCTCATCTTCTGTCCCCTACCCCTCCCCCAACGTGTACAATCGCAAGATACTTCATTAACATTCAGTGCTCCTCACCCCATAGTCAACCAAGATACCTAAAGAAGAGCACCAATATGTTCACAGTTTCTTGTAAAAGCAACCCAGTACAAACGTAACTTCCTCAGATTTACAAGTAAGGTAAAGAAGCACGAATTCTGTTGCTGCTGGACCATGAAGTTGTTTCTGTATGTCAATCCGTAAAACAGGTGGAAATTTAAGTTCAGGAGTACACTATTTGTTAAGAAGTGTAATGAATTGCACAATTAATTGATTGCAGAAATCTCTCAGAACAATGTGTTGGTCAACTAGCGGCAATAGTTTCACATTTTCCTGTGTCAGGGAGGGAGACACCACCATTACGAGTATTCCTGCAACTGACCTGACGTTCGCCGTGCCTAGCTGACGTGACGTCACCATCAAGCGCCGAGGCCTTCCTTTGAGTCGGTGTTGACCCAACACGCCACGGTCACGCAACAACACGCTCTGTCACCGGAGTTCACGTCTTCTCTGCAACGTTGACGGGTAGTGACCGCTCGCTCATGTTAGGTGTCTCCTTTTTAAACTCCAGTGTTGAAACGGAGGACTTAAAGAAGCTTGTTAACGTCCCACTAACGTGAAATGAACAGCAACTACTCGTGGGGCGATTCTGTATACAACCAACCCGAGGGGAGCTCTTCCGTCAACTCCACCCGCTAACGAGCGGCGACTCGGTACAACCGACCACGCCTGGTCCGCGCTGGCGAGCCACACTCCCTCTCGTGTCCACCGTCTCCACCACCCTACTTCCGCGCCACCAAACGAAGTTACCACCGGTCAAAGATCTCACTTTTTCCCTAGCAGTTTCCCGGAAGCAAAACGTAGATATCGATAGCAGAGGAAAAGACAACCAAGCAGCATCTTAATGACAGACAACATATCAAACAAACATGTCAGGGGCAGAAAAGGAAAACCAATGCAATTTAAACACAAGGTGTAGCACGAGTCGATACACGGCTCAGGCAAGTTATGTGGTTTTCTGGAGTAGTGTACGCAGCTGCGAGAGAGCGGGCCCGGTAGCGTTAAGAGGAATTAACGAGACGCCGGACAGTAGGGAAGGCGCGGCCAGAGACGAGACTCGACCGCGGCCGTTAAACCCGCACAACAAGCGAGCGCGTGGGCGAGGCGGTCAGCGTGTCGTGCGCGCCGCCACAGTGCGCTTATTATTGCGGCAGGTAGTTTACGTCTCTCGGGGCAGTGAAATACGAGTGGAGCGGACCCGTAGCCGCGCGCTCTGTAATTACGCAGGCACACGCGGACGCCGGCCCTGTCGGCTTCCTCTTACCGAGGGCCGCGGAACCGAAGAATGGAACCGAGTCGAGTCGTTCCGCTCCAGCCGCTAGCTATCGCGATACTGCGCTTTTATTGCGGCGACCGTTACCTGTCCTTGCATTAAGCGCAGTAATGTTTGTCCAGGGGGACTGCTGGCGAGACGGTGCTCGACGAAAGTGGCTCGCGGAACAGCGCAACGGTCTGGTGACGTCAAATCACAGGATATGTTACCGAGCGTGACCGATCGGTAAGTCGGGGAAGTGAGCGGCGACGCAATACGTCCTCCGTTGCCGAGGTAGCCATCGCACTACAGTCAGAGAAAGCGGGATCGTACACACTGATGCATAAAACTTTTGCAGTTGGATCTGTATTGACTAGACTACATTGGCAAAACGGGCTTTCCATGCCAGGAGAGCCTGTTAGTATCAAATATAGCCCTTAATTTGAGAAACAAATTTCTGAGAATGTACCTTTGAATCACAGAGTTGTATGGTAGTTGAAACCTTCCCGTCTCCTCTATATCTCTTTTTTCTTGTTTTGTTTTTCATTTTGTTACATAACTTTCCCTTTAAAATATCCTATGAAACCTATCCTTGGGATTTCTAACTCTTGCTTAATGAAATCTTCCCTTTGAAATTTATTCTCTTTCTCAATCTTTGCATACACATGTGTCGTCGTGGCCCTCTGTCGTTATCTGCAATAACCCAAAACTGTTCCTTACCTTTTTTACTGTTACTGGATCGCCATTTCACTGCTACATCGAACTGCGACATGAATATACTTACTCTGGTTTACTATACTCTATTAACTGCTGGTGGGCTGTCGTAATAAGTGGCTGTATTTATTTCCAGAGCTGACGTTATTCTTTAATAGCAAAGCTGACGTTATTCTTTAATTAATTTGACTGAAGTTACGTAATTCATAGTTACACTTTTCTTGACAACAGAAAAATTTATGCAAAGTTTTTCGTTGATGGTTTTTGGGATGGATTATAATCAGTAATGCAACATTGCTGGCAAAAGTTAATTATATTCTGTAAACGCTTCAAATATTTACTGTTGGTAATGGAATGATTTTACAAACGTTCCAATGGGACTTACTTTTTACAATAATCTTACAATTAGCATTGCGCAAACATACCTTCAGTAGTCTTGAGTTTCGCAAAGAAAATAATTCAATAATATTAGTTCCTCTTATGATAATAGTTAGTTGATGTCTCTGTACATCGGTTTATAATCTCTTGTAAATCATATCTGGTGGCTGGCGGGCACACTGCTCCTCTCAACCTCTCGCTTCAGAGCTGCTACCAACCCGCTTCACATCTCGCTTACTACTGACTTCCTATGAACGGTAAAGTGCGGTCTCTCCCTCCAACAATGCTTTGTGGTGCAGAAAATCCCTGCTACCACTGCAAAATGTATCAATACGCGGTCTTTCCCGCTCTTTTCTTAAAATGTATCCATACGCGGTCTCTCCCGCCCTTTTTAAAATTATATCAATTTGCGGTCCCTCTTGCCAACAATATTTTGGTGGAGACATTCCCTGCTACCACAATTATTTCCAACATGACAAATATTAATTATTCCTACTTAATCCTATCAATAAAATATGAACATCTTTCATAAATTGTGGTTTGACAATAGACAATAGAAATATACACGTCTTACATAGTAAAACATGGACTGCGGGGAAGCGAAGTAATCGTGTGGCATTGATGGCCGAGAGGCTGCATTTGATGAAGTTCGGCCGCCAGGGGCAGGTCCTATTTCAGATGGCGCCACACCGAGCGACCTGCGCGTCGATGAGATGATGGTAATAACGCCGCGTGGGATTAGCCGAGCGGTCTGGGCGCTGCAGTCATGGACTGTGCGGCTGGTCCCGGCGGAGGTTCGAGTCCTCCCTCAGGCATGGGTGTGCGTGTTTGCCCTTAGGATAATTTAGGTTAAGTAGTGTGTAAGCTTTGGGACTGATGACCTTAGCAGTTAAGTCCCAAAAGATTTCACATACATTTAAACATTTGATAACACAACACCCATGCCTCAACAGGAGATTTATGAGATCATTCACAGCATGTCCCGTCGTTTTCAGGCCTGTATTGGTGCCAGACGTGGCCACACCCCATGCCGAACACATCAACCAGTTGTCAGGATTTCTGTGCAAATCCTATAAGATGGAAAGAACAAAGAACGTTTTTGTTTACCATTATGCATGTTTCCACTATACCATCATCTGTTTGTACTGTTTTGTAGCAGAATACACCCATCCTTGCAAAATTTCCGTTTGTTGTTTTAATTCTTTACAGCTGTGTGGGTGTACAGCACACCAAAGTAATTAAATAATACTGAAAACTTGTTTTGTTTGTTACATATGTCGTTGAAAAATATGAAGTGTGAAACGAAGTCAAATGCATTTATACATTTCCATCCAAATATGGTGGATACACTGTTTTCCCCTCTTACCACCCAGGCAGCATCGTATGAAGAAGGAGGAAGCGTGCAGCCAGGCCGAGCAGTATGGTTTGTGAGCTAGACCGCAGCTCAGTAGCCGAATTCTTAGCTGTCCCTGATTTATACTATACAGGGTGGTCCATTGATAGTGACCGGGCCAAATATCTCACGAAATAAGCATAAAACGAAACAACTTTAAAGAACGAAACTCGTCTAGCTTGAAGGGGGAAACCAAATGGCGCTATGGTTGGCCCGCTAGATGGCGCTGCCATAGTTCAAACGGATATAAGCTACGTTTTTTCTTAATATGAACCCCCATTTTTATTACATATTCGTGTAGTACGTTAAGAAATATGAATGTTTTAGTTGGACCACTTCTTTCACTTTGTAACAGATGGCGCTGTAATAGTCACAAACAAATGGCTCAAAATTTTAGACGAACAGTTAGTAACAGGTACATTTTTTAAATTAAAATGCAGAATGTAGGTTCGTTTGAACATTTTATTTCGGTTGTTCCAATGTGATACATGTACCTTTGTGAACTTATCATTTCTGAGAACGCATGCTGTTACAGCGTGATTACCTGTAAATACCACATTAATTCAATAAATGCTCAAAATGATGTCCACCAACCTCAATGCATTTGGTAACACGTGTAACGACATTTTTCTCAACAGTGAGCGAGAGAAATTACGGTGACTGAAATAAAATAAGTAAAGATAACTCCTAAATAGAATTACATGCTATCAAACAAATAGCATCGAACAAAGCCTATCCTTCAACGTTAGTGAATTCCACAATGCACAAAAAGCGGAAACAGCAGGCGCAGTCGTTTCTTTACTCTTTCCTTAACTCACCACTTCAAGAACGCAATGGTGCACAGTTCCATACCTAGCAAAAGTCTCAGAAAGCTCATATTCAGGAACGTAAAAACATCACTTACTGCGCAAAACACTGTTGGACACTTTTTTCCTAATGGTAAAGACAGCACTCCATCCTTGGAAAAGAGTAGAATATGTAAAACTACTTGTAATTGTGGCAAATTCTATATACGAGACTTCTAACTGCAGATACTACTCATAATACCATCCAGGCCATGTTATAAATTACTCCTCTTACTCACATGCACCATTTTCCTTTATTTCTGATACTGTAATTTATCTCGTTGTGATAAAAAATTTTACTTTGTTTAGTCACAGCTGCTTCGCTCATCTACTTAATATCACTATTGTATATTATCTGTTCTTATTTAGGGCCTATTAAAGGCAAGATTATTTTCTTCAGCCATATCTTTGGAATATGTCTCTAAGGTTTATTGTCCGATTATTTTCTTCTAGGTACAACTATTGTAATTTGTCTACAGTTCGTTAATTGATATGTCACATAATTTAATCCTAATTCAGTAACTTTACATTTTCATCTATGGAAACAGAGATGCTCTGTAGGTGCACTAATTCAAAATCTTTGATCAGATAAAATTTTACTTCACTGCATACTTTCCTTTTTTAAATGATGAAGGCATAATAACCGAAAACCAGTTCGTGTAACGATTAAGAAATATTATAGAATATCACACCACTGTTATGTGTGTTTCATTCATAATGTATAAAATATTCTATCAGTGAACAGTGAATCACTGTAAATAGCAAATTCAGTTTCATTTTACGTCTTCCAGACAAAACAAATAATTTTATTTTTCATTTTTGTTATAGGCAGTAAATAGAAAAAAAATATCTTCTTGTAGAAAAACTTATTATCCCATGTTTAATGTCCCTTCTGATCTGTTTCCGTAATATCTGTGGAAGTTCTACATCGTTTTATCTGTAGTCGCAAGACTCAGTTTTCACCTGACAGTGGCCAAAGAAGCAAAAACTGGTTCGTGATCAAATAAAGGTTATTTTGCAGACCACCAGCAAAGTGTTTTCTACTTAAAATTATTATCATGTTCCGTCAAGCACCAGCAGAAATTCAAATAATATTGTAAGTATGATTACGTGTAGTAATAGCAAAGCATTATTTTTCGAGAAAAGTAGATTGCGTTCCTGTTTTGCGAAATGTGACATGTAAACAACAAATGAACCATTCTCTATATCAGCTTCAAAATACAAACAACATATCTCACTCATAGTAGGCTGAAAAAACTGTAACATAGAAACTGAACCCTTTGATAAGATTTGATTCTTATTGTTTCAGGTAAGCTACAATGGATGATGATGAACGTCGCCTCCAAGCATGTAAACAGTTGCAACCACACGGTTGGAGCTCGTGGTAAGTCAGTCACATCAATATACATTAAAAAATTGCTTACCTACAAGTCCATCAATCGCTGAAAACTGATTAAATATGCAAACAAAAAGATATAGTTTTATAAATAGGTTTTTCAGATTTCGCTTCTAGTCAAAATTCTTTGTTACCTTGGTTATATTATTTAATCCTCGAGCATATTTCGATCATCAATCTATAACAAAAATGTGATTACGTTTAATACGGATACACATAGATTTTAGTATTGTAGTTTCCTGCCTTGGCATCAGCCCGGGAACATGTGAAGAAAGAGAACTACAGTTATACGCCGTATGCGAAAATAGTTTTTTCTTCCTTCGCTGGGCTGTTCCTAACACAAAAAATTTATCACTCAGGCTGTTGATCATAAATGGCTGTCTTTTTGTGACGTGTTCATTTTCACGCATATCCGTGTGTGTACGGATTTTTTACTGTCCTCTGTTTAAAAACTTGTGAAGAACACATACAAATGTCGTTTGGTTTACTCAATATCACTGTACAGAAAAATGTATAAGGCGGACAGTACAAAGGTTGGTTCGACGTCCGTGTCGATGTGCCGACCCAGGTATTAGTAGACAAAATGTGTTACGAGAAGAGGGAATGTAAAAATCATTTTACAATATTAAAGAGAACACATAATTACTCCAAAACTTGAATGCTACAGACAGTGGACATACAGGTTTATATAGACCACTGATCCTGTAGAATATTACTAATCTGATAGTAATGACTTAAGCTGGTGCAAGACTGAGTTCTGAAATCTGTGATTTCGTCCAGCATTTTTATTTTTATTTTTAGCTGTGAATGAATATTTCTATTTCCTGATAATTCTATCTCAAAGGTACGTAGAACGTAATATAACACTGTATCTCGATGTGTTTATGTTCAAATGTGTGTGAAATCTTATGGGACTTAACTGCTAAGGTCATCAGTCCCTAAGCTTACACATTACTTAGCCTAAATTATCCTAAGGACAAACACACACACCCATGCCCGAGGGAGGACTCGAACCTCTGCCGGGATCAGCGACACAGTCCATGACTGCAGCGGCTAGACCGCTCGGCTAACCCCGCGCGGCTCGATGTGTTCAGCTTCAGATGATTTGTTAATTGTGAAACAGTCAATATACTCTTGGAAACATATTTTGAAACTTATGCTCGTTTGGCCTAATCAATACCAGTCTCAACAAATGTCTGGCTTGTTCAGTTTCTCCGTTGAGTGATGCGTTAGTTACTTCCGTAAGTCATATAATCAAATTGTCTGAAAATATTAGTTTGGAGTATTGTCATGTACAGCAGTGGAACGAGGACTACAAAAATTTCAGATAATAAGAGAACAGAAGCTTGCGTGATGTGATGTTTTAGAAGAGTGCTGAAATTTAGGTGGAAAGATAGGATAAGTATTGAATAGGAGAACAGAAGCTTGCGTAATGTGATGCTTTAGAAGAGTGCTGAAATTTAGGTGGATAGATATAAGTATTGAAGGGAAGAAGAAAAAATATGGCACAACTTGACTGTAAGAAGGGGTTAACTGATAACACATATGTTGAGAAGTCAAGGAAGATTGAGTTTCGTACATATCATTCTCATAATTCAACAGAAGCTCAGGGCTTGTCTTGCAGGCAATGGAGAAACCTGACTAAACTAACATTACGAAGACAGGCACTTAGTCAGACTCTGAATCCCACGGCAGGATGACGCCGTATGATCGGAGGCAGATTACTGTATTCTTCGTGGTGAAAGCCGTATTCTTCAGTGTGGCCTTGTAAGAAGGAGAATGACGTAAACGTAGCGCATCCGCGAGTCGTGATGGGCGCAGCAGAATGTGAAATGTCAAAGTGATTAAAAGATATAATGGGTAAATAGTTGAGTACATTGAATGTGTGAAGTGCTTACGTTATACACTTAAGATATGGCGACCCATGCAGAAGCTGAATAATGTGATCCTGTGTGCCGCAACTATGCCTAATGCTTTCTGGGAATAACCCTCGCCAGCGGTGACGCAGATTATCAATACAAACCGTAGATCAGTTCTTGTTGACCACTGGTTATGCTGGAAAAATATGATGAGCCAGAAATTGTTCCATAAAAGAGGCTGTACTTGTACATCTGGTCGGGCCGTGGTGGCCGAGCGGTTCTGGCACTTCAGTCCGGAACCGCGCGACTGCTACGGTCGCAGGTTCGAATCCTGCCTCGGGCATGGATGTGTGTGATGTCCTTAGGTTAATTAGGTTTCAGTAGTACTAAGTTCTAGGGGACTGATGACCTCAGATGTTAAGTCCCATAGTGCTCAGAGCCATTTGATTTGTACATCTGGAAGAGCGCCGGTTGATCAAGAGCAGACTTCGATACTGTCGCTCAGTAGAATAAGCAAGGCTTTGTAGTTCCGGCATTAATCTTACAGCCAAGGGAAACCTTCCAAAAATCGTGGTAGTAATTGGAGGATGGGAACTTTCTAAATTCAGTTCAGGGTTGATTTACTCTAGACAAAAAATGTTAAGGATAATGTATGTGTAAGTGAAAAATCGGTCACCTGCTCGACCTGTGCAGTGCACCTACACGGACATGAATCCGAATATGAAGGAATGGAAGGTGATGAAGATGGTGTGGAAGAAGTACTATAGAGAGAAGAATTTTGACAGTTCATTGAAAGAGCTAAGTGGAGACAAGATGTCTACATAGAGGTGAACGCGTCGTTGGGGAGTAATGAAAACATTTTAACACTGCACCCAAGACTGCTAATTTCTTCGTATCACACATACGGTTGCTGCTTCAACCGCGGAATGACATGGGCCGAGAACTGTCAGAGACAGGCAGAAAGGGAGTACTTTGAAAATAATAATGTAAACATTGACATGGGGTAATAAATATCTGTGTAAAAATATCTCAGTCTTTGTTAATCAGTCCTTGTATAACGTGACTTGTGACTTAGCGTTCGGCACCGAGGGACTGCTTCCTCAAAGCACGGACCAATCTGGCCGCCTGGCATTTGGCTTTTGCAGGTGTCCAAGTCCCTTCCATGAATTCGCCAAAAGAATTCCCCCAGTCACCTACTACAGTCTGCATATTTACGTGAACATACAATTCAGTATGAAAACTATGGCAGATATGTTTGTCTTGTGAGAATCTCTGATGATATTGATGATACTTCTGATTTATTATTCCATCCCATTTGCAATTTTTTATCGAGATTTCTTGTATTGACCACTCAAGATCACCTTCGGATATAAATAGTTGCGTCAGCAACCCATTTTTCTGCTCAGAGCTACAGAGTACTCTGGTACGTGGATCTGAGTGGACAATACATGATAATGACGCAACTAGTTAGAACGGAAGGTCGGTTGGGGTAGCCGCGAGCTCTTTTTTTTTTAATCACGCTCACTTTATTTGGAACTAATTACAAATAAGGTTGACAATAACGAACTATTATCAATTCTATTAAGACACAATGTCTAATAAAAAATTCTTAAGCAAGTTGCACTCACGGCTGATGGCCTTATTGACCATAAATTCAAATTATTTGTCAGCTGAAGGCCCAAATAGTAATAACTCAAAAACACTTTGACGGCTCAAGGCCTGGATAGCAAATTCTTAAAAACAGTTAAACTTCCCGAAGAGATACTAAAATATTAAAAAAAAACACACAGTGATCTAAATTTCACTATTAAGAGACAATATCTAATTAAACATTCTTAAGACAAGTTGCATTCACGTCTGACGGTCTTATTAACAGGAAATTCAAATTACTTTTCGGCAACAGGCACCAATATTAATAACTCAAAATAATTATTTTTTTTTTAAAAACGAGACAATCATCACAATCTGATCAAAGCAAGAGAAAAGTTGGCCTCAGACAGTGCTCCAAGGATCGGCCTAGGAAAGTCGCTCAACTTCGTAACCGATGAGACAGACAGCCAAGAGTTGTATTCACTTAACCGGATGGTAACTCAAGCTAGTGACAGTTTAAACACAGACCAACACTCTTGCAAAATCTTCCTAACATCTGGTAACCAACACAACAATGGAATAACCCAGGAAAGGCGGAACCGGCGGACAACACTGCGTCTTGAGCATCCAGCGTTTAGAACATCCAGAAACAGAAGGAACCACTAAGACAGAGGTAGTCCAAAGAACAAAATATCCGAACCACAGTCAAGGAGGCTTTCGAACTACACGCCTTACTGGACAGCAGCGGCAAGGCGAGGAAAGTTACACAGCCGTGAAAATATGCTAACCTCCAGGGCAGGTAACTGGGGCGTTATCGGCCACTAGGCTGTAAAATATCGCTGGTTGAACTTCATCAATAAACACAAGGAATTAAATGATTAATTAAGAAGTGGAGGATGGCTTATTAATTTCGCCAACTCCAAACACTCTCCTCGTTGCTCTTCGTCTCAGCGACCCTGCGAGCAGCAATGTGGAAACAAACGGCGTGATCTCAGAATAGTGCAGGTTTCACTACTGGGTTAATATTCACTCAACTCACACGTCCTGGGTCCGGTGGAGAACGTGGATGTCGCCCTCGGAACTGCAGCTCCTCGATCCGGCAGTGCCTGCGTGCTGCCAGCGGACCCGGCATGTCCTAGCGCTGCCAGATCTCACTGCTGCTCCATCCCAACCGAACTCTCGATACAACCGCCCCCGAAAACGCATGACATCCTTCCAAAGATAGTACCATGGTACTACACTCCTGGAAATTGAAATAAGAACACCGTGAATTCATTGTCCCAGGAAGGGGAAACTTTATTGACACATTCCTGGGGTCAGATACATCACATGATCACACTGACAGACCCACAGGCACATAGACACAGGCAACAGAGCATGCACAATGTCGGCACTAGTACAGTGTATATCCACCTTTCGCAGCAATGCAGGCTGCTATTCTCCCATGCAGACGATCGTAGAGATGCTGGATGTAGTCCTGTGGAACGGCTTGCCATGCCATTTCCACCTGGCGCCTCAGTTGGACCAGCGTTCGTGCTGGACGTGCAGACCGCGTGAGACGACGCTTCATCCCAAACATGCTCAATGGGGGACAGATCCGGAGATCTTGCTGCCCAGGGTAGTTGACTTACACCATCTAGAGCACGTTGGGTGGCACGGGATACGTGCGGACGTGCATTGTCCTGTTGGAACAGCAAGTTCCCTTGCCGGTCTAGGAATGGTAGAACGATGGGTTCGATGACGGTTTGGATGTACCGTGCACTATTCAGTGTCCCCTCGACGATCACCAGTGGTGTACGGCCAGTGTAGGAGATCGCTCCCCACACCATGATGCCGGGTGTTGGCCCTGTGTGCCTCGGTCGTATGCAGTCCTGATTGTGGCGCTCACCTGCACGGCGCCAAACACGCATACGACCATCATTGGCACCAAGGCAGAAGCGACTCTCATCGCTGAAGACGACACGTCTCCATTCGTCCCTCCATTCACGCCTGTCGCGACACCACTGGAGGCGGGCTGCACGATGTTGGGGCGTGAGCGGAAGACGGCCTAATGGTGTGCGGGACCGTAGCCCAGCTTCATGGAGACGGTTGCGAATGGTCCTCGCCGATACCCCAGGAGCAACAGTGTCCCTAATTTGCTGGGAAGTGGCGGTGCGGTCCCCTACGGCACTGCGTAGGATCCTACGGTCTTGGCGTGCATCCGTGCGTCGCTGCGGTCCGGTCCCAGGTCGACGGGCACGTGCACCTTCCGCCGACCACTGGCGACAACATCGATGTACTGTGGAGACCTCACGCCCCACGTGTTGAGCAATTCGGCGGTACGTCCACCCGGCCTCCCGCATGCCCACTATACGCCCTCGCTCAAAGTCCGTCAACTGCACATACGGTTCACGTCCACGCTGTCGCGGCATGCTACCAGTGTTAAAGACTGCGATGGAGCTCCGTATGCCACGTCAAACTGGCTGACACTGACGGCGGCGGTGCACAAATGCTGAGCAGCTAGCGCCATTCGACGGCCAACACAGCGGTTCCTGGTGTGTCCGCTGTGCCGTGCGTGTGATCATTGCTTGTACAGCCCTCTCGCAGTGTCCGGAGCAAGTATGGTGGGTCTGACACACCGGTGTCAATGTGTTCTTTTTTCCATTTCCAGGAGTGTAGATATCAATAACCGCTGCTGATTGCACTCACGGACAGACAATGCTACCAATCGTAGTGGCGCCAGTAAAGACAAGAAGAAAACGAGACGCCACTATCCCTACTACACGATGCTAACCTACCAACGGTACCAACGCGTGCCGCAGCACTGCACAAACCGCAGTGTGCATCGGCAGAAGGTGAGTGCATGTCTGCTATGTTTCTTCGATCCGCTGGCGACATTCGGGATCCACCAATAAGGATGAATTAAGTTTCCACGATCTATGGCTCCTCCAGACCTGCTGCTGTGGGAAGGTTAACGTGCATAAATATGCAGTGGGCCAACTTTCAGCAGCCAACACTTGATCTCTTTATCCATCAGAAACAGAAATCCGATCCAGCCTGCTCACCGAGTGGCTAGTAGGAAACGTGTAGCTCTCTCACAGCACACGAATCTTTTCCCACGTGTCCATTAGGGTCCTCTCTCTTCAGAAGGTGTGCAATGCGTAGCAGGAGCTGAAATTAGAGGTTTGGTCCTTCGACGTGAGAACACAGTTAAAATCTCCTCCTACCAAGATGTGGTCATATCCCCCATGGAATAGGGGCGCAATCTCCTCCGAGTAGAATTGCGCACGTGAGTATCGATCGTCAGATCCGGAGGGTGCGTAGAGGTTGACAATACGAATGCTATTCTCGGTCATCGGCAAACCCCGAACCTACACGTGATACTTTTTTGTGAAGTACGTAATAAAATAAAACACCTGTAACCGTCGCTTTGATATTATTTTATTGGATTGCAACCCGTTTGGATGATATCACTTTCAGGCCTTAAGAGGGGCAGTACGTATACAATTTGAGTTCAGCCCATCAGCGTCAGTTAAGTCCGGAAGATGGTGTATGTGTCAGCGAAATAGTTTGCATTGTAATAAAATATGAAAACGATGGTTGCAGGTGCTATTACGCGCATATAGTACTGATGTACAGAAGATTGTGAAATTCGTATGAACTAAATCGCGATCTGGTGAAAGGAATACAAGGTACGGGCCTTTCTGGATACAGAAAATGTTCGACTGCTGCCCTGGCCAGCACATTCTCCAGATCTCTCACCAATTGAAAACGTCTGGTCAATGGTTGCCGAGCAACTGGCTCGTCACAATACGCCAGTCACTACTCTTAATGAACTGTGGTATCGTGTTGAAGCTGCATGGGCAGCTGTACCTGTACACGCCATCCAAGCTCTGTTTGACTCAATGCCCAGGCGTATCAAGGCCGTCATTACGGCCAGAGGTGGTTGTTCGGGGTACTGATTTCTCAGGATCTATGCACCCAAATTGCGTAAAAATGTAATCAGATGTCTGTTCTAGTATAATATATTTATCCAATGAATACCCGTTTATCATCTGCGTTTCTTATTGGCGTAGCAATTTTAATGGCCAGTAGTGTATATCATTTCAAAGTTGTAAAGCCCTTTTTGCTCACGCCGTATAGGCCGTCCAAGGAAGAAAAAATGGAGTAACAACGGCGAAGCACACTGAGGGGTACCGAAGTTTCCTACTTCACTATCGCGGAATTTCTGCGGAAATCTGATAACAAAGAGGTGACGGTACGCGTAGTATCGTCGTTCCAAACCTGGACTGTGTTCTATGAGAGACATGGGTGTTGCAGCACTTGGGCGTAACCGTAGCGGAGAGTGCATTGTCGTGTGACCGGTGCGGGCGAGGGCGGAGTTCATCGGCGGCGAATGCAGCTGCGAATAGCGTTCCCGTGTCCCGAGCCGGCACGCCACGCCCGCCCTTGGTGCAGGCCGGCGCCCGGGGTTAACGGCACACGGCTCACCAGCGGCTGCCAGCGGCAGATATCATCGCGCCGATTAGCAACCCGGGCAGCGCGAGGCGCGGCCGGTTCGTGTCCGTGGCATACGGCGAACGGTCTGCGCAGCGCCCTCTGGCTGTCGACAGGGCATTCGTGACCGTCAGCAGTCGGAGGCGAGTACGGCCTGTGCACAGTGGGCTTTTCTGGTCATCAGTCTACTGACTGGTTTGATGCGGCCCGCCACAGATTCCTTTCCTGTGCTAACCTCTTCATCTCAGAGTAGCACTTGCAACCAACGTCCTCAATTATTTGCTTGACGTATTCCAATCTCTGTCTTCCTCTACAGTTTTTGCCCTCTACAGCTCCCTCTAGTTCCATGGAAGTCATTCCCTCATGTCTTAGCAGATGTCCTATCATCCTGTACCTTCTCCTTATCAGTGATTTCCACATATTCCTTTCCCCTCCGATTCTGCGTAGAACCTCCTCATTACTTACCTTATCAGTCCACCTAATTTTCAACATTCGTCTATAGCACCACATCTCAAATGCTTCGATTCTCTTCCGTTCCGGTTTTCCCACAGTCCATGTTTCACTACCATACAATGCTGTACTCCAGACGTACACCCCCAGAAATTTCTTCTTCAAATTAAGGCCGGTATTTGATATTAGTAGACTTCTCTTGGCCAGAAATGCCTTTTTTGCCATAGCGAGTCTGCTTTTGATGTCCTCCTTGCTCCAGTCCGTCATCGGTTATTTTACTGTCTAGGTAGCAGAATTCCTTAACTTCATTGACTTCGTGACCATCAATCCTGATGTTAAGTTTCTCGCTGTTCTAATTTCTACTACTTCTCATTACCTTCGTCTTTCTCCGATGTACTCTCAAACCATACTGTGTACTCATTAGACTGTTGATTCCGTTCAGCAGATAATTTAATTCTTCTTCACTTTCACTCAGGATAGCAATGTCATCAGCGAATCGTATCATTGATATCTTGTCACCTTGTATTTTAATTCCACTCCCGAACCTTTCTTTTATTTCCATCATTGCTTCCTCGATGTACAGATTGAAGAGTAGGGGCGAAAGGTTACAGCCTTGTCTTACACCCTTCTTAATACGAGCACTTCGTTCTTGATCGTCCACTCTTATTATTCCCTGTTTTTTGTTGTACATATTGCATATGACCCGCCTCTCCCTATAGCTTACCCCTACTTTTTTCAGAATCTCGAACAGCTTGCGCCATTTCATACTGTCGAACGCTTTTTCCAGGTCGACAAATCCTATGAAAGTGTCTTGATTTTTCTTTAGCCTTGCTTCCATTATTAGCCGTAACGTCAGAATTGCCTCTCTCGTCCCTTTACTTTTCCTAAAGCCAAAGTGATCGTCACCTAGCGCATTCTCAATTTTCTTTTCCATTCTTCTGTATATTATTCCTGTAAGCAGCTTCGATGCATGAGCTGTTAAGCTGAATGTGCGATAATTCTCGCACTTGTCATGTTTTGCTAATGAGACGCGTCACGGCTCAGCATTTTTGATTTACCCGCGAGATTATTTCACTTCTTTTCGCCGCAGCGATAGGGGGCGTGATCGCTGAGCGCTGTTGGCGCTGGTGCGCGAGGCAACAGTTTTGGGGAGGACGGCTCGGTCGGTATATGGCGACAGCACGGAAGCGGCGAGGAGTCAAGTGGTGCCTGGCGATTAAGGACTGCGATGAGTGTGGCTGTTTGCGAGCAATTGGGGAGGACGGAATGCTCGCTTGCCTAGCGTCGTTCTCCATGACCAGCTGTTGTTTGTTGGGACTAGCACTCGAGTGTAACAGGAAACTGCGTTGGTGTGGTTCTCGTCACCTGGCTAAGGCCGAAATTTTCGTATACTTTTATTATATTTCATGATCATTTCTTTATTATGGGGTTGGTACTTGCAGCCAACATTTTGTGATTTGAAATACTTCGGAGAATACCATCATGTGCCAGGTGTCTACTGTGAATAATTCTTAATTTGTTTCATAGTGTATGGCACGGTATCCACTATCATCGATCATTTTATGAAAGTTCTGTCCAAATTATTATTACATTAGACTTTGTTAAGATTGGTGCGTTTAAATTGCAAATTTCCTAATTCTACTAATATTCCTTGGGACAAACCCATCTATTTCTTGATATTGCCATATTGTGTCTATTAAGTTGTGTTTCTTATCGAGACTGACTGAATTGATTATGGAACATGTGCGGAGGGGGGGGGGGAGTATTTAAATGAAAATTTGCTAGATAACATAACCGTCGTGAAACTGAAAACATGACAGTGTTTACTCATGTCACCAGTCGTTAATGTTATTTCTGTCTTGTAGCTTACTTAACTGATATAAAATAATTTATAAATTTTGTGTATTTGTCACGAAAGGTGAACTGATGTCACATGACATTGACATTTGTGTGGGGTTTACGTAAGCTTAAGTGAAATCAGGAGGTAAAAAAAAGTGATTATCATTGCCACTTTTTTTTAGCAGGCCGTAGGGAATCGTTGCACTCTTGCCAAATTGAATTTTTTTAAGGTTTGATTTACATGTAGTACAAATCACACATTCAATACTTTTCTGGTGTAATTGTTAATATTTGTACATGTTGCACTATTGTACGATATAATATACCTTTTACTAATAGTACCTTTATGTAATGTTTCAGAGTGGGGCTGCATGTTCCTCTAGAAAATGTTTTTAAAAAATAAATTTTATTCCTAAAATTTCCTTTTAAACTGTTAATTTTATTAAATTGGATGTATAACCAAATATTGCTAAATAATAAATTTGTGTCAACAAGGCTTGGACCAAATAAATTTGCCTACACCTTCCCCATCCTGCCTCTGCTACCGTCTGTGCCCCACACCTAAGTTCAACGACCATAATACTCATCTTTTTGTATGTCCATCCTGATTAGAGGTTTGAGGAACTTCGGCCGTTCACTCGTGCAATAAAATGGAGCAGCTACATCTGTCCTTGCTATGTTATTTATTATATAACTATCATTTTCGGTGCACCAGAACACCGTCTTCAGGTTAACTCCAATCGTATACACGATTCCATCAGTGGCCAACATATATGAACTGGTATTCGCCGACTACCTGTTACAACGACGCTGTGCGTCCAATGATCAACTACCATCTTGGTAGTCGTGTTGGTACTTGATGGTTGGAAAAACAACATCGTTGTTACAGGTATTCTGCGAAAACCGACTCATAGATATGGCCACTGATGAATCATGTAGAATTTTAGAACATGATTTTTTGCTCGCGTATCATGTCATTTCTGGAAACGCAGAATCTACTCTGTAGGAATCAACATGGATTCCGGAAACAGCGATCATGTGAGACCCAACTCGCTTTATTTGTTCATGAGATCCAGAAAATATTAGATACAGGCTCCCAGGTAGATGCCATTTTCCTTGAATTCCGGAAGGTGTTCGATACAGTTCCGCACTGTCGCCTGATAAACAAAGTAAGAGCCTACGGAATATCAGACGAGCTGTGTGGCTGGATTGAAGAGATTTTGGCAAACAGAACAGAGCATGTTGTTCTCAATGGGGAGACGTCTACAGACGTTGAAGTAACCACTGGCGTCCCACAGGGGAGTGTTATGGGACCATTGCTTTTCACAATATATATAAATGACCTAGTGTCGGAAGTTCCATGAGGCTTTTCGCGGATGACGCTGTAGTATACAGAGAAGTTGTAGCAGTAGAAAGTTTCAGCGAAATGCAAGAAGATCTGCAGCGGATAGGCACTTAGTGCAGGGAGTGGCAACTGACCTTTAACATAGACAAGTGTAATGTATTGCGAATACATAAAAAGAAGGATCATTTACTGTATGATTATATAATAGCGGAACAAACACTGGTAGCTGTTACGTCTGTAAAATATCTGGGAGTATGCGTACGGAACGATTTGAAGTGAAATGATCATATAAAATTAATTGTTGGTAAGGTGGGTGCCAGGTTGAGATTCATTGGGAGAGTCCTTAGAAAATGTAGTCAATAAATGTAGTCAATCAACAAAGGAGGTGGCTTACAAAACACTCGTTCGACCTATACTTGAGTATTGCTCATCAGTGTGGGATCAGTACCAGTTCGGGTTGACGGAGGAGATACAGAAGATCCAAAGAAGAGCGGCGCGTTTCGTCACAGGGTTATTTGGTAACCGTGATAGCGTTACGGAAATGTTTAACAAACTCAAGTGGCAGACTCTGCAAGAAGGCGCTCAGCATCGCGGTGTAGTTTGCTGTCCAGGTTTCGAGAGGGTGCATTTCTGGATGAGGTATCGAATATATTGCTTTCCCGTACTTATACCTCCCGAGGAGATCACGAATGTAAAATTAGAGAGATTCGAGCGCGCACGGAGGCTTTCCGGCAATCGTTCTTCCCGCGAACCATACGCGACTGGAACAGGAAAGGGAGGTAATGACAGTGGCACGAAAAGTGCCCTCCGCCACACACCGTTGGGTAGCTTGCGGAGTATAAATGTAGATGTAGATGTAGATGTACACGATTGGAGTTAACCCCCTCAGTGTCAGTTAAGGCCTCAAGTTTGTGCACTAAAGCACCAAAACTGGTAGCCATGTAATAAACAACATGCTAAGGATAGCTGTAGGTGTTCCAATTTATTACTTAAAATACTAATGAGTCTTGATCGCAATGATTTACACCGATGAGCCTAAACATTAAGACCACCTGTTTAACAGCGTGTTGTTCCTTTTTCAAACACCGTGAAACAGATATCATGCTTGTTGTTGTGGCGTAACAAGCTAGTTACGCCACACTGAGAAGGGAGCCGAAAGGCACGCGTACACACACGCCGACTGGCGTCAAGTCTGGAACAGGATACGTTATGACTGCTATCAAGAAAATACGTAGCTTTGGAATATACTTAACTTTATTCTTTGTTGGTTTACACGTTCTTCTTGAGACATATATACGATAACTCTCAAACTAGGTAAGGCTAATGGCGCCTTGCTAGGTCGTAGCCATGAACTTAGCAGAAGGCTATTCTAACTATCTCTCGACAATTGAGAGGAAGGCTTCGTCCGTATTGTCGCTAGCAATGTCGTCCGTACAACTGGGGCGAGTGCTCGTCCGTATCTCAAGACATGCCTTGTGGTGGCGCTCGGTCTGCGATCACACAGTGGCGACACGCGGGTCCGACATGTACTAAATGGACCGCGGCCGATTTAAGCTACCACCTAGCAAGTGTGGTGTCTGGCGGTGACACCACACTTGTCATGACTCTACAAGTCCTTGACAGGTTTCCAGTAGTATGTGGTACCAAACGCCTATGCACAGGTGAAGTAATTCCCGCAAATTACGTGTTGGTGATGGGTACTGGATCAGTACAGATAAGGTACATTCGCTGGCTAAAACATCAATGTGAGTTCACTATACTGACCCTCAAACCACTGTTGCACGATTTAGAATTGAAATATGGACAACGATCCTGCTGGAAGATTTAATCACCGTAAGGGGAGACTTTAAGCATGAAGCGATGCAGATGGACCGCAAGAATGTTCAAGATGTTCACTTCTGTAATGATGCCTTCAATTACCATCACAGATACCATTGGAGTCCAACTCGTTATACCCCACAGCATTATTTTGCCCTCACCTGTCTGCATGTGTGGCACGGTGCATGTTTCGTGCAACCATTCGCATGGAGGACAGCGTGTAAGGACCCAAACAAAGACCTGGTGTAATAAGAAATACTATTCATTCGAGAGGCGACACATTTCTACCAATGCACGGTGACAACTGATGATCTCGTTGAGTCATCACAGGAACACGTAGGGGTCGTGTGATGCGAAGTTCTGTGTTCAACAGTGGCATTTAAACGTTGTGCTCCGAAACACTTGTGCCTGTACCCGAATTGTACTCTGTCGTCAGATCAGTCACAGGTCGCTGCATATCCTGAATTACACAGAGGACGATTCTCCTATCTCTACGTTTTGTGGTGAGACTTGGTCGTCAATACCAGAAGCCATACTCGTTATGCCACTATCCTTCAACCACTTTCCATAGGTGCTCAAGACAGTAGTACGACAACAGGTGACTAGCTAAGTTTCAGAGATGTCGTTTCCAGCCGAACCGCCACAAGTGTCATTTGAAAACCGCTTATATCAGTTGATCTCGGCATTTGCGGTCCATATCGTCGATATGATGACTGCCGTTCGTCTCCCTTCCGCTTACGTTCTTACCTTACTGTGTCACGTTCCCGCAACACCACTATGAACCATTCAACCTCGCAGATCGTACTTGCTTAAACGATGCGGAAACTGTTTTCAGACCCACCACGAAAATAAAAGAATGTTTAAGATCCACAAAAGATAAACGACATCCTCTAGCTACACCAGGTGTCTATAAAATTCCGTGCAGTTGTGGAAAGGTCTATATAGGTACAACAAAAAGAAGCGTCAACACCTGTCTGGGTGAACCTCTGGATGGCTTATAGATACGGCGCGCTCTCGTTGCAGTTCGCCGCTTGTCCTCGGAGAGTGCCTTCCGCAGTCGAAGGCGAAACGACTGGGGAGAGTTTTATGTATGGACCACGACATCTCAGTCCGGAAGTGTTAAGTGATGACAACACCTGCCGAGAAAGCCTTCATTCTATGAGCAATATACACTGTTCTGCAAAACTTCAGGACAAGCCAGATAGAGTAACTTAACATATTAACTGTTGTGACCAGCGAAACTGCTTTCGTCCAGTCATAATGGTGGCTTTTTTTATTTCTCTGGGAGAAGTCTCGTCAAACGGGAACAATTGCTATATTAATTTACTTTACTACATAAATGGATAAAAGGTTTACTTAATCTTTCACATAGTTATCTCCAAAAGGACTGCTTCACGTTATACAATTGTCACTGAGTATGAAAGCATAACTTGATGCACAGATTAACGAACTGGTCTCTTGCTGTACAAACTGCAAACCCTTACGAAAGTGCATTTCATCAGGGACTTAAACTAAACGTCGTTCGTACACTGTCATATGTACTGCTGTAGGGGAGGTCAGGTCTTACATGCTCGACACTATGCTGACCAAAGTGCGAAGATGCTTCTGAGTTGGAGGTATGTTCTCCTGAGATGGCTCCCATTCATCGTTCCGAATTCGCTAATGTCTGCGATATCGATTTGCGTTGTCGACTTTCGCGTGGCATGGCGACCTCTGGACGATACCACATTAATTGCTCAGTGAAAATGAATGTAAGTGCGGAAGCGTGTTGCCAGAGGTCTTCCAGTCGTGCATAAAAAATTGGGCGTCATGTGGTTTGAAATCCCCTTTACTGCAGCGCCAATAGGGGGCTGGCATCACAGTACGAGGTAATTTGAGGTACGGAAAAATGCAGCACGTATCGATCAGCGAACAGCTGTGATCCGCTGTGGCGGTCTTCATTACAACACGGTCGGGAGACATTTAGATGACTTTACACAGGGAAGAATCACGAGGAAACTCGAAGAACAAGTGTGTCGAGTTTACCACAGGAGTTTGGTATTGCTCCCAGTATTGTTTCACAAGTTGTGTTGCACAAAGGAGAGGAGGTGGTCGATCACCGTCACCTACAGAAGCACATGAAGGCAAGAAGGAACCCACGTCAAACATCAAGACACACAGTCTCACGCTCCACAGTGGGACGTCAGTTGCACGGGTGTGATCTCTTTGCCCGACCGCCAGTGCGCTATGGTTCTTTGACATTAGCAGGAAATTTGGAAATTTATGGTAAGGACTATGGGACCAAACTGCTTAGGTCATCGGTCCCTACGCTTACGCACTACTTAACATAACATAAACTAACTTACACGAAGGACAACACACACACCCATGCCCGAGTGATACTAGCATTTTCGCGCCCAGTTTGCGATGGTGTCAAGAGCATGGGACTGAACCAACGCGGAGTGACGTTGCGTACTCATCTCCAATGAGTAGGGGTAAGAACACGCGATGCACAGATGAACATTGTCTAACGTAATCGATTTTATGGTGCAGATGTTATCATCTGAAGAAGCATAATGCTGCATGTCCATACTGGCCTCCAAATCTTTGAATATGGTACACTCACCGATCAATGTTATTATGACACTGTATCCCTATGCCATGTGCATTTTTAGGGGTATATTCGACCCTGACTTCATTTTTATAGTATATGGTAATTCGCAGCTCGTGAGAAGCTCTTGGAACGAGAGGATGTTCGGGTGAATAGCCTGCCCTGCGGGGGGATTGAACGCTCAACTACAAGAGCACGATGCAGAGCATGCATTGCGTCCCTAGCGACCCACATTAACAACCACGCCCATCCTTTTGCAATGTCCACGGGGCCTCATGAGTCGCGGTGACTTCTCTGTGATTATTGACTTTGAATAAAAGTGTCATTTCTGTCCGCCTCACTGCGTGTTTCTTTCTGTACTATATGAGCTCTTTCCAGGTATGATCCAAGTTCCGTCGAGCTATATTACGTGGCAGTGACACATGATGCTACTTTCCTCCACTTGTGAAAAATTTACAAATCTCTTTGATTAATTTTTTGACGGCACTCTGAGCGTCACGTTTGTAGAAAACCTTCTTTTAGCCTTAAACAGCCTCAGACAGATGAAAATTTAGAAAATGTGAGATCGGGACAGCGAGTGGAGTCGTTGATGATGTCCCATCCGAATGAGTTCAACAGGTGCTTTGTGGCATGGGCTGTGTGGCGTAACGAAACGCGCTGTATTGGGTCATGTGGAGTACCCGATGCTGCAGTTTTCGTAGTGCGCGGTACGCGCTAAAACAGATGTGGGTACTGTATAAGGACACTTTGTGAATAAGGTTACTTAGTGCAACAGTGTTAAATAGTTGTAACGAAAATGATAAACTTTGTTACAGACCAATTTATGTACGTTCTTAATCAGGTAAAGTAATGTACAGTTAGGATAAGTCATTATCACTTTGATATGAATTTCAGGATGTTTTGAAGAGAAAGAACAAGTTCTTGAAATTATGTTAATAGTGTATAAATGTTAGTAACCTTTTTCATTCAGTTTTCTAATTATAATTCAGTCAGTAAAATTCATTGTTTACCATAATGCAAGTTAGTTGTGTAAACCATTAATTTTGCAAACGCTTAACATTTATGTCTCTTAGGAAGTCGAGACAACATATTCTTACTGAAATCACCAATTAAAAATCTGTAATTAAACTCGTAATTAATGTTTTTGAACATTCTATAGAGAATTTCAGTGCAATGTCCACATATTACGAAAACTAGAGAAGAGTCGCTTAAACTGGAGACATAACCTGATTCAGAAAGACAATTTGTATCATAAATAATGTTGAAAGAACGATTCGTTAATTTTTTGTAACACGATTTAAAGCTTTGTGATGTACGTAATTATTCCGCATTTTAGACTTCAAATGTTGCAAAAAGCCATTTTGAACGTTTGAATTGTAATTTTGATGTTGTAGAAATATTACCAGCTCAAAATTCATAAAATCATATAATTAATTAAATTACGTAAAAATATTGGAGAATGTTCTGGACTGAATAATAAGAACTTATTGTTAACTGTATGTATGTTTCAAAATTGCACTTGTAAAAAATCGTTAGTTTCGGAAATATGCATTATCATTGTACTCGTTTTAATTTTTACTAAAACACTGTAATGTCAGTTTTTGCTGGATAAACTTCTTTCAATTGTAACATCAAACATGAAATAACGTAATAATGTCAAACAACGTAATTGTTAAAAGATGTGTGAATACACCTTGTCGAAAGCCTTTAAGGGCGCGGAGTGCGGTTGGAGGTCTATCTGATGTGTTCCGGTTCCTGTAAGGTTGGGACAAATAAACAAGGGTTGTCAACAGATTAATTGGTCTACGTCTGGTAATGATCAAAGGCTTTTTGCAGCGAAGTCATCACCTCCCAAAAATGTAAAACATAGTACGATCAACTGCACTATGTTAAAGCTGCATTGATGGGATTGCAACGTTAGATTTGGTGAGTGGAGCTGGTATGGGAAGTTACGTTAGATTTGACGTTGAAGCTGGACTTCTTGACCAGGGTAAGTTTTAGTGGGGACGTCCATTTTTAATCAACGAGCACACTGCCTTCGTTAACATTCCCTTTTCTTGTTCTATATTGCTCTCCGTGGTTTCTTTAGAGATTCACATGACTTCGCAGCACTTCTTGTTTCCTCCTGCAACAAAAATTGAGTGCTGCAAGCCAAAGGACATATTCTCCAACTGAAACAACTGCTTTCCACTTCTTTCGCTGATGGTCAGGGGAGCGTCGCAGCTGCACTGATTGTATTTTCGCCTCAAATATGCAGTAGGCCACCCACGCTTCCTCGCCGTTCATAATATAGTCAAGGAACTGTTCCCCATCCAGTTCGAAGAGCTCAAGAAATTCCCGTCAAGATGCGATTCTGCTAGCTTCGTGTTGATCTGTGAACTCGAAAACCGAGTGATACAGTAGTGACTTCATGCAAAAAATATCTGGAGATTTTTCCAAGCATTGTGTTCATCTCGTCCAGAGAGAGTAGTGTGTTGCTACGAATCACTTCTTCGATGTTGTTCACGATCTGATCAGTTCTTTGTTGATCATTAACAATATCCGCATAAGCAAATTTGATTGCGTTAAAAACAAGGGTACATTTTTTAAAAATTTACTTATTTGCTATTTTCTTTTAGTATGTTATCTACATAAAACGGCAGATCGAATGTTTCACATGAATTAGCATGAATATAGCGCACAATATTTTAACACAATTTTAGACGTGTTAGGTAATAACTAAGCATTATGTTGTTTAAGGAAAAAATATACATGTAATATCTACATAAAAAGAATAATAGTAATATTAACGGAAAAAGGATACACACTACCGTTTGGCCATCTGGCGCACAGATGTCTGTTCATCCGGCATCCAAAAGGCACACGGTAGTAAACTATTACGCTATGCAGCATTGGTAATCAAATATTTTGTAATTTATAATTTTTGACTGGTGTAATGTAGTGTAATGTTCTGGTGGCGGAAGGATCTGTCATTGGAATTACTCCCAGCGTTCCCAGGATACGCCCGATCTGTGATGATGACATGTAGTCTCGTATTTATCCCTTTGTGGCGATCTTCGAAGAGGCCCCTTCCAAGTCGAGAAAAAGTTTTCTCCGGACAACGCAACCAATCAAGACATCACCTGCAGACCATAGAATAAAACTCTGGCATAGCTCATCATCACAGAAATATTGGAACAGCCTCAAGGAAGAACTTGCTACAGGTCATCATCTCCCATACACTACATGGAAAGTACTCAATAGACTGAGAACTGCAGTTTCTCGGTGTAAGGAGAACATGAAGAAATGGAGATACATCTCAGGGGGCGAACTATGTGAGTGTGGTGAACCTCAAGACCATCAGCACCTACTCAATTGCAGGAAACTGTCGGAACCTGATTCCATGGACGATCTGATTGTCGCCAATGATAAGGCAGTCCGTGCAGCGGAATTCTGGGCAGTACATGGAATATAAATGTGCACATATTATCTGTCATAATTGTAATATATATGTATGATATGCTATGTATGATAAGCTATGTGTGATAAATCATATTTAATATGTTATGTTCTGGACGCGTGTAAATAAACAAAATGCTAGACTACACTACTATACAACACAAAGCTACACAGCGCTACGCTACACGAAACTACACTACTGTACTTGGTATCCGAACAAGCTGGATTTCTCATTTGTGTGGATGGTTAGCTTTCGGTGCAGCTCAGCATTTACAGGGGCTGCATACTGTAGCACTAAACGTGTAGAGGTTGGAAGATGGCTCCCAGCGTCCCAGGAACCCTTCCTGGTCCTCCCCTAGGCTCATCTCCTCTGTGCTTCCAGAAGGTTATTGTAGGTGGTCATGGGGTGTGGCCCCTTCTTGGTTGTGTCTCAGCCACTTAGGCTTGCAGTTCATCAGCTGATATTTTAGCTGTCTGCGAGTTTAGCTTATGTCACAGATCATCATTCCTTATTATATTACAGACTGTTGCATCTCCAAATGCGTTCCTGAACTGGTCTGTACCATTTTGTCTAATGGCACATTCCGGGGTTCCTGCTTGCTTCACGATCGGAGGTGTGTGTGGTGTGCTGTTGTAATTTTTATATGTAGTTGGATACCGGCCATGTCACGACAGGTAGTACATAGCTCCCTTAGTCGAAAGTATATCATTCTTGTTCTTTTTTCTACGTTAGGAAGGAACTGATAGGTTCTCCTCTCTGTTTCCACCCTGTCCCAGAGTTCTTGCCATTCCCTGTCATTGCATGCATACATTTCCTTATTTGTTACGGCTATTGTGTCCAGTATCTGCCTTACCTTATCATATTCACGCTTTTTGAGCCTGTATTGCGCACATCTGATTCTTAGGGGTAGGTCTAGAGGTAGCAAGCCTAACTTCCCCAGCATCGCCTCAATCGGTGTTGTTATATGAGCTTAGGTCAGGTGCAGAAGTACACTCCTCTGTGCTCGGCATAGAGCTGTGCTGCCCTCACATTTTTAGCTCCTAGAGCCCAAGCGCTCGACACGTGCCCAAAGTTGATACATTCGTGGCAACTGAAAACTTTTTTGACCAATAGGTGCTATTTTATTCAGGACTTTAATCCCTTTCTGCAGGTGATTTCTTCAGGTCGATGAAAATTTTGCTTTTCTTCGATGATAATTCCTAGATACCTATGTACTTCTTTCCTTTTCACACATTAGTCATTTATTCTGATTGAGGGATTTCTCGTTCTTAATAGCTGCTACCGTTAGCTTGTTTTCTACGAACTATTTGCTTAGTCTTTCAAGAACTACCCTACTGTTTTCCTATATTTAGCCCTTGTGTAAGCAGGTATTGTAACTAGCAGACTGTCTGAGTAGGCGATGCAGCCTCTAGTGTTTGTTATACGCTGAAGCTGGTTCAGTAATGGCTTTATGCCAACATCTCAGAACTCTGGACCACAAGAAGAAAGTGGATTACGCTCCTCACCTCGCAACTGGTGGACTTCAATATAAGGTCACTCGTTTCAACACAGCACTACAAAAAAAGCCGAGTGTGACAAACGTGAGTGCATGCCAATGTCAACTCTTTGTGTTATAACGCAGTGCTGTCAACGTTGCCGACAAAAATCCCTTTAAGCGTCAGAGACGCAATACTCTTACTATCTGGATATGTCTCATAGCAAAAACGTTCGACAGCAAAAAATGTTGCAAGAAGTTTGAAATTCCCAAAAAATACTGATATGGAAATGAAATGTTTTACAACATGAAGCCTTAGACCAATATTTGCCAAGGTTTGTGGAGATGTTCATCACGTAACGGGTATTAAATTAAACTTTCATTCCATTTTAATCTGATGTCCGTCATCAAAACCAGTATGAGATGTGTCCCCGCAAGGAACGTAAACACTTCATGGACATTCTTATTTGGAGTGTCTTGCGTGCCTCAACGATTCAGATAGACATTCAGCTGGCACAGCCATATTGTAGGGGTTTCTGGTTACTAAAGAGGCGCAGCAGCCTTTTCCCTAATTGCAGGTGCAACAAACTGGATAATTGACTTATCTGGCATTGCAAGATAAAACAGACTGGTCTTGCTACGTTCGTACAACGAACTGCCAAAAGCAAGCTGAAACTACGGTAGTTATTTCTTCAGTGAGCATGCAACTATTCTGTACGGGTTAATGATGATGGCAGCCTCTTGTCTGAAACGTTGCTAAGGTAAAGTAGTGCCTCATCTGAATTTCCTGGCGGTGATTGCTCGGGGGGGGGGGGGGATGTTGTTATCCGGAAAAACAAAAATGGCGTTCTACATGTTGGAGCATAGGAAGCTAGATACCTTAGACGGGTATAATCTAAAAAGAATAAAACGGACGAGTTGAATTTGATGTAGAGGGAATTGGTGACATATGGTGGAAGAAAAGATAGGACTTTCAGGCGGCTGTGTGCATGGTTATCAACACATAAACAAATAGGATTAATGCAGAAGTATGTATAATTATGAATAACAAACAAGTAGGCTACTATGAACATCATTATCAACACATTATAGTAAACAAGGTAGAAAAGCAGTTTAACGTCCCGTCGACAGCAAGGTCATTTGAGACGGAGGACATAACGAATGAATGGAAAAGGATATCGGCCGTGACTTTCTCAAAAGAACTATCTCGGTACTTGCCTGAGCGATTTTGAGAAATGACGGAAAAATCTAAATGTGCATGGCCGGACACGGATTTCAACCGTCGTCCTCAAGAATGCACGTCCAGTGTGATAAACACTGCCCCACTACGCGTGTTACATAGATAAGGGAATGAAAGGAGAAGCGGCACAGAACACTATTGTAAAACAGAAATTTGCAAATCAGATTTTAAATCTTAAAACTTTTCCGTGGGCTGATGTGTACTCAGACCACTATTTACTTCTTCACCTTCTTCTACTTCTGCAGTTCATGATCTAGACAAAATTGAAAAAAAATCGGACTTACTCAGTTAAAACACACATAGGTTCAAAATGTTAAACGAAATAGGCAAATAAAAGAAAATTTATTCCACCCACCATTCGTTGCTTTTCTTGAAAAGTGGTAAATGGTTGAATGTTACAAAAAATCACCAGTATTGTTATTCGTTCTAATTTTGTTGAAACGCTGCTCGAAAATCATATTGTAAACGGGGATCGTACCTCTATTTGGTTTTACGAGTAGTTAGTGCTAGCGGGTGAAAACTGAGGCTAAAGAACTCAGTTTTTCGTGTTAAACTGTCCGTTTCCCAGGGCTACAAGCACATAAAGGCGTATTATGTAGCCACTGGGAGCCGATAAGCTACTTTCTGTTTTTATTTTACACAGTGAATTAATTTTTGATTAATTTTTATTTTATTGCTGTTACCATAATTTCCTTCCTCTTTTATTATTTCATAGAACCGGCATACAAATCTATAAAGCGAATGAAGCACTATACTTCATTATTACGACACTTCGTAAGACTATTTCTGACTAGGGCTGGTGCCATTCGGCAATACAATTGACACCTGATGACGAGAAACTGCCATATAGACCAGGTGGGTGCAAGTCCTGCAAACTGCTCGTACCCACGTAATGTAAGTCACGACACGTGGCAACAGGGACGGTATTGTCTCAGCGGTACTGTACCAGTCTAATTGCAACGTGTTTGTCGCCCGTTTCTGTCGACGTTGTTATCGAAATACACATATCGCTTTCCTCATTTTCTATAGTAGTAGTAGTAGCTTTATTCATCCGTAGATCTTTTTTAAAAGGATATAGGACATGTCAAAGCATTTACAAGTTTAGACCAATTTAAAATAAACTAATTTGTATACACATACATTTACATACTTCTAGTTAGAGACAATCATTAGATTTACTCCTGGTATACTACATTCTTTTAGAAGTAACTTATTAAATAATGTAATGGCACACTGTTCACTCATATCTCACTATCAGTCACTGCACACACTATACACACATCGTTTCATAACACTTCACTCACTACACACACACACACACACACACACACACACACACACACACACACACTGGTGATATCTAGGCCATTTCCTGTACCTCAATTTCCCATTTGCTATCCTGAAAAACTGAGTCAGTATCTATCCATCATGAGTGAGGTGCTGAGCTCAGAAAGAGGAAGATGTGTTAGTATTGTGCTAGGCATATCTTGGGGCTAAATTTTTCTAGAAAAGGAAAAAATGAGGAAACAAACGTAGGCTGAAGGTGTTATGTGGAATGTTGGATGTTGTATAAACATTATTACTATTCATTTGTGTAACATCTTTTTTTAACCAATCCCCTACTCTATTTTATCTAAGTAGTTCCTCAAAGTGTAAAATGTATTACATAACAAGTACTTTTTAGCTGCCTTTTTAAATAAGTGTATTTTTGCAATTTCTTTAGTGATTTTTAGCAATTTACTGTACAGTTTTGTACCTTGCTAGAAAATGCTGTTTATTTTTCCTTGGGAAATATAAGTTGAGTCTAGTTCTTGTTTCATGGTCGTGGACAGAGCTGTTTGTGCAGCAATTAGCGATACTATTTGTGATGTGTACAACTAACTGGTAAATGTAAACACACGGAACAGTTAAAAATCTTCAGTTTTTTATCAGATCTTTACAATGCGCTCGACAAATATTTTTGGTTGTTATTCTTATGGCTTTTTGCTAGAGTTTGAAAATTGTGTTCATATTTTGTGCATTTGTTCCCAAAAAAAAATTCCATAGCTAAGTACTGAGTGTACATATGAATAGTATGTAACTAAAAGACACTGATAAAGTATTGTAAGGGCATAACATGCTGATGACATTCTGTTTTCAGGTGCCTTTGTGTGTTCAAACCACTTCAACTGAGAATCAGTAATCATTCCTAGAAGTTTTGCGTTTGTTACATTGTCTCTGGAGGTGCCATCTACATTTAATTTAACATTGCCATTTTCTCTCTTCAAACTGAAATTCATTGCATTAGTTTTCTTTACGTTCAGTGTCACTTTATTGCTTGTTGACTGATCGTAACTTCCTTGAGAGTTTCATTTTCTTTCTCTGCAAGGAGTTCTCTTTTTTTCTCAGTGACTATAATATTGCTGTCATTAGCGAAGAGAATTTTTTCACCATGAGTAACACTACCGGGAAAGTCATTGATATATATTACGATGGATCAATCCAAATTGAATAACGATAAATTTTAGCACTGCTGCTATGGCTACTTTACATTCGGATATTGGTAAAAAATAGAAAACACCTGTTGTAACCGAGACGATACGCATACCGAAAAATACCAGCTATTCAGAACTACAATACTGGTATGGGTTTTAAGCAGTTGGTTTTTCGCATCCCTAATCTTGGCGCGACTGCTTCGCGCTTCTACCTCAACCAACCGCGAAACGCCTCAGTGTTGCCGCAGCTATGTAAACGACTATTCTTTTCGCCTGCTGCCGTTTGCGCTTAACAGTTGAAAACTGGCAACAGAGGTGGCAGTCGTCACGGATCTTCTTTCACCCGTCTACTGTAGGTAGTTCGGAGCGCTACCGGCGCACGATTGGGCTGGCAGTCCAGGCGCGCAGGCCGGTATGATAGATCGGCGCGAACGATCGCCGGCGGAAGCCGCTACTGGTTGCGCTGCATAGCAGGAGGCAGCGGCAGCGGCGGCGGCGGTGCAGCGAGCAGTTTACACAAGAAGCGGGCGCCCTTCACCAGCCTCCAGAGACCGACACCGATGTGGCACACGCCAGCTGGGGCGAGGTCGCGCGCTCCCTACAAGCCGCTACTCGCAAGCCCCTGCAAGTCGCAGGCACGCGAGCTGTCGCTGACGCAGCAACCGGAACTACACAAAAAAGACATGAGTCACGGGATACCTACTAATATAGTGACTGCCTACCTTTTACATGGCATAGTGCAGCAGCTCGCGTGGCACTGACTCGACAAGTCACCTGCAAAAATACTGCGTAATGCTGCCTCTATTGACGTCCATAATTACGAAAGTGTTGCCGAAGCAGGATTTGAGCACGAACTGACTTCTCGGTTATGTCACATAAACGTTCGAATGGTGGTCAAATGATTTCCTCGAACTGTCCAGAATGTTCTTCAAAGCAGTTGCGAGCAATTGTGGCCCAGCTATATGGTACTGGATGTTCAAAAAGTCTCTGCGCAGTGCCGTATAATTGTTAGCCACGCGTGCCGTATTATTGTTCGCATGCCTGGGTTACTTACACTACTGGCCATTAAAATTGCTACATCACGAAGATGACGTGCTACAGACGCGAAATGTAACCGACAGGAAGAACATGCTATGATATGCAAATGATTAGCTTTTCAGAGCATTGACACAAGGTTGGCGCCGGTAGCGACACATACAACGTGCTGACATGAGGAAAGTTTCCAACTGATTTCTGATACACAAACAGCAGTTGACCGACGTTGCCTGGTGGAACGTTGTTGTGATGCCTCGTGTAAGGAGGAGAAATGCGTACCATCACGTTACCGACTTTGATAAACGTTGGATTGTAGCCTATCGCGATTGCGTTTTATCGTATCGCGATATTGCTGCTCGCGTTGGTCGAGATCCAATGACTGTTAGCAGAATATGGAATCGTTGGGTTCAGGAGGGTAATACGGAACGCCGTGCTGGATCCCAACGGCCTCGTATCACTAGCAGTCGAGAGGCATCTTATCCGCATCCTGTAATGGATCGTGTAGCCACGTCTCGATCCCTGAGTCATCAGATGGGGACATTTGCAAGACAACAACCGTTTGCACGAACAGTTCGACGACGTTTGCAGCAGCATGGACTATCAGCTCGGAGACCATGGCTGCTGTTACCTTCGACGCTGCATCACAGACAGGAGCGCCTGCCATGGTGTACTCAACGACGAACCTGGGTGCACGAATGGCAAAACGTCATTTTTTCGGATGAATCCAGGTTCTGTTTACAGCATCATGATGGTCGCATTCGTGCTTGGCGACATCGCGGTGAACGCACATTGGAAGCGTGTATTCGTCATCGCCACACTGGCGTATCACCCGGCGTGATGGTATGCGGTGCTACTGGTTACACGTCTCGGTCACCTCTTGTTCGCACTGACGGCACTTTGAACAGTGGACGTTACAGTTCAGATGTGTTACGACCAGTGGCTCTACTCTTCATTCGATCCCTGCGAAACCCTAAATTTCAGCAGGATCATGCACGACCGCATGTTCAGGCCCTGTCCCGTCCTTTCTAGATACAAAAATTGTTCGACTGCTGCCCTGGCCAGCACACTCTCCAGATCTCTCACCAATTGAAAACGTCTAGTCAATGGTGGCCGAGCAACTTGCTCGTCACAATACGCCAATCACTACTCTTGACGAACTGTTGTATCGTGTAGAAGCTGCATGGGCAGCAGTACCTGTACACACCATCCAAGCTCTGTTTGACTCAATGCCCAGGCGTATCAAGTCCGTTATTACGGTCAGAGGTGGTTGTTCTGAGTGCTGATTTCTCAGGATCTATGCACCCAAATTACGTGAAAATGTAAGCACATGTCAGTTCTAGTAATATATATTAATTCCCGTTTATCATCTGCATTTATTCTTGGTGTAGCAATTTTAATGGCCAGTAGTGTAATTTCAAGTGAACTCTCCCAACATTCCACTGTTTCCGTTTATCTCAGCCAGCATCGGTAGTATCGTTGGTACATGTCGTTATGTGTTGGCGTGTACATTTAAGTTATTTCTTTTGTTGGTTTGTTTCGTTTTTGTCACTGCTAAAATGCTAACCATTGAAGTACATGTGTTTTTAGTCGAACAAGCGTTCATAGCTGGCGTTGAATACACATTTTCAGTTCGTCAGACATTTAATTCAATTTTTCCGGAGACAACACTCCCACATCGCGATACTGTGTGAGATTTGATTAACAAATTTCGATGTACGGATGCAGTGACAGATGCACCGAGAAGTGGTCGTCCTAGCGTTTTGTCTGAGGATAAACTACTCGATATTTCCGATAAAATGTCCGTAAGTCCGAACAAGTTAGTAAGAAAACTCGCTCAGGAAATCCTTGTTAGTGTTGGAACGGCCCACACAGCTGTAAGGAAAAAATTTGAACTTTTCCCATACAAAGTGTCAGTCGTGCGAGAAATGAAAAATACTGATCATGGCATTATTGTCAATGGTTCGAAAATTTCGTTTAGCAAAACGGAAGAGATATTCTTAATGAAACGTTTTCCACTGATGAGGAGTGATTTAATGTATCCGGGTACATAAATTCGCAAAGTTCTCGTATGTGGAGTGCTGCAAATCCATTGTGTATTCATGAGGAGCCACTTCATTCTGTGAAAATAGGAGTTTGGATTGCAGTTTATAGACGTCGGATTGTGGGTCCCATTTGTTTCAAGGAAACAATAAACGCACAACGATACTGCAGTGATATTCTGTACCCATTCATAGGAGAACTTGTCTTAAGTGAAATACTGAACGGTTATTTTCAACAAGATGCTGCGACCGCGCATACAGCTCGCGTTTCATTGTCACTGCTTGCTGATGTTTTTGGTGATCGCGTAATTTCACAGGGACTTTGGCCTCCACGATCGCATGACCTAGCACCACCTGACTTTTACTTCTGGGGTGCAGCGAAAGCAACTCCCTATAAAAAACTGTCCAAAAGCCATCGATGAACTGAAAAGTGCAATGTCCACTTTCACTGCTTCTGTTACAGAAGAAATGTTGCAGCTTGTGTTTGGAAACATGATTAGACGAATTGAATTGTGTATTCAACAACAGGTGAGACACTTTCAACATTCAATGTGAAACTTTGTAATTAAAAATGAATATTCAAAAAATTAATAACTTGTATTTCATTTAGTTTCATTTCGGTATAATCACTGCGGCATACGTCACGCGCCACTAACAAAAAAAAAAAAGTTCAAATGTGTGTGAAATCTTATGGGATTTAACTGCTAAGGTCACCAGTCCCTAAGCTTACTCACTACTTAACCTAAATTATCCTAGGGACAAACACACACACCCATGCCCGAGGGAGGACTCGAACCTCTACCGGGACCAGCCACACACTCCATGACTGCAGCGCCTAAGACCGCTCGGCTCATCCCGCGCGGCCGCGCAGCTGACAATCATACGGCACTGCGGAGAGACTTTTTCAACACCCAGTATATTGTCATCCATAAAAATTCCAACGTTCTTTGGGAACATGAAGTCCATGACTCTGACGTGAAGCAAAGCCCGTCCGCCATGGAGCTGTCAATGGTGAGAGATAATACCTGCAATCTGGCATTTCGGCACACTCTTCACAATGTGCATTTCATAATATAGAATCCGTAACGATTTCTGAAATGGAATGTCGCACGCGTCTAGCTCCAATACCATGCCACATTCAAAGTCTGTGTTCCCGTCGTGCTGCCATAATCACCTCGGAAATTTTCTCACATGCATCACGTGCGTACAAATGACAGCTCCGCTGATGTGCTACCATTTTATACCTTGTACATGCAGTACTACCGCCATTTGTATACGTGCATGTCGCTATCCCATGACGTAGTCACCGCAGTGTGTAGTGGGGCGCGAGAAGATGTACAGGGCTATTACAAATGATTGAAGCGATTTCATAAATTCATTGACATATCGTCACGACACACTACAGATACGTAGGAAAACTCATAAAGTTTTGTTCGACTGAAGCCGCACTTCAGGTTTCTGCCGCCAGAGCGCTCGAGAGCGCAGTGAGACAAAATGGCGACAGGGGCCGAGAAAGCGTATGTCGTGCTTGAAATGCACTCACATCAGTCAGTCATAACAGTGCAACGACACTTCAGGACGAAGTTCAACAAAGATCCACCAACTGCTAACTCCATTCGGCGATGGTATGCGCAGTTTAAAGCTTCTGGATGCCTCTGTAAGGGGAAATCAACGGGTCGGCCTGCAGTGAGCGAAGAAACGGTTGAACGCGTGCGGGCAAGTTTCACGCGTAGCCCGCGGAAGTCGACGAATAAAGCAAGCAGGGAGCTGAACGTACCACAGCCGACGGTTTGGAAAATCTTACGGAAAAGGGTAAAGCAGAAGCCTTGCCGTTTACAATTGCTACAAGCCCTGACACCCGATGACAAAGTCAAACGCTATGAATTTTCGGCGCGGTTGCAACAGCTCATGGAAGAGGATGCGTTCAGTGCGAAACTTGTTTTCAGTTACGAACAACATTTTTTCTTAATGGTGAAGTGAACAGACACAATGTGCGAATCTGGGCGGTAGAGAATCCTCACGCATTCGTGCAGCAAATTCACAATTCACCAAAAGTTAACGTGTTTTGTGCAATCTCACGGTTTAAAGTTTACGGCCCCTTTCCCTTCTGCGAAAAAAACGTTACAGGACACGTGTATCTGTACATTCTGGAAAATTGTCTCATGCCACAACTGGAGACCGACAGCGCCGACTTCATCTTTCAACAGGATGGTGCTCCACCGCACTTCCATCATGATGTTCGGCATTTCTTAAACAGGAGATTGGAAAACCGATGGATCGGTCGTGGTGGAGATCATGATCAGCAATTCATGTCATGGCCTCCACGCTCTCCCGACTTAACCCCATGCGATTTCTTTCTGTGGGGTTATGTGAAAGATTCAGTGTTTAAACCTCCTCTACCAAGAAACGTGCCAGATCTGCGAGCTCGCATCAACGATGCTTTCGAACTCATTGATGGGGACATGCTGCGCCGAGTGTGGGAGGAACTCGATTATCGGCTTGATGTCTGCCGAATCACTAAAGGGGCACATTTCGAACATTAGTGAATGCCTAAAAAAACTTTTTGAGTTTTTGTATGTGTGTGCAAAGCATTGTGAAAATATCTCAAATAATAAAGTTATTGTAGAGCTGTGAAATCGCTTCAATCATTTGCAATAACCCTGTATGCGTGATCCGTGAAGCGCACAGATAATTCAAAGTATCGCCAGTCTGTCCCGTGTATCTGCACACTCTCACACCACACGCTTCTGTCGTTGCATATCCTCGCAAGTAGCGCCGAATTAGGTCACCTTTTTGTTCTTGACTTTCTCTAGAACAGTATTACTGGTTGGTTAGAATTAAACTTGCGCTACTTGACCCAGTGTAGAAGGAAAGGTATTTACCGCATAGGTACCCAACTTTATAAGAATGATGTTCAGACTGTGTGCTGCAGGATTGTTAGTAGCGTTAGTATTGTGGCTTATCGTTTGATGCCGGTACTGGTACGACGACATAGGGTTGAAATACAAGCGTCAGTGTGCATTATAGAGGTGCAGATAGTCAACATGGGCCTGGACAACGTGAGCGGGCTTTTACTTGTAAAGCTGTTTTATCAAAACAACGGCAACAGTGCCGCTCCTGGGAGAGGTCGACGGCCAACTGCACCAGACATTGTTGAAGAAGCTGCAGTTGCCATGGCTGATAATGCTGGACGCAGTGTGCAATCTTCAAGGAGCGTACGAGCTGTGCTACGACAGCTGAACATTCTGTGGTCCACCGTTGTTTCGGGCAGCAATAGAGAAACCCCTAGCATTCGTTTCAGGCTGTCTGGATGCAGATGGTTTTCACACTGAGCAAAGTTCGTAACCTGGAACGTAGGGAATTAACGAACGACACCCTCTCATGTGGAAATCAAAATGTGTTTCTTTCTGTGGTGTCACCGCCAGACACCACACTTGCTAGGTGGTAGCTTTAAATCGGCCGCGGTCCATTAGTACATGTCGGACCCGCGTGTCGCCACTGTGTGATCGCAGACCGAGCGCCACCACAAGGCAGGTCTCGAGATACGGAATAGCACTCGCCCCAGTTGTACGGACGACGTAGCTAGCGACTAGACTGACGAAGCCTCGCTCATTTGCAGAGCAGATAGTTAGAATAGCCTTCAGCTAAGTCAATGGCTACGACCTAGCAAGGCGCCATTAGCCTTACATAGCAATTGATAATTATCGTCTAAAGCATGTCTCAACAAGAACGATATATACAACAAGGATGGATTAAAGTTAAGTATTCCGAAAGCAACGTACTTTTCTTTATAGCATTCATTGAGCGTCCTGTTTCAGACTTCACGATATTCTGCGTGAGCTTATAGCGTGCATATCGGCTCCTTCAAAATAACACTGTGTCGGCACTTCTGTCGACACATCACTTTCTATGGTTTATCCGTTAATTCTCTTCCGTGTGTCCTAAAGATCCTTCCATGACGTTTCATTGCCCAACGACGTCTCGTTTGTCGTTGGAGCCCCCTCAAGTAACAAAAACTGAATTATAACCATCCCGTAAATACTCGAAAAACTATCGCTGTCGCTTCTTAATGAAGTGAAGTGTGTGTAGTAAATTAAAAATTTGGAACTATCGATATGGGCTAAACATAACATACGTGAAAGATAAACTAGCAAAGATTTTTTTCTTCTACGTGGTGTCGGCAAGTTAGTTCGAGAAAACGCCAACATGGGCGTCACCATCAGTAGTTGCTGAAAGTGGTAGCGAACCGGACGGAGAAATTATTTTGTGTCCTAGAATATGCTAGTTGCCAATCGGTAGTGAGTGGGCAAAGATCATTCCGTGGTAAGTTTCACAAGACACCACCAGCTTACAACAGTATGGTGAAGTGGTACAAGAAATTAGAGTGTGTTGGTCTGTGCGATGCAAATCGTTCGGGCGTATCAGAACAGACAGTGCACTGTGTGAGGGTTGTGACGTTTTGAAGCCCTATAAAGCCTACCTGTCGAGCCCTCGGACAATAGTGTGGCGTGTCTTCGCGTCTTCCCTACTCCGTTAACAGTGAAGACGTACAAACTACACCTCCTGCAACCTGTAAGCCATAACAAGAAATTGCGCAGCCTACAGTTCTCCATTGATATACGGGGCCATCTTGAAAATTATAGCTTAGCAAGCAAATTAATCTTCAGTGACGAAGCTACTTTTGGTACAAAACGAAACTACATTATATTTCTTACAAACAATACCTTATTTATTTCTTCTGTAGGACAAATTGTTTCCGCATCGCAGGGGATAGAAAAATCGCAGATTATTAGAAATAGTGGTTTAATAGTGAAAAGTTACTATTTACTGTTAACTGAAGTACGAAAAAAAAATTAGATGCGTGTGGTACGTACAAGTGCAGATAAATTGAGTTCTGGCGATGTAAAACACCAGAGGGGGCTGGTAGGTGCGATGGAGGATAAAAGCGCGATGGAAGGTAGTTTCTCGATTGTGGTCACGCACTTCACTCCGTCAGAGATCTGCAGGTTTTTTCCCACTGTGTCTACCCCACTACGCCACAAGAGCCAACTACAGCGCGTCTTATGAATCACTGGCGACACCCTGCACAGACATGCCCAGGGGTGTTTATTTTCCACCATGTGCGTTCCACTACTTGGAAAAGAGATATGAGTAACTGGATAGAATCTACGTAAATCTCTGCACACTCTTCTACCGAGCTAGAGGGGAAATTGGTTCTTAATCGTCCCGTATAGCAAATCTAGAGCCTCCATCACGATGGCTGCTCGATTTTCATTTTGCAGACAGACTATATCCCCGCCTACCAGTTCCTTATGTGACCAAACAAAATAACTTCACTAATCTCTTGTTTGTATAGTTTATTAAATGAGTACTTATTTGAAGCTGTTAAGTGAGCTTTTATGTAAAGTACGTTCGTACAAGCAATAGCTAAGAAGTGTGTAATTTCTAAGTGTGATGTTGTCAGTGACTTTGACAGTGTTGCTGGGAAAGGGGCTGGGTGTAAATGTGGCTCTTTGCTGTTGTCTGTACTATTTTAAAGCCATGTATTTGTGTCGTAGTCACTTGGTCATGAATTAATGAATGGCCAGAAAATTACTGCGTTTCTCTCACCATTAATTGTGCTACTGGTGGACTGTATACATCTTTTCCTTTCAGGAATTGCTGTCACTTGTAAAGTGCACTGGACTGAGTAGAGCCAGTTACCTCACATTCATCATGGATGGTAATATGTGTGATGGAAGGGAACTGACCACGTTCAAGTACAGAATACTTATCTACCGCATGCGTTGTGTTCTAATATCTGAAATTTCCTGACATCTAGATGACCTGCTTGTGCTGAGGAGGACTCAGTTTAAACCTATGGGTCTTTTCAGATGTTGCTAGAGCAGAGTGTGAAGTGATGCGTTTTATACCCATTACGTGGTGGAATATATTTCAATCAGTGATGGTGGACACAATAAAATCTTTTTTGAGTCATCAGTCTTTGATTCGTTCGATGCAGCTCGCCACGATTTCCTCTCCTGTGACATCCTTTTCATCTGAGGTAGCACTTTCAGCTTATGTCCTCAATTTTTTACTGGATGTATTCCAATCTCTGTCTTCCCCTACAGATTTTAACCTTTATAGCCCTCTAGTGACACGAATGTTATTCTCTGGTGTCTATCATCCTTTCCAATCTTCTTATCCCTTCTTCTTCTCCTTTCTTCTTGTCTCTTCCTCTTGTCCCTATATTTTTTTTTCTCGCCAATTCTCCGGAGATTCTCCTCGTTCCTTATCTTATCAGTCCACCAAGTTTTCAACATTTGTCTATAGCACTATATCTCAAGTGCTTCGATTCTCTTTTGCTCTGGTTTTCCCACAGTCCATGTTTCACGACCATACAATGCTGTGCTCCAAACGTAGATTCTCAGAAATTTCTTCCTCAAATTAAGGCCTATGTCTGATTGATATGCCAATTCGCTCCGATTGTCCAGGAATGCCCATTTTGCCGGTGCTGGTCTGCTTTTGATGTCCTATTTGCTCCATCCGTCGTTGGTTATTTTGCTGCCTACGTAGTAGAATTCCTGATCGTCATTTACTACAGTATCAGCAATTTTGATGTTAAGTTTCTAAATGTTCTCATTTCTGCTTCTTCTCATTACTTTCTCTTTCTTCGATTTACTCTCAGTCCATATTCTGTACTCTGTAGGTTGTTCATTCCGTTCAACAGATCCTATGATCCTTCTCACTTCCACTTAGGATAGCAGTGTCGCCAGCGAATCTTATCGTTGATGTTCTGTAACCCTGAATTTTAATGCCACTTTGAACCTTTCTTTTGTGTCAGTCAATGCTTCTTCGATGTCCAGATTGAACAGTAGGGGGCAAAAGGCTACATCCCTGTATTACACCGTTTTTAAACCGAGCACTTTGTTCCTGGTCTTCTACTCTTTTTGTTCCCTCTTGGCTCTTGTACATTTTGTATATTACTCGTCTTTCTCTGGACTTACCCCTGGTTTCCTTAGAATTTCGAACATCTTGCACAATTTTACATCGTCAAACGCTTTTTCCATGTCGACAAATCCTATGAACGTTTGTTGAGTTTTTCTTAGTCTTGCTTCCGTTATCAACTGCCGTGTCTGAATTACCTCTCTGGTGCCTTTACCTTTCATAAAGCCAAATTGTCAGCAACTTGGATGTATGAGCTGTTGAGCTGACTGTGCGGTAATTCTCGTACTTGTCGGCTCTTGCAACCTTCGGAACTGCATGGTTGATGTTTTGTAGGATGATATAACTCCAGTCTTCAACAGTCAATGTGAATAATCGTTTTGTTGCCATTTGCCCCATTGTTTTTAGAAATTCAGTGGAGTGTTATCCATCCCTTCCACTTTATTTGATCTTAATTCTTCCAAAGGTCTTCCAAATTCTGTTTCTAATACATGATCCCGTATCTCTTCCCTATCGACTCCTCTTTCACGTCACTAGACAATATCATATCATATACAGGCATTCAATGTATTCTTTCCACCTATCCGCTATCTACATTTTACAGAGGTGCTCGCACTACAGTCTTAATGTTAAAACCATTTCTTTTAATTTCACCGAAGGTTAAATTTTCTACATGCTAAGTCAGTCCTTCCAATAATAATTTCTTTTTCAATTTATTCACGTTTCTCATGCAGCAACTTCCTCTAAGCTTCCCTGCACTTCCTATGTTCATTCCAAAGAGACTTTTATTTCTGTATACACGAATTTCCCAGTACCTTACTGTACTTTCTTCTTTCATCAATGAACTGAAGTATTTCTCCTCTTACCCATGGTTGCTTTGCTGTTATTTTCTTCGTACCTTCTTCGTTCCAAGTTCTGTGATTGCCCTTTTTAGAGGTGTCCATTCCTCTTCAACTGAACTGCCTATTGAGCTGTTCGTTATCGCTATGTCTACAGCGTTCAACTGTTTCGCCTCATTTCTTATAGTTTCCGTGTCTCCCATCTTTGCGCATTGATTCTTCCTGACTAGCCTGTTAAACTTCAGCATATCGATATCGTAAGCTGCATATTGTCTGCGTGTTACACATAGGGCAGCTTTCTCATTGTGGTCACTCCAACTCCACCTCCAGATGTTGTAACAACGAGGGTTGTCCAGAAAGTAAGTTTCGATTGGTCCCGAAATGGAAACCACTGGCAGAATCCTGTAAAGCTTTGCACAGGTGTGTTGGGCAGTGTCTCTAGTATGACCGTCGATTGTGTCGCGTCGCTCTTTTCAGTTTTGAGTGAACAGTGAGCACATAAAGAAGCGTGGGGAATAGCGTCTCCCGCCAAGTATGTGGGCCTGGTTAGAGATTTCACCTGTGTCATGCAGCCCACATAACACAACTGTCGAGCAGTTACTTCTTCATGCCGATTCTCGGAAGCACACTGCAGCAGCAATGAAGACACTCCTGCAACGTTTCCAATGAGACGAGTTTGATCACCCACAATACAGTTCATAATTGGCTCCTTTAAGTCTTATTCCTGCTCACAAAAACCGCTGGCTATGAAGACAGAATTTTTCCGCAGACAACGAGCTGCAGACCAGAGCAGACAACTGGCCGAAAGCACAGGCGGCTGCTTTGTATGACGAGGATATTGGAAATTTGATACAACACTACGACAAAACTCGAAGTTGGAGCGGCGACTATGTAGAGAAGTAGGTGGAAGGTGTACCTAAGTGTTGCAAATAAAACGTTTCTGGTTTTCACTGTGGTTTCTATTTCGCGACCGATCGGAACTTACTTTCTGGACAACTCTCGTATTTAAATAATAGCTCATTTAACTGCAAATAAGTGCTCATTTAATAAACTGAAAATAACTCCACTGTATAAACGCGGGCTCGGTGAACTCATTTTGTCTACTCACACAAGAGAATTGGACAGATAATGTTGGGGAGACACATTCTGTCTGCGAATGAAAAATGAGCAGCGGTTTTGACTGGTAAAGTTGCCTTTCTCGGAAGAACACTACAGATGATCCGCAGGACAGGACAACTAGGAGTTAACTTCCCCTTTAGCAGTGCAGAACAGTGTGCAGAGTTTTGAGTGGACTATGTAAATATGCCTTTCTTACGTTGGTGTTATTAGTAACTGACGTGTGTATTCCATGTAGCCTTAACGCACTTGGCTGAAAATAAACAACCTCCAGCAGGGCTGAGCATTGCGTCACCAGTGATTTATAAGTCGAGCTGGGGGGAGTCGGTGTAACTTTGTGAAACAGCCTGTAGTTGTTTCTTGTAGTGGGGGTAAATACAGTGGAGAATAACTTGTTCGCTCTGAAGTTTTCAGATTTTTGAAGGAGCGAAGTGTGTGATTACAATGCTTCGACCTACCTTCTCTTGCACTTGTACCCTCCTCCACCCTCTCCCCCCCCCCCCCCCCCAACCACCGCCCTGTTACATCTACACATTTAATATTTGCTCTTAACTCACTTCATTTAACGTTGAACATTAATTTTATACCAATAAAACACTCGTACTAATAATCTAGGATCTCTGACCACGGTCTTCGACTGCAGGTGTGCTCAGTTGCTATCAAGTCCTTTAATGAAGCACTAGTGTAACGATTGAATTCACGACATCCAGAGATTTATGGCTCTATATGACATTTTCGTTTAGTTGGAGAGATGCATATGGGGCCTGAAGATGGCATAGTGAAATGCTCAAGTTGGTAGGCTTAAAAATAAAATAAAATAACATCTTAAGTTGCAAGACTGCTGGTGAATTTCATTGATATTGACAATTTTTGGTCTTCGTTGACTAGGCAGTTGCGGGCTATTGATAATGACTACTAGGCTGATACAGATACAGCTAGTAAATAAAATTTGTGTGAACTCTGACCGATAGAAATTTTATAGTCAAAGAGATCAGATTTTTGAAGGAGCGAAGTGTGTGATTACAATGCTTCGACCTACCTTCTCTTGCACTTGTACCCTCCACCCTCTCCCCCCCCCCCCCAACCACCGCCCTGTTACATCTACACATTTAATATTTGCTCTTAACTCACTTCATTTAACGTTGAACATTAATTTTATACCAATAAAACACTCGTACTAATAATCTAGGATCTCTGACCACTGTCTTGGACTGCAGGTGTGCTCAGTTGCTATCAAGTCCTTTAATGAAGCACTAGTGTAACGATTGAATTCACGACATCCAGAGATTTATGGCTCTATATGACATTTTCGTTTAGTTGGAGGGACGCATATGGGGCCTGAAGATGGCATAGAGAAATGCTCAAATTGGTAGACTTAAAAATAAAATAAAATAACATTTTAAGTTGCAAGACTGCTGGTGAATTTCATTGATATTGACAGTTTTTGGTCTTCGTTGACTAGGCAGTTGCGGGCTATTGATAATGACTACTAGGCTGATACAGATACAGCTAGTAAATAAAATTTGTGTGAACTCTGACCGATAGAAATTTTATAGTCAAAGAGATCACAAACGTTCTCTGCCAACTAATATTTCACTGCCCGATAATATATAATACATATAAAGATAATTTGTAACAGGGTTTCAGACATTGGTTTTCAACTCATATTCCATGTAGTCACAATGTTTAGTATCCCACAAGACCATGTGCAGTCGTGCTGCTTGAGTAACCTGTTTTAAATGTTTAGCACAAACCACTTGCATTCAGGCGGTAAATGTGTCTCTAACAGTGCGTGTCGCAGGCGAAAGCAACTCGCTACTGTGCGGTCCTGTCCTGCATCTCAACTCACGGCGTTGCGCAAACACCTGTGAGTCACCCGAGTTGCCTTGCCATGCCCTGGCCTAGGTCGATTGTGTTCCAGTGTGCTCCTGTGCCAGTACTGAGGTGCTCCTGTCTGCCGTTGGGTGGGGCTGGGCGAACAAGATTTCGCAATACAGGGCAAAGATCGAAACGGTTTCGAGAGCTGCTCGAGCGATCACAAGATATTTACTCGCAAGGCGTGAGTGCAACTGATACATGAGAAACACAAGAACAATCCAGCACTTTTCGTGCAGTTTTATAGAACAGCGGAAGAATTAAGATGAAATCCTATCATCGTGCAAACTCCAATTGTATTTGAACAAATTTGCAATAAGGTACTCATACAGTATGAGTATATACACTGAAGAGCCAAAGAAATCGTGTACGGCCCCCGCGAGCTCGCAGAAGTGCCGCAACACGACGTGGCATGAACTCGACTAATGTCTGAAGTAGTGCTGGAGGGAATTCACGCCATGAATCCTGCAAGGCTCTCCATAAATCCGTAAGAGTACGAGAGGGTGCAGGTCTCTTTTGAACAGCACGTTGCAAGGCATCCCAGATATGCTCAATAATGTTCGTGTCTGTGGAGTCTGGTGGTGAGCGGAAATGTTTCAACACCGAAGAGTGTTCCTGGAGCCATTCTGTAGCAATTATAGACGGGTGGGGTGTCACAGTGTCCTGCTAGAACTGCCCAAGTCCGTCGAATACGGTCAAAGTAAAATCATTCTCTGAGGCATGAAACAAGTATTTTTGTACGAAGTATGGGTCACAAACCATTATTCTTCTCAGTCTCTTGCTAATTTATAGTTACCACTAACTGCCACACGTTTACTACTAATTTAGTCGGATGACAAACGTCCTGTGAACGCAGAAACACCTAAAAATAATGACATTGGATTGCAGTTTGCTGAAAAAGTATATCATGGACTTCAGAATGGAACAAAGTGATCTTCAATGACGAGAAGAAGTTTAATGTGGGCCGAATGGATTTCAGTATCATTGGCATCATCTCAGAACAGAGCAACAGGTAAGAATGAGCATGAGTTTTGGTGGTGGAAGTGTTATGATATGAGCAACATTCTACGCTAAAACTGAATCACGCATTGCTTGGCTGAACACTAGAATGAACTCTATCATGTAGACTGAGAGAGACTGATTACAGTGTACGAGGAACCAGGGAACGGAAGTCCAACGTTTCGACAAGGTAATGCATCTGCGAATGTTTCTGCTACAAACAAAAAGTGCTTTGAAGAGATATATCGACGTCTTTCCCTGGCCTGCACGTAGCCCAGATTTCAGCGACGTGAAAACATTTGCAGAATATCTTCAAGGCGATTTTGTAGCAATGGAAGGGAATTCAAGGCCACATGTGGGTCAAAATAGGATACGAGAAAAATGAGCGACAGTTTCATATAAGAACTACAGATCCAAACAAAATTAATGTGGAAGGGAATTTTCAAAAAAATGTGTGTGAAATCTTATGGGACTTAACTGCTAAGGTCATCAGTCCCTAACCTTACACACTACTGAACCTAAATTATCCTAAGGACAAACACACACACACCAATGCCCGAGGGAGGACTCGAACCTCCGCCGGGACCAGTCGCACAGTCCATGACTGCAGCGCCTTAGATCGCTCGGCGGGAATTTTCAGATGATTCGGAGGAACAGAGGTTGGACAATTTCCTAACAGTATAATAACACAGCAGGACACTCAGCACCTTTAAATTAATTTCAATGCAAGAAATGAAAACGCCTTGTTTTATTTCTCGTGTTATGGAACTTTTTAGTTCCGTCATGGTTATCTACGTCTTATACACTGAAGAGCCAAAGAGACTGGCGCACCTGCCTAATATCCTGTAGGGACCCGTGAGCACGGGGAAGTTCCGCAACACGACGTGGCATGGACCCGATTAATGTAGTGCTGGATGGAATTGATACCATGAATCCTACAGGTCTGTCCATAAATCCATAAGAGTACCAGGGGGTGATGTTGTGGAGACATGGTTTAGCCACAGCCTGGGGGAGGTTTCCAGACTGAGACCTTCACTCAGCAGCGGAGTGTGCGCTGATATGAAACTTCCTGGCCGATTAAGACTGTGTGACAGACCGAGACTCGAACTCGGGACCTTTGCCTTTCGCGGACAAGTGCTCTACCAACTGAGTCTCGGTCGGCACACACTTTTAATCTTCCAGGAAGTTTCATATCAGCGCACACTGCGCTGTAGAGTGAACATCTCATTCTGGAAACATCCCCCAAGCTGTGGCTAAGCCATGTCTCCGCAATATCCTCTCTTTCAGAAGTGCTAGTTCTGCAAGGTTCGCAGGAGAGCTTAAAGTTTGGAAGGTAGGAGATGAGGCACTAGCAGAATTAAAGCTGTGAGGACGGGGCGTGAGTAGTGCTTGGGTACCTCAGTTGGTAGAGCACTTGCCCGCGAAAGGCAAAGGTCCCGAGTTCGAGTCTCGATCGGGCACACAGTTTCAATCTGCCGGGAAGTTTCATATCAGCGCACACTCCGCTGCAGAGTGGAAGTTTCCTTCTGGAGACCTGAAAATGTTGCCCTTCAAAACATTACATTAAGCTTAATATTGTATGTAATTTCTTTATTCGCGTCAGAAGCAGCAAGAAAATGTTCAAATGTGCGTGAAATCTTATGGGACTTAACTGCTAAGGTCATCAGTCCCTAAGCTTACACACTACTTAACCTAAATAATCCTAAGGAAAAACACACACACCCATTCCCGAGGGAGAACTCGAACCTCCGCCGGGACCAGCCGCACAGTCCATGACCGTAGCAGCAGACACTGAATATAAGGAATATGAAATGTATATTGGCAAATCAGTCATTTGAATATTTATAAACAAATCAGTTAAAAAACGGAACGACATACAGTCATTTACTACGCAGAACATAAAGTTACACTATATACAATAATTATAGAAGTTGAGACCAGCATTTGGCTACATTGTTATCCTCAGATCTCACAACGCATGCGTGCAGTCTGTTTAAAGACTTCCACATACACCACCCTCTTTATGACCAAGTGGCAATATTCCTTCAGCCTTCTTTCCCTATTATCAGGTCACCTCTGTTTCCATAGTTCACCCTGGTTTTTCCTGCGTATGAGAAGTGGAACAGATCACTGTAAGAAAATCTTCGTGGACATTAGAAGAACTGATGGTCATGAACGTCATGGTCTGTATTGTTGCAAGCCTTTTGACTCTTTGTAGCCACCTCATACTTCACGTCTGATATCGGCGGGGCTATACGTGCAACTGAATTCAAATTCTACAGCCTGTGATTAACGTTCAAGTTTCGTTCTGGCTAATATCGACTATTTTTTTTCTCAAGAGGAAGTCTATACCCTCCACCCTAGGTCTAGCATGTCCAGAAGGACAACAGAGTGTCTGGGTAGTTTTTCCTTACTGTCTGAGGACGGGCACCTCAAACACACCCCGTTGCTTTATATAGCAGACAGATACGTGACGAAACTTCTACCCTAGCTCTGGTGCAATATGTCTTGAAGGTTAAAGAACGGTATAAGGTAATACCGAAGTAAACTGAAGCATTACTGAGCTCAGCTCGATTCCTTTCCGTCTCACTTGTAGCTTCCGTGAGGCTTCTTTGTACTTCAAATAAAACTGTGTTTCCGGTTTTCGCTGGATGTAGCTTGAGATGATTCACATATCAATAATCTAGTATTTTCCAAGCTTTACGTAGATTTTGTTCCCCGAAGTTTTAATTCTGAGTTTTAAGGGCCGGGCTCTTTATATGAGGTAGAGCTGGTTATCCACTCGTATACCTGTTAAGCAAGATTGGTGCTAGAATACTTTCTCGTTGGAAGACCGTTCTTCTGTACTCATCGTCTACTCCACTGGCCCTGAAATTCGGCAAAGAAATGTCGGTTCTACAGCAGGGTGGCAAAATTTATGTAAGTTTCAAGTCCAAGGTAAGTTTTTAGATCTTCCTTGAAACCATCTAATGTTGTAAGTGTCAGACACAAAGAGATATTAATAAAGGTGAATCGAATACTATCAAAGTGTTGAAACTCAACTTCTGTGTACAAAAGTTCTTTCCTGACCTGTCTCCAGCCTCCTCTGGAATTAGGAAAATTGTATAAGTACTGGCTGATTCTTCCACTTCAGAAATATCAGACTGTAGTAATTTATCGGGAGATTCCAAATGAGCTTTTAGATTTCTATTCACATGTTAGAATAACTTATAAAAATACCAGTTCTTAATTAGTTTGGAAACAAGTTGATAACATTAAGATGAAACAAGGGAAGAATTAACTGGCTAGCAAGAATTAACCGACTATTAAATGTCTAACAAACGAAATCAGTCATACTAAACCGACTGCAGTTGCGATCGCAGAAATAAATTATTGCAGTAGGGCCTGCACTGAACAAAGGAGGGGAGTGCGTTGTACTATGGAATATTTATCAGACTTCAGCTACTGACTAGCACTGTAACTGAAATTTAATATGTTTCCTTATTACAATTTGAAAAGATAGCATTCACTTTATGTGTGCTTCAGTCTTGTTCAAAAATTACGAAAGTTACTCCGGAAAACTAAGGTTTCTCCAAATGTGACAATCTCTTCCAAGGTACAAAACGGCCGTGTTCCTACGACATCACATTCTATTCACATTTTTGCATTGGAGAAAAACCTTGTCTGTGCCTTACATTATTACCCTTGCACACCAATAATTAGTATGTGAAATCAAATTAAGAAGGAGTATCACCGAAAACCAATTACAAATTAAAAGCGTTATGAAACAGAAACTAGTTGCAACCATCACCAATTTCCAATTTCAAAACAAGGAAAATTGTTAAGACATTAAAGAGAATAAGTTCATTTGTAAAATTTTGTGTTTCATGGTAAAAAAATTACTCCTTCTTCATGGCAAAACATGGCGCACAACTCACGAAGTATGGCTTAACTACTGACAGGCTATGTACCTAGCTTAAAAAACAATATACAGAATTTTACACGTCGTAGAACTCCATAACTGAATAATTAACAGTCACACACAAACAGCTTTAATACTACACTTAGATATTGGGTATTAGGGGCATACGTACAGATATTACAGTAGTTTGTACCTAAATACGTACCCACTTCATTGTGTTGTTGTTTGTGCTCTGCGTCTAATAGTTTTTCACATAGTTCGCCACCTGATGTACCCTGGACACCTGTAACTGCGCCACGAAGTGGACTTACACCTGCAAGTCTAGACTTTCCGTTTTATACCCGTGCAACTATACTTAAATACCTGACCAGATGGCTACGGGAAATAAACATTAATGGCTTGCTTGCGCCACTCATGCTTGGACGTAGTAACCAACCTAAAACCACGCTACATGTAGCATCTGTAATTATGAATCTGCAGATGTAGGTAATACTGATGTAACGTTGTTCAGTACGCTTTCCTCAGTCAACAGAAAGAGCTGCACTTGTACTCTTTACAGAATTCGTAGTATTTGCAAACGCTGCACAAAATACAGCCTCATTTTCTCGCAGTAGCAAAACAGTGGTTTCTACTGCGCGTTCCTTCATGTTATTCTAAAATTGGTCCTAGTTTGAACGCCGACCAGGGAACATCATATGTTCCTAGGGACTCTGTCGTCTTGGTACGATACTCCCTGCTAGCAAAATCCGTCACTAGATCGTGGAGCCAACAGCAGCTCGAGAATTTGAATGAATCAGTCTTAGTTGCTGTTTTTGTTTACGACCTGCATGCTGCAAGACAATGAGGTCGGTGGTTCACGCTGTTTTCTATTATTAAAATCCATCGTACATTAACAACGCGAAGAGGCGTAGTAGAGATAGCACCAACAGATGACGCTAGAGTGCAGAGCGATCTGAAGCTCGAGAAATGCAGGAGATATTCTCCAGCCTTGTGAAAATAATTAGACACGCCGGGGGCCGTGCAGACGCGGGACGTTGTGAACGTTCGGCTGGACACCATTGAGGTGATAGGGTGAACTGCACTGACGCTTGTATGAACACAGATCAAACATTACATACTTATTCGGGAATACACAAAGTGTTTGTTATTCACAGCCTATTTGCACTGAGTACACATTCCAGTGAGCGCGAACAAAAATTGTGAAAAGTTGCGCTGCTTTTAATTGCTCGAATCAGTTTAGAAAAAGAACCAGTATTACTGAACAAAAAAATGGTTCAGATGGCTCTGAGCACTATGGGACTAAACTTCTGAGGTCATCAGTCCCCTAGAACTTAGAACTACTGAAACCTAACCTAAAGACATCACACATATCCATGCCCGAGGCAGGATTCGAACCTGCGACCGTAGCGGTCGCGCGGTTCCAGAATGTAGCGCCTAGAGCCGCTCGGCCATGCCGGCCAGCTTATTACTGTTCACAGATACATGGATATGTTTAGATGTTTTATACTATCGATTTTCAGTCACAGCACTTATATTTTCAGAAGGGACACATGAATGACTTTAAGTTCGCTTTTTTAAGAATAACTGTAATTTTTACATTACTGGTGGTCGTGAGGCTGGAAAATAAATGCATTTCTATTTTTAAAAAAATGTGGAGCACTGAACAACGATATGCTGCAGTTCGCGCCCTTGATATCGTAATAAGTTGCTTTTACTTTTCATCAAACAGATGTGGTAAATTTCTTATAACTCACGTAAATGTATTCGGTAAACAGCGGTTCTGTTGCCGTTTGTTCATAAATTAAATTGATATCTTGTAGTTACGCACGTCCGTGAGATATTACTTCTGTATCATAACTCAAAGAACGATGTGTTATGCTCAGCCGGCCAGAGTGGCCGAGTGGTTCTAGGCGCTTCAGTCTGGAACCGGGGACTGCTACGGTCGCAGGTTCGAATCCTGCCTCGGGCAAAGATGTGTGTGATGTTCGTAAGATAGTTAGGTTTAAGAAGGTTTAAGTTCTAGGGGCTGATGACCACACATATTAAGTCCCATAGTGCTCAGAGCCATTTGAACCGTTTTTGTTATGGTCAAGGCAGCGTAAGTTTCACAAGCTGCGACATGGTCGCGAATGGAACAGTGACCCGAAAATGTAGGATAAATTCCTTTTATTTCACGTCTATGGTCACCAATTTGTGGTCCTCAGACCACTTCTTTCGGCCAGCGATGACCATCTTCAGATCTGTTTTATAAAAACGGTGTATTAGGACATTTTTTTTGCGAAACAGATGTGGATATCGGCATTGCTGGCCGAAAGCGGTGGTCTGAGGACCTCAAGTTGGTGGCCATAGACATGAAATAAAATAATTTTATCGCCGAACTTTACCGTGGCCACCGAGGTGTCTTCTAAACTGTCCACTGTTCGCAGTAGACCGCTTACAAGATTGTGAAACCTTGAGCTGTAACGTGAACTGGTAGAGCCGTTCGTGTCGTGTTCAAACACGGCACCGCCGCTAGAACACGGCTAGTCGCGCTGCGCATGCGCACGAGGCACCTACCACTGGCCTTGCCCCTCGCCCCTGTGGCGGCGACCTTACGGCGTGTCGCGACCGCAGCAGATCCAGCATCGCTACGGTAGCCCGCCGAGTGCTGGACAGATCTAGCCGGCCGCTGCTCCTCCATTAAGAGCGGCCACATTTCATCTGCGAAGGCCGCCAGGCAGAGCGACTCATTTCTACGGCAGGCGCAGAGCTCCGGGAGCCCGCAGCCGCCCAGCGAGTTATGCCGCCATTTAAATGCAGACGCAGACGTACAGTCGGCGCACGTCTCGCCGTGGCTGCGTTCTGCCCGTCGTATTCAGCCCGCACAGAGCGGGAGCACCTGTGGCATGCGTCCCTCATTTCCCAGCACTGGTTTTCTGCATCAACGACATTATGAACCTGACTGTGCATCGAAACATCACCGACTCAGATTCTCTGTTGGATGAAATTGGAATAAGCTCTCGCAGTATTGAGGATCAATTAATAATTCACAAACTGCCACAACCGTGTTGTGTTACAGCTTCATACACAACAGTAAGAAGAGCTGGGTTACAGAGGGGTGCGGCAACTGTCGTCGTAGGAAAGCTGGAATGGAGCTGCACGTATCGTACAGCCGTTACGGCGCTTTGCATGACCACCGTACGTCGGCCCCATATAATGGCACCAAAAATAGCAGAGAACCTCCACCTTGCTGCACTCGCTGGACAGTGTGTCAAAGGCGTTGAGCCGGCCGGAGTGGCCGAGCGGTTCTAGGCGCTACAGTCTGGAGCTGCGCGACCGCTACGCTCGCAGGTTCGAATCCTGCCTCGGCCATGGATGTGTGTGATGTCCTTAGGTTAGTTAGGCTTAAGTAGTTCTAACTTCTAGGCGACTGATGACTACAGCAGTTAAGTCCCATAGAGCCATTCGAAACATCTTTATTTCCAATTACGGCTTACGGCGATGTTATCCTGCAAGGTATTTCTCAGGAAATCACTGCATCTGCAACTAATTATGAATACCCGTGTTCGTTACATCACTGATGTTCAACTCTTTAATCACATTTCACAGCCATATGCACAGCTGTTCTGTAGGATTCAAAGAAACGCAGAATGTTCACACTCTCTGCGTCTCTGCTATCAAGTCAAGGAACACTGTCCCCCATCTCTCCTCATCCTTAACGCTCTTGTCTCTACAACATAGCAGAAACTTTCGTTCCTAGCAGAGCAAAACTTTATCCCACTCCATCGTTCAGACACTTACTCGAATTCTTTCTCAGTAGCTAGAACCAAACTCTAAGATGACCATCCGTGTTGTATTAGAAATGAATAAAAACTTCAGCTTCTGAAGACAGTTAATGACATATCAACTAAAGCAACAATAAGTTGACCTGTACGGATTCGTTACCCTTGACATCCTTCTTTGCAGTCAGATATTGCTCATTACCCAGTGTTCTTAGCTTGTGCGATCTCCGTACGTTTCCTTTCTCCAGAACTAGCAATATCAAAACACATCTATTTTGCACACCTATAAATTCTTCTTATAGCCGGCCGAAGTGGCCGTGCGGTTGAAGGCGCTGCAGTCTGGAACCGCAAGACCGCTACGGTCGCAGGTTCGAATCCTGCCTCGGGCATGTATGTTTGTGATGTCCTTAGGTTAGTTAGGTTTAACTAGTTCTAAGTTCTAGGGGACTAATGACCTCAGCAGTTGAGTCCCATAGTGCTCAGAGCCATTTCTTCTTATATCTGCCACTACTATTAATGTTATTATTGTCATTATTATTATCAACTTCAATAGTGGCAGCAGCTGACGTACTTCAAGTACTGCCAGGATTAACTTTATTACCTTATAGTCAGTATTAGTTACACACATTGCCACTTCAGACACTCAAATCATTACAATACTGTTAGTCATGTTATTTCTTAGGTAACTATGATCTAAACAAGGTACTGCATGTGTGAAACCCTGATCCGATGTAAGAGAAGACCTAATGGCTCGGATCAGATCAGGTTAAATAAATAAATAAAAAGTAAATACTCCACCTTCACCATGCGACCTTTAGTTTTTCAAGAACACCTTCGGTTCAAAATATCTTATTAGCTCTTCACACTGCTGAGACAGTGTCCAGGTTTCTCAGCCTCACCTAGATCCAACAAGCACGCGTAAGACAAACCTCTCATCACGGAAGAAAGCCCTTTCCGACTAGGAGACCGATCCTGCGTTTTGGATTCTGCCGGTCAGTAGTGCCACACAACTTTATTTTTATCACTTAGACTAGCTGAAAGTAGGTGTGGCACTAGCTAAAAATTTTCGAACACGTACTGCCTTACAAAATTATGACAGTACTTCATTTTACAGCATTTGTGGAAGCAGTCTGGTAGTGATAGTTCGCAGTCGTATTCAGTACTGTATTGACAACTCATAGTTTCATTAACTAACGTTACATACAATAATTCTGGGTAGTAGAAACTCTTGTGAAACCTATTCCACGGTAACGGGTCAGTGTGGCACAGTAGGAAATGTAAAGTGTACACTAATAACTTACCAAATGTCATAATTTCGTGTTTGTCTACAGAACTGTCTATCAGTTATTGAAAGTTACCTTGTAGCTAATGAAATGTTAGCCCCACATGGTTTTCTCTGCTACCGTCTGCAACCTAGCAACAAAACAGAAATATGTTTTACAGATACAATTACGCGGTGCCTACTTTTACGAAGAACTGAACGGAATCGCTTAAAGCCTTAATGAGTCATTATCTAACGGTTTTCGAAGGCTTGTAAACGGTAAGCTGCACATTCCGTACTGTTTTATTTTTCGATGTAGATTACTGCATTTTATTCATCATACCAAAAAATTAGGAAAAATTATTTCATTTTTTAAAAATTCTGTCCCCATGCTTGGATCAAAATATTCACTTATATGGCACGAAAATGGGATCAAATGTATTTTAATTTCAAGAGAATAACTGTTTTTGGGATCTGGTAATAAATTGGTCACTTCCGGAAATGAGATGTCATTTACTTAGTTCACACATATGGTGTTGGGTTAATTTCTGAAAAACGTTTAACAATAGTACTTATAGTTGTTTTCCACCATAGTTGCATAATAAAGATTTCGGCGTGTAAATCCTGATGGACACCAGACCTTACCGCTGTTTTCATCCATTGTCCCATATTATTAATCATATCAGCGACTTAATTTCACCGGAACCGTACTTTTACATATATTTCCTTGTTTAATTTTTTGTATCGGATTATATGGCTATAGACAACAGACATTTCTCACAAATTCCTCAATAGCACTGTATGGTTGTAAATTTTACCCATTTCAGTCCCAGTTACAACCTGAAACACTATTAAATGATGACTTACTGAAACCCTCAGCTGCCGACAGGTGTTGATGATATACCTCGATGTGGAAAAGCTGCACGATCATCAACAGTATTCTGTTCTTTCGAGAACAGTTACTGTCTTCACATGTATAGTTAAAGGCTACCCAGCCATTGACCTTTGTCTGTGCGAATGCGCACAGGTTACCCAAACTCTTACGGGAATCGCCAAAGCGTTCACGAGTAAAGGGTGGATGGGCAAATGTCTATAAGCTACATTACATATGTAGAATTGTGGACAGTTGGGAATGTGAGTCTCACGGGAAGCGTGCAAGGGATAAGTCCCTGCAGTCGCGCTATTCATCTTCTTCAACTGTCCACATCTAGGTATATCAACAGCACCTGTCGGCAGCTGAGGGTTTCAGTTAGTCATCACTTATTCCGGGGAAAAGCTGCACGGTCATCAACAGTATTCTGTTCTTTCGAGAACAGTTACTGTCTTCACATATGAAACACTACTTATTGAGGAAGAAGAAACTACGATTTCTGAAATGAAAGCGTGAACTGACGACAAATGAAAATTTTTACACAGCCGGGATTCCAGTACGGTTTCCCTGCTTGCATGGCAGATGCATTAACCATCTGCGTCACGTTGGTACAGTGGTTAGGCACAACTGCAAGGACTACTCAAGGACACCTCCACTCCAGAGTCCAAATTCCCATTTGCGGCACAGTACCGAAGTAGCGCCCACTAGCCCTATCTCCTCTTTTTGCTTTTCGCATCACGCGTAGTCCCGCACGAGCTAGGGCAAGAGTTTTCTGTACTGGATAATCATATCAGCATTCACGGTGCATGTATGTCTTTTGGACGTGTCCTAGAGAACGGACGCCATTTCTGTGTTTGATCCCGCGGCCGGACATACAGGGTGGGGAAAATAAAAGTGGCCCGGACGAGTGGATACTATTGGACGTAAATGTCTGCATACAACCTCACCCCGCGACGCGCCCACCATGTGTACGCCTACCATGTAATCCCCACCGGTTCGCGTAGGGGGGCCTTCGTCAGTGTGAGTGGAACAGTGCAAAGGGGACTATAGAGAAGCGGGTGTTCGTTGTAGAAAATTATGTGACAACAAAATCGTGAATACCATGCGGTCAGTTGCAAGCTGAGAAGTCGAATGGTGTCAAAGTGCCAGCAAAGAGTGCCATGCAGCGGTTAATCAGAAAATGGTGTCAGACAGGATATGTTTCGAACAAGTCAAAAAACATTTCGAAACGACCCTGCGCACCAGAAAACGTGGCTGCAGTTCACCAGAAAATGCTTCGGAGTCCTACCAAATCTACCCAACGCCTGTCGCAAGAGACTGGTATATCACGTAGATCATGCCGACGAATAGTCCACCTGAACCAACACATGCATCCCTACAGAGTGTCTGTTGTTCATGTGTCAAAACCAGCAGACGCTCCTCAGCGTCTCGAGTTTTGTGATTGGCTGTTTACTGAGACAACAATGAATGATTTGGACATGGATCTGTTCTTTTTGTCTGACAAGCCCTGGGTTCACTTGAATGGTTATGTCAACTCTCAGCATCGTAGGTTCTGGGTAGTGGAGAATCCGCATAACTTCCACATAACACCATTGCATGATGAGACGTTTAGGGTTTGATGTGCAGTGGCTGCACGCCGCATTGTTGGTCCCATCTTCTTTCATCGGTCGCTGACTTCGGCGCTTTACACTGCTAACGTTTTAAGACGATTTGTGGCAGCATTAATGGTGGATGAAAAGACCTACAGTTAGTTCCAACAGGATAGAGGAACTGTCCACGCAACCGGTCGAACTTTGGAGCGCGACAAATTTCTTAGCAGAGGTCAGTCTGATCGCTGCCCTAGCTGGTCACTCAGGTCACCTGACCTGTCAGTGTGCCATTGTTTCGTGTGGGGAGCCCTCAAGTCTAAGGTGCATTCCAGCAAACCTCGTAGTCTTCAAGAACTGCAGCAGAACATTTCGGATGGGAATGAAGCCATTCCAGGAGTCCATCTTCGATCCGCCTTCAGAAACTTATTCGCCAGGGCCTGAAAGTGCAAAGAGATGAATGGTGGTCTCTTTCAACATCTGCTATTGTCAGCTTAGAGCTGTATTTCCTTTCCTCTACTGTGTTTCTTCGTATCCTGGAACTTTGTCCTCCGTGCCACCCTATAGAATATGTTCAGAACGGAGAAATTTCGAACACGTCGAAAAGAAAAGACACGTCGCATGTAAATATATTTTTATTATTCTTATAGCACGGATAAATGAACTGTTATTTATTAATAAATTTCCTTTATGTTTCTAAATTATTGTGCGGTTGCAGAATTTAATTGGCATCGTACGCCAAAACTTGTTGTCTGGCAGAACGTTTTGGGAAATTTTCCCTCTTCGTCGTAGTGCGAATGCCACTGTCGGAGGCCAACGCCAGTTTGTAATCTTGAGAAACTTTAATAATTATGGACATAATTTCTTCATTCTAACAGGTTACCATTACTTCGTGTTGCTGGTTTGTAGATTAAACAGTGCATTATGATAATAACCCTGCAGTAAATGTGGTGCCTACAAAAGTACGTATTCATATAAGAACGGCTGCAAAGATTGTTCCTTTCATTCCTTTTACATCCCTTTAACTCTGCGCATACTGTCGGATAAGGTACCCATTAGGTAACCCCCGTCTTTAAAGTCGCCGTAATATCTTTTCGCTCAGTTTGATGCGGAGGGCAAGTAAATTATTAACGGTAACTTCCTTCCACACCTCTAGTAAAGTAGCAGCAGTTTATGTGTATTTAATGTTCAAAGCAGCATCCTTGTGTTAGCATAAATGTAGTACTTAGGTAGAACGAAGGTCGTGAGGCGCGGTTTACGGCGAAGAAGCACTCCAGCAAATAACAGGTGCTGGTCTGTACAACTATTATCTCTGGGCAACGCCAGAGATCTTTATTACTGCAGCAAGACAGCAGCCAACGCCTGAATACCCGCATCCGAGACTTGGAAGAAGATAACGAACACGAAGGCCTCCCAGGCATCCTCTACGCCTCATTTTCCCCACGATGCTATTCACAGATTCTGTCTGGCCGCGAGCGCCGACAATGACGCATATGTACGAATCGCGGTTTTAAATAGGATACTGCTTCATTTCCCGCTTCCCTTACGAGCGTTCCATTTTTGGAATGATACAGTCATTAGCGTAGATCATCTGCGTTCTAGTTATTCATGGATACCGACCGCCATATAAGGAGAGCCGTCTCGCAATAAATTTTTGCTCTTTGGCAACGTGCTATTGGAAGACAGGCTTGCAGCCTCACAGGGCCCTCTAAGTTCTACATCTGCATCTGTACTTCCTAAGCCACTATGCGGTGTATTTCGGAAGATATTTTTTGTATCACTGTCACATTCCCCCTTCGCCATAGTTTTCAGGGAAAGCGATTGCCGGTGGGCTCTGCGTGGGCTCGAATCTCTCGGAACGTACAGTTTCAAGAAACTTTAACAGTGATGCAGAACACCACTCTTGTAATGTCTGTGTTGGTTGAACATCTCTGCGACGCTTTCGTGCTTACTAAATGAACCTGTAACGAAACGTGCTGCTCTTCTTTGAATCTTCCATATTTTCTCTGTCAATCCAACCTCGTACAGGTCCCAAACAGACGAGGAATATTCAAGCATTGGTGAAATGGTTGTTCTTTAAGCTATCTCCTTTAATGATGGACTACATTTCCTGAGGATTTTTCCAGTGAATTACTACGCTTTGATGTAGGTCAGCATCATGCTTGAAGCACAGTTTTGGATATATCTCAATACTGTCTCATTGCTGCAACAATACTTTTTCGCTGTTTGTGACATCTTTCACAACATTAATAATAAGGCGTTGAAAGGGTCGGGACTGAAAGTACTAACAAAAAAAAAAGCATAATGTCAAGTTATCCGTATAATCTACGGGATATAACGGACATAAGTGGAGATATTTTTATATGTGGTACCTAATATGTACACACACCACTTTTTTGGTTGTTTTTTCTGTGCGTTGAGTAGTCTTCCCACAACCCCGTCACAAATTACGATGTGAGGTTTCTGTCGTAGCGGTTCCACTGAATGGACTGCGCCTATTAATATAGACTACCCATTTTGCGTCTACGCATGCACTCTTGAACAGGTGACGTATTTCCCAGTGGAAAAGAAGCATTAAAGGCTTGCTGTTACCACATGTACTTGGAGGTGGTATCCAACCTAAAAACATACGACTTGTAACAGCTATAATTATTAGCCTACAAATGACTTAAATATTGATGTAATGTTTTCAGTACACTGTTGTCAGCCACTAACAGAAATATCTGTATGTTTGTTTTAATCTATAAATAATAAATCGCAATGGACTAACGTTACAGTATTTTTCAGCTACTTAATCTTCTGTGTGGGTATAAACTTCTTATAAATCCGAGAAAGTTGATTACCTGTACCATTGTCCCTACTATCAGGATTAGCACTGTCTTCATCAAAAAGTGTTTGTAGAAGTTACGAGAACAAATATGTGACTTTTACTATGTTACACCAGATACTAGTGCACTAGAGATCGTAAACATAAGAAATAAAATAAAGCTATTACAGTAATATTCGCAAACACGATAATGTAAGTTTTTGTGTAGTGACTAAATTAAAACAGCAAGTGTTTTCAAACTTTTCTTTTGCATTATAAAGTACAATAATAGATATCAAATCTTCTCACACAAATAAACTACAATTCAATAGGTGTAAAACAGTAAGGAAGAAACCATGTTAGTATTAAGTGTGAGCTCAACACTGATGAAGCAACTTTAGAATTTCATTTTCTTCGTTATTGACTTGAAGGCTTTCAAAACAGTAATGATTTATTGGAGATACGTAGCAAGCTGAAATGCATCAGGATAGAGCCAGCTTGCTGGTTTAATTCTCATTATATGGAGTTTGCAAGTGAAAAACTGTTACAGAACAAGTCGTGCAATGTTCTTCGTTCATTTCCTTCAGAAAATGGCATATCAACTATCCTTGTATGACGTTTAGAAGTATTTCGTTTTATTTTATTTTATTGTATTACTTCCGTGTCTCTGATACTACTTGATATCGGATGTGCATCACTTTGTATGCGATTGTGAAGCCTATAAGTGTATTGTTGAATCAAATCCATATGAAAATGTGGAGATAAAGAAACTATAATATGTTGCACGTGTGCAAAAGCGGATGGACACTTGCGTCAGAAAATTTAAACAAACTGTTCGGACCACCACGCTGATGGTCGAGAGGTTGACTGTGTGATCATACGTTAGATCAGCTTCAGGAATGGCCATCAGCGATAACCGAAATGATTTAGCAAGAATGAAGAAGGCAGTCAGGGCCTCAAACTTCCATAAGCTATCAACTGACGGAAAACCTATACATTCAGTTCGCCCTCCTGAACCTGAATCATAGTGTAAATTCCGGAAGGCTGTAGTTTCATGAGTTCGTTTTGAACACTGTTCCTGAAGCTGTTATGGATCCCACGAAGCCAACTTATAGGAACCTAACTCACCCAGAAGTCCTCCAAAAGAGTCTAAATGGGGATCCTAATGAGTCTTAGACACGAGTACCTAAAATGTGTGAGGAGTTAAAAACGCTGAAACGGGTGTTAGTGAACCTGTATTAACATTTAATGACGGAAACATGGGGAGAATAAGAGCTCCACCCCGTCTTAATATCATTCCGCGCTGTCATACTGTAAAGGGGGTAGAAATTAATCGACAAGTTGAGACTTACCAAGACACAGTGTGAAGGCCGAGTTCATCGCCAAAGAAGCGAGGTCAACCAGAAGGAAGAAGCTTTTAGGAAAGGAGAGTGGCAAAGAAGATGATGCATATGGGTTCTATTAAGCCTTAATTTAAAAATGTGACTGATTTTTTTCTCGTTTTAAACTTCGAGCACAATTTTCTCGAAATGTTTTTTTGTACCTCAAGTTCCCATATCTCAAGAACTACGACTACTTGTCATAGCAACATTACACTTTGTAACTTGTTTTACCATAACATACTGTGGCTACTGAAGCATAATCATGGTCGTCATTTGAATAGCTATGAATCTAGAACCTTAAGTGTATAAATATTCAGAGTAACAATGGCATACTTTTATAAAAAAAATATGTGTTTCACCTTTCTGTTTGTTTCAACAACGTGCGATGAACGGTGTGCTCCGAAACACTTGTGCGTGCACCAGCATTGTGCTCTTTCGGCAGAGATGCCACACCTCGCCATCTAGCCTGCTTTTCAGGGCATACAAGGCTCTGAACCCCAAGTTTTATGAAGAGTCGTGGACGTCCAACCATTTAGCGCCTAGTTATAGTTTTACTGTCCTTCCACTTCTTCGCGGAGGTGCTCGCGACAGTAGCACGAGAAAATTCAACCAGCTTCTCCATTTTCAAGTTACCCTTTCACAGGCTCTGCGTAATAATAATCTGCCCTTTTTCAAAGTCAGTTGTCTCAATGGAAACATGTGTATACCGCTTACACACTTCTGTCGTGTGCCCGCAACGCCACCAGGTGACATCCCATGTCGCGATGGGCTCTGGTCGTAATGTTTTGGCTGATCAGTGTAAAGAGATCCTTATGGTGTTTCTGTAACTACAGTGCGGATGTTAATTAGAAAACGAATCTTACAAGCTGATTACGGAGGTTAGAAATATAACGAAATATGTACCATTAATTGCACGTTACATTGCACGTGGTGCTTGCTAGAGCTCTTCTTAGTTCTGCTTCGGCACTCGGCCGCCTGCGGGCTGCAGAGCGTTACAGGAGAGCAGATAGTGCAGACTCGCTGACACACCTCGCTCCTCCGATAAATGAATCACCGCACAACAGGTAGTGGAGTCTACCGGGTCCCTTTATCGGTCACACTATGCTTGCGATGTCCGGGCTCCTTCGTTATCTACGAGGCCCTAACAGTAAGCCAAGTTTCTTTGCAAGGCAGTACCTTGCACATTAGATTTGATAAGGAATTTGTCGCTATCGCAGCTGGCGCTGGGACGATGAGTGAAGTGAACGCTTCTGGATACTTTAGGCAGCAGTTACGACCATAGCCGGCCGGAGTGGCAGAGCGGTTCTAGGCGCTTCAGTCTGGAACCGCGCGACCGCTACCGTCGCAGGTTAGAATCCTGCCTCGGGCATGGATGTGTATGATGTCCTTAGGTTAGTTAGGTTTAAGTAGCTCTAAGTTCTAGGGGACTGATGACCTCAGATGTGAAGTCCCATAGTGCTCAGAACTATTTGAACAAGTTACGACCATAGATAGAATCCTGAGGGGGCCGAGGACTCGCTTTCTCGCATTATGACAATATCAAAGAAACGTCTACGAGCCATTATAAAGACCAATTACATTTGCTGTTATGCTATAAAATAAGCATACGCTAAGCAGGGCATGCACCTATATAATAAATATGAAGTAATAGGAAAACCCTTAAAGAACGAGTAAGAAGTGCTGGCAGATAAAGAAAGAAAAGAGCAAACCTTAACCCCGATGCCGCGCGGGAATAGCCGAGCGGTCTGGGGTGCTGCAGTCATGGCACCTACGTTTGGAGTTTATCTATACGAGTGTTTTACGCGGGAAATGTCTAGGTGGTATCCAAGAAATTAACGAGAGTAGGGGAACTGCCCCCTTCTTCCGGAGGGGTGGTAACTTAAGTTCTTTTGGATTGATCCCAGCTGCCGCCGTTCCTAAGGGTGGGGTCTAGCACCAATTTTTTATAAATTTATAAACATTTTCCCACTCCGTCAGGTTGGCTGGTACAACAATCATATAAAGATTATTTTGAAGAGAAAATATATTTGTTTCAATAACTATTGTTTAATTACGCGTTTCACTTTCTTAGGGTACCATAAGACTTTCTACAAACACAGAGGAAACGAAAAAAAATTAATAGCCAGAGGCGACGGCCTATCATGCACACTTCGAAATAAAAATATCAATGAAACGTCTACGAGCCATTATAAAGACCAATTACATTTGCTGTTATGCTATAAAATAAGCATACAGTAAACAGGGCATGCGCCTATATAAAAAATATAAAGTAATAGGAAAACCCTTAAAGAACGAGTAAGAAGTGCTGGCAGATACAGAAAGAAAAGAACAAACCTTAACCCCGATGCCGCGCGGGGATAACCGAGCGGTCTAAGGCGCTGCAGTCATGGACTGTGCGGCTGGTCCGAGCGGAGGTTCGAGTCCTCCCTCGGGCATGGGTGTGTGTGTTTGTCCTTAGGATAATTTAGGTTAGGTAGTGTGTAAGTTTAGGGACTGATGACCTTAGCAGTTAAGTCCCATAAGATTTGACACACATTTGAACATTTAACCCCGATACACAATAACGGTGGCAGAGTGGTGCAGAGACAGGATCACACTTACAGAACAGCGGACTTACGACTTCGTTGAAAAACTGTATACTGAAAATTAATCAAAACAGCTGAAGACATCAAACGTGTAAACAGTTAAGCAATGGATTAAGTGCTACGTGGAAATTAAGAGGCCGAAGCTCAGATGGCATGAATTACTAGGTAGGCTGCTGCATAGAATATCCTAAAGAAAGAATATATGAAAATAATAAACAAAAATGATATGACGTACTATATAAAAATTTAGAAAAGGAACGTTTCCATAAAGCACCAGTAGGCTGCGCACATAATAGCACGTAGAGGCAACTGATGCAGGTCTTAATAAAGATACATTAAAAAGTAGCCCAAACTATGCGAATCTAGCCGGCCACGGTGGACGAGCGGTTCTAAGGCGCTTCAGTTCGGAACCGCGTGACTGCTACTGTCACATGTTCGAATCCTGCCTTGGGCATGGATGTGTGTGATGTCCTTAGGTTAGTTAGGTTTAAGTAGTTCTAAGTTCTAGGGGACTGATGACCACAGCAGTTGAGTCCCATAGTGCTCAGAGCCATTTGAACCAACCTAACTGTTAACCTAAAATCACTCCTATGCCATCAATAGAAATAGGGTAAAGCCTATAAAAATATAAAACTTGTGAATTATAGATTACAGCGACCAGTCGTCCTTTTCAAATTTTATTGTGCAGATCTAGATTTTGGCTAGAAGCATATAATAGTGCATGAAGCCCGACCAACAGGCATTACATGCATTGATCAAAAATAATTGTACATTGAGAATGGCTAGCTTCTAGGCAAAATCTAGATCTGCACAATAATATTTGAAAAGGACGACTGATAATTTACAAGTCAAATATAACAGTCGCTGAGTGCAACAGCTTTCTGAATGGAAGGTAACGTGATAAAAATATAAAACATGAGAAAACAAATAAGATGGAGACAGGCTAGAAAAGTTCCTTTTTTGTTGTGATCTATATGTAACGTTTTTCGATATAGCTCATTATACTATATTCCCATGTATACATGATCCAAGTGTGTGGCGCTATGCTCATGACATACGTAGAGCACCATTGGGTGTAAGCCTGTTAGTAACAGAAGCCCTTATTAAACATTCTATAGTATGCTAACAGTAAATGGCTTGGTTTTAAGGTCATTTGTTTAAAGATAATTTCAACTTGTATCTTTTTAAAGTGGATAAATCAATTTAATGCATGTTACTTATGAAAAGGTTTATATAGTTGTGAACGTTGCTAGTCTAATGTGACTGCATTTGTGTATACATAACTCAAAGTGAGCTTAAGTAATTTCTCAAACAGTTTGCATGGTCAAATGTAACATTACATGTGGTCCCATGTAACCTGACGTACCACATTTCATGTTATCGTTTTATGTAATTTATTCTCATAGTGTAGGCTGATCATCCAGAAGATTATGTCGACCTGCCTAATAGCCGGTATGTCCACTACTGACAGCGACAACAGCGATGACTCGAAGTGGCGTGAAAGCAATGAGGCCTTGGCAGGTTCAAATGGTTCAAATGGCTCTGGGAACTATGGGACTTAACATCTGAGGTCATCAGTCCCCTAGAACTTAGAACTACTTAAACCTAACTAACCTAAGGACATCACACACATCCATGCCCGAGGCAGGATTCCAACCTGCGACCGTAGCGGTCGCGCGGTTCCAGACTGTAGCGCCTAGAACCGCTCGGCGAAAAAGGCAGGCCCTTGGTAGGTCGCAGTAGGGAGGTGAGACCACATCTCGCTCCCGTAAATTCCGGGGAGGGGGATGATCAGCTCTGACGCCACGCTCCATCACATCCCGGATGTGTTCGATCGGATTCAGGTCTAGCGGGCTGGGAGGGAAGCACATCAATTGGAACTCGCCACTGTGTTACTCGAACCGCTCCATCACACTCCTGGCCTTGTGACATGGCGAATTATCTTGTTGGAAAATGCCACTGTCGTCGGGAAATGGCTCGAATGTCTCTGAGCCCTATGGGACTCAACTTCTGTGGTCATCAGTCCCGTAGAACTTAGAACTACTTAAACCTAACTAACCTAAGGACATCACACACATCCATGCCCGAGGCAGGATTCGAACCTGCAACCGTAGCGGTCGCGAAGTTCCGGACTGTAGCGCCTAGAACAGCTCGGCCAACCCGGCCGGCCTCGTCGGGAAACATGACCTTCATGAAGAGGTGTACGTTGTCTGCAATCAGTGTACGAAACTCCTGGGCCGTCCTGGTGCCTTGCAATTGCTCCATTGGACCCGTGGAGGCCCACGCGAATGTCCCCTAGAGCTTTTTGGAGCCGCCGTCATCTTGTCTCCGTCCCGCAGAATGGGTATCAAGGAGCTGTTCAACTGGAAGGCGACGGATTCGCGCCCTCCCATCGGCAAGATTAAGGAGATATCGGGATTCATTAGACCATGCAACGCTCTGCTCTGCCACTGCGCCAACGTCCAGTACGGGTGGTCACGTGCCCATTTGAGTCGTAGTTGCCGACGTCGTGGTGATAACATTGGCACATGCATGGGTCGTCGTCTGAGCAGTTTCAAAGTTAGAGGTGTTCGGTCACTCTGTGCTCACGCACACTTGTACATTGCCCAGCATTAAAATTTGATGTTAGTTCCGCAACAGTTCTCCGCCTGTCCGGTTTTACCAGTCTGCCGAGCCTACAATGTTCGACATCTGTAATGCTGGGTGGCCGCCCAACCTCACGACGTCTGGAAGTGGTTTCGCCTTGGTTTCGCCACGTGTCGAACTCATCACAGCACTCCTCGAACATCCTACAAGTCGTGCAGTTTCCGAAATGCTCTTGAGGACCCTATGGGCCAGCACAGTCTACCCTCGGTCACAGATGGATTACGCGCCTTCCCCACTCAACACACGGACGGCACTCTCGCCGATACTACATGCTCTGAGGTTGTGTCTGACTAGTACTTATTCCTCGCCAGGTGAGGCTGCCATCCCCTGAACCGGGTTATGTTGATAGTAGGTCTGGGCTCATTATATGCTGGCTGATCGGTGTATGAGCCAGATTAACGACAGATTTACGTAAACTCTCTTTTAAGCCTAGCAAATGATAAACGACCTGTGGCGCTTCCTCTGTACGTTAATCACTAACGGTAACCCTGTCCTCAGCAAGGCAATGCAGGCAAAAACAGTTAATGAACTCGTAAGATACGATTGAGACTCCGCATCAGCTGTAGAATATCTCAGAACAAATAAAATTTTGTGCCGAACGAGGACTCAGAGCGGGATTTCCTCCTTGTTTGGAGTAGCCGCATTTGCAAATTCAAAATGTTCAAAATGTGTGTGAAATCTTATGGGACTTAACTGCGAAGGTGATCAGTCCCTAAGCCTACACACTACTTAAGCTAAATTATCCTAAGGACAAACACACACACCCATTCCCGAGGGAGGACTCGAACCACCGCCGGGACCAGCCGCACAGTCCATGACTGCAGCGCCTTAGAGCTGCATTGGCAGCTTCACCTACCCGAGAACTCTTTCAGAAGCGGCCCAAATCTCCATCTGCCCGTGTCTCCTCTCCCTTCTACTCATACTATATACCGTGATTCCCACACCGGGTGAGACACTCTTTTCTCTCGTCATGTTTCCTAGCTACGGTATGAAATACTATAAAGCAGCAGGACATACACTCCTGGAAACTGAAATAAGAACACCGTGAATTCATTGTCCCAGGAAGGGGAAACTTTATTGACACATTCCTGGGGTCAGATACATCACATGATCATACTGACAGAACCACAGGCACATAGACACAGACAACAGAGCATGCACAATGTCGGCACTAGTACAGTGTATATCCATCTTTCGCAGCAATGCAGGCTGCTATTCTCCCATGGAGACGATCGTAGAGATGCTGGATGTAGTCCTGTGGAACGGCTTGCCATGCCATTTCCACCTGGCGCCTCAGTTGGACCAGCGTTCGTGCTGGACGTGCAGACCGCGTGAGACGACGCTTCATCCAGTCCCAAACATGCTCAATGGGGGACAGATCCGGAGATCTTGCTGGCCAGGGTAGTTGACTTACACCTTCTAGAGCACGTTGGGTGGCACGGGATACAAGCGGACGTGCATTGTCCTGTTGGAACAGCAAGTTCCCTTGCCGGTCTAGGAATGGTAGAACGATGGGTTCGATGACGGTTTGGATGTACCGTGCACTATTCAGTGTCCCCTCGACGATCACCAGTGGTGTACGGCCAGTGTAGGAGATCGCTCCCCACACCATGATGCCGGGTGTTGGCCCTGTGTGCCTCGGTCGTATGCAGTCCTGATTGTGGCGCTCACCTGCACGGCGCCAAACACGCATACGACCATCATTGGCACCAAGGCCGAAGCGACTCTCATCGCTGAAGACGACACGTCTCCATTCGTCCCTCCATTCACGCCTGTCGCGACACCACTGGAGGCGGGCTGCACGATGTTGGGGCGTGAGCGGAAGACGGCCTAACGGTGTGCGGGACCGTAGCCCAGCTTCATGGAGACGGTTGCGAATGGTCCTCGCCGATACCCCAGGAGCAACAGTGTCCCTAATTTGCTGGGAAATGGCGGTGCGGTCCCCTACGGCACTGCGTAGGATCCTACGGTCTTGGCGTGCATACGTGCGTCGCTGCGGTCCGGTCCCAGGTCGACGGGCATGTGCACCTTCCGCCGACCACTGGCTACAACATCGATGTACTGTGGAGACCTCACGCCCCACGTGTTGAGCAATTCGGCGGTACGTCCACCCGGCCTCCCGCATGCCCACTATACGCCCTCGCTCAACGCCCGTCAACTGCACATACGGTTCACGTCCACGCTGTCGCGGCATGCTACCAGTGTTAAAGACTGTGATGGAGCTCCGTATGCCACGGCAAACTGGCTGACACTGACGGCAGCGGTGCACAAATGCTGCGCAGCTAGCGCCATTCGACGGCCAACACCGCGGTTCCTGGTGTGTCCGCTGTGCCGTGCGTGTGATCATTGCTGGTACAGCCCTCTCGCAGTGTCCGGAGCAAGTATGGTGGGTCTGACACACCGGTGTCAATTTGTTCTTCTTTCCATTTATAGGAGTGTAGTCCGAAGCAATGCATGCATGTCCGAAGGACAGACACTGCGTCTATGATCAACAGTCACATTCAGTTAAGAATGAACTAGAAAATTGCGATTATGGTTCCGCATCATCTGTGTAGAGACCACGGTAGTATAACATGAGCACAAGGGATAGTAGACACCAGAGCAAATGAAGATTTGGGTCACTTCTGGATAATCGAAGTGGCTCAGGCGCCCGCTAGCGATAGGAGGGTGCTCCGGGGTCGGGTCACGGTCCGGCACAACTTTTCATTTGTTGAGCATTATCTACGGCTGACGCGGAACTATAATCGTATTTAGCAAGTTCATTCCATGTTTGTAACAATGTTTCACTGTTTGTCTGAGACAGGGTCATTTTGGAAAGCTGTAAATCATGAAGAACGTACCTGAAATGTTCGGACACCAGACATGGAGGAAAATGTATTTAACATTGTGGAAGGTGACCACCGTGTCAGTATAGGGTAAAGTCAGCCGACCGTGTGGAACATTCTCCATGACAACGGTTAACAACCTTACCACTTACTGCATGTACAGGGCATACTAGTGCCAGACTTTCCACATCAGGAGAAGTTTTGTCACAGTCCGGCTATTTATCGTGAATGCAGCGCCTGTTCCTTTGGAGATGCATGCATTGCTTCGGATTGTATACACTGAAGAGCCAATGAAACTGGTACACCTGCCTAATATCGTGTAGGATCCCCGCGAGCACGCAGAAGTGCCGCAACACGACGTGGCATGGCTCGACTAATGTCTGGAGTAGTGGCTGGAGGGAACTGACATCATGAATCCTGTAGGGGTACCCACAAATCCGTAAGAGTACGAGTGGTGGAGATCTTCTTTCGAACAGCACGTTGTAAGGCATCCTACAATGTTCAATAATGTTCATGTGTGAAGAGTTTGGTGGGCCGTGCAAGTGTTTCAACTCAGAAAAATGTTCCTGGAGCCACTCTGTAGAAATTCTTGACCTGTAGGGTGTCGCATTGTCCTGCTGGAATTGCTCAATAATGTTCATGTGTGGGGAGTTTAGAGGCCAGCGCAAGTGTTATGAACTCAGAATAATGTTCCTCGAGCCACTCTGTAGCAACTCTGGACGTGTGGGGTATCGCACTGTCTTGCTGGAATTGCCTAAGTCTGTTGGAATGCACAATGTACATTAATGGATGCAGGCAATCAGACAGGATGCTTATGTACGTGTCACCTGTCAGAGTCGTATCTAGACGTATCAGCGGTCCCGTATCCACTCCAACTGCACACGCCCCTCGTCATTACAGAGCCTCCACCGGCTTGAACAGTCCACTGCAGGCAGGCAGGGTCCATGGATTCGTGAGGTTTTCTCCATAACCGTACACGTCCATCCTATCGGTACAATGTGAAACGAGACCCGTCCGACCAGGCAACGTGTTCCCAGTCATCAAAATTCCAACGTCTATGATGAAGGACCCAGGCGATCCGTAAATCTTTGTGTCGTGTAGTCATCAAGGGTACACGAGCGGGCCTTCGGCTCCGAAAGCCCATATCGATCATGTTTCGTTGAACGGTTCGCGTGCTGACACTTGTCGATGGCTCAGAATTGCTGTCACGTTGAACGGTTTCCTTCAGTTGTCGTTGGTTCCGTTCTTGCAGGATCTTTTTCCGGCTGCAGCGATGTCAGGTTTTTTTTTTTTTTTTTTTTTGCCAGATTTTTGATATTCGCGATACACTCGTGAAATGGTCGTACGGGGAAAATCCCAACTTCATCGCTACCTCGGAGATGCTGTGTCCCATCGCTCGTGAGCGCGACTATGACACCACGTTCAAACTCCTTTAAATCTTAATAACCGGCCATTGTAGCAGCAGTAGCCGATCTAACAACTGCGCCAGATACTTGTCTTGCCGGCCGCGGTGGTCGTGCGGTTCTAGGCGCTCCAGTCCGGAGCCGCGCTGCTGCTACGGTCGCAGGTTCGAATCCTGCCTCGGGCATGGATGTGTGTGATGTCCTTAGGTTAGTTAGGTTTAATTAGTTCTAAGTTCTAGGGGACTGATGACCAAAGCAGTTGAGTCCCATAGTGCTCAGAGCCATTTGAACCATTTGAACTTGTTGTCTTATGTAGGCGTTGCCGACCGTAGCGCCGCATTCTGCCTGTTTACATTTCTCTGTGTTTGAATACGCACACCTAGACAAGTTTCTTTGGTGTTTCAGTGTATTACAACGCAGACACGGCATTATACTAAAAAGGAGTGTTACAGTGCTCATAAACAAGATTTGTGCAGCTGGCGATGATCGTGATTCTAAGTCATCAGTATTGCACGGTATTGATGTTATGACCAGATTGGACGAACAAAAAAATACATAAATCTGAAACTAGAGCAGCGCGATATCGAGAAAGCAGAGTGGCGGAACAATCGGAATTAACATAACCAGCACTCGCGCGCGCGCTAATGCATCAGATAACAAACGGCGCGGCCAGATGTTTGTGGTCGTGCTAATTGCAGCTGCGCAAACAATTTCATATTCGCGTTGCCGCCACCGACGCTACCACCAGGGCGCTTCATTAATTCCGGGAAACGCAGACGGTGGTCTCCGCGTAATGAATTCCGCACAAATAATCGGATGAGTAATGGAGACCCCTGCCGTTAATTGGCGACTCCGGACGGGAGGGAATGGGGTGGGAGGCGCTCGTAAATGCGACGGGACGGCTTAGGGACACAAGCGCGTTACCGAGTAAAACGAAAACGACCGAAACTCCGCGGATAACTGCTCGCCCGTCCCGGTAAGCCACAGGTGGCGCTCCTTAGAGAGTGCTGGAAATATTTCCCCGCAAGACGTTTTTTCCCATAATCTCCCGCGCCCGTGCGCGTGAATGTGGCCAATCCGCCTGTTACGGGCATTAAGCAGCGGGGAATGATAATTGCCTGCGTTCCTCGTCCATCCTTTTCTCTCTCTCTCCTGTCCCCCAGGAAGGCACGACCTTCGTAACGGCCTCCAGGTGTCAGTCGAAGCGCATTATGAAGCGCCCCGGAATAAAGCAGCGGCCGGCGATAAACACTGAACGGACGACACGCCGCCAGCGGCTCGTATTGTGTGTGTCGCTCCTGTCGTGGAGACAGAAGAGCTGCATTCCTGCCCAGGCTTCCTTTTTTTGCCCCTCACTTCTTCTTCTCTTCCTCGTCTCCTGCCTCCAACATGCAACCGGCAGACTCCCTCTCTACGCGCTCTCCCGCCATCCCCTTTCCCATTCCGGGTTACGTTATAACGTCATTTGCTTGTGAAATGTTTGCGGACCCCGCCCACAAATCAACCACCTCACCCCCCCCCCCCCTCCCTCAACGCTCGAGAATTTTCCTTTGTCCGAGAAAGATTCGCTTCTGCAGTATCGCCCGCGCCATAAATCACTAGCGACTTCCTCTTCTTTTTTTCTCTCTCGTGGACGTAAAAACCACTTTGCATTGTGTCCCGTAAGTTACTGTTTTCGGGAAACCGCTTTGATGTTAGAAGTCTCCGGGTCCCAGCTTTGTGGCTTCAAGCGCTGAAGTCCTCTACCACTTCCTGTGTTAACTACTGTTTCGCATTCCTGTACGCATAAGAACGAAACGAAAATGTCTCCAAGTTTCGTCCAGGAAGACAGCTAAACGCGAATATATGTTCAAAATTAGTTTAGAATTGATAGCTGCGAAGAAAGTGAAGTGAGTCTCACAAGAAAGGCAGGGAAGGAATTCAACTGTCGCATGTGTCCCATAGCGACATCAACCAGCCACGACTGCCGGGCACTCATCCTCACGCTGCAACACTTGCTGCCTTCGCTCTGCTGCGAGCTTTAGGCGGCTTGCGTTACTATGAGATCGTTCGTTACGCGCTGAGATTGTATTCTTTATCTTACAGTTTCGGGCTTAATATTCTATCTGTTACTAGCTTTTTGCTCGAGACTTCCCTATGTAAGCATTATATATATATATATATATATATTAGCCCATCTCCCCCTCCCCTAGCTCTCTCCAATTCTTCTTTCACCTCCTCTCTCCATCTCCTCTTCCCCTGTTTCTGTCCACCTTCTGCACCTCCACACTGTGTCCATCTCCTGTTGCCCTCCACTTTCCTTTCCGCGTCCCTCTCTTCCTCACCCTGTTCTTTCCGTCCATCTCCTCCTCTTCCTTTTCTGTCCATTTCCTCCTCCTCCACTATCTGTCCATCTCCTCCTACCCTATCTTTCTGCCTGTCCTCCCCCTGTCTCTGTGCTGTATTTTTCTGGTAATTTTGTGGCACGTTATGTGGTACACGTGAATACCATTTGCAAATTGTGTCTCAAATAGACACGCCCCAGGATGCGACACATTTTAAAAGGCTGGAAGAGGTTGGAGACTGAGTTTATAGAAGAGCATTTGTTGCTTCACAGTAGTTGGTAATCCTTTATTTAACAAGACATACTTAAAAATGTCGGTAACATATAAATCAATGATAACTGTCAGACCGATTTCTGGACGGCGAACCAAAAGTACCAAGTTTTCCAACATTTTTTTTTCTTTTTCAGAACAAGTAATACCTCTTTAAAACAACAAGTTTAACAATTACAAAAATACAGCTCGAGAGCCCTTTAAATATCTGTAAGATCTCAACAGGCAAATCTATCTTCAATTACAGAAAGAACATTACCATAACAATTTGAAAAACACTCATTAGATACTAAACTTAAAACAAAAAGGTGACCCTTATGCAGAAAAAATTTACAAGTTCAGTGTTACCATATACCAAATAACTTGAGGGCGCTTTTGGTGCTACCAGTTTAGCAACATTTCAAACAGGAAGGTAACTATACTCAAAATTTTACAAGTTGAGCGCTTGACAATACTTCAAAATTTATGGGTCTAGGATTAATAAGCCACAGCTGCAAAATACTAACACGAATTCTTTACAGACGAAAGGAAAAACTGGTAGAAGCCGACCTCGGGGAAGATCAGTTCGGATTCCGTAGAAATATTGGAACACGTGAGGCGATACTGACCTTACGACTTATCTTAGAAGAAAGATTAAGAAAAGGCAAACCTAGGTTTTTAGCATTTGTAGACTTAGAGAAAGCTTTTGACAATGTTGACTGGAATACTCTCTTTCAGCCGGCCGAAGAGGCCGAGCGGTTCTAGGCGCTACAGTCTGGAACCGAGCGAACGCTACGGTCGCAGGTTCGAATCCTGCCTTGGGCATGGATGTGTGTGATGTCCTTAGGTTAGTTAGGTTTAATTAGTTCTAAGTTCTAGGGGGCTTATGACCTCAGCAGTTGAGTCCCATTGTGCTCAGAGCCATTTGAACCAACTCTCTTTCAAATTCTAAAGGTGGCAGGGGTAAAATACAGGGAGCGAAAGGCTATTTACAATTTGTACAGAAACCAGATTGCAGTTATAAGAGTCGAGGGGCATGAAAGGGAAGCAGTGGTTGGGAAGGGAGTGAGACAGGGTTGTAGTCTCTCCCCGGTGTTATTCAATCTGTATATTGAGCAAGCAGTAAAGGAAACAAAAGAAAAATTCGGATTAGGTATTAAAATCCATGGAGAAGAAATAAAAACTTTGAGGTTCGCCGATGACATTGTAATTCTGTCAGAGACAGAAAATGACTTGGAAGAGTAGTTGAACGGAATGGGCAGTGTCTTAAAAGGAGGATATAAGATGAACATCAAAAAAAGGAAAACGAAGATAATGGAATGTAGTCGAATTAAGTAGGGTGATGCTGAGGGAATTAGATTAGGAAATGAGAAACTTAAAGCAGTAAAGGAGTTTTGCTATTTGGGGAGCAAAATAACTGATGATGGTCGAAGTAGAGAAAATATAAAATGTAGGCTGGCAATGGCAAAGAAAGCGTTTCTGAAGAAGAGAAATTTGTTAACATCGAGTATAGGTTTAAGTGTCAGGAAGTCGTTTCTGAAAGTATTTGTATGGAGTGTAGCCATGTATGGAAGTGAAACATGGACGATAAATAGTTTGGACAAGAAGAAGAAGATTCGAAATGTGGTGCTACAGACGAATGCTGAAGATTAGATGGGTAGATCACATAACTAATGATGAAGTACTGAATAGAACTGGGGAGAAGAGGAGTTTGTGGCACAACTTGACAATAAGAAGGGACTGGTTGGTAGGACATGTTCTGAGGCATCAAGGGATCACAAATTTAGCATTGGAGGGCAGCGTGGAGAGTAAAAATCGTAGAGGGACACCAAGAGATGAATACACTAAGCAGATTCAGAAGGATGTAGGTTGCAATAAGTACTGGGAGATGAAGAAGCTTGCACAGGATAGGGTAACATGGAGAGCTGCATCAAACCAGTATCAGGACTGAAGACCACAACAACAACAACAGGATTACAACAAATATTTGGAACGTCCTTTGGGCATTAACAACTTCGGAACATAAGGTAACAACGATTTTAAAATTCACAGCACTCCACAAATAAGAACAGAAACATCTTAAAAACAAGAATACAAGAAAAAGCTGGGCTGCCGGAGGCAAGGCTTGGCTAGGAAGGCTTATGGTAGCGGACACGTTGATTTAATCTTAAGTCCAAATTACATAAGATTAAGAACTTAACTTATAGGGGGACGCCTTGGTAAGCGAGGAGGCCGCGCCGCCTCAGTGGCTGCCGCAAGACGGGAGGCGGAACACAACGCCGTACACACGTGCACAGCCGACGTAGAAAGCCACGACCGGTGAACCAGCCAGTCGTGGGTATCACACTGGGGCAGACGGCTCCAACGCTACCAACAACTTGGGAAGCCGAGGGCAATCACAGACATATCATTCATGCAAGACAGAGCATCAAATTAATTCCCATGGCCCTACGCAAGGATACCAAATGCAGACCCAGCCCCTGACATCGCCCAAATCTAAGCGTCACAATGACTGCATAATTAAAACAAAGATTAACCGGTTAATCGTTTACAGTAATGACCAACACACAGGAATTAATTTGATTAATCAGACTGTCAACAAGATCCCTTCCCCCCTCCAGAAAAACAAATTCTCTTAAGTAAGCTTACAATTAAGGTGAAATGCTTAAGTTCTAATAGCTAAGTACGAGATCACAGTAGTAAAAAAATATATATAAAACAGCAAAGAAAATAAACTCATTCTTTTAAGAGAAGTGCCGGATCTAATCAAAACCTGCCGACGGGAGTATAGATATCGAGCCAACATTCATCGGGCCGCTGGCGTTTGCTTATCACGACTATGCCTGACGTTACAATTTATGCACAAGTTGAGCAAGCAGGAACTGCCCTGGCTCCATATTCGACTTCAGTGGTGTCTAATATATGCCGCAGAACATATTACAATCAGATTAATCTCACTCGCAAGCAATAATGACACGATCACCGAAATGCTGAACAAATTGCAATAAAAGGGAAATGCAGTTGAAAACACTAACACATACCAAGCATAAGGGGAGTCCACACAGAGAGGGTTAGGGCGAATTTACACTACTAGCCATTAAAATTGCTACACCTAGAAGAAATGCATATGATAAATGGGTATTCATTGGACAGATATACTAGAACTGACATGTTGACTACATTTTCACGCAATTTGGGTGCATAGATGCTGAGAAATCATTACCCAGAACAACCACCTCTGGCCGTAATAACGGCCTTGATATGCCTGGGCATTGAGTCAAACAGAGCTTGGATGGCGTGTACGGGTACAGTTGCCCGTGCAGCTTCAACGCAATACCACAGTTCATCAAGAATAGTGACTGGCCTATTGTGACGAGCCAGTTGCTCGGCCACCATTGACCAGACGTTTTCAATTGGTGAGAGATCTGGAGAATATGCTGGCCAGGGCAGCAGTCGAACATTTTCTGTATCCAGAAAGGCCTATACAGGACCTGCAACATGCGGTGGTGCATTATCCTGCTGAAATGTAGGGATTCACAGGGATTGAATGAAGGTTAGAGCCACGGGTCGTAATACATCTGAAACGTAAATTCCACTTTTCAAAGTGCCGTCAATGCGAACAAGAGGTGACGGAGATGTGTAACCAATGGCACCTCATACCATCACGCCGGGTGATACGCCAGTATGGCGATGACGAATACACGCTTCCAATGTGCGTTCACCGCAATATCGCCAAACACCTATGCGGCCATCATGATGCTGTAAACAGATCCTGGATTCATCCGATATAATGACGTTTTGCTATTCGTCGTTGAGTACACCATCGCAGGCGCTCCTGTCTGTGATGCAGCGTCAAGGGTAACTGCAGCCGTGGTCTCCGAGCTGATAGTCCATGCTGCTACAAACGTCGTCGAACTGTTCGTGCAGATGGTTGTTGTCTTGCAAACGTCCCCATCTGTTGACTCAGGGATCGAGGCGTGGCTGCACGATCTGTTACAGCCATGCGGATAAGACGCCTGTCATCTCGACTGCTAGTGATACGGGGTCGTTGGGATCCAGCACGGCGTTCCGTATTAACCTCCTGAACCCATCGATTCCATATTCTGCTAACAGTCATTGGATCTCGACCAACGCGAGCAGCAATGTGGTGATACAATAAACCGCAATCGCGATAGGCTACAATCCGACCTTTACCAAAGTCGGGAAAGTAATGGTACGCATTTCTCCTCCTTACACGAGGCATCACAACAACGTTTCACCAGGCAACGCCGGTCAACTGTTGTATATGTATGAGAAATCGGTTGGAAACTTTCCTCATGTCAGCAGGTTGTAGGTGTCGCCACCGGCGCCAACCTTGTATGAATGCCCTGAAAAGCTAATCATTTGCATATCACAGCATCTTCTACCTGTCGTTTAAATTTCGCGTCTGTAGCACGTCATCTTGGTGGTGTAGCAATTTTATTGGCCAGTAGTGTAGTAGCTTGAGTACTGTGGAACACGTATTGTGTTCGAGTATAATAACTTTTCTGGAGACTAGAAATCTACTCTGTAGGAATCAGCATGGGTTTCGAAAAAGACGGTCATGTGAAACCCAGCTCGCGCTATTCGTCCACGAGACTCAGAGGGCCATAGACACGGGTTCACAGGTAGATGCCGTGTTTCTTGACTCCCGCAAGGCGTTCGATACAGTTCCCCACAGTCGTTTAATGAACAAAGTAAGAGCATATGGACTATCAGACCAATTGTGTGATTGGATTGAGGAGTTCCTAGATAACAGGACGCAGCATGTCATTCTCAATGGAGAGAAGTCTTCCGAAGTAAGAGTGATTTCAGGTGTGCCGCAGGGGAGTGTCATAGGACCGTTGCTACTCACAATATACATAAATGACCTTGTGGATGACATCGGAAGTTCACTGAGGCTTTTTGCAGATGATGCTGTGGTGTATCGAGAGGTTGTAACAATGGAAAATTGTACTGAAATGCAGGAGGATCTGCAGCGAATTGACGCATGGTGCAGGGAATGGCAATTGAATCTCAATGTAGACAAGTGTAATGTGCTGCGAATACACAGAAAGATAGATCCCTTATCATTTAGCTACAGAATAGCAGGTCAGCAACTGGAAGCAGTTAATACCATAAATTATCTGGGAGTACGCATTAGGAGTGATTTAAAATGGAATGATCATATAATGTTGATCGTCGGTAAAGCAGATGCTAGACTGAGATTCATTGGAAGAATCCTAAGGAAATGCAATCCTAAAACAAAGGAAGTAGGTTACAGTACGCTTGTTCGCCCACTGCTTGAATACTGCTCAGCAGTGTGGGATCCGTACCAGATAGGGTTGATAGAAGATATAGAGAAGATCCAACGGAGAGCAGCGCGCTTCGTTACAGGATCATTTAGTAATCGCGAAAGCGTTACGGAGATGATAGGTAAACTCCAGTGGAAGACTCAGCAGGAGAGACGCTCAGTAGCTCGGTACGGGGTTTTGTCAAAGTTTCGAGAACATACAGGGTGTTTCAAAAATGACCGGTATATTTGGAACGGCAATAAAAACTAAACGAGCAGCGATAGAAATACACCGTTTGTTGCAATATGCTTGGGACAACAGTACATTTTCAGGCAGACAAACTTTCGAAATTACAGTAGTTACAATTTTCAACAACAGATGGCGCTGCGGTCTGGGAAACTCTATAGTACGATATTTTCCACATATCCACCATGCGTAGCAATAATACGGCGTAGTCTCTGAATGAAATTACCCGAAACCTTTGACAACGTGTCTGGCGGAATGGCTTCACATGCAGATGAGATGTACTGCTTCAGCTGTTCAATTGTTTCTGGATTCTGGCTGTACACCTGGTCTTTCAAGTAACCCCACAGAAAGAAGTCACAGGGGTTCATGTCTGGTGAATAGGGAGGCCAATCCACGCCGCCTCCTGTATGTTTGGGATAGCCCAAAGCAATCACACGATCATCGAAATATTCATTCAGGAAATTAAAGACGTCGGCCGTGCGATGTGGCCAGGCACCATCTTGCATAAACCACGACGTGTTCGCAGTGTCGTCTAAGGCAGTTTGTACCGCCACAAATTCACGAAGAATGTCCAGATAGCGTGATGCAGTAATCGTTTCGGATCTGAAAAATGGGCCAATGATTCCTTTGGAAGAAATGGCGGCCCAGACCAGTACTTTTTGAGGATGCAGCGACGATGGGACTGCAACATGGGGCTTTTCGGTTCCCCATATGCGCCAGTTTTGTTTATTGACGAAGCCGTCCAGGTAAAAATAAGCTTCGTCAGTAAACCAAATGCTGCCCACATGCATATCGCCGTCATCAATCCTGTGCACTATATCGTTAGCGAATGTCTCTCGTGCAGCAATGGTAGCGGCGCTGAGGGGTTGCCGCGTTTGAATTTTGTATGGATAGAGGTGTAAACTCTAGCGCATGAGACGATACGTGGACGTTGGCGTCATTTGGACCGCAGCTGCAACACGGCGAACGGAAACCCGAGGCCGCTGTTGGATCACCTGCTGCACTAGCTGCGCGTTGCCCTCTGTGGTTGCCGTACGCGGTCGCCCTACCTTTCCAGCACGTTCATCTGTCACGTTCCCAGTCCGTTGAAGTTTTTCAAACAGATCCTTTATTGTATCGCTTTTCGGTCCTTTGGTTACATTAAACCTCCGTTGAAAACTTCGTCTTGTTGCAACAACACTGTGTTCTAGGCGGTGGAATTCCAACACCAGAAAAATCCTCTGTTCTAAGGATTAAACCATGTTGTCTACAGCACACTTGCACGTTGTGAACACCACACGCTTACAGCAGAAAGACGACGTACAGAATGGCGCACCCACAGACTGCGTTGTCTTCTATATCTTTCACATCACCTGCAGCGCCATCTGTTGTTGAAAATTGTAACTACTGTAATTTCGAAAGTTTGTCTGCCTGAAAATGTACTGTTGTCCCAAGCATATTGCAACAAATGGTGTATTTCTATCGCTGCTCGTTTAGTTTTTATTACCGTTTCAAATATACCGGTCATTTTTGAAACACCCTGTACCTTCACCGAAGAGTCAAGCAGTATATTGCTCCCTCCTACGTATATCTCGCGAAGAGACCATGAGGATAAAATCAGAGAAATTAGAGGCCACACAGAGGCATACCGACAATCCTTCTTTCCACGAACAATACGAGACTGGAATAGAAGGGAGAACCGATAGAGGTACTCAAGGTACCCTCCGCCACACGCCGTCAGGTGGCTTGCGGAGTATGGATGTAGATGTAGATGTAGATGTGGAAAACGGTGACAAACCAGCCCTGGTGCAGCAAGTCCAGCACCGGAGCACAGGTGACAAAATTGACAGAAGTACCTTGCCCAAAAGTGAGGTACGAAGAGTTGTTACCCAGGAAAAATCAACGTGATCACGACGCCCACATTAACAGACGGCCACTGGCAAAGGCAGATACTCAAACGGGCGCAACAGCGTAGATCTCAACAATCTACGCAGCCACGGTCCCGTACAAGTAGCCGCCAACTCGGACGAGCGACCGCCGATCATGTCCCATAACAGCACGCTCACCGTTGGTCACCCGTGCCTCTATCTCTCTGTCCCTCCGTCCGCCAACAGCCTGCCTCCAACTTCCTCCAACCAAAGAGCCAACTACAAGAACTGAAGCGCCACCCGGCGACGCTACAGGGAAACGGATCGTGCCAATGAGCAACGGTATAACAGCTCGGGAAACGAGCCGACACCGCTCAGTTACTAGCTAAGAAGTAATGATTTGAAACGTCATGCTTCATGTCGTCGTTTTACAGCTTGAACAGCGAACGTATTGTAGACGATACACTTTTTTTCTTTCATCATTCAGTGAGGGTCGTCAGCGAGAAAAAGTTTCGTAAAGGTTTGACGTTATGTGTAAAGTTCGTCGCAAAAATGTTAGTGCTCTCATTATCAAATACTGGATGACTAAGTATAGGTATATAAGTCGTCGGTTATACTGCATTTTCACTTCCATCCCCATCCTTTTGATAGATGGTTGGTTCTTACTTCAGCAATGATTTTTTCCAGACAGTAAGTGGTATGAGTCACAAGTTTGGTTGAAGTCGGTCCAGTGGTTTACATATATTTAGCATACGTCACAAATAACTAGACATATACTTGATTTGCAACACCAGCGAATTTCATATCAGCGCACACTCCGCTGCAGAGTGAAAATCTCATTCTGGAAACATCCCCCAGGCTGTGGCTAAGCCATGTCTCCGCAATATCCTTTCTTTCAGGAGTGCTAGTTCTGCAAGGTTCGCAGGAGAGCTTCTGTAAAGTTTGGAAGCTAGGAGACGAGGTACTGGCAGAAGTAAAGCTGTGAGTAACGGGCGTGAGTCGTGCTTCGGTAGCTCAGTTGGTAGAGCACTTGCCCGCGAAAGGCAAAGGTCCCGAGTTCGAGTCTCGGTCGGGCACACAGTTTTAATCCGCCATGAAGTTTCATATCAGCGCACACTCCACTGCAGAGTGAAAATCTCATTCTGGACCAGCGAATTTCGTCCAGCAGTGTCATCTGGAGTGGGGAAATTTGTCATTCTGGCAGCAACTGATTGTGGTTCCGAGAAAAAGAGCTGTCGATCACAGTGCGACTCCAGAGAGGACATTAAATGCAGAAATGTGATATTTAGCCATGTGGCATGACCTTTGCCCCTGAAAGACATTGGCAAAGTTACTGTCTCGATGCAGAGTTCAATCTCATGAGGTTGTTGATGCAGAACAACGAAAATAAGGGACAGATATAGCCTCATACTTGTGACGTATTCGAGGTAACTGCAGGAAAGAAATACCAGAGCTAGTTTTTCTGACATTATTACATGTCATCAAGACCGAAGCAGTAAAACGGGTGTCTTACACCCCCAGTCCTTTCACACAAATAATGAATCACGTGTGTACCACATTTGATTTATCAGCGTGCAGGCCTTCGCAGAGCGAGTTGGCACGATCATTAGCTCGCTGGGCTTGCATACTGGAGGACGACGGTTCAAATCCACGTCCGGCCATCAAGATTTAGATATTCAGCGATTTCCTTAAGTTTTTAAGGGAAATTCTGCGGCTGTTCCAATGAAAGGATCCGGCCGGCTTGCTTTCTCACCCCTCCCTAGTCCGACATTGTGTTCCGTGTTTAAATATCTCGTTATCGAGGGAACGTTAAACCCTAAACTTCCTTGCTGACGGATGCTCTTATGTCGCGACTCACCACCCAGAAACTCTCATACATAGGATTGCTATGGGTGTATTACTGTCACAGAAAATTTTTCCGTACAGCAAGTGACACTTGAACCAATTTTTGTAGAAATTCGTTTACGTGCTTCAGAGATGTACTTAAATACTTCTGTTTTGAATCCTTCCCCACTCCATTTCCCCAAACTATACGGGTGAAACGTTGTCATGACTGTCGTCAACTAATCTAGCCATCCAGAAAACTATGGCTTTGATACCAATCATTATTGTTTGAAATTGAACCAGACGTCTCTCAGTTACGCCTCATTATCACCTTCTCTCGCCCCGCCCCTAGGCGTGGTAGATGATTCTTTTTTTCTTGAGACATCAGTCTTCTCACTGGTTTGATGCAGTCCAACACGCTCTCCTGTGCCAACCTCTTCATCTCAGAGTGGCACTTGCAATCGCGTCCTCAATTATTTGCTCTGTCTTCTTCTACGGTGTCCATCACTCTACAGCTCCCTCTGCTACCATGGAAGTTATTCCGTGATGTCTTAATACATTTCTACCATCCTTCCCTTCTTCTTATCAATACTGTCCATATATTCCTTTCCCCAACGATTCTGCGGGAAAGCTCCTCATTGCTTGCCTTATCAGTCAACCTAATTTTCAACATTCTTCTGTTGCACCGCATCTCAGATGCTTCAATGCTCTTCTTTTCCGGTTTTCCCTCAGTCCATGTTTCACAACCATACAATGGCGTGCTCCAAACGCATATTCTCAGAAATTTCTTTCTCAAATTAAGACCTGTGTTTGATATTACTACACTTGGCTAGGAATACCTTTTTGCTCGTGCTAGTCTGCTTTTTATGTCCTCCTTGCTCCATTGCCCCACCAGTCGTGGGTTATTCTATAACTTCATCTACTTCGTGATCGTCAATCCTGTTCTCTTTTCTACTACTTCTCATTACTTTCGTCTTCCTTCATTCTACTCTCAGTCCATATTCTTTATTCATTAGATTGTTGATTCCAGCAGGTCCTGTAATTCTTCTTGACTTTTATTCAGGATAGTCATGCAGTAAGCGAATCTTATACACTCCTGGAAATTGAAATAAGAACACAGTGAATTCATTGTCCCAGGAAGGGGAAACTTTATTGACACATTCCTGGGGTCAGATACATCACATGATCACACTGACAGAACCACAGGCACATAGACACAGGCAACAGAGCATGCACAATGTCGGCACTAGTACAGTGTATATCCACCTTTCGCAGCAATGCAGGCTGCTATTCTCCCATGGAGACGATCGTAGAGATGCTGGATGTAGTCCTGTGGAACGGCTTGCCATGCCATTTCCACCTGGCGCCTCAGTTGGACCAGCGTTCGTGCTGGACGTGCAGACCGCGTGAGACGACGCTTCATCCAGTCCCAAACATGCTCAATGGGGGACAGATCCGGAGATCTTGCTGGCCAGGGTAGTTGACTTACACCTTCTAGAGCACGTTGGGTGGCACGGGATACATGCGGACGTGCATTGTCCTGTTGGAACAGCAAGTTCCCTTGCCGGTCTAGGAATGGTAGAACGATGGGTTCGATGACGGTTTGGATGTACCGTGCACTATTCAGTGTCCCCTCGACGATCACCAGTGGTGTACGGCCAGTGTAGGAGATCGCTCCCCACACCATGATGCCGGGTGTTGGCCCTGTGTGTCTCGGTCGTATGCAGTCCTGATTGTGGCGCTCACCTGCACGGCGCCAAACACGCATACGACTATCATTGGCACCAAGGCAGAAGCGACTCTCATCGCTGAAGACGACACGTCTCCATTCGTCCCTCCATTCACGCCTGTCGCGACACCACTGGAGGCGGGCTGCACGATGTTGGGGCGTGAGCGGAAGACGTCCTAACGGTGTGCGGGACCGTAGCCCAGCTTCATGGAGACGGTTGCGAATGGTCCTCGCCGATACCCCAGGAGCAACAGTGTCCCTAATTTGCTGGAAAGTGGCGGTGCGGTCCCCTACGGCACTGCGTAGGATCCTACGGTCTTGGCGTGCATCCGTGCGTCGCTGCGGTCCGGTCCCAGGTCGACGGGCACGTGCACCTTCCGCCGACCACTGGCGACAACATCGATGTACTGTGGAGACCTCACGCCCCACGTGTTGAGCAATTCGGCGGTACGTCCACCCGGCCTCCCGCATGCCCACTGTACGCCCTCGCTCAAAGTCCGTCAACTGCACATACGGTTCACGTCCACGCTGTCGCGGCATGCTACCAGTGTTAAAGACTGCGATGGAGCTCCGTATGCCACGGCAAACTGGCTGACACTGACGGCGGCGGTGCACAAATGCTGCGCAGCTAGCGCCATTCGACGGCCAACACCGCGGTTCCTGGTGTGTCCGCTGTGCCGTGCGTGTGATCATTGCTTGTACAGCCCTCTCGCAGTGTCCGGAGCAAGTATGGTGGGTCTGACACACCGGTGTCAATGTGTTCTTTTTTCCCATTTCCAGGAGTGTACATCGTCTACGCACTTGAGCTGTTCTTTAGCGTGTGCTACCACAGATACTGTACAAGTGTCAGTGTGGGAACTTTTCAAAATACGGTATCTCGCAAACGACTCGCACAAGACTCCTGCAACAAACACCACTCACATTTTAATTTATGCTCCTTGTACTTCGTTAATGTTAATTGGCATTGTTCTATTTAAAAAGTTGATGTTTGCAAATAAATAAACTTTCTAAGATTTATTAAAATCTGTTTATTGGTAACAATACGTGCCTATGACTGTTAGTCTGTTCTGTGAAAACCACATGTCAAAGCGCTTTCCATTTCCGCGATGTTGGGGGTGCAAATGCATAAGCCATTCATAGAATTCCAGCTTTCTCTGACCTTATCCTTTTTTGTTGGGTAGTATTCGCAGCACGGCACTAAATCACCTCGTAGTTTTATAGTTTGCCTAGCCCAACCAGCAATCATGGTGTTGAACTCCAAATAATATTAAGTGATAGTATGGAATATCGCACTCTAATGAAAACCACCCGCTCTGGGATGAAATTGACCGGTAAGCAATGTGAGGAAGGTTAATTTTGTTACTGGTACCACAATGTAGCTTACATCCGAAAAATTTATCTCTCCTGACATATCGCATTTCTCATATGCTATAAATTAGACGACCTGTCACGAATATTACTTTGGCTACCTGCAGAACATAGTCGTTCAGAATAACTACAGTGTTATAATTTATATGACGCCGTGCCAACAAATTACTCTGAGTGTGCAACATATAATATCTGCCCGCGAATATTGTAGTAGTGAGATTAATCTCCGTAAGTCTCATATTTCGTACTATCACTACAAGCACGTGACGTCCAGTTTATCATATTGAATACGTTGCAAAATTGGCCATAAATAATGTACGCTTACAACTGCACAGACATAACAGCAGAGCCAGTCCAGGAGCGAGCTGCACAGCAGTATATAAGAAAGATATGTGCTACCCCGAGATATGAACCCTTCACCTTGAGGATCCGTTACGACTACGTTCAGCTGTGGGAATGCTTCAAAACCGCTTCCTGTCGCTACAATAAGAATGTAGGTGTGTGATCAGAGCTCTTAACATTTATTCGGCTTCCGATTGCCCCGGTTAAACTTGCTACCGATAATGTCTACTGCAAAAATTGCTATGAACACGGGCGGTCGCTTGAACGTTTCAAAAACTGATGATTTTCACTGAACTTAGGTTCACAGCTGAGACAAATCGTATGACTGATTTTCATTCCGTCTAAGTAAAACTGACAGTTGCAAGCAGGAGAAAATCATTTAAACAATCTTTCCTGTGGGAAGGATCACAATACGTAGTAATTGTCCGAAAGTCATCGAGTAAAACAGAAGTGACATTTGGCGTTCACCAAGTGTTATAGGCCGTCTGCTGTTCGTAATTCATATAAACGACTTAGGAGACAATCTGAGCAACCATCTTACAGTATTTGCAGATGATGCTGTCATGTACCGTCTACTTAAGACATCAGAAGATCAAAACCAATTGCAAAATGATTTAGACAAGATATCTGTTTGGCACCAATGGTGGCAGTTGGCCTTAAATAATAATGTAACGGCTGTCAAGTCAACTGGGCAAGATTGGTAGTGAAGTGTTGGCAGAAGAGCCAACACCGTTTTGCTAGAGGAGGCCGAAATGCACGCTTTTAGCCTCACGCAGATTGGCGTGAGGTCTGGAACAAGGTACAGTAATTATCCTATAAAGAAGAGAACGTAGTTCTTGGAATACTTAACTTTAATCTATAATTGGTATACATCGCTCTTGACTGTACATGCTTCACAATATAACTGGTAATGGCGCCTTGCTAGGTCGTAGCAAATGACGTAGCTGAAGGCTATGCTAAATATCGTCTCGGCAAATGAGAGCGTATTTGTCAGTGTAGCTTCGCTAGCAAAGTCGGCTGTACAACTGGGGCGAGTGCCAGGACGTCTCTCTAGACCTGCCGTGTGGTGGCGCTCGGTCTGCAATCACTGACAGTGGCGACACGCGGGTCCGACGTATACTAACGGACCGCGGCCGATTTAAAGGCTACCACCTAGCAAGTGTGGTGTCTGGCGGTGACACCACAGGTAGCCTGCATGTGTCTTCAAAACTAAACAAGATACACGATACTTCTGGAGTACCCCGTTCTAGTGCCTATGTACAGAAGTTAACACGATTCTCAGAGTTGTTTGCACACTCCTCTTGACGGAGAGAGATGTCATAGGGGTGGAACCTACGTTAATGGAGAATGCGTAGTACACTTGCCTGACTCATACCAGTTCCTCGTGCGTTTGCGCGGGAGCTAACGTGCGGATCAACTGCAACATCAACGAGGACATTAATGTCCCCCTCTTCTGTCGTCACTTGTTACCTTCTGTTACGTTGTCTAGACGTTATAGTTTCTTAATAGAAAACATTACTATTTTTTCGTTTGTTATTTAGTGTCTTTTGGAACGAGAAATTATTATAATATTTATGAACACCAAATATTTTGCAAGTAGTGTACATTATAAATGTTTAAAAGTTCTACACCCTTTAAGACAAGAAAGTTTAATACTTCGTCTATAAATGTGAATGAAATTACGTGGGTTCTTGTTAGAACACTTCTGCATTATATGGAGGCAACATAAATAATTTCTATCCACTACTGTACTCAGTAATTTATATACTGAAAGTGTCTGGAGCTTAAGCGTTTAAAAGTATTCCGGTACAAGTGAAAATAATTTAGTTTGTCTATTCAAGAAAAACAATTTCCTGACGTAAGAGTTTGGACCTACGTGTGCATAAAATATGAATTAGACTCCCAAAAACTCATTTCAGTACAGTACAGTATCCTCTATAAATCGGTAATGTTGTTAAGGTTCAACATATTTCACTTTTATACCCGAATAAACTGACAGTTAATTATTTTACCTTAAGCCTTGAGTCAAGCCGTTATCGAGTCTGGACTTCTTACTTGCATCAGTTCTATACCTTTTGTAAAAAAATATTCCTGATAGTCAAATCTCAGACCTACAACGGAATGATAATATAACTTTCTCCGCTCTTTAGATTCTACTATTTCATAAATACGAGGGCAAGTCAGAAACTACCTACACTTTTCATTCTACCGTTTATTAACATGAAGCTAGCGGTACACAATGCACGTCGTTTTTCTACGTAATCTCCCTCCTTCTCAATGCACTTGGCCCAACGGCCTACGAGCTTACGTATTCTTTCCAAATAAAAGGTTTTCGGCTGGTCGTGAAACCCCTTTTGCACCGCATTTCGCACGTCACATCTGAGGCAAATCGGCGACGCCGCAAAGCACCCTTGAGAGGCCAAAACAAGTGAAGGTCACTTGGAGCAAGGTCTGGGCTGTAGGGAAGGTATTCCAATACCTCATATTTCATCTTGTTGGCGATTTCAATAGCGTGACGGGTCTTGTGTGGTCGTGCATTGTTATGCAACAGCAACATCTTCTCCCACAGCAAACCTCGACGTTTGGTGCGAATTGCTGGCTTCGGCTTTTGTCCAACAATTCGCCTTACCCCGCACTGTTGATAGTCGTTCCCTTTCCCACGAACTCTGCCAGTATGGGCCCCTGTGAGTCTCAAAGCACGGTTAATATAACCGTTCCTGCGGATGGCCTCGTCGGTGATCCAGGATGTTTCCACTGCATACTCTCGCGCTTTGACTCAGGCTCGTAGCGATGTATCCATGTTTCATCTCCGGTGACAATTTTGCTAAAAAAATGCACACCTTCGCTGTTGAAGTGACTGAGAAAGCCTTGACAGAGCCTAAAGCAGGTGAGCTTATGGTCGTCGGTAAGCTTTCTTGGTACCCACCGTGCACAGACCTTATGGAAACCGAGCTCGTCGTGGGCGGAGCCGTGGCTGATGTTGAGAGCGGATGCTACCTCATCGATACTGATTCGCCTATTCGCCAAAACCATTTCTCGAGCTTCCTGAATGTTGTTACCTGCAGTGGAGACTGATGGCCATCCCGCTCCCTTTTCATGCGTTACTCATCTTCGACAGCTTTTAAACTTCTCTATCCGCAAAAACACAGTTGTACGTGATAGTGCACTTTTCTCCCATATTGCGATGATAGTCTGCGATTAATGTCTGTCCCTTTGACACCCTCCGACCAGAGGAATCAGACATCTCTCTTTGTTTCTCTTTGGTGCACATTTCTAATGGCGCTGCCATGCTATATCAGGAACAGAAGGAAGAACAATGGCGGAAATAAGACCAAACTGTCACAGAATTAGTCACAGTATAACAATGACATGTGCGAGGACAGAAGACAACGTGCGCAATGTAACAAACGTTATGGCAAATGTGTACATAGTTTTTGACTTGCCCTCGTAATTACTGAAAATTAAGATTCCCGCGTAATCGCAGACAACAAGGAGACCAGCGATGTTACGCACCAGCGTGGCCTAAAAATGCCTAAACCTCAAGAATGTGGCTAGTGGGAATTACATTTCTGTAAGTGAAAGCATGTAACCACATTTACTGCTAAGTCTCTATTTCATAATAAATCAGATTTAACGAAAAAAAAGGCCCGAGTACAACAATTTCCTACTACTCACAGTGAATACTCCAGATCAAGAGCAAGCGAACCAAAACGACCGCACGGTAGCAAAAGAGAGCTAAACGAACAGAACAGCGAACGATAATCTTATCGCACGTTTATATATGTATTAAATGATAGCAGCCAGCGATTACCTGTTGGCTTCATAAACCCATCTCTGTCAAGTCCTTAGCAATCATAAAGGAAATAGTTTCTAAATACACGTAATTACTGATGTCATCACTTTTTGTAGTATCAGAATAATACACTCCTGGAAATTGAAATAAGAACACCGTGAATTCATTGTCCCAGGAAGGGGAAACTTTATTGTCACATTCCTGGTGTCAGATACATCACATGATCACACTGACAGAGCCACAGGCACATAGACACAGGCAACAGAGCATGCACAATGTCGGCACTAGTACAGTGTATATCCACCTTTCGCAGCAATGCAGGCTGCTATTCTCCCATGGAGACGATCGTAGAGATGCTGGATGTAGTCCTGTGGAACGGCTTGCCATGCCATTTCCACCTGGCGCCTCAGTTGGACCAGCGTTCGTGCTGGACGTGCAGACCGCGTGAGACGACGCTTCATCCAGTCCCAAACATGCTCAATGGGGGACAGATCCGGAGATCTTGCTGGCCAGGGTAGTTGACTTACACCTTCTAGAGCACGTTGGGTGGCACGGGATACATGCGGACGTGCATTGTCCTGTTGGAACAGCAAGTTCCCTTGCCGGTCTAGGAATGGTAGAACGATGGGTTCGATGACGGTTTGGATGTACCGTGCACTATTCAGTGTCCCCTCGACGATCACCAGTGGTGTACGGCCAGTGTAGGAGATCGCTCCCCACACCATGATGCCGGGTGTTGGCCCTGTGTGCCTCGGTCGTATGCAGTCCTGATTGTGGCGCTCACCTGCACGGCGCCAAACACGCATACGACCATCATTGGCACCAAGGCAGAAGCGACTCTCATCGCTGAATACGACACGTCTCCATTCGTCCCTCCATTCACGCCTGTTGCGACACCACTGGAGGCGGGCTGCACGATGTTGGGGCGTGAGCGGAAGACGGCCGAACGGTGTGCGGGACCGTAGCCCAGCTTCATGGAGACGGTTGCGAATGGTCCTCGCCGATACCCCAGGAGCAACAGTGTCCCTAATTTGCTGGAAAGTGGCGGTGCGGTCCCCTACGGCACTCCGTAGGATCCTACGGTCTTGGCGTGCATCCGTGCGTCGCTGCGGTCCGGTCCCAGGTCGACGGGCACGTGCACCTTCCGCCGACCACTGGCGACAACATCGATGTACTGTGGAGACCTCACGCCCCACGTGTTGAGCAATTCGGCGGTACGTCCACCCGGCCTCCCGCATGCCCACTACACGCCCTCGCTCAAAGTCCGTCAACTGTACATACGGTTCACGTCCACGCTGTCGCGGCATGCTACCAGTGTTAAAGACTGCGATGGAGCTCCGTATGCCACGGCAAACTGGCTGACACTGACGGCGGCGGTGCACAAATGCTGCGCAGCTAGCGCTATTCGACGGCCAACACCGCGGTTCCTGGTGTGTCCGCTGTGCCGTGCCTTTGATCATTGCTTGTACAGCCCTCTCGCAGTGTCCGGAGCAAGTATGGTGGGTCTGACACACCGGTGTCAATGTGTTCTTTTTTCCATTTCCAGGAGTGTACTTCACTTTTACCAGGACTCCATATAGTTTGCATATTTTATATTTAGTTGTCGAGAGTATGCATGCGGACGCTATACACTACCTCTTTTAAGCACCTAATTGAAGAAGATGATAAATAACAGCAGAGTTAGTTGAAACCTATTGGTATATCATACTGCATACAACGTAGAAGACAGAAATGCTTTCTTCCCACACTCTCCATACACCATGAGTATGTTGGCTTTTTCTACGATGGTAAGTTCCATTCCCCACTTACGACCTACTGTTTGGGCTGTCATACACGAACTGACTAGCAAGTCACAGAGCACTGAAGTAACACACAAGCAAACCATAAGCAAACATAACAACGTCGTGCCTAGCAACTAGGCAGGTTGAATGGCACAAACAGGTGCCAGTGTGGAAACTTTTCAAAAAATGGTACAAATGACTCTGAGCAATATGGGACTTATCATCTGAGGTCATCAGTCCCCTAGACTTAGAACTACTTAAACCTAACTAACCTAGGGACATCACACACATCCATGCCCGAGGCAGCATTCGAACCTGCGACCGTAGCAGAAGCGTGGTTCCGGACTGAAGCGGCTAGAACCGTTCGGCCACACCGGCCGGCGGAATCGTTTCAAAATAACGATATCTTGTAAACAGCTCGCACTAGAATTCTGCTTCAAACACCACTGACATTCTAATTTACCCTACTTTTAATACGTTGAAGTCAATATGCATTGTTCCATTTAAAAATATATATTTTTTCCCAAACATCTATTAGCTAAGTATTACTACAATGTCTTTATTGGCTAGCAATACGAGCCCCTGACTACCAATCCGTTCTGTGAAAACTGCACATCAATTGTACTTCTAAGTATATGTGTTGAATGTTTTAGGTGATTCACTCTGTTCATTTCTGAGACGGTCAGTCTGGGTGCGATATGCAAAGTATGGTACCTGAATAAAACTTCACAAGCCAAGATCGTTGAGAAAGTATTTTACTGGATGAGCGATTTCGAGAATGACAGTCTAGCTCTGGTGAACCTGGCCATACAATAAAATACATTTTTAGCGATCTTCGCTTGTGAAGTTTTCGTCAGTTACCATACAGACAGAGGCGCTGAAACAGAAAAAGCTACCCATTGGAAATAAACAGTTACGAAATAACGACAGAGACAAGGCTCTTCCTTTTATTCTTCTCCTTTTTTTCAATACTTGCTAAGCTGTGTAACCCGTTAGTGTTTCTTATTGACACTGTTGGTCTTCTCATCATTTCCTTGAGAGACTGAATGTTCTTTGTTTTGTGTGGTACATATGTTAGTGTAATGAAGAACGTAAGTGTCAATGCTACAGCTTCCATTATAATTCATCATGATAGTATGAAATTAGGTAATGCGAGACTAGTAAAGCAGGGAGATTGAAAATCTCCAAAGCTGCGCACTGTAGTCATAAAATCATTAACCGGACACACTAAGGACTACATATTAATGGCACACATCAGAGGCACCTTCGTTTCGCCAATGACGTTGTGCTCTTTGGATACAGTGAAAATACACTTCAGCAACGAACAGAAAACCTTAAGGCAGAAGATTTGAAAGCTGGCTTGAAATTCAGTTAAAATAACATTAAAAGAATATATGTCCAACATTCCGAAAAGAAAACAATTCAGCTTAAGGAGTTGAAGGCAATTACTGGTTGGACAACGGAAGAAATAAACAGAAGACTAATAATGAACGATGTTGGCTTTCAAAAACGAAGTAGATTTTGAAACAGTTTCTCCTGCGTTCCTAAAATAATGTTTACAGTCTATGTCTAGCACACATTTAGACTTGGAGAATGGAGAAATGGACTTTCAGTGCGAAAACCATTCAAAGAACGGAAGGCTGCTCAGCAAGCAATGGATAAAATCGTGTTATTTGCGGCGTGTATACAATGTGGCCTGAATCTGAAAATCTTACAAGGGTATTGCCGAGTAGATTGTGCTGAGAAGTAACAGTTAAAAAAATACAAAAAAACTCGATATGTTGTGCCGTTTCCGAGTTAATTAGCACTGAAGGTAGTGAATCTGGCAGCTGCGCGCGGAAATACAAGGGCTAACCGGAGTGGTGTTGTGAAAAATACTCTTGGTTTGATTTCCTGAAACCGAACAAGAAAACGATAAAGCGATACAAAATTTGGTCATGGAACGGTAGTAAGAATCGAACCCGAGCCAAAGGCTAAGCAGTCTCGTGCGCTATCATCTCCGTTATGAAAACAACTGACACTAATTGCGGGTTACTTGAATTTACGCACGCAACAGCTTGGTTGGCTAACTCCAATGCTAATTTACTCGTACACGGGGCCATGTATCGAAGCTTTTCTTAACAACCTACCCTGCTACGTCCGTACAAGCTTTTTAGGCTGTTTCTGTTTTTCTGTTTGAAACGTTTTCACACCCACACTTGTTTGTCCCATTCAACCTACGTAGTTGCTGGATACGTTTTGCTACGTTTGCTTACAGTGTGCTTGTGGGTTCCTTGAGTGCACTGCGACTTGCTGATCAGTTAGTGTGTGACAGGCCAAGCAGCAGCCCGTGAGTGGACGATAGTATTTACCAATCTAGAAAAAGCCGACACGCTCATAATGTATGGAGAGTGTAAGAATGTCGGAATGAGATCTTTAAAAGACTGAAAAATCCTCTCAAGGTCTAAAATGAGTTGGGGCAATTAAGCTCATGCCGCTCTGAAAGAAAGTTTTCAACTTCGGACGTAGGTTACTAAACTGCGTATAAAGATGAATATTTAATGTAAGAAATCTGGGTTCTATTCCCGATCCTGGGCAAATTTTCATTTGTCACCAGCGGGTAGAACATCTGTACGTAATGCAGCTGACGTCACGTTATTCGCATACAGCGAATTTACTTTAGTTAATTTCTAATGGCTGTTGTTGAAAGTTTTTAGAAAGTCCAGAAAGCGTTTAGAAACACGCTGCAAATGCATATGCAAATGAGAAACTAGGAACGATTTCTCTTGATTACTTACTGGGAACATTCCAGAAATTTGTATGTTGTTAACCTATTTTTGTGCATGTCAATTGCCTTTTTAGAACAATAAGAGTCCATTGGTAGTAAGCCCGCTAATGTTCCTGTTCCATTGCTAGGAGAGCTGCTTCTGTTTCTGTCGCTTTGCTGGGAGTCTTCCCAAGCTTTTTTGTGAAGCGTGACGTGCGGCCTCTTGCCGCCTTGCCTACTTTCTCCGCAGCCCATAGCCAGACGATTGTGATGTATTACTCTCACCTGCTGCTGCCTCTTCTTCCCGCGGGCCCTCTTCCCCCTCCTCAACACCCCTATCACATCATCGATTTATCTGAGACCTGCGATCAGCAGTGGTTTTCTCCTTGCTAGTGTGTCGCGCGAGTAGTTCCCAAGTCTGCGCTGTTTCTAAATGTGTCCTACGGGCAGTCCGTTCACGCCTTTACAATTAGAAGAAGTAGTCTTATTAGCACGTACCAGTAACGTCCCAGACAAATAACGCACCCTCTGAATGGATGTGAGATTTGTGACAGTGTGAGAAGTATGACGGCGTGCTGAAAAGTAATGTCTCCGATTTTTTTATTCTGTTCTCAATATCGGATGAATTGTTGGATGTCATGCATATCGTTCGGTCGGGTTTTTCGCTTCGCTAACTCAATTTGAAAACCTCCACCGCCAGAGAGCTCCGAACTGTAGTGTGTAGCAAGGCGGTATGTGGCGCAATTGTGTCGGTGCGTGAGAAACAGCATTCTCTTATCGAGTTTGGAATTCAAAGAATTCGTCCCGACACGGAGCACCCACTCCGTCAGCGTGACAATGCTAGGCCACGCATGGGCGTTGAGACATCTGCAGCAATCCGACGTATTGGCTCCACTGTCATCGATCATTCTCCATACAGTCTTAGCTTAAGTTTCACAAACTTGAGTTTCCAAAATTTAAGTTTACAGAACTTTAAGAACGCCTTGGTGCTGACGAAGTGGTACAGGCAGAGGTGAGGTTGTGGCTCCGTCAACGAAGTCAGGCATTGTACAGCGACGGTATCGACGACCTGGTCTCTCGTTTAGAGCAATGCGTTCGTGACATGTACAGAAAAAAATATGAAGACATGAGATGTAGAACATTAATACAATTCGTTTCATTTAAAAAGCTTTAAGAGTTTTCACAGAAAAATTCGAAGGCATTACTTTTCAGCACGTCTTCACAGATATTTTGTTCTGTGCAGAGGAGACCCTAAGAGACTAAAAGTTTCGTCTTACGTTCGAGTAAAATTCATTGCAGTTAGTCCTCACAGAATTTACTCTGAAACAAATTAATTTTTCAGGTCACAAACAATAACACACCCACTTTTGTTGCAAGGTCGCTTTCCTAGACTATAGCTGTTACTTTGCCACAGAACATTGTCAAGCACATATCTCATCAACACGCTGTGATGTACATAGTAAACAGAATAACCATTTCGTGTCTGTGTCTAAAGCCTGAGCCAGACCTGACGAGTCTTGATACCATCGATGACTCCAACTAACTAACATCGTTTGTGCCCACGGCCAAAGCTGTGAGTCAGCCCCAAGCGGGCGTTGCAGTGCTACACGTCAGGCCTAGCAGGCAAATGTCACACAGTCCCTCCCGTACCGTTCTGCAAAATTTCTCTGGGCGTATCTCTACACCTGACTGCGCAGTTTCAACCGTTTCTTCCGTCTCATCCTAGTAGCTTCTGTGACTTTGCGCGAAGTCCCAACCGCGACCGCAGCCAGGAACAGACGTACGCTTACTGAGGTACGGTGCGAGATCAATTTACGCGGCGTAATGCTCCACATGTTTACTTGAATGCGTTTAATTGCATACTTGCATTAATACTCTGTAGATGCTGCTGCCAACGTTGCTTTGAACCGCCAGAGAGAGTAAGAATAGTCACTATCCGTTTACCTTTAATACACGTCCCTGTCACATTACTGCCTACGTTCAATGTCCAATAATCAGTCGCAGACAGCCGGCCGGAGTGGCCGAGCGGTTCTAGGCGCTACGGTCTGGAACAGAGCAACCGCTACGGACGCAGGTTCGAATCCTGCTTCGGGCATGGATGTGTGTGATGTCCTTAGGTTAGTTAGGTTTAAGTAGTTTTATGTTCTAGGGGACTGATGACCTCAGAAGTTAAGTCCCATAGTGCTCAGAGCTATTTGAACCAGTCGCAGACAACAGGTGGCAGCACTAGCAACGGAGGGTGTATGAGGTGTGTCGGGACGCGGAAAAACGGTGCAGTCGTCATCGTAATGCGGAAAACGAACGACTTATCTAATGTCCTAAAGGGCGTTATCATTTGGCTTTCAGCTGAAGGGTGGAAGCATTTCCGAAATGGCTAAATTTGTGAACTGTTCGCGTGAGGATGGTGGCACCACATCTGTACACACAAGTCACTTAATTTCGGGGAAAGTGTGTAATGAGCTCTGACGTCAAGTTCAATCACATCCCAGATGTATTCGACCGGGTTTAGATCTGGCGAGTTATACTATCATTAGTAATGTCATGTTCCGTAGATCATTTTCCCTATTATTTTATCGATATGATGTGGAACAAGTCAGATTACAAGACATATATACACACATGAATAGTGCTAATATTAATATTACTGAAATTTTTGGTTCTACGCATGCAACTACATTTATAGGTACATTTTTTTTTTACCATTTGTGAAACAGAAACTTGTCCATCTAGTAGTAGGAGTTGTCAAAAAGAAATGATTTTAAGCTAGATTTAAAACTTGATCTGCTACCTGCCTGACACTTTATGTTGTTGGGTAAATGATCAAAGATTTTTGTTGCTAAATAATGTACTCCTTTTTGAGCAACTGATAGCTTCAATAACGGATAGGAAAGGTCATTTTTCCCTGTAGTATTGTACGTATGAACATCACTGTTCTTCGCGAATTGAGATTGATTATTTGTAAAGAATTTCATTAGCGAATATATGTAGTCTGATGGTGCAGTTAAAATACCTAACTCCTTGAAAAGGAGTGAACACCACTAATTATTCTCACTGCTGTCTTTTATGTCTAAGTGGTGAGCTACCCCAGAAAACTATTCCATAAGACATTATTGAGTGGAAATATGCAAAGTATGTTAGGAAGCTGATCTGTTTATTACCAACACTAGCGACTATACGAAGAGTGAAAGTAGCTGAACTTAGTTGTTTGAGAAGCTCAATAATATGTTTCTTCCAGTTCAAGTTGTCATCGATGTGAACACCCAGAAATTTGGAGAAATCTACTCTGTTAAGTGAGCCCTGTTCATACGCTACAACAACTGTCTGTATGATTCTATTCGGTGTACAGAACTGGATATAGTGAGTTTTTTCAAAATTAAGGGAGAGTCCATTTTCTGAGAACCACTTAATAATTCTTTGAAAGACATCTTTAACAATATCTTCAGCTGCTTTTTCTTGAAAGGGATTTATCATAACACTCGTGTCATCTGGGAAAAGTACTAGTTCCGCTTGCTGAACGTTAAGTGGGAGGTCATTCACATGAATAAGGAACAGCAGAGGAGCTAAAATTGAACCCTGTGGGACTCCATTTGTGATATCTTTCCATTCACTAGAATTTACCACCCTACCAACATTATTTGTGGTATTCAGCGCACATTTTACTTTCTGTTCGTTAAATATGATTCATACCAGCTGTGTGTATAACCTTCAGTTCCATAAAATCTGAGTTTTTCTAAAAGTGTGACGTGATCCACACAGTCAAATGCCTTGGAGAGATCACAAAAAATACCAGCTGGCGACAATTTGTTATTTAGGGCTTGTACTATTTGATGAGTAAATGTGCAGATAGCATTCTCAGTCGAGTTGAAACGTCCCCTTTGAACAATTTATACATGACTGTGCTTAACCTGACACACAATATTTTTAGCGCAACGCAATCTGACTTTCAGAAATCCCTACAAAAGAATGGCCCTGACTAACATTAACCTATGCATTTCACAAATCGCTTACCTCACAAAAATCTTGGTTACTCGAACTACTGCAATACAGCAAGCGCCACTACTGCCAGCTAAATAAAAGATTCAAACTACGGAAGGCACTAACTACTGATAGGCATAGTTAGCAAATGAAAGATTTTAATAGAGAACAAACAATGTATTTACCTTAATTTGTCATAATATATATAGCAGTTCATGACAAATTACAAAACTCCGCCATCTCTCTCCCCACATCCATCACTGCTGGCGGCTCACCTCAAACTGCGCAACGCTACGCGCTGTTCACAGCCAGCTGCCTAACACTACAATGGCGAATATTACAACAATGCAAAGCAGCCACAGACTGCACTCAGCACAGCCAGTGATTTTCATACAGAGGTGGCGTTACCAATAAAAAAACCTAGACAGCCTACTTACAGAGTAACACTTCCGGAATCTGAACTGCGTCATGCTGAGTAAATTATTTTCACTTAAATGTGATACTGCTCATGAATAGATAACTTTATCGAATACATAACTTTTTCAGCAATGAGATTGGTCTTTAATTATTTATGTCACCCTTGTCCCCTTTCTTATGAAGAGGTTTGACAATTGCGTATTTCAATCTGTTTGGAAAAATTCCCTGTGCTAGCGAAGCATTACATATATCGCTAAGGACTCCACTTATTAAATTAGAGCAACACAGCACATCAACTGGAAATCGCCACTGTGTTCCTCGAACCATTCCGTCACGCTCCTGACCTTGTGACGTGGTGCATTATCTTGTTGACATGTGCCACTGCCGTCGGGAAATATGATCGTCAGAATGGGGAGTACGTGGTCTGCAACCAGTGTACGACACACCTTGGCCGACATGGCGCCTTGGACGAGCAAGGCACATGCATGGGTCGTCGGCTGCAGAGGCCTGTTGTGAGGAGTGTTCGATTCACTGGGTATTCAGACACAACTGTACTCTGCCTAGCATTAAAGTTCGATATTAGTACCGTCACAGTTGTCCGCCCACGGTAGCTGCGTGGTCAGTGCGACAGAGTGTCAATCCTAAGGGCGCTGGTTCGATTCCTGGCTGCGTCGGAGATTTTATGCGCTCAAGGACTGGGTGTTGTGTTGTCCTGATCATCATCATTTCAGTCCTATTGACGCGCAAGTCGCCGAAATGGCGTCAAATCGAATGACTTGCACCCGGTAAAAGGTCTACCCAACGGGAGGCCCTAGTCACACGACCGTCACAGTTCGCCGCCTGTCCTGGTTTATCAGTCTGCTCAACCTACGACGTACGGCATCTGTAATGAGGCCACCCAGCGCCACGACGCCTCGACGTAGTTTCACCTTGGGTTCGCCACGTGTTGAAGTCTCTCACCACAGCATTCCTCGAACACCGGACACGTCGTGCAGTTTCCGAAATGCTCGCGTCGGGCCTCCGGTGCAACACAATTTGCCCTCCGTCAAACTCAGATACATTGCGCGCCGTCCCCAGTCTACACACGGACGCTAATTGATAATACATACACCTTGCGAGTGTCTCACTAGCATCATTCATCGCCAGGTGACCCAGCTACCACCTGGACGGGTTTATAGCCATAGTAGGTGGTGATCATAATGTTCTGGCTTAGTTACCAACTTTAATAGTTGATGTATTGCGATAAACTTTTAATATCATACGTTTTGATAAGCAAATTACACTAGTTATAAAATTTAAACTTTTTTTCTACATCTGGTTTGTAAATGGGTGGATTTATCTAACTTTGGGGTGCGGAATACACTGCTAAAATCAGTTTTTCTCAATGACGTCACATTTCATAGATACACAGCAGAGTAAAATATGGTAATAGCGAAAATTGACAAAATTAAGTCAAACAAAACTACACATCCAGGTGGTTTGAAATCAATACTATTTTGTGTCTATATATGGGCATGATTCCAATAAAAGGTCCAAATTAGTTCAGAAGATATTTTCAGTTTTAATCGTCTTTAGTTTTTGAAAAATTTGAGGACGGAGCTCTTCTTTTGTTTTCCGTTTCAACACTCTCCCTGACAAGCCCCAGTAGTAATCACCCATCATCGAAGGGTTCCAGTGGCCTTGGTAAGAATGTCTTCGTGAAAGCGTTCACCATGCTCATCGCTTACAGCTCCCAAATTTTCGGGGAGGAAATCAAGGTGATATTGTAAAAAGTGAATTTTAAGCGACATTCTACACCCCATGTTCTTATAGTTGTCCAATAAATCATTCACAATGGTAACATAGTTTTTGCCTTTTCTGTTACCCAAAAAGCCCTTCACAATTGCTTTAAAAGAGGAACAAGCAGCTAATTCGATATCTGAGAGTTTGGTATCAAAGGTTGGATCTTTCTGCAACTTTCTTACTTGTGGTCCAACAAATATACCCCTTTCAGCTTTGCCTCATTTAATTTGGGAAACTTTTCTTTTAAGTGATTGAAGGCCTCACCTTCTTTATCCAGAGCTTTCACAATGTTTTTGATAAGGCGTTCTTGATAAAAGGGGAGGCAAAATGATTTTGTCGGGCTCAACCAATGGGGCATTGTTCACATTTACATTTCCAGGAACACATGACTTCCTTATAGGCCATTCCTTGACCGTGTAGTGGTTCCTGGTGTCACAGCTGTCCCAAAGGCACAAAAAACAGCAGTATTTCGTGAATCCAGCCGGTAAATCTATAAGGAGTGCAACAAATTTTAAATCACAGCAAATCTGCCATTGATGATCCTTATATTTGATTGCCTCTAGCAGCAAACCCATGGTTTCAGAAGTTTCTTTCATGTCCACTGGGTAAGCCAAAGGTACCCATGGAAATGCATTGCTATTATGCAATAGCACTGCTTTCAAGCTGGTTTTACTGGAATCAATAAACAGTCGCTACTCCTATGGATTATGTTGTACACCTAGCTGCATCATCAGACCATTGACATCTCTACATACAAACGCTGAATTCTGCATATTGAAATACTGAGCGGAGGAAGCACCTCTTGATCTGAGACAGTAAATTTTTGTCCCTGAAGGTAGAAGGTTCCGTTGTTGCGGTCTTGACTCCAAGAGTTCAGCTTGCTGCTTCGAAAGCTTCAGATTGCGAACCAAATCGTTCAATTCCTTTCGATTAAAGAGCCGAGGCAAAGTGTCATGATATTGAGCACAGTACTCTTCTGTATTTTCAGTACTTTCTGATTCACTTGACATGGTGTCTGGTTCCGTGGCTTTCAAGTTACAGACAGTAACAGGCAACCCCTCATTATGGGGCACAGCCAAATGCACAGAATATACATTTGGATACTTTATTTTATGTCTAGTTTTGCTTGAATGTCCCGAAATATTTGTAAGACAGAGGTAACAGTCTGAATAATGGCCATTAGGCTCACACCACACCGTCGAAACAGCGAATGGCAAGGCTTGGCGTTTTCCTTTCAATCTTATGCAGGCAATATGAGGTGCACAATTTTTATCTTGATCACCAGCAGGACGGTCAAAATACAATTTATATGCCTTCTTAACCAAACAAGTGACTGGTTTTCTTTTGGGCTCTTGGAGTGAATTTCCCACACACGTAACAAAAGTTGAGGGGGTAGTTTAGACAGCAACGAGATTTACTAGCTGCCATTTTTCTTAGTGTAAGTTTTAAACACAAAAAGTTTGCACTTCCCTTTCACAAAAAACACTTACTGAGGATTTGTCTCACACCACTGGAGTACCACACCAACTATTTACTGACTATTTGTAGATCTTCTAGCTCTGCTCTGGAAAAAAAAGACCTGAAGAACAGCGAAAAGCGAAATACCGAATACAAAAAATAAAGAACCTTTAAAAACTCAAAAATTGTACGTGCTAGAACATTTTGGAAAGTATATTCGGATTCTGCACACCGAAATACATACTAGTTGATGTATCACATCCCAGATGCCAAATGGCTGTTGATTAGTGTTATGTCAGCATTCATTTTGTAATTATGTGATAAAATCAAAATCTAGATTTTTGCTTCTGAAATGCGTTAGAGAGGCAACCTACAGCTGTTAGCTGGTGACCGTTAACCTGTTTAGTAATACAGACGTCTCTTTGTCCATGGCGTGCTCTTCAGTGGTTCACTACAAACACAGGACACAGCTGAAGTTTGGAAAACAAGTCGGCAGGCTGTTGCGTGTGTGAGACCTCAGCATTGACAGCTCCTATGGCCCGGCGTCGCCGACTATGCAGACCGGCATAGCCATTACGGTAATGGACAGGCTAATAGAATTCGCTCCCCTGCTAAGCCGCTACGTACAGGAGAACAACTCTGGAGACGGAGAAAGGCTGTAGCTCTCAAATGGTGACGGGAAACAGATATGTGTCAATACGTTTCACCCACATCTCTGCCGCGATTTCTTCATGTAGCCCACCGCTTAATTACAATGATATAAAGGGCGTCCTTGAAGTCACGCTGATATTTCAAAAAGTCATTACTTGGAAAATACTAGAAACTAGATGAGAATTTATAGCAGTATCCGAGACTTTGTACGTATGGAATTTGTTTTGGAGTTATAAATCTTCGTTCTATACAGCGTTTGAAGTGTTTTGTGGACATGAACTAAGAGCTTGTTTGCTTCACAATATGAAAGAGAACCACGTAGAACTGGCCGTGTGAAAGGCAAATGACACTTAAGTGCAAGCCCACAGTTTGCTGCATCTGGCATTGTGCTTTGTTTATTGTCACGATGTAAAATGAGATCGCCGGAAATTGTACACGTTTGAAGCAAAGCGGCAAATTGTTAGGAATAAGTGCGACTTGGAATATAAGAATTTCCCTCCCTGCGCCATTTCCTGTCGTATTTTCCGCTTCCGTGATGTTACGCTGAAGAGCAGTAACTGTAAGCCTCTGAAGGGTTCTGAGAAGCGAGATAATGCATGAAGTCTCGATCAAAGTTACGTCGCGCCTCGCTTTTCGAAAGTTTGCGAAGAGCGACTTAAGGCTCTCGAGCTGCATCAGGTCTCACGATCTTTAGTGGATCCTTGAGACCACATATTCGTCCTTCAGCCATAATGATGTATTCAGAAAGAGTTGGCCCTTTTCTATGCCTTTTCACTCGTAAACAAAACGAAACCAAAATGTGATGAGTATCCACCCAGATCATAAATCAAACTTCATAAGTTCGTTTTTTCTAGCAGAGATTACAACTAACACCTATCGAAAGAAGCAAAGCTCTTCAGTATTTAATACATGTAGAGAGGCCTTATATCGCTCCTGACTCATGCATGCCCAGTGACAGACGGTCTGAAGCGGGTTCAGTCGAGTACGTAATTGTAATTTTCATCACCAGAGGACAGTAACAGACAGAAACCTTCAAGAAATGGGTCAAGAAACTGTTTTTGTGAATTTTTCTATTTATTTCTTGAAGTTTTTTCGTTTATTTATGTTTCTACAGTTTTGTATGTGCTTTTAGCTGTGTGAATGATGCGTTAATGTGGTCTAAAGTACATATGCAGATCATTGTTCTACTGATACACGCTGTACGAAACAGCGTGTGAAATTTTTAACACAGTGTGAATGCAGACGACGGGGAATTTCGTATCATACTATGTTAAGAAAGTTTATGACAAAAGATAAGCAGATTCGAGTGCAATTGAAAATAGTTAATAATATATAGACGAAATATCAGAACGCCAAATATTTACTTCGGCAAACGTACAGTTCAAAGGCGTGTTATTTGTTGATTGATTAGTGATCAGAAGCGCGGAATAACGCAGGGAATAATGTTTTCTATTGGCCTTTAAGAAAACTGACCAATTAGAATGGATTATACTTCGCGCGTCTCTTCTCTTGGAGATACAGAAGGCTTACAGTCTAAGTTGTCGGAGCCCATCCTCTCAACGGTACGGTCGTGTGTAGTATGAGCTCGGAAGGAATTTATAGTTTGCCGGTTTCGGTTGTGCAATATGCCTCAAAAATGCTTTAAAGTGCCGGCATAATTATACTGGAGTGGTTTTTTTTTTTTTAAGTACCGATATTTTAAGTGATTTTGTGTATGAGAAGAGATAGTAATTCCGCGTGACATATTGAGCAGATCGGAGACTAAAACCTTGAGTGCATTAGACACTGATAAACTTAATAGTGTGGCGAGCATTTTCTTAACAAAACTCCGTGCTTAATAGCTGTTCAAATTTCGGGAAATACGTTACCATAAACTTGCTAACGTGAATGAAAGGGTTTGTGCATGACTCTGTTAAGATTAGCACAAGCTTGGCAGTGAACGTATAATCCTCAAGGTTCTGAATATACTGATGATTTGCCAATATTTCCACCTTTCATTCAAAATTAAGACCTTTTCCAAATTCTTAGAGTAGTTACATTGTGTGCAGCCTAGTGCGAGTTGCAGTGCGGTAGGTTTCTGCTGTGCTTTCCTACCGGCGATCTGCTGCAACGAGTTCACAGGTAGGTGCAAGTAAATGGACGAAACAAACCGCACCGCCGCAATAGCGAATTCAGTAAATCCGTTTATCATGGTCATGTAAATTCACTGTTTGTATTTGTAAAGATAAGACTGCCGCATTTAATTCTGTCACTGATGCAAACTTCCGAAAATCTGTCACTGAGTTAAAAAAATAATAGCACCATCTACTGGTTCTTTGGTGTACTACCTAAGTAAGAGTTGAATCTGCTGATTCTTTGGTGTACTTCGCCGTGATGATCAAATATCCTAGCTATTAAGCTAAGCAGCTGACTTCAGATATTCTATAAATTACTGTATCTTTCTTCTTTTTTCGTGATCCGATTGTGATGAAATAGAGTTTATACGTAGCCCCAAGCTATGCTCACGTTACCTGTAAAAACATCATGAAAATTGGTCTGTAGTTGAGTCGGCATAAGTTGATGCCTGATAGCTGAAGTGGTCTTATCGAGGCAGCAACGTAGGCAACCACAACCAATAATGCAACGCGATTTTGTAAAAAATCTCTGTCGCAACGCCTCTGTGTTGTCACAGCTCTGTAGAGGTCTACATTTTCGCTTGCAACCCTTACTGCTTAGCAGCTGAAAGCTGGCAATAGCGTTACGAGCTGTCAGAGATTTGTTAAAAGTCGTTTCGACTATAGTAGTTTTTCGGAGATTGATGTATTCCAATCGACAAACACAATGTTATAAATCGTGGTATCTTTTGTCCGGGATCCGATTTTTATGAAATAAAGCTAGTACATTGGTCCAAGCTATACTCGAGTCTCCTGCCAAAACCCATGAAAATTCGTGTAGTAGTTTTGGAAGTTAGCGAGTTCAGACAGACGGACACGTCGGTTTTGTAGTTTTACTACTGATACAGATATAGAGAGTGCACCGTGATTTGTTATAAAACGTTCAGAAGCTATCAAATTTTATTTTATGATGTCAGATTTCACTGTGTGCCCCCACTCGTCGCTCGTAGAACATGAAGTCGATATTAGAGTTCTGTCGATGTACTGTCATCAACGGCTCTAATTGTTGATCGATTCGTGCACGAAGGATAGCAATGTCACTGACTCATGTAGTGTGCGCTAAACTCGATCCCTGGCGAAATCACACAAAAAGAAGTCTAATGGCGTGACGTTCAGAGAGCATGGGGGGCAATGCGATGGAACATCACGACTCACCTACGTCGCTTTTTTTCCGCACTTTCAGAGTTCAATGTGCGGGTGCACCATCATGATGGAAGAGTCCAGGTCTTCTGTCTGTGGTAACAGGAACTACTAGAGCGCAACGCGTTGTAGCCACGCGGTCTTAGGCGCATTGCCACGGTTCGCGCGGCTCCCCCCGTCGGCGGTTGTAGTCCTCCCCCGGCATGGGTTTGTGTATGTTGTCTTTAGCGTAAGTTAGTTTAAATGATATTAAGTATTGTGTAAGCATAGGGACCGATGACCTTCCCAGTTTGGTCCCATAGGATCCACCAACTATTCGATCATGTCGAGGTTAACATTTTCTGTCATTGTTTTCCCTGCACGGAAAAATGGCCGTGTCATCCTATAGTGCATTAAGTCACAGAAAAACATGAAGATTCATACTGTCATCTAGGTTTTCTGATTTTTCAGAGTCCAGCTCCTGCTGTTGTTGCGATTCACATGTCTAGAATGTTCCTTCATCTGAAACAGCCACTACTTGAGGAGGCCTTTGTGAGCCCTATGTAGGCCAACATGCAACACAAAAATGCATGCTGCAGAGGGCAGTCATTTGGTACCATTACTTTGAACATTTGCACTTGTTAGTACGTAAAAAGATGTAACTTTATGGGTAACTGATCCTATTTTCGTGAAGCACCGCGAATTGACTTCTGGAGGCTGCTTTGAAATGCAGTATGCACTCTGTCAAGACTTGCTTGATGCACAGTAGACGTCCTCTTCGAGGACTGTCTCTCTCTTTAACGGTCGTTTTTTAACGACTTCATTATGCCCGTTCTTGCCTGTGGTGCCCTCCCACACATTCGTCGATAATTTTCCATTGTCGTTGTCACAGGTATGGATTCTGTGTATCAGATGGCACATTGTGCCTTCTCCTCATCTATCGCCATTTTGATGCAATCCAAGATCAGGCACCGTTAGTGCAGTCTCAGTACGCCAGGTTTTAAAATGAACCTGTGAGGTTCTAAATTAGTCACCTAATATAAATACTGCAGATGTTGACAGGATCGTCAATAACTGCCTTAAGGAGGTTAATAAAGTTGCTGGTGCCCTGTCAACAAAATGTTGAACTGAAGAAATAAACGTAGTTTCCGTACAGAGTAAACACATGAACGGAAATGAAAACTTTTGATCCAAATGGTTCAAATGGTTCTGAGCACTATGGGACTTAACTGCTGAGGTCATCAGTCCCCTAGAACTTAGAACTACTTAAACCTAACTAACATAAGGACATCACACACATCCATGCCCGAGGCAGGATTCGAACCTGCGACCGTAGCGGTCGCTCGGTTCCAGACTGGAGCGCTTAGAACCGCTCGGCCACCCCGGCCGGCTTTTTTGATCCACTTGACTCAATAGTATCAAATTGAGGCTTCAGTATATATCCATAGCTATGGAATATGTTGATTAGGATTCCATCCTAATCTGAGCTTATTTTCAGTACAAAGGAAGAAATTTCTGTAGATAAAGAGCAGTGTGAGAATTTTGTGATCACTGAGAGAATCTAACATAACTGCAACTTTTGAAATGTAGATCGCGACGGAGAATATTTAGAGGAAGTGCACATGCACATTATCATCAAATTTCAGAGATAAGAAAGGTCGACTTTTGAGAGAGAGGGATATTGGAGTACCACATCGACAAATATCACAACAATAAAGAGCAGCGCAATGACTGCAGAATGTGTTATGACAGGATCGGCTCAGGACAACAATGTGGCCAGAATCGTAGCCACGAATCTTTCCAGGACAGGAGCAGGAGAAGATTATAGGATTTTTCGACTAGCTCTGACGAAAAAATGGTCGATGACAGCTTAAATTCTGTCGTAGTAATTGTCGGGAACACATTACTGGCAGGTTGGCTGAGGTCTCGAGTTGCTATGCGTCGTATAGCGCTAAGAAAACAGGAAGTTGCATGGTTTAGAACCAAAGAGTACTCAGAAATTGAGCGGCATTCTGTTTTGCTCAGAGACCAATTTCTCTTCTCATTTCATTGGTCACATCGGTCCGAACGCATCAGTAGAGCACCTGGTTATGGTCACAGGAAGCAGCGATTATTGAGCTCTTGATTCACAGTGTGGAAACCTATTGCAAATAAGAACAGGGCTGACTTGGTAATTGTGGCCCAGAGGTTGAATGCTATCCAATACGTGGCAACACTTTAAAACCTAATTTTGAGAGGTTTTTAAACAGTTTTGAACACATTCTTATTTGATTTCTGAACGAATCATAATTAGATTTTTGAATGCCTCTACAGTGTACTTGATGTCTCTGCGATCTGAATCCCCGTCGCATCAAGAACTAAAAACTTTTCCGTAGACAAAATGGGAGAGGCTATAACAGCTGAGCAGAATACACCCAAACAGGTGAATGGCATTCGCTGTTTGTTTATGTTGGTGATTGGGTGTGAGAGTGATCAGTGTTGTTATAATTATTAGCGAAATCCGTAGATACATACTACCAGAATGGAAATGAAGGACTAACAGGAATAACATGTAAAAAAGATTACATATTAATCTTTTCTATTTTTCCAAGAAAATGAAATTTTGACAGAAGTTTTTTGCCAGATTGTTACCCTACTACGGGCCAGTTGTACAGTCCCTAGTTAGCAGCCGCTTATTCTCGGAACGCCACGGAAAACGTGTTGTACGAACACGTATAGCGCCTAACCGGAGGATGAATGCGGGATAACTAAACTGGTGATTCTGGTAGGGTAAGAGAAGTTAACCGGAGAATACATTTTGGCAATGGCAGGAATAGCTACAAAATTAGTGATGACAAAATTGATTGTTAGAACGAAGAAGGAGAAGAATTGAGGCATCATACAAATTACATGGAAGAATTTGGCGATTCCAAATATCATACTTGAGAAACTGGGGCGTATAAATGAAATGTGAAACTATTTCCCAACATAAAACTTTCTACTTGTAGTAGGCCTAATAGACATTTGATATTGGCACTTCGTGAATTATATTCTATCGTGTTATTTACGTAAATGAGGTAGATAAAAATGGCAATTTGTGCCAAAACTGTCTCGCTTATTTAGTGTGTGTTACAACTGCTGCAAAATTAGAAAGGCCTATTTCATTTTATCTAACAAACAGTGACAAAATAGACATAATCAAATTGAGAAACAACGCCAGACTTGGGTACTGTTCGTATTAACAGCTGTTTCAGTGTTAGGCAACGACGTTTCGATTTTTCATGTCTCGAAATGTTTGACGAACTTTGATGAGGTAATGGATTCACTCGCTGAAAGGAAAGCACGCCGTGTAAAGCTGTAGCAAGATTAAAGAGAAAAAAAGTGCTGCGAACTAAGGATTGAAGAAATGTGTACTGTCTTACTTGTCTCTTGTCTTTGCGGGTTTTACGTTTCCTATGTTTAATTTATGTCACACAAAAGAGACAGCTGTTAGCTAAAAAGCAATACGGAGCGCAAATTTCCTGAAGAGTTCTTATTCTCCGGTTACAAATAATCACACCCAGTATTAACTGTGAGACTTCTTTAAGTTGGGTACGATGTCAAACCGGCCGGCTGAGAGCAGGGCAGGCACCACACGACATTTTAATTTCCATTGTGCTGAATATATATTTGAAGAATCATTTTTTGAATTTTTTACGTCCTATCTCAAACGCTCGAGAAGAGTGGCGCCACTATCATGTTTTGGCCCCGTTTCGGAAATATCATAGATCCGGGGCTGTGACCCAGTACAATATGCCACACAGATGTAAGGCTGATATCAGTGACTGCTGCAACGTCTCGAAACTGACGTGAGGATCGTTGTGTGTTTCTGGTATCTCCTCACTTCTTGCTGGTCTTCGTCTGTTACTGTTTCACCTTCTCAATCTACTTGTTGCCAGAAGTAGGCGTTCGGCACGTAAGAGTGTAATAACTGCCGCGGCTCTTTGAACAGGAAATGTCACGACATATGCCGCGTGTGCTTCATTAGTATCGTGTCTGCATTCGCCGAGTATCAGCAACATGTCACCATTGTATGCGTACGCCATGTTTATTCGAGCTCAGTACCCGCGACACAATACTCTCTGTGTGTGTGCGGTCAGGCCTGTCGTGTATACTCCGGTGTAAGGTGACGGTCGGCAATCTAACGCAACATGACGTGTAACATAGCACTGAGTAAGCTTGTCGATTCGTGAGGTTGTTTAGAAGATGCACTGCGTTGTGCATTCAGGAACACGTACACACATTTGGACACCTCTGTAAATCAACATTCCGCCACTAGAGCATCCATCTGCACACAGCCAACTGTTACGTTCAAATGGTTCAAATGGCTCTGAGCACTATGAGACTTAACATCTGAGGTCATCAGTCCCCTAGAACTTAGAACTACTTAAACTACTTAAACATCACACACGTCCATGCCCGAGGCAGGATTCGAACCCGCGACCGTAGCGGACGCGCGGTTCCAGACTGAAGAGCCTAGAACCGCTCGGCAACACCGGCCGGTAACTGTTACGTACTTCATGTTGCATCACTCCTTAACACTTTGTAGCTCTTTACCTCCCAAACTAGTAGTGATACAAATGTAATTTAAACTGACTAAGACACAGCTGGTTTAAATATATCAGCTACACGTGGAAGAAACCTAATGTACTATTTAACGATGGGACGTTTGCGAAGTTGCAACACTTTGATGGAACCTTATAAAACCTTACATTGCCGTTTCAAAGCAATGTAACTAAATCTGGCAAAGTTTTTAAGGAATGTGATATGGACACACACATTTTCATGCTTATTGACGCTACGAGCTTTTAATTATAAACAACTGAAATCTTTTCAACAACGCGAGGACGGATGTTCCTCTTTTAGAAAATCTGTCAAAATGAAATTAATGGTATATTTGCACGAAGGTTGATTTATCATTATTACAAATAACTGTGGAACAGAATACTGATATCTTCTTTCGCTATATTTCTACAACTATCCAAATTTCTGTGAAGAAAAGAAATTGTACCAAATCTTAGGTTTCTTTTCTCCTACATGAATGCCTTACTATTGTAGTAAATAAAAATTCTTTTCACTATGTGTTTCACTACAGTATTGACTAGCAGCATGACAAATTTAAGTACTACAAATCAGTGATTTTTGAGGTAAATGTACATAAAGCTGCCGAAATGTAAGTTACGGGAAACATGATTTAAAGAATTGACAGTCTATCAGGCTAGTGCAAATCGTATGCATTCTCCTCTTCATCCTGAAGCAGTCTTTCTTTGCTTGCCCTCTTAAGTTAACCTGAATTTCAAACTGAGTATCAACAATATCAGCTGCATCAATTTTTTTGTTATCGATTTCCTTCAATATCGGCAGTGTGAAAGTTCGTCGATCAAATCCTAATCTCTGTAGAGTCCGTTGTCTGTTAGTACTTACAAACTAAACAAGCAACATACACCGCAACTTCATCAGCACTTGTGGAAACAAATAATATCATGGGGCATGGTTTCCCTATCAGAAAGATGTAACACTTATTAGGATTTTGAGTTTTTGCATGTACAGACTTTTTTAGAATTTCTGGATCTGCTAAAATCCGAAATATTCCTAAAATTTTGATTGCATAAAACTGGAAGAAAACACCGCCGTAATAAATTGTATGAGGAAGTAAGGGACATGGTGCCATGCAAGTTTTATTAGTTATTATTTTTATCAAATTTAGGTGCGTAATTAGAACGTAATATCCAGGAACTGAAATTTCAATACTCTGTAGTAACTGAAGATCAGTAAATTTTTTTCATTATTTGGTAATCTTTCACGTACGCCCCTCCCGCCAAAAAACTGTATTTTGTTTGCTGTAACTGTCTGGTGGCACTGAATAGAATTGAGGAGAAGAGTAATCTGTAGCACAACTTGACTAGACGAGGGGATCGGTTCGTAGGACACGTTCTGAGGCATCAAGGGATCACCAATTTAGTAATGGAGGGAAGCATGGAGGATAAAAATCGTAGAGGGAGACCAAGAGATGAATACACTAAGCAGATTCAGAAGGGTGTAGGTTGCAATAGTTACTAAGGGATGAAAAGGTTTGTGAAGGATACAAGGATACAATAGGATGGGGAATTGCATAAATCCAGTCTCTGGACTGAAGACCACAACAACAACAATAACAACAACAACAACAGCAACAACAAGTCTGGTAAATTCTGGTAAATAGCTCAATAAACTGTGTTCATCACCCCACAGCGTGTGTAACTATTCTTATTTATTTTCAATACATATTCCTTCACCTATTATTTTGCAATTTACAGAGGCATACACTTTATCTGAAACATTCTTCATAAGCACCGACGTGTAGGGGAGGGGTTAGTGTGGCGTTCTACAGGAAACTTATTGATCTCCCCTTATAACATGTCTGTGGTGCAGATTCTCAAGATAAATTTCGTGTTGTGCTGACTTCCATGCCACAACGGATACATGAGTGCATTCGTAGCTGTTGGAGTGAAATCCCATACTGATGGTGTACTTCATTTCCGGATAGTACGGCAGTTTAATCATTTTGTGCCTGTTATGCGATGAACATCTCCAGAAACTTTGATTAATATTAGGAAGGTACTTCTGTGCCGTCCACCTTCATCGGTGTAGAAACAATTGCAGGCGGCCGAGGTCACATATTCGTACAGTGAAAGTAGTCACGTAGGGATGGCGGTTATCGCTGAAAAAACCGAATTCCTGTTGCACCGGTATTTTCGTCATCAGTTTAACCGAACTGTTAAAATAGCTCAAAATAACCGATTTTCGGTTTTTATTGCTGTTATTTCCAGTAATAAACACAGACATCTCCCAAAGGCTAAAAAATTATAAGATGAGGGAATAGAAGGTTCCAATCGGTATATGATCGAGGCTGTGGCAGAACGCTGTCTCATCGTCTCCAGCAAAGCTGGCGAAGAAGTACACAGACTGCGAGAGCGAAATGTCGTAATTTGACGATTTCGCTGCATCGTCACTTTTAGGTCAGAGTTCATCTTACGACAGTAAAATTATAGGTATATATATAAAATTTACTTTCTGTTACAAGCAATGTGGGTATTTGTTCCTAATTTTATATCGAAAGTTTGTTGTGCTTCTTTCTGTTTGTAATTTTTGAAAGCAAATGGAGCTTTGTACTCCAATGGCATCGCACTTCGCAAAACACTTACAGGATTGTGCCTTTGTACAACACACCCGACGTTCGACTAATGTAAAGGCCAGGAAGGGGGGACGGAGAGACGGGGGGGGGGGGGAGGGGGAATCGCAAGCCTTGGATACAGCACGTACATGCATACCATTTGTGAGATATGTTCAATAAGTAATTAAACACACTTTTTTCTCGACCAATTACGGTTGAAAAAATGCGTAACTTGATGTAGAACATCGGGGAATGTTCCCTCTTCAGCTCCTATAGTTTCATGAAGTTCCAGTAGCTTGTGACGCTTTATGGCGGCGCTTTACATACCTTCAAAATGGCGCCTGCATTAGAGATGCATTCGAAGCAGAGAGCTGTCACTGACTTTTTTTCGACCGAAACCAGAGCATCAGCTATAGCCATAGACGCTTTCAGAACGTTTATGCAGACCTGGCAGTTAACAAAAAGCCCTGTGAGTCGTTGGCCAAGGTGTCTGTCATCATCGGAACAAGGTGGCGCAAACCCGTCCTACTTCGCGTGTGCCAGCCGACAGCACACAACTGTGACACCTGCGTTGTTGGAATGTCCAGACACAGTCATCGAGGTGACTGATTACAATCAAATACCGTGCTGTTCAACTGGACGTCTGTTGGTAGTGCTAACACACTCGTCCACCGAGAGGAACTCATAAAATTTCATCGGACTGTTCTTCCTCATCCAGCCCAAAGCCTGTATCTCGCACCGTCAGACTTCCATCAGTTTGGTCCAATGAAGAATGTCCTCCGTGATAAGCAGTAGTGGATATTGGGGAAGTTACTGATACAGCAGTACGTTGGCTCCGACGTCGTCCAGCCGGCCGCTGTGGCCGAGCAGTTCTAGGCGCTCCAGTCCGGAACCGCGCTGCTGCTACGGTTGCAGGTTCGAATCCTGCCTCGGGCATGGGTGTGTGTGATGTCCTTGGGTTAGTTAGGTTTAAGTAGTTCCAAGTTCTAGGGGACTCATGACATCAAATGTTAATTCCCATAATGCTCAAAGCCATTTGAACCATTTTTTGAACTAATTTAGACCAGTAGAGTGGGCACACCGACCCTCCCAGTAAGATAGCGTAAGGCCAGCGCGTTGAATGGAGATTATGTTGAAAAACATGGTTTTACAATCGAAAGAGTGAGGAATTAACTGATGTATTGGAACCCGTTCGGAAAAAACTGTGTTCTGTTTTTCATTACTTGTTGAATGCCACTCATAATTGGCCGCGCTACAGGGCGACAGGTACATTGTCGTTGTCCCAGCATAGCTACACCGATTTTTATGTCATGTGTTTCTTGCTAGTTTCAAACTGTCGGCGGTGTTATTAAAATAGCACTGATTGCTTTTGCCATTTTCAGTAATCAGCAATAGTTTCAAAGCAATGGAAATTTTATGAAGAAATATTAAAAAAATATTTATTTGAAAACTAAAAGTTTTGGCGCTGCTGCTATGATAAACTGATATGCCAGTTTTATAATCCAACTTTTAGTAAAAAATGAAACAAAGCTGTTATAACTGGGACGAAAAAAGCCGCCAAAAAGGTCAGTTACTCAGAACCAAAATGCCGGTATCGGTTTTAATGGGTCGGCTTTTCCCATGCCTAGCGATGGAAAAGCCAACAATGTCTGATTTGCAAAATCTCTTCAGTGCAGGCCTCTGTCGCCCAAAGATACTTAAGTAAGACTGAGGGCCCGAGAAGCCGCTTCTGACGACCTGACGGGTTCACCCCAGTTGTGCTGACGTCAGCGTTACCGACACCCCCCGGCGTCAGTCCACCGGGGTGGCCGGCTCGCTTGCCCGGCTAATCATGTTGGCGCGTTGTAATCAGCGAGATTGCCTGGGCACACACATTAAACGCTTAAAATAAACCGTCGGTGCGCACCAATGGACTGGAGGAGACAGGAACACGGCCTACCGTGGCCTGACCGGTCCACGCACTCTATTATGCAAATGCTGGCAGCGCGCGGCACAACAGGTAGCGGCCGCGCCAACTGCGTCCCACAGGGCTCCTCTCTCTCCCCGTTATTGTCTTCATCCCGCTCTCAGCAATACCAACACTGTGCTGATTTCTGACGGCTACAAAGGGGTTGACTACACAGTAATACCGTTGATTCACAGCACCGACCACCGCGGCTGATGTTGGTCATCAAAACAATGGAGGTACTGTTCTGGCATGTCTACCTGACAACGTCGTTTTCAGCAGAAGCACAGAGTTATTTCAAGACAGGTTCAACCGTAAATATTTACAAGTAACTATAGAAAAGGATTAACTAACGCACATATACAATTCTGCTATCATAAAATCATGTGTTTGCTCTCTTTCTCTCTATATCTCTCTCTCTTTGTCTCTCTCTCTCTCTCTCTCTCTCTCTCTCTCTCTCTCTCTCTCTCTCTCTCTCACACACACACACACACACACACACACACACGCCCCTCCCCCCCCCCCCACACACACAAACACACACACACACACAGCAGAGAGAGAGAGAGAGAGAGAGAGAGAGAGAGAGAGAGGAAGGGAGGGAGGGAGGGAGGGAGATCTTGATACACGATAGAAAGTAGTGAACGAAGTGCGTAAGAAAAACAGTGAGACAGAAAACACTGGGAGCGATCTGATAGCACTGTGTTGTCTGTGTTCATCCCTTCCAGAAACTTAGTTCGACTTTCATTTCCGTGTAGCCGTCACGTGATTTTTCAGAGCACCATCAATAAAGCTGCGTTTTCTTTGTGTTTTACGAAAGTGAAACAGCGGAATTTAGAGGAACGTCATGCCATCAAATTTTGTGTTAAACTTTGGGAATCGGCGAGCAGACGTTTAAAAAGTTGAAAGAGTTGGTACAAATTGTTTTCGGAAGGTCGAGAAGAAGTTGAAGATGAATTTCGACCAGGGAGACCCTCAACGTCAAAAACTGACGAAAACGTCAAACATGTTGTGAGATCAGACCAACGTTTAACAGTAAGGGATACGTGACCTGTTAGACACTCTCATCGTACATCAAATTTCGCCCGAAGATTTGAACTTGAGAAAATTTTGTTCCAAAATGCTTCTGAAATGCTCTCAACTGAGCAGTAACGTGTGCGTAAATCTTCTCGAGAGGATTTCCAGTGACCACGAATGGTTCAGCTGTGTGATTACAGTTGATGAACCCTGGATCTTTAAGTACGATCCTTAGACAGAGCGGCAAATTGTGGAATGGCACACTCAGACATCTCCTCGACCGAGATAACCTCGAATGAGCAAATCAAAACATTGCTGATTTGTTTTTTGACAGCAGGGGTATCGTTCGTAAAGAATTTAGTCCTTCAGGACGAACTGTCAACCAAGTGTTTTACAAAGATGTCGCTGAAAGACTCGGGAAAATGTTGAATCAAGTGAGACCGGCCAGTGGATGCTGCATCACGACAACGCCTCAAGTCACACGGCCACTTCCATCACTGAATCTTTGACTTCAAAATGCATTCCTTCTGTGCCAAAAACCACAAATTCGTCTGATCTGAGTCTTGTGACTTCTTTCTTTCTATAAATTAAGAAATGTTTTCAGGGGATGTTATTTTAGTACTATGTAGCACATTTGAAAGAATGTGACCAATATGTGAATGGTCGTACCATTTGTAGCCATTCAGCGCTGCAGTAAATGCTGGAAGCAAATACTGCCGGTGTAGAGTTGAGAAAGCCAGTACTTTGAAGGGGATAATGTTAGTATCTGAAAAAAAATAAATAAAAACACTGATAGATAAAAAATCAGTCGCATTACTTTTTTTCACACTTCTCATATATTAATTCCATGATCATTGGATACCAGTAGGCGTAATAAACTGGAAGCAGTCAGGGATGTGCACCGTAGTGTTCCTTGAAGATCCTCCATTTACAATGTCGAAAGGTTTGTGTTTTGCGTTTTTTGTCTAATTCCATGAATGTAGACATAAAAAATCGAAGTGATACTCTTAGTCAGAGGAAATCAGCTAATTGTAGGAAAATATCAAATTATGTCTCAAATTAATTCAGTTTAACGTCTATATATGGCACCAACTACTTCGCACAGAACGCGAAAAACAACAATCACAACCTATTTAAAAAATTAAACCAGATACTGATAGGTTCTATGTGTTCTGCCTGGGTTGTAAAAAAGATATCCTTACCGCAAGAAACTGCCTTGTCTCAGTTAAATTTGTAGCTTGCGAGATGGTTCAAATGGCTCTGAGCACTATACGACTTGACTTCTGAGGTCATCAGTCGCCTAGAACTTAGAACTAATTAAACCTAACTAACCTAAGGACACCACACACATCCATGCCCGAGGCAGGATTCGAACCTGCGACCGAAGCGGTCGCTCGGTTCCAGACTGTAGCGCCTAGAACCACAGGGCCACTCCGGCCGGCAGTTTGCGAGATATAAAGCATTGGTCTGCATGTGTCCATGATTAATCGGTTACACGATAATGTGCTGCCGTAAATCTTAAGATGAGTAGTTAAAAAGTTTCATTATTACCTCGAGAAAAACTAACAGCTATCATGAAACTAGGTGACAATGCTAGTTCATCTTACACGTACGGGTTGTGAGGGATATAAGTGCAGATACATCTATTGGAATCATATTAGTATTTACTTCATTTGCAGACTAATAATAATCGATATAACGAGTAGTACGTATTTAGGTTGGTTAGTACCTCCAAGCAAACCATTAGTTTTTATTTTGCCGTGAGCAACATCAGGTATTGATATGTGGACGGAAAACGGATAGCTTGTACCGTGCAGAAAACATCAGGTAGTAAATTATACGATGTGTTTGCAGGAATACCGTTACACACAAAAAAGGACAACCAACACGCTGACGAGGGTACATATTAAGCTACTATATGTACATAGACCTCTGTATACTATCTGTACATATACCTTTCACAGTCTGGATGTACACATTAATAGGGCACAGTTTACCCAAGAATCGATGACTTCGCAGAGAGCTGGTTGTAGAGGTCCCCATTTTGCCCTGTGGTCTAGGGGTAGCTCCTTTGACTGCTAAAGAAAAACTGCTAGAAAAACTAAAATGCGAAATGCTTATTTAAATATGTTGGTTTCTGTGGTATAAGTGAATTGAAATGGGAAAAAGACAAGGACTTATGGTCAGACTAGTATAGGGTAATACCAGCAGCAGCAGCAGCAGAAAATGGTATAACAGGACTAGGAAGAAGAACAGGAAGGTAGGGCAGAGGGCGAACTGCTGTGATCAGTTCGGTGATAGGGTTGTTCTCACCAGAATCGACAGCAAACCAACACCGACAACAATAGTTCAGGTACACATGCCTACGTCGGAAACACAAGAGATAGCTGAAGTGTATGAGGATACCGAATGAGTTGGTTGGTTGGTTTGGAGAAGGGGACCAAACAGCGAGGTCATCGGTCCCATTAGATTAGGGATGGGGAAGAAAGTCGGCCGCGTACTGTCAAAGGGACCATCCCGGCATTTGCCTGAACCGATTTAGGGAAATCACCGAAAACCTAAACCAGAATGGCCGGACACGGGTTTGAACCGTCGTCCTCTAGAACGCGAGTCTAGCGTGCTAGCCACTGCGCAACCTAGCTAGCTATTGAATCAGTAATTTAGTACGTAAAAGGAGATGAAAAACTAATAATCATGAGGGACTGGTATGCGATTGCATGAGAAGAATAAAGGAGTGCGGGAGAATAAGGGCTTGGTAATAGGAATGGGATATTCGACAGACTAATTTACTTCTGCAAATAAATTTCAGCAAGTAATACAGGACACTCGCATTCCTGGCACAGATCGAAATCCCAGTGCTACAGTACCGTACCACAGCGCTAGAGGATATAATATAACAGCCCACCGACAACGTGGAGTGTCGTGCAGTGATGAGTTTCTGCATTTGAATGGAAACGACGCTGCAGCATTAGAAGCTGATGAAAGTGTACAGCAGGAGATCATCGTACGACACAGTGGTTATGTCGCACCGATGCTTCCAATGTGGTCAGATAAGTCGCACTGACGGACAACAGAGTAGCAGGTCATTTGTCTGTGAAGAACCAGGAATGTCGAGAGCTGTGTTCACCCTGGTGCTCCAGGTCCGGAGAATTACATTCGAAGCGATATAGGGAAAAGTGAAAATCAGTCACAGGTCAATTTCCGACATCTTGCACGAAATTTTGAACACGACTTAGGTCGATACCTGGTGGATTGCTGGAGTGCTCGCAACCACTCAAAAGGTCCGCCGAACCTGGTCAACAGCGCAAGTATCGTAGCAGTATCAGGCCAGTGTAGGTTACCTCTTTAACTACCTAATCACCATGGACGATTGCTGGGCGTATTATCATAATCCGGAGACAAAGAAGAAGATCAAACATTGGAAACAGGTGGATTCACCAGGCCCAGAAAAATACAAAGTCTCAATCATCATCGGAAAGATGATGATTTGTATTTTTTGGAACTAACATAGTGTGGCGGTAACAGATTACACTTGTAGAATACAAGAGCATGCTATCGAAATTGAAGGAGTCTATCTTTACGAAGCGTCGCGAGAAGCAGTCCAGGAGGGTGCTTTAGCTCGACTAAACCACCACTCATCATTCTGAGCAGCAGACAGTCACACGAGCTGCTCAACTGGGCTATCGATTATGCTTCATCCGTGCATTCTCCTGACATGGCACCCAATCACTCTTCCTCTTTCCTCGGATAAATATATTGCGTAGCAGGCTTCTTCAAAAAGACGAAGACGTGATTTTCGAAGAGGGTCGTTTCCTGTTTTGCGTTATCAATCTTGTGGCTAGTTTTACACGGCCCGCCACGGATTCCTGCCTTGTGCCAACCTTTTAATATCAGAGTAGCACTTGCAACCTACGTCCTTAATTATTTGCTGGATGTATTCCACACTCTGTCCTCCTGTACAGTTTTTACCCAATACATCTCACTCTAGTAACTTGGAAGTTACCATTTGCTGTCCAGTTGCAGCAATGTTTAGGAGAGGCAAGTCTCTCGTTCCTGTTTGCTGAGCCCATATGTCATGAAAGGACGGCGATCTATGAAGCGCTGATAACGACAGACGTTTTACTGTAGGAACATGAACTACTCCATAATGCTTCTTCAGATCATTGATAATCCGTCCAATCTTCCGAAGATACTTTACAGACTGTCTGATGGCTCTTGATATTCCACCATAATCGAGTCCATCAACATGAGGTAGGAAGCACGAGGTAGCCAAGGAGGTGGAAACGTGGGTTCTGGGTTCTACTATGCCAAGACTGCTTGGTAGCTACAACAGGAAAACACAATTGAGTACAAAATACGAATGTATTTATTACTTCTCTGTAGTCTATGATCAGTTGGTTGACAATTATAGAAGACGCGACTTGACTAAGCGTCTGTAGAATGGCATAATTTACAAGTCACAAATCTCACAGTGACGAATTAATCTCTCGTAATCTTGAATGTCGAATCCGGTGAATTTGAAGGCTAACTTGGAATGGACTTGATGGCAGCAGTAACTGAGCTGCAGACGATGACTAACATCGGCGCTGGCTGACCACTGAGCGCGGCTACGAACTGCAGACTGGCACGACTGCACTACTCTCCTGCTGCACATGAAGTGGCCTAGCAGCGCCTCGCGGCGAGCATAAGTACTGCGACTGGCTGTGTACTCTTTGGCTAACACAGCCGTTCTTCTGTTCCGTTTATCGAGAGAATCGCATCCGGCGGATCGATCTCTCAGGCGGCGGTGTGGTCGTATGACTGAAGACATCACACTGTCCACTAGTAAACCTGTCGACTTTAACGATACTTTTTCGTGGTCAGTCTTGTCGTGGTTTGTGCCTCATATGACCACGAATTCTACGAGTTTTCTTCCAAAACGACAGCAGCTACCTAGAAAAAGGTGTACAACCAATCTTAGTCTGATTTTACCTTCTTACAAAGCTTCTATGCCTGCATCTTTCAAAAGTGTATAAACTTTTCGGTAGTGCGAAAAGTCTGTAGTAATGACTATGAATTTGTCTCGACCGGATAACCACACACAATTATGGAAAGGAGACATTAAAATGTTGTGTTAAAACTCCCTTACTTGTTATCTTCTCGAAGTGTAAGCTCGTGTTGACTCTATTGCGCCGTCTAAGCGTGTGTTGTACTTTTCTGTGCAAGAAACAGTCCAGCGTCAGGCAACAAATTAAAATATGTATCGAACAACAAATGTCGAAACTGAAACTGTCGTGGAAAACCGCAGCGGCCATTGAATAATTTTAGTCTGCGCTATCAAATCAAATACACACAAATACACACACACACACACACACACACACACACACACACAAACTGTTCCATCGTCCTGCAGACAAGCAGTACCCCGCACAGGAGGCAGCTAAGCGCGTCCAGAAGCCAGTCATCCAACGGAGCGTTTCCATTACGGGCTGCCATTAAAGCAGCGGCACAGCGCTTTAAGAACGTCACGACCTCCATTACCGGCTTTGTCTTTTCATATCGCCTTTCCGTTAACTATTCAAACCCAAGTCTGCAAAAGAAAATTGCTTCTAGGGCAGACAAATGGATTTCTGAGATGCGAGTTTCTAGATACATATCGAAAGCACTCTTCCACTTTGTCCTTAACAGCTCACTGTTGTTATAGTATTTTAAGTAGACGCAAGACCCGAAGACACAGAACTGAAGTTTTACTTGCCGCTGGGAAACAAAGATAAAACGTCTGTTGATATAAATTTCTTTCACTTCACGTCTACGGTCACAAATTTTTTGTCATCAGACTACCGGTACTTACATATGTAATCAGCTAGCCACCACGCGGTGTGTGGCAGAGGGCGCAATTCGCGCTATATCCCCCCCCCCCCCTCTCTGTTCCAGTCGCGGGAAAAACGACTGTCCGAACGCCTCAGAAATGGTTCTGAGCACTACGGGACTTAACTTCTGAGGTCATCAGTCCCCTAGAACTTAGAACTACTTAAACCTAACTAACCTAAGGATATCACACACATCCATGCCCAAAGCAGGATTCGAACCTGCGACCGTAGCGGTCGCGCGGTTCCAGACTGTAGGGCCTAGAACCGCTCGGCCACCCCGGCCGGCTTAAACGCCTCAGTACGAGCTTTAATTTCCATTATCTCTGAATGGTGATCATTGCACTATTTGAAAGTTGGTGGTAATAATAATATGCTCTACATCCTCGGCGAAGATCGGATTTCGGAATTTAATGAGCAGCCTCTTCCCTTTAGCGCGTCGTCTATCTGCAAGTGCATCCCACTTCAAACTTTTTATGAGATTTGTAACGCTCTCGCGATGGCTAAATGTACCAGTCACGAATCTTGCCGCTTTTCTTTGGACCTTCTCGATCTCTTGGATCAGACCCAACTGGTAAGGGTCCCATACAGGCGAACAATACTCTATGGCTGGATGAACTAACGCATTGTAAGGAATTTCCTTTGTTGCAGGACTGCATCGTTTCGGGACTCTACCAATAAACCGCAATCTAGAGTTCGCCTTGTGTAATCTGACCATTCCATTTGAGATCATTTCGAATAGTCACACCCAGAAACATTCCCCAGGTTGTGGTTAAGCCATGTCTCCGCAATATCCTTTCTTTCAGGAGTGCTAGTTCTCCAAGGTTCGCACGAGAGCTTCTGTAAAGTTTAGAAGGTAGGAGACGAGATACTGGCAGAAGTAAAGCTGTGAGGACGGGGCGTGAGTCGTGCTTGGGTAGCTCAGTTGGTAGAGCACTTGCCCGCGAAAGGCAAAGGTCCCGAGTTCGAGTCTCGGTCCGGCACACAGTTTTAATCTGCCAGGAAGTTTGAGTCACATCCAGGCAATTGACAGATGTTACCGCTTCCAAAGACTGGGCATTTATTTTGTACTCTTACATTAATGGGGATTGTCGCCTTGTTACACACAGCAGGTTACACTTACTAATATTGAGAGATAACTGCCAGTCATTACACCACGCATTTATTTTCTGCAAATCTTCATTGATTTGTTCAAAACTTTCGTGTGATGCTACTTTCCTGTTGACTACAGAATCATCGGCAAACAGTGTAAAGCCGCTCTAAATACCATCATGCAGATCGTTTACGTAAATCGTAAAAAGCAGCGGACCTATTACGCTGCCCTGGGGCACACCTGAAGTTAGGCTTGTTTCTGTTCAAGTCACGCCATTCAGGACAATATACTGCTCTCTGTCAGTTAGAAAACTTTCTATCCAACCGCATATGTCATCGGAAAGACCGTAAGAGCGCACTTTTTCGATCAAGCGACGGTGCGGAACTGAGTCGAATGCCTTTCGATACTCGAGAAATATGGCATCAACCTGGGAGCCAGTATCTAAAGCCTGTTGTATATCATGCACAAAGAGGGCCAGTTTTGTCTCGCATGACCGCTGTTTCCCAAACATAATGACGTTCTTCAGATCAGTTTTATAAAAACATGTCCTAATATACTGTAGTCATATTGGCATCGTCAAATGCTAAACACAAAATCAGCATTTGACGATGCCTCTATGGCTCCAGTATATTAGGACAGGTCTTTATAAAAGAGATGTGAAGATGGTCATTATAGACTGAAACCCTTAATCTGATGACAAAAAATTTGTAACCATAGACTTGAAGTAAAGAAAATTTGTTCTATATTTGGGTTCTGTTCAGTTTGCGACCTTGTAGCAGCTTGTGAAATTTGTTGATATTCTTGATTACACAATTAGAGAAACACGTGGATCAACGTCCGGTATGTTAAATCTATTTTGATACATATAGTACCTGTCCTCTGTATTGTGTGGCTTAAGCCCTTCTCTCCGTATTTCAATGTATGTTGTTGTTGTGGTCTTCAGTCCTGAGACTGGTTTGATGCAGCTCTCCATGCTACTCTACCCTGTGCAAGCTTCTTCATCTCCCAGTACCTATTGCAAACCTACATCCTTCTGAATCTGCTTAGTGTATTGATCTCTTGGTCTCCCTCTACGATTTTTACCCTCCACGCTGCCCTCCAATGCTAAATTTGTGATCCCTTGATGCCTCAAAACATGTCCTACCAACCGATCCCTTCTTCTAGTCAAGTTGTGCCACAAACTTCTCTTCTCCCCAATCCTATTCAATACCTCCTCATTAGTTACGTTATTTCAATGTAGGCAACAATTAAAATCATTGGTCATCTATTGGCTGTGTTACGTATTACAGTGTCAGATGGCCCCACAGAAGGAAGTCAGTACAGGTGTTCCAGTATTTACTAGTGAGGCACACAGGTGACATTAGTCACTTACCGATGTTGTATTCAACCAAGCATATGCAGTGCGACATCTTAATGCAGTGCAGATTGGAAGGGCGGTCTGTTTGATCACAAAAGGATGGACTTCCGGTGTTGCTGCAGATGCCAATGCCTCTCCACGTGTCATACATAGGTTGTGGACACGCTGCAGGGAGACAGGTCAGGACACAAAGCGAGTTGGACAAAGGCGTAGACGTTGACGGATCACAGTCCCATGTGAAGACCGATATCTGGCCATTTCTGCGTTCCAGCGTCGTACGGATACCACCAGGGCACTGCAAGACGATCTCAGAAAGGACACTGGAGCCGCTGTGTCCGATCAGACTGTAATGAACCGGTTACGAGAAATGTCCTAACGACCCAGACGTCCTGTTCGAGTACCTGACTTGATATGACACTCATTATCTTGCAGCTCACCTTCTGCCGTTCCCATGTCATCTACAACTTCGTCACTGGCGAAACTTGTCTTTCACAAACGAGTTCACCTACCTTCTGAAGCAAAGTATTGGCCGTGTTCGTTTTCGGAGACCCGTGGTGAGCGGCATCTCCCAAATGTTGTCCAGGTAATCGACAGATTTCGAAGGTTCTATGATGATGTAGCGTGGCTTCAGTGTTAACAGCCATACGGACCCTCTCGTTATCCATGGTCACCTTACCGCCATGCAGAACATCGAACAGATCCTATTGGACCATGTGGTGGTGGTACTAAATTCCTTTTAATATCAGGATCTATGTGTCAGACATCAGCAGGGATGCCTTGCGAAGCCTGGTCATTGAAGCTATGGAGTGCCCAGCGCTGAAATACGATCTGAACCTCTTGGAGCTTATATGGGACATGCTTGGCAGATCTGTTCCCAGTCATCCGGTTCCACCATAGTCTCTCCAACAACTCTTTTCGGCTCTCATTGAAGAATGACATCAAATATCATATGGAGACGCCTGTAGACTTGCACGGATCATGCGAAGTACACTCCTGGAAATTGAAATAAGAACACCGTGAATTCATTGTCCCAGGAAGGGGAGACTTTATTGACACATTCCTGGGGTCAGATACATCACATGATCACACTGACAGAACCACAGGCACATAGACACAGGCAACAGAGCATGCACAATGTCGGCACTAGTACAGTGTATATCCACCTTTCGCAGCAATGCAGGCTGCTATTCTCCCATGGAGACGATCGTAGAGATGCTGGATGTAGTCCTGTGGAACGGCTTGCCATGCCATTTCCACCTGGCGCCTCAGTTGGACCAGCGTTCGTGCTGGACGTGCAGACCGCGTGAGACGACGCTTCATCCAGTCCCAAACATGCTCAATGGGGGACAGATCCGGAGATCTTGCTGGCCAGGGTAGTTGACTTACACCTTCTAGAGCACGCTGGGTGGCACGGGATACATGCGGACGTGCATTGTCCTGTTGGAACAGCAAGTTCCCTTGCCGGTCTAGGAATGGTAGAACGATGGGTTCGATGACGGTTTGGATGTACCGTGCACTATTCAGTGTCCCCTCGACGATCACCAGTGGTGTACGGCCAGTGTAGGAGATCGCTCCCCACACCATGATGCCGGGTGTTGGCCCTGTGTGCCTCGGTCGTATGCAGTCCCGATTGTGGCGCTCACCTGCACGGCGCCAAACACGCATACGACCATCATTGGCACCAAGGCAGAAGCGACTCTCATCGCTGAAGACGACACGTCTCCATTCGTCCCTCCATTCACGCCTGTCGCGACACCACTGGAGGCGGGCTGCACGATGTTGGGGCGTGAGCGGAAGACGGCCTAACGGTGTGCGGGACCGTAGCCCAGCTTCATGGAGACGGTTGCGAATGGTCCTCGCCGATACCCCAGGAGCAACAGTGTCCCTAATTTGCTGGGAAGTGGCGGTGCGGTCCCCTACGGCACTGCGTAGGATCCTACGGTCTTGGCGTGCATGCGTGCGTTGCTGCGGTCCGGTCCCAGGTCGACGGGCACGTGCACCTTCCGCCGACCACTGGCGACAACATCGATGTACTGTGGAGACCTCACGCCCCACGTGTTGAGCAATTCGGCGGTACGTCCACCCGGCCTCTCGCATGCCCACTATACGCCCTCGCTCAAAGTCCGTCAACTGCACATACGGTTCACGTCCACGCTGTTGCGGCATGCTACCAGTGTTAAAGACTGCGATGGAGTTTCGTATGCCACGGCAAAGTGGCTGACACTGACGGCGGCGGTGCACAAATGCTGCGCAGCTAGCGCCATTCGACGGCCAACACCGCGGTTCCTGGTGTGTCCGCTGTGCCGTGCGTGTGATCATTGCTTGTACAGCCCTCTCGCAGTGTCCGGAGCAAGTATGGTGGGTCTGACACACCTGTGTCAATGTGTTCTTTTTTCCATTTCCAGGAGTGTATGTGTCAGGTGGATGGCTGATGGAGGGCATATTCGTTACTGAAGGTCTCGAAGTCCAATGAAATGCTTCCAAGATGACAAAATGAATGATTGTTGCCACTTTGTTTTCGACACCTGTCTGACATTTCACTTCTTTTTATGTAAACGATCAAGGCCAGAATGATGTTTTGTTGTGTAGTTAATTTGTAAAAGATAAAGGTACAATTTGTTGAGATGCCACTCGTCGATGATTGCTCAATGGAGTATGCAGACGCCCAAAGTGATATTCCTCTGCCGGCCGGAGTGGCTGAGCGGTTCTAGGCGCTACAGTCTGGAGCCGGGCGACCGCTACGGTCGCAGATTCGAATCCTGCCTCGGGCATGGATGTGTGTGATGTCCTTAGGTTAGTTAGGTTTAAGTAGTTCTAAGTTCTAGGCGAATAATGACCTCAGAAGTTAAGTCGCATAGTGCTCAGAGCCATTTGAACCTTTTGATATTCCTCTAATTCTTTTGAGAAGTGTAACAATAAACAAGGAGGAATGTTCCTATGCAGAGTGATAAGCAGTTTTGTGGAATGGAAAATAACTTTTGTTTCAAATAACTTAGGAAAGCAAATACGACTCTTCAGGTGTAACGACAGACTTTTAAGAAAAGTCTTGAAAACACGAATACAGCCATAAAACACTCATTAATACTGGCGTTGAAACTTTTCGCAAAAAGAATCCGAGAGATACGCTAATTGGAAGACAAGGCGGCATCACAATGCTTCTCCGGCGTAATCACCGCCAAACGGAACTGCCACGTCAGGCTCTGCAGAAAGAAAATTTTGAAAAAGGAAGAGATCGGCCAAATGTTTTGCCAACTGATTTGTTGAAAGGTAAGAAATAAAACAGATTACAGAAACATTTGATGTTGCCTTGAAGAATATTCGAAATCATGCTCATGCGTTAGTGACGTAAGGAGGCCGTTGAGTGAAATTACACCCGGCACATATCCTCTGGTACTCTTGGAAAATCGTAGGATTGCAATTGCAACATTAAGTTCTCAATCGGTTCCCCATCCGCTGCACAATATTTCGAGCAACGTTCCAAGGCCTGTCAAATGCTTCTCCAATCCATTTCATTTCTTAGCTTTAGATAAATAATTTCACAAAATACTTGACAGTACTTTTTAACTTGTTTCCTTTCAAGTTTTGTTCGGAAAGCGTTAAATACAATACATTCAACTATCCAAAGGTATTGTATTGTTATTGAGAAATGAACGCCAAGAGAAAGCAGAGAAGTTTCACTTCATGCCGTCATTTGATACTTTTTCAAACTTCATTTACACAGACAGATAATAGCGGCTGTTCCTGGAATATTTCAAATTTCCCTCAAATCACTTATTTTTTCTTAGATTCCCTCTATGTTTTCAAGTGCTTAAACCTTTTTTCCAAAACTATTCCCCATGCTGGTCAGTTTGGTACCTCAATTGTCAATTTTCCAGCCGGCCGAAGTGGCCGTGCGGTTAAAGGCGCTGCAGTCTGGAAGCGCAAGACCGCTATGGTCGCAGGTTCGAATCCTGCCTCGGGCATGGATGTGTGTGATGTCCTTAGGTTAGTTAGGTTTCACTAGTTCTAAGTTCTAGGGGACTAATGACCTCAGCAGTTGAGTTCCATAGTGCTCAGAGCCATTTTTTTTTTTTTTTTGTCAATTTTCCACTCTTGGTTTGGATATGAAAATCGGAATAAAATTTGTTGCCTAATTTCTGGGGGGACTGTTTTCGTTCCACGCAAATATTTGACCAAAAATAGGTTTACGTAATGAAGACTACATTCCCATTTGCCTCTGCTTCACATGACATAAATACGGGAGAACCGCGGTCTAGGGGCACAGACGGCTTTCGGTCGTGGTCGCTCGCACACCGGCCACGCCCACCGGACGGCTCAACGGAGTTGTTTACTTGTGCGTCGCGGTATTTCGTGTTGTGCAGCGTCCATTACTATTGCTGCTCACGGCGCACTGTTACCGCCGAGCGACACTTAAGTAACGTTCCAATCCCAATGTGCAAGACCACGCGCTTATGAAATCGAACAGTTCTTCACGAAGAACTACGTTTGGACCCCCAGGAAGTGAGAGGTATGCACTTCTCTCTCACTCCCAGTATCGCCTGTATTAAAATGCAGACGGTGGAAACATGTGCTGAAGTAGTTCGACAACACGCACACGGACTCAGGTTTAAGCATTCTGACGGTCATATTGTGGAGGTAACGGTTTCTGTCTTCGAAAAATTCGGGTCTTTGAGTTGCCTTTCGAAGGGCCACAAGACGTGATCGTCAAAGCTTCCCGGAACTACGGCAATGTTGTGGGCCACATCGCGGAAAAATGGCAGACGTTCACGATATACCACGTGTTGAATGGTTTCCGCCAAATCAAGATCGAACTATCGAAACATGTACGACCTTATCTGCTGATAGGTGCCGTGCAAGTCATCGTTACGTACTCGTATAATGGCCAGCCGTGGACAAGTGCCGGATGCGCACAAGAAGGCCATGTTCGCTCAGACTGTCTCCGTCGAAGTTTGCTCCAGGTCCCGACAAGTAAGTCGGCTCCCAAAGTGACGGTCACTTCTTTACCTGACAACTCCTACACAGTCGTGTGCAACCCTGATGTGTCACTTCAGGAAGCGCCTGTGCTCACCCTGGTACTCACCACTGGAAATAACAGTGCGGCCCCGGCCTCACCGGCACCATCTTCTCCGATGGCTACGAGACCATCAACTCTCCAGAGCTCGACGACCAGCCCGCCCGGTGCGATGGACATCGATTACAATGCGATGTTTTTCGTCAGACGGGCTCAACTTCGGACATTAAACGTCCACATTTTGACACAGAACAGCACCTCCAAAAGCAGCGGCCGCCCTGAAAACAGAAGAAGAGAAGTCAAACGTCGTACGACGACACACTTCTTCAAAAGAAATCACGGGCAGTGGGCTGGATACAAGACAGTGCTCTCCCTTCGAGCGTCCTGGCGACAGAGTTGGCTGCTCCTGATGTCCCATCTGAGTAGCGCTCACACCCAACAATGATGGATCCCATGGAAGGGGATTCCCTGGATCCCGCTGCAGCAGTATCACTACACCTCGCCCTTGATGACAGTTGCTTGCCACCTGTTCCAGTCTCCTGGGTTGACGATGTCGACGATGGAGCAGATAGATATGGTGGCTCGTCCGTCAGGCAGTGCCCCTTGCAACTGCCTGTCCTACCGTCCATCCAGTACCTGTGGCTACAGTGACTGCACCGGATGTTTCATGCCAGCTGGACATCTTTGCCAAACTCTCTGTGCCAATAGTTGAAACACTCCCACTACACTATCGTATCGCGATGATGAATCTGGGCACCATTGTGGCTCCAGACAAACTGGCAGTGTTCCGACAGACCATTTATGCCGCTGATGTCGGGATTGCCCTCCTCCAAGAAGTGATCGTCACTGATATCTGTGCCATCAAATGTCATACATCTCCCATGCCTCTGACAATGTTAGTGGAGTTGCCATCCTCTCACACTGGACTCCCTGCTGAAGATGTAGATCTTCCCACTGCTAGAGGCATAGCTCTCACTCTGTTTGGCGTCTGCATCCTCATTGTATATGTGGTGTCACCGCCAGACACCACACTTGCTAGGTGGTAGCTTAAATCGGCCGCGGTCCTTTAGTACATGTCGGACCCGCGTGTCGCCACTGTGTGATCGCAGACCGAGCGCCACCACAAGGCAGGTCTCGAGATACGGACTAGCACTCGCCCCAGTTGTACGAAGACTTTGCTAGCGACTACACTGACGAAGCCTTTCTCTCATTTGCCGAGAGACAGTTAGAATAGCCTTCAGCTAAGTCCATAGCTACGACCTAGCAAGGCGCCATTAGCCTTACATAGTTTGATAGTTATCGTATGAAATGTCTCAACAAGAAGAACGTTGTAAACCAACAAAGGATGAAAGTTAAGTATTCGAGGAGCTGCATACTTTTCTTATTAGAATTCACTACTTATCCTGTTCCAGACTTCACGCCAGTCGGCGTGTGTGTACGTGTGCCTTTCTTTCGGCTACCCGTCACTGTGGACTGGCTGCCTTTGTCAGTCCACTACAGTATATGCACCAGCCGACTTCGTGAATGACACACCTTCTTTGCTGACAATGTAACGACGCTTTTTGTGGGTCCCCTGGATGAAATGGTCCTCGGTGGCGATTTCATCTCCACACAAGCGCCTGCTACCCAACTTCTACATCATTCCCTGTGTGGGGCCTTCTCTGTCATCACCGACAGATTTCAGCTTGTTGACCCATGGACAAAGGTTCACGGCACCTGCGCAGGTTTCACATGCTATACGGCGCTCTCGTCCAGTCACCTCGACCGTATATACCTCACACGTTCCCTTGTTGCTGACACTCGACATGTCGAAGTATGACCTCTGGCTTTTTCTGACCATGTCGTTCTCGCCCAAAATGAGGCGTGGCACAGCTGTGGCCTGTGGAAACTAAACGTTTCCATCTGACTGTCCCTGATTGGCGACGAATTGTTGAGAACACGTGGGCCCTCTGTCGTCGATGTCGCACAGCATACACATCCCCCTTACCCTGTGGCTATCCTGCATGAAACTAGCTCTACACAGGGCACTGATGGGATATGGCAACGAAAAAGCGTGGCAAGCGAGCATCATGGACTTCTATTATGCAGTGGTACGTGACTACAAAAAAATGGCTCTGAGCACTATGGGACAACATCTTAGGTCATCAGTCCCCTAGAACTTAGAACTACTTAAACCTAACTAACTTAAGGACATCACACACATCCATGCCCGAGGCAGGATTCGAACCTGCGACCGTAGCAGTCCCGCGGTTTCGGACTGTAGCACCTAGAACCGCAAGACCACCGCGGCCGGCACGTGACTACACTTCGATGGCATTCTCTCTTGTTGGTCAGACGATAGTGTATTGTTGTAGAGAGCAGATCGCTTCACTCATGCGAAGATGCTTGGAAGAGAACCTTGTCAGGTCCTTCACCCATGACTTTATGTCTCACGAAACGCCATCGATGTACCACCTCCTCACAGAACGCCGACGTCGTCGTCGAACTCTCATCCACGACCTCACCAATGCGGAAGAACGACGACACACTACGCGATGCGCCATTGGCCATGCTTTCTATTCTCATTTCAGCTGGCTGTGCGCTGCCGTCCCACATCCCCCGATCTTAATTGAGGAGATAGCGGGACTGACTGTCAACACCATGGCAGAGGATGTGGCCGAAGAACTCCGATGAACTACTAGATGCCAACAAGGAAGGAGCTGCCAAAAAGTCCTCTGGACCTGACGCTTGCCTCTCGAATTTTACAAGTGTTTTAGCTATCTTTTGGTACCTACTTGAACTTCAATCTGTCGTGAACCCACAACGACGATCCCAGCCACCTTTCTTGATGAGGTCATCATCCTGGTCCCTAAGCCACATGGGGTTCACGGATCTGTGATTACCGGCTCATCACTCTGCTAAACATTGACATTAAATTTTTCACCCGTTTGTTGGCCTAACGACCCAAGAAGGCAGTGATCAGATTTCTCTGCACAATGACAACATCCATGCAGCCCTTTGCCAATACAGGGTCACGATCGCACTCGCTAGGTCGAAACTTTTACCTGGCGCATTAGCATCACTTGTCTTCAGTCGGGCTTTCGACTGTGTCGACCATACCTTTCTGAAATCAGTCCTCCAACACATGGGTTTTCCAGCTCATATAGTAACAGCGGGAATACACCTCTTGAGCGGCGCGACTTCAAGAATACCGTGTAATGGTCACCTCACAGCGCCTCTAGTGATCGAGCGATCTGTCTGACAGGGCTACCCATTTTCCACGCTGTTGTATGCTTTGGCATTATAGCTCCTACTCCAGGGGCTTCGCCAACGACTGGTGAGTCTGACACTGCATGGGAACTTCTGTTGTACAGCCTATGCTGACGATCTAGTCCTCTACCTCCGCACTGAAGATGATGTTCTACATCTACATCTACATGATTGCTCTGCAATTCACATTTAAGTGCTTGGAAGAGGGTTCATCGAACCACAATCATACTATCTCTTTACCATTCCACTCCCGAACAGCGCGCGGGAAAAACGAACACCTAAACCTTTCTGTTCGATCTCTGATTTATTTTATTTTGATGATCATTCCTACCTATGTAGGCTGGGCTCAACAAAATATTTTCGCATTCGGAAGAGAAAGGTGGTGACTGAAATTTCGTAAATAGATCTCGCCGCGACGAAAGACGTCTTTGCTTTAATGACTTCCATCCCAACTCGCGTATCGTATGTGCCACACTCTGTCCCCTATTACGTGATAATACAAAACGAGCTGCCCTTTTTTGCACCCTTTCGATGTCCTCCGTCAATCCCACCTGGTAAGGATTCCACACCGCGCAGCAATATTCTAACAGAGGACGAACGAATATAGTGTAAGCTGTCTCTTTAGTGGACTTGTTGCATCTTCTAAGTGTCCTGCCAATGAAACGCAACTTTGGCTCGCCTTCCCCACAATATTATCTATGTGGTCTTTCCAACTGAAGTTGTTCGTGATTTTGACACCCAGGTACTTAGTTGAATTGACAGCCTTGAGAATTGTACTATTTATCGCGTAATCTAATTCCAACGGATTTCTTTTGGAACTCATGTGGATCACCTCACACTTTTCGTTATTTAGCGTCAACTGCCACCTGCCACACCATACAGCAATCTTTTCTAAATCGCTTTGCAACTGATAATGGTCTTCAGATGACCTTTCTAGATGGTAAATTACGGCATCATCTGCGAACAACCTAAGAGAACTGCTCAGATTGTCACCAAGGTCATTTATATAGACCAGGAACAGCAGAGGTCCCAGGACGGTTCCCTGGGGAACACCTGATATCACTTCAGTTTTACTCGATGATTTGCCGTCTATTACTACGAACTGCGACCTTCCTGACAGGAAATCACGAATCCAGTCGCACAACTGAGACGATACCCCATAGGCCTGCAGCTTGATTAGAAGTCGCTTCTGAGGAACGGTGTCAAAAGCTTTCCGGAAATCCAGAAATACGGAATCAACCTGAGATCCTCTGTCGATAGCGGCCATTACTTCGTGCGAAAAAAGAGCTAGCTGCGCTGCACAAGAACGATGTTTCCTGAAACCATGTTGATTACGTATCAATATATCGTTCCCTTCGAGATGATTCATAATGTTTGAATACAGTATATGCTCCAAAACCCTACTGCAAACCGACGTCAATGATATAGGTCTGTAGTTCGATGTATTACTCCTGCTACTCTTCTTAAACACTGGGTGCGACCTGCGCAATTTTCCAATCTGTAGGTACAGATCTATCGGTGCGCAAGCGGTTGTATATGATTGATAAGTAGGAAGCTATTGTATGAGCGTAATCTGAAAGGAGCCTAATCGGTATACAATCTGTACCTGAAGACTTGCCCGTATCAAGCGATTTGAGTTGCTTCGCAACCCCTAACGTATCTACTTCTAAGAAACTCATGCAAGCAGCTGTTCGTGTTTCAAATTCTGGAATATTCCATTCGTCTTCCCTGGTGAAGGAATTTCGAAAAACTGTGTTCAATAACTCCGCTTTAGCGGCACAGTCGTCGGTAACAGTACCATCGGCACTGCGCAGCGAAGGTATTGACTGCGTCTTGCTGCTTGTGTACTTTACATACACCCAGAATTTCTTCGGATTTTCTACCAAAATTCGAGACAATGTTTCGTTGTGGAACCTATTAAAGGCATTTCGCATTGAAGTCCGTGCCAAATTTCGCGCGTCTGTAAATTTTAGCCAATCTTCGGGATTTCACGTTCCTCTGAACTTCGCATGCCTTTTCCGTTGCCTCTGCAACAGCGTTCGGACCTGTTTTGTGTACCACGGGGGATCAGTTCCATCTCTTACCAGTTTATGAGGTATGAATCTCTCAATTGCTGTTGCTACTATATCTTTGAATTTGAGCCACATCTCGTCTACATTTCCATAGTCAGTTCGGAAGGAACGGAGATTGTCTCTTAGGAAGGCTTCTAGTGACACTTTATCCGCTTTTTTAAATAAAATTATTTTGCGTTTGTTTCTGGTGGATTTGGAAGAAACGGTATTGAGCCTAGCTACAACGACCTTGTGATCACTAATCCCTGTATCAGTCATGATGCTCTCTATTAGCTCTGGATTGTTTGTGGCTAAGAGGTCAAGTGTGTTTTCGCAACCATTTACAATTCGCGTGGGTTCGTGGACTAACTGCTCGAAATAATTTTCGGAGAAAGCATTTAGGACAATCTCAGAAGATGTTTTCTGCCTACCACCGGTTTTGAACAAGTATTTTTGCCAACATATCGAGGGAAGGTTGAAGTCCCCACCAACTATAACCGTATGAGTGGGGTATTTATTTGTTACGAGACTCAAATTTTCTCTGAACTGTTCAGCATCTATATCATCGGAGTCTGGGGGTCGGTAGAAGGAGCCAGTTATTAACTTAGTTCGGCTGTTAAGTATAACCTCCACCCATAGCAATTCGCACGGAGTATCTACTTCGACTTCACTACAAGATTAACCACTACTGACGGACACAAACACTCCATCACCAATTCTGCCTAATCTATCTTTCCTGAACACCGTCTGAGACTTCGTAAAAATTTATGCAGAACTTATTTCAGGTTTTAGCCAGCTTTGTGTACCTATAACGATTTCAGCTTCTATGCTTTCTATTAGCGCTTGTATCTCAGGGACTTTCCCAGCACAACTACAAAAATTTACAAGTAGAATTCCGACTGTTCCTTGATCCAAGCACGTCCTGTATTTGCCATGTACCCTTTGAGATTGCAGCCCACCCCGTACTTTCCCGAGGCCTTCTACCCTAAAAAACCGCCCAGTCCACGCCACATAGCCTCCGCTACCCGTGTAGCCGCCATCTGTGCTTGGACGGCTCTGACTTGGGTGGAGACATTTGGGGAGGCATCGGGTAGTTCTCTTAACATTTCCAAATCGAAGGTTCTGCCCATTGATGAGGGTCTACCTGAGAGATATGTCGCTCCTTTAAATGTGACCACCAGCGTCCGCTATTTGGGCATTGATTTTATGAATGACCTCCATCGCTCAGTGGCGACAAACAGTAGATGTCTCCTCCAAACGATCAGGGCTGGCCTTGTGGACCACCAGCTTCGATCCGTCGACATTGTACAGCATTCGCAATACATTAATGTCTATAACGCCTCTCGCACCTCTTATGTGGCATAAATGTTTGCAGTTCCAGTTACCCTCGCCCATCATATGTTGATGACGATGGAATCCTTTGTTGTACTGGGATGTTATTTAAAGTCCAATATTCCTTCCTTGCCCTCCCATGGGAACGCGGTGGAATGGGCGTATTACATGTGCCAGACAGAATTACAGTACTTTTCGTTAGGTCCCAACTGAAAGTCTGGCGCTGCTGCCTGTCGAGCCTGACCTGTTTGTTTTTGCGTGAATGTGTGTCAGTCTCCGTGTCAGCCCATGTCATGTTATCAGACATTCCACCCCCTTTTTATCACTTTCAGTACTTCTTTCTTGAATTAAGTTACATCTTCCACTCCTTACCCCTTCCGTATATACTCCAGACAATGGCTGTACACGACACATTACAAATGTGTCGAACCCCCAACCCCATTGAACACAAGTTTCCTTAGATTATATATCATGTGTGGAAAAGCGGTGCATGCAGGTTATCTTGACACCAGAGTCCAGTCCACCTGGTATATCACCATCAATGGCAGACAAGTCAACCAGTTTCGTTTGCACCGCATCCGCCTCGCTGACATATCCCTCTGTGTCCTCTGTGGTATAGATGACAGACACTCATCGAATCTCATGTGGTCCATCGTCTGATGTCTGTAGGCTCGCGCAGCGTATCTGGGCTTCCCCCACCTGACAGACACCTGCTCAAATCACTTCCCTGACACTCTTATTCCCAAATGTGATTCATTACCCCGGAACGAAACCTAAGGGTGTGAACTGGATATGCGGTCATATGGTTCGCTACCTTTTTGGCCCCGACGAGAAATCAGAACTAGGTTATTGGACGTACCTTAACGATCGACGCTGTGCACTTGTTTGCAATCCCAGATATAAGCAGTTCTTTTCCAGTCTTCTATGGATCGCCTCTCATGACCCGCCTTCAAGCTGGAAAGTTCAAGCCACGAGATGCTGATGTTAATTTTGCTGACATGAACTCACTACAAACGGAATCTCTATTAAAATTTCAAAAGACACACTTGGATGTTCCGCAGATTGAAAGGCGCTAACGACTCCTGGAATTCTGGTACATAGAATAACGTAATAAATATTTGAAGAAGTAAATAAAAGGAAGTAGAACTATACATACAAAAAGAAAAAAAAACAAGAAACACAAAATAACGCAAAAAATTGGATAATATAAACTAAAAAGAACAAAATCCGCTACAAAGCTACTTCCATTTTCATCACTACTACACCCTTGTAGTAATAGGTTAGTTGTTTTGGGGTAGATGTAAATAGGCACCCACGTCTGAAGAGGTGCATTTTTCTTTTTCTTGTTAGGACACAAGTGGTGGTGGCAAGTAGATTTTTTTCGTAGTTTCCCTTTCGTGTCCATTGGTGAAAAAAAATAGAGTAGCGACTTTGACCAGTTGGGTTCCTGGTTTGAAACCAGCCAGTAATAAAGTGTACTTTATTGCATCTGGAGGCTTCTACAGTTCCTGCTCTATGGCTCCATCTCCACAAATCGACTTTAGAATATGGTCTAAAGATGGTCCGCCTTTCGATTGAAACCAGTCACTAATAAATATGACTAATGTTATGTAGATTGTTTTTCTAAGTACAGTTAAGCTTTAAAGAGTATAATAGCTGTTGTGACCAGACGAAACTACTTTCCTCCGGCGATAACTGTGGGTTTTTTAATTGCTCAGGGAGGAGGCCCATCAAACTAGAACACACGAAATGAGATTTTCACTTTGCAGCCGAGTGTGCGCTGATATGAAACTTCCTGGCAGATTAAAACTGTGTGGCGGACCGAGACTCGAACTCGCGGCTTTTACCTTTCGCAGGCAAGTGCTCTACCAAGTTTTTATACTTTTATACATATTAGCCCAATTTAAAAACACTCCATGTTAAAAACTGAGTACCCAGCGTTGCCCAGGTATGTATTTATTCCAATCTTATGTTAGTCCATCTTCTCCTCCCTCCTTCATCATCTCTCTGTCTCCACAATCCACTCTCTCTGTCCCCTTCTTACACCCTCTACTTTCAGTCCATCCCCTATTGCCACTCTCTCTGTCTGTGTCCTCCTCCCTCTCTGTCTGTTAATCTGCTCCTCCCTCTCTATCCATCTGTTCCTTCTCCCTCTGTCCATGACCTCCTCCCCCTTTAATTCCACATCTTCCTCCCCCTCTCTTTGTCAGTCTCCTCCTCCACCTCGCTGTGTCCATTTTTTCCTACCCCATCTCTCTGCATCTCTGTTGCTCCCTCTGTATCTGTCCATCTACTCTTCTTTCCTTTCTCTGTCCTCCTTTCCCCTCTATCTGTTCAATTACCCCTCCCCTATCTCTGACGATCTCTTTCTCATCCTATCTGTGCCTCGTCTCCTTTGTTATTTACCCACCTCCTCGCCCCCTTCTCTCTCCACGTTATCATATTCTCCCCAATAGAGAGGCTGGTGTTTCTTACCCCTACCCTATTTCTTTCCAGATTCTAACTACAGTGTGAACCAAATCACATTGAAATCGTCCAGGGGTTAAGGAGGCCTTTATACCCATGGCTCTGTTCACCTAGGTACATGTCAAATATATTTCACACATATTTAACAAATTTCGCACGTATGTTTAACGAATTCATTTTCATTCAGCTCGGTATTTATGACGCCATATCTCCTGATCCATGTGCTGTACAGTGATATTATTTTGCAGCTACATTCAGTGGTATATGTGTCTATGTCTCTGTTGTGATTAGAGTTAGTAGCAAAGAAGTATAAATTAAAACGTCTTGCATGGTGCGGCAGTTTTTCACAGATATCAGTATTTGGCGGCATATCTCCTGGACTGTGAGTAGTGAAATGCAATATTTCTGAATGTGTATCCAGCAGCAGTTGTGGCTAGTCTATGTGAAGTGTTTCAAATAAAGTTAAGGAAGTAATAAATTTAAACGCCTTGAGAGATGTATTAGTTTTTCATATATCTCAGTGTTGATGATGTCATATCTCCTGAACTAAGTGTCGCACAATGACGTAATTTTTGTGGTGAATACTGTATGCAAAATGTGTCATGAATACAGTTTATAGTAAAGAAGCACTAAATTAAAACTTGATGTTTCATGTGGCATTTTACACCATTAACAGTGAAAACACAGTAAGCGATAAACTTTTTCTCCCTTTGTCATTTTGTGGGGTTCGTCTGACAGACCCAGTTTAGTAACGGTTCGAAATTATGTGTCAAGTTTGTTGCAGATCTGTAAGTGGCCTCATTCTCAAATAATGGGTGGCTAAGTTATGGATATTCTCATGTCGTGGATTACAGTGCGTTTCTACCCCTACCCCTGCCCCCTTGATAGATGACTGGTTCTTAGTCTCACTGTGATTCATTCCAGACAGTAAATAATATGTGTACCAAGTTTGGTTATAATCGGTCCAGCGGTACAGGAGATGTAGAACATACTCACATACATACATATGTACATCCATTTTTATACTTTGTATGGATACTTTCTTCTTTTTCTTCTTCTTCTTCGCGGATGGATCACTTAGGACCACGCGTAATCAATATTTGTTAGCCTTCATTTTCGCCCAGTATTCCTTCATAAACAACCAATGGACTAGCTTTCGTTACGTAGACCACGTATGTCGGTTAGTTTCTCTCTCTTCTTCCTCAAAACCCCGTGTGTTTATGATTTTTCTGATTTCATTTCTATCATGTAGATTTGGAGACCCTAATTCTCTCAGGTCTTTTTCCGTCTCTTTGTACCAGTTCGGTCTTGTACTTTTGTTCTTTAAAATGTATGGATTTGAGTCCATTCTTTCTAAATGCCCCATGAATTGGATTCTTCTCATGCGCATTGTGTCTGTTATTTTGGAGATATTTTTATATATTTCTAAATTGGGTTTTGGATAATGCACACTATCTTTAGTTCTTGGTCCTAGGATTTTCCTCATTATTTTACGTTCTTTCACTTCTAATTCCTCTTTTATTGTTCTGTGTTGAAGGTTTAGTGTCTCAGATGCGTAGAGAGCTTCGGGTTTAATTACTGTTGTGTAGTGTCGTATTTTGCAGTTCCACGAGAGATTCTTTTTGTTGTAAATGTTTTTTGTTGACTGAAACGCCGTCTCCATTTTCTGGGCTCTTGATCTGACAGATTTCTTTTCATTACAATTTTCTGCAATCCATTCACCTAAATATTTAAATTCTTTTACTCGAGAGATGTTGTTATTACCAATTTTGAAATCAGAAGGTGCACCTTTGATGTCAGTCATAAATTTCAAATGAAATTTGTAATTCTATTTTTGCTGCCTGCTCTTATAATAATTCTAGCTGTTTCTATGCATCGGTAATGTCTTGTATGATCAGTGCCATGTTATCAGCAAATGCTAAACAGTCTAATTCTATGCCCTTACGCCTTGGTCCCAGTCTGTGTGCTGGGGCACGTGCCTTTCTCCATTCTCTAACAACTTTTTCAAGAGGTGTGTCTATTTCAAATTCTGTGCTCAATTCTCCCATAAGGCGGCCGAGTTGGCCGAGCGGTTCTGGGCGCTACAGTCAGGAACCGTGAGACTGCTACGGTCGCAGGTTAGAATCCTGCCTCGGGCATGGATGTGTGTGATGTCCTTAGGTTGCTTAGGTTTCAGTAGTTCTAAGTTCTAGGGGACTGATGACCTCAGAAGTTGAGTCCCATAGTGCTCAGAGCAATTTTTTTCTCCCATGAATTTTACTTTGGATTTGGTATCCGTGAGTGTTTCTTTTATGATGTTTGTTGTCTTTTGATCTAGTCCAAATTCTGCTAATACTTCCAAAAGGGATTCCCGGTCTATACGGTCATATGCTTTTTTAAAGTCGACAAACGTGTTGACATAACTTTTGTTTGAAGTACTATGCAAATACTTCATTGAGTTTTTCAAGTTAAGGATTTGTTCTACGTGTGGTGTCACCGCCAGACACCACACTTGCTAGGTGGTAGCCTTTAAATCGGCCGCGGTCCGTTAGTATACGTCGGACCCGCGTGTCGCCATTATCAGTGATTGCAGACCGAGCGCCGCAACACGGCAGGTTTAGAGAGACTTCCTAGCACTCGCACCAGTTGTACAGCCGACTTTGCTAGCGATGGTTCACTGACAAATTACGCTCTCATTAGCCGAGACGATAGTTAGCATAGCCTTCAGCTACGTCATTTGCTACGACCTAGCAAAGCGCCATTATCATTTGCTATTTATCTTGTGATGCATGTACCGTCAGACCGATGTTCACCAATTATGGATTAAAGTTAAGTATTCCAGAAGCTACGTACCTTTTTTGCTAGTCTAAATACCTTGGCCTTGTTCCAGACCTCACGCCAGCCTGCGTGAGCTTAAACGCGTGCCTTTCGGCTTCCTCTCATTGTGGGTTGGCGCTCTGGCCAAACCACAACACTACGCATGATCGACCTTTTCTGAATCCACCTTGGTATTCGCCTAGTTTTGAATCCAGCTGAGGTTCTGCTCGGTTTAGTAGGGCATTAGAAAGAATATTGTATGTTGTTGACTGTAAAGAGATTTCATGGTAGTTGTTGGGGTCTGTTTTACTTCCTTTTTTGTACAGGGGATGTATGATTGCTCTCTTCCAATCTGTGGGGATACTTTGTTATTTAAGTAATCTTTTTTTTTTTTTTTTGTAGGTTTACACCCTGAAACTGGACATGTAGATATTCCTTCAGCGGCAGTGCCTAGTGTTACGCTGCGGAGTGTACATCGCAGCCGCATGTGAGCGTGGAGTGGTGGCGACACTGTGTCGGCAGGTGGGTGTTGTCCGCCCCTCCCCCCCCCCCCTCCCCACCGCACCATCGTGCGGCGCACTGCGGTGGCAGCGACTGGCCGGCCGGTGGCATTCCTCGCCGCCTTGTTTACGGGCGTATGCAGGCAGAGACACCGCCGCGGCGGCCAGCAGGCACCGCCTCGTTCGGGCCGAGCCTAGCCGAGCCGAGTCGAAGCGCTCCGAAAATAGCGCAACAAAAGACAAGCGTCGCTGCTGCTGGTCGTGGTGTGCCGCCGAAATGGAAATGGGGACGCCGTGTAGGCATCGCAAAGTGCGGATGCTCGCTAGTCGCTGGGCAGATCTTTCCATCTGTCCGTGCTTCGCCACCGGTCGTGGCCGGACAGCTGCCTATACGCGTTCGACGCTCCGTAAAATCTGCCAAGTCTGAGCACGAAAACAAGTTACTCGTACGTTGTTAATGCATATAGTGTTGGGAGACCAACACGCAGAATTGTAATTAGTAGCAATGTAGCAAAATTTCTGCATCTTGATAACTCTGGACCGGTTGTCGGTGCTCGGTATCTCAGGAGTGTCATGTTCCCATCCTGCTAGACGTATAGCTTTGGAGTTTGAGTATCAGTATATTCTGTTCAGTGCAGGAAGAAATTTCATAATAATGCTGAAATACGCAACCTGAGCAGAAACGAGAGCTTGACAAGGACGAGCAGTTGAGAAGGGATTGGGACTGGACAGTGCTTTATCCCCGATATTATTTCGTCTGCACATTAAGAAAGAAGTAGAAATATGCAAAATGAACGGAAGTTCAGGAGAAGAAATAACAAGAATGAGATTTTCACTCTGCAGCGGAGTGTGCGCTGATATGAAACTTCCTGGCAGATTAAAACTCTGTGCCGGACCGCAAGGTTCGCAGGAGAGCTTCTGTAAAGTCTGGAAGGTAGGAGACGAGGTACTGGCAAAAGCGAAGCTGTGAGGACGGGGCGTGAGTCGTGCTTGCGTAGCTCAGCTGGTAGAGCACTTGCCCGCGAAAGGCAAAGGTCCCGCGTTCGAGTCTCGGTCCGGCACGCAGTTTTAATCTGCCAGGAAGTTTCAGAAGAAATTACGGCTTTGAGGTTTGCTGAAGACATTGTAATTCTCGCAGATACAGCAAACGTCTTGCATGGGTTTTTGAACAGAATAAGTAGTTTCTTGAAAAGAGGTTATAACATGAACGTAAACAAAAGAAAATCGAGGAAAATGTAATTGCGACGAATTAAACGAGGCAACACTGAACTGATTATGATTCAAATGGCTCTGAGCTCTATGGGACTTAACATCTGAGGTCATCAGTCCCCTAGAACTTAGAAGTACTAAAACCTAACCAACCTAAGGACATCACACACATCCATGCCCGAGGCAGGATTCGAACCTGCGACCGTAACTGAACGAATTAGTGTAGAACATATAATGACAATGCCCGTATATGAGAAGTGCTATTTGAATAGCCAAGTAACTGACAAAAATGGTTCAAATGGCTCTGAGCACTATGGGACTCAACATCTTAGGTCATAAGTCCCCTAGAGCTTACAACTACTTAAACGTAACTAACCTAAGGACATCACACACACCCATGCCCGAGGCAGGGTTCGAACCTGCGACCGTAGCAGTCCCGCGGTTCCGGACTGCAGCGCCAGAACCGCACGGCCACCACGGCCGGCAAGTAACTGACAACTACCATAGTAGAGGATATAAAATTCAGTCAGAATAGGAACAGTATCTCTGAAAAATGTTAATATCAAATGGAAATTTAAGTATTAGGAAGGATTTTCTGAAGCCATTTGTATTGGGTAGCGCTGTACCGAACTGAAGCTTGGATGATAACCAACTCAGGAAAGAAGAAAATAGATTTTTAAATGTGGTGCTACAGAAAAATGTTGTTGATTAAAAGGGCACATCGCATTTTGGAAAAAAAAGAAAATTATGACACAACTTGAGTAAAAGAAGGAATCTGTTGATGGGCACATCCTGAAGCTCCAGGTGTAAGGTACCCCTTATTAGCAGCCAAGAGCGTATTTTACTTTATTTCCAGTTTTGCTATTTCACATACCTGGAGTGAATGTACCAGCACTGCAGTACCTATGGAGTAAGGAGCGAGTGGTAGGTTCCCATGCTGGCGGTTGGCCATCTGGCACTTTCACAGCTAGTGGGATGAGGTGCTCAGCAGAAATCTCTCGAGACGTCAGCAAAGAGATATATAGGGAAAGTAAATTTATTCTGGCATGAATCAAGTAATTGTTATTAATAAATATTTTCTAACAAACGTTACCTTTTACCACTCAAATATTAGGAGGGGTCAACGGGTCATAAATACTAAGTTTGTAATTTTACAATGCCGAGAAGCGTTGATATTAATAAATAAACGAATAACTTTGGCACAAGTGTAATATACTTCGTAAGGAGTTCTTCAGCCTGGGGCCTGCTTCTCCTACAACTAGTTGGCTGTTGTCGATCCCTTAACGTCACTTCGGACTGTTAGTTTTGGATATTTAGAAGTCACTGCTTCCAGTGAATTAGAGCCAACTGTTTGATCAATTAGTAACGCGTCTTTCTGTGTTTTGTGTGCAATACTTTTTATTCGTTAATGTAAGTGTTCTCTTTAAATGTTTATCGTTTATTTGTTGCTCACAACCACCTTTCTGATTCTTTTTACTCATTTTTATCTATTATAACTCTTCCACCCATTTCGTACTTACTATTCACCAAATGTCATGGTATTTTCAAATATCTAGAAATGTTCTTAATTATGTGACCTCCCAAAAGCATTATTGTATTTTTTTCGTAACCCTATTAACATTTTTCACAATTGGCTTAACTCTGAAATTTTGAGTTAGTTCGAGTTTGCGTCATGGATATGAATTAAAACATTTCCTCTTGTACATTGTTGAAACCATACTCCAAACAGAACGTCTGAAGATTTCCAGTATATTACGTTAATAACGGGACAACAACTAGTAATTAACCATTTTGTTCAAGTCAAAGTTGCGAAATTCTGGTTTTTCATTTAATTGTTGACTAGTTTTTGGTTATCTGAGCCTATTTTCAAATCATCCAAAGAGAAAAAATTGTTAATTCCATAACATCGTGCAAACCATTTTAAGATTTTTACATACACTTATATCGAAATCAAGTTTCGGATTGAAGAACTTGACTTCGATGTAACGTGGTAGGATGCATCTGTCCTTGGGGATCACGTTCATCCTACATGCAGTTGTTTTTAGTCAGCACAGTGACATCTAGTAACAGGACGACGCAACTTGTCACACAGCTCCCAGTGTACGTGCGCGGTGCGAAGAGCATGAGGATGAGTTTACCGTACCCTCCCGGCTACCAAACCCCTCCCTCCTGATTTAAACCCAATCGAGGATGCGTGCAACCAACTCGGTCGGGTTGTTCGGGACCAGAATGTTCAACTGGGAAACCTAGAGCAGCTGCCCTGTCAGTAGCTACGAGAATCTCATTTATTCTCTTCCTGCGTATATCTAGCCAGTCTGTGCTGCAAAAGATGGTTAGTCAGGCTTTTGACAGGTGTCAAATTAATGTGACTCGACAGTGTATTTTCGTACCACGCGACGAGCTCAGCCTTTAAAAGCATTGCTCACAATGCCGTGTGTTTGAGTCCCAGTCCAGCACACTGTTTTAAATATGCAGAGATTTATTCCGGGTTGTATGGCCGAGGTCCATGGAACTCTTCAATCCCTGACGTTTCGTCCAAGGCTCCTGCTTGTGCTGAGTCTTGCCGAGAACCAGGAGCACCTCCTAAGTTGTCCAAAGTAGCCTTGGACGTAACGTCAGGGATTGAAGAGTTCCATGAACCACGGCCATACAACCCGGAAAAATTCTCAGCAGCTGAAACATCCGGTCGTGAAAGCCTTCATTGTATGATAATTTAAATCTGCCAGTAACTTTCAAAAGAACGCAGCCCTGCTGAAGACTGAAATATTTGGTTTGTAGATAGTAGTTTTGTCACGCCCTTGTATATTGAAACGCGTGTGTATTGTATTGTATATTTAACCGGGGACTTAGAAACGATGGACGGGCTTCGTCCCGCCATAGCCCTCAGTGGTTCACAATCCCACAACAGTGCACCCACCCCACCGGCGCCCCACACCGAACACAGGTTTATTGTGCGGTTCGGCCCCCAGTGGAACTCACCCCCTTCTCCCCCCCCCCTCCCCCACCGTCCCACCGGTAACGTCTCATACCAGACGAGTGTAACCCCAAATGTTTGCGTGGTACAGCTACTATGGTGTCAGTGTTCGCTGAGACGGAGATCTCACAGCCATCGCCGACATAGTGTAACTGAGCCTGAGTAAGGGGCAACCAGCCCGCAATCGCCGAGGTAGAAGGGAAACCACGTTAAAAACCATCCATAGGCTGGCCGGCTCACCCGACCTCGACACTAATCCGCCGGGCGGATTCGTGGCGGGGACAGGCACGCCTTCCCGCTCAGGAAGCAGCGCGTAAGATGACATGGGTAGCGCGGCGGGCTACTGAAACTGGTGCTTGTCTGTAGTCCAATTCACGAGCGATGGCGTTTCGCGCAAGTCGAAGTGCTGACGGGGATTAGCCGGTTCCAAGCAGTAGTTGCGGTGCTATCACACACGTGCTTTGCCCTTGAAGAAAACGTGTATCCTGCAAATTATGTTCTCGTTTGCTGATGTAGTATTTGTCGGTTACCCCCATCACCAGCGATGACAACTTGCATGAAATGAAACAAAAATTCACCAAATAGCTCCCTGCGATCATTTTAAAGCTCGCACTGACAACGATATTCATAGCAGAGCGGTCGTAAAGCTACTGAACCCCATTGGCTGTCGGTGAATGAGTGATGTAGGTGCGTAGAACGGGGCTACACTCGACCGCCATTATTTGTGACTCCAGCTAACCTGCACTTTGTAGTTTCGTTAAACTATACCTCATTTCCTTATTAACCCTCAAACGTACGCTCCTTTCATTTCCTTTGTTGGTCAGTCTTTTGCTTGCGGTTCCACGAGCGCTATCGGCAGTTGATAAGCGACCTGCAGACAACCTGGAACCATTGCCGAGTCGTCTCCTTTTTCAGTGCACTGCTTTTAAGTTTGGGTGGTGCCGTTATTGACCCCACAATACCATAAGTGTTCCTGTTTTCTATATGGTCAAAATTTGTTTATCAAATAAATATCATTTTCTCTTAGGACTCATCAGTCTTTTCAAAAAAATGGTTCAAATGGCTCTGAGCACTATGGGACTTAACATCTGAGGTCATCAGTCTCCTAGAACTTAGAACTACTTAAACCTAACTAACCTAAGGACATCACACACATCCATGCCCGAGGCAGGATTCGAACCTGCGACCGTAGCGGTCGCGCAGTTCCAGACTGAAGCGCCTTTAACCGCGTGGCCACACTGGCCGGCGATTGCAACGGGAATTCCACTGTTAAATGCAGAGGAGAGAGCAGATAGGTGGAAAGAATACATTGAAAGCCTCTATGAGGGTGAAGATTTGTCTGATGTGATAGAAGAAGAAACAGGAGTCGATTTAGAAGAGATAGGGGATCCAGTATTGGAATCGGAATTTAAAAGAGCTTTGGAGGACTTACGGTCAAATAAGGCAAAAGGGATAGTTAAAATTCCATCAGAATTTCTAAAATCATTGGGGGAAGTGGCAGCAAAACGACTATTCACATTGGTGTGTAGAATATATGAGTCTGGCGGCATACCATCTGACTTGCGGAAAAGCATCATCCACAAGATTCCGAAGACGGCAAGAGCTGACAAGTGCGAGAATTATCGCACAATCAGCTTAACAGCTCATGCATCGAAGCTGCTTACAAGAATAATATACAGAAGAATGGAAAAGAAAAGTGAGAATGCGCTAGGTGACGATCAGTTTGGCTATAGGAAAAGTAAAGGGACGAGAGAGGCAATTCTGACGTTACGCCTAATAATGGAAGCAAGGCTAAAGAAAAATCAAGACACGTTCATAGGATTGGTCGACCTGAAAAAAGCGTTCGACAATATAAAATGGTGCAAGCTGTTCGAGATTCTGAAAAAAGTAGGGGTAAGTTATAGGGAGAGACGGGTCATATACAATATGTACAACAACCAAGAGGGAATAATAAGAGTGGACGATCAAGAACGAAGTGCTCGTATTAAGAAGGGTGTAAGACAAGGCTGTAGCCTTTCGCCCCTACTCTTCAATCTGTACATCGAGGAAGCAATGATGGAAATAAAAGAAAGGTTCAGGAGTGGAATTAAAATACAAGGTGAAAGGATATCAATGATACGATTCGCTGATGACATTGCTATCCTGAGTGAAAGTGAAGAAGAATTAAATGATCTGCTGAACGGAATGAACAGTCTAATGAGTACACAGTATGGTTTGAGAGTAAATCGGAGAAAGACGAAGGTAATGAGAAGTAGTAGAAATGAGAACAGCGAAAAACTTAACGTCAAGATTGATGGTCACGAAGTCAATGAAGTTAAAGAATTCTGCTACCTAGGCAGTAAAATAACCAATGACGGACGGAGCAAGGAGGACATCAAAAGCAGACTCGCTACGGCAAAAAAGGCATTTCTGGCCAAGAGAAGTCTAGTAATATCAAATACCGGCCTTAATTTGAGGAAGAAATTTCTGAGGATGTACGTCTGGAGTACAGCATTGTATGGTAGTGAAACATGGACTGTGGGAAAACCGGAACAGAAGAAAATCGAAGCATTTGAGATGTGCTGCTATACACGATTGTTGAAAATTAGGTGGACTGATAAGGTAAGGAATGAGGAGGTTCTACGCAGAATCGGTGAGGAAAGGAATATGTGGAAAACACTGATAAGGAGAAGGGACAGGATGATAGGACATCTGCTAAGACATGAAGGAATGACTTCCATGGTACTAGAGGGAGCTATAGAGTGCAAAAACTGTAGAGGAAGACAGAGATTGGAATACGTCAAGCAAATAATTGAGGCCGTAGGTTGCTTCTCTGAGATGAAGAGGTTAGCGCAGGAAAGGAATTTGTGGCGGGGTACATCAAACCAGTCAATAGACTGCTGATGGAAAAAAAAAAAAAGGTCGAGGCTCGTCTCTAGAAACACCGTCATTGAGGTGAACTGCGGCCGAAACGTACAATACGCCACGGACACAGGCTGGTCGGAACAGTATAATACTACGGGAGACTCTCTTGTGCTAGCATGGGACCTGTGGCAGTAATCGAAGACACACTGTCAGCTGCAAACCACCTGCATCACTTGATGCTTGATGATTTCCACGACGGAGATGTCATGTTCCAGCAGTGTAACTGTCAGTGTCTCTGAGCCTGAACCGTGATACAGTGAACTCACATTGATGCCTCGGCGACCAAATTCGCCTGATGTAAATCTTATAGAACCACCTGAGTCGCTATCGGGCGCCATCATCGCTTACGCAGATCAGAGGCCCGTTATTTCCGCGAATCACATCACCTGTGCGTAGACATCTAACATATCTTCACAAAGCTACCAACAAACTGTCGGATTCCTGATACTCAGAATCGGTGATGTATTTTGTACGAGAGACGGACGAACAGGCTATTAAAGGTGCGCATAGTGTTTTGGCTCATCAGTGTATGTTGGAAGAAATGTGACAGACCTGTCGTTCAGCGATGTGTAAAGAGTCTGGAGAGGAGAACGCTTGTGAAAAATTGTGTATCATTTCATGTGTACTAATTTTTCACACCTTACATGTTCGTTTTAACGGTAATCTATTACTGTTGGATTTTGTCCATCAGAAAATGTTTTGTGAAAGCCTGCGAATGTGAAAACTATGGGTTTGCTTACAAATAGCTTTTCTTGTACCAGTTACGATTTTCTTTTATTCGTATTTTACACGACGCGTTTCGGGAAATGATTTCAATTTTCAAGTGTGTTTCCTCCTCGTGCAATGATTTCTCACGTAATGTTTTCGGTGAGTGAAGCTCTGCTCCATTTTATTGACTTTACTGCAATATATAAAAAATGGGCAATATTTATTTAACTACCGGTGTTTTACGTTTGTCGCAGAATTTGGAGGAAATTGTATTTACAGGTTTATTATGGTTCATTTGTGCAAAGTGTCACAGATGTTAAACATGACACACATCTTTATTGAAAATTGTCTTTTATATTTAACCTGTGTGAGACACTGTACAAATAAACGATAAGAAAACTACAGGTAATTCTTCCAAATTTCGCCGCTAACTACATATAAAAAATCTCTGACTAACTAAATGTTGCTCATTTATTATATATATTGCGGTAAAGTCAACAACACAAAGCAGATCTTCATACGACGCAAACATTACGTAAAAATGGTATAGTACAAAGGGGAAACACACTTGAAAATGGGAATCATTTTCCGAAACGCGTCGTGTAAAATATGACTAACAGAAAATACCGACTGGTTGCAGAAAAAGTTATTTGTAAACAGATCGCGTTCTTACTGTTTAATGATATTTCTAGCGCAACAAACTAGTTCGAAGTTTTTTAGTTTCACTTCAGAAATGGTTCAAATGGCTCTAAGCACTATGGGACTTAACATCTGAGGTCATCCATCCCCTAGTCTTAGAACTACTTAAGCCTAACTAACCTAAGGACATCACACACATCCATGCCCGAAGCAGGATTCGAACCTGCGACCGTAGCAGCAGCGCGGTTCCGGACTGAAGCGCCTAGAACCGCTCTGCCACCGCGGCCGGCTAAGTTCCACTTCGCTGTTACGCAGAGTTGCATGTACTTTTTCCCCTTTTGTGATTTACTTTGAAATTTTGTGTTAAACTGGTATTTTGCATTGTAATGTATGAAAATATGTAACTTATTACTAAAGGCCCGTGTGAAAGTAAAATACATTGCTCTTCACGGCTGAAACGATGCGGTATCCTTTAGGACTCCACAGCACTGTTTATGATACAAGCAGTCACAACGCAATTTCAGGGTTAAATCGACATTGGCGACGCCGAACCCCCTTACTGGTGGGATCGGTTGTCACGCTGCTGAGTGGTTTTGGACCACGGCAGAGTGCCTGACTATGGACGGAGGGTAGGATTTCGTCTCGCCAGCAGCAAGAGCAACGGCACCCGGTGGAAAGGGGAGGCTACGATCTGCTCGGCCGGCAGACGTTCGCGCGGCAAGCCGATACGCCGTAACACAATACGCCGGCGGCCGGACCTGCGCCAACCCGATCTCGTCGGGCCCTCGCCGGCACCGCTCGGCCCGCGTAATTAATGTTGCGCTGCGAGGCTCTGCGCCTCTCGGTTTTCGGCGAGGGCGCGTGACGTCAGAGACGGAATCGGCGAGACTAATGTCGCGGACGTGACTGCATCGCGGGTTAGCCTGCCTGCGCCCACCGGCCGGCCTCAAGACAAAGGCCGGGCCGGCCGATGCACAACAGGTTCTGCAGCGGCCGCCTATCGCAGGCGCAGTCGGCGCGCTCTTTGCTCCTTTTTTCTTCTGCCTCTCTGTCTCTCTCCCTCTGTGCGGTCTTCCTTTTCTGGACGTGAATAACAGCCCTTCTGGAGGCGTCTGTTTAGCTGCGTGTGTTAGAGGAATCTAGCGTGGTGTGTTTTTACGATGTGCCTGCACGCTGGGTGAAATTGTACGAGCAGTTCGAGGAATCGCAAGTGGGTTAGTTATCTGCCAATACGCCGGCCCCCACCACACCTGACCCTACCAGAACCATCACCCATTCTTTAAGGGGGATAGGACGTCAAACGGGCCGACTTGGAACAGGAGAGGCACCACAGGACATTTTAATTTCCACTGTCTATACTTTTACAAGTAAATTCATAAAACTTTGTCAGCATGACCAGGAAGGATTCAGGATTCACACTCGTAGCAGCGGAAGTTCAAAAACATAACAAAAAGAATTTTTTTACTGTGAAATTTCATCATTTTTTCACTTACTACTGGCTGCATTTGTTGCTATAGGTACACTTTTCTTCATAAGTAAGAGAGACTGTTCGATGAATTTTGCACAGCATACAAACCATACTCACAGGTGTCTGAAACTCTAGAATCTATTTCATTTATTAAAAAATGAATGAGCTCTTACGTTTTAAACTTTATGTTGTAGTTCATTATCTCAATTTTTACCACAGTTTTTAAGAGATTTGGAAAATTCTAGAGTCTCATACACCTGTAAGTATGGTTTGTATGCTGTGAAAAATTCATCAAAGAATCACTGTTACTTGTGAAGAAAAATGTACCTATAGCAACAAATGCAGCCAATAGTAAGCGAAAAATTGATGAAATTTCAAATGTAATAAAAATTATTTTGTTATGTTTTTGAACTTTTACTGCTATGAGTGTGAATCTCGAATCCTTCCTGTTCATGCTGACAAAGTTTTATGAATTAATTTCGAAAAGTATAGACAGTAGAAAATAAAATGTACTGTGGTGCCTCTCCTGCTCCAAGTCGGCCCGTTTGACGTCCTACCCCCCTTAAGTTATTGAACTCCCACATATCTACAGCTGCATCTACATCCATACTCCGCAAGCCACCTGACGGTGTGTGGCGCCTTCTATTCCAGTTTCGTATTGTTCGTGGAAAGAAAGATTGCCGATATGCCTCTGTGTGCGCTCTAATCTCTCTGATTTTATCCTCATGGTCTCTTCGCAAAATACACGTAGGAGGGAGCAATATACTGCTTGACTCCTCGGTGAAGGTATGTTCTCTAAACTTCAACAAAAGCCTGTACCGAGCTACTGAGCATCTCTCTAGCAGAGTCTTCCACTGCAGTTTATCTGTCATCTCCGTAACGCTTTCGCAATTAGTAAATGATATTGTAACGAAGCGCGCTGCTCTCCGTTGGATCTCTTATCTCTTCTATCAACCCTATCTGGTACGGATCCCACACCGGTGAACAGTATTCAAGCAGTGGGCCAACAAGTGTACTGTAACCTACTGTAAGTAGGCTGTTTAGGTTTTTATGTTGGTAACGCCACGTTGCGCTCTGTATGAAAATCACTGACTATGTTGTGTGCAGTCTGTGGCTGGTTTGCATTGTTGGAATATTCGCTATTGCAGTGTTGGGCAGCTGGATGTGAACAGCGTGTAGCGTTGCGCAGTTCGTGAGCCGCCAGTAGTGGTGGATGTGGGAAGAGAGATGGCAGAATTTTAAGAGCGGACGATCTGGACGTTTGTCCGCCAGAAAGAGTAAATTTGTAATACTGGATATCATGAACTGATAGATATATGATGACCTTTGAACATTATTAAGGTAAGTACATTGTTTGTTCTCTACCAAAATCTTTCATTTGCTAACTATGCCTATCAGTAGTTAGTGCCTTCAGTAGTTAGAATATTTTATTTAGCTGGCAGTAGTGGCGCTCGCTGTATTGCAGTAGTTCGAGTAACAAAGATTTTTGTGAGGTAAGTGATTTGTGAAAGGTATAGGTTATTGTTAGTCAGGGCCACTCTTTTGTAGGGATTATTGAAATGCGGATTGCGTTGCGCTAAAATATTGTGTGTAAGTTTAGAAATGATCAGAATAAGTAAAGAGGAAACAGTCTCAATACGTTCAGTTCTGCCCAGATTTTTGAAAATCAAATAACGTAGAGGTTTAACCAGCACAGTAATTCATTAAATTTTTCTAAGGGGATGTTTCACTACTTCCTTTGTTTTTGGACTGCATTTCCTTAGGATTCATCCAATGAATCTCAGTCTGGCACCTGCTTTACCGACGATTAATTTTATATGGTCAATCCATTCTAAATCACTCCTATTGCCTACTCCCAGATAATTTATGGAACTAACTGCTTCGTTGCTGACCTGCTATATTGTAGCTAAATGATGAAGGATCTTTCTTTCTATGTATTCGCAGCATATTACACTTGTCTACATTGAGATTCAATTGCCATTCCCTGCACCATGCGTCAATTCGTTGAAGATCCTCCTGCATTTCAGTACAATTTTCCATTGTTACAAAGTCTCGATATACTACAGCATCATCCGCAAAAAGCCTCAGTGAACTTCCGATGTTATCCACAAGGTCATTTACATATATTGTGAATAGCAATGGGCCTACGACACTCTCCAGCGGCACATCTGAAATCACTCCTACTTCGGAAGACTTCTCCCCACTGAAAATGACATGCTGGATTCTGTTATCTAGGAACTCTTCAATCCAATCACACAATTGGTCTGATAGTCGATATGCTCTTACTTAGTTCATTAAACGACCGTGGGGAACTGTATCAAACGAATTGCGGAAGTCAAGAAACACGGCATCTACCTGGGAACCCGTGTCTATGGCCGTCTGAGTCTCGTGGACGGATAGAGCAAGCTGGGTTTCACACGATCGTCTTTTTCGAAACTCATGCTGATTCCTTCAGACTAGATTTCTAGTCTCCAGAAAAGTCATTACACTCGAACATAAAACGTGTTCCAAAATTCTACAACTGATAGAGAAATAGGTCTATAGTTCTGCACGTACAAAAAGCTTCAAACGTATGACTGCTTCCCAAATGAGTTAAGCATATAAAATCTTTCTGGCTGAAGACGCAACACCATAATTATGTTGGTTTTATTAAGTTTAGATTATTCACACTAGAATTTTACTTCAAAGCCAAAGTGGTAACCACATTATATATTCACGGAAGACGTTTTATTGGCAAGCAGTGCACAGTGTCAAACCGTCTATTTTCGGCTGGTTATTGCAAAACTGAGTTATAAAAGCCAAGTCACTCAGTTTCTGTCTAGTATTGTAATTCTGTGCACATATTACGGTACCAGTTTAGTAATTTATATTACAGGCATGCACCCCAAGCACAAAAGCATTTAATTCTATGTGAACTAACAAAGATTGAAAACAGAAGGTACGCTTGAAAACCAAAAATATTCTTAACATCACGTAAGATTTCTGGTGGTAGTTGTAAAACATTGGCTAGGTGCAAGCAGAACTCGCGCATTCTAGCTTCCATAGGAACATATATACCTTATCCATACTGGGAAGCGAGAATTCCAATGAGTTTTGCCTGTTATCAGTACTGATACCGACAAAATGCTGGTCCTGGGAATTCCAAGACCGTATCAAAATCTGTACAGTAGTTCCTCAGGCTAGCACGAACATACAAAAAGAAGCGATCAGGGGACTTTAGTTTATGTGATGTTGACAGAGTAAACGTAATAAAACATTTTTTTTATTTTTTATTTTCGCACTAAAATGTAAATGTCGTGTAAGTAGGGCCCCCCGTCGGGTAGACCGTTCGACAGGTGCAAGTCTTTCTTTCGATTTGACGCCACTTTGGCAACTTGCGCGTCGATGGGGATGAAATGATGATGATTAGGACAACACAACACCCAGTCCCTGAGCGGAGGAAATCGCCGACCCAGCCGGGAATCGAACCTGGGCCCTTAGGATTTACATTCTGTCCGCAGCTCGTGGTCGTGCGGTAGCGTTCTCGCTTCCCGCGCCCGGGTTCCCGGGTTCGGTTCCCGGCGGGGTCAGGGATTTTCTCTGTCTCGTGATGACTGGGTGTTGTGTGATGTCCTTAGGTTAGTTAGGTTTAAGTAGTTCTAAGTTCTAGGGGACTGATGACCATAGCTGTTAAGTCCCATAGTGCTCAGAGCTATTTGAACCATTTACATTCTGTCGCGCTGACCACTCGGCTACCGAGGGAGGACTTCAAACATGACTACAACTTAAATTTTACGTCTGCATACATCAATGTGTGTTTGTTATGGTTTTGACAGATTAAGAATGCAATGTATTTTCAAATGGCAAAAGATGTTTTTTGTGTGATATAATTACATCTCAACTTGCTTTACTTGTACAGTGAAACCTTTCTTCTCCACGAATTTCTTGATTATAGATCAACTGGAAGTACCCGACTGGGTTTGATGAGCGAATGCTAGAATCAAAATATGTGACGTAAACGACGGAATCTTTTGATCAAATTGGCTTTGAACCTTAAGTTTTCAACACCACCGAGTGACCCTGTAGTTCAGTATGTGACATAAATTAGAACTTCATACACCAAACAGTTCCAGAGAAAGAGGGTCCTAAGCAACGGACAGACAAACCGATAGAAGGATAAAAATTACACAAATGTATTCTTTCGTGTTATATAATTACAAATTAACAATTTTCGGAATTTTTCCGATACTTGTACCGTAAAACAGCTTATTTTCTAAATTTTCGTGACTCTAGGTCAACGGGAAGTACCTACAGGTTTTGATGAGTGAGTTTTCGAGTGTACAAATAGGTGACATAAATGGGCATATCGATGACTGGAGTGACTTAGAATCTTAAAATTCTTACAACTCCAAGGGACCATTTGTGACATAAATTTTAACTTGATGCGTCTACCCGTTCCTGAGAAAAACGTTTCTTAACTATCGATCACAGAGAAAGACAGTTGGATAACAGATGGGCGTTATTCAACAATCTGTTTCCACTCGGCTACGAGAGATGGGAAAGATTCAGAAGACCGGTAGATGGGTACCACGTGAATTAAACGATAGCGCAAAAACACATGTCAGATTTTGCTAGCTCGGTCTGAAAGTAAGTCAGGCAGTGAAGAGTGGGTTTATTTTGACAATCCCAGGCTCCAAAAATCAAGGGTAGATCAAGGCACAGTATCCACATCGACCGCAAGACCGAAACGCTTTGGCAGAAAGACAATGCTCTGTGTTTGGAGTACTTTTTTATTTACATTAGTTAATTGCATATACCATCCCTCACACAGTGAACGTCCCATTTGTACTGCATCTTACAGTATGTACTGAAACTGGCGTCCATCAACCCCAGTGCAAGCATGACATCGACGAACAAGATTTTGATGCACCCTGACAAATATCTCTGTTGTGTTTCGAATCACATCACAGGCAACTACAATTCCGGCAATTAATTCCATCTCCGTGTCCAATGGGGACACAAGTGCCTTTAGATATCCATACAGGAAATAATCAAAGGGATTCAGGTAAGGTGACCTCGCAGGCCAAGTAATAGGACCTCCCTTTCCAGTCCAGTGACCAGGAAATACTGTACCGGCACTGCTCCATCTTATTGTACTCTGAATAGCAATGAATGGGCCTGTTGTTGATTCATAGCAGGTTGTGTCGTAAAACAATGTAAATCCGATATAACAAAATGGTTCAAATGGCTCTGGGCACTATGGGACTTAACATCTGAGGTCATCAGTCCCCTAGAACTTAAAAAAAAAGAACTACTTAAACCTAACTAACCTAAGGACATCAGACATATCCATGCCCGAGCAGGATTCGAACCTGCGACCGTAGCGGTCGCGCGGTTCCAGACTGTAGCGCCTAGAACCGCTCGGCCACCCCGGCCGGCTCCGATATAACAGAGCAACCTCATGGACAAGTAAGATACACAAAACTTGCATCATAATTTCCTGGTAATCAGGCTCGTCCTCCTTGTTTCTTTGCAAGAAATAAAGAATGTAAATGCAAATAAACATTACACTGTATGTAAACTTTTACGCATGTTAGTTGTAAATAAGATGGGAAACAGTAAAGTTGGACAAAGCGTCTGAGGAGTTTGCTTGCGTATCTCGTTAAGCTGCCTTCTCCGACCGCAGGTTCTCTACTCAAATTGTTCAGTGGAGCATTACCTATGCCCTGTCAAACTTCTCCTTTGAATGCAAAGAATGAATGTGCTGGTAAAACTTCTACGTTACTTGATTTTCAAACTCCAGAGCGAAACTGGACGTACTGAGACTCTTTCCCCTTTACTTATTCTGATCATTTCGAAACTGACACACACTATATTAGCGCAACGCAATCTGACTTTTAATAATCCCTACAAAAGAATAGCCCTGACTAACAATAACCTATACCCGTCATGAATCACTTACCCCACAAAAATTTTCGTTACTCGAACTACGGCAATACAGCGAGCGCCAATACTGCTAGCTTAATAAAAGATCCTAACTTCTGAAGGTACTAACTGCAGATAGGCATATAGTTAGCAAATGAAAGATTTTGGTAGAGAACAAACAATGTATTTACATTAACAATGTTCAGAGGTCATTATATATATATATATATATATATATATGAATTCGTGACATCCAGTTTAACAAATTTCCTTTTTCTGGCGGACATACGTCCAGATCGTCCGCTCATATTAACATCCCAGAACGCTGGCATCTCTCTCCCCACATCCACCACTGCTGAGTGCTCACCTCCAACTCCTCAACGCTACGGTCTGTTCACATGCAACCGCCCAACAGTACACTGGCGAATAACTCCCAACAACGAGTCCAACCAGCCACAGACTGCACACAGCGCAGTCAGCGATTATAATACAGAGCGCTACGTGGCGTTACCAACATAAACAGCCTACTTACACCTGTTACATTTTTGCACGCTCTTACGCAAACACCCCGTTTCACATAACGGTAGTACTGCTTACACACGGTATAAAAGTTGAGTCCATTGGCGGAGCTGTCATTTACGCTAAGGTGATTCATGTGGAAAGGTGTCTGACATGATTATGGTCGGATGATGGAAATTAACATCTTTGAACGTGGACTGGTAGATGGAGCTGGACGCGTGAGACATTCTGTTTCGGAAATCGTTAGGCATTTAATATTCTGAAGTCCACAGTGCCGAGAATACCAAATTTCAGGCAATACAGGGTTATTACAAATGATTGAAGCGATTTCATAGCTCTACAATAACTTTATTATTTGAGATATTTTCACAATGCTTTGCACACACATACAAAAACTCAAAAAGTTTTTTTAGGCATTCACAAATGTTCGATATGTGCCCCTTTAGTGATTCGGCAGACATCAAGCCGATAATCAAGTTCCTCCCACATTCGGCGCAGCATGTCCCCATCAATGAGTTCGAAAGCATCGTTGATGCGAGCTCGCAGTTCTGGCACGTTTATTGGTAGAGGAGGTTTAAACACTGAATCTTTCACATAACCCCACAGAAAGAAATCGCATGGGGTTAAGTCGGGAGAGCGTGGAGGCCATGACATGAATTGCTGATCATGATCCCCACCACGACCGATCCATCGGTTTTCCAATCTCCTGTTTAAGAAATGCCGAACATCAAGATGGAAGTGCGGTGGAGCACCATCCTGTTGAAAGATGAAGTCGGCGCTGTCGGTCTCCAGTTGTGGCATGAGCCAATTTTCCAGCATGTCCAGATACACGTGTCCTGTAACGTTTTTATCGCGGAAGAAAAAGGGACTGTAAACTTTAAACCGTGAGATTGCACAAAACACGTTTACTTTTGGTGAATTGTGAATTTGCTGCACGAATGCGTGAGGATTCTCTACCGCCCAGATTCTCACATTGTGTCACATTGTGTCACTTCACCATTAAGAAAAAATATTGCTTCATCATTGAAAACAAGTTTCGCACTGAACGCATCCTCTTTCCATGAGCTGTTGCAACCGCGCCGAAAATTCAAAGCGTTTGACTTTGTCATCGGGTGTCAGGGCTTTTAGCAATTGTAAACGGTAAGGCTTCTGCTTTAGCCTTTTCCGTAAGATTTTCCAAACCGTCGGCTGTGGTACGTTTAGCCCCCTGCTCACATTATTCGTCGACTTCCGCGGGCTACGCGTGAAACTTGCCCGCACGGCGTTCAACCGTTTCTTCGCTCACTGCAGGCCGACCCGTTGATTTCCCCTTACAGAGGCATCCAGAAGCTTTAAACTGCGCATACCATCTGCGAATGGAGTTAGCAGTTGGTGGATCTTTGTTGAACTTCGTCCTGAAGTGTCGTTGCACTGTTATGACTGACTGATGTGAGTGCATTTCAAGCACGACATACGCTTTCTCGGCTCCTGTCGCCATTTTCTCACTGCGCTCTCGAGCGCTCTGGCGGTAGAAACCTGAAGTGCGGCTTCAGCCGAACAAAACAAGTGAATTTATGAAATCGCTCCAATCATTTGTAATAGCCCTGTATTTCTCATAACGGGCACCATAGTGGCCGACGTCGTTCACTTAAAGACCGAGATCAGCTGCGCTTGCGTAGAGTTGTCAGTGCAGACAGACAAGAGACACTGTGTGAAATAACCGCAGCAATCAGTGTGGGATGTGCGACGAACGTATCCGTTAGTACAGTACGAAATATGGCGTTAATGGACTACGGCAGCAGCAGACACATGCGAGTGACTTTGCTAACAGCACGACATTGCATGCGGGGCCTCTCCTGGCGCTCGTGACCATATCGGTGGCGTTCTACACGATTGTGAAACCGCGATTTGGTCAGATGAGTCCCGATTTTAGGTGGTAAGAGCTGACGGTACGGTTCGAGTGTGGCGCAGATACCACGAATCCATGCCCGCATCTCGTGGTCGTGCGGTAGCGTTCTCGCTTCCCACGCCCGGGTTCCCGGGTTCGATTCCCGGCGGGGTCAGGGATTTTCTCTGCGTCGTGATGGCTGGGTGTTGTGTGATGTCCTTAGGTTAGGTTTAATTAGTTCTAAGTTCTAGAGGACTGATGACCATAGATGTTAAGTCCCATAGTGCTCAGAGCCATTTGAACCACGAATCCATGGATTCTAGTTATTGTCAAGGCACTGTGCGACTTGGTGGTGTCCCCGTACTTTACACGGACTAAACCGATCGTTGACAAAAAATGCCTATGTTCGGCTACTTGGAAATAATTGGCAGTCACTCGTGGACGTCATATTCCCAAACAACGATGGGAACATGGATGACAATGCGCAGTGTCATCCATGGTCCCAAAAAACAATGGGAAGTGTCAGCGGGCTACAGCTTTTCGCGATTGGTCTGGAGAACATTCTGGACAATTCGAGCTAATGATTGGCCATCCTGATCGCTAGACGAGAGTGTTATCAAATACGAGTACTGTTCGGAAACTATGGTCCGATCGGTCGCGAAATGGAAACCACAGTGAAAATCAAGAATTTTTTATTCGTAACAGTTAGACACACCTTCCAGCTACCTCTCTAAGTAGTCGCCGCTCCGACTTAGACATTTTTTGTGGCGTTGTACAAATTTTCCAGTGCCCTCGTCACCGAAAGCAACCACGTGTGCTTTCCGCCAATTCTCTACGCTGGTCTGCCTTTCGTTGTTAGTGCCAAAATGATGTCTTCGTAGCCAGCGGTTCATGTGAGCAGAGATGAACAACGGAGGGAGCCAATTAAGGGCTGTATTGCGGATGATCTAAAACTTCCCATCGAAAACGCTGCCGGAGCGTCTTCATTGCCCCTGCAGAATGCGGCTAGAAATTATCTTGGAGAAAGAAACGCATGACATTTATGTAAAGTAGGCTGCATAGCTTTAGGCGAAATCTCTCACCAGACACACACACTTGGCGGGAGACACTGTTGTTTTAGGTGTTTATTCGTGATCATTTTGCGCTCTGAAGAATGCGACGTGAAGCGATCGACAGGCAACACATCTGTGCAAGGTCCCATCGGATTTTCACAGTAATTTCCATTTCGCGCCTAATCGGATCTTACTTTCCGAATACACCTCGTATTTAAGGGAAAAAAGCGAGAGGTTAGTTTGTGCAACAAAATCATGCACCGGCAACACTTCCTTAATTGCGGAAGGTTCCGGGAGGCATGGCTCGATATTTATGCAGAGGACATTTTACTGATGTATTCGACGCCCTGTTGATGCACTATGCCGGGAAAAAGGACGTCCGACACGATATTAGGAGGTATCCCTTGAGTTTTGTCCTCTAAGTGTATAATTTGGGTAGTGTGTGCTCATGAGCTGTGTTGCCTCAAGACATACACACAGTGTCCGACTGTAACGCCTGACTTGTTATGTTAAACGTTTCACGCAGGATTATAGATTGTAATGAAGAGATTATGACAGCATTTTACATTTTTAATATCTGGTAGTAAATATGTGAAATACGGAAATTTAGTTTTTTTTTCCCACTGGAAGTCGTTAAATAGGTAACGCGCAGCTGTAACTAGGTAACCGTTTTAGCCGTTTGGTGATATAGATCCATTCGTTAAACTTATTTTCAGGTTCTATAGTTAATATATGCATCAAGAAAGGGGTCTCTATTAACGCTGGAGTGAAAGATAGGTGGCTCTGTACTTAAGTGCCAGACTTTAGATCCTAACATTTCGGATCACAGGTCGCACCTCGGATTTTTATTGGTCTCATATTACTGTATTCACATTTCGATATGTTGATGTGAAGAAAGATGGGTTGCGCCTTGTTTGGACTCCACATTAAACTCTTTATTTCCCTCCGGTAAATGGCTGGGTAAATCAGTACATTGGACCTTATGTAGTAAAGCACTATGGAGATTCGCATAGATGACAGCATCATCTTTCTTTCTTATTATATTTCGAAGTCAAACAGAATCGCTTTTGTGTGTCCTGCTTCTGATCAGATGACTCGCCCCGTTAAGGTACCATGAGAAAGTTCATTGTGTTATTTCTGTTTCTCATCCGAATGACTAACAGTTCTATTGAGTCGATATCTCAGGCTAATTTAATTACGGTACCGGAGAACGGCTTTTCTAGACGGGGCAGAGGTGATGAAACAGAAGATTTTGCTTCACTTCTCTTCCTCTTCTTCTGTTTCAGTTTAAGAGAATAATCGTTTTAACCACACTTATACCGTTAATGTCATTAAAATCCGACCACATAAAAACTGGTATGTTTCAGAAGTACTAGCTTCTGTCTGGAAACTAAAACCATCGTAATAGTCGGAACATCATTGAATACACAAAATCAGTTGGCAATTAATGGTAACTGCTCTTACAAACTGATGTACTCTTTTAATCGTTGATCGTCTTTTATACGCCTTATGGCTTCAAAGACGAACCTGTACAGTGCCATCATCAAAATTAATGCAATTTCTGTTGAGCAATCAGAACAAAATAAACTTCGCATGTTAGTTTTAGGCCTAAAAAGTGAAATGATCAGAAATCTTATATAATATTGTGCAGTAACGAGACAAGATCCATACGTAGCTGACAAAACATGTATTGCAGAAGACCAAGTTTTAAAAGTACAAATATAATTCGAAAAGACGGAAAAGTGGCAACAGAAATTTCGAGTCTCAGCAAGATGATTGTTTCAGTCACTGTTCACGTGATTCTCCATTTACCTTATACCTGTTAGTAAAAATCATGAAAATGTATTTTGATTCGCAAAAAAATGACTCTGAGCACTATGGGACTCAACTGCTGAGGTCATCAGTCCCCAAGAACTTAGAACCTAACTAACCTAAGGACATCACACACATTCATGCCCGAGGCAGGATTCGAACCTTTGATTCGCAGATTGCAATTCTAACAATTCAGTTATTGTGTTGTTGGTATCTAGTAACACACAGTCTCAGAAACATAAGCAAAAAAACTTGATCTATGGCTATCTAACACAAAAAACTTGATATGCAAACAACGTCCTTGAAAATATAGAGGGATCCCATAAATTATCTTTACTACTCAAGATTTTAATGCCTATAAACTGTACTAAATATTAACAAATTGTTTTCAACATGTGATGAGATAACTCATCAAGTTTTGATCCTTCATTCACACGCGTCAATGTGTGCACCATTAGTGGCGCGGATAATGTCAAGTCGGAATTCCATGTCTCTCCACGGATAATTTGAGATCCCTACACTGAAATTTTCAGGAAGTCCTGTAGGTCTCCAGCCTAGGTTCGTACATCAGATCCCTTACAAAACCCCACAGGAGGAAGTCTAGTGGCGTGAAGTCAGGGGATCGTAGCGGCCATCGACTTGGATCGTCTCGTGGGATCTAACTATCTGGGAACTTTTCATCTGGAAATTTACGGACATTAGGGACCAATGAAGTAGTGCCCCAACCTGCTGGAATATGACATCTGGTTGCAGATGCTATAATTGTGGCAGAACAAACTCTTGTAACATATCCAAATAAACAGCAACTTTAAGCGCAGTCTCGACGAAAATGAACGGAGAAATGATGCAACTGTGCATCAGTCAGCATCCAACATTGACCACGGGGCTCTTCCACATGATATGTAACATGAGTATACTGTGAACTCCACATACAAACGTTATGACAATTCAGTTCGCAGGATACATAAAACGTTGCCTCATTGGAGAAACAAATCTTTTCGAAAAAGTCGTTGTTTGCGTCAGTCTTGCTTAGCATATTTTCTGCAAACTATTCGCGCTGAGGTTTTTCCTTAGGCCTTAACGCCTAAAGCATCTCGTAGGGATATAGCCTTAATCTCTCATGCAAGACGTTGTGCACTATTGGTCGTCTCATTTCCAATTCTCTGACTGCCATACACACCGATTTTGCAGGATCCCATGCAAATGCCTGCCGTACCTTGTCGTCGAATTAAGTCGGGCTATGCTGAGGGAATTAGATTAGGAAACGAGACACTTAATGTAGTAAAGGAGTTTTGCTATTTTGGGAGCAAAGTAACTGATGATGGTCGAAGTAGAGAGGATATAAAATGTAAACTGGCAATGGCAAGGAAAGCGTTTCTGAAGAAGAGAAAGTTGTTAACATCGAGTATAGATTTAAGTGTCAGGAAGTCGTTTCTGAAAGTATTTGTATGGAGTGTAGCCATGTATGGAAGTGAAACATGGAGGATAAATAGTTTGGACAAGAAGAGAATAGAAGCCTTTGAAATGTGGTGCTACAGAAGAATGCTGAAGATTAGATGGGTAGATCACGTAACTAATGAGGAAGTATTGAATAGGATTGGGGAGAAGAGACAGTTTGTGACACAACTTGACAAGAAGAAGGGATCGGTTGGTAGGACATGTTCTGAGGCATCAAAGAATCACCAATTTAGTATTTGAGGGCAGTGTGGAGGGTAAAAGTCGTAGAGGGAGACCAAGAGATGAATCCACTAAACAGATTCAGAAGGATGTAGGCTTCAGTACGTATTGGGAGATGAAGAAGCTTGCACAGGATAGAGTAGCATGGAGAGCTGCATCAAACCAGTCTCAGGACTGAAGACCACAACAACAACAACAACCTTTTCCAGGTCTGAAACAGATGGGCGAGTCGCCCCCTTTTTATGGAAAACACTACCTGTTTCCAGAAACGACAGACGCCAAGCCAGAAGAAGTGGTCACCATTTGTATACCTCTAATACATTTTTAAAGTCTTAAGTTATAAAGATAATTTATAGGCACCCTGTATAATATTCGATTACTGCCAGTACCTGCTGAGCATGGGAGTGTTTCTGCAGGATCAGAAAGCAGCGTGACGCCATAGGATGAGGTTCGGCGTGACCTCGACCCCCTACGTGTCCGGAGAAAGTTGCCGGCATTTCAGATCTTCAATCTCGCGAGTAATAAGATTTTCTCCACGGCACGTGGACATTTTAGACGTTTACCTGCTGCGTAGAAGGTAAACATTTCTTCAGCGAAAGTAAGCGGTTCAAAACTTACGCTGCATCGATATTCCGCTTCATGATCAGTGTCTATAGCGTCCAAGCACCTCCTCAAGAGTCAGACAATAGTAATCCGTGGCGGGAGTAAATTCATGTGGCCCACGGTGGGGTTCGGAGATACGGATTGCCAAACATAAATATTTTGATTCCGGTTCAAAGGAGTGAATAGTATTGTCAAGTAGGAGATGGTGTAATTAAATGAATGACTGACACTAACTTCACTTAAAGAAGGTTTATTCAGAACACATACAGTCGGATCTATACATACGGCTAGAGAACATTACAGTAGAATGATTCTACTTTTGTGGATACTTCTACAATGTACTCGAACCGAATATTACAGGCCAGGGTGGCCGAGCGGTTCTAGGCGCTACAGTCTAGAACCGCGCGACCGCTATGGTCGCAGGTTCGAATCCTGCCTCGGGCATGGATGTGTGTGATGTCCTTAGGTTAGTTAGGTTTACGTAGTTCTAAGTTCTAGGGGACTGATGACCTCAGAAGTTAAGTCCCATAGTGCTCAGAGACATTTGAACCATTTGAACCGAATATTGAAATTGAAACTGTACAATCCAGGTGAGTTTTGAACTCACGACGCTCCATGCAACAGTTTAGTATCATAACCACTACACCACAGTGCTACTCAGCTTCTTCTGCGACATTGCTCCCTCCTTAAGAGAACAGCGCCTCGGTGTCACTACTCCGTGAACACGTCATCGGTCCTGCATACGCCGACTCCCGATGATTCTCGCCCTGGCGGTGATCTTCTTAGGACTTCTTTTGAAGCTACGCTCTTCGTCACCTTTCCGCTTGTTGCCTGTCGCTGGAGCTTCGAATTTTCCCTGGGTTGCGGGATCCTTATACAGCTTCGTTCGAAGGTCGTGGACCGTATCTGTGATCTTTCGTTGTCTTGTGTCGGGGTCGAGATCTTCAACCTCATAAATAACATCAGACAACTGTCTTATAACCTTATAAGGTCGAAAGTAGCGCCTAAGGAGCTTCTCTGAGAGATCAACCTTCCGAACAGGAGTGAAGATCCAGACGAGGTCACCAGGCTGGTAGACAACAGGGCGGTGGCTCGCGTTATACCTTCGGCGCCTTTTTCTTGAGCCTGCAGCACGCGGAGTCAAGCTAACTGCCGAGCTTCCTCAGCTCTGGTTAACACCTGGGCGACGTAGTCGTCGTCTACGTCATCAGGATGTTTCCATCGTCGTAGTCGCCTCACGCCCATGCACCAGGAAAAATGGCGTAAATCCTGTGGTGTCTTGTTTGGCGGTGTTATAAACAAACGTCACGAAAGTTAGCACCTTATCCCAGTTTCTCTGCTCAACATTGACGAACATTGATAGCATGTCAGCCAAGGTCTTATAACCTTATAAGGTCCTAAATAGCGCCTGAGGAGCTTCTCTGAGAGACCAACCTTTCGAACAGGAGTGAAGATCCAGACGAGGTCACCAGGCTGGTAGACAACAGGGCGGTGGCTCGCGTTATACCTTCGGCGCCTTTTTCTTGAGCCTGCAGCACGCGGAGTCAAGCTAACTGCCGAGCTTCCTCAGCTCTGGTTAACACCTGGGCGACGTAGTCTTCGTCCACGTCATCAGGATGTAACACAGTTTCCATCGTCGTAGTCGCCTCACGCCCATGCATTAAGACGTTCAGTAAGCCCTTCAGTTTGCGGATGGTAGGCAGTCGTCATGTGATAAGTAATCTTGCACCGACGGTTTATCTCTGTCACAAGATGCGACTAAAAAACTTTCCCTCGATGCGTAACTAACGACCTTGGGGCACCGTGTTTTAAAACAATGTGTTCCCGATGAATTTGGCTGCCTCGGATACTTCGGCTGTTTTCACGGCTTTTGTAATGCCATAGCGTGTCAGTGCAAACAATAATCCATCTATTGCCACTAACAGGCGTTGTAACTCGTCCGAGGAGGTCAATCCCAACCCGCTGGAAAGGTGTTTCGGCTGGTGAAATTGGTATGAGTTGGCCAGGTGATTTCTGAGGAACTGCCTTTCTCCTCTGGCACTCTCTGCAGTGCGACAAATGGTGACCGACACTCCTAAATACATCTGCCCAGAAAAATCTCTTACGGATTCTGTCGTATGCCTTAATAAATCCTAAATGCCCGGCTTCATGTGTGACATGTGATTTCCGTAGAACATCTAAGCGCACGTGTTTACGAATCGTTGGTAGCTACCTCTTTCCAAACGGATCAAAGTTTTTCTTACAAAATAATCCCATAACTATCTTCAATCGTCCTCTGACCCATTTAAGGAAAACATAATTTGAGATATCTTGGCGTCCTTCTTTTGCCCAGTAGAGAGATCCTGGAGTGCAGCGAATCTTCATCAAAGTCTTGATAGTCATGCACCGGGTTTCTTGAGAGACAGTCGGCATCTCGGTGTTTTCTTCCACTTTTGTACACTATGGTAATGTCATACTCTTGAAGATGTAGTGCCCACCTGGCGAGTCGTCCTGTTAGATCCTTAAGACCTGTCAACCAACAAAGTGAATGACGATCTGTAATAACTGTGAATGGCCTTCCGTAGAGATACTGTCGAAATTTGCACATGGCCCAGATCACAGCAAGACATTCTCTTTCTGTAATTAAATAGTTTCTCTCGGCTTTTGTAAGTGTCTTAGAAGAATATGCTATAACCTTCTCTTTTCCATCGGAAATTTGCACCAGAACGACACCGATCCCATACCCACTGGCCTCTGTGTTTAGTTCTGTAGGTGCTCTCTCATTATACAGAAGTGCAGGGTCAGTTGTCAGAGCTTTTCGCTGCACATCGAAAGAATCTTGTTGAGCACCATCCCAGATAAATTTAGCATCAGGTTTTAATAACTCTTGGAGTGGCCTGGCTTTGATAAAACGACAGTAATAAGAACACAACCCGAGGAAGCTTCTCACATCTCTAATAATTTTAGGAATAGGAAATTCCGTTATGGACCCTCTTCTGGATCTGGCCGCACACATTCGTTTGACACAAGGTGTCCGAGTATTTTGATTTCTTTTGCTCCTAAGAGACACTTTTTTGGATTAAGTTTCATTCCACCTTGTTGGGGATACTTAAGAACCGCCCTGATTGTTTTTCTAAGTTCATCAGATGTCTCTTAGAACACTATAATGTCATCTAAATAACAAAGACACACCGTCCACTTCATGTGCTTAGAGGATTATGTATCAACCGTTCCAAAGTTGCTGGTGCGTTACACAAACCAAACCGCAATACTTTAAATTCATACAGGCCCTCAGGGTTGATGAATGCAATTTTCTCGCGATGAACCTCATCTACTTCGATTTGCCAGTATCCCTAGTACATGTCCATGGTTGAGAAAAACTTAGCCCCCTTCAGACAATCTAGTGTATCGTCAAATCGTCCAAGAAGGTAAACGTCCTTTTTAAATATCTTATTAAGCTCCCTGTAATCAACACAAAAACATCAACTGCCATCCTTCTTCCTGACGAGAACTACTGGTGACGACCATGCGCTCTGCGAAGGCTGAATGATGTCTTTCTCCATCATTTTCTCTACCTCGTCGCGAATTATTCGATGTTCCGTTGCTGACACACGGTATGCTCTCTGGCTTATTGGTTGATGGTCCCCAGTACTAATCCGGTGCTTCACCGTCGATTTATCTAATTTGCTCTTTACCTGTGCATTGAAGCATTCAGAGAACTCTTGAAGAATGGCAAGTAGTTTCTTCTGTTGTTCCTTAGAGAGATCAGGTGATAGTCGAGGCAGAAGATCTTGTCTCTTAGTGGTAGTGCTAATTTCGCTCACAGACTCGGCATGGGAGGTTTCTATGACGCTCAGCTGTTCTTCAATTAAAAGCTCAGTGTTTGCTACTCACATGCGTCTTGGAAGGATCTGCGGTTCTCGGCGACAGTTAACTATCCACAATTCACCGAATCCGTTCTTAAACGAGACGACAGAGGCTGGGACGACCAAGTTATTCTTCAGCGGTATGCTTCTCTTACATTCCACTATAAGATCTATGGGTTGATGCATAGCATGATACGTGGCAGTTACCATTCTAGCGCTCACTGCAGGAATGATCACTTCATGCAGCACACATAGTCTCCACACACTCGTATGCGCATCTTCCTGTCCACAGTACCTCATCTCGTCTGGCATAATCTTTGAGCGACCGCAGTCTATAATTGCCTGAGAAGCTTTCAAAAGGTTCCATCCGAGAATGACGTTATGACTACAGTCTTGTAAGACGATGAATTCTAAGGGCTGTGTATGGCCACTTAAACCGACACGAATGGTACATCTTCCTGTAGGTTTTACGTATTTCCCATTATCCTCCTGTAGCAGAGATGTTTTGCTATCGACGAATACGATTTTCTGCAACTGGCGACGGTACTTCTCCGAAATGACTGACTTTGATGCTCCAGAGTCCACAAGAGCTTGGGCTCGTCTGCCATCCATGAGGATATCGACGTAGTTTCCTATCACTTTTGTAGTGATCGACGGCGGAGGATTTTTCTTTTCGGCGGCCTCACCTCCAAGGAAGGTCACACCCTTTAGTTTTCCAGGTTGCTGCTTCTAAACAGCGATGGAGACCTTGATCGGCGTGTTGGGGAGCGTCCTCTCCAGCGGCTAGCTTGCAGCGATGGTGACCTACGTCGTCCTGAATCCACATCTTCTTGTTCATCTTCGTCGTACCGGAGTTGGCGTCGGCTAAGATCGGTCTGCTGTCTTCTGGTGCGGGCGTCATTGAATATCCGCCGCCTTTCTCGACAATACCGTACCACATGTCCCGGTCATCTTCAGTGGAAACATACTGGTGGGTTATCCTGGGTCCTCCAGACGTCAGTCTTCCTTGGAGCCCAAACAGGTTCCTCAGGCGGCATTGTAGGAATCTAACTCCGACTGGGCCTCGACTATTCCACCGTTTTAAAGGGAAATGAAGGACGAGAGATTGGGTTCAATGTCTATTTCCCTTCCCCGCTCATGACCTCTTGAAGCGTCTCGGTTCTTTGCTCGCCGTGGAATCCAAGTGTCTTCTGAACTTCCTCTCTCACTATCTGACGAAGAACGTTTTTGAAATCAGTTGCTTCTTCCATCACAGACATCGATACGACGTTTGGAAGCCGTTCAAACTTTTTGCGTGTAATTCATTTTTGATACATTGTCTCGTTATACTGTCACCATTTTATGAAGCCGTCTGCTGTTGAAAACTCCTTCAGGATGCATGTCCTCAGCAACACCCTTCATGAGATTTGCAACCTTACCTCCCTCCTCCATTCCAGGATCCACTATGTTGTGCAGTTCCAAGACGCCTTGAATGTAGGATGCTATAATTTCTCCTGGACGCTGTGCCCTGCACTTTAATTTATCTTCAGCCTTGCACTTCTGTCGTTGTGTGTCACCAAAATACTTGCACAGTTCCGCCTGGAATACTTCCCAGCTTATGAACTTCTCCTCGTTGTTCTGATGCCATTGCTTGGCAGTGCCCTCCAAGTAGAAAAGGAGAAAAATACGGTAGCCAAACAGACGGTATCATCCCATTTGTTAAATTTGGCTATACGCTCATGTAACTTCAGCTATTTGTTTCGAACTTGGCCATCGTCACCAGAGAACCCGGACGGATGTCTCATGTGGTGGCACACATTTGGTGTCGTCGTAACGTCCCCCTCTTCTTGTGTCTCCGATAGATTGCGATCTGTTGAATGTGGTTCGAACTCGGGTTTCTCGCCACGTAAACGGCAGCTCTGTCGTGGCCTGATGGGAGCCACTGTGTCGTCGATAATGTGCACTATCACAAGTTACAATACACGGCACCTCCGCCAGAATAATGTCACATAGAAGAAGGTGTAATTAGATGAATGACGGATAATAACTTCACTTAACGAAGGTTTATTTAGCACTTGCACATATAGGAGTGCGGAGCGAAGTGCCTCCGGCCAGAACACATACAGTGTATATACACCTACAGAACATTCCAGTAGAATGATTCTTGAGATTTGTGGATACTTCTAGAATGTACTCGAACTGAATATAGAAATTGAAATTGCACGGTTCTGATGAGTTTTGAACTCACGACCCTCCACGCAACAGTTTAGTAACAAAACCATAACACCAAGGTGCTACTACGCTTCTGTCTGCGACAGTATTAAGTACATTGACTGGCTCTTCCTTTTCGTGTAGTCTTTGTTTCGTTCTCGTGGTCTTTAATTTTTATTCTCTGCTTCAAATACAGGAGGTAGCAAGGACAAAATGCAGTACAGGAACCCAAGAAGATATTTGCAAACGGGCGAGAATAAATGAAACCTTTGTTTGCCGATGACATTTTATGTATGTGAGAGATGGCAAGAGACATGGGAAATCAGCCAGAAGATTGGACAGTGCCGTAAAATGAATATTAATAAAAGCAAAACGAGATTAATATAATGTAGTCCGACAAAATCAGGCGATATTTTTTACCATTTAGTATACTACTATACAGGATGATTCAGCAGCCCCTACCATGGTCCTTTTATGCTGCCCACAATGTTATAGCTGGCGTTCATAAACCTTGTGCGACATTTTCATATTCTTTCACTAGCTCCGCGCAAAATATTGTTTCTACAGACAAATTAAATAGGAGATCCTTGCAGAAATTTTACAGTAGTTTAATTTTGTTCAGGGGTGTGTTTTCGCTGGAGGACGTAGTTTTCAAGTTTTTCAAGAAAAATGTAAAAAAGAAAAATCAACCATCAAACGCACCGCACTCCCAAATTCAGCCTCCATTAGTAAGGATTTCTAGTATGTTGTTCATGGGACTTCCTCCTACCCCTGTACAAAAATGTGCGACTCCACGAGTTATTTCCACATTCGACCTTTTTTGGATTTCATTGACTTCCATTATTACGCCACCGGCTTTGTCGAGCATTGACAGTTCGTTAGGCCTTCTGATTACGAAACGTTTGTGCTTATAAAGTTTCGTTTTGATCGAATCATCAATATATCCATTTTTAGTAATGTTTACAAGAGTCGTTTTGCGTTCATTATTCTCACAGGCACGTTTAGACTAATAATATTAACGAAGTAGCCGACTATGCAGGTGGCGTAATATCCCAACCAACAGAGACGAAAAAGCGTCGAATATCGGGAATGGTTCGTATAGATGAAAATTTTTCCACAGTGGTAGTAGGGAGTGCCACAAACTACATACCAGAAATCAAATGGTTCACATGGCTCTAAACACTATGGGTCTTAACATCTGAGGTCATCAGTTCCCTAGACTTAGAACTACTTAAACCTAATTAACCTAAGGACATCACACACATCCATGCCCGAGGCAGAATTCGAACCTGCGACCGTAGCAGCAGCGCGGTTCCGGACTGCAGCGCCTAGAACCACTCGGCCACAACGGCCACTACCAGGAATCCTGACTGGTGCGAGCGGTGTGTGAGAGTGGGGTGCATCTGAATGTCAATGTTTTCCTTGAACATCTTCAAAACCGTGGCCTCCAGTGAAAACGTATCCTAGTACAGTAGTTAGCTACATTAAATTTCCTACTAAAGGGTCGTGCTCATTTTTTCTGGAGATCTAATAGTCCGCATGTAGCGAGCGAGAAAATATGCATAACTCGCCCGTAGTATATGAAGGTTATAACATTGCGGAATGCCTAAAACGACAGCAATAGGCGCCGCTGAATCAAACTGTATTAAGACGAGAAGTTGCTTAATGTTGTTATCAACGATCTGGAAAAGTTCCTGACCAATGTACTTCTAATTTTTATACGTTACTCTAATAAACATTCAGACCAACATAGGCTACATTCGGAGGGACATTGACTACATATTCCTTTTAAACAACAATGTACAGATTTTCTGTTAAAACCTGCTAGAAAGAAACTCTTATGCTGTGAAAGATGAGATTTCGATTTTTTTCTTCGCACTCAGTTAACTACGATAGCAAGGCATTTACACCACACTACTAATTGTTTCTCCCATGTATATTCTTTCTCCTTATACATAGTTTTGAACAATAATTGTATAACAACAATGTGCCGTGTTGTTTTCTTCCTCTATGATATTACTGCTCGAAAGAAGAAATTAATATTTTAAGCTGGTAATGTTAAACTCGTTATTGGACTAGTGTGTGTAGTGTCTCTATTTGTTTCTCCGTGGAGGACAATATCTCATTCGGCATACGGCGTCGACTTCCCCCACAGCGTAAATAGTTTCATACATGTAGACACGTTACTCTCGTGATGTAGTAGCACCTGCTGACTCCGATGGTTGCCTGTAAAATTCTTGATATTTAAGAGAAAGAAAATTTCTATAGTATCTTCTCGAATTGGAACACCGCCATTCGCGTTCGATGATTGCGAGTGAAATGAGTTCCTTTTAGAAGAGAAAACTTTCTCTATGCTTTTGACCGTGTTATTGAAGCAGGTTGTGCAGCAAACATCGACCACCAAATGTTCGAAGTCCTATAAAAGGTTGTAGCACATAATAGTTCAACACAGAATCCTTTGATCAAAATTAAATACACGCAACTACCATTGAAATGCAACGGATTGTATTATGGCCATTACTAAACACCGCATTAACATTATATATCGCTTGTGAATCTCAAAAAACCCAAATTATACATACAATACGGTGGATAAAAATGTTTCATTGCACACATTTCCTGCAAGTACTCCCGTTATCCTGACTCGTAACAAAGTCCCGTCACATTCCGCTTTTCTTGTTTTTCCTCGTTCGCCATGGAGCAATGCGGAGTCAAAGAATAAATGTTTCGCTCGCTCACGCGAAACGCACCAACTCGCGATATAAATTGACTTGAAAACAACAATCATAGGAAGGTCGTTGAACCGATCAGCACATTTCAACCAGCAAGTGTGGGCTAGGGGATAAATGTTGAAATGTGTGTGAAATCTTATAGGACTTAACTGCTAAGGTCATCAGTCCCTAAGCTTGCACACTACATAACCTAAATTATCCTAAAGACAAACACACACACCCATGCCTGAGGGACGACTCGAACCTCCGCCGGGACCAGCCGCACAGTCCATGACAGAAGCGCCCGAGACCGCTCAGCTAATCCCGCGCGGCGCTAAGTGATATTGTACTGCACAGTTGGCTTTGAAAGACACAGATGTAGGGGCCAAGGGATATTATACCTCACAGTTGGCTTTGAAAGACACAGTTGTACATGCCAAGGAATATTATACCTCACAGTTGGCTTTGAAAGACACAGTTGACTTTGAAAGAAATCAGCAAAGTTTTGTCTTTGGCTTATCTACGTATGATTAGCATTCTACTGCGGAAGCTGAATCGTACGAAATCCTGTAATCCTACCCGGTATGAAACGAACTGTGCAAGGCACTGTTACTAAAGTAACGTCTCTCACAGCTTATATACCAACGGTCCCAACTAATTTCTTCATTCGTTTTAAAAGACTTCATTTCCCAATTAAAGTCTCGTTTGCAATAACAATGAAGCAGGCTCACGGTTAGAGAGAGGGACTGGGGAGCGGGGGCAGGTGAGTGGAGAGAGAGAAGGGGAAAAGGGGAGAGAGAGAAGGGGGCGGGAGCAAAAGATCGCATGATGGGTGGAGAGACAACTGACACAGAGAGGTGTAAGGAGGAAGAGAAGGATAAAAAGAGGAGGAGATGGACAGAGAGGAGGGTGGGGAAGAACATTATGACGTATATCCTTGCTATACTTATTCAGCAATTGCGAAGCGTTGCCCGGTTCCCTAGTCTAACGTAAATGTATGTGTTGTAAGTTGTGTTTTTGATCGTACTGGTCAGAAGCGCAGCCACGTACGAAAGCAAAACTTGATGATAAGCAGTACAGACAAGCAGAGAACATAAGATTTTTGAAATGTGGTGGCACAGAAGAGTGGCGAAAATTAGGGGGGTCGATCTGCTAACTTGTGATGAGCCACTGAATCAAACTGCACAACTTGATTAAAAAAAGGGATTGGTTGGTAAGGCATATCCTGAGGCATCAGCGAATCCTCATTAGAGAGAACTGTGGGTTTGGGGATGGGGTGTGGGTAACCATTGTGGAAGAAGACCAAGGCTCCACTACAGCAAGCAAGAGGATGGACATTCGCAGATGTGAAGATGCTTGCACATACGGATGTAGTTACGTAGAAGTAAAGAATTTTGGGCCACACAGACTAGCGTGGAGGACTACAGGACATCAAAGTAGCTTTCGGACTGGAGACCTCAACAACAACAACACTCTAAAGTGACCAGAACTGTCACAATCGTAATACATGGGTCAAGACATGATCCTGTCAAATAAGGTACTGCAGATTAACGGACGTCAAGTTAGAAAACTCGTCGATTGGTGCTAAGGAAAGCTCTTTTCTGTGCTACTAGTTTCGACCTGCTGGTTCATCGTAAGACCTGTAGTCACGCTGTCCCTAAATGTGAGAACAAGAATGGTGAACACTGATGCTCCTACTTCAACATTATATTTTCCAATGACGATGTAGCTTTTGAACTTCATTAAGCATGACGTGGTACGAAAACAAGCGAATGAAATGTCCCTATTCCTTCGATCATGGTGGCAAACGACTTCTTCACCGCTAGCAGAGGTTTAGATGCCTAAACAAAAGCTACTGATATAGGGCAACAGAGGAATACAACAGATCAGCAGACAGACAGGTCTGATATGTAAATATATTGAACGAAACAACACATTTGAATTGAGAGGTATGAAATAACCTTGCTCGAAAATGTGTTGCTGCAAGTCAAGACGTAACAACAAAATATCACTGAACACAAGTATGAAACACGAACAACTCGTCCAGCGCCTTCGAGAGAGTGTGCTACTAGCAAATCACGGAAACCTTGAGAATTTGGAATCGGAAGGGAAATAATCAATAGCCATGAGATCTGAATTTGAACAAAAGCCCAGACAGGGGCAGCACGATTAGTTTACCGCGTTAGTACGGATGAAGTTACCATCCCTGTCGATCGAGACGCAACCGGCGTCGTCGTTTGTAAAACTGGACCGAAATTAGCAAGGCGTATTGTTCAGAAACTGCGTGTAACGTAGCAAACTATTACGAGTCGTCACCTTGCATTGAAAACATAGCTTGCCGTGGAGCCGGAAGGAGAGAAGATGCTGGTTCTCACGTTCGCACAGCTGGCGCTGAATACTGGGCTGGGCGAGAGGTGTACTTGAGTAACGCTGCTTGCAATACGTTGCACATACCCTCTATGAATCTGAAGGATTACTGTTAAATATTAATCGACATTTTTCATACTTTGTATGCCAAATTCTATAGATAACAGAACCGTACTGCTAAAATTTCAAATCAATAGCTTCAATACTTTTGCAGATATAACCTAAAACACATCACTATGCTGGCATTGTGAAACAGAGTTAGGGGCTTTCATGTATTCATCTACAGTACCAAGTGAAATAAAACCAAGAGGATAGGCTCCTATAATTTAATTTTCAGGAATTTCCTTTGGTTTCATTGCCACAGATTTCTGACTTAATTAACAATCACTGGAAAATTATCATTTAATTGTGTTCTGGTTATGTGAGTGTTTCGGAGAGATAGGGAATGAATGGAGAATATTTGAAAAGTGAGAATATGATATTTTATTAAAACCATGTGAATGTAAGCGTGAGAAAGTTATTGTGTAATAGAGGAATTCGTGACTTACGTTCGAGTGAGCTTGGTTTTGTAAAGGGCAGCCAGAAGGGGCGTTGGGTATTTAATTGATTAGTAATTTTTTTGTGGAAAGGTATCGTACTTTTTTTCATTAAATTTTATTTAGTTTCCGAATTACGAAATTTCTAAATTACTTTTGGTAATATGATTGGCTGGCATTAGAAATACCGCGAGCATAGAGGTGCTCCAGATGATCTGGTTGGTTGCTTAACATACTAGCCAACAGGAATTCAGCATTTCCAGCGCTTATGAGTAGCACTTTGTGCCTAGGATCAACGAGTCCAGATAGTCACTGGGGAGCCTTCTTCTGGTAAACACCTATGTTAAATCGCGCTGATCAAATTTGTACCAAAATGAAGAACTCGACGCGTTTGATCGGTTCTCGCGTGACTGATGAAAAGCGACTACAGTGTTGAGTGTTTTGAGAAAGTCTGAGCTTTGTGATTTATTTGTCGATTTCGCGTGTGAACTTTTCAAGTCGTGCATAAACTCCGCGTGGCGTGTTTTGTGCAGTTTACGAGACATTTTGGTTAGCATTTCCATGCAGCATGATTACTGAATGACTGACTGAGTTAATTCGAAAGTAGCCGTGGGTCAAAGACTGTTTAGGACGTTTAAAATATGGGGTCGGACTAAATATCTTCTGGCTGCTTTTGGGTGTGAAACTGTAGAGACAGTCAGTAACATTGCATAATTAGTTTCGGGATATTAAATAAGTACTTGATAGCCATTTTCTGTGTTTTAAAAACAATAAACCAACTTATGGGAAATTTTAGACATTTTTGAAACTAGAATCCCGAAAGCCCGATAATTTAACTAACTTTCAAATGCTGCCCATGGACTTGTGTTAAGTGGCCTTTGCGTGGTAGGTATTTAGCTGACTTTTCGTCAACGCTGCTTTTAGCGATTAAACCAGTATCTACCATCGCAGTGTGGAGGGGCAGACAACCTCAAACCTAGCCATGTAGATGGACTACATGTTTAATGGATAGTGAGAGATAAACCCGCCCCTCCGCAAGTGGCACTAAACAGAACCTTTCGATTCCTTGTTGCTACCATGGAATGGAAGCAAACTCACATATACCAAAATGGTGGGAACACGCACTCTACAGCCATCGTGAAGTGCTTCAAACATACAACTACAGCGAAATGTAGCCCTGAGAGCGGCTCTTTACACTTTTGTGAATTCGGGTGCTCCTCTACTGTATCTGTTATCTGCCACCAGAAAGAAGTTCGCTCAAGAAACTAACAGGGGCTAGTGGTTGCAATCCGTTCCGGCCCGGCCTCTCGATACACAAGTTGAGGAGACTGAGGTGGCGCCAGTACTGCGAAATCAGGGAAGGTTTGTACCCTTGCACCTCAAAGTAGCCTTGACGTGAAATTTAAATTAACGGCTCAAAAACTGCAAGATTTCACCATCTTGTCTATAATTAACAATAATTCATCTTTGGTCCTACAAATTTCTACGCGCCTTCATTCGATAGTTACATATTCATGTCTTCAGGGCCTTCTGGGGTCTTGGATTATCGTCTATGCAATTCGACCATCACGGAAACGAGTAACCCAACGTGAAACTGTACTACGGTCCATTGTAAACTCACCACAATCTTCACTTAACGCATTGTGGATTTCTGTCGGGATTTTGCATAAAATTTCAGTCTTGATGTACGGCCTCTGATCTTCAATAGTCAATGTACGTGAGAACCCTTCGTGGTCCTTTTCTACCTCTCGCAGCTTTTATGTTAGACTGCACAGAAAAATAAACAAAAGCCCTTGTTTCTTCTTTAAGCTCTCAACTACGTCTGACATAATTTTCATTGTTGTTGCATCAAACAATCCGCAGTGATACCAACATGTGCATTATTTATGAAATGTCCCTCGTAATTTATGTGGGTTACCAATTAATGGTGAGATCGGTTGGGGAAGTTGTGGTAAAGTGTCTGGGACGGTAGAAATCGCCATTGAATATTTCTTGCCATGAACATCGCTGCTGCCTGTCGAGAAATGGTCAGACTAGTTAATTCATATCGCTGTTGATGACAGAGACATTGACAGAAGAAGCTTGTTCCGTTATTCACTAGTAAAAGCCTTTTTGTTTTTAAGTCGTCTGGTGTAAGACAAATCACGTTTTTCCTGATACCTCAGTTGTATGGAGAATAACAACTTTTTACAACGTCAATGTTTAAACAGCTTCTCTTGGCCTACAAAATGTCATACCTTGTTATGTATTTCAGTTTGACAGTTTATTCCGTGATCACTAATTCCGACAAGGCGTGCGACAGGGGGAAAAAAAAATGTCACACTACCCATTGACAAAAGTGACCATTCTATCCCTTTGTGACAGTTTTGAATTAATTAAGGTGTAATACCTAGAACCATCTCTGTTCTGTTATAGTTGGCCTAATACAAGAGTCCGATTGAAAACGGTGTGCTGCAGCCGCGAGGTATTCTTTCAGATACTAGGCCATGAAGACGCCTTGAAAAAGTGGCCAGAAATCAGAAAAAGAAACTTAGGATCCTGTTGAGATGGCAGTGCACGTGGTGGCCTGTCCGCTCCGTTACGGAAAACTAGTCACTATGTAAGCCCTCAGAAAAATGCATTTAGTGCAATATGTTATTTTGCTTTACACTTAATCCGCAAGACCGCTACGATCGCAGGTTGGAATCCTGCCTCGGGCATGGATGTTTGTGATGTCCTTAGGTTAGTTAGGTTTAACTACTTCTAAGTTCTAGGGGACTAATGACCTCAGAAGTTGAGTCCCATAGTGCTCAGAGTCATTTGAACTTAAAACTTTTTGTTTTGATACCTTATAATATACAATATATGCAGACTCAGAATATTGCTAGCTTTCTACCAACGATCATGGTTTGGTGAAAACTGCATTTCTCTTTGAATGGAAGATTCTCCCCCCCCCCCCACACCCCACCACCCCCCACCCCCACCCCCCGCACCACACCTCGGTGGGGTGTGGCGCTGTGGCCAATTGCGAGAAAGAAAGTTAAATCAGCGCACGATACGTAGAGATACCACAGTTGTTCTGGCGCAAGGCAAGTGATTTTGTTAAATAAATATTGACTCATAATAGCCACTTCTTGCACTACAGATATTAGGAGAAGCCTACTGATCAGAAGCATTTCCGTACAACAACATTACGATGCAAGAAAGCAGTCCTTTCGGTACATAAATGAACGGTGTTTAAGATAACGAAGCAGTATGAACAGCTACGATATTTTACGATTGTAAGTACGAGATCTGATCTAGGCTGTCTAGACTAGTCCCAAGTCGCCGATGCGATGCCTTCCGAATTAGGTCTGTCGTAAAACTATGCTCTCAAGAAATTGTGGGTGTTTAGTTAATAAGTGGTATATTGTTCTTTATTATCAGATTACAGCGTTTCGTAAATAAACACTTCATAACGGCATCCACGAACGTTATTTCAAGTAATGTAGCTTCCCGAATCATCAGTTAGAATTACAGGATGTAAAACTACACTTTCCGAAGAATCCGTCGATGCTGATACTGCTTCAGTAATGGGCATAAATTACGAGAGCTTTGCGGCAAAACAGGTAAAAGGAAATACCACGTGTGACTCACTAAAATAATCCAAGAAGGGTTGCCTTAATCTCCGTAAATTTCGGATAGGAAAGCACTTCCAGCCATACCGTGCGCCTCTTGTATCATCTTTTACGGACTAACTAACTAAACTGAGACGTGTCAGGAGACAGAGTAAAGTGGGGAGGGGGTAGAGGGGGTTACAACCTGTGGTCGGAAATTTAAATTTAATTTGCAGCTGACTCTTTATCCGTAGACTAGACGGGGCAGTAGTCACGGCTTGCCCACACCTTACGTGTCTCAGAAAAAGGTGTCTATGTTACAACGATACATGTGATATGTACATCATATTTTTCGACAATAACGAAGCGTCTGAGTGTTGGAGTTTCAAAATAAGCTGGTCAGAGATACACATCACGCAAGTTCAACCGGTGGTATTGTTTCCATCTGAGATTTGCAAGACAGTAATTTAGAAGCAGGTTCGACCTTGCATGATTTAAATGTAGATGATTATTGTTGAAATGACGATGGATCGTACATACATACGCTAAGATGAGATTCACTGATGACATGCCTGTCCTCAGTGAAAGTGCAGAAGCATTACGGGATTTGTCAGATTACATGAGCACAGAATAAGAATTGTAAGTAAACTGGGTAAAGACGAAGGTAAACAGATGCAACAGAACTGAAAACAGGGAGAAAAATTGTTGCTGTAGACGAAATTAAAGAATTCTTCTACCTGGGCAACAAAGTTACCCATGAAGATTTAAAAAATAAACTAGCACAGGCAAGGAATGTATTCCTGGCCAAAAGAAGGTTGCTAGTATCAAACATAGGCATTAATATAAGAAATAAATTTCTGAGAGTGAACGTCTGGAGCGCAACATTGCATGGAAGTGAAACATGGCCTGTAGGAAACCGGAACAGAAAAGAATCGATGCCTTTGAGAAGTGATACTACTGAAAATTGTTGAAAATTAGATGGACATAAGGTAAGGAATGGGGACGTTCTCCTCATAATCGGCGGAGAAAGAAACATATGGAAAACTCTGACAGTAATAAGGGACAGGACAGTAGGACATATATAACAACATCAGGGAATAGCCTCCATCGTACTTGAGGGAGCTGTAGAGACTTAAAATTGTAATAAACCCAACAAATATTGGTGGAAGCGGGATGCAGGTGTTACTCTGAAATGAAGAGTTTGTTACAGGAGAGGAATTCTTGGCGAGCCACATCAAACTAGTCATAAGACTGATGATTCAAAAACAAAATATCAAGGCGAGAAGAAAAAAAACTGTAGAGGAAGCAAAGCTGTCTGCCAGGATCTGAGTGCTTATTCTGTATCTTTCCGCCATTGTGCCGATCGTTTCGGTTCTCAAGAGCACCGAACGGTCTAGTACTCGAATTAGAGCCCCTGCATTATTCAGTATGCATTTCGGTAGCGATACCGTTCGGGTCTAGAGAACCGAAGCGCTGTTGTCGGTTCGTGTCGCGCAAGCCAATGAAAAGCAAGCGGCCGCAGATTCGCGCATGCGCACTGCAGCGCGCACAGCGCCACGAACAGAACGCGGTTAGCAGACGACACGGGCGTGCTATTCTTCTAAGTGCCAAAAATTGCGTTTATGTTGCCACAACGCATGACGCCGCATTCCATCGAGCTGACGCGCCTGCCTTCATCACCCTTGCCTTCTCCTTAACAGTATCAGGCGCAGTATATCCATTTCCATGATTCTCAGCTGAAATGCATAAGAATTTTTACAGTTTCTCTGACCGCATGTTTCCATGCATGCATAATAAGGATAGCGTATTTGACTATATTCTGCAAATTGTCGGAAATGCCAGATTATGTCATCTTATTCTCATTCACGCTGACATCGTGTTTTGGATTTTACGTTTCGGAAAATGAGTTACGAATAGTGTGTAGTACCACATTGTACTAATACATCTATAAAAACACCCGAAAAATTGATTCTGAGACTTTCAAAGGATAAGAAGCCCACTTCTCTATATGATACGTCAACGATTTGGGTCTTAGAAATAAAATTTAAAAAAACGCATTTTCGAGAGCTCCTGCAGTTCGTCGAAGTTTATAACATCCATCTCATGAATGAAAATGTTTCGTATATGGTGCTACTGTATAAAAATATTACGGCAGAGAGCTTTCATCTCTGTCTACTGTGGTTGAGGGTTCGATAACAGATAACGTGCTCTTAGATTCCTGTCTAACCGCATACTTGGAAATCGCCACATATTCGGAACAAATGGTGAATTATTTCTGACAAGAAAAAATATAAAGGTCACTGTCGGTTGTTCCACTCACAGCAATTTCATCTCCAACAATTTCGTATTTCGTATTTTAAACATACAGAAATCACGAAATTATTTCTGTGGAAGTGCGCTCTTACATGTAAGTAATAACGAATATTGCAGAAAAATCTTAACTTACACGAATAACAATGTCTCAGAACGTGTTGATACAAGAATAGGAAAAAAAATAAATAAAAAATTTGCATCCACCCACGGGCGACAGCGTGTCCTCTCTTATCGCATTCCCGCGCGCTAACCACTTGGCCACGCCAAACAATAGACACGCAGTGCTCAATTCTTGTAGTATTGTATAGAGTGACGTAGGCTGACTTCGTTGCCAAACGGTGCTGCGTAAGTCATAAATGCGTGACAGTTTGGAAGGTTTCCAATATGAGGCTTCACGTAATTGCTTTCCACTGTTATTTGAAACTTGTTAACACGTTTCGATAGTTATTAACTAACCCATTTGTGGGAAAAAGCACGCGAAGGCACTAGTAACGTCAGTTCACACTCATGTAATATACATAAGCAGAGTCGATGTCTTCATATTTAATGATCTTTAAACTCTTATTTACTCAAAAATAACACGTATTTAAAGAGAATATTGACCGAAAACTTTTTCTTTTTTTTTTGGGTGTAATCATTGACAGTAACAACCTAACCTAAGCATATTTCTAACAAAGGAAAACAGCCTATTATGAACTCACTTTCCAGCCGGATGCGTCCTCTGGTGATTCTTTAGTAACACTATCACTAAATCCAAAGCTAAAACCGCTCAATATTTTTAAAATAACAAATTATAGGTTATAGGTGTACATAAACCACAGATCACCGATCGACGGGGCCAGACCGAAATCCAAAACCTTTCGGTACAATTGTCGTAAAATCTGCGGGAGCACCGTTCGGTAACAGGTCTCAGCTTACTGAATAGGATATTTCGATAAAGAACCGAAAATGACGTCACTACCGAGACTAACCTACTACACCGATCGGTACTAACGATACAGAATTGGGCCCCTGGGCGGAGCCACCTACGGGGAAGTTAGTCTGCGCTGGCGAAATGCACTGGCGGAGTCCAACTGCCACGGTGCGAGACTTGGCCGCTGTGGCGGGCGCCCGCTGCCCCATCGCTCACCCGCTATCGCCAAAGCAGCCTATCTGCTCCGGCCCACGCGTCGCCACCAGGACCGCCGCCAGCTCCCCCGCCCGCGCATCTTAAATCCGCCGAATGGCCCGATATTTCGCTGCCGCTCGGCTGCCCCGCGAGATACCGCGGAAGCACTCCGGAGCAAGAGGCAAGTTTTGCGAGAATGGTAACCGCGGGTGAGGTAATGATGACAATGACGATATTGGTTTTAGAGCGCTGGATAGCTCAGCTCTTAGCGTCCTTGCAAAATATGAACTAACTACAACGGCACACGGGTTAAAACTTTGCAACAATAGCTCTTGCGCTGATAATGGCTTCGATCTGGTCACAAAGAGAATCTAATGTTGTTGTTGTTATTGTTGTAGTGGTCTTCAGTCCTGAGACTGGTTCGATGCAGCTCTCCATGCTACTCTATCCTGTGCAAGCTTCTTCATCTCTCAGTACTTACTGCAACCTACATCCTTCTGAATCTGCTTAGTGTATTCATCTCTTGATCTCTCTCTACGATTTTTACCCTCCACGCTGCCATCCAATGCTAAATTAGTCATCTCTTGATGCCTCAGAACATGTCCTACCAACCGGTCCCTTCTTCTTGTCAAGTTGTGCCACAAACTCCTCTTCTCCCCAATTCTATCCAATACCTCCTCATTAGTTATTTGATCTACCCATCCAATCTTCAGCATTCTTCTGTTGCACCACTTTTCGAAAGCTTCTATTATCTTCTTGTCCAAAATATTTATCATCCATGTTTCACTTCCATACATGGCTACACTCCATACAAAGACTTTCAAAAACGACTTCCTGACACTTAAATCTATACTCGATGTTAACAAATTTCTCTTCTTCAGAAACGCTTTCCTTGACATTGCCCGTCTACATTTTATATCCTCCATACTTCGACCATGATCAGTTATTTTGCTCCCCAAATAGCGAAACTCCTTTACTACATTAAGTGTCTCATTTCCTAACCTAATTCCCTCAGCATCACCCGACTTAATTCGACTACATTCCATTATCCTCGTTTTGCTTTCGTTGATGTTCATCTTATATCCCCCTTTCAAGACACTGTCAATTCCGTTCAACTCCTCTTCCAAGTCCTTTGCTGTCTCTGACAGAATTACAATGTCATCGGCGAACCTCGAAGTTTTTACTTCTTCTCCATGGATTTTAATTCCTACTCCAAATTTTTCTTTTGTTTCCTTACTGCCTGCTCAATATACAGATCGAATAACATCGGGGAGAGGCTACAGCCCTGTCTCACTCCCTTCCCAACCACTGCTTCCCTTTCATGTCCCTCTACTCTTATAACTGCCATCTGGTTTATGTACAAATTGTAAATAGCCTTTCTCTTTCTGTATTTTATCCCAGCCACCTTTAGAATTTGAGAGAGAGTATTCCAGTCAACATTGTCAAAAGCTTTCTCTAAATCTACAAATGCTAGAAACGTTGGTTTGCCTTTCCTTAATCTTTCTTCTAAGATAACTCATAAGGTCAGTATTGCCTCACGTGTTCCAACATTTCTACGGAAATGTGTGCTTCCCCGAGGTCGACTTCTACCAATTCTTCCATTCGTCTGTAAAGAATTCGCGTTAGTATTTTGCAGCTGTGACTTATTAAACTGATAATTCGGTAATTTTCACATCTGTCAATACCTGCTTTCTTTGGGATTGGGATTATTATATTCTTCTTGAAGTCTGAGGGTATTTCGGCGGTCTCATACATCTTGCTCACCAGATGGTAGAGTTTTGTCAGGACTGGCTCTCCCAAGGCCGTCACTAGTTCTAATGGAATGTTGTGTACTCCCGGGGCTTTGTTCGGCTTAGGTCTTTCAGTGCTCTGTCAAACTCTTCACGCAGTTTCATATCTCCCATTTCATCTTCATCTACATCCTCTTCTATTTCCATAATATTGTCCTCAAGTACATCGCCTTGGTATAGACCCTATATGTATTCCTTCCACCTTTCTGCTTTCCCTTCTTTGCTTAGAACTGGGTTTCCATTTGAGCTCTTGTTATTCATACAAGTGGCTCTCTTTTCTCCAAAAGTGTCTTTAATTTTTCTGTAGGCAGTGTTAGTTCTGCTATTGGATGGACGTGTAATGAGTTCTTGTCTGAAGCTAATTTGATGCACTGTTGAGTGTCAGTCAGCTTGTTAAATTTGGAACTCAGAAAGTTTAATCGTTTGCTGAAATCGAGAGTTGTTGCGTGATAAGAATATGTGGAAATACACAGTTTTTTTAATGTGAAAATGTAACGGCAAGTTTTATTTCAAGTGATACAACACTTATTAATCTCCGCGGGTTGCTCATTGGAACAGACGGATGGGCTTCGGCAGCAATCAGAGAGCCTCCGCATCGTCAGAACCTTTCTGGGAGAAAAGTGTTTTCCTCCTTTTTTTAAAGGTTTCCAAAGCATGGAATCCAGTCAATCTTGGCATTGCCTGGACAATTTGCAACCTGTATATTACGAGGAGTCTAATCTGTTCCTGAATTGCACCTACGTCGAACCTAGCAGCGAGATGTCGGGCAGCAGAAGACTCATTTCGCCGAGCTGCAGAAATCTTGATATTGACTTCCCACACCAGAAGAGAGTGCTACTTAATAAGCGCGCTACTACATTTAAGTAACATTTCATGCATGCGGTTTTGATTTCTTGGTGAGTATTTTGGGCATTATCTTTGATATTGTGAGATTAAATGAATCCAGTTAAACTCTAGGAAAAAAAATTCTTATTGATATTTTAGGCCGATGATAACAATTTGGGAGTCTCAGTTGTCGTGCTGAAATGTTTTATTCAATATTTTACATTTTTCATTCGAAACCTAGTCATATTTGTCGCTTGCATCATAATTGTTATCAGACGATCGCTGTCGGGTTAGCCGCTGGGAAATTATCCGAAAAGCGAATCTTTACCTCTTCATCTTTTTCAATTGTCGTTTTCTGAAATTTCGAGAGGAGTGAATCCGAATATCCCAAAGCCGGCGGAATACGCCGTACATTGTTTTCTCAAGAGAATATCAGGGCTTAAAATCTCGGTAACGCCGCACGTCATTATTTCGAGATTCCTGACCACCTTCGGATAGCCGAAAAATCGGCCACGAAATAGCTTCGACTGTGGCTTATCCGAACGTCAAAACTGTGTGGACTGATGTCGACATCGCGCATTATTGCAGAGTATTGTGCATTATTTTCGCTTGATATCGACATTTATGGCTTATAAAATATTTCACGTACTGTCTGGAAATTTCGTTGGGCTTCGCATACTTATTCCATGGGAGGGGCAAAATTTGAAAATTTACAGACAAACGAGAGGCTATTTATTTTGCTTCAGGAAAGATACCTGCAGACCACACAGAGCGCCGTAACGGCAAGTGGACATCTGAGACTCCACCAGAAGTTCACTAACAAGACAGAGTTCTCGTCTCTTTCACTAGTGGTTTCTCTTTCTGCTATTGAAGACACCAGTTTTGCGTTCTCCCACTCACTGTTCGTGGGAGCTTATCCGGGAGGATAATTCCTGAAACGGTTCGTCCGACAGTTCACGCCAGCCACTAGCGTACCCCTGCACTCTAAATGCCCGGCAGCTCTTCTAGAACGGTGCTAAAGTTTACGCCCCAGAGAAAAGGAGTCGCCCCGGTCAAGACCGGATGCATTTAATGTGAAGAAACTGCTATAGGAATAAAATGTTATAGGGGTAGGTTACCTACATTACTAGAACACGCAGTACAAGTGGACAGTCGGGAAATAAAACTCGATTGCAAAGTAAATGAAGCAAGAGAGTGTCGTACGCAAATTCAGTATGCAAATAGGATAAAATGTGAGGGGAAAGGCCTGAAACGGGCCGTCGCCTCACACGTGTGATATCGTGTTCCGTCTGAAATGGCACCGCAGTGCTGGACAAGTACGCACCCGTGCAATCTACACAAGGTTTTGCGGGACTGAAATCGAAACGCGCACCTTTCTTCATTTCTATTCTGTCCAGGCGGGTTCTGAAATGAGTTGTTTCACCGTGTGTCGGTACTATCGACGCTTTGCAACGTTCGTAAAGAGGCGAAACCGCGAGTTGTCAGAGCACACTGCACCTCACCAGCGGCCGGCCGCAGTGGCCGAGCGGTTCTAGGCGCTACAGTCTGGAAACGCGCGACCGCTACTGTCGCAGGTTCGAATCCTGCCTCGGGCATGGATCTGTGTGTGATGTCCTTGGGTTAGTTATGTTTAAGTAGTTTTAACCTTCACGCGCTCCCGCGGGTGGTGAAGTGACCGCCTTTTTGCAATTTCGCGCCATACTTACTCCACACAGGTAACGAGGCGGCGGGAGCGACATGTATTCTCTAGTTGCACCTTTTTCCGACAGATGCTGCTCAAAGTTCGTCCAAGTCGCACCTCTCTGCCTCTCAGGACAAGTTCAAATAGGTCCGAACACGTTTGGCGGTCAGTTTTCCGCCTTGCAAGCGCTTACGGCACTTACAAAAACGGTCAGTTACCGCCTTGCGAGCGCTTACGAGACTTCGTTCTACTCGTCTACTTCCGAATGTAAGTATTTCTTTTTGTAATTGCCCTGTAATTCCTCAATTTTATAGACTCTTCCAATTCTCTAGTGAATGTGCATTACTTCTGTTTGCAAAAGTAACAATTATTTTTATTTTTTTAAAGGGAACAACGAAACCCTACGTCTGATTACATACATAGAATCTTGGCTGAATTGGAGAGAGAGGAAGCAGAGAGCAAAGACCATGAGGAATCCCTAGAAGATGACGTTTCCGATGACCCAGATTATGAACAAGAAGGGATTGAAGATGATATTGTTGTCAGCCTCAAAACGAAAATGAAATGGATACAGACTGATCAGCATTTTTCATCTGAAATAAATGTTTGTGACGTTTTCAATCAAAAATTTTTCTTTCAAAGCAAAATTAGCTTTCCTTGTGACGAGTTAACACAGTGAATAATTCTAGTCGTAAGTGTTACATTATATAGTCCCAAAACGTTACAATTAAAAAAACGTTCGTATATTTCATTTGGGTATTTGGCTTCCTTTTTGTTTCCATTGTATATTTTATTGTTAAATAAATAATTTTGATTACAAAAGTGTTTGCAATATTGTGTGAGATATCCTATGTCGATATTTTATGGAAATATGACCTTTAAAAACGGAAAACCTCAAGAGATTGACGAAAACTCTCGGGCAGTCGGCCGACCGCCCGCGCGAGTGCTCGCGTGACCATTTCTAGCACGAGCGCATGAAGGTTAAGTTCTAGGGAACTGATGACCTCAGAAGTTAAGTCCCATAGTGCTTAGAGCCATTTTTTGAACCTCACCAGCCACATATTGTTTATGTGCTATTTTCCTCATTGAAGACACGCTGCATTTTGTGGCCCTGCGAGTAACGGCTTTTTCCGAGGTATCTGACTACAAATATCCATTGCGTATCGTTTTTTTAACAATGACCGCTCGGAAACTAGTTGAGACGGAGTTGTGTTCACTAACAGGAGCGATGACCGTCGGATCTGAAACCGCTGAGCGTCGACAAAGGGTGATATACGTCTCCAGTCCCTGTCCTTACACATTGTTGCACGGCTCCGAGTAGCCCACCATTCTCTGTAGACCTGCTGGACAGCCCACACCAACAAACAGGCAACTCCATTCACAGTGTAGCCATGCCACATCCAGGCACAACAGTTCCCTTCCGCTGTTCTGTCCCGTCTCCAAGTCGACCTAGCTTAAAGCGCTGATTCCATGCACCCGAATGGCACATAGACACCACCTCACTCGAGGCGTACGAGAAAGACAGGTCGAGGCGCGTTCATCTACATCTACATCTACATTGATACTCCGCAAGCCACCCAACGGTGTGTGGCGGAGGGCACTTTACGTGCCACTGTCATTACCTCCCTTTCCTGTTCCAGTCGCGTATGGTTCGCGGGAAGAACGACTGTCTGAAAGCCTCCGTGCGCGCTCTAATCTCTCTAATTTTACATTCGTGATCTCCTCGGGAGGTATAAGTAGGGGGAAGCAATATATTCGATACCTCATCCAGAAACGCACCCTCTCGAAACCTGGCGAGCAAGCTACACCGCGATGCAGAGCGCCTCTCTTGCAGAGTCTGCCACTTGAGTTTATTAAACATCTCCGTAACGCTATCACGGTTACCAAATAACCCGGTGACAAAACGCGCCGCTCTTCTTTGGATCTTCTCTATCTCCTCCGTCAACCCGACCTGGTACGGATCCCACACTGATGAGCAATACTCAAGTATAGGTCGAACGAGTGTTTTGTAAGCCACCTCCTTTGTTGATGGACTACATTTTCTAAGCACTCTCCCAATGAATCTCAACCTGGTACCCGCCTTACCAACAATTAATTTTATATGATCATTCCACTTCAAATCGTTCCGTACGCACACTCCCAGATATTTTACAGAAGTAACTGCTACCAATGTTTGTCCCGCTATCATATAATCATACAATAAAGGATCCTTCTTTCTATGTATTCGCAATACATTACATTTGTCTATGTTAAGGGTCAGTTGCCACTCCCTGCACCAAGTGCCTATCCGCTGCAGATCTTCCTGTATTTCGCTACAATTTTCTAATGCAGCAACTTCTCTGTATACTACAGCATCATCCGCGAAAAGTCACGAAGGTAGTCCAGCTCTCTCTCGCTCGCTCAAATCAGCAGACAAACTACGTTTATATACCTGTTAAATCGTAACTACGCTTCTCCGTGCAAATGAAAACTGAATCTTCTGCTGGAATCCCCTATTATGGAATCTTACTGTCATTAGTCGTATAATGATGAGAAGTCCATGGGCCTACTTATAATTTGTTACGGCTGTACTGGCGTACAATAAATTAAAATCATACTAAAATGATTATCAGTTGCATAATAAACCACTTCCAGTATGTAAAGCGTACTGTTAAGCAGAAGAGACTAATTGCAATAAACAACCCGTTATACCAATTTATCGAGTGTTGATCCTAAATTAAATTTTGCTGTAGTATTGTTTATCAGTAAGACCTCATAACAGCAGATTCCAGTGGAAGATGCAATTTTCGTTAGTACTTATACGCCCAGCTGCAAGTTAACAGGTTTAGAAACGCATTTTGTCCGCTGAGCTGAGCGAGCGAGCGAGTTCAGGATTACCTTCGTGACGTACGCGCCGCGGCCTATCCTTCTCGTGGGCCGCGACTTCACTGCAATTACGTCAGCGTAGGAGAGCCGTAAGATCACCGGGTAACTTTTGTACATCATCTGCAGCGCTTCAAACCGACCAGACGACTAACATTTTGCCTGGTGAGCCTAATCACTTCCTCGCCTGAAACCTTCTTTGGGCAGTCATCTATACACGCTTAAAAACTGTCTGTCGGTGTCAATTCAGGTAGCGGCTACTTATCAGTATATTTAAAATGGGTAGCAAAGCTGACACAAGCGTGTCTACATGCACGATCGTGTCCTTTCCTCAAACTTCAATAAAATTGCACTGACGGCAAAAAATCGCAGCACCCCAAAATAACTAATGTAGGAAATAGACCCGTTTAGGTAACATATTTAACTGATTAACATCGCGAGAACACAATGTAAGCGCTAGATAAGCCACTTCAGATGTGAATGCTGGTTCATTAATAAACATTGTAACCAGAAGAGCGTTGAATGCAAAAATTTATACGTTCATGAAGTGCGTTGAGGTGCCTGATGTCAGATGGAATTCCATGACTGTTGCCCACGATCAGTCAGTACAGGGCCGTTTTAATGCTGGGTTTGGATGACGCCGGAGTTTTCGTCGGATGATGTCACATATGTGCTCAATTGAAGACAGATCTGGTGATTGTGGAGGCCAAGGCAGTCGGCAGTCTGTAGAGCATGTTGGGTTACAACAGCAATATGTGGACGAGCGCCCGCATCTCGTGGTCGTGCGGTAGCGTTCTCGCTTCCCACGCCCGGGTTCCCGGGTTCGATTCCCGGCGGGGTCAGGGATTTTCTCTGCCTCGTGATGGCTGGGTGTTGTGTGATGTCCTTAGGTTAGTTAGGTTTAAGTAGTTCTAAGTTCTAGGGGACTGATGACCATAGATGTTAAGTCCCATAGTGCTCAGAGCCATTTGAACGATTTGTGGACGAGCGTTGTCTTGTTGGAAAACACCCCGTGCAGTGCTGTTCATGACTGGCAACAGAACGGATCGAATCGACGCAAATTTGCAGTCAGGGTGCGTGGGATGATCACCAGCGTGCTCCTGCTGTCGCAGAAAATCGAACCCCAGACCCTAACTCCAGGTGTAGGTCCAGTGTGTCTAGCATGCAGAGAGGTTGGTTTCTGGCCCTCAACTGGCCTCCTCCTCGCCAACGCGAGTCGATCACGAGCACCCAGGCAGGATCAGCCTTCATCAGAAAAGACAACAGACCACCAACCTGACCTACAATGAGCTCTCGCTTGACACCACTGAGGTCGCAAATGTCGGTGGTTTGGGGTCAGTGGAATGCACGCTACAGGGCGTCTGACTCGGAGATGTGCTTGAAACAATCTTTTTGCAACACTCCGTTGTGTCACTGTGTTGCCAACTACTGATCAAACTGTTGCTGCAGATGCAGTTCGATGCGCCACAACCATACGAGGAAATTCATGGTCTTCCCTCTCGAAGGTGACACGTAGCCGCCCGAAAGCCTGTCTTCTTGCGGCCGTATATTATCGTGACCACCGCTAACGTAAACGACAGTTTTCTTCCGTGTCCCAAATTTGACAGGTAAATGTCGGAATTTTTGAAGAGATTAATGAATATGGATTACTTCCTTTTTCAAACAGCACCTTTTATTTTGTTCACTAAAAACATTTGCCTTTAAAAATGATTGTTAATTTCCTTAATAGTACGAAGGAAACCGGTAGACTTTTGTAATGTTTATATTTTCATCTCTCTGTACCGCTTATGATTAATTTTAGGAAATAGTGTCAATGAATAAACTAAAACGTCTGATTTATTTCACGCAATTTCTTAAAAATTTGGTGTGAAAAAAATTGTGCGAGTTTCAGAAGAAGTCCATGAAGAAACCAAGCAATTATCTAGTAAGTGGAAGATTGCTCAGTTACTACGATCAAATAAAACAACAAAACAGTTGAGAAAGAAAATGAAAACAAAATCGCATCGTGCAGTTTACCACAAATTTGTTCTCCAATGTGCTAAAGTTAAAAATCATTATTGTCTCGGAGGTTTAATCTGATTCCTTGAGGCTCCGCTGTAAGAACCAGATTGTATCCTGGCGCCGGATATATCTGTTACCGGTAACGTATTTTTTGGCCAGAAACAATATGTAATCAATTTTCCACCAACCCTGGTAACCGGAAATGGCCCACGTTGACTTTTGCTTGTCAAATACGGGGGACCGGGACAAAGAAGAGATGAGACAAAAATCATCGAACACGTGCACAAAACAGTTTGTAGCATAGGCTCCAAGAAGGTGGTGGTGGTGGTGGTGGTTAGTGTTTAACGTCCCGTCGACAACGAGGTCATTAGAGACGGAGTGCAAGCTCGGGTTAGGGAAGGATTGGGAAGGAAATCGGCCGTGCCCTGTCAAAGGAACCATCTCGGCATTCGCCTGAAACGATTTATGGAAATCACGGAAAACCTAAATCCGGATGGCCGGAGACGGGATTGAACCGTCGTCCTCCCGAATGCGAGTCCAGTGTGCTAATCACTGTCCAAGAAGGAGACTGTGGTGTCACCGCCAGACACCACACTTGCTAGGTGGTAGCCTTTAAATCGGCCGCGGTCCGTTGGTATATGTCGGACCCGCGTGTCGCCACTATCAGTGATTGCAGACCGAGCGCCGCCACACGGCAGATCTAGAGAGACTTCCTAGCACTCGCCCCAGTTGTACAGCCGACTTTGCTAGAGATGGTTCACTGACAAATTACGCTCTCATTTGCCGAGACGATAGTTAGCATAGCCTTCAGCTACGTCATTTGCTACGACCTAGCAAGGCGCCATTATCATTTGCTGTTAATCTTATGATGCATGTACCGTCAGACCGATGTTCACCAATTATGGAGCAGCTACGTACTTTTCTTGCTAGTATAACTCCTTTAACTGTTCCAGACCTCACGCCAGCCTGCGTGAGCTTAAACGCGTGCCTTTCGGCTTCACCTCGTAGTGGCTTGGCTGTCTTGCCAAGTCACAACAGAGACTAAGTCATTACTGCCACTCCACCTTCAACAAAAGAATTCTCGTAATTTCTGATTTCAAATCGTTTCCCGCCTAATACGTCTTATGCGGTCAGACTATTTGTTGGCGCTGAACGAATCGCAAGCTTAAAATGAGAAAAGGAAAACTGTGGTGTCACCGCCAGACACCACACTTGCTGGGTGGTAGCTTTAAATCGGCCGCGGTCCATTAGTACATGTCGGACCCGCGTGTCGCCACTGTGTGATCGCAGACCGAGTGCCACCACAAGGCAGGTCTCGAGATACGGACTAGCACTCGCCCCAGTTGTACGGACGACTTTGCTAGCGACTTCATGGACGAAGCATCGCTCATTTGCAGAGCAGATAGTTAGAATAGCCTTCAGCTAAGTCAATGGCTACGATCTAGCAAGGCGCCATTAGTAACATGGCATGTATCTAAAGAGTCTCACTTGTATCGCCACAATCTCCAGATGTACCAAAAGGATGGATTAAAGTTAAGTATTCCAGAAGCTACGTACTTTTCTTTATAGCATTCATAACGTATCCTGTTTCAGACCTCACGCACCCTGCTTTGGCTTAGCGCGTGCCTTTCGGCTTCCTCTCATTGTGTCTAGGCTGTCTTGTCTAGACACAACAAAAACCATTGTCGTTAAACCTCTTTCATGGATGTAGAGTACGAACACACCTAATCTATTCAAGAACCTGTCGTTTATAAGGGGAACTGGACATACTATTCTGCCGGCCGCTGTGGCCGAGCGGTTCTAGCCGCTTCAGTGCAGACCCGCGCTGCTGCTACGGTCACAGGTTCGAGTCCCACCTCTGGCGTGGATGTGTGTGATGTCCTTAGGTTACTTAGGTTTAAGTGGTTCTAAGTCCAGGGGGCTGATGACCTCAGATTTAAAAGTCCCATAGTGCTTAGAGCCATTCGAACCATACTAATCTTATGTCTGCTGCGACAGATATGGGAAGCAGTATTCGTATAAACCAGAACCCATTATTAGTAATATACTGGTTCTACCCAGGAGACTTATTAAATAGGAATTATAACACATCTTTCATGCAAACATACTTGATGGTTATGGATTATCGTCCCTTTGATGATGAGGTCATTAGAGAGAAATCTGGAACTCGGTTTTGGGAGGTCTCGTGAGGAAAATTAACCATGCCTCTTTCTTTTGAACGTTTTATTAAGAAATTTAGGAAAATCACACTAAAGCTAATAGTGAATGACCATTTGAAATGGTGTCCGCACAAATGCGAATCCACTGATATATTACTATCCCATCTCGCTAGGTAAAAAATTCCCACATATCACTCAAGTTGCTATAAGCTTCATCAGTGATACTCCGACGTGAAGTAGAGTGTAAAACCACTACCCTGTTATTAACGCGGAACAGCACAGATTAGGTGCTTACTCAAAATCTGACATGTTTTGCACGAACTTCTCGGACTAGGTAGGGCATTCATGACCCACATTTTCTCCTGGGTGGCGCGGAGCCAATAAAATTGTGCCCTACAGGCATTCATAGCATCAAACAGCTCATGAAACACACAAAATCAGCTGCTGTCACAACAACCTGTTTTATTCACGGTCTATAATTCAGTTGACACCGGTGCTGTATCGATTTCAAACGAGACAGAAAGACCCGAATAAAAAAAGGAAACGAAGGGAATCGTCAACATTCACAAAATAAAGTAAAAACCGTCAAGTTAATTAATCCGCAGCAGAGCGCGCCAAAATCCGTCGAACGATATTCGATGCTGTTATTAAACACTGAATGTGGCGTCAAGCTCTCTCACTGGACGATTTTTTTTATAAAACGCGAGGATATAAGCTGCATCCTCACCCAGGATATATTAAAATCTGGCTTTCCCACTAATTAATTGTAATTATTGAAACGTAAGGCACTCCTGGATAGTGAAGTGAATAACGTATCGAAAGGCTAAATTCTAAATAACACTGGCAATCTCCAATGTAATGAAATAATCGGTCTAGTGTACAAAGAAGGAAAATGATGGGTGCTCACTATTTCCGAGTGCACTAAGTTAAATCATTACACCACATGATTTTTTCCAGGCTGTTTCCTCGTAATAATGGACTCAATGTTATGAAACATAGCTATATTATTAGGTTAATGAGATGTAGATAGCGAAAACGATGAAGATTTAATTTTTGGGTTGTGTGCACTAAAATAAGTATTCTTAAATCTTGAATTTTAATTTTTTTTTCTAAAAATATACGAGCATAAGTTCGTCGCGTCATCATCTTTGAAAAAAATATATGATTCAAATTTTTCAGAAAATGCATAGAAAGTATATCTGTGGAACATTTTCCCACAAATCACGTGCATAAAAATAGAGTCAACTGCCTCTGTTTAAGTTGCCGAATGTCATGAATAGCGTGATATCTTTTTTGTTGCATTGTGACTTGTAGTGCAATTCATTAAACAAATTATTAAAAGAAGAAACCTCCCGGTAGGTACATAAGTAACATAGTGATGGCGGTTTATTGTATTAGTGCGGAACAAGCTACAGAATCAGTGATGTTGTGCGCGAGCAGACATCAACTCTGACGTTCTGGATCTGATAATCAGGATTTTACGATCATGAAGAGATTGCTCCAAACACTCGGAATCAGACACTTCTCTGAAAAGAAATTTTGGTAGATTGTGCTTGTGTTGACGTAGAGAGGACATAAAATGTAGGCTGCCAATGGCAAGGAAAGCATTTATGAAGAAGAGAAATTTGTTAACAACAAGTATAGATTTAAGTGTCAGGAAGTCGTTTCTGAAAGTATATGTATGGAGGATAGCCATGTATGGAAGTGAAACGTGGACAATAAGTAGTTTAGACAAGAAGAGAATCGAAGCTTTCGAAATGTGGTGCTACAGAAGAATGCTGAAGATTAGATGGGTAGATCACATACCTAATGAGGAGGTATTGAATAGGATTGGGGAGAAGATACGTTTGTGGCACAACTTGACTAGAAGAAGGGATCGGTTGGTAGGACATGTTCTGAGACATCAAGGGATCACCAATTTAGTACTGGAGGGCAGCGTGGAGGGTAAAAATGGTATAGGGAGACCAAGAGATGAATACACTAAGCAGATTCAGAAGAATGTAGGTTGCAGTAGGTACTGGGTGATGAAGAAGCTTGCACAGGATAGAGTAGCATGGAGAGCTGCATCAAACCAGTCTCAGGACTGAAGACCACAACAAAAACAACAATGCTTGTGTGTGAACATGCCATAATGCCATAGTCGTCGGTAATTACACTGTCTGGTCCTGTAGGAAGTAATCTAAAGTTTCAAGATCTACGTCCGCTTTGAAGTATAAGATGCTGCTTCCACATGCAAGAGAAGGAACTGTGATGACGTGTTATTTAGTCCAGAGAATACGTAATCGGTGCTATGTCGCATTTAGACAACGAGAGGAAGAGGAATGCAGGGAAGAACAGGGTTTGGAAAAAAATGCTAGGCAAAGAACTCAAGATGCTAAAAACAGAGCAGATGAAGTCTCCAGTGATTCAGGAGAAAACTCTCTGCCTTCCGGTACTTCACTAAACTTCAGACGCAGTTACTCACAGAAGAGTGCCATGTAAAGAACGTTGTCAAGTGAAATATTAAAGACCTACAATTAGCAGTAATGCACAGCGTATCAGTTTACGTATTTTATTTTAGGCTTTTCATAATAAACTCCTGGAAATTGAAATAAGAACACCGTGAATTCATTGTCCCAGGAAGGGGAAACTTTATTGACACATTCCTGGGGTCAGATACATCACATGATCACACTGACAGAACCACAGGCACATAGACACAGGCAACAGAGCATGCACAATGTCGGCACTAGTACAGTGTATATCCACCGTTCGCAGCAATGCAGGCTGCTATTCTCCCATGGAGACGATCGTAGAGATGCTGGATGTAGTCCTGTGGAACGGCTTGCCATGCCATTTCCACCTGGCGCCTCAGTTGGACCAGCGTTCGTGCTGGACGTGCAGACCGCGTGAGACGACGCTTCATCCAGTCCCAAACATGCTCAATGAGGGACAGATCCGGAGATCTTGCTGGCCAGGGTAGTTGACCTACCCCTTCTAGAGCACGTTAGGTGGTACGGGATACATGCGGACGTGCATTGTCCTGTTGGAACAGCAAGTTCCCTTGCCGGTCTAGGAATGGTACAACGATGGGTTCGATGACGGTTTGGATGTACCGTGCACTATTCAGTGTCCCCTCGACGATCACCAGTGGTGTACGGCCAGTGTAGGAGATCGCTCCCCACACCATGATGCCGGGTGTTGGCCCTGTGTGCCTCGGTCGTATGCAGTCCTGATTGTGGCGCTCACCTGCACGGCGCCAAACACGCATACGACCATCATTGGCACCAAGGCAGAAGCGACTCTCATCGCTGAAGACGACACGTCTCCATTCGTCCCTCCATTCACGCCTGTCGCGACACCACTGGAGGCGGGCTGCACGATGTTGGGGCGTGAGCGGAAGACGGCCTAACGGTGTGCGGGACCGTAGCCCAGCTTCATGGAGACGGTTGCGAATGGTCCTCGCCGATACCCCAGGAGCAACAGTGTCCCTAATTTGCTGGGAAGTGGCGGTACGGTCCCCTACGGCACTGCGTAGGATCCTACGGTCTTGGCGTGCATCCGTGCGTCGCTGCGGTCCGGTCCCAGGTCGACGGGCACGTGCACCTTCGGCCGACCACTGGCGACAACATCGATGTACTGTGGAGACCTCACGCCCCACGTGTTGAGCAATTCGGCGGTACGTCCACCCGGCCTCCCGCATGCCCACTATACGCCCTCGCTCAAAGTCCGTCAACTGCACATACGGTTCACGTCCACGCTGTCGCGGCATGCTACCAGTGTTAAAGACTGCGATGGAGCTCCGTATGCCACGACAAACTGGCTGACACTGACGGCGGCGGTGGACAAATGCTGCGCAGCTAGCGCCATTCGACGGCCAACACCGCGGTTCCTGGTGTGTCCGCTGTGCCGTGCGTGTGATCATTGCTTGTACAGCCCTCTCGCAGTGTCCGGAGCAAGTATGGTGGGTCTGACACACCGGTGTCAGTGTGTTCTTTTTTCCATTTCCAGGAGTGTATTCTAAAAATTAAATCGTCGGAACTGAGAGATGTTGGTAAGAAGATTATTTTTTCAGGTATAAAAATTTTTATTTAAAGGGTAATTACAAATGAATCTAAATTGATTGCATGAAAGTTGACAGACGTACTCAGTATGCCACTCCAAGAACATCATCTTTATAGGACACGCAGTGTCAGATCGCAGTAACTTAGATTTAACATGACAGTGTGTAGACACTTAGTGAGTTAAATACAGTGTAATCCCCATTTTACGTGTCGTCAACGATTTAATACTGGTCACTAGTAACAACACTGAGTCGAAAGATACGACCGATACTGGAGGGCTTCAGCTCTCAGTATAAAAGAGTTCGCAGAGGCAGCGGCTGCAGGATCGTCATCAAACTATTCAAACAGAATCATTCTTCACATATTTACTGCCACTGGCTGTTTACCGGTGGAGAAAGAGAAAGTATCGGTTGTGACAAGGCGGAATTACTTTCCTCTGGCCACAACCGTGCATTCTTTGTTTCCTCTGAGAGAAGGCTCATCAAACTAGAACAGTTGCACCACAAATTGTTTAAGAAGTTGCTGAGAATGCTGGACGCAGTGTGCGATCTTCAAGAAGTGAGCGAGCTGTGTCACTACAGTTGAACATTCCATGCTCCGCCCTTCGATAAGTGCTGCGAACTATTGTGAAATGGTATCAGTACAAACTTCACACTACTCGCCAACTTTTGCCAAGTAATGCATATGTTAAGGTAGACTTTGCTCTTAGGTTTGTCGCAAGGGTTAATGTTGACGAGATGTATCCTTGGAACATTTTATGGTATGATGAAGCACATCTTACGCTCACTGTGACAGTGAAGACTCATAATTGTTGGAGATCGTCGCAACGAACGTTTATGGAGTTCCCCTGCATAGTGAAGCCGTCACTGTGTAGTGTGCCCACGGCAACGGATCCCAAGGGCCAAGAACGTGACACGTTGGTGCTATCTGCTTCGACAGCATCTGACCCCTGCTCTACGGGACAGAGGTGCTTTGGTAACAGCGGTCCTGATCCACGATCGAGCTCCACCTCAAACTGCTCGAGAGTGCTCACGGGTACATAGAAAAACGAATCACTGACTCATCGTTCCAAACTGTGTAACCACCAAGATCACCAGAATTGTGCGTGTCATGTGGAAGTTAAAACTTATTCCTTTCAACGGTTAATTGTCCGCCACTGGTAGCTGAGTGGTCAGCGCGACGGAACGTCAGTCCTAAGGACCCGGATTCTATACCCGGCTGGGTCGGAGATTTTCTCCGCTCAGGGACTGGGTGTTGCTTTGTCCTAATCATCATCATTTCATCACCATCGACCGCAAGTCGCCGAAGTGGCGTCAAATCGAAAGACTTGCACCCGTCGAACGGTCTACTCGACGGGAGGCCCTAGTCACACGAAATAAAAAAAAGCTCTGAAGTAGCGAAAGATTAGTTATAACCACCCTGTATATTAAGAGCTGACCTTGTTACTAAAGTACACAGTGGCAGATATCGACAGAGCTAATATGTCGTTTTTGGACATATTCACAGCACTCATTAGAAAACTGGCATCCAAAATTTATAATAAGCTATTTTGATTTTCCTGAAACTAACTAGCTTACCGGATAATTAAAGTGAAACTTCGGAAACACATAGTTTTTCCGTGGCAGACTTAGAGATTGTACTTGTTAAATTCCAGCTTCCACCTCAGTACTTCTGTTACCCTAACTTATAAGTAAAATAACACAACTATTTAAGTAATGAGGCCAACAATGAAGAAATTGTATTGTTCATCATAAAGTTTAAGATGGCGCCTGTATTCATAAACGGGTTATTCCCAAGGCGGGTATACACAGTGGTTCCATTAACTTTTACAGTTTATTTTGAAAAGTAAATTACTGGCGTAACCTGTAGCTCATCAAAAATAGTAAAAGCTAACCACTACGCAGTTTCCAAAATCGCGATATAACTTTACTAAAAATTGTCATTATTATTATTTCCCTAAATCTTCTGTCCGCGAACCGCTCTTAACATGTTAACAACTCCGTCTCACTCACACTAGTAAAAAGTCTGTGATTGGCAATCGCGCAACATAGTGCAGTGGAGCCCACGGTTGGTTGTCGCTACTGTCAAATCTCTGAGGGTGTCAACGCCAGATTAGCGTAGGCGTAACACATTCTTGAAATGGGGGAGACCGTGGCTGTTCTGTAGTACATAAAAGTCGGTCCTGAGACTGCTCTCGATCGGTACTATCAGTGAAACCGTACAGGTGAACTGCCTTTACCTTTCCTAAAGCCAAACTAATCGTCACCTAACACGATCCTCAGTTTTCTTTTCCCAACTTCTACACATTATTATTTCCAGCAGTTTTGATGCATGAGCTGTTAAGCTGCTTTTGTGATAGTTCTCGCTCTTCTCAGCTCTCGCTATCTTGGGAATTGTGTGGATGATGAGTTTCCGAAAGTCATCGTCAGACTTACACATTCTATACACCATTGTGAATAGTCGTTTTGTTGCCATTTCCACCAATGATTTTATAAATTCTGATGGAATGTTATCTATCGCTTCTGCTTTATTCCATCTTAAGTGTTCCAAAGAAGTTTTGAATTCTGATTCCGATACTGGATACTATACCTCTTCAATACCGACTCGCTAAGACTCTGCTCTATTTGGTTGTCGCTACTGTCAAATCTCTTTAGATCACCCTTTTGGAAAATAGGTGAATAACTACAAGCCTTTGAGCCGAGAACGGCCTGGAACGAAGTATGGTCGGCAAGTGAATTTAAGAACAAAAATTTAGTACACGATCCGAACAAGAAGATTGATGGCTTCAACCTACCAAGAAGAGTGTGGACAGCTCTAAACCGGGTCAGAACGAGTGTTGGGAGATGTAAACACCCGATGAACAAGTGGGGCCTGGCAGACAGCGCTGTATGTGAGTGCGGTGAAATACACACAATGGACCATCTACTCGTGTGCAAAGTGTATGGCTATGGTGGTGAACTCATGGACATACATAGAGCTCAGTGACTCAGCCATAGAGTGGCTCAAAAACATATCTAATATAGTGTAGAATTATATTGTTTTCTTTCTTAGTATATGGTGATGAGAATATTGTAAATTATGCCTCTGTGATGCCGAACGAGTAAATAAATAAATAAATAAACCGACTCGCTTTCGATTTGTCCATATTTTACATGCAGTCGTTTCACCTTAGTTTTCCTGAACTTCCTATTTATTTAATTCCTAAGTGACTTGTATTTCTGTATTCCTGGATTTTCCAGAACATTTTTGTACTCCCTTCTTTTATCGATTTACTAAGGCATTTTTTCTGCTTCCCATGGTTTCTTCGCGGCTACCTTTTTTGTACCAGAGGCATTTTATCACGGTCTCTGCGGCTCCCCCCCCTCCCCCCCCCCCCCCCCCCCCGTCTGAGTCCTCCCTCGGGCATGGGTGTGTGTGTCGTCATTAGCGTAAGTTAGTTTAAGTTAGATTAAATAGTGTGTAAGCTTAGGGACCGATGACCTCAGCAGTTTGGTCCCATAAGGTCTTACCACAAATTTTCCAAATTTTGTGCCTGTCTTTTTCCGTCCAACTTCTGTGACTGCCCCTTTCAGAGATGTGCATCCCTTAACGGAGCTACCTACTACGGTATTCATTATCGACGTATTCATGGCCTCGGAGAACTTCAAGCATATCTCTTCATTCCACTCCGTGACGACGATTACACTTTCGCAAGAGCAGCATAAATTTCTTTCATATACTCCGAAACGAAACAGCTATCACTAGAATACGAGACCTGCAAAGCTTTCCTTTTTTTTAAACATACTGGTTAAATAGTACAAGAACTCGTCATATGATCAGTGCGGGTTGCGAATGTGCAAAGCCATGTGGTTGCGAGGACAAACAAAGAAAATTTGAACATAGTAAGCAGATTAATGTGTATAGTGTTGAAAAATCAATCTACTGATTGAGATACATAACAAGGCGACTACAAGTAATCTCAGATATTATACAAAGGACCATAATTCAATAATGACAAAATAATCTCACAGAGGAAGTTTGACAGCATGCCACGAATGCCCATGAAATATAAGGAACTAGTTGATATCGTCGTCTGCGTGGACACTTTAATCTGAAATAATCACAAAAAATAGTCTTACTTTGAACAAGCACGCCACACGAGAATTTACTCTGCTAACTATGGCTCCGTAAATAAACGTACACGGATGTAATCAGATAGGTGCGGAAAGCGTTTTTTAGTCAAATAGAGAGTTGCGGTCTTACTCAGCAAGTATGATGCAGCATGAGGGAAACCGTAGGTAGAGTCCAACACCTCACAATATGCAATCCGGCCACAGACAGGTCCGAACGAAACGGAATTCGGCGTCAGAGTGAAGCTCCCGGTTGACGATGCTTTCAAACAGCCGGAAATCGGGGGCAGTCGGTGTAATTGGCTGACTCTACCCAAAGTCAGTAATCGCGCTAGTACGTCATGTGCTCACTATCCAGAGATACGACAGACGGGCAGAGTATGCCAGAACATCGTTCATGCCTCTTTCGAAAGCAGTGGAGTGACAAGTTGTCTACTTATAAATCGATGCAGTGCAAATAGCGGAAGCGCTTCAACCACTGGCTATAGCAACAACGAAAAATTGAACAAAAAAATGTTCAAATATGTATGAATGCTTAAGGGACCGAGCTGCTGAGGTCACCGGTCTCTAGACTTACACACTGCTTAAACTAACTTATGCTAAGAACAATACACAAACCCATTTCCGAGGGAGGACTCGAACCGCCGGCGGGAGCGGCCACGAAATCCGTGACATGGTGCCTCTAACCGCACGGCCACTCCGTGTGACCACTGAACAAAAATTTTTGTTCACAAATTATCCATAAATTCTGTAGTCGGCGTGTCTGTAAGCATCAAAAGCTATCCTTTGTAAAAAAAATTTGTGTTACTGCACTCCCAAAACGGTTCAAGGAACTGCTGCTCCTTATGTAAAGCCACTGTCAACTCAATGGACGTTTTTCCAACCTAGCCGTTTCTAAAGAGTGTGACCCTGCTTCCAATCGTTGTACTTGCAAAGATTGCACAATTGTAGAAATTCGTGTCAGAGTGTATCCCGGCCGCAGAACTCAGCGGGAATTGTGAGGAGAGTAAGGAGGCAATAACCGCGCGAGCGCGGTGGGCGGGATTGCCGGGCGAGCGAGAAATAAATTAGGCGGAATAATCCCCGCGGCTGATGGATACGGGCCTAAGCCGGCTGCAGTCCGGCTCGCCTTCACGCTGGGCTGTGCCCCGGCCACTCAGTTGCCCACACGATAGGGCGCGGCTGCTTCTGCAGGTTCCACAATCCCCTCCTGTTCATGCGTCCCAGTTCTCTCCCGGAAATGGACTGCACTGTTCATGAAGCTAACATGATCTGTCATTCTAAGTGATTGTTTTCACTGAGGTGTCAAGCCCTTGATTTTAGGAATCTTAACTTTTACACATGGACATACAGACCATTGTCGATAAATGTCATGTTGGTACAGCCTTTACTAAGTGAACTGTTAATATGAAGTTGTCTGTCCTTCTGAAGAAGACGGGTTTCGATCTGCCAAAACCGCGGGCAAGGTTATTTGAAAACCACCATTTCCTGGTATTGGTTGCCAATCATTTTCTCCTGCTGCTCTGCCCCACATATTCACATTTTCATAGTCATCATCCGTCGTAAAGAGCAAAATGTTGCTGCAATTTGTTGACGATTACTAATTACTGAGTACCTGGCACTGTCATTTCCCCCTCCCACCCCCCCACCCTATCTTTCTGTCCATCTCCTCGTTCCATCCCTCTGTGTTCACTTCTTCCTCTCCCTCTCCCTGACCACTTCTCCCACCTTCCCACCCTCTGTTCATCTCCTCCTCTCCTTCTCTCTGTCCATCTCCTACCCCTCTCCTCGTCCATCTGCTTCTCCCGCTTCTGTCGAATACCTCATACCTCCTCTAATTATCCTCCCACCCTCTCCTCTGTCCATCACCTTGTCCACTCCCACTGTGTCTCCTACTCCCCTCTCTCCATCTACTCTTTTCTGTCTCTGTCCATGTCGTAACCTCCCTTCCCTCTGTACATTGACCCCTCCCCCTCTCTGTCCGTATCTGCCCTTCCCCTCATTGCTTGCCCTTCTATTTTAGTCCCTCATCCTCTCCCTTCCCTCTCCTTGTTATTACCGCCACCCCAATAGGAGGCTGGTAGATTTTTACTGCTTACCTTTGCAGTATTTGTTTCCAGATCGTAAATAATATCTGTACCAAATTTGATTGAAATTCTTTCAGGGCTTTAGGACGAGCTTTTCACCCGAGACTTATCCCTTGTACCCATATGTGTAATATATTTCACGTATGTCCCACATACTTCTCACGTATTTGTGGATACATTTCACCTTTCTAGCGAATTTCCTCTTGCAGTTTGGTGTTCACGTAGCTCAATGTTTATAACGTCGTATCTCCTGAATTATGTGTCGTATATTGACATCCCATTGCATATGTGAAATACTCGTATATTGTGAATAGAATTAGTAGAATTTGAGTCAACAGTCTTCTGACAGGTTTGATGCGGCCAACCTCCTCTTCTCAGAGTAGCATTTGTAACCTACATCCTCAATTAATTACTGGATAAATCCCAATCTATGTCTTCCCCTACAGTTTCTGCCCTCTACAACTACATCTAGTACCATAGAAGTCATTGCCTTATGTCTTAAGACATGTCCTATCATCCTGTCTTATCTCTTTGTCAGTGTTTTCCACACATTAATTTCGTCTCCGATTCTGCGCAGAACCTCCTCATTCCTTACCTTATCAGTCCACTTAATTTTCAACATGCGTCCGCAGCACCACATCTCAAATGCTTCGATTCCTTTCTGTTTTGGTTTTCCCACAGTCCACTCTCACATCCACACAATGCTGTGCTCCAAAAGTACATTCACGGAAATTTCTTCCTTAATTTAAGACCTATGTTTGATACTAGTAGATTTCTCTCGGCCAGAAATGCTTTTGCCAGTGTTAGTCTGCTTTTGATGTGCTCCCTGCTCCGTCCGTCATTGGTCATTTTACTGCCTGTGTATTAGAACTCCTTTACTTCATCTCCTTCGTGACCGTCTATCCGCAAATTGTTGTACTCATTTCTGCTTCTTCTCATTACTTTCACCTTTCTTCAGAATGGCTCTGAGCACTATGGGACTTAACTTCTAACGCCATCAATCCCCTAGAACTTAGAACTACTTAAACCTAACTAACCTAAGGACATCACACACATCTATGCCCGAGGCAGGATTCGAACCTGCGACCGTAGCAGTCCCCGCGGTTCCAGACTGTAGCGCCTAGAACCGCATTTTTTTTTTTTTTTTTTTTTTTTTTTTTGCAGAAAATATAATGTACTTTCTTACTGGCATATGTTTTCAGTAGAGATTGCAGTTATTCGGGAAAAACTTTTAAAAGTGACTTTCAAACGCACCCTTAGCCGTGCACACATTCCGACTGGTCAGGATTTTGTGGCTACATCAGTAATGTTGAAGGAAAACAGCTGAGACATAACACAAATCCATATTACCTAGGGTCACTCTTGACAGGACATTCAGCCTTAAAGAACACTTGCTGAGGACAAGAAACAACACATTGCAGAAACTTTGTAATTCGACATGGGGTTCATCGGTACTCTGTGACACAATATTGACCCCAGTCTGGAACAACAGCCGATACAACATATTCGTCGATAATCAGCATCCCAGGAACAGTCAGAAACGCTCCAACATCCTGGATGCCTGTCCTCAAATATATAGACACCACATTTTTCCGTCGAGAATCCCCCTACAGCGGACTTTGGAAAAATAGCTTGTGCTCCTGTACATGAGAACAATCCTGCCTTCAATAAAAACAGATATTGCTCCAGCCAGACACGTCGAATAAGTGGACAGCGGAGCAACAATAAAAGACCGATGGGTAAATAAGTGGCAGAACAACGCTAGCCGAGGAAAGCTTAAGCTGCCCTGCATCTCGTCCAGACCCTCAGAGTTTGACGAGCACGACAAGAACTGGTTTCGCTTAACGGAATAACGACAAATATAGGAAATTGTTCTGATTGAATATATTGATGGGGATAACACAATCGTCCAACTGTGGCTGTAGTACAGAACGGCAAACTATTTCCTGGTGATGCGTATTATGGCAGCAGAGACGTCCAGCAGATACATTATATGAAGGGCCTATTTCAATAGTGGTACAAGTTAATTTTTTGTTCATTCTGAGATACAGTCCTAAAGTTAAAAGGGCGCTGAAAAATCTACAGTTTAGATACCAGAAATGTTCAAGTATATATACTTGAATATTTCTGGTATCTCAACTGCAGATAGTATATATACAATTACGTATGCTATATACAACTATATATACTTGAATATTTCTGGTATCTCAACTGCAGATTTTTCTGCGCTCTTTTAACTTTAGGACTCTGCAAAAAAATGGTTCAAATGGCTCTGAGCACTATGGGACTTGACATCTGTGGTCATCAGTCCCCTAGAACTTAGAACTACTTAAACCTAACTAACCTAAGGACATCACACACATCAATGCCCGACTCAGGATTAGAACCTGCGACCGTAGCAGTCGCGCGGCTCCGGACTGAGCGCCTAGAACCGCTAGACCACCGCGGCCGGCGTAGAACTCTGCATCTCAGAATAAACAAAAATAGGTGCACGCGAGTATGTGTGTGTACGTACTGGTAACAAGTAAAAGTTTTCTTATGTGATATTGTACCAAACATACCAGATACGCTAAGTAAAATAAGTAATGGATGCAAAGGTGAAATTAACGAAGATCAAAAGTACTACGACACACACTTTAAAGCTCTGATTCATGAGTTAGCAACGGAGTTGGGAATATTGCGAAAGTCAAAAAGACTGCACCAGTAAGCAGAGCATCGCACTGAGAACCAGTAAGTGAAGCTAAAGTCGTCATATGCCAGACACAAGATTTCAGCAGTAAACAAGAAGAAAAACGAAGAGAATAACAGAACCGACATTAACACGTCTAACAAGGCGCATAACGATTAGGTTCACACAGTCCGCAGTGGCTGTTAGTGCACAGTGCAATCGGCCTTACATACTGATCTCCGGCAGAGTATCTGTAACGTTGCCGCTTTCTGCGCCTCCTTCCGTTACATGCATCAGTCCTGAACCACTGTAGCTATCAGATGTTATCCTCATCGATTGCATCGGGGGGGGGGGGGGGGGGATGCAATGCAACTGCCCCTCCCTTTGTAATGTAAGCGAATGCCGATTAGTAGAAAAGAAAGCCCACTCACATTGTCTAAGAGAAGCAATAAGGAACTTATGAACGGATACATCTGCCTGTGTTGACAATGAGAGAAGAGAGGCAGTCATAAACCAGGGAGTGAGCAAGGGTACCCCCAATGATTTAATCTCTTTAATGATCATATTGATGCAGATGGCAAAGTTATACAGGGTGTTTCAAAAATGACCGGTATATTTGAAACGGCAATAAAACCTAAACGAGCAGCGATAGAAATACACCGTTTGTTGCAATATGCTTGGGACAACAGTACATTTTCAGGCGGACAAACTTTCGAAATTACAGTAGTTACAATTTTCAACAACAGATGGCGCTGCAACTGATGTGAAAGATATAGAAGACAACGCAGTCTGTGGGTGCGCCATTCTGTACGTCGTCTTTCTGCTGTAAGCGTGTGCTGTTCACAACGTGCATGTGTGCTGTAGACAACATGGTTTATTCCTTAGAACACAGGATTTTTCTGGTGTTGGAATTCCACCGCCTAGAACACAGTGTTGTTGCAACAAGACGAAGTTTTCAACGGAGGTTTAATGTAACCAAAGGACCGAAAAGCGATACAATAAAGGATCTGTTTGAAAAATTTCAACGGATTGGGAACGTGACGGATGAACGTGCTGGAAAGGTAGGGCGACCGCGTACGGCAACCACAGAGGGCAACGCGCAGCTAGTGCAGCAGGTGATCCAACAGCGGCCTCGGGTTTCCGTTCGCCGTGATGCAGCTGCGGTCCAAATGACGCCAACGTCCACGTATCGTCTCATGCGCCAGAGTTTACACCTCTATCCATACAAAATTCAAACGCGGCAACCCCTCAGCGCCGCTACCATTGCTGCACGAGAGACATTCGCTAACGATATAGTGCACAGGATTGATGACGGCGATATGCATGTGGGCAGCATTTGGTTTACTGACGAAGCTTATTTTTACCTTGACGGCTTCGTCAATAAACAGAACTGGCGCATATGGGGAACCGAAAAGCCCCATGTTGCAGTCCCATCGTCCCTGCATCCTCAAAAAGTACTGGTCTGGGCCGCCATTTCTTCCAAAGGAATGATTGGCCGATTTTTCAGATCCGAAACGATTACTGCATCACGCTATCTGGACATTCTTCGTGAATTTGTGGCGGTACAAACTGCCTTAGACGACATTGCGAACACCTCGTGGTTTATGCAATATTGTGCCCGGCCACATCGCACGGCCGACGTCTTTAATTTCCTGAATGAATATTTCGATGATCGTGTGATTGCTTTTGGCTATCCGAAACATACAGGAGGCGGCGTGGATTGGCCTCCCTATTCGCCATACATGAACCCCTGTGACTCCTTTCTGTGGGGACACTTGAAAGACCAGGTGTACCGCCAGAATCCAGAAACAATTGAACAGCTGAAGCAGTACATCTCATCTGCATGTGAAGCTATTCCGCCAGACACGTTGTCAAAGGTTTCGGGTAATTTCATTCAGAGACTACGCCATATTATTGCTACGCATGGTGGATATGTGGAAAATATCGTACTATAGAGTTTCCCAGACCGCAGCGCCATCTGTTGTTGAAAATTGTAACTACTGTAATTTCGAAAGTTTGCCTGCCTGAAAATGTACTGTTGTCCCAAGCATATTGCAACAAACGGTGTATTTCTATCGCTGCTCGTTTAGTTTTTATTGCCGTTTCAAATATACCGGTCATTTTTTAAACACCCTGTAAATGGTGAACAGCAATAAAACCGACAAACTGCAGGGACAGATTCCCGTCTGCAAATGGAGGAAAAAAGGTCTTGTGAATATGTGGCCGGAAATGCATCGCTGCCACTGTAGATGGTGTTGTTGAATAGAAGTTCCTCCGACCAGGTGCTGAATGTTCCTTGTGTGTCGCAGGTCGTGTGATCGACGCAGCGTACTGTAAGCAGTAGAAACGGTCCGCCATTCATGCCGGGAACAAGCCGAGTTGGTGTTCGTGCACGGCCAAGCAGATGGAAACGGTCGAGAGGCAGCGTGACTATACTAAAACAAGTACTCTCACAGAAACCAACCTCATCACACAACATTTCAAACCCTTTTTGGCGTTTGTGTGATACTGGGTCCTTTCAGACAGATTGACATGCAGGGAGGCGGCAAGCTGTGCATACACCAGATTTGAAGGACCGGGTTGTCGACGATTTTGAGACCAACTCCAGTACCTGCTCCAAGCAAGTGGCCCGCTAGTATGGTGTAAGCCAAAGCACGATTACGTGAACTATGAGGCAGGTACGTTCTGTGGTGTACTAGGATACTGCCTAGAAAATGTGTTACAAATAGAATTAGTGGTAAGGAAATAATACAGTAAACCGTCATGCCTAATGCTGAATTTTTACGGCATCAGTAATGAAAATCTAGTAATCGATGAACGTCTTTCTCTTCATTATGTGGTATCGAGTCTCAGCGATAAAAATTTGGAAATAGCTTTACGTTAAATTTAAAGTCTGTTGGCAGTCGCTAGGTGCTCTCATTCTCAAATACTGGATAGATCCATTCTTTGTCATTTGCGTGACGTGCCTTACATTGCATCAATACACCTTCTAAATTTGATACCGTACTTGACTTATTGTGTTACTCCTTCAATAAGTGGATTATGTCAGCATTTTAAATTTTTAAATTCCATCAGTTATTACTGAGGGTTTCTCAGGAAGGATGGTCAGTTGTCAGGGATATCACATGAAAGATCATCCGAAGAAGAAAGACTAACAACCATAGGCTCTAAAACACATGCAAGATCTATTAGCACTACTATTCCGATGCTGTGAAACAAATCCCACTTGCTGCAAGCTCTCTGCTTTCCGTATTTTGGGAGGCAGTGGTATGGACCGAAACAAGAAAAACTTTTCTATTGATCATGGGCTCTAAACTGCATACTTTAAAGAGTTTTGAGCAGAACATAGGTGTTCCACAGTAGCAAACATTAACGGGTCACAGTTCTTACGATATGCACTTAAGAGCCCGTTCAGTAAAAATGTCTTTTAAAAATATGCCTTTTGGTCCCAAAAAAATGGGGCCATGATGTCTTTTGCCGAAAATTGTGGTTATGAGTTCTTTGGCGTGTGGAAAACTGGTGTGACGCCACTGTGCCCTCTGTCTTTTTTGTATCGGACATGTAATGAGCCACCTACGTTTCGTCTGCAGTCACAATAGAGCTCAGAAAATCCTCACCTTCCGTTTTAAGTTTCTCAAGAAACACTCGGGCACCACTGACCAGATTTTTCTTGTGCTGCTTCGTCAGCTGTTTTGGGACACATCTTGCTCACAGTTTCCGGTATCCCTATGAGTGTCTTGTGTTATAAGAGAGTTCTGGAGGATGGTGGAAACATCGGAGGAATTTCATTCAGTGTCAGTCGGTGGTCTTCACGAACAGTTTCCTCAATTTTTTACACCAACTTATTAGTCAAAATTGGAAGCTCTTCCACTCACGAACATTTGTGCTGCCTCCACTGAATTCCCTACATCACATAAACACTCGTTTTGTTCATAACACTTTTCCCGTAAACCGTTTTGATTCCTGAAAAAAATTCTGTAGCTGTTATTGCTTTTGCGAGTAGGAAGTACGGATTGCGGTTATCGCTGAAACAAATAGTTCCCGGTTACATCGGCTTTTTACACACCATTTTAAACTGGCTGTCAAAACCGCGTCAACTAACAGGTTTCTGAAATAACCGATACGATAAACGTAGAAATCGAACAAAGGGGGAAAATTTTTGACTCTCTCTGTTTCAAGATACACATATTCAAAATAAAAGAAAACTTAGTCCCTCAACCGTTCGCTGCTGTTCCCGGAAAGTGAGAAGTGGTTGAATAAAACAAAAACTCACCAGTATTCACCCATCCGTGTAAAAATGATGGTGTAATCGGGGATCGTACTAGTACTTGGGCGTTATGAGTAGTGAAAACTGAATTTGAAGAACTGTTTTTCGGGTTTATTTTTCCGTTTTCAAGGGCTACAGGCAAATAAAAGCACATTATGTAGACAGAGACATCATATTAAATACTTCCTGTTTTTATTGTGTATTATGAACGGATTGTTATTAAGTGTTTAGCTTATTACAGTTACCGTAATTTTTTTTCCTCTTCTATTGCTACAGAAAGAGCAAACAGTTCTATAATCTTTTAAGGCAAATGAAGCACTGTACTTCATTGCTATGTCACTTTGTGAAAGCATTTCCAGACGAAGGTTGGTGCCATTCTGGAATACAACGGATGTCGGGTGACGATACCGAGAAATTACGATATAGACCACTCTTGCACACTGCACGTAGACACATACGTTAAGCCACGAGCACGGCAACAGGGACATTATTATTGTCTCAGCAATACTGTACCAATTCTGGTGCCATGTTTGTTGCTCGTTTCTTTCGGCATTGTTATGAAAATAACACTGATCGCATTTCCCATTTCCTACAGTGAGGCAGTATTTCAGACCAAGGCAAATTTGAGAATAAAAATTACTCTTTTTTTTAAGGTATATTTGAACACCTAAACTTTTAACACTGCTGTTTTGGCTAATTGGTATTTCGGTTTTCTACTCGGTTAATAATAAAAATAAACAATATTTGTGGTAATCGAGAGCAAACAAATAACGTTATTCAGAACTAAAATACCGGTATAGGTTTTTTCAAAATCTAGTACGAAACGGATCACGGTATGTGCCTCGCCATTGGCAGGATTTCTTACCGCCATCTTTCACGCAACTCAAAACAACAACGTTAGTTTACAAACTACCGTGTTCCTGCGCTGCTCGCTCTGGGCGGGGGATCTCCCTCTACCACTCATTGTTGCCAACCCTCAGGAAATAAACAAAACAAGAAAAAGACACAGCGGTTCATGGTCATGGTACACATACAGTAGGAGACAAGGGTGCCCAGGCAGCGCGGCGCCCGCAGCATGGCAGAGGTGTACACATTCCGCTTCTAACCTCCTCATGCCTGCCCGTCAGACAGACAGGCAAGCTGCCGCACAGTGTCAGCCGAAGGGGCAGGCTGTTTTCCTCCCATCGAAGCCAAACTATACCCAACCCAAGCAAGCTAAAGTAATCTTCCTCCCCTGCCCGCCTCACCCCGGAGTTGCGCTTCATAGCAGTTTATTCTGTGCGCTTTCACTGTTGTTCTAGGGGTAGGATTCGGAAGTTGATGAAAAGCCATTTTTCTTTACCCTCTTGTTACACGACATAGCTCGCACTTAAAGAGATTTCTTATCGGCACCTATCACGCAACTAGACACAACAGAGTGAGTTTACGTACTATCAGGTTCCTGTGCTGCTCGCTCTGGGCAGGGGATCCCCCTCTACCACTCGCTGCTGCCAACCCTAAAAAAACAGCCCGTTATGGTTATTGCATTTTATTTGTCTGTGTTTCCTTTTGGGCGAATTTGCGGCTTATTTATTTATTTCGAGTGAATAATATTTTTCTGCAGCTTCACCTCTTTCTACTAGTGCTGACTATTCTCAATCTGAAACTTCCTGGCAGATTAAAACTCTGTGCCGGACCGAGACCTCCTCACATAACTGTGGCACGGTCCGAACTCCGAGACATGGGCAGTCGTACGGCTGAAAGATGAATCGCCGACGGGGAAGATATCAAGCGTGAAGGGATGCAGGACGTTCCTAGATGTCAGCGTGTCTTCGATTACTACCACAAGTGTCATTCACAGGAGAATGTCTCCCGTAGCATAATGCTGCTCCCACCAGCCTGAGTACATGGCGCGCTGCACGCTGGCGTTCACCTCGATGACGGCGTTTCTGGAGACGACCATCGACCTACATCTACATCTACATTTATACTCCGCAAGCCACCCAACGGTGTGTGGCGGAGGGCACTTTACGTGCCACTGTCATTACCACCCTTTTCTGTTCCAGTCGCGTATGGTTCGCGGGAAGGACGACTGTCTGAAAGCCTCCGTGCGCGCTCTAATATCTCTAATTTTACATTCGTGATCTCCTCGGGAGGTATAAGTAGGGGGAAGCAATATATTCGATACCTCATCCAGAAACGCACCCTCTCGAAACCTGGCGAGCAAGCTACACCGCGATGCAGAGCGCCTCTCTTGCAGAGTCTGCCACTTGAGTTTGTTAAACATCTCCGTAACGCTATCACGGTTACCAAATAACCCTGTGACGAAACGCGCCGCTCTTCTTTGGATCTTCTCTATTTCTTCCGTCAACCTGATCTGGTACGGATCCCACACTGATGAGCAATACTCAAGTATAGGTCGAACGAGTGTTTTGTAAGTCACCTCCGTTGTTGATGGACTACATTTTCTAAGGACTCTCCCAATGAATCTCAACCTGGTACCCGCCTTACCAACAATTAATTTTATAATCATCATTCCACTTCAAATCGTTCCGCACGCATACTCCCAGATATTTTACAGAAGTAACTGCTACCAGTGTTTGTTCCGCTATTATATAATCATACAATAAAGGATCCTTCTTTCTATGTATTCGCAATACATTACATTTGTCTATGTTAAGGGTCAGTTGCCACTCCCTGCACCAAGTGCCTCTCCACTGCAGATCTTCCTGCATTTCGCTACAATTTTCTAATGCTGCAACTTCTCTGTATACTACAGCATCATCCGCGAAAAGCCACATGGGACTTCCGACACTATCTACTAGGTCATTCATATATATTGTGAAAAGCAATGGTCCCATAACACTCCCCTGTGGCACGCGAGAGGTTACTTTAACGTCTGTAGACGTCTCTCCATTGATAACAACATGCTGTGTTCTGTTTGCTAAAAACTCTTCAATCCAGCCACACAGCTGGTCTGATATTCCGTAGGCTCTTACTTTGTTTATCAGGCGACAGTGCGGAACTGTATCGAACGCCTTCCGGAAGTCAAGAAAAATAGCATCTACCTGGGAGCCTGTATCTAATATTTTCTGGGTCTCATAAACAAATAAAGCGAGTTGGGTCTCACACGATCGCTGTTTCCGGAATCCATGTTGATTCCCACATAGTAGATTCTGGGTTTCCAAAAACGACATGATACTCGAGCATAAAACATGTTCTAAGATTCTACAACAGATCGACGTCAGAGATATAGGTCTATAGTTTTGCGCGTCTGATCGACGACCCTTCTTGAAGACTGGGACTACCTGTGCTCTTTTCCAATCATTTGGAACCTTCCGTTCCTCTAGAGACTTGCGGTACACGTCTGTTAGAAGGGGGGCAAGTTCTTTCGCGTACTCTGTGTAGAATCGAATTGCTATCCCGTCAGGTCCAGTGGACTTTCCTCTGTGGAGTGATTCCAGTTGCTTTTCTATTCCTTGGACACTTATTTCGATGTCAGCCATTTTTTCGTTTGTGCGAGGATTTAGAGAAGGAACTGCAGTGCGGTCTTCCTCTGTGAAACAGCTTTGGAAAAAGGTGTTTAGTATTTCAGCTTTACGCGTGTCATCCCCTGTTTCAATGCCATCATCATCCCGGAGTGTCTGGATATGCTGTTTCGAGCCACTTACTGATTTAACGTAAGACCAGAACTTCCTAGGATTTTCTGTCAAGTCGGTACATAGAATTTTACTTTCGAATTCACTGAACGCTTCACGCATAGCCCTCCTTATGCTAACTTTGACACGGTCTAGCTTCTGTTTGTCTGAGAGGTTTTGGCTGCGTTTAAACTTAGAGTGAAGCTCTCTTTGCTTTCGCAGTAGTTTCCTAACTTTGTTGTTGTACCACGGTGGGTTTTTCCCGTCCCTCACGGTTTTACTCGGCACGTACCTGTCTAAAACGCATTTTACGATTGCCTTGAACTTTTTCCATAAACACTCAACATTGTCAGTGTGGGAACAGAAATTTTCGTTTCGATCCGTTAGGTAGTCTGAAATCTGCCTTCTATTACTCTTGCTAAACAGATAAACCTTCCTCCCTTTTTTTATATTCCTACTAACTTCCATATTCAGGGATGCTGCAACGGCCTTATGATCACTGATTCCCTGTTCTGTACATACAGAGTCGAAAAGTTCGGGTCTGTTTGTTATCAGTAGGTCCAAGATGTTATCTCCACCAGTCGGTTCTCTGTTTGATTGCTCGAGGTAATTTTCGGATAGCGCACCCAGTATAATGTCACTCGATGCTCTGTCTCTATCACCCGTCCTAAACATCTGAGTGTCCCAGTCTATATCTGGTAAATTGAAATCTCCACCTAAGACTATAACATGCTGAGAAAATTTATGTGAAATGTATTCCAAATTTTCTCTCAGTTGTTCTGCCACTAATGCTGCTGAGTCGGGAGGTCGGTAAAAGGAGCCAATTATTAACCTAGCTCGGTTGTTGAGTGTAACCTCCACCCATAATAATTCACAGGACCTATCCACTTCTATTTCACTACAGGATAAACTACTACTGATGAACACTCCACCACCGGTTGCATGCAATCTATTCTTTCTAAACACCGTCTGTACCTTTGTAAAAATTTCGGCAGAATTTATCTCTGGTTTCAACCAGCTTTCTGTACCTATTACGATTTCGGCTTCGGTGCTTTCTATCAGTGCTTGAAGTTCCGGTACTTTACCAACGCAGCTTCGACAGTTTACAATTACAATACCGATTGCTGCTTGGTCCCCGCATGTCCTGACTTTGCCCTGCACCCGTTGAGGCTGTTGCCCTTTCTGTACTTGCCCAAGGCCATCTAACCTAAAAAACCGCCCAGCCCACGACACACAACCCCTGCTACCCGTGTAGCCGCTTGTTGCGTGTAGTGGACTCCTGACCTATTCAGCGGAACCCGAAACCCCACCACCCTATGGAGCAAGTCGAGGAATCTGCAGCCCACACGGTCGCAGAACCGTCTCAGCCTCTGATTCAGACCCTCCACTCGGCTGTGTACCAAACGTCCGCAGTCAGTCCTGTCGACGATGCTGCAGATGGTGAGCTCTGCTTTCATCCCGCTAGCGAGACTGGCAGTCTTCACCAAATCAGATAGCCGCCAGAAGCCAGAGAGGATTTCCTCGGATCCATAGCGACACACTTCATTGGTGCCGACATGAGCGACCACCTGCAGATGGGTGCACCCTGTACCCTTCATGGCATCCGGAAGGACCCTTTCCACATCTAGAATGACTCCCCCCGGTATGCACACGGAGTGCACATTGGTTTTCTTCCCCTCTTGCTGCCATATCCCTAAGGGGCCCCATTACGCTGTAGCAACAATGTGATACACCCAAAGAATGGTTCAAATGGCTCTGAGAACTATGGGACTTACCTGCTGAGGTCATCAGTCCCCTAGAACTTAGAACTACTTAAACCTAACTAACCTAAGGACATCACACACATCCATGCCCGAGGCAGGATTCGAACCTGCGATCGTAGCGGTCGCGCGGTTCCAGACTGTAGCGCCTAGAAACACTCGGCCATTCCGGCCGGCTCATGCGAAGAGCCGACACGTTTTCATTGATGGGCAGTCGAGCCCCGATGGTCCAAAGCCCATTTAAATTGTAACTGGTGATGTCGTTGGGTTAATATGAGAACAGGTATGGGTGGTCTCTTGTGGAGCTCCATGTTTAACTATGTGCAATGTATGGTGTGCTCCGAAACACTTGTGCATGCACCAGCATTGTGCTCTTGCGGCAGAGTTGCCACCGATCACCATCTATCTGTCCGGACAAGCCATCGAACGCCACACTCTCTGAAGAGTCGTGGTCATCCAGCTATTTAGCGCCGAGTGTGGATTCACAGTCCTTCTACCTCTTTCCGTAGATGCTCACGACAATAGTATGTGAAAATCCGTACAACTTCGCTATTTTCGACATACTCGTTCACATGTTCTACTTAATAACAATCTGCCCTTTGTCAAAATCGCTTGTCTCAAATAATTTCCCCATGTCTCCGCTAGAAGGCAGTATCCAAAATCATGGTGGGCAATGGTGAATAATGTTTTGGCTGATCGGTGTATACCTGAATAGTCACGCACGATTATTCATTTATTTATTTATTCGTATGGCTCACATGCACTTTAAAATTAGAGGTATGTAGCATTAGTAACACTACATATAACACGATTATGAAAATATAAAACTACATATAAAACTATTTAAATATCAGTATCTAGGTTCTTAATCCATTTAAGTGGCGTACCATCAGCTTTCATGAGGTCGCTCCTGCTCCCCTGGTATGCAAGGGGCATGCATCTCTAATGTGCTTGATTGTCCTGTTCGGAGCCCCACAGTCACATATCGGACACTCGGTAGCACCACATTTGTAAAGAGAGTCTGCGCATCATCCATGCCTAGTGCGAGCTCTGTTCGCTGCAACCTGGGTGCACGAATGGCAAAACGTCATTTTTTCGGATGAATCCATGTTCTGTTTACAGAATCATGATGGCTGCATCCGTGTTTGGCGACATCGCGGTGAACGCCCATTGGAAGTGAATATTCGTCATCGCCATACTGGGGTATCACACGGCGTGGTATGGGGTGCCATTGGTTACACGTCTCGGTCGCCTCTTGTTCGCATTGACGGCACTTTGAACAGTGGACGTTACATTCATTTCATATGTGTTACGACCCGTGGCTCTACCCTTCATTCGACCCCTGCGAAACCGTACATTTCAGAAGGATAATGCACGACCGCATGTTGCAGGTCCTGTACGGGCCTTTCTGGATACATGAAATGTTCGACCGCTGCCCTGGCCAGCACATTCTCCAGATCTATCACCAACTGAAAACGTCTGGTCAATGGTGGCCGAGCCGGCCGTGGTGGCTGTGCGGTTCTAGGCGCTCCAGTCCGGAGCCGCGTTGCTGCTACGGTCGCGGGTTCGAATCCTGCCTCGGGCATGGGTGTGTGTGATGTCCTTAGGTTAGTTAGGTTTAAGTAGTTCTAAGTTCTAGGGGACTGATGACGACAGCAGTTGAGTCCCATAGTGCTCAGAGCCAATGGTGGCCGAGCAACTGGCTCGTCACAATACGCCAGTCACTACTCTTGAACTGTGGTATCGTGTTGAAGCTGCATGGGCAGCTGTACTTGTACACGCCATCCAAGCTCTGTTTGACTCAATCCCCAGGAGTATCAAGGCCGTTATTACGGCCAGAAGTGGTTGTTCTGGGTACTGATTTCTCAGGTTCTATGCACCCAAGTTGCATGAAAATGTAATCACGTGTCAGTTCTAGTATAATATATTTGTCCAATGAATACTACTTTATGATCTGCATTTCTTCTTGGTGTAGCAATTTTAAAGTCCAGTAGAGGATGATAATAAATCGGCGTTGTTTGGATTGCAGCAGTTATTAACCACATAGTGTGATTCAACTGGACGTCGATCATGTTGGTGTGGCAGCTGTTTATTTTCAGGTGCAGCAGGTTGAACGGGACCCTGAAGTTTGCAGGTACCCAGACTGGCCCGCTTTAAGAACGGTGCTTCAGTGCACATGTACTCGTGCGTCTCCGGTGTGGCAAGGTGACCTGCTTTAAAGGTTGTGGCGGAGATAGAGGCAGGCAGGCTGGAGGAGGAATTCGTGCACCTCTGCGGCACGGCGGGCAGCGCGCCGCCGGCACGTGCGCCTCGCGGGGCGTGAGGAGTGACCACTTGTGGGGGACGTGCTGGAGGGCCGCTATTGTGCCACCTGGCGGCCGGGCAGCCTCGAGACGGGCTGACGGCGCAGCCTCATTGTTCGCGGCTACTGTGCGCCAAGGCGGCGCTGGCGGCGGCGGCGCCTCCGCGGCTTGCGCCCTGGCGCTATTCACGCGTCGGGATTAGCGCCTTCATTAACGCGTGCCGGACCCCTCTCGGCGGGCCGCTGCCCCGCCTGAATGGAGCGCGTGTAGGCCTCTGGGGCTGCCGGAAGTGCCCCAGCTTTGCTTTCTCAGCGCCGTTAATGCGAGCGCGGGGGAAAACGTGCGACGGCAGGGCCAGGGAGTTGACTTGCTGCTGGAACCGGTGGCGCGAGGGAGAATACTGGGCTCAACAGCTTCGTGCGGGGGATTGTGGCAAGCTGACGACCTGGGCAAGACCACTAAACAGTCAGATGGAGTTCAAATTACTAGGTACCAGCATTTTACCTATAGCACAACTGCTCCACATGTCCGCCCCCGGTAGCTGCGTGGTCAGCGAGACAGAATGCCAATCCTCACGGCCCGGGTTCGATTTCCGGCTCGGTCGGAGATTTTTTTCGCCCACGCACTGGGTGTTGTGTTGTCCCCTGTGCAGCGTAACAGAAATCTCCAGAGGATGGACAGCGATACCCACAGTGACAGCGAAAATAGTGACAATGAGGAGGAACAGGAGGAGGAAGCTGAGATGTGACAGTAAATAAGCAAATTGCTGGCAATCTAGCCAAGAAAACACCAAATGCTGTACATGGATGCGCACCTAAAGTATTTAATACGTAGAATTAGTAACAAATCGGATAAGCAACATTATTTCTCTACTAATAACCATTTGTGTGTGTGTGACTGGCGGTCAACGGCTCGAAGAAACCATTCCGAGGTATTCACCGTCAGTCACACTCGGTGGTGGTACTAACAAATATCTCATCTATGCTATCTTCTTTTTATATTCTTCTTAAAAACAATAAAATTTTATTTATATTTCAACGTTAAATTATTGTTATTTTGAAAAGTATCATTCATTGTAAATGTTGTAGATAAAACAAAAGGAAAGGAAACGGTAAAAAGATGAAAAACGAAAATTGTAAGATATACGACCTGTTTTAAACATCAGGTAACAGGTCTATAATTTGGCAATAAATAAATAAATAAATGTCCCAATCATCATCATCATTTCATTCCCATCGACGCGCAAGTCGCCGAAGTGGCGTCAAATGCAATGACTTGCACCCGGCGAACGGTCTACCCGACGGGAGGCCCTACTCACACGACATTTACATTTTTTACTGTTCCACACTAGCAACTCGCATGAAGGCGGCGCTACCACTTCAGTGCAAGGCGATTACCTTATGAATATAAACGATTCTGGAGACAATCTGAGCAGCCGTCTTCGGTTGTCTGCAGATGACGCTGTCGTTTATCGATTAATAAAATCATCAGAAGATCAAAACAAACTGCAAAACGATTCAGAAAAGATAACAGAAGGTGCGAAAAGTGGCAATTGACCCTAAATAACGAAAAGTGTAAGGTCATCCACATGAGTGCTAAAAGGAATTCGTTAAACTTCGGTTACACTATAAATCAGTCTAATCCAAAACCCGTAATTTCAACTAAATACCACGGTATTACAATTACGAACAACTTAAATTGAAGGAACACATAGTAAATGTTGTGGGGAAGACTAACCAAAGACTGTGTTTCATTCGCAGTGCACTTAGAAAATGTATTGTTGTTGTTGTTGTGGTCTTCAGTCCTGAGACTGGTTTGATGCAGCTCTGAATGCTAATCTATCCTGTGCAAGCTCCTTCATCTCCCAGTACCTACTGCAACCTACATCCTTCTTAATCTGGTTAGTGTATTCATCTCTTGGTCTTCCTCTACGATTTTTACCCTCCATGCTGCCCTCCAATGCTAAATTTGTGATCCCTTGATGCCTCAGGACATGTCCTACCAACAGATCCCATCTTCTAGTCAAGTTGTGCCACAAACTTCTCTTCTCCCCAATGCTATTCAATACCTCCTCATTAGTTACGTGATCTACCCACCTAATCTTCAACATTCTTCTGTAACACCACATTTCGAAAGCTTCTATTCTCTTCTTGTCCAAACTAGTTATTGTCCATGTTTCACTTCCATACATGGCTACACTGCATACAAATACTTTCAGAAATGACTTCCTGACACTTAAATCCATACTCGATCTTAACAAATTTCTCTTCTTCAGAAACGCTTTCCTTGCCATTGCCAGTCTACATTTTATATCCTCTCTACTTCGACAATCATCAGTTATTTTGCTCCCCAAATAGCAAAACTCCTTTACTACTTAAGTGTCTCATTTCCTAATCTAATACCCTCAGCATCACCAGACTTCATTCGACTACATTCCATTATCCTTGTTTTGCTTTTGTTGATATTCATCTTATATCCTCCTTTCAAGACACTGTCCATTCCGTTCAACTGCTCTTCCAAGTCCTTTGCTGTCTCTGACAGAATTACAATGTCATCTGCAAACCTCAAAGTTTTTATTTCTTCTCCCTGGATTTGAATACCCACTCCAAACTTTTCTTTTGTTTCCTTTACTGCTTGCTCAATATACAGATTGAATAACATCGGGGAGAGGCTACAACCCTGTCTCACTCCCTTCCCAACCACTGCTTCCCTTTCATGCCCCTCGACTCTTATAACTGCCATCTGGTTTCTGTAAAAATTGTAAATAGCCTTTCGCTCGCTGTATTTTACCTTTGCCACCTTTAGAATTTGAAAGAGAGTATTCCAGTCAACACTGTCAAAAGCTTTCTCTAAGTCTACAAATGCTAGAAACGTAGGTTTGCCCTTCCTCAATTTTTCTTCTAAGATAAGTCGTAAGGTCAGTATTGCCTTACGTGTTCCAACATTTCTACGGAATCCAAACTGATCTTACCCGAGGTCGGCTTCTACCAGTTTTTCCATTCGTCTTTAAAGAATTCGCGTTAGTATTTTGCAGCTGTGACTTATTAAACTGATAGTTCGGTAATTTTCGCATCTGTCAACACCTGCTTTCTTTGAGATTGGAATTATTATATTCTTCTTGAAGTCAGAGGGTATTTCGCCTGTCTCGTACATCTTGCTCACCAGAAGGTAGAGTTTTGTCAGGACTGGTTCTCCCAAGACCGTCAGTAGTGCTAATGGAATGTTGTCTACTCCTGGGGCCTTCTTTCGACTCAGGTCTTTCAGTGCTCTGTCAAACTCTTCACGCAGTATTGTATCTCCCATTTCATCTTCATCTACATCCTCTTCCATTTCCACAATTTTGTCCTCAAGTACATCGCCCTTGTATAGACCCTCATATACTCCTTCCACCTTTCTGCTTTCCCCTCTTTGCTTAGAACTGGGTTCCCATCTGAGCTCCTGATATTCATACAAGTGGCTCTCTTTTCTCCAAAGGTCTCTTTAATTTTCCTGTAAGCTGTATCTATCTTACCCTTAGCCTCTACATCCTTACATTTGTCCTCTAGCCATGCCTGCTTAGCCATTTTGCACTTCCTGCCGATCTCATTTTTGAGACGTTTGTATTCCTTTTTGCCTGCTTCACTTACTGAATTTTTGTATTTTCTCCTTTCATCAATTAAATTCAGTATCTCTTCGGTTACCCAAGGATTTCTACTAACCCTCATCTTTTTACCTGCTTGATCATCTGCTGCCTTCACTACTTCATCTCTCAGAGCTACCCATTCGTCTTCTACTGTATTTCTTTCCACCATTCCTGTCAATTGTTCCCTTATGCTCGCCCTGAAACTCTGTACGACCTCTGGTTCTTTCAGTTTACCTAGGTCCCATCTCCTTAAATTCCCACCTTTTTGCAATTTCTTCAGTTTTAGTCTACAGTTCATAGCCAATAGATTGTGGTCAGAGTCCACATCTGTCCCTGGAAATGTCCTACAATTTAAAACCTGGTTCCTAAATCTCTGTCTTACCATTATGTAATCTATCTAATACCTTTTAGTATCTCCAGGATTCTTCCATGTATACAACATTCTTTTATGATTCTTGAACAAAGTGTTAGCTATGATTAAGTTATGCTCTGTGCAAAATTCTAACAGACGGCTTCCTCTTTCATTTCTTAGCCCCAATCCATATTCACCTACTATGTTTCCTTCTCTCCCTTTTCCTACTGTCGAATTCCAGTCACCCATGACTATTAAATTTTCGTCTTCCTTCACTACCTGAATAATTTCTTTTATCTCATCATACATTTCTTCAATTTCTTCGTCATCTGCAGAGCTAGTTGGCATATAAACTTGTACTACTGTAGTAGGCACGGGCTTCGTGTCTATCTTGGCCACTATAATACGTTCACTATGCTGTTTGTAGTAGCTTACCCGCACTCCTATTTTTTTAAACATACTCCTGCATTACCCCTATTTGATTTTGTATTTATAACCCTGTATTCACCTGACCAGAAGTCTTGTTCCTCCTGCCACCGAACTTCACTGATTCCCACTATATCTAACTTTAACCTATCCATTTCCCTTTTTAAATTTTCTAACCTAACTGCCCGATTAAGGGATCTGACATTCCACGCTCCGATCCGTAGAATGCCAGTTTTCTTTCTCCTGATAACGACGTCCTCTTGAGTAGTCCCCGCCCGGAGATCCGAATGGGGGCTATTTTACCTCCGGAATATTTTACCAATGAGGACGCCATCATCATTTAACCATACAATAAAGCTGCATGCCCTCGGGAAAAATTACGTCTGTAGTTTCCCCTTGCTTTCAGCCGTTCGCAGTACCACAACAGCAAGGCTGTTTTGGTTAATGTTACAAGGCCAGATCAGTCAATCATCCAGACTGTTGCCCCTGCAACTACTGGAAAGCTTCAGGAACCACACGTTTGTCTGGCCTCTCAACAGATACCTCTCCGTTGTGGTTGCACCTACAGTACGGCTATCTGTATCGTTGGGGCACGCAAGCCTCCCCACCAACGGCAAGGTCCATGGTTCATGGGGGGAGGTAGAAAATGTAAGAGACCTACTAAAGGGACTGCCTACACCACGCTTGTGCGTCCTCTTTTAGAATACTGCTGCGCGGTGTGGGATCCTTACCAGGTAGGAATGACGGATTACATCGAAAAATTTCAAAGAGAGGCAGCATGTTTTGTATTATCGCGGAAAATGGGAGAGGGTGTCACAGAAATGATACAGGATTTGGGCTGCAAATTATTAAAAGAAAGGCGTTTATCGTTGCGACGGAATCTTCTCACGAAATTCTAATCACCTATGATACGCGAGTTGGGGTGGCAGTCACTGAAACAAAGACAGTTTTCTTTGCGGCGAGATCTATTTGCGAAATTTCGATAATCAACTTTCTCTTCCGAATGCGAAAATATTTTGTTGACACCCACCTACGTAGGAGAAATCATCATCACAATAAAATAAAAGAAATCAGAGCTCGCACGGAAAGATTTATGTGTTCCTTTTTCCCACGCGTCATTCGAGAGTGGAATGGTGGAGAAGTAATATGAAAACGGTTCGACGAACCCTCTGCCAGGTGCTCAAGTGTGAATTGCAGAGTAACCATGTAGATGTTGATGTAGATGTAGACAGTTAACAAGTTTAGACGTTTCGGAAATGCGTCCACCCTTGGCCCGAAGACCAATGATCATGCACTTTTGGACGCCAGATAAATCGCTCTATTTCCTCAACATGACAACGTCTTCCCTGAATACTATTTATATACCCTTCACTACTGCTTCTGTCACCTGCCATCTGTGAGTTGACGTCGATTATAGGCACAGGTCGCATTAGTCGGACTTGACCACTTTTTTCACGAAGTGTTACACGAAAATTAGTGACTGGTACATTGAATGAAAAAGCACCTTTTAAAGTTTCTTGCAGATCATTAGGAATGTTCCATGTACCCTCCTACTGTTTCATGACAAAAATCTGTGCTGTATTCAAGTGCGTCGCATGTATGTCTCCTAAACCACTGGATCAATTACAACCAAACTCTGTTTACATAGCACATCCTATGTGAAAAGAATGTTAATCATCGTCAGACATACATTCCGAAATCAAATGTAAGATTGTAAGGCGTACCCAGAATTATTTACTAATGGTGAGGATTATGCTGAAGCTGAAAGGACAGACTGGAAGACTATGTGGAAAGAAGTGAGATACTGAAACACTAAGGAATGGTACTGGAAGTTCTCCAGGGATACAGATACACCGGTAATGAATGCCCCAGCAGACAGAGCAATTGAAGAGAAATGGACATCTCTAAACAGGGCAATAACGTAAGCTGAACAGACAAACATTTTTGCAAACAGGGTAACTGTGAAGAAACCTTGTGAAGGAGATGAAATATTTCACTTGATCGACGGAAGAAGAAAGTAAAAAAAAAAAAAATGTTCAGGGAATTTCAAGAATACTGAAATACAAGTCACTCGGGAATGAAATACATAGGAAGTGCAAGGGACTCAGAACAAAATGCCTACAAGAAAAACGGGAAGAAATTTAAAAATAATAAAATGTCGTCGAAAGGACTGATTCAGCATGTAGAAAGCATGTCAAGATTAAGAAATCAGTGGGAACTCCACTGACAGGCACAGAGAAGAGAGGGAATAGGAAGAAAGTGCATTGAAGACCTCTACGAAGTGGAGGGCATGTCTGATGATGTGACTGACGAAGCATTGGCTCTCGATATGAAAGGCTTAAGGTATCCAGTATTAGAGTCAGTGTTTAATGGAGTAATATTTTACTGAAGTCACTTCCTACAGTGGTCAGCTACTTGAGAACTGTATTTTTAACCATCAGCAATAGAAATAAACCTTTATTCTTTACTAGTCTCGTCCACTCAGCTTATCATCATTGGAATAAAAGCCAAATACATTAAACAGAAAAGCAGGTCATCTTTCTGCTAGATATTTTGAATGTCCTCGACTTTATAATGATTGTGCTCGACAATCTGCTATGTATCATGAACTTAAATAGCTATAAATTGACCTTACAAAACCACACGACCAAATGTAAAGCAACTATCATCAAGAATGTCCATCTGTTTACAGCTTACGAGAGGGTGGCTAAGTGGAAAACCTAATAACACGACCGAAGACGAAATGGGAGTTAGTATGGAAGACATAAGGGAACCATAATCAGAATCAGAGTTTAATATAGCTTTGGAAGGCTTGCGATCTATTATGTCTGAAGGTGTATATAATATTCCTTCGGAATATTGACAACCAAACAGCTATTAAAGCTGTTGTTTAGAATCTATGACACTAAAGTCATCCAATCACACTCTCAGAAAAATATGATCAATAACCAAGACGTTACCGGAGATAGTAAGGGCTGATAAGAGCAACACTAGCCCAAAATTAGCTCAACTACTTTTCTATCCAACCTTGGAGCCTTGGAGCTAACCAATTGAAAACAGTGCTCTCCCTTGACGTCGTCAGTGTTATGCTTCAACTGTAGTGAGCTGTTAGACACTTGCTTTCTTGTAAAGTTAACATATCGTGTTGTGTCGTTTGTGCAGCGTAGCTGATCTGAAAAAAAAGAAGTACCAGGGCCAAGCCGCCTGCTGCTTTGTTTGTCTCTTGTTAATTTAAAGCATATTCTGGCTCATTTAATCCGCAGCTGTGGCTACTTGTAATTTGGTTGAGAACAGAGCGGCTGAAAGTTAGTATAGCTTTTAGAAAATTTCACATGAGAGCCATTAATTTTAATTGCTGTACTCGCCGTTTTGATTTAATGTTTTATTTTGTTCTATAGATATTTTTTAACTTCGTGCTAATCTCTGCGCATTTGGGCGACCCATGTGTTTCATTGGGTTTAATTGATTTTAATTACTCATCCATTTGTGGGTAAAAGTAATATATAACGCAAAACTCGTTTTTTAAAGGGTTTGTTAACTCAGTGTTTTATTGAAATATTTTATATGGTAACTGTTTTATCGCATGTGTGTTATAGAAAATTCTGTCCATACTGTTGTAACGTGTTATATAAGCAAATCTCAGGATACCGGTGTTGGTGTTCAGTGAGGGCCTGTAACTGACTGCTTCCGTAACTAGAATCGTTAGTTGAAAGCAATGTTGTAATGATTTAATTTCGTGAGTCACCATTTTAAATTAATTCTGTAAATATTTTATGTAACAAATTTTTGATTCATGGCTCACCTCCTCTGGGTTCTCTTTTTGAGCACCTTCCACTACCGAGCCTGGAGGTTTATTTTTGTAGTACTTTTCCGATTAATTCTGTATCTCAATTTATGTGTTCTGAAATGCCTGGGCTAGCAGGACAGAGCGGATTAGGATGTGGAAAGGTGCCAAAATAAGATGCTGTCTGTTGCACTCAACACACAAACTTTATTCATCAACACACAATATTACAACAAGGATGCAAAACAAAAAAATGGTTCAAATGGCTCTGAGCACTATGGGACTTAACATCTGAGGTCATCAGTCCCCTAGAACTTAGAACTACTTAAACCTAACTAACCTAAGGACATCACACACATCCATGCCCGAGGCAGGATTCGAACCTGCGACCGTAGCAATCGCGCAGTTCCAGACTGTAGCGCCTAGAACCGCTCGGCCACTTCGGCCGGCGATGCAAAACACTCCATACTTTAATCGACCTCCTTTGATTAACTATAGATCGGCTGAAGGCCACACACAAAATCCAAGACACAAGGCCTAAACAAGAAATTGTAATACAAGGTTCTTCTGGAGAATCCACCCAAGAATATTTCCTAAATCTTTAATCTAAACAGGCTGAAGACCTAAGCAACTTAATTTTAATGGAACTTGTCAAGAGGCCGCATATTACGCAATAAGAAGAGTTTCAATCAAAAGGCAGATGGCCTTATCTTAAAACATTTCGTGCAAAATTCGGCTGCAAGACCCATAAAAGCATAACAATCTTATGCCTTAAGGGCAAGACAAAAACATTAATTTAAGAGATATTAAAACTCAGCTGAAGGCCACATATCAACAAAATACGTTTAATGGCCTAAGGCATAGAAAAAGAGTTTCAATTTAAAAGGCAGAAGGCCTTATCTTAAAACATCTTATGTAAAATTCAGCTGAAGGCCCCATATAAAAAAATAACAATCTCATGCCTTAAGGGCAAGACAAGAACATTAATTTAAGAGCTATTGATACTTGGCTAAAGGACACACATCAGCCATGTAACTAAAACCCAAACAGGGAAATTACTGGATCACGCAAGGAACGGCGTTCAGAAGTTTCCAAGGGTCGGCCTGGGATTGTAACACTAAAGCCCGTTTAGGTGAGACAGTCAGCCTGTCCAAAGACTTCTTAATCTGAAGGCAAACCAGTCGACAGACAGCCGACCGACCAATCAAAAATCAGTCCCGCTCCACGCAACCAGCAAACGATCACAAGATTTCAATACAACTACACACAGAACATTGGCATCCACAACGACCAGCAACACCTCAGCTGTCGAACTACAAGCCGCAATGGACTGCCGAAAATTACGCCAACGACCAGGACAGGTAACCGGAACGCCAACGGCCACAAGGGAGAAGATACCGCTGGTCAGCTTCAATAACACGGAATAAATTAAGTTAAACTCCACAGGATGATGGCTGGAATCTTAGCCGACTTGATACACACAAGTTGTTGCTGGCGGGAATGTCCCAAAAGCTGCTACCAGGATCAAACGAAAAATGTAAACAGTTGAGGCTCGATAGTAGGTTACGTGAGGACTCAACTTTCATGTCCGAGATCGGTGGGCGACGAACTTCGTAGCCCTCGCAAGCAGCATCTCACACTCCAACCGCGCGTGCGCGCCGCCAGTGGCCACGGCCAGAGTACACGCGACGGAGACTTCCTTGCTGCTCCACGCCAACCGACCAGCTGGTCACACACCGCCCAGCTGGAAACTATATCCGTGTTGTGTACATAGTTCCGCGTAGTCAGCGCGTACACAACTTTTCCCACTAGAGCGCGTCCCGCTAAGCACAACAGCGCAGGCGCAGCGCTCGTCCGTCTCCACACTACGAGATGGCGCTGCCTTAGAGACGGACCAAATTCTGCTTCCGCCGATCCGCGTATTAATATGCAACGCAGGCAATGAGATTTCTGCTAACGTAGAACCTTTTCTCCTCGCGGATCACACTCGCGCAGTGATACATGAACGCGCGAGGTATTAAAACGAGTCTACAGACCTCTGATAAGACAGTCTGCATTAGTCTGCACGAGTCTGTAGTCAAGTTTCAGTCTGCGCCTAATAAGATTACCATATTCCTGTACATAGCCATGAAGATAAATGTGTAGACACTTTGTCAAGTATCAGAGATATGTGAGAATAAGATTAAAGTACCAATTGTAAATAGCATCCAGAATCAAGTTAAGTAAGGTTAATGCTTGTTATTATTTTAATAAATGTGTGTGAAAGTTAATCAAGTTCTGTTTAAAGTTGGTCACCGTCAATCTGCAACTTTAAGCGTGCAGGTGGCATTTCTATCATCTGACCTAACAGCAGAAGATAAACACGCCACGATAAGACCACGAGACATATTGCTGACACTCGCCTACTTCGTTAGAGCGACAAGTCAAATAATCTGATGGCGTGTGTACCGAAGGTCTTACAGTATGCACACCACGATCCGACACACCAAAGATAGTACAGCGGTACCAGTGTCGAAACACGCTGCTGCTGCCACTCTTGGTGAGGACAGCAACATTATTGCGTCAACCGCAGGAGAAATAAAACCACAGGACTGCAACCAGGGTTTAATCCCAGACAAACATGACTCTAGCCAGCCACGACTCATGTTTGTCCAGTATATTAAGTACTTTTGTAGCGCTTGCGATAAATTGAAGATAATAAGCAGTTTGAGAGTAGCAACGTGGTTAAAACACAACGGAAGGTGATTCTAACAGTTTTCTGCTGCTGTGTTGCCCTTCTAAACAGCATCCCATATAAGCAAATTAGTCGCGTCTTTAGCTGTGATTACTTGGGGTATGGACGGTTCTGTTTAAAACGCGTATCTCGATAGTCATAGGGGTCGACCCGCGCACCTCTGATTTCATGCCCCTTTGAAGCGTTCTGGAGGGACGCAGACCTCCTGTAATAACGAGTGATATTCGATTGTGGAGGTTTTATTATGGGCGATGAACGGCCCCTACCATACTTTAACTTCTAAAGGGACTTTATATTTCGAAAGGTCTGAATGTGCTCCAAAGTACTCCTCTCGACTTTTTTCATTTACAATGAAAAGTCACACCTTCCTAATATCGTGCAGGCCCCCCCGAGCATGTAGACCTGCCGCAACACGACGTGGAATGGACTCGTCTTATGACTGAAGTAGTGCTGGATGGAACTGACATCGTGAATCCTGCAAGACTGTCCATAAGTCCATAAGAGGAGGAGGGGGTGGATGTCTCTTCTGAACAGCATGTTGCAAGGCGTCGCAGATATGCTCAATAATGTTCGCGTCTGGGGAGTCTGGTGGCCAGCGGAAGTGTTTAAACTCATAACAGTGTTCATGGAACCACTCTGTAGCAATTCTGGACGTGTGGGGTGTCGAATTGTCCTGCTGGAATTGCCCAAGTCTGTCGCAAAGCACAATGAACGTAAATGGATGTAGCTGGTGCTAGGAGACTGATGACCTCAGATGTTATGTCCACTAGTGCATGGAGCCATAATTGGATGCAGCTGACTAGACAGCTTACATACTTGGGACCTGTCAGAGTAGTATCTAGAGGTACCATGGGTCCCATGTCACTGCAACTGCGCACGCCCCACACCATTACAGAGCCTACACCATCTTGAACAGTCCCCTGGTGATATGAAGGGTCCATGGATTCATGGTGTTGTCTCTATACCCGTACACGTCCATCCGCTCGATACAAGTAGAAACGAGACTCATGCGACCAGGCAACAGCTTTCCAGTCATCAACAGTCCAATGTCGGAGATGGCGGGCCCAGACGAGGAATAAAACTGTATGTCATGCAGTCATCAACGGTACACGAGTGGGCTTTCGGCTCCGAAGGCCCGTATCGATGATGTTTCATTGAATGGTTCGCACGCTGATACTTCTTGATGTCCCAGCTTCGAAATCTGCAGTAATTTGCGGAAGGGTTGAATTTCTGTCACTTTGAACGTTTGCTTTAGTCGTCGTTGGTCCGATTTTTGCATAATCTTTTTCCGATGGCAGCGAAGTCGGAGATTTGATGTTTTACAGGATTCCTGATATTACGGTACACTCGTGAAATGGTCATACGGGAAAATCCCCACTTCATCGCTACCTCGGAAATGCTGTGTCCCATCGCTCGTGCGCCGACTATAACACCACACTGAAATTCACTTAAATCTTGACAAACTGCCATTGTAGCATCAGTAACCGATCTAATAACTGCATCAGACACTTGTTGTCTTATTTAGGCGTTGCCGACTACAGCGCCGTATTCTGCCTGTTTACATACCTCTGCATTTCAATACACATGCCTGTACCTGTTTCTTTGGCGCTGAGAATTGAGGACAGGCAGAATATAAGTAACTACTTATTATTTGTAACGCGTGTGATAATTTGTAAATCATCATGTTGAACTTTCAACTGTTTCCAGCTGGTGAACATTACGTGTACTGTCAATACGAAATGGAATTTTGCTACAATTTTCTCAACGCTCTCAACGTAACTTTACTGCATCTGTTAATGGTATTTTCTGTTTGTATTTTAACTGACAATCGTAGGACAGCATGCCGTTTATTTCAGATGTCCTTTGTTGAATAAGCATCATTCAAGATATTTATGTCGTCTATATCAATTACGGCCTCGAAACTGAACGCTTGTCATTAAATTATTGCCGGCCGCAGTGGCCGAGCGGTTCTAGGTGCGTTCGAATCCTGCCTCGGGCATGGATGTGTGTGATGTAATTAGGTTAGTTAGGTTGAAGTAGTTCTAAGTTCTAGGTGACAGTTCTAGGTGACTGATGACGGCAGATGTTAAGTCACAGAGTGGTCAGTGCCATTTGAATCATTTGAACCATTAAATTATACATTTATCTTTTTATTTTTATTTTTTATTTATTTATATTTTATTAACTCTTAATTCTAGGCAATGCATAGACTATATGACTGCGGAATAATAGTTACAGGTTATTACTCGCAGCGAATTAGCTGCGGGGTATGAATGCGTACATGAGCGGCTCGACGTGCGCAGCCCATGTACCTAAGTTACAGACGCAACTGGTTTGATAGTATGGGATGCTGATTAAAAGAGCAACTCCACTAGCAGAAAGCTGTGAGCTACAGTCGCAAAGTAAATCGATCACAGCCCAAAAAGTTCTTCGCAGATTTCCCGAAGTGTGTGTCATGAGATGTCTACGCACAAAAGATGCAGTTCACGCAAATTACGGGCTAGGGGTTTGTGAGCGCGGTGCTGGCGCCCGAAAGAGTAAAGGATGTGTTCCATTGGATCCGGAATAGGCCAATTTGAGGACCAAGATGTCAACGTGAGTTCACTATCATGCTTCTCAGACCATTGCAGCACGTTTCTGTCCGTGTAACACGCACAGTTATCCTGCTGGAAGATGCGAACGCCGTCAGGAAAGATACAAAGCGCGAAAGGATGCATATGGTCTGTGATAATGTTCGCGTGTCTCATAGGGTCTGCCAACTAAGACCCACACGAGCACTGGAATACAGCCCCCAACCTACCTGCGACCGTTGCACTATGTATGTTTCGGGCACCCTTTCGTCTTGACGGCGGCAGAACTGGACGCGGGCATCGACGTGGTGTAACGAGAAACGCAATTCCTTAAATAGGGCGACACGTTTCCACTGTTCCACGGTCCTATCTCGACGGTATAGCGCTCATTGCAACCGTAACTGACGTGTTGCTCGGTCAACATGGGAACAAGCGAGAGTCGTCTGCAGCAGAGTTGTAACAACGTGCGCTGAACGGTATGCTAGCAAGTACGCTGCAGGAAAAAAAAATAGTATCCCTGGAAAGAGGACTACTATCGTACCTATTGGATAGTAGATGTATGCGCTGAAAATGGTTTCAACCTCGTCCGTCAACAGACAGTGTGGTGGCATAGTTACCAGAGCGCCGTCTGTGTCTGCTCACAGCCAGAAGGCAAACTTGTAAAAGAAACAGGCAACCATGTCACGGAGACGCACTCGGGTTTTCTACAGGCAACTGAGCATGTTTGAAAGGTGTCACATTGTGGCTTTCCGAGGGCCGTGTTGGTCCTTTCGTAGAATTGCCACGTACGTTCGACGCACTGCGTCAGTTGTGCGACGAAACATACACTCAGCACAGAGGCCCGTCTGAATCGTCGTATTGTGAGAATAGCAGTAGTAAACGGTGCAGCTATCACAACACTGTTAAGAGGGCTTGAAGCCCAGACATGCCAACAGGAACTGTTGCGAATCATTAATTAACAGTGGGCACCCATCCTTCCAGTCCGTCTTCCACTTAGACCACAGCATCGACGTACGTGAATCGACGGTGCCGTCAGAGTATTCTTGGAAGATGGAATGGCTCACCGTGGCCTTCAGCTCTGAAGGCAGATTCTGCTTGCACGTGCATACGACGTCGACCCGGTGAGCACTGTCTCGTAGTGTGCATTCGTCCAAGACACACTTGCCCCACACAGATCTTATGGTCTCCCTCGTTCACCTTTGGTGTTTCTGAAGCGGACGCTAACCAGCACTGTAAGTGCAGAAAGTTGTTAGACACGCTTTTTGCTATTCTTGCAACAGCAAGACAATGTGTTGTTGTTACACAATCTGCCTATGAGACGCAGTGTGTTCTGCAAGACGTGTTGCGATTTCACTGGCCAGTGCAATCTCCGAACATGTCTCCAACCGCGCACGTACGGGGTATGATAGGATGAGAAGTGACTCGTCATCCAACGAATCTTACAGAACTTCCTGAGCAGGTAGAGCAGGAGAGGATATAACGTATCGCAGGATGGTATTGGCCATTTGTTAGATCGACTGGATGCTTGAGTCGATCGTGGAGGCCACACCACGTGCTAATTTGGGTGTTTCAGTATGGGTCGATACCGGGTACCTCAGAACCGCCTGTCCTGTTGATCCATAAATGTAATCTGTAATCACTTAATGTACTCAATATGCACTACTGCAACAATAAATCTTTAGTGAACTGGAACCCTCTAAAAGAGTGGGCCAATTTTTGTCCGCCAGTGTATTTGTGCTTACACTGGCATTATATCATATTGTCATGTCCGCCAGATATCGCCGTCTATCCTGCTTTATAGAGAGGGAATGACGACCTTCGTGTTACGTAATGATGCGTGGGCGTCCGATATCTTGTGGTTTCACCGTCCTTAAATCACTTTCCATAACTTTCATACAGCAGCCGACCAGCTTCACCGCGATGCTCTTCCCAGCAGACTGGCTGTAGCGGTCTGCTGTTTGTCAAAGCAACATACGTCAGCGATTTTCCCCATCTGCAGCGCACATATTTCCTAGAATTATTCCTGAATCGCCGGCCGGAGTGGCCGAGCGGTTCTAGGCGCTACAGTCTGGAACCGCGTGACAGCTTCGGTCGGAGGTTCGAATCTTGCCTCGGGCATGGATGTGTGTGATGTCCATAGGTTTGTTAGGTTTAAGTAGTTCTAAGTTCTAGGCGACTGATGACCTCAGAAGTTAAGTCCCATAGTTCTCAGAGCCATTTGAACCATTTATTCCTCAATCTCCCCTTCATTTATACAATCGAGTGACGAAAGTCATGTGATGGCGATATGACCGCATACAGTTGTCGTTGGCATCGCTTACACCAGGCGTAAAAGGTCAGTACATTGGCGGAGCTGTCATTCGTACTCAGGTGATTCGTGTGGAAACGTTTCCGACGTGATAATGGTCGCTCGACAGGAATTAACAGACTTTGAACGGGGAATGGTAGTGGGAGCTAGATACATGGGACATTCCATTTCGGGAATCGTTAGGGATTCCACTACTCCGAGATCCAAAGCGTCAAGAGTGTGCTGAGAATACGAAATTTCGGACCTTACCTCCCCCCACCGACAACGCAGTGACCGATGGCCTTTAGTGAACTACCAAGAGCAGCGACGTTTGCCTAGAGTTGTCAGTACTAACAGACAAGCAACATTGCAAAACGCAGTAATCAATGAGCGACATGCGACGAACGTGTCCATTAGGACACTGCGGCGAAATATGGCGTTAATAGGCTATGGCAGGAGACCGCCGACGCCGATGCCTTTGCCAACGGCACGACATTGCCTACAGCGCCTCTCCTGGACCACATCGGTTGTACCCTAGACGTCTGGAAAGCCGTGACCTGGTAAGAGCTGGTGGCAGGGTTCGAGTGTGGTGGAGGTCAGACGAAGCCAAGGACTGAAGTTGTCAACCAGGCCCTGTGCAAGTTAGTGGTGGCTCTATAATGGTTTGCATGGAATTGACTGGGTGCTTTGGTTCAGCTGAACCGATCATTGACTGGAAATGGCTATATTCGGCTACTCAGAATCCATCTGCAACCATTCATGGACCTCATGTTCCCAAAGAAAGATGTCATGTCGTCGAGCTACAATTATTCGCGACTGGTTTAAAGAACGTTGTGGACAATTCGAACGAATGATTTTGCCGCTCATATCGCTCTGCATAAATCCCATGGAACAGTTCTGCGCCTTAATGGAGAGATCATTCCGTACACAACATATTACACCGGCAACACTTTCGCAATTAAGGACGGATATAGAAGCAGCACGGCTCAATATTTGCGCAGGGGACTTCCGACGACTGATTGAGCCCGTGCTACGTCGAGCTGCTTGCGGTACGCCTTGGAGATCCGACTCGAAATTGGGAGACATCCCACGACTTTTCTCACCTCAGTGTACAGTATTGGTTGAAACAATAACTTAAAAGATCAGTTCGCAGAAATACACTACTGACCATTAAAATTACTACAACAAGAAGAAATGCAGATGATAAACGGGTATTCATTGGACAAATATATTATACTAGAACTGACATGTGATTACATTTGGGTGCATAGATCCTGAGAAATCAGAACAACCACCTCTGGCCGTAATAACGGCCTTGATACGCCTGGGCATTGAGTCAAACAGAGCTTCGATGGCGCGTACAGGTACAGTTGCCAATGAAGTTTCATCACGATACCACAGTTCATCAGGAGTAGTGACTGACGTATTGTGCCGAGCCTGTTGCTCGGCCACCATTGACCAGACGTTTTCAGTTGGTGAGAGATCTGGAGACTGTGCTGGCCAGGGCAGCAGTCGAACATTTTTTGTATCCAGAAAGGCCCGTACAGGACATACAACATGCGGTCGTGCATTATCCTGCTGAAATGTAGGGTTTCGCAGCGATCGAATGAAGGGTAGAACAACGGGTCGTAACACATCTGAAATGTAACGTCGACTGTTCAAAATGCCGTCAATGCGAACATGAGGTGACCGAGACGTGTAACCAATGGCACCCCATACCATCACGCCAGGTGATACGCCAGTATGGCAATGACGAATACACGCTTCCAATGTGCGTTCACCGCGATGTTGCCAAACACGGATGCGACAATCATGATGCGGTAAACAGAACCTGGATTCATCCGAAAAAATGACGTTTTGCCATTCGTGCACCCAGGTTCGTCGTTGAGTACACCATCGCAGGCGCTCCTGTCTGTGATGCAGCATCAAGGGTAACCGCACCAATGGTCTCCGAGCTAATAGTCCATGCTGCTACAAACGTCGTCGAACTGTTCGTGCAGATGGTTGTTGTCATGCAAGCGTCCCCATCTCTTGACTCAGGTATCGAGAGGTGGCTGCACGATCCGTTACAGCCATGCGGATAAGATAGCTGTCATCTCGACTGCTAGTGATAAGAGGCCGTTGGGATCCAGTACGGCGTTCCGTATTACCCTCCTGAACCCACCGATTCCATATTTGCTAACAGTCATTGGATCTCGACCAACGCGAGCAGCAGTGCCGCGATACGATAAACCACAATCGCGATAGGCTACAATCCGACCTTTATCAAAGTCGGGAACGTGATGGTATGCATTTCTCCTCCTTGCACGAGGCATCCCAACAACGTTTCACCAGGCAACGCCGGTCAACTGCTGTTTGTGTATTAGAAATCGGTTGGAAGCTTTCCTCATGTCAGCACGTTGTAGGTGTCGCCACCGGTGCCAACCTTGTGCGAATGCTCTGGAAAGCTAATCATTTGCATATCGCAGCATCTTCTTCCTGTCGGTTAAAGTACGCACCTGCAGCACGCCATCTTAGTGGTGCAGCAATTTTCATGGCCAGTAGTGTAAATTTACTACATTTTCCATTACTTTCATTGCAATAGGTCCTGACATAACAATAACCACTTTAAAATTATTTTTTAGTTATATATTTTGCGAATATTCCGGAGAGAATCAGAGTGTCTATGAAGGGCATACGTAGTAAATGAACGTTTTATTTTATTAAAAACCGTGTGAAATGTATGCGAGACAATGTTCTTGTGGTTTAATGAATCACGTGACGTGCGTCCTAGAGTGCGTGCTCTTGTATGAAAGTTGCCAGAAGAGAAGTTTGGAACAGCGGTTGGGCTCAGAAAAGCAGGACAATAATGTACTTCGCAGTATACCCACTACAGGATTCCAAATGGTACACTTTTCCAGTGCTTCTGAAAAGAAGGCACAGTATCTACGGAATCCGGGGAGAAGGACGACGTTTCCGTAGCTTGCTTCACTAGATACACCCCACGATGCTGTACACATTATGATATTCCATTCGACAAAGCAATTGTTTGCCACAGCACGGCGCAGACCACGTCAACACTCCCACAAAGATAACGTGGCTCGTTCCCGCATTTCGCGTCGGAGCTGGAGTTCCGTTGGCAGCCTGCTACCTGCTGATAAGCTCAACTACAGTTGCCTGTCGCCTCCCAAACAACGCAAGCAAGCAACGCCCCACAGTCAGCAGCGATAGTGTCCTATGTGGTCCCCTCCTGGACCAAAAGCTTTCTGTCACATCGTGCCACGCTACAGCAGAGATTTTCTCCGTGCGCGCGCATTTGTGTGTGTGTGTGTGTGTGTGTGTGTGTGTGTGTGTGTGTGTGTGTGTGTATGCTTGCTCGCGCATAATGACCGGTACAAACGAATGATGTAAACAATCGACTCATTCGAATACTGGGAAACAATCAGCTCATACTGTTTTATCTATCAGCTAATTATTCACCCGTAGTTTCAAGTTGTCTGTGCGAGCAACCGAAAGAAAACAGTCTATTCTGAAACCTGTAGTATTATGTGTCTGTGAGTTAACCATTCACACATTTCTTTCTACTGCGACCAGCCTGTGAGAACAACGGAATGGAAACAGTCGACGCAGCCACGCGCAGTTCCGAGCGAAAAATTTGACCGATTCGATATTCTCACTACTTTTTACTATCGTATTCGCCACTGTTACTGATGGCTTTCAATACAGTTTCTCTTTCACGTTTACGAATAGGGGTTTTCTTAATAGTGAACTTCGCGTCTGAATCAGGATGCCGAAACCCTCAGTTGCAAGGGACTGAAAGAAGTCGTATGACTGGTTCAAAACTCACAATCAATATAAATTCAATGCTATGTGCAACTGCTGAAAGAATCACTGTTTTTTTTTTTTTAAATATTGACTGACAAACCCGGCACTGTCAATTTTCTGTTCGAAATGAAAATAGAACATGAACTGTGTTTTTAGTGTAATATCGAAAAAATTTCATTTACATGTATTCGTAAAAACACCTTTGAAATTATGAAACAGTCGTACAAAGAAATATACATCTATTAGAAATGTATAAGTGCAATAACCCGGACAGTTTCTGCACGCTGGGTGCAACTGCATACTGTGTCTACTATGCGATTATTTAAACGCCTCTCTGGCAGTGGCTCTCCATAGCTATTCTTTTTCCCTCTAGCCGTTGGCGCTTCACAGTTGAAAGCAGTCAAAAGCGAAGCAGGTGTCAGGTAGTTCCGTAAGTTATCTCGACTGCAGGCGTGTCTTAGTAGTAAGGAATAAATGTGTTAAAATGTCATGCATCGTGCAGCATTTTTTTCACGCGTCTCAGTGCTTTGACATATCTGTTGAATTATAGTGATACATTATTGTAGGTGAACTGAGCGGAATATGTGGATATTGTCTGCGCGAATAGAGTTAGTCGAAAAGACGTAATAAAATAATTGTGATGCATGATGCGGCGCGGTTTCACACACCTCTTGATTATGAAATCATATGTGTTGAACTATGTTCTGTTGTATGATATAATTTTGTAGATGCACTTAGAGGCCTGTGTGGGCAGCATAATTTATAGCGAATACAGTTAGTAGTACAGAAGTAATAAATTTTCACGTCATGCAGGATGCGGCGGTTTTTCATGCATCCCATTGTTTATCACGTCATATGTGTCTATGATAGTTAGGTGGTTCCTAACCCTCCCCCTTCCCCCACTGATTGTTGCCTGAAAATAAGCGATATATGTAACAATTTAGGTTGCAATCGATCCAGTGGTTTAGTAGGAGATGTGGAACAGACACACATATACACACACGTACACCCAGTTCGATATTAGTTAAATAAGTTCAAAGAAAATTGGCAGGTGAGGACTAAAATGTCTTTCAGATAGAAATTCTTTCGGGAAGTGACAAAATACGCTTAAAAAGCAGGTTATTAAGTCACAAGACAATAAAAAAAACAAGAAATCCTACATGCTTTCTGTACCTCAGGATCTACCGAAGTAGAGTTATAGGCAATGGGGGCAAACCAACTTCAATAAATTTAAATAAAAGGTAACTTATAATGTAGTTCCACTCATGAGCATTTTAAAACCAACCAAAAATCAATATTTAATGCCAGAAGTACGAAAAAGATACATACTTTTTATTCAGCTCTTCCGGTAATAAGAAATATTATTTCCGTCTAAGAAGTTGGCACCACTAGTCATGGTTCGTGTATAAGAGAAAAGTCTGAAAAAGCATGTCAGCGAATTCACACAACTGCCGTAACTATCAGAGACTTACACCAGTTGGTTCTCACACATTAAACCAAACCACACAATCCAAGAGCGTGAGTGAAAACATCCGTGTAGGTGACCTAGCCACAGAGATGGTTTCAATCGCTTATTTCATTCGACTGAAGAAAACAACTGAATAAGAAAGTCGACTGGACACAATCGGTTGTTAAAATGAGTCGGAAGTCCGATCAGAGTGTGTGTGTGTGTGTGTGTGTGTGTGTGTGTGTGTGCGCGTAGGAAAAGCGTATGGCAAAGTGTTCCCTTTTGCATCATTCACCAAAATTAAGTAAAATTCTATTATAGGACGGATTATGGGATACATGAACGCTTGTATACCATTGTGCGAGCTGTTATTTATTAAGAATATCTTTTTCTCGATCTCTAAAATAATAGAACGCATGGAGGTGCAGAAGATCCGTTTTTTTCTAGGGCCAATAAATTTTTCAAGAACATTGTGAAGAAATATACAGTGCATGTCTTCGAGCATTCGACATTTGACAAGTTTCAATGTTAGAGTGAATGTCTCTCCCCAGTCAAATAAGCCCTTGTTGGTCTATGTCCGATTTCCTCAGCCCAACTTAATTTAGATCCCATACACTATTTATACACACTGAAGAGCAAAAGAAACCGGTACATTTATCTAATATCGCGTAGGGCCTCTGCGAGCACGCAGGAGTGCCGCAACACGACATGACATGGACTCGAGTAATGTCAGAAGTAGTGCTGCAGGGCTGTTCATAAATCCGTAAGAGTACGAGAGTGTGGAAATCTCTTCTGAACAGCACACTGCAAGGCATTCCAGTTATGCCCAATAATGTTCATTTCAGGGGAGTTTGATGACCAACGGAAGTGTTGAAACTCAGAAAAGTGTTTCTCGAGCCACTTTGTAGCAATTCTGGGCGTGTGGGACGTCACATTGTCCTGCTGGAATTACCCAAGTCCGTCAGAATGAACAATGGACATGAATGTATGCAGTTGATCATACAGCATGTGTCACCTGTCAGAGTCTCATCTAGACGTATCAGAGGTCCCATTCAAACCAAATGCGCACCATTACCAGCCTCCACCAGCTTGACATGCAGGGTCCAATAGATTCATGAGGTTGCCTCCATATCCGTACACGTCCATGCGCTCGATACAATTTGAAACCAGACTCATCCAGCAAATAAACTTGTTTCCAGTCATCAACAGTCAAAAGTCGGTTTTGACGGGCTCAGGCGTGGCGCAGAGACTTGTGTCGTACGGCCATGAAGAGCACGCGAATGGGCCTCAGGCACCGAAAGCCCACATCGATGACGTTTTGAAGTGTTGGCACAAGAGCCAACACTGTGTTGCTAGAGGGGACCGAAATGCGCGCGTTTAATTACACGATGACTGGCGTGAGGTCTGGAACAGTTAAGGGAATTAATAGTAGCAAATAAAGTACGTAGTTGATATAATACTTAACTTTAATCCACAATTGCTGTACATCGCTCTTGACGGTACATGTTATAATCTCAATTTCAAATGCTATGGCGCCTTGCTAGGTCGTAGCAAATGACGTAGCTGAAGGCTATCGTCTCGGCAAATGAGAGCGTAGTTGTCAGTGATCCATCTCTGGCTAAGTCAGCTGTACAACTGGGGCGAGTACCAGGACGTCTCTCTAGACCTGCCGTGTGGCGGCGCTCGGTCTGCAATCACTGACAGTGGCGACAAGCGGGTCCGACGTATACTAACGGACCGCGGCCGATTTAAAGGCTACCACCTAGCAAGTGTGGTGTCTGGCGGTGACAGCAAACGTTTCGTTGAATGGTTCGCACGCTGACTCTTGTTGATGGCCCAGCATTGAAATCTGCAACAATTTGAGGAAGGGTTGCACGTCTGTCACGTTGACCGGGTTTCTTCAGAAGTCGTAGGTCCCGTTCTTGCAGGATCATTTCCGGCCGCCGTGATGTCGGAAATTTGAAGTTTTACCGGATTCCTGATATTCACGGTACACTCGTGAAATGGTCGTACGGAAAAATCCCCACTTTATCGCTACCTTAGAGATGCTGTGTCGCACCGCTCGTGCGCCGACTATAACACCACGTTCAAACTCAATTAAATCTTGATAATCTGCCAGTGTAGCAGCAGTAACCTACCTAACAACCGCCCAGGTGCTTGTTGTCTCATATAGGCGTTGCCGACCGCAGCGCCGTATTCTGCCTGTTCTCATATTTCTGTATTTGAATACGCATGCCTGTGCCAGTTTCTTTGGCGCTCCAGTATATACACTATTCAAATAAGGACACTGCTAGCGTTTGATAAAGAACTGCTTTCGAGGACAGTTAATAATTTCGTACGGTTCTCGCTTACCTGGAACTGAAGTTATCCTCATCATATTTCTGCAGAATATTGGGCATAAATATTGAAGTAATATGACTGGCTCTAGTAGCGACATATTACTTGTGTAAGCTACGCCTATTGGAAATTTATGTTTCGAAAATCGAATAACTCCTTATTGCAAGATAGTTTTCCAGCCTCTGCAACAAACTTATATGTTATTATTATTCAACTAAATATTATGTCGTTGGTCGTCATAGACTAAACCATCATTTATGAAAGATATATATTACGAGTAACATATGAGCATAGTTACTGATATGCAATCAAACGTTATATTACACCAATGCAACTTCTGTGTTTTTAGATGTCTCCACTGTGCATACCGCGCTGAGTTTCGCAATCGCAAACATCGTTGTGAAGGTATTTCCTTTCGTAGACGTGTTACTATACTGACTCGAAGGCTGTATGAATACTTATAAACAACGAACCCACCAGGTTACGCCATCCATATCTGTAGAGCGTCAACTGGATATCGTGTGACTTGTCAGGGCCTATATTCGGACGTTTTCTGCTTTCGGAATACATGCTGAAGCTCATTTGGATCTACATTTACATGCATACTCCGCAGACGTTCGAGTGCCGATAAGAGGTTTTATCTCCCAGGAAAGTTTTGTTAAGGTGTTACCGGAGGTAATCCACAGCTTTCCGTGACCGAGGATCGCAGTATACTGCAGCTTCATCCCTCAGAGCAGACGATAATAGCGTCGAATCCTAATGGTGCCACAAATTATCATTACGAGTAGTTTTTGAGAACATTTCTCGTGGAGAGCAGTGCTTTTTCTTGTTAATACTTTAAAATGAACAAAAACAGTCTCGACAGCAAGAAACTTTTATTGTTGTGGTTGCCGGTTTCGGTCACTTTCTGACCATCTTCATACCTCATACCATGATGGTACGCGGAGATGGAGAACGGAGCAAGCGTTACGATCTCCATGAACGTGAATTGCTGAGCATCATTGTATGAGGTCTGAAGATTATCATTACCACTTATGATGTTGAGTGTTTATTCAAGCAAATAGGTCACAAGTTATTGCCTGTTGAAGTAAACACGGCATCAAAACTGAACTGAGTTCAGTATTAACCGTTCGAATACTACCATACCAATAACGTCAACTAAAGAGTATAGTTGTGGCAACTGAAACCAGTTATGCACTGAATAATTATGATATTTAGTCAGTTTACTAAACATTTTGAAAATTAACCAGTCACGATAGTTGTTTCCATGGAGACATTGCCGTCACTGCTTCTTCCATGTATAGATTGAAGAGTAGGAGCGAAAGAATACGTCCCTGTTTTACACCGTTTTAAATTCGAGCACTTCGTTCTTCATTTCGCAGTCTTATTGTTCCCTCTTGGTTGTTGCACATGTTGTATCCTACCCGTCTTTCCGTATAAATTACCCAGACTTTTCTCACAATTTCGAACACCTTGCTCCATTTGACATTGTCAAGGTCGACAAATCCTTTGAATGTGTCTCGCCGGCCCCTGGTGGCCGAGCGGTTCTAGGCGCTACAGTCTGGAACCGCGCGACCGCTACGGTCGCAGGTTCGAATCCTGCCTCCGGAATGGATGTGTGTGATATCCTTAGGTTAGTTAGGTTTAAGTAGTTCTAAGTTCTAGTGGACTGATGACCTCAGATGTTAAGTCCCATAGTGCTCAGAGCCTTTTGAATGTGTCTCGATTTTTGTTCAGTCTTGCTTCTATTATCAAGCGCAATGTCAGAACTGCCTCTCTGGTGGCTTTACCTGTCCTAAAGCCAACTGATCGTCATCTAAAACATTTTCAGTTTTCTTTTACATACTTCTGCATGTTATTTCTTTCAGGATCTTGGACGCGTGAGCTGCTAGCCTGATTGTACGATAATTCTCGCGTTTGTGAGCACTTGTTATTTTACGGATTGTATCGATGATGTTTTTCCGGAAGTGTGATGGTATATGCCACTCACCAACGTGAACAGTCGTGTCGTTGCCACTTCCCCCAATGATTTTAGATATTTTGATGCAATGTTATCCATCCTTTCTGCCTTATTTGATCTCAAATCGTCCAAAAGTCTTTTAAATATTGATTCTAATAGTGGATCTTCTGTCTCTTCACTGTCGTGTCTTCTGCACACAGAAGGTTCCAGAATCCGTCAGGTAGAGCCGACCTCGACGAATAGCGCATCGGACGCCAGCTGAAGCAGAGGCAGTGACGCAGCGGAAGCCAGCACGGTGTCGTGTCCGCGTGACAATGTTGATGTCGGCAGACAATTGGACGGATTTATGCGTTCCAGATAATGCGGCAATGCAGGAGAAGTCATGCGTGCTCACGCACGCGCTGCACAAGCGTCAGGCACGAACGTCCCACTCCCGTGTAATGAGCACACTGCTCTCAGTGATGACAAATGCCGATGGAGAGACTCGCCCGTCATACTTGCTGCACGCTCCGTATCACTCTTCCTCTAGCACTATTTGCTTTTAATTTTACCGGATGTTGTTTTGACATTTTTGGACGCCGAATCAGTTTCCCTAATATCATTAGTTTTTCTAGTTCTTCGCATTTTTCGGACAACCATTTCGCTTGTCTTACCTGTACTTCCTTTTTATTTCGTTCTTCAGTGAGTTAAATCTCTATATTATACGTTATATCTCGCCTTACAGAAATGTCAAAGTTCGTAATAACTGACGGAAAATAATGGACTAAAACAGAAGTAACATCTGGCGTTCCCCAAGAGGCGTTATATGCCCTCTGCTGTTCCTAATCTACATAAATGTTTGAGGAGACAACCTGGGCAGCCCTCTTAGATTGTTTGTACATGAAGCTGTAGTTTGCCGTTTTGTAAAGTCACCAGATGATCAAAACGAAATGCAAAATGTTTTGGACAATATATACGTATGCTGTAAAAAGTGACAATTAACTCTAAATAATAAAATGTGTGAAGTCACCCACATGAGTACCAAAAAGGAATCCGCTAAGTTTCAGTTACGCGAAAAAGCACGTAAGTCTAATGGTTGTAAGCTCTAAATACTTAGAGATTACGATTACTTAAACAGGAACGATTACACAAATAATGTTGTGGAGAAAGAAAGCCAGACACTCTCATTTATTGGAAGAACACTCAGAAAATGTAACAGGTCTACTGAAGCGACTGCTGACACTACGCTTCCTTCCCTCTTTTTGAGTACTGCTGCGCAGTGGGGGACCCGCATCAAACAGGATTCGTGAATGACATCGAAAAATTTCAAAGAAGGGCAGTTCTTTTTGTGTCGTCGAGAAATGAGGGAGACAGTGCCACGGACATGGCTCCCAAACTGGAGTGTCAGTCATTAAAACAAAGGTGTTTTTCGCTGAGGCAAGAGCTTCTCATTAAGTTTCAGTTTTCTCCTTAGAGTGGCAAAATATTTTGTTAACGTCCAACTGCATAGGGAGAAATTGTCGTCATAATAAAATAAGAGAAATCAGAGTTCACAGGGAAAGACCGAAGTGTTCCTTTTTCCCACGAGCTGTTCGAGAGTGGAACGGTAGAGAATAAGCTTAAGGGTGGTTCGATGAGCTCTCTGCCAAGCACTTAATTGTGAACTACCGAGCAATCATGGAGACGTAGATGGAGATGTATGTGTCTTTTTCTTTGTTAGTTTGCCATTTGGCAACCAAACTGTATCTGTCTATAACAAAGTACATGTGTCGCGTAGGGCTAAGTGGTTTGGACAGCAAGTGGTGTAATTTAATGAGTTAAGGCTACGCAGCCCACTGAGCAATTAATGCTGAGAAAATTATGAAGTTCGAAGTATGTAGTTATTTCAGTTCTGAAATTAATAGTTCACTAACTGGTACTGCCAGTTAACAGATTTGGCCTTTAAAATAGATCTTAAATATGAACTCGTTCGCCTCGGTAGCTGAGCGGTCAGCGCGGCGGATTACCAAGATCCCTGGGATCGATTCCCGATCACGTCGTAGATTTCCTCCGCTTGAGGACTGAGTTTTCTATTAGCCCTAAATTCTTATCGTCATAATTCTCGTTCCACTGTTGGGCTGAACGAATGAGCACCACCTGATCATTCGTTGTAAGTATTCCTCATTTATGGAAATGACTACTATCACTAAAAGTTCATACATTTATTAATTTTGAACTGATATACAGATTTAATTATCGATCTTTGATTCTGGACGAAAAAAGTATTTAATTGCGTAATCCATTGATATAGCTTTAACTCTTGATCACTCAGACAACACAATTTTCAGTTACTTGCCGCTCTTTTACCTCTCACATTCATCTCAGTAAGCTGCTGGTCTTCTTAAATTCTTTAGTACGATACGTACAGAAATAGTTTCTATACCGTGAAGTGAGAACACGGGCTCACCTGGATGCAGTGGTCGATTGTCACATAAAAAATTCGGAGTTCGTGGAGCAGAGTGAGTACAATTTGCAAGTTAAATTATCCTATGATGGCAAAATGAGTATTACGACCGGGTAGAAATTGCAGATTCTTTTACGCAACCGGATTTACGCAACGCCTACGTATAGCATAGCAGTCAATCCGTGACAACGATTATTGGTAAGTCAAAAATTAATTTTAACTGCTTGCACATATTGAGTATCCTTCTTACAGCACTCTCCATACATTGGGCATCATACTTCGAATACTGTTTAACTTCAAACATGAAATTTCCCTTAGGTGCCTAAAACGACGCACGAGAACTAACAAGAAATATGCCAGTGTCGAACACGTCTACCATCATGAAGGATTAAAGACAGAGCAGCTCCTTTTAAGTCTTATTACACTTTGCAGTTACATAAAACCAAGGAAGTAAAGAAGGCAGCGCCAGAGTTCCACCGAGGGGCGTCTGCATAAGTATGTCGCCTCTGGAGCTTGCGGTTACACCTTCCGCAATCAACCGCTCTCGCGCGCGTTAGGCAAAGAGCACGAACCCCACTACTCTGTGCCCACAGATCGCACCTCAGTACACCATCATTTGCACTTGTTATGAGTTTACACATGAAATAAAGTGGTGTGCATAATTCCTACTTCTCTATGAACATTTATGTACTCCCTTATTTTGTCGATTAGTTGAAGCATTGAATAAAATGTTCTCGGGTTTCCAACCACGTCAATTGCTTAAAACTACACGAGCTTTCGCCCAAGCACTGCTTGGCCATTGTTAAGTGGTATGACTGCCAGTGGGCTGTTGTTGCGCCCTTATATAAGCTAGTTGCCGGCTGTGACGTCACTGGTGCCCGTGACATTGCCATATATGGGCATGTTTTGAGTTGGCGTTCGATGTGCCCTCTTCGACCGCGCGATCGCTGGATCCCACCCAGCGCTGAGCTGCAAGCCACTGTCTCTATTCATGGTGTTTGCACGCCACCAGCCATCATCATTCAGCACAGAAGTGCACAGTATTACAAACATTGGTGCATCGTGCAAGAGTAGTATCAGACGATAACCTGCCCCATGAACTGAGCCACCTACGCAAGGTTTTAAGGAATAATGGCTACAGCGCCCATCAAGTGAAAGAAGTGATTACTGGGAAATATCAGAATAAGACCACCGACGAAGAGCAGGAAAAAAATTGTTTTGCTGCCATTCTGTGGCTCTGTGTCGGGCAAGATAAGCCACCTGTTGAAAAGGCACAAGATCAAATCAATCTTCAGATCTCCAACGAAAATCCGTCAATTACTGGAACCAGTTAAAGACGTAGTAGGTCTCAGAACACCTGGAGTCTACAAAAATACCTTGTGAGTGTGGCCAGAAGTACATCGGACAAAGCCGGCCAGAGTGGCCGAGCGGTTCTAGCCGCTACAGTCCGGAACCGCGCGACCGCTCGGTCGCTGGTTCGAATCCTGCCTCGGGCATGGACGTGTGTCATGTCTGTAGGTTAGTTAGGTGTAAGTAGTTCTAAGTTCTAGGGGACTGATGACCTCAGAAGTGAAGTCCCATAGTGCTCAGAGCCATTTGAACCATTTCGAACATCGGACAAACAGTGCGCACTGTGGAACAACGCAGGAAAGAACACGAGAGGTATTATCGCCTACGCTATCCAGAGAAATTTGTGTTAGCTGAGCATGCGTTAGAAAACGGTCACCACATAAAATTTGACGATACCTCTGTCGCGGCTCGCACTAACGGCTTCTGGGAAGCTATTGAACTAAAAATTACCGCAAATAGCCTGAATAGAGACGGTGGCTTGCAGCTCAGTGCTGCGTGGGATCCAGCGATCGCGCCGTTGAAGAGGGAACATCGAATGCCGACTCAAAACATGTCCATATATGACAATGTCACGGGCACCAGTGACGTCACAGCCGGCAGTCCACTGGCAGTCATACCATTTGACAATAGCCAAGGAGTGCTTGTGTAGTTTTAAGCAACTGACGCGGTTGGAAACCCGAGAACATTTTATTCAATGTTATCGCCACGAGACTCTGCATTCATACAGTTGAAGCATTTCTTCTGATACCCAAGTTCTCTTCGTAGCTGTCTCTTCTCTGTTTGTCTGTCCACCTTCTGTGACTGCCATATCCGTTCTTCTCCAATTGAACTGCCTACTGTATTCATTATCGCAATATCTTCTATCTGAGAGAATTCGATCGCATCTCATCACTCCACCGTACTTCAGAACCCCAATTTTTTCCACAGTGATTCGACCGAACGATTGTTTTAAACGTCAGTCTACTTTTCATCACTCCTAAATTGTGATCTGAGTCTGTAACTGCGCCTGAATAGGCGGAAAATTCCAAAAATGATTTCGAAATGGCATGACATCATGCAATCCCACTGGGTTCTTTCCCTGTCTGCAGGCCTCCACCTCTTGTACGTTTTGAGCACTGTATTTGCTAATATTAGATTGGTGCATAAGTTCTTAGCGGTTTTGTTTCGCATGTTGCTATTCCGGTTACTATAGGTTTATTTATCAACTGTCATTTTTTATTTGTAGTTCACTGTCCTTGTGTCAGTTTACGTATTGTCATTTTGTCATCTGGTGATAGTGGGTGGAGCTGTGGGCGCTAGAAAATGGAGTGCGAAATGAACAAATCGGAACATTTCAGACATATTCTTCTGTTTGAATTCACTGGAGGAGTGACAGAATCGGAGGCAGTCAGAAACATTTGCCCCGTGTATGGGGATAATGTCACTGGACAGAGCACAGCAAGAAAATGTTTTTACGTTTTAAGAAGAATCGTTTTGACATTAGGAACACCTTTAGTGTTCGATGAAGATCGTTTAAATAAATTAATGCGCAATGATCCACCTCAGTGTACTCGAGGATTGGCAAATGCGATGAACTGTGATCGTTCTACTATCGTGCTACATTTGCATGCAGTGAGGAAGATTCAAAAATCGGGTGTATGGGTACCGCATGCTCTAAGCCAAAATCACAAAAGTCAGCGGATGCCCATATGTGCATCTCTGTTTGTTCGTCATCAATTGGCGCGTCAACAACGCCGACCATTCCCCTCCTGTATCGTTACTTGTGACGAAGAGTGGTGTTTCCATGCTAACATAAGGAAAAGAAGGCAATGAGCCCAAACGAAGCAGCTACTTCCCGAACAAGACCTGCGCGCATCCACGATAGATAATGTTATGCACCTGGTGGAACAGCGACGGTGTGGTGTACTACAAATTACTTGCCCGAGGTGTAATCATCATTTGTGATATTGAAATGAAATGATCGTATGGCATTTACTGGCCGGGATATCCCCTTCGGGGTTCGGCCGCCGTATTGCAAGTCTTTTTAGTTGACGCCACTTGGGCGACTTGCATGTCAATGATGATGAAAATGATGATGGACAACAACACCCAGTCCCCTGCCGGGAATCGAACCCAGGCCCGCTTGCGTTGTAGGCGGTAACGCTACCGCTGCGCTACGTTGGTGGACCATTGCTGATATTTATTGTCAACAACTGAAAAGTCCTGCAGACGCAATCCAACAACGACGACTAAGAAGACTGTTTGAAGTGATACTACTCCAGCAAAACGCCTACCCGCATTTCGCTAGACTGACAAAAACCCCATACAGAAATTGGGTTGGGAAGTCATTCAACACCCACCTTTTTCGCATGATGTTGCGCCCTCAGATTCTCACCTTTTCCGCTCTCTGACGAGCAACCTTCAAGGAAATTCCTTTCCGAACATGGCTCGACGAGATCTTCACCTGCAAACCATGCGATTTCTACAGTGGTGGAATCGAAAATTTATCGCCGCATAGGCAGACTGTAGTGAAGGAGAACATATTACTGATGACTAAAGTCTTTGTTATGTGTATCTGTTCTTTTTATTAAACTTACGAACCTCCCAAATAGCTGAAATTTATTGCAGAATTCAATTAGTCTTTCATCTTTTCCATTCCTACTACCGAGGCCACATTCTCCCGTAACGCTGTCTTCTCTTGTCTCCTCTACTGCAGCATTCCTCACACCCATTACTGTTAGATTTTCACCCCCTTTGCATACTTAATGAATACCCTCATATACTTTCTCTTCGATCTTCTGCATGTGGCATAAGCATATACGAGGCGATTCAAAATTACTATTACAGCCTTCTAGGGACTCTATTGGGGAATTAGTAGACAAAGTCATCGGGTTCGGTTGTGTGTGACGAATGACGCTTTATTCGAAGTCTACAGTGCAGCGCGTCCACTGAGCACCACAGTGAACCCTCCTAGTTTCGAACATACCAATTCCTCGCAGCTGTTGCTGTAGCCGGACTAAGGCATCATGTGATGTTATAATTACAATTAGGACTTACTACGGCGCCCCTCATCTTGTGTGCGTACCGGGAATCGAGAGATTTGAAAGTGACCTGGCCCTCAAACTGATTTTACATTCAAATGGTACATTTCCGAGCATGGTTTCTTGTCAAAACTTCATGAAAGTTCTCCGTACAACCCCTAAAAGACTGTAACAGGAACTTTGAATCACCCTGTATATGTGAATTATTGTTGTTGGCGTTTGTTCATTGCCGAGTTTGATGAGAATAATCATATCGCTGAGTTTTTCATAGTAACTCTCTGTCCTACACTCCTATTCATAACAATTTCTACTCCCGTTATGTTATTTTTCGCCGGCCGCGGTGGTCTCGCGGTTCTAGGCGCGCAGACCGGAACCGCGCGACTGCTACGGTCGCAAGTTCGAATCCTGCCTCGGGCATGGATGTGTGTGATGTCCTTAGGTTAGTTAGGTTTAAGTAGTTCTAAGTTCTAGGGGACTGATGACCTCAGATGTTAAGTCCCGTAGTGCTCAGAGCCATTTGAACCATTGTTATTTTTCTCCGATGGTGTATTGGTTGTTAAATATTTTTCTCATAGTCACCCCTCCCACCCCCCCCCCCCCACCCCATTGGCTGCCACCTGGCACAGATCCCAGTGGGGGACTCGTAGAGATTATTTAGTCAGTGGAGAGATCACGTTCTTTAATGCAGATGATGTGGTTGTTTACAAGACGGTAGCAACGCCGGAAGACTGTACCAATTTGCAAAAGGACCTGCAGAGAACCGATAAATGGTGAAGAGACTGGCAGCTGACGATGAGCTTAATTAAATGTAATATATTGCACGTACATAGGAGAACAGATCCACCAGTATGTAACTACAACGCTTATGACAAATTAATAAACGATCTGTCATAAAATATGTAAGAGTAACCATCCGGAGCGACCTTAAATGTAATAACCACATAAAACAAATAGTAATAAAAGCAGATCCATAGGAAGCACGTTAAGGAAATGCAACTCACCCTCGAAAAAAGTGACTTGCAAAACACTTGTTCGACCAATTCTTGAGTGTTGTTAATTACTTTGGTACCCTTACCATATATTACTAACGGAAGGGATAGAGAAAATCCAATGAAGAGCAGCGAATTGCAGCACGGATATGCTCAACAAATTCCGAATGAAATGTTCAAATGTGTGTGAGATTTTATGGGACTTAACTGCTAAGGTCATCACTCCCTAAGCTTACACACTACTTAACCGAAATTATCCTAAGGACAAACACACACACCCATGCCCGAGGGAGGAGTCGAACCTCTGCCGGGACCAGCCGCACGGTCCATGGCTGCACAACCTTGGACCGCTCGGTCAATCCCGCGCGGCTGTTTCCGAATGAAACAGGGAAGATGGAATGAGATAGTGGTACCAGAAGTAACCTCTGCCACATAACATCAAGTGGCCTGCGGAATATAAATATAGATTTCCATAGCCGTCTGCATCCTCATGCCGCTGATCACTGTTGATTGTTCCACCTGACGGGGGCAATTTTCAACCGCATGGATGGGTAAGAAAGTCCCGCGTATATCTGTCCTCTCCTTCGCCCTCTTTGAGAAGGCCGTTAGCAGAACGAGGGTTAGTCTGTGTGCCGGATGCCTTCGGCTGCAATTGTTGATTATTTTTATGCGAAATTTATACAATGCCTGAGTTCCAACGCCAGACGCAGTACTTTTTGACAACCTGCTAGTCTCAAAGACGCTGACCCTAGAACACGGTATCTTTCCAGCTTCACTATATTCAAGTTACTTACACGAATTGAATTTACATCTGCACCTATGTTCATAAATTAATAATAATTTCAGAATGTGGTGCCACACACGGTATTGGTAATAAAATGAGATAACCACCCCGAAACACATGTGCTACAAAACCCCACTGTTTCCTTCGCATGTACCTCGACATCAATATGGGATATGATCACCATGCACACGTACACAGGCCACACAACGGGTTGGCATACTCTGGATCATGTGGTCGAGCAGATGCCTGGGTATAGCCTCCCAAATGGTTCAAATGCCTCTGAGCACTATGGGATAGTCCCCTAGAACTTAGAACTAATTAAACCTAACTAACCTAAGGACAGCACACACATCCATGCCCGAGGCAGGATTCGAACCTGCGACCGTAGTAGTCGCACGGTTCCGGACTGAAGCGCCTAGAACCGCTCGGCCACCACGGCCGGCTATAGCCTCCCATTCTTGCACCAGTGCCTGTCGGAGCTCCTGAGATGTTGTAGGAGTTGGGCAGTGATACGTCGACCGAGAGCATCCCAGACGTGCTCGATGGGCATTAGGTCTGGGAAACAGGCAGGCCACTCCATTCGCCTGATATCTTCTGTTTCAAGGTACTCCTCCACGATGGCAGCTCGGTGGGGCCGTGCGTTATCATTCATCAGGAAGAAGACGGGACCCACTGCTCCACTGAAAAGGCGGACGAACTCGTGAAAAATGACTTCCCGTCCCGATACACCTGACCTGTTACAGTTCCTCTGTCAAAGACATGCAGGGGTATACCATCAAACCATGACCTCCATACAGGTCCGTTTCAAGGACATTAAGGGGTTGGTACCTGGTTCCTGGTTCACGCCAGATGAAAACCCTGTGGGAACCACTGTTCAGACTATACCTGGACTCGTCCTTGAACATAACCTTGGACCACTGTTCCAATGACCATGTACCGTATTCTTGACACCAGGCTTTGGGGGCTCTCCTGTGACCAGGTGTCAGTGGAATGCATCTTGCAGGCCTCCGGGCGAATAAACCATGTCTGTTCAGTCTTCTGTAGACTGTGTGTCTGGCTGCAACTGTTCCAGTGGCTGCGGTAAGGTCCCGAGCAAGGCTACCTGCAGTATTCTGTATCCGTCTGCGGGCACTGATGGTGAGATATCGGTCTTCTTGTGGTGTTGTACACTGTGGACGTCCCATACTGTAGCGCCTGGACACGTTTCCTGTCTGCTAGAATCGTTGCCATAATTTTGAGGTCACACTTTTTGGCACACAGAGGACCCGTGCTACGACCGCTGTGTTTGACCAGCCTCCAGTCGCCCTAGTATTCTACCCCTCATAACGTCATCAATATGTGTTCTTTGAGCCATTTTCAACACACAGTCATCATTAGCACGTCTGGAAACGTCTGCACACTTACTCACTGCACCGTTCTTTGACATCCACGAACACATCTCTGCGTATGTGGATTGCTGCCAGAGCCACCATGCGACGACCGCAGGTCAAATGCATCGCATAGTCATACCCTGAGGTCATTTAAACCCGCAAACCGCCCACCAGAGAGTTGTTTCACCATGTATCAGCAGTATCCTTAATTTGTGAGCATGAGTGTAGTTACGCAGTCGTATGCTATGAATTCCGACGGGAAAAGGCGCTAGAACGTGGAAAGAAGTTTGTCAGTTTTGACTAAATTCTAACACCAGTGAAATAGATACAGTGTCAGTGGTGTTGAGAAACAGATAAAATCGTTAAAAGTGAACAAATCCCAAGTTCCCGACAGAATACCTATCAGATTCTATATCCAATTCGCAGGTGAGTTGTCCCCTCTGTTAAGTACAAACAATCGTAGGTCCCTCAAACAAAAGACCGTGCCCAGTAATGGGAAGAAAGCACAGGTCATTCCTGTCTACAAGAAGGGTAACCGAAATGGTCCATAAAACTGCCGTCCAATATCCTTGACATCCTTCTGTAGTAGAATCTTAGAACATTCTTGAGCTCAAACATGAAGAGGTATTCTCAAGCAGATCTACTTCCTCCATGCCAACCAGGACGGACTTAGAAACATAAATGATGTGAAACCCAACACACACTTTTCTCAAATAGCATCCTGAATGCCTTGGATCAAGGCAAAGGTAGGTGCAGTATTTCTCTCTTTCCAAAAAAGCATTTGACTCAGCACCACATCTACGTTGATAATCAAATGTAGGATCACATCGTATATGCGTAAAAAATGTGGCTGAACTGAGAATTTCTTGGCCGAGATGACGCAGCATGTTATCTTGGACGGAGAGTCATCGACACGTGCTGAAGTAACTTCGGGTGTATCCCAGGAAAGCTTGTTGTTTCTCTTTCTGCTCAAGTTGTATATTAATGATCTTGCGAGCAGTATTAAGAATAACCACAGACTTTTCGTAGAAAATGCAAAATAGGCTGAACTAAGCTGTAAAGCCGGCCAGAGTGGCCGAGCGGTGCTAGGCGCTACATTCTGGAACCGCGTGACCGCTACGGTCGCAGGTTCGAATCTTGCCTCGGGTATGGATGTGTGTGATGTCCTTAGTTTAGTTAGGTTTAAGTATTTCTAAGTTCTAGGGGACTGATGACCTCAGAAGTTAAGTCCCGTAATGCTCAGAGCCATTTGAACCATTTTAAGCTGCAAAAATATTCAAACATTGATAAGATTTCATAGTGGTTCAATGGTTGGCAGCTAGCTTTAAATGTTAAATGTTAAACTGTGCACTTCACAGGAAAATAGTATTCTATCAGTATAATATTAGTGGGTGAAAGTAGGAATTTGTACACTCGAATAAATACTTGGATGTGTAAGTTCTTCACTATGTGTTTCTGTATTAAATTTAGATCAAATTTATCTGCTCCTCTATACAACATCTACGTATTAAAAAAACTGTGTACCTATAAACTGTTATCAACTTAAACCCATATGCTAACCTTCGACTAAACAGAACCTAATCTGAATTGAACTGTAACTGGTCTGAATACCACTAGTCTTTATATCAAATGCGCAAATGAAATAAAACAATTATCTGGCCCTAATCAAAATTTCAGCTTACCTTGCATCTTGACAACATTATTGCAGTTTTTTCTAAAGCACAATGAAATTTCCAAACAATACTCGAAGTGTTGCATAGCGTATAGCGCAATGTTGTAACGCGTAGTGATAAATGTTCTTTACACATTGGGATGAGGAGAGTAACTACTCCTTTGAAAAGATATTCCAAGGCAACGGTTTGGAATGAATTTTTTATTCAAAAAGACAGAATATAACTTCGCGTGATCTTCACGCGTAATATTGGTCTAAACAACACTATGCTTAACAAAGTGAATAATGATTTAAAAGGGGTATATTGTTAACAGAGAAGTTAGATACTACTCTTTCAAAAAAAGTTGTCAAAATTTATATTTTTTATACATCATATTCATCCTTGCTGTCCTTTTCCATAAATTTTCTTCATCTAACAGATACAATCACAAGTCAACACAGCATTACTGAATACGTTCGTCAAGTACCACACTTCAACCAATAATGTACAAATATATCACACAGGCAAAGATTTTGCCACAACAAGACCAAAGGTTGTTTAAGAGTAACATAACTTGCTCTCTCTCTCTCTCTCTGACGTGGACATCGTTAACTAACAAAACTCAAAATGACATGCCCACCTTACAGGTGTAACACTTAGTAGGGTCATGAAATGGAACAATCACATGGACTCAATCGTGCGCAAAGCAGGTTGCAGACTTCTGTTTATTGGGAGGATGCTAGAGAAATACAACCAGTATGCAAAGAAGATTGCTTAAAAATCACTCGCGCAACCCATCCTAGAATATTGCTCAAGCATGTGGGACCCATATCACACGGGGTTGGCAGGGCATATTGGACGCGTGCAGAGATGGACGGCACGAATGGTCACAGGTTTGTTTCATCTGCGAGAAAATGTCACTGAGATGTTGAAAGAACTGAACTGGCAGACTATCAGGCGGAAACTATCCCGAGAAATTGCGCTAAACTATGTTTCAAGAACCGGCCTTAAAGAAAGACTCTAGGAATATAACACAACCTATACATAACGCTCCTATAGGGATCGTGAGGATAAGATTAGGTCAATTACAGCATGCGCAGAGGCATTTAAACAAACTCTTTCCCAGCTCTACGTACGTGAATGGAACGGGAAAAACTCCTGCTAAACGGTGCTGTGGGACGTACCCTCTGCCATGCGCCTCGTGGTGGTTTACACAGTGTATATACAGATGGACGTATGAGCACATCTGGTCCCATCCAGGAAGCGCGCCACACAGCTCACTCACTGCATGCGACAGCCACACCTACTTCCCTCCTTGCTCCTTACTCGCACACCACATACCCCGCTCTTCAACTCTTGACGATCGCTTCCGCTCCAACAGCGCTGAATGCGCTGCCGTGCGGTGGACGACTTTCGCCTTTCAAGAAGACTCAAGTCGTCCGCTGATCACTCCTACTCCCCTTTCTTACGCCTACGTTGGTGTATCTGATGACGGCAGCAGACAGGACCTTTACAGATTTATCAGCGAACATTGATTTCTGAAATAAAGTCTGCCTTGGCGACGGATTCTACTGCTGTATACAAAGGAGACTGCTCACAAAACACTCGTCCGACCCACCGTAAAATATTGCTCAAGTGCATGGGACCCACTTCCGTGCTGCTTACGCGTAATGGTGGTGAATACCGCAAACGTAAGTCTGCAAAATTCTTCACCACAATTATCGATTAAATCATCACACAAACTATTATTAGGAAACTCCTCATCGCACCCCCTCACATTTAGCGGTACGGTGGGCCAGTGAATAGCCCGTCAAAAACTGGACACAGATCAAGCGTGAAGGCAAGAAGGTGTAGTGAAGTGTCAAAAAAGAAGCAATATCGAAACAATGAACTATCCAGGCTCAAGATGTGCAACATCGAGCGACTGTGACTAGCAACGGCGTCGTTATTACGTGGTCAATGTGTTGGGCTGCGAAGGGGGAGATCAGGGTTCAAATCTTCCTCGTACCTATATACATATTTTTTTCACAAAATTATGGAATGTCCGTCCGATCATTGACGTGTCTGTTGGCGGTATTTACATTTGTGTCCGTGTCGTGGTGTAATATCCATGTGAAACAGCGAGGTGTGAGAAAGGGACCTCCACAAGTACCACATGTTGGTTGGGTTGTTTGGGGGAGGAGACCAAATAGCAAGGTCATCGGTCTCATCGTATTAGGAAAGGAGGGAGAAGGAAGTAGGTCGCGCCCTTTCAAAGGAACCATCCCGGCATTTGCCTGGAGTGATTTAGGGAAATCAAGGAAAACCTAAATCAGGATGTACGGACGCGGGATTGAACCGTCGTCCTTCCGAATGCGAGTCCAGTGTGCTAACCACTGCGCCACCTCGCTTGGTCCACATGTTATGAATCTAGCTTTGTTGTAACATAGTTCTAACCCGTTTATTTGTTTTCATTTCTGTGAGGTGTCTATGCGGCATCCCGCTTGCTCTCACCATTCATCGCATTTACTTGCCCTGGAAATATATTCTTAACACAAGACTCACATTCTACAACTAATGCATACTATCACAGCAGCTAAGACTACAGGACAACAGGCACGTTAATTGCAGTACAGATAGTTCATCATTTTGTGAGAAAAAATATAGGGAATGAAGAACATTTGAACACGGATTTTCGCCTTTGCAGTCCAACACCGTAATGACACAACCACAATGCCATGGCTCTTTAAACTCGCTCGATGTTGCACATCTTGAGCTTGCATCGTTCGTCGTTTTCGCTTTTGCCTTTTTTTTCACATTTCACTACACCTTCTTCCTTTTTTCGTTGTTGATCTGTGCTCAGGTTTTGACCTGCTCTTCACTGGGCCATTTTACTACTAATTCTGATGTGGATGCGATGGTCAGTTTCCCTTTTAAGGTAAGGGATATTTGGAACAGTGATTTTTTTCAGTCATTTACCACGCTCAGGAAAATCATGTCTACCAGGAAAAAAATATGAGGCTGATTTACTCATTTATTCGTCGTTATTTATCTCGCATTTTTCAACAGGCGAAGACATATGTAACTTATTAGAAACCATAGTTTTCAGTTTGTCTCTTATATCATCGATTGTTTGTTCAAACCCTGATTGTGGAAGAAATTTTAGGTTGTAGGTATATGAGTGGCATGGGTAGAGACGCTGCTAGATGCCAGTTGAACTGTTTCATGTATCCCTAAGGTGCTACAGGCCCCATTTCTGGTTGCCCATAAGAGCAATCAAATTTAAGAAAAATAATTTTTCGCAATGGATAACATGATGTTAAAAGAAAACTAGAACGGATGGCCCAATAAGGCAAATCACAAGTAAGTGCCTCGCAAACGGTTTACGGAACCATCTTCACAATAATTCTCTATTATTCCACCCTCGAAAAACTGTAATGTAATAAAATTAAAAAAAAATTATACCTTTATTGTCTTAAATAGATAATGGCCTTTCATTGTTAGGCGCCATCTTAGAAAAATCTTTAATATTTTTCTTTTAGCTCATCTACGAGACGTGCTGTCGGTTAGGACAATTAACTTTATTCCAGATCCCACGAGACCGGAGGCTGCTACTAATAATTTAACAATTTTACTTACAGATTTTTCTTTATATAACGAGATAACATCCCAGGCAGAAAAGGTCTGGTCACAGGATTTCAGTTCCATTATAGGATTTCATTTGTAGATGCTAATCTTATATTGGGGAATCGAGACGAAACGTATCGACGATTACGTAAGTACCCTGAGAACTGAGCTGGTTTACTGAGTGCTTATACACGTCGGGCTAAATTAAACAACATTTTACACTGTTAATAATATTCCTACATTAGTTATTTCTCTTTTATGCTGAGCCATTGCGTTAATGTGTGTTTCTTCTTTCTGTAAGTCACGGCTCATATCTCATTTTATTACATTCCACTAATAGTCACAAAATAAACAAAATTTTTTATTTTATTACATTACACTACGCGCAGAGAAAACGAACACCTGTATCTTTCCGTGCGAGCTCTGATTTCCCTAATTTTTTTATGATGATCGTGTCTCCCTACGTAGGTCGGCATCAACAAAATAATTTCGCTATCGGGGGATAAATTTGGTGATTGAAATTTCATGAGAAGATCACCCCGCAACGAGAAGTCATGTATCATGTCCGTGACATTCTCTCTCCTATTTGTCGATAATACAAAACGTGGTGCACTTCTTTGAATTTTCTCAATGAACTTCGTTATCCCTATCTGCTAAGGATCCCATACTACGTTGCAGTACTCCAAAAGAGGACCGACAAATGTAGTGTAGGCAGTCTCTTTTCTAAATCTAGTACGTGTTTTAAGTTTTCTGCCTATAATACGCAGTCTTTGGCTCGCCTTCCCCACAACTTTTTCTATGTGTTATTTCCGATTTAAGTTTTTCGTAATTGTAAATCCTCTTTATTTATCTGAATTTACGCCCTTTCGATTTGATTGATTTACCCTGCAACCGAAGTTCAATGGATTCCTTTTAGCACTCACGTGAATTATTTACTATCGACTGCCAATTTTCGCACCATACAGATATATGTTATAAATCGTTTTGCAGTTTGTTTTGATCTTCCTATGACTTTACTAGGCGGTAAACGATAGCGACATCTGCAAAAAATCTAAGACTGAAGCTCAGATTTTCTTATAAATCTTTTATATAGATAAGGAACAAAAGAGCGCCTATAACACTACCTTGGGGAACACCAGAAATTAGAAATCATTTCTGTTTTACTCGATGAATTTCCGTCAGTTACTGCGAATTATGACTTCTATGACATGAAATCAAGAATTCATTTCCATAACTGAGATGATACTCCATAAACATGCAATTTGATTACACTCAGTTGGTGAGATTGGTGTCGAAAGCCTTCTGGAAATCTAGAAATACGGAATCAGTTTGAAATCCCTTGTCGTTAGCACTTAAGACTTCGTGTGAGTAAAGAGATAGCTGTGTTTCACAGGAACGGTTTCTAAATTCGTGTTAACTGCGCAGCAGTAGATTTTTCTCTTCGAGGTAATTCATAATATAGACCGTTGTCTTCGAAGTAATTCATAATATTCGAACACGATATGTGAATGGCTTATTTCAGTAGTGGTACAAGTCCAATTTTGTTTATTGTGAGATACAGAGTCCTAAAGTTAAGTGAGCCCTGAAAAATCTGCAGTTGAGATACCAGAAATATCCAAGCATATGGCTTCTTCGTAGAGATGAAACTTTCTTTTTGTTTGCTTAGATCATTAATTGCTGAAGCATTATAGGCAGAAAACTGGAGGTAATGGACTTGTACCACTATTGAAAAAAGCCCTTCATATGCTCCATAGTCCTGCTACATATCGACGTTAATGATGTGGGCTTGTAATTTAGTGGATTATTACGATTGCCTTTCAGGAATATTAGTGTGGACCTGTACAACTTTCCAGTTTTTGGGTACGGATCTTTCACCAAGCGAGCGGTTGTATGCTCTTCAAACTAGTGGTCATTTGCTAAAATGCTTCTAAATATTAAACAAAATGATTTGTCCATTGAATCAATCACGACATGAAACTATGTCACAGATACGGCCAATGACTGCAGAATTGTTTAGTGATTTGAAGGAAGTGAGTACGAACACTCATACTTACGCCAAAGCTCTTTATGGATGTAACTAGCTGACTGTAAACGTTAAACTTGCGCAATGAAATCCTATTTTCGCGTCCCCCTCGTCTCGGTGGCTGTATCAACAGCACGTACTGTCCACTCTTAAACGGTGCGAGTTTAGAAGATGGCTGCAGTGGCTGCTGAAAATTCAAAGTCCAGCTTCTGTACTTTGCTCTAAGTCGGAGACGTTCCTTCCTGGAACAAGTCTGCTTTTCGATGCCCCTACAGAAAGTGTATTCTAACCTCTCTCTATCAAACTTCACTGGTTTTGCAAGTGTCGCCAGCCAACCGCAGCAAACCTTGCGAGTTCCGATGGATAATAATTTCATAAATAACTTTAACAATTTCTTGCTCTCTGCTCTCATGGATGTTGTCATGGTTAACCAATAATGAAGTGATACGGTAGAGACAACAGAAAATCACTTCCACTCCGACAAATTTCTAGCCATGGCCAATCAAATGCCCTGCTTATAAACACAAAAGCAAAGGCGTGCTCTACCGAAAAAATTACTGTGAACCAATTACAAAACCCCTTACTCTGATTTAGGCGAACATTCTTGCATGGCACAGCAGGGTCCAATTGATGATGCCACAGCCTTAAACCCTGTGTTTTCATCTGACTATTGAGTAAAATTTTACTAAGGTACTAGGGAAATCCTTCAAAATTGTTGGTGTAACTGATTTCCCAATACAGTTTTTAATTTTCGAGAACCATCTCCACATTTAACTCTCCTTTAATACAGATTTAGCGTAATGAACTAGAGCAACTAATTGTCTTTAATTTATCAGCAATAAAAATATTCTTTTTTTTTAAAACAGACATAAGGTATGTACTGTAAATCCACGAAGACCGTCCACTATTATAACATATTCAAATAAGAATCAATCTTTTTGATACGTCAAAAACCAAACATTTTGTAATTGGCTACCGATATATTTTCATCATTTTACGTTGACTTACAAGACACCGAATTGGTGACCATTTGAACGGGTCGCACAGTGCAGTAAGATACACAGTGAGTTAACGTGCTTCATGCAGTGACTGCATATGGAACGCTAAAGACACACGAAGGTTTGAATATAGAAACGGAACTGAGTAGTAGTATAAATTTGCCCTGATATGTTGGCGATGAGCTGTTGCTAATAATACCGCAGATTTTCTTTTTGCGTCACTATGAGACACGGCACACTGCTTTGTCGATACCACTTCCAGTATGCCATTAGAGTAACAAGAAAAATGGAAGGGGAGATAAAGAATGAGTCACGAAGCTCTTAAGGAAACATTTTCTCTCGCAGATGCCTTACGTCTGTCTAAAAGGAAATGCTTTCATCAGACAAAGAACCTGCCAGTTGTTGGACCTACACTGACTAACGTTCAGCAATTACAATTTCAAAATTAATGCCCCCGCTTGGGAACATTCGTTCTCTCGAGGAATATACGTTAGTGAGATAACCTAGCGGGTTAAGCAGTTTGCAGTTAGAAATATGTGTCTGAGATTAAAGTAATCGGGAGTTTTTTATGTTTGCAAGAGACAGTAAAGGCACGTGCAGCATCATGGTGATAAGCTGTTGTCTTTCTAAAAACTTCTGTCAACTTTAAGAATTCTGTCTTTGTGATACAAAAGTTTATTACTATTTACTCCACTTGATTTCATCCAGTTTAACTGAAGTTTATGTACAAATACGTAACTGCTGATGCCAGCCGGGGTGGCCGAGCGGTTCTAGGCGATACAGTCTGGAACCGTGCGACCGCTACGGTCGCAGGTTCAAATCCTGCCTCGGGCATGGATGTGTGTGATGTCCTTATGTTAGTTAGGTTTAAGTAGTTCTAAGTTCTAGGGGACTGATGACCTTAGATGTTAAGTCCCATAGTACTCAGAGCCGTTTGCACCATTTTTTCGAAACTGCTGATGATCTAGTATTATACACACATCAAAAAAGTTTTGCATCATCCCGGTTTCAGAATCCCTCGAAAGAGACGTTAAGTGTGGATATTGTATCACAGACACAGTTCGTTTGTGTGTTCAGAGATGTCACTAAACCGGCCCAAAGATGTAAACAACCATGTATGAGTAGCGCTTGTTCGACCGAGGGGGTTCCACAGCCGATCAGTTCCAGTCATTCCATCAGGAAGGAGGTACACGGCTCATGATGTCTGTAGTTCAAACATGCCTAGATGGTCAATACCACGGTTCGATAGCGTCCGCATTGTTACTTTGTACCAGGAAGGGTCCAGGCGCCTCGGAGTGAACCAAAGAGATGTTGCTCCAATATGAAGGCGATTCAGTGAGACAGGAACTGTTGATAACAAGCCTCTCTCAGGCCACCCAGTGGCTACTACTGCATTTGATGACTTCTACCTACGGATTATGGCTCGGAGGAACCCTGACAGCAAAGCCACTATGTTGAATAATGATCTTCGTGCAGCCACAGGACTTCTGCTACAACTCAAACTGTGCGCAATAGGTTGAATGATGCGCAAATTCACTCCCGACGTGCATGGCGAGGTCCATCTTAGCAATCGCGACACCATGCAGCGCAGTACAGATGAGCCCAACAACATGCCGAATGGACCTCTCAGGGATGGCATCACGTTTTCTACACCGATGAGTGTCGCATATGCCTTCAACCAGACAATCAACGGAGACGTGTTTGGAGACAACCCTGTCAGGCTGAACGCACGCCGCTGGTGGTCATAGAAGGCGCCGTAACGGTTGTACGATACGTGAATGCCATCCTCCGATCGATAGTGCAACCATATCGGCAGCTTATGGCGAGGCATTGGTCTTCATGGACGACAATTCGCGCCCCGATCGTGCAAAATGTGGTGTCACCGCCAGACACCACACTTGCTAGGTGGTAGTTTTAAATCGGCCGCGGTCCATTAGTACATGTCGGACCCGCGTGTCGCCACTGTGTGATCGAAGACCGAGCGCCACCACAAGGCAGGTCTCGAGATACGGACTAGCACTCGCCCCAGTTGTACGGACGACGTAGCTAGCGACTACACTGACGAAGCCTCGCTCCTTTGCCGAGCAGATAGTTAGAATAGCCTTCAGCTAAGTCAATGGCTACGACCTAGCAAGGCGCCATTAGTAACATTGCATGTATCTAAGGAGCCTCACTTGTATCGCCACAATCTCCAGATGTACCACAAGGATGGATTAAAAAGTATTCCAGCAGCTACGTACTTTTCTATATAGCATTCATTACGTATCTGTTTCAGACCTCACGCCATCCTGCTTTAGCTTAGCGCATGCCTTTCGGCTTCCTCTCATTGTGTCTAGGCTGTCTTGTCTAGACACAACACAAATCTTGTGAATGACTCCCTTCAGGATAACGACATCGCTCGACTGGAGTGGTCAGCATGTTTTCCAGACATGAAACCTATCTAATATGCCTGCGACAGATTGAAAAGGGCTGTTTGTGGACGACGTGACTCAGCAACCACTCGGGGATCTACGCCGAATCGCCGGGGAGGTGTGGGACAGTCTGGACCAACAGTGCCTTGATGAATTTATGGATAGTATGCCACGACTAATACAGGCATGCAACAGTGCAAGAGGACGTGCTACTGGGTATTAGAGGTACCACTGTGTACAGCAATCCGGACCACCAACTCTCGCTGTACGGTGGTACAACATGCAATGTGTGGTTTTCGTGAGCAATATAAAGCGCGGAAATGATGTTTATATTAATCTCTATTCCAATTTTCTGTAGAGGTTCCGGAACTGTCGGAACCGAGGTGACGCAAAACTTTTTTTGATGTGTGTATTTCCAGTGATATAAATGCTTGCGATATAAATGTAAGACGGCGACTGCAAAATGATAGGCTACTGGTAACCTTTCATTCTTGTTCTCTGTCTCTTTTTTTATCCAAACACTTCGTTCTTTGTCTTCCACTCTTCTTATTCCTTCTTGGTTCTTCAAATGTGTGTGAAATCCTATGGGACTTAACTGCTAAGGTCATTAGTCCCTAAGCTTACACTGTACTTAAATTATCCTAAGGACACACACACACACACCCATGCCCGAGGGACCAGCCGCTCAGTCCATGACTGCAGCGCCTTAGACCTCTTGGCTAATCCCTCGCGGCTTTCTTGGCTCTTATACATATTGTGTATTACTCTTCTTTCCCTATAGTTTACCCCCCATTTTCTCAGAATTTCTAACATCTTGCACCTTTTGACATTGGTCAACGCTTTTTCCATTTTGACAGTTCCTATGAGTGTGTATAGGTGCCGGCCCGTGTGGCCGAGCGGTTCTAGGCGCTACAGTCTGGAACCACGCGACCGTTACGGTCGGAGTTTCGAATCCTGCCTCGGGCATGGATGTCTGTGATGTCCTCAGTTACGTTTAAGTAGTTCTAAGTTCTAGGGGACTGATGACCTTAGAAGTTACGTCCCATAGTGCTCAGAGCCATTTGAACCATTTTTTTGTGTCTAGGTTTTCGTTTAGTCTTGCATCCGTTATCAGCGGCAACGCCGGAATGGCCTGTTTCGTTTACCTTCCCTAAAGCGAAACTGATCGTCACGTAAAACATTCTCAGTTTTGTGTTCTATTCTTCTATATATCACTGTTATCAGATATCTGGATGCATGAACTGTTAAGCTAATTGTGCAATGATTATTACACGTGTAGGATCTTGTAATTTTCGGAACCGTGTGGATAGTGCTTTTCCGAAAGTCTGATGGTATTTAGCCAGACACACACATTCTGCACACCAACGTGAACAGTCGTTTTGTTGCCTCTTCCCACAATGATTTTAGATATTCTCATGAAATGTTATCTGTCTCTACTGCCTTATTCTATCATAAGTGTTTCAAAGCTCTTTTAAATTCTGGTTCTAATACTAACTCCCCTGTCCCTTCTGTAGCAACTCCTGTTTCTTCTTCTGTCACGTAATCGGATTTCTCTTTATAGAGGCCTTCAGTGTACTCTTTCCACCTATCCGCTTGCCCCTCTGTATTTAACAATGGAATGCCCACTGCAATATTAACGTTACCACGCTTGCTATTAATTTCACCGAAGGTTGTTTTGACTACTCTATATACTGAGTCAGTCCTACCGACAATCATTTGTTTTTCGATTACTCACAGTTTTCAAGTAGCCATTTTTCCTTAGCTTCCCTGCACTTTCTATTTATATCATTCCTAACTTACTTGTACTTCTGTATTCCTGAACTTCCCTGTACATTTCTCAACTACCTTCTTTCCTCGATCAGTTGAAGTATTTCTTTTGTTACCCGCCGGCCGTGGTGGCCCAGCGGTTCTAGGCGCTTCAGTCCGGCACCGCGCTGCTGCTACGGTCGCAGGTTCGAATCCTGCCTCGGGCATGGCTGTGTGTGATGTCCTTAGGTTAGTTAGGTTTAATTAGTTCTAAGCTTAGGGGACTGATGACCTCAGATGTTAAGTCCCATAGTGTTCAGAGCCATTTGAACCATTTTTTGTTGGTTTCTTTGCACCGTGTTTGTACCTGTGACTTTTTTTTTTTTCTTTCCACATTCTGTGACTGCTCTTGTTAGAAACGTTTACTCCTCTTCAACTGAACTGCCTACTGAGATGTTTGCTGTCGCAGTACCTATAGCCTCTGAGAACTTCAAGCGTATCTCTTCATCATTAATACTTTCATATCCCGCTTCTATGCGCATTGATTCTTCGTAACTAGTCTCGTGAACTTGAGTATGTTCTTCAACACTGCTAAATTGTGATCTAAGTCTATATCTGCTCCTGGGTAAGCCTTACAATCCAGTGTCTGATTTCAGAAACTCTGCCTGACCATGATATAATCCAGCTCATATCTTTCCGTAAATCATGGCGTTTTTCAAATATACCTCCTCCTATTGTGCTTCTTGGACTAAGTATTCGCTGTTACTAGTTAAAATAAATTTGAATTGCAGAACTCAATTATTCTTCTCTTTCAGTCCTAGTACCAAGCGCACATTCTCCTGTAAACCTTTCTTTTACCCTTTCCCCTACAACCGCGTCTCAGGCCCCCGTGACAGTTAGATTTTCAACTCCCTTTACGAACTGAATTACCCCTTCAATATACTCATAGACTTTCTCTGACTCTCCATGATCGGCTAGCGATTTCGGTATGTGTACCTGAACATTGTCGATATTGATTTGCTGTCTGTTCTGATGAAAACTACCCCATTACTGAACTGTTGACAGTAATGTACTCCTTGCCCTACCTTCCTATTCGTCACTAATCCTACTCCCCTTATACAATCTTCTACTCGACTCCGAACGAGTCCTTATTTCTCTTGTCATCGTGGCCCTCACGGGAAATATACGTTGCCGACAGCAGAATAGTACTGCAGCCAGCCGCAAATTTTCTCAGCCGTTTTTTTGCAAAAAGTACAGCCTCCTCTCTCCAGGAATTAACATTTGCGTTGATGAAGCATCTCCGTAGTACCCGCAAGTTGATCGAACCTAGGCCGGCCGGTGTGGCCGTGCGGTTAAAGACGCTTCAGTCTGGAACCGCGTGACCGCTACGGTCGCAGGTTCGAATCCTGCCTCGGGCATGGATGTGTGTGATGTCCTTAGGTTAGTTAGGTTTAATTAGTTCTAAGTTCTAGGCGACTGATGACCTCAGAAGTTGAGTCGCATAGTGCTCAGAGCCATTTGAACCATTTGATCGAACCTACCGGTAGCATATCAGCAACACAACTCTGAATTTCTTTGCTATCGTCGTTTAACCTGACCTGGTGGGGACGCTCAGCACCCGAACAATGCTCGAGAATGTATCGTACCAGTATTCTATAGGCGGTCTGTTTTAATGAAGAGCTAGAGTTTCATAGAATTCTCCCAATAAATCGAATTCGGCCACTCGCTTCCCTATCACCGACTTACATATTTCTTAAATTTCATGCCGCTTTGCAACGTAGAGCTTAGATATTTATTGGATGTGATTGTCAAGCGGCACATCACTAACACTGTATTCAACTGTACAGAACTGTTTCTAGAATACTTCGAACGACTCACGTATCTGGGAATCTGTTCCATATGCTGCAGTGGGTCAAACATTGCTTGATCCCGAATGCCGCCCCGCTCCCGCATATGGAACTTACTTACTTACTTACTCTGGCCACACAAACCGCAGCTGGTCCTTGGCCTTACTCAGTCCAGCCTTCCACACATTCCTGGCATCTGCATCTTCATCTCCCAGACCCAGTATCTGCATGTCTCCCACGATATTATCCTTCCATCTCATTCTCGGCTGTCCCAGTGGTGTCTTTCCTTCAGATTTCCATCCATTACAGCCTTTATTACCGTGTTCTCCCCTCTCCTCCTCACATGTCCATACCATCTCTGTCTCTTAGTTTTCACACTCGCTACGACGTCAGGCAGTGTGTATAATTGTCTGAGTTCTCTGTTTTTCCTTATTCTCCACTGTTCATTATCTTTCACTTATCCATATATTTTTCTCAATACTTTATTTTCAAAGGTGATGAGTTTTTTCTCTGTTTTCTTTGTCAGGGCCCATGTCTCACTTGCATGGCACACTGTTGGGTTGATGATGGTCTGATATATTTTTAGTTTTGCCTGCCTTGATAATATCTTGGATCTTATGATGTTGTGCATAGCCCCTAGACCTCTTCCCCCAGCTTGAATTCTTGTTACTACCTCTTATTCCATAAGGTTTTGCTGGTTGATGTTGACACCGAGGTGCGTTAATGTGTGTGTGTACTGTATCGTCAGATTTCCGGTTTTTAGATGGGTTGGTTCTAAATGAGCTCTTCTTTCTACTACCACGTACTTCGTTTTACTTTCATTTGTACTTAGACCTTCTTTCTTAGTTTCTCTCATTAGCACAGCCCACATTTTCTCCAGGTCTTCCATGTTCTTTGCTATCATCACAAAACCCAGGACATTTATCTGTTTTCCTATGGTGACTCCTGCACTTTCACATGCCATTCTCCTCAGCGTGTTGTTGAAGCACAAATTGAACAGGGTTGGCGATATAATATCTCCATGTCTCATTCCGGTTTTTACTTCAAATGCTTCTGAGAACTACCCCTGTACTTTCACTCTGCAGTTCGATTCCATCACACACATTTTAGTTAGCTTTATCACCTTCTCAGGTACACCACACTCTGCCATGATTCTCCACATTTCCTCTCTTAATATGCTGTCATACGCTTTGTTGAAATCTATAAACAGGCAAAAGTTATCATGATAATACTCCCAGTTCTTATCTAGTATTTGTCTTAGTGTAGATATGTGGTCGATTGTTGATTTGCCTTGTCTGAACCATGCTTGTGCTGTGTCTAATATTTCGTCACTGTATGGGTTGATGCTGTTTAGTATAATTCTTGATATTACTTTATAGCATGTGCATAGGAGAGATAAAAAAAATGGTTCTGAGCTATGGGACTTAACATCTGACGTCATCAGGCCCCTAGAACTTAGACCTACTAAGGACATCACACACATCCATGCCCGAGGTAGGATGCCAACCAGCGACCGTAGCGGTCGCGCGGTACCAGACTGAAGCGCCTAGAACCGCTCGGTCCCACCGGCCGGCATAGAAGAGATATCCCTCTGTAGTTCTGTGTCAGCATTTTGTGTCCTTTCCTGTATATAGGACAATACATGTTGAACAATCTCCGAAATTTCCGAAGTTACCCTGAATAATTGACCGGATCTCAGATGTCTCTCTGTACCCTTTGGAGTAGAGAACGGTGATAGGAAAGTGCGTGACTGAGGGCATTATACGATTGGCATACGAATTTAATGAGCAACCCTTGCGACATCGTCGTGCGCGACAGATGAACTATAGTCCGATTAAAATAACATGGCTGGTGACTCTGTCACTTGCCGCTAGAGTGTCGCCACACTGACTGCTGGCTACCGTTCGGTTACAGGCGACACACGACAGGCTGGTCGCGGTAACCGAGCGGTTCTAGGCGCTTCATTCCGGAATCGCGCGACTGCTACGGTCGCAGGATCGAATCCTGCCTCGGGCATGGATGTGTGTGATGTCCTTAGGTTAGTTAGGTTTAAATAGTTCTAGGGGACTGATGACCACAGATGTTAAGTCCCATAGTGCTCAGAGGCATTTGAACAATTTTTTTAACACACGACCGCCGATCACTTCACATATGCTGTTAACGTGTAACGCAGACCAATGCTGGAAGTGGCCCTTGCAAGGTACGCCGAAAATGCGAGATGGTCTGTTGACTACCACTTTTGAGTGACCAATGACTGAATTGCGGCCGACGGCGCGCTTTGTAGCCCTGAATTCAAACTCATGTCCTTGATTAACCACAACCTCGTGATGTGCAATGTATCCGAGCAATTCAGCAATTTGCGGTAGAACTAAAATTACGATCGCTTTGTTCACTCTGATTAAAGCTAACCTTTACAAGCGGACTCAAGAGAGAAGCATTTCAATTTCAACGCGAAAAGCGAACTGTAATTTCTCGCTGCCGTTGGTTAGCTAAAACTATCCTCACACAGGCTACACGAGCCGCCGCGCTACAAACCGATGAGCACTCCTCGTTGGCACTTGGTTGCAGATTACACTGAAGTGACAAAAGTCATGGGATAGCAGTATGCACATACACAGACGGCGGTAGTGTCGTGTACACACGGTATAAAGGACAGTGCATTGGCACAGCTGTCCGCCCCGATACGGAGTGGTCAGCGTGTCGGATTGTCGACCTACGGGTCCGGGTTCGGTTCCTGGCTGAGTCGGGGATTTTCTCAGCTCAGGGTGTAGTGCTGTCTTCATCATCATTCCATCCTCCACCGGCGCGCAGGTCGCCCAATGTGGCGTCGAACGTAATGAGACTTCCACCAAGGCGGCCGGACCTGCCCCCCAAGGGGCCTCCCGTCCAATGACGCCAAGCGTTCATTTCATTTCATTGGCGCATCAGTCATTTGTTTTCAGGTAATACAGATGAAAAGTTTCCGGCCTGACTATGGCCGCACGACGTGCGTTAACAGACTTTGAACGCGGAATGGTACTTAGAACTTGACACATGGGACAGTCTGCTTCGGCGAACATTACGAAATTCAGTATTCCGAGAGTCACATTGTCAATATTGTGTCGAAAATACAAAATTTCAGCCCATACAGCCGATGGTCTTCAGTTAAGGACCAATAGCAACGGAGTTTGCTTAGAGTTGTCAGTGCTAACAGACAGACAACACTGCGTGAGATAATCTCAGCAATCGATGTTAGACTACGGCGAATGTGTCTTTTAGAACATGGTGGAGAAATATGGCGTAATTGGGTATAGCAGCAGACGAACGAAACGATTGCCTTTGCTAACACACTACTGGACATTAAAATTGCTACACCAAGAAGAAATTCAGATGATAAACGGGTATTCATTATATATTATAGTAGAACTTTTTCTGCATCCAGAAAGGCCCGTACAGCACCTGGAACATGCGGTCGTGCATTATCCTGCTGAAATGTAGGGTTTCCCAAGGATCGAATTAAGGGTAGAGCCACGGGTCGTAACACATCTGAAGTGTAACGTCCACTGTTCAAAGTGCTGTCAATGCGAACAAGAGGTGACCGAGACGTGTAACGAATGGCACCCCATACCATCACGCCGGGTGAGACGCCAGTATGGCGATGACGAATACTAGCTTCCAATGTGCGTTCACCGCGATGTAGCCAAACACGGATGCGACCATCATGATGCTGTAAACAGAACCTGGATTCATCCGAAAAAATGACGTTTTGCCATTCGTGGACCCTGGTTCGTCGTTGAGTGCACCATCACAGGCGCTCCTGTCTGTGATGCAGCGTCAAGGGTAACCGTAGACATTGTCTCCGAGCTGATAGTCTATGCTGCTGCAAACGTTGTCGAACTGTTCGTGCAGATGGTTGTTTTGCAAACGTCCCCATCTGTTGACTCAGGGATGGAGACGTGGCTGCACGATCTGTTACAGCCATGCGCATAAGATGCCTGTCATCTCGACTGCTAGTGATACGAGGCCATTGGGATCCAGCACGGTGTTCCGTAATACCCTCCTGAACCCACCAATTCCATATTCTGCTAACGGTCATTGGATCTCGACAAACGCGAGCAGCAATGTCACGATACGATAAACTGTAATCGCGATAGGCTACAATCCGACCTTTATCAAAATCGGAAACGTGACGGTACGCATTTCTCTTCCTTACACGAGGCATCACAACAACGTTTCACCAGGCAACGCCCGTGAACTGGTGTTTGTGTATGAAAAATTGGTTGGAGACTTTCCTCATGTCAGCACGTTGTAGGCATCGCCACCGGCGCCAACTTTCTGTGAATGCCTTGAAAAGCTAATCATTTGCATATCACAGCATCTTCTTCCTGTCGGTTAAATTTCGCGTCTGTAGCTCGTCATCTTCGTGGTGTAGCAATTTTAATGGCCAGTACTGTAGCATGACATCGACTGCAGCGCCTCTCCTGGGCAAGTAACCATTTCAGTTTGAGCTTAGACGACTGGAAAACGGTAGCCTGGCCAGATGAGTGCCGATTTCAGTTGATAACAACTGATGGCAAAGTTCGAGTGTGACGCAGACTCCACGAAGCCATTGACCCAAGCTGTCAACAAGGCACTGTGCAAGCTGGTGGTGGCTCCATAGTTCTGGGCTGTGTATTTACATGGAATACGCTGGGTCCTCTGGTCCAACTGAAACAATCATCGACTGGAAATGGTTAAGTGAGGCTACTTTGAGACCATTAGTAGCCAGTCATGGATTTCATGTTCCCAAATAACGACGGAATTTTTTATTGATAACAATGCGCCATGGTTCGATTCCCGACGGGGTCAGGGATTTTCTCTGCCTCGTGATGACTGGGTGTTGTGTGATGTCCTTAGGTTAGTTAGGTTTAAGTAGTTCTAAGTTCTAGGGGACTGATGACCATGGATGTTAAGTCCCATAGTGCTCAGAGCCATTTGAACCATTTTTTTTAACAATGCGCCATGTCGCCTGGCAGCAATTGCTTGCGATTGGCTTGAAGAGGATTCTGGACAAATCGAGTGAAGTATTTGACCACCCAATTCGCCCGACATGCTGGCTGGTGCGGCTGAGCGATTCTAGGCGCTTCAGTCTGGAACCGCTCAACCGCTACGGTTGCGGGTTCGAATCGTGCCTCGGGCATGGATGTGTGTGTTGTCCTTAGGTTAGTTAGGTTTAAGTAGTTCTAAGTTCTAGTGGACTTATGACACAGGCAGATTACAGAGGAAAAAATAATGATAAAAAAGAATGATAAGAGCCAATAAAAAGGTAAATGTGATAACGAAAATGTCGCAGCAAAGGACTGGAAATTAAAAAAAAGTTGCACTTAAATGAGTTAACACAATAAAAATAATAACTAAACACTTTTGTTTAGATTTAGAGGCAAATACGGGGTATGCCCACAAAGTAGGTTCCGTCTGGTTATATAAAACAAACGTGTACAGATACATAAAAAATATTTATTGTACAAAAATCTACAACTGTTAAACTACTTTTCTACATAGCTTCCGAAATTTTTGTAGACACTTGTCATAGCGTGGCACAAATTTTTATATGTCTTCTTCATAGAAGGTTGCCGCCTGTGTATTCAACCATGTGGTAACATGTTCTTTCAGCTTGTCATCATCGTTGAAGTGTTGACAACCAAGGACAGATTTTAGATGTAAGAAGAGATGAAAGTCGCTAGGAGCGAGGTCCGGCCTGTACGGAGGATGATGAAACGCGTCCTAGTGAAATTCCCGTGACAGTCGTCTGGTCACACTCACCGTGTGAGGTCGGGCGTTATCGTGGAAGAAAACAACACCTTTTGGCAGTAATCCCCGGCGCTTGTTCTGTACTGCGCGGCGCAGTTTCTTAATGGTCTCGCAGTAGCCACGTGCATTTATTGTTTGGCCTCGTGGTAAGTAGTCCATCAGCAAAATGCCCTTTCTGCCCCAAAAAACGGTGCACATGACTTTTCGAGGTGTCAAGATTTGCTTAAGCTTCGTTGGGGATGAAGTGTGCCTCCATTCCATTGATCGGCGTTTGGTTTCAGGGATGTCTTCCATAGCAAGGGCACTAAGTGTAAACTTATGGTTGTGCTTAATCTTCTCTTCAACTGAGTGAACCAGTCTATCAGAAAACACAGACAGGCGTCACCTTCGTTCTCCATCGTGCACTTGATCACATCCTTCACTTAACAGTCTGACCTATCTTGTAACCATTGAATCACTCATAGCATATTGTCCCTAAACCCCGCAGATACGCCGATGAATTTCCTTTGGTTTAACTTTCTTTGCATTTAGAAGACGGATCACAAATCTGATTTCACATATGGCGGCATTTTCACTCACGGCTGACATTATAAAGAAGCACTACAAAGCACACGTCGGCAGCAGTGATGTGAAAATGGCGTACATATCTTCTCCTTGAAACAGCGTAATTGCCGCTCATGCTCGGAGCTGCGATCGTAGCGCTGCCGCGGATATAAATAGAAACGGAACTTACTTTGTGCACGACCCTCGTAGGATTTACCTTCATTTGACGAGATTCTAACTTATGACGTTCTTCATGGCACGTTAATACGCTGACCTCTGCGCTTCGCCACATCGATATAAAAAATTGTTATATTTGTTGCTATGGGGACCGAATTGCAACGATGAATAGCAGCCTTAGAAAGTTTGGCTTCGCGCAGTGTCGTGAGAAGCTCATTGAATGTAAGATGTCTGTGTTTATGGTAACTGTATGTTGATCTTCTGGTCTGCAGCCCAAAGACTTGTGTGATGCAGCTCGCCATGCTACACCGTCCTGTGCAAGCCTCTTCATCTCCGAGTAACTACTGCAACCTACATCCTCCTGATTCTGCTTACTGTATTCATCTCTTGGTCTCCCCCTACGACTTTTACTCCCCACGCTTCCCTCCAGTACTAAATTGGTGATCCCTTGATGTCTCAGAATGTGTCCTACCCTTCTTCCAGTCAAGTTGTGCCGCAAATTCCTCTTCTCCCCAATTCTATTTAGTACCTCCTCATTAGTTACGTGATCTACCCATCTAATTCTCAGCATTCTTCTGTAACACCACAAACCAAAAGCTTCTATTCTCTTGTTGTCTAAACTGTTTGTCGCCCATGTTACACTTCCATAAATAGCCACACTCCATATAAATACTTTCAGAAATGACTTTCTGACAGATCTAAAATTCTCTTCTTCAGAAACGCTTTTGCTGCCATCACCAGTCTACGTTTTTTTATCGTCCCTTCTTCGACCATCATCTGTTATTTTGGTTCCCAAATAGCAAAACTCATCTACTACTTTAACCGTCTGATTTCCTAATCTAATTCCCTAAGCATAACCTGATTTAATTCGACTACATTCCATTACCGGCCGGACTGGCCGTGCGGTTCTAGGCGCTGCAGTCTGGAGCCGAGCGACTGCTACGGTCGCAGGTTCGAATCCTGCCTCGGGCATGGATGTGTGTGATGTACTTAGGTTAGTTAGGTTTAATTAGTTCTAAGTTCTAGGCGACTGATGACCTCAGAAGTTAAGTCGCATAGTGCTCAGAGCCATTTGAACCATTTGAACCATTCCATTACCCGCTTTTTGTTTCTCTTGTTCATCTTATATCCTCCTTTCACGACATGATCCATTAAGTTCAAATGCTCTTCCAAGTCCTTTGCTGTCTCTGACAAAATTACAGTGTCTTTGGCAAACCTCAGTTTTTATTTCTTCTCCCTGGGCTTTAATCCCACTCCAAATTTCTCATTTGTATCCTTTACTGCTTGCTCAATATGCAGACTGAATAACTTCGGGGATAGGCTACAAACCTGTCTCACTCCCTCTCAACCATTGCTATTCTTCTCTGCTCCTCGACTATTGTAACTGCCATCTGGTTTCCATAAAAATTATAAACAGCCTTTCGCTCCCTGTACTCAGGGGTGGTGACAAGGGGGGCGGGGGCCTTATGGGGCTACAGCCCCCCCCCCCCCTCCCAATGAAGTATCATATTACACTGGATAAGACGACTTCAGAAATCAGCGAATATATTACTTCAACAGATTCAATCATTTTTATAATTACGTAGCAATATAGATTGCAATGTATTTCAAACACATTTTAACAAAAGAATAAGAGCGGCAAATAGCTTACTATCTAAACCAATAAATATCATTTAACTTAAAATGGGCGTATTATTATGTATTAATATACATTGGATGTATATTAATTAATGTAAGAGTACAACTTACAATAATCAAGAAAGCTAAATATGCTGCGTATGCCTACCAACACTTAAATTTCCGACTCCAGACAAAAACTTCGAAATCACCGTACATCTGGGTGAAATCGTATTATCTTCCCGGGCATACACATTCTGTAGAAACGTTTTTACCCTTAACTCAAAAACAGATACCAAAAACTACTTTACGCAACACCAAATTTTACCAATTTGTCAGTGGAGGATATTCCATTCCCGCCTCCCTCCCGCTCCCCCCCCCCCCCCCAATCCTACCATCATTAGCCGCCCCCCTTTGACCGACATGTAGAATCGCCCCTGCCTGTAGTACTCCTGCCTTCTTTAGAATTTGTCAGAGAGTATTTCAGCTTTCTCTATGTCTACATTGCTATAGACGTTGAGTAGCCTTTCCTTAACCTATCTTCTATGTGAAGTCGTAACCGTAACTGTATCGTGTCATGGACGCTGAATCGGGTGAAGTGTGTAGTGCCAAATAATCCAGCAGTATTTGGTTAGTGCTTAGTATAAAGCGTATGTATTTTATTAGGATCGTTGTGTGTGTGCGCGGGCGCGCGTGCGCGCGCGTGTGTGTGTATATGTGTGTGTGTGAGTGTGTGTGTGTGTGTGTGTGTGTGGGCGTGTGTTATCATGTTTCCTGAAATAAGAAAGTAGAAGTGCCAACCTCATGGTTCTGGATCCAAACACGTAAAGAAAGAATGCTGGACAAGGAAATGGAAGTGAATTTATCATTTGTTGTGGCACTTTGGCAATGGCCTGAAGTTGTGTGCTCAGATTGGAGGAAACCAGCTCCAACGCGTGAAGTGTCAAGCATCAAGTAATTTTAATCTGTCTATAGTGGCAGCTCTCTAACTTGTGGATAGCGCATGCGGCAGAGGGCGAGCACACGCTGCTTTTTTCTTTTTCATTTTCTTTTTCTCTCCGCCGCATCTGATAAGCGGCAGCAAGGACGGCGGGACATCTTCGGTAATGAGTTTCTACGGAGAGGCGAGCGAGAGTGGATCGTATGCGAGGCGTATAAATGGACAGCGTGTCGCGTTTCGCTGGCGATAGTTATCGCGAGAGTAGCAGGTGCGGCCCGGCAGCTTTCTACCCGCTGTGTTGTGCTGCGTTGTGTGGCCGTAGCGCTGCCTTGTTCGCCACCTGTGCAGCCGCAGACATCGCTGGCCCGGAAGCAGGGCGCACCTGTGGCTCAGCCGGCCCAGTGAACGCCTCCCAGCGGCGTCACACACACACACACACACACACACACACACCACATCATGGCGCTTTCCCGATTCGCCACTTTCTCCGCTCGCTAAAAGACACTGCTGCCCGCGGCATTGCGGTGTCGTCCCTCTCTGAGTGGGCCGTAATTGGCTCTAACTCGGTGGAATAAGCGTAGAATCACTCCCGAAAGCGGCTGCTAATGCTATGCTGTGTGCATCAAATCACGTGAATATTCGCCATTGATCCCGAACACCGCGGGATGAGCTCTCCCTTCCTTTCCTTATCTGTCCATCTTGCCTCACTTTACCTTTCCCACTTTCAACTCCTCCCCCCCCCCCCCCCCCCAAACTCCATGGCGACTTTCATATTCCCAGCCCCTAAAACCAACCCAACATAGGACGAGGCCGTTAACGTAGAAGTTGATGTGGACGCGAACGGGTTATCGCAAACTCACAAGAGACAACGTCAGCATATGGGGCGAGCTGGTTTGTGTTCTCAGCGCTCTCTGGCGGCATTTGTCGGCTTTATTTGGCCCGCAAATCCACGTAGTTTCTTTACGAGAATGCACGCGCGTAAAATAACTGTGTTACCTCTGTTAGCGATGTCCATCCCATCAGCTGAATCATGTAGCCCTTAAGTATTGGCTCTTGAGCATTTGCCCCTTTTAGATACTTTAGGTTCCTTAGGTGGGGAAAGAGGGTAAGCCGTGCGTGGCTCATGTTCCCGCCATCATGTATTTTACACCCTGTTTTTAACGTACTTCCAACTCACTAAGTTAATTTAAATTACTGGTGTCACTGAGTTGCTGCTTTGCCTGACCATGAGCGGCGCTAGTAGATAGTGTCGGAAGTTCCATGCAGCTTTTCGCAGATGATGCTGTAGTATACAGAGAAGTTGCAGCATTAGAAAATTGTAGTGACATGCAGCGGATAGGCACTTGGTGCAGGGAGTGGCAACTGACCCTTAACATCGACAAACGTAATGTATTGCGAATACACAGAAAGAAGGATCCTTTATTGTATGATTACATGATAGCGGAACAAACACTGGTAGCAGTTACTTCTGTAAAATATCTGGGAGTATGCGTGCGGAACGATTTGAAGTGGAATGATCATATAAAATTAATTGTTGGTAAGACAGGTACCAGGTTGAGATTCATTGGGAGAGTCCTTAGAAAATGCAGTCCATCAACAAAGGAGGTGGCTTGAAAAACACTCGTTCGACCTAAACTTGAGTATTGCTCATCAGTGTGGGATCCGTACCAGATCGGGTTGACGGATGAGATAGAAAAGATCCAAAGAAGAGCGGCACGTTTCGTCACAGGGTTATTTGGTAAGCGTGATAGCGTTACGGAGATGTTTAGCAAACTCAAGTGGCAGACTCTGCAAGAGAGGCGCTCTGCATCGCGGTGTAGCTTGCTGACCAGGTTTCGAGAGGGTGCGTTTCTGGATGAGGTATCTAATACATTGTTTCCCCCTACTTACACATCCCGAAGAGATCACGAATGTAAAATTAGAGAGAGATTCGAGCGCGCACGGAGGCTTTCCGGCAGTCGTTCTTCCCGCGAACCATACGCGACTGGAACAGGAAAGGGAGGTAATGACAGTGGCACGTAAAGTGCCCTCCGCCACACACCGTTGGGTGGCTTGCGGAGTATAAATGTAGATGTAAACGTAGATGCAACAGTGCTTATCGGTACGTCCCCTCCCGTAGTGTCTTTGCTCGACTGCTATTACTTCCTGGTCATTGTCTGTCATAAGGGAGTTTGGGTCATGAGTTCGGGCTGCCAGTCAGTCGGAATGCATCTTGAGCGCAGTCCGGACCTGCCAGTCGGGGAGTTGCAATGCAGCACTAGTGCAGTTGGGTTGGAGCAGTGAGGTCTGCCCCAACATGGCTCGCCCGACCATTGCTGCCACGCATCACTTGAGCCGGGCCACGGTCTTGGTGGATTGTCAGTCGGTCGTCTTACGGGACAACGCGTTTTGGTTCGCCAGTCGGTCCTGGGTCAGCATTGTGTGTGTGCATCAGCTCCCAATTTGTCTTCGTGCATGCTTTGTTACTGTTGGGTATAGTTCAGGTCTTCGTGCAAGTGTTTGTCAGGTTGTGTGTGTAGTTGGTGTTATTCCCACTGACGACTATTTTAGATGTTATCGGCATTCTGAGGGTAGTCGTTCGGTTGCTGCGGACCAGGGAAGTTATCTCCGCACGGTGCTGTCGGCTGGGTCTGCTGGCGGTCCCTGCGCATTGTCGGAGAGTGTGTGGAGCTGACTGATCGCTACGAGCTTCGTGGCTCACCGACCCAGGGCGTCAAAGTTGAGTGGTGTTTTAAGTACCCAAGCCACGACCATTCATGTTGTGTGGTTCGTTTCGGTGGTTCGCCGTTGTGGAGGTTTTCCTGTGAGCAACACTGAGTGTTTGTATTGCTGGAATTTAGCCGCCATGCGGTGGAATTAACTATATCGGTTGAATACAATTCAAGTGCAGCAGGAGAAATTTCTGCCTTGTGCCGTTAGTGTTCCGGTTACATGCCCTGGCCACTAGCGTAATTTCAGGCAGTGTCCTTTCCTCAGCTGTTGTCGCTGTGCAACACGGTGTGTAGTTTTGACAGCTTAATACATATACAAATTTGATTGTGGATAATTACGTCTCTAACATTTTGTGTTTGGGTTCTCATGTACCGATTGGTGGCAAGCAAGTCGTTTTGCCGATCGGTCCGTGACTGTCAGTTGTGTGTGTAGTTGGGCTCACCATCCATCTCACCTAAGTGAACGAGGCAGACCGACCTCCTGGAAGCTTCTGAGTGCCATTGTATTTACTGTCTTTCTCACCGGTGTTCAGTTCTCTGTTTATAATCTATCATAGCCAATGATTTAAAAAATCTTGGTTTTACTGTGTTTTATGTAAATTAAAGGTCTTTACATGCATATAAATAAGTTTGAATTCTGGAAAGTGGATATTTGCTGAAAGATTATTGCCGTTGTGTTGTCATTTCTTTTAGTGCGGTTTCAGCTACTTAAAACTTAACGCTTATGGTTATATTTTTTTTTTAATTTTGGGAAATAAACTGTGGGCCTTCAGACGCTTGGAACCTTATTCTTAAAATTGCTTTACAAGCTTAGACATTGCAGTCTGCTGCCCTTAAATGTTTATGGTATTTTTGAATTTTGGAAAATCAATTGTAGGCCTTCAGCCACTTAAAACCTTATCCTTAAAATTACCCTTTAAGCAAAAACATTGCGGCCTTCTGCCGTTGAAATGATATGATAACATATTTTAAAATCTTGAAAATTATATTGTGGGCCTTCAGACGATTGTATTGTATATTGTTTATGTTTGTCTATCCACTTTTGCCTTGAGGCTTTCAGCCTAGCTATATATATATAAATTATTTTTTATTTGTAATTGTAACTGCATGTCTTTCAGTCACTTGAAATTTACCTTGTTGATTTTTAAGATTTCTTGTTTGGAGGCCATCAGCTGTGAAAGATTTGAAGTTTGAAACTCGTAGTTGTAAAAGTTCGGCTATGTGCCGCTTTGGTTGTAAATGTGTTATTAAATCTGTTCTACCCAACGGGTTCAGGGAGGGGGGGTTACGTTTAAGTGTAGTGCGGATGGCAACGCTTGAAGAGGGACCAATTTGGTAGGTAGTGGCTGTGAACTGTAGGGTTAATAGTGCTTCTTTTATTTTCCTTTGGTAGGTACCTTTAATGAGCCACCGCGTCTGACAGCCATGCAGCTGGCAAGGGTTCGTTTCCAGTATAGGTCCAATTTTTCTCCGCACGGGGACTGGGTGTTCTGCTGTCCTCAACGTCATTTGATCATCATCGTCAGACGTGCAAGTCACCCACATGAAACAAAGGGTGTCGTTGCAAAATACCTATGTAGTAAGCAACCTCTCGTCTGACTGGGAATTAATTACATGCGGTGTTCCTCAACTTTCCAACGTGGGTCCATTGCTTTCTTTGTGTATGTTAATGACCTCTCGTCTGTTACATTCCCAAATGCTAAATCTGTTTTGAAACTTCCTGGCAGATTAAAACTGTGGGCCCGACCGAGACTCGAACTCGGGACCTTTGCCTTTCGCGGGCAAGTAAAGCTGTGAGTACCGGGCGTGAGTCGTGCTTCGGTAGCTCAGTTGGTAGAGCACTTGCCCGCGAAAGGCAAAGGTCCCGAGTTCGAGTCTCGGTAGGGCACACAGTTTTAATCTGCCAGGAAGTTTCATATCAGCGCACACTCCGCTGCAGAGTGAAAATCTCATTCTAAATCTGTTTTGTTTGCAGGTGATACAAACATTGGCATAAACATTTCAATATCTTGCAAGATTGTACTGCTGTATATCTTTAAATACCATGGCGTAAGTCGTCTTTTTACAAGCACGCTGGGAAGTTGGCTCTTCACACCATGTAATGTAAACAACAGCATCTTCTGCCCACTTCAGACGGCCGCGGTAGTCTCGCGGTTCTAGGCGCTCAGACCGGAACCGCGCGACTGCTACGGTCGCAGGTTCGAATCCTGCCTCGGGCATGGATGTGTGTGATGTCCTTAGGTTAGTTAGGTTTAAGTAGTTCTAAGTTCTAGGGGACTGAAGACCACAGATGTTAAGTCCCATAGTGCTCTGAGCCATTTTTCTGCCCACTTCAACGATAATGTAACCAGCTTGTACAATAAAGAGTCCCTCTACCTGTTTCCAGGACGTACCACAGATCACATGGTCCAAACTGCAATGCCTTTATGATGGTCTTCGACGGTCGTTTCACTTATCTTCATGTCAATGGTTACTCAGGCGCAGTATATCGGAATTTAAAACCTGTAATTTGCCCATCTGTTTTATTCCACAATCATATAAAATGAAGAAGTCGTGCTAACTGCTATTAAATTAGCCTATTACATAAATGGTCTCGCATTCACTTTTGACAAAATGTGTCAATTCAGTTTATGTAACTGAAAATAGACATTTTGATGATGACTTGTGTTCTACTCAAATGGCGGTTATATCTTTCAAACCGTTTCAAAAACAAAAGCATAAGGATTAAGTCAAGTACAGATTTAGAAAAGGCTGATGATCAAATATTCACTGACATTAATAAATGTTTTAAAACTAATTCACTATCATTAAATTCTGAAAATACCCACTGTACGCGAGATTTCCTCCCAGCATGTGTGTAACATATGCATATAGAAGAGACTGAGAGACTTAAATTTTTAGTATTACAACTCGATAACAAAAGCAGTTGGGAGGGGCACACAACAGAATTTCTGAAACAGCTAAGAAAGTCCGTATTTGTAATGAGAATGATGCCAGATGTAGGAGATATAAGCACAAAAAAACCTGCATACTTTGCTTACTTTCATTCTGTTTTGTCCTATGGGATCATGTTTTGGGTTAACTCATCAAACTAAGCAAAAACATGGAATAAAAATCATTTGCGGTGTAAATTGAAGAACATCATGTAGAAACCTGTTCAAGGAACTGGGTTTTCTAACGACTGCTTCTCAGTGTATTTAATCTTTCATGAAATCTGTTGCAAATATCTCTATTTCACGCAATAGCTCAATACATAGTATCAATACTAGGAATGAAAACAATCTAAGGAAATACGTAAAGTCACTTTCCTTAGACCAAAAAGGACTCCAATATTCAGCAACACACATTTTCAATAAATTGTCAGCAACCATTAAAAACTTGGTTTCAGGTAAAGTACAGTTTACACTTAGTTTAAAAGACTTTCTAGTAGACTATTCCTAATAATCTATAGATGAATATCTTAACAGGGACTGTTAGACCAGTTTAAGTAAAAATGTCTGTTAGATTTCAGTCTTGACAGCACTTAGTCACAACAGTCAAGATTAGGTATTTTGCAAATGATAAATTTATTGTAAATGCTTAACTGTGTTTTACTCTGTCAGTAAATTAATTCTGTAAACATCAGCAGTTCCAGTTTACGGTATTATATTCATTTATTCCAACATTCTACTAAGGAATTATCAGGGAAGTGAATATTATATTAAAATGGTCTATGTTTTTTTCATGTTACGCTTTCTGACATGTTCCACACCTGCCTTTGCAACAAGAACTGCAGCAAACACATGATTTAAAGGCCGCGGTGGTCTAGCGGTTCTAGGCGCTCAGTCCGGAACCGCGCGACTACTACGGTCGCAGGTTCGAATCCTGCCTCGGGCATGGATGTGTGTGATGTCCTTAGGTTAGTTAGGTTTAAGTAGTTCTAAGTTCTAGGGAACTGATGACCACAGCTGTTAAGTCCCATAGTGCTCAGAGCCATTTGAACCAAGCCATGATTTAAAATAAATATCATCGGCTTTTAATATGCTTACATTAAATGGATAAGAAAAACCCAGAAGCTCTTAGGAAACAAAGGGCGAAAAAGATGTTTGGAGGACGTTGATGCGAACCAGCAATTTACATCTTGACAACCAAGGAGCTGAGGGCACCATCAGCATCGCTACAGCTTCATCAAGTGTGAAGATTGTATCTACAGATGCCGATATTTGGTATTTAATATGCAAATTTTATATACTTTTGTAGCACACAAGTTACAACACTAAAAGCATTAACTACAGGAAGCCTTACCTGCGGATATGTAAATTTCTATCATTTTATTTCAACAAATCGCAGCTGAAACGACGTGTGTTCGAGAGATCTTCAATTTCCTGATGCTTCGAAACAACTTATATTCATACCACGTTCTCTATGGGAAATGAAACCTACCAAATATGATGTCTGACGCCACTCCAATATGGCGGTTCCTCTGCTCTGCTTGTGACGTAAGAACGGTGTCGCATCTAATTGGCAACGTTCCTCTCCACAACATAAAATTCTGACATGCCAGATTATTTCACGATCCACTCTGTAGTGGAACGTGGAATTCCATGCCGTGACGTCAGCACGTCCCGCGAAAGGATGGCTTACACACAAGTGTATATTATGTTCTGATTCATCGAGTCACTTCCGAATCCTGGTGACATGTGAACTATGTCCCTACTATCTGTCGTTAAATCTTCCGCGGTCATTGCAGTGTTTTGTCATCTACCAGTTTTCTCCTTCGTTATCCTCTACGTCTTTGACCTGCCCTTCTTCTGAGCATTACAGCTTTTTTTTTTGGTGGCTTTTCTCGGCTCATGATATGCACAAAGCACATTTCTTTCATCTGAAATTTTTGGTTTTAGGTTTGACAGGACATTTATGTTTTTCTTCAGTCCATGGAATCGTCAGGATCTTTCTCCAAATAGAGATTTCAAAAGAATCAATTTTCTTGCGATCTATTTTTTTTTTTTCATTGTATACGACTAACCATCGTACAAAACTATGAGGAAGTTTCATATTTCAGGCACTTTCATTTTTGGAGACAGATTCCTTTCCTTTAGCAACATGCTTATTTTTATTGTAGCAGATTTTCTAAATTGTGTCCCTCTTTTTCTTCCCTTAGCACAGGAGCAGCTTCTGCTGTCGTAGGTCTTTTAAAAAAATATATTATCGACTTTCTTATTCGTTTCTGCGTCTGTCATTACATTATTCTTACTTTCTTCAGATTTGCCCTAAGGCTACATTTTTCCACTTCGTTTTCATAGTTCCTCTAGCTTGATTTTAGTGTCTTCTTCAGTGTCTGCTATAAATGTTGTGGCATCCACATTTCTCAAAAGTGTTGATTAATTCCCCCCTCCGACTAAATTTTAATTCTAGTCTTTCTACAGCTCTCATTAACTGTATGAGCTGCTGTATTATTTCATATCCAGTTCCCAATGCTGTCTTTTGTTTGCTTCTTCAGCTACATATGTTACACTGCTTTTTATTTTTCACTTTTTTTCGGACACGGTTTAGTCCCCTTATTTAGTGATGGAGGAGTGAAGTTAATGAGTTAGAGCACTAATAATGCAGAAGCAACAGAAATACAGGGGCTATCATAATTAACATGGGTGAAATTACACGACAATAGAAGTCAGAACTATCTAGTAAACAAGGGTCCGCATATGAGCAGTTTGTGACATAATTGAGAGGGTGTAACAAAAAGACGCCACTGGATCCAGTGTCAAGTGGTGTCCTAATTATGAGAAATGGATTTGAAATATGAGCTTTTGGAATGAGTACTGTCTAACTTGGCCCAGATTTCACCCATTACCCTGAGAGGACGAATGTGGTATGTGAATGGGAGGCACGAGCACATTTTTCTGTCGATGTAAATCTGACGCGTAAATTCGTTTCGAAACAGAGCTCTTGAGTAGGCCTGCAAGACTGCCTGACAATCCCCTGTGTGGGATCATCGCAAAAGTACTCGTACGCGTTCAGCGCTCCCTTTGATCTGCTGTAGAGAATTGTACAATCTTCTCGCGATTTTCGAATGATACGAAGCCGCTTGAAATAACTCGTAAGTAACTCCAGAGACAAGTGAAGTACTGCATTCAAAAGAGAAGACGACACCTGTAACGACAAGTACCAGCAATTAATATTTTATCGAAAGTATCCGGAGCTTATTAGTGGACGTTAATATGTGTGTCCTACCATTGCCTTTATGACAGCTTGAACTCTGCTGGGAACACGTTCAGTGAGGTGTCTGAATGCCTGTGGTGGAATGGGAGCCCCTTCTTCCACACGTGCTGAAACCCGAGGTGTTACTGATGTCGGACGCTGCTGTCTGGAGCGAAGCGGACGTTGTAACTCATTCCAAACGTGTTCCATTGGGTTCAGGTCGTATCTCTGAAGCAGTAACACTTTCGCCATATCAGTTCTGCACTACATAGGGACTTCTGACGAGATAATGTTCACCTCTAGTGCTTTTACTTTACCAGTATACACTGGTATAAAATGTGTTCATATCATTCCACATTTAGCTTTCTTTTTGTTGCAATAAGGAGACCGCACACTGTCCACAGAAAACACCTCTCACATCAGAACATCATCTCCTCTGTACTTCACTGTTAGCACTACGCATGATGGCAGGTATCGTTTTCCAGGTATTCGCCGGACCAAAGCACTTCCAACTATTTGCACACTATGTAGCCCTATTTTTGCCTCCAAATCATTCATTTCTTTAGACCAACTCAACCGTCGCTTAGCAGTGTGTAGAAATGGTATGGCTTATGAGCAGCTACTCGACCATTGTACCTCATCCATGCTGATTTCACGTGATTTTCTACAATCGCCCTCCACAAAGCTCTCCGACCCCTGTCCGCCAGTATATGAGGTCTGCCTTGTCTTTGTTTAGCTATGGTTATTGCCTCACATTTCCACACCACAATCCCATCACTTATAGTCAACATGGGAAACATAAGAAGGGTTGAATGTCCCTGATGGATTAGTCACTCATGTGACATCTAACGACTAGTCAACCTTCGAAGTCGTTGCGCTCTCGTGACCTTGTTATTGCTTCTCTAATGACAGCAAAATATTCCTTGTCTCCTTTTATACCGGTGGGTGTACTCTCTTGAAACCTAGTGAACAATTCCGCCTTACACAGGGCTGTTTGAATACTTCTGAAGGATGTTCATTAAACGGTGACTTAATCGGAAAGTTTAGTTTTCGAGTTCATGCGTATTAACCAGGAGCATTCTATCTCTTGCTAAGGTACGCCACGGATCAAATACATGCTTCATTAGGAGCGTGGCGATATAATTGAAAAGTACATATCTATTGTTGTTGTTGTGGTCTTCAGTCCTGAGACTGGTTTGATGCAGCTCTCCATGCTACTCTATCCTGTGCAAGCTTTTTCATCTCCCAGTACCTACTGCAACCTACATCCTTCTGAATCTGCTTAGTGTATTCATCTCTTGGTCTCCCTCTACGATTTTTACCCTCCACGCTGCCCTCCAATACTAAATTGGTGATCCCTTGATGCCTCAGAACATGTCCTACCAACCGATCCCTTCTTCTGGTCAAGTTGTGCCACAAACTTCTCTTCTCCCCAATCCTATTCAATACTTCCTCATTAGTTATGTGATCTACCCATCTAATCTTCAGCATTCTTCTGTAGCACCACATTTCGAAAGCTTCTATTCTCTTCTTGTCCAAACTATTTATCGTCCATGTTTCACTTCCATACATGGCTACACTCCATACGAATACTTTCAGAAATGACTTCCTGACACTTAAATCAATACTGGATGTTAACAAATTTCTCTTCTTCAGAAACGCTTTCCTTGCCATTGCCAGCCTACATTTTATATCCTCTCTACTTCGACCATCATCAGTTATTTTGCACCCCAAATAGCAAAACTCCTTTACTACTTTAAGTGCCTCATTTCCTAATCTAATTCCCTCAGCATCACCCGACTTAATTAGACTACATTCCATTATCCTTGTTTTGCTTTTGTTGATGTTCATCATATATCCTCCTTTCAAGACACTGTCCATTCCATTCAACTGCTCTTCCAAGTCCTTTGCTGTCTCTGACAGAATTACAATGTCATCGGCGAACCTCAAAGTTTTTATTTCTTCTCCATGAATTTTAATACCTACCCCGAATTTTTCTTTTGTTTCCTTTACTGCTTGCTCAATATACAGATTGAACAACATCGGGGAGAGGCTACAACCCTGTCTTACTCCCTTCCCAACCACTGCTTCCCTTTCATGTCCCTCGACTCTTATAACTGCCATCTGGTTTCTGTACAAATTGTAAATAGCCTTTCGCTCCCTGTATTTTACCCCTGCCACCTTTAGAATTTGAAAGAGAGTATTCCAGTCAACATTGTCAAAAGCTTTCTCTAAGTCTACAAATGCTAGAAACGTAGGTTTGCCTTTCCTTAATCTTTCTTCTAAGATAAGTCGTAAGGTCAGTATTGCCTCACGTGTTCCAGTGTTTCTACGGAATCCAAACTGATCTTCCCCGAGGTTGGCTTCTACTAGTTTTTCCATTCGTCTGTAAAGAATTCGTGTTAGTATTTTGCAGCTGTGACTTATTAAGCTGATAGTTCGGTAATTTTCACATCTGTCAACACCTGCTTTCTTCGGGATTGGAATTATTATATTCTTCTTGAAGTCTGAGGGTATTTCGCCTGTTTCATACATCTTGCTCACCAGATGGTAGAGTTTTGTCAGGACTGGCTCTCCCAAGGCCGTCAGTAGTTCCAATGGAATATTGTCTACTCCGGGGGCCTTGTTTCGACTCAGGTCTTTCAGTGCTCTGTCAAACTCTTCACGCAGTATCGTATCTCCCATTTCATCTTCATCTACATCCTCTTCCATTTCCATAATATTGTCCTCAAGTACATCGCCCTTGTATAGACCCTCTATATACTCCTTCCACCTTTCTGCTTTCCCTTCTTTGCTTAGAACTGGGTTTCCATCTGAGTTCTTGATATTCATACAAGTCGTTCTCTGATCTCCAAAGGTCTCTTTAATTTTCCTGTAGGCGGTATCTATCTTACCCCTAGTGAGATAGGCCTCTACATCCTTACATTTGTCCTCTAGCCATCCCTGCTTAGCCATTTTGCACTTCCTGTCGATCTCATTTTTGAGACGTTTGTATTCCTTTTTGCCTGTTTCACTTACTGCATTTTTATATTTTCTCCTTTCATCAATTAAATTCAATATTTCTTCTGTTACCCAAGGATTTCTACTAGCCCTCGTCTTTTTACCTACTTGATCCTCTGCTACCTTCACTACTTCATCCCTCAAAGCTACCCATTCTTCTTCTACTGTATTTATTTCCCCCGTTCCTGTCAATTGCTCCCTTATGCTCTCCCTGAATCTCTGTACAACCTCTGGTTCTTTCAGTTTATCCAGGTCCCATCTCCTTAAATTCCCACCTTTTTGCAGTTTCTTCAGTTTTAATCTACAGGTCATAACCAATAGATTGTGGTCAGAGTCCACATCTGCCCCTGGAAATGTCTTACAATTTAAAACCTGGTTCCTAAATCTCTGTCTTACCATTATATAATCTATCTGATACCTTTTAGTACCTCCAGGGTTCTTCCATGTATACAACCTTCTTTCATGATTCTTAAACCAAGTGTTAGTTATGATTAAGTTATGCTCTGTGCAAAATTCTACCAGGCGGCTTCCTCTTTCATTTCTGTCCCTCAATCCATATTCACCTACTATGTTTCCTTCTCTCCCTTTTCCTACACTCGAATTCCAGTCACCCATGACTATTAAATTTTCGTCTCCCTTCACAATCTGAATAATTTCTTTTATTTCATCATACATTCCTTCAATTTCTTCGTCATCTGCAGAGCTAGTTGGCATATAAACTTGTACTACTGTAGTAGGTGTGGGCTTCGTATCTATCTTGGCCACAATAATGCGTTCACTATGCTGTTTGTAGTAGCTTACCCGCATTCCTATTTTCCTATTCATTATTAAACCTACTCCTGCATTACCCCTATTTGATTTTGTGTTTATAACCCTGTAGTCACCTGACCAGAAGTCTTGTTCCTCCTGCCACCGAACTTCACTAATTCCCACTATATCTAACTTCAACCTATCCATTTCCCTTTTTAAATTTTCTAACCTACCTGCCCGATTAAGGGATCTGACATTCCACGCTCCGATCCGTAGAACGCCAGTTTTCTTTCTCCTGATAACAACATCCTCTTGAGTAGTCCCCGCCCGGAGATCCGAATGGGGGACTATTTTACCTCCGGAATATTTTACCCAAGAGGACGCCATCATCATGTAATCATACAGTAAAGCTGCATGACCTCGGGAAAAATTACGGCTGTAGTTTCCCCTTGCTTTCAGCCGTTCGCAGTACCAGCACAGCAAGGCCGTTTTGGTTATTGTTACAAGGCCAGATCAGTCAATCATCCAGACTGTTGCCCTTGCAACTACTGAAAAGGCTGCTGCCCCTCTTCAGGAACCACACGTTTGTCTGGCCTCTCAACAGATACCCCTCCGTTGTGGTTGCACCTACGGTACGGCTATCTGTATCGCTGAGGCACGCAAGCCTCCCCACCAACGGCAAGGTCCATGGTTCATGGGAGGGGACATATCTATTAAGTAGGAGAATAATTCAGACTGGTGGTGGCCAGCAGTCTTGCCACAGTGGTAACACCGGTTCCCGTAAGATCACCGAAATTAAGTGTTGATAGGCTTGCGTAGCATTTGGAAGGGTCGCTGTCCGGGTCTGCTGAGTTTTATTGGTGAACTGGGTATACTCAGGCCCTGTGAGGCCAGTTTAGGAGATACGTGACAGAGAAGCAGCGGCATCGCTCACGAAAACTGACAACATCCGGGAGAGCGGTGTGATGACTATATGCACCTCCGTATCCACATGCGGTGATGCTAAGGTCTGAGGGTGACACGGCGTCCGGTCGGTACCGTTGCGCCTTCCAGGCCTGTTTCGGACGTTGATTGTTTGATTGTTTTTTGAGTCCTAACAACAGATTCACAATTTTCGCGCAAACTGCACGCTTGAGGAATCATGTGTCTTAGAACGTTTTTCTTGTAATATCGTTTACATCAAACTGAGACATTATTAATTATTAGAAGCCGTTTAATTATGGTTAATTCTTCCCTCTTGTTTACTGTAGTTCCCTGTCGTTTACCTCAGTTCCATCCACTAGTTTTCCCCTCTAGTGCATGTTTCCAATCCAAGCTGTTGGGTTTATACAGATAATCCCGTTGGATGTTTCCGTAAGTACCACAGGAAAATAGGAGTCTCCGTTATACAGTTGCACATGTTTATTTGTGCTCCCCTTGACGTCTACATTTCCCTTGAATGACAATGAACGATTTCATCGACTGACTGCTAGATTTTGAAACTTGAATCAATTAAGATACATTTTATTACGTAAAAGATTATAGAACTCCTCTCGTTATATTTTATTTATGTTGCTTATTGATCATATGTGGATTATGGATACGCCAGGCAGAGCCTTTTCTTCGGCAGATGCTTATAAATCGTGTTTTGCAAGGTTTTCGTGTTTTATTTTGCCACCACGAATATTTGTATACTTTTCGAATTTGGAAATACTGCTCTGTCCGTACGCATCTACAGTTGTAATTACGCTATAGAGATTTTTATTTGCTATCTAGGAATATATCACTAGCACGAAAGGTAAATAAAAATTCTGACTATCCGGGTAGTTTACATGTACAATTTATGCACCGCTAAACTGATTTTTATATCCCACATTCGTTTTTTTCCTTATTAGTATGTGCAGCAGACATGTTAGTTATGTGTTGTCTTAGGTCTTTCTTGTATTAGGCTTTTCGAATAACAAAGTGTTATTATTATTGTAATTATTAATGTTTTCTGGTGCCCATTTTCTATGCTTGTGTTGTTTACGGATAGATGTGATGATGCAATGGGTCTTCTGAAATCCATCCCTTAACCTTGTATGAGTCAACTTCGTTAATAAAGTGTAGATGAAGAAGTCTAATCTTTCACATAATGAACTACATTGCAGCTGTGTGCCTCCGAGGTGACAGCGTGAACACTGATGGGAAAATAAAATGAAATAAGATGAACGTATGGCATCGATGGCCGGGAGTTCCCATCTGGCGAAGTTTGGCGGCCGAGTTGCAAGTCTCCCACATTGGGTGACTTGCATGTCGATGATGATGAGATGATAACACTCAGTCTCAGAGCGAAAAAGATGTCCCACCCAGTCGGAAATCGAACCCGAGCCCACTGCATGGCAATCAGTTGTACTGACCACTCCGCTAAAGAGGGCGGATACCAACAGAGACCCTAAAATTTAAACTTTAGCTGCCTGGATCTTCATGCTGAGAATGTTGATCGAGGAATTGGATGAATGAATCAGCCAGTGCCAGTTCTTTGTTAGCGAGTCCTGGTGGGAGAGGTGCTGCAGCGAGATTGTCTGCGGTGGCAACGGCCGCGGCGACGGTGGCGACAAAAACCAGAGGCGGAGTTTTTGCAGACGACCACCGCCCACTTGGCGCCGTGTGCGGTCGCTGCTACGCAGACCTTCTGCAGCGCACAGCCTTTTACCGGCTGCGGAGAGCATGAAACGGACCATTCTCCCCTGTACTTGCACTTTCAGCTGCACAGAATGTAGCAGCACGGCTCACAGGTGTAGCCGCACGCCATTCAGGTCACAAGACAAGCAAAAAAAGGGGCGCAGCATACATCCCACAAGTAGTCTATTTTGCACACCTTCCGCACTCTTGTTGCAGGTGGTTAAAGCAACGAAGTATTTCTCGACCACTTCTCAACTAGTTATGAGCCTGCTTAACATCACGTTTGGTGTGTGACGGATATCGAGGAATTACACTCCTGGAAATGGAAAAAAGAACACATTGACATCGGTGTGTCAGACCCACCATACTTGCTCCGGACACTGCGAGAGGGCTGTACAAGCAATTGCTCAACACGTGGGGCGTGAGGTCTCCACAGTACATCGATGTTGTCGCCAGAGGTCGGCGGAAGGTGCACGTGCCCGTCGACCTGGGACCGGACCGCAGCGACGCACGGATGCACGCCAAGACCGTAGGATCCTACGCAGTGCCGTAGGGGACCGCACCGCCACTTCCCAGCAAATTAGGGACACTGTTGCTCCTGGGGTATCGACCATTCGCAACCGTCTCCATGAAGCTGGGCTACGGTCCCGCACACCGTTAGGCCGTCTTCCGCTCACGCCCCAACATCGTGCAGCCCGCCTCCAGTGGTGTCGCGACAGGCGTAAATGGAGGGACGAATGGAGACGTGTCGTCTTCAGCGATGAGAGTCGCTTCTGCCTTGGTGCCAATGATGGTCGTATGCGTGTTTGGCGCCGTGCAGGTGAGCACCACAATCAGGACTGTATACGACCGAGGCACACAGGGCCAACACCCGGCATCATGGTGTGGGGAGCCAATGATGGTCGTATGCGTGTTTGGCGCCGTGCAGGTGAGCACCACAATCAGGACTGCATACGACCGAGGCACACAGGGCCAACACCCGGCATCATGGTGTGGGGAGCGATCTCCTACACTGGCCGTACACCGCTGGTGATCGTCGAGGGGACACTGAATAGTGCACGGTACATCCAAACCGTCATCGAACCCATCGTTCTACCATTCCTAGACCGGCAAGGGAACTTGCTGTTCCAACAGGACAATGCACGTCCGCATGTATCCCGTGCCACCCAACGTGCTCTAGAATGCTCTAGAAGGTGTAAGTCAACTACCCTGGCCAGCAAGATCTCCGGATCTGTCCCCCATTGTGCATGTTTGGGACTGGATGAAGCGTCGTCTCACGCGGTCTGCACGTCCAGCACGAACGCTGGTCCAACTGAGGCCCCAGGTGGAAATGGCATGGCAAGCCGTTCCACAGGACTACATCCAGCATCTCTACGATCGTCTCCATGGGAGAATAGCAGCCTGCATTGCTGCGAAAGGTGGATATACACTGTACTAGTGCCGACATTGTGCATGCTCTGTTGCCTGTGTCTATGTGCCTGTGGTTCTGTCAGTGTGATCATGTGATGTATCTGACCCCAGGAATGTGTCAATAAAGTTTCCCCTTCCTGGGACAATGAATTCACCGTGTTCTTATTTCAATTTCCAGGAGTGTACATTGCTAAACGTGGGATGAAAAGCACTCCTCAACAAACAGTTTCATGGTATCCTCCCAGTTGTTCAGAGAGATTATAGCTCACGCCAATGCGGATTTCTCCCACGAAAATCAACAATAGATAATGTCCTTGCTGTGACACCACTTTTAGTAAATGTTGGCACGTGTCACCTCTTCGTCGACTACGAATCAGCGTATGATAGCTTTGACTAAATTGGAAATTCCTGGAAAATTTTTAACGCACGTGAAAATGACTCTGGAGGAGGTGCAAATAGCATAAGAATGGGAAGAATGGCCCTTGATCAACGAGATAAAAAAGTTGGTATGGGGCATGGATGTTCGCTGATGTTTCTTTTTAATGTTACCTTTGAGAAGATCACAAGGGACGCAAACTTGATGGGCGGGGGAACAATATTTTACAAATCAGTGCAAACACTTACCTACGCCGATGACATAGATCCAAAAAACACGGAAGGCAATGGAGCGGGAATTAAGCGGGCCAACAGAAACATAGATTGAGAAGGGTAACAATCTTTTGCAAATCAATTCAACTGCTCGACTATGACGATAACGTAGATATACGTGTGGCATAATTAATGACGTAAACGCATGCAGTTGGTAATACCCCATACTACAAGCATAGAGCCGTAAACGAGCACTTTACCAGACGATTGCAACTTTGTGGTTACCAGCCACTATTAACGTGATTCTGCGTGAACACCGTATGGCAGTCCTTGGTGTGGTCTTTGTTTACATTTTACAGACGTGAATCTGTAAACAGATTGGATCCGATACTGCAGTACACAGCCAAAGTGCCACTCACATCAGCTGTTTGCGGAGCGTCAGGTATGTTGTACAAGCGTTGGTGGAAACTTGGAACATTACAGAAACGACGAGTATGCGGATATACATTCCTTGTATGCTTGGGCTAACAGTAAAACACGGAAGGCTGCACGCTTGTACCAGTAAGCATATCCTACGCGAAGACAGCCCGAGAGTCGAACTTTTACATTGGTGCATCAACGCCCTTGCCAGACTGGTAGCTTTCTGCATCCTGCAGAAGTGGGGAGCACAGCATGAATTACACCTGTGCTAGAAGATGTGCAAACGGTCGAACACTCATCAGGAATGCCGACAGTGAAAGTTGCCACACAAATTCCAGCAATAAGCCTCTACAGTTTTAGGAGAATAATGCATCACAGTGCAATGTATTCGTACTACGTCCACCGAGTTCAGCGTCTTAGAAAGGCGAACTTTGGCGCTGGACTCACTTTTTATCAGTAGATACAAGAAGCTGTAGGCAACCCTATGTTGGACACTACATTTTATTTATAGAGGAAGGTCAGTTAACTCGTGATGCGGCGTTTAATTATCGCAATTCTCACGTCTGAAGTCATCTAGGCTCCAATCCATGTCAAGTTGGCCAGGCTCCTGTTCAACGACGTTTCTCACTGAATCTGTGGTTGGAGACCATAAGTGAGCGTCTTACTGGGCCGTACATGCACCAAATACACTCAGTGGACGGAATGAACTTCGTTTTCTGTGGAATCATCTTGCAGGGTTACTTGAAGATGTCCGCATGATGGAGCACGGGCAAATTTGCTGCTATGGTGAGATGAGGGAGATGACCTCTAACGCGCCCATATGGCAAGAGATAGGCTGGGCGAGGATAACCTGAACTCCATGCATTTATGCTCTTGTACTTTGTACGCCACTCCAGTTAACACTGCTGAAGAACTGGACCAGAGACTTGACAGTCAAGAATTTCGAAATTATCCAGGCGTGTATGAAAGGACTGGGTGACTGGGCTTCGATTCATCTATGTGGATCCGTGGATAGGGACTTGAGGAAGAGATTGGCGAAGTTATGTCTATGGAGCGTGGCCATATACTGAGCTGAGACATGGACGCTGAGGAAAGAGGAAGAAAGAAGAATATAGCATTTCAGATATGGATTTGGAGGAAGATGGAAGAGACAAAATGGTCAGGGAAAGCTAAAACTGAGGATGTGTTGAGAAAAGTGGGGGAACAGAGAGAGACATTAAAGGCAACCAGGAAGAGTAACCAAAATTGGCTTAGACATGAGAAGAGGATATTTACTGATGGATGCTATGGAAGGAATGAAGAATGGAAGCAGAAGAAGATGATGAAGAAAAAGAAGAATAAGAGAGAGCCGATGGATATGTGGAGGATAGAGAACAACTATGAGGAAATGATTACGGTAGAGAACGACAGGACTGCATGGAGATATATACGCGAAGACCTGTCCTAGGCCAGAACACTGATGATAATGATGATGACTGCGATTTGTGGAACGACAACGTTGAAACACTACAGCCGCACGTCCACTATTGACCACTGCCTGGTCATAGCTGACTGGTAGAATACTGATCTGCTTTTTTTTAGTGTCATTATTTCCAGCTGCCAACGTAGTTATTGCTCTGACGTCGCTTATACGCGGGGAATAAAATCAGTCTAGGATCTTTTGAGACGGACGATGTACAGCTAACAACCGAGTTCCCTGTTCACCGACGTCTACTGCATAGCAGAGATTTCGAGTGCTGAAAGGGTATTGTGTCGTACAAACAGTAATCCCTGATCCTCGCTGCTTATTTGGCGGAATTTTGTTTTACTTGAGGGATGCCGGTATCGCAGACCCAATAAAGGAAAATATCGAAGGGCCGCCGTCTCGAAGCTCTCGACGTAACTTATCTCTGTAATTTTAAAATAATTTGCTAATCGAAAGAACGGTTCTTTGTGAAAATGTACTACGAGCTGAAATGGTTTTGATTTAAATGCTGCTGTGGTTTAGGCACGAGAAGATTCAGTTTAATTACTTTATCGTAGCCATTGCGCTACGCCTCATCGGCGCTCCTTTTTACTGCATGACAAAATTGTTACTTCTGTCAAATAAATTTATAAATGGCGTGAATTTGAAATAAAGATATGGATTCCCATTAACTGTATAATTATTATTGTGCTGAATTAACATTGAAATTATTACAGTGTTTCAAAATTACAAAGGCCTTACGTAGTTCGAACCTATTGATGTTACTTAGGAGACCTACTACTCTCCCCGTAGTTGTACAAAGACCAGTTGCTTAACTTATTCTTGAAAAGACGTAAAAAAGGATGAGATGTCATCTTGCAACACCCGTGAGTATGTGCAACTCGATCAGTGTACCAGAGATATGATTCCAAAGAATGTTAGCTGTGCTGGCGCCCGCCTTCGCCGCACACCTGTCGGCACTAGGGAACACTGTACAGCAGACGCTGAACTAGGCCCTCCTATGACAAGAGAATACCAAACACGTCCCCAGGCTACGCACCGATAACGTCCCCTGGGCAGCGTGCATATAGGCCGCTGCTGTCGACCGAGATGCTCACTCTTTCATCTCTGTACCTCAGTATGTAGCATCGGGACTCAGTTCGCATTGCACCTCAACACGCCACACGGTGCTATAGCCTTCCACAGTGATTGTTCTGGCCTCGCACCTTTCCTAGCAGTGAAGGAACGTTAGTCATTGTATATAGTTATGATACGCACAAGATTTAAGTATTAATACATGTATTTGATTGCTGTTAAGCACAGAACTTCAGACTGGACTTAACTGAGCTTAAATACTCAATTGGTTCCTGTAATAAAGTGTATCTTAATCAAATGTGGATTTTGTGTTGTAATTAGAGGAAACCGGCCACCCACCTATCTGACCATCTCTCCTCATCCAACCAGGAACCACGAAACATTACAACAGGGCACAAACACAATAGTAGCGAAAAGAGGCGACTTTAAAAGTGTAATATATAGAAGATGGCCGTTTCATAACTGGCGTCTTTCAAGGATATTGGTTTGTAATCCTCCATATCCATTCTTTTAGTGTTGTTATATCCAGCGTGGCACTAGCCTGGATAACTCAGTCGGTAAGAGCGGTGCCTACGAAAGACGAGTTTCCGGATTCGAGTCTTGATTCGGCAGCCATTTTTCATGTACTAAGAAATTTCAACACACTACAAGCTCCATTGCAGTGAAAACGTTTCATCTTGGAAACATTTACTTGACTGTCGATAATGTATTTTCTCACAACACCCATTCTTCGAGTCTGTCTGATAAGGTATGAAGAAGGGCTACAGTAAAGTTTAGAAAGTACGAGTGAGACACAAACACAATTGAAACACCGAGGGGGAGGGGGGGGGGGGGGCGCAGGGAGTGTGTGACCCGTGCCTCGGTGCTCAGCCGGTAAGATCATAACCTGTGAAAGGTAAGGTTCGAGGTTTGAGTCCTGGGTCTACTCACAGTTTAACTGTTTTCAACGTCTTCATGAATTTTTCAATGTCAATAAATTTTACCAACAGCCGTAAACTTTAAGATGCTTTATTTTATTGTGAAAGCAACCATTTTCGGCAATTCATTTTGCTGTCTTCAGGACCTATACGATTTTTTTCAAATCAACGAACTTATTGTTTCTGGCACGCCTTCGTATGAAGCATCTGTACAACGATTGGAATTCACGATATCCAGTTTTATGGTGCTATACGATAAGTTCGTTGATTTCAAAAACGCCTATGGGGCCTGAAGATGGCAAAATTGCTTTCAGAATAAAATAAAGTTGACCAGCCGATGTCCCCTGGTCGTGATGGACCAACAGAGATCTTTATGAATTGGTGGTCTGGGTGTATACAGGTGTACTAGGTCGTTTTCATTTTTCAGAAATAAACGTAGCATGAGACGATTCTTTTCGGTCTGTTACCTAAACCATAAAACCACACCAGGCTATTAGTGTAACAATGTTGAGTCAAGAAGCTTGTGGCGGAGCTCATGACCACCTGCCAACCGCAGCGGCAGTCTGCGGGAACCGCTGTCACCCTACACTGCACGTGCCGGGGTGACGCAATGGATACGCTGCCACGCGAAAGGAGTAAGCTCTACTCATATATCCGTTAACAAATCAGAGAGTGAAATCTGTATGGATATAAAACTTCAACTTCGTGGCGGTTAGCGGGAACTGACGCTAACCTTGGTGCCGTCTTTAGTAACGATCCTGTTCTGGTGTTAAGTGATAGAGGAAAAATTGGGACTCCGTTTGGAAGACGTAGGGGATCAAATATTAGAGCATCAACGAATGTCGGAAGACTTGCGGCCAAGCAAGACAGAAAGCACAGATAACACTTATGTTTCTACCGTTTCCCATAAAATCACTGGGAGAAGTGGCGACCAAACATTTATTTAAGTTGGTGTGTGGAATCTTTGCGACTCGTAAAGATATCAAAGATGCATCTATTGCCACAAAGAAATTAAGCTCATGCCTTAAAAATACTCTCCAGAATGATGTTGTTGTTGTTTTCAGTCAACAGCCTGGTTAGATGCAGCTCTGCATTCTACTCTATCCTGTACACGCCTCTTCATCTACTGCAAACTACATCCTTCTGAATCTACTTAGTGTACTCATCTCTTGGTCTCCCTCTACGATTTTTATCCTCCACTCTTCCCTCCGGAACTAATTTGCTGATCACTTGATGCCTCAGATGGTGTCCTACCAATCGATTTCTTCTTCTAGTCAAGTTGTGCCACAAAATCCTCTTCTCCCCAATTCTAATCAATACACCCTCTTTGTTACGTGATCTTACCATCTAATCTTCAGCATTATTCTGTAGCACCACATGCTGAAAACTTCTATTCTCTTCTTGTCTAAGCTATTTATCGTCCATGTTTCACTTCCCTACACAGCTACACTCCATAGAGGTACTTTCAAAAAGAACTTCCTGACACTTAAATCTATACTCGATGTTAACAAATTTCTCTTCTTCAGACATGCTTTCCTTGCCGTAGCCAGTCTACATTTTGTATCGTCTCTTCTTCGACCTTCATCAGTTATTTTGCTTCCCAGATAGAAAAACTCATCTATTACTTAAAGTGTCTCATTTCCTAATATAATTCCCTGAGCATCACCTGATTCAATTTGAATGTATTCCATTATCCTCGTTTTCCTCTATCGATGTTCATCTTATATCCTCTTTCAACACATTGTCCATTCCGTTCAACTGCTCTTTCAAATGCTCTGCTGTCTCTCACAGCAGAATAATATACAGAAAAGTGAGGAAGATTATCTAGGATCCATTAGATCATAATCAGTAGGACTTATGGAACGGTAGAGGCAACAGTAAGGTACACTACTGGCCATTAAAATTCCTGCACAAAGAAGAAATGCAGATGATAAACGGGTATTCATTGGACAAATATATTATACTAGAACTGACATGTGATTACATTTTCACGCAATTTGGGAGCACAGATTCTGAGAAATCAGTACCTAGAACAACCAACTCTGACCGTAATAACGGCCTTGATACGCTAGGGCATTGAGTCAACCAGAGCTTGGATGGCGTGTACAGGTACAGTTGCCCATGCAGCTTCATCACGATACCACAGTTCATCAAGAGTAGTGACTGGCGTATTGTGACGAACCAGTTGCTCGGCCACCAGACGTTTTTAATTAGTGAGAGGTCTGGATAATGTGCTGGCCAGGGCAGCGGTCGAACATATTCTGTATCCAGAAAGGACCGCACAGGACCTGCAACACGCGGTCCTGCATTATTCTGCTGAAATGTAGTTTTTCGCAGGGATTGAATGAAGGGTAGAGTCACGGGTAGTAACACATCTGAAATGTAATGTCCACTGTTAAAAGTGCCGTCAATGCGAACAAGAGGTGACCGAGACGTGTAACCAATGGCACCCCATACCATCACGCCAGGTGATACGCCAGTATGGCGAAGACGAATACACGCTTCCAATGTGCGTTCACCGCGATGTCGCCAAACACGGATGCGACCATCATGGTTCTGTAAATAGAACCTGGATTCATGCGAAAAAATGACGTTTTGCCATTCGTGCACCCAGGTTCGTCGTTGAGTACACCATGGCAGGCGCTCCTGTCTGTGATGCAGCGTCAAGAGTAACCGCAGCCATGGTCTCCGAGCTGATAGTCCATGCTGCTGGAATCGTCGTCGAACTGTTCGTGCAGATGGTTATTGTCTTGCAAACGTCTCCATCTGTTAACTCAAGGATGGAGACGTGGCTGCACGATCCGTTACAGCCATGCGAATAAGATGCCTGTCATCTCGACTGCTAGTGATACGATGCCATTGGGATCCAGCACGGCTTTCCGTATTACCCTCCTCAACCCACCGATTCCATATTCTGCTAACAGTTATTGGATCTCGACCAACGCAAGCAGCAATGTCGCGATACGATAAACCGCAATCGCTGTAGGCTACAATCCGCCCTTTATCAAAGTCGGAAACGTGATGGTACGCATATGTCCTCCTTACACGAGGCATCACAACACGTTTCACCAGGCAACGCCGGTCAACTGCTGTTTATGTATGAGAAATCGGTTGGAAACTTTCCTCATGTCAGCACGTTGTAGGTGTCGCAACCGGCGCCAGCCTTGTGTGAATGCTCTGAAATTTAATCATTTGCGTATCACAGCATCTTCTTCCTGTCGGTTAAATTTCGCGTCCGTAGCACGTCATCTTCGTGGTGTAGCAATTTAAATGGTCAGTAGTGTATATTATCTGATAAAATGTCTCCGGACACTCCTATCTAAAGCGGAATTTGAACAATTGGTTACCAAGAGAGTGTCTTCAGAGTCTATACCTGAACCAACTGAAACACCTTTGGGATGACCTACAAATGTTCACTCCAGTCCCCGGCTGCTAACATCACTGTCTTCTGTTAGCTCGGCCCTTGAGAAAATATGGGCGGCCATTCCTCCACATACATTCAGACATCTCATTGAATGTGTTTCCAGCAGAGTTCAACATTTTACTTAGTGCTCAGTTGCATCTGAATATGAGAACAGAAATTTCCGAAACCCATCCTTCGATACAAAACGTGTATTTGTAGGTACTAACCCAAAACCCATGTTTCCCAGTCCACATGTGACAAGGTGGGTAAAATTTTATTACTATATTATTTAATTTTGAACGTTGTAATGTTTGATTGCCTTGGGGGCATCTTAGTTACCACACCCTTTTCCAAGTGCCTGAAAACTGTGTACACAGCGATGTAGAACGTACGGTGCATACTCTGCAGTCCACAGGTCCACAAATCAGCTCGCTGAAACTGAAATGAAATGTTCTAACTCTCTATAAATGATGCAAATATGTCAGGAATAATGAAAGTGAATAACAGTCCACTATCGTTTAACGAAACAGTATATTATATTCATAGTTCAGACACAGAAAAATAATTAATTTTTGTAAGTCATTAAAATTTATTTTATCAGCACTCAGCAATCGACACCGTTCAGAGACGTTTTCTACTCTTTGTTCGTAATTATACGAGTTTAACTGCTCATCTTGAAAGTGGAGAATAATCTAAGACACTTGCCACGCGGTTTGTTGTAATACAGGGGGCGGCAAATGAAACTGAATACTGAAAAAACGGGCTTTCCAGTTGAATTACTGAATCATCGGAAGTTCACTTTTACGTATCTATTCCAGATAAGCACGATATCTCATTCGACTGAAACATAGTTAAGTCAGTCGTTGTTAACGTCATTCGGGGCTTGACAGAACACAGTCACGGGAAGACTCACAGCACATTCTGTGGTGTGGTGAGACAGAACACGTACATTGTTAACTGTAGACTAACAACGATCACAGTTTTTCCCTAAGTAAATCTGTATTTATCTTTCATAAAATCCTTAGCCCAATAACCCTTAAATTTTGTCCTTCAGAAGTTTTCAAAGAGAACCAAGAGTCGATGAGGGCCTCTAAGTGTCTCTGTGTCAATTTCTTTACACTTTAAAATTGCAGTATTATCTTGAAACTAGATGCAGGTTAATTATTCCGTTTAATAAATATACTGCTGTCATCTTGGCTTTGCCGGCCGAAGTGGCCGAGCGGTTCTAGGCACTTTAGTGCGTAACCGCGCGACTGCTACGGTCGCAGATTCGAATCCTGTCTCGGGAATGGATGTGTGTGATGTCCTTAGGTTAGTTACGTATAAGTAGTTCTAAGTTCTAGGGGACTGATGACCTCCGATGTTAAGTCCCATAGTGCTCAGAGCCATTTGAACCATCACCTTGGCTTTGTACCTCAATAACAGATGTTACTTGATGTAACTCGTTTAATTTCCGTTATCAAAATTGTTTTTTGTTAATAATTCAAATATCAGATGATGTATGTTCATGAAAAATTCTACCGTATGTTTTTATGATAAACTGAACCTATTTCCTGAGTAAAAAGCTCCAACATTAGTATTATGTCCTTCTAAAATTTCGAAAAAGGTGGTATACTTCAAAATGTTTATCGAAAGTTTTACCATTTGTTCTTATGATAAGATGCACCTCAATCGAAAAGAAGAACTGTCTAACTTCAATAACTGCCTATTAGGGTATCATTCTCAGGTTAACAGTATTTAATCTTTTCATAGTCGTACATAATCTGACCAAGTCCTGAAATAATAATTTAATTTTACATAAATATATTGTGCAATCTCTGTTATCGATTAACGGCATTGTACACTCTTCTGGACCATGGCCGAGAGACGGGAAAATCAATACTTTATTTGCCACAACCTAGCGCCTCCTTGCTTCCCGACACACCGACTTTAGTGAGAACGTAAAATTACGACTGCAGGGAATTAGAGAGGAAAGAGAAACACACCTTGCCACCACATCTAATAAATGAGAATATATTCTTGAAACACGTCGTGCTATTTATGAAAAAAAGAAAATAGGAAAAAAAACGTAATTCGTTATTACTCAAGTCACATCAACCGGCCGCACCAGTGCGGCGTATTTGCGTCGCGTATGAGAACTCTTTCGTTCACAGTGCTCACTCAGCCTGTAATGAAGCAGGTGCGGCGGTAGACGGAACAGGCTGGGTACTGCCAGTCCGGTTTTGTGCGGGTGATGGGACTTTTTCTCTCGCGCCGGTACGTCGTGCTAAAAGACATTCTGCATACACATCCCCCATGCGCGGACAGTCGCGGCAGCCGTTAAAGTGCAGCTCATCAGCGTAAAGTCCTCTCCGGTTGCCATTAAGCTTAACGTTTCACGAACGCCATCTAGCCGGTCGGTACAGACTCAACCGCTATGCATGAAACCACCATTTCACCCCGGATCAGGCGGGCTTTGCTCCCACTGGTTTCAGCGGTGGTGGTGGGTGTGAAACTTGACTATTGACTACCTTCTTATCGGATGCGAATCGCTGGACTGAGTATAAGCTCACCTCACACCATCGACGGGTTTCGCTGTTACAAAACACAACTTGCCCTATTACCTGTAATTTTCCCTTACATCTACTCAGCTGAGAAAATCCCGTGAAAAACGTGTCAAATCTTCACTGAAGATAAGCTATCCGTTGCTTAAAAAACCCAAATTTCAGTACGGTATTACAATGAGAGTGCACAGAAATGCTGTACATTCTTATGCAAAACCATGACCCCTATTGTAATTATCTACTGACTCTTCTATAGGTACTATAAGTACTTGTTTTTTTTTCTTTATTGTGATTTTAATACCCCTACAATAACTGGTAGGCTGGCAGCAGCACATTACGCCGCTATTCAGCCCAAGAGTTTACAATGATAAAACATAGAAGACACATCAGTTTGAACAATCGGTGGGGATAAAACAGTAGACACAGGAACAGAAAAAACATGAAGCCGTTCACACTCGATGACAATCTACACCACAAACTGTTGACACGACGCAAAAGCACTGATGATTTCGATGGTACACGTGAACAATGGAGCGTGACGGTGAACACTGAACACATAACACGACGGCACACACGAGAAATGGATGGCGATGATTTCTGGCGCGCTAATGTCCATGTAACGTGTGCGAGTCCAGGGACCTGCCAAGAGGGGAAGAAGGGTGAAGGGGAGGGAGAGGGGAGAACAAAGATGCCAATGGCAGAGGAGATGGGAGGAGGAGTAGAGGGATAGGGATAGGGGAAGCCTGGGGGAGGAGTGGGGAGAAAGGGAGGAGGCAGGGAAGGGGGAGAGAAGGGAGGGACGGTGCCCAAAGGAACAAAACACAGGAAGAGGGAGAGGATCAAAGTTGGTAGGAGGGGTAGATGGAGGGGAGGAGGGCATCATCAGGGAGGGGTAGCTGGCGGAAGCCATCTTGGGAGAGGGTAAGGAGGGTGGAGAGATGGAGAGCAGGTGGGACGTGGGAATACAGGCGCGGCAGCGGGTGGGGGTGGGAGAGGATGGGGGAGACAAGTGGGTGAGGAGGATCGAGTTTACAGGAGGTGTAGAGGATCCGTATCCGTTCGAGGAAAAGGAGGAGGTGAGGGAACGGAATGAGGCCGTACAGGATCCGCATGGGGGAGGGGAGACGTATGCGATAGGCGAGGCAGAGAGCATGGCGTTCAAGGATCTGAAGGGATTTGTAAAAGGTAGGGGGGGGGGGGGAGATCCAGGCAGGATGGGCGTAACAGAGGAGGGATTTATAGGTGTGGAGTATGGTGGAGGGGTCCAGACCCCACTATAAGTACTTGTTCCTCTTCGTTACTAATAGTTGTAAAAGCATTTTAGAGCCCATTTTTATTAGATTCCCTTTGCTTAGAAATGATCGTTCCTGTGATATCCCTGTATATTCACCATTCCTCCTGCGAAACAGTCTGTGTAAGGTGAACATTAATAAAACTGACAAATTGTAGGGACGGATTCAGCAGGGACTGATTCCTGACTAGAAATGGAGGAAGAAAAGATCGAATGAACATGTGCTCGGAAATGCCACGGTAGATGGACCTGACGAATGACAATTCCTCTGACCACGTGCCTTGTGTTCCTTGTGTGTTGCACACTGTGAGATCGTCACTGCGTACTGTAAACGGCAGAATGGTCCGGTATTTACGTCGGGAAGAAGCCCAGATGGTGTCTGTGTACGGCAAGCACATGGAAACAGTCGAGAGGCAGCGTGGCTATACCAAAACAAGTACTCTGACACCAACCACATCCCACAACATTTGAACCCCCTTCTGGGTGTTTGTGTGATCATTGGGTCCTTGCAGACAGACTGACGTGCAGGGAGGCGGGAAAAGGGGTACATCAGATCTGGAGGATCGCGTTCTACAGGATACTGATACCAGGCAAGTGGCCCGCCAAGTACGGTTATGTGTACCCCACATATCAACCGCGACTTTCTCTGTCGCCTGCAGTCCCACGGAGACAAGTCTCACCATCTGTTGGGACGTGAATACGATGCACCTCTGCACTGAGTTCCGGCAGTTTTGTTGTTGCACGCTCACAATTTCCGGACACATGTTCATAGTACCATTTTTCCTCCATTTCCAGTCAGCATTCCGTCCTTGCAGTTCAATTAATGTTCAACGCGTATATGCTTTTGAAAGTTTCGATCCACGGACGCAGTGAGTTTCTTGAAGGGAGTCATTTTCCTGTGTAAGCCTTCCTCCCTGAAATAACCGCTATTTTTAATGACTTAGCTAATCAGCTAATTTCGACCTCTCGGACATTGTCAGGCCATCTCTGCTATTTACATCACAGTAAAAAATGAAATGCATATAGCAAAATATATTCCACGCATTGGTTTAGAAGATGCAGCATGCGCAGTGTAACAGTTTTGCACAACCGTAGTAGTTATGATGACATCCATCTCAGACATAAAATCTGTGGTGTCACCTCCAGACAGCACACTTGCTAGGTGGTAGTTTTAAATCGGCCGCGGTCCATTAGTACATGTCGGACCCGCGTGTCGCCACTGTCGGTAATTGCAGACCAAGCGCCGCCACACGGCAGGTCTAGAGAGACTTACTAGCACTCGCCCCAGTTGTACGGGCGACTTAGCTAGCGATGCAACACTGACGAAGCCTCGTAATTGCAGAGAAGATAGTTAGAATAGCCTTCAGCTAAGTCAATGGCTACGACCTAGCAAGGCGCCATAGCAATTGATAGTTATCGTATGAAGCATGTCTCATCAAGAACGATGTATACAAATGATGGATTGAAGTTAAGTATTCCAGCAGCTACGTACTTTTCTTTATAGCATTCATTCCGTATCCTGTTTCAGACCTCACGCCATCCTGCGTGAGCTTATAGCGTGCATTTCGGCCATCTCTAGCAATATAACAAAATCTATATGTAAAAAGCGGAAAACGCTAGATTATCGTATAAAGTGGCGGTTCTTGTTTAAAAAAGAAAACAGCCTATGCAGGAAAGTTACTTCCTCCATACGAAAAACTATTAAAGGAAAATATCAAACCTGTGTTCTGTCATTTAAAATAATAATTAATCGTCACGATGCATATCAGGTACTTAACATCGTGCTAAGATGCGACGATACCGTATTTTATTTCACCATTATTGAGAAACCGTTGGACATTCTAAAACAAAATATCTATTGAAGAACTTTAAATTTTAAACTTGTTAAATTAAAGACATGTGTTTTCAATGGAAACATCAAGTATGAGTTCCTAAGTCGTTCAGTGCGGCTGACAGAAATTGAGTGTTTGAAAGATGGCCATGTTACTGAATATATAATTACTGCTTGTTAACGAAGTGTGAGATTGTTCCCAATATTTATCCGTCACGAAACAGCTTTCAAAAATACGGTACAAGAAACTAATTTTACAATCCTTACGAGAAACAGACATCGTTCGTTGTGCTATTATAACACGTAATAAAGAGGCACAAATTTTACACTGGTAAGTACAATCGCTCAAACTTACAATGTACATTATCTCATATACATAACTCTCAGTATGCTGGTCAAACAAAACAGATATTTAAGGCATTCACGACCGGATGTCACAGTTGTTGATGAATCTTCCAAGCTGTACAGCATGGTCGTTGACAGTCGACTGTTAAGTTTTATCTCTGACAAAGATTACCTCTAGATGAGATTTTCACTCTGCAGCAGAGTGTGCGCTGATATGAAACTTCCTGGCATCCCCCAGGCTGTGGCTAAGCCATGTCTCGTCAATATCCTTTCTTCCAGGAGTGCTAGTTCTGCAAGGTTCGCAGGAGAGCTTCTGTGAAGTTTGGAAGATAGGAGACGAGGTACTGGCAGATGCAGAACTATGAGGACGGGGCGTGAGCTGTGCGTGGGTAGCTCAGATGGCAGAGCACTTTCCCGCGAAAGGCAAACGTCCCGAGTTCGAGTCTCGGTCCGGCACACAGTTTTAACCTATCTGGGAGTTTCAAAGATTGCTGACCACCTGTAAACTCGACCAAACCCACCTCACACAGCATTTATGTCTCTCTCCGATGTCCGATTAGTCAGTTGGAAAGACTGAGCGTCGACAGGAGCACCTACGAAGATGTCCAGCACAGCTCTGAACGAAACGTCAGGAACCGAAAAGTCTTTGACCACGGCCATACAGTGCGGAAGATTCATCAGCAAATATTATAGATATTCACGAATGACATATTAAACACACTAAGAAAAGCAGCACGAAAGAATTATCCGAAAAGGACGGAAATCGGTAGAGTCGGTAGATGCGATATATATGTGCAGAATAACAAGAGATGACATTTTCAGAAATATTGAATAATTTATTTAAGAGAAAGAGATTTACCAATTGAGCAAGTCACTAACGCTTTGGTTTCTCTCTGGCCGTTGTGCGAGCAGTAATTCGTCTTGGCATTGATTGACAGTGTTGTTGGATGTCCTCATGAGGGATATCGTGCAAAATTCTGTGCAACTGCCGGTTTATATCGTCAGAATTCAGAGCTGGTTGGAGGGTCCTGCCTATGATGCTCCAAACATTCTCAACTGGGAAGAGATGCGGTGACCTTGTTGGCAAAGGTAGGGATTGGCAAGCAGGAAGACAAGGAGCAGATACACTGACGGTGTGCGGACAGACGTTATCTTCCTCGTGTGGAAGTCCAGAATCGCTGGCCATGAAGAGCAACAATATGAGACCTAGAACATCGTCGACATGCCACTGTCCTGCAAGGATGCCTCGGGTGATAACCAAAGGAATCCTGCTTTGAAATGAAATGGCATCCGTGACAATCTCTCCTAGCAGACGTAGCCGGCCGGTGTGGCCGAGCGATTCTAGGCGCTTCAGTCTGGAACCGCGCGACCACCACGGTTGCAGGTTCGTATCCTGCCTCGGGCATGGACGTATGCGATGTCCTTAGGTTAGTTGGGTTTAAGTACAGGGTGATTCAAAAAGAATACCACAACTTTAGGAATTTAAAACTCTGCAACGACAAAAGGCAGAGCTAAGCACTATCTGTCGGCGAATTAATGGAGCTATAAAGTTTCATTTAGTTGTACATTTGTTCGCTTGAGGCGCTATTGACTAGGCGTCAGCGTCAGTTGATGCTAAGATGGCGACCGCTCAACAGAATGCTTTTTGTGTTATTGAGTACGGCAGAAGTGAATCGACGACAGTTGTTCAGCGTGCATTTCGAACGAAGTATGGTGTTAAACCTCCTCATAGGTGGTGTATTAAACGTTGGTATAAACAGTTTACAGAGAATGGGTGTTTGTGCAAAGGGAAAAGTTCTGGACGGCCGAGAACGAGTGATGAAAATGTAGCACGCATCCAGCAAGCATTTGTTCGCAGCCCAGGAAAATCGACTCGCAGAGCTAGCAGAGAGCTGCAAATTCCACAATCAACTGTATGGAGAGTCCTACGAAAAAGGTTAGTTATGAAACCTTATCGTCTGAAATTGGTTCAAGCACTGTCTGCAGCTGATAAGATTAAAAGAATCGATTTCTGTGATTTTATCCTTGCTCAAATGGAAACAGATGAATCTTTCGTTTCAAAGATTGTGTTTAGTGATGAAGCAACTTTCCACACTAACGGGAAAGTCAACCGTCACAATGTCTGTATATGGGGCACTGAGAATCCGCGGGAAACAACTCAGTATGAACGTGACTCGCCTAAGGTGAACGTTTTCTGTGCCATTTCAGCCAATAAAGTTTTTGGTCCCTTTTTCTTCGAAGGTGCTACTGTAACTGGACTACAGTATCTGGAGATGTTAGAGAATTGGCTGTTCCCTCAGCTCGAACAAGAAGCACAACAATTCATATTTCAGCAGGATGGAGCGCCACCACATTGGCACTTATCTGTCCATAACTACCTGAACGTCAACTACCCGAGGCGATGGATCGTCCGCCAGGCAGCCCGTGACAGAGCACTTCATCACTGGCCTCCAAGAAGCCCTGATCTTACCCCCTGCGATTTTTTCTTATTGGGGTATGTTAAGGATATGGTGTTTCGGCCACCTCTCCCAGCCACCATTGATGATTTGAAACGAGAAATAACAGCAGCTATCCAAACTGTTACGCCTGATATGCTACAGATAGTGTGGAACGAGTTTGAGTATCGGGTTGATATTGCTCGTGTGTCTGGAGGGGGCCATATTGAACATCTCTGAACTTGTTTTTGAGTGAAAAAAAACCTTTTTAAATACTCTTTGTAATGATATATAACAGACGGTTATATTATGTTTTTTTCATTAAATACACATTTTTAAAGTTGTGGTATTCTTTTTGAATCACCCTGTAGTTCTAAGTTCTACGGGACTGATGACCTCAGATGGTAAGTCCCATGGTTCTCAGAGCCATTAGAACCATCTGAACTAGCTGACGTGCCGTATGGTGGGCGAAGTCTGGTCGGTATCCCACTGGTGTCTGGAGCGTCTCCAGACATGTCTTTGCTGGTCATCGGGTCTCAGTTCGAAGCGGAACTCATCACTGAAGGCAATTGTACTTCAGTCAATAAGATTACAGCCCGAAGACGTGTCGAGACGTCTGGGACAGCACCTCATACCGTCATGCAAGGTTCTGGGCCCGCATGACGATGTCGGATGTACTGTGGCAACGTTCGTTTTCCTCGTAGCCTTCATACGTTGATGTGTCCATCGCAATGCTACACATACAATCGGGACACACGTGAACAGATTTAGTAGTATTGTTGTGTCCAGTGTGGTAGCTGAATGCACTATTGTCGACATGTCATTCCCCTCCGTCGCATTAAGGACAGCTGCAACAACGATTGCTTGCTGATAGTCCCTCGTGTTGCAGACGTCGTCGTCCTGTTTGAATCCATTCTTGTCATGCAGCAAATAAGCCCATTCTCTGACTCGAGGTATATGACATGGCTGTATGATCCTGCACTACCGCGACAACAATGTGTCTGTCCTCCCAGGCGCTAGTTGCGTCCGACAGTTCAGGTCCCGCATTCCGTGCAGTGTGGCTCTTTTTGAACCGATCAGCTCTATATCTGCATGAGTCACCACCACCAATAATAGCAGCAGTATCACGGAAATGTGAACGGTAGGCAACGATACTTCAACTGTCGAATTCCAAAACGTTCTAGCTGACATTTCTGTTTCTTGCACGAGGCGAACGATGAATTTCTCAAATAAAACAATATTCAAATGCGGTTTATGTATCAGAAAGCTGTGCAATCGTTCCATGTATAAAAAATGTTGATGACGTTGCGCTTACCCAATTTGCGTGGGTACTACAAATGCTAATCATTTGCGTATCCAAGCTTGCAGTACATTACATACCAATTTAGACATACCGTCTTCTTTGTACTCTGTTGCGTCCGAGAGCGCCTCTGAAATCTCCAGCGGCCAGTTAACGTAATGGAGCAGTATAAAGATGAATCAATGAATAAATATCAATGAGTCACTTGATGTGAATGCCAGGGCGCTCTCTTCATGGAGGTGACGAAAAGTTTCTTCCCCCAGCCCCCATACCGACGCCGCTACCTTCCCCCTCCCTTCTCCCCCCCCCCTCTCCCCCCAAACGTTCATCTTTCTTCGGCTAGTGCGTCATGACAGCAAAATGCCTCCACAACAGACGTTAGTTTCCCTTCAGTCACGCAAGACCTCCATAGCTTCTATTCTGTCTTTTGCTTAAACATCGGTTGCTCACTGGTTTGATGTACCAGCCTCTTCGTCTCACAGAACTTGCACCCTACGTCCTCAGTTATTTGATGGATGTATTCCAGTCTCTGTGCTCCACTACAGACAGCGCCCTCTACTAGCAAATAAGTTACACCGTAATGTCGTAGTACTTGTTCTATCATCCTGTCTATTCCTTTTGTCAGTATTTTCCACACATTCCTCTTTTTGCCAGTCTGCGGAGAACCTCCTCATTTCTTATCAGTACACCTAACAGTCAACATACCTCTGTATTATCATATCTCAGACACTTAGATTCTCTGCTTTGCTGATTCTCTGTAATGCTGTAAGCCTTGCGACTTGGCTTTTTTTATGTCCTCCTTGTTTCGTCCATTCATGTGTTATTTTGCTTCCAATATCATAGATCATAGATTTTATTAACTTCGTACTCTTCGCGGTAGCCTGTTTTGATATTAGGTTTTTCGCTATTCTCATTTCTGCTATTCCTCTTACTTTCATCTTTCTTAGATTTACTCTCAAATCATATTCTGCATCCTTTCGTGTCCGTTGTATTGAATGAATAAGTGCTGTGACTCTTATTCACTTTCCCTGATGACAGCAATCTCATCGGCGATTCTTATGTTTAATAATCTGTAGACATGAAATTTAATACCACTACTGAAGATTCACTTTATTTTCGCCATTATTTCTTCGATGTATGTATTAAACAGTAAGTGTGAATGACTCCAAGCCGCTCTCTCACCCTTTTTAATCTGAGAACTTCCTTCTTGGTCATCGAATTTCATTGTTCCATCTTTTCCTCGTACATACTGTATATCACACGTCTTTCTCAACAACCCACTCCTATTTTTTTCACAATTTCTGGCACCTCGCGCTATTTTACAATGTCGAACGCTTTTTCTACTTAGACAGATGCAATAAATCTCTCTTGATTTGCCTTAGGCCTTGCTTCCATTATCAAGCGCAGCGACAGAATAGCTTGTCTGATGCCTTTACCTTCCCGAAAGCCAAATTTATCGTCATCTAATAGATCCTTCGTCTCCATTCTTCTGTATATGTTTCTTGTCTGTATCTTGGATGGATGAGCTGTTTAGCTGAATGTGCAATATTTCTCGCACTTATCTCCTCTTCCAGTCTTCGAAATTATATAGATGATATATTTACTAAATCTGATGATATGTGGTGGTGGTGGTTAGTGTTTAACGTCCCGTCGACAACGAGGTCATTAGAGACGGAGCGCAAGTTCGGGTTAGGGAAGGATTGGGAAGGAAATCGGCCGTGCCCTTTCAAAGGAACCATCCCGGCATTTGCCTGAAACGATTTAGGGAAATCAGGGAAAACCTAAATCTGGATGGCCGGAGACGGGATTGAACCGTCGTCTGATGATATGTTTCCAATCTTATAGATTTTAGTCACCAACTCCGGTAACCGTTTGGTTGCCACACCCCACAACGACTATAAAAATTTCGAAGGAATGTTGTCTGTACCTTTTGAATTATTTGATTTCAGCTCCTCCAAAGCTCTGTTAATCTCTGATTCTTATACTGGATTCCCCATGTCCTCCGCACTGACTTCTATTTATTCTTCTATCATGTGATGAGAGGACTCTTCTTCATCGCAAAGGCCTTCTACCTCTCCCTATCTCCTCTGAGATTAACAATGCAGCTCCGATTACACTGTTAGTAATGTAGCCCTAATTATTACACTACTGGCCATAAAAATTTCTACACCAAGAAGAAATGCAGATTATAAACGGGTATTCATTGGACAAAAATATTATACTAGAACTGGCATGTGATGACATTTTCACGCAATTTGGGTGCATAGATCCTGAGAAATCAGTACCCAGAACAACCAAATCTGGCCGTAATAACGGCCTTGATACGCCTGGGCATTGAGTCAAACAGAGCTTGGATGACGTGTATAGGTACAGCAGCCCATGGATCTTCAATACAACAGTTCATCAAGAATAGTGACTGGCGTATTGTGACGAGCCAGTTGCTCGGCCACCATTGACCACACGTTTTCAATTGGAGAGATCTGAAGAATGTGCTGGCCAGGGCAGCAGTCGAACATTTTCTGTGTCCAGAAAGGCCAGTACTGGACCTGCTACATGCGGTCGTGCACTATCCTGCTGAAATTTAGGGTTTCGCAGGGGTCGAATGAAGGGTAGAGCCACGGGTCGTAACACATCTGAGATGTAACGTCCACTGTTCAAAGTGCCGTCAATGCGAACAAGAGGTGACCGAGACGTGTAACCAATGGCACCCCACACCATCACGCCAGATGATACGCCAGTATGGTGATAACGAATACTCACTTCCAATGTGCGTTCACCGCGATGTCGCCAAACACGGATGCGACCATCATGATGCTGTAAACAGAACGTGGATTCATCCGAAAAGATGACTTTCGTCATTCGTGCACTCAGGTTGGTCGTTGAGTACACCACCGCTGGCGCTGCTGTCTGTGATGCAGCATCAAGGGTAACCGCAGCCATGGTCTCCGAGCTGATACTCCATGCTGCTACAAAAATCGTTGTCGAACTGTTCGTGCAGATGGTTGTTGTCTTTCAAACGTCCCCATCTGTTGACTCAGGGATCGAGACGTAGCTGCACAACCCGTTACAGCCATGCGGATAAGATACCTGTCATCTCGACTGCTCGTAATACGAGGCCAGTGGGATCAAGCACGGCGTTCCGTATTACCCTCGTCAACCCACCGATTCCATATTCTGCCAAGAATCATTGGATCTCGACCAACGCGAGCAGCAATGTCGCGATACGATAAACCATAATCGCGATAGGCTACAATCTGACCTTTATCAAAGTCGGAAACGCGATGGTACGCATTATTCCTCCTTACACGAGGTATCACAACAACGTTTCGCCAGGCAACACCGGTCAACTGGTGTTTGCGTATGAGAAATCGGTTGGAAACTTTCCTCGTGTCAGCACATTGTAGGTGTCGCCATCGTTTTCAATCTTGTGTGAATGATCTGAAAAGCTAATCATTTGCGTATCACAGCACCTTCTTCCTGTCGGTTAAATTTCGCGTCTGTGGCGCGTCATCTTCGTGGTGTAGCAATTTTAATGGCAAGTAGTGTAATTTCTCCGGAGGCTTTTTTGACCTTCATATATGCTGAATCATTCATTCAGACCACCAATTCGATTTCTTCACATTTTTCCTGCTGCCATTTCGCCTTTGCTTCCCAGTATTTCCACTGGGGTGACAGGAGTGATGGCAGCCCCTCTAGTATCGTCTCGAACGTCCTCGCCTGGCTCAGTGTAGCAACTCGAGGTGTCATATACTCAACAAGTCGTTCGAGGTCCACTGCAGAAATTTTGATACTTGCTGCCTTCCTATAACTGAGAAAGTGTTGTCTGTGCAGGGTTCTGTGCATGAAGTGACGTCTCGATTACGTCACATAAGTATTGGCTGTGGGTGGCCAAATCCTTCGCTCAAATTTTCCATAAGATTCTTCAAACTAGTCGCAAACAGTTGTGGCCCGTCGTTGTATGGCAACATGAAGTCCGTGAATGACTGCAAATGGTCTCCTAGTAGACGAAAATAAACCGTCAATGATCCGTTCAGTTGAACCAGATAACCCAGTCCATTCCAAGTAAACACAGCCCACACCATTATGTAGCCACCATCAGCTTTCACAGTGCCTTGTTGATAACTACGGTCCATGGTTTCGTGGGGTCTGCGCCCTACTAGAGCCCTACCATCAGCTCTTACCACCTGAAATCGGCACTCATCTGACCAGGCCACGGTTTTCCAGTCGTCTACGGTCCAACCGATACGGATACGAGCCCAGGAGAGGCGCTGCTGCCTATGTCGTGCTGTAGGCGTTGGTCGTCTGCTGTCATATCTCATTAACGGCACATTTCGCCACACTGCCCTAACGGATACTTTCGTCATCCGTCCCTTATACGAGGGCTATCCACAAAGTACATTACGTTTTGGAATTAAAAATAAATAAAGTATTGGAAATTTTTTTTATTATATACAGATGAAAGCCACACTTAAATACTACTTTTCTACATAGTTGCCATTTAAATTAAGGCACTTATCGTAGCGATGGACGAGCTTGGAAATTCCTTCGTCGTAAAATTCGGCCGCCTGCCCCTTCAACCACGTGGTTACCTCTTCTTGAAGCTGTGCGTCGTCATCAAAACGCTGCATAGCCAACCACCCCATGTTTCGTCACCAGTAACAATGCGATCGAGTAATGAGTCGCCATCTTTCTCGTAAGCGTCCAAAAACGTTAACGCTGCAGCCATTCGCTGATTTTTGTGAATCTCTGTCAAGATTTTTGGTATCCATCTTGCACAAAACTTGTGGTAACCAAGCTCTTCGGTAATGATTTAGTGCAACATACTTCGTGAAATTTGTGAAAAACTCATAGAGAAAAACTTCCTGGCAGATTAAAACTGTGTGCCCGACCGAGACTCGAACTTGGGACCTTTGCCTTTCGCGGGCAAGTGCTCTACCATCTGAGCTAGCGAAGCACGACTCACGCCCGGTACTCACAGCTTTACTTCTGCCAGTATCTCATCTCCTACCTTCCAAACTTTACAGAAGCTCTCCTGCGAACCTTGCAGAACTAGCACTCCTGAAAGAAAGGATATAGCGGAGACATGGCTTAGCCACAGCCTGGGGGATGTTTCCAGAATGAGATTTTCACTCTGCAGCGGAGTGTGCGCTGACAGATTAAAACTGTGTGCCCGACTGAGACTCGAACTCGGGACGTTTGCCTTTCGCGGGCAAGTGCTCTACCATCTGAGCTACCGAAGCACGACTCACGCCCGGTACTTACAGCTTTACTTCTGCCATTTCTGTGAGTACCGGGCGTGAGTCGTGCTTCGGTAGCTCAGATGGTAGAGCACTTGCCCGCGAAAGGCAAAGGTCCCGAGTTCGAGTCTCGGTCGGGCACACAGTTTTAATCTGCCAGGAAGTTTCATATCAGCGCACACTCCGCTGCAGAGTGAAAATCTCATTCTGGAACTCATAAACAGTTCCGTTATTGTGAAATTACGGTTTTCATGGACCGCGGCATCGACTTTTTTCGACAAGTTCGGCAGTCACTATGCTGGGTCTTCCACTTCGCTCTTCGTCGTGAACATTAGTTCGGCCATTTTAAATTTTATAACCCATTGACGCACACTCCACCTTCAGTGATTATGTTGTCCCCATACACTTCACAAAGCTGCCGATAGATTACTATCGTTGTACAGTTTTTTGCAGTCAGAAACTTTCTTACAGCACGCACTTCACACTTCGCGGCATTTTCAATTAACGCTGACATTTCAAACTGTCACAGTAACTCAACGGAGTACAGCACAAACCTCTCACTAGCACGGCAGGATGCCGACTGAGCGGCGGAATGCCATGACACCAAGATGGCCGCTGTAGCCCCGCCCCTAACGGACACAAACGAAAACGTAATGTACTTTGTGGATAGCCCTCGTAACTACACAAACGCCGCTGCTCTCGATCAATAAGAGAAGGCCGTTGGTCACAGCGTTGTCTGAGGTGAGGGGCATTCTCGGCACACGCTTGATACTGTGCATCTGAGAATGCTGAATTTTCCAACGTTTTCCAAAATGGAATGTCGCATGCGTCTAGCTATAACTAGCATTCCGCGTTCATTGTTAATTCCCGTCGTGCGGTCGTAATAACGTCATAAACCTTTCCACTTAGTTTGTCTTTAATTTTATTATCTTTAATTACTTTAATTGGTAGTTTTAACATCTTTGATTTTATAAATTGGCGGCTTTATTGTTGATTTAGGATTATTTCTATTCCCTTAGCCTTAGCTTGTTTTGCTTCTTGTTTAGCTGAAACTAAACGTACTCCTTTTGATTTTGCTGAAGGTGAATCTGAGTTAGTTTCAGGTACCTGCGTACAAATGACAGCTCCGCCAATGCCCTGCCCTTTTATACCATGTGCACGTGATACTACAGTCTTCTATATATGTGAATATCGCTATTTCTTGGCTTCTGCCGCGTCAGTGTATTCCATTCTCAGGTGACTTACACACTATTTCTGGACCTCCTCGAATATTTTTTTTACTTTCTTCTCTCCTCCTAACACCAGTATTTCTTCAGAACTCTTGTATCGGATGGTCTCCACCCACTGCGTAGGACGATTCCGCTCGCCGAGCCAGGGCCAGTGATTGGAACGCCCGCCGCCTCTGGCCCACGAATTTGTGCTCTTAGAGCGCCGTACAGACACCGTGTTATTAGAGGCGCATCCCAGGCTGCGGTCCTCCCTCGCGCCCACGCGGAGATTTATATTCTGCGTCCGGCCCTGTCCAGGCGAATGCGTGACGCAGATGAGCTGGATATCGCACCTACAGGTTCTGTACCAAAGCACATTTACGAGAAGCAAATTTTGTACAGGACTGTCTCACCGCAAGGACATTTTTGTGAAATCAGAAAAGATCTGATGATTACAGTGTGTGGTACATACAGGATGTCCCAGGAGAAATGGTCAATATTCAGTGATATGACAAGGAACGATCATCCGAAGCAAAAATGTCCAGTAAACGTGGGCTAGAAGATTCATACTTCAAGAGTTATGGGCATTTGTCCAGCAGAAATTTGTTTATCAGTATCGAAGCTGAAGACGTCGTCATAGCTCTTAAGGTACGCAGTTTCGTGCCCGTGTTCACTTTACATTTTTTTTCTTGTTTTTCTCCATACTATCGCTTGCGCCTTTGTCCCGCATTGTGCGCGGGGTTGGCGTGGTTAAATCGGATTTGGCATGTTAATGTGAAGGGGTGGCCGGATGCCCTTCCTGCCGCCACCCTGTACCCCCCAGGACGGAATTAGTGTACCCCATCTATCTGCATCTAGTGTAATTCATGGAAAAGTGCGGATGGGTGTCAAATGTCCGTGAGTCGTGTAATTGAGACTGAACGTGGGGACCAGCCCAGTATTCACCTAGAGGGATGTGGAAAAACGCCTAAAAACCACATCCAGGCCGGTCGGCAACCCGGCCCTCGTCGTTAATCCGGCGGGCGGATTCGATCCGGGGTTGGCGCGCCTACCCGAGTCCAGGAAGCGGCGCATTAGCGCTCTCGGCTAACCTGGCGGGTTTTGTTTTTCTCCATACTATCACCTCTCAAAATATGGGAAGCAAAGAACTTGCAATAGAAGAGATTTGTTTGACAGCATAGAAGACGATGAAGTGTTCATAGCTATTAAGATATGCATTTTAGAGCCCATGTTTATTAGACAGTTTTGCTTCGACTAATTATTACTGTCATATCCCTGAATTTTGACCATTGCGTCTGGGACATTCTGCATAAAGCAGCTTTGCGAGTATAGTAGTTCTTCATTTCCGGAAAGCTTATTAAGTAAAGTACACTCATATGGTTGTATTAAATACATTTATGAATAGATTAAGGATTTATTGGTAGGGAGTCAGTGTCGAGAAGAAGTTGAGTGGTCAGAGGAAGAGAGAGAAATAATGGACTGACATTAGCAAATGAGATGCAAAGAAGCAAACAGAAATAGAATGGGACGACAAAAACTGTAGGGAAGTACAAGAATCGTCGACAGATGTAGAAGTAATTTCACGCGTGCGCGACGGAAGTGTGTCGAGACTTCTACTGTTCATGTTGTATATTAATTGTCTGGAAGACAATTTTAGACAATACTAATTCTGCGTTGTAGTTCTTCACTGCATTGAACAGCTGTTAATATCGCTTCTTTGGCGTTTTTAATCAGCCTGCGGCTAGAAATGCACACATTTCACTGCAGTGGATTCATCCTATTGGTACTGTGTCGTGCGTGCATTTGCAGCCTCAGAATTGATTTAAAACGCCACAGAAGCGACATTAATAGCTGTCCACTGTGGAGAACTGCACCATAGGGTTAATATTAACTTCCGATTTTTGCAGTTGAAGAGAAGCTGCATAAATGTCCAGTCAAATACTAGTAAGATATGAAAATAGTACAAGAATTGTACAGTACGCTTTAAATATGCGCGAATGTAAAATTCCACAATTCAGTAAGGTCAAGAACGTAGTAATGACTGCAAGATCAATGAGTCACAGTTCCAATCAGTGATCTCATACAAAGGTCTAGGTGTAACTATATGGCAGGATAGGAAGTGGAGTAATCATAAAGGCACAATGCAAAGTAAAAGAGGTAACAGGTTTAGGTATAGCTCAATGGACGGTATGTGACCGTGATGTAGAAATGAAAAATGAGAGCAGTTCTTATATCAGTGTTAAATATGTCGATAAACTGGTCACTTGTTGGTCATAAATTTTATACTGACGCTTTTCGGATGCAGCCCATCATCAAAACATTTTCCACACGAAATACATAACTATAAACACAAGTTTAACTATAAAAGTCATTAAGTTTAAAGATATTGAAAGTATTACAGAAATATTAAAAAACTAATCATAAGAGATGGCAATTCCTTCGTTAAAAGTACTGCTTCACGTGGATACGTCACAACCATCAGTGCTGAACTGATGGGGCGTGCAGTTATAAATCGTAGCTACTAAAATCTACCAGTAGGTGACGTGGCTGTATGGGAACCGTTACTACTAAAATTCATGAACAACTTGATAACAAGACAGTACTGAAAATTTTACAGAAATGGGAACAAAAATCAAACAACGGCTGATTAGCACAAGCAAATAGGGCATTCCTGGCCGAGAGAACTCTGCTAATATAAAACGTCATCTATAAGCTAAGGAAGAAATACCAGAGAAAGTATATTTGGAGCTCAGCATTGCGTGCTAGTGAAACGTGTACCGTCGGAAAACCAGAATGGAACAGAGTCGAAGCATTTGAAATGTGTTGTTACAGATAGATGTAGGGAATCAGGTGGATATAAAAAAATAACGAGGCTCTCGAACATCTGGAAGACACTGACAAGAAGAAGCGACAGGATGATATAACATGAGTTAAAACATTGTTTCATATCGTGAATCGCACCCAGGTATTCACACGAATATCATGCATTACTGACATTTTTCAGGAAAAAAGAAAGAAAAGTTTAAGCGCAATTACGTTTTTATTAGCGTCATAGAAACTAGATTGGAATCATTAAGTCCCTTTAGCGTGTCGCTATTGAACAGTAGGGCTGAAAGGCTACATCCTGGTCTTACACCCCTCTGGCTGTTGTACATACTGTATATGACCCGTCTCTCCCTATAGCTTACCCCTACTTTTTTCAGAATTTCGAACATCTTGCACCATTTTAGATTGTCGAACACTTTTTCCAGGTCGACAAATCCTATAAACTTTTCTTGATTTTTCTTTCGTCTTGCTTCCATTATTAATTGCCTCTCTCGTGCCTTTACCTTTCCTAAAGCCAAACTGTTCGTCATCTAGCGCATCATCAATTTTCTTTTCCATTCTTCTGTATGTTATTCTTGTAAGCAACTTGGAGGCATGAGCTGTTAGGCTGATCGTGCGATAATTATCGCACTTGTCAGCTCTTGCCGTCTTCAGAATTGTGTGGATGATGCTCTTCCGAAAGTCAGATGGTATGTTGCCAGGCTCATACATTCTACACACGAACGTGAATCGTCGTTTTGTTGCCACTTCCCCCAATGATTTTAGAAATTCTGATGGAATGTTATCTACCCCTTCTGCTTTACTTGATCTTAAGTTCTCCAAAGCTCTTTTAAATTCTGATTCTAATACTGAATCCCCTATCTTTTCTAAGTCGACTCCTGTTCCTACTTCTATCGCATCAGACAAATGTTCCCCATCATAGAAGTTTTCACTGTGTTCTTTCCGCTCTCTCCTCTGCATTTAACAGTGGAATTTCCGTTTCACTCTTAATGTTCTCACCCCTACTTTTTTTAGTGTCACCGAAGGTTGTTTTGACTTTCCTGTATACTGAATCTGTGCTTCCGACGTTCATTTATTTTTCAATGTCTTCAAAGTTTACCTGCAGCCATTTCGTCTTAGGTTCCCTGCTCTTCCTATTTATCTCATTCTTCAGCGACTTGTATTCCTGTATTCCTGAGTTTCCCGGAACATTTTTGTACTTCCTCCTTTCGCCGATCAATTGAAGTATTTCTTCTGTTACCCATGGTTTCTTCGCAATTACCTTCTTTGTACCTATGTTTTCCTTCCCAACTTCGGTGACGGCCCTTTTCGTAGATGTCCATTCCTCTTGAACTGTACTGCCTACGTGATTCGAAGAAATGACACTTTCCATCGATCGACGGTCGCATCTACATGGTCCAGTGCTCACTGCAAACGTAACTGACGATGTTGTACGGTTAACATGTGAACACGTACTGATGGTCCGCTGCAGAGATCCATATCCGATAATCTGCGATGGACGGTGTGCTCCGAAACACTTTTCCGCCCACCAGGGCAGTGCCCTTTCGGCAGAGCTGCCACATATTGCAGAGCAGACAAGCCTCTGATCCCCATGTTCTGTGAAGAGTCGTAGACGTCCTACCATTCAGCGCCTAGTGGTAGTTTCATTGTCCTTCTACCTCTTTACGTAGATGAACACGACCGTAGCACCTGAACATTCGACCAGTTTCGCGATACTCGGTCGCAGGCTCTGCGTAATGGTAATCTACCCTTTGTCAATGTCACTTGTGTCAATGGATTTCCCCATACGCAGCCCATATTTTCGCTTGGGTTATCCCCCGTCCGTGCCTGCTCCGCTGACATACTCAACCTACCAGGCGGCATCCAAAGTCACGGTGATAGTGGTCATGATTTGTTGACTTATCAGAGCTGCCACATATTGCAGAGCAGACAAGCCTCTGATCCCCATGTTCTGTGAAGAGTCGTAGACGTCCAACCATTCAGCGCCTAGTGGTAGTTTCATTGTCCTTCTACCTCTTTACGTAGATGAACACGACCGTAGCACCTGAACATTCGACCAGTTTCGCGATACTCGGTCGCAGGCTCTGCGTAATGATAGTCTACCCTTTGTCAAAGTCACTTGTCTCAATGGATTTCCCCATATGCAGCCCATATTTTCGCTTGGGTTATCCCCCGTCCGTGACTGCTCTGCTGACATACTCAACGCTACCAGGCGGCATCCAAAGTCACGGTGATAGTGGTCATGATTTTTTGACTTATCAGTGTCATTAGTATTACTCCACCGCATTTGTACAATCGCACTGAAATGATAAGCATCTGCGTATCCAAAAACGAAATTTGACCTTTGTTCATGCCACATTCATAGTGTTGCATTTTTAATGGATGGCATTTCAGCTTTCAAAACGGACATTCCGGCCGGGAGTTTCGTATGCTTTTTTTTTATCTCTCGAAGTGTCTTCGCGCAGCTGATGAGGCTGCAGCATCCTGTCCCTCGAGGGGACCGGCGTGGCGAGAGACAGGCGCAGCTGGCCACTAACCGCACGCTGCTGTCAGCCGGCGAAGGTCGCTCCGAGAGAACCAGTTCTGTCCCTCTCTGGCTGTCCTGAAGCGAGAAGACGTGTACAGTGCGAACGCACCGACCGGCTGCCGAGTCACACTTGGCGCCCTAGACGGGGAATCCGCGCTCTCTACGCCGACCACTCCAGGCACACATCACTACCGCACGACTGTGTCAGTTTCGCTATCATATTGCAAAGAAAGCTTGGTGTCATGACTTTATATGGTACGGCTTTCTTGAATTTCTCAAGTGACAAAACTACTCCTAATATCCGGATAATAATTTTGCAGTTGGACGTCTCTTCGCTTCGGAATTATACCTGAAGCGATAGCATGAAAATCCGTGAAGCATAAAAATATAGAAACGCGAAGAGAAATAAATAGCTGAGCTTTATGGTAGTAAATTACTACAATAAAAATTCTCCACCTGCTTGACCTTTAACGTACCAAGCCTAAGTCGTCAACATTGCTTAACAAGAATTTGAAGCCAAAGAACAAAGTGAGTGACCGTTACACAACATTTTCGTGCAAACATCAGTCCAGCTTCCAAAGTGACATTGCCTCTTACTAAGTTTCCTCTTCTTCCACATGCTGACCACAGCATTTACGAAAAGACTATGTAATATCAGTATGACCTTATTGTATTAAGACTAAAAACAGCCGACCAGTTGCAATGGATAAAGTAATCTTTACCTAGGTTTCGACAGATTTAAACCTGTCTTCTTCAGAAGGCGGCAGTATTACATTAGTATGGAATGATGTATCATTGTCGTTTTTACAAATATCTGCATAGATCCATTAGTCCAAAATAAAATATAGCCCTGAAAATAGGGTTTGTCATGTAAATAAAAATTAGTACATGGATGTAGCAGAGCTCATAAGTCACTTATGAGCTCTGCTACATCCATGTACTAATTTTTATTTACATGACAAACCCTATTTTCAGGGCTATATTTTACTTTGGACTAATGGATCTATGCAGATATTTGTAAAAACGACAATGATACATCATTCCATACTAATGTAATACTGCCGCCTTCTGAAGAAGACAGGTTTAAATCTGTCGAAACCTAGGTAAAGATTACTTTATCCATTGCAACTGGTCGGCTGTTTTTAGTCTTATTACGTGGAACCGTTGCTGTTGCGCAGCTATGTTTAAAATACCTTATTGTATAGTTGTTTTTTGTAATGCCATTTAGCCTGAAGGATGAGGTTTAAGCCTCGAAACACGTAACTAAATATATAAGTAATACAATAGTTGACAAAGTTTGTGACTGGTAGCGGTAATTAAAAGAAATTAAAAGAAACCTTATCATATTGTTTTACAAGCTGGGCTCTTTCGGGGGGCCCCATACTCTTTTCTTAATTTCTCAACATAGTAGTGTAGAAGATTACTCAGAGTAAATTCTTTGGACGTCTAAAAGTTTATTTGAGTTAAATAAATATCGTTAACGCGTTACTTTATCATCAAACCTGATAAACTGAAAATTGTACGTAGTAAAATTTGCACGACGAATATTTCGATCTTTGTCCGCATTCCAGAAATTGATTCCTTTCGGCAGTGAAGAGCCCCGGCAATCAGTAGCAGACCAAAAAACGCTCTCAGTTTGGTAGAATCTACATCTGTCCTAATTCCCATTCTGTTCACAGCAGCATTTACGTTGCACTGGTGAAGGTGCATATAGTATCTATCAAAGAACACGATGAAAACTTCGGATATTGTGGGTGCAAGATGACATGCATTATTCGGCCTGGGAGATCGTTTTACAATGCTGTATTGACGACAGCGAGTCACGGGGACACTAACCTTTTGCCATTTTCGTGCTGACTTTGCAATAAACTCATCTCCCTCATCGGAGTCCCCATCAAAATTTTCGCTTGCAGTGTCTTACTTCTGTATTCGTTTCAAGTCTATCTTTCGAATCTGATGCATCTTGTGGTGCAATAAATTCCCTTATCAGCTTCGCTGTAGACATCTTCTGGGTCATTGAGATTGCATTCATCCAGCATTCAACAAACGCCATCTTCTCATATTTGCATGTGAGCCATTTTTGAAAATTTATGGCTTTCATATTATGAAAAATAAATAAAAAATGAACATTTTATATTACTTACTGTCTGCAAAGAATCACTGTTCTTATAAGAGCCACCCATCTATCAAGGGGGTGGGGGGAAGGGGTGAAAAAGCAGTGTAGCCCGCGATCCTAGAATAACCATACTTTAGACATGTAGTATTTGAGAATAAGGTCGCTCACAAATTCGCAACCAACTTTACACATAGTTTCAAACCTACACGAACCATTTGCTCGCTGAAGAACCCTACAAAGTTAAGAAAGGAAACAAGTTGGTCGCTTACTACATTTTCGATGTTCATGGAGTATAACTGCCTCATGAAGCGTGACGTTTTGATTTATTACTTTTTTATTACTGACTGTGCAGTATCCACATCTGCCGCTGAATTTTTCTATAATAATACATCACTGGACGACCCACTGATCAAGAGATATGTCAAATACTGAGAAAGAATCGTCAGGGACGGAGCACTTACAACTTCTTGCAGCACAGTAAATAACTCCCCAGCCAATTTACCATCCAGATTAATAGTTGGCATAATTGAAAACGAATATGGTAAGATAATGATGACAATTGATCTTGATGTAACTCTCTTGGTTCCACTAATTTCCAGGGTTTCCTTCGTATGCATTTGTTCTTCAAATCCCGACTGGTCGGAGCTGAAAACGTATTCCTTACCGAAAGATGGGTTAGGTCTGTTTATTTTATATACAAATTTTCGGGCTGATTCCTCAGTTTGCTGCGCATCGTCGACGCTTCGTATGAAATTTCGTTATCTTACGTGTTCTAATTGTGTAGCACTGTAGCACTGAAGTTATGCAACCGTTCACTGCTTCCTTTGAAATCACTGTCAACTACGTCGTGCGAAATTTCATGTGCATAACGTAGTAGGTAACTGTCGTGCACATCCTGTAATTTGTATCGAGCATCCTTGAAACGTGTAAACACTAATTTTTGTAACAAATGTCCTCCCTTAAATATCTGTGGATTTTCTTATGGGTTGCACTATCCTATTCCTGCCTACTTATCTGTAATGTATTCGTAATTTTTTTTTTTTTTTTTTTTTTTTTTTTGCAGATGACCTTCTAGTTACATGATTCTGCTTAGTACCCGCTACTTGGACTACGATTGCCCTTTACTACGTTTCAGTGGAGACGGGATTTATAGCTCCCTGTCCGACAAGGATGATGAACTACGTGTCTCGATTGGTGTTTCCGTATCACTTTCACTTGTTAAGCACATGTAGCCGTCACTGTATTCCTCATGTCCGCACTGCCGACCGTATACGACACCAGACGTTACACTCATCTCGATGAAAATCTAATATTTCATCTGCCACTTCATTCTCACTCTGTGAAATTCCTTGGGTTCCTTTCTGATGAAATGTTAGCTCCGGCAGCTATCGTGATATAATGCAATGTTGGGTATGCTTATGGTTGCCATTTCTCTGCTTCATATCCACACCACTAGAGCACTGCAGCACTGCTGCGATTTATTCGTCGACTAAGCAGTTCAACTACGATATGTAGCATCATGCTGTGGTCACCACTGGATACCTCCAGTCCCATCCCTTGTAGCCATTTTGTGTCATCAGTCTTGTGACTGGTTTGATGTGGCCCGCCACAGATTCCTCTCCCGTATCATCTCGGAGTAGGAAACGCAAACTACGTCCTCAGTGATTTGTTTTCCTCTATAGTTTTTACCCTATACCCTCTATAGCTCCCTCTTGTACCATGGTAGTTATTTCGTGATGTCCAGTCACCCTGTCCCTTCTTCTTCTCAGTGTTTGCCATATATTCCTCTACTAACCAATTCTACGGAGAACCCCTCACTCCTTACCTTACCAGTCCACCCAATTTTCAATATTCTTCTTTAACCCCTCACATCAAATCCTTCAATTCGGTTCTTTTCTAGTTTTCCCACATTTTATATTTCACTGCCATACAAGTCTGTGCTCCAAACGTACATTCTCAGTAATTTCTTCCTTAAATTAAGGTCTGCATTTGACAACTGTAGACTCTTCTTGGCCAGAAATCTCCTTCTTGCCAGTGCTAGTGTGCTTCAGATGTCCATCTTGCTCCGACCGTCATGGGTTATTTTGCTGCCTAAGTGGCAAAATTACTTAACTTCGTCTACTTCATGGTCACCATTCCTGATGTTAAGTTTCTCGCTATTCTCATTTCTGCTACTTGTTATTACTTTCGCCTTTGTCCCATTTACTCTCAGTCCATATCCTGTACTCATTAGACTGTTTATTCCATTCAGCAAATCCTGTAATTATTCTTCACTTTCATTGAGGATAGGAATGTCTTCAGCGAATACTACCATTGATATCCTTTCAGTTTGAATTTTAATTCCGGCCTTGAATCTTTCTTTTCTTTCCGTTATTGCTTCTTCGGTATATAGACTGAGCAACTCTTGTCTTACACACTTTTTATCAGAGTGCTATTTTCTTGGCATTCCCGGCTTATTGTTTCGTTGGGGTTCGTATATATGTTACATATTGTTCGTCTTTCCCCATAGCCTGTACCTATAATTCTCAGAATTTTGAACATCATGCATAATTCTACATTGCCGAACACTTTTTCCCCTAGGTCAATATATCCAGTGAATGCGACTTGAATTTTCCCCTGTCTTGTTTTCACTATCAACCGTAACGTCAGAACTGCCTCTCTGGTCTCTTTGCACTTCCGAAAGCCAAACTGATCTTCCTCTAACAGATCCTCAATTTTCTTTTCCATCTTCTGTATACTGCTGTTTTCAGTAACTTGGATTCATGAACTGTTAATGTGATTGTGCGACAATTCTCGCACTTGTCGGCTCTTGCAATCTACAGAATTGTTTGGATTATGCTTTTCCGGAAGTCTGATGATACGTCGCCAGTCACATACATTGTACACACCAGTCGTTTTGTTGCCACTTCACCCAGTGATTTTAAAAATTCTGATGGAATGTTTTGTGTCCCTTCCCCCTCGTTTGATTGTAATCTTCCAACTCTCTTGCCATTAGCAGCCAACATTGTAGTAGCATGGTAGACAATAAGTGCGGCGTCGCATGTTGTAAACATCATTGGCCTTTGCGATCTCGCAAAGGAGTTGCTCTTTCGCAGCGAGTTTCCCGTCTGTCGGCAGAGCGTTGGGGGCGCTGCGGTGAATGGCGTCTGTGGCTCGGCGGCGGACAGGGTGGCGGAGGATTCAGGCATTTTGGTTCCGGTGGTGTGAATATCGCTGCTCGGGACTGGCGTGGACTGGCGTTGGTGAGAACTGAGTCTTAACCGTTGGCATGATAAAATGTGATAATCTTGTGGCCCATTCTGTCTCTAGAGCAACTCGGCGATTGGGCATTGGTCGCTAGTACGACAAACCTTAGCTTTGATGGGACAGCAAGTGAAGTTGCGGATTATGCACCCAGCATATGCTCAAATGTTACAGCTAGGTTTTGTTAATCTTTTTTGAGCCGTATTTGTGCTGTCGACAATTGATTATAGCTCTAACCAGTCTTTGCCGTGCGTTGCATTAAATCTTGTTTCTTGATTGCTCTGAATTTAGTTCTGTTGGTGGGACATTTTGAAGGGTCATTTCTGTTGCCTGATAAAGACGTGGTAAATCCTGTGTTGATCGGGGCCGAGTAGCACCTGTCGATTGATGTACTGATTGTGTATGGAGGACTGGCCGATCTGTGGCCGTATTCCAATCAGACAACGAACTTACATAGCAGTTTTTTCAGGGTAAATTTCAGTCATCAGCTGCAGACAAACTTTATTATCTTTGCTGGTTTCGGCAAACTAATTTATAGTCTTCAGAAGCCTACAAAATTTGCGATATTATAAATCTTTAGACCTTGCCTACACATTTACGTGAAGTATAAAAAATACAGTACAGAACCTTACTTAGTTTTGCAGACAGTCGATATCTTCTTCATAGAAGGATAGTGGAATGGTATGTTCAGAAATTTGCATATTGTATGTGATTATTTTAAATGCTGTTTGGCAATTTACAATGACTGAATCAGATCTTCGTGTTTGTTGTGCTCGTATCAAGTAACATACATGTAAGTTCTGTAATATACTTTTTCTACATAAAAAAAAAAAAAAATGGTTCAAATGGCTCTGACCACTATGGGACTTAACATCTATGGTCATCAATCCCCTAGAACTTAGAACTACTTAAACCTAACTAACCTAAGGACATCACACAACACCCAGTCATCACGAGGCAGAGAAAATCCCTGACCCAGCCGGGTTTCTACATCACATACGTGAATAGCCGAGGTCTAAATATTTATACACTGGACTCGCATTCGGGAGGACGACGGTTCAATCCCGCGTCCAGCCATCCTGATTTAGGTTTTCCGTGATTTCCCTAAATCGCTCCTGGCAAATGCCGGTTCCTTTGAAAGGGCACCGCCGACTTCCTTCTCTAATCCGATGAGACCGATGACCTCGTAGTTTGGTCTCTTCCCTCAAAACAACTCAACTCTAAATATGTATATCCCTGACTTTGTAGGCTTCTGAAGATGACAAATTAATTTGTCGAAACCTGTAAAGATAACAAAATTTATTTGCAACTGATGACTGAACTTCTACTGAAAAAATAATACTTCAGTTTCTGACACAGCCATGAATAAAATAATTATATAGCAGTCTTGACATTATATGTAGGCATGCGTAATCACCTGTTGCGAAAGGATTATTTCAGATATTCAGTGGACTCATTTATTATGAACTCTGCAAAATCTGGCAGTGTCATTTCTGTTATACGACAAATGCAAAGTACATACTTGGTCCCTATTTGGCCGTTTAAACCCTTTTGATTGATTGCTTGATTGTATATTGTCTTGTTACTCTGTGGCTGTATTGAACCAGGAAACTATATTATATTGCAACCTTGACGTGGAATGTACTCAGGGAGAATACCCTGTGGAGAAGAAATCATTACAGACATTTAATTAACCAGTTTTATATGAATTTGGCAACGTTGGTTTGTATCATCTCGGAGGGAACGATGTTGATTTCCAGTAAAATAATAAATGTTTTTTGTGAAACTGTACATTCCGCTTTCAACCCAACATGACCTACACCCACTGTGTTGGAGATAGATGACGCAGCAGTGGACAAAGGGGCCTGAAAAGGAAATCGATGAACAGAGAGAACGGGGCCGTGATGGAGAGAGGTGGAATGATGAGTGGACTGAGAGAAGGGGAAGGGGAGAGAAGTGTGCAACACGTATGTCGTAAGTGAACGAGAGCCAGGACATGGGAAAATGGCTAGTTAGAACGAATATACATAATCATGAAATACAGCTGACCACGTATGACACGGTGACCGCTAGGAAACAAAGAGGATGCATAAAATCTATCAATTTTATCCACAAATGGTCCGCATTCTTTCCAGTGCATCCACACGTCGCGAAAGATTGCACCTGTGAGTCAGAATTGTTAGACAGATACCTGAATTCTTTTCCCTTTTATTCAGCTATTATTTTGTTTCATATTCCAAGGAGCGGGTACAGCGAACGTATCCTCCAGGCCTTTCTTCCCCGTACCTATTTGTATTCCAAGACGCTAAAGAATAATGAACACATTTCGATTCGGCAGAGGTTCGTGGTACGCTGTTCGAGCTGTTAGGCGTTTAAATGTCGCCCATACTGCTCAGATTCTATCGCTCATTTATACAGCTACTTACATGCGAGCTGTGTTCCCATGAAATATACTGCCAAACAGATGCGATCCGTGATAAACATTTCAGATACAAGAGAGAGGAAACGTAAAACCAGATCTTTATCGGATACTACTATGCAGAACTCCAGACAATGAGGGACTTTCCGCTAAAATGTCGACCTCCCTGTAACGGGTTCTGCCAGTAAAAAGTGGGAGGTCCCAAGAGGTCGGATGAAGAGAAACTCGTTTAACTGTCATCCTAGACAGACACACACGTAGGAATTTAAATAATTTATCTTCTTGGGGTTGTAATTTTTGAAAGCAAATAAGAAATAAACGTCTGCGGGTTGTAAATATTTTAATTCGCCTTTGCGGGACTTGTATAACAGGAGTGTATGTGTGTGTGTGGGTCCGCTGCCTGCAACGTCACAACCTAACAGCCTTGGCGCCTGGTGCAGGTCCGACCGCCGAGACAGAAGGCTAATAACTTGCCAGCCAGTTGTCCAACTCTGGTCAACGACGCCTAGCCGAATAAATTCGCAACAGTATACCAGCAAGTGAGACCTATGAGTGTTATATTCAAATGTCTTAATTCATCAATAGATTAGTGCTGTGGAGCAGAGAGATCTACAGTTTTTTTAAAATAATTACACAACATCCTTTTTGCGACATCTTGAGGAATACGCGGCGACTGCGGATTGAGACAAAAAAACATTTTTCTTTCGTGTTTTCCAGCATACTACTGAACAAGCATGACACATATGCAGATGAACCATGTTTCTGATCACACTTCAAGTCTCACTTATCGTGGAAACATACCAGTCTTTGCTTTGTATATGGTATCCTTTCCCCTTTCTTCAATAAAAACATTTTATTCAGCAATACATTTTATTTGAAACAGTAAACTATATCTGCTAAAGTACACATAAAACAGGATTATTACTCTTAATACTTTTGATATGTATGAATTCCAAGAAAGGTCTTTGTTGATGCTCTAAAACAACTTCATAAAAGTAAGAAAATAATAATCAAACAATAATTTCTGGCAAGTAATAATAATCTGACAGTAAATAAATCTTTACTTTCTCTGATAAGTTTCGAAAGAATTATTTTTCACAATATACAAATAGATTCCACACTGACACACATGTCTCTTATCTTGGAAATGCAGCCAAATTTTCTGCTATTGAGCATTACTTGCCTCAACAAATTTTCATAGTTGGTCAACGTTGTAAGACCTGACTTCTGAAATTGGTTGAGCAAAGGTCTTCTTGGCTTTCTGTTCGCATTTTTTACATCATTTACATCTTCACTGTCGAAGGAATTCACTGTACAAGGACTTACCGAGGGCGGTGGCGCTCTGGTTCAGCACACTGGTTTGCACACTGGACTCGCATTCGGGAGGACGACGGTTCAATCACGCGTCCGGCCATCCTGATTTAGGTTTTCCGTGATTTCCATAAATCGCTCCAGGCAAATGCCGGGATGGTTCGTTTGAAAGGGCACGGCCGACTTTCCTCACCGTCCTTCCCTAATCCGGTGGCCTCGGTGTCTGATCTCCTTTAGTACTACAACCCAACCCAAGGCTTAACGTTTTCTTATTGTTTACCAGTCAGTACAAAAAAAAACAGAATTTATTACTCCCCAGTCAGATAAACCCGCACTGCTGTCATTAAGAAGAACTAATTCCTCATCAGTTAATATTTCAGACAGTACTGTGGAGTGTAGAAATAACGGTTATTTCAGTATTCCATTATCAGAGAACAAATTGAAATTAGCGAATACGTGACGCGAGGTCCATATACGAGGACCTTCAGAAAATGTTTTATATCATAGTAAGGAACAAAATTTATGAAAATTAGAACTAATCCTCAACACCTAGAAAATTTAGTGAACGTTAGATACAGAATACAGATTCTCAGTCTAATATTTAGGCATAGTGATTACTTATATATCTTTTCGATTTGTAACCATTTTCAGCGTTCTACTAGATGTAAAGTGAAACACGAATCATTTCCTGCAAGGTGCTGCGCCCTGGTTTTGAAACTATGATCTGGAAGGTCGATGCTTGCGGATTGTTTGTCTATAAGCGGAAAAATACGCCTATTTACGGAGAAAAATAATGAACTAAGGTCCACATGCATAGACCGAGGGAAAGAAGAGGTTAAGGGACCTGTAACTTCCGGTTCTCGTTACAGAGTTCCTGAACTTTCTTTAATCTGTTACGTGCATATAGGTTGTTAGTGGTAAAAGTGCAGATATTTCCGTTGGCAACTGAGGACGGTGTAGTTAATAATATTGCATCAGTCTTTACTTCATTTGCAGACTAAGAATTACAACTTTTAAGATTAGTATGTTTTTAGGTTGGTTAGTAATTCCAAGTAAGGCTGCCACAAACAAGCCATTAACGTTTATCTTCGCTTGGGCAAAAGGTCAAGTACTGAAGTGTGAATAGCTGGACGCAAAAGAGTCCACATCACGGCGCTGTTACGACCGTGTAGAAAACATCAGCTAGTAAATTTTGTGTTTTTGTGGGAATACCATTAGACGCAGAGAAAACCCTGCTAGCACACTGAAATGCGTGCATGCCAAGATACCAATCATCACAATTTCTATACCTATACCACTATTATATTTATGTAGACTATCTGACAAAACATGTGAAACACTCAGAAAGGGATGAGGAAATGTAACCTCACGGGTTGAGAGGCTACGTCGTGTTGTCCCAGTTATTATAACGTCGAGCCAAATTGGCACCTCTAGCCCTCCTGTCAATATGACATAGCACTCCCTCTGGCATGGATGCAAGCCTTGATCTACATCTACATCTACATCTACGTAGATACCCCTCAAGCCAACACTCGGTGCGTGGAAGAGTTTACTCTGTACGACTACCAGTCATTTCCTTCCCCGTGCCACTCGCAAACAGAGCGAGAGAAAAACGACTGCCTATATGCCTCCGTAAGAGCCCTTATTTCTCGTATCTGATCCTCATTGTCCTTGTATGTTGTGTATGAGCCGTGAGGTCTGAGGCGCCTTGCCACGGTTCGCACGGCTCCCCCCGTCGTAGGTTCGAGTCCTCCCTTGGGCATGGGTGTGTGTGTTGTCGTTAGCATAAGTTAGTTTAAGTTAAACTAAGTAGTTTGTAAGCCTTGGGACTGATGACCTTAGCAGTTTGGTCCCATAGAACTTACCACAAATTTCCAAATTACCAGTGTTGTGTATGTTGGATCGTTTGGCAGTTTGCTTCAAACGCCGGTTCTCTAAATTTACTCAATAGCGCTTCTAGAAAAGAACTTTGCCATCCGTCCAGGGATTCCCATTAGAGTTCCCGGAGCATCTCCGTAACACTTACTCGTCGTTCGAAACTACCGGTAACTAATCTAGCAACCCGCCTGCAAATTGGTTGGATGTCTTTCTTCAATCCGACCCGGTACGGATCCGAAACACCCAAGCAGTACTCAAGAATAGCTCGCAGCATCGTCCTATATGCAGTCTCTTCTAAATGTGAGCCACTCTTTCCGTTGGGAAGGGTGTCATAAACCCAGTGCGTATTTACCAAGGGAAGTTGGTCCGCAACTGTTGTAACTACCCCTCTACGTCCTGGCCACATGTGCCAGCGATGTATTATAATGTTTAAGATACACGTTTGAAAGTGACCAAAGGTTGAAACAGGCCGATAGCATACATAACAAAAAGAGGGCAGCCTACCTGGGCCACGCTTGTTTCTCAAAACACGTTGAGGCTGTGGAACCCCACAAAAATAAAGATACACGCTTGAAAGTGACCAAAGGTTGAAACAGGCCAATAGCATACATAACAAAAAGAGTGCAGTCTACCTGGGCCACGCTTGTTTCTCAAAACACGTTGAGGCTGTGGACCCCCACAAAAATAAAATTTTAAAGCCCTGGATACTGGCTGCGGGATGAAGTTGACGTCCGAAATGCCCCCTCGTGTGTTCTACAGGAGACACACCTTGACGATTTTCTGGTCCCAGTAATAGGTCAACATCAAGGAAACAGAATGAGATTTCCACTCTGCAGCGGAGTGTGCGCTGATATGAAACTTCCTGGGAGATTAAAACTGCGTGCCCGACCGAGACTCGAACTCGGGACCTTTGCCTTTCGCGGGCAAGTACTCTACCATCTGAGCTACCGAAGCACGACTCACGCCCGCTCCTCACAGCTTTACTTCTGCCAGTATCTCGTCTCCTACCTTCCAAACTTTACAGAAGCTCTCCTGCGAACCTTGCAGAACTAGCTAGCACTCCTGAAAGAAAGGATACTGCGGAGACATGGCTTAGCCACAGCCTGGGGGGGGGGGGGGGGTGTTTGCAGAATGAGATTTTCACTCTGCAGCGGAGTGTGCGCTGATATGAAAGTTTCTGGCAGATTAAAACTGTGTGCCCGACCGAGACTCGAACCCGGGACCTTTGCCTTTCGCGGGAATGTGCTCTACCATCCGAGCTACCGAAGCACGACTCACGCCCGGTACTCACAGCTTTACTTCTGCCAGTATCTCGTCTCCTGCCTTCCAAACTTTGCAGAAGCTCTCCTGCGAACCTTGCAGGACTAGCACTCCTGAAAGAAAGGATAGTGCGGAGACATGGCTTACCCACAGCCTGGGGGATGTTTGCAGAATGAGTGTGCGCTAAGGCGCTGTGTTCCAGCGGGGTAAAATTACAGTTTGTACTCCTCCGTACGAGCCCTATTTCCTCGTACATTATCTTCGTGGTCTTTATGCGCAATGTATGTTGTGGCACTAGAATCGTCTTCCCGTCATTTTCGAATGCCGTTTCTCTAAATTTGCTCAATAGTGTTTCTCGAAAACAACGTCCCATCCAGGGGTTCCAAACGACCCGAAGTCGACCATTCACCTTTCGTACCAATCCTCACATACACGTTACAGTTCGTGTTGCTTTTAAACGTTACTCCCAGATATTTAAACGACTTGACTGTGTCAAGAAGGATACTACTAATACTGTATTCGAACATTAACCGTTTATTCTCCCTACTCATCCGCTCATCCGCATTAACTTACACTTTTCCAGTTTCAGAGCTGGTTGCCATTCATCAAACCACCAAGAAATTTTGCCTAAGTCGTCTTGTATCTTCCTACAGTCTCTCAACGTCGACACCCTACCATATACCACAACATGCTCAACAAACAACCGCAGATTCCTGCCCACCGTGTCCACCAAGTCATTAATGTATGTAGAGAACAACCGCGGTCCTGTCACAGTTCCCTGGGGCACTCCTGACGATGCGCTTGTGTCTGATGAAGACTCACCTGTGGCCGTGCGGTTCTAGGCGCTTCAGTCTGGAACCACGATGCTGCTACGGTCGTTGGTTCGAATCAGGTGGGACTGACGGAGGACATCGAAAGGGTGCAAAAAAGGGCAGCTCGTTTTGTATTATCACGTAATAGGGGAGAGAGTGTGTCAGATATGGTACGCGAGTTGGGATGGGAGTCATTAAAGCAAAGACGTTTTTCGTCGCGGCGAGATCTATTTACGAAATTTCAGTTACCAACTTTCTCTTCCGAATGCGAAAATGTTTTGTTGAGCCCAACCTACGTAGGTAGGAATGATCATCAAAATAAAATAAGAGAAATCAGAGCTCGAACAGAAAGGTTTAGGCGTTCGTTTTTCCCGCGCGCTGTTCGGGAGTAGAATGGTAGAGGGATAGTATGATTGTGGTTCGATGAACCCTCTGCCAAGCACTTAAATATGAATTGTAGAGTAGTCATGTAGATGTAGATGTAGATGCCTCGGGCATGGATGTCTGTGATGTCCTTAGGTTGGTTAGGTTTAGGTAGTTCTAAGTCTAGGGCACTGATGACCTCAGATCTTAAGTCCCATAGTGCTTAGAGCCATCTGAACCATTTGAACATTCACCGTCGAGTACAAGATACTGAGTTCTATTACTTAAGAAATCTTCGAGTCACTCACATATCTGTGGATTTATTCCATTTGCTCTTACCTTGGTTAACAGCCTACAAATGCTTTCCGGAAATCTAGGAATATCTGTTGTTGTGTGAACGGAAACGTACACATGGGACGGTAATTCCCTAGCGCGGCTGCTGCTAGTCTCCGACTAACGGTTTGGCATAATATAGAGCGTTCCAGGAATTCCATTACGCTTCCTCAGATGGCAGCGAGGATGTGAAGGGCTTGCGACGTGATTAGTGCTTGGTGCGTAACACCATTATCCTCCCGTGTGGCGGTCGGGCGTGGGTGATCTGAAACTGACTTTGCCGGCCCTGGTGGCCGAGTGGTTCTAGGAGCTACAGTCTGGAACCGCGCGACCGCTACGGTCGCAGGTTCGAATCCTGCCTCGGGCATGGATGTGTGTGATGTCCTTAAGTTAGTTAGGTTTAAGTAGTTCTAAGCTCTAGGGGACTGTTGACCTCAGATGTTAAGTCCCATACTGCTCAGAGCCATTTGTACCATTTTTTGAAACTGGCTGTACATGGCCTCATATTCATGTGCAGTCCTACATCGGGCCGCTTTCACACTCGAATACCCCACAGACATAGATAATGCACGATTCGACCTCTCGGCCAAATGGACATCATCAATGAGGCCCCATTCTGTCAAATGCTAATTGTTCTGGCTGACAATTATACGCGTCATATGTGTGTACTTCATAGTGGTCATTCGACATCTGACACTTGACACGGACCCCGTGTACCCTACCAAGCCCGTTACCAATATAAACACGGACAACACTAATGCACTCTGCTGGCTGTACTACTTGTCACAGAGAATCTCAACGTATCTACATACCCGCTGAAAGATCCTACGTGTATGTACAGGGTGTTTCAAAAATGACCGGTATATTTGAAACGGCAATAAAAACTAAACGAGCAGTGATAGAAATACACCGTTTTGTTGCAATATGCTTCGGACAACAGTACATTTTCAAGCAGACAAACTTTCGATATTACAGTAGTTACAATTTTCAACAACAGATGGCGCTGCGGTCTGGGAAACTCTATAGTACGATATTTTCCACATATCCACCATGCGTAGCAATAATATGGCGTAGTCTCTGAATGAAATTACCCGAAACCTTTGACAACGTGTCTGGCGGAACGGCTTCACATGCAGATGGGATGTACTGCTTCAGCTGTTCAATTGTTTCTGGATTCTGGCGGTACACCTGGTCTTTCAAGTGTCCCCACAGAAAGAAGTCACAGGGGTTCGTGTCTGGCGAATAGGGAGGCCAATCCACGCCGCCTCCTGTATGTTTCGCATAGCCCAAAGCAATCACACGATCATCGAAATATTCATTCAGGAAATTAAAGACGTCGGCCGTGCGATGTGGCCGGGCACCATCTTGCATAAACCACGAGGTGTTCGCAGTGTCGTCTAAGGCAGTTTGTACAGCCACAAATCCACGAAGAATGTCCAGATAGCGTGATGCAGTAATCGTTTCGCATCTGAAAAATGGGCCAATGATTCCTTTGGAAGAAATGGCGGCCCAGACCAGTACTTTTTGAGGATGCAGGGACGATGGAACTGCAACATGGGGCTTTTCGGTTCCCCATATGCGCCAGTTCTGTTTATTGACGAAGCTGTCCAGGTAAAAATAAGCTTCGTCAGTAAACCAAATGCTGCCCACATGCATATCGCCGTCATCAATCCTGTGCACTATATCGTTAGCGAATGTCTCTTGTGCAGCAATGGTAGCAGCGCTGAGGGGTTGCCGCGTTTGAATTTTGTATGGATAGAGGTGTAAACTCTGGCGCATGAGACGATACGTGGACGTTGGCGTCATTTGGACCGCAGCTGCAACACGGCGAACGGACACCCGAGGCCACTGTTGGATCACATACTGCACTAGCTGCGCGTTGCCCTCTGTGGTTGCCGTACGCGGTCGCCCTACCTTTCCAGCACGTTCATCAGTCACGTTCCCAGTCCGTTGAAATTTTTCAAACAGATCCTTTATTGTATCGCTTTTCGGTCCTTTGGTTACATTAAACCTCCGTTGAAAACTTCGTCTTGTTGCAACAACACTGTGTTCTAGGCGGTGGAATTCCAACACCTGAAAAATCCTCTGTTCTAAGGAATAAACCATGTTGTCTACAGCACACTTGCACGTTGTAAACAGCACACGCTTACAGCAGAAAGACGACGTACAGAATGGCGCACCCACAGACTGCGTTGTCTTCTATATCTTTCACATCACTTGCAGCGCCATCTGTTGTTGAAAATTGTAACTACTGTAATTTCGAAAGTTTGTCCGCCTCAAAATGTACTGTTGTCCCAAGCATATTGCAACAAACGGTGTATTTCTATCGCTGCTTGTTTAGTTTTTATTGCCGTTTCAAATATACCGGTCATTTTTGAAACACCCTGTAATTACATTGACATCTGGGGCGCGTCGCCTGTTTTTTGTTAGGCAGTGTATTTGTATTGCACTCAAAATAGTTGCACAATACTGCAAATATCAACGGTATGCACTGGTGTCTGGCCTGGAAACAAACTTGCTCCATTCACTCACGGGACTTGCTATTGACGACAGCAAAGCTTACATTACTTTTCGCTCCGAACCTTCTCGTTTGTCGATACTGGTCGTAAGTTAACAGTGATACACTTCAGTATGGATAGGTTTACTGGCGAATCATTGGACGATGTACACGTCGTATACGGGCGCGGTTCCGCACACTAGCATGCGTTCTTTCCGCAGTGGCGGCAATCACGTCAGAGTACTTCTGCATCCATCTGAGGGTTGTTGCTTTATAATTTGTTTTGCGTGTTCCTTTCTGATGACTGTATATTACAGGCTTTCTCATTATTATGAAGGTATTTCCACAAGACCAAATGTAACACGGGCATCAGTCCGAATAAATCATAAGATCATCGCACAAAAAATTAGTTACCCTTAGCGAAATATATTTCGTATGGCTAATAGAATACAGCAGTAAGTAAGTAGTAACACAAACAACGTATAAAAACAATGAATGGTCAATGTTACAGGCAACAAACAATTATTAGATGTAAAAAAAGGAAGTAAAACACAAAATACACAAATATACATAGAAATTATAGTAATAGTATCTAGTAATAGGTTTTTCAGAAGGAGAAGAGTAGACCAGACTCATGGTTGTATGTCCAAGTCCCTCAGCCAGCCAGAAGCATCTCCCTCCAGGAGGTGCAGCTCCTGCATTGTGCCGGGGAATCTCCTCGTAGGGCAGTCCATTGCGATATGATGTAGAGTTTGTGGATTCCCACAGTCGCAGTTGGGTGAGTCAGTCTGTCCCCATTTGTGCCTCCAGTAATTACATCTACCATAGCCTGTTCGGATACGATTTAAAGTTGTCCAAGACTTTCTGGGAAGACCGAAGCCCTCGGGCCGTACGGTTGGGTCCGAGACTAAGTTAAAGTGATCAGGGTTAGACATATCCCATTCCCGACGCCAGGCTTCGTCGATATCATAATTGTCCTCGATCAACTGTTGCCCTAATCTCCATGATGGCTTACAGGACTTGAGCCTGTGGCTGGGATTCTTGCAGTCTTCGTGTAAGGTTAGGTCACGGTTGTTAGCGCACTTTTGCCATTCCCTTTTCAGTGCAGATCTTCGCCTTAGATGAGGTAGGGCTATGTTAGCCAGTACCGGGAGCCATTGGTGGGGCGTCGGTTTAATAGTGCCTGAGATGAGCCTCATGGTGTCGTTTAGCTGGGTGTCCACCGTTGCTGTATGAGTGCTGTTTAGCCAGACCGGAGCGCAGTATTCAGCCCCCGAATATACTAGTGCAGGAGCAGATGTCCAGAGAACTGTGGCGCCTGCTCCCCAGCTACTTCGAGTGAGTTTGTGTAGGACATTATTTCTGGTTTCGATTTTTGCTGCGCATTTGTATAAGTGCTCCTTGTACGTCAGAGATCGGTCCAATGTAATTCCCAGATACTTTGGGAGGGGACTGTAGTTAATCAGCTGGCCTGTGAACTCTACGTGGGGTGCATAGTTTGCCTGTCTGTTGTTGAGGTGGAAACAGGAGACTTGGGTTTTAGAAGTATTAGGTCTGAGCCTCCACGTTTAGAAATATTCATCCATTTTGATAAGGTCTTCCTCAATGATTCTTTCGGAATTATGGAAGTCTTGATGTTGATATGTGAGAGCAATATCGTCTGCATAGATAAACTTCTTACAAGGGAACATCCTTATCACACCCCCCTCAGATTTAGTTATAAGTTGGCACAGTGGATAGGCCTTGAAAAACTGAACACAGATCAATCGAGAAAACGGGAAGAAGTTGTGTGGAACTATGAAAAAATAAGCAAAATATACAAACTGGGTCGTCCATGCGAAGATAGGCAATATTAACGGCCATGTGAGGCGAGGAGCGCCGTGGTCCCGTGGTTAGCGTGGACAACTGCGGAACGAGAGGTCTTTCGTTCAAATCTGACCTAGACTGAAAATTTTGCTTTCTTTATTTTCGCAAAGTTATGATCTGTCCGTTCGTTCATTGACGTCTCTGTTCACTGTAATAAGTTTAGTGTCTGTGTTTTGCGACCGCACCGCAAAACCGTGTGATTAGTTGACGAAAGAACGTGCCTCTCCAATGGGAACCGAAAACATTTGATCGCAAGGTCATAGGTCAACCGATTCCTCCACAGGAAAACACGTCTGATATTTTGTATACGACACTGGTGACAGCATGTGCGTCACATGACAGGAATATGTTGTCGACCCACCTAACTAGCACACTTGGCGAATGGGTGAAAAGATTCTTCTACCTTGCCCGATTTAGGTTTTCTTGTGGATGTAATAATCACTCCAAAAAAAGTGATGAAAACATAAGAGTTTTTCACATAAACTGAAAATAAAAAGTTAAAATTTTCGGCCGAGGGAAGATTTGAACTGAAGACCTCTCGTTCTGCACCTGTTCACACTAACCACGGGACCACGGCGCTCCTAGTCTCATACTGCCCTTAATAGTGCCTATATTACACATGGACGACCCAGTTTGTATATTTTGCTTATTTTTTCATAGTTCCACACAACTTCTTCCTGTTTTCTCGATCGATCTGTGTTCAGTTTTTCAAGGCCTATCCACTGTGCCAACTTATAACTAAATCTGAGGGGGGTGCGATGGGGATGTTCCCTTGTTAGAAGATGTCTCTTGTAGGTCTGATGTATATATATTAAAAAGTATTGGAGCTAGCACGGATCCTTGGGGCAGGCCATCATTTAACCTATTTTCTTGCTTATCTCTCCATCTAGGTGTACTTCAAAAAATCTATTTGAAAGCATTTGTTGATTAGGGTAGCCGTTTTCTTGCAAGGAATAATGCGTTGGAGTTTAAGAATCATTGCCTCCCTCCACACTGTGTCATATGCTGACGATAGATCTATGAACACGGCGACTGTCTTTTTCTTCCTTTGAAATCCACTCTCAATATGTGTGGTAAGAGATAATACTTGATCACAGCAGCTCCGACCGGGTCTAAATCCGGCTTGTTCAATAGGAATGAAATTCTCAGCAATGGGTTTTATTCTGTTGAGAATAAGTCTCTCCAATAGTTTGTAGCATACACTATAGTCCTCTGGGAGCCTTCCATCTTTGCCAGGCTTAAGAATGGCGACGATATTGGTTTGTTTAAATAGTGGTGGTAGTGTTTCCGATCGTTGGATGTCATTGTAAAACTGAGTTAGCCACAGTAGAGCTCGAGGTCCTAGGTGCCGTAAGAACTCGGGGTAGACCTCATCTAAACCAGCCGCTTTACCCATTTTCATTTCTTTCAGTGCTTCTGTGATCTCTAGGATGGTAAAGGTTTTTGAGAAATTGTTGTCGGGTGTGGATTGTCGGAGCTTGGTTCTCAGTTCTTTCTTTACTTTCATAGTCTTATCCTTGTTGCTGCGTGGTGTTTTTCTCGTAAGGTTAACTATTCTGTTTGCTACCTCTTTGGGGTGTATGTTGCCACCCACACAGGTTTTAATGGAGCTTTCACCTAGGTTTTTAAGAAGGCACCAGGCTTTCTTGATGGAGTGCTTGAAGTCCATATTTTTCATGAGAGTGTGCCACTTTTCTCGTACTGCTGAGTCCAAGCATTGGAGAAGCTCGTCCGCAATTTCAGGATCGTTGTTTTGCGAATATGCATTATATAGGTCTATGCATTCTTGGCTCCAGCCGAGAATATAAGTTTTCCTGTAGCCTCTGGGAATGTGTTTTTTGGCAATGGCTAGGAGTAATCCCAAAAAGCGGTTGTAGTTCTTCGATGCGGGTGGGATCCATTGGATGTTGTGGTCCATTTCGGCGGTAAAGGCTTCCCAGTTGGCTTTGCCAAAATTCCATCGAGGTTTAGGTGTAGATCTCACTATTGGAATCTGTATACCGACATGTAGCAGGACGGACCTGTGCTGGCTACGAGGAAAATCAGGCAAGATCTGTTTATTGCAGCGTATTGGTAGCTTTTTGGCGTCTCTGGAAACAAAGCACAGATCGGGGTTGTAGTCTCTTTTCCATCTAGCCGAGTGGAAAGTCCCTTTATCCTTTAGATCATGGATCAAGAAGACGTCTTCTATGTCCGCCCATTTCATTACTCCCTCCCCATCCTCATTGGTGTTGTTATATCCTCACTGGGTATTGTGGCTGTTCAAATCGCCCATTATCACTGTAGGATGTTGTATGTTGGAAATAGCAGAGTCATTCCATGACTGAGTTGGGGGTTTGTAGAGGTTGATGACTTCAATATCAGCAATTTTTGTTCTTATGACGTAGGCGCTTGGGTCAGTGTGTGTTTTTATATCGTGGACCTGGTCAGTGTTGTTTTTAAAGTAGGTGGCAGTGCCACAGTTAGCGTGATAAGTTGCTGCAGCAAGGGAATAGCCTGGAAGTTTGCATCTATTTTTCGACTGCTTTTCGTCGGCGCAATGTGTTTCCTGGAGCAAGACAGCATCCACTGAATGGTTGTCCAGGACTTTAATTAGGTAGTCAGATTTATCTCTACTCATTCCTTCTACGTTGAGTTGTAGGATTTTAAGGACCATCTCCAATGTCCTTGGTCAACGGGTTCTGAGAGGAACAGTTGTTTCGGGTATTCGCGTTCATGTCTGTGCTGATTCTGTAAAGCTGGGAAATCCTCACAGGTCCAGCAGCCAGATTTGTAGACTATTTAGCCGTGATAAAAAAATCACGTTGCCCAGGGTGCACCACGGGGAGGCTAGTCTACATTGCACCCCCCTCTTAGCGAAATCATTACTAACATCAATTAATACCGTGCAGTACCTCCTCTAGATTTGATAATCGACCCGTCTCGATTAGGAAGTGAGTTCATGTGGTTGCGCACAAACGTCGCATCAGCTTAAGCCAGTCGCTAAGGATTTGATCGCGTAGTTCCACCGAACTGCGAAATTTGTGACGCCGGCGTTTCAACCGCTGTTCCAACATATTCCTCATATTTTCTGTAGGGTTCAAGCCGAGTGATTTTGCATGCCAATCAAGCTGTGGTTACAAAACCAGTCACACATTCTCCCAACACGATGAACTTTGCGGTTATCATCTTTATTCGCAATGTGAACAGTGACACCTTGTGAGGTGACCAACTCCAAATATTCATTGCATGCAGTTCCCGCCGAAATGTTATCTTGTTATCTTGCTAATAGATCTTCATTCACTGCCTGCAGTATTTCCAATCGGTTTTGCAAGCGATTTTCATTCAGAAGCTGTGAAAGGCGTCTTCGATCCCTTTCAGTCAGGTCCTTTTTCCGACCACAATTGTTCTGGCATTTTTCGTGGCCACGTACCTTACGCCACTGCTTGTAAACACGCTGAACAGTTCGCCGCGAAACACCAACAAATCCAGCAACTTCACACGGCCAAACTCGATTTCCCCATTTTGCCACTCTATCACGTCCTGACATTTAGTCATGTCTCACTGACGATTACTTCCTTCACGTACGAGCAGAGCTATCTGTAAAGTTTTAACGACTCGCCTGTGTGTGCAAAGCGGAGTGTCTAACTCTTTTGTCCGGTGAGCTTAATTATATTATTACTCTTTAACGAACTACCATAGTCTACTGGTCTCTCATACAAAAATACTCAGGAAACATCACTTAAAAATCCCCAAAACTGTGTCGGTGAAGGTCGGCATAACAAGAAAGAAGCCTGTAAAACAAAGTCTACGGGTCTGAGGCGATGTCGTCTTCGTGGTGTCTACTTTACTGTTGAAGTCCGCAGCTCGTGGTCTAGTGGCTAGCGCTGCTGCCTCTGGATCATGGGGTTCAGGCTTCGATTCCCGGACGGGTTGGGGACTTTCTCTACCCGGGGACTGGGAGTTTGTGTTGTTCTCTTTCTCCTCATCATCATCATCATTTGTGACTAGTTGGGTTGTGCAAAAATTGGACTGTGAAAAAATTATGTTGATGACCGCGCAGTTGAGCCCCCTACAAACCAATCATCATCATCATCATCATAATTTACTGTTCAAGCTGTACAAAACACGCCTCAGCACTTCGTTTGATATGTCAGAGATTTCCTGGTGAAATGACCCTATTGACATCGTTTAGTGCACGGGGTTTTCGGTGTTTATGTGCTTTATTTAAAGTATTGCTGCCGAAAGATTACAGTTCCCGAGATCTTGGTATTGGCACCATTACGAAAAATGAGCAACCATGGAATTCAGCCGTCAAGCAAAACATTTCAGTGTTAGCTTCTCTAGCCGTTACCTTACCCTGCAGCAATCACAGAATATTGAAAATGGGCTCACTTCATCTGGGTTCTAAGAAAGAAGGAAGTAAAATAAGAAAAAAAGAAGTATTCAAAACTACCACTGAGTTTGCTAGTTTCAATCGAAAATGAGACTTTTCTTTTGTGTTACAACAAGAAACACGTCTAGTCTCTTCGAAGGTATTAAGAAATGGGTATATTAGCTGGTAAATCAACCTTATAGAGACGCATTTCTTTAAGAGTTCGGAAAACACCCTCCATTAACGATTGCTGCTAATTACTAAGCTAAATGACACCATTTAAATACAATTCATGTCAATATGGCTTTACATGTTTCTCCTCCATTAAAATTATGATGGGGATGCATGTTCATCTTTAAAATCTATGAAATTCTCTGTCATATTCAGCTTTCCTACAATTTTTCAAGATATGTAAGTTATATATGTATTCACGTCCTTTAATTTTTAAATGTTTAATAATTCTGCTTTTCTTTTCCAGGTAAGATCCGGAATCAAACATAGTGTACTCAAGTCTGGACAGAAAAGATCGTGGAGACCTGGTACAACGCATTCACTAAAGTAAGTGTCTGTCGTCTCCTAACACAGATAACGAGAAACAATTTCTTATAGAATGAGACGGAGATGATTGTAACTCTTCCAGAAATCTGCACTTCTCAACTCTCCGATTTTTATTTCTTTGAAACAGAACTGTGAACAAGTGATGCTATTTCCAGCCACGCATGCTATTTTTCTGTCTCTGAAAGACAACGTAACGTCCACAGAAACAAGCTTGACTGACTTACACTGCAAATCTACGGAATTTTGTCGAAATAACATGTTTATCAGTATCGACGAAGCTTTATCGAGTATACGTATAGACGACGACCTGCTGGAAATGTCGAGAAAATTTCAAAATAAAGGGCCGATAGTCTTTAATGAGCACTGATAGCATATCGCATACATGGCAGCTTCAGTGCTTGTGTTCAACACAACTTTCAAATTGGTACCCATCTGTGGTTGATTGCCTAATTACCTACACTAAGTTACGCAAAATATAAAAATTAACCATTCAGATGATTTCGTGTCCCACATATGCAAGAAATGCAAAATCCCTATACTTCACAAATTTTGATCAGTCAATTTTATCAAACAGGTATACTTAAAACACAAAGTACACACGTTGCCAGAGGAAGCTTTAAATTTGCGTTAAGCGAGAGCGCCTTTTGAGTCAGTCGACTGCACGGCTAATTGGGGGTCTTCTCAGATATCAGCATTATGCTTTTATACTCTGGATGGAGATGAGATACATCAAAATGATTTAGACTAAAGTTGGAGGTGGCAAAGAGAGTGAGACACTGCTACTAATGGCCATGAACTCGAACGTGATTCTCAAGGTGATCTTGAAGTTAGTGATCTTTTTAAACGGGAATCCAGATATTTGATTCAAAATTTGAAAAGAGCTACAAATTTCGCGTATAAAATGATTCATTATTCACGGGCTCGGCTAGATCAATGAAGATCAAATAAGCAAATGTGTTTATAGTTCCAGTAGGAATTAAATTAGAACAGAGGAGGGATAAAGCAAAATACTATGCTAGATACAAACTGTAAGGGGCATCACAAAAATGAGAGGCGAGGGGTCTCGTTAGAGGACTTGTATATCAATGACATACGTTTTATTTATGTTCTTTTCAGTCTTGCAAATGCCACAATTACGTTTATACGCTGTGTTGTATTTATTTTTGCCAATAAACACGGTGATTAAAACTTAAAGGTCAAACGGCTGTTCGCTCTTTCCAAATCTGATGTCGCAAACAGGAATTTCCATGAAAAAAATTTAACCTTAGAATGGCTTACGGTAATAACCTTTAAAATCATGGTTATTGGTAATGTTTCGTGACATCTTATACTTCTTCCAATCTGCATCTAACATTGTATTTCGTTGCGCCCCTCTACTACTCCGAGTTAATCCTACTAGAACTAAATACACGTTTGCTTATTTGACCTTGACTGAACCTTGCCATGACCTTGAATAATGTATCATTTTGTATGGAACATTTTTCGTTCTTTTCAAATCTAGAATCAAATATGAGAGCTCTTACTTTCACCTTAACCTCCAAATCACCTCGAAAATTGCGTTCAACGGCACGGCCATTAGTAGCAATATGTGACCCTCTTTGCCACCTACAACATTTATCTAAAACATTTTCTTGTATCTCATCTCAGTCCCGAATTAATTACCCATTAAGGATTAAAATGGTCCACTATCTTTAGAGTTATTTCCCACTAGCCCTGAAGGTTGGCCAGTAATTAGATTTATCTAAATATGTGATAGTAGAAGAAAGAAAAAAGTAAACGTAATGCCTTTGAAATTGCTTATCTGTTTAAAAAAGTAAAGGTAATGGCTTTGAAATAGCTTATTTGACTTTTTTAACATTTGAACATAATTAAGAGAATCGGAATTTCGAAAAGGCTGCAAAGATTCAAATCTCGGTTGAAATGTCCAGCGTGACAGTCCCGCTCACCGTTTTTCCGTGGTTCATGCAGAAGCCACAAAATATCCATCGTTTAGAGTTGTGCGTCACACGGTACAATTTTTAACCTCTGATTTTCAATTGTTTAGAAGCTCCTACATATGTCGGAGGTTTAAAAACGCGGAATGTATTTCGGACCACTTTGTTTTCGCACGAAATTACATTTTTATTAGATCGATACTCGTTGTTGCACATCTGCTCGGCAAGAGATATAAAGAATAATGCACTATGCGGCATCGGTTTAATTTAATGGAACAGAAAATACTCAGTTAATCCATCTTGGAACGAAATCTGCGCAGTTGAATCCCGAGAAAATTATGGTGTTTTTTAGGTAATTTTGCTACAGCATGAAAAATCGCGAAAACTGTTAATACGGAGTGGAAAGTTTAATGAAGGGAACGTGCCACCCATAATGCACGAGATACGATTTGCACTTCATCAGCATATTGTTGTTGTTGTTATGGTCTTCAGTCCTGAGGCTGGTTTGATGCAGCCCTCCATCCTACTCTATCCTGTGCCAGCTGCTTCATGTCCCAGTACGTACTGCAGCCTACATCCTTCTGAATCTCTTGGTCTCCCTCCACGATTTTTACCCTCCACGCTGCCCTCAAATACTAAACTGGTGATCTCTTGATGCCTCAGAACATGTCCTACCAACCGATCCCTTCTTCTAGTCAAGTTGTGTCACAAACTCCTCCTCTCCCCAATTCTATTCAATTCCTCCTCATTGGTTACGTGATCTACCCATCTAATCTTCAGCACTCTTCCTTAACACCACATTTCGAAAGCTTCTATTCTCTTCTTGTCCAAACTATTTATCATCCATGTTTCACTTCCATACGTGGCTATACTCCATACAAATTCCTTCAGAAACGACTTCCTGACACTTAAATCTATACTCGATGCTACCAAAATTCTCTTCTTCAGAAACGCTTTCCTTGCCATTGCCAGCCTACATTTTATATCCTCTCTACTTCGACCATCATCAGTTATTTTGCTCCCCAAATAGCAAAACTCGTTTACTACTTTAAGTGCCTCACTTCCTAATCTAATTCCCTTAACATCACCGAGTTAACTCGACTACATTCCATTATCCTCGTTTTGCTTCTGTCGATGTTCATCTTATATCTTCCTTTCAAGACACTGCCCATTCCGTTCAACTGCTCTTCCAAGTCCTTTGCTGTCTCTAACAGAATTACAATGTCATCGGCGAACCTCAAAGTTTTTATTTCTTCTCAATGGATTTTAATAACTACTCCGAATTTTTCTTTTGTTGCCTTTACTGCTTGCTCAATATACAGATTGAATAACATCGGGGAGAGGCTACAACCCTGTCTCACTCCCTTCCCAACCACTGCTTCCCTTTGATGTCCCTCGACCCTTATATCTGCCATCTGGTTTCTGTACAAATTGTAAATAGCCTTTCGTTCCCTGTATTTTTAACCCTGCCACCTTCAGAATTTGAAGGAAAGTATTGCAGTCAACATTGTCAAAAGCTTTCAGCATATTATAGTCCACTAATTGCACAACGCGCTAATGCCGTATTATGATTTACTTTTTGTGCAGTCCTGACTGAGGTCTGATTCGACAGAGTTAAGTTGAAGTCCTTTAGACACAATCGGTGGAGTTTTACAAAATATCTGAAACAGAGTGTCATTGATGTCAGAGCTATTATGAAAAGGTGGTTGCATGTATCTAGAAACATTCATAAGTTCTTCATTTATGACGAATGAATCTTTACTGTTCAGAATGCAAAGTTTAAGGTGTTAGTGTTTAATATGTCGTAATGTCACTCGCAGTTGATATATAACAGTTGACCACAGTCACGAATTTTTGTATACATTTAAAAGCTGCAAATCAAGGTCTGCTTGAAGCAGTGTCTTTAGTCAAAACAAATTTTAGGGGTTAATATGTAGGCATCTACACTCAGGTTGTTGCTAAAAATATAAGTCAATCATGAACTAAAGAGTTTATGTTGGCTTTGGTGCCGAGTGGTTCTTTTAACTAGTAACATTTTGCGACCAGGGAAGTTAAAATCCGAGAACAGTCGCATTTAATGAATAAGACCGGTTCAGATAACACATACAGTAAACAGTATCTGGCTGTGTTCTGTACGTTAATTACGGCGATCGCTGTCCCGCCTGCGGGGGATGTCGGCTAGAAAAAAAGAGGTTCCGGCCATTGATTTTACATCATGCGGAAGGGGAGAGAGAATTTATTTGATTGTGTGGAATGTATTTCACAATAATTCACAATAGACATATCAAACATTACAAAATGTAAATAAAATATTTATGCTGGCTGGAATTGTTTGTTTCGAAATTGGAATTCAACCTATGAACAAATTAACATATGTAACGTTGCGAGAACCACAAATTCCTTTTAACAAAAATTAAATCACTATAGGCGTCTGTATTGATATTTAGAACAAATTTCATTTCTTCTTCAGACTCAGTTGTACAGTTCTTAAAGACATGACACGTTTCTATCTCTCTGGATCATCTTCAGATCTGTGTAGATGCAGACTGATGATGATCCCGAGAGATAGATAAATTTAAAAATATGCATCTGAGTTTTAATTTTAAGGCTTCACTGCAACTGCTGGGTGTAGTGACGCAACGGAAGTCTCTTCGTCAATAACATTACTTCGGACAGCCGGCCGGGGTGGCCGAGCGGTTCTAGGCACTACAGTCTGGGACCGCGAGATCGCTACGGTCGCAGGTTCGAATCCTGCCTCGGGCATGGATGTGTGTGATGTCCTTATGTTAGGTAGGTTTAATTAGTTCTAGGGGACTGGTGGTCTCAGAAGTCCCATAGTGCTCAGAGCCATTACTTCGGACAACTTATTTGTAATTAACGTAGCTGCCACTTTCAGAATCCACTAATTCTATGGCCGTATCGCCGACACACGAAGTCCGCAACGTCAGCTCAGTCAATGCCGCTCACATCAACGCCCCCTTGGGGCTTCACGCCAGCCTGGTGGTTGCTGTCTAGTTTATCCCCCGAGCGGTGCGTATCCAACCCCCTCGGCCCTCTATACCACTCTGTTGCCTCGTTTGGCCGCACCGCCGGAGGTCTGGCATAAAACATTAAACGATCAAAAAATGGCTCTGAGCACTATGGGACTTAACATCTGTGGTCATCAGTCCCCTAGAACTTAGAACTACTTAAACCTAACTAACCTAAGGACATCACACACATTCACGCCCGAGGCAGGATTTGAACCTGCGACCGTAGCAGTCGCGCGGTTCCGGACTGAGCGCCTAGAACCGCTAGACCACCGCGGCCGGCATTAAACGATCAATTTTCAAGAATGACACAAGTTGTTTACCTTATAGAGTTCAGTTTAGGAACCGCTATCATACATGAAATTTGCCCCTAATGGCTTGGAGCACATATATTGAGGTTACAAAAGTCATGGGATAGCGATATGCAAATATACAATGGCGTAGCATCGCGTGCACAAAGAATAAAAGGGCAGTGCATTGGCGAAGCTTTCATTTATACTCATGTCAAAAGATTTCCGTCGTGAATATGGCCGCACCACGGCAATTAACAGTATTCCGAGCAGCAGCAGAACGATCAACATCTAGATGACAGCTAAATTCATCAGCTGAGGCAGGGCGTCATTGAGAAACTGACGTACGTCGTTGCGCAAGTGTGGTGGAGATCCATCGTGTTGGGAAAACAAGTCAGAGTCCTCCTGAAGTTATGGAAAACTCCAGTTTTGCAGCTCAACGCTGGATATGGCGCGCAGGACCCCGACACACTGCCTTGCATTCCTGATCTTCAAGACCGCCAGACAGGACACCATGCGATCTTTTTCTTGTGGTCGTTCGCGTCATCATCGCAAGTATATGAGGAAAATAAAAACAAGTAGGTGAAACCCGATATCGGAGGGAGTGTGGAAGAAGGACCAGCTTGAAACAATACGATAATTTCATATGCTTAGCGGTAGTTTATCTCTCAAGTACAATGTGTTTACATAATTGGTTGATAATATACTTTTCAAACCTGTGTAAGTCTCGAGAATGATATTGTCCACAACGTTCATGTATTTCAAAACTGCTTTCGGTTTTAACCAAAGCCTATGGTGAGATGCCAGCTTTCACACTTCGTTATTGTGTACACTTGCAAAAAACTGACTATTCTCAATAAGCATCTCACTGACAAAATTAATGTGATAAAATCGAACTCTCTGACGGGACAAATGCAAGGCATCCGCGTTTGAGGTTAGAACTTAAACCTCTGGTGCTGCTTTTGTAGTAAGGTCGCAAGCAAGAACAGAATACATTACTAGAATATTTCAGTCACTCTCTCACAATAACTGTCAAGCGATTGACACGAGAAACGTGCGCATAGCGCTAACAGAATCTTGCCAATTCCTGACTCAGAATCGCTACAGCTATAACACGGAATGGCTTGATGTATATCCAAGATGTTTCCAAGTATGCCAGAGAAATTATAGATAAATTATGTAATTCACGTTTCACCGTTCGCCACCCCCCCCCCCCCCCCTCCCATGCCCCCCGCGTCACACCATATGTCCACTGGTGGGGTCTTAACATCGAAAGACAATGTAACTCGATTTTTTTCAAGTTTTTTGTCGCAGTCAAAGAATTCTACATTGAAATGGGTTTTACAGCGGCTTTGTAAGCAACCTAAAGCAATTGCGGCCCACATAGTCGCTTTCCTAAGTCCACGGTTTCTAGGTAACAATTGTACTTATCCATACTGCAGATAGTTCTAAGCGTGTCAGAATAGCTCTTTTGATTGGCGCTGTGTACTAGATGAACGGTGAAAAGTGCTGACAATTTTCAGATATTTTCGATCGAACTAAACGCAAGGCATCTATCCAAAACAGCAAAATAAGAAATGGACATAGCACAAAAGCGCATACATGTAGCGAATTAGTCAATTTTGTGTTTAAATCAGCAACCTTCATGTCAAAATCATTAAGAATAAAACATTTTAAGTGAGGAGTATTTGGACTGAAAGGGATAGTCGAAACTATTAGCTTGGCACAGGCACTGATGTTTTCACAGGATTTATGAATCATTTAAGATGAATATAGGTTTGCCTCCTCCAGCAAGGATGTTTGTTCGGGAAGTCTTTTGCTGGCCAAGGCTGCGAACGTTCACGATACCGAAGGTCTGCTATTATGACTTACGCTGGACTCCACATGGCAGCTTCGGATTTTCAGCAGATAAAACATGTTAGCGAAGCAATGCTACAGTGGAGTGATCCATGCTTCCAGAGGTATCTGAAGTCACATGTCTGCAGAGTTTCCATAAATTGCTGATTCAGAACTGACGTCCAGTACTGTCATGTAAGAACTCAGCACAAATGTCTGCAATGTTCAAATTTGAAGGTCTGGTTGTGTTACTGGTCGTCTATACAATATATTGGTGACTACCCAAGAATGGGAATACCGCATTCAGATACCTGATGTATGCCGGCAAAGCCATCTAGCGTCTATAGATTTTATTGAATTATGGTAAAGCCTTCTGGAGTTCACTTATCAGAATACTCAAGAAGAAGACTTTGCTACGAATTTAAAGCACGTTATTCATCCGTTAGGAAAGCGACAGCACAGAAACTATTTACAAAGAACATGCTATTTGTGGTGTATGCTAATCCCTTATAGTGTTACCCGCAGATAGTAAACAGTATGGACATGTGTAAACCAGAAGGACATTCCATCAGCCATTTGTAGCTAACATGCTTCGCCCACATTATATCAAGACTGCAGACATGTTATCCACTAGGAGTGGAACAAAGTAAACCACATGACAGGATAACGACATTTATATGACGTCACAGTACAAGTACTACCCTGCAGGAATCTGTAACACATTCCATAAGCTTTCTAGCTTGAAAATAGTTCACAGAAATCACAGCCTGCATGTTGTCAGACTTCCAATCTCCTAGTGGGTTTTCTCTGACGTAATGGCGAAAGAATCGCTTGTGCTGTGTTTAGAATCCAAGATAATCATTTATGCTGGGTATAAAATCCTACCTCCTTATTTATCCTCCTAGACTTTCTTCCCTATATTCGTGAATTTTGTTACAATATCTGCTGTAATATGGGAAAATTTGCTAAATTTTTCCTGTGACATGGGGCAATATGTTAGTAACTTTTCCATCGGAGGTGATTAGATAACCTAGTAAGAAACGTGCCGCAACATCTGTAACTTCGAGGTGACCGTCATGAACCTCAGAGACGTCAGCACGAGTGCTGCCATTTCTGTAAATCTCATTGCGTAATTCATTCAGTTACTTTCAATACTACAGGACTGCAGCAGTTCTTTCTATGTATGGTCCAAGTTTCATTGAGCTCTGTACTTGGCATCATGTGAAAGTTACATTCGTCCTTAAGTTCTGCGCACGGGGTGTGTAATACACTGAAGCGCCAAAGAAACTGGTATAGGCATGCGCATTCAAATACAGAGATATGGAAATAAGCAGAATACGTCTCTGCGGTCGGCGAAGCCTATACAAAACAAGTGTGGGGCATGTTATCAAGATTTAAGTGAGTTTGAACGTGTTGTTATAGTCGGCACAGGAGAGATAGGCACATCATCTCCGAGGTAAGGATGAAGCGAGATATTTCCCGTATGTCCATTTCATGAGTGTACCGTGAATTTCAGAAATCCGTTAAAATATCAAATCTCCGAAACGGCTGCGGCGGGAAAATGATCCTACAAGAACAGGACTAACAGCAACTCAAGGGAATCGTTCGAGGCGACAGAAGTGCAACCCTTCAGCAAATTGCTGCAGATTTCAATGCTGGGCCATCAACAAGTGTCAGCGTGCGAACCATTCAACGAAACATAATCGATACAGGCTTCCGGAGGCGAAGGCCCAGTCGTGTACCCCAGATGACTGCACGACACAAAGCTTTACGCCTCGCCTGGGCGCGTCAACACAGACACTGGGCTGTTGATGACAGGAAACATGTTGCCTGGTTGGACGAGTCTCGCTTCAGTTGTTTCAAGCGGATGGACGTGTAAGGGTATGGGGACAACCCCATGAATCCATGGATCCTGTATGTCAGCAGAGGACTGTTCAACCTGGTGGAGGCTCTGTAATTTTTTGGGACGTGTGCAGTTGGAGTGATATGGGTCCCTGATAGGTCTAGATACCACACTGACAGGCGACACGTACTTAAGCATCCTGCCTGATCACCTGCTTTCATTCATTTCCAGTGTGCATTTCGACGGACTTGTGCAATTACAACAAGACCATGCGACACCCCACACGTCCAGTATTGCTGCAGAGTGGTTCCAGGAACACTCTTCCGAGTTTACACTTCCGCTGGCCACCAAACTCCCCAGACATGAACATTATTGAGCATATTCAGGATGTCTTGCAACGCGCTGTTCACAAGAGCTCTTCGCCCTCTCGTAGCCTTACGGATTAATGGACACCCCTGCATGATTCATGGTGTCAGTTCCCTCCAGCACTATTTCAGACATTAATCTAGTACAGGCCACGTCCTGTTGCGTCACTTCTGCGTGCTTCCAGTGACCCTATATGATATTAGGCAGGTTTACGAGTTTCTTTGGCTCTTCAGTGGGAATTAGAATGACCTATTTGCCCTTATTCATTCAGTTGGCGAGTAGGGTACGTCATCTTTCCAGCGGCCTGCAATAAACTGATAGTACAACAGTAGCTCTATCCTCCACGTATTCAGTACAGAATTCACCAAGTATAGTCCGAATTTGTTAGTGTGCTATGGTATTACTTTTTTTTGTGCTGAGATCTCATGAAACCAAACTGTTGAGGTCATCGGTCCCTAAGCCTACACACTACTTAATCTAAAATAACTTACGCTATGAAAACACACAACCCCATGCCCGAGGGAGGACTCGAACCTCCGACGTGGGGAGCCGCACAGACTGTGACAAGGCGCCACTGACCTCGCGGCTACCCGGTCCTGCTGCAATGGTATTAAATAGAACCGTAATAGGTTCAACATATTTTATGAGATCATCTGGAAACCAAATACGAGGGTTGGAACTTTAATAGTGGCAACTATTTAATTACAGCTCCTACAAAGTAGATACGTGCTTCAAAGTTTTACTGACCTTCAACGTAGTCACCAGCATTGTGTATAACCTGTTGCCAGCGATGTTGAAGTCGTAGGATACTGTCAGCTGCGCCAGTTACGTTGAAGTTCGAGCGGCGCGGTCTATTGGTCGACGAATTTGTAGCACTTCTGACGCGAATGCCGTGAAGTTTTTCCTTCACTTTAGAAATCGAATTCAACTTACGAGGGCTTAAGTCAGGGGAGTGCAGTAGGTGGTATAGCACCTAGCAGCCCCATCAGTGAAACAAATCAGTAACAGATTGCACTGTACGTGCTTGAGCATTGTCCTGAAAAATGATGGTCAGGTCCTGCAGAAACTGTCGTCACTTCTCTCTCTAAGCTGGTCGTAGGTTGTGTTCCAAAAATGAACAGGGTAAATGAGAATAAAATAGAGGAACACAGAGTTTTACATAAACATAGTTAAACACTGAAAAGTAAAGTTACGCAATTTGGGATGGTACGAATGACTCTGAGCACTATGGGACTATAACATCTGAGGTCATAAGTCCCCTAGAACTTAGAACCACTTAAACTTAACTAACCTAAGGACATCACACACATCCATGCCCGAGGCAGGATTCGAACCTGTAACCGTAGCAGTCACACGGTTCGGGACTGAAGCGCCTAGAACCGCTCGGCCACTAGGGCTGGCGCAATCTGGGATGCAAAATAAGTATTCGTATGCAATACTGCAAATGACACTGAACAAACAGTGTTATATGTAATACGCAGTATGCCCTCCATTCCCCTTTATAATCATTTGCACTCTCCTTGGTTTGTATTTCACCAGAGATTCTGTTATTTGCGCTGTAATTCTACGCCATTCCTCTAGTAGAGCCTTCTTTAGATCAATTGTAATGTATATTTGACGATTCCTCATATCTCTTCCACTGCACTGCACAAATTCTATATTGAATGAATGTCTGAGGATAGCGGTGGTGGTGGTATAGTCTTGCATCTAGAGTCGTATGTTTTGAGTCATTATCTTGTATGAAAATATAGTCCCCAGGAACACACATATTATTCACACTTCTGGATATATTTGTTTTTAGGATGTTTATATAAACCTTGTGGCCCATAAATCCATCAATAAACACAAATACCACACACCATTTAAATCAATGCAGCTCCAGACAAGCACTGAACCTGCTCCACGTTTAACGGAGGCTGTAATATTTTTCTCTTCAAGTTCACAGTTATTTTTTTCTCCACACTGTTACTCCCCCATTTGACTCAAACATCCCAGATCAACTGTGTCAGAAATCGGCTTATGTTCTCTTGCAAATACTATTCGCTTCTTTCTGTTGATTTTACTGATGTATGGTCCTTAAAGGGTCGTTCGGCCTCGATACCCAGCTTCATGAAGCACATATCTCACACGCGGTGCTGAAACAGACTTTCATGTATGTGTTTGTTATTTTGGAGCGCTCAGTTTCGGATTTTTCTTGATTTCTCTAAGTACCTGGCGTTTTCCCGACTCAGGTAGAACTACGGGACGACCCTTCCTGTTTGGTTTTCGTACGATTTGCTCTGATAAACCCGTATATGTCTTTACTTTACTGGTAATCTGACAATACATTGTCCGATTTCTTGAAAAGTTTTTCCTTTTCGAAACAACCTGATGCAGATTCCTCTTTCATCTTTTGTAGTTTCGCGACACTTTGGACCCATTTTACTCTACAGCTTTAAAAGCTGCAGTGAATGAAACACGACTGAAAAGGGAAGGGAGAGTATGTCAGTGCGGTAGCGCACCTAGGATCTTGCTTACTAGGCGAATACTTGTTTGATATCAACTAGCGCATGATTTTAAGTAACGTGAATTTGTTCACAAATTAAGCAACTTATGAACCCAAATAGCGTTTTATTTCTAAATATAGATATTAGTTTCGCAGCTATAATTTTATGACTGTGCTTATTACACTGATGAGTCAAAAATACTTGTACACCTGCCTAATATCGTGTAGGGCCCCCGCGAGAAAGCGCAAAGTGCCGCAACACGACATGGCGAGCACTCGAATATTGTCTGAAGTAGCGCTGAAGGGAACTGACACTATGAATCCTGCCAGGCCGTCCATAGATCCATAAGAGTGCAAGGGGATGGAGATGTCTTCTGAACAGCACGTTAAAAGCCATCCCGGATATGCTCAATAATGCTCATGTCTGGGTAGTTTGGTGGCCAGCGGAAGTGTTTAAACTCTGAAGAATATTCCTGTAGCCACTCTCTAGAATTCTGGATGTGCGAGGTGTCGCATTGTCCTGATGGAATTGCCGAAATTCATCGAAATGGACATTGGACGTGAATGGATGCAGGTGATCATACAGGATGCTTAAGTACGTCTCTCCTGTAAGAGTCGTATCTAGACGTTTCAGGGGCCCATATCACTTCAACTGCACACGCCCCACATCATCATAGAGCCTCCAACAGGTTGACATGCAGGGTCGTTGGATTCATGAGGTCGTCTCCCTACCCGTTCACATCCGTCCGCTCGATATGAGACTCGTCCGACCAGGCAATTAGTTTCCAGTCACCAACAGCCCAATGTCGGTGTCGACGGACCCAGGCGAGGCGTAAAGCTTTGTGTCGTGCAGTCATCAAGGGTACACGACTTGTCCTTCGGCTCCGAAAACCCATACCGATGGTGTTTCGTTGACTGGTTTGCACGCTGACACTTTTTGATGGCCCAGCACTGAAAATGCAGCATTTTACGGAAGAGCTTCACTTCTGTCACGTTGAACGATTCTCTTCAGTCGTCACTGGTCCCGTTCTTGCAGGATCTTTATCCGGCCCCAGCAATGTCGGGGATTCGATGTTTTACCGGATTCCTGATAGCCGTGCGGGATTAGCCTAGCGGTTTAAGGCGCTGCAGTCGTGGACTGTGAGGCTGGTCCTGGCGGAGGTTCGAGTCCTCCCTTGGGCATGGGTGTGTGTGTTTGTCCTTAGGACAATTTAGGTTAAGTAGTGTGTAAGCTTAGGTACTGATGACATTAGCAGTTAAGTCCGATAAGATTTCACACACATTTGAACATTTTTTTTTTGTTTTGATTCGTGATATTCACGATACATTCATAACATACTCGTACAGGAAAATACCTACTTCATCGCTATCTCGGAGGTACTGTGTCCCATCGCTCGTGCGCCGACTATAACACCAAGTTCAAACTCACGTAACTCTTGATAACCTGCCATTGCAACAGCAGTAACCGATCTAACAACTGCGCCAAACACATGTTGTCTTATATAGGCGTTGCCGACTGCAGCGCCCTATTCTGCCTGTTTACATGTCTCTGTATATGAATATGGAAGCCTATATCAGTTTCTTTGGCGGTTCAGTATATGTTGTGTGTGTTACGGTCAGAAGAGTACTTTTTGTAGTCACATCACACAATTACGTTTGTACGCAAACTTCACAGTGTGTGAGTCGTACTGGCGTTTGTCCTTTGTTTTATTTTTCTTTCAGTCAGACTGTATTTTCCTTTATCGTAGCGTAATTAGTTTAAGTGATACAGTAAGTCTAAACGTGTTTCTAAGCGACATTGCATTTTCACATTGCGGTTCCTATTGTGTATACATTTTCGTGCTTGTCGAACGTAAATATTTATTAAATGACAATTACCAGTAAGAGTAACTGCCACGCAAGTACGATCACAAACGTATGAAAAATATAAAACGTTCTTCAGAGATCTAATTAACAAGAGCTTCGCAGCAGTGCCGCCACAGAGATACGAACCACGTCATTAGAGCCCGATTTTTCGAGTTAGTTTTGAGTCTTCGATAATTTATTATAGTTGCTGATACGACTACAAAAACTGTCTGCAGTAAAAACGTTTTCTACCTTTTTTTTTTCCTCTTAGATAGGATACCAAAATGTAACTGATGCAAAAGCAACTGCTTGCAACGATAATTTGTGTTTGCACGCACCGAGAAGGTTTCTGTTTTTGTTGTGCGATTCTTCGCGAGGAAAGGGAGGTAATAAGGCTCACTGTGTAATATTTCGCGAATAATTAAAGTCCCCTCTGCGTTCCATTGACTTGCCATCCGCTGCTGTGGTTTACGAGCGTAGCCGGAGGCTGAATGGTGGCCATCCGACTGGCTATGAGAAGTACTTTTGTACGCTGAATGGTCTTCGTCTCTCTTCACTCTTTTGTATTCTTTCTGGGCGTTCCCCTGAGTGGCTGCAGCCGAAGTGTTTCTACCCTATTCTTTTCCTGAATGCGTACCTCTCTCCAATTCTCCATTTTCTATACTTCCCTCTTCTCTTTCTTCGCCTTCTCAACCGCCCTTCCCCCTCTCCCTTCGTGGTAGTTGCATACGCCCTTGAAAACGCGTGACGTAAGTACCAGACGATCTCGCGTAACCGTGTTGCGTCCAGAGAGATCGTCTTTAAAGAATTATCCAGTAAGCGCTCTTTTTTGCGATAGCCAGGTTTGCAATTAATGAGACCTCGAATTCGCTAATAGCTGGACTGACACCAGCACTTACTTATGCGAGTCGGAATAAATTTGAAAGTGAAATCGCTTATTTTAATGGGAGACGCGGTGCGTATTTAAAATTCGGCGGACAGAGTCGGTGTGGAACCGGTGGCTGCCCGCTGCGACCACGGCCTCACCGGCCAGTGGTCGCTCTGTTAGCTTCACTTGTCCACAACGAGACAGGACAGCCGACCACTCCCAAAACCCACCAAATCTCGCACAGAAAATGCTTTATAGTCGTAGGTGACAGCGACTGATCAGCATGTTCCACGAAAATGCAAAGTTCCTTAGCTGCTTGTCTGCTCCTAATCTGAGGGCTTACCTAGCATCTCTTTGATACTAATGCCGAAAAATATTACACTTGCTTTACAAATTTTTGACCCGTGAATAAACAGCAACGTAACCTGACTTCTACTAGGAAAATATTTGGTAATAAGCACACTTCAGTACCACAACGGCAGTTAGGAATCAACATAGATTCCGGAAACAGCGATCGTGTGAGACCCAACTCGCTTTATTTGTTCATGAGACCCAGAAAATATTAGATACAGGCTCCAAGGTAGATGCCACTTTCCTTAACTTCCGGAAGGCATTCGATACTGTTCCGCACTGTCGCCTGATAAACAAAGTAAGAGCCTACGGAATATCAGACCAGCTGTGTGCCTGGTTGAAGAGTTTTTAGCAAACAGAACACAGCATGTTGATCTCAATGGAGAGACGTCTGCAGACGTTAAACTGACCTCTCGCGTGCCACAGTCGGAAGTTCCATGCGGCATTTCGCGGGTGATGCTATAGTATAAAGAGAAGTCGCAGCATTAGAAAATTGCAGCGAAATGCAGGAAGATCTGCAGCGGATAGGCACTTGGTGCATGGAGTGGCAATTGACCCTTAACATAGACAGATGTAGTGTATTGCGAATACATAGAAAGAAGGATCCTTTATTGTATGATTATATGATAGCGGAACAAACACTGGTAGCAGTTACTTCTGTAAAATATCTGGGAGTAAGCATACCGAACGATTTGAAGTGGAATGATCATATAAAATTAATTTTTGGTAAGGCGGGTGCCAGGTTGAGATTCATTGGGAGAATCCTTAGAAAATGTAGTCCATCAACAAAGTAGGTGGCTTACAAAACACTCGTTCGACCTATAGTGAGTATTGCTCATCAGTGTGGGATCCGTACCAGGTCGGGTTGACAGAGAAGATCCAAAGAAGAGCGGCGCGTTTTGTCACAGCGTTATTTGGTAAGCGTGATAGCGTTACGGAGATGTTTAGCAAACTCAAAGGCAGCCTCTGCAAGAGAAGCGCTCTGCATCGCGGTGTAGCTTGCTGTCCAGGTTTCGAGAGGGTGCGTTTCTGGATGAGGTATCGAATATATTGCCTCCCCCTACTTATACCTCCCGAGGAGATCACGAATGTAAAATTAGAGAGATTCGAGCGCGCACGGAGGCTTTTCGGCAGTCGTTCTTCCCGCGAACCGTACGCGACTGGAACAGGAAAGGGAAGTAATGACAGTGGCACGTAAAGTGCCCTCCGCCACACACCGTTGGGTGGCTTACGGAGTATAAATGTAGATGTAGATCCCTAACATTTGTTAAAGTAATGCAAGTTTATAACCAATATATTCAATCTTTCCAACACGTTCTATAAGTGTAGGTGCGTTTTCTCTTAGAGAGTTACATGGAAAGAAGAGTGATACTCTATCTGCTCTTACTACGCGAAACACACATTGTTTTTCAGTGAGCTGTTCTTGTATCTGGAGAAATGGTAAATAAGCACATATAAATTTAGAATAAACATCACCAAATTTAGAAATGTTTATGGGAGGCAAACTAATTAATGTTAGAAGTCAGAAGCTTGGAATACGTATGTTCTCCATTGCGCCATCTAGAGATAGACACTACTTATTCTCAAAACACAGAAAGAGGGTCTCAGATATTCTCAAATCCCTGTAATATTATTAAATGAGTGGGAAAGTAACACGAGACGTTCGCGGATGACTTACTGAAAAACCGATATTAATCCCTGTACTGTGGATAAAATCCCAATTGAAGAAACAAGCCCAGCCTTTTGTGCAGTGACACAACATCCGCAAAGTTGAAACTCTTGAAGTATACGCTGCTGTGCGAAGCCTCAGGACGAAAGTAATTTCGCATAATGCGCCACCTCCAAGTAACATAGTTAGATGGAACTTGGACCATACCTAGGAAGAACTGCTACAGTATAGCACAGAAGCTAAATGAAGAAATACACTGTCGGAAATTGACAACATTTTCCGATGTCAAGATATATACTTAAGTCACAGCGGTTTATGATGGCGCTCTGCACGTAACAAAAGGAGGGTCATGGTTCTTAATAGGGTGTGTGACCACCACTGACAGTGATCTATGATATGCAACGTGTTCGCATGCTGGCTACAAGGTTAGTAAGGAGCTGTAGGGTGTTCCAGTGCAAACGATAATGCTGACAATGCCGTATGTACTCTTACATAGCACGAGGTTGTAACACGTAATGCGCCCAGTAACTTGGTCGTACATTGTGCTCTTGGTGGTGCAAGTGTCCTGTGGAGGCCTAACGTTGGATGGGCGTACTGAATTCTAAATCTTTGAACACGGTATTATCACCGGTGAACCTCACTGTAACGATCTGCTCCTACACCACTTGCGTCTTTTCCGGGATGCATTCGGCCCTGACTTCATTTTTTGTAGTAGGCGGTGTGCGACGACACCGAACAGCGCAGGTGGGGGAGATGAAACGAGGGCGATCAGACTGGCCTTATCGTATGTGAAAGGATTATTAGCTTCAATTTTAAAAAAAATCTCGAAAAAAGTTTCTGCCAGAATACAAAAATACATACAAATTGCAGGACTTCATTAACCAGTCCCCCCCCACCTCCCACTCCCACCCGCCCATATCACCAGATGAAGTGCTTCATTGACGCTGCAGTGTTCATGTGCAATGATGTTTTATGTGTATGCAGATTATTATATGCTATTCCGGATGATTATCCAGCAGTAATAGAGGTAAAATAATAATCGTGTGAACATGAGATACAAGTTGAAGGTTCAAATGGTTCTGAGCACTGTGGGACTTATCTTCTGAGGTCATCAGTCCCCTAGAACTTAAAACCACTTAAACCTAACTAACCTAAGGACATCACACCCATCCATGCCCGAGGCAGTATTCGAACCCGCGACCGTAGCCGTCGTGCGGTTCCAGACTGAAGCGCCTAGAACCGCTCGGCTACTCCGGCCAGCATGCACGTTGAACTTTACGTCGTAGACGGACATTTCTTCCAGACAGCATCCACGACAAAATTGGAGGTGTATTCTGAGAAAGAGCTACAGTGGACCACTTTTACAGATACGAAGAACGCGCTTTGCGAGGTGACAGTTAAGCTGTTTAACACACCCCTAACATGCTATAGTTGATAGTGTATCGTGTTTCCTCAGTGACCACTGTACTTGTTTATTGTAATGTCACCGCGTGTTTCTGTTAACGGCCAAGAGCAAAAATATCGGGTTGATACAGTTCCCCACAGTCGTTTAATGAACAAAGTAAGAGAATGTCGACTATCAGACCAATTGTGTGATTGGATTGATGAGTTCCTATATAACAGAACGCAGCATGTCATTCTCAGTGGAGAGAAGTCTTCCAAAGTAAGAGTGATTTCAGGTGTGCTGGAGGGGAGTGTAGTAGGACCGTTGCTAGTCACAATATATATAAACGACCTTGTGGATAACATCGGAAGTTCACTGACGCTTTTTGCAGATGATGCTGTAGTATATCGAGAGGTTGTAACAATGGAAAATTGTACTGAAATGCAGGAGGATCTGCAACGAATTGGCCGGCCGGTGTGGCCGTGAGGTTCTAGGCGCTTCGGTCTGGAACCTCGTGACCGCTACGGTCGCAAGTTCCAAACCTACCTCGGGCATGGATGTGTGTGATGTCCTTAGATTCGTTAGGTTTAAGTAGTTCTAAGTTCTAGGGGACTGATGACCTCAGAAGTTGAGTCCCATACTACTCAGAGCCATTTGAACCATTTGCAACGAATTAACGCATGGTGCTGGGAATGGCAACTGAATCTCAATGTAGACAAGTGTTACGTGCTGCGAATACATAGAAAGAAAGATCCTTTATGATTTATCTACAATATAGCAGGTCAGCAACTGGAGGCAGTTAATTTCATAAATTATCTGGGAGTAGGCATTAGGAGTGATTTAAAATGGAATGACCATATTAAATTAATCGTCGGTAAAGCTGAAGGCAGACTGAGATTCACTGCAAGGATCCTAGGTTACAGTACACTTGTTCGCCCAATGCTTGAATACTGGTCACCGGTGTGGGATCCGTACCAGATAGGGTTGATAGAAGAGGTAGAGAAGATCCAACTGGGAGCAGTCGACTTCGTTACAGGATCATTTAGTAATCGCGAAATCGTTACGGAGATGATAAGCTCCAGCGGACGACTCTGCAAGAGAGACGCTCAGTAGCTCGGCACGGGCTATTGTTGAAGTTTCGAGAACATACCTTCACCGAGGAGTCAAGCACCTATATTGCTCCCTCCTGCGTATATCTCGAGAGGAGAGCATGAGTATAAAATCAGAGAGATTAGAGCCCACACAGAGACATACCGACGGTCTTTCTCTCCACGAACAATACGACACTGGAATAGAAGGGAGAACCGATAGAAGTACTCAAGGTACCCTCCGGCACACACCGTCAGGTGGCTTGCGGAGTATGGATGTAGATGTAGATGTAGTACGAGCAGCGGTGTAAGCGAAAGGCTAAACTGCCGAATGTCGGCGCAGTAGAAAGAAAGAAGTGTAGGGTTAGGTAATGATTACAGCATGCAAAACAGTTTCCCGAGGACGTTGCGTGTAAAAGACATGCGTGGTTGTGAAAATAAGCTCAAGGTAGGAAGTGTTATAGTACGTCACCGATAGAATAAAAATCCCAGTCAAAGTTGGAAACGAGAAGGGATCCATTTTTCGGTGCTTGTCGCTAACTGAGGAAGACAGGGATGAGCGACGTACTCGCCACCACGGAGCCAGAAGGTGTCTGCGGACGGGCCGGTGGGCAGTTCTTCCTCGGCGGCGGTCGTTTCCGCTCCATTCGTTTCCCGTTTGCCGCACGGCCGGTCATTCGTCATGGTGAGGCGTGACGCGTCTGCACAGGCCGACCCATCCGTCCTGCAGCGGCCGCCGCACAACAGCTCACTCCGCGTGTCTACCGGTCTCCACCTGCCACTGGAGCACGCGCTCCACAGTGCTCACAACACAATCACACTTTCTGCCAATATACAGGGTGAAAATCATTTAAACCGACACTCTCTGGCAGGCTGTAGGAGACATCACAACAAATATTTTTCCCTAATGTCATTTTTCCTATGAGGAGTATTAAACCGCTAGAGGAACATTTTCTCTGGCGGAAAATTAATTAAACCAGCAAACACTTTTCCATTTTTTTTATGACCAAGAGACAACACATTAACACAACCCAATTTCAATTACAGTAGATTTTCAAAAATGCCTCCATTGTCACGTAAACAAAGGTTACACCGTCGGATCATGTTCTGTCTGACACGAGCAAAAACTGCAGGAGTATCCTGAATTGTTCCTGCTGCTACTACTACCCGGGCAACCAGATCCTCTTCTGATGCAACAAGACTTGCGTGAACAAGATTGCGCATCTCTTCCCACACAGAAGAGTCCAGAAGGGACATATCTGGGGATCGAGCAGGCCATGGTACAGGACCACCTCTGCCAATCCACGTTTCTGGGAACGGTCGGTCCAGGAATCGACGCACACGACGACTGAAATGTGCCGGCACCCCGTCATGTTGGAATCACATGCGTTGTCTTATAGGCAGCGGGACGTCTTCCAGAAATTCTGGCAATGCTCTGGCGAGAAAATTGTAATAGTGCCTGACATTTAATGGCCTAGGTAGCAGATACGGCCCAAATAAACAGTTCCCAACAACACCGACCCACACGTTAACGAAGAACCGCACTTGATGAGCGCTAGTAATTGTTGCATGTGGGTTATCCTCACTCCAAACATGCGAATTGTGCATGTTAAAGACTCCATCACGCCCGAACGTTGCTTCATCGGTTAACAACACAGAGGATGGAAATGTAGGATGCATTTCACACTGTTCCAGGTACCACTGCGAAAACTGTGCTCTGGGTGGATAATCAACTGTTCCAGGTTCTGGACACGCTGTAAGTGAAATGGTTGTAACAATTGCTCTCGAAGGACTGTTCTTACATTTATCTGATTCGTCCCCATATTACGTGCAATTGCACGAGTGCTGATTGAAGGATCCCGCTCCACATGCTGCAAGACAGCTTCCTCAAATTGCAGCGTTCTTACCGTGCGACGGCGTCTCCGTCCAGGTAATCTGCTAAATGACCCGGTCTCATGCAGACATTGGTACACAGCAGCAAAGGTCGTATGATGCGGGGTACGGCTATTAGGATATTGTTATCGAGAAACTTGCTGTGCAGCTCGTCCGTTGTGGTGCGCTACGTAGTACGCACCAACCATATCAGTGTACTCACTCCAGGTGTATCGCTCCATTAGTAAACAGAGACAATGTACTACTGCACTGGTGGACAGCAGTTGCCTACAACTGCAGAACGTAATACGCCCTCTAACAACTGAAGATTGTAATACGGCCTCTAACAACTGAAGAGCGTAATACGGCCTCCACCGATTTAAATAAGCCCCATAAGAAAAAATGACACTGGGGAAAAATATTTGTTTTGGTGTCCCCTATAACCTCCCAGAGTTTGTCGGTTTAAATACTTTTCACCCTGTATGAAACTCACATGCTTCCACAGTGAAAAATAGCAAACTAGATGCTGCGCTGGACAAAATTAACTGACTGGACTCGCAAAAGGGACGACGATGGTTCAAAACGCGTCCGGCCATCCTGATTTACGATTTCTGTGATTTTCCTAAAACGTTTCAGGCAAATTCCGGAATGGTTCCTTTGAAAGGGCCGACTTCGTTCCCCGTCCTTCCCTAATCCGACGGAACCGATGACCTCGTTGTTTGGTCTCCTCCTCCGACTCAACCAACCAACCAAAAGGAACTGCATATAACTGTAAATTTTCTGAATAAAAATAAATGGTATGTAGAATATTCTGAACTATAACTTACTGAACTGAACTGGTTCCTGGTCTTTAACTTAGTGTGTGTCTGCGTTGTAATCCTGAACAATGCACGTGATTTGGCTCTGTTTAAACGCGCGGTTATGCCCCCAGTATCATTTGCATCGAAATTATCATTACACTCTACTTATTAAACGAAAATATGGTGATTGGTAGCTACGAAATCAATAATGCGATGATTAGCATATGATACCAAATTAAGATTTATTCAGAAAACAGGATGAGCAATATTTCTAGCCTAACATGACAATCCAATACATTTCCAGCCTAACATGACAATCCAATACACTCGCTAACCTAACTAGCCTATCATTGGCACAACTTAAGTCAACACTGAACCCGCAAGTGTCTCTATTGCAGTTCTGCCTGAACGGACAGTCTCAGACAGCGCCAGTCAAAGAGCTAGTGGAATACGAACTCATTTAGAACTACAGTGCCCTACTTTGGCTGATGATTGCCAATATCACCGTAATTCTCCGTGATGATTGCGACGGTCGGCCCAGCCAACGTCGTGATGCCGTCTCTCCCGTGAGCGAGCTTGGCTTTAATCTCCAACGTGGACGTGTTTTGCGCTCGTAAACTCCTGTACGTAAGTGTTCAATTGCGGAGTCCGTCACTAGTCAATACTCAAGCTACTTGCACATATGCCAAGAGTGCTTGGTCGACTCAAGTGCGCGGCAGCAAAGGTACACTTCATATTGCATATGAACACCACAAGTTAGTACAAATCTGTTTCTCTCCTCAGAGGAACAGATAATGCTGCGTGTGTGGAGTCGTATTCTCTACACCATTGGAGAGTAACCACTGGACTCCAACCTACTTCTCTCCATGCTCTTCAAGTAGGGCAGCCAGACACCGCGACTGCTCTACTCCACAGCCGTCCCCAGAGTCCTCCTTCAGAGTTTTTGCAAACGTGGCCGTTCTTCGCTTCATGGATCCGTGCGCGTTGGTAGCCAATCACGACACGGACTTCCATGTATCCGTGCGCGTTTGTACCCAACCACGACAGAGAATTCTTCCGCGGTTACTGTTGCCGCCAAACTTTTAATACGTATTTCTACGCGCTTTGCGCCAATCCTGTCACAGTCTTCCCCAGATTTTCCACTGTGTCGCGAAATCGTCTTTCTCTCTTTCGCATATAGCTCCTTCTCACTTCTTGTTGTGATGGCCCAGCCTCTCCCAACGTCTTTGGTGGTTTGAAGTGCCAGCCGACAAAGGGGTCCGGCCGCGGCCATCCCGTTAGTTTGACATGACACAAACACCTTCCTTAGGGGTTCCGCCCGAGTTCCAGCCTCTGCGGCCATTTCGTTAGTTTGATACGACACACACAACTTCCTTTCCTGTGTCCATTCTCTCCTACCGGTGGGCCAATTAACAATTATTATTCGGTGTATTAGTACTGATTTAGCATCACGTAAGGTGCAAAATCTGCTACCTCACAAATAAATTACCAATTTGTTTCTGTGATTTTAAGTACGAAAACTGACTAACATTCGATTACACACGAATGTAACACTGCAGCGTGAGAATAGGACTATCTGCAAACGATCTTTACCTAACATGAATCTGAAATGCAATGCTAACTTTAAATGATCTTGTTATTTTCTGACTTTGACGTTAAACTGGCCCTAACAACTTTTTATGGATACTTCGTACTGCTCTAAAGCGGTGAAAGTAGAAACGCAGTGCACCAGCAGATCAGCTAAGAAAAGAATGCGTTGCACAATGCAATGCAAGGATGTGTCGTTATGCTAAGAGCATTAAGCCTTAGTTTAACTTTTATTCCACTCAGTGCAATGTGGCATATACACTCCTGGAAATTGAAATAAGAACACCGTGAATTCATTGTCCCAGGAAGGGGAAACTTTATTGACACATTCCTGGGGTCAGATACATCACATGATCACACTGACAGAACCACAGGCACATAGAAACAGGCAACAGAGCATGCACAATGTCGGCACTAGTACAGTGTATATCCACCTTTCGCAGCACTGCAGGCTGCTATTCTCCCATGGAGACGACCGTAGAGATGCTGGATGTAGTCCTGTGGAACGGCTTGCCATGCCATTTCCACTTGGCGCCTCAGTTGGACCAGCGTTCGTGCTGGACGTGCAGACCGCGTGAGACGACGCTTCATCCAGTCCCAAACATGCTCAATGGAGGACAGATCCGGAGATCTTGCTGGCCAGGGTAGTTGACTTACACCTTCTAGAGCACGTTGGGTGGCACGGGATACATGCGGACGTGCATTGTCCTGTTGGAACAGCAAGTTCCCTTGCCGGTCTAGGAATGGTAGAACGATGGGTTCGATGACGGTTTGGATGTACCGTGCACTATTCAGTGTCCCCTCGACGATCACCAGTGGTGTACGGCCAGTGTAGGAGATCGCTCCCCACACCATGATGCCGGGTGTTGGCCCTGTGTGCCTCGGTCGTATGCAGTCCTGATTGTGGCGCTCACCTGCACGGCGCCAAACACGCATACGACCATCATTGGCACCAAGGCAGAAGCGACTCTCATCGCTGAAGACGACACGTCTCCATTCGTCCCTCCATTCACGCCTGTCGCGACACCACTGGAGGCGGGCTGCACGATGTTGGGGCGTGAGCGGAAGACGGCCTAACGGTGTGCGGGACCGTAGCCCAGCTTCATGGAGACGGTTGCGAATGGTCCTCGCCGATACCCCAGGAGCAACAGTGTCCCTAATTTGCTGGGAAGTGGCGGTGCGGTCTCCTACGGCACTGCGTAGGATCCTACGGTCTTGGCGTGCATCCGTGCGTCGCTGCGGTCCGGTCCCAGGTCGACGGGCACGTGCACCTTTCGCCGACCACAGGCGACAACATCGATGCACTGTGGAGACCTCACGCCCCACGTGTTGAGCAATTCGGCGGTACGTCCACCCGGCCTCCCGCATGCCCACTATACGCCCTCGCTCAGTGTCCGTCAACTGCACATACGGTTCACGTCCACGCTGTCGCGGCATGCTACCACTGTTAAAGACTGCGATGGAGCTCCGTATGCCACGGCAAACTGGCTGACACTGACGGCGGCGGTGCACAAATGCTGCGCAGCTAGCGCCATTCGACGGCCAACACCGCGGTTCCTGGTGTGTCCGCTGTGCCGTGCGTGTGATCATTGCTTGTACAGCCCTCTCGCAGTGTCCGGAGCAAGTATGGTGGGCCTGACACACCGGTGTCAATGTGTTCTTTTTTCCATTTCCAGGAGTGTATATTTACGATACCAAATTTTCATGAGGAGGCAGTGGAGGGTATTGCATCTACTGAATGATGTAAGAGAGATTAGCACTCATGAAAATTATTCCTGAGCAGTTACAATCTAATTTACAAAAAGTACTTCTCACGAAAACACGACTCTGCCTTGAAATTAACTAACAGACTGGTAAAGTAGTGGCAAATCTATAACTTCTGAGTGCAAGTCTTAAGAACTGATAACTCAACTTAATAACTTCTCAGTGATCGAACAAACTAATCCGAACCAAAAATGAAAATTCCAACTAAAAATTGCCGTTCGCCAAATACATCATAAATTACTGGTGGAATGGCAATGCCGTAACAACATTACCCGAAAATCTTGATTTTTCAAATTAATCTTTAACAAATCATATTTCCAAAACTACACCTCGTCTGTTGCTCTATCTCTATGCCCTGCAAGCTACCTCAGGCCCGCTCAGTAGTGGGACCAACACCCAAATCACCTACTTACTTCTATACCTACATCTACATCCAAATGGATACTCTGCAAATTACGTTTCAATGCCTGACAGAGGGTTCACAATTCTCTATTATTCGAATCTCGTATAGCGCGCGGAAGGAATGAAAACCTATATCTTTCCGTACGAGCTCTGATTCCCTTCATTTTATCGTGGTGATCGTTTCTCCCTATGTAGGCCAGTGTCAACAAAATATTTTCGCATTAGGAGGAGAGACTTGGTGATTGGAATTTCGTGAGAAGATTCCGCCGCAACGTAAAACGCCTTTGTTTTAACGATGTGCAGCCCAAATCCTGTATCATTTCAGTGATACTCTCTCCCCTGTTTCACGATAATACAAAATGTGCTCCCCTTCTTTGAACTTTTTCGATGTACTCCGTCCACCCTATCTTCTAAGGATCCCACACTACGCATCAGTATTCTAAAAGAGGATGGACAAGCGTAGTGTAGGCAGTCTCCTTAGTAGATGTGCTACATTTTCTAAGTGTGCTGCCTATAAATCACAGTCTTTCGTTAGCCTTCCCCACAACATTTTCTATGAGTTCCCTCCTATTTAAGTTGTACGTAATTGTAATTCTTAGGTATATAGTTGAATTTACGGCCTTTAGATTCGACTGATTTATCGTGTAACCTAAGTTTAACGGACTCCTTTTAGCACTCATATTGATGACCTCACAGTTTTCGTTATTTAGAGTCAATTTTCGCACCATTCAGATATCTTTTCTAAATCGTTTTGCAATTTGTTTTTATCTTTTGATGACTTTATTAGTAGATAAACGACAGCTTCATCTGCAAACAATCTAAGACGGCTGCTCAGATTGTCTCACAGATCGATTAGACAGATGAGGAACAGCAAAGGGCCAGTAACACTACCTATGGGAACGCTAGAAATCACTTCTGTTTTGCTCGATGACTTTCCGTCAATTACTACGAACTGTGACCTCTCTGACAGGAAATCACAAATCCAGTCACATAACTGAGACGATATTCCATACGCACACAATTTCACTACAAGCCGCTTGTGTGGTACAGTGCCAAAAGCCCTCCGGAAATCCGGAAATACGGAATCGATCTGAAATACGTTGTCAATAGCACTCAACACTTCCTGTGAGTAAAGAGCGAGTTGTGTTTCACAGGAACGATGTTTTCTAAACTCATGTCGACTATGTGTCAATAGACAGCTTTCTTCGAGGTAATTCATTATGTTTGAACACAATATATGTTCCAAAATATTGCTGCATATCGACGTTAACGATACGGGCCTGTAATTTAGTGGATTACTCCTCCTACCTTTCTTGCATATTGGTTTGACCTGTGCAACTTTCCAGTCTTTGGGTGCGGATCTTTCGTCGAGCGAAAGGTTGTATATGATTGTAAAGTTTGGAGCTAATGCATCACCGTACTCTGAAAGAAACCTAATTGGTACACAGGCTGGACCAGAAGACTTGCTTTTATTAAGTGATTTAAGTTACTTCACTACTCCGAGGATGTTATCTTCTACGTCTCTCATGTTGGCAACTGTTGTTGATACGAATTCTGGAATATTTACTTCATCTTCTTTTGTGAAGGCATTTAGGAAGGCTATGTTTAGTAACTCTGCTCTGGCTGCGCTGTCTTCGATAGTATTTCCATTGCTATCGCGCAGAGAAGACATTGATTATTTCTTGCCGCGAACATACTTCACATACGACCAGAATCTCTTTGAATTTTCTGCCAGGTTTTGAGACAAAGTTCTCACAGAATGATTGCAAAATACAACAACTAAGTCCTTAATCAAGTAGAAAACAAGTAAAAAGAAGCATTATCCTTACGACGCATGTGACTGCTTTCTCACCGCTTGTAGCGTTACAGTCGCTCCGGCTGTCAAGCGGTAACAACTTTCGCACCAGCGGGTCGGGACTATGTATTAGACTGTGCAGCTACAGACAACAACAATATTTCTGACAACCAAGGATTCCATTGCTTGTGCTGAAAACCTCTGTGGCTCAACTATCGACTATTGTATGAAAATTGCCCGGAGTACAAACATGAAGTGTGACACATCGAATTAAAGTATAGAGCTCACATATTCCTTGAATATCAAAAATAACTAGCAACCCTTCATAACTTACCTGAATTCAGCCAAGTAACATCGTCGACGTCTGCTGATTTGACAAAATGCCTCACTGCAGACTGATAACGAAGGTCCGAGTGTATGGATTAGGTTTCCAGAAATGTAAGTGGATCGAAGACTTCTTAAGTAATGGAACCCATTATTTTGTCCTCGATTGTGAGTGTTCGTCAGAGATAAGGCTATCGTCAGCATTACCCCACGGAAGTGTGATACGATCGCTCTTATTTTCCGTTTACGAGAAGGTGTGGTTACGGAGTCTCTACAGGAAGAGACAAAGTGACATAGGCAATACTTTTAGTTGGTGTGCCGAAAGGCAACTTGCTCTAAAAGTAGAAAAATGCTAGATGATGCAAATGAATCGGAAAAACAATTCCCTAATATTCCAATCAGCATTAGTAGTATGTTGTTTGAGAATGTCACGCCGATTAAATACGTGGCTATAAAAAAAAGACTATTGCTGTAAAACCTTATATTTCAAAAACATATATCTTTTCTTACTGTCATCCTCAGCATACTTCCCTGCACTATCCCTCCACGCAAATTTTCCACTGGTGGCAACAGATCTGCGTCTGTGAACACCTTGTTGACACGTGCGCTTTTGCCGGCCGCGATGGTCTAGCGGTTCTAGGCGCTCAGTCCGGAACCGCGCGACTGCTACGGTCGCAGGTTCGAATCCTGCCTCGGGCATGGATGTTTGTGCTGTCCTTAGTTAGGTTTAAGTAGTTCTAAGTTCTAGGGGACTGATGACCACAGATGTTAAGTCCCATAGTGCTCAGAGCCATTTTTTAACGTGCGCTTTTTCTTTCATTGCTTCAATAAACCGAAATCTTACTTCTTTTAAAGCAGATTTAACCTTGGAGAATAGATAAAAGTCACATCGTATTACATGAGGAGAATAAGTAGGGTGGTCTAAAGATGAGACACTGAACTTCGCTTGAAACCTCTTCACAAAGAATGCAGTATGAGCTGGTGTGTCGTCTTGATGACGAAAACGTGACTTGTTCTTCCACAATTCGGGTCTTCTTTTCATATTTTCTTGATGCAGAACACATGACTTGTTCTTCTACAATTCGGGTCTTCTTTTTCGTATTTCATCGCGGAATTGATGAATAACCTGAAGGTAGTAGTGTTGGCTTATAGTCTGACCTTCAGGAACTTAGTTAAGATAAACAATTCTATGAATCCTGAAGAACATATTGATTTACTCGTTGGAGCTTTCCTCGCTCTGTGTGAAGTTGGATCTTTCCTTTGCATGGATTGGCGCTTAATTTCAGGATCGTAAGTGAAAAACCAAGATACGTCACATGAAGTCACTCTTTCCAAGAAATTACGACCGCTTTCAGTGGTATGCTAAGTCTCAGTGCAAACATTTTCACAAGATTCGTTTTGTTCGATCTTAAGAATTTTCGGAACCAGTTTCGCATACATTTTTCTTACGTTAGATTGATTGTAAAAAGTTTTCCTTTCACATTCTTTGTCAATTCCTACAGTTTCAGCAGTCGTCCGAATACTCAACAGACGCTCAGATGAAATCAGATTACCTACTTTTTCCATAGTTTCATTAGTTTTTGTTGTGAAGGGTGTCCCGCACGTTGTATGGGCCATCTTGGAAATGCATGAACCACTAAAAATTCGCCTACCTGATAAACAGTCTTCACCATACACTTCCTTTACTGAAAGATAGGTTTCATTAGAAGTTTTTCCAAGTTTCGAGTGAAACTTCTTCCGGAAAAAGAAAAGAGTTATAGAAAACAGCTCTTGCACAAACGGAGGCCACGGCCACAGAGGTTTGTGTGCAGACACCAGACAAGCCGCTTTAGACTGAGAATACTTCACACTTCACAGCTATTGGTCGTTCATCTTTAAGGCATGAATACTTCCTCTGTGACACGCCAGTCTTGTTACTTTATTGCCACACCTCGTACTTGGGCGTAAGGTTGCAAAGCTGTATCAAGTAGAATGAGCACCTAAGGACGATAGGGAATGTGAATGGTCGACTCCAGCTTGTTGGGAGAATTTTAAGAATGTGTAGCTCATCTGTAAAGGAGACCGCGTACAGGGGAGGGACTCATTCTTCAGTACTGCTCGACTGTATGGGATCCCCACCAGGTCGGACTGAAAGAAAACATCGAAGCTGTTCATAGGCGTGCTGCTGGATTTGTTAGCTGTAGATTCAATCAGTACCCGAGTATTACGGAGATGTTTCAGGAATTCAAATGGGATTTCCTGAAGAGAAAGCGACGGTGTTTTTGCAAACCATTGTTGAGAAAATTTAGTTAACCGGCATTTAAAACTGACTGCAGAACTATTCTGCTGACGCTAACGTACATTTTGCGTAAGGACCACGAAGATACACTGCTGGCCATGAAAACTGCTACACCACGAAGATAACGTGCTACAGGCGCGAAAGTTAACCACAGAAAAAAGATGCTGTGATACGCAGATGATTAGCTTTTCAGAGCACTCACACAAGGTTGGCGCCGGTTTCGACACCTACAACGTGCTAACATGAGAAAAGTTTCCAACCGATTTCTCCCACACAAACAGCAGGTGACCAGCGTTGCCTGGTGAAACGTTGTTGTGATGCCTTGTGTAAGGAGGAGAAATGCGTACCATCACGTTTCCGACTTTGATAAAGGTCGGATAGTAGCCTATCGCGATTGCGGCTTATCGTATCGCGACATTGCCGCTCGCGTTGGTAGAGATCCAATGACTGTTAGCAGAATATCGAATCGGTGGGTTCAGGAGGGTAATACGGAACGCCGTGCTGGATCCCAACGGCCTCGTATCACTAGGAGTCGAGATGACAGGCATCTTATCCGCATGGCTCTAACGGATCGTGCAGCCACATCTCGATCCCTGAGTCAACAAGGCAAGACAACAACCATCTACACGAACAGTTCAACAACGTTTGCAGCAGCATTGACTATCAGCTCGGGGACCATGACTGCGGTTACCCTTGACGCTGCATCACAGACAGGAGCGCGTGCGATCTACATCTACATCCATACTCCGAAAGCCACCTGACGGTGTGTGCCGGAGGGTACCTAGAGTATCTCTATCGGTTCTCCCTTCTATTCCAGTCTCGTATAGTTCGTGGAAAGAAGGATTGTCGGTATGCCTCTGTGTGGGCTCTAATCTCTCTGATTTTATCCACATGGTTTCTTCGCGAGATATACGTAGGAGGGAGCAATATACTGCTTGACTCTTCGGTGAAGGTATGCTCTCGAAACTTTGACAAAAGCCCGTACCGAGCTACTGAGCGTCTCTCCTGCAGAGTCTTCCACTGGAGTTTATCTATCATCTCCGTAACGCTTTCGCGATTACTAAATGATCCTGTAACGAAGCGCGCTGCTCTCCGTTGGATCTTCTCTATATCTTCTATCAACCCTATCTGGTACGGATCCCACACTGCTGAGCAATATTCAAGCAGTGGGCAAACAAGCGTACTGTAACCTACTTTGTTTTCGGATTGCATTTCCTTAGGATTCTTCCAATGAATCTCAGTCTGGCATCTGCTTTACCGACGATCAACATTATATGATCATTCCATTTTAAATCACTCCTAATGCGTACTCCCAGATAATTTACGGTATTAACTGCTTCCAGTTGCTGACATGCTATTTTGTAGCTAAATGATAAATGATTTATCTTTCTGTGTATTCGCAGCACATTACACTTGTCTACATTGAGATTCAATTGCCATTCCCTGCACCATGCGTCAATTCGCTGCAGATCCTCCTGCATTTCAGTACAATTTTCCATTGTTACAACCTCTCGATACACCACAGCATCATCTGCAAAAAGCCTCAGTGAACTTCCGATGTCATCCACAAGGTCATTTATGTATATTGTGAATAGCAACGGTCCTATGACACTCCCCTGCGGCACACCTGAAATCACTCCTACTTCGGAAGACTTCTCTCCATTGAGAATGACATGCTGCGTTCTGTTATCTAGGAACTCCTCAATCCAATCACACGATTGATCTGATAGTGCATATGCTCTTACTTTGTTCCCTACACGACTGTGGGGAACTGTATCGAACGCCTTGCGGAAGTCAAGAAACACGGCATCTACCTGTGAACCCGTGTCTATGGCCCTCTGAGTCTCGTGGACGAATAGCGCGAGCTGGGTTTCACATGACCGTCTTTTTCGAAACCCATGCTGATTCCTACAGAGTAGATTTCTAGTCTCCAGAAAAGTCATTATACTCGACCACAATACGTGTTCCAAAATTCTACAACTGATCGACGTTAGAGATATAGGTCTATAGTTCTGCACATCTGCTCGACGTCCCTTCTTGAAAACTGGGATGACCTGTGCCCTTTTCCAATCCTTTCGAACGCTACGCTCTTCTAGAGACCTACGGTACATCGCTGCAAGAAGGGGGGCAAGTTCCTTCGCGTTCTCTGTGTAAAATTGAACTGGTATCCCATCAGGTCCAGAGGCCTTTCCTCTTTTGAGCGAATTTAATTGTTTCTCTATCCCTCTGTCGTCTATTTCGATATCTACCATTTTGTCATCTGCGCGACAATCTAGAGAAGGAACTACAGTGCAATCTTCCTCTGTGAAACAGCTTTGGAAAAAGACATTTAGTATTTCGGCCTTTAGTCTGTCATCCTCTGTTTCAGTACCATTTTGGTCACAGAGTGTCTGGACATTTTGTTTTGATCCACCTACCGCTTTGGCATAAGACCAAAATTTCTTAGGATTTTACTTTCGAATTCATTGAACGCCTCTCGCATAGCCCTCCTCACACTACATTTCGCTTCGCGTAATTTTTGTTTGTCTGCAAGGCTTTGGCTATGTTAATGTTTGCTGTGAAGTTCCCTTTGCTTCAGCAGCAGTTTTCTAACTCGGTTGTTGTACCACGGTGGCTCTTTTCCATCTCTTACGATCTTGCTTGGCACATACTCATCTAACGCATTATGTACAACGGTTTTGAACTTTGTCCACTGATCCTCAACACTATCTGTACTTGAGACAAAACTTTTGTGTTGAGCCAACAGGTACTCTGAAATCTGCTTTTTGTCACTTTTTCTAAACAGAAAAATCTTCCTACCCTTTTTAATATTCCTATTTACGGCTGAAATCATCGATGCCGTAACCGCTTTATGATCGCTGATTCCTGTTCTGCGTTAACTTTTTCAAATAGTTCGGGTCTGTTTGTCACCAGAAGGTCTAATATGTTATCGCCACGAGTCGGTTCTCTGTTTAATTGCTCAAGGTAGTTTTCAGATAAAGTACTTAAAAAAATTTCACTGGATTCTTTGTCCCTGCCACCCGTTATGAACGTCTGAGTCTCCCAGTCTATATCCGGCAAATTAAAATCTCCACCCAGAACTATAACATGGTGGGGAAATCTACTCGAAATATTTTCCAAATTATCCTTCAGGTGCTCAGCCACAACAGCTGCTGAGCCAGGGGGCCTATAGAGACATCCAATTACCATGTCTGAGCCTGCTTTAACCGTGACCTTCACCCAAATCATTTCACATTTCGGATCTCCGTCAATTTCAGCCGATACTATTGCACTTCTTATCGCTATAAACACGCCTCCCCCTTCACTGTCCAACCTGTGTCTGCGGTATACATTCCAATCTGAGTTTAGGATTTCATTACTATTTACGTCTGGTTTCAGCCAACTTTCTGTCCCTAGTACCGTTTATTAATGAGAGCAGTTCTGGGACCTTTCTGTAGACGGGCGCTGATAACCTCGCTGTTGTGCGCCCTAAAACACTAATCATCATCATCACCTTTCTGTAGACGCTCCTGCAGTTTACTATTAGCACATTAATATTGTTATTCCCTGTTGCATTTTGCCTACTATTACCTTGCTGCCGTCCCGTCTTTTTAAGGCACAAATGAAACGAGAAATCGCTGTCCATGACAAACAGGATTCAAAAGACGACTTATGCAGAAAGAACAAGCAATGAGCACCACTACACAACGAACCACTACTGATGTCGGGCTTATGGGTCGCAAGGTGTCAACTGACAATGAGTGCACTTGTAATTCAAAGGGTTAACACTCGATTCGACGGTATTAACACACCGAACCCAAATCCTGTGTGTGAATGAGCAAAAGGTGAAAAAAGCTGCTGGAAGAAACGTTTTAGTTTGGGGGCAGATGCGAGGTGGGCCATCACGGCCCAGATACAACAGAAGGCTTCTAACAGAGGTTGGTGACCTGCAGCAAGAGAGACAATGAACACACCGGTTGATACAGCGAGGGGAGCAGGTAGCGGCCCAGCGCTGCTTGCGATGGAGAAATTCTTTAGAAAACTGTATTGGGGAATTTACAGATGTATACAAACAGACCAGCAACGCGGCTGATTATGTGTACTCAACGACGAACCTAGGTGCACGAATGGCAAAACGTCATTTTTTCTGATGAATCCAGGTTCTCTTTACAGCATCATGATCGTCGAACCAGTGTTTGGCGACATCGCAGTGAACGCACATTGGAAGCGTGCATTCGTCATCACCATTCTGGTTACACGTCTCGGTCACCTCTTGATCGCATTGACGGCACTTTGAACAGTGGACGTTACATTTCAGATGTGTTACGACCCGTGGCTCTACCCTTCATTCGATCCCTGCGAAACCCTACATTTCAGCAGGATAATGCACGACCGCATGTTGCAAGTCCTGTACGTGCGTTTCTGGATACAGAAAATGTTCGACTGCTGCCCTGGCCAGCACATTCTCCATATCTCTCACCAACTGAAAACGTCTGGTCAATGGTGGCAGAGCAGCTGGCCCGTCACAATACTCCTGTCACTACTCTTGATGAACTGTGGTATCGTGTTGAAGCTGCATGGTCAGCTGTACCTGTACACGCCATCCAAGCTGTCTGACTCAGTGCCCTGGCATATGAAGGCCGTTATTATGGCCAGAGGTGGTTGTTCTGGGTACTGATTTTTCAGGATCTATGCACCCAAATTGTGTGAAAATGTAATCACATGTCAGTTCTAGTATAATATATTTGTCGAATGAATACCCGTTTATCATGTGCATTTCTTCTTTGTGCAGCAATTTTAATGGCCAGTAGTGTATATACTGGGACACGTTTTTGCTAGAGGCTACAATTTTCTAGCTACGCAAGGAAAGTGGTTTGAGGATAACTTTTGTATGTTTTTCTTGAGTAATTCGAAAATTATTGCCTTTTACGATAACGCATTCTACAGAAATGTTCTTTTTTTTAGACTAATAGTTTGCACCCAACAAGCGAAAGAATATTAAAATGTTGCGAATGGCATTTGAAGGTGTTGCGAGTTGCATAAAACCCATCAAGAGCGGCAGCTGAATCACCCCTATATTCAGAAGGGTGAACGTTCTGACACTCCACTCCTTTTCACTTTCGTACGTTCGTCAGACATCAGCAAAAACACCCTGTGAGTGCATTAGCGTCATTACAATAAATTTTTGGGGTTATCAGTGGACCCTTATTCTATGACAGAGCTCATCATTGTTTAGCTGTACTAAATATGTTTATACTTATACTGTCGTGGCACACAGGTTTACATAGATTGTAACATAGCAATTTCAGGACGGTTGTGAAGATAACACATTACGTCCTATTTATCAGAAATAACACTGAACACAACAATATAAAATTTAAATAGAAGCTTCTGTACAAGATTTTTCTTGCTTCTAGACAGGGTTGTTGACCCTTATTACGACAAATCATCCGATTCTGATTCTAGCTTCGGCACTGTTTAGAATGACAATAAAATCTACAGGGGATGGTTAATTTTTGTGACAAGATGAGCAAAAGATTACTCAAGGTTACTTATTTTCACAGTGAACACAAGCTGGCTTTTAATACGCCTTTGCCAGTGGCATTTATCTTTACCTGTGACGTTCTGTCGACTGCTTGGCTGCTCTCGCACTCTGAAAATTCTATAGAAAGCTAATCAAAATCTTTACTGATTTTATCAATTGAAACTGTCCTATGTTTCTTGTTAGGCGAGAAAACATGCACTCAACCCTAGTCCGGAAAATATGGCGATATAGACGTGCGTAGATGTATACTTCAACGACCTCTCAGTTCTCGGAAGAACAGCTAACTACGTGGATGTTTCGTTTCTCCGCCATCGGAGGTCAACGACTCATCAGCTAATTTCTAGATGAATGTCAGCTAAAGTGAACGCAGTGTTCACACAAAATTCCTCTTTTGGCTTTGTACAGAGCGTGATGCGCCATGTTCTACACTTGACGCTGTTTCAGAGGAGAGTCCTCGAATTTTTCGGTATTGTGTGTTTCATAGCAGACTAGCCCCACCTGTGTCCTTTCGTGCTTTACGTCATGGCTTTTTCAGAACAGTAGGAGCGCTTCTTTTATGTTGTGGAAACTACCCCTACTAAACGCAAAGCGCGTACCTTTAAACTGTGTCGAAACATCCCATTTTGTCCTTCTGAGTTTATTTCAGTCAATCGGACATTTATTGCCCGGTCCTGATGCCTAAAAGTTGTACGCGTACATCACGACATTACCATGGGTCTTTCACATAATCAACCGCGTTGCTGGTCTGTTTGTGTGCATCTGTAAATTCCCCAATACAGTTTTCTAAAGAATTTCTCCATCGCAAGCAGCGCTGGGCCGCTACCTGCTCCCCTCGCTGTATCAACCGGTGTGTTCATTGTCTCTCTTGCTGCAGGTCACCAACCTCTGTTAGAAGCCTTCTGTTGTATCTGGGCCGTGATGGCCCACCTCGCATCTGCCCCCAAACTAAAACGTTTCTTCCAGCAGCTTTTTTCACCTTTTGCTCATTCACACACAGGATTTGGGTTCGGTGTGTTAATACCGTCGAATCGAGTGTCAACCCTTTGAATTACATATGGTACTATCGGCGAAGTATGTCAGGTGGCATTTCCCTCTACTTGTTACCCCGTATAAAAACTCATGTAATGTGCGAAATTAACATTGACACAAGCTGCCACCTTAAACCGTCCCGTCTTTTTAAGGCACAAATGAAACAAGAAATCGCTGTCCATGACAACCAGGATTCAAAAGACGACTTATGCAGAAAGAACATGCAATGAGCACCACTACACAACGAAACACTACTGATGGCGGGCTTATGGATCGCAAGGTGTCAACTGACAATGGGTGCAGTTGCAGCACTCTCTCTGACGCTATGTTGTCTGAACAGAGAGAGAGAAAGAGAGAGATGGAGAGCAGGGCAAAATGGATACGCAGAAAGACAGCTCGTAATGTGACAGCTCATAAGTGGATATTGCAAGTATGAGTTGTAAGACTAAAAAAATTCTTCACCTCTATTTCTATTATTGTTATTTTTTCCAACTCTGTTTTATCCTGAAATGTTGTAGCCCATTCGTTCTACATGCTATCTGTAGTAAACAACGTATATTTCCTGACATATTATCTGACAATGCCGGCATTGTGTGGATATTCAATTTGCCAATTTTCTATTAGAAATCTAAACAAAAAACAAAAATGAACTGTGTTTGTGGTGTAATGTCGAAAAAGTTTCTTTTCCATGTACTCTTGAAAACACATTAGCAATTATGAAACAGTAGTACAAAAAATATCTTTAATGTATAAGTGTATAAGTGCAGTCTATTGGACATCTTCGTTTCCCTGCGCACATCTGTTTCGCGTGTCTACAACGCAATTTTGCAAACTTCTGTATGGTAACGCCTCTTCATAACTCTAAAGATGTCTGTAGATTTCACGCACAACTGTTTGAAAGCTGTCAATAGCGTTTCCAGATGTCACGGATTTCCTTAAACTGACTCGATTGTAGGAGCGTCATCTTAGTAAAGAATAAAATGTGTTATAACTTTACGAATGGTACTGCATTTCTGACGCATCTCTGTCGGGGTCGCTTCTCAAATCTAGATAAAAATTCCGTCAGATTTCTAGGTATGACAAGAAAGACGGTGTCATGAGGCTTCTGATAAATTAATGGTGAGCTGGAGGGCAGGGCAGCATAGTATAATAATGAGTTTTCTTTCATCTCTGCTGAGCAATATAGAAGACATAAGCAGTACTTTAAGCGCAGTTTTTAAATATCGGTAATTCATACCGAACAATATTGATATCATTAACACTCTTTGAGGTGTGAAGTATTTTAAAATTTGGGTTTTATAAAATTCAGTGAATTTCATTTCTGTGCTAGGTTAAAAATGCAGAATTCCATGAGATCTTATGAAATTCCTGAAATTTCCTGAGATTTTCCTGATTTTTCTAGGTAAAATGTAATTCCCTGATAATTGCAGGTTTTCTAGGAAACTGCTACCCTGTCTGTGCTTATGACGTCATATTTCTTCAACAATGTGTCTCTCTGTGAAATACATGTGTAGAAACATTCAACGGAATACGTGGATAGCATAAGCGAAATGTGTTGTGAATAGAGTTAGTAGCAAAGAAGAAATAAATTTAAACGTCATGCACGATGCGGCAGTTTTTCACGCTTTGCATTGTTTATGACGTCATATCTTCTGAACTATGATAGGTTGGTAGTTCTTACTCCCACAGCGATTGTTGCCTTACCAAGTTTGGTTGAAATCGGACCAGTAGCTTAAAAAGAGATGTGGAACAAGTGCTCTAAAGTTTACATAAAACATACATACATCTTTATAATATGCATGGATTCTCTAACAAATTTTTAAAAGAAACATCCATTGGAATATAAATTATTTGGTCTACGAAGTAAATGCTTGTACATTCAGTTAAGGAGTTAGGCAGTTTGATTACAGCTCCAAAGAGTATATTTCCTCACGAAACTTGTTACAAATAATCCACTGCGGTATGAAAGGAACAACAATGTACATAACTGCAATACCAGAAGAAAAAATGACATTGATTATCCACATTAGCACAAAAAGGGGTTCACAATCTGCAAGGAAAGCTTTTGATCACATACCCAGTGATATAAAATATGTGACAGCAGGGTTAAATTTGAAAACAAACTGATAAGTTCTTCTTGACAATTTCCGTTCCGTAGAAAAATTTCTATTTTTGTAATCTGTAAATAGAGGCCCTTAGGAATCAGTAACTCACAATCGTATTTAAAAATAAATATACATACAAACTGAAAATTTTCAGAATTTAGGCGTATTTTTGTATGGATGTTTAATGTGAATGTACAGTGAGTCATCATTACGAATAAATCATACAAATGATCCATGGAACATGAAACTAACTAACTAAGCCACGTACTTTTAACGTACACTAACAACCTATTGCTTGTACATAATCGAAAACAAATTAGAAATAGGAACTGCCAAAATTAATATGAAACGATGACCTGTTAATGGCTAAAATACACTCCTGGAAATGGAAAAAAGAACACATTGACACCGGTGTGTCAGACCCACCATACTTGCTCCGGACACTGCGAGAGGGCTGTACAAGCAATGATCATACGCACGGCACAGCGGACACACCAGGAACCGCGGTGTTGGCCGTCGAATGGCGTTAGCTGCGCAGCATTTGTGCACCGCCGCCGTCAGTGTCAGCCAGTTTGCCGTGGCATACGGAGCTCCATCGCAGTCTTTAACACTGGTAGCATGCCGCGACAGCGTGGACGTGAACCGTATGTGCAGTTGACGGACTTTGAGCGAGGGCGTATAGTGGGCATGCGGGAGGCCGGGTGGACGTACCGCCGAATTGCTCAACACGTGGGGCGTGAGGTCTCCACAGTACATCGATGTTGTCGCCAGTGGTCGGCGGAAGGTGCACGTGCCCGTCGACCTGGGACCGGACCGCAGCGACGCACGAATGCACGCCAAGACCGTAGGATCCTACGCAGTGCCGTAGGGGACCGCACCGCCACTTCCCAGCAAATTAGGGACACTGTTGCTCCTAAGGTATCGGCGAGGACCATTCGCAACCGTCTCCATGAAGTAGGGCTATGGTCCCGCACACCGTTAGGCCGTCTTCCGCTCACGCCCCAACATCGTGCAGCCCGCCTCCAGTGGTGTCGCGACAGGCGTGAATGGAGGGACGAATGGAGACGTGTCGTCTTCAGCGATGAGAGTCGCTTCTGCCTTGGTGCCAATGATGGTCATATGCGTGTTTGGCGCCGTGCAGGTGAGCGCCACAATCAGGACTGCATACGACCGAGGCACACAGGGCCAACACCCGGCATCATGGTGTGGGGAGCGATCTCCTACACTGGCCGTACACCACTGGTGATCGTCGAGGGGACACTGAATAGTGCACGGTACATCCAAACCGTCATCGAACCCATCGTTCTACCATTCCTAGACCGGCAAGGGAACTTGCTGTTCCAACAGGACAATGCACGTCCGCATGTATCCCGTGCCACCCAACGTGCTCTAGAAGGTGTAAGTCAACTACCCTGGCCAGCAAGATCTCCGGATCTGTCCCCCATTGAGCATGTTTTGTACTGGATGAAGCGTCGTCTCACGCGGTCTGCACGTCCAGCACGAACGCTGGTCCAACTGAGGCGCCAGGTGGAAATGGCATGGCAAGCCGTTTCACAGGACTACATCCAGCATCTCTACGATCGTCTCCATGGGAGAATAGCAGCCTGCATTGCTTCGAAAGGTGGATATACACTGTACTAGTGCCGACATTGTGCATGCTCTGTTGCCTGTGTCTATGTGCCTGTGGTTCTGTCAGTGTGATCATGTGATGTATCTGACCCCAGGAATGTGTCAATAAAGTTTCCCCTTCCTGGGACAATGAATTCACGGTGTTCTTATTTCAATTTCCAGGAGTGTATATATCTGTTGAGTTAAGACTTTCTACAATGAATGTATGTCAGTAATTGCATTAATTAATCACTGATTGACGAGAAGAAATTAATAATATCAGATTGCTCAAGAACACTTTATTACAGTGTTACAGATCATTAAAAGTCTTCACTGTATGAAATAGGTCAATCCCGGTTAAGGGTCGGATAAAGAGTGTGTTTTTCTGGCAGTGAGAGGTATAATTGTTTTAACTCGTATTTACTTACGCAAAAACAAGTATTAAATGGATGCGTACTACACACCTTATAAATGAAAAGAGAACCGCGGCCCTTCAGCTCATAAAAATCTCTTGGATGGCCTGCAAAGTCAGATTAGTTCTCTTACCTAACAGGACACGACTCAGGCAGGTTGTTCTATGTAATTCAGTTTCCTCTTCGACAGCAAATGCTTCCCGCTTCTGTTACTCATTGGTTATTACCCGACGCAGCTGTTAGATGACCCGTTATAATACAAAATCTAAGCTGTCTCGAGCTGCTTTTATATTCAGTACATCCACTATCTCTTTCAGAGAAACATTTCACACAAAACAATAACGAGCATTTTATAATAATAACCCCTGTCCAAGAGGTATTGATTGAAGTTAAGAATTCGGTATATATTCATTACATTTAAAATTTTGTCACGATCCATTCATTAAGAGATATAATCTTATGTTAAAATTTAATACTGTAAGACAAGTGCTACAATTAGAGACCGTATGTTTGTCTTGGGGCAGTGTAACTGACGACGCGGGTATACCAGGAGTAATTCATCCAGTATTTGAGAATGACAGCAGCTAGCGACTTACAACAAACTTTAAACGTCATTTCAAATCTTTACGAAACTTTTGCTCCTTGATACCCTTCCACAACGTGATGAAAGAAAAATAGCTTATTACGTATATGCTGTTCATTTAGTAAACCTTCAGTATCAGACATGACGTTTCGATTATTACTTATTTACCGCCGACTCTATTCGCAACACAGTAGCCAACATATACCAGTGAATAAACCTAGAAAATAATGCCGGTTTACGACAGTTCAGGAGATATGACATCATAGTCATTTTAAAAGCGTGAAAAATTATCTTTTACTTAAAACGGAGCGAAAATTACGCAGACGATATTCATCCAGTGTTTCGTAATGAGAGTACACAGCGACTTCCAACAAAGAAGCGTACATCAAACCATTTCTAAACTTTTTCTCTTTACATGCTTAACATCAAATATTTAACTTATTAACGCATTTCCAAGACAATAAGACGTTTGACGCTGCTTTGTACATGAAAATTCGATACTTTAGAGTTTAGACAATCGATGGTTTAATGGTACATTAAAAAATAATATATATAAAATTACATAAAATACATAAAACAATATATACGAAAGTACAACTACAGCGGACTGTTCGTATTGCTGATATATTCTGCCACTTTCCGTGACATGCAGAAATTTGAAACGGTCACCAGTGAACATTGTAGTGGGACAAACTTCAAGTATATGTTTAAAGATTTGTCCAGCAGCTCCGCAATCGCACTTGGGAGAACCTATTTTCTCCCATCTGTATAACTAGTCAGAAAATATACCACAGTTTGTTGGATTTCCATTCAGGAGAAACGAAATTTTGCGATCTTGTCGAATCTGGGTGTCATGGTGATCGAGCAGGTCATATGAAAATCAGCGGGTGCCTGTTTGGTCTACGCTTCCTTCCAGTTATCAATTACGTTTAATCCACTCTCAACCAAAAGTGTTGCACTCTTTGTATGCGAGCGCAGTCTGGTTCTCTACCGTCGGGGATTTCTTGGCAGTTTTGTAGAAGGGCTTTGTTCTGGATCTACTGAGTTTTCTAACTAGTGATTTCTCTCGTCGCGGATGGAAAAGAGCGGTATTGCTCAGTCCGGGTAACCAATAGTCTGAGGTTGCCTTTATTGTGCCGGTTATAAGGGACGTACTTTGATTTGATTGGACATCGTTGAGGCTAGTGTGATTATATTGTTGGGCCAAACCAATGCATAACATGCCGGTACTGGATAGATTAGACACAAAGCTTAAGTCAGTAGCTTGCTACCTGAAGCCTTCCATGAAGAGCCGGAAGTGGTGAGAAGAAGGATGCAGGATTGGCGAGGGTCTAGAGACAGGCTTATTTGGGGGAGGGGGGGGGTGGGCAGGTGGGTAGGACTGCAGTTATGCAAATAAAGGATTTCATGGAGCCTTCATTTGGAGAAGGAAGAAATAGGATCGGTTTTAATTACAAGGATGGATAGCTTTCAGAAATAATTTCACGGTCTGAGAGGGGATGGAAGTCTTCCTGGGAGAAACATGGAATGTGTGGAGAAGTAAAGTCAGAGTGTCGAGGTGGCTGAGTATTTACAGCTGCCAGGGGGATTTAAATATGGGGGACCCAATGAGGCATTATCATTAGAATTTGGAGAGACGTGGGAGTAATTGCTGCTGAGAGCTCAAATTTGGCAGCTGATTTCAAGAAATCATTCAGAAGTTCAGCTTTCTTACAAAGTAAGAAATCAAATCACGGACCTCCACCTGTGGCTCTTGGTAGATACCAACAACAACAACTTTTCTAAGGAGAACACGGCGGTAAAATATCCATACAGGAAGGAAGTTAGACTAGGGTTTAACGTCAGTCGACGAAGAAGTCATAGGAGACGGAGCACTTGATTGGATTGTCAGAGATCGACTAGGAAATTGCCAAGCCCTTCTCACTGGAAGCTTCCAGTATCCCGGAATTGCCTCAAGCTGTTGAAAGTTGACTAAGTACAATTTCAAACTTTGCTCTCAATATGTTTGCTTTTTTTGAATCGGGAGCTGTCTTTGCAATGCTGCGCGTGTTTCTGGTGAAGTCAAGCTCGATTAGTCGAAATAAGCCCTTTCAGCAATCTCTCTGTGTCTCTACTGATTTCCACCTACACATTGCCAAGGCTGTTTCGACTGCGCTGCAGAAGTTTCTCTGGGAAGGCCTTACACGTCCGTCTCACACTCCGCGTCTCTCACCATGCGATTTCCATGTTTTTGAAGCGTTGAACAAAGGCATTCGTGGCCGACGATTTGCTTCGGACATGAAGATACTCGTCTGGTACTTTAGGCAACCGCGAACATTTTTCCATGAACGCTCTGATCGTCTTGTCTCACATTGGGATCAAGTTGTTAATATTTATGGCGATTACTTCTAAAATAATAAACAGTTAGCTTACCTCTCTCCGTTTGTCTCGACTGATCTGTCCCTCATAAAAGTTGCAGTAGTCTCGCAGATACTAAGAGTTCTGCACAGGATACCCCAACGTGGAGAACTTAATCAAACCACTCTTCTGACAGAAGACAATGAGCAGGTTTAAGAAACCTATCAGAGAATTTGGAAGGATCATGCTCTGCACTGAGTGTGGAGAACAGTGCTCCAACATAGCACATCACTTTGCACGATACACATATGTTCATGGATAGATGAAAACAGTTGACAGATGTGTAATCTTAGCTGCCGCGGGGGATTAGCCGAACCGTGTATGGCGCTGCAGTCGTGGACTGTGCGGCTGGTCCCGGCGGAGGTTCGAGTCCTCCCTCGGGCATGGGTGTGTGTTTTTGTCCTTAGGATGGTTTAGGTTAAGTAGTGTGTAAGCTTAGGGAATGATGACCTTAGCAGTTAAGTTCCATAAGATTTCACACACATTTGAACGTTTTGGAATCTTAGCTAACCATAAATTCTCATTAGTCCGTCGGCATGGCCGTGAGTGTTAAAGCGCCGTTTCGGGGTCGGTCCCGCCAGGCGCTTAACGACGAGGTTGGGTGTACTGACCAGCCTGGATGTATTTAATCGATTTCCGACACCCCTCTAGGTGAATACTGGGCTGGTAACCAAGTCCCGTCCATGTTACACGATTCGCAATCATTTTGGATACTACAGCCAGACAGTTGGGGTACACAATCCATTCCGAAGGGGTAAAGGGGTGGGACAAGGAAGGGCATGAGGCCAACCCTTAATTTAACCATGACAGATCCGTTCACAACCATGTCGACCCTGCGGCGAGGCGGGAAAAGGCACAAGGAAAAGAAGAAGAACCATAGATTCTCATTTGACTCTATATATAAAAAAAGACGCGCCACGAAGGAAATATCCGAATGGAACGGAAACTGGTAGATGTGATGAACATCTACAGACGAACAAATTATTAAAATCTCAGAAAAGTCAGTCAGTAACACGTTGGTCCACTTCTCGTCTCTATGCAAGCAGTTATTCGGCTTGGTGAGATTGTGCGTTGTTGGGGAACAATTCTACTGACGGATATCGGGCCAAATTGTATCCAGTTGGAGCGTTAGAGCGTCATGGTTGGAGGGCCCTGTCCATAGTCCTTCAAACGTTAGTTGAGGAGAGAACCGGCGACCCTGCTGACCAAGATAGGGTTTGGCAGGTATGTAGACAAGCAGTAGAAACTCTCGCCGTGTTCGGGCGGGCATTATCTCGCTGAATTACAACCTCAGGATGACTTGCCATGAAGGGCAAGAACACGGAGAGTAGAATACCACTGTGCTGTAAGGATACTACGGATGGAAAGAAAATGGCGGGTGATGTTCGGAATGGTATCTCACCGCTGTCTGGGGCGTCTGCAGACACGTATTGTGCCTGGAATCCTATTGATTGGAATGGAATTGTCTTCAGTAATGAGTTCGCTTCGAAATGGGCCACGATGGCCAGTGAGGGTGTGACTCGAGAAGCCCTGGATAACAGTGCATTACCAACCCGACTGTCGCCCGCCATACAGCTCGACAACAAGCAGTAATGGTCTGGGTTACCTTTCATTTCGATAGCAGGACTCATTTGCTTTTCATCCGCGGCACCCTTATAGCACAGCGGTACTTCGACTATATTCTACGCCCCGTTTTGTTTTCTTTCAGGGCAAGTCATCCTTGGATATATTTTTCACCAAAATAATGCCCACCCATACACGGCGAGAATTTCTACTGCTCGTCTCCGTGCTTGCCAAGCCCTTCCTTGGCAAGCAAGGTCGCAGGAGATTTCTACAAATGAGACAATTTCAAGAATTATTGGCTTCAACAAGCTCAGGATTTTGACAATCTAATGAGCCAGTTGGATAGAATTTGGTACCGTATCACTGACGAGTACATCCAACTACTCTGATAATCACTGTCATGTAGAATAACTGCTTGCACAAGGGCTGGAGATGGACCAATCCATTACTTATTTGCTCAGTTTCTGAAGCCTTTTCTGTGGAATAAATTTTTACAGAAATTGTAATAATTTGTTTGTCTGTAGATATATATCACCTCTACCGATTTGCGTCCCATTCGGATAATTTCTTCGTGGTGCGTCGTTCTTTTCTTTTTCATAGTGTGTATTTGCTAACATTAGGCCTGTATTGTCTTACTATTACGCTGAATATGTAGATTCCTTTGTACACCGCTAATAATTCGCTACCTGTCTATAAATTGCTGTGCAGTAGTTAAGTTTTGAATACGATTTAATATGAAAGAATACATAATATTTTAGACTCGGATGAGGAAGTTTCGCCCCCTTTCTGTGTCATAGTAGGAAGTGTATTCTTTGAAGGTTATCCAGAAAGCAAACGACGACTGCGTCTGTGGTGTCACCGCCAGACATCACACTTGCTAGGAGGTAGCCTTTAAATCGGCCGCTGTCCGTTAGTATACGTCGGACCCGCGTGTCGCTACTATCAGAGATTGCAGACCGAGCGCCGCCACACGGCAGGTCTAGAGAGACTCCCTAGCACTCGCCCCAGTTGTATAACCGACTTTGCAAGCGATGGTTCACTGACAAAAAACGTTCTCATGTGCCGAGACGATAGTTAGCATAGCCTTCAGCTACGTCATTTGCTACGACCTAGCAAGGCGCCATTATCAGTTGCTATTGATAATGTGAAGAATGTACAGACAAGAGCTACGTTCATCGTTGATGGATTAAAGTTACGTATTCCACCAAGTACCACCTTTTTTCTGAAGTCTGAATTCCTAGTCCTGTTCCAAACCTCGCGCCAGCCTGCGTGAGCTTAAACGCGTGCCTTTCGGCTTCCTCCAAACTCCGTGGGTTGGCTCCTGTCAATCCACAACAGCGTCCACGCCCAGCGCCGGTCCCCCAATAACGCGTGGCTGTTAACTGCTTCCCCTCTCTCAGTGTGAGCCGAATTTGGTTGCGAAGTGGTCACGCCTCTTTGTAACCTTTCGAAACGGAGCCACACATCGAAAATCCCTCCAAATGCGAAATGCATAGTGTTATTCGTTTCCTGAATGCACAAAATTTTCGGCGTATCAAAATTTATAGGCAAACTGCCTCTGAGCACTATGCGACTTATCTTATGAGGTCATTAGTCGCCTAGAACTTAGAACTAATTAAACCGAACTAACATAAGGACATCACACACATCCATGCCCGAGGCAGAATTCGAACCTGCGACCGTAGCGGTCGCTCGGTTCCAGAGAGTAGCGCCTAGAACCACACGGCCACTCCGGCCGGCATTTATAGGCTTATAAAGAGTGTTTATGATGATAATGCACTCAACGAGTGTTTAGTGAAGAAATTGTGCGTTTTATTTAATCAAGAAAGAACCAGTGTCAGCGACGACGATCGGAGCTGGAGACCCCTCCCCCCCGCCCCCCGCATATACTCCACGTAGATGTAAAAACGTCATGTGCGAGTTCTCTCGACATCCTGATAAATTTATGGTGTCACCGCCAGACACCACACTTGCTAGGGGGTAGCCTTTAAATCGGCCGCCGTCCGTTAGTATACGTCGGACCCGCGTGTCGCCACTGTCAGTGATTGCAGACCGAGCGCCGCCACACGGCAGGTCTAGAGAGACGTCCTAGCACTCGCCCCAGTTGTACAGCCGATTTTGCTAGCGATGGTTCACTGACAAATTACGCTCTCATTTGCCGAGACGATAGTTAGCATAGCCTTCAGGTACGTCATTTGCTACGACCTAGCAAGGCGCCACTATCAATTGCTATTTATCTTGTGATGCATGTACCGTCAGACCGATGTTCACCAATTATGGATTAAAGTTAAGTATTCCAGCAGCTATGTACCTTTTTTGCTAGTCTCAATTCCTTGTCATTTTCCAGACCTCACGCCATCCTGCGTGAGCTTAAACGCTTGCCCTTCGGCCTCCCGTCCTCCTGGATTGGCTGTCTTGCCAGTCCCCAAAAAAATCTACATCATTGGTTGATATTTTTAATAATGTAATGAATGGTTCTCGCACCTATTAGCTCCGCAGACGAAAACGTAAATGTACCGGAGGACCATGAATTCGACTGTATGATGGTTCGAATCCATTCATTCAGATTATAACTACACACGAGAGTTGAGATAATCACTTTCAACATTTCGCGGCCCTGTCAGGAACTGTATAAATATTAATTTTAATTTTAATAACCAACAGCCTCAGTTGCACCGTTTGCCTAGAATTTACCTAATTTTCAGTCGGGATAACCCAACCTTCTTCAGAATCAAAGTAACTACCGTTTGTCCACAGTGGACATCGTCAAGCTAATACCACAAATCCATAAATTATCGTCAGACTGCAAAAACGTATTTGAAACTGCCTCGGCCCCACTTCTCGACCGCGATGTGGCAGCCACGAGTACTGTACTCAGTTCCAGTACAGCACCCGTGGCTGCCGCAGCTAGTAGCGAAGAAGTAATAAATTTTAAAGTGATGCAAAATGCGGCAGTTTCTCATGCATCTGTGTGTTTATGACTTCATACACCCTGAACTATGCTAGATAAGCGGTTTTTATCACCACGGCGATTGTTGCATGACAGTAAGTGTTATGTCTATCAAGTTAAGTTGAAAGCGGTCCTGCGCGTTAGGAGGAGATGTGAAACATACACACACACACACACACACACACACACACACACACACATACATACATACAAATACCCACATAATTTTTTATAATGTTTATAGATAACGCGTTGTAAGCTGTTTTATTCACGGGAGTTCGAATCTTTAAAGAGTCTTGTTATTACTGACGAAATTGAGCTGACTGGTTTGATGCAGCCAGACACAACTTCCCCTCTTACGTCAGTCGTTTCATCTAGGAATAGCTCTTTATTATTTGTATGTTATCGAGTACTGTCTTCCTCTACACATTTTTTCCCCTACGGCTGCCCACATTACCATATTACCATGGAAGCCCAACCTTCTTCACACTTGTTCTACCAACCTGTCCCATGTTAATGTTATCAAAATATTCCTTTCCTCGCGTATTGTGCAGAGAAACATCTCGTTTCTTATGTTACCAGTAAATTTACAGAATGCCTCTGTAACACCGCTTCTGAAACGCTCAGTTTATCTTCTTTTTCCGGATTCCACACAATTCACAAATAATTCGGGCAACAATCCCAGAAATTTAGCAAATTACAGCTTACGTTGCAGACATCTTTTGCTTATGAGTACCTGCTTCTACCGAAACCCTTGCTTCATCCATTTGTTTCTACCAGGGTAGCAGAAGACACTCACAACTTGAGTATCATTTCTGATGTGAAGTTTGTGACTTACGCCTTTCCTCTGCTGCCAATACTTTGCCTTTTTTTGGCTTATTCTCAATCCATAATCTGTGCTCTGTTCATTACAGTCAACAGGTCCGGTAACACTCGTAACTGTTGGTCACGCTTACAGAGGAGAGCAGTGTTACTAGCGAATGTAATCATTGATACCTTAATACCTTTTCCCGTTATTTTGGTCTGCTTTTGAATCTTTCTTTTCCTTCCGCCATAGGTTCTTTGTTCTACAACCTTAACTATAGTAGGGAATGACTCCATTCTTGCCTTATGTCGTTATTAATCGGCGCAGTTCTACCTTGGTCTCCCGATGTCAGTTCGCCCTCGTTGTTCTTGTAGATATTGTGAGTTATTTCCCCTCTTTTCCGATTGGTATTGCAGCCTATCTATTTCTCTTCTAGTACGTGTGCGTGTATGAATTCCTAAGGGCCCAAACTGCTGGGATCATCAGCCCCCAGACTTACAAATTACTTAAACTGACTTATGCTAAGAACAACAGACACACCCCATTCCCGAAGGAGGTCTCGAAACTCCGGCGGGAGGGGCCGCGCAATCCGTGACATGGTGCCTCAAACCGCGTGGCCACTTCTCGCGGCTTACAGTATGTGAGTTGTTTTGTGATCCTAGGTATGCAGCCTGACGCACTCGCCTTCGTATAACCTGCATCTCTTTCTCAGTGTGTGCTACGGTGCCCAACGTTCCAACTAAGCACACCTGAAAAGTCAAGCACGTTAATACACGGCAACAGGTCTCATCGAGGACACTAAAAAAGTTACGTTGCGTACTTCTATTACGAGAGCATGCTGAAAAATGGTGCTTCCGAATTGTTAAATCTGTTCTCTCTTTCGGTTAAGATATTACACGTCATGCATTGGGCCTATTACTCGGTCGACCTTTTTGTTTCGCTGACTCAAGTTTCAGCATTCTGCTAAACAGGGATCCGAATTGTAGCGTGTAAGTAACAAGGCAGTGTGTAACGTAACTATGTCAGTGCGTGAGAGACAGCGTGATGCAGTCGAGGTTCTACCCGCAGAAAAAATGTCTTCAAATGAAATTCATAGAAGAATGACAGCTGTGTACAGTGATGGTTGTATTGACATCATATAATGTGCATTTTTGGACTGTTCGTGGATATAATGAAGGAAACGGTTTTGCTAATCTAGTTGTGACAGACCTTGGAGTGTATAGAAAACTTAAAGAACAGACTGATAGTGATGAAGCGGTGCAAGCAGATGTGAGATTGAGACTCTGTCAACAGATTCAAAGATTCTACAAACTGGTCTCTCCTTGGGAGACATGTGTTTGTCGTCAGGATGCCTATATTGAGAAACAAATATGTAGATGTGAATAATAAAGATGTAGAATGTTAATTATGCTTGTTTTTTTTCTTTGAGAGCTTTCACATAAAAAATTCAGAGGCATCACCTTTCAGCACACCCTTGTATAAACGAAACACACAATAGTGTTCAGCAGCTTATATCGTCGAGCTTGTTGGTCAGTTCGTAGTGGCCTTACTACAGGTAATAAAGTTCCACTAAAACAACTGATCGTATATTTATGGCTATGAACTTAAGAATCATTTTTGGACTAGATTTAGGTTATCATATGAATTAGTAACCGAACTTGCTTGATCTACCTCATACGAACCACTTAAGCCACCAGTGTGAACTGAAAGAACATGTCCTCACCACCTCTTAGTCCATAATGAAGTGCCATAGTTTATACCTGTGACCAAGATCCTCTAGCTGTGGTATAAAAAGGAGGATTCAGGACAACGCCCAGCTTTGCATTCTGTCTGTTGTTTGAAGTTCGAGAATGGTGTATTTGATTCACACAGAATTTGGTAGATGCAGGTTGTTTGAGCTCCCAGCAAGGTTGAGTCCACATCTGTCCTGTAATAAATCGTCAGGGGCGATTCGAGAACACAAGCGGTTTATAATGTCGTGCCTCGCTCCCTCCATCCTGTGTTCTTGAAAACATTCAGCCATTTAGTTTCTTTCTAATAATTGTAGTATGTAAAGTGTACAAATCTTGCACTTGGACGCTTTTGATGACCCTCTCAGGTTGATACCCTAAGCATCTGTTACTAATTGAGTCACATCGTGTAGATAGTTTTGGCACCTCTAGCACCTCTCCCATCTTGGTGCCCTAAGCGAAGGCTTGCGTCACTTGGGCGTCAAGCCGCCCATTCACAGACAGACCAACATGCCGACTCGCTTGCCAACCCACTCGACAACCCGTCTGAATGTGCGTGAACAAATGCCACTGCCTTGCGGACCCTACCTGCCTACAGTGACTGAGTGTGAACTGGCAGGCAGCAGTCAGGGCTTACTGCAAACTGCAAAACGACCAGACAGGGGAACCAGCTGATATAAATTCCCCCTCACGCAGGTGGATGGGTTGGAGCAGCCCCGTTCGGCAGGAGTAGAAGCCTGGCTGACAGGTTGGTCTTTGTATGGGCGCCTTTACACCGGTCCACGACGCCATACTTCAATGTTACATTAAGACCATCATATATGGGCCGACTAGTCAGCTGATCCCCACTGCCAAGCAGATCTGCCCCGGCTCTTTCGCCAGTGTGTAGGTGATTTTATAGTGTTTGGGTCTATGTGCCAGGTGTGTTGGTATGTAATCCCTGACTGCTAGGTGACAGCCCACACTGCCTCAGTCACCACTGCACACACACATCTACATAGGTCGGTGAGCGGGTTAGCGAAGGATTCTTTGCACCCGTCTGGTAGTGAATGGGTGGCACTAAGCAGCCTACTGCCTTGCCATGGGTGGTGCCATGAAGGAGATGCTTGGTGCCAAAAAAGGCTTGGCCATTCCTGTAAGAGCCTTTGTCTGTTGAACGACTAGTGACCACACCTTCAACAAGGCAGAATTTCTTTTCTGTCATGAAATTACGTGACAATGAATCTTCTGGAATTCAGAACCTTCTGACCTTCAACTGCTCGGCTGTGCCTTTTCCAAACCATACTCATTCCACCTGCTATTCATTCATGCCTTCCACCTGAATCAATCACTTACTCGTTCTCTACTTGGCTTCTTTGGGACCACTTCACTCTCAGTATCTGCTTCCAGTACTTCCTGTCTTGCGCCACTTCCTTCCATTTAGTGAGGTCAGTTGAAGGTGTCCAGTCACATTAATGTGACCATTGCATATGTTCAATGCCAATGTGTAATAACTATCCTCAGACAGTAGATCGCAGTGTTAGCAGTAGTAGGTACATAATGGCTCTCGGTGATGGTAGGAAGAGGGGTGGGAATATGTGGAAGGAAGACTTGTAAAGTGGTACCTGAGCAACTTAAATGACGTCCAAAACGCCACAATTATTGGCTTTTGGTCTAAGGTTCTAAATTGTTTGCATGCCACCGTGGTTAAACTATATCATGCATGCCAGAATGGCGCTTTCTAAACCCAGCGCTGAGGGGACTGTGCTGTGCCATGGGTTGTGGGCAACAGGGGTGAATGATGGCTGTGAAAATGTGTACGGGCGAATGGAAGTACAACTTTCAAGTAATTGAGCGCCAGATGGACCAAGGGGCTACGAACAGTGTTCCTCAATGACTGTGAACACTGCTGTATATGAGCCTCTGTAGCAGAAGCATGGTTCATGTACCCTGGCAGACTGCAGTTCATCGGCGCAAAAAAGGTTGGTGTTTGCACGCGAGTACCATAACTGCAAGTCCACTGAGTAGCGACAGGTGGCATTTTGAGAAGAATCACGTTTTATGCTCCATCGGACAGATGGCTGTTGTCGTGTAAGGCGTGAAACGTCTCAAAACAAACATCTTGCAACAGTCGTCGGAAAGGCCCAGGCGGGAGGAGGGAACTTTATGGTCTGAAGAATGTTGTCGTGGCATTCCCTGGGCGATCCCGTCATTCTGGACACCACAATGGATCAACGGAGGTATACACATACCATTGGGGACGATGACTAGCTCTATATGCAGTCTGTTTTCCTCGGCATGGTGACATCTACCTGCAGGACAATGCAATTTGTCACACAGATGACTGTGTGAGCACTAGGATGAGTTTACCATACTCCTCAGACTAGAAAACTCTCCGGATGTTTCTCTGACTCGTGATGACTGGGTGTTGTGTGATGTCCTTAGGTTAGTTAGGTTTAAGTAGTTCTAAGTTCTAGGGGACTGATGACCATAGATGTTAAATCCCATAGTGCTAAGAACCGTTTGAACCATTTTTCTCCGGATGTAAACCTACTCTAGAATCTGTGGGACCACCTTTATCGGGCTGTTCACGTCATGGATCCTCAACAAAGATGCATAGCGCAGCTGGCAACGGCTGTGAAGTCGGTATGGCTTCACATCCCTGTCGGTATCTCCCACGACCTCAGATGGTAAACAAATGGCTCTGAGCACTATGGGACTTAACATCTGAGGTCATCAGTCCCCTAGACTTAGAACTACTTAAACCTAACGAACCTAAGTACATCACACACATCCATGCCCGAGGCAGGATTCGAACCTGTGACCGTAGCAGCAGCGCGGTTTCTCCCGCAGCAGATGATGGCTATTAAGGATTTTGACAGATGATCATTAATGTGACTGGACAGTGTACTTTCAATGCTATCCATGTACAGTGATAAATTTGGCTAAGAAATCAAACAGATAATAAATTACTATGTAAGTAGCCAACGGAACCATAGGTCCCTTGTGTCGAAATATTCAGATCCTGCCTCAACGACCTCAGACATTTTGCGTGCAAAGTTCGGGTTCGCGTTCTGTGAGCACAATCGCAACGTGGAGAGGTTTTGCTGTTTACTGTTTTCGCCGCCCTGGTTTCAGCGCTCTTCTCCCGCACGGCGTGCGGAGTCGCGGCGGCAGCGCACCGCCATTAGCACGCGTCACGCCCCTGCCCTGTCTGGCGCGCCGCCTCAATTTGTTCACAGCCTGACGGCCGCTAACCGCCGCAGTGCACGCCTTTCCGCCTCCACTTGTTACGGCCGACGGAGCGGCGAACGGGACGTGTGCCGCAGAATTCACCAAAAGACCTTCTTTCTCCTCTCTCACCCCAAAAACAAAGTGTAGAAACTCAAATGAAAGGCATCCCACTACGTGCGAAGGGCCTTCACTGATGTATGTGGACTGCCACCGTATGCATTGCAACAAAAAGCGAGCTAGAATTAAAGAAGCGCGAGTCAGCTCCTTTCAGGCGTCAGTTTAAATCCTTTCCTGCGATCTCCGTAAACCACCTCGGAAGCTATTGACAAAATTCCTGAACATCACTACCGAAGACGGCTTTACTTTACCAGGGATATTCACTATTATCACCTTGAAAAATATTGAATTGCACAATTAACGTGTACTTCAAGAAACAGGAACAAGAAACATGATACCAATATTTAGGAAGTAAAACTGAAGAAGCAAAGAAGACATAAACAAAGAATTAAAGAAATAAAAGTAGTGCTCACGAATAAAAGAAAGACGTTATTTTATCCACGCTTGATCCCGTGAAGCCGGCCGCGGTGGCCGAGCGGTTCTATGCGATTCAGTCCGGAACCGCGTGACTGCTACGGTCGCAGGTTCGAATCCTGCCTCGGGCATGGATGTGTGTGATGTCCTTAGGTTAGTTAGGTTTAAGTAGTTCTAAGTTCTAGGGGACTGATGACCTCAGATGTTAAGTCCCATAGTGCTCAGAGCCATTTGAACCAATAACGCAAACAGCCACAAATATGTTTAAATCGATTTACCGCAACGCCATAACTGGTTTCACTCTGTCGTGCCCATATTCAGGTGGCTAGCTGTTCCGATTACATTAAGCTGCTCGTCAACAGCAAATTTCCCGCTCCTGTACTGCGCAAGAATAACTGAACATCATTTATCGCAACTTTGTAAGTTGTTCCTACAGTAAAAACATGCTAATGTCCCTGCTTTTGTTTAGGTATTAGGTCAAACATTTGTACACCACTGTATACGTCTCAGTGGATGACGTCTTGTCTTTCTTGGAGAATCGCAAGGACTGTAGCATCCCCTAGAACTTATGTAGGTGTATAGAGTTTGAAAGACACGAATTTGTTTTAGTCGAGCGTCCACAATCGTTATGTAAACTGACCATAATCAGAACTTGAGCTGAATTTATACAAAATTTGTATTACAGAAGTCACACATAACCCGGTTTCGGTGTCTCAGCCCAATCTTCAAGTGTAATTGAAAGTTAAAAATGAAACCATGTGTCTGAACAGGAAGACCCATGCAAATGCTACGATTAGTGTAAAAGCAAATACTGTCAAAAATACACTCCTGGAAATTGAAATAAGAACACCATGAATTCATTGTCCCAGGAAGGGGAAACTTTATTGACACATTCCTGGGGTCAGATACATCACATGATCACACTGACAGAACCACAGGCACATAGACACAGGCAACAGAGCATGCACAATGTCGGCACTAGTACAGTGTATATCCACCTTTCGCAGCAATGCAGGCTGCTATTCTCCCATGGAGACGATCGTAGAGATGCTGGATGTAGTCCTGTGGAACGGCTTGCCATGCCATTTCCACCTGGCGCCTCAGTTGGACCAGCGTTCGTGCTGGACGTGCAGACCGCGTGAGACGACGCTTCATCCAGTCCCAAACATGCTCAATGGGGGACAGATCCGGAGATCTTGCTGGCCAGGGTAGTTGACGTACACCTTCTAGAGCACGTTGGGTGGCACGGGATAGATGCGGACGTGCATTGTCCTGTTGGAACAGCAAGTTCCCTTGCCGGTCTAGGAATGGTAGAACGATGGGTTCGATGACGGTTTGGATGTACCGTGCACTATTCAGTGTCCCCTCGACGATCACCAGTGGTGGACGGCCAGTGTAGGACATCGCTCCCCACACCATGATGCCGGGTGTTGGCCCTATGTGCCTCGGTCGTATGCAGTCCTGATTGTGGCGCTCACCTGCACGGCGCCAAACACGCATACGACCATCATTGGCACCAAGGCAGAAGCGACTCTCATCGCTGAAGACGACACGTCTCCATTCGTCCCTCCATTCACGCCTGTCGCGACACCACTGGAGGCGGGCTGCACGATGTTGGGGCGTGAGCGGAAGACGGCCTAACGGTGTGCGGGACCGTAGCCCAGCTTCATGGAGACGGTTGCGAATGGTCCTCGCCGATACCCCAGGAGCAACAGTGTCCCTAATTTGCTGGGAAGTGGCGGTGGGGTCCCCTACGGCACTGCGTAGGATCCTACGGTCTTGGCGTGCATCCGTGGGTCGCTGCGGTCCGGTCCCAGGTCGACGGGCACGTGCACCTTCCGCCGACCACTGGCGACAACATCGATGTACTGTGGAGACCTCACGCTCCACGTGTTGAGCAATTCGGCGGTACGTCCACCCGGCCTCCCGCATGCCCACAATACACCCTCGCTCAAAGTCCGTCAACTGCACATACGGTTCACGTCCACGCTGTCGCGGCATGCTACCAGTGTTAAAGACTGCGATGGAGCTCCGTATGCCACGGCAAACTGGCTGACACTGACGGCGGCGGTGAACAAATGCTGCGTAGCTAGCGCCATTCGACGGCCAACACCGCGGTTCCTGGTGTGTCCGCTGTGCCGTGCGTGTGATCATTGCTTGTACAGCCCTCTCGCAGTGTCCGGAGCAAGTATGGTGGGTCTGACACACCGGTGTCAATGTGTTCTTTTTTCCATTTCCAGGAGTGTATATAGACAACAATGAACATACCTAAAATCAGTGCAAAGTGTGCAGAACCACGTCAAAAGGCAGCATACCAGCCGTTCACTGTTTGTCAGATGGCGTGTGGAAATGTGGTCATACTAAAACAACCTTACAATGTGTATGTTGCAAGTATGCTACAAGCGCTGGAGAGAGCCTAGAGTCGAAACAAATACAAATATACCGCGATCGGCTGGCTTTTGGGACGTCAGCACCACTCACTTCCGTGCGTATTGTGCAGGGCAGCACTGTGTTTTCTGGTCCTATGCTCCCATGCGTTTGTTTGACGTATCGCGGAACCCATGACTGATTAACCCGACAGCCACACATTTATGTTTTCGTAATTATTTGGTGACACCTGAAGTTGAAGCTTTACGTCTCGAAAGAGAGCGTGCAATAAATTAAGAAACTGTTGCCAAATGCAGATGAGGTTTTTATTGTGCAAATATGTTCCTCAGTTGCGGATGTTCGCCTGATCAAATACTCTCAGTGAGATGGCGCAGTTGTTAGCACACTGGACTCGCATTTGAGACGGCGTTTGTTCAAATGTTCAGGAAAATGCCGGGGTGGTTTCTTTGAAAAGACACGGCCGATTTACTTCGCCATCCATCCCTGATTCGAGCTTGTTCTCTGTCTCTACAACCCCCGTTTTTGACGGGACGTTAAACACTAATCTCCACCTCAAATACTCTGAATCTGTGCATGACTACTACAACCTGCCATTTGAACCTACTCGCTGTAGTCAAGCTTCGGTCTCTCTACAATTTTTACTCGCACTCTTCCATTAACGAACTGACGATCCCTCCTTCTAGTCAAGTTCTGCCCCATATCTTTTCTCCATTTGCATTTAATAACTCCTCATTAGTTATTCGACCTACCAAACAAATTTTCAACTTTCTTCCGTAGCATCACGAACAATGGAATTTGCACCCATTAATATTTCAAATTTAGCGCTGTTTAAAGTAGAAAATGTTTCCCAAAAACTCAAGTCTTCGTTTCGCTCTTCTTAGAAAAGAACGGCATATTATCTGAATGACAACATTCAGCCTCACAGACTGCGGTTAGATTAATAAATCTTTTATAAATTAACAACCATTTTAACACATACAGAGGGTTACGGGAAAATGTGTGCTTGGTACTAGAAATAGAACAGGAGAAAGACTAATTCAGTTGTACAATAAATTTCAGTTAATAGTAGCGAATACTCAAGAGGAGGAGATATACTTAGAAAAGGCAGTGAGACACAGGGATATTACACTTAGATTAGATCATGGTCAGGCAGGCGTTCAAAAACTGTACTGGATTCTAGGGCGTACCCAGGAGGAGATATGGTCTCAGATCACACGGTAGTAGTGATGAAGAGTAGGCTGACGTTTAAGGACTAGCCAAGAAAAGTAAGTTCGCAAGGAAATGGGACTTGAAAGTACTAAGGAGGAGGAGGATATTAGTGTTTAACGTCCGTCGACAACGAGGTCATTAGAGACGGAGCGCAAGCTCGGGTGAGGGAAGGATGGGGAAGGAAATCGGCCGTGCCCTTTCAAAGGAACCATCCCGGAATTTGCCTGAAGCGATTTAGGGAAATCACGGAAAACCTAAATCAGGATGGCCGGAGACGGGGAAAGTACTAAGGAATGAACAGATACGGTTCAACGTCTCTAAGGCAACAGTTGCCGCAGTCAGGAATAGCTCAGAGAGTTCAGTTGAAGAGGAATGGACATCTCTAAAAAGGGCAATCACAGAAGGTGGACAGAAAAACATAGGAACAAAGAAGGTATCTGCAAAGAAGCCTTGGCTAATAGGAAACAACACTCCAGTTGATCACTGAAAGAAGAAGTACAAAAATGTTACTGGAAATTCAGGAAAAAAGAACTACAAGTCACTTAGGAATGAAACAAATAGGAAGCGCAGGGAAGACAAGGCGCCGCGCGGGATTATCCGAGCGGTCTAAGGCGCTGCGGTCATGGACTTTGCGGCAGGTCCCGGCGGAGATTCGAGTCCTCCCTCGGGCATGGGTGTGTGTGTTTGTCCATGGGATAATTTAAGTAGTGTGTAAGCTTAGGGACTGAAGACCTTAGCAGTTCAGTCCCATAAGATTTCACACACATTTGAACATTTTGAAGACAAGGCGAAATGGCTGCATGAAAAATATGAACAAATCGAAATAGTGATGATTGTCTGAAGGACAGGCCGAGTATATAGAATAGTCAAAACAACTTTCGGTGAAATTAAAATCAACTATGGTAACATTAGGAGTGCGTAATTCTACTGTTAAATGCAGAGGAGAGTGCGGATAGCTGGAAAGAGTACAATGAACACCTATATGAGCGGAAAGACTTGTCTTACGTGAAGAACCACTGTCGATGTACAAGGGATAGGGGATCCTGTAGAATCAGAATTTAAAGAAGCTTCGGAAGACTTAAGGTCAGATAAGGCAGAAGGGATATATAACATCCTGTCAGAGTCTCTAAATCATATTGGAAGTGGCACCAAACCGACTATTCACGTTGGTGTGTTGAATGTATGGGTCTGGCAATATAGCATGTGAATTTCGGAAAAACATCCTCACAGACTGAGCTGCGACACAGTTACATTCGTCCATTACCTGCACCTACGTGTGAACTCGTTGCAGTAGAACGCCGGTAGGAAAGCCGAGCAGAAACCTATCGTACTGCAACTCGCACCAGGCTGCATACAACGTAACTAATCTTAAGAATCGTGAAAATAATTTAAATGAAAAGTGGAAATACTGGGAAAACTTCAGTACATTCTGAACCTTGATATGTACACGTTCACTGCCACGCCAGTGCTAATCCTAACACAGCCATGCACAAACCCTTTGATTTACGTTAGCAAGTTTATGGTAACGAATTTCCCGAAATCTGAACAGCTACTAAGCAAAAAGTTGTTCTTAAATGAAAATGCTCGCTCCACTATTAAGTTTATCGGTGTCTAATGCACTCAAGCTTTGTCACCGACCTGCTTAATATGGCAAGCGGACTTACTGTCTTTTCTCATACACAAAATTACTTAAAAAGTCCGTAATTTCTAAAAAAACATACCGGAATAAATATGTCTTCACTTTAAAACACATCTGAAACAAGTATAAGGGTACAACTTTGCTTCCACCGTTTTTTCCCCAACATTTGAGGCTTTAATGAAACAAACTGGTTTCACACGTATCACTCAAAGTATTTTCCATCGCTGGCCACTACTTCCTCACATCTTTCGGGCAGTGTACGAATCCCGCATCGAAAAAATCGTTCATCTTTTCAAGCGATCCACGAATCAATCCAATTTGTGACTTCTTCATGAGCTCAGAAGTGTTGGTCAGCCAGGCCATTCTCCATTGATCTAAAACAGGTGACAGTCAGAGGGAGCAATGTGTGGAGAATACGCCGGCGGCGGGGGGGGGGGGGGGGGGGGGGATAACTTCCCATTTCAACGTTTCCAAGTGCGTTTTGATCTCTTCTACAACGTGGGGTCAAACGTTGTCGTGCTGTAAAATCACTTTATCGTGTCTCCCGCTGTATTGCGGCCGTTTGTCTTTTAATGCTCTGCTCAAACGCATTAATTGCATTCGATAACGAGTACCTGTGTTTGTTTCACTTGGTTTTAACACCTCATAGTACACGACGCCGAGCTGGTGCCATCAAACGCAGAGCATGATCTTGGAGCCGTGAATATTCGGTTTGGCCGTCGACGTGGAACCGTGGCAGGGATAGCGCCATGATTTTTTGTGTTTACGGTTATCGTAATAAACCCATTTTACGTCCCCGGTCACAATACGATGCAGAAATCCCTTTAGTTTTTGCCTCTGAATCAACTGTTCGCTAACACATAAACGCCGTTCAACGTCTCTTGGTTTCATCTCACACGGGACCTAAGTTCCTTCCTTCTGAATTACGTCCATAGCCTTAAGACGTTTTAAAAAGGCTTGCTGTGTCACTCCCACTAATCGTGCGACTTCCCCTTGAGTTTGACGCGAGTCTTAACTCTGCAATGTCTCCAATTCTGCATCATCGAAAACATTCTCTCTTCCACCACTATGCCGGTCTACGACGTTAAAATCACCGTTCTTGAAGTGTTGAAACCACTCAAGACGCGTTCTTTCACTAATAGCGTCCTCACCGTATGTACTTGAGAGCATTCGATGAGACTCAGCCGCGTTTTTTTTTCATATTGAAACAAAACAGTAACATCTCCCGCAAATGGCGAGAATTAGGCTCGCAAACTGACATTTTCAATCAAGAACTACTTTATGATGCAGACAAAAATCGACTAATGTTTGAATGAGGTTATGTTGAGCGAGGTCCAAGCTAACTGCCTGACGTCTGCAATCCGTTTCTTTCGACCGCTACTTACCATTGCCGCCACCTGTCGGCAAACGGCGGAAGCAAAGTTGTACACCTTGTAGCACAACTAAAACCAGCAAATCAAAACTTCCTTCGGAGCTCATACTACACACAACCATACCACTGAAACGCTGGACTCCGACACCTTCTATAAGCATTCTGTATCTCCAAGAGAAAAGACGTGCTAAGAATATTCCATTCTGATTGGTCTGTTTTCTTTAAGGCCAATACAAAAACATTATTCTCCAGCCTTAGTCCGCGCTTTTCATGACTAACCAATCAACAGATAACACTCTTTCGTTCTGTACTTTTTCCCGAAATAAATATTTAACATTCTGCTGCCTTGTTTACACTTTATGTTATTAATTATCCTCATTTGCACTCGTATTAACTTTCCTTTTACCATAAACTTACTTAACATTTTATGATACAAAATTCTCCGTCGACTACATTCACATTGTCTTAAAATTTTCACACACCAGTTCGCACAGCGTTTATGATCTACATATTTGCTTTAGGCCACATTCACGCATCATTCACACTAGTGTACAAACATAAAGAAATAAAAGATCCTTCAAGAAATAAACAGAACAATTCGCAAAAACATTCTCTTGACCTCTTTCTTAATTGTCTGTGCGAGCTATTGGGCTCTGGTTGTCAAAATTCTTAACTAGATTAAAGTTCTTTATGTTTAGTCCTGTCCGGTACTGTCCTCTAGCAGATGAAAATTGGTACTACGTACTTGAGAAAACCAGCTTCAGACCATCTTTCACCGTGCACGCTTGAGTCATTCTCCCGATACACAGGCTCTAGACAGGAGCGGTATAAGGCACCACGCCTCAACTGCAAGCGCTGATAAGTGCAAGAATTATCGCACAGTCAGCTTAACAGCTCATGCATCCTAGTTGCTGACAAGAATAATATACAGAATAATGGAAATGAAGATTGAGGATGCGTTACATGATGATCAGTTTGGCTTTTGGAAACGTAAAGGGACCAGAGAGTCAGTTCTGGCGTTGCCGTTAATAATGGAAGACTAAAGAAAAATCAAGACAATTTCATGGGATTCTTTGACCCAGAAAGGCGTTCCACAATGTCCAATCGCGCAAAATGTTCAAAATTATGAGGAAAATAGGGGTAAGTTGTAGGGAGAGAAGGAAAATGTACAACATGTACCACATCGAAGAGGGAATAATAATAGTGGAAGGCCTAGAACGAAGTGTTCTGACCGAAAAGATTGTAAGACAGTGATACAGACTTTCACCACTGCTATACTTCTAATAAGCAATGTCAGAAGTAAAAGAACATTTAAAAGTGGAATTAACATTCACGGGGAAAGGATATCAGTGAAAAGATACACTGATAACATTTCTATCCTCAGTGGAAGTGAATAAGAATTACAGGATATGCTGAATGAAAAGGACAATCTAATGAGTACAGAATATCGACTGAGCTTAAATCGAAGAAAGACGAAAGTAATTAAAAGCGTCAGAAATGAGAACATCGAAAAAATTAATATCAGGTTCCATGGTCACGAAGTAGATTGAGTCAAGGATTTCTGCTACCTAGGTAGTAAAATAACTCACGACGTATGCAACAAGGAGGACGGCAAAACGAGACTAACACTGGCAGAAAGCACATTCCTGGCCAAGAGAAGTCTACTAGCATTAAACATAGACCTTAATTTGAAAAATAAATTTCTGAGAATGTATGTTTGGAGCACCGTGATGTTTGATAGTGAAACATGTAGGAAAAGTGGAATGAAGGAATCAAAGCACTTGAAATGTGGTGCTACAGAAGAATGTTGAGAATTAGCTGGACTGACAAGGTAAGGAGTCTTCCGGTGAATCGGCGAGGAATGGAATATGTGGAAAACAATGAAAAGAAAAAGAGACAGGATGATAGGACATCTGTTAAGATATCATGAAATAAGTTTCATGGTACTATAGGAACCCGCAGAGGGTAAAAACTGTGGAAGAAAACAGAGATTGGAATATACCCAGCAAATCTATGAGGACAGAAATTGCAATAGCTTCTCGGAGATGAAGAGACTGTAACAGGTGAGGCAACAAGAGTGGCAAATGTTTTCACTGGAGGAGTTTGGATGCTCTGGTTTGTAGGTACATGCTCAAATCAAACACACAGAATATTTAGGCATTCCAGTTGTCCACCATCTTCAGACATCTAGCTTATTGGCTTAGGAGACTTTTATTTTCTCTTTGTTGTTTTTTCTGTTCCTAGAGAGCGCGCTGGCAGCTGTTAAAACTGCTCTACAGTAACAGCCTAAACATGCTCAATTAATTTTTAACTCATGAGTTCGGCAAGTCACCTATCAGAAGATCTGTAGAAGAATTAAAATGGTTGCTAAATTATTGTTCTTGGATAACTGATGGACATATATGCAGCACGTTCAGGAACCGCTTTTGAATGCAAGAGTGACAAAAAGTGACGTCATACGTTTATTTCAAGACGGACAGCAGTGGCCAACGCTAGTGGTTTATAATCTGTCCATCCTCCCCCCCCCCCCCCTCTCCGTCACACTCTCTTTCTTTCTCTCACTTCCTCTTTCTATCCATGTCACTTTCTCTCTCGCTCTCTCTCTCTATCTATCTATCCATCTATCCCCCTCTCTACCTCTCTCTCTCCCTCACTACCTCTCTCTCTCTCTCTCTCTCTCTCTCTCTCTCTCTCTCTCTTCCCCTGTCTCTGCACCTCTATCTCTCCCCCCTCTCTACCTCTCCCTCTCTCTCTCTCTCTCTCTCTCCCTCTCTCTCTCTCTATCCCCCTCTCTACTTCTCTCTCTCCCTCACTACCTCTCTCTCTCTCTCTCTCTGTCTCCCTGTCTCTGCACCTCTCTCTCTCTCCCCCCTCTCTACCTCTCTCTCTCCCTCACTACCTCTCTCTCTCCCTGTCTCTGCACCTCTCTCTCTCTCCCCCCTCTCTACCTCTCTCTCTCTCATTCACACACACACACACACACATAAACGCACGAGCGCACACCTTCAGCTCATAAACATTCCTGCAGGGTCTCAGTACTCTGTTTACAAGCAACGTCTCGGGGGTCTACTGTGCTATAGGAACCTGGAGTACTCGTTATGTTCGTGCCCCCATTCCTTTCATTTCGCCGAGATCTGTAATGGTGACTTGCGGAGAAACCGTGTTGCCCAGATATTTATTTATTGCTGTGCGTCCAGTGCCAGTACCACGCAGCGTCAGGTCTTGTGCTTCATGTTTATGGTGTCTTATCTCCTGAACTGTGTGTCGCAGAGTAGTATAATTCTGTAGTTACATTCAGCAACTTACGTTGATATGATTTGCAAACTGTGTTGCATGTGGAAACAGTAGCAAAGAAGCAATTAATTTAAACGTCGTCCACGTTGCGCCAGTTTTCACACATCTCACAGTTTATGAAATCATATCGTACAATAATGAAATTTTTCAGTTACATTCTGTGGTATATATATATATATATTTGGTCATCAGTCTTCTGACTGGTTTGATGCGGCCCGCCACGAATTCCTCTCTTGTGCTCACCCCTTCATCTCAGAGTAGCACTTGCAACCTACGTCCTCAATTATTTGCTGGATGTATTCCAATTTCTGTCTACCTCTACAGTTTCTGCACGGTACAACTCCCTGTAGCACAATGTCTTAACAGATGTCCTATCTTCCTGCCCCTTCTCCTTATCAGTATTTTCCACATGAAACTTCCTGGCATATTAAAACTGTGTGCCGGACCGAGACTCAAACTCGTGACCTTTGCTTTTCGCGGGTATGTGCTCTACCACTGAGCTACCCAGGCACGACTCACGCCCCGTCCTCACAGCTTTACTTCTGCCCGCGAAAGGCAAAGGTCCCGAGTTCGAGTCTCGGTCCGGCACACAGTTTTAATCTTCCAGGAAGTTTCATATCAGCGCACACTCCGCTGCAGAGTGAAAATCTCATTCTGTGTTTTCCACATGTTCCTTTCCCCCCGATTCTGCGCAGAACCTCCTCATTCTTTACCTTATCAGTCCATCCAATTTTCAACATTCGTCTGTAGCACCACACCTCAGATGCTTCGATTCTCTTCTCTTCCGGTTTTCCCACAGTCCATGTTTCACTACCCCAGGATGCTGTACTCCAGACGTACATTGCCAGAAATTTCTTCCTCAAATCGAGGCCCATATTTGATATTAGAAGGCTTCTCTTGCCCAGAAACGCTCTTTTTGCCGTTGCTAGTCTGCTTTTAATGTCCTCCAAGCTCCGTTCGTCACTCGTTATTTTACTGTCTAGGTAAAAGAATTCCTTAACGTCATCTACACCACGTGGCTAGGGCCTCCCATCGGATAGACCGTTCACTTGTTGCAAGTCTTTCGAGTTAACCACTTCGGCGATTTGCATGTCGATGGGGATGAAATGACGACGATAAGGATAAAATAACACCCAGTTCCTGAGAGGAGAAAATCTCTCACCCAGCGGGGAATCGAACCCGGGCCGTTGGGTGTGACATTCCGTCGTGATGACATCTTTTTTTTTTCGATATAGTTCGTTGCGTTTCGTCTGGGAGGACGTCACAAGACATCTGTTCAAGTTGATCGTTGATTCCTTGACTCAGTTTTTTTTTTTTTTATTACAGAGAGCACGCAGCCCTCTGAGCGAACACGCTGAGCTGTCGTGCCGGCATCACTCAGCTACCAGGGGCGGACATTCTACATCGTGACCATCAATCCTGATGTTAAGTTTCTCGCTGATCTCATTTCCACTACTTCTCATTACCTTCGCCTTTCGTCGATTTACTCTCAATCCATACTCTGTACTCATTAGACTGTTCATTCCGTTCAGCAGATCATGTAATTCTTCTTTCCTTTGACTCAAGACAGAAATCACTGATATCCTTTCACCATGAATTTTAAATCCACTCCTGAACCTTTCATTTTATTCTCATATTTGCTTCCTCGAGGTAAAGATAGAACAGTAGGCCGAAAGGCTACATCCTTGTCTTACACCCTTTTTAATACGAGCACTTCGTTCTTGGTCGTCCACTCTTATTATTCTCTATCCGCTTTTGTACATATTGTATGTAACCAGCCTCTCCCTATAGCGTACCCCTACTTTCTTCAGAATTTCGAACGTATTGCACCATTTTACATTGTCGAACGCTTTTTCCAGGTCGACAAATCCTATGAACGTGTCTTGATTTTTCTTTAGTCTGGCTTCCATTTCTAACCGCAACGTCAGAACTGCCTCTCTCGTGCCTTTACCTTTCCTAAAGCCAAACTGATCGTCATCTAGCGCATTTCCTTCCTTCTGTATATTATTCTTGTAAGCAACTTGGATGCATGAGTTGTTTAGCTGATTGTGTGCTAATTTTCGCACTTGTCAGCTCTTGCCGTCTTCGGAATTGTGTGGATGATGCTTTTCCGAAAGTCAGATGGTATGTCGGTAGACTCATACATTCTACACACAAACGTGAATAGTCGTTTTGTTGTCACTTCGCCCAATGACTTTAGAAATTCTGATGGAATGTCATTCATCCCTTCTGCCTGATTTGATCTTTAGTCCTCCAAAGCTCTTTTAAATTCTGATTCTAATACTGGATCCCCTATCTCTTCTAAATCGACTCCTGTTTCTTCTTCTATCACAGAGGCTTTCAGTGTATTCTCTCCACCTATCCGCTCTCTCCTCTGCATTGGAATTACGGTTGCACTCTTAATGTTGTCACCACTGCTTCGATTTAGTGTCACCGAAGGTTGTTTTGACTTTCCTGTATACTGATCTGTCCTTCCGACAATCATTTCTTTTCCGATGTCTTCATATTTTTCCTGTAGCCATTTCGTCTTAGCTTACCTGCACTTCCTATTTATCTCATTCCTCAGGGACTTGTATTTCTGTGTTCCTGACTTTCCCGAAACATTTTTATACTTCCTCCTTTCATCGATGAATTGAAGTATTTCTTCTGTTACCCATGGTCTCTTTTATCTTCTTTTTACCTATGTTTTCCTTTTTAGAGATGTCCATTCATCTTCAACTGTACTGCCTACTGAGCTATTCTTTATTGCTGTATCTGTAGCCTTAGAGACCTTCAACCGTATCTCGTCATTCCTTAGTAGGTCCGTATCCAACTTCTTTCCGTATTGATTCTTCCTGACTAATCTCTTTAACTTCAGCCTACTCTTCATCAACACTATATTGTCATCTGTATCTATATCGGCTCCCGGGTACACCTTAAAAGCCAGTATCTGACGTCAGAATCTTTATCTATGTAATGATGTAATCTAACTGAAATCTTCCCATATCACCCGGCCTTTTCAAAGCATACCTCCTCCCTTTATGTTTCTTGAACAGAGTATTCGCTGTTAGTAGCTGAAACTTGTCATAGAACTCGATTAGTCTTTCTCCTCTCTCATTCCGTGTCCCAAACCCATATTCTCCTATAACCTTTTCTTCTACTCCTTCCCCTTCAACTGCATTCCAGTGCCCCATGATCATTAGATTTTCTTCCCCCTTTACTTACTCTATTACCCTTCCAGTACCCTCATACACTTGCTCTGTCTCTTCAGCTTGCGACGCCGTCATGTATACCTGAACTATAGTTGTCGGCGTTGGTTTGTTGTCGATTCTGATAACAACAACCCTGTCACTGAATTGTTCACAGTAACATGCTCTCTGCCCTACCTTTCTATTCCTAATGACTCATACTCCCGTCATACCATTTTCTGCTGCCGTTGATATTACCCTACACTCATCTGACCAAGAACCCTTCTCTTCTTTGCACTTCACTGACCCTACTAAATCTAGATTGAGCCTTTGCATTTTCCTTTTCAGATTTTCTGGTTTCCCTACCATGTTCAAGCTTCTGACATTTCACGCCCAGACTCGTAGAACGTTATCCTTTCGTGGATTATTCAATCTTTTTCTCGTGGTAACGTCCCCCTTGGTAGTCCCCTCCCGGAGACCCAAATGGGGGACTGTTCCGGAATCTTTTGCCGATGGAGAGATCAACATGACACTTCTTCAATTTCAGTCCACATGTCCTTTGGATACACTTTACGTGTCTTTAATGCAGTGGTTTCCATTGCCTTCTGCATCCTCATGCTGTTGATCATTGCTGAGTCTTCCGCCTTTAGGGGCAGTTTCCCACCCACAGGACAAGAGAGTTCCTTGAACCTTTGTCCACTCTTCCGCCCTGTTTGACCATGCCGTGGGCAGAATGAGGGTGACTTCTTATGTCGGAAGTCTTCGGCCGCAAATGCTGATTATTAATCAAAATTTAAGCAGTGGCGGATTTCGAATCCGGGATCGAAGACATTTTAATTATGAATCAAAGACGCTACCCCTTTTTTTTTGTTCATTGGTGATCGTTGTGTTTGGTCGTTACGGAGGTCACGTGACATCCGACCAAGTTCGTTTGTTGATCCTTCCACTCAGTTTTTTTTTTAATTTTTTTATTACAGAGGCCAAAATCACCTCTCTGACCGAACACGCTGAGCTACCGTGCCGGCCTGTCTTGCCTCATGCGGTACTTCTACTGCATGAACAGCGGAAAAACAATAAGCGATAGACATTTTTCCTTTTATCATTTTGAATGCTCAGCGAGAAAAAGTTTCGTTAAGGTTTCAAATTTTGTGTAAAATTGGTTGCAAATTGCTAAATGCTATAATTCTCAATTACTGCACAATGAAGTCTGGTAAATCACGTGTCGTGAGCTACTCGTCTTTTTCTCCCCCACCTCCAGTCCTTTGATAGATAGGTGGTTCTCACCCCTGCAGTTGCTTGACTTTGAGGTACATGTGTATTAGGCTTTGATGAAATCGGTCCAGTGGCTTTGCAGGAAATGCGAAACGTACGTACACACACACATACATACACCTATTTTTATAATACGGATTTCAGTCTTAATTATAATGTACTCAAGTAATTTAAGTCCGTCTCTGCTTTAAAGCTGTTCGTCGTGTGTTTAGCGTCAACGAATACTTTACTGAACGCAACATCCTCTAGTAGCATTTATCCCCGCGTAAGAGTCCTGGTCTACTTGATTTGGATAGTATATAATAGTTTTCACGTTATGGTTGGGGAACTTTCCTGTCACCACAGTCACTAGTTAACCTAGGCTGAGAAATCGTGTGCACCATACGTCAGTGAGTCGTGAAAACTTAGATATATGCATCGCAAATACGGTATTCGTGCACAGTATTGTCTGAGGTCAAGATTGCGGAATAGTCGATCTTTTGCCTTAACGAATGAGGAAAACGGCCCAACAACCATATTCATTTGAGCTGTCCGATGTACCAGAGCAGTGGCTGCTATTCCGCTGCGCGGTTTCGATGCGTTCTTGTCTCACCTGCCTGTCCTGTAAGCTTTTGTGCTAAGTGTTAAGCAGTAATGCTTTCGGCGCGATAGTATTAGTGATTCTAAACAGAAAACTTCCTGTGAACATACGCCACATTCAGTATGATTTCCGAGATAGAACATATTTAATATCACTACTGTACGTTATATACTGAAAATCGCACCCTCGAGCGAAAACAGAATTAAACTACATTAAATTTCCTACAAACATTTCTATAGGGCTGATAGTTTGCGCGAATGTTGAAAATCTTGCGCGACTTGCATCCGGTGTAGCTTAGGTAGTTTTTGTAGTCCAGTTTGAGGTAGTTTCCCGCCGAGGTAGATCTCTAGTGTGCCGCATTATTACGTATTTTTAATTTCGGCGAGGGCGTAGACAGCTCGTGAATTAGCGGAATATTATTGAAGCAGTCAGATCCAAATTTTAGGTTGACAGTTACGATTCTTACGCTGGTAGATTAATTTATCAGTGGATCTGCGGCACAGTGGTCGTTAACATCTGTACGTGCAGAAGAACGACCAAAACATAGTTCCACAACCCGACAACTCGCTGTTTTTGCGAAGAAACAAGAAAATACTGTAACTGAAGCAGTCAGTTTTAACAGTGCATCCATGACGGCCAGTAGTGTCTTTTGTTGCGCCAGGCTATAACTGCTGCTACTAATATTAATATTTTAAAAAACTGATGAGACTTTTCGTACTACGAGACGCAGTATACCTGTAATAGTATTTCAATATTCAGTATTCAGTCATTTCCTTTACAATATCAGTCAGTTTACAGAACGTGCAGTATTTTTAATTTCGGCATGGGTGGTTATCGCGTGAATTGGTGGAAACATTATTGTAGCAGTAATATTCGAATTTTAGGCTCCCAGTTGTAAGACTGGTAAATTAATTTACCAGGCAATTTTCATTTTAATTCCTTTGTAGGAGTAGATTCAACCGAGACAGACTACAGCAGTTCAAAAAATATGAACTTTAGCGTTAGGATTCAATATTTTACTCTCAGAAAGTGAGCCACCACAAACTGTAAGGAGTTCGGGAGGATGACGATTAAAACCCGCGTCCGGCCATCTTCATTTAGGTTTTTCGTGATTTCCTTAAATCGATTCAAACGCCGGGATGGTTCTTTTGAAAGAACACGGGCAACATCCTTCTCCATCCTTCCATAATCCGATGGAACGAAGTTGTTTGACGAAACAAATTTTTCCAAAAATCATGAATAAATTGAGTTTTCCCCACTAGTCGCTCTTCTCCCATCACTCAACAACAATCTGAAATTTATATTTTCCTACTTATATCTGAAATTTGTATTTTAGCGGAGAGTAGAGTAAAGCATGCAACCGTACCGTTACAAAATGCGGAAAGCCTGTGGACATGCGGAATATACTAGCAATTTTCACTGAAAACGACTTGTTTGACATTTGGGAGCGTCAGGCCACAATAGCCGATGCAGTATCGCACAGCAATCTGTGCTGCGCTTTCGCATCCGGCGGACGTGTTATTAACGGATAGAGGAGGTCCAGTTTCCTGGCGTAGTGTTCTCAATAAACAATGGCAGCCGTTAAGTCACGCTTTGCCGAGGCCCTACTCTGTGTATGTGTATGTCTGTTTGTGTTTGTGTGTGTGTGTGTGTGTGTGTGTGTGTGTGTGCATGGTGTAGTGTGGGTTGGGAGAGGGGGTGGCTGCTGTGTGTTCAGCAGCCCGCCGTCTGGATTTATCGGCGACACTGCCGTTAAAGAGGCGTCCGGAGGTCGTTTGGTGCCAGATGGACCGCGCGGTGGCGATGGAGGCGGCGGCGGCGGCGGCGGCGCGGGGGCTTCGGGGGGGCCGATCGAAACCGCCTCCACATCAGAGGGGTGACCGGGGGGGAGGGGTAGCTGGCTGCAAATTGCGTAGCTCGCCGCACAAAATGACTTGCCGCGCGATGTGGCGATTTGCGTGTACCACTGGGGTGGGTTGTGACAGAGTAGCAGCGGAAATGTAGGGAGGGTGGGCGACCTAGATGTAGCGCGCAGCTGTGAAAACCTCTCTCTTTCTCTCTCTTCCTCTCTCTCTCTCTCTCTCTCTCCTCATCTCCCTCTTTCTCTCTGTCGGTCATCCAGGAAATGAGCGGTCTACGAGCGACTAGCCTGTTATCCGTCTGACCTACGGAGTCGTAAACGTACCAGAAAACAACAGCGCCTAATGCTGAAAATGACTTCCGTTGGTTCGGTGTACGAAATAAATTCGATGCTAGTTTGCGCTGACGATGGTGCAGAATAGAGCCTGACACTTCCAGAGCGTTTACATCTGGGAAATGAAATGAAGTTACTATCACAAGCTGTCTCATAGTCGCGAATAAAAACAGTGCTCCGCGGAGTATTAAATTTGTTTTATTACTGTCTGTGGTCACAAAATTGTCGTCCGTGCTGACCATCTTTAGATACGTTTGAAACATATCCTAAAACAGAATGGCATCGTCAAAAGATACATAAAAATATCAGTTGATGCTACTTTTATGCACAATTACTAGGATGCACGCGTGAGATGAACGAAACCGGTCAAGTAATCACATTTTACGCGAATTGTGCCTGTGTTCCGCATATTAATGAGAACGGTTGCTGTGTCCCCTCCTGGAGATGCCAGTGTTTGCTGAGATACTGTAACAACAGTGAGGAGTTGTTGTAATAACTAACCCCAGTGACCTGACTAGTGCCCTGAACTGAATTTCTATTGGAGCACAATTTTGTGACGGGTTGAAAAAAATAGAGGAAGAGAGAAAGGAAAGGGGCAGTAAGAGGGCTATGAAGAAGGGGGAAAGATGAAGTAGTAGTAACAGAAGAAAAGGAAGAAGAAGAGGAAGGGAATAGACAAGAGGGCACTAAAGCGGGAAGAGGTGGCGATGTATGGATCGGAATTTTGAGGATATTCGCATGCAGTGAGCAGCGGTTCCATTACGCCTGCCTCAGCTATTTTTCGGAAACCAAACGAAGCGAATCTCGATGTTTCAGCTGAACCGCAGGAACGGATGTGCACTACTGGCTATTAAAATTGCTACACCACGAAGATGACCTGCTACAGACGCGAAATTTAACCAACAGGAAGAAAATGCTGTGATATGCAAATGATTAGCTTTTCAGAGCATTCACACAAGGTTGGCGCCGGTGGCGACACCTACAACGTGTTGATGTGAGAAAAGTTTCCAACCAATTTCTCATTCACAAACAGCAGTTGACCGGCGTTGCCTGGTGAAACGTTGTGATGCGTGTGTGTAAGGAGGAGAAATGCGTACCATCACATTTCCGACTTTGATAAAGGTCGGATTGTAGCCTATCGCGATTGCGGTTTATCGTATCGCGACATTGCTGCTCGCGTTGGTCGACATCCAATGACTGTTAGCAGAATATGGTGTTGGTGGGTTCAGGAGGGTAACACGGAACGCCGTACTGGATCCCAACGGCCTCGTATCACTAACAGTCGAGATGACAGTCATCTTATCCGCATGGCTCTAGCGGATCGTGCAGCGAAGACTCGATCCCTGAGTCAACAGAGGGGGACGTTTGGAAGACAACAAACATCTGCACGAACAGTTCGACGACGTTTGCAGCAGCATGGACTATCAGCTCGGAGACCATGGCTGCGGTTACCCTTGACGCTGCATCACAGACAGGAGCGCCTGCGATGGTGTATTCAACGACGAACCTGTGTGCACAAATGGAAAAACGTCATTTCTTCGGATGAATCCAGGTTCTGTTTACAGCATCACGATGGTCGCATCCGTATTTGGCGTCATCGCGCTGAACGCACATTCGAAGTTTGTTTTCCTCACGCTATATTGGCGTATCACCTGGCGTGATGGTATGGGGTGCCATTAGTTACACGTCTCGATCACCTCTTGTTGGCATTGATGGCACTTTGAACAGTGGACGTTACATTTCGGATGTGTTACGACACATGGCTCTGCTCTTCATTCGATTCCTGCGAAACCCTACATTTCAGCAGGATAATGCACGACCAAATGTTGCAGGTCCTGTACGGGTCACTCTGGACACAGAAAATGTTCGACTGCTGCCCTGGCCAGCACATTCTCCAGATCTCTCACCAATTGGAAACGTCTGGTCAATGGTGGCCGAGCAACCGGCTCGTCACAATACGGCAGTCATTACTCTTGATGAACTGTGATATCGCGTTGAACCTTCATTGGCAGCTGTACCTGTACACGCCATCCAAGCTCTGTTTGACTCAATGCACAGGCGTATCAAGCCGTTATTAGCCCAGAGGTAGTTGTTCTTGTTGTGGACTGGCAAGACAGCCAATCCATTATGACAGGAAGCCGAAAGGCACGCGTTTAAGCTCACGCAGGCTGGCGTGAGATCTGGAAAATAACAAGGAATTGAGACCAGCAAAAAAGGTACATAGCTTCTGGAATACTTAACTTTAATCCATAATTGGTGAACATCGCTCTTGATGGTACATGTTTTACAATCAATAGTAAATGATAATGGCGCCTTGCTAGGTCGTAGCAAATGATGTAGCTGAAGGCTATGCTAACTATCGTCTCCGCAAATGAGAGCGTAATTTGTCAGTGAACCATCGCTAGCAAAGTCGGCTGTACAACTGGGGCGAGTGCTAGGAAGACTCTCTAGACCTGCCGTGTGGCGACGCTCGGTCTGCAATCACTGATAGTGGCGACATGCGGGTCCGACGTATACTAACGGACCGCGGCCGATTTAAAGGCTACCACCTAGCAAGTGTGATGTCTGGTGGTGACACAATAGTTCTGGGTACTGATTTCTCAGGATCTGTGCACCCAAATTGCGTGAAAATGTAATCACATGTCAGTTCTAGTATAATATATTTGTCCAATGAATGCCCGTTTATCATCTGCATTTCTTCTTGATGTAGCAATGTTAGTGGCCAGTAGTGTATGAATAGTATGTTTTATGTTGGTAATGAAACAATAAAAAAGGAGACACATTGTTCTTACAAGCAATGTTACTTCGGACTATGTGTTCCTACCATTTTGAACGTATCACACAAAAGGATCTCCTTCTAATCAAATAGGAGTCCTGTTTCAACATAAAAAGCAGCGAAGTGCGAGTAGGACTCGCATTCTGAGGACTCCGTGCAAAGTTAATTATGCATAAAACTAATAAAAATAATAATAAGAAGAAATTCGTTTATCAGAATGGCTTTGTGTAATTCTTTCTATTGCACTCTACCTAAGCGACTTTCGTGTTCCTAACCTATCCCAGATATCCAACTGCCTATTAGGAGCCAACAGTTTAACGTGGAATTTGAACCACGTTGTATTTTCTGAAACTTCTAACATCGTCGAGAGGCACAGGCTAGATTAAGTTTGACTGAAAAGTCGGTGGTCCTACCGCGAGTCTATTCCGCGATTAGTCGGTTGCGAGGGACGCGCATTGCCGTATTAGTACTTTTTCTAGTTTTTCTTGTAACAGTGAAATTAGTTTTACTACCTATAACAAATTAATTATGCATTGAGCCATTAATGGCAAAGAAAGAAGTTTTATTTATGAAATGTGAATCCATAGTGTTTTGAATCCTAGAGGAAGTGGTGTTGATGGCAATATCTTTGTGATGTGTCGTCTATCTTTTGTCTGCTTTTCTTCTTCTGTCACTTTGTTTCTTACGCTTTCCTTCTCCTGCCCCTGTGTTGTTAAGACACACACATTAATGAAATTACTCATTTTTTGTAGAAACATTGTGTTACACTCTTTCATTTATACTAATGTCACCGTTTTTATGTTATTAACAGGTTTCGTAACGAAATGCTGTAGAGTCTTGCTGGATGAGTTGTATTAACCGGCATTCGCGAAGATTGACTAGTAGCCATTACGGACACCTGACTGAGATGACTTCGAATTCTAGCAGTTGCCTAGAAACTGCACATCATTTGATTAAAAAAGTCCGACTGGCCAGTGTGAATCAAATTAGCGCACTTGAGATGTTCCAAATGTTCACGCTCGCGAAAATACGAAGCCAAGCCAGTTATTTAGAGAGAACAACATCTTGTATCTACATATTTTAAATTCGTAGATCTCAATTTAACTCGCCTGGTTCTCGTAAGTGTCAGATGAAACTACCAGGCCGCACATGAACGTAGATAATTCATCAATAGCTACGAAGAGCGAGTTTGCAGGTACTAAAATATGTGATATAGATGGACATATCTTTTGACTGCACTGACTTAAAGGCTCGAGAAGGCATCCCATAACTTCAAGGGACAGTAGACAGTAGTTTTAGACAGAAATTTCAAAATCTCTACCTGCTCCTGAGAACAAGTCGTCTTAACGGTCGGACACATACATAGACAGACAGACGGTCAACGAAGTGATCCTAAGTGATTCGTTTTTACGATTAAGGTGCAGAACCGTAAAAAGGATAACTGAAGTCTCGATGTTTTAGCTCATTTTAAACTCGAGTTCATCTCCGTACATAACTAAAAACTGAAGTAGCAATGATCCGCTACGAATTCCTCTCCTTCTTCATTTACTTATTCCATATTTTCCAATCTCTGTCTGCCTCCACAATTTTTACCCTCTACAGCTCTCTATAGTTCCACGGAACTTATTCCCTGATATCATAACAGATGCCCTGTCGTTTTGTCCTTTCTTCTTATCCCCGTTTTCCTGATATTTCTTTCCTCTCTGATTCTGCGCAGAACCTCCACACTCCCTACCTTGTCAGTTCACCTGATTCGTCTGTAGCTTCGGTCCCCTTTATTCCTGTTTTCCCGCAGCCCCTATTTCACTACCATACAGTGCTGAGCACCAAACAAACTTTTTCAGAAATATCTTCCTCAAAATGAGGCCAGTGTTTGATACTAGTAGTCTTCTCTTGGTAAGGGATGCCCTTTTGGCCAGTGCTTCACTACTTTCGATGTCCTCATTGCTCCGTGCATCATTGGTTATTTTACTGCCTACGTAGTAGAATTCCTTCATCTACTTCGTGATCCCCAATCCTGCTGTTAAATTTCTCGCTGTTCACATTTCTGTTACTTCCCATTACTTTCGTCTTTCTTCGATTTACTCCCAATCCATATTCTGTACTCATTATATTATTCATTCCATTCAGCAGACCATGTAATTCTTCTTCCGTTCCACTGAGGATAGCGATGTTTCCAGCGAATCGTATCACTGATATACTTTCACCTTGAATTTTAAGGGGGGGATGTAATGGATTTTGGTCAAAAAATCGATATTTGAAAAATATTATTTTCTTGGTCTAAACAATTTAATGTATGTTGTGTGTAAATTATATCGTGAGAGCAGCTTTAGAAATGCCTTTAAATTGTTAAACTGATTAACTCTGGACTGGCGGCCGCTCCCACATTTCCTGACATTCGGGAAACTGCTTGCTTCAGCGGAATTTTCGTCAGTGTGAAGGCTACCTTTGGCTGACATCTATATCCCTGGCTGACATCTGTATCTTTGCCTGAAAACTTTCTTGCATGTGGGTTATTGACGTTTTCACAATACTAACACATATTAGTATGTGGAAGGTTGAATTCGCAAACCTTTACGTAGAAGTCAAGATTTATGTATAATGGGTGGTGAAAAAACTGTGTTACGGAAACGGAGGTTTCATAGAAATTGGTTTACCAACAAAAAAGAGGAAGTAGCTCGAAATGAAGAACATAAGATCTCAGCTTCATTATCGAAACTTGGGACAGGAGAATTGTGCAGGTGCATGAATGATGTTGATATGGATTCCACTGGATTCAGACTTATTAACTTAGAGCTTCTCTGCCAGGCTATAATATTTTCATATTCATGAGTTAGCTGTAGGAATACGGAATGCATGATTGTTGTTGAAGAAAGAAGAGTGGGAATGGCTTCTAATTTTAAATTAATTTGTAATTCTTGTGGCAATGAACTTTCATTTTCCTCCTTCAAAAAAACTGACACTGCAATTTTAGGTTAGCATATCCTCTAAGATGCCTTGGACGGGGCAGGTAAGGGGGTACTTTATTGTGTGGTTTTCTGAACATGCCTCCACCTTGTGAAGGCTTGAAAAAATTAATAAAGAAATGTCTGCCAAAGTTTGTATGAAGAAAGCAGTGGAGGAATTGGTGGAAATATGCCAAGAAGAAGATCCTGGGGTAGATATTTATGACACTGAATCGCCTACAAATGTTACTGACCTTAGTGTGTCTGTAGATGGGACCTGAATGAAAAGGGGTCACATACATCTGTGTGGAGCTGCATCTGTTATTAGTGTTGACTCAGGTAAAGTTTTAGATGTAGAAATTATGTCTAAATACTGCCACCAGTGTACAACAAGGAAAATGTCCAACAATGTAGACAGTGAGAAACCGTCGCAAGAAAAGCGTGCTGTAGCATGCCCTAAAATTTATAGTGGCCTAAGTGGTGGCATGGAGGCTGCTGCAGTTGTGAGGATGTTCTCCAGATCCAATTACCAGTATGGTGTTAGATATACTAAATACCTTGGTGACGGGAACTTATCTTCGCTCAAAGCTGTAACAGATAAAAATCCGTACAATACAACAATAGAAATGTTGGAATGTGTTGGTCAGATCCAAAATAGGGCTGGTGGTAGGCTTCGTCGCTTGCTGAAAGAGAAGGAAGGTGAAGTACTTGAGGACAGAAAACCTCTACGAGGAAAAGGCAGGCATACTCTGAAAGAAATTAATTCTCTTCAGTTATTTTATGGGAGAACTATCGTGAAAAACACACATAATATACAGGTAATGAAGCGTGGTTTGGGGGCAATTTTTTTCCCGTAAACTATCGACTGACGAAACACCAATGCACAATCTGTGTCGAAAGATGATTGGTGTAAGTTCAACAACACCAACACTCATTACCAGAACCTGTTATGAATGCAATTAAGCCCACACTAAGGTTTCCTGCAAACCCTGATTTATTGAGGAAGTGTCTTCACGGAAGGACACAAAATGGAAATGAAAGCCTCAATAATTTCATTTGCATTGATGCTCAAAAAGGACGTTCTGTGAACTTGAAGTAATCAAAATAGGTGTCTATGATGCAGTTTTATGTTCGAATAATGGAAATAACAGCAGAATTGAAGTGCTGAAGAGAGTTGATATAGATCCTGGTGTGTTTTCAACAAAATCATTTTACAACATCGGCGAGAGCAGAGTCAAGAAAGTTAACAGATCAGTCTGTTAGCTGAAAATACAAGCCAGCCAGATTCGAAGAGGAGAGAAGAGTAAGCAGGAAGATGAAGAGTATCGGTATGGAGGATTTTAAAATTCAGGTAAGCTTATTACGTGTAGAAGTATGAGAAGAAAATCTTTGAGCCACATTTTCTCTGTTTTACAGTTTTTACGTTATTACAAGTCTTTTCTCTAAATGCTATGAAATTTTCAGAAACTGTTCGCAATGTGTTTCGGTCTCCCTAAAACTAAAAAATACGAGACCCTACTATTCCATTCTAATTTTTAGATGATCGTATGTAGAAAAACATTAATTTTGGATGTGCAAAGTTAAAAACTCTGTTAATGATACCATTTCCATCATAGATTACTAGCTGTAGTTCAGTGGCCTTATAACCTTCTCAGGACACTACAATCAGATTAATTGCATGATTAGAATTAGAGTTATCGTTTTTTTATAAAAAAAAGACAATAAAAGAACGAACAACTCAAATTTTAGGGAAAATATTAATCCTGCCTACTTTATTACATTTTCCCCGTAAAACACAGCTGTTTTGCTTTACACCGCAAAATTTTAGGTTTGTACATTCATAAATATGGCTATAATGATTTTTTAAATAAATTTTTACATTTTCCTTTACGTCCCCCCTTAATTCCACTCCTGAACCTTCCTTTTATTTCCGTCATTGCTTCTTCGATGTATATATTGAACAGTAGTTGCGAAACACTACATCCCTATCTTACACCCTTTAATCCGAGCACTCTGTTCTAGATCTACCACTCTTGTTATTCCCGTTTGGCTCTTGTACGTGTTGTATATTACCTCATAGCTTACCCCTATTTTCCTGAGAGATTCGAACGTCTTGCACCATTTTATGTTGTCGAACGCTTTTTCCAGGTCGACAAATCCCATGAACGTGTCTTGATTTCTCTTCAGTCTTTCTTCCATTAACAGCCTTTCCTAAAGCCAAACTCATCGTCATCTAACACATCCTCAATATTTTTTCCATCTTTCTGTATATTATTCTTGTCAACAACTTGGATGCATGAGCGGTTAATCTGCTTATGCGATAATTCTCACATTTGTCAGCTCCTCCAAGTCACACCACGCGATAAGCCCTCCTTTAGTATCAAACATTGATTTCGATTCCCTGCTCTGCCAGAGTATCGATATGGAGGGAAGGTAAGAGCCACAGAAGCGTCGCACCACGCCCACACCTAGCTACCAAGGAGGGTTCATTTTGTGAACTCCGCCATTATTTACCACAGCGGTTTCTGCGTCAGAACGAGCGTGAATGGTCATAAACTGTGATCTGGTTGCACCGAGCGGGCCCCTCACGCCCTCACGCACCTATACGCGGAGTGTTATGCCAAGTTATAGGAAAAAGACCAGTACAACATGCAGAACAACCATATTAAGTTGCATGTATCTGGCGACAGTTTGCTACACCACCTGCAGTATACGGAGAAGTAGAATACTTACACCTCTGATTTGTATTGGAGGGATGCGGTAGTCAGCCTACCGATTCTTTCATCGATCTAAAATGGCACGCCAAGACTTCCTCTCTTTTTATAACGTCTTCATACCAGAGCAGCACCTAGACCAAATGCATTCAATCACTTGTTCTATGTATTCCAGCCGCTATCTCCACTACAATAACCAGACTCAACGGCTCGTTCAATGGTTGAATTGAAACCGCTGAACAAGTAAGAAGCGTAAGGTATTAATTTCCGGGCATGCAGCCACGCCAATACTACACCATGAAAATAACGTGCTACAGACGCGAAATTTAACCGACAGGAAGAAGATGCTGTGATATGCAAATGATTAGCTTTTCAGAGCATTCACAGAAGGTTGGCACCGGTGGTGACACCTACAACGTGCTGACATGAGGAAAGCTTCCAACCGATTTCACATACATAACCAGCAGTTGACCGGCGTTGCCTGGTGAAACGTTGTTGTGATGCCTCGTGTAAGGAGCAGAAATGCGTACCAACATGTTTCCGACTTTGATAAAGGTCGGATTCTAACATCGCAATTGCCGTTTATCGTATCGCGACACTGCTGCTCGCGTTGGTAGAGATCCAATGACTCTTAGCAGAATATGTAATCGGTGGTTTCAGGAGGGTAATACGAAACGCCGTACTGGATCCCAACGGCCTCATATCGCTAGCAGTCGAGATGACAGGCATGTTATCCGCATGGCTCTAACGGATCGTGCAGGCACGTCTCGATCCGTGAGTCAACAGATGGGGACGTTGGCAAGGCAACAACTATCTCCACGAACAGTTGGACGACGTTTGCAGCAGCATGGACTATCAGCTCGGAGACCATGGCTGCGGTCACCCCTGACGCTGCCTCACAGACAGGAGCGCCTGCGATGGTGTATTCAACGACGAACCTGGATGCACGAATGGCAAAACGTCTTGTTTTCTCGGATGAATCCAGGTTCTGTTTACAGAATCATGATGGTCGCATCCGTGTTTGGTGCCATCATGGTGAACGCACATTGGAAGCGTGTATTCGTCATCGCCATACTGGCCCATCACCCGGCGTGATGGTATGGGGTGCCATTGGTTACACGCCTCGGTCACCTCTTGTTCGCATTGACGGCACTTTGAACAGTGGACGTTACATTTCAGATGTGTTACGACCCGTGGCTCTACTCTTCATTCGATCCCTGCGAAACCCTACATTTCAGCAAGATAATGCACGGCCGCCTGTTGCAGGTCGTGTACGGGCCTTTCCGGATACAGAAAATGTTCGACTGCTGCCCTGGCCAGCACATTCTGCACGTCTCTCACCAATTAAAAACGTCTGGTCAATGGTGGCCGAGCAACTGGCTCGTCACAATACGCCAGTCACTTACTCTTGATGAACTGTGGTATCGTGTTGAAGCTCTGTTTGACTCAATGCCCAGGTGTATCAAGGCCTTTATTACGGCCAGAGGTGGTTGTTCTGGGTACTGATTTCTCAGGATGCATGCACCCAAATTGCGTGAAATATAATCACATGTCAGTTGTAGTATAATACATTTGCCCTATGAATACCCGTTTATCATCTGCATTTCTTCGTGGTGTAGCAATTTTAATGTCCAGTAGTGTACCTGGTCGTCAGTGTCGCGACTGAGTCTGAAGATGTCCAGACGCTATGTGGCGCAAATGAAGAAGTGGAATTTGCGCGGCTACATGCTCTAAATGTACTGGAGTATTCATTACGGCGCGAGTAGTTTAAAACGCAGAAGTAAGAAGTGGTATTTTAAAAAAAATTAGAAGTATATTATGACCGAAAAACTTATTAGCATATCTCTAGACTTGTCCCAAGCTCACGGAAACAACTAGTCTCCCATGAAACTCTCTATGAAGCACTGTACAAGGAGCATGCAGCAAGCAAAACAACACGTTTTTTCCTCAGACATTTGCTTTACTCAGTTTTCCAATACCCCATATTATTTCCTACTCTTCTGGCTGAAAAATCGTATTTTTCAATATAATCTCCGTTTAGGCCATCTTACTGGGAGGGCCTGTATTCCTGCGTGCTACCACTCTACTGGTAGACATTGGAGCATCAATTATCTCCTCAGCATCGACGTACTTCTCCCCACAGAGTACATTGGGCCAGGCAGATGGAATACGGAAGCTACTGGTTCCAGGCTTTGCCGTAGACTAGGAAGAAATGTCCAAAGAAGTTTTGTGAGCTCCTCTCGGGTGCGCAGACCTGTGTGAGACCTCGTGTTGTCATGGAGAAGGAGAAGTTAGTTTGCATTTTTGTGGCGACGTACGCTGAAGTCGTTTCTTCAATATCCTGAGGGTAACACAATACATTTCAGAACTGATCGTTCCACTATGAGGGAGGATGTTACCGAGCGGTCTGAGGCGCTGCAGTCATGGACTGTGCGGCTGGTCCCGGCGGAGGTTCGAGTCCTCCCTCGGGCATGGCTGTGTGTGTTGGTCCTTAGGATAATTGAGGTTAAGTAATGTGTAAGCATAGGGACTGATGACCTTGGCAGTTAAGTCTCATAAGATTTCACACACATTTGAACATTTTTTTGGAGGATGTTAAACATAATAATCCCTTCGGAGTTCCAAAAGACGGTCACCATAACTTCACCGGCTGACGACGCTGCTTTAAACTTTTTCTCCCCGGCCGCTGTGGCCGAGCGGTTCTAGGCGCTTCAGTCCGGAACCGCGCTGCTGCTACGGTCGCAGGTTGGAATCCTGCCTCGGGCGTGGAGGTGTGTGTTGTCCTTATGTTAGTTAGGTTTAAGTAGTTCTAAGTCTTGGGAACTGATGACCTCGTAGTCCTTAGAGCCATTTGAACCATTTTAAACTTTTTCTTCGGAGGAGAGGTGGTGTTGTGCCAGTCCATGCATTACCGTTTTGTTCTTGGTTCGAAATGAGGAACCCACGATTCATTGCCTGTGACGACGTTCTACAAAATATTTTCACGATCAACAACCCGCAAGCAATTCCACGTTGAAGGTCCTTCGTTGTTCTTCATGGTCTTCTGTAGCTGGTGGGGAACCCAGCGGGCACACGTCTTTGAGTGCCCCAAAAGGTGGACGAGTGTATCTGCGCTACCAACAGCGATGTTCAGTTTAGCAGCGAGGTGTTTGATTGTGACCTATGGATCACCTCTAATGACTCCTACATGGCAGCAGTCTCGGTTGTGTATGGCTGGCCAGCACGTGGGAGATCGAGCAAGCTTGCGCAACCATTTTGCGACGATGACAGGCGCCTCGCACAACGACTCACCATGCTTTTGTCCACTGTCAGATCTCTGTAGGCTTGCTGCAAGGCCTATGAATAATTGCGATGCTCTGGTTTTCCGCTAAAAGTAACTCAATGACAGCTCTCTGCGAGGAACGAACTTCCATTATGGACGCCATTTTGAAAGCTACTTGTAACGCCATCTGTCGGAACTTCATGAAACTACAGGGGATGAAATAGGAATATTCCACGATGTCCACAATAAATTCTGCTTGTTTTCAAACAAAATTGAGAGACAGAAAATGTATTACTTACTGGATGCCTCTTGTAAGTGGTCTAGAAAACCGCCTGATACCTCACCCAACGGGCGTATATCATAGCAGAGAAATGGTGTGCATCTGCCAGTCACTGGCCGACATTGAGCACGTCAAAAATTAGCTATGAACATTTGAAATGTGTACCCCAAGTAAGACATTCTGTCACAGTGACACATAAACATGCATGTCTTCAGTTGGTCACACAACACAGAAACTGGATTTTAGATAGCTCGTGCGACGAATCGCCATTTTTCGTCTTTTCAAATGATACAAGGCGCCGAGAGCATCTATGGTCCAACGATAAATTTTACCCGCAACACCTGTGGCGGATAATTTCCCATATTAAGGTACATTAAATATTTTTCTGGCCAGTTCAGTTTTGCCCACCCTGTATAAGCTTCACGTGCTGTACAAATTCTAACGTTTACTAAGTGAGATAGTCTGATTAGATGTAAGAGAGGCTCTGGTAGTATTGATCTTGCCCGGTGTATAAATGTATTAATTACTGAACATGGACGCAGGTATATGCAGAATAAGGGTGCCAAACTGAAGACAGGTAACAAATGAACGCATCAGTTGTACATGGGGTTTGCAGGCACTGCAGAAACTGAATATAATTGATTATAAAAATGCGATGCTTTCACAGTTGAACTTTGTTGCTGACTGTTCGTGTTCTTTGCTGTGGGAAATTGTGATTTAGGCAACAGGAACAAAAGGCTTTTATCGAACAGATTAAGTGGTGAGGCGACCAATCAGATGTACTGATGATACCCATAGAAAATTCTGCAGAATGTCTGGGTTGGGATGCTCATACGCGTTACTAGCCGTTATGAAGGACGCTTTGCTAGTAAGCCTGGTGTAATGCACTAGAACTGCTGCTCGGATGTCGCTCAATATGCTGCTCCTGAGAAGAGAGTCAGCACAAGTTGCGATCGCAATTGCTGTTGAGTTGTGGTTTGTATGAATATAATGGAGGTGCTGGTTACAAAAATGTACAAACTGTCATCGCCAATTACACTACAAGGTATGAAGGTGACAATCCGCTCACAGTGGATCATACCTAACATGATATCGTTTTACGTTTCCTATAAAAATATTGTCTACGAGAAAGCTGAATATATTGATTTCGAAAACTTTTTCTTTATGTAACATTACTTTAAGTACCATATTCTATTGCTGATTGTTGCTTGGCTCTGTGTTGCGCATAAGAAAAGTGTCGTAAAGTAAAAACTTTTAACTTTTTAAAATGCACAATTTGAAATAAAGAAAGTGAATCCAGTTAAATGTCAAAGTAAAGTAATTGTATCCTCAATGAAATCTACATAACTAAAACTCAGTGCCTAAACACATCGTGAACGGCGCGTGATGTGATGTGCAACGTTTGACAGAGAATATCCACAAAAATAAATTGCACAACGGACTGACTAGCACTTTCACCACAGATAAAACTAAACATAGAGTCAAGGATCTTATTCACTAGTCATGCATTTCGGTCATTCATCTTTGTCGCAGTATAGTAGAGGTGAATTATTCACAACAGCAGAAAATATAGGAGAATTTTACATCGTGACTTCAGTAACTTAGACATCGTATAAAGTTTGTTTGCAAGCTGTGCTAAGGTGAACACACACCGCGCTAAACCGAAGGTCATCTGATCAAGTGTTCGATGCGACATCTAGGGAAATCAGACAGTCATTACGCATGAGAACAAGGAAACCAGTACAACAGTTACCAACATGTGTGTTGCATCAACCTCAGCAGTTAATCCGTCTGTTTGCGATGTTACTGATTTCGCAGGCCGTCATTGTCAACATAATCGTGGGATAATGAATAATGCAGATATAGTGAGCACGATTGTTAGCCATTACAAACACAAACGAAGAGACACAGAAATTACAGTAAAGGACAGAAATGCTGCTGCATTCATACTCAATATAACAGATAAAACAGTGGCAACCAATGGCAGTAATGTACATCAAGAAAATACACTAGATTATATTGAAGAATATGAATATGCAGAGAAAGACTGAATGTGAAAAAGCTGTGGACCATCCACAACCTGATAGTAACGAAGAGTTGTTGCAGAGTGATGAAAGCCAGTCGTCTGCTTATATGCTTAGGACACCAAAGAAGAAAGAGTGGGGTGAAGAGGGAAATGAGATAACTGCATTCCCGGACCCTGGGAAAACTAAAGGATTAATCTTCAATACGGTACAGACGTGATAGATATCCTACGGTGCAAGACGTACATCATCTACATCGTGATAGAGAAAGGGGAGCACTCAAAACATCGCGTGTTTGATGATTGTCTAGTTGAAAAATTCAGGTTAGCGAGAAATGTTTTAGTTGCTAATGTTCACGGTGGGGATATTCGTGCATGGGGTTCGGAAAAGGTCCGAGAATTTGGACTGACTCGATTGACTGGATCTGTTCATGGATGGATTACAGGGTTTAAGCAGAGTCACCATCTTCAATAACAAATGAGAAACCACTAAAGCCTCGAATAAAGATGGTGACGCGAGTGAAAGATGTCACTAGCTTCACAAGGAGGTAATGTCCTTAACGAACACTAAGAAATGAATACAAAATTTATATTCCCGATTAAAGTGGTATATGGAAAGAACTCTCATCGCGAACTCTGCGTTTGACGGAAAGAATTCCTTGAAAAGTTCGGTGCGGAGTGATTATGCGATAGTTCATTCTTACATCATCCAGTATGTTACGTCGGGAAGTGGATACATGTTTCCAAAATGTTTGTCATTTGTCAGGAGCCAACACACCAGTTTTGAGTGCCAGTAGTGCAACACATGTTGTGTCGCATCCCGCCTGAAAGGCGGCGCGTGGGTAGGAGCAGGAGTAGGACAATTACGTCGGTACTGCGAGAAAATGGTTTACTGGTGCAAAAACAAGGTGATAAACGATTACATAACTTTGTACGTAGGTGCGATGCTGAAGCGTAGGTGCGATGCTTCTCTTGGCTGGCTGCACCCAATGAAATGGGCTGAAGCAGTCTCGGAGTTCGAAGACCTCGTTAGCACCGGCTAGAGGGTGCTGTCGTCGGTGTCTCTTGTAGTGCCAACCTAGCAGAGCGGACCTACGTTGTGGCATCGTAGCTATCGATACCACCAACCTAGCAGAGCGGACCTACGTTGTGGCTATCGATACAAACCAGATTCAAGTTGTCGCGAAGTTCGGCCTATTCACGAAACAGACCCTAACACAATTCTTTCACGACGTGTACTACCCATATACAGTAAGAGAGTCTATTCTTCTCGTTGATTTGCTCGGGACATATCGTGACAAGACTCGTATCGACACTACCCGACCGCAAAACCTGGTGTATACAGTCAAGACGATTCCATCTGGGGGTACAGCTTACATTCAGCCACTTGTTGTGCTGTTCTAGACAGTTCAAGACGGTGTTGAAGCGGACTTAACATCACAGTGTCCTGAACGACTATCGTCGAGGGTCAGATGGTTCAAATGGCTCTGAGCACTATTGGACCTAACTTCTGAGGTCATCAGTCCCCTAGAACTTATGACTACTTAAACCTAACTAACCTGAGGACATCACACACATCCATGCCCGAGGCAGGATTTGAACTTGCGACCGTAGCGGTCGCGCGGTTCCAGACTGTAGCACCTAGAACCGCTCGGCCACAACGGCCGGCCATTGTCGAGGGATTCATTTTTGTCGTTGATGTGTATCCTACAGAATCACTCCTGTTCTACAGTCTTCGCAGACATTGTTCTGTACTCCTGCACTGTAGCTGGATATGATAACTTCAGACCAGAGAGTTTCAAACAACGTCCGAACGTATTTTTGATGTTCGAACGCAGTGTGACTGGGAAGACTGCTGCATGTAGGCTTTGATAATGGCTCCTGCTATGATAAACAACTCTGTTTTCACCAATTTATACTCTGCGATCTTGTTCGTCCTCGTAATCTTTTACCTAGAGTTACGAGCGACCCATTATTTGAACTCTGTAACTGAACATGCGCATGAATGTCAACTACAGTTTAATTGCCGATGGCACATATTGTGCGCATATTTGTAACGTACATGTAAAACCCCCACATGCCAACCAAAACTTTGCTGCCGTTGCGATAGTGACTTGCAATAAGTCCGTTGTGATCACAGTGGAAGTCACTGGGCGTCCTCTCCGTTGCTGTGGGACGTCCAATGCTACTTGGGGAATCAAAGTTATGCTGTATACAGGTCATCTTCATGGAACGTCAACACTGCCAGCAGTGCTAACAGTCATCCATTTAAACACACCCACTGTGTTCGTCTGAGACTAATAACAAGTAAAGCTGAGGAAAGAGAACACTAAACAAATAACCTTGACTTGGAACACTTCCGCAACAACCACACGCGCATGTGGTTCATCTTCTATATTTAAAAAAACAAAATGAGTTCATAATAAATGGTCTTCATTGAGCGTCACAACATGGACTGTGAGCTCGAGCGTGTCTAGGCGCTACAGTCTGGAGCCGCGCGACCGCTACGGTCGCAGGTTCGAATCCTTCCTCGGGCTTGGATGTGTGTGATGTCCTTAGGTTAGTTAGGTTTAAGTAGTTCTAAGTTCTAGGGGACTGATGACCTCAGAAGGTAAGTCCCATAGTGCTCAGAGCCATTTGAACCATTTTGGAATTTGTAACTAGGAAAAAAGTTCACAACTAAACGCAATTATTTCGAAGACAATTCTTGGTTGAGAAAAAAAAAAGAAACAATGAAAGTTTCTACAGTCAAAGTTCGTTCTCCACTAGTTTGTCTAACAAATGTTTAAGTCCTCGCTCTCTTTGAGCGGATTACATTCGAACAGAGTAATACGTAAGTTACGATCAGTACGAGTTCACAGTTTCTACAGTCCTGCCAGATGGGTCTGACATATCAACATGCCCGCGAGCACGTTGCCGAGGTCGATTGGGGGCGGAGGTGGCATGCGGTCGAGGCGGCGTTGGATCCGGAGCAGGCTTCTTCTCTTGGCTGGCTGCGTCGTTAAGTGCTGTGATCCTAAGTACCCGCACGGCGAAGGTACACTTCCTCCTGATTGGCTGCACGTGACACTGGCGGATGCAGCAAAAGGTTCGTGGTAGGAGTGACCTCTCATGCCGATGTACGCGCCGTCTTGACCCGTTGAACGCGAAGGCCCTCTGTAGATCGCGCTGCACAATAGCGGTGCCGGAACGTCGTGGAGTAACAGGGACTGAGCCGGCGGTGTGTTGCAGTGTGGCGTCGGCGCCTGGCGGACTTTGCGACAAGCCACTGAGAGTCTTAATCAGTGCCAGCGAGGAGTTCCAGCTTTGCACGTAAAGCACTATGTTCGTACCACTTGACTGGCAGGGCGATGATTTTATTTGTGGGCTACTGCATTGACTTATGATTTAAATTCGTAAAACAAAACACTCGATACCCGAATATCCCCACTTTCATATAACTTGAGCGACTTAAAAAGCGCAGGATGTGCGAGTGGTTACGTTCCCCACATTGCATTGGCGTTTGTGTTGACATATTGTGGCAATGATGGGAAATGCGAGCTAACACACTGCGCAGTCTGTCTGACTGCAGTGCCCATTCGGTGACCAAAAACTGTTCTGTCAGCTGATACATAACGTATAAAGGGTCACTTGGCCGGCAGTAGCTCGCTCCGTCTTCCTGTTTCCTGATAACTAGGGTCTTACGCTCATCTCATATGTATGGATGATTCCAAGATGTTCTGCCATTAGTGCTAGATGGATACGGCACATGTTTCACAGTGGTGGGGAGTGTAATTCTTCAGCCAGTTCGCACAAAATATTTATACACTATCAAGTCACATCAGTGTGATCACCACCTTTGGTCCAAGTCAACGTGCAAAAACTACTCACAGGTGGCAACACTAGCAGTGGAGGTTATGTAAATAATGTCGTGGGGGTGAGTGGGGGGGGGGGGGGCGCAGGAAATAGTGCAGTTTTTGTCGAAATGAGGAAACGAAGCTATTTATCTGACGTCCAGAAGTGCATGATCACTGGCTTTCTGGCCAAGGGTGGAAAGCAGCTAAGTTCGCGTGGAACAGTAGTTAAATTATGCTTTGTACGGTAAAATCGCGGTATCCAAAACCGGTGCCGAGGCAAATGTGAAGATCATAGACCATAGGTCATAGAAGACAGGGGTGAATTATGGCTGCGGAGACGTGTATGGGTGAACAGACGTGAAACTGTTGACCAAATGATCACCAACATGAACCAAGGGGCTACCAACAGTGACTCTTCAACAACCGTTCTGCGAACGTTACCGCTTGTGGGTCTCCGCATGCACCTGCGCTACTGTTCATCGGTGACGAAGTCTGGAATTTGCACGACAATACTGTAATTGTATGTCCACGGAGTGGCGAGTGGTGCTCTTTTCAGATGAATCATGTTTATGCTCGATGAGACAGATGGCAGTTGGCGTGTTCCACCCAGCAGCTATCATCGGAAGCGTCCACGACGGAGTAGGGAGTGTTATGTCATTGTCTCTTTTCCTGTACGTCTCGCAAAGGTTTTTCACAGGTGGTGACTTTAATGTGACTGGAAAGCGTAAAATATATATACAAACCCACGTGGATGAGTTATCTGTTAGTGAAAACCGTATCAAAATTCTTTCAGTAGTTCGTGAGATTAGCCCAAACATACAGACAGAAACCACAGTCGAAGGTCTTTAATAATTTTAATCAAAATGATGGAGAGATAGTGCTTTAAAATTGTGTCGTCTAAAGATTAACTGAAATTAAATATCCACCGTCGAAATAGAACATTCTGTTCGAGTAAAACAGTAGTAATGCGCTCTACATCCCAGCACCTATTAAGATTTCTCAGTAAACAGCTATCATCTTGTAAGTAATCAGTCTAATAAACGTTAAACAGATTTCACAAACGAGAGCCAAAATAATGGTCCGAGAGTGTCGGGAAGTGTTACCCTATTTGGAGACGTATGACGGCCGAATGATACAGCTGGATGCGACGTACTGCATGACGCAAGTGTGGACACGATATCTGAGCGGTGAGTTACAGGCAGGTGTGTGGTGAACGTGACAGACCCTCGAGAGATAACCAACTTTGAAGAGGGATGATAATCTGTGCAACGCCTGGGTCACAGTGCACATCACACAAGAATTCGAGTTTCCTACTTCAACAGTGCCTAATGTCAATCTTCAACTTCGTAGAGACACTGTTCCCATACTAAAGAACCACCAGACTGGACGACCAAAAGAGACCTGCTGGTGAACGTCACATCGCCTATACGGGGCGGTCGATGCCTATTGTGAGATCGACCCCGTTTTGGACGCGACGCTTCTGGAACTCATTTATAGCGTAGCTGTACGGAGTAATCGCGACGTATAGACTTGAGTGGCTAATGTCCGACCTTCGTCCCGTCGGCTTCCCATGAAATTTGAGCTTTCAGAATGTGTAAACAACAAAATAGCTACGTCTGTAATCCAGTAACATATTCAAATGAAGTTGCGGAGCATAGACAGACAAACTAAGACAATACTATGAATTGCTGAAATCTTCTAGGGTTGTCAGCTAAGTCGTGACGTCGTGTTGTTGCAACGTTTCGACTGTCCTACTCATCATCTTCAGAAAAATATCGTGTTTACGTCCGATTCGTTCTTTCATTGCTATGGCCGCATACTCTTCTTCCAAGGATCCAACGGGGCGCCAGTCGCATGCCTCCGGGGGGGGGAGAGGTGGTGGCTTAAAGACCTAAGGAGGTGGGTACCTTAAATCTACAACATCAGCTGCGAGTGTGACATGCAGTATATCGGCCAGCCGCAGAGGTGTAAGACGCAGTGCTGCTAGAATAAGTGCGCAATGTTCATCTGAGAGAAATGTCCTCAGTGGCGAAGTGCAGCAACATCGAAGAACACGTGTTTGCGTTTGACCTGACAAAGGTGCTGTGCCGCGCCATTGTACTTCGGGCATCAGGTATCAAAAAGGCAGTGGAAATAAGAGTATACGATTATCTTGTCAACACGGACAGCAGTTTCGATCTCCATCTGGGATGTGGTTTCAGCAAGGAATGAGCCAGCAACTTTGTGCTGTGAAAGTGGCAGAGGCAGCTTGCAGAATTTACTGGCACCACCAGGATTCGACGTCCAGACCCTCCGCTGGGGGCCCACCCACCATCGGCCGCAGCATCACTTCCAGAGGCATACGACTGGCCCACCCGTTGGACTCTATGGTCCAGCTGGTGCTAAGGAACAACGCCGACGCTTCATCAGTAGAAAAATCGTCGAAACGTTGCGACAGGAAAAAGCCAAGACTCCGCTGAAACCCGAGAAGATTTCATCACTGAAATTCGACGCTAAACCTTAAGTTCTCCTATACTTATAATAATTTACGTCGGACTGGGACTCGTGCCAAGGACGTGCCTGTTGCGGGCAATTCTCGCACTGATGGAGGCATCGAAAGACAACGCACGACCCGTTGTCACTGCTGCTAGGACCTATTGTTGTGTACGAATTTGTACAGAACGGTAAGGAGATGTGGACTACAGTGTGTTGCATTAACTGTCGTCGTAGGAAAACTGGATAAGGGCAGAAATGATTAGCGAACAAGCTAACACAGGAGACTAAAGGTTTACTTAACTTGTACATCTCCAAGCAAATTGAAACTTCCTAGCAGATTAAAACTGCGTGCCGGACCGAGACTCGAACTTGGGACCTTTGCCTTTCGCGGGCAAGTGCTCTACCATCTGAGCTACCCAAGCACGACTCACGCTCCGTCCTTACAGCTTCTCTTCTGCCAGTACCTCGTCTTCTACCTTCCATACTTTTCAGAAGCTCTCCTACGAACCTTGCAGAACTAGCACTCCCGAAAGAAAGGATATTGCGGAGACATGGCTCAGCCACAGTCTGGGGAATGTTTCCAGAATGGGAGTTTCACTCTGCAGCGGAGTGTGCGCTGATATGATACTCAGATGGTAGAGCACTTGCCCGCTATTGGCAAAAGTCCCGAGTTTGAGTCTCGGTCTGGCACACAGTTTCAATCTGCCAGTAAGTTTCATATCAGCGCACACTCCGCTGCAGAGTGAAAATCTCATTCTCCAAGCAAATTGTTTGCTTGTATATCTCCAAGCAAATTAAGATTCATTACAAACACTGCAGCAATAAATAGAGTCGAGCTCTTAATATCTACAAAGAAGAGGTTCACTATACTAAGACCGAACAATGGTGCTGTAGCGAAGAGGCTCCAAGCGTAAGTGGGATGAGTGGCTGCTACCAGTCGCAGCGGAAGGCGCTCGTGGGAGCTCCTGGAGGCGTAGTGCAGCGGACAAACACCATTGGGTCCGCCAGATCCCTAGCGACCACTACCGGTGTCTGACGTAAACTTCCAATTACACTGCCAACATCGCGACATCTGTGGAGTAGTGTTGGTACACGATACTACAACTCTCTCGTGCGTGTTGTGTCTGTACAGCTCAGGCAGTAAGAACACTGTCCGCAGGTGGCTACATTCTGACCGTGTGCCACAGAGTGTTAGTCAGTCAGAAAGATTCATAACAGCTCACGTTCCACTAGAGAATGAAAATTCATTTCGGTAAGAAAAACTTACAAGCTGCAGATGACAAGCAGTGGCTGTCAACAATCGTTTTAGTGTAGCAACCATCCACCTTCGTTTACTGTGCGTCAGGTCCACATCCCTGCTGCCCCGTCCCGAAGCGTTGCCACACCCGACGTGACAGAGCCACAGCTCACGCCAAGACTGATGGCTGGGCATCACGTGACAGAGAAACAGCGGACCGCAGGCCGATACATCTTCGGCACGCGCCGCCCGCTACCAGCTGCCGGCTGCAGCTGCGCAGCTGTGCAGCTGCAGCGCCGGTGGCTGTCGCGCGCGTGTCCAAGATGTGCCGCGGGTGTGCCGTTTGCATATTCATGGCCTCCGCCCATAGCCAGCAGCAGCGGTGATGGCGAGCGAGCAGTAAATCTCCGCCCGCCCGCCAGCTGGAGGGCACTCGCGAGCGGATCACGCCAAGTGCTCTCAGCGCAGTTAAGCCCACCCTACCCGTGTTCATTACGATTCATTCCGCAACTTAGCGTTTTGTTTGCATACATGGATCCAGCGACAAAGTGGAGCGACGTTGCAGGATCACAGTTGATATCCTGCTCGCATGTTGGCGGTAGAGAATGCGTGACCGTGCAGTGTGAAACAATCCAGAGGTTGTGTTACTGACATCTGGGTTGAAAATTCAGGGCGATTGCCAGTGATTTATCGGATTTTGGATGAATATATTTCTGGAAGTATTACATTAAAAAGGTGCGAATTTTCCATTGTATGGAAAGCAAATTTTCTTCTTACACTTAATTTCAAAGGTTTTGTGCGCCCTTCTCGTGTTATACGACAAACATCTAAGCGGTGTTAGGTTCGACACATACGCGTTCGATCATGTCCCTGACAATTTTCATCAGGACGTCATCCTGGAGGTCACTCAGTATTGTCGTCAAGTGGTGCGAAAACATTGTCTTATATATAAAAAACTGTGATTAAAGGACATCATATTCGCCGTTGAGTGTAGCAATTATTTATTTCACAACTGCAATTTGGCGACATCGCGGTGAACGCACATTGGAAGCGTGTATTCGTCATCGCCATACTGGTGTATCACCCGGCGTGATGGTATGGGGTGCCATTGGTTACACGTCTCTGACACCTCTTGTTCGCACTGACGGCACTTTGAACAGTGGAAGTTACATTCCAGATGTGTTACGACCCGTGGCTCTAGCCTTAATTCGATCCCTGCGTAACCCTACATTTCAGCAGCCATATTCAAGTGGTACTGCAAAAGCAAAAAAATATGAGAAGTAAGCGCAGAGTGTACGTCACTGCATGATCTTTCGAACAGAGCTTCGCACTCGTCTGGTGTTACTTCTACAGTGTAAAGCCTTATTTTTGACAATGACGTATATGCGTCTTGGAGGATTTTAAAGTCTGACATGCGCTTAAGCTAAATCTCAGTGATACATTATTTACACCATTTTTCTGGTGTTTTACTGTCTAGATAACACGTTTCTGTAGCTCTACATATACATTCTGTCCTTCAATTATTTCTTTTTTTTTTTTTTTAGCCTCTGCAGCACCATTTGAAAATGTCTCAAACTGCAATCGTGAAATTACTAATTGCAACACTCAATGGCGAATATGATGTCTTTTAAAAAATTCTACGTGACTGTCAACCCCGCCCATGAGAAGTTCATAACACACTGTAATGTCAAGAGACCCTGAAGGCTACTTGAAAAGGCAGAATTACCCTGAGCGTAGCGGCCTATCCACCGGTCTGGATGTTACTCTTACCATTCTGACTCACGACGGCGGGATACGGTTTTTAATTCGAAAAATATTAAAACTGATGGTTCGTCAGGGGTTAATAGACAGGTGCTTGTTTGAGAGTGCTAAGAGATTAACAAGTCTATCACGCAACAACCAAGAAACGGAAATGAAATCAGGTGAATGAATAACAGACCATGGATGTACGTAGCTGGATTTCTAAAGATGACGTTAATCCGGGAAGACGCCCTTCGTAGAGTGAGTAGAGCATGACAACAAATGTAGGAGCATCATAGATGCGTGTGGGCGGAGATCACAGTGTACGGAGATTCCGAGAGGCTTGGCTGGCAGTGAAGTAAAAATAGCTGAAGGTAACGTACAGAAAAGGCAAAATACACTGAGGTGACAAAAGTCGTGGGATATCGATATGCACGTATACCAATGACTGGAAGAAAGCGCAGGTCGTTCCCATTTTCAAGAAGGGTCATAAATCAGATGCGAATAATTATAGGCCTATTTCGCTTACGTCAATCTGTTGTAGAATAATGGAACATGTTTTGTGTTCTCGTATTATGACGTTCTTAGATAATAGAAATCTCCTTCATCACAACCAACATGGATTCCGCAAACAGAGATCATGTGAAACTCAGCTCGCCCTATTTGCCCAAGAAATTTACAGTGCCGTAGACACTGGCGAGCAGATTGATGCCGTATTCCTGGCCTTCAGGAAGGCATTTGATACGGTTCCGCACTTACGTTTAGTGAAAAAAATACGAGCTTACGGAATATCGGACCAGGTTTGTGATTGGATTCAGGATTTCCTAGAAGAAAGAACACAACATGTCATTCTTAACGGTTCAAAATCTGCAGATGTAGAGGTAATTTCGGGAGTACCGCAGGAAAGCGTGATAGGACCTTTATTGTTTACAATATACATAAATGACTTAGTTGACAACATCGGTAGCTCCGTGAGGTTATTTGCAGATGACACGGTTGTCTACAAGAAAGTAGCAACATCAGAAGACTCGTACGTACTCCAGGAGGACCTGCAGAGGATTAATGCATGGTGCGACAGCTGGCAGCTTTCCCTAAACGTAGATAAATGTAATATAATGCGCATACATAGGGGCAGAAATCCATTCCAGTACGATTATGCCATAGGTGGTAAATCATTGGAAGCGGTAACGACTGTAAAATACTTAGGAGTTACTATCCGGAGCGATCTGAAGTGGAATGATCACATAAAACAAATAGTGGGAAAAGCAGGCGCCAGGTTGAGATTCATAGGAAGAATTCTAAGAAAATGTGACTCATCGACGAAAGAAGTAGCTTACAAAACGCTTGTTCGTCCGATTCTTGAGTATTGCTCATCAGTATGGGACCCTTACCAGGTTGGATTAATAGAAGAGATAGACATGATCCAGCGAAAAGCAGCGCGATTCGTCATGGGGACATTTAGTCAGCGCGAGAGCGTTACGGAGATGCTGAACAAGCTCCAGTGGCGGACACTTCAAGAAAGGCGTTACGCAATACGGAGAGGTTTATTATCGAAATTACGAGAGAGCACATTCCGGGAAGAAATGGGCAACATATTACTACCGCCCACATATATCACAACGAAAAGATCCGAGAAATTAGAGTAAATACGGAGACTTACAAGCAGTCGTTCTTCCCACGCACAATTCGTGAATGGAACAGGGAAGGGGGGATCAGATAGTGGTACAATAAGTACCCTCCGCCACACACCGTAAGGTGGCTCGCGGAGTATAGATGTAGATGTAGACGATAGTATCGTGCCCACAAAGTATAAAAGGGCATTGCCAGATCTGCCCTTTGTACTCACGTGATTCATGTGAAAAGACTTCCGATGTGATAGTGGCCACACCGTGGAAATTAACAGACTTTGAACGTGGAATGGTTGTTACAGCTAGAAGCATGGGATATTCCCTTTCGAAAATCTCCAGGGAATTCAGTTTTCCGAGATCCATTGTGCCAAGAGTGTGCCAAGAATACCAGACTTCAGGCATCACCTCTCACCACGTACAACACAGTTTCCGACGGCCTTTGCTTTACCACAGACAGCAGCGCCATTTTCATACGGTTGTCAGTGCTAATACACAAGGAACAATGCGTGAAATAACCGCAGAAATCTGGATAATTCGAGTGAATGTTTTGGTTACCAAGATCGACCGAAATGAATCCCATGGAACATTTATGGGACATAGTCGAAAGATCCGTTCGTGCACAAAAACCTGAACCTGCAACACCTTTGCAGTTATGGGCGGCTATAGGGGAGCTTCCAACGATTTCTTGAGTCCATGCCACGTCGGGTTGCTCCACTACGTCGTGCAAAATAATGTCTGGCGCCATATTAGGATTTACCCCAGCCCTTTTGCCACCTCTGTGTAAAACTGGCCCAGAAAAATACTTCATGCACCATAAACCACGCTACACAACTTACATCTTCCGTTACCTGGGCAGACGATGTAAGTTGGCTTGGCTATCTCAAGGCGCATGAAATATTTTCAGTGCAACTTTATTTTGCCTAGTCAGTATACGTAACAACAGCGTATATTCCAATACGGATTCGGCAATGGACTTGCACTGCAGAAGATCTAGCTCGAATATTGTGCGCTGACAGCAGTAAATGTTCTTTATTCACTAATAGCATTGTCCGTCTCTATGCTGTGATATGATTTACGCAAGCGATATGAACACTTGCTCTGTATTGCCTGAGTGAGTGCGGTCCATATGGCTCTACTTTGCACTGTTCACAATTTTTGAAGGCTTTACGTTGTGAGTCGAGCCCCAGTTTCGATGTTTCCTCATAATGTATTAGTTTTTCTTACAAGCGATGTGACACGGGCGGCTAGTTCTCAAAACGCGGATCGTGTTCAGCAGTAGCTTCTACCAATCTCATTCAAGACAACTGTGTTATTTAGGTCATGAATACAAATAGTCTCGAACACGATAAAAATGGTGGACAGTGAAATGGCACTCGTCGTATAATGAACACACATGCGATCCTAATGTAATAGGACTTGAGAGGTATTTGTTGTAATCCCAGCCTCAGTACAAAGTTATGTCATATGAAGAAACAAGCAGTCCCGAAAGGTATTTTGTTTTAATATGTAACCCGCTCTGTCCCGAAATTGACAACCCACACTAGAAATAACAAAGGAGCCGCAGATTACCTTATTACGGCATGTGTCGCAGTCCAATGCAAACCAAACAGGACCAGGTCTACAGTAAGTCTTTGCATCAGGAACATGCCGGAAGTGTAGCGCAATTCTGGCTGCACTCATTACACTGGATACGAAGTCATCTAGTGTACACGAGAGGACCTTCGGCTCCGAAAGCCCATATCGATGATGTTTCGTTGAATGGTTCGCACACTGACACTTGCTGATGGCCCATCACCGAAATTTGCAGCAATTTGCGTAAGGGCTGCACTTCTGTCACTTCGAAAATTCTCTTCAGTCGTTATTGGTCCCGTTCTTGTAGGATCTTTTTCCGGCAGTAGCGATGTCGGAGATTTGATGTTTTACCGGATTCCTGATGTTCACTAGCGAAATCGTCGTACCTGACAATACCCATTCATTGCTCGTGCGCCGACGATATCACCATGTTCAAACTCACTTAAATCTTGAAATGGTGGCATTGTAGGAGCAGTAACCGATCTAACAACTGCGCCATATACCTGTTGACTTATATAGGCGTTGCCGACCGCAGCGCCGTATTCTGCTCGTTTACATCTCTCTCTATTGGAAAACCCCTGCCTATACTAGTTTCTTTGGCGCTTCATTGTAGATGACTGTTGTTCTAAAAATTGCTGATAATATGCTTACGCTAATAGCCAAAATAATCAGGGTGAATAAAAATTAAAAACTAAAGTATATTAAAAATACATTGCTGTAATGGGAGAGTATAAAAGTACACATGGAACACCGAATACCAATTTTGAGTGTCCGAAGTAGTATTATAGCCAACAAAAGTTGTGCATCCCGGAATCTCCCTAAGACCAGAATCTACGCCCTCCCCCCCCCCCCCCCCACTCCCCCTGATATATGAGAATGTGCTATACTGCCTTCCTGTATTACTAACAGTATCAATGCTATGTCTCGATGCTAAGAAAATTCGTAGAATACACTTCAGTGGGATGCTGATAAATGCAAATAAAACCAAGAAATATAATATATAGTTAAATGAAAGATGAAAACTGGCAGTGTTAACTATATAGTTGTTGTTGTTGCTGTTGTTTGTTGTGGTCTTCAGTCCTGAGACTGGTTTGATGCAGCTCTCCATGCTACTCTATCCTATGCAAGCTTCTTCATCTCCCAGTACCTACTGCAACCTACATCCTTCTGAATCTGCTTAGTGTATTCATCTCTTGGTCTCCCTCTATGATTTTTACCCTCCACGCTGCCCTCCAATACTAAATTGATGATCCCTTGATGCCTCAGAACATGTCCTACCAATCGATCCCTTCTTCTGGTCAAGATGTGCCACAAACTTCTCTTCTCCCCAATACTATTCAATACTTCCTCATTAGTTATGTGATCTACCCATCCAATCTTCAGTACACTACACAAAACACAAACACTCCTCACTACAAGACCTGATAGAAAGAATAGATATGAAAAATCCCACTTCCGGATAATAATGAATCTTCTTGATAAAAATTGAATTACATCAGCTCAAGAACGCCAGCGACTTTTATATGTCACACGGCTCGTAATAAGAATCAATAAACCGCCAAAAAATTTTCATTCTGCAAACCATAGTGGGCCTTCTTGTTAAAAACGTGAAGTTACATCAGTGCAAGTGCGATAGTGGCGACTGCTTCTCACTGTGTGCATCATATAGAGCACTAACTGAGTGTAAAAAGGGAAAATATAAATCAGTAAAATTTAGAACTTTAAAGTTTAAAAAGATAACCTATTAGGAAAAGCAGTAGGCGGCACGATTCAATTTCGTAACATCCATGGCTTAGCTGTTAACGCTAAATAGTGATTTCAGTGTCAAAATACACTTCCAGCCAGGTGATCATTTAGAAACGCCTATCTGTTTTCCCTATGTGCTTAGCTATTTACATTTCTTCCAGGATGTTGAGTTTTTTTCCTTTTTGAGCGTAGTGGAGAATCTTTAAGTTCTGCATCGTGGGAGGACAATAGTCTTTAGATGTACCGCATAGGCCCTGTTTTTTATTTGATAGGTGTTCTTGAAATCTTTCAGTGTTCTGCAAATTTGGCCAATATACGCAGCTTGATATTCGAGCCCGAACTTTGGTATTTATCGCTGGTCGACTGTTTTTTTTTTCTTATGTACATATACTTCCAAAGAAAACTACTCGAACGTCTATCCCACGGCAGAGTAAGACCAGATCATACGAAAAGTTGCATAAAATGGGAAGGAGTACGTAGTTAATGTCTGCATCAGACGAGCTTTTAGCGGAACTAATGTGATCTTTAAAGATTTTTGCTTCATAGATTTAGTTTACAATGCAAGCGCTGTAGCCATGCTTAACAGCAATGTGTTTGAGGTTCTTAGGTTCTACACTGATGGCTGAAAGACTAAGAGGTAATTCAAGAACCTGGGAAACCACCGCTTTAAAAAAGCTGTGCTTTTATTGCCGGCGGCGGCATGATGACGTGTAACTAATGGCGTCGTTCGTGAAAATGTCAGAATGGACTTCGCTATCTACTAGATGCTGCTGCCGATCAAGATAATTTGGTACTCCATTTTGGCCCATGTTCTCATGGGTGAACGCCGCCCTGGGATGGACCGCACTAAATCCATTGGTCAAGGTAACTGGCTCATAAGCATCACCGTTAAAGGGAAAACTGTAATATCATCGACACAGCGCCGAAGAAAAAGGATCCTATCACATTCCGGTGACTTCTTAATGAAAAATTTACATTCGAGATGGTTTACAAATACGTCCGTTAGAAACTCGCCCAGGCAAACTCTAGGTCATCCTCTGTTCTATTCTATTTTATAGGACAACGAGCAGGGTTTTTAAAGCTTTTTATAATGGGCATTTACCTGCTGTGACACTTTTATGCATACTATCTCATGCCCTCATCGCTACCAAATACCAATAACTTCTTTTATACAGGCTGATTCAAAAAGAATACCACAACTTTAAAAATGTATATTTAATGAAAGAAACATAATATAACCTTCTGTTATACATCATTACAAAGAGTATTTAAAAAGGTTTTTTTTCACTCAAAAACAAGTTCAGAGATGTTCAATATGGCCCCCTCCAGACACTCGAGCAATATCAACCCGATACTCCAACTCGTTCCACACTGTCTGTAGCAAATCAGGCGTAACAGTTTGGATAGCTGCTGTTATTTCTCGTTTCAAATCATCAATGGTGGCTGGGAAAGGTGGCCGGAACACCATATCCTTAACATACCCCCATAAGAAAAAATCGCAGGGGGTAAGATCAGGGCTTCTTGGAGGCCAGTGATGAAGTGCTCTGTCACAGGCTGCCTGGCGGCCGATCCATCGCCTCGGGTAGTTGACGTTCTGGTAGTTATGGACAGATAAGTGCCAATGTGGTGGCGCTCCATCCTGCTGAAATATGAATTGTTGTGCTTCTTGTTCGACCTGAGGGAACAGCCAATTCTCTAACATCTCCAGATACTGTAGTCCAGTTACAGTAGCACCTTCGAAGAAAAAGAGACCAAAAACTTTATTGGCTGAAATGGCACAGAAAACGTTCACCTTAGGCGAGTCACGTTCATACTGAGTTGTTTCCCGCGGATTCTCAGTGCCCCATAAACAGACATTGTGACGGTTGACTTTCCCGTTAGTGTGGAAAGTTGCTTCATCACTAAACACAATCTTTGAAACAAAAGATTCATCTGTTTCCTTTGAGCAAGGATAAAATCACAGAAATCGATTCTTTTAATCTTATCAGCTGCAGACAGTGCTTGAACCAATTTCAGACGATAAGGTTTCATAACTAACCTTTTTCGTAGGACTCTCCATACAGTTGATTGTGGAATTTGCAGCTCTCTGCTAGCTCTGCGAGTCGATTTTCCTGGGCTGCGAACAAATGCTTGCTGGATACGTGCTACATTTTCATCACTCGGCCGTCCAGAACTTTTCCCTCTGCACAAACACCCATTCTCTGTAAACTGTTTATACCAACGTTTAATACACCACCTATCAGGAGGTTTAACACCATACTTCGTTCGAAATGCACGCTGAACAACCGTCGTCGATTCACTTCTGCCGTACTCAATAACACAAAAAGCTTTCTTTTGAGCGGTCGCCATCTTAGCATCAACTGACGCTGACGCCTAGTCAACAGCGCCTCAAGCGAACAAATGTACAACTAAATGAAACTTTATAGCTCCCTTAATTCGCCGACAGATAGTGCTTAGCTCTGCCTTTTGTCGTTGCAGAGTTTTAAATTCCTAAAGTTGTGGTATTCTTTTTGAATCACCTTGTATTTTCTTGCTAATCAGTCTCAATAAAGAGATTCACTCCAGTATTACGCAGTTCTGTATTTTTTTTTATGTAGGCCACTCCAAAGATGGCTACATAAAGGTGAAACGCGTAAATGAGAAGTAATAAAAATTTTTAACACTGCAACCAAAACGGCTTCTTGCTACATATCACAAACTGGTTGCTGTACCAACCACGAACTGGAAAAAGCTTTAACTTAATATCACATTTCAAACTAGTACGGTTGTTAGTGGACCCAGCTGCAGAATAACATTTCATTGTTTTGCGGTTAACGAAGTTATATTCAATCGCGTTTTCAGGACTTTTTATGAATGAAGGGTTGCAACCATAGTCCACAGTACGAGCAGCCCTTAGCGGCGCGCCATCGCACAAGTGTTCATGAAATCGCCTTTCCGGCTGAGATCTTTTTTAATGTGTGACTTGTAAGTACTGCATCTTTTCGAGCCAGTACAAACTTTAATTTTATTAATGTACTATATACCTAATTTTTAGTACAGTTAGTCTAATTCTGAAGACGACGCTCATAGTAGCGTCGAAACCAGGTCAATTTTGACTTAATATTTGTGACCGAGGGCTTATTTGTTACAATATAATTATGACACAGTCACTGACCCTTAGCAGCTATGTTCAAAGTTTTAAATTAATTTAAATTTGACCGTAAGGGTAATGAAAGAAAACGACTTTTGTAAATGCTACCCTAAAAGTAATTACGTTGACAGTTCGATCAAAACTTAACGCTTACAAGCACTGTAGTTTCGTAGTGAGAAAGTCTGACAGAAACATCAATGGAATTTTTACTTTATGCTGTTCAAATTCACAAAATCGTTAGGCTTCATTTACACAAACTTCAGTTTTACAATTTGTAACTTTTCGACTAAGACGGTGGCATAATGAGGCCGGTCAGTGACGACCAAAATAGATCGAATATGGGAAATAATGTGTGCAGTCGCAAATTTTTGTTCAGTGGTAGGATTTGGATTGGATTGTTTGGGGGAAGAGACCAAACGGTGAGGCCATCGGTCTCATCGGATTAGGGAAGGAGGGGGAAGGAAGTCGGCCGTGCCCTTTCAAAGGAACCATCCCGGCATTTGCCTGGAATGATTTAGAGAAATCACGGAAAACGTAAATCAGGATGGCCGGACACGGGATTGATCCGTCGTCCTCCCGAATGCGAGTCCAGTGTGCTAACCACTGCGCCACCTCGCTCGGTTCAGTGGTAGGAGGGAGTACCATGTTACCATAGTAGAAATCCTGACGATCGCGAATTACGGTGGGAGTGGGGGTACGTTTGTAAGTCATTTTTGTTCGCTTTTCTTGAATAACACGAAAACTACAATCTTTGGCGGAAACTTATCCCAATACAAAATTTAATTATACCAAATTTCCTACAGCAAGGCCCTGTTCATTTTTTCGGTAGAACTAACAGTTTGCGATTACCGAACTAGAGGACATGAAAATCTCGCACGTTTTTTAAAGCCTGGTATAACATTGCTGGTTGCATAGAACGGCATCGATTGGGGCAGCTGGGTTACTCTGTATAGCCTTTGCGTTAGATTACCTCATGGGAAAAGACTTTTGTTGAATAGAAAATATTCACTACGCGCCCTCTGGTATTCGCTGGCCCTGAGACAATGAGGTTCTACCGAATTAACAGGGTCTCCCCCAGTAAATGGATAAAACTATTTTCAACAAGGTATTCATAAAAAAATTAGGGTCTGTAAGCGGAGAAAGGAATATATATTAAGAGTGAATCAGTAGCTTTAATTTTGATCGGCACAGCCCCATTCATGTGGAGTAGATGCACCACATACTTCTTGTGTAGGAAGCAATGGTCAGTGAATACTGACAATACCTTTGGTCTTATTAAGCGCAACCATGAAACCAAAACCACAGTAGCAGCAAGTTCCCTGCGATCCACCAGAGGTTTGAGTCTAGTTCTTATCATTAAAAAAGTCATTTTCGTTCACAAACGTCAAAACCGCATTATATGACAGAGTGTAATCAATAAAGTCGGATCGGCCTATCTCAGCCCTCACATTATCCCAGTGAACCACATCTATGATGAAATTATTCTCTGCTTCACAGCTAGTTTGGATATATCGAAGTTTAGTACTCCATCTGGCTTCAAATGGTGATGAAGAAGAATTAAGATTAACTATATATGAATGTAGTATCTGTTCCCGAAAGAACAGATACCACTGATGTCCGCGCACCTTCTCTAGAATCAAATGATAACTAAATCGACACCCTACCTGCATACAGGCGTTGATATACATCATTGGGGGCATGTTGAAAACGTGTGCACCGACCGCGACTCGACCTCGTGATCTCCTGCCTATATGGCAGACGCTCTATCCATCTGAGCCGCCGAGGGCACAGAGGATAGTGCGCCTGCAGCGACTTATCCCTTGCCCGCTCCCCGTGAGATCCACGTTCCCAACATGTCCACACTACTACATTCGTAGCGCTCCTAATATATGTTTGCCCATCACACTCATCACTCTTGGCACATTAATCTACCAAGTCACGTACTAGTTGGGGCATAGCGTGTACGTTCGCACAAGAAGGTCAGTGGCCGGGTAGACATATTTTAACTATATATGAAGGTAGTATCTGTTCCTGAAAGAAGATCAAATTTATGGCCGTGCAGCTTCTCTAGAATGAAATGATAATTAAATCGTTACCCTATCTGCAAACAGGCGTTGATATACATCATTGTGGACATGTTGAAAATATGTGCCCCGACCGGGACTCGACCCCGCGATCTCCTGCTTACATGCCAAACGCTCTATCCCTCTGATCCATCGAGGGCACAGAGGATAGTGCACCTGCAGTGTTCGAGTTCCGGTCAGGGCACACATATTCAACATGTACCTAATTATGTATGTCATCGCCTGCTTGCAGCTAGGGTGTCGATTTAATTATCATTTCAGAATTAAGGTTACTTACCTACAGGTGCTATTGTTACATACGGGAACATCTTCCAGTGCCAGAAATACAGTTTTCGGCCAACAGAGCAGATATGGTTAACAACTGATTCAAAAACATTCCTGCAAATGCAATTTCCGTAAAATTTGAAAATTGAAAACACATTCTTTAATCAAACTGCCGGTGCCACCCGGTGTGGCCGTGCGCTTCTAGGCGCTTCAGTCTGGAACCGCGTGACCGTTACGGTCGCAGTTTCGAATCCTGCCATGGGCGTGGATGTGTGTGATGTCCTTAGGTTAGTTAGGTTTAAGTAGTTCTAAGTTCTAGGGGACTGATGACCTCAGATGTTAAGTCCCACAGTGCTCAGAGCCATTTTTTTGAAACTGCCGGTGAAGATATTTATTTCACAGATAGCTACTGAAATTACTGTGCGACACAGCTCAGAGACTGGAAAGAGCAGAACTGAAATCCCATGCCCTGTTTACTACGTTTACAAATTTTCAGTGATTTCCCTGAATTATTTTCTAAGTACTTAGATATTACCTTGTACTTGTATAACTGGCACTATTTTTTATTCCTAACCATTACGCTGCAAGTAAAATATTAACTTCATCCTTCTTTTTGAAACACGTCTTTAACTTTTATTGCCCTCTCCTCTGCAATTGCAACTTTTCTGACCTCTCATTGCCAATTACACAACATTATTTTTACGATTTATCACTTATAATATATTGCAAGAATTGGTTATTACCACAGTGTAAACAGTCCAATGTGTGAAACAAAACATTAGATTGCTACATTAGTTCGTAGCGTTTTTGTTTTTGATGTTGGAATTCCGGTTGCTACGGTTTTTTTATCGATTGTCATTCTTTATTTGTAGTTCATGTTCTATCTGAGTTTACTTACTCTCATTTTGTCCTCTAGAGATACTAAATGGAGCTGTGGACGCTAGAAACTGGGGTGCCAAGTGGATAAATCGGAACATTTCCGACATATTCTTCTGTTTGAATTCAATAGTGGAGTGACAGCAGCGGAGGTAGCAAGAAACGTTTGCGCCAAGTATGGAGATAATGCCTTTGATAGAGGACGGCAAGAAAATGGGTTTATCGTTTTAAGGAGGATCGCTATGTCATTAGTGACTATCCACGTTCACCGAAGACTTCAGGGTTTAATGAAGATCGTTTAAACGCGTTAATGCCCAATGATGCACGTCAGAGAGAAATGACAAATGTGACACACTGTAATCATTCCACCATCGCGATGTATTTACATGTAATGAGGAAGGTTCGAAAATCGGGTGTATGGGTATCGCATCCAAACAAAGCAGTCAGCAATCCTCCGAAAAGGAGCTGCGCTTATCTGCAAGAGACAATGTTATACAACTCGTGAAACAGCGACGGTGTGTTGTATTACGAATTGCTTCCCCGAAGTGTAACGATGACTGCTGATATTTATTGTCAACAACTGAGACGTCTTGCAAACGTAATCCAAGAAGAACGACCAGGAAGACTGCGTGAAATGACGGTATTCCACGATAACTAACGCTCGCGTTCTGCTAGATTGACAAGTTGGATTGGGAAGGCTTTCCGCACCTGCCTTGTTCACCCGATCTTGCATCGGCAGGTTTTCACCTTTTCCGCTCTCTATCGAACAACCGCGAAGAAAATTCATGCTCTCCGTACGTGGCTTGATGAGTTCTTCGCTTCAAAACTACATGATTTCTACAGTTGCGGAATTGAAAAGCTAACCAAAGCGTTGGTCGACTGTTGTAAATATTAGAGGATAATATGTTATTGATGACTAAGGTCTTTGTTATACATATGTGTTGTGTTTATTAAACTTATGGGGAAACGCTACGAACTTGTGCACCAACCAAACAGTATGATTATATATTTGCATGCATTTCAGGCAACTGGTCACGCCTGCAAACAATGAAGGCGGAAAACTTGTGGCTCGAAAAATTCCTTTCATTCAGTTGTAATTACACGGATCTAATGCGATAATTATGAACAAAATACAGGATACCTTCTCCGAGATGCATCATGTTTGATCGTAGGCAGCGGAAGTTACGTAGTAACTTCGTAAATAGTGTTCACAGTTGTGTACAGTGGAAACAGCGAATGGAAACATGAAAATCAATGTCGTAACCCCACTCGTGCCCACGTCGGATCCTGTCACGGTCGCCAAATCCTCCACGGGCAGAGCAGCGACCCAACGCCCACGGCCCTTAACGCGGAGCGCGCTAAGCGCAGCTAAGCGGCCGGCGATGCCGGGACGATTAGCATTGAATGCAAAATGGGCGCGCCGAGGGCCGGCGCCGTCCCACAGGAGGCGGACATCGAACTGAGGTGGGCGGCAGAGAAGCCGCTCCGGCTGCACGCAATACATTGTATGTGTGGGGAGGAGGGGGGGGGGGGCAGCCATAGCCTGTACCTCAGTCTCCAAGGAATAGTACACCTTTTGTGCAGGTAGCGACCGAAGCTTCTACATATTTCGAGAAAGTCAAATTTAAGAATCACCTAGAACCACAGATTAAGAAACTTCTTTTCTCTACCGGTTTCCGTCAACCCACCATCATGAGGTATCACGAAATTATTTACTTCATCTACATCTACATGATTACTCTGCAATCCACATTTAAGTGCTTAGCAGAGGGTTCACCGAACCACAATCATACTATCTCTCTATCATTCCACTCCCGAAAAGCGCGCGGGAAAAACGAACACCTAAACCTTTCTGTTCGAGCTTTGATTTCTCTTATTTTATTTTGATGATCATTCCTACCTATGTAGGTTGGGCGTAACAAAATATTTTCGCATTCGGAAGAGAAAATTGGTGACTGAAATTTCGTAAATAGATCTCGCCGCAACGAAAAACGTCTTTGCTTTAATGACTTCCATCTCAACTCGCATATCATATCTGCCACAGTCTCTCCCCTATTACGTGATAATACAAAACGAGCTGCCCTTTTTTGCACCCTTTCGATGTCCTCCGTCAATCCCACCTGGTAAGAACCCATACCGCGCAGCAATATTCTAACAGAGGACGAACGACTGTAGTGTAAGCTGTCTCTTTAGTGGACTTGTTGCATCTTCTAAGTTTCCTGCCAATGAAACGCAACCTTTGGCCCGCCTTCCCCACAATATTATCTATGTGGTCTTTCCAACTGAAGTTGTTCGTAATTTTTACACCCAGGTACTTCGTTGAATTGACAGCCTTGAGCTTTGTACTATTTATCGAGTAATCGAATGCCAACGGATTTCTTTAGGAACTCATGTGGATCACATAAACAGTTTTCGTTATTTAGCGTCAACTGCCACCTGCCACACCAAACAGCAATCTTTTCTAAATCGCTTTGCAACTGATACTGGTCTTCGGATGATCTTACTAGACGGTAAATTACAGCATCATCTGCGAACAACCTAAGAGAACTGCTCAGATTGTCACCCAGGTCATTTATATAGATCAGGAACAGCAGAGGTCCCAGGACGCCTCCCTGGGGAACACCCCTTATATCACTTCAGTTTTACTCGATGATTTGCCGTCTATTACTACGAACTGCGACCTTCCTGACAGGAAATCACGAATCCAGTCGCATAACTGACACGATACCCCATAGGCCCGCAGCTTGATTAGAAGTCGCTTGTGAGGAACGGTGTCAAAAGCTTTCCGGAAATCTAGAAATACGGAATCAACTTGAGATCCCCTGTCGATAGCGGCCATTACTTCGTGCGAATAAAGAACCGGTGTCGTACCGTTCTCTTTGTGGAGTCAAAGACAATAATACCGTGGAATGGAATCTGAAGTTAGACAGTAAACTACAGTGACGAAAAAAATATCACGACACTAATGTGGAGTGGTGTGACAAAACGAAAGCTGGTTGGCGTGTTTTTACATCTGAAAGATGATGTGTATTCAAATTCTGTGCCCGTAGTGTAGGAGTAGCGCTAGTAGCGCCACTATGAGGATACACGCTGTAACGGTAGTGAGCGGAAGTTACCTTTGAGATTGGCCATGGTGAATTAGTGTTAGCCAAGAATGCTTTTAAGGGGATAGAGAAACCACTAACAAAAACTCATTGCGTGTGAAAGAGGTCGTGCAATAGGGCTACGAGAAGCTGGATGTTCCTTCTGCGATACTGCAGAAGGGTTTGGCAGAAATGTATCCGCTGTATGTGGTTGCTGTCAACGGTGGTGACGAGAATGTACACTCCTGGAAATTGAAATAAGAACACCGTGAATTCATTGTCCCAGGAAGGGGAAACTTTATTGACACATTCCTGGGGTCAGATACATCACATGATCACACTGACAGAACCACAGGCACATAGACACAGGCAACAGAGCATGCACAATGTCGGCACTAGTACAGTGTATATTCACCTTTCGCAGCAATGCAGGCTGCTATTCTCCCATGGAGACGATCGTAGAGATGCTGGATGTAGTCCTGTGGAACGGCTTGCCATGCCATTTCCACCTGGCGCCTCAGTTGGACCAGCGTTCGTGCTGGACGTGCAGACCGCGTGAGACGACGCTTCATCCAGTCCCAAACATGCTCAATGGGGGACAGATCCGGAGATCTTGCTGGCCAGGGTAGTTGACTTACACCTTCTAGAGCACGTTGGGTGGCACGGGATACGTGCGGACGTGCATTGTCCTGTTGGAACAGCAAGTTCCCTTGCCGGTCTAGGAATGGTAGAACGATGGGTTCGATGACGGTTTGGATGTACCGTGCACTATTCAGTGTCCCCTCGACGATCACCAGTGGTGTACGGCCAGTGTAGGAGATCGCTCCCCACACCATGATGCCGGGTGTTGGCCCTGTGTGCCTCGGTCGTATGCAGTCCTGATTGTGGCGCTCACCTGCACGGCGCCAAACACGCATACGACCATCATTGGCACCAAGGCAGAAGCGACTCTCATCGCTGAAGACGACACGTCTCCATTTATCCCTCCATTCACGCCTGTCGCGACACCACTGGAGACGGGCTGCACGATGTTGGGGCGTGAGCGGAAGACGGCCTAACGGTGTGCGGGACCGTAGCCCAGCTTCATGGAGACGGTTGCGAATGGTCCTCGCCGATACCCCAGGAGCAACAGTGTCCCTAATTTGCTGGGAAGTGGCGGTGCGGTCCCCTACGGCACTGCGTAGGATCCTACGGTCTTGGCGTGCATCCGTGCGTCGCTGCGGTCCGGTCCCAGGTTGACGGGCACGTGCACCTTCCGCCGACCACTGGCGACAACATCGATGTACTGTGGAGACCTCACGCCCCACGTGTTGAGCAATTCGGCGGTACGTCCACCCGGCCTCCCGCATGCCCACTATACGCCCTCGCTCAAAGTCCGTCAACTGCACATACGGTTCACGTCCACGCTGTCGCGGCATGCTACTAGTGTTAAAGACTGCGATGGAGCGCCGTATGCCACGGCAAACTGGCTGACACTGACGGCGGCGGTGCACAAATGCTGCGCAGCTAGCGCCATTCGATGGCCAACACCGCGGTTCCTGGTGTGTCCGCTGTGCCGTGCGTGTGATCATTGCTTGTACAGCCCTCTCGCAGTGTCCGGAGCAAGTATGGTGAGTCTGACACACCGGTGTCAATGTGTTCTTTTTTCCATTTCCAGGAGTGTATGATCGCAAGCAGATCGGGCTCCCCAAGGCCACATGGCACTACCAAGACAAAGACCATAACGTTCGGCGTAAGATTCTAGCGCATCGTACTGCACCTGAAGCGGAAGTTTGAGCAGCACTTGGTACTACCATGACATAACGAACCGTTACATATCGGATATTTCAAGGGCAGCTACGTGCCAGACGCTCTCCAGCGCGCATTCGACTAAACGCAAACCATTTCCATTTTCGACATCAGTAGGGTCAAGGTAGAGCTTATTTGAGGGCAGGGTGGATGTCTGTTGTCTTTTCCTGATGGAAGCTGGTTTTGCCTCGGTGCCACTGACGTGAGTGTTGCCGGGTGAGGTCCTGCAACCAACCCGTCTGCGTGCCATACACATTGGGCCTACACCTCGAGTTACTGTGTGGGATCCGATTTCGTATGGTAGCCCGGAGCACTCTCATGATTATCTCACGCCCCCTGACTCCGAATTTATGCGTGAGTCTCGTGATTCGATCTGTTGCGCTAGTTCATTCCTGCGGGTGTTTTCAAACATTATAACGCTCGGCTACATGCCGCTGTTGTGGCCAAATAAGCTTTTCAAAGTGTTGTCAGATAGTTGCCTTGGTCTGCTTCTTTACCAGACCTGGCTTCAATAGAGCACGTGTGGGATATCACCGGGCGACAGCTCCAGCGCGATCCACAGACAGCATTAACCGTCCCGTTATTAACCGACCAGGTGCAACAGCCATGGAACGCCATCCCACAATCTTACATCTGGGACCTCTACAGCACCTTTGCGCCCATGCAATCAACTTTATGGCTGTCCACCGGTTATTAATGTCCCATCATTGCATATTTGGAACGATTTATTTAAAAATGGTTCAAATGGCTCTAAGCGCTATGGGACTTATCATCTGAGGTCATCAGCCCCCTGGACTTAGAACTACTTAAACCTAACTAACCTAAGGACACCACACACATCCATGTCCGAGGCAGGATTCGAACCTGCGACCGTAGCAGCAGGGCGGTTCCGTACTGAAACGTCTAGAACCGCTCGGCTACAGCGGCCGGCAAATAATTTATTTCGCGCGGACACTAACTTGTTCAAAAAATGGTTCAAATGGCTCTGAGCACTATGGGACTTAACAGCTGTGGTCATCAGTCCCCTAGAACTTAGAACTACTTAAACCTAACTAATCTAAGGACATCACACACATCCATGCCCGAGGCAGGATTCGAACCTGCGACCGTAGCAGTCGCACGGTTCCGGACTGCGCGCCTAGAACCGCGAGACCACTGCGGCCGGCCACTAACTTGTGATCTAGTAATATTAATCACTTAAGTATGTTACCTACAGGAATGTATTCCTGTAATTTCATTTCTCTACATTTACTACTTTTGGTATTGAGTATATATTAACGAATTTTACTGTTGATTGTGAAAGCACGTTATTATTGACGGCAGTTTCAGTGACACGGGATGAGTTTACGTATTCCGTTTTCGGATGCCTCAATGGGAATGATACTACAGGGTTAGTCAAAATTATGTAGATACTTTCGAGTAAATGTAAAAGATGCTTTTATTGAGCTAAGGTATTACATGGTTATATGTATGGAAACGGCAAGTCAAGATGACATCTTTGTGGTCTCCACTAATATAGCAGCCAGACCAACGGAGAAGGCATTTTGAGTGATGCAGTTCTGGAAGAGCGGCTACGCGATCGAAGTTAGTCGGAATTTCATAACCACATTTATCAAGGCGTCACCCAGCAGATAAGCTATTTACGAATGGGTACAGAAATTTAAGGGGATGCCTTCGCAAAGCCAAAAGCGCTGGGCAGCCATCAACGCCTCAGGAACAGGCTGAACGGATCAGGAAAAAAGTTTTTCTAAAGTCCACAAAAATCAAAGTCTCGATCCAGTCGATAGCTAGAGCCTAGGCAACAGACTATTTAGATGATAAACGCGTGCAGATGAAACGGTATCGGGCATTCCGACAATCGTTTGTGGAAACAGTTTCGCCTGGTTTTCAGTACTTTTTGGAAGAGGACTGCTTCACCTGCAAGTTGATTTCCAGCGATGTGCCTACGTTTCAGCTGAACTGAGCAGTAAACCGGCACAATATGCGCGTACGAGCAGAAGAGCATTCCCACATTGTTATCGAACAATGCCGGTGGGTCCCCAAAGCCTAATGTGCTCTACTTTGTAAAGGAAAATTGTGTATGGACACTTCCTCTTCGCAGAGCCGACGATCGATGGACATTTTCAGCTGCACAGTCTTCAGCCGTGGATCATACAGCACTTGCAGGACAGATATAATCACATTTTCCAGTATAATGATGCACCATTGCACTTTCACAATTATGTTCACCAGTTCTCGGAAGCTAAGTTCCCACGACAAGGGATTGGTCGTGCTGCAGTTGGCAATCTGCAGTTACCGGGACGGTCTCCGCGTTTTCCGGACATAACAATGTGTCGATTTTTACCGGTGCTGTTAGATCAAAGACTCTGTTTTCACACTTCCAATTTCGCACAACATTGCTGGCTTCAGAGGACATATCAGGGCAACAGTGATGCGAACACTTTGGGGTAAGAGTGAGCCGAATTGGACTATAGACGGGACGCGTGCCATATGGCTGACGGTTCACACATTGATTTGTCAACATGACACAAAAAACTTTTCGAGCTGCTGTTCCTATATACACTAGGGGCATTCCATAAGTACCATAACACATTTTTTCTCGGTCAGTTTCCGTTGAAAAAGTGCGAAACTTCTTGTGGGACATTGTTCCGATAGGTGGCGGCACTATACGTAGCCTTCAAACCGGCGTCTGTAAAGAAGGTGCGTTCCAGGCAGAGAGCCGTCATTGAATTTCTTTTGGCCCAAAACCAGAGTACCGCAGATATTCATAGGCTCTTGCAGAACGTCTACGGATTCTAGTAGTTAACAAAAGCACACTGAGTCGCCGGGCGAAGCTTCTTTCATCTTCGCAACAAGGTCCCGCATACCAGTCCGATTCACTGCGTGGCAGCAACCTGCATATAGCTGTGACTCCTGCAATGTTGGAACGTGTGGACACTCTCATTCGTGGTAATCGACGGACCACATATAAAACCTCGCTGCTCAGTGGGACACCGCTATTGGGAGTGTTGACAAACTCGTCCAAGAATTTTGGTATTCAAATGTGTTGTGGCGTAACAAGCTTGCTACGCCACACTGGAAAGGGAGCCGAAAGAAAGGCACGCGTACACACACGCCGACTGGCGTCAAGTCTGGAACAGGAGAACTATTGAATGGTAGCAAGAAAAGTACGTAGCTGCTTTATACTTAACTTTTATTCTTTGATGAATACAGCGTTCTTCTTGAGACATTTATACGATAACTCTCAAACTAGGTAAGGCTAATGGCGCCTTGCTAGGTCGTAGCCATGGACTTAGCAGAAGGCTATTCTAACTGTCTCTCGGCAAATGAGAGGAAGGCTTCGTCCGTATTGTCGCTAGCAATGTCGTCGTACAACTGGGCGAGTGCTCTATCGTATATCGAGACCTGCCTTGTGGTGGCGCTAGGTCTGCGATCACACAGTGGCGACACGCGGTTCCGACATGTACTAAATGGACCGCGGCCGATTTAAGCTACCACCTAGCAAGTGTGGTGTCTGGCGGTGACACCACATTCCTCCCCCGGAAATCGGCGAACGGTCGTGTGATAAGGCTTTCGCCCGCCGTGGGGAGGACCCCATGTTGACGTATGCGATGAGGTGGGGAGCCTAACAACAGGCGAGGCTGTGCCACCCGCACCCGGCCATTCGGTCCGAGGGGATCTAGGAAACGCCTGAAAACCTAGTCCAGGGTGCACGTCAACATGCGGTGTATGCGCCCGTAACGAGACAGGAGTGGCCGAAGGGTCGACCTCCATTGCGTCGGGGTACCCGACGCGCGATGACGTCATGTGGTCCGGAGTGGGCAAGAGTTCCATGGCGGAGGACAGCTGGTCACGGGAAGCGATCGGCGGTGCGTGACCCAGGGAGGCACTTGGCGGCTGCAGCGAAGCGTCGAATGCGGGCGGCGCCGGCGGGAGAACAGGCGGCGGCGGCGGCGGCGGCGGCGGCGGCGGCTGCTGCGGCTGCTGCGGCGGCGCGTCGCTATGGGGCAAAATGGAAGGCATCGTCGGTAACACCTGGGGATGAGGCGAGCCAGTAGATGGGTCCTCAGGGCGCTGACTGGACGGCACCGTCGCTGAAAGCAGACGGGGAGCGGCAGAACCCGTGCGACGACAGAGGCGCAGCTGATTGAGATGCCGACGCACCTCACCAGAGGCCCCCAAAACCAAATACATCGCGCGGCCGAGGCAGCGAAGAATGCGCCCTGCGAGCCAACGTCGTGAACCTCGATAGTTGCGATAAAATACAACGTCGCCTGGAGCAAAAGCAGGAGTCTGCCGCTGCACAGGAACCTGATGCGGCGGATGCAGCAAAGACATCAAGGTTCGATGAGGACGACCATGGAGCATCTCAGCCGGCGAGCGACCATCTCGGGGCTGAGAGCGATACGAGGACAAAAAGAGCAACAACGCGTCCTCCCGAGAATGCGACTCTTTCAATTTCAACATCTGTGACTTGAAAGTCCGGACCAATCGTTCAGCGGCACCGTTTGACTGAGGCGAAAAGGGCGCGGATGTCAGATGTTGAATACCATTGGCCTGGCAGAATGACTGAAATTCTGCGGACATGAATTGTGGGCCATTGTCGGAAACAATAGTCTGCGGAAGACCTTCAATGCAAAAGATAGCAGACAACGCTTGGATGGTGGCGGAGGACGTCGTGGAAGACATCCGGACAACAAAAGGAAAATTACTGAAGGCATCGACCAGAACCAACCATCGAGCATTCCAGAATGAACCAGCAAAATCGATGTGCAAGCGTTGCCAAGGGGAAGTGGCTTTTGGCCACGCAAAGACTTTCCATGGCGGTGCGGATTGTTGTTCGGCACACGCCATGCAAGAAGAATACATATTCGTAATCGCAGCATCGATTCCGAACCAAGTACAGTGCTGACGAGCAAGTTGTTTCTTTCGCACTATACCCCAATGTCCTTGGTGAAGAAGCCATAAAACAGAGGACTGTAACGAACGTGGGACCACGACTCTGGACTGATCATGATCAGAACGCAACAACAAAACACCACGTCGAACAAAAATTCTCCTTGTGAGCAAAAAATCGGCGAACCAATGGATCCTCGATCCAAGACTGTGACAAAGGCCATTGCGTAGCAACAAAACGCAAGACGGTAGCAAGGACAGGGTCAGCAGCGGTGGCTGTAGCTACACGACGAAAATCAAATGGAAACGATTCGACCACTTCATCGGTTTCCGAATCAATGAACATGCAAGCAAGTTCAGAAGAATCGAATGCTTTATCCTCAGCAACAGGCAAACGGGACAACGCATCTGCGTTTCCGTGCTTAGCAGTGGACCAATTCAAGATATCGTAGCGGTACTGCGAGAGGAAAATAGACCAGCGAATGAATTTCTGCGCTGTGCGCGGAGGTACAGGCTTGCGCGGATGAAAAAGCGACGTCAAAGGTTTGTGGTCTTTGATGATGGTAAAGTGACGACCATACAAGAAATCATGGAACTTAGTAACACCAAACATGAGAGCCAAAGCTTCTTTCTCTATCTGTGAATAATTTCTTTGCGCAGACGAGAGCAATTTGGACGCAAAGGCAAGAGGGCGATCATGCGATCCAACTTTGTGCGCAAGCACAGCACCGATCCCGAAATCCGATGCATCTACCAGTAACAAAAGTGGTTTCTGGGGATCGAATGGCGTAAGGCAAGTATTTGAACGCAACGCCGATTTCAACCGGCGAAAGGCGCGTTCGCATTCCGTCGTCCAGAGAAACGGAACACCTGTACGGCGCAAGCGATTGAGCGGAGCTGAAAGGGAAGAGGCATTGCGCACATTCACGCACACCTTGTGATTCGAAATCGGGTAATGTTCTTGCGACCACAACACGCAATGCGTGAGGAACATTGCGCGCTCTGAAAAATTTCGGTTGCGCGTTTACGTTCAGTTCCAAATGTGCCGCATTGTTTTTAGCGCAACCTAGGCCCGGTGCATAAATGTCTGCAAATTCTTCACATAACCGAGCAACACTGTCTGAAGGCACAGTCTGATTCACTTATAGGACCTGATTTACTATAGACATATTAAACAATTGAAATAAATCTAAACCAAACAAGTTCACTGCAGTAGAAGAATGAAGAACGTAAAATGACACAAGTTTTGTATGTCCCTTGTATGTGGCAAGAAGGCTGCACTGTCCTAACACAGGTATATTCTGTCCTGAATAACTATGTAACTTAACATTTGCGGCACGCAACGGAGGTGCGCCCAGTTGTTTGTACGTGTCGTGATTGAGCAATGAAACTGCAGCTCCGGTATCGAGCTGGAATGGTATGACCTTGCCATTAACATCCAAATCTACAAAAAGTTTATTGTCCTGCTCACGACAAGAGCGACAGGTTTTTGCAATTTGAACAGACACTTGTACAGAATCACTTGCTAATTGACGTGATTTCCGGCGACATCGACGCACAGTTTTTGTGGGACGAACACAGTCACTGTTAGAGAAAGTGGCACTGGACGGGGTGGAAGTAACTACATGAATGTCCATGGGCGAAGGTCCACGATCCTGAGTGTCCTTGGTTCGATTCCGGCGCGAAGCAAAGGGCCTGGAATGATTGTGATTGTCTGATCGGAGCTTTTTCTCGCAAACACTTTGAACATGTCCTTTCCTATTGCAGAAAAAGCAAATAGCTTGGCGTGACGGGCAATGTTCACACGAATGTCGAGTAGCACACCACGGGCATGATTTCACTGCATTTGTGTGCTGGCGCGGCACACGTGGCTTAGAGCGGGGCGGCAGCTGCGTCGACGTGCGCGAGGGCAATTTACCGGGCCGCGCAGCTCGCCCGGCGGGCCGGTTAATGTTACACACGGCTGGCGAAGTTTCAAAAGATTCCTGAGCACAGTCAAGTGTGTCTTGTCTATCCAATATGTCTATCACTTGTTGAAGGGAGGGATTAACTAGTTTCAAAATTTGCTCCCATATGCGAACATCAGAAACGTTCTGTGCAATTGCATCACGTACCATTGTATCTGAATAAGAAAGGCCACAGTCACATTCAAAGGCACAGTCCCTAGTAAGTCCTTGCAATGTTGCTACCCACTCCCTATTAGTTTGACCGGCCGTACGTTTCGTACGAAAAAACGTATACCGTTTTGCAACCACATTAACTGTTTCTTTGAAATAGGCATCTAAAGCAGACAAAATTTCCTCGTAGGACAGAGTTGCTACGTCGTGTCGGGGAAACAATTTCACTATCACACGGTAGGTGGACACACCGACACAAGAAAGCAAAAACGGCTGCCGCTCATTACCTTGAATTCTGTTGGCGGCTAGGTGAAATGCAAACTGGTGGGACCATTCCGTCCAAGTCTCGTGGGTTTGGTCAAACTGGCGAAACTGCGGTGCAACTGCATGTTGTGGCTGCGGTTGCGGTGAAGCGGCGGCTGCCGCATCGTGTTGCTGTGCACGTTGACCCTGGACGAGCTGTCCAAGGGCATCCAATAACACCTGCGTCAGCTGATTCTGTAAGCGATAAAATTCGGACAGTACATCTGGAGATTGTGGCGAAGCCATGACACAAATAAATCAGAGCAAAGCAAGTAGAAATAACACTTTTCTCGTCGCCAATCTGTTGTGGCGTAACAAGCTTGCTACGCCACACTGGGAAGGGAGCCGAAAGAAAGGCACGCGTACACACACGCCGAATGGCGTCAAGTCTGGAACAGGATAACTATTGAATGGTAGCAAGAAAAGTACGTAGCTGCTTTATACTTAACTTTTATTCTTTGATGAATACAGCGTTCTTCTTGAGACATTTATACGATAACTCTCAAACTAGGTAAGGCTAATGGCGCCTTGCTAGGTCATAGCCATGGACTTAGCAGAAGGCTATTCTAACTGTCTCTCGGCAAATGAGAGGAAGGCTTCGTCCGTATTGTCGCTAACAATGTCGTCGTACAACTGGGCGAATGCTCTATCGTATATCGAGACCTGCCTTGTGGTGGCGCTAGGTCTGCGATCACACAGTGGCGACACGCGGTTCCGACATGTACTAAATGGACCGCGGCCGATTTAAGCTACCACCTAGCAAGTGTGGTGTCTGGCGGTGACACCACAAAATGTGTGTGGCCGCTGGATTCCCCATCGATTACGCACCTTCTTCGATCTGTTTGCCCACTGAAGTAAGCACTCTGCGGGAAGCAGTACGTGAAGATGTGGAGGTTGCTGATGCAGCAAGATGTTCGCTGCGACGTCAGTCTATAGATTGGTACCATGTAGACATACAGACCCTCCCATTAAGGTAGTTAAGGCAGTCACAACCTGCTTTCAGAGGAAAGAAAAGTGTAGCATTACTTGTTGAACGCCCCTCGTATAGTCATGTAATACGTTACCTGACTACAAACATTTTTTACACTCACATGCAAGTGTTTACAGCGTTTTGACTAACCCAGTATCTGGCTGATGTGAATAGTTTTATGCTAGCTGACGGTGACAGAGTGTCGAAACTGGTATTGAATAAATGTTTACTTATCAACAGTTACTGGAGGTTCTTAAATATAACTTCCTTGTAATAATACAGGATTATCCTTGAGCACGTTCAGGGTTTCATAAGACGATTGCGCAAAAGCTACATGATATACAGAAAGGTGACACACATCAGAGGACAGAGCGTCTCTCCAAGTTTTGATTGGGAGTATTCGTCATGGCGTACTAACACAAGTGACGAAATGTGTTCGAACTTGTATTGTCACACAAAATGACTTCACACTCGCAGGTAGGCTACCTTATGAACGGAAGAAGAAGAAGAAGAAGGCTTCAATGAATTGCACGTACGTTAAAATAACTCACGGTAATGCAGCCAAGAGACGTCTTTGATAACTGCCGACAATAGATGGCTGTACAAGGGAAATTAATACCTCGCTATGCTGAGCATGTGCCAAAAGATAACACGCTCTCTCTCTCTCTCTCTCTCTCTCTCTCTCTCTCTCTCACACACACACACACACACACACACACACACACACACACACACACACACACACACACAAGAGCACGCTCACTGTGAACACTAACCAGAGGTCCGACACATCCAAGGAAGACCAGTGTCAGAAGTTATCGATCGTGAAGATTAGTAGCCAACATGTGACCTACCACTACCTCTGTCCATATACTATTTGACCATGGAGAGAACAGGATTCCAAGGAGAATTTAAGCAAGAAACCTCCATACATAAGAACACTTGTTACTGTGCTCTCAATTGCTTTTTTAATAACAGTGTGCTTCAATGCAAGATGTTTTTAATAATTTCCACAACGAAACTCTGTCTCGGAATCTGGCACAACACCAAAGAGATTCTGGTCATATATAAAGCACACCAGTGGCAAGGATCAGTCAATACCTTCACTGCGCGATAAACACACTGAGGTCACTGATGACAGTGCCATCAAAGCAGAGTTATTAAACACTGTTTTCCGAAACTCCTTCATCAAAGATGACGAAGTAAATATTCCCGAATTCCAATGAAGAACAACTGCGATGAAGAGAAACATAGAAGTAGATATTCTCGGTGTAGAAAAGCTGTTTAAATCACTTAATAATGGCAGGGCTTCCTGTCCAGATGATATACCAGTCAGGTTCCTTTCAGAGTATGCAGATGCAATAGCTCCATATTTAGCAATTATATACAACCGCTCGCTCACAGAAAGTTCCTTACCTAAAGACTGGAAAGTTACTCAAGTCACACCAATACCCAAAAAGGGAAAGATGAGTAATCCGCTGAATTACAGGGCCATATCACTAACGTCGATTTGCAGTAGGGTTTTGGAACATATACTGTATTCGAACATTATAAAATACCTTGAAGAAAATGATTTACTGACACATAGTCAGCATGTTTTCAGAAAATATCGTTCTTGAGAAACACAACTAGCTCTTTATACTCATGAAGTAATGAGTGCTATCGACAGGGGATGGCATATTGGCTCCATACTTGAAGATTTCCAGAAGGCTTTCGACACCGTTCCTCACATGCGTCTTCTAGCCAAACTGTGTGCCTATCGAATATCGCCTCAGTTGTGTGACTGGATTCGTGATTTCCTGTCAGAAAGGTCACAGTTCGTAGTAATAGACGGAAAGTCATCAAGTAAAGCAGAAGAATATCCGGCGTTCCCCAAGGAAGTGTTATAGGCCCTCTATTATTCCTGATCTATATTAACGACATAGGAGACAATTTGAGTAGCCTTTGAAGTGGACTGACAAGGCAGCCAGTCCACAGTGACGGGTAGCCGAAAGAAAGGCACGCGTACACACACACGCTGACGGGCGTCAAGTACTGGAACAGGCTACGTAATTAATGCTATGAAGAAAAGTACGTAGCTGGATTAATACTTATCTTTAATCAATCATTGAGGTACATCGCTCTTGACTATACACCGGAGACTTTAATTACAATCACTGTAAGGCTAATGGCGCCTTGCTAGTTCATAGCCATTAACTTAGCTGAAGGCTATTCTGTCTCTCGGCTAATGAGAGTGAAAGGCTTCGTACATCTAGTCGCTAGCTAGGTCTTCGTACAACTGGGATGAGTGCTTGTTCGTATCACGAGACCTGCCTTGTGGTGGCGCTAGGTCTGCGATCACACAGTGGCGACACGCGGGTCCGACATGTACTAAATGGACCGCGGCCGATTTAATCTACCACCTAGCAAGTGTGGTGTCTGGCGGTGACACCACAGCCTTCTTAGATTATTTGCAGATGATGCTGTCATTTACCATCTTGTAAAGTCATCAGACGACCAAAATGAATTACAAAATGATTTAGATACCTGTGTGGTGCGAAAATTGGCAGTTGACCCTGAAGGCCGTGAATTCAACTAAATACTTATGGATTACTAACACAAATAACCTAAATTGGAACGATCACATAGATAATGTTTTGGGTAGAGCAAACCAAAGACAGCGATTCATTGGCAGAACACTTAAAAGGTGCAACAGATATACTAATGGGACTGCTTATTCTACACTTGTCCGCCCTATCCTGGAGTATTTCTGTGCCGTGTGGGATCCGTACCGGGTGGGGCTGACGGATAATATAGAAAAAGTTGTATTATCGCGAAATAGGGGAGATAGTGCCACAGACATGATACGTGAATTGGAGTGGCAATCGTTAAAACAAAGACGTTTTTCATTGCGACGGGATCTTCTTATAAAATTTCAATCACCCTTTTTCTACTCCGATTGTGAAAACAGTCTGTTGGTACCCACCTACATAGGGAGAAATGGTCATCACCATAAAATAAGATAAATCAGGGCTCGCACAGAAAAATTTAAGTGCTAATTCTTCCCGCGCGCCGTTCGAGAGTGGAACGGTAGAGAGACAGCTTGAAGGTGGTTCATTGAACCCTCTGACAGGCACTTAATTGTGAATAGCTGAGTAATCACGTAAATGTGGATGTAGATAACTGGAAGTATATGCCAATGTCTCCACGTTGTTGTATTCCATAAGATGACCAGTGACAACCCTCTGTTCCACAACAGCAGATTTGTTGAAAGTGTGTGGGATTCTTATGCTCAGCACATCAGTTCCACGCTGTCTGGACGGTCTCATCAATATATGACGTGTCACAGCTTCAAAGAATACGACAGACACTCGCCTTATGCAAACCAAAACCATCCCTCTTAGACGGTGGCCTAGAAACACATTTCGCATGATGTTTCCACAGGAAAGGTTCTGTTGGACATTCTGCCTGTGGAAGACAAATACTCTATAGTCATATGTCCCATTTTTCATCAACACTCACCCGATTAACGGTTAGTCGACAGCTCATCTGCGGAAACGTGATGTGTATTGTCCTCGACGTCACTGCCTGTTTCGGTCTGTGCGCGATGGAGAGGTTCATGACGAATTGATCTGATAATGAATAGTTACATTTACATGTGTACGTCAATGCTTATAACAACCGACATTGGGGTATTCTGAGAACCATCATTTACGTTTAGTGCCAATGCCAATATAATAGGAAGTAGCACAACGCGAATTATTTGATTGGTCTTTCTCCAGTAAACCATAATGTCTGATACGTACGTAAACGACATACAGCAGCCTCACTCCAGAAAACTAAGAACCAAAGGAAAGAACTATGGTTACTTCACGCACAAAGATGCCATTGCGTATATGACAGTAATTAATGACACTTTTGACTATCTTCCTCGTCCCTCAGGCTTAAATCAGTTTTTGTTTTATCTTTGGAGGATATTTTAAGACAATGACTCTCCACCACAGAGTCTTTAAAGAATCGAACTAAAATTTACAAAACAGCCTCAGACGTCATATTACGTAATAAATGTGTTAAATATTTAACTTTAAGCAAGTAAAACCTGTATAGTCAAAATAATTTGAGCTCCACTTTAAGAAAAGTTAGTTTTCCACGCATCTGAATGTTTATGACGTCACATCTCCCGAACTATGCGTCGTGCAATGATATACACTCATCAGCTAGAACGTTATGACCACTGACCTACTAGGCGATAGCGGCATCACCTGGCGAGGAATGACTGCTACTAATCAGGCACAAGCATGCTGCATGTAGTATCAGTGAACGAGCTGCCCGTGTGAACAATGGGGAAGGTTGATCGAGGGCAGATTTTGATGACCCGTCACTAGCATTTCGGAAGCTTCACGGCTTGTCGGTTGCTCGAGGAGCGCTGTGGTAGTGTGTTTAACACGTCGTGAGTCCAAGGTGAAACCACGTGCAGATGTTTGACGACGGAGGCTGGGCAGATTGCTAAAATGGGACAGGCGGCGAACTATGATGGAGCTAATTGTGGGCAGGCTGCAAGTATGTCTGAACACACAGTGCACCGAACACTCCTGATGACCTCTACAGCCGACGACCCATGCATGTGCCAATGTTAACACCACGACATCGGTAACTACTATTAAAATGGACCAGTGACTGTCGGCACTGAACATTGTGGCGGAGGCAGAGCGATGCGTGGTGTCATGAGTCCTAGTAACTTCATCTTGGCGATGGAAGGGAGCGAATTCGTCAGCTTCCAAGGGAACAGCTCCTTGACAGTGTGAGAATTTTATTGCCCTGCCTTATGGATCATTTTTGGAGGGCAACATGCACATCATAGACAATAAATGGTTTCCATCCTCTGACAAGTAGGCTGCCCTTCAGGAGAGGTGTGTTATGGAGTAGTACAGGGTGCCTCATTGCCCTCCAAGGGCATCCTACATGTCAGGGGCAGCCTCTGAGGAGTAGGCAGCCTGGCACAATAGATGTGGCAACAGTGTCAGTCTGCTGTATTGACCGATTTTGTGGGAGATGTGTGTGCAGATGGGCATGGTTGGTGGATGTTTGAAATGGGCAGAGGAGAAAATTGCCAGAGAGAGTGGGTAGATTGTGAGAGAAGACAACAACAGAGTGAGAGAGAAGGCGTCAGCAGTGGACAGGCAGACACAGGTGAGAAGGAAGAGGGACTGAGACAGGGGTAGAAGGGGGAAGCAATTGAACAAGGAGGAGATGGATAGGGAGAGGATTAGGATAAGATTGATAGGGAGAGGGTACGAATAGGGTGATGTAGGGAGGTGGAGGTGGAGGGTATGAGGGCAGGAGATCGAATAAGAAGAGGGGTGCAGGAAGAGAAATATACTGAGGCAGGAGGAAGAGGAAAGGGAGAGTAGAACAGCATGTGGGGGAGGGAATGGATGTGCATAGAGGAAGACCCAGGCAGAGATGTCAAGGAGAGGGGAAGGAGGATACAGAGAGGTAGGGAGGAAGAGGTAGGTAGAAAGTAGGGGAGGGGGAGATGTGCAGAGTAGGGGAGGAGGAAATGGAACAAAAATTGAGGAGAAGGTGAAATATACGAGCATGTGTCAAACAGGTATGAGAATGAAGCTTTGGGGAGAGAACTAATATATAATATGATACTATGTATAACGATTTCTTAATTGGGCCTTTGGTGTATATGATCTAAGACATAAAAAACGACACACCGCAAAGGAATTACCCGAATTGGTTGGAAATCTGCTGATTTAATTCAAATGTAGAGCCAAACAAAAGATAACAATTTCAGAAAAATTGAGTGATTCGTTCAAGAGAAAGAGGTTCGCAAATTGAGCAGGTCAGTAGCGTGTTGGTCCACCTCTACAGGCTTGTTAGATGTTCCCTGAGGGAGGAAAATTCTGTCCAGTGGGCGCGATAGATCGTCAAAATCCCATTATGCCCTGGAGTTCTCACTAGAGGAGAGATCTGGCGACATTGCTGGCCAAGGTACGGTTTGGCAAGCATGAACACAAGCAGTGGAAACTGTTGCTCCGTATGGGCGGGCATTATCTTGCTAGAATATAAGCTCTGATGGCTTGCCACGTAGGGAAACAAAACGGGTGTAGAATACAGCCGATGTACTTCTGTGCTGCAGGGGTGTCCTGGATGACAAACAAAGGGGTACTGTTATGGAAAGAAATGGCGGGCGACGGAGAGGTTGGTTTCCTACCACTGTCCTGGGCGTCTCCAGACACGCCGTCGGCCTGAAATCTCATCGAATGGCGCAGAGTTGTCTTCAGTCAAGAATCCTGTTTTGAAGTGAGCCTCGATGACTGTCAAAGACGTGTTTGCCATTTCGTTTCATAGCAGGACCCACTGGGTTGTCATCCGTTCAAAAAATGTTCAGATGTGTGTGAAATCTTATGGGACTTAGTTGCTAAGGTCATCAGTTCCTAAGCTTACGCAGTACCTAACCTAAATTATCCTAAGGACAAACACACACACACATGCCCGATGGAGGAGTCGAACCTCCGCCGGGACCAGCCGCACAGTCCATGACTGTAGCGCCTCAGACCGCTAGACTAATCCCGCGCGGCGGTTGTCGTCCTTGGCACCCTTGTAATACAGTGGAACGTCCCTTCAAGGTAAGCAGTCCTGAGCTCATATTTAAGCAATGCCCGCTCACACACAGTAAGAGCTTCTGCTGCTTGTCTTCATCCTTGACAAACTGTACCCTGGCCATCAAGGTGCCGGATCTCTGCCAAATTGTGAAATATCCATCAGTGAGAAATTCAACAACTCTGTCATTCAATGCCAAGCCAAATATCTGCTTGCTCAAGGGCCAGAGATAGATGAAAGCCTCAAGACTTGCTCAATTTGTGAAGCTCTTTCCCTTGAACAAACTGTTAAATTTTTGTGAAATTGTTGTCATTTGTTCGTCTGTTCTTTTTTTTTTTGTCGTAGAGCGTATATTTTAGGTCCCTTAAACCTTATGGATAAGATTTTAATTTCTGGAAGGAAACCAATTAAAGGACGTATTAGTGGCGGGATTACATTCAGTATTGACTCTGAAGTGGAGTGTAAATAGATTTGGCTAGCTTATTCACTAAATTAAGACACAAAACAAGCCCTTTGTTTTTGGCGGTACGCAACGGTACGCAGTACCGGCACCTTTTCTTTTACGACCTAAAAAGTGTTCGATTTATTTAGAGCAATATGTATTATAAATATCCCGGTAGACGACACTTCACTGCGAATGAAATTGCCAGTTTCATTTGTTATAAGTTGGCACGACACTCTTTTGTTTTATATTTAGATATCGGAAACAAAAGTTGCGCTGCTATGCCAGTGTATCTAGTTCTGTGGTGTTTTCGCTGTTACAAGACGGCGTTTACCAACTTGTCACGTTTCACCTAAGAATGCCACCGAACCAGCGGCCTGCACAGCGACTAGAGAGCTGTAACTTCACAAAACTGGCAGAATTTTAAGCACTCGCTGGGTTGCATCTAACTTTCGCTCCGTATCAGCAGTGCAACAAGACTTTGGAGCTCTCGTCCATCATCTTCAGGAGTCAAAGGAAGACAGATCGTTGTTTTTATGAGTGTCTCCTGAGAAAAGTAACGTAGTCTTAGTTTTTTCGTGATATGGGCGTATGTGTAATGCTCTCCGAGAACTTAGGAAACTACGTATAGGTCTACAGGAGAGAAATAACGTACTGTACAAAGCACAACGCAGTTCTACAGAAAGAAGTGATAATCCAGGACTGTATTACAGCATATCTGTTAAAAGTAAAGTAACGATGAACTTAAAAAGGATTCAGCTGCAAAACAGTGAAAGACAGTCCTGCAGTTTTGTTCATTAAATTTTTTTGTAATGTGTGAGAGAAGCTGTCAGAAACCATCTACCTGAAGTAGGCTTAATTTCGCGCAATTCCCGCCGATTGGGAATCCCTCTGGCCGCAAGAGCGCATGGAGCGTTACTGTCGCCGGTAGAGGGCAGGTCGGAGGAGAAGGGAGTTAGGGGCTGCAGTGACGTGGAGAAAGAGCGGAGTGTGAGAGGGGGGTGTGACACGGGCGGCGAGGAGCACAAGTGAGGCGGCGCGCTGTGGTCGAGGTCTACCCTGGCCCGTTGGCGAGAGTGGTGCCTTTGCTTACTGCGAGCTTGGCAGGGTGGAGTGTTGGTCGCAGACGTGGACATTGCTCGTTAAAAGCTACTTCGGCAAGACGCACAGTTTTCGGCGTGTCCTCTCCTATTGAAGTTGCAAACAATTTGTGTTCATTGTGGTGCCGGCTTGGAGTCCGGTCTGACGTTTACAACTACTGCACGTGGTGGACGCTGGATGATACCCGTGGGTTTCCAACTATGAGTAATCTTCTTCTAATAATTACCGGGTATGCAGCCGGATCCCGTCGACATTCTGCCACGATATTTCGGTAATCGGCCTAAAATAAAATCAAGGTTATCTTCTGTCCACCAGCAAAGAACCGGGCCCTGGTTGGATCCGTTAAAGACGATTTACAACTGAAGAAGGCAGGCGTCTACAAAATTCCCTGTGAATGTGGCTCTGCATATATTGGCCAGACGACAAGAACTGTCCATGAACGATGTATAGAACATGAAAGATACACCCGTCTGCGGCAACCGTCAAAATCGGCAGTAGCAGAGCACTGTATTTCTTTGGGACATTCAATGGAATACAATGTAACAAAAATTTTATCCCCGGTTTCCGGTTTTTGGGATTCCGTAATCAAGGAATCAGTGGAAATACGTCTTGCCAATAATCTTATAAATCGTGACAACGGCTTTCAGCTGGATAAAACTTGGAATCCTGTTATTAAAATTATACAATCACAGCGGAATCGACAGTGTCATTCGATACTCAATGACTAGATGAACCTTTGTTTCCACTACCGAGGGCATCACGTACAACTCGGCTATGCTGCGCATGTCAACACCTGACACATGCGCTGTAGGATGCCAGTACATTTCACATGCGCGAGATTCGGCATAAATACCGCGACTGCACCTGGGCTCTTCAGTAGTTGTGTACTCACCTGATGATGGCCGGACGTCTCTGGGCCGAAATATCGTGGCAGAATGTCGACGGGATCCGGCTGCATACCCGGAAATTATTAGAAGAAGAAATACGCCGGGAAAATTTCAGAAGTCACAAGAGTAATCTTCGTTACATCCTTCTCTCGGCGCTTTCTAAGCACTGTAAATGGGCTCTGGATTTTAAGAGAAATCACTGTGACCATCAGATTAGTGTGCACGTCACTAGGTGTCGTGTGGTCGCTGTTTTGACTCCGTGTCCTCGTTGCCCGTTGTTATGTATATAAATATGTTATTCATGAAGGTTTTTCCTGGTACTAGTTGAGTCCAGTTCCGTCAATGTCTACCTAATTGCCTTATTTCTGATGCATGTCTATAGTTACCACTTGGCTAGTATCACGAGCTCGAGCTCATTTCTAAATTTTTTGCATCTACAAAAAAATAAATAAATAAAAATCTGCATTTGTAGTATGTTTAAGATGTACTAAATAATTAACGAATGGTCTCTGTGTTACAGGATAGGTGATTGTATGTCTTGCTAACTCTCGTCTTGTTAAAGATATCTGAATATCATGATGGAAATTTTTAATGAAGGTTTCTAGTACTGTGAAGTGGCAACCGCCGCCCTATGATAGTAGAGAAGGAGGAATTATTGCTAGTGGCTTCGCCTCTGCCACCGCCTCTATCGCCATAAATGTCAACCACTTTTGTCAGTCATTTTGGCTACTTCGAAGGTTCAAATGGTTCAAATGGCTCTAAGCACTGTGGTACTTAACATCTGAGTTCATCAGTCCCCTAGAACGTAGAACTACTTAAACCTAACCAACCCAAGGACATCACACACATCCATGCCCGAGACAGGACTCGAAACTGGGACCGTAGCGGTCGCGCGGTTCCAGACTGTAGCGCCTAGAACCCTTCGGCTGCATCGACCGGCCTTAAGTTGTGTGTTCGTTTACATTTGCAGTTCAGGTATTTGTCGAACTTCTTCTACTCACGGGTTCTGCGCTGTTATGATGGATTATGTTCCACGTATGTTTTCTCGTAGAAGTCCTCTTCTAAACATCTTTCGAGCGCAAAGAGAAAAATTACACTTTTAATTATACAAAGCGCGTCCTTGCTATTATAATTCGCCAGATATAAACTTTGAAAATTAATTGTGTACGTCAGAAGATTCCCTCCTTATCCGATGTAACTGAGCCTAAACTGCGGCGCAAAGTATTTTCTCGTTCTCGCTTTATTTGGGGTGACCTTTCTGATCTGGGTCACCACGTGTACGCGATCCGTACATTAACTATTAAGAAATAGCGATTTAACGACACACGACTAAAATGTTTATTGATCACACTGCTATTAGAAAATCATGAAGTCAATATGAAGCTTGGGACAGGCATGTGGCAAGTGGCGGACACGCGTTTGATTCCTGGTGTTTTCAGATATTTTCTTTTCAACAAATTTACTTTACAGACATGTGTCAGCGTTCACACGCAACTACGTATATGCAGATGTATACGTTATAATGATTTACAAATGTTCAAAAAGATTTCGGCCTTGCAGACGGTCGTCATAAACTTCATTGCACGATATTTCGGCTGGACAATTGCCAGCCATCTTCAGGTGAGCCGAACAAGTACTGACGATTTTTTTTTTTTTCTATATTGAATTTTGATACCCCCCAAAGGGGGCGGGCTGGCAGCAGCGTAGTATGCCGCTCTTCAGCCTACAGAATTTGTTTGAAAAAGGTGAAGATAATATATAATAAACACAGGACGAAGAGGTTCTCCTCTTCAGCTTATGTAGTGCGCTGATAGTACAACCGCGCGTGCGTTGCAGTCGCCCGGGATTAGCCGAGTGGTCTAAGGGCGCTGTAGTTGTGGACTGTGCGGCTGGTCCCGGCGGAGGTTCGAGTCCTCCCACGGGCACGGGTGTGTGTGTTCGTCCTTAGGTTAATTTAGGTTAAGTAGTGTGTGAGCTTAGGGCCTGATGACCTTAGCAGTTAAGTCTCATAAGATTTCGCACACATTTGAACAGAAGAGCCACACCGCCCAATGGCAGGGCCCTCGCTATTGGAAGTGCAATAATCAGCTGCTGTCGGTATTGTCGCTGGCCGCAGCTATCGAAGTCTTCTGGCGTCTTCGTCTCGAGCAAATTCCAGAGATGACGGGATTCCATGCGTTGTTCAATTGGTAACCACTGTCACGGTTCATTAGATTTCCCGTAATGCGTATTTCAACTGATTCTTTGATAATGGAGTCCCAAAAAGTTGTTGCAGTTGCCAAAATCGAAGTTTTGTCGTGCTCCATTGAATGTCCGTTAGAAATACAATGTTCCGCAACTGCAGACTTACTGGACTGCAGTAAGCGAGTGCAACGTTAATGTTCTGTACAACGCTCTGCCACTGTACGCGTTGTCTGTCCTATGTAGGCCATACCACATTGACACAGTATTTTGTAAATTCCCGCCTTCCGCAGTAACAAATCACCGAACCCAGCAAATCCGAAATATTAGAAGGCGGACGAAAAACCACTTTCACATGAAAACTATTAAGAATCCTTGCTATCTTAAAGGAGATATTTCCGACAAAGGGAAGAAAAGCTAGGAACTTGGGTGGCGTGTTCTCCTCTTAATCCACTTCCCGATTCCTGGCTCTAGTTGAGAAGGCCCTGTGCAATGAACCCCTAAATCTTTTTGAACAGTTGATTCGCCGGAAAAATTTCAAATTTTACATGATTTACCAAGTTATCGTCTTCGATTAAAATAAATAACGCTTTTGTATACGATGACTGTTGAAAATGGAACCCGTTTCGAGTATGAGGCAACAGACATTGATAAAGCTTTAATTCAACTAACAATGACGCTGTTTAAATAGTCTTCGTTATCTGCAGGAAGTCAGATAGTCAAAACATTTATCTTCTGACGCACATTATGATCAGTAACATTCTCAATGATAAAATATCTCTGCATTACATTGTACTATCGTTGTTGCTATTTTCCACCCACGTCTGAGACACATGTGGTAAATAGTATGTCTCACTATTTTTAAAAAAGCTGTACCTAAATATTTTGTAAAAAGTATTTGCTTTAGTCCACAGTCAGGCGCAGTTTATATTTTTCCTAATGGTTACCGGTCTGGGTACTGTGACTTTTTACCCGTAAATTTAATCAAAATATTGATGGAATGCTAGATTGCATTGTGCCTCAGAATACTAAAAAAGCTGCATCAGGAATGGAGATGATCATATTTACTTTTCAGTTACGATGAGATTCAATAAAACTACCAGCAGAAGCTGATTATGTGTAGTGTTACCATTATTCTTCCCGTTATGGTGAAACCACGTGAAGAGATCATGATAATGATGTTTGGTTAGTGGGGTGCTCAACTGCGCGGTCATCAGCGCTCGTACAAAGTTTTGATTTTTACACAGTCCAACCTAGATACTGTCATGAATGATGATGATGAAGACGAAATGATGAGAACACAAACACCCAGACCCCAAGCAGAAAATCCCCAACCCGGCTGGGAATCGAACCTGGTACCCCGTGATCCAGAGGCAGCCACGCTAGCCACAACAAGAGATCGCTATAGAAGAGCGACAAGTAGGATGATGGTTGATCGTGTTAAAATGCAGCACAATGCGATGAAATGTGTCGTAGTTCACAGCAAAAATATTGGGAACTCGTGTAACAAGCAATTTCATCTGCAGATTCTAATAGAAAGGGTGGAGATATAAATATGACAGCACGGTGACCGCGCTTACCCTCGCATCACCGAACTACTGAAACATGTAATAAATTTGTATAGACAATTAGTGATATTTCAGGTTCATTCTCAATAAATAGTAAGTAATTTTAACTCAATAGCAAGATTATTATTCATAAATGGCTTAAAGTTACAAACATAGCGATCTTAGCCGGCTGCTGTGACTAAGCGGTTCTATGCGCTTCAATCCGGACCAGCGCTGCTGCTACGGTCGCAGGTTCGAATCCTGTGTGTGATGTCCTTAGGTTAGTTAGGTTTAAGTAGTTCTAAGTCTAGGGGACTGATGACCTCAGATGTTAAGTCCCATAGTGATTTGAACCATTTGAACCATTTGGCGATCTTACATGCATTTCGTTGACTAGCACATCGAGTTCAAGGACATAAATACCTCATCGCATGCTATTTAATCAAACGAGAAAATTCAGTTCGTTATAGTATATCCGCAGACCATGGTATAATCAAACAATGACAGCACAATGTTAAAATAATAATTTGAAGATCATTTACAAAATATTTTCCTCTATGATGGGAAACGTTTAGCACCGAGTGCAACCTTCAAATACAGATAGGTGGTGAAGAAAAATATGGGAACAAAGAAAACGTAGCACATTTCCACAACTAACAAGGTGTAGAAAAACCGTTCACATACAAAACAACTTTCAGTGGTTTCGGAATGTAGACTTAGGGGTCCTGATTAGTTTTTGAGGTCGTCTTGTACCAACCCTCATGCAAAACAGTGACATATTCAGGTAACGATGAGGGAGATGGAAAGCGCTCATGCACCATTCTCTCCAAAGTAGACCACAAACCCTCAAGATTATTGAGATCCGGTGACTGTACTGGTCAGGGGATATGCGACAATTCATCCTCGCGCTCACAAAACTAGTCCTGTACGATGCAAGCTGTGTGGGCCTCGACGTCTTGCAACGCAGCGTCAACAATGGGGAACAAAAATTGTACCATAGGATGGATCTGATCGGACTAAATGGTCACATAGTGCTTGGCAGTGATGCGACCATTCACAATACCTACGGGGCCCATGGAATACCATGCTATGGCTAGCCAAATCATGACCGAACCCCCGCCGTGTTTCACTTTCGGGATGTTAATTCGGCCAGAAGTTGGAAACAGTGTAAAGCAAGACTCATCTGGCGAAATGAGTTCTTCCATTGTTCCACAGTCGAGATTTCGTGACTTCGGTAGCTTGTTTTCCTGCTACGAGCATTTGCACCACTTTTATGGTTTAGCAATTCCAGATCGCTCAGCTGTTTCGTGCTTCTGGAACTCCCTTCGTGATGTTTTGGTGCTGATAACTTTCGCGAGTGTGACAATCAGTTCTTCAGTGACTTCAGCAGCTGTCGTCCACTTACTTTTCTTTGCAGTCCTCTTCAAAGATCGTTCGAGACGACCATCAACACACACTGCCGTCCACTTTGTGACATAGCGGATGCTGTTTTCCCGCTGCCCCTGTATGTTTTATGAATCTTCGATACGGTGTCTCTTGAAAGAAAACACTTCGGTTTCCTCGGTAACGGAAGCAGCCATCTTACGAGCACCGAAATTCGTCCACGTTCGGACTCACTGAGCTCCAACGTATTGCACCCACAACTAAACAGAACTCTATCCTGACCGCGGCTGACATTTGCAACGTATTGAGGGCATTGCGCGGGTGCCGTCCTTTGTCAAATACAACAGCACAAATAAAACAGCGCAGCCTGCAGGCTTGCACAGCATCTGAATTTATGTTGAAGCACAAATATCTCGCGATGTCTCCCTGTTTTTGTTTAATCTCCCTAGGCAGCTCGTTACCTGTAGCGCGCAGTCGCGATGCTTGCTTCAAAAGTAGTTGTGTGACATACTAAAAGTAAGGGTGACATCTCAGTGCGTTTTGAAATTTTCCCACCGTGATGGGTATTCCGAAGTTCCGGCCTCACAACCGGATGGCGCCGGCATGTTGCCACGATTTTTTGGCTCGCAGCTATGCAGTCATCTTCAGATCATTAAGTTTTGTATTCCTCAAGAAAAAAAGAAATTTGTTTAAATAAACCCTTACATAACCGACATTAGAAGAAAATTACTCTACGCTCACCTTGTACAAAGTTATAGCTGTACATAAAATGCTTTATGAATACAAATAAACATTTTAATTTTTACAAATTAATTTTTATAAAATGAATGTATGCTTAATATGTAACGTATACTTGATTTCCTAACGTTACAAATCCAAGCCATTATTATTACAGATCATTTTTATGTAATTAGTGTATGCTCAGTTTCTAATCTTTATTTTGAATTTTAGCGTGACAGATTTTTTTACTTTTATGAAATGGCCTTATGCCGTGTTTGTGATTAACATAGTTAAGTCGCACTGCTCTTAACGCCACATAACGTTCATAGAGTGTCATTCAAGGTAGGCTGTTACAGTGCATCGTGTTTTTAAATGTGGTATGTCTTCATTCTGTTTCTATATAATGTATTATTGTAATTATTTCAGAAATATTACTTCTTGTTTGGTCTGCTTTTCTGACAGATTCTCACAATGACTATAACCGAAACGCATTAAGGTGTATTTAAAAAAAATGTACATAGCGATCAAGACGGACTATTACACTACTGGCCGTTAAAATTGCTACACCACGAAGATGACGTGCTACAGACGCGAAATTTAACCGACAGTAAGAAGATGCTGTGATTAGCTTTTCAGAACATTCACACAAGGTTGGCGCCGGTGGCGACAGCTACAACGTGCTGACATGAGGAAAGTTTCCAGCCGATTTCTCATACACAAACAGCAGTTGACCGGTGCCTGGTGAAACGTTGTTTTGATGATTCGTGTAAGGAGGAGAAATACGTCCCATCACGTTTCCGACTTTGATAAAAGTCAGATGGTAGACTATCGCGATTGCGGTTTATCGTATCGCGACACTGCTGCTCGCGTTGGTCGAGATCCAAAGACTGTTAGCAGAATATGAAATCGGTGGGTTCAGGAGAGTAATACGGAACGTCGTGCTGGATCCCACTAGCAGTCGAGATGACAGGCATCTTACTGCATGGCTGTAACGGATCGTGAAGCCACGTCTCGATCCCTGAGTCAACAGATGGGGACGTTTGCACGACAACAACCATCTGCACGAACAGTTCAACGACGGTTGCAGCAGCATGGACTATCAGCTCGGAGACCATGGCTGCAGTTACCCTGGACGCTGCATCAAAGACTGGAGTGCCTGCGATGGTGTACTCAACGACGAACCTGGGTGCACGAATGGCAAGACTTCATTTTTTCGGATCAATCCAGGTTCTGTTTACAGCATCATGATGGTCGCATCCGTGTTTGGCGACATCGCGGTGAACGCACATTGGAAGCGTGTACTCGTAGCGCCGTACTGGCGTATCACTCGGCGTGATGATATGGGCTGCCATTGGTTACACGTCTCGGTCACCTCTTGTTCGCATTGACGGCATTTTGAACAGAGGACGTTACATTTCAGATGTGTTACGACCCGTGGCTCTCCCCTTCATTCGATCCCTGCGAAACCCTACATTTCAGCAGGATTATGCACGACCGCATGTTGCAGGTCCTGTACCGGCCTTTCTGGATACAGAAAATATTTGGCTGCTGCCCAGGCCAGCAGATTGTCCAGATCTCTCACCAATTGAAAACGTCTGGTCAATGGTGGCCGAGCAACTGGCTCGTCACAATACGCCAGTCACTACTCTTGATTAACTGTGGTATCGTGTTGAAGCTGCATGGGCAGCTGTACCTGTACACGCCGTCCAAGCTCTATTTGACTCAGTGCCCAGGCGTATCAAGGCCGTGATTACGGCCAGAGGTGGTTGTTCTGGGTACTGATTTCTCAGGATCTATTAACCCAAATTGTGTGAAAATGTAATCACATGTCAGTTCTAGTATAATATATTTGTCCAATAAATACCCGTTTACCATGTGCATTACTTCTCGGTGTAGCAATTTTAATGGCCAGTAGCGTATTTGACCAATGATAAAGATCGCTGATTCGTATTATGATTTTATGTCGTTTATAGACATCTACAGATGAGTTTATACGTCAACTAAAGATAGCTGAGTGATTGACAGCCGAAATATCGTGACGGTATATCGACGTTATCCGTCTGCAAACCCGAAACTTGAGATTCGCTGCTGTGCTTCAGGTAGCTCCAAATTGCGGCGAACAATGATAAGATTGCCTCCTGTGTACAGAGTTTGTTTTTCATCTTACAAAAAAAAAAATCACAACAGTGAAAAAATCAAAACAGTATGAAATACGAAATTTGAGAACGTACTTCGCAAAACAAAGAATTAAACAATGCCTAATGCAATAAAACATTAAATGCACAGTAACAAACAGAGGTAGCAATGTTTCCATTTACAGTTTCTATTCCGCTTCTATCGCTATAAAACATCAGTCTGACTACGAATCTTTTAATCAAATGTTACTTCACAGGAATAGTATTATGTATAAAAATCAAATTATTTATACTGGAAAGATATTCAGTTTCCAGAGGGAGTAGTGGCGCAGTGAGGGTAAATGTTACTCTGGAACTATCAGTCGATGTCCTTTGGTCGCACTTCGAAATCCATGTCCCTTCCATGTTGTCCCCGCATTACACTATGCAGTTTGCAATTGTTTAACGCTCAAATTGACTTTTTCTTTTAGTGTATGACACACCTACTTGGCATGCGAGCATGACGACAGCGCAAAGAGTTAAGCATCACGCAGAAAAATATTTTGTTAAGGTTTCTTAAGTTTTAACAACGAAATATGAACAGGTAACCAGTCCGAAAAATAAAAACTTGGTGTTATAGACTAAAGAAAATAATTTTTCCTCATTATATTAGTCATTGTTCCAGCATAGAGTATGTCGGGAATATAAATATTTCCTGTAGGCTGAATATACCGTACATAGCTTTTCCATTGTGTTCCTGAGTCGTTTGAGATAATTATGAGGCAATCTTATTCCAGACTTCATCATAAAGTAGCTAATGCACAATTTAGAAAAGTAAAGGTTTATTTATACAGCACAGTGTTTTGTAAATCACTCCACCAATAATGGGGCACATACAGCTTACTTACAAATTCATACCAGGAAACGATTTGGTAATTCTATCAGAATTCAAATTTTATCGCGGTGGAAGTAGGCATTCGTTGAGAGTTTTAGCTACTAAACTAAAAGTCGTGAAATTACTCGTAGGTAATATGGTTGTGTAGTGTACATTTAAAATTATACATGCTTGATTTATGACTTAGAGTAATCGAGGGCTATATGGCTTTAGTTTGAGTTGTCACACATAAATATTTCACTTTTAATAAATTTCGCTGTTCGATTTAATAAATAAAATCATTTCATTTACAGGTATGATCAGTTCGAGTTTCATAATCAAAAAACCTGAAATCGTGCTTTACAGCTACATAAGGTACGTAACAATATTTTATGTGATTTTCAATTAGCAGTTACAATCGAAGCACTAGATATCCACAGAGAGCTGTACGTTTTTGTATTTCTCATTATTTGTACTGGATAGACTGTCCACTGAGTTTACAGTCACGCACGTTTATTTCAGTTGATGGATTTTAGGCCTAGGCAGTAAACTGTCCATACGGGATTTACGATGTGCAGTGTCATACTCTCAATAACAGTGAACTTTTTCTGTCTATGTTGCAATGGACTGTGAGTAAACTGTACTCATTCTATCATCCACAAAGATTTAGAATTACTCACTTTTGTACGTTCACTCAAGCTTGACTGCTGCCATCGTTTGTTGCGCATACTGTGAAACTTTTATGTTGGAACTTGGAAACTATGTGTGACAAAACCTCTTACTTAAAACTTCTTATTTCCATTAATATATCGCTTGTAAACTTTAGCTTCGGTGTGAACTTTTATTTTTATGATTTTACAAGAATATAGTGTCTCACCGTAGTACTAGTAATATAAAAGAAAGTGCTCTAAATTACGATAATAGTGTATTGAAAGTTTTCTGATCTAGAATAAGTTTTGCTACACTACTTTTGAATACGAACATAACTATGGAAAGTACATTCTATGTTTGTGTGATACCAATTACTTTAAACTGAATCAGACAATCTGTAAATGAAACTGAATGCAAAGAACGACTACCAATAATACAAAAAATGGTTTCCTCCTCGCACAATCACGACACACTGGCTAACTGTTGCGACCCAAACCATGCCCTGTTAGGAAAACGTCGCTCTTGAATTATTCGAAAAATTTACCAATGAACACAAACACCACCTCAAAAGATTCGTCTTGGTCCTACGACTGATTCTTACGTGTGCAACGTACACTCGGTTCTGCTCTGTTCTGCTTTGCTGCATACTATAAATCATTGAACTGCATGTTCCTGAAATATACAACTGAGTGGCTATTTGCATTTTTAATTCACTTGAAGCTGCTTTGCAAGGGAATTACTTTGTTTCCAACAAATTGCTGCTAGCTGTTTACGCAATAGTGAAACGCGTGACGGAATAGTTATTTCAAGATTTGCATTCAAACTGAAAGGGGAAACTTAGTGAGATTTTGACAAATAAATGAAAAGGTTGATTTAAATTGAAATTGTACTAATATCTTTTTAATGATACAGAAGAGATTCGTATTAATATCTTCCTTTACTGTTGTTGTGAACAATGAAAACTGATTTAAATAGTACTCAACTTACGAAATTTGCCCTTAGATTTTCTTATAGTATTCTTTCTACAGAAGGTAGATGGTGAAGAACAGATCTTACAACTCTGAAAACCTGGCCAACAGCATTGCAGTGGATACCAAAGCACAGATATTGTTGATCAGTATGCAGTCGTTACACTAGAATAATCCGCTGCTAGCTCTAGCAGCAAATGAGAACTCTATGAACTCTATTCATGTTACCTCATTCCCAAACGTAGCGTCACGCTATGAAAGCATCTAAAAATCAATCTCTAATCTCAGTCACACCGGAGAGCAATCAAATAAAAATCATCTTCTGTTCGCCACATCTGCCATCAAAGTTCAGCGCCCACCGAACACTCGACGTTCCTCTCGCAGCAGAATGACAGTAACGTCATATGCCGCTAACGCAATCTCTGTAGACAAAAAGTACTTTATCACTGTTGTGTTGAGATATCCAAATACACTCATAATTTCAAACAGTCCAAATAAACTGCCATTTCTCATAATATAGAAACATTTCAAGCTCTAGATCCTGTTATGAGTTTGGTGTTTTTACGATCATCCACCATAAGTCTACGTGATCACCTGAAGATGATAAACTACTGCTCCGTCTAGTGTAAAGTTTCATCACCTGTACTGCAGGAGGACCATATCCAAAAGACTACCAATCACACGAGAGGGTTCCTGTGCTGTTCCTTCACAAGCAGTTTAATATGTTATTTTTCGGTTGTAACATACCCAATCAGTGTACACTGCCATACACTCTGTTTCTTCAACCATAACTTGGAGATCCGTTGCAGCTGCTGCTAAACCGACGTTAACAGGTTTCGATCCGTTGGCTCTCAAAGAAAGCAGAACATCGCATGGCATAAACTATACGGCAACCACAACGCAGGCTGGTTGAAATAAAACACAGAGGCGACGTTTGTCATTGACAAACATGTGGAAAACATATGGAAACTGGAAGAGTTTGCGGTATTGTAGAGTGCATCCAACCGCTATTCGAAGGTGATGACCTGTACAGTTAATCTCATCTCCCCCATTGATAGAGTATCAGATATCTCATTGTTCCATTTCGAAAAGCATTGTTTCTTCATTTTGCAGTCATGTACACAATTACTTCTCCAGTGCTGACCATCGCCGGAAGGTGCTGTTCACAAAACATGTGTAGTAGTGCAAATAAAAAGAGAGACTGTTACCTTACTGACAAAAAAAAGAAAAGAAAACCACGTGGAAGGCATAGCAGCACATGGAAATAGGACGAGTCTGTATCATTGAAGAACGCTACCAAACAACTGTATGGAGGTGATGTCCTCTACGTTTAATCCCATGCTCAACAGCAACAGGTAGCAGATATCCAGTGTTATTCCAAGGCTCCATCCATGTCAACTGAGTGGTGTCAAAATGGTTCAAATGGCTCTGAGCTCTATGGCACTTAACATCTGAGGCCATCAGTCCCGTAGATCTTAGAACTACTTAAACCTAACTAACATCCATGCCAGAGGCAGGATTCGAAACTGCGACCGTAGCGGTCGCCCGGTTCCAGACTGAAGCACCTAGAACTGCTCGGCCATTGCGGCCGGCTGAGTGGTGTCAATCAATAATTATGATCATCGGCATACCCAGTGGACGGTTGGATTGGGAAAGACAGAATTGATATGGGACGATGTACTGTAATACAAATCACAGTTGATAGCGACATCAATTTTACCATGAAGTCGGGGAGAACTATATCTACCATATTCTGCATACAGAGTCAGCTGAGTTAATACTATAGGACCGTGTTTTGACAACTCGGTGGAAATGAGAACATGTTGTCGTAGTACCACTACTCATGTACAATGTGCGTGCAGCGCCAAACGAAGTCTGTTAATGCAACATGAGGTAGTGTAAAAGACAATATCAACAGTTACAGTGGTGTTTCTAATCGGGAAAATTAGGAAGACTCAACATCATACAGGTACTGCAGATTTACATCCCTCAGGGTTCTTTCACAGTTATCACCCAAACATTCTACCATCGTTATTCTGTACCATCGAACAGAGAAAAATTACGAACCATAAAAGTCCCACTAACTTCACCAAATAGATTTTTACCGCACCTCTCTGTTCTGATATATCGAAAACAAATGCCGTCTGTGTGCTGGCATTAAGAACGTCTGGCGATCCTATGAAATGTACAGGTGTTGATCCACTGGAGCAGACAGCCAATGATCGACGTCACTTCCACAGACAGGTGTAAAGTTTCATCGCCAGTGCAGTACAAGGACCACCTCCCAAGGATTATCAGTCGCAAGAGAGGGTGTTTTGTTGTTTCATACACCACTTTTTCTGCTGTAACACGCTTTGTACACTGCGCTACACTTTTTTTGGGGAGGGGGGGGGATTAGCCCAGCGGTCCAAGGCGCTGCAGTCATGGACTGGGCGGCTGGTCCCGGCGGAGGTTCGAGTCCTCCCTCGGGCATGGGTGTTTGTGTTTGCCCGTAGGATAATTTAGGTTAAGTAGTGTGTAAGCTTTGGGACTGATGACCTTAGAAGTTAAGTCCCATAAGATTCCACACGCATTTGGACATATTTTTTCCGCCATGATTTCGAGGTCTGTGTCAGGTACTAGACTGATATTAACACATTTTGATCCATTGGTTCTCACAGAAAACTAGATATCATGTTGTTGCTGATGTTGTGACAAAACACACACACACACACTCACATTCAGTGATTGATAGAAGACACAGTCACAACATAGGGAAACTGGAAGAGTTTTGAGCTTTTTGGAGTGTTTCCAAACTACCGTCCAGAGGTGACTGACTACATCTACATTTAAACTCATCATTCACGGGGATGGGATCGCTGATGGCGCTGTGTTCCATTTGATTGATACCTCATATTACTGCCATGCATGCGATCACTGTTTCAGAGTCACCCATCTCCTGGCAGGTGGAAGAGATGACTAGGGCACCATGGAATGAGTCTTGACAGGAGTTTATTTTTTCTTTCTTTTCCTTGTGTTCATATCTCGTAATGAAACTTCGATCGCCAACCTAGACATTGCGAGACAGGCTCTCACGATTTTTTTCGTAAATGCTTGTATGATATATCATCGCATTGGTAAAACAGGGCCTGTCGCAGTGTCAAAAGAGCTAAGTCCTTTTGAATTATAGCTTCTTGTTGTCGAACACAAAATGAATGTGTTTTTTTCTGACATGGGAGCCAATAGTGTGAAAGATTGTATTCTCTAATGTTAATTCACATCTGTGATATGTCTGTAATACACACGTGCATGACAGTTCATTTACAGACACTGAACACAAGAGACACTCTCACGTCGTGTAATTTGTTCAACAAGCTGAAAGAAATTGCTTATTACAGATTTTTTCTTTGGAGTTTAAATTCTCGCTTTTTTTATTTTTTTTTTTTTTTTTTTTTTTTTTTTTTTTTTTTTTTGTTGCTCCAACGGCGGTTTCAAGATAATGAGGACATTCTGCAGCCGGCCGGTGTGGCCGTGTGGTTCTAGGCCCTTCAGTCTGGAACCGCGTGACCGCTACGGTCGCAGGTTCAGTAGTTCTAAGGCAGACCGCATGCCGGGAATGAATTGGAAGGTAGTAGAACGCCTGGTGTGAAAAGCAGCTGCTTGGCTGAGCAGCTACCCATTTGAAAAATCCAGTAGCCTACCTGTAGGTGGATGGAGGAAGGCAGGGGTGGGGGAGGTGTGAGAGGAGGTGAAAGGGCATCGGTTCTCGGCAGTTTGTGGTTGTGCATCGAGGAGAACGCAACTTCAACTACCGCCTCCTCTACAGTCTTTTAGGATGACGATTTTTCGCCAGTATGTGTGTTGCATTGTAACCTATTCATTATGAGTGCTGGTTTTTTCACGACAGTTTCGAAGTGTAACAAGAACTGTTATGTTTTGGTTCCATCAGTTGTGGTAGTGTGTATTGGCTTCGGTTACAAAGGCTGTTGGTGGTTTTTGAGCAGGCATCTGAAATGAACTCTGACATCAAACAATGAGAGGTATTGTATGCTTACAGGTAATATGCTTTTTAAACTCCCCTGTGTTCAACACCACCTTCTCGTCAGTTGGACATAGTTCCAGCCAAAAAGAATAAAGATTACACCCCTGCCTTCTTCCCGCCAGCTTGTAGGTGAAGGGTAGAGCCTGAGTGTAACTGTCGCTAGTTTCGAGTGGTATTGTGTAATTTTTTTCCCAGTAGTGTAACAACAGTTCTATGGTATCGTCAGTGTTTGAGCTGTTTTGTGATTTTATACCTTCCTTGTGTAGCGCTAGGCACATAGTTATGTAATTAGGCTTGATCTTTATGATAGGTCTTTGTGTCAGTTTCCCGATCAAAATAAATACCCCAACCTAACATTTCTCTTCCACATCTGGACAGTTTCCATCTGTTGGTGGGTGTATTTGAGCTTTCCATCCAGTATAATCAGGCTTTTAATCCCGAAAAGGGCACTATCATTTTTAATTTCCCATCAATTCCAAGCGCCTATGTTGATATAATTGTGTTAGGGGGCTGGATATAGGCTATCTGTCTAGGAGGACCAGAGTTTGAGTTCCAGAAAAGGTACCGCCATTTTTAATAACATGCCAATTCCCGGGTGAGGGTTGGGGTGGGCATGTCAGTACAGGCTTGGAACAAAGAAATTCCCACAAAAATACGAAATTGCTGCCAGAATTCCAAATTTCTGCAAAAATTCGAAATTACCGCCTGTAGGGTAGGTTGAGGGAGGGGGAGCGTGGAGATGGGGGGAGCGGCCCCGGCGCCACGTGCAGGTTGAGAAAAACACGTGATGTCATCCAGGGGTGGGGGTGGGTGTAGTCGGCTGCTGGGGTGCTCAGGGTTATGGGTGTTTAATAGATCAGTTTAATTGATTTGCATATCAGTTTGTCCTCGTAACCCCGACTCCCTACTATCAGTATGAAACGTCCCCTTTGAACAATTTATACACGACTGTCCTTAACCTGACACACAATATTTTTTTATCGCAACGCAATCTGACTTTCAAAAATCCCTACAAAAGAATGGCCCTGACTAACATTAACCTATGCGTTTCACAAATCACTTACCTCACAAAAATCTTCGCTACTCAAGCTACTGCAATACAGCGAGCGCCACTACTGCCATCTAAATAAAAGATTCAAAGTACTGAAGGCACTAACTACTGATAGGCATAGTTAGCAAATGAAAGATTTTGATAGAGAACAACCAATGTATTTACCTCAATAGTCATAATATATATATAGCAATTTATGACAAATTACAAATCTCCGCCATCTCTCTCCCCACATCCACCACTGCTGGCGGCTCACCTCCAACTGCGCAACGCTACGCGCTGTTCACATCCAGCTGCCGCTGCCCAACACTACAATGGCAGACAACAATGCAAACTAGACACAGACTGCGCACAGCACAGCCAGTGATTTTCATACAGAGGTGGCGTTACCAATAAAAAAACCTAAACAGCCTACTTACAAGTACTCCACTGAACTAACTAACGAAGGTAGGTGAGTGGTTCGGAGAAGGCGAGTGTTCGTCAGACACAAGGGAATCATCAGGAAAGCCCCATGGAAACGTGTGACAGGACTTCTGTTATTTTCTGTATACACAAATGATCTGAAGGACAGGGTGGGCGGCAATGTGTGGTTGTTTGTTGATGACAGTGTGGTCTATGGGAGGATGTCATTGTGTGATTGTAGAAGGATACGTCATAGGTAAAATTTCTCGTTGGCATTATGGGTGGTAGCTAGCTCTAAATGTAGAAAAATGTAAGTAGGCAAAAAAAATCCCTTAATGTCCAAATACATTAATGTGCTACGTAACACTGTGAAGTCAATTAAATGTCTGAGCATAACGTTGCAGAGCGTTGTGAAATGCAACGAGCGTGTGAGACTTGCATTAGGGAAGGTTTACTGGATAAGTTATACGAAAGTGTGGTTATCTGTAAAGGAGACCGCATATAAAAGACCAGTGCGACCCTTTCCTGAGTATCACTCTAGTGTTTGGGATCTCCATCAGGTCGGATTAAAGGAATACATCGAAACAGTTCAGAGACTGGCTGATAGATTTGTTACTGGTAGGTTCGAACAACAGACAGGTATTATGGAGATGCTTCGTGAACTCAAATGGGAATACCTGAAGGAATGGCGGCGTTCTTTTTGAGGAACACTGTTCATAAAATTGAGAGAACCCGCAACTGTTAACGCACATTTCGCGTAAGGGCCACTAACATCGGAGAAATTGGTACTCGTAGAGAGGGATACAGAAAGTTGTTTTTACCTCGTTCTGTTTGCATGTGAAAAAGAAAGAAAAACGGCTAGTAGCAGCACAACGTATCCACCGCCATGCACCGTACGTGGCATGTGGAGTTTGTATGTATATAAGGATGCAGATGTTAATGCTACTATTAGTATTTTCATTTGATAACTGCGTAAAACTTGTCTTCTTAAGGTTGTAAGCCAGTTCTACTGTCCTTCTGACGTGTGTGATATGGATCAGTTTTGATCTTTATCACAACATTAGAGATAATTTCAGAAGTGTGCTTCAATGTCGCAGATAAAACATTTAGGTAGTAAAGAAAAGGAGTGGACCGAGAACGGAACCATGTGGGATGCCGTGTTTAATGTTTCCCTACCATATTTTTATCTTAATTCCTGTCATATCACTTGTCAAAGCACATACCCTTTATGAATACTATTGGATACCTAACATGTAAATTGGTATTGGAACAGTATGTAATATTTTTGTTGAGTCTGTTTTTTTAAAACAACGGAAGGATTCGTACTTCGGGAGATAAACGTTAGCTTTATAAGAGGAAAAGTCGCTAGAACTTCGTATCTATTGAGGGAACTATTTAAGCAAGGATTTGTTTATTAGGTAACATTCCCTATGATGTGGTATCAAAATTCCATATATGCCTGAGGAAAGCACACTTCACCCATACAACATAGATGTACACGTATTTGAGACAGTACGCTTTTCACCGTCGCTCGGAAAGTATTGGAATCATTTCGTGGCTGGTAGTTGCTACTGTGAATGTTTGTTTAACAAGTACAACTCAAACAACTTAAAATGTGGCCGAATAAAGAAAAAGCGAGAAGCCAATTACTTTTAAATTCACGATAGAAGTTGCTGTCCATTTGCTTGTTACGTCAACTACGATCGTCGTGTTTTGCGATGGCGTGAAAATGGCGTCTAAAAATACGCGGCGCAATGCATGTCGCTCGGCTGTGTTTCAGACGAGGCGTCTCGCAGGGCACACGTCTGCGTTTATTATCTGTACGTGCTGGGGTGCTTAACGCAGACCTGCTTTGATTTTCACATATAGTACTTTGTACAACGCTTTCGCGTCAACGCGGTATGACGCAGGCATGCAATATTTCGTACCAATTTGCAATGCAGATGAGAGTCTCATATTTACTGCGAGCATGACGTATGGTATTTGAATAAGTTGGGCTCTGCACGCTAGCACCATCCTCTGACGCTCTGTGAAGTTTCTTCTGTTCTTAATGCGCAGTTACGTGAAGTATTTCTTAAATGGAATTCTAAATTCTTAAGCAAAAGTACAATGACCAAAGTAACTTTTTCGATATGAAGAGGGAGATTGCACAATATTTTATATTACAAAATCTTGTGTAACTGTAATGAGAAAAACACTTTTCTTAAGTGAAGTACATCATTCATCTGTTAATGGCATTTTATGAATTCGTTACAACAAAAATCATTGTTGAGTGTATACAGCATACTATAGATATTGCATAACATTGTATCAAAGCTGCTGTTCAGCTACTTTTATTGTTCTGTTATTAATTTAAACTGTTGATCGTTTTCTAACGACGTGTACAGAAAAAATATGGCATTATATAACGCAGTTAAATGAGGTACATTTTTTTTAGAGTACAGGATGATTATAATTTAAGTTACAGCTTCAAAACGCTATAAAGAGAGCACCATTTCCCAGAATGACATCAGATTTGAACTGAATACTATCGGAGAAGAGGAAACATTATGGAAAGAAAACAATTTTCTAAGCATTTTTCTACTACGTGGTGCTGTAAGCGGCAGAATATGCAAAATAAAAGACCCATATCTGTCTCGAACAGGATCGCTCGATGCTGGTAAAGCTCTGTTTCAAGAACGCCTACCGCCCGCCAGTAGCTATTCAATAATTGTTTGCTAAAGATCTGGAGAAAATGTTCACGAATTTCGGAAAGACAGGTTCTTCTGAAGCGCAACGAAGCAGAGAGAGGTAAACAATTGATCCGATGTCAGTAGAAGACGTGGGCACATCACTGCACGAGAGTTCGAGCGGTGGTGTGCAGCCATGCAGGGCACGGAGAACCGCCCGAACTTCGGCCTGGCTTTGAGCACGTTGCATAAAATTCTACTAAACATCCAGCATTGCTATCCCTACAAAATTACCCACGTTCAGGAGCTGCTTCACGCTGACCTGCCAGTAAGACAAACGTTTGTTCCAGAATTGCTTCTCGCATGGAAATTAGTTAATCAAAGGCCACGGAGAGTCTGTTGACAGATGAATCTCATTTCCATCTCAAAGTAATATCAATGCACAGAACTGCGGAATCTGGACGACGGAAAATCCACTCGCACATGAACCGGTGCCACTTCATCCCGCAATGGTAACGGTGTTAAACGCGTTGATGGCATCGTTTACCGTAGGACAGTATTTTTTCGAGGACATGGGTCCTATGGGTTCTGTTGCCTCTACCATCACTTGGTAAACATTACGAGAGTGTTTTTGTGCATCAGTGTCATTCCATCTCTTTAACAGCATGTTGATTGGATTATTTTTATACAAGATGGCGCTGCTCCGCGCGCCGCATATCCAGTGAAGTAGCTGCTGCAGAGACATTTTGGAAATTCTAGAACTATAAGCCGTCATTTCAATACAGTCTGGCAGTCCGTTCACCTTATCTTATTACTTTTGACCTTTTTACTTTTTGGTCTCAGGACGGTTAAAAACTGATGTCACTGTTCATTTTTTTGCGGGTTTTTGGCTCAGGACAATTAAGAACCGAATTTTCTCATCCCGTGTGATACGATATTGTTGTTGTGTCACAGCTGTTAAATACCACAATTTGCCAAACTTGTGCGGTCATGCAAAATCCACGGTACGATTAGTTTAATGTGCAACTCACACCATATCCGTCATATTGCGAGTCATCTATCATTTGTGGCCGATCCCTTTTACTTTATGAAGCTTACAGCCCCTTCTAGTGGGAAAATCTTCTTTAAATTAGTTTTGTTTCCATCACGTTTGCCCCTTCTTCGAAAATATTCCATTCAAATTATAAGTCGTTCTGATCAGTGGTTATTTTTTTACAGCGTTTTAAAACTGGAAACTTACTTTATATATCTATACAACAGTGAGAAAGTCGTTCTTTTTTTCATAAAATAAGGGAATTTGCGCAAGACAAAAATACAGGGTGAACCAGAATGCCAATGAAAAAAAAAATCGGGAGCTTCCAAAGGGATGATTTCCAAGTATTTTTTTCATGAAGGACCTTGGTCCCAGTGTATTGTTACAGAGCAATTGAGCTTCGTTTGTTTTCTCAGCTTAAAAAAAAAAATTGTTCAAATGGCTGTGAGTACTATGGGACTTAACATCTGAGGTTATCAGCCCCCTAGAACCTAGAACTACTTAAACCTAACCAACCTAAGGGCATCACATATCCATGCCGGAGGCAGGGTTCGAACCTGCGACCGTAGTGGTGGCGCGGTTTCAAACTGAAGCGCCTAGAACTGCTCGGTCGCAGCGGCCGGCTTTCTCACCTTCATTTATCTTTGTACCTGTACTGCACTGAAAGTACCTGAACAACAGTCCAATTGACGACATTATACGCTGTGAGTATTCTCTGGAGACAAACATGTACCATTCACTCGCGGTCTCTGCTGTTGACAACAGTAATGGCCATAAGTCTCAAGCTTGCATTCAATACTACTCGGATCTAAGGTCGCCAGACACGACATCAGTTGACTGATGTTCCTGGGGACACGTGAAGGCCCGAGCTTACAAGACTCCTGTCAACACTGACTTGGGTTTGGTTGCTATAATTGTTGCGGCCGTGAAAGTAGTACGCCACACTCGTGGCATTCTTGAGTGGTAAGAAAGTCGAATGTTCGTCGCAGTATTCTTTGCTGTGGTTATGTTTGTCAAAATTTTGAACAGTATCTGTAAGGAAAAATTAGTATTATTTGACTATCGGTGAGATGAGGTACATTAAGCACAACAGACTGGGATGCCCCTGTTAGTTCATAATATCCTTTGTCGAAAGGTGTTATTGAACTATAGTAACGAAATCATGTCATGGGATTCGAACAAAACGTAAAGTGTCTTAAATGCTTCAGTCCTGAAAGACATTTCCTACATGCAAATTACTGTTCAACTTTCTTCCGGCAAGTAATCGTCAAATTCATTACGCTTAAATTGAAGCCCTCACACAGAAAATATTGCCCGGAAGGTGAGACAGACTGCCTTTTGTTGGCCGAACACTTAATAAATCTAGCAAAGACACAAGTTACACAACACTTGTCCATCCTCTTCTGGAATATTGCTTCACAGTACGGGATCCTTACCAGTTAGTATTGACAGAGCACACCTAAAAACTTCAAAGGACGACATCTTGTTTAGTATTATCGCAAGACAAGGAGAGAGTCTCACGAACGAGGGCTGGAGAGTGACCACACCTGAAGACTCCACATCACTGGCTACCACGCTAGTTTGCGCTCAAAAACAAGCAACCTCAAGCAAACTGCATAATACGACCACACTATTGCGAGTAGTGTGTAGGTAGGTTCTGGATTTTATTGCTGTTTTTGCAGATGTAACCATTCATCTGTTGATATAATTAACTCTTATTATTTAATCTGTATTAAGTAAAAGGACAGCAAGGGGCCTTACGACCCACCTTGTCTATGTAGACGTCCAGAAAGCTTATGACACATTTCCACAGAACAAGCTATGGACAAGTCTAACTGATAATAGCGTGTCACCGAGCTATGTGAAAGCTGTCAGACTCCTCTACCAAGGTTGCACGGCAATGGTAAAAGTGAGAAATCAACTATCTCAAGAGTTTGAGGTGACAAAAGGACTGCGCCAGTATGCACACTCGCCCCTACACTCTATAAGATCTACCTAGAGGAGGCGCAAAATCCTGGAAAAGGAAATGCGGAGGAATGGGTATGCCCATAGACGATGAGATCTTGTTCACTTTATTTTTTGCTGACGACCAAGTGTTAGTAGCTGGAGATGAGGAAGATGCAAATTACATGTTCCGCAAATTAAAAGAAGACTATGAAAAATGGGAGCTTGTCATAAACGTATCTAAAACAGAATTACCTGAAAGTGGGAGAAAATGCTGTTAGCGATTTACAACTCGGTGCTGATACTGTTAAAGAACGTGGGAGTGACACTGTCGTCCAGTGGTAGAAGTATGGATGATATAAACAATAAAATAGTCCAGGGCAAGGGAGCCATAAACAACTAAATGGTATTCTCTGGAACAAAAACATAACGCGCAAAACAAAACACACCATCTACCACACAATTATTGAAAGTATCACAACTTCTGGTGCAGAGTTGTGGGAACTAACTCAGAGGCAGAAAGATCGCCTGCTGGCTATCGAGATGGATTTCTGGAGACGGAGTTGTGGATATTCCAGGCTTGTTCATATTAGAAATGATAGGATCAGAGAGGTTATGAATGTCGAAAGCACAATCTTAGACTACATAGAAAGGAAGCGCCTACTCTGGTATGCTCACTTACAGAACATGCCAGACACAAGATGGACAAAACGTGCATGGCAATGGTTTCCACATCAAAGAACAAAGCGCGGTAGACCTGCGAGATGCTGGAAAGACGACATCAACGAAGCAATGGCGGCGAGAGGTCTTAATGAAGGAGACTGGAATGACCATGTACGATCGAGATTGGGATGCGAGAGGCGGCGACAGCCGTAGAAACCTCGCTAATATATATATCAAGTAAAATATTTGTTCCAACTGTTTTCCATTGTTTTATGACAGCTGCACACTGTCATTCTGTATCAACAATGAGTTAGGCTTAAGGTCTCTTTTACCAATTCGGTTTTTGGCTGAAATGTATGTTCGGGGATGGCTGTCACAAAAGTTTCGGGTACGATTGTCAAGTCGAGCAGCCTGCTCTGGTTGGTATTTTAAGTAGTTTTTTCGCTTGTTTCTCATAACGATGTGGAAAAAGAAAAAAAGACTAACTGGGGAGAAGTTCCTCCAGATGACATGCTTGCAGCAGTGAGGAGGGTAAAAAGAATGAGAGATTATCAATTCTTAAAGCTTCAGGTGATCGATTAATCATCTATCGAACTGTAGCAAAGTACTGTAAGAAACTTTACCAAGATGAAATTGACGATGAAAAGATAGTTCGTTTTTCCTTCACCCTTTGCTATTTTCCAAATAGAAAAAGTTTTTTCTGATGGTGACGAGAAGGAATTAACGCAATATGCATATTCTGACTATGGTTTAAAGTCAAAAGAAGTAATATCAGTGGGTTATAGCTGTTACGAGGAAAACACTATTAAATATCCTTGAACTTGGAAGCATAATGCTTGACTGGTTCGCCGATTTTTTAAGAAGTCTTCCAACTCTTTCATTATGAAAACCGGAGGCGACCAGCTCAGCACAAGTTCTTCCTTCAACCGAACAAATGTGTAATCTTATTTTCAATAATGTGAAAACAGTTCTCTGAAGGCATAACTTCCAGTCTCACGAAATTTGAATCGCCGACAAAACTTGCGTTACCTCAGTGCAGGGGCCAGACAGAGTGGTTGCGAACAATAAATCTGAGAAAAAATAGGTCCAGTGCGTAGAATGTAAGAAATGAGCTATGGACAAATAACTTCCATACATGTGAAAATTGCGAAAGTACATACCAAAGTTGCTAGCTTAGTACAGAACACTTTCTTACATTATTATTTTGGTGTCTAAATTGCTCTTAATATATAGACATAGGTGTTCGTTTTTTCCGAGCGCTATACGAGATTGGAATAGTAGAGAATTATGAAGGTAGTTCGATGAACCCTCCGCCAGGCACCTAAATGTGATTTTCAGAGTATCCATGTAGATGTAGACATAGATATTAGTGTTGTATCGATCGTTGTATGACAATTATATTCTGATATAACTTTTTCGTAGCAAATATTTTTCGTCGGTCTAAACAGCACTAATCTCCAATCCCAACGTCTGTGATAAACAACCAGAGATATGGCAAGTTGTCACAAAAATTTGGTCTGACAGAACTCTTTCCTGAACAGCCAAATGCTCACTTAGTCTCAAATTGGTGTTAAAGTATACTGCGCAGTATACTAAAAACAAAAAGGGAAACTGCAACCATTGCTCCTTAAACAACTGAAACTCATAAATTATGAGAACTTTATACAGTCCCCCGTACACCGCTTCAGCATAACGTCCACGCAACTGCAATTAAGAAAAATAAGGCCTCTGGAAAGCATACGTCCAAAAATTAGGGAAGTACCAGTGTCGCAATTAAGTTAAGAAGTGTAACAGCAACAAACTATCTTGTCTCAATTGACTTATCGAGACAAGTGCATGTACAACAGCGCTCCTGGCGATTTGGTGATTTAATCCAGTACTGAGTCTCGTCTGTTTCGAGTGGACATTTACGCTTACACGTCAGGCCGAAATCCCGTGTCTTGCGTGAGCTGACTGCTGTGCAGTTTGGCATCGCAACTGTGAAACGTTACGAGAGGCAATCCTATTCACGAAAAACTCAAAATGTAATACTGAATGCAGGAACAAGCAATGGCAAGAGAGTATTCATAATGGAAGGTATTTTCAAAGATCCTGTGATAAATTCCTTGCACTCCTGAGAACTGAAAGAATACGAGATGTCCCATCCCAACATTTCAGAACATATAAATTTTTCGAGAAAACATGTAGTTGCAAATACATGAAATAGCATCCAGAACGCAGTAAATAGCGTCTTTTTTGCTTTATTCTTTGTAACTTTTCTTGCTAAGTAACTAATAACAAAGAAAATTATGGATTCTGACCTTTTCTCTGTTGAAATAAATTTCTTCAAAACACGTTTATCTATGTATGTTCTTATTTATCCATAGATAGTCTTTCACTCTGTGAAACATAGAAGCCCTTTTTCTTCTTTTTGATAGATTGCCTCTCTTGTAGGGGAACACTACGAGTACTAGGAAGAAACGCCAGGGACTGGCGTAACTTTTTAATGTGTCACAAAAAAGCAAAAATCACAATAGAGATTAAGAAGAGCTCTTCCTATGCGGAAGTCGAACTGCACGAGTCCATTTTAAAAAACGAAGAAACCGCAGAACAGTTGCTTAATCCACAATATTTTCCTGTGGACACTGAGCTGAGGGTGACTTCAGATGTTGAAGTGATTTTATTTTTTACGTCAAATGATGAAACTTTTAGTATTTCGAAACTGGTCGTGCACACAATTGCATTTTTCCAAAAATAGATTAAGAAGAGTCGAAAGTACAACATTCATTTATGTAACGGTAGTGAACTCGACCAGAGTAAATTTGATGTTAGCAGACGCCATCAAAGGCGCCTGTTTCTGAGCATTCGCAGTGTGCTTCATACTCGGAAACGTAAATCTCCACAATCTCTATAGCACAATGACGTCGTAGATACACTGGCGTCCTGGATGGCTGCTGATTTACACCAGGCACGAAAAGCGCACGCTCTTCGCGTAGTCGATTTTGACCAGAAAGTCGTTGGTGTAAGATGGTCTTCAGAGACGGAGCACGAACTCGGGTTAGTGAAAGGTGGGGCCGGAAGCCGGGCATGCGTTCTCAAAGGAACCGTCCCCCGTCCCGATGTGGCTGCTGTAGCGTGGAAGTAAGGGCACCGCTGTTTCTCACAGTCGTATCCGCCAACGTCAGCAAAGTCATTAATTTTTGGAAGGGTTTTTCTCTTTTTGTCTAGCCTGCTTAGTTTCCTACGATTTCCGAGATCCACTCATTTTTTAAGACTTCATCTTCATACTACTTTATCCTCTAAAAGTTATACACGAAATTTTGGAGCTTCGCAGACACTCCAGAATGAGAATTTCACTCTGCAGCGGAGTGTGCGCTGGTATGAAACTTCCTGGCGGTTTATAACTGTGTTCCGGACCGAGACTCGAACTCGGGACCATTGCCTTTCGCGGCCAAGTGCTCTACCAACTGAGCTACCCAAGCACGACTCATGCCCCGTCCTCACATCCTTACTTCTGCCAGTACCTCGTCTCCTACCTTCCAAACTTTACAGAAGCTCTCCTGCGAACCTTACAGAACTAGCGCTCCAGAAAGAAAGGATATTGCGGAGACATGGCTTAGCCGCAGCCTAGGGGATGTTTCCAGAATGAGATTTTCACTCTGCAGCGGAGTGTGCTCTGATATGAAACTTCCTGGCGGATTAAAACTTCATAGACACTGACAGAAGAAAATTGTAACTCTAAGTAGGAGTTGGACGATGTGAACTAAAGTTGGTAGGCGTGTTTCTATATCTGAAATATGATATCTATTCAAATTTTACGCCAATCGCTTATTAGTAGCGCTATTACAACCACTACAAGTATACAAAAAAACGTCTGCTTTAAATATGATGTGTTGGCAAATGTGCCAACACCTTGTAGATAGAGGAGGCCGAAATGCACGCTATCTAACGCAGACGGGTGTGAATTCTGGAACAGGATAAGTAGTGAATTCTAATAAGAAAAGTATGCAGCTCCTCGAATACTTAACTTTTATTCCTTGTGTGAATACAGCATTCTTGATGAGACATTTCGTACGATAACTATCAAACTATGTAAGGCTAATGGCGCCTTGCTAGGTCGTGGCCATGGACTTAGCTGAAGGCTATTCTAACTATGTCTCGGCAAATGAGAGAAAGGCTTCGTCAGTGTAGTCGCTAGCAAAGTCGTCGTACAACTGCTATATCGTATCTCGAGACCTGCCTTGTGGTGGCGCTCGGTCTGCGATCACACAGTGGCGACACGCGGGTCCGACATGTACTAAATGGACCGCGGCCGATTTAAGCTACCACCTAGCAAGTGTGGTGTCTGGCGGTGACACCACAAAATACACGCTACAACGCTCGAGACATTTAGTTAACCTTTGAGATTGGACGTGGTGAGTTGATGTTGGTCAAGAATGCGTTTAAGGCGACAGAGACACCATTATCAACACAACTCTGAGTTTGAACGAGGTCGTGTAATGGGGCTACGACAAGCTAGAAGTTCCTTTTGCGATATTGCTCACAGACTTGGTAGGTATGCAGCCACAGCACAGGGCTGCTGTTAGCGGTGGTCATTGGAATGTACGGTCGGAAGGAGACCGGACTCCCGAAGGCAACATGGCTCTACAGAGAGGGAAGGCCAACGTCATCGTGTTCAGCATATATCTCTAGCGCATCCTACTGCATCTGCAGTAGCAATTTGAGGAGTACTTAGCACCACAGTCAACTGTTATTAGTCGCTTACTTACTAGTCCCTTACTTCGAGCCAGATGCCCTGCAGCGTGCATTCCACTCACCCCAAACCACCACAATCTGCGATATCAGTGGTGTCAAGCGAGAGCTCATTCAAGTGCAGGGCGGAGATTTCTTGTGTTTTCATGAAAGCTGGTTCTGCCTCGCTGCCAGTGATGGCAGTGTGTTGGTTAGAAGGAGACCAGATGAGGGGCTGCAGCCAACCGCTATGCATGCTAGACACTCTGGACGTACACCTCGAGTTTTACACTCCTGGAAATGGAAAAAAGAACACATTGACACCGGTGTGTCAGACCAACCATACTTGCTCCGGACACTGCGAGAGGGCTGTACAAGCAATGATCACACGCACGGCACAGCGGACACACCAGGAACCGCGGTGTTGGCCGTCGAATGGCGCTAGCTGCGCACCATTTGTGCACCGCCGCCGTCAGTGTCAGCCAGTTTGCCGTGGCATACGGAGCTCCATCGCAGTCTTTAACACTGGTAGCATGCCGCGACAGCGTGGACGTGAACCGTATGTGCAGTTGACGGACTTTGAGCGAGGGCGTATAGTGGGCATGCGGGAGGCCGGGTGGACGTACCGCCGAATTGGTCAACACGTGGGGCGTGAGGTCTCCACAGTACATCGATGTTGTCGCCAGTGGTCGGCGGAAGGTGCACGTGCCCATCGACCTGGGACCGGACTGCAGCGACGCACGGATGCACGCCAAGACCGTAGGATCCTACGCAGTGCCGTAGGGGATCGCACCGCCACTTCCCAGCAAATTAGGGACACTGTTGCTCCTGGGGTATCGGCGAGGACCATTCGCAACCGTCTCCATGAAGCTGGGCTACGGTCCCGCACACCGTTAGGCTGTCTTCCGCTCACGCCCCAACATCGTGCAGCCCGCCTCCAGTGGTGTCACGACAGGCGTGAATGGAGGGACGAATGGAGACGTGTCGTCTTCAGCGATCAGAGTCGCTTCTGCCTTGGTGCCAATGATGGTCGTATGCGTGTTTGGCGCCGTGCAGGTGAGCGCCACAATCAGGACTGCATACGACCGAGGCACACAGGGCCAACACCCGGCATCATGGTGTGGGGAGCGATCTCCTACACTGGCCGTACACCACTGGTGATAGTCGAGGGGACACTGAATAGTGCACGGTACATCCAAACCGTCATCGAACCTATCGTTCTACCATTCCTAGACTGGCAAGGGAACTTGTTGTTCCAACAGGACAACGCACGTCCGCATGTATCCCGTGCCACCCAACGTGCTCTAGAAGGTGTAAGTCAACTACCCTGGCCAGCAAGATCTCCGGATCTGTCCCCCATTGAGCATGTTTGGGACTGGATGAAGCGTCGTCTCACGCGGTCTGCACGTCCAGCACGAACGCTGGTCCAACTGAGGCGCCAGGTGGAAATGGCATGGCAAGTCGTTCCACAGGACTACATCCAGCATCTCTACGATCGTCTCCATGGGAGAATAGCAGCCTGCATTGCTGCGAAAGGTGGATATACACTGTACTAGTGCCGACATTGTGCATGCTCTGTTGCCTGTGTCTATGTGCCTGTGGTTCTATCAGTGTGATCATGTGATGTATCTGACCCCAAGAATGTGTCAATAAAGTTTCCCCTTCCTGGGACAATGAATTCACGGTGTTCTTATTTCAATTTCCAGGAGTGTAGTTGGGGGCATGACAGTAGGAGCACTCTCGTGGTCGTCCCACATAACCCTGGCTACAAATCTGTACTCAGTCTTGTGATTCGACCTGTTGTGCTGCCAGTGATGAACAGTAGTCCAGGTGGTGAATTCCAACAAGATAACGCTCGCCACCTTCCCCCCCCCCCCGCCCCCCCAATTGCTGTAGTAACTCAACCTGGTCGGCAGTCCATCGACATGTTGCCTTGGCCTGCTCCAGCACTGGAGCACGTACGGAAATCATCGGACTACAGCTTCAGCGTCATCCACAAGCAGCATTAACCGTCCCTGTATTGACCGACTAAGTGCAACAGGAATGGAAATTCATCCCACAAACTGACATCCGGCGCCTGTACGACACAGTGCATGCACGTCTGCACGACTTTGTTCACCATTCTTGCGGTTACACCGGTTATTAAAGTACCAGCATTTCACATTTGCTGTGACTCGCATTCGGGAGGACGACGGTTCAATCCCGTCTCCGGCCATCCTGATTTAGGTTTTCCGTGATTTCCCTAAATAGTTTCAGGCAAATGCCGGGACAGTTCCTTTGAAAGGGCACGGCCGATTTCCTTCCCAATCCTTCCCTAACCCGAGCTTGCGCTCCGTCTCTAATGACCTCGTTGTCGACGGGACGTTAAACACTAACTACCACCACCACCACATTTGCTGTGGTTTATCTCGTGCTTACATTAACCTACGACCTTGCAATGTTAATCACTTAAATATACTAGAAATGTATTCCCGGAATTTCATTGCTCCACGTTATTTAGTTTTTGATGCTGCGATTTTTTCCGCCAGTGGAGAAGGTTGTCTAAACCGTCAACGGGAAGTTATTAGTATCGCTCATTGTGTTATTCCGACTCGCGCCACTTTTTCGTTGTTATGTTGCCAACATCTCCGGAAAGTATCTATACAGTGTTACCCATACAGGATATTTAGCCTGTCTTTAGTTGTCAAAGAGTTTACGTGTCTATGTTAGTAGCGGCGATTCCTAAAAATATGGTTCAAATGGCTCTGAGCACTATGGGACTTGAAATCTGAGGTCGCCACTCCCCTAAACTTAGAACTACTTAAACCTAAGTAACCTAAGGACATCACACACATCCATGCCCGAGGCAGGATTCGAACCTGCGATCGTAGCGGTCGTGCGGTTCCAGACTGTAGCGCCTAGAACCGCTCGGCCACTCCGCTCGGCTGAGACCATTAAAATATTTTATCTATATATTTGTTTCTCTAAGAGATATGTCTCCTTAGACAACTACTTCCGGTTCCTGACCTAGAACTGGATCTGGTGAAGACATTCCGTTATGAACTTGCGAAGCGTACAAGTGAATCCGATACGGACAAGACGAACGTGAGAACTCAGTCCCGTTGTGGCATTTATGAGAACCAGTCTCTCGTGAACTTTTGAGTGTCACTCAAGCGATGACGTCGGGGAGATAACAGGGAGATAACAGAGCGCTCTACAAACGCAGCCCCCGCCGCTCCCTTACAGGCAGCGGGAAGGGGCCGGACACGCATGGCCACATACGCCTTTCGGCAGGCGGCAACCTGAAAGGCAGGCGGCAACCTGTTGCTCGAGTTCTCGGAATCGCCACGCACAGTACTCACTGCCCACGCCAAACCAAGTCTGCGTTCCACGAACTAGAGCTTTGCCGTTTGTGCTGCGGTTTTAACAGTCGCATGCGCATTCGCGGAAAAGTTTGGTCACACTGACAACTGACTTTTCATGTTTACACACGGCCTCCTAGATTCCGTCGGCGAATGATCTTGCTACACAAAAAACAGCGCCCTACGAATCTCACACTTTACGTTTATTGTTATAATGTGTGCAAATGACTGGTTTTCTTCTCAAAGGATATGCTGTTTTACAATGAAAAGGTGTATTGCTTATTTACTTCCTAAATAAATTTGGTTTGGTGGAAAGACATATTAAAAATTAGCCTTACCATGCGAAGAAAGAGGTGTAACCCGGTTTAGAGGTATTAAGTACCATAAGGCATGAATATTTACAGGTTGCTTCAGAACTCCACCAACAAAACTTTACATTTTATTCGGGGATATTATCTGAGTATTTTGGCACAGGGACATGTAGTCTTCGATAGCTCTCTGCCTGACCGAGACTCGAACTCGGGACCTTTGCCTTTTGCGGGCAAGTGCTCTACCAACTGAGCTACCCAAGCACGACTCACGTCCCGTCATCAAAGCTTTACTTCCGCCAGTAGGAGACGAGGTACTGGCGGAAGTAAAGCTGTGAGGACGGGGCGTTGTCAAAATGCGCGGCTAGCTCAAAAATACGACTGGTTTGTTTAAAACTGTAGTAGTTCATGCCCGAGAAGTAAATATTGTTGCAGAGACAGGCACTATTTTTCTCAATGATTCGAAAATACTATGTTAAACACTGACCTTTTATGCTGTTAATTATGAGTTTAATAATACTTACTGCAATGAGAACAGGAGTTTTACCAGTCAGCGACTTGCTCATAAACAAGACTGAGCCTCATGTTATTATTATCTTTCGATTCGCGTGTATACTTCATGAAAACTGTTCTGTAAAAAGTATTTTCATTTACTGATGTAAAAAGTTTTTAACTACTGTTTTCTGTTACGTTACGTGTGATTAATTACGTTTCACATACTCTTGCCAGTGCGCCATTACGACGAAAGAGTGGCAGCTGGTCAATGATAAAGCTCGAATTCCAGCAATAATTAATTATTTCCACTTAATTACAGTTACACTGAAAGGGTACAGTACCGCCCGACATTGAAAATAGGTACAACATTCTTCGTTATTCTTGCCAGAACAGCATATTTTTTCTAATAATAACTCAATTTCAATTAATAAAGTGAAGCCGGATACCAGTGTGGGAAAGAATGACAATTTATTTATTTAATTGATCACATGTGCACTCCCACAAAATAAATCCCTACATCCAGTTTGGTGAGATCTGTGAAATGCATGAATGTATGGTCGTCTGCTAACCGCAGAGAGTGAATGTGAATATATGATCATCTATGAGACGGTACTTGGGTCACCTTTGGTGGGACCAAAGAGATGAAATTTACCTGAGCTTTGAGCGCCTGAAATGTGGCTGACCAATACGGTAGCAAGGTACTCCCCCACTTCGGCAGAGGTGCGAGAGAACCTGAAGAACGGCCATGTTTCAGCACTCTGGTTCTGGATCTAGTGTTGGTAAGACCTGTCTTAGGCGTGCTCCGTAAGGACAAAAGAGTAGAGACATGGTATGCATGTGAACTACTTAAGAGTAGTTTAGAATAGTAATTTCTCTATTTCAGGAACTTTTGTGGGGAGAATTAAATGTCAGGCAGGTAATATTAATGGGATCGTAGTAATCTTCGGAAGTGACCAACGGTCACAATGAAACCACGTGTAGCAATAAGCTGAAATACTTTCGAGTGCTTAAGTTAAGCTGAATTACTAGCGTGTGTACTATAAGTTGGAAATATTTAAGAAATGGCGTGTGCAGGACTTAAAATTAGAGACGAGTGCTTCCACATGGTGAGTACTGTGTGAGTCTCAATCTGTGTATGAGACAAAGGATAAAGAGAAGTACTCATCCATGGTATCAGTTGAGGACTTGCGTGTGTGATGAATACGTTCTTAATATTACTTTGCGTGTTAAGTTTCCGTGTGACGCTTGATTCAAACTACACTCCTGGAAATTGAAATAAGAACACCGTGAATTCATTGTCCCAGGAAGGGGAAACTTTATTGACATATTGCTGGGGTCAGATACATCACATGATCACACTGACAGAACCACAGGCACATAGACACAGGCAACAGAGCATGCACAATGTCGGCACTAGTACAGTGTATATCCACCTTTCGCAGCAATGCAGGCTGCTATTCTCCCATGGAGACGATCGTAGAGATGCTGGATGTAGTCCTGTGGAACGGCTTGCCATGCCATTTCCACCTGGCGCCTCAGTTGGACCAGCGTTCGTGCTGGACGTGCAGACCGCGTGAGACGACGCTTCATCCAGTCCCAAACATTCTCAATGGGGGACAGATCCGGAGATCTTGCTGGCCAGGATAGTTGACTTACACCTTCTAGAGCACGTTGGGTGGCACGGGATACATGCGGACGTGCATTGTCCTGTTGGAACAGCAAGTTCCCTCGCCGGTCTAGGAATGGTAGAACGATGGGTTCGATGACGGTTTGGATGTACCGTGCACTATTCAGTGTCCCCTCGACGATCATCAGTGGTGTACGGCCAGTGTAGGAGATCGCTCCCCACACCATGATGCCGGGTGTTGGCCCTGTGTGCCTCGGTTGTATGCAGTCCTGATTGTGGCGCTCACCTGCACGGCGCCAAACACGCATACGACCATCATTGGCACCAAGGCAGAAGCGACTCTCATCGCTGAAGACGACACGTCTCCATTCGTCCCTCCATTCACGCCTGTCGCGACACCACTGGAGGCGGGCTGCACGATGTTGGGGCGTGAGCGGAAGACGGCCTAACGGTGTGCGGGACAGTAGCCCAGCTTCATGGAGACGGTTGCGAATGGTCCTCGCCGATACCCCAGGAGCAACAGTGTCCCTAATTTGCTGGGAAGTGGCGGTGCGGTCCCCTACGGCACTGCGTAGGATCCTACGGTCTTGGCGTGCATCCGTGCGTCGCTGCGGTCCGGTCCCAGGTCGACGGGCAAGTGCACCTTCCGCCGACCACTGGCGACAACATCGATGTACTGTGGAGACCTCACGCCCCATGTGTTGAGCAATTCGGCGGTACGTCCACCTGGCTTCCCGCATGCCCACTATACGCCCTCGCTCAAAGTCCGTCAACTGCACATACGGTTCACGTCCACGCTGTCGCGGCATGCTACCAGTGTTAAAGACTGCGATGGAGCTCCGTATGCCACGGCAAACTGGCTGACACTGACGGCGGCGGTGCACAAATGCTGCGCAGCTAGCGCCATTCGACGGCCAACACCGCGGTTCCTGGTGTGTCCGCTGTGCCGTGCGTGTGATCATTGCTTGTACAGCCCTCTCGCAGTGTCCGGAGCAAGTATGGTGGGTCTGACACACCGGTGTCAATGTGTTCTTTTTTCCATTTCCAGGAGTGTATAATACTCTGAGAGAGAAGCAAGGTGAGTCAGCCGTCTATCCAGCAACGCCACTTGGCTTGCATTGCACAGGAAGACGTGCATATAACGTCCAGAGTTCGTAGTAGGAAAGAAAAGTTACCAAGTGGGGCAGTGTCGTGTGGAACTGGGATGAATACAAATTGAAGTGGGAAAGCTGAAAGTGATGTGATTATAATGTTGTGACTATTGCTTATCTTGTATTCCATGTTGCAGTGTGGTGTATGTCATGTAATTTAAGTATGTGTGGTTTGCATGGGAGAGTAGCAAGGTAGTTTCAGAGGTAGTGGGTTATGCATGTTCATTTTGTACCGCTCGGTCTGGAGCAAAGTTTCGTGATGATGGTTGTGAGAGTCGAAGTGTGAGATATAGCAAAAGATCCACCATCCTATACAGAAAGTGCACTGTAGCATTAAATAATTACGAGACCATAAGATAGAGAACCACCAATGTAAAGCCATGCCCACTGGGCGGTATTTGTCATGTGTTATTGTTGTAGGTTATAGAATTTGTGTGTTTAGGTTATAGAATTTATCGGAATAAATAAGATAGTGAAAAGAAAAAGACTGGTGGCCTTTTCCTTCGAATTGTATGTTGTAATGATATCCAGAACTTATAATGTGTGCGCCATTCATATTCAGTACGATGGCCACGTGTTGATAAAAGCCGTTAAATAAAAAAAAAAACAAGAAAATGTGGTATTGCCAGTGCATAGTGAACAGTCAGAGTAGTGTAAATTACTAATAGTCAGATGTGCGTTTCCGTTGCGTAATATTCATACAGGAGAATAATTTGTAACTTAATTGTGAGTACTAGAGTTCATGTTACTCGACAAATAAGAATGAATCCACTCGCTTGGCAGACCACTCATCTTGCAGGCCTGACTGCTTGATGCCACAGTATGAGCAACGCATGTGGGTGCCTCTCAACATGAAGGTAGAGATATGACACGACGTTAAAAGGACAAATACTTTTTATACATACACTGTATAAAACTTAAGTATAATTAACAAACTCGTGCGTACAGAAGTAGCCTCGTACAAAGCGTCTTATAGAGCCAAGATCTGTCACCTGGCTGAACATTTTCTTCATCTAAGTCTTTATTCCACAATTTTGTTATACTCATAATATTGGTTCTTCTTCATATTTGATACACAGAAATATATTTATTATTCATAATACATGTTCAAGATGCGTAGCACATCTACACACGCAGACAAGTATACCTTTATTCGTTATTGACACATTTCACTTGTGGTTCTTGTAACATAATAGTGCGGTTTTTAGAAGGCTTTCCATGAGACGGTACAAAGGTAACTGTAGAATATTTGTTGACGATGACACAACCTCACTTCTCTTCGCACCTCTTCATCACTGTCACCACGTTCTTTACGGTTTGGAAACAGATGAAAATCGGATGAGTCCAAGTCGGTTCTGCATGGAGGATGGTCGATGACAGTGAACCCAATGTGTCTGGTCGTTGCACATGTCGCGACGCTCGTGTGTGATCTGGTATTGTCATGCTAAAGAAGTGGGTGCTCCGTGTGTGGACGAACTCTGTCTGCAGTTAGAAACTCGGTTACAGCACGCTGTTTCTCGCTCACCGACACAGTTACATTACAATGTGCCTAATATGGGCCAAATGGAGCACATTTGGGACGCTATTAAGTGCCAGTTCAGGACCTACAAAACATTGCTCTGTAATTTATGGGACTTCTATGACCTTTGCATAGTTATCGGATGTCATGCATCTCCGGAAACCTACCTAGGACTTCTCGATTCCATACGTTACAGAATCTCTGCTGTATTGAGCTCTAAAGATGGCTGATGATTAGGTGGTAGTAATGTTGTGACCCATCAGTGCACTAAGACATGAGAACCTACCGAGGACTTCTCGATTCCATCCGCTACAGAATCTCTGCTGTATTGAGCTCTAAAGACGGCTGCTGATGAGGTGGTAGTAATCAGTGCACTAAGACATGAGAAGCTGCTGAATGTAGTAGTAGAAGGCACAATAGAGGGAAAGAATCGGAGGGGGCGAACACAGATGGGTACAACCATGTTCCAGGAGTAGCGTATTTGACAGAAAGCAAGGCGTTCTCAGATCCGGAATCGAGATCCGCCACCACTTAAATTTTGAATAAAAATCACCAGCAGTTGCAGCCGAAGTCTTCCGGCATAAGAAGCCTACTCATTTACGCAATGGCCTTGTCAAAGGGGGCAGAGGAGCGCAGAGAGGTTCAGGACACTCTCTTCACCAAGGGTGGAAAACTGCCCCTAAAAGCAGAAGAATCAACAATGATTGTCGTGATGATCTCTCTATTGGCAAAATATTCCAGACTAGTCTCCCATTCGGATCTCAGGGTGCGGTAGCGCTCTCGCTTCCCGCGCCCGGGTTCGATTCCCGGTGGGATCAGGGATTTTCTCTGCCTCGTGATGACTGGGTGTTGTGTGATGTCCTTAGGTTAGTTAGGTTTAAGTAGTTCTACGTTCTAGGGGACTGATGACCATAGATGTTAAGTCCCATAGCGCTCAGAACCATTTGAACCATTTTTTTCGGATCTCAGGAAGGGGGTTGCCAAGGGGGAGGCGACCACGAGAAAAAGAATGAATAACCAACTAAAGGATAACTTCTAAGACTAGGGGCGTGTAATGTCAGATATTTGAAAGTGGTAGCAAACTAGGAAACCTGAAAGGGGAAAAGCAAAGCCTTAATCGAGATATAGCGGAGGTCAGAAAGTGAAATGGAAAGAAGACAATGATTTATCGTCAGATTAGAATAGCGTAATAATAACAGCAGATGAAAATGGTATAATACGAGTTGGGATCGTTCTGACTGGAAAGGTAGGGTAGAGAGTGAGTTACTGTGAACACTTCAGTGATAGGGCTGTTCTCTTCAGAATCGACAGAAAACCGATAACAATAGTTCAGGTATACATGCAGACCGCACATACAGAGGATGAACAGACAGAAGGTGTTTGAGGATGCTGAACGGGTAATTCAGAACGTAAAGGGAGACGAAAATCTTATACTCCTGAGGAACTGGAATGCGGTTGTAGGGGAGGGAGTTGAAGAAAGTTTTACGGGAGGTTATGAGTTTGGTAGCAGGAAGGAGAGAGGAGAAAGACTAACCATGTTGAAAGAATCAGTATGCAATGAAGTGGGATACGGAAGAACTAAAGAATGAGGAAATACGCTTGAAGTTCTCTGAGGCTATAGATAATGCGATAAGGAAGATCTCAGTAGGCATTTCAGTTGAAGATGTACATCTCTATAAAGAGCAATCATAGAAGTTGGAAAGGAAAACATAGGTACAAATAAGGTAACTACGAAGAGAGCATGGGTAACAGATGAAATACTTCAGTTGATAGACGAAAGAAGGAAGTAATGAAACATTCAGAGAAATTCAAGAATACAGAAGTGCAAAGGACAGAGGAATGAAACAAACAGGAAGTGCAGGGAAGATAAGGCGAAATGGCTGCATGAGAAATGTGAAGAAATCGAAAAAGAAATGATTGTTAGAAAGACTGACTCAACATATGGAAGAGTCAAACGAGTTTTGTCTGAAATTAAAAGCAAGAGTGGTAGTAATTCACTGTTAAATGAAGGGAAGAAAAAGAGTATGTGGAAAGAGTACATTGAAGGCCTCTATAAGGGGGAAAGTGTATCTGGTGACGTGACAGAGGAAGAAACAGGAGTCGACATACAGGGTGCTCATTTTTACTGAAGACACTGAAATATCTCTAAAAGCATACACCGGATCAAAAAAAGTCATAATTCCAATTTGTTTGTCTCGGACAGGAACATCTAGTGATTTTCCTATTATACTGGACTCGTTGCCAAAACCCATGACAGGGGGACAGGGGGAAACTTTGAAATCGTGAATGGGACCCCCCGTTATTTATTGCAGATTAAGATTCTACGGCCAAATCTACACACGCTTTGTCTGAAGCATTTTCTTCGTGGCGTCACAGATGGCACTGTAATCTGAGGAACAGAAATGGGTACACAATCACAATTTACAAAGTGCTACTCAATAGCCCTTGCGTATACAGTGGCACGGGCCATCCCAGCTCGATACTGCAAGGGCAGGACAGGCGGACAGGCCAGTATTTCATAACTTCTAATTGGAAACCCCATTCTCAACGTTGTATTCCTCCTAAATATCGAAGAAGTGACTACTCACACGCGCCACATTGGCAGTGTAGCGAACGTATGTTAACAAGCAGTACACGGCGACCGGAGCTCACGTATCGTGCCGACGTAGAGAAAATAGTTACAGTACTTGCGTAGTGTTTATTGTCGTTACATCTACCTACCATTTGGAGAATAGACGGACAAGTTGACGGTGAATGTTGAAAACACAGAAGAAAAAACTGAAATGATCCTCATTTACGGAGAATATAGGGAAAATGTTTGAAGCTGCTGTTTCACAGTATGCCGAGCATTTTCCAGAGAAAGCTCGCGTTCTTTCGTTCTTTTGCAACGCTTTACAGGAACGCCTTTCTGTCTGACGGCAGCCTACAGACCGGCGAAAGGAAACGAACAAACTTGTCAAAGGAGAAGCTAATGAAACAGCTGTACTAGCGGAAGTGCATCACCACCCACGCGTGAACCCGACAATTACACCGCGATTCTGGTATGTCCGTAGGTAGTATTGTCACAATACTCCACCGTCATAAGTGTCATCCATACAAAATGTCACTGCATCAAGAATTCATGGTGCCGGTTTCCATAAACTGGTAGTGTGTTTTGAATGGGCACGTCAACAGATCTTTTGTTATGTTAGCCGGGGACCTAGAAACGACGGAGAGGCTCCGTCCCCGCCGCAGACGCAGTGGTCCGCAACCCCACGATGACTACCGCAGTCCACTTCACCCCTCCGGCCCCCCACACCGAACCTAGGGTTATTGTGCGGTTCGGCCTCCGGTGCCCCCCCCCCCCCCCCCCCAGGGAACGTCTCACACCAGACCAGTGTAACCAACACCGACTAAAGGAAGGCCTTGGCGCTTGTTGGTGACGTCACGTCAGCTAGGCACGGTGAACGCCAGGTCTGTTGCAGGCAGAAACGCCTGGGCGTGCTTATCACTATCAATCTCTTATTTATGTACAAAATGTTTGGTATTGTTTTGGATTGTGCAGATTTATGTAGATGAAAGATTTTCTTACCATCGTAAAGCTACAAATGAAGATCATAGTTCTGTATTACTCAATCCTGTCGAAACAAACGTAGATCAATATGACAAGATGCTTTGCCCCATTGCAAGCTTCGGAAATTTTACATTTAAGTAACTATATTTACTTGATCAATTCTGTTAACGAAACTTACCCCAACCCTCTCACAATGAACTCGTTTCTTTTATTTATTTATTTATTTTCGTTTGACAACGTCACTGGAAATGTGAACTAATTTACATGTGCAAATGTCCAACTTTTGCCAGTCATTACATTACAGTCGTTTTCAAAGAAAGGAATTCTAAACAGGAAACAAAATAGCTTCATACATCGAAAATACTGCTGAGCTTAAACTTTTTTTAAACATGCAGGTTAGAAAAGATAAATAATTCCCTCTTGCAACTGAAAGGAGAAACTTCATTAGATAAAAAAAAATTTATTTGATAAAACAAGTATCTCTCTTTTGTTTCTTCTTCTGTCCCCCACCCCCTCCCCCAACGTGTACAATCGCAAGATATTTCATTAACATTCAGTGCTCCTCACCCCATAGTCAACCAAGATACCTAAAGAAGAGCACCAATATGTCCACAGTTTTCTTGTAAAGGCAACCCAGTACAAACGTAACTTCCTCAGATATACAAATAAGGTAAAGAAGCACGAATTCTGTTGCTGCTGGACCATGAAGTTGTTTTTTTATGTCAATCCTTAAAACAGGTGGAAATTTAAGTTCAGGAGTACACTATTTGTTAAGAAGTGTAATGAATTGCACAATTAATTCATTGCAGCAATCTCTCAGAACATTGTGTGTTGGTCAACTACCGCCAATAGTTTCAGATTTTCTTGTGTCAGAGAGGGAGACACCACCATTATGAGTATGCCTGCAGCAGACGTGGCGTCACGAACAAGCACCGAGGCCTTCCTTTGAGTCGGTGTTGGTGTAACCCCTATGTTTGTGTGATAGATTAATGGTGGTGTACGCGTACGTGGAGAACTTGTTTGCGCAGCAATCGCCGACATAGTGTAGCTGAGGCGGAATAAGGGGAACCAGCCTGCATTTGCCGAGGCACATGGAAAACCGCCTAAAAACCATCCACAGACTGGCCAGCTCACCTGACCTCGACACAAATCCGCCGGGCGGATTGGTGCCGGGGACCAGGCGCTCCTTCCTGCTCGGAAAGCCGTGCGTTAGACCGCACGGCCAACCGGGCGGGCTACGTCAACAAACACCCCCACGTCCTTCGCCGGGTTACTATTTTCCGATGAGTGTATATTCACAAACCATGTTAGCCTTCACCGGCATAACAGGCATTACTGGTGGGTACACAATCCCCAAAAGTTACGGCAAGCTCACCATCTACATCCTTGTCGGTTAACTTACGGTGCCGCATCGTGGGGAACAAACTCACTAATCCGTATTTTATCGACGGCACGTTGAATGGACGCAAAAATCGATCGTCTTTGGAACAGTAACCACCGGTACTACGGCAGAATTTTCCACAACGTACGTGGTTTTTCAGCTTGACGGTTGCCCAGCGCATTACGCAATTGAAGCACAGGAGCTATTTAGACCGTGTTTCCACTGGTCGGTGGATCGGCAGAGGTTGTCCCATTTACTGGCCCGCTATGTCGCCAATTTGACGCCGCCGGGGATATTTAAGACCAGTAAGCGTCAACAGGCCTTGAAGACATTATCGACCGCGTCAGAAGCGCCTATGTGACATCCCCGCAGATATGCTTCTGTCCTGTGTACCGTAATTTTAAAAGTGGATAGCTAAGTGTAGTTGACCGTACTATGTTTGAACAGTTACTTCAATTGCGAAAGCAGATTAGCGTTCGCCTCGAGCCACTGCCAATGTGGCGCGTCAGGTAGTTCCTTGTTCGATATGTTGGAAGAATACAATGCTGATAATGGGGTTTAAAATTAGAAGTTATGAAATACTGGCCTTCCTACCATCGCAGCATGGAGATGGGTTCCAACGTGCCCTTGGATTTTCGAAGGCCATTGAGTAGCACTTTGTAAATTACGATTGTGTAGCCATTTCTATATCTCATCTACATCTACATATCTGCATATACACTCCGCTAGCCACCAAGCGGTGTGTGGCGGAGGACACAATTCGCGCCAAAGTCATATTCCCCCCCCCCCCCCCCCCCCTCTGTTCCACTCGAGGATGGCACGAGGGAGAAACGGGTGTCTGAACGCCTCAGTACGTGCTCTAATTTCCCTTATCTTTGAATGGTGATCATTGGGCAATTTGAAAGTTGGTGGTAATAATTTATGCTCTACATCCTCGCCGAAGGTTGGATTTCAGAATTTAGTGAGCAGCCTCTTCCGTTTTTCGCGTCGTCTATCTGCAAGTGTATCCCACTTCAAACTTTCTATGAGATTTGAATCGCTCTCTCAATGGCTAAATGCACCAGTCACGAATCTTGCCGCATTGCTTTGGATCTTTTCAATCTCTTGAATGAGACCCAACAGGTAAGGGTCGCATACAGACGAACAATACTCTGGACGAACTAACGTATTGTAAGCAATTTCCTTTGTTGAAGGAATGCATCGCTTCAGGATTCTACCAATAAACCGCGATCTAGAGTTCGGCTTGCCCGTTACTTTTGTAATCTGATCAATCCATTTGAGATCATTTCGAATAGTCACACCCTGAAACTTGACGGATGTTACCGCTTCCAAAGACTGGGCATTTATTTTGTACTCGTACATGAATGGGGATTTTCGCCTTGATATACGCAGTAACTTACATTAACTAATATTGAGAGATAACAGCCAGTCATTACACCATGCATTTATTTTCTGCAAATCCTCATTGATTTGTTCACAACTTTCTTGTGATACTATTTTCCTGTAGACTACAGCATCATCGGCAAACAGTATAATGCCGCTGTCAATAGCATCAACAAGATGGCTTATGTAAATAGTAAAAAGCAGCGGACCTATTACGTTGCCCTGGCGCGCAACTGAAGTTACGTTTGTTTCTGTAGAATTCACCTCATTGAGGACGACATACTGCTCTCTGTCCAGCCGCATATGTCATCGGATAGACCGTAAGCGCGCGCTTTTTGGAGCAAGCGACAGTGCGGAACTGAGTCAAACGCCTTTCGAAAGTCGAGAAATATGGCATCAACCTGGGAGCCGGTATCTCGAGCCTGTTATACATCATGCACAAACAGGGCCAGCTGTGTCTCTCATGACTGCCGTTTCCTAAAACCGTCTCAGATTACAGCGCCATCTGTAGGAAAGCGAACAAAATTTTTCAGACAAAACGTGCGTAGATTTTGCGGTAGGATCGTAATCTGCAATAAAAAACGGGGCTTGCCTTTGAAGATTTCAACGTATTCCCCCGTAATCCACGCGCGGAATGGGTTCTGGGTCGAGTGTGGTGTCATTAGACGTCCCCCTCTGGGACGAAAAAAATTGGAATTATAACTGTTTGCGAGATATTTCAATGCCTTCAGATTGGAGAAGATATAGAACAAGGCTTTAAAAGAGCTTTGGAAGAGTTTAGATCGAGTAAGGCAGACGGGCTGGATAACAATACACCAGAATTTCTAATGTCTTTGGGGGCAGTGGCAACAAAATAACTACTTACGCTGGAGTACGAAAGGATGAGTCTGACGATATATCATCTGACTTTCGGGGAAAGCATCATCCATATATTCGTGAAGATTGCCGACAAGTGCGAGAATTATCGCACAGCATAACAGCTCACACATCAGAGTTCCTTAAAAGGGTAGTATACAGAATAATGGAAAAGATGTGTTAGATGACAATCAGTTTGGCTTTAGGGAAGGTAAAGCACCCGAGAGGCAGTTCTGACGTTGTCGTTAATAATGGAAGAAATGCTGAAGAAGAAAAAAGCGGCGTTCATAGGATTTGACGACCTGGGTCAGGCGTTACCCAATGTCAGATGGTGCAAGATATTCGAAATTCTAGAAAAAAAAAAAAAAAACAGAGTAAGCTATAGGGAAAGGCGGGTAATATGTAACATGTGCCAAGATTAAACAGTTGAGAGTGTAAGGCAACGAACGAAGTGCTAGGATTAAAAAGGTTATAAGACAAGGATACAGTATTTCACCCCTGCAGTCTATACTTCGAAGAAACAATGACGGAAATGAAAGAAAGGCTCAAGAGTGGAATTAAGATTTAAGGTGATAGGATATCACCTACAAGACTCACTGATGACACTGCTATTCTCAATGATTGTGAAGAAGAATTACAGGATCTGCTGAATGTATTGAACTGTATAATGATTACAGAATATGGACTGAGAGAAAATCGAAGACAGACGAAAGTAATGAGATGTAGCAGAAGTGAGAACAGTGAGAGACTTAATATCAAGTTTGGTTAACACGGAGTAGTTGAAGTTAAGGAATTCTGCTACCTAGGCAGCAAAATAACTCATGACGGACGGAGCAAGGAGGATATAAAAAGTAGACTAGCACTGGCAAAATGGGCATTTCTGGCTAAGAGAAGTATAACAGAAGGTTACTAGTATCAAAGACAGGCCTCACTATATGATAGTGAAATATGGACTGTAAGAAAACCGGAATAGAGGTGAATCGAAGCATTTAAGGTGTGGTGCTACAGAAGACTAGAAAATCAGGTGGGCTGATAAGTTGAGGAATGAATAGATTCTCCAGAGAATCAGGAATACATCGATAACATTGACAAGAAGAAGGACCAGGATAATAGGACGTCTGTTAGGACATAACGGAATAACTTCCATTGTGCTAGATGGAGCTGTGGAGGGTAAAAACTGTAGAGGAGAACAAATTGGAATACACCCAGCAAATAATTGAGGACGTAGGTTGCAAGAGCTACTCTGAGATAAAGAAGTTGACACAGGAGAGGAATTTGTGGGGGTCACAGGAGATAGCTTTCAGGCGCAGGGTTGGAGGACTGCTTCGAACAACATTTACTGATTAATTGTTGATGATAAAAACAACATAATGTCAGCTCTGTGAATTGGAAGAGTGACGTGCAAGAAAGACTCCTGCAGTCTACCTAATCCTAAAGCGTCAGATGCTAAATCTAAATCTAACTTAGACTACCATGGTGAGAGGAGGTTCTGTAACTAGGCTGGATGCTAGAGAAAACAATAACATGAGGGGGAAAAAAGGTTCCATGCATCACTAAAATTATTTTCCTCTTCTTCAGAGAGGAACTCAAGTAGGAATGTAAAATAATTTAACTAAAAGCATTTATTTTTCGTAGCGCATCTTTCGATTATACGTTGTTGGGAATACTCAGCAAAGTTAAAATGTAACAGGTCACAGAAAACAATGCTCTCTCCCGGCTATGTGTTACGAGTATGCAGTGTACTCCAGACTGGAGGTTGCAGTCTCAATACTGACACCGTACTGAGATTTTATTACTATATTAATGGATTTTACTCCCGACGGATTAACGCATTTTATGGCCAACGGTAGTTCAGAGACGTAGGACAGAGTTTTATCTGAAGTTTTAAAGCCACGATAAGAAGGTATCCTACAGGCTGCCGTAAATCATTGTATAACACCTGACGATGAGCCGGCAGCTGTGGCCGAGCGGTTCTAGGCGCTTCAGCTCGGAACCACACGACTGCTAAGGTTCGAATCCTGCCTCGGGCATGCATGTGTGTGATGTCCTTAGGTTAGTTAGATAGAAGTAATTCTAAGTTCTAGCGAACTGATGGTCTCCGAAGTTAAGTCCCATAGAGCTCAGAGCCACTTGAACGATTTGCACCTGACAATGACGTCCGAACGACACTAGAAACATGTTAGGAAGCGAGGATCTGGGAGTGGCCAGGTGCCAGGCCCGAAGACTATTTCACACACAAAAGAGACAACTTTACTCATGCAAACATTTTATAGAACTGTTTTAACGCATGAAATTTGGAAAGTGAAATGAATGCAAGGACTCATCAATAAAGATTTAGTGTTTGAAATTTGAACAATTTTTTGTTGAGGTTTGAAATCATGACATTCTGTCTCAAACGGAATTCAATAAAGTACAGTATGAAAACAGTGACTACTAGAACGGAGAGAGACAAAATGACAGATTTTCTAAAAAAAAAAGTACGTGAAGCATCAATAAACATTTACTTAAAATATGAATTAACACCTCTAAGCACAGCAGATCAATAGAGGCAATCATCAACTATAAAACAATGTGAAATACAACGTTTTCGTAAATTAAAGAAATTTTCTCTGACGTCTCAAAAATAGGTACCCAAATATATTATTAAGTAGACTGCAGATCTATATTAAGCGAGCCGGCGGTTGTGACCGAGGGGTTCTAGGCGTTTCAGTCCGGAAGCGCGCTGCTGCTACTGTCGCAGGTTCGAAGCCTGCCTGGGGCATAGACGTGTGTGACGTCCTTAGGTTGGTTAGGTTTAAGTAGTTCTAAGTCAAGGGGACATGACCTCAGATGTTAAGTCCCCGACCCATTTGAACCATTTTTATACCAAGCGAGAATGTACCAGTGCACATTGCGGTAGCTCAGGATAAAGCTATTGAAGAATGTATAAAATAAATAATATTAGAACAACAAAGCCTGCATGCCTTCAATCAAGATGGCAGGTAGGAATATTGAACTTCATCCTCAGTACTAAATAAATTACACAGAACAAGCACCAATAATAATCTTCAATTATTGAAAGGTCTCCAACGCTGTAGACAGGAACAACTGTGGCATAAACAATTTTAACATTGTATTTAGCGAAGTAGGAAACGGTAAATTCCTTAAAGAAAATCAGAGATAATCCGAACCTATAACAATACAAAACACATACTAAAAAGACTCAAGCTCTCAATAAATGTCCAGTTTACAGACTAAGGTGTTCACCAAACACGTACCACAAGCGTCGATGACTAAGGCTCACAAGGGAACCTCCGCATCGCATCCCCCTCAGATTAAGTTATAAGTTGGCACAGTGGATAGGCCTTAAAAAACTGAACACAGATCAATCGAGAAAATAGGAAGAAGTTGTGTGGAACTATGAAAAAAATAAGCAAAATATACAAACTGATTAATCCATGCGAAAGATAGGCAATATCAAGGATAGTGTGGGTTCAGGAACGCCGTGGTCTCGTGGTTAGCGTGAGCAGCAGGAACGAGAGGTCCTTGATTCAGTCTTCCCTCGAGTGAAAAGTTTAATTTTTTATTTTCAGACAATTATCAAAGTTCAGGCACTCACACATAATCAACTTCGCTCTCCGAAATTCCAGGACATGTTCAGATTTGCTTGGACATATGCAGGATTTGACGGTCTACACACGGAAAAATTTGAAAACGTTAAAAACATATATGTTTTGACAGAGCACAGGGAAAACTGTGCGACTGTGAAACTGTTGCATTTCTTTGTTGCCGTTTATGTCATAAACTCTTATGTTTTCATCACTTTTTTGGAAGTGATTATCACATTCACAAGAAAACGTAAATCGGGCAAGGTAGAAGAATCTTTTTACCCATTCGCCAAGTGTACAAGTTAGGTGGGTCGACAACGTATTCCTGTCATGTGACGCACATGCCGTCACCAGTGTCGTATAGAATATATCAGAAGTGTTTTCCTGTGGAGGAATCGGTTGACCTATGACTTTGCGATCAAATGTTTTCGGTTCCCATTGAAGAGACACGTCATTTCGTCTACTAATCGCACGGTTTTGCGGTGCGCTTGCAAAACACAGACACTAAACTTATTACAGTGGACAGAGACGTCAATGAACGAACGGACAGATCATAACTTTGCGAAAATAAAGAAAGTAAACTCTTCACTCGAGGGAAGACTTGAACCAAGAACCTCTCGATCCGCAGCTGCTCACGCTAACCACGGGACCACGGCGCTCCTGAACTCATACTCTCCTTGATTTTGCCTATCTTGCGCGTGGACTACTCAGTTTGTATATTTTGCTTATTTTTTTCATAGTTCCCACAACTTCTTTCTGTTTTCTCGATTGATCTGTGATCAGTTTTTCAAGGCTTATGCACTGTGCCAACTTATAACTAAATCTGAGGGGGGTGCGATGGGGAGGTTCCCTTGTCAGTAATCACACGTTGCCAGTGATGCTTGTAGCCACAAATGACAAAGTTCTAAGCCAATCTTCCACAAAATACGAGCCAAATGCTTCTCGACATGTAAGTTGGTGGAACACAAAAACTTCAACCTCGTCAAATATTCACATCGTCCATGTCCCACGTGACTCGTACGACTTTTCATTGGATGGCCATCCCGCAGCTACCGCTGGTAAACGATTGAGAGCGAGCTAATACGCAGCACCGTCAAGTCGCCACGGTAGAGAGCATGCATGCCCTCTTGCGGGACGCGAAGGAAGCAGGGGCTTTGCTACAGAGGGATACAGATTGTGACACGCTTTCGGTGTCAAATCGAACCACGGCACGGGTCAGCATTGGTAATGAATGATCATCATGTCATCCCCATCGACACGCAAGTCGCCGAAGTGGCCTCAACTCAAACGACTTGCACCAGACGACCGGTCTACCCGAAAGAAGACCCTAGCCGCACGACATTTCATTTCATTTCAATGTTTGTACTATATAACCAGTAGGTTTGCGTGATTCTTAAATATGTCTTTCTTCAGATATTTGTTGCTGATGATGTTTGTCGCAACTCCAAATGATCTCAAGCTTGTTATCAGCTATTCATCAAACACCTCCCAACAGTCTCTTGACTACGACTTTTTATATCGATGTCCCGCCATATTTTCTCCTTTATGGTTTTTTTTTTAAATTTATTTTGTTATATACTTCATGTCTTTCAGCTGAAGAGCAGCGGGTATGCTGCTGCCAGCCCGCCCCAGATCTGGTACTGAAGTACAATAAAGAAAAAAAATCGACTAACAGGAGCCAAAATCCGCTAAGCACCGCCGAAAGTACTCCCTTCCAGCCCGCGATAGACAGGAAGTGGAACTGACAAAATCGAATTTACGTGCTGCGTTTTCCGTCAGTATTTGCCTGGTATCTTAACAAGCATCAAATGTACGATGTTTCAATTATTTCATTGCACTGTGGCCTTCCTTCAACTTTATCTCACTTTATTCAGTATCAAAGACGCCTGCCACCACACCTCTCACTCATCTGTGTCGAGTGAGGTGGCGCAGCGATGACACACTGCACTCATGTTCGGGAGAGCGGAGGTTCAGATCTCCAGTCGACCATCCATATTTGGGTCTTCCGTGAGTTCCGTAAATCACTTGAGGTGAATGCCGGCATGGTTCCTTTGAAAGGGCAAGGCTTATTTTTTTCCTCACACTTTTCCATTCCGTGATTCTACATCGTCTCTGATTACCTCATAGTCGACTAAACGTTAGCCTCAACATCCTTCGATTTTCTGTACATGTGCAAGTCAGTCCAAAGGTTTCATATCGTGCCTTGATGACTATACACATTGACTTCACTATCGTACAATGAGTACCCCAGCCTCCTTAGCTATCCCACAATGCAGACAAAAGTACCTCATTTACATTCCATCCCATCTTCCAAATAGTCCAACGAATCCTCGTTGTACTAACCTCACTTTTTAAACTATTACCTGATATTTCAAGGCTCAGACAATAATATCGGTCGCTTTACCTGTCTATTCGTAACCCATGACTTAAAAACAACAATTAAAATCCTCATTATTTACTCAATAAAACTGATTATGGAACAGAAACTAATCCAGAAAGTGCATCGACTCTCGATCGAAAACACACATAGACGAATTGCGTTTCACTAACACTCGCCTTTCCTAATGTAATCCGAACATCTACCTCTCATTAATTCAACCACATTCTCACACGGATTACTGCTAAAATTCTAGAACAGCCAGGCAGCGTGTAACTTTCAACTGAGCAATGTCTGCGTACACACAAAACCATACCGAATGGTAGTGGTAGCACTATTTCCTCCATAGATGGAGTGTAGGATAAACTGATCGTGCCCTTTCCAGAGAAGCAGTACAGGCATTCCGCTTCATCAGTAATCGGATATTCATGGAAAATTTGCGTCTGAACGGACCTTTCGAACCTCTGAATAGCACCGCTCTAGAACACGGGGTTGCTTAAGCACAATGCAGTCTCCACAAAACATGATAAGGGGGGTTAGGTGGTACTTATGTCCACTTAATAAAGCTCCTCTAACATCACCAGCAGCTAACAGCCTCCAGTGGCATTAGTGTCATATTAGCTGCACAACCGTGGAAACGCCTGAATAAACCATTCTCCTACAATTCATGTATTAACTGACATCTTTGCGTTGTCATGGTGTTCACGATCATCATGGGAAAAAACTGTGTATTTCGTACTGTGACATGAATCAATATGATTATTGTTCTACCAACCATTTATGTATCGCTAAAGACAATATATTGGCAGCTACTTGCACATTTTACCGTGGAGATTGGCACTAAAACTTAAGAACAAAGGACCTTTTACGAAAGGATGTCACGCTGGTTTTGACTCGTCTTGAGCGGTAGTATCGTCAAGAGGAGGACATGAATTGCAGCCCATGAAATGAGATCTTTTAACGATATAGGGAGATAGGTATCTTGCAATTATTATCAAATTCTTCTCCTCTTTCACATATTTGCGGTTTTTGAATATTTATACTGTTTCAGAGATGTATACCAGTAACCTTTTTGATTAGTTTCAGACCCTTCCACATTCAGCACCATAAATAGCGCTAAGTCGATGCAGGGAGAGGCCGTAGGATAAAGACGATGCAACCCAACCTCAGTACCAATAGAAAGACCTAAATGCTGTACCATTTTGTGCCCTCTATGCACCTGGGCAGCACATGTAAGCGACTGGCGTTGTAGGATGACCATATTCTTGGAGAACTGTAAGGTCACCATATATTTTATTAATGCAGAGGCAATTACAATGATTTGTATGTAAATGAATAAACTTGTTCCTGTACTCAGATTCTCTTGAACGTTGCTGTTTGATTTCAAACGACTTTACAGGAAAGCAATTTTGGCAGAAGCCTATTGCCCCCCTTTGAAGATCACGTGTTACTTTGTTGCTGCCAACGCCTGGGGGGGGGGGGGGGGAGGGGTCTTCATGAGCGGAAAATAACTGATAAAATTAACTTTCAGGTTGGAATTTCGAGGCTGTAAGAAAGACAAGCGTATTGCAAGTAACATAATAATAATAATAATAAAACATAGTATGAAGGCTTTCACGACCGGATGACATATCTTCTGGTAAACCTTGCGGGATATAAGGTCGTGGTCCATGAAACTCTTCAGCTCCTAACGTTTCGTCCAGAGCTGCGCTGGACATCTTCAGAGGGGTGTTTCTCCTCCGATGAGTCTTGCCGACTGTCAGTCGACTCAGTCAGTCGGCAAGACTCATCGGAGGAGAAACACCCCTCTGAAGATGTACAGAGCAGCTCTGGACGAAACGTTAGGAGCTAAAGAGTTTCATGGACCACGACCTTATATCCCGCAAGGTTTACCAGAAGATATAATAATAAAACAATTATATCTGACAAAATGTCGAACATGATCAACCATAAAGAAGCTGTCGCTACTACTTTTTTACAGAGAGATCCAAAAATTTTTAACATATAAAAATTCAATAAAACACGGAATACTGAATGTAGACAGCTGAAAGTGACACAAGTGCTGGAACGACATGTGGTTTTATTGAAATAAAAAAGTGTACAAAATGAAGAACTAATGGTGATTCATATGATAAAAAGCAATAATTAGCATAACAATTGATTGTTAGCAAAGACGATGTTGTTTTTAACAAATGCTGAACATGTCGACCACCATTCATCAACAGTTCAATGGGGTGAAGAGCACCGTGCAGCACATCAGTAGATATCGTGGGAAATTACAGTCGGATGCTGCCTTTTAGCATCCATAATGGGAACAGACGACTGCGGTAGACCTGAGTGTTCAGGTAACCTCACAACCAGTAATCACACGGACTGAGGTCTGGGGAGTTGCGAGGCCAAGTATGTAAGAAGTGGCGGCGTAACATGCGATCCTTACCAAATCATGTGTGCAAGAAATCTTTCACATGTGTAGCAATATGGGATGGACCACCGTCGTACTTTCCAGAAGGTGTTCATCAGCCAGGACAGGGATGATGCGATTCTATAACATATCAACGTACCTCGCACACGTCGCAGTGACTATGTAAGAAGCGCTGCATTTCCTCCGAAAACAAAGAGTCCGATCACGACTGATGTGATAAATCCACAACACTCCGAGAGTTACTCCTTATGCAGTGGGGTTTCAACGACAGTTCTAGGATTTTCGGAAGCCCAAATTTAGCAGTTGTCAGTGTTGACAGATTTTCGGAGGGTGAAATGGATTTTATGGACCCACAACGAGTTAGACATGCCGGCCGAAGTGGCCGTGCGGTTAAAGGCGCTGCAGTCTGGAACCGCAAGACCGCTACGATCACAGTTTCGAATCCTGCCTCGGGCATGGATGTTTGTGATGTCCTTAGGTTAGTTAGGTTTAACAAGTTCTAAGTTCTAGGGGACTAATGACCTCAGCAATTGAGACCCATAGTGCTCAGAGCCATTTGAACCATTTTGAACCGAGTTAGACAAACAATTGCCATCTTCCCACATTGTTTGAAGAACCCACACCGCAAATACTCTTAGCGTCACACAATTGGTGTTTAACTGTTGATGATGATGTTGGATTTTGTACAGATAGTAGTGAAGGGTATGCCTTAGTGCTCTCCAAACACTAGCACGTGAAACAGCGATGCGACTTGTGACTTCAAGAGCGCTGACTTGGAGATTAAGCTGCGAAAACCTTCATTTATTCCAGAACTGTCCAAGCAGCAGTTGCACTTGTGTCTGGTCGCCCTGTACAGGGCCGATCGTCTAAGCAACCCAACCTGTGGCTTCGAACTTTGTCATTATTTTCTTCACAGTGACACTTTGTAGGGAAGCAGCCTACTGACGCCTTATAAAATTCACATCAGTCTTTCCATTGTGTGCCAGCCAGTCCGCTGTAACTAGCTCTGACGTCATAAATGTTGCGCAATACCTTAAAAATCAAGTAAATAACCTGAAGCGTTTCTAGCATGTCAGGAGTAACACTAAATCAATATGTGTTGAATATCTGTTCAATAACTTTAACCATTTTCGAAATTTGGATGTTTTTCTATAAAAGTCATTCGCGCAACAGAAAAGAGCTAGAAACTTAAAAATTTATATTTAGATTCCTTTTGCATAATAATTTAGTACAAACAGTATTCTGGATCTGACAAATTAAAATTTTAGTTGAAATTCATGATTTTCTGGGTTTTATCTTAAAAATCAAGGAAGCAAGATAGATTAAGTAGGCGAATAAATAAAGCTAGTATGTTTAAATTTTAGCAGAAGGGAGATCCGTTATAATCATAAAGATGTGAGAAGTTTCAACTGAATAACTATAAAACTATAGCGATAGCGTATCTCCAAAGGGCATGGTCAGAGCTCGTCTACTGTGTGTAGTGTAATTAAATTAATTATCTCGCCCAAAATATTTGACTTAGCCACGTCAGACTTTTATTATGATTACTTACCTGTGTGCTGATTGCACATTTAAATTGAGAGCTTCATCGGCCATCAGCAAAGGAAGCAATGATTTATTCGATAACTTAAAATGGTGCATTACTAGTCCAGCGGCTAGTCGGGAGAGCAGATTTGATCAGGCGTTCCCTTAGCGTCCGCACCGCGGCTTTATATGTAAGAACGCTGCGCGAGGAAGGAAGGCCCCAGTTCTCTCCAGACGCTGATTAGCGCACCACCTGTGCCGGGAGTCGCGTCGCGTCGTTATCGTTGATACAAACAGCCTCGGATGCAGTAATAAGTTACTCGGGATACGCGTAACCATGAAATCGTTTTCGAGTGAAGTGTTAATTTTGGGATGACGTTAATGATCTATCTTTAGTTTGCGTATGTCGCATTTTCATGTGCCGCCGCAGGACTGATGTTCTACAATTATTAGCATGGCGTTTGATGAACATTATCATCAAATTATGGCGAGCATTCACTTAAACATTTAATTTGAACAGTTATAGTTGCATCAGCGCATTAGACTCTGAACTGCTCTGGTAGTTGGATTGTGTGGATTCTTTTTGGTCTGTGACTTTCAGAATATAGTGAACATTTTAGAGAGAATGGTTTTTGATTATGAATCCCAGACAATCTCCTAATTCCTCAGAGCATAAGCTGTAGCTATAAATGTATTTCTCAGATGAAGTGGGCACTAGGAATTCTAATTACAGGCTTCACATTTTGCAAATCACTTTCTGGTTGCCAATATTGTAGTTAGAGAGCCAGTGTTGAGAATGGCAAACAACAGCATTAAATAAATAATAGGAACATTTGACAATTATTCCACCCACCACCCCACAACTTGTCACGGAACCTTCATCAGTTCGAATACCCTTCTTACGCCGAAAAGATGCAAAGCTGCAGTAGTGGATTCTCCATTCTGATAGTAAAGTTTGTGGTGCCTCTTACAAAACGTTGTTTTCAGGAATGTCTGTTAGAACAGCAGCTTTCCTCTTTCTTCTGTTAATTTTGTTTGCTTTCCGAGGACCTGCTTTTGGGTATGGTCAAACAATTTTTGGAGAAAATGTTTGCGTTATATCGGAAAGCTCGTTTTCTTTGTTGCATGTACCAGCTTCTGGTTCAGTTTGGCTAGTGAACGTAGGAGGAGTGGGATTAGGTTCAGTGTTGGACACTAGGCCTATAGCTTGCCCTGAACGACCTTTTCCCAGTTCGACAGTTTCTGGGTCTGGACGGTCGTTTACAAATGATGGTGAAAACTCATCCTCACTAAAAACAATCACATTATACTGGCATATGCCAGTTTTTCGGAAACCGTTGACACTATTTATACTTGTCTGAGCCATTGGCAACGAATCAGCAACAATTTTTGATATATCGTAAATAGTTATGGTCCTGCACAAGGTTATTTCGTAGCAATGTATCTTGAACAGCAGCGCAAAACTTTTTGAATGGTCCAAACATTGAGACATCCAATGGCTCAGCTTGTGGCTACAATGCGGCGGAAAGGACAACATTACAACTCCGTTCTCTTTGGCCAAATTTAGTGTGATCACGTTCAAACGAGAAGAGTGAGTATCTAATAGTAACAAACCACTGTATTCCATGGACGGTTTCACATGTTTCATAAAATGCTGTATGAACTGATGGAATTCTTATTCTGTAACCCACCCACTGGCATTGCCTGCTCCTATTCAATCAGAGAGACCACCATTAAGAAAGTGTATCTTTTTTTCGGGGAAACACAAACATAGGGGGTACTGTATTTCCATAAGCAGATACAGCAGTTACTACTGTAACGTTAGTCCCTCGTTCCCCAGAAGTCGCCGGCCGGAGTGGCCGTGCGGTTCTAGGCGGTACAGTCTGGAGCCGAGCGACCACTACGGTCGCACGTTCGAATCCTGCGTCAGCATGGATGTGTGTGATATCCTTAGGTTAGTTAGGTTTAATTAGTTCTAAGTTCCAGGCGACTGATGACCTCAGAAGTTAAGTCGCATAGAGCTCAGAGCCATTTGAGCCAGCCCCAGAAGTCATGACGTCGACTTTACGCTTACCCTTTGCAGCTACAATTTTATTTGGCTTCAGCACAGTGGACACTCCTGCTTCATCTACATTATATATGTCTGACGCACTGAGTCCAGGTTTATCCATTACTGCAGCTAATTTGTAAAAAAAAATAAATAAATAAATAAATAAATAAAATAAAATACTTTGACATTCTCAGCATTAAATAAAGTTGCCCTATTAATGATGGAGGGTTCTGGCTTTCAAATGGATAGCTCCGTTTTTCGTTTTAGAAACATCGTAAGACATTCTTTCCGGCCATGTTATTTGCAGTCCAGGCTGATGGAATTTTAATGCCATCACGAGGCTGAGTGCACCCTGTGATATTTCTCTCAAAATAAAAATCCTCAGCGGTTCCAGGAGTCGAACCTGGACCATCCACATGACAGCCTTGTACACTGGCCACTCCACTACGGAGACAGACACGAAATTTAAAGGCTTTGCGCAAATAGCAGTAAAAATTGACACAGACATCGACAGTTGTCATATGAAGGAGTAAACATTAAATATGGTGCAGTTATTTTATCATATTATTACTGTTTGTGAACTATCCACTAGACAGATGAAGTAGTAGAATACAATGAAGTGCCAGAGATCATGGGACACCTGCTAATAACGTGTTGGGTCTCTTTATGCTGCAGCAACTTGAGTTGCCATGGACGCAGCAAGTCGTTGGAACTCTCCTGAAGAAAGACTGAACTGTGCTGCCCCCGTAGCAGCCACAGTGTGCAAGATTTCGGGCGCGAGCTGATCTCCCGATTACGCCCCACAAATGGAATTCATGTCGGGCGATTTGGGTGGACAATCATTTGTTCTAATTCTCCGTAATGCAATTCGGCCCCATGACTTGAAACATTGTCATTCATCTCCAAATATCCGAACATAAACGTTACCAGCCAGTGATCCGCTCAGTTGGATCAGAGAAAACAATCCATTCCATGTAAAAACAGACCACACCATTATGGATCCAACACCAGCTTGCGTAGTGCCTTGTTGACAACCCTCCTTCGTGGGACTGCCTCACACTCGAGCTCCACCATTAGCTCTTACCAACTGAAATCGCCACTCATTTGACAAGGCCTCGATTTTCCGGTTATCTAGGGTCCAACCGATGTGATCACGAACCCGGGAGGCGCTGCAGGCGATGTCGTGCTGTCGTCTGTTGCCATAGCCCATTAACGCCAGATTTCGCCGCACTGTTCTCACGGATAGGTTCGTCGTATTCCCACATTGATTTCTGTGGTGTCACCGCCAGACACCACACTTGCTAGGTGGTAGTTTAAATCGGCCGCGGTCCATTTAGTACATGTCGGACCCGCGTGTCGCCACTGTATGATCGCAGACCGATCGCCACCACAAGGCAGGTCTCGAGATACGGACTAGCACTCGCCCCAGTTGTACGACGACTTTGCTAGCGACTACACTGACGAAGCCTTTCTCTCATTTGCCGAGAGACAGTTAGAATAGCCTTCAGCTAAGTCCATGGCTACGACCTAGCAAGGCGCCATTAGCCTTACATAGTTTGATAGTTATCGTATGAAATGTCTCATCAAGAACGATGTATACAACAAGGACGATTAAAAGTTAAGTATTAAAACAGCTACGTACTTTTCTTGTTACCACTTATTACGTATCCTGTTTCAGACTTCAAGATATTCTGCGTGAGCTTATAGCGTGCCTATCGGCCCCCTCAAAATAACACTGTGTCGGCACTTCTGTCGACACATCAATTTCTGTGGTTATTCCAGCAGTATTGCTTCTCTTTTAGCACTAACAACTCTACCCAAACGTTGCTACTGTCGGTCGTTAAGTGAAGACCGTTGGCGACTGTATTTTCCTAGGTGAAGGGCAATACCTGAAATTTGGCTTTCTCGGCACACTCTTGACACTGTGGACCGCGGAATATTGAATTTCCTTACGATTTATGAAATGGATTGTTACATGCGTCTGTCAAACTCCACCTACCGTTACGAGTTCAGAGTCTGTTAATTCCCGTCGGCTGCCATAATCACGTCGGAAAATTTTTTACATGAATCACCTATGTACAACTGACAGCTCCGTCAATGCAATGCCGTTTTATGCCTTTTGTACGCGATACTACCGCCGTCTGTATATGTGCATATCGCTCTCCCATATGTCACCGTGCCAACTAACTACAAGGCAGTTGTTTTACAGCGTAATTTAGACTAAAGACACCAGCTATTGCGAACGATAATTTGATAGCTGGGTAGTTATTCGGTACGAAACCAGCACGCTGATAAAGAGTGAAAAAGACCACATTTAAATCTGATAAATAACCGTAGCCATTAGGTTAATCTCGCAGCGAGCTGTGCTATAATCTGCGATGTCGCACCATCCGCACTTTTGTATTTTCAGTGCCGCCCCACCGAATCTAAACTGTGGCCCGAGTGACAAAAACCTCCGATATAGCGAGGCAGTTGCATTACGAGCCAAATCACGCCATACGTTCGCGCCAGCAATCTGCATAAGTGTGTTGCCGGTACTGCGGAAGCGGATACGCTGCGATAGCGGCAGCTGCGACAGCGCTGCTGTTTTTCACCTGCGCATGCGCGGGCTGCGCACTGGAACAAGGCAAGGCACAGTGCCGCACCGTGCCGGAGAAAATACGGCCTCGTTCAAATGCTTTCAAGCGGCCGGCTCGGTCCATTAGCGAATGGAGCCCAAGCCGCGGCGCGCGGAAGCAGCGCGGATCAGCCGCAGCACGGCACGTAGGGCCGCAAATGCCGGCTTCACAGACTCGAGCTGGCCGCGTCTCGTCTCGTATACGTTTCTCCCCGTGTACTGTGTCATCACACCCTTCTACTCTCCCACACCTCCCTCCCAACCAGTTGAATCCCCTGTTCTACTGGTGCCATACTTACTAACGTCAAGTAAGTTCACAATAAAACCAAGCCATTACCTTTGGTATCCCTGCACACCGCTTTCGTCGTCCAGATATCTATCTGAAACCAACCCACCTGTTGTGTACATAGTTCCGCGTAGTCAGCGCGTACACAACTTTCCCACTAGACCGCGCCCCGCTAAGCACAACAGCGCAGCGCATGTCTGTCTCCGCACTACGAGATGGCGCTGCCATAGAGACGGACCAAATTCTGCTTCCGTGTATAAATATGTAACGCAGCCAATGAGATTGCTGCTAACGTAGAACCTTTTCTCCTCGCAGATCACACTCGCGCAGTGGTACATGAACTTGCGAGGTATTATAACGAGTGTACAGACCTCCGATTAGTCAGTCTGCATCAGTCTGCATTAGTCTGTACCAGTCTGTACGAGTTCTACATTTGTCTGTACCAGTCTATAGTCAAGTTTCAGTCTGCACCTAATAAGATTACCATATTCCTGTACATAGCCATGAAGATAAATGTATAGACCCTTTTGTCAAGTATCAGAGATATGTGAGAATAAGATTAATGTACCAATACCAAAGGAACTTCAGATTGTCAATTGTAAATAGCATCCAGAACCAAGTTAAGTAATTTTTATGCTTGTTATTATTTTAATAAATGTGCGTGAAAATTAATCATGTTCTGTTTAAAGTTGGTCACCGTCAATCTGCTACTCTAAGCGTGCAAGTGGCATTTCTATTATCTGACCTAATGGCACAAGATAAACACGCCACGATAAGACCACGAGACATATTGCTGACACTCGCCTACTTCGTTAGAGCGACAGGTCAAATAATCTGATGGTGTGTGTACTCAAGGTCTTACAGTACGCACACCACACCACCCCTCCAACAGAGAACTAATCTGGAAGACTCACTCGTTACCATCTAACAAAAAGCCCGAAACCCGAAACTACTAGTGGGCCACTCCTTAGGTCTACATCCTATCGTTATCCTTACCTACACGGTGGAGTAGCATTAATTGACCACCGCTTATATTCAACGCCACAGAAGGCCGGTGGTAACACTAGGAGTAATGGGTACATAAAGCATGTCTGCAAAGCAAGGAAGAAAGGCGCAGTCGTTGTCGTAATGCGGAGACGGAACGATTTGTCTGACATCGGAAAGGCCACGAGCCTTAACTTTTGGACCAAGGGGCCGTCCGGGGTGGCCGAGCGGTTCTAGGCACTACAGTCTGTACCGAGCGACCGCTACGGTCCCAGGTCTGAATCCTGCCTCGGGCATGGATGTGTGTGATGTCCTTAGGTTTAAGTAGTTATGCAGTGTGTTACAAAAAGATATGGCCACACTTTCAGGAAACATTCCTCACACATAAAGAAAGAAAATATGTTATGTGGACATGCGTCCGGAAACGCTTACTTTCCATGTTAGAGCTTATCTTATTACTTCTCTTCAAATCACATTAATCATGGAATGGAAACACACAGCAACATAACGTACCAGCGTGACTTCAAACACTTTGTTACAGGAAATGTTCACAATGTCCTCCGTTAGCGAGGATACATGCATCCACCCTCCGTCGCATGGAATCCCTGATGCGCTGATGCAGCCCTGGAGAATGGCGTATTGTATCACAGCCGTCCACAATACGAGCACGAAGGGTCTCTACATTTGGTACCAGGGTTGTGCAGACAAGAGCTTTCAAATGCCCCAATAAATGAAAGCCAAGAGGGTTGAGGTGAGGAGAGCTTGGAGGCCATGGAATTGGTCCACCTCTACCAATCCATCGGTGACCGAATCTGTTGTTGAGAAGCGTACGAACACTTCAACTGAAATGTGCAGGAGCTCCATCGCGCATGAACCACATGTTGTGTCGTACTTGTAAAGGCACATATTCTAGCAGCACAGGTAGAGTATCTCGTATGAAATCATGATAACGTGCTCCATTGAGCGTAGGTGAAAGAACATGGAGCCCAATCAAGACATCACCAACAATGCCTTCCCAAACGTTCACAGAAAATCTGTGTTGATGACGTGATTGCAATGAGTCGCATGTCAACACAAGCGCCGAAGTCAACATTACCTTCCTTCAATTGGGCCATCTGGCGGTGAATTGAGGAAGTACAGTACATACTGACGAAACTAAAATGAGCTCTAACATGGAAATTAAGCGTTTCCGGACACATGTCCACATAACATCTTTTCTTTATTTGTGTGTGAGGAATGTTTCCTGAAAGTTTGGCCGTACCTTTTTGTAACACCCTGTAAGTTCAAGGGGACTGATGACCTCAGAAGATAAGTCCCATAGTGCTCAGAGCCATTTGAACCATTTTTTTGGCTCAAGGGTGTAGCATTTCCAATAGACTGAGTTTGTAGGCTGTTCAGTTGGCACCATTGTTAAAACATATTGTGCATGGCAAAATCGCACTATACCAATCTGGTGTCTAGAATACTGTGATGCACCACGGGCCATAGATGACAAGGCTGAACGATGGGTGCAGAGATGTGGACAGACGAATAGATGTGCAGCTATTCCGCAGCTGGCCACCCAGATGAACCAAGGTGCTACGAGTAGCGTCTCAAAACAACCGCTTAGCGATGAAGAAGGCCAGAATGTGTACACCATTTCCGCAGCTGATCGTCCACTGAGTGACGACAGGTGGTCTTTTCACAACGGATCAACAGAAGAACACATCTGTCCTTGGGGACCCTTTCCACCTCTACATGAAGTTTGTTTTTCCTTACCTCTATGGCATCTACCGGCAGGACAATGAAATGTGTCGCAGCAGTCGTCGCCGCAAAAGGTGGTTACTCAGGCTTTTGGTAGGTGGTCACTTTAATGATCATCTTCCCCATTCTCAACTACTCCTACATTGCCTAGATCTCTGCCTCCTAAAAATTTAAGTCCCTTGAAATCCTAACTCTCCCATACCTTCCACTTCCACCTACGTCCCGTGACTCGTATCCCATACCAACTCACCAATTGCCCACATCTTTTCTTCGTAGGGTCCGCTCCGATAGCTCGAGTCGGCTCTCAGCCGTGGCAGCGTGCGGACGGCCCCGCGCGCCGGCCAGTGCTCCGCTGCAGGCGTTGTTTACTTCCGCGTCGTAGCTTTCAGGCTTGTGTCCGTCCACCGTGAACAACATGTCGAGCGCTTACCGCCGTGCGACCCTTAAAGTTTCCTTCCCAGCTGAACATGCGCCACCTCGTGCACATGAAGTTGAAACGTTCATACGTGAAGAAGTTCGTTTAGATCCTAACCACGTTATCGGAATCCATTTTTCGATCACGAGTAGTGTCGTTCATATTAAAATGACAAACACCGAGGTGTGTGAAGATGTTATTCGCCGCCATGCCAATGGACTTAAGTTCAAATACTCTGATGGTCACGTCGGAGTTGTAACACTTGAACTCGCAGAGTACGGTCAACGCACGATTAGGGTGTTTGAACTACCTTTTGAAGTGCCGAAGGACGAAGTTGTCTCTGCGTTACAACCGTACGGTAACGTCATCGGTTACGTAGAGGAAAAATGGCAAACCTTCACGACCTACCATGTCCTTAATGGTGTGCGTCAGGTCAAAATTGAACTGAAAAAACATATTCCATCATACCTGACCATTGGCGGGGTGCGAGCCATTGTCATGTACGACGGCCAACCCCGAACGTGTGCGGGTTGTGGACAAGAAGGCCACGTCAGATCCGCCTGCATGCGACGCCGCCTGATCCAGACGCCGGTCGGCGAGGAAGCGTCCCCAGCGGTGATGACTCAGATCCCTGTCACATACGCCAAGGTTGCCAGGAAGGTAGCACGTCTACACAGAGTCTTCCTGCTCCGTTGACGTCGTCTGATCAGGTAGATGCAACCGCTCCTGAGATTCCTTCTGAGGTGCCCCAGACGCCAGATCCTAACCTGCCGAATCATCGCAGCACTGTGACTGAAAATGCTACTGAGATGGACGTTGATCCGGGAGTGGTACCTACTTCTGCTTTCCTTCAGACTGGTCCGGAGTCAGACGAAAGCCACCCGCAATCGGACTGAACGACTTGTTCGAAAACAAGGGTCGACACGAAAGAGAAAGAAACGTAGCCGTACACCCCCTGATGAATCCATTCTACGGATGGATACCGGGGATGCAGACCCGAAGATGGACGACAAACCGATCTTTGATGACCGAAAGGCTGATGCGAAAGACCCGCCACAGGCGACCACTGGCAACGAACACCCCTCCTTACTGACGCCGTCGCCCCCACAGGTCTACGTTGAAGAGAGCCAATCCGATGAGACGAAAACTACGTCTCCTCTCCACGTGGATGACGTGCACAGCCGATGCCCTACCGCAGTATCAGTCTCCTGGGCAGACGACGTGGAGATCGAAAGGACTGGGGTGGACGCTGCTGATGATAGGGCACCCCCATCGGTTGCGCCCGCGCCCGCAAACTCTCCACAATAGCAGCCTCTTCAGCGGACCGGCAAGATCGACGACCTCTCGCTCCTGAAGAAGAAGCCCCACCTGTGCCTGTGGGACTCCAACACCAGCATTATCGTGTCGCAACGATTAACCTCGCGACCATTCGTGCGCCCCACAAACTAGCGCAGCTCCGCGATATGACTTATGATGCGGACATAGATATTGCGCTTTTTCAGGAAGTGCATGTCGCTGATTTTTCACCACCACATGGCTTCACGGTGCATCTTTCTCCCGCTTCGGACACCCGTAGTGGTGTTGCCATCATCTTACGCGAAGGTCTTCCTGCCGAAGATGCCCTATACCTCCCCAGCGGCAGAGGTATGGCCCTTACTCTCTTTGGTGTACGCATCATCAATATTTATGCGCCTTCGGGCTCCAACTACCGTCTTGAACGCAATGCCTTCTTCGCAAATGAAGTCACACCCCTTCTTATGGGACCACACGATGACTGGATCATGGGTGGAGACTTCAACTGCACCCAGCGACCTCAGGATCAATTGCCGCGTCACTCACCATGCGCAGCTCTGGAAACAGTCGTCACGCGGCTACAATTTGTCGATACGTGGAGACATGTTCACGGTGATCTTTTGGGCTTTACGTACCACACTGCGCACTCCTCTAGCCGACTGGATCGCATCTACATCTCACGATCCCTAATTCAACACACTCGACAGGCTGAAATCTGGCCTTTTGCTTTCTCAGACCATGAGGCTTACTTCTGTGATGTTGTTCTCACAAGACAGGCAGTATGGCACGGACGTGGTTTATGGAAACTGAACACGGCACTTCTTAATTCACCTGACTGTCGACTTCTAATAGAAGACACTTGGATCACATGTAATAGACGCCGACCCACGTATCCGTCTACCATATCCTGGTGGATCCAGTGTGCAAAACCTGCTCTTCGAAAAACTTTAATCCGGTATGGCAAAGATGTTGTCGCCTGGAGGAAGAGCACTATGGACTTTTACTACAGGATCCTACGAGAATGCTCCACGATGCCAGCCTCCCCTGAGCGCCATACAAGGATGAACCAAGCTAAGGCCCAAATCTCCAATCTCATGCGACGGCATTTGGAAGGGGCGATAGTACGATCTCGTACTGCTGATCGCATGCCTCATGAACATCCGTCGATGTACCATATCATCCAAGAACGACAAAATCGACGCCGAAAATTGATTCACATCCTAACGGATCAAGAAGGGCGTCGCTACGTAACCCAATCTGCCATAGGGAATGTGCTTCACGCCCACTACCGGCAGCTCTACGCTGCAGTTCCACATTTGCCAGAGTTGATCGAGGAAGTCTCACAGCTCAACTTCGGTGGTATCCCAGGAGATGCGGCGATTGACTTGATGTCGGAGGTGACAGATGAGGAAGTCCGCGATGCGATCCGGGCAGGAACCATCAATCGCTCCCCGGGCCCCGACGGTCTTCTCCTCGAATTTTATCGCACCTTCCGTGATTTGTTAGAGTCCACCTTCACCTCCATCTGTCGGGAACTGATGTCTCCGGAAGTACCTGTGCCGGACGCTTTCATGGAAGGAATTATTATTCCTGTACATCAACCGCACGGTGGCAACAATATCAGTGATTATCGGCCCCTCACCCTCCTTAACAGTGATATGAAAATCTTCACTCGCCTTTTGGCAGCACGACTTAAAAACGTTGCCCGCTATGTTGTGTCGCCAGACCAAGTATCTTTGGGAGGCGACAACAATATTCGCACGGCTTTATGCCTCTACAGGGATATGATCGCCGTTACCCAGGCACAAAGCCTCTCTGGGGCACTTGCGTCTTTGGACTTTAGTCAAGCTTTTGATAGGGTTGACCATTCGTTCCTTACGGCAGTTCTCCACCATATGGGTTTCCCGGTCGCCGTTATCACGGTAGTGATGCGCCTTCTGCGGGGTGCCTCATCCAGGATTATGTACAATGGCAGACTCACTCCACCGATATTAATAGGTCGATCCGTACGTCAAGGTTGCCCTCTATCAGCAATTTTGTACGCCTTTTCCTTGGAATCCTTGCTATGTGGACTAAGACAACGTTTGGTAGGGTTGTCCACAGATCGCTACCGATTCTGTTGCACGGCTTATGCTGACGATGTCGTCATCTGTTTACGTAATGCCGACGCTGTTTTGACGTGGGTAGCGACTTATGGTGAGGCGTCGGGTAGCTCTTTAAACGTGCGTAAGTCACAAGTTATGTTCATTGGCACGGGACTTCCCGTGGAGTGCGTTACACCTCTCACCACCGTTGATACCATTCGTTGTTTGGGAATAGATTTTTCATCTGATCTCCGGCGTTCAGCCACCATAAACTGCCGACGCCTCCTTTTAATGATCAGAGCAGGTCTTATGGACCATCGCCTTCGATCCCTAGATATTCTCCAACGAGCTCGATATGTCAATACATATATCGCATCCCGAGTTCCCCATGTAGCGCAAGTTCTACCTTTCCCGCTTACTGTGGCACGTCGCATGTTGGCAGCGATGGCATCTTTCGTCAGCTCTGGGATGTTGTTCAAAGTTAACTATGCAACCCTTACTCTTCCCCGTGAACGAGGAGGGATAGGTCGGTTTCACGTGCCGGATAGAGCTCGCGCCCTATTTGTCAGCTCCCAGATGACGGTATGGACACGTTGCCCAACGAGCCTCACTGGTCTCCTCCTGTCGGCATACTCGCCGGTCTCACTGTCAGCCCCAGTGATCATCTCGGGTGTTCCGGCCCAGTTCCATTATATACGGTACTTCTTTCTGGAACTCAGTTATCTACGCCTCATCTTACCAAGACAGCTTTTACTCAAGACAAAGGCAGTATACAATGTTCTCCAATTAGGTCGTCCACCTAACCCGATTGAACAAAAGTTCCCCCAGGTTGACTGGCGTCATGTATGGCGCGCGGTGTTCGCCTGTTACCATGACACGAATGTTCAATCTGTCTGGTACATAATTGTCAATGGTAAGCAAATCAACCAATTTCGACTTCATCGTATCCACCTCGCCCAATCACCTCTATGCTCCAAGTGTGGAGTGCCAGACAATGATGAACATCGGTTTGTTTGCGGACCGGCGGCGGAGGTTTGGCACTTGGTTCGACGTATTGTGGCTTTTCTAATGCGGGACATTCCGGATCGGATTACTCCCCTTTCATTATTATTTCCGGAACGTGACTATTTTCCTCGGACAAAGACCAATGCTGTGAATTGAATTCGCGGACATGCCATTCACTACTTATTTGGACAAACTGTAGACTCTGGGCTCGATTTTTGGACATACCTCAATGACCGTCATTATGTCGTTGTCCGTCACCCAAAACACAGACAATTTTTCTCGAACTTCCTTGGGAGTGCTTTCCACGAGCCGCCTCGCAGTTGGAATGTGTTAAGCCAAGCGAGAAGAAGGTTTCCTGTTTGAACCAATGAACATTTCTGAACAATTGAACGGAACACATCAATTTCGAGAAGACGTGACTCAACATATTACCAGCGGGGCGCAGAAGGCCTCTGATCAATTACACACAAAAAAATAAAAAATAAAATAAATAAATAAATATAAAACAAAAAAATTAAAATAAAATTAAGAAAAAGGAAAAAAAAAATAGCTGTGTGGTCAGCGCGGCGGTCTGTAAAGCGAAGAGGCCCACGTTCGATTCCTGTCTGGGTCGGAGATTTTTTTCTCTCTCTCTCTTTGTAGAACACCTTCGAGTCCACTACATTAGTGACAGTCTGCCTTCGGCTGGGCAACAGAGCGGACGCGTACGTGTTGACTTCGTGCGGAGCGTGAGCTCGCCTTGTTTACATTCTGACGGCCGTTGCTTAAGTGCCGGCTTACCTTGTACGATCCATGGCGAACCGTTACCGTAAATCAACACTCCGATTTACTTTCTGCAACGATTATGCCCGACCCAAAGCACTCGAGGTGGAGCGTTTTCTGCGAGAGGAAGTGAAGATCTCGGCGACCGATATTATCGGCATACATTTGTCCATCGTGAGCAGCACGGTCTATGTGAAAATCATTAACGACGCGGCGTGCGAACGCATACTACGTGAGACCAAACAGGGGCTCCGCTTCTGTCACGCTGATGGCAATGTGGGGGAGGAAACCGTCGACCACGCAGGCTTAGGTATGCGAACGATACGCATTTTCGAATTGCCATTCGAACTTCCTGCTGAGGAAGTCGTCGCGGCACTACGCCCATACGGCGCAGTCCAAGGCCACACTGCGGAGAAGTGGACACAGTTTCGGACGTATCCTGTCCTAATCGGGGTCCGACAGGTCACCATTGATCTCCGAAGCCACGTCCCGTCCTACTTACAGATCGGCGGATGCCGTGCAATAATTATATACGACGGCCAGCCTCGGGCCTGTTCCGGGTGCGGCAAAGAAGGCCACCTCAGATCCGAATGCCTACAACGGCGTGTTACGCAACTTCCAGCTGCCGAAGAACCACCCACGGCGCAACCTAAAGCTCTACCGGTGACCTATGCCGCTGCTCTAGCGTCTCCTACCGCTTTTCAACGTACGGCCCGCCGCCTCGGCCGGCCATCGACGCCGCTCTGAAGATGCCGGCGCAACCAGACGCTGACCCCGACATTGGAAACACGATGGAAATCGACTCGCTCATCGTTCCTACATCGGCCTTTCTGCCAGAACGACGCGACTCCCTTCCAGTTGGCCTTTGGCTGTGCTGCGGTGAGGACGCGCTGTTTGTGTTCCTGCCGCGGAGCGAGCGCTCGTGTTTGTTTACATAGTACTCGGCCGTTTCGCGCGTGCCGTACTCAGCATATAGATCACTATGGCGCACCAATACAGAAAATCGACGCTCAAATTTACGTTCCGCAATGAATTTGCACGGCCCAAAGCACTCGAAGTCGAACGATTTCTACGAGAAGAAGTTAAAATCCCGGATACCGACATTCTCGGCATTCACTTGTCCATTGTGAGTAGTATCGTATGTGTCAAGATCATCAACGACGCAACATGTGGACGGATCCTTCGGGACACGAAACAGGGCCTCCGTTTCTGCCATGCTGATGGCAATGTGGGGACTGTGCACGTCGATTATTCTGGCATGGGACTTCGCACGATCAGAATTTTCGAACTTCCTTTCGAACTACCGGCGGAGGACGTCGTGACAGCGTTGCGCCCCTACGGCATGGTCCATGATCATATTGCGGAAAAATGGACGCAATTCCAGACATATCCGGTGCTGAACGGCGTCCGCCAGGTCTGAATAGAACTTAAAAGACATGTACCTTCATATCTGAATATCGGTGGCTGCCGTGCCATCGTCATCTAAATGGGCAGCCGAAGACCTGCTCTGGTTGTGGGAAGGAGGGACACCTCAGATCAGAATATATACAACGTCGAATCACTCAATTGCCGCCGGTTGAAGCGGACCCGCCATCGCAGCCGACGCTGCTTCCTGTGACTTATGCAGCAGCCCTCACGGCAGCTACCACTTCACCACGACAGCCGACATCCACTGTTGGGTCGCGGCTCCATGCTCCAATACAGGGCGATGATGACACACCCGTTCCACAAGCTACGGATTCAACTCCGATGCCGCCGCCCCCGTCGACGGATAACAACATACATGACGATAGCGTGGCCGTAGAGTCGCTTATTGTGCCTACGGCTGCCTTTGTGCCGGAACGTCGTGAATCTTTGCCATCGTCTGACACAGAAGGACACACCAGGAAGCAACGCTCTCCGAAGCGACGGAAGCGGAGGCGTAGAGCAACTTCCGAACGGGATGCGACACAGCCTCCAGAGGATGACGATTCCACCTTCAATGACGACGCTACCACAGAGGCAGCCGCCATTTGTTGCTGTGTGGCACAATCGAACGAAACTGAGGACAAACCACATCTATCTACAGTGGCAAAATCGGATGCCGAGATGCAGGACAGATGCTGCCCACCACCTTCTGGAGTGCAGGCACCCATGCCGTGTCCTGAGGAAGCTAGGGAGGCCAATCTCGCTTTCAGTTCCCCGACGTGGGCGGATGACCACGACGACGACGGAACCATGCAAGTTACGCCAACAGGGCCCACGGCATTGGCGCCGGCTCTCTAGAGAGGACTGCAGGTGAGGTTTGAGGGGATGCGGAGGTATCAATACAGTCAGAAGCGTCATAGGTAATTCCAGGCTTAATGGATAGCTTAACACCTGCGGTTCGGCAACAAGCTTATCGTATCGCCACGCTTAACCTCAACACGATACGAATGGCAGTGAAGATCCAGTTGCTGCGTGAGATGCTTCGTTCTTCGGATGTTGACATTGCCCTGTTGCAAGAAGTATATATAGCGGCCCTCCCCGTTTTCTACGGTTATGTCACCGGCGGACCGGAATGGCAGTGGTACGGCAATACTAGTGCGCGACGGAATTGCCATCGAAGAAGTGACTTACCTTCCGTCAGGAAGGGGGCTGGCGATCACAGCACTGGGCACGCGCATCATTAACATTTACGCTCCATCAGGAACTGACCAACGCCGCGAACGATCGCTGTTCTACTCGGAGGATATCGCCCCCCTCTTTATCAGCCACTTCGAGCAATATATCTTCGGCGGCGATTTTAACTGTGTGCTCCACCACAAAGACCAAGTCCCACATTTCTCGACTTGTCAAGAACTTCGGCTCCTGGTTCGAGATCTGCTTCTCACCGACACGTGGGAGACAGTGCACGGTGACCGTCCCGGGCCGACATACCTTACTAGTCACTCAGCCAGTCGCCTAGACCGCATTTATGTCTCACGAGCTCTAGCACCGGGAGTATTGGACGCCGAACGTTGGCCGCTTGCCTTCTCCGATCATAGCGCTTTCATATGCACACTCACTCTACAACAGCAGCGGATATGGCGCAACCGAGGACCCTGGAAGCTGAATGTGGCACATCTTCAAGCCCCGGGATGCCGTCAGATTATCGCCAACACATAGCTGGATTGCGAACGTCGTCTTCCCCGATACCCATCGTGGGTGGACTGTGCAAAACCAGCTTTTCGGCGTGTGCTAACACAATTCGGAAAGGATATCGCAGCTTGGCATCGTCACACATTGGACTTTTATTACACGATGCTTCGCGAACTCGACAGCCAACCACCATCTCCAAACCGACAAATGGAAAGCCGCCGAATTAAAGGTAAAATACAGGTATTGTCTCTTACGAGGAAACGTTTGGAGGGGGTCGTAGTGCGATCGCGACGTCAAGACCAAGTGGAAGGAGAAAACCCGTCTATGCATCACATCGTGCTCGACAGCCGCCGACGCCGACAGCAACTGATCACTGATCTCGTTTTGCCAGGTGGTAGGGTCGTAATGACTCAGGCGGCGGTTACAGAAGCCTTCTCAGATCACTATCGCCGGTTTTACGACGAGGTGAATACAGAGGACGAGGACGCGGACGATCACGACATACTGCAGCACGTGTCGCACACCCTCGACAATGCAGCAGCGGCGACGCTGTTAGGTGGGATTACACGAGACGACATCGAGGACGCGCTTAACAAGGGAGCACTCAACAAATCTCCCGGGCCAGACGGACTGCCGCTCGAGTTTTATCGTACTTTCCGCGATCTCATGATGCCCCGATGGATCATCATGTACCAAGAACTGATGACCCCCGGTTCCCACGTGCCACCTGCATTCGTGGAAGGTCTCCTTATACCGATACACAAGCCTTCCAGAGGTCGGACGGTCGAGGGCTACAGGCCAATTACTATGCTCAACTCGGACTATAAAATCTTCGCCCGACTACTCGCCAGCCGCACAAAGAAGGTTCTGCCCCTACTCCTCTCAATGGAGCAAACGACACAGGGCGGAGTGACCAACATGCAAACGGCAACCAGTGAATGCAGGGATTTAATAGCCATCGCCACATCCTGTCGCCTTCGAGCTGCTCTGATCTCCATTGATTTCGACCACGCTTTCGACAGAGTTCACCACAAGTTCCTTCTGTCCGTTATGGCCCTCATGGGCTTCCCGCCTGACTTTCTCGACATCTTTCAGCGCCTTTTCCGTGGAGCTGCATCCCGTGTACTGGTGAATGGACGGATTGCGGGTCCCTTTCCGATCCGACGGTCAGTTCGCCAAGGATGCCCACTCTCCATGCTCCTTTACGCGATCGCACTCGAACCACTTGTCGGAGGGTTGAAAAACAGGCTCTCGGGCATGTCATTGAGGGATCACACCTTTCACTGCAGGATATATGCTGATGACCTTCTATTACTTCTCCGATCTGGTGACGAGGTACGCTCCGTGATACAATGGATCAATCGCTACGGTTTGGCAGCGGGCAGCCTCATGAATGTGGCCAAGTCGGCAGCGATGTCCATTGGGAGAGGTCTACAGGAGCACGCTTTAGCCCCCCTCCCACTAGTTAACAAGATCCGGTTCTTGGGCATAACATTTACTCAGGATGTGCGCCGCACGGCTGCCATGAACTATGCACGATTACTACAGGCAATACGCACAGAAGTTCGCCGGAACTTACTTCGACGGATGGACCTCCTACAGCGTGTGGGATACCTCAACCTTCACGTGGCAACTAAGGTCCAGGTCCTACCGATATCTACAGCGATGGCACACAGACTGCAAGCAGCGTTTGGATATTACCTTACCGCCGGACACCTATTCAAAGTCCGCTACGAAACACTCACCCTCCCTCCGCTTGATGGCGGACTGGGACTTATAAATGTCCGAGCGAGGGCTACAGCATTATACTTGTGCACAATGATGAAATTGTGGACCCACAAAGATGCTTCCCTTACGGGATGTCTGTTAGAGGAATTGCTGCCGGTGTCTCTTCTGCCACCTGTCACGGTTGTGCACATTACACCCTCACTCTCGCACCTCTCGGCATTTATTCTTTAGTTACGTGCACCCAGACCTTCCCAACACTCGCACTCCCAAGGCGAGAGACTTTTACAGACTGCTGCTAAGGTCCATCCCTCGCAATGTGATTGAGAGGAAGAGCCCTACGACCCTATGGCCTGCAGTGTGGAGAGCGGTCCAGAAGTCGTTCCTCCCCACGCGGGTACGAGCCGCGTGGTACCAGGTGGTGAACGGGAAGGTTGTAACACGACAAAGGCTGCACGCTATTGGGATGGCGGATTCCCCCCTTTGCCCACATTGCCACCTCGTGGATACTGACGAACACCGTTTAACGTGTGGATCGGCGTCAGAGGTATGGCTGCTAGTGCAGAAGATCCTCGCCTGCTACCTACGTATCGCGCCTCGCACAATTGAGCCACGGCTCCTCCTTTGTCCAGAGGATACTTATTTCCCACCTGCGAAGACTCACGCTCTCACATGGTTTAAAGACATGTCCATATACTACCTCTTTCGAGATGATGAGAAGATGGTACTTGATTACTGGCAATTTCTCCAGGACAGTCATAGCACACTTGATTATACACCCCGATACCGACAACTATTTGCCAACTATTTGCGCAGTGTCTTCGATAACCCCCCTCGCAGTTGGGGAGTACCGGGCAGAGGATGACCGCCTTCATGGGGCTCCACACGCTGCGAAATGTTGTACCAATTTGGAACATGGAATCTGTACGCAGATGGGACATGCACATGGAATGGCGTGCGGGATTTGGTTACATTTTTTTCTTTATTATCTATCACCACACTATTGGTTTCAAATTCTATTTCATAGTTTAGAAGGAACTCTTGTTCTGTTGTTGCTACGGATGTACATTCTAATTTTGCTCGTCGTAACTGAAAGACGCCTTTTTTCATCTATATAAAAAAAAGATTGGCAGAGGAAAAAATTAACAAAAAAACAAAAAAATTAAAAAAATAAAAATAAAATATAAAAAAACAAAAAAAGAGGTTCTAGGCGCTAAAAAAAGTGGTCAACGCAACAGTAAAAAAAAGATGGTAGAGCACTTGCCCGCAAAAGGCAAAGGTCCAGAGTTCGAGTCTCGGTCGGGCACATAGTTTTAATCTGCCATATTAAAAAAAAAACGCCGGGGCTCTCAGGTTCGATTCCTACTCTGGCACTTTTTATTTTCTTCTGTTTCATTTTCTTCTGTTATTCGACCAATTACTCAAAAAGTTTCTTAAACCTACATTATTTTTAAAACATTATTTTAGATCAAGAACGTAAAGTTTTTCATTCACTGAAAAGTATTCGTCCTCGTTGTTCTATTTCGTTTTATGGGGTTTCAAGGTTTAAAAGGGCTTTCTAAGGGTCCCCTTGGGATTATAACGGTCATCTGCGAATAGGACTGTGCGCGAGCCGTGAGAAGTAAACGCCAGTTTGTTTTTCGATTTCGTCGTGAACAGACGTGCCTGTTTCAAATTTCAACGTGTTATTCCGATAAAACAAAAAACAAAAAAAAAAAACAAAAAAAAGTGGTCAGCGCGGCGGTCTGTCAAGCGAAGAGGCCCAGGTTCGATTCCTGTCTGGGTCGGAGATTTTTTTCTCTCTCGGCAGGGCAACAGAGCGGACGCGTACGTGTTGACTTCGTGCGGAGTGTGAGCTCGCCTTGTTTACATTCTGACGGCCGTTGCTTACCTTGTACGATCCATGGCGAACCGTTACCGTAAATCAACACTCCGATTTACTGTCTGCAACGATTATGCCCGACCCAAAGCTCTCGAGGTGGAGCGTTTTCTGCGAGAGGAAGTGAAGATCCCGGCGACCGATATTATCGGCATACATTTGTCCATCGTGTGCAGCACGGTCTATGTGAAAATCATTAACGACGCGGCGTGCGAACGCATACTACGTGAGACCAAACAGGGGCTCCGCTTCTGTCACGCTGATGGCAATGTGGGGGAGGTAACCGTCGACCACGCAGGTTTAGGTATGAGAACGATACGTATTTTCGAATTGCCATTCGAACTTCCTGCTGAGGAAGTCGTCGCGGCACTACGCCCATACGGCACAGTCCACGGCCACACTGCGGAGAAGTGGACACAGTTTCGGACGTATCCTGTCCTAATCGGGGTCCGACAGGTCACCATTGATCTCCGAAGCCACGTCCCGTCCTACTTACAGATCGGTGGATGCCGTGCAATAATTATATACGACGGCCAGCCTCGGGCCCGTTCCGGGTGCGGCAAAGAAGGCCACCTTATATCCGAATGCCTACAACGGCGTATTACGCAACTTCCAGCTGCCGAAGAACCACCCACGTCGCAACCTACAGCGCTACCGGTGACCTATGCCGCTGCTCTAGCGTCTCGTACCGCTTTGCAACGTCGCCCGGTCACCACAAACGACGCCACCAACGAGCCCGACCAGACACTGACGGAGAGCGCCTCGGACGGCCCGCCGCCTCGGCCGGCCATCGACGCCGCTCTGAAGATGCCGGCGCAACCAGACGCTGACCCTGACATTGGAAACACGATGGATATCGACTCGCTCATCGTTCCTACAGCGGCCTTTCTGCCAGAACGACGCGACTCCCTTCCGTCGTCGGACACGGAGGGTCGCACAAGGAAACAACGTTCTCCGAAACGTCGCAAGCGAAGACGTCGCACCGTTTCCGGCCAAGAGGAGACTTACAAGCCGAGGGGGACGTAACCGTCGACCAGCACGAGCCCTCAGAACCCGCTACTGCTGACGAAGACGTAATGAGCGCGGATATATCTATCGGTGTGCCTGCGCCCCGTGCTGACACTGAACTAAATCATGAACGTATCACAGGCGACATTACACCACGCACAATTACAACATCTTCTGCGGACAAAATGGAACATACACCAGTTTCCGCTTCCACGGAGTGGCACGAGGAGGAGGTCAAGGAGCAGGACCCGTTACGGGACCCTGCGCCGTCACGGCCGCACCACTAATCATACTCTCCCCAGACTCCCCTGCGGGCCAGCGGGATAACGTTCCGCTGCGACGCCCACACCCTTGCGCGGACGGCGGAGTGGACCAGCCTCCAGCAATCCGACACCAGGCCTACCGGATACCAACCATCAACACCAACAACATCCGTTCCAGGGTGAAAATCCGCCTTCTGCAGGGAGTTCACTTGGCTAGTCTCCCGGATATCAATGGCTATACCGCCCATGCCTCCGCGAGGTGGCCGCGGGGTGGCCATCTACGTCCGCCACGAGATTTCTGTGACCGACGTCGCCTTCCTTCCATCAGCTCGGGGCATGGCACTCACTGCCATGGGGACACGCATTATTAATGTCTACGCTCCCTCAGGCACCGACCGACGGCACGACAGAGCCCAGTTTTATTCCGAGGAAATCGCTCCCCTGTTTTTAGGGCGTTATGACCAATGCCTACTAGGAGGTGATTTTAACTGCGTTCTGCATCCTAAAGATCAGATTCCCCACTATACTACATCCCAGGAGCTACGTATAGTGGTGCGAGACCACGATACCTGGGAAGTTCAACACGGCGACCTTTCTGGCCATACCTTTCTTACAAGTCATTCCGCAAGCCGACTAGACAGGATATATTTCTCACAAACTCTTAGATCTGCGATACGGGGAGCCGAACGCTGGCCGCTGGCCTTTTCCGACCATTGCGCTTACATCTGTACGGTCCTCCTTCCGCCGCAATCAGTATGGCGCAGCCGTGCGCCATGGAAACTCAGTACCTCACACTAGCATGACCTGGCGTGTCGCCAACAAGTCACTGAACCGTGGACAGCCTGCGAACGACGCCTTCCCCGCTACCACTCGACATTGACATGGTGGTTGGACTGCGCCAAGCCGGCGATCCAGAGGACACTGATGAGATACGGGAAGGACATGGCCGACTGGCATCGCACCACTGTTGACTTCTATTACGCGATTCTCCGAGATCTGGACGCTCAATCGCCAACCCCGGACAACCAGTTGGAACGGCAAAGAACTAAGGCGAAGATAATTGCGCTGGCACGCCGGAAACTGCAAGGGGTCGTGATACGGACGCGGCGCCACGATCACGCGGATTTAGAAATTCCATCCATGCATCATATAGTGTCCGACAAAAGAAGGCGTCGTCGGCATATCATCAGCACTCTGACCACGCCTCATGGAACGCAGGTGACCACTCAGAATGACATCGTCCACGCATTCGTCGAGCACTACCGTCGTACTTACAGTCAAGAAGACGCTGAAACTGCAGCAGACGACTCCATTTTGCATTACGTCACGCGGACCCTCCCCCATACGGAGGCGGATTCTTTGACAGTGGCGGTCACGTTAGACGGAGTCAACAACTAAATCGCCAAGGGTGCAGTCAACAGATCGCCCGGCATTGACGGCTTACCGATTGAGTTTCATCGTACCTTTCGGGACCTCACGGCACCAAGGTGGACGACTATGTATCAAGAACTGATGACATCTGACCAAGCAATCCCACCCGCCTTTGCTGAGGGCATCATCATACCAGTCCAGAAACCAGCCCGTGGTTCGATGGTCACGAGTTACTGACCGCTCACCCTACTCAATGCCGATTACAAGATTTTCGCGCGCTTACTGGCAATGCGGCTCCGAACAACACTCCCTCATATCCTCTCGCCAGAGCAAACGACGCCTGGCGGACAGGTTAACATACAGACTGCCACAGGGGAATGCCGCGACTTAATTGCGATAGCGGCGGCCTGCAGACTCCGGGCAGCGGTCGTGGCTATAGACTTCGACAGCGCCTTCGATAAAGTGCGTCATCGTTTCCTGTTTTCGGTGGCAGCCCGAATGGGCATCCCCCCTCCTTTTCTCGACGTTATCCGGCGTCTTTACGACAGTGAAACTTCACGTGTTCAAGTCAATGGACGTACCTATCTGCCGTTCGATACGGCAGGGGTGCCCCCTCTCTACCCTCCTGTATGCCATTGCCCTTGAGCCCCTTATTGGTGGCTTGACGATCAAGCTCTCTGGCCTCACCCTACGCCAACACACTTTTCGCTGTCGGGCATATGCTGATGACCTCCTCCTCCTCATTCGTTCCGACTCTGAGATTCGGGAAGTCCTCGAATTGATTGCCCGTTATGGGGCTGCCGCTGGCAGTGCCATGAATGTCGCCAAATCTTCTGCAATGCACATTGGACGAGGCCTCCAGGAGGGTGAAGTGGCACCCCTGCCGCTTGTGCGGACTTTCCGGTACCTGGGCATTATCTTTATCCCCACGGTCACACGCACAGCGACAGCGAATTTACGTCGCCTGTTACACGTCATCCGCAACGACGTCCGCCAGAACCTCTTGCGCCGCCAGGACACACTTCAACGGGTTGAGTTTGAGTTTCTTAATCTTTATGTGGCATCAAAATTGGTTCACATCTCGCAAGTTGAGAATAAAGATTTAAAAAAAAAAAAAAAAAAAAAAAAAAAAAAAAAAAAAAAAAAAAGTTCTCCCACTGCCAACTGCAACTGAGCGCAACCTTCAGGCGGCTTTTGGCTATTATCTCACTGCTGGTTCAATGTTTAAAGTCCGTTATGAGACACTTACCCTGCCCTCACGGTATGGTGGAGTCGGGCTCGTCAATGTCCGTGTGCGAGCTGCAGCCTTGTACATGAGTACCATGAGAAAACAGTGGATGGGCCAGGGTACATCTCTAACACGCAGCTTGCTTGAGGTCCTCCTACCTGCTTCCACCTCACCACCGGTGTCTGTCGGCCATATCGTGCCTTCTTTGTCCCATATTTCGACCTTTTTCGTCGACTACAGTTACATACATACCAGTCTCCCAGATACACCAGATACACACCCACCTAGGACTAAGGATTTTTACAGCCTGTTGCTGCGCTGTGTTCCCCGGAATGTGATGGAGACCAAACATCCCTCCATCCAGTGGCCCATAGTGTGGACTACCGTCCACCAGCCCTTCCTCCCTACGAACGTCCGGGCACTGTGGTATCACGTAGTCAACAGGAAATTTGCCACGAAGCAGCGCCTGCACAACATTGGCTTGTCAGAATCCCCCCTTTGTCTCCTTTGCCAGCAACTGGACACTAATGAACACCGTCTGACATGCGCCTCATCGCAAGATGTATGGCGCTTCGTGCAGCAAATCATTGCCTGCTATCTCCGGGTGCCACCAGACACAATGGAACCTCGAATGTTTCTATACCCGGAGGACCGACATTTTCCCGCCGCCAAATGTCATGCTATTACGTGGGTCAAAGGGTGGGCGGTCGCTTATCTCTTTCATGAGGGGGGACCTAAATCCCGCCTTGACTTCTGGACCTATTTACGAACAGCCCATGCAGCTCTCGAAAACACGCCACGTTACCGAACATTATTTGCTAACTATCTTCGAGCGGTCTTTGTTAGACCTCCACTGAGTTTGGGGGTGCCTGGCTCAGAGGGCACCTACCCCTTCTCCCCCGGCGGTGAGTTTCAACCGCCTACGATCTATTCTACTTCTGACCTCCGCGGATGGGAGAGCGCGTCGCAGATTGCGCGGATTTTATTTCTTTTTGCTTTTCCTTTTTCCTTTCTTTTTCTTTAACCAGAATTTATATTTCTTTTCTCTTTCGCCGATATGTTCACATAATTTCATGATATTAGTGAATCTTACACATACACATGCAAATAAATAAATAACAACGCCTTCCACTACTGTTGATTCCTGTGTCTCCCATTTCCCTAAGCACCAAAGGCTCGGAGGTGGTGAGGAGGACACTGTGGCCAGGCCTCGGGTTTCGACCCCTGCCCACTTTGCCCCCCGAGCCCCCACCGGTCTACCACATTAAAAAAAAAAAAAGTGGACAGCGCAACGGAATTAAAAAAAAAGAAAAAAAAGTGGTCAGTGCATCTGACTAATAAGCAGGAGGTTCGTGTAGCTACATTTTCCAACTGAGACTGAACAAAAATATTGGCGTAGAATCTTAGAACGAATTGTTGCTGTTATAACTTTTGCAGCAGAAAGAGGGTCTTTCGTTTCGGGGTTGTGATGAAATTGTTGAATCACTTTACAATGGAAATCATATAGATTTATTAGAATTAATAGCCAAATCTGACATTTTTCTTGCACAACATACACACATTCATTCAAATAAAGGAAAGGCGCATACATCTAATTTGTGAAAAACAACATGCAGGCACTTTATCAATCTAATTGCATCAAGCCTAAGAGATCATATCATATGTGAAATTAAGAGACGCCAAAATTATTCTGGTTCACTGGGTTCCACTCCAGACTTATCACATATAGACCAACTGACTCTAAAGAGTGCGCTATGTCCCGTTATCTGACCCAGTGGAATGATTCACCTAAGAAGATAAGGTCGTTCGAGGTCTCTCTTACACCAAACCAAAGGACCTTAGTGATTTAACATTACATGGATAGTACTCGAGCAGCATATAACGATAATAGTGATAGATATAATAATTAAAAATAGTATTTGAGAATGTGGCTTTACCGTAGCGAAGACAGACACGGAACCAACACCAATCACCCTATTACAAGTTTATACGCCGTCTAGCTTAAAAAAAAAAAAAAAAAGTGGTCAGCGCGGCGGTCTGTCACACCAAGAGGCCCAGGTTCGATTCCTGGCTGGGTCGGAGATTTTTTTTTTCCTCTCTCTCTTCGTAGAACACCTTCGAGTCCACTACATTAGACTCAAAATCCAATACCAGCACCCATTATCCAACCCATATCCAACCCATTAATTACCAGTCCAGATACCCTGCTGGGCCACTATATCCACCTTCCATGCACTTTCATGCCTTTCAGCCGTATCCCACACTTCAACGATGAAATCCGTCCCAAGCTATTACCCCTCCTTCTAACCCAAGTGACAACGTTCTACCTCACACCGTCCTCCCATTTCCTCCATCCTACAACCTCTACCTTGCTGACTTTTAATCGTTACCTGCATTTCCACAGGTCATTATTTCGTCCCCATCATAACTGTGATCATTAGTACGCATCACCATTACACCATAGCGTCATCCATATTTTCAACAGTGGCTACATTTTAAAAGCAATGTAAAATCATCTATAAAGATTTAATATATCGTCAGTATTGTCCAATGCATTTTTTAAAATATTCTTTCATTATCTTTTGTAATCGTAAATATTTCCTACGAATGTGTTCGAAAAAAATCATCATTTATTGTCATCTGTTTTAATGTATTTAAACCATCGTGTGACCTTTTGCAGAAAGGCCAGTTTTAGAGGCTGCCAGCCCACAACTTTGTGGGAAATTTAAATAACAATAAAGGAAAACAGTGTCACTTTGGCAATGTTGCAGTAAGATGCAGATGTATAGGTGAAGGTGGAATCAGGTGGGGAAAAATAGTGTCCTGGAAATGTTGCTATGCATGTTAAATTAATCCACATGCCTTAATGTACTGTATGCATTGCAGGAAAAGATGGATAATACACATTATATACAAGAACGAAGAGGAAATAATAAACATGGGAAACCAAGAATCAAGTGTTAAAATTAAAAAGGGTGTAAGACTGGGATGCAGTCTTTTATCCCTACTATCCACTATAAACATCGAAAAACCAATGACAGAAATAAAAGAAAGGTTTAAGAGTGCGATTAAAATCCCACATAAAGGATATCAAAGACAGCATTCCGTGATGACATTACCATCTGCGAAACTGAAGCAGTATTACAGAACCTCTTGAATTGAATGGACAGTCTAAAGAGTACAGAATATGGATTTAGGGCAAACTGAACAAAGGAGAAGTACTGATGAGCAGCAGAAAAGAGGCCAATAATAAATTTCATGATGTGTCTCCCGAAGGCAGCTCGGGAAAAATAGCCAGGTATAAAATGAACATGAAGTTCATTGTAACAGACACTCCCAAACAGTATTCTCTGACAGGAGTGAGTTTGGAACAAGAAGTTGAAAAGAAATCAGTTCTTGCATGTTGAAAGAACAGCAATAATATCTGGAAGCTGAAGGTCTGAAAATCTCACAGCTAACTGAAAGTTCTAAGAACCAATATCCATACATTATGCATGCCACAATCAAATTCCAGAAGGGATGTTCCGAAATTAAAGTCCTGAGTAAAGTGGGGTGGTGCATCATGAGTACCTGTATTATGATTGTACAGTCAATACAGAATACTACCTGGAAGTTACATACCATCTGCTTCGAGCAATCGAAAGAAAATGACTAGAAACGTAGCAAAACCACTCATGCAATAATTTTCCCACTCATATCTCAAAGCTTGTTCATGCAACTTCTTTCTATTCCCGAGGCTAAAGAGAATCGTACGAGGATTTCGTTTTGTCACCATTTATATGACAATAACAAAATTGCTGAAGGAGTTCAAGGCCATAATGAAAGAGCTGCATAAGTGCTTCTAAGATGGAAAAAGCACTGCCACAAAGTGCATTATATCTGAGGGGGATTACTTGGAAAGAGACGAAGCTGATGTTGATGAATAAATATTCTTTTAGAAAAACAAAATTTCGTGTTAATTTTTCATCACACCTTCTAAATGTTGTTTGAACAATGTAAACAATTTAGGAATAAAGGCAACAGCGCACTGAATAATAGAGATGTTGAGCAATTGACAAGCATACAAAATAGACTGAGAACTTTGTTAGCTTTTAGATGAATCCTTTTTGGAGGTATAGTATATTTATATGCACGTAGATATGTTTGCCCCCACACACCCAAACTGGACACATACCTGTGTAATACATATGTATGTGTGTGTATGTGTTTTGAGCTCAAAAACAGTATTCAACTCAAAGCTAGCGAAGTTCACAGTCTTCTTGGGTGCCTGCCAATCACTCAGTACCTCTACTATTCAGTGGGCATTTACTTTTACTCCTAAAATATTTACATTCTGCTGGAACTTTCCATATCACATTTATTCAATTGGCGGATGTATGACACTGAAGAGACTCTTTGTTGGAACTAAAAAAAAATATTACCTGAAATATAGTGTGTATACAAAACTACTTTTGTAAATGAGATACTTGGAGATAAGTTGAAACACAAAATAAGTGATCCTTGCCTACTGTAAGATTGTGGGTAAGGAAAAATTTAACATCAAGATAATTTCTGTGTTTGTTAAATGAATTTATTTGCTGATTTACGTAATGAGGTAATATTGTGGGTAAGGAAAAATTTAACATCAAGATAATTTCTATGTTTGTTAAATGAATTTATTTGCTGATTTACGTAATGAGGTAATACTTGAACTTTAAGAGGATATTTGGAAAACGGGAAAATTTGAGCTATTTACTTTATAACCTCCCGTATGGAATACAATATCATTTCTATCTGCAGACCTTCAACCGGCTGGGACCTACACCTACTATTGCGACATGCACACAGGGCTCTGGTAAAATGTGTTACAATACTTACATTTTTCATTTCCGAGTAACTTTTTCATTTGCTTTTAGTTTTAATCATTTATTTGGAGGCTGTGGAGAAGTGTGTGGGAGTGCAAGATGAGTAGTGTGATGAGGTAGGTGTAGAGGTGAGTGTGGGGCAGCGTCCCGCAGAGATTAAGGTCAGGATGATTATAGAAAGTGTTGCAGGGACAACTCCCATTGTATAATTCAGAAAAGCTGATGTCAGGGCAAGGATCCAGATGGCACGGAGAGCCATTGAAATTGAACATTTGCTGTTCAGCACTGTGTTCTTTGAGTGGCTGGTTAACGCTACGCTTGGTCACAATTTGGCTGTGGCCATTCATTCTGGTGGACAGCTGGTTGGTGGCCAGGCCCACACAAAAACTACAGCAGAGCTGCTATAGTACATTACTGCTTTTACATGTACCCCTGCCTATGATACAAGGGGGCAAGCTTCTGACAGGAATGGAATAGGATGTGCCAGTTGGGATTATCAGATGGATCTTGCACTTCATCCCCATGTTGAAGACCTGTGCCGCACCTGCATCCAGGCTTATCTTATCCAAAAATGGCTCTGAGCACTATGGGACTTAACATCTGTGGTCATCAGTCCCCTAGAACTTAGGACTACTTAAACCTAACTAACCTAAGAACATCACACACATCTATGCCCCAGGCAGGATTCGAACCTGCGACAGTAGCAGTCGCGCGGTTCCGGACTGAGCGCCTAGAACCGCTAGACCACCGCGGCCGGCTTATCTTATCCCACCTGAGGCAGGGGCACCTGGGAAATCAGTCATCATATACCAGCTCTGGTCTAGTTTCTGCACAGCATTTTATGTGGGCGCAAGCGCCAACCAGTTGTCCAGTCTGCAAATTTTTTTCTGTGCTATTCGGTATAGGTATAACACATTCATGGAGGTATGTTACATCTATGCAACTAATTGGAAGTAGTTATTTATTGCCATACATATTTCACTTCTTTTATTTGTGAAGAGTCTTCAGTGGTGATATCCAGTGTTGTTAGCCCATTTGTGTGGTCCTGGAGATGTGTTAGTCTCCATGCTCCAGTTGGCTTTTTTGTTGTTTTTTCAACCACATTTGATTCAACGCATCGCATACCTTACTTGCACTTTACATTTTGTGTTCAACCTCCACGAATTTTGAATCGACTAAGGAACGACGGAAAAGAGAAAAAATGAGTGTGTAACACAGTTTATAATCGTTCACACTGGCAGTAAGACAGAATTGGATTGAGCAAACAAACAGTTCCTGAGGTAGAAGACAGTGAAGTTCTCAAAGTAAACTGCTACCCAAAATAAGTTCAAAGCATAGAGAAGTCATGTAAAGCAAATACAGAAGTCTAGGGAGCAATCCAAACCACAAAAATAAATCAGGCAAGGTAAAAACTTTGATGTTCAATGATGTGTAACTAAAGGCTTCAGAGACTGGTGAGAGACTGGCTAGTAAGAGCCAGGCCACAATATTTAGCGTGTCGTGTTGGGCATCACCGTACACCAGTACACAAACACACACACTCACACACACACACACACACACACACACACGACACAAGTTACTGAAACAGCAATCAATGTCAGTGAGGACAACGAAAGCGAAAGTAAAACGTGTGTTGCAAACGTTTCTTACATTCCTTAACAGGCAGCAAGCCCACTACTCAGCGGCAAAACGTTTTCGCCGCAGGCCTCAGCTGGACCAGCATGAATGCCACGCGGCAGTTGTGGAGCGGGTAGGGACGTCAGCTGGTGCGTGGACAGTTATGCTTCGCCCACTCCTCGATGGCAAAACAAACAAAGCGCAGGCTGCCCAGAGATTACAGCGGCCACGACCTTCGCCCGTGAAGAGCGTAATCCTGATATGTGCAGCGACGTCGGTGGCAGTATAAAAAGGTAAAGCAAACGAACGTAGGTCAGAAGAGAATGGTGGGGAAAAAAGAAGGAAACTGGGGAATAAGTAAGCGCTTGCGTGCCGAGCGGTCAGGAAATTTACAAATAAACGAGAGGCGCCGTAAATCGGCGGGGAACCCTGCAGGGGGCCGGGCCGATAGCATTGAGCGCCTGAGTTATGGCTCATTGTGCGAGCGGCACCACGCCGCGGCGCAACACCACACCACACCACAGCACCACTGGTGCCGGATCACGACGGCAGAGGCGAGGTCGCTTCTGCCGTTACGGTGTCGACTGGCGGTCGGCAGCGGAAATGGCTGTCACTGTTACTGAGGGGTGCTGCAGTGAGTATTGGGCCGTTTCGTAAACCAGCTCATCTGTGTGTGTGGCAAAGTATCCACACTGTGTAGCGCTCAGTAACACCTGGAAAATGGCCCAGCACTCTACGGCATCGGCTACTTACTTAGCATGCGTTTCTCGCGAATCCCACGCCCAGCACAAAGTCCCAAACAACTAGTGAAAAGCGCAGGTGACTTCTGTTTATACGAAGGGTAAAAGAACGGATCTACAAAATTACAGACGAATATCCTCTACACTTAACTGGTCCGCTGAAAAAAAAAAAATTGTATTAAAACTCTGGTGGGGTCTGAGGAACCCCAATGATTGAAAATATTGCATTTACTTGCCAAATCAGATACATATTATTACATGTGAATGTGTAATACATGAACTATGTGTATCTGCATAAATTATGTGTGATTACATAATTGAACTGTACATGTAAAGTAAGCCATGTTATTTTGCACAGTCTGGGTAAATTCATGCACTGTGTACAAACAAAGCAACTTATGACACTTCACAACAGAAAATGTTGTCTTTCTTTCTCTCGAGGGCACAACAGACAACTCCCCTTTCTGACACGTGGCTCTGGACTCCTTCGTCTCCACCTCAATTTTTTTGCAACAACTTGCTGCAGCTCCCTTGAAAGATATCTGGTTTCACGTCTATCCATATGCTCTTTGATAAGTGCCATGCCTAACGAAGTCAAAAATTTTCTTCTTGGCATCTTCCGTGCTGTTTAATTAGGGTGGCAGTATGACACAATGGCACTATTTACACTAGAAATGTCCAATATTGCGAAGAAAATAGCCATAGGCCATCTCCTTGTGCGTCTCGAAATAGTGTATGTACCACACAGCTTGTCAAGGATATCCACCCCACCCTCTGTCTCATTGTAGTTAGTTATCATTTCAGGTTTTCCAGAGTCTGTTATCTTCTGGTCGTGATGCATGACAATAAAACAACTGCTTTTTCCTTCTTCGGAACATATGAACAAAGCGTGAGGTCTGCAGTATGTCCAAAGAGAGTAGATCCAATTTGTCTAGGCCGGCTATGTTTGAATTCTTGTGAAATTTCACGTTTGTTGGCTCTCACGGCTCCCAGGATGGTGAGCTTCAGTGTTTTCAATTTCTCAGCAAGTACAATGGACGTGAACCAATTTTCAACGGTGACATTTCGATTTGTCCCTTTGATTGGTTCAATTAAACCGCCTAAAAACCGTCCACAGACTGGCCGACTCACCAAGCCTCGGCATAAGTCCGCCGGGCGGATTCGTGCTGGGGACCAGGTGCTCCTTTCCATTCCGGAAAGCAGTGCGTTAGAGCACACTGCTAACTGGGCGGGCTTCTCACATGACGTACTGTGAACTGTGGATGAAGGATAACAGGCAGTTTGCATTTCCCACATTTTCGAAAAGCATTTGAGGCGGTGCCCGCTGCAGAACGTTAAAGAACTTAGGAGCATCTAGGATAAGTTTCCAGATATGAGAGTGGCTCGAAGACATCTTACCTAGTAGAAACCTGTATGTAGTCCTCGACGGGGAGTGTTAATCAGAGACAAGGGTATCGTTAGGAGTGTCGCAGGGAAGTGTGATAGGACCGGTATTGCTTTCTGTATAAAGAAATGATCTGGCAGATAGGATGAGCAACAATCTGCGTTGTCTGCTGATGATTCTGTGGCGTACGGGAAGACGTCGAAGGTACGGGCCTTTACGATTATGTAAGGTGACTTAAACAAAATTTCTAGTTCGTGTGATGAATGGCATCTAGCTCTAAATGTAGTGAAATGTAAGTTTATATGGATTGGTAGACAAAACAAACCGGTGACGTACGGATGCTGCATTATTAGTGCCCTGCTTGGCCCAGTCACATCGTTTAAATGTCTGGGCGTAACGTTGCAAAGCGGTGTGAAACTGAATGAGCGCGTAACGACGGCGTAAGGAAGGCGAAGAGCCACCTACGTCTAAGATGACCGTGATGGCAATGTTGGATTTTTGCCAGTTGTGCATGCGAAGAGAAACAGATGCAAAATGTTTAACTGCAAGAGTTCATCAACTGTCTGCGAGAAATACGATGTTCATTTATTCATTGACATAAAGGAACTGTTTTCTGGACATCTGCAAATAATAATTGATATACTAGTTAATAGTAACGAATTTTTGTGTAGTTAATACGCCAGAAAAATATACCTGATGTATTCAGAAGCCATGATGTAATTTATCTCTACCCTCAAACTCCTACTGTAAGAAATTTGTAATGTTTCGAATTACATTACATTGAAATGGATCGATCAAATCCATTTGACATGTTTGTGTGTTGTTACAGGGTTTATGACGTCTCTGGCTTCCTGTATGTGATAGAAGTGAGACCCTAGCAGGGAAAACAGCCGTGTTTCTCTTTTTTTTCAATCACTGCCTCTATGTTTTATTATTCGAACTCTTGTCGCTATATCCTAACCGTGTGTTTTGATTATGAATGTCTGGCTTAAATGTGTGAGACGAGTGTGTTTTCTCGTGGGTGAAGGGAATACTGTAGTCTGCAATAGCGCCTACCGACAGTCAGAGACAGCTGCCCCTGTATGAAAGCTTACAGAACGGATGGTGTCAGGTAGCAGTTATCTTAGGCGTAGCGTTCTCCCTCTCTTCTTCCTGAGTGGCCAAGTGCTGGTCAGCCGAATCTTGTTCGATTTCTTTGGAAGTCAAGCTGTGCCTGTCGTAGCAACTCCGAGATATGTGGGTACAGGTATAAGAATAGTCTTAATATCCTTTAATTTTGTTTTATAGTGATATTTCGTCCGCAGCTCGTGGTCGTGCGGTAGCGTTCTCGCTTCCCGCGCCCGGGTTCCCGGGTTCGATTCCCGGCGGGGCCAGGGATTTTCTCTGCCTCTGTGCTGTCCTTAGGTTAGTTAGGTTTAAGTAGTTCTAAGTTCTAGGGGACTGATGACCATAGATGTTAAGTCACATAGTGCTCAGAGCCATTTGAACCATTTTTGAAGTGATGTTTCAGGCTTAGGATTTCCAGAGAAAACTTACGTTATTCGTTTTGAATATAATTTCGCAAATACGCTAGTGTTTGTGTTCTTACATGCGTAGTATTATGTCCACAGATCATTTGGCTACGTCCGCAGCTCGTGGTCTAGTGGTTAGCGTTGCTGCCTCTGGATCACGGGGCCCTAGGTTCGATTCCCTGCCGGGTCGGGGATTTTCACCGTCCAGGGATTGCGTGTTTTTGTTGTCTCCATCATCATTCGGGAATGTGTGGAGACTGGATAGTGAACAGATTGGGAATTTGTAAGGGCAGAGTTGACGCCACGCAAACCAAATATCATCAGCATCATCGTTCGGCTACCATGTGGGGTGGTAACACGTAAGAAACATGCTTAGGTATTAGATCAATTTGTTTCATCCTAAATGATAAATTAGCTATTTATGCTTAAGGGGCTCCGGAAAGGCTCAAAATCATGGAAAGTTCAATTTTTACTTTTTTGCGTTTTCTGAATCTGCAGACTATTACCTTTTAATAGATATATAATTTATTCAATTCCGAAGACTACAACCATTTTTAAATTTTTTTTGAAATGTGTTCTACATGGGCGTGACCCACTGTGGCGCTGTTAAACTGCTGTCAAATGGTGTTATTATTAACGTCCGTGTTCATCAGGTACATTTTAGTGATGTGAGATAAAGTATTTGTTGTGGCTAACCTGTGATGTTTCAATATATATCGCTGGTGTGATTGTCGATTGTTTCATGTTTATTTACTCTGTCGTTTTATCGAAAATATTCGTAATTAATTCTGTTTCTTGAGTCTCTGTTTTGTTGAAGTATAATAAGGAGTAAAAGTAAAAGTTATTAGAAATCCTCTGAAGGCTTTTAAGAAAAGGAGAAATGTTGGAAAGCCAAAGGTATGTGTTATTAGTGTAAACAATAAAGACGATAACCAATTGAGTGAACCTAACCTCTCAAGTACACCTGCCCATAGCAGTCAAAGTGGGAAAGAAAATACTTCACAGAAGAAGCTTGGTTCAATGAGTGAAAACTATGAATGTTTTATGGGTGAATCGGATGTGAATGAAATATTTGATATGTCGGTTCTCAAAGGAATTTTTTGAAACTGTGTAAGATATATTCATTGTAGTGAAGTTGGTCTGGAATTCTCCATAATAAAGCACGTAGGACTTGCTAGTGAAATACAACTGAAATGTGATAAGTGTTCATACATGACCACCTTTTGGAACAGTGTTGCAGTAACTGCAACTGAAGAAAATGATAGCAAAATCTACGAACACAACAACGAGCGATGCTTGCTTTAGACAAGGAACGCCTTCGGGCTGCAGACAGGGCTGTAAAGAGTCTAGAAATACAAGCAAGAGTAAACAGGAGGAGGAACAAGAGGAAGCTGGAGGAGGAGTTTGCAGAGGATGAAGATAATCCATCCTAAGGACCTGGAATGCACTAAAAAGTTAATCCAATCTTTGTCGCTCGATTCCCAAAACTTTTATTTTCTCATACTAATTACATGTTTTCTAAGGATCTTCCAAACATATTTGTTTCAAACTTTCAGTAAATGTTACACAGTACCTTCTTCATAATTTAACACAGCCTTTTTCGAAAAAACTGTATATTTTTGAATATATAAATAAAAAATTGCAAAAAAATGTTGTGAATTTTCATTACAATTGAAAAAAAATCATCTTTAATAACTGAATTAAAATTTTGTAAAATCCTTGTGTTAAGTTGTAGCCCATATTCCAATAAATAATCTGTAAAAGGTTCAACTTCCTACCTCAAATACTTTGTGAGGAAAGATGTAATTTATAAGCGTTATTTTAACATTGCAAGTATAGGGCGTTCCGGAGCCCCTTAGGACGATTTCGAAACTCCAAGTTCCATGACTTTTAGCGCACTTTGTAAATGAGTCTTTCAGCCACTTTTCTCGTAACCATATGCTACTGTGGTTGTACTAATGTCTTTAGCTTTCATAGTTTTTCATAACTAGCCAACGGCCTTGCCGCAATGGTAACACTGGTTCCCGTCAGATCACCGAAGTAAAGCGCTGTCGGACTGGGCTAGCACTTGGATGGGTGACCATCCGGTCTGCCGAGCGCTGTTGGCAAGCGGGGTACACTCAGCCCTTGTGAGGCAAACTGAGGAGCTACTTCATTGAGAAGTAACGGCTCCGGTCTCGGAAACTGACATACGGCCGGGATAGCGGTGTGCTGACCACATGCCCCTCCATATAAGCATCCGCTGACGCCTGTTGGCTGAGGATGACACGGCGGCGGGTCGGTACCTTTGGGCCATCATGGCCTGTTCGGGAAGAGTTTAGTTTAGTTTTTAGTTTTTCATATCTGTTCACACCAGCAATGCACGTCTAGAATGTGCGTGATTTTCCACTAAGGTTTGGGTTTTGTTGCTAAATAGTCGTATATCGTGCCTCGCGTGTTCGCCAATACTCCGTAACGTGTGCAGTAGGTTATTCTGAATTGTACTAAATTTTCTCCAGTAAATGAATACCTATTTGAGTTGTTAATTCTTTTTTTTGTTTTTTGTTTTTGTGATTGCCGATTAAACATCTACTTGTGATTTTCTTCTGCATTTTTTTTCCGTCTGCCCACGTGCTCAACAGATTACGCCGGGACGTGCTATAGCTTTCTGTAATAAATTTCTCTCTTTCTTTGGTGCTGAACGAGTACCTATATGTGTAGCAGGATTTTATTAATTTTTTGTTTTTGATTTTACGAAATTTCGCAGTTTTCAGTGTGATCATCTGCTTTTCCGCACAGTCAGAAGTATTATCAGAAGATATGGCTGTGTGGAAATTTCTATCTTGCCAAATATATTTTTTAGTCCACTCCGCTCCGTGCCGTAGTCGAATTCTGCTGTTTAGGACCGAAGCAGCCACTATGCTTTAAATGTTCTCAGCTACTCGTCATCTTCAGGTGCGACTGCATCTCGCCGAACAACTCTGTACAGTACTTGAAAGTAACGGGACAATCCTATTAAATGGGGAATTGGGGAGAAGATGTCCGAGACCCGCCAGTATAAAAGGAAGCGAGGAACGACGTGTTGTCGGAATAGAAGCAGTAAACAATAGTATGGGTCAGTGAAGATAGCTCAGTGGCTTAGAACATGGACTAATCGTTGGCTGTCATCTGAGTAGCAAATCCATCTGAGACATTTCCACCCTTCTACTACTGCTCAAGGCGACTGCTGGTTATGTGATTGTGAAGGGGAAGAACGAAGAAAAATCCAGTAATAAGAAAAAGCCAATATAAGTCAGACTTCATTATAGGGGCCGTTGATCAATGCTGCGGGTGGTTGTAAAACTTCCATGGAAAGAGCTGAAGGAATTAGCAGGGAGTAGCAAAATACTACCACCAGTCGATGTATCACAGTGGCTGTACGTAGGAGATAAAAATAATGGGGTTCAATGGTCGCGCAGCTTCTCATAAGCCACACATTTGTGTAGTCAGTGCTAAGGGACGGTGGAGGTGGTGACAGTAGACTACTGGAAACGAGTGATTCGGACTGATGAATCACGCTGTACCCTGCGGCAACCCGATGCAATGGGTTTCGCGAATACCTGGAGAACATTTCCTGCCATCATGCATAGTGCCAACAGTGAAGTACAGAGAAGGTGATGTTACGGTATGGGAATGTTTTTCGCTCTCAGGATGTGGTGCCCCTATTGTGCTTAAGAAAACGCTAAATGTGGGAGAATATGAACACAACACCTTATACTGCATACAGCAGAGGGACAGTCTGGAGACGTTGACTGACTGTACTAGTATGACAAGGAAGCGTGTCATAAAGCAGCGTCTATGAGGCAAAGTCTGTGTGGACAACAACGTCTTGGAAATGGACTGGCCCGACTTGAACCCAATGGACCAACTTCGGCCGAGACCCCACATTTTCTGTTTTAGACTCTTGAGGAAGAATCGGTTGCCGTTCCGTCGTAGTCTTTCAGCCGCCACAGTGAAACTGTTCTCCGCGTAGTTCATGTGAAGGTGAAGGATGGATACAACCCATACAAATTTCCACTAATTGGTGTCCAAATACTTTAGCTAAAACAGTGTAAAGTGACGATCAACAATAGGCAGGTGTAACCGCACCTGATGAAGACGAGCAGGTGCCTCGTGGAAATATTGTGCAGTTCAGACAGTATGATCGGACGCTAAGACAGAGAAACTTTCAGGCAGCTATTAAGTCGAGAAAAGCTCATACAGCATCGGTATACTCACACTGACCGAAGCAAGGAAGAAATCAAGACATAGGTAGGGACAGAGAATGTTTTTTTTCAACAAAAGAACTGTAGAAGTCAGATGTTCATATGGAAATGAGGGAAAGTTTTAAGAAGTGTGAGTCTGGAGTACAGTTTGGTATGGAAACGAAACGTGGATCGCATGAGCGAGAGGGAAGAAAAAAACTTGAAGTATCTAGAATGTAACTAATTTAGTGGAAAGGCAAAGGATGGAAACCAAGAAGATGTAAAAAGAGTGGGCGAAGAGGGACGTCTACGGACAAGATTTAGCAGAAAAGCACAGTTGGTAACAGGTAGGTTTTTTAAATTACAATACAGAACGTAGGTACATTTGAACATTTTATTTCGGTTGTTCCAATGTGATACATATACCTTTGTGAAGTTATCATTTCTGAAAACACATGTTGTTATTGCGTGATTACCTGTAAATTACACATTAATGCAATAAATGCTCAAAATGATGTCCGTCAACCTCAATGCATTTGGCAATACGTGTAACGACATTCCTCTCAACAGCGAGTATTTCGCCTTCTGTAATGTTCGCACATGCATTGACAATGCGCTGACGCATGTTGTCAGGCGTTGTCGGTGGATCACGATAGCGAATATCCTTCAACTTTCCCCACAGAAAGAAATCCAGGGACGTCAGATCCGGTATACGTGCTTCGACGACCAATCCACATGTAACGAAGTATGCTATTCAATACCGCTTCAACCGCACGCGAGCTATGTGCCGGACATCCATCATGTTGGAAGTACATCGCCATTCTGTCATGCAGTAAAATATCTTGTAGTAACATCGGTGGAACATTACGTAGGAAATCAGCATACATTGCAGCATCTAGATTGCCATCAATAAAATGGGTGCCAATTGTCATTCCTCCCATAATTCCGCACCATATACATTAACCCGCCAAGCTCGCTGATGTTCCACTTGTCGCAGCCATCGTGGATTTTCCGTTGCCCAACAGTGCATATTGTGCCAGTTTACGTTACCTCTGTTGGTGAATGACGCTTCGTCACTAAATAGAACACGCGATAAAAATCTGTAATCGTCCAGTAATTTCTCTTGTGCCCAGTGGCAGAACTGTACACGACGTTCAAAGCCGTCGCCATGCAATTCCTGGTGCATAGAAACATGGTACGGATGCAATCGATGTAGATGTAGCATTTTCATCACCGACGGTTTTGAGATTCCCGATTCTCGCGCAGTTTGTCTGCTACTGATGTGGGGATTAGCCGCGACAGCAGCTAAAACACCTACTTGGGCATCATCATTTGTTGCAGGTTGTGGCTGACGTGTCACATGTGGCTAACACATCCTGTTTCTTTAAATAACGTAACTATCCGGCGAACGATCCGGACACTTGGATGATGTCGTCCAGGATACCGAGCAGCATACATAGCACACGCCCGTTGGGCATTTTGATCACAATAGCCATATATCAACACGATATCGGCCTTTTCAGCAATTGGTAAACAGTCCATTTTAACGCGGGTAATGTGTAACGAAGCAAATACCGTTCGCACTGGCGGAATGATACGTGATACCACTTACTTATACATTTGTGACTATTACAGCGCTATCTATCACAAAGCGAAAAAAGTGCTCCAAGTAAAACATTCATATTTCCTTATGTACTACACGAATATGTAATAAAACATGGGGGTTCCTATTTAAGAAAACGCATTTGATATCCGTTTGACCTATGGCAGCACCATGTAGCGGGCCAGCCATAGCGCCATCTGGTTTCCCCCTTCAAGCTAGACAAGTTTGGTTCTTTGTGATTTTTTTCGTTTGACGCTTATTTCGTGAGATATTTGGCCCGGTCACGATCAATGGAGCACCCTGTATATGGAAGAGTAATCAGATGTCTAAAAAATAAAACGAGGAAAGAAACAGGATTGAAATTTTGTATGACAATAGCAGTTCCAATGCTTGTTTATGAAAGTAAATCGTGGGCTGTACGTAGACGTTAAGAAAGTCGCACACAAGCAACGTAGATGATGTTTCTAAGAGCAGTAAGAGGATGCCCAAGAGCTGAGAGTTCTCGAAAAAAAAAAAATGGGTGTGATTTCCTAAGGGACCAAACTGCTGAGGTCGTCGGTCCCTGGACACACTACTTAAACCAACTTACTCTAACTAATGCTAAGAACAACACACACATACCCAAGCCCGAGGGAGGCCTCGAACCTCCGGCGCAATCAGTGACATGGCTCCTCTAACCTCACGGCCACTCCGTGCGGCACAGATCTCGAAATTCGGTAATTAAGGAAGAGCTGAATACATTTAACATCTTGACAAAATACAAGAAAACAGGAGAAACTGGGATGAACATCTCGAAAGAATGAGTGGGGAAAAATTACTTTTCGTGATAAGAAGATTTAAGTCAGTAGGGAGAAGGAGACCGAGAATGCGATGAGTACCGTAACAAGCAAAACAAAAGTATGGCCTAACGCTTGAACTGAAGAAGGTGATGGTCATGGTTATGAGGGACAGGTTGGTGGGATGTTTGCTGAGGCGTCCAGAAATGCTTAATCTGGCGTTACGAGTTGCAGCAGAGGCAAAAAGTATTAGAGGCAGACCATGACTAGAATATGTAAAACGCAATATAACGTACTTTGAAGTGATTTACGTATAGATGACAAAATTAGAGCAAGATATGGAAAGGTGGAGAGCAGAACTAATTACTTAAAACGTTGTCTGAAATATTCTGGTCACTGGTTTGTAAACTGTCACGACTCTCCAATGGCTCGTATATGCAAGTCTATAACGTCCCCTCTTTGACAGTGTCAAAGTTCGCTATGAGTATGAGAGATGTTTCCCTACCTTGTCGGTCGATATCTTTTTTTATCTCTGTGCTCATATAGGTCACAACATGAAGTCGAACCTCACTTTGCTCCTGTAGTTCTAGAGCACTGCGTCATCCCACCAAGGTTAAAAGAGCTCCTCATCTCAGTAGCCGAATGGATGCCTGTTTTGATACAAAAAAGCCTGTTCTGTGACTGTACGATCATAGCACGGCAGGGTGGAAAGTATGTCTAACCTCTGTGGTGGGGCGATTGAGGCCGTTTGTGACGCTGAGTAATCCGTTCCTGGACCCGTTGACTCCCACACTGGACTCACATTCAGTGGGACGATGATTCAATCCCGCATCCGGCTGTCCAGATTTAGGTTTCCCGTGATTTCCCTAATCCTCTCCAAGAAAACGCCGGGATGGTTCCTTCGAGAGGAACGGCCGATTTCCTGCACCATCTTTGACACTTTCCGAGCTTTTTCTCCGTTTCTAATGACCTCGATATCGATGGGACGTTGACCCAATCTTCCTTCCTTCCCTCCTTCCCGACCGATCTGAGTAACAATAATGTGGCAAGATAAACTTCTCGCTGTGGAGACAATCACCCCACCATTGTCGAATTCCATGTGTTGCTGAAAACGTTTGCGCCTTGTAACATGAGGTATAACAGGGTCTTTCCAGAAACACTCAGCACTGAATTACGATTTCCCAACGAGAAAACTCGCTGTGTAATTTTTCTTTATGTATGTAATGTACACAGTGTCTCCAAGTGATGTACATACTCTTTGAAACTGGATATTTCTTTAATTAAAGGAGATAAAAATAAAGTTCAGAAGGCAGTGAAAAACAGAACAACACTTTCTTTTCTTACATGATTATAAGTAAACATGGCGTTATCGCTGGATCGACGGAAACGGGTGCAATATTGAGCTACGACGACGTTCAGGGATGAATTTGGAACCCCACTAATAAGGATGACAATTAGAAGAATCCGAGGTGAGTTTGATATCGAAGGAAAGGCGCAGGATATGAAGACGGAACATTGCAGGATTTGAAGAATGCAGAATAAAGGGTCGTTCAACAGACAATGAACGTGTAGTAGGAGTGATCCAGGCGTACATACAGTCCCCGAAGAAATCTGTGAGACAATGGTCTTGTGAGACGGTAATCTGCAAAAGCAGTGTTCATAGAATTTTGCAGGCTCAGAAATTACATTCCAAAACTTTTCCATGCTCTTAACGAGGATAATCCCAATAGGCAAAGTGAATTTTGTGAATGGTTCGTTAGCAAATGTGAAGAAGAGAAACGTTTGGAAGATCTAATTCTTTGCTCGGGTGAAGCGACCTTTAAACTTGACAGAACAATTGACCGCTATCACTGCGTGTACTGCGTCAGTGGGAATCCAAACGCAGCCGAGGAAAGGCATGTTAAGCTACCAGGACTATCAGTCTGGTGTGATCTGTCTTCTAGAGTGTTAATCGGATCGTACTTCTTTGAAGACAGTGTTCGAGGTGACTCTTACTTAGAAATGTTGTATCTGATGACTACTGGTCTTGACGACTACTTTTAAAATGGAGATTATTACTTTCTACGAATTTCCAGCACGCTGGAATAGCAATGGGTCAGCAACTTCTGTTAACGCACAACGAAAAACAAGTGCAAAGTGGCAAATTTTATTTTTTTATGCACTCGATAACTACATTCTGGCGAGACCCATTTTCAGATCGTAATAAAAAATGTTGTCTCTGAAGACGTGAAACCCGTGTCGAAAATGGAATTTTTCATTTTCAGAGTAATGAATTGTAAAAAAAAAAAAATGATAATAACCATTCAACAGCCAAGGCCGCATAAAATATTTCTTTATTTGAGACAACCGGATGGCTGACATAGTGTTTAGTGTACCTGGGATTGTAAAACAGTTAAAATCCTTAGACGCCAGGAAGGCATCTGGCCCAGACCGTATCCCCGTAAGATTTTATGTTGACTATGCTACAAATATAACATCATTCTTATCCATCGTCTATCAGAGATCATTGGAACAGCGGAAAGTTCCACGGGACTGAAAGAAGGCCCAGGTCATAGCAATCTATAAAAAGGGTAGAAAATTGGACGCACATAATTACCGGCCAATTTCACTGACATCCATTTGTTGTAGAATCAGGGAACATATTTTGTGTTCAGACATAATGACCTTTCTAGACTCTGAGAAGCTCAGCTGTAGAAACTAGCACGGTTTTAGGAAACAGCGGTCATGCGAGACACAGCAGGCCCTCTTTGTGCATGATATACAACAGGCTCTAGATACCGGCTCCCAGGTGGATACCATATTTCTCGACTTTCGAAAGGCGTTCGACTCAGTTCCGCACTGTCGCTTGCTACAAAAAGTGCGCGCTTACGGCTTATCCGATGACATATGCGATTGGACAGAAAGTTTTCTAACCGGCAGGGAGCAGTATGTCGTCCTGAACGGGGTGACGTCAACAGAAACAAGCGTAACTTGAGGTGTGCCTCAGGGCAGCGTAATAGGTCCTTTGCTTTTTACAATTTACATAAACGATCTGGTTGATGGTATTGACAGCGGCATTATACTGTTTGCCGATGATGCTGTAGTCTGCAGGAAAGTAGTATCACACGAAAGTTGTTAACAAATCAATGAGGATTTGCAGAAAATAAATACGTGGTGTAATGACTGGCAGTTATCTCTTAATATTAGTAAGTGTAACCTACTGCGTATAACAAGGCGAAAATCCCCATTAATGTACGAGTACAAAATAAATGCCCAGTCTTTGGAAGCGGTAACGTCCGTCAAGTATCTGGGTGTGACTATTCGAAATGATCTCAAATGGAATGATCAGATTACACAAGATCGGGTAAGGCGAACTCTAGATTGCGGTTTATTGGTAGAATCCTGAAGCGATGCAGTCCTTCAAGAAAGGAAATAGCTTACAATACGTTAGTTAGTCCAGTCTTGGAGTATTGTTCGTCTGTATGGGTCCCTTCCCAGTTGGGTTTGATTCAAGAGATTGAGAAGGTCCAAAGAAGAGCGGCAGGATCTATGACTGGTACATTTAGCCATCGCGAGAGCGTTACAAATCTCAAAGAAAGTTTGAAGTGGGACACACTTGCAGATAGACGGCGCGCTAAACAGAAGTGGCTGCTCACTAAATTCCGAAATCCGATCTTCACCGAGGATGTAGATCATATATTTTTACCACCAACTTTTAAATCGCCCAATGATCACCGTCCAAAGATAAAGGAAATAAGAACTCGTACTGAGGCATTCAGACAGTCTTTTCCCCTCGCGCGATCCGCGAGTGGAACAGTGGGGGGGAAAATATGATTTTGGCGCGAATTGTGCCCTCCGCCACATAACGCTTGGTGGCTAGCGGCGTATATATGTAGATGTAGATGTAGAACAGGCTTTGCTGTCATCTTCAGGTCTTAAAATCTTTTGTGCGTAACTTGTTCATTTTACACTGAACCTCACGCAAAGATGTCAAGCGGATAAAAATCAACACGTAATAATATTCCTGTCGTCGCTAAAATATTTAAAAAACATGAAGAACCGTGTGCAAAGGGCCATGTCTGTCTACATTTGCACACAGATCCTTGTTACATCATACAAACACGGTAACAAGCACCTGTGAGCAATATGTATATGGATGTAGCCATTTGCACAGTGCGCTTTATGGTTCAAATGGTTCAAATGGCTCTGAGCACTATGGGACTTAACATCTGTGGTCATCAGTCCCCTAGAACTTGGAACTACTTAAACCTAACTAACCTAAGGACATCACACACATCCATGCCCGAGGCAGGATTCGAACCTGCGACCGTAGCGTTCACGCAGTTCCAGACTGAAGCGCTTAGAGCCGCATGGCCACACCGGCCGGCTGTGCGCTTTATGTTTTGAAATATTTTAGCGATGACAAATTTTTGTAATGAGTTGATTTTTAACCACGTGACAACTTGTGTATGACGTTCAGCGTGAAATGAGCATGTTTTGCAACAAAAGATTTTAAGACCTGAAGATGACAGCAAAATCTGTTGAAACGGTTGTCTAAAAAAAGAAATATTTTATCCGATCTTGGCCGTTGAATGGCTTTTTACGCTCATCATTCTCAGAACTCCTGAGGATAGCCGTTGACTGTGGATACTGTATCGCAGACACAGTCCCTTTGGCTGTTCAGAGATGTCACTTAACCCGCCCAAAGATGTAAACAACCATCCATGAGCAGCGTCTATTAGACGGAGGGGATCCGACAGCCGATCAGTTCCAGTCATTCCACCAGGAAGGAGGTAAACGGCTCGTGTTGTTTGTAGTTCAGCAATGCCTCGATGGTCAATATCGAGGTTGCGATCGCGTCCGCATTGTTACGTTGTGCCAGGAAGGTCTCTCAACAAAGGAAGTGTCCTGGCGTCTCGAAGTGAACCAAAGCGATGTTGTTCGGACATGGAGGAGATACAGAGAGATAGGAACTGTCGATGACATGCCTCGCTCAGGCCGCCCAAGGGCTACTACTGAAGTGGATGACCGCTACCTACGGCTTATGGCTCGAACGAACACTGACAGCAACGCCACCATGTTGAATAATACTTTTCGTACAGCGACAGGACGTCGTGTTACGACTCAAACTGTGCAAAATAGGATGCACGATGAGCAACTTTACTCCCAACTTCCATGGCGAGGTCAATCTTGGCATCCACGACACCATGCAGCGCGGTACAGATGGGCCCAACAACATGCCGAATGGACCGCTCAGGACTAACATATCGTTCTCTTCACCGATGAGTGTCGCAGCCGTGTTTGGAGGCAACCTGGTCAGGTTGAACGCCTTAGACACAATGTCCAACGAGTGCAGAAAGGTGGATGTTCCATGATGTTTTGAGGTGGCATGATGTGGGGTCGACGAACGCCGCTGGTGGTCATAGAAGGCGCCGTCTTCCGAATGTGAGTGCAACCACATCGGCAGCACATTGGTGAGGCACTCATCTTCACGGACTACAGTTCGCCCCCACATTCTGAACATCTTATGAATGACTTCCTTCAGCATAACGACATCTCTGGACTAGAGTGGCCAGCATATTCTCCAGACATAAACCCTGTGGTACATGCCTGGGATAGATTGGAAAGGGCTGCTTTTGGACGACGTGACTCACCAACCACTCTGAGGGATGCACGCCGAATTACCGTTAAGGAGTGAGACAATTTGGACCAATAGTGCCTTGATGAACTTGTGGATAGTATGTCACGACGAATACAGGCATGCAAGAGGACGTGCTACTGGGTACTGGAGGTACCGGTGTGTACAAAAAAAAAAAAAAAGAAAAAAAAAGTTTCAAATGGCTTTTAGCACTATGGGACTTAACACCTGAGGTCATCAGTCCCCTAGAACTTAGAACTACTTAAACCTAACTAAGGACATCACACACATCCATACCCGAGGCAGGATTCGAACCTGCGACCTTAGCGGTGGCGCTGTTCCACACCGAAGCGCCTAGAACCGCTCGGCCCGGTGTGTACAGCAATCTACACCACCACCTCTGAAGGTCTCGGTGTATGGTGGTACAACATGCAATGTGTGGTTTTCATGAATAATAAAAAGAGCGGAAATGATATTTATGTTGATCTCTATTTCAATTTTCTGTACAAGTTCCGGAACGCTCGGAACCAACGTGATGCTAAACTTTTCTTGCTGCGTGTACATGTCAAAATTGAGCAACGAGCAGTTACATCGCATACAGAGCTGTATGCTCTGTAACTTTTCTTTGCACATTTTTCGCATTGTTTTCACATCTTCGGAAATACCGTTTTTGACTATGTTACAATGATTTGAAAATGTGTCCCTGCCCCGAACTAGTTATCGAGTGAATAAAGTAGGTAAAATTTACAAATTTGGACTGGTTTTTCTCTCTACGATTATTGCTTTCAACAGGTTGGGGCATCACTTGAATTTGACAATGATGTGAGGGCATTTTACAGTTGTACATTCCCTGCCAGGTGCGTAGGGCGAAGACGGCGTGTGGGTTTTTCATCTCGATCTCTTTTGATTTAACGTCTCTAGACTTCTTCCTGTGGGGTACTCTCAAGAACACAGTTTACACTGCTAGATCACTAACACGGGATGATCCTAAAGGGCATACTGAATAAGCCTGTGATGCTATTCCGTTAGGGACAATGCAGTTGGCATGTCGCCCTGTTGTAACCTTTGTGGACGGTGTATTGCGGAAGAAGGATGCCAATTTGAACATTTACCACCTTTAATGGACATTAAGGTACATCAACATTGTAGTGTATTTCTGTCTTCTTTCGTTGATGATATATTCAGGTTCAAAGAGTGTAGACAGTACGTTATTTATGGATACCCTGTATTATTTACTTTGAGATGCTGCGTCCTAATGATCGTTTGCACAGCGGTGCATGCAGTACGGTTGAGGCCAGTTTGACGTTTGTTGCCTACCATCTCGATGGTGCAGGATTTTCATGGCCGCAGTGTACAGTCAGAGCGACGGTGTGGGAGATGTGGCTGGAATGCGCAGCTGCAGGCGAAGAGATTGGAAATGCGCAGTCCGTGTCGCGTGACCGAGCGGACAAGTCATTAGCGGAACCGCTGCCATGGAAACGACGTTTGCGATGGAAATGAGCGCTCCGTCTGTCTGCTACCTGTCACCTCGCGTTGCCATCCTTTGCAGTAACTTGCTCACTTTTTTTTTTAAATAAGCGTCGCAACACATACTTTTGTCCCTTTCTGTCTTGCGATCTCTCTGTTCTAGAGATGCTCTCAGTACTATCGACGTGCAAGACTTTCTGTCTTTTGCTACTGCGAGTCAACGAAGAAAATATTATCTCTAAGAAGTTTAAATGAGATATCATTTTCTACACTAGAACAAAAGAGTATCTCAAGATAATAATGGAGATTAAATTCTAATTATCATGGCGGATCGAAACGCTCTCTCTCTCTTCGTGTTTCTCGTTATTCCTGCCTTTTCAGGTACGTTAGTAATATGTGAGCACCTGTCATCGATTTACCATTATTGTATTTCTATGGTATGTCTCATTCAGTATCAGCTACATCACTAAGACACGACGGAAGGCTGTATCGTTTAAGTAATCTCTCTGCATATCACGTGACCTAATTGCTTTGTGGTTTCTTGTTTAACGGTTTGCGTCTTGTGTGTGTGTGTGTGTGTGAGAGAGAGAGTGAGAGAGAGAAAGAGAGAGAGACAGACAGGGGGGAGAGAGGGAGGAAGAAAGAGAGAGAGACAGGGAGAGAAGTTCTTTAAAGCCGAAATTAAAACAAAGTATTTTTTACATTGTGCAGTGACACAGTGATGTTGATGTCCCATGTGGCTACATCTCTTATACAGGACAACGCTCCTCCAAACATGCACCAGCAGAATGGCCAACTTGTACCATTCTGACTTGGCCCGAGACAGGTAGAATCATCCAGCCTGTTGCCTAAAAACTTTCTTTACCTAAACACGCAACCGTGGTCTCAATACTGATTCGCACAAAAAGAAACCATATGACATTTTTGGCTGTGATGTCCCACGCCGTAGTTTCAGTAGCCTGTCAGAAATGGTCTTCTTCCACCGCCTGCATTGGTCCTTTTCCTTGCATATATGTGAGAGTCGTGTCGTATATGTATTTGTGCGGTGTAAGTGAGTTTAACGGATGCGTTTACAATGTGATATTATGTATTTATTGCGTCATGATGAAACAACGGAGAGGATGAAACCTGGAGCCAGCACATGGCCTAATTCAAGAGGGCAGGCCAAGGTTAAACCTTAACATCCACGGTGCGCTCCTGGTGCGGTCTCAAAGACTGCTAGCGTTCATTGTGCTACTACTGCTAGTGCATAGGGATGGGGTAGGAGATTTCCCGAATCTGCAACAGCGATTTTGATGTGACGTCAACCAACACTACTACTGCTTCTCTCGTGCTAGCAGTCTCTGAGACTGCCTATAGGACTTCACGTTATAGATTAAGTACACAAGTCTTCATCTACTGTTCATGTTACGGACTCTGACTTTGAAGATACTGTTTTACAATGGTTTGTGGACAGTTTAGGAAGTGATATTGGATTAGACAGTGACAACGAAATTGAAATCGAACATTATTCAGAATAGCAACGTTGAGAAAGTGAAGACGAATTTGTTTTGCCACCGGTGAAATCCTCAAATGAAACAAGTGGTCAAAGTGATGAAGACAGAATTGTGGAATTAGCTAAAGCTTCTGCTAGAGATATAGTTGCTGTTGTTGTTGTTGTAGTGGCTGGTTCAAGTGGCTCTGAGCACTATGGGACTTAACATCTATGGTCATCAGTCCCCTAGAACTTAGAACTACTTAAACCTAACTAACCTAAGGACATCACACAACACCCAGCCATCACGAGGCAGAGAAAATCCCTGACCCCGCCGGGAATCGAACCCGGGAACCCGAGGGTGGGAAGCGAGAACGCTACCGCACGACCACGAGATGCGGGCGTTGTTGTTGTAGTAGTCTTCTGTCGAGAGACTGGTTTCATGCAGCTCTCCATGCTACTCTATCCTGAGCAAGCTTCTTAGTTGTTGTTGTAGTCTTCTGTCCAGAGACTGATTTGGTGCAGCTCTCCATGCTACTCTATCCTGTGCCAGCTTCTTAGTTGTTGTTGTAGTCTTCTGTCCAGAGACTGGTTTGATGCAACTCTCCATGCTACTCTGTCCTGTGCAAGCTTCTTCATCTCCAACTAACTACTGAAACCTACATCCTTGAAACAAATATTGCTGGTCGTCGAAGCCTTTTGCAATGATATACAATGACATTATTTTTCCGCATGTTGTTCTTCATAATTCCTAAAAGACAATACTGAGGTGAACCGCTTAAATATTTTGAAGAATCTTTCAAGCTCGGTGGTGACACCACAGATAAAAAACGAGGCAACAGCTATCACATAGCCCGTGAACTTCTTGTATCCATTCACCGTGTTTTGGGTGTAGCAGAACCAAAATTAAAATTCTTTGTGGAACGATTGGAAAAACGCAAAACATATTCCACCTGTGAGCCAAAAACGTAGAGGAATACATATTTGTTATTGTTGCAAGAATCCAATCTAGCTTGATTTCTGTATAAAAATTTCCAGCGACTGCAAAGAAAACTTCTGAGGAGAAAACAAAAAACCTGAATATTTCTAATGAAATTTTCATTTTTTCAAATGTTTTATGGGAGTATTCTTATGTTTTTCTTATCACATGTACAATAAACAATAAAAATATAGCAAAAGTTAAAATTTATAGGTATTGGAGTTTTCTTAGCATTATGATGTAATACTGTGTTCATTTGTGCAGCTTTTTGTTGAAATGCGGTTTTTCGTAAAAATAAACTTTAAAAGTTATTTCTGTTGTGGCGTAACAAGCTAGCTACGCCACACTGAGAAGGGAGCCGAAAGGCACGCGTACACACACGCCGACTGGCGTCAAGTCTGGAACAGGATACGTTATGACTGCTATAAAGAAAATACGTAGCTTTGGAATATACTTAACTTTTAATCTTTGTTGGTTTACAACGTTCTTCTTGAGACATTTGTACGATAACTCTCAAACTAGGTAAGGCTAATGGCGCCTTGCTAGGTCGTAGCCATGGACTTAGCAGAAGGCTATTCTAACTGTCTCTCGGCAAATGAGAGGAAGGCTTCGTCCGTATTGTCGCTAGCAATGTCGTCCGTACAACTGGGGCGAGTGCTCGTCTGTATCTCGAGACCTGCCTTGTGGTGGCGCTAGGTCTGCGATCACACAGTGGCGACACGCGGGTCCGACATGTACTAAATTGACCGCGGCCGATTTAAGCTACCACCTAGCAAGTGTGGTGTCTGGCGGTGACACCACAATTTCAATATATTTTTGTGTGTTGTTAATGTAACCTTTTACATGCAAAACTGAAACTGATGAATGCCGTTTTTGTGCTATTTAAACATAGCGGTCTGTCATACCGCACCTGCAACAAAGTGTGACAAAAAAAAGGACCTGCGAAGCTAAGGGTTAACGTCATCATCCGTCGGGATGCTCACCATCAACCGTGCCGCACGGTTCACTTTATGAAACGCTGCTGAGAGGTTAGGACTTTAATCCAGGCCATTGACGGAAGCTGGTGACCAGGAACTTTTACGCCATTACCTCGCTCCCCCTTTCCGGCAACACACTGGCAGTGAAAAAGTCGCTCGCCACTAGGATTCGAAACGGATTACTTCCGAGGCGCACACCACCGTACTGGAGTGCGTTAGTGGCCTCGGCTACGAAGGCGAGCATTGGAACGAACCTGAGGGCCAACGTGGTCTAAATTCCAAATTTGTACAGTTCGCTGCTTAATCGAACCAGACCGTTAATAGGATCGTGCTACTCCTCACCACCAATTTGACCAGAAATGAAAGTGACAGAAGTGAGAGCTAAAGATGGATAAGAGTTGAGAAAAATAGCGTTTTTGACGCTGGCCGAACAAGGGATGAGCCATTTACACTGATCAACCACAACATTACATCAATCTAATAGCCGGCATGTCCATTTTTGGCACGGATAACAGCGGCGACACGTCATGCCATGAAAGCATTGAGGTCCTGGTAGGATGGAGCTGGCACCACATCAGAATACACAAATCACTTAAAACTAAATTAAACTCTGTCCGAACAGGCCATGAAGGCCCAACGGCACCGACCTACCGCCGTGTCATCCTCAGATCACAGGCATCACTGAATGCGGATATGGAGGGGCATGTGGTCAGCACACTGCTCTCCCGGCCGTCGTGACCGGAGCCGCTACTTCTCAATCAAGTAACTGCTCAGTTTGCCTCACAAGGGCTGAGTGCACCCCGCTTGCCAACAGCGCTGGAGAGACCGGATGGTCACCCATCCAAGTGTAGCCCAGCCTGACAGCGTTTAACTTCGGTGATCTGACAGGAACCGCAGTTATCACTGTGGCAAGGCCGTTGGCACACAAGTCACCTAATTCCGGTAAATTACGGGGAAGGGGCCCACGATCTCTGATGCCACGTTCAATCACTTCCCAGATGTGTTCAGTCGGGTTCAGATGTGGCGAGTTGAAGGGCCAGCACATCAACTGGAACTGCCACGGCGTTCCTCAAACGACTCCATCACACTCCTAGCCATACTGAAAAATGCCACTGCTGTCGGGGTGTACGTGGTCTGCAAACAATGCACGATGCTTCTTGGCCGCCATTGTACCTTGAACAAGCTGCTCTGAACCCATGAATGCCCATGTGAATGTTCCCCAGACTATAAACGAGCCGCCGCCAGTTTCTCTGCCCCACAGTACAGATGTCAAGGAGCTGTTCCCCTAGTAGGTGACGGATTCGTGCCCTCCCATCGGTATGATGAAGAAAGTAACGGGATGCATCAGACCAGGCAACGCTCTGGCAACGCTCTGGCAACGCTCTGGCAACGCTCTGGCAACGCTCTGGCAACGCTCTGGCAACTTCCAGTGCCGATGATCACTTGCTCATTCCAGTCGTTGTTGCCGATGTCGTTGTGTTAATGTTGGTACATGCACGGGTCGTCGCCTGCATAGGCCCATCTATAGGAGTGCTCGGTTTGAAAGGTATGTGCTGAGATTCGATCAGGATAGAGCCAGTGAAAAATGTCGATAGTTCCCAACCGCAGGGTTGGACGAGTAGTACATCTTCGAGTAGTAAGATCTTTGACAGCTAACAGAGCTAGCTGCACGCGGTAAAAGTTTTGAGTAGTGGTGAGGAGATGCGCAGAGACAGCAGACGTGTTTCGAGTCGGAGCTACATGCCTGCAGGAGGCAGCCGGGTCGTGACAGCATCAAAGTAAGAATTGGCGCTACGCACATAATAAGCTATATGTTGAGCGAAACTCGGCACATACCTGGGGAAACTAGAAAGAATAATTAATAAAATAGGTTTTCTTTCGTTAAATAATGTCTAAAAGCTAGATAGAGCTCCCATTGTTGATGCAATAAACGTTTTGTGAAACTTTCTCGTAAATCCATGCTATAGAAGTTTTTCTAGTTTTTCACATGTGCCTTAAAAGTTTGAACAATAAATATTTTTTACATAAAATTAGAGTTTCATCTCACACCTTATGTCGTTCTCCGCATCCTGTGCTTGTATTGAACCAAAAGGTACATTAAAGTAAAGTTCCCATGAGCAAAGCTAATAATTTCATTGATCAGAGTAAAATAATCTATATGCCATTGCAAAGTTGGCAAATTATTCAGATCAGGACAATTTTTATTAAGTAACAAACAGGGCCAAAATGAGTAAAGTTATCTAGAATGACAAATTTATGCCATTGCACTACAGCTGAGTTGAATATATGTTTTATTATCGGCTAAACGGGAAGGAGTGTACGAGCTAAGTCCACAGACGCAGTCAGATGCAGGTTGGTGACTTTCATTTATTTTTACCACTAAACTTTCATGCAGTCAGATATGTATTTTGAGTATTAATTTTCCAGCAATATTTTCATGCAGTCAGATAAAGTTCAGTTCAGTTAAATACGCAGTCAGATGCAAGTTTTATTAAAGACTAAAGCAGTCACATGCAGTTCAGTCTAGTTTAAATAGAGAATTTTTATTAACAACACTTTCAGGTTCACTGTGTGGTGTCACCGCCAGACACCACACTTGCTAGGTGGTAGCTTAAATCGGCCGCGGTGCATGTAGTACATGTCGGACCCGCGTGTCGCCACTGTGATCGCAGACCTAGCGCCACCACCAATGCAGGTCTCGTGATACGAGAGTGGACTCAGCCCAGTTGTATGAGAACCTAGCTACCGCCCAGTTGTATGAGAACCTAGCTACAGCCCAGTTGTACGAGAACCTAGCTACCGCCCAGTTGTACGAGAACCTAGCTACCGACCAGAAGTACGAAGCCTTTCTCTCTCAATAGCCGAGAGACAGAATAGCCATCAGCTAAGTTAATGGCTACGAACTAGCAAGGCGCCATTTGTATCAGTGCCTATAGCTTACGAGTATTCAAGAGAGATGTATTCCAAGGACTAATAAAAAGATAAGTAATAAGCATCTACATACTTTTCTTCTTATTCATTTATAAGTTCTCATGTTCCAGACTTCACGCCCGTCAGCTTTGGCCTTGCGTGCACTATCGGCTACAGCGTTAGTCTAGAGTTCATTTTCAGCAATCTCAACTTCACGGTGTCGGCCCAGCTACCGACACAACACACTGTATGTCCAGACAGACTTGTACGCTCCCCAGCATTAAAGTGTGATGTTAGTTCCGCCACAGTTCGCTCCCTGTCCTGTTTTACCACTCTACCAGCTTACGATGTCCGACATCTGTAATGAAGGGTGACCGCCCAACCCCACTACGTGTGGACGTGATTCCACCGTGTGTTGAAGACACTCACACTCACCACAGCACTCTTCGAACACACGACAAGTCGTGCAGTTTCCGAAAAGCTCGTGCAGAGCCTCTGAACGATCGCAATCTGCTCTCGGTCAAAGTCAGACAAATCGAGCGCCTTCCCCATTCATACGGACAGGACGCTTACTCACACTACGTGCACCACGGGTGCGTCTGACCAGCTCACATTCCTCGCCAGATGGCGCTGCTATCGCTTCGTCTGGTTCATAGTAAGTCAGTGCTCATAATGTTGTGGCTGCTAAGTGTATGTTAGCCTCCAATAACCCAAAAGTTGTGTGGTCGAGTTCGTGTCCCGAAACATTTTTCAATTGTTACATTAACTACACTGCAAATAAACCGAAATAATGCCCAGTGTGTTGAATTTATTAATATTTTTATAAAAAGGACGAAAATGAAATGGAAAGTTAAAGTTGAGATAGCAACGAAATTCTCAGGGAAGAATTGTAAGACGTAGACGGGAGCTTCGTATACTTACAATGTACCTACGTGTTTAGTCTAATGTTAATACTACATCAGAATATTTAGTGATCTGAAGATGGCAGTTGCTGAAACTGGTAACAGTGAAGTGTAAAAGATTGCGTCATCAGGTCGGGCCTGTAAAATAAAATGCCAAAATATGATCACTGCCTCATTTTCAGACTATATGTCTTCAGCTGTTGAATTCGTCCACAAAATTAGATATTTTTAATATTTCACAGATGACGATTTACGTGTACTTGGGTGACATTCTTCATAAAGCAGGGGAAACAATAACTGTATTGGCGTGTTTCACACATTATAAACGCCTCGTTTTTATAATTACATGATTGCTTTAAAATTTGTATAGAAAAAGAAAGTAGTTTATATTCATAAAAGGTTCTCTGTTATCGCACAGTTTGACAGAAAATCACGCTTAATGCATCATTTCATCTGATATTCACGAAGTTACCTGGTGATGCAGAACACAGTGGAACATTTTTTAATGGAGTCTTACCGGTATGCGATTTCTTTTATGTATGTATGCTATAAGAGCAGCTTTGAAGATCTTTGATCATATTCTTATCTGATGAGAAAGACTGACATTGGCGGAGTGAATTTGAAGGAAATTCTATCTTAGACATTTATTTTGAATTCCAAATTTTCCTTTACCTTTCTTTCTTACGCTTTTTATGTAAACGCTATAAATACTATATACTGAATATTATTTCTGTTTATTTGCAGCGTAAGTAAAGTAAAAATTGAAAATAAAAGTTGTTCCTGGACCGGAACTTGACCCGACTACTCTCAGATTACCGTTCAGCATTCTTTCCGCTGCGCCAACCGCTGCATTGAAATTACGGTAACATAAATTGCTCAAGCCTCACACAACCCGCCACGAAAATGTTGTTTCTTTCCAAACGCTTGACCATCTGGAGCTCCCACTTGTGTGACTTTCTCTTCTGACCAAGCCACGGAAAGACCATACTAGATGCGCTCCCCTTACGAGAGCGATTCTGTTCCTTTATTTTCCATCATGATATTCAATTGTTAACTCACTGTCTATTACATTCAAAATTCAGATTTCCAGAAAAAAGTGTTGAATCCACTCCTTTAAAAGAGAATACACAATATCCTATCTCTTGTATTACCATCGTAAAACCTGGACTATCCTGCATAGCTTACTGGTAGTTGTCGGTAGAGTACATGTGTTGTTTCTGTTACAGTTTTTCTGGACACAATTGTTTTGTCACAGAAAAAATACAGTTTTGCAGTAAAAAACTGTGTTCTCATAGTCATAGTCAAGCTTCTTAGGCAAAATAACCTGTTGACCGCCTTGCCAAGAGGAGTATTATAGAAGCCTATTTACGCCCAATGCCGGTCCCCTAAAAACGGATCTCACATAGACGATACGAAAGGCTGCTTATCACTCGTGAAACTGTGAATGGCATACCCCACATTGCTCTAAGGGCGGCCACCTGGTGGCCATACAACCGAACATTTCTTCTCGACCGTGGTTCGCCTCGGTCCAGCTTCGTAGACGTCATGTGGCTTCTATCATTCACATGAGGCTGGGACACGCGTGTTACCCCGCCGCAACTATATCGGTTGAAGATTAACGCGTCTGGACACTGCGAGAAGGACACAACGGGAGTAACGGATCTTAATCACATCAGATTGGCAAGTTCCAAGTACACCACTGCACAATCAGACTTGTAACAGATTATGGTTGGGAGAGGTTACCCCCTCCCCACCAGTGTTCCTGTTTTGCTCTACTGTTTTGATATATACACTCCTGGAAATGGAAAAAAGAACACATTGACACCGGTGTGTCAGACCCACCATATTTTCTCCGGACACTGCGAGAGGGCTGTACAAGCAATGATCACACGCACGGCACAGCGGACACACCAGGAACCGCGGTGTTGGCCGTCGAATGGCGCTAGCTGCGCAGCATTTGTGCACCGCCGCCGTCAGTGTCAGCCAGTTTGCCGTGGCATACGGAGCTCCATCGCAGTCTTTAACACTGGTAGCATGCCGCGACAGCGTGGACGTGAACCGTATGTGCAGTTGACGGACTTTGAGCGAGGGCGTATAGTGGGCATGCGGGAGGCCGGGTGGACGTACCGCCGAATTGCTCAACACGTGGGGCGTGAAGTCTCCACAGTACATCGATGTTGTCGCCAATGGTCGGCGGAAGGTGCACGTGCCCGTCGACCTGGGACCGGACCGCAGCGACGCACGGATGCACGCCAAGACCGTAGGATCCTACGCAGTGCCGTAGGGGACCGCATCGCCACTTCCCAGCAAATTAGGGACACTCTTGCTCCTGGGGTATCGGCGAGGACCATTCGCAACCGTCTCCATGAAGCTGGGCTACGGTCCCGCACACCGTTAGGCCGTCTTCCGCTCACGCCCCAACATCGTGCAGCCCGCCTCCAGTGGTGTCGCGACAGGCGTGAATGGAGGGACGAATAGAGACGTGTCGTCTTCAGCGATGAGAGTCGCTTCTGCCTTGGTGCCAATGATGGTCGTATGCGTGTTTGACGCCGTGCAGGTGAGCGCCACAATCAGGACTGCATACGACCGAGGCACACAGGGCCAACACCCGGCATCATGGGGGGAGCGATCTCCTACACTGGCCGTACACCACTGGTGATCGTCGAGGGGACACTGAATAGTGCATGGTACATCCAAACCGTCATCGAACCCATCGTTCTACCATTTCTAGACCGGCAAGGGAACTTGCTGTTCCAACAGGACAATGCACGTCCGCATGTATCCCATGCCACCCAACGTGCTCTAGAAGGTGTAAGTCAACTACCCTGGCCAGCAAGATCTCCGGATCTGTCCCCCATTGAGCATGTTTGGGACTGGATGAAGCGTCGTCTCACGCGGTCTGCACGTCCAGCACGAACGCTGGTCCAACTGAGGCGCCAGGTGGAAATGGCATGGCAAGCCGTTCCACAGGACTACATCCAGCATCTCTACGATCGTCTCCATGGGAGAATAGCAGCCTGCATTGCTGCGAAAGATGGATATACACTGTACCAGTGCCGACATTGTGCATGCTCTGTTGCCTGTGTCTATGTGCCTGTGGTTCTGTCAGTGTGATCATGTGATGTATCTGACCCCAGGAATGTGTCAATAAAGTTTCCCCTTCCTGGGACAATGAATTCACGGTGTTCTTATTTCAATTTCCAGGAGTGTATAACTCCGTCACAGGCAATTTGAAAGCCACCGTCATCCAGATTTAATTTATGAGTTGCCAAGATCTTCATTTTCACATGGCGTCAGACCGGTTCGTAATCGGGTGCTTAATTATCAGTTTTCATTTGCGCACAGACCTCTATTTGTCCATTACATTTTCATTATTGCTCTCTTGTGCATTTTATATCGCTGTTCTACTGGCACTATTGTTCATTAAGTGATCAAAAACATCCGGACTCCCCCAAAAAATACGTTTTTCATATTAGGGCCATTGTACTGCCACCTACTGCCAGGTACTTCATATCGGCGGCGTCAGTAGTCATCAGACATCGTGAGCGAGCAGAATGGGGCGCTCCGCGGAACTCACGGATGTCGAATGCGGTCAGGTGATTGAGTGTTACTTGTGTCATAAGTCTGTACGCGAGATTTCCACACTCCTAAACATCCCTAGGTCCACTGTTTCCGATGTGAAAAGTGGAAACGTGAAGGGACACGTACAGCACAAAAGCGTACAGGCCGACCTCGTCTATTGACTGACAGAGACTGCCGACAGTTGAATACGGTCGTAATGTATAATAGGCAGACATCTATCCAGACCATTACACAGGAATTCCAAACTGCATCAGGATCCACTGCAAGTACTATGACAGTTAGGCGGGAGGTGAGAAAACTTGGATTTCATGGTCGAGTGGCTGCTCATAAGCCACACGTCACGCCGGTAAATGCCAAACGATGCCTCGCTTGGTGTAAGGAGCGTAAACATCAGACTACTGAACAGTGGAAAAACGGTGTGTGGAGGGACGAATCACGGTACACAATGTGGCGATCCGATACCAGGGTGTGGCTATGGCGACGGTCCGGTGAACGTCATCTGCCAGCGTGTGTAGTGCCAACAGTAAAATTCGGTGCGGTGGTGTTATGGTGTGGTCCTGTTCTTCATGGAGCGGACTTGCACCCCTTGTTGTTTTACAAGGCACTATCACGGCATACGCCTACATTGATGTTTTAAGCACCTTCTGGCTTCCCACTGTTGAAGAGCAATTCGGGGATGGCGATTGCATCTTTCAGCACGACGGAGCACCTGTTCATAATGCACGGTCTGTGGTGTAGTGGTTACACGACAACAACATCCCCGTAATGGACTGGCCTGCATAGAGTCCTGAGCTGAATCCTGTAGAACACCTTTGGGATGTATTGGAACGCCGTCTTCGTGCCAGGCCTCACCGACTGACATCGATACCTCTCCTCAGTGCAGTATTCCATGAAGAACGGGTTGCCATTCCCCAAAAAACCTTCCTGCACCTGATTGAACGTATGCCTGCGAAAGTGAAAGCTGTCGTCAAGGATAAGGGTGGGCCGGCACCATACTCTCATCCAGCATTACCGATGGACGGCGCCACGGAGTTGTAAGTAATTTTCAGCCAGGTGTCCGGATACTTTTGATCACTTAGTGTACGTGCTGATGGCTATATGTGTTTCTGATTTTTAGTTTTTCTCTTATTTTTAGTATGTCCGTCTGTATGCTACTCTTGTCACATTGTTATATGATGCAATTTTGTTCTTCAGCTTTGTTGTACTTATTGTATGACGTACGGTGTTTGCCCTTTCATGTTTTGTCTTTTTACTATAAGAGCATCTGCATGTCTGTCGTAATGATGCTGTCTGTAATTCTGCTCCAATGTCATTATCACAGCGTCCGGCTTTCTGGTGTTTGTCTAATTGCGCTTTTATTTTACTTTGAGTGTGTTTGTATGCTGACTTCGTACTTTTGTGCTATTCTGCTTTTTTCGGATTATGTTTCTTTGGCACTTGATAACCGCTGTTGGCTGTACCCCAAAGCCAAAATAATAAAGAGGGAGAAACAGACTGTAGAAAATTTTCGGCTTATAGGCTTTCGCTCCGCCAACGGGAGTTTACTCACATGCAGTTTAAAAAAGCTGATTAGCTAAGATCCGCTAACTAGAAAATTCCATTACGAATTTTCCACACTTAGATCAGGTTGTCTTCTCTTTCTATGACGAGAGTCGTAATGAAAAATGTTCTGGACACATCAATGGAAGGTCAATTGACGGCACATCGTAGATAGAAATGCAATCTCATATGCTCTACATCAACACATTTCAAGGTCGATATCTAGAAATTGAAATTCTAACGGAGTGTTCGGTGGTGGGACACCGTTTATTTTATCATGTTATGTTCTTATGGATAGGTTAAAGTTAGATATAGTGGCAGGAGGAACAAGACTTTTGGTCAGGTGAATACAGGGTTATAAATACAAAATCAAATAAGGGTAACGCAGGTGTAGGTTTAATAATGAATAAAAAAAATTGGAGTACGGGTAAGCTACTACAAATAGCATAGTGAACGCATTATTGTGGCCAAGATAGATGCGAAGCCCACGCCTACTACAGTAGTAGAAGTTTATATGCCAACTAGGTCTGCAGATGACGAAGAAATTGATGAAATGTATGATGGGATAACAGAAATTATTCAGGTAGTGAAGGGAGACGAAAATTTAATAGTCATGGGTGACTGGAATTCGTCAGTAGGAAAAGGGAGAGAAGGAAACATAGTAGGTGAATATGGATTGGGGCTAAGAAATGAAAGAGGAAGCCGCCTGGTGGAATTTTGCGCAGAGCATAATCATAGCTAATACTTGGTTCAAGAATCATGAAAGAAGTTTGTATACTTGGAAGAACCCTGGAGATACTAAAAGGTGTCAGATAGATTATATAATGGTAAGACAGAGATTTAGGAACAAGGTTTTAAATTGTAAGCCATTTCCAGGGGCAGATGTGGACTCTGACTACAATCTATTGGTTATGAACTGTAGATTAAAACTGAATAAACTGCAAAAAGGTGGGAATTTAAGGGGATGGGACCTGGATAAACTGAAAGAACCAGAGGTTGTACAGAGTTTCAGGGCGCGCATAAGGGAACAATTGACAGTAATGGGGGAAAGAAATACAGTAGAAGAAGAACGGTAGCTTTGAAGGATGAAATAGTGAAGGCAGCAGAGGATCAAGTAGATAAAAACACGAGGGCTTGTAGAAACCCTTGGATAACAGAAGAAATATTGAATTTAATTGATGAAAGGAGAAAATATAAAAATGCAGTAAATGAAGCAGGCAAAAAGGAATACAAACGTCTCAAAAATGAGATCGACAGGAAATGCAAAATGGCTAAGCAGGGATGGCTAGAGGACAAATGTAAGGATCTAGAGGCTTGCCTCACTAGGGGTAAGATAGATACTGCTTTCAGGAAAATTAAAGAGACCTTTAGAGAAAGGAGAACCACTTGCATGAATATCAAGAGCTTTGATGGAAACCCAGTTCTAAGCAAAGAAGGGAAAGCAGACAGGTGGAAGGAGTATATAGAGGGTCTATACAAGGGCGACGTACTTGAAGACAATATTATGGAAATGGAAGAGGATGTAGATGAAGATGAAATGGGAGATATGATACTGTGTAAAGAGTTTGACAGAGCACTGAAAGACCTGAGTCGAAACAAGGCCCCGAGAGTAGACAACATTCCATTAGAACTGCTGACAGCCTTGGGAGAGCCAGTCCTGACAAAACTCTACCATCTGGTGAGCAAGATGTATGAGACAGGCGAAATACGTTCAGACTTCAAGAAGAATGTAATAATTCCAATCCCAAAGAAAGTAGGTGTTGACAGATGTGAAAATCACCGGTTTAATAAGTCACAGTTGCAAAATACTAACGCGAATTCTTTACAGACGAATGGAAAAACTGATAGAAGCCGACCTCGGGGAAGATCAGTTTGGATTCCGTAGAAATGTTGGATACGTGAGGCAATACTGACCCTACGACTTATATTAGAAGACAGATTAAGGAAAGGCAAACCTACGTTTCTAGCATTTGTAGACTTAGAGAAAGCTTTTGACAATGTTGATTGGAATACTCTCTTTCAAATTCTGAAGGTGGCAGGAGTAAAATACAGGTAGCGAAAGGCTATTAACAATTTGTACAGAAAGCAGATGGCAGTTCTAAGAGTCGAGGGGTATGAAAGGGATGCAATGGTTGGGAAGGGAGTGAGACAGGGTTGTAGTCTATCTCCGATGTTATTCAATCTGTATATTGAACAAGCAATAACGAAAACAAAAGAAAAGTTCGGAGTAGGTATTAAAATCCATGGAGAAGAAATAAAAACTTTGAGGTTCGCCGATGACATTGTAATTCTGTCAGAGACAGCAAAGGACTTGGAAGAGCAGCTGAACGGAATGGACAGTCTCTTGAAAGGAGGGTACAAGATGAACATCAACAGAAGCAAAACGAGGATCATGGAATGTAGTCGAATTAAGTCGGGAGATGCTGAGGGTATTAGATTAGGAAATGTGACACTTAAAGTTGAAAAGGGGTTTTGCTATTTGGGGAGCAAAATAACTGACGATGGTCGAAGTAGAGAGGATATAAAATGTAGACTGGCAATGGCAAGGAAAGCGTTTCTGAAGAAGAAAAATTTGTTAACATCGAGTATAGATTTAAATGTCAGGAAGTCGTTTCCGAAAGTATTTGTATGGAGTGTAGCCATGTATGGAAGTGAAACGTGGACGATAAATAGTTTAGACAAGAAGAGAATAGAAGCTTTCGAAATGTGGTGCTACAGAAGAATGCTGAAGATTAGATGGGTAGATCACATAACTAATGAGGAGGTATTGAATACGATTGGGGAGAAGAGGAGCTTGTGCCACAACTTGACTAGAAGAAGGGTTCGGTTGGTAGGACATGTTCTGAGACATCGAGGGATCACCAATTTAGTATTGGAGGGCAACGTGGAGGGTAAAAATCGTATAGTGAAGCCAAGAGATGAATACACTAGGTAGATTCAGAAGGATGTAGGCTGCAGTAGGTACTGGGAGATGAAGAAGCTTGCACAGGATAGAGTAGCATGGAGAGTTGCATCAAACCAGTCTCAGGACTGAGGACCGCAACAACAACAATGTTCTTATTTCACTCGCTTTCATATTTTCTGTTCCAGGCTTCAGAAGGGATGCTTCACAAACCTGATACTCCATTATTTTTGTTTTATGCGATGGAAACTACTGTAAAACATCTGAGATATTGTTATGTATGGCGCGTTATGAAAGCTTTTCCCTGGTTAACACCATTTCCTCTTTTCCTGTGCAAACGTAGAGACGGAATTTCCTCTTTTCCTGTGCAAACGTAGAGACGGAAATATCTTTTATTGTCATCGGTGACGAGGTCCGAAAATTACCACCTCACTTCGTGAATTTAATGTGGAGCACTTCGCGCCAAAAATAGCTGCCGCGTTGGTGGCAGCAGCTGACGATATTACTTAAACGAGCTTTCCTCTGCTGCCACCAGATGGAAGCAGCGCCAGAACAGACTGTATCGATCCGGCACATTCGCGGTCTCATCTGGTTGACAGCGCCCCCAATAGATAGCAGCACATGAAGCGGCAAATTTCAAATTCAGATTCGTGGAACGACGAGCGGCTACAACTGATTCGGTTGCTATATTTGAGATATTTTTGATTTCCAATTGAATAACTGAACGACGTGTTCATCTGATATCAAGAGCTGCTGTATTTACCTCGCTATATAATGTACCAGTCGGAAATGAAACTAACGGAATGGGATCCGCCATTGGATCGAAGTTCTCCCTTTTCGCACCTATGAGCCATCCCTGAAAGAGTCTGTAACCGTCTATTTCGCTATTTCACAACTTCTATAGTGTAACTACATATAATTTTGTGATATTAATTCCTAGGTAGTCGAATGGTAGTGTCTGCTTCGGTAAAGCAGCGTAGCTCAGAAAGGAAAACTGGAGTTCCCTATCTAATGAAGTTAAAAATGTAATCATCCCGTTCCACAATTAAAGATCATTAAATGTTTTAAGGAATTGACACTTCTGTCTACCGACTGTTTCCATGCAACGTATTACTCTACGCCTATAGCAACATATAAACTAATTTAATATTATCCAAATTTTGCAGCTGTGAATGTGACTGTGTTCACTACACAGGAAGTTTGAGGAGAAACGCCGTCAGTCAGAACTTTTTCGTGTTTTATTAAATTACACGGGACACTGTGGGTTCATCTTCAGGTGCAAATCGTCTAATACATAATTTACATTTACTCTTGAGTGATTTTAAAGGCATTTTTCTGTAGTTTTGTATATCGATCCATAGCTATTTCAGCAATTTTAAAGACTTATTTTAAATGTATTCCTTACATGTATCAAATTCTTAAAACCCTGACATTACGCGATAAACATAAGCTTTGATCACGTCACTTTAAACTACATCTGTTTTTAAACAGTTATAAACAAACTCCTTGAATGACGTGATGTGTGACGACAATATGAATAAGCCAACGCATACTGACCTCAAAAGGTTACAAATGTTCTTCCTAGACTAGTCGGTAAGTTTTTTGCTGTTTCTTCACTGTTTCTTACCCATTCCCGCAATCGATTCACGAAATATGAAACCTAACATCTGACTTTCTCATAACAGGAGCAAATGCAAATGCAAATGCAAATTGTCTATTAGACGATCTGCAGCTGAAGATGGACCCACAGACCCGAAATGTATCGCATAATTTAATAAAATTAAGAAAAAATGGGAAAAGGCGCTTTTATTCAAATTTTCTGTACAAAAAAAACACACTGACAGAAGAAATCGCAACACTATGAAGGAGTTGTGTGACATAAACGACAACTGGAAGCTGTGTTTCTACGTGTGAAAGATACGCGGCAGTCGCATAAGAGCGGCGCTAGTTGCGTCATTATGGGATGCGAATGAAGTTTGCTCTAAATACACGCTGTAACGGTCGTGAGGGTTGTTTACCTTTGGGTGAGTTGATGTTATTCGAGAACGCCTTTAACACGACAAATACGCCATTATCAAAACATCTACATTTAAGTGTCTCGCAGGGGGTTCGTCGAATCACCTTCTCAATTCTCTATTACTCCAATCTCGTATAGCCCGAGGAAAGAATGAACACCTATATCTTTCCGTACGAGCTCTAATTTCCCTTATTTTATCGTGCTGATCGTTCCTCCCTATGTAGGTCAGTGTCAACAAAATATTTGTGCATTCGGAGGAGAAAGTTGGTGATTGAAATTTCGTCGCAACAAAAGACGCCTTTCTTTTATTGATGTCCAACCCAAATCCTGTATCATTTCTATGACACTCTGTCCTATATTTCGCAATAATTAAAAACGTGCTGCCTTCTTTGAGATTTTTCGATATACCCGTCAGTCCTATCTGGTACGGATCCCACACCGCGCAGCAGTATTCTAAAAGAGGACGGACGAGCGTAGTGTAGGCAATCTTCTTAGTAGGTCTGTTACATTTTCTAAGTGTCCTGCCAATTAAACGCAGTCTTTGGTTAGCGTTCCCCACAACAATTTCTATGAGTTCCTTCCAATTTAAGTTGTAAGCAATTGTAATACCTAGGAATTTAGTTGAATTTACGGCTTTTAGATTAAACTGATTTATCGTGTAACCGAAGTTTAACGAGTTCCTTTTAGTACTCATGTGGATAACCTCACATTTTTCGTTATTTAGGGTCAACTGCCACTTTTCGCACCATTCAGATATCTTTTCTAAATCGTTTTGCAGTTAGTTTTGATCTTCTGATGACTTTATTAGTCGATAAACGACAGCGTCATCTGCAAACATCCGAAGACGGCTACTCAGATTGTGTCCCAAATTGTTTATATAGATAAGGAACAGCAAAGGGCCTATAACACTACCTTGAGGAACGCCAGAAATCATTTCTGTTTTACTCGATGACTTTCCGTCAATTACTACGAACTGTTACGTCTCTGACATGAAATCACAAATCCAGCACATAACTGAGACGATATTCCATAAGCACGCAATCTCACTACGAGCCGCTTAAGTGGCACTGTGTCAAAAGCCTTCCGGAAGTTCAGAAATACGGAATCGATCTGAAATTCAAACATTGAGTTTGAACTATATCGTGTAATAGGGCTGCGAGAAGCTGGGGTTTCTTACGCGATATTACAGCAAGATTTGGCAGGAATTTAACCACTGTACATGACTGCTGGCTGCGGTGTTCACAAGAACGTACGCTAGCAAGAACACCAAGCTCCGGAGCCACGTAGCATTACCGAGAGGAACTAACCTTTGCTCGGTGTATGGCTCTGGCGCATCTTACCGCACCTGCAAGAGTAATTTGAGCAGCAGTGGTACAACTGTGACACAAGGAACTGTTGCAAATCGGTTACTGTAAGGACAACTCCAAGCCAAACGCCCTGTAGCATTCCACTGACCCCAAACCACCGCCACTTGCGAGAGCTCGTTGGTGGGAAGGGTGGAGATTTGTTGTGTTTCCTGATGAAAACTGGTTCTGCCACGATAGCAGTAACGGCCCTTTCTTGGTTAGAACGACGCCGGTTGAAGTACTGCAACCAACCTGTCTGCGTGCTAAATACACTGGACCTGCACTGCAGTTGTCGTCTGGAGTACAATTTCTTGTCACAGCAGGAGCGCTCTCGTGGTTATCCCACACAACCTGACAGAAAATCTGTACGCCAGTTTGGTGATTCGACCTGTTGTGCTGAAATTCATGAACAGCATCCTCGAGTTGTTTTCCAAAAGGATAACGCTCGCCCACATACCGCTGTCGAAATCAGACATGCTAGAGCGTCGACATTTTGCTTGGCTTGCACGATCACTAGATCTGTCTCCAATCGAGCACATATGGGACATTATCGGACAACTACTGCGTCATTCACAGATAGTATTAACTGTCCCTGTATTGACCGACCAAGTTCAACAGGCACGAAACGCCATACCACAAAATGACATCCGCGTGCTTGCATTCAACGTTCTGGCGGTTACACCGGTTTTTAATGTACCAGCAGGTCATATTTGCAATGGACTATTTCGCGCTTACATTAACCTGTGATCATCCAATGTTAATCACGTAAATATCTGTCTAGACAAAATTATACTGGAAGTTTTATTACTCTACATAAATTACTTTGTTGGTTTTGCTGTTCTCTTCCGTCAATGTACTATTTTGGTCAAGAGTACTATCGGTTGGCATGAAACATTTGTTGTTTTAAAAAACAACATTCACAGATTAAAAGAACTTTACTTCTGTAAGAAGTATATAGTAATGTTTTTATTACTTAATAGCAAATACGACCACCTGACCACCCGGTTCCAGTTGCAGCTGGGCTTCCAGGAGCAACAAAAATGTTATTTTCCGCATTTAACATAATTACTGACCAAATTTAAAACTGTAAAACGTGGGAGTTCGATTATTCTGTCAAGAATCGTGGTGGGCTTAATAGTGTATAATGCTAATTCTTGAGAGGTTTCAGTGTTTGCCGGAACGGAGGTTCGTGTTCTGACAGAAAGAAAAATTTTTTCTAATTGTGGTTCAGAGTGAAAGGTAATAACTGGAATCGAGTTGATGGCCCGTCATCCTATTAAGGCAGTAAATTTTTAACGTGACTTTTCTATTCCTCAAGAGAAGAAATTTCACTTACAGTGTATTTAGATTACTTAGGTACAATGTTCCGTTTCACATCTATCGCTAGGTCGATATCGATATGAGTTTACGAGAACAAGGAAATAAGAACATTTAGGAAGATCTGAATGAGGAAATCGCATGTGCCTTGTTGAAATGATTATGTGACATTACTGGTCGGGAGACCCCCCATCTGGGGTTGTTCGGCCACCTTGTGCGAGTATTTCTAATTCACGCAGCTTCGGCGGCTTGAATATCGATGACGATGAAATGATGTTGACGAGTATACTACACACTGTCTCTGATCGCATTAAATCTCCGACACGGCGTGGAACCGAACCCGGACATACATACATACATATATATATATATATATATATATATATATATATATATATATATATATATATATATACACATCACTGTTTAGAGAGTTTGGGGGACAGCATTTGTCTAATCTGACCTTCTTAGACTTTATTTAACTTACTAAAGGACTCTCAGGCAATCTTAATTATGAATTTTTCCGCTCTGGTGGTTCCAATACAGATTATTTGATTTTTAATTTCTGTAGATTACACAGAGTGTTTTTACGGTGGAGACATCCGCTGCCTATTTTATTCACGTTAAAATTGTCTTTTAAAAGTTGTTATTATTAAAATCTTCTGTAAAAATCTGGAAAACGTATTAGCGGTTGACAATGCTTTATTCGATGATTATATAGTAATCTCATCTTTTGGTAAAAAAAATCTACAGAAACATAGAATGCGGATCAGGAGCGGATTAGCAATATCACATATGTGGGGTACCTAAGCCAGAAAAAGAAGAAGTAAAGTGCTCAAAAGTTTAACTTTAGGCCATTGAAACTGTAGTGCGGTCTCCCAATGTTCGGAAGGCACTCTACTTTAACATTGCCAGTTAAAAATGGCGTTGAGGAATCGAGAAAAAGGATTATCAACACCTAAAACGGCTTCCAGATATCCTTCAGAAAATTTTGGTGACAAACATTTTTAAAGAAATTTTAAACTTGTACAGAGGGCGTCATAATTAATAGCAAAAACGACACGGGTGAAAATGTATGCGAAGACATTGTACGAGCTACCAGTGACTTCTGTTTATAATATTGTTCTTGTTGCTGTGGCTTTCAGTCCGTAAACTGGACTGATGAAATGAAGCCTCCCCCCCACAATTAGGGCACCCCGCCTCCCTTCACCTACCCCGCTTCCCTCCATCACCAAACTGACAATTCCGTGATTCCTCAACGTAGAATCCCATCTTTTAGTCAAACCGGCCTTAAACTTCGTTTACATTCAGTAACTCCTTATTAGTCACTCGATGTACCCGTCCATTCTTCAGTATTCTTCTGTAACAACACAAACCAACAGGTTATTTTCTCGTTTGGGCTGAACTTTTTATCATCTTGGTTTCACATTCTCGCGAGGCCACTCCAGACGAATGCCTTCAGAAAATACACTCCTGGAAATGGAAAAAAGAACACATTGACACCGGTGTGTCAGACCCACCATACTTGCTCCGGACACTGCGAGAGGGCTGTACAAGCAATGATCACACGCACGGCACAGCGGACACACCAGGAACCGCGGTGTTGGCCGTCGAATGGCGCTAGCTGCGCAGCATTTGTGCACCGCCGCCGTCAGTGTCAGCCAGTTTGCCGTGGCATACGGAGCTCCATCGCAGTCTTTAACACTGGTAGCATGCCGCGACAGCGTGGACGTGAACCGTATGTGCAGTTGACGGACTTTGAGCGAGGGCGTATAGTGGGCATGCGGGAGGCCGGGTGGACGTACCGCCGAATTGCTCAACACGTGGGGCGTGAGGTCTCCACAGTACATCGATGTTGTCGCCAGTGGTCGGCGGAAGGTGCACGTGCCCGTCGACCTGGGACCGGACCGCAGCGACGCACGGATGCACGCCAAGACCGTAGGATCCTACGCAGTGCCGTAGGGGACCGCACCGCCACTTCCCAGCAAATTAGGGACACTGTTGCTCCTGGGGTATCGGCGAGGACCATTCGCAACCGTCTCCATGAAGCTGGGCTACGGTCCCGCACTCCGTTAGGCCGTCTTCCGCTCACGCCCCAACATCGTGCAGCCCGCCTCCAGTGGTGTCGCGACAGGCGTGAATGGAGGGACGAATGGAGACGTGTCGTCTTCAGCGATGAGAGTCGCTTCTGCCTTGGTGCCAATGATGGTCGTATGCGTGTTTTGCGCCGTGCAGGTGAGCGCCACAATCAGGACTGCATACGACCGAGGCACACAGGGCCAACACCCGGCATCATGGTGTGGGGAGCGATCTCCTACACTGGCCGTACACCACTGGTGATCGTCGGGGGGACACTGAATAGTGCACGGTACATCCAAACCGTCATCGAACTCATCGTTCTACCATTCCTTGACCGGCAAGGGAACTTGCTGTTCCAACAGGACAATGCACGTCCGCATGTATCCCGTGCCACCCAACGTGCTCTAGAAGGTGTAAGTCAACTACCCTGGCCAGCAAGATTTCCGGATCTGTCCCCCATTGAGCATGTTTGGGACTGGATGAAGCGTCGTCTCACGCGGTCTGCACGTCCAGCACGAACGCTGGTCCAACTGAGGCGCCAGGTGGAAATGGCATGGCAAGCCGTTCCACAGGACTACATCCAGCATCTCTACGATCGTCTCCATGGGAGAATAGCAGCCTGCATTGCTGCGAAAGGTGGATATACACTGTACTAGTGCCGACATTGTGCATGCTCTGTTGCCTGTGTCTATGTGCCTGTGGTTCTGTCAGTGTGATCATGTGATGTATCTGACCCCAGGAATGTGTCAATAAAGTTTCCCCTTCCTGGGACAATGAATTCACGGTGTTCTTATTTCAATTTCCAGGAGTGTATTTCCTAACATTTAAATTTATATTCGACGTTAACAAATTTCTCAGAAACATACTTCTTGCAATTGCCGGTCGGCATCTTATGTGCTCTCACCTTCAGCCATGTTTATTATTTTGCTGCCCAAGTAGCAGAACTCATCTTCTACTCACACAACGACTGAGTAACAACAGGAATAGGCTACAATCCTGTGTCAGTCTTTTATCAATTATTGCTTTCCTTTCATGCCCCTCGGTTCTTGCAGCAACAGTCTGGTTTCTGTGAAAGTTTTAAATAACCGTTCGCTCTCGGTACTTTAGCCTTGCTACTCTCATTCATATTTTAACTGTGTCTCGTATCTTCTGAGTAGGAGAAAGAGACCATCATTTCCCTAAACAAGGTTGGAAAACCTGCGAAAAACATACTCACTGTGGCTCATATGCCAGAGCTACGGCCTTTAACCCACCATGCTGACACGATGGGAGTGTGTCTCTCATTTCCTGTCACGCTAGTTAGCGCTATCCGTGTTAAACTATACAGTTCGGTAGTTCACTACGACAGGGAAAATGTGAAAATTATGAATGCGTATCTAGTATGATGTAAGGTGTTATTTGCGATGTAGGTTAGGATGTGAAGCTAATAATCTTTTTTAGAAGCCGGTGCAGTAGAAAAGCGACAGTTGGATCAATTCAGTGTGCAATGAACGAAGTGTACTACCTTTTATTATCGAAAAGACTGAGGGAGCTGGGGGGGGGGAGGAGGGGGGGGAAGAGGAAGTGGGAGTGGAAGTACGTGAAAGGGAGAAGATGAAGAGATAATGTTTTTGTCTGCCTCCGCTGTTGGCATCCTTCTATTGAACTCAAACAGAATAATACGTTGAGAATGCTCGAATTTCTCCACTTGGAACTCCATTTTCTAATGTCCACAGCTCCACTCAGTCTTTCTAAATGACAAAACAACAATATGTAAATTCAGATAGCAGCAGTGAACTACAAATAAAAAATGGCCATCGACAAATAAACCCATAGCTATAGGAATACCAGCATTCAAAGCAAAACCGCTACTAACTTGTCCATCAACCTAACATATTTAACTTCAGAAGTCTACAAACAGCGTAACAAAGTACCGTGCGTAATTTTTGTACAATAGCGTACGAAGGTAGATATTTATTCGTAGACAAGATAGAGGTAGGTACGAAGCTGGATGTTTTACGAGCACGAAGAGAGCATGTCGCGAATTGACTGTTGTTGCCCGTTGTTGCAGAAAAAGTGGGAGGAAGCTGCACCTTATGGATTGCACGATTAATAAGACCGTGCGAAGTCAGGAAAGAAGCTACAGTGGTTCAAATGGCTCTGAGCACTAAGGGACTTAACATCGGAGGTCATCAGTCACCTAGAACGTTGAACTACTTAAACCTAACCAACCTAAGGACATCACACACATCCATACCCGAGGCAGGATTCGAACCCGCGACCGTAGCGGTCTCGTGGGTCCAGACTGAGGCGCCTAGAACCACTCAGCCACATCGGCCGGCACGCTGCATTGGTGCAAGCTATTGTTTTCTGGATTAAATAAGAGTTAAATGGCTCGATGATATCATCTGTAATATACGAGAGCGTAAACTGATGACGCAGTGTGGAACGGAACCTCCGTGCTGGAACTGTTAGTGAAATCATCGCACCATCTTCAGCTACGTACGAGCGCAAGAAGATATATTCTTGGCGTCGGAGGTGAATACTGTGTTATTTCTTTATCTTAAAACAGTGTGCCGGACGGGGACTCGAAGCTGGGAGTTTTATCTTTTAAGTTCATTTGCCCTACTGACTGAACTGTACGAGCAAGCCTCAAGGACCGTATTCCATCGCTTTATGGTCCTTTGGCCTCAGTCAGCTTATAATATGAGAGATTGATACGATTTTCTGAAAAAAATTGTTATGCAATCTACGTAAATCTGGTTGCACATTATTTATTGATTCTTGGACAACAATTCCCGATTTTTTGAAAGAAATTGAGCAGTCATTACGCCGTCATATTGTATACGACTGGAGTTAACCCCGTCAACGTCAGTTAAGGCCTGAAGATGGTATACTGAAGCACTGAAACTGGTAGCCATTAATAAATAACTTCTTAAGGACGGTTGTAGGTATTCCATTTTATTACATAAGTGAATAGCTGAAGAGCCTCAAACTTTCAATCAGGAGGAAGGAAACACAAAAAAGAAACTTTGATCCCAGCTGCATTGTCTCGAAGAACAATGACTTGTTTTCTTATGCAGTGCTAAGTCTTACTGGCTTTTTTTCCTCTCGTCCAGAAAAATTTCATAGTATTCGCCGGTTTTTGTTTGATCTTTTGTGTGGTAATGAGGAACAGGAATCCCTTTTGCCTCCCGAAAACAACAATGACATAATCTTTCTGTCGGATGAAATTGACTTCATCTTATTTTGTCGCGTGGCACCGATAGCTTCCACTAGTACTTTGCTACTTCTGGTGTGAAGTGGTGGAGTCACATCTCGTTTATAGTAACAAATCGGCGCACAAAACTACTTTTATTGCATCTGCAATGACACAGACATTGCTGTAAGTTTGTTTTCCCATTTGCTATTGAACGACAGACGAACACATATGGCGTTCCTCTTCAGTTAATCATTCTCTGAGTTAATTATTACTATTAAGTCGGCGTATTCTTCGTTGTAAAATAATGTCATTTTTCGGGTTCTGTACTTCAGTCGGTAAATACGGAACGCTTACTGGATCGCCTTGCTATTCATCTGCCTGTGTGTTTGTCCGACTGTTAAAACCCCCTTTCCCCAGGAATCGGTAAACGTATCAAGTTGACATTTGTGTCATATATTAAGGTCTGTGGTCCTGTTGGTCTGTAAATATTGCCGCTTCTAAGTCAATGAAATCAAAAGATACAACCATATTTTTGATACTCGCAGACTCACCCAGCAAAAACTATTGGCGTAGAATCAAGAAATTTGTCAAGGAGCAAAGTTTCACAATAAAAGTAAGGGAAAAAATCCGAAAATTGTTAATTTGAAACTGTATCATACGAAAGAATATTTTTTGTCATTTGCTATTCGACTATCTATCCTTGTCTTAAGATCCCTTTTTCACAGAAATGGGTAGACGTATATCCTACTTGTACAGATATCGATAACAGGCATGGTTCTCTATTCCTGGGATGGATGAACTGCCTGTATACATAATTAAGTTTATACGGAACCCTCGATGCGTGATTACTCCTCGGACTTCTCATGGTTTTCTTCTACATCTTTAACTGGCAATGGTACATCCCATTGCGCACATAACCGATTTTTTATCTTTGGTTGTAGTTTTGTAATGCCCCTTGAATGAGCGAAGTAACTTATGAGAGAAGTAAAATCACATTTTAATCCACTTCCGAACTATTAAAAATCAGGAAAGCACATCAGGATTCCGTTTTGAAAGTATAAAAACTAAACTAATCTTCAAATTAAAGTGATTTTCGGCTTACAGGTGGGGCCCACACGGTGCGATCAAAGGTTTACTTCAAACTTTGTACACCTTTAGTAGGTCATTAAAATAACGGAATGTGCAAGTAGTACTCTGTCACATCCGATAAAATCGCGAGAGAAATTTTGAGCATCTGTTATGTGGCGTGTGTATCTGTCCGTACGTGCTGGCCGTTACAGTCCATGGTTGTCAAGTTGTTCAGAGACAAGTCATGGAAAAGGCGGATTTATGTTTTGTCAATAAGTAAATGAATATTGTCCTGTGGCCATTTACCCTTCCGTATCTTCCTTTATGGCGACGGAGAAATCACGTCCAAGCCTCGTACAATGACACCTGCCCACTCTGCTCCCTAGACCATTCCTTCTATTCCTTTACCCTATGAAAAAAAACTGGTTCCTTAGGCGAACGTGTATCAGACGACGGTGCGACTCCCGCTCATACTTAGTTTTTAATCTATATTTTTTTCATTACTGGTCAATTATTTAATTTACATGGCATTTGAGAGGTAATATAATTTAAAAAGTCACGTGTATTTGCAAGAAGTTTTAGTGAATTTTATGCTATTTGACTACTTACTATTTTTAATTAAATTTAGTTATTGGAACGCATGGAGTTTTCCTGAAAATGTAAGGCTGTCGTGATTTTCTAAATCCCTTATATATGCAATCTGGTAAGGTACCCGGAACTACTTTGCACATCGATGGCTTCACGGTGCAGATACGGAGGCAGGTCCCATTTGGCAGTTAACTTGCGTAGCAGTGAGACGTTGCTATTGGAAGTAGAAATAATAGTGTAGGTGCAGATTTTTTTGAATATCACATAATTTACACTTGTACTACAAAAATCAAGCTTTCTCCGTGTTCTTCGGCTAATGCAAATAATGACTGTCATGACGCTCTTGCAGAGTGCGAAAGTTAACCATTTGACCACACTGGATTCTTACAAATGGCACTTTCGCACAGATACTTCACGTATATAATGGAGGCGTAACACTTCTCTTGCGATTTCCTCGGCACTGCTAGAGTTGTGCACCTTACTACTTCCACATTATGTTATTTTAATGGCCTACGAAAGTTGTACAAAGTTTGAAGTAAATCCGTGATCCCAACGCCTTGGTCTCCTCTTGTTAGGTACTGAATGTTCAAAATTACGTACAAAATCCGCTGTTGAGATAACTTTTCGTGGCGATATTCTTGATAAATTCTCCAGGCAGCTGTTCCTGTGTTAAATTTAGATTCAGACTCAAGTTTTCGAATATTCCATCCGTCGCCATCGTCAAGATATTTCAGCAGGCAGGTCGTTATGTACCTTATTAACTTGGCCGGAAACCAACGCATGCTGACCAAGAGTTCACTGCATAAAGCTTTCATCATCCAGTCGAAAAGAAAGAAATCTTAAAAACGCAGATACATATAGCCAAGACAGTGGCAAGGATCACATGGAGTCCGAGATCAGATACGGAAAACCCGGTATCCTTGTGAATGTGGTAGCAGGTACATTGTTCGGTCTATACGAAGGGTTTCAGGACGCTGTGCACGGGCTGGACACCATGTAAAACATTGCGATCTCGACAAATCTGCTTCGTCAAACATAGCCTCATGAAGAAACGTATGACTCGATTATATGAAACTCGAGAGATCGTGCGGAAAGTTCAAATTACCGACAGCTCGAAATAATGGGAGATGAAGTAATCTAGAGAGAGCAAGAGAAACTTCAAATACAAAGAGTTTAATTGAGAGTAAATTTTAGTATTACATACTACAAACGTACAAGCCGATTCAGCTGCCCCTACCGATGTCGCTTTATGCAGCCCGCAATGTTATATCTGAGCGGAAAAAAAACAGCGCAAAACGCAAACTACGCTGAAGCGCCAAAGAAACTGGTACAGGCATTGATATTCAAATACAGAGATATGTAAACAGGAAGAAGACCGTACTGCCATCGGCAATGCCTGTATAGGCTAAGACAAAACGTGGAGATTTTCCCGTACGACCATTTCACAAGTGTACCATGAATCTCAGGAATCCGGTAAAACATCAAATCTCTGACATCGCTGTTGCCAGAAGACTGAAGAGAAAAATTCAACATGGCAGAAGTGCAACCCTTCTGCGAATTGCTGCAGGTTTCAATGCTGGGCCATCAACAAGTGTCAGCGTGCGAACGATTCAACGAAACATCATCGATATAGGCTTCCACAGCTGAAGGCCCACTCGTGTAACCTTGATGACTGAACGTCACAAAGCTTTTCGCCCCACCTGGCCCCGTAAATTCGGACAGTGAACAGCAGATGACTGGAAACATGTTGCCTGGTCGGTCGACTCCCCTTTCAAAATTGTATCGAGCGGTGTGACGTGTATGGGTATGGAGACAACCTCATGAATCCATAGACCCTGTATGTCAGCAGGGGACTGTTCAAGCTGGTGGAGGTTCTGTAATGATGTGGGGACTATGGAGTTGGATTCATATAGGACCCATGGTGGGTCTAGATACGAGTGTGACAGGTGACACGTACCTAATGGGATCACACCCTGCCTATCTGACCCATGTTAATTTAGGCAAGTATTTTACCCATTCCTGAAAAAACTATTTAATGCAGGACCTTAATATTTTTACTGTAGGTTCCACGATGCTAATAGAGTCAACTGTACTAAAATATACTTTATCCATTTTATAGTTTTTAAGAAATACTTTTTTAAATTTATTAACAAGAAAATATTAAGTTTTTTCTGCAGAAAATATTTTTTGTGAACGTTCTAATGGGGGAATAGTAATGAATGTAGTACCAGAGGTGGCTTTTTATGCTATGTAGAGTCTCTGAAAATTTCATTCATTATCTATGATAGTTTCTGATATAATGGGGCATATGTACATACAATTTTAATTTGCGGGAAATAGACTTTAAAGAAATAACTTTTGAAATTTGTTACTTACAGTTCATTAAAACTGTCCTGCTGCATATGATGGGCCTTCTTTGGCCTCTAGCAGGTCTTCCAGCTTCTTTTTCACCTTCCTGGCTGTTTGTCTTGCTTTCTTGGCCATATTAGATGCAGACCTGTCTGCATCGGCTATCCTCGTTTTATCGCAATGTTGCAGCCCACTGATCATATTTTCACGAGGATTAATTCCCACCTTTTTCAGTACGCAACACTTTCCAGTATTACCGCAATTGAATGTACTAATAGCATCATGAACTCCTAGTTTCATTGTATAAATGCCTACAAACACAGTTTTAGGGAGGCGGTTCTAAACTATGCTGTTGAAACGTTCATTTGGGCTCTGTGTCTGCCCATGCAGACATTTCATTAGAAGGTCAGGATGTGCCAAGTTTCTGAAAATAGGTTTAATTTCTGTAATAACAGCAGCAGGAAGAGAATACTGGTGAGAATAAGATTCTCCAGTTGCCTGAGCCCTATTGTATTTGCACACGAATTTTCTCCTGATGGACACAATCCACGAGATGCCTTCCACCAGTAGAGGACTTACGGAAGAATATGGCCCAAACATATCTCTTCATTGCCTCCAGATTTTCTTTATTTCTCCTAATTGCCTGCCCATAGTATACCTGCAAGTTTTCTATTTCAGTTTTAGTTAACCGACCCTGTCCGGTCAACAATTTTCCATCTTTTAATGGAAAGTGTATTGTTTACAAGCAGCAGAAACAAAAGAATACCCACCGTTGCATTCCAAGGACAGCCAACACACTCGGAAGTAAAAAAAAAAAAAATCCATAACGTACAATGTAGTAGATATAAAAATCTAAAATATGCAGGAAAGTGGGTGGCAGAAAAGTGGGCGTGGCACATAAACACACGTAGTACGAAAATGCTCTTTAAATGCTCGAAAAAATTTTTTTCAGCAAAATCCTTTTCAGAGTACTTAAATAAAACCTTAGTCTATTGAAATATGATGAAAACCGAAAATCGATTTTTTTCTACCTGAACCACGGTGTGGTCCCATTTTGCATCCTGTCTGATCACCTGCTTCTATTCATATCCATTGTGCATTCCGACGGACTTGGGCAATTCCAGCAGAACAGTGCGACACCCTACACGTCCAGAATTGCTACAGAGTGGCTCCACGAACAGTCTTCTGAGTTACTTCCACTGACCACCCAACTCCCCAGACGTGAACATTATTGAGCAAATCTGGGTTGCCTTGCAACGTGCTGTTCAGAAGAGATCTCCACCCCCGCTGTACTCTTACGGATTTATGGACAGTTTTGCAGGATTCATGGTGTCAGTTCCCTCCAGCACTACTTCTGATGTTAGTCGAGACCATGTCATGTCGTGGTGCGACATTTCTGTTTGCGCGCGGGAGCCGTACACGATATTAGGCGGGTGTAACAGTTTCTCTGGCCCTTCAGTGTATTGGTCCTACAGAATTAATTAACAGGACCTTTTGTAAGAAATTTTTGTATTTAATGCGTTACTGGGATACGTTTCCGCTGGAGGCCACGTATTTGAGTTATTCAATAAATGCGTACAAAAGTGACTTCCAAACGCACCTCCACCTAGACACTCGACCGCCGCCAATTTTCGAGGCACTCCCATCTACCACTGTATAAAATTACCGACTACAGCAACTATTCTCGATATTTGACATTTCTGGTCTCTGATGATTGGGCTATTTGTCACTAGCATAGTGGACTATTTTGTTCACATTATTAGTATGAACGTGCCCTTGACAGTAGTGAAAGAGAGATGACTTTTGTAAACGTTACGATAAAACTAATTACTTTGACAATTCGATCCAAAGCCGACTCTTACAAACACAGTATCTTCGTTGTACGAAGGCCTGATGAATACACCGATGTAGCTGTTTAGTATTATACTGTTGAAATTCACAAAACTGTTTTACAGTTCGTAAGTGCTCGACTAAGCCGCTAGCGTAGTAATGCGAGACAATGAAGATCAGAAAAGGTAGAATGTGCGATATGATTCGTGCAGTCGCGAACTTTTGTACACTGGTGGGAGGGAGTGCCACAAACAATATATTAGAAATCCTGACCGGTGGAGGGGAGAGGGCTGAGTATGGGGGAAGGGGTGCGTTTGAAGGTAACTTTTGTACATTTTTCTTGAATAACTCGAGAACTACAGACTATAGCGAAAACTGATCCCAGAAAAAAAATTCCTATATTAATTTTCCTACAAAAGATCTTGTTTATTTGTTTCCATGGGTCTACAGTCTGCGTGTAGCGAGCGAGAGAATATGAAAATATCGCTCGTGGTTTTAGAAGGACAGTTATAAGATTGCGGGTTGCACTAAACGACAGCGGCAAGGTCACCTGGATCACCCTGTATGTACATTAATCTTAATTTTGATAATATGCTAAAAATACATTCGTGTTATATGTGTCGTGCATACGTACAGTGTATAAAAAGCCTACAGAGGAAGCTGTTGCACGTCATTTTGAAAAATTGGCGGTGGTTTTCTTTTGAGACAGCGACTTCCATCTAGCATTGTCCATCGAGTTTTCAGTGGTGATGAGAACTGAGAGGAAAGAGTTTCCATTCAGAGAGCGTAGGAGCGTATCGTAGGGACAGAAGACCTTTCCTCTCTCGGTGTAACGGTTGGTTTTGGCAGTTGTTCTTCGCTCTTTCCCCGTCCTGATTCCGTCAGGCCAACAGTTCAGCGTCGGTTAGAACACCTTGGACACGGATGTCATCGTCAACATGAACGAATCCTCAGAGACTGACTCACCACAAATGGCTCTCAGCACTATGGGACTTAACAGCTGTGGTCATCAGTCCCCTAGAACTTAGAACTACTTAAACCTAACTAACCTAAGGACAGAACACACATCCATGCCCGAGGCAGGATTCGAACCTGCGACCGTAGCAGTCGCGCGATTCCGGGCTGCGCGCCTAGAACCGCGAGACCACAGCGGCCGGCGGACTCATCACAACTGGGTAGAAGATTCGCCCGGTCGTTAATAGTCGCGACTCTTATAGCTATTCTGCGTTTCCCTCTTGTTTCCCCTTTGCAATACAAACCAGCATTTTTTGAAACATTTATAAAGAGTGGTGAGACTGATAATTTTACGGGTCTTACCAATCACGGTTATAGTGATCAAAACTGTTACTACATGCTGTTTTGTACCTAGGGCAGCCACAGCTAAAACAATACATCGTTACCGTCCTTCACTAAAAAACTTCCTATGAATTGGTGAGATTCACAGTCAATGGAGACTCCTTAAACCGGTTTTGCTTTTATATAGTCATTTATTGGAAACTACCTATTTCGCAACGTGACAGATACGTAGTTAAATGATGCACTGTCAATTAAAATGCGTTTTTGTTTTAAGAATAGGATTTTATGAAATGTTGCACTCTTGCAACATCTATTTCGAACAAAAAAGTTCCAAGATGTGGTTTACCGGTCATGTAGATGTAAACATTTGCATAAAGGTGCACTTTTACTATAAATTGTGGATTTTAACAACCGACAATACGTAAAACAAAAAAAATGTTTTAAAGCTCTGAAGATGACAGTCTTACCTGTCGAAACCAGTGAATAAAAAACAGTTTTGAAAGCGGTCTGTTTATAAAAAGCTTCTTTAAAGTACATTTAAATCACTCCCTTTCATTTCTGGTGATAAGGATCGTCAGTACACTTATTCGGTTGGTGGTATCCTCGATAGCCCCCCTCTCCTTGAATTAATGCTTATTGACTCAAAAATACCGAACGTATTATTCCAGTTTGATACGATGTAAGACTCTTTATTGATCGATACTTGCTTTGAAGGCACTATTAGGTACTCCTCTTTCCACAAACAAAAGCAAAAAGCAAAGTTAAAATTGCTTCTCGATTTATTCCTTCGAAAAATTATTTTGAAAAACTGCCAGTATATATTCAACTCCTCTTTCTGTTCCTGTCCTTGTGTGTGTAATTAACGATTTAGACGCGTATGATACCAAGCTGTCTGCGCGACAGCGCTAGTATTTATTGGCATGTGTTTTCTTTGTCATTACCACGTTACACTTTCCCGGAAACCGGACTGAAAACCTAGCTGCTACTCTTCATATTTTACGTGCTCCAGGAGTTCTGTTATATCCCGATATAACTATCTACTAGCATTGCAACAGTATTACTTTCTGTTAATGCTCTTACTTCTCTTGTAAGCCGCTAGATTTCCTAGGAAATCTTTCCATTTAGAAATTGTTGACCGCGCTGTCAACCGTGGAACAATTATCAGATGGCGTATGGAGTATTAATATCGTATTTTTGTGATCTTCTCATTGGTCTTCAATTTTATCCCCCATTTTTATTTTGTCATTCAGGATGTGGCACTCACGAATACAAAGAAGGAAGTTAAATAATAGAGCCATGAAACGTCCCAAAATCCTAATTAAGATTCTATTATGAACACATCGTGATCAAGTTTGGTAAAAATGATGGAGTTTCAGTTCAAAGTGCTTCATTATTGCGAGCTAACTTCTATTCTGCGTACAAAAGGAAAGAATGACGTATACAAGCCGACACCACTTTCTACGATTCGTAATCATTTGATTAGCAAGACACATCTTTGAAATGCAGTGGTACACTTCTATCCTTGTCTCAGTTTGAATGAATACAAAAGAGGAGAACATATCGCGTTTCAAACGTTGGGCGACGCCGAGAGGGTTCGCAGAATGGCAGCCAGCTGCCGCCACCGGTCCCAAGCGAAAGTTCTAACTTCAGCCGAGCGCCGCTAGATGTCTCACAGCCAGCAATTGACGCGCGTGCTCAGCGTATTTTAAATCTGTAGCGAGACCATGTTGTTCTAGAGCACCTAATAAGCTGCCACCAGATACCGAATGGGATTTGGGTGAATGCTACACAACACCCTTTCTCTTTATTCTTGATGAAAATTACATATGTGACAAATGGTAGACCTGCATTTAAGCTAACCGTTTGGTAATTAATTTTCAGTCATTCACTACCATCATGTGACCGCTTACAACTCTAGCACTAGCTTGTATCTATCTTTAAGGTTTGCAACGATTGCAGTGTATGGAAAGGTTATTGTTGTTTTCTTACACACTGCGAAGTCTAAAGACTGTGTTTCTAAATTATTTTGTAACAGGGTTGTATTTAGAAATGAGGTCCTACTTATATTAGACCGCTAAACTTCCTAATATGTGGTATTTTTTGGAAACGCTACGATTTACCAGGTTTCTCGCTACGGTGCGTTACGTAACATATTACTTTCTATAGTTTACAAAATTATGGAGACACTGAGAATTCAGATTCTAGTGAACTAGAAGTAATTTCTAAGCATACTTTGCTAGTTTTACAACGTTTTAGTTTTTTTTTTTTTTTTTTGTTCGTTTAAAATGCTAGCATTCCAATCAATTACAGTGCCATTATTTCCTTTTCGTGCAATAACAGAGAAAAGAAAAAAAAAGATGAAACAGATATCGAATCAGTTTGTGTGCATTTATCGAAACCACTTAAAGCCAACTGACCCGCAACCAATCTTGTTCCATCGCAAACGAAACTTCGTTAGAGAACTTTGAGACTCTGAATCATCTACCATGTTAAAAGGCCTATCGTTTACCAGACGATCAACTGAACAAAACATTGGTTTCATGGTAAGGTCTTACCCAACATTACTTCTATATCAACAACGGAACACCAAATTTTTTAATAACTTGAAGAGCGGTGGAGGAAACTGGACAGAAATGTTAAAGTGGATGAAAATGTGGAATATTAGGAGGTTTATCGCTGTGTTTTACTGCTAGGTTACCTAAATAAGGGCGTATTTTGTGTAAAACCTTAGTATTTGTGCGAGTTCAGCGCGATGTAAACACATCGTTCCTCCGTCTGTGACGCACTTTGTGCTGCAATAGTGATAAAAAATTTAGAATTTAGATTTTAAAATTTGCTACATAGCTAAGTAAAAGGAGACTCTTATGGAGACTCATGATGGATGAACCATGTAAGATATTCACTTTATCTCCGCCGGAAGAGGCCTTGGAAGGCCCAACGGTAACGACCGGCCTCCGTGTCATCCTCAGACCACAGGTGTCACTGGATGTGGATACGGAGGTTCATGTGGTCAGCACACCACTCTCGCGGCCGCATGCAAGTTTACGAGACCGGAGCCGCTACTTCTCAGTCAACTAGCTCCTCAGTTTCCCTCACAAGGGCTGAGTGCACCCCACTTGCCAACGGCGCTCGGCAGACCGGATGGTCACCCATCCAGGTGATAGCTCAGCCCGACAGCGCTTAACTTCGGTGATCTGACGGGAACCGGTGTTACCACTGTTGCAAGCCCATTGGGAAGATATTCACTTCAAGCCATTGAGAAAACAACAGGAAATTCATACAAATTATGAAACAGATATACATTCCTGGAAATTGAAATAAGAACACCGTGAATTCATTGTCCCAGGAAGGGGAAACTTTATTGACACATTCCTGGGGTCAGATACATCACATGATCACACTGACAGAACCACAGGCACATAGACACAGGCAACAGAGCATGTACAATGTCGGCACTAGTACAGTGTATATCCACCTTTCGCAGCAATGCAGGCTGCTATTCTCCCATGGAGACGATCGTAGAGATGCTGGATGTAGTCCTGTGGAACGGCTTGCCATGACATTTCCACCTGGCGCCTCAGTTGGACCAGCGTTCTTGCTGGACGTGCAGACCGCGTGAGACGACGCTTCATCCAGTCCCAAACATGCTCAATGGGGGACAGATCCGGAGATCTTGCTGGCCAGGGTAGTTGACTTACACCTTCTAGAGCACGTTGGGTGGCACGGGATACATGCGGACGTGCATTGTCCTGTTGGAACAGCAAGTTCCCTTGCCGGTCTAGGAATGGTAGAACGATGGGTTCGATGACGGTTTGGATGTACCGTGCACTATTCAGTGTCCCCTCGACGATCACCAGTGGTGTACGGCCAGTGTAGGAGATCGCTCCCCACACCATGATGCCGGGTGTTGGCCCTGTGTGCCTCGGTCGTATGCAGTCCTGATTGTGGCGCTCACCTGCACGGCGCCAAACACGCACACGACCATCATTGGCACCAAGGCAGAAGCGACTCTCATCGCTGAAGACGACTCGTCTCCATTCGTCCCTCCATTCACGCCTGTCGCGACACCACTGGAGGCGGGCTGCACGATGTTGGGGCGTGAGCGGAAGACGGCCTAACGGTGTGCGGGACCGTAGTCCAGCTTCATGGAGACGGTTGCGAATGGTCCTCGCCGATACCCCAGGAGCAACAGTGTCCCTAATTTGCTGGGAAGTGGCGGTGCGGTCCCCTACGGCACTGCGTAGGATCCTACGGTCTTGGCGTGCATCCGTGCGTCGCTGCGGTCCGGTCCCAGGTCGACGGGCACGTACACCTTCCGCCGACCACTGGCGACAACATCGATGTACTATGGAGACCTCACGCCCCACGTGTTGAGCAATTCGGCGGTACGTCCACCCGGCCTCCCGCATGCCCACTATACGCCCTCGCTCAAAGTCCGTCAACTGCACATACGGTTCACGTCCACGCTGTCGCGGCATGCTACCAGTGTTAAAGACTGCGATGGAGCTCCGTATGCCACGGCAAACTGGCTGACACTGACGGCGGCGGTGCACAAATGCTGCGCAGCTAGCGCCATTCGACGGCCAACACCGCGGTTCCTGGTGTGTCCGCTGTGCCGTGCGTGTGATCATTGCTTGTACAGCCCTGTCGCAGTGTCCGGAGCAAGTATGGTGGGTCTGACACACCGGTGTCAATGTGTTCTTTTTTCCATTTCCAGGAGTGTATTATGTACATGTTTACGTTCCACACCTCATCTTAAACCACTGGAGCGATTGCAGCCGTATTTAGTACACATATTATTTACTTCTTCAGAATAACTGTGAGGGTAATAAGCTAACTTCTATTAAAGGGGTGGAGGTGAGAAAACAGTGTAGGCCCTGGCACGAGAATATTCGTACGTAAGTCATCCTGTATTTGAGAATGAGAGCATTTAGAGACTTGCAGCAAACTTTATACATAAATTAAAACATTTTTCGCTGACGACCCCCAAAAAATTATGAAAGGAAAAAAGTTCATAGCTTACCACATTTTTGCTGTTCGTGCAGGAAAACTGCCACACGAAGAATGACGTTTTAATTTGTTCCATCTTTACATCCTACTGTGTTCATGACACATTTTGCAAACAATATTCACGTATACCACTTAATGTATCAGAAAAACTACGTCATTGTACGACACCTAGTTCAGGAGGTACTACATCAAATATGGAGATGCGAGAAAAAACCGCCGCGTCTTGTATAACGTTTCAAGGTATTACTTCTTTGCTGCTAATGCTAATTGCAACACATCTCGCAGACCGAATCCACATATACCAATGCATATACCTCAAAAATTGTATCATTGTACAGCACGTTGTTCAGGAGATACGACGCCGTAAGTATTGAATTGCGTGAAAACGAGACTGCAGGGCAAAATTCGACATACAGGTGCAACGTGAAATACGTTAAATATCTGTGAAATATGACAAGATTGTACGCGGGTAAAGCCATGGGACAAAAGCTCATTCTAAACACCTGGAGCCGGCCTGAGTGGCCGAGTGGTTCTAGGCGCTACAGTCTGGATCCGCGCGACCGCTACGGTCGGAGGTTCGAATTCTGCCTCGGGCATGGATGTGTGTGATGTCCTTAGGTTAGTTAGGTTCAAGTAGTTCTAAGTTCTAGGGGACTGATGACCTCAGAAGTTAATTCCCATAGTGCTCAGAGCCATTTGAACCATTTTTAAACACCTGGAACGATGTGTATCAAATTTGGTACGCAAATTAGTTACAGTCTGGAAAGAAATTCTGTAGGGGTAAGAATTACCAACCTTCCATTAGGGTGAGCGTGATAACGTGGAAAGAGAAGGGAGGACGAGGAGATGGACAGACAGCGGGGGAGAATGAGTAGTCAGGTGCAGGTAGGGGGGGGGGGGGGGGACGGGTTATTTGGGAGAAGAGACCAAACTGCGAGGTCATCGGTCTCATTGGATTAGGGAAGGATGGGGAAGGAAGTCGGCTGTGCCCTTTCAAAGAAACCATCTCGGCATTTGCCTGAAGCGATTTATGGATATCACGGAAAACCTAAATCGGGATGGCCGGACGCGGGATTGAAACGTCGTCCTCCCGAATGCAAGTCCAGTATGCTAATCACTGTGACACCTCGCTCGGTTGCGCAGGTAGGGGAGGAGGAGACATACAGAGATAGGGGAAGGGGAAATAGGCAGAGAGAGGTGGAGGAGCAGATGGACAGAGAAAGAGGAAAGGAGGAAATGGACAGAGACGAAGAGAAGAAGAGATAGGCGAAGAGATGGGGAAGGAGGATATGAACAGACAGCCATTAAAATGGAAATGGACAGAGAAATGGAAGAAGAGGGGATGGACGGAAAGCGAGGGTAAGGAGGAGATGGACAGGGGGAGGGGAAACGGGAGACTGACAAAGAAAGAAAGAGGGGGAATGGAATTAGAGGGGAGAGGAGAGGGCAGACTGGGACGTAACAGATGGATGAAGGAGGGCCGAGGAGGTTGATAGAGGGCAGGAGGAAGAGGAGACGGACAGAGGAGGAGGAAGAGGTGCACAGAGAGTAGGGGTGGTGGAGGTAGACGGAGAAAGGGGTTGATGGAGAGGGACAGAGTCTGGGGAAGGAGAAGATGGACTAATAGCAGATTGGAACAAATACATATGTGGGTACTCAGCTAGTACAAAATAATAGGACGTTCAGATAGGTGTTAGGACTGTACTCCTCCAGAATTGCAGTAGGGGTAAATTTTTTGCTGCTAATGTGCCAGAAACAGAAAAATTAGCAGTAAATGTACGATGAATACATGATGCTAAGTGTACGCAGCAACAGTCATACCGATCGATCGACAATCGATAGGAGCGTGTAGTCATATATATATGCCATTCTCCATTTCTCCCTATGCAGTGACAATCCATCTTAGCATTCCTGCAATAGCTGATGACAAGTTCGGTCTCCCCTGCAAAATTCAGTTTGTGTCATCTACAAATTTTTCCATTTACGTTTCTTCAAATTGCAAATCTTAATAACCCTTTACCCTAGCAATATCAACGAATTTTCCAAATAGCGCATTACTAAGAGGGCGGTGTGCTTTATGCCCACCCTACTAAATTGTTTCGGTCTTGTTACAACTTACTTCTTAAAGAGATACTGATGTGTAAATTGGGTCAAGAACCTGAAAATAATTTTTAGCAGACTCTTAGCAAAACCAGCGCATTCTCACTAAAGCTAACCACCAATGTGGAAGGGAGTACTTTATGACAGCCACAAAAAAATTAAAAATACTGATTTCGTTAATTACTATTGACTTTTACTCACAACATACTCCTTAAATAGATATTGATGTGCGAATAGGGTCCTAAACGTGACGATATTGAATATGACGTTCATTGTGACGAGTCAAATCTACTACTAAAACTTAAATTTTTGGGTTATGTTTAATTGAAAAATTTAAAACATCTATGGAATATGGCAGAATACTTCATTAAAAGTAATGAAATTATTTTTTTAAAAATTTTTAAGTGTAAAGTAACATTTCTATGTTGTCAAAGGTGGCATGAAGTAGGACCCCCTACTGCCCTTGATATTGCGAGGGTAAATGCCTTAGCACGACTCCTACAGACAAGTTCGTCCTGCGATGAGAATTTCGCAGTGATTTATCACTTCACGACGAAATAATTTGAATAGTTTACATTAGAAGGAGATTGCAAAAGTCTAAAGTTTCCATTTTTCAGTTTTTTTCCAGTTTCGCACTGTCCAAATTTTGCTTCAAATGGTTCAAATGGCTCTGAGCACTATCGGACTTAACTTCTGAGGTCATCAGTCCCCTAGAACTTAGATCTACTTAAATCTAACTAACCTAAGGACATCACACACATCCATGCCCGAGGCAGGATTCGAACCTGCGACCGTAGCAGTCGCGCGGTTCCGGACTGCGCGCCTAGAACCGCTAGACCACCGCGGCAAATTTCGCTTCCAGACAGTTGGTGTGCTCTAGGCAAATAGTTAAAAACTTCTGTACTACATTAATGGCAGCTGTTCGATACTTTTACTATTATTATTATTATTATGTTTATTTCTCACGACAGAGAATACATTAATGGATGCAGTCAAGTCTCCTTGACGTCCTCTGATGACGTAAGTGATTGTATGACATGATGAGTAAGATACAATGAAGAGCTCGGAAGAGCAGCTGAACGAAATGGAAAGTTTCTTGAAAGACATTAGAAGACCAACATCAATACAAGTAAAACATGGAATGCAGTCCCAAGTAATCAGGCGATGCTGAAGGAATTAGAATACGAAATGCGAATCTAAAAGTAGCATATGAATTCTGAAAGCCAGTAAAATAGCTGACAATGGTCGAGGTACAGGAGACGTAAAATGCAGACTGGCTATAGCAGGGACACCATTTCTGAGAAAAAGGGTTTTGTTAACAGCAAAGATAAATTCAAGTGTTAGGAGGTACCAGAGTGAATCAATAAACAGGTCGCAATACGATATTGTTTTAAATTTCACGCCTGTACGGATCTCGTGTGTGGCGGCATATGCCACCTGGAAGGTAGCCGATTCACAATATTCCCGACATATGACTGATAATCTGCAGTCAGATGAAGATGGCAGATGTATTATGAGTGTGCACCTGACAAGAACAATTGGATGTTTGTGAGCTGAGGGACTGCCCACGGAGTACGTACATAGCGAAAGTCCGGTAGACTGTTGGAACTTTATTTCCTGGAAACATTCATTCAATTAGATACAGGAATTTAGCAAAAGGACAAAAAAAATCACAAACAAGGAGCGCGTTGGCCGCTCTGATTATCCGGTGATGCGCAGTATCCCTTTCTAGGGGTATTTCACTACCCGCCGCAGGACACCCCGCCCTTGTGGGTTGCATCAATTTAAGGAACGAAATAAACTTGTTATTTGCCGAAGGGTCACCCGTTGGATGCGAACGCTGCCACAAGAATATTACGCTGCAGGCTTTTAACGCTTTGTCGAGCGGTGGGATACAAGGTTAGAAAGGGAGCATGGTGAAAAAATTCCGATGCCTTTGCCCCAATTTGACGCTTATTTACTAACTCACCCTCGTATATTCTGATAGTGTTTGTCTGCAGTGTGCCTTTTGCGGAAGTGAAACGTAGACGAACGCAGATCAGACAAGAAAACAGAAGCTTGTGAAATGTGGTGCTGCAGAAGAGTGCTGGAGATTAACTTTCGAGGAACTACTGAATCGAATAAGAGAGAAAAATTTGTGGCACAACTTGACTAAAGGCTGCGATCGGTTGGTAGGTTACATTTTGCAGCAGCAACAAATTATCAGTATGGCACTGGAGGGAAGAGCGGGGGTTGAGAGACACCAGGGGATGATTGCAGTAACAGACTGAAAGACCACAGTTACAGTATCGATCCCATGGTACCAGTGATGATGAGAGCAAAGTCAGCTTTAACAATCAACATTCGAATGCACGCTACGCTTATTTTCGATTAGGAATTGATGGTAGAGAACGCGACTACCCAGAAATGCGTAAGAACCAAATCCATACGAAACGCGATCCCTAGAACAAATGTATCTGCCAACAGCTGTTATCAATAGCATGCAGATAAGCATACTTTTATGCTATTCTAGTCGTTCACAAGCATATGAAGTGGAGCTAACTGGCAAACAAGGGTGGTGGACATGCTGCTGTCGAATACAGTTCTGCAGTTATACATGTGTAGCCACGCGAAGATGGGCATGACAGCCCGAAACCAGCCATGTAGTTAAAGTACAGTTTCTTTAAAAATGTTTGTCACTGGTTGCCTTCTCCTACAACGACCCTTAATTGGAGAGCGTCCACAGAGTTCTACAGATCCGGCACGGATAACGTATCCTGCTCCCCTTATCATTAATGTTCCCATCACACTAACTGACAGATCGTTTAAGAGGTACGACCCTTTATCTGGCTGACATACAATAGTGCCAGGTTTGTTAACTGCTAACCGTTCGATTGTACAGGATAATAATATGTCCAGCTGTCGTAAGCACTTTAAGTGTGACATAGTACCACCCTGCTAGATAGACCTGTTATTACTAGAGCTGCATGTATTTGAGAGGATCGTTTGAGCACACTTTACTGTGTCTCTCGAGGAGTTCATTCCTCGCTAACCCAGGGCAGCCTGATATTGTGCAGTCCGTAGTCTCAGGGTGTACAAACATCTATTACCGTTTCTAATTTTGTTATCGTGTGTTGTCACATAGGTCACTACTTTTTCTCTTAGCGGTTTGGGCACCTGTCACGTTCCTGTCTCCAGGTTTATTTTAGCTTATTCCATGTTTTTTGTTTTGCAATACTTTTCCATTCTGTGACAACTTTCTTGCAAATGGCTCTGAGCAGATGGGACTTAACTTCTGAGGTCATCAGTTGAACTTTCTTGCAGTTGTCTCGAAACTTTGCAAGTAGAATTTCGCAGATTAACTGCTGTTTATCTTTAGGCGCCTGCCATTTCAGGGTTTACATCGTTTCTGTGACGCCCTCCCTGGATCAAACAAACCTGTGACTATTCGCGCCACCTTTCTTTGTATACGTTCAACATCCCCTGTTAGTCCTACATACTATTCTAAGATGTTACGGTCTCCTCTCTTGACGATATGCAAGTAATTCCAAAGATTGCAATCGTCCTTGGTGATAACCGTAATTACTAGGTCTTCACTGTCTTCCTTTTCCTATTTTCACTCAGTATGTTTGCCACATTCTTTCTGCGTACACACTGTATTGCCGTTGTGGTAAAATATCCTTCGCCGCCTTACATCTGTGTCACGCACGCAGTATGTGTATGTGTGTGTGTGTGTGTGTGTGTGTGTGTGTGTGTGTGTGTGTGTGTGTATGAGAGAGAGACAGAATAAGATGAAAAGTGGGAAGAAACAAGTTCGGAACATAAACACATCCTTATGTTTCGTAAATAGAGCTGTAGTGCGACCTCTAGCATGTAACCAGATGAGAGGAAACGCAAATACCACTGAAATAGCCTTAAAGTGAAAAAAGGCGAAACGCATCTGGAAGAAATAAAATAGAGTGCAGCAAGAGAAGACGTTTTTTTTTATTTCAAAAAAGTCTTTCTGTGCTTGCGAAGGTTGTCCACGAAAAAAATCTTCATCAATACTAAATTCTTACGAAAAACAAGTGTTGTGGTCCAACGCGAACAGCAGTGTCGCAGCAAGAGAAACCGCACTCTCAGAATCAAACGATCCTGCTGCTTCCAAATTCCTTCACATTCTGATAGGTGTCCCTACTTCTTGCGTACAACTTAACACAATGTTCTCAGAAACAACATTCAGATGCCGTTTCTGAATGAGAAATCCGTTGCCTAATATTTCTGTATAGTAACCATCCACTCCAATTCTTCGAAGAACGGAACTCTTCTGTGTAGGTATGCAGTACAAGAGCCCTTTGGTTATCAGGATTCTGTGGAGCGGGGTGCGATGAGGGGGATCTGTTCACACTTGAGACCGTCAATAAAAAGTTAGTCACAACGAAACATGTATTAATCACAAATACAGGATTGTCTTCCTAAGCATCTGACATTTCAATCGGGCCGGCGGAGTAGCTACCTAGTCAATAGAAGCAGGCTCACATCGCTGGCAGTTATGCTGTGTCGCGGAACACAGCCGTTATACCACAACTCTGTGAATGACATCTAGGCGTGGCTCTCGACTGATCCGTATCCAAAGACTGGAAAGTTGCACAGGTCATTCAAGAAAGATAGTAGTAGTAATCCACATAATTACAGGCCCATATCATTAACGTCAATATGCAGCAGGATTTTGGAAGATATGTTGAGTTAGAGCACTATGAATTACCTCGAAGGGGACTGTCTGTTGCCACACAGTCAATACGGATTTAGAAAATATCGTGCTAGTGAAACAGAATTAGCTCGTTGAGTGCTATTGACAATAGATTTCGAACTGATTCTGTATTTCTAGGTTTCCAGAAGGCTTTTGACATTGTACCACATAAGCAGCTTGTAATCAAATTGCGTTCTTATGGAATATCGTCTCAGTTATGCCACTGGGTTCGTGATTTCCTGTCAGCGAGGTTACAGTTCGTAGTAATTGACGGAAAGCTACCGAGGGAAACAGAAGTGATTTCTGGCGTTTCCCAAGGTAGTGTTATAGGGCCTCTGCTGTTCCTTATCTGTATAAACGATTTAGGAGACAACCTGAGCAGCCCTATTAGGTGGCTTTCCAGATGGTGCTGTCGTTTATCGTCTTGTAAATTCATCAGAAGATCTAAACAAACTGCAAAATTATTTAGAAAAGATATCAGCATTGGCAGCTGAAGACTTTCGGCACAAGAAGTCACCCACATTCTGCTAACGGCCTTGTCAATAAAAGAGAACGAAGGAGCGGACAGAGGTTCAGGGCTCTCTCTTGTCCCAGGGGTGGGAACAGCTCCTAAAGGCGGAAGAATCAGCAATGATCAACGGCATGAAGATGCAGAAGGCAATGGAAACCACTGCATTAAAGACACGTAACGTGTATAAACAGTAAATGTTGCCTGTAATTGAAGAAGTGTCATGACGATCTCTCCATTGGCAAAAAATTCCGGAATAGTCAACATTCGGATCTCCGGGACGGGACTGCCAAGGGGGACGTTACCATGAGAACATGACTGAATAATCAACGGAAAGATAACGTTCTACGAGTCGGGGCGTGGAATGTCAGAAGCTTGAACGTGGTAGGGAAACTAGAAAATCTGAAACGGAAAATGCAAAGGCTCAATTTAGATATAGTAGGGGTCAGTGAAGTGAAGTGGAAGGAAGACAAGGATTTCTGGTCAGATGAGTATCGGGTAATATCAACAGCAGCAGAAAATGGTATAACAGGTGTAGGATTCGTTATGAATAGTAAGGTAGGGCAGAGGGTGTGTTACTGTGAACAGTTCAGTGACCGGGTTGTTCTAATCAGAAACGACAGCAGACCAACACCGACAACGATAGTTCAGGTATACATGCCGACGTCGCAAGCTGAAGATGAACAGATAGAGAAAGTGTAGGAGGATATTGAAAGGGAAATACAGTATGTAGAGGGTGATGAAAATCTAACAGTCATGGGGAACTGGAATGCAGATGTTGGGGAAGGAGCAGAAGAAAAGGTTACAGGAGAATATGGGCTTGGGACAAGGAATGATAGAAGAGAAAGGCTAATGGAGTTCTGTATTAAGTTTCAGCTAGTAATACCGAATACTCTGTTCAAGAATCACAAGAGGAAGAGGTATAATTGGAAAAAGCATGGTGATACGGGAAGACTTAGATTACATCATGGTCAGACAGAGATTCCGAAATCAGATACTGGATTGTGAGGCGTACCCAGGAGCAGATATAGACTCAGATCACAATAAATTAGTGATGAAGAGTAGGCTGAAGTTTGAAATTAGCCAGGAAGAATCAATACGCAAAGAAGTGGGATACGGAATTACTAAGGAATGACGAGATACGCTTGAAGTTCGCTAAGGCTATAGATACAGCAATAAGGAATAGCTCAGTAGGCAGTACAGTTGAAGAGAAAGTACATCTCTAAAGAGGGCCATCACAGAAGTTGGGAAGGAAAACATAGGTACAAAGAAGGTAGTTGCGAAGAAACCATGGGTGACAGAAGAAATACTTCAATTGATCTATCATAGGAGGCAGTACAAAAATGTTCCGGGAAACACAGGAATACAGAAATACAATTCGCTGAGGAATGAAATAAATAGGAAGCGCTGGGAAGCTAAGAAGAAATACCTGCAAGAAAAATGTGAAGACATCGAAAAAGATATGATTGTCGGAAGGACAGACTCAGCATACAGGAAAGTCAAAACAACCTTTGGTCACATTAGAAGCAACGGTGGTAACATTAAGAGTGCAACGGGAACGCCACTGTTAAATGCAGAGGAGAGAGCAGATAGGTGGAAAGAATACATTGAAAGCCTCTATGAGGGGGAAGGTTTGTCTGATGTGATAGATTAAGGAACAGGAGTCGACTTAAAAGATATAGGAGATTTCGCATTAGAATCAGAATTTAAAAGAGCTTTGGAGAACTTATGGTCAAATAAGGCAGAAGGGATGGATAACATTCCATCAGAGTTTCTAAAATCATTGTGGGAAGTAGAAAAATGAAAAAGACTGTTCACGTTGGTGTGTAGAATGTATGAGTCGGGCGACATAATACATGACTTTCGGAAAAGCATCATTCACACAATTCCGAAGACGGCAAGAGCTGACAAGTGCGAGAATTATCGCACAATGAGCTTAAAAGCTCATGCATCGAAGCTGCTTACAAGAATAATATACAGAAGAATGGAAAAGAAAATTGAGAATGCGCTAGGTGACGATCAGTTTGGCTTTAGGAAAAGTAAAGGGACGAGAGAGGCAATTCTGACGTTACGGTTAATAATGGAAGCAAGGCTAAAAAAAATCAAGACACTTTCATAGGATTTGTCGACCTGGAAAAAGCGTTCGATAATGTAAAATGGCGCAAGATGTTCGAAATTCTTAAAAAAAGTAGGGTTAGGTTATAGGGAGAGACGGATCATATACAACATGTACAACAGCCAAGAGGGAATAATAAGAGTGAACGACCGAGAACGAAGTGCTCGTATTAAAAAGAATGTAGGACAAGGATGTAGTCTTTCGCCCTTACTGTTCAATCTGTACATCGAGGAAGTAATGATGGTTCTGGAGTGGAATTAAAATTCAAGGTGATGACATTGCTATCCTGAGTGAAAGTGAAGAAGAATTACATGTTCTGCTGAACGGAATGGTCTAATGAGTGCACAGTATGGACTAAGAGTTAATCAAAGAAAGATGAAGGTAATGAGAAGGAGTAGAAATGAGAATAGCGAGAAACTTAACATCAGGATTGATGGTCACGAAGTAGATGAAGTTAAGGAATTCTGCTACCTAGGCAGTAAAATAACCAATGATGGACAGAGCAAGGAGGACATCAAAAGCATACAAGCTATGGCAAAAAAGACATTTCTCGCCAAAAGGAGTCTACTAATATTAAATATCGGTCTCAATTTGAGGAAGAAATTTCTGAGAATGTACGTCTGGAGTACAGCATTGTATGGTAGTGAAACATGGACTGTGGGAAAACCGGAACAGAAGAGAACCGAAGCATTTGAGATGTAATGGTACAGACGGATGTTGAAAATTAGGTGAACTGATAATAGGTAAGTAATGAGGAGGTTCTACGCAGAATCGGAGCGGAAAGGAATATGTGGAAACCTCTTATAAGGAAAAGGGACCGGATGGTAGGACATCTGTTAAGACATGAGGGAATGACTTTCTTGGTACTAGAGGAAGCTGTAGAGGCCAAAAATTGTAGAGGAAGACCGAGATTGCAATACACCCAGCAAATATGTGAGGACGTAGGTCGCAAGGGCTAATCTGATATGGTTAGCACAGGAGAGGAATTCGTGGCGGGCCGCATCAAACCAGTTAGAAGACTGAAAAGTAACAAACAAAAAAAAGTCATCCACATGAATGCTAAAAGAAATCCGTTAAACTGCGGTTACACAATGAGTCAATGAAATCCAAAGACGTCAATTCAACTAAATACCTAAGAATAGATTTATGTGTCAGGAAGTCGTTTCTGAAAGTCTTTGCATGGAGTATGGAAGTGAAACATGGACAACAAATAGTTTGAACAAGAAGAGAATATAAGCCTTCGAAATGTGGTGATACAGAAGAATGCTGAAAATTAGATGGGTAGATCACATAACTAACGAGGAGGTACTGCTTAGAATTGGGGAGAAGAGAAATTTATGGCACAAATTGACTAGAAGAAGGGATTCTGGGGCATCAAGGGATCACCAATTTAGTATTTGAGGGCAGCGTGGAGGGTAAGAATCGCAGAGGGAGACCAAGAGATGAATACACTAAGCAGATTCAGAAGGATGTAGGTTGCAGTAGGTACTGGTAGATGAAGAAAATACTGGAGAGAGTGTCAGTGATATGATAATACAGGTTTTGGGGTGCGGCGGGATCTTCTCACGAAATTTCAGTCACCAACTTTTCCCCATGAACGAGCGCCAGGTATGGTACGAAACGGCTGAAATACTTTTCTCGAAAGTCCACACTTTTTATTGTGTACTTCATTGTCGTGTCCATAAGGCTCACAAATCTTTACACAGAACTTGGCAAAATCTTCAAAAAGATGGATAAATGGCGTAAACTGTTCGTTATATTCTCATTACATTTACAAAACAGTCCGTAACATAAGCACAACATCGAACAGTAGCACTCATTGCCACACTTGGCGCCAACCTACTACCAAAGGCAGTGGTAACATTTATTTAAAATTTTCGAAGTTGTTATGTAGGTATTAAAATTTAAATTGTGACATTGATTCATGTTGGTTTTAAAAGTCGCATATCACAAGTTATCACAAAGCATAATTTTTATTAATATTTATAATCAGGACTTTGACCAGATCTGTCTGAATTAAATGTAACAATACGTGCGTGACTAGGATTTCAGAATGAACATACTTTTGTATAAAATGCATGCCGAATACTTCCATAACTATCCAGTAGGCTAATGATACAGAAATAATGGATAAATACGGAAATAAACAGCTCCACAGCGAATCCATAGAATTAGTAAAGAATCGGCAAAAAGTGGTATCAAGCGGTTCATTAACAGTGAGGCTGGTATCGATAGAGTCAGTTTGAAAGGGCGAAAAATTAAAAAATCTTAAGTACAGCTGGAGGAATTTAATTTTTCATAAAAATTATACCAGCTGTGTCTCACCTTCATCCAGTTTAAATATGGATGTACGAAGAGTTTCACGTTTGTCGCATGCTACCTCTGTGGTTATGCAACGTCCAGCGGTGTGTAACAGTGTCCATTGTCCTCGACAACGTAACAGTAAAAATGCTGAATGCAACATTGCTTCCTACGCTGACGTCACATCAAACATCGTTCCACAGCGAGTCTCGGTCGGCTTTGAGACGCATCCTCTATTCCAGCTGCCTGGCACACAGGCATACGGGCAGGAGCTTCGCCAGGAGCGCACCGCTGGAGAGCTTCCAGCGCGGACGGACACACGTCTGGTCCGCAGGTCTGTTAATCCTTCAAAAGTCGGCGAGGCCTCAGCGCTGGCGACGTGACGTACGGTTCCAAGAAGGCGCCTCGCCGAGCCGTTTCCCCGCGCGCGCCCCTTTGATGTACGTCCACGGCCTCACCAGGCGCCGCTTTCCTTCTTTCCTCCGTTCGCGCTCGGCTGGACGCTATGACGGTGAATCGAGACTCCCGTAGAGACGTGTAGCATGCGACAGTCAGGTGCGCGACTGCCTTTGACTCCTTACCTCGACTGCCCACCGACGGAAGGCCTTTCCACAGTTGCGTTCAGCGGCGTGTGTACTGTATCTCAGATATAATCCATACATTAGCACTATTCGCTGAAGATCGTGTGTTGTCTAGGGGAAAGTGTCGTCGTTGGTCGTTGGCCTGACGCAACGAAACGCAAGAAAACGTGGAAAAAGTATATAGTGCAGAAAACATGAGCTGACATTCGATCAACAAATTCACCTTTTTATGATGTTATAAATTCATAACATTAATGGAGGGTGAGATCTAACATGTAACACAGTAATCTTTGTGTATACGCTTTGTGGCAGTTATTTGACATAAGAAGTTACAGAAAATTGACAAAAAATGAGCCACTGTGTTGTAAAGCACATCCTTTTTTCTCTTGCATTGTGAATATTTCTTCTCTCAAATTACACTACTGGCCATTAAATTTGCTACACCACGAAGATGACGTGCTACAGACACGAAATTTAACCGACAGGAAGATGATGGTGTGATATGCAAATGATTAGCTTTCCAGAGCATTCACACAAGGTTGGCGCGGGGGGCGACACCTACAACGTGCTGACATGAGGAAAGTTTCTAACCGATTTCTCATACACAAACATCAGTTGACCAGCGTTGCCTGGTGAAACGTTGTTGTGATGCCTCGTGTAAGGAGGAGAAATGCGTACCATCACGTTTCCGACTTTGATGAAGGTCGGATTGTAGCCTATCGCGAATGCTGTTTATCGTATCGTGACATTGATGCTCGCGTTGGTCGAGATCCAATGACTGTTAGCAGAATATGGAATCGGTGGGTTCGGGAGGGTAATACTGAACGCCATGCTGGATCCCAACGGCCTCGTATCACTAGCAGTCGAGATGACAGGCATCTTATCCGCATGGCTGTAACGGATCGTGCAGCCACGTCTCGATCCCTGAGTCAACAGATGGGGACGTTTCCAAGACAAAAATCATCTGCACGAACAGTTCGACGACGTTTGCAGCCGCATGGACTATCAGCTCGGCGACCATGACTGCGGTTACGCTTGACGCTGTATCACAGACAGGAGCGCCTGCGATGGTGTACTCAACGACAAACCTGGGTGCACGAATGGCAAAACGTCATTTTTTCGGATGAATCCCGGTTTCTGTTTACAGAATCATGATGGTCGCATCTGTGTTTGGCGACATCGCGGTGAACGCACATTGGAAGCGTGTATTCGTCATCGCCATACTGGCGTATCACCCGGCGTGATGATATGGGCTGCCATTAGTTACACGTCTCGGTCACCCCTTGTTGGCATTAACGGCACTTTGAACAGTGGCCGTTACGTTTCAGATGTGTTATGACCCGTGCCTCTACCCTTCAATCGATCCCTGCGAAACTCAACATTTCAGCAGGATAATGCACGACCGCATGTTGTAGGTCCCGTACGGGCCTTTCTGGATACAGAAAATGTTCGACGGCTGCCCTGGCCAGCACATTCTCCAGATCTCTCGCCAACTGAAAACGTCTGGTCAATGGTGGCTGAGCAACTGGCTCGTCACAATACGCCAGTCACTGCTCTTGATGAACTATGGTTTAGTGTTGAAGATGCATGGGCAGCTGTACCTGTACACGCCATCCAAGCTCGGTTTGACTCAATGCCCACGCGTATTAAGGTCGTTATTATGGCGAGAGGCGGTTGTTCTGGGTACTGATTTCTCAGGATCTGTGCACGCAAATTGTGTGAAAATGACGTCACATATCAGTTATAGTGTAATATATTTGTCCAATGAATACTCGTTTATCATCTGCATTTTTTCTTGAGGTAGCAAATTTAATGGCCAGTAGTGTATATTCCAGCAATAATCTACTAACATAGAAGGAACCCACTTCCCTTCATAACGCTTTTCTATGGTAGAAATGTCTTTATGGAATTTTTCACCATGTTCATCCGATACGTCACTACAGCTCTCTGTGAAGTAGTCGAGATGAGAGTCCATCATATGTACTTTCAAAGGCATATTGCACCCCAGATCTTGGTATGCTTTGATCATGTCATTCGCCGTTGCTTTGTACTTAGAAGCTCTTCTTTTTCCGAGGAAGTTTTGTGACACCTTCTTGAACCAGTCCCACGCTGTGTTTTCTTTTTCAGTTAAACGTGCTTCAAAATTTGCATCTTACTGCAGCTCCTTGATTTGTGATCTCACAAGTACACCTTCGTTTATTTTTGCAGCTGAAAGATGGGGGAATCTGGTAGCTAGATATGCAAACCCACTGCCTGTTGGATCCGTGGCCTTTACGAATTGTTTCATTAGGCCAAGTTTGATATGAAGCATTAGAAGTGGTATATCTTCAGGAGCTATTAGACTTACACGTTGTAAATTCTTTTCGACCACTTTCTCCGTCCAGGCCATTTAATTTTCACGTAGTGAAAATATCTGTCTTGACTATCCCACTCGCATAGAAAACAGATATACTTCGTGTAGCCTTGTTGCATTCCCAGTATCGTGGCAATTACTTTGAAATCTGCACATAAATTCCATTTGTATTCATTGTATTGTAATGAATTTAGCATCCTTTATACGAATTCGTAATTCTCTTTGGTCAAGCTGGAGGAAACTACTGGAACAGAGGGTATTTTATTTCCGTTATGGAGCGAAACACCCTTGACACTCGTTTTCGACGCATCTGTGACAAGTCTCCACTCCTGTGAAATATAGGTGAAGCTCAGCACTCTCATTAGGCCAGTAACATCACTGCAAAATATGAGATCTCCGTCAGTTGCTAATTAGGAAGTAAAGGCATGTTCTCTGTGCCTGAACACACTGATTTTAGTACTTTGGTGGAGTAGATTATACTCTTGTAATATTGAACCAAGCAGCTGCGCCTTTTTTTATTTAGTCCTAAATCGCGCAATAAATCATTTAAAATCTGCTTATGTTAACAAATACGGCGAGGACTCACTTTTGTAGTGATATAAAGGATCATCATTTAAGATTTCTTCACTACTACTTACTACTTTGACCTGGAGCTCCTGAAGGTACTGGAAGGCTGTCAGAATGCTGCACTGGCATTCTCGCTGACGGCAGATCTGGGTAAACAATGTGCCTCTTCGATTTTTTGTGTGTAAAACCCTTTATGTTTGTTAGACAGAAATAAAAATCAGTAACGTGGTCCTTGGGCTCTCTCCAAACCATGGGCACAGTGAACAACGTCACATTCTCTTTATCTTTCCACGACTGAATTAGTTTGCAGTACCATGTTGCACAACAGAAATGTGGTGCCCATTCTTGGTCTCCTACCTCTACTCCAAAGTAATGTTTATATGCTTTCTTTATGACTGTTGAAATTTTCTTCCTGTTTCTGGCAAACGTGAACTTCCCACAGATATAGCAGACCTTGTCTGGCTTATACCGACATCCACAACGACTAGGCATTTTTGAAAATTAAGAACTACTTCTACAGTAATACATCTGTGCTACATTAGTACTAGAGAACTAGAGAAACGCTGATATGTAAAAACAAGCAGTCAATTTACCTTCAGCACCAGGCGAAATCGGTTTAAACACAGGAATTTATGAGTTCAGTTGTGCTCGGGAATATTACAGAGACGGTTACTTGCCAGCCAAAACACTCAATCATTGAGATTGACACAAATTACGGCTGACACCACTGTTGTAAACTCGATGCACCTGCCTCTGGGAAGCGTGAAGATTTACAGCAGAGGCAGCGACCGGCTGTCGTCGTTCGAGTTAATGATCTATTGCAGGTGTTCTTAAAGACATAAACGTGGTGGGGGATAACCCAGCGACGTCTGATTCCTTCCACCTGCTGTTGAACAAGAAACTGCTACTGACAGCATTCTTCAATAAGCTACCGGTTTCGGTCACAGACCGTTTTCCGTAACCCGTGCAACAAACGTCACCAAAACACAGGGTGTTTGCCTCAAACTGAGACCGCTAAATATCTCGAAAACGACACAGCGTGTTAACAACATGTTGCCTGTGCTAGAACTGGCCATCTCCTACCCACCCCTCCTGCGTGGGCGGTGTCGGTTCTGTATCTTCAAATACTGAACTTTTATTGCATATTCGGAGTCTATTTCAAAAAGACCTACTGTTTACTCACATAATTGTTTCGAATTCGTGGCAGACGGCGCTGTAATCGACAAATATCAAATGCTCCTACGCGGTGAAGAACTGATGCATTTGATTCTGCGGGCGTACTGATGCCTCTGATGGCTTATGATACTTTCCCTAAGCTGTGTTAAAAATATATATATATTCCAGAGTTTGAGAGGTGATATTATGGACCAGAACAAGACAAAAATGTTCACTAAGCATGGGCTTAAAAGTGCATGCCTTAAGAGGTGAGGGTATTTGTTCATGTTCAACACTGTGAAACATATCTCTTTCACTGCAAGATATATGCTATTGCGAAAGATCAAAAGATCTACGGAACGCACTGTAGGTTTTTTTTTTTTTTTTCGCATGTTCACTGCAATGTGAAATGTAACTGCTTGAAGCGCTGGCATCGCTACAGCTATTTGACGCCCCTGTGGTATGTTTGTAAACATGGCTTTAAAGTTGGGACCAACTATGGTTGGGACACTCTTTAATAACCTTACTTTGACTGGGATGGGAAGTGGGGGGGGGGGGGGGGTGAGCCAGAGGCACAATGCATGTTATTAATGGTGTGCGGATAGGCAGGTGGGATATGCTGCAGGCGACTTCCCATTCACAACCGCCGCTACAGCCATCCTCCTCTACGTCTGGAAATATCCAGGCAGATTTTCATCAAGCCGGAATAGAGGAAGTGGTCAGACTCTAAAACAGCTCTCTATTTTACTTTCTCTATTTTTGAATTCTGGATGCCGCAAGTGAAAAAGCGCTCCATCTGTTACATACTTTTTATTAATTTTGTAGTTGTTGGAACGTTAATTCTATTAATTGCCCATATAGGGTACTAAACATTTATTTACCTTCAGATATTTCCCCTTCAGTGCTTTATAAACCGCTTCACATGTTTCTGGAATTAGTTTGGTTAATGTGCGATGTGGTATACATTTAAGAAGTGGTCCAATGTAAGAGGTGTTATCCTAGTGTGTCATATCGTTGGCAAAGAGGACTAGAAGAATGGAATGAGGATTTTTTTCCAGTAATGAAACAATGCTGTTTTTCCATAGCCTCCATTTATGCTTGTAGTGACGACGAAAATTATGCCCTCTCTTCCGATGCAACGAGCAACTGCTTAAACGACCCTCGTGCAGCTGCTAAGGCTTTTACGATTGAGAATTAAGCACGGCTACAGGGGGTAAAAGTTCTTTTTAAGCAGGAGGGCGGCCCGGGGGAGTGGGGGAGGCATTTGTGACGTCGTTAGGCGCCGCGCTGTTTACGATCGCCGCCGATTGACACAAATAACGAAACTAATAAACGGCGTCCGGCGCGGCCCGGCGCAGCGCCGTAACGACATTAGGGCGACGCCCGGCCCCTGGAGGCGGGCGACGTCTGCGTCGTCGACGCTGTCTCCAGGGCGCGCTCCTTGGACGCCAGCCGCCGCCTCTGCCTCCGCCGCTGCACTTCCGGTGGTTATTAAAAATTATTGGAGGGGTCCTTCGGCTGCTCCCGACTGCGCCACGAAAACTGAATTACTGGCAGGCGAGGCGGAGGCGGAATGCCGATGCGCAGAGCGCCGCGCGGAAGGGGGGAGGGGGGGGGGGGGGAAGTCGTCGCCGGAGCAAGCGCGTTTACTTTGCAGGCGCCGCCTTCTGCTGCTGTGCCAGCTGTTATCGCGGACTGCGAAGGCCGCCACTTGGAATAGAGAGAGGTACCGGTACGTTATTTATTAGATAATAAAGGTATCAAATGAAGTCTTGTAGGAGGCTAGCGACCATTCTGGTAGATAGGATTAGATTTGTAGTCGCATAAAATGTCACAGAGCAGGTGAAGAATAGCTTTATTGATCACAAAGCACTGTGTTCCTACATACATGTAGGAATTTCCCACCAGCAGCTTCTTTATAAAGAATATTTGACAGTAGAATGAAATTTTCACTCTACAGCGGAGTGTGCGCTGATATGAAACTTCCTGGCAGATTAAAACTGTGTGCCGTACCGAGACTCGAACTCGGCACCTTTGCCTTTCGCGGGCAAGTGCTCTACCAACTGAACTACCCAAGCACGACTCACGCCCCGTCGTCACAGCTTTACTTCTGCCAGTACCTCGTCTCCTACCTTCCAAACTTTACCGAAGCTCTCCTGCGAAACTTGAAGAACTAGCACTTATGAAAGAAAGGATATTGCGGAGACATGGCTTAGCCACAGCCTGGCTCGGTCCAGCACACAGTTTTAATCTGCCAGGAAGTTTCATATCAGCGCACACTGCGCTGTGAAAATTTCTTTCTAGAAACATCCCCAGGCTGTGGCTAAGCCATGTCTCCGCAATATCCTTTCTTTCAGGAGTGCTAGTTCTGCAATTTTCGCAGGAGAGCTTCTGTAAAGTTTGGAAGGTAGGAGACGAGGTACTGGCAGAAGTAAAGCTGTGAGGACGGTGCCTAAGTCGTGCTTGGGTAGTTCAGTTGGTAGAGCACTTGCCCGCGAAAGGCAAAGGTCCCGAGTTCGAGTCTCGGTCCGACACACAGTTTTAATCTGCCAGGAAGTTTGAATATTTGATAGTGTCCGTATTGATGTTACAGGTATTTGAAACCCGTCTTTCCAACAACCAAAACGTGCATTCTCGCTTTACGCTTTTATCCATTTAAACATCGTCAGTGGTAGCGTTTTCGTGTTTCCCGCCTATATCGAGAAATGTCGGCTGGTCGTAAATTTCACAGATACTCCTGCATGTGGTGCTTATGATTTTTTAATTTTAATTTTAATAGCCAACAATCTCAGTTGCAACGATTACCTAGATTTTACGTAGCTTTCAGTCGGGATAACTAAACCTTCTTCAGAATTACAGTAACTACCGTTTGTCCATAGTGGACATCGTCAAGGTAAAACTACAAATCGATAAATTATCGTCAGACTGTAAAAACTTATCTGAAACTGCCTGGACCCCAATTCGCGACCGCGATGCGGCAGCCACGAGTGCTGTACTGGAACTGACCGTAGCGTCATGAGGCCCGCCTAGGCGGACACAATACCTTGCGCGTGCGCATAAACTGTGTGATAGTTACTTGTTGGGACAAGACGCGAACTTGACTCCTGACCTTGAATTTATTAGTAAAGTGAAATAAAAGATATAGCTGAGGAAAAGGGCGTATATGTTATCCTATGCAGAACGTACTTAGATCGACTGTTTTAACATTTATGAAGTATTCATTGGTCATGATATGAGGAAGACATCATGTGCTTAAAGGTATGGCCTGTCTAGGAAAACGTTGTGCTTAAGCACGAAGTTTAATCACCTAAAAAGAACTTAGGAGTGGGAAGGATAATATAAAGCCAACATCGTCATTATTATGACTAGGTCTAGAAATTTTTAAGACGTCATTGTTAAGCACTTGCTTACCTATGGTTACAACGCATGAACATGCTATTAACTTAGCACACAAATGGTCATTATTGAACTTATGAACAAGTCTATATCTAATCTGTAACATCCGGCAATATGGGCCATATAAAATAGATGGTCATTATTCAAGGTTAGTATATTTGACCTGAAACGGTCTATAATCATGTCAAAAACTAATGCACGTGCCTGATTGAGCTTCTTGAAGAAGTTATGGTTATGAGTTGCAGAAAACACTAAAGTAGGGGATAATGTGGCGGCAATGGGGTACTGAATTTTCCTTCGTGGAGGTGATGCACGCATATACTGTAAAAACTGTGTGTGGAACACTGCCATCATAATTCGGGCCTGGTGAGCACTGCCATTGCGCGTTGGGAATGACAGCGGAATTATGTTTAAAGCTAAAGTGTGACTTTGCGAACATCGCTCCGGTCAACACACTTAAAATAATTGACCGACGTAGGTCAATATGTACTTAAAGAACTGGTCTAAATTAGCTTTAGCTTTGACCATAATTGACTTCTGTGACGTAAATCACGACGAAATATTGCACAGTTAGTCTTTATCTACGCCCTCCTGGTCAAACATACGTCAGGAGAACTTAAACACTTATTGCGCAATATTTTGCGTTATATTAAACGAAACAATAACGGGATCACCAGGACGATGCGCTAGCAGACGATCCACACATAATCGGAAATCAGACTAAAACGGTGTTACTGACGAATGTAACTGGTTAAGGTTAAGCTCGACTCATCGACGTCCGTTTTTGTTTCAGGTAGATCTCATCGAGATGAATAAAAATGTGTTATATCATTTTAGTGTACAGATACTTTATATGGTGAGCTGATGTTTGTTTTTCAGCACTGCGGCGCGTCGCAGGCTTTTCTATGGCGGTCAGCCGCCACTCTAACCATGACACGAGTGACTCTGCTTTGAAAGCGGAAACTAAAACGTGGTTTAAAACACGCTAATACGACGTACCATTCGCTGTATTTTATTACAAAATGAGGAAAGCCGTAGCAGATATACGGGACGAGCATAATTATGAAACGGTATAATGTAAATGTAACATGAGCGCCTTGTGATCATATGGTGATGACGGATATATTTGACTCATTGTTGGCTATTGAGCTGCATGTAATGTCTTGGTGAGCATCACAGATTCTAACACGCTGAATGTAATTCTGCAAAGAGGCAGGGCAGTCTAACGTTGGCTTTTTTTTCCATTAGACGCAATCTTCGATGAAAAACATGCATAACTTATTATACAAACTGTACTGATCTCACTGAAATCTTCCTGAAAATGAAAATAGGTGACACACTAGACGCAATATTCGATGAAAAACATGCATAACTTATTATATAAACAGTACTGAACTCACTGAAATCTTCCTGAAAATGAAAATAGGTGACACAACATTCAGTTATGAATTTAAACTCATCTGTGTTGCCGGCCGGTGTGACCGAGCGGTTCTAGGCGCTTCAGTCTGGAACCGCGCGACCGCTACGTCGCAGTTTCCAATCCTGCCTCGGGCATGGATGTGTGTGATGTCCTTAGGTTAGTTAGGTTTAAGTAGTTCTAAGTTCTAGGGGACTGATGACCTTAGATGTTAAGTCCCATACTGCTCAGAGCCATTTTGTTTCATCTGTGTTGCTGACACACTGAGTAGATCTTTAAACCGTATTTTTTTTCTTTTTTGTTTATACGTACATCGAAAGTCGTGGTCTCAGATGAAGACTCCCCATGTGACTGAAACCAGCTACATAGACGGGTGATATCCATAAGTTAAAGTCGAGTACAAGTGAACAAGGAGTCGCGTCTTTCTATAGATGCCTTTATCTCTCTTACTTACCTGAATGACACCAGTGTACTTATAAACATTTTCTGAAGGCTATGTCTTCGTTTTTTGCTGTACGCCTCATTTCTTGATAGTTTCCAATAGATCTTCGACTGTCTTCTTTCTAAGCCTCCCCTTGGGTTTCTTTCCAAAATTTTCTCTTCAAATATGTCTATTAAAATTTTTTGTGTTTCAATGAATGTCGAAAAGTTTCTTTTCCTTTTTTGGATAGTTCATGACAGATTTCTGAGCACACTGATCCTTTGCAGAACATCACTGTTTCCTTTTCTTTCTGTCCAGTAATACAGGGACTTCCTCCTACGTGCCAACCGATTCTTCACAGAGTAGCACTTACATCCAGATATTATTACATAATTTGTTGAATTTATTCCCGTCTTATCCGATGATTTCTGCACTTTGCTGCTCCCCCTGGTATCATGCATGTTGCTTTCTGATGCCTTAACACGCGTTCTATGAGGTCCCTTCTTCTTGTCAGTGTCTCCCATAGATTATTTTCTCTCCCGATTCTGCAGAGATCCTATTCATTCCTTACCTCATCTATAGCACCACATCTGAAGCAATTCGATTCACTCCTTTCCTGATTATTCTACAGTCGATGATTCTCTTCCATAGAATGATGTGCTCCAAACATACTCAGAAATTTCTTTCTTATAAGTGACAATCAAATGAAAACGACAGTCAGATGAAAAGAAGTAAGAGAACTGTTTATTGTTTCAAAAGGAATCCCACATCTGCTAATACCCTGAGAGACAAGACGGGCAGTGTCTTCATGGGAAACTGTTTGCGGATGCTGGCGGAGCCATGATGGTACCCAATCGTGCCTCGTCGACCGCAGTGCCGTATTCTGCCTGTTTACATATCTGTGTAGTTGAATACGCCTGAACACGAGTGCCTATACAAGTTTCTTTCAGTCTATCTCTCTTCTTTGGTATTAAAATGTTTTTACTTTAATGTAAGGTACGATTGGGATTGTTTGGAAAAAGGTAAATGATATTTAAAACACTGATGGTGTCGCTGATGTTCTGCGCGCTCTTAAATACGCCTTGATTATATGCCGACGACGGTCAACGTTCCTAAGCAGGCAAAAATATTAATAAAAACGGATACAGTGTTGCTTGTAATGGTTTAATTACGTTATCCAACCTCGCGGGTAGCTCAAAGACAAACAGAAGTAGCCTGAAACTACTAGTATTATTGACCGATAAACTAATGGTTGCGTAGAGAGAGATACGACATAATCACCTAGGTAGCGTAAGGATTTGTACTCACGATAAATAATTTCAGTTACGTCACATTGGCTTCAGTTGAGTGAAGCATTTACTTCACAGAATTAAATTTAATTGAAAACTGAAAGATATCATGAAGGGTATTGCCTACTGCAGTTAAATTTATCTACGTAATTGCTTAAAAATGCTCATAAAATGAACTTTGCAATTATTTATGCTTTCAAATTATTATCAGTTTTCATTTATTATGTTAACTTGAGGGCGAAGCCTAGTATTTAATATTTTAATTAAATTTCACGTAATGGCCGTGTGTGAGCTGTTCCGACAAAAGAAAGCCGGATGGGCAGTCTCCCACAAAATTCACTCTAAATAATTAATTTCACTTAAATATTTCCACAGGGATGGAGATGACTTGAATAACAAAGGAGAAATTTTTTACCATATATTAAAGCCAAGCGACTTAATTCTCCAACAGAAGAGTCAAAAGTACTATTAGATCTTTGAAACAAGTGTCTTTAACACTAATGAGATAGAATATCCATGATTACAAAGGATTTCCTTACATTGAATAGTAATTTTTTCATACTGCAAGACAAATTTTATTAACATTTTAACACAAAAAATCATATTAACGAATTGTAGGTTTTATAATTATCTGTCGTGATAGCTAAGGTTTTTATCGGTAGAAATGCTCTGAGTTTTATACTTTGTTTACACCTTACATTCACACGTCTGGTATGGGTTTAGTTTAATTTTTATAGGGCTTTCCAGGAGACGTCACAGTATGAATTTCTGGGTCAAATTTTCTGTGCGTAGTTGAGTTTAGATCATCCAAACAGTACACCACAACTTGTTCTTTGTTCACTTCAAAGTGCCGTCACTAAAACATTTCTTCTAACATGGTAGCAAACTCATGTTTATACATCTCAAGTAAGAGTCTTTATTATCTCCGTTAACTGCACCGGTTTTAAAACAACTTTGTCACGTTACATTATTTTTGATTACCGTACTATCTACACCTTAAGCTTCTCAGCGAACGTGAAACACGTGAATGAACTCGTGCTGTCAGTTTGTGAATCTAATATAATGTAATCCCATACGGGTGTCCAAGCGAATCTGAAAAATTTCCTATGGACACATTCTTATCAATGATTACAGTTACATGCGATTTCACGCACAGGATGTGTCATTTAAAGAAAACCGTTAATTGTCTATTGATACACAAAGATTTCTTAGTCCGACACTCAGATGTGATTAAAGGTCCTCAGCATGAAGGTAGTATTTACAGAGAGAGAGGAAGGAAATATTTTGTATTTCTGTAGGGAAAATAACGACGACCCTACATTCGGTTGTTCTTAATTTCCTTCTTTTTCCTCTTTTCCGGCTGGCTTGATGTTGCCTTCCACGATGTACTCCCTACTGCCAGCCTGATCAACGCAGCGTAGCACATACACCCAACGTCCTGAGGTATATTTTCTATATGTTGTAATCTTTTCTCTATAGTTTTTATCTTTTTGTCTTGTCAGTTCTGCAAAGAAAACCTTCATTTCTTATTTGAGCACTCAATTTTTATCACCCTTCTGTAACACTATTCAAACGCTTCTCTTCACCTCCTGGTTTCCCCACAATCAATGTTTATCTCATGCACAATGCTGAACACCAGGGGTACATTCCTAGAAATTTTATTTCCGTGTTAAGGCCTGTGTTTGATACTAGTAAATATTTTTTAGCTGCAGATGCTCTTTTCTGTTGTGCTGTTCTTCTTCTTATATCCTCCTTGTGTCGTAAGTATTTCGTCATTTTGTATCGAAGCTGACGGAAGTCCAAGACTTTCTCTGCAACGTGGTCTCCAATATCGTCATTGATCTCATTTCCACTGCTGAATCTTTGCTAAAGTAGAAGTGCATCTAACGCATTAGGTTTCGCTTCAATCCCTTGCATTCAATTCATTATGCAATTGTTGGTAACCTGTAAGACACTGTTTTCATCTTGACAGAGAATCCTATCTTTTCCCCTTTTGAATTATTATGCAGATAACGTGGAAATCAATAGTCTCGAAAGCTTTAATGAAAGTGAAGAGGAAATTATACATTTTCATTTAATCAAATACTTGGCAGCTTCCGAAATTCTCTTAATTTTTTTCTCTCCGCATCATGGGCACCTTGCTCACTGCTTATCCACTGGAATTGTCCGACATGCACCTGTCCGTATTTCTACTTGCCGACGTCTCTGGCTATAGTAAATGGGCAGCCACTTCATCTCGCGACTAATGACGAACGTAAAATCAAATGTAATATTTATTTGAAGAAGGGAATACTCGCGAAATTCTAAAGAGGAGGGAAAAAGAATGTATTGTCAATATTTTAGGCGCTCATATCAGCAAGTAATGGCGATTGCCTCCTATTTTCCACTTGACAGAACGCGTGGAACTGCCCTTTATTTTGCAGGGGAAGTCTTCCCCTATTCACTGTGGGGGCGCCTCATCCGTAAGACCGGCAGATCTTTAAGTAAGATCTTCCACTGAATGCGTCAGGCAGTCGGAGCCGCAGATTTCCAGTTTATCATGTTTGCAAGCGATGTGTGAGAGTGTCACAATATTCGCTAGTTGTTGCTTCATCACCACAGCTACTTGCCTATACGCTTTTCACTGTGGAAAAACACAAAGATATTAAATTTCTGTGGGAAAAAGTCACTTTCCTTTGATCGTTATCAATATTTATTTAGCTTAGAGGTGATTCATCCAAGGTCCCATGCACACTGTCGTCTTCTCGCTGGGTAATGCAGCGTAATATGACAGTATAAAAGTAATAATTTAAGTAGGATGTTTAAGAAAAATGTGTCCATATTTTCACACGAGATAGAACTAGAATAAAGTACTACAAACGCATGCCCGACAACAATTACTTTTCGACATATTCCCAGACACAGCCATCTACTGTTGACAATATTGGAGCTGCTCAGTGCGGTCGCCTACCATTTTCACACTCTCATTGTTGCACAGCCCTCCATATCAAACACGCTCTTGTAACGGATGCGCATTGTGAATGTGCGTGGGGAAGAATTATCCGAATCTGATGCACATGTACAAACAAACAAATGATTACAATTTTAGAAAAATTGGATGATTTACTCTAGAGAAAGAGCTTCAAAAATTGAACAAGTCTATAAGGTATTGGTCCACTTCTGGTCTTATACAAGCAGTTATTCGGCTTTGCATTGATTGATAGAATTGTTGGATGTCCTCTTGAGGGATATCGCGCCGAATTTTATCCAATAACAAAGTCACGAGAGACAGTGCCGTCGCCACACAACACGAGCTAGTTAACGTGAAGTATCGCTCTCCAACAGCAGTCGTCTGCTTTATTTGGCTCGTAAACCATACAGTTTGCCCATGAAAATTAACGCGCGTGTAATTCCTACAATCGCACCAAAAAGTACTAGCACATGTGCTACCTCACATACCAGACATTACAATTCTGCCCACAGTGCCTACCATTAACAAAGAAATGCAGTGTTAAGGGCAAACATGTATCTCCTATGCACACAAAAAGTATTGGCACCGGAACGCCATCTGCTGACGCAATAGACACTGCGTGTTGTCGTCGGCCCAGTAGCTTGTCTGTTGCTGTATTGCGCGATAGTGGCCAGCATGGGGCCGAAGAAGAAGGAACATTCAGTGGCGTTGCGTGACAGAGTGGTATTGCTCCATTCACAAGGGAGAAGCTATCGACAAATCGGAGCAGATGCGTCTGTTAGCTACACCTCGGTACGAACCATCATCCGTAAATATAGAGAGACTTGAACAACAGTGAATAAGTGTCGTCCCGGACGTCGAAAAGAACTTACAACCCGAGAGCGTGGCCGTATCATCGCACTTTCTCGGAAGGAACCTGCTACGAGTGCAGCAACTATTGCCGAGGTTGTTTAGACAACGTCCGACAAGACGGTTAGTGTTCAAACTATACGAAATGTGTTGAATGAGGCTGACATGCATGGACGTTCTCCCAGGAAAAAGCGACACATATCGGAAACTAACCGGCAGAAACTCCTGCAGTTTCCCAAGAACTACATCAGCAAGCCTATGGAGTTTTGGAGCACTGTGATCTTTAACAAAGAACCGAAGTTCAATGTGTTCGCATTTGATACAAGAAAGAAAGTTTGGCGCAAGCCGATTACGGACCTCGACATCAAACACATGCCTGCCACAGACAAACACGGTGGGGCCGGTATCATGGTCTGGGGCTGTAGGGCGGCGTCCGGAGTTGGAAATCTAGCTGTAATCCACGGTACAATGGATGATATACATCGACGTGTTGCGAGGTAATTTACACGCTAATGCACAGACATTGGGCCTTACTGGGGTGTTTCATTTCCAGCAAGACACCGACACAAAACATACCGCCATGAAAACCCGGGAGTGGTTACTGTACAATGCCCCAGAAGGGTTCTACCACCACCTCAGAGCCCTGATTTGTACCCCACTGAGAACCTGTGGGATCATCTTGACACACAGCCGGCCGCAGTGGCCGAGCGGTTGTACGCACCTCATAACACTGTATGTTACTTTACGGACAGGTGATCTGGACATATTTGTAACCTATGGTGGCACGTGTCAGGTGTCACGTGTCTGGTTCTGTTCTGAAGTATATGTTTCGTTTAACCTACAAGCAATAAAATTTAACTGTGCCAAAACTTTTTGGTGCGATTGTATATTAGGTTTATTAAAACGAACGTTTCCTTTCTTGATCTTACGCTAGTCACGTTCTTCTGTCTTTTGCATAAATAAATGGTAACTTCAATATCAGTGAACGTGTAATAAGACAAAAATAAAAGATGCATGTCCCCTCAGTAATGGCATCAGCTTACATAAATTTACCAAATCGAACAAACTAACTCCTGACAGAGAGAGCACCTATATTTACATAACATCAAGTACAGCAGAAATTATTTCTATTAATTTCATAGGAAACTCGCACAACCTTTTTGAAAACGAGAAGGTGAAAGATATTGTACAGCAGGTGGTGAACCCTCTGCCGATCCAGCATCCGCACCACAACTTGGGACGTCGGTCAAGGACGCTATGCTGGAGCTCATCTTATAGCGAACTGGTATTGGATGTCACAGTCTTCTAAAGGTTTTAATCGCGGAAATGTTGCGAACATTTTATTACAACAAGATCGACCCGTTTTAATGACTCTTCAACGGGTCGTTGCATTAAAACTGCTTACTCTCATGACACGCGAATTACTCAGTGTGCTGGTGCTTAGAAACAGCATATATTCACAGGGTGTTATTTATAACATAAAATCCACTGGGCTTCTACTGAACGCTACAAATGTCATCTTGCTTTCTGTTTGTGACGTATGGAGCGTCCTTGCTTCTTATTGGTTCTACTTAACGTGGCACGTTGCTGAAATATACCAGAACGTACTTGGCGTTTCACGTGACGAAATGGCTTCTCAAGCAGAAATAGCGGGAAGTAACGTCACAAAGCTCGTACAGCGGAACGCCAACGTTACCTAACTTGTATTACGTGCGACGGCTTTACTATAATCTGGGACGCCACGGCAGAGTTGCAGCAAGTGGCATACACCTGCAGCAATTGACCAACAACAAGAATGAGATATTCACCCTGCAGTGGAGTGTGCGCTGATATGAAACTTCCTGGCAGATTAAAACTGTGTGTGAACCTTGCAGGAAGTTTCATATCAGCGCACACTCCGCTGCAGAGTGAAAATCTCATTCTGGAAACAGCCCACAGGCTGTGGCTAAGCCACGTCTCCGCAATATCCTTATTTCCAGGAGTGATAATTCTGCAAGGTTCGCAGAAGAGCTTCTGTGAAGTGTTCAAGGTAGGAGACGAGGTACTGGCAGAAGCAAAGCTGTGAGGACGGGGCGTGAGTCGTGTTTCGATAGCTCAGTTGGTAGAGCACTTGCCCGCGAAAGGCAAAGGTCCCGAGTTCGAGTCTCGGTCCGGCACACAGTTTTAACCTGCCACGAAGTTTCATATCAGCGCACACCCCGCTGCAGAGTGAAAATCACATTCTGGAAACATTCTCCGCAAAATCCTTTCTACCAGGAGTTCTAATTCTGCAAGCTTCGCAGAAGAGCTTCTGTGAAGTTTCAAAGGTAGGAGACGAGGTACTGACGGAATTAAAACTGTGAGGACGGATCGTGAGTCAAGCTTGGGTAGCTCAGTTACTAGAGCACTTGCCCGCGAAAGGGAAAAGTCCCTAGTTCGAGTCACGTTCCGGCACAAATTTTTAATCTGCCAGGAAGTTTCAAACCAACAAAAAGCCTGTTTTAATATATATTACACCTGCCGCTCAGCCAGGCTGGGCATCGAACTGGAAAGCCATCAAGACGGCGTCTGCTGTAATGAGGGTTACCACAGTGAAGATTCCATCGTCCATCCGTCGTCCTGACAGGAGCACCTGCCTAAGGGTCCAGCCACAGCAGCGATGGACGGAGTGTTGAGGCCTTCCCAGCTTACGAGACACTGGGCATGTGCCGGTGCCAGACGTCGAAGCCATGGCTCGCACACTGGATGTCTACACTCCTGTTACTCGCTATCGCTTCGCTAGCAGCATGGATGTGCCAGACCACCACGCCAACCTATAGTGAAATAAGTAAAGTTTTGTAAAAAAGTTTTTATAGCCAAAATCGCATAAATATTTGTTTTAGACAACCAGTTTCGACATGCTTGGCTGTCATCTTGTGGTCTTCAAAGTCTCTTGAACCTCGTTGTCAAAAATAAATAAATATTTATGTGATATTACCAAGTAAAACACATTGCTCCTTCTTGTTTCTCAACATGAGAAATTGCAACTAAAGGTTAGAACTGCGTTCAAATCGCGTATGACTTGTCCTGCGCAACTACCGCCACCTGAGACAATCTGCACACGTACATAAGTAATACCAGTAATGTATCTGAGTAATTGCCCACGGACATGTACCACTGAAACGCGTACTGGTATGACACTGGTCAATTCATATTTTGGTGCCAAGAATTTGAGAACGATTTTAGAGAGACTTTACCGTTTTGAACACAGATATGGGATCAGTTTTTCGGTACTGGCCCTATCTTCGGCCAGCCCCATAAAATTGAAAGAAAACATGAACATCAGCACGAAAATTATAAATTTATTTTTGTCCCTTTTGTCCGCTCTGAAATCAATTAAAAAACTCTGTATAAGATGCTAGAATGATGATTTCGATTATTGTGTGAACTGTAACTTGTCGAGCTGCCCAGATATATTCCCCACACCCGAAGAGTCTTTTAGGGGAGTTGTTGCTCTAGAACCGCGGGCATATGGACAGTGCGGTCACGTGACTACGACGAGCGCTGCCTTCGCCAAACTGATCGCAGGCACGATTGGCGGCATGATCATCAGCTGCAGCAAGTGGAAAGCAACATTTCCGAAGGGCAGCGACGTCGATCAAGTGGAAGCAGTGGACAGGCCGGCGGTGACTCAGCTGCGGCAGCTGAAGTGAATTGCGGCCTGGGCCCGCAATGTTGTAGAGACGAATGAAATGGAAAGGAGTGCTTGGCGTCGTTGACCGGGAGGCCCCTTGCGGGGGGCCACATTGGGCGACCTGCGTGCCGGATGGGGATGAAATGATGATGAAGACAGCACAACACCCAGTTCCTGAGCGGAGAAAATCCCCAACCCTGCCGGGAATCGAACCCAGGCCCATAGGACGGCAATCCACCACGCTGACCACTCAGCTATCGGGGCGGACGTAGAGACGAATGAACGAGTGCTAGGGAGAACTGAGAGCGAGTTGCTCGAGAAACTGGTGTCCTGCGGTACTGTCAGCCGGACGTCACTACGGTCTGCGCGGGGAGTCGCCACTGTGTGGGCACTACCGCCTGGTGGAGCGGTTGGTGTCTTTCCCCGGCCAGACGGATGGCAATCCTAGTCGAGGCAGAGAAAGGGGCATCCATATGTCAAGAGGAGCACTATCTGAGAGCTTTTGCAGCTGACAGTTGCACGCTGGTGGTTTTATGGTTGATGCAGAGCATGGTGTGCTATACAACGGGTGCACTGGGTGTCTTTGCTAGCCACAGGTTGTACACGGAAGTCTGTGGGTGTCAAGTGACAGGTTGTGGTTGTTTATTGGCGGTGCACAGGAGAGTGGGCGTATGATCTATGAGTGACAGCATTTCTGCTTGTTAACTACGCACTGTGTGCATGATTAATTGCGTTAATCATCAAGTGTGTTGTTTGAACTACACTGGCGGCGTGATTAAGTTGTTTGCGCAATTCTTCTGAGAATTCGTCTCGTTACTTGCTCTGAGGCACCTTAAGGTACCTAAAGTATGACAATTTTTCATTGCCAGGCTAGTCAGCCGATTAACTTGAAACTTGGTGTGCCTTTATAATAACTATTATAATTTAAACTTTACCGCCTCTAGATTGACTCTTCGTGTGAAGGGCCTCCCACAAATGTTGAAACAGATACAGAGTGTTTCGTTTCAGAAGGAGTTTCACTTTGACCTTTTGAGCTTGGTTCGTTAACTTTCACTCCATCGGCTAGCTGGGCTTCAATAGGCAAAAACACCTAAAATTACCATAGAAATGAATTAAATAAATAAAATTAGTTAATAATTCATATTACGGGAAAAAAAGCAAAACGAGGATAATGGAATGTAGTCAAATTAAATCGGGTGATGCTGAGGGAATTAGATTAGGAAATGAGACACTTAAAGTAGTAAAGGAGTTTTGCTATTTAGGGAGTAAAATAACTAATGATGGTCGAAGTAGAGAGGATATAAAATGTAGACTGGCAATGGCAAGGAAAGCGTTTCTGAAGAAGAGAAATTTGTTAACATCGAGTATAGACTTAAGTGTCAGGAAGTCGTTTCTGAAAGTATTTGTATGGAGTGTAGCCATGTAGGGAAGTGAAACATGGACGATAAATAGTTTGGACAAGAAGAGAATAGAAGCTTTCGAAATGTGGTGCTACAGAAGAATGCTGAAGATTAGATGGGTAGATCACATAACTAATGAGGAGGTGTTGAATAGAATTGGGGAGAAGAGAATTTTGTGGCACAACTTGACTAGAAGAAGGGATCGGTTGGTAGGACATGTTCTGAGGCATCAAGGGATCACCAATTTAGCATTGGAGGGCAGCGTGGAGGGTAAAAATCGTAGAGGGAGACCAAGAGATGAATACACTAAGCAGATTCAGAAGGATGTAGGTTGCAGTAGGTACTGGGAGATGAAGCAGCTTGCACAGGATAGAGTAGCATGGAGAGCTGCATCAAACCAGTCTCAGGACTGAAGACCACAACAACAGTAACAACAACGGGAAAAAACAGGCGTGAGAGTCCAATAAGACTCCTTGGTCCTAATACTGCCAGGGTGGCCGTATTGCTCTATACATAGATTTTCGGCCCTTCCGCACATGTGTCTGCCAATTCTAACACCCCTATCTTAAAATAAGTCAAATGTTTGAAAACTGCTATAAACATGCTTCAAAAGAATCATCATATATATAGCAGTCACAAAACTGATAACTCCAGTGCTTAAGAAAAGATACCTGAACAGCTGAACAAAGACTTTCAAAACCAAAGATTCACTTCTGCAGATCTATAACGTAAAACATGGCGCCTCTTCTTGTCTTTTGTCAGTAGGACATCATTTCCGGTCACGTGGATGCTGCCATCCGGCGAACTACACTGGAAATTCCTAAAATATTTGTGACTATTGCCTTATTTGGCGCTCCTATATTGAGTGAATAGTCCATTTTTTGTGTTTCTGTGTAAGAATTTATTTAGATACATGTGTAGGTAGTTTGGCAGAGAGCTGTGTGTAGATATCTTGTGGTAGTATTAGCAGTAGGCCAATGTGTAGGAGGGTATTATGTTCCTCCTTAAGTTAAGTAGTTTTTTTTGTTTAATTTGTTTTGCCATGTTATGTTTCACCACTGAACTTTTCTCAGATATTATGACTGGTTATGGCCGAGAGAGTGCATTCTAAATTATTGATGCTGCTGCCAGTTTTGTATATTATTCTTTGAAACAGTAATCGCTCTTGATCGCAATCGTTTTTGTTACAAATCGCATGTGATAATAACCGGTTTTTGTGATATCTAGATCATGATCAGACCACGTCTTATTAGGTGGTGAGCAGAGATGAACAGCGGTGTAGTTGTCCGTGCTCCGCTGGTCGACTGTGCTCACCATCTAATGAGACGTGGTGTGATTGTTGTGACCAGGTGAAACTACTTCCGTCTGGCCACCACTGTGGGTTCTTTGGTTGCTCTGGGATAAGGCTCAAACACTTTGATATATAAATGAATAGAAGATTTATTGACACAATTCTTTGCCACAGGAGTACTGCATAACTTACAACTTTCATGGACTAGCACAGCATCACTTGCTGCACTAATTAACAAACAGTTCTATTTAGGTACAATGGTCAACATTACGAAGTATATTTCATCAGAAATTTTAATTATCACTGACCTACTCAACGATGTAGCGGCGGTCTCGAACTGTCAGAGCTCTTGCTAGTTCGACACTATATTGGCGCTTTTATGCTGATAGGGAAGTTGTGGTTTTAGGAGGGCCCCATGAGTTTTCCAGGTTGTAGAGAGTCATCTTTAACGTCTGTGGTATCGATTGCCAACTTTGGTGTGGCAACACGGTCTCTGTACGCTATCCCACTGATACAATCGAAACTGGTCACGAATGACATGTGATTATTACGTTCTAATAAAATATTTTCAATCAAGACTGGTGAATATTCGAAAATATCTAATCAGATCGCTCTCTTTCCCAATAATGTTTCCAAAAATTATTACAGATCTTTAACTTAATAGGACACATTTTGTTGCATTGACTGTGTGGAGCAGTTTAAGAATCTTTATGGACTGCAGAAATATTTTGATTTATTCAAATGGTTCAAATGGCTCTGAGCACTATGGGACTTAACTTCTAAGGTCATCAGACCCCTAGAACTTAGAACTACTTAAACCTAACTAACCTAAGGACATCACACACATCCATGCCCGACGCAGGATTCGAACCTGCGACCGTAGCGGTCGCGCGGTTCCAGACTGTGGCGTCTAGAACGGCTTGGCCATCCCGGCATGCTTTGATTTATTGAGAGTATGTTTGCATTCTCTTGATGTGAAATATAGTAACTGTTAAATTGAGCCCCACGTCTACACAACACCCAGCCAGAACCGCATTCCACCTAAATCCTACAATCCAGAATCGTAAGTAAATTATCTGAGATTGTATAATTGAAAATAGCAAGAAAAACTGCAGAAAATGAGAACGGTCAGGCTGATTTTGTTTTGGAAGCGATGAATGCCTCTCGTACATTGAATCGCACGATAGATAATACGCGGAGGAAATTTGAAGACCCGATAAGACAGTGTCACGCGAGACGGCTCGTCACAAAGGGCTGGCGACAGGTGAGGGCGGAGACACCGCTGGTGCAGTCAGCTCGCTGGCTGGGCCGGCCGGCTGTCTGGCCCCAGCTGGAGGATAACGAGGGACGTAAGGCGGCACCGCGGCTGCAGCCTCGCCTGGAATTGGATTCCGGCCAAATAACGCGCTGATTAGAAAGCCGAGACGAGCCGGGCCGGGCCGGAGGGCGGCGCCTCCTCTCCCACCGCCCTCACCCTCCACCCCCTCCCCCACAATACCCGCCCTGCCACCCCCGAGGGACGGCCACCGCAACTGGACACCGCGTGAGGCTAGTCCCGCAGACAATAGCCACTGCCCAGCTCTGTTTCACTGCTCGCTGGCATTCATCGCCCATGTAACATTCATACTACTGTGGGCCTCGAAGTGTCTTGTCATTTCTTGCGACTCACATTACACTCCATTATAATGGTGGATACTGTGTTAGAATATCAAGAATTACGTCGAAGGAATCGGTCTGTCGATAGCAAGGATTTATAAAATATCGTTCTTGTGAAACACAACTAGCTCTTTACCTGCGCCAAGTAATCAGTGCTATCGGTAGGACAACTCTGATTTATTCTAGATTAGTATATTTCCCACAAGAGACTTCTAATCAAATTTCGTGCCTACGGAGTACCGCTTCAGTCGTGTGACTGGATCCGTGGTTTCCTGTCAGACAGGTCACAGTACATAATAATCGACGGCAAGTTATCGAGTAACGGAGATCTGATATCTGGCGTTCCTCGAGGAAAGTGTTATAGGCCCTAATACACACATATCAAAGAAAGTTTTGCGTTACCCCGGTTCCCAGAACTCCTGAAGACAGATCTTGACTGTGGATATTGTATCACAGACACAGTCCCTTTGAGTGCTCAAAAATGTCACTAAACGTGCCCAAAAATGTAAACGACCATGCACGAGCAGCGACTATTAGACAGAGCGGGTTCGAGAGCCGATCAGTTCCAGTCATTCCACCAGAAAGGAGGTACACGGCTCTGTAGTTCATGCATGCCTAAACGGTCAATTCTGCGGTTCGACTGCAAGGAAGGGCTCTCAACAAGGGTCCAGGCGTCACGGAGTGAACCAAAGTGATGTTATTCGGACATGGAGGAGATACAGAGAGACAGGAGTTGTCGATGACATGTCTCGCTCAGGCCGCCCAAGGGCTACTACAGCAGTGAATGACCGCTACATACGGATTATGGCTCAGAGGACTGACAAGATCGCCACCATGCCGACGACCACAGCGAGGTCCATCTTTCCAACCACGACACCATGCAGGGCGGTACAGATGGGCCCTACAACATGCCGAATGGACCGCTCATGGCTGACATCTCGTTCTCTTCACCGATGAGGGTCGGATATGTCTTCAACCAGACAATGGTCGAAGGCGTGTTTGGAGGAAATGCGGTCAGGCTGAATGCCTTTGACAAACTGTCCAGCGAGTGCAGCAAGGTGGAGATTCTCTGCTGCTTTGGGGTGGCATTATGTGGGGTCGACGTACGTCGCTGGTCGTCATGGAAGGCGCCGTAATGGCTATACGATACGCGAATGCCATCCTTCGACCAGTAGCGCAACCATATCGGCAGCACATTGGTGAGGTATTCATCTTCATGGACAACAATTTGGACCCCCATCATGCACATCTTTGAATGACTCTGAGGGATCTAAGCCGGGAGTGGGACAATCTGGAACAACAGCGCCTTGATGAATTTGTGGATGGTATGCCACGACGAATACAGGCATGCATCAATGCACGAGGACGTGCTACTGGGTATTAAAGATACAGGTGTGTACGGCAATCTGGACCACCACCTCAGAAGGTCTCGCTGTATGGTGGTGCGACGTACAATGTGTGATTTTCATGAGCAATAAAAAGGGCGGAAATGATGTTTTTGTTGATCCGTATTCCAATTTTCTGTACAAGTTCCGGAACTCTCGAAACCGAGGTGATGTAAAACTTTCTTTAATGTGTGTTCATAATCGATTTAGGAGACAATCTGAACAGCCCTCTTAGATTGTTTGCACATGATGTTGTTGTTTACTGTCTAGTAAAGTCATAGGAATATCAAAACCAATACCAACATGACACAGACACGGTATCCGTATGGTGAGAAAAGTGGCAACTGACTCTGAATAACGAAAAGTGTGAAGCCATCCATACGGGTCCTAAAATAAATCCGTTAAATTTCGATTACACGATAAATGACACAAATCTAAAAGGGGTCAATTTCACTAAATACTTAGGAATTACAGTTGTGAACAACTTAAATACGAACATTCACATAAATAATGTTGTGGAGAAGGCAAACAAAATACTGTCTTTTATTGGCAGCACACTTAGAAGATGCAACCGGTCTAAAAAGAGTCTGCCTATACTACGCTTCTCCGTCCTCAGCTGGAATACTAGTGTGCGGTATGGTATCATTATCAGATAAGATTGACGGAGGACATTGAAAATATCGAAAGAAGGGCAGCTCGTTTTGTGTTATTGCGAAATAGACAGAGTTAAGGGTATGATAAGCAAATTGGAGTGGCAATATTTGAAACAAAGGAAATTTTTTAGAACATTTCTCGTGGAGAACATTGGTTTTTTATTGCTTAAAAGTGAACATAAACGGTCACAACCGCAAGGACCTTCTCTTTTATGAGGCTACCGGGTTCGGTGTGTTTTTGCCCCTCTTCAGACCTCACACAATGATGATAGACGGTGGCGATGAACGGAGCAAGCGCTACGTTGAGCAGTCCCGTTCGTGGAGTCGAAGCGCTTGCTCCGTTCACCGCCACCATCTACCATCAAGGCGTGAGGTCTGAAGATGGCCTGAACGGACTGAACCGGTAACCTCATAAATAATGTTTCTTGCGGTAGTCCTGCTTATGTTCATTTTTATGAAACAAAGGCGTTTTCTCGTAGCGGCGAAATCTTCTCACGAAATTTCGATCATCAGCTTTCTCCTCTGAATGCGAAAATACTTTATTGCAACCAACGTACATGGAGAGAAATGAGCCTTGTAATAAAATAAGAGAAATCGTACGGAAATATTTAAATGTACCTTCTTCTCACGCGCTGTTAGAGAGTGGAACCGTAGAGAAATAGTCTGTACGTAGTTCGAAAGAGCCCTCTGCCAGGTAGTTAAGTGTGATTTGTGGATTAGTCATGTAGAGGTTGATGTAGATGAAATGATAGGTAGAATAGAATGGATAATAAACGAGGTTAGGGATACGGGGGAAACTCTCCTGGAAGGGACATACAATTGATGTCCTCAGAATTTGAATCTTCGCTAGCAGAATATTGTCCACCAACATATTTTCTTTTTTGACATGTCGGAGTAATACAGTTAATATTTTGGGACATGCAGTGTAAGATACAAACGACAATTTTATTAGAAAAACTTGCACCATAAGTGGAAATATTTTGTGACACCTATGTAGGTCACTGTACGTTAACTCTTTCACGAAATAATACGGAAATGGAGGCAGAAGATCACTGACGCAATCGCTGTCCTCATTGATAGTGACCAAGGATTACAGGGCGTGTTGAGTGGAATGAACAATTATTGATCGCAGGTTACAGACAGACGCTGAACGAAAAAAATGCAGAAGGAATGAGGAGTAGCAGAAATGAGACCTGCGATAAACTTAACATCATAATTTCTGAGCACGAAATGTCCAAAACGAAGAAATTCTGTTAACTACGGATGAAAGTAACACATGAAGGATGACGCAGAAAGGATATGAGAAGCAGCGCAGCACAGGAAAAGAACGCATTCCTAAAGAAAAACGTCGGCTAGTATCGAACGTAGATTATAATTTAAGAAATGTACGTTTGCAGGACCGCTTTGTATGGTATTCAATCGCTGTGGACAATCTGGAAAATAAGGGACCGAAGGGTTTTAGTTGCAGTGCTGTAAAATGATTCTCAAAGTTAAGTGTGCTAATAAGCTAAGATATGAGAAGTTCCTTTGCAGAATCAGCGAACACAGTAATATGAGGAAAGTACTGACCAGAAGAAGTGATAGGATAACAGTAAGGATACATCTCAAGGCATAAGGAAATACCTTCAGTGGTACTAGAGGGGCCCATAGATGGCAAATAGTGTAAAGGAGACACATATTGGAATATTAAGAAATTATCATGGACATTGGTTGTAAGTGCTGCTCTGAGATGAAGAGTTTGGCACAGTGGTGGTTGTTGGAGTGTGCCGCATCGAAACAGGTGAAACATTGCTGATACCGAAATAAAGTAGCTGTGAAGTAAACAGTAGCGTAGTCTCATCTGTCAATTCTGAACTCCTTAATACGCTACCGGCTTTCATGTTACATTATATCGTCATCATGCTCCTTGAGAAAAACTGGACTGGATGAAATCCAGCTTCCTGTAGTCGTTTTAGGAGCCACAGTAACATTACCGGAGTCCGCAGGTCTCTCACACAGCACACAACGTAACCACATCGTGTCCTACCGATTTTTCGGCAGATGCACAGAGTGATCACGTCGTTTATATCAGAGATATGTGAACACCTGATGAAGGTGTATTGCTGTTTACTTGAAACTAACCAGCCGAATTCCCAACCACCAACTTCTACAAACATGGACATAAAAAGATTAAAGTAGCTTTGGCTGGTGGCGATGTTGACCAATGCCACTGTCCAGCTTCGTAGTGACCAACTTGAGAGAAATAGCCGTAGGTAGTTCCTCAGCCATTCAGTTTGTCGTATTACAGTAGTAACTTGGGACAAGGGAATACAATGTCTGCTTCATAGACTTCCATTTCTATCGTGGAGGCAACAACATTAATTTATATTCATCCTTGGTGAAAATTAAATCTTATGAAATAACGAAGGATTTTCTAATGATTTTTCGCAACAAACTGACTTAGACCTATTTTTAGGTCACCGTTGTCGAATTTTGTTCCAGTAACACTGCCGTCCGCTGGTTGTACCGTGATCATCGCAACTTCCACCCCTCCAGCTGCTTTCTCTGGTCACACACGAGCGAACCGTGCCGCCTCCTCCTCTCCAAAGCCGCCAACACCCCCCCTTACCCCCCCTCCCCCCTCCACACACACACATTTCCTGCCACAACTTACACCACAGAGTGAGATTGGCCCACCGCTCGGTTGGCCGCCTCTCCTCGCTTCGCTTCGCTTCCAGCAAGGCTCGCTGTCAGTCGAGATCATCCCCGGAGATGGGCGATCAGTCGCAGGACTCACGGCCCAGCAACTTTCCCCGGGGGAACGTTATCCTCGATGGACAGGCGCTATATTCTGGACATTTTCTCGCCGTTTCGGTCGTAGGGGCTCTTCACACGGACGAAGAAGATGATGCAACATAAAAAAGCGATCCAGTTGTAGATAACTTCGCAATAAAAGGCAAAATATATCATTCCAAGTCACAAGTACTAGTAGGCGCGTGCTGACAATAAACAAGTTAATTGATGCTTGTCGAGCATATTTTATGGCACGGTGGAACAAATCGCTGAAATTAGCTTACAATGAAGTAGGCGAATTTGAGTAGATGTGCCATACAGTTAACTAACTAACCCATTAACACCTACTCAAATTATTTTAATGTAACTAATCGCTTTTAAACGTCTGTAAAAAATATTATAGTATGTACCCTAGTCCAGTGTAATTACAGACTACCATCATACGCAAATACATTAGAAAGTGATCTGTAAGGAATTACGTAGAATCAAACTTTGAGACATTGCTAGCAGTAAATCGTAATGGAATACAATGCATTCGTACATGAAGTTAATAAAAGTATTGTGACTATCCGGGTACCCAGTACATATCTCACCAGTTACATATTTTTTCTGTTTTAAACATGTAAATATAGGGACAAAATCTTTCTGGAACTTGCAATATATCCCGAGCACTAACAAACTCACATTGAAGCATCTGTTGTGTAAATCATTCATGAACATTTCAGAATGGCCTGGTGTTCGAAATGGGTCATGACATTAAATATATTTATTCGGTTAGAGATATTACTCGTTTTTATTCAGATAAAGACCTCTTTCAGTTTCTATAGAACATAAATATGGTGATCAACACGAAACATTTCTAATATGTCACAACTGGTTCAATACGTCGAAACAAGTTCTGTAACAACTTGTACTGCACAGGATGTGTGGGTAATATGTCACGTGGTTAACACTCATTACACTTTTATGAAGAGCGATATGGAAAAAACAATATGTTTCAACGACTCTTAGGAGCTTCTATATCGAAAATACGGCGATATTACTTTTGCTGCTATTTCTAGGGAAGAAAGACAGGAGCTGTTCTAAATATAAAGTCCAAAATCGTCTCTAGAGACTTGTTTTCAGCCTGTCATGCGATTTATACTTGCAAATGAAAGCGAAAACTTACAGAAGCGATAATCTTAGCCTTCAAATTTTGCACGTTTCCTGGCTTTTCTCATGAAAATGTCTTCGAAGTCTATGGAGGTAATCGCGCTAAAATAAGCCTTAGTTTTTTAAGATTAATTTCAAATTACATTAACTCTGGCAAATGTAGACATAGCAAACAGAATTTCGTCTTATTTTAATGAGAATTAATGGAAGTTTGTGCTTTCTTCGCTTCGATATCCGCGGCATCTAAAAGCCGAATTCATTTAGCATAAAATGAATTTAAATTTTTTTTTACTTTAGAGATTCGACCCTGAACTTGTATGGGATCACAGTGTTTATGCAATGAGAGCGAATCAAGAGCAATTTTTATGAGCGTTGTATCTCCCACAACAGAATCCCGCTTCCTATTGTGCGTCTCAAACACAAAAGAAAGACGTGAGGTCGTGAATGTGTAAAGTTTTAAAATTTTCTAAGTTCTTGAAATGTCTTGATACATGCTGGAAAAGTACTATCGTAATTTCAAAATGGGAATATGAATGCATAGTACACCAAATTCCAACCAGAATAAGCAGGCCGCATACCGTAAAAAAATAAAGTTTTAAGAAAAAAATCGTTGCTAATTTCAACATTCATAATGTTAACAAACTCTTTGTTTCAAGAGTTCTCAGATGATAATGGAGGAATTATTATTTTTATAAAAAAATAATATTTTCAGTACCTTGTAGAAACTATATGTTCCTAAAAATATTCTTTAATTGTACCATACTGACATATTTTGGCGCTATTACTTACCAGTTCTTTTCTTTTCCTAGGTTTTGATTGTATGAGACTGCCTATACGTCCTATACAGTGTGTCTCAGAAGGAATGGTAAACATTTGGGGATATGGGAGGAACAATCAGCGAAACAGAAGAGTCTAGTAAACAAGATCTGTATAACGCATTACTTACGGAGCTATGAGCACTTCTTCATCTTCGATACTGTGAAACAAAGGCCTCTACTGCAAACTGTTTGCTTTTCACATTCTGAGAGGTGTGAGTAGAAAATTTCCAGTAAGCATGGGCTTTAAAGTACTTAACTCAAGCGCTACGAGCACTTCTTCTTCTTCGTTACTGTGGAACTGTGGGCATGGATGTTAACGATACGCGTTTTAGAACCCGTAGTTCCTAGACTTTATTGTTCCGAATGATCGTTCCCGTCATATCCCTGACATCGACAGTTCCTCCTTGGACGCTCCGTATACTCTGGTAACATTTGCAAAGCCTACCTCTATGATACGGTGGGCTGTTCCAATGCAAACCGCGGACTAAGTTAATTTCAAGAATTGGGACGTCAAGAGGATGTAGATAACACCGAGAGTTCCGAACTGCCAATACGTCAGTACAAATGAAATGACCGTAGGTCTACCTACTTGCGAGTCAATGAAAATGAAGTGAATTGATAAGGACAACATAAATACTCAGCCCCCAAGTTTAGAAAATATCCGATTCGGCAGGGAACTGAAGCTGCGACACTGCGACGTACAGCCACCGGTGCTAGTCGCTAGACCACGATATCCAGACAAGGTGGTAGAGTCAGGCTGTGGGCTGTGCATGCACAGGGCTGTGTTGATAACAATCATGTCTGTGTCTCTGTATGTCTTTGTGTGTGTGTGTGTGTGTGTGTGTGTGTGTGTGTGTGTGTATGAGCGGCTGAGTCCCGCAAGAGTTTGGACATAGTGTGCATTAGGCACTGAAGTAATTACCGTGAACCATGTACGCTCATAGCTGTTTCTGTATATATGTGTGTTACAGACACCACTTTATGAAGCGGAAAAGGCCATTGAAATAAAGTCAATGCTGACAACTGAAAACTTATGACGGTTCAAATGGTTCAAATGGCTCTGAGCAATATGGGACTCAACTGCTGAGGTCATTAGTCCCCTAGAACTTAGAACTAGTTAAACCTAACTAACCTAAGGACATCACAAACATCCATGCCCGAGGCAGGATTCGAACCGGCGACCGTAGCGGTCTTGCGGTTCCAGACTGCAGGGCCTTTAACCGCACGGCCACTTCGGCCGGCACTTATGACGGACTGGCACCTGAACCCAAATTTCCCGCCTTATGTGAACAGTCACCTTAACTGCCTCGACTATCCAGACAAGCTTCCCATTTGACCCAAATTCTCACTTGTCACACGCTAGGAGTGTCCACTGCCCATTGACATCCTCACACGTCGACATACGTCCAATAGAACAGACACCGCACATGTACATAGCTACATCTACGAGCACAGACGGTTCATGGTGATTTCCATGGATATGCCCAGTCTGTCTGAATCCTTGCAGAACCCAGCTAAAAGCAGCACACAACGTGGTTAATGGACAGTGGACGCCTCTAACGTGGGACAAGTTGAGAGTTTGGGTCAGCTCGGAAGTGTGTCTGGATTGCCAAAAGTGGGGACTCATATTCCGAACCCAGACCCTGCACAAATTTTCACTTGTCACCGTTGAGTTTAATGTAATGTCAATTGCTTCCCATGTCTTTGTTTCTGTTAAAAAAGTTTGGTAGTATTTACTTCGTAATGGCACTTCATGTAAGCAACAGTCCGCAGCTCGTGGTCGTGCGGTAGTGTTCTCGCTTCCCGCGCCCGGCTTCCCGAGTTCGATTCCCGGCGGGGACAGGAATTTTCTCTGCCTCGTGATGACTGGGTGTTGTGTGACGTCCTTAGGTTAGTTAGGTTTAAGTAGTTCTAAATTCTAGGGGACTGATGACCATAGATGTTAAGTCCCATAGTGCTCAGAGCCATTTGAACCATGTAACCAACAGCTTTCCCTTCCAGCCATATTTATAGTTCAGTAACAGAAAACTCTTCGAAAAGTTTCGTATTCTCTACAGTAAGTCTGGTGATAGATCACACAACAGGATAATATAAAAGGGTATTTCACAGAACCGCAAACATTTTCGCGGCGTGGGTTTTCGTGTCCGTGATCACTTCAGCAAACTTCCCTGGGCATGTGTGTGCGTCGTCATGTTGTATCCTGCGAGGGTTTGTCAAAAACTTTTATCAGGAAAACAAACAGCAGCCTCCGATACGACGTTCCTTTCTTTCTTTTTTTTTTTTCAAAGTGTGAGTGACTCTTCGGAGATCTTGGTAGAACAGTGATTCATTTTGGCTGTTCAGGGAAAGTTCCACTTCGAAAATCACCTCGTCATCACTCTGGAACCAACTGGCAGGCGATGGTTTCTTCATTCTAAGAAAGAAGTCACGGGCTGCCGTGTTAGGGGATTGAGTGGTGTAAGACAAAATTTGATAGCCACAGAAGCATAATCTATGCTTCCTTCAATGCTTCATCCAGACCAATGGTTGCCACCCTGTGAGTAATTACCTCCTGAGGGGCAATATGTAATTTGTGGAGAGGTAAAATCAGAAGTGCACAATTGTGCTTCGGTCAAAAACCAAACTATTTTTAAAAGATTATTACTATTATCACTGTTTTGTAAGAATGTGACATTGGTTACATAAGTTAGCAAAAATAATGTTTCAGAATACAAAGAAATTAAAGATATTACCTCCCAATGGGTACTAATTTATATCAATTGGACAAGATGAGAATTTGGGCAGGACCAGGATTCAAACCTGTGTCACTTACTACGCAGATGCGCTGACCACTATGCTATGTGAAGACAGTGATCACTGCAACTGAGTGGACTACCCTAGCAAGCCTCCTGTCACATACAGATTTTCACCTCATATGACACACTACTAATTTAGTGCCCTTGCTCATTAGTCTCCTAGCTGATATGCCAAATCTGGCGCAACCTGCCATGGTTCCTATGTCCTCTCTGTAGGATCCCGATATGGCACCAGCCAATGTGGCGCCACCCCATGTGCTGCGTGCCAAGCCCTATGCACTGCCTCTGCCTGCCAAAAGACATCTGCCCACAATGGTGCTCTGCCTGCAGCGGCACCTCCACCTGATGCGATTCTCCATCTGCAGTGCACTTTCACTTGCCATGCTCCTTTGCCTGCTGTGCCCTTCTGCCCACCATGACAGCTTTGCCTGCTGCGCTGTTCCACTTCCACGTTCCTCTGTTCAACGGAAACACTCAGCGCAATCCTCTGCCCGCTCCAGTGCTTGCACTTGCCACTCTCCTCTGCTCACCATGCTTCTCTGCCACTCTCCTCTGCTCACCATGCTTCTCTGCGAGTACACTGTAGCACCTCTACCTGTTGTGCTTCTCCATCAGCCGTGACACCTCTGCCTGCCATGGTGAATAGACCCACTCACTTCTCCATCCAGCACAGCGACACTGTCCACTGAGTTCCTCCACTGATCTCTCACCTTTCCCACCATGGTGCCTCTGCCCATTGCCCTTCTTCACCCATTGTTCGTCTTCAAACGACACACATCTCTGTCCATTGTGCCCCTCCACATGCTACAGCGCCTTTATCTGCTCCTCTGTTGGTCACATTCCTCCATCTCCCATGGCGTCTCTTCCCAGTGCAATGTCGATCAGCCGTCGTGCCTCTGCCTGCTGTTCTCTGCGGCAACTGTACTTCTTCACACACTTCAGCAGCTCTGACCAAGGTGCTCTTTAGCCCACAGCAATATCTCCTCCCACCATGCTAAAATGTGCATTGAACTGCTGTGGTACTTATGACCGCTGGACTCCTCCACCTACTGCACTCTTCTTCCAAATGTGGTGCCTCCAACTATTGCATTTCTTTGTGTGCTATTCTCCTCTGCCCGTCACGTTACACTGGTCACTGTGCACCTTTGAACCTGCAGAATCTCTGCCTACCACACTCCTCCACCTGACATGATCCACCAACCACTGTTGAGTTTGCACCTACCATGCTCCTCCGCTTGCAGTGGTCCACTGTCGCTGCACTCCTCTGACTGTTGTGGTGCCTCCGTATTTCATGGCGTCTTGCTTTTGTACTCCTGCTCTTGTTGTGGTGCATCCAACACTGCGCTCCTCCCCCTGCTACGCTCCTCTGCCCACTGCGGTACCTCCTCCACCTGCCATGCACCTTTGACTGATTCACTCCTTCACAGTGGCCCTTCTCAGCTCACCATGGCACATCCATGCTGTGTTCCTCCACTCACCATTCATCTCTTCCCAGTGGAGCCTCTGTCCGCCACTCTCCTCTCGTGCTCCACCACCGACAGCAGTGCATCAGCCCACCTTGGTATGCCTGCCCACGACAATCTTCTGCCCGCTGTGGCACATATTCCCACAGTACTCCTCCACCCACTGCGCATCTCCACCCTCTGCACTCCTGAAACCCCTGCATCCACTGTGGTGCTTTTGACTGCAGCACTCATTCACTCACTGAGAGTCTTCATGTTACATAGCATCTCCATCTACTGTAATCCTCCTCTAACCATGGCACCTTCATGGTGGCTGCACACTCAAAATGCTCTTCCACCTGCTGTACTCCTCCTCCTTCCAGAGTGCTTCTGTCCACTATGTTCCTCCACCCACCACCTGCCTCCACACACCACTCTCCTCCACTCATGGTGGCAATTCCACCTGCTGCACACCTCCACCTGTTATAGGATATGCACCTGTCATGCTCCACCATCACTGTGCTTCTTCACCTGCTGGAACATGTCAACCTGCCACACTCTTTCATCGACTGTACTCATCCACCCTCAGGCACCTCCACAAGCCGCTCCCACCCACCTGCTGCAGCACCTGCACCTGCCATGCTATAGTGTTCACTGCACTCCTTTGTCCACCACCACACCTCCACCGACTTTACTTCTCTGTCCACTGTGTTAATCTGTCTGCTGCACTTCTCCATCTACACCTTTGCCCAACATGCTCCTCCACCAATGGCACTTCTCCACCTCCCACACTTCTCCACAGGCCACTTGGCCTCCGCCTACTGTACGCCTTCACCTGCCATGTTTCCTCCACTTGCCACACTCAACCACCCTCCATGGCATCTATGCCTACCACACTCCTTCGCCCACCACGGCACCTCTCACCACAGTGCCCTGTCACCTACCTGCTGTGGTGTCTTTGGCTGCCACAGTCCTCCACCCTCCTTGCTGACTCCACCAGGCGTGCTCCTCTGCCTGCCACACTTCTCCACATGCTGCGGTGTCCCTGCCAGCTGTGGTGCCTCCATCAGTCACAATGTCTCTACCTGCAGCACTTGACCACCCACTGCAGCGAATCCACCGACCTCACTCCTCTGCATGCCTCACTCCTCCGGAGGGCACCACAATCACTGGACACTGCCAGCACTATTTCGCATCTGTGGAGCTGTGTGACCCTGGCCACTACCTGATATCCATTTGCTGGGCTGCCTTTATAGGACCACCACTGCAGCTCTCTAACAGTCTAATGCCGAGTCCGACGCTGAGTCTCATACCGCGTAAACAACGAATCTACGACACAGCAGTGCCATACCAAGAGAACCAACGCCAGTGTGCCACATTCCGACTTTGCGGTGTAACCTGTGGTGACAGTCTGTGTGCTTTCGCTTGCATCATTATAGAATTGTACTCACTGCATAGATGTTATTCTTAATTGATCAGGACGATCGCTTGTGTTCTTTCATAGAGAATCAGTATTCTCTTGATTATATTTCCTATATAGAAATAAATTTCTGTTGTTCAGTACTACCTGGGAACCTACCTCATGTCTGCATGCACCATCCTACAACGGAACAGACTAAGGTGCTAAATGTCGTGGGATGGCGTTATTCACATAGATAGATGACAGTAGTGTCGTGCAACGAGGTATGTAAGGTCAGTGCATTGGTAGAGCCGTCATTTGTACTGAGGTAATTCATGTGAAATGATTTCTGATGTGATTATGGCCGCTCGAATGGAATTAACAGACTTTCAACACGGAATGTTAGCTAGATTCATGGGATATTCCATTTCCGAAATCGTTAGGGAAATCAGTATTTCCATATGCACAATGTGTAGCGAGTACCAACAATACCACATTTCTCACCACGGACAATATAATGACCAGCGGTCTTCACTTAACGATCGAGACCAGTTACGTCGGCTTAGAGTTGTAAGTGCTAACCGATAAGCAACACTGTGTGAAATAACTGCAGAAATAAATGTGGGACATACGACGAACGTTTGTGTTAGTACAGTGCGGCAAAGTTGGCTACAGCAGCAAACGACCGAACCGAGAGCCTTTTGCTAAAAGCTCGACATCGCCTGCAGCGTCTTTTCTGGGCTCTGATCACATCAGTTAAACCATAGATGAATGGAAAACTGTAGCCTGCTCAGATGAGTTCCGATTTCAATAAGTAAGGGATGATGGTAGAGTTCGAGTTTGTCACACATTTCATGAGTTCGTGGACCCAAGTGGTCAGTCATCAAGGCACTTTGAAAACTGGTGGTGGCTCCATAATGGTGTTTGTGTTTGCATTGAACGGACTGTGTGCTCTGGTGCATCTGAACTGATCATTGGCTGGAAACGGCTATGTCCCAAAACTTGTACACCATTTGCTGCCATTCATGGACTTCATGTTACGAAACAACGATGGGATTGCACCATTTCACGAGGTCCAGTTGTTCCCGCTTGGTTTCGAGAACATTCTGGACAATTCGAGCGAATGATCAGTTTTGTCCATACTACGTTGAGTTACTGCACTACCCCGGCAAAAGAAAGTCCGACGCGATATTAGAAGGTATCCCACGACGTTTGTCACCTCAGAGTACTTTATTACCAGTAGAGGTATCCCTGCTCTTCTTCAAACAAATGATTTTAACGGCCAGAGCTGTTACAGTGAAAATCAATAATTAAGAATTATACGGAGAAACAAAAAAATTAAATTGGAAAATAGTGCCTCACCTAACATTGTCCATTCCTATCTGTCGCTTTGAACGATGTAGAAAATGTTATTATTCAGTTTCTCCTAGCGTATTTGTTGAACAAGACCACAGTTGTACTGCCGGTCCATAGTTTCTAAAGCGGACAATATCTCAGCTATCAGACATGTCGCCATCATCTTCAGGTGCGTTTACGACCGGAACTACTTAGGGCGCGCGGCCGACTTACGAGGGCTATCGACAAAGTACATTACGTATTGTAATTAAAAAAATGAAGTATTGGAAATTTTTTTAATTATATACTGATGAAAGCTACACTTAAATACTACTTTTCTACATAGTTGCCATTTAAATTAAGGCACTTATCGTAGTGATGAACGAGCTTGGAAATTCCTTCGTCGTAAAATTCGGCCGCTTGCGCCTTCAACCACGTGGTTACCTCTTTTGGGACAGAAAAGGTGTGATTTTTTGGATTTCCTGAAAAGAGGCACTACAATAAACTCTCAAAGGTATTGCCAAACTCTGCACAACCTCAGAAGAGCAATACAAAACAAGCGCAGTGGAAAGTTGGGCTCAAAGATCTTGCTGATTCACTAAAACGCCCGGCCCCACACGGCAAATGCCACTCGTGAAGTTCTCGAATCTTTTAAGTGGGAGTTGTTTCCTCATTCGCCGTACAGTGCCGACCTGGCACCGAGAGACTTCCACTTATTCCCAGCAATGCAGCGTTTTGATGACGACCCACAGCTTCAAGAAGAGGTAACCACGTGGTTGAAGGTGTAGGCGGCCGAATTTTACGACGAACGAATTTCCAAGCTCGTCCATCGCTACAGTAAGTGCCTTAATTTAAATGGAAACTATGCAGAAAGTAGTATTTAAGTGTGGCTTTCATCTGCATATAATAAAAGAAATTTCCAATACTTTATTTATTTTTAATTCCAAAACGTAATGTAGTTTGTGGATAGCCCTCGTATATCCCCTCCCATCGCACGCCGTTCCCTCCGCGGTCCGTACCCGAGATGGCGCGTCAGCAGTCGTGGAGAGCCTAGCTTAGGCATTGTGGCAGCGTCGATTTGGTGGCTCTGTCCTCAATCGTCGCCAGGTTGTTGTGTCTGCTGAACGTTTTCTTAATTAGATCCAATGCTGTCTCCAAACTTTGCTGAGATTAGAGTGGCAGTCCCATTTGATAAGAGTATGCTTGGTGCGAATTTCTATGACTTCTCTAATGAGACAGTCAGAGTATTCGGAAATCAGTATTAATTTCCTGGTACGTTCGTATTCCATCGCATGATTTTCTGACACTGCTCTGCGACCTCCGAATTTTTGAGGTACATTAGTCGAGTGTGCCGCTGGTATCTAGGCGTCGAACATCGATAGTGTACCTCTTTGTCCAATATATGTCTTTCCCGTTGTTGCGGAATCTGTTGCACTCCGGCCTTTGATACTGGATGGATGACATACGGGGTTATTACAAATGATTGAAGCGATATCACAGCTCTACAATAACTTTATTATTTGAGATATTTTCACAATGCTTTCCACACACATACAAAAACTCAAAAAGTTTTTTTTAGGTATTCACAAATGTTCGATATGTGCCCCTTTAGTGATTCGGCAGACATCAAGCCGATAATCAAGTTCCTCCCACACTCGGCGCAGCATGTCCCCATCAATGAGTTCGAAAGCATCGTTGATGCGAGCTCGCAGTTCTGGCACGTTTCTTGGTAGAGGAGGTTTAAACACTGAATCTTTCACATAACCCCACAGAAATAAATCGCATGGGGTTAAGTCGGGAGAGCGTGGAGGCAATGACATGAATTGTTGATCATGATCTCCACCACGACCGATCCATCGGTTTTCCAATCTCCTGTTTAAGAAATGCTTCTGCTTTAGCCTTTTCCGTGAGATTTTCCAAACCGTCGGCTGTGGTACGTTTAGCTCCCTGCTTGCTTTATTCGTCGACTTCCGCGGGCTACGCATGAAACTTGCCCGCACGCGTTCAACCGTTTCTTCGCTCACTGGAGGCCAACCCGTTGATTTCCCCTTACAGAGGCATCCAGAAGCTTTAAACTGCGCATACCATCGCCGAATGGAGTTAGCAGTTGGTGGATCTTTGTTGAACTTCGTCCTGAAGTGTCGTTGCACTGTTATGACTGACTGATGTGAGTGCATTTCAAGCACGACATACGCTTTCTCGGCTCCTGTCGCCATTTTGACTCACTGCGCTCTCGAGCGCTCTGGCGGCAGAAACCTGAAGTGCGGCTTCAGCCGAACAAAACTTCATGAGTTTTTCTACGTATCTGTAGTGTGTCGTGACCATATGTCAATGAATGGAGCTAAAGTGAATTTATGAAATTGCTTCCATCATTTGTAATAGCCCTGTACAGTTCTTGTTGTTGTTGTGGTCTTCAGTCCTGAGACTGGTTTGATGCAGCTCTCCATGCTACTCTATCCTGTGCAAGCTTCTTCATCTCCCAGTACCTATTGCAACCTACATCCTTCTGAATCTGCTTAGTGTATTGATCTCTTGGTCTCCCTCTACGATTTTTACCCTCCACGCTGCCCTCCAATGCTAAATTTGTGATCCCTTGATGCCTCTTATGCGGTACTTTTTGTGTATGCGGCCGATGCGCGGTATAAAGGCTAGGGCTACCTCTTCCTCCGTCATTTCTCCCGTCTTCACAGTTTGTACTGCAGTTGCGGGACGAAGAGAGCACTTAATCAGGAATTTTGAGTATCCGTTTATTCGGAACACAGTTCTGAGTTATTCCAATTCCTGGGGCAGACTCTCTGCGTGCCCTCTGTGGACTGGAGTCTTTAGCACTCTGTTTCTCTGTGCAGAGTGGTGGTAGCTATCTGCGCGCAAATACAGATCATTGTGTGTTTTCCTCCGATATGCACTGTGGCCCAGGGTGCCATCATTTCTTCTCTTGACCATGACGTCCTGGAATGGTAGTCTTCCTTCTTCCTCGGTCTCCATAGTGAGGCATGGAAGTGAGATGTACAAGGAAGTCAAGGAATTTGTACTTTCCATGGGATCAGATAACGAACGTGCCATTCACATACCTGTAAAAGCCGTTAGGTTTCCATTTGGATGATGTCAGGACTTCCTCCTAGAATTGTTACATTTAGAAGTTCACAACCACTAGTGAGAGTGGACTGCCAATTCCAACTCCTTTCGTTTGCTCGTAGTATTCTCCATTAAACAGAAAATACATGGAGGGTAGGACGTGCCTGAAAAAGTCGATGGCCTGTCTGTCAAATTTCCGATCGTGAGTTCTACTGTCTCACATACGGGCCCCCTGGTGAATAATAAAACGACATGTCCTTCAGTCTGAAGTTTGTGTGGCGTGGGGAGTTGGGGAGTGTCAATGATGACCGCGTTTGCGGAGGGGTGGGATATATCAGATATCATGCTAAAGGGCAGGAGATATATTGGACAAATACGTTGCATCATCGAAGATCGAAACCGAGAGGACCAGCAGCACAGTCGACTAATGTACCACAAGTGGACGGTCGCAGAGCACTGTTTGTCAGAGAATTATGAGATTGAATACGAAAGTACCAGGACATTAATACAGACTTCGCACCAGGGATAATCTTACCAATTGGGACGGCTTCTATAATCTCAGCAAGGCTTGGGAGCCAGCTCTGGTTCCGGTTAAGAAGACGCTCAGCGAACACAACAATCTGGTGATCAGAACAGACAGAGCAACTACATCGACGCTGCCACAGTGCCGACGAAAGCGTTTTCAACACCGCTGACGCGCGCTCTCGGGTACGGACCGTGGAGGAAACGGCTTGCGGTGCGAGGGATACAAATCGGCCGCGCGCCTTTACTTTATTCTCATCCACATCTCTCTAAGCTGCTGTATGACTACTTGTCAGAATCACTGTAGTGTATGTTTGACGTTTTTAATTATTATTATTATTTTATTCCTAACTCAAAAATGGTTCAAATGGCTCTGAGCACTATAGGACTTAACATCTTTGGTCATCAGTCCCCTAGAACCTAGAACTACTTAAACCTAACTAACCTTAAGACATCACGCACATCCATGCCCGAGGCAGGATTCGAACCTGCGGCCGTAGCGGTCGTGCGGTTCCAGACTGAAGCGCCTAGAACCGCTCGGCCACACCGGCCGGCTCCCTAACTCATATAAATTACATTTATGATTTTAATTATTATTATTATATAAACCCATTAAATATACTAAATTCATTCATATTGTAATCCATGAGTGAAAAGTATAAAAATGCAACTCAGAAATTGTAAACCAAAATGAACAAATGCAATTGAAAAATTTTTACAAGGAATAAAAACCTGTAAAAATCCATTTGGCCAAAAAGGGCATTGCAAGCCTTAAAACAGCCCGCCCACCTCCATAACAGAAGAGAATGAGAAAAAAAAGAGAGACTCAGGAACTCAGTTCGTCAACACAACTGATGATGCTGACATGTCTCATTGTGCCAGTTGGACACTATAGACCGGTAGACTGTTCGATCATATAGGAAATATTTATAGAAATTGTGTAACTTATTTATTAATCTACCGGCTACACGAAATACCTGACTTGAATTCGAAAATTTTGGTAATGAAATAAAATCTCCAACCTGATCGTATAGCTTATTGCAATCCCACCAGTTTCCGAGTTAGTATGAACTAGGCTCGAATCAAATCTACGTGCTGATCTTGTAAACCGACCAGCCCGAGTGATTATCAGTCGTAGATCCGGTAGAGAGGCCTACCCGAGAATGGCTTTCAGGCAGTTTTCCACGCTCGCTTAGCGCGTTGGGGCGGGTCCCAATCTCCGTGACAAATAATACGGTTCACAAAGAGAATTGATAACGCACAGAACAAAATTCACACGGTTCGCAGGCAGACTGAGTCCTCCCTTACGTTACCTTTCCGACTGTGACGTCAGAAAGTACATCTGGCGGCAAATATAAAATAAAAATAATTTTACCAAATCGCTCAAAACAACAGGTCCCGTACGACGTGATAAACGCCGGTTGATAGAGAATTATATTAATATCTCCAATCCTTTGCTTGTCTCATTGTGAGCTCTTCTAGGATGATTACGAAGTCTCTCTCGATGTCATTCTTGTACAAAGCACTCTCTGTTGTGAGCATTCACTGAAGAATAAAATTATTTTAAATATATTCATAGAAAGAGCTAAGACTTTTTCTTACGGGAGCTACTTGGGTTCCGTGATCAAACAATTGAAATACGTATTTCGTAAGATCGGCTGTGGGTTGCGAGATATAAAGTTAGCGTTTTTCAGGAAACGAGAACGTGAAAATGCTGGGTAATGACGTCATGGTCCACCTGCTGTGTGTCTTCCGTTCTGCAGTGCTGCCATAAGCAAAATTGCCGGGGGTGCGGGGAAACGAATAATAAGATCTATTTTCTGGCCACCTAAGAAGACAAAGGAGATGCTGTGGGGGGTTAATAACGGTTTGGACTTTAGAATTTCTGCAATTTATAACATTTCTTGTGAGTGCAGAACAAACTACATCGGTCAATCCATCCGTTTCGTTTTCCGCCACGCTGTGCAGAATACCAGCGGCAAATTAAAAGGCGAGAGTATGAGAAATCAACAGTTATTGAGCACAGCCTCACAAACAAACACAAAATAATGTTTGATGAGAGCAAAAGTTTGTCCCACGCTTCTACACACTGGGATTCTGTTATTAAAGAGGTAATGAGAAACAGAATGTGCGAAAACAGCTTCAGGCGGGACAGCTATTGTATTACGAGTGGTGAGTCGAAGAGAGCACTAGACACGAAAGATACACAGAAATTCGCCAAACTGTTTACGATATCGCGAGAGCGGAGGTGCCACCAACTACGACATTAATACAATCTCCGGCAGGATGATGACAAGACGTGTGTAGGCTATAAAAGGCCACAACAGGAGTCACGAAAAAACCCATTGTTTCCCGATATGCTGTCGCGTCTGTACTATGACACTACATCTATGAACAGTGCATCTCAAGCCGGCCGGAGTGGCCGAGCGGTTCTAGGCGCTGCAGTCTGGAACCGTGCGACCGCTACGGTCGCAGGTTCGAATCCTGCCTCGGGCATGGATGTGTGTGATGTCCTTAGTTTAGTTAGGTTTAAGTAGTTCTGAGTTCAAGGGGCTAATGACCTCAGAAGTTAAGTCCCATAGTGCTCAGAGCCATTTGAACCATTTTTGAACCTCTTTCCACTTATTTCTCCAACTTTCCCCATTTCTCCTTCTCTTGAAAATATGGTGCTACCAACACATCAGTTTCCTACTCACTCTCCGGTTTCCCCCCTATCCACTCCAACACCTACTACCCAACGGACGGTAACGCACACCCTTCCTCCCCTTTTTTTGAATAAGTCATACAATTTTTCTGAATTGTAATCATCTGTAAGTTATGTTGCATCTGCCGATTTCCGTCGCATTCGGATAATTCCATCGTGTTGCGTCGTTTTTCCGCCTTGGAGTATATTATTTCTATATTTACCTTCCAGTCTCTAGATGATAGTCAAATATAGGGAAGACCAGCTGTTAAATGTGATTGTATATGGAAATGGAAATGAAATCCCATGCTTCTTGACAGAACGTAGGGAAATAATGCGGGAGACCCGCACCGCCTTACTACCCGAGGTCCTAACGGATGTGGTTTACCGTTGCCTTCCTCCGACCGTAATGGGGATGAATGATGATGATGAAGACGACACAAGAAGACCCAGTCATCTCAGGACAGGAGAAAATCCCTGACACTGCCGAGAATCGAAACCGGGACCCAGTGCTCGGGAAGCGAGAACGCTACCGCGAGACCACGACCTGCGGGCGCGATTATATATACCATCAAACATTTAAAAATGTCTAACATTTTTCAACAGTTCGTCACATTTGTTCTATTTATTTTTTAAAGCATTTGGCTGAGAAGGAGAACGCTGTACTGCTGGCAGTTCACTCTTTGCCCATATGCAGCTAGGGTGATAACTAACAGGTTAAAAATGTAATCACAATGACGGTAGCACCCAACAATGAACGATATCGTCGAAAGCTCCAGCTGTTACTCTATTTTGAAGCGGCAAGGAAACCGAGAATGTCTTACACAAGTCTAAGTAGTTTTCGCTTTCAAGCAATTACATTTACAAATGTGACTGCTTTACATCTTACTGATTTTTCAAGAACATTTTTTTTCCAGGTAAGGTACAACGTTCATTTCAGTCATTTATAACTCTCCAAGATTGCCGTTGTTAACAAGCCTTGGTGCACCACTGCACGCACTTGGCTTGGAGGCCACGTTAGGTACCCGGTCCACGAGAAATACGGGCCCCACAACGAACTTGTGACGTCACACTAGCTGGCGTGTCTGTCATACTTCGCAAAAGCCTGACTCCGTGCAACGCCCACGGGAAATTACTGCGTAACTGAGAGCTTACATGCATTTCAGGTGGCATTTAAGAATTATGAATATTGTGTCAAATAGTTACGGTCGCCGTAACTCGTTATATCTACAGTGTGACGTACGCGCCGCGGCCTGCCTTTCTCGTGGGCCTTGGTTGGACGGTTATGACGTCACTCGTCTCGGGCAAGTAAAGCCGTGACCCAGCGGCCACCCGACACACCTGGCCGCGCGCGCGGTGACAAATTAATGGCGCCGGCCGAGCGGCTAATGTCGCAGGTCCTCAAGGCGGACGCGCTGGCCCTGATTAACGACGACCGCGAACAGAGCAGGGCAGCCACCTGCTGGAGAGCCGCAGAGACAGCTCCCTGCGCCGAGCCAGCACTCTCCATCAAAAGCCACTCATCTGCCAGCCTGCAGCGTCATACACTACTGGACATTAAAATTGCTACACCACGACGATGACGTGCTACACACGCGAAATTTAACCGACAGGGAGAAGATGCTATGATATGCAAATTATTAGCTTTTCAGAACATTCACACAAGGTTGGCGCCGGGGGCGACACCTGCAATGTGCTGACATTAGGAAAGTTTCCAACCGATTTCTCATACACAAACAGCAGTTGACCGGCGTTGCCTGGTGAAACTTCGTTGTGATGCCTCGTGTGGGGAGGAGAAATGTGTACCATCACGTTTCCGACTTTGATAAAGGTCGGATTGTAACCTATCGGGATTCCGGTTTATCGTATCGCTACATTTCTGCTCACGTTGGTCGAGATCCAATGACTGTTGGCAAAATATGGAATCAGTGGGTTCAGGAGGGTAATACGGAACGCCGTCCTGGACCCCAACGGCCTCGTAGCACTAGATGACAGGCATCATCCGCATGGCTGTAACGGATCGTGCAGCCACGTCTCGATGCCTCAGTCAACAGATGGGGACGTTTGCAAGAAAACGACCATCTGTACGAACAGTTCGACGACGGTTGCAACAGCATGGACTATCAGCTCGGAGACCATGTCAGCGGTTACCCTTGACGCTGCACCACAGACAGTTGCGCCTGCGATGGTGTACTCACCGACGAACCTGGGTGTACGAATGGCAAAACGTCAATTTTTCCGATGAATCCAGGTTATGTTTACAGCATCATGTTGGTCGCATCCGTGTTTGGCGACATCGCGGTGTACGCATATTGGATGCGTGTATTCTTCATCGCCATACTGGCGTATCATTCGGCGTGATGGTATGGGGTGCCATTGGTTATACGTATCGGTCACCTCTTGTTTCTCATTGACGGCACTTTGAACAGGACGTTACAATCAGATTTGTTGCGACCCGTGGCTCTACCCTTCATTCGATCCCTGCGAAATCCTACATTTCAGTAGGATAATGAACGACCGCATGTTGCAGGTCCTGTACGGGTCTTTCAGGATTCAGAGCCGGCCGCTGTGGCCGAGCGGTTCTAGGCGCTACAGTCTGGAACCGCGCGACTGCTACGGTCGCGGGTTCGAATGCTGTCTCGTTCATGGATGTGTGTGATGTCCTTAGGTTAGTTAGGTTTAAGTAGTTCTACGTTCTAGGGGACTGATGACCACAGCAGTTAAGTCCCATAGTGCTCAGAGCCATTTGAACCATTTGAACCAGGATTCAGAAAATGTTCGCCTGCTGCCCTGGCCAGCACATTCTCCAGATCTCTCACCAATTGAAAACGTCTGGTCAATGGAGGCCGAGCAAGTGGCTCGTCACTACTCTTGATGAACTGTGGTATCGTGTTGAAGCTGCATGGGCAGCTGTACCTGTACACGCCATCGAAGCTCTGTTTGACTCAATGCCCAGGCGTGTTATGACCGTTATTACGGCCAGAGGTGGTTGTTCTGGGTACTGATTTCTCAGGATCTATGCACCCAAATTGCGTGAAAATGTAATCACATGTCAGTTCTAGTATAATATATTTGTCCAATGGATACCCGTTTATCATTTGCATTTCTGTTTGGTGTAGCAATCTTAATAGCCGGTAGTATATTTGGGGGAATAATTTCTTCTAATATACAGCTGGTGGCACAGAATTCTTTCGTCTCAGATGCAAACTCGTTAAAATGGTTTTTTACCATCTGCATATCTAAAAATATTTGACGGCTTCGATTTGATGGGAGTAGCGAGTGAATACATAAATGATCTACCAGCACATGCATCACACCCATTTCGACGCTACTGCTTAACATCAACATTGCTCGACATGTGATTTGTAAATATTTTCGTTTTAGAAAATGTTCACCAACACCTCACACTTCTATTAAGTCATTAACCCTAGCAATACCGAAGCATTTAGCATACCAAGGAAGGGGAGGGGGTACTTTATGCAGACATTTTCAAGTCTCAAACATCTACACTTTATATATATATATATATATGCGGACTGAAACGATAAAACTTATGCCAAGCCGAGAATTGAAACCCAGTCATCCTGCTCCCCAAAAAAGTAAAAAATTAACAACATTTTTAATTGTTGTTGTCTTACATTAAAACACAATTTTCAAAGTAGTACTAACAAGTAATTATGGTCCAGAACTTGAAAATACTTTTTCCAACACTCTTAGCTATATCAAACAACGTGACCTACCAAGCTGGGAGTATTTCATGACAACACACAAAATTTTAAATGCTTATTTCGATCATTTTTGGTGACTTACACTCAGAAAATAATTTTTAAAGAGGTTTTGATGTGTAAGTGTGGTTCTGAACCTGAAAATATTGATAAAAATTAGCTGTCGTAAGTGATATTTATCACACAAACTTAAATTTTTGACTTATTTTAACTGAAAATTTATGAAAGCTGGTAAAAGAATTCCCTAAAAGCAATAAAATATTTTTCAGGATTTTAAAGTGTGAAGTATTCCTTCCTTCCACCTCGTTTTGTGAGGTTTAGTTCACACAAGTTTTATGTGGTAGACAACTGCCCTCTATGAGCCTGCATCAATGTCTGGCAAGTGATTAAAGTACTATGTGAGGTTTAACATTAATAAAGTTAAAAACGGACAAAATATTGGCGACCGGTATATTCTGCCATTTGTGGAAAGCGTTTGATTGTGTCGTTCACGCTATTCTCCTAGGGCAGTTAAAATACAACAGTAAGTAGTTTCCATGTTGTCAAACTATTAGCCAGGGAGTGTACACACATCTTCAGAATGGTGAATCATCACTGCAGGTGTGCCACGTGGATCAACACTGGGTCTGCTCATGTTGTTACATATAAATTATCTTTCATTATGTATTCAAGAAGTAGAAATATTTCTTTCACCCTATGGTGAAAGTACTGTAAGCATACTAGGAGAAACTTGAAGATCTGAAGATTTATATTAAACTTCCATTACTAATTCACTGTCACCAAACTTCGCTAAATTACAATACATATCAATTCTGTACCACACAAACCCTGACCACACTATTAGAAATAATGCAGCAGAGTAAATCAACAAATGAAACAGAATATTCTAACTTCTCAGTTATTTTATTGATAAGATCCTCAAATGGAATTCATAAGCAACATACCGTCTGAACTGTCTAAGTGTAAGAACAGAGAGAAAGCCACGCTGTCCAGTACAGCTATTCGCGCCTTCTACATCTACATCTACATTGATACTCCGCAAGCCACCCAACGGTGTGTGGCGGAGGGCACTTTACGTGCCACTGTCATTACCTCCCTTCCCTGTTCCAGTCGCGTATGGTTCGCGGGAAGAACGACTGTCTGAAAGCCTCCGTGCGCGCTCTAATCTCTCTAATTTTACATTCGTGATCTCCTCGGGAGGTATAAGTAGGGGGAAGCAATATATTCGATACCTCATCCAGAAACGCACCCTCTCGAAACCTGGCGAGCAAGTTACACCGCGATGCAGAGCGCTTCTCTTGCAGAGTCTGTCACTTGAGTTTATTAAACATCTCCGTAACGCTATCACGGTTACCAAATAACCCGGTAACGAAACGCGCCGCTCTTCTTTGGATCTTCTCTATCTCTTCCGTCAACCCGACCTGGTACGGATCCCACACTGATGAGCAATACTCAAGTATAGGTCGAACGAGTGTTTTGTAAGCCACCTCCTTTGTTGATGGACTACATTTTCTAAGCACTCTCCCAATGAATCTCAACCTGGTACCCGCCTTACCAACAATTAATTTTATATGATCATTCCACTTCAAATCATTCCGCACGCATACTCCCAGATATTTTACAGACGTAACTGCTACCAGTGTTTGTTCCGCTATCATATAATTATGCAATAAAGGATCCTTCTTTCTATGTATTCGCAATACATTACATTTGTCTATGTTAAGGGTCAGTTGCCACTCCCTGCACCAAGTGCCTATCCGCTGCAGATCTTCCTGCATTTCGCTACAATTTTCTAATGCTGCAACTTCTCTGTATACTACAGCATCATCCGCGAAAAGCCGCATGGAACTTCCGACACTATCTACTAAGTCATTTATATATATTGTGAAAAGCAATGGTCCCATAACACTCCCCTGTGGCACGCCAGAGGTTACTTTAACGTCTGTAGACGTCTCTCCATTGATAACAACATGCTTGTTCTGTTTGCTAAAAACTCTTCAATCCAGCCACACAGCTGGTCTGATATTCCGTAGGCTCTTACTTTGTTTATCAGGCGACAGTGCGGAACTGTATCGAACGCCTTCCGGAAGTCAAGAAAAATAGCATCTACCTGGGAGCCTGTATCTAATATTTTCTGGGTCTCATGAACAAATAAGGCGAGTTGGGTCTCACACGATCGCTGTTTCCGGAATCCATGTTGATTCCTACATAGTAGATTCTGGGTTTCCAGAAATGACATGATACGCGAGCAAAAAACATGTTCTAAAATTCTACAAGAGATCGACGTAAGAGATATAGGTCTGTAGTTTTGCGCATCTACTCGACGACCCTTCTTGAAGACTGGGACTATCTGTGCTCTTTTCCAATCATTTGGAACCCTCCGTTCCTCTAGAGACTTGCGGTACACGGCTGTTAGAAGGGGGGCAAGTTCTTTCGCGTACTCTGTGTAGAATCGAATTGGAATCCCGTCAGGTCCAGTGGACTTTCCTCTATTGAGTGATTCCAGTTGCTTTTCTATTCCTTGGACACTTATTTCGATGTCAGCCATTTTTTCGTTTGTGCGAGGATTTAGAGAAGGAACTGCAGTGCGGTCTTCCTCTGTGAAACAGCTTTGGAAAAAAGTGTTTAGTATTTCAGCTTTACGCGTGTCATCCTCTGTTTCAATGCCTTCCGGTTCACACAGAGCACGCCGATTAGCCTGCTAGTCAAGATGCAGCAGCGCCATTATGAGTAGAGCTCTGTAGCTTTTTCTACACGATTTTACAAAAACTACTCGTAAAAAATTGATTTTTACATTATGTATAGCTTTACATGTCAACTTCATAGTGAAGTGCCCATCATCTAGTTAAAGGTCGTACTTGCAGCGATATTTCCATTTAAGCGAGACAATACAGGAAATTCGAAAAAGTTTGCAATGATTTTGCGTTTTGTGCGTATTACACCTAGGTCCCTACAAATGAAATTTAGCTAAAATATTAAATTTTTGTTTAGATATGGGAGGTCTTTTATCTGTCTCTAGTCTCGAGAAATTGAAATTTATTTACCATGGTAGAGAAACTGGAATTTATGTACCAAATTCACTTCTGACCACACCGACAAGAGAATGTTTCAGAACTACGTCTTGGAAAATGATAGCACACTACGAGGAAAATATTTTGCCATATAGTTAACATATGGAACTTTCTTATCTGCATCGATATGGTCGACGCTACAGTTTTTGTTTAATTTTTTCAATCGAGTAATTCTATTTTTAAAAGTCATTGATAGGGAATGAACAGAGAATGCGCTAGAATGAAAATAAGTGAAAAATTTCTTTTCTTATGTTTCAGCAAAAAACACACAATGAGGTTTCCTGTAAGGTATTGACATCTTTGGTCCCCTATCGCTTGCTTAATAACGCATTCTGTTTCAGGATTCTGTCTCAGTAGCTATTGCAAGGTGAATGTGTAGTCCATCATGTGTTTTGACAAAAAAACAAAGTTAAACCTGCCAAAATGGAAATGTAGGCGTTCCTCATAACTGATGATGCTTCTTCAAATGAGAAATGGTTACCAACTCAGATAAAAATAAATCACCAATTCCCCCATAAATCATCTTCCCTCTTATCTGTCAAAACCGACTGGGTGGAAGAATGCAAAAAAATGTTTGTGAATTCCTAAGGGACCAAACTGCTTAGATCATCGGTCCCTAGCTTTACACACTACTTAAACTAACTTATGCTGAGAACAACACACACAGCCATACCCGAGGGAGGACTCGAACCTCCGACAGGAGGGGCCGCGCGGTCCGTGACATGACGATTTAAGCCGCACAGTCTCTGCGCGTGGCAAGTACAATACAAAATAGCACGTAGTTGTGTACACAATTTATTAAAATAATATATAAAGACAAAGGATTATACCAGATGGTTATAACTACTCTTTCCCTATTCAACACGTTGTAACATGGTAACTAATTATCGTACCAGGACCAAACTTGGTAGCATTAATGTCAAGAACATGGGGAAAGGAAATAATACAAAATCAATTCAAGAGAAACAATATGCTGCTACGGTACATCGTGCCACTACATTCCCGGTACCATTACTGCTACAAAAGAGACTCAATATGGCGCCCATCAGTGTCCAGAAAAGTTTGAAAGCCCAGGTTTTCATTCTGCACAGCAGAACGAAGTATGTCCGTAGGTATGCTGGCTACCTCTCTCGATATGCTGAGCTTCAGATCAGCACCTGTGTGATATTCCGCTTTTAAACCCTGTCCTTTAGGTAGCCGCACAACCAGAAATCACAGGGGAGTGAGATCAGGTGATTGCGCCGCCCAAGCACTTGAAAAGAATCAGCTGATTATTCGATCGTTTCCAAATGTGTTTCGGAGAAGTAGATGAACTTGCATGAAAGCTGTTGAGTTCAATGCGTCTCTCTCCTGTGGGGCAGACATAACATATTGATGAAGCAGTTTTCAGTAACCCTGACCGTACATACTGCACATCTTCGGTCTTTGAGCGTCAACAAGTCCAAATAGAATGCGGCAATGATGAGCGTAGCCGTGAAACCAAACCTTATGGTGACACGTTGACCATTCAGAGGAACTTCTCGTACAGTGTCTGGAAGTGAAGATCTCCACGCTCGGCGCTTTTGTATGTTCACCTCACTTATCAGAGAAAAATAAACTTAAGTCCTTGCGAGAAAGTGGAGACTGAAGTCAACTCGTCGTTGTGCGTCCTGTGGTGCGAGCTACTGTACGATAAGGACCTCATACGGATACTGTGGATCATGAGATGTTCAACTGTCATGACAGCACACGCACTGCCTGACGATCGGACACTGAGGGCAGCGTTGTCTGCCGTAGCGACAGCGATTTCATGAATCACCTGTGGTGCAACCGGTCGATGGCCTCTTCCCAGAGCGACGCCAGTTCTCCATTTGATTCGAACTTCATCTTGATTCGCACAGCAGGTGGAGAAAGAGGACCCTTCCGAAATCCTTTCAGCCGGCGATATTCCCGAAGTGCAGCTGCAGCATTACTGTTGTTTTGATACTAGAGCTTCACCAATAATTCCCTGCTCCTTTTGTCCAAGCTCAAGCTGACACGTCAACAAGTGCAGTGTAACTGGTCAGTTGTGTGAGACTATGAATCACGATGACTGATAACGGCATCTGGTGGCCATAGTTGGAACTGGACGGTGACACTGTGACGCATTGAAATCATGCACGCCATAATCGAGACATTAATGCTACCAAGTTTGGTAGTCGTATCGTATGGTAATTAGTTTCCGTGTTATAACGTGTTAAATAGGGAACGTATATATATATATAGGGTGTTACAAAAAGGTACGGCCAGACTTTCAGGAAACATTCCTCACACACAAATAAAGAAAAGATGTTATGTGGACATGTGTCCGGAAACGCTTAGTTTCCATGTTAGAGCTCATTTTAGTTTCGTCAGTATGTACTGTACTTCCTCGATTCACCGCCAGTTGGCCCAATTGAAGGAAGGTAATGTTGACTTCAGTGCTTGTGTGAACGTTCTGTGAACGTTTGGGCAGTCATTGTTGGTGATGTCTTGATTGGGCCCGATGTACTTCCACCTACGCTCAATGGAGCGCGTTATCATGATTTCATACGGGATACTCTACCTGTGCTGCTAAAACATGTGCCTTTACAAGTACGACACAACATGTGGTTCATGCACGATGGAGCTCCTGCACATTTCAGTCGAAGTGTTCGTACGCTTCTCAACAACAGATTCGGTGATCGATGGATTGGTAGAGACGGACCAATTCCATGGCCTCCACGATCTCCTGACATCAACCCTCTTGACTTTCATTTATGGGGGCATTTGAAAGCTCTTGTCTACGCAACCCCGGTACCAATTGTAGAGACTCTTCGTGCTCGTATTGTGGACGGCTGTGATACAATACGCCATTCTCCAGGGCTGCATCAGCGCATCAGGGATTCCATGCGACGGAGGGTGGATGCATGTATCCGTGCTAACGGAGGACATTTTGAACATGGAAAATAAGCGTTTCCGGACACACGTCCACATAACATATTTTCTTTCTTTGTGTGTGAGGAATGTTTCCTGAAAGTTTGGCCGTATCTTTTTGTAACACCCTATATATATATATATATATATATATATATATATATATATATATATATATATATATATATATATATTGTGCAACAAAAATTCGAAGTAAATCGGCAAAGATTTTCCTCTATACCAGAAATCATACGAGAGTGAGGACTGGGTGTTAAAAAAAAGAAAAAGAAAAAAAACGGATCGGCACTTTCAATTTTTTATTGAAACTAAACATTCACCTTTACAAATTATTAAATTATTATTCGCAGTCTTCCTTTATTGATACAGCTAGTGTGGATTATATGTTCTAGTGCGTATTTAGCAAATTTTATAATTCATGGAGACTCTCAATGAATAGAAATACTTCTTTTTAAAATTATAATTGACTTGAAAGTACTTAAGCAAAATACCGTAAAGCATAATGAACATTTACACAATTAGAATTTTCCTTAAAACACAATAATTATTTGCAGGACTGAGTGTAACAGGCACATATTTCTATTAATCATGATATAATAATCAAAGAATTTTTTGACAATTTATGTCCATGCTTCACACACACAGGCCATGAAACGATCTCACATAATGTCACAGTGAGGTAACATTAACAACCCTTAAGGCTGCATTAAACTACCAACACTTGACAGGATTAGTGAATTTCTTTTCACTGCAGCTTGAGCGACAACCTAGGATCCCCAGCAGCTTCAAACACGATTTAAATTAGTTAACGTTGAGGCTCCAAAGCTGTAACGTTGTCCCGTCCGTACAGTCTGCAGGCAGCCGCCAGAGCTCATCTCCCTCGGTGGTGATATAAAATCGCTTTAAAGTCTTTATCTTCCAGAAATATCAAGTAAAAAAGTCTCAAATTTACTTACGAAGTAGATCTTCATAGTGTGTCTCAGCGTGTCAAAACTCTGTTCTTTGTTTTAATTAGGGAAACAGTTACGGTAATTCTTTTTAAACAGATTACATCTTCCTACTCGTAAACAGCTTGAAACTTATCACGTCATATCATAGAAACTAATGCTCTCACAGCAGTACTTCTTTCTCGTCGATTCCTATGTATCTTGCTCGGAAATGAATCTCTTATAACTTTATATATATATATATATATATATATATAGGACGGTCAGAGAATGAAACGATTGTAGGGATGTTGCAGGGCGGATTATACTGAGACATAAATGTTAAAAAATAAATTCGATACGTTGCGCCGTTACAGGGTTATTTAGCACCGGAGTTAACCAATCATGTCGTCGCGTGCGCAAATTCAAATTTTAGCTAACCAAACAAAGCACTCGATGTGCAACAGCGCCCCGGCAGGCCGCTTCAGTGCGGGCGTACGACGCTCCGATTGGCTACTTTCAGTGCTAAATAACTCGGACACGGCGCAACGTATCATGTTTTTTTCTCAACATTTTTTGTCTCAGTACAGCCCGGCCTGCGACATCCTTAAAAGCGTTTCAGACATTCTCTAACTACCCTGTATAGCTTTGGTAAACATTTTTGGAATACAGTGATCAATAGATTATTATATTTTGACTAAAGTTCAGTCTTGATCACACCATTTATGGTCGCGCGGGATTAGCCGAGCGGTCTAAGGCGCGGCAGTCATGGACTGTGCGGCTGGTCCCGGCGGAGGTTCGAGTCCTCCCTCGGGCATGGGTGTGTGTGTTTGTCCTTAGGATAATTTAGGTTAAGTAGTGTGTAAGCTTAGGGACTGATGACTTTAGCAGTTAAGTCCCATAAGATTTCACACACACACCATTTATGTTTCAATGACTTAGGTAACCCGTTTCGGGTCCGCCTACCGTCCAAAGGGAGCCATGGGTCTGACGATGGTTATGTAAAAATAACCGAAACCGGTTACCTATGTCATTGAAACATAAATGGTGTGATCAAGACTGAACTTGAGTCAAAATATAATACCCTGTATAGGCTTCTGGAAAAGGCGTTTTTATGGAATTCTGTCGGTATTTAATTCGTAACAAGCACTTGGCGCCCGCCGCTGTGGCCGAGCGGTTCTAGGTGCTTGTCTGGAACCGCGCGACCACAGCGGCCGCAGGTTCGAACCTGCGTCGGGGATGGATGTGTATGATGTCCTTAGGTTAGTTAGGTTTACGTAGTGCTAAGTTCTAAGGGACTGATGACGTCTGAGCCATTTGAACCATTTTTTGAAGTATTTGCCTTGTCTCACAAAAAAATGTAAAACTTCTGAATTTTAAATACAGTATCGTTCTCAGTGATATTTCTGAACAACTTAACATTTTTTCTTAATTCTAATTAGGGCCGGTGCTAACTAGTCACTGTAATAGGTTTCGCGTGCCTAAAAATTTTCTTCTTTCACTGCATATGTCTGAAACTATTACACACTGAAATAACGTCTTGATGTCTACACAGAATGAAAAATATTTAATGTGCCGTCCATGTTTCCATGAGGAGATGAGGGGAGGTTATGTTATGTTATGTTAACCGGGGACCTAGAAACGACGGAGACGCTTCGTCCCCGCCACAGCCGCAGTGGTCCGCAACCCACGACGACTACCGCAGTCCACTTCACCCCTCCGCCGCCCCTCACCGAACCCAGGGTTATTGTGCGGTTACGAGTGTAGCCCCTGTGTTTGCGTGGTTCTTCTTCTTCATCCGTATCCGGATGCACCAATTATATCTTCCCTTCCCAGTGATTAGCAACGTAGTTTGCTTTGTCATTGACTTTCAAAATATCATCTTTAGTGCATGTTATAGACATATCTGGGCAAATCAGTAGGTGGTTCAAGTCCTGTATTGCTCCGCATTCACACCTATCGCTATCACTGTAACCCCATTTAAATAGTTTTGATTTGCACCCAATTACTACTGTGCGCCGCCGGTTTAATGACCTCCAAGTTCTAAAAGGTAGTTGAAATCTTGCAGATCCCTCCTCAAGTAGTTCCATTGTGGAGTGTGGCACCATTTCTTCCCAAGGAGATAGCCGCCTTGCGACGGGCTTGGTGGCGAGCTCTTCAGTAGTTTCAATGAAACTCCTGCGGGATTTCAGCCGGACACGTTGTTTTCGGTGCATATGCATCGGGTATCGAGGATCATTTTTTTGTTTTGATCTTTCGATCTCGGCGGCTACTTGTCTGCGGATAGTGGGTGGTGCTATGCCTATGATGGGATAAATGATGTCTTTGGGAGTTGGTTTGAGGCATCCTGTGACAATACGTACAGTTTCGTTTACGGCGACGTCAACTTGCTTAGCGTGGGCAGAGTTCCTCCAAACTGGCGCCGCATATTCCGCAGCTGAGATACTCAGCACCAGACCTGTGGTGCGCAAAACATGTGGTTGAGCTCCCCACGATGAACCTGTTAGCTTCCGCAGTATGTTGTTCCTGGCACAGACCTTTTTTTTAGTGTTGTGACAGTGCTGCTTAAAAGTAAGTGTTCTGTCCAACGTTACTCCCAGGTATTTTGGGCTGTTTGTATGTCTCAGCTCTTCCCCTTGCCACATGACTCGGAGTTCCCGTTTGGCTTGTTTGTTCCTAAGATGGAAGGCGGATACTTGAGATTTACTAGGGTTTGGTTTGAGATTATTGCCGTCGTAATAGGTAGCAAGTTCTGTTAAGGCTCCTGTGAAATTCTCCTCCACTTGTTCAAAGGTTTTATCCTGTGTGGCCACTGCTGCATCATCAGCATATATGAACATTCGTGTCTGGTGGCTAATGGGAAGACCATTGGTATAGATGTTAAATAATATTGGAGCCAAGACACTACCCTGTGCAAGTCCATTTTTCTGTGTCCTCCATCGGCTGTTTTTAGATTGTAAGGTTACATAGTAGCGTCTGTTCTGAAACATGCATTGCACGAACATAGAAAGGGAGATTATACACTTTCTGGGTAAGCAACTTATGGTTAACTGTGTCATATGCAGCACTGAGATCCAGGACTGCGACCCCAGTTACTTCTCCTCTCTGATAGCCGTCTTCGGTGTACTGTGTGAGACTAAGGATTTGGCCACAGCATGATTTTTTCCTGGTCGAAATCCAGCTTGTTCGTTAATGAGGGCTTTGTCCACGTAATCAGCTATGCGTTTGAGGATCATTCGCTCCAGCACTTTAAATAAATGACAAAGCAGTGAGACAGGCCGGAAATTTTTAGCTTCAGCTGGGTCTTTCCCTGGATTTAGTAACGCAATAACCCGAGCTTTCCTCTACAGTTTAGGAATTTGCATTGTTGTAATACAGTTATTCATTAGCTCTAGGATCCATGCTTGTACTCCCGGTCCAAAATGTTTAATTTGCTCAGATCTCAGATCGTCGAGGCCAGCGGCCTTATTGTTTTTCAAATCGTCGATGGCATCTTGTAGCTCCTGAATGAAGAACGTGCGAGCTAGGAAGCTAATCTCCTCGTTCAATTTTCTTTTAATTTTGCCATTCCTGATCTTCCTTTTAGTTTTTCCGTTCATGAGCAGTTGGTGAGCTATCTTATCAGGTGTAACTTCACTGTAATTTGGTTGTGGTTCTGTTGGGTCGTTGTTAAGACTTTTGACCAGTTTCCATGCCTTCCTACTGCTGTGCTTCATGTCCGTCTCTTGTAGGAGGTTGCACCACTTTTCCTTTCTCGCTTCGGAGGTACCAGACATCATTACCTCACCTGCCTGGATCGTTTCCTCTGAGAGGGGGTCCTTATTGTACAGTTCTTCATACTTTTTCAGAGCTTCCTTGCTGCTACCATTGAGTCCAGCGATATACTGGGTGCGGCACCCTCTAGGTATGCGCCGTCGGGAGATTTTCTTGACAAGGTCTATAAAAGTTTCATATGATTGTATCTCTGGTTTAATTTCCAAGGTCTCCTTATCAAGGTCCTCTATGAAAAGTTCCCAATGAGCTTTTTTAAAATTGAAGCGTCTCTTGAAGGGCATTACATCTGGTTTGATTACTGCAGTTATGCAGCAAGTTATTACTCTGTGTTGTGATCTTGGAATTGGGTCCTCGATTTGCTTTACAGTTTGCAGGGATACATTTTCGGAGACAAATATGTTATCTGGATTATATCCTCGCCTCCATCTTCCGCTGTTCAATGATGCAGGCAACTTTGGGTCATGTATCAATTTCAGTTTAGCCTGGTCTGCCCAGATCTCCAGCATTTCGCCATCGTCATTTGTCTCTTTGCGTGGTAGAGTAATGGTGGTGTACGCGTACGTGGAGAACTTGTTTGCGCACCAATCGCCGACATAGTGTAGCTGAGGCGGAATGAGGGGAACCAGCCCGCATTCGCCGAGGCAGATGGAAAACCGCCTAAAAGCCATCCACGGACTGGCCGACTCACCGGACCTCGAAAGAAATCCGCCGGGCGGATTCGTGCCGGGGACCAGGCGCTCCTTCCCGCCCTGAAAGCCGTGCGTTAGACCGCACGGCCATCCGGGAGGACTGCGGGGCTGTGGTTGATCAGTATTCCTTAGTCTTGCAACAGGCAAGAGAAACTGATCGAAATAAAGTCACAAACACAAGATTTAATCGAAGTAAGACACACAAAATTTAATGGAAATAACACTTTCCTGAAAGTGCGCTATGCGCTGCATGCTAATCAGGCAATGTGAAGACACCACTGAATTAAGAGTCACAGTGGGACGCAGATATCAAATCTTCGACGTTTAACACCGACGCCGAACCAGTTCTGTTGCGGTGAAGTGGCAATAGTAGAGAGGGAATCTGACCCCTTCATTTCTCTCTCTCTCTCTCTGTCTCTTTTTTTGCTATTTGATTTACAACGTAGATTGGGTTCTTTGGCTTATTTTGCGACACAAGTTGTAACGGATATGCCCATGTCAAGTTACTGTCAAACCGTATCTTACGTTTCCACAGCCAGCAAATGGTGTCCTTTTTCTTCGTTGCCTTCGTGGGCGCCTTATTAAGTGGAGCGTTGTCTATAAAAATTACAGAATTTTTCGCAAAGTTTCGAAGCGCAGACACCAGACAATTTCACAAAAATAGTGATTCAGCTCCTCGTGGTGTTCGGAGGTATTGTGAACTGAATAACAGCAGACAATTACGAATGAAAACTTTTGAGTTTCCGGCATGTGCTACAATTGTTTTTTTCCGTCTGCCGATCGGAGTGGCCGTCTGTCCAGCCTTCTGCTTTTAAACTGTGTCCCGCATTCACCCACATTTCAATGAGCCAAACGACATCGTAAAAAATTATCCCTGGTCTTTCTCCAAGAGAGCGGCGTCGCCAGGCTGCAGTACCTTGTCGTTCCATTAATAACGTGCGCCCAGAAATGGACTTATAGCGGAATCCTAACTTTTCCACAAGTAGTAACAAGGACGATTTACTACCCTGAAATAGGTGCGGTCGTAGAAGGGTAGCAGAGTGTCGGATGCTCCTTCTTTGAATATTACGCATATATCTGACGGCGAATCAGATTTTCCTGAAAAGAGATATGTAACCCTCCTCTCGAGGCGGCCCTTCTTCCTAGATGTCACCTCCCAGATTCTTATCACTGATCGCTCGCTGATGAATAGAGCAGGTGCAGTTCGCTCCGTCACTTTATCCAAAGGAACTAGAGCTGCTCCTGCATTCCTTTAACGTTTATTATGTAATGGATATTATTGTTACTTTAGTTAGAACGTTAAAGTGGTCAAGCTTTGATTATTTGAATATGTAAAAATGTAAAATAATGTAGAATATGCTGTAGCCAATCAGATGGACGTCTTCAGGAAAGGCAGCTGCCCTAGTCAGTTGTGCGATGATGTTCGGCACGCGGGAAAACGCGGTTGGAGACGGGCAGAGAGGAACAGTCTAGACACCAAAGGGAACAGTGCTGGTGCAGACGCGAAAGCTTACAGCTCGGCTGGACACACCAAAGTTGACAGTTCGGATTGAGACGTGAAAGAGACGGACGGTCTTTAGGCAGGTGGGGAGTGAAACCTTAGAAAATTTCACGTTGTGTGGTATCGCGGGACTTAGCCTCTGATCGGCGACCAGCCGCGGTCCTGCTGTGAACTCTAACTTTTCGCGTAGGTAACTTGTATTTCGCAATGAGACTGTGAATTATCGAACTGTGTCAAAGGGATGTGCGCTCGAATGTAACAGTAACTCTAAATACGACCACTTTCGCTATTAGCTTACTTACTGAATAAACATTATCCAAACCAAATCGCAACTATGTGGCCTACACCATTTATGGGTCGTTAATTTAGTTCCCGATATAATTACTACTGTTTTTATATGTTGTGTTAACTTTGTATTTCGCAAACTTGCCATCAGCCAGACAATTTAACCAAATGGCCTCAAGTGTCTATTTTAGGGCGAGTAATGCGTCACGTGCGGTTCAACCCCTAGACGAGTTTGAGCCAAGATATTTCGACGAAGAGCAAGCGCATTTGAACCGAACATCTTTGTGATGTTAGCTCGCACTTGGCTCTTATACATGTATGTTAGCCGTCTCTCCCTATAGCTTACTCCCATATTTCTCATACTTTCGAACATCTTGCACCATTTGACACTGTCTAACGCTTTTTCCAGGTCGACGGATCCTATGTATTTGTCTTAATTTTTCCTTAGCTTGCTTCCGTTGTTAACAGTAACGTCAGATCAGTCTCTCTGGTGCCTTTACCTTTCCTAAAGCCAAACTGATCCAACAGTTAATTTTGTTTTCTTTTCTTCTGTATGTGACTCTTGTCAGGAAATTGGATGCATGACCTGTTAAGCTGATTGTCCGACAATTCTTATACTTTTCAGCTGTAGGAGTCTTCGGAATCGTGTAAACGATATTTTTCCGGGAGTCAGATGGTTCGCAAATTTTCTTGCGGAATCGATTGCCGGTACTGGTAACTAGCAAGTGTGCTTTATTTTCTTTTAAAACGCGTGGTCAAGTTGGTGGTGTTTTGCTGTTAGAAGAAGGTAGACTGAATACGACTGTGAAAGTTTGTTCTGAGATAAATGTGGGTGTGGTTTCCCCTCTCGTCTCACCCAAAGCTTCCACATCGTGACTGCTCGAGGGTGCCATTCGCGTCCGCCTCCGTCGCAAAGCGCTCGGCGGAGGCGGAAGCGTGCGCAGCCAGGTCTGGAGCGCCGGCCGTGACGTATGGAGAGTTAATCGCGGCAAGACGCGCGGCCGCGTGCTAATGGCCGGTCGCAGCCAGCGTCTGTGATTAACGGTGGCGGCGGCGGCGGCGGCGGCGGTGGGCGGCGGGGGTGGCGTCGGCGACGCAGAGCCACCCGCCACGCCACAGTCCACAAAGTTGGCCAGGGTCGTCCGCAAGGCAGCACTAAGTGAATTAAGTCGCGTCAGGAGGCGCCGAGCCCCGCGCTCCAACTCAAAATTACGTCTCTCTCTCTCTCTCTCTCTCTCTCTCTCTATCTCTCTCTCTCTCTCTCTTTCTCTCCTACTTTCGTCTCAGAACTCGAGTGTAGAGAAGGGGTGAGCTGAGTCGACGTCACAAAGAGGGTGTGGGTAATGCATACCTCTGTTAGCATATACAGGGCGGGCAGAATGAAACTGGCCCTGAAAATATTTCACCTTAAAACAGGCAACCCATGTTACACCACTCACACCCAGGGTCGATGGTATGTGCAAGTGCAAGAGATACATTCTAAGACTGTGATCGTCAGACCTTTATGCTTAGAACCCAATACTAACTCTCTTGGGCGACAACAGGAAGGAGAGAGGGCGGTAAAAGTTGTGACTCACAGTGCAATTCAATTTTCACCGAACCATGCTTACTGATAGTATACCAATCACATATTTTGAATACACATATTACAAGGTATTGCACAAAATATTTTAAGTGAAAAAGAAAGTAATATATTGCAGCAACAATTATTTTTCTGAAGACTCCCGTAGTGACTCATTTTTCATAGCTAAACGGTACTTTGGCCATTGCCATCGCTACAGCATCCCATGTCTGTTTTGGAGACATTAGGACGTGGTTCAGAACGTCATATCCTTAAGAGTTCGTTTTGGTACAGGTATTTTGATTTTTTACACGTAGCAAGGTTTAATGAACAGTAGAAATATTTATTTCTGAAAGAACTACCTGTCTTGCTGGACATTCTTCTTTTAAGCCCGTGGTATCAGCTGCCAGACAGATTTTTGTTCTGGAGTGCTCTTCAGTGCATGTGAAAGGGCTGAGGGCGTTGGGGATCCAGAGTATGACGTGGATGTAGATGTACATGTGTAGTATGGAAGCAAATTGTCATTTCTCATTGAAAGAGATGCTGCGGGTGATTTATCAACCGACATACATTGAAGAGGATTTAGGAGTGTTAGTCGAGAGGGGAACTACGCTGATGAGCCAAAATAGCCGGCAGCGGTGGCCGTGCGGTTCTACGCACTTCAGTCCGGAACCGCGTGACTGCTACGGTCGCAGGTTCGAATCCTGCCTCGGGCATGGATGTGTGTGATGCCCTTAGGTTAGTTAGATTTAAGTAGTTCTGAGTTCTAGGGGACTAATGACCTCAGATGTTCAGTGCCATAGTGCTCAGAGCCATTTTTTGAGCCAAAATATTATGTCCATCTGCATAACAGCTTGTTTGTCCGTGAATGGAACGAAATACGTCACTGATTCTGCGTATCGGAAATCCGGCAGTTTTTTTGTAGGTTTGTGGAGCTATTTGGCATTAGATGTCTACGCATAGGTCAAGTAATTCTCACAAATAACAGGCCGCTGATTTTCGTACATGGTGATGCGCCCGAAAGCGACCCAGATGGGTTCCATAGGGTTTACATCAGGCGAATTTGATCGCCGAGACATCATCGTCAGCTCATTGCAACGCTCCTCAGACCACTGTATCAAGGTTTCAGCTCCGAGTCACGGACAATTAAACTACTGAAGATGACATCGCCGTCAAGAAAGATGTGAAGCATGAGGGGATACAGGTGGCCTGCAGTTGTCAGCGTGTCTTCGATTACTACCACAAGTCCCATGCAAACGCAGGGGAATGTCTCTCATAGCATAATTTTGCTACCATCAGCATGCGTCCGAGGCGTGCTGCACATTTAGAGCCGCCGCTCACCACGATGGCGGCGTTTGTGGAGGCGACCAGTGACCTATCGCAGCAGAAATGTGATTCACCCGAGGAGCCGACACGTTTCCATTGACCGACGGTCGAATCCCGATGCCCCCATGCCCACTGCAGTAATAACTGAGATTGTTGTCGGGTAAACATGTGGACACGTAGCTCCACGACAGTAGCACGTGAACACTCGACGATATTTGTTTACAGACTCGGCGTAATAACAATATGCCTTTTGTCAAAGACAGTTCTCTCAATGGAATTCCACATTTTCAGCCCATATCTTGGCTAGGGTGATACCCCATCATTGTCCGCTCCACTTACATACCTTTATTACCACGTCACGTGCCCTCAACGCCACAAGACGGCATCCAAAATGGCAATGGGCAGTGGTCGTAATGTTTTAACTAATCAGTATATGTTGAAACGCTCATCGAGCTATACCAATGTAGTATCTCAGTTGTTTCGCAACGTTACTTTCAAAGGCAAAGTGTGACATATCAACATCACAAGACTCATTTTACGTCCTTGTGAAATTAAACACCGTCTGAATAGGCCTCGGTATGCCCCACGGTACCGACCGACCGCCGTGTCATCTTCGGTCTTCTTGCGTAATCCCATGAGGATATGGAGGGGCATGGGGTCTCCCCACCCTCTCCTAGCCGTTTCCACTGACTGAACTTGGTGTCAGAGCTCATCGCTCCCCCTTCCCGGAATGTACAGGAATTAGGTGCCCTGTGTGTGCAGGTGCGGTTCCCACTCCCTCCAGTGACCTACCAAGATCTCATTGCTTCCGTGTCGCCGTTGTTATACGTGGCAGAAGTAGACAAAGAGGCTATGAAGTACGTGGTCATAATGTTCTGGCTGGTCACCGTATACGGACTCATCACAGTGCCAAATAGGGTTTATGGTAATGTGATGACAACACAGATTATCAACAATGTAGAATAAATTATTTGTAGAAACTCTACAAATACTTACATGTAATATGAACCTGAAGCATGGCAGTAGTTCATTGTTTGTGTATTGATCTAACTCTGGTCTAGCCCCAAATCCAGTGAACGATAACTAAGATCACTTGTAGAGTCTTATGTTGACGTCCTCTTGGCGTTGACTGTAGACACAGTCCTGATGCTGTCTTGATATACAGTTGATACTGCACGATGCTGTTTTGATACCGACTGAGTGGAGGCGTATAGCAGCTTATGTTTGGCGTTGGGGAATGCATTATCCCAAGCGAGCTATTTATGTGATGTGAGGCAGAAGCAAAAAATAGGTCTTGCGTTCTGCGCCCTCTATCAGAGGCTAGCCTCGGTAATAGACACGCTTCTACTTATAACTGTGGTCCGTATCTTCTAGAGAACACAGTAGTTTCCACTGAAGATCACCAACCCAGAATCCTCTCAGTAAATCTGATGGCATTGGACGTCTCTATCACTAACCTAAGTCTTCGTTCCGTATCACATCACTTCGTAGTTTTACCCATAGATGTTTGAACTTAGTGACTGAGTCCAGAAGTATTCTGTTACTATTGTGATCGGATATCATTGCTTTCTTTCCATCTGTTATGTGGATTATTTTGCTTTTAAAGAGAGCAGCCACTCAGGGATATCAGGTAAAAACAGTCGCAGTCGCACTGAGTTTCGTTACCAGTTATATTACGGTATATTCATAATTTTTACTTATGGACCGTCTGACAGCAACTGAATAAAACACAATTTAGTGCCATACGCGTTTCGTCTTTATTTTCTGCCAGGCATCATCAGTGGCCTGGAATATGTACATATGTTAGCTATTTTATTTACATTTTTGTCACTGTGCCTATAGGTTATAAACAGTTCTGGTGGTTGCTATTTCCTATTAAGTAGTAATGTTTTGAACTGTACTTACAGGTTGCGTGGAGAATTTCTTACATATTACTCTCCTGTTGCATTTTTGGTGTTGTTCTTCTTCTTATGAACGCCAATTTGCGGTTTTTTCCACATTCCACAGCACTATGCACTGAACGCTTGTTTTAATGCAATGTTTTGGTTTCTGTTGCCGACTGTCAAATAAGATCGAAACTTACGAGTGTAATTATTAAAGTATCTCTGGTCTGTTCTTGTATGCATTTGTGTGTGCGTTTGTGTATGTGTGTGTGTGTGTGTGTGTGTGTGTGTGTGTGTGTATGTGTGTGTGTTTTGGTGTGATATTAATTTAACATTTGTTTTGTGCTCTGTGTGTGCGTGTCTGTGTGTGTATGTGTTTTGGTGTGAGATATATTATTTTTATGCTGTGTATGTGTGTGTGTGTGTGTGTGTCTGTATTTTGGTGTGGTATAATTTATTTATTTATTTTATTGTATGTGTGTGTGTGTGTGTGTGTGTGTGTGTGTGTGTGTGTGTGTGTGTGTGTGTGTGTGTCCAGATGGTGTGGGGAAGAGTTTTCTTGTTTTTATGTTATCATTTCCTCTATTAAGTGTAGTAGGGAGCCTGTGCTGATGTGTATTTGTTCATTTATCCTGCTATGGCTTTCTGGATGTGGAAGTTTTCTTGTGTTTGTATAAGATGTTTGTCATGGTTGCTTATTCTCATTATTTTCATTTTTTGTTCCATGTTTGTAGGATGATGGTTGTAGTGTTTTAAATGCTCTGCAAATGTGGAATGGTTTGTTTCATACTTCCAACATCTGAAGTGTTCTTTGTATCTTGTTTCAAAATTCCTGCATGTCATGCCTATGTATACTGCACCACAACTTTGACATTCAAATTTATATATTCCTGATTGTTGGAATTTGTCCCTCTTGGTAGCTGGCTGGCTTAGGTGTGATTTAGTGTGCATAAGTTGTGTTACTGCTTCGTTCGTTTAGTCGTTTATTTTTTATCTCTGTAGGTTGCATGTACATAAGTCCATTCATTTATGATCGTTTATTCTTGGTGTTAGAGTGTTCCAGATGCAGTATCTCTGTCCTTCTTCTTCTTCAACACATTACTATTATATAATTTTGTAATCACGTTGGATAAAATTTAGCTATTGTGTGAACGGAATAAATCGTAATGAGAGATGTACTGGCAGAACTGAAGCTACCAGGACGGTTTCTCAGTCGTGCCTGGACAGCTCAATAGTTAAGAGCATTGTCCGAAAAAAGTACGGTTCTGGTTCGATTCTCGATCCGACACATTTTTCGAACCTGCCAGTAAGTTTTAACACCGCTCTGTGACGTTTTGCGTCACATCAAAGGAGCTGTTTGTGCCTGCGTCCTGCCATGAGGAATAGTGGCCGCTCATGACCCCTTTACTCTGGTAGCATGTGTAGAAAAACGTCAAGACGGGCTACCGATAGACGTCGACCGTCAGGAATCAAAATATTATTATGTACGCCGGTAACGCAAATTAAATTGCAATACATACACTTAGGAGACGTAAACTGGAGGGTTGTCAGTGACACTGCACGGCACGCAGTAACATACGTTTTGTAAGTAATGTCTTCAGCGGGTAAAAGACTCTCAGGAACCATTGTTACACAGATTTCTAAGGCATCGTATTGTGTGTTCACCAACGTACAAGGTCTTTTATTTTTATTTTAGGGGAAAATTTAGGATTACTCCATCTGGAACTCTCGTCTTTGGAACACAACAAGAGCTGCCTTTTAATCGCAGAAGCTTAAAACAGCTTTTTACTGAAATTGTGTTATTTTTAATGACATCCCAGTTATTTACAAAAGTCAGCAGTATTTTCTGTTGGATACATATTGTGTGACAGCTTTACGAGACGTAGGGACAATGTTCTGCAGTCATAATGAAATTCTTATCTCGACAACAAAATATTTATTTCATTGATTCCTTATGCTTTCCGTCATTTCGTCATTCCCTAAGGGCAGTACATTGTTGGTGCAAAGTAAAGCCTCCAACTTACTCTCTAAGTGCGTTTGTGGTTAGTAAGAATACGTTTGACTCAGTATGTTGCATCAACAATATTCTGTTGCTTTGACAGTCGCAAAATGCCGAAATGCGTAAGAAAGAATTAAAATAAATATTTCGTGGTCAAGAATTTCATTATAAGAATATCGTCCCTGTTGCAAAATCATTTTCTGTATGCCCCACTTACACAAAATACAGCACGGATGGCTCGACAAAAGTCACTCTCTCCTCCACAGACGCCACTGTGCAAGCAGCAGACCGAAATTGCGCTTTTTGTAACAAGAGCAAGAGCAAACAAATCCGATGCTCTCACAACAGATGTAGAAGAGTGTCCACAAAAATTCCGTGAATTAACCTGCCAATTGCGAAAGAACCACGTAATGTGGAAGTGTATGTGTCTGTTAAAAAGGTTCAAATGGCTCTAAGCACTATGGGACTTAAAATCTGAGGTAATCAGTCCCCTAGGCTTAGAACTACTTAAACCTAACTAACCTTAGGACCTCACAGGCATCCATGCCCTAGGCAGGATTCGAACCTGGGATCGTAGCAGCAGCGCGGTTCCGGACTGAAGCGCCTATAACCGCTCTTCCACAGCGGCCGGCGTGTATCCGTAGAAACATTTGTATGTTAAGGTACCATCTTCAACAAACCGCACAGCCGTATGCAGCATAGTCCCTTAGAAATAAATTTTGTAATCCAGGAAATACTTCTTGCTTCCTCTGTACTCTAGAGGAGTTAACTTCTTGTTCCGTCTGCCGACTAATGTTTTTAATTGAACTAGTAATAGCCGGCCGGATTGGCCGAGCGTTTCTAGGCGATAGTCTGGAACAGCGCGACCACTACGGTCGCAGGTTCGAATCCAGCCTCGGGCAAGGATGTGTCTGATGTCCTTAGGTTAGTTATGTTTAAGTAGTTCTAAGTTCTAGGGGACTGATGACCTCAGAAGTTAAGTCCCATAGTGCTCAGAGCCATTTTTTTGAACTAGTAATAAGGGCGCCACTTGAAAATAGAATTCATATTAATTTTGAGGGCTTGGTATTATTTGCTGTGAAACTCATATCTTAAATCAACAGAGATCGTGATTATGCTTTTAAGAATGCATTCTGACGTCGCTTCTCGTAACGCGATAGCGAAATGCTGTATTAGGTTTCGTGCGAGTTAATGCGCGGCGTTAGAGTGGGAGCTTCGTATCATACAAGGGGGCGAGCGATGTTTGTTGTGGTACGACCAGGGACGGAGCGGATGGAAGGGCGAGGGGGTAGGGCTGGTGAAACCAAAGAGGGAGGAGCGAGGGGGCCTGGAGACCTCCCAACTGCCAACGCTGTGGGCTTCATCCTGATAGGGCGGCAACCTGCCGAGCAGCCGTTCTTCATGTGACACCAATCACTGCATCTCCGCCTGTTCTGGAGCTCAATAAGGCAAGTCGGCTCTTCCAGTTAAGAATTTCCGGTATACTAACGATCATTCGTTGTTCACATTTTTGATGCATTTCCTACAATAGCCAGAGGAAATTCGTACTTTCAGAGAGACGTTACGACACCAAATTATAAAATTTAAAAATCTGTCATAATGTCCTCATTAATTTCTTACGTTAATGGTTTAACACTATAATACGTTACTTAAAGTTAGAAACTGTGTTCACATCCAGAAGCACAGTATTTGACAGAGCGCTCATTATCCAGATTGTAGTCATCCAATATTTGAGGACGAGACCGCTTAGCGACCTCCAACTAACTTCACTCTTGATTTCAAGCCCTTTCGAAACTTTTTGTCGTTGACACACCCACAAAATAAGGAAGGGGATACATGGTTCAAATGGCTCTGAGCACTTAACATCTGAGCTCATCAGTCCCCTAATACTTAGAACTACTTAAACCTAACTAACGTAAGGACATCACACACATCCATGCCCGAAGCAGGATTCGAACCTGCGATCGTATCGGTTGGGTGGTTCCAGACTTAAGCGCCTAGAACCGCTCAGCCACTCCGGCCGGCAGGAAGGGGATAACGTCTACGTTTTCGCTGTTCTTGCAGGATAACTTCAGCATCAGGCACGACGTTTTAAGGTATTGTTTCTTCATTACTTACTGTATCCAAAACACTTTTGCAGACAGTAACCACATATACAACCGAATGAACGTGCAAAAGTAATTTTGCAATAATCATTGTATAACACTTACTTCAGGATATATAACGTCATATATATTATGAACTATTCATTCATCCATCCATGAATAATCCGAAACTGCTAAAACCCACATCATTAATGTTTTGTGACCTCAGCCATGCTATACGTCAAATATTTAAAAGATTAATACATACGTAAAATAATCAGACAATATTGCAATTCCTGTGTTTCTTCGGGGACGCATGCATTTTTCATCCAGCAGCCACTAAGTGTTACGAAACAAATGAATTACAGACACTGGCCGCGAGTGGGCATTCGTCACTGGCATTTGTCATTGGCTGTCTTCGCTTTAATTCTGTACATGTGGTGTCTACATTCGTAACGCGTGGATAAGTTCAGAATTTGGATCAGGTGGGCGGCGTGGTAGTGGAGTCCCTGCTGTTGCGAAGACCATTGTCTCTGAATGGCTTAATGGGTAGGTCTACTGCCTACTAAGCAGGAGACCACGGTTAGAACCCCGTTTCATCACAAAATTTTCAACTTTCCCCAATTGATTTACGTCAACGCCCACTCGCAACCAATGTCTGTAATTCATTTGTGTAAGTTAATGTTGTCACATTGACACTGAATTTAACCATAATTCTGTCCAACGCCACGATGGACATGTCACACCAGGTGATGGTCTCACAGCATTTCTTACTCACACCTTACTCCTTCTTCTGACGTCTCTGCAATGGAGATCATAACTTCGATGCCTACCGTCGAAAAATCGTGATTTTATTACGTGTGTCCAAAAGAAACTATTCCGACACACATTTCACTGTCGAAAACAACAGTTCGCAGTACGATAAGCAACAGAACGATATTTTTGACAACGTCAGATCCTGCTGAGACCCTACACTAAGGTCATCGTGGGGATGCAATCCCATTGCATTTGATTTGACGCATTTTGAGTGTAGTGCGATTGCAATTTTTGCTCGGACATATACGGTGGAACCACTAGGATCCGTTCAAAACAATTAGACGAAATTTGAACATGGTTCAAAGCAGCAAAGGGCCTATGCATTTTCAGCGCTCGTGTTTGGTGTGATCATGGGTGCGACATTAACACGTGCTTTAATAAAATAGCGAAGGGTTCCTCTAAGATCCCCCAGTTTAACAACGCCCTTTGCGCCACATATGCAGCTTTGTTGAGCGATTTATAGATGACGACACCAATTCAATATCACGGCTGCTCTAGTGAGTGAAGGTAGGCAGACAGCACATAAGAGTCTTCGTAAGGGTTGCCTAACATAACACTCAGGCGCTAGAGTAGCCGCGAGACTGAATTGGCGACGAAGTTTCTGATAAGTACATGCTTAAAGCGCTTTTTTCTTTTTTATTTTCTTTATTTTTATTTGAACATCTGAACAATCAGGTAGGCTGGCAGCGGCATGCTACGCCGCTCTTCAGCCATAGTGTTGAAAATAACAGTACAATAATGGAGAATTAAAATGAACATAGTGACGGGCAAAAAATAGTGGTCACAGATACACAAAAAACACGGAGCCGTTCAACACTCGACGATAACGACACTGAAAACACGTTGACACGGCGCACATAACACTGATGAATCCGACAGCACAAGTGCACGTAGAAGCGTGACGGCGGACACTAAAAACACAAAGCGACGTCACACACACGAGACACTGATGGCGATGATCTCTGGCGCACGAAAATCCACGTAGCGTGTGCGAGTCCGGGGACCTGCCAAGAGGGGAAGAAGGGTAAGGGGGGGTGGAGAGGGTGGAGAGGAGAGAATAAAGATGCCAATGGCTGAGGAGATGGGAGGAGGAGTAGAGGGACAGGGGATGGGAGGCTCAGGGGAGGAGTGGGGAGAAGGGGAGGAGGGATGGAGGGTGCCCAAAGGAACAGACACAGGAAGAGGGAGGGAGGATCAAAGTTGGTAGGAGGGGTAGATGAAGGGGAGGAGGACATCATCATGGAGGGGGAGCTGGCGGAAGCCACCTTGGGAGAGGGTAAGGAGGGTGGAGAGATGGAGACCGGGTGGGACGTGGGAATACAGGTGCGGCAGCGGGCGGGGGTAAGAGAGGACGGGTGAGACAAGCGGATGAGGAGGATCAAGTTTGCATGAGGTGTACAGGATCCGTATCCTTTCCTTAAAGCGCCCAACAGTTTTGCTTAAATAGCGCCTCCGTGTTGCCTAAAGGGGGTGTTAGAGGACCGTGCCATTTTATTCAAGCTCATGTTGACATGCTGCATCCCGCCTCCACCGCCCTCCCCAAGCAATCCCGTCAAAGGAACGTGTGAAACAGGAGCTCTGAAAAATCAGTAACACCTTTAGCCACATTGGATCTGTTGTGTACATAGTTCTGCGCAGTCAGCGCGTACACAACTTTCCCACTAGAGGGCGCCCCACTAAGCACAACAGAGCAGGCGCAGTGCTCGTCTGTCTCCGCATTACGAGATGGCGCTGTCTTAGAGACGGACCAAATTCTGCTTCCGCCGATCCGCATATTAATATGCCTCGCAGCCAATGAGATTGCTGTTAACGTAGAACCTTTTCTCATCGCGGATCATACTCGCGCAGTGATACCTGAACACTCGAGGTATTATAATGAGTGTACAGACCTCCGATTAATCAGTCTGCATTAGTCTGCATTATTCTATAGTCAAGTTTCAGTCTGCGCCTAATAAGATTACCATATTCCTGTACATAGCCAAGAAGATAAATGTATAGACACTTTTGTCAAGTATCAGAGATGTGTGAGAATAAGATTAACGTACCAAGACCAAAGGAACTTCAGATAGTCAATTGTAAATAGCATCCAGAACCAAGTTAAGCTATTTTTATGATTGTTATTATTTTAATAAATGTGTGTGAAAATTAATCAAGTTCTGTTTAAAGTTAGTCACCGTCAATCTGCTACTCTAAGCGTGCAAGTGGCATTTCTATCGTCTGACCTAACGGCAGAAGATAAACACGCCACGATAAGACCACGAGACATATTGCTGACACTCGCCTACTTCGCTAGAGTGACAAGTCAAATAATCTGATGGTGTGTGTACCGAAGGTCTTACAGTACGCACACCACAGGATCACTTTCAGATTTCGTGGAATGGTTTTGAACATTCCCTAGAGGATCCACCCTAACTGACAAAGCAAAAATTGCGGTCGCTCTACATTCCAAAAATAGAACTTAGAACTACTTAAACCTAACTAACCTAAGGACATCACACACATCCATGCCCGAGGCAGGATTCGAACCTGCGACCGTAGCGGTCGCGCGGTTCCAGACTGAAGCGCCTAGAACCTCTCGGTCACACCGGCTGGCCCTACACTCCAAAGGGAACAGATCGCGCTCAGTGGAGTTGCGTCCTACGAACGTATTCCTGTAGAGCTAAACGCCCGGCGAGTGTCATCAGTGTCGAACTTCGTCAAGATATAGATGGATGTGACAAATCTCGAAGCATTAAAACAATCGTCAGCTTGGTAAAAGTGGGAAGAGTGTGTGTAGGTTGCAGTCGTTCCGAAGAGATAGAGAGGGTTGCACAGGATATAGTAGGATGGAGAGGTGCATCAAGCCAATCCTCAGATTGGAGACTACAGCAGTGTATATTGATCAGCCAAAACATTATGACCACTGCCCTCTGCGACACTGGATGCCGCCTTGCGGCGTTGCAGGCAAATATGTAATCGGAGCGGACATGGACGGGGGATCGTCCTAGGGAAGATATGGGCTGTAACTGGATAAATCCATTGAAATAAGTGACACTAACAGGGGGTAGATTATTATACACAGAAAACGGCGAAGCTGGTCGAATGTTCACGTACTTCTATCATGAGTATCTACGGAATGTGGTAAAAGGACAGCGAAACTACCACTAGGCGCTAAATCGTTGGATACCCACTGTTCTTCACAGGACATGGAGATCGAAGGCTTATCTGCTCTACAAAGTAGAATAGATGGTGACCCGTGGCGTCTCAGCCGATAGAGTGCAATGATGATGTACGCACAAGTGTTTCGGAGAACACCGTTAATCGTACATTGTTGAACTCGGAGCCCCGCAGCAGACCACCCGTACGTGTTCACATATTGACCCAACGACATCGTCAGTTACGACTGCAGTAGGCACGGGACCATCAGGATTCGATGAAAACGCATCGTCTCTTTGGATGAATCATATTATTGCTACACTAGACCGATGGTCATCTCCACAAACGCTGTCGTAGAGGTAAACGGTGGCTCAAACGTGCAGCGCGCCACGGATACACGCAGATGGGAGCAATATTATGCTGTGAGAGGCATTGCCCTGCACTTGCATGGTACCTGTGATGGTAATCGAAGACGGGTTGATAACTGCAGACCACCTGCATCCCTTCATGCTTAATGTCTTCTCCGAGGGGTGTGTCGGACGAGCGCGGCGCCTGCGCCTGCGCTTAGTGGGGCGCGCTCTAGTGGGAAAGTTGTGTACGCGCTGACTGCGCAGAACTATGTACACAACAGATCCAGTGTGGCTAAAGGTGTTTCTGATTTTTCAGAGCTCCTGTTTCACACCTTCCTTTGCCGGAATTGCTTGGGGAGGGCGGTGGAGTTGGGATGCAGCATGTTAACATGAGCTTGAATAAAATGGTACGATCCTCTAACACCCCCTTTAGGCAACACGGTGGCGCTATTTAAGCAAAACTGTTGGGCGCTTTAAGCATGTACTTATCAGAAACTTCGTCGCCGATTCAGTCTCGCGGCTACTTTAGCGCCTGAGTGTTAGGCAACCCTTACGAAGACTCTTATGTGCTGTCTGCCTACCTTCACTCACTAGAGCAGCCGTGATATTGAATTGGTGTCGTCGTCTATAAATCGCTCAACAAAGCTGCATATGTGGCACAAAGGGCGTTGTTAAACTGGGGGATGTTAGAGGAACCCTTCGCTATTTTATTCAAGCACGTGTTAATGTCGCACCCATGATCACACCAAACACGAGCGCTGAAAATGCATAGGCCCCTTTGCTGCTTTGAGCCATGTTCAAATTTCGTCTAATTGTTTTGAACTGGTCCTAGTGGTTCCACCGCATATGTCCGAATAAAAATTGCAATCGCACTACACTCAAAATGCGTCAAATCAAATGCAGTGGGATTGCATCCCCACGATGACCTTAGTGTGGGGCCTCAGCAGGATCGGACGATGTCAAAACAGTGCTACAGTGGTCAGAGGAGCATTATAGTGAATTTACGTTGAGGTCTCTGCGACCAAATTCGCCTGATGTAAATCCTATGGAATCCATCTGAGCCGCTATGGGGCGCCTTCAACGTGTATGTAGAATCAGTGATGTATTTCGTTCCTAAGACGGACAAGCGAGCTATTACACCGAGGGTCATGATGTTTTTCCTCATCAAAGTACGTGCCACTGGTAATCATTTGCATTCATCCTCCAGTTTAGTCGAGACGTACCACAAATGCTTCAAATGGCTCTGAGCACTATGGGACTTAACATCTGAGGTCATCAGCCCCCTAGAACAGAACTACTTTAACCGAACTAACCTAAGGGCATCACACACATCCATGCCCGAGGCAGGATTCGAACCTGCGACCGTAGCAGTCGCGTGGTTCCGGACTGAAGCGCCTAGAATCACTCGGCCACAGCGGCCGGCAGATGTACCACATTGTAATGGCTTACAGTAGCCAAAATCGGGCGATAATGACCGCAGTATGATTGATGAGGCACGGTATCTTACCGTGATATGGAGTTATCTAGGCGTACATGGAAGAAAGCACTATATTCGAACTTATTAGTATCTCCATATTTGGAGAGTATTGCTGCTCCGCAAATATCTGCTCCAGTTGCTTAACTATTTTTTGTTTTAGCTCATGCTCGCTTTCGTCTTTTACGTTGTAGCATTTTGCTAATGGCTCTTAAACCTACACTGTAGTGAAAAAACGATTCGTACTTTCACTTAAATTTTATGTGTAAACTTGTCTCATCGTTTCGCCAGAAAGAGATCAGCAGAATTTAACGGTTGCAGTTGTTTCGTCGTAGATCTGGCCGCACACGGCGGAAACACGTCAGAGCGAGTGCTCCTTTTATGTGCTCCGGCTGCTCCCATTAAGCGGAATGTACGGAGGCAGTGCCTATAAATTGTCCCTGGACCGTAACCGTAAAGCTGACGTTAAAGGTTGGTCATAACGCACTCCCTTGGAAGGCCATTGCGCGAGTGAAGAGACTGAGTGTGTACTCAGCGTTAAGATGTTCCGAACCTCGTAGCTGCGTAGATAGCCGCAGGGAGGAGGCTTACGTTTAAACCAGCCGTCGATGACGGGGTATTTAGAGACGGGACGCCAGCTCCGATTGAGGAAAGATGGTGAAGGAAAACTTATATGTCCATGTCGTATCACTCCGGAATTTATATTCAGTTGTTTAAGGAAACCGCGGAACAGCTCAATATATAGGTCTGCGTGGGGATCAGACCTGTTGTTCTCCTGGATGGGAATCCAATGTCGTCGCTGCCTTAATCACTTCCCTCAGTAGGCAACAGAATTTACAAACCAGCCGTCACCACCTATGAGTGACATACAAGGAACCCCTTGAGAGGGAGGTCGGAGAAGGCCAAAGACGTTTACTGTATTCGACCTTCATATGTTGTCTAGCCAACCATCCAACAACAATAATGGCTGCTAATGGCAACAGTGGGCGGGGCTAGAGGTATCAAATAGTGAGCACAGCATGAGGTTACGGAGCGTAGTTGAACTGCTTAGTCGACGAGTAAGCACAACAGTGCTACAGTGTTGATACAAAGCAGAGCGATGGAAACGACAAACAAAGCAAACATTTCATTATGTCTACAACAACAGTTTCCGAAGTTGACATTTCTTCAAGAAAGAGACTAAGGATTTTCGCAGAGCGAGAAGAGTGGTAAATGAAATATTGGTGTTTCTTCAAGATTAGTCAGTGGAATGTGTGGTGTCGTATATGCTCCACTGTGCAGACAATTTACATGAGAAATACAATGATGATGATGATACGTGCTTAATAAATGAAAGTGATACTGAAAGAGTTGCCGAACCATGTATACTCGTGGAAATTGAAATAAGAACACCGTGAATTCATTGTCCCAGGAAGGGGAAACTTTATTGACACATTCCTGGGGTCAGATACATCACATGATCACACTGACAGAACCACAGGCACATAGACACAGGCAACAGAGCATGCACAATGTCGGCACTAGTACAGTGTATATCCACCTTTCGCAGCAATGCAGGCTGCTATTCTCCCATGGAGACGATCGTAGAGTTGCTGGATGTAGTCCTGTGGAACGGCTTGCCATGCCATTTCCACCTGGCGCCTCAGTTGGACCAGCGTTCGTGCTGGACGTGCAGACCGCGTGAGACGACGCTTCATCCAGTCCCAAACATGCTCAATGGGGGACAGCTCCGGAGATCTTGCTGGCCAGGGTAGTTGACTTACACCTTCTAGAGCACGTTGGGTGGCACGAGATACATGCGGACGTGCATTGTCCTGTTGGAACAGCAAGTTCCCTTGCCGGTCTAGGAATGGTAGAACGATGGGTTCGATGACGGTTTGGATGTACCGTGCACTATTCAGTGTCCCCTCGACGATCACCAGTGGTGTACGAACAGTGTAGGAGATCGCCGGGTGTTGGCCCTGTGTGCCTCGGTCGTATGCAGTCCTGATTGTGGCGCTCACCTGCACGGCGCCAAACACGCATACGACCATCATTGGCACCAAGGCAGAAGCGACTCTCATCGCTGAAGACGACACGTCTCCATTCGTCCCTCCATTCACGCCTGTCGCGACACCACTGGAGGCGGGCTGCACGATGTTGGGGCGTGAGCGGAAGACGGCCTAACGGTGTGCGGGACCGTAGCCCAGGTTCATGGAGACGGTTGCGAATGGTCCTCGCCGATACCCCAGGAGCAACAGTGTCCCTAATTTGCTGGGAAGTGGCGGTGCGGTCCCCTACGGCACTGCGTAGGATCCTACGGTCTTGGCGTGCATCCGTGCGTCGCTGCGGTCCGGTCCCAGGTCGACGGGCACGTGCACCTTCCGCCGACCACTGGCGACAACATCGATGTACTGTGGAGACCTCACGCCCCACGTGTTGAGCAATTCGGCGGTACGTCCACCCGGCCTCCCGCATGCCCACTATACGCCCTCGCTCAAAGTCCGTCAACTGCACATACGGTTCACGTCCACGCTGTTGCGGCATGCTACCAGTGTTAAAGACTGCGATGGAGCTCCGTATGCCACGGCAAACTGGCTGACACTGACGGCGGCGGTGCACAAATGCTGCGCAGCTAGCGCCATTCGACGGCCAACACCGCGGTTCCTGGTGTGTCCGCTGTGCCGTGCGTGTGATCATTGCTTGTACAGCCCTCTCGCAGTGTCCGGAGCAAGTATGGTGGGTCTGACACACCGGTGTCAATGTGTTCTTTTTTCCATTTCCAGGAGTGTAGTTTATCAGCCTTGTCGAACAGGGCACCAAAAATGCCGTCTTCAGCGAAACGTAGTAAAGGACACGCTCAAGGAGCGGATACTAAACATTACTACGAATGTAGAAGATCATCGCAGCATAGTAACAAAACAATTATGAACAGATTTTGAATAAATCCACAGCAATACGATAGTGTAGCGCATAAGAAAAATTACGGATATTCAAGGGAGGACAAAGCGCACTTGTTACAAACACTGGTGTTTCCGGGTTCCAGTTAACAGGATGTGCATGTTGGTGACCTACTGTGCTATGCACATGAAGCTGTGCACGACATACGTTACAGTGGTTTGAAGGGAAGTAGTGGTTGGTTGCATAACTTCAAACAGTGCCACAGAAATGGAAGGTATAAGGTAACGAAATTTCAGACAAAGCGACACTTTGACAATCCACAGCAAACTGCCGAATCGATCCGAAAATTTGTTGAGGAGATAAACAACCTTATTCCGCCGTTCAGCAAGAGATTTGTGTTCAGCCTCGACCGATACCTTAAGACATTCGTAACTATGCCGACTGTTAATCTGGGTGGTAAATTGCCTCGATGGTTATGTATTGAGCTGCTAGAAGTTGCTCTGCCGACGATGATTTCTTCTCGTGTGTGTGATCTTGCAAGCGCTGAAGGGAATATTTACGTCTCAGCAAGAAAGAGTATGAGCACCAATAGCTGATCCAAATAACATGCTTTTGCCTGATTCCTGGTCAGAGTATAAAATTCATACTATTTTAGCGCATATTACCCGTCCTTACAAGTGTGTCTGTGACATTGCAGTTCGTACCACCTGGAACCATGGAAAATTCAGCCTCTTTATGTCTGTTTTTTTCCTTGCCTATAAAACATATTATCGCACTATCTGCAGCGACGCCTTAACGAATAGCCGTTATCACGATAAGCTCCACGACAGACTGTTTCGCAATCGGCTACATGCCATCACATCACAGAAAACGTTATGATGGCACATACGAGATTTGCCCAGAAAGTAATGTACAATTCTACGAATGCGGAACGCTACTATGTATTATTTGAAGTCTCTCGAGAGAGCGCGCCGAGTTTCCGTCACTTCCGGCAGGTAGCGTAGCTCCAAGAGATTTTCAAAACGGCCTCTGTAGGTGATGTACGTTACGAGCAACATGCCGTCATTGAATTTCTCACTGCAGAGAAAGAAACTGCGGGGAATGTTCATAAACGCATGTGCAAATATTGTGTAGTATCCGCTGTCGACAGAAGTATTGTTAGTCGCTTGGCACGGAGGTTGAGGTCATCAGAAGGCGGTTCGGCGGAGCTCTACGATTTGCAGCGGGCGGGGAGACCATCCACGGCTGTCATATGTGACATGTTGCAGCGAGCTGATGTTTGGACCATTAAGGAATGTCATTCGTGGAAGATATTTTGAGGGTGATGAGGGGGTGATTCACACAGTGAAGCACTGGTCCGCCACCAGGACAAGGTTTGGTACCGACGGCTCAAACACGTCCTTGTCTTGAGCTAGAGGTAAGCCATAGAACAGGATGGAGATTACGTGGAAAGGTAGGGTGCGTGGATAAAACAACATTCCTTCATGTACGTAATCATCATTGTGTTCAATAATGAATTATATACATATAAAGATCGTATCTGATCCGAAAGAACAGATACCATCTACATATATATAGTTGAGGCTCACCGGCCATATCACCATCTTCTTCTGTGCGGAATCGGCAGCAAAGCCGCGAGTAATTAGTATAATGGGCAGGGGCACTAAGAATATAGTGCGGGACAGTACGTTGCGAAAGTGGGTCTCACGGGAGGCGTGCCAGAGGTAAGTCCCTGCAATCAGAAATCTCGGTGGCTCAGATGCATAGAGCGTCTGCCATGTAAGCAGCAGATCCCGGGTTCGAGTCCCGGTCGGGGCACACAAATAGTTCAAATGGCTCTGAGCACTATGAGACTTAACTTCTGAGGTCATCAGTTCCCTAGAACTTAGAGCTAATTAAACGTAACTAACCTAAGGACATCACACACATCCATGCCCGAGGCAGGATTCGAACCTCGAACGTAGCGGTCGCGCGGTTCCAGACTGTAACGCCTAGAACCGCTCGGTCATCCCGGTCGGCAGGGGCACACATTTTCAACTGTCCCCGTCGACTTATATCAGCGTCTGGATGCAGCTAAGGGTATTAATTTCATTGTAATTTCAATAATGAATTGTTGAAGAGAAAAATGCGGTGCATTGCCTTCTGGACAATCCTCGTACATAGTGTCCCAGAAATGTTGCGACATACTTCGAAGTGTTGTAGAGGGAGTCTTGAGGACGGACTCGAGGATAGGAACACGACGTGTCCGAGAACGTTATGCAACGACCCTACAGAGCGTCGAAGTTTGAGGCGCTAGCAGCAGACGTACGCTGACGGAGCGTAGGCGAAACGTCTCGCAGTGTTGTTTGTTTTGCAGTGATCGCGGTTGTTTTCCACAGTCACCAAAGGAGGCGATGGAGCTAGCTGCTGTTTGGAAAGGACTTCTTTCCTGTGACTCCAATGCTTTGTTGCCTCGGTGGTTGGTGGTTTCGCACAAAGGCTTTCATCCGCAGTTTCTTTTTCTCCTGGAACCCTCTAAAATCTCCACTATTATTCCGTATATTCAGACTACGGTCCATCATATAAAGTCATTTTCGCCAGGAGGCAGGAGCCGGCGCATGTAACTTGGACGATGTGTAATGTTGCTGGATGACTTTTCCGGATGCGGGATCCTTTCCTCGATTTGTTCCTCAAGGCATCCTGTACACCTTATCGACGTTCGCCGCAACATTTCTGGGACACACTGTACAAACCTTGTGTGAACACGAGTAGACGAAGGATTGGTTAATAGGGTAGATTTTGAGACATCAGGGAATCATCAACTGGGTATTGGAGTCAGTTGTGGGGTAATTATATGTTGAAGACCATGATATGAATACAGTAAGCAGGTTCAAATAGATGTAGGTTCCAATACTTACTCGGATAGGAAGAGGCTTGCTGAGGATAGACTAACATAGAGAGCTGCATCAAACCAGTCTTCGGGCTGAAGGCCACAACAAAACAACATGTAAATACATACAAAAATTGTTGGTTTAAACGAAAATATGTCAATGGAATGTCGGTGTTGCGTAGACCATAGAAGCAGAGATGTGACAGCTGCAGTGAAAACGTTTCGACTCTGAAGAAGAGCGTTTATGAGGTATGTGAGACGAGTGTACGGAGACTGTTGTGGAAGAAACTGGTAATTTAGTAAGGAATAGTTCTTTGACAGCAGTTAGTGACCCCTGTCTGTTCCCTTGTGACATTGGTTAACACGCATTTCGCGTTCGGACACGACAGCTCGCAGTGCGATGAGCCAAAGGTCGACGTCCTTGACATTCCACTCTGCTGACACCCCCGGAGGACATCGCGGATCTGCAAAACCGCTGAACTTGATCACACCGATTTGGAGAGCAGGGCCATCACGCGCCACCGGGCCTCGAAGAAGGGGGAGTGAGAACGAGTGACCTCCCTTTGACACTGCAGATCAGGTGCAGATTTCGTCGAATAGTTTTGAATGGTCTCAAGTCGTTCCACCCTGTACAGCGGTAACTCTACGCTCCAAAAGGTTCAGATCACCATGTCCTTAGATTATGGTTGAATCGTACGGTGGGTGTCGGCAGTGTTGCGTTTTGTCGAGAACGTCGTCTTGTTGCTCACTGCACTGGGAACTGACGTTTTAGGCCGATAGATGTGTTGGGATCAACACCACAAGGTAAGGGGTGGTTTCATTGACGCCCTTTATGCCACCCCCTGGAGCCTTTTCCTGTAGATACTGACCTGCGGTTTGTCCGAAATGTTTTCCTCGGCCACCCTAAGAAGACCGCGTGATTACACAGCTGGGCATTGCGATTGTAATCTTAAACAAAGGAAGAGATGAAATACTTGTGAGAGAGTTTGTGACGAACTTTCCATTGTGTGACGCGTCCACGGTGGCGTTTGTAGAATTGTGGTGAAATTTGGCGCTAATGTGACATCATTAACCCACTTTACATCTCATGTAAATTTGTGGCATTTACATCTCACATGAATTTGTGAGTTCTGGCATTTTTTACCTTGTGTCGCCGAGCCCGAGTGCGACGTCGCTGAGCGCCACACTTCTGCACCGCTCACAGAAAAGTTGCAAGGCACATTTCAGCCAAGTTTCAAACTTGCAATACGAGGCCACGATGGAGTTCCGAAAAAGTGGCCCTATAATTTTATATGTATATGGCTTGATCGTACTTTAGTGTAAATAACCCATTCGTTGTAGGGACAATGTGTCCTAAGCACATATTAGTGCTCTCTGTATTGGATTAATAATTACGTAAAAGAATAACTGGGGAAGTATATATGCGACTGACCCTAATAATAGCATTTCCATTTATTTGTCTACAGTACTAAAAAAAGTGTTGAAGGACTGATATACACTTGTTTGCCTCTACAGGCCACAGCTATTTTCCATTCCTGACTAACATAATTTGTACTACATGTGGTTATAGGTACCAGAGCTCACACTGAAGAAGTTGAAACTTACAGGTAAACAAAAACATTGCTTTTCTGCTGCTGTTGGTTGGAATGCGAAAAGTGTTTGGCGATAAAAAAATAATAAGGAAAAGGTAATAAATCCAATTGCATCGGTCGATAGCCCCGTAAATGTGGATTCCATAAAGTTTTCCCTTAGCCGTCTGTTTTAGAGGAAATGCAGGAAAACTGCATCTTCAAAACTAAGTAATTTATAATAACTTGTGATGATGCCGTTTCGATCACATTTTGTTCTGGCTGGTACAAGTGAAGAGAAAGTAGCCTAATACTCCCTGATTCGATCTTAATGCTGGGAACGGAAGATTACCAAATTATTCTTATTAGACAGCTGATATGTGCGAAATTTAGACTTTGACCCTGAATCAGCAGGTTTTCTTGCTCTTGACGCCTAATAAGCTATTTACATCCGCAAAGGTTAAAGTGCGTACAGATACAATAAGAACAACTGTGTAAAATCACACCCATGCGTTTGTTGCTTTGAGTGCAGTTCTCTCTGCAAGGAGTGGGAAACCACTATTCAGACACTACTTTTGATTTAGATGCTATAGGGTATCTAGGAATTAATTGGCATATTTAACAGCTGTACGTATTACTGTATGCTACATTACTAAATAGAGGTTAAATCTGATAAAATAAGTACTTATGATGATAAATCGAAATAAATGTCGGAAAAGCAACGATTGCCCGCAGGAGGAAGAGAATTATCTTTGCCTAAAGATTGCGTGAAATGAATTACGAATGAAAAGGAAACTAATAACTGGCAGCCGCATTACCCCATCAAGAAAGAACAGGGCATCGTAAGTAATGGCCAAAACCTCTAATGCACTATCTGGAGCAGTACATGACTGTGATTAACTGAAAACCATTCACATTTATTACTAACGATCACTTCCAGGTTCTTGCCACCGTTCTGGAACGCAGTTGATTGGTGTCCCGAAATCACGTACTTAGAAACTGAGAGTACCGAGACAGATGAGCTAAATGAGAGAGAACAAATGATATTCGTTATTTAATTGCTCACTAGTTCTTGAGGACTGAGGTAAGAAGCATTCTCCCTTATATTCTCCCAGTGCCAAAAAAAATGCCGACTGGTAAGAGTTCGGGACCTTGTTTCTCTCTGTAAGGACAAGTGAGTGGTAGGGGGGGGGGGAACAGGGACACGAGGGGGGGGGGGCAGGGGAGAGGCAGTTGTCTCACTCCTGATGCTGTTAGACATAAAAAAAAGAGTAATACACACATTTAAAAAAGTTTTGCTTCACTCCCGCCGGTTCCCAGAACTCCTGAAGATAGACGTTGACTGTGGATATTGTATCACAGACACAGTCCCTTTGACTGTTTAGAGGTGTCACTATACCCACCCAAAAAATGTAAACAACCATGCATGAGTAGCGCCTATTGGACGGAGGGGGTCCGACAGCCGATCACTTCCAGTCATTCCACAAGGAAAGAGAGAAACGGCTGTCTAGCGGTTCAGGCGCTCAGTCCGGAACCGCGCGACTGCTACGGTCGCAGGTTCGAATCCTGCCTCGGGCATGGATGTGTGTGCTGTCCTTAGGTTAGTTAGGTTTAACTAGTTCTAAGTTCTAGGGGACTAATGACCTCAGCAGTTGAGTCCCATAGTGCTCAGAGCCATTTGAACCATTTTTGAACCCTGACAGCAACGCTACCACGTTGAATAATGCTTTTCGTGCAGTCACAGAAAGTCGCATTGTGCACAACTTCATTCCCGACGTCCGTGGAGACGTCCATGATTGCAACCACGACAACATGCAGCGCGGTACAGATGGGCCCACCAGCATGCCGAATGGACCGCTCAGGATAGGCATTACGTTCTCTTCACCGATAAGTACCGCAAATGCCTTCAACCAGACAATTGTCGGAGACGTGTTTGGAGGCAACCTGGACATGCTGAACGACTTAGACGGACTGTTCAGCAAGTGCAGCAAGGTGGAGGTTCCCTGGTGTTTTGGGGTGGCATTATGGGGGGCCGATGCAAACCGCTGGTGGTCATGGAAGGCACCGTAACGGCTGTACGATACGTGAATGCCATCCTCCAACCGATAGTGCAGCCATATCGGCAGCACATTGACGAGACATTCGTCTTCATGGACGACAACTCGCATCCACATCATGAACATCTTGTGAATAACTTCCTTCATGATAACGAAATCTCTCCACTAGAGTGTCCAGTACGTTCTCCAGACATGCACCCTATCGAACATGCCTGGGCTGTTTATGGACTACGTGACCCACCAACCACTCTGAGGGATCTGCGCCTGGAGTGGGACAATCAGGAGCAACAGTGAATGATCAACTAGTGGATAGTATGCCACGACGAATACAGGTACGTATCAATGCACGAGGACGTGCTACTGGGTATTAGAGGTACCGGTGTGTACAGCAATCTGGACCACCACCCCTGAAGATCTCGCTGTATGGTGGTACAACATGCTATGTGTGGTTTTCATGTGCAATAAAAAGGGCTGAAATGATGTTTTTGTTGAGCCCTATTCCAATTTTCTCTACAGATTCCGGAACTCTCGGAACCAAGATGATGGAAAACTTTTTTTGATATGTGTAATAATAACAACAAAAATAACGATAATAAACCCGGTGGCCGCTCCTAGCGTTCAACGAAAAGCAAGGCTACTGAAACGAACTGTCCGCCATCTTAGGTAATGACTTAAATGTTTGGTGATGAGATGATAATGGTTGAGAAACTGGGAGGATAATTCTCCAGTATCATACTGAGATGACTATCTGAATTATTTTTTCACTTGGTGTGAAATTAGATGGCTGCATGGGGATCAGACCTGCTGCTCTCCTGGATTGGAATCCAGTATAATCACTGCCTTAGCCACTTCCCGGTAGGTAGCAGAATTTACAAACCAGGCGTCGCCACCGACAGATGATATACAAGGTAGGTGGGATGTCGCAAAAGACCAAAGGCGTTTACGGTATTCGACACCCGACGTATTGTCTACCCAACCATGCAACCACAATATTGGCTGCTAACAGTAACATGGAGGGGGGGAGGGGGGGGGGCTGGAGGTATACATTGGTGAGCACAGCATGAGATTACGTAGTGTGGTTCAACTGCTTAGTCGCACAACAGTGCTACAGTCCTAGCGATGTTGATGCAAATCATAACAATGGAGCAAACATTGCTTTATGTCTGGAAAAACAATTGCCGAAGTTGTCATTTCGTCAGAAAAGAACCCAAGGAATTTCACATAGCAAGAATGAAGTGGCAAATAAAATGTTAGCGTGTCTTCAAGACTAGTCTGTCGAATGTATGGTGTCGTATGTGCTCGACTGTTTATATGAATTTTTAATCAAACAGATACTCAGAATTTTAGTAGAAGTGATTTGTTCCGCGTCCATTCCTCAGTTCCTCCTTGCAATTATTATTTGACATTTTTAAATGGTTCAAATGGCTCTGAGCACTACGGGACTCAACTGCTGTGGTCATAAGTCCCCTAGAACTTAGAACTACTTAAACCTAACTAACCTAAGGACATCACACACATCCATGTCCGAGGCAGGATTCGAACCTGCGACCGTAGCGGTCGTGCGATTCCAGACTGTAGCGCCTTTAACCGCTCGGCCACTCCGGCCGGCTGACATTTTTACTTAGTTCTCCACGTTCATCAAAGAAATGAGGCTTCACAACCCGATTTTATTCAGAACTTAGACAAAACCATTCAGCAGTCTGGATTTAATCATAAAAAGTGCATAACTTTTTTTTCATTTCTCACATCGAGAGCTTGTTCTGTAGCTTTTAAACATAGCTCCGGTATCTAGAAGTAGTTTGTCACTCAAAAAAGCATCAGTGGGGAAAATTGTAGGAACACGAAAATATCATAATGTGCAACTTAAATGATAGAAGATATTGAATGTATCAGTAACGAATCTAGCGCAAGGTAATAAATTAAAGACACGAAAACCTGAGGTTTTTAGGGGCATTTGAGGAACCAGCGCCACGGCGTTTTCTGGCATCCAAGCAGCAACTCTGTGAGGACGAATTTCGGACCAGGGAGGAACTCGAGCAGGCAGTGTGTCACCATTAAGACCCAGCCCACGTCTCAGTTGCGAATGCGGTAGGTGGGGGGTCGCGCCGAGCCGGTCTCAGATGGCGCTCTTAAAACCGGATCTCTCTCTCTCTCTCTCTCTCTCTCTCTGTCTCTAACTTACTCACTCCATCTCAGCACATCTCCCCACCATAACTAGTAGTCCTTCTCGGGTATCTCCTTAAAATAAGTGCCCCATGTATTTACAGTTTCCCCCTACCATTGCGTTTCTTAGTGCTCATTTCTCTGCCTGCTACCCTCGCCTTTATTCCCCCCCTCACTGCCTCAATCGACCGATATTGTTTCGGTGGCAGGACGGAGGGATTCGGCGAGAATAACTTCACTTGTTTTCTTAAACAGCTCCGTATCCATTTCTGAAACGCCTCTCAGAACTTCTTTTTCCGTTTGTTCAATAACTTTGAAGAACCTCCCGGAGCCTAAAAAAAAACAAATAAAGGGCGCCGATGAATTGGCATCGAACGTTGTTCATGCCCTGCTTTGCTCTCGTTCTCAGCTTTAAGTAGGCAGCTTACAGACTAAAACTTCTGCCGAGTCGAGAATTTTCCTCTTCTCTCCCTCCCTTCTGTTTCTGTCTGTCTGTCTCTCTCGCTCTTTCCAACATTTATGCCGCTCTCTCCGCCCAGTTTTCGCAGCTGAAGTACGTCTTTTCTGAGAAATAATGACCTTTATATGAAGTTCTTAATACAAACGGTGGTATGAATGCCGTATTGCAGTACCAGAGGCTCGCGCAAAGAGAAGCCCTAACGCGAAGCTAATTCCGCGATGGAAATTCGTGAAAACAGTTCTTTTTAACGTAGATGGGGCGCTCAGACCCCTTGAGGCACAGGAATGGACGGCCAGTCGAAATGCGGCCCTGTTATTTCGTGCAGAGATTTTGTTCCTACTGGCTGTTGTGAAAAGAATGCGATAACTGCTTTCACTATTGTATGAATATCCGGAAATGCGTTCCTTTCCGCTTCTGTGGTGCTAACTCGATTTATCATAACCACTATCAGCAATGGGCAACTTATCTGTGCTGTCTTCTGTTATTTACTGCTTCCATTTTCAGCTCTACACCTTACGCGCGGTGGCCAAAAGTCGTAAGAACGCACGGTGATACGCGTCGCTCATCGGCTTCCGATTTCTGTGTGTTGCACTGATGTGCGCACACTCCTCGTAGAAATGGGTTCCTGACACCCCACATTCAGGTCACCAGAAATCTGTTTGTGGATTTACAAAATATCGATTTTCAGGGTTTAAACACTGGTGTTTCAATACCGATTCTAAAGCCCTCGATGTATAGCAACGTCGATGTTAAAGAAAAAATATTGACTTTGATATCGGCAGAACAACCGAGCCGCATGTTACCACAGTCAATACGTTGTAACCTTCCCCCTTACTAATCGGTTAATACGATAATATGACCGTCATTGCGTATGCATAATGAATTCGACTTAGCCGAGGCTATCGTTCCGAAGAAACTCTGTGGAGGGAGATGTTCAACAGTTTATTCTAATAATGAACCTCTGCTCCTGCACTTTCTGCATATTTGAAATTTATTTAATTCTTAAATAGTGACATCCCCCACGTAAAATACGAAACGAAAAGGGGTACCACATGACTCAACAAATGTAACTGAAATAGTAGAGAAATTAAGTAATGCGCTGACCAGCACAATAGGGCACTGTCTGTCCAATATGTGATACCAATGAATAAGTAACGGTTTGGCTGTACGTGTGGTAACAAAAGGTTGACACACGTCCTTAACAACACAAAATGTTACGAAATAATAGTGGATAAAGAAGGAAATTGCCTTATAGCGTTAATACTCACTGACGTTAATTTGTAAGACGATATTTAAACTCGTTAGTGAAAAGTAAATGATTGACTGGAGACAGCTCTTTTGTTACGACAGGAATTAACATAAACTCAGATTAATCCACGACAACTTGAAATAATTCTGAATTTTGTAAATAGTCTTCACGTGTGTGCCGCCGGATGACGTTCTGCAACTCCCACAATATTTCCTCGGAGCAGCTGTCCGACATCATCGGGTGCACTCCTGGAAGAAAGGATATTGCGGAGACATGGCTTAGCCACAGCCTTGTAGTTGTTTCTAGAATGAAATTTTCACTCTACAGCGGATTGTGCGCTGATATGAAACTTCCTGGAAGATTAAAACTGTGCTCTGGACCGAGACTCGAACTTGGGACCTTTGCCTTTCGCGGGCAAGGTTCGCAGGAGAGCTTCTGTGACGTTTGGGAGGTAGGAGACGAGGTACTGGCGGAATTAAAGTTGTGGGGACGGGGCGTGAGTCGTGCCTGGGTAGCTCAGCCGGTAGAGCACTTGCCGCGAAAGGCAAAGGTCCCTAGATTGAGTCTCGATCCTCCACACAGTTTTAATCTGCCAGTAAGGTTCATATCAGCGCACATTCCGCTGTAGAGTGAAAATTTCATTCTAGAAACAAATTTTTTCATTTTTCAAAATTAACTAACGGTGGTGGAATATTTTCCAAAATTATACATTATTACAAAATTTGACCACACAGGTCGCAAGAACGTTAATTACATATCAACATTTATATGAAAGACTTTTGATGTATCATCATTTCGAAAATATTACCTCTAACCAAATGTGTGAAATTACTTATCAGGATGTGTCTTACCCTTAAGAAGAATTGGGCACAAAAAATATGTATTATATTATTTTGCTCCCTCTACAGATCAGCCAAGTTTGGTCAATATCGGTTACTCACACTTGTCAATGTTCCCTTGTCAGTGCGGAATGTCCTCGATCATGCAGAGTTGAACCAACGACCCAAGAGTATGGTGCAGCGACTGGTCGTTTAGGGGCAAGCTTCAACTGGCAGAGTGAACCTGCACAGAGCAGGCGGCGGCTCGGCAGCTAGTCCGGCCCAGGCACGAACCATGGACTCCCAGATAGGCACCCAGAAGTCGGTAAAAGTTAGCCAGCAGTTAGCCTCCAGATGGAAGGCAGCAGTTCGACTCTCGGTGGCATAGGCGCAGTCAATAGTTCAGCAGGTAGCGGAGGTGGCATCTGGCAGAAGCAACGTTCCAGGCCAACAACTGGCATCGACGACCTTTTTGTAGCTGGCTGCAGATGGTGTTAGTCACTGCGGAGTTGGAAGTAGTAGAGGAGAGGAATGCTAGATTTCGTTTTACTGGGAGAATTTCGGGAAAGTGTATCTCGTCCTAAAGGAAACGACATAGAGAACGCTAGTGCTTCCCATTCTTGAGTACTGTTGGAGTGTCTGGAATCCCCACCAAGATGAATTAAAGGAAGACATCGCAGCAGTTCAGAGGTGTGCTGCTTACGGACAGTCGATATCGGTCTATTTGCGAGTGGAACAGGGAAGTGAATGACAAATATTGATACAAGATACCGTCCGCCACGCACCATACGATGGTTTGCGGAGTTTGTACACTATGTGATCAAAGGTATCCGAACACCTGGCTGAAAATGACTTACAAGTTCGTGGCGCCCTCCATCGGTAATGCTGGAATTCAGTATGTTGTTGGCCCACCCTTATCTTGACGACAGCTTCCACTCTCACAGGCAACGTTCAGTCAGGTGCTGGAACGTTTCTTGTGGAATGGCAGCCCATTCTTTACGGAGTGACTGCACTGAGGGGCGGTATCGATGTCAGTCGGTGAGGCCTGGCACGAAGTCGGCGTTCCAAAACATCCCAAAGGTGTTCTATATGATTCAACTCAGAATTCTGTGCAGTCCAGTCCACTACATGGATGTTATTGACGTGTAACTACTCCGCCACAAGCCGTGCATTTATGAACAGGTGCTCGATCATGTTGAAGATCCCCGTGTTGCTCTTCAACAGTGGGAAGCAAGAAGGTGCTTAAATCATCGATGTAGGCTTGTGCTGTGATAGTGCTACGCAAAACCACTAGGGGTGCAAGCCCCCGCTATGAAAAACACAACCACACCATAACACCACTGCCTCCGAATTTTACTGTAGGCACTACACACGCTGGCAGATGATGTTCACCGTGCATTCGCCATACCCACACCCTGCCATCGGATCGCCACATTGTGTACCGTGATTCGTCACTCCACACAACGATTTTCCGCTGTTCAGCCGTCCAGTGTTTACGCTCCTTACACCAAGCAAGGCGTTGCTAGGAATTTACCGGCGTAATGTGGGCTTATGAGCTGCCGCTCGACCATGAAATCCAAGTTTTCTCGCCTCCCGCCTAACTGTCGTAGCACTAGCAATGGATCCTGATGCGTTTGGAATTCCTATATGATGGTCTGGATAGATGTCTGCCTATTACACATTACGATCTCTTCAACTGTCGTTGGTCTCTGCCAGGCAACAGACGAGATCGGCCTGTACGCTTTTCTGTACGTGTCCCTTCACCTTTCAACTTAACTATCACATCGGAAACAGTGGACCTAGAGGTGTTTAGGAGTGTGGAAATTTGGCGTACAGACGTATGCCACATGTGACACCCAATCACATGACCACGTTCGAAGTCCGTGAGTTCCTCGGAGCGCCCCATTCTGCTCTCTGACGAAGCCTAATGATTACTGAAGTCGTTGATAGGAAGTACCTGACAGCAGGTGGCAGCACAATGCACCTGATATGAAAGATGTATGGTTTTGGGTTTGTCCGGATACTTTTGATCACTTAGTGTATGTAGATGCAGATGTAGCTGTGCCTGGCTTAGGAAGAGCTAAACTGGACGACGCTCTGTTTTCTATTACAGCATTTAATTGCTCATATATTTCTGTATTGTCTGCTCTCAACTGTTCTGTCTGCTCTAACAGGGATTGTACAGCTTCCTACATAGTGAACCCTTGCGTTTTTGACCCTACCATTCTGTAAACTTTATCTAACAAACAACAAACAGCGGGACAGACGACACTTAACTTCACACAATCATAACGTTTGTTGCTGTAACTCAATTTCTCCGCCGAGTGGTCGCTCATGGTTAACATTTCCTATATTGCAAAATTACCTACAAATGGCGATCGGGCCATACTCCTTGGTTCACAGTAAGTTACATTGCCCACACTAACATGACGCAAACTAACATACATTTTTAAATACGACTAGATCATCGTTGAGTTAACTGTCACAAACTTTCTTCAATATCCCGGAAATTAACATATGAGAAGAGATAACTTCTGACGGACTGACAGGAGAGTGGAAGGGCTGGTTGATTCAGTGGGTTATTCATAACACCTTCTGTTAAAAGAAAAATTAGAACAACACTTAATCGCTCAGATTGGGCACAATTAAAAGAAACATCTCAGACGGTTAGGATTTTGATCACCTTACCATTATTTTAAAATTTGAGTTTCACTGAGATACAACACGCAAAATAAAAACCAATTGAAAATGAGCAATTAGGTGCGACGGTCAGTTTACTAAGAAACGTCTTTTTATGTCCATCTTTTCACAGATGGTTGCAGGACCTCGACTACTCAGTGCAGAATGTCTAACCAAACACCTTTTAGCCGTCTAAATTTCCAGATTGTTATTTTATTAGCCTTCTAGTTTCGGCGATATATTATGCCACCTTCAGGCTCCCTGACCGACGCGTATGAAGATTCCCACCTCTGGCACAGTTAAAATAGGGGCCAGCATTCAGTGTATTGGATCAGTATATTTCTGAGATAACGATCACCAAGTGATCACTGTCTCAAAAATTTGCGGACATCACTAACTCGTGTTCCTTCGTCTACCACGTTGGACAAATCTTCACCCTCACAGAACCCTTCATTGTACTTCTTCCACCTATTCGCTCTCTCCACTGCATTTAACGGCGTATTTCCGTTGTACTCCTTATGTTACTAACCTTGCTTTTAATTTCACCGAAGTTTGTTTTGAGTTTCCTGTATGCTAAGTCTGTCCTTCCGACAGTAATTTCGTTTTAGATTTCTTCACATTTTTCATGTAGCCACTTCGTCTTAGCTTCCCTGCTTTTCCTGTTTACTTCATTCCTCAGTAACTTCTATTTCTGTATTCCTGACTTTCCTTGAACATTTTTGTGCTACCTCTTTTCATTGATCAACTGAAGTATTTCTTCTGTCACCCATGGTTTCTTCGCAGTTACCTTCTTTGTATCTATGTTTTCTTCTTTTTTCTAAGCTTCTGTAAGTCCCCTCTTGATAGATGTCCTTCCTTCTTCAACTGAAAAGTCTACTTAGCTATTACTTATCTCAGTATCTCTAGCCTTGCTTCAAGTATGTCTTTTCATTCCTTCGTACTTCTGTATTCCTTTTTTTGCGTATTGCTTCGTCCTAACTAATCTGTTAAACTTCAGCCTGCTCTTCATCACTACTACGTTGTTATATGAGTCTATATCCGCTCCTGGGTACGCCTTACAATAGAGTAACTAACTTTTACCAATATTCTTGAATATTTAACATTAGTCTTTTTATATCTGCGGATGTCGCAACACATAATGCAACAGCACTTTATCAGACTATTGCAGTATCACCCCTGTAGGTATGCTGAAGGTGGCAGCAGTCTGAAACAGAGGAAGGTCGACGCGAAGTGTTGCGAATGGTACCGATTTTTAACGATCTCTACTTGGGGGCCAGCGGCAGACCTATAACGGTTCTATTGGGGACTCATACTAATTTACGTAGGTTACCATTTAAGATCATAACGTATGTGTCCCGGACACCATGTCAATATTGGCTCTTGAACAAAAATGTTTGACGACCGCTGATCTACATACCTATTTCAGGTCAATGACGGGTGTGTAGTACCTCTGCAGGTAGTGGCAGGGTGTGCGCAGCTAAAGTGGACAGTATTTATGACGGTTCGACGCACCATTGTTTTGCCAAGACATTACTCTTCATCACGTAGACCATGTAACATCACAAAATAGTACAACAAAAGAATAATTTGCGAACTTGGACAGGAACGGACCTACCATCACAGTTCTGACAGATCGTCTACTAGATCTTAAACAAGATCCTTCGAATGAATGTAATCACATCATCGTAAATATTTGAACTGTGTAGGCACGTCGTCAGCAGGATTTGCTCTCTGTCAAGACAATAGACTGAAGGGAAAATTTCTCTCAGAAACAGTATTTTTACAGTCTGTAGCAAAATTTTATGATATATGTAATGTTAATTTTTTCTGTATTTATTTATTAATATTAGATGTACACTACCTCATGTAAAGTATCTCGGTACACATAAGTGACATTAATATGAGATGTGTCCACCTTTCGCCTTTGTGACGGTTTGATCTCTGCTGTGGACACTTTCAGTGAGGAGTATCAATGCCTGCGGAAGAACAGCAGTTAGAGAAGGTCGCTATGTTGGACGCTGTGATCTGCAACTAGGTCGATGGTCTGACACACCCCAAAGGAGTTCCATTGGGTTGAAGTCGGGACTCCGGTCAGGCCAGTCCATTTCAAGAAAGTTAATGTTCACAATCCATTATCTCACATGTGCTGCTTTCGGATGCATGGTCAAGATGATAGAAACAATCTCCGAACGTTTCCTCTACGGTATACACTATCCAGTCCTCTAAAATGTGATCATGTCCTTCCGCACTTAGCGTTCTATTAAGAGAATAAAGTAACCACACCCTAACCAAGAAAAACACCCCGTATCACAACATAAAAATGGTTCAAATGGCTCCGAGCACTATGGGACTCAACTGCTGGGGTCATAAGTCCCCTAGAACTTAGAACTACTTAAACCTAACTAACCTAAGGACAACACACACATCCATGCCCGAGGCAGGGTTCGAACCTGCGACCGTAGCGGTCGCCCGGTTCCACACTGTAGCGCCAGAACAGCTCGGCCACCAGCGGCCGGCTATCACAACATAACTTGTGTGTTGGTACTATACATGACGGCAGGTATTCGCCAAACTCGAACCCTTACGTCGGATTGCCACAGGTCATAGTGATTCACCAGGGAAAATCACTTGTCCGTAGCTCGTGGTCTCGTGGCTAGCGTTGCTACCTCTGGATCACGGGGTCCCAGGTTCGATTCCCGGCCGTTTTGGGCATTTTCTCTGCCCGGGGACTGGGTGTTTGTGTTGTCCTCATCATTTCATCATCATCATCATTTCCGACAGTCACTAGATTCTACTGTGAAAAAAAAATGGACTGTGTAAGAATTGGAACTTTGTACGGGCGCTGGTGACTGCGCAGTTGAGTGCCCCACAAACCAAACATCATCATCAGTCCAAACCACTCGTTTCCTGTCATCCTCTGTCCAGTGACGTAACTCCTTACACCACCTCAAGCGTCCTTGACACTGACTAGAGAAGTGCGTCGCTTTTGAGGAGCTTGTCGTAGATTATAACTACTTTTTAAAAATCCTTACGCACAGTCATTATGCTAAACGGACTTTCAGGAGCTCTTTGGAAATCACGAGTATTTCTCTCGCGATGATTTCAAGCGATTTTTTTGCTGTCGCCCTTCACAATGTTCGACGATCCCTGTCGGTTATTATATGAGGTCCGTTTGTCTTAGTTTACCTGTGGTTGTTCATTAGAGTCTCCATTTCACAGTCACGTCATAGTCGACTTGGGCTGATGGATCTGTTACTCAGAAATGACTTGTCCAAGTTCGAATACACTAATTTCTCATGACTGGCCGGCCGCGGTGGTCTAGCGGTTCAGGCGCTCAGTCCGGAACCGCGCGACTGCTACGGTCGCAGGTTCGCATCCTGCCTGGGGCATGGATGTGTGTGATGTCCTTAGGTTAGTTAGGTTTAAGTAGTTCTAAGTTCTAGGGGGCTGATGACCACAGATGTAAAGTCCCATAGCGCTCAGAGCCATTTGAACAATTTTCTTATGACTGACCCGTTTTGCTGTTAGTGCCTCTGTCTCTGACAACACGATACTCCCTCCTCCTTTTGTAGTCCGCTTTACAAAGGTGTGTCGACATTTGATCGGATGGTATATTTGTATCATTTGTTCATATGGTTCAAATGGCTCTGAGCACTATGGGACTTAACATCTGAGGTCATCAGTCCCCTAGAACTACTTAAACCTAACTAACCTAAGGACATCGCACACATCCATGCCCGAGGCAGGATTAGAAACTGCGACCGTAGCGGTCGCGCGGTTCCAGACTGAAGCACCTAGAACCGCTCGGCCACTGCGGCCAGCGTATCATTTGTATGTTGCTTTTTACGCCATTCTATAAATTCATCATTTAACGTCGATATTATAAACAGAGAAATTTTGGGTTCGAATATTATCAGACATCGATGTTTCGACGTCGATTTATTATTATTTTATTATTGTTTATAAGCTGATACTTTATTGACCACAGCATGTCTTAGTGTAAAACGTTGCAAAATAGAAACCGCCAGAAACACAGTTTTTAGCATCGCATAGTGGCACGACAGGTCCTTTCGTTGCTACAGTGAGTTCCTAAGTTCACATACCTGACTTCTTCTTCTAAAGGGCGAGTTTTTCGAACCAATGAAATTTCACAGAAACTACGCATCGGATTATAAAACGGAAGAATAAGTGTTTAGTATTTTTAAAAATGATATCTAGTGATACGGAAGCCCCCCCCCCCCCCACGCCCCCCTGCTCCCCACCAAGGTGTCGGCGGGGGCCAACGTCGAAATCTTAAGTATGAAAATCCTTTTTTTACTGCAGAATCGCGTTCTGCGAGAAAAAAAAATACTTATCTTTTGATGTAACACTTTTGTCGTTCTGCGACAGGCGGCGTTGTAATCGACAAATAACACAACTGAATTATTCAAATTCTAAAATCTAATTTATGCCAAAAATCCTTTACTGCCTACACTGCAATTTACATTACATAATTAAAACGTGATGGCTAGTTTTATTTGTGTACAACAACCTCCTCAGATCACTAAACAAACAGAAGAATTCTTAACAAAGTAATGTACATTTTAAAAATGTTAAAGCCGACACAATATGCACTGACGGAAGAAACTTAGTACACTCTTTCAGAGATTTCAGATTCACTGAACATTTATTGTTGCAACAGTGCGTATGGAGTACATGAAATGATGGAATATACAGGTCAGTAGCACAAGCATTTCTGAGGTACCAGGTGTCGACCCGTGCTGAAACATTTCGGTATGTGGTGTAGTCCCCACGGGCAGCAATATAGGCGTTTGACTCTGGCAGCCAGTCGATAGTACAGATGGCGAATACTGTACTGGGATACGTTATGCCATGCCTGCTCGTCCTGTTCCCGTAGTTCTGTAAGGATTGTCGGATGAGGAGTTGCACGAGTCACCTCTCATCCCATCATTTTCCACATGTGCTCGATTGGATACAAGTCAGGATACCGTGCTGGCCAGCGTAGCTGCTGCTCGCCTTGCGAGGCACGTTGTGTTTCAGGGGCAATGTGTGAGCGAGCTGTATCCTGTTGGAACAGCGCGTCGCCTTCCTGTTGCAACAAAGGCAAAAGAAGGGGTCTAACAACATTCTGCACGCACCGAGCCCTGGTTAGCGTCCTTTCCACAAACACCAAAGGTGAACGATAGTTGTAGCTTATCGCGCACGGGACCATAAGATAAGGCCTGCGGGGGGGGGGGGGGGGAGGGGGGGGGGGGAGGGGGGGCAGTGTGTATTGGACGAATGCTCTCAGCGCTGACCAGGACCACCATCAGTTTCACGCAGGCACAATCTGCTTTCATCGTTGAAGATCATGGACCGCCGTTCGACCTTAGAAGTGATTCTCTGACGACTCCAATCGTGCCGTTCACGTCGATACTGTGCATATATGGAAGACGGGCCAGAGGTGTGCTTGTACATAGTCCCACTGCTCGTAACCGATTTGCAACTGTTTGCGTTGACGCTTATGGGCACACAAGCTCATCTGCGTTGTGGCAGCTGTACGGTCTGTCACTGCTGCCCTTACAGTACGGTGATACGGGTGTGAGAGAGTGTTCACGTGACCACTCATACGAGCATCGTTGCACAACTAACGTAGCGCGCCCAGCTTGTGTAACAATCTTCCAAAAATGTCTATCCCGCCACTCGGAAGGGCACAATTTGGCCCCCTTCAAGCTCGCGTTTTAATTGTTTTTTAAAAACACACTCCAGTTTTCAGGCAGTTAAGTATGGTGTACCTCAGGGACCAGTTTTGGGCCCCATTCTTTTCATTCTGTACGTAAATAAGAAGTATAGAAATGAGAAGAGCGAGAAGCTCAACGTTAGGTGACGAAGTAAATGAAGTTAAGGAATTCTCCTACCTAGGCAGTAAAATAACCAATGGCAGACGGAGCAAGGAGGGCATCAAAATCAGACTAGCAATCGCAAAAAGGGCATTCCTGGCCAAGAGAAGTCTACTAATATCAAATATCAGCCCTAATTTGAGGAAGAAATTTCTGAGAATGTACGTCTGGAGAACAGCATTGTATGGTAGTGAAACATGCACTGTGGGAAAACCGGAACAGAAGAGGATCGAAGCGTTTGAGTAGTGGTGCTACAGACGAATGTTGAAAATTAGGTAGACTGATAAGGTAAGGAATGAGGAGGTTCTGTGCAGAATGGGAGAGGAAAGGAACATGTTGGAAACACTGATAAGGAGAAGGGACAGGATGATAGGACATCTGTTCAGACATGTGGGAATGACTTCCATGATACTAGAGGGAGCTGTAGAGGGAAAAACTGTAGAGGAAGACAGAGATTAGTATACATCCAGCAAATAATAGAGAACATAGGTTGCTAGTGCTACTCTGAGATGAACAGGTTAGCACAGGAGAGGAATTGGTAGCGGGCCGCATCAAACCAGTCAGAAGACTGATGACCAAAAGAAAAAAAACGTAAATGATATGAAATAAGTAGTAGGTGACAATATAGTAATGTTTGCAGATGACACTTCACTCATAGCAAAAAGTGATTCAGTAAAAGAAAGGGAAGCAAGTTCCTCTGCAAATCTGAGTGCGGCTTAAGTATTTCAGTGAAAACAAGATGTTTGTAGATGTGAATAAGTCAACATACATACAACTACAAGCGAATAAATTGGCGGAGACTGACAATATTTTCCTGGAACTAAGTAATGCAGCTGTCAAAGATGTAAGGAACTACAGATTCTTTGGTATCATAGTCGATAAACATTTGCCATGGGATGACCATACTATCAAAGTTTGCTCAAAACTAAGCACAAACATATTCTTAATGAGGAAGATGTCAACGACAGTAAATATAGACACGATATTAACAATGTACTATGGTCTAGTCTACCTCCACTTATCAACTGCATTTTAGTGTGGGGAAATGTTGCACTTATGCGTATGTATAAGTTGATGAAGCTTCAAAGGAACGCTGTTGGATGCATTGCAAATCTTTCCCCAAGACGTTCCTGCATAAATAAATTCAGCGAACTAAATTTGATGACAGTCCCTTCACTATATATATTTGGAAGAATTATGCACTTGAAAGCAGACAGTACTATCCAGTTGAGTAGAGATATGCACAATTACAATACGAGAAATAGGGATGAAGAGGCTGAAGTTATCCTAAAAAGACCGTATAACTGCTAGGCGCATTTTATACAATAAATTGCCACCCAGAATAGAAAGCATTGAAAAGACTCTGTTTTCAGACAAAATTTTAAATGCGGTGTGGCTAGGTGTAAGTCTTTCGAGTTGACGCCACATCGGCGACTTTCATGTCGATGGAGAGGAAATGATGATGATAAGGACAACACCTCACCCTGAGCGGAGAAAATCTCCGACCCAGCCGGGAATCGAACCCGGGCCGTTAGGTATAACATTCCGCCACGCTGACCACTCAGCTACCAGGGGCGTACTTCAGACAAATTAAAAAGTTATTTAGTATCCTTAGTCCTATATACACTCCTGGAAATGAAAAAAAGAACACATTGACACCGGTGTGTCAGACCCACCATACTTGCTCCGGACACTGCGAGAGGACTGTACAAGCAATGATCACACGCACGGCACAGCGGACACACCAGGAACAGCGATGTTGGCCGTCGAATGGCGCTAGCTGCGCAGCATTTGTGCACCGCCACCGTCAGTGTCAGCCAGTTTGCCGTGGCATACGGAGCTCCATCGCAGTCTTTAACACTGGTAGCATGCCGCGACAGCCTGGAAGTGAACCGTATGTGCAATTGACGGACTTTGAGCGAGGGAATATAGTGGGCATGCGGGAGGCCGGGTGGACGTACCGACGAATTGCTCAACACGTGGGGCGTGAGGTCTCCACAGTACATCGATGTTGTCGCCAGTGGTCGGCGGAAGGTGCACGTGCCCGTCGACCTGGGACCGGACCGCAGCGACGCACGGATGCATGCCAAGACCGTAGGATCCTACGCAGTGCCGTAGGGGACCGCACCGCCACTTCCCAGCAAATTAGGGACACTGTTGCTCCTGGGGTATCGGCGACGACCATTCGCAACCGTCTCCATGAAACTGGGCTACGGTCCCGCACACCGTTAGGCCGTCTTCCGCTGACGCCCCAACATCGTGCAGCCCGCCTCCAGTGGTGTCGCGACAGGCGTGAATGGAGGGACGAATGGAGACGTGTCGTCTTCAGCGATGAGAGTCGCTTCTGCCTTGGTGCCAATGATGGTCGTATGCGTGTTTGGCGCCGTACAGGTGAGCGCCACAATCAGGACTGCATACGACCGAGGCACACAGGGCCAACACCCGGCATCATGGTGTGGGGAGCGATCTCCTACACTGGCCGTACACCACTGGTGATCGTCGAGGGGACACTGAATAGTGCACGGTACATCCAAACCGTCATTGAACCCATCGTTCTACCATTCCTAGACCGGCAAGGGAACTTGCTGTTCCAACAGGACAATGCACGTCCGCATGTATCCCGTGCCACCCAACGTGCTCTAGAAGGTGTAAGTCAACTACCCTGGCCAGCAAGATCTCCGGATCTGTCCCCCATTGAGCATGTTTGGGACTGGATGAAGCGTCGTCTCACGCGGTCTGCACGTCCAGCACGAACGCTGGTCCAACTGAGGCGCCAGGTGGAAATGGCATGGCAAGCTGTTCCACAGGACTACATCCAGCATCTCTACGATCGTCTCCATGGGAGAATAGCAGCCTGCATTGCTGCGAAAGGTGGATATACACTGTACTAGTGCCGACATTGTGATGCTCTGTTGCCTGTGTCTATGTGCCTGTGGTTCTGTCAGTGTGATCATGTGATGTATCTGACCCCAGGAATGTGTCAATAAAGTTTCCCCTTCCTGGGACAATGAATTCACGGTGTTCTTATTTCAATTTCCAGGAGTGTAGTTTAAATGAATACCTACAAGCTAAACAGCAGAGAGGATGTTGTTCAAGCAAGGAGGCCATCATAAAATGTGCCTCCATAAATTTTGTATGTCTATTTCATATATAGTGCTGGCCACGGGAGTGTTCAAATGTGTGTGTGTGTGTGTGTGTGAAGTCTTATGGGACGTAACTGCTAAGGTCATCAGTCCCCAAGCTTACACACTACTTAATCTAAATTATCCTAAGGACAAACACACACACCCATGCCCGAGGGAGGACTCGAACCTCCGCCGGGATCAGCCGCACAGTCCATGACTCCAGTGCCCAGACCGCTCGGCTAATCCCGCGCGGCCACGGGAGTGTCTGGACATGACTCAGAAAGTTTATAGAGGCACACGTCATGCGTGTGCCGTCAGAGTTGCCTCAATCACTACCAGCTTTGATCTGAAGTCATACTCGATAGCCCCCTGCAGCATGACTACTCCCGCTGTGTCTCTCCAAAACAATGGAAGAATGGGACCTTGAGACTTCTCACCAGCTCGCAGCCATAACCGCCAACGACGGTCATCCTGGGTAGTGCATTGTTGAACACAATGCGATGCCATTATCGGCAGTCCATGTTTTCAAGTCACAGCACCACTCCAAACACAGCTAATTGTTTTCGGTGGTAACAGCAGTCAACGCGTGATATTTTGGCTCCTAGACCTGGCCGTTCCACCTGTCACAGAGAATAACATCTACATATGAGTCGGTGGTGTGTACGTGCTTGAACCTGCTTTGACGTCCGATCATATCTTACGGTTGTTTCTTTTTTTGTCAGTCAGCGTAATATTTACAAAACTGTATTATACGAAATATGTACGTCTGTCGTGAATGACAGTAATAGGCAGCGATCTGCAGTTCAACACAACTCTTCGCTTACAAGTCACAGAAATTATATATCAGAAGAGTTTACAAGAAGCCATGTCTTAGGGATCAGTATTACCAATCACAGATATAAATGTCTTTGACTGTATCAATTCCCAGCATCCTCCCCACCTTGGTAAACTTCCGAGTGCTGTGGCGGGGGGGGGGGGGGGGGGGGGGAGGGGGGGGAAGGAGGGGAAGGGGATGTCCACCTCAACCGGACGTGATATCTGCGTCCTTCTCCCACCACGCCAGTGGTCCAATGCATTTACGATTACGCTCTTGGCAAGGAAATGATGGGGACTCTGAGGTGATCAGTGAGGAATCTTGTGACGTGAACCTTCAAGGAATACTGGATGCCGTTGCTACTGGTATACAAACTTTATCCCTAGAAGGAAGAGCCAGTCTTCAATAAACTGCCGAAGGCGTACAATTTTATAGGAAGTGCTTAGTGAAGACTCTCGTGAAGTGATGTGAACCATCAAGGAGTACTGGATGTCGTTGCTCACCGGTGAGGTAAGCAAACTTTACCTCCTAGACGGATGAGCCCGTCTTCAATCAAATGATGAAGGCGTCCAATTTTAGAGGCTTGCGGGATCGATTTCCCGTGCTGGAGTGCATGCATTTCCTGCTTGAAACATCGGCGTTATATTATTTTAACTTAGTAAGTGGATGCCTTTGCGATCTCGACTGCTGTCAACTCTCTCACATTGTGTCGAATGTTATGCGTGAAGCGAAGGATCCAGCCAGTTACTGTCCAGTAGGAACTGAATTTGGAAATTTCTATGAGACTGTGAAGAATAGCAAGTGCCTTCACATGTTTTATATTTCTTCCCTATTGTGGGATGTCATGACATATTTGGAGTAGCATATGGCCGACACTCTTCTGAGTATGTAAGCCGTGGCGGTCCTTTCCACCGAACATGCATGGATTCGATTTGATTGCCAAGAAGTCCCCGTGTTTAGTGATCCGATAGTTTATAATGTCCAGTTTATTATGTCTCTACCGACTTGGTGACGTGTATGTATGAATTTCTCTCACTCTATTACAGATTAAGGTCTTCCATTGATTAGCATCACCGCGCATCCAGCCTAAGGTTACTGTAGGGTCTGTCCACAACACTGAGTGAGCAATGTCATACCCAGTAGCTGCGCAGAAATATCTCATTAAAAACACCTAGAAGCTCGAGACGGGCAATGTTATATTTTTGACAGGTGCAAGAATGTTCTGTTGAGAGAGGGTACTTTGATGTCGTGAGAAGACGCATAAAAAAAGAGCCTCAATTTTATGTTCGCAAGTTTGTCGTTCTAAACTGCCTGACGCAGAAGGTAAAGCATTATGTTACTTGGGTCTTCAGGACTAGCGAGTTCGAAATGGTACTTTGGAGTACATTTCAACATAAGACGGTGGTAAATATTCTTTAAAGAAACATTGCTAATAAGTCTTTTATGTAAAATATGAAATCTACTGTCTGTATTCAGTTTTTTAGCAGAATTTAGCTTGATATTAACACGCGCAAGATAGGTACCTGAAATTCTGGAGGGAGGACAGAATGTTTATTGGTGTTTATTGCATCGCTACGAGCAGTTATGCCAATTGCCTCCAAATTCCCGGATGGCCGCAAATGGTCGTCAGTGGGCATGTGCGCTTCAAGTACAAAGTTAACAACAGTTAAATTCGCACAGATGTCATTTCTGGTCCCACTGAGGATCCAGACGATTGTGCTAGGAAATTGAACAACAGAATTATAAATGCTGATCGGTAGACTGCCAAAGTCCAGTAATGATCACTAAGAACTAAAAGTTCGTTGGGCGTATCTTCTTGGGATCCAGTCCGATGATTAATCGCCTGCAGTGTGTGTACATGTACCATATTCGTAATATCTTGTGGAACTGGACTGAGTCGTGAAGTAGTGGTCACTTTGATATGTGGTGATGCAAGTCGCACAATTAGTTCGCACTCCTGTAACTTCGAAACCAACATGGCTACATCGTCACGAGGAGCCAGTACGAAATTCCAGCGTCTAAACGCTAAGTTCCCGTTGGTCGAAGGCAAGTCCCAAATCATCTATTAACGGTATTTATTCCTGATACAGAAGATCACCCTGTGTAATCATCACGATACTGGGAAGTGTGTATGCAGTATGTGAAACGACCTCCAACACTGATGACAATCGAAACTGGTCATCCAAGAAAATGCCTTTTTAGCGGACTTGACTTGTGAAGTTTTCTCCAGTTACCTTCTATTAATCGCTTTGCTAGCAAAGATAGTTGGCTTCCGTCGTCTAGGACATATCGAGTAAGTTTACGTAATTCTGTTGGTATCACGAGGAGCGCCGGAACAGTTTGCAAGAATGTGAAGGCTGACATAGTAACGTCTGTTTTACTAACGGTAGTGACGCTGGGATCTTACACGTCGTACCTTTGAGCATTTTGACTTGTGTTGCATTGTTTCTTTTTTTTACAATTAACACAAAATGTCCCACCTTTATTCTGCAATTTGACACGTTATGTCCTCCGTTTAGGAATTAAAAAATCTGTTAGTATTTTCCAATTTCCATTCTCTTTCAATGACGTCAGCAATTTTTATTACGCTCAAGGCTCCATAAGACGACGTTCTTCCCAAAAGACTCAATTTTTACTCCCTTGGGTAATGTTTGTTTCTGATTAATGTGCACATGAAGGCCTGCAGATGTGGGATTCTTAAGTAGGTGTTTTGTTGTCAGAGCGGATCTTCTGCGAAACAAGCGCTGAATCTGTTTCTGCCCCTATAAATTCCAGTAGCTGAAGTATGTCTCCTTCTAAAAGACCGGTTTGCTTCACACGAATAAGTCCGCGTCGGCAGGTGTCATCACGAAAAATTCTGCGATTTTTTGATAATCGTACGCGACCATAACATTTACCGCTTCGCGAGAGCGCACCAAGCTTGGATGCGACGATAAGTCCAGAATTAAGTGGTTATGGATTCTTTAGGTTTATCGGCTCGATAGATTTCAAATAGCACAGGTGAGCCTAAGTCTCGACATCGCCAGCAAAAGTCCCAACTATTTTATTGGACAGTCTAAGTGGCGGAACAACTGAAATGACTATCGCGGCAGGTTTGTTTATCGTTGTATCGTTGATGGTAGCATGAGACATAATATTAGCTCTTTCACTCGCCCGTACTCTTTTTCAGGCGCGGTAAGTGATTGTTGCTTTCAGCGTGTTTTGTGGCACACATTGTGAAGCGCCAAAGTAAGTACGCAGTTTGATAAATAACTAACAGATGGCGGCAACGGTCATAAACAAATACAGGCGTAGTACTCGTATAAATCTGACAATCCGTAAAAGCGCCGCCAAGCAGCTACAATAGCAATATAGAGTACAATAACTGAATCACCTGCTGTTACAAATCGCACTACGAAATATGTAGCGCTTTCATTCAGTTACCTTAGCTGTGTATGCAGGGAGTCGTCGATGGTAGTCTTTCTTGGTGTGGCTAATCACTGCAGTGAGACCCTCACTGCAGTTAAGTTCCTCGTGGTGTTGCCGCGTGACGTACATCTACATCTACATGGATACTGTGCAAATCGCATTTAAGGGCCTGGCACAGGGTTCATCGAACCACCTTCGCAATTCTCTATTATTCCAGTCTCGTATAGCGCGCGGAAAGAATGAACACCTATATATTTCCGTACGAGCTCTGATTTCCCTTATTTTATCGTGGTGATCGTTCCTCCCCATGTAGGTCGGTGTCAACAAAATATTTTCGCATTCTGAGGAGAAAGTTGTTGATTGGAATTTCGTGAGAAGATTCCGTCGCAGTGAAAAGCGCCTTTCTTTTAATGGTGTTCAGACCAAATCATGCATCATTTCTGTGACACTGTCCCATATTTCGCGACAATACAAAACGTGCTGCCTTTCTTTGAACTTTTTCTATGTACTCCGCCAGTCCTATCTGGTAGGGATCCCACACCACGCAGCAGTATTCTAAAAGAGGACGGACAAGCGTAGTGTAGGCAGTGTCTTTAGTAGGTCTGTTACATTTTCTAAGTGTCCTGCCAATGAAACGCAGTCTTTGGTTAGCCTTCCCCACAACATTTTCTGTGTGTTCCTTCCATTTTAAGTTGTACGTAATTGCAATACCTAGGTATTTAGTTGAAGTTACGGCTTTTAGATTTGACTGATTTATCGTGTAACGGAAGTTTAACGAGTTCCTTTTAGCACTGATGTGGCTGACCTCACACTTTTCGTTATTTAGGGCCAACTGCCACTTTTCACACCAATCAGATACGTTTTCTATATCGTTTTTCAGTTTGTTTTGATCTTCTGATGACTTTATTAGTCGATAAACGACATCGTCATCTGCAAACAACGGAAGACGGCTGCTCAGGTTGTCTCTCTAATCTTTTATATAGATAAGGAACAGCAAAGGGCCTATAACATTACCTTGAGGAACACCAGAAATCGCTTCTGTTTTTCTCGGTGGCTTTCCGTCAATTACTACGAACTGTGAGGTCTATGACAGGAAATCACAAATCCAGTCACATAACTTCAAAAAGATTTCAACTGGCTCTAAGCACTATGGGACTTAACATCTGAGGTCATCAGTCCCCTAGACTTAGAACTACTTAAACCTAAGTAACCTAAGGACATCACACACATCCATGCCCGATGCAGGATTCGAACTTGCGACCGCGGTTCAGGACATAAGGGCCTAGAACCGCTCGGCCACAGTGGCCAGCAGTCACATAAAGGAGACGATATTCCATAAGCACGCAATTTCACTACGAGCCGCTTGTGTGGTACAGTGCCAAAAGCCTTCCGGAAATCCAGGAATACGGAACCGATGTGAAATCCTTTGTCAGTAGCACTCAGCACTTCATGTGAATAAAGAGCTAGTTGTGTTCCAATAGAACGATGTTTTCTAAACCAATGTTGACTGTGTATCAATAGACCGTTTCCTTCAAGGTAATTCATAATGTTCGAACACAATATATGTTCCAAAAATCGTGCTGCATATCGATGTTAACTATATGGGGCTGTAATTTAGCGGATTACTCCTACTACCTTTCTTGAAAATTGGTGTGACATGTGCAACTTTCCAGTCTTTAGGAAAGGATCTTTCGTCGAGCGAACGGTTGTATATGGCTGTTAAGTATGGAGCTAATGTATCAGCATACTCCGAAAGGAACTTAACTGATATACAGTCTGGACCAGAAGACTTGCTTTTATTAACTAATATAAGTTGCTTCACTACTACGAGGATATTTACTTCTACGTTACTCACGTACGTTCAAAAATCACTGTGTCACAACAGCAGTCGTGAAAATTCTCCCTGGTTTCGATACTAGTTTTTATGTCGAGACTGAGAGTAGCAGGCAGCGATTTACAGTTTAGCACAACTTTTCATATATAAGTCACAGAACATTTATAGCAAAGAGTTTACAACAAATCAGTTGCATAGAGTAAATATCTCTGGAGTGAGCATTCACATGCGCAGAACAGATTTTGTGTTGTCAACATACATTGCCGGCCTGGTCACGTGATCTCGGGAGGTCGTGTGTTTGTCCGTATAGCGCCCCGTATATTTAGAATGTCACTACATCCCTAGGACAGACGGATTCTTTTCGTACGTGTCGTGGATTATTTATATATGTTGCGCAGACATTTTAATAGTATCCATTTGATACCGGAAATAAATCAGCTACATAACTTTTAAAGGCAAGTGATGTTACATTCAGCTTCGTTGCGATAGGTGTCATAGTTCAGATGCACTCGATTTTTGGTAGTTTTTGGTATGATACCGCACTTTATAGTATTACAGAGCCTGAAGTACATTTTTGCAGTGATAGTCCTGCAAAACGACTTGACAGTACGTTAGTACTTTTGCAAGTGTCCGAAAAACACCGAATTTGCCACACATTAGCGATTATATCCCTACTAATTCGTCCTTTTTTCTTGTATTTCTGCGTATTTATTTTCTCGTTTTGGCGACCTAAAGCACAATTTTTCTTACTGGTGGCACTTTGAGGTATTTATTTAACGCATTTTAAGTACTTGCTCCTAGTTTATTAAATAAATAGTAGATTGAGTAATCTATATCCATAATTGACAAGTTACTGATAAATGCATGGAGGATAGTATTTACTGAAACAACTAACCTTTCCCTTTCCTGTTCCAGTAGCAAATTTACGAGAGGAAGCGATTGTTTGTAAGCTTTTGTACGAGCCGTAATATCTATTATATGGTCATAAAATCGTAGAAAAATAGGTCTACAGAATCAAGTCTTAATTATAATGCGTCTCGAAATTTTTACTCGTATACAGTGTCTCTTACTAAAATGAAAACTATAATTAGAGCTATATGGAATGTACCCATGAAAAGTTACTATCCCTCCTTTCACATATTTTTCCTTGCATCCGTAGCAACAACAGAAATTCACCATCGCTATTACACTATTAACAAACGGTGAAACACAACAAAAACTCTTGGTATTATAAACTTCAAACGCTGCAGAAAGCACACACGCACAGCGAAGTCCCTAAATCACGTGACAATCCTGGTTTAATGTTGGCAACATGCGCAGAACGCAATGCTCACTCCAAAGATATTTACTCTATGGTCAGTTGGCAGAAATCAGCATTTGTCTTTGACTATATCAGTTACCAGCAACGTGATTATGTGAAACACAACAAATGTTTGGTTACCAGCTATGAAACAATGTCTTTTCGAAGCAATGTTTCGACGTATTTACGTTCTTACATGCTAGACCATAGACGAAAACAACTTGGGTTTATCTTCGAATGCATAACGGCTCATATTGTTTCCACAGCTGAAATCATGGAACCTGCAACACAGAGAATAATGTGGTTTATCAGTGCAATCTACTGTGTCAAGCATGAATTAATTAAATAATAAATTAACACTGTGTAATGTAGCAGTACTAACTGGCTTATTACTGTTTAAACATCCATATTGGGACTCATGTTGATAGAACTTTTTTGTTCCTTTTTCTGTTAGGAACCACTTTGTTTCCTTACTTAGAATTCATCGTGTATGTTTTGCTTAACATACTGACACACGTTAACAACAGACGTTGTTCCTTTTCCGTCTGCTTAACTTTTCCTGTTTATCTAGAAAAGAATCCCTCGGTTTCTCAGGAAAGATAGTCCAGAGAGACCCGATATGATTTACATTAAAAGCGTAAAGCGTTTGCCATACATGCTACTTGTCACAGCCCTATGTTTCCACCCTTAGTGAACCGATGCATCGAACTTTTTGTAGCAAAACATACAGTTACAAGTAGAAACCAAACCACGGCCCAACATGCGTTTACAAATCAACGCTAAAGGCCAACACCACAATGAAAAATATTTGGACAAATGTGGTATTGAAGCAGAACTGCTGCACTAGGCGTCCGTTAACTAATCACGTACCCACAACGCAGTACACAGCGAAGTGTATGCCTAGAAGTTAACATTTTGTTGTGAAACCGTGTGAGTTACCGCCTTCCCCAGGTGTCTTTACTATTATTATTTCATATTAGGAGAGCAGGGTAATATAAGCTGTATATAGTTACCTTTTCCATTTTCGTAAAGTACACAAGGATATGCTTTCCTTCCTTTCTAAGCACAAAACGATTCTGCGCTTGCGCCATGCTGCGGCACGCAGTTCGATACGGTTTTAGGTTGTCGTTATTTTAAAATATTTCAGTACAACGGCAATCTATAGCAAAATCGCTCATCCCAGTACTACCTATCAACCTCATAATTTGTGTAACACATTTTCGAGCTGTGAATTATGTTACGTCTAATACGAGTGTATTGTCTTTATAGCTTTGCAGCAATATCTTTGGTCTTACGTACGTTACCCGTTGTAAACAAGAAAGGGTAGCAGTCGTTGGAATTTGTTTGTGTACGTATTTTTGTTTCGTGTGCGTTTATTACGATGTTTGTTTTGGTGAGTAATGATTGGGTAATTCGGTATTTATTTTTCGCATCACATTGAATTTTCTTGTTGTGTGAGCATGCCAAAGTAACACGCTGGTTAGCGTTCAGAAATAATGTTTTGTGACGGAAACATTCTCAGAACTTCCGAAAATGTGTTTCGGATAGCAGTAATCGGCGATGGCAGTTTATAAAAGTTTCCATATTCACCTGCCTCATGTTAATTCCCTCAGTTTCAGTGATAGTTCACATTCACTGCGTGCAAAACACGTTAATTTCCACTTTTTGTAACTTAGTACAGTAAAGCATCTGCTGTCGTTTTCTTCCTTTCTATGTTTGTCTATTCCTCTGGTACAGAGAAGGGGCATTTATTATCAGTACACAAGTTAACACTGAAGTATCATAACTTATTTTCAAAGGCAGATTGGCCATTTCCATTTCTCGTCATTATTTGATGCAGTTTCGTAGTGGAAGAAGTTTTATCCTTTATTGTGACATTTATAGCTTGTAGATCTCGAATAGCTGCGGTAAATCAGTTAGCAAACTGTGCAAAGTTCATAGCCAAGAGTTTTAACGCAATGCGAAGTGATGACGTTAAGTCCGGAGGAAGCTGATTCGAGTTCTAGTAGTGTAATAAACTTCCCTTATAACATATAAATAAAAAGTTCATTTTCAGTTAATTATTCTCTTTATTTTAGATTTTTAGTTTTTGTGTTTTATGATTTTAATGAAAGTTCAGTTATAGTTGGAGTTGTAGGCTCTTGGATGTTACACGGGGCGTTGCAAACAAAGGAGGTCCGGGGAGCAGATTCCAGGGTACAAAGAAACGCAGCAGAGGAAAGGAAATACAGTACTAACCTAACTATAGCAGATGTTGAAAGGGAAATACGGAAGCGTCCGATCTAACCCGTCGGCTTTGACCCATGACGTCACAAATATAGCGGAAACGACAATTCGAATATGGCGGATATAGAAACGTTGCATACGTATCACAAAGACGAAAACACATAGAAAAACAACACACACAAAGGTTTCACAAGAACAATCTGCTAACATTGATAGCAAACAAAGATAATAATAAACAAGTGGTACTCAAGGCCAGGCAGGGGGGGGGGCGCAGCCCCCCCCTGCCCCCCCCCCCCCCCCCCGCCAAAAAAAACTCCCAACCTAACCTCGTATTCAGGGCTACGCTACAGATCAATGTGAGGGTCAATCAAAAGATTAAAAAAAGAAACAAATAAAAAAAAAACAATATTGATTCATTAGACATAACGAGTAGCGACAAAACATATAGACCATAAAGATTGAACAATCTAATGGCAAACTGATAAAAGTCTCATAGACGACGTTAAAACAAAAAGTACAGTAAAAAGGTAAACTATATATTACAGGCCCTAAAACTCCTACTAAGGTAACGTCAACGAGGCAACATCTACAAACACGCCACACTCACAAACCAAACTCCGCGCCATAATGACGTCACACACTACAACACCCTTACGTCACGGGTCAAAGCCGACGCGTGAGATCGGATGTTTCTGTTGACCCGTTGAAAGTGACCACCATTCATCTCTTGGCACTTTTTGGCCCTGGTCAGCGGATTGCTGAAGACAGATCGAAGCTGGAATTGCTACATTCCCATACGCAGTGTTCTGTTGCAGTTGTTGAAGACTATGAGGGTTGCTGCGATACACCTTAGACTTGAGGGCTCCCTACACAAAGTAATCGCTCACTGACAGATCAGGTGACCTCGGTGGCCAGCTAGGGCCGCGACCAGACTGACCTCTGCCTGAAGATTGTGTAACTGTGCTCTGAGGTCCGGTCGGCTGTATGGACAGTTGGTCCATCCTGTTGAAAGTAACTGTAGGTCCTCCGTTAGTGCTGCTACAAATTCACGTCCAATCGTATCCACTCGTCTCGGCCAGTTTTTATGTACCTCACCCTGTATTTACATATTATTTAAAGCACACTGGCATGGTTAGTTAACGACGTTATCTGAATTTATCTCACGACACAGTTGCTCGGTGACGATGCTGCATGTCAACATTGTAGCTGAAAACTGAAAACAGATATTACTCTAAGTCCGTAGTCCGAACGGAAACTGTGTGTGTTCGGTTATAGAACGTTAGATGAAAAGTGGATGACAGCGGACCATTTACGTATCGGTTAACCATCAAGAAAGTTGATAATATCTCTCGAAAGAAATGACAACCATGGGTACAGGTTTTTACCATTCATCCAGTAACCATCGGTCCGGACGATCTGTGCATCTTAATAGGCTGTCGTAATGATGTATCCGTAGTTTGTGTGTGTGTGTGTGTGTGTGTGTGTGTGTGTGTGTGTGTGTGTGTGTGTGTATTTTGCCCACTTTAGAAAAAGGCATTTTGGCCGAAAGCTTAACATGTATGGCAGGCTTTTTGTTGTGTCTACTTACGACTCAACATATCCTCTGCACGGTAAATATCAGTCTTCGCTTTTCATAATACTGTCGTTATTCCATCCCGGAATTTCCGTTGTTTTATAACGTACCTTTCAGACTCTAGTCAAGCTACCAGTACATTCTCCAAATAGGAGTACTTTTTATCATGTATGAAGAAATTATTCTCATAATATTTGTGCCGTTGACACCGATATAATTTTTTATGAATAGAAAACAGTAAGGCGGCTGCCAAGAGTGCTGTATGACAGAAAAGATACTAATCACGATAAATGCACCTACTCATAAGAGCTCTCAAACAAAAGTGATTTCACATTGCATTAACATAAGCAGTAATCCCCCGTTCACGGAATAACTCAGCGAGCCGAGGGTGACCCAACTCTTTCACAGCTGCTTCCATAACACTGAACTGTTTGCTGAGTACCATTTTTCACATTATTGACAATATTGCTACTGCTGCTGATATTGTTGTTGATGTTCATAGCAGCTTAGTAAATCTTTCATTTGAAAGAAAATAACGGTATAATACATCGTCAGCGATGTAGGTTGGCGAGCGGACGAGCAGAGATGATCACCATACTGCGTGCAAACCGCTTGTTTCAGATGCGGTAAAGCGTCGCAGTGTGTCAGGGGGACAGGGATGGGCTGGGACGTTGGAGGTTAGGTCTCAGTCGAATCTGAACCTTAATCTTGACCGTTGTTTGAGAGATGATTTCTTTTGTCCCAGACGAAGTAAAAAATGGGCGTGTTTTATATGTATTTTATTTATAACTTTCACAAATGATTAAAGGAAATGAAACGTCTCGTAGATTGAGAGTGTGTATCAGTCCAGGACTCGAACCCAGGGCTTTGTGTTTCGCTCTTACTGACTGAGCTATCTAGAAGCGCCTCACTACCCACCCCAGGCACTCTGGGCAGAACTTTGTTTTAATCTGCCAGGAAAGTTCAGTATAGCGGCAGGTGCATTCTGGAATTAAGGAAAATATTTAACATTCGTGGTATTCTAGAACCTTTCCCTCATAATCCTCAGCTTTTTTTTTCCCTCGACTTACAGTCCGTTCTTTGGTCGCCATCGATGATGATTTCTTAAATCAAACAACGCAACATTCTTCGCTTTTCGTCTTTGCATTCTCAGCCTGATATGTTTACCTATGTTGCATGACTAAGTAATATTTTTGATGTTAGTAGATAATGAACGAAATATGGCACAAAGTAACATGACAGCAACAGCTGTCGTTTTGTGCTTTATATGGTTCAAATGGCTCTGAGCACTAAGGGACTTAACTGCTGTGGTCATCATTCTTCGCTTTTCGTCTTTGCATTCTCAACCTGATATGTTTACCTATGTTGCATGACTAAGTAAAATTTTTGATGTTAGTAGATAATGAACGAAATATGGCACAAAGTAACATGATAGCAACAGCTGTCGTTTTGTGCTTTATATGGTTCAAATGGCTCTGAGCACTAAGGGACTTAACTGCTGTGGTCATCATTCCCCTAGAACTTAGAACTACTTAAAACTAACAAACCTAAGGACATCACAAACATCCATGCCCGAGGCAGGATTCGAACCTGCGACTGTAGTGGTCGCGCGGTTCCAGACTGTAATGCCTAGAACCGCTCGGCCACCACGGCCAGCAACGGCCTAACTCATAGTAATCAATAAATAAATATGTAAATAAATAAATATGCAAAGATTCTTTTCTTTTCTTCCCAATGCAAGCACGCATCATCATCGTCATCATCATTCTCATGTTCTTTACGCCACTCTTTTCCCTTGAACCTCCTGCGAGCTAGTTACTGTGCTTCCTGAAATGCTGAGGTGTATCAGGAGTATTAAATCGCGTATCTACGAGCTCTTTACTATGCTGTTCGTTGTGTGCATGTAATCTTCGTCGGCATGCAAGGTCGGAAAATCAGTGGCCAGTCATGCTTTGATAACTTCCCTATAATTGTTAGCGTTTGTTGACATAATGGATGGAGCCAAGTAGGAAGTCCGTTTTTTTGTGGGGGTGGTGCTTCTGACACTGCCAACTGGCGTGCTACATATTACGGCCTCGGGATGTCTTCTTTTCGGTAGTGGCGCACCCCGGTAACAGCCGTGGCCGTAATTCCCACCGAACCCTCTCAACAACCCCTCCAAACACCTTCCGCCATTCTGTAAAGAATCGAACTTTCGATCACGTGTGTCTAAAACGGCTTCAAATGTCTGCGTACTTTACAATGAGTAATTGTGTTAAACATTTGCTGTTGAGCTGTGACCCAAAAGAGGTTTCGTAAAGTTTTTAAAGTATATAGAAGGTAGTGCTCTTTCTCACATACTGGATGAATGAAGTCCGGGTAATTTCCGCCCCGTGAATCAACGATGCCCCAAAACATATGTACAGTGTGTAGCTTTAATAATTTTTTTACACTTTTGACGTAAGGTTACAACTCTTAATGTGTAGATTAAGACAGCATTTTAAAACTTTCCATTTGGTCAGTAATCATATGAAATACTGAAAAAAATTTTGTCCGAGGAAGGCGTTAGATACGCAACCTGCTAGTGGTCTATGCACCATGAGCAGAATTGACCACTCAGTGATGTATTGGATTGATGCGTAAGTTCGCAGTGTTTTTCCATAAGTTTAAGAGACTCAACAGACACACATAATAGAGACTTTAGTCATAAATAACATATTCTGATACACTATTTACAGCAGGCTGCAAACGTTGGGGTAACTTTTCAATTCCACGATTGTAGAAATCACATACTTTAGAGGCGAAAAACTCGTTGAGCCGTTTTCGGAGCGCATTTCACCCGGAAAGGAAGATCATTAAAGGTTGTTTTATAGAAAACGGAAAAGGTGAAAATGTGAGGGCGCAAGATCAGGTGAAGAAGGTGGGAGCGTAATGACTTTCCAACCTCATACCTGTACAGGTTTTTGTCGGCCCTGTAGAAATCGGGCGGGCGATATCGTGCAGTAGCATCACTTCACGCAGTCCTCCTTGTCGTTGTTCTCGGACTGAGTCTGCAAGACGTCTCGGTTTTTGACAATAAATGTCAGTAGAGATGGTTACACCTCTGGGAAGCAATTCGTAGTACATCATATAGTCCCTGTTCCACTAAATGCGTAATATTATTTTTCGTGGTAGTTGTATAGGAAGGTGCTGCTTTGTTTAAGGGCACCACACCTTGCCTATCTAACACATGTTAATTTAAGGAAGTATTTGACCGTTTTCTGAAAAAATTATTTGATTGAGGACCTTAATATTTCTAATGTATGTTGCATGATGCTAATAGAGTCAACTGTTCTAAAATCTACTTTATCCATTTTGTAGTTTTTAAGAAACACTTTTTTGAATTTGTTAACAAAAAGTATTAAGTTTTTTTCTGCAGAAAATATTTTTTTGTGAACTTCCTAATGGAGGAATATTCAGGAATGTAGTACCAGAAGTGGCTTCTTATGTTATGCAGCGCCTCTGAAAATTTCATTCATTTATCTATGATAGTCTATGTTATAATGGGGCATAGTACTGAAAATTTTAGTTTGCGGGGAATTGACTTTAAAAAAAATTTGAAATTTGTTACTTGTTAATTAAAACTGTCCTGCTGCATACGATGGCCCTTCTTTGGCCTCTAGCAGGTCTTCCAACTTCTTTTCCACCTTCCCGGATGTTTGTCTTGCTTTCTTGGCCATATTACATGCAGACCTGTCTGCATCGGCTATCCTCATTTTATCGCAATGTTGCAGCCCAGTGATCATATTTTCATCAGGATTAAATCCCAGCTTTCTCAGTACCCAACACTTTCCAATATTACCACAGTTGAATGTCATAACAGCATCATGAACGCCTAGTTTAATTGTATGCGTGCCTAAAAATACAGTTTTACGAAGGCGTTCCAAATTATGCTGTTGAAACAATCATTTGGGTTCTGTGTCTCCCCACGCAGACATTTGCTTAGGTCAGGATGAGCCCAGTCTCTGAAAATAGATTTAATTGCTGTACTAACAGCAGCAGGAAGAGAACGCTGATGACAATAAGATTCTCCAGTTGTCTGAGCCCTATTGTATTTGCACCACGAATTTTCTCCTGATGGACACAATCCATGACATGGCGTATCATCAGTAGAGGACTTATGGCAGAATATGGCCCAAATATCTCTCTTCATTGCCTCCATATTTTCATTATTTCTCCTAATTACCTGCCCATAGTATACTTGCAAGTTTTGTATTTCAGTTTTAGCTAACCGACCCTGTCCGGTCAACAATTTTCCATCTTCTAATTTTTTTCCTCTCATATCAACAGTTAGTTTTCTCAGCCTTGTTCCCAAACGTTTTTGAACATGGCCTTCACATTCTATTTTGCTAATAATGCCATCTCCATATGGCTTAGAGTTGACAGTGGGTGGGTTGACAGTGACTGACAGAAAAGTGGGCGTGGCACATAAACATACGTGATATGAAAATGCTCCTTAAATGTTCGAAAAACATTCTTCCAGCAAAATCCTTTTTCAGAGTACTTAAATAAAACATTAATCTATCGAAATATCATGAAAACCGAAAACCGATTTTTTTCGACCTGAACGACGGTGTGGTCCCCTTAAGCTCAACCATTCCTTTCTTTATGTTAGCATAAATACAACATTTTCAGTCCTCGAGTAGACTGGTGTGGATCATTATGGATTAATGCGTTTAAAAGATCAACATGAAACACCGAAGGTTTTCACGAACGTGGGGAATCACTAATGTCAAAACACTCTCCTTAAAAAGAGAAAACCATTTCCTAGTCGTGCTCTGTCCAGTGGCCTATCCTCACACACGGTGCAAATTTTTCTGGCTGCGTCCGCTGCTGTGACCACTCAGCGGGAACTCAAACAAAAGAATAAGTCCGAAATGTTGCCCTTTCTCCAATTGCCACTTCATTTTATAGCGTCCATAGTTCCTCTCACTATCTGCAAATGACGAAATGACGATATGTAAACTCAAATAGCAACGGTGAACAACAAACAAAAAGTGACAGTCGATAAATAAACCAGTAGCAACCGGAAAACCAAGATACAAAAACGTTACGAACTTATGCACCAGTCTAACGGATTATTGATGTATTTCGTTGGGCTACTTTCTGGGCTAACAACCGTGCTCTAGTGATAATGGATGGTGGCCTCTTTTCTTTTGTACCGCATGTGAGACCAACCGTTAAATACTCTTTTTTTCTAATTACGCCATTGAAGTCAGTGTGCGGAGTCAAATTAGGCAGACATGACCGAGACTATCTTGCTACGAGCCGAAATTTCCGTCTCCTCTTATCGCCTTCAGCGACAAAACTTCACGCCAGTAACTGTAGGAAGTCGCGTCACAACCACCTTGATATCATGACAAGATTGCCGGTATTTTTTTACATCTGTACCCATACTCTACAATCCACAGCTAGGAGCATTAACTTTTGTTGGTCATCAGCCTTCTGAGTGGTTTGATGCGGCCCCCCAAGAATTCCTCTCCTGTGCCAACCACTTCATCTGACAGTAATACTTGCGTCCTATGTCCTCAATTGTTTGCTGGATGTATTCCAATCTCTGTCTGCCTTTACAGTTTTTGGCCTCCACAGCTCCCTCTTTTAGCATGGAAGTCATTCTATGATGTTTTAACAGATGCCTTTTCATCATGTCCCTTCTCCTTGTAAGTGTTTTCCACGTATCCCTTTCCTCTCCGATTCTGAGCAGAACATCTTTATTCCTTATCTTCAGTCCACATAATTTTCGAAATTCCTCTCTTGCACCACATCTCAAACGCTTCGATTCTCTTCTGTTCCACTTTTCCCATAGTCCATGTTTCACTACCATACAATGCTGCGCTCCAAACGTACATTCTCGGAAATTTCTTCTTCAACATAAGGCACATGTTTGATACCAGTAGACTTGTATTGGCCAGGATTGCCATTTTTGCCAGGGCTAGTCTGCTTTTGATGTCATTCTTGCTCCGTTCGTCCTTGGTTATTTTCCTGCCTAGGTAACAGAATTCGTTAACTTCATCTACTTCGTAGCCATCATTCTTGATTTTAAGTTTCTCATTGTTCTCATTTTTGCTACTTCTAAATACTTCGGTCTTTCTTCGACTTACTCTCAATCCATATTCTGTACTCGTTAGACTATTCATTCCATTCAGCAAATCATGTAATTCTTGTTCACTTTCACTGACGATAGAAATGTCACCAGCGAATCGTATCATTGATATCCTTTCATCTTTAGTTTTAATTCCACTCCTGAACCGTTCTTTTATTTCCATCATTGCTTCTTCGATGTACGGGTTGAACAGTAGAGGGCGAAACACTACATCCCCGTCTCACTTCGCTCTTGGTCGTTCATTCTTATACATTTTGTATACTACCTTCCCGTGGTTCACCCTATTTTTCTCAGTATTTCGAACATCTTCCACCATTTTACATTGTCGAACTCATATTCCAGGTCGACAAATCCTGTGAATCTGTTTTGATTTTTCTTTAGTGTTGATTCCATTATCAACTGCAACGTCATGATTGCCTCTCTGGTGCTTTTACCCTTTCTGAAACCAAAGTGATCGTCATTAACATATCCTCAGTTCTCTTTTCCATTCTTCTGTATACTACTCTTGTCAGCAATTTGGGTGCTTGAGCTGTTAAGATGATTGTGCGTTAGTTTTCGCACTTACTTGCTCTTGCCGTTTTCGGTAATGTGTGGATGATATTTTTCCGAAAGTCTGATGGTACATCTCCAGTCTCATATATTCTACACACCCAATGGTTTTAGAAATTGCAAAGGAATGTTGTCTATCCCTCGTACTTTTTTTGATGTCTAATCTTCCAGAGCTCTTTTAAATTCTGAGTGTGGTACTCCTTTATGTCATCGATATCGACCCTCGTCAGAAAAATTCTCCATTCAGAGGCCTTTAATGTACTTTTCCCACCAAGCCGCTCTCTTTCCTGCGTTAAACAAAAGAATTCCCAATGCGCTCTTAATGTTACCACCTTTGGTTTTAATGTTACCGAAGGCTGTTTTGACTTTTCCATATGCGGAGTCAGTCCTCTCGACGATGATTTCTTTTTCAGTTTGTTCACATCTTTCCTGCAGTTCACCGTGGCTGCCATGCACTTCTTATTTATTTATTTCCTAAGTGATTTATACGGCTGTGTTCCTGTCTTTCCCTGAACATTTTTGTACCCCCTTCTTCTGTCGAATAATTACAATATTTCATCTCTTACCCAAGATTTTTTGTAGTTACCTTTCTTATGCCTATTTCTGACTATCCAGCATCTGTGATGGGCCTTCTTAGCGATGTCCTCTTCAACGGAACCGGTGTCTTATCGCTGTATCCACATCCTCAGCGAACTTCAAACGCGTCACACCATTCCTCACTAGTTCAGTATCTCATTTTCTACCACACTGAGTCTTTCCCACGACCCTCTTAAATTTTAGTCAGTTCGTTATTACTGAATTGTAATCTTAGTCGTTATCTGGACCTGGGTACACCTTACAGTCCAATACCTGATTTTGGAATCTGTGTCTGATTATGAATTAATCCAGCTGGAACCTTCCCGGGTCTCCGGGTCTTTCCCAAGTATCCCTCCTCCTTTTGTAATTCTTGAACGAGTATTCGCGATTACCATCTGAGATTTATTGAAGAACTCAGTTAGCCTTTCGCTTCTCCCATTCCGTTCTCCAGTAACCCGTTTTTCTTCCTTTCTCTACAGCCATGTTCAAACGCGTCATGACTATTAGATTTTCATCTACAATATGCTTACCGAAAAACACAGTTCAGATAGTATACAGTTTTTCTTTAATATCACAGTATTAGAATTTTCGTACAACAGCTGCCGAAGCAACATGATTGTTGGTAATCTTTTCCAGTTTGGCTAATATATCATAACCTAATTCTTACATTATTTGGCTGAAGTACGCTTTTTTTCGTTTCCTTTGCCATCCTCTTCATCTCGGAGTAGCACTTGTACCCTGCATCATCAGTCAATAGTTTTACGTATTTTAGTCTGTCTCTCCCAGTACAACAAAGGACATAACCAGTTGTTGACAATATAATGTAATCTGATAGATGAAAAATCAAGGCAAGAGAACACTCACAGTGTCTCCTTCTTCTGACAGGAGAGCTGAAGTGTAAGGAAGAGTACTGAAGGAAAAGGAGAGGTTTAGGAAAGGGGTAGATGTTAGAAAAAGTCTCCTAGAACCCCGGGCCGGCCGGAGTGGCCGTGCGGTTCTAGGCGCTTCAGTCTACGGTCGCAGGTTCGAATCCTGCTTCGGGCATGGATGTGTGTGATGTCCTTAGATTAGTTAGCTTTAAGTAGTACTAAGTTCTAGGGGACTGATGACCACCGATTCTAAGTCCCATAGTGCTCAGAGCCATTTGAACCAGAACCCCGGGGCAGGGGAAACTTACTCGACGGGGTGAGAAGGAAAGACTGGTTGTTGGAGACTGCACCGGTCGAGATTTGAGGTCCTTGTGAATTGGTTATTTGTGAGATAAGTATCACTATAAACGTTTGGATGTATTATTCAGCAGTATTAGTCTTGTCTCGAGCTGTCTAACACCGTTGAAATAGTACTTAATTTCACTTACAGAGAACATTATTAACGTACTTCAATATATCAGCAAGCAAAGTATTAACTACATCGCAAACTAAGAACGCTTTGACATTTTGAATCGTTACAGAGATGCCGATAGCCGACTTGTGTGGTGCTCTGTTTACTCCTCGAGGTATCTCCGCCATCGTGACAGTTATAAACTTGCTCGCATCTTCAGTTGGTGCCTAACCTGGACATCCCGTGGGGCTGCAAGTTGCTCTCTGTGTTCCTTTATGTTTACTTTCGGACAGAGACGGCAGGCTGCTGCGGGGGGTAGTCTTTCTTTCTCTACTGAGAGCACAGCTGACCTCTCAACGCGCTTCAAACAGCTAACATAGCCGGAGGCGGGGATGGCCGCTGCAAGTTCGCGCCTGCGCGCTGCCTTTGTGGGCGCGACGGTGGTGCGGCATTTTGCCATCTCCTGTCAGGCCCCAGATGACTTCTGTTGCTAGCTGTGTGCAGATCGTGCAGTTGTGCACTCGTACATACAAAGCATACTTTTTCGAGGCGCAGCAGACAAATAGTCTTCACGAGCTGTGAGCAGATTGTGTAGGAAGATATCACCGCTACCACCAAGTTAGATGGAGTAGTTGTAAGACACTAGAGTCTAATTGGCACAACGATGATTTAAATTCACGTTTGGTCATCCAGATTTAGGTTTTATGAGGTTTAAAGTGAATTCTCCTATAATTCTTCTGATTTCTTTTCCCAGCGGTCTCTAGTCTCTAGTTCGACCATTTGCTGCATCTATATTGAGGCCCTCATCGTTGTCGACGGGACGCTAAGCCCTAAGCTCCTCCTCCCCCCTCCCCCCCCCCCTACACACAAACGCGTGCGCGCGCGCGCTCACATACGCACACCAATGATTCGCTGCTGCAGGCTAGCACGCAAGAACCAAAGGCATCAGATGTCTTTAAGTGTTGCTTGGCTTGGTGTGGGGCTGTTGATTTTGCTAAGCGACGTAGTCGTCCCTTAGTCCCCATCAGGAATATTGTATTACTGAACTTTGAGCAACCCCTCATCCGTGACAGGGTTGAATAGTTACAAATGTTCAACTGTGTGTAAAATCTTATGGGACTTAGCTGCTAAGTTCATCAGTCCCTAAGCTTATACACTACTTAACCTAAATTAGCCTAAGGACAAACACATACACCCATGCCCGAGGGAGGACTCGAACCTCCGCCGGGAGGTTGAATAGTATCTGCTACCACTCCCCTGACTGAACCCTTTTACCGTCTGATAGTAATCAGACCAGTGCATTGGTTTCTATACGACATCTGCATTTGCACGCCCACTAGCTGTTAACACTGCTATGGTTCTCATCGAGGTCATCGGATATTTTGAGTCTTTATATAGAATTTAAAACAGTTACCAAGATAGGAGGAAGGGCAGATCGATTTCACCTGCTATGTTGCTGTCTTCAGTGCTACATGAATAAAACAGCACAATGAGAATCATGCATTAAAATATAAATTAAAACCAAATCACAAATAAATCAGCATGTAAACCATAAGCTTATGTATTTTTGATCTGGTTTTAATTTATGTTGTAATGCCTGCTTCTCATTATGTTCTTTTATTCATGTAGCAGTGAGGATAGCTACAAAGTAGCAGAAATCTATCGCCAACAAACAGATTAAAAATTTACGACCGAAGGTACCCTTTCTCCTCTCTTGGCTCTCATTAAGACGGTCGTGAAGCACGCTTTTCCCAATGGAAACAAACTAGTGGAAAACCGTTTGTTGATGTGGCCTGGGCAAAAGAATAAAAGATAAAACCACCTGGTAGAATTTTGGACAGAGCATAGTTTCATCATCCGTACACTTGCTTTAAGAGCAATGAAAGACGGTTGTTTATGTGGAATAGACTTGGAGCCACTTTAAGGTTTCAGACATTATATAATGGCAAGACAGAGATTTAGCAATCATATTTAAACTCTTACCTCAATTTATTGGTTTCCAACTGTAAATTAAAACTAAACAAATTGCAAAAATATATAAAATTAAGGAGCTGAATAATGGATAGGTTGAAAGAACTAAAGTTCGCTGAGAGTTTGTAGGGAAGCAGCCTACTCACGCCTTATAAAATTCACATCAGTCTTTCCATTGTGTGTCAGCCTAGTCCGCTCTAATTAGCTCTGACGTCATAAATGTTGCGCAATACTTTAAAAATCAAGTAAATAACCTGAAACGTTTCTATCATGTCAGGAGTAATACTAAATCAATATGTGTTGAATATCAGTTCAATGACTTTAACCATTTTCGAAATTTGGATGTTTTTCTGTATAAATCATTGGCGCAACATAAAAGCGCTAGAAACTTAAAAATTTATATTTAGATTCCTTTTGCATAATAATTTAGTAGAAACAGTATTCTGGATCTCACAAATTAAAATTTTAGTTGAAATTCATGATTTTCTGGTTTTTGTCTTAAAAATTAGGGAAGCAAGATAGATTAAGTAGGCGAATAAATAAAGCTAGGATGTTTAAATTTAAGTAGAAGGGAGATCCGCTATAATCATAAAGATGTGAGAAGTTTCAACAGAACAACTATAAAACTATAGCTATAGCGTATCTCCATAGAGCAAGTTCAGAACTCGTCTACTGCGTGTAGCGTAATTAAATTAATTCTCTCGCCCAAAATATTTGACTTAGCCACGTCAGACTTCTATTATGATTACTTACCTGTGTGCTGATTGCACATATAAATTGAGAGCTTCATTGGTCATCAGCAAAGGAAGCAATGATTTATTCGATAACTTAAAATGGTGCATTACTAGTCCAGCAGCTAGTCGGGAGAGCAGATTTGATCAGGCGTTCCCTTAGCCGTCCGCACCGCGGCCTTATATGTAAGAACGCTACGCGAGAGAAAAAGGCCCCAGTTCTCTCCAGACACTGATTAGCGCACCACTTGTGCCGGGAGTCGTGTCGCATCGATATCATTGCTATAAACAGCCTTGGATGCCGTAATAAGTTACTCGGGATACGCTTAACCATAAAATCGTTTTCGAGTGAAGTGTTAATTCTGCGATGACTTTAATGATCTATCTTCAGTTTGCGTATGTTGTATTTTCGCGTGCCGCCGCGGGACAGACATTCTACCATTATTTAGCGTGGCGTTTGAGGTATCATCAAATTATGGCGAACATTCACTTAAACATTTATCTGAACCGTTATAGTTGCATCAGCGCATTAGACTCTGAACTGCTCTGGTAGTTGGATTGTGTGGATTCTTTTTGGTCTGTGACTTTCAGAATATAGTGAACATTTTAGAGAGAATGGTTTTTGATTATGAATGCCAGACAATCTCCTAATTACTCAGAGCTATGTAGCTATAAATGTATTTCTCAGATGAAGTGGGAACAAGGAATTCTAATTACAGGGTTCACGTTTTGCTAATCACTTTCTGGTTGCCAATATTGTAGTTAGAGAGCCAGTGTTGAGAACGGCAAACAACAGCATTAAATAAATAATAGGAACATTTTTGTAACTATTATTCCACCCACCGCCCCACAAGTTACAGAGTTAATATTAGGCATCGGTTGACTGGAACAGGGAATAACGGATACGGTAGAAGACGAATGCGTAGATTTGAGAGATGAAACAGTAAAGGTAGCAGAAGACCACGTCAGTAAAAAGACAAGACTTAGTTGAAATCCTTGGATATCACGGGATGTACTTAATTTAATCGCTCAAAGGAGAAAATATAAAAACTCAGCAAATGAAGGAGGCGAAAGGGATCATGGAAGTCCAAAAAATGACACTGTCGAATGCCACGTGTATGAAAACTGAAAAGGTTTCTGGAGTAAAGAGAAGCAGCTTTATGAATATCAAAAGCTCAAGTGGAAAGCCAGTACTAACCGTAGAAGGGGAAACTGTGGGTTAGAAGGAGTATGTAGAGTGACCATACATGGAAAATAATCTTAAAAGGAACATTACGGAAATAGAAGAGGACATAGACGATGATAAGATGGGCATTATGATACTGCGAGAAGAAACTGAAAAGCGCTACACTCGAACCCTGCTGTCAGCTCTTGCCTTTTCAACTCGGGATCATCTGAGCAGGCCACGGCCTTCCAGCGGTCTAGGATCTAACCGATATGTTCACAAGCCGCTCCCGCCGGAGGTTCGAGTCCTCCCTCGGGCATGGGTTTGTGTTGTTCTTAGCATAAGTTAGTTTAAGTTCTTCTATTGAACGTCACAGCATTTTCGCTCTGTGATCGTTTCCGTTGGGCCAGAGGATCCATTCCATGCAAACATTGCCCACACCTTTATGCAGCCACCTCCAACTTGCACAATGCCGTGTGGAATTCAAACGTGTGTTTTTTGCAATGGAAGCCATCTAACCTACATTCAGGTCAGCGACAATTAAAATGTCCTTTGGTGCCCCTCCTGCTCCCAGTCGGCTGGTTTGACATCCTATCCCCTCACAATTAATACAGGGTAGCATTATTTGTGACCGGGAGAATAAGAGATGTTCAGAAAATTTGTGCTCTGTATTGCCTATCAGCTAATAACTTTCTCTTTTGTGTGACATGAAATTAAATTTAGGAAACATAAAAGCAGTAAAGACAAAAGACAAGCAAGGCAGTACACATCTCTTCAATTCGTAGGTCCCAGTATTTTTGTTTTCGTCTCTAATCTTGCCACAAATCTACACAGCGTGCCTGCTCTTCTGAGAAATAATGTATTACCTCATCAAAGTTCGTCAAACGTTTTTATACATGAAAAATGAAAATGTCGTTGTCTAATACTGGAAAAGCTGTTAACAGGAGTAGCGCTCAAGACTGGTGTGGTTTCTCGATTTCGTTACGTTTGTTTTGTCAACGTCTGCTGGACAAAACGAAATAGGCCTTTCTAATATTGCAGCAATTGTAACACACACCAAATAAGAGAGACTGTTTTGGCACAAATGGTCATTTTTATGTACCTCATTTACATAAAGCCCAGCCAGCCGGTTTGGCCGAGCGGTTCTAGGCGCTTCAGTCTGGAACCGCGCGACCGCTACGGTCGCAGGTTCTAATCCTGCCTCGGGCATGGATGTGTGTGATGTCCTTAGGTTGGTTAGGTTTAAGTAGTTCTAAGTTCTAGGGACTGATGACCTCAGATGTTAAATCCCATAGTGCTCAGAGCCATTAAATAAAGTCCAATTCACGAAGTACCAATATCAAATGCGTATTAGGTCCAGTACAAGCGAAAAGTTTTATGTTAGGAAATAGTTTCACATTCCATTCATACGCCACAGTTTCTCAAGCATGAGATCGAAAAGCAGAAGTACGAAATTTTTATATAAATTTGGAATCGTCTTATTCTTCCAGATCATTTGTGTGATGTCCTCGTTTCTTCTCCTTCCTCGTTCTAACAAACAATCATCACTAATTCTGTAATTATTCCTGCCGTGACCAAAACTTATTCTTCGGTTAACTTCACTAACCCTGCCAAAATCACCGGTTCAGTTATCCCGCGTTTATTCTCTGTTTAGGCGTTATTACGCGTTCCTAGAACGCGTTTTCCGCGCTATTCCGAGAACAGAAATTAAAGCTGCTGCTAACTGGGGACTACAGAACTGCTAGTGTAGCGATCTGGTGAAAAGGTTTCTGTCAAAATTTCATTTTCTTGGATACTCCGAAAAGATAATATGTGTTTCTGTTAGCCGTTTATTTCCCCTCTGGTAAACTGAATCTGTGGATTTCGCTTATAACTATAACAGCACCGATGATTCGCACAGCCAATCAACCACGTAAACAAACAGCGATCGGCATTCACCCGCTCGGATTTATGCTCGCTCAGTCCCGTCTCATTTGTCAGCGGTAAAGCTTTTTGTTTGTAGACGCGACGTGCATTCCCCTGCACCACGCACAAATTCAGAAATCAACTTATGGTTCGTCCAGAAATCAACTTAGAGTATGTTCAAAGATATTCAAAAGTCAACTGATATGCGTTTCAAAATGGTATGAATAATCGATAGACGAACGTGCGCCGGATGCTAGGCGCTTTGTGAAATTTGGTTTGTTTTTCTTCAAGAATATGAATTTGGCGCTCCCTGAAATTGCCGCCTGGGGCACATACCCCGGTTTGCCCCCGCCACAACTTGTCCTTCCTCCTCCCCTAGATCAGGACCTGCCTCCATGTGAGGTGGCTTACTTAGTACTGATGTGGAGTTAAGGGGCTACGGAACGCCCTATACTTGCAATGTTAAAATAACGCTTATAAATTACATCTTTCCTCACAAAGTATTTGAGGTAGGAAGTTGAACTTTTTACAGATTATTTATTTGAATATGGGCTACAACTTAACACACGGATTTTACAAAATTTTAGTTCAGTTATTAAAGATGATTTTTTTCAATTGTAATGAAAATTCACAACATTTTTTTGCAATTTTTTATTTATATATTCAAAAATATACAGTTTTTTGGAAAAAGGCTGTGTTAAATTATGCAGAAGGTACTGTGTAACATTTACCGAAAGTTTGAAACAAATATGTTTGGAAGATCCTTAGAAAACATGTAATTAGTATGAGAAAATAAAAGTTTTGGGAATCGAGCGACAAAGATTGGATTAACTTTTTAGTGCATTCCAGGTCCATAGGATGGATTATCTTCATCCTCTGCAAACTCCTCCTCCAGCTTCCTCTTGTTCCTCCGCCTGTTTACTCTTGCTTGTATTTCTAGACTCTTTACAGCCCTGTCTGCAGCCCGAAGGCGTTCCTTGTCTAAAGCAAGCATCGCTCGTTGTTGTGTTCGTAGATTTTGCTACCATTTTCTTCAGTTGCAGTTACTGCAATACTGTTCCAAAAGGTGGTCATGTATGAACACTTAACACATTTCAGTTGTATTTCACTAGCAAGTCCTACGTGCTTTATTATGGAGAGTTCCAGACCAACTTCACTACAATGAACACATCTTACACAGTTTGAAAAAATTCCTTTGAGAACCGACATATCAAATATTTCATTCACATCCGATTCGGCCATAAAACATTCATAGTTTTCACTCATTGAACCAAGCTTCTTCTGTGAAGTATTTTCTTTCCCACTTTGACTGCTATGGGCAGGTGTACTTGAGAGGTTAGGTTTACTCACTTGGTTATCGTCTTTATTGTTTACAGTAATAACACATACCTTTGGCTTTCCAACATTTCTCCTTTTCTTAAAAGCCTTCAGAGGATTTCTAATAACTTTACTTTTACTCATTATTATACTTCAACAAAACAGAGACTCAAGAGACAGAATTAATTACGAATATTTTCGAGATAACGACAGAGTAAATAAACATGAAACAATCGACAATCACACCAGCGATATATATTGAACCATCACAGGTTAGCCACAACACATACTTTATCTCACATCACTAAAATGTACCTGATGAACACGGACGTTAATAATAACACCATTTGACAGCAGTTTAACAGCGCCACAGTGGGCCACGCCCATGTAGAACACATTTCAAAAAAAATTTAAAAATAGTTGTAGTCTTCGGAATTGAATAAATTATATATCTATTAAAAGGTAATAGTCTGCAGATTCAGAAAACGCAAAAAAGTAAAAATTGAACTTTTCATGATTTTGATGCTTTCCGGAGCCCCTTAAGGTTTTTCATACTGACACCTCTGTTTCTCTGTCGTCCTCCCCGCGATACCACTTTACACCCCCGCCCCCCCCCCCTCCGCAACCCCCCCCCCCCCTCCCCACCCGGGGCCTCCAACAAATCTACGACGGCGCCGTTGCGTGCGCGGCTCCGTATTTGTTCGGAAAGAGCGCGGGGGTAAAATTGTGGGACGGGCGGTGAAATATGTCAAAGTGCCAGTCGACGGCAAAAAGCGCCAGTGGACGCGGCGCCAGTTTTGCCGGGGATAATAAATTCGCTGGGACTGCAGAAGTGCAAAAAGGCCGCGTTCACCTCTCCGGCAACCGGTCGACGGCCGGTGGGGGGAATCTCGCACCAGCAGACGGGCTTAAGTAATCGCCGCTCCCTCCCGGCGACATAAACGCACCGCACAGCACCGGGAGTGGACGTAACTGGCCCCGGGTTTATACTCGCTGTGTGCGAAACGCGTAAAATCGTCACTAATTACATCTCCTCTCTGCTGTCTATGGCATTTTTGACTTTGAGCAGCGGCTGCGGATCTCGAAATGCCAAGACAATCAGCATTATTAAATTCACAGTATACGCAGGTAAGGGAAGGCTGCAGCACGGTTTACAACTGTTACTGCCTAACCGACAAGCGCGTGCAGTAGGTGTAACACGCCGTGATAAATGCAGCAGTGTGTCTGCAACAAGAAGAGAAAGAGCCCTACGGTGTTCTATTACAAGATTAGTGGCGAACATCTGGCGTACACCGCATCATTTGAATGTTTACGAGTAATAACGGCCACTCAAACATATGGAGATTTTTTAAATTTAAGTTGCAGCTGACGTAGAAACTCCAAAATTACCGCGTATACAGTCAGACTATCGTACTGGCTCCCTGATTTCTTTCATTCTCGGTGGATAAAGGCCAAGGGACCATTGTGTGGGCCATAATGACTACGTAATTAAAAAGGCATAATGTATTGAGAAAACCAGTTATAACTTTGCAACAGTACAGCGAGAGAAAGAAAGATTTATTTACAGAAAAGATTCTATGTTGGTAACAAAAGAAAAAAAAGGAAGTCTTCGTTTCTACCGATACCGATAAAAAGTAAAGTGATCGAAATTTTTGGCAGAGTTTTCGCACAAGTAGTTATTTTCGCCGTCACCAACGGCCACGCTCTGTTCGTGGGCCAAAACTCAATCTGCTGAGCACTTGAACACAATTTCAAACGGTTCCTGACGCTGTCAAAAGCATAGCGATGTCTGAAGTTGAACAATTTAATTTTCTTACTAGAGAAGTTTATTTGTCCAGATTGCCACAAATATAAATATACAGGGTTATTACAAATGATTGAAGCGATTTCACAGCTCTACAATAACTTTATTATTTGAGATATTTTCACAATGCTTTGCGCACACATACAAAAACTCAAAAAGTTTTTTTAGGCAGTCACAAATGTTCGATATGTGCCCCTTTAGTGATTCGGCAGACATCAAATCGATAATCAAGTTCCTCCCACACTCGGCGCAGCAGGTCCCCATCAATGAGTTCGAAAGCATCGTTGATGCGAGCTCGCAGTTCTGGCACGTTTCTTGGTAGAGGAGGTTTAAACACTGAATTTTTCACATAACCCCACAGAAAGAAATCGCATGGGGTTAAGTCGGGAGAGCGTGGAGGCCATGACATAAATTGCTGATCATGATCTCCACCACGACCGATCCATCGGTTTTCCAATCTCCTGTTTAAGAAATGCCGAACATCATGATGGAAGTGCGGTGGAGCACCATCCTGTTGAAAGATGAAGTCGGCGCTGTAGGTCTCCAGTTGTGGCATGAGCCAATTTTCCAGCATGTCCAGATACACGTGTCCTGTAAGGTTTTTTTCGCAGAAGAAAAAGGAGCCGTAAACTTTAAACCGTGAGATTGCACAAAACACGTTAACTTTTGGTGAATTGCTAATTTTCTGCACGAATGCGTGAGGATTCTCTACCGCCCAGATTCGCACATTTTGTCTGTTCACTTCACCATTAAGAAAAAATGTTGCTTCATCACTGAAAACAAGTTTCGCACTGAACGCATTCTCTTCCATGAGCTGTTGCAACCGCGCCGAAAATTCAAAGCGTTTGACTTTGTCATCGGGTGTCAGGGCTTGTAGCAATTGTAAATGGTAAGGCTTCTGCTTTAGCCTTTTCCGTAAGATTTTCCAAACCATCGGCTGTGGTACGTTTAGCTCCCTGCTTGCTTTATTCGTCGACTTCCGCGGGCTACGCGTGAAACTTGCCCGCACGCGTTCAACCGTTTCTTCGCTCACTGCAGGCCGACCCGTTGATTTCCCCTTACAGAGGCATCCAGAAGCTTTAAACTGCGCATACCATCGCCGAATGGAGTTAGCAGTTGGTGAATCTTCGTTGAACTTCGTCCTGAAGTGTCGTTGCACTGTTATGACTGACTGATGTGAGTGCATTTCAAGCAAGACATACGCTTTCTCGGCTCCTGTCGCCATTTTGTCTCACTGCGCTCTCAAGCGCTCTGGCGGCAGAAACCTGAAGTGCGGCTTCAGCCGAACAAAACTTTATGAATTTTTCTACGTTTCTGTAGTGTGTCGTGACCATACGTCAATGAATGGAGCTACAGTGAATTTATGAAATCGCTTCAATCATTTGTAATAGCCCTGTATAAACAACTAGTTTCGGCAAGTTAAATTGTCATCTTCAGCTTATCTACTCATTTGGGCAATTGTGCCAATCTATTAGTGTACAATGATTCATGTACGCTATGTGATCAAAAGTATCCGGACACCCCCAAAAACATGCGTTTTCCATATTATGAGCATTGTGCTGCCACCCACAGCCAGGTACTCCATATCAGCGACCTCAGTAGTCATTAGACATCGCGAGAGAGCAGAATGGAGAGCTCCGCGGAACTCACGGACTTCGAACGTGGTCACATGACTGGGTGTCACTTGTGTCATACGTCTGTACGCGAGATTTCTACACTCCTGAACATCCCTAGGTCCACCGTTTCCGAAGTGACAGTGAAGTGCAAACGTGAAGGGACACGTACAAGCCTACTTCGTCTGTTGACTAACAGAGACCGCCGACAGTTGAAGAGGGTCGTAATGTGTAATAGGCAGACATATTTCCAGACCATGACACAGGAATTCCAAACTGCATCAGGATACACTGAAAGTACTACGACAGTTAGGCGGGAGGTTAGAAAACTTGGATTTCATGGTCGAGCGGCTGCTCATAAGCCAAACATCACGCCGGTAAACGTCAAACGACGGCTCGCTTGGTGTAAGGAGCGTAACATTGGACGATTTGAACAGTGGAAAAACGTTGTGTGGAGTGACGAATCACGGTACACGATATGGCGATCCGATGGCAGGGTGTGGATATGGCGAATGCCCGGCGAACGTCATTTGGCAGCGTATGTAGTGCCGTAGTGCCAAAAGTAAAATTTGGAGGCGCTGGTGTTATGGTGTTGTTGTGTTTTTCATGGGAGGCCCGGAGGGGGGGGGGGGGCTTGTACCCCTTGTTGTTTTGCGTGGCACTATCACAGCACAGACACATTCAAGTTTTAAGCACCTTCTTGGTTACCACTGTTGAAGAGCAATTTCTTAACACTATCGAGCACCTGTTCATAATGCACGGCCTGTGGCGGACTGGTTACATGACAATAACAACCCGGTAATGGACTGGTCTCCATAGAGTCTGACCTGAATCCTACAGAACATCTTTGGGATGTTTTGGAACGTCGACTTCGTGCCAGGCCTCACCGACCGACATCGATACCTCTCCTCAGTGTAGCACTCCGTGAAGAATGAGCTGCCATTACCCAAGAAATCTTCCAGCACCTGATTGAACGTATGCCTGCAAGAATCGAAGCTGTTAGCAAGGATAAGGGTGGCCAAAACCATATTGAATTCCAGTATTACCAATGGAGGGCGCCACGAACTTGTAAATAATTTTTAGCCAGGTGTATAACATAGATGTAGATAATGTGAAGAACCCAGCTTAACTTTCCGAAACTTATTGTCTTTATTGTATATATTTATGGTGACCTGGGTAAATAAACTTCTCCAGTAAGAAGATTACATTATTCACACTCTCAATGTTGGTAAACTTTTTTCGGAAATCAGCAATCCATCCCTTTCTAGCCACTGCTGTCTTCTTGTTAATACTGCGTCTAAGATCGTTCGCCTTGGACACTTCAAATGTTGCGCATTGCAGAGTGTTAACTGTCATTACGAAAAAAGACGGTCGAAAAATTTTCTTCTTTTCAGGTTAAAATGACTGAAACCCTCCAAGTACCTTATGTTGCGTTTAGCACGTAGATTTTTCTCCAAAATTCTCTTCTCCAACGTATTCATTGGAATTCGATAGATGGTTGCAGCAGATTTGGAACCCATGCCTCCGTCATTGCCTGAAATGCTCTGTTCATGTCACATGGTTTCCATTATGGACTCTCCTTTGCGCTTGTATGTGTACACTATCCGCATAATTACTTTTATTATTTAATAGTATTGGTTATTACTATTAGGAAATTATATTTCTGGTTAATTATTAATATTATGTTTGTTTATTATGATTCCTCACGTGTTACAGTTACATTTGATATTTTTTAACATAAATAACATAAAAAACGGAAGATTTTGCTTTCTTGGGGATCCACATCCTCTAAGTGTTTAACAAAAGAATACATTGTCCTTGTAGGCTATATTGTACTGTATTAAAATCGTGCTAATAACAGGACTTTAATAAAGCACAATACAGCCTACAATGGACGATGCAAGAAGCAGAAGAAACAGGTTTATATCTATGACTGGTGTTGAACGTCCCGTCGAGATCGCGGTCATTAGAGACGGAGCGCAAGCTTGGATTAGGGAATGTGGGAAAGAAAACTGGCCGTGCGCTTTCAAAGAAACCATCCCGGCAGTTACCTGTAGCTATTTAGGGGCATCACAGAGTGCCTAAATCTGGATCGCCGAACGGTTGTTTGAACTGTCGTGTTCTCGGATGAGAGTCCAGTGTGCTAACCACGACGACACCTCCACCGGTTTCTTTATTCGGAGCAGGTGTACTGGCAGCCGGATTGCAATTGTGCTCATCTAGACGCCATTCCACAAAAGTTGTCATCATTTGACGTCGACCTTCGATTAAGCTCTCATCGATATCGGAATTAGTAGTCTATAAACATCTTTATCAACACAATTAGGCATGAGGAGAGATATTACATCTGGAAGCCGTGCAAACATGACTGCGAGACAGAGGAATATCCTGTCTTTTCAAAAGATTATGCATAACTGAGGGGGCTTTCTGTGACAGCTCTGTGAAGTTTCCGTGTGACTACAGCACTACGAGGACTCACAAACACAAAAACAGTTATGCCCGCCCTTCCCCTACTAATAAGTGATGCGAAATAGAGTGAACACGTAAAATTTGCAGTCGTTAGATTTGTTGGAAGTTTCCCAACTTGATAGACCACAAGTGTCCCGTATCAAGCTGTTCGTCTCAACTTGCTACCTCAATAAGCTACCTCAGATTGGCCTACAAAAACTACATAAACTACAGCGCATGAGCGTCGAGCGAGTTTTTTCACATTCTCGCGCTCTCTTCCCACAAATCATTAGTTCCAGAGAAAAAAATGAATACGAACATTTGTATATGAAATGTAATACAGTTTAATTTTGTACTGCGACGCGGTTTCGCTGGAGGGTGCGGTTTTCGAGTTATTCGAGAAAAAAGTAAAAAAAGTGATATTAAGTGTGTTCTATCTCGGAAACCATTCGGAATCGGGCATACGTCCTTATGAAATTTTTTGTTCAGAATCACTAATACTATCACCCCTCAAAGTATGTACCTTTCCTCCTGACTCATCCTGTATATGAGATATAAATAAGCTATCGGCTGTGACACCCAGGAAAAGGAAATTATAGTCACAAGTCATTTGACAAGTCGATGCACAGTAACGCAGCCTGCCGACTCTGGTTGAACCACTGCTGTCTCTCAGCTGTATAAAGGGCAATACTGTGGTGATTATACAAAATTTCAGCGATGATGGAGAGAGTTAACTGTATCAGTCTGAGTTAAGGAACCTGGGTCGGAAACGACAGACTCGACAATTACAAGAGAAAATCGTTGTCATTTCTCTGACAGTGATCTTCTTTACTGTAAACTCTTTACTTTCCACATTTTGGGAGGAATTAGTATGTACCAATCCAAGAAAAAATGTCCAGCAACCATGGACTCTAAAGTTCATACCCTAAGAGCTACGAGAACTTATTCTTCTTTGCTGCTGTGGAACACATCACTTCTACTGAAGAAGAGTTTGTGGTGTCACCGCCATTCACCACACTTGCTAGGTGGTAGTTTTAAATCGGCCGCGGTCCATTAGTACATGTCGGACCCGCGTGTCGCCACTGTCAGGGATCGCAGACCAAGCGCCACCACAAGGCAGGTCTCGAGATACGGAATAGCACTCGCCCCAGTTGTACGGACGACGTAGCTAGCGACTACACTGACGAAGCCTCGCTCATTTGCAGAGCAGATAGTTAGAATAGCCTTCAGCTAAGTCAATGGCTACGACCTAGCAAGGCGCCATTAGTAACATTGCATGTATCTAAAGAGTCTCACTTGTATCGCCACAATCTCCAGATGTACCAAGGATGGATTAATGTTAAGTATTCCAGAAGCTACGTACTTTTCTTTATAGCATTCATTACGTATCCTGTTTGAGACCTCACGCCATCCTGCTTTAGCTTAGCGCGTGCCTTTCGGCTTCCTCTCATTGTGTCTAGGCTGTCTTGTCTAGACACAACAGAGTTCATAGCACCAAAGGTATGCATTTCAGTGCCCATGTTTACTGACAGTTTTTTCTTGTTTTCGTCAACACTACCAGTTCCCAATATATAGAAAGCGAGTACCTTGCAGTAGAAGAGATCTACTATTAGGGGTATCAGAACAATTATCGCTTATAACACTCGACTCCGTCGTTTCCGAACTAGGGTTCGTTACCTCAGATTTACCCTTCTTCATCATCCCTTAAAGTTTGTAACTGTATCAGGGAATCACGCTGTATATTCGACTGTTGGCGATGCTGACGGTTTTCGGACCAGTTGTGACACTTTATTTACATAAAAGTCAGAAATGCGTGACACGAAAAGAAACGGACCTGGCGGTAGCTCACTTAGAACTAAGTCATAGCCGGCCGCGGTGGTCTCGCGGTTAAGGCGCTCAGTCCGAAACCGCGCGACTGCTACGGTCGCAGGTTCGAATCCTGCCTCGGGCATGGATGTGTGTGATGTCCTTAGGTTGGTTAGGTTTAAGTAGTTCTAAGTTCTAGGGGACTGATGACCACAGAAGTTAAGTCCCATAGTGCTCAGAGCCATTTTTGAACTAAGTCATAAATATTTTTTCCGCTTTGTTCTAACGGTACATGTTATGAAACAAGATGCGTCACATCACGCCAGGTGCTGATGCGCTGCCCAGTATGCGCAATATATTTTTCCTGCCTGCTGTGTTATTTATACCGATGTTCTAATAAACTGCGTCTGATGTAAAGGAGGCGTTGACTAATCGAAACTTCGAAGTTACAACGTTCGCTCTAAACCATAAACGTTGAAAGACGAAAACATCAATGGTTTCAGCTTCTACCAAAATAATCACGGCAGTTCATACGTAATGGTCACCATGACTTCATTGTGACGACACTATAGTGACGAAGGCAGTCATGTACCTCTTATGATGGTTCGGATTAGTAAATCAACAATACTTCTACAGTCGATAATGGCCTTCCATGAAGCTCAAACTCGTCCCACATTTTTCAATAAATTAACTGCAATTGCAGTTGTCATTTCATTATTGTTAGATTTCGGCTGTGATTCATTTTGCAGTTTCCCATTACGTACAGAGTATTTTAAGAAAATGTTTTACGTTAAATATCTGTGTAGATTCAGCAGCTGCCGCTAGACGAAATAAGAAAGGCACAGAAAGAAGAATACAAGTAGACCTCACGTGAAAGTGAAGACACTTCTCGCTGTCGAGAGGAACATCTACGCGTGACTGAAATACTGAAGGCAACGAGAACTGCCAAATTGCTGGGTATCAGACGTTTCAAACATTTGTGGAATGATGAATAGTCTTTGATCGTGTGGAAGTCTTACTTTCGGTAAACGCTTGTCACTTAGTTCAAATACTTTGCTTAGTAAAAGATTAATAAGAAAGACAACTGAAGCTACCATCCAGCTGTCAGCGATGAGTGTCTACGTTGTTACCCAACCAACACATCCAGCAGGTGTTGCGCCCAAAAAACAAAAAAAAAAAAAAAAAAAAAAAGCCATTGTAAGGTAGTAAGTTCCTCAGTTGGTTAGTTTTAACGTGTTGCATGAGTCACTTGCACACCCACACCTGCCTGATAATATGAAATATGCGTATGGCATTACTGGCCGGGAGACCCTATGTGGATTTTTTGGTTGCATGGCGCAAGTCTTTTTGTGTGACGCCACTTCGGCGACGTGCGCGTCGATGATGATGAAATGACGACGAGGGCAACACACACCCACACACAGCGTCGAGCGGACGAGGCTGGGAATCAAAACTGCGGTCCTGTGATCGAGAGTCAGAAACGCGAACTTGCTGCTGACCATGTATGATAATGATGTACAACGATCCAGTTTTCAGATTAACAACTTAATTTTGTCGTACATATGACTGCGTTGTGGCTGTTTGCAGGTGACTTAACAAGGCAGTGATTAATCCATAGTTTATAAAGCAGAAGTAAATAATATAGTTGCAGTTAATAAGCTTAAAATTTCTAGATATAAATTCTTATATGTAGTAAGATACGCCAGGATTTAACTGCTTCAGTTTACATTTAAATTTCGCTTTTCCAAGTGGCAGGCGTGTATATCGTTGACTAAATGACCAGTTTTAGTAGCAGTATGATGGTAGTCGGTTTTAATTAAATGTAGCGATGGTCATTTTTTCCAGTGTTTTTATTATCCACTTCAGTATTCCTTATGTTCTCTTGTTAATGTAGGAAATTTTTACTGAGGAATTTGTATTGCTTTGCTGATAAAATTCCTGATTCCTTAACTGGACACAGTGCACCACATATTATTGTTAAATTATTTTTATTATTATTATTATTATGGAACGCTTTTGTTTACTTAAAATACCTAACCAAAAAATAAATTACTCTTGAATTCAATTCCATATAACATTACTGAATGAAAATAAGCAAAGTTTGATCTCTCCGAAACTTGCAATGTCACATGACGCAATGTGAGAAGTGAGTTGTGGAGGATATTTTCTAATTTAACTTGTCATCAAAACGTAAACCACACCACACTCTGCTTGCTTTGTACTGAAAACGCCAAGAATTTTGATTTCTCACGTCAGAGTATCTAGACTGTACTCTTCTGTCACACATCCCTTCATGATCCAACAAGTGAAGCACACAGTGTTGTTTACAAAGAGTATGTCAAAGCAGAGTTATGTGTATTTAGGTGAGATAACAAATAATATGTACACCAGGCAAGTATACACTTTGCTGAGTGTCTACACCTAAGCATACTCGTAATGCATATGTACTGCAGCTTTATTTTTGAAGTCGTTACAATATTAGCTACTTATAAATTTCAATACTATGTATGTGAATCAGGAAATTTGAATCAGATGTTCATGGTATTGTTACATGAGCCACGTAACGAAACGAGTCGTATGCTAATGGAGACTTCTCAATAGCTATGGAGTAACATAATTTGTCTGCTTAAAACGATCGCGTAGCTTTCAGGTAACTGAAGTTATTAACATTGTATTTTCTGTTGCAGTACATGGGTTCATTTCCCGTGTCGGGACAGGACCACGCCAGCCGTGCCGAGTATATGAGATCGCAGTTACTACGTATGAGGGTAAGTCTATTTCCTGTAATATGCTCGTTAATGACAGGTTTTTCCTTTGTTTTAAGGTATTGTGATCGATTTTGTAGTTCCAGTGGAACTTAACACATGGTTATGTATAGCTGTGTTGTTAGTAATATGTTCTGGATCCGTTTATCACACCCAATACGCACCTAGGGGCAAAAATTTTAAGGTTTCTACAATATTATGTTTCATAAAAATCATGACTGGCTAAGCAGCTATAATCAGTTGTCACTTCAAATGCTTGAGGAGGTCTGTTGCTTTACCGATTGATTAATGTCGTTTTTAATGCTTGAGGATGGTATTATGATTGTGAAACTGGCAGTATGTATTTTAATAAAGTAGAGACATAAAGCTGTGGCACCAAATCATGATTTTTGATAAAATATTTAAAAGTTGTATATTTTTTCTCCTCAAAATAAGATTACGTATTCTTGTGTACTCTGTTTGTTATGATGTGTGTTGATCATCGTAATGATTAACTTTTGTACACAGATAGTCGAGTTCCGGACATACTTGATATAGGAATCCTACATTTGAACTGAGTGGAACTGTTAAATAAAATTGTAGATATCGATGGATACAGCCCAGACGCCGAAATACGTACCGGTTCCAACAAACTGCTTATCAGAAATAGGATGTCATTTTGCTAACGCATTTTACTGAAAGAAACTCATTAGTATTGAAATGAGCAGATGATACAATTAAAGAACTGTACAAGAAATTGAACTTTGAAATTAAAGCATGCTATCGAACTCTGTGCAACTAGAGCTTCTAAGCGTTGCGACAGAGACTTAGAGGGGGTCTGGATGTATTCGTAGGGACAAATCTCTCTGCGCCATTTATATACGAGTTCGCTGTTCGTCCACTTATTCGTCGCACTAGGAAGAAAACAATCTACATCTACATAGATACTCCGCAAGCTACCGTACTCTGCTGAATGGTTAGCAACGTGATTGTTCCCCTTTAATGCAACAAATAAGTGACTGAACAACAATGTACACGACGTTAAGTGTGCTGGCTGGCCGAGTAGGCAGTACCAAACAATCTTCTTGGAAGATGAATAAAATGTTCTCGGGTTTCGAACCGCGTCAATTGCTTAAAACTACACGAGCCTCCGGCCAAGCACTTCTTGGCCATTGTCAAGTCATACCACTTGACAATGGCCAAAGAGTACTTGGCCGAAAGCTCGTATAGTTTTCAGCAATTGACGCGGTTGGAAACCCGAGAACATTTTATTCAATGTTATCGCCGCGAGACTCTGCATTCATTCTTGGAAGATGGTTTGCATATTTTTAGACATATGTAGCCGAGCATTATGGAATTACGTTCCTGAAATGTGACGTATGAAACACATGAAGAACTGCGCCAACGTCTTCATTTCTGAGTAGCACTACAACTATTTCTGTAAAATATGCCAATCCCTGTCTTCTACTGTTTTGAATGTCTATAGCAGCCTCTAGTAACATGGAAGTTTGTCTCGTGCAGCGAGCGGTCTAGACGCTTAGTAACACTGGAGACTGGAGAAGGCTTGTCCAGTCAGCTAACGTGGAGATGGCTAACTGGAACTTTGGAAAAGTTTTGGAGCTCGGTCGCGAAATAGTCGAATAAAGACAAGACCTGAGTAACTACAACATCTAATTTCTCATCTGAGCAAGAATTGGATCGAGACTTACACTACTCCTGACTGCACTACACCTGGCTGCAAGGTCCTATGGAAGGAGATACGCTAAGTATGAGCGCGAGCAGAGGCAGAGCGAATATTACAAGTCCACGCCCCGTGACTGAGCTACACAGACATCCCTCCTGGACCGCTGTCTGTTCTGAACTCCCTCTTTGGACGCTGCCTTTATACTGTGCGGTAGGCTACATCGGCTCTACCACGTTGGTGCTTCCGGTCTTCGCCGTGCGGGGTACTGTGTGACCATACATGGCCACTGCCAACGCATTGCTATGCCTTGCAGTTCTCCACGTGAGCTCAAGTGACACATCGTGAGCCTACATAACATTTTCGGCCAACGCCCATACCGGCGTCTTTCCAGTAGCGTCTTCTTTGTACTCTGAGTTCTATGTAGAAAACTTATTAGTGCTGGCTGCTGTACTGTTGCCTTTCAGGCGTTGCATTTTTTAAATATGCGACAAGTTATTCCCCGATGGCTTTACACATGTCCTACCATCATGTATCATCTTTCACTCAGCGTTTTTCACTCGCTTCCTCGGTCATTCTGCGTAGGACCTATCTTCTGAGTTCACAAAATTTTTAGCATCCTCCCGCAGCACAACACTTCGAAATGCTTCGAGTCTCTATTTTTTCGTTTTTTTCATATCCCATCTTTCACCTTCTTTCAGTACTGTTTTTCAGGTCCTAGGTACACTTTCAGAAGTTTCTGCCTTAAATTAAGGCCTATCTTTGATTTTAGTTGGCTTCTTTTGCTTGGAATATCTTCTTAACCAGCAACAGTCCACTTCTTATATCCTCTTATATCATTCGTTTCAGATGCAACATTATTTCTCCAGTTCTTCTGCTTCGAGGTTCCCGGTTTGGCTGTTAAATTACCGTTAATCTCGTTTCTGCTACTTATAATTGCGTTCGCCTTTCTTTGGTTAAGTGTCCACAGTCTGATATCATTGGACTGTTTGTTCCATTCACCAGGAGTTCCAATTCTTTCTCACGTACACTGGGGACGGCAGTTGTCATCGAATCTTGTAAAGGCTCTAAAACCTCCTTGTAGTTGCTGCTATTGTTCACATTGCCCTAAATATGTAGGATTTCAGGTGACATTCTGTATCCAATGGAGTGCGTTTGTGAACAATGCTGCTGAAAAATGGTGGCTGTCAGACCATTCTAATATTTTTTTTTTCTTTGTTGTTTGCGGTGTATACTTGTTGGCTGCGGTTCATAACGTAGAGCCACCATTTCATTACTTAGGTGGTACATCAGGAGAGTCTAAATCATTTGTACTAAATACAGAACACATAATGGTTATTACACACATGGTAACTGAAAATGAAAACAATTTTTTCGGATTAATGATGGCGAGAAGATGAAACATAATTATAGCGAAGACGTCGTTGGGCAAACGCACCAGTATAATGGCATATCACCATTTTGACGACACTGTTTTAGTTAGGAAATCTGTTTCAACGTTGTTATCTTGAGATCCAAAACTAAGGTGCATAACGCACATGGTGAAAGAGACTTGCATAAAACAATAAAGCACGCGAAATATACAAGTGATGCAAAATTTTGTACATGGCTGCACGTTCAGGGACCGTGAATAGTTACAATTAAAAGAAAACAGCCCTCGGTCACTATTTTTAACGAATTAACCGGGTTTCAACACTGCTAGGAGTGTCTTCCTCAGAATTTAAATCAAAGAATGGTCTATAACATGGTCACAGAATTATGAATAAAAACGTATAATTCTGTGACCATGTTATAGACCATCCTTTGATTTAAATTCTGAGGAAGACACTCCTAGCAGTGTTGAAACCCGGTTGACTCGTTAAAAATTGTGACCGAGGACTGTTTTCTTCCAATTATACAAGTGGTGCTTCAAGAAAAACTACGTTGTCAGTCAAGTAACGTTTTTGTATGTCAGGGGCCTCACAGAAGCGAAAACTACCTTCCTGATGTTAAAATAAATAAAATAAACTGAAATGTGACATTAATAAACATGAAGTGTTACAAAATGAGAGTCAAGTCGTTTGAAGACAGTCGACGTTTTCTAAATCCATATTGGCTGGGTGTCGTTCTCTTCGATGAAATTCATAATGTTCGAACATAATATGTATTCCAAGATACTGCTGCATATCGACTTCATAATATAGGCTTGTAAATTAGTGGGTTGCTCCTACTGCCTTCCTTGAATATTTTTCTGACCTTTGCAGCTTTCTGTTTTTGGGCACGGATCTTTCATCGAGGGAGCGGTTGTATATGAGTTTTAAATATGCAGCTGTTACATCAGCATACTCTGAAAGCAACCTAATTAGAATACATTCTGGATCGGAAGACTTGCTTTTATTAAGTGATTTAAGTTGCTTCACTACTCCGAGGGTATCTACTTCCAAGTTACTCATGTTGGCAGCTGTTTTTGATTCGGATTCTCGAATACTTACTTCGTCTTCTTTGGCAAAGGAATTTCGAAGGGCTGTGTGTAGTACCTATGCTTTAGCAGCAATGTCGTCGATATGATTTCCAGTGCTATGCGCAGAGAAGCCATTTAGTGTGTCTTGCATCTAGCACGCTTTACTTACGACAGAATCTCTTTGGATTTTCTGCCAGGTTTTGAGACAAAGTTTCGATGTGGAAAATATTGCAAGCATCTCAAATTGAAGTCCGCGCTAAATTTCGAGCTTCTGTAAAAGATCGCCGATCTTGAAGATTTTGCTTCCGTTTGAATTTGGTATGCTTTTTTCGTTGTTTCTGAAATAGTGTTCTGGTCCGTTTTGTGTACCAAGGGGATCAGCTCCGTTGTTTATTACTTTATTTGGTATAAATCTCTCGGTTGCTATCGACAGTATTTCTTTGAATTCAAGCCACATCTGGTCTACATGTACATTGTTAGTTTGGAAAGAGTGGGAACTGTTCCTCAGGAAGGCGCCACGCGAATTTTTATCAGCGTTGCTAATAGATCAAGTACATTTTCACAACTGTTTACTATTCGAGTGGCCTGACGAACTAATTTTCAGAGAATGCGTTTAGCACAATTAGAACATTTTTTTGTGAATACTTCCGGACTGGCTCTGGGCACTATGTGACTTACCTTCTGAGGCCATCAGTCCCCTAGAACCTAGAACTACTTAAACCTAACTAACCCAAGGACATCACACACATCCATGGGCGAGTTAGGATTCGAACGTGCGACCGTAGTGGTCACGCGACTTCCGGATTAAAAGAAGTATTTTCGCCAACGTATGGAGAGTAAATTCAAGACACCACCAACTATAACTGAATGAAATTAGACTCAAGTTTGCTTTGAATCTTTCAGCAATTGTTTCATCGGAGTTTGGTGGTCGGTAACATGGTGCAATTATTATTTTATCCCGTTTGCCAAGAACGACTTGTAGCCATACTAACTCACAGGAACTATCTGCTTCAGTTTCGCTACAAGATAAACTAATACTAACAGGAACATACACGCCACCGCCAGCTGTATTTAACGTAACCTTTCTGAACACCATTAGGTTCTTAGCAAAATTTCGGCTGAAACTATCTCCGGCTTTAGCCAGTATTCAGTGCCTATAATGATTTGAGCATCAGTGCTTTCCGTTAACGCTTGGAGATATGTTACTTTCGCAACACAGCTACAACAATTTTCGTAACTCGGAAACGAGGTAATTTTAGATAAATTCGTCTATTTATGAAATTAAAGAAGATAAAATTTCCCACGAAGTAGCTGTGAGTGACGTTTCTCGACAGGACAAATGTATGGCACGTAGTGAATGTTGAAGTTAGCGTTATTTCGGGTCCCTCATTATGCTATGAAATTCGATCTAACGACAAAATGAAAGCTCTCATCACTCGTACGATTAAAAGGTATTTCAGGGACTTATGAAAATGACATAATAACTATTCCTTATTTGGCATTTGTTAATAACAATTATTGTCATAATATTACATTATTAATGCAAAATTGTAAAGAAATTTCAAACATCTTTTATTCAAACTCCCTGGCAGATTAAAACTGTGTGCCGGATCGATACGTTTCATTCACTTCGCACGTCATGCTCCAATGCCCTCGTCTTCGCCAGATTCGTCTGCAAAATGAGAATATATGTGTGTATGTTACAGCTACGTAAGATAATAGATGACTAATTTCAGTTTGCACCAGATAATAGATAGAATAATCATTTAATTATTGTAATTAAAATAATTCTAACAAATTGCAGCTGACACTGATGAACAATGTTTCTTAAAATAATTAAGTCATGAGATTTCACAACGGGAAATCGTAACAACAACAAAATGAAATACTCTTTATCTTCAACACTAGCACTCCTCGTTTCAGTCTCCTGCTACACTTCTGTTTCCAACACGGCTCCTTCCAAGTCTTACCAATCGAGGTGGCTGACATTCTCGCAAACTGTATCGCAGTTGATGCAGAACATTGAGCAGTGGAGGCCTGTTCTACAGCAGCTACAAGAGCAGTCACGGCAGCCAGTTTCGCATTTGCATGCGACATAACTCAGAATAACATCATATGCTGGTGTCTGAAGCATAGTAGTATGTGTATTTTTGCCCACTCACTGCTATACCTTGTGGTACACTCGGGGAATACGTTGGTAAGCAGCATCATTTGTCGGTGGCAGAGAAGCGATTTTGACAGTTGTTATGAATGCGGATTTCATGTAGTTTCTGTACCTCAGGTGGTTCAGAGACACTCCGCTTACACCACCATACAAGTTGATAACGCATCTTCTACCACACTCCACTATGGTGTTCGGATTTTTCAATTTTTTTAAAATTTTTGTCATCAGTCTTCTGACTGGTTTGAGGCGGCCAGCCACCAATTCCTCTGCTGTGCTAACCTCTTCTTCTCATAATAGCACTTGCAACCTACGTCCTCAATTATTTGCTGGATGTACTCCAATCTCATAGCATAGCATAATGAGGGACCCGAAATAACGCTAACTTCAAAATTCGCTATGTGGCATACACTTGACCTGTCCAGTTTTTGCCCTCTACAGCTCCCTCTAGTACCATGGAAGTCATTCCCTCATGTCTTAAACGATGCTATTATCCTGTCCCTTCTCCTTATCAGTGTTTTCCACATATTCCTTTCCTCTTCGATTCTGCGCAGAACCTCCTCACTCCTTACCTTATCAGTCCACCTAATTTTCTACATTCGTCTGTAGCACCACATCTCAAATGCTTCGACACTCCTCTGTTTCGGATTTCCCACAGTTCATGTTTTACTACCATACAATGCTGCTCTACAGACGTACATTCTCAGAAATTTCTTCCTCAAATTAAGGTTGGTATTTGATATTAGTAGACCTCTCCATTGCTAGTCTGTTTTTGATGTCCTCCTTTCTCCGTCCGTCATTGGTTATTTTACTGCCTAGGTATCAGAATTCCTTAACTTCATCTACTTCGTGGCAATCAATCCTGATGATAAGATTCTCGCTGTTCTCATTTCTACTACTTCTCATTACCTTCGTCTTTCTTCGATTTACTCTCAATTCATACCCTCTATTCATTAGACTGTTCATTCCGTTCATCAGTCATGTTATTCTTCTTCACTGTCACTCAGGATAGCAATGTCATCAGCGAATCGTATCATTGATGTCCTTTTACCTTGAATTTTAATTCCTCTCCTGAACCTTCCTTTTATTTCCATCATTGCTTCCAAGATGTACGGATTGAACAGTATGAGCGAAAGGCTACATCCTTGTCTTACACCCTTTTCAACACGAGAGCTTCGTTCTTGATCGTCCACTCTTATTATTTCCTCTTGGCTTGACCCGTCTCTCTCTACATCTTACCCCTACTTTTCTCAGAATTTCGATCTTCTAGCACCATTTTACGGTGTCTAACGCTTTCTCCGGGTCGACAAATCGTATGAACGTGTCTTTATTTTTTTTAGTCTTGCTTCCATTATTAACCGTAACGTCAGAACTGCCTCTCTCGTGCCTTTACTGTTCCTAAAGCCAAACTGATCGTCATGTAGCGCATCCTCAATTTTCTTTTCCATTCTTCTGTATATTATTCTTGTAAGCGACTTGGATGCATGAGCTGTCAAGCTGATTGTGCGGTAATGTTCGCACTTGTCAGCTTTTGGCATCTTCGGAATTTTGTGGATGGTGCTTTTCCGAAAGTCAGATGGTATGTCGCCAAACTCTACATTCTACACACCAACGTGAGTAGTCCTTTTGTTGCCACTTCCCCCAATGAGTTTAGACATTATGATAGAATGTAATCTATCCCTTCTGCCTTACTTGATCTTAGGCCCTCCATAGCTCTTTTAAATTCTGATTCTAATACTGGATCCCCTATCACTTCCAAATCGACTCCTGTTTCTTCTTCTGTCACATCGGACCAATCTTCCTCCTCATAGAGGCTTTCAACGTATTCTTTCCACTTATACACTCTCTTTTGTGCATTTAACAGTGGAGTTCTTGTTGTACTCTTAATATTATCACCCTTTCTTTTAATGTCACCATAGGTTGTTTTGACTTTCCCGTATACTGAGCCTGTCTCTCCGACAATCATTTCTTTTTCGATGTCTTCACATTTTTCCTGCAGCCATTTCGACTTAGCTTCCCTACACTTCCTATTTATTTCATTCCTCAGCGACTTGTATTTCTGTATTCCTGAGTTTCCCGGAATATTTTGGTACTTGCTCCTGTCATCGACCGATTGAAGTATTTCTTCTGTTACCTTTGGTTTCTTCGCAGTTACCCTCCTTGTACCTATGTTTTCCTTCGCAACGTCAGTGATGGCCCTTTTTAGAAATGTCCATTCCCCTTCAACTGTACTGCCCACTCAGCTATTCCTTATTGCTGTATCAATAGCCATCTATAGCCTCAGGCAATAAGTGGTGTCTTGTCGACCCCTGTTTACGAGTCTGGGTATTTTGACATTTTCCTCTCAATATGTACATTCCTTATTGTCGTTTCTCTTTACCAATATTAGTTTATTCCCAAGAATAAGCAGCTTTCACTCGGTTAATACTCGGCAGAATCAAACATGTATTTGGATCGGAATTCCTTAATTCTTGTGCGAAAATGTGAGCAGTATACTGCTGCATGCTTTTTCAATAAGCTGCCACTCGAATTCAAAAATCTTAGCAGTAATCCATGGGCTTTCAAATCGAAACTGAAGAGTTTCCTCATGGGTCACTCCTTCTATTCTGTCGAGGAGTTCCTTGAAAATTTAAGCTGATTCTTATTGTATTGCTGATAGCGTTTACTTAAACTATGGGCTGACTTTTTTCAGGTTCATGGACATTTTTTTTGTTATTACTTTTATGTTGTAATTTCATATACTGACACGTTACATGACCTTGGAGATTTGTTCCTCAATTTGGTGCTACGGAAATTGACGTGCAAATAAAAAGAAAAGAGAACTTCAACCGTATCTCGTCATTTCTTAGTACTTCTGTGTCCCACTTCTTTGTGTATTGATTCTTCCTGACTAATGTCTTGAACTTCAGCCTACTCTTTATCACTACTATGTTGTGATCTGAGTCTGTATCTGCTCCTGGGTACGCCTTACAATCCAGTATCTGATTTCGGAATCACTGTCTGATCATGATGTAATCTAACTGAAATCTTCCCGTATCTCCCAGCCTTTTCCAAGTATATCTCCTCCTCTTGTGATTCTTGAACAGGGTATTCGCTATTACTAGCTGAAACTTGTTACAGAACTCAATTAGTCTTTCTCCTCTTTCATTCCTTGTCCCCAGCCCATGTTGTTGTTGTTGTGGTCTTCAGTCCTGAGACTGGTTTGATGCAGCTCTCCACGCTACTCTATCCTGTGCAAGCTTCTTCATCTCCCAGTACCTACTGCAACTTACATCCTTCTGAATCTGCTTAGTGTATTCATCTCTTGGTCTCCCTCTACGATTTTTACCCTCCACGGTGCCCTCCAATGCTAAATTTGTGATCCCTTGATGCCTCAAAACGTGTCCTACCAACCGATCCCTTCTTCTAGTCAAGTTGTGCCACAAACTTCTCTTCTCCCCAATCCTATTCAATACCTCCTCATTAGTTACGTGATCTACCCACCTTATCTTCAGCATTCTTCTGTAGCACCACATTTCGAAAGCTTCTATTCTCTTCTTGTCCAAACTAGTTATCGTCCATGTTTCACTTCCATACATGGCTACACTCCATACAAATACTTTCAGAAACGACTTCCTGACACTTAAATCTATACTCGATGTTAACAAATTTCTCTTCTTGAGGAACGCTGTCCTTGCCATTGCCAGTCTACATTTTATATCCTCTCTACTTCGACCATCATCAGTTATTACATATTCTCCCACTATTATTAGATTTTCATGTCCCTTTACATACTGCATTACCCTTACAGTATCCTCGTACAGTTTCTCTGTCTCTTCATCTTAACCTTGCGACGTCAGCATGTATACCAGAACTATCGTTGTCCACGTTGGTTTGCCGTCGATCCTGATAAGAACAACCCTATCATTTAACTGTTCACAGTAATACACTCTCTGCCCTACTCCAGTTATACCATTTTCTGCTGCTGTTGATATTACCCTATACTCTTCTGACCACAAATCGCTGTCTTCTTTCCACTTCACTTGACTGACCCCTATTATATCTAGACTGCGCCTTTGCCTTTCCCTTTACGGATTTTCTCGTTTCCCTACCACGTTCGCCGGCAGCGCGACTGCTACGGTCGCGGATTTGAATCCTTCCTTGGGCATGGATGTGTGTGATGTCCTTAGGTTAGTTAGGTTTAAGAAGTTCTAAGTTCTAGGGGACTGATGACCTCAGAAGTTGAGTCCCATAGTGCTCAGAGCCATTTTTGAACCTACCACGTTCAAGCTTCTGTCATTTCACCCCCCCCCCCCCCCCCCGAATCGTAGAACGTTAACCTTCCGTAGATTATTCAATCTTTTTCTCATAGTAACCTCCCTCTTGGCAGTCCTCTCACGGTGATCCGAATGGGGCACTATTCCGGGATCTCTTGCCAATCATCATGAAACTTCTTCAATTACTGGCAACATGTCCTGTGAACACACTTTACGTGTCTTTAATGCAGTGGCTTCCATTGCCTTCTGCATCCGCATGCCTTTGATAATTGCTGATTCTTCCGCCTATAGGGGCAGTTTCCCACACCTAGGACAAGAGTGTGACCTGAATCTCCATCCGTTTCTCCGCCCTCGTTGACAAGGCCGTTGGTAAAATGAGGGTCGACTTCTTATGCTGGACGTCTTCAGCCACCAACGCAGATTATTAATCAAAATTTAAGCAGCGGTGGGATTCGAACCCGGTACTAAAGACGTCCTTGATTATGAATCACCTCTAGACCACGGGTGCAAATGCAATATTTGTATGCTCTGTTAAATATCTGTATGTTCTGTTACTCAGTGTAGTGATGCATCTCGCCTTACCCTGATTGTGTAGAGCAGAAATAGGGTCGCAGCCCCTGACTGTATGTAAGTAAGGTGGCCAGTTCCATGAGGGCGTAAAACTGCTGTCGGATTTCCCCTCTCCCTGGTTTTATTAATAAAATATTACATTATTTATTGAGGCCTGTTAGAATGACGAGAATGTCCACGTCTTTCCAAGCAACTACGACGGTTGAATATCTGTGGGCCAAAGTTAGTGCTGTGTTGATAGTCAGAGTATCAGGATCTTCCACAGCCTACTTGGGAAGTATGACTGCTCTGGCCAATTTTTCCACTAATATTCGTATCAAGCGGTCCTTGACCTTCGGATTAGAGAGGAATTTTACCTGAGCGACACGGGTTACCAATGTTTCACAGAAGATTATTTCTGCAGAGCTGTGTTCCTGGGACCTTCTCGCTCTCGTTGGTGCTGGTGCTCATCTTGTCAAACAGCATATTAATCTTGAATTGCACTTCGATTAATTAAAGAAAACGTAGCTACCACATATACCTGAAAATCTTTGCCCATTGTGGTTGCAGCACGCCGGGTGGGTGATGATGGTGTTTGGTTTGTGGGGCGCTCAACTACGCGGTCATCAGCGCCCGTACAAAGTCCCACTTTTTACACCCAAATTTTTTTTACACAGTCCAATCGATCCACTGTCAAAAATGATGATGATGATGATGATGATGATGATGATGATGATGATGATGATGATGATGATGATGAGGAGGAGGAGGAGGAGGAAGAAGAAACACAAACACCCAGTCCCCGGGCAGCGAAAATCCCAAACACGGCTGGGAATCGTGCCCGGACGCGGGGTGGGTGTGGGAAATACTGTGGGAGGGGGAAGGGGGGGGGGGGGGGAGGTCGTGATGGTTCCCATCTCAGCTTCGAAATCGCGCTAAGCTCAATATTCACTAGACGCCAAGGGGGTTGGTCAGACGAAAGCAAACCACTGAGACATATTTTATGGGAAACTTTATCCACTCTCTTTTCATAAATAACATTCACCGAAAACAGAATCGTTTCCGAGCTTGAAAAACCCAAAAGGGACCCATATTTCGTAAATTATTTCAATCCACTTCCGCCCCAAAATTAAGGGCAGAAAAATATTTTCTCGTGCATATAGTTTGGCTGTTTCACAACATACATGAGAATTTTATACAATTTTAATGGTGATCAAACGAGTTCCAGAAACAGTTCGTCCACAGTGATATTACTACTTCTACATCATGATTTTCGAAGGATTCCACAATTTCTTTAATTGATGAAAATAAGAGTTCACGAATTTTTGCCTTTTTTGTGGCGTGTAAGGAAAAAAAGTTGTGCTGGCAATTCGGGTCCGCGCCGAAGATTTTTCGTGAAAACTACGGGATAATATCATAAGAAGCGTTTCGTATTAATATGTTATTTAATTATTAATATCTTTAATACAATATTTAGACGGAACAGAACGGACAACCGGAAGTTTGGACTGTCACTGCCCGCCGTATTTCCGAAGAGCTACCTTCGTTATAGCTTTGCCCCATTCTTTTCATTTCCTTTTGGACGTTGCATTCGGTCAGCACCGAACTTTTTAACGCTTTTTGTATTGCTTTCGAGTTGAGCTTTTCTCTGATTTGCATTTCTTGTTATTCCGAGCTATTTTACAAGTGAGATGAAACATCTTTTTTTGTAATTTTCAATTTAATACAAATTTTCACTTAACACCAGCCAATATTTTTATTGTGTCGTTTTGTGTCCCAGCAGTGCTCACACTAATCACAATTAAACTTGAATCACTATCCTGGTTAAACGCGTTTCCGTGCTTCATCAGTTTATAGTTGTACACAAAGCTAATTCGGGAAAACCAAGCGCATGCCATTATACTAGTATGATGACGTCGCATTAAAATCCAACTGCTGCCTCATTATCTAATCAGTCAATCTGCTTTTCAACATTCTTCTATGGCACCACAACTGAAACGCTTCGATTGTCTTGTGTTTCAGTTTTTTCACAGTCCATGTTTCACTACCATACAATCCTGTGCTCCAAACGTATATTCTCAGAAATTTTTTCCTGAAAATAAGGCCTATGGTTTTTACTTGTAGAAGTCCTTGGCCAGGAATGCCCTTATTACCAGTGTTATTCGGCTTTCTTATGTCGTCCTTGCTCCGTCTACCATGGGTTGCTTTGCTGCCTACTTAGCAGAATTCCTTAACTTCGTCTACATCGTGACCACTGGTTTTCGTGTTAAGTTTCTTGTTATTATCATTTCTGCTACACTGATAAGCTTTCTCTTTTTTCTGTTTACTCTCAGTCTGTATTCTCAACTCATTACACTGTTCATCCAATTCGACAGATGGAGTGATTATTCTTCACTTTAATTTCGGATAGCAACGTCATCAGCGAATCTTTTCACCCTGAATTTTACTCCCACCCTTGAGCCTTTCTTTTATTTCCGTCAATGCTTCTTCGGTGTGTGAATGGAACCATAATGACGAAACTCTGCATCATTGTCCAATACTCTCTGTACTACCAGCACTTTGTTCTTGGTCATCCAAACCCATTCACTGCTGGTTATTGTACGAATGGTCTATCACCCGTCTTTCCCTGTAGCTTCCCTCTAGATGAAAATTTCCTCTAATACCATAAAATTATCAGGAAGTTAGATGCAACTACTGAATTTTTTCCGTGCAATGTTCTGCTTGTGAGGCAGTGGAGACGATAAAAGCATCCGATAATCACGTTTGATCCACCTTTAAGACCTATCTTTACTTGAAACGTCCCCTTTGAAAAAATTAATGAATTACTGTGCTGTTAAACCTCTTAAATTATTTGATTTTCAAACAGCTCAGCAGAACTGAACGTACTCAGACATTTCGCTCTTTACCTATTCTGACCAACACTAAACTGACACACAATATTTTTAGCGCAACGCAATCTGACTTTAAAAAATCCCTACAAAAGAATGGCCTTGACTAACAATAACCTATACCTTTCATGAATCACTTACCTCACAAAAATCTTCGTTACTCGAACTACTGCAATACAGCGAGCGTCACTACTTCCAGCTGAATAAAAGATTCTAACTACTGAAGGGACTAACTACTGACAGGAATAGTTAGCAAATGAAAGATTTTGATGGAGAACAAACAATGTATTTACCTTAATAGTGTTCAGAAGTCATTATATATATATATATATATATATATATATATATATATATATATATTAGGTCATTATATCCTGTCTTACAAATTTCATTTTTCTGACGGACACACGTCCAGATCGTCAGCTCTCCATACTCTGCCATCTCTCTCCCCACATACACCACTGATGGCGGCTCTCCTCCAACTGCACAGCGCTACACGCTGTTCATATCCAACTGCCCAACACTACAATAGCGATATTCCATCAATATAAATCAGTCACTGACTGCACACAGCACAGTCAGTGATTTTCATACAGAGCGCTACGTGGCGTTACCAATATAAAAACCTAAACAGCCTACTTACACACTCAAGTCATTTCGAATCTGTAGCAACCTCACCAGGTAGTATCAACCTTACCAGATATTACTATATTTCTTACGACTATAAGTACACCTCCTTCACTGCCGTCCAGCCTGTCTTTGCGATGTGCAACATATCCGGAATTTAAAATTACCTTGCTGCTGACGTGGGATATTGTAATATTGGGTACAGTTTTAACATTTTCTAACAACAAAGATAAAGTGACGGAGGACGAACAGGATGGAAAGACGACACTGCATAAGTTCTTATGCACATTATTAATCACTTTTACTACCATTCGAGCTTAGTGTGGAACAGTTTCCAACGATCTTCCATCAGCGCTATGTTATAAGAACTACTCTCCACATTTTAATACTCACCTGGCCATCTTGTGACGTGTAACTCATTCGGCATTATCTTTCAGTATTTCTCAGCTCCGTCCTCCACCGCTACTCATCTTCGCGCAGCTGGCTTCGGAATTAGCTGGGAGACTCTTTCCGTGCTTCAATCCCCCTCCCCCCATTCTCTCTCTCTCTCTCTCTCTCTCTCTCGCTCTCTCTCTCTCTCTCTCTCTCTCTCTCTCTCTCTCTCTCTCTCTCTCTCTCTCTCTCTCTCTCTCTCCCCTCTCCCTCTGCCCCCCCCCCTTCCTCTACCTATCCCTCTCATTCTCTTTTATTCACTTATAAATAAGTCTTGAAAAGTTTTTCATTAACTTCTGAGGTACTTTCTTTTCTCCGCGAGGGATGATGAATATCTTTAGTCCGGCCTCCGACTGGCGTCTTCCTTTTCTCCCGAGCTACTTCTTCCCTGATGAGGTTCAAAGACACGGTCAGGGGGAGGGTGGGAGGGCAAAAGGCACAGCGGGCTCCTTGAGCCGTGGATTAGTGTTTCGCTCAGTGCTGCTCGGTGACTTTGTTTCAATTAGGGGCCAGGAATTTAAACGTGCCCCCCGCTGCTCAGCTCCCTCGGACTGGAGCAGCGATACCTTCCTGCCCCATGGCCAGACACCGGAGCAGTTTTTATGCCACGTCCCGAGCAAGGCTGAATTTTAATTAGCGGCGTTTTAAGAGCAGCGCCTCGGGAAAGAAACGGCGGCCACCTCCGTCGTAAATCAGAATTTCCGTTTCCTTAACGCGACGTTTACTGGCCGCTCCACGGGAGTGCGAGGCGAGTAATTTTGCGAGAGAGATTCTCAGACACCACGTTGTCTTCAGTCTAGTTATATGCGCCATTAACGAATTTAAACTGTCCATAAAAACGTTTGAGATGGAAGTACTGACATCATGAACAAGTGAAATTCTGCAAATACCGCGATATTCCAGATAATCACAAAATGACTAAAATGTGTTAATGGCAAATAAAATATACAAGTGCAAAACAGAAATTTTCTTATTACACTTATAACTGTGATTAGGGAGTATAGAACAAAGGAAACTGGTTCAACGTAATGTGTGGAACAAACAAAAAAATTTTAAAAGAAAACATCAGAACGAACACAGGACATTGCTGCACGAAAGTGAGTGATACATTGTAAAAAGGATGCAAGAAGAATATATTCAAAGTGCTTGAGTGGGAAGTTTGAGAGGAGCTAAATAATGAGTAGGGAGAGACGAAAAAGTTAGGAAAGGTCTCAGTGTAAAAAATAAATTAACATAAATTGAGTAAAGATTGAGAAAAGATGCAAAAATCGATCCCTAAAGACTGTCAATCAAATGAAAAAGAGAAATAAAGTAAACTAACAGGGGATTATGGTGCTGGCATGCGAAAGCAAAACCACAACAAAATTATCATATTTAAATAGTTTCTGTGAGATACGGTATACATTTACATTTTGATGTTGAAACCATTTAACTCTTCTGTTGATTGCCTGCAACGATGTATAATTAAAACCGTATGACAATCCTAAGTTTGATAAGATTGAAATTTGTTTTGTGCTACTACAGGCATTGTTCTTGTTGTGGTCTTCAGTCGAGAGACTGGTTTGATGCAGCTCTCCGTGCTACTCTATTATGTGCAAGCTTCTTCAGCTCCCAGTACCTACTGCAACCTACATCCTTCTGAATCTGTTTAGTGTATTCATCTCTTGGTCTCCCTCTACGATTTTTACCCTCGAAGCTGCTTTCCAATACTAAATTGTTGATCCCTTGATACCTCAGAATATGTCCTACCATGCGATCCCTTCTTCTAGTCAAGTTGTGCCACAAATTTCACTTCTCCCCAATTCTGTTCAATACCTCCTCATTAGTTATGTGATCTATCCATCTAATCTTCAGCATTCTTCTGTAGCACCACACTTCGAAAGCTTCTATTCTCTTCTTGTCTAAACTATTTATCGTCCACGTTTCACTTATATACATGGATACACTTCATACAAATACTTTCAGAAACGACTTCCTGACACATAAATCTATACTTGATGTTAACAAATTTCTCTTCTTCAGACACGCTTTCCTTGCCATTGCCAGTCTACATTTTATATCCTCTCTACTTCGACCATCATGAGTTATTTTGCTCCCCAAATACCAAAACTCATTTACTACTTTAAGCGTCTCATTTCTACAGGCATGTAAAGACTAAATACGAGGGTTGTCCAGAAGATACGTTCCGATCGGTCGCGAAATGGAAACCACAGTGATACCAGAAACGTTTTATTTGCAACAGTTAAGTACACCTTCCACCTACTTTCTACATAGCCGCCGCTCCAACTTCGAGTTTTGTCATAGTGTTGTATCAACTTTCCAATATTCTCATCATAGAAAGCAGCCGCATGTGCCTTCGGCCAGTTACCTGCACTGGTCTGCTGCTCGTTGTCTGTGGAAAAATTTTGTCTTCATAGCCAGTGGCTCTTGTGAGCAGAGATGAGACTCAGCGGGAGCCAATTGCGGACTGTGTTGTAGGTGATCAAACATTACTCATCGGAAACGCGGCAGAAGCGTCTTCATTGCCCCTGCAGTGTGCGGCTGAGAATTGGCATGAAGAAGGAACTGCTCGACAGTTGTATTATGTGGGCTGCATGACACAGGCGGAATCTCTAACCAGGCCCACATACTTGGCGGGAGACGCTATTCCCTACGCATCTTTATGTGCTCACTGTTCGCTCAAAACTGAAAAGAGCGATGCGACACGATCGACGGGCATACAAGAGACACTGCCCAACACATCTGTGCAAACCTTTACCGGATTTTCCCAGTGGTTTCCATTTCGCGACCAATCGGAACTTACTTTCTGGACAACCCTCGTAAGTGATTCACGAATATTTTAGACTTAACAAAATATGGTGTGACTACGTCAACTTCCCGGGCGTATTAATTCACCATATTCTTGTAGGGTCTGCAGCCGGATCGGTCATCTTAACATAATATTTCAGCAGTCCATCTGGCCATCGTCTTCAAATGAAATTCGGCTCGATAAATCTTGCGAGATGTACCAAACAGCAGACTCGCCGGAAGTTCTCAGTTTTATGAGAGGTGAGCCTGGTGGTCGATAGGAGAATCCTGTTACAATTCTGTGATGGCCAAACAGTCTCACATTCAGCTTCAGTTTTTGTCCTGGAAGGTACACGCTAGGCAAGCATTTAGACAAAGTTCTCACACTTGAACGTGAGATTTACTTAGGGTGACGGTCAGGAAGGCATCGGGCCACCAACCACCACTAACATTGTCTCAGTCCATAAATAACGTCGGCGACTCCGTAGTAGAAAGGCGAACAAGGAGAAGAAGAAGAAATAGACGATAATGCTACCGTTCTAGAGTACTGTTGAAATGTTTGGAATTTCAGATAGTCATGACAACAGACAAGAATCGAATTCAGAAGTGCGTTGTTAAGGTGTATCAGGTCGGTACCTTATAACCCTGGCAGAAGTGCAAAATAAATATTCGGGGAAATCCTAGGAAGAATTTTCTTGCGAGAGCCTGTTCAGTAAATTTACAGAATCTGTACTGGAACAGAAATGTGCGAACATTATACTCCAGCCGTCCATGGGCATATAGACTGTTATTTTCCCATTGCCCAGTAATGAATATGAAAGAAAACAGATTGCAGTGGTATGACGGAACCTTCCGCCATTCATTGCTCAGTGGCTTGCTGAGTGTGTATGTATGCAGATACAGACTTGCTTCCGACATACCTGTTGGCTGTCAATCCAACAGGTATGTTGGTCCACGAAAATTGTTGTTGCGTCTAGGCCTTTCCACCGATCAGGTTCAGCTGCAGAAAGCAGGCGGTTTTATTGGACGTTTTCCGACTCGTGTCAGTAATACTTACCCACCAACGGCTGCTTCCTAATGTGGTTAATCCAAAGTTTATTCCCGACAATTGCTTTACGGTGGGACCCTCTCTGGCTGTTATCGCTAACAAGGATGACGGGAAGAGTGACCCACCACTTCCATGCCGGACAGCGCGCCATTGCTCTGAATACTGGGAACTGGCTGCCATGTTCTGCCAGGTGGATAAGCCCGCCTGGGCTTATCCCGCAATGATACCTTCCACCTCCCATCAGATTCAAATGCTCGCTTTTCCTTTGCATCGTTGGGCGTTTTTTTTAGTGGATACAGGAGCGAAGAACAGACGCGGTTCGTGGATGGAGAACTGAGATTTTAATTTATTCTACATCTAATCTTGAATGGCAAAAATAATAAATAACTTTCTTTGCTAACAGTAGATCGGAACGCTGAAATATATACAGATGCAAAGATTTACGTTTCATTCAAATACAATAACTATTTCGCAGATGACGAGCCCCGACCGCTATGAAAGTTTGTAAATGTATGAAACAGTAAACATGCAAAATGGGGCTCTGTTCGTCGATGTTCGAGCTTAAGGGGCTCCGGAAAGGCTCAAAATCATGAAGAGTTCAATTTTTACTTTTTTGCGTTTTCTGAATCTGCAGACTATTACCTTTTAATAGATATATAATTTATTCAATTCCGAAGACTACAACTATTTTTAATTTTTTTTTGAAATGTGTTCTACATGGGCGTGACCCACTGTGGCGCTGTTAAACTGCTGTCAAATGGTGTTATTATTAACGTCCGTGTTCATCAGGTACATTTTAGTGATGTGAGATAAAGTATGTGTTGTGGCTAACCTGTGATGGTTCAATATATATATCTGGTGTGATTGTCGATTGTTTCATGTTTATTTACTCTGTCGTTATCTCGAAAATATTCGTAATTAATTCTGTTTCTTGAGTCTCTGTTTTGTTGAAGTATAATAATGAGTAAAAGTAAAGTTATTAGAAATCCTCTGAAGGCTTTTAAGAAAAGGAGAAATGTTGGAAAGCCAAAGGTATGTGTTATTAGTGTAAACAATAAAGACGATAACCAAGTGAGTGAACCTAACCTCTCAAGTACACCTGCCCATAGCAGTCAAAGTGGGAAAGAAAATACTTCACAGAAGAAGCTTGGTTCAATGAGTGAAAACTATGAATGTTTTATGGGCGAATCAGATGTGAATGAAATATTTGATATGTCGGTTCTCAAAGGAATTTTTTCAAACTGTGTAAGATGTATTCATTGTAGTGAAGTTGGTCTGGAACTCTCCATAATAAAGCACGTAGGACTTGCTAGTGAAATACAACTGAAATGTGATGTGTTCATACATGACCACCTTTTGGAACAGTGTTGCAGTAACTGCAACTGAAGAAAATGGTAGCAAAATCTACGAACACAACAACGAGCGATGCTTGCTTTAGACAAGGAACGACTTCGGGCTGCAGACAGGGCTGTAAAGAGTCTAGAAATACAAGCAAGAGTAAACAGGAGGAGGAACAAGAGGAAGCTGGAGGAGGAGTTTGCAGAGGATGAAGATAATCCATCCTATGGACCTGGAATGCACTAAAAAGTTAATCCAATCTTTGTCGCTCGATTCCCAAAACTTTTATTTTCTCATACTAATTACATGTTTTCTAAGGATCTTCCAAACATATTTGTTTCAAACTTTCAGTAAATGTTACACAGTACCTTCTGCATAATTTAACACAGCCTTTTTCCAAAAAACTGTATATTTTTGAATATATAAATAAAAAATTGCAAAAAAATGTTGTGAATTTTCATTACAATTGAAAAAAATCATCTTTAATAACTGAACTAAAATTTTGTAAAATCCGTGTGTTAAGTTGTAGCCCATATTCAAATAAATAATCTGTAAAAAGTTCAACTTCCTACCTCAAATACTTTGTGAGGAAAGATGTAATTTATAAGCGTTATTTTAACATTGCAAGTATAGGGCGTTCCGGAGCCCCTTAACGTAGACCCGCCGCTGGAGCTCCGGATAGGGGATGCTTACGTATGACTTGCAGTGACGCAAGCGTTCATGGCAGCGCTCCCCCTGCGGGTTTGGGGGGTAAGAATAGGCCCGCGGTATTCCTGCCTGTCGTAAGAGGCGACTAAAAGGAGTCTCAAACGTTTCGGCCTTCTGTGATGGTCCCCTCCTGGGTTTGACCTCCTTTTTTCTTCCAAATTTCCGTCGTCAGTGCGTGCCATTTGGGGAAGGACACCTTACGTGGTGTTTTTGTATTGGTCCATCATGCTCCACCATCTTGCATGTTACCTATTGTCGTGTGGGGGGGACTACGCCCAACATCTTCTGGGTGGTCTCCTTCTCGCCTTGTGCGCACTCTTCTTCTTAGCGCCTACGACAACTGTGGACCCTTTAAACACCTAAAATCCAGCACGGTAGCCAGTCCGTTGTGGTGGGGTCGTCATGTACCCTCTTGGTGGTAGCCCCCTGACCACGCAGGGATCGCACTACAGATGCCTGAGCTGTTTCCTCCCCATGCATGCCAAGGAGTATGTGCCCATCTTGTCTGGGGCACGGGGACTCCGGGCAACGGGATATCGGCCAGGTACCCGTTGCTTTGGCTGGGTGGCGCCCTTGGGGAGAGCCCTCGTTCGGAGTAGGTGGCATCTGGGCGGATGTGGCGCAATGAAGCGCAATAAATCACATCAAGCTGGTGGTCGCACGGCCACCAGCGTCTCTAAGCGAGGTAGAGTCGACTTCGATGCTGCGCAGTATGACCCTCAGACGTTCCCCTCGTTGGCTGCGCCATGGGAGGGACGCCGATCTAGTGCCAAGCGGGAGCCTTACGTGCCGCAATACCTTGTCTGCAGCAGGACTGATGGTGACTCCTTTCTTCCGACGAAGCCTATGTTTTTTGTGGAACACCTGGAGGATAAGTTTGGGGAAGTGGCGGGGTTGTCAAAAATGAGGAATGGGTCCATCCTCCTCAAGACGTCCTCCCCAGCCCAGTCACGAGCGTTGCTCTTGTGTGATAAGCTGGGTGACGTCCCTGTTACCGTCACTCCCCACAGTAGCTTAAATATGGTCCAGGGGATTATTTACCATCGTGACCTCTTGTTGCAATCCGATGACGAGCTGAGAGCCGACTTGGAACGACGTGGTGTGCATTTTGTCCGTCGTGTCCATCGAGGACCCAAGACAAACAGGGTGGCTACCGGTGCCTTTATCTTGGCCTTCGAGGGTGATGTCTTGCCCGAGAAGGTCAAGGTAATGGTTTACCGTTGCGACGTGAAGCCATACGTCCCTCCCCCGATGCGGTGCTTCCAGTGCTGGAAGTTTGGGCATATGTCCTCCCGTTGCCCATCCAGCGCTACATGTCGAGATTGCGGACGCCCGTCTCATCCCGATTCTCCATGTGCGCCCCCGCCTGTATGTGTCAACTGTGGGGAGCACCACTCTCCATGCTCGCCGGATTGCCCCGTTCTTCATAAGGAGCGGAAGATCATGGAATTTAAGACCCTGGACCGGCTTACTTATCGAGAGGCTAAACAGAAATATGAAAGGTTGTATCCTGCTTCCCTTCGAACATCTTATGCTGCAGCCACGTTATCGTCGCCCGCACGAGCGACGGTTGTCGCTTCATCTGTGCCGCCTTCAGTGGGCCCTCGGGGCCATGTATCCCTGTCTGCCCCCCTCGTGCCTGGGGGCAAGCCTTCCTCTCTTGCCCCCTTAGCAGTTGGGGGCAAACCCTCTTCTGTCGCTCCCCCCAAGCTTACTTCGGGAGTGACATCTGCTTCACAACCGGGAGGCTCGATTCCTCCCCCTCCTTCTCCGGCGGCGTTGCCTCCGCCGGTTCCTCTCTCACGGAAGGGGTCCCTCGGGGCTCTCCCTTCCTCCGTTTCTTCTCCTTCCCAGCCAGATGTCAGCCAGTGGCTGAAGGTTCCGCCACCTGCTGGTCGTAGGGCTTCTGCGTCGTCGTCAGCCTCTGACGCTCCTTCAGAGAAGCTCTCCCAGCCCTCTCACCCTAAGGGCAGACGCAAGAAGAAGGAACGGAATGTGTCCAAGAAGAAGGACGTTCCGGCGGTTTCAGCACCGCCTGCTGTACATAGTCCTGGCTCCGGGGATGAGGTGGAGATCCTCGCCTCTGCCGCGGATCTCGCCCTCACGGAACCCTTGGGGGCCTCTCCTATGGACTCCGCTGACTCTCCCCCAGTGGCGGCGGTTGGCTCTGAAGCGCTGTCTGCCTCTTAGTCGCATTCACGCCCTCCCAGTCCCTTCCTGCTTCCATTCTCCAATGGAACTGCGGCGGTTATTTCCGCCACCTGCCAGAGCTCCGGATGCTTCTGAGTGATTCCCCTGTTCTCTGCATTGCTCTGCAGGAAACTTGGTTTCCTGCACTGCGGACCCCCGCCCTTCGCGGTTATCGGGGATACTATAAGAACCGTGCTGCCTGTCAACGATCGTCAGGTGGGGTTTGCCTCTTTGTTCACCACTCTGTCTGTAGCTCGCCAGTACCCCTTCAGACGCCTTTAGAGGCAGTTGCTGCCAGGGTTGAGCTCTCGCCGGCTATTACTGTTTGCTCTGTTTACATTCCTCCGGATGGGGAGCTCCCCCGCCATGTCTTGGCTGCGCTGCTGGCTCAACTCCCGCCACCATTGCTGCTTCTGGGCGATTTCAACGCCCACAATCCTCTATGGGGTGGGACTGTCTCCGATGATCGCGGTCGGGCCGTGGAGCATGTGTTGGCTCAGCTCGACCTTAGCCTCGTGAACACTGGTGCTCCCACGCATTTCAGTGTGGCCCATGGCTCGTTCTCGGCCATCGATCTCTCTATTTGCAGCCCTGGACTTGTCCCATCCCTCCACTGGAGGGTGCATCCTGACCTGTGTGGCAGTGACCATTTTCCCATCTATTTGTCACTGCCACAGTGTCATTCTTCTGGGCGCTTGCCCCGCTGGGCTCTCCACAGGGCTGACTGGCCAGCTTTTACTTCCGCTGTAACCATTGCGTCTCCCCCACAGGGTGACATTGACGAGGTGGTCCGTGTTTTCACCACGTCCATCATTTCGGCGGCCGAGGCTGCTATCCCCCGTTCCTCTGGCCTCCCTCGGCGGAAGGCTGTCCCCTGGTGGTCGCCGGAGATTGCTGAGGCTATTCGCGACCGTAGGCGGGCTCTCCAGCGTCATAGGCGGCACCCGTCTCTGGAGACCCTCATCGCCTTTAAGAGGCTCCGTGCCTTCGCCCGTCGTCTTATTGCACGGCGTAAGCAGGAGTGCTGGGAGAGGTACGTCTCCTCCCTGGGCTCCCGTGTCTCGTCCTCGCACGTGTGGTCCCGGATCCGGCGGATTTATGGCTCCCAGACCCCTATGGGTGTCCCTGGGCTCTCGTTGGTCGGCGCTGTCTGCACGGACGCTGCCGCCATTGCTGAATGGCTAGCCGCGCACTTTGCTCAGAGCTCTGCGACTGCATCCTATCCCCCCGCCTTTCGCTCTCTAAAGGAGCGAGCCGAGCGGACGCAGTTCTCCTTCCACACGCGTCGTTCTGAAACATACAATGCACCTTTCAGCGAGAGGGAATTCCTCGCCGCCCTCGCCGATTGCCCTGATACAGCACCAGGCCCAGACTGCATCCACGCGCAGATGCTGAGGCATCTCTCCAGGGACTGCCAGAGACACATTCTCGCGATATTTAATCGCATTTGGAGCGAAGGCGTGTTCCCGTCGCAATGGCGGGAGGGCGTTATTGTCCCCATCTTGAAACCCGGTGCGGACCCACTGGCGGTGGACAGCTATCGTCCCATTACCCTCACCAACGTTTTGTGCAAATTGCTCGAACGTATGGTGGGGCGGCGTTTGTGTTGGGTCCTTGAGTCGCGCGGTCTCCTCGCTCCATCCCAGGGTGGCTTCCGTCGGGGCCGGTCTGCAGTGGACAATTTGGTGCGGCTGGAATCTGCTGTCCGTACGGCTTTTGCCCGACGTCAGCATCTTGTTGCTGTATTTTTCGATCTGCGGAAGGCGTATGACACCACATGGAGGCATCACATCCTCGCCACGTTGCATGGGTGGGGTCTTCGTGGTCGGCTCCCGGCTTTTCTTCAAACCTTTTTATTGCGCCGCTCTTTCCGGGTGCAAGTCGGTGCCACCTCTAGTTCCTCTTATATACAGGAAAATGGGGTCCCGCAGGGCTCGGTGTTGAGCGTCTCCTTATTTTTAGTGGCCATTAATGGTCTGGCAGCAGCAGTGGGGTCGTCGGTGTCTCCTTCTTTGTATGCCGACGACTTCTGCATCTCATTTAGCTCCACGACTACGGGAGTCGCCGAACGCAGGCTGCAAGTCGCCGTTCGCAAGGCAGCATCATGGGCACTGACTCATGGCTTTCAGTTCTCTGCTGCCAAGACTCGAGTAATGCACTTCTGCAGGCGTCGGACGGTCCACCCTCATCCTGCACTTTACCTCGACGGCCACCTGCTTGACGTGGTGGACACTTGCCGCTTCTTGGGACTCGTGTTTGATGCCCGGCTCACATGGGTTCCTCATGTTACTCAGCTGAAGCAAAAATGCTGGCGGCACCTCAACGCCCTCCGCTGCCTTAGCCACACGTCTTGGGGTGCAGATCGCTGCACGCTGCTGCGGTTGTACAGAGCCCTTGTGCAGTCCCGGCTTGATTATGGGAGCCTGGCCTATGGGTCTGCGTCCCCCTCAGTGTTGAAGTTGTTAGACCCCATACACCACTGTGGGGTTAGGCTTGCCACTGGCGCTTTTCGCACCAGCCCCGTGGATAGTCTACTGGTGGAGGCCGGGGTTCCCCCACTGCGGATTCGCCGCCATCGTCTGCTTGTCGACTATGCTGTCCACGTGCATTGCTCGCCAGGCCATCCCAATCGTCGCCTGCTTTTCCCTGCCATGGTCCTCCATCTGCCCGAACGGCGACCTAGGTCTGGGCTTTCCGTAGCTGTCCGTGTCCAGTCCCTGCTGTCAGAACTGGGGTCATTCCCTCTTCTGCCTCCCTTCCGGGTCCATACACCTACGCCTCCCTGGTGTTTGTCCCGGCCGTCTGTCCGTCTGGATTTGGCACAGGGCCCTAAGGACTCGGTTCCGCCTGTGGCCCTCCGTCGCCGTTTTCTTGCGCTCCTCGAATCATTTCCGGGCTGTGAGCCTGTCTACACTGATGGTTCCCTGGTTGATGGTCGCACTGCCTACGCCTTTGCTCACTCTGACCATATTGAGCAACGCTCCTTGCCGGCTGGCTGCAGTATTTTTACTGCAGAGCTGGTGGCCATCTTGCGCGCTCTTGAGCACATGCGTTTCTGCTCAGGTAGGTCCGTTGTCATCTGCAGTGACTCCCTGAGCAGCCTTCAGGCCATCGACCGCTGCTATCCCTCCTCTCCTCTGGTGTCCTCCATTCAGGAGTCTGTTTCCGCCATTGCCCGTTCTGGTGGTTCAGTGGTCCTGGTTTGGACGCCCGGTCATGTTGGCATCCCAGGGAACGAACGTGTAGACAGGCTGGCCAAAGGGGCGATAGACGCCCCAGCTTTGGAGATCGGCCTTACGGCTCGCGACCAGCAGCTGGTGTTGCGCCGTAAGGTACTTGGGATGTGGGCTGCTGAGTGGCGTGGCATGACAGCCCCGAATAAACTGCGGGCTGTCAAGGAGACGACCGATGTGTGGCGTTCCTCCCTGCGGGCTTCTCGCAGGGACTCGGTAGTCCTGTGTCGGCTGCGCATCGGCCATACGTACCTGACGCACGGCCATCTCTTGCGTCGGGAGGATCCCCCCTTGTGTCAGTGTGGGTCCCGGCTGACGGTCGGCCACATTTTGCTGGAGTGTCCTCGACTGCGCACACTCCGGCAATCTTTTAATCTCTCGGGCACTTTGGCTTTGGTTTTATCTGACGATGCCTCCATGGCTGATGACGTTTTAAATTTTATCCGTGGTAGTCCTTTTTATGGTTCGATTTAGGGAGGTCCTGCGCCTTTCCCTTTCTGTGTCTTTTGTCCTCGTGTCTGTTGCTGTTCTGGTAGGCCGTGAGATGGTTGACTCTTTCCCTTTTTTGATCTCGTGGTCAGTCAACCAGTCTCCGGCCCTCTTCCTTTCTTCTGTTTCTTTCTGTCTGGTGTTCCTCTGTTCTGTTCTTGTCTGTAGTGTTCGTTGCTGCATTTGTGTTCTTTTAGCGCCTGGGGGGACGTCTCCTCCCCCTTTGGTTTTTATCTGCTTCGTAGATTTTCGGCTCGCCTGATTTTGGAATGGGGGACTGATGACCTTCGCTGTTTAGTCCCCCTTAAACATCCAACAACCACCACCACCATGGCAGCGCCCTTACAACGCGGTGGCGGCTGCAGGAAACGCGGCAGCGCAGCTGGCGGCGCTCGTATTTTGAAATTCGGCCGATCGGATGGCAGCCGATAGCACACTTTCCTGCTTAGAAAAGAAGCACTGCGTGTATCAGCGGCGATAGTAAATATTTTAGTACGTCGTAGGATAGATCAATTTGAATGAATCATTTTATTATTTTCAGCCATAATGGCTATGTTTGTGAACCGTGACTGTGAGGGATATTTACAGGGCTATTACAAATGATTGAAGCGATTTCATAAATTCACTTTAGCTCCATTCATTGACATGTGGTGACGACACACTACAGATACGTAGAAAAACTCATCAAGTTTTGTTCGGCTGAAGCCGCACTTCAGGTTTCTGTCGCCAGAGCGCTCGAGAGCCCAGTGAGACAAAATGGGGACAGGAGCCGAGAAAGCGTATGTCGTGCTTGAAATGCACTCACATCACTCAGTCATAACAGTGCAACGACACTTCAGGACGAAGTTCAACAAAGATCCACCAACCACTAACTCCATTCGGCGATGGTATGCGCAGTTTAAAGCTTCTGGATGCCTCTGTAAGGGGAAATCAACGGGTCGGCCTGCAGTGAGCGAAGAAACAGTTGAACGCGTGCGGGCAAGTTTCACGCGTAGCCCGCGGAAGTCGACGAATAAAGCAAGCAGGGAGCTAAACGTACCACAGCCGATGGTTTGGAAAATCTTACGGAAAAGGCTAAAGCAGAAGCCTTACCATTTACAATTGCTACAAGCCCTGACACCCGATGACAAAGTCAAACGCTTCGAATTTTTGGCGTGGTTGCAACAGCTCATGGAAGAGGATGCGTTCAGTGCGAAACTTGTTTTCAGTGATGAAGCAACATTTTTTCTTAATGGTGAAGTGAAAAGACACAATGTGCGAATCTGGGCGGTAGAGAATCCTCACGCATTCGTGCAGCAAATTCGCAATTCACCAAAAGTTAACGTGTTTTGTGCAATCTCACGGTTTAAAGTTATGGCCCCTTTTTCTTCTGCGAAAAAAACGTTACAGGAGCGTGTATCTAGACATGTTGGAAAATTGGCTCATGCCACAACTGGAGACCGACAGCGCCGACTTCATCTTTCAACAGGATGGTGCTCCATCGCACTTCCATCATGATGTTCGGCATTTCTTAAACAGGAGATTGGAAAACCGATGGATCGGTCGTGGTGGAGATCATGATCAGCAATTCATGTCATGGCCTCCACGCTCTCCTGACTTAACCCCATGCGATTTCTTTCTGTGGGGTTATGTGAAAGATTCAGTGTTTAAACCTCCTCTACCAAGAAACGTACCAGAACTGCGAGCTCGCATCAACGATGCTTTCGAACTCATTGATGGGGACATGCTGCGCCGAGTGTGGGAGGAACTTGATTATCGATTGGATGTCTGCCGAATCACTAAAGGGGCACATATCGAACATTTGTGAATGCCTAAAAAACTTTTTGAGTTTTTGTATGTGTGTGCAAAACATTGTGAAAATATCTCAAATAACAAAGTTATTGTAGAGCTGTGAAATCGCTTCAATCATTTGTAATAACCCTGTATTTATTTCAAGTTTCTGCTACCAGTCACTTCATTTTATGCTTAATATAACATAATGGTACGCGTTTCGAACATGTTTTGTTCATCTTCAGGCGTTTATACATACATACATACATAGTGAAATGTTACTTAAAAATAAACAGTCTTAAACTAGATTAATCTAGAACACTTTGTCCACTATTTTTTACTGTAGCTGCTGGTGTGGCATTTGGGTGGAAGGAGTGGGGCAGTGTATGGCTAGATATCGAAATCAGTGATGTCTTCTGCTGGTTTTCTTCTTCGTAGTTGACTATGTATATCACAGCAATTTCATAATCTTGCTGCTTCACTCGCATCACTGGTGTAATGGCGGAGCTGTTGATTGACATTACACTATTGCACATTTATATTACATGTGTCCGATTATTATAGGGTACATAGCTACAGCTGTTAGAATGAAACGCGAAAAAATACTTTTTGAAGGTGATAAGCAAAGGCAAGTGATTAAATTAAAAGTTGATTTTCGCAGACTCCACCTCCGATTTCCATACAGCATCGAAATACCTTGACAACGTCACGCGCAGCTCTTCTGAGGTCCGAAGAATCAGTTCGTTCCTTGTATTTACTTTTTCTTTTTCAGCCATTCCCAAAAGACAAAAATCTAAAGCCGTGGTCAGGAGATCTTGTTGGCCAAGGAACGCGACCATTTCTGTCGGTCCGTCTAACAGGGAATAAATTCACGTGATGTGTCACTTCACGACTTGACTTTGGAGGGAGCCAGTCGTGCTGGAAGCGAAATGTCTCTCATGACGCTGAACCCTTGTTTCCAAGGAAGTCTAGATAACAGATCCCTGTAAGACGATGAGGTTTAATGCACTGATTGCCATGCCAAACAAAACATATTTACAGAGATGAGTCCTTGAAGAAGAGTATTCACAAAGTCCGTCGGTTTTCGTCACACCATCGACATCAGTTGCAACTATTACTGATACGTGACGAGTGAACGTGAATTCATCAGGTAACACTGTCAACGGGATTAAATTCACCTCTTCCACCTCCATTTCCTTCTCGAAGGTGTTGAAACATACGTAATTTATAACGGCAGACGCTATGCATACGTAACGTCCACCACATTCTTCAATGTAGAACACAGATAAGTGTATAAGTTGTGGGTGGGTTTGTTGTATCACTGTGTTCTACCAACTGAATGATGACGTGTACTTCTTTCACACGTTATGGATTTTCACGTTCACATGAAATATATGACTGCTGACCTCTGAAAACACGAGTAAACATTCTTGAATCTGCTGCTCTATGGTAAGCAAACCGTCATCTGTATTATCTACAAGCAGCACAAATGACATATCGGCATGTTCATCATTTGTAAATACGCCAGGAATGATAAAATAATGCAAAGGAACTGGCCAACAGCTCACTATCGTAATCAAAATATACAACTACAGGGTGTTTCAAAAATGACCGGTATATTTGAAACGACAATAAAAACTAAACGAGCAGCGATAGAAATACACCGTTTGTTGCAATATGCTTGGGACAACAGTACATTTTCAGGCAGACAAACTTTCGAAATTACAGTAGTTACAATTTTCAACAACAGATGGCGCTGCAAGTGATGTGAAAGATATAGAAGACAACGCAGTCTGTGGGTGCGCCATTCTGTACGTCGTCTTTCTGCTGTAAGCGTGTGCTGTTCACAACGTGCAAGTGTGCTGTGGACAACATGGTTTATTCCTTAGAACAGAGGATATTTCTGGTGTTGGAATTCCACCGCCTAGAACACAGTGTTGTTGCAACAAGACGAAGTTGTCAACGGAGGTTTAATGTAACCAAAGGACCGAAAAGCGATACAATAAAGGGTCTGTTTGAAAAATTTCAACGGACTGGGAACGTGACGGATGAACGTGCTGGAAAGGTAGGGCGACTGCGTACGGCAACCACAGAGGGCAACGCGCAGCTAGTGCAGCAGGTGATCCAACAGCGGCCTCGGGTTTCCGTTCGCTGTGTTGCAGCTGCGGTCCAAATGACGCCAACGTCCACGTATCGTCTCATGAGCCAGAGTTTACACCTCTATCCATACAAAATTCAAATGCGGCAACCCCTCAGCGCCGCTACCATTGCTGCACGAGAGACATTCGCTAACGATATAGTGCACAGGATTGATGACGGCGATATGCATGTGGGCAGCATTTGGTTTACTGACGAAGCTTATTTTTACCTGGACGGCTTCGTCAATAAACAGAACTGGCGCATATGGGGAACCGAAAAGCCCCATGTTGCAGTCCCATCGTCCCTGCATCCTCAAAAAGTACTGGTCTGGGCCGCCATTTCTTCCAAAGGAATCATTGGCCCATTTTTCAGATCCGAAACGATTACTGCATCACGATATCTGGACATTCTTCGTGAATTTGTGGCGGTACAAACTGCCTTAGACGACACTGCGAACACCTCGTGGTTTATGCAAGATGGTGCCCGGCCACATCACATGGCCGACGTCTTTAATTTCCTGAATGAATATTTCGATGATCGTGTGATTGCTTTGGGCTATCCGAAACATACAGGAGGCGGCGTGGATTGGCCTCCCTATTCGCCAGACATGAACCCTTGTGACTTCTTTCTGTGGGGACACTTGAAAGACCAGGTGTACAGCCAGAATCCAGAAACAATTGAACAGCTGAAGCAGTACATCTCATCTGCATGTGAAGCCATTCCGCCAGACACGTTGTCATAGGTTTCGGGTAATTTCATTCAGAGACTACGCCATATTATTGCTACACATGGTGGATATGTGGAAAATATCGTACTATAGAGTTTCCCAGACCGCAGCGCCATCTGTTGTTGAAAATTGTAACTACTGTAATTTCGAAAGTTTGTCTGCCTGAAAATGTACTGTTGTCCCAAACTTATTGCAACAAACGGTGTATTTCTATCGCTGCTCGTTTAGTTTGTATTGCCGTTTCAAATATACCGGTCATTTTTGAAACACCCTGTATGTAAAAGCAAACACAAGTTTCACAGGCCTCAGCTTCAAAATAAACCGTGCTGGGTAGCAGCACGGTTTCGGGCGCCTTGCACGATTCGGGTGGCTCCCCCCCCCCCCCTCTCCCCCGACGGAGGTTAGGGTCCTTCATCGGGCATGCGTATGTGTGTTGTCCTTACTGTAAGTTAGATGAAGTTAGATTAAGTAGTGTGTAAGCATAGGGACTGACGACCTCAGCAGTTTGGTCCCATAAGAACTTACCACAAACTTCCGAAGAAATTCAAAATAAAAGTAAATATCGTTAAATAATATTATAATAGTGGGAGTAACCACACGCCAAAGGAATAAAACTTATTTAAACTTTTGTTTTGCAAGTATCTTTTAATGCCTAGCTCGCATTTACATAATACAGTTGAATTACGGTGGCTAGCTAGTTTCGATTTCAAGTAAGAACCATCTTCACATCATGCCATATTAAATGCGGGTTGAACACAAAGTGGATGTAGCAACAATAATCACCATGCAGTGACACGCATTTGTTGAGAAAGCAAGAGGAATAAGAAATTTGGTGTGAACAGTAACAAGAAAATTTTGTCTGGGTTTATTAGGAAAATCATCTATCATTAACTTGCGGCTGAATGAAAGTTTCAGCCCAAAAACCGTTTGTGTGACAGCACACTGACTGAGAAGGGTTGACTTGTTTACTCGGAATGGGGATAGTCAAGCTAGTCCACCTGGATATGCAAAAGTTTTACGTCATAGTCGATGAGTTACGCGTTGTAACTACGGCAACTTTATATTTCACGGTTGACGAAGATTTCAGTTTTTGTGCTAAAGCTTGAAAGTCTTTTTTTCGCTGATATTGCTTTTCGTACTGTTGCACCTTAATGACACTTCTGATTCTTACTAACAGAACGAGTTTGTTCATTCTGCGCCTCATAGGAGCGTGGCTCCGTTTCGTTGCTGCTGTTAGCATCAAGTTTCTTATTCTTGCTGCTCCCTACACAAATGCATGTCACTGCATGATGATCGTTACTAGTACATCCACTTTGTGTTCAAACTCATCAATACGACAAAATGTACGAATGGTTGTTACTTAAAACCGAAACTAGCAACTCATCGTGCTTCAGTTGTCGTATATAAATGCGATCTAGGTATTTAAATATTTGGTATAAAAATTTATTAAAAAATTACAAAATTATATAAAGATTGGTTTGTTTGTTCTCGATCATGTCAGACATTAGTAAGAACGTCCCTGTAACCGTCTGTATCCCTGTAACCAGTAAAAAAAGTGTTAGACGGAATAAAAGTCTAGCAGTAGTCAACCGGAAGAACCGCGAAAAAGAAATAGTAGATAGATGCCAGACTGAGATTCATAGGAAGAATATTAAGGAAACGTAAGCCATCCATGATAGAAGTGGGTTAAAATACATTTATTTGACCGATTCTTGACTATTGTTCGTCAGTCTGGGATCGTTACCAGGAGGGATTAATAGAAGAGATCTAACGAACAGAGGTGTGATTCGCCACGGGGTCGTTTAGTCTACGTGACAGCTTTACGGGGATGTCCAACAAAGTAGAGCGGCAGACGCTATGTAAGTAGGATGTTTAGGTTTTTATGTTGCTAACGCCACGTAGCGCTCTGTATGAAAATCGCTGACTGTACTATGTGCAATCTGCGGCTAGTTGGCATTGTTGGAATATTTGCGATTGTAGTGTTAGGCAGTTGGATGTGAATAGCGCGTAGCGTTGCGCAGTTGGATGTGAGCCGCAAGCAGTGGTGATGTAGGGAGAGAGATGGCAGAATTTTGAGAGCGGACGATCTGGACGTGAGTCCGTCAGAAAAAGGAAATCTGTTGAACTGGATGTCATGTATATAATCACTTTTGAACACTATTAAGGTAAATGCATTGTTTTTTCTCCATCAAAATCTCTCATTTGCTAACTATGCCTATCAGTTGTTAGTGCCTTCAGTAGTTAGAATCTTCTATTTAGCTGGCAGTATTTGCGCTCGTTGTATTGCAGTAGTTCGAGTAGCGAAGATTTTTGTGAGGTAAGTGATTCATGAAGGTATAGATTATTACTAGTCACGGCCATTCCTTTGTAAGGATTATTGAAAGTCAGATTGCGTTGCGCTAAAAAAACAAAAACAAAAAAAAAAGAAAAAAAAAGATTGTCACTTTACTGTTGATCAGAATAAGTAAAGAGAGAAACGTCAGAGTATCTTCAGTTTTGCTCAGCTGTTTAAAAATCAAATAACGTAAGAGGTTTACCAGCACAGTCATTTATAATTCTCCAAAGGGATGTTTCAGTTACAAGATAGGCGTTGTCCATCACGGAGAGGTTTAAAAATTCCAAAAGACTCCTTTCCAGGAAGAGTCAGATTCTCTCTCCCACACACGTCATTACACGACCATTAGTATTAGAGCAAATACGAAAATTTACACTCTTGCCACGCGCCATTCGTGAATGGCAAGTGGAAGGGGAATCAAATACTGGTATCAAATGGTTCAAATGGCTCTAAGCACTATGGGACTTAACATGTGAGGTCAACAGCCCCCTAGACTTGAAACTACTTAAGCCTAACTAAGGACATCACACACATCCATGTCCGAGGCAGGATTCGAACCTGCGATCGTAGCAGCTGCGCGGTTCCGGATTGAAGCGGCTAGAACCGCTCTGCCACAGAGGCCGGCGGATAGTGGTATCAAGGGTAAAGTCCGGCACAAACTGTCAGTCAGCTTACGGAGTGTGGATGAAGATGTACAATGTTTAATTCCAGTTAATCTATACTATCACCACCTAAAATATATGCTATTCCTCCTAAAATACACATTACGGGACAAATCAGTGGTACATAAATGCACAGATGTAAAGCAGTAAGTATCCCTGCATGCAATTGTTTCCATGTCACGGTGGGAACTGCACTGAAAACCGAAAGCGTGATTTAATTTCTTCCGTTTTATGAAATAGGTGCAGCGAGATAGGAGGGGAAAGGCGGTTTGTTTTCCCCAGCACTGTAGCGCCCAGAGATTGATGATACAGACACGTGTCTGTCACCAGGGCAGTATCTTGGCAAACGTTAATGCTGCGGACTACAATTGGTGTAAAAGGTTTTCGCAATTTGGACGAGTGAAAGGACCGCGCTTTGAAGAGCGAACGGCCGTTCGGCAGAGGCGGCGGGGGCGGCGCGGCTCGCCCGCAGACAAACGGAAATCGCCGACGCGTGGCGATGGCCCGCGGCCGCGTTCCGGTGGCGCCCACACCCCCGCCACCTCCACCCCCGCACCGCCCCCCCCCCCTTCACCGCTGCCACCCACGCTGGGGCAGTGGCCGGTCCGACCGACGGCGTCGCTGCTGTCAGCGCTCTCTGATTGATTCCGCGCCCGCGTGGACAGGAAAAAACAACATTTGTATCCGCTTTAATCCGTTTTTTAATCACATTACCGCCAGAGTCCGGCTCGATCGCCCATCCGAGCTAGCTGGGAGCACGCAGGCCGCTGTATCAGACGCCGCTGCAAGTGACGCACCGATCACTGGCACATGGACGGCACGGGAAATCAAATAGCTTTTTACTTCGAGGTCTCAATTAGGCGGACTGGTTGCTAGGGCGGCTCAGAAAATGCCTATAATCCGTAGCGAGACTGTCCGTAAATGCTGCTGCTTTCACCCAATTCTTCACAAATCCATTCCCATCCCTAACTTTCTCTCTCTCTCTCTCTCTCTCTCTGTCTCTCTGTCTCTCTGTCTTTCTCTCTGTCTCTCTGCCTCTCCCTCCTACACACACACACACACACACACCGAGAGAGAGAGAGAGAGAGAGAGAGAGAGAGAGGCGTGAGCGGGTAACACTCGGGCGGAAGGGAAAGGAAAGGTTCAAATGGCTCTCAGCACTATTGGACTTAACATCTGAGGTCATCAGTCCCCTAGAACTTAGAACTACTTAAACCTAAATAACCTAAGGACATCTGGCCGTGCGGTTCTAGGCGCTGCAGTCCGGAACCGCGTGACCGCTACGGTCGCAGGTTCGAATCCTACCTCGGGCTTTGATGTGTGTGATGTCCTTAGGTTAGTTAGGTTTAAATAGTTCTAAGTTCTAGGGGACCTATGACCACAGCAATTGAGTCCCATAGTGCTCAGAGACCTTTGAATCATTTATTAATAAGTAAATATAACATAACTAAATAAATTTTGGCTTTGCCCTGACCCTTCAATAACCTAATACATAAAATACAGTAAGGAATACAAATGCTTGCATACATGTGATTTTATATAATAGTTTACACAAGTATCATTCAATCAATGGCACCAGCAATGACAAATAGGTGTAGGTAAGAGTCTCATAAGATTTCATAAACAGTAAATACACAAAAAAAAAGTTTATACAAATATTCACATAAAATCCTTTCAATAGTTCAATAAACAAGTAGCACTCCTCAGAGTAGTTCACAGTTCCAACAGTAGCACCCAGCAATGGTCAACAGCTGCAAATAGCAGTCTCATAACATTTCATCAGCAGTATTTAAACAGCTCCAACAGCGGCACCCAGAAATGGCGAGCAGCTGCAGACACCAATAAGTGACATCATCACAGTAGAAGCAGTTCCATCAGTGGCACCCAGCAATGTTGACAGGTGCAGACAGCAACAAGTGACATCATTTCAGTAGAAGCAGTTCCATCAGTGGCACCCAGCAATGTTGAACAGGTTCAAGTAACAGTCCGTAATATTCACTATCACTAATTAGACAGTTCATCAGAGTTTATCAGCAGAAATTAAACATTTCCAAGTGGCACCCAGCAATGACGAACTGGTGCAAGCACGAACAACAGTTTGAAGGCACACACAATTGCTTTTACAAAATTATTATTAATGCTCTTACACTAAACATACAAATTATGATAAACAAACAAATGATATCACATAATTGTCATACTAACTATTACAAATACACAAATATCAGTAAACATATAATATTTATGGGTGTCAGTGCAACCCACAACAAACAAGTAAAATAATATTTAGGAGATAGGTCGGTACCAATTATTTGGGAATAGGAAAGGAAAACACACTCACTCATCTTTCATCCACATTAAGTACTACTGTGTAATTGAATAGTGTTAACTGTGTAAATGCAACTCTGTCAAAATTTGATGTTCAACATGTGTATCAAGTAGTAATGGCAGCAGTGTATAACAGTCAATAATAGTTAGTCAACGTCATAGTCATCATGTCAAGACCAATGTTTGCCAAGCCAAATCAAAATGTACGGTTTCTGAACAACTGTCAGTGTGCCAAGATATGCAAATGCTTCCTCTCTCCAAAAAAAAGTATATACTGCTTAGTCATTTAACAGAGTGTGTGTGTAGACAATCTTCCTTCCACTTGAGTGTTCTAGTCTGCCATCTTCATCCTCCTTGTTCCATATAAACCGACAAAAAATAAATAAAAGATGCTAATCACTTACTTTACCTCTTATCCACAAAAACTCCAATAATCATCAGCATCATATAATCTTAATTCTTCAATAATACCTCTTATGTCGATACATATAAACCTCATCATCAATATCATTTACCTTACCTCTTGTCCACCAAAACTCCAATAATCATCAACTTCACACATTCTCAATACCTCAATAATACCTCTTCAATACGTCAATACATATAAACCTTATCGCCAATATCATTCCATTTCCATAACAACTCTTTCCTCTAGTCAGTCTCCTCGAACAAGTACAGATAAAATCCTAGTGCAAACTTCAATTCATCATCCCATACAATCCGAAGACACAATGTCCACACACAACCTCTGTGTAATTCATCTGACCCAAATCTTCTACTCATTATGAATCATAAAATACATTTTGGTTACCTTGTCCATCATTAAATAAAAGAAATGCTTACATGACCTCTAACAGCCTTTAGTTTGAATAACTTTCAGTAAGTAAGTACGAGTACGGAGTGTGAATGATAGTAATAATTCACAGTGTGTACACCACTTTAAGAATCATGGCAAAACAGAAGCAAACATGTGGAGTATTTCTTGTGTCAAGTGTCACTTGCTATTTCAATTGCTCACGAAGAATGCAGTGTAAGAACTGTCAATGGTCTAAACCTAGTGTTGGTATGTCATGTCGCTAGCTTCCTTCCTATCAGCATAAATTTATACAGCTTCCATAAAACCTCCAGCTCATGTGACTTCTATGGAGTTTCTTGTACTAATGTCGTTCGTCGAATTATAGCAGTTTATTTTCTTATCTTAAAAATATAAGGCACTGAGCGTAAGCAAAACATGCAATAGCGAGTAAATATACCAGTAGAGAACAAAATGTTAACAAGTGGATGTAACACAATCCCTATAACGAGGCTCTTCCAAGCGAACAATCTATAATTAATACCACAGTGTGACCTAAGCCCCATGTTCGTACACTGTATATCAGCATTTCTATATACCAAATTAAAAAGTAGTTATGACAACAAACAGAAATGTATAAATATGCAATCCATCCGCAAAGCAGCAAATATGTATCTTACATAATAAACAGGTCATTAGCATCATATCAGAATAAGCAAATAAATGTTCATATGTAATCTTAGTAAGTCAACATGAAGGCGCAAGCAGATAAATCACAAAGTGTAACCTACATACATAACCACATCAGCACAATTAATCAGGTGACAATTATAATTTAAATAAATAAGCACAGCAGGCACATAATTGAAAAATGTGACATCAGTGAAAAATCAGTGCAGCCAAGCGATGCATAATATACACAAGTAACAACCCTGTTCATTAATCAATCATTGTCAATATCAGTTAACACGAAGTATGAATCGCGTAATCGCGAGCAGCAAATTACGTCTAAAGTACGTACCAAGTGGAAATATGTTACCTGATAAATAAACTCAATTAATAGTTACCTTTTTAGTTTATTACTTTCTTCTTCGAAATTACATTCTTCCTGAAATTTTCTCGATAGCAAGTCCTCTTAACGTCGGACACACACAGAATTTACCTGAAGTTCTTAAATATTTTATACAACCGTATCCTGAAAAATACTGAACGTTAATAACATAATTTATCAAGTCACTATAGCTTTATACTGAATTTAATTGGAGAAATTAGACTGTGTATTTGTTTACAGCTGTCAGTGCATTCGCACTGAGCGCTCGATCAGCTGTAGGTACGCGTGACTTAGGAAATAGTTTGCGGTCAACGACTGCCTTGTGCGGCGCTCAGACTTGACTGTTGCTTCGAGTATGTGCCGGCACGGCGCGGTATCCTTGTACTCTCCGTGTGTTTACGTATAACTGTTAGTTTCTCAAAAGTATGTCACTCCACAAAAATTTTAACGTTCGATATATGATGTATTCCCTTAGAGCGCCGAGATTTAAGAGTTTTTACTTCGACAGTGTTATCATGAATGATTTTGGGAACCCTATATGGACCGTTATAAAGCTGAAAAAATTTGCGACACAAGCCTTTTCCTTTGTGAGACAGACGGTGAGACTTAAGTAACACCTTTTGACCAACTGACAAGGTTTTAAACGACCAGGACGCTTAGCTGATTTCTCTCTTCTAGCAGCCGCAGACGCAATATTTTGTAGAGCCAGGTTGACAACTTCAGAATGCCTTAGTTTCTGTGAAGACGGAAAAGGAACTATTTCAAAAATGCGATTTGTCGGTGCTTTGTTTTTTAATATCAGTATAGGCGGTAAAGAAGTTGAATCATAAGGGAGTTCATTCAGAATGTTTTGAAAAGTACGAAGATACTGATCGCACGTTCTGTGATTCTGATGACAATGAAGTCGACACAATTTATTGATTTCCTTCATCCATCTCTCTGAAGCGTTAGATTGAGGGTGAAAAAGTGAAATGAAAATTGGTTTAATCTTACGACGCCGTAGAGTACAAAGCCAAATTTTAGAGCGAAACTGTGATCCATTGTCTGATATAATCTTATCAACATGACCCACTTCTTTAAGAAAATGTTTGATGAAAGCGTTAGATACTGAACGAGCTGTTGCTTTGCGTAAAGGTGTAAACCACACATATTTTGATGTCAATTCCACTGCTACCAAAATGCACGCAAAACCATTAGTAGAACGAACCACTGGACCGAACAAATCGACTGCAGCCATCTCCTTTAATTTCGCTGGAATGATAGGAAACAATGGTGCTCTGTGAGAAATAGTTGGCGGCTTAGCCTTTTGACATAATTTGCATTTGGCAAGAACAGATCGGCAATAGTTTTCTGTACTACAACGTCGCTTTCTTCTATCTCTTGAAATAAGTGTGCACCTAGGCCTCTGTATGATGAGTCCGTCGCCAAACAAAAATCTTTAGATAAATGCAGATGTGAAAGAAGTGGAGCAGCAACTAAAGCATCACGAAGTTGTTCAAATTCTGATTGAGCTTCCTCATCCCAACACCAATTAGAATTCTTTCCAGATAGTTCACATAAACAAGGTGTGGCCAAATTATCCAACCTAACAAAGCGTCTAAGAAAATTACAGACACCAAGGAAACTACAAACATCACGTTTTGTAGTAGGAACAGCATAATTACGAATAGCGTCTAATTTCTCTGGATCAGGAAGAATACCTTCTGTAGAAATAATACGACCAAGAAATTTCACCTGAGAACGACCAAATTCAGATTTTTCCAAGTTCATTCTAATGCCAACTCTTGCAAAATACCTAATAATGAATCCAAAATTGTGTTGTGCTCACTCCAAGAACGTTTAGCAATACGAATATCGTCAACATATGAAGTAATATTGTCACGAAGATAAACAGGTAAAATTTCGTTTAAATCACGAATGAATGCTGCAGAAGATATAGTAAATCCAAACGGTAATTTCCGAAATCACTTTTGGGTAAAATAGTCATATCCGGTTATTCTTTACCGACTCTCTAGATAGATTGATAGTTGAAGAGTTATTCTGATAGATACAAAGAATAGTAAAAGAGTAGGCAGCAGTGCAGAAAACTAAAAGGGAAATAGCACCACTACAGCTCGGGGCCCTGAGCACACTACGGCACGTATTCACTTAGTGTAGTGAATCCCCTGAGGATATTTACATCTTCCGGCTAAAGCAATTTGTCGTATCGATTGTGGCAGCTTAGTTAAACAAATGCGAATTAATTCAGTCGGGCTACAAGGGTTGGAAAGGAACTGATTCTTTCGAATCATGTCTTCAAAGTATTCTGCTGGCGTGCGGAACTCAGACTGTTTAAAATTACGCTGCATAATAAGACTGTGTTTGACTCTGTCTTGCGTGTTTTCGGACCAATATGCCGATAGAAATGCATGATAAAAATCATTTAAATTATTACAATCTCTAATAAGTACGCGGTTTCGTGGAAGTGCGTACATAAATTGATCTAACCATGAACATGGATGTATGTCATTCTTAGAATTGCGAAAGATCTTAAATTTCCGAACAGTTAAAAAGTGTTTATAGTCAAGGTTTTCGCCTCGTGGCGACAAAGACCTACCGCGTCTGTCCCAGTCCGAATGTCGATTATTGTCAAGTTCGCGCGCCTGGCGCTCTCTTGTTGCATCTCGTAAATGAAATACATTAATATCTTCAAAACCCGCTGCTATCGGTGATTCTAAATTTCTTCTACCGTCTTTTTCTACGATTTCGCTTTCAATTTGTTTGGCTTGCTTTCGTAACGCCTCAAATTCCCTTTTAACGCGTTCATTAAACTTTCCCTGACCTTCAACATGTTTATTTATGTTCTGGTACTCTTCGGTTTCTGCAAATAGCAATGGAGCTGTATCATCTAAATCTCTGTCCCCATTTAAACTAAGACTTGTCAATTTATTTGAAATCTCCTCAACTCTTTCCGGTAAGTCACCTATTTGTTCTTTCTGTTTATTTACGTCTTCCATAAGTGTCGCGACTCGGGTTTCAGTATTAACACATTTAGTAGTTGACTGTTCATATTATTGTGTTAGGTTATTTATTCTGCCATTTGTTATGGGTTCCTCGATTCTTTCAAATATTTCTTCCTTATCGTGTGCACATTGTAAATTTAACTCTGAAAATTTTTGTACTATCACGCGATCTCTTTCTTCCTGTTCTCTGTCCTGTTCCTTTTGTCTAATTTCTATTGCAATTAATCTATTACTGTGAGAATTCAAAATCGGTTGTACTACTTCTCTAATTTCTTTCTTTAATTCAGCTTTCATCTGCTTGAAACATGTCCCTATCCGTGAGTCTAACCGTGTTTCCATTGTTTCCATCTGTGTTTTAATTGTTCCTATTTGTGAGTCTAGCCATGTTGCCACTGTTTTTAATTCATATCCTAACTGTGTTCCCAGTGAGTCTAACCGTGTTTCCATTGTTCCCATATCAGTTTCTAACCGTGTTGCCAAAGTTCCCATCTCTGTTTTTAATTCAGATCCTAACTGTGATCCCAGTGAGTCTAACCGTGTTTCCATTGTTACCATCTCAGTATTAATTGTTACTATTTGTGATCCGACTGTTTTTATTTCAGATCCCAAATTTAATATTGCACTCATCAACTGCTCCATATTAACTGGTTCTAAATTCTTTTCACCCCTAACATTTCCCACAAAACCAACTTCTTTCGTCATAGCTGTAAAGCTATCTACTATTCCAGAATCGTCTGTCGTTAATCTCGTATTCTGAAAATTTTTTGATTGTGAAAAATTTTGAACTGGTTCCGGACTATTTTCCCGACTTATTAAATTGTTTTCTACTTCATTATTCATTATACTGTTCTCCTGTGTTGGCGAGTTCGCCGTGTTAACATTTTCGTCATTCTCCCGATCCATCATTTTTGCCTTTTTCATCGATCACGTAATCATTTACAATACATACAAAACCCGTCAATATACGAAAATTACACACAATATGACACTTTATCACCAACAATACCATTCACACGAAATCCTTCCCTCAAACACGATTAACGAACAATTGAAATCTTCATAATTGCACAAAATTGTCAAATGCGTATACAAGACATCAAAAATTAAATTCTGCAAAAATACCATTAGAAGAAAGACAAGACAAGTACAAATGTTCAATTACCAAATCTACACATGCAATATAGACTACAATTACTAAACTACAAATTACTGCAACAATCCTACTGTCTGCTATTTTTACTATCAAAAGAATTCCAAGGGACGATCCTGGCAGGGTCGCCACATGCATGGGGGCTTAATTAAATATAATGCAAATAATTTTAATTTTAGTAGCTGTCTGTCCGGTTACGCAGTCTCGTAACCGGTTGGCCCTGACTAGTATTACTCCGCAATCTGACTGCATAGAATAACAACAAAGAATGAAAGGAAATTTCCGTTAACACAATTAATTAATTAAGTCCCCAGCAACTATAAAAGCTACGAAACAACAAAGCACAAGTGTAACTGTTCTGTGTGTGGAAGTGTTATTCAACGTACACATCTGGCACGGTTCTTCCTCAATACGACAAGATGCTTTAAACGCCATTTACAATGAAGTAATTTAAAAAAAAAAAACAGAAATACTATGATTGCACATAGAAACCAGAATTACACTCTAATACATGAACACAAGCCAGATGCTTTGTTGACTGAACCTGTGACCAAGAGACATTGTTAGTTAAGACATTTAAATAAAAATAAAAAAAATGTTTCTTATCTTCATATATGTTGACGAAAAATACACTCTGATCATTACATCTCCATTCGAACAACATCTGCTGTCTAGCCCATCAAAACAACTGCACACGACATGGCCTCAAATAATACAGCTATCAACATCCTCTCAGCAAAGCACTAACCACCACACCTTCTGAACAAGCACTGCCAGTGGAGGCGGCGAAATAAAATTCTTTGGCGCGATCTCTGGCGCTGTGACTCAGTGTAGCCACCTTTCAAGGTACAATGTTGCGTATAATAATTCCGTCAGGATTACATGAAGATAAAAGTAATAATGTTAGATTTTAGCGACTGACTTCATTCAGTTTCACTGAAAAGGTGTGATGATGTCTGTTAATTAAAAATTATTTGAATCCTCACTTAAACATATGCACAGCTATTTATTTTTATGGGAGGTAAATACATTGTGTAGAAAATTACGCTACCGGCAGTCGTACTCATGCATACAACCCCCTGCACACAAATTCATTTACAATTTATAGCCTTTGAAAATTAGCAGTTATAGTATTTCGTGAACATGAAAAAGTAGTGTTCACATTCACATATTCGTAAATCAATTTCATAGTTAAGCTTTGCTCAAGCCATTATTGTAAACGAAAATGGTATCTGTACAGATATCATTGGTGATCTTGCATATCTAGAAGAACGAAATTATAATGAAATCTAGACCTTTAGCTGCTTAAGGTCGTGGGCAGGGGCCCTAGAAATGTAGTGTATGGACAGAAAGTTGGAAATTGTGGGTCTCACGGGGAGCGTGCCAGAGATAAGTCTGCAGTCCCAATATTGTGTGCGTTCTCGGTGGCTCAGTCGGATAGTGTCTGCCATGCAAGCAGGAGGTCCCGGGCTCGAGTCCCGAGTCCCGGTCGGGAACACGCTTTTCAACTGTCCACGTTGATATTTATCAACGCCTGTAAGCACCTGAAGGTCTAGATTTCATTATAATTTCATTATTGTAAGCAGTCTGCAACCGCATTCACCGCCCTCCATCCCTGGACCACTGGGATACACAATTGTCGCCTGCCTTTATGCAATCAGTTCTGAACGGCGACATTCGATCGTTTTGGCTTTGCTAAGTAATTATTGTTGACTACACCCTGTTATCACCTGTCGTTACTGTGATTGTGGTTCTGATATTTTTGCTTTTTATTGAGGGCAAATTGAGCTTTTAGTTCAGTTTTCCGTCTATGTATAATGCTTTCACTTAGAGTAGACTTTATTTCTCGATCAAAGTTCCGAAACGCTTAATTCCATGGTAGTGCAAGAAATACTATAACCGTATAAAAAGTGACTATCAACATTAATTCAGAATGAGATTTTCACTCTGCAGCGGAGTGTGCGCTGATATGAAACTTCCTGGCAGGTTAAAACTGTGTGCCCGACCGAGACACGAACTCGGGCAAGTGCTCTACCAACTGAGCTACCGAAGCACGACTCACGCCCGGTACTCACAGCTTTACTTCTGCCAGTACCTCGTCTCCTACCTTCCAAACTTTACAGAAGCTCCCCCAGGCTGTAGCTAAGCCATGTCTCCGCAGTATCCTTTCTTTCAGGAGTGCTAGTTCTGCAAGGTTCACAGGAGAGCTTCTGTAAAGTTTGGAAGGTAGGAGACGAGGTACTGGCAGAAGTAAAGCTGTGAGTACCGGGCGTGAGTCGTGCTTCGGTAGCTCAGTGGTAGAGCACTTACCCGCGAAAGGCAAAGGTCCCGAGTTCGAGTCTCGGTCGAGCACACAGTTTTAATCTGCCAGGAAGTTTCAACATAAACTCAGTGCTATATACTGTATCTACGGGATACTATTCTGAAACTATATTAAAGAAATTCAAAGAAAATTTCCAGTTGGTGACAAATATTTTTCGTAAAAGACAAATTGCGTCATTGAAAAGCAAATAATTAAGTCACTAAACAAAATTTCAAAAATGTATTTTATATTCTTTGTGTTCGTGACACATCAGTATTTACCGAAAAAGAATGCAAGGCCAGGGTGAAGAGAGATACAAAGCGTCAATAAATGTAAATGAACAATTAATTGTTCCTTTATTTAAACATAAATTTATAATGTAGCACCGATTATTAACCTTTTAAAACCAACCAAAACTCCGTATTTAATGCCAGAAGTATGAAAATTTTATATTCAAGTTAATAATTACATAAATTTTGACAGTAGATCAGTTTTAGAAATATACTTTTTATCCACATTTTGCAGAAATAAGATAGGTTATTCGTCTCTATCTGCGGTTCATGTATAACTGAAAAAGCGGAAAAAAGTGTATGTGAAATCACTCAGTCCCTGAGAATGAGTAAAGACTTTCATATACCGTAATTGGCGTAACTTCCATAGTCTTGTGGCTGTCGGATGTCTGAGATTGAGTGAAACCACTCAAAGCCGGAATATGTGCGAAAAACGATTAAATAGTTGACGTGTCTCCGGAGCCTAGTTACATTAGGTTGTTTTATTCGACTGGAAAAAAATGACTGAACGAAGAAATAATCGGCTGGCCAATTGGCTGTTAAAACGAGTAAGTTGTTCCGTCTCTATCTACAGCACTCGCATACAAACTTTTCGTATGCAGCCGTGATGGTATCATTCTCTACATTCTTGTCCGATTTGTTTCAGTGCACGCAGAAAGTGGAAGATAGCTAACACTTCTAAAATTCGGTTCTAGTATTTGAAATGAGCTGAGACATGGACCGTTTGTGTATATTGGAGAACGCGTACACGTTGAGGGAAAAATCAATGGGAGAAATTTTGTGAATGTTATTGAATGTATATTCGCTCTAGGTGTCCATGATTCACGATCATGAGATGAAAAATCTATAACCTACTAACAACAGTTGATGGCCCCAAAAGAATGTACGCAAGATCAGACTTAGACGTGAAATGTTGCGTCCAAGTAACGAAACTCGAACACTGTAGTTCGGTTGGAATCTCAGGAAATCTGAACGAGCGTGATAATAACCCGACCGTGATGATGGTGGCAATTAGGACTACTAATTAGCCGCTGTTCGCGGCACTTCTTCTGCTTGGGTTCAGCGTGTCCAAGGTTGCCATTTCGACTTCACTGGTCGGTCAGTACGTGTGTGGGCTACGGGGCAAGCTTGTACGTGTGCGCAGCAGATCTTGCACTTGGGGAAATACTTACGCCTGACACGTTCTACGATAACCTTACCAAGAATTTGAATTAAACGTAAAATTTGTGCTCGTGTGACATCAGGTAACCGACAGAGAAGGCGGGTACAAACAGGTACCCCCGCATGAAGTGTGAGTGGAACGTCGACACTGGGATCATAAATCGGTCGTTATTCAGCTGTATCGATATGTCCATCAGCCTGTGACGAAACACTTTCGAGGGGTGGCGATATCATGTTCGTACAGTGCTTGATAAAAAGGTAAGGCAGTTAGAAGGAGAGAAGGGGAAAGTAAATGAATCTTCAAGAGCTGATTTCAGTGATTACAAAATAAGTATCAAATTTACAGAGAACTTGGCAGTACGAGTACACTCTTCTGTGTCAAGTTACATCTCGTCTCGCCTGGAAGTGAGCACGGATTCGGTTAGGAGGGTTATCATAAAGCCGTTGTATTCTCTCCTGAGAGACGCTGGCCCAAAACTATTGCAACTAGTCCCGAAAAATCTGGATTCTGGCACTGACATTGAGTTGACATCCGAGCAGGACCCACACGTTTTCTCAGGGACACATCTGTGGCTCTTGTTGGCCACAGGAGTCCTTAAACATCGCACATACACTTCATAGACATCTGTAACACGTGTGGACGAGCATTGTTGTATTTAAAAATGGCACCATGAAACTGGCGCATGAGGGGTGACACTTCGGGACGCAGGATGTTCGTGACCTACCGATGTACCATGAGAGTTCCCTCAATGATTACCAACAGTGACGTGACGTCACACACAATAGCACAACACAATGAGCCAGGAATAGCAACACTGTGCCTCTCCAAAACAGTGGAAGGATGGGAACAATCGCCGCCATACTCGCCGACCATGGTTATCCGGGGTAGTGCAAAACCGTGATTCGTCACTCGACACGATAAGACGACATTCACGAACAGGCCATGATTCCCTGAGACGGCGCCACTCCAACCACAGCTGTTCTGGTGTTTACGCACCCTGTGCATCCGTAGTCCGCTGGTGCTGGTCTACAATTAATGGTGTGGGGTGACACAGGATGCGTCAGAGGATCCATTACGTGTTCTTGGACGGCAGGAGCAGATGCGAAGGTGTTACAGGGATCCTCCCTTGCGATGGTCAGACGTAGACGAGCGAAACCTTGACGGCTAGTATGCCTGATCTCACATTACCACGCAGTCCAACATTGGGCCACCGTCACATATTTGGGTATTGTGCAATTCGACCAGCGAGCAAAATGAGACCCACAATGATGCTCCTTTCAAACTCTTGTCAGTTGCTGGTAACTCTGTCTCATTTAAATACGCGCATCTCCGTTTCCTTCACAGTGGTCACTCGACATCTGTCGTTATTCACGCCCCGTATATTCCCTATCAGGATTAATAACAATACTAAACTCTAACAACACTACTTAAAAAGTAAATATGAATATCAGGTATTTTCACGACGCGACCGGTAGATGGCAGTAACATCGTATTGTTCCCCAGGTAGAGGATTGGGTTGGGTTGTTTGGGGGAGGAGACCAAACAGCCAGGTCATCGGTCTCATCGGATTAGGGAAGAATGTGGAAGGAAGTCGGAAGTGCCCTTCCAAAGGAACCATCCGGACATTAGCCTGGAGCGGATCACGGATCAGGATGTCCGCCTGCGGGATTGAACCGTCGTCCTCTCGAATGCGAGTACAGCCTGCTAACCACTGCGCCACTTCCCCAGGTAGAGCGAAGGATGAAACTGATGGTGAAATCACACTTGGACCATGAAACCTAACTTCACAGTGTGGTTCCTTTGGAATTCACTGCAAGACCCTCGCTTGTCCATTATTTAATATTTCTTGTGAGCAGTGAAATCCTATTTTTCTATTGCTGACTTATGAAAGCAGTGTCTGCTGAAACTGCTCTTCTGATTACACTTGATGAGAGGCGCTCTTTGCCACGTTTTTTACTGCTATCATTATTCAGTTTGCCTCAATTGTCTGTGCTTCTGACGACTATAATTTAGCAGTTTTCTTCGTGTGTAAGTACAACATACAACTACCGCAAAAGTACTCGATGACAACAAATGTTGTCATAACTAGCAGAGTACCCGGCATTGGCCCGGGTATGTACTCATTCCAACCTTCTGTTAGTACATATCATCCTCCTCTCCCCCCCCCCCCCCCTCTCTCTCTCTCTCTCTCTCTCTCTCTCTCTCTCTCTCTCTCTCTCTCTCTCTCTGTCTCTCGCTCTCTCCACGCTAGTGCTTTTAGGGTGGAGGTTTTAATGTGTTGCAGAGTGGCTGGCTTTCCCTTCTTATTCTCGTGGTTAGCCAGCCACTGTAATATGCTTTCATGTTTTACTCTCTTCTGTTTCTAGCGTCTCTCTATTGTTTTCTTGCCCTCCTTTGTTCCTTTTAGTTCAAAAAATGGCTCTGAGCACTATGGGACTCAACATCTTAGGTCATAAGTCCCCTAGAACTTAGAACTACTTAAACCTAACTAACCTAAGGACATCGCACACACCCATGCCCGAGGCAGGATTCGAACCTGCGACCGTAGCGGTCCCGCGGTTCCGGACTGCAGGGCCAGAACCGCACGGCCACCGCTGCCGGCGTTCCTTTTAGTGTTCGTTGCCTTCCCTTCGTTCTTGTGGCTTTTCCTTTCTTTCCGTTTTGTGTTAGATGTTTCGTCCGTTTTATTCTCACACTTGTGGCATTGTTTTATTAGGAACAAGGGACAGATGACCTCGTAGTTTGGTCCCTTCTCCCACCTTTAAACCAACCAACCAACCAACATATATATCTCTCTCTCTTTCTGTGTCTTCCCTGATGCCCTCTCTGTCCATCTCTTCCAGGCCCTCCCAGTTTCCACCCCCCCAACTCCTTGTCCATCTCCTCCACGCCTCCCCTCTGTCCATCTCTTCCTCTCCCTTCTCTCTGTCCTTATCCCTCTCCCTTCTCTCAGTCCACCTCGTCTTTCTCCCTATGTGTCTCCATCTCCTCGTTCCCCTCGCTGTCTGTCCTCCTACCCTCTTTTCATTCCATGTTAGCAGGCTCACGTCTTTACGAGGCTGATGGTTCTTGCCCACACAGTATTTTTTTCCATACGTCTACCAAATTTGGTTGATATCGTTCCAGGAGTTTAGGATGAGCGTTTTACCAGTGTCTTTGCTTGCATTCGCACCTGTCGAATATACTTCACACGTATTTGTACATATATTTCATCTATATCTCTAGCGAATTTCGCTATGCAGTTTCATTTTCACGCACTTCATTGGTTATGACGTCGTAGCTTCTGAACTACAAGCTGTACAGTGATATAGTTTGGCGGGTCAGGCACATCCTCTAGTATGTGGAAACTGTATGCGATATGTTTTATGAATAGAGCTAAAAGTAAAGAAGTAATAAATTAAAACTTCATGCATGATACTGCAGTTTTCCGGCACCTCAGTATTTGAAGTCATATCTCCTGAACTGTGTGTCATACAAAGTTATAATTTTGTTGGTACGTTCAGTGCTAAAAGTTAATATTGTATCCAAAATGTATGACGAATACAGTTGCTAGTAAAGAAGTAATAAATTAAATCGTTGTGCTTCATACAGCAGTTTTACTGTGTGGACGGCAAAAATGTAGTACGCGATGGTTTTTCTTTCCTTCCTTCATTGTGTGGGGATTGTCAGCTACAAGTAGGTTCGTAAAAATTTGAAATCAGCAGTGAAGTTTGTTGCAAATTGCTAAATACCTTCATTCTCAAATGGTGGGTCACTGAAGTATGGGCATTCGCGAGTCGTGGGCTGCACTGCCTTTTCGCACCTCAAAACCCAGCCCTTCGATAGGAAGGCGGTTGTTACATCCACAGATATTCTTTCCAGACAGTGAATGGTATGTGTACCAAGTTTGGTTAACATCGGTCCAGTGGTTTAGGAGGAGATGTGGAACGTACATGCATACATACATACATACATACATACGAACATTCATTTTTATAAGATGATTGGAATCCAGGGAAAATTCCGGATGGGGTTTGGATAAGATGATTTGTAAAGAGCGCAACTGTTTATGGCAACAATGAACACCCGCGCTGTATGTGGTAGGCAAGGTTCAAAATTATTCTAAATGTCGCGTTCCGTAACTCACTAACTAGTTAACCTGATCGAAACAGTCTGTTGCATACGAAAGTCCACATAAAATTCGCCTTTTCACTAAATAGAGTTCGTAAATAGAGTTCGTTCATTTACCACAGGGCTTTTCACCTGCCTCCAGATGACTGGGTGTTTGTGTTGTCATCATTTCATCATCATTCGTGAAAGTAGCGAGATTGGACTGGGCAAAGGTTGGGAATTTGTACGGACGGTGATAACCGCGGAGTTGAGCGCCCCGCCAACCAAACATCATCATCATCACATCATCATCATCATTTACCTCAGTATGTCTGCAGTATACAATCCAAATACATCTTCGACTTTGCTGACGAATAAGATTTTACGTGTTACAGCAGTCGCCGTTTTACTGTTGTCTTGTTCCTTCCGGCCACACTTCTTCGATAAGAGCAGAAACAGTTAATAATATTCTTCAAACGGCGTAGTTATTGTCCGCCATGAAAAAGTTCTCGTTCTCTTCCTTCTTATAACCTTGTACGTCAAATTGACTGAGCTGCTTTTTCCGTCAGTCGACCTGTTCTTTTCTTGATCCGCCTCCACATTGTCTGAATACTTCATGTAGCTAATGTCGGCTTGCAGTCTCGCCAAAATGTTCTGCCACGAATCTATTACTTAATGCCGACAACACTCTCCATTACATTAACAAATTCTCCAAAATAGCTTCGTGGTAATGCCTCCTTGAAAAGGCGTCGAGGTTACTGACGACTCAAGCGTTTAACCCTCAATACGAGGGGGATGTATTTCAGCCTAGAGATTGTTCTGTGATGTTTTGTGGGCTATTTCCGCACTGTCACATGGTACCACACATTCGTGTTACCGAGAAAATGAACCACGATATTTATTTCATCAATCTGAGTGAGCAAGTGTTGGTGGCCCATCCTCCTCCATCTTCACGAATAGTATGCTGTAGATCAGGGCTTCACAACATACGTGCTCGCGGAGCAAGCTGTGAGCAGCAAGGCGCGAGTACGGAGCAGCGCGAGCACGCTACCCCCACTACCGGACCAGAGCGGAGAGAGGGGAGAGTCACGTGGGGCACACAACAGCTGCCATCAGTCAATGTAAATCCGCGGCCACCTGCAGGGATATCACTCACGAATTATTACTGTGACAAGTGAAACAAATAAAGGAGAATGTACACGTGCCACATAATTTTATTAGCTTAGTGTATGCCTCTACATTCGTATTAATTTGTGAACTGTTACAGAATAAAAGGTGTCACTGAAGTGTGGGATTCTCTGTTATCTTGTACCTTTTGTCCTTTACAATTGCGTCTATGTTCGGAGTAATTGTTCTTGTGCATCGTAGGCGCAGCGTGCAGTTTAAATTTCGATCAGACAATGCGTTTCTCAGGCGCGTCTTGTTACATTTCATTGCAGAGAACAGTTATTCGCAAACATACATGGAACCGAACATTGATATTATTGTAGCCGCCAGTTTGTGCAAATGAGGAAATCTATCCTGAGGGAAGTGTGTGTAAAATTCCAAAATGTTTTTCTTGTTCTGAAATTTGTCTCTGTATTCTGTCACACTGCAGGTCAATAATTTCTAGTTGCAGCTCAGGACGAATCTCTTCAGTATTCGCTGAATATGGATAGGAGAACAGATCAGAATCACTGTCTAGTGCTGTCAGATCTTGAAAGCGTTGATCAAATTCTTCCTTAAGGGCAACTAAACTATGTCTTTTCTTGATCCGCCTCCACATTGTCTGAATACTTCATGTAGCTAATGTCGGCTTGCAGTCTCGCCAAAATGTTCTGCCACGAATCTATTACTTAATGCCGACAACACTCTCCATTACATTAATTACTATGTCTTTGCGAACATCTTGCATGGATGATAATTTAGGAAAATGAGCTAGATTTCCTGTTTCCAACTGACTCACCCAAAGTGTCAATTTCATTTTAAAAGCTCGTATTCGATCTACGAAATGAGTAATTAGCTGATATTTACCTTGTAGTGAAATGTTGAAAGCATTCAGATGGCTAGTTAAATCTGCTAAGAACGCGAGATCACATATCCATGAAGGCTCTTTCAATTCAGGAACACACATGTTATATATTTCCATGAACATATTTATCTCATCTAATAGGCAAAAAAAATCGATTTAATAATTCGCCACTACTAAGCCAGCAGACCTCGCCGTAATAAGGCAGGCTACCATACTGCCTTTCTACATCCTCAAGAAAGCATATAATTTGCCTGTGTTGTAGCCCATGCTTCCTTATATAATTGGTTGTACGAACAACAACACTCATCACATTTTTTAGAGTGATAATCTTTGCACATAAGTTTTCCTGGTGGATCACACACTGAACGCCACTTATTTCATTCGGCACGGTCAGTTTTTGAATTTTCTCCTTCAACAGCGCAACGAAACCTAATTTTTTCCCTGTCATCGCTGGTGCACCGTATGTAGACACTGAAACTAAAGAATTCCACGACAATCCTATATTTTCAACACTTTCTTCAACACTACTTAAAATATCACATCCGGTTGTAGTGTTCTTCATGGCTACTACATCGAGGAGCTCCTTCCTCACATGAAGATCTCTATTAACACCTCTAATAAATATGGAAAGCTGCGTTGTTCCAGTGATATCAACACTTTCGTCCAGAGCTAGAGAATATGCCATAAAATCTTTATAGATATTTGCAAGCTGGCTCTGGACGTCGTCTGCCATGTCCTGTATGCGACGCATAATGGTCATGTTAGATAATGGCACAATCCGAAATTGTTCAACTTGAGATGGACACAAATGTTCCGCTGCAACTACCAAACATCTTTTACTAAATCGCCATCAGTGAAGGGGCGCAGGGATTTTGCTAAAAACAAAGCAATTTTGTAGCTCACTCTGAGAGCTGCCTCAGTTGATTTTTCTTCGTCATCCAGATCTTCTTCGGATAGCTTCCTTTTAAGTTTAATAACTTCCTGTGTACGATCTGGTCCGTCATATTTTCCACTTCCGTAGTCTTTCGCATGGTACGACATATAATGTCGCTGCAAATTAAATTTCCTAAAAGAATTCAGCGTTTTGTGACATACTAAACATTTTGCAACACCATCTTTTTCTGTAAACAGATACAATTCCTCCCAATGGAGGTTGAACTGCGAAAGCATGGTTGGGATTACACAACGGCGACTTGACATGATTCTTAACCAGCGAAGTGCCTGTTACAGTTGATCGTAGTACTTTTAACGTTACACAGTCGGCGCGACTTCAATAGGCACGCTGCGGTCCTATTCATACGTGCGCGCGCATTTCCCCTCCCTCCCTCCCTACTCCACGACCTTGCACTTGCTCGCGAGCACGGGCCTGAGCAGACACGAGTACTCGCGCTCAAAACCGTCCAGTTGTTAAGCCCTGCTGTAGATACTCACGATTTCCGAAATATCAACAGCCGTGTTCACAGAGTTGATCGTATACTTTCCTAGTTTGCTTGAACACTCAGACACACTGTTGCGCCTAGCTAAATTACTCCATGTTAATCCAGTAGAAAACGTCTGGGCGTATTTGGAACATAGAGGGAAACTTAACGGTCAGCATCAATGCAACTTCGTAGCTCTGCGTGAGCCGGCCAGGGTGGCAGAGCGGTTCTAGGAGCTACAGTCTGGAACCGCGCGACCGTTACGGTCGCAGGTTCGAATCCTCCCTCGGGCATGGATGTGTGTGATGTCGTTAGTTAAGTTTAAGTATTTCTAAGTTCTAGGAGACGGATGACCTTTGCAGTAGAGTCCGATAGTGCTCAGAGCCATTTGAACCATTTTTAGCTCTGCGTGATCTAATCGGCTGAGTGGCTTCAGCTGGATAAGGCATACCTGAATAACCCTGTGGATATTCACCCACAATGAATTGATTATTAAAGGACTTATCACCTGTATTAGCGTCATGTCACATGCGGGTGACAAAGTTTCTGTCCCAAATGCTTGGTCGTTCATTGTCTCTGTGTGTACAGTGATGTTGACGTTGCTCATATCGAATAAACACTCAAACTGGTAATATTGTGGACTATACTTGACGAGGTGCGAACTATAAGAAAAAAAAAACACAAATATAAACACTGCCATCGTTCAACGTTTCCGCTACGGTCGCAGGTTCGAATCCTGCCTCGAGCATGGATGTGTTTGATGTCGTTAGGTTAGTTAGGTTTAAGTAGTTCTAAGTTCTAGGGGACTGATGACTTCAGCAGTTAAGTCCCATAGTGCTCAGAGCCATTTGAACCATTTTTTCAACGTTTCTCTGGCAGGCCTGGCAAAGTGTGGCTCGAATCCATTCCTTTCCTGCGAGCTCTTCCCCCGCCTACTTTAATTGCAAGCCGCTGAGGTCATCGGTCCCTAGACTTACACACTGCTTGAAGTAACTTTTGCTAAGAACAAAACACACACACACACACACACACACACACACACACACCCCGAATGCCTGAGGGATGACTCGAACCTCCGGCGGGATGGGCCGCGCAATCGTCTCGTTAGCGAAGCGCTTGTCCAATAGCAGTCAACAGGGACACCACGTCTTCGACTGCTTCATCAAAGCATAGGCTCTCTTACCTCGACAAGCATTGCCTGCTTTCAGACATTTATTCAGATTTGTTCTTCATAATATTTCGCTATCGGCCAGGTTGTCATTTTGGTTGCTATTTTGTCTGTCACTCTGCTTTCGGTTTTGGTTATTACTAAGGCAGTGTTTTTGTGTTACGGGTTTTGAGAAAGTTGAAAAGAAACAACAATGAAAACAGTATTTTCAACGAGGAGTTGGGTATTAAGTATTTTCTTGTACGCATTTCCGATTAAAAATCCTTATGTTTAATATATAAGAAGTCGTTAAATCAAAACAGAGGTTGACATTTCTCTTCGCTTCAAGAAGCAACACACAAGCGTCACTTCATGACGCATGATGCCCTTTAGTGGCTAGGTTGAATATAAATAAATAAAAAATTTACTTGAACCATCAAATCTCAGACAAAACTGTTTATGCGGTATTCTCAGAATTAGTAAAATATCAGAAATGCTTCAGTAATGGCGTACTCGTAGCCTACAATAGATGTGGCAGAAGCATTTCGTTATGACAATGTCGCTGATCATTTAAGAACATCTGCTTTGTACCGTGACTTGTTGATATGCATCATAGCAGGAAACTGAGAAATTTTAACTGCAAGCTGTCTGTCTAGAGTACTGATCGAACACATCTTAGTCAACCATTAATAGCCGGCCGCGGTGACCGAGCGGCTCTAGGAGCTCAGTCCGGAACCGCGCGGCTGCTACGGTCGCATGTTCTAATCCTGCCTCGGGCATGGATGTGTGTGATGTCCTTAGGTTGGTTAGGTTTAAATAGTTCTAAGTTCTAGGCGACTGATGACCGCAGCTGTTAATTCCCTTAGTGCTCAGAGCCATTTGAACCAGCCAGTCATTAATATTTATTCGCATGATAATGGACTGCTTTTCTGTACAAGAAGAACTACTCGCTCTAGTTCAGTTGCTCGCAACAACAGGTTTGAATATTTTTAATGCTGTTAAAAAGCACGTGGACAAAGTTTACTGGTCTATGAAAATGCTCTGCAGTTGTTACTAATGGCGTACCGTCAATGAGGTATACGGTATGGTAAAATGGCGTGCACCGGAATTTGAAAAGATACTGTTCAGTCTTCTTTATCACAGGTGTCACAAATCGATTAAATAATTTAAATTTACGTTGGCATGTTGGGAGTAGATATTTCTCACGATACTCGACGACTGAATGTCGTCGCAGCAATTGACCATTGTGGCTGTGGCGGGTTGCGACGGCAGGGCACGGGTCGACTTGGAAGGGGAACAGTCGCTAGAGGGCAATCCCTCGCGAACCATGGGTTGCCAGAACTGTGCTATAGGGATGACAGCAACTAGATGTGGAAGATGAAAGTACGTCTAAGAAGGCGCAACTCGTACAGAGCTTTAATCCTTTGGCGCCGACACGATGCAGCAGCTAGTTGTATTAAAACAAATTATGCCTTCGGTAGCATCACACGTGACTTCCGCCGGTGTATCGAGGGTACCCTGTGTGTGTTCCTTGCCCTAGAGGGCGTGATAGTGATGTTGGCCACTCACGTGGGCCAATACCGTTTTACGGCGCTGTCGATTGTGGCCCTGTGTGTTCTAGTGGACGCCGAAGGGCCGAGCGGCCCGCCCTAGCGGGAAGGGAACGGCGTTGCCGAAATTGGGCGGCCCTCGGAGCCGGCCCCTCTTCAAACTTCGCCCTGCCCAAGATATACTCTGGCCGCGCTAATGAGATTGCCTCCACCTCCTCGGCATCTGTTTCCTTATTATTAAAACTTTTCAGAGATATGGCCGCACCCTCTCCTATTTATTTCGCTAAGAAGCGCCCCTGTAAACAGACAGAAAAGGCTTCTACTACGGCGTAGAGAAGTACAAATATTCACTTCGCGTCTTTTTGATCAAGCTGCAGTTCGCAATCGAATAATCAGTAATATCGTCTGCAGTGAGAACCAGAACTCAGCCGACAAACTTTCGGGGGTTATTCAGGAACGTTTTCTATTTTGGAATGAGGGACACATAGATCCGGTGGATCGTTAGTGAGTAGTAATGTGGTTACGACTTATTCGTTTCGTTACCATAATTATCTTAGTTTCTGTGAAAACATCTGCAAAACAATAAACAAGCCTGTGTTATACACTCACCAACACGAGCGATACAAGCACTCACAGATGCAAGAGAACTGTGACGTCATTCCATACCTCCGGGAACAGTTCGTCATGACGTCGTTATGCTGCTTTCCCACCGCATCAGTGAACCGATACACAAGGAACCTACTTGCCAACTCTTTCATCAGTGTACCTATACCTATCCTTGCTGCTGTATTCAGTTAAGCTGCAGTAAAAATAAAATAGACCAGTACTAAACGCGCGCTTAAAGAACAAAGTTTCCAACAGCAAATTCTGTGATTGAATTGAGAAAATTTGCTTCAAAGACACACAGCGCACGTCGTTGACATCTGCGATGTTGTAACCCTGTAAGAGGCGTTCAAAAAGTTTCCGTGTGAGGGCGTTCTGCAGCGTATATGCAACCCAGCACGACTTCGATGGATGTCTATAAGCACCGACATGTAGGCGAGAAGCTAGTGTGGCACACCGAACGGGAACTTTTTGATCGGTCTTCTTATCGAGCGTCCCAGAAATTTTGCAACAAATTTCTTGGGGATGTGGGTCCTGCCGTAAGGACGGAGAATTGCATACCAAGCCGTGGCCACAGACGTCAAGGGTAAGTGGCAATAGAGACCAAGCGAATGATACATTTGAACCATGAACATGTACTAAGAGAAAAAAGGACAATTGTGTGTCCACTCATTAACGACGTCAGCTTATAAACATTCACCGAATCTAACAAACTCACTCCTGGCAGAGAACGCACTTATATTTTCATAACTACAAGTATTACAGAAATTACTTCAATTAATATCCTAAGAAATCCCCAGAAACTTTTAGAAATCAAATGGTTCAAATGGCTCTGAGCACTATGGGACTTAACTTCTGAGGTCATCAGTCCCCTAGAACTTTTAGAACTACTTAAACCTAACTAACCTAAGGACATCACACACATCCATGCCCGAGGCAGGATTCGAACCTGCGACCGTAGCGGTCGCATGGTTCCAGACTGCAGCGCCTAGAACCGCTCGGCCACCCCGGCCGGCTTTTAAGAAATCCCGAAGGAGAAAAAATATATTAGATAAACTCAAACTCTCAAGCGTTTACTCACTGTGATACATTTTTCATGAATCTTGAATGTACCGTCGCCTTAAGAAGGTTTACTCTCATAACTTGCGAATTACAACCCGGTAAAACTAAATACGAAAATTCTTTAATCATCAATATGACGTTTGCTGTCGTTTTGTTACAACAGATCGTATCAATAAAGATTCGCCCTCCAGACATTCAGTATGCTGGTGTTTAGAGAAGCAGCATGTGTTCATGGGGTGCAAGCTATGACAAAAAAAACCACTTCTGCTGATCGCGACAAATAGAATTTCTGTGGCCCTCGAGCTTTCTGCTCGTGACGTAGACAGTGTTCTTTCTTCCTGTTGGTTCTGTTTTAGGAGTAACACGTCGCCGAAATATCACGGAACTTATTTTGTGTTTCAAGTGCCGAAATGTATCCTCAAAGTGAAAGAGCAGGAGGTGACGTCACAAAACTTGGAGTACCACTTCAACGTCCGGTAAAATTTGGAAATTTTTGGTAAGTTCCTATGGGACAAAACAGCTGACGTCATCGGTCCCTAGACTTACTTACTACTTAATCTAATTTAAACTAACGTACGCTAAGGACAGCACACACACCCATGCCCGAGGGAGGACTCCAGCTGTTATTATGCCGCCTCAGCATTCTGCCTCAACGGACGTACTCACTGCCGCCATCACAGTCAGTAACTCGGCGCAGCAGTGGACCTGCTGTATAAAGCACCGCGTAATAAAGAATGTTTTATTGAGGAATCATTCTTGACAAAAAACTAAATAGTGTGCTCCCTGCCGCCGTTGGATAAGCAGCTGCAGCAGTAAGTCGTATACTCCTAGCTCACTCATTTGTTACATAGTTTAATTCTTAATTTCTTTGCGTGTTTTTGGTACTTGCATTGTTTAATTCATAAATTTCGGGCGTATTATAGTATTTGAGAGTTGTAGCATAGCGTTTTAGTACCTGAATAGTGTAATTTCGCTTAGTCTCCTTCCGCCGCCGAGCAGTGTCAGCAGTGCGCAGTAGCAGCATTACTGCATTTACTAGGCAATCTTGTATTTTAATAACCGTTTAAATTTTGTTGATTTGTTTGCGCTCTCTGTAGATTAGTTCAGACGTTCTTTGCAAAACAGTTTTTAGCATGGTTAGGGACTGCAACTGCTGTGTTCGGATGCAGGCTGTGTTGGCATCCCTTCGCTCCCAGCTTCAGGCAGTGTTGGCTTCGGTCACACAGCTTGAGGCTGTTGCCAATGGGCATCGCTGTGGGGGTCCGGATGGGGGTTTGTCGAGGACGGCCAGCTCGTCCCACGCATCTCTGATCGGACTACGACTGTGGTTGCCCGGGATACTGCCCGCATTGAGGCTGATCCCTCACCTGTGGTGGAGTGGGAGGTCGTCTCAAGGTGTGGCAGGGGGCGAAAGACATTACGGAGGGCTGAACGGAAAGCCTCTCCAGTTTGTCTGACGAACCGGTTTCAGGCTCTGTCTCAGGCTGATACTGATCTTCGGCCTGACATGGCTGCTTGTCCTATTCCAGAGGTTGCCTCTCAGTCTGCAAGATCCGGACAGTTGCAGAGGGTGGGCTTACTGGTAGTTGGGAGCTCCAACGTCAGGCGCGTAATGGGGCCCCTTAGGGAAATGGCAGCAAGAGAGGGGAAGAAAACCAATGTGCACTCCGTGTGCATACCGGGGGGAGTCATTCCAGATGTGGAAAGGGTCCTTCCGGATGCCATGAAGGGTACAGGGTGCACCCATCTGCAGGTGGTCGCTCATGTCGGCACCAATGATGTGTGTCGCTATGGATCGGAGGAAATCCTCTCTGGCTTCCGGCGGCTATCTGATTTGGTGAAGACTGCCAGTCTCGCTAGCGGGATGAAAGCACAGCTCACCATCTGCAGCATCGTCGACAGGACTGACTGCGGACCTTTGGTACAGAGCCGAGTGGAGGGTCTGAATCAGAGGCTGAGACGGTTTTGCGACCGTGTGGGCTGCAGATTCCTCGACTTGCGCCATAGGGTGGTGGGGTTTCGGGTTCCGCTGGATAGGTCAGGAGTCCACTACACGCAACAAGCGGCTACACGGGTAGCAGGGGTTGTGTGGCGTGGGCTGGGCGGTTTTTTAGGTTAGATGGCCTTGAGCAAGTACAGAAAGGGCAACAGCCTCAACGGGTGCGGGGCAAAGTCAGGACATGCAGGGACCAAGCAGCAATCGGTATTGTAATTGTCAACTGTCGAAACTGCGTTGGTAAAGTACCAGAACTTCAAGCGCTGATAGAAAGCACCGAAGCTGAAATCGTTATAGGTACAGAAAGCTGGCTTAAGCCAGAGATAAATTCTGCCGAAATTTTTACAAAGGTACAGACGGTGTTTAGAAAGGATAGATTGCATGCAACCGGTGGTGGAGTGTTCGTCGCTGTTAGTAGTAGTTTATCCTGTAGTGAAGTAGAAGTGGATAGTTCCTGTGAATTATTATGGGTGGAGGTTACACTCAACAACCGAGCTAGGTTAATAATTGGCTCCTTTTACCGACCTCCCGACTCAGAGGCATTAGTGGCAGAACAACTGAGAGAAAATTTGGAATACATTTCACATAAATTTTCTCAGCATGTTATGGTCTTAGGTGGAGATTTCAATTTACCAGATATAGACTGGGACACTCAGATGTTTAGGACGGGTGGTAGGGACAGAGCATCGAGTGACATTATACTGAGTGCACTATCCGAAAATTACCTCGAGCAATTAAACAGAGAACCGACTCTTGGAGATAACATCTTGGACCTACTGATAACAAACAGACCCGAACTTTTCGACTCTGTATGTACAGAACAGGGAATCAGTGATCATAAGGCCGTTGCAGCATCCCTGAATATGGAAGTTAATAGGAATATAAAAAAAGGGAGGAAGGTTTATCTGTTTAGCAAGAGTAATAGAAGGCAGATTTCAGACTACCTAACAGATCAAAACGAAAATTTCTGTTCCGACACTGACAATGTTGAGTGTTTATGGAAAAAGTTAAAGGCAATCGTAAAATGCGTTTTAGACAGGAACATGCCGAATAAAACTGTGAGGGACGGGAAAAACCCACCGTGGTACAACAACAAAGTTAGGAAACTACTGCGAAAGCAAAGAGAGCTCCACTCCAAGTTTAAACGCAGCCAAAACCTCTCAGACAAACAGAAGCTAAACGATGTCAAAGTTAGCGTAAGGAGGGCTATGCGTGAAGCGTTCATTTGAATTCGAAAGTAAAATTCTATGTACCGACTTGACAGAAAATCCTAGGAAGTTCTGGTCTTACGTTAAATCAGTAAGTGGCTCGAAACAGCATATCCAGACACTACGGGATGATGATGGCATTGAAACAGAGGATGACACGCGTAAAGCTGAAATACTAAACACCTTTTTCCAAAGCTGTTTCACAGAGGAAGACCGCACTGCAGATCCTTCTCTAAATCCTCGCATAAACGAAAAAATGGCTGACATCGAAATAAGTGTCCAAGGAATAGAAAAGCAACTGGAATCACTCAATAGAGGGAAGTCCACTGGACCTGACGGGATACCAAATCGATTCTACACAGAGTACGCGAAAGAACTTGCCCCCCTTCTAACAGCCGTGTACCGCAAGTCTCTAGAGGAACGGAGGGTTCCAAATGATTGGAAAAGAGCGCAGGTAGTCCCAGTCTTCAAGAAGGGTCATCGATCAGACGCGCAAAACTATAGACCTATATCTCTGACGTCGATCTGTTGTAGAATTTTAGAACATGTTTTTTGCTCCAGTATCACGTCGTTTTTGGAAACCCAGAATCTACTATGTAGGAATCAACATGGATTCCGGAAACAGCGATCGTGTGAGACCCAACTCGCTTTATTTGTTCATGAGACCCAGAAAATATTAGATACAGGCTCCCAGGTAGATGCTATTTTTCTTGACTTCCGGAAGGCGTTCGATACAGTTCCGCACTGTCGCCTGATAAACAAAGTAAGAGCCTACGGAATATCAGACCAGCTGTGTGGCTGGATTGAAGAGTTTTTAGCAAACAGAACACAGCATGTTGTTCTCAATGGAGAGACGTCTACAGACGTTAAAGTAACCTCTGGCGTGCCACAGGGGAGTGTTATGGGACCATTGCTTTTCACAATATATATAAATGACCTAGTAGATAGTGTCCATGCGGCTTTTCGCGGATGATGCTGTAGTATACAGAGAAGTTGCAGCATTAGAAAATTGTAGCGAAATGCAGGAAGATCTGCAGCGGATAGGCACTTTTTGCAGGGAGTGGCAAGTGACCCTTAACATAGACAAATGTAATGTATTGCGAATACATAGAAAGAAGGATCCTTTATTGTATGATTATATGATAGCGGAACAAACACTGGTAGCAGTTACTTCTGTAAAATATCTGGGAGTATGCGTGCGGAACGATTTGAAGTGGAATGATCATATAAAATTAATTGTTGGTAAGGCGGGTACCAGGTTGAGATTCATTGGGAGAGTGCTTAGAAAATGTAGTCCATCAACAAAGGAGGTGGCTTACAAAACACTCGTTCGACCTATACTTGAGTATTGCTCATCAGTGTGGGATCCGTACCAGATCGGTCTGACGGAGGAGATATAGGAGATCCAAAGAAGAGCGGCGCGTTTCGTCACAGGGTTATTTGGTAACCGTGATAGCGTTACGGAGATGTTTAATAAACTCAAGTGGCAGACTCTGCAAGAGAGGCGCTCTGCATCGCGGTGTAGCTTGCTCGCCAGGTTTCGAGAGGGTGCGTTTCTGGATGAGGTATCGAATACATTGCTTCCCCCTACTTATACCTCCCGAGGAGATCACGAACGTAAAATTAGAGAGCTACTAGCGCGCATGGAGGCTTTCAGACAGTCGTTCTTCCCGCGAACCATACGCGAATGGAACAGGAAAGGGAGGTAATGACAGTGGCACGTAAAGTGCCCTCCGCCACACACCGTTGGGTGGCTTGCGGAGTATAAATGTAGATGTAGATGTAGACATCGCGCTTGCCGCGATAGTGGAAGATCCCTTCCCACAGTTTCAGCGTATGCAATTCGGGTTTCTGAAGCAGGCACCCTGCAACATTAGTGTCAGCGTAGCGTTCACAAGGACTTAGCCAACAGCGGGTGTCCAGGGGGTTCGGAACCCCTCTATCAACTAAATGAAATTACACACGATCTGATCGTCGTGCAGTGAAATTGAAGTACTTGAGTTAAGATCAAAAGGTTTCCGTTTGAAGGCGTTGCTGCAACGTAGCGCGACCTTTATTCAAGCGTCGACATGAAGCAAGTGACTAGTATGCCATTCGTGTCTTTTCCGATGCGTGTGTGGCAAATGCGGAATCGTGGACTACGGCGAAGTTATTATCAAATGCATCGATAGAAGACCATCGTGCTGTTTTTCTTTTCTTGGCTGCCGAAGGGCAAACACCAGTAGACATCCATCGAAAAATGGAGAATATATATGGAAGAGCATAACTGTCGAAGACCGCCCTCACGGTAAAGTGTTGCGAGGGTTGCTCCTGCTTTACGATAAAGCTCGTCTCCACATCGCGAATGTCGTATCGCTGAAGTTACGACAACTGAAGTGCAAGAGACCCGAGCAGCCGCCCTATGATCCCGATCTTTCCCCATACGATTATCACGCCTGCGGCCTCTAAATAGGGCCTTGTACAGACGACAATACCTGTCGGATGCGGATGTGCAGCAGGCAGCTACGGACTTCTTCACGCAGCAGGACACAGTATTTTACCAAACGGGTATCTTCAACCTGGTACATCCGCGGGATGATTGCCTCAATGTTCATGACTCTTTTTCCTGATTAGAATACCTAGTCTGTACTGCATGGCGTCGAAAGATAACTGTTTGATAGCCTCTTATATTCTGATTTTCAATCATATGACGAAACAGGGATATGCACTATCGTTAGTCAACAATGCCATCAATATATTTAAACTATAGATAAATGCATAGCACTATCAGCTATCGCCTATACGTGTACCTATAATTGTATTAGAAGACTGAGTTGTGTTATATTAGTAAAAAGTTTTAATTCGCTAGGCAATGAAGTGAAATCCTATCGCCAAATGAAGACATATTTCATTTCAAAATTCGGTAAAACTTTCCTTGCTTAATTCTCTACGCCAAATACTATTTGTATGAAGGCCTACCAAAAGCAAATTATACACATATCATTAATACTTACTGTGTTTTCAGAATACAACGAAAAACATGAGTCTCTTTTTAAAGTCCTCTTTTACAAATCGGACCACCTCTTTGACAAAATCCTGGCTACATCCTCGGCGCTCAGTGGAAACACACCATTACATCTGGTGCCATTGCACGCCAAACCGTTAAAAAAAAAAGTGTGTGAAATCTTATGGAACTTAACTGCTAAGGTCATCAGTCACTAACCTAAATTATCCTAAGGACAAACACACACACCCATGCCCGAGGGAGGACTCGAATCTCTGCCGGCACCAGCCGCACAGTACATGACTGCAGCGCCTTCGACCGCTCGGTTAAACTCTTTCTACACCACCATACACTTTCACTTCTTTCTCCTCTTACGTAGCCCACACCACACCTTTTTATAGTTGGGGGTACGTGTATCAGCAAATCAGCTCATATTTTTGCCTCAAATCTCAAAGACATGTTACTCGCTGAATAGAAATCTCAGATACCGGATCATCCTCTAGCAATTGCTTGCGCAGCGTTGGCCCTGAAGTCTGCGCAGCAAGTTTTTTTTCTTTCATTGATATTGGGGCAGACAGTAAAGGAGATGCAAATACACGTATAGAAAAGATAAAGAAATATGCTTGTGTACTGCTTTACTGTGCAGTCACGTTATTGAAAGCAGAGCTGCGGTCTTGTGGGAACGTCTATGCCACCCACTCGTTTCTGAAACTGAAGGGACGTAGAACTGCTTTTTGCGGTTTTTCAGACTCTGAAATCGCTGAAATACAAATCACTTACCTCATTATGCGCTTGTGCTAGCCAATTTATCAGGGGCAGTCAAATAAACCCATCGCAAATGGGCCACGGGATGGTTCCTTTCACCACTCGCGTTAAGATATTTATCCCACATGGAGACGAGACAATCAGTTCCTGTTTCGTAGAACGCTGTCGGCCGTTGACGTATCTACAACAATACCTGATGTGTCGACTGAAGTGCCGACACAGTGTGCTTTGAGGAGACCGAAATGCACGCTATAAGCTCACGCAGGATGGCGTGAGGTCTCAAACAGGATACGTAATGAATGCTATAAAGAAAAGTATGTAGCTTCTGGAATACTTAACTTTAATCCATCATTTGTATACATCGTTCTTGATGAGACATGCTTCATACGATAACTATCAATTGCTATGGTGCCTTGCTAGGTCGTAGCCATGGACTTAGCTGAAGGCTATTCTAACTATCTTCTCTGCAAATAAACGAGGCTTCGTCAGTGTTGCATCGCTAGCTAAGTCGTCCCTACAACTGGGGCGAGTGCTAGTACGTTTCTCTAGACCTGCCGTGTGGTGGCTCTCGGTCTGCGATCACTGACAGTGGCGACACGCGGGTCCGACATGTACTAATGGACCGCGGCCGATTTAAAGCTACCACCTAGCAAGTGTGGTGTCTGGCGGTGACACCACAATACCCATTCTTACACTTCCTGGACTGAAACCGACGTCCGAGCGTGTCATTCTTTAGGTCGCCAAAGATGTCAAAATCACATGGAGTGAGATACGGCCTCTACGGTTGATGCTCAGTTTTTCCCAATCCAATCGCTTGGTCCGATTGGCACTGTGGGGCGAGGCAATCTTCAACAGGATGATTTGAGAGCAAACGATGAAACCAACAGTAAAAAATCCCACGTCTCCCCCTCCAAAAATATCCAAAGCTGTCACACAAGTTTCGGTAAAGTCATGATGCTGTACTTCTTCTACCGCAGTGGCTCTGTGCTCGTCTATTTCCTCGAGCGTGAAACCACAATGAATGCGCAGTGCAGTGGAGAGATACTTTGCAGGAACTACGGCGTGCTATGGAGTCTAAAATTCCCACGAACTGTCGGACGGATTCATTCCCTCATCCTGTTGCATGATAACATCACCCCCCCCCCCCGCCCCCCCACCAACATCACTCAACCCCCCCTCCCCCCCCCCCCCCCCCACCTGCTGCCAGTTGGACGAAGGCTACACTTCAGGGATTTGGTTGGGAAACACTGCAACAAGCTCCGTACAACTCGGAATTTTCACCGTGGTCTTTGGCGACCAGAAGGAGGACATGGATGCACGGTGCTTTCGGTAGGACGAGAAAGTTCAACAGTGAATGCAGTTGTGAGGAAGTGACCGACCGTGTTGTTCAAAACAGGAATTGATCATCTCTTCTCCCTGTGAGATAAATGTCTTAACGCGTGTGGTGACTACTTTTGAATGGACCTATCCAAGGGCCATTTGTGGCTGGCGTTCGGTTTTCGTTTGACTGCAGCTTATAGACACCATCTCAAACGACTACAGCTCGTCATTTGATGCGATTGGTTTAAGAATACCGTGGAGAGATTGAGCCACAAATGTGGCAGTACTGTGACGCATGAAGAAAGATTTATAATATAATTTACACATGTTAGGGCGATCGAATTTTGTAACGTATAATATTAGAAGTCAAAATTGCTTGCTGTGAAATGGATTATTTCATGACCAGTTTCGACACTAACTAGCTGTCATTCTCCGATTCTCGTACCTCCCAGAAATATAAGTGATATCAGACACATCGACATTCGGTAACATGCTCATAGTATGACGACGAGACTAATGGCTAACTATATTTTTGGGAGATATGAGAATGTGGAACTTTATTATCATAGTTGGAGGATGTTCTCTGTATGTCGACGAGAGTGATACGTAGTTAGATTTCTAGTAGATATGAGAATGATACGTAGTTATGTTTGTAGTAGATATGAGAATCTGAAAATAACATTACTGTCGAAACTGGTCGTGAAATCATTTCATAGCAAGCGATTTTGGCTTCTAATACTATATGTAGATATTAAAGATCGAGAAATTCTCGATATCATCAAGAGGAGAAAACTGCAATAGCTTGGGCAGGAAATGCTCTACTTAAAATATACCTTGTACGGATACTTAGGGAATGACTGATCGCAGACGTAGTCCAGAACTAAGATTATCCTTTCTAAAGAATATACGCCAGTAGTCTTGTAACACCACCGGCCTTTACCAAATTGGCAATCGCCTATAATGTTAACCTTTTGTGAAGTGATTAGCTTGACAGTGACAGTACCTAATGACGAGGAATATGACTACAATTTCGTAATCACGAAGTTAGTGAAACACTAACAACTGCAAAGTAAACGGGTTTTGAATTTATGTTGTACTAACACTAAAGTGAACTGTAATTAAATGTACATGCAGTCGCTAGCCTAATTAGGCAATGTGGTATCAAGTTTTACTGCAAAGCAGAAATAAACTTCACCTAAGGAAAATAACCTCTTCCAACACAGTTACTCTCAATATTATACAGTAACTTGCTCTAGCGCAAAACACAACAGCTAACCCTTATCCAGAACGTAAATGGCCAATAAATGCAGCAGTACACACCGTCTTATAATAACACTTACTATTGCAAAAACTACTGTGCTGTATAATGAACAGATGGAGAAGGGGATATAAATCAACTGACAAAGTACGACTGGCAGTAGCACGAACTACTATTATTTTAGTTAACTATCACAAAAAGATTATCATTTTGAAACAGTACTGGTTACTATGGGATTATGAAATATGCACATGAAGTTACTTTACAAACGCGTAGTACAGTTACTATTTATAACAAAAGTTTAGGTGCGGAATAAATTATTGTACTTATTGCTACACTTGGTCAAAAGAGCCTTTACTTTCATTTATCGCACAAGTTAAGTTGCCTATGGGGTCGCTTAAGCTGGTATGGTTCGAAGAACCATAATCAATTGTAAATACACTCCTGGAAATGGAAAAAAGAACACATTGACACCGGTGTGTCAGACCCACCATACTTGCTCCGGACACTGCGAGAGGGCTGTACAAGCAATGATCACACGCACGGCACAGCGGACACACCAGGAACCGCGGTGTTGGCCGTCGAATGGCGCTAGCTGCGCAGCATTTGTGCACCGCCGCCGTCAGTGTCAGCCAGTTTGCCGTGGCATACGGAGCTCCATCGCAGTCTTTAACACTGGTAGCATGCCGCGACAGCGTGGACGTGAACCGTATGTGCAGTTGACGGACTTTGAGCGATGGCGTATAGTGGGCATGCGGGAGGCCGGGTGGACGTACCGCCGAATTGCTCAACACGTGGGGCGTGAGGTCTCCACAGTACATCGATGTTGTCGCCAGTGGTCGGCGGAAGGTGCACGTGCCCATCGACTAGGAACCGGACCGCAGCGACGCACGGATGCAGGCCAAGACCGTAGGATCCTACACAGTGCCGTAGGGGACCGCACCGCCACTTCCCAGCAAATTAGGGACACTGTTGCTCCTGGGGTATCGGCGAGGACCATTCGCAACCGTCTCCATGAAGCTGGGCTACGGTCCCGCACACCGTTAGGCCGTCTTCCGCTCACGCCCCAACATCGTGCAGCCCGCCTCCAGTGGTGTCGCGACAGGCGTGAATGGAGGGACGAATGGAGACGTGTCGTCTTCAGCGATGAGAGTCGCCTGTGCCTTGGTGGCAATGATGGTCGTATGCGTGTTTGGCGCCGTGCAGGTGAGCGCCACAATCAGGACTGCATACGACCGAGGCACACAGGGCCAACACCCGGCATCATGGTGTGGGGAGCGATCAACTACACTGGCCGTACACCACTGGTGATCGTCGAGGGGACACTGAATAGTGCACGGTACATCCAAACCGTCATCGAACCCATCGTTCTACCATTCCTAGACCGGCAAGGGAACTTGCTGTTCCAACAGGACAATGCACGTCCGCATGTATCCCGTGCCACCCAACGTGCTCTAGAAGGTGTAAGTCAACTACTCTGGCCAGCAAGATCTCCGGATCTGTCCCCCATTGAGCATGTTTGGGACTGGATGAAGCGTCGTCTCACGCGGTCTGCACGTCCAGCACGAACGCTGGTCCAACTGAGGCGCCAGGTGGAAATGGCATGGCAAGCCGTTCCACAGGACTACATCCAGCATCTCTACGATCGTCTCCATGGGAGAATAGCAGCCTGCATTGCTGTGAAAGGTGGATATACACTGTACTAGTGCCGACATTGTGCATGCTCTGTTGCCTGTGTCTATGTGCCTGTGGTTCTGTCAGTGTGATCATGTGATGTATCTGACCCCAGGAATGTGTCAATAAAGTTTCCCCTTCCTGGGACAATGAATTCACGGTGTTCTTATTTCAATTTCCAGGAGTGTAGTAAGACACAAAAATTAAGTAAATAGCAAATACCTTTAGGAACAACTTTAAGTATAATGAATAATGTCTAGTTAGTTCAACATTTAACAATTGGACTCCAAGTGAAACTGGCTTTGTAAATGACTACCCAACTTGAAAACCTACTTTAAAGCAACATATATAAAGAAACAAACAATTAAACGTTTACAAGCCTGTTCAAAGTGAAATAATACTGCTGCCTTTGTATAAGTATAAATTTTACTTTCACACAGCTATAAGCACTTTATATTTCTGTGGTTGATTATTTTAATGGCAGCACCTTATTTAATGAAAAGCTTTCTTGATGAACACAATTTAGGAAACTTTCAGACGAAAAATCATTTACTGCTGTACAGAAAACTAATCAAACTTCTTGCTCCACAAAGTTAATGAGAATGCAAAATGTTTCACTGGAAAAATTCTCAGTATGATAAAAAACAAGATTCACTTGTAAAGGGTCCTGTCTAGGTATGCGACTGGGGATGATCACGGGTGTGCAAGCTTAATTTAGAAGTTCCACAAAAAGTTATTATTCAGTGAATAATGCCTGGTACGTTGCATGTGCATATTTAGATAACAAAGATGCTGGAAGGTAGTAGCGCTTGTGGCAAATTACAGTGGCTACAAAACTGGCGATAAAGCAACCATGGTTCTTGATGTTAGCTACGCCCTGATATAACTTTTCTTGGCGTCGCAAATTTAACCAAACAGGGGGAAACCATGGTCGAGGCTTACATGTTCGCAAGCTCTTGCACACGCACATTAACCACAATAGCTGACCACGGCTGCCTCTAACCACTCAGTATCACAGTAAGAACTCGACTACGCCACTAGCCACAAATGAGTCAAGCGCCTCGCGCGCCAAGTCCATCTTTTCCAGTCCCGCCAAACTACTTCCGTAGTGGCAGGGCTTCAAATAAGAACACCGTGAATTCATTGTCCCAGGAAGGGGAAACTTTATTGACACATTCCTGGGGTCAGATACATCACATGATCACACTGACAGAACCACAGGCACATAGACACAGGCAACAGAGCATGCACAATGTCGGCACTAGTACAGTGTATATCCACCTTTCGCAGCAATGCAGGCTGCTATTCTCCCATGGAGACGATCGTAGAGATGCTGGATGTAGTCCTGTGGAACGGCTTGCAATGCCATTTCCACCTGGCGCCTCAGTTGGACCTGCGTTCGTGCTGGACGTGCAGACCGCGTGAGACGACGCTTCATCCAGTCCCAAACATGCTCAATGGGGGACAGATCCGGAGATCTTGCTGGCCAGGGTAGTTGACTTACACCTTCTAGAGCACGTTGGGTGGCACGGGATACATGCAGACGTGAATTGTCCTGTTGGAACAGCAAGTTCCCTTGCTGGTCTAGGAATGGTAGAACGATGGGTTCGATGACGGTTTGGATGTACCGTGCACTATTCAGTGTCCCCTCGACGATCACCAGTGGTGTACGGCCAGTGTAGGAGATCGCTCCCCACACCATGATGCCGGGTGTTGGCCCTGTGTGCCTCGGTCGTATACAGTCCTGATTGTGGCGCTCACTTGCACGGCGCCAAACACGCATACGACCATCATTGGCACCAAGGCAGAAGCGACTCTCATCGCTGAAGACGACACGTCTCCATTCGTCCCTCCATTCACGCCTGTCGCGACACCACTGGAGGCGGGCTGCACGATGTTGGGGCGTGAGCGGAAGACGGCCTAACGGAGTGCGGGACCGTAGCCCAGATTCATGGAGACGGTTGCGAATGGTCCTCGCCGATACCCCAGGAGCAACAGTGTCCCTAATTTGCTGGGAAGTGGCGGTGCGGTCCCCTACGGCACTGCGTAGGATCCTACGGTCTTGGCGTGCATCCGTGCGTCGCTGCGGTCCGGTCCCAGGTCGACGGGCACGTGCACCTTCCGCCGACCACTGGCGACAACATCGATGTACTGTGGAGACCTCACGCCCCACGTGTTGAGCAATTCGGCGGTACGTCCACCCGGCCTCCCGCATGCCCACTATACGCCCTCGCTCAAAGTCCGTCAACTGCACATACGGTTCACGTCCATGCTGTCGCGGCATGCTACCAGTGTTAAAGACTGCGATGGAGCTCCGTATGCCACGGCAAACTGGCTGACACTGACGGCGGCGGTGCACAAATGCTGCGCAGCTAGCGCCATTCGACGGCCAACACCGCGGTTCCTGGTGTGTCCGCTGTGCCGTGCGTGTGATCATTGCTTGTACAGCCCTCTCGCAGTGTCCGGAGCAAGTATGGTGGGTCTGACACACCGGTGTCAATGTGTTCTTTTTTCCATTTCCAGGAGTGTATATAGAGTTTCTACAAATTGTTAGATTCACCACATATAAAACCAGAGGTACAGTTACAATTTAATTTCTTACAACACCAAAATAATTAACAAAATCATTACATATTCACACAGCCAAAGATCTTGACTACGCAGATAGACTTGTGTAGAATGTCAGCAGAGAACTTATACGGATTATACATAAGACTGTCGATTACTGGTGTTAAGAGTCTGGCTTGAGTACAGACTCGCTGTTCGGAGAAGTCATTAGCAAACGATACGTCATGCTGCTGATCGCCAGTCTTGGTGGAAGACGAAGCACTCAAAGAAGAAGGAGAAACAAGTGTTGAATCTCGTTAAATATCCTCGTGACGTAGATACTTTAAGCCAAACCTAATTTTCAACGAGACGATTGTCCTGTCGCATCGCAATCGATGACAACGCTGTTTATTCTTATTAAATAGCGCTGTTAGAGGTGGCCGGTTGCTGTTTATACTTTTCAGTAAGGATTAACGTTTATAACTGTTTTATTACGGTGATACAAAAGTTCGTAGCGTATTTGTTTTGCATGTTAATTTTCCGGTTCCTATGGGTGTATTTATCGATTGACATTTTGTATTTGTAGTCCATTGTTGCTATATGAGTTTACATACTGTCATTTTGAAATATAAATGGTGCTGGGGACTCTTCAAAATGGAATGCAAAGTGAAGAAACCGTAACATTTCCGATATGGTTATTTTTTTTTATTTTTTTGCGTTCAATAGAGGCGTGACAGCGCTATGTACTGGGACAACGCCACTGGACACAGCTCAGCAAGAAATTTTTTTTTTTTTTTTCGTAAGGAGGATCGCTTTGACATTAGTGACTCTTCTTTTTAATTTCCTTAAATACGGTAAAATTTCAACGCAAGAGACAATTGAATTGATTGAACTCCTACAGCTCATTACAAGTTTTAATTATTTTACGTTTAATAACAAATTTTATATTCAGGACGATGGGGTAGCCATGGAGTCCAGTATTTCAGGAACAATGGCGGACATTTTTATCAACGACCTTGAAGATAAAGTTCTAAATTCTGACGATAACATTATGGATAAAATTGTTTATTACAAACGTTATGTTGACGACACTGTTACTTGTCGATGGTTCCCGTGAGGACATTGAGGAAATAGTAAAAAAGTTCAACGACGCACATAATAAAATAGAATTTACCGTGGAGTATGAAACTGACAATTGTTTACAGTTCCTGGACCTGAATATAAAAAAGCAGGGCAACAAACATGCGTTCTCCGTTTATAGAAACCAAACTAGGACTGATGCCGTGATCCCGAATGATTCATGCCATCCGCAGGCTTATAAAGAAGCTGCTTTCCGTAGTCTCGTGCATAGGGCAGTCAATATACCTATGAGTGAAAAAGATAGGGAGACTGAAATTAACACCGTTAAGAGAATAGCGATGAATAACGGTTACAGAATAGATATGGTTAAAAAAACTCTTACGGAAAGGTAATAAGCGCAAAAAGAAAAAACCTGATGGAGAGAAAAAGAAAATTATCACGATGCCATACTACGAAACAGTCTCACAAAAGATAGCAAATATTTTTAAGCCATACGATGTTAAAATAGCTTTTCAGACTAATAACCTAGTGAGGTATAGCTTTAAGCACGATATTGGCGAGAAGAGAAATAAGTTTGAAAGATCGGGAGTTTATAAGATTCAGTGCAGAACTTGTGATGCAAAATACACTCCTGGAAATGAAAAAAAGAACACATTGACACCGGTGTGTCAGACCCACCATACTTGCTCCAGACACTGCGAGAGGGCTGTACAAGCAATGATCACACGCACGGCACAGCGGACACACCAGGAACCGCGGTGTTGGCCGTCGAATGGCGCTAGCTGCGCAGCATTTGTGCACCGCCGCCGTCAGTGTCAGCCAGTTTGCCGTGGCATACGGAGCTCCATCGCAATCTTTAACACTGGTAGCATGCCGCGACAGCGTGGACGTGAACCGTATGTGCAGTTGACGGACTTTGATCGAGGGCGTATAGTGGGCATGCGGGAGGCCGGGTGGACGTACCGCCGAATTGCTCAACACGTGGGGCGTGAGGTCTCCACAGTACATCGATGTTGTCGCCAGTGGTCGGCGGAAGGTGCACGTGCCCGTCGACTTGGGACCGGACCGCTGCTACGCACGGATGCACACAAAGACCGTAGGATCCTACGCAGTGCCGTAGGGGACCGCACCGCCACTTCCCAGCAAATTAGGGACACTGTTGCTCCTGGGGTATCGGCGAGGACCATTCGCAACCGTCTCCATGAAGCTAGGCTACGGTCCCGCACACCGTTAGGCCGTCTTCCGCTCACGCCCCAACATCGTGCAGCCCGCCTCCAGTGGTGTCGCGACAGGCGTGAATGGAGGGACGAATGGAAACGTGTCGTCTTCAGCGATGAGAGTCGCTTCTGCCTTGGTGCCAATGATGGTCGTATGCGTGTTTGGCGCCGTGCAGGTGAGCGCCACATTCAGGACTGCATACGACCGAGGCACACAGGGCCAACACCCGGCATCATGGTGTGGGGAGCGATCTCCTACACTGGCCGTACACCACTGGTGATCGTCGAGGGGACACTGAATAGTGCACGGTACATCCAAACCGTCATCGAACCCATCGTTCTACCATTCCTAGACCAGCAAGGGAACTTGCTGTTCCAACAGGACAATGCACGTCCGCATGTATCCCGTGCCACCCAACGTGCTCTAGAAGGTGTAAGTCAACTACTCTGGCCAGCAAGATCTCCGGATCTGTCCCCCATTGAGCATGTTTGGGACTGGATGAAGCGTCGTCTCACGCGGTCTGCACGTCCAGCACGAACGCTGGTCCAACTGAGGCGCCAGGTGGAAATGGCATGGCAAGCCGTTCCACAGGACTACATCCAGCATCTCTACGATCGTCTCCATGGGAGAATAGCAGCCTGCATTGCTGCGAAAGGTGGATATACACTGTACTAGTGCCGACATTGTGTTTGCTCTGTTGCCTGTGTCTATGTGCCTGTGGTTCTGTCAGTGTGATCATGTGATGTATCTGACCCCAGGAATGTGTCAATAAAGTTTCCCCTTCCTGGGACAATGAATTCACGGTGTTCTTATTTCAATTTCCAGGAGTGTATATAGGACAGACAGGAAGATCATTCGCGATCCGGTATAAAGAACATAAAGATGCGTTCAGGTTAGGAGATTATGACAAATCAGCTGTTGCGAACCATATATATGAAACAGGCCATCCCCTTAATAGCATAGAAGATAACGTGGAAATATTGCATGTAGAAAAGAAATGGAGGAAACTTGATTTACTAGAGGAATTCGAGATAGCTATCCATGAAAAGAAACAAAGCAATATTCTAAATGGACAAGATAATTTTAAAGAAATGAGATTTTTTAGCGGGTTTTTAGAATTATTTTAGGGTAGGTATGCGACTTTAAGTTGGTAGAACGTCACTGACGGAGTTGCTAGAGGCTAACGATGGCAGACCAATGCTATAAGGAAATAAGGCGCCCAATAGCATAGCGTTACTGTCAAGCACACGGCTGTAACCACGCCACAACACCTAGGCACGTCAGTCCACAACAGCTCCCGAGCCGGCACAGTGTGACAGCATACTTGGTAGCTATGGGATGGCCATCGACTTGTGTCAACAACTTCAATGTAAGACGAGGACCCACAGTCCAATATACTTTTAATTCTGTTTTACTATATGGACTTCCCAACTGTTCGTGATGGTATTTTGTCTTTTTAGTCCGTTTAATTTCATGACATAGACTTTACAACCTGATGATGAGAGCATTGTCTCTTGAAACGCGTTGTTAAAATATGTGTATAAGAATCGCGGTTGAATGCTAACAGTGATAACCAGTGACTCTCCTCGATCAGGAAGAACTTCCGCAATGATCCACATTACTGAACTCAGAAACTAGCTTACGATATGAACTGTGAACATTCCGCCGTCGTGCGACATTTGGATACAATGGGATAGGTTCAAAAATTTGGTGTGTGTGTACCGCATGCTCTAAGTCAAAATTACAAAAATCAGCGGGTGTCCATATGTGCGTCTCTGCTTATTCGCTTACAGTTGGCTCGTGAAAAACACCGACCGTTCCTGTCCTGTATCGCTACTGGTGGCGAGAAGTGGTATGTTTATGATAAAATAATAAAAGAAAGGAATGGTTGAACCCAAACAAAACAGAAACTCCCCAAACAGAAGATGTTATGCATCTGGCGGAATAGTAACGGTGTGGTGTGCTACGAATCGCTTCCCCTATGTCTAATCTTCACTGCTCACATTTACTCTCAACAAACGAGACGTCTTGCAGACGCAGTCAAAGACAAGGATTATGAAGTTGCATCATGTGATGCTACTCCACGTAACTCCCGTCCGCATTCTGCTAGACTGACAAATAACATTATGGAGGAGTTCGGTTGGGAAGTCATTCCGCACCCACGTTACTCACCTGATCTTTGGCCCTCAGATTTTCACCATTTTTGCTCTATATCGAACTACCTTCCAGGAAGTTCATTTCCGGATGAAAATACGCTCCGAACATGGTTGGACGAGCTCTTCCCGTCGAAACTATGTGATTTCTACAGTCGCTAAATAGAGAAGTTAGCCCAGAGTTGGCACATTCTCGTAAATAATGAAGGAGGATATATTATTGATGTCTCAATTCTCTGTTATGTGTATCTGTTGTGTTTGATAAACTTATGGAAAAACTCTGCGAAGGTATGCAGCCACCTTGAGTCACCCTGTGTCGTCCTACAACAGTTTTCCTACCGGTATGCACGGCCTTTCCCGCCGACCGAGAGAGTGAGTGTAACGGCTAGTCGTCCCCCGCGGCATACGCATCGGGCAAGCAGCGTCCTCAAAGCTGTGTGAACGCGCGGCTGCTTTTACTGTGTGACGTCGCTAGCGGGAGGGGACGAGGTGGAGAGGCAGCAGAGAGAGAGAGAACCGCCTCGACCCGTCGGCGCTGTATTGCTCTCAAAGCCCGCAGGCTGTTTTGATGATGCGCCGCGCCCCGTATTCGTGTAATCGGCGTTTATTGGTTCGGCGCCGCGCGGGGCGCACTTGTTTCACGGCTGCTAGAAGCGGGAATTGTTCCTGCCGCACGCGCACCCTCTGCTACCCAGCCGCCGCTCGAGGGCGCTTTGTCGGAGTGGAAAGCTTTGCCGTTGATCTCCGGAGAGTGCTGGTCGGCTCCTGTGCCACTCAGTTTTTTTCGCAAAATCGCTCGCCACGCAATAGCGCCCTGCTTGTTCGCTTCAATCGCTACCGCCTCGAACCCTTTGTCAACGTGCGGTACACCCGAGCCCCAGACCCTCTGAGCTGTGCATTGCGACTGTTCCACTTCTCGCCGCAATAAGCCGAGAGCGCGATGCGTAGCAGAAACAGCACTGGGTAACAGGAAATTCACTTTTCGTTGCCACATTTTAGTCAACTAATTTTTTTTATTTTTTGTTTTTTGACAGTTCGTTTCATTTTCACATGCACTTCATGTTGTTGTGGTCTTCAGTCCTGAGACTGGTTTGCTGCAGCTCTCCATGCTACTCTATCCTGTGCAAGCTTCTTCATCTCCCAGTAACTACTGCAACCTACATCCTTCTGAATCTGCTTAGTGTATTCATCTCTTGGTCTCCCTCTACGATTTTTACCCTCCACGCTGCCCTCCAGTACCAAATTGGTGATCCCTTGATGCCTCAGAACATGTCCTACCAACTGATCCCATCTTCTAGTCGTGCCACAAACTCCTCTTCTCCCCAGTTCTATTCAATACCTCATCATTAGTTATGTGATCTACCCATCTGGTCTTCAGCATTTTTCTGTAGCAACACATTTCCAGAGCTTCTATTCTCTTCTTGTCTAAGCTATTTATCGTCCATGTTTCACTTCCATACATGGCTACACTCCATACAAATACTTTCAGAAACGACTTCCTGACACTTAAATCTATACTCGACGTTAACAAATTTCTCTTCTTCAGAAACGATTTCCTTGCCATTGCCAGTCTACATTTTATATCCTCTCTACTTCGACCATCATCAGTTATTTTGCTCCCCAAATAGCAAAACTCCTTTACTACTTTACGTGTCTCATTTCCTAATCTAATTCCCTCAGCATCACCCGACTTAATTCGAGTACATTGCATTATCCTCGTTTTGCTTTAGTTGGTGTTCATCTTATACCCTTCTTTCAAGACACTGTCCATTCCGTTCAAATGCACTTCATTACATCCAAAAATTCCATTGTTTTCACGGAAGAGAGACTGTAAATTGAAGTAATTTGTGAGTAGCTTGTTGCATTTTTAGCATTATTAATTCTAACAAGGGTATCGATACGTAAGCTACCTACTCTCTTAGTTAAACAGAAAGTTCAGATTTTTACGAACACTAAGGTTTAAAAGCAGCCGGCCGCTGTGGTCGAGTGGTTCTAGGCACCTCAATCCGGAATCGCGCTGCTGCTACGGTCGCAGGTTCGAATCCTGCCTCGGGCATGGATGTGTGTGATGTCCTATGTCCTTAGGTTAGTTAGGTTTACGTAATTCTAAATTCTAGGGGACTGATGACCTCAGACGTTAAGTCCCATAGTGCTCAGAGCCATTTTAGCCATTTTGCAAACGTGACAGAAGCAGTAATCATGATTTATAATCGTGATGGTGTTATGAAACGTCCCCTTAAAAAATTATACATGACTGTGCTTAAACTGACATACAATATTTTTACAGCAACGCAATCTGACTTTCAAAAATCCCTACAAAAGAATGGCCCTGACTAACATTAACCTATACGTTTCACAAATCACTTACCTCACAAAAATCTTGGTTACTCGAACTACTGCAATACAGCGAGCGCCACTACTGCCAGCTAAATAAAAGATTCAAACTACGGAAGGCACTAACTACTGATAGGCATAGTTAGCAAATGAAAGATTTTAATACAGAACAAACAATGTATTTACCTTAATAGTGTTGAAAAATCATAATATACACTCCTGGAAATGGAAAAAAGAACACATTGACACCGGTGTGTCAGACCCACCATACTTGCTCCGGACACTGCGAGAGGGCTGTACAAGCAATGATCACACGCACGGCACAGCGGACACACCAGGAACCGCGGTGTTGGCCGTCGAATGGCGCTAGCTGCGCAGCATTTGTGCACCGCCGCCGTCAGTGTCAGCCAGTTTGCCGTGGCATACGGAGCTCCATCGTAGTCTTTAACACTGGTAGCATGCCGCCACAGCGTGGACGTGAACCATATGTGCAGTTGACGGATTTTGAGCGAGGGCGTATAGTGGGCATGCGGGAGGCCGGGTGGACGTACCGCCGAATTGCTCAACACGTGGGGCGTGAGGTCTCCACAGTACATCGATGTTGTCGCCAGTGGTCGGCGGAAGGTGCACGTGCCCGTCGACCTGGGACCGGACCGCAGCGACGCACGGATGCACGCCAAGACCGTAGGATCCTACGCAGTGCCGTAGGGGACCGCACCGCCACTTCCCAGCAAATTAGGGACACTGTTGCTCCTGGGGTATCGGCGAGGACCATTCGCAAACGTCTCCATGAAGCTGGGCTACGGTCCCGCACACCGTTAGGCCGTCTTCCGCTCACGCCCCAACATCGTGCAGCCCGCCTCCAGTGGTATCGCGACAGGCGTGAATGGAGGGACGAATGGAGACGTGTCGTCTTCAGCGATGAGAGTCGCTTCTGCCTTGGTGCCAATGATGGTCGTATGCGTGTTTGGCGCCGTGCAGGTGAGCGCCACAATCAGGACTGCATACGACCGAGGCACACAGGGCCAACACCCGGCATCATGGTGTGGGGAGCGATCTCCTACACTGGCCGTACACCACTGGTGATCGTCGAGGGGACACTGAATAGTGCACGGTACATCCAAACCGTCATCGAACCCATCGTTCTACCATTCCTAGACCGGCAAGGGAACTTGCTGTTCCAACAGGACAATGCACGTCCGCATGTATCCCGTGCCACCCAACGTGCTCTAGAAGGTGTAAGTCAACTACCCTGGCCAGCAAGATCTCCGGATCTGTCCCTCATTGAGCATGTTTGGGACTGGATGAAACGTCGTCTCACGCGGTCTGCACGTCCAGCACGAACGCTGGTCCAACTGAGGCGCCAGGTGGAAATGGCATGGCAAGCCGTTCCACAGGACTACATCCAGCATCTCTACGATCGTCTCCATGGGAGAATAGCAGCCTGCATTGCTGCGAAAGGTGGATATACACTGTACTAGTGCCGACATTGTGCATGCTCTGTTGCCTGTGTCTATGTGCCTGTGGTTCTGTCAGTGTGATCATGTGATGTATCTGACCCCAGGAATGTGTCAATAAAGTTTCCCCTTCCTGGGACAATGAATTCACGGTGTTCTTATTTCAATTTCCAGGAGTGTACATAGCAGTTCATGACATCCAGTCTTACAAATTTCAAAACTCTGCCATTTCTCTCCCCACATCCACCAATGCTGGCGGCTCACCTCCAACTGCGCAACGCTACGCGCTGTTCACATCTAGCTGCCCAACACTACAATGGCAGACAAAAATGCAAACTAGCCACAGACTGCACACAGCACAGCCAGTGATTTTCATGCAGAGCGCTACGTAACGTTGCCAATAAGTAAACATAAACAGCCTACTTACAGTGTAACAACTTGGTAACAAAGATATAAAAAGGGAAATTACAATGGCATTCCTTGTTCAGGAATCTAACATCGTATAGCTTTTTGTTCAGTAATTACAAAAAAAATTCAAATAAAGAAACTTATCCACGTAAAATGCATACCTTATAGTTCATAGTCAGTAGAGAGAAATAAAGACAACACACGCACTGGACGCAAAGGGAAATAATGAGTTGTGGGAACCTCAGAAGGCTCTCAGTAACGCTTGGCTCATCAGAGAAATGGCTTGTTGAAGTAACATATGTCTAGGAAAGCAAACAAACAAGAAAATGTGTCACACACACACTGATTCAACGTAAGCGGAGAAAGGTAGTCGGTGAGATCGAATTGAAAATATTCCTGACCATCTCGTCATCCCTGGATTCTCAAGTAATACCATCCCCGTGGGCTTTCAAAGGAGGTGCCTCTACACTGGTCAATTATCCCCATAATTTATATTAGAATGGCAACCCCTTCTGTATAGTGCGGAGAGAAGAAGGAGACATTTATCCGATCTGGGTAGCTCCTAATTGGGCCAACAACAGGAACAAAGTCTCCGAAATTGTTTTGTTGTTGTTGTTGTTGTCTTCAGTCCAGAGACTAGTTTGATGCAGCTTTCCTTGCTACTCTATCCTGTGCAAGCTTCTTCATCTCCGAGTAACTATTGCACACTACATCCTTCTGAATCTGATTAATGTATTCAACTCATGATCTCCCTCTTACGATTTTTACACTCCACGCTGCCCTCCAGTACTAAATAGGTGATCGCTTGCTGCCTCAGAACATGTCCTACAAACCGATCGCTTCTTCTGATCAGCCGACCGCGGTGGTCTCGCGGTTCTAGGCGCGCAGTCCGGAACCGCGCAACTGCTACGGTCGCAGGTTCGAATCCTGCCTCGGGCATGGATGTGTGTGATGTCCTTAGGTTAGTTAGGTTTAACTAGTTCTAAGTTCTAGGGGACTGATGACCTAAGATGTTAAGTCCCATAGTGCTCAGAGCCATTTGAACCATTTCTTCTGATCAAGTTGTGCCACAAATTCCTCTTCTCCCCAATTCTATTCGGTACATCATCGTTAGTTACGTGATCTACCCATCTAATCTTCAGCATTCTTCTGTAGCACCATATTACGAAAGCTCTCTTCCGGTCTAAACTATTTATCGTCCATGTTTCACATCGATACATGTATACACTTGATGCAAATACTTTTAGAAAAGACTTCCTGGAACTTAAATTTATACTCGATGTTAATAAACTTCTCCTCCTCAGAAACGCTTTTCTTGCCATCACCAATCTACATTTTATGTTCTCCCTACTTCGACCATCATCAGCTATTTTGCTCCCCAAATAGCAAAACTCATATACTACTTTATGTATCTCATTTTCTAATCTAATTCCCTCAGCATCACGTGATTTAATTAGACTACATTCCATTATCCTCGTTTTTCTTTTGTTGATGTTCATCTTATATCCTCGTTCCAAGACACTGTCCATTCCGTTCAACTGCTCTTCCAGGTCCTTACGATGTCATCGGCAAACCGCCAAGTTTTTTTTCCTACTCCAATTTTTTCATTGTTACCTTTACTGCTTGCTCAACATACAGATTGAATAACGTCTGGGATAGGCTACAATCTTGTCTCACTGCCTTCCAAACCACTGCTTCCCTGTCATGCCCCTCGACTCTTATAACTGTCATCTAGTTTATGTATAAATTGTAAATAGCCTTTCGCTCCCTGTATTTGATCCCTGCCGCCTTCAGAATTTGAAAGACAGTATTCCAGTCAACTTTGTCAAAAGCTAGAAACGTCGGTTTACCTTTTCTTAATCTATCTTCTAAGATATGTATTAGGATCAGTATTCCTCCACGTGTTCCAACATTCTAAGGAATCCGAACTGATCTTGCCCTAGGTCGGCTACTACCAGTTTTTCCATTCGTCTGTAAGGAATTCGTGTTAGCCGTGACTTATTAAGCTGGTATTTCGGTAATTTTCACACCTGTCAACCAACACCTGATTTATTTGGGATTGGAATTATTATATTCTCCTTGAAGTTTGAGGGTATTTCGCCTGTCTGATATATCTTGCTCAGCAGATGGTAGAGTCTTGTCAGGACTGGCTCTCCCAAGGCTGTCAGTAGAATGGAATGTTGTCTACTCCCGGGGTCTTGTTTCGACTCAGGTCTTTCAGTGCTCTGTCAAACTCTTCACGCAGTATCATATCTCCCATTTCATCTTGGTCTAAATCCTCTTCCATTTCCATAATATTGTCCTCAAGTACATCCCCTTGTATAGACCCTCTATATACGCCTTCCACCTTCCTGCTTTCCCTTCTTTGCTTAGAACTGGTTTCCATCTGAGCTCTTGATATTCATACAAGTGGCTCTCTTTTCTCCAAAGGTCTCTTTAATTTTCCTGTAGGCAGTATCTACCTTGCCCCTAGTGAGCTAAGCCTCTATATCCTTACATCTGTCCTCTAGCCATCGCTGCTTAGTCATTTTGCACTTCCTGTCGATCTCATTTTTGAGACGCTTGTATTCCTTTTTGCCTGCTTCATTTACTACATTTTTATATTGTCTCCTTTCATCAGTTGATGAAAGGACACTCCGATATTATTGAATGAAATTAGCAATCCACGTCAAAATTACAAGTAAAATAGCTTCTGTAGCATTCAGAGGTAAGAAAGACACCGTGAAAGTATTTATTCGACCTGTAATATACCTGAGTGACTCAAATGATCAGAAAAAGTAAGTATCCCAAAACGGAACACTTATATCAGCAGTCTGTACGAGAGTAATAGGCAACGTACATTCTGTATCGTATGAGAGGAGAGAAAATCCCTTTGAATGATTCAGGCAGCATCCTGAGATACCGGGAGAAGACATACATAACCAGATTGTACCGGATACTCAGACAGTGCGCACATCAGCACACGCTGAGCACGCCTGAGGCCTGGCCAAACAGCGCTCCGTGGGCGCTAGCGCTTCTAACAAGGGCTCTCAGCATAGGTGCGAGTGGCGCTGAGGTGCGAAGACGAACAGGGAAATGAAGGCTCCAGCCGGAAGCGGCTACAGTAAGGCAGTCACGAGGCAGTTTGCTGACAGTAACACTTTTGTTAATCCTAGATTACTAAGTCACCGTAAAGTATATGATTGCAGTTGGTATCAATTTACAGTTCCCAACAAACTGTTGTTGCCAGTATAGCATGTAAAAAAGGATCATATTTTCTATATGACATAACCATTTGAGACCTTTCTGTGTACTATATGACTTTATTTTAATAAAATATGTACTGGTATAATTTACGATGTTTTAGTGACAGTCTAGCATTCATCCCCCACCCCCCTTATTGTTCTGTGGTTAAATTAGTTCTACGTTCTGAATTAGGAAGACTATGGTGTCCACGCAGTTGTCCATAAATGAAAAAAAGTGGGGAAGTCACACTGTTCAATGGTTATTGGGAACTGGCTTACTTTTCGATACATTTCCACTCTGTCGCCTGATAAACAAAGTAAGAGCCTTCGCAATATCAGACCAGCTGTGTGGCTGGATTGAAGAGTTTTTAGCAAACAGAATGCAGCATGTTGTTCTCAATGGAGAGACGCCTACAGACGTTAAAGTAACCTCTGGCGTGCCACAGGGGAGTGTTATGGGACCATTGCTTTTCACAATATATATAAATGACTTAGTAGATAGTGTCGGAAGTTCCATGCGGCTTTTCGCGGATGATGCCCTGTAGTATACAGAGAAGTTGCAGCATTAGAAAACTGCAGCGAAATGCAGGAAGATCTGCAGCGGACAGGCACTTGGTGTAGGGAGTAGCAACTGAACCTTAACACAGACAAATTGAATGTATTGCGAATACATAGAAAGAAGGATCCATTATTGTATGATTATATGATAGCGGAAGGAACACTGGTAGCAGTTACTTCTGCAAAATATCTGGTAGTATGCGTACGGAACGACGTCAAGTGGAATGATCATGTAAAATTAATTGTTGGTAAGGCGGGTGCCAGGCTGATTCATTGGGAGAGTCCTTAGAAAATGTAGTCCATCAACAAAGGAGGTGGCTTACAAAACACTCGTTCGACCTATACTTGAGTATTGCTCATCAGTGTGGGATTCGTACCAGATCGGTCTGACGGAGGAGATAGAGAAGATCCAAAGAAGAGCGGCGCGTTTCGTCACAGGGTTATTTGGTAACCGTGATAGCGTTACGGAGATGTTTAATAAACTCAAGTGGCAGACTCTGCAAGAGAGGGGCTCTGCATCGCGGTGTAGCTTGCTCGCCAGGTTTCGAGAGGGTGCGTTTCTGGATGAGGTATCGAATATATTGCTTCCCCCTACTTATACCTCCCGAGGAGATCACGAATGTAAAATTAGAGAGATTAGAGCGCGCACGGAGGCTTTCAGACAGTCGTTCTTCCCGCGAACCATACGCGAATGGAACAGGAAAGGGAGGTAATGACAGTGGCACGTAAAGTGCCCTCCGTCACACACCGTTGGGTGGCTTGCGGAGTATCAATGTAGATGTAGAACGCAGAGTTTGGGAAGCACGAAGACAGTCAGTAGAAACTTTCGCCGTGAGCGGGCGGGCACTGTCGTGCTGAAATGTAAACTCAGAGTGGTCACGTCTTCGCTGGTCAGAGGGGCTTAGTTCGAAGCGGGACTGAAGACAATTCTACTACACTTAAAGAGATTGCAGGAAGAAGACGTATCTGGAGACGCCCCGGAGAGCGGTGATAAACCTCACTCAAGCCCCCACCCCCGACAATCAGAAATAATGGCCTGGGGTGTGTTTTCTCTTCATAACAGGCCTCCTTTGGTGGCTATCCACAGCGCCGATACAGCACAGCGGTACGTCAACGATATCCTACACCGAGTTTTGTTTCCCTTCACGGCAAGCCATCCTGCACTTACATTTCAGCAAAGTAACTCCTGCCCGCACACAGCTAATGTTTCTGCTACATGTCTTTGTGCTCTCGAAATCCTAAAATCCTAAAAACAAGTCTCCAGATCTCTCCCCAATCGAGAACGTTTGGAGCATTATTGGTCGGACCCACCAACCATTGCGGATTTTGACGATCTAACGTGCCAATTTGACATATTTTGACTAAATAGCCGTCAGCAAGACTCTATGAATCAATACCAAGCTGCGTAACTGCTTGCTTAATGGCCAGAGATGGACCAACGTTATACTGAGTTTCTCAATTTGTGAAAGTTTTCTGTTGAATAAATCATCCAATTGATGGGCTTATTTCAATAGTGGTACTAATCCATTTTTGTTCATTCTGAGATACAGAGTCCTACAGTTAAATGAGCGCTGAAAAATCTGCAGTCGAGATACCAGATACGTTCAAGCATATGGCTTCTTGCTAGAGATGAACCTTTGTTTCTGTTTGTTTGGACTATTAATGTTAGAAGCAATACAGACATCGCATTCTGGAGGACGACGGTTCAATCCCACGTCCGGCCATTCTGATTTAGGTTTTCCGTGATTTACCTACATCGTTTCAGGTAAATGCCGGGATGGTACCTTTGAAAGGGCACGGCCGACTTCCTTCCCGATCCTTCCTAAATCACTGAGACCGATAACCTCGCTGTTTGGTCTCTTTCCAAAAAAACCTAACCCCTCCCCTCCCCCCCCCCCCCCCCCCATTATAGACAGAAAAGTGGAGGTAATGGGCTTGTAGCACTATTGAAATAAGTCCTTCAACTGTTCTTGTTTGTCTGTACGCGTACATTATATCTACCGATTTCCGCCCAATTCGGATATTTCCTTCGTGGTGGGTCATTTTTCTCCTTTCTTTTCACGGTTCATATATCTTTTGGCTGATGAGTAAGTTTTGTTTGATTTCTATTCCGCGGTAACTTCTCTCAGAACCTGCTAATTGAACATTCATTCGAATTTCGAACACAAAACCGAACTACACTCTGCGGAGAACGAAATCAGTATTTCGGCATTCTGTCTGCCATTTTCTCCTTGCGTGGTGTCGCTGTTTCCATTAGCAGCAAGAGTTCGCCAACACCCCGGGAGAGCCGCCCGCAGACGGCCCCGGCATGTTCGCCGCACCTCCGCAGACTAGGGGAGCGCGCCAGTCGCAGCAACTCCTTTCGCGGCGCGGACACCGCCTTTGAGCTCGCAGTGACCGGCGAGTCGTGGATTACGCGGCCGTATCGACCTGACTGTCGGCCGCTCCGCAAACAAGAGACGGCCGCGCGCGGCACGCGATGCCACGGCCGATCCATCCATTTTAATTAGCGCGCGCGCCGCGCTGCGCCACTCTGCCCCCCCGCCCTCTCGACTAACTCGTTTTTAGAGCAAACAACGGGACGTTTCCACTGGGCGCAGGGTTGTGATTTCCCCGAACCCGCTCCGGAAATGAATACGGCGTCACAGGCGAGACCACAACAGGGCCTAGATGGACTGCGCTCGCTAAGAGTAGAAAGTGCCAGCATCAAAACCACTTGGCACCCTTTGACAGCTACAACTGTCCTAGAAGCTAGTGTTGTGACAATGCAGCAAGATGCAGAGGAGGAGGAGGAAGAGTACCAGAAGGGGAAATAGGAATTCGTACCTTCTGGGATATGTGTCTGAATTACTGTCATTTCTCCCTCGCATAATCAGTCCATTACCTCTTCACCTAGGTTTGAGTTTCATGGATTGTACTTTTTTAAGGCAATGACTTTCCCACTGCATCTACATCTACATTTATACTCCGCAAGCCACCCAACGGTGTGTGGCGGAGGGCACTTTACGTGCCACAGTCATTACCTCCCTTTTCTGTTCCAGCCGCGTATGGTTCGCGGGAAGAACGACTGTCGGAAAGCCTCCATGCGCGCTAGTATCTCTCTAATTTTACGTTCGTGATCTCCTCGGGAGGTATAAGTAGGGGGAAGCAATATATTCGATACCTCATCCAGAAACACAGCCTCTCGAAAACTGGCGAGCAAGCTACACCGCGATGCAGAGCGCCTCTCTTGCAGAGTCTGCCACTTGAGTTTGCTAAACATCTCCGTAACGCTATCACGGTTACCAAATAACCCTGTGACGAAACGCGCCGCTCTTCTTTGGATCTTCTCTCTCTCCTCCGTCAAACCGATCTGGTACGGATCCCACACTGATGAGCAATACTCAAGTATAGGTCGAACGAGTGTTTTGTAAGCCACCTCCTTTGTTGATGGACTACATTTTCTAAGGACTCCCCAATGAATCTCAACCTGGCACCTGCCTTACCAACAACTAATTTTATATGATCATTCCACTTCAAATCGTTCCGCACGCATACTCCCAGATATTTTACAGAAGTAACTGCTACCAGTGTTCGTTCCGCTATCATATAATCATACAATAAAGGATCTTTCTTTCTATGTATTCACAATACATTACATTTGTCTATGTTAAGGGTCAGTTGCCACTCCCTACACCAAGTGCCTATCCGCTGCCGATCTTCCTGCATTTCGCTACAATTTTCTAATGCTGCAACTTCTCTGTACACTACAGCATCATCCGCGAAAAGCCACATGGAACTTCCGACACTATCTACTAGGTCATTTATATATATTGTGAAAAGCAATGGTCCCATAACACTCCCCTGTGGCACGCCAGAGGTTACTTTAACGTTTGTAGACGTCTCCCCATTGATAACAACATGCTGTGTTCTGTTTGCGAAAAATTCTTCAATCCAGCCACACAGCTGATCTGATATTCCGTAGGCTCTTACTTTATCAGGCGACAGTGCGGAACTGTATGGAACGCCTTCCGGAACTCAAAGAAAATAGCATCTACCTGGGAGCCTGTATCTAATATTTTCTGGGTCTCATGAACAAATAAAGCGAGTTGGCTCTCACACGATCGCTGTTTCCGGAATTCATGTTGATTCCTACAGAGTGGATTCTGGGTTTCCAAAAACGACATGATACGCGAGCAAAAAACATGTTCCAAAATTCTACAACAAATCGACGTCAGAGATATAGGTGTATAGTTTTGCGCATCTGCTCAACGACCCTTCTTGAAGACTGGGACTACCTGTGCTCTTTTCCAATCATTTGGAGCCTTCAGTTCCTCTAGAGACTTGCGGTACACGGCTGTTAGAAGGGGGGGGGGGGGGGGGGGGCGCGGGCGCAAGTTCTTTCGCGTACTCTGTGTAGAATCGAATTGGTATCCCGTCAGGTCCAGTGGACATTCCGCTGTTGAGTGATTCCACCTGCTTTTCTGTGCCTTGGACACTTATTTCGATGTCAGCCATCTTTTCGTTTGTGCTAGGATTTAGAGAAGGAACTGCAGTGCGGTCTTCCTCTGTGAAACAGCTTTGGATAAAGGTGTTTAGTATTTCAGCTTTACGCGTGTCATCCTCTGTTTCAATGCCATTATCATCCCAGAGTGTCTGGATATGCTGTTTCGAGCCACTTACTGAGTTAACGTAAGACCAGAACTTCCTAGGATTTTCTGTCAAGTCGGTACATAGAATTTTACTTTCGAATTCACTGAACGGTTCACGCATAGCCCTCCTTACGCTAACTTTGACATCGTTTAGCTTCTGTTTGTCTGAGAGGTGTTGGCTGCTGGAGTGAAGCTCTCTTTGCTTTCGCAGTAGTTTCCCAACTTTGTTGTTGAACCACGGTGAGTTTTTCCCGTCCCTCAGAGTTCTACTCGGCACGTACCTGTCTAAAACGCATTTTACGATTGCCTTGAACTTTTTCCATAAACACTCAACATCGTCAGTGTCGGAACAGAAATTTTCGTTTTTATCTGTTAGGTAGTCTGAAATCTGCCTCCTATTACTCTTGCTAAACAGATAAACCTTCCCCCCTTTTTTATATTCCTATTAACTTCCATATTCAGGGATGCTTCAACGGCCTTGTGATCACTGATTCCCTGTTCTGCACTTACAGAGTCGAAAAGTTCGGGTCTGTTTGTCATCAGTAGGTCCAAGATGTTATCTACTTATCCAGAAAGGTCTCCGTAACTCTACGAAATGACGCATGAAGCATTATGGTCAGGACCCTCCAACCAACTCGATATTTTGACGAAACTTACGCGCCAATTGGACAGAATTTGACATGACGTCCCTCAGGAGGACACCTAACAGCTCTGTCGATCAATGACAAGAATAATAACTGCCTGGTTAAGGGTCAGAGGAGGACAAACGCGAATTGCCCAGTTTTTGGAAGTCTTTCTGCTGAATAAATAATTCACTTTTTCTGAAAGTGTATTTATTTGTTCGTCTGTGCATATGCATCACATCCACTGAATTCCATCCCGTCCGAGTAATTTATTCGTGATGTATCTTTTTTCTGTCTACACTATATGTTCAAAAGTATCCGGACACTTGGCTGAAATGGACTTCAAAGTTCTTGGCGCCCCACATCGGAAATGCTGGAATTCAGTATGGTGCTGGCCCACCCTAAGCCTTGATGACGGCTTCAGTACTCGCAGGCATACGTTCAGTCAGGTGCTGGAAGGTTTCTTGGGGAATGGCTGCCCATTCCTCACGGAGTGCAGCACTGAGGAAAGCTATCGTTGTCGGTCGGTGATGCCTGGCAGTTAAGTCGGCATTCCAAAACATCCCAAAGGCGTTCTATTGTATTCAGGACCGGAATTTGTGTAGGCCAGTCCATTATAGGGATTTTATTGTAGTGTAACCACTCCGCCACAGGCCGTGCATTATGAACAGGTGCTCGATCGTGTTGAAAGATGCAATCGCCATCCCAGAATTGCTCTTCAACAGTGGGAAGCAAGAAGGTACTTGAAACGTCGATGTAGGCATGTGCTGTGATAGTGCCACGCAAAACAACAAGGTGTGCAAACTCACTCCATGAAAAACACGACCACACCGTAACACCACCGCCTCCGAATTTTACTGTTGGCACTAAACACGCTGGCAGATGACGTTCACACCGCAATCGCTATACCCATACCCTGCCGTCGGATCGCCACATTGTGTACCGTGATTCGTCACTCCACACAACGTTTTTCCACTATTCAATCGTCCAATATTTACGCTCCTAACACCAAGCGAGGCGTCGTTCGGCATTTACCGGCGTGAAGTGTGGCTTATGAGTAGCCGCTCGACCATGAAATCCAAGTTTTCTTACACCCCGCCTAATTGTCATAGTACTTCCAGCGGATAATGACGCATTTTGGAATTTCTGTGTGATGGTCTGGACAGATGTCTGCCTATTACACATTACGACCCTCTTCAACTGTCGGCAGCCTCTGTCAATCAACAGACGAGGTTGGTTTGTACGCTTTTGCGCTGTTCGTGTCTCTTCACGTTTCCACTTCATATAGCATCGGAAACAGTAGGCCTACGGATGTTTAGGAGTGTGGAAATCTCGCGTACATGAGTATGGCACAAATGACACCCAATCACCTGACCACGTTCAAAGTCCGTGAGTTCGCGGAGCGCCCCATTCTGCTCTCTCACGTTGTTTAATGACTATTAAGGTCGCTGATATGGAGTGCCTGAGAGCAGGTGGCAGCACAATGCACCCAATATGAAAAACATATGTTTTTGTTGGTGTCCGGATACTTCTGGTCACATTGTGTAAATCTTGGAGGCTAGGCAAATTACCATTGCGGTAGTAATTGATACCAGTGTTCATAAAATCTCTCGATACTAACTTAATATGAATTATGTCTTAGTTATTACTCCATTCAGCATGTTTTGTAATTATGAAAACCATTTCCTTAAAGCTGTAGTCAAGTACAGTACGAAAAAAAAATATTTTAAAACAACGAAAGTTATTAGAAACAAAAGCCGGAAGTAATGATCGAAGTAAATTTTTTGTTCTGTCTATTAAATACGTGATGTGTAATCAGCATGTTCTAGAATCGGTAAAGTTTTTGTTAATGCTGCTTCACTTTAAACTTTATTATTCAGCATTTATTTATCAGTCTCCTTACTGTAATACAATAATTAGTTTTATCAAAGACCTATTATTTAAAAATATAATAAAGTTATGATATATACGAAGTATGTACTGTTTATAATCTCTACACATGTAGACTTAGTTACATTAGTCGTATGTCAAGAGAAACATTTGGCCAAAAGAAAAAAAGTTTGAAAATTTATTGAATGTATTGACAGTAAAAACTTCGGCAGTTTAGAATATTATTTTGTAAAACCGAATACCGATACTGCACCATGTTTCAAAAAATTCGTATTATTGTCAAAATTAATTAGCTGATTATATAATTGTTGCAATTAAATGTATTCGTTTCGTTGAAATTCTCACAGCAACGCGTGATTACAAAGATGGGCGTTGTGGGCTAATTCCGGGAATTTGTGTTTAGCTTTTGATCTGTAAGGATACTAAGCCAGTCTCTGATTAAAGTAGTGAATTAAAGAGATTATGCCACGCGTCTGAAGCTGTTCGTCTTTTGCCACACTTGTCTATAGAAGTTCGTTCGTGAATAACTGACCTTGCGTTAATAAATGACGAAAAAGTCGAAAATTGCATGACACTCGTCACACTGATTAGGAAGCAATACAGATGGGTAAAACGTATTTATTAAAAATTCAATAAAAACAATCTAGACCGCATAAAATGTTTTATTTTAAAGAATAGTGAATGGTTTCGATCAGGTGTCTGATCGTCCTCAGACCGTTATATGAGTATAGTCCTTGCTGGTGCCACGGAGCAATAATTGTGAAGAGCAACTGGAATTGAATGCCACCGGCTGCACTAGTCAGCAAGAAGTATGTAACAGTCTAGACTGTTTTTATTATATTTTTAATAGAGTTTTATGACTCCTCACATTTGCTAAAACCATATTTCCAAAAATCTTGAGAAGATTGGTTGTAATTATTTGTTCTCTATAACAATTAATGGTGTAAAAATGGTCCACACTTACGCTGATGAGCCAAAACATTATGACCGTCTGCTTAATAGCTTGTTTATCTGTCTTTGGAACGAAATACATCACTGATTTCACTTATCAGGAGTCCGACAGTTTGTTGGCAGTTTTGTGGAGGTGTGTGATCTTCGACGTCTACGCTTAGGTCATGTAATTCGCGTAAATAACGGGCCGCGTTAATTCCTAAAGGTATTTATGTAGCCAGAATACTCAGGTTTTTGTGAATTGAAGGGGTGATTTGGACTAACACCATCTCAACCAGGAAGCAAATGCCGAAGTTTACTTTCTGATGACAAACTTTCGAGAGACAAGGTAATGTCGTCGTTCATTTTAATAATACTTACATACTACTTAACTTTAGTACTGAATGAACTTGTGCATTATGATGCTTTAAGCTCTGATCCATGACTTTGTCACAAACGTTAGGCAGTGATATGATACCTATGCAGGCTTGGTATTCTAGAGTCAATTTGGGTAAATAGGAATTTATAAAATCCGACCAGAATAATTCCTGAAGGCCTGAAACTGGTTGTAATTACCAACATCAATTTCGACAGCATTGTTAGCGACTATGCACTTAATGAATAAATGGTATTATTCAGTTATGCTTGCCAGCCCTTTGTGCCCACGCTTACAAGTGTAAGCTATTATTGTAGAGTAGATTCAATGAATTCGTTACATTAACTCGCAGGCTGCTGGTAAGAGAGACAACTTATAGAGTGTATGATACGACTGTACGACATCACTGAAAATTAATTGCTTTTCATTTATGGAACGCACATGATAGACCAGCAGTCTGAAGGGTGAACTTAACACCTTGAAGAAATCATCTTCAATACTGATCGCGCATGATAGATCAGCAGTCTGAAGGGTAACCTTAACACCCTGAAGAAATCTTCTTGAGTAAAAAACTTTGGAGAAGATGCGACTGGGAAACTTGTCGGAAAGTTTCGTCTACACAATTCTGTGACTCCAACAGTGAAAAACGCCCAGAGGGCCCTTAATATTTTATTATGTCTTATCCTGTAAAAGGTACAGATATTTAAGGCGTCAGATATACCGACTGCGAAACATTGTATAATGTTGCCATTGTTGTTGTTGTGGTCTTAAGTCCAGAGACTGGTTTGATGCAGCTCTCCATGCTACTCTATCCTGTGCAAGCTTCTTCATCTCCCAGTATCTGCTGCAACCTACATCCTTTTGAATCTGTTTAGTGTATTCATCTCTTGGTCTCACTCTACGATTTTTACCATCCACACTGCCCTCCAATACTAAACTGGTGATCCCTTGATGCCTCAGAATATGTCCTACCAACCGATCCCTTCTTCTAGTCAAGTTGTGCCACAAATTTCTCTTCTCCCCAATTCTATTCAATACCTCATTAGTTACGTGATTTACCAATCTAATCTTCAGCATTCTTCTGTAGCACCACATTTCGAAAGCTTCTATTCTCTTCTTGTCCAAACTATTTATCGTCCACGTGTCACTTCCATACATGGCTACATTCTACACAAATACTTTTAGAAACGACCTCCTGGCTCTTAAATCTATACTCAATGTTAATAAATTTCTCTTCTTCACAAACGCTTTCCTGGCCATTGCCAGTCTACATTTTATATTCTCTCTACTTCGACCATCATCAGTTAGTTTGCTCCCCAAATAGCAAAACTCATTTACTACTTTAAGCGTCTCATTTCGTAATCTAATTCCTTTAGCATTACCCGATTTAATTCGACTACATTCCATTATCCTCGTCTTGCTTTTGTTGATGTTCATCTTATATCCTCCTTTCAAGACACTGTGCATTCCCTTTAGCTGCTCTTCCAGGTCCATTGCTGTCTCTGACAGAATTACAATGTCATCGGCGAACCTCAAAGTTTTTATTTCTTCTCCATGGATTTTAATTCCTACTTCGAATTCTTCTTCTGTTTCCTTTATTACTTGCTCAATATACAGATAAATGAAATGTCTTGTGGCTAGGGCCTCCCGTCAGGTAGACCGTTTGCCTGGTGCAAGTCTTTCGATTTGACGCCACTTCGGCAACTTGCGCGTCGATGGCGATGAAATGATGATGATTAGGACAACACAACACCCAGTCCCTGAGCGGAGAAAATCTCCGACCCAGCCGGGAATCGAACCCGGGCCCTTATGTTGACAGTCCGTCGCGCTGACCACTCAGCTACCGGGGCGGACAATATACAGATTGAATAACATCGGGGATAGGCTACAACCTTGTCTTACTCCCTTCCCAATCACTGCTTCCCTTTCATGTCCCTCGACTGTTATAGCTGCCATCTGGTTTCTGTACAAACTGCAAATAGCCTTTCGCTCGCTGTATTTTACCCCTGCCACCTTCAGACTTTGAAAGAGAGTATTCCAGTCAACATTGTCAAAAGTTTTCTCTAAGTCCGCAAATGCTAGACACGTAGGTTTGCCTTTCCTTAAAATGTTTTCTAAGGTAAGTCGTAGGGTCATTATTGCCTCACGTGTTCCAACATTTCTACGGAATCCAAGCTGATCTTCCTCGAGGTCAGCTTCTACCAGTTTTTCCATCCGTCTGTAAAGAATTCTTGTTAGTGTTTTGCAGCCGTGGCGTATTAAACAGATAGTTCGGTAATTTTCACATCTGTCAACACCTGCTTTCTTTGGAATTGGAATTGCTATATTCTTCTTGAAGTCTGAGGGTATTTCGCCTGTCTCATACATCTTGCTCACCAGCTGGTAAAGTTTTGTCAGGCTATCAGTAGTTCTAATGGAATGTTGTCTACTCCCACGACCTTGTTTCGACATAGGTCTTTCAGTGCCGTGTCAAACTCTTCACGCAGTATATCATCTCTCATTTCATCTTCATCTACGTCCTCTTCCATTTCCATTTTTGTGACATTTGTATTCGTTTTTGCCTGTTTCATTTACTGCATATTTGTATTTTCTCCTATCATCATTTAAATTAAATATCTCTTGTGTTACCTAAGGATTTCTATTAGCCTTCGTCTTTTTACCTACTTGATCCTCTGCTGCCCTCACTATTTCATCTCAAAGCAACCCATTCTTCTTCTACTGTATTTCTTTGACTCATTCTTGTCAATCGCTCCCTAAAGGTCTCCCTGAAACTCTCTACAACCTCTGGTTCTGTCAGTTTATCCAGGTCGCATCTCCTTAAATGCCCACCTTTTTGCAGTTTCTTGTTGTTTCTTTTTGTCATAAACAGTTCATATTTCGGGCTGATCATTGTGCAAGCATTCTCAATATCGCTGTTTGTAAGAAAGCGATAGGAGATCCAAGTCACAGTTATCAGTTAATGCTCCATTCTCGGAAAAATCTGTCGATAGTTCAATAGAATAATTTAATAGAATAAATAAAGAACTGGGTGGCTTAACTGAAACATCGGATCCAATTAAGATAGGAATTTCGTTACAGATTTGCAAAGCCACTGTGCCAGTGTGGCGTAGTCGTTAGTGAATTTCCCTAGTGAGCAGGAGACCTGGGTTCCAGTCACAGCCTTGGTACAAGTTTTGGTTCGTCACTTCAGTCTACATATGCAGATCATAGATGCTTGAAGTTTGAATAGCTCTTTGGAACCATAATGCTTAAATTGATTAAAAGCACCTATGCCTGGGCTTCAGGCAGGATCCCCCGTTTCGTTCTACGCTGAGATGCTGTTCCAGTACAGCTGGAGAGCCTCTTCGAGTTCATGGAAAATACCAAGTGGGCTGTGGCGTGATCGGGAGTTTGGATTGAGGAGGGAAGGGTGACATGGTAGTCCTTATGCCGGGGTGGCGCAGTGGTCAGCGCATCTGCCTATTGAGCAGTACACCATGATTCGAATGCCGGCCTCAGTGCAAATTTTCATTTCTCGCTTCATGTTGCACATACATACACATCATAGGTGTTGGAGACGTGAAAAGATCTCTGGAACCATAGATTTTCACTTTCGTATAATTACTCCAGTATCCAGACAGACTGGAAACCATTTCTTGGAGGTGTATTGCTGTGTCATTTATTTTTCCTGGGACAATTATTTTCTTTTTCTCCAGCCACCGTCCCTCTGTTTATGGAGTTCTTATCTGACACAAAAGCACTCCGCTCCCCACCGCAGTATATCATTTTCTGAGTGGCAAAGTTCCCTTTTATTGCCATGCCGGACGTGATGGCCACTTAACAGATCGCCGGCGCAACGAGACAGGCGGGGTCTTCTAGACGCTGTCTTTGGGGGGGAGCCGACAAAACTCCAGAGAGCTATCGTGGATGCAGTCGCGTGGCTCTGTGTTGTCGATACAGAACATTACGACGCCGTCAATAGGGTGGGCTGGGCAATGAAGGAAGAGGAAGACATAGCAGTTCGCTCCCAGAAAGATAATATTTGCAAGCAGATGGAGCATTGGTAGAAATCTTCAAACCAGGTGGACACAGTTACTATAAAGGGGCGTGAGGGAAAGGAGGAATGTTTGCTCACAGAACTGTCACAACAGTTTCGTGACCTCCCGTCAATAATTCTGTGTTTAGTTAGGGATAGAGGAGACGCTAACGGTTTGTACGACACTGTCCACTTTGCGAGTCAGTAGATTGTGCGATGCAGCGGCAGCAATTTTGGTATCACCACCTATCGTGAAACGCAAGACATTGACTTCGGTCACCGTCGACCGCAGTGCCGATCGATCGCATGAGGTTCGGCAAGTCGTGATTTTTGTATTTTTATGACTTATTTCACTCCATTATCTCTACCGTTCTAATCTCTTCATCCTAGAGCGGCACTTACGTTTAACCTCCTGTTGTTGGATGGATTTCAATGTTTGTCTTCTTCTACAGTGTTTGTCCTCTACGACTCCCTGTGCCATCATTGCACCCGTTCTTTTACCGTGTCCCTTCTTCTTGTCAATGTCTTCTACAATTTCGTTTCCTCGCCAATTTTGCGGGGAACTTCATTTCTTGTCGGCCCACTTACTTCCCAAATCCACTGAAACAAAGCATCTCAAACTTCTGAGTTTCCATAATTCATTTCTATACATTTGTGTTTCAGTCACATTAATAGGAATTTCATTTTAATGGTAATCGTGTGTTTGGTACTAGTAGACCTGTTTTGCCGAGAAATGCTCTCTTTATGTGTACTAGTCATTCCCCCCCCCCCCTTTCTTCTCCCCTTTGAGTCGTGTGCTATTTATTATTTCACCTCTAAACTAGCAGAATATTTTTGATTTGATTTTTAATTCTTACAACACAATCACATGAGAATTTGACAATGCTGTAATCAGTTTCGACCAAACAATTGTCATTATCAGACTGTCACTAGCAAAAAAAAGGAGAGGGGATAAAGGATCATCATAAAATTTGTCAAATAACGATCTAATTAGTAATAAAAATTATTTAAGATTTTTGTAACTGTTTAGATAGTTTTATCTCGCATTGTGCCAAAGATTTCTATTCAACATGCCAAAGTAAGTACTTCATTTGCGAATTAGCATCTATATCTGTGAACGGAATATTTCATTCCGCTATAAACCCTCGATCTGTATCTACTATTACCTTTGCTTATGTTAACAACGCAACAGGAAAGTTACGTCGCTGACTGCAGCATGTGTTTTTATGTACAATGATATTATGTCATTACGTAGGAAGTTAGTAGGTAGGTTTTGTACAGGGTGATGTGAAATAGCTTAATGGATGACGGGGACGAATAAACACATCAATTTTTAGGAAGGGACTCTGCTCGTGAAATGACCGAGTCGAAAGCTATAAGCGAAAATCTTTCTGATACCTATGGTTGGAGAATACAAGTACTGGTATTGTTGATGCTGAGACTGTACGGTAGGCGACTTTCAGACGTGGCAGTAGTGACCAAAATATGAAAACACTAAACATAGTCTCTAAGATGCACACCTTAAACGGTATGAACAGTTTCTCATATTTAGTTTCCATACTTTTGTAGGAAATAGTACGAACCAAAAAAGAAACAAGTCCAGCTGTAACACGTCCGGGGGTACAAATGGATAGGGACCCTTAAACTGGTGGTCGTTTTGACCGTTTCTTGACCTTGCGCCCTGTGCACACCACGTAACTGATAATCCCGCGGCAGTCGTATTGTTCTGCTCCACACTGCTGCTGGCTTGCCTGAAGTTATCTATCGCAATATGCAAGCGGGTTTAGGGGAGTCACTCAACGTTAAAACACAACAATGTTCTACGTCTGGTATGAACAACTACATTCTGAGACGATAAAAGAAAATCGCAAGTTGCACTGTTTACATTCTAATTCATAAGTGTTTATTTCAATTAATGAATGATTACCAGTCCACAGTATCACTGAGACGAGCGATCGCGTAACCGACACGACGCGGGTGATTGTTGATGATGCGGAAGCACGAAAGTTCTTACGCTCGTCACACATACACAGATGTTTGGTACCAGTCTTACTTGACACAAATAATAAATTTTAACACTGTTCACAAAATTAAATTTACAGTTCACAGTTCTCAGTTGTACGAGCGTGCACGGAACCGTAGTGGCGCGGTTGATTGTTGATGATGGGGGACGCGATGATCGAACGCACGTTCTCACGCTCGCTACAAGACACTGGCACTTAAATGCTCTTTTGTGGTAAATAGTATTACTGATTCACATTATCTCATTCTTGGAGACCGAACACGGCGCGGATGATTGATGAGCGGTACCACGCGCAACGAGAGGATACACAAATACGTCATTGGCGGCAGTGCTCACTTTTAATTACATCATTATGAACTTTCCTCTGAATCAGTTCCATATTCCATCACTTTACTGTAATAGCACTTGCAGCAATACTTTAACTTCCATAATAACAATGCTTCTTACATGCAGAGCTACCCACAACACACCGTAACAGTTCCGTGTCCCGCACTCGACTCGACAGACGCGGCTGTCCGCAAAGATATTCCGCAACCAAACCAGCGATATGACAGTACTCTTACACAGTGTAAATATGGGCTCTAAAACACATACCTTAAAAACTATGGGCACTTGTCCAGTAGAAGATGAAAACGTGCTCAAAGCTCTTAAGGTATGCATTTTAGAGCCATATTTACTGGACTTTTTTTCTTTTTTTGGTCCATGCTAACTCCTCCCAAGATTTTTGAACCAAACAGTTGGGAGTGAAAGATATTTCTTTTGCGGTGTCGAAGATGAGCAACTGCTCGTAGCTTTTAAGGTACGTGTTTAGGGCCCGCGTTTACAAGACTTATTTTCCTTGTTTTGGTCCATACTACCACCTCTGAAAACGGCCTACCCTGAAATCGTATTAACAACGGTATCGGTGCATATGCTCCACTGTCAAAACAATTTATGCTTATAACTTTCAGCTCGGTTGTTTCCGGACCAAGGTACGTTAACTTACATTAGTACATTGACACTCCTCCATCATTCTTGAAAATTTCTACCATCATCACGAAATCACCCTGTAGCCATTATAATCATTCTTTATGACGTCTTTTTATATATTGAGGGTTTCATGACGACCACTGCCTGCTCGAAACGGCATTGTGAAATAAGTTTGTGATAATGTCAAATGTTCAAATGTGTGTGAATTCGTTAGGGACCAAACTGCTGATGTCATCGGTCTCTAGACTTACACACTACTTAAACTAACTTATGCTAAGAACAACACACACACACCCAGGCCCGAGGGGGAACTAGAACCTCCGGCGGGAGGGCCCACGCAATCCGTGACATGGCGCCTCTAACCACGTGGCCACTCTGCATGGTCGTGATAATGTCAGTCACTCCTTTGACAGTAAGGAGACGAGGTACTGGCAAAATTGAAGCTGTGAGGACGAGTCGTGAGTGTGCTTGGGTAGCATAATTGGTAGAGCACTTGCCCACGAAAGGGCCGGCTGGAGTGGCCGTGCGGTTCTAGGCGCTACAGTCTGGAGCCGCGAGACCGTTACGGTCGCAGGTTCGAATCCTGCCTCGGGCATGGATGTGTGTGATGTCCCTAGGTTAGTTAGGTTTAAGTAGTTCTAATTTCTAGGGGACCTGAGGTCATCAGTCCCATAGTGCTCAGAGCCATTTGAACCATTTGAACCCACGAAAGGCAACGGTCCCGAGTTCGAGTCTCGGTCCGGCACACAGTTTTATTCTGCCGGGAAGTTTCGGTGAGTCATTTTTTCTAAACTCCTCACACTTCATCTACCACTTGGTCCAACACTGCTCTGTCATGTCTGCCACTCATATCATTATCCTCGACTGTTTCGCTTTGCTTTGGTTTACCTTCAAATCATATTCTGCACTCGGTTGAGTTTACATTCCAACCCATATTCAGTTATCTCCCAATAGAAGAATCTCCTCCTTAAGATAGAGTACTGATATCTGGATCACCATCACAGCACCCTGATTACCGAGCTTAACTAACAGGGCATCGTTTGCACTCTATGCTTCCGGAGACATTCTACTTGCAATGCTGACGAGGAAGGCTACTACAGCCGAGGGCACGTTGCTTCAGAAACAGGATACGCAAAGAAAAGAAGAAAAATATTGACCCAAACTCTTGGAATCAGGTGCTGATGTCGCCAGCGCAAAGAGCAGACTGGAAGCAGAAGGCGTCGCAGTGGCGTCGCTGCGTGGCCGGTCGTAAAGCGACGGGTGCCGGAGTAGCGGTCGCTCCGGATGTCCTCCGAGCCCTGCCCACTGGCCACAGCCGCTGGTGCTATCGATCTGGGGCGACGGACGTCCGCCGCACGCCGCGACCGAACTTCATCTTCCTCATCCTTCCACTCCACTTTCCTTTGCTTTCGTCATATGATATGCCCATAACAGGTATATTCAAAGTTGGTATTTACGAGACATCGTTTTTCGTCTACTCTTCTCAGACAGATGGCGCTGTCGGAAAAAAAAGTCAGTGTGCTAGGTGTGACATGTCCGGGGTGTGACCAAAAGGGAACGAGACACATCATGACTAAGAAATTACAAAGATTTACAAATAAAAGCGAAGAACCCAAAAGTCATAATCGTAAACCTACTCACTGTCGGTGCTGCAATTCTCTGTGACACGTAGAACGGCCACCAGAGTACATTAGTGTTAATCGTGTGTAATGCTGTTAAAGTTCTTGAGGTTGTTCAGAGTCTTTACTTGTGAATTAATTAATCGTTGTTTTATATATATAAAGTTCATATGAACATAGCTGGCCCGTGTGGCCGAGCGGTTCTAGGCGCTTCAATCTGGAACCGCGCGCCCGCTACGGTCGCAGGTTCGAAACCTGCCTCGGGCATGGATGTGTGTGATGTCCTTAGGTTAGTTAGGTTTAAGTAGTTCTAGGTTCTAAGGGGACTGATGACCTCAGATGTTAAGTCCCATGGTGCTCAGAGCCAACTGAGCCATATAAACATAGGACCGCAAATGTTTGGTTACGGAGTTGCCTGAAATTCAACAACTTCGCTAATATGAAGCGATCGCCAAACTGTACGAGGTCAAAGTAAAGCATGAGTTCCATTTATATTCTTGTTACCGATCTGGTGAAACTAATAAAACATGTTCCAGATGTATATCCGCGGTAGTTTTCAGAACATTCAGAGAAGCAAACATTATCACACCAGTAAATTTGTTTACTTTCCATTAAGACTGTAGAAACGTTTATGTCGTTGTTGACAACCATTAGTGAGTTATTTCAGTCGTTTCCTAACGTTGAAATGAGTTAGTTTTCTGTATTGTTCAGTGAAAGAGCATAACAAAAACACTATTTTTAAGCGAAACCACACAGTAACTGTTGTGATTTGTAGATTATTTATGAAATAGGAATCGGTCGTGGTGCTACACGCCAACGGTCACCCAGATTGCTCGATTTAACACCAATGGATTTTTGTGTATGGGGATAGATGAAAGACATAGTTTATGAGGACAAAGTCAATACACGTGTGGCATTACTTGTTCACATTATGAATGCAATAGAGGAAGTTAATAGCAACCCTGTGAAACTTAAACGAGCAACAAAATGTGGCAGCTAAATGCAGTGAACTCTGTGGAGACATTTTTGAATATTTAGTGTGAATTTATTGTGAAATTGTAAGTACACTGTACAACTTACTTAAAACTCAGCATTGTTTTTTCCGGTTTAACTTGAAATCAAGTGTGCTATGGTATTAATAAAAGCAGATTATCTGACACAGTCATACAGTTTTAGTTAATGTTATTACCATCATTTTTCCAAAATTAAATTCTCTACAAACTTCTGTTGAAAACTTCGCGCAGCTGTCTGGAATTTGAAAAACAAATTTGGCCAGTATTTAATAAATTAAAATTTTTACGAAATCACTTCTTTCCTTCTTTGCAGATGTAAGTCTGGGACATGTTTTATTAGATTCGCCAGATCAACAACTACAAAATAAATGGAAATTGTGAGTTACTTTAATCTCGTACAGTTTTCTATGGCTTCATATTAGCGAAGTCACTGAATTTCAGGCAAAATATTTTATTAGCCGTAGCTCCGTAACTAAACATATGCGGACCTATGTTTACATAAGCTTTTTTCTTCAGTGTTACTTGTGGAATAACATATCTTCGTGACTCATACTATATATATATATATATATATATACATATATATATATATATATATATATATATATATATATATATATAAGCCGGCCGGAGTGGCCGAGCGGTTAAAGGCGCTACAGTCTGGAACCGCACGACCGCTACGGTCGCAGTTTCGAATCCTGCCTCGGGCATGGATGTGTGTGATGTCCTTAGGTTAGTTAGGTTTAAGTAGTTGTAAGTTCTAGGGGACTTCTGACCACAGCAGTTGAGTCCCATAGTGCTCAGAGCCATTTATATATATATATGATTTCTACCAAACTTGGTACGCATATCTCTTCCTATCAGACATCAATCGCTTCGGTGGTCTACCTATCGTAGTTCAGGAGGTACGACCTCATAAACACTGACTCACATGGAAAACTGTCGCTTTGTGCATGACTTCTAAATTTATTACGTCTTTGCTACTAAATCATTCGCAATACTTTTTGCTGACAGTAACTGCATATGCCGCTGAGTGTACCTACAAAAGTATCTTGTTGAATGATACGTAGCTCTGGAGATGTGACGTCATAAATACTGAGGTGCGTGAAATACTGCTCATCATGCTATTAACTCTACTCGCGACATATTTCACAGACCGTATCCATTTATGCCGGAATATAAGTGCACAAATATATATCATTCTACGACACATGCCTCAAGAGATACACCGAAACGCCAAAGAAACTGGCGTAGCCATGCGTATTCAAATACAGAGGTATGTAAACAGGCAGAATACGCCTCAGCAGTCGGCATCACCTATATAAGACAAGTGTCAGGCGCAGTTGTTAGATCGGTTATTACTGCTGCATCGGCAGGTTATAAAGATTTAGGTAAGTTTGAACATGATGTTATAGGTGGCTCACGAGCGATGGGACACAGCGTCTCTGAGTCAGCGATGAATTGGGGATTTTCCCATACGACCATTTCACGAGTGTACCTTGAATATCAGGGATCCGGTAAAATATCAAATCTCCGGTATCGACAAAAGATCGTGCAGGAATGGGATCAACGACGACTTAAGAGAATCGTTCAAAATGACAGAAGGACAACTCTTCCGCTCGAGCCGCGGTGGCCGAGCGCTTCAGTCCGGAACCGCGCGACTGCTACCGTCGACGCTTCGAATTCTGCCTCGGGCGTGGATGAGTGTGATGTCCTTAGGTTAGTTAGGTTTAAGTAGTTCTAAGTTCTAGGCGACTGATGACCTCAGGTGTTAAATCCCATAGTGCTCAGAGCCATTTGAACAACTCTTCCGCAAATTACTGCAGATTTCCATGCTGGGCCATCAATAAGTGTCAGCATGCGAAACATTCAACGAAACATCATCGATATGGGTTTTCGGAGCCGAAGGCCCACTCGTGTACCCTTTATGAGTGCACCACACAAAGCTTCCTGCCTCGCCTGGACCCGTCAACACCGGTATTGGTCAGTTGATGCCTGGAAAATTGTTGCCTGGTCGGAAGAGTTTCGTTTTTAAATTGTATCGAGCAGATGGACGTGTACGGGTATGGAGACAACCTCATTAATCTATGGACCCTGCATGTCAGCAGGCAACTATCCAAACGGTGGAGGCTGTGTAATGGTGTGAGGCGTGCGCAGTTGAGTGATGTGGGACCTCTGATACGTCTAGATACAAGTCTGACAGGTGACACGTGCGTAAGTATCCTTTCTGATCACCTGCATCTATTCACGTCCATTGTGCATTCTGACGGACTTCGAAAATTGCAGCAGGAAAATGCGACACCCCACACGTCCAGAAATGGTAGAGCCTGGCTTCAGCAACACTCTTCTGAGTTTAAACACTTCCGCTGCCCACCAGAATCACCAGATATGAACATCAAGACACACGGAGTGGCCGTGTGGTTTGGGTGCCATGTCACGGATTGCGCGGCCCCTGCCACCGGAGGTGTGAGTCCTCACTCGGACATGGGGGTATGTGTTGTTCTTAGAATAAGTTACTATAAGTGGTGTGTAAGTCTAGGCTCTGATGACCTCAGCAGTTTGGTCCCTTAGGAATTCACTCGAGATTGAACATTTTTTATGAATGTCATCGAGCATATTTGGGATGCTTTGCAACGCGTTGTTCAGAAGAGATCTCCACCCCCTCGTACTCTTACGGATTTATGGGCAGCTGCGAAGGATTTATGGTGTCAATTCCTTCCAGAACCACTTCAGACATTAGTCGAGTTTATGCCACATCGTATCGCAGCATTTCTGGTTGCTAGCGGGGGCCCTACATGATATTAGGCAGGTGTACCAGTTTCTGTGGTTCTCCAGTGTATGACGTCCTAAATACTGAAATCTGATATGTCTAAAAATTGCGGGCTCGTTTAGTAAATATTAAAACATGTACTCTTTACTACAAAGACGCTCCTATAACCATTTCAACACAAGTAAATCCTCGGCACCTGGCAGCGTTTATGACAGCTTTCAACTATGGAGTGCAAACGACTATACTCGTCTATAGAGTTATGTAGAGTCGTTGTCACAGAGCGTCTACACTCTACAAAGTCGCATTGTAGACATGCGGTTCTAGGCGCTTCAGTCTGGAACCGCGTGACCGCTACGGTCGCAGGTTCGAATCCTGCCTCGGGCATGGATGTGTGTGATGTCCTTAGGTTACTTAGGTTTAAGTAGTTCTGAGTTCTAGGGACTGATGACCACAGATGTTAAGTCCCATAGCGCTCACAGCCGTTTGATCAATTTTTTTTTTTTTGTAGACATGCGAAGCAGCCGCACTCCACGTACAGAAAGTGTCTGGTATGTATTACTCAGTTTCTACTCCAGGAGTACGTATAAGCTTTAGTTTCTAATAGAAAATTGGCAAAATAGATACTCGGGTAATTCAGGGCTTGTTCAAAAATGGTTCAAATCGCTCTGAGCACTATGGGACTTAACAGCTGAGGTCATCAATCCCTTAGAACTTAGAATTACTTAACCTAACTAACCTAAGGACATCACATACATCCATGCCCGAGACAGGATTCGAACATGCGACCGTAGCGGTCGCGCGGTTCCAGACTGAAGCGCCTAGAACCGCTCGGCCACACTGGCCTGCTCCAGGTTTGTCAGGTAATGTAAAGATAAATGGTAGCAGTGTGATCGGAAATGTTTATTGTGCTACTGGCGACACTGGTGTTATGAATCTGGCACAACAAGTTGTTTATTGGTTGGTTGTTTTGCTCGGTGCCGTTCCTACCACTCGCCAGTGTCGAAAGCGGAATGCATACAGGAGCGCACGGAAAACGCTATCCAGTAATGGAGTGGCTAACGAGCCCCTTGTAGCCGGCAGTCCCGCACAGCAGTGTACTTTAATCCCGCCGGCGCGGCTGGCAATCAGACTTTGTTTACGCCGCGGTGCTGTGCGGAGGGACTGCGCTCACTACAGGAGACAAGTACGGACGACGGCCACAATGCGGACAGTGATTTCGTGGCAGAGCAGCGCCTAATAGCGCACTGAAGGCGGCCGCAGCGGGGAGTCTGTGGGATAAATCTCGTAGCGGGAGACGAGGGGGCGATGTGTGTTACTGATGGCTCATTTCTGTCCGAGGGGGACCTCCCTGAGGCGCTGTAATAAATTTCATCCCAACAGCACACTTGTTTCGGAGAGTCTGCGGTGGCTGACAGGGAGTGGGGGGAGAGGAGGAGGGGGGGAGAGAATGCTTTGGAACCTCGCACATTCATTTCTGATCCTAACGTCTGCACGCTTTGGTAACCTTGTTACTAAACTGCTGCTGCTGCAGAATTTTCTGCTGTGAACAATAATACCACATCATGTAACGATGTTACGTAGCACAAGATGATTTAAAAGTGACAAATTCGGAACTTGAGAGTCATTTTCATAATCTAAAGACTTCCCCTACTGCCGCAAGCACTTTGCTGAGCCTCACTTTTCAACTTTTACTAGTTTCAAGACTCTTATGATAACTCAATGTCCACTTCGTGTATTTTTAGGGTTTCGTAGACAAGAAGAAAACAGAAGCTTTCGAAATGTGGTGCTACAGAAGAATGCTGAAGATTAGATGGGTAGATGGTGTAAGTAATGAGAAGGTACTTAACAGAATTGGGGAGAAGAGGAATTTGTGGCACAATTTGACTAGAAGAAGTGATCGGTTGATAGGACGCGCTCTGAGGCATCAAGAGATCGTCAGTTTAGTATTTGAGGGCAGCGTGGAGGTTACAAATCGTAGAGGGACACCAAGAGATGAATACACTAAGCAGATTCAGAAGGATGTAGGTTGCAGAAGGTACTTGGAGATGAAGCAGTTTGCACAGGATAGAGTAGCATGGAGAGCTGCATCAAACCAGTCTCTGGACTGAAGACCACAACAACAACACCTCAGTCAGTAGTAACGGAACCCTTACGGCATCACTTTTTGCCCGTCTCTCTGTATGTCCGTCTGTTAAGACCTCTTTCACTCCGGAACGGGTGTAAGAACGAAGTTGAATTTTGTTTTCGGGTAGTAACGTCTTCGTTCCGTTGATGGTGTAAAAAATTTGAGCTTCTGACTCAATGCAACGAAATGATACGACCATTTGTGTGACATACTTTGATACTCGCAGACTCACTGATCAAGTTCTACAGATTTCATTTTTTTTTTAAGTTTCTGTTCTGGTGTTCTAAAGGAATAACGTGCTTGGAAAATGGCCTCAGTCGGGCCACAGCTTTTCCAGTCTTCTTTTTGTTCTAGCCATCACAACTCAACGATTAGAGAAGTGACCAGAAGAAAACAAGTGGTCCGGATTCCAAGTTAAACTGAGGTCCCCTTGATCCGGTTGGGTAACTGGGATAGATTGGGGACAAGTAAGTCACCGTAGTGGCGTCCAATAGATATTTGCATCTGGCCTTGGAGCCACGCGTTATTATTATTATTATTATCTACACTCATAATTTTCTACGGAAGTGCGAGGTGAATACGCACTGTCCCATTTCTTAAGTGACTTCATTGACGCCTTTGGCTGCAAAATCATTTATTTTTAATGCTGCGAAACTGCTTCTATCTCTCGAATGGCAGTTGCAAATGTGCCTTCCCAGTGTATGTTAAAATATTCAAGCACACACGTAAGTAAAGTGTAACACTACGTTTCTTAAGAAAAGTATTTATTTTCTAGGTGACATGTTTTATCTGTCATTCTGAATAAAACATTTAGTTTATTTAAAATGCATTTCGTATGATTACAATTTCGAGTAGAATTTACAGACACATTTGTCCGACAGCAGGTGGTTTACTTTAAGAAGCAATCATGCATCTCCAGACAAAGACGGGTCATGTATTATTCTTTTATCCGTTCTAAGAAAGTTAATATAGCACATTCCTTTTCCCGTTGAAGAAAGCCGTTTATTATTATGAATGACCCAGGTTTGCGTTTCGGCTTTGATAAATAGGGGTTTAAAAGGAAAGCTGTTGAAATTGTAGAACCTACATACATCTAAAATAGTTTAACTCAGCCTCATGTCATGCTAGTGTAAGCCATAGTTCCATATACAAAAACAATAATTGATCCTGTGACTATGTCGTACAGGAAATTAGGTTTCATCTTAGTAGCGTGGGTCTGTTTTGCTACATACAAAATGGAGCCTCGCATGAGAGCTTTGCGTGACGGAGTTTTCACCGCAATAGGCGACTTTGGCCACAATGGTTTCCAATTTTAGTACATTTTTCGGATTATTTTGCGAAGAGTATCTGCTTCAAAATTAACAAGCTTCATATCTCTGTACTTGTCTTTTCAAGCGCTTTCGGATGCCGTTAAGAAAGTATGTCATTCTTTTTAAAAAAATCATACTTGCTACAATATCTCGATCGATGCAACAATTAAGAAAGTTTAACACGTAGCAAAGTACATGACACTTAGCATACTATCATTTGCCGAAAACCTCGTTTCGTTATCTGGAACCGTTCACGAAATAACAAGAGTGTTACGTCTTACATGACTAACTTTGTATATCTCTGAGATTTTCTAAAGTTTTGACATGTAGTGACGTATAATGTCAGTTCCGTGTTATTCTGCTATGTAACTGCCATTTACAAAGCATTATGTTAATGCTCTGTTTTGCAGTTGGTAATGGCCATAATGCTTAGAGTATGATAGTGTATTTTTTGAATAAATAGCTTTTAGGTAGAAACGATCATGATGTCTTTTAAAAATATGCGTGACTGAGAACCCGAGCCATGAAAGTTAATTACTTGAGGTATAGCTCCAACGTTCCTTTTTTTCTCTGTATAACCGTTTGGTGTAATATTCATAGCATTTGGTTTAAAAGTTGTTTGGACGCGGCTAAATTTCACTTTTGTTGCACCCATTTTCTTTGAAGCTATCCGTTTTTATGGATAATGTTATAAAAACAGTGAAAACAGCTTCACTGCATGAGCTGTGCGGTACAGAGAAAGGGATACTTTAATTTAACCAATGGCAGCCCGGATGTTATCATGGCGCCACTGTAGCTGAAAAAACACTACATCGTAACAGTGTTGCTCCTGACAAGAATAGATAGAATAAGATTTACTTCTTCAGAACAATTTTCTGGGTCTACGCTGTTTTAGCGAGTGTTTTGCCTTCAGAAAAGTTAGCTTCCCCTGTGTTATGCCTCAGTTTTTTGGTGTGTTCTTGAATATTTGCTTTTTTTAGAGTCTGTAAAGATTACCTAGCTTATTCTTCTAGTCCTCGTCACTGACGATTTTATTTCATAACCACATTTCCGTCACTCTGTCTTACGAAGCAATGATGTAAATAAAATAAATTTAGAAGAATGGGATTGATTGATTCAGGGTGGTTATGGGACTAAACGGCGAGGTCATCAGTCCCGTAGAGTGGGATTTAAAATTATTATATTTATATATAATTTATGGGTGGGAGGATATCAGTGACAAGATTCGCTGATATTTCTAACCTTAATGGAAGTGAAGCATAATAACAGAACCTGCTGAACGGAATCATGTACTTAGTGTAGATGTAAATTGAGACGAAGCTTGAGAGGCATAGAAGAGATGATATTAACAATAGAGTTAATATCTAAGTACAACGAACGACACATGAAGCACAGGCGAAGAGGGCTAAAAGAGTTATAAAGAAATTTCTGTGTGTCTGGAGCACGGTAATGTATGGTAGTGCATCATAGACTGTGGGGAAACCAGGAAGAAGAGAATCTAATCGTTAGAGAAGTGGTGCTGTAGAAAGATGTTGAGTATTAGATTGACTAAAAAGACAAGTAATGTAGTCGTTCTCTGCAGAATATGTGAGGAAATAAACATAGGGAAAGCACTGACAAGAAGAGCAGACAGGATGGGAAGATATGTGTTAAGCCATTAGGAAATGACCTTTATGGCACTAAAGGAGCATTGGAGGCTAAACACTGTAGAACTGTAGATTGGAATACATCAAACAAGAGAGGAATTCTTGATGGGGCACGGGCCAAAAAAAGGATGGTAACATCGTGAAACGATGTCTGATGCAAGAACGTTCCTGGATGCTAAAGAGACCGACTCCGACATCCTTTCTGGACACTGAGACTCGGACATGGGACCTTTGACGGTCAAGTTCGCTACCGACTGAGATATGTAAACATGCGTCACGACTCGACCTCACAGCTTTGCTTCCGTCAGTACCTCTTCTCCTATCATTCAAGCTTCACACATCCTCTCCAGTCTATCTTATGAGACTAGCACTCCTAGAAACAGGTACGAGATGAAGTACTGGCAAAATTAATGCTGTGAGGGCTGTGCGTGATTCGTGCCTAACCATCTCAATTGGTAGAGCACTTGCCTGCGAAAGACAAACGTCTCATGTTAGACTCCCACTTTGGCACACAGTTTTAATCTACCAGGAATTTTGTATCAGCCCACATTCCGCTGCAGAGTGAAAATTCGTTCTGGGTCCAGAATCATCTTTCAAAAGTGATGCGTCGTAAGTGCGAAAAATTATTCGTACCGTGCACTTAAACAGGATTAATCACCTAAAATTTGCACCGCAAATATTGCGGAAATGGAAAGTGATATTGAAGTGCGGTTTTCACAGAATAGATTGGTAGTTAGTGTCTCGTATTGTTCGCCAATCAATAGATTGTAGTAATACTTAGAAATAGTATTTTTTGTGCAAACATACACCTTTTTAAACTGAACAATGCCTACTGATATTTACAAAATAAAATTAGGGTAATTTAGAAGATCAGTGGTGTATGTTGCAGGCTTATAGAGAAAGTCGTTTACGAGATAGCGTATTTTGAAAAGTTCCCACACAGACATTTATACAATACCTGTGTTAGCACACACTGGAAAACAATACTAGTCATGTGGATTCTGCCCAGTAACGAGATAACTGAACGTCACAGGTTGTGTTCAAAATGACCACAGACAGCGGCAGTACACGCTTCCAGTGTGGTACAGAACAACTGGTACGCACGCGCTAGCATTTCAGCGAGATGTCCGAGCACGCTGCAGTAATACATCGCTCCATATCATGGAAGATGGCATATTAGGAGGCTGCGGTATGTGTGCGCGTTCAGTGTTCTGTCCATGATAAACAGACCTAAAAGCTGATCGTTCACTGCCCCACACCACACTTTTATACTCCGTGGATGCTAATGTTCCAACCGACGAAGCCAACGGGGATTGTCAATAGATCAAAAGTGCATGTTTCGGGGGTTTACCTGCCCATATTTGGTAAATATGTCTTCATCACTAAACAAGATACATGACTTATCTGGAGCATCCAGTCTTAAGACCCATGTACAGAAATTAACACGATTCTCATAATCGTTTCTACGCAGCTCTCGAAGGAGAGATATGTGGTAAGTCACTTCTTCTCGTGCGATTGTGCGGAACGTGTCGTCCCTTGCTTCCTTCTGTTGCTAGGTATTACACCATCACCTTCACATAACTGGTTGAAGAGGTGGATAAATAGTTTCCGAGATGATTGAAGTGTTCTGGGATATCTTTCCGCATACACAGTACAAGAACGAACTGGTTTCTTCGAACGCCTCCATATACCATGAACATGTCGCCTGTCGCGATGCACTCAAGGAACATACAAACACACTCTAAGCAAACAGGACAACATCGTATGTTGCAACTACGCAAAGTGAGTGCTCGAACAAGTTTCGATGTGGAAATTTTGCACAATATGATATCTCGTAGACAACTCGCACAAGACTCCAGCACCAAACATCAACGACATTATCATCTACTCTAATTTCAGTTTGTTAATGTCAGTAGGCATTGTTCCATTTAACATAGTGTACTTCTACACAGACAATACACTTTCTGAGTATTATTACAGTCTGTTTATTGGCTAACAATACGAGCCCCTAACTACGAAATCCGTTATGAGAAAACAGCACAGGAGTAGCACTTTTCCATTTTCACAATATTTGGAGTGCAAGTTTTAGTTGATTCTCCCTATGTAATTCACCCTATATATTACTCGGTACATTAACGTATGCTCAGTCAGTGAGCTGTTTCTCAATACCTGCCAGTACAGATTTTGTTATAAGCGAGAGAATAGCTTCTATGTGTTTATTACGATGTGGTAAATCATATTTATCCTTTGTATAATTAGTTTTATAATTGCAAATTGTCAATTGTGGTACACATTCTTTTGATTAATAAAACCAGAATTTCTTTTTCTAAGGGTTCGGTGAAAAATATTAGAGAATATCTTGTCCATCGTGACAGTGGGCTGGCTCATCAGTAGCCCTTGTGAAGCTGAGTAATTGAAGCTGCATTCCAATTTTGAGGAATTATCATCCTACTTAGTCATTCGGAAGATAATCTTAACAATTGGTTTTTTATAACTTCCTGTACTGCTTTAATCACTTGTCCACAAACACTAAAATCTCCACACGCTCTATATGTCTTTATGTGCCTCTTATAAAATTACTTCCGTAACGTCTTTATAATCATTATAGTCTATATGAGTGTTTGATCCATCTCTAGAACCAACAATCATTTTAAAAAATCTTCTAATTTCGACATATTTCTATGTCTTTTTCTACCACTCTACATGCAATCTCAGGTGAAACAGTGTTATGCCTGCACAGCCAAAGTGGTATTTTTGCCTCCTGCACACTCTTATAGCCTAAATATTTTCGGTTTTTTAACAGATTTTCGTTGTATTTATTCATATGCTCTCAAGACATTTCCAAATAATTTCGTTTCCTTTTATTGCTTGTTTTCAACACACACATCTTACTTGTTTCATTAAAAATTATCTTTTTTTACGTGTTCTTCGTAACGGCGACATCACTTTGTTTCCTATTACTGGTGATGTTCTGAAAGAGATATGTCCTGTTTTCAGGAAGCGTGTAACTGCCGTAGAATAGCCAGATTTTTGGCGTCTCCCTGCGGTATCAAACGGAGAGTGAGCAGAAGCGTAATGTTTATACTCTCAGCAAGAGGCTGCAGCCAGCTTGGCTCATTAAACCGATGTACTGGAAACTGTCAACGGGTGCGCCTCTCGCGGAAGTGCGGAGCCGAGCGTCAACGCATTTGCTCGGTCCGTGTTTCGGACGTAGATAAATCTAGAGGGCTGTGAAATTCCGCGTTATATATGGTGATATAAACATGACTGGTACATTATTACAGATGTATTCTGGAATTTAGCTCACCGCATCATCATAACCGAGTGTCAAAACGCGGGAGGCCGCTGAAATATTAACGCGGACACGGAAGCGATACATCACCTTCAGAATCTGTGCCCTAAATATTTAACAGTGGCTCCGAATGGAGGCGCACTTTCTGTATTTGTATATATACGTCCGCATGAATAATGCATGCGGCTCGTCTTATTGAACAGGAAACTGTGTTTGAATAACTGAGGCCGGCCGAGTCGGCCCGGAACGGCTTGTGATGCAAGCGGCAGACGGAGATAGAGTAGAAGAAAAAAAAAAGCTAAAAGTGCCGACGCCAGTTGATCTTCGGTCCTGCGTCGGGAGTAGACTCGCTTCTCATTCGCCGATGCTACTTCTTGTCCCGAAATTTAAATTCAAAGGTGTTTTTGTTCCTGCCCGTGCCAGCTGTTTCAACGTTTAGGAGACAGTGAGCAGATGTATTGGAATTTATTTTTGGTGTCTACTGGACGCACGTTCAGTGCTCCTTAAAGATATTACCAATGAAATTTTATGATATTCCAAATGACAGCTAAGGCATCTGTAACAGAACTAAAACCAACAAGTCTTTAGGAGGAATCACTACTACATTTTAAGCATTCAGTGCTGAAATGTGCCTGGTGGTATTTCCCAAGAATGATACTGAAACATCCACTTAGAAAAATTTATGAATTACTGTGCTGATAAACTTCTTACATTGTTTGCTTTTAAAACAGCTGAACAAAACTGAACGTACTCAAACATTCACTAAAGTGACACACAATACTTTTAGCGCAACACAATCTGACTTTCAATAATCCCTACAAAAGAATGGCCCTGATTAACATTAACCTATACCTTACACAAATCACTTACCTCACAAAGATCTTCGTTACTCAAGCTACTGCAATACAGCGAGCGCCACTACTGCCAGCTAAATAAAAGATTCAAACTACTGAAGGCACAAACTACTGATAGGCATAGTTAGCAAATGAAAGATTTTGATAGAGAACAAACAATGTATTTACCTTAATAGTGTTGAAAAGTCATAATATACATAGCAGTTCATGACACCCAGTCTTACAAATTTCAAAACTCCGCCATCTCTCTCCCCACATCCACCACTGCTGGCGGCTCACCTCCAACTGCTCAACGCTACGCGCTGTTCACATCCAGCTGCCCAACACTACAATGGCAGACAACAATGCAAACTAGCCACAGACTGCACATAGCACAGCCAGTGATTTTCATACAGAGCGCTACGTAGCGTTGCCAATAAGAAAACATAAACAGCCTACTTACAATACCACTGATAAGTGGAAGTATGGCTAACTCTGAAAGCTATAAGTTAACAGGCAAAATAAAGCTTCGTATAGTCTCCTTTTCTTACATGTAAGGCTGAATTTTTGATTCCAAAAAAAGCACGAACGTGTGTGTGTGTGTGTGTGTGTGTGTGTGTGTGTGTGTGTGTGTGTGTGTGTGTGAGAGAGAGAGAGAGAGAGAGACGTAGTTTATAGGCTGTTTTTATACATGTACTAGCTATTATCTGCAGCTGCATTCGCATAGTTTTGTTATGATGAGTGATGTTGAGTTAGTAAGCTGTTGTACTTGCAATAATGTCAGCTGACCTCATGTGCCTCCCTGTTCAGGTGACCAAAGCTTGTGATGTGCCCACATGCCTCGCTCTCCCAACTGTCCTGTTCCGCCCCCCCCCCTATCAATGCAGGATCCGCAGCATATGCAGTGTCATAGCTTGAGCAATTTGGAGGGGCATGCACAGGGGGCATATCTATGTTCTGTAGTACTGAATTGTCTGTCCGTTATATGAATAGGAGAAAATCACAATGGTATAAATTGCATAGGGTTTATTGAGAGAAAAACGAATTTAAACATTTCAGTGTTTATATAAAGTCACAGCTTATACAAAATTAAACAAAAGATTTATACAAAGTTTTACACTTGAGGAACATATACATGATAAATATCTTAAGGTCTTTGGTATAAGGCGTCACAGTTTGAAATATTCATAAAGTTCACTTGTACCATTATGGTTTCAAAATGTGTTCATAAAATGTCACTTGTATCACTATCCCTTTAAAGAATAAACTCTTTCCTCTTACTCGCTTTCATTCACTTCATCACTATCATAGATGTCAGGATTTCATTCATCATCACCTGATGTGCGGTGTACTGTGGAAAGTGTGAAAGATGATACTGATCACTGCTGCGACCACGGAGACGACCACAAGGGCGACAACGACGTCCTGTTGGTTTTCTGGTAAGCTCTGAATCGGTGTTAGACTCTTATAGAAGTTGTGGCACACTGGATTAATAAACTGTAACAACTACGACAAATTACCAATTTTTGCTTGCCTTAAACACACTGGTCCATGTCGAAGTAATGTAAGTTGTTCAGGTATTGTTCCAGACCTACATGGACATTCAAGATTTACTTTTCGAAGTTGTCTCTCTTCATTCGATGTCTCATTGATGAAAAAGGCTTCTGGTTCAGCTTCATTGTATTGCATCCATCAGAGTGTCTATTTTTCTGTTGATGAGAGGTTTTGAATTTGGTTCTGTAGATAGGAAATCATCTTGCTTCATTTCTTTCAAGTGAAATGTCATCCAGGCATTTTCTATAAGCTTCATCCAATCCTGTGGCACAAATATAAACTGGGTTTGCTATTTCTTCCTCTCATTGTGAGAAAAATCCGCATCATTCTCAAGATAACTATGTCCAGGCACGAGGAATTTATGATCAACAATTTCAATAGAAGTATGAGTAACAATATAGAGCGAAAATTTAGCGAATATTTGATTTCTGTTTTGCCCACCGCACCTATCACTGTAGGCAATAATATGTTAAATACCAGATGGGAATGATTTTACATACTTCACTAAGCAAGAACTAATTGCAGAAGGTCCAAATGAGGCAGTCTTTTCAGACCACATATACATGAAAGCTTGATCTGTTCTGCAGTCACGTATTCCAAGATTAAATGTCCAAAGCTGTCTCTTGTAGTTAATAATATTGGTCGTTAGCATTGGAGTGGGCAATGTTTTTTCAAGGTCGAAAGTAAGTACATGTGTTGAGCCTTCTTTTGACTTCTGTATATCTCCTTTCTTAGCGGCTCCTGTTTGCTCAACTTTCCTTAGGTGCAGATCTTTCTCCAGATTTTGACTTAATTTTGCTGGCATCTACCTCTGCTTTGATTACGTGTTCTAATCGGTCACAAGTATTGCAGGTGTCACAGCGTAGCGTATAAAATGATATATTAAATTCTAAATTGAACACTTTAAGGTAAATGCAGACCTTGACATCTACAGATTTTAATTAAATATTTTTGGAGATAAAAGTTAATCAATAAAATCTACTGAATACAATATGTGCAAATGGAATGTAACAAATGTACCAGACGCCACCTGTTGGTAATAGTGTTATAATTAATATGAATGACGTGTATTCTGCCAATCAATTTTATGTGACGCAGCATGTGAAAGTTGCTGGATTTGGACTGGTTCCTCCTGTAACTGAAATATCAGGTACATTCTGGTGCATTTGATGTTGATTAGATAGGATGAAAAAGGTTCGCTTTCGTGAAATAGTAAATTAGTTTCATTATCGTTACAGATCTGAAGATGGTTCTGAATGAAACGAAACCGGTCATATGAATAAAAAAATTTTGCAATCACGACGGATTATAAGTAACATTATAAATCTATTCAAAACGCATTTCGCGGACAGTAGAGATAAATACTACTGCATGTACTTGCAAAATTAAATTATTGTACAGTGCATAGTTCAGGAGATATGACGTCATAAACATTGAGCTGCGCGAAAACGAAACTACAGGGTGAAATTCGACCGACATGTAGCTCAAACACGTGTACAGATACCCATGAAACATATTAATTACGTGTGAAATATGTTTGACATATGCCTATGCGAGCTCATTCTAACGATTTCAGTCCGATATAGTATACATATTAATTACAATCTGAAAGAAAATTTGTTGGGGTAAGAAACACCAGTCTTCTATGGAGGTGAGTGTGATAATGTGAAGAGAGAAAGGAGGATGAGGAGATGGACAGTGAGGGGGAACAAGGACACAGAGATAGATAGGAGGATGAGCAAATTGACAGGGATAGATGAAGCGGAAGAAATTGGAAGGAGATGGAGGAGGAGGTGAGGAGGAGATGAACAGACAGAGGGGGAGGAGGAAATGGGCAAGGGAACGGGAGATGAGGCGATTGACGCAGAAAGTAAAAGGGAGAAGATGAAAAAGATGAAAATCGACAGGGAGTTGGGAGAGGAGGGGATTGACAGAGGGGCAGGAGGAGATGGAATTAGAAAGTGAAGAAGCTGATGGACTGAGGGGGAAGGAGCAAATCGATAGTGGGCTGGGGGTTTGGGGGGGGGGGGGGGGTAGGAGGAAGAACAGATTGACAGAAAGAGAGGGTAGGAGGAGATAGGCAGAGAGTGGGAGGATGGAGGACATGGACAGAGACAGCGGTTGGTGGTGATGGACAGAGAGATATACTACTAGAAAATAGGAATAAATTCATTAACTGGCATCGCCGGGCATTGAGCTAGTGTTTATAAATATCGGACTGGTACTTCATGGTGCAGTGCTTTGCATTTCTGCCGTTGTAGAAGCCCCAGTTAGTCGCTACTCGGCTGCGATGATGCGCCCTCCTCGTAGTCGAGACCGCTATACGGTCGGGAACTAGAAGTTAGTCTCCAGCAAGTACGCTGTTGGCCCCGACGCCTTCTGCAGCCCTTCCGACGGCGCAGCGCCCCGTTCATTTCCGCCTGTCTGCCTGACGCATCGCTCCCAGAACGTTACTTCGCCAGTCTGCCCCCAAGGCCGATATTCCATTTGCAGCGCCGTAGCTGCGTTCTGTCTCGCTGATGCGGGGCCGTAATGAATACTCTGCAGAACTGTCAGCTACACAGCAACGCCGGTGAAGTTTCTGCGCTGTTTGTCTGTTTCAAACTAGTTGAACGCGCAAGCGCTCACTCACTGTTCCTTCGTCTTTTTCTTCCACTCAAAGCTTCGGTCGCCTCATCAGCTCCTCTAGCGACTTTAGTGTCCCTGTATATTCTCCCTGTATATCTCGTCTCCAGCATTGCATAGATCAAAGACCAAATTATCCTCGACAATAGCAATTTTGAGTGTAAGAGCGGAAGTTCACCCGACTGAAAAACATTGATTTATTCTACTGGAGTGTCTGCCAGTAGTTGAAAACCATAATATGATGCTAATAAAATATGCATCATGTCAAATAATGATTATACATCATTAACGGATCTGATAAGTGCATCCGGGCCATTTTTAGAATGACTGGTATGAAGTGGTAGGGTATCAATGTTACGTTCAAGAAGAAGAAGAAGAAGAAGAAGAAGAAGAAGAATTATGTGTCATAGTATTGTTCTGGGACTTCTGCCAGTTCTTACCACTGGTGGAACTGTACGATGTACTAAAAGATAATTACAATTTCCGTTAAAAAGTCTAGTTAACGTAAGCGTAGTCTATAGGGAACACAGCAATCATTTAAAACAATACTCACTTAAAACAATTTCAATTTATTACCGGTTCCGTTAAGGGGATCATATTACGGCTCGATACCAAAGTCAATCTTAAACAGTACGTTTCTGACTGTGGTACGGAACGGTACTTTGAAGAGAATCTTTTTAGAGTTATAATTCTCAATATTTATAATTATAAAATATTTCAGGTCAAGGTGCAGCTTATAAATAAGAGAAGGGGGTTTTACTTTAATTTTTTTTAGCTGAGTATACTAGAATTGTTTTTATAAGAATATTATTAGCTTTAATTTTTTTTTGGGGGGGGGGGTAATTTTTATTCTTTAATAGTTTTCTGTGGCCGAGCGGTTCTAGGCGCCTCAGTCCGGAACCGCGCTATTGCTGCGGTCGCAGGTTCGAATCCTGCCTTGGGCATGGATGTATGTGATATCCTTAGGTTAGTTATGTTTAAGTAGTTCTAAGTCTAGGGGATTGATGACCTCAGATATTAAGTCCCATAGTGCTTAGAGCCATTTGAGCCATTTTTAAGCCCGTAACGGATTACCACCATCCTAGGTTATCAGCATCGTAACGATTATTATCTGATGATGGCTGTATCTGACGGTCGAAACTGTTAACAAAATCGGATTTGTGTTACTTCTGACAGTTTTATCTGTATTTTGTATCAAGCATTACTAAGCATTTATATTATCTTTGATCGTTTGTGATGTAAGATATGAATGCTGCCATTGCCCGCGAGATGTAAGCTAAGCTCGCGATCTGTAGCATAGTTGATTAGAGTTTTTGGTTTGGAGCTTAGTGGGGGGGGAGGTCTCGATCAAAGGCTTCGTCGACTCTATGCTGGTCTTGACTGCAGATTTCTGGGCCAGCGTTATCGGGTAGCTAATTGCACGACTCGCCTTCAAAGCTCAGGGTTGCACTACACTCGGGTAGCAGAGTACTTGTGGAGTGCGCATAGGGTTGTTAGACTAGGTGGTACATCCACATCTACATCTACATCTACATCTACATCTACATTTATACTCCGCAAGCCACCCAACGGTGTGTGGCGGAGGGCACTTTACGTGCCACTGTCATTACCTCCCTTTCCTGTTCCAGTCGCGTATCGTTCGCGGGAAGAACGACTGTCTGAAAGCCTCCGCGCGCTCTAATCTCTCTAATTTTACATTCGTGATCTCCTCGGGAGGTATAAGTAGGGGGAAGCAATATATTCGATACCTCATCCAGAAACGCACCCTCTCGAAACCTGGCGAGCAAGCTACACCGCGATGCAGAGCGCCCCTCTTGCAGAGTCTGCCACTTGAGTTTGCTAAACATCTCCGTAACGCTATCACGGTTACCAAATAACCCTGTGACGAAACGCGCCGCTCTTCTTTGGATCTTCTCTATCTCCTCCGTCAACCCGATCTGGTAAGGATCCCACACTGATGAGCAATACTCAAGTATAGCTCGAACGAGTGTTTTGTAAGCCACCTCCTTTGTTGATGGACTACATTTCCTAAGGACTCTCCCAATGAATCTCAATCTGGTACCCGCTTTACCAACAATTAATTTTATATGATCGTTCCACTTCAAATCGTTCCGCACGCATACTCCCAGATATTTTGCAGAAGGAACTGCTACTAGTGTTTGTTCCGCTATCATATAATCATACAATAAAGGATCCTTCTTTCTATGTATTCGCAATATATTACATTTGTCTATGTTAAGGGTCAGTTGCAACTCCCTGCACCAAGTGCCTATCCGCTGCAGATCTTCCTGCATTTCGCTACAATTTTCTAATGCTGCAACTTCTTTGTATACTACAGCATCATCCGCGAAAAGCCGCATGGGACTTCCGACACTATCTACTAGGTCATTTATATATATTGTGAAAAGCAATGGTCTCATAACACTCCCCTGTGGCACGCCAGATGTTACTTTAACGTCTGTAGACGTCTCTCCATTGATAACAACATGCTGTGTTCTGTTTGCTAAAAACTCTTCAATCCAGCCACACAGCTGGTCTGATATTCCGTAGGCTCTTACTTTGTTTATCAGGCGACAGTGCGGAACTGTATGGAACGCCTTCCGGAAGTCAAGCAAAATAGAATCTAACTGGGAGCCTGTATCTATTATTTTCTGGGTCTCATGAACAAATAAAGCTAGTTGGGTCTCACATGATCGCTGTTTCCGGAATCCATGTTGATTGCTACATAGTAGATTCTGGGTTTCCAAAAACGACATGATACTCGAGCAAAAAACATGTTCTAAAATTCTACAACAGATCGACGTCAGAGATATAGGTGTATAGTTTTGCGCATCTGCTCGACGACCCTTCTTGAAGACTGGGACTACCTGCGCTCTTTTCCAATCATTTGGAACCTTCCGTTCCTCTAGAGACTTGCGGTACACGGCTGTTAGAAGGGGGGCAAGTTCTTTCGCGTACTCTGTGTAGAATCGAATTGGTATCCCGTCAGGTCCAGTGGACTTTCCTCTGTTGAGTGATTCCAGTTGCTTTTCTATTCCTTGGACACTTATTTCGATGTCAGCCATTTTTTCGTTTGTTTGAGGATTTAGAGAAGGAACTGCAGTGCGGTCTTCCTCTGTGAAACAGCTTTGGAAAAAGGTGTTTAGTATTTCAGCTTTACGCGTGTCATCGTCTGTTTCAATGCCATCATCATCCCGGAGTGTCTGGATATGCTGTTTCGAGCCACTTACTGATTTAACGTAAGACCAGAACTTCCTAGGATTTTCTGTCAAGTCGGTACATAGAATTTTACTTTCGAATTCACTGAACGCTTCACGCATAGCCCTCCTTACGCTAACTTTGACATCGTTTAGCTTCTGTGTGTCTGAGAGGTTTTGGCTGCGTTTACACTTGCAGTGAAGCTCTCTTTGCTTTCGCAGTAGTTTCCTAACTTTGCTGTTGTACCACGGTGGGTTTTTCCCGTCCCTCACAGTTTTACTCGGCACGTACCTGTCTAAAACGCATTTTACGATTGCCTTGAACTTTTTCCAGAAACACTCAACATTGTCAGTGTCGGAACAGAAATTTTCGTTTTGATCTGTTAGGTAGTCTGAAATCTGCCTTCTATTACTCTTGCTAAACACATAAACCTTCCTCCCTTTTTTTTATATTCCTACTAACTTCCATATTCAGGGATGCTGCAACGGCCTTATGATCACTGATTCCCTGTTCTGTACGTACAGAGTCGAAAAGTTCGGGTCTGTTTGTTATCAGTAGGACCAAGATGTTATCTCCAGGAGTCCGTTCTCTGTTTAATTGCTCGAGGTAATTTTCGGATAGTGCACTCAGTATGTCACTCGATGCTCTGTCCCTACCACCCGTCCTAAACATCTGAGTGTCCCAGTCTATATCTGGTAAATTGAAATCTCCACCTAAGACTATAACATGCTGAGAAAATTTATGTGAAATGTATTCCAAATTTTCTCTCAGTTGTTCTGCCACTAATGCTGCTGAGTCGGGAGGTCGGTAAAAGGAGCCAATTATTAACTTAGCTCGGTTGTTGAGTGTAACCTCTAGCCATAATAATTCACAGGAACTATCCACTTCTATTTCACTACAGGATAAACTACTACTAACAGCGACGAACACTCCACCACCGGTTGCATGCAATCTATCCTTTCTAAACACCGTCTGTACCTTTGTAAAAATTTCGGCAGAATTTATCTCTGGCTTCAACCAGCTTTCTGTACCTATAATGATTTCGGCTTCGGTGCTTTCTATCGGCGCTTGAAGTTCCGGTACTTCACTAACGCAGCTTCGACAGTTTACAATTACAATACCGATTGCTGCTAGGTCCTCGCATGTCCTGACTTTGCCCTGCACCCGCTGAGGCTGTTGCCCTTTCTGTACTTGCCCAAGGCTATATAACCTAAAAAACCGCCCAGCCCACGCCACACAACCCCCGCTACCCGTGTAGCCGCTTGTTGTGTGTAGTTGACTCCTGACCTATCCAGCGGAACCCGAAACCCCACCACCTTATAGCGCAAGTCGAGGAATCTGCAGCCCACACAGTCGCAGAACCGTCTCAGCCTCTGATTCAGACCCTCCACTCGGCTCTGTACCAAAGGTCCGCAGTCAGTCCTGTCGACGATGCTGCAGATGGTGAGGTCTGCTTTCATCCCGCTAGCGAGACTGGCAGTCTTCACCAAATCAGATAGCCGCCGGAAGCCAGAGAGGATTTCCTCGGATCCATAGTGACACACATCATTGGTGCCGACATGAGCGAATACCTGCAGATGGGTGCACCCTATACCCTTCATGGCATCCGGAAGGCCCCTTTCCACATCTGGAAAGACTCCCTCCGGTATGCACACGGAGTGCACATTGGTTTTTCTTCCCCTCTCTTGCTGCCATATCCCTAAGGGGCCCCATTACGCGCCTGACGTTGGACCTCCCAACTACCACTAAGCCCACCCTCTGCGACCGCCCGGATCTTGCAGACTGAGGGGCAACCTCTGGAACAGGACAAGCAGCCATGTCAGGCCGAAGATCAGTATCAGCCTGAGACAGAGCCTGAAACCGGTTCGTCAGACAAACTGGAGAGGCCTTCCGTTCAGCCCTCCGGAATGTCTTTCGCCCCCTGCCACACCTTGAGACGACCTCCCACTCTACCACAGGTGAGGGATCAGCCTCAATGCGGGCAGTATCCTGGGCAACCACAGTCGTAGTCCGATCGGGGGATGCGTGGGACGAGCTGGCCATCCCCGACAAACCGCCATCCGGAACCCCACAGTGATGCCCATTGGCAACAGCCTCAAGCTGTGTGACCGAAGCCAACACTGCCTGAAGCTGGGAGCGAAGGGATGCCAGCTCAGCCTGCATCCGAACACAGCAGTTGCAGTCCCTATCAATGCTAAAAACTGTTGTGCAAAGAACGTCTGAACTAATCTACAGAGAGCGCAAACAAATCGACACAAAATTTAAACGGTTATTATAATACAAGACTGCCCAGTAAATGCAGTAATGCTGCCACTTGCGCACTGCTGACACACTGCTCGGCGGCGGAAGGAGACTACGCGATTTTACACTATTCAGGTACTAAAACGCGATGCTACAACTCTCAAATACTATAACACGCCCGAAATTTATGAATTAAACAATGCAAGTACCAAAAACACGCAAAGAAATTAAGAATTAAACTGTGTAACAAATGAGTGAGCTAGGAGTATACGACTTGGTGCTGCAGCTGCTTATCCAACGACGGCAGGGAGCACACTGACTGTGACCAACCGACACTGGCCGTTCAAAACACAAACAGAAGACAAACGACTACGCGAATTTACACTATTCAGGTACTAAAACTCGATGCTACAACTCTCAAATACTATAATACGCCAGATATTTATGAATTAGACAATGCAAGTACCAAAAACACACAAAGAAATTAATAATTAAACTATGTAACAAATGAGTGAGCTAGGAGTATACGACTTGCTGCTGCAGCTGCTTATCCAACGACGGCAGGGAGCAGACCTGGTAATTTGAGGTACTCTGATATAGTCGCCAGACGATAAGCAGACTGCAAAATCCCATCGGGTTCACTTCGACTGTCAAAATTTTATCTTTAAATTGTGGAAGTTTTCGTAACACGTTTTGTGATTTACTACTCTTCGAAAATTCTCGCACTCGAATTATTCTCGGGACCGAGAGCTGGCTGAAACCTGAAGTAGAAAGCTCTGAGACATTTTGCGGCTCATGGAACGTATACCGGAAAGACAGATTAGACGGCATAGGAGCAGAGATATGAATTATCTGAAACACATAATGCAAATACAGGAAGCTAAATACCTCTTTCTATTTTTCAGTTTAAATACTTTTTCAGAAAGCATTTTCTATTTTATTTTAATACTTGAAACATAAAATTTTACATTTGTAAACTGCAAAATGCTTTTTCTGAGTATTTTATTTCGTACTTTCTGATTTTCATTCATTTAATGAGCCATTTATTTATACAAAAATAGTTCCATACGGACAGAGGTGGCGCAGTAGGCACCAAAGGTGTACCTTTCAAATGAATGTAGCCACGATCCTAATTACGAGAAAGACCTGAGTGCACATTATATGCTTTCTGTTATCGTTTGCTTGGTGTAACACGTACCGAAATCAACTAATAATGCCTAGTGATCTCTAAAGGAAGTAAAAGTGGAAAGGAGCATTTTTGTACGATTATGAGTGTACTCACAGGCAATTCAGTATGACAGTACAGCTATACCGTTGTAAACAGTGTCTACATCTATGGAGCACTTGAAAAACTGCTTTTACTTTTCATTGGTAAGGTTAGTGCCTATAGTTTCTATTAGCCATCGATAATATCGGTACCATTGTACTGACGACGCTTATCCAGCGCTACGTTGTAAGCGCAGACAACGATTTCACTGTGGCGACTGTTTGTTTCCTAAGTGGTGGCATGTCAGCTATATCAGTTGCAGAAAATGAGGCTCATATTGGAGGTACATAGGAATTATCTTTCCACAAAAATTATGTACCGGGAAACATGTAATAAAAAATTGCAGAAAATGTATGGCATACAAAAGGAGCTATTAAACAAATTATTTTGTATGCGGCACAGCTGATATTCGGTCTTCATCCAAGAGAACCTATTTGGGTGTAACTGCTTAATGTATCGATTGTCAAAGATCTCAACGAAAAAGTTCAGTTTAAGGAAATACAGAGGCAACGATAAAGTATCTGAACAGATTGTGGACATTTATTCAGAATTTGACTTTAAGCTGCCAAACTCGTGAAATCTTTTATCGGCAATGAATGTTGATGACAATTATTGTTATGTGTTAAGACTAACAGAATTTCTGGAAACATCTGAAGATTTTGAAGAGTTGCAACTGCCTAATCATCAGAGGTATGACACACACACACACACACACACACACACACACACACACACACACACATAAAGTATATATATATATATATATATATATATATATATATGTATGTATATATATGTATGTATATATATGGGCTGGATATGAAAGTAATTAATACAGAATACTTTATGACACAACCATGTCAAAATGTCAAGCATTTTGGAACCTGTGTTCAGGACCTGCTACAGCTTGTGGAACCTATTTAGAATCAACTGAAAATCCCCTACTATCCATGTCCAACACGATGTAATTTATACTATAATTCTGTTCTACTACTCACTATTAAGGATACTGGAATTAGCAGCTTTTAAAGAGACCGCAATACAGTTTCTTAAAGAAACGTTAGAAATGGGCAAATATGCCTACTATGGATGTATTTTGCGCGAGCTAATGTGAATACAAAGAAAGCTAAACAGCTTGCAGTGTTGTGTGCTGATAGAAGTTATTAAAGAAAATTTAAATAGGTGTTTTGAGAAATTCTATAAATCAGAGGAACCGAAAGCCAAGACTGGCATGTTAGCGTCCATATGTTACATTTTTTCCAAAATAAAATTGGTACCGAAAGTTAACAGAGAGGTGCGCTAGATGAAAGAAGTAGAAGAAGAAGAAGAAGAAGAAGAAGAAGTAGAAGAAGATGGGAAGAACTACCAACATTCTGATAAAAACGGTTAAATCTTATTGTATGTTAGTTGACGATTCTAATTCTCCTGTAGCCAGTCATAGTGTCCAAACTACAATAGGTGTGGAACGACTACAATATTTAAAAGATAATGGCAATAGCTTAGACGTCTTGAACGCATGTATAGCTGTGAAAAGTTTTCCTACCAATACAATACTTGCTTATCAAATCCTGCTCCTGCTGAACTTTCCATTGTTGGAATGATAGTGAGGCCAGGTGGGCAGAACATTGAAGATGAAATGTTTGAACAATTATAGGTGTTAAAACCAGCAAAAGAACACGTAAATTTTCACTACGTAGAGGTGTTTGATTTGAATAAAGGGAATTTGAAAACATTTATTTTGCATTTTGTACTTAAATAATTTTATTTATTTAAAGTCATTTTGTATTCACAGTTGAATTTAAATGTTTATAATATACTGCTTTGTACGTTTCTGCAGATGAAGAGGAGCTCTACTGACGTCAAATTTGAGTGTTACAGTAAAGTTACCTGGTCGCATATAACAGGTCCATGTGAAATATGCTAGCGGCTACCTGATTCCGCTGTGACAGTTTTTGTCATTCTAAGAAATCCTATGGTCAGTAGCGCGTTAATACCTTGATCATGCAATACTAGTTGGAGGCGACTTTAAACTACCGAGTATAAACTGGGAAGTCCATTGATTCATTGCAGGAGATGCAGACAGTCTTGCGGAGTACTTTTGAACACCTTTCCGAGAACTGTCTTGAGCAGGTAGTTCATAGTGCACATGCTGTGGAAATATTCTAGACCATGTAACTACCAACAGGCCTGACACTATCGACGGCGTTGGTATAGAGTTGGGTTTTAGTGATCATAATGTCATCATAGCGACTATGGTTACTAAAGTCAATAAATCATTCAAGAAGACTAGGATAATATTCCTGCTAGAAAGAGCAGGTAAGCAGTTGTTAGCATCTTCCATGGGCAATGAATTGACATCATTTGGTTCCAGTACGGTGGACATCGAGGAACTAGGGGCAAAGTTTGAACGGATTATAAATCGTGTTCTAGAGAAGTATATGCCTATTGAGTGGATTAAACAAATAAAAGGCCCACCGTGGTTTAACAACGAAACTCTCAAAATGCTGAGGAAGCAAGGCTGGTACAATCTCGGTTCAAAAGGGAACGCGCAAATGACGACATGCAAAATTTAGTAGAGATCGTGCTTCAATAAAAAAATATCTATGCTTGAAGCATACAACAAATACCATCTTCATACATTAGGGAAAGAAACGTAAAAAATTTGGCGAGAACATGAGAGAATCGTGGTCGTTTGTAAAATCCGGTCTAAGGCTTCCGTTCAGCCACTCGTTGACCAGCCTGGTGTGGCAGCGGAAGTTTACAAAGAAAAAAAAATCTGAATATGGACAATTGCTCAAAAACACCATCGTGAACCATCGCACAGACTTCCGTGTGGACGACATAGTAACAGGCATCCGTGGCTCAGAGGAACAACTGAAAGAGTTGCATACAAATAAGTCAGCAGGACGGGATGGAACCCCAGTTCGGTGTCACAAAGAGTACTCTACGGCTTTGGTCCCTTACTTAGCTTGCATTTATCGCGAATCTCTCACCCAGCCAAAAGTCCCAATTGACTGGAAAAAAGCGCAGGTTACTTCTGTGTGTAAGAAGGGTAAAACAACGGATCCGCAAAATTACAGAACAATATCTTTAACATCGATTTACTACAGAATCGTTAAACTTTCTCTGAGTTTGAATATAACAAACTATCTCGAAATCGAAAAGCTTCAGTCCACGTATGAGCATGGGTTTAGGAAGCATTGTTCGTGCGAAACTTAGTTTGCTCTTTTCTCTCACGATATCATGCGAAACATTGATGAAGATCAACAGACTGTGTATTTCTAGAATATCTAAAGCATTTGACATGGTGCCTCACTGCAGGAATGTGGAATATGTTCCCTGATATGTGAGAGGCTCGAAGACTTCTTAAGTAACAGAACTCGGTACGTTGTTCTCAAAGGGTAGTGTTCGTCAGAGACAAGAATATCGTCAGGTGCACCCTTGAACAGTGTGATAGGGCCGCTGTCATTTTCTGTATACATAAATGATTCGCCGGACGGGATGGACAGCAATCTGCGGCTGTTTCCTGAGGATGCTGTGATGTATTGGAAAGTGTTGTTGTTGCGTGATTGTAGGAAGATACCTAATATTTATAGTTGGTGCGAAATGTAGAAAAATGGAAGCTAATGCGAATGAGTGGGTGAAACAAATCCGTTATGTTCGAATACAGCATTAGCAGTGTGCGGCTTGAATATTTGGCCGTAACGTTGCATAGCGATATGAAATAGAACAAGCGTGTAAGGATGGTCAGTTTCGGTTTATTGCCAACATTATAGCCAAGTGTGGTTCACCGGTAAAGGAGACCACACAGAGAACACCAGTGCCACCCATTGTTGAACACTGCTTGTGCGTTTATCTGCACAATGTTGGATTAAAATTTTGAACAGTTTGGAGCAGCCACTGATTCACTTCTCTGTATTACACCAGAGTGCATCAGCTGAAATCTTTATCACACGAAACAAAAGTCTCTGCAGTCGACTGTAGTTCGAATTGGAATGTGACATAATACATCTGGGCTTTCCACTCCAACTAACAGCGTAAATGCCATGAACAGAAATCTCTCCTTTCCTTGCCTTTGCAACATCAAAACAAGACAACAAGTGTAGCAGTCACCAGTTCACAGTTTTCATACACTCTCTCTCTCTCTCTCTCTCTCTCTCTCTCTCTCTCTCTCTCACACACACACACACACACACACACACACACACACACACACACAATGTTGTGAAAGGTAGTAGGGGTAGCTCTTTACGATCCCAAGAAAATATGTTTTGAAAAAATTTTTCTTGTTTTAGCCAACATGTTTCTCTGTCTCCGAGATAACTGATGGCCAAACTTAATGTGTACAATAATATGTTAAAAAACAAAATATCTGTCAAACAATAACTTTGTGCTGGTTGCGGCTTGGTTTTTCTTAAGAGATCTATGTTTCCTAGGAAGCAAATTCTCAAAAGATGCACACTTTTCGTGGCGCCAATCATACTGCCATCGCTTGGTGTTGTACTGTTTGTGTTACTGTCTTACAATCTGATGGTTGCAAGCTGTCATCAAGAGAGATTACACTGACAGATACATCAGTGTGACAAAATGTGCAATTATATCACTGCTAATGAATGGATGACGATAAGATGTACAGTTACTTATAGCAACAGAAGTATATTAGCATCCAGTTTACAATTTACATTTAGAGAATATTTCTACTGAACCGCAATTAAATGAAACTTGAAAAATTTTCTTGTTTGCGGTGTGAGCAGCATTTCTACTGCAGTATTAATAAGTGACCTTCTGGTAATAACTAAAAGACTTTATATTTATTAGAAAATATAAATACAGTATGTTCAATAGATGTTAAAATAAGCAGATGTGGTAGAACTGAAATATTATTGTCATCAACCTTTAAAGTACAATCATCAACTCTACTTCCATAAAGCTATGAATAAAATTAATGCCAAATTTATAATTTTACTTACTTACTCTGACTGTCATTATATGTAGCTTAGTTCTTAAAAATTGCTCATTATCTAGATCTTTCATGACCATAAAGTGATTTTTATTCACATGTGTAATGAAGAAATCTTTAAAAAAACGATCTGGTTGATCTAGAGTGTGGCTGTTCATTGTATACAATTCTGCCTTTTTAAAATATGTAAACCTAATGAAAATATTTATATTTTTAGCAGAATTAATAGCTTCTCACTATTTCCTGTTGATCTGTTGCTATTAATGCAGTTGTATTTCTGTTGCCAAACAAAAACAAGAAATCCTTAATGATCAATTGGTACAGTACTCTCCATGGTCCCTTATTTTGATACTGTCTTAAACACTACCGTATATGTGTATAAGAAATGAGAAACAGTGACATAAATGAAAGAAGTCGAGTGTAATGCTCAGGTAATCAGTATTAATTACTATGGTCATTCTTTCATTCACTAAATTACACTTTCAAAATCTCAAATACTTTCTTCCTATTAACTATTTGTATGTTTTTTCACCTATTATTGATGGATACATGTCACTCATAAAATTATCTTTTACTGCAAGGAAAAGATCTTAATATATGTTGTGGTGTGATTTTTTCACAACTCCAAAGAGCACAGATTAGATATCAAATATTTCATTTAGTTTCAAAGGTTTATGATAGGATTTCTCCAGAATCAATTCACAGTTTCAGTGTCCTACCCATTGCCCATTCCTCCACGCTTTCCAACTGTCATATCTATATCTAGAGTTCTCAACAACTTTTTTAAGACATATGCAGTCCTTTTTTGTTTTTTGACATATTATAGCGAGCAGCTTCCGAAGCAGTATTCTATGCAGAAATCATCAAAACTGGAAATATATTAAACCTATGTAATTGCTTACTATTGTAGTGAGTTCTGTACATGCAACTTGCCTCTGTCATGAATCTTTCGATTCAATGCCCAGCTGCCCAACATGTTTCATCTTCATATCTGTCGTGCTGTTTTCAAAATTATAGGCACGAATTAAGCCCAATTCTTAACAATAATAGTTACCAAAACAGTACAAACTCACAACTGCATTGTGACCCATTTTTCCTAATAGTTTGAATTTTCCTGTAGGTTCTCTAAACACTTGGAGGTCGAAATTACTTCGAATGGCCAAGAGTGTACTCATTGTTTTAGTATATATTTGTCAGAAAAAGAGAATTTTCCACCTTGATGTATTGCAATTTTTATTTTGATGAGAACTCCTTCTTCATCAAAGAATATTTTCATACAAATTTTATATTTCTTTCTTTATGTTCAAGAAAGAGTTCAAAATGCACCGTAATAAGAAATTTTTATATGTACCATATGGCCTTTACATTATGAACTCTCATCATATACAGTGTGCCAAACATTTTATCAGTGTCACATACCTTATATTGATTTCTGTTTCGATAAGGGAACCTAGATAAAACTCCCTTTACTTAATTTTGTTATTTTGCATGGTCTGTTCACGAACTAAATCAATTAATTATACAACCATTTTGGATTGTTATAAAGTATGCAGCTGATTTGATCTTTTCCTAATCATGTATGATTCATTCAACAGCTATTAAATTCATGTGAAATCTTAAAAATGAAGTTTGGGTATCATGGAACACCATTTACTTTTGTGTCTGTATCTCCAAATTGAATTCATTCTTAGCCTAAAACACACTTCATGATAAATTCCAACGTATTAGTCAATATGTTTTTGTGTTTCCCTTAACAAAATTTAAAAAACTTACCACTAAGAAAAGAAGTTTAGAAAAAATGTTGCACTTGCACATTAATATGTAACAGCTAGGAAATAATGAATCGGATTTTAACAATGTAGATAATCATGTAAATTTGGGGAAAAACGTTTTTAATGCACGCAGAATCCTGAGATTGCTCTTCATTTAAACCCTTAAAAGCTTCTTTTTGCATATGGAGTAGAAGTAATTCGTTTTACTTTCGCCTATTTGCAGAAGTTACAAATGTAACCTTGGTTTTCAGCAGCAACACAATCAAGAAATGTCAAGATTCCATATTGCCCAATGCATCCTCTTGCACTTCAAAACATAAAACAGAACCAATTGTTATACATAATCATAAATCGAACAATACATAATGATATACTACTCTTTTACCTAATTAATAGAGTACTTTTAACTGTCAGTGTGAGTGTTCAAAACAGTGGCATATTTTGGAGAATTTGTCTTCAAAAATTTGGTCGAACTACGAAAACATTTTTCTGTGCTGTAATCCACGGTATGGAAAAGCAGTACAGAGCGTCATGGAAACATTTTGAAGTATTCCACGCATCTCCCACTTACGTGCTTTTTTTGTTTTGTTTTTGTTATGCTTTTACTGCGCAGAACTTGTACGCTTATAAGCGCCAATTCTGTGGCTTAGGGAAGGGCAAGAAACCGAATGTTAAATCAGCAGCAATGGGAGCGAAACTCAGAAAGGAGGGAAACTAAAAACGGAAGGAAATCTTAGGATAGAAAACTACTATTGAAGGGGGGGAGCCCTTGTTTTCCCCAGAAAAAGCTTCAAATGACCGATGTCATAAAATCAAGGACGCGATCGGTTGAGTACATGTCATCTACTAAAATGGAAGATGTATCAGGCGACAGCTGTAAACGGGCGCGTAGCGGATTAAAATAGGGGCACTGAACTAAGAGGTATCTCACCGTCCAAGGTTGAGAACAGTGGGGGCAAAGTGGGAAAGGATCACCACTTAAAAGATGTCGACGGCTAAACAGACAGTGCCCTATCCGCAGCATCGATGACGAGGCCGCGAGGAAGAGGTCCAAGCACAGGGAAGAGATTTCACGTCCCGTAATTATTATCGGGAATGGTAGACCAATATGTGTGCCATAAAAGAGCAACACGACGACATAAAACGCTCTGTAGATCGGCTAAGGCAACCATGCAAACAGCAGGCCGAGGAAGAGAGACTGCAGCCTTGGCCTCTATATCGGCTGTCTCGTCCACTTGTAAACACCGCTGGATCCATGAGAAAACATGATAATCCACATTACTTGATTATTCCATTATGTCCAGGATTCATCTGCCTTATTTTAAAAATTCACGCTCTGAAGTTTAAAAATAATACTCTGTTTTCTTCAGGGCTTCAAATATTTATTATAATTTTTCACTAGCACTGAAAAGAATCATACGTTGTTATGAAGCTCTACAAATGTACAAGGTGCCACGAAAGAAGTAATCTGTATTTTTTGAGGTGATAGTATGGACGAAAACGAGATAAAAATGTCCAGTAAACATGAGTTCTAAGATGCATACCTTAAGTACTATGAGTACTTCTTCCTCTTTGCTGCTGTGAAACACCTCTCTTCTACTGCAGGCTCTCCTCTGTACGTATTGAGAGGTGGTAGTATAGTCCAAAACAAATAAATTGAAGAGTAAACATGGGTACCTTAGGAGTCGTAAACACTTGTTCATCTTCGCTGCTGTGAAATGCGTTTCTTCTACTGATCAACTGCTCGTAGCTCTTAAGGTATGCGTTTTAGAGTCTATGTTTACTGAACATCTTCCCTTGACTTTTTCCATACCACCACCGCTCAAAATGTGGTATGCTTTTTAACACTCTGCACAATTAGCCATGTTAGTGCTTAAATTTCTACCGCTGTGTTCAGTGCCCTAATTCTGCTACTGGAATATTTAATCTAATGGGAAGAACTTCAGCACACTTATACACTCCTGGAAATTGAAATAAGAACACCGTGAATTCATTGTCCCAGGAAGGGGAAACTTTATTGACACATTCCTGGGGTCAGATACATCACATGATCACACTGACAGAACCACAGGCACATAGACACAGGCAACAGAGCATGCACAATGTCGGCACTAGTACAGTGTATATCCACCTTTCGCAGCAATGCAGGCTGCTATTCTCCCATGGAGACGATCGTAGAGATGCTGCATGTAGTCCTGTGGAACGGCTTGCCATGCCATTTCCACCTGGCGCCTCAGTTGGACCAGCGTTCGTGCTGGACGTGCAGACTGCGTGAGACGACGCTTCATCCAGTCCCAAACATGCTCAATGGGGGACAGATCCGGAGATCTTGCTGGCCATGGTAGTTGACTTACACCTTCTAGAGCACGTTGGGTGGCACGGGATACATGCGGACGTGCATTGTCCTGTTGGAACAGCAAGTTCCCTTGTCGGTCTAGGAATGGTAGAACGATGGGTTCGATGACGGTTTGGATGTATCGTGCACTATTCAGTGTCCCCTCGACGATCACCAGTGGTGTACGGCCAGTGTAGGAGATCGCTCCCCACACCATCATGCCGGGTGTTGGCCCTGTGTGCCTCGGTCGTGTGCAGTCCTGATTGTGGCTCTCACCTGCACGGCGCCAAACACGCATACGATCATCATTGGCACCAAGGCAGAAGCGACTCTCATCGCTGAAGACGACACGTCTCCATTCGTCCCTCCATTCACGCCTGTCGCGACACCACTGGAGGCGGGCTGCACGATGTTGGGGCGTGAGCGGAATACGGCCTAACGGTGTGCGGGACCGTAGCCCAGCTTCATGGAGACGGTTGCGAATGGTCCTCGCCGATACCCCAGGAGCAACAGTGTCCCTAATTTACTGGGAAGTGGCGGTGCGGTCCCCTACGGCACTGCGTAGGATCCTACTGTCTTGGCGTGCATCCGTGCGTCGCTGCGGTCCGGTCCCAGGTCGACGGGCACGTGCACCTTCCGCCGACCACTGGTGACAACATCGATGTACTGTGGACACCTCACGCCCCACGTGTTGAGCTATTCGGCGGTACGTCCACCCGGCCTCCCGCATGCCCACTATACGCCCTCGCTCAAAGTCCGTCAACTGCACATACGGTTCACGTCCACGCTGTCGCGGCATGCTACCAGTGTTAAAGACTGCGATGGAGTTCCGTATGCCACGGCAAACTGGCTGACACTGACGGCGGCGGTGCACAAATGCTGCGCAGCTAGCGCCATTCGACGGCCAACACCGCGGTTCCTGGTGTGTCCGCTGTGCCGTGCGTGTGATCATTGCTTGTACAGCCCTCTCGCAGTGTCCGGAGCAAGTATGGTGGGTCTGACACACCGGTGTCAATGTGTTCTTTTTTCCATTTCCAGGAGTGTATTTGTCAGCTCACAGGAATTCCATAACCTAACAGTATCTGAAGTAATACCTTAACATCTTAAGTGTTTGCTAAAAGTTTCAAAGACGTCTTCATCTGTTCATCAGAAAATAAATTGAAAGAGACAGTTTCACAAATGCTAAACTAAATTCTTCGAATTATTCAACACATTTTGCTTTTCCAGTTCCTTTTTCACAGCACACTTTTTTGCGATTTTGACTGTGAGTGGTTTCACAAAAACTGAGGTATGAGACTTCACTTTTGTACCTGCCGTAATTAGTTACCTAACCTCATCTCTCGGAACTCTTCTTAATGCTTATCATCGATCGTTTATTTATTGGATTAATTTTGTCCACCCTCCTTTCCCCATTCTCAGCGCGCCTGCAGTATATACACTTTCCTAAATCTGTACTGAATTCATTGATTCGTTGTGCTTTACCCCTGTAGTTCTTGTGGTAGGTATGAAATTTTGTACATTAATTTCTTTTTTAATTTTACGTAGTCAGCTCAGCTTTTGCTGAGGAGGAAAACCCCAGAAAGTCGTGTAACGTTGGTGAAGAAACTGTGTCAGGAATTTAGCATGATCTTTTCAGCTCAGTAAATATTTTGTGGAAAAGGAGCCTATAAGAGGATTCCCCGCTATTACAGATCACATATGTCATGAAGTCTGAAGTCTGTAGAGACTTTTTCCCATTGGTGGAAATAGGGCGTTAGTGAATACCAGTCAACATCAGATTCTTTAAAGAATCAAACTCCCCCGTATGAAACATCTTGAGAACCCTGATTAGTGTGTTGAATATTTGACGTTAAGCGTGTAAGCCAGAAAAAGTTCAAAAAAGGTTTGAAATGGGAACTCGCTGAGTGCTCTCATCATCAAATACTAGATTATTGAGTAATTTGCGAGTCATAAACTACGCTGCCTCGAAATTTATACACACTTTCTACCTATAGTACTTGTTTTACTGTGTTAACCTTTGGCATTCGATTATATCTCTTAATGAGTAAATTATTACAGCGTTTTAAATTTATATTTATGAAAATATTAATATTTAAGGTTTTTGGCCCCTGCAAGCTGTTAGACAGGCAACCTGTAACTTGAAATTATGAACAATGAACCGCCTTAGCCGGTTAGTAATATAGATGCTATTGGGGTGTACAAAGCTTTTTAAGATATTGATGTATCTCATGAAATATTTACAGTTGTATAATTGTGACAGAAATAACAGTTATAACTAATTTTGTACTAAAAATAAAAAAGAATCTAGGACGTTATTAAATATCTTTTCTGTCATTACCGAAATTACTGTACAGACGGATTTGTGAGTTTGTTTCTGTACTTCCATTGTAAGAGAAGTGGTAGACCTTATAGGCCAAATGTTTATGTTGTTTGTTTTATGCGATTAATATGGCAAGATAATTTGTGAGTGAGGTCTTTTGATTCAGGATGCAAAGGAGCAGAATAGTATTAAAAAATCAATATTTGTCTCTAATACCGAGCAGTATACTTGCATTGGTGATTCAACGGAATAGAAGACGAACTTAAGTCACACACGCCTTTAGTGCCCCAGTTCAAAATGACTCTGAGCACTACGGGACTTAACTTCTGAGGTCATCAGTCCCCTAAGACTTAGAACTACTTAAACCTAACTAACCTAAGGACATCACACACATACATGCCCGCGGCAGCATTCGAACGTGCGACCGTAGCGGTCGCGCGGTTCCAGACTGTAGCGCCTAGAACCGCTCGGCCACCACGGCTTGCGCTCCAGTTCAGCTTCAGTATGTAAACTAGTCGATCAGTCCTTTAGAGAGTAATCTTTCTTTTCGGAAAATACCACGTTTCATTAAAAATACTGTAAGGTAATTCCTGTATTGTGTGTTAAATTTGTACCCCTGATTCGGTTCTCTTCGAGTCTTAACAAGCGGCAGAAATGCCCTTCTCACAATATAAAGACAGCTTTTGTGGCTTCCTATTGTTCCGGCCTGCGTTTTAGTCGGGAGTGGCATTCTTTGACGTCATTATGGCCAGAAAATTGAGAACGCAAGAAACACAAGAAATAGCTTTTAGTTGCCCGTGCCACGGGACGGGCGACTGGGTATCGTATTTCAAACCGTTAATAACGGCAGAGTTAATTAAAAGACAAGTTTCTTTGTCCCTATTTCCCTGGAACCGTTCCAAGACCGGTTTAATGTCCCAGAACAGAATGAGTGGCAAGTTTGGCTACCGAACTTTGCCGTGCAGGCGAAAGTTGATCCCAAGTTAATACCGCACAGGAATGCGACGTAACTTTGTGGCGACTCACTGCGCTCAACTCTCCTCGAATATAAATTAGGTTAGCGTGCTTTCCCTGCCAAACACTTCTCTTTCGCAGTCACGTTCGGCCATTGTATCGGTCAATTAGAGATAAGAAACAAATGTAGATAGGTGAGATTAACTCTGAGGGGTCTCACGTATTCGCATTTCTTAGTCACTCTCATCATTTACTGTGACGTCTGGACGATTACAGACGTGATTTGCGTACTAAGGCGTTACTTCCGTCATTATGGTAATTTCGTTGCTATTGATGGCAAGTGCATTTCACAAGGCGGAGATGTATTGTGTGCAAGGCACTCTAGTTACTTCCTGCCAGTTTATAGCATGTATCGTACTTATTACTATCGTTACCATGAACACAGTCCAAGTCTGGTGGGGAAGAGGCAAAACATTTTCAGAGAAACATCTTTTGCTTCCTTTTGAGGGAGATGTCACCAGTATTCTGACTATTTTGATTCGGTGCAACACGATAACCAAAATTAACATCCTAGAGTAGCATCTACACCCTAAGTTACCAATTGTTCGTAATATGTGCTTTGATTTTCAAAATACTGATTCCAGTTATTTACAGAAGAATGTAAAGATTGATAGAAGCCAATCTTGGGGAAGTTGTGTCTAGTTTGTGCAGAACACATACGGCAATACTAAACTTACGTCAGAAAGTATGTAAAATAGAGGGAAACTTGAATAACCTTAACAGCAATTGTGAATTTGGAGAAAACTTTCCAAATATGCACAGAAATACATTCTTTGAAATTCTTTGAATAAAATATGTACAGAAATGCATTCTTTGAAATTCTTTGAATAACCTGGATAAGAAGCAGAGAGCAAAAGTACATTCACAACTCGTACAAAAGCCAGACTGCAGCTATAACACATGAAGGTCGTGAAAGGGAATAGTAATTGAAAAGGGAGATAGGGTTGTAACGTCTGCTGGATGTTATGGAATCTGTACATTGAAAAACCAGTAAAGGAAACAAAGGATAAACTATAAAATAGAATTAAGGCTCAGGCGGTAGAAATCAGAGCTTAACCACTGTCTTTGAAATTATATCAGAAGTGGAAAAGTGTAACATTTCTGTCGGATAATGGGTACCTACCAAATCGTGTTGTTGCGAAATATGGTGCCAGCCAACTGTAAGAGAGAGAGGGAGGATGGCGTTGGATGACGTGGCACTTCCAGCGTGGTAACCGGGTGATGTGGCTTATTGTGAACAACGTAAGAGAACATTATTGGTTGAGATAGGCAGCAATATAAGGGGGGCATTCAGTAAGTAATACGACACATTTTTTTTCTGACAGCAGGTTCTTTTTGTTCGGGATTGGCACAAATGGCTCTGAGCACCATGGGACTTAACATCTGAGGTCATCAGTCCCCTAGAACTTAGAACTACTTAAACCTAACTAACCTAAGGACATCACACACATCCATGCCCGAGGCAAGATTCGAACCTGCGACCGTAGCAGTCACATGGTTCCAGACTGAGCGCCTAGAACCGCACGGCCACCGCGGCCGGCTATTCGGGATTCCAGTACATCGTATTATTCCCCACTCTTTTGGCTATAAAAAATTATTTTTCAACATAATGTGGGGGCCTTACGCCACATGGTACTACTCTACGTCAGACCCAACGCCTTGCTGCATTGCTAACCACACCACCAGCCTCGTACTGTTTCCCACGGAGTGCACCCTTCATCCGGCCAAACAGATGGAGTCAAAAGGTGTGAGATCCGGGCTGTAGGGTGGACGAGGAAGAACAGTCTAATGAAGTTTTGTGAGATCTTCTCGGGTGCGCAGACTTGTGTGAGGCCATACGTTGTCGTGGAGAAGGAGAAGGTCGTTGGCATTTTTTGGCGACGAACACGCTGGAGTCGTTTCTTCGGTTTCCTGAGGATAGCACAGCACAGTTCAGAGTTGATCGTCGCACCATGATGGTGGACGATAAACAGGATAACCCCTTCAGAATCCCAGAAGACCGTCGCCATGACTTTATCGGATGATGGTGCGGCTTTGAACTCCTCGTAGGAGAGGTAGTGCGGCGCAAATCCATGGACTGCCTTTTAGGTTTTCGGTTCGAAGTTATGAACCCTTGTTTCATCACCTGTGACGATGTTCGACAAAAAATTAATACGATCATAATTATAGCGCGCAATCAATTCCGCATACATGTTCCTTCATTCCCCTTACAGTTTCCAGTTAAGCGCCGAGGAACTCTGCGGGCACATACCTTTGAATATTCCAACTCGTGGATGAATGTGTCAGCAATACCAACAGAAATGTCCAGCTGAGCACTGAGTTGTTTGATTGCGACCTGTCAGTCACCTCGAATGAGAGTGTCCGCACGTCAGCGTTGCACGAGTCACACCTGTGTGTAGCCGGCGGGTATGCGGGAGATCGGACGGGTTTGTGCTACCTTGTTGCGATGATGACAGACGCCTCACCCATCGACTCTACGTCCTTTTGTTCACTGTCATGTGTCTGTAACCATTCTGCGAGCGTCTATGAATATACCTGCCTTGCTCTGGTTTTCCGCCAAAAGAAAGTCAGTTACAGCTCTCTGCGTGGAATACAACCCTGTTACAGACACTGTATGAAGGCTGTGTATAGCGTCGCTGCCTGTAGGAACTTCATGAAACCATAGGGACTGAAGCAGGAATACTCCACGATGTTCCCCAGGAAATTCTTCATTTTTTCAAGCTAAGTTGTCCGAAAAAGAAAGAGTTGCATTGCTTATTGAATATCCCTCGAATTTATAGTCAAAAAGGATTCTGGATCGTTTGTTGGTCGAACGACAAGGCAGCAGATCTCAACTTCGCGTCGCAGCTTGAAATTCAGAGGTGGCAAGTTAGTCACGGAGAAGACGTGTGTCGTTTGTAGCTTTTGTTCATTACATTAATTGTTGAATTTCTTACATTAAAAGGAGAATCTGTAAGGGTCGCCTCAGTAATTAACAGACGGGAAGTGGCCTTCGTTAATTACACTGCATATTCGTGGTCCTCTGTTGTGAGATCATGTATGTGCGTTCCGGTAATGAGTTGTCTTCTGTGGTACCTCCCCACAGTTGTAGAGATGGATTTGAATGTTTAACGAATGAAGTGTAAAGTGAACTGTATGTGACTACATTACAGGATAACTGGATATTAATACGGCTAGCCTTTTTAAACGGTTATAAGCACTGTACTGACAAAGTCTGTAGTTGAGGATTCTGTTCACAGTTCACAACTGCAGCTATACTTCCACATTCAGATCTGATGAGCGTACAACGAAAAGGACATGATCTCAAAGTAGCAGGTCGGTTTCAGGCCAACAACCCCGAAGTGTGACGGACTTGCACATCTCCAACAACCACCTCACCATTTGCAGTTGGTGTAGTACAAAAGGCGCTGACACCGCTCTTGCCGACGCAAGGGGGAACTTGTAAAACGACTTGAGAAAATAGTTAAATGAAACTTATAATGTTGTGTTGCTCCATTATTGTCCTCCACGGACAAGTCCGCGGCCATGTTTCTTCGTAGCTCCAGCGTGGAAGCGCTGTTGACACGTTGCTGCGCTTGAGGTCACCTCTGGGCTACCAGCGGCAGTGAAACATGCATCATAGTGGGCGGAAATGTATCGTGTTGTAATTCACAGCTCAGTGATAACCGTAGATGAAATACTGAACCGAATTAGGAGAAAGATCTTGATGGCACAGCCTGACAAGAAGGAGGGCTAGGTTAAAGAGAGACGTCATGAGGCATTAAGCCATACAGCAGTTTGGTAGTGGAGTGTAAGCAGGAGACGAAGACTGAAGGCAGGGGCCAAGTTTAAAGTTAAGAGTTTGATGTTGTTGCGATTGTCGCTGGTAAACACTGATGCAATCTCAATCAGTGAACGACAGAATATTAATCCACGGCAGTCCTTCCTTTCTGTGGATGGATCTTACGGCGCATATTTGGTAAATATAGGACTTGTCGATCTGGAGAAAGCGTTCGAGAATGTCAAATGGTGCAAGATATTCGACATTCTGAGGAAAATAGGGGTAAGATATAGGGGGAGAGGGGTAATATACTACTTGTACAAAAGTCAAAAGAGAATAATAAAAGTGGAAGACCAAGAATTAAGTTCTCAGAGACGTAGCCTTTCGTCCCTACTATTCAATCCATACATCGAAGAAGCAATAACGGAAATAAAAAAGAAAGATTCAAGATTGCAATTAAAATTCAAGACGAAACAATATTCGTTGATGACATTTCTATCCTCAGTGAAAGTAAAGAAGAATTACAGGATTTTAAGAATGGAATGGTCTAATGAGTGCAGAATATGTACTGAGAGTAAATCGAAGAAAGGCGAAAATAATGAGAAGTAGCACATACGAGATCAGGGAGAAACTTAACATCAGGATTGATGGTCACGAAGTAGATGAAGTTAAGGAATTCATCTACGTAGCTAGCAAAATAACCAATAACGGACGGAGCAAGGAGGACAAATAGCAGACTAGCACTGGAAAGAAGACCATTCGTGGCCAAAAGAAGTCTACTAATATCAAATATTCGTCTTAATCGAAACATTTGAGATGTCGTGGTACGGAAGAATGTTGAAAATTAGCTGGGATTGATAAGGTAAGGGATGGAGAGGTTCTGCCCAGAAACGAAGAGGAAAGACATACATGGAAAACACTGATAAGAAGAAGTGATAGGATGATAGGACATCTGTAAAGACATCAGGGAATAACTTCGATGGTACAGAAGGAACTGTACAGCTAAACAGCGATTGGAATACATCCAGCAAATAATTGAGGACGTAGGTTCCAAGAGCTTCTCTGAGATGAAGAGATGGTGTTCCATATCTAACCAGTCAGAAGACTGATGACTCAGAAATAAAGTTAAAGATAGTGTCAGGCCAGTAGGACATGCTGCGTCCAGTGAAAGCCCGGATATGAGATTACCTGATGTCTACGATGTGTCACATGAATGAGGCGAAAATTACGTAGAGTGGGATATACACACTGCCTTCGAGCGTCGCACTGAACTTACTAAAGAAATATTGAAAAATCTGCCATGGCGATATGCAAACCTAGGAAAGAGCAGAAAATCAGCTTTCAGGCCCTACCCCACATATGGACTTTTGCGAGTTGTGTAATAAAAGAAGGGACAGAAATTCATATGTACATCAATAATTTTAATAGAGACGGAGGTTGGGATCGTCCCAATGCCTGGAACGAGCACGTCAGACGGAGCATCTTTGGAGTAATACTAAAAACCGTAATTTTTAAGAAATTGGTGATACTGGGAGTGGTCTGTCAGTAAGTCTGCCCCTTAATCGCGGTCTGGTGGAGGAGAAGGATAGAGGACTGTTACTCCTTCATTCCCGTTTCCCCGAAATCGAGTTTCCTGCACTCGATATGCGGTCACTCCGCCAGTAAAAGTAAGACAACCAAGAAACGCCACCCGACAAATGACAAGCTTGAATGCCACTATAAAGGAGGCATACTTTGCACCAGGTATACTTGCACTCCTGCAGAAGAACACGGTGGTCATCTTCGAAAGCTCGAATTTTAATCTACGATAAGATGGTCTGAACATTTCGAAGATTTTAGACGTGGTTTTCAGCTGTCTTTTCAGATTTATTTCTTAGCTCTCCCCAACTGAGTGAAGAAAATCGCTGGCCTGTCGAGCTCCTGATTTTTTTGCCTTTCTCCCCACATCTATAAACAATTCCTCAGGTGTCGTAATTTCGTCGAGAGAACCACAACATCGAGCATAGATGGTGCACATGAGAGCCATTGCACATAAACAGCTGACGCAGAGCACGCTCCACCTATCCGCCATTATTGCTGTAATATCCCCTACCGCTGTAAACGCGGCCGCACACGGCAAGCAAGCGACCGCATTCAATTTGGCGCGTTTTACTCTGGCGCGGAGGGCGCCCGAGCGATAAAATTTTCCCTCTGTGAAGGGGGACCCCCGTCTCTCCGTTTGTCTTTGCCGCGGCAAGTCTTTGAGGAGAGAGCGGCGGCTTCATTTAGCGTGCGAGACCGTCACAAGGGCACAGTCGACGTCGCTAGCCAAAGAGCAGGGGGACGGCAGATGGGTTCGCAAAGAGAGGCCACTAAATGTGCACGCGGCCCGCCGTCCTTGTTTACGTGTGTTGTCGGTAGCGCTCGCGTAAAACTGCCGAGAACAGTGGAGTGTGTATTTTTTGTGTGCGGAACTTCCTCCTCGCTCATTAGAGTGATTGCTTCCCTCATACCAACGGTGCGCGTACATGCAGCGCTGTATAGCATTAGAGGAATGTGCGGTTTCGTGGACGCCTTTCCTGTAGTTCAGCACGTGTGTGTGTGTGTGTGTGTGTGTGTGTGTGTGTGTGTGTCTGCACGGGGTCGCGCGCATTGTCTGGTGGCAACGGCAGGCAGTGTCTGGCGCTGCTGCCGTGTTTCTTAATTAAAGTCGGCGGGGTGCTTTCAAGTCGCAGCAGCGTGTGCCCCTGGCGGGGTGTCGCGACACTCCGACGCTGGCGGTGCCAAGGTCTCTGTCTCTCCCTCTCCCTCTCTCTCCTTGTAATGCTGCCACCACTTCGCCTGGACGAAGTTGCACAATTCGGATACATACAACGTAGAGGAAACTCCTCGCCCGTTCATACCCTGCTGATGGTGCTGTTGTTCTTGTTGTCTTTAGTTTGAAGACAAGACTCCAGAAGTACAACTCCCATAATACATGCGGTAGAATTTCTATGATATTTGTAATGTAAGTGGCAGAAGCAAAGCTGTGAGGATGTGTTGTGAGTCGTGCTTGGGTCTCGAGATCGAGTCTCGGTCCGGCACACAGTTTTTATCTGCCAGGAAGATTCATATCAGCGCACACTCCGCTGCAGAGTGAAAATCTCATTCTGGAAACGTCCCCTAGGCTGTGGCTAAGCCATGTCTCCGCAATATGCTTTCTTCCAGGAGTGCTAGTTCTGCAAGTTTCGCAGAAGAGCTTCTGTGAAGTTTGGAAGGTAGGAGACGAGGTACTGGCGGAATTAAAGCTGTGAGGACGGGTCGTGAGTCGTGTTTGGGTAGCTCAGTTGGTAGAGAACTTGCCCGCGAAAGGCAAAGGTCCCGAGTTCGAGTCTCGGTCCGGCACACAGTTTAAATCTGCCAGGAAGTTTCATATCAGCGCACATTAATCTGCCAGGAAGTTTCATATCAGAGCACACTCCGCTGCAGAGTGAAAATCTCGTTCTGGAAACATCCCCTAGGCTGTGGCTAAGCCATGTCTCCGCAGTGTCCTTTCTTGCAGGAGTGCTAGTTCTGCAAGGTTCGCAGAAGAGCTTCTGTAAAGTTTGGAAGGTAGGAGACGAGGTACTGGCGGAATTAAAGCTGTGAGGACGGGTCGTGAGTCGTGCTTGGGTAGCTCAGATGGTAGAGCACTTGCCCGCGAAAGGCAAAGGTCCCGAGTTCGAGTCCGGCACACAGTTTTAATTTGCCAGGGAGTTTCATATCAGCGCACACCCCGCTGTAGAGTGAAAATCTCATTCTCGTGCTTGGATAGCTCAGACTGTAGAGTATTACAAAAAAAATTCTAAGGTCCCGAAGTTGACTTTGTCCGGCACGCAGTTTCGATCTACCAGACGTTTCTCAGGGCACACTCCACTGCAGAGTTTAAAAAATTGTTCTCGATGTCTGTCCTGCATACCCACTACTGTGCCACACTTCCACCTGGCATAGCACATGGCTCTTGCTATGACTCAGCTAAACGACTTCATAAAAAAGGTCAGCTCGGTAACTACGTGCCTTATCACAAAAACACGTATTCAGTACATTAGAAACGACCGGTGGGTCACCTACTGAGTGACTGTCACCTGCCATTTGTCGCCTTCCGGGTATCAGCCCCAGACATATAGCTGCACAGCGATCATTGTCTTGTATGGGTCAACACTGTTACCGCCCATGGGCCAGTGCAGCCACATGTCAGAGGTCGCTGTATGACCCCTCGTGCTGCCCTGATCTGCTTCTGCCGAGCTGCAGACGTAGACCAGCAGCCGAGGTCACGTTCTGTTGTCCACCCCCAGCCGCTGACGGAGCTGCCGCAGAGTCAGTGCCTCTGCTTCTGTGCTGATAATAGCCCCTCAGCAACCACTGTCATTGACTGGCTACCTCTCCAGCTCTGTCTCCAGTGCTGTGTTTTGGAATGAACGACCAATTCAACCAGCATTTCTTCCATGAACGATCTCTGCTCGATATCCACCACCACTCCACTGCACCCACGACCTGGGAGGTGAATTGCCGTACATCACGATCTGTTAGCGTCGCCTTGTTTCATAGCAGTCGCTCATGCCAGCTTCTATACCATTGTAGCCTACATTCAGCTGAACTTGCATTAGCATTAATAAATCAAACATGAAAGCCATGAAGGTGGTATAATAAAAGCGTCGCCATGACAGGACTATTACCTTATGAACTTTAGTGTAGCTTTAAAAATTCCTTATCTAATATACAAAAACCAATATATGTTTGTTAGTCTTCTATGCGCTCCTATACCGTTCATCTGGTTACGATGAAACTTTGGTGAGATATTTAGATCACACTCATGTCGGTTTCTGTGGGTGTGAAGAAAAGGTGACATAGACGCTTAACTTGGGTATTTGTGGAACAACTTCAAACAAAGTCTATGTATACATGACTCATGATCTTTACAATTATTTGCATAATAATATTGTGGGGTAATACACCGCTATCATTTCTACGGGTAGAAATGAGATGTTGAAAGAAGTCTTCTGTGAGGGGGTGAAGTATATGGGTATCATGACAGGATGAGCTAAACGAAAGAAACCTACTATCCCGGCGAGGTGCGTTAAATGCAATACGTCTGCAATTATACTATATTTGCGAAGGTACAAAGTATACTGCTGCTGTTACATTCTATTCATGAGACTGTACAAGGGTAGCCAGATGCCTGACAATCAACAACTGACACACAATAAAAGAATATAGCTCATTGCCTGCGGGCTGATCAGAAACTGTCTGTTATTTAACAAAAGATTTGCACCACAGAATTTTCATAGACAACGATGCCCCTCAGGTATAAACATAGCTGATGACCTTGGTTAATCTGTATTCTGATGACATGGGATCACTTAACTACTAAAACTACGAGGGGCGTTCAGAAAGTAAGCTCCGATCGGTCGCGAAATGGAAACGACTATGAAAATCCGATAAAGCTTTGCACAGATGTGTTGGGTAGTGTCTCTAGTATAACCCCAGTTAGCATCACGTCGCTCTTCTCATTTCTGAGCTCGCAGTGAGTGCGTGAAGATGTCTAGAAAATAGTGTCTGCGCCAAGTACGAGGGCCTGGTGAGAAATTTCGCCTGAAGCTATGCAGCTAACATTACATAACTGTCGTGCTGTTTCGTCTTCACGACAATTCTCAGCCGCATTCTGCAGGGGCAATGAAGATGCTCCTGCATCGTTTTCAAATGGAAATGTTAGATTACCCACAATACAGTCCGCAATTGTCTCCCCCTGAGTTTCATCTCTGGTCACATGAACCGCTGTCTTTGAAGACAACATTTTGACACAGACAGCGAGGTGTAGGCCAGTGCGGAGAATTGGCGGAAAGCACTGGCGGCTGCCTTCTATGATGAGGCTATTGAAAAGTTGGTACAACGCTATGACAAAAGTCTAAGTCAGAACGGCGACTACGTAGAGAAGTAGCTGAAAGGTGTAGCTAATTGTTACAAATAAAACATTTCTGATGTTCACTGTGGTTTCAATTTGGCAATCAATCGGAGCTTACTTTCTGAACAGGCCTCGTATATCAAGAAAAATTCCATTACCATTCGTTTATATTGCAAATTTCTATCCAGGTGGGAAGAGCTAAACATTGTGAATGTCTTGGGTCAAAATAACTAGAAGTCCGTGAAGTATTACACTGAGTTACAAATAATGCACGTGTGATCGTTCTGCATGATACTGGGAACAAGAATGTAAAACAGGCGTTACTTCCAGAGATCGCAACTGAATAGACTCTAAATGATGTGACAGTGATAAATGCGTTGCCCTTGATACTGATGGGAGGGTAGGCGTGTACCAGAATTAATACTTTCACCATGCTAGTTAACGAGCAAGTCAATGTTAGCTCAAGAGTCGCCGTAACGACGTTATGTCCCGAAATGCGAAAGAATTTAAATGAAAGGTTAAAAATCATGACTACAGCTATGAAATTCCACTAATTTGGTCGCAGGGTGTTGTGACTTGGCAAGACAGCCAAGCCACTATGAGACAGCCGAAAGGCACGCGTTTAAGCTCACGCAGGCTGGCGTGAGGTCTGGAACAGTTAAAGGAGTTGAGTCTAGTAAAAAAAGTACGTAGCTTCTGGAATACTTAACTTTAATCCATAATTGGTGAACATCGCTCTTGATGATACATGAATTACAAGATCAATAGCAACTGGTACTGGCGCCTTGCTAGGTCGCAGCAAATGACGTAGCTGAAGGCTATGCTAACTATCGTCTCGGCAAATGAGAGCGTAATTTGTCAGTGAACCATCGCTAGCAAAGTCGGCTGTACAACTGGGGCGACTGCTAGGAAGTCTCTCTAGACCTGCCGTGTGGCGGCGCTCGGTCTGCAATCACTGACAGTGGCGACACGCGGGTCCGACGTATACTAACGGACCGCGGCCGATTTAAAGGCTACCACCTAGCAAGTGTGGTGTCTGGCGGTGACACCACACAGGGTTCCTAAACTTCACAGGATTCTAACCTCAGTTAATTACTATCTCGACAGTGAGAATTCTCACCATTATGGCTGTCGTCACCGATCTTGAATGAAGACCACCTGCACTCCATCGATCTCAGAACAGTGAAGCTGCTGCTCTCTATTGGTCTCCGAAACAGAGCCACAGAAAGTTCTCTCTACCGCTGTCCTGAAAAGAATGTTGTCTTTACTGCTCGCTGAAACCGAATTTCCTCTGTACTACCGTCCGGAACAGAATGTTCGTTATGTTTTTCGTTTCTCTGACTCTATCTGAACAAAAATAATTCTGCCAAAAACTTGCGGCAGCCAACCACGGTTCATACTTATTTGTTTGACGTACAGGAAAAGAGAAACTTTTCCACACAATTATCCTCCCCTCACTTAACGAGTTTCGGATATATCCATGCCACATGTTAGCGGACAATGAGGTCTCTTGTAGTAGCCTATGAAGCATGAGCAAATGCTCGTTTCTCCCCTGCCATCCTGAATATTTTTCTAAAGCATCTTAACTCTTACCATGGTTCCGGCAGAAACCTTTGGCATCTGTACGTCTTCTGGCGGCGTAACTTTCGGCTTAATCAGCAGGCCATCAACTTTCTATTGGCGCCAGTATGTCGGCTGGGGGGTGTACACGGTCATCGGTTTCTGAGCTGTCGTTTTGGGGCTGTGGCCATCGCATCTGCAAGAGGCATGTTTCCACCGTTCTCCAGTGAAATGTCCTCGGCGGTGCATTCCGCTGAGAATGGACTAAGACGAACCCCTACCGTGTGTGTCTAAAACACCTTCTTTGGGCAGTGCCTCCTGAATGCGTTACACGAAGGTTATGCGTTGTCAGAAGGACACAAAGAGGGCCGCCTTGCTGAAAAGAATGAGTGACTCACATCTGAAACTTGGAGATCATAACATTACTTCAGATGAACGAAAAAGTATTATTTCAATAAGATCCGATTTGCTTGTATTAAATTGTCTGTATAGATTCTATTAAATGTAGCTAATTACGAAGTTGGCTGCAGCTGCTTCTGCGTTGTTCACACTGAAGTTACTGATGGAGGAGAATTGTGACTGATTTATTATCACAACAGGCGAATCTCTTGGTCAAAAAGCAAGTAGTGAGATACACGACAGCATCTTTCCATGGTTTTTCTATCAGTCTACCTCTTTTTGTTGTTGTCAGATTGGATTTTCGTATTGGTTGGATTAGGAATGAAGTGCGGAGTGTGGACCCAGATTAACAGGTATAAAACATGCAAACCTAAATAAAACAATGACACTCTTCTTACCGAAAAGTTGGTTGGATTCGCAGACATTTAACAAGTGGCAAGATCCAGTGGACAGTTTAAAAAAAAAACGAAAAGATGTGAAAGGGATCTGAAAGATTTCTCTCAGTGTGATAAAAATATACGGTAGCAACTGACAGTACTACAAAATCTATATTTTTTTGCAGCCGCTGGACTTCATAGTGCAGTCATGATGACGTTTTACCACTAGAGCTGGGGTGTGACGGTTTCATAAGCAAAGGCGTGACATAAAAGCGTAACTGGGCAATTCCTGGTGCAATTACAACAAAATTTGGTAAATATGTGAGCCACTGTTTGCATAAAAATACTGTGGTACTAATAAACCCTTACCACCGCTAGGAATGGAAGTAACGATGTAGGAGAGTGACGTGTAGAAACGTCTGGAAATGACGTATTGTGTATTACTTTCCAGCATGGAATTCTTTAAAAATATGAGGCGTAATCTGTCTCTCATTTGCGTTTTTCAGTGCTTCAAGCACATCATTGTTTGGAGCCAAAATTCGTGCCACATGGCTCAATACCGCAGTCACTTGTAACGTCCTGAACTCCCTGTGTAAAGTCACATGGTGTAAAAAAGTGGAAAATCACTCAATTTCCAGCGACAGTCCTCTTTCTCAAAACGACAGTCAGATACTGGCAGAATTAGACGGTCCCTCAGCATCCAGGTGAGCCTGCAGGGCGAAATTGGCCAGAGATATAGATGGAATATGTACAAGCATGTCTGAAATATTTTCAGTGTGTGTAACATACGTAAATGTGTGAAATACATGTGACATATGTGTATACCTTGTACATGTGTACATACATTCCCCGCATTTCTGTGTGTATTATCATTATAGCTTATGAACTGAAACACATTAAGAATACATACTGTTTTCACCAGGATTCCTTTGTTCTGCGTACAACAAAAATACTTGATTGTGTGTTGCAGGTCTAGAGTCGATCCAAGGTCACAATACTGCTGTATAACCCTGCAAGTAGGATCGAACAGATGCTAGTTGATCCGTAACATTTTTATATCGAATCGTAGATTTCCATTAATCTGGCTACCGTATTTCACACAATTATTTAGCTAGCCATACAAGCGCGTCTGTGACATGAATAGTTAATCAGCCTCAAACATAGACAATCACAGGGGTCAATACGTCAGAGATGTCCCATACTCAGGGAGGTGAGCTTAGGGGAGCAGGAACAGGAATCCTTCACTGCCGTTATAGGTCCTAGTGGAGGTTGTTCGCCGTTGCCTTCCTCATACGAGCCTATGCGGCTCCAGAGGCTAATCGTGAAGTATTAAAAAAAGTATTAAAAAAAAATTCAAATGTGTGTGAAATCTTATGGGACTTAACTGTTAAGGTCATCAGTCCCTAAGCTTACATACTATTTAACCTAAGTGTCCTCGGAGTCTTTCGCGACGGCATACATGAATAAAACGTTCTCGGTTTCCCAGCCGCGTCATTTCAAATAAAATGCTCGAGCTTTCGATGGCCATCTCCGCCTTCGTCGTCAGGAGAACTGACGACGATGGCGGAGATGGCCATCGAAAGCTCGAGCATTTTATTTGAAATGACGCGGCTGGAAAATCGAGAACGTTTTATTCTTATTTAACCTAAGTTATCCTAAGGACAAACACACACACCCATGCCCAAGGGAGGACTCGAATCTCCGCCGGGACCAGCCGCGCAGTTCATGACTGCAGCGCCGTAGACCGCTCGGCTAATCCCCCGTGGAGTGAAGTATTCCAACTCAGCATACTTAAGGTTCAGCTCTTCCCTGCGACAGTCTCGGCCCAATCAGATGTAATTTGAAACACGTTAGTGTAGAGATATTTTATATCATAGCACCAGAAGAAGAAGAACATCTCCTAAGGTATAATTCAAGAGTTTACAGGTACTACTTTGATAATGAATGTGCATTATTAACGAAATATAAGTATCTTTACATTAAAGTGGATTACCTAACGATATTTACACGTACATAAAGTATCTTTAGGGAATATGTGAGCAGAAACAAATACCAGATAACAAAAATAATAAATGAAAACGAAAAGGAACCTGATGTCTGCTCATTTGAATGCGGACCAATTATCACCAAATTATTCGCTTGATATAACCTATTCTTTCAACAAAACATTACACTTGATAAATATTTTGTTGAGGCTGTCATGTTGTTAATGAGTTCAAAATATGAAGCAGTTGGTATCAGGATGGTTACATATTTGCAATAGTTGCAATTAACTGAAAATCTTATTATTTATAAAATTTCTCTTATCTCATGAAACCTAAAGCATTGAAGAATATAGGCCGGCCTTGGTGGCCGAGCGGTTCTAGGCACTACACTCTGGAACCGCGTGACCGCTACGGTCGCAGATTCGAATCCTGCCTCGGGCATGGATGTGTGTGATGTCCTTAAGTTAGTTAGGTTTAAGTAGTTCTAAGTTCTAGGGGACTGATGACCTTAGAAGTTAAGTCCCATAGTGCTCAGAGCCATTTGAACCATTTTTGAAGAGTATAAAAATGATACTGATCGCAAATTCATTATGAAGCCCATGATATATTTCCATACAGGACACGTGGTGCATTTCAGTGTGCAATATTTCCGTTTGTATGTGAAATTATGAATAGGTATACAGCACCCGATGTACTTTTATTGTGGAATCCTTGAACGAAATGAACAATACTCTGCAAAATTGCATATGTATTATTCATTTACTTTGAGTTTATCTGTGATGATTTTAAGGTATCGTGGTGCATCTGTGTTATTAATTAGTAGCCGCGTGGTCTAGGGCGGCTTGCCACGGTTTCTCGCGGCTCCCCCCTCGTCGGAGTTTCGAGTCATCCTCGGGCATAAGTGTGTGTGTTGTCCTTAGCATACGTTAGCTTAAGTTGGATTAAGTAGTATGTAAGCCTAGGGACCGATGACATTACCAGTTTGGTCCCATCGGAACTTACCACAAATTTCCAAAATTAATTAGTTGGAGCTGTTGTTAAGACATAACAAACGCCTTGCCTAAATCATTTCTTGTTATTGTTATACAAGAATAGCCTTGTCTAAAATTAACGTAGTTACATATACTGTCGTCAGTGCCATTCACATTAAATAGTTTTGTCAGTCATGGATAATTGGGGTGTCTACATAAAAAACATGGGAAGAGCAGCACTGCATGTGACAATTTCAACGCAATACTTGTATGACTAACTGTATGTTCTTCACAAACTCCTAGTTATTTTTACACACTTCACTCATAAAGTGCGCGTCCTTATACGCTGATCAGCCAGGACATTATGACTACCTAAGAAGGGGGCAGTATGTCCACCTTTGACCAGGATAACACTGGCGACGAGTCTTAGCAACAAAGCAATGAGGTCTTGATAATCCGCTGGAGGAAGCTGGCACATCTGCACACAAATGTCACCTAATTGCCTTAAATTCCGACGAGAGAGACGATGAGTTCTGCAGCGACATCCCAGATGTGTTCGATCAGGTTCTGATGGTTCAAATGGCTCTGAGCACTATTGGACTTAGCATCTGAGGTCATCAGTCCCCTAGAACTTAGAACTATTTACCATTGTGTTTCCCGAACCACTCCATCACACTCCTGGCCTTGTGACATGGCGCATTATCTTGTTTAAAAATAACACAGTCATCGAGAAACGTAATCATCACGAAGAGGTATGCGTGGTCTGCAACAGTTGTACAATACTCCTTGGTCGTCCTGGTCCTTGCACGAGCTCCACTGGGCGCATAAGTGCCTAAGTGAATGCTTGCCAATAATGGTGTAATGGAGTCGCTGCCAGTTCGGCTCCATCACGCAGTAAAGTTTTTAAGGAGCTGTCTCGGCACGATGAAGAAGACCGTGCACCGCTCTGCCACTGTACCGACGTCCAGTGCCGATGGTGTCTTACCAATTTCAGTCGTAGTTACCGATGACGTGTTGTTAAAATTAGCACATGCATGGGGCGTCGGCTGCAGAGGCCCATCGTTAGGAGAGTTCGGTGCTCTGTGTGTTGACACATTTGTACCCTTGCCAGCATTAAAGTCAGTTTCGCCACAGTTCACCGCCTGTCCTGTTTTACCAGTCTGATCCAGCCTATGACATCTGTCATCAGGGGTGATCGCCCAACCCCATGACGTCTGGACGTGGTTTCGCGTTGGTTTCGCCACAGGACTCCTCAAACACTCGACAAGCTGTGAAGCTTCCGAAATGCTCGTGCCGAGCCTCCGGGCCATCACAAACTGCCCTCGGCGCAAGTCAGATAGATCGCACATCTTTGCCATTCTACACACGGACAGCACACTCACTGATACTACATGCACCTTACTGATACAACATGCACCGCCCGTGTGTCTGACTGGCAGTCATTCGTCGCCAGGTGACGCTGCTTTCGCCTAGGCAGGATGATATCAATAGTATGTCGGTGTTCATTTTGGTCTGGCCAATCTGTGTTTACAAATAATACAGAATTTTGCGGAACATACTAATATTACATCCATACGAAAGTACAAAAATGTGTTAAAAACACTAAGGTGAAAAAAGTACTTTAGAGGACGGAGACCCACATCCTCCTCCTCCTCCTCTGCAATTCAAGAAGCCGGCCGGTGTGGCCGAGCGGTTCTAGGCGCGTCAGTCTGGAGCCGCGAGACCGCTACGGTCGCAGGTTCGAATCCTGCCTCGGGCATGGATGTGTGTGGTGTCCTTAGGTTAGTTAGGTTTAAGTAGTTCTAAGTTCTAGGGGACTGATGACCTCAGATAAGTCCCGTAGTGCCCAGAGCCATTTGAACAATTTTTTTTGCAATTCAAGACGTTACCTACTGTGTTACACAGACATCGAAAAAGTTTGAACGTCGGTCCTGTTCACGGTAGCAAGTCTTGAAGGCTTCTACCAACGATGACATGTATTCGTAAGAAATCACACCAGTGGTAACGACTTTAAAAAAAGGAGAGAGAGAGAAATGTAAAATAACATGTCTCTTTGAGTGACGCGTGATTTCAACGGCACTTCGCTGTAGGCCGAGCGTGTTCCTAGCTTCTGCAACCATAGTTAAGTTAGCTGAGCGGAGTGAGCCGTGCGGATGCTGGTAGGGGAAGGAGTAGTGGTAACTGGGGTAGCTGAGTGTTTGCAACGTTCCACAGATATGTTGTGAAGTGGCAGGTGTTTTCTGTGTCGTGCGGTTGAGTGCTTGTACTGCGTACAGTTTGTGTTGTTGTCGCTGAAGGGCAAGGATAAGGTAAAACTCGATACCAGCACATAGCCTAGTCCTTTCACATGTCGCCAAAGGGGGCCACCGATCTTGATGTTTCCATCCTACTGACGTACCACCATAAACATCGCGCAGAGCTTTAGAATTTAATCCAGCACATTGTCTGGTGGGCCGGGAGCTGTACGCCACCATCTCTTCTGCGATTGCCTGCCAAAAACTGGCAGTGGAAATTTGCCGCCACCAGGATTCAAACTGCCATACCTCCATGTCGAGTGCCACCACATAGGCCTGCCTTAGAGGCCTCGACTACAGAGGCGGGTGACAGGGGGAAGTGTCACAAAGTGTATAAGAAGCTCTTAAAAACACTGTCGAAATGTATTCAGTGTGTACTACGAGTTTTGCAGTGGAAGTGCCATGAGTTTTGAGGTGTACCACGTTCGAATCTTAGTGCTGCTGTGGACGGGACGTTTTTCTGGCCACGGTGAAACATTCCACGAAATGTTGTATAAATTTCCTGCTAGAAGCTTCTCGTGACATTTGTGAGGCCGGCACAGCGGCACCGGCCGCAGCAGCGGAATACTGTTTCCGGTGCGCTGCGTTTTCCGCCCAAGCAAGTCCATTTCATTCTGCAGCACGGGCCCGGCCTATTGTTCTCTAATCCGGAGTCCGCGGAAACCGCTGTTATTTGATTCCTCGCTTACCCTCTGTTACCGCAATGTTGCTCTTGTGTGTGTGTGTGTGTGTGTGTGTGTGTGTGTGTGTGCGTGTGTGTGTGTGTGTGTATGAGAGAGAGAGAGAGAGAGAGAGAGAGAGAGAGAGAGAGAGAGCGAGAGAGGTGTGGGCGTGTTGGCCAGCAGGCTTTCGCTGTCCAGAGGAGTGAAATACTCCGAAATTTCTCCTTGTTTCCTATTGTTACACTCCAGAGGCAGCGATCCTTTCATTCGACCTCTGCTGTTCGGCAGAGGAAGAGAAATATCTTCGCCAAATTCTCGGAATTGTATAGCCATTTCATTGTAAGAGTTGTACGTTGTATACTCCATAGAAGGGCAAGAAAAATTTCACTCCGCAAGCATTATGCCTGGAAAATTAATAAAGGATTCCATCAAAATATAGACCAGTGCTTGTAGACATTTGACGATACAAGATGTAATATCAATGATTTGATACTATGGCCTTTCAAACTGCCATACCTCCATGTCGAGCGCCACCACATAGGCCTGCCTTAGAGGCCTCGGCTACAGAGGCGGGTGACAGGGGGAAGTGTCATGAGGTTGTGAATCTAGTACCACTTTTTTTGGGTATTGCGTTTCTGTCACTGGGAAGGAAAGTTTTTACCTTGGGAACTTAGTTAGCAAATTGCTTCTAGGAGCGAATATTTATTGAAAAATAGTGGCATGCTTTGAAAGAGATAACCAAATCAAATAATAAATTAACTGAAAAGCACCGTGTTCTGCTTCGTTTTCTTTGTTAACTCTCTCTCTCTCTCTCTCTCTCTCTCTCTCTCTCTCTCTCTCTCTCCCCCTCTCTATCTTTCCCTCTCCCTCTCTTTTTCTTTTTTTTTTTACAGCTTCTGAAAACGAGTACTATAGCAAATAAAAGGAAGAGGGAAATCTGTGCCTTTGAATGTTAATTTAGGAGCGTTGAAACGACTTGACAAACGAGAAATAGTAAAAAGAGTTTGCTCTCGAATACGAAAATTACTGTGAAGGAAAAACCGACTTAAAGTTGAACAGTTTTCATCAAAGATAAGCTCCGAAGGATCTCTTAACCCCTTGTTTTTAGAAACTAGCTGCAGGAAGGAGATGACAGTTTCGCCGTTCGTGTTGGCTAGATCGAGAAGTGGAAGAAAAGGTATGGCGGTGCTCAGGTGGATACGATCGTATGTCGACAGAAACTCTCTGGCGACTCTGAGGCCATTTCGTAATTTATTGTAAGGATAAAGAAAACATAACTGAAGAAAATTTATCTAACGAATAATTTACGGCTCACACGAAATCAGTTTAAATTTCAAAATGTTACCGCCAAAAACTCTTGCTTATCATGGAGAAAAATGGGCTCATGAGCACAAAAAAAATAGAGTAGCTCACAGTTATTGCATCTTGAAGGAAAACTAGAAACCACATACTAAAACGTGTTATGACTGGGAAGACTGCCAAGCCAAGAGCATTCAAGAATGTAACCATGGCTGCTCTTCCTCAATATGCATGTAAATAAGGCCTGGATGTAGCGGAAAATCCACACGAACAAGTTTCTGAACTTAACTTCTACCTGAGTGGAGAAAGTATTTAAAAGGAAAGAGATTGCAGTGTAAAACTGTTTTCACCATCGATAACGCTTTCTCATATCCTAGTACAGTAGAACTGCAGTGCGCACCTTCTTTCTCCTATCAGACGTAATCAGTCAGATTCAGCGGAGGGATCAGGGATCAAGGCGTTCTTGGATGCCTGAAGAAAAATTATCGTCGCTGATTGCTACAATCAGTCTTGAATTTGAAGACAGTGAAAACACTGTAGGAGCTTTAAGGAAAGTTACTGCCAAGGACGTTGTGTTCTGGATAATGGAGTCTTGGAGTGAGATAGTAAGTTACAGTTTCAGAGTCAAGAACAAAATTTTGACAAAATATTGACCTATCACAGAAACCGAAGATTTCGGCAGTGAAGAAGATCACCGACCGTGTAATTTATAGACGTTTGCCAGGCTGTGTAGAGGCTGAAAATGTGGGAAAAACTGAATAAGTTCAGACGAAGATTGGATGTTACAGACTCTTATGTAAGCGATACGGTCAAAGCCGCAATGCAGTGTGAAAGTGAGAAGGATGATGAAGCGGAGACTATGCCGATGATGAGCCACACCGATGACTACACTGCACTTGAGGCCCCCAAAAGATACGCGGAGCAACAACCTGAGGCGACATCAACGGAACGCTCCACCAAACAAAAAACATTCCACTATTATTTCGCGAAGTAAATTCTTACCACACTGAAGTTAAAACATTTTTTTCTCCCAACGTAAAAGCCTACGTAAGCATTTTGTTTTAATAAAGCTCACACTTTACGCCAGTGTTCTTTCCAAAATCGTCTTATTTCTTTTTCCCACATAAATTTCGATATTCCGAGCTTTCAGTAGTTGGAGGTGGTTCCGGTCCCGTTCACATCCAACTATTGAAACTCTAGAGTAATGTTTTAGAATAAGCGGCTGAGGGAAGGATACAGAAACGTAACACACAGGCAGAAAGTTAATTATGCGTATGTGTAAACGTTGGTTCTAGAAAAATACACAGTATTCAGGGATTTGACAGGAGCGATCATTCTAAGCAAAATTGACCAGTCCACAAATTCGGATTGTGCGCCGTGATCGTCAGTCCTTCACTAGAATAAGAAGATACTATCGAACACGAAATAATTTTTCATCCAGTGCCTAGGGAGTTCTAATCAGTTAAATGTGGAAAACCACCTTGAGAGGCAAATGTGAGATGTTGTTCACCATAAGAGAAGAACTATTGGAATGAGAATGGCATCGCCGGCCGAAGTGGCCGTGCGGTTCTAGGCGCTGCAGTCTGGAGCCGCGAGACGGCTACGGTCGCAGGGTCCAATCCTGCCTCGGGCATGGGTGTGTTAGATGTCCTTAGGTTAGTTAGGTTTAACTAGTTCTAAGTTCTAGGGGACTAATGACCTCAGAAGTTGAGTCTCATAGTGCTCGGAGCCATTTGAACCATTTTTTGAGAACGGCATCAATGGCGGCACTTTCTACCCAAGCGGCATTTGTGTGATTGGGGACTGCGATAGTCGTGTCCATCCTGTCTTGGCACACCCACGTTCTTATCCAAATACAATTGACACTAGAGTAATGATAACAAGCGGAGATGGTGGCAACTTCCGTCGTAATATAAGAAATCTCCAAATCCAAGTAGAGTGATGAGAAACGGCTTCTGAGTCGGGCTGAAGAGCATATCTCGACCAGTTTTTCTGCTTTGACGGAGGCACAGTGGAGTGTCTCCGCCGGCAAAAAGTAGTTCCTGCAACCAGCTTTACAGGGGAGGCCGCACTAACCCCGTCTGCAGGTTTTTTGACGGTAGCACGGTGGAGACCACCTGGCTATTAGGTTGGCCATTCGGCAATGGCGCCACTCAGACATCCCGTCAACGAAAAGTATACCCCCATGAAAGTGGCTTCAAAGCCGGTTTCAACGAAGTGGCACTGTTCTTCAACAATTTTCGTCCTCTTGGAATTTACGTAAACAATATGCTTGGTAGGTATGAAAATTACCTTCACCTATGGTGCTGTATCCAAGCAACACAACAGCAGGTCCCGAATACCGAGAAAAAAATGATGCGATAATGGAAATGCGCGTATTAAGTTTTTCGACTTACTAAAAATTCACACAATCGGTTCGTGATTGCCGTCATGAGATTTGTAGTTTCCCCCCAGTACAGTCCTATGATCGGATTTTTTATTAATTGAACTATTATGTACACTTTCTTTTAAGGGATGAATGAAACCGTAGCTTGGGCCTTTCAGCGTATGTGGGAAACGTCGAGGAAAAATTTCAGGTTGACAGCACGAGTCAGCATGGTTAACGGGAATCCAGCTGGTATAAAGATACAGAATTTATTCACTGTTTTTATATTAGTACTGTAATAATTAACATCGGGTGACAAAGAAGTATGCCGTCCCGACGTGTCACTCGAACACTGGTACGAGCAGTCCGAACTGGGCAGTGCCCAGTAGACAACTGGCGAGGAACGCCTTGTCTTCCCAAGACCAATATCCCACATGTCCCCCAGCCGTCGCAACAGTGTAACCTCCTCGGTTGGCAGGAAAAAAAAATCATTCAATTTACTTTAAGCACACATAAGAACACTGACCTTTTTTTTCCTGCCAACCCAGGAGATTTCAGTGTTGCGATGGGTAGAGGAGAAGTTGATGGGTGGTCTTGGGAAGGCAAAGCATTCCTCGCCAGTTGTCTGTTGGTCACTGCCCAGTCCGGACTGTTCGTATGTGTACCAGTGTTGGAGTGACACGTGGAAGATCAACAAGCCACGATTCACTGACAGCCACATGCCATTAAATCGAAAGACAAAGTTCGTAATGGCACACAAAGGCTTCCCCGAAGCCAAAAAAGGTAAAGATGAAGAAATTCCGGGGAAAGGCGATGTTCGTCGTCATTCTCAATACAAACGGCAATGTCCACTCAGAGTTTGTGCCACGGGGACAAACTGTGAACATCCAGTTTTACTAGAAATTCCTTGAAAGGCTCCAAAACAACGTGCTTCCAGTCAGGAAGGAGATCAGTAAAACTGGCGACTCCATCACGACAACGTGCCTTTTCATACCGCCTTCATTGTTAGCGAGTTCCTGGCCAGGCACGGTGAGGTAACGATGCACCAGCCACTGTAAAGTCTCGATGTGACATAAGAAGATCCTTCTTTGTTTCCCCGAATAAACAAAAGCTTAATGGCCGAGCATTTTTGGACGGTTACATGTCATGAAAGCCACCACGACCAATGAAGCAAGTTTCCACCAACGTTTTCTAGGAAGTCTATCAGAGTTCGCAGAATCGCTGGAAAAGGCGATTTGATCGCAAGGGCGCTCTTTTGAAGAATACTAAATATCTTTCGTTGTCCTGTAAGGACTTATTCAACTCGTTTTTCCGGACACACCCTGTATTTTCGCATGATCAAAATAATCATTCAAAATAAAAAGTCTGTATCCCCTACCTCAGTGAGGACGGAAATCTATAACTTACATAGAGGACAAAGTTTGATTTCTAAAAGAATCATACAATTTTACAAGAGTATACACTAATTAGCAAGAACACTACGACTACCGACCTACTATCGATATAAGACCGTCCAGAAGTTAGCAGCATCATCTGGCAAGGAATAACTGCGAGTTAACATACGCGCGGTGCATGTAGTATCACTTAGCATCCTTGTATAGGAAAGGGAAGGTGCGCGATCTATCTTAGCTTAACCGAGTGCAGAATATAATGGCCGGGAGGCTTGACACGAGCATTTCGGAAACTGCATGACGTGTCGAGTGTCTGCGGAGTACTATGGTGAGTATCAACGCATGGGGGAACTAGGTGAAACCAAGTCCACACGTTGTGGGTTTGGACAGCCACCCTTCACTACAGAAGTCGGACGTCGTAGGCTGAGCAGACAGGTAGCGAACATTGGTGAAACTAAAATGAGACTTTAATGCTGAGCAGAGTGCAAGTGCGTCTGAACACACAGTGCACCGAGCACTCCTAACGATGGGTCTCTGTAGACGACGACCCACGCATGTGCCAATTTTAACACCATGACATCGGTAACTGCTACTGAAATGGGCACGAGACCATCGGCACGACGTTGGCACAGTGGCAGAGCGTTGCATGGTCTGATGAATCCGAATACCTTCGTCATCTGCCAATGGGAGGTCACGAATCCATATTCTTCCAGGGGAACAGCTCCTTGATCCCTGAACTGTGGGCCGCAGACGAGCTGGCGGCGTCTCCGTTATGCTCTGAGGGACATTCACGTGGGTCCGGTAGTGCTAAGCAAGGAACCATGATGGCCAGGAAGTATCGTACACTGGTTGCAGATCACGTACACCCCTTCATGACGATCATGTTTCCCGACGGCACTGGCACTCTTCGACAAGATAATGTGCTATCCCACATGTCCATGAGTGTAATGGAGTGGTTGGAGGAATGCAGTGGCGAGTTTCAAATGATACGTTGTTCCCTGAAACTCGCCAACTCTGAACGCCATCGCACACATCTGGGACGTGATTGAATTTGGCGTTAGAGCTCTTCACCCCGGAATTTACGGGAATGAGGTGACGTGTGTGTGCAGATGCGGTGCCAGGTCCCGAGAGAGACGTACCAGCGCCTTATTGCTTTCATTCCACGACGCATTGCCGCTGTTATCCATGCCAGTTGTGGACATACCGGCTGGTAGGTAGTTTGTTATAACGTTCTGGCTGATCGGAGTATCTTTAACTATACACACATTCACTAATGGGATACTTTTTACAATTACCTTCAAGAGCAAATCCGTCATTTAACACGTACAAATTTTAATGTATCCTCCAGGACAAACGACGGACACGCTAGTAATAACAATGCCACAGTTCTGCAAGCATATGTACTCTGCAGCGTTGCCATTTGCCTAAAGTCGTTGGAAAGTGAGGCGCATAGACTGAGTCTTTAAAAAATAAATATACCAGTCACCGGCTCAACGTAAGATCCTTATGGTCTTTAGGATGATCCGATAATCCATCTTGGGGCCATTGTCTAGACGACTGCCACTTCACGCACTGATAACAGAAATGCAACTGAGTAAACGCTTTCTGTTGCTGTCTCATCACTGTCTTGGAGCGTATTGCGTAATGAATGAACGAACGAGCCAGCAAGCTAGCTACACTAGACAGAACCCTGCTGGCAGTCACAGGAACAGCCAACTCACAACTGGCACCAAGGTAAACTTTCGATTTCGGTGCATATAATAAAGCGCTCTCCAAGCGTTTATACTCATTGGTGCAGCGTGTATAATCTAGGAATGTATGTGAATTTTTCGAAGCACCCTTTATTATAAATATGCATTAATTCTACGATGATAGATATGGTTCAGATGGCTCTGAGCACTATGGGACTTACTGCTGAGTTCATCAATCCCCTAGAACTTAGAACTACTTAAACCTAACTAACCTATGGACATCACACACATCCATGCCCGAGGCAGGATTCGAATCTGCGATTGTAGCGGTCGCGCGGTTTCAGACTGTAGCGCCTAGAACCGCTCGGCCACTTCGGCCGGCGATGATACATATCATAAACGAAAAATATATAGGATTACTCGATCGCAGGTTCTCTGCAGGTGCATTCTCCACTGTATTTTATGATGCTGAAAAAGTCAATGTAGAAAGTGAGCAGCGGAAATATTTTTCTATAACCTAATTTTGACTCACCGCCAGTATAAATAGCTTTTATTGAAGCATTGAGCATGTGTTAATATGAATAACTGATATTCTCCTCAAAATTATTATAACCATTAGCAATGTGCATTGTTTCTCGATCGCTGGTTATTATGGTTTCCTTCAAAAGTCTTTCAGCTCCGTTAAATGTGGGTTTTATTGCTCATTCCGCGCATTATGGTACACATATTTCGTTCTCCCTGGTATTAGAGGGACGATTAGTTTAAATCACCATCTTTGACACATTCGATGCAATATTTTCATCGCCATTGATTAATTGTTTCCTCATGTTATCTCCCCCCCCCCCCCCCTGCCTTGTGTGCAGTTAAAAATGGGAGTGGTAGCGAAATGCAGGTGAGCAGTAGACAGTATATTAGGTGACAGCTTCAGATTCATTCCACCCACTCTGTCTGACCAGCGTGTTTCTGTGTGTGCATTGACTGTTCAGACCCGTTTGTTGTTCTTGCTGTATTATTAATGAATTTTGGGAAAGAATAGCACCATGTGTTACCCGCAACTATAGTGTTCTGCGAAATTAACTTCTGAATCTTCACGTGCTGCCTAGTTTCGAAATAAATGGGAGGCAATAGTTATCCCCAAAATTATGGATTACATTCCTGTGGAAACTGTTTATATCTCAAGACTGGAAATAGCGATCACGGTATGTCTAGGATTTTGCTGAAATCTTGTCTGGTTATCAGTCGAATTCTGGCGTCATGTTGAGAAAGTTTCCACGAGTTTCCTCAAAGTATCGGCTAGCACTAAGAAGGAAACTTGTCGAAACCACGCCACATCTAGGCTGATGACCTGAGAACACATTAAAATTCGTTGAGAGGGGTTGTATTCCCATGTATCTAGGACTTTTTACTACTTTTGTTGTAGTTTATTACCGCTTGTCTTTAAAACATTTCCTGCAAAGTATAATGTATGTGTCAGTATGTAGACCATCAAGTATTGCCAGCAGCTATATAATAGTGTAACTATTCGGCCAAAGAGACTGAAGAGTGATTGTGTATCGTACATTGAAGGCGATCTGAAGTTCGTGGAGAAAATGAATATATATTTTAGACGGGATGATATAAAATTTTTTGAGAGAGTTCTTTACAGATAGCCAATGAAATTCCCGATAAATTTTCATATGCTTTCAATGTGGGATATCGACCAAATCCCTCGACGTGGGACGCGAGAAGCCGCAGTTTGTTGTTTTACCGAGCTCTTCGTTTTGTGTGGTAAAGAAGAATTTAGTAATCTTTCCGTACACGAGAAAAAATAGAAACACAATATACGATTCCAGTTAAAGTATTTAGAAGGTAATTCACCGTGTCTTACAGCACCAAAATCGCTCGCAGGAAAGAGGTGTTATTGATGTGTTTTTGATTGTTAATCATTTAATCAGTGTCACTGCACTATGGGTTTTGATATACAAAATTGGGGTTCTACCATATTAATGAAATAGTGGGTTTATAGATTTTTTTTTAAGAATGAAAATAATCTTTGCTGGTCTGCTGTGATACTTTAGCCAAGTTTAAGTTATTATTCATAATTAGTAATACTATAGTCCATATTTTCTGTCACTTATTTTTGCATCAGATCTCCACTGCTATAATTTTGGAGGTTGTTTTGGGTAACTGCAGCGCATTACTTTTGCACTTGAGGGTTGTTCTATTAGTCTTCGTTCTCTTTTGTACATTTTGATGACTGAATACTTTTCCTCTGTTGCGAAGGTATTTTCACAACTAGAAAGGAAATCTGAGTAACAAAGCGCATAAACCTATACTAATGATTGTACACCTGTTTGAACAAGCTTCTCCAAAATTACTAGACGAATTTACGTGGGGATTTCATAGTTAACTTGAAGGTAACTTGGGGCACGGTATAAGCTTAGTTAATCAAAATCGGTTTACGAAAATAAAAGTTATCGTGATTCAAAATATTGTTTAATATGTTTGTACCTGTTTCTCGTGATTTGTATCTTTACCGAAAACCGTCTTATTTGTCTGAATACACTAATCTCTTTCACGGGGTACTCACAGGTAACTTGATCATAGGTGGGATTACAATACAGGCATTATTACTTCAAAACCAGATCACGAAAAAATAGGTATCGTAACTAAAACTTTGATCCATACCAATATTATGTATGCAAAAGTACCTCTGTGACATTTTCACGACTAACCCGCTAAACCGATTTCACTGTAATTTAGTGTGGAGATAGCTTGTACCCTGAAGAAGAACGTAGACTGCTTTAGAGAGCGCGTAGCGCAAGATGTATTGATTTGAAAAATATAACGAAAATTTGGAGAAAATCGTATTTGTGAAAATGCTTTTATTGGTTGATATTTGCTACGTAATATGATTCACAGAAGCATATACAAATTCGGTCCTTTACTATACGTTAAAAACACTTTATTTCCAGATCTCATATTTTCTGGTTTTAACTGTCTGTCTGATTTTAAAACCAAACTTTGAAAGCTGGCTACACACAAAAGTAACTACTGTTTACCTTCTAACACGTGTGAGACTGGTTCTGATCCATCTTCCTACCACAGTTGCGCAAGGATGATCTGCGAGCGTTTCAGGAATTTGATGTTGAACCTATGGCCTGCGAGGTAGGAAGATATCATCTCACGCATGCAGATTTCAGAAGAGTGCAGCAATACGTACAGTGATGTAATCAGACAGTGATCTCAATGTCGTTTCAACTACACTCCCTGTAAAGGAAACGTTATCATTAACAGAAATTAGTGTACGGATTCAGGTGTAAGTATATGTTAGCAAAAAACTAAAATCTTAGATTTTCGTTATTAAAGTTTATTTTTATGACTTCATGACATAGCAGTGTTAACAAAATTACGTGCAGGATGGTAAAATATTGATGATGGGTGTTCACAACTATGAAGCGAAATTCCTAACTATTTTAAGTTCTTCAATGTCAAGACGGTTGATGATCATGTCTGAGGTCGATAAAAATACAAAAAAATTAAATATTATTGGGACCAGAGATATCAATTACGCTAAAATACACAGTGGAAATACCAAAAATTGAATGGGGGTCAGTAAAGAGCAATCAAAAAGAACACAATTAAAACTATTCATAATTCTGCAATGCCTGATCAATCCTTTTCGTTAGATCGCATAACGAGCGTTTCTGCTTCAATTAGGCCCAGTAATCGTGAATATGTTTAACTACAGGTCACGACTGCATGTACGAAAACTAGGAAAGATGGAGACGACCGCAGTTCTTAGTGTCAATTGTATATCAGTTGCTGACATGGCGCAATCGCATGTGATTACCTTGCGTTGGCGGCGGCAGTGGCGGCTGTCGACGCGAGCTGTGAAATTTAGAATCTATTCTGAATCCCTCTCGACTGTTTAAACCAGGCTCATACATTTCCTACGTCTTCGGTGAAGGTGTGAGATTCCTATTTATTCTCTAGGTAAGTTAACTGGCATGGCGCACGCTATTTGGCTGGAATAGCGTGTACGTTATTGCCTTGTCAATGCTCAGTGCGATTTTCCGTACTAAGAGACTTTGCAGTTTAACTCCTTATGAGTTAAAATAAGGCTGTGAACAAGTGTTCTCATAACGACTCTCGCAATTTTCTCAGTGCAGCGGGAGTCGCCTTGTTCAAACACTCGACATTTTCTGCAAGATAAGAAGCCCAATACTCTGTCTGCAATTGGCCTACATCAAAGCTGGTGGACACACGTTTTCTTTCTGTACAATCAGGGCGTTTGTACTTGTTATATCTCCACTCACTAGAGTTTTTTGTAGCCCATCACAGATATCGTTTCTTTCGTAGGGCAAATATCTGCTATGTAATACTGAGATAAACAGTCTTTTCTTTCATGCAAGTTTTAATGCAGGTGGCTACAGTGAGTCACCAGCGTTCTGAGTTGGGTTTCTTTGGACATTTATCTGTGATCCCTGGCGGTGCTCTTAGAAACCAGGGACAAGGGCTGCTTTTGCCGGCCACGTACGCAGTGGTTGTGGCATCTCACTGTGGCGAGGGTTCCAGCCGCCCGAGACTGCATGTCGCCATAAAATTCTCCTTTCCTTAAAACCTGTGTCTAATAGCTTGCGTCTAGTGTGAGTGTTAGTGGTTTATATTCAGAAGTGTTAGACTGTTTATTCATTTCTCTTTGCCTATCAATAAAATTCGTACGTTTTCACATAAGTATGTCGTATGGCATATCAAGTTAGCCAGAACTGTCTCAGAAATTCAATGTATGGTGTGCTTTTAGTTTGGCGCCTTACAGTTTCACCAGTGTGGCTCAGGATTACAGTGCGACTGGAGTTTGGCCGGTGCTTCTGTGGGCACGGCCTTTTACAAAGTACTTTCATTTAGTAAGAATTACAGAGAGCGTGCATAAACCAAGACAAGCCGTTGTGCATAATCTTCCAAATTAGATAATTTCTCATGTAACAAAATAAATTCGACAAAAATAATTACTTCTCCACAGTAAAAAATTCATTAAACCATACAGAGGACCAAAGAATGTACAGTAAGAACCTTATAGCTACAGTACAGGGTTATTACAAATGATTGAAGCGATTTCACAGCTCTACAATAACTTTATTATTTGAGATACACTCCTGGAAATGGAAAAAAGAACACATTGACACCGGTGTGTCAGACCCACCATACTTGCTCCGGCCACTGCGAGAGGGCTGTACAAGCATTGATCACACGCACGGCACAGCGGACACACCGGGAACCGCGGTGTTGGCCGTCGAATGGCGCTAGCTGCGCAGCATCTGAGCACCGCCGCCGTCAGTGTCAGCCAGTTTGCCGTGGCATACGGAGCTCCATCGTAGTCTTTAACACTGGTAGCATGCCGCGACAGCGTGGACGTGAACCGTATGTGCAGTTGACGGACTTTGAGCGAGGGCGTATAGTGGGCATGCGGGAGGCCGGGTGGACGTACCGCCGAATTGCTCAACACGTGGGGCGTGAGGTCTCACAGTACATCGATGTTGTCGCCAGTGGTCGGCGGAAGGTGCACGTGCCCGTCGACCTGGGACCGGACCGCAGCGACGCACGGATGCACGCCAAGACCGTAGGATCCTACGCAGTGCCGTAGGGGACCGCACCGCCACTTCCCAGCAAATTAGGGACACTGTTGCTCCTGGGGTATCGGCGAGGACCATTCGCAACCGTCTCCATGAAGCTGGGCTACGGTACCGCACACCGTTAGGCCGTCTTCCGCTCACGCCCCAACATCGGGCAGCCCGCCTCCAGTGGTGTCGCGACAGGCGTGAATGGAGGGACGAATGGAGACGTGTCGTCTTCAGCGATGAGAGTCGCTTCTGCCTTGGTGCCAATGATGGTCGTATGCGTGTTTGGCGCCGTGCAGGTGAGCGCCATAATCAGGACTGCATACGACCGAGGCACACAGGGCCAACACCCGGCATCATGGTGTGGGGAGCGATCTCCCACACTGGCCGTACACCACTGGTCATCGTCGAGGGGACACTGAATAGTGCACGGTACATCCAAACCGTCATCGAACCCATTGTTCTACCATTCCTAGACCGGCAAGGGAACTTGCTGTTCCAACAGGACAATGCACGTCCGCATGTATCCCGTGCCAGCCAACGTGCTCTAGAAGGTGTAAGTCAACTACCCTGGTCAGCAAGATCTCCGGATCTGTCCCCAATTGAGCATGTTTGGGACTGGATGAAGCGTCGTCTCACGCGGTCTGCACGTCCAGCACGAACGCTGGTCCAACTGAGGCGCCAGGTGAAAATGGCATGGCAAGCCGTTCCACAGGACTACATCCAGCATCTCTACGATCGTCTCCATGGGAGAATAGCAGCCTGCATTGCTGCGAAAGGTGGATATACACTGTACTAGTGCCGACATTGTGCATGCTCTGTTGCCTGTGTCTATGTGCCTGTGGTTCTGTCAGTGTGATCATGTGATGTATCTGACCCCAGGAATGTGTCAATAAAGTTTCCCCTTCCTGGGACAATGAATTCACGGTGTTCTTATTTCAATTTCCAGGAGTGTATTTTCACAATGCTTTGCACACACATACAAAAACTCAAAAAGTTTTTTTGGGCATTCACAAATGTTCGATATGTGCCCCTTTAGTGATTCGGCAGACATCAAGCCGATAATCAAGTTCCTCCCACACTCGGAGCAGCATGTCCCCATCAATGAGTTCAAAAGCATCGTTGATTCGAGCTCGCAGTTCTGGCACGTTTCTTGGTAGAGGAGGTTTAAACACTGAATCTTTCACATAACCCCACAGAAAGAAATCGCATGGGGTTAAGTTGGGAGAGCGTGGAGGCCATGACATGAATTGTTGATCATGATCTCCACCACGACCGATCCATCGGTTTTCCAATCTGCTGTTTAAGAAATGCTTCTGCTTTAGCCTTTTCCGTAAGATTTTCCAAACCGTCGGCTGTGGTACGTTTAGCTCCCTGCTTGCTTTATTCGTCGACTTCCGCGGGCTACGCATGAAACTTGCCCGCACGCGTTCAACCGTTTCTTCGCTCACTGCAGGCCGACCCGTTGATTTCCCCCTACAGAGGCATCCAGAAGCTTTAAACTGCGCATACCATCGCCGAATGGAGTTAGCAGTTGGTGGATCTTTGTTGAACTTCGTCCTGAAGTGTCGTTGCACTGTTATGATTGACTGATGTGAGTGCATTTCAAGCACGACATACGCTTTCTCGGCTCCTGTCGCCATTTTGTCTCACTGCGCTCTCGAGCGCTCTGGCGGCAGAAACCTGAAGTGCGGCTTCAACAGAACAAAACTTTGAGTTTTTCTACGTATCTGTAGACCATATGTCAATGAATGGAGCTACAGGGAATTTATGAAATCGCTTCAATCATTTGTAATAGCCCTGTACATATATACGTCATCCATGTCATCACCCCACGAAAAGTAACTTTTTGCGAAGAGGGCACTGAAATCATGTTGCAGCAACCACAGTAGCTTATCACATGGTGCAACAATCCCCAACTACAACAAACACTTCAGTCACACACCAGGCAGACAACACATACAAACAATGAAATCTGCACTGACACAACACACTAACACAAAATGAACGGCGAAAATTCATGGACTGACAACAGATTCACTAAGGCTTATCACACCATATCCTCAGGTCTTATTTATGTCCTGGAATTGTTGGGTTTGTGAGTTTGCCACCGAGCAGCGTCTCCTAGGCAGACTGCTTGAGATTGGCTGCTTGCGGTTGATAGCACCTGGACTTGATGTATGGAGTACTGTGTGAACATGCTCACCTTGGGGCTGTGTGGAGCCTCAATGGAGACATACCACATGCAGAATAACTGGCAGTACGCATATGCTGGTCAAAGTACATGGGCCTTGGAAAGGTCAAACAGTGCAGCGTATGACTAGGACATGACTAGATCAGACTGTGACCTCACTGTGTTTTATCAAATCAGTAGATAACACACATCACAGTTTAGCCTCGCTGTGGACTTTCAATTTAGGTCAAAGTACATAAGGCACTGTTCTGAGAAAGGAGGCATAGCAATGGGACAGTGGTGTGTTGACAGTTCAACTCTTGGTCGCACACTTATGCCAGTCCAAATGCGATTATGGACACCATTCAGCTACACGAATCAGTGTTATGGCCTGCTTGCAGTCATTATAATGGCGGCTCTCTTCCACGAGTCCTTCCTGGTTTTCACCTGCCCGGCGACGTCGCGCATTATAGCCAGCCACACTCCATACTGACCGTTAGCATTCCAATTACCTTGCTGCCTCACCACTGCCTCTCCGACTCCAAGGCACTGTTCGACTTTTCCAAGGCCCACGTACTTGGACTACAACATCCCAACTGCCAACCTCTCTGCATACGGTCCATCACTGCTGAGGCTTCATACAGCCCCATGATGTGCATGTTCACCTAGTGTTCCATACATCAAACCCAGGTGATGCTGCTCGGTGGCAAACTCGCAGAGTCAGCGATTCCAGGAAACGCCAAGGATGTCATGGAGCAGCAGGGGAAGTATTGTCCATCGCTGCAGCCAATGGGTTACGGAGATGGATTCAGTTGTTGCTGGTTCCCTGACGTACGCCGCACTGCCCACCGCTGTATCCCCTCGCCATTGTAAATCTCGGATCTGGCAGATCGGCGACACACGAGCCTTCTTGTGCGATTTTAGCGCCGGATCCACGCTGACGGGAGGGAACAAAAACTTTCCGTTAAATTGTTGTTTCAAGGGGCACTAGTTTTGCTTGGCTTGACATGTAAGACAAATATATACAATTTTATTGATAATGGAGATCATGAAATATTCTATCACGGTGTTCTGGTCGGAATATACAGGGTGGTCCATTGATAGTGACCAGGCCAAATATCTCACGAAATAAGTATGAAACGAAAAAACTACAAAGAACTAAATTCGTCTAGCTTGAAGGGGAAAACCAGATGGCACTATAGTTGGCTTGCTAGATGGCGCTGCCGTGGGTCAAACGGATATCAACAGCGTTCTTTTAAATAGGAACCCCCATTTTTTATTATATGTTCTGCAGCGGCGTGGATTCGAAGTTCCCTGCAAAGATACTGAGTCACGCCGCCTCTATTGCCAATCATAATTGCGAAAGTGTAGTTGGTACAGCATTTTCTGCACGAAATGACCAAATAAGTTATGTCCCATAAATGTCCTATTAGATTGATGTCGGGGGATATGGGTGACCAAATCAATCGCTATAATTATCCAGAATGTGCTTCAAACTAATATCCAACAATTGCTGCCAGCTGACAAGGCATATTGTCATCTATAAAACATCCACCATTGTTTGGGAACATAAAGCACATGAATCGCTCCAAACAGTGTACAGTTATCCGAACATAATCAGTTACAGTGGTGATCGGTTCAATTGCACCAGAGGACCCTGTCCATTCCACGAAAAACACAGCCCATACAATTATGGAGCCACCATCAGCTTGCACAGTGACTCATTGACAACTTCAGTCATGGCTTCGTGAGGTCTGTGCCACACTCGAATCCTACCATCAGCTCTGAAACCGGGACTCATATTACCACGCCACGGGTTTCCAGTTGTCTACAGCCCAACTGATTTCGTCACGAGACCAGAAGAGGCTCTGCATGCGATATCGCTCGTCTGCTGCCGAAGCCCATTGCCGCCACGTTTCGCCGCACTGTATTAACGCGTAAGTTCGTTGTGCGCCCCACGTTAATACAAGCGGCAGCACTGACAACTCTACGCAAACGCTATTAAGTGAAGGCTGTCGGCCACTGCGTTATCCATGGTGAGAGGTGACACACTCTTGAATGGACTTGCATTCAAGAGGACGACTGTTCAAACCCGAGTCCGGCGATCCTGATTTAGGTTTTCCGCAATTTCCCTAAATAGCTTCAGGCAAATTCCGGGGTGGTTCCTTTGAAAGGGCACGGACGATTTTCTTCCTTGTCCTTCCCTAGTACGATGGGACCGATGACTTCGCTCTTTGGTTCCCTCTCCCAAATCAACCAACCAACCAACATCACTCTTGACACATACCGGAACACTAGATTCCCTAATGATTTCCGAAATGGAACGTCCAATGCGCCTAGCTCCAACTATCAACTACCATGCCGCGTTAAGAGCCTGTTAATACCGTCTTGCGGTCAAATCACATCAGAAACTTTTTCAGATGAATTAGCTGAGTACAGATGACAGCTCCGCCAATGAATTGCCCATTAACACACTGAAGCGCCGGAGAAATTGATATAGGCATGCGTATTCAAATACAGAGATAGGCAGAATACGGCACTGAGGTCGGCAATGCCTATAAAAGACAACAAGAGTCTGGCGCAGTTGGTAGCTCGGTTACTGCTCCTTCAGTGGCGGGTTATCAAGATTTAAGTGGGTTTGAACGTTGTGATATAGTAGGTGCACGAGCGAAGAGGCAGCATCCCCGAGGTAGCGATGAAGTCGGGATTTTCCCGTACCACCGTATCACGAGTGTATCGTGAATACCAGGAATCCGGTAAAACACAAAATCTTCGACATAGCTGCGGCCGGGAAAAGATCTGCAAGAACGGGACCAACGACGACTGAAGAGAATCGCTCAACGTGATAGAAGTGCAAACCCTTCCGCAAACTGCTGCAGATTTCAATCATAGGCCAAGTGTCAGCGTGAGAACCATTTAACGAAAAATCATCGGTATGCGCTTTATGAGCCGAGGGCTTACTCGTGTACCCTTGATGACTGCACGACGCAGTTTTACGCCTAGCCGGGGCCCGCCAACGCCGACATTGGGCTGTTGATGACTGGAATTATGTTGCCCCGGTCAGGCGACCCTCGTTTCAAGTTGTATCGAGCGGATGGACGTGCACTACTATGGAGACAACGTCATGAATCCATGGACACGCATGTTACATCTACATCTACATCCATACTCCGCAAGCCGCCTACCGGTGTGTGGCGCAGGGCACCCTGAGTACCTCTATCGGTTCTCCCCTCTATTCCAGTCTCGTATTGTTCGTGGAAAGAAGAATTGTCGGTATGCTTCTGTGTGGGCTCTAATCTCTCTGATTGCATCCTCATGGTTTCTTCGCGAGATATACGTTGGAGGGAGCAATATACTGCTTGACTCTTCGGTGAAGGTATGTTCTCGAAACTTTAACAAAAGCCCGTACCGAGCTACTGAGCGTCTCTCCTGCAGAGTCTTCCACTGGAGTTTATCTATCATCTCTGTAACGCTTTCGCGGTTACTAAATGATCCTGTAACGAAGCGTGCTGCTCTCCGTTGGATCTTCTCTATCTCTTCGATCAACCCTATCTGGTACGCATCCCACACTGTTGAGCAGTATTCAAGCAGTGGGCGAACAAGCGTACTGTAACCTACTTCCTTTGTTTTCGGATTGCATTTCCTTAAGATTCTTCCAATGAATCTCAGTCTGGCATCTGCTTTACCGACGATCAACTTTATATGATCATTCCATTTTACATCACTCCTAATGCGTACTCCCAGATAATTTATGGAATTAACTGCTTCCGGTTGCTCACCTGTTATTTTGTAGCTAAATGATAAGGGAACTATCTTTCTATGTATTCGCAGCACATTACACTTGTCTACATTGAGATTTAAATGCCATTCCCTACACCATGCGTCAATTCGCTGCAGATCCTCCTGCATTTCAGTACAATTTTCCATTGTTACAACCTCTCGATACAACACAGCATCATCTGCAAAAAGCCTCAGTGAACTTCCGATGTCATACACAAGATCATTTATGTATGTTGTGAATAGCAACGGTCCTATGACACTCCCCTGCGGCACACCTGAAATCACTGTTACTTCGGAAAACTTCTCTCAATTGAGAATGACATGCTGCGTTCTGTTACCTAGGAACTCTTCAATCCAATCACACAATTGGTCTGATAGTCCATATGCTCTTACTTTGTTCATTAAACGACTGTGGGGAACTGTATCGAACGCCTTGCGGAAGCCAAGAAACACGGCATCTACCTGTGAACCCGTGTCTATCGCCCTCTGAGTCTCGTGGACGAATAGCGCGAGCTGGGTTTCACACAACCGTCTTTTTCGAAACCCATGCTGATTCCTACAGAGTAGATTTCTAGTCTCCAGAAAAGTCATTATACTCGAACATAATACGTGTTCCAAAATTCTACAACTGATGGACGTTAGAGATATAGGTCTATAGTTCTGCACATCTGTTCGACGTCCCTTCTTGAAAACGGGGATGACCGGTGGCCTTTTCTAATCCTTTGGAACGCTACGCTCTTCTAGAGACCTACGGTACACCGCGGCAAGAAGGGGGGCAAGTTCCTTCGCGTACTCTGTGTAAAATCGAACTGGTATCCCATCAGGTCCAGCGGCCTTTCCTCTTTTGAGCGATTTTAATTGTTTCTCTATCCATCTGTCGTCTATTTCGATATCTACCATTTTGTCATCTGTGCGACAATCTAGGGAAGGAACTACAGTGCAGTCTTCCTGTGTGAAACAGCTTTGGAAAAAGACATTTAGTATTTCGGCCTTTAGTCTGTCATCGTCTGTTTCATTACCATTTCGGTCACAGAGTGTCCGGACATTTTGTTTTGATCCACCTACCGCTTTGACATAATACCAAAATTTCTTAGGATTTTCTGCCAAGTCAGTACATAGAACTTTACTTTCGAATTAATTGAACGCCTCTCGCATAGCCCTCCTCACACTACATTTCGCTTCGCCTAATTTTTGTTTGTCTGCAAGCAGGGGAATGTTCAAGCTGGTGGACGCTCCATAATGGTGTGCCGGGGGGGGGGGGGAGGGGGGCATGTGCAGTTGGAGTGATATAGAACCCCTGATACGTCCAGATACGACTCTGATAGGTGACACGTACGTAAGCACTCTGTTTGATCATCTGCATCCATTCATGTCCATTGTGCATTCCGACGGACTTGAGCAATTCCAGCAGGACAATGCGACACTCCACACGCCCAGACTTGCTACAGGGTGGCTCCAGGAACACTCTTCTGAGTTTAAACACTTCCGCTGTGCGCCAAACTCCCCAAGACATGAACATTATTGAGCACATTTCGGATGCCTTGCAACTTGCTGTCCAGAAGACATCTGTATTTCCCCCCCCCCCCCCCCCCCCCCCGGCCATACTCTTACGGATTTATGGACAGCCCTGCAGGGTCAACGTATCAGTTCGCTCCAGCACTACCTCAGACATTAGTAGAGTCCACGCCACGTCGTGTATGTGCATTTCTGCATGCTCGCTGTGCGCTGCGTTATTAGGCAGGTGTAACAGTTTCTGTGGCTCTTCTGTGTATTTTGTGTACTCGATAGCACCGCCATCTGTATGCTTGCGTATCGGTATGACATGTTTTTTTTTTCGCCTCAGTCTATGATCATCTGTGCTTGCACACCAGTCTAAGAAGTCTAAGATTTGTTATCTGGAGAGGTTCGTACGAAATGAAATGACAATTGGGCTGGAAAAGGGACACGCTTTATTCACGCAACAATGTGCACCTGGCGTGTAGCAAACGACTGAACTGGCTGACAGGAGCGTTTACAAGACATTGCGGGCAAAGAACCGACAGGAGACGTGCTCAGCTCAGCGCAGTCTGCGGCAGCTTGGAGACCGCGTGGCGAAGCGGCGCTGTTCACTTAGCCGCCTGGAGACGGCGCGTAGCGAGTCGGAGCTAAGTGCCCCGCGCTACTGCGGCAGTGGCTCTGGCAGTAGCCGGCTGCGCCGTCACCAGCCTTTTAGCATAAGCCGTCCCCCGGGATCAGGCGCTCAGCGCCGCCAGAGCAGCCAACAGGAGAGGAGGAAAGAGAGCGGCAGAGTGCCGTCGATCGGCGGAAAACACGGCTTGCCGCCCGCCGCCGCACCGCACGGGGGGAACTCGGAAAACTCCCCGAGCAGGCACCGCCTCTGCCTGGCGGACGGAAGCGCACCGTCAGCGGCGAGGCCGCAAAGTACACCGTGAGCGTAGAGAGTCTGCTTCAACACAGAAATTTACTTCTAAGGAACTATGCTACCCTGCAAAACAAGGATTAAAGCGTCATTTTTTTTGAAACACAGTAAGTTTCCCAGATTTGTGGGGCAGAATTACGAGGGCTGTCCAGAAAGTAAGTTACGATTGATCGCGAAATGAAAATCACAGTGAAAATCAGAAATGTTTCATTTGTAATAGTTAGCTACACCTTTCAGCTACTCCTCTATGTAGTCGCCGTTCTGACTCAGACATTTGTCGTAGCATTGTACCAACTTTCCAATACCCTCATCATAGAAGGCAGCCGCCAGTGCTTTCCGCCAATTCTCTACGCTGGCCTAAAGCTCGTTGTCTGTGCCAAAATGTTGTCTTCATAGCCAGCGGTTCGTTTGAGCAGAGATGAAACTCAGTGGGAGACAATTACGGGCTGTATTGTGGGTAACCAATCATTTCCAATTGAAACGATGCAGGAACATCTTCATTGCCCCTGCAGAATGAGGCTGAGAATTGTCTTGAAGAAGAAACCGCACGACAGTTATGTAATGTTGGTTGCATAGCTTCAGGGGAAAACTCTCACCAGGCCCTCGTACTTGGCGGGAGACACTATTTTCTATAACATCTTTACGCGCTCACTAAGAGCTCAGGAGTGAAAATAGCGACAGAATTCTACCTAGGGTCATACTAGAGACACTGCCCAAGACATCTTTGCAAAGCTTTATCGGATTTTCATAGTCGTTTCCATTTCGCGACCAATCGTAACTTACTTTCTGGACAGCCCTCGTATGAAATTTGGTTACAAGACAACTGTAGCCATCTCCTGTAATGGTGATAAGCGTGGCGCGGCGTCTCCCTCGAGATCGGCGAAGCATCGGACAGCAAGTGTCGACGCATCCAGCAAACTCTAAGAAGATCATTTCCGGTGTGACGTGCGTTTATGATGTCACATTGGCACCAAATTTAACCACATTTCTGCCAAAGGCTACCGTGGACGTGTCACACGATGAGAACATCTTTGTGGCCTCTTTAGCCACATCTCACTCCTTCTCTCGACGCCCCTGCGATGGAGGTCAGAACCGCTACATCCAGAGTTCAAGTCGCGCGGTTTCCTTATGAATGGCCGGGGAACACGTTTCAGACACGCCGCTGCTCAAACTCGGCACTATAAGACCTCAGAAGGTGACACCAAGGGCGATCGTGAATCAAACCGCCCTTCCCATTCAGCGTTCAGCTACATATATTTCGCGAAAACAAGAGTTTCTAGTGAAATGTACAACTCAACGACGTTCTCAGCAACCTTCGATTCTGCTGACAGCCACCGGACGATCCAAACCTTCCCTAAGGACACGGTGGCAATGCACTACTGAACGTCATCTGACGTATCTCGAGTGTAGTCCTACCGCAGTTCTCACTTATTCGCTTCTAGAATCACTCGTACCCAAACACTGGAAAATCCGATAAGCCACACCAGTATCCAAGAAAGGAGATGGGGTAATTCACTGAGTTACAGACACGTGGTCTAAGGGTAGCGTCTTTAATTCATAATCAAAACGTCTTCGGTCCCGGGTTCAATCCCCGCCACTGCCTAAATTTTGATAAATAATCAGCAATGGCGACCGAAGACTTCCGGCATAAGAAGTCAGCCTCATTCTGACAACGGCCTTGTCAAAGAGGGCGGAGGAACGGATACAGGTTCAGGGCACTCTCTTGTCCTAAGGGTGGGAAATTGCCCCTAAAGGCGGAATAATCAGCAATGATCAACGACATGAGGATACAGAAGCCAATGGAAACCACTGCATTAAAGACACGTAACGCGTATCCACAGGACATGTGGCCTGTATTTGAAGAAGTGTCATGATGATCTCTCCATTGGCAAAAGATTCCGGAATAGTCCCCCATTCGGATTTCCGGGAGGGGACTGCCAAGGGGGAGGTTACCGTGAGGAAAAGATTGAATAATCTACGAAAGGATAACGTTCTACGAGTCGGGGCGTGGAATGTCAGAAGCTTGAACGTGGTAGGGAAACTAGAAAATCTGAAAAGGGAAATGCAAAGGCTCAATCTAGATATAGTAGGGGTCAGTGAAGTGAAGTGGAAGGAAGACAAGGATTTCTGGTCAGATGAATATCGGGTAATATCAACAGCAGCAGAAAATGTTATAACAGGTGTAGGATTCGTTATGAATAGGAAGCTAGGGCAGAGGGTGTGTTACTGTGAACAGTTCAGTGACCGGGTTATTCTAATCAGAATCGACAGCAGACCAACACCGACAACGATAGTTCAGGTATACATGCCGACGTCGCAAGCTGAAGATGAACAGATAGAGAAAGTGTATGAGGATATTGAAAGGGTAATGCAGTATGTAAAGGGGGACTAAAATCTAATAGTCATGGGCGACTGGACTGCAGTTGTAGCGGAAGGAGTAGAAGAAAAGGTTGCAGGAGAATATGGGCTTGGGACAAGGAATGAAAGAGGAGAAAGACTAATTGAGTTCTGTAACAAGTTTCAGCTAGTAATAGCGAATACCCTGTTCAAGAATCACAAGAGGAGGAGGTATACTTGGAAAAGGCCCGGAGATACGGGAAGATTTCAGTTAGATTACATCATGGTCAGACAGAGATTCCGAAATCAGATACTGGATTGTAAGGCGTACCCAGAAGCAGATATAGACTCAGATCACCATATAGTAGTGATGAAGAGTAGGCTGAAGTTCAAGACATTAGTCAGGAAGAATCAATACGCAAAGAAGTGGGATACGGAAGTACTAAGGAATGACGAGAAACGTTTGAAGTTCTCTAACGCTATAGATACAGCAATAAGGAATAGTGCAGTAGGCAGTACAGTTGAAGAGGAATGGACATCTCTAAAAAGGGCCATCACAGAAGTTGGGAAGGAAAACATAGGTACAAAGAAGGTAGCTGCGAAGAAACCATGGGTAACAGAATAAATACTTCAGTTGATTGATGAAAGGAGGAAGTACAAACATGTTCCGGGAAACTCAGGAATACAGAAATACAATTGGCTGAGGAATGACATAAATAGGAAGTGCAGGGAAGCTAAGACGAAATGGCTGCAGGAAAAATGTGAAGACATCGAAAATGATATGATTGTCGGAAGGACAGACTCAGCATACAGGAAAGTCAAAACAACCATTGGTGACATTAAAAGCAACGGTGGTAACATTAAGAGTGCAACGGGAATTCCACTGTTAAATGCAGAGGAGAGAGCAGATGGGTGGAAAGAATACATTGAAAGCCTCTATGAGGGTGAAGATTTGTCTGATGTGATAGAAGAAGAAACAGGAGTCGATTTAGAAGAGATAGTGGATCCAGTATTAGAATCGGAATTTAAAAGAGCTTTGGAGGACTTACGGTCAAATAAGGCAGAAGGGATAGATAACATTCCATTAGAATTTCTAAAACCATTGCGGGGAGTGGCAACAAAACGACTATTCACGTTGGTGTGTAGAATATATGAGTCTGGCGATATACCATCTGACTTTCGGAAAAGCATCATCCACACAATTCCGAAGACGGCAAGGGCTGACAAGTGCGACAATTATCCCACAAACAGCTTAACAGCTCATGCATCGAAGCTGCTTACAAGAATAATATACAGAAGAATGGAAAAGAAAATTGAGAATGCGCTAGGTGACGATCAGTTTGGCTTTAGGAAAAGTAAAGGGACAAGAGAGGCAATTCTGACGTTACGGCTAATAACGGAAGCAAGGCTAAAGAAAAATCAAGATACTTTCATACGATTTGTCGACCCGGAAAAAGCGTTCGACAATATAAAATGGTGCAAGCTGTTCGAGATTCTGAAAAAAGTAGGGGTAAGCTATAGGGAGAGACGGGTTATATACAATATGTACAACAACCAAGAGGGAATAATAAGAGTGGACGATCAAGATCGAAGTGCTCGTATTAAGAAGGGTGTAAGACAAGGCTGTAGCCTTTTCGCCCCAACTCTTCAATCTGTACATCGAGGAAGCAATGATGGAAATAAAAGAAAGGTTCAGGAGTGGAATTAAAATACAAGGTGAAAGGATATCAATGATACGATTCGCTGATGACATTGCTATCCTGAGTGAAAGTGAAGAAGAATTAAATGATCTGCTGAACGGAATGAACAGTCTAATGAGTACACAGTATGGTTTGAGAGTAAATCGGAGAAAGACGAAGGTATTGAGAAGTAGTAGAAATGAGAACAGCGAGAAACTTAACATCAGGATTGATGGTCACGAAGTCAATGAAGTTAAGGAATTCTGCTACCGAGGCAGTAAAATAACCAATGACGGACGGAGCAAGGAGGACATCAAAAGCAGACTCGCTATGGCAAAAAAGGCATTTCTGGCCATGAGAAGTCTACTAATATCAAATACCGGCCTTAATTTGAGGAAGAAATTTCTGAGGATGTACGTCTGGAGTACAGCATTGTATGGTAGTGAAACATGGACTGTTGGAAAACCGGAACAGAAGGGAATCGAAGTATTTGAGATGTGGTGCTATAGACGAATGTTGAAAATTAGGTGGACTGATAAGGTAAGGAATGAGGAGGTTCTACGCAGAATCGGAGAGGAAAGGAATATGTGGAAAACACTGATAAGGAGAAGGGACAGGATGATAGGACATCTGCTAAGACATGAGGGAATGACTTCCTTGGTACTAGAGGGAGCTGTAGAGGGCAAAAACTGTAGAGGAAGACAGAGATTGGAATACGTCAAGCAAATAATGGAGGACGTAGGTTGCAAGTGCTACTCTGAGATGAAGAGGTTAGCACAGGAAAGGAATTCGTGGCGGGCCGCATCAAACCAGTCAGTAGACTGATGACCAAAAAAAATTTAAAAAAATTTCGAATGGCTCTGAGCACTATGGGACTTAATTTCTGATGTCATCAGTCCCCTAGAACTTAGAACTACTTAAACCAAACTAACCTAAGGACATCACAAATGGTTCAAATGGCTCTGAGGACTATGCGACTTAACTTCTGAGGTCATCAGTCGCCTAGAACTTAGCACTAATTAAACCTAACTAACCTAAGGACATCACACACATCCATGCCCGAGGCAGGATTCGAACCTGCGACCGTAGCGGTCACGCGGTTCCAGACTGAAGCGCCTTTAACCGCACGGCCACACCGGCCGGCAAGGACATCACACCTCCATGCCCGAGACAGGATTCGAACCTGCGACCGCAGTGGTCGCACGGTTCCAGACTGTTGCGCCTAGAACCGCTCGGCCACTTCGTCCGTAGACACGTATCATTCACTTCGATTTGCAGTAGGGTTTTGGAGCATATAATGTACCTTAACATTGTGAGTCACCTCGAAAAAAGATCGATTTATTGACGAATAACCACGAGGACTGAGGAAACATCTTTCCTGTGAAACTAAACTAAGCTGCTTTTTCTCACGCAGTAATGAGTGCTATCGAGAGGGGACATCATACTGATTCCATATTTTTAGATTTCCAGTAGGTCTTTTGACACCCTGTCTGTATGCTGCAAAAAGTGCCGATTGACATTAAATACATGAACAATAAAAGGAATCGGCTAAATTTCAGTTACACGATAACTAACAAAATTGTAAAGGCTGCAAACTCAGCTAAATCCCTTGGCCGAGCGGTTCCAGGCGCTACAGTCTGGAACCGCGCGACCGCTACGGTCGCAGGTTCGAATCCTGCCTCGGGCGTGGATGTTTGTGATGTCCTTAGGTTAGTTAGGTTTAAGTAGTTCTAAGTTCTAGGGGACTGATGACCTCAGAAGTTAAGTCCCATAGTGCTCAGAGCCATTTCAGCTAAATCCTTAGGGAGTACAGGGACGATAAACTAAAAATGGAACGATCACATAGATAATGTTTGGGGAAAGCAAACTGAAGACTGTGATTTGTTGGAAGGGCATTTAGAAAGTGCAACTAATCTACTAAAGAGGTTGTTTACATTGAGTTTTTCCGCCCTTTTCTGCAACACTGCTGAGTAATGTGGGATCCGAATCAGACAGGTTTGACGGAGGACATCGAAAAATTCAAAGAAGGGCAGCTCGTTTTGTATTATCGCGAAACAGGGGAGAGAGTGTCACGGGTGTGATTGCCAAATTGGGGTGGCAATTAATAAATCAAAAATGTTTCCCGCTACGAGGACTTCTTGTGTTTAATTTCAATCACCAAATTTCTCCTCAGAGTGTGGAAATATTGGTTTGAGCCCACCTACATAGAGAGAAATGATATCATAACAAAATAACAGAAACCAGAGCTCGCACGGAAAGATTTAAGTGTTCGTTTTTGCACGCTCAGTTCGAGAGTGGAGCTGTAGAGAAATGGCTTGAGGGTGGTTCGATGAACCCCGCGGCGAGGCACTTATTTGTGAATTGGATACTAATCACGTAAATGTAGATGTCGCTATACAAATCTGTGTGGTCTTTCTCATACCGCAGCTTAACTCACTAAGCTTTTGCTTAAAAACACTTGCAGAGTTGGTGAGAATGCAAGAAGAAGACCTGAAATGAGTGACGACGCTGTCAATACTGTACGTGCTGCACTTCAACACAATCCAAGGAAATAGGCGTGTCGTTTTTCCAGAGAAGCAGGCATATCTCAGAGCACTGTAGTGAAGATCTTACAAGGAAAAATTACCATGCATACAAAGTGCAACTTCGAGTCGCAACGTTTCAATGGAATGCGCATCCACCATCTTCAGGCGAAGATGACGGATACGCAATCCATTGAAACGTTGCGACTAGAAGACGACGCCACTCGGCGTGAAGATTTCATAACTGAAATACGCCGAGAAAACAACTTGTACTACTGACTTCGCAACCAGATGGGTGATTCACACGTGTTAAGTGGGGGGGGGGGGGAGTTGGTCTGCTCATTCTCCAGACCTCAATCACTTAGCTTTTGGTTTTGGGGACACTTTAAGGAATTGGTCTACGCCATCCCCAGACAACGATGTGTGGGCACGACAGGATCGCGTCGTCAATGCATGCCAGCAGGTACAACAGCTGGGCGTAATTGACAGCGTACGTCATTCCATATGCCGGAGGGCAGAGGGGTGTGGACGCCACGCTGAACACCTCTTGTAAACGTGTATCGCAGAAAGCATGCATTTCCGGACCCATATTTACTGGATTTACCTCAGAAAGTATGCATTTCGAAGCCCATTTTTGTTGGACATATTTCTTGTTTCGATGAGTAGTACCACTTCTCAAAGTATTTTTTCGGAACACCCTGTATCTTTCTTGCATCTGCGATAGCGGCGCAATACTACGGGCCTAAAGTCCTACTATTCATTCAGCTCGTCCCTGTAGAAGATTATGCCAAAGCACGATTGCAAGGAAGCCTCTCGACCTGTATTCCTATATGTTGCATTCTAGAAGTGGCCATCCCGACAAAAAGCAAGAGAGAAGCGTCTTAAAAACCAAGTTAGCTATGAGTGGTGTAAGGCATACAGCCAGGTCCGGGGGTGCTCCGCTGTGTTCCGGCGTGTGTGCCCGAAGCCAAAATTAATTTTTACAGCTTAAATTGTTTTACTACTTTCAACTACATTAAGTTCTTAAAATGAATATTTGTCTATCTTAAATCAAGTGGTTCAAATGGCTCTGAGCGCTATGGGACTTAACATCTGATGTCATCAGTCCCCTAGAACTTAGAACTACTTAAACCTAACTAACCTAAGGACATCACACACATCCATGCCCGAGGCAGGATTTGAACCTGCGACCGTAGCGATCGCGCGGTTCCAGATTTTTTCAGTGACGTCCGAATAAAAATCCCGGCTTTAACTTAGTGAAACCTGGCAACCCTGACTTTGACTGACAAAATAACGGGGGGATTTGGTCCTCTCGCCTGCCCATAGAGTCGTTTCTGATATAAGTGAGCGCCATACGGACATCTAGTTGCATTTAACAGTATAGAGTATTCGAGAATAAGCCGGCCGGGGATGGCCGAGCGGTTCTAGGGACTTCAGTCTGGAACCGTACGACTACTACGGTCGCGGGTTCGAATCCTGCCTCGGGCATGTATGTGTGTGATGTCCTTAGGTTAGTTAGGTTTAAGTAGTTCTAAGTTCTAGGGGACTGTTGACCTCAGAACTGAAGTCCCATTATTCGAGAATGTATAGAGATTAAAATACTGGAGTAAGGTATATACACTCCTGGAAATGGAAAAAAGAACACATTGACACCGGTGTGTCAGACCCACCATACTTGCTCCGGACACTGCGAGAGGGCTGTACAAGCAATGATCACACGCACGGCACAGCGGACACTCCAGGAACCGCGGTGTTGGCCGTCGAATGGCGCTAGCTGCGCAGCATTTGTGCACCGCCGCCGTCAGTGTCAGCCAGTTTGCCGTGGCATACGGAGCTCATCGCAGTCTTCAACCCTGGTAGCATCCCGCGACAGCGTGGACGTGAACCGTATGTGCAGTTGACGGACTTTGAGCGAGGGCGTATAGTGGGCATGCGGGAGGCCGGGTGGACGTACCGCCGAATTGCTCAACACGTGGGGCGTGAGGTCTCCACAGTACATCGATGTTGTCGCCAGTGGTCGGCGGAAGGTGCACGTGCCCGTCGACCTGGGACCGGACCGCAGCGACGCACGGACGCACGCCAAGACCGTAGGATCCTACGCAGTGCCGTAGGGGACCGCACCGCCACTTCCCAGCAAATTAGGGACACTGTTGCTCCTGGGGTATCGACGAGGACCATTCGCAACCGTCTCCATGAAGCTGGGCTACGATCCCGCACACCGTTAGGCCGTCTTCCGCTCACGCCCCAACATCGTGCAGCCCGCCTCCAGTGGTGTCGCGACAGGCGTGAATGGAGGGACGAATGGAGACGTGTCGTCTTCAGCGATGAGAGTCGCTTCTGCCTTGGTGCCAATGATGGTCGTATGCGTGTTTGGCGCCGTGCAGGTGAGCGCCACAATCAGGACTGCATATGACCGAGGCACACAGGGCCAACACCCGGCATCATGGTGTGGGGACCGATCTCCTACACTGGCCGTACACCACTGGTGATCGTCGAGGGGACACTGAATAGTGCACGGTACATCCAAACCGTCATCGAACCCATAGTTCTACCATTCCTAGATCGGCATGGGAACTTGCTGTTCCAACAGGACAATGCAAGTCCGCATGTATCCCGTGCCACCCAACGTGCTCTAGAAGGTGTAAGTCAACTACCCTGGCCAGCAAGATCTCCGGATCTGTCCCCCATTGAGCATGTTTGGGACTGGATGAAGCGTCGTCTCACGCGGTCTGCACGTCCAGCACGAACGCTGGTCCAACTGAGGCGCCAGGTGGAAATGGCATGGCAAGCCGTTCCACAGGACTACATCCAGGATCTCTACGATCGTCTCCATGGGAGAATAGCAGCCTGCATTGCTGCGAAAGGTGGATATACACTGTACTAGTGCCGACATTGTGCGTGCTCTGTTGCCTGTGTCTATGTGACTGTGGTTCTGTCAGTATGATCATGTGATGTATCTGACCCCAGGAATGTGTCAATAAAGTTTCCCCTTCCTGGGACAATGAATTCACGGTGTTCTTATTTCAATTTCCAGGAGTGTATTTTGATGGTATTGAATCAGTTATTTGTGCGAGGTATATATTTTGATGGTATTGAACCAGATAATTGTAGGAGAATGTAAAGAAAAAGGAGTAACTTGTTGGTGAGAAAATGAAAGCAATCCACGCCATAGATGCAGCCTACAGAGTATTCGATAGCTTTATTTTTACAGAACGTAGTCACTGGAAATAAAATAGCTCTCAAGAAGTGTTCCGCTGGAGACTTTGCGTGGCTGAGGAAACTCGATGCTGGCCCGAATCGTAGCCAAACGACGTCCCGCTGTTGACAAGGGACGTGTTTCCGCTAGCAATTACAAAGACGCGTCGCCCGGAGGCGAACGCACGCCGGCGAGTAATTGACACGCCTGGCAGATCCTGCGCCGTGCCGCGCGGCCACACAGTGCGGCCTGGCGCTATTGATCCACACGTAACGGCGCCCCTCTCCTCGACCGCCACCCCCGCTGCCGCCGCCATCGCCCCACCCCCGCACGCGTCTCGGGCTGACGCGGGGCCGGGCGGCCGTCTTGTTTACTCGCTCCGTCCTCGGGCCGTCGCCCTGGCAACGCAGCCAACCACCTGCTCTTGTTTCAAATTATCTGTTGGTGGTGGCGCCTGGACCACATGCGTGCCCGCTGCCGGAGAACCGATACGCCTGAGACAGCCTGGGCTCGGCGCACCTCTGCTCATTATCTCGCGCCACACGCCTCTGCACGTAGGCCTTCTGATAGCCGGATTAACGCCACGCCCATATTCACGCCTTCTCTTCCTTTGATTGCTTATACGCTGAACTTAATCCTTCGGCCCTGCGCTGCTTCCTGTAACAGATCGCCGCTTGAAAAAGTCGCCGTGTTACAGAAGTTTACTTTTGTCAGGAATTTATTACGTATCAATTTTGATTGATTATTGCGTCTGACATCATTCTTTTCAGAACTACGAAATAATAAAAAACATGATCTGAGTATATAATTCAAAAATTAACATACGTACCAAAAAAGTAACTATAAAATGCAGTTTTTCGAAAGTTTACTTTTGCTGCAGGAATGAATACTAAAGCAACCGTGTAACTGGCTATGCGAGGTAACGATGCAGTTCGTCGTAGTATTGACAGCCGTATTATTACACCATATATAATATTAAATGTAAGTAATGTAAAAGGGGCACAAAAAAGAGTGTTTACTATAAACAAACTGTCTCGTGCAACTGTTGAAAAATAATACCTAATCTCTTCCTATATGTTTGTAAATTCATAAATCCTATAATGGAAAAGGAATATATAGAATAATGCATAGCGTAATTTTTGTGTACACTAATAAACTAGGGAACATCTTCGAGATATATATATGTGTGTGTGTGTGTGTGATTCAAAATACAACAATAAAAAGTATTATGTGATGTAAGCTAATGTCCTGTAACAAATTCTAGTTCGATCACCTTTGGCTAGTGGCATCATGTCACATAAAAAAAAAAAAACAAGAAAATTTATGTAAAATCACATCTCGATTTCAGAGCCTAAGAAAAGCCCGCGATACTGTGAAGAACTTGGGAGTGGGAAACGTTCTAGTATTTGACTACGTGTATTAGAAAATGCAAACAATAAAACTGAAAATGCGGTCACTGTTATTGAAGGAAGTAAAGTTTTAAAAATGGTTCAAATGGCTCTGAGCACTATGGGACTCAACTGCTGTGGTCATAAGTCCCCTAGAACTTAGAACTACTTAAACCTAACCAACTTAAGGACATCACTCACATCCATGCCCGAGGCAGGATTCGAACCTGCGACCGTAGCGGTCGTGCGGTTCCAGACTGTAGCGCCTTTAACCGCTCGGCCACTCCGGCCGGCAGTAAAGTTTTAAATTTTGTCAATATCGTTATGTAACTTCTCTATACTACAAGCAAACACACACACACTTCCTTCCTCTAATATTTCCGCACATCATATTTATTTACATTTTCATTTTATACTTTGTACGTGCAGTCACTTAATTCTTCCTTCCTTCCTTCCTTCCTTGAGACCTCATTTTAAATGCTACATCTTCAGTCATCTCCAATTTTCCATTTGAGCGCTGTTTCCTATGCATATATTCATCTTACTTTCTCACAAACGTTCTCTTTATCAGGATTTGATAACGATAAATTGGTTTTTCTGTACCAGTGTTAAGCCGTATTTAGAACATATGTTATGACAAAAATCGGAAAGAGGAACTTGAGAATTTGGGTATATGCACGACAAGAAGTGAAAAAAATGTCGCACTAGTACGGTAACAAGACAACTGATGATAGGTTGACCGGAAGACCACACCGACAATTGAAAAGAGAGCTCTCATGTACAACAACTTTTTGTGTACGGCATTTGCTTTAAATTATGGAACATTATACTGAAATTCTACATTTGTCATTCATAAAAACTGTTGGTAGAAGAACTAATAAGAATTCATAATTCGTAATTACAAAAGACCGGCAGGTGAGACAAAGGACGCGTTAATTGGCGATGTCATCTGAAGGCAAGGAGTTGGTGGAAGATTACTGACCATATTGGTCACGCAAAAGCTCGAGAAGCAATACGGAGAAATCATAGTTTGGACGGTCCACTGTTTGATGCATTTTGAGCCGAACAGTTGAAAATTAGAAAATTGTGTGTGAATGATATCAAAATGTCTTTCGGACAAAAGAAAGGGAATCGGAGAGCTTGTCATCAGCAGTATACGCAAGAGAAATGTACAGTCATACAAATAGCTCTACGAATGAGCGATTACTTTGTGCATTTTTGGTCGTGTCTGAGAGTACTAGCATACGTAATTGGTTTTGTTTGACAAATAGTAAGTTTTATTGCACTATTTGGCTAATTATTATTTGGCCTTCCAGCAAACCCCCGTCACCATACTCTTATATTTCCGCTTATACCGTGCGAATCGTAATGTGTGTTTTCACTGTTTATTTATATTCCTTTTTTTATCTTTCCTGCACCGTGTTACCTGAATGGTACATCAGATGATTAAACTGATTTTATGTAAGTGGCAAAGAGCAACAAATATATTATCTTCACTTTAGTAATGGCAAAAAGAAAAAGCAGGCACAATAATCTGTTCTGAAATGATATTACGACATTTTTTTTTTTTTGTGACATGATGGTTTCCAAATGGTGATGTTTAAGCAATTCGTAAATATGGCAATATCAGCTGATACACAGTTTGTGTTTTTTGTGTTTTGCGTACAGTTTCCCCAGTTGTCCATGTTGATTTTGTAAGTTGTTATATGTACTGTCTTTGCTAAGATATTGATGACATTTATCTTCTGATGTTGAATCGCTTCAAAAACGAAAGATGATTAGTCCCGTTGAGCACGAGGTCTTTAGAGACGGAGCACATCCCCGTACTAGGAAAAGATGGGAAAGAAAATCGGAGTTCACTTGTCAAAGGAAACATCATGACATTTGGCTTAAGAGAGTTACGGAAATCACGGGAAATCTGGGTGGTCGGACGGGGATTTGAACAGTTATCGTCCCGAATGCGAGTCGAGTGCGCTAACCACTACGCCACCTCACCCAATTGAATCGCTTCTGCTCAAAGACCTTGTGGTTTATTTTCATGAACTTTGTTTCCTTCTGTATTGTCGGTATGTTGAGTGCTGATAGTACGTACACTTCGTAGGATTCGTTTTGTATTTATATAAGGGTTTATCTCTGAAAGTAAGTCCGAATACTACGTGAACTAATAAAGATGCTCTGTTAGATACAATGTTTAGACCTATGAATCAAATTAGTAAAGCGAAATGACTGCAAAAACACGTAGAATATTACTTGGACCGGGAAAGATATTTTGTGCTACGGTTTACAAGGGACACTGAAAAGGAACATGAGTAACCATAACAAACATCTCACCGTGAATGAAACTGTATAGCGTGGCTTATAGCCCCATATTGTGTGATGGACACCTAGTGTGCTATAGTAGCTCACAATTACGAGACTTAAAAAATCACACTCTTACGTTGTCGGCTGTGTCAACCCAAAACCTGCATTTTTTGCTGAAAGTCCATGAATAGAATCGCGAAGTACGAGCATTGTATTCGCAGTGGTTGAGTTTTGTTATTAATAGCAGTTAGGAACCCGTAAAAATTCTACCAACTGCTAAAGGCTAGCAACACATTTCGCATTGAGTGATCCTGTGTTTACTTCTGAGTGCATGTCGGCATAAACTCGCCTAAATAGGAAAGTAATTAGCAAGGAGAAACTGATTTGAAAGAGTATTTGCACATAAATAAATATATCATGATAGTGTGTTTAACACTATAACTTAGAAAATAGTGGCGCACAGAATTCCGACACGTGAGAAAAACAAACAAAACAAGTCTATACAAGTCGCGAATTATTGACAAAATTTCATTATTAGACAGTGTGACGAAATTAGTTGTTCGACCAGTCGAATGAATTAGAAACACGACTAAGTGCCGAAAATTGGTCTTCTCACAACAGCACAAGGACTAGGCCTACATATGGGAGAAACACTTCCAATTTCAGTGCAGTTACCCACCTAAAACTTAGCGATGCTAGTCAAGCAAGTAGTTATACGTAAACTACACGCTCACTGTGAGTAATTAAGAAAATCATACTAGAGGTGTGTGTTCCTGTACACAGCCAAACTGCTCCTTGCCACTACGCTGTAGGCGAACAGCCAGATGCCCCTTCAAACTTTAGACAAGCCCTTCCGCTAAGGTTGCCGGAAAACAAGTGCGTCTTCAAACATGTGATCCACAATTAGCAGCGGGGATCGCTGAGACCTAATTCGTCAGTTCAGCCGGAACTCAATGAATACTACCCGAACATCTCACAGTCTGACCCAAAAATAAACGGTGCCGTTCGCACTAGATAACTAGGTACAGAATTGTATCTCTGCAGAACTGCGTTCACTCATACGTGAATTTACTGAATAGTGAAAGTTGCAGATTAAATAGAGAAAGTTTCAGACCAAATAGAGGATGTTACAAATGTAATAGTAAACTTTCGATGTAACGATGACAAATGGCTTAACGCTTTGGAGAGCTTTCACGATGGCAGTTGCCTTTGCGGTGAAGACGGGTGTTCTCAGAATGACGAAGACGATTCTGCTTGGAGGTCAGGACAGGAGAAGCCGCTACCCACATATGTTTGATCACACGTTTTTGATTCGTCAGACAACATTTTAATCGCACTGGCTGCTGAATTTATACCGTTATCCTTTACGTTTCCGTTACACAGCAGCTGTTATGGCCTTCAGTTGGAAAACTGGACTGATACACCTCCCACAGTCTACCCTGTGGAAGCCTCTTCATCTCTGCGTAGTAAGTATTGCTCTCCTTTAACCATTTTTATCCCCTCAGACTTCCCACCATTACAAAACTGACGGTTCCTTTATCCGTAAGGATTACTGTATCAACTTGTCTCTTATTTTAGTCAAGTTATGTCATAAGTTTCGATTCAGTAGCTTCTCATTATTACTCTACCCATCTAGTCTTAAGCACTGGTCAGTTGCAAAAAAATTCAAAAGCTTCTGTTCTCTCACAGTTCGAGCTGTTGATTGTCCACATGTCACGTCCTCATTAGGGTATACTCTAGACAAATAATTTCACAAGCTATTTCGTAACATTTGAATATATGTTCAACTAGCGATCTGCCCCGGTTTCGTATCTATGGCAGGATATCTTGTCTGGCTTAGCGGTAATAAACTGTATTAGACGAAGCTTATTCGTGAATCAGTCTGTCTATTTATGAAAATTATCGAAATCCCTATAGTAGTTCCTGATATTAGCCTACACATACGGAAAAATCCCAAGGGGTACTTCAAGTCGTCATAGTTCAGCCAGTCTGCACAAAATATTTGTAAATTACTAGCGACACGCCCCAGATCTGACTGGTGGGCGACTGGTCTGACGTAGTAGTAATTTTATTTACGGATCATTGTATAGAGCTATGATTAAAATTCAAAGAAGAAAGTTAGGTAACTGAATAACACAATTCGAAACTTCCTGTCGTACTAGGTGCTGTGAAACCTATGTCAGTATGCAAGTGGCACCACTGTCTTGTGACGTGTGAAAATTATCTCCCGTCATTTGCTATTTCCAGTACGACACCAGAGGATGGGCTTACAACAGTCCGAAACCGGTCGTGTGAAAATAAAGTAATTTATAACTGAAGCGGTATTTTAAACCTCTGTTTACGACGTCATTTCTCTTGAAATATGTATCGTACAATGATATATGTTAGAATGTGCATGCAGTGTTATATGTCTCTACTGTCTGGGAGATGATTTGTGAATACCGTTACTAGTAAGGGAGTATTAAATTAAAACGTCATTGTTCAAGCGCCAGTTTTACTGCACGAACAGGGAAGCTATAGTAAGCGATAAACTTTCTCCCTTTCATCACTTTGTCATCGGTCGTCAGCGACAAAAAGTTTCGTAAAGCTTTCTAGAAGTCTCTAAGTGCTCCCATTCTCAAACACTGGACGACCAAAGTGTCGTTACTCGCGCGTCACGTGCTTCACTGCGTCTTTATCCCCACGCTTATTTATTTATTTAACCTGATCAGATTAGGGCCATCAGGCCCTCCCTTACATCGGACCAGTGTTTCACACATGCAGCACTTCACACATCAGAGTTACATCAAGACAATAGTTTAAATAAGAAAATTAGATTACTCTAGTCAGAATATGAATAAAGAGTAATGACTAAGACCTAATAAAGTAAGTACTGGCAGTACTTTTACAACAGGTGCTATACATAAAAATTATGATAAAAGCAATAATAGTAACAGTAAAAAATCAAATAGTAATGATAAACTTGAGAAAAATTAGCAATATTAATGAAGATTTGTGCAGATGTACATTAATATCTTGGTGTGTAAAGTAGATGTTTACTAGTATAGCGAGTTTTGCGGAAGGGAGATTTAAGGAGGGGGAAAGAGGGAAGTAATGAGGTGAAGTGCATCCATGTACAGAGGAACGCATTACTATTGCTTAAGTAGATACGTCATTAACTGTTTTTTGAAGCCGGACATGTTTTTAAGTTCTCTAACATAATGAGAGAGGTTATTCCAGAGTGGGGTTCCCGCTACTGCAAAGGACTTGGAGAAGGTGACTGAGCGATGCAGTGGAACAGAGAAGATTTTATTATGATGAGAACGTGTGTTTCTGTCATGTTGTTCGTACATAAGGACGAGGAGAGATATGGGGGACAGTGTACATTTATAAGGCAGTAGATGAGACAGAGTGTATGGAAATCTCTGCGTTTGTCTGCACGCAGCCAGGACAATTTTGCATATGCTGGTAAAATTTGATCAAAAAGTCGAACGTCACAGATATATCGGACGCAGGGATTCATGACCACTCCCAGACGTCGCGAGTTTTCCTGAGAGAGGCCTTGCAGGATAATATCACTGTACTCAATGATTGGGAGTATAAGTGTTTGTACTTATTTCTTTTTCAGATCGAAAGGGAAGGGTTTTTTGTATTTTTGTAGGACACAAAGGGATGCAGATGCTTTTTTGCACACTGCAGTTACGTGCTCTGTCCAATTTAGATTTTGATCTATTATTACTCCCAAACTCTTTGCTGAGGGAGAGAAGTTAATATTTGTTCCATTTAGGATAAGAGATGGTACGGATTCCCGATGTTTTGGGCTAATGACCAACAAGTACCGCTTGGGTTTTAGATGGGTTTAGTTTTAGTCCTATGTCCTGTGCCCATTTTGATAGTACATCGAGAACAGTATTGAAATTTTCAAGAGCTTTCTTAAGATTGCTTGGTTTCGCACTTAGATACAACTGAAGGTCATCAGCATACATATGATATTTGCAATAAGTCAGAACCGATGACACATCATTGACATACAGAGAGAAGAGTATGGGACCTAGTACTGAGCCTTGGGGAACGCCTGACACTACCTGCCGCCATTGTGATTTTATATTCCCGGACAGGACGCGTTGCTGACGAGACGTCATGTATGAGCGAAAACATTGCACTGCACTTGGTGAGAAATTTAGTCCGCTAAGTTTGGCTAGTAAGATGTCGAAGTCGATAGTATCAAATGCTTTGCTGGAATCTAAGAAGCAATTGATACTCGCTTCTTGTCTGTCCATGGCAAGTTTCAGGTCATCTGTCACCTTTATCAGTGCGGATGTTGTGCTTCCCCGGGTTCCTGGGTTCGATTCCCGGCGGGGTTAGGGATTTTCTCTGCCTCGTGATGACTGGGTGTTGTGTGATGTTCTTAGGTTAGTTAGGTTTAAGTAGTTCTAAGTTCTAGGGGACTGATAACCATAGATGTTAAGTCCCATAGTGGTCAGAGCCATTTTGATGTTGTGCTTCGATGTTTACGGAAACCTGATTGGTATTCGTCTTTTGGTGGGTACGTGGTTCTTGCATCCACAGTGATTCTTTCCAGGTAATAACTGCTATGTATACTAAATCCGGCTGAAATCCGTCCGGTGGTTTAGGAGGAGATATGAAACATACATACCTAAACACAAACATACGCACATTCGGCTTCGGCATGAGCCAGCGAGGTGTGCGCATCGCTGCCTATGCGCGCTACGCTTTCTTGGCCGACGAGAGCTTACGAAGAAGTTCTGTGCTGTGGGCGCTGCGAGAAGCAAATTGTCATGTGTTGTTTTAACAACGCAAGCAAGTGGTTGTGCTCTGCTCGCCACAGCATGGGAAAGAAGAACTCGCAGAAGAAACCTACTGCGACGCGGGGGCCTTCGGAAACCGAAAAGACGAGTCACAGCCACCCCCCTCCCCCCCCCCCCCCCCCCACCCTTGTGTGTTAAACGCAGAGGTGGGTGGACGGCGCTATTCGCTGTGGCCGCCAACATCGTCGAGGCGCGGACAGTGCGGGAGAAGGAGCCTTCCGCTGGAAAGAAGACGACGACTAAGGCACTCCTAAGGGGTGATACTATGACGAGGCAGCGGTCCGTGAAGGGCTGCTGCGAGCCAGGTTCGGTAGCGCAACCGCAAGGCTGCGCAACCGGACCAATAAGAAGAGGCCTCCGCTCCACGACGTGACGGTGCAAACGGCCGACGGCGAGGGCGAAATCTTCGGCTTGCGGAAGCTGCTGGGCTTCCCTGTTATATCAGTAGCTCTCCTGACCACCATGGACCACCAGCCCCAGTGCTTCAAGTGCAAGGGCGAGTATTGCCGTAACGCGGCTCCGTGCGACCACGGCAGCCGCGCCAGTAACCGCGACAGAGAAGTTATGCCGACTTGCGCCCGGCGTGGCGGCTTGCAGATTGCCATCTGGCGCGGTTGCCCGGCATTTTCAAGCCACAGTCGTTCCTAAGGCGGCGAAGCTGCCACACCGACACAGCGGAAGAGACGATTGCGTCAAGAAGACAAGAGCGCGTATTAATTGTTGATCTTAACCAGACATATGCAAACGGTAACGGCAGCGACGCCGACTGCTGTGGGGGCAGATTCCGCAAGGGAAAGAGAAGACGAAAGGGCAGCATACATCGCGCATGCGCCAGAGAATAGCCTGCAGCTCTCCGACGAATCTGCGGCGTAGTAATTCGAGCAAGGAGAGCTGTTCGAGGAGCAGCTGTGGCAGAACGGCGCCACGCAAAAACAGGGGACGCCGACTAGCAGCGAGATGCCGCCGTTTTGCACCAGACTGTTGATACTGTGTCAAGTCACTGACAACACGGCGCAATAGAGGGCTAAGGCAACGCACTGCCCTGCCGCACCGGACTCCTTTTATTGTTGCGACCAATGGCACTGACATGGTATCCTCTTGCACGATACCCACTGTTAACGTAACCTACATGTCACAGTCAGCGAGACATCCGCTACTGCTCTTACTACCCTACCAAACTGTTGTTGTTGTGAAATTCAATCCTGAGACTGGTTTGATGCAGCTCTCCATGCTACGCTATCCTGTGCAAGCTTCTTCATCTCCCAGTACCTACTGGAGCCTACATCCTTCTGAATCTGCTTAGTGTATTCATCTCTTAGTCTCCCTCTTCGAATTTTACCCTCCACGCTACCCTCCAATACTATACTGGTGATCCCTCGATGTCTCAGAACATGTCTATTGTGTTGGCAGAAGAGCCAACACCGTGTTACTAGAGGAGGCCGAAATGCACGCGTCTTGGCTTACGCAAGCTGGCAAGAGGAGGGAAGAACTATACTGACGTGAGGTCTGGAACATGACAAGGAATTAGAATTCAGAAAGCGGACGTACTTAGCCTGATACTTAACTTTAATCCATTAATGATGAACGTCGCTCTTCACGGTACATCAATCACAATATTGTCTGTTAAGATTATAGTAACTGAATATGGCGCTTTGCTAGGTCGTAGCAAATGACGTAGCTGAAGGCTATGCTGAACTGTCGTCTCCCCAAATGAGAGCGTCTGTAAACAGTAAACCATCATTAGCAAAGTCGGCTGTACAACTGGGCGAGTGCTAGGGAGTCTCTCTAGACTTGCCGTGTGGCGGCGCTCGGTCTGCAATCACTGATAGTGGCGACACGCGGGTCCGACGTAATCTAACGGACCGCGGCCGATTTAAAGGCTACCACCTGGCAAGTGTGATGTCTGGCGGTGACACCACAATGTCCTACCAACCGATCCCTTCTTCTAGTCAAGTTGTGCCACAAGCTCCTCTTCTCCCCAATTCTATTCAAACTATCGCAGACGCTTTCTTCCCTTGGCACTTTTTTCCCCTCTGCCCTTCAAACCGCTAACCTTCGTTCGACTATAAGAGCGTATTAATGGTTGATCTCAACCACACATACGCAAACATCGCAGCACCCACATCCTGCGACACCTCACTTTAGTGAAAACTAACCCTCATGCAGAGATGGCAGTAGACTTTTTTAGTTGGCCATCATACCGGTGTGAGGGACTCCACCTTAAAAAAATACATCCATTTTTATAATATATATGTATAATGATGGGTACTGCCACCTAGTCCGGACAACGACAGCTCCGTTTTGGAACACCGGCCGCTGTGGCCGAGCGATTCCAGGCGCTTCAGTCCGGAGCTACGTGGCTGCTACGGTCGCACGTTCGAATCCCGCCTCGGACATGGATGTGTATGATGTCCTTAGGTTAGTTAGGTTTACGTAGTTCTAAGTCTAGGGGACTGATGACCTCAGATGTTAAGTCCCGTAGTGCTTAGAGACATTTTTGAACCGTTTCGGCGCGAGCTACGTTTCCTGTGGGTACTTTTCCGAATTTCTCCTCACATCCCTTAAACTTTATACATGAAAAGTTTTATTTTTATTTTTTATTTTTTATTTTTTTATCAGCTTGATATCTGACACGTCGTGGAGTAGAGGAGTTTAGGAAGTTGGCAGTAGCCCGTGTCGGCCAGGCGCTGCAGTCAAGTGGCCTTACGTCTACTTCCTGCGCTCACAAATCTTCCTCGTGGATCAGTCTATCCAACATTGAAAATCGTATCAAACAGCCTACAGTAATCTCTGAGATCACCCAACTGATACGGAAGCGCAGAGAGGGATCTTGTAACATGTAAGACAGATAGTTACATATAGATCCTAGTCAAACTTCGCTGCTCCCTAGAGTGGAAATTGTTGTTTGCTTTACTGCTTGTCTCGTGAGGTACCACGTTCCCTGTAAATGACCAGCCTGTAAGTGCCGTCGTTGCCGTGAGACGTCACTTCAAACGTCAGTTAAATGTCGCACAGATATTACACGTTCATCATTATTATAAATGTAAATTCTGTACACAAACGTACCTCGTGAACCACTCTTGCTATTAGCAAAATCTGTATCCTAACCCCTACAGACACTCAGATTGGCCTCTACATAATCAGCAGGGGACTTTAATTCTTTAAATTGGTAATATGTGTAGATTTGAATAAATTACTCAGCAACGCATTTCTTCCTATGCTTGGTCTGAATTTTATGCCCTCTGTTCTTCTAACAGGTCATATTAGCTGGAGAGTAAGTAGAAACAGTAGTTAAATTCACATTTTTAAACATTTTCGTCAGTATTCGGATCGAAGGAGAGTGTGCGGCCTCAACGGATGGACGGCTGTGTCAAGCCTTCCAGTTTCATAACTCTCCCTTCAGTTGTGTTTCTCCTAGCGGCTGGAGTCTAGTTAGCTACTAAGCCGGGGGTTGCCTGAGAAGAGCAACCGCAGCAGGGGGCAATGGAGTAGAGTTTGACGAGGCGTGTGGGCGCCCTTCTTAAAGAGACTGTCGCGCCACTTCTACTGGGTGAGGAACAGGGCCGTGGATTGTGCGGGAGGGGGAGGGGGAGGGGGAGGGGGAGGGATGAAGACGAGATGTCGCAATATCTGGCGCGCTTTTTCCCTCTCAAGACGCCACCCCTGCCGCTGATGCCTGGTGCTCGCTCGCGCCAACGCAACCCCTCCCCCCTCACCCCCCTTCCTTCACCATCGCTGTTAGCAACTGTTCCGTCTCCCTTTCGCAGGAAACGCAACACTTCTCGAGTTGCCGCCACGAGCGCTCTCCGCAGTAATTATCGAGATTCGGGAATCCAATTTAGAAAGATCTTTTGAAGTGATAACGTGCAGCGGACTGTGAAGGCGCTGGGGATAGTTGCGAAACAGAAAATGGCCACCTCTCGTAGCAAGTCTTTTCCCAGCAATTCTGAAAAAAAAAAATTTTTGCTTATCGGATTTAGGACGAGTTCCTAAATTGTCTATGTGTGATTAAGATCATGACGCTTAATTTTATGCCGGTATCAGTGTTTAAAATTCATAGTGAAGACGGGAATAGGAATGGCTGCTCAATTCTCAAAAGTATAAGAATGTGGCTCAACGTGGAAAATGTAAGGATATATCAATAATTACCTCGATCAATATTTTTCCGCTTAGCAAGCGATATATTTCCAACCGTTCCTTCTTTGTAATCCCTTCATTTTGACACATACGAGCTATGTGCGTAACGGGAAAAATGTGAGTGTTTAATGTTACCCTCCAGATGTGAGGAATGAATTCATTGTCTTTATAGCTTATAATTTTTATTAATATTTTAATTAATATTGTGTTTATACTGGTTGCTTGTGAGGAGGAAAGTTAGTTATTAGTATTTTATTAATGATCTCATTCACAAGCAGCCATATCACAGTCATCACAGTCGCTCAAGAAAGTTATAATTAAGCTTTACTTGTTTTATCAGAACCGGACGATTACTCTCCTTTTCCGCAGTCTCGATGATTCGAAGCGATCTGCAATTCTGTGTACATAAAATGTCTTTGTTTTCTTGCGATGCGTAGTCAGTCGGGAAACCTCAGGTTAAGCGGAAAATTTGCTTTGATAGAGTTTAATTATCCGATGAAATAATGGAGCTCTTGGATCTAATAATTGCAGGTTCGTTTCCAATTCATCGGAAGTTACCTTCTGATTACCAACGAAACGACACCTCCGTGCAAATTTCCAATTAGAGAATACATATATAATGAAATTCCTTACATACCTTTGATGTAAATGCTCAGTATATATTTTCTTGAGTAGCATACAATATATTTTCTATCTCTTTCTTCCAGTAATATCGATAGCAAAATAACAATTATTCAATGCGGCTATTCGGCGCGGAGAAGATCGTAGAAGTCCTCTCAACACACCAGAGAGAATATTAGAAAGAGTAATTATGCACTCATGGAATAGTAATAGTACTGTACTACTTTGCGCATCGATTCTACGAGTATATAGATGGTCAAGTAGGAAACGTAATTCACTCATAGAATTGTGCCGGGATAATTAGTAGAATATAAAGAGATATTACAAGCTTAATGGTCAGTTATCTCGATGTGAGACCATACAGCCACAGACCAGTTTCACTTGCAATATATTCACCAACATTATACTACCCACCACATAGGATAGAAACGTACCTTGGATTTTGATCAAGAAGCCGGCTTAAGTTGTAGATATAGCACGATGGAATATTTTTACATAAGGAATCCATTGAGTTTTCAGAAACCATTTGACACAAATGAAACGATATCTGTACTACCAGTATTTAGAAAAGAGGCGATATTCAAGTTAGTGTCTTGCACAAAGACAATGCTACACTATGGACTACATTTCATGTACCCTGCGCATCAGAATTAAAGGATCACTTTTTAAAAAACCCAAACAGTCTTTCATTGGGACATTGAAGTTGAAAATTTTAGGCTAAAATGCGACTATAGCCTTCTCCTGGAATGGTGCAAAAGCATGGCGTCCTGTGACATCACCCTGGGGCTCAGCGATGCTTCATACAGCGCGGTGTCTACATATGCGAGAAAATGCCACAACTCAGAAGTTCATCTAGCGTGTTAATGAGCCACACTGGCATCAAATTTCCTCACAGTTCTGCCGAATGCCACGCCACGCTGTCACATCCTCTCTTACCCACATTTCACTTCTCCGTCTGAGCCTCTGCGATGGAGATCAGAACGATGACACCTAGCGTTGAAATATCGTGATTTTCCTGTGAGAGGCCGAGGGAAGGATTTAAGACGCACCGCCGCTCGCAATCGGCAGGAAAAGGCCTCTGGTTGTAGCATAAAGATCGTCAATGAAACCATCCCTTTCATTCGGGCGTCGATTCACACACATTTCGCAGTTGAAAATGACATTTCTCATTGCGATGAGAAACAGGCCGACGTTCCTGGAAACCTTTGATACCGCTAACAGCCCCGGGCATTTCAACCCCATACTAAGGACATTTTGGGGCAGCATCCACATTGAATATGATCCCACGCCTTTGGAGTTCTGCGGGACCGCAGTTATTGCTCTCGCATACACGTTAGAATCACTAGGGCCGTTTCCACATCATTCTCCGAGGTTTCTAAGTGATCTGAAGCAGCAAAGACTGATTTTTCTTTTTTTCAAGCTCTCGTATTTCACGTACTCCTGCGGCCTGATCACAGAGGGGTGCCACACACGAGTGAATACAACGGCGTAATATTCTCTAAGATCTCGTAGTTTGGCAATACCCTTAGCGGGTATCAATCTGAATTTTAAAGATGTGCTTTTATACTGTCGCACTCGTTTGTGATGACGCAAGAGAAGGGCGTGAAATACTAGGGGTGCAAGAAAGTATCGGCACCCTTTGCTGCTTCCGATCACTTTCAGATTTCGACAATTGGTTTTCAGCAATTCCCAGTGGTTCCACTCTCTACACAAAAACAAAAACTTGTTTCACTAACAACTTCCATTTGCGATAGCAGAATGTGTGGGAGTCAACGCCTCAACGAAAGGGATGGTTTCATTGACACCCACTATGCCACCATGTGAGACCTTTTCCTGTCGATTCTGATCGCCGGTGCGAGTGAAATCTTTCCCTCGGCCACCCACAGGAAAACCAACAGATTTCAAAGCTGGTTGTCGCCGTTGTGACCTCCATTGCGGAGGCGTCAAAACAAGGGTCGAAGTAAGAGGTAGTGTGGGTAAGAGGTAGTGTGACGGCCTTCCCATAGGATGACACGTCGCGCTGGCGTTCGTCGGAATTATAGTGCAATCTGGTGGCAGTGTGACTCAATTAACCCGTCCCACACTTCAGATGAAATTCTGAGCTGTTGCCTACTTTTTATTTTTTTTAGCAAGTATCGAGATCCCGCTGTTTGGACGTCACAGAGACCAAAGACGGCGACACAAGATGCCTCGCTTTGAGGAAGGTTGTACGCACTTTTGAGTCAACTTCAGCGACGCAATGGATAGGAATTACGGGGATCCGAAAAAGTGATCAACTGATTCTGTTGCGCCGTGTACATAACTGGAAACGTGGACTTGAAAAAGGAACCGGGTAAAGAGTTTCTAACACCAAAGCTATTCACAAGAGCCTTAGAGGATGTCCTCAAGTCCCTAAATTGGAAAAAAGAAACTGGGAAAAAGAAGAAATTCGTTATAATATCATGTAACTCATTTGTGTCGCAGCTGCTGAGCAAATATATTTCAACAGGCAACAGAAAGAGGTTTGGGAAGCTAGACTGAAATTAGGTACGGAAAATTGAGTTAAGAACAATATAACGTGTAAAGAACATCCAAATGAATTTTATACCAATGAATAATGAAGTAATAGAATAGATTGATAAGTATTTGCATCAAAGACAGGAGAATATTAAGGGAAAACAGGGAAGAATAAATAAACAAAAGAGCAAAAATGACAGTATTTTTGGCAAACCAAAAAGAATTTGAAAATTGAATATTCCAATGTGTGAAATGCGTAAACTAAACCATTGCCTGTTTTGTCTTATACTGGTGAGGCACGAAGTTCAAATGAAAGAGAACCATACGAAAAATGAGTGCAGCATTGAAGAATACATGCTACGAAATACTAGAAAATGCAGAAAAACGAGCAAATGGGTCAGAGGACGAGCTGAAGTACAAGACGCTATTATTATCACAGTTACAATGCGATACATGGTGGTTGAAATGGCTCTAAGAACTATGGGACTTAACATCTGAGGTCATCAGTCCCCTAGACTTAGAACTACGTAAACCTAACTAGCCTAAGGACATCACACACATCCATGCCCGAGGCAGGATTGGAACCTGCGACCGTAGCAGCAGCGCGGTTTCAGAGTGAAGCGCCTAGAACTGCTAGGCCACACCGGCCGGCTGCGATACAGGAGGACGAGGCTAATGAACGATACGTGGACCAAAGAAGGCCTTTACTGGAATCTAAAAGAGAAAACAAAGCAAAATAAAAAAGAATCCTAGAAGAGTGCTTAGTGGGAAATGCTATCAAAAGAAATGCAGGCATGTAGGTGGAATACACTATACATGGAGATGCTGAGGGGCGACCTTTTTCCGGTAATTATTGAATAGCTGGTGACGCACAGTAATAACGCACCTATTAAAAAAATCATACCAGCAATCGTGTCACATAATTAAGGAAAGCCACTGCCAACAGAATACTTAAATGGGTTTTTCCTGACGGACCTGATGCACTATTGAGGGTGGTGAACCACCGACTGAATTCCTCTACAGAATTCTTCCTTTGTGTCTCTCTCTCTCTCTCTCTATCTCTCTCTCTCTCTCACACACACACACACACACACACACACACACACACACACACACACACATACATACACTTTATCTTCTTCTTATTCGTGGACACTTGTGTCTGTCCTGTCTTCACCTTCCAGTTCCATCTCTTTCTGGTTCTTCCTATATCTTTTCTTCCTCATTACTGGCACAGCATGGCCTAACGTGATACTCTGTCTGCACTCATTCTTTAATGGTGACGTTATCCTAGTGTGGTTCATTTTTTTAAATATCTCCAGTAATGTTAAAAAATCTAGTTCAACCATAATAGCTTCCTTTCTTATGCGATCTTCCTTGATAACACCTCTCACTTTCCTGAAAAATCTCATTTCTGCTGCTTGTAGTTTGCTTATGTCACGTTTTTAGGGATCGACTTCCATATAGCAATAAATGTGTTGCCATCATTTTTTAAAAAAATAATCAAATTATTTCCTTCCTTATTTTCTTCTGTAATGTTTTGTTTATATTACGCACACTGATTGATATTTCTTAATCTTACTTTCTACATCCTTTCCTATGCCGTAGCTTATGTCGCATCCAACAAAATTAAAATTGGAGTCCTGCTCAAGTGGTGTATTATCTATTGTTATTATTGAGCGTGTTGGGTGTTTCCCTTCCTGATTTTAATTTTCTGTGTTAATATTCTGAGGCTAGATTCTCTTTCTACTAAGTGATGTCATTTAGCCTATTAAGTGTTTTTTTGTAGCTCATCGTAACTTTCTTCAAAAATAGTGACAGGCTAGAACCTATCAACTTGAAAAATTTTTCTGTAGGATAAACGAGTGCGTCGGTGCGACGAGTTCGTGAAGGGAAAGGTCAGTCAAACACCATTGCGTAGAAATCTCTCGACTCCTGTTTGCGTCCACACGTGACGGGGGCTTTCTGTACGTCACTGCTGCAGCGATACAGGATGATTCGGATGCGAAAACTGATGGAAAAAAATCCACAGAAGGAAACTGATTGAAAAAGCCGACCCTCGTTCAAAGAGTATCCTTCTTTTCAGCATTCATTTTTTTGCGTCACCGAGAGAGAGAGCGGAAGAGTGTGTTTTGGGGTTGGGGGGGGGGGGGGATGGGTGATGCGAGCCAGTGGTGTGTGAGGGAGATGGGAGATGACCCATGCCATCTCCCCCCCCCCCCCCCACACACACACACACGGTGGTGTGCGTATCCGCCCGCTCTACTGACAGGCCAGAGCGCACTGCGGGACTAATCGCGACCCACGCGACAGATAGCTCCCACGTATATTATCTGGCGTGGGTCCTCAGCCTGCGCTGTGATAAAGCGCGGCCGCAAATCTGTGGCACAGCCGAACAGGTTTGCCAGATCGCAGTGTCGCGAGGACTCCCACCGATACCGTGATATACTGCTATATGCTGTCCATTAGAATCCAGTTTTTCTAACGATCGGTGGTTATAGTTTTAATAATCACCTCAAAGTGATGTGGCAGGGTCATGAGCCGCGGAAATATGTGGATATACGACATGACAGAACTGTGCCATTTCGGAAACACTGTCGAAATGTTAAGGGAAAAAGTTTGAGCGAGGAATAATGTCATCCGGAAACTCAGCAGCGCGCGATTTGGAGCTGTGCCTCAAAATCGGAGAGCATCGGCTTTCACACCATGCAGCACCTGTCTGGTAGAACTCAGCACACGCCAAATATATCGACGTGCCAATTAAAGAGTGCCCATGGTGTCTGGCTACCTAGAACCAAAGCTAGTTCAATAGGTTTGCCCCATTGTCGGTACAGCTCCACCCACAATCAGTTGCAGCTGAGTACGAAAAGTGGAAATAGAATGATGATCACAGGCACATGTCGCACGGCTGCCAAATACAGCGCAGCCGAGTAAGTCCCTGCGAGGTTTTATGGAAACGAACAAAACTTTAGACCAGCAAGACGAAATACGGCTACAAAATTAATGGCAAAACTACATTAACCAGAGGTTAGTAAAGCCTAAAAATTAGCTGGCTGCTGGTAATCGTCTGCCGTTTTCGGCTTGGAGGGCATTAACCGTTTAAGAACAGGCATCACGTCGTGGAATATCAACCTGACAAAATGGGGATAAAGAGAGAGCGACGCCTGTGAATGTGGTGCAATACAAGATCATCAACATCTAATCGTATAAATGTGCGTAAATCTGTAGTTAACTTGGCTAGGTCGCATAAAAAGTCATACAGCAGGTGAAGAATGAATTTTGAACACAAAGTATGTAAGACACGTTTCGAAATTATTTCCATCTTCAGAAATCGAAGTGCAATGGTAGCACTAGTCTGTCATCTTATGCTACGTGCATAACTGGTGACACTCTTGTCATTGTGCTACCACTGCACTTGGATTTATGAACCTGGAAATAATTCCGAAACCCGTGATGCATTCTCATACGTCATTGTTCACCTGCTGTATAGCTTTTTATAAGACTTCGCCAGCTTACCTACATATCTACGCATACTTACTAGAATGATCGCTAGCCTCCTCCGTGACTTTGTCACACCTTTATGTACTACCTAATTATATCCCCAAAAGCAGGCAAAACGTAGTAGACCTGATCTTAGCAAATGATAGCCATCCATAACGCTGGTCAGCGAAAATGTGCAGTATAGATGGTGACCTGACACGCTTAGCAAGTAATTATCATCCCGTGAAATTCTAGCCTCTGTCATGGAGTTACTGTCTACAGATTCACTCTTCAGTGCGAAAATTTTCTCCAAAATGGTAAATGATACGATGGAGACCTTGGTTGTAGCAGTCAGCATTTTAGCACGTCGGCTATCCAGGAAACGTTACACCTCGAAAATAATATCATCATCATTTTGGAAAAGCATTTTACGAAATTGTTTTTACATTCGAAAACTCAGAAGTCGCTGGATGCTGATGCTATCATACGGGAGCATTGGTGGTGAAGCAATATTTAAGAACCAAACGAAGGCAGAATGAGCTGGGGTGTTCTATGGGAGGAGAAATACCCTGGAGAGCTTTCTGTTGCGTTTCGTCCTGATAGCGTGCAGCGGCCTCGTCAGCATATTTCGGTAGTACTTTCTCTGGTGTCGTGCGAAGAGTTAGGTGCCAAGGCAAGCGACAGAACTGCAAGTAAACATGGTCGCTGCCAAAAGCAACGAATAATGAGAAACCATATCGTAGACAAGCCCAGAAGAGTTTCAATACGCCACCGCATCAGCTCGCTTACTTACGTTGAGAGCAGCACTGCTCAGATCAGCCCCGACACCAATCACAAGATCGTCTCTCTACTGAGCCAGAAGTGCGAAAATTGTAATACACTGAACTGCGCAAGTGTTTATCGGCAATTGTACTTCGTGAGTCGAGACTAGCCTCTTGTCCTGTACTAGTTGATATATTAATGTTCCGTGGCAGTAATAAATATTCATGACATTGGGAGTTACACAAGACGCACCACGAAGGAATTATCCGAATGAAACGGAAATCGGTAGACGTGATGTACGTGTAACAAACAAGTTACTGCTATTTCAGAAAAACTGTATGATTTAGTCAAGTGAGAGAGCTTCGCAAATTGGACAAGTCAATAACGCATTGGTCCCCCTTTGGCTCACTTTTGGCCCTTAAGAAACCAGTTTTCGACTTGGCACCGTTGATGCAGTTATTGGATATAGTGCAAAATTCTAATTGGCGCGTCAGTTCGTCAAAATCCCGAGCTCCGTGGAGAGCCCTGCCCATTATGGCACAAACTTTCTCAGTTCTAGAGAGATCCGGCGACCCTGCTGGCCAAGGTAGAGATTGGCAAGTATCAACACAAACAGTAAAACCCTCGCCATGCGCAGGTGAGCATTCGCCACCCTCCGTTGACATTAGTTAATCCCGGATACCACTGACGCTGAAAGGTTTGCCTAAGCAGAACTGTCAAGTTGACTCCACTCCTAATCCCGGATCTCAGAGACACCGAACGGCTTGCCTAAGCAGAACAGTGAACAGGACTCCACACCAACAGACTGGAGACACTGATCGAAACAATACGCACAAGGGCCAAAGCATACTATCTGTTTCAAGGCATATCAAGCCAATTTATTAACAACATATAATGAACCAATTTGTGCTTCACAATTGGCATATTGCATAAATGCAGCCGTATCTTTGAATGCAATACACGTAATCAATACGATAAATACCATAAATGATGTTCCTTTAACTCTATATTACGATTGACAGATCTTAAGAATTGCACTATTCGTAACAAAAATGTTCAAATGCATGTCCACCTTGTTGGATGCTCTGATGTAAGCACGTTACGGTATTAAAATGGACACTTTTTAACATTTCTGCAGATACTGAAGCGCAAGCATAACTTATTCGTTCTTTTCACGCTTCTGGATTTTTTTTTGCATCCATTCGTAAGCTCTGGCTCTTATATAACCCCATAAGAAAAAATCCAAGGGCATTAAATAACGTGATTTCGCTGAGCATCGAATGAAACTACCACGACCTATCCACTGTCGTGGTACGCAATTTTGACATATTCCCTAACACATCTACAATAATTGGGTGGTGCAACATCCAGCTAAAACCAGTGCCTCATAGCTAACTGAAATGGGATGTCTTCTAGGAGATGCCCAAGATTCAGCTCATTCTGTAGGAATTGCAAATACAACCGAAGCCGAACAGTTAGTCTGGGAGCCCAATAAAATGGTTCAATGACATGGTCTTCTAGAATCCCGCACCATACGTTAACAGGCCAGAGCGCTTGCATGTCATGTGGTCATAACCAGTGAGGATTTGCAGGAGGTCAATAATGCAGATTGCGTCTATTGTCAGTGGCGTCGTTGGTGAAGTAGCATTCATCTCCCAATAAAATCTGCCTGATGGAATCCAAATTTAAGGTTACTTCATTTACGAGACGTTTGTGGAACCTTACCTGGTTTTTGAAATCGTTTTCATATACACTGGTGTCCAAATTTAAGGCGACGAACCGCTATTGCCCACCTTGTGTCTAATTCTCTGTATAATCATACAAACTGTCAACAGATGCTCGTACAGTCGTGTTTTGCACTGAAAATGGCTATCCGGTCAACAGACAACCACGTCAACAATGACGTCAGTGAACCTACTAAACGGGTTGGTGTTTACAGGTAGTCTCGCATCCACAGTCTCTGTGTATACAGTCACCGACGGGGGAGTGTGGCACACAGAAGACAACTACCAAACTCTCTGGAATGCAGGTTCTTTAGAAGATTGGAAGCAGGATAGTCGTAAACTGATGAGTGCCGATGGCTTAGCGTGAATTGTTCTGTTGTTTCTCTGATGTGGCAACAATAGATAGAGATCTAAACAGTACGCCAAAGACGAGGGCAGGGCCGACCACGTATGATATGAGAGAGGACCGTTTTTGGATGTAAGAGCACGACAGTACCGCCTTAGTACTGCACGGCACCTGGCAGTGACTTCGCAGCAATCACTGGACGCGGTGTACCGAGACTAACGGTTTACTCAAGGCTTCGGCAGAGTGGCCTTTATTGCTGGAGATCTGCTGCATGTGTACCTCTGACGCGTCTTTACAGAAGGGAAGTTCTAGAGTGGCGACGTCAACATGCCACCTGGACGGTCGAACAGTGGGCCAATGATTTTTTTTTTCATAGATGAGTTCCTATTAGGCTTAGAGAGTGATTCTCGACGCATTCGCATGTGGAGGAAACGTGGAACACGATTTCAGGACCCAAACATTATGGAAAGAAACCGATATCGATGGGGATCCCTAATTTTGTGGACAGGTATTAATTATGTTGACCACATGAACACCTCTTCTTGAAATCGTATGTGTGAATCGGCAACGTTTAACCGTTTTCAGGTATCGTGACGAGATCTTGGCGCCTCATGTGCAGTTGTTGAGAGTTGGTGCGGGCCCACACTTCGTACTAATGGACGATAATGATCGACCTTATAGAGCAAGAGCGGTTGATGTTTTCTTGGAAACGATACATACTGCAAGCATGGCGTGACTTGTTCCCTCTCCCGATTTGAATCTGGGGTGCACTACGAAGACAGGCTGGATCACGTCAGCATCCACCAACCAAGACATCAGAGCAGCTCTCCAGAATGAATGGGCATTATTGCGTCAATATCAAATTGATAATATCACTCACAGCTTTCCCCATTGTTGTGAGGACTGTATTGTTGTCAGAGGTAGTCACAGCCCATACAGAGCACATTAACAAGTTGTCGGGATGTGTGTGCTCATCCGTTAAGTTGGAAAAAACGAAGAACATTTTTGTCTACCGTTATGCATATAGCAGTTGTTTACGTTCTGTATTCTTTACAGTGTTTCTACTTGACTGTCATATGTTTGCACTGCTTTGTGGAAAAGTAAAGTGTAGCTGTTGGTGTAGGTGTAACTTAAAGGGATGCCATTTTCATTCCTCCACAATCCTTTGTACCGAAGACCTCGATATCCCCAAGTCCGCTGCAGCTCTTCTTTGTCCTAATTACGATGAGAAATAGGTATTACTTGGCGGCATCCAATGGATTTCATAAATGAGTAAACCGAGCGAGGTGGCGCAGTGGTTAGACACTGGACTCGCATTCGGGAGGACGACGGTTCAATCCCGCGTCCGGCCATCCTGATTTAGGTTTTCCGTGATTTCCCTAAATCGCGCCAGGCAAATGCCGGGATGGCTCCTTACAAAGGGCACGGCCGACTTCTTTCCCCGTCCTTCCCTAATCCGATGAGATCGATGACCTCGCTGTCTGGTCTCCTTCCCCAAAACAACCAATCATAAATGAGTAATAATGACCATGATAGTTTTATTATTATAATTGTTATACACAGAAATAGTACTGCAACCTAAATGCAGTAGTACGATGACACTTTCGCTTATATTTCATTTTTCGTACGCGTTATTTCATTTAAACTATGCTCACCATGCCTGGGCTGTGCTCCAAAATACTCAATAACGTTCTGGTCATCCTGGGGTGCTTCTGGACTGGTGCTTCCACGACACGTTGTACCTGGAAAGCCTGCCGGTTCTTAAACACGTCTCTATACTTCAAAAAGTATGCACAGAAGGTAGACGTCGCCACAGCTGCATAGCCGTACGTCTCCCCACAGATCATTATCATATCTGTGTAGTCTTTGCTGGATTACATTGCAGTTATTACCTGTTTGACTGTAAAACCTGACTCGAACTCCAGACGGCCACGCGACCTTATCAGAGCGGAACCAGAAGGAAAACGCACGCAGATATCGGCACAGTTCGCTGGAGGTTCGCTTGTGCGTGCAGATCCCTTCTGGACAGCAGTGACAAGGCCACCCTTCTTGCACTATCATATGCTTGAAACGTAAAACTCCAGAGGACGGCTTGCGTGGGCCATCTAATATATATACGCAGTGTGATTTTTTTCTAACATGTAGAAACTCTAGAGACTGATCGATGGGAGGATACGGAATTAAAAATGTCTATTCAGCTTATTTGCAGAAATGCATGGTTCCCATGCTACAGACCATTTATACAACCATACTTTGTTACAGAGACTGCGTTCTGAAATGCGCTATACCATGGAATTACAGTTACACTATGTGTTGAAAATTGTTTCCATGTGCGTCAATGTATGCGTGTATGCCCCATAGCGTGTTTTTTGTCTCACATGTTCACGTCGGTCAGGTTACATCCAAACAATCTCAGAGCATATGCTACTCAAGTGTCCCCACATCTGGAATGGGCACTGCATACACGATACTTCTGAGATGGCTTCATAACCAGAAATCTCATGGGTTGAGATCTAGTCAACGATCATGCCATGCAGCCGGAACCCCTCGTCCAATCCCTCGATGGGAAGACTCCACTGAGATGCGTTCGGACATTAATGGCAAATTGGGCTGGAGCTCTATCGTGCATCGGCCTGTTAGGCGACGTGGAAGGAAGACTGATCCCAAAATACAGCCGCCAATTGTCCCAGTCCACAAACTGATGCTCCACCGATGCTGATGATGCGCTGAGGATTCTGCATACTATCCCATAGATGATTGTTATGAAAGTTGAAGATACCACTCCGTGTAAAGCTGACCTCATCTGTGAACAGGATGGATGACATAAATCCCGGAATTGTGGTTGCCTGGTGAAGACAACAGTGCTTCCGATATGGAAAGTCTCTAGCTACTAAGCTCTGCACACGCTGTAAGTGATAAGGGCTGTAACAATTGTCTAGGAAAATGTTTCACGCGGTTGTCTGGTTTAACCTGTACTGGCGGGCCAACTGCCTGTTACTGACACGGCGGTCGTCTTCGACAGTATTAATCAGATTTTCCTCCATGCCTGGTGCCCGAACATTTCGGGTACATCATTGATGATTTCCTGCTGCCTGAAACAACCCTGTCTCAGACAAAAGGCGAAACACTGTTGCAAACATTGAATCCTGTGGTTGTTGGTGGCGGAGGTAAGTCTCCTGATACAACCTTGCTGCCCGCCGCCCGTTGCCATTTGCCTTTTTGAAAGGTAACACCATTGTGTACCACGCTGTAACACATCCACTACAAGCTGAGTCAGCAAGAGAAGTGAATCGGATATAACATTACCAATTACTGTGGCAGGCGATAGCGCTAGGGCATGCTGTATGAGGCGCAGGAGGATCCATGCATACTGTAACCATGGCTGTACGGTACACCGCATATTAGACCACAGTCTCTGTAACAGGGAATGACTGAATAAACGGTTTCTAGCATGAAAAAATGTGTGTGTATGTATTTTTTCTATTTTTATTTACACGTCAAGTTTCGTAGGACCAAATTAAGTAGCAAGTATCGAAGGTCATGGAACGTGTCAGTACCTGAAATTACAACGTAAAAGTAATAACAGATAAAAATAAAATGTTTATGAACACAGAAATGTCAAATCATAAGTTTAAGTAAACTCAGTCAACAATACAACGTAAGAATTAGCTTAATTTTTCAAGGAACTCCTCGACACAATAGAGGGAGTAACACATTGAAAGCGCATGGATTACTGGTAAGATTTTTAAATTCTTGTGGTAGCTTATTGGACGTAGCAGCATACTGAACGCCTTTCTGCACAAGAGTTAAGGAAGTCCGATCCAAATGGAGGTTGGATTTCTGTCGAGTATTAAGTGATTGAAAACTTTTTATTCTAGGGAATAAGCTGATATTCTTAACAAGAAATGACAGTAAAGAATATATATATTGAGAGGCCAATGACAAAACACCCAGACTAGTGAGCAGTGGTCTACAAGAGGTTCGCAAACATACACCACTAATTGCCCTAACCGCCGTTTTCTGAGCCAAAAATATCCTATTAGAATAGGAAGAGTTACACCAAAATATAATACCATACGACATAAGTGAATGAAAATAAGTATAGTAGACTAATTTTGGTGTCGAAGGATCACTCACTTCAGATACTGTTCGAATAGTACAGATGGCAGCATTCAGTCTTTGAACAAGATCCTGCAAGTGGGCTTTCCAGGGCAGTTTACTATCTATCTGAACACCTAGAAATTTGAACTGTTCAGTCTTACTAATTATATACCATTTCTGTGAAATTAAAATGTCGGGTTTTGTTGAATTGTGTGTTAGAAACTATAAAAACTGAGTATTATTGTCATTTAGCGTTAGTTTATTTTCTACAAGCCACGAGCTTATGCCATGAACTGCACTATTTGAAACCGAGCGAATGTGGCACACAACATTCTTTACTACCGAGGAAGAGTCATCAGCAAACAGAAATATTTTAGAGTTACCTGTAATACTTCTAGGCATGTCATTTATATAAATGAGGAACAGATGTGGCCACAACACTGATCCCTGGGGCACTCCCAATTTGACCGTACCCCACTCAGACCCACATCACAGCGATCCTCAGTGCTGTGAATAATGACCTTTTGCTGTCTGTTGCTAATGTAAGAGGTGAACCAATTGTGAGCTACTCCCCGTATTCCATAATGCTCCAACTTTTGGAGCAATATTTTGTGATCAACACAATCAAACGCCTTAGTTAAATCAAAAATATGCCTAGTGTTCGAAACCTTTCTTTTACCCCATCCGGTACCTCACAGAGAAAAGAGAATATAACATTTTCAGTTGTTAAACGACTTCTGAAGCCGAACTGTACATTTGATAGCAACTTGTGTGATATAAAGTGATCAATTACCCTTGTATACACAGCCTTTTCAATAACTTTAGCAAACAATGATGGCATAGAAATAGGTGTAAAACTGTTTACATTATCCCTCTCTTCCCTGTTATAACGCGGCTTTACTACTGAGTATTTCAATCGCTCAGGAAACTGACCATTTCTGAAGGAAAAATTACAAATATGGCTATATACAGGGCTAATACGTGCAGCACAGTACTTTAATATTCTACTAGGCATTCCACCATATCCATGAGAGTCGTTAGTTTTTAGTCATTTAATTATTGACTCAATCTCCCCCTTGGCTGTATCACAGAGGAGTATTTCAGGCAACGATCTCGGAAAGGCACTCGCCAAGAGAGTTATATGATTCCCTGTAGAAACTAAATTTTTACTTGATGCACCAGCAGTGCTCAGATTTATCAGTAACAGAAGTATTTTTACTACAAACTGACTTTATATCGCCGCGCGGGATTAGCCGGGCGGTCTGAGGCGCTGCAGTCATGGACTGGACGGCTGGTTCTGGCGGAGGATCCAGTCCTCCCTTAGGCATGGGTGTGTGTGTTTGTCCTTACGATAATGACCTTAGCAGTTAAGTCCCATAAGATTTCACGCACATTAGAACTTTTTTTTTTTTTTTTTTTTTTTTAGACTTTATATCGTTGACCTTATGCTGCTGACCAGACACTTCCTTCACAACTGACCGTATGGTTTCAATTTTATCCTGGGAACTAGCTATTCTATTGCGTACCACATACTCTTTGGCTCCCTAATAACATTTTTAAGCACCTTACAGTACTGTTTGTAATGGGCTACTGTAGATTGATTGTGACTACTTCTAAAATTTTGGTATAATTCCCACTTTCTTCTACATGATATCTTTATCCCACTGGCCAGCCACCCAGGCGGCCTTTTACTGCTAGTACCCCGCTGAAGACGTTCTAATGGAAAGCAACTCTCAAACAGCGTGAGAAATGCGTTAAGGAAAGCATTATATTTATCATTTGGGTTATGGGCACTATAAACATCCTGCTACTCGTGTTCCCTGACGAGATTTAAAAAACTATCTATTGCCGTTGGATTAACTTTCCTTTATAGTTTGCAATTATATGTGACTTTTGTTTGAGTTGGAAAGCCTTTTAGCGTTAAAATTTGTGCATCATGGTTGAAAGGCCATCGAGAAACAGTAAGAAACATCAGCTCAAAACTAAAGCTCGAAATTTACTAAACGACTTCAACGCACAGGAAACTATAAGAAACACAAGGAGCGAACGTTTCCAAAAGTATTAAATCGTTATTTCGCCACAAATAGCACGAGACACCGTTAAAAACTATTTAGGTTAATAACTGTGTAACAGTGCACAAACAAATTTGTCTGTACTTACCCTTATAGCCGCTACAGCTGCAACCGCACTTCACGAAATGTAAACACACTACTGAGACTTGAGGCTTGGATGAACGACGTAAGCATACTCACACTCGACACAATAACACAGCAACACAGTGTGAGATTAATGAAAACCTATGAATTAGTTACTTTTACAGCAAATATTAACACAAATTTTAAAATAAGTAACTGAAGAATAAAATAATATATGTATAAGTTGTAACATTTTCGGATTTAATTCTCTGTTATTCGAATTTGTTTATATGTTATCATTGTAACATTATTGTCAATCTGTACAGTTGTGAGGGAGTGCGGAATTGTTTTGGTCAAAAAAAATTCTGGATGCACTTTGATTTTGCGCACAGAGCACATTGAACAATTACGACTTCATCACATGTGTTTGGATTTGGTATTAACGATGCTATGCGTTTGCTGCTAGTCAGATGTCGAAATGAAAAATAAATGGAATGGGAGGGGAGGAGGGGATTTATAAAAAAATTACCTTCTGACAAATCTGGATGCACCGTTGTAACGTAGATCAAAACCATCGAACGTTTAGTAGACTCTGTTACCGTGTCAACAGTATTCATTTCGTTATATTGAACACAGTTTTTAAGGGATTGTTTCAACCTCTTTTCAGTCGTATGGGCATGCAGAAAAAGAGAGTGTACCTTTTTTTGCCCTACACTGCAACATATTCAAAGCTCTTCAAAATCGAAGTGCATCCATTGAGTTGGTTTAGTTGTAAGCATCACTTAGGACTAATGCCACTTGTTTTATATACACTGTAGATTCCGATGTAATAGATGTGTAGTAAAACAAATGATTCCACTATCGATTACTGTTCTTTTCTCCTTTGTCTACATTCAGTGGTCGCTGCACACAACAGGATCATGTGGATTTCAGTCTGACTTAAATACTTCTGCTCACTCCAAAAGTACTCTTCCATATCAGTTTTGTGAAGTTGTAACATGCGGCAGCCCGATGGAACACAGCAATACACATGGCGACTAAAAACGTGACATATTCCTACAGGAGGTAGTATTGTTGAAAACTAGAAGGAAAGGTCCGTACTGAAATGCCCAGAAAGAAATACATGTTAAAATGTGAACTACTTTTCCTGTCCTAAGTTACCAAGCATTCTGACATTATCGTTCATCCCTTCTTTGTGTTACATAAGGCACTAGGTTCGCCGATGGGTCTAAAACAGAACAAGGCGTTGGGGCAGGGTTGTACGGGGTTCAGCCAAGACGAAATTACTGCAATCAGGGCATGTGTGGAGGAGAATATGAGTAGGTGCTACAATGACCGTAGCATATACATCTATTCGGACAGCCAGGTAGGCCTGAAATCATTGGCAGCTCCTGAAACAAGATCTAAGATTGTTGCAGATTGTCACAGGGCTCTGGTGGAGCTAGGGGGAAGAAATAGGGTGTACGTAGTGTGGGTTCCTGGCCACTCAGGGATCTGTGGCAATGAACAAGCCGATACATTGGCTAGGATGGTGGACCGGAACCTGTCTTGACAATCACCAAGGCTATGATCACATTAGAACTACGGAACTGGCTTAGGAAACCACGTAGGAAATTGGACTAAGGTCCATAAACAAAAACATGGCAAGGTAATGATACCCAAGCCATGTTTTAAAGACGCTCTGTAATCCCAGGATTGAACAGGAAAGAGATCAAACTCATGACTGGACTGATGACCGGCCACGGGAACTTCAAAACACACCTACACACAATGGGTATAATGGAAGAGGACCCTAAATGTATGATCTGTAATGAGGGCGAATAAACTGCATCACACCTAATCTTTGAATTCATGGCATTGGAGAGCAAAATATACAGAATCTTCGGGACAAATTGTGTCTAACAAAAAACTGGTAGAGGGACTCCTTGCACTATTTAAGGACACTGGTTGGCTTTACTAGGTTTACAGGGAGCGATACCGCACAATAAACCTAGTTTCGGTGCGGGCAGTGACAGGTTAGACCTAAGCTGTTTTAGCTCTCCTGTTAAAATCGATCAATCAATACATTAGGCACTGTTTCAGATACAATTGGCTCCATTCGGAATGCATCAGCTACGTTGGTCACACCCTCCTGTAGTTCCTCGACTTCTGGACTGGCAGGTGTTGTTCATCACCGACTTCTGTTCGATGAATTACCAGCGCTATGAATATCTGCTCGATGAATTACCAGCGCTATGAAGAACATTACACCTGTAAGAAGACGCCGACTGTGGTTTTTTTCCGACGGGGCACTACCGCATTTTCTAGGAATCACCCCACTCTATGTCACCGCAACGTTTCATGGTCAGTAGATCGGTCGATTAGGTCCGGTAGCACTGTTTCACCATTCAGCAGGCCTAAATTCCTTGGGTTTCTCGCTAAGGGGACATTTAAAGGCATTGGTGTACATCAAGCCCATCGACTCTGTGCAGACGTTGTAGGAGAGTGAGATTAGTGCGTAGGACTCAATCTTAATTTAGGCAGGTGTATTTGTAAAGAGCGCGACTGATTAAATGACGGCTGAAGAATGTGCAGCACTGTCTATAGTGTAACAGACAGATGTGAGTGAGAGGACGGAGTGCCTCATATGTCAGCAGGTATTGTTTTGCGGACAGTTTATCAGAAGAATTGTTCTTCTGGTCTGGACCTGCATTACATCCCGTAGGAATACATGGCATTCGTTGTCAAACACCCTACTTAGCCATCCGTTGGTGGCGCTACGCTTTGCACTACCTCACACGTATCGCGGCTCTCGCGCACTCCCACCCCTCCTCCCATCCCCGTCCCCCTTCCCTTCCCTTTATTACCCGGCATGGCATGCCCCGGGCCTGCCCGTGCCGTGGCATAACTAGCCACGCAGCACCCGCCCGCTCTCACACACACGGCGGCACCGCAGCAGCCTGACGACGCGAAAAGAAAAAAAAAAAGATAAAAAAGAAACACCGCGACAGCTGAGGGGCGCGCGTGCTTTAATATCTGCCGCCGCCTGCGGAAAGCCGCCCCCGCCAGCCGGTGGCGTCTCGCAGCCATTCATGCGCGGCTGGCACGTCACGGCCGCAGGCAAATGAGGGAGGCTGCTTGAATAATGATCCCCGCACTCGTCGGCGGAGTCGGCGCGTGTGTCGATCGTATTTCCGAGTTCAAATTTTCGCATTACCTGCTCGCGCGCTTGTAGCCGCTACAATGTTTTACGCCTGTTATGCCCTAGGTTGTGGGCGGTTCTTTCGCCGACGGTAGAGTGCCTCTTATCCCCAGAATTTCATCACGAAAAGAAAACATACCCATTTCTTGATTATTACTGTTGTGGCGTAACAAGCTTGCTACGCCACACTGGGAAGGGAGCCGAAAGAAAGGCACGCGTACACACACGCCGACTGGCGTCAATTCTGGAACAGGATACGTTATGACTGCTATCAAGAAAATACGTAGCTTTGGAATATACTTAACTTTATTCTTTGTTGGTTTACACGTTCTTCTTGAGACATTTATACCTCGTTCATGGGGAACAATTGCAACCCCAATCCCTAGCACGAAGGAGGTTCAGCGGGTTACCCCGACCTTTCGGCCTAGGATTTATACGATAACTCTCAAACTAGGTAAGGCTAATGGCGCCTTGCTAGGTCGTAGCCATGGACTCAGCAGAAGGCTATTCTAACTGTCTCTCGGCAAATGAGAGGAAGGCTTCGTCCGTATTGTCGCTAGCAATGTCGTCCGTACAACTGGGGCGAGTGCTCGTCCGTCTCTCGAGACCTGCCTTGTGGTGGCGCCCGGTCTGCGATCACACAGTGGCGACACGCGGGTCCGACATGTACTAAATGGACCGCGGCCGATTTAAGCTGCCACCTAGCAAGTGTGGTGTCTTGCGGTGACACCACAATTACCCCACTGCAAAACATTGAAAGCATTGATCTCGAATTCTTAAATCATGGGGTTGAAATAATGTGCCATGCATGCTTACATGACAAAATACCATGATCATCACGGACGATTTCTACTAGACTTTTTGTCGAAACGAGGCAATGTTCACTCTATTATAAGCTTTATATAGCTTATATGCTAATCTTCAATGACGCTGCCCGTTTGAGAGCATCAGCGGCTAAGGTCAGGAGCCATGAATTGACACCACCATTCGCCACACACCATAAAACTGTCACGTGGAGAAAAATTCACAGTAGGGCATAAAAAGGGCTGCGCGACCAGCAGAAGGCCTCTGATGCAGTGATGTGGCAAAACATTAGGACCACTGCCCACAGCAAGATTAAGAACTACCTGGTGGCGTTGTGGGCACACTACATGGTGCTGCACCCCAGAACAGGGTTCCAGGCGGAGATTAAAAAGTATCAAAAAATCTCCCCTAGCAAAGCCAGCAGCAGTACAGAACGAATCGATGAATAGGATAATCCCTGAAAGAGAGAAACTCTGAGTAGCCATGAACAGGGATGTTATGGTGACTGGACAGGTGCTCAAGCAAGGGAACGTAGCACAGTGACAACACTGCAACTGAGTAATAATGGTGACTGCACCCACTGCCGCAAGAAAGCACAGATCTCTCATAAGAGTAACTATTCAGCTGCCTATGCAGCAGGAAGTGTTTGAAAGGAGAAGTCCAGAAGTGACTCAGAGAGCTGACAAAACAGGAAACAATGATGTCATTGCGGCCTCACGATACCGGAGTACACGAGTGCACACAGCGTAAATTCCACCCCTGTCCTGCTAGATTTCTCTTCTGCTGCACTGGTCCCGTCGAGAGGGGAGGCTCGTGTCAGTCAACCTCCAAATCGCCAAGCTACCTTCAGTTTTCCATAGAGCACCATGTCCTGTCGGGGAGAATAAGCCACAGTGCCCACTACGAAGTTGGGACTGATGAGGTGCTGGGGCTGTCGCCACCTAGCTCTCCTGCTGGGAACCTTAGCGACAGAGTTTACGAGCCGATAGTGATAGTGAGCCACAGCTGCAAAGAATATTAATGCAAGTTCAAGGTGACTTATTAAGACTGGAACGTAATCTCATTTTACATACTGTACAAGCAGATTTGTTATACGGAACTACAACTCTCGTAACTTCTCTCCAGAATGTTTATAATGATGTCTTAGATAATAACTGCCTTATCGACACGTACGAAGCAGTTTTGCGTGCATTTAGAATAACACTCGAACGAGGGGGCATAATGCAATGACGTGCATATTAAGACCTGTGCACGAAACCTTTGTTCCTCAGCTTTGAGTCTTCCGTAACTACACAAAATACAACTTACAAATATTTCTTTCATCTCATGTTTGTTGGTTTGGCTATTTTCCGAAAAAAGTACTTAATTTTTTTAGCTTCAGACACACTTTTTTCAGTATGGGTGTAATGTTTATTTGACATCGAAGCACATTTGACATGTTACTCTGAGGGCATTTTTGTGGATTTTTTTCTGTAATAATACAGAATGTAGTTTTTACATTTGACAGTTATAGAATGTAAGCGGTTCACTCCAAAACTTCTATACAGCTTACACATGTTTGTGTGATGGGTGCGATCTGCCGATTTAATGGAAAGAAACTTCTTCTGAAGCCAAGGTCGCTAAATATTATTCATTTCATGTTTACGGCTTCAACAGATGCTTACTATCATTTTCTGATCTTCGGAAATTTAAATTACATACGTATGAATCAACTAGCAGGAGCACATTCCACTCATAATACAGCGCAAGCACATTGTTTTTTCAGTAATAAGAAGACAAAGTATAAAATACACATAGCGCCAATCTATTTGCTGAAGTTCCTACCTCGATGTTTTCGGCTTACGACGTGATGTCTTATACTTATGTAACTTCAGCGAATCCATTGGCGCTGTGTGTATGTTATATTTTCATCTTATCATTGACAAACCAATGTGTACCCCATATTGTGAATATAATTCACATGCAAGCATTTCAAGTATCCTTGAGACAGCAAGATCTTGTCGAAAGCGGTCATCGTGAAACAAATAATATGTAGCGATCGTGGTTCCCGAAGAAATTTCTTCCCATAATTTTTACATACACAAATACGCGTATTTGTCTATTCTGCCAAAATTTTCATTTCTTTCATGTGGTCATACATTAAGAGATATACTTCCTCTAGGAAATTTCAACACGTATTCGCGTGGAAATATTTCAGTTTCCTGTTGTCACACTCCGGTTTCCGCTTACTAAATGATGCGAAACATTCCGCTTTTGATCTGGTAATAACACCAGATTTGTAGTACGAGTGTTGTCTTTTTTCAGTTTGAAATTTTCTCTCCAGCTTAGTGTGCACTGATCTGAAATTTCCTGGCACATTAGTACAGTGTGCGGACCAGGAGTCGAAACTGCGTCCATTGCCTTCGTGAGCATATGTTCTACCGCCTAAGTTACCCAAGGACGATTCATGACCCGTGCTTACTGTATTCTTTCGCCAGCATCTTGTTTAATATCTTCCAGACTTCGTCCAAGTTCTCCTGCATACCTTGCGGGACACTCCAGTAGTACCAGTTCCACGAGCTATGCTGGAGTAAATATGTGAATTTTGGAAGGTAAAGCTGACAAGGCGGGTAGTAACTTCTGCTTGGCCAACACAGTTGGTAACAGCACGATAGCTCAGCGTATTCAAACAGAGGACTGGCCACCCTTGCAATAATAATAATAATAATAATAATAACAATAACAATAACAATAACAATAGTAATAATAAAAAGTGAGGAGAGACTAATCGCTGGAGACTAACAACGAAGCAACACATAGAAAGGGCAAAAACAAACTGGAAGTCGGTAGACCTCTTGCTCGAGGAAGACAAGGGTCCCAGGTGCGGCTGTAAAAAACTACACTATGTATTATAGCAAAAAAATAAAATAAAATAAAATAAAAAAATCCGAAATGGCCTTCAGTATTAAAAACTAAATGTGTCTCGAACTCAAATAGATATTATACTGCACCAAGATAAAGGCGTCAATAATACCAACAGTTCTTTCATTGCAGTTGATTCTATACTTATGTCATCTATTTTCTGACAACATCTGTTTTGATGTGGACCCCCAAATCTTGCTTAACTGGTTTTTATAAAATTCCTCCTACTGTCGCTGCGTATGAATATTACTAACATGTCAGTGTCCACACTTCAGTTGAAAATAAACTTCGAAAGCCTGTTCCTACATCTCGTCCTAGTTGAAATGTATACGACACAGAGAGACAATTGATTTCGTCTCGTCAGTGTATCAAATAACTTTATAAAATCATAATTACTATTTGCATTTTAATTTAGTCCAGCATTTGTATTTCAACATAATTCTAAATAAAACTAATGTGTATGGCATGCGAATTACCAAGTACTTTGAAAAAAGCAATGAAACTGAACATACTGTGTGTCAACGTGCCACGTAACAGAGGTATCTACAAAGACTATTCGGAAAGTATTGAAAGTAAGTTCCAAAAATTTAAAACGGTGATACATTAAGAGCTCTAATGTTACATGCAACGTCATGGTACAAGTCAGCTTTTTCAGCAGATAATTTCCTCCTGCAATGAAACACTTGTCGTATCGAGGAAAGAATTCTTCAGTGATAAAGTAGTTGTAGATTTCCGATGCCTGGAGGTAGCCCATGGTATGACAGTCACCTTTAACTCGTCGTCATATTCAAACATCTGGGACCCTGTTCATTCTTTCATTTTCAGAGACAAGTGAAAATCGCAACGTGATATATAGGGGCTGTGAGGACGATGATAAACGACTTCCAACTGAATCTGATGAACCACGTGTGTGTACGTGAGTCAGGATGCGTTCGTATGTTACCGTGCAGAAAAACGATGCAGAAAGAACTAATTTCTCATTCACATTGTGACTAATAATGAAACACGGGTTACATACGTCAAACTGAAGGCCAAAGGCCAACGAATGCTGTTGCGCCACACTAGATAGCCACGTAAACCTTCAACATGCCATAGAACATTTTCATTCAGAAAACTGAGGGCAAGGTGGTTTGGGATAGAGAGGGAGTACCCCTCATTGTTTTTAGTGAAGATGAACAAGCTCTGAAATTTACCTTGAAACCATAAGGAAACCTAGAGGTGCCGGTCGCAAAAAAATGCGTAAGATATTGAGTTCCCCTTTCGTTTATATGCGTGAACATGCCAGGCCGATACTGCTGCAAGCGCGGAAACGTTGGTTACCTGTTTCGACTACATATTCATCATGCTTCGTACAGCCTTGATTTGTCATCCAGTGGTTTTATCTCCTTCTGAAGAAAAGGTCGCTCGAGTCACAGATGTTTGTAGATGACGACTAGTTAAATGAGAATATCAGAGCCTGGGGTATATAACAGACGACAGAATTCTACAAGTAGTTAATTGAAATACTCGTCCTTGGTATGACAAAAGTCTGAATGTACGAGGTAACATATAGATAAATAGCTGATATTTGTAGATCGAAGTTGTCTACAATAAAAAACCTATTATACTGTAATTTTTATGTAAACTAACGAAACTTCCTTACATCGTTTATACAGGAAATGAAATCTCAACACCGTCCTTGAAGGCTTAAGAGAACGTGAAGCATTTATGTTACCAGTACTTCACAGCAGGCTGACAGGTAAACGCCTGGAAGTAAGAACACAAATAAAACTCTTTCTGCATTGTAAATACTTCTGAAAAGATACTTTTAAGAAACACTACTGAGAGTTTTCGCCTGGACCGAGAAGAAAAAGGTAGTCTCGTCCCCGAGAGCAAATCTGGGCATTACAAGAAAGACTCGTAACCATTAGCATATCATTGTGTTCTCTATTGAGACGCTTAAGGCAAAAACCTGAGATGCGCGAAATTCTATTACAAGGCGAGTCGCCCCGTGTAGGAAGGCCTCCCATCTCCGTCGTATAATGCGGCTGCTCGCTGAATTCATCTCGCCTGCGATTATTCATTGGGATTTCTTGCCACGGAGGCGCTGTGCACAGGGGCCTACAGGGACCAGGCGTGTTCTCCGCTGTGTTTGGTCTGTGCTCGCGACACAAAGTCTAATCAGTAATAGTTGAACGGGAATGGACGTCTCTAAACAGGGGAATCGCGGAAGTCAGACAGACAGACGTAGGAGCAAGGAAGGTAACCGAAAATAAACCCCTGGGAAACGGAGAAATACTTCAACTGTTCTGCGAAACAAGATGTTCAGTGCAACACAGGAATACACCGACATAAATCTTTCAGTAATAATTACACGGAACCTAAGACATTGTGACTCCAGAAAAAATGCCAAGAAATCGCCAAAGAAATGGTCGACACAAAGACTAATACCGCGTGTAGAACTGCCGAAACAATAATCGGTGTAATTAAAAGTAAAAGCGGCAATATTAAGAGTGCAAGAGGACTTCCACTGTTAAGAGAGGAGAGAGAGAGTAGATAGGTGGAAGGAATACATCGAAGAACTCTACAAGGGGATGGAAGTGTGTGATTACGTGATCGATGGAGTGGTAGTCATTGTGAAAGACAAAAGGGGATCCAATATTTGAGGAGAGTTTAACAGAACTTGGGAAGAACTGATATCAAATGAGGCGGAAGGCATAGACAATATTCCTTCGGAATTTCTAAGTTCACATGGTAAGTGACAATCAAACGACAGTTGTAGACGATATGCAGAATCTAAGAAGCTTGAGTCATGCTACCAGGCTTGTGAAAATATACCATTCACACAGTCCCGAAGACAGCAATCAGCAGAACAGATTATGCATTAAGTTGTTAACAAGAATGGTAAACTGGAGAATGGAAAGAAAATTGAAGACCCATTATATGCCGATCTGTGTGCCACTAGGAAAGTTGAAGAGCCCTCAGGTTTGTTCTGCAACTGCGCTTGATACTCGAAGCAAAAGAAAAATGAAGACACATCCATAAGATCTGTCAGCAATGTAAAATGGTAAAAGATGTACGAAGTCCTCAGTAAAACTGGAGAATGTTTTAGAGAATCACAAGTAACGCACAGTATGTACAAGAACGAAGAAGGAACACTAAGAATGGTAGAGGAAGAAAGAAATCCTCGGATTAGAAAGATTACAATACAAGGATGTAATTTTTCTCCCCTATTTTCGAATCTGTACATCGAAAAAGCAATGACGGAAGTAAAAGATAGGTTCAGGAATAAGATTAAAGTTTACAATAACACAATATCAGCGATAAGACTCGCTGACGTCGTCCCTATCCTCAGTGGAAGTGAGAAATTATTACAGGAAATATTGAACGAAATGAACAGTTTAGCCTGCAAAGAATATGGACTGAGAGTAAACCGAAGAAAGTCGAAAGTAATGACGAGTAGCAGACATACAATTAGTAATAAACTTAAAATGAAAATTGAGGACTGTGAAGTAGATGAAGTTCTTTTACCTAGGAGGCAAAATAACGGATAACGTATGAAATTCTAAGAACATGGAAAACAGTGTAGCACAGCAGACAGCGAGAAGATTATTACCCAATCAATAGCTTTAATTTGAGGAAGAAATTTCTGAGAATGAACGTCTTGAGTACTGACTTGTACAGAAGTAAATTATGGATTTGGGGGAGGAGTTGGGAAACACAGTAAAAAAATCGAAAGTTTCGAGATGTGATACTACAGCAAGACGCTGAAAGTTACATGAGATTCTTTGCAGAATCAACGAGGATAGAACTATACGGGAACCTCTGACAAGAAGAAGGGACTGTATTGTAGAACATGTGTTAAGACGTCGGGGAGTAACCCTCCATGATACTAGGAGGAGTTTCAGATTGCAAAAAACTGTAGAGGAAGCTCGAGAAAGGAATATATCCAACAAATAATTGAAGAAGTACAGTGTAAGTGAAGAGGTTGGCGCAGGAGTGAAAGTCGTGGCTGGCCACATCAAACCAGTCACGTGATCGATGATAAAAAAAAAAGAGGCCTTACGGCCAATCTATACGTTGACGAAGGAATGATTGAAATAAATTAAAGATTCGTAAGTGGAATTCAAACTCAGGGTGAAAGGATATTAGTGGATGACAATGCATATACTTTTGTCGACCAAACGCCGCTCATCGCCAGCAGCATCTGAAGATGGCCACTGGGCGCCGAAACCTGTAATGGTTGTATTAAAAAAAGTGATTATATAAAAATGTAATATTTCATTTTAAGACTATTAAACAGAATACCGTGAGGGAAAGACTAAAGGTGGAACCAGTATAGGACAGGATAGAAAAATCAAGACTGCAGTGGTATGGACACATGAAGAGAATGGATGAGGGAAGAATTCCAAAGAGGATGTTTGATCTGCAACTGGGGGGAAGAGGCCCAGGGGAAGACCAAGAGATAGATGGGTGAAGGGAGTGAAGGAATGTGTGACGAGAAGAGGAGAGAACTGGATGAAGGTGGAAGAGGGGGAATGGTGGAAAGACAGAACACGATGGAGAGGCTTGTGTTCCCGACAGACCCAGCCAGTGGCTGGAAACTGTCCAAGATGATGATGAAACAGAATACCGGCGTATTGCGAGAATTTTCATGTCTGCTTTGGTGGCATCATGTTGTCTTGAAGCAACCACTATCGTCGTCCGTGTAAGCTTGCACTTGCGAAGTGTGACATCGCCGCAGCACAAAACCATTACGTAGGTCGTTCTCACACTATTAGTGGATGCTCAACTTCATTAACCTTCATATTATTACACGGAAGCCACCAGTGTTGCCCTTTGAGCTTCTATCACCGACGAGATAAGTTTAGTAGCAACAGTCGAGTCTCTGCTCACACACTCTGTCCCAGGAAGTACTTTTCAACCGTCGAGTATCGATAATTTAACACGTAATCAGTTGCGCATAACACTTTTGCATATATATTACATTTTTTGTATTATGAAGATTTACATGGGAAGTGTTGTGGATTGGCAAGACAGCCAACCCACTATGAGAGAAAGCCGAAAGGCACGCGTTTCAGCTCACGCAGGCTGGCGTGAGGTCTGGAACAGGTCAAGGAAATGAGACTAACAAAAAACGTACTCAGCTGCTGGAATACTTAACTTTAATCCATAATTGGTGAACATCGCTCTTGACGGTACATGTTTGACAGCATCAATAGTAACTGGTAATGGCGCCTTGCTAGGTCGTAGCAAATGACGTAGCTGAAGGCTATGCTAACTATCGTCTCGGCAAATGAGAGCGTATTTTGTCAGTGAACCATTGCTAGCAAAGTCGGCTGTACAACTGGGCGAGTGCTAGGAAGTCTCTCTAGACCTGCCGTGTGGCGGCGCTCGGTCTGCAATCACTGATAGTGGCGACACGCGGGTCCGACGTATACTAACGGACCGCGGCCGATTTAAAGGCTACCACCTAGCAAGTGTGGTGTCTGGCGGTGACACCACAGAAAGGAAACGCTGTACACATGAGGGTATATGCGTTAGTAATAAATAATAAGTTTCTTAGCACGAAGAAGACTGCAGCATAGTTAGATGACTTACTAGTGAATAACACATAAACCCACAAAGCCTTATATTATGTCAATACTGTGCGTTAATATAAAGGGAGAAAAAAGTACTATTTAGCATCAACAAAATGCTCACAAACTCTTGGTTGTGATGGAAACACTTAACAAAACATGTAATATCTGGCATATTAAAGCTTTGTGCCGGACCGGCACTTGAAAATGACGCTTTTGCCTTTCGTGAGCAACTGCTGTACCAACTAAATGGTTCAAATGGCTCTGAGCACTATAGGACTTAACATCTGAGGTCATCAGTCGCCTAGAACTTAGAACTACTTAAACCTAACTAACCTAAGGACATCACACACATCCATACCCGAGGCAAAAAGAAATGGCTCTGAGCACTATGGGACTTAACATCTACGGTCATCAGTCCCCTAGAACTTAAAACTACTTAAACCTAACTAACCTAAGGACATCACACACATCCATGCCCGAGGCAGGATTCGAACCTGCGACCGTAGCGGTCGCGCGGCTCCAGACTGAAGTGCCTTGAACCGCTCGGCCACACCGGCCGGCTGTACCAACTAAGGTACCCGAGCATGTCTCACGATCTATCCTAACACTTTTATTTCCACAGAACCTCATCTCCCACCTTCTAAAATTTACAGAAGTTCCCCCGAGTAACTTCCGCGCCTGCCATTGCTGGAAGAAAGGACATTGCGAAGACATGGCTTACACAGAACCAAGGGCATTGTTTCCAGGATGAATTTCCTCTCTACAGAGGAATGTGCGCAGATATGAAAGTCCTGTGTGCCGGAAAAGGACTCGAAACTGGCACCTTTGCCCTTCGTAAGAGAACTGTCAAAATTGTAGGCTAGGAATTGAAGCACTGGCAGGTAAAACTGTGAGTACGAGCTGTGAGTCGTGCTCGGGTGTCTCACTTGGCAGAGCACTTGTCCACGAAAGGTAAAGGTCCGTCGTTCTTGTACCCTCGACATTCTAGCCCAAATGTTAATTTCAACAAAACTTTACGCGCACTCTCAAGTCATCCACCGTCACTCCCTTCACTACTATTGCCTTACACTGACTTGGCGTCCCTTCCGTCTGGTGCATATATTTGCGCCGCACGATGTGGTTACGTGAACAGCGCGTAGGGGTTGGCAGGAACAAAACATACACTTCCTCACGTGATAGACATAGAAGTGCAATACTTCCTGGACTATTCCTTTCCTTTATGGTACTTTCATAATCAAACATCTACGTTAAAGGCACACTCAGAGTTCAACTTCGATATTCATTTCCGTATGTAAATGTTTAACAGTCTGTGAATTAATCAAACTGAGAAGTGACATCTGAGGGTGTTGTTACCGTATGACTTAGGCCAGGTTCTCATTCAAATGAGCAAAAAATAGGCAAAGTTTGGAAATTTTTTGAGACAGTGAAAAGACATACAAAGGATCTACTTGGGGATTAAGATTGATCATAATTCGAACTTTGTTTTACATTTTCAATACAAAAAATGGCGCCCGTTTTTTAAGTTTTGATCAAGGGCCTGCGAGCTTGAAGTACGCAGACTGTGTGCAGTGTAGCTCGTCAGTAGTTGACTTAAAAGTGGGCAGCATCAGTCCATATTGCATTCAATTTATGGGAGCTTATACCTAGCTCGTGATCTTGCGGTAGCGTTGTTGCTTCCCGAGCACGGGATCCCGGGTTCTATTCCCGGCGGGGTCAGGGATTTTTCGAGATGACTGGGTGTTGTTGTGTGGTCTTCATCATCCTCATTCATCCCCATTACGGTCGGAGGAAGGCAATGGCAAACCCTCTCCACTATGATCTTGTCTAGTACGGCAGTGCGGGTCTCCCACATTCTTCCCTACGCTCCTACGCTCTGTTACGGAGTATGGGGCGTCATCATCATCATACCTAGTCACAATGAAATGACATTAAATTTAACGATATGGTATACTAACCCTTCCTCCAACTCGAATTGTTCCTGGAGAGCAATTCCCTCGCTCTTCTTGTCTAGAAAAGTCGATCTGGCTGAACTGGATTTGCTGCGTTCGCCAGCCTGCACATGTTGTTCGTCAGCTTTTTCGGCAAATGTGTTTGCATGCATAGAGCGATATAAATCGTTTTGTGAACGTGCGTCACGGCACCACAAATTTTCTACCTAAGTCGGGCATCTCTCGCTAAAAGCGGCTCACGGCGGCCGTGACACAGCTTCGACCAATGGGCTGTAGGAACTTTTGTAACGCACAGATTAAAAAACCTTTTCCTTCCAATATTCTAGACACATATACCTTTCAGGAATGCAATCAAAGTTGAATTTACGATCGCCCTGAATGAGCACCTCACCTTAACAGTGAAATCTGTGTTCTACTTAATTTACCTGCAGACCCGTAACGTACCTGTTTGATGTAGTTCACCAACACCATAAGTCTCCATTGCTTACAGAACAAAACTGCCACCACAGCCGTGTTGATTAGCGGCAGACGCTCAGCTGCAGACATTAGTGCACAGAAAATGAACGAATGGCAGCTGCCTCGCTCGTGGCCCCGGGTGAACGGGGTAACATGTGAGGGCGACGCCCATCGCATCCAGTCAAATGAAGACGGACGCTTGCCACGGCATGTCACAGAAACGGTGAAATATTTTCGATCTCCATTACCTCATAATGGCGGAGCCCATTACTGAGACTCCGTAATTCCACATTTTTCATGATTCACCCCTGGGCGTTACAACTAATAACTTTGTTTCCCGCTATGCAGTATTGCCTTCGAAAAGCAGTGTTGTCAGGGTGACGAGATTATTAGTTATAAGCTTTCACATTACTCTATTTTACTTTTTAATATTCTTCTACGTGCCTACCAGGCATAAAGAAATGTCAAACTTATAATGTGAAATTGGTCTGGCTGCAGGCAGTATTGAAATCAGAAGTCAAAACCTTGAAAGCTGTGGAACCGTGAAGAAATTATCTAACAATCGGAGCGCGCCTACTCACCGTCATCGATTTCGTTCAAGCTTATGGCAGATGTACGGCTTGGCCAGAAATGAAAGTAACCGGAGTGGGAGCTCCAGATGGTCAAGCTCTTAGGGAAAAAAATTGTATTTTTGACGTATGTCGAGCTAAGCCATTAATGTTACGTGGCTTTCACGCAGCGGAGAGAATACAGAACGGTAATCCAAGGGTCATAGGGTCCAGTCCCTACGGAGAAACATTTTTTTTAATATACAGTTTTTGCGTTACGTAAATTGTAAATAAACAGGAATAATACTCAATATATAATAATTGTTAAAATTTTCATAAAATGCCTGAAAAGCAAAGGCAAGGGAAGAATTGGTATAACAAATTTCCAGGAATGGATTGTAAGGTGCACACGACAAGTCTGTTTATGGAATTAGGTTCCTTTATTATCCTACAGTTGGTGAGTTACACGTCCTCGGGTTATACTAATCGTAAAATGGGGAAGTAGTAATTTTCTCGGCATCTAGCTCACGCTATACACACTGAATTTTTTATAATTACATAGATGTTTTAAATTTTCTATTCAAAAACAAACTTCCTTCACATTCATCAAACGCTCTATCTTATCGCACATCAGGCGTAATGCTACTCGGAGATCAATATGAGTCTCATGGAATATAAAGTCCTCTGCACTTTTAATTACAATTCCTTCTTGAAGAGTTACTTGCAGATTCCTCATGGACGCTGTAGGTACAATCCTTTCTTGGAAATTTGTTATCCCAAATTCCCCTTTGCCTTTCACTTTCATGCATTTTATGAAAATATTAAGAAATACAGAACATTGAACATTAAGGTTTATTTGCAGTGTAAGTAACGTAAAACCTGAAAACAGAAACATTGTCCTCATAGGGACTCGATCCCACGACCATCAGTAATTTTTCACTGCGCAAACCGCTGCCTGCGACGAAACTAACATAAACGGCTCCTGCTTCGCCCGATACGTGCCAAAAACGCTATTATCTTTCTAAACGCATGGCCATCTTCCATACCCACCTCTGTCAATTTCATTTATGACAAGCCCTGCATAGGCCATTAATCTGGACGAAATCGGTAGTGACGAATATGCACGGTCTCTTTGTAAAAAGAAAAAAATTGTTATCACATCTTTGTATTGTATTGTATGGAACCGGGAATCCTAGAAACGACGGAGAGGCTTCGTCCCGCCATAGCCCTCAGAGATTCACAACCCCTCAACAGGCCACAGCAGTGCAGTCCATCCACCTCAGCGCCGCCCCCCACCGAACCCAGGGTTTTTGTGCGGTTCGGCCCCCAGTAGAACCCCCCCTCCCCGGGAACGTCTCACACCAGACGAGTGTAACCACAACGTTTGCGTGGTACAGTAACTATGGTGTACTCGTACGTGGAGGAAGTGTTCGCGCAGCAACTGCCGACATAGTGTAACTGAGGCGGAATAAGGGGTATCAGTCCGCATTCGCCGAGGCAGATGGAAAATCGCCTTAAGGGGGGGGGGGGGGGGGGGGTAGGACGTCAAACGGGCCGACTTGGACCAGGAGAGGCACTACAGGACATTTTAATTTCCACTGTCTATACTTTTACAAATAAATTCATAAAACTTTAACAGCATGACCAGGAAGAATTCAGGATTCATACTCCTAGCAGTGGAAGCTCAAAAACGTAACAAAACAATTTTTTTTTTACGTGTGAAATTTCATCATTTTTTCACTTACTATTGGCTGCATTTGTTGCTATAGGTATATTTTTCTTCCTAAGTAAGAGAGATTCTTCGATGACTTTTGCACAGCATACCAACCATAGTTACAGGTGTTTGAAACTCTTGAAGTTATTTATGAAAAAATGAATGAACTGTTACATTTTAAACATCATGTTTAGAAAAAATTCAAGTTTTGTAGTTAATTATCTCAATTTTTTCCACAGTTTTTTAATAGATTTGGAAATTTCTAGAGTTACATACACCTGAACTACTGTTTGTATGCTAGGAAAAAGTCATCGAAGAATCTCACTTACTTAGGAAGAAAAGTGTACCTATAGCAACAAATGCAGCCAGTAATAACTGAAAAAATGATAAAATTTCACATGTAAAAAAAAGGTATTTTGCTACGTTTTTGAACTTCCACTGCACTGCGTGTGAGTCCTCAATCTTTACTGGTTATGGTGACAAAGTTTTATGAATTTATTTGTAAAAGTATAGACAGTAGAAATTAAAATGTCTTGTGGTGACACTCCTGCTCCAAGTCGTCCCGTTTGACGTTCTATCCCCCTTAAAACCATCCACAGACTGCCCGTCACACCGGACCTCAACACTAATTCGCCGGGCGGATTCGTGCCGGGGACCAGAACGCCTTCCCGCCCGGAAAGCAGTGCGTCAGACCGCACGGTTAACCGTCGGGCAAATTATATCTCACTAATGTCAGTATAAAATACCAGGCCAAGCAAGGGAAAGCAGTGTGCTTGAATCCATAGCAAAATTCCATTTGTATTTAGGAACATCACTGCATCAGATCGAACTGAGATGCGAATTTAAATTATGTAAGCTTTCGCGGTCTTCAACAACACTAAAGAGGCAAGGTGAAAAAACTGAGATGAGGCTCATCTTGGGAACAGTTTGGCTCACCTTGGAAGACCATTTACGATTTCCCGAAAAAAAGCAGAAGGAGTAGGGTCTGATATTCCGGCGACAAAGATTATAATAGAAACGTGGAAAGATGGAAGGAGTACGACAGTAGAGTTTTCGAAGAAAGTGTGATGGTGCGGCATTAATTAGTAAAAACAGTGCAAACAGTAACTTTCATTTCCTGAATGTGTTAACCATATAAAGAGGTACATAGATTACCAAAGTTTCGATGTCTTTAATTTTGAGAACAGAAAGCAGTTTATGGCAGTGGGCAGAAGACAGTGAAAGAAAGGCTATGCTTGAGTGGTGCAAAAGTCTCTACAATGCAGGTCAGAAAGTCATCGAACCTGAGTACGTGCGAAATTAAGATTTAAGGTTAGCTTCTGAGACCGAACAACTTGACAGCGTCTGTTAAAGAAAGAAAGAGCTTTCCAATTTACTTATAGCAATTTCAAGCTCTTTGCAGTTCCGAAGAAGCACATCGATAAGAGGGAATTCAGAACTAACGCGAACTTTCTGAGTGCTGTCATGAGGCAGCTGCCATGGGTCAAACGTCTCAAGAACACTGCTGCCAAACGCAGTAAGAGGTGATGATGCAAGTAATCGGAACACACTAAAGTATCAAGGTTTCGAGTGCTTCGGTAGCTGACATTTTGGCCTCACATTCGGAAAGGAATTGGAAAAAATCCCCGTCCAGTCCGTCTGATCAGTGAGGGGTGAATTCTTGCAATCACTTACAGCTGTTTAGCTATTCTCGAAACTGTTATGATTCTAATGAGCTGGTGATCGTAGGTCGGCGAAACTCTAGTTTCAAGAAAAGAGTCTCTTCCTTACCTATTCGTGTGAAAAAGTGACACTGTGAAATAATTCATCACTCTTCTTTTACCAATCGATCATCGATAGGAAGCTCTCAGTTAACATCTGATGGACTGTTTCGGACTGAAATCTCTTTCCAGAATGAGAATTTCACTCTGCAGCGGAGTGTGCGCTGATATGAAACTTCCTGGCAGATTAAAACTGTGTGCCCGACCGAGACTCGAACTCGGGACCTTGCCCGCGAAAGGTAAAGGTCTTGAAATCTCTTTGTTCATATTAACTTAAATAATTGACGCCTCGTAACACAAGATTGTTCTGATGTACCACAATAGATGCTTATAGCTAAAACATAAAATTGATTTACATTATCCTATTTTTTTCGTACCAGTGATTTTTCTCTTATGTTTACTCTATCAGTTGTTCTAGTGTGTTTCAAGCTTTCGCTTTTCGTTTCCATTTTACCAATCACCATCAACCAGCTCCCGCTAATTTAAGGAGTAGAACTCCAATGTATAAATAGCTTCAAACGTCTGGTTACTTTACAAATGCATTAATGTATTCGATAAATATTTGACGTCAAGCGTGTAAAAGATTTATGATTGGAGACACAAACACAAGATAATGTAGGTTTTATTAGTTTCAGACTGTTCATCCATAGCCTATTGGAAAAGTCTTTACCGCAAATTGTAAACCAGAAAAGTGACAACCCATTTATGTATGGGACTGTTTTGTTGGCAAATAATGGGTAGTTTTGAGAAAAACTAGTTTTTCAGGAATATCATTGTTTCTGATATATTTCCTGAACTATGTTTCGTACAGTGATATAATTTAGCAAGTACATTCTGCGATATATGTGGATACTGTCTATACAAGTTTTTTGTGAATAGCGTTAGTAGTAAAGAAGTAGTAAATTGAAAGGTCAACGCTAAAGTCGAAGTTTTACTGTATGAGCAGCGAAACTGTAGGAAGCGAAAAACGTTTTTTTTTTTTCATTTTAGTCCTTTTTTGGGGATGTCAGCATCAAAAATTTTCGAAAAGGTTTGAAATTATGTTTGTTGGAAGTCGCGAAGTGCTCTCATTCTAAAGTACGGAATGAACAGATCTTAGGTGAATTTCACCCCATGAGTATCACTGCCTCGAGGTATATACACAGCTTCTGAATTTTTTTCGGACGTAATCACCACACGCATGATAACATTTATGCATTTATTCTACTAGGAAACGTGATGATCTATTCCTGTGATGTAGAACACACTCACCCACTGACGGATCCATAACCTTACCCACTCCACTTCCTAGCACTACTGAAACAGACGTACCACCCGTGTATTTCTTCAGGTCGCCAAAGATATGAAAATTACACGATGAAAGCTCCAGGCATTACGGAGAATGTGGCAGTTTCCCAACCAAATCGCTAAAGCGAAGCGTAATCTTTGTCCCATTGGTAATGTGTGGGCGGGCCTTATCGCGCAAAACGATTATTCCGTCCGACAGCTTCCTGGGGAGGTTTTGATGCTGTGGCGCGTCCCATTTTCTGAAAAGAGGCTTCATAGCCCTGCGTATTGATTGCAGTTCCACGCTCGAGGAAATCGCCGAGCAGAGGGACTGTGCAGTCGAAGAAGAACCTCGTTATGACCTTACAGGAACTTGTGTGACAGGTGTGGGAGAAGTGGGATGTTTCCACTGTTGGCTTTGCTGTTTCCCGTCGGGATATCGGAGTGCTGTGGGACGAGATTCATTATTGCACGATAACGCTTGCCCCGGCGATGACGATATGACGAAGGTTACGTTTCACCGATTTGGTTGGGAAAATCTGCAACATCCTCCGTGCAGCATGGATCTTTCACTGTGTGATTTTCAAATTTTTGGCGACCTAAGGAAGGCGCTTATGGACGTCGGTTTCTGTCGGACGAGGAAGTGTAGGAGCGGTTGTGGATCCGTCAGTCGTCTACCGAGTTCTATGAAACATGAACTGATCGTCTCATCTCCCTGTGGGATAAACACCTTAAGGCGTGGTTACTGTAGTATAGAACAATTCTATGGTCCCATTTGACTGCCCCTTATACTTAACATTAATCGACAGTCAGCGTTCATAGCGTAGGCTAAGCATTATAAAGGGGTATCTTCGCTGCAGTTCCTCATGTGATCCGCAATGCAAACGGTTAAAATCTGCAAATAGCGGCATTTCCTGATAGTCTCAAATCTTATTATGATGCGCAGTTCCATGTGTTTATTGACCTTCGGTCCAATTTTAAATTATGGAAAATAGAAAATACAACGAAAAGAGAAGCCGTCGTGATGATGTATGGCTCACCTGCTACTATAATAATGAAGTAACCAGCTAAAATGTTAAATGAATCTTTCACACATCCTCAGCTGAAGTGGGGCAGTGTGTGGCTGACAGCATCATTGGAAGGTTGACTCGCGTTGTGTATCAGCCATCTTGGACTTAGCCGTCGTGTGTATGTGTGTGTGTGTGTGTGTGTGTGTGTGTGTGTGTGTGTGTGTGCGTGTTTTATTTACAACGATTTTTATTTTCAACCGGTAAGTACAAAAACAATCTGTTTATGTCGTTGCTCACTGGTAACGTATCCTTATATAATTTGAGACAAAAAACAAGCCGTTGATTATCAGCCTATGGCGTAACTAGAGGTATGGACACAGTTTCCGTGGGTACAACCGCTTTGTGACAGGAGGAAGAAAATGAAGAAGCAGAAGAAGAAATTTTGAAATATTTTGTGGTAAGTTCTTATGGGACCAAACTGCTGAGGTCATCGGCTCCTAAGCTTACACACCATTTAGTCTAACTTACGCTAAGAACAAAACACACACACACACACACACACATACACACACACACACACACACACACACACGAGCGCGCACGCCCGAGGGATGAGTCGAACCTCCGACGGAGGGAGCTGCGCGGGCCATGACAAAGCGCCCCAGATCGCTCGGGCACCCCGTGCGGCGGAGAAGAGGAAAGACGATGGAGGAGAGGAAATATGGAGAAGAAGGAGGAGATAACGATGATGTTGATGAAAAAAAGTAAGAATAAGAAGACGAAAAGAAAGGATTTGGTGAGAGGGGGGGGGGGGGGGGGGGGTCGAATAACAAAATGTTAAGAACATAAAGAGCAGATTCATGTTGAGCAATAGTTGCATGACCCTGGTAACTTGTGTCTTGTTTTCGATGACTAGATGGAGCCACGGTCGCTATGCCAAGTGATCCAACGCAGTGAAAATGTAAACAGTACGTTTTGTGTGCGTTGTTTTGTTTGTCGCGGTTTTGCAGTCATAGGCAATGAAACAACGAAGAAGTAACGGTCCTACTGTTCCAATAAATGCGGGTTTGTACTTTAGCAGTTTTTGAATTTTATGGGTGTAGAAGAGGGATTAATGAAGCCATTGCTGTAATGTTTTGGTAACTCTGTGCCAAAATGTCGCACGCAGTAGCCTAATCAGTGGGATAATAGCTGTGCGATACGTTTTATCCAGACTGACAAAGCTTTGCCATATCATGGTGCTTTAAATAGGTCTTCTTTTATGCTGTCCCACATGCTTAGAATTACCAAGTATAACTGATGTTATTTCCTTTTATCATTTCTAATTCTGACGATGTTGACAGATATCGGTTAATGTTATAGGACATAAATAACATATGACAGAGGAATTAATATAGATAGAAGTTTGAACTGTCCCTAACTCAGAAGCGCCGTCCAACATAGTCATCACTCATTTGTGCACTTTTTCTGCATAGTTCACCCCAGGCATCAAATCTCGGGAACCTGGGTTTGCAAATTGGTCGTTAATCCGCCGGGCGGATTCGATCCGGGGCCGGTGCGCCTACCCGAGTCTAGGGAGCAGCGCATTAGCGCTCTCGGCTAAACCTGGCGGGTGTCGTAGTGATCTCAATAAACAAACTAAGTGCCTATGACAATTAATTAAAAAACCTGGGGTGATGCTGGGGGTTGGGGCACCCTAATTGCGTCGCTGCCTAAAACTCTAGGTATATTTACAAACGTATGTTACTATGACTCGGACATAGGGAAGAGAGCTCATTCTTATTCAGAGCTGCTTCTTCCGGTGGACTGGGGTGGGGGTGGGGATGGGGAACAGAATACAACAAAAAAAAAATCTTGTGTGTCATTGAGAATCTACCAATAGTTATTAGTACAAGGCTGCTGATTTCGCTTGATCACTTGAACCTGATCGCAGAACAAGAGGATCAACAGAAATGACTCTTGAGGCTATTTCGCTGTTGAGGGCGGCGTCACTCCTTCCCCAGAGCATACACTGGCGCTGTTTGAGGCGCCCCTTCAGATATCACTCGAGATCTGCGAGCGACGTTTAAATGAGCGCACTCCGTTGAACAATAAATTTAATATGTCTGGCTTCCCCGGAGGCGGAGGTGGTGGCGGCGCCGGGGAAACCGCGACGGGGAGCGACCGGGACCGCGGGGCAAAGCTGAGTTATTGCGCCCTGATGATACAGTAAACTGCCGCCAGAGGGGGAGCCCGATATTGCCTGGCTGGCCCGTGTTCAATACGCGGGCGCCCCGCTGTCTATAACGCACAGTGGAGGGTCCGAAGGGGCAGCGCAGGCCCTCGTACCTACAGGTTGCAACCGTCCACTTACCCCAGCTGTGCCTTACATGCTTGTACTCAACTTTCATAATGGGGCCCGCTTGTATTACAATTTAATTCATCTGATTCCGCAAGTCACATTGTTGTAGCATTCTGTCATGATGGTTGCTGCACTTCACGTTTGCCTGAAGCAATGTGCTTTTAAAGTATCACCCAATTCCACCGCCGGCCGAATCCTGCCTCGGGCATGGATGTGTGTGATGTCCTTAGGTTAGTTAGGTTTAAGTAGTTCTAAGTTCTAGGGAACTGATGACTTCAGAATTTAAATCCCATACTGCTCAGAGCCATTTCAACCAATTGCACCAAAAATAAACGCAAAATATATCTATTTAATTTTTATGAATTAATGGTGTCTGCTCTTTCGCATATGTCCGAGAGAATACACTCCTGGAAATTGAAATAAGAACACCGTGAATTCATTGTCCCAGGAAGGGGAAACTTTATTGACACATTCCTGGGGTCCGATACATCACATGATCACACTGACAGAACCACAGGCACATAGACACAGGCAACAGAGCATGCACAATGTCGGCACTAGTACAGTGTATATCCACCTTTCGCAGCAATGCAGGCTGCTATTCTCCCATGGAGACGATCGTAGAGATTCTGGATGTAGTCCTGTGGAACGGCTTGCCATGCCATTTCCACCTGGCGCCTCAGTTAGACCAGCGTTCGTTCTGGACGTGCAGACCGCGTGAGACGACGCTTCATCCAGTCCCAAACATGCTCAATGGGGGACAGATCCGGAGATCTTGCTGGCCAGGGTAGTTGACTTACACCTTCTAGAGCACGTTGGGTGGCACGGGATACATGCGGACGTGCATTGTCCTGTTGGAACAGCAAGTTCCCTTACCGGTCTAGGAATGGTAGAACGATGGGTTCGATGACGGTTTGGATGTACCGTGCATTATTCAGTGTCCCCTCGACGATCACCAGTGGTGTACGGCCAGTGTAGGAGATCGCTCCCCACACCATGATGCCGGGTGTTGGCCCTGTGTGCCTCGGTCGTATGCAGTCCTGATTGTGGCGCTCACCTGCACGGCGCCAAACACGCATACGACCATCATTGGCACCAAGGCAGAAGCGACTCTCATCGCTGAAGACGACACGTCTCCATTCGTCCCTCCATTCACGGCTGTCGCGACACCACTGGAGGCGGGCTGCACGATGTTGGGGCGTGAGCGGAAGACGGCCTAACGGTGTGCGGGACCGTAGCCCAGCTTCATGGAGACGGTTGCGAATGGTCCTCGCCGATACCCCAGGAGCAACAGTGTCCCTAATTTGCTGGGAAGTGGCGGTGCGGTCCCCTACGGCACTGCGTAGGATCCTACGGTCTTGGCGTGCATCCGTGCGTCGCTGCGGTCCGGTCCCAGGTCGACGGGCACGTGCACCTTCCGCCGACCACTGGCGACAACATCGATGTACTGTGGAGACCTCACGCCCCACGTGTTGAGCAATTCGGCGGTACGTCCACCCGGCCTCCCGCATGCCCACTATACGCCCTCGCTCAAAGTCCGTCAACTGCACATACGGTTCACGTCCACGCTGTCGCGGCATGCTACCAGTGTTAAAGACTGCGATGGAACTCCGTATGCCACGGCAAACTGGCTGACACTGACAGCGGCGGTGCACAAATGCTGCGCAGCTAGCGCCATTCGACGGCCAACACCGCGGTTCCTGGTGTGTCCGCTGTGCCGTGCGTGTGATCGTTGCTTGTACAGCCCTCTCGCAGTGTCCGGAGCAAGTATGGTGGGTCTGACACACCGGTGTCAATGTGTTCTTTTTTCCATTTCCAGGAGTGTAGAAGCTACACATTCATATACTTTGATTCGCCTCGATGGGCAAAGAATCGACCTCCTGCGGTAACCTCACAGCAGCAATCATGGAGGAAATGGACAGGGATTGCTGATAAATGGCGCAAGGCAGGAATGTTGTTCGGCTGAGAGGCGTGCTAACGTTGTCTGTGCAGTGGCGAGAAACACTGTGTCCGGGTGGCGTAGTTTTCATTGCAACTAGTTAGTAAGCATGAGATCCCAGGTTCGCTTCCCGGTCCGGCACACATTTTCACTGGTCACCGCTGATGCCGCAGAGTCTCCTGGTACAGCTGATATCGCTATTCACTTCGTTCTTTTCTCTCCCCCCCCCCCCCCCTCTTTCAATTTAATATATCTGTTTAGGAAAGCAGCAAAAATTCGCTTAATGTCTTCCTAAGAGACGAAAAAATGGCTCTGAGCACTATGGGGCTTAACATCTGAGGTCATCAGTCCCCTACAACTTAAAACTACTTAAACCTAATTAACCTAGCGACATCACACACATCCATGCCCGAGGCCGGATTCGAACCTGCGACCGTAGCGGTCGCGCGGTGCCGGACTGAAGCGCCAAGAACCGCCCTAAGAGACAGTGTCCACTCCTTCCAATCTGACTATGCAAGTGTAGACAGATGTTTAGATTCAAAGAAATAGTATCGATGGCAATCGAGAGATGTATACCAAATAAAATAAGAGGAGATAGTACTGTTCCGCCATTGTACACAAAAGAGATCAAAACACTGTTGCAGAAGCAACGAAAAAAAGCAAGCCAAATTCAAAAGAAAGAAAAATCTCCGAGACTGGTGATGTTTTACAGAAACTCGAAAGTTACCTCACACTGGAATACGAGATGCTTTTAATAGTTTCCAAAATAATACTGTGTCTCGAAATCTGGTAGAAAATCCCAAGCGGTTCTGGTGGCACATGGAGTATACCAGTAGCAAGACACAATCAATACCCTTACTGCACCGTAGCGGTGGTAATGTTACTGATGATAATGCCACTACATCAGAGTTACTAAACACGGTTTCCCACACTCCTTCACCAAATAAGACGAAGTAAATATTCGAAAATTGACTCAGGAACAACTGACACCATAAGAAAGGCAAGGTTTCTGGTCCAGATTGTATACCAGTTGTGTTCCTTTCAGAGAGGAATGATACAGTAACTCCATATTTAGCAGTCATATGCAACCGCTCGCTCGATGAAAGATCGGTATCTACAGAATGAAAATTTGCACATATCACACCGATAATCAAGAAAGGAAATATGAAACATCCACTGAATTACAGATTCACATAACTAACGTCGATTTGCAGTAGGGTTTTGGAACATATACTGTATTCGAACAAACTGAATTACCTCGAAGAAAACGTTTCGCCGGCCGTTGTGGCCGAGCAGTTGTAGGCGCTTCAGTCCGGAACCGTGCTGCTGCTATGGTCGCAGGTTCGAATCTTGCCTCGGGCATGGATATGTGTGATGTCCTTAGGGTATTTAGGTTTAAGTAGTTCTAGGGGACTGATGACCTCAGATGTTTAGTCTCATAGTGCTCAGAGCCGTATTTGAAAAACGATTTAATTTCAAACAGATAACATAGATTCAGAACATATCGTATTTGTCAAACACAACTAGCTCTTTATTCACGTGAAATAATGAGTGTTGTCGATACGGCATCTCAAATTGATGCAACGGTTTTTGATTTCTAGAAGGCTTTTGCCACCGATCCTAACAAGCGACTTCTAATCAGATTACGTGCCCACGTAGTATCGTCCCAGTTGTGCAGTGGATTCGTGATTTCGTGTCAGAAAAGTCACAGACCGCAGTAACTGAAGGCTAGTCATCGAATAAAACAGAACAGATATCTAGCGTTCCCCAGGTAACGGTTATAGGCCCTCAGCTGCTCCTCATCTATGTAAACTATCTAGGAAACAGTCTGAGTACCCCTTTTAGATGGTTTAAAGATGATACTGTTTTTTATCGTCTCCCAAAGTCATAAGATGATCAAAACCGATCGAATAATTATTTAGAAAGGGTACTTGTATGTGTATCTTCGCGGCGCAAAGATTGTTCGGGCTTCATCCACACTTCATTGAATATTCAATGAACTGTGGATGAAGCCCGACCAATAGGCATTACAGGCATGGATCAAAAATGATAGTGCATTGAGAATGGCTAGTTTCTAGCTGAAATCTAGATCTGCCAATGAAATTTAAAAAGGTCGACTGATAGCTGAATTATATTATTTACAAGTAAATATGAAGATGCAAATCAAGCACCTCTTCGGGGAGGAGATAGTTTTAAGTGTTCGTCAATTGGATAAGGTAAGACACTTGAGAGCGAGGTTACTGAGCTCTTGAATTTTTTTTATTAAGGTGGCGTGACCATGGCATGATTCCAAAGTTGGCCAGGTTAGTAAATTTCGTAAATTCGACTGCCATGAATAACGTTTTAACGAAAGCTAATGTTGCTAGTGTTAAGGAGAGAATCCCTTTTACCAGCCAAAAATTGGACCTGGATTCGGGACATCCTTATCGCCTGCATATAAAGATATCCGTGGAGTTAACCTACTATTGATGGAACTGGATTGATGATATAACGTGGGCCAAATCAAAATGGGTTCGTGAGGTAGTCATATCGAGACACATGGCAAAGTGTAGCCAGCTTGAGACGTCTTAGCAGCAAGAAACTGTGATTCGACATTAATATGAGGGATGAAGATTTGGACGACACTGCTATGATGGTTTTAAGTAAAGGACTGATCTTTGCACCCACGCCAAAGGTTTTACCAGTACCAGTGTTCATCAGTGATATTGAAGAAGCTGTTCGTCCTCTTTCTACAGAATCGGCAGAAGAAATAAAACGCGAAACTTGTCGAACAGTTATGAAGGCTCGCCCACAAAGGAGTAACATCTGTGGCAGAGAGGGTTGCACTACGTAAGGTTCGCCAGTGTACGGAGACAGTGGTTCTTCCTGATGATAAAGGTATTGCCACTGTTTTAAAGTCTCGTGATGACTATCATGATGAAATGTACAGTTTACTGAGTGACAGCGCGTACCGGAAGATCAGTAAAGATCCCACCAACCAGGTGATAAGGAAGACTGTTTCGCTTCTGAACGCCTCCCTCTTTCCACTTTCTTTTGCGACGATTGAAACCAAGGAATTACAGACTCCCAAACATCCACAAGAGTAGTGTTCCTCTGCGTTCGATAGTGAGTAACGTCGGCTCACCAACCTATGGTTGTGCCTTACACTTATCGTCGTTAGTAAGGCCTCTGGTGGGAAAAATGCGCTCATCACATACGTAACTCTGTGGACTTGGTTGGTAAACTGAAATCACTTAAACAGAAGAATTCTGATACGTTAGTCAGTTTCGATGTATTGTCGTTGTTCACAAAGGTTCCTGTTTCGGAACCATTGGAAAAACCTTCGATAAAGTGATTTCAGATTTGTCTGAACTCGTTTTGAGCTCCACATATTTTTTATCCAATAATGAATTTTATGAACAGACTGACGGTGTCGCCATGAGTATTGATTTGTCGCCCTTGGTGGCCAACGTTTTTATGGAGGCTTCGAGGAGAGACGGCCGGGGTGGCTGAGCGGTTCAGGGCGCTAGAGTCTGGAACCGCGCGACCGCTACGGTCGCAGGTTCGAATCCTGCCTCGGGCATGGATGTGTATGATGTCCTTAGGTTAGTTAGATTTAAGTAGTTCTAAGTTCTAGGGGACTGATGACTTCAGAAGTTGAGTCCCATAGTGCTCAGAGCCATTTGAACCATAGTGTTTTATTGGTGGCATGTTTGTAGTGTGGCCCCATGGTGAAGACAAGATAAAGCAATTTTTAAACCATCTGAATTCCATGCACAGACAAATTTAGTTCACGGTGGATATCGAAAAAGATGGGTGCCTTCTATTTTTGGATGTGTTGAAACGGCGCAAAGATGATGGCACAACGAACACCGATCCATACGGATTTATGTTTACATGGAAACAGCTGCCACCATCCTTCGCAGACGATGTGTGTACACAGAACCTTGGTACACATAGCACAGGTCATTGCTGAAGCGAGCAGTGTTGAGGACGAGCTTCTATGCCTGAGAAGAGTTTTTGAAGCCAACGAGTACTCTCCACAGCAGATACGTAAGGCACTACAAACGAAGCCAATAGTGGGCATACGAAATGCAGAATAAGACACGAAACATTTTAAATCCATGGCTTTTCTGCCATACGTGGAAAGCCTATGATCAAAAACAGGACGGATCATCAGTAAATATAAAGTCATTTTTCGCCCTCCACCAAAGACAGCAGAACTCCTGAGTTCCCGTGAAGATGAAAAAAAAAAAAGGAAAAGAAATGACATGATGGTATGGCATTGTTTGCTGGGATGTCCCAGACGGGTTCGGCCGCCAGATCAAAGTCATAATTCAGTCGGCGTCACATTGGGCGACTGGCGTACGGTGATGAGTATGAAATAATGATGATGAGAATAACACAACACCCAGTCCCCGAGCGGAAAAAATCTCCTACCCGGCCGGGTACGAATCCGGGCCAGTGCATGGGAGGCAAGCACGTTACCACCCAGATAAGCAGGCGGATGTTAAAGATGACCTGGTGCTTCTTAAGCCTGGGGTTTACAAGATCCCCTATGAGTGTGGTCGTTCATACATCGCAAAGACAACACGTATAGTCCAGGAAAGATGCACAGAATACTACAGGTACACCCGGCTCTTACAACCTAATAAATCTGCGATGGCAGGGCGCTGTATTGACACTGGGCACTCTGCGGTGTACGATAACGTGGAAATTTTAGCCTCGGTTTCATCTTCTCAGTAGTGAAAGAAGCAACTGAAATTCGGTTGGCGACGAATTTAATTAATAGCAGCTTCAGCCTGGACAAGTCATGGAATCCGGCAGTTTCTATAATAAACTTACGAAGACTTCGCGACGGTGCAGCTCGCAGTGATACAGCGATATCACCGTGTGGATCGACCGCAGACCCATAGATCTAATTCCATGTATGTGCTATACCTTTTTGCCGCCGATCAACGTCTCTGCGCCTTGTGTACGAGGGCAGTTCAATAAGTAATGCAACACATTTTTTTTCTCGGCCAATTTTGGTTGAAAAAACCTGAAATTTCTTGTGGAATATTTTCAAACATTCCCGCTTCGTCTCGTATAGTTTCATTGACTTCCGACAGGTGGCAGCGCTGTACGGAGCTGTTAAAATGGCGTCTGTAACGGATGTGCGTTGCAAACAACGGGCAGTGATCGAGTTTCTTTTGGCGGAAAACCAGGGCATCTCAGATATTCATAGGCGCTTGCAGAATGTCTACGGTGATCTGGCAGTGGACAAAAGCACGGTGAGTCGTTGGGCAAAGCGTGTGTCATCATCGCCGCAAGGTCAAGCAAGACTGTCTGATCTCCGGCGTGCGGGCCGGCCGTGCACAGCTGTGACTCCTGCAATGGCGGAGCGTGCGAACACACTCGTTCGAGATGATCGACGGATCACCATCAAACAACTCAGTGCTCAACTTGACATCTCTGTTGGTAGTGCTGTCACAATTGTTCACCAGTTGGGATATTCAAAGGTTTGTTCCCGCTGGGTCCCTCGTTGTCTAACCAAACACCATAAAGAGCAAAGGAGAACCATCTGTGCGGAATTGCTTGCTCGTCATGTGGCTGAGGCTGACAATTTCTTGTCAAAGATTGTTATAGGCGATGAAACATCGGTTCATCACTTCGAACCTGAAACAAAACGTCAATCAATGGAGTGGCGCCACACCCACTCCCCTACCAAGAAAAAGTTTAAAGCCATACCCTCCGTCGGTAAAGTCATGGTTACAGTCTTCTGGGACGCTGAAGGGGTTATTCTGTTCGATGTCCTTCCCCATGGTCAAACGATCAACTCTGAAGTGTATTGTGCTACTCTTCAGAAATTGAAGAAACGACTTCAGCGTGTTCGTAGGCAAAAAAATCTGAACGAACTTCTCCTTCTTCATGACAACGCAAGACCTCACACAAGTCTTCGCACCCGAGAGGAGCTCACAAAACTTCAGTGGACTGTTCTTCCTCATGCACCCTACAGCCCCGATCTCGCACCGTCGGATTTCCATATGTTTGGCCCAATGAAGGACGCAATCCGTGGGAGGCACTGCGCGGATGATGAAGAAGTTATTGATGCAGTACGACGTTGGCTCCGACATCGACCAGTGGAATGGTACCGTGCAGGCATACAGGCCCTCATTTCAAGGTGGCGTAAGGCCGTAGCATTGAATGGAGATTACGTTGAAAAATAGTGTTGTGTAGCTAAAAGATTGGGGAATAACCTGGTGTATTTCAATGCTGAATAAAACAACCCCTGTTTCAGAAAAAAAATGTGTTGCATTACTTATTGAACTTGAAACGTCCCCTTTGGACAATTCTTACATGACTGTTCTTAACCTGACACACAATTTTTTTTAGCGCAACGCAATCTGACTTTCAAAATTCCCTACTAAAGAATGGCCCTGACAAACATTAAACTATACCTTTCACAAATCACTTACCTCACAAAAATCTTCGCTGCTCAAGCTACTGCAGTACAGCGAGCGCCACTACTGCCAGCTAAATAGAAGATTCAAACTACTGAAGGCACTAACTACTGATAGGGATAGTTAGCAAATGAAAGATATTAATAGAGAGCAAACAATGTATTTACCTTAATATCATCACAAGTCATAATATATATATCAGTTCATGACAAATTAGAAACCTCCGCCATCTCTCTCCCCACATCCACCACTGCTGGCGGCTCACCTCCAACTGCGCAACGCTACGCGCTGTTCACATCCAGCTGCCGCTGCCCAACACTACAATGGCAGACAACAATGCAAACTAGCCACAGACTGCACACAGCACAGCCAGTGATTTTCATATTGAGCGCTACGTAACGTTGCCAATAAGAAAACATAAACAGCCTACTTACATAGAGAAAACATAAACAGCCTACTTACATAGCCCCCATGCTCCCCACAAAAATTTTTACAAATTGGATGGGGCAGTGGCCAATAAAGATTTGAAAAAAAATTTTTCATAATTACAATAACAAAGAAATCAAATGCACACACTTATTGATATTATGTTGGTCAAAAGCTCAAATTTTCTCACAGTCCATAAAGACAGTCCTAATCGTACATAACAGGAGAATAGCAGTGTTTTTCTCAAAGTCTGAGCAGTAAAAGAAAATGCACACAGAAGTAGTGGATTTCCATGCAGTCTTGAAGAAGTAGTGTTGTCCTTCCAACGGAAAGACAGTGCTGACTCTCGACATGCAGACAAGTATTGGTCCACAACAGAGCAAACCCACAGCAGAGTCAGTCGAAGTTTTGATGAATATTGGTAGGTAGGTCATCACAGAGCAGACCCACTGTAGTCTTGGTAGAGATTACGGTATTGGTGGGCCACCAGAGGTGCAGACCCACTGTAGTCCTTGTAGAGATGACCAGCAGCCATCTGTTGCGATTGTGCAGGTGCACATTCACCATCGAAGAGACTTGCGGAGAATATAGCAAGTCCATAAACCACCACTTGTGCACTCACAAAGTTTTTGGAATTGTCCTTAGAACCAGCAGTGCTGTTATCCAGTCCCTTGCTGAATTAGTAACACACGTGCAAACACTAACAGTCCCTACTTCTCACATATTGTTCACATACTATGACCAACAGAAACGTGTGCAGTGAAATGTAACTAACAAGTTAATAATGTCATGAACTGGTGACAATTACAATTTTATAACATAAGAATACAATTACAAAGGTACAAAATACATCATTAAAAACATAATAATACAGATAACATTTGTAGTACAGGCTTTACAAAAGAATAGAAATAAACATATACATCAGTGTTACAAAAATAGTGACATAAGTACATACATAAAATAATGAGAATAGTTTTCGAAACATTAATTTCACACATGAACATTGAAACAGAACAGAATTGTAAACAACTTTACAAAGAAAATAACATATTATTAATGCAACTTATATTTGAGGATAACAGTATTCCTCCTCATAGTGAATATAGCTTAATATTAAAAGAAGAAAAAATTCTATGAAACTACACAGAGACAGGAAGAAAACAAATACACAAGGGTACACACACACATAGTGGGATAACACCAATAGGAAAGGACAGGGTTCGTTTTCAGTGTAACATTTGGTACTGCAGTCCAACCCAAAACTTCATATATCTTTCCTCTTATTTCATTCTTTGTTTCCACCAAAAAAAATTCTATCTAAGCATGCTTTCTGTTTTTATATGTTCACACATTTCTTACCTCAACATTTATTTCCAAGAAAATCCTACCTAAACCTGTTTTCTCAATGCATTTCTTCCAATTCATCGTAACTCATTGTCTTAGAGGCTACCCCCTCTTAAGCTAACTTAAATTTACTGAGCTCAGATGCTAAACTAAGGAACGAGGCAATGCAGCAGCACAAAACAATTAACACAAGCAGCAATGACAAAAAATACAGATTGGCAAAGCTAGCAGCAGCAAATGTAATAACTTATATCAAAACATGACATAGCTCAAGCAGAAAAAATAGTACACTAAAGATAACAATGCAGATAAGGGAAATGTATAATCACATCTTAATGTCTATGTAATTAAAGTGGTGCACCACAAGAAGTTATTCTACCAAAAAGTTACCAATTACTTGAAAAGAAAATTATGAATGCAGTTACTAGTTCCTTCTTATTGTTCTTTCCTTTCCAAGTGCTCCTTTTATAAAGAATGTGGATCATAAAATAATTATTTAATAGATCTGTTGACAGAAAGTGTTCACATTAGCAAATGCATTTTATTTTATAAAAGCAATGCTGCAACACAGCTGGAAAACAGATGTCAAATGAAATAAGCAACTATGAAAAGCAAAGCATAAAAACATCATTCAATAGCTATGTGACATTTCATAAGTTAGTAGAAATTCTCTCAACTCTCGTAGAAAGACGCTTGTCGTAATCAGGTGTGCAGATGTAAAAATATTTCTCGTCATTTCATTAGGCATTTCAGTAAATATCATAAATTACGAGCTCCACATTATACTTTCAACAAGGAAATGTCAATACCGAGGATAATGGCCTTCCCTTTTTTTTCTACCTGTGCTTCCGGAAAGGCTAATGGCTTTTTTTTTCGGGCGGCTGTCGCCCAGGTGGGTGCCCGCGACGCATTATGTGCAGGTGGTCACTTAACTTTCTTACGGAAATATTTACGACACCAGCTTCCGCTACGGTGATAGTCTCACATAAAAATATTTCACAGGTCAAGAATTAGCGTTGCAAATCTGTAGAAACAAAATCCTATGAATATAACAGTGTCCAAAAAATGTTCAGTGGCATTGTGATACATTCACACATGATTCACACATGTCATAACTCTTAAAGTACGATTCTTGGTTTCCAACATCCTTTTTCACAAGTCAAGAGTCCCTACCCACTATTCGTTACTCCTTACCTTATTACACATATACGTATCCATCGACACTCGTCAATATTTCGTCATTATAAATATGAAGCATAATCAAATAACTCATATAGTAGCCTCAGCCTATTAATCGTAAACATACCTCAGCAGCATAATACACATCGTCGTCGTAAAAATAACATCATAACACCTCAGTCAAATCTCAAAATCGTCGTAGCTTCCTCCAATAATTAAAAAAATTCTCTGCTCATGTCAAAAGTGTCATCTGCCTCAAACATACTTTAATAATCATGAATCCATACCAAATATATCATTCAAAGCTCTCATAGTATCACAATGGTTCCAAAAAAATATGAACAGTTTACAATGCACAGACAAAATACAGTTTCATAAGTGTGAAGTTATCCAGCTGTGTAATTACGTAAACATCTGTCACTGACGTAGTAAAAAAATGTTTATCTCTCAGTTAAATGATCAGATAGCTGTGTAATTTGTGTGTTAGAGAAATATGGTACCGATGTGTAAAGTTGTATAAGCAAATACCATATTAGCTAGGGTTCCTTGTGGTTGCCACACACATGGTACACAAAGTAAGCGTGTACCCCCCTGAGGATTTATGTAATTATACCCTCAGGTGTTGCAGATTACAGCAATGAAATGAAATATATCACGGAAAACTTTCTTTGTAATTCAAAAATCTTTAAAAATAAATGTTTTAAGTATAAAATTGATCACTGAAATGCGTGTCCCGTAGCGCTAAATGTGCATCTTGTTGTAAGATAATCTCTGTGGAAGTGTCGTAGTTATTTTCCTCTGAAAGCTAAGTTCTGCAGAAGCCAATGTACTTACCTCATGATAAACAAAAGTGAAATGCTTTGCGTATAGATATCGTAGTTATTATGCTTATTGGCGTGATGAAGAAAGTACTGTACAGTAACGTATTGTTGTGCCACGAAAAAGCTGTCTCATTGTTGCTATACCACAAAAGTTACTACTAAAACATGTTTTTCTTTCCAGAAGAATTCAGAAAACTGTGCAGATATAAAACAGATACACCGCAAAAGTAACATTGTAAATTGTCACTCATTAGTAGCGTCGTGATAAAAATCGTGTAGCTGTCACATAAACTAACCTCTGTGTCATCTGGTATCTCTCAGAAAGCACTTTAAATACAGAATGTATTTTCAGGTAACCAAAATGTTGCATTAAAATCTCATTAGCAGTACTGGTAAATGTTCTAAGTATGTGAGCCTTATAGTCGTTACGTAATCGTACAACTAACAAGCAAGAATGTACACACACAATAACACTGTGACATCTGTTCACTATAACAATGCATTCGTCATTTCTGTTTAAATAAGTTCTCTTGGTTCTGGATTGGCTATTTAACTTCAAACATTGTTGAATGTTAACAGATTCTAAGTCTGACAAAGCATATTAGTAATGTGAAGCGAAAAATTTTATGACAAAGACTAAGTTAAAAAGCAGATTATCTTTCAATAAACGGTTTTACATGTGAAATGTGGTGTAAACCTTTACTCTTCCTAGTACGCAGAGTTTCAACTTCAACGCAATTATCATGTGGTATACGTCGGATTCTGTAAGGTCCATTGTAAACTAGAAAGAATTTGTGACTCAAGTGTTTCTTCTTATGTGACAATGAATGAGCTTTAATGAGAACTTTCTGACCAATATACAACTTCTTTGCATTTGCTTTACCGTGTAGTTTTCTCCTTTTGTCTGCTGCAGATTTTATATTTTTAAGAGCCAAATCAATTATGTCTTTGTGTCGAAGTTTACGTGTATTCGGGAAAGGTACAGGCTCTCTGATTCTGTTCGGTGGTTCTTCATTCTTCAGTACAAGAGTAGGTGGTAAAGCAGTGGAGTCGTGAGGCATTTCATTCAGCACGTTTTGGAATAAGTGTAAATATCTGTCCCAATGCTGATGCTTTCTCTGACAATAAAGTCTACCAAGCTTATTGATTTCTTTCATAATCCGTTCGGAGGGGTTACAATGTGGTGAGTACAATGAAATAAAAACAGGTTTGATTTTATGGTTGCGAAGCATGCGTGACCAAACAGCAGATCTGAATTGCGGTCCGTTATCTGAAATGACTTTACTAACGTGTCCAACTTCACGTAAGAAATTTTTAACAAAGGCGTTGGATACAGACCGTCCAGTGGCTTTACGTAACGGTGTGAAAGAAACAAATTTTGAAGTAAGTTCAACAGCGACTAGAACGTACGAAAATCCATTAGATGTTCTGACAAGCGGTCCCAAGAGATCAACAGCCGCAAATTCTTTTAATTTAGAAGGAATAATAGGAAACAACGGAGCACGATGTGAGACAGTGGATGGTTTCGCCTTTTGACAAAGTTTACAAATAGACAAGACTCTTCGAATTCGCTTTTCCATATTGTTAAAATAACAAGTCGTTCGAAGAATATGATAACATTTTCGTGGGCCAAAATGTGCGTAGCTGAAATGAATGTACCAAATGAGCTTATTAACAAAATCGTCAGGAATGCAAAGTACCCATAGCTTGTCATCAACAGTGCAGCGTTTGAAGAGTATGTTGTTTCTAACCAGGTAATAATGCCGAATCTGTGTGTGTGTCTTTTCATGCCATTTGCTCTTGATGTCTTTCCAAATCGGATCTTTATCTTGTTCATGAGCAATGTCCTTTAAAGATGTGGTGATGAAGTTTTCAAAGGCGACTTTCTGAATGTAAAGAATACTGAAATTTTTCTCGAGGTTGCCTTCTGTGTTACTTTTCTCAAGCCCAGCCGGTGCGCGTGACAGTGCGTCCGCAACAATGTTCTCCTTACCGGGAATGTAGACTATTGTGAAGCGGAATTCTTGCAGAAACAATGCCCAACGTTTTAACCTATCATGATTTAATTTTGAAGACATAAGAAATTGTAATGCACGATGATCACTGTATACTTTTACGTGCTTACCAGAAAGAAAGAAACGGAATTTGTTAAATGCCCAAACGATAGCTAAAGCTTCTAATTCAGTAATGGAATAATTTTTTTCAGATTTTGTTAGCACTCGGCTAGCAAAAGCAATGGTTTTCTGAATGGTAGTGTCATTTTCTATGCCTTCTTGAAATAAATGGGCACCAAGACCGACTTTAGAAGAATCCGTGCTAAGGCAGAAATCTTGTTACAGATCTGGGTGAGCTAAGATTGGCGCGTGAAGTAACGCTTCTTTCAAAGAATTGAATTCCAACTGTGCTTGTTCATCCCAGTTCCAAATAGTATTTTTTCCAGTGAGAGAACAAAGTTTTGGTGTAACAAGAATTTGCATATTCAGAAAACGACGGTAAAAATTTACGAGACCTAGAAAACTGCGGACTTGTCTTTTTGTGGATGGAACTGGAATGGCTCTGATTGCTTCTAACTTTTCAGGATCCGGCTGAATGCCTTCAGAAGAAATAATATGTCCCAAAAACCTCACCTTTGACCTACCGAATTCAGACTTTTCCAAGTTAACTGTAATTCCAGATTCTGCAAAAATATGTAACACGCTGTTGAGGATGCGATTGTGTTGTTCCCATGAGGCTTCTGCTATCAGAATATCGTCTACATATAAGGTGATGTGACGTTTTAAGAATTCAGGTAATATGGAATTTAGCCCACGAATGAATGCTGCCGAAGAAATGTTCAAACCAAAGGGAAGTTTCCGAAACTGATAACAAACGCCGAAACAAAGGAAAGCTGTGTATTTTCTACATTCTGGATGAAGTTCGATCTGATAAAAGCTGGATCTGAGATCAATGGAAGACAACACTTTTACACCATTAAAATTTTGAAGAAGTTCTTCTAACGTTTGCGGCCTGTCTGTTTCAGGAATAATGATCGTATTGATTTGTCTCGAATCTAAGACAAGCCTGATCGATCCATTTTTCTTCTCAACAACATGTAATGGATTGTTGTATGAGCTTACTGCAGGCTCAATAATGCCCTCGTCGAGCATAGATTGTATTTCTGTTCTAACACGGTCCCTATAATGTGCTGGAATTACATATGGTCTAACACAAAATTTAGTATGCTCACGAACACGAAATTGGTATTGAAATCCCTTGATTGTTCCTGTTTTATGAGTAAAAACTGTGGAATGTGCTTGTAAAATCTCAAAAAGGTCCTGCCTATCAGTGTCATTACAATTCTCAATTGTTTGAATTTTATTCTGAATTAACTCATTAATTTCAAATATGCCGTCGATGTCATCCCTGTCAGTACTTGCAGAGTGATTGTTAGTGTCTAGTTCCGTAGAAAATTCCGAACTGTTGTCTAACAGAACGTAAAGCCGATTAATTTCCTCATCATGGTTTGAGAGCCAATCTTCAAATTTCAAAGCTATTGACTTACCTTCTTTTTCTAAAGTTATTTCAGCATCGGAAAGTTTAAGATTGCTTTGAATTCATTCAAAAAGTCTACTCCCAATATAATTTCCGTCGACAATAATGGAACAATAAGAAAGTTCGTAGAGAAGCTGTGGCTTTGACAAAAGAATTCTAAGTTGGTTTGTTGGCGTACATCTACACTTTTTCCAAAGATTGCACCTTGTAATTTAATCTTACGTAACGGAAGTGTGGGGCAATCGTTCGATTTGTTGCATTTGCTAAAGGCTGTTTCACTGATTACTGAAATGGGACTGCCAGAGTCAAGTACTGCCGTAAATTTTACGTCATTTACTGTAATGTGAATCACAGGATATGCAATGTTGTTATGTTTTATGTCGTGTTCCTGGAGTAAGATGTCCCTAATGTCTTCCATTTTTACGTAATTAGTAGCTACGGCAGCTGCGTCGTCAGTTTCATAAGTATGTTTTGTGGCTGCCAGCGGTGTGAGTCATTGCCTATTGTCTCTTTGTTGGCGCGCGTCGTTATTGGGGTTTGGAGACCTAACTTCTACAAATTCGCCTTGACGAGAGGGCCCTGCTCTGTTTGAATCCCGCCAGTTCTGATGCAATTCAGGTCTGTCGTTACGATCACATCGTCTGTCGTCATGTCGGTAGATTCCATAGTTTCTTTCTTGTCGGTCACATGGTGGAGAATTTCTCCCTGAATCGTAACTGCGCGCTGGTCCGTTGCGTCTAAAGTTATTCTGTCTCCCTTGATAGTATTTATTTTGGTTCCCGTATTGTCTGTTTATCTTATTGTCTCTGTGATAGTCATTACCACGGAGAGGTGATCTTTCCCTGTAGTTATTACTACTCTGCCAACGGTTGTCATACGGGTGGTGTCTGTTTTGGTCACGATTTGTGTTGTGAGAATAGCCTTGTCGTGTAAAGTTATTACTTCTTTCATCGCGGAATTGCGACGGATGTGACCTGTAATTGCTGTGTTCCTGGTTTCGCGTTCCGCGATTGTCAGTGTCAATTTCTAATTCTTGTAAGAGTCCCTGAAATGCTTCAATGTCGTCTTTGCAACGTCCTGCCAAAATAATATGTCGTAAATGTTCAGGCAGTTTGATTAAGCAAATGCGGATGAGTTCTGAGGGGCTGTATGGGTTTGAAAGATACTGATTCTTATGCAACATGTCTTCAAAATATTTCATAAGACTGGAAAATTCAGATTGTTCGAAACGTTTCATCATTATGATGCTATGTTTTACACGGTCTTGTGTGGCTTGAGACCAATATGCTGAGAGGAAGGCATGGTAAAACTCTCCTTCACTGTGGCAATCGTGAATTACCGATCGCATTCTTACAGCTGGTTCATTCTCTAAGTAGCCACACATAAATTCTAATCTGTGTTCCAACGACCAGTTGGGAGGAAAACAATGAGAGAATTGATGGAGCCATGCTTGTGGATGAATGTCGTTGGCAGAATTCTTAAACGTTTTGAATTTACGTGTAGTAATGAACAGCTTATAGTCAAAATCATCGTGTCGGCGAGTAGCATCTCGGTCATAGTTACGTCGTTTCGGCGGTTCCATCTCAAAATTCGGCGTACCTTGCCAACTTCTTTCACAGTTTCCAAAGTGCCCTGTGTTGTTATTTTGCGTCTGTTCCGTATTTGTATGTCCCTCTTCCCGTATTGGGGCGCGAGTGTCCTCTGAAATACGTAATTCTTGTACTACTTGTGCCAACTGATCTTGCACATCCCGGATTTCTCTTTTGTACTGTGTATTGATTTGATTTTGATTTTGTTTGAATTTTCTAATTTGTTCATACTCTTCTGTGTCAGTGAAGGCTACAGGTGTTGTGTCATTCAGATCATCATCTACCTTTGTAGATAAGTTAGTGAACTGATCTGAAAGTTCGGCTACTTTATCCGATAGTGAAATCATTTCCTCTGTATGTTTTTCTGAACCAAGTTTCAGAGTGTCCATTTGTGTTGCAATCGCGTCTACTGTGACCTTTAAGTTTTCCTGAGTTTTTGCAAGTTGCGTAACCGAATCGGTAGATGCAACTGAGTCAATTTTAGCTTGCAAGGTGTTGTGATTTTCATGAAAAATAGTTTGCAGTTCTTTTATGGCTGCTTCATGATTCTGTAATGCATTTTCATGCCGCGAAAAAATAGGTTGGAAATGCTCACAAATTTGTGATTTTACGTCATTACAGACTTTTTGACATTTCGATTCAATGTTATGTAACTCACTAGTTAAATCTTCACGTGTTTGTTCAAGTGTGGTGTCTAACTTTTGAAGATTTTGTTCCATTGTGTCTAACTTTTTCAGATTTTGTTCCATTGTGTCTAACTTTTCAAGCTTTTGCTGTGTTTGTCTCTGATTTTGTTCCATTTGTTGCATTAATTGCAATAATAATGTATTAGTGTCTGGAATCTGTTTCTCTACGCTTTTCGGCAGTGCATTTGCACCGACAACATTCACATTTTGACAAGCAGAAAATGTGTCTTGACTTATTTGAGAAAACGGTGATGACCCAAAACCTGAATCTACAGTATTTGCGAAATTGTGTCCTGTCATTTCGGATTCCTGAGGCGAGCTGTTGCCGACCGATCGATCGATAATGCGTCCCTCTTCACCAATTGTTTCACTGTCCACGCCATTGTTTGCCGCCTGCTCCATTTCCCTATGAACAGTTACCAAATTACTACTTTGAACATCAGTTAATTCATTACTCGGTGGCGCTAACACACTGCTTTCATTTTCACTGTCATTTCTCAGTTTACTTTGGAGCCTAGTATTACGTTTTTCACACGCCATTATTGTCACAGTATTTCACACGACAACACAGAAAAGCACAATTTGAAGAGCAAAAATAAGAGAACACATTAACATAGCACTGAAAAAATATCTAGTTAATTGCACGCGCTGCTGAGAAATACTTGGTGTAAATCTACATGCATGCCACAACTGTTTTACTGTACAACAATGAAAGGCTACAACTACGAAGGAGATTCTCTCTACAATTACGCGCTAGCAATAAACAAAAGCTACACTAAATACACAAACTACAAGAAAAATCAGAAGATTCCAGTGAGGTATCCTAGGCTAAGGGTCGACATATGAAACGTCCCCTTTGAACAATTCTTACATGACTGTGCTTAACCTGACACACAATTTTTTTTAGCGCAACGCAATCTGACTTTCAAAATTCCCTACTAAAGAATGGCCCTGACAAACATTAAACTATACCTTTCACAAATCACTTACCTCACAAAAATCTTCGCTGCTCAAGCTACTGCAGTACAGCGAGCGCCACTACTGCCAGCTAAATAGAAGATTCAAACTACTGAAGGCACTAACTACTGATAGGGATAGTTAGCAAATGAAAGATATTAATAGAGAGCAAACAATGTATTTACCTTAATATCATCACAAGTCATAATATATATATCAGTTCATGACAAATTAGAAACCTCCGCCATCTCTCTCCCCACATCCACCACTGCTGGCGGCTCACCTCCAACTGCGCAACGCTACGCGCTGTTCACATCCAGCTGCCGCTGCCCAACACTACAATGGCAGACAACAATGCAAACTAGCCACAGACTGCACACAGCACAGCCAGTGATTTTCATATTGAGCGCTACGTAACGTTGCCAATAAGAAAACATAAACAGCCTACTTACATAGAGAAAACATAAACAGCCTACTTACAAACTGCCCTCGTATTTCTGGCTGTATACTCAGTGGTCCGGTCCGCAGGTTTAAGAGGACGGAGCAAGCGCTGGAGCGTCAGTCACCTCGGCTAACTCTGAAGATGGCTGGATGGTATTATACGAAATATTAGAAGAAGAAGTCGAATTTATGCGGCTGCGCGCCGTAAATTCTATGGCACAGTATATCTGTGTAGTTATATACGAATACGCGATACCTGTTTTTCCGGAATATGTCCGAAAGATCAAACACCTTGCTGTGTCCGGATGACGCTGTGGTTAAAGCAAGTGCTTAGTGAGCATGAGATCCGTATTCGAATCATTCGTCGCCGCTGATTCCGCATGTGCCGATGTACCTGACATCAATTGTTCCTTCTCTAACCCTTTCCTCCCGCCCCCTCCCCCCTCCACCTTCAATTCCACAATATCTGTGTGGTGTGAAAAGTGGCGGTTAACTCCAAATAGTGAAAATGAGCTCTAAAAGCAATCCTCTAAATTTCGATTACCGGTATATGGTAAACCAAACGCATCTTAAGTCCGTGAAGTTGACTAAATAGCTACGGGCTACAATTACGAATACCTTAAATTGGAACGATGAGATAGATAATGTTATGGGGAAAGCAGACCAAATATTGCTTTATAACGGCAGAACACTTAGAGGATGCAACAGGTCTGCCAAAGAGACCGTCTACGTTACGTTTATCCGTCCTATTCTGTAGTAATACTGCTTGGTGTGGAATCCGCATCAGACAGGCTCGAAGACATCGAAAAAATTAAAAGAAGGGCACCTCGTTTTGTATTATTGCGAAATAGGGGAGAGAGTGCCATGGATATGATACGCGAATTTGGGTGGTAATCATTAAAGCAAAGGTGTTTTTCGTTGCGCCAGTATCTTCTCATGAAATTCTAATTACAAACTTTCTCCTCCGGCTGCGGAGTGCCCCTCTCTCCTACATAGGGAGAAATGATTATCGTAATAAAATAGGAGATATTAGAGTTCGCATGGAAAGATTTGAGTGTTCGTTTTTACCAAGCGCTGTTCGAGAGCGGAACAGTACAGGAATAGCTTCCCAGGTACTTAACTATGAACTGGAAAGTAGTCAGGTAGATATACATTGAATTTCTGTGTCGTGAGATCGAGACAGAGAAAACGATTCATAAGAGACTGAAGAAGTTGTCAGTGGATGCAGTACATTAGTCGCCGAAAAGGCAGATAATCTGGTGAAATCGGACGCTCCAGTACTCGGGACCAACCGCCCAGCGTTACACCGAACAGTGCTGACAAAGTAAAGCGTATTCACAGTTTGATTTTGTGTGAAAAACGCATAATAGTGAACGAATTGTCAATGCGCGAGGCAGTACGAGAAGCTAGTGTGTGCAGAATACTGAAACAGATGAAGCTAAAAAAGGTTTGCACCAGGTGGGTTCCGAGACTGTTGACTGATGCCGACAAAGAATCACGGAAGGGTGTGTACAGTGAACTTTGGCAACAGTACTGAAATACCTTAGTGAGTGAAGAGATGGGAGTGCTAATGTGCCAGACCACACAAAAAAACCTCACTTTATTTACAAAGTTGTCAGAAATTTTCACTGCGAAGCTTGTAAATACTGGCAGTGAAAATTTTAATAGCACGGTTTTTCATAGTGAAGATAATGGGGATACCAGAGAAAATGACAAACTGTGAAAGGAAAACTAATGTAATGCATCCCATCTAAAAACAAATTTACTTTTAAGCCAGCACGAGCAGAACATCTTCAACCTCAAGATGATTATTATTTTTACTTGCATGCCAATAACAAAGTGGCAGAAACTATGTTTGCATACATCACAGCTGACAGATTTGAGTTAGTTGCAATTTTAGATTCCTTTGTTTCTTGCTATACATCATTGGATACGTACTGAGATAGTATTCGGATGGACGAATGTGGTTTTCTTCTCGGCTCCAAAGTTGTCAAGACTGATAATATGCCAAACATGTCGGCACTGACGAAGCCATCGTTTTGTAAATTACACACACACACACACACACACACACTTCTTCTGGCCTCTCCACGCTCTGTTGGCTTGCTTTCAGCCCAGCGTCCATGCAGGCCCACGTGGGCTGAAGGGGAGAGGTTTATATTGTTCTCTCCCTGCCAGCAAATGGCCTTACGTTGCTTCCATTGTCTCTGCCAGACGCCGTTGATGTGCCGGTAATAGATTCTCGTCGACAATAAAGCGCCTACATACGGCAGAGAGTCTGCCAAAGTGACTGGGGGACGCCTGGGTATGCGGCCACCCGCAACGCAGCGCACTTCCTGATTGCGGTTTTCCCTACCACCGGTTACCACCAGAATACAAGATAACCTGTCACGAAACTCTCACAATTGCAGCACCGCCAAGCGACTAGCACGTATAAACACAGTACAAAAGACTTTGTGTTGTGTATAAGAAATGCAGAACCACGTCCAAGATACGAATGAGGTGTTTCGTAGTTTGTTGTGGCGCTATAAATTGTAGCAGCTTAGTTGGATTCGCGGTGCATGAAGTACTGTTACTCTTTGTCGAGGACGAAAATTATCAAATTTCGATTAACTGTTGAAACAGCAGTGGTAGCCGAAAGTGAAGACAAACTGCGTTTTTTTGCGTAATGTAACGCAACATGTGCTAGCTGTAGTTTCAAGTATGCATATAAATAACTAGAAAGCGTCACAGATGGATGAAGCCAGTTACTTAATTGTTGGTCAAGGTAAGCAAGGTATAGGAAGCGGTAAGGTCTGGCAGCCCACAAAAAAATGAAAAAAATAATTATTAAAATTATTGTAAGATATTTATTTTAAAGCAGAGACGTGTTGCAAGGAAATCTAGCGTGTTACAACAACCAGATAATACACCTCATAAATTTGTAAGCCTTTTGCAAAATTAAAAAGTGGATGATAGTAAGTTTATTTTTATGTACATCGAATCTGCTCTGATAGCACGATAAACTCAAAAGGAAAAATGCCTCAACTGCTTACAACTTAAGTTGAATCTTAATCGTATCAAAATTTTTACTGACAATTAAAATGCACAAATTAACCTAAGTGAATCAAAGAATCATCTGACAAATGTAACATACCCATTTTACAACATGGAAATTCTGCGGGTGATGTATCTGTTCAAATGAAAATAACTGTAGACAAATCACTCTCGCCAGAACGGATACAAATAGGTTCTTCCCCCACCACACGAACAAGCGAAACAAAGTAAAGGTAATAGAGATCGTTGTTACTGGTGAGTATTTGCTTTTGAAAACATTAAACACTGTGCCCCCTGATATCTAGTTGGCTTCTGGTCGTGCTTAGATTACAGCCACACGTCGATTGCGGTTACAGTTAACTGACCTGCTCCTTCTCTGTGAGCTGTTGTTATTATTGTTTAATCTGAAACAAGCTCAAATTACAGCAGAAGTAGTATTATAAGGAATAGTGAGAACCCTCCTTGAGACCAGAACATATTATTTAGGATAGTAAATATGCAGTCAAGTTATGCGTGAGATAGCATTTGAGAACAATTAGTAATAACTTTAGCGGAATCACTGCAATCAATACATTTCCGTGAAGTCTAAAGTGAACTTTTAAAAAATCCCTTCAGCAGACAACCGATCATGACCAAGAAACGTAACTGACCGTAAGTAAGCGTAATTTGAGTTTGTTTCAGGGTATACAATAATACCAACAGCTTCCAGAGAAGGAGCAGGTCAGTTAGCTGTAACCGCAATCGGCATGTGGCTGTAATCGGAGCACGACCAGAAGCCAACTACGTATCAGGAGACACAGTGGTTAATGTTTTCAAACGCAAATACTCACCAGTAATAACGACCGCTGTGCAATCGCTCTGATGCAGTTGTTGTTCTGAAGTTTAGTGTAATCCTTAAGCCTGCAACGAACCAACTCCAAAACGATCAGTGCATGATAGCAGAAAATAAAATTTCTCCTCAGGACTGCACATCCATGTGGTGCCCCACTATCAACGGTGTCTAACCGTACTGACTATCCGAGGCTCCTCCTGGCGCATTTCTCTCGTAGGCTCGGCCGCACTGCAGTCCCACGGAGAGAGAAAATTCGCGAGGCACACTATTCGAAGATCTTTGGTACGACAAAATCGTTTTCTTATACAACGCAATGGATCCGAATCGACTATGGCTCAGCGGACTTGCTGGAGGACGAAATGTTGCAGCCAGGAATGAGAATCCTGAAGATGTATATACATATTTATTCGTGGGAAGAATAATATACGACAGGAACATGCAAGGAATAGAAGCAAGGATTAAGACAGAAGGGCTTTTATAAGAAGTAACAGCGGCGAACCATTAAGAATGTAAAAGATGGTACCTGGTTGTCAATATATAAAACTGTGTCTGAAATCTGCAAAAAACTTGTGAAACGGAACTGATACGTGATTTCTTAATCGTACCACACTTCCACACCATATCGTAAATACCACAAAAGAGGAAGCGGAATTGAATCATGGTTGGTAGTCACAGTTCATAATTAAGACAGTTTATTGACATTACCCCTTTAAAAAACATTGGCTATTACAAATTGTGGACGAGCCACTAGATAAAGCTTTGCAAATACAGTTAGAAACCCAACGTACTCAGTACTCTAAGAAACAATTCCAAATTAAGGAAACAGGGTTACTAATAAACTTGAGAACTTCAAGCTCCCATATAGGACTTCCTTCAAAATAGAGGTAATGAAAACAATTACAGGCAAAGGGTGACCTTATAACACTTGAACACTAGTGCCAAGCTAAGATGCCATTACATGACATGATGGAACCACTTAAATGACAAAACTACAACAGAAACACTGATCTTTAAAAAAAGAAATGTGCTCAGACGTGTTAATAAAAAATTACTAGAAAAAACTGCATAAGGAACTCAGCAGCTGCTACGCAGTTTAACGTTTAGGCAGTTGCCAGTCCTTAATATTTAAGAAAACAAGTTCATATACAAACAGGTTACATACAATATATATATATCTACCAGCTTAACCCGCCTTGACGGAAAGCAAGATAAATACTAAACTTTGGAAGGCGATATGCGAACAACTCCGGTAGTGGCCAGGCTCTTAAACACTGCCAGGCCTAGACCTCGGATGGCATTTCACTCCCCGCCAAGGCGCTGGCACAATCAAAAGTCTCTGCCAGAATCACAAAGACATTCCAAAAACACTGAAACATAGAAACACTCGGCAGAACCTTTGACTCACTTGCACATGAACAACTGTGTTAATAGAGTGCAGGCTTAAAAACGGCAACATAAAATTATTTGATTGCAAGAGACACAAAGCACTAGTAAAATTGAAAATATTTTTAAATAATGGCCACCATTGAGCTACGCCAACTGAACTCTTCCACATCGTCTTAAGGTTCGACTACGAATGTGTCACCATAATAATAAAGTTTAAAACCTCTGAATGCGTCGGTGAGCAAACATTTACGACGACTTACTTCATATCAGGTACACCATACGAGGGAGCGAGTTCCACAGCCTCACCGCTTCCCTTCAAATTTTGTTCCCAGCGAAGTCACAGTACTGGCATGTCCCAGCTGCCCATGTCGGTAAAACGCCCAACCAATTTCAAACCACAACGTGTAACGGTCATCACGCTTGTTCGGCAGCCGTTGACACTCGTCTCCCAGCGAATGTCACGAGATCTCCAGGGTTACTCGTCGATGGCTAACACCCAACTCGCTTCGCCTGCCAAGCCGCGAGATAAGACACGGGAAAAGCAAAGATAGCTTACCTCACCCACAATCGATCTCAACGATACATGAACAAAATACGATTTGACACCAGCTCGCGAAGGCTCAGGAACACAGTCAGGGCAAGGCATGAGAAAGTGTATTTCCAGCACACGGATATACTCGTTTCCATTCTTAAAGGATTTTTGAGGATAGGATTATAACTCTGCTGCTGAAAACCGTGTACACCGAGGTGACAAAAGTCATGAGATACTTCCTAAGGTCGTGTCGGGCTTCCATTTGCCCGGCCTAGTACAACAACTCGATGAAAGCCATGGTCTCTCTGTAGCCATCCATACCTGCGAAAGTGTTGCCGGTGTAGTATTTTGTACGGGATATTAGTTCAATTACATCTCCGTATTCCTGTTGGGAAATCGCCGTCAAATTGGTGACTGGGAAATAAGGAAGTAACAACATTAAAAATAGCGACTTTTCATAGACAGAGAAGATCATGCCATACTTCTGTTACTAAACGCTAGTCGTTACCATCGCTTCAGTAGTCAAAAGATTGTATTTTATGGCACTATAGAGTTTCGCCATTGTTTGTAGTAGGCTTTGAAACCACTATTACGTCATTCCGTAGGCAGTTTAGCAACAAGTGATACACGTGGGCCTGTATGTCGGGGATGACAGAGCATGTTACGAGGTCCACTACCTCTGGGTGAGTTCTGAGAGTCGGTGCGAAACATGTTGCGATGTACTAAGTATCCTGAGAATGGTATCCAGGAGCTTTTCTTTCGTACTCAGGGAATATATTGATGATATTTTCCTTTATAGCACGAAATGTGGTAGGTACATTTATGTTCGTGCAAAATCTTTGCATGCTGAAACCGGCACAAAAGGACGGTGCCGTTTAAGAATACATTCTCTTTTCTTGTGTTCTTTTTAAGCACAACGTTTCATGTTATGAGTCTATAATTTTTAGTTATAGATTACTGTATAAATTGTTTGTAAAATTTATGTGACAAAGTGATGTCTTCATCCCCGTGCAAGTATTCTACCATTTCAAACACGCAGGCGAAGGAAAAGTATTTCTCGACTATTTTTTTGTTAGTTAATCTTACTGTTTTTGTGTACTATTTGACCTCAGGTATTTGGTATATTTGTCCTCCTCCGAAATATTTATGAAAAGTAGTACAAGACTTTTTGTCTGTTTATCAGGTTATGAGGAAGTTACGGCTAAAGTGATGAATTTCGCAGAAATATGGTGGTCTGTACAAATTTTAAGACTACATTAGATGTGTCGTAAGTGCTCCTACATTCAAACAAAATGTACCGTATAGACTGTTGTTAAGTTGTTAATTATTCCGGCAAGGTACAGATTCTTTTAAGCGTCCACTATGTGGATTAGTGCGTATTGAAGATGACGTAAAATCTAGGAATACTAATTTATGGTACATATCTATTGGAGAATTAGCTGTTGGCGAGGATCTCGGAAAATTGGGATAAATATGATAGTGGGAGGCAGCTACTGATATTTGAATATTGCCGATTTAAGACGAATCACACTCTAATATTTTAATGTTTTTACACGGATCACAGAAATAAATCTTCTGCAGATATTTAGGGCGAATTTCGCTGTGCGTACTAGTTTCGATATTTGTTATCCCTATTTCTAATTCACTTCGTGTGTTAACTTATTTTTCGTTTTCAAATATGAGTTAGTCAGAACAGATGCCAGTGTCGTACACTGTGACACAACATCCTACAAATATGCGTATTGTGGCTTGCAGATTGACCCAGAGGAGAAATAACAGTGATCTGAACATTAAGTTACATATTAATTTGATGACTACATCAGCCAAAAACACGATAACAACAACCAGAGGAGCATATTTAAAATTCAGCACCTCGTTCAGTAGTGTCAAACAACAAACTGATTCAGTAAACACAGGATAACAATTGAATCTTTGCATATTATTAACCCAAAATTCAAAAGATAATAAGATACTTATTGTAAGAAAATGTTTGATTTGTTAGCACGATGTTCAATATTGGAACATAGGACACAAACTGGGGCAGCAAGCACGGATAAGCACTTAGTCCAAAAGCTTAAGTTTAGGCCCAGTTAATAAATTAAGAACATTAAAGTGATAATTACAGTTACGACAATAATTAGGAACGAAGCTCCCCTTTCCAGGAGCCTGGATGTTTCCAGTGACCATAGCACCGTCACATTGATCTTCGTACTGGAGCCATAGTCCACAAGTCAATATAAGGCACAAGGAATCCCACAACAGCTAACCTGTCGAAGTTGAAAGTTCATTGTCTGAATTAAACATGCGGATATCATGGCTAAAATACACGGTCCAGGCACTGTAATGGGACCCCGTCTATGTTCGCCATCAACGTGCAAGAACCAGTTGCAAATGGTAGGTTGTAGCACTAACAGCAGAGGCATATGAAGCGTGCCGGGGGGGAAGCGGAAAAGAGTGCAATAATGCTTGAACGGAGCGATATATCAGACGTCCAAAAGGGCATGATCATTGGCTTTCCGGCCAAGGGTGGAAACATTTCCGTAACGACTATGTTCGCAAAGTGTTTGCATGCCGCAATGGTTAAAGTATACTGTGCAGGTGCTATCCAAAACCAGCGCTGCGGGAATTACTCTGCACCACGGGACTAACAAGGACGAACAACGGCTGCGAAGATACGTGTGGTCGGATACAAGTGCAATTGCTGAGAAAATCAACCAGGGCGCTCCCAACATTGTCTCTCAATGACCGTTGAGTGGCAATTGCTCCGTATGGGTCTTCGCAGCAGGCACCTGCTTCATGCAACCATATTGATTGCTGTTCATCGCAACGATGGCTGGCATTAGCACGCTAATACCGCAACTGGACGTCCACTGAATTCTAACAGGTGGCTTTACAGATCAATCACGTATCGTACGTGTACGGCGTGAAACAACATCCGAAACCAAACACACTGCAACAATCGTCGAAAGGGTCCAGGACGGAGGAGAGAGCTAACGCCACTGGGTTTAGAGAATGTTTTGTGGCATTCAATGGGTGAAATAGTTGTTCTGGTAGGCACAATGGATCAACACAAGTGTGCATCTATCCTTAGGAACCACGTCCACTACTACATGCAGTACGTTTTTCCTCGGCACGATGGCATATACCAACGAGACAATGCAACGTGTCACAAAGCTCGCAGTCTACGTCATTGGTGGAAGAGCACGAGGATTAGTTTACCGTACTCCCCCGGCCACCAAACTTTTTCGTAATGAAATAAGTATGTAATCAAGTGGTAGTGGTACACGTATGACTTGAGCCGAATGTGGTAAGCAAAGCCCGGCCTCAACGCATTTGGTAATTAATAGAGTAAAATATTCCTCTTCAATTGCGACTATTTTTTCATTTATTGCACGACCGGTTTCCAAGCCTAAAATTGATCTTCAGGTGCTGCCAAGGGCGATGCTGCGGTTTCTGGCCTCACGCTCCCTTACGGTTGTTTGATATGGATGTGACAACCAATGCTGATTGTCTCGTCTGCCACTATTTTATATTTCCATAATTATTTGGTCACAATTGTAGCTGAAGCTTCACGCTTCACAACCAGTCGTGCAATAAATAAGAAACTACTGGCAACTGAAGTGCATTTTTTATTCTATTAAAATATTCCTCAGTTGCGAATGTTCACATGACCAAGTATTTTGTTCTTTCGCTGATGATACAATTATTGACCAGGGCAAATATAGTGTAGGGTAATTAGTGATTAACTGCAAAGAATACATAGACTAGGTGCCTACCAAGTGACTATTTGTATGCTTGCATTTCCTCAAATTTTTAAAATTAAATTTCAGGGCTCTTTTTTTATTTAGTCAAATAAACCAAGCGGTTTACCAGAATTATGTGTCGCTAAGAGGTGTGAATTTCCACTATGTTCGAGGTAGTGAGCGTGATGTACAAAATCCGTTTTCTCGATACGGAGATATCTACATCTACATGTATACTCCGCTAGCCACCAAGCGGTGTGTGGCGGAGGGCACAATTCGCACCAAAGTCATATTTGCCCCCCTCCCCTCACCGCCCTCTGTTTCACTCGCGGATCGCACGAGGGAAAAACGACTTTCTGAACGCCTCAGTACGAACTCTTATTTCCCTTGTCTTTGAATGATGATCATTACGCGATTTGAAAGTTGGTGGTGATAATATATGCTCTACATCCTCGGTGAAGATTGGATTTCGGAATTTAGTGAGCAGCCCCTTCGCTTTAGCGCGTCGTCTACCTGCAAGTGTGTCCCACTTCAAACTTTCCATGAGATTTGTAACGCTCTCGCGATGGCTAAATGTACCAGTCACGAATCTTGCCGCTCTTCTTTGGACCTCCACTCAAGTCTAAAGAAAAATTCAATGCGTTATCTGAATTTCAAAGGAAGCAAGTATGGTTTAATATCCATCAAACGCATAATCGTAACGACCTCAATTTTTTATTGTAACATATTCGAATTTCCCAAAGTATTCACTTAAATGCGAGATATCACAATAACTATGATGATGATTAACAAAGTGATAGCTAGGCGCTTCAACATGAAGTTGACATATAAAAAAGATGTGAAAGAATGAAATTTTGTTCCCAAATAGTTTATTTAAAATCGCGGGAGAAAAATTTCGGACAAGGTGGAGAGTGCGTGACACTTTTACACCTTGACTAGTGGACTAACCAGCCCCGTAAGTGCGTGCAACTGGGCTGGAGAGGGGATAGGGGGCCAGTCAGCAAGCAGGCTTGTGTTCCCCCCAGCCATCAACACGGAAGCAAGCCAGTGCTAGTGTCTGCCCGCATGGACTCAACAGTGCTGCAAATTATTATTCAGCTCGACCGAAAGTAGTATTATAGAATGAAGTGACTAACTGGGCGACAATCAGTAATAATAAACTTAAACTACACTACTGACCATTAAAATTGCTACACCAAGAAGAAATGCAGACGATAAACGGGTATTCATTGGACAAATATATTATACTAGAACTGACATGTGATTACATTTTCATACAATTTGGGTACATAGATCCTGTGAAACCAGTACCCAGAACAACCACCTCTGGCCGTAATAACGGCCTTGATACGCCTGGGCATTGTCAAACAGAGCTTGGATGGCGTGTACAGGTACAGTTGCCCATGCAGCTTCAACACGATACCACAGTTCATCAAGAGTAGTGACAGGCGCATCGTGACGAGCCAGTTACTCGGCCACCATTGACCAGACGTTTTCAATTGGTGAGAGATCTGGAGAATGTTCTGGCCTTGGCAGCAGTCGAACATTTTCTGTATCCAGAAAGGCCCGTACAGGACCTGCAACATGCGGTAGTGCTTTATCCTGCTGAAATGTAGGGTTTCGCAGGGATTGAATGAAGGGTAGAGCCACGCGTCGTAACACATCTGAAATGTAACGTCCGCTGTTCAAAGTGCAGTCAATGCGAACAAGAGGTGACCGAGACGTGTAACCAATGGCACCACATACCATCACGCCGGGTGATACGCCAGTATGGCGATGACGAATACACGCTTCCAACGTGCGTTCACCGCGATGTCGCCAAACACGGATGCGACCATCATGATGCTGTAAACAGAACCTGGATTCATCCGAAAAAATGATTTTTTGCCATTCGTGCACCTAGGTTACTGGTTGAGTACACCATCGCAGGCGCTCCTGTCTGTGATGCAGCGTCAAGGGTAACCGCAGCCATGGTCTCCGAGCTGATAGTCCATGCTGCTGCAAACATCATCGAGCTGTCCGTGCAGATGGTTGTTGTCTTGCAAACATCCCCATCTGTTGGCTCAGGGATCGAGACGTAGCTGCACAATCCGTCACAGCCATGCGGATAAGATGCCTGTCATCTCGACTGCTAGTGATACGAGGCCGTTGGGATCCAGCTCGGCGTTCCGTATTACCCTCCTGATCCCACCGATTCCATATTCTGCTAACAGTCATTGGATCTCGACCAACGCGAGCAGCAATGTCGCGATACGATAAACCTCAATCGCGATAGACTACAATCCGACCTTTATCAAAGTCGGCAATGTGATGGTACGCATTTCTCGTCCTTACACGAGGCATCACAACGTTTCACCGGGCAACGCCGGTCAACTGTTGTTTGTGCATGAGAAATCGGTTGGAAACTTTCCTCATGTCAGCACGTTGTAGGTTTGGCCAACGGTGCCAACCTTGTGTGGATGCTCTGAAAAGTTAATCATTTGCAAATCACAGCATCTTCTTCCTGTCGGTTAAGTTTCGCGTCTGTAGCACGTCATCTTCGTGGTGTAGCAATTTTAATGGCCAGTAGTGTACTATTATAGAAGAAAGTGAGTAACTGGACGACAAAGAGTAATAATAAACTTAAACTATGTAAGACATATGAGGGAGATGAACCTCGCATCGGCGAGCAATATTACACGTTTTCACCAAAGAATCCGGGAGTTTCGGCTGCAGGCAGCAGTGCCTGTATTTCTCTCACAGATGTTGTGGGCAACAAGCGAACTGCGTAGTTTCAAGAGGCACGGGGGGAGGAGAAATAAGAGCACGGTCCAGGCCGAAGCCCCCTGGAAGGCTGGAGGCGACCTGGAGGGTCCTCCAGCGAGTATCTGGAGTGCGACCGCGGTCCGGCTGCTGGAGAGGCCCGGTGTCCAGTGAGTCAATAAGGAGACAGTCCAGCGCCGGCCGCCTGTCCCTGTAATTACACTCGTCTTGAGGGCCGGGCCGGGCCGGGGCCTGGCCGGAGCACGTGTGCACAGCTCTCGTCGCGCGCGCTCTCTGGCGCCGGCCCGCCAGATTAAACTGGCCCGGGGCTTCCCCGTCTTCCGCTCGCTGCGGGCCATCTGCCATAATGGCTTGCCGCGGGGCTGCCCTCAGAGAACAGCTCCGGCAGTAACACTGCACTGTCTGATGAGTACGGCCGCAGAACAGTTGTCCAGACGTCGCCTTCTGCTATACACCGTGGAAGATACGGTGCAAATTTAGCGTAATAAACACGTTATTACATCTGTTGTATTGTAAATAATGACTTGTCGCTACTAGTTGTACTGGGTGTATTAAAATGAATATACCGGTTTTAAGGCTATGTGGCATTTATTACATAAATACGAGGCGTGATGAAAAAGTGGCGGGAATTTTTGTTTTTCATAAAGAATCATTATTTATTCTTCAATAACTTTGTCCCCTTCAAATTACTCTGTCCTCTGACATAATACACTAGTGTTAGGGTTTTTTCCAAACTTGTAAGCACGTCTGGAACTCACTTCGCGTTGTGGTGCTCAGCTCCTTCTGCGACTCTGTTTTTACCTCATCAGTGATGGCTAAGCGACGTCCTTTCATTGTTCCCTTCAGCTTCGGGAATAGAAAGGAGTCTCGGGGCGCCACGTCAGGCGAATAGGGTGGCTGAGGCAACATATTGTTTTTTTGCCAAAAAATCCGGAGGAAGCACTGAGGTTTGAACAGGAGCATTATGGTGATGCAATTCCCACGAGTGGTTTTGCCATATATGTTGTTGTTTTCTCGCTTTGCTTCACTCAAACAGCGCATAACTTCCAGTTAAAATTTATTCCTTATGATGGTACGACCATAAGGCAGGAACTCATGATGGACTATCCCATTGTAATAGAAGGAAACGACGAGAAAAACCTCTTCATCTCATCGAACTGATCGAAGTGTTTTCGGATTCTTCAGGCACTTTACAGTATGACGATTGGGACATGGTTTCGACGTCGTAACCGTATACACATGTTTAATCACCTGTTATAATCTTCTTTAGAAGTTGTGGGTCTTTGTCGACTTCATTCAGCAATTCCTGAGAGATGGTTGTGCGACGTCACTTTTGGTCGAAATTCAACAATTTTGGAACAAAATTTGCTGCTACACGTTTCATGCACAAAACATCCGAAAAAATTGCTTGGCATGAGCCAAAGCGTATACCGACACCAGCAGAAGCCTCTCTGATGGTGATTCGGCGATTGCCCAGAACCATTTTATGTACTTTTTCCATATTGTCGTCAGTAATGTGTTAAAAGCGTCAGTGGCCGTCGTCGTCTTCAACGTCGTCTCGATCCTTTCTAAAAAGTTTATACCAGTTGTAAGCCATTTTATTAGTTACAGCAGATTCGCCTAAAGCCACAGTATACATTTCGGTTGCGGTGCTGCACTTTATTCAATTTTTCATGCAAATTCTATTCATGCAAATTCTTTTTAGAAAATAAAAATTCACCGAGAATTTCAAAACACGTATAACCTTTACGATAATCAACGACAAATTTTCAGAACTGCTGAAAACGCAAACATACATCAGGAACCAATAAGATAAAAATTTGAAAATCGAATGTATAAAGCCGGCAAAATTAAAAAATCCCTGCAACTTTTTCATCAGACCACGTAATACATCAACTAAAAGAGCAACTCAAACAATGTTTTGTTAGTATATCTGTGCGCAAAGGGAAGAATACGAAACGACCATAAGGAACTGGATAAAGTTTTGAACGCGCTACGGTCGCAGGTTCGAATCCTGCCTCGGGCATGGATGTGTGTGATGTCCTTAGGTTAGTTAGGTTTAAGTAGTTCTAAGTTCTAGGGGACTGATGACCTCAGAAGGTAAGTCCCATAGTGCTCTGAGCCATTTGAACCATTTTTGATCGTTTTCAAAGAGAGAGTCCTTCACACGCAGCCCCAAGAAATCAGGTCGAAAGGCCAGTCGTGAATTAGCAATTCCATTGACGTCTATGTAGATACTTTTAAGAAGAAGCTTACAACTATGGGTTTTATCATTTGCAGTGGTTAAAAGTTCTACAGCCAATAGACTACAGTTCACGTTCCAACTTTGCAACAGAAATGTTGCTGCATGACGATGAATATTTTCAGGATCGCGTTATCTTCAGTGATGAATCGACATTTTACGTAAATATAGATGTGAACACACACAATGCGTATATTTAGGAGTCAGTAAATCCCAACGAGATGGTACAGGTGTAACGAAACTCCCCTAAATTGAATGCCTTTTGTGCCGTATCCCGGCTGGAACTTTATGGGCCTTTCCTTTCCAATGAAGCAACTGTACCTGGTTTTACTTATCTTCATGCACTAGAACTATGATTCTGTCCTCTATTGGAAGAAGTTGAACCACAGAACTTTACTTGGGAGCAAGACTGTTCGCCATCTTACTGGCGTAACTCAGTACGCGACAGGTTAAACGACGTTGTATCCGACTGCTGGTTTGGCCACCAGAGGCCGGTTGATAGAGCTTGTTTTGCATGAGCTCTGCGTTCACACACGATCTGACCTTTGAGGGTTTCTAGAGGACCATGTGTGCCTCTACTACCAGCTGATATACCCGACCTTAAAAACAGCGTTGTCGCAAAAATTACACGAAAAACACTGATCAAGGTTCGGGAAGAACTCGCCTATCGACTAAGTGTGTGACGAATGGAGCTCACAGTGAACACTTGTAAGAAAAAACTGTTTCAGTTGCTCATTCATTTGATGTATGATTTATAATTCATCATCATCAGGTTACCTTCCATTCATAAAAACTGTTGCACTCAGCGACTGTTATATTGAATAGTAAATTATAGATTGCAGCAATCAGTCAACCTATTTTAATTTTTGAGCAGATCTAGATTTCGGCTAGAAGCTAGCTATTCTCAATGCACTATTATTTTCGCTGAAACGAAACCGTACAAGCACGAGCAGCGTTCTTCCTACACATATCATACACCATGAGTACGTCGGCTTATTCTGCATTGGTACATACTATCGTCTACTAACGACCTACTGCATGGACTGCCAGACATTGACTGACTAGCCGGCCGGAGTGGCTGAGCGGTTCTAGGCGCTACAGTCTGGAACCACGCGACCGCTGCGGTCGCAGGTTCGAATCCTGCCTCGGGCATGGATGTGTGTGATGTCCTTAGGTTAGTTAGGTTTAAGTAGTTCTAAGTTCTAGGGGACTGATGACCACAGCTGTTAAGTCCCATAGTGCTCAGAGCCATTTGAACCATTGACTGACTAGCAACTCGCAGTGCACTCAAGGAACACAAAAGCACGCTATAGGCGAACAAAACAACATCGTACCCAACAATTACGCAGGTTGAATAGCACCAACAACTGTCGGTGTGGAAACTTTTCAAAACGGGGTATCTTGTAAATACTCACACTATAATCCTGCAAAAGCACCATTGGCGTCCTAATTTACCTCACTTTCATTGTGATAAGGTTGGTAGGCATCGTTCTATTTTAAAAAATATATATGTGTTTTCTCAAAAATACAAAAGTATTATTAAAATCTGTTTGTAGGCTAACAATACGAGCCCCTGACTGCCAATACATTATGTGAAAACCGCACAGCAATTGCACTTCCCAAATACGCAATATCTCTGGTGCAGTTTTGCATGATTTAGCCTGTATTGTGCAATACAGGACTTAACCATGTTCTCTGGACAGGCGTTGAGGACCATTGTTTGGTTCCAAGGCTGTAAAGTTTGGTACAGGAACTCATGCCCGTAAGTGTACCGTTTTTCCCGCTACATATAATATACTACAACACATGTAGAAATCTCATTCATTTTGGCCGCCATTGACTAGAGTATTACGTACGCCGTTCACCAATCGCGTGATGTTACATGCGCACGACAGGTCACTTTACATGCCAGTCATTGAGTTTAAGATCTGCCAAGAGAATTTAACCAGGGATGGTTTTCTCAGTTCCTACAGTAGTCACGTGTGGGCTGGTGAAACTCTGCATGCTGCGCGCTGCCATGAGCTTCAGGAACGATACTGTCTGAACAGCTGAACAGTGTTTCTCGTGGGCGTGTTACTGGACCATACATTCTTCCATCACATCTCTCAGGGACCTCGTACTTGCGATTCCTTGACGGGGCACTACATGGGCTCTTGGAAGATGTGCTGTCAAAACAAGTGGTTCCAGTACTATGGCTCGTCACCTCATTTTCTGCGTGCCGTCCGAGATCATCTGGATCAACGATTTCGACAACTGTACGTTTACGTTCGTGATTTCAGATCCTAAACTTAACCGTCTTTGTCCTAACTACGAGTATTCAAAGTCTGTAGAGGGAATTTAGTAACATACTGTATATTAAACTTCCTGGCAGATTAAAACTGTGTGCCCGACCGAGACTCGAACTCGGGACCTTTGCCTTTGCCTTTGGAAGGTAGGAGACGAGATACTGGCAGAAGTAAAGCTGAGTACCGGGCGTGAGTCGTGCTTCGGTAGCTCAGATGGTAGAGCACTTGTCCGCGAAAGGCAAAGGTCCCAAGTTCGAGTCTCGGTCGGGCACACAGTTTTAATCTGCCAGGAAGTTTCATATCAGCGCACACTCCGGTGCAGAGTGAAAATCTCATTCTGGATACTGTATATTGTACATCGAGACCAACGAGAGCGACAGAAATTCATTTGTAGCGCGCCGAAAGAATGAACACCTACATCTTTCCGTACGAGCTGTGATTTTCCTTATTTTATCGCGATGATCGTTCCACCCTATGTAGGTCAGTGTCAGTAAAATATTTTCGCATTCGGAGGAGTAAGTTGGAGATTGGAATTTCGTGAGAAGATTCCGTCGCAACGAAAAACGCCTTTCTTTTAATGATTTCCAGCCCAAGTCGCGTATTATCTCTGTGACGGTCTCCCATATTTCGCGATAATACAAAACGTGCTGCCTTTCTTTGAACTTTTTCGATGTACTCCGTCAGTTCTATCTGGAAAGGATCCCACACCACGCAGCAGTATTCTAAAAGATGACGGACAAGCGTAGTGTAGGCAGTCTCCTTAGTAGGTCTCTTACATTTTCTAGGTGTCCTGCCAATAAAACGCAGTCTTTGGTTAGCCTTCGCCACAACACTTTCTATGTGTTCCATCCAATTTAAATTGTTCGTAAGTGTAATACCTAAGTATTTAGTTGAATTTACGGCTTTTAGATTAAACTGATTTATCGTGTAACCGAAGTTTAACGATTTCCTTTTAGCACTCGTGTGGATGACCTCCCACTTTTCGTTATTTAGAGTCAACTGCCGCTTCTCGCACCATTCAGATACTTTTTCTGAATCTTTTTGTAGTTTGTTTTCATCTTCTGATGACTTTATTAGTCGATAAACGACCCGTGGTCTAGGGGTAGCGTCTCTGATTCATAATCAAAACGTCTTCGGTCCTAGGTTCGATCCCCTCCACTGCCTAAATTTTGATAAATAATCAGCATTGGCGGCCGAAGACTTCCGGCATAAGAAGTCACCCTCATTCTGCCAACGGCCTTGTCAAAGAGGGCGGAGGAGCGGATAGAGGTTCAGGGCACTCTCTTGTCCTAAGGGTGGGAAATTGCCCCTAAAGGCGGAATAATCAGCAATGATCAACGACATGAGGATGCAGAAGGCAATGGAAACCACTGCATTAAAGACACGTAACGTGTATCCACAGGACATGTGGCCTGTAATTGAAGAAGTGTCATGATGATCTCTCCATTGGCAAAAGATTCCGGAATAGTCCCCCATTCGGATCTCTGGGAGGGGACTGCCAAGGGGGAGGTTACCATGAGAAAAAGATAGAATAATCTACGAAAGGATAGCGTTCTACGAGTCGGGGCGTGGAATGTCAGAAGCTTGAACGTGGTAGGGAAACTAGAAAATCTGAAACGGGAAATGCAAAGGCTCAATCTAGATATAGTAGGGGTCAGTGAAGTGAAGTGGAAGGGAGACAAGGATTTCTGGTCAGATGAGTATCGGGTAATATCATCAGCAGCAGAAAATGGTATAACAGGTGTAGGATTCGTTATGAATAGGAAGGTAGGGCAGAGGGTGTGTTATTGTGAACAGTCAGGACCGGGTTGTTCTAATCAGAATCGACAGCAGACCAACACCGACAACGATAGTTCAGGTATACATGCCGACGTCGCAAGCTGAAGATGAACAGATAGAGAAAGTGTATGAGGATATTGAAAGGGTAATGCAGTATGTAAAGGGGGACGAAAATCTAATAGTCATGGGCGACTGGAATGCAGTTGTAGGGGAAGGAGTAGAAGAAAAGGTTACAGGAGAATATGGGCTTGGGACAAGGAATGAAAGAGGAGAAAGACTAATTGAGTTCTGTAACAAGTTTCAGCTAGTAATAGCGAATACCCTGTTCAAGAATCACAAGAGAAGGAGGTATACTTGGAAAAGGCCGGGAGATACGGGAAGATTTCAATTAGATTACATCATGGTCAGACAGAGATTCCGAAATCAGATACTGGATTGTAAGGCATACCCAGGAGCAGATATAGACTCAGATCACAATATAGTAGTGATGAAGAGTAGGCTGAAGTTCAAGACATTAGTCAGGAAGAATCAATACGCAAAGAAGTGGGATACGGAACTACTAAGGAATGACGAGATAGTTTGAAGTTCTCTAACGCTATAGATACAGCAATAAGGAATAGCGCAGTAGGCAGTACAGATGAAGAGCAATGGACATCTCTAAAAAGGGCCATCACAGAAGTTGGGAAGGAAAACATAGGTACAAAGAAGGTAGCTGCGAAGAAACCATGGGTAACAGAAGAAATACTTCAGTTGATTGATGAAAGGAGGAAGTACAAACATGTTCCGGGAAAATCAGGAATACAGAAATACAAGTCGCTGAGGAATGAAATAAATAGGAAGTGCAGGGAAGCTAAGACGAAATGGCTGCAGGAAAAATGTGAAGACATCGAAAATGATATGATTGTCGGAAGGACAGACTCAGCATACAGGAAAGTCAAAACAACCTTTGGTGACATAAAAAGCAACGGTGGTAACATTAAGAGTGCAACGGGAATTCCACTGTTAAATGCAGAGGAGAGAGCAGATAAGTGGAAAGAATACATTGAAAGCCTCTATGAGGGTGAAGATTTGTCTGATGTGATAGAAGAAGAAACAGGAGTCGATTTAGAAGAGATAGGGGATCCAGTATTAGAATCGGAATTTAAAAGAGCTTTGGAGGACTTACGGTCAAACAAGGCAGAAGGGATAGATAACATTCCATCAGAATTTCTAAAATCGTTGGGGGAAGTGGCAACAAAACGACTATTCACGTTGGTGTGTAGAATATATGAGTCTGCCGATATACCATCTGACTTTCGGAAAAGCATCATCCACACAATTCCGAAGACGGCAAGAGCTGACAAGTGCGAGAATTATCGCACAATCAGCTTAACAGCTCATGCATCGAAGCTGCTTACAAGAATAACATACAGAAGAATGGAAAAGAAAATTGAGAATGCGCTAGGTGACGATCAGTTTGGCTTTAGAAAAAGTAAAGGGACGAGAGAGGCAATTCTGACGTTACGGCTAATAATGGAAGCAAGGCTAAAGAAAAATCAAGACACTTTCATAGCATTTGTCGACCTGGAAAAAGCGTTCGACAATATAAAATGGTGCAAGCTGTTCGAGATTCTGAAAAAAGTAGGGGTAAGCTATAGGGAGAGACGGGTCATATACAATATGTACAACAACCAAGAGGGAATAATAAGAGTGGACGATCAAGAACGAAGTGCTCGTATTAAGAAGGGTGTAAGACAAGGCTGTAGCCTTTCGCCCCTACTCTTCAATCTGTACATCGAGGAAGCAATGATGGAAATAAAAGAAAGGTTCAGGAGTGGAATTAAAATACAAGGTGAAGGGATATCAATGATACGATTCGCTGATGACATTGCTATCCTGAGTGAAAGTGAAGAAGAATTAAATGATCTGCTGAACGGAATGAACAGTCTAATGAATACACAGTACGGTATGAGAGTAAATCGGAGAAAGACGAAGGTAATGAGAAGTAGTAGAAATGAGAACAGCGAGAAACTTAACATCAGGATTGATGGTCACGAAGTCAATGAAGTTAAGGAATTCTGCTTCCTAGGCAGTAAAATAACCAATTACGGACGGAGCAAGTAGGACATAAAAAGCAGACTCGCTGTGGCAAAAAAGGCATTTCTGGCCAGAGAAGTCTACTAATATCAAATACCGGCCTTAATTTGATGAAGAAATTTCTGAGGATGTATGTCTGGAGTACAGCATTGTATGGTAGTGAAACATGGACTGTGGGAAAACCGGAACAGAAGAGAATCGAAGCATTTGAGATGTGGTGCTATAGACGAATGTTGAAAATTAGGTGGACTGATAAGGTAAGGAATGAGGAGGTTCTACGCAGAATCGGAGAGGAAAGGAATATGTGGAAAACACTGATAAAGAGAAAGGACAGGATGATAGGACATCTGCTAAGACATGAGGGAATGACTTCCATGGTACTAGAGGGAGCTGTAGAGGGCAAAAACTGTAGAGGAAGACAGAGATTGGAATACGTCAAGCAAATAATTGATAATTGAGGACGTAGGTTGCAAGTGCTACTCTGAGATGAATCGGTTAGAACGGGAAAGGAATTCGTGGCGGGCCACATCAAACCAGTCAGTAGACTGATGATCCAAAAAAAAAAAAAAAAAAACGACAGCATCATCTGCAAACAACTGAAGACGGCTGCTCAGATTGTCTCCAAAATCGTTTATACACGTAGATAAGGAACAGAAAAGGGCCTATAACACTACCTTGGGGAACGCCAGATCATGATGTCATAGAAGTAATCATGTATGTTTTAGTTGCAGCAGTTCTGAGAATTGGCAAATAAGATCAAAATGGTTCAAATGGCTCTGAGCACTATGGGACTTGACATCTATGGTCATCAGTCCCCTAGAACTTAGAACTACTTAAACCTAACTAACCTAAAGACAGCACACAACACCCAATGATAAATAAGATCAGATCAGCTGTCTAGTGAGCATAAATTTTTATTTTCCTACATCATGAGGACAGGGAGATGCATGGAAAGCAGCTTATGTACAAGATAAATTATACATTGAAGTGACAAAAAGTCGTAGGATAGAGGTATGCGAGTGTGCAGAAGGTGGTAGTCCCACGTACGCAGGGTATGAAAGAGCAGAGCATTGACGAAACTGTCAGTTCTACTCGCGTGATTCCTGTGAAAACTTTTCCGACATCATTGTAGGTACGCGACGGGAATTAACAGACTTTGAACGCGGAATGGTAGTTGGATCGAGACGCGTGGGACATTTAATTTCGGAAATCGTTAGGGAACTCAGTAGTCCGAGATCCACAATGTCAGTAGTGTGCCGAGAATAACACATTTCATTATGAAGCTGGTATCTGTACAGATACCATTGATGATCTTGCAGCTCTCGAAGAATGAAATTATAATGAAATCTAGACCTTTAGCTGCTTGTAAGTAGCTTGCATGGAGTTATTGAGTGCTAATAGACAAGCAACACTGCGTGAAATAACCACAGAAATCAACGTGGGACGTACGACGAAAGTATCCGTTAGTACAGTGCTGCGAAATTTGGGGTTAATGGGCTATGGCACCAAAGCGAGTGTCTTTGCTAATAGCACGCCATCGCCTGTTTTACAGCAACCAATGACACACTTCTAACCAATGATGCATGATCTTCTCATTCAAACTTTATGTTTGATACTATCAGTCATCTTCTAGCGAGGAGTGCACTTTTGATTCTATCCAATAGTCTACTTCCTTCGTGAATTATTTTGCTTCTAGGATAATTGAATTCTTTTCGTCTACTATGTAGCCCCAAATTTTTATGTTGCGTTTTTCACTAATCTCACTGATGCTCTTCCTCAATACTTTCACCTTTCTTTGGCTTACTCTCAATCCATATTCTCTGCTTAGGAAACTGTTCAGCTCATTCAACATGTCCACTATTCTTCCTTGGTTTCACAAAGAACACCATTATCGTTATTAGATCACCCTGCATTTTAATGCCACTCTTGAATCTTTTGTTCATTTCCTGCATTGCTTGTGTGAAACGCAGATTGAATAATAGAGAAAGCCAGTGTTCTGGTCTTAGGCCTTTTTTTTCTGAACATTTCTTTTTGGATTTCCATTCTTACTGTTTCTTCTGGGTCTCACACATCATGGAATATTACCTGACTTTCTCTACAACTTGCGTCTATTTTTCTGATTATTTCAAACATCTTAGACTTTTAATTGTCAAACGCTTTTTCTAGGTCGACAAATTCAATGAACGTGTTTCGATTCTTTTCAAGTCATAAATACAACTATGACTATATATCCTGTTATTAATTACGGAGAAGTAGCGTCTGGTACGGACATAGCAGTGTTTTACAGGAATGTGAACTTCTACAGCAGAGGCACTAATTCTGGAAACTTTACGGTTCGGTACGTAAGATGTGGTATATTAAATCAATAAAGTCTGCTCCCGTTTTTTGTTTACGATATGTTTGCTAAATAATAGGCTTCTATTTTTTGGAAATTGTAGATGTTATATTTTTTATTAGAAATAAAGAAAACTTAACTGACAGAGGTTTAAAAACTTTACCTTTCTAATCGCATGTGTAGCTGCAAAGTAAGTTTGTCATTTGTTCTGTTCCGAGTAATCAAACTATGCCTACGTGTTATTATTGCTTTATCCAGCGAGAAAAAGCGCACCGTAGCAGTCAGCAGTGCATTGTTGCTAAGCTGAGACAGAAGATCGAGTGGTCAGACAGAAAATTTTGTAATAAAGGTTTGCCAGCGAGGACCCAAAGGAATGAGCCTTAACTAAGTAGAGAAAGAAACGCATGCATTGGGATTTGGCGCACAGGGAGTAGACGCAAGAAGACTGGTTTAGAGTCGTATAGACTGACGAGACTAAGATGATGTTCGGTTTATGGTGCGTTCAACTGCGCGGCTATCAGCTCCCATAAAAACCCCCAAGTTTTTCACAGTTTATTTTTTTTTCCACGGTCCAATTTTTTTCACAATCCAACCTAGCCACTGCCAGGAAGGATGAGGTTGATGATGAAATAAGGAGGACAATACAAACACTCAGTCCCCGGGCTGAGAAAATCCCCAACCCGGCCGGGAATCTACCCCGGGACCCCGTGATCCAGAGATAGCAACGCTAGCTGCTAGACTACGAGCTGCGACGAGACTAAGAGCAACGCCTTTGGAGGCAATACCTAAATTGGGGTCGAGAAGGGGAAGACTTGTCAGAGCACACTACTGCCTTTGTGAAGCATCCGATCTACGTCGTGGAGTGAGGTTGCATGGCGAGGCATGATGGCACTGGGCACCTACAAGTGTTACATGGCAACAATAACGCCTGGAAGTAGCAATAAAGTTTCTTAATATTGATATTTCTTCCTTATATCCGTGATTTGTTTCAAGGTGACAACGATCAGTGTTCCTTACGAGACAGTGAGCTAGAATTAGTAAGAATTGCTTCCCTTGACCACAATATTAGCATGGTGACTTGGCCTGGCAACCGTACCAATCTCAGCCCGACTGAGAACGAGTGTTCGAGGCTGAAAATAATGGTTTCACGTCGCAGTCCCAGTAAAAAGGGGAAGCTGCTATAGGCCATCAGCAATCTATGGTTCAGAGTAATCAAACAAGTAGATTCCCCACATTTTGTAGATTCGATGTCGCCAACAAACGAGGCAGTAGTTAAATCTAAAGGATATTCTACGAAGTACTGACAAACATTGCAATACATTTCATTCCGATTAATTTGTAACTGTCTGGAATTATTGGGTTGAGAGCACATTGGCCTGCAGGAAAGGACAGAACTAACTTCCGCTTAATTTATCACCACCAAGTGACATAGCTCGAAACTGATAGCATAACTAGATAGAACCGCTACAGCATAGTACAGACGATAATTGAAGGAAATAGACAGTGAGACGAACATCCAAGACAATAATGGTAGTGAAATCACCGTTGTTTTTGTTGGTCTCCTGGACATTACAAAAGGCGGTTCTTAATACGGTGCGTGGTCACCAACGGCAATGCATTCTCTGCAATGTGCTACCATCCTGGCTACAAGCTTGGTAAGCAGTTCTTGGGACAATGCGTTCCATTCCTTCAATAGCAGGGCTGATAACTACTGCATGGTCCGCAGCTCGTGGTCGTGCGGTAGCGTTCTCGCTTCCCACGCCCGGGTTCCCGGGTTCGATTCCCGGCGGGGTCAGGCATTTTCTCTTCCTCGTGATGACTGGGTGGTGTGTGATGTCCTTAGGTTAGTTAGGTTTAAGTAGTTCTAAGTTCTAGGGGAGTGATGACCATAGATGTTAAGTCCCATCGTGCTCAGAGCCAACTACTGCATGGTCAATGGTGCATGTGGACGTCTCCCCAACGCGTACTACAAGTGCTCAGTGGGATTTAAATCGGGGCAGCGGGCAGGCCATTCCATTCGTCGAATATACTATCATTCCAAGAGCTTCTCCACCTGCCCAGTTCGATGGGGTAACGCATTGTAATCCATAGAAATGAAGTCATGGTCTGATCCACCCCTGAAAAGAAAAACATTGTGAAGGAGTACAGTGTTACAATAACGTTGACGAGTGAGTGTACCGTGTTCAGATTTTTGGACATCAGTACGCCCAAGCAACATTATGTCTCCCCACACCTTATCACTTGGCCCACCAAAACGGTCATGTTCGTCAATGCTCGTTGGTGCATTACGTGTTACGTATGACGGTACGTCCACCATTGTCGAACATGGTCGTTCTTGACTGTGCTGTGGTGTGATAGTGTGGCTGCAAAGACATATGTACGGGCTGATTATAATTGAAGTTAAACGCCGGCCTGGGTGGCCGAGCGGTTCTAGGCACTACAGTCTGGAACCGCGCTACCGCTACTGTCGCAGGTTCGAATCCTGCCCCTGGCATGGGTGTGTGTGATGTCCTCAGGTTAGTTAGGTTTAAGTAGTTCTAAGTTTTATGGGAATGATGACCTTAAAAGTTAAGTCCCATAGTGCTCGGAGCCATTTGAACCATTTGAAGTTAAACTTTCGAAACGCTGTAGAAATAACACCACTGGTCACAAAGATGTCAAAGTGCAATGGGATATTATCAGAGAAGGGGGAAAACGGATGTCAGAAGGGAAAAAAAAAGGTGAGAAAATTGAGCAACAGACGGCGCTGTATGTGACACAATACGTTAATAGAAACACCTGTCGTGCGCACGACCCATTGAAGTTGATATAAACACGCCGGGTAGACTGCTTTTCCTCCTTTCGCGTCTGGATCCTTCGCCATGACTGTCTCAATGCAGGATCGCGCTCTTGCTTGCAAAGCTGTATTACAAAAGTGATGACTGTGCACATGTGTCTCTGCAGAAGTTCCGGACAATGAAGGGTTTGAAAAAGGCGTTGGTGCGACGACTGCCGTGGGTCTGGACAAAGTGATTCGGAAATTCGAAAAGACAGGTTCTTTGGTGTGCAGCCTGGTAGAGGGAGGCAACGACTTGATTCGACGTCAGTGTAAGCAGCAGGAGACGAGTGGTGGTGTGCAAACGTGTAGTCCCAGAGAACTGCCCGAACAGTGGACATACCCGTGATCACGGCGCGAAAAATCTTATGAAACATCTTTCTTTGCTCTTCATTCAAAATTACCCATGTGCACAAATTGCTTCCTGTTAACCCGCCAGCAAGAGATACCTTTGCTTTAGAATTTCCTTCTCGCATGGAAGTGGACAATATTTGGCCATGGAAGATTTTGTGGACAGACGAAGTCCACTTCCATCTGACAGGATATGTCAATACACAGAATTGTCGAATATGGGCAACGGAAAATCCACACGCAAACCAGTACCGCTTCATCCTGGAAAGGTCACTGAGTGGCGCGGGTTTACGGCTTCATTTATCAAAGGGCCATATTTTTTAGAAGAGACAGGTGCTTCCGATCCTGTTACTTGTACCGTCACCGATAAGCAATATGAGTGACTTTTGTGCAACAACTCATTCCAGCTCTCCAACAGCGTGGATGTTTGGATGGGTTCATCTTTATGTAAGATTGCTCACCTCCACACATTCCAAATCGAGTTAAGGGGCTCCGGAAAGGCTCAAAATCATGAAAAGTTCAATTTTTACTTTTTTGCGTTTTCTGAATCTGCAGACTATTACCTTTTAATAGATATATAATTTATTCAATTCCGAAGACTACAACTATTTTTAAATTTTTTTTGAAATGAGTTCTACATGGGCGTGACCCACTGTGGCGCTGTTAAACTGCTGTCAAATGGTGTTATTATTAACGTCCGTGTTCATCAGGTACATTTTAGTGATGTGAGATAAAGTATGTGTTGTGGCTAACCTGTGATGGTTCAATATATATCGCTGGTGTGATTGTCGATTGTTTCATGTTTATTTACTCTGTCGTTATCTCGAAAATATTCGTAATTAATTCTGTTCCTTGAGTCTCTGTTTTGTTGAAGTATAATAATGAGTAGAAGTAAAGTTATTAGAAATCGTCTGAAGGCTTTTAAGAAAAGGAGAAATGTTGGAAAGCCAAAGGTATGTGTTATTACTGTAAACAATAAAGACGATAACCAAGTGAGTGAACCTAACCGCTCAAGTACACCTGCCCATAGCAGTCAAAGTGGGAAAGAAAATACTTCACAGAAGAAGCTTGGTTCAATCAGTGGAAACTATGAATGTTTTATGGGCGAATCGGATGTGAATGAAATATTTGATATGTCGGTTCTCAAAGGAATTTTTTCAAACTCTGTTAGATGTATTCATTGTAGTGAAGTTGGTCTGGAACTCTCCATAATAAAGCACGTAGGACTTGCTAGTGAAATACAACTGAAATGTGATAAGTGTTCATACACGACCACCTTTTGGAACAGTGTTGCAGTAACTGCAACTGAAGAAAATGGTAGCAAAATCTACGAACACAACAACGAGCGATGCTTGCTTTAGACAAGGAACGCCTTCGGGTTGCAGACAGGGCTGTAAAGAGTCTAGAAATACAAGCAAGAGTAAACAGGAGGAGGAACAAGAGGAAGCTGGAGGAGGAGTTTGCAGAGGATGAAGATAATCCATCCTATGGACCTGGAATGCACTAAAAAGTTAATCCAATCTTTGTCGCTCGATTCCCAAAACTTTTATTTTCTCATACTAATGACATGTTTTCTAAGGATCTTCCAAACATATTTCTTTCAAACTTTCAGTAAATGTTACACAGTACCTTCTGCATAATTTAACACAGCCTTTTTCCAAAAAACTGTATATTTTTGAATATATAAATAAAAAATTGCAAAAAAATGTTGTGAATTTTCATTACAATTGAAAAAAAATCATCTTTAATAACTGAACTAAAATTTTGTAAAATCTCTGTGTTAAGTTGTAGCCCATATTCCAATAAATAATCTGTAAAAAGTTCAACTTCCTACCTCAAATACTTTGTGAGGAAAGATGTAATTTATAAGCGTTATTTTAACATTGCAAGTATAGGGCGTTCCGGAGCCCCTTAAGCAGCGTCCGAAGCGCCATTTCGGAAATGCTGGAATTATCAACCGCTATTTCACTACAGCCTGGCCGTCCCGATCACCTGATCTTAATCCGTCTGACTTCTGGCTGTGGGGCTATCTGAAAGGTGTTTTGTTCAGTGTTGCGATTGCAAACATAGCTGCATTAAAGGCACGCATTGCGCAACACGTTCTGAACGTGACTCCGGAAACACTTCGATCAGTTGTGAAACATGCTGTTTCTCGATTTCAACTTGTTGCGGAAAAAGGTGGACAGCATACTGAACTTGTTTTGCGCCAGTCACACGGAAATGAATAGTCCGATTTGCTTTCTGATCGATGCTTTTTATGCGGTTTTTGGCCCCAGGACAATTAAAAATCGATGTGACTGATGCTTTTTATGCGGTTTTTGACCCCAGGACAATTAAAAGTCGATGTGATTGATGCTTTTTATGCGGTTTTTAGTCTCGAGACAATTAAGAACCGATTTTTACCATGCGATGTGATATGACCTTGGCTTGGTGGTTGGGCTTACGTAACTAACTGTGTCACATCTGTACACCCATACACACTGAGTAGTACAGTTTGCTTAGCGTCAAACGTACACCTTAGGCATTGTTGTATGATTCATTTGTCATTTGTAGTCGACCACTGTTAAATTATGATGCCTACAGCGCCTTCTATTGCTACATTTTGTAACTATTTTTTCCCCATCTCCGATAATACTGCATTGCAATTTTACGTCATTCCGACCAGTGGTGTTATTTCTGCAGCAGTTTGAAAGGTTAGCTTTAATTATGATCATCCTGTATATTGAGAGAGAGAGAGAAAGAGAGTGCTTGTTGATTATGACCTGAATTTGTATCTGAAAACTTATAATGAAAATTGTGATCTGCATTTTTCCTTCTGTAAACGGCGGAATTGTGTTTACTGAAAATGCGTTGTTCTTTGTTCCATAATGGTGTAATGTGTTCACGTCTCTACCGATTCATTTGGAGTAGTGTGGTGGGACCGCATTTTCGATTGGAGTAGGCTATAGTCTGTTGCTCCATGCACCTTCAAACTCGTAACCAAGGTGTATAAAATCCGTTCTCAGTCACCTAACGATTCGTTATATTTTCCAGACTTGGTGACCTAACATTATGCCTTGCCAAGGTAGTCACAACGTGATTCTTGTAAAACTCATTATTTATTCACACACCTTCCCATCATTATTTTGAGAACAAACAGTCGTGTAGCCGTGATCTTATAAATTATTCAGTAATGGGTATGCAACCGTGATAATTAGCCTTCAGTGCAGTTATTTGTTCACTTTTCATGCGCATTATTTATTCAGTCAGTGTGAGGTAACTTTCAGTATCCGTTAGTAATATTCTTACCGCTTCCAGAAGGTAAGGTTTCGCCGAGATCTTTAGAGCAGCACTTGCTCAGTTATGGTCCAGCACACGTTCTTCGAATAATCAGATTTTTTATGTTCTTGTAGAAAGATACTTAGAATTACATTTATGAGCCAAGAATGCTCACTGCATATGTTTTGCCTTTAATATGAGAAATATTCATCTACGTCAATGTTAGTTCTATTGTTAGTAAACTTACTCATTAAAGTGAATTAACCATTCCCTATGCTCAATTTAAATGCTGCGTGAAGCAAATGTTGTTTATGTTATGTTACTCACGGAATTAGGTCAGACTGCGTTGTAAAGTTGTTTTTTTTTTTTTTTTTTTTTTTTTTTTTGTCTGTACTCATAGAGACAATGGAACCATTTTCATCAGTGCAAATTTCAGCTGTTTTAAACGTATATTATTTTTTCTGTGTTTATAAAAGACAGTGTTTGCTAATGGTAAAAGTTAGCTAAAATGAAGCGTAGAGCCAGCCGGTGTGGCCGTGCGGTTCTAAGCGCGTCAGTTTGGAACCGCGTGACCGCTATGGTCGCAGATTCGAATCCTGACTCGGGCATGGATGTGTGTGATGTCCTTAGGTTAGTTAGGTTTAAGTAGTTCTAAGTTCTAGGGGACTGATGACCTCAGTAGTTAAGTCCCATAGTGCTCAGAGCCATTTGAACCATTTTTTTGAAACGTAGATACAGAACTCAGACACCATGACTGAGGTTTTATAAGCAGATCACACTACACTTAAACGAAAGACCATAGTATTTTGTCGATAAATAAATTTGTATACTGTCTTAAACTGTATTATTCCATTTCTGTGCATCTTGAATACCCACGTAAAAAAATCCAAGACCTCAGCCCTCACCCGTTACAAACAGGCGTGCGACGTAAATTGCAGATTCTGCCCACGGGTAGCAAATCGTAAATTATATAAAAGGAACTTGGCAGCAATAAAGAGCAGCGAGTGATTTGGTGCTACAAGATGTTCACCTTTGTACCAGAAAAGACGTTTACTTTTTTGTGAATAACCAAATAAATAATATTATTACTAACACTACCTTAAAGAATTACAAGAATTTCACTGACACCAGTTTACAGGAAACTCAAAAGAGACCTTACACTCTGAATTCTCTGAATTGTACAAACACCTTGGCATGGCTCGTATAGATACCGGGTATAACATCAGACAACGCCTGAAGGCCAATGCTTTGAATACGTGAAAGTTGTGGGGAGTATGGGTAGGCACTGTTCCTCTAATAAAAGCCTTCTCTTGCCTTTAAAATTGCACAACTTTATTAACTTGATTTTAAAATAGTAAGTGAAAAAAAAGATCATCAGTATAGTTTATTAATGAACGTTCCTGAAGTATTATTTTAACAGATCAGAGAGCAGCTCTCGGAATCAATTTGCAACGCTTAAAACTTAAAATCCCTTTCCAAGCAAAGGAAAAAAATACAAATTGCATAATGCAAATTAAATAGAAGAATCGAATGCTACATGACAATACCAAAATTTTCGTAGATATCATGTGTGATCTCTAAAGGCAATAAAATATTTGACTACAACAACTTGAATGCAATAAAATCTGATTACTATTGAAAGGTGGCTACACTGAGCCAATGCGCCAGAGATTGCGCCAAAGATTATTATTAAGCCGCCTCCACAGTGCTTGTAGAGAGCTCGTAGAAGTCAGTGCCTGTTAAGAACTCGTAGAAGTGAGTGCCTGTTTAGAGCTCGTAGTAGTAATATAATGCGCATACATAGGGGCAGAAATCCATTCCAGTACGATTATGCCATAGGTGGTAAATCATTGGAAGCGGTAACGACCGTAAAATACTTAGGAGTTACTATCCGGAGCGATCTGAAGTGGAATGATCACATAAAACAAATAGTGGGAAAAGCAGGCGCCAGGTTGAGATTCATAGGAAGAATTCTAAGAAAATGTGACTCATCGACGAAAGAAGTAGCTTACAAAACGCTTGTTAGTCCGATTCTTGAGTATTGCTCATCAGTATGGGACCCTTAGCAGGTTGGATTAATAGAAGAGATAGACATGATCCAGCGAAAAGCAGCGCGATTCGTCATGGGGACATTTAGTCAGCGCGAGAGCGTTACGGAGATGCTGAACAAGCTCCAGTGGCGGACACTTCAAGAAAGGCGTTACGCAATACGGAGAGGTTTATTATCGAAATTACGAGAGAGCACATTCTGGGAAGAGATGGGCAACATATTACTACCGCCCACATATATCTCGCGTAATGATCACAACGAAAAGATCCGAGAAATTAGAGCAAATACGGAGACTTACAAGCAGTCGTTCTTCCCACGCACAATTCGTGACTGGAACAGGGAAGGGGGGATCAGATAGTGGTACAATAAGTACCCTCCGCCACACACCGTAAGGTGGCTCGCGGAGTATAGATGTAGATGTAGTCAGTGCCTGTTAGGAACTCGTGGTAGTCAGTGCGTGCCGAGATGTGCTAGTGGGCACTGCTTGTCGTGAAGTCGGAGTGAGATGTGATAGTGGAGAGTGTTGTTCCATGTTTTATGCAGTTATTTGATGGGAGAGATAGCAGATGTTATTCTAATGGAAATACTGTAAGGATCAGAGTGCTTTTCGTCAATATATATGAAGGTAAAATATTGCGTGGTTTTTCATTAATTCCATGTTTTAAATAATGCGTCATTACAGGTTCAGTCAACAAAGCATCTGGCGTGTGTTCTTGTATTAGAGTTTAATTCTGGTTTCTTTACGCAATTGTAGTATTTGTAATTTTCTTCTATCACGTCAGTATAATTGGTATTTAAAAATTCTCGTCTTGTTGGAAAAGAACCGTGCCAGATGTGTACGTTGAGTCACACTCCCACATACAGAACAGTTATACTTGTGCTTTGGTTTCGTAGGTTTCATAGTTGCTGGGGACTTAATTAACTGTTTACGAAAATTTTCTTTCATTGTTTGTTGCAGTCAGATTGCGTAATAATTCTAGTCAGGGACAACCGTTTACGAAACAGCGTAATCGGACTTACAGCTACTAAAAAACATAAAAAATATTTTCAATCATATTTAATTAAGCCCCCATGCACTATCAACGTACACCTCTAGGATGCGCTCCGTATCACAATAATTTTCCTTCCTTTCAAACATCTTACACCATAAACCTTTCTACATGTGATGCATACTACACCCAGCGAATTATAACAAATAATTAAGCATAGATGTTATATTAACCAGGTATGTAATCTTTTCCTTTCAAAATAAATAAAAAACACACACATCAACTCTTAAACTCAGCGATTACATCCGTTAAAATAATACAGTATACAGTACACATCTTTTGATTTCGTCGTTGTCATTCGCTTTTGTGCACGGTGCTCTCCTTCAGGATCACGTGCGGCACGTGAAAGATTTTCCACGATGTACAAAACTTTAACAGGGCGCAACCAACTTACACAAATGTCATACTCGGATCATACGTGGTTATAGATGCGGCTCGCAAATCTTAAAACGGGCAAGGGAGTAGATGCGGTACTATTCAACACTTCGACTATACCGCACCGCACGAAACAACAGTACTGTGGGGTAGACCAGAGACAAATCAACAACTGTTGCAAAGCAACCTCAGCAAGGCAGTATGAAAATATTTGTGACTTTAAACTCTTGGGAGGGCCATACCAAACCACAGAACGACGTCCCAAGCTAAATTCTGAAAATACTGTCGACGATTTCGCCACGACAAGTAGAACCGTAAAATACTATAGAAGGTGAACCGCAATTAACACGATTCATAAGCGTCCGACTGAAAAGCTCCACAGACAATCTTTCCCTTACTACAAATGTTTAACAGAATCCCCAAAGTTCACTCGTGGACACTACCACATGGTGAATCACTCGTTATAACTGTAAATAATAGAGTTTAACACGCTGGAGCCGACTTAGCAATAATACGGTCCTTCACTTGGTTCCACCATCGATCCAAAACAGTAATTTACTTTAAAGCAGCTAAATTGATGACAATACCGATATCAACGCTCTCCTCCCAAGCAGCACTCTAACTGGAGACTGCAGTACCGAAGCGAAGCTTACACCGCTCAGAGGTCTGACAGATGCGGCACCAACGTGCACCTTTCTAGAATTCTTCACCTCATACACCAAACTCGCAGGCACACCTCCCTTGAGAAAGACAAACCAGGGCGCCTGCTTCACGACACGTGACACTGCAGTGCTAGTAACCATCTCTGACAGGGACCGAGTGACTATTTCAGAAGAGTTTCATAAATCTTAACTGCACGTTAAAATGCTTGCAAGTTCTCAATAGCACAGGAAAAACTGACACCTTTAGTGGGTAACTTTGCAAGCTTCTAGTTCAGTCAGGCAAAGCTAATGAAAATCAGAACACGGGGAGGAGTTGTGGTCTAAATAACAATTGATTTATTAATTCCTAACATCACAGCCGGCCGCGGTGGTCTAGCGGTTCTAGGCGCTCAGTCCGGAACCGCGCGACTGCTACGGTCGCAGGTTCGAGTCCTGCCTCGGGCTTGGATGTTTGTGATGTCCTTAGGTTTAAGTAGTTCTAAGTTCTAGGGGACTGATGACCACAGATGTTAAGTCCCATAGTACTCAGAGCCATTTGAACCTAACATCACGTGACAAAATATGGCTATAGAAACGCCTCACAAACATTTTATCTGAGAAACGCTTTCAGTAATATGCGGTCTATGGTCAACAACGTGATCAGCTGGGGATCAACACACCACACTAACAAGAACTGATCGCTTTATCTGACTTCATAAATGTGAGTCTGTGGTATACCCCAAAATATACACTACTATCAAGCATCTGTACTCTATATTCTATAAAGAAAAATATGGTTCCAAAGAACAGGGTGCTGAGAAGCATATATTGGAGCCCTACGCCGTAGCAGCGAATACTTTACCCTTCTGCAGGTGAGGGCAGCACAGCATGACGCGCTGACCGACTGCAGCCAAAGACAGCGGCAATCTGTTATTAACGGCGCATGCCCGGAAATATGCAAGTACGTGGCCTCGCGTTCGGCTAATTCGGAACACAGGTAGTTCCCTATGAGTCTCTGAAACCCCGGCGGACTCCAGTGTGCAGGTGGACCCGTTTCCAGGTCTGCCAAACCAATTTCAGTCTGTGACATGACTACGAGTGGCAGAATATGTCAAACGTTTAGATGGCCGACTCAAAACAAATAAGTACACCTGTGCATAACTCGTTGTGTGCATGATGCAACAACCAGTACCTCTGATGGTTCAGATGGTGACTGGCACAGGCTGTAAGTGGCACACTAGCAAAGGTCACAAGTCTCACCGTCTAGATAAAGATCTGCCGTTCTTTACTAGCGAAATGCCAGTACAAGAGTGATCGCTTTCTCTACAGCTTCCCTCCACAACCCGGTAGCATAGTACATTTGCATGCTTAGACTACACCCACTTTAGCCAAGCCAAGCATTAGAAGCTGAGAGACCGCCCCCTTGCTCTGCACACACAGATTCGACCTACCGGCGACTTTAAAAATTAATTGGGAAAAAAGGAAGAAAGATTCAGCTTCGCGCCCTCTTTCCCATGCGTCTTTGCTAAAAGCGTGACTTGGATTGAACCACGGTCCTCCATAAAAATATCGTTATCTCCCCTGTTACATCCATTTCGAACTTTCCAAAAATGGCCATAAACGCGCTAAAAGCCTTGTACATTCACAAATACGTTTCATAGCAGAGTCTGGACGCCTTGGTGCCACTACCCTGTCCCATGGAATCCGCAGAAACTCTCACCCGTCTCATTCGTTTTCTACCTAACAAGGGTCCATACTCTGCTTTATTGCCATTCATCAGATCTTACAATGCGCCGCTCATAGCTGCAGCGACTCCTTGGCGCCAGTCAGCCTACCTGGATGTGGCCACCGACTGACTGGCGCCACCCATTGTGTCTGCTCAATGTGACCGGGGGGCTTGATTGTCGGCAAAAGTTTTCACCACGTTCTGCACAAAAAAGGTCACCTCAGATCTCAGCCGCCTTACACTTCCACTGCTGTCAATTAACTCGGCACCCCCCTTTCTTCGAACACAGGTAGCCTTCTGCTGTCCCTTCACCAGAGCACACAAGCAAAAGCATTAATTACTGCCAACCACTTCATCGTATGAATGAAGTCAGATTTTATCAAATATAGCAACCAAGCAATAAAGATCACATTCCCTATGAACATTAAGCAGCATGACACTGTATCAAAAGTGAGAGTGCTCTGCAATCCCTCAACTTTTCAATCAAATATTGGTTACCAGTGGGCCCTGCATGGAGCCGACCATTCCTGAAGTGTGTGACATTACAATTTTGTTGCAGGGCCCGTTTATCTCATTGGCCCTGACCATCCCACCACGCCGCTGCTCTTCGGGGAACTCTTTTCTAGTAGACGTAAGCACCGACTCACCCTCAACCAACCTAAAAGACCTCAGACCAGCTCAGCAGGACACATGTGCGCCACTTCGCACCAGAAGCCACAAGAGCGGCGCCAAATAAGTTGCTTAGTACTACGATATATAGAAGGTGCGGAAGCTCTACGAACACTACCTTATTAAAACAGGTTGAACAATACTCGACTGGATCTCTAAAACGTGGTGTAAAACATTTTCTCCTATTTTAGATTTTCGGTTACAGAATTTAGGACAAGAATGATCAATGTAAGAATGTAAACAATTCCAGCCGCTGAACGAAATTATTCCACAAATATAATCAGCACCCATGCTAGCAGAATATAACATTCTGGAAGTTCTCTCCCTTTGCAGTGGTTACGGCGTTTTTATTTATTGTACTTTCCTGTATTCTTGAAAATAAAAGTAACATTTCTTTAGTGCTTTTTCAAAAAATTTACTTCGTGTTGTGCCAGGGTTTGTTTTATCAAATTGCTCCAGGCAGTGTCAGTACGGCTGTTGGCAAGGCTTGTGTTGCATTACGTTAATTTAATTATGCTATGTGTGGTAGAATTACAAATCAAACTAGGAATTCAGAGCGGGTCGGATGCGTTGCTGTGTCTATTTCACAGTCCGCTTACGTAAATAGCTGCTGTTTACCTCAATTTCCGTAACTGAAGTCCTAATTATGAGATCCACGTGTTCGTCAGCCACCGCACGTACATATTTCGCTTTTTCAAAAGCTCCAGATACAGTGAGCGACAGCGCGTATTGTACTCGTACTGACCTCCTGCTGCAAAATGACTAAGACAGTTCTCACTTAGACAATTACACGAATCTTCTGCAACTGTGTTACTTTCTTTATGAAGTGGTTGCCACAGTTATTAATTACAGTGAATGGATTTCTGCCATTTCACAATGTCGTTTTCAAAGCGTAGTGGTTTCGGATGGTTAATCCTCCATATGGACGTTTGCAACCATGTGGCGAAGGACAAACTGCAGTCTCCTATGTAACATTAACCGTGTTATTGGGAAGCATAGCTATCTAGACTGTTCTTGCTCCTGCAATAACTGTTTGGAAATTTTAGCACTTGACTTGGGAAAAAATGTAGGTACAGTTAAATAATGATACTTTCTTATCTGGTTTTACCTGCTGCGTTCTTCAAGTTAATGGTGCAGTTCGTTCTTTTTAGTCGCAGTCAATGCTTGTAAACTTGTAAAATCTAAAAAAGAAAATCAGATTTTCAATCTTGTTTTGTAAATCAAAATGCAGATTTAAAAAGCTGTTTCTTCCACTTAGCACATTTCCAGACAAAATTTCATCTAAATATCTATACAAAATCTTGATTTATCGAATTTTACATTTACAAATCAGCTAATTTTTAGTATGGGCTCTACGCTATGTATTTTAATACTGAATTCTTGTTTCAAGTGCTCGCCACGCACACCTGCTCAGACCTATTTTTGACAGACGTGAATCTCCCCAACGTTGGCCCTGAAACAAGGAAAGAGAATTCAGTGCGACGTTTAACAATGAAACTATTTCACAAACTATACATTTTTAAAACATTTCCGGTTTATTTTTCTTTATTTTTGTTTATTTTTTTCAATTTTTTTTACTTTCTTTTAATGGGTTTCGTCTTGATTAACGTCATAATTGAAATGACTAACATCTTTCTTTTATGCCCTGAATTTCAGTTTAATAATTACAAAATTTACAATTTAATGATTTGGTACAGCAGAAGGCACCATTCATATGCATTATCAGCTGGGTTGGCAACTTTCTCCGCTCAGGGACTGGGTGTTGTGTTGTCTTCATCATCATTTCATTCACATCCGGTACACAGGTCGCCCAATGTGGCGTCGAATGTAGTAAGACCTGCGCCAAGGCTGCCAGACCTGTCCCGTACGGGGCTTCCCGGCCAGTGACGCCAACCGCTCATTTCCATTTTCCATCAGATATCTGTAATAACAGTATTTCTCTCTGTTTTCACATTACAGAGCAGCACGTATTTGCGTAAAACCGTTTATTTGCTGTAGACTTTAAGTGAAATAGTTATAACAGAACGAAAGCTAAATTGAAGTACAGGTCTCCGTTCTTGGGTAAATATCGTACCTATACTATTCACAAATCTCATACATTAGTTACCATACTGCCAACAATTCCCGCTCCACTACATTTTGTTGCAGACCACACACCGAGCGTACAACGCAACATATCGAATGGACTAAACTGATAAATGTTAACGGTCATGCCGGAGTTTGCTTAGAAAATCACCTTCACACAAGAATTAATAACTAATGATATAGTTCATTCTACATACACAGCGAACGTTAGAAAATTTGACATACCGTTTAATTTTTCGTTTTCCGACTAGGAACGAATGTTGTAGTATCATCAACATCTCTAGCGTTTTCGAGATGTGGAGCTTCAAAGTTTTACGATCTTATTCAATACCATATGGGAGTGCCACCCGTCTTATCGACATACAATTGCGAGAAGTCTAATGCAACCATGCACATTCACGAAACTGGCGATCCCATACTGGGAATTGATGAGGATAGACCAATTTTGCATACACAAGATAGCGGAAAGAATCTGGATCTTCTAAAACAATTGGAGACAGAATAGCGTTGAAATCATAACATTAAGTGATCAGATTGCAGGTGACACAAATAACTTTTTCAAAGTCTCTTTTATCATCTATAATCAGCAACTTCAAAGTATACCGTTAGCTTTCTTTTCATGACAAGATTCGAATTTTCGGACTACCTGGCATGGTTACATACAACCTTTGTTTATCGGTATCTCTTTGATTTCAAGTTTAGATTCACGAAGAGCTCAGTCGCGTTACTTTTGTCTTTGTATGCGGGAAGTTGGTTTCATGAAGACACACGGACCTTGCATGCACATCGCTGTAATTGTGGCGCTGCCTGTACCCGTGGACAACTTATTACATTCCATTTTTAAACTGCTCTTTTAGCTGACGGTGATCAGTATGTATAACTTAACGAGACATAGCTGCAAGGGAAGTAGCCACGTTATTTTAACTTTCTTGCACTTGGTTATGGTTTTGGTCGCTTTCAGAGGTTCTTGTACAGTAATACTAAAGACGAAGGATCACCCATGAAACGCACTATTTCTAGTGTTTTTAGTATTATAAATAGGTAATTGACCCGACATTTTAACACTGACTTTTACAAACTCGATCCCATATCCATTAAGGATAAAATCATAAAAGTATGTCCTTACTGCTTAGCAGTCTTGTCATTTTTTCCTAAACTTACACTAAACCTTGTATCACTGTAACGAATCATGTTTTTTTTCGGAAACGAGCAAACATAATATTAATATTCATTGCAGTTCGCGACGAGGTAAAGTCAATGTGTAATAAAGAATCTTCACACTTTTATGTCAGCCATGTGATGAATACTTTGATCGACAAGTCAAGTATTTCGTGAAGCGATTGCAGAATGACATTTACATAGTCACTCACCAAATTTTACAAACATACTCCTATGGGAGTATGTTATATCTAACCAAAAGAATGCAGAAACCCATACTGCACTGAGCAATTCAACCTATATAGTCCAAGGACATTATTCTTCCGTCTCACACACAACAAGGAGACTCAGTCCTTTTTAAATATGGCTCTAGCATTGCAATCTATCCACGCATACATACAGAAACAGGAGAAACGGTGTACACGTCGTTAATATTATCATTTACTGGTGTTCTGCGAATGACCTCATCTTCAGTTTTAAGAAGACAACATATTCAGTTCTGCACGACTAAGTGTGCTATACCAACCATACGTATAACACATAGTGAGGAAATAATAGCCGACCGTTGTGACCGAGAGGTTCTAGGCGCTTCAGTCCGGAACCGTGCTGCTGCTACGGCCGCAGGTTCGAATCCTGCCTCGGGCATGGATGTGTGTGATGTCCTTAGGTTAGTCAGGTTTAAGTAGTTCTAAGTCTAGGGGACTCATGAACTCAGATGTTAAGTCCCATAGTACTTAGAGCCATTTCAACCATTTGTGGAAATAATAAATAGCGTCGAAAATTATGTTTCCATATTGATGGGAAAAATAAAATTTTGGAACTCCTAAAACAACCTAGCTCAGCCAGATTTGCAGTTAGAATAATTGCTAATCTTGAGGAGAGTCAAATCAGTAAGCTGATTTATTTGGAATATATTCGTTCAATAATGTCACATGGAACAACGTTGTGGAACATCTCATTTTTAGAAAGAAAGTTTTTATTGCTCAGAAACGCGCTGTTTAACAGTAATATGTAGTGCTCACAGACGATCATCTTGCAGACATCTGTTTAAGAAGTTGGGCATTCTGACTACTGCTTCACAGTACATCTTTTCCTCCCTCATAAAATTTGTTGTAAATAGTCCACTGCAGTTCAAAAGGAACAGTGATGTACATGGTTACAATACCGAAAAGAATAATGACACCTATCACTCCACATTAAATTTGTCTTTAGCACAAAAAGGGGTGCACAATGCTGCAACTACAATTTTTGATCACTTGCCCAGTGTTATAAACTGTATGACAGACAGCAAACTAAAATTTGAAAACAAGCTGAAAAAGTTTCTTCTTGTCAACTCCTCCTTGTCCGTAGAAGAATTTCTATTACTGTAATGAGTAAAAGGTAATGGGTAGGAGTTACTAATTGATATCTGTCCATTTTCTTCAAAAGGAAAAAAAGACTGTAAATGTTCAACATGTAGCCATATTTACAAATTAATTTGTGATGTCAATGTGAAATAACTCGTTCCACGTCGTAATGACTTACCGTGTATATGACCCGTGGAACATTCACTGTCTTCTACACTGTTGCAAGGTCGGTGAGAAATACCATCTCTTGAGGAATGCTTTGTTCTTCACTTTCTGATACTGTGGTAGTTGACAGCTCCGTCAAAAACCAATACCTGAACGCCCATTGTTTTTAAATGTTAATGAGCTATGTTTTACGTTATCATTATTAAAAATAATTTGGAAATTTGTGGTAAGGTCTTATGGAACCAAACTGCTGAGGTCATCGGTCCCTAAGCTTACTCACTAGTTACTTTAACTTCAACTAACTTACGCTAAGGAGAACACACACACCTATGCGCGAGGGAGGGGGACTCGAACGTCCGACGGGGGAAGCCGCACGAACCGTGGCAAGATGCCTGAGACAGCGCGGCTACCCCGCGCGGCCCATTGAAAATAAAATCTACGCGTTACACAGAGCCGTGCACGGAATGAACATGGTGGAAGTCTGTGCTATCTTTCTCATGTTTTTATAGTAGATACTACAAGAAATGCCTTCGGTCTTCCGATGACGACAAGCTACCAAATTGAGTAATTTAGAAATCGATATCCCCGGCGTAGTGACGTAACATCTCACTCAATAAAGGCAAGTTTTACGGTTCAGACTGCACACCGGTTAGGTTCCATCTGGATTTTGCTGGTGACATAGCTCATTTTTAGCAGTCATATACGTACAACAGCTCGATTGACGAGATTATCCGTACCGTACATAAAGGCATGATAGTTGCACATCACACCAATAGACAAAAGTGGGAATTGACCCTGAACAATTACAAGTCTGTGTAATCCACATGAATACTGAAAAGGCACCGAAGATATTTTCAACAGGTGGTCCCTCAAACCTTTGAAAAATGAAGTCTTACCGTCTTGAGCTGCTGGTAAAATACTTTATTTATACAACCAGTTTCAGTCGTCTGACCATCGTCAGGTTCCTGTGTACCAGATACCTACCAATAGGCCGACTACCACAAGACACGCACAGTACTTCTAATCTGCCGCGTAAGACGACTGAGCTGGCACCAGCTCTCGACGACTGACACTTTCGAAAGGTGTTCAACATACTTGTACGTCTTTGAAACTAGATTTCTCGAAAACACTTCAGAAACGTAGCGCAGTACACCGAGGTAACAAAATTAATAGGATAACAATACGTATACAAACAGATGATGGTGGTCTGACGTACACAAGGTATAAAAGGTCATTGTATTGGCAGATCTGTTATTTGCACTCAAGAGATTCTTGTGAAAAGTTTCCGACGTCATTACGACCGTCTGACGGGAATTAACAGATCCTGAACGCAGAATGGTATATGGACCTAGACGGCTGGAACATTCAATTTTGGGAATGATTAGGGAATTCAGTACTCCGAGATCCACAGTGTCAAGAGTATGATGACAATATCACATTCCAAGCATTGTCTATCACCACGAACAACGCAGTGGTAGACTGGTTTCACTTAACGACCGAGAACAGCCACGATTTAGCAGTTGTTATTGCTAACAAAGAAGCAACACTTCATGAGAAAAGCACAGAAATCGATGTGGGGCTCACAACGAACGTATCCTTTAAGAAAGTGCGCCAAAATTTGACAGTAATGGGCTACGGCAGCAGACGGATCGACGCGAGTGCCTTCACTAACAGCTTGACATCGCCTGCAGCGCCTCTTCTGGGCTCGTGGCGATCTCTGTTGGACCCTAGAAATTGGAAAACCGTTACCTGGTCAGATTTAAGCTGGTAAGAGCTGATTTCGAGTGCGGCTCAGACCCCACGAAACCACAGGCACTAGTTGTCGTCAAGGCACTGTTGAAGCTACTGTTGGCTCCATAACGGTGTGGACTGTGTTTACATGTAAGCGATTGTGTTTACATGTAAGCGACTGTGTCCTCTGGTTCAACTGAATCGATCATTGACCGGAAATAGTTATGTTAGGCTGACTGAAGACCATTTACAGCCAAAAAAAGGTGGAATTTTTGTGGATGACAACGCGCCGTGTCAGTTGTTCGAGACTGATCTGAAGAAGTTCTGGGAAGTTTGAGCGAATGATTGGCCATCCAGATCGCCGATAGGAGACCTGTCGAACATTTGTGAGACATCAGTCCGTGCACGAATTGCTGCATTGTCAAAAATTTCACAATTATGGACGGGTACAGAGGGGCATGGATTTCTGCATGGGACTTCCAACGACTTGTTGTTGCGTCGAGTTGCTGCACTAGCCCGGGAGAAAGGAGGTCGGACATGGTATTCGAAGGTATCCCATGACTTTTGTCACCTCAGTATACAATAGCATTTGCTACGTCTACGTACGTACGACAGTCGTGCAAAACAGGGCAAATTCTGTGACCGGTTGGTTATATGCGGAAGGAGAATAATTGAAGGTGGAATCGTTCTCCACATTTCACACGCGAACTTGTACAATGCAGATGCTAGACGAACTGAATATCTGTTTCCCCGTGCGGCATTTACGCTGGTGGCCGACAACAATTGGGACGGCGGAACAACAAGAGATTACTGGGCATGCCGCCAGCGGCAAGTTTCGCTACGATAGTCTGGTGTTCCGCCCGCACGCCCTCTGTGAACAGCCCGCACTCGATGTTAGTGTGTGTGTGTGTGCGTGTGCGCGCGTGCGCCAGAGAGAGGCGGTGAAACTGAAGAGATTTCGCAGTGATTACGCGCTCCTAACTGGACCGCAGGAACATTGTTAGCGCAAATTAGAGCGCTTTCGCGTAATCCATCAGGCCGATCGGTGGGCCGTCCATTAGGGCAGCCGCTAACCAGAGGTGTGTCTGCTCTGTTTGCAGGGCACGGCGCGCACCAAACCAGTGCTTCTCGTCATCTCGCTGGCAGGCATCAAGGTGTGCACTCCCGACGGAAAGGTAAGCCAACCTGATCTCTGTATCCAATGCTGGCGCCTGCTTGTCAGCAGCACAGTAGCCTGTTCACTAGTGCTGTTTATCTTGTAGTTGATGGTAACTGCTACTCTTCTTTTGAAGCTTTATTGGATTTTGTTTTTAACCAAACTGCTCCATTTATAATATTTTAGCGCATGGGACCAAAGGCCCTGCAATTGTTTTTAATGAATTCTTTTTCCTGACTAGTCTTCTTTTATTTAGAACTAAGCATTTGTGGCAAATTTTTTTTACATTAAATTCTAACATATAAATTGTAACAAGTTGTTATATTAAATAAATAATGCAATCACCCTCGTAATCAACAACCTTTTGCCACCTAGTGTGCATATTGTCAATGCCGGATCACTAAAAAATATTGAAAAAACTCGTTTTTACAATCAGCTATTTTCATTTTTCTACAGGTCTCGGTCGTGGACCATCTTTACACGATGATCCATGATCGAAACCGGTACACAGTAAGATATAAATAAAAGCAGCAGTCGTTAAATTGCGCTTTTTCAGTGTCATAACGGCTGTTGAATGACACTCACCCAAAAAATTAAACAAAGTTGGTTACTGAGCAAAATATCTGGAGATCACATTTTGGATGTCATCCACATTTTCAACTTGCCGCTTAGAAAAAAAATGGTTGCAGCGATGGGATTATACGGAAATCCAGAGGCGCAATTTTGGGTTCAAAATGGTTCAAATGGCTCTGAGCACTATGGGACTTAACTTCTGAGGTCATCAGTCCCCTAGAACTTAGAACTACTTAAACCTAACTAACCTAAGGACATCACACACATCCATGCCCGAGGCAGGATTCGAACCTGCGACCGTAGCGGTCGCGCGGTTCCAGACTGTAGCGCCTAGAACCGCTCGGCCATTCCGGCCGGCGCAATTGTGGGTACGTATGGTAGGTGAGGCAGTACCTCTCATCCCAGTTCATCATATTTTGCGTGGATTCGTCTTTGGCAGTGCTGTGTCACATTATCGTCTAGCATTATTTTTTGCGAGGATTGGTCTTTGGCAGTGCTGTCTTGCATTATCGTCTTGCAGAATAACGCTTTTTCTGTTAACATGTTGACAGTTGCTTCGTACTTTCCCTGAATAAAACATGGCCCGTTAGTGTCGTTGGTCGGTGCCTGAAGGAGCGTAGACATTAATGATGCGTGTCCCCATTGCAGTGAGTACCATGTGCCAAGCTGATGGAAGGAAGGCGACGTCGGTGACAGAAATCCCGTCGCGGACGTAGATGGCCATTCTGTGGCGGTATAGCCATTGATATCTTGGAGACCGGCCAAGTGAAATTCCTGCAGCAGGGCGATATCAATATCAGAAGCCCAGAACATGTTCTGCCTAAGATAGACTTTAAACCTGGAACGGATGTTTTTGTTGTTGGTAGTTGCTATTCGGTAGCGGACTGCTAGAGGCTGGTCCACTCTGGCGTCGGCGCAAATGCGTGGATGTCGCAGTGGAACGTTATCCTGCTCGCCCGCATGGGATTCTGGTAAGAGTATGATCAGTGGATCGGCCGTGACGGTGCAGTGTCCAGCTTCCCGACCTCCTCCTGGTGCGACGCCGTGGAGGCGGGCACAAGGTGCATAATGATGTAATGGTGTAGTGTCAGCTGTGATATTTCCATTAACTGTGATATATCCATCAGCATCCGCATGGGGCGGCAGGGAGACGGGCGCTGGCACACCGGTAGATGTCTCCGAGCTCACAACGTCTCTGGCGGCAGTAGAGTATTCGGGGGCGTCGTGCTGATCGACGGCTGCGTCATCCTCGACTTGCAACATCTCCCCTTGGCCGGAAACGGTGCGGCGCCTTCTCTTGCGACATTTTGAAGAACGTTGTTTCCTTATGCGACCCTCTGTGTCCGACAGCGGAAGGGTATCGCGTCGTTCCGGAGGGTAGGCAGCTGTAGGAATGATGAGTGAGTCGATGTCCATGAGGTGGCGAGCCGTCCGAGGCGCTCTCAGCTGGATATGGTTGGGCTCATTTGTGGTGTCGTTTGTGGCGTTCGGACGGCGTTGCGAAGCAGTAGGAGAAGCAAGAGCAGCGGCGTAGGTCACTGGTAACACAGTAGGTAGCGACGTGGGTTGTTCTTCGGCAGCTAGAAGTTGCGTAATCCTCCGTTGTAGGCATTCGGATCTAAGGGGGCCTTCTTTATTATTTCACGACATCCGTCGATCTGTAAGTAGGACGGGACGTGGCTTCGGAGATCAATGGTGACCTGTCGGACCCCGTTTAGGACAGGATACGTCCGAAACTGTGTCCGCTTTTCCGCAATGTGGCCACGGACTGTGCCGTATGGTCGGAGTGCCACGACGTCTTCCTCTGCAGGAAGTTCGAATGGCAATTCGAAAATGCGTATCATACGCATATCTAAGCACCCGTGGTCGACGGTTACCGCCCCACACTGCCATCAGCAGAACAAAAGCGGAGCGCCTTTCTGGTGTCACGTAGGATGCGTCCGCACCCGAATCGTTAGTGATTTTAATGTAGTCCGTGCTGCGCACGATCGACAAATGTATACGTCGATAATATCGGCAGCCCTGATCTTCACTTCCTCTCGCAGAAAACGCTCCACCTTCTGCGGTTTGACCCCCTGTGGACCCCCTCCCCCATGGGCAAATCTCATACCAGACGAGCGTAACCCCAAATGTTGGCGCGGTAGTGTAATTATAGTGTACGCGTGCGCGGAGACAGTTACAACGTTGTTTGGTCTTTGGGGTACTCAACTGCGCACTCATCAGTGCCCATGCAAAGTCCAGTGTCTTTTGACACAGTCCACTTTATCCACTGTCACGAATGATGATGATGATGATGATGATGATGATGATGCACACCAGACCTCGAAACTAATCCGCCGGGCGGATTCGTTCCGGGGACCGGCACGCCTTTCCGCTCGGGAAGCTGCGCGTTAGACCGGGCCGCTAGCCGGGCGGGTAGTGGGTACCATTAAAGGCAATATGGCTACGGAGAGTGAAGAAGAATATTAAGATTCTTATTTTTTTAAATAATTGTTCCGTTTACCTAAGGACATAGTCTTCATAATTTCGGTTTACGAGAATTAAGCTTACAGGAAAATGCTGATCCACCTCTGTATAATTGACTGTTTAAATCGTTGTTTTAAATTCTTGGATCGTTTGTGAAAACCTGAAGAACACCTACGTCGTGTGCTGCATCTGGTTTGCTACATTACTTCTGTGACATAACGTTCTACATCCATATCTACTCATTGCACAGTGCTCGGTGGAGGGTACTTTCTGCCACTAACAGTAACACGCTTTCCTGTTTTGCCTCTGTGTTCTCCTGGCACTGTGTTCATTATATGAGATGTACGTTGGGGAAATAGAATCGTTCAGTAATCTGTAGCAAATACCGGTTAGCCAAACATCCTCAACAGCGTTTCGCGAAAGGAACATCCTCTTCCGACAGATGATTTCCTCTTGAGTTCGTAGTGCATTCCCGCAGTTATCTCGTACTGATCGAACGAACCCGTAACAAATCCGGCAGCACCCCTCAATGATAGCTTCAGTATCCTTCTCTGGTCCAACCTGTCGGCAGTCTTAAACAGGCAAGAAGTTCTCAAGAATTGGAGGCAAGAAAGGTCTATGCTCCACATCCTTTACGGAAGCGCTATAGTATTTTCCCAATAAACTGAAGTCAGCTATTCATCATTGTTACAAATTACCTTACCATCTCGACTCCTCGATGACGCTCCAACGTAAACAATTAAATCATCAGCCAACAGTTGTTACTTCTCCTATCTAACATACGTATAATGAGAACAGGAAGAGTCCTATCACCAGTCCTTGAAAAAATTTTAACGTTACGTTTCTCTCTGGCGAATACTCACCTACTGAACTTTTATCTTTCAAAAACATTTGTAGATAGTCACATGATTAAGAACCTATTCCATGTCCTCAGCTCTTTGTTAAATAATCTGCAGAGGTACAGCTGCAAAAGTGCCGGAAATCTATGAACATGAAACCCGCCTGTTGCCTTCGTTCATCGTTCGTAAGATATCGTTTGTGGAAAGGGCGAGCTGGGCTCCTCACTGGCGGTGCTTTGTAAATCCGTGCTGATTTATGGACGGAATATTTTCTCCCGCTGGGAAATGCATTGTGTGCAAGGACCCTGCACAAACGTTATATGGATATTGGTCCATAATTTTGCGCTTCCGTTGTTTTCGCCTCTTATATACAGGAGTAACCCGGGCTTTTCTTTCGGCCACATGGGGCTGCTCGCTTTGCGAGATATTCACGATAAGAAAGGACTCAATTCCGCAGAGTACTCTCTGTAAAACGGAACTGGAATTCCATGTGAATGTGTAACGTAGTTCTGGTTCTACAGTTGCAGTTGCTTCTCATCGCCTGCGACGGTTATTATTATGTCATCCATTTGAGGATTTGTGTGGCGATCGAACGACGAAGGTATCTCTCTAGAATCTTCCCGTGCGAATGAACTTTTAATACCTTTTTGAGACAAATCTTTTGTTATTACTTATTCCAGTCTCGGGCTGTACAATGATAACAATTCGTCACGTGAGTAACTTACCAAGGGATCATTTGTTCAAAGGGAGAGAGTAGGGAGGACTAGGAACAGAGGATGTTCTTTTTTTGTTTTTGCGGGTTATTTGCTGTTTCGGCTGGTTTACGCAACCTAGTATCCAAGGCTCTCGATTCTTATACAAATCTTCTTTCACATCTATTCTTTGGATACCCTTCTCCATTCGAATTTTCCATTCTGCACAGTATCTTCATCTCTTACTGGTGTATGGAGGTTGAAAATAAAGTAAATGTTATGACCATCGTTTGTTACCTAATCTCATCGTATCCCTGTACAATTTTAGATGTCGTATTTCGCCTCTTTGGTGACGTTCATTTGAGTTTCCATTTCCTTCCTGATCGATATATTTTGGGAACTTCCCTTGCCCTGAAGCTCTGCCATTTCTTCCCAAAAATCCATTTCCGAGGCATCAGGTCTTCTTATGTCTTGATTTTGTCATTTCCCTGGATTCCGCTCCATACATACAACTGATTCATATAACTTTCTTTTCTTCTTAATCTTATCCATCCAAAGAATGAAGTTGGACATATTGATTAATTGCTTAGCTTGTGCTGTCTTCTTTCTTTCTTGTTTGGCAGACCGCTGATCTGAGATCACAACTACCAGATATTTATACCTTCCACCTGCCTCATTGGTATTTACATCTATGATAATGTCATGTGATTTACTTCCTATACAGGCATATTTTGTTTTAGAGCAGTTTGTTGTTAGTCTGGCCTAATTCTATGTTTCTACGACTTTATTCATCATACTCTATATCATAGTCATCTGTAGCCAATATTATTTGACTATCGACGAACGGTAAACTGAAACGATAATCTCCATCTGTATGTAGGTCCATTCCTCCACACTTTTTCATCGATTCTTTAAGAACTTGCTTCATATAAACTTGAACAGAGTAGATGCTTTTACACCGCCCTTGCCTAAGGTTGACCTGTGTATTTATTGTGCTCTCGCCAAGGTATCATTGTAGATTCTTTATTGGTACAGTGTAATATGCTTTACGTAAATCTATGAAAATAATATGTGTATCTCTCCCCCGGGCTCTCTTGTCTAGTATGTCTCTCATAGTAAGTGGGATCGGCTGTGGAAATGCCACTCTGTTCTTCTTCTATTATGATATCAATCTCCAGGTGATCTATTATAATTCGACCATACAGCCTTCCCACTGCTGCTGTAAGGCTATTGCCCCTATCGTTGTTGTAATCATTTTTAATAGATTGCTACGAAATCCTGTCAAACGGCTTTTTATTTATTCTTTTGGAGGATCTCCTTCCTAGATCGAACATAATTTCAATTATTTTTAGGTTGTCTTATGTTGCACATTTTGTCTGCTCTTTGTAATTTCTTCCTGGACCTGGATGCTTTCCATTTCCATTCTTCTTATTGAGTTTTGATAACTTGTTAAGGGAAACATTTGGCGCTATCCTCTCCTTAACCGTACACGATTCTGTCTGTGAGAACTATTCTCGAACATACTTTTACTTCATCCATTTCTCCATTTTTACCAGTGGTAAATTTGTGTTGTTTTCTCCTGTTTTCTTAGGTGCTTTACTATTTCCTCGGCTGTTTTTGATCTTATTCTTACAAATGCGTATATCTCTCTAGTCCCTAATATTTCTGTCGTCTGATTCTAACGTACAGTTTCTAATTATCATGATCTTTTACAGCTAAACATTTTTCATATGCCTTCCCTTAATCTTGCACCTGCGCTTCCATATTCTGATGCCACCAGTTGTTCTGGTAGCTTTATTTAGAGATTAGACCTAATGCTCCACAGACGGTCTCATATAATACATGTTTTACCTATTGGCACATAACTTCAGCTGAGCCTTCCTTATCTTCTTTATTTTTCTCTACCAAACATAATTTGTATAGGAATCGAATGCACTCATCCCTGAGAGGCGCTAAGGTTTATTTTTGTTCTTCAAGGGCATTGTTTGTGTTCTGAGTCTTCTCCATTGTTTTCTTTTTTTTCATTTTATATATTTAAGGAATATTTCTGCCTTTACCAGCAGATGATGTGCTACGCTGCGCTCCTTTGTGGACTCATATCGTAGTCCAAAGTCAAGATCTTTGCCATAATGTAATGTTGTTTATTATAGAACAAAGTTGTCATGTAGGTTGAAAAAAAAATCTGTATTTATGGATACATTTCTGGCGATCTTCAGTTCATATTCTCTGTGTATATAGACCAACCTCTCGTCATTGTTATTAGCTATAATCTCTCTAAAAGACCGCACTTCCTGGTGCTCTTGCGACCTGCGCATCCTTGCATGTAGGTCTCCAAGCAGTATTATTTCTTTTCTTTTGCTTACATTCGTTGGAGCGTTATCATCCTGTCCTGAAAGTCATCTTTACTACTCATTTCCATATCATCTCTTGATACATTTTTTTAAATTTTTGAATCTGACGTCTTCTGACTTCTTTTATATGGCTCGCCACGAATTCCTTTCTCTGACCGGAGTAGGACTTGCACCCTACGTCTTCAATTATTTGTGGGTTGTATTCCGATCTCTGTTTTTACCTACAGTTTTTACGCTGACATCTCCCTCTAATACCATGGATGTTATTCCCTGTTAACATGTGTCATCTTGTCCCTTCTTCAGGTCAGAGTTTTCCATATTTTACTTTCCTCCCTGATTCTGCAGAGAATTTCCTTATTCCTTACCTGTCGGATGATCTACTTCTCATATTTCGTCTATAGCACCACTTGTCAAACCCTTCGATTTCATCTTTTCTGGCTTTCTTACAGTCCAAGATTTACTACCATATAATGCCGTTGTCGAAACGTACATTCTCAGAACGTTCTTCCCCAAATTAAGGCTCATGTTTAACGCTAACAGTCTTTCCTCAACTGGAAATTGCCCTCTTTGCATGCGATAGCTTGCTTATTATGTCCTCCTTGCTTCATTTATTATTTTGTTTCCGAGGTAGAAGTATTCCTTACCTTCCTCTACATCGTGGTCACCAATTTCGATGTTACGGTTGTCGCTAATCTCGTTTCTGCAACTGCCAATTACCTTCTTATTTCTTCGGTTCACTCTCAGTCCATATTCTCTTCTCGTTCTACTGTTTAATCCGTTCAACACTTCTTGTAACTCTCCTTCGCTGTCATTGAGGACAGCAATATCATCAGTGTATCTCATCATTGATCCTTTCACGCTGAGTTTTAATTCAATTCCTGAACCTTTCCTGTGTTTCAGTCATTTCTTCTTCGATGTGTAGACTGAGCAGTGGAGGTGGAAGACTACATCTTTGTTTTGTCCCGATTTAATCCGAACCCTTCGTTTTTGATCTTATAGTTCACACTTGGTTCTTGTGCATAATACACTCCTGGAAATTGAAATAAGAACACCGCGAATTCATTGTCCCAGGAAGGGGAAACTTTATTGACACATTCCTGGGGTCAGATACATCACATGATCACACTGACAGAACCACAGGCACATAGACACAGGCAACATAGCATGCACAATGTCGGCACTAGTACAGTGTATATCCACCTTTCGCAGCAATGCAGGCTGCTATTCTCCCATGGAGACGATCGTAGAGATGCTGGATGTAGTCCTGTGGAACGGCTTGCCATGCCATTTCCACCTGGCGCCTCAGTTGGACCAGCGTTCGTGCTGGACGTGCAGACCGCGTGAGACGACGCTTCATCCAGTCCCAAACATGCTCAATGGGGGACAGATCCGGAGATCTTGCTGGCCAGGGTAGTTGACTTACACCTTCTAGAGCACGTTGGGTGGCACGGGATACATGCGGACGTGCATTGTCCTGTTGGAACAGCAAGTTCCCTTGCCGGTCTAGGAATGGTAGAACGATGGGTTCGATGACGGTTTGGATGTACCGTGCACTAATCAGTGTCCCCTCGACGATCACCAGTGGTGTACGGCCAGTGTAGGAGATCGCTCCCCACACCATGATGCCGGGTGTTGGCCCTGTGTGCCTCGGTCGTATGCAGTCCTGATTGTGGCCCTCACCTGCATGGCGCCAAACACGCATACGACCATCATTGGCACCAAGGCAGAAGCGACTCTCATCGCTGAAGACGACACGTCTCCATTCGTTCCTCCATTCACGCCTGTCGCGACACCACTGGAGGCGGGCTGCACGATGTTGGGGCGTGAGCGGAAGACGGCCTAACGGTGTGCGGGACCGTAGCCCAGCTTCATGGAGAGGGTTGCGAATGGTCCTCGCCGATACCCCAGGAGCAACAGTGTCCCTAATTTGCTGGGAAGTGGCGGTGCGGTCCCCTACGGCACTGCGTAGGATCCTACGGTCTTGGCGTGCATCCGTGCGTCGCTGCGGTCCGGTCCCAGGTCGACGGGCACGTGCACCTTCCGCCGACCACTGGCGACAACATCGATGTACTGTGGAGACCTCACGCCCCACGTGTTGAGCAATTCGGCGGTACGTCCACCCGGCCTCCCGCATGCCCACTATACGCCCTCGCTCAAAGTCCGTCAACTGCACATACGGTTCACGTCCACGCTGTCGCGGCATGCTACCAGTGTTAAAGACTGCGATGGAGCTCCGTATGCCACGGCAAACTGGCTCACACTGACGGCGGCGGTGCACAAATGCTGCGCAGCTAGCGCCATTCGACGGCCAACACCGCGGTTCCTGGTGTGTCCGCTGTGCCGTGCGTGTGATCATTGCTTGTACAGCCCTCTCGCAGTGTCCGGAGGAAGTATGGTGGGTCTGACACACCGGTGTCAATGTGTTCTTTTTTCCATTTCCAGGAGTGTATATATTATGCGTCTTTCTCTGTTATTCTCAGAATTTCTAACGTCTTGCACCACATTTCATTGTTGGACACCTCTTCGAGGTCGACAGTTCCTCAAGTGTTGATCCATTTTAAATGTCAATCTCAGAAGATTTCCGAAAGCCAAACTGATCGTAGCCTAACATACCCTTAATTTTTTCCATTCCTCTGTGCATTATTCTTGTCAACAACTTGGCTGCATGATCCGTTAAGCTGATAGGAAGGTAGGTCTCACAATTATTTTCCCTTGCTGCTTGTGTGAACGATGTCTCCAGAGTCATAGATTTTGAGCACCAACTTCAATAGTCGCTAGCTTGCCACTTCTAATGATTTCAGAAATTGCAAAGTATTGTTACGTATCTCTTCTGCCTTATTTGAACGCAAGTCTTCCTCAGTTCTACTAGCTCCTGAGTCGAATACCGGATCCTCTATGCCTCTCATATTGACTCCAGTTTCTTCCTCATTCACGTCATCAGACGAGTCGTTCTCCTCGTGGAGGCCTTCAGTGTACTCTTTCCGCCTATCTGCTTAATAGTGTAATTTCCATTGCACTCATAATGGTGACGTCCTCGATTTTAATGTCACCGAAACTTGTTTTGACTTATCTGTATGCTGTCATTCCGACATCCATTGCTTCTCCAACTTCTTCACATTTATCATGCAGTGATTTCGCTTTGGATTCCCTTCGCATACTACGAATTGCACTCCTTTCTTCTTCTTCTGTAGTGGTCAATCCAAGGATTGGTTTGCAACAGCTACAATGGCAGCTTGTCTCCATTCTGTGCGTCTTTCAGCTTTTCTCTTCATTTCTTTATAGATGTTACATCCCACATCTTTCACGATTTGATCCATGTACCTCAGTCGTGGTCTTCCTCTTGGTCTTTTTCCCTCGACATATCCCTCTATGATTGTGTTCAGGAGTCCTTTATGTCTTAATAGATGTCCTGTAAATTGCACTCTTCTTTTAACAATTAAACTCCAGAAGCTTCTCTTCTCACCTGCTCTTTCCAGAACCACTTCGCTTGTGACCTTGTCGATACATTTTATTTTGAGCATGCGTCTATAGCACCACATTTCAAAAGAATTTAGCTTCTGGTCTTCCTCTGTCCCGAGAGTCCATGTTTCACACCCATAGCATGCCACACTCCACATACATGGTTTCAAAAATCTTTTTCTGATTTCAAGGCTGATGCTCTTAGATGTTAATATGTTTGTATTCTTCTTAAAAGCAGCCTTTGCTTGAGCTATTCTACTTCTCACTTCTGACTTGCTCCTTCCATCCCTGGTAATATTACTGCCCAGATAACTAAATTTATCAACTTGTTCAATCAGTTCATTGCCTACATGAACTTGGACTTTCACTTGATCTTCTTTGTCGCATGCCATTACTTTTGTTTTTGCTTTATTAATTCTCATATTATATTCTTCACCCATAACTTTATCCATTCTATTCAGTAGGACTACAAGATCTTCTTCACTTTCAGCCAGGACAGCTATATCATCGGCATATCTTATCATATCTATTCGTTGCCCATGAATTACTACACCTGTCTGTGAATTTTCCCTTACTTTTTTCAGGGCCTCTTCAATGTACACGTTAAAGATAACGGTATAGTGAGCAACCTTGTCGGACATCTTTCCGTATCTGCACCTCTTCTTGTTTTGTCCGTCCACGGATAACTGCTGTCTCGTTTTTGTACAGGTTCCATATCATTTTTCTATCTTTATAGTCTATTCCTACTTTTTTGAGTACCTCAAACATCTTATCCCATTTAACATTATCAAAGGCTTTCTCTACATCTACGAAAGCTATGTATGTTTTCAGGTTCTTATCTAGTCGTTTCTCTATTATTAGTTTTAGAGCAAATATTGCTTCTCTGGTTCCTCTATCTTTCCGGAATACAAACTGGTCTTCGGAGAGTGTAGCTTCGACTTTTTGTTCTATGCGTTTTAGGATAATTGAGGTTAATATTTTAGGGGCGTGAGTAACTAGGCTGAGCGTCCTATAATTTTAACATCTTGTAGCATTTGCCTTCTTTGGAATGGGGATCATAATGTTTTTCCCAAAGTCTGTAGGAATTTTACCCTGCTCGTACATGTTGAAAACAAGATTATACAACTGATTCAGTTTTGCTCCTCCAGATTTCAGAAGTTCGGCTGGGATATTGTCTATACCACGCGATTTGTTGTTTTTCAATTTTTTCAGAGCTAGTTCAAACTCTTCCTTTAATATAGGAATTGCATTCCTAAGTTACTTATATTTATGTATTAGTGAATTACATTGGACATGCTATACTTCCTTCTTTCTTCGATCCACTGAACAATACCTTCTGTTATCCAAGGTTTCCTCGCAGTTACCTTCTGTGTACGTATGTATGTATGTCTCTCCAAATTCTGTCACTGCGCTTTTTAGAAGTAGCCGCTTCACTTCAACTGAACTGCCTGCTTTGTTGTTCATTATGGCAGCATTTGTGTAGCATCAAAGAACTTCAAACGCCTTTCACCATTTACTCAGTATTTCAGTATCCCACTTTTTTCACACTGATTCTCCCGCACGAGTCTCTTAAATTTCAGCTTACTCTCCAGCAATTATGATCCGAGCCTAAATCTGCTTCTGGGTACGCCTTACAATAGTTTCTGATTTCAGAATCTCTGCCCGAATTTCGTGTAGTTCAGCCAGAATCTTCTTGTATCTCACGTTTTCCAAGTATACCTCTGTCTCTTGTGATTTGTGAACAGTTTTTTCACTAATATTACTTGAAATTTGTTGCAGATCTCAGTCTTTTGCTTTTCATTCTCACCACCAAGTCTCTAAGAAGTTTCCTGTAACTCTTTGTTCTATTCTTTCTCTTATTACAGCGTTCCACTCTCCCATGATAATGTAATAATCAGCTCCTTTTACAGACAGAATTACCCATCAATATCCTAACATACTTCCTGCGTCGCCACATTTTCTGCCTGTGACGCCGGTACCAATACCTGAAATATTGCTGTTGGTGTCGGTTTGCTGTCATGTCACTCAACTATTCGCAGTAATCCACTCTCTGTCGTATCTTGCTATTCTTACCGAATCCTACTCGCATTTTTCCATTTTCTGTTGGTGTTGATATTACCCTACATTCGTCTCACCACAAATCGTTATCTTCTTTCCATTTCACTTCACTGACCCACTATATCTAGACGAAGCCTCAGCAACTAGCTTGTCTGCCACTCCGACTCGTAGTACCCCTTCGTTAGTTATTCCATATTTTTCTCATGGTCACCATCCCCTTGGGAGTCCCTGCCGTAGATCCTAATTGGGGAATAATGCGTAATCTTTTGTCGATGGAGTGAACATTATGACACTTTTCCAGTTGTAGGCCACGTGTCCTGCGGATTCACATTATGATTGTCTAATGGAGTAGTTTCCATTGCCTTCTGTATCCTCACTCCATCAATCATTGCTGAATCTTCCACCTTTTAGGACAGTTCTCCACCCTGCAGGCATCTGCGTGCTCTGAACATCTGTCCGCTCCTCCGGAGTCTTTGACAAGGCTCTCCCGCCGGAAGTTCGAGTCCTCCCTCGGACATTGGTGTGTGTGTGTGTGTGTGTGTGTGTGTGTGTGTGTGTGTGTGTGTGTGTGTGTGTGTGTGTGTGTGTGTGTGTGTTTGTGTGTGTGTGTCTGTGTGTGTGTGTGTGTGTGTGTGTTTGTTTGTGTGTGTGTGTAGTTCTTAGTATAAGTTAGTTTAAGTAGTGTGTAAGTTGCTACAGTCGCAGGTTAGAATCCTGCCTAGGGCATGGATGTTTGTGATGTCCTTAGGTTAGTTAGGTTTAACTAGTTCTAAGTTCTAGGGGACTAATGACCTCAGCAGTTGAGTCCCATAGTGCTCAGCACCATTTGAACCATTTTTTTGAGTGTGTAAGTCTAGGGACCGATAACCTCAGCAGTTTGTTCCCTTAGGAATTCACACATATTTGAACATTGGACAAGGCCGTTGGTAGAGTAAGGTTGACGATTTACACCGGGAGTTTACGGTTGCTATCGGTTCGCTCAAGAGGACGTCGTTATCAGGAGAAAGAAAACTGGCGGAGCGTGGAATGTCAGATCCCTTAATCGGGCAGGTAGGTTAGAAAACTTAAAAGGGGAAATGGATAGGTTAAAGTTAGATATAGTGGGAATTAGTGAAGTTCGGTGGCAGGAGAAACAAGACTTTTGGTCAGGTGAATACAGGGTTATAAATAAAAAATCAAATAGGGGTAATGCAGGAGTAGGTTTAATAATGAATAAAAAAAAATAGGAGTGCGGGTAAGCTACTACAAACAGCATAGTGAACGCATTATTGTGGCCAAGATAGACACGATGCCCACACCTACTACAATAGTACAAGCTTATATGCCAACTAGCTCTGCAGATGATGAAGAAACTGATGAAATGTATGATGAGATAAAAGAAATTATTCAGGTAGTGAAGGGAGACGAAAATTTAATAGTCATGGGTGACTGGAATTCATCAGTAGGAAAAGGGAGAGAAGGAAACATAGTAGGTGAATATGGATTGGGGGAAAGAAATGAAAGAGGAAGCCGTGTGGTAGAATTTTGCACAGAGCATAACTTAATCATACCTAACACTTGGTACAAGAATCATAAAAGAAGGTTGTACACATGGAAGAATCCTGGGAATACTAGAATATAATGGTAAGACAGAGATTTAGGAACCAGGTATTAAATTGTAAGACATTTCCAGGGGCAGATGTGGACTCTGACCACAATCTATTGGTTATGAGCTGTAGATTAAAACTGAAGAAACTGCAAAAAGGTGGAAATTTAAGGAAATGGGATCTGGACCAACTGATTAAACCAGAGGTTGTACAGAGTTTCAGGGAGAGCATAAGGGAACAATCGTCACAAATGGGGTAAAGAAATACAGTAGAAGAAGAATGGGTAGCTCTGAGGGATGAAGTAGTGAAGGCAGCAGAGGATCAAGTAGATAAAAAGACGAGGGTTAGTAGAAATCCTTGGGTAACAGAAGAAATATTGAATTTAATTGATGAAAGGAGAAAATTTAAAAATGCAGTAAATGAAGTAGGCAAAAAGGAATACAAACGTCTCAAAAATGAGATCGACAGGAAGTGCAAAATGGCTAAGCTGGGATGGCTAGAGGACAAATGTAAGGATGTAGAGGCTTATCTCACTAGGGGTAAGATAGATACAGCTTACAGGAAAATTAAAGAGACCTTTGGAGAAGAGAGAACCACTTGCATGAATATCAAGAGCTCAGATGGAAACCCAGTTCTAAGCAAAGAAGGGAAAGCAGAAAGGTGGATGGAGTATATAGAGGGTATATACAAGGGCGACGTACCTGAGGACAATATTCTGGAAATGGAAGAGAATGTAGATGAAGACGAAATGGGAGATACAATACTGTGTGATGAGTTTGACAGAGCACTGAAAGACCTGAGTCGAAACAAGGCCCCGGGAGTAGACAACATTCCATTTGAACTACTGACGGCCTTGGGAGAGCCAGTCCTGAGAAAACTCTACCATCTGGTGAGCAAGATGTATGAGACAGGCGAAATACCCTCAGACTTCAAGAAGAATATTATAATTCCAATCCCAAAGAAAGTAAGTGTTGACAGATGTGAAAATTACCGAACAATCAGTCTAATAAGCCACAGCTGCAAAATACTAACACGAATTCTTTACAGAAAAATGGAAACACTAGTAGAAGCCAATCTTGGGGAAGATCTGTTTGGATTCCGTAGAAATATTGGAACACGTGAGGCAATACTGACCTTACGACTTATCTTAGAAGAAAGATTAAGGAAAGGCAAACCTATGTTTCTAGCATTTGTAGACTTAGAGAAAGCTTTTGGCAATGTTGACTGGAATACTCTCTTTCAAATTCTAGAGCTCGCAGGGGTAAAACACAGGGAGCGAAAGGCTATTTACAATTTGTACAGAAACCAGATGGCAGTTATAATAGTCGAGGGGCATGAAAGGGAAGCAGCGGTTGGGAAGGAAGTGAGACAGGTTGTAGTCTCTCCCCGATGTTATTCAATCTGTATATTGAGCAAGCAGTAAAGGAAACAAAAGAACAATTCGGAGTAGGTATTAAAATCCATGGAGAAGAAATAAAAACTTTGAGGTTCGCCGATGACATTGTAATTCTGTCAGAGACAGCGAAGGACTTGAAAGAGCAGTTGAATGGAATGGACAGTGTCTTGAAAGGAGGATATAAGATGAACATCAACAAAAGAAAAACGAGGATAATGGAATGTAGTCGAATTAAATATGGTGATACTGTGGGAATTGGATTAGGGAATGAGACACTTAAAGTAGTAAAGGAGTTTTGCTATTTGGGGAGCAAAATAACTGATTATGGTCGAAGTAGAGAGGATATAAAATGTAGACTGGCAATGGCAAGGAAAGCGTTTCTGAAGAAGATAAATTTGTTAAAATCGAGTATAGATTTAAGTGTCAGGAAGTCGTTTCTGAAAGTATTTGTATGGAGTGTAGCCATGTACGGAAGTGAAACGTGGACGATAAATAGTTTGGACAAGAAGAGAATAGAAGCTTTCGAAATGTGGTGCTACAGAAGAATGCTGAAGATTAGATGGGTAGATCACATAACTAATGAGGAGGTATTGAACAGAATTGGGGAGAGGAGGAGTTTGTGGCACAACTTGACAAGAAGAAGGGACCGGTTGGTAGGACATGTTCTGAGGCATCAAGGGATCACAAATTTAGCCTTGGAGGACATTGTGGAAGGTAAAAATCATAGATGGAGACCAAGAGATGAATACACTAAGCAGATTCAGAAGGACGTAGGTTGCAGTAAGTACTGGGAGATGAAGAAGCTTTCACAGGATAGAGTAGCATGGAGAGCTGCATCAAACCAGTCTCAGGACTGAAGACCAGAACAACAACATCGGTTCGTTTATTATTTCTCAATTTATATGTTGTTTTCCACTTTTCGTGTAATGCGAGCGATGCTCCCGTTTTTACTATTCTTGATTTTTCTGCTCCGCTATAAAAGTAGATATACTTTCCAATTTGTTTATATTATGTCAATTTTTTGTCTCAGAAACGACAGTTGTGCCCTCCTGATCCAATTTTTCGAAGACCTCTTCTTTCTTAATATTTAATCATTGGTATGTTACACGTCCCTGTATTCCAAGTCTGTTTTCGTTATCTGGTTCGTGTTATGCCTTTGGTCCGAATACGAGCTTACTTTGAGGTTCCTCTGCGGGCTTGTTAATTTACCAGAAGAAGGGATTCAGATGCATCGTCCCAACCCGCAACCTGAAGGATCAGGACTTTTCCGTCCACAATTTTCTCATCTACACTTTGATAGTAATAAAATATTTACAATATACAACTGACTGCAAGATATACCTTCTCAAAGCGAAAACTAGTAACGATTACTTAACTGCTGGCGCAAGTAAGTCAGACGTACTGTAAAAGGAGTTTAAATGAAATTCACTTGCAACTATAATCCGTCAATGGCAAACTGGTCAACGGCTGTCGTAAATGTAGACAAAACAATCGGTAAGAAGTAATCTTCAAATCGAACTAATGTTATACAAGTGCAAAATGGCAGAAACTGGAGCCCGAACAAAGCCAAAATGACACAGAGCAGGAAGAAGAGGCATATCAGAATACGTCGAAAAAGACTAAGTGAAATCTTTTCCTTTTTTCCTTTTTAAGAATGGTGTGGGCATGTCTTCTAAAATCAGTGTGTCTAAATTGCAATCTGCAGGAATGTATGGACAGTTGTGTAGATGCTGATCTATGTGTCCTACTTCATACTCTACTTGTTTTAATGAGAACCGTAAGTGCTTATTACTGTATTAAAATTTATCCTAAAGCATCAATTAGCCCGCTTCTAGCGTACATACAGGTCACACCCACCGTTAGTTACTTGTTCTTTTCCGCTCTGAGAAAGATATACATCACAATCGGTTTTATACTGTGAATACTTTTGTTTTATATTTGTGAGTATAAAGTTACCAAGTTTGTACCGTTACTAGTTAACTGCTGGCTTCAGCTTCAGCAATAAGCATCATCATCGTCTTCATCATCACCATCATCATCACCACCACCATCATCATTAGTGGCCAGATTGTATTTTGCAAAACTTGGTCTGTGTACCAATTGAGACTTTGTACGGGCTCTGATGACCGCCCAGTAATAAGAGTGCATTTATTTATTTTCACCTTCTGAGCGACTTCAGATGTGTGATGTTGTATATAAAAGTTGGTTTGATTTTGTAGATGAGTTTTTTAGTATTTGATTACCCTGTTTTTTTGTTTTTTTTTTAACAGATGTTCTGATGACTGCTTGCTAAGATGTCGATACAGGCAATGGTACTCTGTGTGTCACAGGCTAAACTATGCCGCTGACCATTGTGTCTGAGACACAAGTAATGATACCCAATAACAAAATTTTATTTATTGTACGAATACAGAGTAGAATTAAATGAGGAGTGGATCTGGGTGGTAACAGGATGCGTACCAGTTCCTCATGATGCCATTCTTATACGGCCATAGCCCATGATTTTAAACATTTCGTTAATAATTTTGTATAACTGTAAATTATGTAAGAGTAACCATTTCAAAAAAAAAAAAAAACAACGATTTCAAAAGAATAAGTAATGTACTAAGAACTTCTAATCATAGGAAGTTATAGTTATGTCAGATTTTGTTTGTGGAAGTCTGTAAATAGTCGCGACAAAAGCTTTTCGCCCACATTTTGTCATTTTGTTTCATTTCATCTTGTCTCTCGCTGTACGTATTGTGTTAGCCCGTGTGAGTGTTTATAACGTTTAAATGTGAAAATATATAGTGTGAAAGTATTAAGAACCCTAATTTATCTTCCGCCTTATCTAAAAGTAGTTATATTTGTGAAAGGCAAAAGTTTCATTATGGAAAAGAATTGATGATAATTGAATTAAGGTAAGTTAGATGCGGAATTTCAGTGACCAGTAATTAAATCAAAAATGAAACTTTATTTTTGATCGCTATGCTACGCAGCACAGCGAATGTCATCTTTTTATCAAATCGAAGGGAAGTTAACATAGGCATGGGATCTTTGACTGCCAGCATTAATGAACATTGATTTTATGATAATTTACAACAATAATTTTTGATGTGAATTTAACTATTTGCACGAATGTACAATTCAAATTAACTGTACATTCGTGCAAATAGTTAAATTCACATAAAAAATTATTGTTGTAAATTATCATAAAACAGGACTTGCTTAAAAATTATCATCTTTATTCATTGATTAATCCGTCGAAGTTAAAGAGACAAAAAGACTATTAAATATTCAGTTCCACTTAAAACCCTGTTTTATGACGAATTTTGAAGACAGTAAATTGTGACGTCTTCTTGCAAAGAAAATTAACAATTACCACGCCCTGAGATCAGAAAGGAAATCAAATTAACGACGAATAACCACTACCAACTAATCAAGATTACGAGAGCTTCACAGTCGCAACCCGTTACCGGATGATTTCAGTGCGTGAGAGATAGGGATAGTACAATAGTCGAACAACCTCTGTATCTAGGTAGGACGGCACAGTAGGGCGCATGACGGAAGAGTGTTGTACTTGGTGCAGAGTGTACCTAGGAACACGCGAATTTTCCTGGCAGATGTTTCAACCCAGTGATTGATTTTTGAATCAGCTAAAGGAATGCACGCTGGAAATCGCCATAAGCAGCTTCCATTATTTTCTACTGTATTCGCTCTTCGAGACTTGAGGTTGTGTTTTATGCAGCGTTTTCAAATAGTATGAGTTATTCATTTAAACGGTGTATACTATATTACAGCTATATGGAGGATATTATTAATTCTTATGTGAGTAAAATTGTGTATATCCTTAAAACTAGTTAATAATGTGTGGACAGTTAAGCCTACTTCGTCGATCACTCACCACGTTTTATCTCGAGTGGAAGGAGGTGTCGTAAACACATGATAATTGCAAATGAACTGAATTTCTTTGTTGTCTTACCAACGTTCCCTGTTTTGAAACTGAAAATTTGTGATGGTTGCTACTATTTCAGAATATAAACTTAACTTGTTTTTGATATAGGCGTAGTTATTTTTAATTTGATTTCACTTACTGGTTATTAATATTTGGCCAACAAAAATGTCACACATAGATCATTAAATGCACCGATGAGAAATTTTTTTGACTACAACACCACGAAATTTGAAGAGAATATTTGTTCCTAGGTACATAACAATATTGTACCTAGGAACAATTTTTTATAATTGGAAGAAAGCTTAGTTTTCTGGATTAATTTTTCTATTTTGAGAAAAATGCTGCAGCATGCATAAATGCTATCAGTTCAGAATGGAATAAGAAAATATATTAAGCTTCTATTACAGGACTGCGTATGGGCAAAAGCCTGAAAAGTGTTACAAGACACAACACTGAGTAATATGTGGTCTTGCGCTATGTGGTTAAAAGAAGACGTCACAGACACCTCAATGATAGGTACTCAATGACTGGTGATAATACATCATAAATGTAACGGTTCCTGTCCACATTACATTCTAAGTAATCCAGAAGAAGTTGTTTTCTGTACCCAACATGGTTCAAAAATGGCTCTGAGCGCTATGGGACTTAACGTCTGAGGTCATCAGTCCCCTAGAACTTAGAACTACTTAAACGTAACTAACCTAAGGACATCACACACATCCATGCCCGAGGCAGGATTCGAACCTGCGACCGTAGCGGTCGCGCAGTTCTAGACTGTAGCGCCCAGAACCGCTCGGCCACTCCGACCAACATACTCAGGTGAAAAGTATGTCTGTCCTCTCGGGCACTAGTCGCATGGGGACTGTGAGATCCTTCATGACGTCAAGTATGGCAGTGCTGAAACCACGGATTCCAAACGCGTACGCCATTCGTGCGGTCGTGACCAGTGCGATCGCAGAAAAGTAAACTGGGGTCTCTACAGTCCACAGTCCTGTCACAGCCAGTGGTAGATGCTTCTTTTCCTATAGAGGGCATAACACGCTTTTCTCACAAAAAGTAACATCCAAATGCGTTTTCTGAATAAGAAGATCCGTGTAGCCTTTCCTTGTATACGCTGTGCCTATAGTCATACCTACGGTGGTGTTCAATAAGTAATGCAACACTTTTTTTCTGAAAGCAGGTTGGTTTTATACAGGATTTCAATACCATCTTATTCCCCACTCCTTTGAGCATAATATCCGTTCAGTGCGGCTTCCATACGACACCTTATTGGGAGAACTTGTATACCCGCGTGGTACCGCTCTACTCGTTGACGTCAGAGCCAACATCTTGCTCCACCAATAACCTCTGTATGATCCACATTATCCACATACTGCTTCACTTGGAGATAATCCTTTATTGGGCCATAAAGATGACAGTCGGAAGATGTGAGATCCGAGTAGTAGGATTTTTAAGAGAGAACAGTCCACTGAAATTTTGTGAGCTCCTCTCGGATGCGCAGATTTGTGTGAGGCCTTGCTTAGTAATGGAGAACGAGAAGACCGTTTCCATTTCTGTGGCAACGAGCACGTGGACATCGTTTCTTCAATTTCCTGAGTGCAGAACAATATACTTGAGAGTTGACTGTTGCGTCATGTGGAAGTACATCAAACAGAATAACTACTTCAGAGCCAAAGAAGACCGTCGCCTTGACTTTAACGGCTGAGTGTGCGACTTTGAACTTTCTGCCCGGAGAAGAGATGAACTGGTGCCACTCCATGTACTGTTATTTCGTTTCCGCTTGAAGTGATGAACCACTGTTTCATCGCTTGTGACGATGTTCGACTGAATATTATCACGATCGGCTTCGTGCCGCGCAAGCAATTCCGCACAGATAATCCTTCGTTGCTCTTTATGTTTTTCAGTTAGGCTGTGAGGAACGCAAGGGTCACACACTTTGAGTACCCCAACTGGTGGACGAGTGTTTCAGCAGTGTCAACGGAGACGTTGAACACCAACGTGTTTGGCTGCTATCCTTCGATCTTCTCGAGTGATAGCGTCGCATATTCCAACATTGCAGGCTCAGAGCTGTATGCGAGCGGCCAGCAAGCGGGAGATCGGACAAGTTGGTGCGACCTTGCTGCGATGATGGTTGATTTTTCGCCAAAAGACTCACCGCGATTTTGTTAACTACCAGGTCTTCGTAGATGATCTGCAAGCACCTGTGAATCTCTTCTATGCTGTGGTTTTCCTCCAAAGGAAACTCAATGACAGTTTCTGCTTGGATCGGACCTCTGTTGGAGACACCATTTTGAAGGCTATGTATAGCACCATCATCTATCGTAACTTCTTGAAACTGTAGAAACTGAACCGGGAAAGAACTTGCCCCCTTTCTAACAGCCGTGTACCGCAAGTCTCTTGAGGAACGGAAGGTTCCAAATGATTGGAAAAGAGCACAGGTAGTTCCAGTTTTCAAGAATGGTCGTCGTGCACATGCGCAGAACTATACACCTATATCTCTGACATTGATCTGTTGTAGAATTTTAGGGCATGTTTTTTGCTCGCGTATCATGTCATTTCTGCAAACCCAGAATCAAGTCTGTAGGCATCAACATGGATTCCGGAAACAGCGATCGTGTGTGACCAACTCACTTTATTTGTTCATGAGACCCAGAAAATATTAGATACAGGCTCCCAGGTAGATGCTATTTTTCTTGACTTCCGGAAGGCGTTCGATACAGTTACGCACTGTCGCCTGATAAACAAAGTAAGAGCCTACGAAATATCAGACCAGCTGTGTAACTGGATTGAAGAGTTTTTAGCAAACACAACACAGCATGTTGTTCTCAATGGAGAGACGTCTACAGACGTTAAAGTAACCTCTGGTGTGCCACAGGGGAGTGTTATGGGACCATTGCTTTTCACAATATATATAAATTACCTAGCAGATAATGTTGGAAGTTCCATGCGGCTTTTCGCGGATGATGCTGTAGTATACAGAGAAGTTGCAGAATTAGAAAATTGCAGCGAAACGCAGGAACATCTGCAGCGGATAGGCAATTGGTGCAGGGAGTGGCAAATGACCCTTAACATAGACAAATGTAATGTATTGCGAATGCATAGAATGAAGGATCCTTTATTGTATGATTATATGATAGCGGAACAAACACTGGCAGCAGTTACTTCTGTAAAATATCTGGGAGTATGCGTAGGGAACGATTTGAAGTGAAATGATCATATAAAATTAATTGTTGGTAAGGCGGGTGCCAGCTTGAGATTCATTGGGAGAGTCCTTAGAAAATTTAGTCCATCAACAAAGGAGGTGGCTTACAAAACACTCGTTCGATCTATACTTGAGTATTGCTCATCAGTGTGGGATCCGTACCAGATCGGGTTGACGGAGGAGATAGAGAAGATCCAAACAACAGCTGCGCGTTTCGCCACAGGGTTATTTGGTAAGCGTGATAGCGTTACGGAGATGTTTAGCAAACTCAAGTGGCAGACTCTGCAAGAGAGGCGCTCTGCATCGCGGTGTAGCTTGCTCGCCAGGTTTCGAGAGAGTGCATTTCCGGATGAGCTATCGAATATATTGCTTCTCCCTACTTATACCTCCCGAGGAGATCACGAATGTAAAATTAGAGAGATTCTTGTGCGCACAGAGACTTTCCGGCAGTCGTTCTTCCCGCGAATCACACGCGACTGGGACAGGAAAGGGAGGTAATGACAGTGGCACGTAGAGTGCCCTCCGCCACACACCATTGTGTGGCTTGCGGAGTATAAATATAGATGTAGATGTAGACTCTGAACAAATTCCCCCCTATTTTTCAACCGAAACTGTCCGAGAAAAAAAAAGTGTTGCTTCACTTACTGAACGCCCCTCGTACAGTGTATGATTGAAGTGAAATTCGAATCATTCGCTTGTTCGAGCAGGTAGTGCACGTATCTCGAACGTCCGCAGTTCTTTTGCACGTACTTCCGTTCACCCGCTGTCAGTATCTGCAGAATGAGAATGGAACGCAGACTCCAGCTCCGGAGGTATAATTCTGATCTCGCTGGAGCGGCTAAACTGATCACCGAGCTCTCGGAACGCTGTTAGTGCCCTCACGTGGATGGGAATTCCAGGTGGCCCGTGGCTATTCGTTAATTGCATTGGGACAGTGCGGAGGCGCGAGACACGCGGCCGACAGTGCAGCTCGGGGCCGCCACAACGCCTGCCAAATGAAGCGCGTTAACCCCGCGCGCGCCGCGAAATTAGCCCCGCCCAGGTCCATCACGGTGGCGCATCGGCGCGTGTGCGACCGCTCCTGCTCCCCGGTTGCCCAGTGCCATTAGGCACAGCGGGAGCGTAAGGGAGTACCGGCCGAGCGTATCAGTCCAGCGTTAACACGAGAGCCGCGTCTGTCTTCTTCCAAACCGTTCTTTCTCCGCCACTGTAAAATCGTGAGATGTGATGCTGCACACTGAAGTACTGGCGATAAAAGTATAAAAAATTTTGAATGCTTAGATTACGCAAGCTGAAGCGCTTTATGTTTAAATTCGTTCAGAAACATTGGTAAATAATACACTGCTGGCCATTAAAATGGCTACACCACGAGGATGACGTGCTACAGACGCGAAATTTAACCGACAGGAAGAAGATGCTGTGATATGCAAATGATTAGCTTTTAAGAGCATTCACACAAGTTTGGCGCCGGTGGCGACACCTACAGCGTGCTGACATGAGGAAAGTTTCCAACCGATTTCTCATGTACAAACAGCAGTTGACCGGCGTTGCCTCGTGAAACGTTGTTGTGATACCTCGTGTTAGGAGCAGAAATGCGTACCATCACGTTTCCGACTTCGACAAAGATCGGATTGTAGCCTATCGCGATTGCGGTTTATCGTATAGCGACATTGCTGATCGCGTTGGTCGAGATCCAATGACTGTTAGCAGAATATGGTATCGGTAGGTTCAGGAGGGTAATACGGAACGCCATGCTGGATCCCAACGGCCTCGTATCACTAGCACTCGAGATGACAGGCGGCTTATCGGCATGGCTGTAACGGATCGTGCAGCCACGTCTCGATCCCTGAGTCAACAGATGGGGACGTTTGCAAGACAACAACCATCTGCACGAACAGTTCGACGACGTTTCCTGCAGCATGGACTATCAGCTCGGAGACCATGGCTGCGGTTACCCTTGACGCTGCATCACAGACAAAACGCCTGCGATGGTGTACTCAACAACGAACCTGGGTGCACGAATGGCAAAACGTCATTTTTTCGGATGAATCCAGGTTCTGTTTACAGCATCATGATGGTCGCGTTTGGCGACACCGCGGTGAACGCACATTGGAAGCGGGTATTCGTCATCGCCATACTGGCGTATCACGCGGCGTGATGGTATGGGATGGCATTGGTTACACGCCTCGGTCACCTCTTGTTCGCATTGACGGCACTTTGAACAGTGGACGTTACATTTCAGATGTGTTACGACCCGTGGCTCTACCCTTCATTCGATCCCTACGAAACCCTACATTTCAGCAGGATAATGCAGGGCCGCATGTTGCAGGTCTTGTACGGGCCTTTCTGGATACAGAAAATGTTCGACTGCTGCCCTGGCCAGCACATTCTCCAGATCTCTCACCAATTGAAAACGTCTGGTCAATGGTGATCGAGCAACTGACTCGTCACAACACGCCAGTCACTACTCACGATGAACTGTGGTATCGTGTTAAAGCTGCATGGTCAGCTGTACCTGTACATGCCATCCAAGCTCTGTTTGACTCAATGCCCAGGCGGATCAAGGCCGTTATTACGGCCAGAGGTAGTTATTCTGGATACTGATTTCTGAGGATCTATGCACCCAAATTGCGTGGAAATGTAATCACATGTCAGTTCTACTATGATATATTTGTCCAATGAATACCCGTTTATCATCTGCATTTCTTCTTGGTGTAGCAATTTTAATGGCCAGTAATGTAAATGTCCAGATTTGGATATACAGGATTATTCACAAATATCTCTAGTGTTTGGAGAAACGGCATGTATCTTTGGATACGGCATCTCTCCAAGTTTCGATTAGTAGTAAGCGTCGTGGTGTAATGGTACTAAGAGGAAAGCATGTCAGAGCATGTAGACCAGGGACAGCTAAGGTTCTGGCTCGCGAGCAGTGAGCTGGCAGGAGTGCCGCAGTTCTCTCACACGTCCGCACTCTTTTCCCCACTGTTGCGCCAAGCTGCCTGGGCAGTGGAAGGGGGAAGTGGGGGAAACGGCGAATTCACTGCACTTAAATGGCAATGCAGCAGAGCTCAATATCACATGGTTTTATATATCATATTTCTGAACAATATAGACAACAACAAAAAAATTCAAAGATATTGAATTCTTTTTGGCATGCTGAAGATAAGAAATTTTTGTCTCGTAAAAATTGTCAGCATACGCGGTCAGTTCCACAGGTTTTTGCACTGAGGTTGCAACGTAACTGTAGCGTGTTTAGTTTCAGAAATGGAGAAAAGCCTTTGACCCACCTATGTTGATCGAAATATTTTATCTCATTTGCAGCCTCATTACTCTTCCCCTCGGAAATCAATGTAGACGTCCTGGACAGTTTTAAGGTAAAAGAATTTGCACTTTAAATGAGAATTACACTGCAGGTCAGTCCGGTCCATCGGCACATGCGCAGGTGCGCTTTCAGCTGAAACAGCGAGTGGTATCGTAAACAGCACGAAAACACATGTAACATCGGCTGTCCTCAAAACGTTTCGAAAGCTGTCTTCGTAATTCTTACAAGACCACAAGGAATTTTTCAGACTTCACGTTTGCTCGGACGTCGTGAGTCTAGGGAAATGGACAGTGTTTTTTTGCCACGCGATTTTTTTAATGCATCTCAATCAAATCTGTGATCTATTGTTCCTCATCTCTTGCAGTGACTTACTCTAGGCAGTGTGCGGTAAAGTCCACTTGCAATGCGAGGTCTGCTGTAGGTTTCTGATGTTCTACTTTTCATTCCTGCTTACCTTCTCCCTTCATCAGCTTAGCAATAGAGAATTTTAAATTCAAAAATCGTTCCCGGCATGCCCCTTTTTTTACTTAATCAAGTACACTTTACAGTAGTATAGCTATAAAGTATCCATACTCTCCGTCCAATTCCATAGAAAACTGTTGCAACTGACGGTGGAATAACTCAGAGTTCTTGTGAAGTCTTCGAAGGGAGCACTAAAGTAACATACGTACGATATTCAAACACTGATGGCCCTAGTTCGCCAATGCCGATATATCTGAATGTACACATGAAGTGCATATGAGTTCTGAAGATGGCATACTGAAATTCTGAACCTGGTAGTTGTGATGAAACAAAATAACTTCGAAAATATATACGGCTGTTTGGCGAGCTTCCTAGATAACTACATCAGTGGAAGTTACTAACGAGGTTGCTATTGCTGTAACTGACCATGCAGGTCGTAGCCGGATAGCACTAATGCTCACGAAAATTTTCCACGTTATGGTCAACACTACATAGAGTTCTGTGGTCTATTTTATGCTAGTACCCGTGCAGCAGTTGAAATCTCATGATCCGTAGCAACGTTCTCAATTTGCTCTTGAGCTTCTGGCACGGATCTAAGTTGATGACATGTGGTCCGGCAATATTCTATGGGGTGATGAGGCACATGTTACACTTCAAGGTGCAGTGAGCACACTGAACTGCCGTGTTTGGGGTACTGTTAAACTGCGTGTCGTGCACGAAGAGCCATTGAATTTGCCATGTGTGACCGTGTGGTGTAGATTCACAAGCACCTTTACTGCCAGTCCGTTCTTCCTTGAAGAGAATACACCCCAGAGGACCTGTATAGCGTACCGTGACATTTGCGTGTTACTGAGGTCTCTTTGTGCAGCATGTCATTCCTGCTTTGGAAGAGCGTAAATGAATGAAAACCACCATTTTCATGCAAGACGGGGAAACACCTCATGTCGCTCACCCCATGAAACATCTGCTTAATGCAATCTACTGCGAACGTGTTACGTCCGGCGGTTTTCCAGATGCATGGCCTGCAAGATCACTTGATCTGAAACCATATGACTTTTGGCTCTGGGTATGTTTAAAAGAACGCGTTTAGCAGCGTCATGTTCAGTCTGTGTGTAATCTGAAGGCGAAAATACAGTAATACGTTGGTCAGATTCTACCAGAACTGCTGCGTTTTACAAATAATAAAATCAATATTACGCCTTTCTCACTAATTTCGCCTTTCCTAATCCATTACATATGAACACATTTCTAAAAGTCTTTCTTGCAATCACAGCACCCGACTTACACCTGGTGGCCAAATTGGAACGAATTTTTTCCATCGTAAATCGGTCCTGCATTAATGCGTTAGCATATCTACCAAGTTTCGGTGCCATACGCAATTATATCCCACACTGGACTTCTGTGGGTAGTTGCAGTTGAATTATAACCACCCAGTATCTTAAATTAAGGACATTATTCAATATGCAAGATGTTTCGAAATCTTTGCGAAAAACGTTTACAGTTGATAGGTCACGTCACGGGGAACAACTTCCCTTAGAGAGAAAATGTTTGTTATTTGTTCCCACTGACACATCCGCCCAGGTAGCAGTGGAGGTTACAGTGCCGCACGCTGGTCCTGGATCGAAACCACCTAGCGGGGTAACGACGACGGTCGGTGTGCCGGACAGCCTTTTAGGCAGTTCTCCACATCCCACTAGGTGATTACCAGGCAGTTATCCAAGTTCCCTATCAGTTACACGATTCGCTCACTTTCAGACGCAGACATTTGGGGTACACATATTTCGTCCCAGGGGGCAATGTGTTGGCGTCAAGTAGAGCATTCGGTCAAACCATGAACTGACTGTACCAGCTCCGTCAGTAAGCATAGTGATCCTGCGCCGATGCAGGACAAAGGCGCAAAAAAAAGATATTCTTCCCGGTGACACTGGCAGTCGTCAAACACAGGTTATGCCCCTAAGATGGGGTAGGGCATAGCCACTATGCGCCGTTTAGATGCCTTGTGTATTGCCTACCAGCTAGTTTTCTGCACCACAAGAAAAGCGCTAAGCCGAACATAAATGAAGTTCATGATCTGTTCCTCCGCTAAGAGACACTCATTCTTATAGTTTTGTTGTTGAAAAATTGCAGTCTCAGTTTACAGTTGTGCAGTACACCTGGTTAGTAGGCCCTGCTAGTTCACAGATAACTCTTCGCCCAGGCGCAGCGAATACTAAAGGACGCCTTGCCGGGAAGCATCAGCGAGCATTTTGTCTCTAACAGAAGTCGTTCCCCATGCCGTGACGTATCGAGTCAGTCTGTCTGTATTATTTAAGGTGCTTTGTAATCCCTCCAATAGTCCTTAATTTATACTAGTGGTTCGATCAGAATCACAGTGATTAAGCGAGAGTCTAGAGTTAATTACGCCAGCAAATGCCACTGTAAGCTGATACCTGGGTCACGGTAGAGACAAGCAGCTGCACATCAGATGGCCACTACAACAAAAACATTATAAGACCTCCCCCACCTCCTCCTGTGTCCTAAACGCCACGAAGCTCGTCATAAACTGCTCGTCACAGGGTTATCAGCCCGTTTCAATTCGTTCTGCCTTTTGGAGAGGAAATTTTCAAGCTGCCAGGAATTTAATTGAAGTCTGACTCAGTTTATACGGTGGAAGGCAATCAGTATCGATCCTAATTGCATGGAATCCCAATTAATTAGGAGACTAAAAAAGACGTACAGGCGATTCAGTAGTAATTAAAACAGGTTAAAGTTTTATAGTTGGCTATGTCGTACTATAATTCATATTTAGTCGTGAGCAGCCTTCCCTGGCGAATTGAAGTTACTTACATAACTTGGTAAAAATCAATTAGTGGAGGAATGAACATCTACAGTGCGATCGGAAATTCGCGCAGACGACAATAAAGGTATCTGTCTATAGTGGTTGCAAAAAAATGGTTCAAATGGCTCTGAGCACTATGGGACTCAACTGCTGAGGTCATTAGTCCCCTAGAACTTAGAACTAGTTAAACCTAACTAACCTAAGGACATCACAAACATCCATTCCCGAGGCAGGATTCGAACCTGCGACCGTAGCGGTCTTGCTGTTCCAGACTGCAGCGCCTTTAACCGCACGGCCACTTCGGCCGGCTATGGTGGTTGCACTGCATTTATTCTACGAGGGCAGTTCAATAAGTAATGCAACACATTTTTTTTCTGAAACAGGGGTTGTTTTATTCAGCATTGAAATACACCAGGTTATTCCCCAATCTTGTAGCTACAGAACACTATTTTTCAACGTGATCTCTATTCAATGCTACGGCCTTACGCCACCTCGAAATGAGGGCCTGTATACCTGCACGGTACCATTCCACTGGTCGATGTCGGAGCCAACGTCGTACTGCATCAATAACTTCTTCATCATCCGCGTAGTGCTTCCCACGGATTGGGTCCTTCATTGGGCCAAACATATGGAAATCCGACGGTGCGAGATCGGGTGCATGAGGAAGAACAGTCCACTGAAGTTTTGTGAGCTCCTCTCGGGTGCGAAGACTTGTGTGAGGTCTTGTGTTGTCATGAAGAAGGAGAAGTTCGTTCAGATTTTTGTGCCTACGAACACGCTGAAGTCGTTTCTTCAATTTCTGAAGAGTAGCACAATACACTTCAGAGTTGATCGTTTGACCATGGGGATGGACATCGAACAGAATAACCCCTTCAGCGTCCCAGAAGACTGTAACCATGACTTTACCGGCTGAGGGTATGGCTTTAAACTTTTTCTTGGTAGGGGAGTGGGTGTGGCGCCACTCCATTGATTGCCGTTTTGTTTCAGGTTCGAAGTGATGAACCCATGTTTCATCGCCTGTAACAATCTTTGACAAGAAATTGTCACCCTCAGCCACATGACGAGCAAGCAATTCCGCACAGATGGTTCTCCTTTGCTCTTTATGGTGTTCGGTTAGACAACGAGGGACCCAGCGGGAACAAACCTTTGAATATCCCAACTGGTGAACAATTGTGACAGCACTACCAACAGAGATGTCAAATTGAGCACTGAGTTGTTTGATGGTGATCCGTCGATCATCTCGAACGAGTGTGTTCGCACGCTCCGCCATTGCAGGAATCACAGCTGTGCACGGCCGGCCCGCACGCGGGAGATCAGACAGTCTTGCTTGACCTTGCGGCGATGATGACACACGCTTTGCCCAACGACTCACCGTGCTTTTGTCCACTGCCAGATCACCGTAGACATTCTGCAAGCGCCTATGAATATCTGAGATGCCCTGGTTTTCCGCCAAAAGAAACTCGATCACTGCCCGTTGTTTGCAACGCACATCCGTTACAGACGCCACTTTAACAGCTCCGTACAGCGCTGCCACCCGTCGGAAGTCGATGAAACTATACGAGACGAAGCGGGAATGTTTGAAAATATTTCACAAGAATTTCCGGTTTTTTCAACCAAAATTGGCCGAGAAAAAAAATGTGTTGCATTACTTATTGAACTGCCCTCGTATTAACCGCAGCAAGATAGCACGATAGGTGTTACAGTCATCAAGTAAAATCGCCAGTGCGACGGGTACAGGTCACGTGACGGCTGCAGTGCTGTACTGAGTTTATTGCTTGCTAAACATGTCGTCTTCCTAATAACAACGAGTTTTGATTGTCGAGCAGCAGTTAGTATGCAGACGTTCTAGGTACAGATGATGCAATGCCGAAAATTGCAATAATGGCATCAATCGCTCGTTTCTGAGAACGTGGAAGAATTTCAGACAGGAAGGGAACCTGACGATGGCCATTTTGATGCACGCTAAACTGGCTGAGACGAGGGGATGCAATGCTGCGTTCGCCTACAGAAAGTTTTCATGACGCCATCTCTCCAATCTCAGATCTTATATGTCACTGCTCGGAGAGCGTTTCAGAAATTGTAATTTATCATATATCATATTTTTAGTGTGCAGAAATTGAAGGCACCAGATAAAAACGAGCGCCTAACATACTGTATGTGGGTTCGGTCATTTATTGACACCCACCGAATCGCAGAGCTGAATTATGTTTCCTCACTGGCCAGGTGTCGTTTCACCTTAATGGGTACGTGAATAGTCAGAACACAAGAATTTGGTTAACAGAAAATCTACATGTCCCCCATGCAGACCGTTTGTACTGTTAAAAAATTGGAGAGTTTATTCTATCCCGACGACGAGTAGTGGGCCCTATTTGTTTGGAACTACAGCGAACATTATTTTGTACCAAAACATCATTACACAGTTCATTTCGCTTCTTGAGCAGACAAACGCTATCGTTGGTTGTAACTGGGCAGTGGTACTTTCACATATCTATTGAAGCAATTCATTTCTTAAGCTAATTTTATTTTTTATCGTATCACCTTTAAAGTATTACATGCCCCCACGTTCTTCCTATTTACCTTCTCCAGACCTCTTCCTGCAGGGCTTCCATAAAGTATCTACAAAAACAGATAATACGAAACCTTGTAGCACGAACACCGTCGGAAATTCAATATTGTAGGCGAACATGTTCTTTGACCCTGTTAGGGACTGGTTTAAAAAAGCCAAATCTAAGAGTTGAGTTTTTGTGTAGCCATGTCTGTCCACCATAAAAAAATTATTTTCCACTGTCTATCACAGTTACATTTAGAAATTTTAATTTGTGTCCATTGTAGTCAGAAACTAGACATTACAATTAAAAATACTTGAACTGTGACAGAACACTGAAAAAAAAAGAATTTAGTAATCCAAGTTGCCGTTCCTCCCTTCTATATTACGTTGGTAGTTCATTAAAAAGTTATGTAAACATGTACATGACTCCAAGCCAGCAACTAAAATTAAAAGCGTTGACTGCTCATTTGAACACGAAATGAGCTTCTATTTCGAAATGCTCTTTCCTCTGATTTGTTCTGTTCCTTGTTTGTAATCTGTTGGTTCTCCTACAACTGCAATATTCATATACAAGGTTAACCGGAACTCAGACGACAAATTTTCGGAGCCTGTTGATGTATATTAGAGAAGGTTGTGTCTCGCAGGCGAAATATATCCCTCAGTGTTTCGAATAGTTGTGTTTGTATTTTCCAACAAATGTGATATGCCATCTTATAAGTTGCGCTATTCGCAGCAAGTTGTACTGCATGGCTCCGCCTCTGTCCTGCAGCGATATGAGGCGTTTGGAAACTGCGAGAGATTAATCGTTAACGCAATTACTCGTAAGTTCAGTATCATTGCTGAAGATTGTACAGCTTGGATTCGCGCTCGTTCCGGAGCGCTATGTAGCGGTTCGAAAGAAGAGAGTGATCAGTTGTTAACGCACATATTTGGCGGGAATGCCTTGCCCCGATGGCAGTCAGGCGGTGTTGGCCGGGACCTTAATGACACCCCTCCGCCGCGAAGCATTTCTATGTGTAGTATAAATGGGCGAAGTAGTTTTGAGACAGTTTTTCTTACTGAACTGGTTCCAAAGGACTACGTGGTTCATTTTAAATGTTAGAGTACCAATAATCTCGCTTCCCACGCCCGGGTTCCCGGGTTCGATTCCCGGCGGGGTGATGACTGCCTCGTGATGACTGGGTGTTGTGTGATGTCCTTAGGTTATTTAGGTTTAAGTAGTTCTAAGTTCTAGGGGACTGATGACCATAGATGTTAAGTCCCATAGTGCTCAGAGCCATTTGAACCAGTACCAGTAATTAAAGGTACTTAGAAGAACGTTTAAACTAACAAAGTAGAAAACCAAATTTTACGACTGCATTACCTCCGAAAACTGAATAACCTTTAGGAACAACCCACTGTGCTTCTTTGTACGATTTTCTTACATGCACTCTTAAACAAACAAAATACAAACGAAATTTCACTCCCTACAAAAACTGAATTAAATGCACTCCGTCTTCAGGCCACAAGTGGCCCATTGGGACTACCCGACCGCTGTGTCATCCACAGCTGAAGATGCGGATAGGAGGGGCGTGTGGTCAGCACACTGCTCTCCCAGTCATTATGATGGTTTTCTTAGACCTGAGCCGCTACTACTCGGTCGAGTAGCTCCTCAACTGGCATCACGAGGCCGAGTGCACCCCGAAAAATGGCAACAGTGCATGGCGCCCCGGATGGTCACCCATCCAAGTTCCAGCCACGCCCGACAGCGCTTAACTTCGGTGATCTGACGGGAACCGGTGTACCCACTACGGCAAGGCCGTTGCCACAAAAACTGAATCACCTTTAGGAAAAAACCAATGTGCATAATTCTAAATTTTTTCACATGCAATCCTTTTGTCAGAATGGGTTCAAAAATGGTTCAAATGGCTCTGAGCACTATGGGACTTAACATCTGAGGTCATCAGTCCCCTAGAACTTAGAACTACTTAAACCTAAATAACCTAAGGACATCAAGCACATACATGCCCGAGGCAGGATTCCAACCTGCGACCGTAGCAGTGACGCGGTTTCAGACTGAATCGCCTAGAACCGCTCGGCCACCGCGGCCGGCCTGTCAGAATGGGCTGCGCGCTTCAGTTTTAACCGAGGCATTTACTTAGGTACGTGATAAGCTGGAAACATTGAAGATTAAAGCACTCTTATTGTCAACAAGAGCGTTAATATGCTTCCTACTTCTTATCTGATAAGGTCTGCAAAAACGAAAAATTCGTACTTATTTAATACACCGAGAAAAAAAATCGCAGCACTAAAAATAGTTAATGTATGGCAATGAAATTCCGAGAATACGTTTGTATTGTTTGTTGTTGTAGTCCTCAGTCCTGAGACTGGTTTGATGCAGCTCTCCATGCTACTCTATCCTATGCAAGCTTCTTCATCTCCCAGTACCTACTGCAACCTACATTCTTCTGAATCTGCTTGGTGTATTCATCTCTTGGTCTCCCTCTACGATTTTTATCCTCCACGCTGCGCTCCAGTACTAAATTGGTGATCCCTTGATGCCTCAGAACATGTCCTACCAACCGATCCCTTCCTCTAGTCAAGTTGTGCCACAAACTTCTCCCCAATCCTATTCAACACCTCCTCATTAGTTATGTGATCTACCCATCTAACCTTCAGCATTCTTCTGTAGCACCACATTTCGAAAACTTATATTCTCTTCTTGTCTAAACTATTTATCGTCCATGTTTCACTTCCATACGTGGCTACACTCCATACAAATACTTTCAGAAACGACTTCCTGACACTTAATATTGCAAGATCACAGGTTAATTCAAGCGCGAGATAAGGCATTGGAAATGTGAAATGCTTGTTCATTAACAACCGGTGTAACAGCCAGAATGTTGAATGCAACCATGCAAACGTGAATACAATGTGTAGTACAGGTGCCGGATGTCATTTTGTGGTATGGAGTTCCATACCTGTTGCACTTGGTCAATCAGTACATAGACGTTTAATACTGTTTGTGGAGCTGTCGTACGATGATGTCCCATATGCTGTCGATTGGGGACAAATCTTGTGATCGAGCAGGCCAAGGCAACGACATGAGGAGGAGCATTATCCTGTTGGAAAATACCCGCTGGAACGCTCTTCATGAATGGCAGCATAACAGGTCGTATCACCAGACTGACGTAGAGATTTGTAGTCAGGGTGCATGGGATAACCACGAGAGTGTTCCTATTGTTACACAATATCGCACCCCAGACGACCGTAACTTCAGGTGTAGGTCCAGTGTGCCTATCACGCAGACAGGTTGGTTGAGGCCTTCAAATGGCTTCCTTCTACCAACACAGGGCTGTCACAGTCACCGAGGCAGAAACAGATTTCATCAGAAAACACAACAACAACAAAAAAATGGCTCTGAGCACTATGGGACTCAACTGCTGTGGTCATAAGTCCCCTAGAACTTAGAACTACTTAAACCTAACTAACCTAAGGACATCACACACATCCATGCGCGAGGCAGGATTCGAACCTGCGACCGTAGCGGTCGTGCGGTTCCAGACTGTAGCGCCTTTAACCGCTCGGCCACCCCGGCCGGCAAAACACAACAGACCTCCATCCTGCCCGCCAGTGTTCTCTCACTTGGCACAACCGAAGTCGCAGATGATAGTGGTTTGGACGCTACAGGGCGTCTCACTCAGAGCTGTCCTTTAAATAACACACTTGTAACAGTTCGCTGTGCCACGGAAGGCCAGCTGCTGCTGAAATTGCTGCTGTAGATGCAGTACGATGCGCCAGAGCGATATGCTGAACACGATGGTCTTCCCTCTCGGTAATGCCACGTGGTTGTCCGCAGTCCAGACTTCTTGCTACCGTACTTTCATGTGACCTCCGCTGCAAGAAAATACAGGGTGTTTCAAAAATGACCGGTATATTTGAAACGGCAATAAAAACTAAACGAGCAGCAATAGAAATACACCGTTTGTTGCAATATGCTTGGGACAACAGTACATTTTCAGGCGGACAAACTTTCGAAATTACAGTAGTTACAATTTTCAACAACAGATGGCGCTGCAAGTGATGTGAAAGATATAGAAGACAACGCAGTCTGTGGGTGCGCCATTCCGTACGTCGTCTTTCTGCTGTAAGCGTGTGCTGTTCACAACGTGCAAGTGTGCTGTAGACAACATGGTTTATTCCTTACAACAGAGGATTTTTCTGGTGTTGGAATTCCACCGCCTAGAACACAGTGTTGTTGCAACAAGACGAAGTTTTCAACGGAGGTTTAATGTAACCAAAGGACCGAAAAGCGATACAATAAAGGATCTGTTTGAAAAATTTCAACGGACTGGGAACGTGACGGATGAACGTGCTGGAAAGGTAGGGCGACCGCGTACGGCAACCACAGAGGGCAACGCGCAGCTAGTGCAGCAGGTGATCCAACAGCGGCCTCAGGTTTCCGTTCGCCGTGTTGCAGCTGCGGTCCAAATGACGCCAACGTCCACGTATCGTCTCATGCGCCAGAGTTTACACCTCTATCCATACAAAATTCAAACGCGGCAACCCCTCAGCGCCGCTACCATTGCTGCACGAGAGACATTCGCTAACGATATAGTGCACAGGATTGATGACGGCGATATGCATGTGGGCAGCATTTGGTTTACTGACGAAGCTTATTTTTACCCGGACGGCTTCGTCATAAACAGAACTGGCGCATATGGGGAACCGAAAAGCCCCATGTTGCAGTCCCATCGTCCCTGCATCCTCAAAAAGTACTGGTCTGGGTGGCCATTTCTTCCAAAGGAATCATTGGCCCATTTTTCAGATCCGAAACGATTACTGCATCACGCTATCTGGACATTCTTCGTGAATTCGTGGCGGTACAAACTGCCTTAGACGACACTGCGAACACCTCGTGTTTTATGCAAGATGGTGCCCGGCCACATCGCACGGCCGACGTCTTTAATTTGCTGAATGAATATTTCGATGATCGTGTGATTGCTTTGGGCTATCCGAAACATACAGGAGGCGGCGTGGATTGGCCTCCCTATTCGCCAGACATGAACCCCTGTGACTTCTTTCTGTGGGGACACTTGAAAGACCGGGTGTACCGCCAGAATCCAGAAACAATTGAACAGCTGAAGCAGTACATCGCATCTGCATGTGAAGCCATTCCGCCAGACACGTTGTCTAAGGTTTCGGGTAATTTCATTCAGAGACTACGCCATATTATTGCTACGCATGGTGGATATGTGGAAAATATCGTACTATAGAGTTTCCCAGACCGCAGCGCCATCTGTTGTTGAAAATTGTAACTACTGTAATTTCGAAAGTTTGTCTGCCTGAAAATGTACTGTTGTCCCAAGCATATTGCAACAAACGGTGTATTTCTATCGCTGCTCGTTTAGTTTTTATTGCCGTTTCAAATATACCGGTCATTTTTGAAACACCCTGTACGTACAGTGGCTAGATACCTGCCACGTCTTTCTGCAATATCTCAGAAGGAACGTACACCATCTAGTAGTCCTATTAACACGACACCGAAGGCAGTGAGATGTTAATAATGCCGTTTTTGTCGCCTTAAAATCATTCTTGACTAAGATCAACTCATCACGTCTAAACTCAAGGGTAACTACACTCAAGACCGGTACAGCGTGCATTTAGAGCAGACCTGTTGGGCATCCTCATAGGGGCGCTACTAGCGCCACTCGTATACGACTGGCGCGAAATTTGAATAGACATCTTCTTTCTGATGCAGGGACACATCTACAAACTTCTTCACAACTCTTCGATGCCGAGCGGTTCTAGGCGCTACAGTCTGGTACCGCGCGACCGCTACGGTCGCAGGTTCGAATCCTGCCTCGGGCATGGATGTGTGTGATGTCCTTAGGTTAGTTAGGTTTAAGTAGTTCTATGTTCTAGTGGTCTGATGACCTCAGAAGTTAAGTCCCATAGTGCTCAGAGCCATTTGAACTCCTCGATGTAGTGACTTTTCTCAGTCAGTGTAGTTCACAAACATTAATTCTTCAGACGGGAAAGAAATATTTAGATGGAGATATTGAACCCTAACTCAACTAAGTGAACTAATTGAACGCTTTCGTTCTCCCGATGGGACGCAGTTCAGACACTTCACAGTTGGGAGTTCGAAACTACGGACGCGTAGGCCCTGGGTGACAAGTGTGCTCAGTATCAAAGGAGGGGAAGGAAGTTGGTTCATGCGCATCCCAACTTCCAATAGGAACGGCAAGCCGGGAAGTGATGAGTTAATGAAAATTTTCTCTCTCTCTCTTTTTTCTTTTTGAATCTTCACTCTTTTTACTGGTTTGATGTTGCCTGCCACGAATTCCTTTCCTGTGCCAACCTCTTCATCTCATAGTAGCACTTGCACCCTACGTCTTATTTGCTGGATGTATTCCAAATTCTACCTTCGCCTACAGTTTTTGCCCTCTACAGCTCCCTCTAGTACTATGGAGGTCATTCCCTTTTGTCGTAACGGATGCCCCTTCTCCCTGTAAGTGTTTTCAGTGTTTTGCATATAGTCCGTTCCTCTCCGATTCTGTATAAAACCTACTAGATCCTTATCTTATTAGCCCACCTAATTTTCAATATTCGTCTGTAGCACCACATCTCAAATCCTTCGATTCTCTTCTGTTTTGTTTTTCCCACAGTCCGTGTTTCACGACCATACGATGCTGTGCTCCAAACATAAATTCTCAGAAATTTGTCCCTCGAATTGAGGCCTATGTTTGATGCTTGTAGACTTCTCTTGGCGAGGAACGCCCTTTTCGCTAGAGCTAGTCCGCTTTTGATATCCTGCTTGCTCCGTCCGTCATTGGTTATTTTCCTACGTAGGTAGCAGAATTCCTTCAATTCATCTACATCGTGACCTTCAATCCTGATGTTTCTCGCTATTCCCATTTCTGCTGCTTCTCATTACTTTCGTCTTTCGTAGATTTACTCTTAATCCGTATTGTCTGCTCAATAGACCATTCCATTCAGCATATCATGCAATTCTTTTTCACTTTCACTTAGGATAGCGATGTCATCAGCGAATTGTATCATTGATATCCATTTGAATACCGACTTCAGTTGCACCTATAGTGCCATTTCGTATCTATTGTTTTGGACATCTGATAAAGCAGCCAATAAAAATATCTAATGAAGAGGCACACTTATATACAATTTAACTCGTATTTTGCGTTGTATATGAACTGGTTAACACGATGGACAGTTTTTACTGTCGTGAAATCTGGCGATTTTTGCAGAGCAGCATTGTGTTTCCGTGTAGGAGTGGTTTTTATGTTTTTAACATTGACATGAACTGTTAATTTTAATCTACTGTTTTAAGGTAGGCGAGCACATGAGATCACTGTTGAAAAAAGTCTTGTCAAAGTGACTATTTTCACACAGTCATAACAAATGTAATTTGAACAGTTAACAGATTTATGTGGAACAGGGCTTTTACTGAAATATATGGACTGTTTTTTACTTCAGTGATGATGGACATTGACATACCTGACTCGAGGCGAGTTTTAAGTGCACCGAGGGGTAATTCTGCCTCTTTGCAAATAATGCAAGACGTTGGGTACACCGACAGTTGAATGACGCAACGTGTGTAGGATGCAGTTCGTAGGGGAGGTGCTTGTGTGGTGTTTTTGGGGTGTTCTTCGTGGCGTGATGTGAACGACTTATTCACGTTACGAAGATGAACCAGGACGCTTATCTGAATATTCCCGGTGACTAGGTGTTCCCTTTTCTTCTAAATCTTCGCGAGTATTCTGTGGACACTTCCATCTTCCGAGGCCGACAATAGACGTTTTCACATACCTGCGCGCTTACAATCTTGGTTTCACGGACACACAATCCTATTCCACCTCGATTGATCACCCGATCGCAATCCCTTTGTGTATTTCGAACAGCGGATGAAATGAGGCAATCAACATTCCCTTAGCTATAATGACCAGTCAGTGTGTCCAGATACATACAACTTGCCTAAACAAACAAGAGGCGGTATTACAATGTATTAGCGTTATGTTCAAAAATGGCTCTGAGCACTATGGAGCTTAACATCTGAGGTCATCAGTCCCCTAGAACTTAGCACTACTTAAACCTAACTAACCTAAGAACATCACACGCACCCATGCCCGAGGCAGGATGCGAACCTGCGACAGTAGCGGTCGCGCGGTTCCAGACTGAAGCGCCTAGAACCGCTCGGCCACTGCGGCCGGCTAGCCCTACTGGCATTGATTATTCTCCTGCGGTGTGGTTTTATATTTCCTGTATCATTCTTGGTGGTTGGGTTTTAAAAATTGGTATTATTTCTGTGGAAATAAACAGAGTAAACTGATTTTATTATGTATATGCGAGGGAACTTTGAGAAATAGCACATTATTATGGAAGGAAAGGTAATTTTTTGTTGAATTCTGCACTACACTTCAGGACAGTATTTTTCGACACAGACAGAAAGCCTCTGTAAACAGGGATCGGAACTTTCTACGAGTCACTCAACGGGAGGAACACTCTCCTTGGTTACAGAGCCACTCGAGAACTGCTGTGTGGACGTCCACATCGTTGGAAAATCCGGATGTTCTTTCAGCTTGTCGGAAACATGGAAAATGCATGATGCACGATGTGCGTTAGTCCATGAGCATCGACAACGTTGATGGCACCATTTCACTACTGCTTGACGCAACATTGCTCGTGGTTCACATACCACAGAATTTCACCGGTATACCGCGTGCAGAATTAGATGTTTAGCCTACAGGAATCTTACTGTCCCATGTAATTAAACCGTGGAGTACGTTTGGACTAGTCGCGCGACTTGACTCTCATGCTGTGGCACCTGCTATCCGTACCGCAGGAGGACAGTGTCTGCAGAAGACCCAGAACAAGTACTTTCTTCTCATAATGTGCTACTCCTGTTGCGCGATGGTGGGATGACACGTTTAAATTACTTTCTGAAGCCCTCATGTGTACGCCTGCGCTCGAATATTCGATCATCTATCACTGATTTTTAACTCTTTCAGTGACTAATACGAACGGTCCCAGTTTGAAACCATTTGTAGCTCAACACAGTGCCTTATAGATAGAGGTGGTGATGCTGAACAGGAGAACCTTTTTCCGGCCGCAGTTGGAGAAAGAAGCTGACCACCTTAGCGGGCCAGAACTACCGCTGACCTGTTGGAGGATTGGACGCGGGCCCCAATTCCGCGCACGAGAGTTTCATTACGGGTCCCTGGAGGGCGCTGGAGTGAGCGGTGCGGCCACTGGAGAGGCAACTCCGCCCTCTGGAGGACACTCGGCCGCCGGCCGCTTCGTTAACTGCAGCTTATCGGATCCCGCGGTCCTCACACTAATAAGCCTCTGCCGCTGTCGCGGCACCGTGTCCCAGACTTGCGCTTCCAACTGCTGTCACACTAAAGGAGCCTCTACCTACATCTAATGGTGTACTCAGTTACTGCACGATGAAAGGTGACGAGACACTAGCGTCTCTTCTCCACACCCTCTTATGACAGACATTATGACAGTGTATGACCTACAACGTAAACTTTGCCCTCTCTCCGTCTTGTCGTCGACCACACATAATATTTTAACATGTTTTCATTAGGTCGCTTTCTTGCCGGTCTGTTCGGCGGTTGTGGATGTGGAGGTGAAGAAGTTTGGTAATGCCTGAGATCTAGGCTGCCCTGCAGCAATATAATTGCCACTTTCATAAAGAAGAAATGCAAACTTAAAATCGCTGAGAGATTTCGCAGTGAGCAACATTGGAAGAGGTACCTGTAGAGAGTTAATGCTGCTTGCTACAGGGGATGACAGAGCCTGAAATACATCTAGCAAATAATGGAGGACCTATCCAGAATGAGAGTTTCACTCTGCAGCGGAGTGTGCGCTGATATGAAACTTCGTGACAGATTACAACTGTGTGCCGGACCGAGACTCGAACTCGGGACCACTCCGCTGTAGAGTGAAAATCTCTTTCTGGAAACATCCCCCAGATTGTGGCTAAGCCATGTCTCCGCAATGTCCTTTCTTTCAGGAGTGATAGTTCTGTAAGGTTCGCAGGAGAGCTTCTGTAAAGTTTGGAAGGTAGGAGACGAGGTACTGGCAGAAGTAAAACTGTGAGGACAGGTCTTGGGTAGCTTAGATGGTAATGCACTTGCCAGCGAAAGGCAAAGGTCCCGAGTTCGTGTCTCTGTCCGGCACACAGTTTTAATGTGTAACCAAGTTTCAGTGGAGGACCTAGCTTGCAAGTCTACGCTGTGGTGAAGAGGCTGGTGCAGGAGATCAATTCATGGCGGGTCACATAAAACCAGTCGGAAGACAAATGACTCAAAAAAAAGTTATTTGAGATAATCACACAGTTATTCTGACATCATGGTCTGCTAGTCCAGTCGTTCCAGAATGCAGTTTTAGTTTCAGAATTTCGCGCGTTTCTGGTGTAATGGGAGAAATGGTTCTGAGCACTATGGGACTTAACATCTATGGTCATCAGTCCCCTAGAACTTAGAACTACTTAAACCTAAGGACATCACACAACACCCAGTCATTACGAGGCAGAGAAAATCCCTGACCCCTCCGGGAATCGAACCCGGGAACCCGGGCGCGGGAAGCGAGAACGCTACCGCGCGACCACGAGCTGCGAACTGTAATGGGAGAGATTTGCATGTTAACTTTATGTGCTTCATACAACATACAGATAATTGAGTAAGGCTACCCCATTGACGGTTGATGAAGTTACTTTAAAAGAGTTATTTTCTTTCGTCATCAGTTTTCTGACTGGTTTGATGCGGCCCGCCACGACTGCTTCTCCCTTGCTAACCTCTTAATCTCGTAGTAGCACTTGTAACCTACGTCCTCAATTATTTGCTGGATGTATTCCAATCTCTGTCTTCCTCTACAGTTTTTGTCACCTACAGCTCCCTCTAGTACCATGGAAGTCATTCCCTCTTGTCTTAACAGATGTCCTACCACACTGCCCCTTCTCCTTATCAGTGTTTTCCACATGTTCCTTTCAGATCCCGCGCAGAACCTTATCAGTCCACCTAATTTTCAAGATTCGTCTGTAGCACCACATCTCAAATGCTTCGATTCTCTTCTGTTCGGTTTCCCCACAGTCTCAGTTTCACTACCATGTAATACTGTACTCCAGACGTACACTCTCAGAAATCTCTTCCTCAAATGAAGGCCGATGTTTGTTATTAGTTGACTTTTCTTGGCCAGGCTTGCCCTTTTTGCCATTGCCAGTATGTTTCTGATGTCCTCCTTGCTCCGTTCGTCACTCTTCATTTTCCTGCCTAGGTTGCAGAATTCCTTAACTTTATTTGCTTCGTGACCATAAATCCTGATGTTAAGTTTGTCGCTGTTCTCATTTCTGCTACGTGTCATTACTTTCAACTTTCTTCGAATTACTCTCAATCCATATTCTGTACTCATTAGACTGCTCATGTAATTCAGTAGATGATGTAACTCTTCTTCACTTTCACTCAAGTTAGCAATGTCACCAGCGAACCTATCATTGATATCCTCTCACCTTGATTTTTAATTCCACTCCTGAACCATTCTTTCTGTTTCCATCATTGCTTCTTCGATGTACAGATTGTACAGGAGCGGGGAAAGATTACATACCTGTCTTAAACCATTTATACTCCGAGCACTTCGTTCTTGGTCGTCCACTCTTATTATTCCCTATTGGGAATACTACATATAGTATATTCCCCGGCTTCTCTTTTAGTCTACCGCAATTTTTCTCAGAATTCCGAACATCTTGCACCATTTGACATTGTCGAATGCTTTTTCCAGGTCGACAAATCTTATGAAAGTGTCTTGATTTTTCTTTAGTCCTGCTTCCATTATCAACCGCAGTGTCAGGATTGCCCCTCTCTCTCGTGCCTTTACCGTTCCTAAAGTCAAACTGAACGTCATCTAGCACATCCTCGATTTTCTTTTCCATTCTTGTGTATATTATTATCGTCACCAACTTGGCTGTATGAGCTGCTAAGAAGATTGGCAGCTCTTTCAATCTTCTGAATTGTGTCAATAATATTTTTCCGAAAGACAGATGGTATGTCGCCAGAGTCATGCAATCTACACACCACTTTCGTTACCCGTGCTTTCTTCTTTGTTACCTTCTTTGTACCTAAGTTTTCCTTCCCAACTTCTGTGATGGCCCTTTGAGATATCCATTCCTATTCAACCGTACCACCTACTGAGCCATGACTTAGTGCTATATCTATAGCCTTATAGAGCTTCAAGTTTATCTCGTCACTCCTTAGTACTTCTGTATTCCACTTCTTAGCACATTGATTGTTCCTGACTAATGTTTTAAACTTCAGCCTACTCTTCATCACCACTATCTTGTGATCTGAGTCTATATCTGATTCTGGGTACACCTTTCAATCTAGTATCTGATTTCGGAATCTCTGTCTGACTATGATGTAATCTAACTGAAGTCTTCCCGAATCACGCGGCCTTTTCCAAGTATACCTCCTCCTCTTGTGATTCTTGAACAAAGAATTCGCTATTACTAGCTGAAACTTTTTGTTCTACCATTTTCTCCTGCTGTTGATATTACCCTATATTCATGTGACCAGAAATGCTTGTCTTCTTTCCACTTCACTTCACTGACCCCAACTGTATCTAGATTGTTCCTTTGCTTTTCCCTTTTAAGATTTTCTAGTTTCCCTACCACGTTGAAGCTTCTGATATTCCACGCCCCTTTCGTTGATTATTCAATCTTTTTCTCATGGTAACCTCCCCCTTGGCAGTACCCCCCAGAGATCCGGATATCGACTATCCCGGGATCTTCTGCCAATGGAGAGATCATCTTGGCACTTCTTCAATTACAGGCCACATGTCTTGTGAACACACGTTACGTATCTTTAATGCAGTGGTTTCCATTGCTTTCTGCATCCTCATGCTTTAATCATTGCTGATTCTTCCACCTTTAGGGACAGTTTCCCATCCCAGTACAAGAGAGTGCCCTGAACGTCTCTTCGCTCCTCCGCTCTCTATAACAAGGCGATTGTCAGAATGAGGGTGACTTCTTGTGCCGGACTCCGCAGCTCGTGGTCTCTCGGTGGCGTTCTCGCTTCCCGAGCACGGTGTCCCCGGTTAGATTCTCGGCGGGGTCAAGGATTTTCACCTGCCTCGAGATGACTGGGTGTTTTTGTGTTGCCCTCATCATTTCATCATCATTCATGAAAGTGGTGAGTTTGGACTCAGAAAAGTTTGGGAATTTGTACAGGCGCTGATAACCGCGCAGTTGAACGCCCCACAAAACAGACATCATCATCATCATCATCATCATCATCATCATCATCATCTTGTGCCAGAGGTCTTCGACCGCCAATGCTGATTATTAATCAAAATTTAAGCAACGGCGGTATTTGAAACCGGAACCGAAGACCGTTTAATTATGAATCAAAGACGCTACCCTGAGTCAACGGGTGCAGATCAGAGTAGATACATTTCAATATGTGGCACACTTCTGTAATGAGCAGAATAGAAAGGATCTGCATTAAGGTAAGGATTGCAGCGGAAAATAAACATATGGCATACGTGGCGTAGTGTGAAGTAGAGAGATATTTCGAGGGTTGCTATACCAGAGCGTAACAGTCCTGGTAGCTCCATATGGATCTGAAACGATTACATTAAGGAAATAGATAAAGGAAACAGCTTACAGTCTTGGGGACCAAGATATTAAAGAAAAATATGTGGCCCAAAAGAATCAAGTCACAGGAATGGAGGATATTAAAAAAAAATAGGAACCGGCAGACCTATACTCGCAAGCTGACCTTAGCCGAAGGACGAAAAAGAAGTCTGATATGGGCAGGACACCTTATTAGAATGAAATGTTCTTTAGTAGCATTCTTGCGATACGTGAAGAGAAAGAAGGGGGCCGAGGAAGGCCACGGAAAAGTTGAAAGGATGATATCAAGATGGAGACAGAGACGACGGAACTGAGAAAAAGAGAATGCACTACGAAAGCCAGGAACAGAAATGGAAAAGCCGTGTGGCTAGGGCCTCCCGTCGGATAGACCTTTCACGTGGTGCAAATCGTTCGAGTTGACGACACTTCGGCGACTTGCGTGTCAATGGGGATGAAATGATGATGATAAGTACAACACACCACCCAGTCTGTCAGCGGAGGAAATCTCCGACCCAGCTAGGAATCGAACCGGGACCGCTAGGTATGACATTCCGTCGTGCTGACCACTCAGCTGCCAGGGGCGGACAGGAATAGAAACGGTAGGTGGACGAATGTAATGAACTCATATGTTCGTTCTGGCCGAAACGACAGTTAAGTATAAGATGAATGAGAGAAAGAAGACGGATTCTGTGATCAGAATAAGTGTCGGTGTAATGGTTGCCCTGGCCTCACCAAAGTGGATGTGAATCGTAGTCTAAGATCTACGGCCTCCACATTACAGCAGTAGCAGTGCTTGTGCTCCAGAATGATTCGACACTCGACAGTTGTTACCGAAAGAACGAATATCTTAGTAGGGTTGAGATACATCGACCGCTTAAAATCGGTACCGATGTTTTAGCTGAATAACCGGTATTCTTCGGTGTTTATTGTCTGTTGTAACAGGGTTTCAACTTTGCGCTAATAACCGGATAAAAAAACCGGTTATCAATTTTCCATAGCAGCAGTGCTAAAATTTGCGGTTTTTGAATAAAGTTTTGTTTAAAAACGTGTCATGTTCAATTCTAAAATTTCAATTGCTTTGAAATATTAGGTTACTATACAGATTTGGAAGCAATCAGCAGTGATTTAATAGATACGCCTATGGTTTCAAATTAGCAACAAACATATGAATCGGAACAGTATTACAGAAAGAAAGGAGTACCTGGTGCCGTGTGGCGTGGCTTGCTAGACGGAACGCGTGTACATGCAGTTACAGGACATGCCGCCATCTGGTCTTACGGTAGTTTCTCGCTGTAGTCCTGGACACCAGTTATACCACAGTATGCAACCATCTCTAGTTTGGAAGTATTTCACGAAGGGCGGCAGGAGTGAAGTGCAATGCTCCGTTTGCTTTAAAAGATTCAGAATAGGAGGAGGAGGAACAACTTGCAGCAACATGTTGGGGCAAAACATCGGTGACGCGCCTAGGAAGAAAAGACAATTTTAATTGGAGACTCTAGGAATTTATTGACGTGGTATAAAGTCAGGCCAGCTCAAATGCGTAGTTTAGGGGCCAGTATGCCTTCGGCAGGGCAACAGAGCGTGGAACGCAAACTCGCCTTACTTACATTCTGACGGCCATTGTTTAAGAGCCGCCTTATTGTCTACGATACATGGCTAACCGTTACCGTAAATCTACACTCCGATTTACTTTCTGCAACGATTATGCCCGACCCAAAGCATTCTAGGTGGAGCGTTTACTGTGAGAGGAAATGGAGACCCCTGCGACCGATATTATCGGAATACATTTGTCGATCGTGAGCAGCACGGCCTACGCTAAAATCAGTAATGACGCGGCGTGTGAACGCATACTACATGAGACCAAACAGGTGCTCCGCTTATGTCATGCTAATGGCAATGTGGGGGTGACCACGCCGACTTAGGTATGCGTACGATACGCATTGTCTAGTTGCCATTCGAACTTCCTGCAGAGGAAGTCGTCGCGGCCTTCCGACCATACGGCACAGTCCACGGCCACACTGCGGAGAAGTGGACACAGTTTCGGATATGTCCTGTTCTAAACGGCGTCCGATAGGTCACCATTGAACTCCGAAGCCATGTCCCGTCCTACTTACAGATTGGCGGATGCCGCGCATTAATTATTTACCACGGCCAGGCTCGTACCTATTCAGTGTGCAGCAAAGAAGGTCACCTTAGATCCGAATGCCTACAACCGCGTATTATGCAGCTTCCAGATGCCGAAGGACCCCTCGTCGCAACCTACGGTGCTACTGGTGAGCTACGCCGCTGCTCTTGCTTCTCCTACCGGTTCGCAACGCCGACCGGAAGCCACAAACGAGAACGACCAACCTCACGGAGAGCACCTCGTTCGGTCTGCCGTCTCGGCCGGACGCAACCGTCGATCCGTACGACGCACCCGAATCCGTTACTGCCGACGAAGACGTTATGATCGTAGAGACATCCACCAGTGTGCTCCCGTCGCCTCGACGCCCCATGCGGACGCTGAACTATTCAATGGACATAGCACAACCGAAATTACACCACGAATCACTACATCTTCTTCTGCAGACAAAATGGACGATACACTGGTGCCCGCCTCCACGGCATGGCACGGGGAGGACGTCGAGACGCAGGACTCGTTGGGACCCTGCGTCGTTATGGCCGATCTACTGATCATACACTCCCTAGAATCCCCAGCGGGCGGGCGGGATAACGTTCCACTACGACGCCAAAGCCTTTGCGCTGACGACAAAGTGGACCAGCCTCGAGCAGTCCGGCATCAGGCCAACTGAAAAGCAACCATCAACACAAACATCATCCGTTTCAAGGTGAAAATCCACCTTATGCCTCTCTTCCATCAACTCGGGGCATGGCACTCACTGCAATGCGGACACATATCATTAATGAAACTTCCTGGCAGGTTAAAACTGTGTGCTGGACCGAGACTGGAACTCGGGAACTTTGCCTTTCGCGGGGAAGGGCTTTACCAAATGAGCTACCCAAGCACGACTCACGCCCCTTCCTCACAGCTTTACTTCTGCCAGTACCTCGTCCCCTACCTTCCAAAGTTTGCACAAGCTCTCCTGCGGACCCTGCAGAACTAGCGCTCCTGAAAGAAAGGAGCTTCTGTAAAGTTTGGAAGGTAGGAGACGAGATACTGGCAGAAGTAAAGCTGTGAGGACGGGGCGTGAGTCGTGCTTGGGTATCTCAGTTGGTAGAGCACATGCCCGCGAAAGGCAAAGTTCCCGAGTTCGAGTCTCGGTCCGGCACACAGTTTTAATCTGCCAGGAAGTTTCATATCAGCGCACACTCCGCTGCAGAGTGAAAATATCTGGACACATCATTAATGTCTACGCTCCTTCAGGCATCGACCAACGACAAAACGGGTCCAGTTTTATTCCGAGAAAATGCCCCCCCCCCCCCCCCTGTTTTTAGAGCGATACGACCACTGCCTACTATGAGGTGATTTAACTGCACTCTGCACCCGAAAGATCGGGATCCACACTATACTACATGCCAGGAGCTACGTATAATGGGAATTCCAACATGGTGACCGTTCTGGCCACACCTTCCTTACCAGTCATTCCGCAAGCCGTCTAGACAAGATATATGCCCCACAGACTCTTAGACCTGCGATACGGGGAGCCGAAAGCTAACCACTGGCCTTTCCTGACGGTTTCACTTGCATGTGCACGGTCCTCTTTCCGACGCAATCTGTATGGCGAATCCGCATGACATGGAAACTAAATACTTCTCTTATGCATGACCTGACTTGACGCCAACAAGTAACTGAGACACGGACAGCCTGCGAACGATGTCTTCCCCGCTACCGCTTGACATCGCCAAACTAGCGATCTGGAGGACACTGATGAGGTACCGAACACACTTTGCGGACTGGCATCGCAACGCTGTTGACTTCCGCTCTGTACACTCAGCCGCCAACTCCAGACCACCAGGTTGAACAGCAAAGAATGAAGGTAAGGATAATTGCGCTGACACGCAGGAAACTGAAAAGGGTGGCGATACAGACGCGGCGCCACGTTCATGCGCCTTTGGAAATTCCGTCCATATATCATACAGTGTCCGACGAACGACGGTGTCGTAGGCGGATCGTAAACACTCTGACCACGCCTCACGGCCCGCAGCTGACCAAGCAGAATGACAGCGTTCACGCATTCGTTGAACATTACCATCGCACTTAAAGGGAAGATGATGCTGATACTGAAGTAGGCGACTCCATTTTGCATTAGGTCATGCGCACCCTCCCCCACAGGGAGGTGAATTGTTTGAGAGTGGCGGTCACACGAGACGAAATCGACAACGCAATCGACAAGGGCGCAGTTAACCGATCGCCTGGTATTGACGACTTACCAGTTGAGTTTTACCGTGTCTTCCGGGATCTCATGACACCGCGGTGAATGACTATGCATCAAGAACTGGTGACCTCTGACCAAGCAATGCCACGCGCTTTTGTTGAGGGAATCATCATTCCGGTCCACAAACCAGCCCGTGGTTCGACGGTTATGAGTTATAGACCGATTACCCTACTCAATGCCGATTAAAATATTTTCGCCGCTTACTGACAATGCTTCTCCTTCATGTCCTATCCCCAGAACAATCGACGCGTGGGAGACAGGTCAACATACAGACTGCCACAGGGGAACGACGCGACTTAATTACGATGGCGGCGGACTGCAGACTCCGTGCAGCTGTCGTCGCTACAGATTTCTATAGCGGGTTCGATAGCGTCATCGTTTCCTGTTTTCGGTGGCTCCCCGAATATTCATCCCCACTCCGTTCATCGACGTTCTCCAACGTGTTTACAACAGCGCCAGTTCACGTGTCCAAGTCAGTGGACGTTGAGTAGGGCCAGTACCCATCTGCCGTTCCGTACGGCAAGAGTGTCCCCTCTCTACCCTCCTGTGTACCATAGCCAATTCCCCCTGCGGGTTCGGGGGTAAGAATAGGCCCGCGGTATTCCCGCCTGTCGTAAGAGGCGACTAAAAGGAGTCTCAAACGTTTTGGCCTTAATGTGATGGTCCCCTCTTGGGTTTGACCTCCATTTTTCCAAATTCTACAGAAGTACGAGCCTTTTGGGGAAGGACGCCTTATGTGGTGCACCATCAGTCCTCTGTGCCCTAAGACCTTTGCACTTTTTATCGTCTTGGCGTCATAACTGCACCCTCCATCCCTCTTTTTGGGCATACACACTTGATGGTTTGTGTCAGTTACACCCTTAGTGCGTCACCATCTGCACCCACGATACCTCTAGACTTCCCATGGCACCCAAAATCCAGCACAGTAGCCAGCCCGTTGTGGTGGGGTCGTCATGTACCCTCTAGGTTGTAGCCCCCTGACAACAAAGGGATCGTACTGCCGATGCCTGAGCTGACACCTCCCCACGTAAGCCAAGGAGTAGATGCTTGTCTCTGGGGCATCAGGACTCCTGGCAACGGCCATCCTGCCAGGTGGCCTTTTCTGTGGGTGGGTGGCGCCCATGGGGAGAGCCCCTGGTCGGAGTGGGTGGCATTGGGGCGGATGCCCCGCAATGAAGTGGCTGAAGTCTCAATCCGGTGGCTGCACGACCACCAACGTCTCTAAGCGCGGTAAGACAGAATTTAATGCTGTGACATATAACCCCAAATCGTTCCCTTCCCTAGCCACACCATGGGAGGAACGTAGGGCTGTGGACAGACAGGAACCGTATTCACCGCGATACCTTGTGTGCAGCAGAACCGATGGGGATTCGTTTTTGGGGACTAAGCCTCTCTTCTTTGTTCACCATCTTGAAGATAGGTTTGGGGAAGTGGCATCTCTTTCGAAAATGAGGAGCAGGGCTATTTTGATACAAGCAGTTTCATCTGCACAGTCACGGGCGTTACTCGTATGTGAGAAGCTCGGTGACATCCCTGTTCACATCACTCCCCATAAGTCCTTAAATTTGGTCCAGGGGATTATGTTTCATAAAGATCTTCTGCTACAGTCTGATGACGAGCTACGGGAGAACCTGGCACGACGAGGTGTGTACTTTGTCCGTCGTGTCTTTAGGGGACCCAAGGATAATAGGGTCGCTACCGGTGCCTTTATCCTGGCCTTCGAGGGTGACTGCTTGCCTGACAAGGTCAACGTCATGATCTACCGGTGCGATGTCAAGCCCTATGTCCCGCCCCCTATGCGATGCTTCCAGTGCCGGAAGTTCGGACATATGTCCTCCAGATGAACTGCCAGCCCCACGTGTCGTGATTGTGGCCGACCTTCACATCCTCATGCTCCATGTGCTCTGCCTCCCACCTACGTTAACGGTGGGGAGCATCATTCTCCCTGCTCGCCAGACTGTGCAGTCTACCAAAGAGAGCGGAAGATACAAGAAATTAAGACCCTGGACCGTTTAACCTACCGAGAGGCAAGGAAGAAGCTAGACCGGCTCAACCCCACATCTATGTTTAGGAGCTATGCTGCTGCAAATCTGCCGCCACCAGTTCCTGCAAAGACTCCCTTCTCAGTTGGCCCACACAACGGTCCAGTTACGCCTGCCCCATTGCTGGTAGGGGCCAGCCTCCTCTGGCTGCTCAGCCAGGGAGGCAACAGCCTCCTGGGGAGCAACAGCCTCCTCCGGCTGCTCAGCTGGAGACGCAACAGCCTCCTCCAGCCTCACTTGTTCGGAAGGGATCCCTTGGGGGATTCCCTTCCAAGGACTCCCCCAGTGCCTCACAAGACACTAGCCAGTGGCTGAAGAAGCCACCAGCTGCTGGTCGAAGGGCTTCACGCTCTTCCTCTGTTCCTGATAATGTGTCAGGAAAGCCCTCCCAGCATGCAAACACTCCTGCCAAAGACAAGAGAGAGAAGAGGAAGCTCTCCAAGAAGCATAAGGACACAGTGATGCCTGCGCCACCGCTTCCTGTCAGCTCTGCCTCTGAGGATGAGGTCGAGCTCTTTGCGTCCCCTGATGACCTCGATCTCGCCGTCTCTGAATCGATGGCAGTTGCGGCGTCAGTCACTCAGTCGGTGGCAGCATGTGACTCTGTGAAGTAATTCGCTTTTTCTGTGCCTTAATGCCCCTACAGGACACGCTTTGTACAATCCTCCAGTGGAATTGTGGCGGTTGTTTTAGCCATCTCCCTGAGCTACGACAGGTTCTAAGCATGACACCTGCTTTCTGCATTGCCCTCCAGGAAACCTGGTTCCTGGCAATGCGGACCCCTGTCCTTCGTGGATACAAGGGTTATTACTGCAACCATAGCACTTACAATAGTGTGTCAGGTGGAGCCTGCGTGTATGTCCTTACCTCTGTATATAGTGCCCCTGCGCCCCTTCAAACATCATTGGAAGCTGTGGTGGTCCACGTAAGGACTACCCAGGACATAACCGTCTGCAGTGTCTGTCTCCCTCCAGGTGGTACAGTCTCCCTGACCAAATTGGCTGCACTTGTCGCCCAACTCCCCACGCCTTTTCTTCTCCTGGGGGATTTTAACGCCCACAATCCCCTGTGGGGTGGACGAAGGTTACTGGCCGAGGCAGAGAGGTCAAGAATCTCATCTCCCAAGTCGACCTCTGCCTCTTAAACACTGGCACCGTCACACGTTTCAGTGTGGCGCATGGCACGTTCTCGGCCATAGGTCTGTCGTTGTGCAGCCCAGGGCTTGTACCATCGGTCCACTGGAGAGTACATGACGACTTGTGTGGCAGTGACCATTTTTTCATCTATTTGTCACTGCCCCAGTGTCATTCTTCTGGGCGCCTGCCCCGCTGGGCTCTCAACAGGGCTGACTGGCCGGCTTTTACTTCCGCTGCCACCATTGCATCTCCCCCACAGGGTGACATTGACGAGGTGGTCCGTGTCTTGACCACGTCAATCATTTCTGTAGCCGAGGCTGCCATTCCCCGCTCTTCTGGTCTCCCTTGGAGGAAGGCTGTACCCTGATGGTCGCCGGAGATTGCTGAGGCTATTCGCGACCGTCGGCGGGCTCTCCAGCGTCATAGGCGGCACCCGTCTCTCGAGACCCTCATCGCCTTTAAGAGGCTCCGTGCCTTGGCCCGTCGTCTTATTGCACGGCGTAAGCAGGAGTGCTGGGGAGGTATGTCTCATCCTTGGGTTCCCGTGTCTCTCCCTCGCTAGTGTGGTCCCGGATCCGGCGGATTTATGGATACCGGACCCCTATGGGTGTCCCTGGGATCTCCCTGGACGGCGCTGTTTGCACGGACGCTGCCGCCATTGCTGAACACCTTGCCGCGCACTTTGCTACGAGCTGTGCGACTGCAACTTACCCCCCCCCCCCCCTCGCCTTTCGCTCTCTAAAGGAGCGAGCCGAACAGACGCCATTATCATTCCACACGCGTCGTTCTGAAAAATACAATGCTCCTTTCAGCGAGAGAGAATTCCTCGCTGCCCTCGCCGATTGCCCTGATACAACACCAGGACCAGACTGCATCCACGTGCAGATGCTGAAGCATCTCTCCAGGGACTGCCAGAGACACATTCTCACCATCTTTAACCGCATTTGGAGCAAGGGCGTGTTCCTGTCGCAGTGGCGAGAGGGTGTTATTGTCCCCATCTTGAAGCCCGGTGCAGATCCACTGGCGGTGGACAGCTACCGTCCCATTACCCTCACCAACGTTTTATGCAAATTGCTCGAACGTATGGTGGGGCGGCGTTTGTGTTGGGTCCTTGAGTCGCGTGGTCTCCTCGCTCCCTCCCAGGGTGGCTTCCATCGTGCCGGTCTGCTGCGGACAATTTGGTGCGGTTGGAATCTGCTATCCGTACGGCCTTTGCCTGACGTCAGCATCTCGTTGCTGTATTTTTTGATCTGCGGAAAGCGTATGACACCACATGGAGGCATCACATTCTTGCTACGTTGCATGAGTGGGGTCTTCGTGGTCAGCACCCGGCTTTTCTTCAAACCTTTTTATTGCGCCGCTCTTTCCGGGTGCAAGTCAGTGCCGCCTCTAGTTCCTCTTATATACAGGAAAATGGGGTCCCGCAGGGCTCGGTGTTGAGTGTCTCCTTATTTCTAGTGGCCATTAATGGTCTGACTGCAGCCGTGGGGTCGTCGGTGTCTCCTTCTTTGTATGCCGACGACTTCTGCATCTCATTTAGCTCAAGACTACGGGAGTCGCCGAATGCAGGCTGCAAGTAGCCGTTCACAAGGCAGCATCATGGGCTCTGACTCATGGTTTTCAGTTCTCTGCAGCCAAGACTCGAATTATGCACTTCTGCAGGCATTGGATGGTCCACCCTCATCCTGAACTTTACCGCGACGGCCACCCACTTGAAGTGGTGGACACTTGCCGCTTCTTAGGACTCGTCTTTGATGCCCGGCTCACATGGGTTCCTCATATTACTCAGCTGAAGCAAAAGTGCTGGCGCCACCTCAACGCCCTCCGCTGCCTGAGCCACATGTCTTGGGGTGCAGATCGCTGCATGCTATTGAGATTGTACAGAGCCCTTGTGCAGTCCAGGCTTGATTATGGGAGCCTGACCTATGGGTCTGCATCCCCCTCAGTGTTGACGTTGTTGGACCCCATACACCACTGTGGGGTTCGGCTTGCAACTGGCGCTTTTCGTATGAGCCCCGTGGATAGTCTACTGGTGGAGGCCGGGGTTCCTCCACTGCGGATTCGCCGCCATCGCCTGCTCGCCGGCTATGCTGTCCACGTGCATTGCTCGCTGGGTCATACCAATCATCGCCTGCTTTTCCCTGCCATGGTCCTCCATCTGCCCGAATGGCGACCTAGGTCTGGGCTTTCCATTGCTGTCTGTGTCCAGTCCCTGCTGTCGGAACCGGGGTCATTCCTTCTTCTGCCTCCCTTCTGAGTCCGTGCACCTACGCCTCCCTGGTGTCTGCTTCGTCCATCCGTCCGTCTGGACTTGGCACGGGGACCCAAGGACTCGGTTCCGCCTGTGGTCCTTCGTCGCCGTTTTCTTGCTCTCCTCGCTTCATTTTCGGGCTGTGAGACTGTCTACACTGATGGTTCCCTGGTTGATGGTAGTACTGCCTACACTTTTGCTCACGCTGCCCATGTTGAACAGCGCTCCTTGCCGGCTGGCTGCAGTATTTTTACTGCAGAGCTGGTGGCCATCTTGCGCGCTCTTGAGCATATGCTTTCCTGCTCAGGTATGTCCATTGTCATCTGCAGTGACTCCCTGAGCAGCCTCCAGGCTATCGACCGCTGCTATACCTCTTCTCCTCTGGTATCATCTATTCAGGAGTCTGTTTCTGCCATTACCCACTCTGGTCTTTCGGTGGTCTTTGTTTTGACGCCAGGTCACGTTGGCATCCCGGGGAACGAACGTGTCGACAGGCTGGCCAAAGGGGCGATCGACACCCCAGCTTTGGAGATCGGCCTCCGGGCTCGTGATCTGCAGTTGGTGTTGCGCCGTAAAGTGCTTGAGATGTGGACTGATGAGTGGCGTGGCCTGACATCCCCGAATAAACTGCGGGCTGTTAAGGAGACGACTGATGTGTAGTGGTCCTCCCTGCGGGCTTCTCGCAGGAACTCTGTCATCCTGTGTCGGCTCCGCATCGGCCATACCTACCTGGCGCACGGCCATCTTCAGGAGGATCGCCCCCTGTGTTGGTGTGGGTCCCGGCTGACGGTCGCCCACATTTTGTTGGAGTGTCCCTGACTGTGCACCCTCCGGAAGTCTTTTAATCTCCCGGGCACATTGCCCTTGGTTTTATGCGACGATGCCTCCATGGCAGACGACGTTTTAAATTTTATCCGTGGTAGTCCTTTTTATGGTCCCATTTAGGGAGGTCCTGCACCTTTCCCTTTCTGTGTCTTTTGTCCTCGAGTCTCTCAAAATTGGTTGTTGTTTTGGTGTGTAGTCGGATGGTTGACTCTTTCCCTTTTTTTTTTTTTTTTTTGTTCTCGTGATCAGTCAACCAGTCTCCGGCCATCTTCTTTTCTTCTGTTTCTTTCTGTATGGTGTTCATCTGTACTCTTCTTGTCTGTAATGTTTGATGCTGCATTTGTGTTCTTTCAGTGCCTGGGGGGGCGTCTCCTTCCCCCTAGGGTTTTACCTGCTCCACAGATTTTCGTCTCGCCTGTTTTTGGAATGGGGGACTGATGACCTTCGCTGTTTAGTCCCCCTTAAATATCCCAACAACCACCACCACCATAGCCAATGAGCTCCTTTTTGGGGGCTTGACAACCAAGCTCTCTGGCCTCTCCCTTCGCCAACACACTTTTCGCTGTCGGGTATAAGCTGATGACCTCCTCCTCCTCAATTGCTCCGGCCCTGAGATTCGAGCAGTGCTCGAATTAATCACACATTATGCGGCTGCCGTTGTCAGTGCCATGAATTTCGTCAAATCTTCTGCAATGTACACTGGACGAGACCTCCAGCAAGGTGAGGTGGCACCCCTGCCGCTTCTGTGGGCGTTCCGTTACCAGGGCATTACCTTTACACCCACAGTCTCAAGCATGGCGACAACGAATTTCCGTCGCCTGTACACGTAATCCGCAACGGCGTATGCCAGAACCTACTGCACCGCCAGGACACGCTTCAACGCGTTGAGTTTCTTCATCTTTATGTGACATCAAAATTGTTCCAAATCGCACAAGTTCTCCCTATGTTGAGGGCGTAACATTCAACCGGCTTTTGGCTATTATCTAAAGGCTGGTTCTATGTTTGAAGTCCGTTTTGAGACACATACCCTGTCCTCACGGCATGGTGGCCTCTTGGTCGTTAATTTCCATATGCGAGTTGCGGCCTTATATATGAGTACCACACGACGACATTGGACCAGCTTGCTTGAGATCCTCCTGCCTGCTTCCACCTCAACACCGGTGTCTGTCTGCCACATCATTTGTCTCACATTTCGACCTTTTTCGTCGACTACAGTTGAACAAATACCAGTCTCCCAATGAGCGCCCGACTAGGACTAAGGATTATTACAGCGATCTGTTGCGTAGTTTTCCCGAGAATGTGACGGAGACCAAACATCCCTCCATCCAGTGACCCATAGTGTGAACTACCATCCACCAGGGTCCTAAAACCCACCTCGTCTTCTGAACCTATTTACGAACAGCCCATGCAGCTCTCGATAACACACCACGTTATCGAACATTATTTGCTAACTATCTTCGAGGAGTCTTTGTTATACTTCCACTAAGTTTTGGGATGCCTGGAGCTGAGGGCACCTACCCCTGTTGAAGAGTTAAATGAAATTTAACAGAATCGTCCGAAACAACCATTGTGGAACTAAGAGGGACGCTGAAGTACTGACGAATGATGAGACGCATTTGAAGTTGTCTAAGGATACGAACTCTGTGATAAGGAATATTGCAGTAGGAAGTTCAGTTGAAGACGAGTAGAGGGTAGACCACCTTACTGGTATTTTCTTTTTTTACGTCTTTATGCCAAGACACTTCAATTGTCTGTACTTGTTTTACCCCTACCTTCGCCATTTACAAGAGTCTGAAAACTGTTTCTCCGGTCAGTCTGAAAGTGTTGGAGAACATACTGACCATAATTACCGGTATGCAAGTCCACATTACTCATTGTGCCCACTGAAACAAGATGTTGCTACATGCTATTTACTCTCTGGGATCAGGAACAATGACTATAAATAAGAGTTTTAGTTTTAACTCATTGATATATTCAGTAAAAATTCACAGGCACAAAATATAATAAAATTTCTTATAATAATAGTAATGTCCCTATCGAAAACAGCACTATTGACAGTTCAGAGCCCACCTCTATTGAAAATTCCAGGTAAAATGGTCTATCGCCCTGGCCTCTAACCGTTAACAGTTAATTGCGCGCCTTAAAAGTGGAAAATAATCTCGCCACTTGTCACCGGTTTGTCAACATTACGGGCGGCACACAAGCAGTTGTCTCCGTGAAATATAAGCGATCCAGAATGGTATACAATCCTCGTGAATTCACTTCCCACTGCTATTGAAAACGCTTTTGGTAGCTACCTGGCGGTGGCGTCATCGGAGGAACAGAGCACGCAGGCGTTTGAACGAGGCGGACAGACTGATATTTCGGCACGAAGTGTATCGTCTCACCGCTTCATTCCGTGTTTATATATGGGCACAGCGGAACTCCGAGCGGAACACCTGCCATCGACTGCCTTAGGCACAGGTAGCAGCATCGGAATGGCCCCTTCCTCGGACATGTAGTAATTAATACGTCTGTCGTTTAACAACTTACAAACCTCTTAATTTTTGTATATTTAGAGTTAAGTTTGCTTTAGTTAACGAAAAAGTCTTAGCCGCCAAACATCGCAGCCCGGAAATTTTATGAGACAGCCATTCAACGCCTTGTGTTACAGTGGGACAAGTGTCTTAACAGCCAGGGTCAATACTTCTAACATACGGGTACTGGAGTCTGTACTTTTGCCTCCGGCTCGTTTCTTTTTGAACGACCCTTATAGATGAACTTCACACGACATTTTTGCTGCTATTTGAAAGTCCATTACTGTGCAACTGCAGTAATTCCTGTTGTGTTTTAGAATTTCACTTCCAAGATTTGTAATTTTAGTATCTGCACAGGCGTGACAACGCCGCTAAACAACACTGTCGCTACGAGGATTTGCGTGGGCCAACATTGGCTCAGCAACATGCCAGGGAACAGAACGCAGCAGGACGAAGTGAATTTTCGCCATGGCAGTCAGTCTACCAGGAAGCACAAAGTTCGAAACCCTGTAGAGAAATGCACGCGGTTGAACACATCACAGGGTAGGCACGGTTGGCTGACGATTGAGCATACAGACACGGCACGAGATACAAGGTGAGGTCCGTGCTGAACTCCGCGTTAGAACATTCCTGCCTGCCTTACGGTAACCTGTAGGACTTCCGCAGCTGGTTTGCCCATACGTCGTCTCTCCCTCCCACGATACTTGCCAACATTAGTTTGCTGCGTTAGCCGTGCCAGCCCATCTGCCTCCATTGCGATACCTGCCCTGCTTTTGGGGATACTAAATCCCTGTCCACCGAAAAAGCCACCTAGAGCCAAAAATGGTCAGATTTGAATCGCGATCTCTGGCGCAGAACTGCATGGAGATTTGCAGACACCGACAGCAGACTGACTAACAAACAAAACCGTCTGCTACCATGGAGGGGGGGGGGGTGACTGGAGGCAGAGGAGGAGGAGGAGGACGAGGAGGAGGAGGGGAGAGCAAATCAAAATTCATGGACTCCACATTGGTAGGCGCGGGAGAGCGTCGCTGGGACCTGTGGCCACTGCCGAAGGGAGGACTGCAAGCGGTACGAAGGGGACAGCAACAGAGAAGTACACAGCTGCAAACGGAAGTCCACCACTGGAACAGCAGCGCGACCAACCCTGCCGCCCAGCTCACTGGAAACCCGTGGTGGTGATGATGCAACAGTGCAGAGACACAACTGATTTGCATGACAGGTGAACTGCTACTGACAGACACCACAAGCAACTGCCAACATCTGTGGCCCACGACGACACCTGGAAGCCATCCATGCTGTTCACTGAAAGACCTGTCCCAAACGGCAGTCCCGAAGGGAGGAGGAGGAGGGAGACCGGTGTGGAGGTGGTCCAATGTCTGTCTGTGTGTGACAAATGCAGGAGACCCCGCAGCTGGCGCACACGCACACGTTCCCCTGGACTGCACCCGGGAACTTGCGTCGCCCAGTACAGAGCCAGAAAACTCAACAACACATCGTTGCAGAAGGAGGGAGAAACTGACGTCTTCATTCATTGACATAAAACTTTTCTGAGTATGGCACCGCGTGATAATCTAAAAAGCTATGCTCCAGAAGCCAAGATTTCGGCCACGGTTACAGTGGCCTTCTTATGGGTCTGCTGATGTGCTTTACCTGTGCAGAGTAAATTATATTTTTTTATTACTGCTCACTGAGCCTGACATTAAGTCACAATTTTAAAAGCTCGTTGATGTGATTCGTCCCTTGGACTGAAAGGAGGGGGACCCTTATTGTAATAAGTTACTACTGTGATGGGGGTGGGGATTTGCTGCCATCTGTTGCTTCTTGCACTGCTTGTGATGTTTAGCGGTCATTGGCGAATGACGTATGGGTTTCTGTTTTCCTCCTGTTCGACTCAGCCTGAGCGGCGGCAGTTACTCACCAGCAACGCTTGCGACACGTGTTGTTGGTGCGGCCTCTTGGAACCTCAGGGCCGATAGCCAGAATGGAGCAAGCCGGAGTACAGTCTCTATTCATGTTGTTAGGGTGTTTTGTTATTTCGATGACTTCTCCGACTCTTATGTGAAAAACGCGACGGACTTCGTAGGATGCATGAAGGGAGAAACAATTTCTCCCGTGGAAATGCAACAAGCAATAGACAGCATGAGATCCTCACTCTCTCCTCCATAGAAACCTATTACAATAAAGTTCCTGCCTCTTCCATCCCAAGACACCAACAGCAACAATTATCTTTGTGACGTAATGTCGTGCTCAGTGAGTGTAGTAGTCAGATGCTGTATACCACTGTGAAAGCAAAAGTCCTGTGAAACAAATTGCTGTCTATTTTTGGTCACGATGGTCCTGGTGCATTCCAGGATGTCACATATGACTGACATTGTGCGAAGAGCGGCAGTTGACGACGTGGAGGGCAGCTTGGCTACGTGTGGGAAGTCTGACAAGGCATCGACTACCAATAAGCAAATGCTGATAAGAAATGGACTAGTGAATTCGACGTGCACCATGTCGCAAGGGTGCTCTGGGACCGACCAAGAGGAAAGCTTGTGCAGCAGCACAGCCTGGTTTTGCAAATACTCCCTTCAAACCCACACCAGATTCTCGATGTCACGATCATTCACCAGCTACTAGGTGTGACGCTACACCAACGTCTTCATTCAACTATTACACTAGTGCGATGCATGCAGTGCAGCGGTTCGAGGATTACCAGCTGGCAGCCTTTCTCCTCCCTGGAAAGCAAGAGGACTATGTGGACAATGTTGAATAAATATCAGAAGGGAAAAGGGCATGTGTAACGCTGGATCTGGAAGAGAGGCGCTCTGGCCGACCCACGTGGACAACCTAAACGATTTGCCAGGAAAGCGGATCGGCTGGGCGTACCAGTGGCGTCCTCTCACTCTGTCAACAGAAAAAGCTGCAAGGCTCCTGCAAGGTATCATGTAACGAGAACACAAGAGCCTCATTCTGATCGAACTCCCGGTTGGATCTCACTGGCAGCCGCAATGGCTCATCTACTATAATGGATTATACTGTAAATGATGAAAGTATGTGAATGCAGCTTGCCGCTGGTGTAATGTCTCTCACACATAAACCTGTACAGTAAAGTAAGGGCCTCCTGTTTTATCTTTAGGCTGATCCGTTATAAGACAGGCAAACAATTATACTAATGGAGGATTCTGCGTATTTTCTCTAATTTCATTCGCTCTCTCTCTCTCTCTCTCTCTCTCTCTGTCCTTTATCTATATACAGTTTTAAATATAATATTTCATTACGTGAACTCAGCCCAATAGAATCTCTGGTGGAGCCCTTCGTCTTAATATTCAGCGGCTGGCTTGCTGTAAAAGATCTTTATATCTATTATTATTGTTAAGCGCTGCATTCAGTTGGGAAAATCGATCGTTTGAACAATTCGTTCATTTTACGACAGATTTAGAATTTCAGATGTGTCCGAAGCCTTTTTGGACGATTTTATAAAATCTCGGTGATTGCAGGCTCTCTTCGTCACAACTGAAACTTCCCCACTAATTACAGGGCCAAGACAATCATGAATGATTCAGACAGAGAACTCATTCGTCATTCACTCTAGAATAAAAGGGTCACAAACCTTATTTTCGAGGAAAATTGTATATTCAATCCATCTCCATTACATGTTCCGTTTTCTGTTGATTCCAAGTCTTACTTAATTTGCATTTACAGTTTTTCTCTCTCTTCAAATAACCCGCTAGTGGCACAAACGTTAATAGCTCGCTTTAGCAAGAAGAAGAGCAAATATGTCTCTTTTAGAAACCCGACAATCTTCCAACAGATACTTCCGAAGCTGTCCTAGTTATCCGTCTATATTAACCCTGGAGAATACATATATGTATCTCTGTTATTCCAAAGAATAAACGTACTTGAAAAATACCTTGGCGTCGACGAGCTGTCGGCGCATATATTACTAGAAAATCCGATCAGATACTTTTCAAAAGTAAATAAATGTGGATGATTTGATTGACCATTATTAATTATTGCGTGGTAGAGGGTAATTTTCCGTGGGGAGATTACAATGCCCCTCGCAGCGAGCGAAGTTTGTGAGCTCAATTTTGATTTACCGAACACACTTCGCGAGCTATATATTAGTGTGGATAACCCGGAAGTGATGATTGTCAGTCCTCCGACTGAAAAAGAATATTATGTTTAAGACAGACGAAGAAAAGAAATGTTGAAAACAAAAGAAATGAAGAGACAGGTACCGCGGCTGTATTGCTTTTACGTGCATCTAGGTGTTATGTTTGCTGTGCACAACCAAGGAAGATGATCTTTCATGAAACTGTTATCTGGGTCTACCCATTCGGGAACTTTCTTAAGCAGGGAAACCTTGGAAAACCTCTTAAGCCTAGACCCCCAGCCTACGGTACATAGATGATAGGAAAGCCTATAGAAGAAAAAAAAAATTTTGAAATAGATCTCTAAAGGAAAGACAGGGATCAATTTATATCACGATTTGGAGAAGAGTGATTTGTGCCTCTAGCAAAAAAAACATTTTACAATAAATAACGTAAGCTTTCGTTTTACAATCTTGTTCCTAGGACAATCTCTTGCGGTGGTAAAACTCCCCCGGGTCTTGCATTTCCCCAACGTCCACATTTGTAATCGGTCTTCTACGCGGCCCACTTTGTAGTCGGTCTTCTACGCGGCCCACAATGGGAAGAGTAGAAGGAACAGGGATACCCGATTTCACATGCAACATTCATTCCGGAAGAATTAGCAATGACCAAAGGGGAAACTCTTCCTGTAAGAGAACTGGTTAGGTTGCACCGTCCAAGATTCTCCTTTTTGAAAGCAAAATCCTTATGGCTTCATGCATCCTTTTTGTTACGACGTACTTCAAGGAATTTAGCCATTAACTAATGATGTTGCCAAAAGCATCATCATATTTACTCTCGTTTGAATACTCTTTCGGACTTTGCATCCCCATTGTGCTTATAAGTCCGAAAATTCTGACACATTTCTGTCAGTGATTTGTTCTTCGTAATTTAAAGGATTCATGCAACGTACAGTAGATTTTGGATTGAAATCATCGAATAATGGAAAGTGTTGTTCATTTTATACAAAGACATAATCCCTCATTTCCTTGAAAGTCATATAATTTATCTATACTCAAAAACTTTTTATCCTAAATACACATATTTCTCCAATTGATTGTTGTAATGTAAAAGTTATTAGCATTGAGGAATGCGGATTCACTTCTTTCATTTATTCTCTGATTCATACGGCGTTCACACATGCTCATATATGGAAATGGATTTTTTTTTCAAACAAAAATTCCAAACGAACACGACCCATTAAATAACTATTAATTCTATGAATATTACTTTCTTTAAACATTCAATAATAAATTAAAAACTCTTAACTTCTAATTATAACACCTTTTCTTTTTAAAGTTCAACATGAATCAGTTTACCCTCGCGTTTGGTGCGAGTCTCTTACAAAGCATATCTGTGTCATCTATATCGATTCTACCTCTCGCGCCGACGTCAACTGTTTTGCGCTGGAAATTATCTTTGCGGCGTTAACCGTCACTCATGATTCACTGCCTCAACACATCCCTTCACACGTTTACACATCTAAGCGCGCCCTTGAAATTATATATGAACCTTCACTCGGAACCTCTTTTGATTATTCAGCGTCATTTGCGGGAAACATTTCATTCTTCTTGAAGGTCAGTTAGATCCTTTATAAATCTTGATGACATTAGCAATGCTAAAGTTCCATGTTCACCCAAACACAGGTGAAGCCTATCTCCACTATCTTCTTTGCAACACTCGATAGTAATAGTTAGTAACTATTTCTATAGTCTATGTCACTGATTAATTATTTCAATTTAAAGTTTTCTAACACTACACACACAGTTTTTTTTTTTTTTTTTTTTTTTTTTTTTTTTTTTTTTTTTTTTACGATCGTTCATCTCTGTCACTCGCAACACCATTCCTCCCTATCTTCAAATCTTCATTAAATTTCTTCAAGTCATTATGGGAAAATAACCCTTTTATTTTGTTCGATCCCGGGTATGCTAAGAGATAAGTCCCACGATTCGGAATTTGTAGGATAATGTATGGGCCAGTATATAGTAACTCCCATTTCTTTATACTTATCTTTATTAAGGTTGATTTGGTATGTCTTTTGACTAGTACCTTCTCTCCGACATGGTATGTCTGTACCCTCTTAATTAATTTGTCATATTGTTGTTTTCTCTGATCAGCCTTTTTCGTCATATTTATGATGGCTTGTCTTATTTTTTCTTCCCAAGGCATCTCAGTTTCCTGAGTTTTGGGCATATGGTCAGTCCAGAAGTTTTCCTCTTTTGATTCGAACATCAATTCACGAGGTGTATATCCAGCTGAGGAGTGGGGCATGTTATTGTATATCTGCTCAAACTCTTCCACATAATTTGCCCACGCAGTCTGCTTATTATGGCAATACGTCCTCATAAATCGATTGAATTCTCTAAAAATTCTCTCAACCAAATTGCCTTGTGGGTGGTAAAATGATGTTAGTATGTGTTTCACACCGACTTGAGACAAAGTCTGTTTCCATCGGAGTCCCGTGAATATTTTAGCATTGTCTGTTATGATCGCCTTAGGTGTACCAACATGTGGAAGATAATCCCTTATCAATCTTAATACAATTACTTTGGCTGTAGCCGCCTTTATCGGGTATAGCTTTACGTATTTCGTACACACATCGAGAAATGCCAACACATATTTAACACCACCTCTTGAAGTAGGTAACGGTCCACACAGATCGCACGAAATTAATTCTTTTGGTTCTTGGACTAATATGGGTGCTTAGTCCCTTTAGAATCCGGCTTTGTTTTTTGACAGATTATGCATCTCTTTAAGACCTCATGCACTCTGCGCTTTATGTTGGGAAAATAACAGTACCCACTTATCTTGCCTGCACATTTTGTCGCACCGAAATGTCCCCAAGTTAAATGAGTGAACCATACAAGTTTCTCTATTTGCGCCTCAGGTATACAAACACACCAACGGACTTTGTTTGGCCTTCCACAGCGGAAAAATAATACGCCATTTACCAGCTTGTAATAATTTGCCATCTGATCCGAAGGTTGCTGTTGTAACCTTTGAATGACACTTCCCCATTGAGCATCTCTTTTCTGTAACTGGGCCATATGCGCACACAAATTGACGTAGTACGTCTTAAATGGATTTTCCTGCAGCAGCAATACAGAGAATTCTGAGTTATTATTTACTTCAATCTCTTTGGTTAAACCCTGCGGTGACCTTGATAGAGCGTCAGGAATAACGTTTTGCTGCCCTGAGACATGCACGATCTTAAATTGGTATTGTTGCGGAGCGAGAGTCCATCTAGCCAGTCTGGGGTGTAACAGTTTACACGTTTGTAAAAACGTTAATGATTGATGATCGCAATATACGATAGTCTTTGACCCATATAGATAATAATGAAATTTTTTAAAACCCCAGACGACTGCAAGAGCCTCTAATTCTGTCGTCGTGTAAGTTCGTTCACAGTTGGACAAAACACGACTGGCAAACGCAATAGGACAGAAGGTGAGTTGTCCATTTATCTTGCGTACTTGGAAAAGGCACGCTCCAAGACCCACATTCGACGAATCTGTTGACAAGTAAAATTCTTCTTGCATGTCCGGATGGTACAAAAGCGGTGCATTTACTAATTGCTTCTTTATCTCCTCGAATGCTTCTTGACACTCTAATGTCCAGAGCCAGGGCACATCCTTCTTCAGCAAACTATTTAGAGCTGCTGCATTCATGGCCTGATTTGTTATAAATCTTCTAAAAAATGAGGCAAGACCCATAAACCCTTTTAATTGCCTCCTATTTCTGGGTGTTGGAAACTTACTAATCGCAATTAGCTTCTCCTTGGTTGGTAAAATTCCCTTTGCGTCAATTATATGCCCCAGGAACTTGATTCTGTTTACTGCAAAATGGGATTTCTGTAGGTTAGCGGTTATTCCCATGGTTTTGAACACGTTCAACACCCGTCTCAGTAAGGTAATATGCTCCTCCCAAGCCTTCGATGCAATAAGCAAATCATCAACAAACACTGTTATCCTGGTTCTTAGTTCTGAGCCTAGTGCATAATCTAGAGCTGCTATAAAGATTCCAGCACTAATGTTGAGTCCGAAAGGAACTACAGTAAATTGGTAACTTCTTCCGGAATAAATGAAAGCCGTATATTTCCTTGATGACTCATCCAGCTTGACTTGCCAATAAGAACTCCGCAAATCAATGCTTGTCAAATATTGGACATCCTGGAACCGTTGTATAAGTTCGTCTATGTTTTCCGGATGTGTTCTCACTGGAATTATGATTTTATTTATTTCTCTGGCGTCGAGTACCAGTCTCACAGTCCCATTTTCTTTTGGCACGACCAACAATGGGGAGCAGTATGGGCTTGTAGAGGGTTCGATCAAACCCCATTTCAACATGCGATCTATTTCTTTCTGAACTTGAGCCTTTAACCTCCAGGGAACAGGATAGAAAGTTCTACAATATGTTTCGTGCGGCTTAACGTAGAGATGGCATACGTATCCCTTAATAACTCCTGGCCTTTCATCAAACACGTTTTTATACGCTAATAATAATTCTTTTAGCTGCTTCTTCTGATCTTCAATAATGCAGTCGGATTCATTTAACTTTTCATACACTAATTGACCGAAATCTCCTTTGACTTGGAACTCATTAATTACGTGCTGTTTAGAATTTTGTGCCGTCCTGATTACTTGCACACTGATCCCACTATTATATTTTCTGGTAAGGCTTTCTTTTTTCAACAAGTCCAACTCAATTTCTTGTTTATTTACATTTAACCAAATTTTTCCTGTTTTAAAATCTATTCTGCATCCGTATTGACGTAGGCTGTCGACTCCGATAATGCAGTCTACCACCAAATTTTTCACAACAAGGAATGTGCTTAATATTGCTACATTTCCGACTTCTACACTAAGTAGTGACTGTACTTTTACGTTAGCCGATCTAGCCCCAACGGCGCCTATTATTCTGCAATTTTGAACTGGAAAAATTGGTACTCGTCTTATATTTCTGAACTTGTTGAATAGAGCCTCCGAAATAACATTTGTGGTTGCAGCTGTGTCTAAAACCGCCACTATAGGTACAGTCTCCAAAATGACTTGCACTTCGGCTACTGCCACCTGTTTCTTATCCTCATCTTGTGGTTCTAAGTCCTGGGTCAGTTCATCTGCCAGTAATCGTCCATCATTATACGTTAGCATGGGTACACATATCCTGTTGCCCCTCAACCAATTGTTGACCGCTCCTCCGGGGCACGAGTGGGTCCTTACAAGTTTGTTGGACTTTGATTTGCCTGCTGGTTGACATCATCCGTCACTTCGGTAATTACCGGTTAATTCGTAGATGTCCGTCCCCACTGATGTTGGTTATTTGAGTTCATTCCCCCGGTTGATTCCATTTTCTATTACTGTTATTATTCCAGGCTTGAGGTCTGAAATTCATTTCGTTCCCCCACACGGGATTGTATCTTTTCCCATTCCTGTTGTTCCTTGGATAGCCCCTCGCAAGACAATTGCCGGTTTTACTATTGAGATTTTGAGGGGTTTCTCCGCTATTTAACGATCTCTGTCCATTCCCTTGCCTACCGTTGGGCGGAGGTTCTATCTCCCTATATTGGAATCTGTTATTACGGGCTTTCTGGTTGTTCTCTTCAATAATATCTATATGGTCTAACGTCGTGAGGAACGACTCCAAGTCTTTATCGTTGCCGTAAATCAATTGATTCCGGATGCTAATTGGTAGTCTTGCCTTAAGTATGTTTATTATATCTGGCAAGGGCATAGGTCTGTCCCAGTATCTAGTTTTATTTATATATTTTTCAAAATACTTCCTAAGGCTTCCTTTTGAAAAGGAGAAAGGCTCTGGGTAGAGCACCTCCTGCCTTAGGCGTTCCTGTACCCCTTCTGACCAGAACTTTGCTAAAAACGTCTTCTCAAAATCGTCATATGTCGAGCAAACAGAAGTCATGTCCGAGGCCCAAATCGCCCCCGAACCTTGTATATATCCTGTAACGAAACTGATCTTCTGCCACTCCGACCAATTTCTGGGTAGCACTCCTCTGAAACTTCGAATAAAAACAATTGGATGGACCCCCCTTTTGTCAGTGTTAAAAATCTGGAATTGCCGATGCTTTATCATTTTTTCTTCGGCATGGCAAAGGCTTTCGTAATCTCCGTTAGATAAAAATTCACGCGAACAACTAGCTCGTGGCAATTTAATGTTTGAGTTACTTACACCAGTCGGTATCGTGTGCGAATGTGCAGTAACTGGCTCTATAGTCGCTGCCAACTTCTGCTGCTGGCCTGTATTCATTTGTTCTGAGCCTTGTTGTGAAACGCGTATCGACTCTTCTATCGTTTGTTTCCAATGCTCAAAATCAGCACCTAACTGCTGTCGCACTTCCTCAAGTCCTTTCGCAAACAAATTCTCTTCCTGTTTGCCAAATAGACTCTGGAATGCTGCCTTAACATTTTGCTCAACGTTTTCACACATCAGCCTTTTGTTTTCTAATGTGATTTCGGATAATTTACCCGTTAATACATTAATTTGGCGGTCTATCACATCTTGAAGCTCTGTCAGATGTTCAACACTTTCTTTTAGGTTCGTCTGCGTACGTGCCAATTCAGGAAGTTGCGCAATTGCACATGACATGGCATCTTGCTTTTGTACTAATTGCGGAACCATTTCCACCTGTTCCCGTACGGTATCTATCTTAATAGCCACATACTCCTTCATTTCTACACGTACGCGGTGAGTAGATTCCTCACATTGAGCTTTCACCATTTCTATTTGTGCAGTTAATTTTCGTTCCGTCTCTTCGGCCTGATCTTTAAGTTCCTTTGTCTTCGCCTCTATCCGCTGCTCTAATTCGGAAAAACTGTCTTGTAACTGCTGCTTAATCTCAGTTTTCAAATTATCCTGCCCTTCCGTAACTGCGGCTAATTTCGTATTCATATTATTCATGCTCTCGGTTATGATCTGCATCTGTCGCATGATAATGACCAATGGATCTAACCCATGTTGCGTACTTGCCGTTTCATCTCCAGCCGTGTCTACAGGTCGTTCTCTTGCGCTATCTGTAGCGATCGGTTCTACAACACTTCTTACTACATCATTATTATCAGTGCTAACAGCTGAAGGCTGTTGCGTGCTGCTCTGCTCTGCTTGACTCATCTTAAACATTGCCCTAGTTAAAACCATATAAATGTTCCGCTAGTATATGTGAAGTATACGCTTTTCTATTTAGTATTATTGGATATTGGAACATTGATTAATTGTGATCATGCTAGATGTAGTTTGATTGACCTGCCCCAGTTGCATTTATTTGTATAAGTATATATATATATATATATATATATATATCTCCCTTCTACTGTCACTATATGTAACTCAGTTCACACAAGAGTACTTCTGTGACTAGTTTCTTACTGTACTTATACAAATAAATGCAACTGGGGCAGGTCAATCAAACTACATCTAGCATGATCACAATTAATCAATGTTCAAATACCCAATAATACTAAATAGAAAAGCGTATACTTCACATATACTAGCAAGCTTTAATAATAAAATTATAAATCTGGCCTTTTCTCTGCGCCCAGCGTGTTCTTTTATGTTCTTATTTGTAGATCCACTTAATGTGACTGCGAGTATTTCTTCTCATTTCCAAGCGTCAGTTAAGTTGGCTCGTCATAGTTCACATGAAACAGAGAACAAAATTATTTTAACAACGTCCAAAAACGTGTCCTGTCACGGATTGGCCATTATAATGGATTATACTGTAAATGATGAAAGTATGTGAATGCAGCTTGCCGCTGGTGTAATGTCTCTCACACATAAACCTGTACAGTAAAGTAAGGGCCTCCTGTTTTATCTTTAGGCTGATCCGTGATAAGACAGGCAAACAATTATACTAATGGAGGATTCTGCGTATTTTCTCTAATTTCATTCGCTCTCTCTCTCTCTCTCTCTCTCTCTCTCTGTCCTTTATCTATATACAGTTTTAAATATAATATTTCATTACGTGAACTCAGCCCAATAGAATCTCTGGTGGAGCCCTTCGTCTTAATATTCAGCGGCTGGCTTGCTGTAAAAGATCTTTATATCTATTATTATTGTTAAGCGCTGCATTCAGTTGGGAAAATCGATCGTTTGAACAATTCGTTCATTTTACGACAGATTTAGAATTTCAGATGTGTCCGAAGCCTTTTTGGACGATTTTATAAAATCTCGGTGATTGCAGGCTCTCTTCGTCACAACTGAAACTTCCCCACTAATTACAGGGCCAAGACAATCATGAATGATTCAGACAGAGAACTCATTCGTCATTCACTCTAGAATAAAAGGGTCACAAACCTTATTTTCGAGGAAAATTGTATATTCAATCCATCTCCATTACATGTTCCGTTTTCTGTTGATTCCAAGTCTTACTTAATTTGCATTTACAGTTTTTCTCTCTCTTCAAATAACCCGCTAGTGGCACAAACGTTAATAGCTCGCTTTAGCAGGAAGAAGAGCAAATATGTCTCTTTTAGAAACCCGACAATCTTCCAACAAATACTTCCGGAGCCGTCCTAGTTATCCGTCTATATTAACCCTGGAGAATACATATATGTATCTCTGTTATTCCAAAGAATAAACGTACTAGAAAAATACCTTGGCGTCGACGAGCTGTCGGCGCATATATTACTAGAAAATCCGATCAGATACTTTTCAAAAGTGAATAAATGTGTATGATTTGATTGACCAGAGGGTAATTTTCCGTGGGTAGATTACACTACATTTGCATGGTGGGCGGCGGAGCAGTAACGTCATTGCAATAAATACTGAGACAGAGAGCCCACCTTTGCAATAGGTGGGCTTGGTATGAGCATCAAATAAAAAAAAACGATTGGTTGTAGTGGTAATGCTGAGGAACCTTCTCCGTACTTGAATATTTCTGACACAAGAATTTCGTAAACAATAGCCAGTGCATCTCTCCCACCTGTGACTGGCGAAGCTGCGCTGAGGAAAGCGTCTTTGGTGCGTAAGAGATGGGCTGTTCAGCGTCATCCGGCTTCCGATGAGAGAGATCAGCACGAATGCCATACTCGGACACATAACCCACGGTTAAAAGTTTACCCGATGTAAGAGAAACCAAACAGGGGGCAGATCATAGCCTGAGGGATTGAAAGCCTACTGACGAGCCACAGACCAGACAAACTTAACGCCACTTTCTTGATGCTGGTTAAGAAGGCTGATGTGCGCTGCCCGGGTTGCCATTAAACGAAATCTTTCCCATAAAGTCTAGAAATTTGTCAGTGTCAATGAAATTCCCCAATAGCCGTGTACTTTAGGATATTATTTTATTTTATTCTCAAGGCTACCAGTTTCAGCATTTTATCATGCCATCTTCAGGTCCCATACGCTTTTATCGAAATAAACGAACTTGTCGTGTAGCGCCATAAGTCACTGGATATCTTGAATTCAATCGTTATACAATTGCCTCATTCAAAGAAGTGACAGCAACTGAGCACGCCTGCCACTGCTAGCCTTGAGAATAAAATAAACTAATATCCTAAAGTACACGGCTGTTAATAAAATTCAACAACAATTACTTAACTGGTCGACGTCCCTTGGCCATGATGGACCAACAGAGAGAGATCTTCAAGGTTCTGGGCGTTGTCAGGTTGATGATGGTTTGATGTAGACGTCTTCAAGGACTAGGCCATCTCTACTAAACAAATGTTGCAAAAAAATGCACCTTTGCTGAGGAAAAAATTGCACGTTTGCAACTAAGGCAATTCTCCAGCACGCTTGGGAAAACCAGCTGCCGCGCGGGGTAGCCGCGCCTATCAGGCGCTTTGCCATGGTTTGCGCGCGTCCTCCCGTCGGACCGATGACATCAGAAGTTTGATCCCGTAGGAACTTAACGAAAATTTCAGAAAAACCATCCGTAGGTTTTATAAATGCCTGTGTCATGTAGAGGCGATAACCCAGATGTCAACAAGGTAGTTTGTGCAACAAGAAACGTCGTTAATCAACTGCTCCAAATATACTGGTGCCGACAAGATTCCAAAATACAAGCGATATAACTGTTAATGCCCAGTTGGTGTTGAGTACGAAGAAGGATCGAGAAACTCTATCCAGTGGCAGCTGCAGATATACGTCACAAAATGCTGTACCTGAGAACTGACACCCCCCCAGCCCCCATTCCAACAATTTTGTCAACAACTACTCCAGATGTAGAGTTGGATACAAGTCAGTGACGCAAAGCGCATTCACTGTCAGGTTAAAATCACTTGAAAGGTGGATAACGCCATTAGGCTTCTGACTCTCCATAAATGGGTTGGACAATGACTCTAAGAAACAATGCCCTGATCCAGCCAGTAATGCAAATCGGCCATTCCCTTGTCACGTGTGGAGAAACGAATGGACCATGGGGCGACAGAACTTAGATGCAGCTGTTAGCTTAAGAGAAATGTGTGCCTCTAAATTTTCTGCTTGACGAAAGGTATTGTCAAATAGCAGGTTGTATGACCTAGTAAGGAATCTATGTCGTGGAAAGGAACCGTCTGGTGCAATAAATGGCTTTTGTCAACTGCATGGAATCCAAAAAAAGAAAAAGTGCCGTGGCCAAAAATATTTTGCACCAATGAGGAATTAACAGCTAACATTGTAAGTTGTCATTCCGCATTCTTATAACGTGTGGAGACATAGAAGTGTCCTCCCAAATCAATACACTTTTTACTTAACACATAACGGTGTCCGTTGCAGTGCCGTTCATCCCAATTGGCTGTACGTATCTGAGTTAAGGGACTGACCGTCGCTCCCGTGTCTATTTGAAATTCAAGCGATCGCCCATCCAATACCAGTGTCAGCAAAATACGATGTGGCAACAATTGCTGGGCGACAGAGATAATGCCAGAGTCCAGTGAAAACATAGGGGTTTTTCATGACCGATCCACGGCATGATAATTGCCACATATAGCTGCTGAATGCCGTACCTGATGGCATACCCCACCCATGGTCTCTAGTGAAGGTAGTCTCGTCGAACAGGCATCAACAGGCAATAGGGGAACGGTAGCTGGCTCGCCCGTTAACCGGAAGGAGAATGACGCTCGGGACCCGAAAAACGCTCTGGGATGGAATGATGTCACCATTTCCAAAGGGATGGCTGCGTAATGTATAATCTTAATTACACATGTTTAGTCTTGACAGCAAAACTGATAAGGGCCAGTGAGCAAGACTGAATTGTTTTGTGCTATTTATCTAACGAAAGGTACGTTGTTATTTTTCTGTGTGAAATTGACTCATTTATACGTTTTATTGTACTGAAGAGTATATTGAGAAATCTGTGTAGGCAAACCTGCAGGTAGCTGTCAATAATTTGTCATAGTGGCTAGTTGGCGATCAAAATTAACTCTGAGAGTAGCCGTAGCTTTGTATGTTTAGTTGCAGAAACTATATGTATTGTCTGTGACCAAGGACCATATATTATAATTATTACTATTGTTTCCCCATTCAGTGTGCTTGGAGAAAGTTATTTTAATTCAGTTTCTTTGAATTCTGTTTCATTGTGTTGAAGGCATTTTAATTATTATTGTCGGTTGAGCTGTGCTTTCTAGAACTCTACTGAGCTGCAGATTAAGTTCTGTTTAATTGTTATGGTTCTGTGGTCATGTAGATTTAATCGTTAAATATTTGGTGTTAAATTCTGGCCTACAACTGAACAACTTCCAGCCTGAAACCCTCTCCACCCAAGTCCTACACACTACATTGAATAGATATAGATGCTTTTGGTTTCCCCTATACTTCTGGTGATAAAATATATGTTATAAAACCGGTCATATATGTTGCATAAATAATCAACAGCCTGAGAAGTTCTGTAACCTTTCATGTAGCAAACTACACATGACTGCAGTCTTCTGAGATGCGAAAAGTTGAGAACGATAGAGCGATTAAAATCAGTACAGAGTAATAGAAACGCCATGATATTTTGGAGGATTATCAAATACTACATAATGGGTACATATTCACAATATAAATAAATGACCTAGTAGATAGCGTCGGAAGTTCGATGCGGCTTTTCGCGGATGATGCTGTGGTATACAGAGAAGTTGCAGCATTAGAAAATTGTAGTGAAATGCAGGAAGATCTGCAGCGGATAGGCATTTCGTGCAGGGAGTAGCATCTGACCCTTAACATAGGCAAATGTAATGTATTGCGAATACATAGAAAGAAGGATCCTTTATTGTATGATTATATGATAGCGGAACAAACATTGGTAGCAGTTACTTCTGTAAAATATCTGGGAGTATGCGTGCGGAACCATTTGAAGTGGAATGATCATATAAAATTAATTGTTGGTAAGGCGGGTGCCAGGTTGAGATTCATTGGGAGAGTCCTTAGAAAATGTAGTCCATCAACAAAGGTGGTGGCTTACAAAACACTCGTTCGACCTATACTTGAGTATTGCTCATCAGTGTGGAATCCGTACCAGATCGGATTGACGGAGGAGATAGAGAAGATCCAAAGATGAGCGGCGCGTTTCGTCACAGGGTTATTTGGTAAGCGTGATAGCGATACGGAGATGTTTAGCAAACTAAAGTGGCAGACTGCAAGAGAGGCGCTCTGCATCGCGGTGTAGCTTGCTGTCAAGGTTTCTAGAGGGTGCGTTTCTGGATGAGGTATCGAATATATTGCTTCCCCCTACTTATACCTCCCGAGGAGATCACGAATGTAAAATTAGAGAGATTCGAGCGCGCACGGAGGCTTTCCGGCAGTCGTTCTTCCCTCGAACCATACGCTACTGGAACAGAAAAGGGAGGTAATGACAGTGGAACGTAAAGTGCCCTCCGCCACACACCGTTGGGTGGCTTGCGGAGTATAAATGTAGATGTAGATGTAAAAGGGCGTTATTTTGGTAAATTGACTGATAATTTCCTCATACTGGTGAGGTACTAAAAACAAAGTAGACACAGATGTATGTAAGGGGGAGCTGGTACACGTGTGGTGCTTTTGTTTCAGACGGTGCTGATGGCACACGCGCTGCGGCGCGTGTCGTACGCCACGTGCGACCCTTCGCACTCGCAGTTCAGCTTCCTGGCCAGGGAGCCGCGCGGTCACTGCAGTCTGCAGTGCTGCCACTCCTTCCTCGCCAAGTCGCCGCAGCAGGTACTGCTCATTACGTTTCTTGTAACTGAAACCTCCGGATTAACAGGTACTCAGATCTTATCCCACCGTCAGAAACTACACTGAAGTGCCAAAGAAACTGGTATAGGAATGCGTATCCAAATACAGAGATACGTAAACAGAGAGAATACGGCGCTGCGGTCAGCAACGCCTCTATAAGACAATAAGTGCCTGGCGCAGTTGTTAGATCGGTTACTGCTGCTACAATGGCAGGTTATCAAGATTTAAGTGAGTTTGAATGTGGTGTTATAGTCGGCGCAATGGGACAAAGCAAAAAGCGATGAAATGTGGACTTCCCCCCTACGACTATTTCGCTGGTGTTCCGTGACTATCAGGAATCCGGTAAAATGTCAAACCTCCGACATCGCTGCGGCCGGAAAAAGATCCTGCAAGAACGAGAACGACGACGACTGAAGAGAATCGTTCAAAGTGACAGAAGTCCTTTCCGAAAATTGCTGGAGATTTCAGTGCTGGGCTATCAACAAGAGTGAGCGTGTGAACCTTCCAACGAAATATCATCGACATGGGGTTTCGGCGCAAAATACCTACCGGTGTAACCTTGATGGCTGCACGATATATAGCCGGCCGAAGTGGGCGTGCGGTTAAAGGCGCTGCAGTCTGGAACCGAAAGACCGCTACGGTCGCAGGTTCGAATCCTGCCTCGGGCATGGATGTTTGTGATGTCCTTAGGTTAGTTAGGTTTAACTAGTTCTAAGTTCTACGGGACTAATCACCTCAGCAGTTGAGTCCCATAGTGCTCAGAGCCATTTGAACCATTTTGCACGATATAAAGCTTTACGGCTCGCCTGGGCCGGTCAACACCGACATTGGACTGTTGATGACTGGAAACATGTTGCCTGGTCGGACGAGCCACGTTTCAAATTGTATCGCGCGGTTGGACGTGTACGGGTGTGGAGACAAGCTCATGAATCCATGCACCTAACATGTCAACCGGCGGTTGTTCAAGCTGGTGGGGCTCTGTAGTGGTTCAAAAATGGCTTAGAGCCCTATGGGACTTAACATCTGAGGTCATCAGTCCCCTATAACTTAGAACTACTTAAACCTAACTAACCTAAGGACATCACACTCATCCATGCCCGAGGCAGGATTCGAACTTGCTACCGTAGCGGTCGCGCGGTTCCAGACTGAAGCGCCTAGAACCGCTCGGCCACACCAGCCGGCCTGGCTCTGTAGTGGTTTGAGGCGTGTGCAGCTGGAGTGATACGGGACGCCTGATATACATCTATCTACTACTCGGGCAAGTGAAAATACGTAACCATCCTGTCCGATCACCATCATGCATTCATGTCCACTGTGCATTTCGACGGACTTGGACAATTCCAGCAGGACAATACGACACCTCACACGTCCAGTATTGCCTACACAGTGGCTCCAGGAACACTCTTCTGAGTTTAAATACGTTTGCTGGCCACGATACTCCTCAGGCAAGAACGTTATTGAGCATGTCTGGGACTCCTTGCAACGTGGTGTTCGTACTCTTATGAATTTATGGACAGCCCTGCAAGACTGACGCTCTCAGTTCCCTCCAGCACTACTTCAGACATTACTCGAGTCCATGCCACGGCGTGAAACGGCACTCTGCGTGCTCGCGGATGCCCTACTCGACAGTACGCAGAGGCAGGTGTACCAGTTTCTTTGGCTCTTCAGTATATGTGGTCACACATACACTAACCTGTTCTCAAATGTGTGCTGATAATTCAATGGCAGAGCTGAAAGCTGAGAAGTAGTTGCTGTTAACTGAAGCGCTCAGACTTTTGCAGAAAATACTCTCGTTCGACGTAAAAAAAGCAGCCTTTTAACCCCGATGTACGAGACTGCCGAAAAAAAGCTGGAAAGTAGAATATAAAATTGGAATCGAAAATGGAGAAAAACATATGACCTGCGAGCTGTGACGTAACCTGCTGAACGAGATGGTGCAAAAACTGAGACACTGAACTTCTGGTGGAACGAATCTCAAATCATCGCCCACTTAGCCGGATTTAGGTTTTCTGTGGTTCCCGTGAATCAATTAGCGCAAATGCCATCATGCTTGCTACCACTTAAAGAGATCCTTGCTCTATCTCTAATGAAACTTCCTGGCAGATTAGAACTGTGTGCTGGACCGAGACTCGAACTCAGGAGCTTTGCCTTTCGCGGGCAAGTGCTCTAACATCTGAGCTACCCACGCACCACTCACAACCCGCCCTCACAGCTTCAATTCTGGCAGTACCTTGTCTCCTACATCCGAAACTCCACAGAAGCTCTTCAGTGCACCTTGCAGAAGAAAGGATATAGCGAAGACATGGCGTAGCCAGATCGTCATTGTTGTTGTTGTTGTTGTTGTTGTGTTATTGTTGTTATGGTCTTCAGTCCGGGGACTGGATTGACCGCGCTGTCTACCCTACTCTGTCCTCTTCATCTCTGAATAACTACTGCAACCCCCAGCCATTTCAACCTGCTTAGTGTCTTCATCTCTTGTCCTCTCTCTACTATTTTTACTCCTTAAATTTCACCCCAATATTAAATTTACAGGATGACAATTATTGAATTATATGGAATAAAACGTAAATTAGTTACAAACTAAGGCGTGCACACACTTTATTCAACACGTAAACGTCACTGTAAATATTCGAATTTATGTTGTGACATGTCCGATATGCCTGCCATCATTGGCCATGACATGGCATAGACGAATAGCGAAATTCTGCATGACCCGCTGAAGTGTCGGAACATCGATGCTTTTTTACGTCCTGAATATCAGTTTTCAGCTCAGCAATAGTTGTGGGGATATTGTTGTACACCTTGTCTTTAATATAGCCCCACAAGAAGCTGTCGCTTTGTGTTCACATCCGGAATATATGGCGGCCAATCGAGGCCCATGGCAGTGGCCTCTGGGTACCCCAGAGCTAGAATGCGGTCCGTAAAGTGCTTGTCCAGGACATCAAACACCTCTCCTGCATCGATGGGGTCGAGGTCCGTCTTGCGTGAACCTCATCTTGAAATCAGGGTCACTTTGGATAATGAGGATGAAATCATCTTCCAAAACCTTCACATACCGTTCGGTAGTCACCATGGACATTGCAGACCACAAATCACCAAGGCGCATACTAATTTCCATTATGCCCCGCTGCCAACGCTGCAGTTTGAACGTCCTAACGCAAAGCGTTCAGAGGTTATGACGATTTTATTTCATTTAGTTCAATAAGTGTCACCCTGTATGATTCCGTGATTTCGGAATGTGTCAAATTTCCCTCCTTTTCCTCGTGTTGTACCACAAATTTCTCCCCAGATCTACTCAGTAGTTCCTCCTTAGTTACGCGATCTACCCACTTAATCTTCAGCACTGTTCCGTAGCACCACACTTCAAATGTTTCTGTTCTCTTCTTGTCTGATTTGCTTTTCTTTCATACAAGGCTACAATCGAGAAAAATACCTTCAATAATACTTAAATTTATATTCGACATTAAAATATTTCCCTTTTTCGGAAACGCTTTTTTTGCCATTGTTATTTCACGTTTTGTACCTTCTCTACTTCCACGACCATCAGTTGCTTTACTGCCCAAATATCAAGATTCGTCTACTACATATAGTGTCTCTTTTCCTAATCTGATTCCCTCGGCATCGCCTGACTTAACAATTGCTACACTTGGGCACACTGACCTTGTAAGCTTCCTGATTGGCTATCACGCCGAATTTCGTGTTGAGCTGTACTCAGTATGTGAAGACATGTGTTTAATGTAGTAGTAACTATTTTGATATATACAGGGCTTACCATAATTAATAGTGAAAACTGACACGGTTGCACGAATACAGAAGTGAATAAACTTACGTCCACAAACAAGCTGTTTACGGGGTAATTGATAATATATGATTATGGGTCACCAATGACGTCAGTATGAAGTACTGTCCTACTACAGATGTATTTGAAATGCAAATTTTTCGATTATTTCCCCATCTACTTCAGTTGTGTTAGTTGTTATTTTAACAGGACAAATTAAAAGTGTTGGTTCAGGAAAACTGTTTGCTTTTACAAGTAGCGTACTTGAAGATGTGAAAAGGTACCAGAACAAATGATTACAATATCTAACGAGAATAAACACCAACAAAACGACTGAACTGCTTACGAGCTAGGACACGGTCACAGGGGCAACTGTTTCCTCGACCAGATCGAGATTTCGCTCAACATTTGATTCGGAAGAAATATTGAGGTCGATTCCTGCTGGACGTCACGGAACGAAACCTAACTTTAAAACATAACGGAATGTACTGAGTAGCGGCATACATACAAATCAATATCGTGACACAACGGATCGGGACGGGACGGGACGGAACAGAACGGAACGGAATGCCAGTGTCTAGAATTGTTGGACAGAAAGTTTTGGCGTAGGGGACGAGACAGTGCAGTTGTCTCCTACCATGAAAACATAACATATGTCCACCGCGTTCACTCCAATTACTGTAGTTGATTTCGTGGTTTGTGTGTTCTGAATGTTTGCTTTATTGAGTGCTTTATTTTCGTGACACTTTGTAAGGAAAGCTAAAGATTTGGGTTTCGTACGAGTGCTATTTCACGAGAGAGGCCTAATATCTGACGGCGTAAAATTATTTAGGTTTTACAAAACCTACATGGATAAAACATTTAAACTGTACATAGATAAAAACACAAATACTTAGAACACTTTTCATTAAAAGCCTGTATTTAGCCGTAAATGTCACATTTAGTGTCGAATAAGACTATTTTTAACATTATTTGGTACCTAGAGTCAGAAAAAACCCCACAATGCACCAAATAAAAAGTCTACGTATTGTATTGTGAATACTGTTTGGTGTCCTTGTATGTAGAAATTTGATGACACTAATAAATGTTGATGTTTTCACATGTCTGGACGACACTTTGCCGGCCGTGGTGACCGAGCGGTTCTAGGCACTACAGTCTGGATCCGCGCGACCGCTACGGTCGCAGGTTCGAATCCTGCCTCGGGCATGGATGCGTGCGATGTCCTTAGGTTAGTTAGGTTTTAGTAGTTCTACGTTCTAGGGGACTCAGAAGTTAAGTCCCATAGTGCTCAGAGCCATTTGAACGATTTGAAGGCACTTTCCTTGTTCTGTCACTTCACAGCAGTGAGGAAAATTTACCATTTACACTTTGCTAAGAACACTGAATTTTATTATGGACATTAATAATCATTACTCTAATTAAGAGTTCCTTTATTAATGTTGATTCACCACATCACCCCTATAGTTCTCTGTTTTCTAATTTTTTGGAATGCGGATGGTATCTCATAATCTCACGTTCGCCATTCAGTGCTGAGCAAAACGACGTGGCTTAATGTTGAAAACATTCGTGTTGAGAAGAATCCACTTTTGGCTGTGGCGGTCCTTAGAAACTTACGGTATCTTTCGTGACGTTCCGTAAAGCTATGCCCACACGACGCCTCTTCCGTCGTGCGCAATCGCAGACGCACGGGAATAAAAGGGCATTCATAAAAATTTGCGGAAAGAACGCATGTAAGCATCTGCGTTCACATATCCTCACTTTGGCACAATGCGAAAGAAGTCTGCTGTGAATGTCTTCCTTCGCTTCGGAGATTTTGTTGCGTTTATTGTGATGAAAAGGAGACAGAAAAAGAAAACGCTAAAGCGACTGTAGATGTAGAAGTGTACAAGTAACAGAGGTACGAGAAATACAAAGTGAAGACAACGTTCTGTCTGCAAATTTCAGGAGTTCGCGACGAGAGTTTAGATTTTCGGGAAACTGCAGCGATAAGGCTGGCAATAAAACTTTGTTAGCTAGTATCAGGTGTCTTATATACTCCTTTGCATTGTGTATTCCTCATTTCAAAACAAAGCATTTCAATTCTAACAAATCTGTAACTTGTAATGTCGTATAATTGTAATTTATTTGATTGTTTTATACCTCTTCTTTCTGTGTGAAAGAAGTTTGTAATTATTAGAAACTTTGTTCCTATACAATATTACAATTTGTATCTATTATTAATTATAAGTGGTGTTCTCATGTATAATTATGACTCGTTCGATATTTATGCAGTTCCCTTGCCTACTGGAACAAAGGAACACGAATAAATAAATAAAAATAAAAGTGATTAATCCTGAAACTGAGAAGTACTTAAACTAGGTTCCTAACCGTCCTGTCAAGGTTAATTTACTTTCAATGGGTCATTTGCATTTAATCATGAAATATGATATGTAGATTAGCATCATCGGGCTCGGCAAATTTGGGAATTTCATAGACGCCAGGATCCACTAGAACGGAGGTTGTGTTTTTCAGTTTCGCACTGTTTGCATCGTCAGTGTGCTTCATTTCTATTTTTAGTAGTTTGTTGAAGAGCTACACATATCCTATCACTTCTTTTGTAAAATTGAGGTGATATCAGGTGTTCCCCAGGGAAGCGTCCTGGGACCTCTGCTGTTCCTGATGTATATAAATGACCTGGGTGACAATCTGAGCAGTTCTCTTAGGTTGTTCGCAGATGATACTGTAATTTACCGTCTAGTAAGGTCATCCGAAGACCAGTATCAGTTGCAAAGCGATTTAGAAAAGATTGCTGTATGGTGTGGCAGGTGGCAGTTGACACTAAATTACGAAAAGTGTGAGGTGATCCACATGAGTTCCAAAAGAAATCCGTTGGAATTCAATTACTCGATAAATAGTACAATTCTCAAGGCTGTCAATTCAACTAAGTACCTGGGTGTTAAAATTACGAACAACTTCAGTTGGAAAGACCACATAGATAATATTGTGGGGAAGGCGAGCCAAAGGTTGCGTTTCATTGGCAGGACACTTAGAAGATGCAACAAGTCCACTAAAGAGACAGCTTACACTACACTCGTTCGTCCTCTGTTAGAATATTGCTGCGCGGTGTGGGATCCTTACCAGGTGGGAATGACGGAGGACATCGAAAGTGTGCAAAAAAGGGCAGCTCGTTTTGTATTAACACGTAATAGGGGAGAGAGTGTGGCAGATATGATACGCGAGTTGGGATGGAAGTCATTAAAGCAAAGACGTTTTTCGTCGCGGCGAGATCTATTCACGAAATTTCAGTCACCAACTTTCTCTTCCGGATGCGAAAATATTTTGTTGAGCCCAACCTACATAGGTAGGAATGATCATCAAAATAAAATAAGAGAAATCAGAGCTCGAACAGAAAGGTTTAGGTGTTCGTTTTTCCCGCGTGCTGTTCGGGAGTGGAATGGTAGAGAGATAGTATGATTGTGGTTCGATGAACCCTCTGCCAAGCACTTAAATGTGAATTGCAGAGTAATCATGTAGATGTAGTTGGATGTCAGGCTCCTCAATTGTTGCGCTTTTAAGTCACTACAGCATCATAATCGTCCACAGTTTCATACACACTTTTCATTCATAAATTTCTCAGTTTTCTTACTTCGAAACTTTCAGTATCTTATTGCTTACAGAAGTATGATTGGAGACTCTTTATCTAATACGTGACGCTCGGTACAACAAATCTCGAATTTTTATTTAAACAATCTTCAGAAGCTATTTAACACAGGACTTTTTTCTTTGTCTATAATCATGCATAAACTTGAGAGCGCTTCCTTTATAGCCAACATACATTACTGCACATAAATCGCTTTACAGCATAACCTCAACACACTAACAATCAAAAACTTGTGGACCTCAGCGGCCCGTCGTCTGTTAAAAAGCACAATGTTTCGAAAGCCGGTAGCAATGCGCTGTACGCACTGCCTTCATTAGCTGGAAATTATGCATGCACAAACGCGCATGCGTAGATGCGTTATTGGAAATTTATGCCCATGCGCAAAGTTGAAGACAAAAAAGGCATCGTGTGTGCGCACCTTAACGTCCAGTGCCAATGGACCAGTAGTTCAATGGTTCAAGTGGCTCTGAGCGCTATGGGACTTAACATCTGTGGTCATCAGTCGCCTAGAACTTAGAACTACTTAAACCTAACTAACCTAAGGACATCACACACATCCATGCCCGAGGTGGGATTCGAACCTGCGACCGTAGCGGTGGCGCGGTTCCAGACTGAAGCGCCTAGAACCGCTCGGCCACACCGGATGGCTAGTGGACCAGTGGCAGTAGGAGAGCTAGTGCTAGTGGTAGTAGTGCTGTAACTGTAAGGTACTAAGTAAACAAATGCAGTAAGAGCCTGAGGTTAGATCTGTGTGTAATCGTGTGGTAAACTTGCTATTTTGCAGGCGGAGGAGCTGCACGCAGCCGTGGGCGACGCCTTTCGGGCAGCGTACGCGGCGCAGCTGCAGCGTGACGTCAGCTCGGCCCAGCAACAGGTGCGGCTTCCATTCAGTGGCGCGCGGCACTTGCTGGCGCGTAGCTCCATGGACAAACTCTCTGCATCTGCACTCACACTATGCACTACGCACTGGAAGACACTTATCAGCCTTAATATGCGCCTACTATGACGGATTATTCAAGATAAACGAACACCTGCGTAATTTTTTCTATGTTTCCTACTGCCTCTTTTACGCACTCTAAGACACTGCGGACTATAATACCGTAATTTTTAAGCATTTTTTAAAAAAATAACATTTTTACAATTTTTATTATTAGATCGCAAAGGCATGCTAAAAACGTTCTTAGTTTATAGAACCGAACTAACCTTTAAAATAACTGAAAACTGTCATCTGAACTTTCTTCTTCTTTTCTTCTTCCTCTTCGTCGTCATTGTTGTCCTCTTCATATATACTGTAAGATTTTCTGCTCTGCCATCGAGAGCGTTACTTATGCCGCACTCCTTGTAAGGTTTAACAATAACCCCTTCTCTCACTCCGGATCACGACTGTTTTACCCACTAACACATTTGTTTGATTTTAGCTCATTTTTTAAACTCCCTTCTTAGTGAATTTATGTTGGGTTTCGTGCATCATCCGTCAGTTCCATTACTTTCTCAAATACACTTCAAATGGTTTATTTATCGAGACATCAAGTGGTAGCAATTGTGAAGTAAGTCTTCTCGGAATAACAGCAAGCTCTGTATTTCCCAGTCTCAGTTTCTCTTTAGCTGAATTTTACAAAACTGATCTAGCACAAGAAGAGAACTATTCTTCAGTAAAGCACCTTTCCTCCTATCCCAAACTCTGCTCATGAATAATTTCATACCAGCCTCGTCCATCCGGCCCTTGTCATGTACACTAATAACAAAACCTGGCGCTATTTCAGGTTTTGGCGTTGTTTTGCGCTTGAAAATGATTATTGGATTAATTTTAGCGCCGTCAGTACAACCTGAAAGGACAATTGTGTAGCGCATTTAGTTTTAGTATCTTTCATAGCAACATTTCTGTTACTCTGCTCATTAAATGTCATCGGAGTTTCGGCGATATTCGCTATTTGTCTCAGTTCTAGTTTCCTCTCGATGTTGGATATTAAAGCAATGGAAAGAGAATATTTTCTCTTCATTCTCTTGTGGCGTTTTCTGAAATATTTCGGTTTTTGTTCGCATGCTAACTGCATGACGTTTCATAAAACTGTAGCGCCAACCAACTTCACTTTTAAATTCTTTTAAGTTCCACTGCAGCGCTAACTTACGAACGTGTATTTCTGTCATTTTTGTATTACTACCAATATGATTTTGATGGTGTTCTTGAATCCATTTCAGTACGTCATTTTCTAATCTTGGCCATTTTGCATTCTGTCCTCTATTTTCACATTTAGTCTTCCTCATTTTTTTCAGTTCTTCTTTGCTAGCTCGCCAGTCGCTAATGGTTTTTTCTGTAGATGGAGCGCCGAAATGCCGCTCAGCTACTATTTGCATGTTCTTCTGCATACAGTATTGCTTTCAGTTTCTATCCCGCATCGTAAGAACACCTTTTATTTCTTTTCATCACGGAACTAGGTACTAACAAAAACATTGTACTGTTACCGATAATACAAATCACTTCCAATTCAAATTCACTGGAACCGTAGACCGCAATGACGCATCATAAACTAGACATTGTTCTGGGTCTGTGATGACGGAGCGGGAAGGACACAGCTTGTGTATGCCTGCAACTCATGTTCGTCGAATCGGTGCACTGCTGATGCCAGTTGAAGCCAATATTGCCAGACGCAGATAGGTTTCCCGCGGCATCGAATATATGGCCATTTTAAGACTGGTGGAAATTTTACATGAAACATTGGAAATTTTTATATTGATTTCGAGTATATGATGCACCTGAATTTAGGAGGCAATTTTCTGAAAAAATGTGTGTCTTACAGTTCGTAAAATATGCACTATTAACACTATTGTCCCACAGCGACAAAACGGGAAGTCTAAATGAACGATCGGCCAGAAGAAAGTGCCCTCTACTCTTATGATGGGTAAAAGGGAAGTGGGATGGAGCCATTTACTCTTCTATGTTACTCAAGGTGCATGACAGGTGTAGCGTGTGCATAATTATCCATCTTTCGACTGCGTTTGTACGTAGCAATGGAAAGAAAGGCTGATTGCTTGGTTGCAAAAAGGAGTATTACGATAACGATGAAATTGTTCACACATGACCATTCATACATGATCGCCTCGTCATTAGTATAACACCAAATGGGACGAATAAAGCTGAAGCTTGATGGAAATTTATTTGTGTTTATTTATACTTGATACGTTAGTAACTTACTAGCAAGTATACTTATAGGTTCTCCCTACAGTGGCCGCTTCTCTGAGTAGAATAAATTAGGAAAGTTGTTGGGAACGGCGCCGACGGAAATCTCCACTCAGACCCACAATGAATCCCTACCAACTTCACAATAAGAGATTCACAAGCGTATCATCACACTCAAAAGTGACAGAGCTTTGGGAAACAATAGAATCATCGCAGAAGTACTGAAAAATTTCCTTTTGCAAGTTACATACTAAATTGTGTCAGCATGCCTCCAGAGTAAAGGCGCAAATTGACCACATTATTAGCGACTACCAAGCCAGCTTTCGCACTGGCTGAAACATTTCAATTTCAAAACAGTATTAAAATACAGTCCACTCGGTTTCTTTGAGGAATCGAGATTGTATATGTTTCAGTCCATCAGAAATCCCGTTTGTCATCCTGCAAGAACAACAACCCGATCCGAAAACCATAAATCTCTCAAACTACCAACAAAAATCCTACGTAAAATTCATGCACGAGGTATCAAAACCATTTCTGACAAAAACCGGTGTTCTATAGATCGATGGTCTGTCTCCTACCCTCTTTAATCTGGTTTTAGGCAAAGTGGGAAAAAGAACATAGAAACCAAAACTGCGGGACACACATAAATATTACAAGACTTGAAAATTACATACAGATTTCTTTCCTAGCTATCGCAAATAATCGGACACCACTAGCACACAAGATGACAACAACGAAGTAGACAAAAACCCTCAGGGAATTTTTTTACGGAGATGGCCTCCCAGATAAATTTCCGAAATACTAACTACGTCTACTCAATATAGTAAAAGGAAGCCTGAAATTTTTTGTGCATTTCCACAGACTTTCAGCAATAATAATCGCAACACTGCAATGTACATAGAGCAACTCAAAACTATACCGATAAGACAACAGCTCAAAAAGTATTTAGAACAGGCTTATAAAAGTCAGACACACATTTTCAGCTGAATCGAATTCAGCCGGGAAATTAGAAAATGAGATTTACTGCCACTGAATGAGGTCACAAAAGAAAAATAATCCACAGAAAAAAATGAGAGTCGCTTAGAATCTCCGGAGAATGAAACATAATAGCTTTGGGTGATTCGATAGGACCCAACTACACGTAATAATAATAATAATAATAATAATAATAATAATAATAACCGTGAACATATCTACAACTAGATGTTCATCTCTAGATATGCAAACTAAAACACTTTACGAAAGTACTCACGCCAGAATCTTCATATGCATGTGACGGAATAGAGACGGAATAGAGATACTTGAAATACGAAATAATGGAAATGTAATACATGGAATGTAAAGCACAAAATGTTGGAAAATGGAGTAGTGAGGAGATTTACCAAATCACATATACGTGAAAAGTAATGCCTCAGCAAAGGTTAATCTTCTTTGGACATATCTTCCGAATTAATTAGAATAGACAAACCGCAAACATAACAAATAATGCTGTATTTCTAGAAAAAGATGTCGATAGTAAAATAGACTACAGAAATAAGGAAAAATCTACAATGAAAACAGACCAAAGAATTGGAAATAACGTAAAGAAACTAAATGAAATACTAAACTTCAAAGGGCGCAAGACATAGAAAGTATATGACGCAGGAGCACCGGAAAAAAAGTGACAGTAACAACAATAATAATGAATAGTAATATTAATAATGATAAGAATAAAAGTAAACTTCAGAAGGAAAGTAAATGGAAGTAGAGTGGAAATTACTAGGTACAACAACGGAAATCTTGCGGAAGAAAACACGAAAGAAAACTGCAAAGGAAATCTTTAGTAATCTAGCAGAAACTAGATTGGTCAAAAGGGAACAACATGTCGAAAGCAGAAAGCGACACCCGAAAAACAGTATTCAAAAAGTATCATATATAGGAAAATGAATGGGATATAGCAAAATTTGGGTTAACATAAAGTGCCATGGAAAAGTGCTGGAGAGGAGAAATGCGAGGAAACCGTGAATTCAAGAAAAAAAGCAATATGACACTGAAGGAAACATACTGTTAAATCAGCCAGGAAACATAAGAAACCGTACAACGAAGGACGATTGCCAGCATCGCAGAACAAGGCAAATATATCAAAACAAAAAATCTTCTGTTAAATTCAATAGAAGGGAACAGCTTAAAAAAGGATCAGCATGGAAAAATACTTTCTGACAACAGTGACGTACAATAAAGATGTAAGGCATGCTTCTTACAACTACTCGATTGCAATGATCCACAGCCTTAGTTTAAATTTGAAGAACATCATACAGTTTATGTAAAAGTCGCCACACCATCATTAATTGAAATACAGCAATCAAGAAGGAAAATTGGAGAACAACAAGGCTTTTGGTGTAAACCAGATACAAGCTGAGGTGTTAGAGAGTGGAGGACCAAGACTAGAATTTGAACTAAGGTTACTAATAGATAAAAGTAGGAAGATAGGAACGATAACTGTTGACTGCAAAACCGCAGTTCTATGCTCCCTAATTAAGAAGAATGATCCCTTATTTGTGATAACTGCAGAGGAATTGCTTTCCTGAATATCAGGTGTTACTTATAAAATCGTTGCGGAATACCTATTAAACAGAGTGATCCCAATAATTGACGCATCCACAATAGATCATTTATTCACTCCAAGACATATAACTGAGAAGGCATGGAAATTCAGTGTTGTTGTCCCTGTGTTATTTCTACATTCCAAATAGTCCTACGGTAGCATTCATTGACAGACACTCCTAAATACTATGGGCGAATCTGAAGTAACGTAAGGCTAATTAGATTAGTTAAAATGTGTGTAGGTGAAACTTTATGTCGTACAAAGACACCTGCAGGAGGAACTGAAAATTTTAAGGTATTCACTGGACTGTGATAGGAGGACGGCGTCTCAACTATTTTATATAATACCGTCTTAGACAGCATCCACAAAGAGTTTAGTAAAACTAATCCACATTGGATCCAAATGCAGGAGACGTACGTTACTAGACTTACCTACGCAGACGATGTGGCATTAATAAGTACTTTCAAGGCAGAACCAGTCAGAATCATGCAGAATTACTACAAAATCGCTAAGAAACCAGGATTACTTGGTAATGAAAATACGACAGCGTATTTTATCATAAGCAAGAAAAGCCGAAGTGACACACAATTTCGCTTCAGCTACTTCGGGAGTCATTTAAGTAGCGAGAGAACGGATATAAAAACAGATGTCGTTCTGGCAATAGCGAACACAACGCTTTTTAGTTTTAGCAAAATCTTAAAGGAAACATCACTTAGCACTAACCTGAAAATCCACTTGTACCGGTCGATGGGCATTAACATTTTACGGATGTGAAGCATTAATATTTAGAAAGAAACATGAAGAAAAACTGTTAATATTCGAAAGAAAATCACAAAGGAAAATTTTTTGATCAGTATGTAATATAAATATGTAATGAAGGATAAGAAGAAATGAAGAATTAAGAAGGCCGTACAACATCGTCAAAGTGCTAAAGAAGAGAAGGTTGTACTGGGTCGGGCATGTAGCAAGACTGACCTAAAATAGAGTACATAAAATGTAATTCTGCAAGACAATAGATGGAACGAGAGGAAGAGAAAGACCCAGAATTAGGTGGTGAGACAACTTCCGGGAGGACACAGCTAGGATGAAGAACAGCACCGAATGGACAAACAGTGAACTCCAAAGAAAGAAATGGAAGAGTCTAATAGAGCAGGTATATGATCGATAAGGACTTTGCCACATGGAAAGTAAAGCCGTAATAATATTATTAATAATAATAATAATAATAATAATAATAACAATAATAATAACAATCTGAAATTCAGACTGTTAAACTCATATGCTGTGTCAAATGTTATGAAGATATGTATAACAACAAAACAACAATAGTACAATTAGTCTATGTCATGATAATTATAATACAGTTACTATAATGTTAGTTTAACTAACGTTACGGTAAGAATACTCTCAAACTGAACTAATGGAAAGGAGTGTAAGCAGTATCAAATTAATACAATTAACTGCACCCTGCAGGCCATCTAACAAAGGATACCGTTAGACGTCGAAATCTCAGCATCCTACATAGAAGACGGACGTTACTCAACACGGCATAATAACCTGGAATATGGATGCAGCTGACTTTAGGGTATCCGCCAGGGAAAAAAAACATAAATTTTTCTGTGTCTACTGCTGTGCTTCTACCTCAAAACATTCTTTTGTTTCCTCGTGGCAACTGAAAGAAAGAAAACTTTGTGTACGAGATTAAGTTCATCTTGCAGTTCTGCTGTGCCTCATAATTCTTAAGCTTTGCTTATAACTGCATAATCATCAGGAAAACATTCATTTTGTACGTACTTTTGTGTTGTGTCTCAATAAGATGACAAATTGGTAGATAATCATTCCTGTGTAACATTGGTTCCGTACACAGACTTCGCTAGTTCAAAATACAGTTAAGTACAGTATGGAATATTGAATATATTAAATAGCTGATTACTGTTTTTTTACATATATTTTGATGTTGGGTTATTGAACTATACTGCCAATGGTTTGGTACAAGTGTGAAGTCATATATAGTCCGAACAATGATTTTAAATTATTTTACATTTTCAACATTGGTTACAATACTTTTAGTTAAGGAATCTCGACATGTCGACAGTAAAAAAAGAGAACGTGAAAGATATTAAGAAGCATACATTTGTAGACAGGAAATTGATGGAAGTTATGAATCTACGGACACTTTTGTAAGATACTGAAAGAAGGGACGGTATCTGATGATTGTAAAACGGACATCAGAATCTGAATTTCAAAGAAAGTTTTTATAGGGAAGGTATTTTATAATCTCGAGTGGGTAAGTCTTATAAAGGAGTTATAGGGCGTAGGATCAGACGCCTCACTGAAGAAAATCGTGAGGAAGAACAGTATGGACTAGGGAAGGGAATATGAAAAGTTCAATCAAAACACCTCTAGAAACGACTGAAACTTTTGGCATGAAATCTGAATTTAGGCAAGATGGAGTTCTATTTCCTTTTCATTTTTCTAATAACGAGATGCAGAGAAAAGTACCATAAAGTATAGGAGGTAAAATAATATCCTTGTTATATGCTGATTACGTATGTCAGTCGGGTGACTCTAAAGAAGACCTTCAGAATCAAATAACCACCTAGGTAGAAGCTACTAAAGTTTATCGTCATGAAAAGATATGGGCAACCAATGGAACATCTCGAAGTGGAGGGGAAACAGCTATAGATGGTCCATCACTTCAGAACCTTGGCAGTGTTGTCGATGATAGGCAAGGAAATCCCTTACAGAATTCAAGCATGTAACGACTTTGATCAAATAGTTAAAGACCTAATGTGGAACAAGAAAATACCACTAAAATGTAAGAGAGACATCTATGAAATCTATTAAATGGCGATTTTGAGATACTGATGTGAAATATGGACAATGAGAAGTGAGAAGTAAAGATACCAGCAAAATTCACGCGGAGGGAGAAGGAGAGATAGAATCCGGAATGAAGAAACCGAGAACAGGCTGAAGTTGTAAAACTTCAAGAAAAAATAAACTCGCATCGGAGACGCTATGGACGCGTAAAAAACACGTGGATGTTAACAGGTTACCAAAACTGATATATGAATTACAACTGAGAGACAAAAGACCTAGGGGAAGACCGAATCTCAGGTGCAAGGACATGGTGAAATCGTTTTATCGTAAAGTTAAGAAAACGTTCGTATTTTGCAACTGGCGTTTTATTCTTGAGTGTCAGACATGTTTCGGGTATTCATGTTAGGCATCTTCACTGGCATTCTTATTCGTGCCCTGTTCATGGAACCATTTGTTGTTATATATGTGCCCAATTCACAGAGTACAGGTTTCCTCTAGTTTTCTAAGCTTGTACAATGTATATATGGCAGATGTAGAACAACAAATGGTTGCATGAACGGGACAAGAAAATGAATGTCACCGAAGCTGTGTAACATGGATAGGCGAAACATACATGGTACTAAGGAATAAAATTTTAGCTTCAAAAAACATAAATCTTCTTATCTTTAGGACAAAACATAATTGAAGTCAGCAGCTGAGTGGCTAGAAAATTTACGTTATCGAGAAATCTGATATCGAGCAGAGTGGACGTATCTGACGGATCATCGAAGGCAGAGAGAAGTTTAAGGAGAATACTTGGTGAAGAAGCTTCGTTTGACAACTCTTCGGATAAGGTAAACAAAATTTTGATGACACTTGGAAATTACAGCGATTACGCAACCACAGAAAGGCTACCAAGTTTCATACGTATATGTTACTAGTCTCATATAATAAGAAAGGTCTTCAAATTCAGTAAGACTTGTTGGATGGGCACTTCAGTTTCACGGTGTTTTGCAGTAAAAGGTTTCACTACGGTTTGAAGAAACGGCAGGAAAACAGTAACAGTAAGTGGTTTACGTCTCTTCTTCTTGTTCTTCTAACGATCGCAGAAACGTTTAAACTTTATGCCTCTATGATGGAAGTGGGAAAGAGTTGAAATATGGTTCGTAAGCATTCGTACGAAGGAAGCTAGCTATCAGCTTCCTGCTTATTTGAAATTTTCTAAACAAGAAAGAGTTTCGATTTACTAGTTGGATCGCAGAGTAGTAGATTACGAAGATCAAAAAATGTAATTACATACTTGAAAATATCCTGAGGTAAAAATAGTACGGTAGTGTAGAAAATGAACCAGAAACTGACAGCTGCAGGTGGTACGGAATCATTCAAAAATTTTGCCGGTATGGTGAGTTACCTCACAGTTTTGACTGAGGAACATTACTTCCCAGGTGGCGCAGCTTGGCAAGTAACTGCAGGAGTGTGCGTCTGGGAGCGAAAACGGCAGGCAAAAATGGAATCAGAAGCAAATCCGGCAGGTTATGGGCAGGGAACAGATGTCGTTTCGGGATTACCAGAAGATAACTTCGTCTCCAATATCCTCCCTTCTCAGTATTTTCGCAGATCTCGTCGCGTGGGAATGGGAGCCACCCGATACATAATCAGCGTAATCTGTATCAGCTTCTGTAATCGGCTTACAGAAGGCAAGGAAGAAAAGAAATACGTAATAAGTCGAGAAGGATCGAAGGCGGAGGGAAAGGGATTGGGGGGGGGGAGGAGGAGGTGACTGCGAAGCCACGTGGTGAGGCATCGATCTGGCGAGACGAGCTCCGAGAACCGATAACAGGCGCGAGGGGTTGGAAGGCATCTCGTGTCACGGCCAGAGAGCACTGCTGTGATCTCAGGGCGCGGGACCGTACCAGGGCTCCTCCGGTTGGTCAGGAAATGGAAACGACAGTGAAAATGTGACGACGCTATGCGCTGATGTTTTGGGCAGTGTCGCTAGTACATCCTCCGATAACGTCGGCTTTCTTCAATTCTGTGCAGGCAGTGAGCACGTAAAGGTGTCTAGAAAATACCATCTCCCGCCAAGTGAGATTTCGCCTGATTTCGAACTGCCCACGAAACGTAGCTGTCATGTACACTACTGGCCATTAAAATTGCTACACCAAGAAGAAATGTAGACGATAAACGGGTATTCATTGGACAACTATGTTATACTAGAACTGACATATGAATTCATTTTCACGCAATTTGGGTGCATAGATCCTGAGAAATCAGTACCCAGAACAATCACCTCTGGCCGTAATAACGGCCTTGATACGCCTGGGCATTGAGTCAAACAGAGCTTAGACGGCTTGTACAGGTACAGCTGCCCATGCACCTTCAACACGATACCACAGTTCATCAGGAGTAGTGACTGGCGTGTTGTCACGAGCCAGTTGCTCGGCCACCATTGACCAGACGTTTTCATGTGGTGAGAGATCTGGAGAATGTTCTGACCAGGGAAGCAGTCGAACATTTTCTGTATCCAGAAAGGCCTGTACAGGACCTGCAATATGCAGTCGTGCATTATCCTGCTGAAATATAGGGTTTCGCAGGGATCGAATGAAGGGTACAGCCACGGGTCGTAACACATCTGAAATGTAACGTCCACTGTTCAAAGTGCCGTCAATGCGAACAAGAGGTGACCGACACACGCTTCCAATGTGCGTTCAACACGATGTCGCCAAACACGGATGCGACCATCATGGTGCTGGATTCATCCGAAAAAATGACGTTTTGCCATACGTGCACCCAGGTTCGTCATTGAGTACACCATCGCAGGCGCTTCCGTCTGTGATGTAGCGTCAAAGGTAACCGCAGCCATGGTCTCCGAGCTGATAGTCCATGCTGCTGCAAAAGTCGTCGAAATGTTTGTGCAGATGGTTGTTGTCTTGCAAACGTCCCCACCTGTTCACTCAGGGATCGAGACGTGGCTGCACGATCAGTTACAGCCATGCGGATAAGATGCCTGTCATCTCGACTGCTAGTGATACGAGGCCGTTGAGATCCAGCACGGCATTCCGTATTACCCTCCTGAACCCACCGATTCCATATTCAGCTAACAGTCACTGGATCTCGACAACGCGAGTAGCAATGTCGCGATACGGTAAACCGCGATCGCGATTGGCTACAATCCGACCTTTATCAAAGTCGGAACTTCTCCTGCTTACACGAGGCATCACAACAACGTTTCACCAGGTAACGCCGGTCAACTGCTGTTTGTGCATGAGAAATCGGTTGGAAACTTTCCTCATGTCAACACGTTGTAGGTGTCGCCACCGGGGCCAACCTTGTGTGAATGCTCTGAAAAGCTAATCATTTGCGTATCACAGCATGTTATTCCTGTCGGTTAAATTTCGCGTCTATAGCACGTCATCTTCGTGGTGTAGTAATTTGAATGGCCAATAGTGTATTTCCTTCTCCACGACAGTTCTCGGACGCACACTGCAGGAGGAATTAAGACGCTCCAGAAGCGATTTCGATGGGAAGTGTTTGATCACCAATCATACAGCCCGAACTTGGCTCCCTCAGAGTTTCATCACTCCTCACATGAATTGCTGCCTGTGAAGGCAACATTTTGGCACAGACAATGTCGAGCGGCGACTATGGAGAGAAGTAGTTGGAAGGTCTAGCTAACAATCGCAAATAAAACACTTTTGAGTTTCACTGTAATTTCTATTTCGCGACTGATCGGACCTTGATAAACGAATAGCCCTAGTACAGGCGATGAAGGACGCAGTAGTTCGTACGTAGCAGTGAAAGGGGCTGTTTGGGGGCCGCAAGCAGGCAGGTACGCACCTTACTTACGGACACTCATCACTTTCCAGGCAAACTGCTGAAGCTAGTGCTTTTCCGCTTATTCCCTTATTTGCACACAGCGGACAAAAAATGTCAAATCGGGAAATATATCTAATACCTTGTAAAATCACGAAAAACTTGCTCGGTTCGATGAAGAAAAGAGTCGACAAGCATGCTACATATAGCCACTGATTGATCCTGTGTTGTTATGGTCTTCAGTCCAGAGACTGGTTTGATGCAGCTCTCCATGCCACTCTATCCTGTACAAGCTTCTTCATCTCCCAGTACCTACTGCAACCTACATCCTTCTGAATCTGTTTAGTGTATTCATCTCTTGGTCTCCCTCTACGATTTTTACCCTCCATGCTGCCCTCCAATACTAAATTGGTGATCCCTTGATGCCTCAGAATATGCCCTACCAACCCATCCCTTCTTCTAGACAAGTTGTGCTACAAATTTCTCTTCTCCCCAATCCTATTCAATACCTCCTCATTAGTTACGTGATCTACCCATCTAATCTTCAGCATTCTTCTGCAGCACCACATTTCGAAAGCTTCTATTCTCTTCTTGTCCAAACTATTTATCGTCCATGTTTCACTTCCATACATGGCTACACTCCATACAAATACTTTCAGAAACGACATCCTGACACTTAAATCTATACTCGATGTTAACAAATTTCTCTTCTTCAGAAATGCTTTCCTTGCCACTGCCAGTCTACATTTTATATCCTCTCTACTTCAACCATCATCAGTTATTTTGCGCCCCAAATAGCGAAACTCATTTACTACTTTAAGCGTCTCATTTCCTAATCTAATTCCTGCTGCATCACCCGATTTAATTCGACTACATTCCATTATTTTCGTTTTGCTTTTGTTATTGATCCTGTAAGTAACCAAATTGCAGGAAAGCTGATTGCTACATCTGACTGTGCGGGATTTAGATGTAATTTAGCGGCCCAGGCAGTGCGTGATGGATGCGGAAGTGCTCGACAAATCGCAGAGTCATGCATGCTGATGATTGTCCATATTCCAACTACGAATACATTTTATGTAGGGTGTAAAATGAAACACCTTTCACCCGCGTAGTTTCCAAACTTATTTTATTTGGCTATCAGTTTCAGCGATTTACTACGCTATCTTCAGGGTCCTGACCGACGTGTAGAAAGATTCCACTTGAGTTCTTATCAAAATAGTGGCCATTAATACTGGTTTTAGTAAATTACTGCTTGCTGTAGCGATTTTTTCCACCTTTCGTGTAGCCGGCCGTTGTGGCGGGGAGGTTCTAGGCGCTTCAGTCCGGAACCGCGCTGCTGCTACGGACTCAGCTTCGAATCCTGCCTCGGGCATGGATGTTTGTGATGTCCATAGGTTGTATTGTATTGTATTGTACGTTAACCGGGGACCTAGAAACGATGGAGAGGCTCCGTCCCCGCCTCAGCCGCAGTGGTCCACAACCCCACGACGACTACCTCAGTCCACTTCACCTCCCCGCCGCCCCACACCAAACCCAGGGGCTATTGTGCGGTTCGACCCCCGGTGGACCCCCCAGGGAACGTCTCACACTAGACGAGTGTAACCCCTATGTTTGCGCAGTAGAGTACGGTGTTGTACGCGTACGTGGAGAACTTGTTCGCGCAGAATTGCCCACATAGTGTAACTAAAGCGTAATAAGGGGAACAAGCCCGCATTCGCCGAGGCAGATGGAAAACCGACTAAAAACCATCCACAGACTGGCCGGTTCACCGGACCTCGACACAAATCCGCCTGGCGGATTCGTGCCGGGGACCGGCGCTCCTTCCCACCCGGAAAACCGTGCGTTAGACCGCACGGCCACCAGGGTGTCCTTAGGTTTAAGTAGTTGTAATTCCAGGGAACTGATGACCTCAGATGTTAAGGCCCATAGTGCTTATCGCCATTTGAACCTTTCGTGTATTTCCTAACGGCTGTTGTCGCCTCAGTGCCTGTTACTTTGGACTTGCATGTATGCCCGAAAGAACATTTCATCGTAATTCAGAATAACACAGGCATTGATTATTGTGTTCCGCAGAAGTCGGGTGACGAGCTGGAGATGCGCCCACTGGGCGGCGGCCGTTCGATGGCGGCCCTGACGGACGACTCGCCGAGCAGCGACGAGAGCAACTCGCCCACCGACCTCAACTCGTACCGCCGCCTCGGAGACAAGCCGGCACTCGTCAAGCGGCTGGGCCTGCAGGGGGGCGGTGGGGGCGGCGGGGGCGGCGGCGGCCACTCTGAGGACAGCCGGCCGCTGCTGTCCGCCGAGCACTGCCCCCGCGGCGCCTCCACCCCCGCCGCCGACGCCAGCAGGCTGCCCCCGGGTTGCGACAGGTAAGCAGACACAATGGATAGATCACATCATGGAAAACACCTTGTAATAGGAAGATATTAATTTCGCAAAAATTTATTTATTGTCTAATTTTATTTATTCCAATACTTGATCACAATATGAATTCCTTAGACGATGACCGGTTTCAGTCCGTAATGACCATCCTGAGATCTTTTTTACACCATGTCCTAAAGTGATAAGGCCATAATGGCATCGTCAAAACATATAAATATGCTACGCTGGTGTTACTTATTGTCTGTTTTGAAGAAAAAATTCTCAGTCATAAGCTGCCTAACAGAATTTGTTGTCAGTCTAGATTACAGAATTGTATAAACTCGTGACAATATTCGGTTCCATCAATTCATCTTCAGATCTAAATACGTGAGGCGCAAGACTAACCCACCATTGTTGTTATATGGCGTACCATGCAACTTTTCTTATAGATTCGAAATTAATTAGCTAAACTAGAATTGCTTGATATCATTCAGTATTAGGTATTGATCTACTACTCAAAAATGACATGTGATAAATGGCGCCAGACCGGTACTCGAATGCCTATTCCTTTCCCATCGCGAGATGTCGCCTTTACCATTTCATCTATCCTTGCACCCTCTCAGGACGTATTTCTGTATGTCATATTGTCCGCATTCTCACATCGTAGTCCACTGTGTTTTTCCCCTGATGGCGGCAACATTACTTGGTTTCTCATAGCAGGGGGAACGAAACAACGAGGAATCGAGACCTGAGCTGTTGTGATACTTGCATGGATCTCTAAAAGAGGAGATACACTGCTGTACGAAAAAATTCTAAAATAACTTAACACTTCCGGGCTGAGATGCCGTGGTCCATACATAAAACACTCCCCTGACGTTTCGCCTTCGACTGCGGAAGGCATCCTCCGAGGACAACGGGCGAACTGACCTCGGAGGATGCCTTCCGCAGTCGAAGGCGAAACGTGGTGGGAGAGTTTTATGTATGGACCACGGTATCTCAGCTCGGACGTGTTAAGTGATGACAACATCTGCCGTGAAAGCCTTCATTCTATGATTCTAAAATAAGTTTTTCTTGTTGTTCTTAATGACATATCTCCAATTACTTGAAAATGGCATAAAGGCCGATACCTTGCCGTAATTAAAGGAACAGCAATACACTCAAATGGCGGTGTGTTCATTTAAAACTTACTGAATGACTGTTACTCAGCAACACGTAAAACTGTTTTCTAAAATAATTGGCTGGATGCAAATTACTTTCAAACATCCATGTAAGTACTTGCGTATAGATTTGGCTGGCTACTCGAAACCGATCGTAATTTTAGAAAAATATGCAATCAAGACAAACAATAGAAGTATTAATTATCACCTGGAAGAAATCAGAGTTCCAAGATGAAACTTACCAATGGCTTTATCCCTTTGTACATATTGGTACTTCAGTGCGATAAATCTTTCCCAACGATGGATGACCTCGGTTGCCGCAGTCTGAATGATGGCCTTTCAGGAAACGTTCGCCTCGAAAATTCTGGAAATGCCTACCACACAATGTGTGTTTCATCCGAGGTAATAGGGACAAGTTCTTGGATGTCATACAAGGAGAATACGGGAGGAGAGGTAAAACTTAATATCCCAAAGAAGCAGCATATATGACTACATCCTGCGCAGAATTAGCTGGGGCATTGTCGTGGAACGAAAACACCTCCTCGACAAAATACCACGACTTCTAGGCTTCACATCGTTCGGTACTATGCCCCTTTGACTGTTTTTCGCTTTTGAACGCACACTAAATTAATCTCAAAAAATACTCATCATGACCGTGACCGTAGACGGTTGGATCTTCGCATTTTCCGGTGGTGTGAATCTACAGGGTTCCACTGCTTGCCCTTTTGTGTCGTCGTCGTATTAACATACCCAACATGGTGGTAGGGCGCCTGAAGACGTCATCCGGCCTGGACTGACACAGCTGTAACATTTTCGCTGCTTCCTGTCCTCACCAGGTTTTTGGATGATTGTGAGCAATCACGGAAGCAAGCGGACAGCGACCTTTGTCATGTTCTAATTGCCGTGCCAGATGCTGAAAACTGATCCATTGCTGAAACTTCCTGGCAGATTAAAACTGTGTGCCCGACCGAGACTCGAACTCGGGACCTTTTCGCGGGCAAATGCTCTACCACTTGCCCGCGAAAGGCAAAGGTCCCGAATTCGAGTCCCGGTCGGGCACACAGTTATAATCTGCCAGGAAGTTTCATATCAGCGCACACTCCGCTGCAGAGTGAAAATCTCATTCTGATCCATTGCTGTTTCTCACGTTTGCCAGTACCATTTCCATTGCGATACGCCGGTCTTCGAGCATCAGTAAGTTTCAAACCAGCGCATACTTCTCTGCAGAGTAAAAGTTATTCTGGAAACGTTCCCTTAGGCTGTGGCTAAACAACGCCTCCGCATTATCCGTTCTTTCACGAGTGCTAGTTCCGCAAGGTATATGGGAAACGTTTTGTGAAGTTTGCAACATAGGAGATGAGGTAATTGTAGAGGCAAAGATATCGGGGTGGTTCGTGAGTCGTGATTGAGTATCTCGGTAGATACGGCACCTATACACGGAAGGCAATGGTCTACGAGTCCTGATCCAGTACACTGTTATTTGCCGAGAACTTTCACGTACCTCGTTCTTTCCGCGAACCATTTGCTAACGGAACAGGAGAGGAGGGAAGTTTCCGCTATACACAAAGTACCCTTCGCCACACACCTTAAAGCGGTTCATGGAGTAGCAGACGGAGAGTCAAATAAAAATTAATTCGAGTTCATAATAATATACATCTCGTATGGCCTACGTCAAGTATTAGGTCTGTCCGTAGTTAGTTTTCTGAGAAGCAGTTGAGTATGTTGTTCGAAAGTTATCGTTTGGTAGAAAACGATCGTACAAATTATTCATGTTGCAAAAATTACGCACTGCTCTCATGTTTTCACATTATGCAGAGGATCATGATGATATTCGGACTTCCAACCTGGAGTGTTCTGTTTGTATACCAACGTTGATGAATGCAGTCTTCCTTCATCAGGAAGAAAGTGTATTTCACCACCAACTTTTACATACGGCACAGATTGCAGTAGGTAGCTGCCGTACTGCCGTTGATGAATTCTACATCTCCATTAACCCCCGCCCCCTCCATGAACCACGGATCTTCCCGTTGGTGAGGAGGCTTGCGTGCCTCAGCGATACTGATAGACGCATCTTATGTGCAACCACAACGGAGGCATATCTGCTGAGAGGCCATACAAACGTGTGGTTCCTGCAGAGGGGCAGCAGCCTTTTCGGTAGTTACAGGGGTGTCTGGATGATTGACAGATCTGGCCTTGTAACACTAACCAAAACAGCCTTGCTGTGCTGGTACTGCGAACGGCTGAAAGCACTGAGAAGCTACAGACGTAACCTTTCCCGAGGGCATGCAGCTTTATTATATGGTTAAATGATGATGGTGTCTTCTTGGATAAAATATTCCGGAGATAAAATAGTCCCCCATTCGGATCTCCGGGCGAGGACCACTCAGGAGGATGTCGTTATCAGGAGAAACAAAACTGACGTAATAACGATCAAAGTGTGGAATGTTAGATCCCGTAATCGGGCAGGTAGGTTAGAAAATCTTGAAATGGAAAGATTAAAGTTAGATATAGTGGGAATTAGTGAAATTCGATGGCAGGAGGAACAAGACTTCTGGTCAGCTGAATACAGGATTGTAAATACGAAATCAAATAACGATGATGCAAGAGTGAGGTTCATAATGAATAAAAAATAGAAACGTGGATAAGCTACTACGAACAGCGTAGTGAATGCATTATTGTTGCCAAGATAGATACGAAGCCCACGCATAGCACGGTGTTACACGCTTATGTGCCAACTAGCTCCGCAGCTGAAGAAGAGATTGAAGAAATGTATGATGCGATAAAAGAAATTATTCAGATAGTTAAGAGAGACGAAAATCTAGTACTCATGGAGGACTGTAATGCGACTGTAGGAAAAAGAAGAGAAGGAAAAGCAATAGGTGAATGTGGACTGGGCGTAAAGAATGAAATGGGAAGCCACCTGATACTACATTGCATAGAGCATAACTTTATCGTAGCTAACACTTGGTTTAAGAATCATGAAAGAAAGTTGTGTACATGGAAGAGACCTGGAGACACCGGAAGGCTTCAGATAGATTATATTACGGCAAGACAGAGATTTTGGAACCAGGTTTTAAATTGTAAGATCTTTCCAGGGGCAGATGTGGACACTGACCGCAATTTATTGGTTATGAACTGCAGTTTGAAACTGAAGAAACTGCAAAAATGTAAGAATTTAAGAAGATGGAACCTGGAACTGAACGAACGAGAAGTTATAGTGAAAGAAGAAAGGTGGAGGGAGTATTAGGGAACGATTGACAAGAACAGGGTAAAGAAATACAGAAGAAGAAGAATGGGTAGCTTTCAGAGATGAAATAGTGAAGTGAGCACAGGATCAAATAGGTAAATAGATGAGGGCTAGTAGATATTGAATAGATGTTGAATTTAATTGACGAAAGGAGAAAATATAAAAATACAGTAAATGACGCAGGCGGAAAGGTATACTGAAAGGAGGTGCAAAATGGTCAATTAGGGATGGCTAGAGGACAAATATAAGGATGTAGAAGCATGTATCATTAGACGTAAGACAGATACTGCCTACAGGAAAATTAAAGCGACCTTTGGAGAAAAGAGAACCACCTGTACGAATATCAAGACCTCAGATGGAAAACACGTCAGCCGGCCGCGGTGGCCGAGTAGTTCTAGGCGCTTCATTCCGGAACCGCGCGACTGCTCCTGTCGCAGGTTCGAATCCTGCCTCGGGCATGGATGTGTGTGATGTCCTTACGTTACTTAGGTTTAAGTAGTTCTATGTTCTAGGGGACTGATGACCTCAGATGTTAAGTCCCATAGGGCTCAGAGCCATTTGAACCATTTTTGAAAACACGTCCTAAACAAAGAAGGGAATGCAGAAAGGTGGAAGGAGTCTATAGAAGGTCTATACAAGGGCAAGATGACGTAGATGAAGATAAAATGGAAGATATGACACTGTGTGAAGAATTTGAAAGAGCACTTAAAGACTTAAGTCGAAACAAGGCCGTGGGAGTAGACAACATTCCATTAGAACTACTGATAGCCTTGGGTGAGCCAGCCGTAACAAAACTGTTTCATTTGGCGAGCAAGATGTACGAGATAGGCGTAATACCCTCAGACTTCAAGAAGAATATAATAATTTCAATCCCAAAGAAAGCAGGTGTTGACAGGCCTGAAATTATCGAACTATCAATGTAATAAGTCACGGTTGCAAAATACTAACACGAATTCTTTACAGACCAATGGTAAAACTGATAGAAGCCGACCTCGGAGGAGATAAGTTTCGATTCCGTACAAATGTAGGAACACGCGAGGCAATACCGTCCCTACGACTTATCTTACAAGGTAGGTTTATTAGATTAGATTAGATCTACTTTCATTCGAATTTATCTGTAGTGAGGAGGTCCTCCAAGATGTAGACCATGTCAGAAAAACAATAAACACATAACAAGTAGTTACAACTAAAACAAATAAGCTAATGGACCTTCCACAGGTCCAAGTGGAATGATATTTATTTTTCAAATGAACACTGTATGAAAGGATCATTTTACAACACTCATTTACTAAGATCACATTCATGAACTGAATTTAAAATTAAACTGAATTTCATTGATTGTTAATCATTTTATAGAAGCTGGCAAGTTATTGAAAAAAATGTGTTCCAGAATAATGCACACCATTTTGTACAAGAATAAGTGACTTCAAATCCTTTCAAAAATTATTCATATTTCTAGTATTGATTCCATTAAGTGAGCCGTTGGTTTTTAAAAGTGATCTATTTTTAATGAAAAATTTCATTAAGGAATAAATATATTCGGAAACTGTTGTTAGTATCCCTAGTTCCCCAAACAGGCCTCAGCAGGACATTCCTGATTTCACACCACATCTAACTCTTATTGCAAGTTTGTGTGCCTGGAAAGCTTTAGCATGGTTTGATGAATTACTCCAAAAAATAATCCCATATGACATTATGGAGTGAAAATAAGTGTAGTATGCCAGCTGTTTTTATTTTTATATCCCCTGTGTCTCACAGAATTCGCATTGCAAATAGAGGTTTGTTTAGATGCTTCAGCAGTTCTGTGCTGTGCTCCTCTCAGTTGAATTTATTATCAAGCTGTAATCCCAAGAATTTAACATTGTCTACTTCTTCTATCTGCTTGTCATCATATGTAAGGCATATACTAGTAGGATACCCCTTACAAGTTCTGAACTGCATGTAGTGTGTTTTTTCAACGTTTAGTGACAAAGAATTAGCTAGGAACCAGTGATTAATATCCACAAACATTTTATTAGCCGATCTTCCTAAGACTATACTTGATTTGCTATTTATTGCAGTGTTTGTATCTTCAGAAAACATAACAAACTTGGCATCTGTTAATGTTACTGATGAAAGGTCATTGATATACACAGAAAAAGTAAGAGCCTCGAGATGGAACCTTGTGGAACCCCACATGTAGTCACTTCCCGGTTGGATGATGTGTGATGACTTAATACATGTCTGTTTCCTGATAACATTGTTTGTGTCCTGCCAGAGATACAAGATTTGAACCATTTTGCAGCATTTCCTGTTACACCATAATATTCTAACTTACTTAAAAGGATATTGTGATTTACACAGTAAAATGCCTTTGACAGATCACAAAATATACCGTTTCCTGCAATTTTTTGTCCAATGAATTAAGTACATTTTCACTGTAAGTGTAGATTGTCTTCCCAATATCAGAACCCTTTAGAAATCTGAACTGCGACTTTGACAGAATGTTATTTGTGATAATATGGTTATAAAGCCGATTGTACATTACCTTTCTTAAAACTTTTGAGAATGCTGGTAAAAGAGAAATTAAATGGAAATTTGACGCTATTTCTGAATCTCCCTTCTTAAACAGTGGCTTAACCTTAGCATGTTTCAACCAGTCAGGAAATATTCCACTGATAAACGACTGGTTACACAGATAGCTTAATATGTTACTTAACTCAGAATCACACTCTTTAATTAACTTTGTTGATATTTCATCATACCCACTAGATGTTTTTGATTTTAAAGATTTTGTAATGAACATTACTTTTGCTGTGGTAGTGTGGGTAAAATTCATATTATGGAAGTTGCTCGAAATGTCTGGTCTGAGGTACCCCACAGCAGCACATTCATTCTCTTTACTGATATCACTACATTCTTACTTTTCAATTTGCTGTTAAAAGTTTGTTGTGCCCTAACTACACCTGCAACTGCTTAAGGCTCACCAGCTATTAACTGAAGCAAAAGGTCAAATCTATTTTCCCCATTCACCACTAAGCTGTCAGACAAAGTTCTAGGTCTGTTCCTCCTGTTGCCTGTTGCCACATCCCACCTCTCTTCACCCTTCTCCCACCCCTGGCCTTGTCTCACTCAGCCTAAAGGACGGGAACTTTCCCTTCCTTTCCTAGTATCTTCCTATCTCTATTACATAAGCTACAAAATCACTGATTAGTCTCATTTACTTTCCCTACTCCCTCGCCACTACAGTCACCCACGTGGAAAAACTACAGCACCCGTCACACCAAGGCCCCGACCTAACAATTCTACGGCAAGTCAAGTACTTTTCACTCATGATAAACGTAATAGTTTATTAAGAATAAATCAGATAAATTACAGATGAACACGAAAATTTCATTCCACAAATTTGGCCTATACGCAACTGTATGTAAGCAAAAACAACAGTGCAAAATTTCTGAAACAACAACTTAAACTTTACTCTACTTTCCGGAAATGTGAGTTAAACAACGAAGAGGTACGCTACAGTGAAATTGCAGGACAGAGCAAAGAACAATTAAACGAAATTCTACAGATTTGCTGCGGCAAAATGTAAACAGAAAATGCGACGATAACCCGACTGTACGATCTCTTCGCGATTTCTGCTATATTACGTAAAGAAAAATGAAACCTTTAATGGTACGCTTAAACAGGACACTAATACACTAACACCATGTAATCAGTACTAAACTGAATGTTGTTATAATCTAAAATGACTTATCTTTACGAGAACACCAAAACTCACCTATGGCATTTGTAGACTTAGAGAATGCTTTTGACAATGTTGACTGGAATACTCTCTTTCAAATTCTTGAAGTGGCAGTTATAAGAGTCGAGGGGCATGAAAGGGCAGGAGTGGTTGAGAAAGGAGTGAGACAGGGTTGTAACCTATCCCCGATGTTATTCAGTCTGTAAATTGAGCAAGCAGTTAAGGAAACAAAAGAAAAATTTGGACTAGGAATTAAAATCCATGGAGAAGAAATAAAAATCTCGTAGTTTTCTGACGACATTTTTAATTTTGTCAGAGACAGCAAAGGACCTGGAAGAGCAGCTGAACGGAATGGACAGTGTTTTGAAAGGAGTATATAAGATGAACATCAACAATTGCAAAACGAGGATACCGGAATACAGTCGAATTAAATCAGGTGATGCTGACGGTATTACATTAGAAAGTGAGACACTTAAAATAGTAAATGTGTTTTGCTAGTTGGGGAGCTAAATTATTGATGATCGCCGAAGTAGAGACGATATAAAAAGCATACTGAGAATGCCAAGAAATACGTTTCTGAAGAAGATAACTTTAATAACAGCGAGTATAGATTTAAGTGTCAGGAAGTCTTTTCTGAAAATATTTGTATGGCGTGTAGCCATGTATGCAAGTGAAACATGGGCGATAAACAGTTTGGACAGGAATCGAATAGAAACTCTCGAAATCTGGTGCTACTGACGAATGCTGAAGATTAGGTGGGTAGATCACGTAACTAATGAGGAAGTACTGAACACAATTCGGGGGAAGAGGAATTTATGGCACTATTTGACTAGAAGAAGGTATCAATTGGTAGGACACGTTCTTAATCATCAAGGGTTTACCAATTTAGTACTGAAGTGAAGCGTAGAGGGTTACAATCATGGAGGGAGATCAAGAGATGAGCACGCTTAGCAGATTCAGAAGGATGTTGGTTGCAGTAGTTAATTCGGAGATAAAGAGGCTTGCACAGGATAGAGTAGCATTGAGAGCTGCATCAAACCAGTCTCTGGACTGAAGACCACAACAACAACAACAACAACAACAACATCTACATTTACATACATACTGCACAAGCCACCGTACGCTCCATGGCGTACGGTACATTGCACCGCTACGATACTTGGGAGACGACTCTTTGGTACTGACAGCTGATTAGAGTCTTTGATTGTCTAGTGATCACGGGAACCAATCCAATGATAGGCTGCTCTTGTTCAAGTTGCCGCACAGCAAGACTAACGCGCACGCTTGAGTTTTCTGCGTGTAACTGGTGCTGTTATTTCGCTTTGTTTAAGTACACATCTGTTTCGTAGTTATTTGGTTCCTGGCTTTTTTTGTCTTTATTCACTTCAGTTTCATTTGAAACCGTGTACAGTGCAAGGCCTGGTGTACGGCCAACATGTGAAGTGAAACGGAGGGAGAAAAACCTGCTACATAGCCCAGCTGATTTGTGAGTTCGGCGAGGCTCGGATTTCAGAAAAGAAGATGATACCTTATTTGGTATTGCTATGTTTGCAAAGAGAACTGCAACAGCTATGAAAGTAAGCCAAAAAGGTTCAAATGGCTCTAAGCACTATGGGACTTAACATGTCAGGTCATCAGTCCCCTAGACTTAGGACTACTTAAATCTAACTAACATGAGGACATCACACACATCCATGCCCGAGGTAGGCATCTAACCTGCCACCGTAGCAGCAGCGCGGTTCCAGACTGAAGCGCCTAGAACAGCTCGGTCACAGCGGCCGGCTAAAGTAAGCCAAACACTGATGTAACGATAGGGGAAGAACAATACAAGACAGACTGCGATTAGACTGGCCCAGCAAGGATGCAGGCGACAGGGAAATTGCGGCCAAGTAAGACCCAAGTGACAGCTTCCCGCGAGTTTAAACAAAAAAAAAAAATGGTTCAGATGGCTCTGAACACTATGGAACTTAACATCTGAGGTCATCAGTCCCCTATAACTTAGAACTAATTAAACCTAACTAACCCAACGACATTACACACATCCATGCCCCAGGCAGGATTCGAACCTGCGGCCGTAGCGGTCGCGCGGTTCCAGATTGTAGCGCCCAGAACCGCTCGGCCACCCCGGCCGGCTGAGAGTTTCAGAAACAGTGTATTCGTCGTCATGTATACGTGGTGATATTACAAACTTACGAGGATGGTGGAGAAGGGTGGATGTATCAGTTAACGTAGGGGACCCTGATTGTAGAAGGGTCGAGTAGAAAGTAGTGAGCGAAAATTGTTCTGACAATTCTGACAATGCAATACACGTATCGGCACTGTTGCTGGTAAGGTTGTAGGTAGGCAATTGTCAGAGGGGTTAGTATGGCCCAAAACAAGAAAAAATCTACAGTAAATATGAACTCCATAACGCATACGTTGAGAGCTATGCGCACTTGTTCATCTTCGACAGAGTGAAATACATCTCTTGTACTGCAAGCTCTACGTATGGTTTCCGTATTTTTGGAATAGGTAATATGGACTAAAAGAAGGAAAAATGCGCAAATAAGGAAAAATCAGCAGTAAATATGGGCTCTAAAATCCATATCTTAAGATGTATGCGCAATTCTTTAGCAGAAGAGATGGTCCCTTACGTGAAATGTACGTTGACGGCAGTCGAATTGCTCTGCAGTGAGCTTCAGATGTTGATTCTCTATATTTTCTCAACAGAATTTCGCGGAAAGAATGTCTAATTGCCTCGATGTGTTGTTTTTATCCGACCATTTGGGGATACCAAAGACTCTGGCAATGCTCAATAATGAGTCGTACTAATGTTTTGTATGCCGTCACCTTCTGTATCAGCTACACTTTCCTAAGATTCTTGCAATAAACGAAGACGACCATTCCCCTTCCCTACTATTGACCTTACGTTTCAGTTTGTATAGTCTTGACACACTTTCCTGGGGCACTCACGTCTGTCGCGCGGGTTAGCCCTCCAGCCTCAGGCGTCTTGTCACGGTTCGCGCGACTCCACCCGTCGGAGGTTCGAGTCCTCCCTCGGTCATGGGTGTATGTGTGTTGTCATTAGCGTAAGTTTAAGTTAGATTAAGTACTGCGTAAGCCTAGGGACCGATGACCTCAGCAGTTTGGTCCCTTAGTTCTTACCACAAATTTCCAAATTTCCGTCACGTCTCAGGTCAATACTCGCCGTTGAGTCTTGGAGTCACTCATATATCTGGGAACCTAATCCGCATGCTCGGAAGTTCGTTAACAGTCTGCAGTTGCTCACACTATCAAACACTTTTTGGAAATCTGGGAATATGTAATCTGCCAGTTGCTCTCCATCTAAGGTTCATGGTTTATCATGTGGTAAAAGAGGAAGCTGCGTTTCGCATGACGAACTGAGACAATGTTCAGAAATTCTGCAGTATATCAATGTTAAGGATACTGATCTGCAAATCGGAGGGTACATTCATTTACCCATCTTAGTCGTATATGCATGAGTCACCTGCGGTTTTTCCAGTCGCTTGAGAGTTTCCATCAGGTGAGAGATTCGCGATAAATCCTAGTCAAGTAGAGGGCCAATGCCGTAGAGTACTCCGTGTGAAACCGAATTAAGATTCCATCCTGACCCGGAGACTTATTTGATTTCAACATTTTCTATTGCTTCTCTGCTCCAGGGATGCTTGTTTGTGTTCTCCACATAGCTGCCTGTGCGACGATATGTTTGTACTATCCTCCACCATAAATGACTTCTTAAAGGATAAATTTAAAACTTCTATTAGCACACCAGACTGGTCGACGAGTAACTAGATGGAAGCCTTCAACATGCTTATTGAGTTTATGTAGGACTGGCATTTTCTCGGGTTCCCAACAAGAATCTCGCTAAGTTGTGGCAGTGATAGGTGCTCTACGCTTCACGCATCGATCTTTTCATACATTCTCGAGTTCCTAATAACTTTTGTCTGTCGACATCTATTCGTCCTTTTTCGAACTGAGAGTGCAACACTGCTTCCTCAGGATTTTCCGAATTTTGTTATTAATCCACGGTGGATCTTCCCTCTCGGTAATCCACTTACTCGGCACATACTTCACCAGAGCGCGATTTACAGTCAGCTTAAACTGTGCCCTAATTCCATACTGGAACCAAACAGAGGTCCATCCCAATCAATTACCGAGCGGAAGTTGAAGAGGAAACTGCATGCAATCAAGTCCAGGTACGTGGTGCAAGAACACTGATAACAGCCGGAAATAAAACTGCGCGTCTTCGAGGACCAAAGAACACATAATCTGGACATAAGTCGACTGACAGAGTGTAGTATGATCTGACGAGATGTCACTTTGCCTTATTCAGGTTAATGTGAACATGAACCATGATGTTTATTTGATTATTATCGGCGACCATTTTCTGGGTGTTCCTGGGGAGCACATTGCGGACACGACCATGTTCCAAGATGACAGAGTTGTGTTTACAGGCCTTCGTGCACACGTTTTTCGCTCGACGAACATCACGACTCGAAGGCAAAAGCTCTCGGTTTTAATATCATAGAAAATGTCTGCGTGTAACAGTGCGTGAAATTTAGGACGTCCGGACGATCTGGTACCTATACAGGGTGCAGTCACTAACGAGTGGCTTCAGATGTATGTGGCATACCTAAAGTGACTTGCGGATTCTTCGCTGGCAAGTGAAGCAACTGTCAGACCTAGTGGTGGCGTTACACCGTAGCAGCGTGATGTATCCAGGGACAAACACCGTTTTGTCGTGTGTGCTTATAATACAGAGTTTTCACTAGTGTATCATCGTGGTTTTAATTAAATCTGGTAATGAAATGAACAAATTGGGAAAGGTGAAGATAGGATGGAAGAAAAAGGGGAGGGGGGAGAAGAGGGAGGAAACAGAGATACGTTGCATATAATAAAAATATTCATACAGTAAGCAAAGCCTTACTTAATGAGCATCAATAGCTGAATTAATAGTACTGTCTCTCCACATTATGTAAGCCAACAGATTCAACATTTCGAAATGTATTTGTAATTGCGTAATTTTTCAGTTTATCCATCTAACGTGGGACACACTTTCAAGGATACTTCAACTTAGTAAAGACAAGGCAATAATTACCAATCAAACACAAACTCTGTCTTGTATTTTCCAATAGATTTTATGTAGCAATTGCATAACAACAGCAAACTGCTGTTACCTCACAATAAAATACATAATTGCCCTAAAATCTGGAACATTACTAAAAAGACAAAATTTCTATGGGCCTCAAAGCGCGCAAAAAACAATAAACAATTTATAACCCTCTTTACATAAATCTTAAGAACCATACAAACAATAAATGGTTTACTGATAAAAACTTCCACAGAAAGAGGATAACTTTTAACATATAACAGCAGAAACAATTTCTATTTCAGAATAGGACATTAAAAACCTAGTACAATGAAAGGCATCTTTCAGGTATTACAAAATTTCAGTGACAGGTAATAGCACATCAGAGGTGCGCGAAAACTACAACTCAGATCGAGCCTGAATGAAAGCTGAAAGGAACGGCGAAGAAGGAAAGATGGACGCCTCGTCGTCACCAGCAACAAATAACAAAATACTTAAATTCGCCGAATAACTGGTGTCTACTGATAAACACAGCGACCACTCTATCGGTTGGAATTCAAACTGGCGGCTGCCAAGGTGTCGTCCCCCACTTAAACGACCAGCTACAACGGACGACGCGCACCGCTGATTATACCAATGAAACAACTGCGTAAAACAACACAGCAATGGGCAGTATCCAGAGTAACACAATCCTCAAAACATTAGGAAAATTTCAAAACAGGATTGCAATTACTCTTTGCAGTCAGTTTAAATCTTTTGCAGTCACTGTCTAAAACAACAGTTCATCCTCCCTTTGCACAGGAACCACGATACATAAAAATTCACCATAAGAACACTTTACAATGTGTAGAAACAAGAACACATACTCTGTCTATCATTCTAAATAACAGTTACATACAAGGAGAGAAACAATGTCATAAATCTCTAGGTGGATTAAACTTACTAACAAAAGGCAGAAAGAAGTGCTGGAAAATGGCTGGCTCTGAGCACTATGGGACTTAAGCGCGGAGGTCATCAGTCCCCTAGAACTTAGAACTACTTAAACCTAACTAACTTAAGGACATCACACACATCCATGCACGAGGCAGGATTCGAACCTGCGACCGTAGCGGTCACGCGGATCCAGACTGAAGCCCCTAGAACCGCTTGCCCACTCTGGCCGGCTGCCAGAAAATCAAACCTGTAGATATTTTGGATTGCACAGGCACCCACCTAGATATACACTCCTTGCCTGTATCTCAAGTGCGTCCAAAAGCAGCCAAACCACTATTCAATAAGTTCTGCACCAGTGGTCAACAGGAAACATAACATGGACGTCCAAATAATGGGAGAGCCATTAAATGCCAACAGCACGAAACTCATTATACATATATACAGCAGGACTTTAAGAACCTGAATAATTCTAACAGCTTGATTCTGTACCGTATCCGGTTGCAAGCTGATACATCTGAAAGCCGCTTTCACATATTCACATCGTTTAACAGCACAGATGAGACGATCGCCCTCTCACTACATGCAGTACACACTCCCGACCGTATGCATGTCTCCGTCCGTAGCCCCACTGCCTACATGACAGATAGAGGCAGAGCATGCGCAAAGAGCGACCGCCGACAAACAGACTGCACACTGGAACGCCAACCAACCGACTAAAACCTTCACTCTCCCCACTGCGACGTTCGCTTAAATAGCGAAAAGCGACCAAAGAGGAAACCCGCAGCCACGCGATACAGAATCGATCGCAGATATCTTAAATGAGTACAGAGAAGCGACTGACGCTAACAGCGCCACGTATGAATCCAACTGAAAAGACAACACGCAAGACTAGAGCTCTGAAAAGCCTTTAATGACAATTATTGGCACAAGTTCCAACTTAATATATGTTTTTGTAAAATATGTACCAAAAGTAAAGAAATTAATAATAAATCACCCCGATAAAGGCAACTTTCAGCATTGTGTGACATGTTGGTTTTTTAAACAGTCTGGCAGCACCATAACAAAGCTGTAACCTTTGATAGTGAAAAAAAAAAGTATTAACACAATAAAACGGAAATTTTAATATCAACACCGTCTCTGTACTGAACTGAGAATTTAACACACTGCCTTCCCTGTCAGTTCATTGAGATCTGTACCCCCATGCTCCCTCCTGGCACGGTCGCCACACGTAGTGAACGAGTGGCCCCTGGATGTCGACAGCCCGCCGCACGCACGGACGCCGCCGCCGACGCCAGAGAAGCGCGCGCCGGTGGCGACGCCGCGCCACGCCCCCCAGCTGAGCGGCGGCAGCAGCAGCTCCGACGGCTGGGCGTCGCCGCCGCCCCCGCTGCCGGAGCGACAGGACAGCCTCGCCAGGAGGCCCGAGGCAGAGCAGCTACTGTCTGCGCCCTGGTTCCAGGCTGGTATCCCCAGGTCAGTAGCCACCGATCACTGCGTACTAATGGACCCGAGCCTGAAACTCTACTGTTCCTCCTGTTCCACAAATGGAATATCAGTTATAAAAGTGTCCCAAATAGTAAATGATACATTACTCACATATTGTGTTCTCTTCGACAACTGAGTGATGAGCTTATATGAAACTCTGTGATCACTATTAACCTTTGTTTCTTCATGGCTGTGACGGAAATGTAGCATTACATTTGTGGCCACAACTAGTCACATAATATTACACTAAAGCACCAAAGAAACTGGTATAGGCATGCGTATTCAAATACGTAGACAAGCAGAATATAGCGTTGCGGTCGGCAACGCCTATATAAGAAAAGTGTCTGGCGCAGTGGTTAGATCGGTTACTGCTGCTTCAATGGCAGGTTATCAGTATTTAAATGAATTTGAACGTGGTGCTACAGCCGGCGTATGAGCAATGGGACAGAGCATCTCCGAGGTAACGATGAAGTGGGAAAATCCCGCACAACCATTTCACTATCGTACCGTGAATATCAGGAATATGGTATAGCATCAAACATCAAATCTCCTACATCGGTGCGGCTGGAAAAAGATCCTGCAAGATCGGGACCAACCAGGACTGAAGAGAAAATTTCAACGTGACACACGGGCAACCCTTCCCCAAATTATTGCAGTTCTCAATGCTGGGCTATACCAAGTGTCAGCGTGCGAACTACTCAAAGAAACATAATCGATATGGGCTTTTGGTGCCGAACGCCCACTCGTGTACCCTCGATGACTGCACTACACAAAGCTTTACGCCTCGCTTGAGCCTGTCAACACTGACATTGGACTTTTGGTGATGCAAACAGGCTGCCTGGTCGGATGAGTCTCGTTTAGAATTGTATCGAATGGATGGACGTGTACGGGTATGGAGACAACCTCATGAATCCACGGACCCTGCATGTCAGCAGGGGACAGTTCAAGCTGATGCAGGCTCCGTAACGGTGTGGGGCGGGTGCACGTGGAGTGATACGGGACCCCTGATACGTCTAGATGCGACTGTGACAAGTGACAAGTACGTAAGCATCCTGTTTGATCACCTGCATTCATTCATGCCCATTGTCAATTCCGACGGATTTGAGCGATACCGGCAGGACAAAGCGACACCCAACACATCCAGAATTGCTACAAAGTCACTGCAGGAATACTCCTCTGGGTTTAAACACTTCCGCTGGCCACCACACTTCCCAAACATGAACAGTATTGAGCATATTTTGGATGCCTTGCAACGTGCTGTTCAGAAGAGATCTAGAGTCCTTCGTAGTCTTACGAATTTATGGACAGCTCAGCAGGATTCATGGTGTCAGTTCCATCCAGCACTATATAGGTATGGTGTCTGTTCTTTCGGACATGTCCGAAAGAACACACCATTGATGACCTGCAGCTGTCTAGAAAGAAATTAGAATTATTTATTAATACCTTCAGCTGCTGACGGACGTTGATATGTATCAGCGGGGGCAGGTGAAAATGTGTGCCCCGACCGGGACTCGAACTCGGGATCTCCTGCTTACATGGCAGACGCTCTATCCATCTGAGCCACAGAAGGCACAGAGGATAGTGCGACTGCAGGGACTATCTCGCCTGCGGCTCCCGCGAGACCCACATTGTCACCTTATATGTCCACAAACTACATTCGTAGTATCCCTACCCAACACGCTCATTACTCGTGGAAGACATTCTTACCAAGTCCCGTAAGAGTTAGGGTAATATGTGTGCACCCGCACTGAGGAAGAAGGTCATGGCCGGTATTGCCAGAACTATATACTTATATGGATATGGTGTCTGTTCTTTCGGACATATTCAATGCGGGTATGAATACTCCTACACTGATATTCAAGCCAAACTGAAGAACCTTGAAATGATAACTTCTTCCGGCACATACAAATGCAGTATACTTTCTCGACTCTCCATCTAACTTGACCTGCCAGTGTGAATCATACAAATAGATTGTTGTAAAATACTTCACTTCATTGAACTTTTGGATCAACTCATCTATATTTTCTGGGTGAGTACATTTTGGTACATAAATTGTACTAATTACACTAACATAGAGTACAAGACAAACCTTTCCACCTGTTTTCGGCACAACGAGAACTGTTTGCAGTGTCAATTAGATTTCAATCTATCATCCTCTGTATTTCTTGGTCAGCTGCATTGGGTTGTTTCCAAGGAACGGGACAGAAACTATGGCAGTATGTTCTGTGTGGCTTGACATTCAAATGACGTGTATAACCCTTAATGATACAGGGTTCTTCTTCAAACTCTCTCATATACTTACTTAATAGGATCGACAACTGTGTCTTATGCTCATCCTCAAGGTACTCTGACTCGCTCAACTTCTGTTTTATCTGCTCGGATGTTTCTACTACTTGGGTGACTTTAATCAAACTTGTTTTGCATTGCCGGCGCTCTTTCATTATCAGTTGCATCTTTGCCCCTCTGCAGTGTCTTCCATGTTTTCCTTCTTTCCTTAGCAAATCTACCTGGGCTAGGACTCCGTCGATCCAAAAATTTACTTTCCCTATAAAGAAGTCTAATTTTGCGTCCTTCTACCGGATAGTTTCTAATCCCAGAACACAGTCCACTATTAATTTATCCACTTCTAGGAACGATAATTTTATCGCGGCATTTCCTAGATCCAATTTTAGCATCGTCTATGTCTTCAGAGGTTGTGATCACGTGCCAAACGTTCCTAGTATTTTACTATGTTGCGCAGGAAATGTCAGTAACGGGGGTCTTCTTCATTATTTTATTAAATAATGATGCGCCCGTATCCAGAATTACCGTTACTGGAATACCCTCTATTTCCACTTTCCTTGCAGAAATCGGTTCCGGTGGGTATTCCTCCACACATTTTGTTGTGTCAGCACAAAGCTCCTCTTCCATTAATCTTCCTTCGTTGTACCTCACCATTTTTACATTCTGCTCATAGCCCTTATACCTTTTCTCGACCGCGCAGGTTTTCCTAGCGCGATTCATTTGCTTGAACTGCACATTATCTCACCTCTGTAATAACTGGTGTTCGTTGCCTCCAGTCATTATCCACTGGCATAGAAGATTGTGTCTGGCTATTATTGCCTTGCCAATTCGTAGGATTCGAGTTCACATTATAACCTGGAATGTACCTGCTGTCGTGTCGATTCTGTCTGATTTTCCTGTATCTGAAACTGTTATCATTACCGCTACGCGGATTACGATGTTGGTCGTAATTATTGCAGTGCGGCTGAGCGCGATTTGCATTTGTCTCCTGAATCAGCTGATTGCTTGCTCGGTTGTCGTAAGCATTATTCGACTGCGAGTACGCGCTATGTCTATCTGGTCTTGCCTTAAAACTCGTATCTTCTTGGATCAAAACAATGGAGTTCAAGACTGACATGAATTGTTGTAAATTCTCCTCCGATGCGGGTATTAACTTCTCTCTCGTCTCAGCCGGAATTTTCGCCTTCAAAATCCGCAGAATATCCTTGTGCGTTATCGGTTCATCCCAGTACCTTGCTTTATTTAAATACTTCTCAAAGTATCGCCGTAGGCTTTCTGTTTTTACACAGAACGTCTCCGAGTTAAAGAACTCTTTTCTTAAATGTTCTTGCACACCCTGTGACCAATACTTAGCAAGAAACGCCTTCTCAAATTTTTCGTACGTCTCGCATGTAGCCATCGTGTCCGTGACCCATAATGCACCATCACGTTGAATATATCCTGAAACGTAACTGATCTTTTATGCTTCAGTCCATGCCCTTGGTAGTCCTCCACAAAATCGTCGTACAAATACACTGGATTTATGGATTTTCGATCAGGTGAGAACGTCTGAAACTGCCTATATTTCAACAATTTTTCCTCCATTAGCACTGCAACGTACATATTTCTTAGCGTGCGGCTCTGCATGCATTCCGTTATAATTTATATTTCCCTCCGGCGAGACATGTCCGTTACCATAACATGATTCATGGCTTGAGCCCTGCCTTCGTTCTACTTCACGCAGCTCCTTTCTACAGTCTTTTACTGCCTCTCGCATCTGTTCCTTATCTCTGGACATATTTTCAACAGAATTGACTATTTCGTCCTTCCGTTGTTTAAAATTCGGCACTAATTGTTGTTTTACCTTTTTAATTTCTTTAATATTTTCTGCAATTGATAAGCTGCCAATAGGCAATTTGCTTACCGCTTCTTTTATACTTGTTTCTACACATAACACCACCTGGTTTTCCTTAGCGGATGCCCATTCATCTCATTTATTTGAGAAATCCTGTTGATGTTTACCGAAATTCTCTCGTGTCAGCTGATCACATCCAGAAGGTATGGTAGCCACAGTTTCTGCTAATTCCACTACGTAAGTTTCTACTTCCTCTTGCTTCGATTTCATGTTTTGCATTGCTTCGGTAATCCTTTTGATTTCCAAAGGAAACTGATTTCGCGCATCTCGCTACTCGATTATCTCATTTGAGATTTGTTGTTGCTGGCTAACTAATGCCTGAATTGCAGCTGACATGTCTGTTTGCTCTTGACACAAGTCTGCTTTACGATCCATTACACTATTAACACTCATTTGATATAGTATCCAGGAGCATAGATTTCTGTCAGCTAGGAGCGCTGCTGTCGCATTGGATGACAAAAATGAGCAGGAGTGTCGTGACTGTATCTGTTAGACTGTGCTGTTACTGTGTTTGTCACTGAGATTACGTTGGAGGTGCTAGCCCTTGATAATGGGGAGTATAATAATTGTTCACAAGATCAGCAGTGAGACCGGTTGATATGCCGTTCCGCCAGCGCTACCCGAGTTCATGTGTGCGATGACCTTGTTCGCAGGGAGATCGCGCTGGAGGTGCTGGGCCGTGAACCGGAGGGCGCGTTCATGGTGCGCGAGAGCACCAGCAAGCCCGGCTGCTACGCGCTGTCGCTGCGCGTCCCCAGGGACTTCCAGCCGGCCGGCATCGCGCACTACCTCATCCTGCGCACCGCCAAGGGGTACAAGATCAAGGTGGGACTACACTCACTTTAACAATATGATCGAGTGCAGACGCTACCGACTTGTCTTGTTGGCGTCTAATCTGGTTCTCAAGCTTTCAGCCTGCTCCATTTGTTCTTATGATGCACTTGCTCCAAAAGATTTCCCTCCGAAGTAGTTGGAGGGCCAATATCAGTTACTGTTCCTGCCTTGTAATAAATGGTATCTTTTCACTATCTGAGGCACACAATGAACCGACATTTTGTCAACAGTCTTATGAATGGTTTTATGCAGAGCGCCATGAATCCCTCTTCATCTCGCAGTACCACTTGCACTGCAGAACCTGCAGCAGTTTGCTGGATGTACAAGTAATAAAATATCAGCCTTCTCCTGCTACAATTTTCTGGATGTAATCCGATATCTGTTTTCCACTATAATTTTAACCTCTACTGCTCCCTCTAATACCGTGGATGTTACTCCTCGATGTGTTAATCGTGTCTTCTCATCCTTTCCGTTCTCCTTGTCAGTCTTCCCCCTACGTCCGATTCTTCGCAGGTTCTGCAGAGAACCTACGCATGCTCTATCTTACCACTCCACCTAATTTTCAGCTTCTATAGCACCACACCTCATAACAGTTCACTTTTGTTCTTCTGTTTTTACCAAGTCGAAAATTCACTGGCACACAATTCTTTTGCTGAAAACACACATTCTGCCGGCCGTTGTGGCCGAGCGGTTCTAGGCGCTTCTCCGGAACCGCGCAAGTTGGAATCCTGCCTCGATCATGGATGTGTGTGATGTCCTTAGGTTAGTTAGGTTTAAGTAGTTCTGAGTCTAGGGGACTGATGACCTCCGAGTTAAGTCCCATAGTACTCAGCGCCATTTGAACCATTTCTGAACACACATTCTCAGAAATTTCTTCCGCAGATTAAGGCCAGTGTTTGGTACTACAGATTTTTCTTGGGCAGGAATGCCTTCGTCAGTATGCTTTTCATGTTCGTGTACGTCATGTTCCCAAATTTTGATCTTTACTTTATCGCTAATCTCATTTCTGCTACTCCATTTTAGTTTCGTCTTTCTTCGGTTTACTCCCCGTCCGTATTTTTACTCATTACAGTATTCATTCCATTCAACACGTCGTCTGTTATTTCAATTTCCCTGAGGTTAGCAATGTTATCAGCGATCTTATCATTGTTATCATTTCACCTTGTATTTTAAGCCCACTCTCTAAACTTTCTTTTATTTTCGACATTGCTTCCTTGATGTGTAGATGGAACAGCAGAGACGCAGGACTATATCCCTGTTCGGCACACTTTTTAATCCTAACATTCTTATTGTTAAATGCTTTATTATTCCAGTCTCTGATCACAAATGAATTTTTTAGACGATGACCAGTTTCAGTCTGTAATGACATCTTCAGATCTTTTTTAATCATGTCCTAAAGTGATACGGCCATGGTGTAAAAAAGATCTGAAGATGGTAATTATAGACTGAAACCGGTCATCATCTAAAGAATTCATTTGTGATAAGAGACTGGAATGATAAAGCATTTTACAGTATTGGATCACTGTTTGTACACGCAATTATGTCGCAGTTGGTGATTCTTATTGTTTCCTTTTGGTTCTTAAGTACATTCTGCATACTGCCTGCCTTTCTGTTTAGCTTACACGTATTTTTATAGGGAGTTTGAACATCTTGCGCTATTTTAAATTCTCGAATTTTTTACGTCGACAAATCCTCTGAACGTCTCCTGATTTTTTTAAAAAAATTTTTACAGTGTTCCTTCAGTCATTAATCGCAACGTCAGAGCTGCCCTCTAGCGCTCTTACCTTTCCGAAATCAAACTTATCAATACACAACAGATCCTCAGTTCTTTTACTATTCTTCTGTGTATTATTCTTGTCAGCAGCTTGGATGTATGAGCCGTCAACGTGATTGTGCGATAGTGTTGCACTTATCTGCCCTTGTTATCTACAGGATTGCGTGTGTGAACTTTTTTTCGAAAGTCTCACGGTATGTCCCCAGAATCATAGCTTCTACATACCAACTTTGATAGATGCTTCGTAGCCACTGCCCCTACTCTTAGAAATGCCGAAAAAATGTTATCTAAAAATTCTGCCTTATTTGTCTGCAAGCCCTCCAAAGCTCTATTAAACTATGATGCTAACAGTCCCCTTTGTCTATGGTTTTTCTTTCACTCGAGTTACGACAGCTTGTCTTTGTAGATGGCGGTGCTTGCCAGTCATAAAATTGTTGAAAAGTGCGTCGCAATACACTTGAGAAATTCGTAAGCTGCTTCAGAGTATGACGTTTGATTTTCTTGGAGACAATCAGCCATTCCAACATTCTGTCGCATCTGCCTCCCACAGCATTTCACGTGTGCAAGGAAAAAAGAATGGTTCAAATGGCTTTGAGCACTATGGGACTCAACTGCTGTGGTCATAAGTCCCCTAGAACTTAGAACTACTTAAACCTAACTAACCTAAGGACATCACACACATCCATGCCCGAGGCAGGATTCGAACCTGCGACCGTAGCGGTCGTGCGGTTCCAGACTGTAGCTCCTTTAACCGCTCGGCCACTCCGGCCGGCGTGCAAGAAAACAAAGGTATTAGATTTCAATACGTGTTTCCCAGTACCAGCTTATACTCCCTCTTATTGAATTATGTCTTCTTCCTCAATCAGACGTGAATCTGTAATCACGTCTCAGGATTTCTTGGTGACAGTGTTTAATCTGCTTAGGGAATGGGCGATTTCCTTCCTTACCTTTCCCTAGTCGTGCTACGTCTCCAATTGTCTCGTTATTGACATAAACTTGCAGTTACTTGTCATCTCATGTCATGCCATAATTGGTAGTGCTTTACTACCTTAAACAATGTAGTTGCTGTGGTTCCCTAGCTTTACCCACTTGGACAATGTGCGCAACTGTCTTCAATATACCTCGCAAGTACAATGCATGAATGTAAGAGCACTCAAATAGCCTCTGATAAAGTTACGAATCATACTACATGTAAATGTATTTATTCCTCTATTGCACTGTGTGATTCTGATCAAAGTACAATGCATGAATGTAAGAGCACTCAAATAGCCTTTGATAAAGTTACGAATCATACTACATGTAAATGTATTTATTCCTCTATTGCACTGTGTGATTCTGATCATTTCCAAGTCAAAAATACCTAATTCCTAGTTTGATCGATTTTAGATATTTTAGAAAATTCGACTGATTAAAAATTATGTTGCAGCATAACCCGTTGGAAACAACAAAATTCCCCAAGTGAACTATCTGTCTTGTCAGTCTGAAGCACCCTACAGACCTACATGTTTGGTAATGTGGACCCGAATGAACTCCAGAAATGAATGACAACACGGTATGCTTTCTACTAGAGCAGTGCTCACCACTCTTATAAAGATACTGACCTACCATATCGTTCCTAAATCATACTGAGAGCTGCGAAAAAAATTAGGGTACAAATGGAAACTTTAAAAAATCTTATATTTGTGGCCTACAAGACCACATTTCTAGTAAATATAAAATGAATTTTAATTAAATTCTATTTAGGAAGAAGAAATTTCAATTCTACACAAGAAAGAGTAGTTAGTAATAAATTACAAACATAAGAATAGATTTTTTTTTGTATCGGACTAATGAGAAGGATGGCGCTTTTTTGTCGGCAGCAAAATTTTTAGTGTTGAGGGAGTTGGTATTGGCCATTAGAATACAGTTGTGGAAATGTTCGTCTGTCAGTCTGTTTCTGTACTTGTTTTTATAAATTCCATGATGGAAAAAGATACCCCACATGCACGTGTTGTTCTGAACACTGTCTTGACTTTGAGACCAATTTGGACGGAAGCAAGGTATTTTTCTTTAGGAAGACGCTCCCGTCTTATTTGTAGATTATCAAAAGCTATTCTTGCAAAAACAGCCAACTCACCTATATCAGCTATAGCAGTCGATTCGTCAAGTTGAAGGAAAAAATATCAGCAGTGATAAAAGTCAGTTTTAATTTTTGAGGTAGCACCACAAGTCATAATTGGAACCATCCTCATTACTGTACGTGCAGAACAATTTGCAGATTTCATAGTAGATATTATCTCAGTTTTATTTTTGAAACTATCAAATAATGAATCTACAGATTCTAAAAGTGCTGTTTTAGTTAAGTCACCGTCGTCTTAAGGTTTCTTATTCTGTACAATTATATCTGAAACTCGGGGCTGTTATGATGACGACGAACGAGTCGTCGCCAATGTTGACTGGTGGCCAACTCTAAATAGGAACATACACATAACAGCAGGTTTGTCAGTAACGTCGATAAGGTACTGGCTGCATGGTCTGGATCTGCAACGACTAAAATAATTAGAATTTGTTGATAAAAAATGATATACATTGTACTTAACTGGTTGTACAGGACTCTTCTTTGCTGCATACATATAATTATAAACAAATAGCTATTGAGGCGTCACTTAGGCCTTAAGTTACTAAACGCCTTGTTAGAAGTTGCTTCCTATCAACTGAAGACTGTGCTACTTTACTACTTGACATCCCGAGCAAGAGTGGACGAGAGCTCGCTAGAAACTTAATACAAGCCGCGAAGCGGCTGTGGTCGCGACTCGCGGGTCCAACAAAAATAATACGGACCGCGGTCCCAGGCCCTAACAAGTGTGGTATCGAACGTTGATACCACAGGAACGACACGCCACCTTGCTAGTTTACTGTTCTCTAATCGTTTAAAAAAGTTAATTGTTGAGTATAAGTTTTGATTTCAACTGTCATACCCCTCCCTCCGTTAGAGCAGAATTCCTGACCCAACGAAGTTGAAATAACGCTCGACGTTCCCTTGCTCCCCATATGTTACACTGGAACAGCACGTAAACACACACATTTGCCCTTTAAAGAAGTAATCGGTTTCCCATTACAAATGAAAGTGATATTTCCGTTGCATGAATACATCATTATAATAAACCTAACATCAGTGAGTATTAACAGGTGTCTGATACACACTAGAACGGTCGGGGTGACCGAGCGGTTCTAGGCGCTACAGTCTCCAACCGCGCGACCGCTACGGTCGCAAGTTCGAACCCTGCCTCGGACATGGATGTGAGTGATGTCCTTACGTTAGTTATGTTTAAGTAGTTCTAAGTTCTAGGGGACTGATGACCCATAGTGCTCAGAGCCATTTGAACCATTTAGACACACTTGAAAAAAAAAAAATGTGCACAGCCACACATTTATACAACCAACTATGAGCCGACTGAGCGTTACCACGCTCTACTGGAAATGTCCTCGCAAGCTATTAGAAGCTCCCGATCGACAGATTGGCGACCACTACTTTAAGGCTTACGGCAGAAGCAACGTGCAAAAACAATCTTACTACCATGAAGCAGACACACACACGCTCGTCAAAGAACGTTCATACCTAATTTTGATTTAGACATCCTTGGTGTTCCAGTTTCAAGTAGACTGCAACTTAATTTTCCATCTCTTCTTAGAACGCCTAACATTTATTTTCCCTTGTGGTGTATGTTGGTATAGGTAATAATTCAACTCACACTCTTTGAATGTATTCATGCGATTTCTTTTTTAGCTCCTCTGTTTTATGAAGTATGCTAACGCTCAGTTCATTTCTAATTTTAGTTTTCTTTTTCCGATCTTTGTTTTTGTAACTTGTTAGGAGTGTCATTTGTGTTGCTTTGGTCCTGCTCTGTTGACTGGCATTTGTAGTCCAAATCACTGACTCATACATTAGAGCTGGTCAGCTATCACGTTACAAAATTTTAGTAGTGATCCTTTCGTACCTGTTTTGAGGAGAGTGCGATTTATAGTACCTACCAATAATAGATATTTTTACAGCTTGAATTCTTTATCATTGGAGGTAATGTATGAGGTCTCATTTCCCAGGTATAAAATTATTTATTTGTCATAGCGGTGTTTTGCTATTCCATCCTCCTTACCACTGAATGCCATTATCTTAGTACCATCATTGGGTGTGATGATATTATAATCATTTAATTCCTTGTGCAAGGATGAAAGTGCTGTCTGTAATTAATCTTTCGAGTTCACTAAAGTTATTATATCATTTGCAAAAACGAGAGTATTCATAACTTCAACATTAAACTTATAATGGTGCACTGATTTACTCTGCCATATCTTTGCATCGTACATGAATATATATTAAGTAATGTGGGTGATAAGGGGCACCTTGTTCACATCTTCAGAGATGGTTCTCGAAAATTGACTTCATTTTTGTACTCTGGTTTGTTTTGTATGACAAAACTTGAAATTACAGTTATTACATGCTGAAATATACCATTCTTTTCAGTACTTCAATTCTGTTAACGTTACCGAAGGTTTTCTCACAATGGATAAAGGCAGTATATATGGGGTTATTGTATTCTCTGTGGTCTTCCATATTTTGGCAGGCGGGGAAAACACTGTCTAATCTTTCCATTCCAAATCCAATCTGTCCTTCCATAAGAAACGATTTTGAAAGTATGAAGGGATGAAAGGTTACTTTGTTAATAATTTCTCATGTATCTTATATCTAAAGTTGGGATTTTTCTGTAGTTGGCCGTATGCAAAACACTGCTTCTTTTTCTTCTGTACGACATATTTCGATACCTATGTTTCCTCTTCTGTGGCTCAAACTTATTTCCGCGAAATATAGTACAAAGTTTATAATCGCATATCTATTGCAGCCATTAAAACAGAAATATATAATTATATAGGTTTGGTTTGTTTCGTTTGTTCATCTGCAAATTACATTACTGCTGAAAATACATTTGTACACATCGGTTTTGTGCCGTCTTTTTGTCGTTTTGACAGCATGTCATGTGGAAAATAGTCATAAAGAAAATTCGTACATTTTTGAAGCCTACATTTTTGTGGACAGTGGTTATATACACTGGTGTCTAAAATTAAAGCAACAAACTAAAATTTTACAAGGCTGCGTTTATTTTGCCACAAAACAGGTGATAGCAAAGTAGAAACAATGTCAAGGAAACAGAATGTAAACGACTGCAACATGCACAACAGTAGACGAAAATGTTCTTCGTTTTTTCCAACTTAACAGATTTGCACACCCATTCCGACAACTGGTTAATGCTCTCACTATGGGGTGTGACCATCTCTGGCAGCAATAGAGGCCCGACAACGACGGAGCATGCTGTGAATAACGTTATCAGTTTCATGTTGAGGCAATAAAGCCCATTCTTCCTGCGGACATGTCTTGGAGAGTGGTTATGGATGCAAGCTGTCTCCCTAGTGCAGCCCAGACATGCTCAACGGGATTCAAATCGGGAGAACGAGCAGGCCACGCCATGCGTGCAGTAACTTCCGTTTCCAAGAAAACATCAACCACTCGTGCAATATCGCCCATAAATACGACGTCCAGACGCACAGGACTTTGCAACAACCGTACACGAGGTCCCAAGACCTCGTCACGGTACCTGACAACCGTTAAAGCTTTCCGATTCACCCGTATAATTTCATGAAGAGACTTTACAGGAGTCAACATAATCCCCGCCCACACCGTTAGCGATCCTCCTCAATATCGGTCTCTTTCCACAATGCTTGGGTCTCGAAATCGCGTTCCACATTCTCTTCAGATGCGAATCCATCGAGAATCACTCTCTAGACCAAATCGGGACTCATCTGTGACGAAAACATTGACTCCACTCTAGATGTTCCCTCTGCGAAGATGTGTCAGAGGCACACATACAGTTGGTCTCCGACAGTAAAGGCCGCTCTGTCGAAGCCTTCTCTACACCGTTTGCCTCGATACAAAACGTCCAGTGGGTGCTGCGAGGTCAAATTCAGTTGCCACGCAGTACTAAGGCAATACCGTCGTGGCTTTACAGCCAAATAACGGTCCTCTGTTTCTGATATCACATGTGGCCGGCCCTGCCCTTGTCTCCGTGCCACATCCGAGAAATAACACAACGATTTATGTTAAGCCATCGGGCCACATGTGTTTACGACTGTCCTGCTTCCATTCTTCCTGGGCTCTCCACCGTAGAGAGTCTGGCAGGTGTCTCCCATGTGCCATATTGCACCATCTGTGAATGTGCACAACTGCTATTGTGTGTGTGTGTGGGACTACCCGACAAACACCACCCTGTTTGATAGATGCCCTGAAGTCATCATTCGCGTGATTTTCCGTTGACCGAAGTGCCACCTTCCGTAAAGTACACGATCGTGCGGATATTTGTTGATAGCTTGTATGATTATATCGTGAATTAAACTTAGAACAGGAAACAACGACTTGTAGCTTTAATTTTGTACGCCAATGTGTTTTACTGTACTTACATATTTTACTTCTTGTGTTTCTCTGGTAAATTTCTCTTTCTGTTGCTGTTGATTACATTGTTTCCACACTGTTTCTAATGTAATTTAACTCTCACACATTTACTTCTCAAGTATTCACCACAAAACGCGGTTTGTGCAGACACTTGTGTCAACATATTCAGTGAATGATGCTGTGTTGTTGTCTCTGCTCATTTGTTCATTGTTTGCCGTTTGTTTAGTGCTTCGCTAATTCTGAGTGTTTCGTGAAAACTGTTGTGGTGTGTCTGTCGGGGGAAAACTGACGTTATGTGACGCGATGTGATGTGGCCTATTGTGGTGTGTGTGTGTGTGTGTGTGTGTGTGTGTGTGTGTGTGTGTGTGTGTGTGTGTGTGTGTGTGTGTGTAAATAGTGAGTGATTGAGAGAGAGAGAGAGAGCTGGAAAGATGAGTGGATGGAGTGGGCTTGAGAATGTAACATCTGGTCTCGGATAATTGAGGGTGTTTAATTAGTACGTTTTGTGCGTGGAAGTGTATTTGTATAGACCACTGAGTTTTCCTAACAGTATTTTGTTACACATTTTGTATTTTCGTTCAAGGCTTTCATTCGTTGTATCATTACTTTTTGTGTGTGGTAGTCCTCCTCTGTTGTGAGTTTTTGATAGAGGGTACTGATTTCTCTGGAGGTCTTAACATCAATCTCAGCGTTGTAGGGGTGGTGGTTTTCTTGTCAGAGATGATCTGCGAAAGTGGAGTGTGTACTGTCACATTTTAAGACTCCGATGTGTTCAGAATATTTTGTTTTGAAATGTCTGCATGTTTGGCCTATGTAGACCGATTTGCATGGATTACAGTTTGACTGATAGAGTCAAGCTTTGCAGAATTTTTCTGTGGAGATGCTTTGGCTTTTACATTTTTCTGTATGTATTGCTTTGGCAGAATGATATTTCGAGTCTTTATTTCTTTGGGACGTTCCCCAATCTGTGTACGTTTTCGTATATTCAGAGCCTAGACATAAATCTGTACAGCTTTAATGTCAGTGCCGTCAGTAGACTGTTGTTTATTTACAGTGTTACATTTACACTCACACAATCATGATTTCGGCTTCAAAGTGCCATTATCAAGTGTTTTTTGAAAGCAGATTAGACAATAATAGTGAAATGCATAACAAGTGTTATAAACATATAAGAATCCACATTTATAATGCTTACTTTCAAGATGGCATACTGTCGTATTAAAACACACTATTAGACAGTCAAGCGTCTATATTTCTGTCAGATCCTACTGCTTTATTTCATCACTGAGTATACCATCTTGACTGAATGACAATGGGCTAAGTGTCAAATTGTCTTGGTCAAAGAAATTCCTGTTACAAGCAGGTGACTTTTTCTTTTTTTTATCTTTGGACTCAGTGTCCGGTAGGATAGGAAAGCTTAGGAGCAATTTATTTTCTTTGGAAGTTGTTACATCTTTGCAGTACCTTTTTATCTTGGTATATACGATTTAGAGTTGGCGATGTGTTAATTTCATGTACAAAGCTGTACATTTACCTATTAAAACGTACTTTAGACAACGTCAGTGATTAGCTGGACTGTTATATTTATGGATGCAGCGAATATTATCGAGAGGTTTGTTACTGTTTATGTTTATGTGCAGGCAACTTCACTGTATACTAAGATAAACAGGTACTGCCAAGATGTAACAACTACCATAGAAAATAAATTGCTCCTCATCCTTCTTATCCTACCGGACACTGAGTTCAAAGATTAAAAAGGAAAGAAAAAGTCACCTGCTTGTAACAGGAATTTCTTTGACCAAGACAATTTTACTCTCAGCCAATTGTCATTCAGTCAAGATGGTATACGCAATGATGAAAGAAAACAGTAGGCTCTGCCAGAAAATAGACCCTTAGACTGTATAATTGTGTATTTTAATACGACAGTATGTCGTCTTACGCAATTTATAACAATTGTAATTAATCATTATGAATGTGGATTCTTATATGGTTATATCACTTGTTATCTATTTCACCGTTATTGTGTAATCTGCTTTCAGAAAACACTTGATAATGGCAGTTTGAAGCCGAAATCATGATTGTGTAAGTGTAAATGTAACACTGTAAATAAACAACAGTCTAATGGCGGTACTGACTTTAAAGAAATACAGGGTGATTCAAAAAGAATACCACAACTTTAAAAATGTGTATTTAATGAAAGAAACATAATATAACCTTCTGTTATACATCATTACAAAGAGTATTTAAAAAGGTTTTTTTTCACTCAAAAACAAGTTCAGAGATGTTCAATATGGCCCCCTCCAGACACTCGAGCAATATCAACCCGATACTCCAACTCGTTCCACACTCTCTGTAGCATATCAGGTCTAACAGTTTGGATAGCTGCTGTTATTTCTCGTTTCAAATCATCAATGGTGGCTGGGAGAGGTGGCCGAAACACCATATCCTTAACATACCCCCATAAGAAAAAATCGCAGGGGGTAAGATCAGGGCTTCTTGGAGGCCAGTGATGAAGTGCTCTGTCACGGGCTGCCTGGCGGCCGATCGATCGCCTCGGGTAGTTGACGTTCAGGTAGTTACGGACAGATAAGTGCCAATGTGCCTCTCCATACAGTTGATTGTGGAATTTGCAGCTCTCTGCTACCTCTGCGAGTCGATTTTCCTGGGCTGCGAACAAATGCTTGCTGGATGCGTGCTACATTTTCATCACTCGTTCTCGGCCGTCCAGAACTTTTACCTTTGCACAAACACCCATTCTCTGTAAACTGTTTATACCAACGTTTAATACACCACCTATCAGGAGGTTTAAGACCATACTTCGTTCGAAATGCACGCTGAACAACTGTCGTCGATTCAGCTCAAAAAGCTTTCTGTTGAGCTTTCTCCATCTTAGCATCAACTGACGCTGACGCCTAGTCAACAGCGCCTCAAGCGAACAAATGTACAACTAAATGAAACTTTATAGCTCCCTTAATTCGCCGACAGATAGTGCTTAGCTCTGCCTTTTGTTGTTGCAGAGTTTTAAATTCCTAAAGTTGTGGTGTTCTTTTTGAATCACCCTATATATTATGGCTGTGGCCCCGAATTATGAAAAAATTATCAAATCCGTACAGCTTTAATTTGTGCGAGATGTAACGGTATGATGATGCAAGGGAGTGATCTGTGATAAAATATACTACTTTCAACGTCAAACTTCATCCTTGTTTCCTTCCTTTCATTAGTTACAGTATATAATACCGGGTGATCAAAAAGTCAGTATAAATTTGAAAACTTAATAAACCACGGAATAATGTAGATAGAGAGGTAAAAATTGACACACTTGCTTGGAATGACATGGAGTTTTATTAGAACAAAAAAAAATTAACAAAATGTCTGACAGATGGCGCTGGGCAACAAAACGTCAGTGACTGCGCATGACAATCGTGTATAAAAGGAGCTGTAATGAGAGAGAGAATCAGAGGCGCCAGCAGTCGCAGCATGTTGACGTTACCTGAAAAGGCGCTTTTAGTGAAGCTGTATTATCAGAATGGCGAATGTGCTAGTTTGGCGTTACGATCCTATCACCATAGGAAGGGGATTCGAACGGGTAAAGGTCGGTTGACAAATGCAGCTGTGGCGAGAATGATTTCGAAGTTCGAAGCCACGGGTTGTTTAGACGATGGACCCCGTAGTGGCCGACCGAGCACAAGGCGTTCAGGAAGAAATGGAGACTGTAGCGGGTTCGTCTATGCACGGGGAAGTCAGTGCTCGAGCAGTCGCACGTCGCACTGGCATTCCATACACTACTGTTTGGTTGGCACTTAGGCGTACACTTCGATGCTATCCGTACAAAATCCATCAGCATCATGAACTGTTTCCTGGCGATTTAGTGAAGCGGAAGGCATTTGAGGTGTGGGCGTTTCAAAAGATGGCGGAAGATGACGATTGGTTGAGCAACGTGTTGTGGACCGACGAAGCTCATTCCACGCTCCGATGGTCTGTCAACGCCCACAACTGTAGAATTTGGGGTACCGAAAATCCTAGATCTGTCGTGGAAACTACACTGTACGACGAGAAAGTCACGGTATGGGTTGGATTCACCACATCTACCGTTATCGGGCCTTTTTTCGTCGAGGAAATGCGTGATTCTGGTTTTGTAACTGCTACCGTGACGGGTGAGAGGTACGCCGATATGTTACAGAACCGCATCATCCCCGGCCTGGCTGATAAACACCTGCTGCAACGTACGATGTTTATGCAGGATGGCGTTCCACCCCATATTGCTAGACGCGTGAAAGATCTCTTGCGTTAGTCGTTTGGTGACGATCGTGTGCTCAGCCGCCACTTTCGTCATTCTTGTCCTCCCAGGTCCCCAGACCTCAGTCCGTGCAATTATTGGCTTTGGGGTTACCTGGAGTCGCAAGTGTATCGTGATCGACCGACATCTCTAGGGATGCTGAAAGACAACATCCGACGCCAAACCTTCACCATAACTTCGGACATGCTTTACAGTGCTGTTACCGAGCGAGGTGGCGCAGTGGTAGCACACTGGACTCGCATTCGGGAGGACGACGGTTCAATCCCAAGTCCGGCCATCCTGATTTAGGTTTTTCGTGATTTCCCTAAATCGCTCCAGGCAAATGCTGGGATGATTCCTTTGAAAGGGCACGGCCGACTTCCTTCCCCATCCTTCCCTAATCCGATGAGACCGATGACCTCGCTGTTTGGTCTCTTCCCCGAAACAAACCAAACCAACAGTGCTGTTCACAACATTATTCCTCGACTACAGCTATTGTTGAGGAATGATGGTGGACATATTGAGCATTTCGTGTAAAGAACATTAAGTTTGCTTTGTCTTACTTTGTTATGTTAATTATTGCTATTCTGATCAGATGAAGCGCCATCTCTCGGACGTTTTTTGAACTTTTGTATTTTTTTGGTTCTAATAAAACCCCATGTCATTCCAAGCATGTGTGTCAATTTGTACCTCTCTATCTACATTATTCCGTGATTTATTCAGTTTTCAAATTTAAACTGACTTTTTGATGACCCGGTACATTCAAGAAAATCTCATACCTTGATTCTGCTGCTCGGTGTTCACAGTGAATTTCTCTCTCTTTCCGCAGGGCTTCACGAAGGAGTTTTCGAGCCTGACCGCGCTAATCACGCACCACTCTGTGATGCCGGAGCTCCTGCCCGTTCCGCTGTCGCTCAGCCGCTACAACCCCAGCTTCGCCAAGTCCGACTCCAACAAGGACAGCGCCGACACAGACTCCGACCCAGACTACAACACGCTGTCCGACTTCCGCAAGATGATGGCCGACCTCTCCCTGTAGACCCTGCTCCGTCGATACAGGACACAATATACAACTAGTTCACAGCGCTACATGTAGCTGATACGAATACCTTCGTGATTTAACAACAGGGTCAGTGTTACATCCTGTGGCTGACTATCCATGTCTTTGCACGCGTCAGTTAACTATCACCGTTCATAAAAGAGTGTTACTACATTTTCACTGCTGGTGGGCGCGAGAAACGAGGGTGGAAATACAGACTACAGAGGGGTATTTTCACCAGAGATGAAACCAAGTGATTATGACAAGTTACAGGAGCTCCATTGTACAATTTCAGCATCAATCTCAGTAACTGTGACTCGAAACCTCATTAAATTTCTTGGTTTCAAAGCCATTTTTGCTGTCTCTTATATGTACTCAACTTATTTTATGTATTTTTTTTTTTTTGCTTCAACTTCAAATTCAAATTATTTTACTCAGATTTACTCATTTTTCCATAAATCTGTAAGGATTTCCTTGATAATCGACCTACACTACTTACCTGTACAGTGAAATTCAGTATTCACAGCCATTTCAGAAATTTATGTATCCTCCATGCATATATTTGTTCCGTTATGGTTTTCAGCTTTCACAAAGATTACCATAGGGAATACAAGCTGACGCTCTACACGCGTGCCAGCATCCGACAAATGATGAAAAAACTTTTTCACTTAATCAAGAGAGAAGCTTGCAAGTCATGGTTAAAAAAAAAAGTAATTTCCATAATTCGACGCTTCGTTTCCCATGTAGATTAGGGCAATTTGATGTTTCAATGATCACTATAGAGCTCACTGGTATTCTACACTTGATGCGAAGAAATTTACATATTTATGATGAAAGACCTTCACGTATGTTGAGTTCTTAGCTACTGTCCTCATCCTTAAAGGCTCCTCATACTCACCTTGAACAACATATAGTGATTTCAGCACACAGGTATGCCAGCTAATCCTACACATACACATCATATCGATCAGTAACTGGAGACGTCTTCCCCATTTTACGTTCTGTAAGTGTCCTACATTACGTTTGATGGTGTTACATTTTCGATTCGTAATAATGAACATATTCACTAATTAAACGTACGTAATAGACCCAAAAGTCATTTATATATATAAAACATAAAACAGTGCGTATAAAAGCGACTTAAATGAGAATTGCACTTAATAGCAATGTAAAACATGATTCGTGGTATTACAAGGATACTATACGTTTCTGTTGTTCACTGTAGCTGTGAACATCTATGTATCCTTAAAATTAAAAAAAATACACTTGACTTGCTTTGAGTAGCTTTCAATCACACCATTATGTTTTCAAGCACCATCGCAGCTGTAGTCCATTTCCATGTGTGAATTAGTACAGTAACCCTAAAGAAGAAACATATCGCACTTACGATAAATCTGGAAATATATTTTTGTAGGAATGAAAATACTTCCGACATGGCGACAAAAGAATGCGCATTATGCATTACATCCGCAACTTAGTAACACGAATCTGTAATCTATAGTGGTGATTTTCTGTTTAAGGTTCAGTGTTCCTTCTGCATTTATAGAGAGACGAATTTAGTGGACGAAGTATAACAATAGTTTTATTTAGAAATCTATACGTGGGCATTTTGTAGGATATACTCACCTTTTTTATTAAATGTTGGGAAATATTGGAAACAAGCTGGAGAAACCCGACATCAAATGTTAACTACCACATACATTATATTTACAGAAATTGTTGACATATGTGATTTCAATAAGATCTGTCTCTAAAAAGTGTAAGAATAGTATGTAAATGGTTCTTAAAGTGGCACGACAATAGTATCTATCCAAGTAATGAATCTATGTCCTTAGCTTAAGGAAGATGTTTTGCTTTGTAACCAAAGTGCCAAAAACGAGAGTGAACTGCTTAGCAGATGAGTCGTTGCTGTGTTAAAGTATATTAAGTAATGATGTCTATGCATAGCTCTAGTCAGGCTCTAAAATGATGTGTTACTTAAAAGTATATAAAGTTTATTTACGTGTTTATACTCAGCAAATGCAATTGAATAATATATTCTTGAGATGGTTCTAGTCAAGAACTGTTGCACTGATGGCTTGTTAATGGTAAGAATAAAGATTGACTGACAGCAAATGGAATGTCTTCTTTTTTTATTGGACCGTCGTGCCCCTTATTCCTCAGTGCTGAAACTGTCTCTCACTACAAGTTCAAAAACGATTAAGAGTCTACAGTTTAGTCTCCTTTCAGCTCATTTATGGCTACATTGTTACAGTGCGATGTTCTTAAGACGTCGTTGCTCACAACTACATACGAATACTTTCCTACAAGGACATAGGGATTTAGATTGCGACATGGAAGCGAAGATTGTGTTGTTTCCCGCCAACGCTAAAGTTGAAGAACACACTAGATTTTGACTAGTATTTTATTTTCTAACAAGGGAACCTCCCCATCGCACCCCCATCACATTTAGTTATAAGTTGGCATAGTGGATAGACCTTGAAAAACTGAACACAGATCAATTGAGAAAACAGGAAGAAGTTGTGTGGAACTGTGAAAAAATAAGCAAAATATACAAACTGATTAGTTCATGGGTGGATATGCAACATCAAGGACAGTAGGATCGCAGGAGCGCCATGGTCTCGTGGTAACGTGAGCAGCTGCGGAACGAAAGGTCCTTGGTTCAAATCTTCCATTGAGTGAAAATTTTTATTTTTTATTTTCAGTTTATGTGACAAACTCTTATGTTTTCATCACTTTTTTGGGAGTCATTATCACATCCACAAGAAAACCTAAATCGGGCAAGGTAGAAGAATCGCCAAGTGTACAAGTTAGGTGGGTCGACAACATATTCCTGTCATGTGGTGCACATGCCGTCACCAGTGTCGTATAGAATATATCAGATGTGTTTTCCTGTGGAGGAATCGGTTGACCTATGACCTTGCGATCAAATGTTTTCGGTTCCCATTGGAGAGGCACGTCCTTTCGTCTACTAATCGCACGGTTTTGCGATGCGGTCGCAAAACACACACACTAAACTTATTACAGTGAACAGAGACGTCAATGAACGAACGGACAGATAATAACTATGCAAAAATAAATAAAGTAAAATTTTCACTCCAGGGAAGACTTGAACCAATGACCCCTCGTTCTGCAACTGCTCACGCTACCACAGGACCACGGCGTTCCTGAGCTTACATGGTGCATGATGTTGCCTATGTGGCCCATGGACTACTCACTTTGTATATTTTGCTTATTTTTTCACAGTTCCACACAACTTCTTCCTGTTTTCTCAATTGATCTGTGTTCAGTTTATCAAGGCCTATCCACTGTGCCAACTTATAACTAAATCTGAGGGGGGTGCGATGGGGAGGTTCCCTTGTAAGTAACGGTTTTTAATCCTACCACTGGAAACTTAACACATCATGGTCCATCACCCGTCTTGCATACTATACGGAGCAAAGGAAGTCTCTGAGCTTAACCAAACGCCTGTTTTAAATCCATCACGTACGGAGTAAACTATGTGCACTAAATTGGGAATTTTAGAATATTTTGTATCAATGCTGTACCCTCCTTGCATCTATTGGTAGCATGCTGAACCCGCCGCACTTTCTATTTATCGTGAATTATATCCGTTAGGGTAGTGGGAAGTATGCATCTCATAAAATTACGTCGTTCTAAAGGACCTTGGGAAGTATGCTTGCCACCAAGGTAGATGCTCCAAGGCGCATGGGAAATATAGTTACTGCAACATTAACATTTCTTTTTAGTGTTTGGCAAATATACTTACCACCATCTTTATGGGTTTCCTAAGATTTTGAAATAAGTCTTCATCGCTGGATATGCCGACAGTGTACGAAATGGATAAAAGCTGTACAACAACAACAACAACTTTGTTTGGCGTTGGAACACATACATTCGTTTTTACAGTATATCTTATGATGACTTGTAACAGCTCATTTCTTCATTGTAAAGTAAATGAAATTTCTAAGATTGCTTTCACATCGTGGTAAGTAAAATGAAAACAGAAAACGCTGTTTTTTCTTTCACGTGTAGTCGCTTATACAAGGGAAGTGGGAAATCCGCAGACTACTATAATTTAACGGCTCACACTAGGGCCGTGGAGGATATATACATAGCGCCACAGGTTTTGCTCGTAAACAACAAAAATAAAATTATCACAAAATAAATATAGTCAGCTGATCAAATCTCTAGTTCAATACAAAATAAAATAACTTAGCTCTGTCGCTACAAAAAAATGCGCCCACGGATGTGTGAATAACGGGTAAAATGTTCAAATTTTGGTTGTAATTGGATCGATGGACGCACCATTGAAGGAAATGTAATAAGAAAGTATTCATTAAGAGTAATTAAATGTAAGAAAATGGCGTCACAAAAACGGTTCACATATTTGTTAATTACTTAGGATAGTTAGTAATTTTTAGTGAATTAAAACAATGTCTTGCAGTGGTGAAGTCGTGAATATAACAAAGGAATGTGATTTAATTGTACTGTGATGGAAATTGAAAGTGATACACCATGTCACCAGTCGGAAATTCTGTGTAGAGATTTTTGACACAATGGGTTCTAATTGACAAGAGAATACGACACGTTCAGACCTACCCTGAAATAAATGCACTGTCAAAATCTTAGCTGCTGAGACCCACAGCATGAAAAATACTTAAGTCACTCATTTCTCCCTCACGAATAACAGCTCACAGCAGCGGTTTGTAAGGCACTTCCTGCTAGCATGCGAATGAGTGAAAAGCAAAAGCAGTCTTGAAAAGAGAAGGTAGCGCCACATAGCGCCACCGGTCCTACACCCTTCTCAATCCGAAACCTTCGTTCTTGGTCATCCGCTCTTATTGTTCCCTCTTGGGTCTCGTACATAATGTATATTACCCATATTTCTCTATAGCCTACCCCCTAATATTTCCTAGAGTCTCGAACGTATTGCACCATTTTCCAGTATCGAACGCTTTTTCCAGGTCGACAGATTCTATGATCGTGTCTTGATTTTTTATTTGTCTTGGTTCCATTATCACCCACAACGTCAGAACTTCCTCTCTGGGGCCTTTACTTACCCTAGAGCTAAATTGATCGTCATCTAACGCGTCTTCAATTTTCTTTTCCATTCTTCTTTATATTATTCTTGTGAGTAACTTGGATGCATGAGCTGTTAAGCTGATTGTGCGATAATTCTCTCACTTGTCAGCTCTTACAATCTTCGGAATTGTGTGGGTGTTATTCCACAGGTCAGATGGTATATCGCCAGAGTCATACATTCTTCACACCAGTGCGAATAGCCATTTTGTTTACACTTCCCCCAATGATTTTAGAAATTCTGATGTAATGTTATCTATCCCTTCTGCCTTATTTGATCTTAAGTCCTCCAAAGCTCTCTTAAATTCTGATTCTAATACTGGATCCCCCATCTCTTCTATATTTACTCTGTTTCTTCTTCTATCACATCAGACAAATCTTCCCCCTCATATAGGCCTTCAGTATACTCTTTCCACATATCCGCTCTCTCCTCTGCATTAGCAGTGGAATTCCCGTTGCACTCTTAATGTTATCACACTAGCTTTTAATCTGACCGAAGGTTGTTTTGCATATGCTGATTCAGTCTTTTCGATGATCTTTTTTTCTATTTCTTCATATTTTTCATGCAGCCATTTCACCTTAACTTCCCTGCACTTCCCATTTGTTTCATTCTTCACCTTAACTTCCCTGCACTTCCCATTTAGTTCATTCCGAAGTGACTTTTGTTTCTGTATTGCAGAATGTCCTTGAAAATTTTTTTACTTCCTTCTCTCACCGATGAACTGAAGTATTTCTCCTGTTACCCATGGTTTTATCGTAGCTACCTTCTTTGTACCTATGTTTCTATTTCCAACATCTGTGATTGTCCGTTGTCCTTCCCTCTTCAACTGAACTGCCTACTGAGCTATCCATTGTCGCAGTATCTATAACCTTGGGGACATTACAGTGTATCTCACCATTTCTCAACACTTCCGTATCCCACTTCTTTGCCCATTGATTCTTCCTGACTACAGTATTAAACCTTAGCGTACTCTTCATCACTACTACATTGTGATCTGAGATTATATCCTTTCCTGGATACGCCTTTCCTCCAGTGTCTTATTTCGGAATCTCTGTCTATGATGTAAACGTACTGGAATATTCTTGTATCTCCCGGCCTTTTCCATGTATGCCTCCTCCTCTCGTAATTTTTGGAAACAGTATTCGCTATTACTAGATGAAATTTTTTGCAGAAATCGGTTAGTCTTTGTCTTCTCTCATTTCTAGTATCAAGCTCCTATTCTCCTGTAATGCTGTCTAGTACTCCTTCCCGCACAACAAGATTCCAATCCCTCATGACTACTCAATTTTTATGCCCCTTTAAGTACTGAATTACCTGTTAAATATCCTCACATACTTTCTTTATCTCTTCATATTCGGTTTGCATGTATACCTGAGCTATGGATGTCTGTGTTGGTTTGCTGTCGATTCTTAGTGGGAACAAGTCTACCACTGAACTCTTTACAGTAACTCCCTCTCTGCCCTACTTCATAACAAGTCCTACTGCCGTTATACCATTTTCTGCTGCTGATCAGAAATTATTGTCTTCTTTAGATTTCACGTCACCGCCCCCCTTCCCCCCCCCCCCCCCCCCCCCCCCCTACTATATCTAAATTGAGCCGCAGCATTTCCCTTTTCGGATTTTGTAGCTTCCTTACCACGTTCAAACTCGGGACATTCCACGTTCAGACTCGTAGAACGTTACCCTTTCGTTGGTTATTCAGTCTTTTTCTCGTGGTCACATGCCCCTTGGCAGACCCTTCAGGAGATACGAATCGGGGACTATTCTGGAATATTTTACCAATGGAGAATTCATCGTGACACCTTTTCACATTCAACACGTCGTGTGGGTACATATTATGTGTCTTTAACGCAGTGTTTTCCATTGGCTTCTGCATCCTCATGCCCTTTATCACTGCTGATTCTTCCGCCTTTATGGGCAGTTTCCGAACCCAAAGGCAAGAGAGTGCCCTAAACCTCCGTCCGTTCCTCCGCCCTCCTTGACAAGTCCGTTGGCTGTACGAGGGTGACTTCTTATGCCAGAAAGTTTTGAGCGCCATTGCTGATGATTTTTAGTCAAAATTTAGCCAGTGACGTTGTTCAGACCCGAGACCGAGGACATTTTGATTACTAATCAACCAAGACCACGGGTGCTTAAGATGAATGTCCTAGAAATTAACTATTAAATAACACATATGTAGGTTTTAAGGAGAGGTAAATGATTTCAGTTGCACACCACGTTCTTTATATTTCATCTTTGGAAGCTTGAAGAAATTGAATGGATTCCAAATTACTGTGAAACTCTGGAGCCTCTAAAAAGGAGATTCTATTAGGAAGCATGCACCAAGGAATTACAAAAAAAAAATAGTTTATTTTACCCTCATCTCACACTTTGCGATACCAAAAGGGCAACTGATAATTATTGTGAATATTAAATGAGATGCAGATTCGAGTCAATAGTAACTGTGAACAGTTGTGTTAGGGAAACTATCGAAGGTAACTGAAAGGCTACTATTTGGCAGTACGAACAGTTTCGTGTCAGCGTTCCATGCCTTCAGATGCAGCCCAATTCGTTCCGGTCTGAACCAGCTGCACGCCAACCGTCACATGCTGCCTGTACTATCCCATTAACGATCCAGGTCTTCATATCGCTACCTACCACCACTCTAGGCCTCGCCGTGTAGGCACATCACACACAAAGTCATAGGACTGTCATTTCTGTTGTATGTAATTGTGTGGATATTCATTCGAGGACATTATAACCGAGTTTCGTGCTATAACTACAGTTATTCTTTTAAAGAGTCTCCCATCATTCTTCAGACACAGGACGCTTTAGTGACATGTGAATGTAACGGTTAGTTACATGTAAAACCAACCAAAAATGCTTGAAAATACAAAAGATAAATGAAATACACCATTGTCAAAAGAAAGAAAGGTGTGTTCAGATTGCGACTATGGAAGGTGGCCTCTGGTGGTGTCTCATTGCGCGGGCAGTCCACCAGCAATGCGTGCGGTGATAGCGGTGGCACAAGCAGTCCATCAGCGTCTGAAAAGCCCAAACTGGATCTCAAAAGACATTAACTATAGCTTGGCCTAGACTGTTAGTTCTTAAGTTACATACCGTAGTCACTGGTCCCATCCTAAGTAACTGTATTTCACATGTGTGCTCTCTTGTCTTTTCGGCGTGATTGGTTAAGGGGACGCAATCGTCAGCGTATAACCTATGGCTGACCATACTGACGTTAGTAAGCTTTTCTCCAAAACTACTTGTTCAATCCAAACCAAACATAAAAGGTGAAAGATTATGCATTGTTATCATAAAAGCATTTCACAGAAAACCACGTGATCCACACCGGTTCACGGCGTCATGCGGTCTTTGCCAGTATAGGTGGATCAATGTAAAGGGGACAGTGCAGCAACAGGTGTTCATTGTGGAAAGTTACGTGACGACAAAGTCAAGGAAGACGTGTTTGCTGAGAAGATATTTGATGGTGTCAAAGTGCCAGTAAAGTGTGACATGTAGAGCGTAATCCGAAAATGGCATCAGATAGGATCTGTTTTGAACAAGTCAAAAAACATCGGTCCTAGTGCCAGAGCTGGGATATCACAGACCAGTTAACAACATCTGTGGACCATCTTGCGTCAGGAGAGGATGTATGTCTTTATAGGATCCATCCCAGGCTGAATCAGCGCATGCAGTCAGCCACACAGCTTGAAATGACATACTGGTAAGTAGGATGACACTGCCAAGTTCTTTGTAAATTCGACTCGATTCCGTAATCTCTGAAATAAAATCACGTACTCTATCAAGCTGGGAAGATTCATTTTGTTTTCTGTTCCCCTTTTGGATGCTTCACGTTTTTACTAGACAGTGTATAAATTTTTTTCTGTGTTGTGTATGGCAGTGTACTAGCTTATGTAACCAAACTCATAATCGTACGTAGTTTGAAACTGGCAATAAGTCGCGGAATGTGATGCCTCCTATTGCTGGCTGCTGACACTTCCTGCGCTCAGCGAAAGTGTAATGTCCTTATTCGGTACCAATCCAGTCGAGAAACGTGAAAGCAAGGTAACATAATACTATCCTCTATTGCAGTTAATAGTTGTTGATTAATAAGCTTAGATTCAAATTGTTACTATTGGCTAGCTGCTTTGTTTTGCGGTTGCCGCCAAAGATGCTCATTAACAGTGAGTAGGCGGCCGATTAGCGTTTCAAAATTAATTGACATCTTTAATTTCCGTAGCTCACGTACACCGAATTAATATCTTCTTAGCACCCAGGGTTCATTTCATATAGCACGATGTGTTGTCCGTTGAAATTTTCCCTTTAGTATTAATATGGAATAAACTATTATTATCATTATTATTATTATTATTCTCGGGAGAGAATCAAATATACGGTTTACTTCTCGTGATACTGTGTACGAAATAGTAGGACGCTGCAGTTTTTCCTTAACTCGGTTTTTATTAACACAGTTTCTTTGATATGTTCCATTACGATGAATGGCCATACTTAAGATCGATAATAAATGTCCAAACAGGGTCTATAATTGAAAATTAAGGAAATTCAATTTTAATTAGCTCGGTTTCCAATGAGGTTAACTGTTTCACGCAGTGGCGCATGGACTTAAGAGTCGAATATACAGACTCCAACGCTAAAAGTTCGGACACTAAAAACGCAAACGCTAAAGACTCCCAGGCACCAAAGACACCCAGACGCTGAAACTCACTCAGGATAGAGAAGTTAACGATATGTGCTTTGGGATTAGATAATACACTATCGGCCATTAAAGTTGCTACACCACTAAGATGACGTGATATTGACGCGATATTTAACCGACAGGAAGAAGATGCTGTGATACGCAAATGATTAGCTTTTCAGAGCATTTACACAAGGTTGGAGCCGGTGGCGACACCTACAACGTGCTGACATGGGGAAAGTTTCCAAACCGATTTCTCACTCACAAACAGCAGTTGACCAGCGTTGCCTGGTGAAACGTTGTTGTGATGCCTCATGTAAGGAACAGAAATGCGTACCATCACGTTTACGACTTTGATAAAGGTCGGATTGTAGCCTATCACGTTTGCGGTTTATCGTGTCGCGACATTGCTGCTCGCAATGGTTGAGATCCAATGACTGTTAGCAGAATATGGAATCGGTGGGTTCAGGAGGGTAATACGGAACGTCGTGCTGGATCCCAACGGCCTCGTATCACTAGCAGTCGAGATGACAGGCATCTTATCCGCATGGCTGACGGATCATGCAGCCACGTCTCGATCCCTGAGTCAACAGATGGGGACGTTTGCAAGACAACAATCATCTGCACGAACAGTTCGACGACGTTTGCAGCAGCATGAACTATCATCAGCTCGGAGACCATGGCTGCGGTTATCTTTGACGCTACATCACAGACGGAAGCGCCTGCGATGGTGTACTCAGTGACGAACCTGGGTCCACGAATGGCAAAACGTCATTTTGTCGGATGAATCCAGGTTCTGTTTACAGCATCATGATGGTCGCATCCGTGTTTGGCAACATCGCTGTGAACGCACATTGGAAGCGTGTATTCGTCATCGCCATACTGGCATATCACCCGGCGTGACGGTCACCTCTTGTTCGCATTGACGGCACTTTGAACAGTGGACGTTACATTTCAGATGTGTTACGACCCGTGGCTCTACCCTTCATTCTATCCCTGCGAAACTGTACATTTCAGTAGGATAATGCACGATCGCATGTTGCAGGTCCTGTAGGGGCCTTTCTGGATACAGAAAATGTTCGACTGCTGCCGTGGCCAGCACATTCTCCAGACCTCTCACCAATTGAAAACGTCTAGTGAATGGTGGCCGAGCAACTGGCTCGTCACGATACGCCAGTCACTACTCTTGATGAACTGTGATATCGTGTTGAAGCTGCATGGGCAGCTGTTCATGTACGAGGGTTTTTTTTTAAGTAAGGGCCGTTTTTATTTTTTAAAAAAGATACAAATACTTTTGTAAAAGAAGTTTTATTTTCTGATTCTACACACTTTTCCCTATGTTTCTACATAGTTGCCTTGTTTATTTAAGCACTTGTCATGCCGTACAACTAAGTTTTTAATTCCCTCTTCAAAGAATTCGGCCGCCTGCTCCGACAGCCAAGAGTTCACGGCCACTTTCACTTCATCGTCGTCATTGAAGCGCTGCCCGCCAAGATGGTGTTTCAGGTACCGGAAAAGGTGAAAATCGCTAGGAGCAAGGTTGGGGCTGTATGGTGCATGGTCCAAAACTTCCCAGCCAAAAGAATCAATCAAATCCCGAGTCTTTCGAGAGGTGTGAGGCCTAGCGTTATCGTGCAGGAGCAAAACTCCTTTTGTCAGCATGCTGCGCCTTTTGTTTTGAATTGCTCTGCGGAGCTTCTTTAGAGTTGCACAGTAGGCATCTGAGTTGATTGTCGTTCCTCGTGGCATAAAGTCCACTAGCAAAACACCGCGCCGGTCCCAGAACACAGTTGCCATAATCTTGCGCTTTGACAGCGTCTGTTTGGCTTTGACCTTGACGAGTGAGGTTGTGTGTCGCCATTCCATCGATTGTCGCTTGCTTTCGGGAGTGATATGGGATACCCATGTTTCATCTCCAGTGACAATTTGACTCAACATGTCATCCCCTTCTTCCTCGTAACGAATCAAAAAATCCAATGAAGTGGCAAATCTCTTTCCTTTGTGGTACTTCTGAGGAGTCTGGGTGCCCACGAGAACACAGTTTCTTAAAGTTTTGGTTTTCAGACACAATTTTGTACAAAACCGATCTTGAAACTTGTGGAAATTCCAAAGAAAGAGTGGAAATTGTGAATCTTCTGTCCTCACTAATCTTTGTTTCGACTGCAGCCACCAAATCATTAGTGATCACAGAGGGCCGGCCTGAGCGTTCTTCGTCATGGACGTTTTGACGGCCATTTTTAAACTCTCTAACCCACTGACGCACTTTACCTTCACTCATTGAATCCAAGCCATAAACTTCTGTTAACTGACGATGAATTTCTGCAGCTGATAGGCTTCTCGTGGTCAAAAAACGTATCACTGACCGTATCTCACACGCGACGGGTGATTCAATAATCGTAAACATTATAAAGTAGCACAGCGATGCGTACACGTCAGCTACAGAGCTGCAACTTGCATCAGTGTGAACGGGAAGGATGCCGACAAGTGGCGCTGTGGCTTGTTGCGGCGTCCGCGCGAACTACGGGACTATTCGCGCGAACGGCCCTTACTTAAAAAACAACCCTCGTAGTTATGAAACAAAAGGGACGTTCGTTAGAAACTCTTTGAATAAAGCCCCTTACTATTTTGCAATAATTCTCTGTTCCATTCACCCTAATTTTTCTTTTCTGCTTTGAAACGAGAATTCGTGATTTTGTATGAAATACGGGAATTGTTCATGGCCAGCTAAAATAAATTCCGGTTTTAGAAAGATCATATATGAAACATGAGGTTACAGGAACCATGAGGTGGACACCCCATAGTGGGCGGCAAGAAACACTAGAAACTGCTGTTATGTACTTGGAGTAATATAAACTGATGTGACGAAAGTAATGGGATTGCGATATCCACATATATAGACGGCGATGGTATCTCATATGCAAGGTATAAAAGGGCTCTGCTCTGGCGGAGCTGTCAAGCTTTCCAACTAACGGAATTGAAAAACTTTGAACGTGGAATGGTGCTTGGAGCTAGACGCATGGGACATTCCATTTCGGAAATCGTTGTAGAATTCAGTATTGCTAGATGAACAGTGTCAAGAGTGTGATGAGGATACCAAATTTCAGCATTACCTCTCACTACGGCCAATGCAGTAACGACGGCCTTCACTTAACAACCGAGAGCAGCGACGTTTGAAGAGTTGTCACTACTAACTGACTAGAAGCACTGCATGAAGAAGCCACAAAAATCAATGTCGGACGTTCGACGAACGGGTCCGATAGGACAGTGCGTCGAAATTGGGCGTTAACGGGCTTCGGCAGCAAGCGACCGATGTGAGTGCCTTTGCTAACTACACAACATCGCCTGCAGTGACTCACCTGTGCTCGTGACCACATCAGTTGGACCCTAGATGACTGGATAACCGTGGCGTGATCAGGTGAGTCCCGAATTACGTTGGTAAGAGCTGATGACAGGGTTCGAGTGTAACGCCGACCCCTTGAATTCATGGACCAAAGGTAGCAGCGAGGCACTCTTCAAGCTTGGGCTGCGTTTACACGGAATGGACTGGGTCCTCTAGTCCAGTGAACTGATCATTGTCTGGAAATGGTTATTTTCGGCAACTTGGAGACCATTTGCAGCCATTCACGCACTTCATGTTCGCAAACAACGATGGAATTTAATGGATGAGAATGTGCCATGACACTGGCCCACAAGTGTTCATGATTAGTTTGAAGAACATTTTGGACATTTCGAACGAACGATTTGGCCAAACAGTTCTCTCAGCAAGAATCCCATCGAAAATGTATGAGACATAATCTAGAAGTCAGTTTCTGTACAAAATCCTGCACATTCGCAATTATGGACGGATATCGAGGCAGAACGGCTCAATATCCATCCATAATTGCGAAAATGCATTGTTGCTGCAGGGGACTTCCAACAACTTGTTGAGTCCATGCCACACCGAGTTGCTGGAGTGCACCGGGAAAAGGAGGTTCTACACGATAATCGGAGGTAACCGGTGACTTTTCTCACAGTTTAAACTAACCTGCTGTTCCAGAAACCAGTCGGTGAAGTTGGCAGCGAGGTACGATGTACTACAGACCGACAGTAGTGTAATCTTGCTAGGTACTTGGAACTTAAAATTTGACATCCAATAAACAGAGACAATACAGTACTACACTACTGACCATTAAAATTGCTACACCACGAAGATGAAGTGCTACAGACGTGAAATTTAACCGCCAGGAAGAAGGTGCTGTGATATGCAAATCATTAGCTTTTCAGAGCATTCACACAAGGTTGGCGCCGGTGGCGACACCTACAACGTGCTGACGTGAGGAAAGTTTTCAAACGATTTCTCATACACAAACAGCAGTTGACCGGCGTTGCCTGGTGAAATGTTGTGCTGCCTCGTCTGAGGAGGAGAAATGTGTACCATCTCGTTTCCGACTTTGATAAAGGTCGGATCGTAGCCTATAGCGATTGCGGTTAATCGTATCGCGACCTTGCTGCTCGCGTTGGTCGAGATCCAGTGACTGTTAGCATAATATGGAATCGGTGGGTTCAGGTGGGTAATACGGAACGCCGTCCTGGATCCCAACGGCCTCGTATCACTAGCAGTCCAGATGACAGGCATCTTATCCGTATGGCTGTAACGGATCGTACAGCCACGTCTCGATCCCAGGTGCGGACGTTTGCAAGACAACAACCATCCGCACGAACAGTTCGACGACGATTGCAGCAGCATGAAAAAGTGGTTCAAATGGCTCTGAGCACTATGGGACTTAACATCTGAGGTCATCAGTCCCCTAGAACTTAGAACTACTTAAACCTAACTAACCTAAGGGCACCACACACCTCCATGTTCGAGGCAGGATTCAAACCTGCGACCGCAGCGGTCGCGTGGGTCCAGACTGAAGCGCCTAGATCCGCTCGGCCACTGCTGCCGGCGCATCAGCATGGACTATCAGCTCGGAGACCATGGCTGCGGTTACCCTTGACGCTACATCACAGACAGGAAAGCCTGCGATGGTGTACCTAACGACGAACCTGGGTTCACGAATGGAAAAACTTCATTTTTTCGGATGAATCCAGGTTCTGTTTACAGCATCATGGTGGTCGCATCCGTGTTTGGCGACATCGCGGTGAACGCACATTGGAAGCGTGTACTCGTCATCGCCATACTAGCGATCACCGAGCGTGATGGTATGGGGTGCCATTGGTTACACGTCTCGGTCACCTCTTGTTCGCATTGACGGCACTTTGAACAGTGACGTTACGTTTCAGATGTGTTACGACTCGTGGCTCTACCTTTCATTCGATCCATGCGGATCCTCACATTTCAGCAGGATAATGCACGACCGCATGTTGCAGGTTCCGTACGTGCCTTTCTGGATACAGCGCATTCTCCAGATCTCTCACCAATTGAAAATGTTTGGTCAGTGGTGGCCGAGCAACTGGCTCGTCACAATACGTCAGTCACTCTTCTTGATCAACTGTGGTATCGTGTTGAAGCTGCATGGGCAGCTGTACCTGTACACGTCATCCAAGCTCAATGCACAGGCGTATCAAGGCCGTTATTACGGCCAGAGGTGGTTATTCTGGGTACTGATTTTCTCAGGATCTATGCACCCAAATTGCGTGAAAAGGTAATCACATGTCAGTTCTAGTATAATGTATTTGTCCAGTGAATCCCCTTTATCATTATTACTTATCCTGTGTTGCTGGAAAACTCACTTCCGCCAATGTTATTCTTATCGAGATTACACTCCTGATACGCAATAATTCCAGAAAATTAACTTCCGGTTTTTAATGAGCGCTGATAAGGACTTCCGCTTTCTGGCGGTGCAATGCAACACGGGGCCTAGTTTTGGTAGGCCCGTGTTTGCTGGAAAATACTCCTCTTACTTATTATTAGGGTAAGAAGTTATAGCCTCAATGAAATAAAAACCTCAAAGTCCTGCTCAGACACACAGCTGTATGCCATCCTCCCTGCCGCCGTTGGATAAGGAGCTGCAGCAGCAAGTCGTATACTCCTAGCTCACTCATTTGTTACATAGTTTAATTCTTAATTTCTTTGCGTGTTTTTGGTACTTGCATGGTTTAATTCATAAATTTTGGGCGTATTATAGTATTTGAGAGTTGTAGCATCGCGTTTTAGTACCTGAATAGTGTAAATTCGCATAGTCTCCTTCCGCCTCCTAGCAGTGTCAGCAGTGCGCAAGTAGCAGCATTACTGCATTTACTAGGCAATCTTGTATTTTAATAACCGTTTAAATTTTGTCGATTTCTTTGCGCTCTCTGTAGATTAGTTCAGACGTTCTTTGCAAAACACTTTTTTTGGCATGGATAGGGACTACAACTCCTGTGTTCGGATGCAGGCTGAGTTGGCATCCCTTCGCTCCTAGCTTCAGGCAGTGTTGGCTTCGGTCACACAGCTTGAGGCTGTTGCCAATGGGCATCACTGTGGGGGTCCGGATGGGGGTTTGTCGGGGACGGCCAGCTTGTCCCACGGGAGCTCCAACGTCAGGCGCGTAATGGGGCCCCTTAAGGATATGGCAGCAAGAGAGGGGAAGAAAACCAACGTGCACTCTGCGTGCATACCGGGGGGAGTTATTCCAGATGTGGAAAAGGTCCTTCCGGATGCCATGAAGGGTACAGGGTGCACCCATCTGCAGGTGGTCCCTCATGTTGGCACCAATGATGTGTGTCGCTATGGATCAGAGGAAATCCTCTCTGGCTTCCGGTAGCTATCTGATTTGGTGAAGACTGCCAGTCTCGCTAGCGGGATGAAAGCAGAGCCCACCATCTGCAGCATCGTCGACAGGACTGACTGCGGACCTTTGGTACAGAGCCGAGTGGAGGGTCTGAATCAGAGGCTGAGACGGTTCTGCGACCGTGTGGCCTGCAGATTAGTCGACTTGCGCCATAGGGTGGTGGGGTTTCGGGTTCCGCTGGATAGGTCAGGAGTCCACTACACGCAACAAGCGGCTACACGGGTAGCAGGGGTTGTGTGGCGTGGGCTGGGCGGTTTTTTAGGTGAGATGGCCTTGGGCAAGTACAGAAAGGGGAACAGCCTCAACGAGTGCGGGGCAAAGTCAGGACTTGCAGGGACCAAGCAGCAATCGGTATTGTAATTGTCAACTGTCGAAGCTGCGTTGGTAAAGTACCAGAACTTCAAGCGCTGATAGAGAGCACCGAAGCTGAAATCGTTATAGGTACAGAAAGCTGGCTTAAGCCAGAGATAAATTATGTCGAAATTTTTACAAAGGTACAGACGGTGTTTAGAAAGGATAGATTGCATGCAACCGGTGGTGGAGTGTTCGTCGCTGTTAGTAGTAGTTTATCCTGTAGTGAACTAGAAGTGGATAGTTCCTGTGAATTATTATGGGTGGAGGTTACACTCAACAACCGAGCTAGGTTAACAATTGGCTTTTTTTACCGACCTCCCGACTCAGCAGCATTAGTGGCAGAACAACTGAGAGAAAATTTGGAATACATTTCACATAAATTTTCTCATCATATTATAGTCTTAGGTGGAGATTTCAATTTACCAGATATAGACTGGGACACTCAGATGTTTAGGACAGGTGGTAGGGACAGAGCATCGAGTGACATTATACTGAGTGCACTATCCGAAAATTACCTCGAGCAATTAAACAGAGAACCGACTCATGGAGATAACATCTTTGACCTACTGATAACAAACAGACCCGAACTTTTAGACTTTTTAAGTGCAGAACAGGGAATCAGTGATCATAAGGCCGTTGCAGCATCCCTGAATATGGAAGTTAATAGGAATATACACTCCTGGAAATGGAAAAAAGAACACATTGACACCGGTGTGTCAGACCCACCATACTTGCTCCGGACACTGCGAGAGGGCTGTACAAGCAATGATCACACGCACGGCACAGCGGACACACCAGGAACCGCGGTGTTGGCCGTCGAATGGCGCTAGCTGCGCAGCATTTGTGCACCACCGCCGTCAGTGTCAGCCAGTTTGCCGTGGCATACGGAGCTCCATCGCAGTCTTTAACACTGGTAGCATGCCGCGACAGCGTGGATGTGAACCGTATGTGCAGTTGACGGACTTTGAGCAGGGGCGTATAGTGGGCATGCGGGAGGCCGGGTGGACGTACCGCCGAATTGCTCAACACGTGGGGCGTGAGGTCTCCACAGTACATCGATGTTGTCGCCAGTGGTCGGCGGAAGGTGCACGTGCCCGTCGACCTGGGACCGGACCGCAGCGACGCACGGATGCACGCCAAGACCGTAGGATCCTACGCAGTGCCGTAGGGGACCGCACCGCCACTTCCCAGCAAATTAGGGACACTGTTGCTCCTGGGGTATCGGCGAGGACCATTCGCAACCGTCTCCATGAAGCTGGGCTACGGTCCCGCACACCGTTAGGCCGTCTTCCGCTCACGCCCCAACATCGTGCAGCCCGCCTCCAGTGGTGTCGCGACAGGCGTGAATGGAGGGACGAATGGAGACGTGTCGTCTTCAGCGATGAGAGTCGCTTCTGCCTTGGTGCCAATGATGGTCGTATGCGTGTTTGGCGCCGTGCAGGTGAGCGCCACAATCAGGACTGCATACGACCGAGGCACACAGCGCCAACACCCGGCATCATGGTGTGGGGAGTGATCTCCTACACTGGCCGTACACCACTGGTGATCGTCGAGGGGACACTGAATAGTGCACGGTACATCCAAACCGTCATCGAACCCATCGTTCTACCATTCCTAGACCGGCAAGGGAACTTGCTGTTCCAACAGGACAATGCACGTCCGCATGTATCCCGTGCTACCCAACGTGCTCTAGAAGGTGTAAGTCAACTACCCTGGCCAGCAAGATCTTCGGATCTGTCCCCCATTGAGCATGTTTGGGACTGGATGAAGCGTCGTCTCACGCGGTCTGCACGTCCAGCACGAACGCTGGTCCAACTGAGGCGCCAGGTGGAAATGGCATGGCAAGCCGTTCCACAGGACTACATCCAGCATCTCTACGATCGTCTCCATGGGAGAATAGCAGCCTGTATTGCTGCGAAAGGTGGATATACACTGTACTAGTGCCGACATTGTGCATGCTCTGTTGCCTGTGTCTATGTGCCTGTGGTTCTGTCAGTGTGATCATGTGATGTATGTGACCCCAGGAATGTGTCAATAAAGTTTCCCCTTCCTGGGACAATGAATTCACGGTGTTCTTATTTCAATTTCCAGGAGTGTAAAAAAAGGGAGGAAGGTTTATGTGTTTAGCAAGAGTAATAGAAGGCAGATTTCAGACTACCTAACAGATCAAAACGAAAATTTCTGTTCCGACACTGACAATGTTGAGTGTTTCTGGAAAAAGTTCAGGGCAATCGTAAAATGCGTTTTAGACAGGTACGTGCCGAGTAAAACTGCGAGGGACGGGAAAAACCCACCGTGGTACAACAACAAAGTTAGGAAACTACTGCGAAAGCAAAGAGAGCTTCACTCCAAGTTTAAACGCAGCCAAAACCTCTCAGACAAACAGAAGCTAAACGATGTCAAAGTTAGCGTAAGGAGGGCTATGCGTGAAGCGTTCAGTGAATTCGAAAGTAAAATTCTATGTACCGACTTGACAGAAAATCCTAGGAAGTTCTGGTCTTACGTTAAATCAGTAAGTGGCTCGAAACAGCATATCCAGACACTACGGGATGATGATGGCATTGAAACAGAGGATGACACGCGTAAAGCTGAAATGCTAAACACCTTTTTCCAAAGCTGTTTCACAGAGGAAGACCGCACTGCAGTTCCTTCTCTAAATCCTCGCACAAACGAAAAAAATGGCTGACATCGAAATAAGTTTCCAAGGAATAGAAAAGCAACTGGAATCACTCAATAGAGGAAAGTCCACTGGACCTGACGGGATACCAATTCGATTCTACACAGAGTACGCGAAAGAACTTGCCCCCCTTCTAACAGCCGTGTACCGCAAGTCTCTAGAGGAACGGAGGGTTCCAAATGATTGGAAAAGAGCACAGGTAGTCCCAGTCTTCAAGAAGGGTCGTCGAGCAGATGCGCAAAACTATAGACCTATATCTCTGACGTCGATCTGTTGTAGAATTTTAGAACATGTTTTTTGCTCGAGTATCATGTCGTTTTTGGAAACCCAGAATCTACTATGTAGGAATCAACATGGATTCCGGAAACAGCGATCGTGTGAGACCCAACTCGCTTTATTTGTTCATGAGACCCAGAAAATATTAGATACAGGCTCCCAGGTAGATGTTATTTTTCTTTACTTCCGAAAGGCGTTCGATACAGTTCCTCACTGTCGCCTGATAAACAAAGTAAGAGCCTACGGAATATCAGACCAGCTGCGTGTCTGGATTGAAGAGTATTTAGTAAACAGAACACAGCATGTTGTTATCAATGGAGAGACGTCTACAGACGTTAAAGTAACCTCTGGCGTGGTACACTGGAGTGTTATGGGACCATTGCTTTTCACAATATATATTAATTACCTAGTAGATAGTGTCGGAAGTTCCATGCGGCTTTTCGCGGATGATGCTGTAGTATACAGAGAAGTTGCAGCATTAGAAAATTGTAGCGAAATGCAGGAAGATCTGCAGCGGATAGGCACTTGGTGCAGGGAGTGGCAACTGTCCCTTAACATAGACAAATGTAATGTATTGCGAATACATAGAAAGAAGGATCCTTTATTGTATGATTATATGATAGCGGAACAAACACTGGTAGCAGTTACTTCTGTAAAATATCTGGGAGTATGCGTGTGGAACGATTTGAAGTGGAATGATCATATAAAATTAATCGTTGGTAAGGCGGGTACCAGGTTGAGTTTCATTGGGAGAGTGCTTAGAAAATGTAGTCCATCAACAAAGGAGGTGGCTTACAAAACACTCGTTCGACCTATACTTGAGTATTGCTCATCAGTGTGGGATCCGTACCAGATCGGTTTAACGGAGGAGATAGAGAAGATCCAAAGAAGAGCGGCGCGTTTCGTCACAGGGTTATTTGGTAACCGTGATAGCGTTACGGAGATGTTTAATAACCTGAAGTGGCTGACTCTGCAAGAGAGGCGCTCTGCATCGCGGTGTAGATTGCTCGCCAGGTTTCGAGAGGGTGCGTTTCTGGATGAGGTATCGAATATATTGCTTCCCCCTACTTATACCTCCCGAGGAGATCACGAATGTAAAATTAGAGAGATTAGAGCGCGCACGGAGGCTTTCAGACAGTCGTTCTTCCCGCGAACCATACGCGACTGGAACAGGATAGGCAGGTAATGACAGTGGCACGTAAAGTGCCCTCCGCCACACACCGTTTGGGTGGCTTGCGCAGTATAAATGTAGATGTAGATTTAGACATTTCTTCTTGATGTACCAATTTTAATGGCCATTAGTGTAGTAGTGTTACAAGGATAAGCCGTATCTCTCACGAGTTCTTGGTTTGCTGTAGCTTCACTCCAGTTGCCACAGCTCCACTTCTCCGGCGCGCAGAGTAGCGAAGGTGTGGAGTTGCTCGCTGGCGGTGCCTGTGACGTCAGCACAGTGAGGCCAGCGGCTCCGCATGCCCCGCGACGCTGCGCGCCGTATCGGGCGCCGAGCCCCGAGGAGCTAATATCGAGTGGCAGACCTGTTCCCCCGCTGTTTGCTCTGCGCCCTGCACTCGCAAAATAAAACGCGCCTGCCTCGCCCCATCGTGCCAGCCTCCTCAAACACATGAGACTGTGAGGCTGAAAATTCTCGGGGGAGCTGAAACTGATTGACCACCAGCGTGTCACACTCCCCTACAGATGCCCACAGTGAAGGCGACAGTATTTCCACTCCATTAAAACCTTTGTAAGACCTGTATATTTCTATTGTCTATTGTCAAACCACAATTTATGAAAGATGTTTATATTTTATTTATAGGATTAAGTAGGAATAATTAATATTTGTCATGTTGGAAATAACTGTGGTAGCAGGGAATATCTGCACGAAAGTATTGTTGATATAATTTAGAAAAGGGCGGGAGAAACCGCGTACGGATACATTTTAAGAAAAGAGCGGGAAAGGCCGCCCATTGATACATTTTGTAATGGTAGCATGGATTGCCTGCACCAGAAAGCATTGTTGGCAGGAGAGACCGCACTTAAGCGTTCATAGGATGTCAGTAGTAAGCGAGAAGTGAAGCGAGTCGGTAGCAGGTCTGAAGCGAGAGGTTGAGAGGAGCGGTGTGCCTGCCAGCCACTAGCTATGATTTACAAGAGATATGATTTACAAGAGATTATAAACGGATGTATAGAGACATCAGCTAACTATTATAATAAGAGGAACTAATATTATTGAATTAATTTTTTGAGAAACTCAAGACTACTGAAGGTATGTTTGCGCATTGCTAGTTGTAAGATTATTGTAAAAAGTAAGTCCCGTTTGAACGTTTGTAAAATCATTTCATTCAGAATATAATTAACTTTTGCCAGCAATATTGCATTTCTAATTGTAATCCATCCCAAAAACCATCAACGTAAAACTTTGCAAAATTTTATTGTTGTCAAGAAAAAGTTTAACTATGAATTACGTAACTTCAGTCAAATTAATTAAAGAATAACGTCAGCTTTGCTATTAAAGAATAACGTCAGCTTTGGAAATAAATACAGCCACTTATTATGAAAGCCCACCATCAGCTAATAGAGAATAGTAAAACAGAGTAAGTACATTCATGTCGCAGTTCGATGTAGCAGTCAGATAGCGATCCAGTAACAATAAAAGAGGTAAGGAACAGTTTTGGGTTATTGTAGGTAACGACTGAGGGCCACACGATGACGACACATTCTATGTTTCGTCGAAATAATCCGAAAATCACTTTTAAAAAGCAGCAATTAAATTTGTATGCGAGGATTGAGAAAGAGAATAAATTTCAAAGGGAAGATTTCATTTGTTATTATTAAGCAAGATAAAGAAATCCTAAGGAAAGTTTTCATAGTTTATTGTAAAAGGGAAAGTTATCATTAACAAAAGAGGTATAGAGGAGACGGGAAGGTTTCACCTTCTTACCTTTTTCTCTCTTATTCAGCTCCTTTGACCCTTGGGCACGATTCAAGCTCACAAACACCAACGAACATGGGCATAATGAATGAATGGTACTGGCTAGAACACTCTTTAATAGAAAGAAATTAAAAAAAAAAACAGTGATGTAAAGTCGTTTTTGATTCATTACACCAACGGAATGTACACTATCCTAAATCACGCCGTCAATAAACGTGACATTTACACCAGTTTTTACTCCTCAATCTTTTCATTTTGAACTGCTGTACTGAACAAACAAATTCAGATCATGGTGATACGTGTTTTTTGGGCGTTAAGACGTGTCCTAAGCCATGTTTCGGTGTCCAGACGCTATATAGATATAGTTACCTTTCAAACTTAAATCAGCAGAGCTAGCCAAAACTGCCGAATTGTTTATACGCAGCGCACAACGGTCAGATAATGACGCGCCGTTGTTTGTTACGGAGCCTGTACAGCAGAAGAGCTGACACCGTTTGCTTTATGTGAAACGAAGGCTCGTCTTTTAACTTCGTGGCAGATGAAAACTGTGTGTAGGACAAAGACTCGAACTCGGGACCTTTGCCTGGTTCGCAGGAGAGCTTCTGTGAGGTTTCGAAGGTAGGAGACGAGGTACTGGCGCAATTAAAGCTGTGAGGACGGGGCGTGAGTCGTGCTTCGGTAGCTCAGTTGCTAGAGCATTCGCCCGCGAAAGGTAAAGGTTCCGAGTTCGAGTCTTGGTCCGGCACACAGTTCTAATCAGCCAGGAAGTTTCATATCAGCGTACACTCCGCTGTAGAGTGAAAATTCATTCTAGAAGGCTCGTCTTCCTACAATCATTCTTCTATTCTGTTGAGGGTTTTTTTTTGTGCCATCTCTGTATATCATAGCTTAGTAATGATTGGACTTCGATAAAACTGTGTCAATATTATCTTAGCACTTTCTCAGAACTCTGAGATCTGCGATTTTTACGAATGAGGGAAAACATTCCCTTTCACTAATCTAGGATGTCTAAAGACGCCGTCAAAATATAACAAGAGGCCATGGAAGCTAAAAACCGAACTATTTAATTTGGCAGCAGTTAAGTGAAAGACGAATTTGTCAGAAATAAGAAAGAAATATCTCTGTATAGATGTACGCGCGCTTATTATGTGTCCACTTCAATGCCAGTTGTTATGCTTGGTTGCTTAATAAGTTTTCCCCACATAAATACATCCTAAATATATGTTCTCTATATATTGTTCCTTTAATTTTATGCTGTCCGTTTTGCTATAAGTGACATGTCGGAACTAAAAACCAAATATTGGAGGAGGGCATTCAGAGAAAATGAGTTTTTCGACAAATCTAGGTAAACCGTCGTAACGAACATTAAAAACCACAGAACCATTATTTGAAGTTTTCTTGCATCTGTTACCCTTTCAACTATATTCATTTGGAAATATTAAACTCATTTTTTTCAAGGGGGTGTTTCGTCCACTTCATGGCAATGTGCCGAGGTGTAAAAAATACTCGTCTCTTATTTTGCGGTACATTACAGTTTCAAAGCCGGTCGATATCAAAGTGCGTACCTTGGGTAGGTTTACCTGTCAGTACTGTGGGCCCAAATTAGACTCTAATTAGCAAAATGAATGCAATAGCATGACAGATTTCTTGATGATACGTTGGTCATTTCGCCTTAAGAGAGTGAAACCGGATTTGTTATGAGAGACTTCTAGTGTACTGGGTAACGCAGCAAGACCGAGGGAGATTCTCCAACCGTCTCAAAGTAGTAGTGTAAGGTTTCTGTGTTATGAGAGATGGAAGTTTTGTTTATGATATTTGACACAGAGGGCGTCTTTGGATACTTGACCACATGTTTTATATGCCATACTTCGGCTACCAAAGGTTGTGTTAGGAGCAAATGAAGTCGCTGGCGTTCTGCATCGAGCAATAGGCTCTTATCAATGGTCGGTGAGAAAGCAGAAAGCACATCAGATAGACGATGATTTTTGAGATGCTTCCTGGTGAGACTATACTTATAGGATAAGGGTTGGGGTTGTTTGGGGGAAGAGACCAGACAGCGAGTATGGGAGAAGGTAATATGGTTTTGAGTTATCGCCGCGCGGTATTAGCCGAGCGGTCTGAGGCGGCTGGTCCCGGCGGAGGTTCGAGTCCTCCCTCGGGCATGGGTGTGTGTGTTTGTCCTTAGGATAATTTAGGCTAAGTAGTGTGTAAACTTAGGGAATGATGACCTTAGCAGTTAAATCCCATAAGATTTCACACACATTTGAACTTTTTTTTTTTTTTTTTTGTTGAGTCATCAGTCTTCCGACTGGTAAGAAGCGGCCCATTGCTCTCCTGTGCCAAACTCTTCATCTCAGAGTAGCACATGCAACCTATATCCTCAATTATTTGTTGGACATATTCCAATCTCTGTCTTCCTTTGCAATTTTTGCCCTGTACAGTTCCCTCTAATACCATGAAAGTGATTCCCTGATGTGTTTTCCACATATCCCTTTCCGATTCTACGCTGAACTTCCTCATTCCTTACCTTATCAGTCCAACTAATTTTCAACATTCTTCCGTAACACCACATCTCAAATGCTTCGGTTCTCTTCTGTTCCGGTTTTTCCATAGTCCATGTTTCACTCCAAATGTACATTCTCAGATATTTACTTCTCAAATAAGGCCTATGTTTGATACGAGTACATTTCTCTTGTCCAGGAATGCCCTTTTTGCCAGTGCTAGTCTGCTTTTGCTGAGACCTCATTGCTCCTTGCGTCATTGGTTAATTTGCTGCCTAAGTAGTAGAATATCTTTATGAATCCTGATGTTAAGTTTCTCGCTGTCTTCATTTTTGTTACTTCTCGTTACTTTTGTCTACTTACCCTCAGTCCATATACTGCACTCATTAGACTGTGCATTCCATTCAGCCGATCACGTAATTCTTTTTCACTTTCACTAAAGACGGCAGTGTCATCAATGAATCGTATCACTCCTATCCATTCACCTTGAATTTTAATTCCACTTCTGCAAATTTCATTTGCTGCGAGCACTAAACGTAACACCAGAACCAGTTACTTAAGTATCAGTGTTCCTTGTGCAAACTATTGTGTTAACTTATATTCTGCTGGGAGTAAGTAGGTGTCTCTTTAGGACACTGCATAAATATGATTTATAATTCCATTGTCCCGGTGAAAAATTTAAATAGAGCAATACATAGAAATCAGTGAAGAGATGCATAAATACGGATAATAAGAGACAGCCAGAAATGACTTCATAGCTCAATATGAATATTCGAACAACAATACTGTAGTCACAAAGCATCGCTGGACAAGATGACAACCAGCAGGCAGATAGACGCGCCTACGAAAAAAGAAATGCACAAAATCAACAAGAAAGAAATGCTTAATTCAATTTATAATTGCATACAAACGAATACATAGGACTAAATACAGCCTGTACCGAAATCCGTCTACGAAAATAGATTACAGTGGCAGCATCCAGTGCGTGCAAAGATCAAAACCTACATAACAGCAATGATAAACGGTACTGTCTGTAACTATTCACTATTGTTGTATTATCTGTCAAACACCTGACACGAAAATAACGATACAAAGAATATAATCTGACAACTCCATAAAGTAACGAGGCAGATAAGGCGGTAACCAACCATTATTACTATAGGAACACCAACGACACGTGACTAACAAACAAACAAACAAACAGACAGTAACAGAACCACCCATATCGCATGGATCTCAAAACCATCAGACGTACGTAAAAATGTTTGATAGTGCAATCTGTTTAACAATTATCTTCAAAATTATAAATAATGTACCAAAATTATGTATCATTTACTTACAGATAACCTGTGACGGAAATTCAGCCGAAATAGGCCTATTTTAAAATAAAAGAAATCAAATTTAGCAGCGCACTTGGAATTATAATTTATTTTGATATCGTAAGGACGAAACTCGGATCAACAATATATATCTCTGTATCCATTTTAAAATAAACAGTCATGAGTTCAAAGTTATGGAAACTATTTTTCACAGTCCCTTTTCGGTTCATATTTTAAAAGGAAAGTAAAAAGTAAAATTTCGTGTAATTTAAGTATAGTTGCTTCTTTAACTTTTATGTGAACCATTTCAGAATTTGTGAGGATGCTTGAAGAAGATTATAGTTTTAATGTTAACGCGATTCACAATGTGTGTGGTTAAAAGTCGCAATAAATTTCAGTTTGAAACTATTTTTTTCATGTACTTGCCTTCAGATTGTTATGCTTTCATCTCTGTATTTGAAAGTAAAACTTAACAAGACATTGCTTTCACGCCTTGGACTATTGGTTGACCAACTAATTGCATTCTTGATAACATATCAATCATTATTGGCAAGCAGCTATCGCAAATTTTTGGCTACAGGGCGAGCAGTGATTTCTTTCAGTGACCTGCAGCTCAGCGTTTTTTATTCAGTAATGAAAGCAGAGCAGAGAAGCTTTTAACATTGCGCAGGTAATAATCAACTCTAAGAACAAGAAGAACTTTTTCTGGAGGAATTACGAAAGTATACTTATTTGTAAATTTTCTATACAACTCATAAGTTACATTTACGAGAAATATATGTAGATTTACCGAGCGAGAGTTGGCAATTGCAACTTTTGATTGTTGATGAGATAGTCTTTCAGTGTGTTACGTATAGCTACTCTTTGCATTCGTTTATTAAAAATTTACAAATTTTCGATTTCAGTTTACAGTTACCAAACCTCTCACTTTGAATAAATGCACACAGTTAATATTTACATTCAAAAGCTGTATAGTTATTGCACTTCTTTGTCACGACACAATGGCGACGTTCTATTCAGCATTTAGAATACTTAATTCTCCGTTCCATATGGTACATTAAGTCATAGTTTAGCGCCTTTAAGGAACAGTTTATACACACAATGGCCCTTAGCACAGAAGTTTCATACAGTTACGACTAATGGTTATATAGCCACCAACGAAGGTAAAGTTACACAGAGGACAAAGTTAACGCACAGAGTAAACTTACACTAAAATGACAAGAAAGCTTACATAGTTCAGTCTGTTGTAGACAGTGATCAGACACTGTCATCTCTGAATAGCTCTGTTTAGACTAAAGTACCAGAATACCAGTTCCTCCGATAATACCACGCCAAGATCCCTTTATAACATGCCACAACTACATTGTACACAAGTTTGTCCGTAATGGGAGAGGGGCGGTGATGGTGGGGGGCAAGAGCGAATACGTGCCCTCCACTTGTGGCAGCTGGAGTACACAGTTTTCAATCGCTATACAGTTCTCATATATTTGTACCAGTGAGTTCCTATTAATCTACTAAACATCATGTATAAAATTTTGTACATGCTGCATGACATGTCACTAAACTGCCAAACTCGTTTATGTAGAAAACTGTGATTTAAGAGTCTTCCCCGGATAAATTTTTGTCGATGCCAATGGTTACATAAGCTGACATTTAAATTTGGAGAGGTAATTAGTGGCTTCTAATAACAGATTGTTCTAATGGTAGTAGAGAAATTCAACACATGCTAATGGTTTCAGTGATACGGTTTGTATTACGCAATCTTCATTGGGTAACAAGACACGAGGTTTAGTTTTTAAAAGCAATTAGTAAATAATTAAATATTCAGTTCCAGTCCTGCCGGTGGCAGAAATTTTCAGCACCGCAATTTGGCGAGCCACGATACGAGATGAAGCGGTGCACAGTTAATTATTACGAAGCTAAGTATCAGTGTACAGACGTAAATGAAAAAACAATAATTTTTGACATCATTAGCCTACGGAACACAACCACTACATAAAAGTTTTCTAAAATTTTGGTTCGAGATTTCGGCCTATAAAACCAACCTCAGACCAAAGGGTCCAGACGACGCGAAGAGCTAGTGCACAGAGCCGCTGTGTAACACCGACTTGTTCCTGTCACGAACTCCACAGAGTAAAAATTTATTGTGATCTGGAAAGATTTTCGTTAAAGACATAAAAAAATGGTCCATAGAGTGTCACCGAGTAAGGGTGTACGACTCTGTTGATGGTGAGGTTCCTCTCCAATGGAAATAATAAACTCAGCTCTCGATGAAATTATTGGTAAGGAGCACACAGTGCTGTAAATTCAGTAAAATTTGAGGGCTGTTCGGAAAGCAGGTTCAGATGCTGCGTGGTGCACGGAGGAGTGGGGTAGTGGAGTGATTTCAGCGTAGCTGTTTCCGGCTAATCTGGCAGTGACACGGAAATATTATTGGGCGCTGTTTGTGCTGTAGCTGTAAATCAAAATGGTCACTATCACTGGAAAAAGAACTCCTCCGCCCCCTTCCCTACCCGTAAATTATGTGTTTTATGAATGCGAAAAACATGAAAGCTTTAGTCATTCATTGTGAACACTGTGTAGCACACGGAGGGAACATTATGAAATATAATGCTGTAAGAAAAACTTTTTCGTTTCTTTCAGGAAAGTGGAACGCAAGCCCTCGATAACCAGCGAAGTGGACGACAGTGTATTGCCACAAATGAACTTGTTGCAGAAGTTAATGAAAGAATCTGAAAATAATCATCGACTCACGATTCCAGAATTTTTAGTCAGGTCCCCTCAGATATCACACACACTGTTGTGTGAATTTGAAACTAATTAACTTGGTAAATAGAAATTTTGTACACAAAAAGAATAGAATGGCTGTCGCTTTACGTTATTAATGTGGTAATACGCGGAATGAAGTACCCTAATTAAAAAGGTTGTAAGACATGGATGCCCTTCTTTCAGTCCTAGTATTCAGTCTGTACAATAAATACGCAATGACGATAATGAAAGAAAGGTTCAGGACTGGGATTAATATTGACAAGATTTGCTGATGAGATTGCTGGGCGCTTCAGTGTGGAACCGCGCGACTTCTGCGGTCGCAGGTTTGAATCCTGCCACGGGCATGGATGTGTCTGATGTCCTTAGGTTAGTTAGGTTTCAGTAGTTCTAAGTTCTAGGGGACTGATGACCTCAGATGTTAAGTCCCACAGTGCTCAGAGGCATTTGAGCCATTTTTTGAGATTGCTATTTGCATTGAAAGTTAAGATTAATTACCGTATAATGGGGCGAATGGAATCATCGGATGAATAGAAACGGAACTTTTCAAATAGTTGTAGACCGTAATGGTGGAACAGAATTTTTTGTCTAATTTGGTAATAGACATATCTGACAACCAAATTTTGAATTGCAAAGTTGGCGACACTGTCAGTTGACGTTTCGTTCACTCTAAGATACACATCGGATATGGTGTTGAATATGCTCACTTTGACTTTGTTTGTAAGCACCGATGCAAACTGTATCTTTCTAATTTAAGTACATGCAAGCAAATTTTCAGTCCCATTTCATCAAGCATTACTTCAGTTTTAAAGCATGCTTTCATATGTCTTATGCTTTGACTAACTGAAATTGTAGAATTGTGTTTGCAGAATTTGTGGAGTGTATAGAAACGATGCGCGTTAGTGTTTCTTTAGAAGAAGACTAGGAATTTGACGGTAATGAAGAACCTCTTGGCGCTGTATTAATATATATGGGAAAAATAATCAGTAATTCGGATTGTATGCATGTAAAATTTGTTATTTACAAGAATAAAAGAAGGAATAATAATCATTTAGATTCTATGCATGTAAATTTTGTTATTTTGTTGTTGTTTTAAAACAAAGGAAGATGAAACATGTTTATTTTAACAGATGAGTCATTTCTTATTCAAAGAGACGTTGTTCGATAGCTCTTCATTCGTTTGTGTCAGCGACTTAATGTATTAATATAATTTAAAGTTACAATAAGGTAAAAAGAAGTACAATAACTTTTCTTCGGAAAATAGAATAAAAACCATAGTACATGTAATACCTTTAGTATATGTATTGAATAAAACTTGAGTTTGTTAAACATCTCCGTAACGCTATCACGCTTACCAAATAACCCTGTGACGAAACCCGCCGCTCTTCTTTGGATCATCTCTATCTCCTCCGTCAACCCGATCTGGTACGGATCCCACACTGATGAGCAATACTCAAGTAAAGGACGAACAAGTGTTTTGTAAGCCACCTCCTTTGTTGATGGACTACATTTTCTGAGGACTCTCCCAATGAATCTCAACCTGGTACCCGCCTTACCAACAATTAATTTTATATAATCATTCCACTTCTAATCGTTCCGCACGCATACTCCCAGATATTTTACAGAAGTAACTGCTACCAGTGTTTGTTCCGCTATCATATAATCATACAATAAAGAATCCTTCTTTCTATGTATTCGCAATACATTACATTTGTCTATGTTAAGGGTCAGTTGCCACTCCCTGCACCAAGTGCCTATTCGCTGCAGATCTTCCTGCATTTCCCTACAATTTTCTAATGCTGCTACTTCTCTGTATACTACAGCATCATCCGCGAAAAGCCGCATGGAACTTCCGACACTATCTACTAGGTCATTTATATATATTGTCAAAAGCAATGGTCCCATAACACTCACCTGTGCCACGCCAGAGGTTACTTTAACGTCTGTCGACGTCTCTCCATTGAGAACAACATGCTATGTTCTGTTTACTAAAAACTCTTCGATCCAGCCACACAACTGGTCTGATATTCCGTAGGCTCTTACTTTGTTTATCAGGCGACAGTGCGGAACTATATCGAACGCATTCCGGAAGTCAAGAAAAATAACATCTACCTGGGAGCCTGTATCTAATATTTTCTGGGTCTCATGAACAAATAAAGAGGGTTGGGTCTCACACGATCGCTGTTTCCGGAATCCATGTTGATTCCTACATAGTAGATTCTGGGTTTCCAAAAACGACATGATACTCGAGCAAAAAACATGTTCTAAAATTCTACAACAGATCGACGTCAGAGATATAGGTCTATAGGTTTGCGCATCTGCTCGACGACCCTTCTTGAAGACTGGGACTACCTGTGCTCTTTTCCAATCATTTGGAACCTTCCGTTCCTCTAGACACTTGCGGTACACGGCTGTTAGAAGGGGGGCAAGTTCTTTCGAATACTCTGTGTAGAATCGAATTGGTATCCCGTCAGGTCCAGTGGACTTTCCCCTGTTGAGTGATTCCAGTTGCTTTTCTATTCCTTGGACACTTATTTCGATGTCAGCCATTTTTCGTATGTGCGAGGATTTAGAGAAGGAACTGCAGTGCGGTCTTCCTCTGTGAAACAGCTTTAGAAAAAGGTGTTTAGTATTTCAGCTTTACGCGTGTCATCCATCCTCTGTTTCAATGCCATCATCATCCCGGAGTGTCTGGATATGCTGTTTCGAGCCACTTACTGATTTAACGTAAGACCAGAACTTCCTAGGATTTTCTGTCAAGTCGGTACATAGAATTTTACTTTCGAATTCACTGAACGCTTCACGCATAGCCCTCCTTACGCTAACTTTGACATCATTTAGCTTATGTTTGTCTGAGAGGTTTTGGCTGCGTTTAAACTTGGAGTGAAGCTCTCTTTGCTTTCGCAGTAGTTTCCTAACTTTGTTGTTGTACCACGGTGGGTTTTTCCCGTCCCTCACAGTTTTACTCGGCACGTACATGTCTAAAACGCATTTTACGATTGCCTTGAACTTTTTCCATAAACACTCACCATTGTCAGTGTCGGAACAGAAATTTTCGTTTTGATCTGTTAGGTAGTCTGAAATCTGCCTTCTATTACTCTTGCTAAACAGATAAACCTTCCTCCCTTTTTTTATATTCCTATTAACTTCCATATTCAGGGATACTGCAACGGCCCTATAATCACTGATTCCCTGTTCTGCATATACAGAGTCGAAAAGTTCGGGTCTGTTTGTTATCAGTAGGTCCAAGATGTTATCTCCACGAGTCGGTTCTCTGTTTAATTGCTCGAGGTAATTTTCGGATAGTGCACTCAGTATAATGTCACTCGATGCTCTGTCCCTACCACCCGTCCTAAACATCTGAGTGTCCCAGTCTATATCCGGTAAATTGCAATCTCCATCTAAGACTATAATATGCTGAGAAAATTTATGTGAAATGTATTCCAAATTTTCTCTCAGTTGTTCTGCCACTAATGATGCTGAGTCGGGAGGTCGGTAAAAGGAGCCAATTATTAACCTAGCTCGGTTGTTGAGTGTAACCTCCACCCATAATAATTCACAGGAACTATCCACTTCTACTTCACTACAGGATAAACTGCTACTAACAGCGACGAACACTCCACCACCGGTTGCATGCAATCTATCCTTTCTAAACACCGTCTGCACCTTTGTAAAAATTTCGGCAGAATTTATCTCTGGCTTCAGCCAGCTTTCTGTACCTATAACGATTTCAGCTTCGGTGCTTTCTATCAGCGCTTGAAGTTCCGGTACTTTACCAACACAGCTTTGACAGTTTACAATTACAATACCGATTGCTGCTTGGTCCCCGCATATCCTGCCTTTGCCCCGCACCCGTTGAGGCTGTTGCCCTTTTCTGTACTTGCCCAAGGCCATCTAACCTAAAAAAACGCCCATCCCACGCCACACATCCCCTGCTACCCGTGTAGCCGCTTGTTGCGTGTAGTGGACTCCTGACCTATCCAGCAGAACCCGAAACCCCACCACCGTATGGCGCAAGTCGAGGAATCTGCAGCCCACACGGTCGCAGAACAGTCTCAGCCTCTGATTCAGACCCTCCACTCGGCTCTGGTCCGCAGTCAGTCCTGTCGACGATGCTGCAGATGGTGAGCTCTGCTTTCATCCCGCTAGCGAGACTGGCAGTCTTCACCAAATCAGATAGCCGCCGGAAGCCAGAGAGGATTTCCTCCGCTCCACAGCGACACACATCGTTGGTGCCGACATGAGCGACCACCTGCAGATGGGTGCACCCTGTACCCTTCATGGCATCCGGAAGGACCCTTTCCACATCTGGAATGACTCCCCCCGGTATGCACACGGAGTGCACATTGGTTTTCTTCCCCTCTCTTGCTGCCGTATCCCTAAGGGGCCCCATTACACGCCTGACGTTGGAGCTCCCAACTACTAGTAAGCCCACCCTCTGCGACCGCCCGGATCTTGCAGACTGAGGGGCAACCTCTGGAACAGGACAAGCAGCCATGTCGGGCCGAAGATCAGTATCATCCCGAGACAGAGCCTGAAACCGGTTCGTCAGACAAACTGGAGAGGCCTTCCGTTCAGCCCTCCGAAATGTCTTTCGCCCCCTGCCACACCTTGAGACGACCTCCAACTCTACCACAGGTGAGGGATCAGCCTCAATGCGGGCAGTATCCCGGGCAACCACAGTCTTAGTCCGATCGGGGGATGTGTGGGACGAGCTGGCCCTCCCCGACAAACCCCCATCCGGACCCCCACAGTATTGCCCATTGGCAACAGCCTCAAGATGTGTGACCGAAGCCAACACTGCCTGAAGCTGGGAGCGAAGGGATGCCAACTCAGCCTGCATCCGAACACAGCAGTTGCGGTCCCTATCCATGCTAAAAACTGTTGTGCAAAGAACGTCTGAACTAATCTACAGAGAGCGCAAACAAATCGACACAAAATTTAAGTGGTTATTAAAATACAAGATTGCCTAGTAAATGCAGTAATGCTGCTACTTGCGCACTGCTGACACACTGCTCGGCGGCGGAAGGAGACTACGCGATTTTACACTATTCAGGTTCTAAAACGCGATGCTACAACTCTCAAATACTATAATACGCCAGAAATTTATGAATTAAACAATGCAAGTACCAAAAACACGTAAAGAAGTTAAGAATTAAAATATGTAACAAATGAGTGAGCTAGGAGTATACGACTTGCTGCTGCAGCTGCTTATCCAACGGCGGCAGGGAGCACACTGACTGTGACCAACCGACACTGGTCGTTCAAAACAAAAACAGAAGACAGACGACTACGCGAATTTACACTATTCAGGTACTAAAACACTGCAGCTTTATTCAGCTCTCTCTGTAGTTTCTACTTTTTCTATTATAAAGGCATGAGATAGGTTCCAAATATAAATATAAGTTTAAAGTTAATCGTAAGAAATATAATATCATGTAACTTTAATTTTCATATTTCTTTTTAATATTGTCAATTTTTTTTCTTTTAAAGTTAAAGCAGCTTGTATTCACCTCATTTTACGATACAGGACCGGTTGAAGGAAACGAACTGTCTAATGGAACATACTATTGATTCAGAGTAACTCAAGGAAGGCGATAGTAATGAATAGCAGGAGAGATGAGAATAGCGACCAAAGTAACATCAAAATTGCTGACGACGAAGTAAAGAAATTTTAGTTTCTTGAAGGCAAAGTAATACATGCAAGGGAGGTGAACATAGAAAGCAGAGTAGCGCATGCAAAGAGGGTAGGCTGCTTGTAACAATCATACGCCTTAGTTTGAGAAAGGAATTTCTACGAATCTACGTTTGGAGCACAGCATTGTATTATAGTGAAGCATGGACTCAGGGACCACGGGAAAACTGCAAAATAACACCAGTGAAATGTTTGAGATATGTTTCAACAGAAGACTGATTACGAATGACGAGTTTTTCTGTAGATTCGAGGGAGAAAGGAAAGTACGGAAAACTGTGACGAAGAAGGAGAGATATAATGGAATAACTTCAACTGTAGTAGCAGCGGCTCTAGACAATACTGGCGTTTTTCTAACTGTATGTCAGGACAGAGATTAAAATACATCCAACAAATAATTGAACAGGTAGGGTGCTAAGAATATTTTTAAATGAAGAGGTTGGCAAGGAGAGTAATTAGCAGCTGGTCGCATCAGACCAGTCAGAGGACTGATATGATAATGAAATTATGCATAAGAGGACAAATTCTCAGTCACACTGTGACAGGGGATGAATAACAGGTTCCTTATGTAGAGAAAAAAAATGAAAGTTGTGGAACCACACTATCTCACTATGTAAATCTTTAAAAAGCCGCCTAACATTTCCTTCTCGAAAAATGATGTCAACAGTGTTTTGTGCATATTAGGGGATATTCTTTGCTAATTGTATGGAAAGAGGCCTACACGATAGACACGCTAAAGAAACTAGAAGAGCCATCGAGAACAAGCGTGGCATGTTGAGTTCTGGCAATCGTTTACATGCACGATAACGCTACGTCACTTGCTACTACATTCACACAAATGTTGCTATACAGTTTCAATTGGAAATTGTTTGATCATCCTCCGTACTGTTTTGGACTGTCAATCTGTGATTTTACCTCCTGTTTCCGAAGATAAAAAATGGTGAGTCGGAGTACAATGATACTAAGCGAACACACGAGTCGAGCAGCCTTCAACTGCGATATTAATAATTTTTAACGATGTTTAAAAATTTTTCGTTATGTTTGTTTAACAACTGAAAACACAGACTAACATATAATTCTCAGGAATTCAGCTTGGTGCAATATACTGACACGTAAGTGTGTTCTAGAGCTAGGCGACGCATTATTTTCGTGGAGGAGCACGAAGGTGATTGCGTAAATGTTTTATTTATTAATTATAAACACAATGGATCACAACCTAAATGAAATTTTGTAGTCCCAAACTGAAAAAATGAAGAACGCGAAGACAGTGAGACGAGAGGTGAAAGTTAAATGAATTTCCATTAAAGACTAGTAGGCTTCAAGCAGAACAGAAATTCAGAGCGCTGAACAGGGATGGACATGAGAACGGCTAAGGTCATAACAGTGAGAAAACGACGACGAATTAAAAGAGAGTATGGCTGAATTATACGACGAGTGCATCGAGCAAATCGTTTCTCACTTTAATAAACAGAGTCACGATGGCGTGTACCTCTGGAGGCTCACACTAGGTATATCGGGCTTCGTTTACCGCAGGTGGCTCACTGTAAACTCCATCAGTTATGCTACCAGCAATATACTAACGTATTACGTACATCTAGGGGAATCTGCGTCAGAACGACATAGCAGCCACAATGGAGACTGCTGCAACCTGTTGTAGTAAGATGTATCGTGCGTCTAAGATTAGTTCCGACTTCTGAAGTCTGGCTAGCAGGAGGGAGCGCGACGCTGTTGCCGAGGTAACACCAATGGCGAGCCAGCTTTCCCTACCTCGCCGCCAGCATTTCGGTTGGTAAATTGCCCCTGTTGCCATGCCGTGGATAAACAGAAGCATTTGGTGTCGCGCGTTAGATGCGTACAAGTTCGTCAGCCTTCGTTGTAAAGTAGTATTTTGTGGCGTTGCAGTCATCAAGTATTGTGAAAAAGTGTTTTGTGTTGGTGTTGCATTAATAAGCACATCTGAACACGAGATACACAGTACAAACTGTCGTCCAAGAATGCGTTTACCGGATGCGAAGCTAATGTTCTGCTGGAAAATATTCCTTCGAATTCCATAACTGTGATGGACAATGCGCCATACCACTCTGATGTTATGTATAAAACTACAACAATACATTGGAGGAAAGCGGATATTTTGCTCTGGGTGCAAACAAATATTCTGTTGGATAAGGTAGAACCTAGCATGTATAAAGTTAGTGGAACTTGTAGTGCTGTAAAAGTCTAAAGCTCCAGGCTACCATGTCGACAAACTGGCGGCCGCTAAAGGTCATAATTTAAATCAGGTTTCCTCCGTATCGCGCTCAATAATATCAGACTGAGAATATGTGGACCTAGGTGAAAAGTAACGCTCGATAAACAATTCGAAGTGAGGCTGAAATGTTGACAGTAGAAGCCATTGCAAATGCTACACCATGGGGCAGGTCTAGAGTTGTCAGCCGTACCAAGAAGACAGCTGAGGAGACATGGACTCATGAAGGACTGTGCCCAGTTTTGACCAGTACGTAACCTCTCTTGATGGCATGTTGTCGCTTCCCGGTACAGCCTCACTATACCAGAATGAAGTAAGTGCGAACTGCGTAGCGTAATCGGGACGTTAACGACAATGGGTTACTTATAAATTGCTGTCAATCTTTATATCGGAGATGAGAGGGAGAGAATCTCCTTGGTTTGAAGCAAATAAGTTTCCTGAAAATAGGTTACAGAATTGCAATAGACAGAAAAGATTGGTTAGTTTCTATCAAGTTTATTGTCACATATACTTATGTGAGGTGTTGGACCATAAACCCCTTAGTAAGATTCAATCTATTTATTCGGACTTGCTACTTCAAAGCTAATTGCCGGTACATATAAGAAACAAGTACAAAGCAATCACTTGTTCTTGGTTTGCACTGAAATCTATCTAAGCAATTCAGACACAGACTGACAGCCTCTGTCCAACACTATTCCAATGAAAGTCTAAAAACCCTACTTGACCTGCAGTTCCTGAGTGTCCACCAGAGTCTATCACCGTCTTCTCGTAGTTGAAGTCTTTATCAGCTGTATCGGCTGTTATGGGCCTCCTCGGTCGCTCTGGCGTCTCGCTGCGGAATCTCCAAATTGCCATCACTGGCTCTGAATCTGCATCTGAATCTCTGCTTCTAGCTATTCCGCTGTCTGGCCTTTTATTTCGTTTCTCACGTACTTGAGTTCACATGAGTTAATTTGTTTCACACGACCCTTTCATTTCTAAGTGATCGGATTCCACAGGAATGCCTATGGTTCCATACGAGATTCTCGTTTCTAATTGGTCGGCTTGCTCAAGAATGCCTTCGGTTCCACACGACACTTTCGTTTCTAGCTACACACAACTTAATTTCGTTCCACACGAGTCATTTCCACACGTGACTGACACTCTCTCTTGCTTTAATATCCCCCTGGTGTTTGCGTCTTTCATTGCGCAAGTTTGATTAATGCTGCTTCCTCTGGCAGGAAGTCAACCACTAAGGTACTTGATCAACAAGCCATACTTGGCAGCCTCCGCCGCTTATCTTCTCCCTGCATCCTGGTGGACTATTTCTTAATGTCGGCTGGCTGTTTGCCTATGGAGCCTGGACTGTTATTATGGTCACAAAAACAAGAATAAAAATTAAAATTTTCTATGGTCACAAGAATGTTAATAGATGCTTCTTCCGCCAAAACACAGCAAACAAATATTAATCTCACTAACCTTGCAATGCAGTTGAAATTTCAACAAAATCCTGAAACATGGTATTATTAAACTAGCAGCTACGGGCAAAAAAGGTCAGTTGTTCAGGGAAACATCCATTCAAGGGAATAAAAAGAAACGTGTACATTCAATTATATTGTCGCAATACTAACAGAAATTCTGATTAGGTATCAGTGGTCCTTAAAAATTACATTATTTCACTGAATATAGCGATAGATAAGGTCTATTCGTACCTTAAGCATATGTAAAAGTACTTACCTCAGACCATTTACAAGACACGAAGGACTTACGAATGTTTCATTTTGACTTTCGTGCTGGCTTGTGATTGAGTGGTTTACATACATTCACATACGTTCCATTTTCTCGAGATACCGATATCCTTCGATGTTTAAAGAACAAATATGTTACCTAGATTTTATACACAGCAACATATAACCTTACATGCATCAAACGCAAATTCATAGCGACCCATATTATTACTGCAAACTTTAAGGATTTTTTGCAGTGCTTTACCGACTATCGAAATGTTACTGCGTACTGAAGTGTCAGAAGCTGCAACTAATTTTAAATACACTATAACTACGTTTCTGAACGGAAGGGTAGTTCTGAGAGGCACTTTGACTTCCTTTCGAGTGCGACTTGTGCTTGACGCTTGCCGTCCACGTTTGCAGTGTGTCTTAATAACTTCTGGTGAATTTAAATGCAAGATAAGCGATTAATTGTTAATTACACGCTCTTAAATGACATGTAATCTTCAAGTACGTGCCATTCGATATACGCCAGTTATAAAACACATTGAAATGCGTCAGTGGTTACGTCCCTCAAAAGTTGTTAACCTCTGATGTGATCTTGATCCGGAACAAGACTGGGCAGAATAGGGTAGTCCCCTTCTGCCCAATCAATTTTTAATGCAAGTAGATTTCAGACTACAGTTTTTTTTCCTTCCCTTTCCAGATGGTCGTACATTATTAGTAAGACTGACAGGCAGCAATAGGATATTGAATCAATGGAAATGTCATCTGTCGCTTTATCTTTTCATATGGATGTTTTAAAAGCATCTGAGGATTTTAACATACCCAAATCAACGTTGGAAAGAGATATCCCAACAACAGAGTTAACAAATGAGATGGGAAATTTAAAAGTGTGTTCACTGCAGAAAAAGAAGACGATCTTGTAGCATGCCCAAAGACAATGGAGCCAAAATCTTTAGTCCGACGATGAAAAATCTCATTGTCAGATCATTAGACTATCAGCGAGCACAAAGAAATAGCGTACCATGAAGATTCGACAATGAAAGTTATCCAGTAGGAATGGACTGGGCATGCTACATTGTCTATCTGCAAGCCAGAAAATGTATCTGGTATATGGGCGATGGTTTTCAAGAAATGGTAACAGTAACTTGGCATTAAGTATTAAAAATGATTGTACTTATTCAAAACGACATTCCAGTAGTTTCATATTGTTAAAGACTTTTTGAAGATTCCATGTTTCTTAATTTAAAGTGTTCATTAAACAACTTGACGTATGACTTTTAAGATGGTATTACTAATAATTTCAACGTTTATGAAATAGTTTTTAAAAAATGCTTTATATCGTACTGCCCTGTGAGTGGAGCAGAACGGGAAAAATACTAGCGTTTCCTTGGAAAAATGAAAAAAATATATAACATACAGTTTTAAGTGACTTCTAAGTAAAGTACATTAGGTTATACTACAAAATGATTTTATATACTCTTAAGAAGTGGTTTCTTGAGTTCCTTTATTTTGCTAACATTGTTAAACATTAGGTATCCCCTTCTGGCTCGAGTACCCCTATGTATGTGTATGACGCATTATCAGCCAAGCCCAATGAATAGCTGTGAATACAATTTTGTGTGATTCTTAAACGAGGGAGCTTTCTGAATAAATAAGATATCACATAATTCACCATTAATCTAGCGTGATATTATTTTATGTGATCTCTTGTTTCGTTTTAAAGAATGAACTAACACCACTTTGAAAATAAAATGTCAATATATTAAAATAGTTGCCGAAGGTGTTTGAATACGACCAGCGCTCCACGGCGAGAAACAGAAAAAGCAGTGCCCCAAGATTAAGAAATGCATGAATACTCGCATCGCCCCACAGCGAGAAAAACATATTCTCAGCGCCGGAGTAACGTGTTAAAGCCATCCCAACCCTTTTCCTTTATCTACTGACGACACTCTTGACGGCTTGATACCGAAAATAATGAAACAGACGTTAAATTTTCAGTAACTATCAACATGTAATTTTGCACAGTAACTAGCATATTGAGTGACTTCGTTTCTATTTTTGACAGCAACAAACTTTTATTGCGTTTCCAAATTTGTCCTACTCAGTGTCCGCATCATTTCATTGTCGAACGCGCAGGTCGCACCGCCACGCCAATATTAAACATACAGCAGAGATACACGCTAGCCCGCCTCTGTACAAAAAGGACCGTGAAGCGGGAATCGGACGCATTCTTCCAAAATTCCGACTACGCTCACCAGTGGCTGCACCCTCCTCTCTCATTAAACAGTAATGCAAAACATTTTACGCGTTAGTAATCACTGGTGCGGCAGACCGCCGCGGTCCACTGAGATTAAATTTTAAATTAAATAAAATGTGAGCTAGAAAACAATCAGAGGGGCAGCGCGGCGCAGCCTGTTTGTTTGCCGTCGCGCCGCCAGAGAGCACGCGGTTCGGCCGCCGGTTCCCCCACCACGACGCCAGCGACGACTGTGGCGCCGCTCGTAATTGTGGCGAATTTGCAATAAAAGCCGATCCGCGCCGACGATGTACGGCTGCACGCAGCAACGCACTCTCTGGTGTTTGCGCTGCGAGCGAAAAACGCCCCCGCAAACGAATTAATAATAGCGATTCCCCCCACCCACCGCAGGCCACAGTACTGTCCGACTCTTACCAGAGACCACTAACCGCAATTCTATACTCATTCATCCGTGTTTCATTTAACGTAATATAACACATTACACGTCAACGCAATATATCGTTTTGACGGTGGTAAAGTGTGGAAAAGAGCCAAAAAACGAAGAATCGTATTTTTTTTATTTCTGTAATCCTGGCGTTTGAGATGGCGTTCATGCTGTTTAGCCAAGTCCTTAGTGCAGGAAAAATACAATCACTATTTAGTTGTCCTTTGTGGTGGTACCTGTCTGTGATCGGCATCGGATTTATATTTCAGTTATATGTGGTTCAACTTGACTGGTAGCAAAACGTGTACATAATGCTCTTGTACTACGAGGGACGTTCAATAAGTAATGGAACATATTTTCTTCTTGGTGAATTTCAGTTTAACAACTGCGGAATTCATTGACCCACCATGGTAGCCGAGAGTGCTAACGCCATGCTTCCTGCATTCAGGTAGGCGCTGCCAGCCCCGGATCGAATCCGCCCGGCAGATTAACGACGAGGGCCGATGTGGTTTTTAGGCGGTTTTCCACATCCCGCCACGTGAATACCGGGTTGGTCCCCATGTTACGGCTCAGTTACATGGCTCCCAGACATCTGAACACATTCACACTATTCCATGGATTACAATCGATGCAGACAGTTGGGGTACACTAATTCCGTCCCGGTGTACGGGGTGGCGGCAGGAAGAGCATCCGGCCACCCCTTACACATTAACATGCCACATCCGATTAACGATGGTTGAGCCTGCATAACTGTGGGACGAGGCTCAAGCAATAGATAGATAGATAGAAATGCGGACATTGTGGAATATTCCCGCTTCAGTCCCTAAAGTTTCACGAAGTTCTGAAAGGTGATAACGCTACATGTAGCCTTCAAAACGATGGCCATAGGGAGGTGCATTCCAGACAGAGAGCTGCCGTTGAGATTATTTTAACGGGAAAAAACATTGAAAATATCTGAAGGCGCTTGAAGGTTACCTATGGAGACCAGGCAGTGATCAAAAGAACGGCTGAACGCCTTATTAAGAAAAAATAGCAATTTATTGGTCGGCTGAAGGCCACAAACAATGTTACAATCAACGGCTAAAGGCCTGATTAAGAAGGTTAAAAATTATTCGCAGGCTAAAGGTCACAAGAAATTTCATAATACACAAGGGCTTAAGGCCTGAATTACAAATAAGGTGGACAATTACACTTTAAAAATACTAAAACCCTTTCTAATGATCTTAATAACTTGTAACAAGCCACAGTGACGGCCGGAGGCTTTATTAAGAGGAAACTGCAAATAATTTGTCAACTAAAGGCCACAAGCAGTGCTACAAACAATTAACAGCTGAAGGCCAGAATTACAAGTGGGGAAGGCAATAACATGTTAAAAAATTTAGGTAAATTTTAAACAATTATCATAACTTGTCCAAATAAGACGGAGTGATCCACAGACAGTGCTCCCTGGATCGACCTGAGGAAGGTGAGACAGGCAGCCAAGAGTTTTACTTACGTAACAGGATGGTAACTCGCACTAGGGGTAGCTTAAGCGCCGACCTACCGACTAACCAATCCGCCTAACGTCTGATCACCGGTACAACGATAGAATACTTTTTGGCAAGGGCGAAGAGGCGGACAGCTCTACGTCTTCAGAAAAACACCCAAGGCCGAAGGAAACACTAGAACCAAGGTAGACCTCCCAAAAACATATGCACAGTACAATCCAAGAGGCTGTCGAACTACACGCCGTGTCGAACAGCATCAACACAACGAGGAAAGGTAAACTGCTGGACAAATACGCTAACCTCCAGGGCAGGTAACTGGGGCGTTAGGAGGCCACAAGGCAGAAAATAACGCAGGTAGCACTTCAGTAATAAGAATAATACTAAATACGAAACTCAAATCAAGGAGTAGAAGGCGGGCCGGCCGGGGTGGCCGAGCGGTTCTAGGCGCTACAGTCTGGAACCGCGCGACCGCTACGGTCGCAGGTTCGAATCCTGCCTCGGGCATGGATGTGTGTGAGGTCCTCAGGTTAGTTAGGTTTAAGTAGTTCTAAGTTGTAGGGGACTGATGACCTCAGAAGTTAAGTCCCATAGTGCTCAGAGCCATTTGAACCATTTTGAGTAGAAAGCGGCTAATAGCTTGCGCCAACATGACAGACTCCACTTGTTGCCGTTGGTCTCACCGACTTTGGGGGCAGCAACACGCAAACAACAACGAGCTCTCAAACAGTGGAGGTTTCAGTACTGGACACGGTTCACTCAACTTCAAACGTCCTGGGTTCAGTCGTCGGCTTCAGCCCCTCAGTCCAACATTGCCTGCACGCCGGCAGCGGTCCCAGCCTACGCCTCGCGCTGCTGCGTCCGAAGCCGAACTACCGACACCAGAACGCAGGCAGCATTTAAATAACTGGACATTGAAAATTGTGGTGTCACCGCCAGACACCACACTTGCTAGGTGGTAGCCTTTAAATCGGCCGCGGTCCGGTAGTATATGTCGGACCCGCGTGTCGCCACTGTCAGTGATTGCAGACCGAGCGGCGCCACACGGCAGGTCTAGAGAGACGTCCTAGCACTCGCCCAGTTGTACAGCCGACTTTGCTAGCGATGGTTCACTGACAAATTACGCTCTCATTTGCCGAGACGATAGTTAGCATTGCCTTCAGCTACGTCATTTGCTACGACCTAGCAAGGCGCCATTATCATTTGCTATTTATCTTGTGATACATGTGCCGTCAGACTGATGTTCACCAATTATGAATTAAAGTTAAGTATTCCAGTAGTTACTTACGTTCTTTGCTACTATAAATTCCCTTAACTGTTCCAGACCTCACGCCAGCCTGCGTGAGCTTAAACGGTTGCCGTTCGGCTACCCGTCATTGTGGATTGGCTGTCTTGCCAGTCCACAACAAAAACCACACAAGATACACACGGATCCGCAAAGACAATTCCACAATGTCTAAAACAATACTAAAACCAGTCACTGTGAAACAACACGGATGAATTATAAGTCGGCACAAACGCAGAGAAGCCAGAAGGGGTCGGAAAACCAAATGCACGTCGCCCGCTGCGACGACCGACCGAACGACCAACCGGAGAAGATCCCAGTATAAATCGTCGACTGACAACTTACTGCCATGAGGGCACTTCGACGGGTGGACACACACACACACACACACACACACACACACACACACACACACACACACACACACACACTGGTGAAAGTTTCACTACTCGAATATCACGGTCCATTCAACGGAAAATCGCTGAATCCGGTCCTTGACGTGGTCGTGCACTCTCGCGAGCACATCATTCCGTCGGACAGTGCATGTGCGTCGCCAGCGGTCGGGCGAGTACAGGTTGTCCGGCCCTCACTGCTGCTCCGTCTCAACTCCCCTAGCTCGACACACGACGACCCGGAAATACTACAGGCCACTCCAAAGATGGTACCACAGTACGCGCCATCGATAAGCGCTGCTGACGCCACTCACGGACAGACAAGGCGAACAATCGTATTGGCGCCACTGAACACACTACGAAAACGAGACGCCACTATCGTTATTAAAAGATGGCAAGCTATGAAAGGCATCAACGCGAGCCGCACACAGCTCAACAGTAATTAATGAAAACTAAATTTTGACAGACATGAAATAAGTACGACGGTTAGTCATGAAGTTTTAGCTTTCACCCGCAACAAATAGAGTTATGTAATTAATTTCCTATTTTTTCCAGCGCCACAGTAACGTGTTACAATGCTAGAACAATCGGCACAACCCATCCCCGTTGTGTTTCACAGTATTGAAAGTATCTGCATACTCTGACAATTCACAATATTTAGAGAATTGAGTTAAGAAATGGAAAAAAATTAACACTAGCAAGGGGAAGGCCTCAGAGACGGCCAACCGATTCCGCTCAAATCTGGCATGTAGCTTGCGTACAACCGAAAACGAAGGAATGTAAGATATTTTGGGTCAACACCCCCGCGTTTTTTAGAAAATCACCCCTAAAGGTTATGACGAGCAATAGACTCAAAATTGGTGGTATGGATAGATAATTGTAAATAGAGCATTTTTCATCATACGGTATGGTGTTCGAAAACGCATACTTTTTCCAGAAATCGAGGTAAGAAACTTTTACAACTGCCGCTTCTGTACCCACATGGTAAAAGTTTTTCGTCGATAGCATCGATAGCGCAACGGCGAAGGACAGTCGGCACGTTAGCTCAGTGTGTTCGTTCAGAGAGCTGGTTGGTCTCTGTAATAAAAAAAAACTGAATAGAAGGATTAACAAACCAATTTGAACGGATCTCATATGACGTCCGCAACGACCGCACACAACGATAAACAAAAAGGCAACTGGCTGGGAATCGGAGAACCCGTGTTTGAATCTCGAAGAAACCTAGCGGATGTTCTTCTTTTCGTTTGTATTTTTCCATACCTCAATATATCAAGTACCATCCATCTAGTTGTTCGAAGAAACGTGAGGACACGTAACAGTGACTGGATGAGCCATTGTAAAGTGACCTGGAGTAACATTTTAGTTGTTTACCATCCCAAGAATTTGAGAAATTTTTTTTGTCTACCTTATTATTATCTTTCCTTCATGATTTACTTACCTTATTAACCCTCTTATTCCTATCAATTGATTTAGATTAAAGTTCAGTCTTGATCACGTTATGTCTGTTTTAATGGGTAACCGGTTTCGGTTTTTTTTTTTTTTTTTTTTTCTATAAAACCATCATCAGACCTGCGAATAAATTTAAGAAATACTAGATACCAATCTTTAAATGAATGAAAAAATCTAATGAGGTCAAAATTTTTAACAAAATAAAATAAAATTAGTTATACCCATTGGCTCCCTTGGGTTGGTAGGTGGAGCTCTCCTTGCTGCTGTGCAGTCAACTGATGGTTATGAGTGCTGAGCACGAGCTTAAATATGCAGAGGCTCCGCCTACTTCCTGTCACACTACTTCATAACTGCCAATCAGCGTTCATAATATGATGCCATCGTCAAAGTATAAAAGTAGGAAATACACTAATAACATAAATTTGATTCAAATGGTTCAAATGGCTCTGAGCACTATGGGACTCAACTGCTGTGGTCATAAGTCCCCTAGAACTTAGAACTACTTAAACCTAACTAACCTAAGGACAGCACACAACACCCAGCCGTCACGAGGCAGAGAAAATCCCTGACCCCGCCGGGAATCGAACCCGGGAACCCGGGCGTGGGAAGCGAGAACGCTACCGCACGACCACGAGATGCGGGCAGATTCATTTAAATATCTGATTAACAGATAAACAGGTCGAAATTTTGCAGTAAGGTACAAAGAACATACGTCTGGTACCTCACGAACAAAGTCTGTTTTTGGTCATCATATAACATTCAATAATCATGCTGAGGGGACAGTACAACAGAATTTACAAGTTCTTCATTATGCAAATAAAGGCTTACTTATGAATATCCTAGAAGAAATCGAGATATATGCTCATTTGAAAACCAAATCATCAATGCTGCTCAATGAACAATTAGATTTTCGCGAAAAATATTATTACGACCTTTTTGACGAAATTTTATAATAAAAGCATCTACTCTTTTGTTTTTTTAAAAATATAAGATTAGTTATACCCATGGCAAAAGCAATATATGTAAAATATGCTGCATCAGCAGTCTCATCAGTTATTCAGAATGTGGAACGTACTATTGGCTGCTAACTTAATGCTATAAAGAACATTGCCATAAAAACTACAGTTAAACAAGACGATTCTGCAGCATCCAACAAAGATGCAATTGTGATAATCGATACATACCACAACGCCAAGGATTTTACATCTTTGATATAACTGGCAGTGTAATAATATTAAGGTTGTCCATAGAGGGCACAGCTATCACACATCATAATTCACTGTTTTTATCTAAAATATAAATAAGTTGTAGACACAATTATTATCTGTTAATCAGATATTTAAATGAATCAATTTCATGTTATTAGTGTATTTCCTACTTTTATACTTTGACGATGGCATCATATTATGAACGCTGATTGGCAGTTATGAAGTAGTGTGACAGGAAGTAGGCGGAGCCTCTGCATATTTAAGCTCGTGCTCAGCACTCATAACCATCAGTTGACTGCACAGCAGCAAGGAGAGCTCCACCTACCAACCCAAGGGAGCCAATGGGTATAACTAATTTTATTTTATTTTGTTAAAAAAATTTTGACCTCATTAGATTTTTTCATTCATTTAAAGATTGGTATCTAGTATTTCTTAAATTTATTCGCAGGTCTGATGATGGTTTTATAAAAAAAAAACCGAAACCGGTTACCCATTAAAACAGACATAACGTGATCAAGACTGAACTTTAATCTAAATATAACAATTGATCACTGTATTCCAAAAATGTTTACCTATCAATTGAGATTTGGAAAAATGCAAACGACAAAAAGAACATCGGCTAGGTTTCTTCGAGATTCGAACTCCGGTTTTTCGATTCCCAGCCGGTTACCTTGGCCGTTGCGCTATTTGCGCTGTTGGTAAAAGCGTTCACCATGCAGTGGCAGTTGTAAAAGTTTCTTTCCTCGATTTCTGGAAAAGTTTGCGTTTGCGGACACCGTACCTGATGATGAAAACTGCTCTATTTACAATTATCTATCGATCCTTCCAATTCTGAGTCCATTGCTCGTCATAAACTTTAGGGACGATTTTCTCAAAATTGCGGGGGTGTTGACCCAAAATATTTTAGATTCCTTCGTTTTAGGTTTCACACAAGCGACTTGCCAAATTTGAGCCGAATCGGTTGGCCGTGTCTGAGGCCTTCCCCTTGTAAAATTTAAATTCTTTATTTTTTCTACATAACCTCGCTTTTCTGAGTATAACACATCGAACTTCCATACGATCTTGTGATACTATCAGAAACATCCTTCTCTATGATGTCGTTCAGCTCGTTTTTACAGTGGCTTGGAGTAGATTACGTCGTGAGGTTATACAGTGTCATTTTTTCATAGGTTCGTATTGATAACACCAAGTATCGTCACCCGTGATGATTTTTTTCCCCAGAAAAGACCTGTCCCTTTTGGCATTTTAGTCAAACCGCAGCATTCGTCCCCTCACGTTTATTTTTCAGAAGTCAAAGTGTTGGGGACAAATTGTGCACACAGCTTTCTCTTCTTCAAAACATACTGGCAAATGTCTTGAACACTTGATTTAATGATATAACTTCTATGCAATTTATAACACACACACTATGGCTGCACCTCCATTACTTATCACTGACTGCTGGGTAGCACATCTATGATTTACAGTTGTTAGCTCAAGCTGCCACCATAGCCTCTGCTCTGATGTCGCTTATGTACTAGTGAAAAAACTGTAGAGGTTGAAGGTAGTGCTTTAGTTGTAAGGTTGTTTTTATCTTTCAATAAACGACGATCGGCTTCGGGCTCTTATGCCTTTTATCAGTTGTGCTCACTGCGTGCTGGGTCACAGCACAAAGTTAGCACACTCGATGATTGGCATGTAAGATTTCAAAAGCGGTCGTGCTTTAAGTACTGCAAAATAAAAGGAACCTTACAACTGAAACGGTATTTTCAACCTCTACTTTAATGCTCAGTTGCGGATGTTCCTCCAGCGGAATTGTTTGTTGACATAAATTTACTCTCGGAATTTCTTGGGGGATGGCGAACACTGCACTTGGTGTCCTGTCACTCATACTACTTATTGCCTGATTGGTTGATTCGGTGGAAGGGACCAAGCAGTGAGGTCGTCGGCCCCATCGGATTGTGGATGGATGGGGAAGGGAACCGGTCGTGCCCTTTCACAGCATCTATCCCAGCATTAGCGTGAAGCGATTTAGGGAAATCAAGGAAAATCTAAACCAGGGTGGCCGGACACGGGTTTGAACCGTCCTCCTCCCGAATACGAGTACAGTGTGCGAACCACTGCGCCACCTCGCCCGGTTTTACTCATTGCTGACAACAGTAACACCCAGTTTACTCTTCGCCGTCAAGCTTGAGATCAGCTCTGATCGTTTCTGCCTCTGGTTTGTTTCTTCAGCTGTATTAGTTGTGCGTCAGCAGTGTGGAAAGATTTACTGATGAAGAGTCTCGTGTGTGGATTTACTGAATGCCGTGAAAGATCGACACAACGGTGCTATGCTGATCTTTTACTACAGGGAGCCCAACGATAAGGTAGTAATTCTGCATATGTGTGTTGTTGCTTTACTCTTTGGTTGGTATTGTACTTACCTGCGAGATTTTCATTAACTGGAGGTAACAGGGGTAACAAAACAAATAAATCAAAAATTATTACTCTGCAACGAGGCACTGGAGAGCACTAGTCCCTTACACCAAAACTCTCAGAAAATATCCCTGAACAACATCCTAAACATTATTAGTAAAGTCGGAACTCAACATGTATATTCCAAGCGCAATTCCGGGAAAAACTCACTTATTAAAACACATTGCTTTGCATCTACAGATTGTGAACCATAAATGTTTACAATGTCTCACAGTGGAATAAAAGAAATAGAGATGAACAGTTTGATACGGAGCACTTTTTGGCCATCAAGTCGGCGAACTCCCACAAAGGACCTACAAAAGTAACCTAAGCTAAGTAATCTAAGCTACAGTGCATGCGCAACTCAGGAGATTTTCAGCATTAACACGGTCTCTGCGCACAAACTATTAGTCGAACAGAAAAAAATGAATAGACAGTTTTTATGGGAAATTTAGTTTAATTGTGTACTGAGTTCATGTTTTGCTAAAGGCCGCGATTTTCGAACTATTGAAGAGAAACTTGAAAAAGTAGTCTTCAAACTCACCGCCTAATGGTCAGGTTTTTTAGTACGTTGTCCATGAAACTCCTTCCTACCACTGTTAAGGAAATGTGCGATTACACGAATTATTTACCATTTTCGGTCTTTCTTGGTCGATTTTTCTGTCGTACCCCTGCAGTTCCAAACTGTAAAACTGACGCGTGTATAAATTGTACCTTATAATTTTGGGATTGTAAACAGCATTAACATACAATTAAATCATTCTTTATGTTTGTCTCTCTACATTACTGTGATTTTTTATTCCATAAATCTCATCAAAATAAACATGGAATGCTAGATTGTTTTGTGCCTCACATTGGTAATTGTTGTGAGGTGGCATAAACTGCAAAGGCTGCAGCGGGAGTGGAAATGATCATGTTTAGTTTGCAGTTTAGGTATGAATTGCACTAAATTCCTCGCTGAAGCTGTATGTACGCTTTGTTACAATATTTTACCGTTATAATGAAACCAGGAGCAGAGATAGCTGTAATAAATGCAGCGCAATGCCATGAAATGTGTCGCCAGTGCACAGAAAGTATAATTGAACTTCGCATACCGGTAACAAACAATTTAGACTGCAGGTTCTAAGAGAAGGAATGAAAACATGCTAATGATAGCATGCTGATGGTGCGTAATCGTCACATAACGAAGCCTTCCCTTTCCAGTGGAATAAAACTACTAAAACATGTAGCAGGTGTGTACAGAGAATCATGTTTAAGCTATGTACATCCACACATATTATAAATAACGGATGTACGATGAGCATATTTCTGTATGGATGTTCCACGTCTCCTCCTAAACCGCTGGAACGGTTTCAGCCAAACTTGGTACGCATATACCTTACTATCAGGCAACAATCGCTGTAGGGGTAAGAACCATCTACTATCAAAGGATGGGGGGAGGAGAAGGCGGGGATGAAAAAGAAGAGTAGCCCGCGACGCGTGAATTCCCAGACTTTACTCTGTCAGGATTTGAAAATGAGAACATTCAGCTACTTGCAACAAACTTTACCTACAGTTTCAATCCTTTAAGAATTTTTTTCTCGATGGCAATCCCTACAAAAATATGAAAGGAAAAAAGTTTATCGCTAGCTACATAGTAAAAGAACAGCGTAAGGCATGACGTTATAACTTATTGCTGCTTTACTGCTATCTATATTCGCGACAGATTTTAGAGAGAGCACGCTCGTATAGCACTGAATGGAGCTGCAAAATCGTATCATCGTGCTACACATAATTCAGGGGGTATGACGTCATAAAAAGTGTGATGCTTCAGAAACTGCGGCATCGTGCATTACGTTTAAATTCATTACTTCTTTAGTTCTAAGACTATTCGCAACACATCTTGCTGTCAGTATCCACATATGCCGGTAAATGTACCTACAAAATCATATCATAGTACGCCGCAACGTGGACACACAGCCATAAATAAATGCAGTATGTGGGCAACGGCGGGTTCCTCTGTAGTATTCTATAAGTAGAAAGTCATTTTAATTCAATACCAAAATTATTATTCACCATTAATTTAAAGCTTTGAACGTGACGATCTTACCTGCATCTGGACAGTAGAAAGTGTGTGAAGCATGTACAACTATATTAACTTCCTTGATTTCGTATGAAAGAGAAATTTTTTCTATCGACATCCAATTCAGGAATATATATTATTCGACACATGCCATTTAGCCAAACCACAAAATTTAATTTTTAGGCTACAGAACTACTGTGCTTGTAAGAGCTAAGTTTTACAGGGAATTATAAACGTAATTAGTTTTTGCACAACGCTTGCAAAAGTCTTTTTTCTTTCACTTTTCTCACGAGAAAGTGTAAATTAATAATGTTGACGGAATAAACGGCTAAGCCGGTGGTATAATAGCCCAGTCAAGGTAAATCAGAAAAGATCGAATGTGGGAAATAATTCGTATTGTCCCATAATTTTGTACAGTGGAAGGAGGTAGTGGCATGAGCAACATTCTAAAAATCCCAACCGGTCTGGGGTGAGTGTAAGAGTGGGTCAAGTGTGTCTGTATGCCATTTTTGTACATGTTTATTGAATACGTCGAGGTCCGCGGCGTCTTGTGAATATGTGTCCTGGTTCAAGACTGAGCTATATTAAATTTCCTACAAGAAGGTCTACATCTACATACATTTATATACCTAATTTTCAGTTCACACTTAAGTGCCTGGCAGAGGGTTCTTCGAACCACCTTCACACTTTTTCTCTGCCGTTCCACTCTCTAAGGCGCGTGGGAAAAACGAACACTTAAATCTTCCCGCGTCATCTCTGATTTCTATTATTTTATTATGATGATCATTTCTTCCTACATAGGTTGGCGACAGTAAAATATTTTGACACTCAGAGGAGAAAGCTGGTGACTGAAATTTCGTGAGAAGACCTCGCTTCAACAACAAATGTCTTCGTTTTAATGATTGTCATCCCAACTCGCTTATCTTATCCATGACATTCTCTTCCCTGTTTCGCGATGTTACAAAACGAGCAGCCCTTCTCTGACCTTCTAGATGTACTTCGTGAAATCCATCTGGTAAGGTTCCCATACAGCACAGCAACACTCCAGAAGAGCACGAACAAGTGCAATGTAGGCAGTATCAGTAGACGTATTACATCTTCCAAGTCGTTTTCCAATGAAACGGTCTTTGGCTTGCCTTCCTCACAATATTATCTACGTGATCGTTCCAACCTCATTTTCTTCTAGTTGTAATTCTGAGGTACTGAGCCGAAGTGTCAGCTTTTAGATTTCCGTGATTTATCGTGTAACTGAAATTTAAAGCGTTCCTTTTTCATAGTCATATGAGTGTCCTCATACTTCTCCCTATTAAGAGAGAGACTTACCATTTTTCATACTATTCGGATATCGTGTCGTTCTGCAATTTTTTTTCATTTTCTGCTGACTTTACTGGACGGTAAATGACAACAACATCTGCAAACAGTCTAAGAGTGTTGCTCAGATAATCTCTTACATCTTTTATGAAGCTTAGGACCAGCAGAGGCCCTATAATACTTCCTTAGGGAACTCCGGATGTCACTTCCATTTTTTTCGATGATTTTCCATCGATTACTACGTACTGTGACCTTTCTGAGATGACATTATGGAACCATTCGCACAACTGAAGCGATGCTTCACAGGCATGCAATTTCAATAGAAGTTTCTTGTGATGAACGGTCTCAAAACCCTTCAGGAAATCTGGAAATATGGAATCAATTTGAGATCCCCAGTCGATAGCACTCTTTATTTCGTGCGAATAAAGAGCTGATTGTGCTTGACAAGAACGATATTCTCTGAATGTGTGTCCTGTATCAACTGATCATTTACCTGCAGGTAATTCATTATGTTTTAACACAGTATATGTTCCAAAATACTACAGCAAATCGACGTCAGTGATACAGGTCTTTAATTCAGTGGATTACTCTTATCTCCTTTCCTGAATACTAGCGCGAACTGTGCAACTTTCCAGTATTTTTGTACGGATCTTTCGTTGAGCGATCTATTATTGCTGAATGTAGGGCAATTGCATAAGAATTGATATGAACCGCTTTTTATGTTGTCTGGACCTGAAGACTTACATTTCTTAACTGCTTTAAGTTGCTATGGTACACAGTGTACATTTACTTCTAAGTTATTCACGTTGGCAGTTTTTCTCAGTTCTGGAATATTTACTTCATCTCCTTTGGTTGCGGAATTTCTGGTTTTGTAGGCCAGTTTGTAATAGTTTACAGACTTGATGGACAACAAGTGTCCTGTATTCTGTATCAGATTATTCGTCTTGACTTCGTGTACACCACAGTGGTGCGTTGTAAACAGTTATAGTCTATACTCTGTTTATGGTTAAAGTAAAGCGGGCAACATGTGTCTTATCTCTTCCTCCTACGAATAAATATTGTTCGTGCTGCTGAGGTAGACGCTGGCAGAGGTGGAATGACGAATGAATGAGGGAGAAGTTGGCTGCAAAGAAAAGAGCAAAGCGTCAAGAAGGAACTGGGGCAGACGTTTGCGTCTCAGACGCCACGACCGCCCTTTCAGCAATGACAGTGCTGTCCTCTCTCTCTCCAAATTATCGCTAGCTCTGCGCTGCTTCCCCATCTCTTTCCCTTTTATACCTTCCACACGTCGTTAAAGGAAGCACGGTAGGGGCTCGATGCAACATGAGCACAATAGGCAGTTTCCTGTTTTTCCCTCCCTAACGCCAAAGCCGATTTTAATGAACAGCAATGTATTTCTCAGCAGTCCCAGCTACTCTGCCTCAAGACGGCCGTTATCTAGATACATATTACTGCAGTCTTCTGCCGATAATGATTCTATAATTCACTAAACCCTAGAAAAATCGTTAACTGGTACTCTAAGTGGCCTGAAAACTTATTTGTACATAAAAGTAGGAAGACGGTCTACACAAGGAAATGAAACGATAATCACCCTAAAAAACGGACGATGGTTATAAGACTCAAGTACGCAAATCGAATATGAGGGAGGGGGATTTGGAGGAGGACCTAAGAACTCAAACTGTTTTCGATAGGCGTAGACCGATTCGAATATTGACTGTTTTTTCGTTCAGCCCGAAGAAGCTAGTGTCTGCGGCTGTATGAAAGGCTATCAGCCACATGAATGTATTTACTCACTCTCTGTTTCAGGGGTTGCACTTAATGTGAAACGAGTGATAGACACAAATCTCTTACAGATAGGACAATTATATGCATGTTTTCACTCGGTACCAGGGTTTTGCGCGATTTAACATAAATCCTTTTTCAGCTTTTTCGGTTATACATAAATCATAAATAAGTTTCCTAAATTAAAACAATAACAAATAATAATAAGGCAAATAAGGTATCTCATTTCAAGGAGAAATAATATAAAGCAGTTTTCTAAGACAGAAGTATTTTCTAATTAGTGTATTTACTTATCACGACAGTTAGTATTACGTGTTTTCTATTGGATTATTCTTTGAATGCTGTGATAAGTGTGGTATGAAGTACTTGAAACTGTGCGTTAGGTACTGCTCCTACGTTATGACACAAAGAACTATTCTTACGTAGGATTACTTAAGAGTATAATGTTCAATTTCAATTTAATTATTCTTGTTGCTATGAGGAACTGGCGACCGATGGTTCTTTTCATTAATGGAAACTTTGGAAATCTTTTTTCCAAATTTTCCACTAACTACTGTTACTTAAAAGCTAGTTTATGTAATAAAAATATATAAAGTTTACCAACCTTTGTTTCTAAAGTAAGGTAATGAGCAGTGGCGATTCGGTTATAACTTCATCTACTTCTCTCGGTTTTGCATTATTCTTCGGAGTAGATGCCTTTTCCCCACAGATTAAGGACTTGATGTACACGGTCATATGGAAAACCTGTTTAGCCGGAGAGGTAGGAGGGTTATAAAATCACCCAGCATAGTGTACAGGGGTCGACAAGAGGTTGCCGAACTTCCACCACTTATCGCCCGAACTGCCCGTTTCTGAGCCAAAAATATGCTTTTATAATGGGAAGAGTTACTGAAAATATAATACCATACGACATAAGCGAATGAAAATGAACAAAGTAGACTATTTTTCATGTCGAACGATCACCTACTTCAGATACCGTTTGAATAGTAAAAATGGCAGCATTAAGTCTCTCAACAAGATCCTGAACATGGGCTTTATACGACAGTTTACTAGCTATCTGAACACCTAGAAATTGGCACCGTTTAGTTTCACTAATCATATGCCCAGTCTGCGGAATTAAAACGTCGGGTTTTGTTGAACTGTGTTATAAACTGTAAAAACTGAGTCATACTGTGATTTAGCGTTAGTTTATTTCCTACAAGCTATGAACTTATGTCATGAACCGCACTATTTGAAACAGAGCCAATGATGCACGCAACATCCTTTACTACCACGCTAGTGTCATCAGCAAACGGAAATATTTTAGAGTTACCCATAATATTAGGGCTTATACAATTTACACAAATTACGAACAGGAGAGGCCCCAACACTGACCCTGGGGCACCCATCCCCCCCCCCCTCCCCCATTGGCTGAACACCACTCACACCCCACATCACAGACATTCTCAAAACTGTGAATAATGATATTTTGCTGTCTGCTGTTAAAGTAACAGGTGAACCAATTGCGAGCTACTCCCGTATTCCATAATGGTCCAACTTCTGGAGCAATATTTTGTGATCAACACAATCAAACGCCTTAGTTATATCAAAAATATGCCTATCGTTCAAAACATTTTGTTTAATTCATCCAGTACCTCACAGAGAAAAGAGAATATAGTATTTTCAGTTATTAAACGGCTTCTAAATCCGAATTTTAAATCTGATAGCAAATTATGTGATACAAAAAGATCAATTATCCTTAAATACATAGTCTTTTCAATATCTTTAGGAAACACTGATGGCATAGAAATAGGTTTAATATTGTCTGCGTTCTCCCTGTCTCTCTTTCTGTAAAGCGGCTTTACTACTATTTTAATCGATCAGGGAACTGACCATTCTTAAAGGGAAAATTACAAATATGTCTAAGAAGAGGGCTAACATGAGCAGTACAGTAACATTCTTCTGGGCACGCCATCAAATCCATGAGAGTACTTAGTCTTCACTGATTCAATTATTGGCCCAATCTTCCCCTTGTCATTATCACAGAGGAGTATTTCAGGCATCAGTATCGAAAAGGCATTTTACAAGAGAGTTATATGATGCCCTGTAGAAATTAAGTTCTTATTTAACTCTCAGCAATGCTGAGAAAATAATTATTAAATACTGTACGAGGTGCATTCAAGTTCTAAGGCCTCCGATTTTTTTCTAATTAACTACTCACCCGAAATCGATGAAACTGGCGTTACTTCTCCACGTAATCGCCCTGCAGACGTACACATTTTTCGCAACGCTGACGCCATGATTCCATGGCATCGGCGAAGGCTTCTTTAGGAGTCTGTTTTGACCACTGGAAAATCGCTGAGGCAATAGCAGCACGGCTGGTGAATGTGCGTCCACAGAGAGTTTCATTGTTAGAAAAAGCCAAAAGTCACTAGGAGCCAGGTCAAGTGAGTAGGGAGCATGAGGAATCACTTCAAAGTTGTTATCACGAAGAAACTGTTGCGTAACGTTAGCTCGATGTGCGGGTGGGTTGTCTTGGTGAAACAGCACACGCGCAGCCCTTCCCGGACGTTTTTGTTGCGTGCAGGAAGGAATTTGTTCTTCAAAACATTTTCGTAGGATGCACCTGTTACCGTAGTGCCCTTTGGAACGCAACGGGTAAGGATTACGCCCTCGCTGTCCCAGAACATGGATACCATCATTTTTTCAGCACTGGCGGTTACCCGAAATTTTTTTGGTGGCGGTGAATCTGTGTGCTTCCATTGAGCTGACTGGCGCTTTGTTTCTGGATTGAAAAATGGCATCCACGTCTCATCCATTGTCACAACCGACGAAAAGAAAGTCCCATTCATGCTGTCGTTGCGCGTCAACATTTCTTGGCAACATGCCACACGGGCAGCCATGTGGTCGTCCGTCAGCATTCGTGGCACCCACCTGGATGACACTTTTCGCATTTTCAGGTCGTCATGCAGGATTGTGTGCGCAGAACCTACAGAAATGCCAACTCTGGAGGCGATCTGTTCAACAGTCATTCGGCGATCCCCCAAAACAATTCTCTCCACTTTCTTGATCATGTCGTCAGACCGGCTTGTGTGGACCTGAGGTTGTTTTGGTTTGTTGTCACACGATGTTCTGCCTATATTAAACTGTCGCACCCACGAAAGCAATTTTGACACAATCCATAACTCCATTACCACATGTCTCCTTCAACTGTCGATGAATTTCAATTGGTTTCACAACACGCAAATTCAGAAAACGAATGATTGCACGCTGTTCAAGTAAGGAAAACGTCGCCATTTTAAGTATTTAAAACAGTTCTCATTCTCGCCACTGGCGGTAAAATTCCATCTGCCGTACGGTGCTGCCATCTCTGGGACGTATTGATAATGAACGCGGCCTCATTTTACAACAATGCGCATGTTTCTATCTCTTTCCAGTCCGGAGAAAAAAAATCGGAGGCCTTAGAACTTGAATGCACTTCGTATAGACAAGGTGGTCGGAAATTCCCGTTACAAACGTCTATGGTCTGTAGAGGGTAGTGAGTATAGAACATTTTGAATAGGAACCCATGTCCGGAATCGTATCGTTTCCATTCTACAACAGTTTCAAATAAGATGCGTTCCTCGTCAGCGTCTGCTTAGGGCAAGAGAAACATCTCAGAGCTCGCTGTCCTGGTATGCAACAGGATAGACACGATGACGTGTACTACATCAAACGATCCCCAGATGTCACTTATTGTCCACTTTGCTGTGAGACCGAGCCAATACCTGCGCATCATCGATAGAGGAAACATGGTGCAGTACACATTTGCGTTCTGCATGAGCAACTATTACATCCGTACCGCTTACAAAGGGTACACACTATGGGTCCAGCAGACTTTCCACAACGCGTCGCCTTCTGCACACCGTTTCTGCACCGTTGCATCGACGCGCCCCTATTTCCACGTCGAGTTTTCTTCACAGACGAATGTAGGTTCACAAGGGATTGTGTTCTGAGAACTCGAAATAGCCATGCCTGGGCGGACGAAAACCCTCATGGCACGCATGTTCAGGCATTTCAAGACAGGTTTGGAATTAACGCGTGGGCAGGTATTCTGGACGGTCATGTGATTGGACCATACCTCCTTCCATCCAAGCTCACGGATCCCGCGTACTTAGTCTTCCTACGACACGTAATGGACGCATTCTTGGAAGCTGTGCCATTAAATGTCCGTCAAGAAATGTGGTTTCAGCATGATGGAGCACCAACTCACTTTTCACTGGATGTCCGGAGACATCCCAACAGACGGTATGGTGAAAGATAGATAGGCCGTGGTTGTCCAACTGCGTGGCGGCAACGATCGCCGGATTTAACCCCTATGGACTACTTCTTGTGGGGTTGTATGAAGAGCCTAATTTATGAGACACCTGTCGAGACAGAGGAAGATCTGCTGGCACGAGATCTGGCTGCTGCACAAGACACTGAAGAGACATTAGGTGGGATGGAGAGAGTGTACCAGATCATGTTTCGGAGGAACGGCTGGGTTCTTGTTGTTATCGACTAATGTAAACCATAAGGTGTAAGTTGTAATGCAAATGCGTAAGTAATAGCGGAATGAGTCAGTACTCTTTTCAAATGGATTGCAACAATTTTATTGGGTCACGCCTAAGTACATTCCTCACGTGGATGTGGATGAGATAATCATCTGCATTGAAGCTGTCGTAGAATGGAAATGATACGTTTCCGGACAGGGGTTCCTATTCAAAATGTTATGTACTCACTACCCTCAACATGTCCTAGAAGTTAGTAACGGGAATTTCCGACCACCGTGTATATCTGACTTATCAGTAACAGAAATATTTTTACTACGAGCTAACTTTATGTCGTCGACCTTGTGCTGCTGACCAATCACTTCCTTCACAACTGAGAGTCCTGTGAATTACCTATTCTATTTGCGTACCACATACTCTTTGCCTTCCTAATAACATTTTTAAGCACCTTACAAGTCTTTGTAATGGGCTAGTGTAGCTTGATTGTGACTGCTTCTAACATTTTGATAAAATTCCCGCTTTGTGCTAAATGATATCCTTATCTCACTAGTGAGCCACCCAGGCTGCCGTTTAGCGCTAGTACACTGTTCTAATGGAATGCCACTCTCAAAGAGCATGAGAAATGTGTTACGGAAAGCATTATATTTATCACCTATGTTATTGGCACTATAAAAATTCTGCCACTGTTGTTCCTTCACGTGGGTTAAAAAACTCTCTATTGTCGTTGGACTGGCTTTTCCACATAGTTTGTTTGTGTACAAAGCCTTTTAGTGTCAAAATTTGTGCCTCATGGCCTGAAAGGCCATTCACCCTTTTACTAACAGAATGCCCATCTAGTAATGAAAAACTAATAAAAATATTGTCTATCGCTGTGCTACTGTTCCCTTGCACCATAGTTGGAAAAAACAGAATCTGCATCGGTTCATATGAATATAGGAGCTCTACCAATATCCATTTTCTTGCACAGTCATATACAAAATTAATATTGAAGTCACCACACATAACAGATATCTCGTTCTTCCTATAAATTGAACGAAGAACTTTCCCCAGCTTGAGCAGAAATTCTCTGAAGTCATAGTAAGAGGACCTATAAACAACAACAATCAGAAGTTTAGTACACTAAATTCAATTGCCGTTGCACAACATTCGAATATCTATTCAGTGCAGTGCCATGATACGTCTACGGACTCAAACGGAATACTGTTTTGTACGTACATGGGCATCCCCCACTCCGCAAGTAACTCCTTGAAAAATAGCCAGCTAATCTGTATGCTGGTGAAGGAAGCATCTGAACTGTCAAGTTATTTAAGTGGTGCTCCCATATACCCATAATGTTAGAGTCCAGCTCTCTAAGCAGTTCACTAATTTTATCTCTAATACCTCCTATATTTTGATGAAGTGTGGTAATTGCTTCTCTACTTGGATACGTGACCTCCTCTGAAGGTGATTCCTTAGTTAGAGGGATTTCCCTTAAGTAGCTATACCTATTACTTGACTTCAGTCTAATAAAGATGGAGCTCTAACACCAACTACTACAGGAATTTTTGCATGAGTGACCACACCACCACCCACTACACTGTCGCCTATAAGCTTTGCCAGCCTCCTTCTGAGGTGGAACTCTCAACGAAGTTAAAAGACTGAATGAAAATTTTATTGACATATTTCACTAGAAACGATAAGAACCGTCAACTAAAAAACCGCACGAAATTTACTAAACGACTTCAGCGCACAGAGAACTCTAAAACACACTGTGAGCGAACGTTTCCAAAAGTTTATTAAACAGCTATTTCACCAAAAACAGCACGAGACACCGTTGAAAATTACTAAACTTAATTTCTGTATGACAGCAGAGAAACAACTTTGGCAGAAGTTAAGAACCACTGCAGCTGTACCCCACGAAATGGAAACACACTGCTAATATTTGGATGAACGTTTTAGAGCTACTAAATTTAGTATTCGAATACAGTGCACAAACAATTTTCACAGTACTTAGCTTTATAACCGCTACAGCTGGAACCGCGCGCCACGAAATGTACACATACTGCTGAGGCATGGGACTTGAATGAATGACGTAAGCACATTCACGAATAACAGACGACTCGAGTCAATAACACAGAAAAGAAGACTGAGATGAATGCAAATCCACTAGTAAGTTACTTATACAGCAAATATTTACATCAATAAACCTTACAATAAGTAACTGAAGACTAAAGCTATATAAAATATTGATGAGCAGTTTCAACATCAGTCCAGCAGGCATGAGGTCACATCAAAGCATTTTTCAAATGATTTTGCAACAGAATGAAATGATAAAATTGAATTTCCACGACATGAAACCGGTACAGTAACTTTGACCCATCATAAAGCCTTCTCCACGTTTCATTCTATTGGAAAATGGCTTACAATACAGCAATTTTTACTGTGTTAAACCAACTTTTATTATTAAACTAACTCAAAGTTCCTTCAAATAATGATTAATAAGTTAATAGTTTTAATGCATTTTCAACCCATCTGGCACACCGTTTCCTTTCCAATAAAAGGAACTACTACCTGACTTACTCTACAATCCTACTACATTCAAAGTTGCTTTCAGATCTGTCTACCAATACAACTAAAATCATCCAGCATTTTACAACTTGAATCTTTTTAAAATTATGTACTAGGGCTGAGTCAAACGATGTATTTGAAAAACAAAATGTCGTTAACAAACAAATATTTCACAATTCAGCTATTAATAAGTATGGCTTCAGTGAGGACTTAACATCCCATTTAACTCAAATATTCTTTCTTATAGGCTCTGGGCCTTCTTGCCTCTATTTCAAATTCTTTAACATTTAGTTTTCGGAGTCTGTTCATCCGACTTTTTCCGAAAGCTTATTGCCGTATAGAGATGTATAAACCAACATAAAACAGAGTGAGTACACAAGCCAACTCACCACTAATGAAGCGTTATTTTTAAAGAATTCTCTCAGTATATTTGTTGTGTGTATATGTAAGTTAGCACAGACCAATATTACATTAAACAACTTAAGTATCACATCTCGCATTAATGTCAGGATAGTTAAGATTTCAACATTTATATATCATGAATTACGTATAGATCCATACAGTATTGAAAAATACTGAATAAAGGTAATTTCGCAATAGAATCTGACATCCAAATCCAAAGATACAAACTGTTACTACGACAAAGTAAATACACTTCTTTAGGCACCAACTGTGGTTAATTGTTTCGCTATTAATAAATGTTTACATTATTTCATTTCTTCAGGAAATCTTTTATAAGTATTCTGGCCAAGTCTCATATTTAACTAATCGTAAAGTTCCAGTTCCAACCTCTTGTGAGATTATGAAATGTACTGGTAGTTGTGGATAAGGGCAACCATGAGTTGTATAATGAAATGACGACAATGAAAATTCGTGCCCGACCGGGACTCGAAACCGGATTTCCTGCTTATCCGAGCATGAACCGTATCTACAACCTGTACTCGTACATCCATTATGTATATTCCGGTACAGGGGAGATATTTTCGTCGAAAGTCGCTTGCCAGGTGTCAGCGGATAAATAAGATATCTCAGTACCTGCGTTGCTGCGAATTACGCATGCTTGCTTGTCGGAAGGAACATTACATCCAATTCGGCACAACACGGGAACTGCAATATAGTCCTAAGAAATCGCTTTAATGTCTTAAGCTCTAAGACGCGAGTCTTTCAAAATGACCACCTTTGGTTTTAACTGTTCTCAATTCAATTATCTAGATATTATCGCTGAACTGAGCGTGGTTACGCTACTTGTTAAATGTCATAACTAAGAATTTTAGTTTCCTTTCTATATTCTTTTTTTTTATAAATTTGTTTATGAAAGATCGAGAGTTAAAATTTATTTTTAACGAATGAAGGTTTATTTTTAATTCTTTTTATATGTAACTGATTTACAAAGACCAAACGTCAATTGAGAATGAATGACCTGCACACTAAGCGAGGCAAAAAAAAAAAAAAATAAAATAAAATAAAATAAAATAAAATAAAATAAAATAAAATACTAGGTGCCACATCAATTTTTATCTGAGTTGAAAGTTCATATTTTCAAAATATCAACAGCTTCAGGTGTTCACCTGTCGCGTAGCTAGTCGCAAATCCTAGTTGTAAATATCAGGCATCACTTTTACTACAGAAATAAAGGTAGCAGTTGGAATTTCCTCCTTCAAATGGTTCACCTAGGACAGTGTGGTCTCAGTGGTTAAGTCATTAACAATACGTAAGGGAAAAAGACGCTGTCTATAATAATTCACCTCTTTGCCATGTCTCCCTGTGCTTGATTTGCTGATCAAGAAAAGGTTCGGGAATAATACTCCATAAGCAATTAACTCAACGAGCACAATAAGATTACTACCTCATAATACGACTCTATACTTAAAGAATTACACTCACAGCTGTCCTTCAACTACGTTAGAATGTGCCTTCATAAATCTCCCTTACCCATTTGCAACACGAATATCACAGGCAATACAACATGGACCACGTCAGACAAAATTTCTGAGTCTTATTTTAAAGATTCACGGATTCTGCTATCATAGCATACAAGCCACTTTTGACTGAGCCCCTACTGACTTAAAATCACTTGATCTTTAATCAAATGCCACACAAAGTACGAGGAGACGACTCTGGCAAGATTCAGGCTATGAGTATACTCATCAAGCCCTGGATCAATTATTGCGTTCTCCAAACTATGCATTTCAAACATAATTCAGTTGCTCCATTACTTCGGACAAATGTAAGGTGCTACCAGTCTTTCTTAACAATTAAGACAGACAATCTCATGGCCGTCGGTTGCTCTAGTAGCGGTCAGCTCGCCCGGGATGACAACTGGCGCGCCCAAGCTCGGCTGTCAGCCAGCGATATGGAGATGATCTATGCCGCCTCTACACGGATACTTACATGGCTGAACACAGTACGGATTTTTCTTAGAAGATATTTACCAACATAGACTTTAGTTGCAACGAAATGATAAATACCACATCCGTTTCTTGGATTTGTCTTATTTCTGGAGTGCTATTGCAGTAGACTGAAACGATAAAACTAAATCGTGACAAAACGAAAGACAATACGATGATTTTCATCCGTCATTATAGGAAATAACCAAAACTGTTGATTCTGCAGGCCTATTGTATGTTGTGACGTGACAGAAAAATACAGCGCGTTCCATTTTTATTAATTTGAGCGTGGTGAATATAGACTGACTGGGGAATAGGCATGGGAGGTCACTGGCTGTCATATAGGTTGTTGAGATCCGAAGCCTATGTGGTGCATTTTTCTCCGTAAAGTACTGATGGAAAAGGGCTCCTGAGACGTCAGATTTTAACTGGCAATAATACAGAAAAACAGAAAAATGCTACGATCGCACTGTATGGATTTACAGAGGCGATGCAACTTCCATTCGTGAAACGCCAGTGTTTGGGATGTGTGGCAGTTTTAATCCTATGCAAACATTGTCTCTGAATTATTTACGCCACCAGAATCCCCGGTTATTTTGTAATCTGCCAAGTGTCATTCTGAGAAAGTGTACTTCGTAGATAAAGGAGACCAGTCACACAATTCTTCTGCGACACATTATTGATTACTGTTCGAGCGTTTGTGATCCACCAGGTTGGATTAAAAAAGGATATGCTGCATCAACACACAAATATTATGGAAATGCTACGTGAAGTCAACTCGGAATCTCTGATGGGAAACAATATTGTGAAAGTTTAAGAAGTCAGCGTTTGAGACAGACTGTAGAACGATCCTTCAGCCACCAAGTTGCAGCTCTTGTAAGGACTGCGTGACGAGGTAAGAGAGTTCAGGACTTTTACGAAAATATTTGCAAGTGAAACAGGAAAGGGAATGGAATTTATTAGTACAAGGTAATTGAGCAGGGATTCCCGAAGTTTTCCTCAGCCACGACACTACGAAAATGTTGATATTTTGCTGGGACGGCTTATATGTTCTAAAGGTTGATGAAATTTGAAAAAAGGACAAAAATGTATTTAGTCAGTGATTAACTCAATTGTAAATCATAGGTAATAACACAGAAATCATAATAAAAGTAAAAAGCTAATTAGTACCGTCGGAAAAACCCACCGTGTTATCACTAAGTTCTACGGAGCTCTTATTCACTTCCCGTGGAGCACCAACGTTAGGCAGAACACAGTTCTGTAAATCCTATGCTACAGATCAGAAATGAGTGCTATAAACTTACTTTAAACTCACCAGCAAGTCCAGTGACGTCATCTCAGAACTCTCCATCTCCGTGAGCCCGAGACTCGACTCGCAGCTCTCTGCTGCTGCCCATTAAACTGTGAACCACTCACTGGAGTCTGTTGTGGGGTGCAAACGAACTGTACCAGCTTTGAAAGCAGAACGAGTACATGAGCCTACAAGTAAAACCGAGAACTCGAGGCATTGTTGCTATATATATACAATCGTTGGGCATAACAGTTATTATTTCATGACTGATCGGTTAGCAGCGATTATTGTTGTAAAAAACTTTCTGTAGCGATAATCGTGTAAATACTTCTTTATTTTCGACAACCAGATCCGAAGGACATTGCTGTCATCTCCAGTCTTCAATACTTTTTGTTACAAAATGTATTCATTGTGAGTTGTTATATTAGCGGATAAAATGTGGCACCTTATTCGAAGATTTGTCAGAAATGAAACGACTGCCACCAAAAGCACGTTACGCATATTACCATGTCCGTATAACCAGCGATCAGAAATTACAAAATATAGTAAAACGTACAATAGCACATTTGTAAAAATTGGCTTAATTGCATTCTTTGATGATCCACCTTAGGTGGCGTATATGGTACAAATGTAAAAGTTTTCTTTCTGACAAACTTGTGCATAATGTGCTACACTTTCTACATTTTATGCACTAATATGACCACTTGGCATGAGATACCAACCCACAATGAACACGTTTTTAACAAACGTTTTTGGAAGCCAAAAAATGACAGCAAAGTGTGCCGAAACAGACTGTCGAAAATAAAGAAGTATTTATGTGATTTTGGCTATAGAATGTGTATTACGATGTAAAACATATCGCACCTTCTCAATTCTCAGCGTGAGGAAATTCAATCGATATCCAGGGTGAGTCACTAACTACTGCCACCTTGAATAGCTCCGGAAGTATAATAGTAGTTGAAAAGTTTGTGGGACAAATGTTGCATGGGACAACGCAGACAATAACATGACATTGGTTTTTTGTTGCTAGATGGTATCGTGTCAGAGATATGAAGGTCAACCTTTTTTTTTTTAAATGGGATGCTATAGTTTTGTACTTATTTTCAGATAGCGGCTATCGAGACGAATCCAGTGATGTGTAACAGTAAGCTTTTTGAAGGTCAACGAAGGTCTCAAATGTGGCATGAACGTCCGTTTACAGCCGGTGTTCGTAGTGATGACCATTGGTATCAATGTAATGCTGCAATCTTCTCGTCATGGATTGAGTGGTATTCCTTATCGCATCGGCACTTATCGAAGGACATGCTCTGTCAAATCTCTCTCGTATATCGTCCAAATAGTATATATTCGCCGAATACGTCGTATCTATCTGACGTGCCATTGATATGTAAACACCATTCGACGGTTTCACAATACAACATTAATAGGAACGGTAAGACTAGTATCGTCGAATCGAACGACTAAGAATGGTGTATTCCCTCGAAGAATAAATCGAGATGCTTCTCATTTACGGAAAATACCAACGAAACCCAGTGAAAGCTGAAAGTTATCCTCAACTTACTCACTCTACACGTCGTACATTTAAATATGTGTATGATAAATTGAGGACAACTGGATCTTTAACTCGTCGGAAACATATTTGGCAAGGGAAAGTCACTAACGAGGAAACGGAAGTTGGTACTCTTGCCCCTGTGGTTCGAGATCCTTGTGTTACTTCGCGTCAAATTGCAAGGGAATCTTGCATGAGCCAGAATAGTGTTGTTCGTGTTCTGCATCGCCATAAATATCACCCTTTCCATATCAGTCTCCACAAAGAATTAACTGATATGGATCGCATGCGTCGCATGGGCTCAACTTCCGATTCAGAGGGATGACACGTTTATTGACTTGATTTTATTTACTGACAAGGCTACATTCACGAACTATGTAAATCTTAATTTGCATAACATGCATTATTGGGCAACTGAAAATCCATGTTGGTTGCGGCAAGCTGCACACCAAAAACCGTGGTGTGAATGTATGGTGTGAGGTTCTAGAGAACAGAATTATAAGCCCCTATTTCATCGAAGGAAATCTTAATGGTAGGAAGAACACATTACTGCAAGAAACATTATGTCTGTTATTGGATGAAATACCTTTAGGACCAAGGAACAAAGCGTGGCATCAACGCGATGGGTGTCCGGCACATTTTTCGCTGATGGTTAGAAATGAGTTGCAGAGACAATTCCCAAATCGTTGGATTGGACGCAGTGGAGATGTGTCATGGCCGGCTCGTTCGTCAGACTTGACGCCTCTGGATTTTTTCTTATTGGGATTCGTAAAAGATATTGTTTATAAAGGCGTTCCAACTTCACCTGAAGATATGTGAGAGAGAATTGTCAGATCATGTGCTTCGATGAGTGCCAATACGAAAAGGAATACTACTCAATCCATGATGAGAATATTGCAGGACTGCATTGATACCAATGGTCATCACTTCGTCTGTAAATGGACGTTCATGTCACCTTTGTGACCTTCGTTGACCTTCAAAGAGCTTACTGTTACACATCAATCGATTCTCTCAATAACCGCTATCAGAAAATAAGTACCAAACCATAGCATCCCATTTAAAAAAAAAATTGTTGTCATTCATATCTCTGAAGCAACCGCACCTAGCAACAAATAGCCAACGTCATATTATGTGCCCCGTTGACCCATGCAAGTTATGTCCCACAAACGTTTCAGCTTCTATCATATTTTTGGAGTTATTCTTGGTGGCAATAGTTAGAGACTCACTGTACAAGAGGAAAACAGTCGAAGTCCACTTTTTAAAATTTTGCACTTACTTAAGCTGAAGTTTAAAAGTGCAGCAGATTAAGTACATCAGACATAGAAAATATTTTTTTCCTGGAACAGTACTCAAGGTATTCTTCCAAAAGACCCATCTTTTGAAATTAATGTCATGTTTTATCGTGTCCTGTTTATTAACAACGAAACGACATGGTCAACATGTTTACAAACAAAACTTATGGTAACCGTCTTACATTATAGGTTGCATTACAGTATACATAGTCGGCTCGAGTGGCCGAGCAGCTCTAGGCGCTACAGTCTGGAATCGCGCAACCACTACGGTCGCAGTTTCGAATCCTGCCTCGGGCATGGATGTGTGTGATGTCCTTAGGTTAGTTAGGTTTAAGTAGTTCTCAGTTCTAGGGGACTGATGGCCTCAGAAGTTAAGTCCCATAGTGCTCTGAGCCATTTGAACCATTTGAACAGTATACATAAATGATTACCTTAGAAAGTGATAAACAACATTTATGCGATATTATATGTGTATGTTTATGTAAATATATATATATGTGTGTGTATGTAAAACACACGAGTGGGTATATAGTCATTCATGTATATATGAATATATGTATGAACAGTAAAACCTGGATAATTCGAGCGCCGGTAAGCCGAGCCTCCATATCATCTCAAGTGGGTGATGGACAACTACTACGATATAAAACTCAAAAGATTATCATGAATAAAATCGAAAATACCCAGAGAGTGCGTGTGATTAGCGGTGGACACACGCGCATACATTGTTTACAATTGTGGCAGCTTTATCCGCTATTAATGTATCACCCTCTGGCAATACACTAGTGTCTGTCCCGGCTCAGTCAGGTCGTGTTACGTATTTATTATTGATCCTGCCGTTTTTCGCCAATATGATCGCTGACTCTTCACAACAGGAGAGGCAATTTGTTTCCTTGGAGACGAAACTCTTAGCACTGAACCGATTGAAGAGTGGGGAGACTACAAGAAAGGTAGCGGCCTAGTCGAGCATACGTGAAGTAACAGTAGGTGACTGTCGATGCAAAGGAACCAAACTAAAGAAGTGGTATGCCACTAGACCTCCTGTTCTTCGTCTCTTTTGTTTTGTTTTTAAATAACCACATAGAGATACTTTGAGACAGATGACCTCGCTGTTTGGTCTGCTCCCGCAACGACTTCGTCAATTACGATTGCATCTGGTACGGGACCACTGAATTCCGACCGTTTTTCAATGGAAGAGTGTCGGCTCTTAGGGTAAATCACATTTTTGTTGGTCCTCTCCAGAAACGCCGTCATCGAGGTGAACGTCGGCTCGAAACGTGCAGCCAGCCACGGGCGCGGGGTGGTAGGAGCAGTATTGTGCTATGGGAGACATTCTCCCGCGCTTTGAATCACTCCCTATTAAACCCACCGTTAATTGATAGTAGATTATAGCCTAACAGTTTAAAACAGTTTGACCGTGTGCCGCTGATGAAGGCTGTTCGATTAATTTTTGCACGGGAGTTGTTTCGTATCAAATCCAACAAAGCTAATTGGGATATCAGGTAGCAATAACTGGTACATACTTTGTTGTTAATGTTCTATATCTTTTGTCTAAACAGCACGAATGAGGCAGTTACTCCCTTCATCTGACAGAGTAATAACGGTTATTTCATTACAAGTCCTCTATTAATGTCGTCACAAGGCAATATTCTTCATGTGGCACTGAATACACGGTGCTCACTGCAGTGCAAATCGTGGGTGTCCGGCGCGGTTGACGCGTCATCACAGTGCACAAATGAACCCTTTGACACATCAAACAAATCACTCAATTAATGCCATTTTCGATTTTGCTGGAGGTCAGGCCCATAGCTCTGGGTGCCACACACAGCCGTTGAACAACTGTAAACGCGGTCGGCCATCCTGCCCAAATCCTCCCTGCTCGGTTAGCAGCCAACATCTTACTCGTGCGTAAGGCTGGGGTCTATCGTATTCCTTGCAGTTGTGGCATCTCATATATTGGTCAGACAATCACGACTGTGGAAGACCGGTGTATTGAATATAAGCGTCACACACGCTTGCAACAGCCGAGCGAATCCGCTATTGCAGAACATTGCCTTGACACCGGTCATCCTATGGAATACAACAACACGGAGATTCTGGCTTGCACGGGAAGTGTTATTAAGGAAGCTGTTCAAATCAATCAAGCAACCTTATTAACAGAGATGGTGGATTTTGTTTAAATGCTGCTTGGAATTCGGCTCTGTCTCTCATCAAAAAACAGGGGGACAGAATTAGTGCTACCTCACCTGTTGATTAATAGTAACTATCGATATTTCTGATTTTGGTTGTCTTTGCTTGTGTTGACACTTGTTCTGTGTGTGGTGTCTTCCTTGTTTCTCCTCTGTGAACCGAGGTATTAAATTTGCTTGCACATTTCTTCTTCCTGGCATTTGTGCCTTGAGTATGGCAGGGTGTGCTCCTGTCGAAATATCGGAGGTGTTCGACGACGTCACCCGGCAGCAAACCCGTAAGTTATTTAAACTTACGCGTGTCTCAACACCGACTATTCTCTGGCACACTGGGCGCTCGACTATCGATAGTACCTACTGCGACCTGCGTGAGGCAAAGATTTATTGTTCCAAATTTGTAAGTGGCGATTGACCCCTTACAGCTTGCATGGGATCTGTGGCAGTAATCGAAGACAAGATGAGAGCTGCGAACCAGCTGCATTCCTTCATGCTTGATGTGTTCTCGAGTACAATGTCATCTTTCAGCAGTAGAGTTGTCCGTGTCTCGAAGCCAGAACCGTGTTACAGTGGTTTGAGAATCACTATAATGAACTCACGTTGATGTATCGGCGACCAAATTCTCCTTATGTAAAACCTATGGAACGCATCCGGATCGCTATCGGGCGCCATCACCGTGTGCGCAAATCAGGGGCCCGTTATTTACGTGAATTAATGGTCTGTGCGTACAAACCTAACGCATCCACAAACCTTCCAACAAACTGTCGGATACCTGATACTCGGAATAAGTGGCGTATTTCGTTCCCTAGACGGACAAGCAATCTATCAAGCAGATGGTAATAATGTTTTGGCTCATCAGTGTATTTGCTGAAACGGTGTCATCAGAAGTTCCTCTGTCTACCACGTCAGCTCGTATATTATTAAATTTTTATTCATTATATGTTACAAATGGCAAAGACATTTGACTTGCACAAGCGGACTCTATAAGGCAAGACTTAACACAAAGTGATATACTTCTCTGTCGTATTTGTAGTCAGCTTTCAAACCCAAATTTTTCGGTATCATTTCACAATAGCACTTTGTTTCGCTTGAGAGTTCTGCAAGATTATGAATATTATTATTCAAGTTATATTGCCCTACCAGTGGCCCGCGGACAATAATTCTGGATGGTTTTCATAGCAAACCACGTTCAGGAAGTTCACTGAACCTTGGAGTTCGAATTTCGAGGTGTGATAGGCGTTCCATCTCTTAGAGCGTTGTGCGTATGCCGTTGCCATTCTATGTAATCTCTGTTGATTCTGCGATTTGCGTAGGCGGAGATGTCAGCGATGACGACGAACCCCGGTCTCACAGAGCACTAAATCCGCCCCTCCCTCTCCCTTCGGCCCCCCCCCCCCGGCCCCCTGTCATCCCGAAGTAGGTCCGTGTCATCTCCCTGTTGCCGGGGCGCGCGCAACGCACTGCGCGGGACAGCATATAGCCGGAGGAGCGAAGGCGCGCTGGCAGGGTGACTGACTATTCGGCGCTCGTTAGTGGACTCTCGTCATGAATAATTCACGGAGGCCGGCCATAAACACAACGCGAACCCACCAATTCCCGAGCATTGCGTCCTGTGGACTGTGTGGAAACTGGCCGCCCCCTGCTGCTCATATCGCGGATCTCCCCTCTGCCTGTGATGCTGGGAGAGCCTCCACCTTCTATGGCAGGAGGCTTCATATCTTAACCCAAACCTCGCGGTATGAATTCTTCGGCTCTAGGAACTATTTACTTCTGTCTCGACATCTCCGTACCTAGAACGTAACATAAGAGAAATAAGATATCACAATTGCGTACTACTAGTACCATATATTACGATAATCATACTACCAGTTGCATCTGCTGTTTTGTAGTGAAACATGTGCAGTCTTGTGTAATTTGCAATCCCATCGCCTGAACGTACGATTTACAGAAGCACAAAAGCAAAATGTTAGTATGGAAAGGATTAGAATGAAATCACATCCAGCTCAAAGTTGCTTCCAACGCTACGAAACTAAGAAAGAGTTTCCCTACTTCAGCGACAGAATACTGTTCCAAAATGCAGAAAGACCTACACAAGGCCGATGGCTGGTGCAGACTGAAAGTTGACACTGAGCGTAAATAAATAAAGTTTTTTTTTTTGGTCATCAGTCTACTGACTGGTTTGATGCGGCCCGCCACAAATTCCTTTCCTGTGCTAACCTCTTTATCTCAGAGTAGCACTTGCAATCTACGTCCTCAATTATTTGCTTGACGTATTCCAATCTCTGTTTTCTTCTACAGTTTTTGCCCTCTACAGCTCCCTCTAGTACCATGGAAGTCATTCCCTCATGTCTTAGCAGATGTTCTATCATCCTGTCCCTTCTCCTTATCAGTGTTTTCCACATATTCCTTTTTTCTCCGATTCTGCGTAGAACCTCCTCATTTCTTACCTTATCAGTCCATCTAATTTTCAACATTCGTCTATAGCACCACATCTCAAATGCTTCGATTCTCTTCTGTTCCGGTTTTCCCACAGTCCATGTTTCACTACCATACAATGCTGTACTCCAGACGTACATCCTAAGAAATTTCTTCCTCAAATTAAGGCCGGTATTTGATATTAGTAGACTTCTCTTGGCCAGAAATGCCTTTTTTTGCCATAGCGAGTCTGCTGTTGATGTCCTCCTTGCTCCATCCGTCATTAGTTATTTTACTGCCAAGGCAGCAGAATTCCTTAATTTCATTGACTTCGTGACCATCAATCCTGATGTTAAGTTTCTCGCTGTTCTCATTTCTACTACTTCTCATTACCTTCGTCTTTCTCCGATTTACTCTCAAACCATACTGTGTACTCATTAGACTGTTCATTCCGTTCAGCAGATCATTTAATTCTTCTTCACTTTCACTCAGGATAGCAATGTCATCAGCGAATCGTATCATTGATATCCTTTCACCTTGTATTTTAATTCCACTCCTGAACCGTTCTTTTATTTCCATCATCGCTTCCTCGATGTACAGATTGAAGAGTAGGGGCGAAAGGCTGCAGCCTTGTCATACACTCTTCTTAATACGAGCACTTCGTTCTTGATCGTCCACTCTTATTATTCCCTCTTGGTTGTTTTACATATTGTATATGACCCGTCTCTCCCTATAGCTTACCCCTACTTTTTTCAGAATCTCGAACAGCTTGCACCATTTTATATTGTCGAACGCTTTTTCCAGGTCGACAAATGCTATGAAAGTGTCTTGATTTTTCTTTAGCCTTGCTTCCATTATTAGCCGTAACGTCAGAATTGCCACTCTCGTCCCTTTACTTTTCCTAAAGCCAAACTGATCGTCACCTAGCGCATTCTCAATTTTCTTTTCCATTCTTCTGTATATTATTCTTGTAAGCAGCTTCGATGCATGAGCTGTTAAGCTGATTGCGCGATAATTCTCGCACTTGTCAGCTCTTGCCGTCTTCGGAATTGTGTGGATGATGCTTTTCCGAAAGTCAGATGGTATATCGCCAGACTCATATATTCTACACACCAACGTGAATAGTCGTTTTGTTGCCACTTCCCCCAATGATTTTAGAAATTCTGATGGAATGTTATCTATCCCTTCTGCCTTATTTGACCGTAAGTCCTCCAAAGCTCTTTTAAATTCCGATTCTAATACTGGATCCCCTATCTCTTCTAAATCGACTCCTGTTTCTTCTATCACATCAGACAAATCTTCACCCTCATAGAGGCTTTCAATGTATACTTTCCACCTATCTGCTCTCTCCTCTGCATTTAACAGTGGAATTCCCGTTGCACTGTTAATGTTACCACCGTTGCTTTTAAAGTCACCAAAGGTTGTTTTGACTTTCCTGTATGCTGAGTCTGTCCTTCCGACAATCATATCTTACTACTGCACATAAATAGATGGACATCACTATTACTCTTAGGGTAAGTAAGTGGCGACTAATTGCAGCAGTAACGACACTAATGTCTCTCGTGGAACCCGTCTGGAGCAACCTGTAACTGTGTAATATACTGTGATCATAGTTTTAATGCCCTGAACTATTCCCCTTTAAATGGAGTCCGACCCAGGAGAGAACGACGTCATCTGACTTACATTTACCGTATATACTGTAGTGACCAGAAGCTCTCTCGTAGCACAGTGGAACAACAAAAGGAAAGATGTCCTGAAACCATAACCTTTTCAACATATCTCACCTATAAGCCTCTTGACATTTTCCCGGCGGATCGAACACTACATGATATTAATTCATGATCCGATATTTCGGCTGACAACATTTCAGCCATTCTGAAGTGGGTTGCTTTACAAACAGTGGAGTAAACGCGCATACCTAAGAGATAACACTGTTGGTAACAAGGATAGTAACAAGTGCGTCAGCCATAGATAGTTCGCGAAGGTTGGCGGCAGCTGAACGCCTGTAAGTATTACTGTGGATGACACATGCTGGAATATTCCCTTTGAGAGAGCAAACGCGTAAGGAGGCATTTCCATGATTGGTCGCGCTGATAGCCTTCGTCGCTGATGAGCAATGTGTCTCCCGATTGTATTTCTACAGCCTTGTTGACCACTGAATGCCAGTAGCATGGAGCTCTGGCCACTATATTAATTTTCCCGTAATCCATGGAGTGCCCAGTGAGAATACAACGCTCAGCCACGACAGATTTATTAGGCTGAAGAAGACAGGCGTTCAGTGCTACGTTCTCGCACAGTTCGTACTGTTTGTCCTATGTAACTTTTACCACGCTCACATAGAATGTCATATATAGCCGCCTTTCGTAGAAGCGGATAATCCTTCAGAGATCACAGAAGAGCTGCCGTATTGGCCAGTGGAAGAAAGATCAAATTCATTTTATGCTTCTTCGTTGTTCTTGCAGTTTTTGAACAAGTATTTTCCACGTACGGAGGGGATGCCATATGCTTTACGTCTTTCTTCTTGCTCTCTTTTTTTTTTTTTTTTTTTTTTTTGGTTTGTCTGGTGTTTCCACTTACAGAGCTCTCTTCATTTGGGGTTGGTACATCTATTTTTATGGAACCTTTCTTCCAAATGTACTACTTGACTCTGTAGGCTATCAGTGTTGGACACTTCATGAGCCCTTTGCACTAAAGTTTGAAGTACATTCACACTTCGCGAACGATGGTGGCAGCTACTCGCCTGCAAGTATAAATCTGTATGAGTGGGCTTATGGTAAAAGCTACGTCCTAAAACCCTACTTTCTCACGTCGAAGTAACACATCTAGAAACGGTTGACAGACATTCACTTCCGGTTCCATTGTAGATATGATATTTTCTTGAATGGAGTTTAGATATCCGAGAAACTCGAACAAATCTGCTCAACAGGGACGAGGAATTTCAGGTGGACAAATAATGGGAACTCTTCATTTCACGTCTGCGCTCTCAAAGGAAATATTGTTCTAAACCTTCATTGCCTAGCTTTCAACACATGCCACCCATAATAATCAACAACGTACTTCGTAAACATTGTGACTTCGCTGACTCTATGCTCGCTTTACTTTTTCTCTTGCTGTTCGACGCATAAAATGTTATCTGTGACTCACGCTGTTGTTACTATGGCTGTTACCTACAGCGTTATCTTTGACGCGTCTGCGTTTACTCCACAGTGTGTAAAGTGATTATGAACTCGCAGGTGACTCACCTTGAGAACGGCTGAAAGGTTGTAAGCCGAAATATCGGAACTAGAATTGAAAATATTCTGGATACATGCCTGAAGAATGATGAAAAATCTCATCTAGTTACTAGCTATCTATGTTGCTGAATCACTCTTTATAGAAGGAATAAGTGCAATCCAAAAGGATTAACACAGGGGATCCTATAAAATCTAATAGATTTAAAATGAGCCCTTATGGTAGCTAAATATCGAAGTCTTCGTCACAGCAAAAATATGCCATGAAGTCATACCGACAATCCTTCTTTCCACGAACAATACGAGACTGGAATAGAAGGGAGAACCGATAGAGGTACTCAAGGTACCCTCCGCCACACACCGTCAGGTGACTTGCGGAGTATGGATGTAGATGTAGATGTAGAAGTTCTGTTGTGACACACTTGCCTTGTTACCTGAAAAATACATTTAAAAATAATCTCTCTATGCAGGGGTTAGAACATTCTCTTTCTCCTTCATGTATAATGAAACTGAATTTGATTGCCTCGTGAATGTAGATCTCAAGTGAGCATACTTAAAGATTTAATCAAAGATCAGAGGAATGGAAAATTACTTCGTAACGGTCGTAAAATGTGTACTGACTACGCTTCTATACATGGTGATTCCAGGTTGATGTTACAGACTTTCAAAGATGATGGAGAAGGGTAAATGTATTGATTTGAGATATGGGATGCTGGTCCGGAAACGAAGGAGTCGAAAATTATAGGTGTAAATGGTTCTGATACCCCCGAAAAGTGTGGACCTCTTTCACTGCGACCTCTTTGCTTTCCTTGTTTTGGGAGATGGTAGTACAGACGAAAACAAGAAAAAAATATCCAGTAAACATGGACTCACAAGTCCGTACCTCAAGATCTATGAGCGCTTGTTCATCATCGCTACAGTGAAACGCATCGCCGCTACTGTACCAGTACTCATAACCCTTAATGTATGCACTCAAGAACCCATGTTTATTGGATTTTTTGTTCCTCGTTTTGGTCCATACTATCTCCTCCTACGATATGAAAAGCAAAGACTTAGCAGTAAAAGATGTCCTCTTTTTTCAGGGGTATCGGAACGATTTCCATTTATAGTTTTCGACTCTGTCGTTTCCGGACCTGAGTTCCTTACCTGAGATCAACATCCTTCTCCATCATCCCTGAAAGTCTGTGATATGATCACGCTGTCACACTGCATATTACGCAGAAAATGAATACAAAATCAATTGTCTGACATACAAGTGCCATTCAAACGGATCCGATGACTTTACATCACTTTACATAAACTGGAAAAACCAATATCATGTTAATATTAACATCCACAATACAGAGTGTTTGAAGAAGAACTACCTAGTTTTAACGTGTCCTAGAATCTGTACAAAGTGACATACACCATTCTAGTTTGTGGTGCTTGACTCATCAACTCTCCAAGTTTGGCTCCCCTGCAGTTGGCAGGTCTGCTTGACCTTCAGACGCCGCCAGTGTTATTTTATTTCCTCAGTTCCCTCAGTTCAATCCAGGTGTGCGTGCAGTGCAGTACAGAGCAATTCAGCAACAATGTGTAGTCCGCAACGGAAAGCGCAGAGTGTTATTTGGCTTGTGAAAACTGAGTCAGTTATAACAGTGCGACGCAATTTTAGACGTCAGTATTGTGGTGAACAACCTACAGCAAAAATTATCCGTCATTGGGTAAAGTCTTTCAATGAAACCGGTCGTATTTTAAAAGCAAAATCACCAGGTGGACTGAGAACTTCTGAAAATGTTGTTGAACAGATCCGTGTTTCGTGTGTTTGGAGCCTGATGAATTCATTGTCCAGATGTAGTCTACAATTAGGAGTGCCTAAAGGTACTGTGTATGATGTTGTGCGTAAAACACTTAAGTTGCGCACCTACAAATAGCAACAGTTACGTGAAATAAAACCTACTGATGAAATCGAAAGGTATGAGTTTGCTGTTGACTTTCTACACAGAACTGATGATGACATCAATTTTTTTAAAAATATTTTAGATTCTCTTTTCTGATGAGGCTACATTTCATACCAGTGGAACAGTTAATAGTCATAACTACAGATGTTGGAGGGCAGAGCAACCACATGAAGTTATTCGGCATCAACGGGACTCTCCCAAAGTTAATGTCTGGTGCGGTTTGATGGAAGATCGCATGGTTGGTGCTTTCATTTTTGTAGAAAAGACAATAAATGGGGGTGTTTACTGCGACATGTTGACAGAGCATTTCTTTCCCAAAATGGACGATACTAAGGCTGAAAAGGGGCTTGTGTTTTTCCAGCAAGATGGCGCCCCACCTCACTACATTAACCATTTTGCGTGCGGCTCTTGACACTCGCTTTCCAGGAAGGTGGAAACGCAGGGCTGGCTAATACCTTGGCCACCACGAAGCCCAGACTTAACCCCACTGGACTTTTTCTTTTGGGACCACATAAAAAATGTTGTGTACGGTGAAAAGATCAGAGACATCAATCATTTACGGGGCAGATTCGTCGCGGGGGTTTGGACAGTTACACTTGAAATGTTGGTGAATACATGGCTAGAAGTGGAATATTGTCTCGACGTGTGCAGGGCAACAAATGCTCCCCACATTGACGTCTATTAACATTAAACCAAACTTTAAGGAATTCTCTTTCATGATATGTACTCAATGATTTTTCATTAATTTCCCCATTAAATTTATACTTAAAAATAGGGAGTTCTTTTCTAACACACTGTATTTAATTACTGTAAAACTAATGGCTTGGGAGACTCAGACAAAGGAATAGAAAACAGATATTGTGTTCCATGTGCACAAACCAAATTCTGGAACGAGAAAAGGAATCTAATCTTGCTCAAGGAAAACCATATATAATCACGCAAATGCAGCACTAGCAAGCAAATATCCCTCCATAATGCTGGACGATGTTGCTTCAGTGTGCTGATGTCACTATAACAAGACTTGCGTCTATACTAAATAGTTCATCGCGTCCCAGCAGCAAGGCAGAACGTCTTCATGGCGCAGGCGGAAGTAAAATGTGTGTCCCTTTTCTCCTCCAGCCATCTGGGACCCTCACAACCGATCCTCTTTGACGAACATTTTGTTGGCTCTCTAATCTAGAGCCCGAGCGTACTTAACATATGCCTTTATAGTTTCAACCAAAGGTGAAGTTAATCTGACAGATATAAGACTGACTGTATGTTTCCGATACTTGCAAGTGGCTATCTACACTATCCAGTCCATTACCTTTCCAACTGTCAAAATCTGGAATAGCCACCGCATGCCGCGCGGACCGCTGCGAACCGTGCAGGATGAATGTCCATGAGGCTATGGAAGGTACTGACTGAGACTTGGGGGCCATACTTGGGTGTCAGAGCCTGCTGCGAGAGGTTCTTGACTGATGGGACGAACAGCTTGATCGAAGTGTCCTCACAGATTCTCAACTGGGTTTAAATCCGGGGTGTTTGTGGCCAGGGGAGTACGGTAAACACATACAGTGCTCTTAAAAGCACACAGAGCTGTCCAGCATTTTGCATTGTCCTGCTAGTAGACGTCGTCGTGCTGAGGAAAAGCAAACTACACTACTGGCCATTAAAATTGCTACACCAAGAAGAAATGCAGATGATAAACGGGTATTCATTGGACAAATATATTATACTAGAAATGACATGTGATTACATTTTCACGCAATTTCGGTGCATATATCCAGAGAAATCAGTACCCAGAAAAACCACCTCTGGCCGTAATAACGGCCTTGATACGCCTGGGCATTGAGTCATACAGAGCTTGGATGGCGTGTACAGGTACAGCTGCCCATGCAGCTTCAACACGATACCACAGTTCATCAAGAGTAGTGACTGGCGTATTGTGACGAGCCAGTTGCCCAGCCACCATTGACCAGACGTTTTCAATTGGTGAGAGATCTGGAGAATGTGCTGGCCAGGGCAGCAGTCGAACATTTTCTGTATCCAGAAAGGCCCGTACAGGACCAGCAACATACGGTCGTGCATTATCGTGCTGAAATGTAGGGTTTCGCAGGGATCGAACGAAGGTTAGAGCCACGGGTCGTAACACATCTGAAATGTAACGCCCACTGTTGAAAGCGCCGTCAGTGCGAACAAGAGGTGACCGAGACGTGTAACCGATGGCACCCCATACCATCACGCCGTGTGATACGCCAGTATGGCGATAACGAATGTACGCTTCCAATGTGCGTTCACCGCGATGTCGCCAAACACGGTTGCGACCATCATGAAGCTGTAAACAGAACTTGGATTCTTCCCAAAAAAATGACGTTTTGCCGTTCGTGCAGCCAGGTTTGTCGTTGAGTACACCATCGGAGGCGCTCCTGTCTGAGATCAAGCGTCAAGGGTAACCACAGCCATGGTCTCCGAGCTGATAATCCATTCTGCTGCAAACGTCATCGAACTATTCGTGCAGATGGTTGTTGTCTCGCAAACGTCCCCATCTGTTGACTCAGGGATCGAGACGTCGCTGCACGATCCGTTATAGCCATGCGGATAAGATGCCTGTCATCTCGACTGCTAGTGATACGAGGCCGTTGGGATCCAGCACCGCGTTCCGTATTACCCTCCCGAACCCACCGATTCCACATTCTGCTAACAGTCATTGGATCTCGACCAACACGAGCAGCAATGTGCGATACGATAAACCGCAATCACGATAGGCTACAATCCGACCAATATCAAAGTCGGAAACGTGGTGGTACGCATGTCTCCTCCTTACACGAGGCATCACAACAACGTTTCACCAGGCAACGCCGGTCAACTGCTGTTTGTGTATGAGATATTGGTTGGAAACTTTCGTCATGTCGGCACGTTGTAGGTGTCGCCACCGGCGCCAACGTTGCGTGAATGCTCTGAAAAGCTAATCATTTGCGTATCACAGCACCGTCTTCCTGTAGCTTAAATTTCGCGTCCGTAGCACTCATCTTCGTGGTGTAGCAATTTTAATTGTCAGTAGTGTACTTTAACGATGGGGGCACTCGAACAGTTTACAGACTTAGCCGTTTTCAAAATTCTTTCATACTTGTCCCGAAAGACAATGATCATGCCCTTTCCGACGTCAGGTAAATCGCTCCATTTTCGCATCACGATAACGATTGCAATAATTTCTACGTCTCCCAGACACCTTTTTTTATACGCTCCACTGCCTATGTTGGCATCTACCGTCTGTGAGTGGTTATTGCATATTGACGTCGATACAGGCGGTGAACACATTAATGTGACTGGACCGCTTATATGCCAGAGGTGTACACTTTCCTTTTTAACCTGTCCATGCTTGCGTGGTGGGCAAGCCACTGCTCGTGGTCAGCAAAACGGGCTAGCTGGTTTATTGTTATCCAAGATCAACCCAAGCAGGTTAAAGGAATCTTGCTTGCCTTCTCTTCTGCCTATGATGCTAGGCTGCGCAACAGTATTGCATTTCATTCTATACGCTTCCATTAAAGTGTTATGAGTAGTGCTCATAAGTTTATGAAAAGTTTTTTTAAAATTTTTTTTATACCCAGGTATCACAAGACGCGTCTCAAAGAAACATATTCATCTTGTGTCATTTTAGATCAGAAAATTATGGATTTTATTTGTAGTTTTTTCACTTTTCAGTGTATTTCGGGCTTATTTACTCAGATATCATAGTTTTCTCTTTAACTTCGCCCCATTTCGAGAAGTGGCCATTCTCAGTTCGAATGATCATCATCAGATTGCCTCTGACACACGATTTCCGTAGTAAGCAAAACCATTTCTGAAAGTCGAGAGCCTTTACAATCTGAAAATGTCTATTATACTGCAACGCCAACTAAAGCAATTTTTTGGAAGTCTCGTTTCTGCTACCTTTTCACGTTTCTGGCAAATATGCGCCCGGTTATAACAGTTTTAATTATTATTCTAGCATGTGTATTGTGAGTTCGCTGAATTCATTTAAGTGGCAAAGTATTTCATTCTAAACTCCTCAAATTCCTTTTAGGAAACATGAAGTTCGTTTTTGATATATTCCTAAAAAGTAAGTGCCTGAAAGAAGAAGCTTTTATTTCATCCTAAGTTTTCTTCGCACTGCGTTGTATACCACTACAGTGTGGTTTTTAATATCCACTGAGCCAAATTTTTTTCTTATGTCAGTCAATATTTGCCATAAATTTAGAAAACTTATATACTGCTTAATGGTCTCCAATATTTAGCATACATTTCCACACACTAAGTGTAAGTGCTTTCCAAAATATTTATGGAGTGAGGAAACTGTTGGTGAAATTTACAAACATGTCGTAACATACTCGAGGTTCCCGAACGAGTGTTTAGGAAATTTTTACACAATTTCCATTGCGAGACATCAATCGTTTTATTTGAAGCTGTCTTATAAACGCAGATCAGGTTTTCTCCTAGTGGACTTGGGCTCTGTTTCGTGTCTGATATATATCCCACGGTTTTTAATTTCTCCTCTGTCTCCTGTAAGTGCAGTTTCTTCAATTTTCTGCTCCCACCGTTATGAATAATGAACTGTACACTGAAACTGTCTGCGCAAACATATACCTGGCTAGTCACGTTAGACTGATAAAGCAAGCTTTTGTCACAAGCACAAGGCTGAACCGTCCCGTGAAGCTTTCCAGGGTTGCAGTAACCCAAGTTGGCCCGCTTTAATCTCTCTGATTCAGAACACATGTACTCTCGTGTCCCCGTTGTGGCAGGTTGAGCTGTCGTAATGATTGCCGCGGATGTAGGGGTACGGAGTCTGGAAGGAAAATCTGTACACCTCTGGTATATGGATATGAAATTGTAGTATGAAAGACTTCTGCAACATACGGCTTTCAAACTTGCGATGAACAACCAAATAAAACTACCACAAAATCAGATGAAAAGCTAAGGTTCGTTGAAAGAATTGTATACAGATACAATTCATCCACGGAGGAAGCGGCTTACAAAACGGGTCATTCCATTTTGAATGCTTTTCGTGGAGAGACCGACACTGGACATAATTAATAGAGAAGATCTAAAGAAGAGTGGCACATTTAGTTATGGTTTCTTTTAACAAGTGCGAAGGCGTTATAGAAACGTTCTCTAAACGACACAGGAAATTAAGGGGATCATAGAGGGCTCAGTAGTAAACCTACTACGCACCTTTAAGTGGGTTGTGCAGCATAGATGTTGATATATTTACGGCTATATTCCACCTTTCATGGTGTTGTGCAGGTACTCGACGAACTACTATCTAAGCCCGCGGATCTAGGTGGAAGAAATCCCCACTATTACTAAACCTCCAGAAATGTCTCTGTGTAGCCGGTGAGTCCGTAGATGGTGGTATAAGGGGCGTACAGTACAACTGGCCACGCTTTACCGTCCTAATTTTTCGATAATTAAGCCTGTCCGTCCTTGAACTGACTTAACGAGTCGCTGCGTAGGAATTCTTCCTGCCTGTTATGCTGGAAATACTCTCGTAGTTTTATGTCCACTTGCAGAGCCATAGCAGCGCCGTCGCATTCTGAACACTACTGTCTATATTTTACTTAATGAAGCGGAAAGGAGTTGTTTTAGGCAAATAATTTTTCGCATGGGATTGACATGGTGCGTTTATTTAAGAAACAGAGTAAAATGAACTTGTTCATACTGATTATAAGCAAACTATTAACGGTACGAGTGCATGGTCTACGCTTGACTACAACGAAAGGCCTCTGTCGACGACTGCCGACTATAACGCACAACCAGTAACTTGCGTGTACAATCGGTACAGTTCGTATAAGATCGTGCATCTTCGGTCTTGCCAAAGTCATTCATTTATTGAGCAATATCAACGTTTCCCGGCACTGTAAATTTTCTGAGAGATAGTACTGATGACCCATAGACTTTGCAACATTTGTTAGCAAATATTGATTAATAACAATTAGTTGATCGCCACAGAATAAGTGTACATTCCCTACATATCTCTGTGCTGACGTCACTAGCAATTTCTGCCTCGGCACCTCGGCCCGCTGGTTCTGAATGCGCCAGATGGCCAACCGCCACTGCTGGCCAGCATGGGAACCTACCGTTCCCTCCTTACAAAACTGGAATAAATTAAAATGCGTTCTTATCCACAAAGAAGGGGTACCTTACATAGAGTACACACACACTAACTGTTTTCCATGTGGATTAACAGATTGGCAATACTTGACAACGTTTAAGAAACTCGTCATCAAGTCTCCAACTTTCTTACAAGACTCCAGCAGGATCCTTGAATAGTGCATGGATGGCAAGGAAGGCCAAGAAAATTGTTTGTAACAAGGGACTGTGGTACCTGTGGGCCATATGGGATATCGGCAGACATACGGCTCCGACGTACACTGATCAGCCAAAAGTCATCCAGTCGCTACAGGGGATGAATGGCACTATCGTTTCTACCGCCTACCGTGTCGCATTGTAGTTACTTCCATTTATGAGAACTCGTCGGTTTTGGCAAAAAAATTTTGACTGTTTACATTTCCACGCGTGTCCTATGGAAAATTAACAACGTTGATTACTGTACCAGACAAAAGAGAAGCCATTGCTATGAAGAAGTGCTTGTAGGTAGGTTTCGTTGCCGCTAAAGGAAAACAAAGAATTCGATGTATTTCGTATAACTATTGCAACAAAGTTGCATGAAATGTCGAGTACAAATGATGAAGAACGCATTATTGTGGAAAAATTGATATCGGTTGTACGATTTCATTGACAATTGGGGTTTATTTGTTTGATAGTCTCATTGTAAGTTCTGAATGAAATACTAATTTATCTGAGCAAGACAAAAATCTGATTTGTTACACACCAATGTACACTTCAATGTGCTCTCAGTCAACAAGCGTTTGTTTAAGCTGGAGTACAAATTTCTCTTATTTATTATTCTTTTTAATGGTCAGCATTACAGTCACCTCGGTTTATATGTCCTGCTGCCTAGTAGAGGTCCACCATGGACCCTGATAACTTGTTTCATGCCTGATGGTATAGACGCGTATAAGGCGCGAACAGCGTAGTGGTATAACCATCGACGCTGCATTCACCTGCTTCCAAAGTTCATCTATGGTGGTTGGCACTATGTCACAGCACTGCACCCGTCGTTAGCCCATATCACACATATTCTGGATTGACAGCATACCTGGTAATCTGGCGGACCAGGACATAAGGCCGACTTCCTGTAACACTGAAGAAGGAACGTTTTCGTGCGGCATCATGTGATCGTGCATTGTCTTGCTGAAAAATGGCGTATGGGGTTATGTGCAGAAAGGGTATGGCCATAGGTCGGAGGATGTCATGCACATAGGTCACACTGATCACAGTTACCTGGACATGCACCACCTGCGATTTGTGGCTGTACGCAACAGCACGCCGCACCATAATGCCTTATGTTTTCGCTGTATTTCTTGTGATTCGCCCGAAAACACTACTTGATGCCACCTCTGTCCCCAGCGACTTCGTTCCAAACAGCATTGCCATCTAACATGTTTCTGCACAATCGTCAAAGTTAGGCGCAGATGTACACGACATGCACGTAACTCATGCCATAATAAATGGGGACGGACTGCCAATCCTGATAGTGTACGATGTGTTCCACTGTTCCACTGCTGCGCCAGAGCCAAGGAGGACATAGATGTGTCCTGCAGTGCCCTTCATAATAGCTGTTGATCTTCTCGGGTGGTGGTTTGGGTATTGTGACCTGACCCATCTCGTGGTGTGCTATGACCTTCCCTGAACCATTCTGCACACACCCAATTCTGCACACACCCGTTGCACTGCCGAAACACTTCGTCCCACAAAAGCAGTTTCCCGGAAGGATGCATTACATTCTCTCATGCCAGTAATGTGTCCTCTTTAAATGTCACTGGTTTGACGGTACTGTTCGTGCATACGTCTGCGAGGCATCCTGCATGTCTGCTCAAGTCAGGCTGATCCATTACGTTCGGTTTATACCGACAACGAGAGCCGCAGGCACATTTTACTGGGATGTGCTGTTGCTCTGCGATATCGTGGGCCGACATACTTTAAGTGCTAATCATTTCTGCACAACATACTAATGTACATGCCCTGTGAATATGAATGTCCTGTCTCTAGTCCTCCAGGACGTTCTGTTCTCTTTTTTTTGTGCATGAGTGTATACTCTACACAGTTACTTCCTTTTAACTTGATAGCTAAGACTGGCCTTACAACCCACATATCTGAGTACAATAAAACGTATGTAATACTTACTGGAATTAACTGTACACAAATATTAGAACAGAACTAAAACTGCAAAAAGAAGCAAGAAAAGAACGAACTACTATTGACCCATATAAATAACCAATTTGTAGTACTAGACTTTCGTTCATTGCTATCGCACTTCATTGGTTGATGAGGGTCAAGAGTTCCTTGCGGAACGTATGCGTTTACATTAATGAAGATCGTTTTCGTGACTCCATGCGAACAGCGCTTAGTGGCCGCGCGGTTAGAGACGCCTTGTCACGGATTGCGCGGCCCCTCAGGCCGGAGGTTCGAGTCCTCCCTCGGGCATGGGTGTGTGTGTTGTTCTTACCATAAGTTACTTCAAGTAGTGTGTAAATCTAGAGACCGATGGCCTCATCAGTTTGGTTCCATATGATTCCTCATACATTTGAACATTTTCACTCCATGCGCCCTGAAACTATCCTGATCAATAGTCACTGTGTTGGACAATTTCGGAGTAGGGCTGGACATCAACAACGATTCCGCTGTCGCAATCGAGTCCACGATTCACTGTAACATCTCAGAATCAACACTTCCGTAATCAATTGCTCTAACTCGATGATCAATCTCGAAGACTCAGTTGCCTTTTCTCCGTATGTGTGGTATGTGTAAACAAAACTGCAGCATCTCTACTATATTGGACTGTTTGATTTCCGTATCTGTAATAGCGTGACACGCGAGTCTCACATATTCACCAGTCAGTGACTTGAGCCGATTTTCTTTTCCTATTAGTCTACTGACTGGTTTGCTGCGACCCGCCATGACTTCCTCTGTTATGCTAAACGAATCTCCGAGTAGTTGTTACTAAGTTATTTGTTGGATATATTCGAAACCCTGTCTCCTTCTACAGTCTTTGCTCTCCGATGCACTCTTTCACATCATGGTAGTTAATCACTGCAGTCTCAGACCTTTCATGCTTGATGGGACACTTACGTAACTCTTCAGTAAGAGGCAGTTTTGAACTTTGGAACGTCTGTATCCCGTATCTTTCTAGTGCTAATGTGTAGCGATATGCTTTCGGAACTTGGGAAAAAGTTACGAAACATGGGGTGAATATACAGAAGGCTGCGGCTTGTTCTTATATCTTATATAGTGGGTTTCATAGATATTAGATTAAACCGCCATCTTCTGGTTTCCAAGAATGTCTGAAGTGACGAATTGTCTTTTCTTATATACCATGAACATTGCTTTGAAATATTACTACACACCCCAGTAATTCTACTGGTTCATACATAATTTGTATTTAGTGGCATGTATAAGTTGTAGAAAACTTAGTAGAACGTAGTAAACTTCGGTACCTGATACCTCAAAATCGTCTAGAAATTTTATGTTGAAAATTCGTGTGCAGTATTTTCATGTTTTGCGTTGTCACGAGACTAAATGTTTTGACGCTGATATATATACTTTCTTTCTATACATGCCAACCTGATGAAATCATTTTATAAGCGAATATTTGACACCGAAAATCCTAGGTTCACTTGCAAACATGGACATAGGTTGGCGGGATTCATGTGTCCCGGTGATTTTTAAAATCGGTTAGCTTGAAAATTTTTGGTTCTGAAAGCATATTTTTGATAATAAAGACAGGCAGTTTTCGACATTTTCTTTTTCATATACACGTAAAATAAATTTTAAGCACGAAACGGTTAACTCCTGCCCTGTTATCCCGTCCCTTCCTCTCATCAGTGTTTTACACACTTTCCTTTCCTCACTGGTTCAGCAGAAAAACTCATTTCTTTTCAGCCTAATTTATTTTCCACAATCGTCCACAGCATCACATCCCAAATGCTTTCATTCACTTCTTTGTCGGTTGTCCAATAGCCGATAAAATCGAATGCTCCGAGCGGACATTTTCAGAAATTTGTTTCTCGAAATAAGGCAAATATTTGATATTAGGTAGGAATGCTGTCTTTGCTAGTGTACATTTATGGTTCTCCTAGCTTCATCCGTCAAGTGGTCTTCTACTTACAAGCTAGTAGGTATCAGAATTCCCTTGTTCGTGTATTTCGTTGTCCCCAGTCTCGATATAAAGTTTATCGCTGATCTCATTTCTGTTACTTCTGAACACTTTTTCAAGTCCCTAAAAGCTTTTGTTTATTTTTTAATTAGCTATACGAGCTTGCTTTGCAACGGAAGTCAAAGAAGGCCTTGTGTACCTTTGGTTTTTAGGGTACCTTACATCTGTTGGTAAAAAACAGAACCGTTATGAGATAACTTTGTCAATAAATACGTTTACCTTACCGAAAAAGTCAAATATAAACAAAAACAGTTGAATGAAGCAAAGAATTTAGTTAATTTCGTAATACACAAAGCGAAATGATGAAATCCTTATATCATAACCAAGGAAATTCAGTTGTTGTTTGTGTTCATAAAGAAAAGATTTCGGCGACTAATTATGTCACTGACGTAAAGGCCCGAAAATACCATCAGCGCTATCTATTGGTTTTTCTGGTATACTAAGACACTTGCTGATTTATTTATTTTATTTTACTTTGTGTATTACGATAACTACGCTAAACATCCGAATTGCATACAGGGGAACCACGCAAACTTCCGCTCACCGATTTGATTCGTATTGACAGGATGTGAAGGGTACGACTAGGGCTTCAAAATACGTAAATAGAAAGACGCAACCATCAACGCATTTCTAGGAAGTCGAGTTTGATGATTTTAGGCACATTTGTACTACTTCTGTCCAAAAAATTCTGAATTTTGCCCACAAAATTCTTATTCACTTTTACTTATTGTACGTGGTCTCCGAAATACTCTCCTCCATGACTGACACACCACTCCCAACGCCGTTTCCGTTTCCTGAATCAGTCTTGGTACGCCCCTTGCTGAAATCAGTCGAATGAAGCAAAGCAATTTAGTTAAGTTTGTAATACACAAAGTGAAATCATGAAACCTGCGAATTTTCTTTTACCTCGTCTATCGTTGCACATCTTCATCCTTTCAACGAGGATTTCAACTTTGGAAATAAAACAAAGTCCATAGGGTCCAGGTCAAGAGAGTACAAACGATGAGGCAGCACAGTGATTTCTTTTTTTGTGCAGTAGCCACGCACCAACATGGATGAATTAGCGGGTGCATTATCGTCATGTTAGATCCACGATTTGTCTCGCCAAATTTCAGCCCATTTCTTTCTCATATTTTCTCGCAGACGTCGCAACACGTCCCTCTAGCACCATCGATATGTCACGAATACATGATGAACTAATCCTTCAAAATCAAAGAAAACTGTCAGCATAGCTTTGACATTTGATCTGACCTGACAAGCTTTCTTTGATCTTGAGAAACTTCACCGACCCATTGTGAAGATTGAACCTTGGTCTCAGCATCATAACTGGAGACCATGTCTCATCACCAGTTATGATTCTCTTAAGGAATATCTCTTTCTCATTTGCTCTTTACAGATTTCAAGGCGAAGATCTCTCTGGTGTTGACTCAGCGGGACGAACTTGGCGGTAACACGATGCATTCCAAGTTGCAGGGTGTCAGGATTTCGTGACATAATCAAACTGAAATATTATATTCTTCTGAAATCTCATGGACTGTCAGTCTTCGGTAGGCATGCACAATTTCGTTGCGTTCCTGACATGAGCGTTGTCGGTAGACGTCGAAGGGCATCTTGAGCAACAGTCATCTTCTGCTTCTGTCCGGCCATTTTTAAACCGTGTGAAGCATTCGTAGCACCGTGTATGACTTAATCATTTCATCACCGTTGCTTCCTTCATAATTTGGTGTTCCTCTGTAAAAGTTTAAGTGAGTTAATGCAGACGCGTTGCTCTTTTAACTCTGCCAGTTCGAAATTCGCAAACCGTGCGGCACAATGTTCTACTCTGTACAGCTCTGAACAATAACTAAGAGACATACAACAATGAAACTTCCGGCTATTACACAAACACAGGTGTTGCTGGTATGTCAGCTGCATTTAGCACCGACACATCACTGGGGCGAAATTACAAATGTTCCGGAATTTTTTGAACATACTTTTATTGGCCGCTAGCATTCAAGGAGTCAGGAGCTCTGCCGGTAAGTGGTTAGCTTCATAAACCCTAGTTCCCTGGATCGATTCTGGCTACCAGTACCTCTTTTCTTTTTCCTTTTATTTTCTTCTTTCGTTATTCTGCCAACGTGCGGTATTAAAGAAATCCGTCCCAAATGTACACCACTGGTGCAGCCTTGCGGCGTTTACTTTTACATGTGTGTGCATCATCGGAAAGAATAGACATGTAGCTTCTAGAGAAGACTGCAGAAAATTCCAGTCAGTCGTACACCATTAGCCGTCCATACCAATACATGGCGATATACTTCGATATGCTTGGTACGTCGCTAAACAGTGATGACTGAGATCAGTTTATGACCGTAATTAAAGTCTGCTTTGAAACAGACACACATGGAAAAATGATACGCATCCAAAAAACCGAGCGAGGTGGGGAAGTGGCTAGCACACTGGACTCGCATTCGGGAGGACTACGGTTCAGTCCCGAGTCCGGCCATACTGATTTAGGTTTTTCGTGATTTCCCTAAATCACTCCAGGCAAATGCCGGGATGGTTCCTTTGAAATGGCACAGCCGACTTCCTTCCTCGTCCTTCCCTAAAACGATGAGACCGATGACCTCGCTGTCTGGTCTCCTCCCCCGAACAACCCAACCCAACCCAAAAAATTTAGCCTTTGTGAAAAGTGCTTTATGTCGCAATAATTATTATTTTCCAAGTTTTTGCAATCAGTATCACGCTGATTCGTGAAGTGCTCCATAGGTTACATATTACGCTTGTCACAAATATACACTCCTGGAAATTGAAATAAGAACGCCGTGAATTCATTGTCCCAGGAAGGGGAAACTTTATTGACACATTCCTGGGGTCAGATACATCACATGATCACACTGACAGAACCACAGGCACATAGACACAGGCAACAGAGCATGCACAATGTCGGCACTAGTACAGTGTATATCCACCTTTCGCAGCAATGCAGGCTGCTATTCTCCAATGGAGACGATCGTAGAGATGCTGGATGTAGTCCTGTGGAACGGCTTGCCATGCCATTTCCACCTGGCGCCTCAGTTGGACCAGCGTTCGTGCTGGACGTGCAGACCGCGTGAGACGACGCTTCATCCAGTCCCAAACATGCTCAATGGGGGACAGATCCGGAGATCTTGCTGGCCAGGGTAGTTGACTTACACCTTCTAGAGCACGTTGGGTGGCACGGGATACATGCGGACGTGCATTGTCCTGTTGGAACAACAAGTTCCATTGCCGGTCCAGGAATGGTAGAACGATGGGTTCGATGACGGTTTGGATGTACTGTGCACTATTCAGTGTCCCCTCGACGATCACCAGTGGTGTACGGCCAGTATAGGAGATCGCTCCCCACACCATGATGCCGGGTGTTGGCCCTGTGTGCCTCGGTCGTATGCAGTCCAGATTGTGGCGCTCACCTGCACGGCACCAAACACGCATACGACCATCATTGGCACCAAGGCAGAAGCGACTCTCATCGCTGAAGACGACACGTTTCCATTCGTCCCTCCATTCACGCCTGTCGCGACACCACTAGAGGCGGGCTGCACGATGTTGGGGCGTGAGCGGAAGACGGCCTAACGGTGTGCGGGACCGTAGCCCAGCTTCATGGAGACGGTTGCGAATGGTCCTCGCCGATACCCCAGGAGTGGCGGTGCGGTCCCCTACGGCACTGCGTAGGATCCTACGGTCTTGGCGTGCATCCGTGCGTCGCTGCGGTCCGGTCCCAGGTCGACGGGCACGTGCACCTTCCGCCGACCTCTGGCGACAACATCGATGTACTGTGGAGACCTCACGCCCCACGTGTTGAGCAATTCGGCGGTACGTCCACCCGGCATCCCGCATGCCCACTATACGCCCTCGCTCAAAGTCCGTCAACTGCACATACGGTTCACGTCCACGCTGTCGCGGCATGCTACCAGTGTTAAAGGCTGCGATGGAGCTCCGTATGCCACGGCAAACTGGCTGACACTGACGGCGGCGGTGCACAAATGTTGCGCAGCTGGCGCCATTCGACGGCCAACACCGCGGTTCCTGGTGTGTCCGCTGTGCCGTGCGTGTGATCATTGCTTGTACAGCCCTCTCGCAGTGTCCGGAGCAAGTATGGTGGGTCTGACACACCGGTGTCAATGTGTTCTTTTTTCCATTTCCAGGAGTGTAGATACAATAACATGATCAAATGACTGTACTGATTTAACTGAAAGCTGTCGCTTGTGTTTCTTTCATTTCCAAACTCAATACGAAAAAAAAATTTATCCTTCTTTCAGCGTGAATATTACGTAAATAATAAATTAGTTATTAAAAACTAATAACGTGCACGGTTCTAATAAATATTTAGTTGGAATTGCGTTGTAATGGAAAAACATACTAGCAGCGAGATTCGAACAAGAGATCTCAGGCTTATGAATCTACACGCTTACCCATCGGTTGCGGAATGCTTGAACATTTGAGACGATGCAAAGTTCGTTATATTAAAGCACGTCTGCAATTTTTAAACTCGTCCCTCTCTATACCGGTTGAGAGCTGTGTCTTGCTGTTTACATTTGTTGATCGCCTAGTCATATCATACTCGCCCTGTCAGAATGAATTAAATCAGTAATAGCAAGTTCGTACAGTCCCCTTGTAAGCGGGGCAAATCCTAAAGATTTAAATAACATTATCTTTTTTCCGTGATCCGATTTTGATGAAATGAAGCCTATAGGTTGCCCCACGGTTACAAAATCATCTCTAAAAACCTCATGATAATTCGTGTACTAGTTTTGGAGATTAAAGTGTTCAAACGGACTGGCAAGAGGGCTTTACAGTTATAATGTAAGTGTATATATAGCTACAGAAATATATAGTTACACCAGAGAATTGAGCAATTACACGCTACACTTATATCATGATGGAGAAAAGAAGCAATTCGTCTCTCAGCAGAAACTGGATACTTGCTTGCAATGTTCGCTGGAACTACACTCATTTTCAGAAAAAAAGAAAAAAAACAGAACACCTTGACGACTGGACGTAGAACATTCATATTCACAGGACAAGTGCATTTGCATTTTCTGTAGAAAAGATTAGAATTTGAATCATGCCAGCCCACGTGTTCAAGGTCGACAGCGATATCGTAGCCCAACACGACTTACCGATAAGATGCGCCTGTGGTTCTCGTTGTTGTTATGAACCGAAGGTTTAAGGAAGGAAAATAATACCGGTTACTAGGAGGAAAGGGTACACAGACCCTTCTGGAGGAAGAATCTATTCTACACCTTATCTAAATACTGATAATAATTCTGAAATGGGTGGAATATAGTGCGAGTATGGCTTGATCTGACGTGCAGGATGCATCGCAGATGTACAGTCAAATCAGTGAGTTTGAAAGAGGGAGCATTATTGGCATGTGAGAATGTGATGCAGCCATCCGGGAAACTGCTGTTTGTTTGGGCACATCGTGCCGTATCAGTCGTGTGAGGGTGGTATGGGTTCGTCCGCGGCGTCCACTTCTCCACCATGTGCAGAAACATGCTAGACGGCAACGGTAACAACGTCGCTGTCAGGAATAGTATCAGATAGTGTTTTCGGACGAACTCAGGTTCTGTTTGTTTGAAAATGACGGCCGCACTTTGGTTCACCGCAAACAGGGGGAGCGGAATCACAGTGACTGCATTCGCACAAGATATTCAGCACCAGCTCGAGGCCTTACGGTGAGGGGTGCTATTGGGTGCAACCACAAATCGCAGTTGTTGCGTGCGAAGGCGCTATGGCCAGTATGACCTTGTGAACTCCCCCTCCTAATCGTCCTATTGGATAGCGATATAACTGTCCGTGATCGCGCATGTCTAACAAAATTTTACAGAGAATAACTCTGTCTTTAAGGAAGGAAAATAATACCGGTTAGTAGGAGGAAAGTGTACAACAGACCCTTCTGAAGGAAGAACCTATTCTAAACCTTATCTAAATACTGATAATAAGTTTTAAATGGGTGGAATATACTGCAATCGCTCACGAACAAGACAGGGACAAAGGGTACCTCGTAATATGTAATATAAAAAAAAAGGAAAATACTGATTAGCAAAACGAGGATTATTAAATTGTCGCCAACCCACTATAGCAATGAATATCCAGAATCCTAAGAAAGGTAATGAGAAAGAAAATTTAGTAAATAATCACTGGCGTGACAACAGAAGGTTGTCACGGTTTTTCACAACAAAGTAATTCACGAGAAAAAAAAATGGATTCGAAAACACTGAGTTTGCAGTTACTTAACCCGAAACACTACATTTTGAAATCGAAGTTAAATAAAGTTGCTGGTCAAATAAATGACTGTAACTAAAACATTGTTAAATATAAAAAAATATTTTAGTAACCTCAGCGTAACCTAATGAAAGATTTGGAAAAAGGGAAGCAATTTACTTTTAATTATTGGAAGACTGAATTGAATTTACGTTATGCAGAAGAGAAACTGATTTTACTCGTAACATAAGAACAATAAAGTTACTCACCTAGCTAAGTACAGAATAAATGAAACTCAGCAATTTTAATTTGTACTGTATCTTTAGCGATTAGTTTTGCGAGTGAAATTTTGCGTTACTTTAAGTGAGTGAAGTTAATACTCAAAATGGCAAATCCGTCAAGCATTAGTTATGGAATACAAGAATTAACAGCTACTGAGGAAGCAAAATTTAGACTGAGACTAGTCATTAGCACACAAAGAAAACTATCAGTAAATAATTTACCTACGTCTACATTTACGTGATTACTCTGCTATTCACAATTAAGTGTCTGGTAGAGGGTTCAATGAACCACTTTCAAGCTGTCTCTACCGTTCCACTCCCGAACGGTGCACGGGAAAAACGAGCACGTAAATTAATCTGTGTGAGCCCTGGTTTCTCTTCTTTTATCGTAATGATCATTTCTCCCTTTGTAGGTAGCTACCAACTGAATGTTTTCGCAATCGGAGGAAAAAACTGGTGTTTGAAATTTTATAAGAAGATCGCGTCGCAATCAAAAACGCCTTTGCTTTAATGATTTCCACTCCAATTGACGTATCATGTCTGTGGCACTATCTCTTCTATTTTGCGATAATACAAAACCTGCCGACCTTCTTTGAACTTTTTCGATGTCATCCGTCAGTCCCACCTTATGCGGATCCCACACCGCACAATACTCTAGAATAGGGCGGACAAGCGTGGTGTGAGCAGTCTCTTTCGTAGATGTGTTGCACCTTCTAAGTGTTCTGCCAATGAATCACAGTCTTTGATTTGCTCTACCCACAACATTACCTATGTGATCGTTCCAGTTTAGGTTATTTGTAATTGCAATCTCTAAGTATTTACTTGAATGTACAGCCTTCAGATTAGTGTGACTTTTCGCATAATCGAAATTTAGTGGATTTCCTGCAGTACTCATCTGAATAACTTCAAACTTTTCTTTATTCTGGGTCAATTGCCACTTTTCGCACCACACAGATATGCTTACATAAATCATTTTGCAATTCGTTTTGGTCATTTGATGACTTTACACGACGGTTAATGACAGCATCATCTGCAAATAATCTTAGAGGGTTACTCATATTGTCTCCTATGTCGTTAATACACATTAGGAACAATAGAGGGCCTACAACACTTCCCTGGAGAGCGCCGGATATTTCTTACGTTTTACTCGATGAATCTTCGTCTACCACCACGAACTCTGACCTTTCTGACAGGAAATCACGAATCCAGTCCACAACTTAGGCGATATTCCATAGGCACGCAGTTTGATTAGAAGACACTTGTAAGTAACGGTGTCGAAAGCCTTCTGGAAATCTAAAAATATGGAATAAATTTGACATCCCCTGTCGATATCATTATTTCATGATTATAAAGAGCTAGTTGTGTTTCACAAGAACGATGTTGCCTAAATCCGTGCTGACTATGTCTCAATAAATTGTTTTCTTGGAGGTAATTCATAATGTTCGAATACAGTATATATGTTCCAAAACCCTACTGCAAATCGAAGTTAGTGATAAGGGTCTATAATTCAACGGATTACTCCGGTTTCCCTTTTTGGTTATTGGTCTGACTTGAGCAATTTTCCAGTCTTTAGGTACGGAAGTTTCTGTGAGCGAGCGGTTGAATATAATAGCTAAATATGGAGCTACTGTATCACCTACTATGAGAGGAATCTCACTGGTATGCAACCTGCACCCGAGGTCTTGCTCTATTGATTTAAGCTGCTTTGCTACAATGAGGATATCTACCACTCTGTTTCTCATCTTCGCAGCTGTTCTTGATTGGAATTCAGGAATATTTACTTCGTCCTCTTTGGTGAAGGAGTTTCGGAAAACCGAGATTAATAACTCTACTTTAGTGGCATTCTCATCCGTGACTTCACCGTTGTTATAGTGCAGTGAGGGTATTGATTGCGTCTTGCTGCTGGTGTGCTGATGTATGACCAGAATCTCTTTGGGTTTTCTGCCATATTCCGAGACAGAGTTTCGTTGTGGAAATTACTAAAAGCATCTCGTATTGAAGCACGTGCTACATTTCGAGCTTCTGCAAAACTTTGCGAAGCTTGATGATTTTGCGTTCTTTTAAATTTGGCTTGCTTTTTTCGTTGCTTCTGCAACAGCGATCTGACCCGTTTTGTGTACCATGGGGAATCAGTACCACACTTATTAATTTATGTGGTATATATCTCTCAATTGCTGTCGATACTATCTCTTTGAGATCATTCCGCATTTTTTCTATGCTTATATGGATAGGAAGGTGTGGAGACCACCTCTTAAAAAGGCGTTAAGAGCATTTTTATCAGCTTTTCTAAATAGATGTACTTTGGATTTCATTTTGATGGTAGTACGTGTTACTGTATTCAGCCTAGCAGCAGTTGCCTTGTGGTCGCTAATCCCTGTATTCGTCATGATACTCCATATTTGTGCATGGTTATTTGTTGCTAAGAAGTCAAGTATGCTTTCGCAGCCATTTATGCTTCGAGTGGGCTCATGAACTAATTGTTTAAAATAATTTTCTGAGAAAGCAATCAGTACGATTTCGGATGAGGTTTTATGCCTGCCACCGGCTATGAATGTATGATTTTTCCAAGATGTCTACGGTGGGTTGAAGTCGCCACCGACTACAATTGCACGAGTGGGGTACCTGTTTGAAGTGAGACAGGCTTTCCTTGAACTGTTCAGCAACTATATCATGTGAGTCGGTGGCTCGGTAAAACGATGCAGTTAATAGTTTAGTCCGATTGTCAAGTGTAACCCGTACCCATACTATTTCGCAGGAACTATGTAATTCAATTTTACTACAAGGCAAACTACTTTCCGTATCTATAACTATTAGAGCTTTAGTGATTTCTATTAGTGCTTGGAGCTCTGGTTCCTTGGTTCAATTGGCTCTGAGCACTAGGGGACTCAACTGCTGTGGTCATCAGTCCCCTAGAACTTAGAACTACTTAAACCTAACTAACCTAAGGACATCACACACATCCATGCCCGAGGCAGGATTCGAACCTGCGACCGTAGCAGTCGCACGGTTCCGGACTGCGCGCCTAGAACCGCGAGACCACCGCGGCCGGCTCTGGTTCCTTCCCAACACAGCTACGACAATTTACAACTACAGTACCGATCGTTTCTACAACTACCTTCCTATTTTTTACCTGCCTCCTTTTAGACGGACGCCTTTCTGTGGTTTCCTGAGAACCTCTAATCTAAAAAACAGCCCATTCCCTTCTACACAGCCACCGCTACCCATGTAGCTGCTTTCTGTGTGTAATGGACTCCTGACCTATTAAGCGGAACCCGGAAACCCACCACCCGATGACGCAAGTCAAGGAATCTGCAGCCTACAAGGTCACAGAACCGCCTGTGCCTCTGATTCAGATCCTCCAATCGGCTCTGCACTAAAGGACCACAGTCGGTTCTGTCGACGATGCTGCAGATGGTGAACTCCGCCTTAATCTCGCAAGCAAGACTGGCAGACCATTTCCGCTAGACGCCTGAAACTAGAGAGAATCTCCTCCGGTCGAAAGCGACACCCGTCACTGGTACCGACATGGGCCACCACCTGAAGTTGACTGCACCCTGTACTCGACATGGCACCCTTCCCACGTCCGGAATGACGCCCACCGGTACGCACACGGAGTGCACACTGGCAGCCATGTTCCTAAAGGGCCCCATTACGCACTTAACGTTGGAGCTCCAATTTACAGTTTTCAGATTTTGACGACACTTGATGACTGCATGGAAAGGGAAGTTACTCTGCTTGGTCATAATGTCTGGGGACAATGACAAGGGCCCTACAAATTTTAACTATTGCAGATTATTATTGATGGAAGTTAGTCGAAGTTTGTGGAAGAAATGACACTAGGTAATGCCTGTACATTATTAGGTATAGATGTCAGTTAACGGTCTTACATTGTTGTAGCTGAGCAGATGACGAAGAATGTAGCCGACAACATTGCTGAGCCGCTGTTGGTTGAGAATCACTTGTCGCCTCCAGAGCGAGGCATGATTATGGGACAAACTTGGAGCTTCCTCTGCACGTTTACTCCCACCGTGCACTCAATACTCGCGGGTTAACGAATTAGGCGCTTCAGTCTGGAACCGCGCAACCGCTACGGTCGCAGGTTCGAATCCTGCCTCGGGCATGCATGTGTGTGATGTCCTTAGGTTAGTTAGTGTACTGGTTGGTAGGACAGCTTGGCTGTGGAAGTGGAAGGGTAGCCCACAACATAGACAGACAACAGTATTCAAAGCATGACAAGCACCCAAGCTTTAATGATCTTCCAGCAATAAAGGCTCTTAACAAATCTCAATTAAGCAAGGACATAAACTTGGTTACAAACATATGTTAACCTTCAACCAGTGAACAATCGCAATAAAGAATTACCAATCAATAAAACGTAGATAAAGGACTGCTTTACAAGAATGCTTAAGTTAAGTAAAATCATTAAAACTAAGTTACAAATTTTATGTTAAGCTTCAACAGGTGAATAACCCCAATAAAGAATTCTCATTTAAATAAAACATAGATAGGAAAAGGCCTTACCAAAATGCTTGAATTGTGTAAAATCATGAAAAGCTGAGTTACAACTTTTCTCACAAACTACTTAGGAATTTACAGCAAATAAACAAGTTCGATCTGTTTAACCAGAAGGTAACTGCCAAGTCCAAGCGACCGAAGCCACTCAGAGCGGACGACCGCCCCAACACTAGACATCAACCGACATCGTCACGGCTCAGTGGCCACCGTGCTAAAACAGACTAACGATTCGGTAAGCGACCGACAGCAACACAGGAGTAACAGTGGCTGAAAGTCGGCGTACGCCTTACGAAACACGGCACACCCTGAAGCGGGAGCAGGCACAGCTGACTAGCGGCCATACAACCGCGAGCAAACAAATCTCACGCCGTCTGTACTAACGCGGGAACAAGACGCCACGCGCAAAGCAGCAACCGCGCCTACCCCTCGACCACAGAATGTGCCCTGTCTCCTTGTCTATGGTAATACAATTTATAGCACACAAGAAACGATTTAATAATGGCATTAGTTCAACGCAAGATCAGTTAACAGTTAGGTCCAGTAAAGATTTACCAACGGATTTACCTTCAAACCAACTTCCGCACCACAGGCGGAAATTAGTAAACTTGGCATAAGTTGTATGATTAAATGATGATGGCGTCCTCTTGGGTAAAATATTCCGGGGGTAAAATAGTCCCCCAATCAGATCTGCGGGCGGGGACTACTCAAGAGGACGTTGTTATCAGAAGAAAGAAAATTGGCGTTCTACGGATCGGAGCGTGGAATGTCAGATCCCTTAATCGAGCAGGTAGGACAGAAAATTTAAAAAGGGAAATGGATAGGTTAAAGTTAGATATAGTGGGAATTAGTGAAGTTCGGTGGCAGGAGGAACAAGACTTTTGGTCAGGTGAATACAGGGTTATAAATACAAAATCAAATAGAGGTAATGCAAGAGTAGGTTTAATAATGAATAAAAAAATAGACGTGCGGGTAAGCTACTACAAACAGCATAGCGAACGCATTATTGTGGCCAAGATAGACACGAAGCCCACGCCTACTACAGTAGTACAAGTTTATATGCCAACTAGCTCTGCAGATGATGAAGAAATTGATGAAATGTATGATGAGATAAAAGAAGTTGTTCCGATAGTGAAGGGAGACGAAAATTTAATAGTCATGGGTGACTGGAATTCGAGTGTAGGAAAAGAGAGAGAAGGAAACATTGTAGGTGAATATGGATTGGGGCTAAGAAATGAAAGAGGAAGCCGTCTGGTACAATTTTGCACAGAGCTTAACTTAATCATAGTTAACACTTGGTTCAAGAATCATAAAAGGAGGTTGTAAACATGGAAGAATCCCGGAGATACTAAAAGGTATCAGATAGATTATATAGTGGTAAGATAGCGATTTAGGAATCAGGTTTTAAATTGTAAGACATTTCCAGGGGCAGATGTGGACTCTGACCACAATCTATTCGTTATGAACTGCAGATTAAAATTGAAGAAACTGCAAAAAGGTGGGAATTTAGGGAGATGGGACCTGGATAAACTGACTAAACCAGAGGTTTTACAGAGTTTCAGGGAGAGCATAAGGGAACAATTGACAGCAGTGGGAGAAAAAAGTACAGTAGAAGAAGAATGGGTAGCTCTGAGGGATGAAGTAGTGAAGGCAGCAGAGGATCAAGTAGCTAAAAAGACGAGGGCTAGTAGAAATCCTCGGGTAACAGAAGAAATATTGAATTTAATTGATGAAAGGAGAAAATATAAAAATGCAGTAAATGAAGCAGGCAAAAAGGAATACAAATGTCTCAAAAATGAGATCGACAGGAAGTGCAAAACGGCTAAGCAGGGATGGCTAGAGGACAAATGTAAAGATGTAGAGGCTTATCTCACTAGGGGTAAGATAGATACTGCCTACAGGAAAATTAAAGAGACCTTTGGAGGAAGGAGAACTACTGGCATGAATATCAAGAGCTCAGATGGAAACCCAGTTCTAACCAAAGAAGGGAATGCAGAAAGATAGAAGGAGTATATAGAGGGTCTATACAAGGGTGATGTACTTGAGAATAATATTATAGAAATGGAAAAGAATGTAGATGAAGATGAAATGGGAGGTACGATACTGCGTGAAGAGTTTGACAGAGCACTGAAAGACCTGAGTCGGAACAAGGCCCCGGGAGTAGACAACATTCCATTAGAACAACTGACAGCCCTGGGAGAGCCAGTCCTGACAAAACTCTGCCATCTGGTGAGAAAGATGTATGAGACAGGCGAAGCACCGTCAGACTTCAAGAAGAATATAATAATTCCAATCCCAAAGAAAGCAGGTGTTGACAGATGTGAAAATTACCGAACTATCAGTTTAATAAGTCACAGCTGCAAAATACTAACACGAATTCTTTACAGACGAATGGAAAAACTGGTAGAAGCCAACATCGGGGAAGATCAGTTTGGATTCCGTAGAAATATTGGAACACGTGAGGCAATACTGACCTTACGACTTATCTTAGAAGAAAATTAAGGAAAGACAAACCTACGTTTCTAGCATTTGTAGACTTAGAGAAAGCATTTGACAATGTTGACTGGAATACTCTCTTTCAAATTCTAAAGATGGCAGGGGTAAATTACAGGGAGCGAAAGGCTATTTACAATTTGTACAGAAACCAGGTGGCAGTTATAAGAGTCGAGGGACATGAAAGGGAAGCAGTGGATGGGAAGGGAGTGATGTTGTGTCTAGACAAGACAGCCTAGACACAATGAGAGGAAGCCGAAAGGCACGCGCTAAGTTAAAGCAGGGTGCGTGTGGTCTGAAACAGAATACGTAATGAATGCTATAAAGAAAAGTATGTAGCTTCTGGAATACTTAACTTTAATCCATCCTTTTGGTACATCTGGAGATTGTGGCGATACAAGTGAGACTCTATAGATACATGCAATGTTATTGCAATTTTGTCATATGATGACATATTGGAGACCGTGGCTGTTTTTGAAGACAAATGATGATCGTGTTAGGACAGCAACCAGCCACAAATTTACTTTGAGTTCCTTTATTCAAAGGAAACCGTTACCGGTTTCGAATCGTTGCGATTCATCATCAGACGGTTTACACGCTTTCTTTCTACATTTGGTGTGCTTTTACAGGTTAATTGTCCTAAAATATAAATAAAACACAATTACAAACACGCCACACACAGATGCAATGTTACTAATGGTGCCTTGCTAGGTCGTAGCCATTGACTTAGCTGAAGGCTATTCTAACTATTGGCTCGGCTAATGAGCAATGCTTCGTCCATGTAGTCGCTAGCAAAGTCGTCCGTACAACTGGGGCGAGTGCTAGTCCGTATCTCGAGACCTACCTTGTGGTTGCGCTCGGTCTGCGATCACACAGTGGCGACACGCGGGTCCGACATGTACTAATGGACCGCGGCCGATTTAAAGCTACCAACTAGCAAGTGTGGTGTCTGGCGGTGACACCACATTCCTCCCCCGCAAATCGGCGAATCAATGGATCCTCGATCTGAGACTTTGACAAAGGCCATTGCGTAGCAACAAAACGCAAAACGGTAGCAAGGACCGGGTCAGCAGCCGTGGCTGTAGCCTCACGACGAAAATCAATCGGAAACGATTCGACCACTGCATCGGTTTCCGAATCAATGAACATGCAAGCAAGTTCGGAAGAATCGAATGCTCTATCCTCAGCAACAGGCAAACGGGACAACGCATCGGCGTTTCCGTGCTTAGCAGTGGACCGATACAAGATATCATAGCGGTACTGCGAGAGGAAAATAGACCAGCGAATGAATTTCTGCTCTGTACGCGGAGAAACAGGCTTGTTCGGATGAAAAAGCGACGTCAAAGGTTTGTGGTCTGTGATGATGGTAAAGTGACGACCATACAAGAAATCATGGAACTTAGTAACACCAAACACGAGAGCCAAAGCTTCTTTCTCTATCTGTGAATAATTTCGTTGTGCAGACGAGAGCAATTTTGACGCAAAGGCAATAGGGCGATCATGCGATCCATCTTTGTGCGCAAGCACAGCACCGATCCCGAAATCCGATGCATCTACCATCAACAAAAGGGGCTTCTGGGGATCGAATGGCGTAAGGCAAGTATTAGAAAGCAACGCCGATTTCAACTGGCGAAAGGCGCGTTCGCAGTCCGTCGTCCAGACGAACGGAACACCTGTACGGCGTAAGCGATGAAGCGGAGATGAAATGGAAGAGGCATTGCGCACATTCACTCACACCTTGTGATTCTAAATCGTGTAATGTTCTTGCGACCTCATCACGCAATGCGTGGGGAACATTGCGCGCTCTGAAAAATTTCGGTTGCGCGTTGACTTTCAGTTCCAAATGGGCTTTATAGTTCTGAGCGCAACCTAAGCCCGGTGCAAAAATGTCTGCAAATTCTTCACATAGCCGAGAAACACTGGCGGAAGGCACAGTCTGATTCACTGATAGGACCTGATTTACAATAGACAGGTTAAACAATTGAAATAAATCTAAACCAAACAAGTTCACTGCAGTAGAAGAACGAAGAACGTAAAATGACACAAGCTTGGTTTGTCCCTTGTATGTTGCAAGAAGGCTGCACTGTCCTAACACAGGGATATTCTGACCTGAATAACTATTTAACTTAACATTTGCGGCACGCAATGGAGGTTTGCCCAGTTGTTTGTACGTGTCATGATTGAGCAATGAAACTGCAGCTTTGGTATCGAGCTGGAATGGTATGACCGTGCCATTAAAGTCCATATCTACAAAAAGTTTATTGTCCTACTGACGACAAGAGCGACCGTCTCGTGCAATTTGAACTGATACAGGTACAGCATCACTTGCTAATTGACGTGATTTCCGGCGACGTCGACGCACAGTATTTGTGGGACGAACACTGTCACTGTTAGAGACAGTGGCACTGGATACAGTGGAATTAACTACATGAATGTCCATGGGTGAAGGTCCACGAGCCTGAGTGTCCTTGGTTCGATTCCGGCGCGAAGCAAAGGGCGTGGAATGATTAAGAGTGTCTGATCTGAGCTTTTTCTGGCAAACACTTTGAACATGTCCTTTCTTATGACAGAAAAAGCAAATAGCTTGGCGTAACGGGCAATTTTCACGCGAATGTCTAGTAGCACACCACGGGCATGATTTCACTGCATTTGTATGCTGGCGCAGCACACCTGGTTTAGAGCATGGCGGCAGCTGCGCGGACGTGTGCGAGGGCAGTTTACCGGGTCGTGCAGCGCGCCCGGCGGGCCGGTTAATGTTACACACGGCTGGCGAAGTTGCAAATGATTCCTGAGCAAAGTCAAGCGTGTCTTGTCTATCCAATATGTCTATCACTTGCTGAAGGGAGGGATTAACTAGTTTCAAAATCTGTTCCCGTATGCGAACATCAGAAACGTTCCGTGCTATTGCATCACGTACCATAGTATCCGAATAAGGGAGTCCACATTCACACTCAAAAGCCCAATCCCTTGTAAGGCCTTGCAGTGTTGCAACCCACTCCCTATTAGTGTGACCGGCCGTACGTTTTGTACGAAAGAACATATACCTTTTTGCAACGACATTGACTGTGTCTTTGAAATAGGCATCTAAAGCAGACAAAATTTCTTCGTAGGACAGAGTTGCTATGTCGTGTCGGGGAAACAATTTCACTATCACACGGTAGGTGGACACACCGACGCAGGATAATAAGTGAGGCTGCCGCTCATTACCTTGAATTCTGTAGGCGGCGAGATGAAATCCAAACTGGCGTGACCACTCCGTCCATGTTTCCTTAGCTGGTTCATAGGGCCTAAAAGGCGGTGCAACTGCGAGTTGTGGCTGCGGTAGCGGTGAAGCGGGGGCGGCCGCATCGTTTTGCAGTGCACGTTGACCCTGGACGAGCTGTCCAAGAGCATCCAATGACGCCTGCGTCTGCTGATTCTGCAAGCAATAAAATTCGGACAGTACATCTGGCGAAGCCATGACACAAGTAAATGTAAGCAATTAGAAAGAACAAGACCCTTTCCGTTGACTCGTCGCCAAAAATAGTTGCGTCTAGACAAGACAGCCTAGACACAATGAGAGGAAGCCGAAAGGCACGCGCTAAGTTAAAGCAGGGTGCGTGAGGTCTGAAACAGAATACGTAATGAATGCTATAAAAAAAGTACGTAGCTTCTGGAATACTTAACTTTAATCCATCCTTTTGGTACATCTGGAGATTGTGGCGATACAAGTGAGACTCTTTAGATACATGCAATGTTACTAATGGCGCCTTGCTAGGTCGTGGCCATTGACTTAGCTGAAGGCTATTCTAACTATTGGCTCGGCTAATGAGCAATGCTTCGTCCATGTAGTCGCTAGCAAAGTCGTCCGTACAACTGGGGCGAGTGCTAGTCCGTATCTCGAGACCTGCCTTGTGGTGGCGCTCGGTCTGCGATCACACAGTGGCGACACGTGGGTCCGACATGTACTAAAGGACCGCGGCCGATTTAAAGCTACCACCTAGCAAGTGTGGTGTCTGGCGGTCACACCACAAGTGAGACAGGGTTGTAACCTCTCCCCGATGTTATTCAATCCGTATACTGAGCAAGCAGTAAAGGAGACAAAAGAACATATCGGAGTAGGTATTAAAATCCATGAGAAGAAATAAAAACTTTAAGGTTCGCCGATGACATCGTAATTCTGTCAGAGATAGCAAAGGACTTGGAAGAGCAGTTGAACGGAATGGACAGTGTCTTGAAGGGAGGATGTAAGATGAACATCAACAAAAGCAAAACGAGGATAATGGAATGTAGTCGAATTAAGTCGGGTGATACTGAGGGAATTAGATTAGGAAATGGGACACTTAAAGTAGTAAAGGAGTTTTGCTATTTGGGGAGCAAAATAAATGATGATCGTCGAAGCAGAGAAGATATCAAATGTAGACTGGCAATATCAAGGAAAGCGTTTCTAAAGAAGAGAAATTTGTTAACATCGAGTATAAATTTAAGTGTTAGGAAGTCGTTTCTGAAAGTATTCATATGGACGATAAATAGTTTGGACAGGAAGAGAATAGAAGCTTTCGAAACGTGGTGCTACAGAGGAATGCTGAAGATTACGTGGGTAGATCACATAACCAATGAGGAGGTATTGAATAAAATTGGGGAGAAGAGGAATTTGTGGCACAACTTGACGAGAAGAAGGGACCGGTTGGTAGGACATGTTCTGAAGCATCGAGGGATCACAAATTTAGCGCTGGAGGGCAGCGTGGAGGGTAAAAATCGTAGAGGGAGACCAAAAGATGAATACACGAAGCAGATTCAGAAGGATGTAGGTTGCAGTAGGTACTGGGAGATAAAGAAACTTGCACAGGATAGAGTAGCATGGAGAGCTGCATCAAACCAGTCTCAGGACTGAAGACCACAACAACATCAACAAAACAAGTTTTCACCAGACCGATAAGGAAGAAATCAAATTAAACAGTTGCCGAAAATACAGTCACGATACGCAAGCCCTTCAAGACCTTGCTATCTTACTCACAGTTATCATTAACGGCGAAACATGCACAAATGAATGACAAGAAATTCACCATTGAGAGCAAAAAACAACACACGACAAAGGTTAAATTAATTAATCTGCAGACGAGCCAGTCACTGAAAGCTCAGTTCCACAAGATTAGGACTAACCTCACTCGGCAGCAATACATTTGTGTGCGTGATAACTACGTTGCCCAAACAGGACTCCAAAACCCAAAACAACAGGTCACACGTTAGCTGTCTTGTTCCCCGATACTAGGCACCACCGGGCTAAGACAATCGCGACGAAAAAAAAAAAAGCAAAACAAATGAGTCAGGGTGCATGGGCTTAATGCACAAGCCACTGTTCCAGCCGGAGCGTAACCTTTTCAATGCACATACGGACAGAACAACACACGTGGGCATAAAGGGAGCAGCAGATGCGTACCAAGCAAACTATACTGCGCCAAAATACGACCCATGTCACGTCCACAAACCGGAGCACTGCTCCCGGAGCTGGTGTCTGCTCGCTAGACTGCCGCAACACTCTGTCCCCCGGAAAGCGATGCTGACTGCCGCCTTGCTCAACGCTCCCTTCTCGGCCGTGCACAACAACTCTTCTCTTGTCGCCTCAGAGTGCGGCCGCAATGTCCGTTCTCCCCTGTTGTCCGCCCCAGACTCCCGTACTCGCACTCACTCCCTCGTTAGGACCCGCTCCGGCCGGAGGCGCTCGCGAACGTACATAGTGCCAACATCAACCAGAGGAGTAATCGATAGCGTCTTGCGCCACGGTTTAAGTAGTTATAAGTTCTAGGGGTCTGATGACCTCAGATGTTAAGTCCCATAGTGCTTAGAGCCATTTGAACCATTTGAAGTAAGTGCGCCTAGACTGACGCGATCATAGCTGCACACCGCGGCTGCAGGAGCGATCAACAAACACTTCCGCACTCTTTCGTGACTCAAGCTGCTCTGCTTCCTCTCTGCTCGCAGCACGGTAGAGACTCACCAAACGCAAAGATAAATAACGGCACAGCTACTGCCATTTCGTCGTTGCTATCGGTACACTTCAGTGAAGTTCCCTTGGCTATTACGCAGCAGTTTACAACATTTACATTGTAATTACAATCAATTATATACTTTCAGAAATAAATACACTATTACATCCATTACGTATTAAGTAAAGTTTCTGTAATAAAGCTTATGCAGATTCATAATTAGCAGTACAGTACAACTTATCAACGAATATTAAACAGTGAAATATTTTGGATGCTGCAGACAGTATTTTGTGTGCATTTACGGTGTTGCAACCTACATGAACAACATCATGCAACCCGTAGTCATACCCTTTCTGCATAACGCCCCAAGACGCTATTTTTCAGCGAGACACTGCACGATCACATGTTGCTGCATGAACACGTGCCTTTTCAGTGCCACAGGATGTTATCCTTTTGCCCTTGCCCACTTGATCACCAGTCTTGTCGCCAATGAAAATGTGTGGCATGAACTTTGGAGCCACGCGGGGTAGCCGTGCAGTCAGGTCGCGTTGCCACGGTTAGCGCGACTACCCACGTCGGAGGTTCGAGACCTCCCTCAGGCATGGGTGTATGTGTGTGTATGTTGTCCTTAGCGTAAGTTAGTTTAAGTTAGATAAAATAGTGTGTAAGCCTAACGACCGATGACCTCAGTAGAGTCAGTGTCGTCGTAACTGCCGTCTGCTTCACGTCTGCTGTGCATCGAACTACCTTAATTTAAGTATTAACTGTATTTTTCTTACTTGTCACTTCTTCTTCCGTGTGTATTTGCTTTTAGGAAGCTTTAATTGTCAAGTGCTATTAATAGTTCCATAGATTTCGTGTTTGTATTGAATACAGTCAGAGAGAGTCCCTTTAGTCAGCCATAGTGCCAGTAGTGCTAGTGTTTGTTTTCAATACAGTCCAGAGACAGGTAGTGCGATTTTCTTTGTTTTCTACAAGAAGTGCCTAGCAACCACAGTTTAGTGAATAAACAGCCGCCTTTAGTGAATTAGCAGTCTAGTTAAAGGTTGATTAACTCTCTTCAGTAAATTGATTCCTTAGGATGGATAGGATGTGTGACTGCTGTGTACGGACGCAGGAGGAGCTGGCCACTGTTCGCGAACAGCTGAGCGTGTTGATGGCCGCGGTCAGCCGTCTTCAGGCTGCTGCCTCGGAGTGTAGCGGCAGTGGGGAGTCTGGTGCGTCGCAAGGTACACCCCAGGTGTTACATGCTTCACCAAATGTCCCTGCTGTCGAGACATCTTCGCGTGTACTGGGCGCGGTTGGGCCACCCTCTCCCCAAGGGGAGTGGTGGGTTCAGCGGCGTTCGCGGCGCACGAGGCGGAGGGTCAATGTGGAGGCTGGCCGTGTGGCATCGCCCTCTCTGCCTGTGAGTGGACATGTGGCTGCTGCTTCAGCAAGGTCCGAGCAGGCACACGGGGGGAGGGGTTTATTAGTTATTGGGAGCTCCAACGTCAGGCGGGTGATGGAGCCCCTTAGGGAAATAGCGGGAAGATCGGGGAAGAAGGCCAGTGTTCACTCTGTCTGCTTGCCGGGGGGTCTCATCCGAGATGTGGAGGAGGCCCTACCGGCGGCGATAGAGAGCACTGGGTGCACCCGACTGCAAATTGTTGCTCATGTCGGCACCAATGACTCCTGCCGTCTGGGTTCAGAGGTCATCCTCAGTTCGTACAGGCGGTTGGCGGAATTGGTGAAGGCGGGGTGAAATCAGAGCTAACTATTTGTAGTATCGTTCCCAGAACCGATCGCGGTCCTCTGGTTTGGAGCCGAGTGGAAGGCTTAAACCAGGGGCTCAGACGATTCTGCGGAGATCTGGGGTGCAAATTTCTCGACCTCCGCTATCGGGTGGAGAAATGTAGGGTCCCCCTGGATACGTCAGGCGTGCACTACACGCCGGAAGCGGCTACAAGGGTAGCGGAGTACGTGTGGAGTGCACATGGGGGTTTCTTAGGTTAGAGAATCCCCTCCCTAGGCTCGACAAGACGCCTCCTGAGACGCAGCAAGGTAGGAGTAGGCAAAATGCAACAGGGAATAACAATATTAATGTGCTATTAGTAAACTGCAGGAGCGTCTACAGAAAGGTCCCAGAACTGCTCTCATTAATAAACGGTCACAACGCTCATATAGTACTAGGGACAGAAAGTTGGCTGAAACCAGACGTAAATAGTAATGAAATCCTAAACTCAGATTGGAATGTATACCGCAGAGACAGGCTGGACAGTGAAGGGGGAGGCGTGTTTATAGCGATAAGAAGTGCAATAGTATCGAAGGAAATTGATAGAGATCCGAAATGTGAAATGATTTGGGTGAAGGTCACGGTTAAAGCAGGCTCATACATGGTAATTCGATGTCTCTATAGGCCTCCTGGCTCAGTAGCTGTTGTGGCTGAGCACCTGAAGGATAATTTGGAAAATATTTCGAGTAGATTTACCCACCATGTTATAGTTCTGGGTGGAGATTTTAATTTGCCGGATATAGACTGGGAGACTCAGACGTTCATAACGGGTGGCAGGGACAAAGAATCCAGTGAAATATTTTTAAGTGCTTTATCTGAAAACTACTTTGAGCAGTTAAATAGAGAACCGACTCGTGGCGATATCATATTAGACCTTCTGGTGACAAACAGGCCGCAACAATTTGAAAAAGTTAACGCAGAACAGGGAATCAGCGATCATAAAGCGGTTACTGCATCGATGATTTCAGCCGTAAATAGGAATATTAAAAAGGGTCGGAAGATTTTTCTGTTTAGAAAAAGTGACAAAAAGCAGATTTCAGAGTACCTGTTGGCTCAACACAAAAGTTTTGTCTCAAGTACAGATAGTGTTGAGGATCAGTGGACAAAGTTCAAAACCGTCGTACATAATGCGTTAGATGAGTATGTGCCAAGCAAGATCGTAAGAGATGGAAAAGAGCCACCGTGGTACAACAACCGAGTTAGAAAACTGCTGCGGAAGCAAAGGGAACTTCACAGCAAACATAAACATAGCCAAAGCCTTGCAGACAAACAAAAATTACGCGAAGCGAAATGTAGTGTGAGGAGGGCTATGCGAGAGGCGTTCAATGAATTCGAAAGTAAAGTTCTATGTACTGACTTGGCAGAAAATCCTAAGAAATTTTGGTCTTATGTCAAAGCGGTAGGTGGATCAAAACAAAATGTCCAGACACTCTGTGACCAAAATGGTACTGAAACAGAGGTTGACAGACTAAAGGCCGAAATACTAAATGACTTTTTCCAAAGTTGTTTCACAGAGGAAGATTGCACTGTAGTTCCTTCTCTAGATTGTCGCACAGATGACAAAATGGTAGATATCGAAATAGACGACAGAGGGATAGAGAAACAATTAAAATCGCTCAAAAGAGGAAAGGCCTCTGGACCTGATGCGATACCAGTTCAATTTTACACAGAGTACGCGAAGGAACTTGCCCCCCTTCTTGCAGCGGTGTACCGTACGTCTCTAGAAGAACGTAGCGTTCCAAAGGATTGGAAAAGGGCACAGGTCATCCCCGTTTTCAAGAAGGGACGTCGAGCAGGTGTGCAGAACTATAGACCTATATCTCTAACGTCGATCAGTTGTAGAATTTTGGAACACGTATTGTGTTCGAGTATAATGACTTTTCTGGAGACTAGAAATCTACTCTGTAGAAATCAGCATGGGTTTCGAAAAAGACGGTCATGTGAAACCCAGCTCGCGCTATTCGTCCACGAGACTCAGAGAGCCATAGACACGGGTTCACAGGTAGATGCCGTGTTTCTTGACTTGCGCAAGGAGTTCGATACAGTTCCCCACAGTCGTTTAATGAAGAAAGTAAGAGCATATGGACTATCAGACCAATTGTGTGATTGGATTGAGGAGTTCCTAGACAACAGGACGCAGCATGTCATTCTCAATGGAGAGAAGTCTTCCGAAGTAAGAGTGATTTCAGGTGTGCCGCAGGGGAGTGTCATAGGACCGTTGCTATTCACAATATACATAAATGACCTTGTGGATGACATCGGAAGTTCACTGAAGCTTTTTGCGGATGATGCTGTGGTGTATCGAGAGGTTGTAACAATGGAAAATTGTACTGAAATGCAGGAGGATCTGCAGCGAATTGACGCATGGTGCAGGGAATGGCAATTGAATCTCAATGTAGACAAGTGTAATGTGCTGCGAATACACAGAAAGATAGATCCTTTATCATTTAGCTACAAAATAGCAGGTCAGCAACTAGAAGCAGTTAATACCATAAATTATCTGGGAGTACGCATTAGGAGTGATTTAAAATGGAATGATCATATAATGTTGATCGTCGGTAAATCAGATGCCAGACTGAGATTCATTGGAAGAATCCTAAGGAAATGCAATCCGAAAACAAAGGAAGTAGGTTACAGTACGCTTGTTCGCCCACTGCTTGAATACTGCTCAGCAGTGTGGGATCCGTTCCAGATAGGGTTGATAGAAGATATAGAGAAGATCCAACGGAGAGCATCGGGCTTCGTTACAGGATCATTTAGTAATCGCGAAAGCGTTACGGAGATGATAGATAAACTCCAGTGGAAGACTCTGCAGGAGAGATGCTCAGTAGCTCGGTACGAGCTTTTGTCAAAGTTTCGAGAACATACCTTCACCGAAGAGGCAAGCAGTATATTGCTCCCTCCTACGTATATCTCGCGAAGAGACCATGAGGATAAAATCAGAGACATTAGAGCCCACACAGAGGCATACCGACAATCCTTCTTTCCACGAACAATACGAGACTGGAATAGAAGGGAGAACCGATAGAGGTACTCAAGGTACCCTCCGCCACACACCGTCAGGTGGCTTGCGGAGTATGGATGTAGATGTAGATGTAGAAACTTTGAAGTTTGGAACCAGGTGAATGCAGTGTGGTTGGCTATACCACAGGACGCCATTTGCAACATGTGTACGTCGATGCCATCACGCATGTGAGAAGTTATCAGGGCCAATGGTGGACCCTGTACCTGCTAGGCAACAGGCACATTCTGAATCGATGTGACCGAAATACCAGTCATTTCTGCAAATCATATGAAGCATATGTCCTGCGAATATGAACGTCCTGTCTCGTAGTCGTTCAAGGTGTTCTGTTTTTTTCTGAACATGAGTGTAGATGGGCGATCCAGGGAAACTGCAAAGTATGTATAGTATTAAGATGTGACAAGTATTGCCAAGCCTTGTTTCATTTCGCACCGTTAGTTCAAAAATGGCTCTGAGCACTATGGGATGTCATCAGTCCCCTAGAACTTAGAACTACTTAAACCTAACTAACCTAAGGACATCACACACATCCATGCCCGAGGCAGGATTCGAACCTGCGACCGTAGTGGTCACGCAGTTCCAGACTGAAGCGCCTAGAACTGCTCGGCCACACCAGCCGGCTCGTACCGTTAGTCACCAAGGGAGGTAGCGCAGTGGTCAGCACACTAGACTCACATTCGGGAGGAAGACAGTTCAAAGCCCTGTCCAGGCACATAGATTTAGATTTTCCATGGATTCCTTGAATCACTCAAGGCAAACGCCGGGACCAATTTCGTACTCCCCCTCAAAACAATCCGAGTTTGTGCTCCGTATCAAGTCATTTGGATACCAACACAACATTGAACCTGTATCTCCTTTATTTCCTTTCGTACCTCAGAAGCTTACACTAATCTACTACTTAATGAGCGGCTCTCTTTTAACACCTTCTACTTTGCCAACTCTAATGCAGACATCCAGTAGGCGTCGCTCAGCGGCGTTCACCCTACCAGTAAGAGAGCCCGCATGCGGTCGCGCCTGGACCTTACGGCGAGCGTAGAGGGCGGTTTAGTGGCGGTGGCAGATTTAAGGCCTCCAGCGACGTCGCGACGCAGTCGTCAATCACTGCGAGTGCGCGTGCCGCCGCGCGCCGCGGCTGCCATATTAAACGACGGCGCGTGCTGTGGACGGGCGCGGTCTTTGTGGCTGGCCGCGGAGGACCGGCGTGCGCTCACAATGGCCCGCGCGTGCCGTGACGTACCGAGTCACCCCCCCGTGGGTCACGCTATTACGTACCAGCTGAAATATGGCGGGGAGCGTTATGGCGCCGTCTGCCAGCATCCGCATTGCTCATTTCAGCCCCGGAGGGTGGCACAGGAACGTGTCGCTGTTCCCAGAAAGCAACCGGACCACGGACTTCCAGTACATGCCAGCAGGTTTCACATTCACTTGCTGATTTCTGACTGCTATGCCTACCAGAATCGCAATCACCAGAATTAGTTACGAATATGCGAAGTACTCTAATGTTCAAAAGAAGCAGAACCAAAAATTACGCGAAGCGAAATGTAGTGTGAGGAGGGCTATGCGAGAGCGTTCAGTCAATTAGAAAGTAAAGTTCTATGTACTGACTTTGCAGAAAATCCAAAGAAATTTTGATCTTATGTCAAAGCGGTAGGTGGATCAAAACAAAATCTCCAGACACTCTGTGACCAAAATGGTACTAACACAGAGGATGACAGACTAAAGGCTGAGATAATAAAAGTCTTTTTCCAAAGCTGTTTCACAGAGGAAGATTGCACTGTAGTGCCTTCTCTAGATTGTTGCACAGATGACAAAATGGTAGATATCGAAATAGACGACAGAGGGATAGAGAAACAATTAATATCGCTAAAAAGGGGAAAAGCTGCTGGACCTGATGCAATACCAGTTCGATTTTACACAGAGTACGCGAAGGAACTTGCTCCCCTTCTTGCAGAAGTGTACCGTAGCTCTCTAGAAGAGCGTAGCGTTCCAAAGGATTGGAAAAGGGCACAGGTCATCCCCGTTTTCAAAAAGGAACGTCGAACAGATGTGCAGAACTATAGACCTATATCTCTAACGTCGATCAGTTGTAGAATTTTGGAACACGTATTATGTTCGAGTATGATAACTTTTCTGGAGACTAGAAACCTACTCTGTAGGAATCAGCATGGGTTTCGAAAAAGACGATCGTGTGAAACCCAGCTTGCGCTATTCGTCCACGACACTCAGAGGGCCATAGACACGGGTTCCCAGGTAGATGCCGTGTTTCTTGACTTCCGCATGGCGTTCGATACAGTTCCCCACAGTCGTTTAATGAAGAAAGTAAGAGCATATGGACTATCAGACCAATTGTGTGATTGGATTGAAGAGTTCCTAGATAACAGAACGCAGCATGTCATTCTCAATGGAGAGAAGTCTTCCTAAGTGAGAGTGACTTCACGTGTGCCGCAGGGGAGTGTTGTAGGACCGTTGCTATTCATAATATACATAAATGACCTTGTGGATGACATCGGAAGTTCACTGAAGCTTTTTGCGGATGATGCTGTGGTATATCGAGATGTTGTAACAATGGAAAATGCAGGAGGATCTGCAGCGAATTGACGCATGGTGCAATTGACGCATGGCAATTGAATCTCAATGTAGACAAGTGTAATGTACTGCGAATACATAGAAAGATAGATCCCTTATCACTTATATAGCAGGTCAGCAACTGGAAGCAGTTAATTCCATAAATTATCTGGGAGTAAGCATTAGGAGTGATTTAAAATGGAATAATCATATAAAGTTGATCGTCGGTAAAGCAGATGCCAGACTGAGATTCATTAGAAGAATCCTAAGGAAATGCAATCCGAAAACAAAAGAAGTAGGTTACAGTACGCTTGTTCGCCCATTGCTTGAATGCTGCTCAACAATGTGGGATCCGTACCAGATAGGGTTGATAGAAGAGATAGATAAGATCCAACGGAGATCAGAGCGCTTCGTTACAGGATCATTTAGTAATCGCGAAAGCGTTACGGATATGATAATAAACTCCAGTGGAAGACTCTGCAGAAGAGACGCTCAGTAGCTCGGTACGGGCTTTTGTTGAAGTTTCGGGAACATACCTTCACCGAGGAGTCAAGCAGTATATTGCTCCTTCCTACGTATATCTCGCGAAGAGACCATGAGGATAAAATCAGAGAGATTAGAGCCCACACAGAGGCATACCGACAATCCTTCTTTCCACGAACAATACGAGACTGAAATAGAAGGGAGAACCGATAGAGGTACTAAAGGTACCCTCCGCCACACACCATCAGGAGGCTTGCGGAGTATGGATGTAGATGTAGACGTAGATGCAGAACCAGCTTAAACGACTAGAGATAGAACGTTCTTACTCTTAGGACATGCACATTAGTATGTTCTGCAGAAATCGGCCCAGGGGTTCAAGGTTAACATATCGCGGCGCAACATCACTTGCCGGTAAAAATGTGCCTCTCGTTGGCGTTATAAACCGAAGGTAATCGATCAGTGTGACTTGAGCGAACGATGCACGAACCGTACCATCAAATGAGTCTGAAAGAGGTACCTTAGCGGCATGATAGAAAGTGATGTATCCATCCTGGAAATTGCTGTTCGTGTGGGCGAAGCGTTTCGGTAGTGCAACGGATATGTGCAGAATGGTTCAGGGAACGCGACAAGATGGGACAGGTCGCACCAAGGAAACCCCCTTTCCCCCTGAGAAGAGACAGCTTATCCTAATGGCATTGCAGAATACATCTGCGTCCTCCTTGGCTCTGGAACAATGTAACACATCGTACACTATTAGGAGTGACAGTCAGTGGCCGTTTATTCTGGCATGGGTTGTGTGCGCCTCGCCTTCTCCGACTACCTTTGACGAATGTGCAGAAACACGCCAGAGGCTGGACGGCAGTGGTGAATGGAACGACGACACTGGAGACAGCAATGTCGTCAGACAGTGCTTTCGGACGAATCAAAGTTATGTTTGTTTGAAAACGACAGTCGCATTTTGTTTCGTTGCAGACAGGGAGAGTGGCATCACTGTGACTGCATTCCCACAAGAAACACACACTCTATCAAGGGGTTATGGTGTGGGGTGCTATTGGGTACAACCACAAATCCCCTTTAGTGCAGGTCCAGGGCACTGTGACCAGTTTGACCTATGTGAATGACATCCTGCGACCTGTAGTCATATCCTTTCTGCATGACACTCCAGACGCCATTTCTCGGTAAAAGGACGCACGACCATGAGTTGCTGCACGAACACGTGCCATCTTATGTGTCAGGGTGTTAGCCTTTTGCTCTGGTCCGCCAGATCACGAGACTAAATTAGAATTATATATTAATATCTTCAGCTGCTGACGGGCGTTGATAAATATCAACGGGGGACAGGTGAAAATGTGTGCCCCAACCGATACTCGAACCCGGGATCTCTTGCTTATATGACAGAGGCTCTATCCATCTGAGCCACCGAGAGCACAAAGGATAATTCGACTGCAGGGACGAGCTCGCGCACGCCTCCAGCGAGACCCACATTCTCACCTTATATGTTCTCACACTACATTCGTAGTGTCCCTACGCAACACACTCATTACTCGTAGAAGACATTCTTACCAAGTCCCGTAAGCGTTCGGACAGTATGTGTGCATCCGTACAGAAGAGGAAGGTCATGGCCGGTATTGCCAGAACTATATAGACTACTGGCCATTAAAATTGCTACACCAAGAAGAAATGCAGATCACAAACGGTTATTCATTGCACAAATATATTATACTAGAACTGACATGTGATTATATTTTCACGCAATTTGGGTGCATAGATCCTGAGAAATCAGTACCCAGAAAAATCACTTTGATACGCCTAGGCATTGGGTCAAACAGAGCTTGGATGATGTGTACAGGTACAGCTGCCCATGCAGCTTCAACACGATACCACACTTCATCAAGAGTAGTGACTGGTGTATTGTGACGAGCCAGTTGCTCGGCCACCATTGACCAGACGTTTTCAGTTCGTGAGGAATCTGGAGAATGTGCTGGCCAGGGCAACAGTCGAACATTTTCTGTATCCAGAAAGTCCTGTACAGGACCTGCAACATGCGGTCGTGCATTATCCTGCTGAAATGTAGGGTTTTGCAGGAATGGAATGAAGAGTAGAGCAAAAAATGATTCAAATGGCTCAGAGCACTATGGGACTTAACATCTATGGTCATCAGTCCCCTAGAACTTAGAACTACTTAAACCTAACTAACCTATGGACATCACACAACACCCAGCCATCACGAGGCAGAGAAAATCCCTGACCCCGACGGGAATCGAACCCGGGAACCCGGGCGTGGGAAGCGAGAACGCTACCGCATGACCACGAGCTGCGGGCGAAAAGTAGAACCACGGGTTGTAACACATCTGAAATGTAGTGTCCACTGTTCAAAGTTCCGTCAGCGCGAACAATACGTGACCGAGATGTGTAAGCAATGGCACCCCATACCTTCACGCCAATGTGCGTTCAGCGAGATGTCGCCAAGCACGGATGCGACCATCATGATGCTGTAAACAGAACCAGGATTCATCCGAAAAAATGACGGTTTGCTATTCGTGCACCCAGGTTCGTCGTTGAGTGCACTATCGCAGACGCTCCTGTCTGTGACGCAGCGTCAAGGCTAACCGCAGCCATGGTCTCCGAGCTGATAGTCCATGCTGCTGCAAACGTCGTCGAACTGTTCGTGCAGATGCTTGTTGTCTTACAAACGTCCCCATCTGTTGACTCAGGGATCGAGACGTGGTTGCACGATCCGTTACAGCCATGGTGATAAGATGCCTGTTATCTCGATTGCTAGTGATTCGAGGCCGTTGAGATCCAACATGGCGTTCCGTATTACCCTCCTGAACCGACCGATTCCATATTCTGCTAGCAGTCATTGGATCTCGAGCAACGCGAGCCTGTCGCGATACCATAAACCGCAATCGCGATAGGCTACAATCCGACCTTTATCAAAGTCGGAAACGTGATGGTACGCATTCCTCCTCCTTACACGAGGCATCACAACAACGTTTCACCAGGCAACGCCGGTCAACTGCTGTTTGTGTATGAAAAATCGGTTGGAAACTTTCCTCATGTTAGCACGTTGTAAGTGTCGCCACCGGCGCCAACCTTGTGTGAATGCTCTGAAAAGATAATAATTTTCATATCACAGCATCGTCTTCCTGTCCGTTAAATTTCGCGTCTGTAGAACGTCATCTTCGTGGTGTAGCAATTTTAATGGCCAGTAGTGTACTTGTACAGCAGGTACAAGGAAGCCGAAGTCTTTACACAGGAAACCATCACAAAAGTTATGTTAAATAAAGAAAAGGAAAACAAAGTTTCTTTGTGAAGACACATTAAAAACGGTGAGAAATAAGATGAATTTACAGTTGGAATCTAGTATTTGCAACGAAAACGTAATTTAACAAAGGGGAACATAGAAACTGAGTCTGGTCATTTAATATTTGGCTGACTTCCTGTGTCACGTGTTTCTTAATCAATAACTTCTGTATATGTTACAAAATTTTCCTAGTAATATTTCCGTCTTTGTTGCATCCTTGACTTCCTATCCGAAATGATAATTTTATCAGTTCTGTGCACGCACTTCGACGACATCCATATCCAACTCTGTCCTTCAACTGTTCCTGTCCAATTCCTCACAGTGGCGTGACTTCCCTTCAGCCGACTGCCTCTACCTCCATCCCACTCTATGAACAGCACGCACGGGTTGACAGCAACAAATCACACACCTTTAACTTAAGTGAGAGAATTGCATTTTTTCCTGAACTATTCCTTTACGGTACTTTTGAATCTCACAGCTACATAAAAGGGGTAATGAGTACAGTGGAAAATTAAGATATTCATAGATATATAGAGAATTTATGTCATCTGCGCATTAATAGAAAATCTGAGCCGTCAGAGGATATGCTCATCTTATGTAACATCCACACTTAAATGAAAAGAAAATGTGTTTTTAAAACTGAATATACTTTATGGATGTACATGATAACGTTTAAACGAATTTCAAGCTCTGAGCATAACACAAGACTGTAAGAGAACATGAAAACCAAATCAAATTAAACATAAGAAACTACACAATAAGAACTACACTCACTTCCGTGACTCGGCCTGAAAAAAAAAAGTAATTCTAGGGAACCTAATCGACCTACACTACTAGCCATTAAAATTTCTACACCAAGAAGAAATGCAGATGATAAACCGGTAATCATTGGGCAAATATATTACACTAGAACTGACATGTGATTACATTTTCACCCAATTCAGGTGCATAGATCCTGAAAAATCAGTACCCAGAACAACCACCTCTGGCCGTAATACGGCCTTGATACGCCTGGGCATTGAGTCAAACAGAGCTTGGATGTCGTGCACAGGTACAGCTGCCCATGCAACTTCAACACGTTACCACAGTTCATCAAGAGTAGTGACTGGCGTAATGTGACGAGCTAGTTGCTCGGCCACCATTGGCCAGACGTTTTCAGTTGGTGAGAGATCTGGAGAATGTGCTTGCCAGGGCAGCAGTCGAACATTCCCAGAAAGGCCCGTACAGGACCTGCAATATGCTGTCGTGCATTATCCTGCTGAAATGTAGGGTTTCGCAGAGATCGAATGAAGGGTAGAGCCACGGGTCGTAACACATCTTAAATGTAACGTCCACTGTGCAAAGTGCCGTCAGTGCGAACAAGAGGTGACCGATACGTGTAACCAACGGCACCCCATGCCATCACGCCGGGTGATACGCCAGTATGGCGATGACGAATACACGCTTCCAATGTGCGTTCACCGCGATGTCGCCAAACACGGATGCGAACAGCATGATGCTGTAAACAGAACCTGGATTCATCCGAAAAAACGACGTTTTGCCATTCGTCACCCAGGTTCGTCGGTGAGTACACCATCGCAGGCGCTCCTGTCTGTGATGAAGCGTCAGGTGTCTCCGAGCTGATAGTCCATGCTGCTGCAAACGTCGTCGAACTGTTCGTGCAGATGGTTGTTGTCTTGCAAACGTCGCCATCTGTTGACTCAGGGATCGAGGCGTGGCTGCACGATCCGTTACAGCCATGCGGATAAGATGCCTGTCATCTCGATTGCTAGTGATACGAGGCCGTTGGGGTCCAGCACCGCGTTCCGTATTACCCTCCTGAACCCACCGGTTCCATATTCTGCTAACAGTCATTGGATATCGACCAACGCGAGCAGCAATGTCACGATAACATAAACCGCAATCGCGATAGGCTACAATCCGACCTTTATCAAAGTCGGAAACGTGATGGATGCATTCCTCCTCTTTACACGAGGCTTCACATCTACGTTTCACCAGGCAACGTCGGTCATCTGCTCTTTGACGTTGTAGGTGTAGCCACCTTGTGTGAATGCTCTGAAAAGCTAATCATTTGCATATCACAGAATCTTCTTCCTGTCCGTTAAATTTCGCGTCTATAGCACTGTCATCTTCGTGGGCAAATTGTAATGGCCAGTAGTGTACTTATAAAGGGCAAGCTGTATCACTCTGGCACATCATTATGTCACACTGTCGCCTATGAGCTACAGCACAACCGTCCGGTCGGTGACCAATGAAGTTATGGTAACTTGGGACACTTCAGCGCTGTTATGGAAAATGGCCTACATAACACCCTAGGCGTCCAGTCAACAACAAGACCACCCTTGTGCATATAAATTGTGGTCACCTGACAAGTCGATTGGCAAGCCATCGAGTTGGCGTCTACTGTTACGCAGGCATTTGCCGTGAGGCCACCATTACACAATCAACATCGTGAAAGAACGTCTGTCTGGAAATCGAACCTCAGAAACAATGGGAGCAGGGTTGCACTGTAGCCCTGCCAGCCACCCAGCCACTGGACATCCGCAGACACCAGGCGCCACCAGCAGTTGCAGTGAAGATACAACAACACATTACTGGCATGCTCCATCATTGCATATGTAGAGGACCGACAAATAGAATACGGGATTCAGTGTTCAAAAGTACACATCGCATTTCTCAGATACTTTCACTAATATTTTCTTCTGCAGTCTGATTAAATAATACTATTGTGAAAAAAAGACGTTAAAATGACATTTTTGTGCTGTAAACGTTAAAGGAGAGTTCTTATAATACCGAATAAACAATCATATATGATGCAGCTAATTAATTATACTCAACTTCCCATCTCACTGCTGCAGTCGTAGAATAAATGGCTGCACATACTAAGATTAGCTACAGCTCTAATTTCTAATTAAATTGTGCATGTGAACTTATGAGCCGTGTTGTGACTAATGTCTGCAATACGGCAGTGTTAGTCAATACTACAGTATTGGCTAAAAATATCAACTGTGTGCCTCTGCAGGCAAACAAGGCACATGCCCTGATCATGTGTTTTTTGTCAGTGTAAACAGCGTTGAAAATGAAATTAACAATTTTTATTCAGTTTTAAAATAACTTTTATTGCCAACTTTTGTTGTATACATTGCGTGTAGCCATTACATAAAGGCATAATTTGTCAGTTTTGATAGGCTTTGCACATTCTGTCTGAACGCTCGAGTCCAAGAAGCAACATTAGTGCAGTTATAGTCATGGACTGAGTTGCAAGACAGATTTGAAGTAAGAAATATTCATAGAAAAATCAGCCCACACTACATGTCCGTTTACCAAAAGAACATTGCAGACATTATTCACATATAATGCTTAATTAACCTGCAAAAATATATCACAGTTCACACATAGTTCAGGAGATGAAACCCCATAAACACTCAACTGCACGACGTTTTCATTTATTATCACTTAGAATGAACTCTTTTCGCAACACATTTTGCGGAAACTATTCACATACTCCACTGAACATATATATGTGCAAAACTGTATTATTCTACGACACTTAGCCGGCCGCGGTGGACAAGCGGTTCTAGGCGCTTCAGTCTGGAACTGCGCGCCTACTACGGTCGCAGGTTCGAATCCTGCCTCGGGCATGGATGTGTGTGATGTCCTTAGGTTTAAGTAGTTTCTAAGTCTAGGGAGTTGATGAACTCAGATGTTGAGTCCCATAGTGCTTAGAGCCATTTGAACCATTTTTCTACGACACTTAGTTCACGAGATATGACATGGTAGACACTGAGCTGCTTGAAAGCGAAACTGTGGGGTGAAGTTCGCTAGATACACAGATGGAATATGAATATGGGGTTAAATATGTTAGATATGTGTGCTACGCAGGCAAGACCACAAGTAAACAGAACCTCCTAAAAGACTGGGATGGGATGGGATGACACAGTGGGGTGAGGGGGAGGGGGGGGGGGAAGAGGAGATGGTCAGTGAGTGGGGAAAGAAGGAGATGGTCCTAGGTGGGGAAAGGGTAGACTTGGAGGGGTAGAGAAGCAGACTGATGGAGAGTGGGTGGGGAGGGGAGGAGAATATGACCAGAGAGAGCCGCATGACGTGATGGAAAGAGAGTGGTGGATGAATGCAGTGGACAGAAAGAGGAGGAGATGGACAGAGAGGGGAATGCGGATTCAAGCTAATAGAATAAAATAAATACATAGCTAATGCAGGGTTCTTGGCTATTAAGCTTGTATATAGAAAAGGAAAATGTGTGTATATGTGTATGTCTATTCTACACCTCGTTCATGAGAAGGACAGCGAGAGGGGGAAGGAGATGGACACAGAGTTGGGAGGAGAAGTTGAACAGAGAGAGAGAAAGGGCAGGGAGGAAGGACGATCGGAACCAACAGAAGATTGGAGTAAGTACATGCCGAATGCCTGGGCTGAACTAGCTAGTTATCCATGCGTGTGTGTGTGTTTGTGTGTGTGGACAGATTTCAACCAAACTCGGTACAATAACACTTATTCTATGGAAATAAGTCCTGTGTGATAATAACCACCTACCCCTCATAGGAGTGATATAGGTGGACAGAGAGAAGTTGGAGAAGAGGATCAAAAGAAGGAAAAGGAGGAGATGGGAAAGACAGAAGGGGAAGAGCAGGGGGACAGAGAGAGGGGAGAGTTGCGGTGGGGAGGGAGGAGGGATGGCAATGGCAGACATTTCGATTGTTCTACGTTGTCGAAGCCGCAGAGGAACTAGGAGTACGCATGTGTAGTATCAGACTGCTACCGAGACGATTACCGCGGAATTATTCGTTATAGTTTGTTTTGTAGTCCATGGTTGCGACAGTTCTGTGATCCGCCTGGGCCATTTGTTACATAAAGTTGTATGGAAACAACTGCCGTACCTCTTGCATAACATGTTACGCAAGCCCTTTGGAAATGAAACAAAAAAGGCGTTCTAACGATGCTGCGCTGTCGTATCTCTGGGCGCCGCTGAAACGTGGCTGACGGCCGCAGCTTGTGCGTGACGCAGGCACAGTGGACCACCGACCACCTGTAGCGAGGCGGGGCCAGATACGGGCTATCTGGCGCTTTGTGCCGCTATCTGCCTGGCCCCTGCTGTCGCTTCAATAGGCGGCCGCTACAGCAGGTGTGGCGCCACGGGCGGTCGAATACGGGACGCTTTTGTTCCTCTGCTGGCCGCCCTGTGTGGAGTAGGCTTCCATTATGTTAGTGGCTTGACACACGTACGCGTACGAAAGCACGCCGTCAGGCGTGCTTCATGAAATGGATGCCTTAGGCGACGAAGCAAACAGCGTTTCGTGCAATGAATCGAAATACACTCATCCTCTTTACATGCTATCATGTTCACCGCATGCTTTTAAATACTTGATTTGTATCTGGGCGCTAACTTGCTCATCTATTGAGGCTGAGGAAACAAAGTGAACACCTGTCTAATGTGTGCGAGGTTACCTTTGTCAACAAAGAAGAAATACTCATCCCGTGGTCGGTTCATTAAGGTCAAGGGTCTCCAAATTACTAGATTACGAGGGCCACATATCAAATTTAGAAACTCAGTGGAGGCCGATAACATATTTTCTCAGAAATACAAGAAGTGTTGTTGTTGTGGTCTTCAGTCCTGCCGGCCGAAGTGGCCGTGCGGTTCTAGGTGCTGCATTCTGGAACCGCGAGACCGCTACCGTCGCAGGTTCGAATCCTGCCTCGGACATGGATGTGCGTGATGTCCTTAGGTTAGATAGGTTTAAGTAGTTCTAAGTTCTAGGGGACTAATGACCTGAGGAGTTGAGTCCCATAGTGCTCAGAACCATTTGAACCATTTTTTTTCTTCAGTCCTGAGACTGGTTTGATGCAGCTCTCCATGCTACTCTGTCCTGCGCAAGTTTCTTCATCTCCCAGTACCTACTGCAACCTACATCCTTCTGAATCTGCTTAGTGTATTCATCTCTTGGTCTCCGTCTACGATTTTTACCCTCCACGCTGCCCTCCAATACTAAACTGGTGATCCCTTGATGCCTCAGAACATGTCCCACCAACCGATCCATTCTTCTAGTCAAGTTGTGCCACAAACTTCTCTTCTCCCCAATCCTATTCAATACCTCATCATTAGTGATCTACCCTTCTAATCTTCAGCATTCTTCTGTAGCATCACATTTCGAAAGCTTCTATTCTCTTCTTATCCAAACTATTTATCGTCCATGTTTCACTTCCATACATGGCTACACTCCACACAAATACTTTCAGAAACGACTTCCTGACACTTAAACCTATACTCGATGTTAACAAATTTCTCTTCTTCAGAAACGCTTTCCTTGCCATTACCAGTCTACATTTTATATCTTGTCTACTTCGACCATCATCAGTTATTTTGCTCCCCAAATAACAAAACTCCTTTACTACTTTAAGTGTCTCATTTCCCAATCTAATTCCCTCAGCATCACCCGACTTAATTCGACTACATTCCATTATGCTTGTTTTGCTTTTGTTGATGTTGATCTTTTATCCTCCTTTCAAGACACTATCCATTCCGTTCAACTGGTCTTCCAAGTCCTTCGCTGTCTCTGACAGAATTACAATATCATCGGTGAACCTCAAAGTTTTTATTTCTTCTCGATGAATTTTAATACCTACTCCGGATTTTTCTTTTGCTTCCTTCACTGCTTAATATAGAGATTGAATAATATCGGGGAGAGGCTACAACCCTGACTCACTCCGTTCCCAACCACTGCTTCCCTTTCCTGTCTCTCGATTCTTATAACTGCCATCTGGTTTCTGTACAAATTGTAAATAGCTTTTCGCTCCCTGTATTTTACCCTTGCCACCCTCAGAATTTGAAAGAGAGTATTCCAGTCAACATTGTCAAAAGCTTTCTGTAAGTCTACAAATGCTAGGAACGTAGGTTTGTCTTTCCTTAATCTGGCTTCTAAGATAATACAAGAAGTAACTTTTAGATAAATTTACTGTTGAAGCTAAAGTCTTCTGGGTTGTTTGGCCACATCGTAATTCTACTTAACATTTCAACCCCTCTGCTGGGATTTTCTTCAGGATCTTATGGTGTCTACTGTTCACTGATTGTGTTCGGTCAACGTGGACACAACAAGATCCTGAAGAACTTCCCCACAGAGAGGTCTAAACGCCGATCGTGTAGAAGATATATTAAGCGGCCTGACAACCCAAATGATGTAAAATTTGAAATTTTCCCGGCGAATCAACTGTTCAAAAAGATTTCGGGCTTGCAGCCAGTCATCGTAAATTTCATTGCACGATACTTCGGGTGGACAACTGCCAGCCGTCTTCAGGTGAGCCGAACGATGACTGACGAAGACGCTCTCCCCTCTCTCTTATATCGTATACTGATGGTACTGCCGCGCATGCGTTGAAGTCGCTGAGACAGAAGGACCACACCGCCCAGCGGCAGCGTCGTCGCTGGTGGAACTGCAATACTCAGTTTCCGTCTGTATCGTCGCTGGACGCAGCTATCGAAGTCTTCTGGCGTCTTCGTCTCGAGCAAATTTCTTTGATGACGGGATTCCGCGAGTTATTCAATTGGTAACCACTGTCACGGTTCATTAGATTTCCCGCGATGCGTATTTCAACGGATTCTTTGAAAATTGAGTCCCAAAAAGTTGTTTAGCCGGCCGGTGTGGCCGAGCGATTCTAGGTGCTTCAGTCTGGAACCGCGCGACCGTTACGGTCCCAGGTTCGAATCCTGCCTCGGGCATGGATGTGTGTGATGTCCTCAGGTTAGTTGGGTTTCAGTAGTTCTAAGTTCTAGGGGACTGATGGCCTCAGATGTTAAGTCCCATAGTGCTCAGAGCCATTTTTGAAAAAGTTGTTGTTGTGCCCCGAATCGACGTTTTGTCGTACTCCATTGAATGTCCGTTGGAAATACAATGTTCCACAAAAGCAGACTTACTGGTTTGCAGTAGGCGAGTGCAACGTTGATGTTCTGTACAACGCTCTGCCACTGTACGCGTTGTCTGTCCTATATAGGCCATACCACATTGACACAGTATTTTGTAAATTCCCGCCTTCTGCAGTAACAAGTCAACCTTCACCGATTCGAGCAAATCCGAAATCTTAGAAACTGGATGGAAAATCACTTTCACATGAAAATTATTAAGAGTCCTGGCTATTGTAAAGGAGATATTTCCAACGAAGGTAAGAAAAGCTAGGGACTTGGCTGGCGCGTTCTCCTCTTTATCCACTTCCCAGTTCCTGGCTCTAGTTGAAAAGACTCTGTTAATTTGCCGGGTCGAGTATCTAATGTCTCTAAACACCGTCCTTAAATGTGTAAGTTTCTTAGGCAAATTCTCTGCATCCGATACCGTATGTGCCCTGTGCACAAGGGATTTAAGAACACTCATGGTATGGGATGGGTGATGACAACTTAAAGAATGCAAGTACGAATCAGTGTGAGTGGGCCTACGATAAACAGAATGTCGCACCGAGTTGTCACTCTTCCGTTTAACCAAAACATCCAGGAATGGAAGGCAGCCATCTTCCTCTAGTTCCACAGTAAATCGAATATCCTCATGGATGTAGTTAAGGTGATGAAAAAACTCCGGTAACTTATCTTCTCCTTGGGACCGCGCTGTGAAAGTATCATCGACTTATCTCCAAAAAAAAAAAAAAAAAACAGTTGGTTTAAAAACCGCTGATTCAAGTGCTCTCTCCTCAAAATCCTCCATAAAAAGATTAGCCACCAGAGGAGACAGATGGCTCCCCTTGGCGACACCGTCAGACTGTTCAAAATATTCCTGGTTAAACATAAAATAAGTTGAGGAAAGATCTTGTCGAAGCAAAGCAGTGATGTCCGGTTCAAACCGTTGACCAATTAACGTCAAGGAACCCGCAAGATGTAATTTTGTGAGAAGGGAAACTTCTATATTCACTAGAAGATCCGAACTACTTAAGTGGAGAGCCCCCAGTCTGTTGATAAAATCAGCTGAGTTTCCTGTATGATGTGAACATTTGCCAACAAACAGTCTCAGCAAAGAAGCTAGATGTTTGGCTAAATCATATGTGGGTTCGTCAATATTCCTCACTATAGGCCCTAATGGCAGACCTTCTATATGTACTTTAGGAAGGCCATACAGTTTCGGTGGTAGGCTGCCATGTGGTCCTAAGGGGGGTAGGACGTCAAACGGGCCGTCTTAGAGCAGGAGAGACACCACTGTCTATACTTTTACGAATAAATCCATAAAACTTTGTCAGCATAACCAGGAAGGATTCAGGATTCACACTCATAGCAGTGGAAGTTCAAAAACATAACAAAATTAATTTTGTTTTACATGTGAAAGTTCATTATTTTTTCACTTACTATTGGCTGCGTTTGTTGCCGTAGCTACACGTTTCTTCATAAGTAAGAGAGATTCTTCGATGAATTTTGCACAGCATACAAACCATACTTACAGGTGTATGAAACTCTAGAAAGTATTTAATTTATGAAAAAAATGAATGTGCTGTTACATTTTAAACTTCATGTTTAGAAAAAACTCAAATTTTATAGTTAATTACCTCTATTTTTTCCACAGTTTTTAATAGATTTGGAAAATTCTAGAGTTTCATACACCTGTAAGTATGGTTTGTATGCTGTGCAAAATTCATCGAAGAGTCTCCCTTATTTATGAAGAAAAGTGTACCTATAGCAACAAATGCAGCCGATGGTAAGTGAACAAAAGGTGAAATACAAATGTAAAAAAATAAATTATTTTCTTATATTTTTCAATTTCCTCCACTATAAGTGAAAATCCTGAATCCTTTCTGGTCATTCTGACAAAGTTATATGAATTTATTTTTAAAAGTATAGACAGTGGAAATTAAAAATTCCTGTGGTGTCTCTCCTGCTCCAAGTCGTCCCGTTTGACGTCCTACCCCATAAGCGCTTGATGGTCTCGGGAGCTAAGGAGGAAGGGTTCAAAAGTGCACACGTCTCCCGTTGCACACGTGCTGTTACGTCTTGATGAATCCTCCTATACATAATATCACTACGTAGACCGCTGAAGAAAGGACTGCACTAGAGAACCTTCCAGAAGATCCGGAAATAGCGGTGCTGAAGGCTGATGTAGGTGATTCTACCGTTTTGTTACCTGGTGGGATGTATTTGTAGAAGATGTATAGTCTACTTAGTGATACAATGTATAGGACGATTGATCAAGACCCAACAGCACGTGTGCAACGGAAGACGTGTGCACCTTTGAACTCTTTTTCCTAAGCTGAGACATTATGTGAATTCCAGCTCACTGCAACAGCAAATTGCATGAAGCCATCCAGCATAACTCTTTCCGTTAAGCTTTGTGCTGACTAAGATTGTCACCCATGCATTTCCAATATACACACAACAAATTTACAAAGGAATCAGATAACTAGTTAAGTATATTTTAGACACAAAATGAACTGTCATGAGAAACAGGGTAATTTCCTGTACACCTGCCTTGCCCAAAAATCCTTATATGGTATATACACTGCACCTTATAATATGGACATCATAAAAATTACATGTAACGCATGCCGATAAATTTCTGGTGCTATTTCAACCAATTGTTTAAACAAGTAAATAGTTATTCATCAATATGTCATCAAACGTCAATCTTGAATATGTATCTCCATTTTTAAAGTATTTCACATAACTGAGGAGACTTGGATCGATTACCTTAAGTTACATACATTTATTTCTATGACCTGACTGGTAACTATCACATATGATATATAATAACAGTAGGCATAAGTATGGTGATCACCAAATAGCTAGTTATTGTATATACACACTTAGAAGAGAAAACCTAATTAGAGTACAATTAATGTTAGTCATGCATCAGTCATCATCTTGTACTACTGGAGCAAAAATCGTAGGAGTAGCATCATCTTAACATTTGTGAAATATCCTGGTATCATTAGAACTACAAAATCATTGTCATTCCTGGTGATAAAATAGTAACATGTTAGTAATGTTTTCATTAACAAGCTGCAAGTTCCTGAAAATTCAAAGATCGGGTGTCAACCACCAAGTGGCTCTGTTATCTTTTGAGTAAATTCCTCATAGACATACAGAGCCCAGTTCTGAAAGAAAATGTTAATGCGAAATGTAATTTTGTTTTTGTTCCCATTGCTGCTCTGTATGCCTATAAAGTTAATATTAAGCGACATACAGCATCACTACTGAGACAAAAATCTTACTTTACATCTCACTGTCTACCTGAGATAGCATTCCCTAAAAACATCCACATACATCCTCACAACTGAAGTAACATCATCTTCTACTCCTCATTGGCTTTCTGAAATCCATATTCTTATAAACATCTCTTCACCTAGTTACAAATCATTACTCAGTACATATTATTCCTTCACTACTACTCAGCATACGTACCATTTACATTATTGCACAATATCCACGTCATATTTCACCACAAAAGTACAGCTACATCATAAATACATTGTTTCTTATCTTTTGGTCTCAGCATTTTTCACAAAATTGCCACACTATACCATTTCTCTGTCATTCTTGTGAATTATTAATATTCATGATGATGGCGTCTGTATGGTTAAATGATGATGACGTCCGCTTTGCTAATATTCTGGTGGTAAAATAGTTCCCCATTCACATCACCAGGTGGGGACTACTCAGGACGACATCGCTATCAGGAGAAACAAAACTGGCTTTCTGCTGATCGGAACATGGAATATCAAATCCCTTAATTGGGCAGATAGATTAGGAAATTTAAAAAGGGAAGAAGATAGATTAAAATTAGATATAGTGGGAATTAGTGAAGTTCGGTGGCAGGAGGAACAATATCTCTTGCCAGGTGAATACAGGGTTAAAAATACTTGAAGAAATATATGATTAGGTAAAATAAATTATTCAGCTAGTGAAGGGAGACGAAAATTTAATAGGTATGGGGGACTGGAATTGGATATTAGGAAAAGGAAGAGAAGGAAAAGTAGTAGGTGAATATGGAATGGGGGTAAGGAATGAAAGAGGAAGCTGCCTGGTAGAATTTTTCACAGAGCATAAATTAACCATATCTAACACTTGTTTTAAGAATCATGAAAGAGGGTTGTATATGTGGAAAAGGATTCGAGAAACTGGAACGTTTCAAGTAGATTATATAATGGTAAGACAGAAATTTCGAAACCAGGTTTTAAACTGTAAAACATTTTCAGGAGCAGATGTGGACTCTGACCACAGTTTATTGGTTATGAATTGCAGATTAAAACTGAAGAAGCTGAAGTTAGTAATTTAAAAAAATGGGGCTTGGATGAACTGAAAGAACCGGAGGTCGTAGAGAGTTTCAGAGAAAGCATTAAGGAACGATTGATAAGAATGGAGGAAATAAATACAGTAGAAATAGATTGGGCAGCTTTGAGAAATGAAACAGTGAAGGCAATAGAGGATCAAGTAGCTAAAAAGACGTCGGCTAGTAGAACTCCTTGGGTAACAGAAGAGATATTGAATTTAACTGATGAGAGGAGAAACTATAAAAATTCAGTAAATAAAGCAGACAAAAAGGAATACAAGCATCTCAAAAATGAGATCGAGAAGTGCAAAACGGCTAAGCAGGGATGGATAGATGACAAATGTAGGGACATAGAGGCATATATCACTAGGAATAAGATAGATACTGCCTACAGGAAAATTAAAGAGACCTTTGGAGAAAAGAGAAACACTTGTATGGGTATCAAGAGCTCAGATGTAAAACCAGTTCTAAGCAAGGAAGCGAAATCAGGAAGGAGAAATGAGTATATAGAGGGTCTATAGAAGGGTGATGTACTTGTGGGCAGTATTATGGAAATGGAAGAGGACGTAGGTGAAGATGAAATGGGAGTTATGATACTGTGTGAAGAATTTAATAGAGCACTGGAAGACCTAAGTCGAAACAAGGCCCCATTCCATTAGAACTATTGATAGCCTTAGGAGAGCCAGCCATGACAAAACTCTACTATATGGTGAGGAAGATGTATGAGACAAGTGAAATACCCTCAGACGTCAAGAAGAATATAATAATTCCAATCCCTAGGAAAGTAGATGTCGACAGGTGTGAAAATTAACGAACTGCCAGTTTAATAAGTCACGGCTGCAAAATACTAACACGAATTCCTTACAAAGGAATTGAAAAAGTGGTAGACGCCGACCTCAGGGAAGATCAGTTTGGGTTCCATAGAAATGAAAGGGGAAGCTGCCTGGGAGAATTTTTCACAGAGCATAAATTTATCGTAGCTAACACTTGGTTTAAGAATCATGAAAGAGGATTGTATATGTGGAAAAGGATTCGAGACACTGGAACGTTTCAGATAGATTATATAATAGTAAGACAGAAATTTCGAAATCAGGTTTTGAACTGCAAGACATTTCCAGGAGCAGATGTGGACTATGACCACAGTTTATTGGTTATGAACTGCAAATTAAAACTGAAAAAGCTGAAGTTAGGAATTTAAGGAGATGGGGCTTGGATAAATTGAAAGAACCGGAGGCAATACTGACCCTTTGATTTTTCGTAGTAGATAGATTAAGGAAAAGCAAACCTACGTTTCCAGCATTTATGGACCTGGAGAAAGATTTCGACAATGTAGACTGGAAAACACTTTCAAATTCAGAAAGTGGCAGAGATCAAATATAGGGAGCGAAAAGCTGCCTACAAATTGTACAGGAACCAGATGGCAGTTATAGGAGTCGAGGGGCATGAAAGGGAGGTAGTGGTTGAGAAGGGAGTGAGACAGCGTTGTAGCCTACTCCCAGTGTTATTCAATCTGTATATTTAGCAAGAAGTAAAGGAAACAAAAGAAAAATTTGAAGTAGGAAATAAATCTATAGAGAAGAAATAATAACTTTAAGGTTTGCCGATGTCATTGTAATTCTGCCAGAGACAGCATAGGACTTGGAAGAACAGTTGAATGCAATCGACAGTGTCTTGAAGGAGGATATAAGATGAACATCAACAAAAGCAAAAAAAGTACAATGGAATGTAGTTGAATTAAATCAGGTGATGCTGAGGGAATTAAATTAGAAAATGAGACACTTAAAGTAGTAGACGAGTTCTGCTATTTGGGGAACAAAATAACTGATTATGGTCGATGTAGAGAGGATATAAAATGTAGACTGGCTATGGCAAGGAAAGCGTTTTTGAAGAAGACGCATTTGTTAAAATGGAGTATAGATTTAAGTGTCAGAATGTCTTTTCTAAGAGTATTTGTATGGAGTGTAGTCAATGTGTGTATGCGAAACATGGACAATAAATAGTTTAGACAAGAAGAGAATAGTAGCTTTCGAAATTTGGTGCTACAGAAGAATGCTGAAGATTAAATGGGTTGATCGCGTAACTAATGAGGAGGTTCTGAATAGAACTGGGGAGAAGAGGAATGTGTGGCACAACTTACTAGAAGAAGGGATCAGTTGGTAGGACATGTTTTGTGGTATCAAGGGATCACCAACTTACTGTTGAAGGGCAGCGAAGATGGTAAAAATCGTGGAGAGAGACAAAGAGATGAATACGTTAAGCAGAGTTAGAAGGATTTAAGTTGAAGTAGGTACTTGGAGATGAAGAAGCTTGTACTGAATAGTGTAGCATGGAGAGTTGCATCAAACCAGTTTCTGGACTGAAAACCACAGCGACAGCATATTCATTGGAATCTGAAATGTAATTTCTCTGTGTCATAAGTAGTAAGTAGCTGAGGATTTTTAGCTTCCTACAACTATTTTCAAATGTCTCAAAATGGCATCAATAAAGTATGCTTCTGAAACATCATATATAAATTACCAAATTTCATTTATCCCCACATCAGAAAATAATTTGTTGCAGTGGAAGGTCAACTTGTCTCGAAACGTACTTCACTACATTACACTAGGAATGTAGGAGAGAGGTATTTACACTTATTATCTAAATAGGAGAGTAGGATAAGAGTTGTGTACCATGAAATAAGAGAACAAATGGTAACAGTCACCTTAAGGAGGCATCAGTTGCCAGTTGATGTATGTGTCAAAGAGGGGTGGATCCTCTGTATTCAGTATACTGTGATACCAAACTCAACAAATATTTGTAGCAGTGAATTAAGAAGAGTGTTACGTTCTAACCTTGACTCTCCAATAATGAGGGTATCGTTAACATAGGTGGTAATAAATTCCTTCAAGTGATCACGAAAAATAGAATTTACTCCACAAATAAAGGCAGAAGAAGCACTGCTGAGTTCAAAGGGCTGTTTACAAAAGTGATAAAAGGTATCAAAGCAAAGAAGACCTGCATATTTCCTACAAGCAGGCCACAGCTCCACTAGCCAAAATTGGATCTGAAATCTAAAGTTCATTTATTGATGAGGTAGATAACAGTTTTCTGGTATATTATAGTACATTTAAGTTGTAACGAAAAAACTTGATTATTAATCAAGGAAAACAGCCCTATCAGAAACTACAAGAATTTTTATTAGATTTATTATTTCAATAATCGTTATAGTCCACACAACAATATTATAAAAATGAATTAATAACCAATAAAAAAGATGACCATTTGGCTGTGGGTTTTATCCAAAAACATCAGCGTAAGTATCTTTCTTCCTTCGATTTTTTTCTAATTACTGCAATTCATCCAATCTTTAGTGTAGAAATAGCATTAACTTTAACAATTATGATCATTCCAAAAATGTCAGACATTACAATATTCTTCTTTCTGGCCCTTCAGGAGCATTATATCGTGAATTAAATCAAGGCTCCCTACAACGAGCAGAACAGATGGCTGTAGTTCACTATTACATTTGAGCTGTATTCAAAAAGCACACCTTTACACCATGAAAGTTGTGTAACAATTCCTCAAATTGATGAGGACAACCTGTTTCAGGAAAAGTAATAGTATTGAACAATCTGTTTCAGGAGAATAATGGTATTGACTTGTTCGGAATCTAACGCCAGACGTACTAACCAATTTCCTTTTTCAACAACATGAGTTTGTCTGTTGTAAGAATTCAAGGCAGTTTCAGTGACTCGTCCAGGTAACACGGAACGGATCTCATTCTTTACTCTTTCCCTGTGTAGCACTGGAATAGAATAAGACAGAGTAAAAATATTTCGTATGTTCCCTGACGTTAAATTCATACAGAATATTTAGTATGATACCAGATTTGTTGTGAATCCATTTCACAAAATGTTTTTCCTAAAAAAGTATCACGAAAATCCCCTGCCATATCATTACTTATGTTCCCTACCGCTTGTGGATGTACATGTTTCACATTCCCTGTCATCATTTGACCAAGTCATATAGACAGTTTAGAATGTGACTGTAAGATATTAAATAACTCTTGCCTATCTACTTCAGAAGCATCCTCTATGCTCTCTACTTTATCACAAATAATTTCAGATACATTAAAAGTCTGTTCCATTACCTGAAAAGTACATGATTTATGAGCAATAACTTCAATGAAAGGTTGTGATTTTGATGAGGATAATAATTTCAAACACTTGATGTCTTCTTCCTGTTTTGTAATCCAATGCTCGGACTCGAGAGATATTACTCTGCTATCGACTACAGCTTTCGCCTAAGCGACATTACAATTCAGAATGGCCTTGTACCCAATCAATAAATCGCACCCAATATTTTTTGTGTAGTAAGAAATGGCACAATTAAAAAATGAGCTTGGAACTGATGACTTTCGCAAATGAAATCCAAACCTCTACAGTTTTACCAGTAATAACACCGTTAATTTTGGTTCGTTGCAGTGTAAATAGTGGACAAATAGTCGACCCCTGACATTTATTGAAATCTGCCTCACTGATAACCAAAATAGGACTATCTGAGTCTAATACCGCTCGTAAAGGAACCTGTCCAACATAAATTGACACTATAATATGAATTAAGATCTTGTGAATATCTACCTTCTCTTCCAACAAGGTGTCACTCATATCATCGAACTGTACAACACCTATTCATCTCTCTTATGAATCCGTGTCACAAAATGTTTTTTTTTTCTAAGAAAGCATCACCAAAACCCATTACCATATCATTACTTACGTTCCTTTATGATTCTGAATGTACGTCTGTTTCATATTTACTATCATCTGATTAAGGCATGTAGTGAGATACCCAGTCAAAAACACTGGTCAGTTTCACCTAACATTCGTTCCTCATTCTGATTACTAATAGGCTAACACTGTTTATTTTATTCACTGACAGATTCACGATGTATAATATGGTATGAATGGAGGAATTCTCTGTATCATCAAACGACTTGTTCGCTGTATGTGCCGTCAGTCGTCCTTGTGATGACCTGTCACGAGGCTTAGGTGGTCTAATCGCATCAAGGTCGCGTCCCTCATGATTATTTCTTTCGTAATAACTGTTACGTTTACGCGATTTATCTCGTGTTTGGTTACAATGGTAACCATGTTATCTGAAATCAGTGTTCTAATTTTCTAGATCCGAATTAAAGTTTCGTCTTTCACGTCAGTTGCTGTTATTTCCTTCACTACTCTGATCTATGTGAGAATCACTGTTATTGTGTAACATCTTCGGTTCCTAAAATCTCGACCTCTATTTCTGTCTCTGAAATTGCCATGATTGCACGACAGATCTCTCGAATGCCAGTTGTCTATATTATTGTGATAACTACTATTAGAGAATTGATAACTCTGTTCATAACCGTTTTTCCCATTGGCAAAGTACTTTCGTCTGATCTGTTTAGTTTTGTGGAGATTTATTCTGTTGCCATCGCTGTATTTATTTTGTAAGTGAAATTTCTCTTTGTCAACTTCGAGTTCATGCAATAAATTTTGAAAAGCCTCGCTGTCATCTTTACTGCGATCTGCCAAAATAATGTGTGGAAAGCATGTCTGTAATTTAGCCAAAGAAATCTTATTAATTAAGAGGGACTGTACAGATTCGATAAGAAGAGATTCTTGTGTATGATTTGCTGAAAATAGTCTACTGGGGTGGAGAAGTCAGATCCTTCAAAATTCTTTGGCATAATGATACTGAATTTCACTCTGCTTTGCGTTGTTTCAGACCAGTATGCCGACAAGAATGCGTGACGAAATTCACTTTCCGTTTGTTATCCTTGTACGATCGCTCTCATTCTTGTGGCTGGTTCAGATTCTAAATGGCCACAGAACATACATTCAAGTTGATGGGCGAAAGTATTGGAATTGTTGTAGCCACTCTCTGGGGTGCATGTAACTGGCAGAATTTCGAAAAGCTTTCAACTTCCGAACTGAAGGAAAATTGTTCGTAATAAAATTAGTCCTTATGATGAGAGGTCAAATTGTTATTCGTACTGTGTGAGGCACCGGCACTATTTTGTTTGTGTCACGCATTTTTTTCATGTGTCAGTACACCTACATGACACAAATCAGGAAGTTTGCTAGGAGTATTAAAACGCAAAGTATAGTTATCGGTATCATCACCCATGTGACTGATTTTCCGTTCAACGCACGATAATTGGTCATCAAGTTTCCTTACGAGAGTCTTGCGCTGTTGATTAATTGTCATGTCTCACTGTTTTTAAAATGATGAAGAGAAAGGTGTTCTTCCGCCTTTGGATGGGAGCAGACTGTGTAACATCACAATTTCTGTATGCATTGCTAGCAAGTTTGGTCACCATTGCAGAAGTTCTTCTACCTGTCTGGCAGCTGTATTTAACTGCTCTAACGTAACTGTTTCTTTAGCCTCAAATGATGCGCAAGGCTCTTGAAGATCCTGTGCCTCCGTTTCAAACTGACTATGCTGCTGTTTCGGTGTGTTCAACTCTCGACTCTAGATTATTTATCACACGCTTGAACGCACTTGCATCTTGCCTGATCTGTTTCATCTCATCTCATCATTTCTTCCATAACTCATTCTTTAATCTCTTCTTTAGAACTTTTATTGTCTTCCTTAACATTAACCATCTTCTCTCAGCCCAGACACAGTCTTACAAACAATATGATTAAATCTATATTACAGACGTTGAGTGTATTTTTCAAACTTGGAACTTCATTCACATTTATGGCCAAAATCCTCTGAAAATCGTCCTGGCGAATAGGACAGCCTCCTTTCAAAGCCTGCTGGCTTGCATAAATTTTATGTTGTTTAAAGCAAACACAATATTCAGTGTAAACCTCAGGTGCACTTTATTACTCTTTAGTTAAATTATTGAAAAGTATGAAATTTGTGTTTGAATTCAAAATTTTCTCAAACTGTGGCTCTTAGTCTCTTGGATGACTAGAATATCCCCTAAATATTTATCACTGAAGTTACTTTTGTATTTAGATATTGTAAATTTAAGCAAAAACTGTTTGTTGACACCTGTAGGAAAGGCCCAATGCAGATGGCAATCCTTGTGCACAGACTTTGATCTTGAGGAAGTGTTCTTCCAGAAGAAACTGGAGCACTGAAAAAGACTTCCTTCTTTAAACTGGTCCTTCATGATGTCATTAGCTTGCAGATCGTTACTTCCATTTGCAGTTATACATGAACATTTCACAAGAAAAAGAGTTCTGGAGAATTGGGATCTCCTTGGAATGAGCATCTAAATATCAGAAACTGGAAGAGAGCTCTTTCTACAGGTCACCAAGGAAGCTGTTGGAAGAAAAAAGTGAGAACTTGAACCATGTTCAGCATTTAGCGATTGTCAGTTAGCGAAGTATAAGAAAGTATCAGTTTCAGCCTAAAAGCTTTAACATGTCTGTGAAGATCACAAATGACACTGTCCTCCCTTTCTAATTTTTTCATAGTTTCATTGAAATGGAAAGCAATGTCAGATGAGAAGCGTAGTTTCTGTAGCAATATTTTGTCTGACAGGAGCTCCAAAGTATTGGATTTCTCATTCAGAGATATTTCAGTCTTTATTCTCATTGAAAAGAAGCTTGACAAAATTTTACCATAGGTTAATCATCTTACTGCTACTTGGTAAGAGATATTACTTGACAAATATTCTATTTGTTCTGAGGAAGATCTGAACTGATGGTGTTCAAGTCTATGACATTGACTGCAATCGACAACAGAAATTGAAGGCTCCGTCACACAGGAAAAATCCACTGAATTCATAGAAGGCACTCCCTGATGAACAATGCTGTGTATTTTCAAGGAACACATGACTTGCATAACATTCTAAGTTTAGTCTTCGAATGAAACGTGCATATTTATCACACAACAAGTGGGAAGTGGGAACACAGTGCAGGAGCAGTACAGATAATGGTTGTACTAATCCCTTTTTCTGAAATCGAGAAACGATTATTCATTGTTCCAGGGGACAGATAATTTTTCGAATAACATTCGGCAGGCGCCAGTAAGTAAGAGCAAGTGCAGTGAAAATATATGGAAAAAATTTCATTTGTACCAAAAACTAAATATCATGAAATTCAATATCATTATTCAGTTTCTTCATTCCATTACAGATCAGTTTAATAGAACATAAAATACCGATAAATCTAACCAGTAATTAATTTACAATATCTGTTTGGAAAAATAATCTTAAATTGATCAACAAGCTCCATACAAATTTTCGGTCCAAATCCAATTTTCAAATACTCACATGTTGCAGTGCAATATATTTCATTTACTTTCAGCTCATTATGTTTTTTAAAAACTTTCAGAGTGTTAGCATCATTGAGCTTCTTCAGTCCATTTATGTAGAATATATTTTCACAGGACGAGAATAATTGGTGATAAAATCTTGTCTTATAAATAATGATAAATACGATCAATACATGTGACAAATTTAAGTTTGACATTTTTTTGATAGAAATAATGAACCAAAAAAGAAACAAGTTAAATGCAATGTTTGCACAGATTATTTTGAACTATCTTTAATTATAGAACATTTGAGAAATGTAGGACCTATTGTTGGAATTGATGTATTAGAAGTAATTTATGGAGAAAAGGAATACTGAAGGAGATTTGGTAGCTATGAGGAAACTGATATAGAATATGGGAGGAAACAGAAAACTCAAATTCTCTCTTTCTTATGACTGTAATTATGAAATTTATCATTATAATTTACCAATCAATAATTTACCAAAAATGTTAAGAGATTACATTTTTGATTATATATTACTTTTAAAAGTGCCCACAGAATAACAAAAAATCTTAATCTCTAGATGTAGAAGACTAACAATAAAATAAAAAGCAACTTATAAGTTTATTCCACTGATATAATAAAAGATGTGATATAGATTTTATTTTTACATTGGAGGAGATAGAAAACTTACTTTCATATACATGTGGCTCTGTATCATAATCTTTTAGAACTAAACTTTTATCATACAGAAATGAGAATTGTTTGTTAACATGGTTGTTCATTAAATTTTTAGTATCAGCATCATTAATTATTTGATTATATTCTAATTGTAACTTATCTTTCACTTCACTCTTAATTAATCTTATCACAGAATCTCCACTACGCGTTTTAGTAGTATTACATTTTGAAGTGAGGACCTCTTCCTTTTTTCATTTATCTGAAAACAAAAACTTTTTCGTCCCATTGAAGACTTGTTTATATTCCATTTATTATATCCTAACTCTTCCGCCATTTCAGGTAACATACAACCTTTTTTCTTTACATTAACTTTGCCATCATCAATATATACTACAGAATAGGTATCAAAATATGAAACACTTTTTGCTAGCTTGTCTAACACATCATACAAGCTTTGAATTTGATATGGTGAATGCTACTATAAAAATATTTTTAAATATATTATTTTCTACACAGTAATCCTTGAAGTTGTAGTTAATCTGTACCATATTATCATTAAGGAAATTTATATCTATATTATCTAACAGATCATTGAGTAGAACCTCATAACATTTTTGTAAATCTGTAAAAATACGCCGGCCGGTGTGGCCGTGCGGTTCTAGGCGCTTCAGTCTGAAGCCGCGTGACCACTACAGTCACAGGTTCGAGTCCTGCCTCGGGCATGGATGTGTGTGATGTCTTTAGGTTAGTTAGGTTTAAGTCATTCTAAGTTCTAGGGGACTGATGACCACAGATGTTAAGTCCCACAGTGCTCAGAGCCATTTGAACCATTTTTTTTATAAAAATACTCCATTTTACTTATATTTCTTCATTGTCCACATTTTCCCAATAACGAATTCAGACATTTCTCAGCAACAGCTCATTTTCCTGGATTTTCTTTTATCTTATGAGGCTCTAATTCAGTATCCCACATTTTTGTAACTCTTTTAATTTATATCTCATTAGTTCAAAAATCTTGGGGATGGTTTCAAATTTTATTTTAATCAAGTCTTTCATATAATTTTTAACATGTTGCTTTTATTTCCACAATTCCACACTTCATTGACTTTTAAAATCTCATATCTTTATAGAGGGTCTATCCATATAGAGGGAATATACAAGGGTGATGCCTTGAGGACAACATTATGGAAATGGAAGAGGATGTAGATGAAGATGAAATGGGAGATATGATACTGTGTGACGAGTTTGAGAGAGCACTGAAAGACCTGAATCGAAACAAGGCCCCGTGAGTAGACAACATTCCATTAGAACTACTGATGGCCGTGGGAGAGCCAGTCCTGACAAAACTCTACCATCTGGTGAGCAAGACGTATGAGACACGTGAAATACCCTCAGACTTCAAGAACAATATAATAATTCCAATCTCAAAGAAAGCAGGTGTTGACAGATGTGAAAATTACCGAACTATCAGTTTAATAAGTCACGGCTGCAAATTACTAACGCGAATTCTTTACAGACGAATGGAAAAACTAGTAGAAGGCGACCTAGGGGAAAATCAGTTTGGATTCTGTAGAAATATTGCAACATGTGAGGCAATACTGACCCTACGACTTATCTTAGAAGCTAGATTAAGGAAAGGCAAGCGTACGTTTCTAGCATTTGTAGATAAAGCTTTTGACAATGTTGACTGGAATACTCTCTTTCAAATTCTGAAGGTGTCAGTGGTAAAATATAGGGAGCGAAAGACTATTTACAATTTGTATAGAAACCAAATGGCAGTTATAAAGTTTGAGGGGCATGAAAGGGAAGCAGTGGTTTGGAAGGGAGTAAGACAGGGCTGTAGCCTCTCCCCGATGTTATTCAATCTGTATATTGAGCAAGCAGTGAAGGAAACAAAAGAAAAATTCGGAGTAGGTATTAAAATCCATTGAAAAGAAACAGCGAAGGACTTGAAAGAGCAGTAGAACGGAATAGACAGTGTCTTGAAAGGAGGATATAAGATGAACATCAACGAAATCAAAACAAGGATAATGCAATGTAGGGGATTAAGTCGGGTGATGCTCAGCGTATTAGATTAGGAAATGGGACACTTAAAGTAGTAAAGGAGATTTGCTATTTGGGGAGCAAAATAACTGATGATGGTCGAAGTAGACAGGATATCAAATGTAGACTGGCAATGGCAAGGAAAGCGTTTCTGAAGAAGAGAAATTTGTTAACATCGAGTATAGATTTAAGTGTCAGGAAGTCGTTTCTGAAAGTATTTGTATGGAGTGTAGCCATGTATGGAACTGAAACATGGACGATAAATAGTTTAGGCAGGAAGAGAATAGAAGCTTTCGAAATATGGTGCTACAGAGGAATGCTGAAGATTAGATGGGTAGATCACATAACTAACGAGGAGGTGTTGAATAGGATTGGGGAGAAGTTTGTGGCTCAACTTGACTAGAAGAAGTGATCGGTTGGTAGGACATGTTCGGAGGCATCTAGGGGATCACCAATTTAGTATTGGAGGGCAGTGTGGAGGGTAAAAATCGTAGAGGGAGACCAAGAGATGAATACACCAAGCAGATTCAGAAGGATGTAGGTTGCAGTAGGTACTGGGAGATGAAGAAGCTTGCTCGGGATAGAGTACCATGGAGAGCTGCATCAAACCAGTCTCAGGACTGAAGACCACAACAACAACAACAACATCCTTTTCCTACATATTTCTTTACTTCATTAATTGTCTAATTTCCAATAAAACTATTTTACTCCTCGTTGCGACTACATTTATGTGTATTCTGCAAATTTGACAGATGGAGAAAGAGCTTTTTACATCTTTATCAATCTTTATCTGCACTGAAAATTCCTGGCAGGTTAGAACTGTGTGCCGGACCGAGACTCGAACTCGGGATCTTTTCCTTTTGTGGGCAAGTACTCTACAAACTGCGCTACCTAAGCATGACTCACGACCAGTCCTCACAGCTCTAATTCCGACAGTAGTTCGTCTCCTACCTTCGAAACTTCGCAGAACTTCTCCTGCATACCTTGTAGAACTAACACTCCTGGAAGAAAGGATATGGCAGAGACATGGCTTAGCCACAGCCTGGGGGATGTTTCCAGAATGAAATTTTCAATCTGTCCACAGAAAATTTTTATGGCGCTACACGAAAATAAAATTGTTTCATGATGACGCACCTGCAACAATCATAACAATAGAGAAAAAAGCTATGGCCGAGGTTGCCACAACACGTCACTTGATGTTGCAAAATGTAACAATAACCTTCCAGGTCAGACTCCAAAGTGCCTTAATAGCAATGGATAATGTGTTCCTGAGATGGCTGTCATAAAATAATTTTCTTTGTATTGTACAATAAACACTTATAGTTTCTTTTTATGTTCAGTACAAAATAAATATGAAAGACGATTGAGGAAAGCTTTCTTGACGTTAATATTAACAAGAAACTACCACTTTGCGTTTATACACATTTATTGTGTCATTATCAGTTTCGTTCAAAAGAACATAACCAGGTTACCTACAGTTGAAAAACCCAAAAATTAGGATAAAAGCTGAAGCAATATATACATATAAATGATGTGCAACTCACACTATGAACAGTCTTTCTAACAAATCCCCACAGAGACGTGTCAGTATCATTAATCATCTAATTATCTTATGTAACATTTCAGGAAAGCTCTGGAATATGATGATCAGATAAACATTCCGTAGACTGCAGTGTAGAAACCCAGTGAGCAGAGAGTGCAGGTAACTTGACAAGCAGTGTAAACTAGACTGTTCAGAGAGGGTCACTATTCTAAAGATGAGATACGTGTAAGGTATGACAGCTTTTAACCCACCTTTTGTTTTGTTCAATTGCAGGTGGTCTGATAATGTTCTTTTGAACGAAACCGGTCATGACACAAAAAATGTACACTGAACTGATACAAGTATTGGGACACCTCCAAATATCAAGTCAGACCACCTTTTGCCAGGTGTTGTCATGGTCTGGTCTCAATACGTGGTTGGATGTCTGAGAGAGAACAAGTTACTCCCACCTATTTTTCATATGCAGAAAATTTTTAGAGATTTTGTTACAACTTGATGCACTTCGGGTGAGACTCTAGAAAGTTAATGGCCTGAGCAGATGTTGGTGGAGCCTGGTAGGGCACTAAGAGCATGAGGTATTTTTATGGTTCTTAGCGCATAGAAACGGCATGTTGGGACTTGGAAGCAATTGGTGGCGAGCTCATTCCTCAGTAAATCTGGCCGGACAAGCCCACAGCCATACAGGGCAGACAGAGCAGCCCCTTGTCGAGACAGGCACTCCAGCAGAGCAATGCCACGATACCTACACTGAAGCCAGCCGAAGCCTGGGCTGGGAGTGATGGACTAAAGGAACATGACTACACAGTAGAGTCATAAACTGGGCATTGTGTGCACAGCCAAGAGTAATAAAAATTCACAAGTTTTCATGTTCGCTGAGACTGAAAATAGGCCTGTGACCCATTTCCATTGGCCACCTCGGTTGTAAAGGAAAATCCGGTGTCAGAAACGTTTGGAGATAGAATCTTTATTACACCTCATACCTAGGACTAAGAACTTTCAAGGCTCAGATGCTTTAAATAAGGATCTTTAAGATTGTGTCTGTTCACTTGTTGCCATGAGAAGCAATGCAACTTTGTAGAAAATTAAGTTCCCCCTCTGCAAAAACTTAAAAAAGTTAATAATTGGTGGTTTCTTTCTTTCCAGAAACGCAGTTTTCTTAACTCTTGCCCTGGTGCAGCGGGAGTTTTTGGTGTAGTGTGGGAGGGGAGATTTACCGCCTCTAGAGCCCTTTGATTGGCTCAAGACGGCGTGAAGGCGGTGTCGTTCGTGTGCACTTTGTGGGAAAACGGATTTTTTTTTTTTCCCTGGAGAGGTGCGAGGCACTTGAGCACTGGAATTTGCTCTGGTGAGAATACTTCTGATCGATGCTCTGATATGTGTGATTGGCGCTTGGCACCTGTCATGAGACTGACTTCACTTGCGAGTAGTTTCGACTGGGAAGCCTGTGGTGAAGTTCTTACTGTTCCGACAGTGTGACATCGAATGTCTCAGACTGCTTGTTTGCCGAGGGCACGCTTATTCGTTTTTGGTTTACCAGTCTTCACGTTTGGTATCCTGGTACGATCTATCGTATGTCAGCCAAATTGGTGTCACACACTGAAATCTACCGTGATTTCAGGGCTCTGGTAGAGAGTAAATTGCGATTCATCTGCCTGACGGCTAGACCGTGAGATTTTTGCATCCTTTTTTTTTTTTGTGGCCATGATCGATTCACAGATGGCGTCACACGTCTCACCTCTGCCGCACACATCCCGCCAGCTCGAAGTTACATCGTTGCAAGAAGCAAACAGGGTAACGTGTTGCCGGCCTTGTCAGGGTGCACAGATCTCAATCGCCACTTGCTGTCAGCTGCACCTATTTAGCGAAATCACAATAGATTTAATCAGTCAAAGTCTGCTCAGCGTCAGATCAAGTGAGATTGCGTTATCCAAATTTTTAGGGCCAGAGTACATGACTCACTTCTGCCACCCAGGATCCTTGTCCATTATACTCTTAAGCCTACTGTTAGTTGTTTACGGTATTGAATAGATAACTTGTTTAACATATTTTATGTCTGTCTTTGTTTTCGGAAAATAAATGTTGTTAGAAAACTAAATTTTGCGTATATTCTCAATCTTGTTAGAAAACTAAACTTTGCATACATTCTCAATCATTTTATAACAGCCCCACAGGGTTAACATTCATTTTGGCGACTCTGCCAGGATGTCGGATTGATGGCACCTAAAGTGTACGTCACATCGCGTTGCCTATTGTATCATGCAATTTTGCGTCCCTTGCGCAGAAGTTTGAATTGATTGCACTTCCGTGACCGTCAGATCGTAGATACTACTGCCTGGTAAAGTTTGTGTTTCCCATGTTTAATGTTGTGCGCTGGTAGAGTATATTCGCGTTGCTGGCGCCAAGACATACTACTAACATTTCATTATTGTATGTGTGTATTCTCATGTTTTGGTTGTGACTTCAGTGTCACTTGACTGTTTGTTATTGATCGCGAACGGCGTCGTGCTGATTTGTTAGGATATACTGTGATTTTCGTTTGTGTATATAGACAAGCGTTCTGTTATACGTATTTGTTGTCAGGAACTTGGAATCAGTAGCTCACGGGTGTGTAATTTAACGTAGAATCTATGTTGCATACGAATGTTTAGTGTTTAAATTCGTTTTGGTCGCGGAAGTAATTGTGTTTTGTTAACCATGGACCCACATCAGATAATTAGCGGTGACCCCCGTCAGATATTAGACGGGATTTTCAGGTAAATGCAGCTGCAGATCGGACAGAACTGTCGAACGTAAAAAAGCTGCAGAGTATGACGACATGTCTCTTCAGGTGACGAAAGTGAACGGGAGACCGCAGCAGAGCGAAATGTACGCCCTGCTGGTACGAGAAATACCATCAGTGAGACTGGTAGCCCAGAATCACGAACGAAACGTCACAGACTGGTGGAATCCCGTTTATCTAGTCCTGGAGGTTTTAACGGTGAATGTCAGTTTGTGGCAAGAGGTCGAAAGGGAGGGGCAAGAGGCAGAAAGGAAGAGACAAGAGGCTGAAAAAAAGAGACGGGAGGAAGAGAAGGAAAGCCACAAATTAGTCATAAGAACGGTCACGGGCGGAATAGATGGAGTCAAGAAAGAAAGCGCAGGAATCCGAGAAGAGCTAGAGAATATAAAAAAAAAATGGCAGCAGAAACGCGTGAGATCGCGGAAAAGGTGAAGCGTGATGCCAAAACAGCGCGATTGATAGCGCAGGTAGCACGAAAGGACGCATCAGTGGGCTAAGAACAAATTAAACTGGCAAGAACTGAGGCACTTGCAACTTCCCAAAAGCAAGGCAAAAAAGAGTGAGGCTGTGAAGCGAATTGAACAGATAAAATCAAGCAGGCCGAAATCCCTGAAGTTAAAAGATCAGCAGACCCGAGTCACCGCTCAACAAAACGAGTTGGCTAAGGACGTTCGGCAGGCACATTAGGGGGTCGCGCAATTGCAAACACCATCTCGTCCGGTAGAGCGCCATCGAGAGCATCACAGAAGTGAAGAAACTGTTTTGCGACTCTCTGAACAACTATATGAGGACTCACTCCCTGCACATGGACGAATGTAGCAGGAATATGCTCCTTTCGCGTCAAAACACGAAATAGAACACGCTCCGTCAGATACCGAGCCCGAAAACAATTGTACACGTTTTCGGAGGTCAGAAACGCTATTACGTGAATCTAACAACACGAGGGGGTACCATAACAGTGCACGAGGATCGTTTGGGCACGGATACATGGAATCACGCACTGCAGACCAGAGGGAAAATTCGTACGGCGGATGCGTCGAACCCTTCGACCACAAACTTTTCTTGACCATGCAGAATTTTCAAGTCTACAAGGAGGAAAACAACACATTGTATCCAAAGACCTGGACAGCACAGTACGATCACATGCTACCAGAATCTTGGCCACTGAAATAAAAGCTCCAGTTTATCTGTGGTTTCTTAGAAGGTTCGATTGCAGAACATAGGCGCGATATTGGTGGGAAGACACACAGGAGAGGATAAAACAGAATATCATGTTAGGAAAGGGCTTAGAAGCGTCAGGATTCCGCAGTCCTGTCAAATTCTTCGAATCCCTGGTCAAGAAGAACCGATTCTTGGATCAACCGTACAGTCCCAAGGAAATTGTAAGGCACTCCTATATTAAATTACCTTTATGTTACCAGCAACTGCCCATCGGTAGATGCAGCTATTCAATTGAAGGTTTCAAGACTCCTTTGTGTGAACTCGAGTACATGAATGAAACTCACAACTAGCGGGAAAGAGGTAGAAATAATGACCGTAACTGTCCAGATTAACCAGAGAGGAATGACAATGGACGAAATGGGAGAAACATCGATCGAATTGAAACCAAAATCAGCCACCACGTGAAAACAGAAGAAGACGACGAAATTATAGTTATAACAACAACAACTACTACTACCGACGAAACGGAAACTGGTGAGAGCAACAGAATTCGAACTAGGATCAACAGGATTCTAGGGAGCAACAGCAAAGAAATAGCAGGACATACAACGGTCAAGGTCAATGGAATAACCAATGTAGCGAATATATGGAATTGAGGCCACCTAACCCATCGTAGGGGTCACGCAGAGAAAATTCAAACAGGAATTGATATACAGCCGCTGCAGACTCAGCTCAAAACAATGCCGCAGAAACTATCGGAATGAGCGATATTAACCTGGTAGAGTACGAAGATACAAGAGAACTGTAACGGGAAGAGAAGGTACACTACGTAAATAGTCTCCGTGGATGAACTGCCCGCAGCTCGCGGTCGTGCGGTAGCGTTCTCGCTTCCCACGCCCGGGTTCCCGGGTTCGATTCCCGGCGGGCTCAGGGATTTTCTCTGCCTCTTGATGGCTGGGTGTTGTGTGATGTCCTTAGGTTAGTTAGGTTTAAGTAGTTCTAAGTTCTAGGGGACTGATGACCATAGATGTTAAGTCCCACAGTGCTCAGAGCCATTTGATGAATTATTTTAACGTAATTTAATGTTTATATTGTGTTGCTTAGCTTAATTTTCCATTTGTTCTACCTCAGTGTTATTTTGTTTGTTTGTCATCTCCATCAGTTTTCAGCATTTGAACGTGGTCAAATGAGTTGCGTATTTGTGACAACTTCATGCCAACATTCTCTGGCAGGTTGCAGATTGAATTCAAACTCCGTTGCAAGTTGTATCTACTCACCAATTGGTATATTTTGAGGCATACCAAACCAGGCACGTAGGAATACTGAGTACTCCAAACATCTGAGTACTGCTGTTATTTCTTTGGACCTCACAATTGTCCGATTTCCGCAACTGAGCATCGTACTCTGTCGTAGCATTCTCGTAGAAGAGCCTTCACAAATATCACCATGGTCAATGATATTGTTTCCGTTTACTTTCCGTGGTTTCTTGCACACTGTCCAAGGGACGGATGTACTTCACTTTATGTTCTTCGTGGTGTCAAGACTGTAAATCGTGCCATAGAGCATGTGCGTCTCGATTTTAGGATAAGTTTCCTACTGTGGTAGCAGTCCACGCTTTGGGCGCGTGTCGCCGCTAAGACTCGGTGTGAAATGAGACATCGCCTGTCGTGCGATGTAGCCTGTCTCGAGGTGGAATTTTGCCAGCGCCATGCAAGTGCCGTCGGAGAAATATTGTGTATGGGGAGTTAGCAATGACAAGCGCAAGCCACGGTGGAGTGGAGAACCCCAGACCTGGAAACAGGAAGCAGAAACGAAATGATGGACCGTGGATAAAACTTAAATGAGAAAAATGTTTATATCATTTCAGCAGCAGCATCCTTGTACTATGTAAAATATCGTGTACACAATCATAAATGCCACTACAAAGGTTTCAGGTAAATCACCAGAACCAGAGTGAGCAGATGCACTTCCTGACCAGTCCAGCATCAGCAGACAACACTGCCGGACATCGAAAAATAAAAGAGGAACATACAAGGAATAAAATGCATGAAAATTCACTTGAGTAGTATTAGCATAGGGTAGTACAGTAAGTTAGTATTTAGTATTGGCAGAGGTCTGCGCGTTTGGTGGAGGTATAGAGGCAGCGCCAGCGTACAACTGGGGTAAATTACAGGAGTAGGACTGTCCTAACGGATACATTTTTCGTACGTCCAACATTGATTTGTTCGGTTATTTCACGCCTTGCTCCTTGACTATTAGCACTGAGAACTCTACGCAAACGCCATTGGTTTCGGTCGTTAGGTGAAGGCCGTCGGCCGGTGCGCTCTCATTGGTGAGAGATAACGCCTGAAATGTCGTATTCTCGGCACACTCTTCACTCTGTGTATCTGGAATATTGACTTCCATAACGACTTCTGAAATGGAATGTCTCATGTATCTAGCTCCTACTATCATTCCGCTTTGAAAGTCTGTTAATTGCCGTCGTGCGGCCGTAATCACGTCGCAAACCTTTTCACGTGAATCACCTGACTACCAATGACAGCCCCGCCAATGCACTGCCCTTTTATAGCTTGTGTACGCGATGCCGAGGGTGCGTTATATGGCGATCAGCTAGGCTATGGGAAAGGTAAAGGCACCAGGGACACATTTCTAAAGCTGCGGTTGGTAATGGAATCGAGACTAAAGAAAAATCAAGACAAATTCATAGGATTTGTCGACCTGGAAAAAGCATTCGACGCTGTAAAATGGTGCAAGACGTTAGAAATTCTGAGAAAAATAGAGGTAAGCTATACGGCGACGGATAATATACAATATGTACAAGAACCAGCAGGGAATAATTAGAGTGGGCGACCAAGAATAAAGTACTCGGATTAAAAAGGGTGAAAGACATGGATGTAGTATGTAGAAGAAAATTTCGGGAGCGGGATTAAAATTCAAGGTCAAAGAATATCAATGATACGATTCGCTGATGAAATGATCGTGAAGAAGAATTACATGATACGCTGAATGGAATGAACAGTGTAATGCGTACAGAATACGAAGTGAAAGTAAATTGAAGAAAGAAGAAAGTAATGAGAAGTAGCAGATAGGAGACCAGTGAGAAACTTAACATCAGGATTGATGCTCACAAAATACATGAAGTTAAGGAACTCTACTAGGTAGGCAGCAAAATGACCGCTGACGGACGGAGCAAGGAGAAGATCAAAAGCAAACTAGCAGTGGCAAAAAGGACATTCCTGGCCAAGAGCGGTCTACTAGTATCAAACATGGTCCTAAATTTGAGAAGAAAATTTCTGAGAATGAACGTTGGGAGCAGAGTATTGTATCGTAGTGAAATATGGACTGTGGGAAAACCGGAACGAAGAGAATCGAAACATTTGAGGTGTGGTGCTACGGACAAATGTTGAAAATTAGGTGCACTGGTAAGATAAGGAATGAAGAGGATAGGAATATGTGGGAAACATTGACACGGAGAACGGACAGGGTGACAGGACATCTGTAAAGACATCAGGGAATGTCTTCCATGCAAATAGAGGGAGATGGAGAGGGCAAAAGTTATAAAGGAAGACAGAGATTGGAATATATCAAGCGAATAATTGAGGATGTGGGTTGTAAGTGCTACTCTGAGATGTACAGGAGAGGAATTCGTGGCAGACGCACCACCTGGTCAGAAGACTGATGATTCGTTGAATGGAATGCATACTCTAATTAGTACAGAATACAGATTAAGAGTAAAGAAAGACGAAAGTAATGAGAAGTAGCAGAAATGAGAATAGTGAGAAACTTAAGATAGGGATTCATGTTCACGAACTAGATGAAGTTAAGGAATTCTACTACCTAGGATGGGCGAAGCAAGAAGGACACCAAAAACAGGCTAGCACTGGCGGAAAGGGTAGTTCTCGCCAAGAGAAGTTTACCAGTATCAAACACAGGCCTTAATTTGAGCAAGCAATTTCTGTAAGAGGGATTGCGGGAAAAATGGAACAGAAGAGAATCGAAGCATTTGAGATCTGTTGCTACAGACGAATGCTGAAAATTCGGTGTCCTAATAAGGAAAGGAATGAGGAGGTTCTGCCCAGAGCCGGAGAGGAAAGGAATATTTAGAAAACACTGACATGGAGAAGGGACAGGATGATAGGACATCTGTAAAGACATCAAGGAATGACTTCCATGGTACTAGAGGGAGCCATAGAGGTCAAAAACTGTAGAGGAAGACAGAGTCTGGAATACATCCAGCAAATAACTGAGGAGGTAGGTTACAAGTGCTACTCTGAGATGAAGAGGTTGGCACAGGAGAGGAATTCGTGACGAGCCGCATCAAACCGGTCAGAAGATCCATGACTCAAAAAAGAAAAAAAAAAAAGAAAACTTGATGTTTCCACCATTATATACGTGCAAATCGCAGTCTCATGATTTTTATCACCTCGGTGTATATAAATGCAGCTATCTTGGTTTTTTTATCAATATTTACAAGAAATTTCTGTGGGGATCAAAATGGTCGAGATTATATTTTTCTTCATGTTCTTGCCACTTGATTTTCCACTCACAGATTTAACAGAGTTTGTGACAACAGTAAAATCACCTCTCACTCTTATCAAACAAAATGTTTCCTCTTCTCCTTAGTTGTGTATCTGTGACAACAGTAAAATGAAATTCGTTCTTCATTTTTATAATGTAACGATTTTCTTTGTGAGAAGTTCGTATCTGCATCAATATTAATAGTGCTGTAGCTTTATCAAGTTTCATTACAGATCGAGTTTGTAAGGTTTTCATTTATTTTCTGCCACTGTAAATAATTCACACCTACTCTACGGGGGCAAAGACGTATGAGGCCGTTGCACGAGTAGTGAATAAGGATCCTGAGTCTGTGTTTAATGTAATCTGTGGTGCACTTGCTTACAAGAAAGTTGCCCAGCGCCGGAGCATTCTTTTTTGAGGCACAATAACCAGAAGATGAACTTTAGAGAGATTCGATACTTGTGAATCTGGGAGAAATTATCTGGACTACTTTATTATGGAGATGAAAACTTGTTCATAAAGCTATTTTATTCACTGTACTGATGAAGAAGGATGTGGAGAAATATTTCAAGGTAACACATGCAAGCGCAAAAATGAAATGTTTGTTGGCCAGATCCATCAACTGATAGAAATCTTTGCCCCTTAGATAATTTACAATATTCAAGATTTGTTAATTCCTTGGTTTAAATGTCTGTAAGGTTTGAAATTAGAGTATTTCGTAGTTTTTGGCGTTTTCTTGTGTTGTACAGTCTATTTTGACCGAGTTGAATTTTTCCAAAACTCTTTTCTTTAAAGTAAAGTTTCAATATTTTTGTAGGCACGTTACACCACACGCAGCAAGGCAAAGAAAAACTTTGAGCAGATTATTTTTCATTAGCTGCTGTATTTGCTGAATTCATTTTGCTTTCCAGAACGTCAATACACAAGACACAAAATAGCATGCAAAACAAGGGGTAAGTAATTTCTCTCCCAAGGGAGATATCATTTTGCACTCTTGTGATCAGACATTACGTTGTCAGAATATTCAGGTTGTGCTAAGTAAGCAGTTTAATTAACAGTGAACAGTGAAGGTAATATTAAACAGTTAATTTCTTCCATGTTGAGCAGTATTTTATTTCATGAATATTTCACATCAGACATTGCACATCGTGTTACGTAACTTTCACAATGTACTTCGGTATTCAGTGTCAATTAAACAATTTTCACTGAGATCATAATTAGATATTTAGGCATTTAATTAGATTCATTTTCATTATTTCAAACTCATCATTTCATTAAGATTTAAGGCGTGTTTCGACATAGGAATGGTGGTTACCGCTGAAATAATTGGTTTTCGAATATCTCGGTTTTCTCCACGCCAGCTTAACATTACTGTTACAACCGCTCAAATTTATCGATTTCTGAAACAATCATTTTTTCGTTTTTTATTCTTATTATTTCTTGTATCATACGTTGAAATCGAACAAAGATTGAAAAGTTTTGACATATTCAGGTTCAAGGTATAGAAACTCAAAATTTTTAACTAAACAGGCAAAAAAAAAAAAAAAAAAAACGTAGTCCGTCCACAGTGTCTGCTTTTCTGCAAAAGTGGTAAGTAGTTTAATACTACAAAACAAAAGATCACCGATATTCACCTACTGATCCAAATTTTTTGGAACTTCGCTGAAAAATCATACTGTAATCGAGGATCACGCCACTATTTGGGAATTACGAATAGTCAGTGCTAAAGGGCAGAAACGAGGTTAAAGAACTCTTTTTATATTAATTTGTTCATTTTCAAGGACATCAAGTAGATAAAGGCATATTATGTAGATACAAGCAGCAGATCATCTGCTTTCTCCTTTTAGTGTATACTGCGAAATAACTGTTAACTTTTCGGTGTATTACTGTTACTATAATTTCCTACCTCGTCTATTATTTCACAGAAATCTCTTAAAGCAAATGAAGTGTTGTACTTCGTTCCTACGTCACTTCGTGAAATACTTCCAGACTTGATTTGGTGTCCTTCTGTATTTCAAAGGATGTCCAGCGACAACAACGAGAAACTACAGTTTAGACCAGGTAGGGGCAACTCTCGCATACTGCACATACACGTGCACATTAAGTCACGCTATAAGCCCACAGAGACATTATTGTCTCAGCAATGCCGTAGCAATTCTTGCGGCATGTGTTTGTTGCTCGTTTCTGTCAATATTGTTATTAAAATAGCACTGATTTGTTTTTTCTGTAATAACATAATATTTCTAACCGATGCAAATTTTACAGATAAAAGTTGCTCATTTTTGTAATAAGGCTGATTTAAAAATGAAAAATTTTAGCACTGCTGCTATGGCTAATGGAATTTCCGTTTTCTTACTCAGTTATTGGTAATAAATAAAGAAGACCTGTTATAACCTAGACGAAGCAAATTCTGAAAATTATCGGTTTTAACCGGTATTGCTCAGCAGTTGAGAAAGTTGTTGAAAAAAAGAAGACAGAGTGCTTCACGTATAGATAAATTACATAGAAAGCCTCCAAGGCGACATACCTGTTGTCACAACACTTATTCACCAAATTTCATCGGTGTCAACGTCGTTATCAAAGTCGTATGGTTAATAAATCTTCTGATCTTTTAATCAGCTGCTCTTAAACATACTGGAAGAGTATGTAGCCGCTACTGGAGTCGCTGGAAATCTTGGGGAGACGCGGCGTCCGCCTCCCAGGCTGAGGAGGTGGAGGGTGGCACCTCTGCGGCTGGCGGCGGTCGTAATTGGCAGCGAGGCGGCCTGGCGCGGCCGGATTTGCTAATTCAATCAGCGCCGCCCGCCTTCCTTCCTTCCTTCCGCCCCTGCCGCCCCCGCCGCTGCGCGACCGCCCCTGTCGGCTCGGCTTTGAGTCAAGCCCTGCCTCCGACCCTCATCGTTTTTAGCTCTTCACAAGAAATGAACAGAGCGGAAAAAGCCTCACACAGGATCCACTGAGCACCAGCGCTGTCGTAAGAGCTTCTAAAGGTAGGGTAGGATGCTATGGTTGCATTGGAGCACTTCTTTGTAGTACGCTGTCTACTCTTCCTGATATGTACATCACTAGTCAGTGACTGTAGCGTATCTAAAACCTACAACTACGTCTGTAGCCTGGAAGCCACTCTACAGTTTGTGGCAGAGGGTACAAAGCGTCTTCCCATCCCTATTCCATTCATAGATGATACACGTGAACGAATCCACTGGAAACCCAAAGAAACTGGTACACCTGCCTAATGTCGAGCACGCAGAAGTGCCACAACACGATGTGGCATGGACTTAACTAATGTCTGTAGTGTTGCTGGAGGGAACTGACGCCGTGAGTACTGCAGGGCACTCCACAAAACCGTAAATGTACGAGAGGGTGGAGATCTCTTCCGAACGGCATGTAGCAAGATATCTCAGATAAGCTCAATAATGTTCATGTCTGGGGAGTCTGGTGGCCAGAGGAAGTGTTTAAACACAGAAGAGTGTTGCTCGTGTAACTCTATAGCAATTCTGGACGTTTGGGGTGTTGCATTGTCCTGCTGGAATTGCCCAAGTCCGTCAGGAATGCACAATCGACATGAATGGATGCTGGTGATCAGATAGGATACTTGCGTATGTGCTACTTGTCAGGGGTCCCATATCGCTCCAGTTGCACATGCCCCGCACCATTACAGAGCCTCAACCAGCTTGAACAGTTCCTTGCTGACATGCAGATTCATGAAGTTGTCTCCATACTCATACACGTCCATCTACTCGGTACAATTTTAAACAAGACTCGTCCGACCGGGCAACATGTTTCCAGTCATCAACAGTCCAATGTAGTTCAAATGGTTCAAATGGCTCTGAGCACTATGGGACTTAACATCTATGGTCATCAGTCTCCTAGAACTTAGAACTACTTAAACCTAACTAACCTAAGGACATCACACAACACCCAGCCATCACAAGGCAGAGAAAATCCCTGACCCCGCCGGGAATCGAATCCGGGAACCCGGGCGCGGGAAGCGAGAACGCTACCGCACGACCACGAGCTGCGGGCTCCAGTGTAGATACTGACGGCCCCGGCGAGGTAAAAAGCATTGGTCTTGCAGTCATCGAGGATGCAAGAGTGGGCCTACGGCTCCTAAAGCCCACACCGATGATGTTTCTTTGAATGTTTCACACGTTGACACTTGTTGATGGCTCAGCATTGAAACCTGTAGCAGTTTGCGGAAGGGTTGCACTTCCATCACGCTGAACGATTCTCTTCAGTCGTCGTTTGTCCCGTTGTTGCAGGATCTTTTTTCAGCCGCAGCGATGTCGGAGATTTGATGTTTTACCGAATTTTTGATGTTCACGGTACACTTGTGAAATGGTCATGCGGGAAAATCTCTACTTCATTGCTATCTCGGAGGTGCTGTGTTCCATCACTCTTGCACCGTCTGTAACAACACGCTCAAACTCACTTAAATCTTGATAACCTGCCGTATTAGCATCAGTAAGCGATCTAACAACTGCGCCAGACACTTGTTGTCTTATAGAGGCCTTGCTGACAGCAGCGCCGTGTTCTGCCTATTTAGGTATCTCGGTAGTTGAATACGCATGCCTATACCAGATTCTTTGGCGCTTCAGTGCACAAGCAGTGAACACAGTGATGTGTCATTACAGTTTTGCACAACGACACAAGCTCAGCACAGTAGGCTGTGGGGTGGTAGGACTGGGCCAAGTGACGCATCAGCCAATCACCACCGAGAGTTGCACTGAACATTTATTTGCCACATTTAAACAATCCAAATAACAAATGGAACCATCAACACATTATTTCAATTACTACACATCTTTAAATTTACCATTTACATGAGAGCCAGTTACTTCAAAATTTTAACATTCACAAACCACGGCACTTACGGCCTATTACACATTTAGTGAAATGAGTTAAAATTATTTATTCAAACACTATGATCAACCTGAAGAATCATTCACTAAAATTTAAGCATAAAATGTAGTCTTCCGTTATTCCGTGATTGGTATTACCAAAGTAATTCAGAGTACAGGCACAACAAATCAGATACCATAGCACACAACCACATTACTTAAATGGCAGACACCCTACAATGTAGGACATCAAATATAAAATTTCATGTGACCAAACAACGTCGTGGGCTTCAACAAACTACGTGCAGAAGCGGACGCCCACTCACTCAGCTGTTTCCTATACATGCTCGGCATGGACTCCCAACAGCTACGGCTACGAATAGGCACGAAAAATCCCAGAACTAGTGGGTATCTACAACAGACTGACATCTGCCATACGAAACAAGAAACACAATAACTCATTACAGCACATCATCTGTAGAATTAACCAACCCATTAATGAACATCAGCCAAGCAGTACAAATCTATTATCTAATGTGCGTAAGTCCAATTATACACTACTGGCCATTAAAATTGCTACACCGAGAAGAAATGCAGATAATAAACTGGTATTCTTTGGACAAAAATGTTATACTAGAACTGACATGTGATTAAATTTTCACGCAATTTGGGTGCATACATCCTGAGAAATCAGTACCCAGAACAACCACCTCTGGCCATAATAACATCTTGGTACGCCTGGACATTGAGTCAAACAGTACTTGGATGGCGTGTACAGGTACAGCTGCCCATGCAGCTTCAACACGATACCACAGTTCATCAAGGGTAGTGACTGGCGTATTGTGACGAGCCAGTTGCTCGGGCACCATTGACCAGACGTCTTCAATTGGTAAGAGATCTGGAGAATGTGCTGGCCATGGCAGCAGTTGAACATTTTATATATCCAGAAAGCCCCGTACGGGACCTGCAACATGCGGTGGTGCATTATCCTGCTGAAATGTAGGGTTTCGCAGGGATCAAATGAAGGGTAGAGCCACCGGTCGTAACACACCTGAAATGTAACGTCCACTGTTCAAAGTGCTCGAATGCGAAAAAGAGGTGACCGAGACGTGTAACCAATGGCACCCCATACCATCACGCCGGGTGATACGACGGTATGGCGATGACGAATACACGCTTCCAATGTGCGTTCAAATGGCTCTGAGCACTATGGGACTTAACATCTGTGGTCATCAGTCCCCTAGAACTTAGAACTACTTAAACCTAACTAACCTAAGGACATCACACACATCCATGCTCGAGGCAGGATTCGAACCTGCGACCGTAACGGTCGTGCGGTGCCAGACTGTAGCGCCTAGAACCGCTCGGCCACTCCGGCCGTCTGTCTGTGATGCAGCGTCAAGGGTAACCGCAGCCACGATCTCCGAGCTGATAGTCCATGCTGTTGTAAACGTCGTCGAACTATTCGTGCAGATATGCTATTGTCTTACAAACGTCCCCATCTGTTGACTCAGGGCTCGAGACGTGGCTCCACCATCCGTTACAGCCATGCGGATAAGATGCCTGTCATCTCAACTGCTAGTGATACGAGGCCGTTGAGATCCAGCATGGCGTTCGGTATTACCCTCCTGAACCCACCGATTCCATATTCTGCTAACAGTCATTGGATCTCGACCAACGCGAGCAGCAATGTCGCGATACGATAAACCGCAATCGCGATAGGCTACAATCTGACCTTTGTCAAAGTCGGAAATGTGATGGTACGCATTTCTCCTCCTTACACGAGGCATCACAACAACGTTTCACCAGGCAACACCGGTCAACTGCTGTTTGTGTATGAGATATCGGTTGGAAACTTTCCTCATGTCAGCATGTTGTAGGTGTCGCCACAGGCGCCAACCTTGTACGAATGCTCAGAAAAGCTAATCATTTGCATATCACAGCATCTTCCTGTCGGTAAAATTTCGCGTCTGCAGCACGTCATCTTCGTGGTGTAGCAGTTTTAATGGCTAGTAGTGTATGTTAAGCCACGAGCGAACTAGATACACGCCCAGCCGGCACGCGCGGTCAGACAATTTTGTAGACACCAGAATTTACTAAAGGGGAACGCATAGAATGTAAATTATGAATGAAGTTTTCCTTCCGATTGTTATTAGTAGAAAAAGCAAGTCTAACTCAAAAAAATATTTCTCTATTCCTTTCGTGGGGCCTATCTCTTATCAGATCTAACGCATTCTTCGAAAGAAATATGATTGCAACGTTGCATTTTCTACTAATAACAATTTGAAAAAATTCTGTGCGTTCCTCTTTAGAAAATTCTTGTGTCTACAAAATTGTCTGCGATAGTTGCTCCTCTTACTATATAGGACAAACAGGACGTGGTTTCACTACCAGATATAAAGAACACTTGCTAAGAAAAAATGGCACTAGCCCCCAAAATTCGTCTTTTGCTAACCATCTTCTAATTATAGGTCATTCACTTAAAGCCATCTGCGATAGCAACATTTTGCACACCGAAAAGAAAGGGCGTAGACTAGATATTCTAGAAGAATTAAACATTTTCAAGCATTTTGCTCGAAATGATACCCTCATCCTTAACGAACAGCTACAGCTACGTAACAAAAAATGTTTCAACTGTATAAATCCGTTACTCGATATCTGTCTTCGTGTCTCCTTCTTTTCCTTCTAAGGTAGTAGTCCTATGTTTTTCAATTATGAAACGTTTCTTAGCTGCATTTTACGTCAATATTGCTTTCTACAAGTTGTCATTCAGTCCTTTCTACATTTTCATAATGATGTTTTCATGTTTTATCTTGCTGTTATAAGCTTTGATGTAGACAAAATGTTGCGCTGTATGCTACTTCAAACAAACATTGCTTTCCATTATGTACCAAATACTGTTTGTTTATAATCATTTCTGCCTATATTTCAATGTGAAGTAGCCTAATTGTATCTACGGCTACTAGATGCCGCGCTCGTTGCAGTGCCATGGCCCATGGTCACCTGGCCGTATTTGTTAACACGGGCACCTCAGTCCGTTTTGCAACTTGCACCACGCAAGTAACGAGCAGCCCTTAGTGGCAGTTTTCTTTATCTTAAATATCTTTGTGACTGATGCTCTTTCGGCATATTTATTATTTTTTAAATGATATATAAGTACTGTCTGTCTTTTACGATGATTCCGTACTAATATCCGATCATACGTTTTTAGTCATTATTCTGTGACCATTTTATAGAATATACGAGGTGTGGCTAGAAAAAAACCGGACTAGTACTGGTGAAACAATAAAACGAATGCAATACGGCTGAAAGTCGCGTGGCCTGTCACGTGACTCTCTCTCCGCCTACTGCTCGAGTTTCATCTGCCTCCTGCACTCAGTCTGCCCGTGGCGTCTGTTTTAGGTAGTTGACGTTTTGTCTGTGCGTCGGAAAATGTTGAGTGTACAGAAAGAACAGCGTGTTAACATCAAATTTTGTTTCAAACTAGGAAAATCTGCAAGTGAAACGATTTTAATGTTATAACAAGTGTACGGCGATGATTGTTTATCGCGAACACAAGTGTTTGAGTGGTTTAAACGATTTAAAGATGGCCGCGAAGACACCAGTGATGACACTCGCACTGGCAGACCATTGTCAGCAAAAACTGATGCAAACATTGAAAAAATCGGTAAACTTGTTCGACAAGATCACCGTTTAACAATCAGAGCAGTGTCTGAGTTAACAGGAGTTGACAAGGAAAGTGTTAGGCAGATTCTTCATGAAAGTTTCAACATGAACAAAGTGTGTTCAAAAATGGTTTCAAAGTGTCTCACAATTGAACAGAAGGAACGCCGAAGAATGATTTGTTCTGACATCCTGGAAAACATTGAAAGTGATCCCACCTTCTTACAAAATCGATGCTTGGAAAACTCCTGGTTCTCCACGACAAAAAAAAGCACGAATGTCAAAATCGAAATTCAAGGCAATGATGATTGTTTTTTTTTTTTTACATCAAAGGGATTGTGCACATTGATTGGGTACCAGAGGGACAAACAGTGAATCAGCATTACTACATTAGCGTCCTGGCTACCCTACGTGAGCGAGTACGGAGAAAACGGAACGATTTGTGGAGAAAAAAGTCATGGATCCTTCACCAAGACAATGCCCCAGCTCACAGTGCGTTGTCAGTGAAGACGTTTTTGGCATAACACAACATTCCCATCTTAGATCATCCACCCTACTCACCTGAACTGGCCCCCTGTGACTTTTTTCTTTTCCCTAAAGTCAAGTCAGTTTTGAAAGGAACTAGATTTGAGACTGTTGAAGCAGTAAAAGAAAAAGCGACGGAAGTAATGTATGGACTTACCGAAAATGATCTGCAGCATTGCTATGAACAGTGGAAAATTCGTATGGAGCGGTGTAGAGACCGAGGAGGAGAGTACATTGAAGGAGATAACATGAAATTGTAAATAATTGTAAATAAATATTTTTTCCAGCATCAGTCCGGTTTTTTTCTAGTCGCACCTCGTAGACCATTGTTGTAAATTCTGAAGAAGACACTCCTAGCAGTGTAGAAACCAGGTTAATTTGTTAAAAATAGTGACCGAGGGCTGTCTTTCTTCAGTCTCTGAACGTGCGGCCATGTACAAAATTTTGCTTCTCTTGATTGTTTCAGTTACTTATCACTGCATTTGGTCCGGCCGCCTGATATGTTGATGATATTTAAAGGAGTGCTAGCTACGCATAACAAATATACATGAAGCCGTACTTAATGCGTAGCTTGAGGTCACGCCACGTAGCACGTAATCCTGTGCTTGACGTTCAAGAGCAGACCTAAATAATTTTTCCTATTCCCCTTTTTATGTTATTATTTATTTGTTTGTCCTATAGAATTGGCTAGTGAAATTTTAAGAGCAGTTACTGGGCAAGTGGTCGCGTAGGTTACTTCTGCTTGGGTTCATTTGTTGGACAGATATGATTTGTGTATCTGATGCGCCAGAATGTTGTCTGGCGCTGATGTGGTTATGTTTCAGATAATTGGCAGTAGTCGACGCCAGCAAACTCCGATTGGGGTATCACGGTGAAAGAGGGAAATTTGAGGACCGGGATCAGTGTCTGTGGTTACCTTGTTAGTGTCCTGCAATTCTATTTTTCCGGTGGAGCGTTGTGGTTTGCTGGAAGCTTAATTGAAGCTCAAAGTTGAGTACAGTCCACTTCACCTTCTCGTCCGTGAATCTCCTCTATCTGGTAGAACCTTTCGGTCTGCTCGCGGTCGTCACTAATTTTCAACGTAAAATTGAAACGGCTCCATTTTAAGACTATTTAATATGCTATTATTATATTCTAGCCATAAAATGTATGTGAACCACGTACCTGTGGGTAATACTAAAGAGAAGCTTAGTTGAGTGTATTAATTTGATAATACTTTTAATTTGTTACAGTTGCTTAAGATCAGTACATGGAAGATGTCTTAGTTGTTGGAAGCAGTTGTAGAATTGGATATGAGTTATGTGAAAGCCAGTTATGGAGCATTGAGTTATGTCGGTTGAATTTGGTTAATGGTGGTTTTATGAACATTGTATTAATTAGGAAAAATTGGTTTAGTAAATTTTGAAAGATCTGTGCTATCGCACTTAAATGCATTCATGTTCTCATCTGAGTCCTGCCTCTGATTCTGAAGGGCAGGTGCCTTTCATTACAATCGTTTTTACTGTTGATTTCATTAACAGCATGTGTTCGTAATAAAGAAGTGTATGGCAGCTAGAAACTGGTTATGTGTTTAATTTCTATGTGTCGAAAGGAATAACACATCACATTGATAATTGTTTCTTCTTCTAATTGGTTTGTGTATCACTTTCCATGTTTTATATCTCCTGATGTAGCCTTGTCAAGTAATAATTTTATTTAATTTTATTCGTTTTATTTATTAAAAAAACTGTTTGTTATTTAGGCATCCTTTTCCTATTTTGTGTTAAAGTTTTTCCTGTCTACTCCATTTTATTTATTTACTGATCAATTTTTAACTTCTTCATTGCATTGCCACCACACTGTCAAGGATGCTACTTACTGTGTGTTTCCATTTCAGTCTAGACGTATTACTTCTCTTCCAGTGTCATTTGCAAATATTGTGACTTCTTTGGTGACAATGCTCAGTAAATGTCTGAAGATGGTCGTGTAAGCCGAAAACCGGTTAACACAAGAAAAGCAATACTGTAGAACAAAAGCAAACTGGTGCTTTTCATTTATTATTCAAATTATATGTGTTCAAGATAACATTTAAATTTTTCAAGACCGAACAGAACGGCCAAAACTTTGGAGATATCGATTACTTAACCTCAGGTCCCAACAATCATCGTGAGGCGGAAGCAATAGGTTGCCTCTCACTTGCATCTTCATGTAACAGTACTGTTGCCAACCTGGTATTACACACGTCAGGCTGGAGAATGAATTTCTTCTCGAAATTAAGAACGCTAATACTAGTGGGTTACTTAGAGGTGTCTTAATCGCCTCCAAGGCGCCCTGTTGTTTTCCTCCCGAAACAAATTCCCGTTCCTTCTTACGAAGAGCGTTAAAGGAGCAACTAATTGAGCGAAATCAGGTACAAATTCTCGAAAGTAGTTGTCCATCCCGATAACTCAGGCGAATCCCTTTTTTTATTAATAGAAAGAAACTTCTTGAGATCGGAAGTACGTTCTTGATCGACTCTGATTCCATCTTTAGAAACCAAATGTCCCAAACACGTGTTTTGATGCTAGGCTAGAGCGACCTTAGAGGTTTTGACTGTAGAATAAGCAACCCAAGTCTCAATAAAACCTGTTGAAGATGCGAAAGACGTTCATCAAAGGACCGCCTATGCACAATAACATCATCTAGATAATTAGAAACTCAGCTGAATTTTAAATCCCCCGTAACACGATATAAAAGCAGTGAAAGCACGGAAGCTCCACTGGCTACGCCAGAGGGAACACGGTTGTGTTCTACAAAATCCAGGACCTTGAAACTGACTTGGAATCCTCACTCAGAGGTATTTGATAATAGCCGTGACTTATTTCAAGCACATAAAAATAGGAGGCATCAGCAAGCCAAGTAATGCAGTTATGGAGATCTGGAACGGGAACTGATTCTAATATTTTTCATTGAGGACGCTATAATCAGAATCGGCCTAAGAAAACAAAAATGGTTCAAATGGCTCTGAGCACTATGGAACTTAACATCTGAGGTCATCAGTCCCCTAGAACTCAGAACTACTTCAACCTAAGTAACCTAAGGACATCACACACATCCATGCCCGAGGCAGGATTCGAACCAGTGACCGTAGCGGTCGCGCGGTTCCAGACTGATGCGCCTAGAACCTCTCGGCCACGCGGACCGGCTGAACCGGTCTAAAATCTTTGCCCTGTCTCTTTCGTAACAAAAGTGAGGCATATGGTGGAGCTGAAGGTCTTATTACACCATCGCAAAGTATGATTTCAGTCTTTTGACTTAAATAAATGTCGTGTGACGAGGGCCTCCAGTCGGGTAGACCGTTCGCCGGGTGCATGTCTTTCGATTTGACGCCACTTCGGCGACTTGCGCGTCGATGGGGATGAAATGATCGTGATTAGGACAACACAACACCCAGTCCCATAGCGGGAATCGAATCCGGGTCCTTAGGATTGACATTGTGTCGCGCTGACCACTTAGCTATCGGGGGCGGACCATCTTTTGCCTTAAAATCTACGTTTTAGGTGGTGACAGACGATAAGGGAACATCGTCCACTAAATGGATTTCTCTTATCGTTCACCCCCAAACTATCAGTTAGCACATAGGGAAACTCACACAATAAGATAATCAAGATCCATCTCCGTCGGCTCAATCTGCAAAGTATTAATATTACCACTACTAGCGGAACAGAAGTAGAAGACCATCTTCTCTGACGTACGAAACCTAAAGAAGAAGGTATTACTGGCAGAATAGAGGACTAATCCAGTACACTGGATAAAATCACACCAAAATCACACCAAAAACCACACTAACAATTTAACCGGCCAGGAAAAACCAAGAATCGATGGCTCACTCGCACTTCACCCACCAGAGGCAATTCCTGTCCATTGGCAACACATCTCTGGGAGGAAGGTCTAAGAGAGGCCAACTTTCACAAATGTCGAAACTCAAGGTGCCAATCATAATCAAGTAAAGAAACTGAACTTCCTGAATCAAGTATACGCTAAATTGGTTCCCCGTAAATTTGAGCACATACATTAGAGGTTTATTACGAGCACAAATACGCGCACAAACCCCGGTGGGTCTTTCACTCGAACGATTACTCTATTCCAATGGCGTCAGCTGTTTGGCCTAGGCCCGCGCTCAACATCCCGTACTAAGTGACTCCGGGAACCACACCGAAAACAGGACTAGCTAGATGATAATTTAACAGCTATAATAAGAAGAAAGAGTAGCTCACCCTTACTTCCATTACTCTGCTCATCAGTGAATGTAAAGGCTTCCATATAGGTTATTGTGAGACGAGCAAAGGCCGCCAGCTTCCTAGTGAAATGAGCCGTGATCGATAGTCAATCCTCATGCCCTCCAAGATGTTAGAAATACAATCGTGTTCGGTGGCATTGATACTGAAAACCGAGAGAGCAATAAGTACACGCTCAATGTACTGAAACAAGGTGCTTGCTAATAATACAAGCGCCCAAATTCGTTCCTAATAGGAGCTGGAAACATCCTTTGAAATATATGGACCCTAAACTGTCCCAGATTTGTCCGCCCTCGGAGTACGCCTGACAGCAACTCGCTTAACAATCCCTTACACAAGGGATAAAGGAGATAAAGAAGGACCAAATGCGAGATCTTGAAGACGTTAGCATGTAATTCTAACCCCACGATCAACCATAACATTTCGCGAACTTGGTTCAACTGGTCAACCGCTGGTTTAGTGATACCATTTCATAAACACAAAATAGGATTCGGCAGTTTAACAGAAGAATCCGGAATGGATTCCCCCCTCCCCCCCAGAGCTTGGGCTTCAGCCATTCTAATTTGGAACTGATCAACTGAAACACCCTTTCCCTAATCGACCATTCACTCTCCAAACCTAAAGCGCCCGAGCTAATCTGTAATTCTTCAGTCCTCTCATTCAGCTGTTTTACAACGCCCCTCTGCTAATCACTGAGTACAAGGTCGGCTAGATCGGCAAGATGATTACCGAAATAGCACAGTTTTGTCTGAACCCTACACACTTGCTTACAGTTGGGTTGGTTCAAATGGCTCTGAGCACTATGGGACTTAACATCTGAGGTCATCAGTCCCCTAGAACTTAGAACTACTTAAACCTAACTAACCTAAGGACATCACACACATCCATGCCCGAGGCAGGATTCGAACCTGCGACCGTAGCGGTCGTTCGGTTCCAGACTGAAGCGCCTAGAACCGCACGGCCACACAGGCAGGCACAGTTGGGTTGGTCACCCTCCAAGAATTTAATGTTTTTAAATAATTCATCCAAAGCTAACGAAATAGTGTAAATAGTGGCACATACCTCACCGATCGTTTAGAGTGAAATGTGGAGAGCCTCGCCCTATGCCGTATGCAGCCCTGCTGTCAGCTCTGAAACACCACCCTCGATACCTGTGCGACGAATGCGCAGTTCCTACTGAAGATATGTGCGTTTGACGTAGCCTACGCCGGCTGAAACAAATCGATATCGGTTGCAAATAGTACACTTTATAATGACATATGACAGGGGTACACAATTCTACCCTCCCTGGTATTAGCCAACAGGAACGCAGACAATCCTATTATCAGCCATTTTATTGATGCAGTGCTATCAACTCTAGGCCTGCGCTCATCTTCAGGTCCTATTCACCCAGGAAATTTTTACTTGAAGAAAGAACAGTTAAACTGTTTATAGTGGACGGTAACAGAATTGGCGACAATAGAACTGCAATGCCAAGGGCCAATCAGTATCATTATTATTCTTTTAGACATTCAATATTTCGGACACTTTCACAGTTTTCTGTGTTCTGCTCTCTGAGCTTAAAGCTAAGTACATCAAGTTGCTGTTGAAAGAATTTCTGACGTCTTATGATTATTGCGTTGCTCATCCAATAAACATAATGTTACATTTTAGTACTCTTTTTCTCGGGAAGGGGGAGCGTGGGTGGGGGGGGGGGGGGCGAGGGAGACGGCAATAAGGCAGTGTACGTTTATGCGACCGGGAACACTCAGTTGGGAATCATACAGTCTAATACGCTACCAAAATACGAAAAGACGAAACTGTCAGTGAACTAGTTACGACAGAAAATACATGCCATGTTTTGAAAAAGTCCATAGATTCAAGGGCCAGATGATACCCGCCATTCTCTGTACGATCGTTAAAATGTACTTGGATCACAATGCTCGTTGCAGATGGAGCACTTCTTCCCTACCGTGGTCGCCATTGTTTGGCCGCCTGCTGCATAAAGAGCAGCAAGTGGATGCCACCACTTGGGCCTCCCTGGGGCTCCCCCAGCACTTCGGCGGTGCTGCCATTGTACTCCAGCCTTCCATCAATGACACAGTCATTAAAACACTCGCGGCAGTCCGTAACAGCGCTCCACCACCATCTCCGAGCAATAGTTACCGTTCCGCGCTACAAAGCGTCTTCGCGTTGCCCCCACATTCGATTCCTTCGATTTTAAACTCAAAGAAACGCCGATACTAGTCAGAAGTCTCCCCTTTATGATCTTACATTTAGCTTTCCACCTTGAAGTGCATTCCTCTAGCAAGATGCATTTTTGACCATCGTCCTGGAACACAGAGCATGAAGCAAAGTCGGTTTATCCACATGACACACGATACGGGCAACGCTCCGTCACAACCGCAGTGCCAAATTTTTAGGGGCATCATAAACCGTTCTCAGTTTTACTTGAAAGTAGTAACACGTTTTGCCGGCCGGGATGACCGAGCGGTTCTAGGTGCTACAGTCTGGAACCGCGCGACCACTACGGTCACAGGTTCGAATCCTGCCTCGGGCATGGATGTGTGTGCTGTCCTTAGGCTAGTTTGGTTTAAGTAGTTCTAAGGGACTGATGACTTCAGATGTTAAGTCCCATAGGGCTCAGAACCATTTGAACCATTTGAACGACAGGTTTCACGTACTTGTGCGCATGTTTTTCACTACTTTTAAAGCGCTGGATATAGTAGATCATTCATATATAATTGTATCTGTGAAAGTGTACTGTCATATCGCTGGTTTAGTTGTGGAGTATATTTGCGGGCAGCCGCGTCTGTGGATTCGAGCGCGGGACACGGAACTGATATGTTGTGTAGTGTGTAACTCTGCATGTGAGAGGCATTGTTAGTATGGAAGTTGAAGTGTTGCTACAAGTGCTGTTATAGTAAACTCATGATATATGGAGATGGTTCAGAGGAAAGTGCGTCAAGAAGTAATTGAAAATGAGCAGTGCCGTCAATAACGTATTTATGTATCCTCACGCTGCGTATCGCACAGCATCGATCATCCGCGCCGTGTTCGGTCTCCCAGAACGACCCAATGTGAATCAGTAAAAATTAGTTACCATAAAAGAGTGCAGTCAAGTGCCAGTGTCTTGTAGCGAGCGTGAGGACGTGCGTTCGATTATCGCGTTTCCGCATTGTCAACAATCAGCCGCGCCGCGACGGTTACGAGCTCGCTCGTACAAGCGAGAACTAAGAAACTGAAAAATTAACTTTACGAAGAGTGTTACATCATTACTAGTGTCAAGTAGGACTATTACCAGATATCTGTATGTGTGACGAGCGTAAGAAGTTTCGTTCGATAATTCGGCTGCCGAATCATCAACAATCACCCTCGTCGTGTCGGTTAAGCGTACGCTCGTCTTGAGTGATATTGTGGACAGATAATAATCAAGATTGTTAATTGGGATAAACATCTACGACTTAGAATGTAAACAGTGCAACTGATTCCTTATCGTCCCAGAATATAGATGTTCATACCAGACGTAGAACAGTGTTGTGTTTTAACGTTGAGTGGCTCCCCTGAACCGGCTTGTATAATTCGATAGATAATTTCAGGCAATCCAGCAGCAGTGTGGAGCAGAACAGTACGACCGCCGCGGGATTATCAGGTACGTGGTGTGGACAGGGCGCACGGTCGCGAAACGACAACAGTTTAAAAGGTAGTACCCCACCTATTTGTACTTCCGAGCGTGTTACATCTATTTTCAAACGTTTGAAAACTACATACATCGCAATGCAACTTTAGGAACTCATACTCTACATGTTTTAAGTCGTCATAATAAATGCATGTTCTGTTCCGTTCTGGCCTGGTGAACATTATTACAGATTTGTTCCACAACAATGCCGCAGAAATGAGGACAAGGAGGTATGAGGACAGCAGAATTTGCGGAGATCTGCGGACCTCACCTTTGCCAGGCAGTCTCTGCACCTATCCCTCGGCACGAGAGAGGGACTTCCCGAGCTGACGTCGTCCGCAAGTCTCCGCTTTCCTGGCACAGCCAGTACACAAGCGGCCTCCACACGTTCAATACTTATTACGTATAGTATATTGTCAGTCCTGAAACATAATGAAGCTATACTGAATCCACCATCATAACATCTATAACTGCAATGAGTGTTTTCATTTAGAAAGGCGATTTCAGGAAGCCAAGATGTGGAGGAACGATTAAGCGTTCGTTGCTATTTTATTTAGTACGTCAAAAAACAATAACCAGAGCAGAAACAGATACGTGAGTGTTTGAAAAATTAGTTTCATGATAACTCGCTCGCTGAAATACAATTTCTGTCGCGGTTTATGAAAATTATTAGTGGTGTCACGGGACAGAACAGAGAAAAAAACACGGTAATTAGAGAGGGAAGTATAGAAGTAACTGAAATTTCTCGAGACAGGAAAGTCATTTTCGTGACATTTAGTGTTGTATCAGAAAATTACCAGTATAATTACCATAAAAACCTGTAAAGCAGTTAGATTTGTCGTTAAATAATGTTTTCAGTTAATTAAAGAAAAATAAATAATTTTTTGTAATTTGTAATTGTTATTTCATATAGCATGGAAACCATTGCTACTATACAGCAATATGCAAAGGTAAACAAGTAAAGATGAAAGTCTGAAATGTTTAGAGATATTGATCAGCGTGTAACTATTTTTGCAGCTGGGAGTCCAGATTCCTTAATCACTTGTGATAATTTCGTGAGGCTCACGTGCATTTTACAGACTACTTGTTACTGTAAAAATGTTTGAACTGGAAGCAGTTTTCTATAGTTGCATATACTGTCATTTAATACGACAACCTAATTCTGTGTTTAAAAGGAAACAGTGTTCTATAGAGTGTTTTAGAAACCATATTCCAAAGTGTTTGATGTAATTATTATTGTATAAAATTATGCAACTTATGAATTTTGTATTAAAATACCACACAAAAATTTCGATCTGAGGCACTATCTTCTGTTTTATTTCAGATGTGTTGTACGAAGGCATGAACGGATGCATATTTTGCTATTACACTGATATTCTTAGGCGTGGCTATGAATTTTGCTTGTTCATAGAACAATTTGCATTTTTCACGTTAAACACCAACTGAACGATCTGCGTTTTTCATACATACATCAAAAAAAGTTTTGCATCACTTCGGTTCCAGAACCCCTGAAGATAAACGTTGACTGTGGAAATTGCATCACAGACACAGTCCCTTTGTAGCTTCTGTAAAGTTTGGCAGGTAGGAGACAAGGTACTTGCAGTAATAAAGCTGTGAGGACAGGGCGTGAGTCGTGCTTGGGTAGCTCAGAAGGTAGAGCATTTGCCCGCGATAGGCAAAGGTCCCGAGTTCGAGTCTCGGTCCGACACACAATATTAATGTGCCAGGAAATTTTAAGTCAGCGCACCCTATGCTGCAAAGTGAAAATCTCATTCTGGAAACATCCCCCAAGCTATGGCTAAGCCATGTCTCCGCAATATCCTTTCTTTCAGGAGTGCTAGTTCTGCAAGGTTCGCAGGAGAGCTTCTGAAAAATTTGGAAGGTAGGAGACGAGGAACTGGCAGACGTAAAGCTTGTGAGGACGGGGCGTGAGTCGTGCTTGGGTAGCTCAGATGGGAGAGTATTGCCCGCGAAAGGCAAAAAGGTCCCGAGTTCGAGTCTCGGTCCGGCACACAGTTTTAATCTGCCAGGCAGTTTCATATCAGCGCACACTCCACTGCAGAGCGAAAATCTCATTCTGCAATTCCGCTCAGCATGTTTCTAACGGAGAATTGCAAAAGCATCGACAGGAGAAGCTTTAGCAACTGCTATGGTGATATCAATCCCTCTCACATGTGCAAATGTGCTCCGAAAGGACGCCCCACTGAACAGTGACCTCACCCAACAGTTGGACAGACCCGTCGAAAAGCCGACATCGGTGGATTACGACATGAGGATGGAGGCGGTCGCGACACACCTCACCGAACAGCAACGACCGATACCAGTAGTACAGAGATCGGAAGAGCAAATGATCAACGTCAGGTAGTGCCTTCGTCTCAGGCCGTAGTGGCTACAGAGACTCTCGTCCACATTCGGATACAGAAACGCACAGGCGTAAGCAACGACGCCCGAAACGGCACAAGGAACGATAACTCACCTCGTCAGATGACAGATTAATACGTACTCAGGGCTACGATAAAAAAAAAAGAAGACGGCCACCTAAGAGAGGGTACCTACACGTCACATCCAGAGGACCACCGTTCCGACAGTAGCATACGCCAAGAGCGACCTGAAAAGCAAGACAACGTAGAGTTGCCAGTATGCGGCCGCCAATCCAAGATAACAGAGGAGACGACACAGAGATACTGGGCAGGAAAGACCTATCCGACGCAGTCTTGTCTAATGGAGATTGGGCTGATGATTGCGAAGGGGACCCACAGGCGGGAGACACGGCGGGGGCGGCGCCCGTTAAAAGTTAGACTTACAAGGAACGACGGCGGACAGGACGGAGCCGTGTAACCTGTTAGCACAACAACAACAGATAGTGTAAACTTCCATGGCCGTGACACTAGTGACGGAGCGAAGACAATCATATCGGCTTGTCTTTATGAATGGGTCGTAAATTAAGATGTCTACACTCATGCTACAAGCGCGGACATCGACAACGTCCCACTACAGAAAGTATACGTCAATGAACTTCCTGTCATGTACATGTAAGAATCCTACATATCACACACCTCCGAAACTGGCAGCGGAATGGCAATACTTCTCAGAAAGAAACACCAGGGCAAAGGAGGTAATATTGCTATCGTTATGGTGGGGATTAGCAATGACAGTGCTTGATGGAAGACTCATTAACATCTGTGCACCGTAGGCCTCCGACAGGAGACGAGAGCGTTCCCTCTACTTCGCAGAAAAAAAGTGTCCCGCTCTTCCAGAGTCGACATGACCCTTTAATCCTAGGCGGCGATTTTAATTGTGTACTTGCACCGAAAGATCATTTTACTCGATATACCCTGATATATCATTCAGTCCCCAGAACAACTGGTAAAGAGCATGCTTCTGGTTAACACCTTGGAGCGTGTCCATGGTCTCTGTCCTGGATACATCCATACCATGAGTCACTCCGCTAGCCGTCTCGACCGAATACATGTTACATGCATTCTTGCCGCTGACGTGCTCAATGCGGAAATGTGGCCTACACTGACCATACGGCAGCAATAAGTACGATCTCCCTCCGGAGGCAGTAGGTGTGACGTGGCCCCAGTCCTTCGAAAATGAACGTGTTCATCTGAGAGCCCAGCTTGTCGAGACGCTTTTCAGAATCTTTGGAGATTGTAATGCGCCAAACGCCTTCCTCTCGGAAAAGCACATCACTTCTTAACATCGCGTCAATTTACCATCGGCTTTAATGTTTTGAGTGATTGAAGAGTTTATTAAGAGGTGTGTAAAGTTTTTTCACATTTTTTGTGTTAAAATGTTGAAGATATTTGAAAATCTGTGTACTGTCAAGTCGAAGAATTTGCAACGTTCAGCCGACTGCTGGGTAAATTCTAGTGCCGATTCCATTCGTTGGCCTTGACCAATGACGTTATACCCAAGGCTAAGATGCTGCATATCGGCAATCTACGAAGGGAACGGATCATACACGTAAACAAACGAATATAGCACGCGATAAATTAGTACATTTAATGCGATTATTATTTGCACACAAATTACATGTAAACGAGTTAAAGATAACCGGCACAGAGAACCACAAACTGTATTACAGTATAGTGCACGGTGGAGTGGTCCTATTGCAAAATTACGTTAATTCTATTATTGATTGAAGCGGGAGAGGCTCAGAAAAGTTGGGGTTTTGGGCGGGGAGGAATTAAATTAGAACAGAACAACGGAAAAGTAAAGTGAATTATAACAAACACGAATTACTAACTCAAAATATGGAGAAATGTACACCGTAAATCATAAACAAAGCAGCTACTGAAGTAACGGAAACCAATTAAAAATTAACAAATATTGGAATCGGTAACAGAATTGACCTATATTCTAGGTACTGATTCCAATATTACTAACTTTACTGCAGAAATTCAAAGAGCAGCTGCGAGTGCAGAAAATGTATTATATTTAACCCAGGATCTGGAAAAATGATATAATTAATGAAAAAGCAAGTACGTGGAATCGGTAACTAGAATTGACCTATGTAGTACGTCAATTCTAGTTAACGATTTCAATGTTTGTAGCTGTTTCGCTGTAAATCAGAGAACAATTACGAGAGGAAAAATCTTATTACATTTGAGGCACCTGCTAGAAAAATACGATCCAGTTAATGAACCATCGAATAGAAAAAAGGATCTAATGAATGACGTATCGACTAGTTGGAGTAGGTAACTGGAATTGACATATATAGGAATTCAACTCTGGTTATCGATTCCAATGCTTGTAGCTGTTTCGCTGCAATTAGAAAGCAATTACGAGCGGAAAAATGTTATTATATTTGAGATAACTGCAGGAAAAATAAAGACCCAATTAATGAATTTTCGAATAGATGTAATCGGTAACTAGAATTCACCTCATATATAGGTCAATTCTAATTCCGATTCCAATATTACTAACTTTTTCGCAAAACTTCAGAGACCAATTACGAGTGCAGATATTGTATTATATTTTCCACACACACTGAAGAAACTATCTAAGTAATGAACCATCGAATAGTTGAAATCGGCCACTAGAAGTAACATATATATGAGGTCATTCCTAATTACCGATTCTAATATAAATGTTTCACGGTAGTAAAAAGAGCAAATACAAGCGCAAAAACCTTATAACACGCGAGAAACGTGCTTAAAAGACGATCTTGTTAATAAACTGCAGAGTACGACTAGACTTTCAAAAAATGAAAACCCTTACAAACATTATTGCACACTTAAAAATAAAACGCAAAAATGACCAAAACTTGCAACCGATAACTGTACTGCATGACAGTGGCACTACCTACAGTTCCTCCAAAACAACACTCACTAAAATTGATACATCAGAAATGAAAATTAAATTAAGAGAAGTATAGTAAAAACATCGAAAAGGAAAACAAAACAGTGGCTACATAAAAAGAAACTTACCACATATGAATTTTCAAGGGAGTGAAAGATCTAGGTTGACAAGAATAAAACAAGGACATAACAAGAAATAATAAAGTTAGGTCAAACTACAACGAAATACTCAAAATTCAGAATAAATAATCAAAAAATTAGTAAGAAACACAAACTGCCAGGCACGAAAGAGGCACCACCCAAATCATTTCTTCCCTACCACTCGCCCTAAACCAGAAACAAAATTTTAAAATAATGAAAAATGATATCACAAGTCAGTCACATAAAACCCTCCTGCACAAGACACAGCAACACCCCTCACCCCACCATTGTAACCAAAAAAATATTAAACGACAGAAAAACCTCCTCGCTGAGAAACCAAAAAAGTAGCAAATCCACAGTACAGTAATAGAAAAAAACGAAACGTAAAACAAAAATATCAGAGCCACCTAACTAACAAAACGAGACTTGTACATTTTGCTGAATATTTTTATAAGTACATGAAATACACAATAACCTTTAGGAATACTCTTCCCCCAACAGTATTAATCAAAATGGCCTAGCAACAGTGAAATCCTTCTCTTTCCCCGCCCGACAGTAGACTTTACAGCCTCCCCCCCCCCCCCCCCACATACCACTCGATAGTATTGGTACATGCCCCAGTCTTGTACTCTTTAAACTGAATATTGTGATTGACGACCAAATAATCATAACCCCTGTAGCCCAACCCCGTGTACGAAGTAAACCCATCCGACATAACTATGGAACCTTCTTCTAGATATTCTTCTGTTAAAGATGTCAACACCTCCTTTGTACAATTTGGTACGACCCTAAATAAAACATCAGCACAATCTCCTCGAGAAACTACTACTCCAAAACCCCAAAGCCCTACCACCTCATGCACCTTTTCGTACTTTCTCTTTCCAAAATGTGACTCGCCTACTTCAACCGTAACCCCACCCCCTCTTCTCTCCTCCCTCCTCCACCCCCTGGTGTGTGTCGTGGACACAGATGATGGCAGCCACCTAACATCGCAACAATGCCTTTGTAGAATAATACACTTAGCTTTACACTGCAGTGGATACCGATACGGTGGCCACTGCCGAAGTTACACATACGATTTTCGGCACCATTGAACCAGAGGCGGAAACACAACTGAAGGAGGAGACTGCAGAGGAGGAGTGATGAATATTATAGGCAGGGGAATGGTGAATAAATCGCCGGAACCAGATGGCCTCCCTTTGGTATTCTATAGGACCTTTAGCTATATGATAGCAACCTGATGGACTGTTGCCTGCCGTGAATTAATGTCTCCTGACGTGCTCTTACTGTCGGCTTTTGTGGAGGGGCAGATTATTCCGATACACCAACCATCGGGAGGTATATGGATACGGGACTATGGACCACTGACGCTCCTTAAATGTGGCTTTAAAATAATCACCAGACTATTAACAGCACACCTCCGAAGAGTTTTGCGCCAAGTGATCTTACTCGATCAAACGTCACCCAGAAGGACACTTGGTGAATATCGAGATTCGATAGCTCTAGCAAAGACGTGCCGCCTCCGTGGAGCACTAGCGTTGATAGATTTTGATCAAGCGTTTCATAGAGTGAGCCATATCTATCTTCCGAAGTCCTGACACACAAATGCGATTATCAATACCATTTGTCACTGTCGTGATGCGGCTACTCCACAATGCCTCCTCCAAAGTGCTCATCAATGGACGTACGACGAAATGTCTCCTCATTGAGAGATCGGTCAGACAAGGATATCCCTTATCTACGATATTATACGCACATGGCCTCGACCCGTTACTCTGCGGCGTTCGCCACCTCTTAACGGGATTGACTTTGCGAGAGTACATATTTCTGTGCCAGTCGTGTGCGGGTGACATGGTGCTAGTAGTGAGAAATGGAATCGATATGCGAATGGCTTTAGATTGGATCCACAAATATGGAACTGCCACAGGCACCCACATAAATGTGGACAAGGGTGTAGCGCTGAATATTGGTGTTGGACTAACAGAAGAAGGCTCATGGATACCTTGAAATACCTAGGGATTGTTTTTACCAACGCCATACGACCCACAGCAGGGTACAACTATAGCAGACTACTAAAGTCACACTGGAGTGGCGCCAAAGGGAACATCACACGGGCGGTAAACATCATCCAGCGGGTCACATATGTACGTTGACACATACCTAGGGTTACGAATTGTGCACTTGGCCCAAGTGATGATAGTACTACGCATACTGGCGGCATTCGGTTACTTCGTGAGTGCATGTCTACTTTTTAAATTAAGATACGACTCCCTTTGATTCTTGTTACGGGTGGACTGGGTCTTGCGCATGTTCACTATCGAGCGCCGGTGATGTATATATCAGCAAGATTTTATAACTGTGGAGACGATATCAGATAAGCTGACCGGAATCTTAATAGAAGAAGTAGAACCAGTTTCGCGAATGGCGCCAATGGTAGTCCAGCACATTTCCCCGTCACTTTACCACTTACGCGCTTTTTTGGTCCAATACAGGTAATTTCAGATGGCTCTGCCGAAAACCAGACTTGCAACGGCGCGTGACATCTGCCGGATGCTAACGACCGGACGACGTAGCAATCCTGTTGAGAGGAAGCGTTCACATGTCATTTGGCATGAAGTATGGCGATCAGTATACCATATTTATTTAGACACATAGACATGTGAAATCTGGTACCTTACAGTTAATTATACAAATGTCACCTGATCTAGACTCCATGCAATTCATATGACGGATTACCATCGTCCCCTCAGTGCCGAACTGTGGACGGCGATGATGGTTGGTTGGTTTGGAAAATAAACAGACCAAACCATTGGGTCATCAGTCTCTTGACAACGATGAATACCGCCTCATATGCGGACCCTCGGCAAACATGTGACTTTTGGCGACAAAAACGATCTCTTTCTTTTTTCGAATGTGTAACAAAACATTGGACCGGGGATGGTACTCTTCCCGTACGGGACATACTATCTACCTACTAAACCGAATGCAGTAACGTGGCTTCGAGGCCAGACGGTGCTCTATTTGTTCAGAGAAGGCCAAAATAATGTTATGGACTTTTGGATATTTTTACACGAACGACATCTGAAGATCGCGAACAATCCGAAGCATCGCCAGTATATCTCTAACTTCTCATGGAGTGCGTTTCCAGACACGTCGCATAACTGGAACGTCCAGGGCAGTGGGAGCTAAATTATCGATGCGACAAAAGAATGAGCGGGAGATAAGAATAGGTGAATACTAAATGCTCACGAAAAGACATACCTGGTTGAAAGGACAGCAGGGAGAAGGGAAATCAGATTCTCCAGTGTCCTGTGTGCTTCTTTCTTTACGTTATGCACAAAATGTGTTAAGTTTATATAGCTTTCAAGTGATACAGAAATATAGTTTGTGGTATGACAATGAAGTTGTTTGGAATTCAACTTTACTTAACTGTTATATGTGTAACAGGATTTGATTTAATATGTGAAAGACATTTATTAAAATTTAATCCTACTTAGAGAAGTATTTTTTAATAAAATTTTAATTTGGTTATAGATTTGTGATATATGATTAACATTCCAAAGTATACTATATTATTACAAAGTTAGTTTTGTTCCAGTCTGGTTTATTTTTACGCTGCTCAGTTTTGTATAAGAATTTATTAAACTCCTTCTGCAAACTGCAACGCAAAGGCAAGTCCATTATTTTGTTCCCGTTTAAATGTTGATGTAATACTCTGAAGAAGGAAAATGAAATTTCCTGCAGATGAGTAAAAACGGTGTCCCTAGTTTAAGTGAAAAAAAGTGGTTAGCGCATTAACTTTAATTGCAGAAGGTCATAGCTTCGAAACTATTGAAACACAGTGTATCTTTTTTTTTTTTAGTTGTAAATCTAATCAAAAATTTTAAACATTATTTTTATTCAGTTAATTGATTTAAATGTATTTTTTTATTTGGAATCTGCCAGTATGTCTATAATCCACAACAAGTGCCAACCAGGACTGCTATCGTGTGGTAAAGCGGTAGTTCGTGTAGCCAGAGTGGGGATATTTTCAGGTAATCAATGAATGACAGCGAAAAATTATACTTTGTTTTTTAACGCTGAAACAGAATTTTCTCTATCTTGAGTTTGCTCAGAGAGGTTAGCTTTAACTGCCATGAACAAAGCCATCGCCGCCGGGTAGCCGCGTGGTCAAGGGCGCCTTGCCACGGTTCGCGCGGCTCGCCCCGTCGGAGGCTCGTGTCCTCCCTCGGGTACGGGTGTGTGTTGTTCTTAGCGTAAGGTAGTTTAAGTTACATTAGTTAGCGTGTAAATCTAGGGACCGATGACCTCAGCAGTTTGGTCCCATAGAACCTTACCACTACTACCAAAGCGGTCGTGATTTTAGTTCTGCCGCAGATCATGGACCGCCGTTTTCCGGGATACATTGCACACCACGAGGTTGTGGTTAGGCAAGGACACGACTTTAAATTCAGGGCCACAAAACGCGTTGTCTGCCGCGTTTTTGTCGTTGGTCACTTGAAATCAGCCGTCGACAGAACATCTCGCATTTCGATCATGCCTCGCGGCGACCGCTTCCAACATTGCTGCGCTTTACAGTTTAATAGCATTTGTGATGTGACACGTCATGTTTGTGTGTCGTCTATAACCGAGTTGAAACCGGCAGCCGATGTGGCAACACTGTAGTGGCAATTGATACACGTCAGCTGTCAAGTAATTTTAACTGTACTACAGTGCCAAATGTGGCAGTGTTAGTTTTCCTGCTTGCATGGCTAAGAACGACGAAGATACAAGGAATTCCTAGCCAATGTTTCACATTTTAGCGTGTAGCGTAGTCCTATGGAGTGCCGTCGAAGTTTGTTCTGTTCAGAGCTGTAAACATATGACTGGCGCGAATCCTTTAACTGCAGCGCTTAGACACAGGATACACATTGTAGAGGTTCAAAATACGAGATGTATCCAACCATTTTTTAAGTAAAAAATTCATGTCTTCTTGTTCCTAATCACACATAGAACGCAAAATTAGTTTCCGTTGCAATTTTATAAAAGATAGTTAATAAAGATTGCTTAAATTAAGAAAACATGGCAAATAACATCTTTTGGACAAAAATAAAAAAAACAGATACTCTTAATTTGGACTATGTCTACTGTTTTACACGACATGTATGGTCTCATGTGAGTAAAAGAGATAAGCTTCATAGAAACATGGAAAAGAATAATTATCACGACATCTCAAAATAGCACCTACATCAAACATCCTCTGTCATTCGTAATATATATTTCAATCCCTTCCCTGCAGTTTCTGCCCTCCAGAATTCACTCTACTACCTAGAAAGTTGTTCTGAGATGTCTCAACACGTGTCCTATCAGCCCGCCATTTTTTTATCGTAATTTTGTTTATATTGCTTTCCTCACCTATTTTCTGCAATACCTCCTCGTTTCTTATCTTGTCTGTCTATCTAATTTTCGGTACCCCCTTGCAGCACAATGTCTCAAACCCCGACGATCTTTTATTCCCTTTCTTGTACAGTCCATTCTAGTTGCTCCACACGTATATATCCAAAACTTTTTTCTCTCAAATTAAGCCTTATGTTGCGATAGTAGTACCCTTCTTTCCACGACGATTTCCCTCTTTGTCTGTGCTATCTTTGTTCTTATATCCTCCTTACTTCGACCGTCGTTTGGCTTCTCTGGTAGACTGTGTTAGTTAATTTTTATTACGCAGAGTATTTAACTAGTTTTGTTTTTCTGAAGAGTCTTACCTAATGTGATATCCTCGTACATTTCGTAACATTTATCCCCCAGAATTCGATACAAGGCTTACTGCACTGTGTCGGTTCCATAGTGTTTGAAGTACTTCGTAACACGAAGGTGCGCCCATGAATATGGAGACATAATTGAGCGTTACAGTGTTAACATACTCCCATTATGGGGTGAACCAATATGCTGCACAGTATCCGCAACAGCGAAGCACGCAATAATTTCACGAAACAGGCGCGAAAAGGAATCTACCGGTCCCCTGCAGACGAGCCTGAATGACGCGTTCTTAGCGGCACCGTAGCGATCCTGTCGCGTCACAGAGCACACCTTGTAACATTTGAAACGAATCGACCTCGCAGTAGTCGGGATGGCGATTGTCTCTGTGCCAATCCGCTTCTGGCTATACCAATTTAAGCTGTCTGTTAAAACCGCTCGAAATAACCAGTTTCTCACAATAATAGATTTTCGGTTTTTGAGTGCTGTTATTTGCAGTAGTACAGGTAAACTGGGAACAAACATTGGAAAATTCTAATGTAAGTGAAGATGTAGGAGATCTATATCGATATTGGGTTGTGGCAGTGACAGAAATCGATCTTAATGTTTCCAGCAAAGCTGGCTAAGATTAGGGAGATGTGCACGGCAAAGACGAGAGCGAAAGGGCTCAAGCTGATTATTTCCCTGCAGGCCACTTTTGGATGGCACCAATATTTGTGGTATCAGTATTTCACCCTGAAGAAAACACGAAATTAAAGGTTCCAAGCTTATAATGCCTGAATGAAGTTATAGATATGTCAGTCCATTGTATCTTCTATTCCAAGAAACAAATTTCAGCTAAAATAATTCACTCTAACTGAGCATACCGATAAAAATTTTCTTGTTAATGGTAACCGATTCGTCGAAAGTAATCGGGAGTCCCAAAGAACTAGGACGTAACAGCTAGACAGCCATTTTCAATACGTCATTGCAACACCTCGAAGCAACACGAGAACAGGTAATGACAATAAGAAAAACAAAGCAACTAAATCCTACAAGGGTACCTAACTTATGCAAATAGGCATATTCAGTGAGCAGAACAACTTACGAGTGCGAAATACACCCATATGATGGCCGGGAAAATACAACACTAACTGGGCGCTAATAAGAATAAAGAAACAGCTAAAAGTTACTAAAATTTAAAGCTATTTCTTTATTCTTATTAGCGCCCAGTCATTTGCGAAATGTATATTAGCCTAGACATTATTGGCTGTATTTTGCACTCATCTTTTCTGTCCACTGAATATGTCTATTTTGCTAAGTTAGGTAGAGTTTGCACTCTTTAGTTGTTTTGTTTTTACTACTGTCATTACCTTTTTTGTGTTGCTTATAGGTGTTGCAATGACTCATTGAAAGTGGCTGTCTGACTGTCACCTCCCAGTTCTTTGGGACTCTTCATCAAATTCGGCCCTTCAATTACGAGTAGGAAAATTTATCGGCGATGTAATGAATCATTCACAGTGGCTCTCTGGCTGTTGTCTCTCAGTTCTGTGGGACTCTCAATTTCGTTCGAAGCCTCAGTTACGACTAACAAGAAAATTTTTGTCGGTAAGCTCAGCTATGGTGCAATATGAAATTAGTTGAAATTTATGCTCTCCACCACCTCCTGGAACACAAACGTGGCCTTGTGCTCCATAGTCCAGTCGGTATATGTCTTCCTCTTGTTATTTTTGTTTCATTCTTTTATTATTGCCTTTAATAACAATTTATACTTATACCAGTCTGTAATTTTCCAGACTGTCTGACGATGCCTAAAGAAGCGAAAAGCGACGCGTATGGAGATCAAATAAACCTATCTTATGCTACCAAGACTGTTTTTCCTGTTCTAAAGATCTATTACGGTTGATGCAGCAGTGCCACTGTGGTAGTCATGGAGTGCGGCGATTTTAATTACATTGTGGATGTTTCCTTCTTGAATGATACCGCACGTTTGTTGTGCCTTCTTCCACTTTTAACCTTTTAAAGCAAATGGTGCGTAGTACTTCGTTGCTACCACACTTCGTAAAGTACTTCCAAACTGGGGAAGATCCCATTCTGCAATACAACCGAAGTTCGAGGATGACAGTGAGAAACTACTGTGCAGACGGGTGTCGGGCAAGTCCTGCACAGTGCACGTACAGGGTACGTGTGAGCATACATGCAAACTGTCTAATCGACCACACCAAAATGCAGGACATACATTTTTACTTTCTTTGCAGTTCTGAACCGATTCTTATGCCATATTTTTGTTTTTCGTTTCCAATTACTGACTTTGGTATTAAAGTGGCAATAATCGTTATTTCCGTTTTCTGTAATAACCCAGTATTTCAAAGCAACGGAAATTTTACGAATAAACATTACTCGTTTCTTAAAAAAAGTTTTATTTAAAAACCAAACGTTTTAGCACTGTGGCTACAGCAAACTGAATGCCGGTTTTTCAACCGTTTGTTAGTAAAAAATAAAAAAAGACCCGTTATGACCTGATTAAACAAATACCGAAAAACACCGTTTCAGAAGCAAAATATCGGTATCGGTATTATGAGGAAGATTTTTGTCATCCCTACTATACTACACTCCGGCAGTCAGTTACTGCGCAGTTTCTAGGTGGATTGGTCCTTTGAAGACGTGCAGCTTTATGTGCTTCCCTTAACAAATGGCCTTTCGCCGTTTCCAAATGCGCGTTACATGCAGTTCCCTTCGCAAAGTTTGCTCCGAAAATGATTAAGATGGACCTGTATACACAGACAGCAGCTATTCCTATCGTTTTGGATCCGATAATCATTGACTATACCTGGCAGGAAAGTTGTATGTGACGTGTGGCTTCTCTACTATTTACTATACTATACGGTCGCCAAAATCTACGAGTATTTTGTATCATATAACAACCGTGCCGCTTGGTAAAGGCGTTCAGGTGTTTCCGTTAGTTCGTAATAATTTATGTTTATTTATTCCCTGTACAACGTTTTGCGATGTCTGTACGAAGAAGCAGTAGAATCGTTTGGCAGTATAGAGCAGTCCCCGAGAGGGTTAGGCTCAGCTGCTTCTTCGGAGCTTACCTTGGCATCATCACTCAGCAATATTTGAATATAGACTACGGATGAACTGTTCTGTGTTGGCAACTGTAATAACTGAACAAGAAGCACTGTTGTATTAGTACCGTTTTTGACGAGAGAGTGATTTTGTGTGGGCGCTTGTGTGTGTATGTATGTGTGTGTGTATGTGTGTTTGTGTTTGTGAGAGAGAGACAGAGAGAGAGAAAGAGAGAGAATGATTAAACAATTTTGGCTCTTATTCTTTATCACAATTCTCTATAAAAATAGTTTTGATTGGTACAGAATAAAAACTATTAAATTATGTACAGTATATTATGAACAAGTAATGTGTGTCCTACATGAGGTAATACACACAGTGGTGCAGTCTTTTCAAGTTTTTTTTATCCAATTATGTGCTGTTATCATACTTTTAGTGTCGTCTAGATCTCTCACAAATCATCGTTGTTCCTTCTGTAGCTTTCTTCTCCCTTCAGGGCAAGTGAAATCCATGTCAACTGTTTCTTGATTTATTGTAGTCGTCGTTTTGTTTTGATGTTTATCGTGGCTTGTTCATGAGACTTTGTCTTTTGTGCCTGCAAGAGCACTTTCATTTCCATGGGACACACACCACTTATGACGTCACTTTAGGGGTCTCGTGACATCCCTTGTGGACTCAACTCTTTGATATGCCGCCTCAGTAATGGGCGTCGCATTGTTTATTCTGAATGCGGGTTCCTCCACTTCTTCACAGCTGGCACACACACACAGGTATCTCATACAACGTTCACACAATCGTTCTCTCTCTTCCCTTGATGGCTCTTCTTGTTAACAGGCCTGTAACAAGTGTGTATTGTCTCTTTTCTAATGGCATCATAGAAGAAGAAATGGCAGAGGAAAAGGAAGACAAAGGCGATTCAATATTATATTGTAGATTTGAAAGACTTGCGATGGAATAACGTGGAAGTGATAAATGACACTTCTTCGGAGTCTCTGAAATCAGTGGAGGAGTGGCTACCAAACGACTATTCAAATGTGTAGAAACTCTAAGAAAGTGGACAGTGTACTATCCGACTTCTGGATAAATATTATCCACACACAATCTTGAGGAAAGGAACTGCGGGTATGTGTGGAACTATTGTGCGATCACTTTTAACAGCTCATGTATCAAAGTTGTTGACAAGAATAATATACAGAAAAATATGGAAAAATTGAGGATATGGTAGATGACGATTAGTTTGGCTGTAGGAAAGATAAAAGAAAATTCTAACGCTGCCTTGATAATGGAAACAAGACATAAGACAAACCAAAACACCTTCATAATATGTACCGACTCAGAAAAAGCGTTCGAAAACGTAAAATGATGCAATATGTTCGAAATTCCCAGAAAAATACGTGTAAATTAAAGGCAAAGACAGATAATGTGAAATTTGTACAAGAAACAACAATACAATAATACGAACGGTAGACCAAGAACGAAGCCGGCCACGGTGGTCTAGCGGTTCTAGGCGCTCAGTCCGGAACCGCGCGACCGCTAGGGTCGCAGGTTCGAATCCTGCCGTGGGCATGGATGTGTGTGATGTCCTTAGGTTAGTTAGGTTTAAGTAGTTCTAAGTTCTAGGGGACTGATGACCAAAGATGTTAAGTCCCATAGTGCTCAGAGCCATTTGAACCATTTGAACCAAGAACGAAGTGCTTGGACTAATAATGGTGTAAGATTCGCTGATGACATTGCTATCGTCAGTGGAAACGAAAAAGCATTACGGAACCCACTGAACGAAGAGGTCAGTGTACTGCACATAGTGTGGACTTAAAGCGAAAGAAGTCGTAGGTCACGAGGAACAGCAGAAATGAGATTATCGATTAACGTAATTCGGGATCAAGCAGTTAATGAATAATGTTACCTCGGTAGCTAAAAAACACGTGGCAGATGAAGAGCGGCGGACACATGAAGCAGATTAGCCCAGGTGAATATAGTGTTCCCGTCAATGAGAAGTCTACTAGTGTAAAAACTGGCCTTAATGTGAGGATGAAATTTTTAAATTTGTTTGTTTGGAGCACAAAATTCTATGGTACTGAATGATGAACTGTGGGAAAAACGATAAAGAAGAAAATCGAAGGATCTGAGATGTGGTGCTATAAAAGTGTCTTCAAAATTAGGTAGACGGTGTTGACTCTTCATCGCCCAATGTGGGTTCTTGCCCACTCGTAGCGTATAGGGTGCCTAAGGGATGCTGCGTTCTCGGAATGGTATACAACTATTCAAGCAAAGAACATTAGATTTTCTTTAAATAAAGCAGATTGACAATACTTAACTTTGTATTTTGTCGCAAGTGATGGGCGATATGGAAACAGCAGTGTTCTTCGCTATGGACAAAGTCCAAACAAACAATGGATAAGGATCAAATGGTTCAAATGCCTCTGAGCACTATGAGACTTAACTTCTGAGGTCATCAGTCTCCTAGACCGTAGAACTACTTAAACCTAACTAACCTAAGGACATCACACACATCCATTCCCGAGGCAGGATTCAAACCTACGACTGTAGCGGCCGCGCGGTTCCAGATTGTATGGCCTAGAACCACTCGGCCACTGCGGCCGGCTGGGATAAGGATCACTGTTCTCGTAGCACTCTCTGATAGGCCGTGCTAATACTCTGCGGATACTGTCCATTAATCTCTGGCCGAGGCTGGCAGGAGTGGCGTTTATATTCCCTTCAGCTAGGGGGCGCTCCTGTCGTGGTGTGGTCCTAATCAGCACATTGGCCGACGTCGTTTCACAACCTTCTCTGGTCTTGCGTTCCTCATCTTCGTTCTGGCGCTTGTGGTTATGCCAGAACAGACTGTTAGGATAAGAAATGAAGAGTTACTCAGCAGAATGAGGAAAGGAAGAACATACGGAAAACACATAAAGGAGAGGGGACAGGACAACACTATGTCTGTTCAGACAACAGTGAATAATTTCTGTGGTGCTAGAGGGTGCTATAGGAGCTAAAATATGCAGTAAAGGGTTGGGATTAGAATGCATAAAACATATAAGTGCTACCCCAAGATGAGGAGGTCAAGACTGAATTTGTGATGTGCCACTCAAACCAGTACAAACTAAGGAAAACAATGCAGCATAGATATTTCAGGTGTGTATAACTAAAACAATATGAAATTTGGGGATAGGAGCGACGGTGGATGGTACTGCTGGCTGCTTGAAGCATGCCACGTACTCATATTATCCATAGACATGCAAAGTGCAAACAGTAAAAGGCTGTACATACAGATTATGATCTTTACCGTCTTTGTTAGTAATATGAAGGGAGTGCTAATTGCAAAGCATAAGTATGTATCGAAACAAAACTTTTAGGGGAAAGGACTGCTATAAGACGAGTGTCCATTTCTCGACAGTAAATGCCGGTAAGTAACAAATTATCTAATTGTTGTTTCATGCTTATCTGTGATATTCAGTAATAGAAATATGTAGAAGTACTATACAGATGAGAGTTCTGGACCAAAGAACATTTTCGAATAAAAATTCTAGGTTGCAAACCTAGTATCTGATTTTGCAGTCATCCCCAACCATTTAATTTTTTTAAAATTTAATAAATTTTACTTGTTACAATTAAGAACCAAAACATCATATTTGCCGATGTCGAGAAGAAACAGATTCCCATTTAGAAATTTTCAAATATGACAAATTTTATTATTTATAAATAAGAGCCATCTACCAACAATCCTGAAAGGTACATTTAACTGAAAATGTTTTGAAAAAATCAAATTTCATTCTGCATAAATACAAACAAAACAAATACAGACTACAAAGTTGAGCTATGTAAAAACTTGGAAAACTATAGTAAGGGAAAATATGAATTGAGTCACAGAGATTTAGAAAATTATTGTAAAGAAAATGGTATTCAAATGGAATTAGATAGGATTTGTTTGGGTTTATTCATTATTTTAAAGGGAATGAAATATGTAATGAAATAAAGAAGAGAGAACTGAAATATAAAACTTTAAAAGAACTAAAATCAATTGTCAGAACATAAAATTTAAATAATTATTAAAATCTTAGTAAAGAAAAATTAACTGATCTTATTCAAATTCCTGTTGACAATATTAATAACAATGATAATGATAATAAATTAAATAAAAAATCTTTAAAAGAACTTCATCAAATTTGTAAACCAAAAACATGAAATTATTTCAAACTTAGAAAAAAGTCAATTAATTTATCTTATCTGTCAGTGTCGTCTTAAATGCCATCTGCTTCACATCTCCTATGCAGCAAGCTACATAAATTTATGTGTTAACCGTGTTTTTCTTACTTGTCACTTCTTTTTCCATGTTTTTTTGGATTTTTGGAAGCTTTAATTTTTTGAGTATAGTAATATTGTTCCATTGCTTTTCTGTTTGTTATGAATACAGTCTAGAAACAGTTAGTGCTTATTTTCATTGTTTCCAACAAGAAGGGTGTAGTAGACACAGTTTAGTCAGCTATTAGCCGCCTTTAGTGAATTAGCAGTCTAGTTAAGAATTGATTACTTAACTCTTTACAGTAAATTGTTGATTTCTTAGGATGGATAGGATGTGTGACTGCCGTGTATGGACACAGGTGGAGCTGTCCACTGCTCATGAACAGCTGAATGTGCTGATGCCCAAGGTCAGCCATCTTCAGCCGGCTGCCTCAGAATGGGGAGTCTGGTGCGTCGAATGGTACACCCCAGGTGCTACATACATCACTCACGGTCCCTGCTGTCGAGACATCTTCACGGGTACCGAGAGTAGTACCGAGCGGATTCAACAGCGTTTGCGTCGGACAAGGCGGAGGGTCAATGTGGAGGCTGGCCATGTGGCATCACCCGCTCTTCCTGTGAGTGGACATGTGGCCTCTCCTTCAGCAGGATCCGACCAGGCACACGGGGAGGGGGGGCAGGGTTTTATTAGTGATTGGGAGCTCCAATGTTAGGTGGGTGATAGAGACCCTTAGGGAAATAGTGGAAGGGTCGGGGAAGAAGGCCAGTGTTCTCTCTGTCTGCTTGCTGGGGGCGGTGGGTCTCATCAGAGATGTGAAGGAGGCCTTGCTGGCAGCAAAAGAGAGCACTACGTGCACCCGACTCCAAATTGTTGCTCATGTCGGCACCAATGGCTCCTGCTGTATGGGTTCAGAGGTCAGTTCATACAAGAGGTGGCGGAGTTGGTGAGGGCGGAAAGATTTGCTCACGGGGTGGAATCTGAGCTAACTATTTGTAATGACGTCCAAAGAACCGATCGCGGTCCTCTAGTTTCTAGCCGAAAGGAAGGCTTAAACCAGGGACTGAGACGATTCTGCGGAGATCTGGGTGTAAATTTCTCGAACTCCGCTATCTGATGGAGAAATGTACGGCCCCCCTGAATAGGTCAGACGTGCACTATACGTAGGAAGCGGCTACAAGGGTAGCGGAGTATGTGTGGAATGCACTTGTGGGTTTTTTTAGGTTAGAGAATTCCCTCCCTAGGCCCTACAAGACACCTCCTGAGACGCGATAAGGTAGTAGTAGGCAAAAGGCAACAGTGAATGACAATATTAATGGGGTAATAGTAAACTGCAGGAGCCTCTATAGAAAGGTCCCAGAACTGCTCTCATTAATAAACAGTCACACGCCCACATAGTACTAGGGACGGCAAGTTGGCTGAAACCAGATGTAAACAGTAATGAGATTCTGAACTCAGATTGGAATGTATACTGCAGAGACAGGCTGGACAGTGAAGGGGGAGGCGTATTTATAGCGATAAAAAGTGCAATAGTGTCGAAGGAAACTGACGGAGATCCGAAATGTGAAATAATTTGGGTGAAAGTCACAAATAAAGCAGGCTCAAACATGGTAATTGGATGTCTCTATAGTCCATCTGCCGCATCAGCTGTTGTGGCAGAACACCTGAAAGAAAATTTGGAAAATATTTCGAGTAGATTTCCCGACCATGTTATAGTTTTGGGTAGAGACTTTAATGTACCAGGTATAGGTTGGGAAACTCAAACGTTTATAACAGGTGACAGGGACAAGGAATCAAGTGAAACTTTTTTAAGTGCATTATCTGATAACTACCTCAGTCAATTAAACAGAGAACCGACTCGTGTCGATAACATATTAGACCTTCTGGTGACAAACAGAACCGAACAGTGATGAAGATCAGCAGACAAAGTTCAAAACCATCGTAGAATATGCATTATATGAATATGTGCCAAGCAAGATCGTAAGAGATGGAAAAGAGCCACCGTGGTATAACAACCGAGTTAGAAAGCTGCTATGGAAGCAAAAGGAACTTCACAGCAAACATAAACATAGCCAAAGCCTTGCAAACAAAAATTAAACGAAGGAAAATGTAATGTGGCGAGGGCTCTGCGAAAGGCGTTCAGTGTATTCGAAAGTAAAGTTCTATGTACTGATTTCGCAGAAAATCCTAAGAAATATTGGTCCTATGTCAAAGCGGTAGGTGGATCAAAACAAACTGTCCAGACACTCTGTGACCAAAATGATACTGAAACAGAGCATGACAGACTAAAGGCTGAAATACTAAATGTCGTTTTCCAAAGCTGTTTCACAGAGGAAGACTGCACTGTAGTTCCTTCTCTAGGTTGTCGCACAGATGACAAAATTGTAGATATCGAAATAGATTACAGAGGAATAGAAAAACAGTTAAAATCGCTCAAAAGAGGAAAGACCGTTGGACCTGATGGGATACCAGTTCGATTTTACACAGAGTACGCGAAGGAACTTGCCGCCCTTCTTGCAGCAGTAGGCCTCTAGAAGAGCATAGCGTTCCTAAAGATTGGAAAAGGGCACAGGTCATCCCTGTTTTCAGGAAGGGACGTCGAACAGATGTGCAGAACTGTAAACCTATATCTCTAACGTCGATCATGTGTAGAATTTAGGAACACGTGTTGTGTTCGAGTATAATGACTTTTCTGGAGACTAGTAGTCTACCCTGTAGGAATCAGCATGGGTTTCGAAAATGGCGATTTTGAGAAACCCAGCTCGCGCTATTCGTCCACTAGACTCAGAGGGCCTTAAAAACGGTCTCCCAGGTAGATGCTGTGTTTCTTGACTTTCGAAAGGCGTTTTATACAGTTCCCCACAGTCGTTTAATGAACAAAGACCAATTGTGTGACTGGATTGAAGAGTTCCTAGATAACAGAAATCAGCATGTCATTCTCAAAGGAGAGAAATCTACCAAAGTAAGAGTGGTTTCAGGTGTGCCACAGGGGAGTGTCATAGGACCGTTGCTATTCACAATATACGTAAATGACCTTGTTGATAACAGAGGAAGTTCACTGAGGCTTTTTGTGGATGATGCCGTAGTATATAGAGAGGTTGTCACATTGGAAACTTGTACTGAAATGCAGGAGGATCTGCAACAAATTGCCACATGGTGCAGGGAATGGCAATTGAATCACAATGTAGACAAGTGTAATGTGCTGCCGATGCATAGGAAGAAAGATCCCTTATCATTTAGCTACAGTATAGCAGCTCAGCAAATCGAAGCAGTTAATTCCATAAATTTATCCAGGAGTAGGCATTAGGAGTGATTTAAAATGGAATGACCATATAAAATTAATCATCGCTAAAGCAGATGCCAGATTGATATTCATTGGAGGAATCCTAAGAAAATGCAGTCTGAAAACAAAGGAAGTAGGTTGCAGTAGACTTGTTCGCCCACTGCTTGAATATTGCTCATCGAGTGGGATCCTTACCAGATAGGGTTGATAGAAGTGATAGAGAAGATCCAATGGAGAGCAGTGCACTTTGTTACAGAGTCATTTAGTAATTGCGAAAGCATTATGAAGATGATACATAAACTCCAGTGGAACACTGTAAGAGAGACGCTCAGTACTCAGTAGCATACCAACAATCTTTCTTTCCGCGAGCAATACAAGACTGGAATAGAAATGAAAACCGATAGAGGTACTCAAGGTACCCTCCGCCACACACCATCAGGTGGCTTGCGGAGTATGGATGTAGATGTAGATGTAGTAAGCTGAAGGTAAAATTAATAATGATAACGATTTGAGTAAAAAAAACTTTGAGTGATCTCCATAAAGCTCGCAAAACGAAAAATTTAAGAAATTAATCTTGACTTAATAAGCAACAATTAATCAATCTTATTAATTGACCTGAGAACAAAATTAGTGATAGTGATAATAAGAGAAATAGTAACGATAATAGCATTATTTTCAAAAACTTATAGAAGAGAAGTATGAAGGAATTAAATAAACAAAATTAACAGAAAGAATTACAGGTATCTGTTTTCTAGATGATGAAGATTTTTTCAAATCAACTAAACGAATCTATAGAACAGTTACTGCTCTCAAATCAAAACTAATAAGTTCTGGAATCAACTATAATAATGCTGATGAATCACAAGAATTTTTTAATCAGATTAAAGAAGAAATAACCATCAAATTAAAGACCAATTTGGTCTGAAGAAGCGTAACTGAGGTTAACAAGGAACGTTATTGTAATTTTAAAAGACAAGAAGAAATAGACACCTTTATTTGTGAAACAGCTTACATAATTTCATTAAGAACATCTGAATAAGAAGATTATTATCAGTAGTCAAGAAATGAACAATTAGCTGAAATGGATGAAATGCAAAGGAAGAAACCAGGTTGTATTTATTTTATATAAGTAGTTTAGATTTAAACGATAATAAACTAAATCCAATTTTTGGTTCCTCTTATACTGATTTATCAAAAATAATGAAACATAAGAAATTAATGTAAAAAATAAAGATCAAAACATATTCTTTCTTCAATAAAAACAGCTTTATATCCATTAAATTGTCGTGTAGAAAGATATATATTTATGGAAGTATTGGATTGTAAATAGACAAAATTTAGGAAAGTGAGAAAATTAATTTTCCAGTTTATTCTCAAAATAAACCAAATATTTCAGTTAATATTTATACGTATGAAAATAATAAAGAAGAAAAAATTGTTGTATATGCTCTTTACCATACACAAAATAAACAAGAAAACATATAAATCTTTTAATTCATGAAGAAAATAATTCACAGAGTTGCTGGATAAAAGATTTATCTTGTTTGATAAAATCATGAGGAACTATATACAAAATGAATATTTATCCTTAAAATCAATGTTTAAGATTTTTTACTTTCAGGAAAAATTAGACATTGATGAAATCGTTTGTAAAGAACAAAAAGAAGTAAAAATAGAAATGCCTGTAGAAACACCAACAATTGAATTTAAAAATTGTAATAATTCATTACAAGTTCCTTATGTAATTTATGCAATTGTTAGTAATGATATTGGTGCAATTCTAAATACTGAACAAAAATATATCTCTTTTAGTAAACTTTAAAATTTTCTGACATATTTAAATTTGTGGTTTGAAGTATTGCTAAATTACCTCCCAATCCTACAAAAGAGCAATTTAGAGAAACATCGAAATATTTTAGTTGCGAACAGTTACATTTAATACTTGAAAAGGAGTTTATCCTCACAGATATGTGGATTCTGAGGCAAAATTATAAGAAACTAAATTACCTTAACGAGAATGTTTGTATCACAAAATTAATAATGATAATATTTCTGATGAAGATTATGAAAGAGCAAAAACAGCTTGGAAAAAATATTAAAAATTTAGTTGAATGTTGACAATTATGTGTTCAGTCTGTTGTTTTAATTTTACCAGATAAATACAAAAATATTCGAGATAAATGAATTACATGTTATAGCCTTGATTCATCTTGGAAGTTAGAGTACCATGATTATATTGGGATTTTATATTAAAAGTGGCAAAAAATGGATTACTTTATTACATCTATATGGTATGATTTTATTTCTTGAATAAGGATTTTGAAGTGGAGTTCTCCAAAGGACTAAAAGATATGTAACGTTAAATACCAAGTATAAGAAAAATTGTATTGCATATTCAGATGATAATCATTAATATCGTTGGGCAATGTCTCAATTATTACCATTTAAAAACTTCAGTTGGTTGGACCCAAAAAGGTTTAATGCAGAAAAAGTACTTAAAATGTAAGTGATTATAAATATGGTTTTATTTTAGAATTTGCTCTAGAATATCCATGAAAATTACACGACTTACATACAGATTTCCCTTTAGCACCTGAAGAAGGGAAAACTTATTATTGTACTTTAAATAATAAAGAAATATCTATTTACATTACAGAAAACATAAAGATTATTTATATCTTGGATAAAAGTTAAGAAAATTCCTAATATATTATCATTCCAACAGACAGATTGGTTCAAAAAATACTTTGTTTATAATACAGAAATGAGAAAAAGGCAGATAAGAATTCTGAAAAATACATTTGCAAGTTAATGAATAATTCAGTATTTGGGCAAGCTATGGAAAATTTTAGAACTAGATCAAATTTTAAAATCATCACAGATCCAAATAAATATAAAATTGTATTTCTAAATGTTATTATGAACATACTACTGAATTTTCAGAAATTTAGTATCCGGTCATTAAAAGTAAATTAAAATAATGTATAATAAACCTATTTATATTCGAATGAGTAGTATACATATTTCGAAAATAAAAATGTACATTTTTCATTATAATTATATAAGATCAAATATGGGGAATTTATTTGATTTTTTTTATGGATACCGATTCATTTATTATATTTTAACTGTAGATTTCTGTATGAATATGAAATCAATGAAGAAAGGAATTGGATACAAGTGAAGAACGAAAAGACAATTTTTATGAGCTACTGCAAGTAAACAAGGAAGTTTTAGGAAAATGAAAGATGAAAATTGTGGAAAAATTATGTTAACATACATTAGTTGAAGGTGAAAAATGTGAACTTAAAAAGTTGGTAAGAAGGAAAGAAAAAATCTAAAGAAGTTAATAAATCGGTTGTGACAAATGGAATTACTTTTAATTACTATAAAAATATTTAACTGTCAAAATTAAACAACGTAGAGAAATCCATTTTATTATATCAATTAAATATGAATTATATATAGTTGAATGTAATCAGAATGTTTTAAGTTCAGGTGATGATCACTGTGTTGTGCTAAATAATGGAATAAATACATTACAACATGGTCATTACAAATTATGTCTATATAAAACAAAAGATGACAAAAATTATTTTTAAGACATTATTCCCAAAAAATTTTGAAACGTATTTTCCTTAGAAACATTCTTCTTTGGAACAATAATAGCTGCTTTCTCTACTTTTTCATATTTCTAAACTTATATTTCATCTTTTGAATGAACACAGTTATTAACATATATAGCAGAATTTATAACTTTCTTTCCCCAATTCCAAACTGGTCAAATCATTTTCTTTCTCCTTCCTATTTAGAAGGAAGCCATATTTACTGGAATTCTAAAAATTTAAAAACATATAGTGAAATTTTTATAACATAAATAAAGTCGCTCGTGCATGTTAAACACAATAAACTTTTTCATAATAACAAAAATTTTGTAATACAAATTCATGAAAAAGATAATAATAAAGATAATCTCTGGTTTTACACAAATCGCGTCATTGATATTTTAGGTTATGAATATCCAGGAAATGTAATTAGATAATATGTTAAACAAAATTACAGTAACACTGAAATCATGATATTAAGAAGTATTCATACAAATAAAAAAATTATTATTGAACCTGGTAAGTACTCTTTAGTAATGATATCTGAATTAATATTGCAGAACATTTTCAAGATTGTGATTGTGTAGAAGTCTTACCAGCAATTAGAATAAATGGTGAATAAAATAATGAAAAAAATAAAGCACTGGAAAAACATACATAAAATCAAAGGTAGAAGAATTTGAAGTGTTTTGCAGAAACAGACATAATGTCTTATGGGATAACAACAATCAGTGATTTTATAATGTTACTAAAAATCCGTCTTGATAGGAAATTTTTTATTCATATGACCGGTTTCAGATCATCCAGAACCATCTTCAGATCTGTACTTCAGTTATAGGAGTAACATGTCACATCATGATGTGTTGTAGCATGTGAAAGTTGCTGGATTTGGATGGGTTACTCCTATAACTGAAATATCAGATCTGAAGATGGTTCTGAATGAATGGAAACCGGTCATATGAATAAAAAATTTGCAATCAAGATGGATTTTTAGTAACATTATAATTTGAAGTGTTTGACATATAATTCGTGATGCAGTTGAAAAAAAAGCGAAAGAAAGGCAGAAATAAATAGATTTTTACCATATGTTGCTCCACAATTAAATGATCGAAATTAAGGACCAACTTTTCTTTTTATGATCAAACATTCTTGTTGTTTGATTTCAATTAAAGAGTGTACAAAATCACATAGAAATTATTAGATAGAAACATTTAAATTGTTAGGAATTTTTATGAATTAATCATGTACCAAATTCTGTAAATTTATATCACCAAATGAAACAAAATCTAAGAATGGTTTCCTACTGAAGTTATTTCAATACCTAGGTTCAGTATTCACCAGAACACATGTGTGAAGATACAAATCAACTAGTAAACATTTAATGGAATGTAAAACTACATTTCCAAATTTGTTTATATAGTCAATTTTATATAATGTTCATAAAAAAATTATATACAACTAATACAGGAAATATATCAAAACCATTCAACTCAACCAACTAAGATTTAACATCTTGAAACGATTTTGACATTAACGTTTTTGTTAACCTTTATTTGAATCTCTGAATATGGTTGCTCTTCTTTAATGAAAGAATCTGGTTAATGGACATCATATTCAATTCCAAACATGCTTAAATCTTCAATAACTAGCGCCATTTTTATATAAATCTATTTATTAATATTGTGATAAATTACTTTTAGTTTTACTTGCCCAACTGTTGTGTGAATTATCAAAACTGATCTATTCAACATAAACTTTGTTACATTTCATATTTTTTCCAAAAGGTAAACATCAGGTGAATTAGTTTTAATTGTTTCTTTTTGTAGGAATATGATTTTATTTATTTGCCATTTAAATGTTTCAATTTATATGTGATCGGATTGGTATGAGTAACATCTTCAAAATAGAAAATTTCTGTCGACCTGTTTCCTGTATAACCTTTCTCATAAATTCCCTTAAAAATAGTTATTCTTACTTTACACCAATTTTATATTTAGCTTAAGTACCTAACAAATTAGTTACATAAAGAGTTTTCAATAATATAGTTTATTGATAATTTTTACTTATCACAGCAACTGAATAAAACATAATCTTGGCACTAAAATTGTGTTTTGTTCAGTTGCCGTCAGATGGTCCATAAGTAAAAATTGTAAATATACCATAATACTACACGCAACTGAGGAAGACAGGACTACAAAAATTGAAGTTTTCAATAAGACATTCTTCATTTTGAAAAAACAGTACCTATGCTGGATGTTCTCAGTGGGAATACCCGATGTGGCATCGCTGACTAGGGCGCACCAAGCACTTTACAGGCATAAATACAGGACTGATCAGCTCAAGGACCATTCTTGGGTAGCACCTGATGAAGGCAGCAAGTTACACCATCGAAATATCGTGTGAGAATGACGCGAACATGCGGTATATGTCCCGTTTGTTCAAAATGTCAGACAGCTGGGGTGGCCAGGCAGTTAAAGGCCCTACAGTCTGGAACAGCGTGACCACTATAGTCGCAGGTTCGAATCCTGCCTTGGGCATGGATGTGTGTGATGTCCTTAGGTTAGTTAGGTTTAAGTAGTTCTAAGTTCTAGGGGACTGATGACCTTAGAAGTTAAGTCCCATATTGCTCAGAGCTATTTGAACCAGTTTTCAAAATGCCAACAGATTTTGTAGATAGGCTGAGGAATTACAAGACGTTTTTCACTTTATTTTCTTTACATCTTTTGGTTGCATTTATAATTTCCCTGTAGAGCAAATTTCTTCCACATCTTTTCGTCCAATGGTCTATTAAATTGTTCACCAACAGTTGCTTTTAAGTCACTAAAAGTTGAATAATGTTTAAAGTAAAATTTTTACACTAATTCCGTAAATTCCTTATGATAAAATTCTTAGCTATTATTTTTGTCACAAATATTTTTCCGAAAGCCTCAACTCTAGTTTTACTTGGTATATCTTTAAATTTACATGGCTAAAGAAACTTTGTAAAAACATCTACAACAGTTAAAATTACATATTTTCGTTATTTATTTTCGAAACTCCTTTCGGATTACCAGAGTCCATTTTGACTAAATCATAGAACAACAAATATTTTTGTAACTTACTTATGTTATTCATTAATAATTTGTTCACAAATTTTAGACTTTCCCTTACGAAATTTTTTTAATGAATTTACCCTTTTCATTTTCATAAATTGACCAAAAACCTTCAAATCTTTGTTCCTCAGTTTCAGTTATTAATCTACAAGGATGAAATGCTTCAGTGAAGTTCTGCACTTGAAAGAATAATTGTGATTATCATTCTTCATTTACATAGAAAAAATAATTAATTTACTTTTAATTTTATGATTGTAACTTTCTCATCTAAATTATTAATTGTCAACTCAAATAACTTAATAACAATTTACATATTGTTGTTTAGGTTCTAAAAGTCTTGTTTACAAATATCATTTACTAACTACATCAAAATCATCAAGGGGATCATTAAAATTCACATTTTTAAAACTAATTTAGTGTCTGAATACTTTAATAATAGCATTTAATTAATGTCTGACTTGTCTAATACATAATTTATTTGTGTATATGTTGAAGATAGAAAATCGTTGAATTTTGAATCCAGTGTCTCTAATGGCATTAATATTTGGATCTACTGTTGATTGAAAACCTTTGATTTTTGACTGAAACTCTTCAAAATTTGAAATTAATTTATCATTAATTACTTATTTCTTCTAAATCGGTATTGAGTTTATTTCCAAAATAGTCCATTTAATAAATATAAAGTACCATTAAACGTATAAGCCATACTAAATAATTTCAAAACCAATAAATACAAATGACCACAATTCACCTCATCAATGTTTTGTATTCTTTTGATATTATAATACATATTATTTTTCCTAAATAGTTAACTAGTTGTTGTCAGGCAAATCCAACACCCTCCATGAAAACCCTGACATGATAAGCAAATCCGGCAGTATATCACATAGCTCCAAATAAATCGTGACATTAAATGAACCAAAGTAATACGATTAATGAGTGAGCATATGGAATACCACAGACTAACACAAGAATGCCTAAATGCATGTCATACCTTCCCACCATGAAACAGATGCAGTTCCGAGGGGAGAAACGAGAACAGAAGCTGAGAGCAGAACCGTGTTATGCTAGAAGGCCCTACGATAAGGGACGGACACGCACGTTGCCAGCCAACTGCCAGGACCACCCCCCAGCCCATGTTAAAAGATTCCTGTCTCAGGCATGGATGTGTGTGATGTCCCCAGGTTAGTTAGGTTTAAGTTCTAGGGGACTGATGACCTCAGATGTTAAGTCCCATAGTGCTCAGAGTAATTTGAGCCATTTTTGAGCAGAATTTCGGAGAGGTAATGTGGGATATCTACATGGAAAAATGGGATAAGTGCTTAGGATGGCTTTACCCAAGAGCAAATAATTGTTTGCTGCACAACATAGACAACACAAAGCGAGAGAAATTGATTGAAAACGTTGAGTCACTTGATTTCAAGATATCTGGTATACAGCCCTGGTCTCTTCCAAAACCTAGGTGGAGCTAACAAACCTACTCATAACTCAACAGATATTTCTAAAAAAATGGATTTCAGGATAGGGGGCAACATATGAAGCTCCAAAGGGCAAGAAACATACAAGAATAACACACAGTGAGCTTAGTGTTCTTAAGAAAAACAGTACACTTTTGGACCAGTATTCCTTGCATTTACCACCACTGAAGTCAGAGAAGCGCTGAAGAGTGAAAATGCAGGAGAGGCAAGTGGACTGAATGGAATGCACCCAGAATTCCTTCTTCACTGTGGAGAATATTCCAAAAAATTGCTTCCAGACTTTTACTCAAATATAATGGCAACGGGGAAAATACACAGAAAATGAAGAATTCAAAGATCATTGCACTTCTTAAACCAGGAGAACCAAGCATTGAGCCGAAGAGGTATAGGCCAATCACACTGCTCAGTTTCATATACAAGCTGCTCGAGATACGGTGTAGAGTAGACTGAGTCTAAAATACTGGAATCAGTTCCAGATGAACAACCAGGATTTCGACCTAATAGATTCAGTATTAATCAAGTACTTTCCCTGATAACACATATAGAGGCAGGCAACCAGAAGAACCAAAAAACATCAGTAGCATTCATAGATTTAAGCACAGCCTATGACACTATCCGGAGACAAGGCCTGCTCTACAAACTGATACAAATAATCCCATACAGCAATATAATAAGACTTGTCGATAACATACTTGGTGGGAGACATTTTCAAGTGATTGCCGGAGAACAAATGAGTTGTACCGAAATTCTCAACAATGGACAAAAACAAAGATCAGTCCTTGCTCCATTGTTCATCAGTCTTTACATTTCTGACATCCCAAACACTCAATCTAGGAAGTTTGGCTATGCAGACGATTGGGCTACAGCTGAACAATATGAATCATTCGAGACTACTGAAGACAACTTGTACTGCGATTTCAAGCTGCTGAGTGGCTATTTCGCAAATGGAGACTACAGTAGAAGTGCCATGCTTCCACCTTTGGAACAACTCAGCAAGAAGAGGGTTTAATGTCATCCTTGAAGGGAAACAGCTTAGCCATAAGAACTACCCCAAATATCTAGGAGTCATATTTGACAGGACACTCTCTTACCAAGAGCACCTAACAAAGATTGCAGATAAAACGAAAACAAGAAAGGACATCGTCTATAAATTGTGTGGGCTCCACAACAATCACACTCCTCACATTAGGAGTTGGGCTTGTCCACTCTCTGGCAGAATACTGTGTTCCTGTGTGGATTAACAGACTGCATACAACCAGGATTATGTGGTACTAACTGACACATCTGCATTATCAGTGGCACAATAAAATCTTATTCCACAGTACTGCTGCCAACCCTGAGCTACATACCACCCCCAGAAATGCGGCGAGAAACCGCTTTTCTCAGTGATTTGAACAAGATAACTAACAACTCATACACAGCGACATATCTGACGTGGAGTGCAGAAGACTTAAATAGACATGACCAGCATTACTCTCTGCTAAAAGAATGATGAACTTCAACTTTGATGTCGACAATCGGTGGAAACAACACTGGCAAGAGTATTGCCCATCAAAGTGCAAGTTTCATGACAACTGAGAAACTGCCTGGCTTCAACCAGTCACAAAGTGTGGACAACTCTAAGCCACATACGTAACAGCCAAGAAAGATGTGCTGACGATCTCTACAAATGGGGAACTTTACCAACACCAAACTGCGACTGCGGCGCTATAAAACAAACAGTCTGACATAGTGGAAGAGTGCCCAGTTCAAGCTCACAAGGGAACCTTCAAGGATTTCCTTGCTACAACAAAGGAGGCAGTTGATTATATTAAATGTGGATCTGTAATTAACCTATGCATAAAATGCATGAGGATTGTCATGTATATATCCTCCTTCATGTTTTGTTTCTTTTTTGTTTCTTAACTGTTCATCAATCTTTTTCACAACAGGAATAGTAAATGAAACAAGTAAATTTCAGTCAGTTTCTTTCTCTGCCTTTCTTGTTTGAACAGGAATTAAAAATGGTTCAATAATACTTAATTGTTCATTATTGAGTTCAAGTGTAATTGATATTGGTTTAATTTTGGCACTGGGAAGCAAAATATAATCAACTGAAAAATTAACCACTTACCTAGATTAAAAAATAATAGAATTTTTATAAGCCCCATCAGCTTTTATCAACTTCTGAACCCATTTCCATACATAATTCCTCTTCCTGCAGTTGCAGCTGTTTATTCTCATAATGGAGAATCTGTTGCATACAGTCTTTCTAACACAACAAATTGAAGCTTTATATCAGCTTCATGGCTTTTTTAAATTCTTTATTATTTCTGTAAGAAACATCACAACATTTATATGCTTGATGTAATGGATTAATTCCTTGATCTCCTCTAGCTATTCTTTCTTCTAATTTGATTCCTGGGCCACAAAATAAATAGCTTGGAAGATGCATCTCAAATGGTAATTTGTTAATCAAACTGTTTACTAACTCTGTATAACGTTTTTCACTTTTCCAAAATGTGTGTGGCAAATTATTGAAAACTCTGATGAAATATGGAATTCCTTTGGGTTTATTTACAATTAAATCACTAAATTTATTAGCTAAATGTATGTTATTGCATAAATTTCATTATGTTCATTATTATTTGCTGTTAATTCTTCACCTCGAATTACTGTTAACCTATCATTTAAATTTGCAACATCATTCACCCAAATACATAGAACTGATTTTTCTGAAAATTTTGTTACTAAATCATCGACAACTCTTTCAAATGAATCACCAAGGTATCTTTCTAAAGGACTATAAAAATTTTGATCAACTGTTGTTCAATTAAATTGTTATATTTGTTTCTTTGATGAGCATTTATTTTATTTGGTTTACTTTTATTATATAGAGCATTAGAATCTAATAAATTAATGCATATTTTTGTAAATCAACAAAATCAATTTCTGTTCCTAAAGCATCCTTAGCTAACTTTCTAGTTAAAAGATTCATTAACCATCTGTTTCTTCAATTTTTTCACCAATTTTTAATTTGTCATTATTGAATTCTGGAGGTAATTTACCAATATATTTATAAGGGCCAATGGATCTTAACCCAAAATGAGGATCTTCACTATGGTTCATAAATTCTAAAGGTTTTTCACCTATATTTATTTCGTTAACATCTTTGTCCTTTAATTTTGTTTTTCTTTTCTATAATTTTTAACAGATTATTTATTTCTGATTAACATAATGAATAATCTTTTTTATCACTTTCATAGAGTTTAGTTGTTGGAATATCATTAAATCCTTCTTAATTACATTGATTATAAGGGACTGTTTGTGTTTTGACTCCTCTGTTTTCCGTAGTTGCTTCTACAACTTTTTCTCCAAATTATTCAATTTCTTCATTAACTTTTTCTGTTGTATCGATAACTGGTTGCTCTTTTTTTGAATTTCACCTATTCTCTTCTCAGTTTTTTTCCATTTCTTAAACTCTTCCCAAAACTGTCCTTCTACTTTTTAATTACATTTCGTTCTTTAACAATTTCTGGATCGTATTTTGCAAACATTTGCTAAGGAAGATATACAATAATCCTTATTTTATTTTACATTTAACATTTACATTCAACATTTATGTTTAACATTGAAGTCCAAGTAATTTAATGTTAAATGTTTTAAATTCAACATTTTTATATTTGAAATTAAAATAAATTGTGTATGAAAATAAGAGGAATTTTGGGTTCACTTCATTTCTTTATACTTTGTATATTCAACAATTCAAAATCCTCAATCTTTTCTGTATATTTACCTTTCTTAATTTTTTTAATAAAAAATTTAAATTTTTGTAATCTTTTCTAAAAATGTACAAAAAATTAAAATTGCTCCTAACTAATTGTTTAGGAATTTGTGAATATGTTTGACCTAAATGAAAACAATCTTTTCCTTTTTGACTTACTCTAATAAAATGTTCTCAAAGTTTATGGATTCTATTCTCAAAGTTTATCATCGAATTCGAGACTGAAATCTTCAAAAACTGCAATTGAATTATTATCAGATTCATCTAATGGAATAATTTCATCACCTTTTTTCAACAAAACTAACAATATTTATTGATTTTATTTTCAATTTTTTCACGTCTTTTTATAAATTGGTGATGATTTTGTTGATTTAAACGCCTGGAATAAATGTACAAATGATTAATTTTCTCCAGTTTAGTCAACCTGGTGATGAAATATAATTATAAATGATTAATGTTGTTTGTCCACAAATACTTGATACAAAAGCTGCACACTGAATAGAATCAGGTAAAAGTTAAGGAAGTAAATTTTTGGTTTCTTTTCTGCAATTCTTAGTTTTGGTTCCAAATCTAATATTTATTTATATAATTTTTCTGAATTTAAATGAGTACATTAGTACAGCTGAGTGGTAAGTTTCTGTTGAGAAAAAGCAGTTAACTGTTCCAATAAGACAAACTCATAAAAACGTTTCACTAGTTGATTTTTATTCACCGTCTTTAAAACTGCAAATGTTATATCAAAAAATAATAAACTTTACTATGATGGAGAAACACTAGAATTTCCTGTTGGTTAATTCACATAGAAATTTTTTGAAAAAATTATTCATTCCAAAATTTAAATATTCGTTCAAAGCAGATAAAATTAGGAATAGAATTATTCTCAAAAGAGATAAAAATGTACATGAATATAAGAAAGTAATATTACAAGTTTTTTAGGATTTATTACTCAAATTATTGAACCAAATAAGAAAACTGTTACCAAAGCTCTTCCTAAAATTATTCCATTTGAATTAATAAATGTTAATATTAATTTGGCTGATGCAATGTTTGTTGAACTAAATGATCATTTTCATCAAGAATATAACATTATTGCTTCATTTATAGTTAATTCTATATTTGGTGGTCGAATAATTTATGAGCCAAATCATCCAATAAAATTTCAAAATTTTTGGTAATATTGAGAATTTATAAATAACTATAACTATTGAAAAAGATAGTTTATTGACTTTAATGGTATAACAATTTAATAAATGATTCCTTAATGATTAATGAACTATAGAGAAAGATTTTTAAAGATTATATAGGAATTATGTTCGAAGCTAATTTACCTGTCATTTCTACTTGGAGTTCGAGAACAGATTAATAAGAGTCTATTCTTCATTGGACAACAGACAATTATTATTCTGCATTTCCAAAAGAAGGTAGAATTATTGTTAAAAGTAAGGAAATTCGTGTTTCTGGTGTTGTATATAAACCAGAATATTCACCTGAATTAGAATAAGAAAGGCTTTAAAATCTAAGTGTACCAGTTTCCTTCCTCAAAAACAATTTAATTTGCTGGTTTACAGGGAGAAAGAAATTTTGATCTAGGTATTACTAACTACTTAAGTTCGATAGAATTTCATATGCATCATTATTATTTGTTGTTTTCCAAACTAATGGAATAAATAATCAATTACTTTACTCTTCTTTATTCTATCATGTTAAATTACATAAATCTATGTTAAAAGGTGAAGAAATGACGTTTTTTTTGGAAGAATTATGGAATCTTGATCCACTGAATAGCTTCTTAAAAGCTTTTGATTATTTCAGAGATTTTAAAAGGATAACACAATTAAATAATGATACAAATGTAAGTCCATTCAGTTTACTGAAAATTATCCTATTTATGGAACTATATGTCTAGCAGTATGAGTGATTTAACTACTCAAAAAACAATGACGAAATTATGTCCAGTCTTTAATGGAAATATTCCAAATTATACAATTGTTTATGTTACCATCTATGATAAAAAGAATATTAACTAATGATTGAGAACATTGAATAAAGCTGAAAATTTATAATTATGTAAGTGAACAAAAATTTACAGAAATTTTAACTTCTTGTTATCATTTCCACTTGAAATTTTTCAGGAATATAGACAAGATAAAAAGCAGAATCTTTAATTATCTATATTTTTTAATTTATTGAATTTTTTCTATAGAAATCAAGATGTCCACAAAAAGCAGGATTGAAAATCTATTAGCTGAACTTAACAATTATGATAACGGTTATTCAGAAGTGTTGACTAATTTGTCAGAACTAAAAACATAAATCTTATGTTATTTCAGATGACAAAATTTTTCCAACAAAGTTTGGAGAAAAACATTTTATTACTTTTAGATGATAAATATAAAATATCTCTTCTACATGGATATACTAAAATCCTTGTAACTGTTGATGATAAATTATATACAGTTATAAATTTACATTCTGTCAAGCTAAAATAACAAAATATCGAGCTATGCATGTTATTGAATTTGAATAAATTTAAAAAATTTAATATTTTGATTTTAATCAAACTAAAGTTTTCTTTACTAAATTTTTTCAAGTTCTTAAATAATTCAGGTTTGGTAATCTTTTTTGTGGTAACTATATAGAATTTATTTCCTTCGATATAGGAAAATGAGATTGTTTGGTTGGAAGAATTGGAATATTAAATTCTTGGTTTGCAGCCTGGAATTTTTAGTCAACAATGCGCTTTGGTCAAGAGCATACTACATACTATTTGTAGACATTACAATCTTCAGTGAGCTTTTTGTAGGATAGACAGGTATTTCAAAAATCTGTTGCATAACAGAAGGCTGCAGAATTGTATTCGTCATCGTCATATGGACCAGACAATTGTTATGAGATACTGTTGAGTACCTAAAACAGTCCCCTCTGGTTCTCATAGCCAGCTTCCATTACATTTATGTCACGTTATGAATGGTGATGGTGCTCTTTTTCCGAGGTCCCTGTGTTGTTATGTTCTAGCAAGAAATCTCAACACAATACTGTGTTAGCCTACGTCGACAGAGCAGATGTTCAAGGGCACAAAAAATTTCTCAGGTTTCTCTCTGAAAAATTTCTGAGTCTAAATTGCCAAGAGAATGGCACATCAACATTCCAGATTACAAAACGATGTAGGTGCATTTATGATCCAACTCAATCTGACTCCAGGCATAGTCTGGTTAAGGCTGTTGGTGCAGGCAGAGATTGCACCACTATGTACAAGTATAGCACACTGTTCATACCCAAATCTCCCAGAAAGTGAATCATGTATTCTTCCTATTATTCTGCACACTTGCAGTAAGGACGAAATAGGTACAGTGAAGCAACAAATTGATAGGATACTAAGATATTTGACATTAATATATTTGTTCTAGGGGAATTTATTGATACTTTTGTGTGGTGTACAACCCCAGAAATGGTGAAAATTTTTTAATGAGAGAGGAGATAAAGCTTTACAGTTTCTGAAAAGTAGGGTACCGCAGTCACTAGAACTTTTTCAGAGTATGTAGCCGCATTGTCAACATTTTGAAGCCGCCCGATGTGGGCGAGCGGTTCTAGGTGCTTCAGTCGGGAACCGCGCTGCTGCTACGGTCACAGGTTCAAATCCTGTCTCGGGCATGGATGTGTGTGATGTCCTTAGTTTAGTTAGGTTTAAGCAGTTCTAAGTCTAGGGGAATGATGACCTCAGATGTTAAGTCCCATAGTGTTAAGAGCCTTTTTTTTAACATTTAAAATGTGCCCAACGAAAAAATACGCTGAAGAAAAGCAATCTTGGAGGAATTTTACACATTGACAATGCGGTCACGTACCCTGAAGATTTTTATGGACGTTTACAACTTCTCTTTAATTCCAGATGGTGTCATTGAATTTACCACGTTATTGTTAGGTCACTTTCTTGTGTGGCCGCGTGTTCGGCACAATTTTTGCAATTTATTTTAAACTAACTTTCCTATGAGCTAGAGACTTGAAACTTTCGACATAACCTCATCAAAATGTTTGAAATCGATTAAAAATTTTTCACACATGTGGTGTGCGTACTGTAAGACCTTCCGTACACACACCAACAGATTATTTGACTTGTCAGTCTAACGAAGTAGACGAGTGTCAGCAATACGGCTCGTGGTCTTATTGTGGCGTATTTATCTTCTGCCGTTAGGTCAGACGAAAGAAATGCCACTTGCATGCTTAGAGTAGCAGATTGACGATGACCAACTTTAAACAGAACTTGATTAATTTTCACACACATTTATTAAAATAATAAAAATCATATATACTACGTAACTTGATTCTGGATGCTGTTTACAATTGACAATCTGAAGTTCCTTTGGTCTTGGTACGTTAATCTTATTCTCACATACCTTTGATACTTGACAAAGTATCAATACATTTCTCTTCACGGCTATCTACAGGAATATGATAATCTTATTAGGCGTAGACTGAAACTTGACTATAGACTGGTACAGACAAATGCAGAATCGTACAGACTTACGCAGACTGGTACAGACTGGTGAAGACAAATGCAGATAAATGCAGACTGACTGATCAGAGGTTTGCACACTCGTTATAATACCTCGCGAGTTCAGGTATCACTGCGCGAGTGTGATCCGCGAGGAGAAAAGGTTCTACGTTAGCAGCAATCTCATAGGCGGCGTTACATATTAATACGCGGATCGGCGGGAGCAGAATTTGTCCGTGTCTAATGCAGCGCTATCTCGTAGTGCGGAGACGGACGAGCGCTGCGCCTGCGCTGTTGTGCTTAGCAGGGCGTGCTCTAGTGTTGTGTACGCACTGACTACACGGAACAATGTACACAATAACACACAAGACTAATAAGTAGGAAAAATTATTATTTGAAAAGGAATCAATTTTTAATATGTAACTTTTCAAATTGAGATTAAAAAATATAAAATAATTTTTCCTACCCGTATACTGGTTCCGAAACCCATACAGAAATTCTTTTTATTCTGTATGCTTAACAGGCATGAACTATTCCTGCATCACTCATGTATTGCATACGTCACACGCTTTTCGTTTTAAATCTGAGTAGTACTTGCGTAACAATTAAATATTTACAGTCACAGATTTTCAGGACTGCCTGTATGGGGTTAGGAACGTTTATGGGGCTTGGAAAAATTATTTTCCACTTCTTAAACTGATTTGTGGTGTGTTTTAGACTGGCTTTTATTTAAAATATTTTGGTGCGTTGTTGGAACGTGCGCCGGTTGTAGCGGCGCCACCGTGCTCTTTTTCCGTGTCTGGTGAGGTGGAGAGAGGGCCCGAGGCGAGGGTGGCGATCAGCGGCCGGCTGGCCTGCCACTTGTTGCCGGCCGCTCGCCGAGAGGCCCCGGCTGAGCTCCACATCGGCAGACGCGATTATCGCAGCCCGGCTGTGAAACACGGCGCACTGGACGCCTGCGCTGAAATTTCCGGCCCCGCCTGTGTCCGGCGCCTGCCGGTGCGCTCGCAGCTGCGCCGTTTGATTGTCTGCGGAAATAAGCAATCAGAGCGCTCGAAAGCCCGTGCTCGACTCTTTTTATTTACTTTTCACAGGTGACGCCGTTTTTAGTCCCGCTTACTCGCAAAAGCTGAAAGCACGGAGAGCAAGTGGGGATGACGTCTGCACCGCGGCTGTAGTACATTGCAAGCGAGCACGTCAGCAAAACACGGTGCACAGTTTTACATCGCGCTGAAATTACACCTAAGTGTAAGAGCGTTTCCTCGTCATAGCTTCCAGTAAAGAGCCTAAACAGCAGTTTGATACTGATGATTAACAGCGACACTTTTATACGAATTTTTTGATGTAGCTATAACAAATGATTTTGTTACTTCACGGCCACATGTTTTAGTTGATAATTTGTTGTGTTACTAATGTACAAGTCACTTTATGATGCAGGAAATGAAATTTGGAAAATGAGGCACTGAAAGTTATAGGTGAGATAATTTTATTTATTTGAACTGACGATGCCTTGGTGAAGAGGATGAGCCGAAACATTACGACCAGTGCTCACTACGATGGTAGGGATGGGAAAAACCGACAGGTGAAACAGACACCGGCGTTCCAGTTCTGAATAACCCACATTATTCGGGATCTGTTTGGTGTCGTTTATGATAGATGTTTAATTTTTTACTAATAACTCAGCAAACAGTCGAAATATCAAATAACTATGGCAGCAATTCTAAAATTTTTCGGTTTTGAATAAACCTTTTTTTAAAAAAAGAAATAATTTTCATTCATAAAATTTGCAACCGTTTCAATTATTACGTTACTACGGGAATTGGGAAAAACGATCCGCGGTATTTTAATAACTGTGTGAACAGGAAAGAGCAACAAACACCTCAGGTATAAATTGGTACTGCATTGCTGCGACAGTAACGCCTCTGTCGTCATTTTATGGTACGCGCGTACGTGCAGTGTGGAAGACCTGACCCCTACTTGGTCCATACGGTAGTTTGTCGCTGTCATCGCCGGACATCTCTTGTGTTGCAGAACGGCAACAACGCTAGTCTGGAAATCTTTTTACGAAGGGACGTAGTAAAGAAGATTAAAGATTTCTTTGCCTTTTCTGTTAAATAACGAAAGAGGAAGGAAATAATGGTAAGAGTAACAAACTAAAAACTTAAAAACAAATCATACACAGTATACACTAGAAACATGATGTGATATGCTCCCTGGTTTTACATAATGTGACCTTATCTGCTTGCAGCCCTTGGAAAAGGACAAATTAACATGAAACACAAACTTCTTCAACCTCAGCTTTCGTCCCTTAGCACTGACTACTCGTAAAGCTCAAATAGTGGTACGAATCCCAATTGCTGCATGATTTCTGAGTAGTTTCAAAAAACTTTGAATCAGCAGGAGAACACTGGTGATTGTTTTTGAAGTGTTCAATCACTTATCACTTCTCGTGAGAAGCAGCGTATGGTAGAAATGTTCAAATGTGTTTGAGTTCTTAATGGACCAAACTGCAGATGTCATCGGTCTCTAGACTTACACACTACTTAAACTAACTTATGCTAAGAACAACACACAAAACTATGCCCGAGGGAGGACTCGAACCTCCGGTGGGAGGGGCCGCGCAGTCGGTGACATAGCGCCTCTAACCGCGCGGTCACTCCGCGCGGCCGAATGGTAGAGTTTTCTCTTATTTGCCTATTTCATTTAATATTTTGATTGTATCTCGAAACTGGGGTAGTCAAAATTCTTCGAATTTTTGTTCAATTTCTACGTTTATTACGAGATTTAACAGGAATAAAAAACCAAAAATCGGTTATTCTGAGCGGTTTTAACAATCACGTTAAACTGGCGTGAAAGAAAAGCAACATAACCGAAAACCGATTGTTACAGCGATAGCCGCTGACCCTACGAGAAAGCCAATACCGACTGCTGGCGTTACGGGCACGTCTCGTGGTAAGGAGCAGAGACGAATGGGGAATCATGATAGCGACGATACGGGGCACAAACGAGGAAATTTACAGAACTGCAGGGACTTCTCATATCCATGCCACGCAGAATCGTTGCTACATTTCAGTCTAAAAGTAGGCCAGTACGCCATTGAGCAGGTACGAATAATGTTTTAAATCATCAGCGTAAATATACAATGGCAATAGCGTGAAATGCTTTCCTAGAAAACGATTAAACGTTTACATCAAAATAGCTTTAAGTAACACCATCTTGCCGAATATAGGCATTATAACAGTGGGATAATCGGTTTGAGGTCGCTGTTACGGATCTTCTTCGTTTCCTGCTACGAACTCGTTTTGTTCTCTAACGATTATAAAGAATCAGCCTCGATTGCAAATAGAAACCGGATGTTGACCTAGGTTACGGCGCGGATAAGCACGCCTTCTTCGGAACACACCAAAACTACAAACTGCCTAAAGAGGCATGGTCCATCATTAATACAGAACGCCCAAAAGTGCAAAAGACTCGCATAAAATGTAAAATAAACGGTATGTGTGTACCGTGTGTACATACCGATTATTTTACATTTTATGCGCGTCATTTGCACTTTTGGGCGTTCTGTATTAATGTTGGACCATGCCTCTTTAGGCAATTTTGTAGTTTTAGTGTGTTCCGAAGAAAGCGTGCTTATCCGCGCCGAAACTTAGGTCAACATCGGGTTTCTATTTGCAATCGAGGTGGCTTCTTTATAATCATTAAATTATTCACGATTGCTGACGCGATGCGATGTTAAAAGTTCTCACGTTTTGTACTCCTTTGTGCAGTAAAATTTCATCCGAACATGGGTGGAAAGGCCCAGTGGTACCGACCGTCAGCCGTATCATTCTCAGCCGATATGCGTCATTGGACATGAATATTGAGGGGGCATGTGGGTCAGAACACCTTCCTACCGGCCGTTGTCAGTTTTCCTGATCGGAGCTGCTACTTCTCAGCCAACTGACTCCTTATCTGCCATCACAAGAGCTAAATGCACCCCCTTTCCCAACAGCGCTCGGCAGACCCGGTCGGTCACCCATCCAAGTGCTAGCCTAGCCCAAGAGCAACTGTGGTGATCTGGCGGGAACCGGCCTCACCACTGCGGCAATGCCACTGGCCTGTTCTGTGTAATAAGATAAACAAAAAGATTTTTGGTTCAAAATTCGGTAAACTTACGACAGATGTTTCTTTTTGACCTTCATAAGAAAAATATAGAGTGACCACAATTAAAGTTCCAGTTTCAAAACGCTGTAGATACAGAACCACTACACAGAATGACGTCAAATTTGAACAGGATGTTATTATCGCAGGAAGAAACGCCGTGGAAGAAAAAAATTGAAGGAGAATTTAACCAATAGACGTAAGCGTCGGAACATCCACTCCAACAGACGTGCAATACACGGCTGTTCCTCAGTTTGCGTCCCAGCTGCCAAACATACCTGTCTCCGTGACAGATCCCGCGCTGATGGTAAAACTCCGCGACAAGAACGTTGACTATGCGCCAGTAGCCCTACAGAACTTCCACACAGTCAAGGGTATGGAAAAAGGCGTTGGTCCCATGTGTGCTAAGGGTCTGGAGAAAATAATTCGCCGCTCGGGATTAGCCGAGCGCTCTGAGGCGCTGCAGTCCTGGACTGTGGTGCTGGTCCCGCCGGAGGTTCGAGTCCTCCCTCGTGCATGAGTGTGTGTGTTTGTCCTTAGGATAGTTTAGGTTAACTAGAGTGTGTTAGAATTGGGACTGATGACCTTAGTAGTTGGTCCCATAAGATTTCACACACATTTTTTTGAAAATGATTCCAAACTTCGGGAAAAAAAACGGATTCTTTTGAAGTGCAGTGTGGCAGAGCGAGCAAAGCAGTTGATCCGACGTCTGCCGAAGGCATGGCCACAGCGCTGCACGAGGCGTCGAGCGGTCGTGTGCAGACATGCACTGCACGGGGAACTGACCGAATGCTGAATGTGCCTGCGAGTACGGTGCATAAAATACAACGAAACATCCTCCAGTGCCAATCATGCAAAATCACCCTTGTGCAGGAATTTGCTGAATATGAGCAACAGAAAAGCCGCACGGTTTTCATCCCGTACCACTTCATTCTACAAAGGTGAATGTGTGGTGCAGGTCGACGGCATCATTTATCGTAGGACCGTATTTTTTTCCGAGGCGCTGTCGTGCTGGTCCTGTTATCTGTACCGTCAGTGGTATACGCTATGAGAGTCTTTTTCGCACCAATTTCGTCCCAATCGCTCAACATCGTGGTTGTATGAGCAGGATCATTTACGTGCAAGATGGTGCTCCTCCCCACATTGCACAACTAGTGAAGAGGCTGCTGCAGAGGTATTTCGTAAATGCTAGAATTATATTGTCGTCATTTTCCTACAACCTGGGCGACCAGATCAGAAGATATTATTCCGTGTGACTTCTGGCTGAACGATGTTGTGTTCAGTGCTCTAGTTAAGAACGTAGGTGAATTGAAGGCACGCATTGCGCAAAGGATTCTGAAACTGATCGCTGATACACCCCAATCTGTTGTGGAACATCTGTTTTACGATTTCAACTTGAGGCAGAAAACAGTTGACAGTATACTGAACATGTCCTGCGCCAGTCCGTGGACGAAGAGAAACCGATGTCATTTTTTCTTTTATATACAGTTTTTGGGCCAAAGATAAGTAAAGACCGACATCATTTTGCTTTTTATGCGGTTTTTGACCTCAGGACAACTGAAACCAGATTTTTCACATCCGATGTGGTACCACATTGGTGGTGCATTGGCTTACCTCACTAACAGTGCCACAACTGTTGACTCCTGAACTTGTCTAGTCGTACAACGAACATCACGAAAGTTGTAAATGTGCAAATCAAAGAGTAGCCGTCCTATTGCGATTCACCTGTCATTTGGTCAAATGGTTCAAATGGCTGTAAGCACTATGGGACTTTACATCTGAGGTCATCAGTCCCTTACACTTAGAACTACTTAAACCTAACTAACCTAAGGACATCACACACATCCATGCCCGAGGCAGGATTCGAACCTGCGACCGTAGCAGTAGCACAGTTCCGGACTGAAGCGCATAGAACCGCTCTGCCACAGAGGCCGGTTGTCATTTGTAAATAACCCCATTTACCTTAAGACACTTACTATGCCATCTATTTTCGTAATTTGTTTTTGTTCAATGGCGCTGCCCTCTGCATCAATAGTATGCTGTTCTGATCTGATGTCATTCTGAGTAGTAATTCTCATTCTATAGCGTTTCGAAACTGGAAATTTAATACCCTGTACAAAAAGTGATTTGAAATGCATTAAATCATGAACTACAGACGAAAACCTACGTGGTGTCCATTTTTTGTGAGACGAATCCATCGTGTATTCGTGCTATACATTTTAAAATTAGCACATTTTTAGCGGGTGCACTATCTGAGTGCTGCTAAATTCTCTAGAAGCTGCTGTAACTCACGCCATTCTATGTCTAATGGTAGCAAACACAGTCAACTTTTGAAAAACGTAGTTCAGTTTCACGTAAGAAATATTCAGTGACATTAGACTCCCAAAGATGGTAGTTACAGAAGCTGTACAGAGTATATGGCCGCACTGAGATATGTCTTTGCTAGAAGGTTGAAATTAATTTCAAGGTGTAAAAGAAGTAAAATTATATGGAATAAACTCGAAAATGACCTTCTACTGAACGGCTAGAATTATATAAACAAATGTCATGTACAGACATTGATATTTTATAGGTGTCAAGTGCCAAATCAGATCATACTCATGTTCCGTTGACATCAAATAAAATGTTAGTGCATTCACTAGAATAAGCGTTTATCGTGGTTGTTACAAGACCAACACGGCACAAATGCAAGCTCAATCTAGAACTGCTTTCATTATTGTCAATCGTATTATGGTAAGCCACATGCTGTGATATTTGTGCAATGAATAGAATCAGCAGCAGATGATCAGTACTGTGTACAACATAAAAGCCGCGTGGAGTGGCCGCGCGGTCTCAGGCGCCAAGTCACGGATTGCGCAGCACCGCCCGCCGGAGGTTCGACTCCTTCGGGCATGGGTGTGTGTGTGTGTGTGTGTGTATGTGTGTTGTTCTTAGCATAAGTTAGTTTAACTACTGTGTAAGTCTAGGTACCGGTGACCTTAGCAGTTTCGTTGCTTAGGAATTCACACACATTTGAAAATCACAAAACACAATAAGATAGGTTTTTGTTACAGTGATAAAACTGAGTTTGAAAATCGATTCTAAAGCTATATCATGAATTATGAACAGTAGTATGATGTATTCAACTCATAGGCCGGTTATAATACAAAAATATTGCAAATATTCTTTTATGTCAAATTAAGCATATCGTACAGATACGAGTTTTACAATCAAAGCATAAGTATTTTATGTTGTAATCATGCAAATGGGTAAAAATTTAAATTAAAGGACGTTGAAACTGCATTATGGCCATCGTAAATTATCATAGTATTGAGCTGGTTTAAAACATGAGAAGACTTATTGCAAATAATTTCGGAATGTGATGTTGGCTGTCTGTGCTTGTTCATCCAGAATTAGATGGAAGGTATTATACGGTTTACGGATTCCAATCTCTTCTAGATCATTCATTGCGACACATTTAACTATAAGGTGTAAAATCTGCGGTCTGTTTTCTATATTATGTTGTGTGTGATTGTTTGCTGCAAAACGAGTGCAAATGGATGATTTGCTTAGTTATTCAGTCGTAGGGCAGCAAGGTTTTCCTTAAAATTTGTTTCAATGTAGCATTTCTGACAGTTATTACATTTCAGCTTATAAATTGTTGTGGTATTGTGGAGGATACTAATGTGCAGGTGTGTATGCAATTCTTTGTCGAAATTTATTACTGATGGTAAAACTGATTTTGACGTTCTTTCTTCTAATGGGTTGGAAATTTTATGTGATAGTATGCATATACATGGTATGAGTGGATATTTTGCTAATTTTGTACACCATGCAACTATTTTATCTGATCACAATGCAACACACGTGAGATCTGGCTGCATATCTCACACCTACAATCTTTTTGTACTTTATATACAGCATTTATTTGCATAATTGTAGCAATTCATTAAAATGCCACATTAGAATTTATTCAACATTTCACCATTTACCTTTTAAACCTTTAAATTAATGTCAACCTTCTGGCAAAGATATGTCTTAATTCGCATGTATGCTCTGTACAGTGTCTGTAACAACTTTAAAACTGACACGAATACAGAGAAATGGACAAAAGTACGTTTTCCTCACATTTTATGTTTCAAAGACTTTAAAATCATTTCATGTATTTCTTTTGTGAAGGTTAAAGAGGGAAGAAAAAGAAACATCTTCTGTAAGGTTAACGATTTTTTTGAACGAAATTTTTTTTGTATATATTAGTGCACAAATTAAATGACTAGAAACCGAGACCACAACACGAAACCAAGAAAATTTGTAATAGCCATTTGAAGACGTACACACATCAAAAAAAGTTTTGCATCACTCCGGTTCCCAGAACTTCTGAAGACAGACGTTGACTGTGGATACTGTATGACAGACACAGTCCCTTTGACAGTTCAGAGATGTCACTAAACCCTCCCAAAGATGTAAACAACCATGCATGAGCGGCGCCTAGTAGACGGAGGGGGTCCGACAGCCGATCAGATCCAGTCATTCCACCAGGAAGGAGGTACACGGCTGGTGTTGTCTGCAATTCAAACATGCCTAGACGGTCAATACAGCGATTCGATCGCGTCCGCATTGTTACTTTGCGCCAGGAAAGGCTCTCAGCAAGGGAAGTGTCCAGGCGTCTCGGAGTGAACCAAAGCGATGTTGTACGGACGTGGAGGAGATACAGAAACACAGGAACTGCCGATGACATTCTTCGCTCAGGCTGCCCAAGGACTGCTACTGCAATGGTTGACCGCGACCTACGAATTATGGCTCGGAGGAACCCTGACACCAACGCCACCATATTGAATAATCTTTTCGTGTAGCCATAGGACGTCGTGTTACGATTCAAACTGTGGACAACAGGATGCATGATGCGCAACTTCAATCCCGACGTCCATGGCGCGGTCCATCTTTCCTATATCGACACCATGCAGCGTGGGACAGATGGGCCCAACAACATGCCGAATGGGCTGCTCAGGATTGGCATCAGGTTCTCTTCACCGATGAGTGTCGCGTATGCCTTCAACCAGACAATCGTCGGAGACGTGTTTTGAGGCAACCTGGTCAGGCTGAACGTCTCGGACACACTGTCCAGCGAGTGCAACAAGTTGGAGGTTCACAGATGTTTTGGGGTTTCATTATGTGGGGCCGAAGTACGCCGCTGCTGGTCATGGAAGGCGTCGTAACCGCTGTACGACACGCGAATGCCATCCTCCGACGGACAGTGCAACCATATAGGCAATGTGGTGTCACCGCCAGACACCACACTTGCTAGGTGGTAGCCTTTAAATCGGCCGCGGTCCGGTAGTATACGTCGGACCCGCGTGTCGCCACTGTCAGTGATTGCAGACCGAGCGCCGCCACACGGCAGGTCTAGAGAGACTTCCTAGCACTCGTCCCAGTTGTACAGCCGACTTTGATAGCGATGGTTCACTGACAAATTACGCTCTCATTTGCCGAGACGATAGTTAGCATAGCCTTCAGCTACGTCATTTGCTACGACCTAGCAAGGCGCCATTATCATTTGCTATTTATCTTGTGATGCATGTACCGTCCGACGGATGTTCACCAATTATGGATTAAAGTTAAGTATTCCAGAAGCCACGTACTATTTTTGCTACGATAAGACCTTGAACTGTTCCAGACTTCACGCCATCCTGCGTGAGCTTAAACGCGTGCCTTTCGGCTACCTCGTAGTGGCTTGGCTGTCTCGCCAAGTCACAACAGGCAACATATTGGCGAGGCATTCGTCTTCATGGACCCCCATAGTGCACATCTTGTGAATGACTTCCTTCAGGATAACGACATGCTCGACTACTAGGTGTTACAGTTACCGCTATATACAGCAATCTGGACCACCATCTCTGAAGGTCTCGCTGTATGGTGGCACAACATGCAATGTGTGGTTTTCATGAACAATAAAAAGGGCGGAAATGATGTTCACGTTGATCTTTATTCCAATTCTCTGTACAGGTCTGGAACTTTCGGAACCGAGGTGATGCTAAACGTTTTTTGATGCGTATATTTGTAATAAATCCAAACAGGTAATGATTTATTTCAAAGCTTTTGAAGCCATACTTGTGGATAGTGGCTATTTTAACCTATAAACAGTATAAATTTAAGTACTGAAGAATCTTTTCTGGTTTGCCATGTAATCTCTTACGGTGGTGAAACTTGGACATAGACAGTACAGCTTTTGAAATAAGAGATTTCAGAATTATGCTGAAGATTAAATGAATGGATCGTGGAACTAATAAAGAAATACTGAGTGTATCTGGGCAGGAAACAACTTTATTGTAGAATAAAATCTACTTCCCGTTGTATTACACAGCTTTGATGAAAAGTGTTATTATACATACTTCCAAAATCTGCAGACCTAGCTTCAGTAGTTAACGTCATTATCTGCAAGCTTGGAAGGCTGCCATTTGATGGGAAGTGTCAAAGCTATTTGCAGCACAGTACAGTTTTTGCAGCTTTTGAATATATGCATAAAAATGACCTTCAAGGCACAACGTTTGTGGGTCACATCCTGAGCCATCAAGCGTGGGAAGCTGTAAGAAACCATTCGCCGGAGTGGAGACCACAACTACGGCAGTGGACTTACCGTTATGTTTTGAAGTAACAGGTAACAACAAAATAAAAATAAATGACGAAGGGCGTTAATACAAAACTAAGTATGTTGCAGATAGATTTTACCAGCATTTAAATTTCCCACATGACGCAACAGTAGTAATAGGAAGCAAGAGATTGCGAAACTCCTATCAACTCTGAAATACAACACTTCCATTGGATAGAGATGCCCAACAACAATACTCTATATATAATGGCAAGATCTGATATATTAACAATAAACTTGCAAAGACACTCTGCAAAACTGAAACAGATTTCTTTCAAAGAGTCATTAAAATCCAACTAACTCTGACACAATTTCCTCGAAGATACAACACCAACATCTAAGAAGTTCAGTGAGCTGAAATAGCAAGGAAGAAAACTTCATCACTCCGTGGCTGTTCCCAAAGTGAGGCTCCGATGACTGACAGTCATTACCATACAACTTATCCATTGTTTATGCCAAAGAGAATTGTATATTAGTTTTACTATCTCCACGGCTCTATTTTTACAGATCAGGAACATCATTACATTACACAGTTCCATAAAACATATTTGCAGAACCTATGTCATCGATCGTTACTAAAACTAGTGATGGAAAAACCGACTGTTTTCAGCAACCGACAGGGTAGTCGATTGTTTTCTTCCTTCAGCCGGTTTTTTCAGTCGAATGAAACTAGTCTCTGTGGCTGTGTCAGCTACATGAATGTTTTCACTCACTAGTTTGTGTCGTTTCATTCAATCCGAGGCAACCAACGGACACAAGTATCTTTAACTACGCCAGTTACCGGTATCTGAATGCTTTCACTCAGTCTCTGGATTTCGTGGAGGGCGACGGTCGTTGGGACATGCGCGTGACACATTTCTCACTAGAAGCTCAGCCAGTACCCAAAACACCAACAGACTGTGCCGACTGTTTTTCTTCGGTTCAACACACTGACTGGTCTCAACCAAAAGAGATGAATGTATAATAATCCAGCTCAAATGTAAAGCTACAATAGACTGATTCTCTTGTTTCCCATTCGGTTGTTCCCGTACATAGACAGGGTGTCATTCAAAAGAATGACTGAATAATTAAACCAATATGTAAAGGCACACCAAATGAGTCGATTGTTTCCCAACAACCGATTAAATCGATTGTTTCCACATGATTGTTCCCAGCACTAAGTCAAGCTCAAGAATTGATTCTGCGTATTTTTCTTTACTGTGTGTTAACAAGTCGACAGTGATGTAAGTTTCTTGTACAGTGTAACACAAACAATGATACGCAATTCTAGCCGCAGATTTCGCCGTGGATGATCTGGGAAAGTGTGTAGAACCGAAACAGACAGCACAGCAAAAGCATTGTCAATGAGCTTCATTACAACATTTATTTTATTAGAAATACAATGACGGACCACAAATGTTCATCAGCTTATGGAATATATATATATATATATATATATATATATATATATATATATATATATATATACTCCTGGAAATGGAAAAAAGAACACATTGACATCGGTGTGTCAGACCCACCATACTCGCTCCGGACACTGCGAGAGGGCTGTACAACCAATGATCACACGCACGGCACAGCGGACACACCAGGAACCGCGGTATTGGCCGTCGAATGGCGCTAGCTGCGCAGCATTTGTGCACCGCCGCCGTCAGTGTCAGCCAGTTTGCCGTGGCATACGGAGCTCCATCGCAGTCTTTAACACTGGTAGCATGCCGCGACAGCGTGGACGTGAACCGTATGTGCAGTTGACGGACTTTGAGCGAGGGCGTATAGTGGGCATGCGGGAGGCCGGGTGGACGTACCGCCGAATTGCTCAACACGTGGGGCGTGAGGTCTCCACAGTACATCGATGTTGTCGCCAGTGGTCGGCGGAAGGTGCACGTGCCCGTCGACCTGGGACCGGACCGCAGCGACGCACGGATGCACGCCAAGACCGTAGGATCCTACGCAGTGCCGTAGGGGACCGCACCGCCACTTCCCAGCAAATTTGGGACACTGTTGCTCCTGGGGTATCGGCGAGGACCATTCGCAACCGTCTCCATGAAGCTGGGCTACGGTCCCGCACACCGTTAGACCGTCTTCCGCTCACGCCCCAACATCGTGCAGCCCGCCTCCAGTGGTGTCGCGACAGGCGTGAATGGAGGGACGAATGGAGACGTGTCGTCTTCAGCGATGAGAGTCACTTCTGCCTTGGTGCCAATGATGGTCGTATGCGTGTTTGGCGCAGTGCAGGTGAGCGCCACAATCAGGACTGCATACGACCGAGGCACACAGGGCCAACACCCGGCATCATGGTATGGGGAGCGATCTCCTACACTGGCCGTACACCACTGGTGATCGTCGAGGGGACACTGAATAGTGCACGGTACATCCAAACCGTCATCGAACCCATCGTTCTACCATTCCTAGACCGGCAAGGGAACTTGCTGTTCCAACAGGACAATGCACGTCCGCATGTATCCCGTGCCACCCAACGTGCTCTAGAAGGTGTAAGTCAACTACCCTGGCCAGCAAGATCTCCAGATCTGTCCCCCATTGAGCATGTTTGGGACTGGATGAAGCGTCGTCTCACGCGGTCTGCACGTCCAGCACGAACGCTGGTCCAACTGAGGCGCCAGGTGGAAATGGCATGGCAAGCCGTTCCACAGGACTACATCCAGCATCTCTACGATCCTCCATGGGAGAATAGCAGCCTGCATTGCTGCGAAAGGTGGTTATAAACTGCACTAGTGCCGACATTGTGCATGCTCTGTTGCCTGTGTCTATGTGCCTGTGGTTCTGTCAGTGTGATCATGTGATGTATCTGACCCCAGGAATGTGTCAATAAAGTTTCCCCTTCCTGGGACAATGAATTCACGGTGTTCTTATTTCAATTTCCAGGAGTATATATATATATATATATATATATATATATATATATATATATATATATATATATATTGAGGACATGGGCGCTCCTCCACCCATGACTGAATAATTAAACCAATATGTAAAGCCACAACCAAATGAGTCGACTGTTTCCACACGATTGTTCCCAGCACTAAGTAAAGCTCAAAAATATATTGAGGACATGGGTGCCCCTCCACCCATCGTCAACATTCGCCTTCCGACACGGTGATAGCACAGCTTCGGCCACGCAACCTACAACGGGCAGACAACGCGGAGATCGTACCTGGGACACGCCTCAAAGCTGCGATTGCTAATGAGATCAGCCGACTCGCGCCGCACAACCCCGAGACGATGCTTCGAAAAGACGCAGCTCCAGCCGCTGACAGCAGTACACGACGAACGATAACGAAGAGTGGTGAGACGATTTGTCCCCCCCCCCCCGTCCCCTCCTCCTTCCCCCTATAACTGAGTCGTGTACGTGCCCAGTTAAATCTGCCCTGAGATTTGTAATTTTGTTTTGGTTTGTGGTAAAAGCACGAATATAAATATATTTCTTTCATGTTTTGATCATATAAGCAATCTTTTGCATTCATACATTAACACCTTAATTTTGTACCCTTTGTGTTTCATTTCATTTAATCATTTCCGCGCGGTGTAGCCACGAGCTCTGAGGCGCCTAATCATGATCTGTGCGGCTCCCCCCCGTCCGAGGGTTCGAGTCCTCCCTCGGGCATGGGTGTGTGTGTTGTTCATAGTGGAAGTTACTTTAAGTTAGATTAAGTAGTGTGTAGGCTCATAGGCCGATGACCTTTGCAGTTTGGTACCATAAGACCTTACCGCCAATGTCCAGATTTTCAAAATTTAATCACTGATAGTAATTAATTGTTCTCTCCTAACGTGGAGCAATCTCATTAGTCATCTGTTCTTCGTTTCACGTCCGACCGCTGAGAGAACAATTCACTCTTCACCACATTTTTGGCGTGCTACGTGGGGCGACCTGATTGGTAATTTTCATGGTATCTGATGTCACAAAAATAATTTCTCGAGTTCACTACAACACTTTCCTCCCGAACCAATTTCCCATTCATGCTCCAGTCTATTTGGTATTCCCCTAAATTCGAATAGCGCTGCAGAGGCTCTCCAAATGCGTATCATCTCAGCGCTGAATGAAACTGGATATCATGCTGAAACCGAGGCATTGGTGCTTGAATCGCATGAAACTACATGGTTCCAGAGACTTTTCCAAGTCTCAAACGTCAGTTGGAGGGCCTCTATAACGTTGTTGCCGTTTAGGGGGAATACCAAATGGACTGAAGCGTCAAAACGGGAATCTAGATTGGGAAGGAAGGTCTGCTAGGGTACTCCGTGTAATTATGCAGAACCACTGTAACCCCCCCCCCCCCCACTTGGTGCAAATTTTCATTATTTGCTAAAGTCTGCATATATAAATCAAATTGTTAATTTCGATCACAAATGGCTTGAGTAGTTGCAGGATACTACACAAATCGTGTCATTACGTATATAGATGGCAGAGTCATAATAGTTAGCCATATAAGATTACTCACAAAGTAAAAATTTTGAGTAGCAAGAACACCATTGCGGCATGCATGTCGACACTCTGAGGAGACAAGTTATACTCAATTAAGAATCATGACTGCTGGTAATTTGGGCGCAAGGCTGCTGAATTTCAAATGATGTTAATCTCAGTTAAATTCTGACATCGCCATTCTGAGTGCTGCCTCGAATATCGAAAGGACTCCAACTGCCCTTCATCGACCTCACACCCACAAACCTGCTGTTTGCTTCTGATCTCCTACATCAAATGTTCTCTCTGTCACTCTGTAACAAAATGCTCTCTGTGCCGATCTCTGAAAGAGAACGAAAGCTTAAAAATAATAATAATGAATTTTTCACGTTGTATGTATTTAGTGTACGTTTTTGGGTGCTTGTGAAGAATGTTAACGAAATGACGCCAAGTACATTCAACGTACCCACTTCGTAGAAGTTGTAGCTTATCCCCGATGCTACTCAATCTGTACAGTGAGCAAGCAGCAAAGGAAACCAAAGAAAAAACTGGACTAGCAATTAAAGTTCAAGGAAAAGAAATAAAAACTTTGGGGCTTGTCAGTGAGATTGTAATTTTCTCAGAGACAGCAAAGGACTTGGAAGAACCGTTGAATGGAAAGGACAGTGCCATGAGAGCAGGCTGTAAAATGAATATCAACAAAGAAAAACAAGGATAATGGAATGTAGCCGAATTAAATCAGATGACACCGGGGAAATTAGATTAAGAAATGAAACACTTAAGGTAGTACATGAGTTTTCCCATTCGGGCAGCAAAGTAACTAATGACAGCCAAATTAGAGAGAATATAAGATGCAGACTGGAAATGGCAAGAAAAGAATTTCTGAAGAAGAGAAATTTGTTAAGACCGAATATAGATTTAGTCTTAAGAAAGTCTTTTCTGAACGTACTTGTACGGTGTGTAGCCAAGTATTGAAGTGAAACATGGACGATAAACAGTTTAGACAAGAAGATAATAGAAGCTTTTGAAATGTCATGCCACAAGAGAATGCTGAAGATTAGATGGGTAGATTACGTGACTAATGGGGAAGTACAGAACAGAATTGGGGGGAAAAGAAATTTGTGGCGCAATCTGACTAGGAGAAGGGGTGGGTTGATAAGACACATTCTCAGACGTAAACGGATTATTGATTTAGTACTGGAGGGAACTGCAGGGAGTAAAAATCTTAGAGGGAGACCAAGAGATGAATGTAGTAAGCAGATTCAGAAGGATGTAAGTTACAGTAGTTATCGGAGATGAATATACTTGCGCGGGATAGAGTAGCTTAAAGACATGCATCAAGGCAGTCTCCAGACTGCCAGACTGAAGACCACAACAACAACAACGACTGTGATCCATCATAAATTGTAGTTTCGCTTATATCTAACTTTTTATTGCAGAAAATTGGTAGCGGATTTGACCTTACATATTCTGTTGTGGTGGAACTGCCATTATCTAAATCATCACGTTTGTATGCTTAGCTGATGTTGCGTATCGTGACAATGATGTAGCAGACGAAACCTGGAGAATAAGGAAAAGATTCACTTAGGAACTGTCGGGGTGTTTTTGGACAGTACTGTCATTAAATAGCCGGCCTGGGTGACAGAGCGGTTCTCGGCGCTACAGTCTGGAACCGCGCCACCGCTATGGTCGCAGGTTCGAACCCTGCCTCTGGCATGGATGTGTGTGATGTCCTTAGGTTAGTTAGGTTTAAGTACACTCCTGGAAATGGAAAAAAGAACACATTGACACCGGTGTGTCAGACCCACCATACTTGCTCCGGACACTGCGAGAGGGCTGTACAAGCAATGATCACACGCACGGCACAGTGGACACACCAGGAACCGCGGTGTTGGCCGTCGAATGGCGCTAGCTGCGCAGCATTTGTGCACCGCCGCCGTCAGTGTCAGCCAGTTTGCCGTGGCATACGGAGCTCCATCGCAGTCTTTAACACTGGTAGCATGCCGCGACAGCGTGGATGTGAACCGTATGTGCAGTTGACGGACTTTGAGCGAGGGCGTATAGTGGGCATGCGGGAGGCCGGGTGGACGTACCGCCGAATTGCTCAACACGTGGGGCGTGAGGTCTCCACAGTACATCGATGTTGTCGCCAGTGGTCGGCGAAAGGTGCACGTGCCCGTCGACCTGGGACCGGACCGCAGCGACGCACGGATGCACGCCAAGACCGTAGGATCCTACGCAGTGCCGTAGGGGACCGCACCGCCACTTCCCAGCAAATTAGGGACACTGTTGCTCCTGGGGTATCGGCGAGGACCATTCGCAACCGTCTCCATGAAGCTGGGCTACGGTCCCGCACACCGTTAGGCCGTCTTCCGCTCACGCCCCAACATCGTGCAGCCCGCCTCCAGTGGTGTCGCGACAGGCGTGAATGGAGGGACGAATGGAGACGTGTCGTCTTCAGCGATGAGAGTCGCTTCTGCCTTGGTGCCAATGATGGTCGTATGCGTGTTTGGCGCCGTGCAGGTGAGCGCCACAATCAGGACTGCATACGACCGACGCACACAGGGCCAACACCCGGCATCATGGTGTGGGGAGCGATCTCCTACACTGGCCGTACACCACTGGCGATCGTCGAGGGGACACTGAATAGTGCACGGTACATCCAAACCGTCATCGAACCCATCGTTCTACCATTCCTAGACCGGCAAGGGAACTTGCTGTTACAACAGGACAATGCACGTCCGCATGCATCCCGTGCCACCCAACGTGCTCTAGAAGGTGTAAGTCAACTACCCTGGCCAGCAAGATCTCCGGATCTGTCCCCCATTGAGCATGTTTGGGACTGGATGAAGCGTTGTCTCACGCGGTCTGCACGTCCAGCACGAACGCTGGTCCAACTGAGGCGCCAGGTGGAAATGGCATGGCAAGCCGTTCCACAGGACTACATCCAGCGTCTCTACGATCGTCTCCATGGGAGAATAGCAGCCTCCATTGCTGCGAAAGGTGGATATACACTGTACTAGTGCCGACATTGTGCATGCTCTGTTGCCTGTGTCTATGTGCCTGTGGTTCTGTCAGTGTGATCATGTGATGTATCTGACCCCAGGAATGTGTCAATAAAGTTTCCCCTTCCTGGGACAATGAATTCACGGTGTTCTTATTTCAATTTCCAGGAGTGTATTTCTAGGGTCTGATGACCTCAGAAGTTAAGTGCCATAGTGCTGGGAGCCATTTGAACCATTTTGTCATGAAATAAGTTTGAACGGCGTTATACTTCCTATTGAGCGTGTTTTATAGGTTTAATGATGCCTATTTCAGCTATACTCTTATCACATGATACACTGTTTGGTCAATAATGACTCTGGTGATGTTCACCAGAACCGCAAGACATGGTCATCATGAATACCAATTCATTTCTGGCTTATTTTAAAATTAAATCAAATCATGTCGTTTTATTGAATTTCGATTGAGTGGGGAGCGAAACTGATTACGTCTTCAACTAAAGGCAAGTTATGAAACGTAGGCCCCTCTGCTCGCTCGTCAAGCGACCGCTGCGTTCATGAGCAGAGCTGCAGAGAAATTGGTCGTCACAGTGTTTGCTCCCTCGTGCATTTCGCAGCCGGCGAGAGTTTGCACTCAGCAACCGCCGGGAAACTTCTCGGCAGTTTTAATTGGCTGTCAATGTTTTCAGCGCTCTGTTTAAACAGCTTGACAGGCGTGCCTGGAGCTGCGGCCGAATTCACGCGGCGGACCCTCTGGGTATACAGACCACGGCAGCTGCCGCCGACACACCTGTCGGCTTCGCAAGTTACCGGGAAACCACCCGCCTCCATTCTGTGAAGTACCTTATATGCTAGGCTCTTCATACCAACGTTCAGTATACGTCTACGCTTAGTTTCCCTGTAGTATTTAAAAAGTGCTGCCTGCTCCGCAAGTTACGAGTCTGACAACTTAATTACGAAACTTCTTATACGTGTTCGCGTGGTGTACAAAGTAACTAAATTTTATATCCGTTTAAACTGATTCCTTCTCAGCATATTTACTTTCCAAGTATTTCTAATATGCTTGCTTTTCACTCAGTATTTCACATAATTTTTATATCTGGAAAAGCACCTGTGATTTACGTTTCCTCGATATTTGGTGGTGACGGGAAGTGAAAAAAAATGTACATGTTGAAGAACATGTACAACTGTCGAAGACTGACGTCTTTTGATGACAGTTCGCTGTGTCGTACGGCGTGGTCAGTTTCCCCTAAAACAAAGATTATTTTTGAACCAACTATCGCTCTTGTGGGCAAAAGGTTGGTCCATACATTATGGAGAAGTGAATTCATAAATTATTACCTAAAAAATGAACATATAGGTAATTAAATTTTAAATACAGTTCCTCTTTCATGAAACTCAGTTCCTGCTGGCGAACATGGCAAGAGAAAAGGATTTTTTTTAAATAAGTGAAAAAATATAGCTTCGGTGGAAAAACGTTAAACAAGAATGCTGCAGGGCTTAAAAAGATCTATCGACCTATCTTTATAAATATCGATTGCTTTTTTTATATTTCGTGATACATCTAAAAGGAATGTTAAAATCGGTTTCTTTATAACTCGTTAACATTCAAGTTACCATACTTGCTATTTACTGAAAGTATATCCCTCAGCAAGTGAGAAATGTACTTCTTTGAAAAATTAAAAAGTATTAATTGTACTTCGAGATATTTTGACTTTTTACAAAAAGGCACTACCGATAATTGGCTACATGTTGTCCGTGAATGGTACTATGGTACACTTTTAGACTTATTTTCTTTGTGATGAGTTGTGCTATCATGTTGTTGCATAATTTTTCCATTGTGTTAATTTTAAGGATCAACAACAGTTTTCGAAGAAAATGTACTCCGGTTAGGAGTGTTTTTTTTTAAATTACACCAATTTTTATTTGAAGAGAATAACTTTTGAAACAGGAGAAAGTTGATATTTTTTTCATGCATTTAAATTTTTTTCCTACGAACTCCTGGAGCCGTGATAAGGTTAAAAAAGTATAGTGCTCACAAATCGCAATTCCCATTTTACAGCGTTGTTGTTGATGGAGGTTAATATTCAATACTTATGTGTTCTAGAAAAGTACTAGGATGTGTTTAATTGAGTTTTAGTGTTAGTAATTGCGTAATGAGTGAAGTGTACAACAAACGCGGAGTGCGTCAAATGGAGCCAGCCGGCCGGAGTGGCCGTGCGGTTCTAGGCGCTACAGTCTGGAGCCGGGCGACCGCTACGGTCGCAGGTTCGAATCCTGCCTCGGGCATGGATGTGTGTGATGTCCTTAGGTTTAGTTAGTTCTAAGTTCTAGGCGACTGATGACCTCAGATGTTAAGTCGCATAGTGCTCAGAGCCATTTGAACCATTTGAACTGGAGCCAGGCGGAGGAAGAATGGGAAATAGATGGGGGCGGGGGGGAGAGGGGGAGGTGAGGGGGAGGGGAACCTGACTCTTAACAGCTGGCGTCTGCATAACCTTTGGTATCTCGGGTTGTGGCCTACATACAGAAATGCTTTTGTTCTTACTCTGCGCTAGCTTGACAAGACAAACACGATTTTATAGTCTTTTCTCTCTAGAACTAAAAAAATTGCAAGAAATATTTAATTTTCATTTTGTTTACATTTACTGTCATTTTAATATCTTTGCAGTACTACAATAGCATTTTTCATGTAATATCTTAAGCGCTTCGCTTAATTAGTGATAAATATTGTTATGCTTCCTAAACTCAAGTAAGCACATTGCTGAAAAATGTTAACTGCGTCCACAAGATTTTTTTCAAAGAAGTTGTTTCGATCCCAGAAGGATGCACATTCTTTTCGTTTAATTAATAGTAAAATGTCAGCAATTTCATGCTTTAAAACTAGTGAGGGGTGTTCAATAAGCAATGGAAAACACTTTTTAGTCGATTTTGGATCAAGAAATACGGCATTTGTTGTGGGAAATGTGTAATATTACAGCTTCCCCCTGTAGCTTCGTAAAGTTGCTAAGGTGGGGGCACTGTATGTAGCCTTAAAAATGGTGTCTGTAAGGAGAGAGCTTTGTATTAGTTTCATTTGGTGGAAAAGCACATTAGTGATAGTAATAGGTGGTTTCAGAATGTCTACGGAGACCAGGCGGTGAACTAAAGAACGTTGAGTTGCTGGGCGAGGCGTCTGTCTCCATCGCAACAGGGCGCCGCAAACCTGTCGTGTCTGCCGCGGCCCGGATGGGCGTACGCACCTGCGACTCTCGCAGTTTTGCAATGTGCGATCACCCTTATTCGAGGTGATGAACGGATCACTATCACACACCTTGCTGCTCAGCTGGCCGTTTCTGGTGGTAGTGCTGGCACACTCGTCCACCAGTTGGAGCACTAAAGGACTGTGCACGCTGGGTGCCTCGCCACCTAACGGAGAACCATAATGGACAACGGATGACCATATGTGAGGAATTGCTACCGGGTTACGAGAGGGGTTAGTGATGCAGCAAAACTTTGGGTCCGACGTCGACCAGTAGAGAGGTACACTGTGGGCATACAGGCCCTCCCAGTAAGGCCGTCGCATTGAACTGAGTTTATATTGAAAAACAGTGTTTCGAACCGAAAGGAGTGGGGAATAATACGGTGCACTGGAATCCTGAATAAAATAGACCTGCTTTCACAAAAATCTGTGTTGCATTACTTATTGAACGCCCCTCGTATTTTCATAAAATAAAAGCTGACATATACACTCCTGGAAATGGAAAAAAGAACACATTGACACCGGTGTGTCAGACCCACCATACTTGCTCCGGACACTGCGAGAGGGCTGTACAAGCAATGATCACACGCACGGCACAGCGGACACACCAGGAACCGCGGTGTTGGCCGTCGAATGGCGCTAGCTGCGCAGCATTTGTGCACCGCCGCCGTCAGTGTCAGCCAGTTTGCCGTGGCATACGGAGCTCCATCGCAGTCTTTAACACTGGTAGCATGCCGCGACAGCGTGGACGTGAACCGTATGTGCAGTTGACGGACTTTGAGCGAGGGCGTATAGTGGACATGCGGGAGGCCGGGTGGACGTACCGCCGAATTGCTCAACACGTGGGGCGTGAGGTCTCCACAGTACATCGATGTTGTCGCCAGTGGTCCGCGGAAGGTGCACGTGCCCGTCGACCTGGGACCGGACCGCAGCGACGCACGGATGCACGCCAAGACCGTAGGATCCTACGCAGTGCCGTAGGGGACCGCACCGCCACTTCCCAGCAAATTAGGGACACTGTTGCTCCTGGGGTATCGGCGAGGACCATTCGCAACCGTCTCCATGAAGCTGGGTTACGGTCCCGCACACCGTTAGGTCGTCTTCCGCTCACGCCCCAACATCGTGCAGCCCGCCTCCAGTGGTGTCGCGACAGGCGTGAATGGAGGGACGAATGGAGACGTGTCGTCTTCAGCGATGAGAGTCGCTTCTGCCTTGGTGCCAATGATGGTCGTATGCGTGTTTGGCGCCGTGCAGGTGAGCGCCACAATCAGGACTGCATACGACCGAGGCACACAGGGCCAACACCCGGCATCATGGTGTGGGGAGCGATCTCCTACACTGGCCGTACACCACTGGTGATCGTCGAGGGGACACTGAATAGTGCACAGTACATCCAAACCGTCATCGAACCCATCGTTCTACCATTCCTAGACCGGCAAGGGAACTTGCTGTTCCAACAGGACAATGCACGTCCGCATGTATCCCGTGCCACCGAACGTGCTCTAGAAGGTGTAAGTCAACTACCCTGGCCAGCAAGATCTCCGGATCTGTCCCCCATTGAGCATGTTTGGGACTGGATGAAGCGTCGTCTCACGCGGTCTGCACGTCCAGCACGAACGCTGGTCCAACTGAGGCGCCAGGTGGAAATGGCATGGCAAGCCGTTCCACAGGACTACATCCAGCATCTCTACGATCGTCTCCATGGGAGAATAGCAGCCTGCATTGCTGCGAAAGGTGGATATACACTGTACTAGTGCCGACATTGTGCATGCTCTGTTGCCTGTGTCTATGTGCCTGTGGTTCTGTCAGTGTGATCATGTGATGTATCTGACCCCAGGAATGTGTCAATAAAGTTTCCCCTTCCTGGGACAATGAATTCACGGTGTTCTTATTTCAATTTCCAGGAGTGTATAATTGAAACACGCCGAACAAAAGTTCAAGTTTTGCTAAGTCCTTTGGTCCTCACAATCAATAAAATTGTAGAAATTAATAACTTGCAAAAGAAGTAAGGTTAAAATCTTTACATTAGGAACATCCGCTGATGAGATCTAGCTGGTTACCAGGTGAATCCTTTTTCTTTCTTTTTTTTAAAAAAAATAAGAATTATCTCGACAAATTATTATAATTTTTTAATTTCTTGACTTACTGCAGGCTATATTTACAGTAAACAGGAAGGAGGGACTATGAAGGATAACGAGTTACAAAAAGCTGATTTTAACGATTTTCTCGATGTATATCGATAAGTAACAAAATAATCGATATTTATATAGAAGCTGTAGATAGATCTTGTTAAGCCGTACTACTTTCTTATTTAAGATTTTTGATCGGACTTACAGATTTTCCAGTTTTTTACGCACTTGTGCAAATCTATCGGTCTTTCTTGGCCATGTTCGCCATCTTGGATAGAGTTTTTTGAAAAAGGACCCATATTTAAAGTTCATTTTCCTATATGCTCACTTTATTGTTTTCAGGAAACAGTAATTTTTGCAAATTTAAGAGTAAATCTCGCAAAATGCTAGGACTAGGTAAGGCTTGATGGAGGCGAGCGTCGCCGTCACCCAGCTGTGGACAGACACGGGCGGTGAGAGGACAGTCAGCTGGTGTGACTGGAACTAGCAACAGCTTCATCGTAGGGCTGGGGATAAAATATTGATATGTTACAGTCAAAAGCCGTTTTTAGTTAGAACGCGTTCTTACTAGCTAAAACTAGTTTTTCTGAGCCACTTCGTCAAAACGCGTTTCGCCTAGTTAAAACTAGTTTTAACTGACTTTCGCTTTTGACCAGCAGTAAATTCTGGTTGCAGCTAAGGCCTTCAGTATCAACTAGTTTTAACTATTAAGAACGTGTTGTAACTAAACTAGACAGAGCTAGTTTTCACTAAATTTATTTAGGGGCAAATATCAAAATTAAGAGCAACTAGGTGTTGAGTGAAATAAAAAAAACAGCATTTCTGTATCGTGCAATGGAATATCTATCGCAATATTGATCATGCATCCAAACACATTCCAGATAGTGAAAACAAGAAGGAGCCAACACGAAAATGCCGGGTGTTGCTGCAAACTGGATGACAATGGGGAAAACATAAGAAGAGAAACGCGTGTGTATTTTGAAGAGTGCGATGTTTAATTGTGTGCGATACCATGCTTTGAGCTATACCATACAAAGAGTCATTTCTAATAAATATTCTTCAAGAAACTGTGTTTCCTTTAGATCTACCACTAATACCCTTCCTTATTATATAAAAATTAATAATAAAAATGTTTGAAAACCTTCGAATTGTTAGGTATTCGGTTGTTAAATAATCACTTCCCCCACAACAATCGCACATAAGCGTGTCAAATACGCACCGCTACAACAAGCGCTGGAGGCGCGAAAAGAATTACACGCGCGGCAACAGTTCTTGGCGCCAAACTCCCCGCCTGAGCAGTGCTGCCTGCAGTGGCCTAAAATAGCCCGCCACTGGGCGCTTTTCGCCACAACAAACAACACGGTCGAGGGGTTAAGCACGTGCAGATCAGCTTGTATGTATTTATTATGGCATATCTAAATCAAGAAAGGCGATGGAAAGAAAATTTGTGAGAAAGATGTAATGGATTGAAGAACACGACAATAGAAATAACCACTACAATGTTATGACAAAAAAATCTTACGATTAATTAGTGGACGAAATTGAAGAAGCACAATCAGCTGAGAAAAAGACACAGAAGCAGTACAGTAGATTAAATCGATTCAAGGTTATTAATATTAGTGGGACCACGAAAGTTAGTGACAAGAAAAGAGCCTGTGAAGTACTAATTGTGTGGCGAAGAAATTTTAGACATTATTGACGCAGCTCATCAGCCGGTTGGTCATGGAGGTCGAGACAGATTAAAGGTAGAAACTTCAAGAAAATGCAAACATAACAGAGGAAATGATAAACATGTATCTGTCTATGTGTAAAACTTGTAAGCACAAAAGAAGCATTAAGAAAAGGGGGCATGTTTCGAAACCTATACTTCATTCAGAAATGAACAGTCGTTGCCAAGTTGATCTGATCGAGATGTAGAGTCAAGAAGGTCGTGGATTTAAGTATACAGGGTGGTCCATTGATCGTGAAAGGGCCAAATATCTCACGAAATAAGCGTCAAACGAAAAAACTACAAAAAACGAACTTTGTCTAGCTTGAAGGGGGAAACCTGATGGCGCTATGGCTGACGCGCTAGATGGCGCTGTCATCGGTCAAACGGATATCAACAGCGTTTTTTTTTTAATATGAGCCTCCATTTTTATTACATATTCCTGTAGCACGTAAAGAAATATGAATGTTTTAGTTGGACCACTTTTTTCGCTTTTTGATAGATGGCGCTGTAATAGTCACAAACACATGACTCAAAATTTTAGACGAACAGTTGGTAACAGGTTGGTTTTTTAAATTAAAATACAGAACGTAGGTACGTTTGAACATTTTATTTCGGTTGTTCCAAAGTGGTACACGTACCTTTGTGAACTTATCATTTCTGAGAACGCATGCTGTTACAGCGTGATTACCTGTAAATACCACATTGATGTAATAAATGCTCAGAATGATGTCCGTCAACCTCAGTGCATTTGACAATACGTGTAACGACATTCCTCTCAACAGCGAGTAGTTCGCCTTCCGTAATGTTCGCACATACATTGACAATTCGCTGACGCATGCTGTCAAGCGTTGTCGGTGGATCACGATAGCAAATATCCTTCAACTTTCCCCACCGAAAGAAATCCTGGGACGTCAGATCCGGAGAACGTACGGGCCATGGCTTCGACGACCAATCCACCTGTCATGAAATATGCTATTCAATACCGCTTCGCCGGTCGGAGTGGCCGAGTGGTTCTAGGCGCTACAGTCTGGAACCGTGCGACCGCTGCGGTCACAGGTTCGAATCCTGCCTCGGGCATGGATGTGTGTGATGTCCTTATTTTAGTTAAGTTTAAGTAGTTCTAAGTTCTAGGGGACTGAAGACCTGAGAAGTTGAGTCCCATAGTGCTCAGAGCCATTTGAACCATTTGATTCAATACCGCTTCAACCGCACTCGAGCCGTGTGCGGGACATCCATCATGTTGAAAGTACATCGCCATTCTGTCATGCAGTGAAACATCTTGTAGTAACATCGGTAGAGCATTACGTAGGAAATCAGCATACATTGCACCATTTACATTGCCATCGATAAAATGGGAGCCAATTATCCTTCCTCCCATACATTAACCCGCCAAGGTCGCCATCGTGGAGTTTCACTGTTGGTGAATAACGCTTCGTCCATGAATAGACCGCGTGCAAAAAATCTGTCATCGTCCTGTAATTTCTCTTGTGCTCAGTGGCAGATCCGTACACGATGTTCAAAGTCATGCAATTCCTGTTCCATAGAAATATGGTACGGGTGCAATCGATGTTGATGTAGCATTCTCAACACTGACGTTTTTGAGATTCCCGATTCTCGCGAAATTTGTCTGCTATTGATGTGCGGATCAGCCGCGACAGCAGCTAAAACACCTACTTGGGCATCATCATTTGTTGCAGCTCGTGGTTGACGTTTCACATGTGGCTGAACACTTCCTGTTCCTTAAATAACGTAACTACCCGGTGAACGGTCCGGACACTTGGATGATGTCGTTCAGGATACCGAGCAGCATACATAGCACACGCTCGTTGGGTATTTTGAACACATTAGCCATACATAAACACGATATCGGCCTTTTCCGCAATTCGTAAACGGTCCATTTTAACACGGGTAATGTATCACGAAGCAAATACCGTCCGCACTGGTGGAATGTTATGTGATACCACGTACTTACACATTTGTGACTATTACAGCGCCATCTATCACAAAGCGGAAAAAGAGGTCCAACTAAAACATTCATATTTCTTTAAGTACTTTGTAGTTTTTATGTTTGATGCTTATTTCGTGAGATATTTGGACCGGACACTATCAATGGACCACCCTGTATAATGGTGAATCAGGACCACTTCACAAAAGTTGTTTTGTTACGTGCACTGCAAAGCAAGAGGGCAGTGGAAGTGACACACCATTTAGCACACATATTTTTGACATTTGGTGCTCCTTGTATTTTACACTCTGACAATGGCAGAGAATTTGTTAATTCTGTCATAAATGAGCTGGCTGTATTTTGACCTGAGTCTAAACCGGTTCACGGGAAACCGAGGTAACAGCCAAAGCCAGGGTTCTGTTGAACGCGCCAACCAAGACGTTGAAAAAATATTGTCTTCATGGATGCAAGACAACATTACCACCAACTGGTCAAACGGTCTTAGCTTTGTACAGTTTATGAAAAATCGGGCATATCATTCTGGTATCAAGCAAACACCCTACAAAGCTACGTTTGGCACAGAACCACGAATAGGGCTTATGACTTCGAGTTTGCCTCTAGATGTTATTAAGGAGATACAAGATGAAGAAGATCTTAAAGAGGCTTTAAATAAAATTAATTCGGTAGACGCAGTAAATGAAACACCTGATGAACTGGAACTCAGAGGAGATAGCGGTTATGGCTAGTAGCAATGGACAGATTACAGCTGCAACCAGACAAGAAGATGCAGAAGCTTTGCGCAGTACAAGTATACAGTCTCCAACAACAGCAGCACCCAATCGAGAGTATCCAGAAGCCGTAGATAGTACAAGTGCAGAACCTCAAATATCTCCAGCTTGTCATGAAGAGCCAGAAGCTGAAGCTATTACGAAACGACAATCTCGAATACGAAAAGCTAGAGGAAACGCTCATGAAAACCTGACGAAACAGGCCAAAAGAATGATGATGGCTTCAGATTCAATACACGCCAATGTAGAAAACAGTGGCAATATAATTATACCGATTCCTGTTATCGACAGAGCAAAAGCAGATCTCCGCAATATTATTAGAGTTGTTCTTCAGAAAGATGAACAGGGCTTGCACAAGACTGGAACGAAATATGGGATACTCGACAAATTGTATTGCAGGTATGTATTTCTGAATTGATTTCAATAATTAAGGGCAAATGTCAAACACATTCATTACTTCATTGGTTTAATGCTCTGAAAATATTGCTAACTATTCAGGTAATTAATTAATATTTTAAGTTCTAATACTTACATTGTAATACATTTTATAATATGTATTAAGTACCTAATCGCCTTTCAAACAAGCTAATTAAAAGCTTTTCCGGATCCGAATTTGACGTGTCCAAAGAGAAATTCTTGTTGCTGGAAAACGTGCCAGAGACATAGGTATCATTACGAACTGCTGCCAATATGGCACCCTTAGGATCATGACAAGGATTTGTTCGCTGTGTGTGTAAGAAGGCAGGTATTTCAAAAAGATGCTTTTGTAGGAAAAAAAGGAAACCTTTGTACCTTTGTGGCTCTGTTCCTTAAAATGTTTCTTTAGTGAATGGTTATTTTTGTATTTCTGTAGTTAATATTAATGACTTAGATGTATGATGGATGTTCTCAATAAACATTGCATTGCACAATACAAAAATGCTGATTTTTTATTTCAATCAACACATAGCTGCTCTTAATTTTAATATTTGCCCCTAAATAAATTTAGTGAAAACTAGTTCTGTCTAGTTTAGTTAGAAGTCGTTCTTACTAGTTGAAACTAGTTGATAGTGATAGCTTTAGTTACAACTAGAATTTACTGCTGGTCAATAGCGAAAGTGAGTTAAAACTAGTTTTAAATAGGCAAAACGCGTTTCGACGAAGTGGCTCAGTAAAAACTAGTTATAACAAGTAAGAATGCGTTATAACTAAAAACGGGTTTTGACTGTAACAGATACATCGGTATTACTTACAAACGATACCGACATGTACACACGATGTTCCCTTGCGAAATATATCGACACAATGAAATCGAACAAGCAATATGGAGTGCTGATATTTTTATTTTATATTACATTGTTTTCACCGTTTTCGGTAAATATTTGTTGTTCTTTTTAAATCGTAATAGAATATAACTTTACTTTCACTGTGTGAAAGAGACTTACTACTCTTTTCGCTTTCATCAAATCCAATCTTTCACTTTGATTGTGTGGCACAAAGAAGAAGCCCGATAGCACTGGGTAACGTCGGTATGAATGGAATAACAAGATTTTAGATGTGATGTAACAGTACACAAGTGACGTTAAAAAACCATTTTTAACACAAATGGTGTGCTCTTCCTTCCAGTCGGTATTCTTCAAAAAAAGGTTCCTGAAAATGATGAGCAAGAACCTAAATAACAAGTTTGGTATTTGCGGTGAGTGGAGACTGTGGGGTGAAATGCTGACGTAATCGGCTTTCGGAATACCAACAGAAGTTACAACGTTTAGCTCCATCACGCAGTTTTGACGCTACAACTACTAGGTCACTGGCTTTGGCAGAAATGAAAAAAAAAAAAATAGGGAAGTCGACATTAAGTCTTCTGGGCTGTTCCAGACATGGTAGGAAACTGAACGTCGGATCCTTCGGTCACCTTTTATTGTGCCACTTCGATGCAGTTAACATTGTTAGCATAGCGGTTATCGCCGTAGGCGAACGAGCATCCTTTTCCTTCCAATTCTAGCTCTAATGAGGACTACCAGGCTGCTAGCTTGTTGATGTACAGAATATCTAGTAATGAATGATTAGTTGAATATAAAGCTCTAAAACTGTCTGTATAATTACAATGTGCAGCCGGCATTTTTATAGGCAGGTACGTCGACACTTTTCCTACCGATGTATCAATATGTTGGTACATTTCGATATCTATACATCGGATTCCCGATACTTTCAAAAGTATCGGTAATCATCCTTCAGGGGCTGCTGCCCTTGCCGCGATGGCACAGTGGACAGGCCTGCGGCGAACACCTGTGGCTGGTTTTGTGTGGTGGCTAATGTGTCCGTAACAGCGGGTTGGACCTGAATAGTTTGGAGCTGGTAGGTTGCTGCAGAGCCACGATGAAATTTCTGGGCAGAGCCCGGTCCAAGGGCCTCAAGAAGCTGTTTAGGGGGACAATTCCTGGACGACAGTGAGCACGGGTGGGGCTAGCTTGTAGACAAAAATCTGGTGGAGCCGTTGCTGTCTTCCTGGACAGTTCCAGTGGAGGTGAAGTAACAACTTCGGCATGTCACAAGGAGCACCACCCGAGCGCTTTCGCAGCTAATGGTGGCATCCTTATCGCATCCTGACTGAGCCGGTGCTCCGTGTTGCGAACGAACCGCCAATCGAGTGTAGCCACTTCTAAATGACTTCCTGTAAGGAAGTCTGTGCATATTAATTGTTATTAACGGCATACGGGTTGTGCAACGGTGTGTGCTGTGAGGCAGAGCAGGCACAATTGTGTTATTACAAGCTGTGGGTGTGTTCAAATGTTCAAATGTGTGTGAAATCTTATTGGACTTAACTGCTAAAGTCATCAGTCCCTAAGCTTACGCACTACTTAACCTAAATTATCCTAAGAACAAACACACACACCCATGCCCGAGGGAGGACTCGAACCTCCGCCGGGACCAGCCGCAAATGGTTCAAATGGCACTGAGCACTATGGGACTTAACTTCTGAGGTCATCAGTCCCCTAGAACTTAGAACTACTTAAACGTAACTAACCTAAGGACATCACACACATCCATGCCCGAGGCAGGATTCGAACCTGCGACCGTAGCAGTCGAGCGGTTACACACTGTAGCACCTAGAACCGTTCGGCAACTCCAGCCGGCGACCAGCCGCACACTCCATGACTGGATCGCCCCAGACCGCTCGGCTAATCCCGCGCGGCGAAACTGATTATTTGTCGCTGTGAGTGTAGATCAGCTGTACATGAAATGTATTCATTATATTTGCAGTTGCGAATAAGGACAACGATCAACTGTATTATGGAATTACGACAGTGAAAATGTATGCCGAACCGGTTTTCCCGCTTTATACGAACAATCGCCGTAACCGTTTTGGGTAGCCGTGCATGTAGCAAGGCAAAACCTAAATTTCCATATGTTGCCATTCCCGCGTCACAACCTGTACTCGTACATAAACATTGTGTAATTCCCGTACAGGGGAGGACGTTTCAATTGAAAGTCGCTGCCTGGTATAGGCGGAAGCATACGATACTGCAATGCCTGTATTGTTACGAAGAACAGTGCAATGTTCTTTCGGTCATGCATGTTCAGTGCGGTGACTGAAGCCGTTATGAAATACATGCATGGCGACCGCTCACCCAAAGTCAGAAATCCGGGTTCGAGTCCCGATCCGGTACAGCTTTTCACTGTCATCGTTCATTTATACAGCTGATGTTTGTTCGTATTCGCAACGGTGAATACATTTCATAACGGCTATAGTCACGAATGTGCCTGTTCCTTTGGATATGCGTACATGATCGAAAGCTCGTTGCATCGTTCTTCTTAACAACACAGGCACTGCAGTATCGTAAATCAGTTGGTTAGTCCAGTGGTTATAAGAGTTTATTGTCTTATTATTATTTTGTGACTGAACCTGCGACTTACTCATTTTATATTAAGATTTAGTTGTTACTACTTTTATGTGTACGACTTGTTACATATGTTGTTGTATGAGAAGTTATTCAGACATAAACGTGGGTATGTATTTGTATTGTGTGTTTAAACCGGGGACCTAGTAATAACGGAGAGGCTTCGATCTGCCGGAGCCCTCAGTGGTTCGCAACCCCACAACAGGTCACCCAAACCTCCACCGTCCCCCACTGAATCCAGGGTTATTGTGCGGTTCGGCACCCAGTGGACTCCCCCCCCCCCCTTCCCCCGGAAACGTCTCATACCAGACGAGTGTCGCCCAAATGTTTGCGTGGTAGACTGATTATGGTGTACGTGTACGTGGAAACAGTGTTTGCGCAGAAATCGCTGACTTCGTGTAACTGAGGCGGAATAAGGGGAACCAGTTCACCTTCGCCGAGGTTGGTGGAAAACCACCTTAAAAACCATCCACAGGCTCACTGGACCACTGGACCTCGACACTAATCCGCCCGGTGGATTCGTGCCCGGGACTGGCACGCCTTCCCGCTCGGGAAGCAGTGCGTGAGACTGCGCGGCTAGCCGGTGTTGCCCGGTTGTCCCTTACAGTGCAAAATTTTATTTGATCTGAATTTCCGTTTGATCTGTAATTTTTATAACTGTATGATTATTTTTTGCCCCTGGTGAAAGTAGTTCTGGCCTACAGAAATATATATTTTGTTTTATTGTAAGCAGTTTTCTAATTTGTTAACTAAAATTTGCTTACGTCATAAAATACTTGTTGAACTGAGTTCCAAGTCTGCTCAACCCCCAGTCTGCACCCCCCCCCCCTCCAGTCTGCAACCCCCCCCCCCCCCCCCCAGTCTGCACCCCACTCCATGCTGTACTTGGTATGAATCTTAAGTTTGAAAAAAAAAAAAAAAAAAACACTTTCAGAATCACCAAGAGCTGCTGAAGAAATAAACTTTATTAACTTCCAGTTTGGACTATCTGACCACCTTCAGGTTATATAAATTATTTACAAAATAAGTGAGCATAACACCATATCACTGCTCCCTTCTCTTCCTGATACCTTGGTCCGCCTAGACACGCGAATCTAATTGTTATCGATAGCAGGTACGGTTCCGCGACTGCATGTCCTAACAGTTTGTGTGTCATAAACAATCAAATTCTTTCTAGATTGTCCCAGTCATCGTGAAGTACATCATGTTGAGATACTAGAGTTACGTGCCTGTTCTGGAACCAGTCTACCAACAGCCGCATAGATATTATGGACTCTCAAAAGGTGTGTTGGTTCATGGAGATTAACAATTACGCGCGCGGGAATGGTTTTTGGGAAACGTGAAGACTTACGGACCTGTTGCTTTAGTATGAAAGATCAGTGCAAGAGAAAGTGCACGTCACGTAAGAAGACTTCACGCGTGGCGGAACGCTCACCTTGTTACCGTGTCGTGAAGACTTCATTCATCTGAGTCGCGACGGTGAAGCGTGCCGTTGAAAATAAAGGAATACTGCATAAGGTGATTCTTGCAAAGAAGGAAACCGTAACCAAGCACTGCTAATAATGCTTTTTGTGTACGTAAACATCACCGTCACCGGCGCCGAACTGAAGTACTAAAACGATGCTAGACGGTTGCTCTGTGATCTTTATTACACCTATTAATGGTTCAAAAGGCTCTGAGCACTATGGGAATTAACATCTGTGGTCATCAGTCCCCTAGAACTTAGAACTAGTTAAACCTAACTAACCTAAGGACATCACACATATCCATGCCCGAGGCAGGATTCGAACCTGCGACCGTAGCGGTCACGCAGTTCCAGACTGAAGCGCCTAGAACCGCACGGCCACACCGGCCGGCACACCTATTAATGCCTGATTTCTTAAGTGAAGATTCCAGTAATGTGTTTTGTGAACTTCCGTGTTTTTCGGTTTTGAGATGGAAGTACATTATTTCTGCTCGACTCTCATTTATCTGCAGGATAATTTCTTACTTGTTTTATTGTAAGCAGTATATTCTCTATTTGTTCTGAAGAGGTTAATGCTGTAGCTTTGAGAGTAATAGTCATCCATGTACTACACATTTTATTTAAAACAGATTTGAACAAAAATAATAATTGAATATATTAACACAAATTACATTTTGAAATAACGGATAAATTTCTACCTTTTTATGTTCAAAATCTCATGTGACATTACACAATTTTCATACGAATGTAACTTCTTGAAAAGTTGTTTTTGGCACATGTGAGTCTTTGGTTTTGGTAACGTAGTCGAGTAGGCATCTATGTGACGAAGTGTAATGATGGAGCTTTAATAGTGTGCTTGTATTATTTTGTTATGAATAATTGCTTGTTATTTGGATTACAGAGAAGAAAGTTTTATTTTACTCCTACTATTATGCTGAAAATTTGATTATCGTTTATGTAGGAAGTACAGAAATGGATTTTTAGTGGATTTAACAAACATCCAAAACGGAAATTTGCGTTTTATTCAAGCAACTGATAAAATTCCAGACCATTCTTAATACCAGGTTGACAGAAGAAACCATCCTCGAGATAACGCTGTAGAAATCCAATATCTGCTATAATTAATCCAGTATATACTTCCTCAAATTAATTCGAAATGCAAAGTAGAAGCTGTGTGCTCTAAAACGCCTTCATTAACCAACTGTTCAGAAAAGTATCATTGTGGCAGCTGGGTACATTTCAGATTTGAGGGCTTTTCTTCTGGGATTATAAAGTTTCAGATTAGAACACTAGTGCTTTTGATGTTTTTGAGCACTGTGCATAAAATCAAGATGAATTAAAATAATGAAAGCAAATGAAAAGAAGAGATAATTCTTGGAAAATAAGATGGTTTAAAAAAAAATGGACATATCGTGAGAACGGATTTTGGACTCAAATGATGTAACTGGCAGTCGACTTGTAACATTTGTTTTCTTACCTATTTTGTATGTGCATCGATATTTGTATGTCAGTTTGTAGTATTGCTGATGTATAATGTTGTATCTGTCATGGAAATTCTTTGACTATGTATACATGTTTCAGTTATGAGAATTTTTTAACGATGTTGTTTAAATTATGCTTGTTAATTTAAACAACTACTGAAATCGTTGTTATGTAATGTACTATAAATGACTTGGTCCGTAATTAGGGAACTTAGGGTTAAATATAAAAGATGTAGGGAAGCCCCACAGCTACGGAAGAAGCCTGGTGGAGTGGATCAGGTGTGGCTGGCGCGCAAGAGGCAACTCGCCCTTTATGACGAGTAGCAGCGAATCATAGTGGCTCATATTCCAGGGGTTTTGACGCCAGAAGAGCTTAAGGGCAGTATTTATGGGCCTCGGCTGTTGAATTTGCTGATACCATTACCATGACATGATTTTTGGCGCTATAAAAATATTATTTCGAGACCAAGAATATCAGTAATAGGGCGAGGCCAATAGTGCTGCCATGAATGCACCACCGCCAGGCCGATAGTCACTGCAAATTGCGTCACCAGTGCCACCAACCTTCCACTAAATTGTTTTGTATTTGGCAGTCTGTAAATGGATCAGGTATTTGTGAAAACTGCTTGATTTTAATAATAATCGTGGTGTTACTGAAAACTCTGTCTTACACCTGTGATTATCACAAACCTAGACAGGATTCATATGGCAGTAATTTAATACTGAGTCTCCTAATTTATTATGAGAAAGTAGTTGAATTTGAATTTAACGTTCTGTTGTCATTTGCGTAGCCAATTATAATTTTGAGCAGGTTTAAAGACTGCTTATGAAAGCACCGATATTACTCAAAGAGCTATAGTTTGTTGCGCTTTACTTAACTAATAATTAATGGTGAGGATACTTACCTTTTCTCATACATATTGGTGCAGTTTTGTTAATGAGCATGGTTCTTCAAACCATAAAAGTTTAAGGGTCCTCATGGACCAGCCTAGTTATTTAATGAAGCAATGCAAAGGCTCCTTCAGAGCCAGTAAACTTAGATTTGCATTCTGTTAAGTTGCTTCAAACCGAATTTAAGAAAGAACTGTTACTGTGTTATCTGTTCTAATGCACGTTGGTTAACAGCCAGGCATAGAAACCCTGTATTAGGCAATAAAGTTATAGATTGTGATCATTACTAGACCCCCTGATTTAAATTCAGAATCATTTCAAGCTTAGTATTGTTACTAGTTTAATGTGTGTCGGTAATTGGTTTTATAACCTGTTGCACCTAGTTGATTAAAGGTACGTGTTTTTGAGAGGCATATGTTGCTGTTTACTATCTCATTGGCTATTTTATTACCTGACTTAATAGTTAGTGGCACATTTATCATTGATCGCGTATCATTGTAAACGTTTTCAAATATTTATGTACCAGTCAGTATAGCGCATCACTCTTCTAGCTTCGCAACCAATAGCAGCTCGGAATTCCGTGCTTGTTACGAGTATGTGGAGTAAAATCCGTTTCTTTCACGTGGTGGACAAGGGTTCTGTATCGTGGATACGGTTTTTCAGAGCTGTCGTTCGATTTATGTTTACTTCTGACCAGCAGGTGGATACACGCCTAACAAGGGAACCTCCCCATCGCGCCCCCCTCAGATTTAGTTATAAGTTGGCACAGTGGATAGGCCTTGAAAAACTGAACACAGATCAACTGAGAAAACAGGAAGAAGTTGTGTGGAACTATGAAAAAATAAGCAAGATAAACAAACTGAGTAGTCCATGTGCATCACAGGCAACATCAAGGAGAACGTCTGCGCAATATCGTCGTGGTCCCGTGGTTAGCGTGAGCAGTTACGGAGTGAGAGGTCCTTGGTTCAAGTCTTCCCTCGAGTAAAAAACTTACTTTCTTTATTTTCGCAAAGTTATGATCTGTTCGCTGGTTCATTGACGTCACTGTTCACTGTAATAAGTTTAGTGTCTGTGTTTTGCGACCGCACCGCAAAACCGTGCGATTAGTAGACGAAAGGACGTGCATCTACAATGGGAACCGAAAACATTCGATCGCAAGGTTATAGGTCAACCGATTCCTCCACAGAAAAACACGTCTGATATATTCTATACGACACTGGTGGCGGCATGTGCGTCACATGGCAGGAATTTGTTGTCGACCCACCTAACTTGTACACTTGGCAAATGGGTAAATAGATTCTTCTTCATTGCCCGATTTAGGTTTTCTTGTGTATGTGACAATCACTCCGAAAAAACTGATGAAAACATAATAGTTTGTCACATAAACTGAAAATAAAAAATTGAACTTCTCAATCGAGGGAGACTTGAACCAAGAACCCCTAGTTCCGCAGCTGCTCACGCTAACCACGGGACCACGACGCTCCGGTGCTTGTATTATCCTTGATGTTGCCTATCTTGCGCATGAACTACTCAGTTTATATATTTTGCTCATTTTTTCGTAGTTCCACACAACTTCTTCCGGTTTTCTCGATTGATGTGTGTTCAGTTTTTCAAGGCCTATCCACTGTGCCAACTTACAATTAAATCTGAGGGGGGTGTGATAGGGAGGTTCCCTTGTAAGTGCAGTGACAAGTAATTCAAAAGTTCCCTAACAGATAGCGCTAATTCACATCGTCTAACACGCTAGGAGCAAGCCTGGCGGAAAGAAAAAAACATTAACCGTTAATTTAAGTAACAAATTTGTTTGTGTGGCCATCCTCCGCAGTAAGCATATAAATAATTGTTTTGTAAATAGAACTGCCTTTTTCTGCCCCTACTTAATTTATTTATATCCTACGCGCTTCGCCTTATCTTGTTCTAATGCATCATCAGTGGGATCTATAAAGATACAGGTTTGTTAGTTTTAGATTATTAAACAGTTCACGTCGCGATTTTTTTTTCTAAAAAGTAATTACTTACGATTTGTTGGTCTGTGTTTCCTCACAACTAGTCTGGAGGTCTCACTACGACTTTTATTACTGCCATATAAGCACAACTTTGCTTTCTCACCTTCTTCACACTGCTCACCATGTTTGTTACTCTTTTTTTGTGATGTTCTATTGTGTTTTGCCACTAGACATAACTATATTGCCGGACACTGCTTTTCACAACGTAAATATTGCGACTTCATTATGTGTTTCCTTGTCTTTGTTGAGTTTACCTTCTTGTTGCCAGCCTAACGAAGTATGAAGTGTATGTTCAAGACTAACTTCTATTCATGCAGCGTATGTGTGTATGAGAGAGTCGACGAGCGCTTTCTTTTTATTTTGAGGATGGTAGTTTGAATTATATGGTGTTGTACTAGCTGTTAGCGAGTGGTTGAAAACTTTGGTGACAGTTGATTTGACTTTTCGTTTGAATTTTCTGTATAGGGGTTCACTGATGAGTGAGTGTAAAGATGTTGGGTGATATTATTATTATATTGAACAGTATTATTATATTAATCCTCTTTGGGAGCGTTATTATATTATTTTATCCATTAGTGTAAATAATGAATTGCTTGGCATGCATACTCGGTCAGTCAAAAGGGTTTTCCCTTCTGCTTTGATTTTCTGTATGTGGTAATTTTCTTGCAGGGTTAGAAGGTGTTATTCAATGTTGATTCCAGTTATTTTCACGTCGCCTTCTCTAGTGGTTGGTTTGTGGTCATGTTCTCTTAGGTGTGGGAGTGGTTTGTCCCATATTTTCAGGGTCTCATGTGTTTTTTGTGTCTGATATCAAATGTTCTCCCTGTTTGTCCTATGTATCTGGCTTCACAAGTATTACACTGTAGTTGATACATACCTTATTTCTGGTATATGTTTCTGTTTTTTGTCAGTTCTGGGGTGTATTGTATGGAATTGTCTGTTGTGTATAATAATACCAGACAACATCTTAACACTCACTTATCCATGAACCCCTATACAGAATACTCAAACGAAAAGTCAGACCAGCTGTCGTTTTCAACCACTCGCTAACAGCTACTACAACACCATACAATTCAAACCACCAACATAAAAAAAAACGCTTGTCGACTCTCTCTCTCTATCTCTCTCCTACACAAACACGGTATAATCATCATGAATAGACGTTAGTCTTGAACATACTTCATACTTCGTTAGGCTGGCAACAAGTAGATAAACGCGACAAAGACGAGGAAACACGTAATAGAGTAGCAATATTTACGTTGTGAAAAGCAGTGTCCGGCGAAATAGTTATATCGAGTGTCAAAAAAAGCAATAGAACACCACAAAGAAAGAGTGAGAAAAATGGTGAGCAGTGTGAAGCATGTGAGAACGCTAGGTTGTGCTTATACGGCCTAATAAAAATGGTATTGCGATCTCCAGACCAGATGTGAAGAAACGCGCATCAGCAAATCGTAATCAATTACGTTTTTACGAAAAAATCGTGACGCGAACTGTTTAATAATCTAAAACCAACAAAACTCTATCATTATAGGTCCCATTGATAATGCCTTAGAACGAGATATGGCGAAATGCGTATGGTATACATAAATTACGTAGCTGCAGCAAAAGGCAGTATTATTTACACAACAAGTACGTTAATTTAAGTGTTTATTTAAAACACAGAGAACAAGAAGACATCCATAGCTCATAGAAAATAAAAGTGAATGCATCATTGGTTGTTGTTGCAAGATGATAGGAAAGAGCCTCTGTATTTTCATTGTTCCTCAGATTAAAAATTTAGTAGACGTACTTATATCAAACGTGTGTATCTGTTGGTTTTCATATCAGCAGTACTAGACATCCTCATGATAAACCTAGAACGGAATTTTGTAGCTGAAATGTAGTAATTAGTGGTAGTGATTAACTAATTAGTGAAGTATGTTTCAGTGTGCCCTGTTATGTATAAACTGTGATCGTCAATTTGTCTTGCCATTGGGTTGTAGAAAGAAAAACTGTAAGTTGTCTAATATTTAAATCATTATCTTTTAACGCATGGTATTGCTGACTGCCTGAAACTGCCACGGAAGCATGTACTTCACCATAAGTTCCACTGTGTCATTTTTATTTAATTTAAACCCTGCATTCTCCTCTCGTCTTTCTTTGGAATGTAAACTCCTGGTGGAAGAACGATAGCGGACGCCAAATATGTCTATTGAAAAATCTCATGGAAACTTTTTAAGACGTTTTCAAACACAGTAGTATATTTCAAAACCGTGGTTAAGTGGCAGCGCTGTAAGGTAAAACTTTTTTGTTTTTACTGTGCACTGATTGGAATGGGTAATGTTTCAAAAGCTGAAATGCATGAAGTTGCATTTCACATATTACAGAAGCTCGGAAATACAATCAACTAGGACTACGCTCTTTCAGAAACATCATGCCTAGAAGCTTTGAAACATTACGAGAAGGTTGATGGGAGCAGAAGTATAATGATGAAGCTAATTTCGACTATCTGCCTTTTGGCACGGCAAGATTTAGCTGTTGAAGGCCATGGCAAATCTGAGCTATCACTAAATAAAGGAAATTACTTAGAACCTTTTGATTTATTCGCAGAAGGAAAGATCATTTAGCGTCCAATGGATTATTTAAAGGCACTTCCTCTGACACACTGAATTAATCAATAGCTTTTATTACAGATGTTGTTGAAGAACAAACTTGAAGTTAAAAATAGTTCTTTAATATCAGTACAAGGCGACGAAACAACGGACTCTCAACTAGAAGTCAAACTGTAATTTTTCATTTTGCCAATAACGGATCAGGGGAGATTCGTCGGGTTTTATGACGTATCCAAAGACCGGGGTGCACAAGGCATAGCCACTGTTTTGTTGCAAGTACTAAGCAGTTGGAATATTGACAAAACAAATTAGTATCTCAAACATACGACGGCTACAGTGCAATGCCACGAAAAAATTATGGTATCCATTCTATTGTGAAATAAGCATATCCTCATGCTCTCTTTATCCATTGCTACGCACGTCAGTTCTACTTCGTCCTCTTCCATACTTGTAAAAAAAATTACGCAAGCAAAACTTTTTGTGGCTAACGTCAGGATTCCACATATTTTTTGCCGTTCGAAGGTGCAAGTTACATTCACGCGCTGTGCAAACCATTATACTTCATTATACAGACCTGAGAACCGAACGAGGTGGCGCAGTGGTTAGCATATTGGACTCGCATTCGGGAGGACGACGGTTCAATCCCGCGTCCGGCCAGAATGATTTAGGTTTTCCGTGATTTCCCTAAATCGTTCCAGGCAAATGCCCGGATTGTTCCTTTGAAAGGGGTCGGCCGACTTCCTTCCCCGTCCTTCCCTAATCCGATGAGACTGATGACCTCGCTGTCTGGTCTTCTCCCCCAAAAATAACAACATCAGACCTGAGAGCAGCAGTTAAGGACGTGATAAACAGTGAAGATGGGATGATAATTCTTTACACCGAGCACCTGGGCTGAATAATATACTAGATGATCAAACTTCTCTTTTTCTACTGTGGTTGTAGAATTCGATTTTCCAGCATACAATTATCTTGTTTGGCATCTTGCAAAGTAAAATTGTGGGCATAAGCCACAGTAAGCTCGAAATAGAAAATTGCATTAAGGCTGTTGAAAGACTTATAAAGTCAGCAGCAGCATCTGGAACAAATTTTAACGAAACTGAAGTAAGTATTCAGAAACTAAGAGGGCTAGTATTCGAAATAATTGATACAGTGGTAGTAAACATGAGAATTAGATCGTAGGACTTTCAAGAAACATATTTTACAGTACTTTTAAATAAGAGAGAGTTCTCGGGTTATAGTAGGGCAAACAATTTCCCTGTATGTGAAGCCGAAAAATTACATAAAATATATCCTTTCTTTAATAGTGAAAAACTGAAGGAGAAACCTACGTTTATTTACAGCAGTAAGGATAAACATCTACAGTCTCGGGACCTCCTTAAATCCATTATAAATAGTGGATTAAAAACGTATTCTCTGAATGAGTGAAACTACTGTCGTTGGTTCTTGCAATTCCAGAAACCACAGTGCCTTGCAAAAGAAGCGTGAGTACATTAAAACACGTTAAAACCTACCTTCACAACACAATGACAAACGACAGACTGTCCAACTTAGCGATTTTGGCTGTAGTGAAGGGAACTGCGAAATCATGAACCAAACTGCAGGAGTTCATATCGCCTGTTAAATATTTACGATCAGAAAAAGGACAGGAGGATAGAACTAATTTATAAAAAGATGTAACAGTGAGTTTCTACGTGTTATAGTTTTATTAATGTGTAGATGTTTTATGTATATATATATATATAGGGCGTCCCAGCTCTCTTGTCCACCCAAAATATCTCTGGAACAATAACAGATATTGGAAAACGACTTTCACCGGTATCAATGTAGGGCTGGGGCCCATGAATGTACATATTTGGAAACATTCTAAAACGAAATCATATGTGTTTTTTAACACAAACTTATGTTTTTTTAAATGGACCTCCTGTATTTTTTCTTCAGCAATCCATAGCATGACAAAGCACATACACAATGGCGTTGATTGCATCGCAATATTCCCATTACATCCCGAGATATTAAGACGCGAAGTTAACGCTTGAAACACCCGACATGCGCTGCTAGCTCACGTCCTGAGGCTCAGGCTTGAACCCCATGCTGCCCGTAATCGCGATGTGATTGACATGCGTAATCTCACTTCCATCCTTAGCTTGGTAAGTATGGAAGTGTGCGCTTCAGTCTGGAACCACGTGACTGCTACGGTCGCAGGTTCGAATCCTGCCTCGGGCATGGATGTGTGTGATGTCCTTAGGTTAGTTAGGTTTAAGTAGTTCTAAGTTATAGGCGACTGATGACCACAGATGTTAAGTCCCATAGTACTCAGAGCCATTTGAACCATTTTTTGAACACACAACGCAACGCAATCTGACTTTCAAAAATCCCTACAAAAGAATGGTCCTGACTAACAATAACCTATACCTTTCACAAATCACTTACCTCACAAAAATCTTCGTTACTCGAACTACTGCAGTACAGCAAGCGCCACTACTGTAAGCGAAATAAAAGTTTCAAACTACTGAAGGCACTAACTACTGATGGGCATACTTAGCAAATGAAAGATTGTGATAGAGAACAAACAATGTATTTACCTTAATAGTGTTCAAAAGTCATTATATATATATATATATATATATATATATATATATATATATATATATATATATCAGTTCATGACGTGATGGTACGCATTTCTCCTCCTTACACGAGGCATCACAACAACGTTTCACCAGGCAACGCCGGTCAACTGCTGTTTGTGTATGAGAAATAGGCTGGAAACTTTACTCATGTCAGCACGTCGTAGGTGTCGTCACCGGCACCAACGTTGTGTGAATGCTCTGAAAAGATAATCATTTGCATATCACAGCATCATCTTCCTGTCGGTTAAATTTCGCGTTTGTAGCGCGTCATCTTTTTGGTGTAGCAGTTTTAATGGCCGTAGTGTAAAAATGAGCGGGCTCTTTTGCACAACCCGTAACTGGAAGATAAACATTCGTAATAGACGTGTACTTTAGACAGATGTAATTAAGTTTAAAAGAACTGAATTGACAACAGGACTAATGTGTAGAGGTTCCAGACGAATGTTTTTTTTTTGGGGGGGGGGGTAGGGGGGGAGACACCGGACGGGTAAGCGGAGCGTCGTCGCAAACACTGCGAAGCAGGAAGGCTGTCTGCGTGAGGCAACGCTCGATGGAGACCCCAACGCTGGCTAATGAAGTGCATTCGGGATAATTTCGGCGGTGAGGAGTGGGGGTAGTGTAGGGGCGGAGTTGGGGTTTCAGGGAGGAGTGGCGTGATGAGCTCCCATTCACACCGGCCGGCAGGCAGCCGAATTGGCCTCCCGCAAGTACCCATTACACGGACGCCAGATTACCCCGCCGGGGTCTGCCAGACACAGTGCGCGCGTGCGTGTCCGCCGGGTCAACTACTGGATGCTTTCGCGGCACTCCTCCTTCTACCGATGTGTTACCACCAGCATGGATAGCGCATAACCGAAAAGTAAGTCTGTAGGTAAGTGTGGCCATTGTCATTGGGGGCAAAATCTTCAATGTTATTATTCCATCTACGTTCTTCTCCTACATCTTCTACATTATCGAAGTTTCGACCCACCTGCCTCTTCTTCAGAATCTTGTCGTGTCCAGTGTTACCCGAACAGTCTAACGGTGAACATCAGAATGTTCTGAAGAACAGCCCATCATTCCGCAACATGGATCATGTAGAAGAAACTGAAGAGAAACTGTGCGTGTGCAGTATATTAGGAAGAATACACGAATAAATTTGTTGGCGCTTTGGAAATACGCCCGGTGCAAATTTTAGTGAATAGAGATGCCAGCTCTGGCAGAAACAGTGGGTCTAACTTGGCTCGGTGTTTAATCGAACTGATTTTTGATGACAGACACGCATAAGTCGTTCTCTCAGAGTTCAGCAATCGTCGTGGCTGGCGATTGGTGGACTGACAGGCTCTCGGCAGCCCTCCCCATGTGTGAGAGGTTAGGGCAATGTCCTGCAGGCGTCAACAATCGAAACTCTGTGTATCGAGGTAAGTGTGGACAGCACAGGTTACTCGTAGTCACACCTTATCTTATTGAAACGCCGTCGAGGCTACACATGACAAAGGACGCCGAGGTGAATTTCCATGATGCTCCCTATGTCGACGGACTGCCCATGTAGATATTTGCGTTCCTGAAAATAAGCAAGTCAATATCCTATCTGAACACAGGTGACGTGCCTATATGACCTGCATGGCCGAATGAATAATTGGTTTTTCCTCTCGGTCTCTAGTCACGTGGGGCCTTTCTGTACACGCCAATCGTGTGATAACGACTATGTCGGTAAGCACTACAGTGGAAGAATAAACAGCTGTTTCCATAGGTTACGCTTCTCCTACTGCAAAATGTGCTGGCAGATGCTTCTCATTCTTGAATAAGTAGTTGGAAGATGTTTCTTCCACCGGCCCCTTAAGGCTTCGTGGTGAAACACATGTGAGGTTTCTCTTTCATTTCTTTTTTAACAATGGAATTTTGCATATAAATTCGTTTTACAATTCGATCAAGCTTTTTTGTCCTTTATTATTGTTTGCTGAGATTGGTGGCCACAACCTATACAAAATTATAAACTAACGTTACTTTTCCGTTATTTGGCTGTAACTAATGGGCAAAATACACGTTTTTCATAGTCACCTGTGGCTGTTTCAAGGTTACCCTGTGGATGGACGAAAGTGCATTACCAAATAACTCTGACTGCTTACAATCAGAGGAGCTTTTTAAGGTATTCTAGGCTAATATACATAGACAAGTAGTTCTTAAAATTTGTTACCAAAGATCTCGAAAAGTTCTTGATCGATTTAGTTTGAAGGTTTACACTGTACTTCAATAAACAGTCGGATGGAGATAGTCTTATATGAATAGAAAGGGAAATGTTTGTTACCAAAAATCTCAAACAATTCTTCAATGATTTACATCAATTTCTTTCCGGTTACTCTAATGAACGGACGGAGAGATGTAGGCTATATATTTTAAATATATATGCTTGAATAAATATAAATGTACAGTGTAAATATAAATATACAGTTTTCAGCAAATGTATGGAAATAATTTTGATCGATCTACTTAAGGTTTTTACACGTTACTCTAATGAACGTCGGAGGAACATATGCTACATACTTTTTTTAATATATATAGTTGTATAAATACGTACATATTATACAAAAAAGGAAATGATTTTAGCAGAAAATTCGAAAAATCCTTCATCGATTTGCTTCAAATTTTTACACAATGCTGTAATAAATGTTAAGGCAGACATACGCTGTATATTATTAATATCTCCAAAAGGAAACATTGTTAGCACAAATCTCCAAATGCTCTTGAACGATCTACTTTCAATTTTTCCATGATACTCTAATAAACTGTTGGATTGACATGAGCTACATGATTTAATATCTGTAGGTTTCCCATGAGTTTATGTGGGAAACGTTTTTACTAAAAGTCTCAAAAAGTTAGTGATAGATTTATTTACAATTTTTATGCCTTATTCTACTGAAGGGTCATAACTATAGCTATCAGGAGTAGTATGTTTCTAGGACGGTTAGTACCTCCAAGTACATTTGGCAATAACAAGACATTAAGGATTCGTTATGAATAGGACGGTAGGCCAGCGAGTGAGTTAGTGTGAACACTTCAGTGATAGGGTTGTTCTCATCAGAATCGACAGCAAACCAAAATCGACAACGATAGTTCACTTGGCAATAACAAGACATTAAGGATTCGTTATGAATAGGACGGTAGGCCAGCGAGTGAGTTAGTGTGAACACTTCAGTGATAGGGTTGTTCTCATCAGAATCGACAGCAAACCAAAATCGACAACGATAGTTCACTTGGCAATAACCATTAAGGATTCGTTATGAATAGGACGGTAGGCCAGCGAGTGAGTTAGTGTGAACAGTTCAGTGATAGGGGTGTTCTCATCAGAATCGACAGAAAACCAAAATCGACAACGATAGTTCAGGTATACATGCCGACCTATTGAATAACAGTATATCAAAAACAACACATGAAGAGAGTCTACTGACACGACATAACAGACATGCCTGTGTGCAACGTAACAACAATCTCCAGAGGATGGACAGCATTACCCACAGTGACAGCGAAAACAGTGACAATGAGGAGGAAGAGGAGGAGGAAGACGAGATGTAACAGTAAATAAGCATAAGGTGCTGGCGACCTAGCCGAGAGATCACCAAATGCTGTGCATGGGTGAGCACTTAAAGTTAATTAGTAGGATTAGTAATAAATAGAATTAGTAATACTGTTTCTCTGCTAATAACCATTTGTGTATGTATGTATCTATATACGTACGAGTGTGTTTGTGTGTGTGTGTGTGTGTGTGTGTGTGTGTGTGTGTGTGTGTGTGAGACTGGTGGTCAACAGCTTGAAGAAATCATTCTGAGGTATTCATCGTCATTCACAATTGGCGATGGTACGAACAAATCTCTCCTCTATCCTATCATCTTCTTATATTTTTCTAACAAAAACAACAAAATTTTATTTATATTTCAACCTTAAATTATTGTTATTTCAAAAAGTATTATTCTTTATAAATGTTATAGATAAAACAAAAAAAAAGAAACTGCAAAAATATGGAAAACGAAAATTGTAAGACGAGCGACCTGTTTCAAAACAGAAGTTAACAGGTCTACAATTTGGCAATAAATAAATATACATTTCGAAGTTCCATGTGGAAAATAAAGAAATGAAGAAAGTGTGTGAGGACATTGAACGAGTAATTCATTACGCAAAGAGAGATGTAAACCTAATAGTCATGTGGTACAGGAATGCATTTGTAGGAGAAGGAGTAGAAGAAAGGGTTACTGTACTATATCGATTTGGTACTAGAAATGACAAGGCAGAAAGACTAATAGAGTTGTACAGAAAGCTTCAGATAATAACGGCGAATACTCTGTTCAAGAATCAGAAGAGAAGGAGGTCTACTGGGAAAAGGTTGGAAGATACGGGAAGATTCCAATTAGATTACACTATCCGCAGGTAGAGGTTCCCAAATCAGATACAGTATTGTAAGGGGTACCTATAAGCAGATATATACTCCTGGAAATGGAAAAAAGAACACATTGACACCGGTGTGTCAGACCCACCATACTTGCTCCGGACACTGCGAGAGGGCTGTACAAGCAATAATCACACGCACGGCACATCGGACACACCAGGAACCGCGGTGTTGGCAGTCGAATGGCGCTAGCTGCGCAGCATTTGTGCACCGCCGCCGTCAGTGTCAGCCAGTTTGCCGTGGCATACGGAGCTCCATCGCAGTCTTTAACACTGGTAGCATGCCGCGACAGCGTGGACGTGAACCGTATGTGCAGTTGACGGACTTTGAGCGAGGGCGTATAGTGGGCATGCGGGAGGCCGGGTGGACGTACCGCCGAATTGCTCAACACGTGGGGCGTGAGGTCTCCACAGTACATCGATGTTGTCGCCAGTGGTCGGCGGAAGGTGCACGTGCCCGTCGACCTGGGACCGGACCGCAGCGACGCACGGATGCACGCCAAGACCGTAGGATCCTACGCAGTGCCGTAGGGGACCGCACCGCCACTTCCCAGCAAATTAGGGACACTGTTGCTCCTGGGGTATCGGCGAGGACCATTCGCAACCATCTCCATGAAGCTGGGCTACGGTCCCGCACACCGTTAGGCCGTCTTCCGCTCACGCCCCAACATCGTGCAGCCCGCCTCCAGTGGTGTCGCGACAGGCGTGAATGGAGGGACGAATGGAGACGTGTCGTCTTCAGCGATGAGAGTCGCTTCTGCCTTGGTGCCAATGATGGTCGTATGCGTGTTTGGCGCCGTGCAGGTGAGCGCCACAATCAGGACTGCATACGACCGAGGAACACAGGGCCAACACCCGGCATCATGGTGTGGGGAGCGATCTCCTACACTGGCCGTACACCACTGGTGATCGTCGAGGGGACACTGAATAGTGCACGGTACATCCAAACCGTCATCGAACCCATCGTTCTACCATTCCTAGACCGGCAAGGGTACTTGCTGTTCCAACAGGACAATGCACGTCCGCATGTATCCCGTGCCACCCAACGTGCTCTAGAAAGTGTAAGTCAACTACCCTGGCCAGCAAGATCTCCGGATCTGTCCCCCATTGAGCATGTTTGGGACTGGATGAAGCGTCGTCTCACGCGGTCTGCACGTCCAGCACGAACGCTGGTCCAACTCAGGCGCCAGGTGGAAATGGCATGGCAAGCCGTTCCACAGGACTACATCCAGCATCTCTACGATCGTCTCCATGGGAGAATAGCAGCCTGCATTGCTGCGAAAGGTGGATATACACTGTACTAGTGCCGACATTGTGCATGCTCTGTTGCCTGTGTCTATGTGCCTGTGGTTCTGTCAGTGTGATCATGTGATGTATCTGACCCCAGGAATGTGTCAATAAAGTTTCCCCTTCCTGGGACAATGAATTCACGGTGTTCTTATTTCAATTTCCAGGAGTGTAGATTCAGATCACAATTTAATAGTGAGGAAAAGTAAGCTGAATTTTAAGAGACTAGCCAGGAAAACTCAATGCTCAAAGAACTGGGATACGGCAGTACTAAGGAATGAAGAGATACGCGTTAAGTTCTCCAAGACTACAGATACTGCCATGATGAATAGCTCAGTAGTCCGATCGTCTGAAGAGGAATGGGCACCCCTAAAATGGGTAGTCACTGAAGCTGGAAAGAAAAGCATAGTTACAATGAAGGTAAGTGCAAAGAAACGATGAGTAACAGAAGAAATGCTTCACCTGATTGATGAAAGAAGAAGGTACAAAAATGTTCAGAGAAACTCAGGAATACAGAGGCACAAGTCACTTAAGAATGGAAGCTAAGGTGAAGAGGCAGCATGTAAAATATAAAGAAATCGGAAAACAAATGATTGTTGGAATTACTGGCTCATCATGTAGAAAAGTCAAAACAGTATTTGGTGAAATAAAAGGAAGGGTGGTAACACTAAGAGTGCAACGGGAGTTTCAGTGCTAAGCGAAAAGGAGAGACCTGGAAGGTGGAAAGAGATTGCTGAAGGTCTGTATGCGGGGAAGACTTCTTTGACGACGTGATAGGAGAGTCAGGAGTTGATACGAAAAAGGCAGAGCTTTGAAAGATTTAAGATCAAATAAGGCAAAAGGAATAGATAACTGAGCCGTGGCGGCTGGCGCTATGGTGTTCTGCTTGCATCGCTGATATCGATATTCGGCTGTCTTGCTATCTTTGACTGCTCCCCCCAGCGGTTTTCCGGGTGAACGTGTGACGGGAGAGTCTCCGGTCGGCGTTCAACGAGCCAACGTGTTGAAAACAAGCCGGCGTCCCTAACAGTGGTGCGTGGTCCTCGCCGTGATCGCCACCCTTGTCTTTTGTCTTGCCGGATGTACGGTGCCGATCATTGGGCGCCTTGACGTGCAAAAGTGTGGGGGGTTCGTCGTATCACGCTGAACAGCTTCCCAGTTCGTAATTTGCAAGCTCCAAGTTAAGTATGACTTTTATTCTGTGTTGAACTAAGAAGACTGTTGAAACTTATTCTGGCATGGGTATCTGCCGGAGATGGTGCTGAACTTGGTTCCACAGTGGCTATTTTAAGGAGGCTGATGTTCCTCATTTCGTTTCTCATCATCTGTGGAGTGTGTATTTTAAGTGGTTTTCATGCATATTTTAACTTGTTTTAGGACATACTGACCGCTTTGGGACTGGTTGCCGTTGTGTACGCGCCCAGCAGCCGTAGAGTTAATGGTTAATCATTTGTAACGGCAGGAGTTGGTATGTTTATTTAATGTTGAATGTGCCTTAAGGCAGCTGGAAGTGATCTCTAAGTTTCCTACTAATTTACTGAGTGACGGGTAATGTCAGAGTATTGCTCCATAAGAATCTGGGGCCATGCTTATTATATATTACAGTGTGGCTCTGATTTGACCTTGTTTTCATTGCAATCTGTTTGTGCTACAAGCCATTTGTTAAGTCTGCTCGTTTCCTGGCGTCGGTGCGGCTATGGATTCTTGTCAGGACCGCTCATTGTGAGGCTGGTCGGACTATATATAAATATATACTGCCTGTGACTGAGCCTGTGCACAAGACGTGGGGAGTGAACGCCCGTATTGCCTGCTGGCCATAGCGTTATTGCTTCCAAATACTGCTATGGGCCTTAACGCTGTTCTCTGTTAAGTGCAATTTGGGAATCATTCCGAGTCATTACGTCCGTCAGTTAAGTGAGTCCATTTTGTTAATATTAGCGTTTCTGTAAGTTACTTTACTGGTTGAGTTATTACAAGCCATTCTTATTTTACACTTACGTTAATCATTTATGTATCTTTAATGAATGTGCAACTTTTTATTTTTCCTGTGTGCCAGTTTTGCGACCTTGGTTGGCCCACTTTGCATTTTTAGTATGAGCATGTTTCACTGTGGACCGTTATGTGGGCAGTTCGGTTTTATTAAGTTTTAGATCTTTGTTTTTTAAGCAAGTTGTGGTATTATGTGGCTGTGTAACTTTGGGTTGGAAGTGTATAGTGTTACTAGTCTTTTGAGATATGGTTAAACAAGAACTATTGTTTATGATTGATTATTCACCGTGCCTACTGTCTATGATTATGGCTGCGGACGCAAAATATGATTCTTATTCGTGTTTATGTAATTCAATTAAAGTGAAGATTTGTATATTGCATCATTAAGAGGGCAAATGTCCGAATTGAAGTTTATAATAAAGTCTGTTTTGAGTCAAATTAAAACTGTGAAACAGTCACAAGCTTTTCCATCACCAGTGATCCTGGGCTTCCTATTTACTTTAAATAACTGTAGTGAGATTGTAACTTTTGATTTTCTAAGGAATTGAGTAGTACCTTGGTTCAATAACATTCCATCGGAATTTCTAAACTCATTGGGGGGGGGGGGGGGCGGGGGGGGGGGGAGCGGCGGTGGGGGAGCAATGGCAGTAAAACGAATATTCACGTTGGTGTATTGAAAGTATGAGTCTTGCAATATACCGTCTGATTTTCGGAAAAACATTATCCACACAATTCCCAATATTGCAAGAGCTAACGAGTGCGAGAACTATCGTACAATCAGCGTACAGATTTTCTGAAAATTTGATATGTTCTGTAACACAAATACATCTTTTAAAAAGAGATAGCCAGTTGGAGCGGCTAAGAAAGTCCTGCAGAAAAAAGGTTTTTTTTTTTTCAAACAATAAAACTGAAATCAAAATTTCCTACAAACACTAACTGACCAAATTAAAAACGTAAAAAAAATTAAATACCTTGAGAGGATAATGTGAGCCAATGGTTTGGAAAAAGCGGCTACAGAGAAAAGGGAATATTCTGTAACGAAAGTCTTTTACAACAACAAAAAAAAAAAAAAACACCTGTCAAGAAATGCAAAAATAAGGCATTACGGTAAAGCAGTGATGCCAGAATGTCTATATGCAAGCTAGTATCTACCGTTAAACTGTAGTTTAGATAAATTAGAGATACTTGGAAGTCGAATCAATAGGCTCATGAGAAATTATGGAAGGTTGGGAATTACGTAGTAATGAGATAATTTATCGATACATGGAAAACATATTAGAAGCAATGGCTAAAAGAACACTGTTAATTTTTTTGAACATTTATGTCAAGTATAGGGCAATACAATAACAAAAAGGTCTTCATATATTTGAGGGATAAGAAGTTAATTAAGCTGGGTCCCAGAAATATACAAGTTTAGGAAAGTAGCATATAACCCGAAGAAACAGCAGACAAAGAAGCGTTTAGGGTAGAACTACTTAATACGGGACGTAGGTGAGTGAAAAAAAAAAAGAAACTAGTCTGAAGTGTTCAGAAAATGAAAGAATAATACACAGTGAATAGATGAAAGTGTTCTGGAAGAAAGGAAAAGAACAACGAAGAAGGAATTCGCATGTGGAGGAAAGAAAAAAAAGTTAAATAAATCTATACACAGTTATAACCCCTTTGTCGCTTTCGCCCCATCCTGTAGTAACTGCACATAAAGCGGCAGGCTGCACGATAAATGTTTAAAGGCAGTGCTCGCACCGTAAATTGTCAGTACGCTGCCTGTGCGCTATTCGCTGTGTCGGTAAAGTCGGCCCGCGGTGTTTACTGTGGACTAGCTGGCGTGTTGCGGGCAGCCTGCCCCGTAGGCGGTGCTATCGCAGGCAGGCGCGGGTCGCTTACGCAGCAGCTGACACAATCGCTATACGTCACGAGCGGGGCTGTGTGCGCGTTACTGCTGGCGACCGATACGACGCAGGCAAACACACCTGTCCGTCCACTGCCAGTTCACTTCTCTCTGTCTGAACTCGATATTCACACCACACTGCCTGCATGTTTGTCGAAGTAGGCTCAAAGTTCCCCATTTAACCGACGTTAACAATCAAACGTAGATAATAATACTTGATCTTTTCATAGTATTGAAGTTTTTGAAAGTGTCAGTATGTTTATTGTGATACCTACAGTATCCTCTGTCTTCCGTTATCTCTTTTCCCATTAGATTAAGGGTGTTTCTATAGACAGTGAAAGATAATAACTCACTACTAATTCCCCCTGATATTTTTATGGTTCAAATGGCTCTGAGCACTATGGGACTTAACTTGTGAGGTCATCAGTCCCCTAGAACTTAGAACTACTTAAACCTAACTAACCTAAGGACATCACACACATCCATACCCGAGGCAGGATTCGAACCTGCGGCCGTAGCGGTTGCGCGGTTCCAGACTGTAGCGCCTAGAACCACTCGGTCACACTGGCCGCTTGATATGTTTACTGGATTTTATTGTGCCTTCCGGCATCCTAGAGTTGCCCATTTTGTTTTTAGAACCGATATTCCTAATTACGTGCAATGCTTTTCCAACATCACAAGTAATAATATTTCCGCTGCGAAATTCCGATATCTTCTGTATCTCCCTCTTTCAGCTTTGTAGAAACCAGATTCAAAATTATATTTTCTCGGAGGGTAATATATTCTATAACCTTCCGACGTGCGTGTAGGACAGTATTATGTCATATTCCGATATTTAGGCTGTTAACTCTATAGCCACATTCAAACTGAGTTGCAGGCAGAATTTAAACAACTTGACCCAATACTGTTAAATAAAACGTGTTTGTGTCTGAGATAATACTGTCAGCAATAAGATAGAACTTCATGTATCTACGAGTAGAATAAAGCAAGTGCAGAATTGTAGACCCACAGTGCTTACGAATTACGTGTTTGATTATTAAAATGGATGTCACCTGTTGGAATGGCACGCAGTGAAATTTAAAAATAATTGTCCATCTGAGAGCGCTGACGTGAAATGAGTGGGCACTATGATTTATCGAGCTAGAAACCCCCCACTCCAGTGGCGGATCCAGGATTTTGTTCTACGAGAGGCTTGACCCAACTGAGCGTAGGCTATATGAAAGTAAACAATAATATACTGAAAAGCGCACATAATGTTATTTTGCTCATTTAACGCAAAGTGAGCCTCCTCGCATAATAATATTTTTACCACAATCCACCCAAATCATTTTAAAATCCACCACAATTCGCACCAGCCACTAGATGCAAAATCTGCACACTAGACAGGTACCCAAAACCACCAAATTGAGTGGAAAAAGTCTCTAACTTCGCAATACTAATCCAGAGTCCGATCCACAGCCAACCACACAACACCGACCGAAAGATCAACGAACTCAACCCAATAAAAAGTCACAAACTCGACTAATCATGTTTGTATGAATTTCATTAAGTATATACAAAATAATCAAAACGACGTATCTGCTGAATGCCACGCAATGAAGTTTGAAAACAACTATTCCTCTGAGAGATCAAATATGAAATGACTAGTTTCTATGATTTATCTAGCCAGAAACCCTCTCCTCCAGTGGCGGATCCAGGATTTTGTTTCACGACTGGCTTGACCCAACTGAGTGTAGGCTATTTGAAGGTAAATATTAATATACTGAAAAGCACACATAATATTATTTTTCTCATTTAACGCATAGCGAGTCTCCTCGCATAATAATAATTTAACCATAATCCATCCAAATGTTTTTAAAATCCACCATAATTCACACCGGCCAGTAGATGCAAAATCTGCACACTAGACAGGTACACAAAACCACCAAATTGAGTGGAAAAAGTCTAACTTCGCAATACCAATCCAGAGTCCGGCCCACAGCCAACCACACAACACCGACCGAAAGATCAACGAACTCAACCCAATAAAAAGTCACAAACTCGACTAATCATGTTTGTATGAATTTCATTAAGTACATACAAAATAATCGGAAAGATGTTCCTGCTGAACGTTGAGTCGACAATGATACACTTTCCTTTCAGTAAAAAAAAAAAAAAAAAAAAAAAAAAAAAAAAAAAAAAAAAAAAAAAAAAGAGAGAGAGAGAGAGATAGAGAGAGAACGAAGATCTCCTCGTCTACGTTTCGATGTCATTTTTCTGAAAATCTGACAAATACAAACAAAAGCACGACTTCACTTCAATTAAAAACCACTTGAACAGCGCATTCTATTGTGTCTAATTAAACAAATCATACAACAATGCCCTACGTGTACAGCAGGTCGGAACGCGCACTCGCAAACTGCACACACGTATCGGGCGGGCGGGTGGCAGTGGTTGTGGTGTGTGTATGTAGTTACGTTCCGAATTGGTGGCGCGAGATTTAAAAACTAGTCACATAGGCACATTCTTAGAGAAGTCTAAAATTTGAAAACATATTTCACCTACTTAAAAGGGATTACGTAGATATTAATGAAAATTGTTCTGTCGATAGTATAGTAGTAAAACAGCAGAATAATATCAAGTTTAATTTGAGATTTGTCACGGGTGGTCCATCATGCTTTTGACGGAAAGGGGGGGGGCGAGGGTTGGGAAGGGCTTGAGCCTCTTAGCACTCCCCTCCCCCCCTTTCCACCTGAATCCGCTATTGCTCCCATCTGTTCAGGAAGGTGATTGCATTTCCACAGCTTCCTTCATCTCTTATCCCCAATAGGATATAGCTGTGGCAAGTATAGCAAATTTCCCACAACCCCTGGAATGACACGTGGAAATTCAATGTTCAGCCACTGCAGGTTTGTTGGGCTGTAGAGGGCGGCTGAGCCACTGATGTTCAGTACACCATTCCTGTAATATTCGTATTGTTTGTCCTATGTACCTTTTACCACAATGACAAAAATTCATCAGCGTTTTGTAATAGCAGAGCATCGTGTAGAAATACAATCAGCAGAGAACCAGTTCAGAAAAGATGAGGGATTCCAGCTTTACGAAGCTTGGTAATTACTCGTTTCACGTCTGTGCTGTCATAGAGACAGTTGTTCCTAATCTTCAAGGCCTTCCATTCCAATAAATGACATTCATTTTAATAATCACAGTAATTCATAAGCACTGTTGATTTGCTTGCTTTGCTCTTCCTCTATTGTACTCATACACGATTAAATTTCTACATATATGAAGACAGTAACCTCGAAAGAACAGATACCATTGATGACCGTGCAGCTTCTCTAGAATAAATGACAATTAATTAAAACCCCCAACTGGCGACAGGTGTTGTTGATATACCTCAGTGGGGACAGCTGAAAATGTGTGCTCCGACCGGAACTCGAACCCGGGATCTCCTATTTACATGGCAGACGCTCTAGCCATCTTTTTTATCTATCTTAAATTTCTATCTATGATCGACACTGAAAAGAGGCAAGATGACTCGCTGTCAGAATTTAAATCACTTGACATACTTCTGTGGTGTAAAAGTATCTGCGTCGGACGTAAAACATTACAGCGAATAACCTTGAATGTAGCTATAAGCTACAATTTGGGAAGAAGAAATGAAACTATCCTTGACGTACACATAGAAGGTGATGGAGCAGTACACATTATCCTCGGATTCACCATCGATTTCTTTTTCTGGGTTGCAGTAGCTTCTTTGACGTCTCCGGATTAGGACTGCTGATATTTTTACAAATATCAGAAATCAGATTTATCGATATTTAAGAAAATATCGTTATCGGCACTTTCGATATATAGAGAAAAGTATTTCGGTTATCTACGCAAAAAGGTCGGCATGCCTGTCTATAAAAATATCGGCTTCACACTCTAAACAGAATGCCAATTTTAGTGCTGTGCATTTAAATATTGATTTATTGTTAGATATTCTGTACACCAACAAGCTATCAGCCTGACTACCTCCCTCAGAGCAGGAAACGATGCACGTTCACGCTTGGCGACAACCACTTTGCCAACAATGGTAACTGCATGTAAGTGGCACAATAAAAGATTTTCCTCGTTTGGTTTCGTCACATACCGAATCTCTCCGGAATACTTCATATAGAGTACCTGTTTTTCGATTTCTGCCTACGCCAGCGACCTAGCAATTGTAGTGTCAAAACTGGGTGGCGAAGTTGAACGATGCAGTTTCTGTCGGTAGCACCGAACGCCGATTACATCAGCATTTCCCCTCAAGTGTCTCCATCACTGCAATGACCAATCTTGTCGTTTAGATTTTTGTTCATTATTTTCAGCAACTGTTTTTGAAGAATGCTAATGTGTAGAAATAGCACACAATTCACTTTAATTTTTTTTTAACGGAACGGGTGTGCTATTTCTTGACATCGGGAATAGTGGTAAGATTCCTTCACACAGTGAAAGTAAAATTACGCTCTACAACAATTTTACACTAATAATTTGAAATATTTATCGAAATTTGCATAAAAATTATATAAAATAAAAGGGTCAGCCGTCGATACTGTCATTTCAGTTTCGATGTACCGATATATCGTGGGAAAGAATGTCACCCATATATATATATATATATATATATATATATATATATATATATATATATATATATATAATTTGAAGTTACTGGTAAGTCGATATATTTTGTCAACAACCATGTTTTGGATAGCAATTTTCGGGCCTGGTGATAAAAACAAGAGCTGTGAACGGGGTGTAACGTTTATGCCACATTTCAGCCCACGTTTTCTCGTACCCTAGATCAGGGGTCTCCAAACTTCTTAGTCCGCTGGCCACATTGACTCCTCCACGAAGTCGTAAGGACCAAGATCTACCTAGTCGGATTAAAGCACCCTAGCACTCCATGATCACCGTAATGTAAGGCTAAAGGAAAGATGAAATCATAAAAATCTAAGGTTGTGGGAATAGCTAGCACTGAAACGAACTACGATTTTTATTTAATTACATAATTTTGATTGGTGGACGTACCTGACCGAAATTCTGGCGAATTTCACCCACAAAAAAGTATGTCACTGCACATTCTTCACGACACCGTCCTGCAAAGTTAATGAAATCTCAAAATCATTGTTAGCAATACTACTACTGCAAGACGTAACAGAGGTAGAGTATGTCAACGCATTGTTATTTCAAGCGGCGCAACAATAAGTTTAGTTATGTTGTCTTGTAGCGAGTAGCAGAGCCAGTGTCGCGGTGTATCGGTCGCGATAGAACTCAATTGTTGGCAGTATAGGTACCACCTCAGATATTTGGCGGGCCGGATACCGGGGATGTCCAGCCAGCTAACTCAGGCCGGTTTGCCGGCCCTCGCGGGCCGCTTTCGACCCGCGGACCGTAGTTTGGAGAGCCCTGCAGTAGATGAAAGCTCAAGCTGTTATTAAGTTAGTGAGCTAGCTAGAGGTTTAGATCGCCACATTCCACAAGTAACAGATGGCCAGACAGCGTGAGAAAGATGACGCATCTTAATAGAAAGATTACAGAGAGCAGTGATTCACTTACGAGGTGTGCTGACAAGGCACATAATTTTTATTACACTACTGGCCATTAAAATTGCTACACCAAGAAGAAATGCAGATGATAAACGTGTATTCACTGGACAAGCATATTATACTAGAACTGACATGTGAATACATGTTCATGCATAGGTCCTGAGAAATCAGTACCAAGAATAACCACCTCTGGCCGTAATAACGGCCTTGATACGCCTGAGCATTGAGTCAAACAGAGCTTGGATGGCGTGTACAGGTACAGCTGCCCATGCAGTTTCAACACGATACTATAGTTCGTGACGAGCAGTGACTGGCGTATTGTGACGAGCCAGTTGCTCGGCCACCATCGACCAGGCGTTTTCGACTGGTGAGAGATCTGGAGAATGTGCTGGCCAGGGCAGCAGTCGAACATTTTCTGCATCCAGATAGGCTCGTAGAGGACCTGCAACACACGGTCGTGCATTTTCCTGCTGAGATGTAGGGTTTCGCAGGGATCGAATGAAGGGTAGAGCCACGGGGCGTAACACATCTGAAATGTAACGTCCACTGTTAAAAGTGCCGTCATTGCGAACAAGAGGTGACCGAGACGGGTAACCAATGGCACCCCATACCATCACGCCGGATGATACGCCAGTATGGCGATGACGAATATACGCTTCCAATGTGCGTTCACCACGATGTCGCCAAACACGGATACGACCATCATGATGCTGCAAACAAAACCTGGATTCATCCGAAAAAATGACGTTTTGCCATTCGTGCACCCAGGTTCGTCGTTGAGCGCACCTTCGCAGGCGCTCCTGTCTGTGATGCAGCGTCAAGAGTAACCGCAGCTATGGTCTCCGAGCTGATAGTCCATGCTGCTGCAAACTTCGTCGAACGTTTCGTGCAGTTGGTTGTTGTCTTGCAAACGTCACCATTTGTTGACTCAGGAATCGAGACGTGGCTGCACGATCCGTTACAGCCATGCGGATAACATGGCTGTCATCTCGACTGTTAGTGATACGAGGCCGTTGGGTCCAGCACGGCATTCCGTATTACCCTCCTGAACCCACCGATTCCATATTCTGCTAACAGTCGTTGGATCTCGACCAACGCGAGCAGAAATGTCGCGATACGAAAAACCGCAATCGCGATAGGCTACAATCCGACCTTTATCAAAGTCGGAAACGTGATGGTACGCATTTCTCCTCCTTACACGAGGCATCACAACAACGTTTCTCCAGGCAACGCCGGTCAACCGCTGTTTGTGTATGAGAAATCGGTTGGAAACTTTCGTCATGTCAGCACGTTGTAGGCGTCCCACCGGCGCCAACCTTGTGTGAATGCTGTGAAAAGCTAATAATTTGCATATTACAGCATCTTCTCCCTGTCGGTTAAATTTCGCGTCTGTAGCACGTCGTCTTCGTGGTGTAGCAATTTTAATGGCCAGTAGTGTATCTACAGTACATAACTTTTATTGTCAACTTTTAATGTTTGACTTTTTGTACCAGAAACTAACTATCCTGAACACCTTACCCAAATTGCCAGTTTTCTGACTAAAATTTTAGTTAGCCTAAATGCGTGTGCAAGGCTTAGTCAGAAATTTCATGTAATGTTATTAATGATTGGGGGATTAGGTCGATCAAATACAGTAACTCTCTGAGCAGAGAGGTACGAAATTGTCAGCATATATCTCAGAGAGTCTACATCTAGCTTTCTAAAGGGCAACACGTATGTTCTGTGCGTGGTTAATATTTTCGAGTAAGTGATTTAATGTTTGAACCTGCCTCGGAAAAGGGAATGATTATGTAAGTTCTGGTAACGCCATGGAAACAGTGTGGATATCGTTTTTGTGTATTATCATGGTTCTCAGTAAGTTGTAATTCGATTCCATAACCGTTAAGGCAAACACTAATTGTAGACTCACTATTAAATTCTGTTTATCTCAAGAACTCATTTCCTGATTTGTAGATTGAAGCAATAAATCACGTGGTATCGAAATATTTCAAACGTGTCATTGCAGAGACGTCAAAATGTTGCTACAAATCATTCTCAATTCACCATCTATTGAACGCATGTTAGGACCGACAGAGAGGACATCCAACGGGGATATCGGGACAACTTTAGAAGAAGCGAAGTAGGTACATATCCTTCGGTTGAACACGGGAAAACTACTATAGCACGTGCTCACAAAGTGCTTAACGGTGTCCTCCACCTGCAAAAATTCGTTAAGTGCATTTCACGCTATTAGGCAGGAACATTCCATCTCTTGTCTTCATTAATTAGTTAAGAAGGGGGGCGAAGCGCTAGAGGTGGTTTTGAGTTTCTCGTAATGTTCGAATAACTATTGTTCAGCAAACCATAATACTAGTGGTAACAGGGTGGGAAGTCATTTCTATGGTTGAGTGGACGAAAAGTTTGTAACGGAAATGTTGACTCTTATCCTTGGTACTGGCATTGTTGCATGGATATATGTTCTTGTAATGGAGTACTATTAAAGACAAAATCTTGCTGAGCCGTCGATATGGGTGCGACCTTTCAATCTGAGTACATTTCCCATGAAATCAATCAAAAGAATGAACTTCTTGTGTAAGAAAACAGCACCCAACATTTTTCGTCACAAGTACGGATATCGCTTTGAATCTTACTGTTTTCGCGAAGCTAAACGTAGCTACGATATCGACTGTTGCATTGGTGTAGGATGGCCGCGTCTCGTCGTCAGACTAATCACCTCCATCTTGTCTGATGAGGTTCGAAACGACTCTTGCACTTGACCATTTATGTTCTCTGTGTTGGTCGGGAAATGCATTTCACACGCACCCCCAACACAGTTAACGATATCTGTGCGTTACCTTGAAACTGTATAAATCTCGAAGCATACAACATGAGAAAATTTATGAGACAGATCTCGAATCGGCAACGGTCAGATGAAGTTTTTGGTTCGCTCTTGTCCTAATCGGTGTCGGTGCTGAGCTTGCCACTATTATACGAGCACCGATGTTAACAGTGTTACCACCTGAAAATATACTTTCTATGGAGCTTTTTTCTGATTTTAGGCCTTAGTAAAATGTTTATAAGAATCGAATTCTTATTATCCAGAGAACTGAAGCACTGTTAACAGCGTTATCACTGGTCTGCCCTTTTCATCATGTACCGAGCGCGGTGGACTTGCGTTCAGGAGGACGACGGTTCAAAGAGCGTCCGGCCATCCTGATTTAGGTTTCCGTGATTTCCATAAATCGCTTCAGGCAAGTGACGGGATGGCTCCGTGGATTGGCACGGCCGACATCCTTCTCCGTCCTTCCCTAATCCAATGGGACCGATGACTTCGCTGTTTGGTCCCCTCGCCCAAATCAGCCAAACAACCAACAATCATACACATTTGCACCATCATTTTAAATACTCGCCGCCTTTGATTTAATCTTTCGTTGAATCCCTCGTTTAGGCCCATAAACCAAGCACAACTCTTGATGAAATTCAGCAGCTGAGGACCCATTTACGAACTGAAATCAGCACCTTTTTCTTAACTAGCTAGAACAGAGATTTTCGAAGGCACTGTTAAACTACTGCACCAAAGCAATGGCTTCTTTAGCTTCGTAAGCAATCCATAGTTAACGCTCAATTCCGGTATCTTTGTCATTAGCTCCTTTTTCTTTCTGTTACGTCTGATTTTTTTTCTGGCCAACGTTCTTGCCACAGTGGTGACACAGCGTCCCGTCAGGTCACCGAAGTTAAGAGCTGACGTGCTTCGCTAACACTCCGATGCGTCACTAACCAGGTCGGCCCAGTGGCGTTGGCAAGCTGGGTGCACTAAGGCATTGTGAGGCCAATTGAGAAGCTACTTGATTGAGAAGTAGCGGCATTGGTCACGTGAACACAATGGTCGGGAGAGCGGTGTGCTGAACACATGCGCCTACGTATCCGCATCCGTTGACGCCTGAGGATGATACGGTGGCCGGTCGGTACCGTTGGGCCTTCAAGGCCTGTTCGGACAGTGGTTTTTGTCCACGTCTTTGGTTTTTGACACGGGGCTGACGAAATAAAATTGTCCCATAGAATAAACTGCTGGACGAGATACGTGAAGTACCCTCAATACGTGGTCGTAAATCAACGCAGTTTCGTACATGTACACAATATCGACGGGAATGTAAACGAATTGCCACCAGAGTTTGGTATTGACCTTGTTTAACGTTTGTTAACAGGCTTTGCCGGGTATATAACATTCGTGAACAGCATCAGACGAATTATCATTATGAGGGATGGGTCGACACCCCCGGGATAACAAGGCCGCCCAGCAGTGTTAGTGACGTCACACTAAGCGGCCCATAGCCGACGCAGCAGTCCACGGACACCTCCGTACAGACGCGCCTGATGCTAACGATCTTCTGGCCGTCACACAGAAAGGAGCGAACTATAATTCGAACCAAAGACCAAATTATATATATTCTCGTAAACAGCATAAAGGTTCATAACGAAATACCGATTACATATACGGGCAGGAATAGGTTCTAGAACTCCTCTGAAAAGTGTTTATCTTCAGTACCAGAATGAACATCAAATTGTCACGTTTTCTAAATATAAAAGCACTTTGTTAGTAACAGACAGCAATAATGAGACTTGCAGTTGGTGATTTCTACGTGGAAAAGGAAATAAGCTGTAGAGAGATTGAAAATGGTAAGTAAAGAGAGCCTCAGCCTCTTGCTCACATTCTTGCATGTAATGCACTTGGTTGTTTTTCATTTCCTTACCTTTCATAACATTTTTAATATTGTTTCAAGAAGTGTATCTTCAATAGCAGAGTGAACTTCAAATTGTCAGGCTTTTCTTAAAGGAAAGAGCAGTCCCTTAGTATCACAGTGCAAGACAGAATCTTGTGTTCAGTGATGTCTATGTTAAAACGAGAATATTTGATATCTATCTTTTGTTTCCATTCTTTATTACTGGGGATACACTTGTAAAAATTGTTGAAAAGAGCTGTCACCATGAACATATGAGTAAATTCGCAATAGTCATGTGTTTTATGAGATAAAGCGAACTCTTGTTACCTTATTGTAAACGAAAGTTGTGAGGGTTTTGCTATGTATGACAGCGTTTAAGATAATTTGCTTTCAGCTTGAAAATGTTAAGTCCTGCTTTGGCATTTGTCACCACCTGTATGCGAGTTTTAAAGCTAAATAGTGTTCTGACAATTATAAAATAGTGGCAAAGTTTCTCAATCGATTAAACTTATTCGTGCAAGTATATGTAATCGGTATTTCGTTATGAACCTTTATGCTGTTTACGAGAATATATATAATTGGGTCTTTGGTTCGAATTATAGTTCGTTCCTTCTGTATGACGGACAGAAGATCGTTAGCATCAGGCGCGTCTGTACGGAGGTGTCCGCGGACTGCTGCGTCGGCTATGGGCCGCTTAGTGTGACGTCACTAACACTGCTGGGCGGCCTTGTTATCCCGGGGGTGTCGGATAGGTAGACGCCACGCATCCGTGTGAGACAGCATTATCAGCAGGTCACAGAGTGTGAAAGGGGCGTCATTGTCGATATCCATTTCGCGAGTAGGTTGTTCTTGTGGAGCATTCGGATTTGACAGTAGCCCGATGTTGGGTTACATGGGACGTGATGGCAGGTTTATTCGTCGGCAAGATGCCCGTAGAGAAACACTGACCATTGTGCGCTGTCGTCATAAAAGCACAATATAACCCCTTCACATCAGCGCCCGTCATCTGAAAAGAAGTAAAATTCTGCATTTTGTGTCATCCCGCACCAATGGTCAGAAACTTGGAGAGTCCACGCAGGATACGAAGGCCGATGCGCAGTTATCAATTTTCATCCAAATTGCTGGGTGAGTACTTTCGTTTGTTCAGAAGGAGAAGCCGACGGTGTTTACCACCTTTCGGCCTGTCGATGATGACAGAACTGAGGCACATGCCCTACAATGTTTCTCAAATGAATTTAAGGAAACCATGCTGTAAAAAAAAGCAATTTTGCGCTACTAATAGTTCTTCATGTCAAATTCATGATTATGTGACCATCATTTCATTAATGGTCATAGTTATTGTGGTACGGTATTTACATGAAAGTGAGACACTCCGGGAATTACGAAGTCTGGAAGGTAGGAGACGAGATACTGGCAGAAGTAAAGCTTTGAGGACGGGGCCTGAGTTGTGCTTTGGTAGCTCAGATGGTAGAGCACTTGCCCGCGAAAGGCAAAGGTCCCGAATTCCAGTCTCGGACCGCCACATAGTTTTAATCAGCCAGGAAGTTTAATATCAGCGCACACTCCACTGCAGAGTAAAAATCTCATTCTAGGATTACGAAAAAGTTTATAATGGAAAACAGGGGTCGCTATGATTTTCCGTTGGGTGAATATTACATAATATGTTGCTGTGAATGAAATATAGCTAACATACAGGATTTTTCTATAGACTTGGCGGATGTCTCAACCTGTCACCAATCTCGAGAAAATTGATATGACGTAGCACGTTTATGTAGTACGATTGCACCGCGCCAGCGATAAGACCGGAGCGAAAACCCACAACGTTCCTCATACTTCACAAACGATTTGAGATATCGAAAACAGATTTCGGCAAATGATACCATGCAAAGAGCAGAGTATTTTTCCGTGTGTTTATTACGCGAAATTTCATTACCTACCATGTTATTCCACAAACTACAGACTTTTTTAGTGAAAGAATTTAATTTTTAAGGGCCATCGATGGCTATGAAACGAGAAACGCTATAGGTTTGGGAACAAAATAATTGAAGACATTACATGTTTACTTTGTAGAGAGGATGCGCTTTTTTATAAGTTAATGACCCAAATTTTCCTTTAGTTCGTCACTTTTTTTTTGTCATTTGTCTTCTGACTGGTTTGATGCGGCCCGCCACGAATTCCTTTCGTGTGCTAACCTCTTCATCTCAGAGTAGTACTTGCAACCTGCGTCCTCAATTATTTGCTGGATGTATTCCAATCTACGTCTTCTTCTACAGTTTTTGCCCTCTACAGCTCCCTCAAGTTCCATGCAAGTCATTCCCTCATGTCTTAACAAATGTCCTATCATCCTGTCTCTTCCCCTGATCAATGTTTTCCACATATTCCTTTCCTCTCCGATTCTGCGCTGAACCTCTTCATTCCTTACCTTATCAGTCCACCTAGTTTTCAACATTCGTCTGTAGCACCACATCTCAAATGCATCCAGTTTCTTCTGTTCCGATATTCCCACAGTACATGTCACTACCATACCATGCTGTACTACAGACTCAGAAATTTTGATTTTATCCATACTGGATCAGAGGTTGTGGTTGTGAATGTCAATGTTAAAAAATATATCGGCTCAACCACTTGTTTATAGTGTAAAACATTAAGACTGACGCGTTTCGGAAGTCAAGCTTCCACCATCAGAATAATAAAAAGTGAAAGAATCTGTTACAACTCGCTAAAATGGAATATGCACCAGGCACAATAAAATTGATAGTAAAATTAAAACATCGTGGCTACTTCCCTTCTTGCAACCGTGTCTTTCAAGGTGCATCTCCACATAGTCGTCAAAATATAAAAAACTCTAAAATGGTGTCGCCTATGGTGTTCAATATCTAACCACATGGCTCTCTCCTCTATCGTCGTAAATCACCCGTGCGTCTTCATTGGTACCACACACCACGTAGCCAAACACGACACTGAAACGCGAGTGAGATCACGAGCAAGTAAACAAGGAAGTCACAGAGATGTCCATACAAACAGATAACGTACACATGTTCCAAGGACCTCATGAAATGATGGTATCCTGCCTATTTCTAAAAATGTAGTTACTAAAAGAAACCAGTGAAATGTTTGAAAAAGTTATTTGTATCACCAGTTAGCTGTTCATTCAGTGTGTTCTGATTATCCACGCTATGTATCGTAATTTCCAGCTGTTCTAGTAGATCCAGCTTTTTGCCATTGTCCTGTCTATGTAAAATAACGAGATCCTGATCTATTCCCAACATGGGGTGTCCCGTTTCCCAAATATGCGTGGCTACAGTTGACTTTTCGAAATTATTAAGCCGGAAAGCATCGCTATGTTCTTTGTAACGTACTTTAAAGGACCTACCAGTTTGGCCTACATAGCTTGCCTTGTACGTGTTACACTGAATTTTATCGACCCCACCTCTCTCATATTTATCGCTTTCCTGCTGTAAATTATTTCTTAGTTTAAATCGCAGCGTATTATTGGTCTGAAAAGCGGTATCAAATTTAAAAGGTTTGAAAATGTTAGCCACTTCTTGCGAAATATCATCGAAGTATGGTATTGTGACTCTCGTAATATTATTTGCGGTATTCTTCCTTGCATTCGCGCGCTGTTTCTGTCGTATTAATGTATTGACAACGTTTTGGTGATATCCGTTAGCTGTGGCTGGTTGTTTCACGACGTTCAGCTCAGTCATTCTGCCTTCTTCATTCATAGGGACTCTAAAGGCTCTATCTATCAAAGATCTAAAAGCAGAAAGTTTGTGGCTATTAGGATGTCAGGAATTATTTTGTATCAACACATCATTAGTGGTTGGTTTCCTAAATATTTTAGAAACATGCCTACCATTTTGTTTTCTAATACTTAGTCGAGAAATTGCAGTTCACCATTTTGCTCTTCTTCCACGGTGAATTTAATTTTACCGTGCATCACTGGGATTAGCAATGGTCGCAATCAATAGCAACTAAAGTCTGCTTCTGGCCGCAGAACAATCGTCTGAATCGATGCATGTCTCTTTGACCGAGGGTATCCGCAAACCTGATCTCCATCGCCACATTAATGACCAAGTCCCGCAACCGGAACGCGCCAGCAACTACCTGTGGATGCTTCATCTAAATCTGCAAATCACACTAAGTGCCTGGCAGAGGGTTCATCGTACCACCTTGACAACAATTCTCTATTATTCCACTCTCGAACAGCACGCGGAAGAAATGAATACCTATATCTTTCAGTGCGAGCTCTGATTTCCGTTATTTTATTATGAGATTTCGTTTCTCCCCATGTAGGTCGGCGTCAAAAAAATATTTTCGCATTCGGAGGAGAAAGTTGATGACTGAAATTTAATGAGAAGATCCCGCCCGCAACGAGAAACGCCTTTGTTTCAATGATGTCCACTCGAAATCCTGTATTATGTCCGTGGCACTGTCTCCCCTATTTCGCTATAACGCAAAACGTGCTGCTCTTATTTGAACTTTCTCAGTGTACTCAGTTAATCCTATCTGGTAAGGATCCTACACCACTCAGCAGTACTACAAAAGAGGACGGACAAGCGTAGTGTAGGTAGTCTCCGTAGTAGATCTGCTGCATCTTCTAATTGTTCTGAAATTAAATCGCAGTTTTTGGTTCGCCTTTCGTACAACATTTTCTATGTGTTCTTCCTTCATTGCAGCTGGTGGACTTCGGTTAAACGTTGCTCAGCCAACGCGCAGACCTCCGATTATTGAGATCATGTGTGACAATAGTATTCCACGGACAGGACATCTTCGGAGCGAGCAATTTCCGGTCTGTCAAAGCCACGAGAGAAAGAAAGTAGGCAATATGCGTGTCACGCGCGTTGAGGTGCACCCTCTCGTCCGCGGCAGGACAGTGTTTGTTCCAGAGAACGTACAGCCATCGGCGCGTACCTAGAACAAAAATACCTTGTTCTTTTGATAGCGGAAAAAGGTAACACTACATGTGGATTGTATTAACAAAATGAATTCTTCACTTAATTAAAACCAGATGATCGAAAATTACTGCACCACCAGTGGGATAAAACGTAAGACCCTCTCACTTTTTATAAAAAACACGCTTCCTGAAAATGCTGAATGGTGCCTGTTAAGTAGCCTCCCCTCTTCAACAACATTCTTACTTTACCACGTGGAGTAGTATTACGGATATTTTGAAATTTTGTTTCTATAACCAGCATCGACAATACACATTTGTGATCTTTTGGGTGTGTCTGTAATATTTCGGGAACCTGTGATCACGCGTTTCCGGGGAAAGGGACAAAAATCGCTTAGATGTTCTGAAAGCATGTTACCCAATTACTTTCAAACACACACTCATTCCGGGAGCAGTGTGGAGACAGCTGGCAGGTGTTAAAGCGGTTGCCGCGAGCTTGCAGTTTCTTAGCAACGTTTTTCCTTTTTTTGCTGTGATCGAAGAGGTTTTTCGTATACGAAGACTTACCATTAAATCATTCGTAAGATACTCAAAGCTACAGACGTATTTTCATAGATTTCTTTCTACTTGACGTACTATAAACCGCGGAAGTGGACATGTATTTCTACGCACATTGTTGCTAACGATTTGTGTATTTGTGAACGTAGACAGCAACCTGGTTACAGAATCGAATTTTTGTCACTTAATCCCAAATAATGTACTAGTATTTCAGTCGTTCTTTCCCTTAATTTAGTTCATTCAATCATTTAGTATAAAAAACTGTGGAATTGATATCAGTGATTCTGTTGTGCTCGAATCGTCTGATTACCTGTCCTTGTGATTCCAAGCGCTCAAATGTTTCAACGCTCTTACGGTTTTGTGTCAATTAACGCAATTCAAATACGATCTCTCATTTCTATATTCCTGATTCATTTATAGAGTATTAGCGCAGCGCCCGTTGCTTCGCTTGCGTAAACTCTATGGTCTGCAAAGATTTTTTTGTTTTTATTTAATCAAATTTTCATGTTGTTTACAGATTGCAACACCTCCCAAGTTTTTCACGATAATTAAAGCCGTATAAGCATGGCCTTTTCCGAATGTATTTCTGACCAAAACTCTGTTCCGGTAGCTGTAGTCCAAAGTTTTTGTTAATCATGGTTTTTGAATTCTTATAGAGATAGCAACTTCATCCCTTAGCAAATTTTTTTTTTTTCATCTAACGGAGAAGTTAAACACCAGTTTTCATAAATTTAGCTTTAAACTGTTTTTAATGCAACGAAATATTTTCTTAAAAGTTTTCATCCCGTATTGCACTTCCTTAAGGCCTGAATCGCCAGAAACATTGGAACACATATTTTTTTAACATTTCTAACCGAGAAATCAAACGCAAATTGTTACAGGCGTATCCTCAAAAATCCTTTAGTAGTTATTTGGCAATTATTTATTTTCAAAAAACTTTCATCCACTATTTTACCCCCGTAGTGGTTGAATTTCCAAAAATGTTTAAGCACGTAATTTTTATTTTTTTACTGAGAAACCAAATACCAAATTAATAAAATTTTGGAATTAGAATTACGAAAACCTCTAAATCCAGTATTCCCTTAATAGCGACATACTTTCAAAAAGTTTCCATCCCCTATTTCATCCCCTTTTCGGACAATCCCTTCTTCCTTCTTAAACGATGCCTGCAGTATAGGATCCACACTCACTCCTAACTGCAAGTTTCTAAACTTTAGCGCTTTGAGTCGGTGTATCAGTCTCACCCTGTTTCAGCCCCTTAGGGGTTGAATTTCCAAAACCGGTGAAATACTTGTTTTTTCATCTCTAACCGCGAAGCCAAACTACATTTTTCAAAGATTTAGCTTTAAAAATGATTTCGCAATGAAATACTTTCATTAAACGTTTCACCTCGTATCTCACCCATCTAGGGGTTGAATTTTCAAAAATAGTGACTTGTGTATGGTTTATTTCTAGCACAGAAGACAAATACAAATTTTCATGCATTTAGCTTCAAAAATGATTGCAAAATAAAGTATTTCCATAAAATCTTTCATCCCCGTTTCACCTCCACAGGGGTTGAAGTCCAAAAACAGTAGAACACGTAATTTTTAATTCTAACCGACAAGTCAAATACCATTTGTCACAAATGAAGCTTTCAAAGTCCTTTAGTAGTTCTTTAGTAATTATTTATTTTCAAAAAAACTGTCACCCACTGTTTTAACTGCTTAGTGGTTAAATTTCCAAAAATTCTGAAACATGTATTTCTTTATTTGTGAGAGAGAAAGCAAATACAAATTTTTGTTGGTCCAGCTTTAAAATTGCCCTTCTACCTGGCTGTCATCGGCACCATTCAGTAACCGCCGCGACTCACCGTGGATCCATGGAACTGCTAGCTGATAAAGCGGAGTAACATTCTGTAATCTTCGTGTTAATTGGTATCATTGCCTACCCGACCTCGTAATTATTTTCTGGTTTGTACTCGACCCTCAGAGTTTTACCCGGTCGGCTGTTTCGTCGAAAATATAGAGCGTAGTATTGTACTAAGACACTGGTTGTCTTTCAAAAATTCGGCCGTTACTATATGAGCTTTCTTTATTGTTTTCTGGTTTTTACTCGACCCTCAGAGTTTTACTCGGTCGGTTCGCTGGCCGTAAATATATACCGTAGTATTTTACTAGACACTAGTTATCGTTTGAAAATTTGTTCTGATATTGTATTGCTTCCTTTCTAGTTTATACCCGTTCATTAATGTTTTAATGAATTAGGTTCTGGTCGGAAATAAAGTCGGAACAATTGTACCAAGGCACAGGTAGCCATTAAACAAACAGGGGTCGAGTGGTTAGATTCAGATGTTAACCGGTTCAGGTTCTTGATTGTAATTATACCTGAGATAATCTGAACTACCTGTTGTACTAAGCTGTGCGTTCCTGTCTTTGGAAGACGGGGTTACTAGTGGTGTATTTTAACTGAATCTTGTGGTTCCATCGATTGAGTTCTCTTGAATAAAAAAAATTTAAAAAATCACCTGTTTGACTAATTGAAACACTCTTGCCATCAATATTACTTATAGGTTTTCATGGGTTGCAAAAGAGCATTTAATAAGTGAAACTGTGTCCAGCGCGGTAGTAAACACCGATAACGGGAGGGCTGCAGGTCTGGGTCCTTGTAATTATTGTCATGTTGTTTTTGTTTTGATTTCTCTTGTAAAAGCTTATTCATCTCACAAATTTCTTAATTTGTAAAGGAAACATATTTATGATTATATAATGTTAAATAAACAGGTCGTGTGAAAACAAAGTTACATTGGTGGGTTCTCCCACGTTTTTCCTTAATACCAGTAAATACCACGTCTCACAAAGAATTACATGTTTAGTAGGAGTTGGCAAAAAAGCCAATACCAAAATTTTTCGAACTGAATGTTTTACTGTTTTGATTACCCTACTGCGTCAGCCTTGCATTGAACAGTGAACAACTAAAAGTTACTCACAAAAACAGTTCATATATTACTCGGATCTTGTGATTGTTTCTTCACATTCACTATGATAAACATTCCTGTACTACGTCTGGTATCTTTCCGTTGTAAATCTGATGTAGGCTCCTTCTGATCATGTTACTCTCTCGTCTATCACTGACATTAATAGATGAGTTATTTGGGTCGTTACAGAGTTGTTGTAGGGTATACCTTCTTTATACCAGGGCAAGATAGATGTATCAGCCATTAGTGAAACTATTTGGTAAAGAGAACTCACCCGCTTACAATGTCATCAATGAAATTCGTCCGAGTGCTGCTGTTCCGCCAACATTATCCATGAATCACTTCACGTTGTGAAGGCCCTCAAGGAATAATTATGTGTATTAATATTCCAAGCAGTCAAATCACTTGAGATGTATTGGGCAATAATTGTATCTCCTTGCTTAGCTAAAAATTAGAATTAAGAATGAATTTATTCTTCTAATGAATGTGGCTCCCTGTCAGCCTCTCGTCCTTCCTACAATCTGTTAATATACTTTCAGTGGTATGGCACATAGAAATCACAGAAGAAATGATTGACAGTGGAGGAAAGCAACGACACTATTGTTTCTCAGGGTTTAGCTATAAAATAAAAGCACTCCATAGCTGCAGCCAGCTATGGGTTTGACGAAAGCAGCTGTCACACCCTTTTCAGAAATGTCAGGAATTTTGAAGAATTTTCTTTTATTACAGTAGAGTCTTGCTGCTGCAACTAAGCGTGTCTATAACAGCACTCGCCTCTCAAACTCTCTCTCTTCTATTAACGACAATAAGTCCAAAGTAATCTTGTACTCTTACAATAGTCTACGCACAGCTGATGCAGCGAGTGAGCAGCGGGTTAGTGAAGACCAACACGATCCGTCGTGTTAGAGCAGCTGACATGCTGGAGTTGAAAATTCCTGCCAATCAGGAGCCGATTGTACTCATCTGTAACGATTCATTTCAAGGAACTGTGCCGCTTATAGCTGTCTGAAATAGCTGGGTTTTGCATGCAGTCATACTGATGCAACTGGACGGAACTGTATCTACGGTATCGAAATTTGACTGATGCTGCTGAGGAACGAGTGGACGCCATTTGTTCACTGAGAGTCTTCGGGAAATATACAATATATGAGTAACCAAAGACGTGCCAGGATGGTCGCTTATGTGGGTTGGAGGGGGAAGGCTGAAGGAGGTGGAAGAGGGGGATGCTGTCTGGCATTCTCTGGATACAATAGTCCAGGTAAATAGGACCTGTGACTGTTGCGGTGACAGTCCAGGTCGGTATAAACATGATGAAGGCTCGTATGCCCCAACAACATAATGCAGGGGTTGCTTGTCCCTGGACAAAGTTTCCAAAAGTGGCTGCAAGAAAGTGAAAAATATATAACAGAAAAGTCGATGGAGCGTAACCCAACTGCACTTATTTAGAGCACCTTCACCGGAATGTTCGCTAAGCCAATTGTTTGCCAACCAATTTTGAATACATGCTGAAAATATGACAGTAAACCATGCGCACGTAGCTGAAAGTCGCTAACAAACGTTGCCTCAACATTGAATACTAGGCAGGGGACCATAATAACATGATGTGATGGTTACTGTATAATCCAAGTACATCAGTGGTATGGGAGTGGTGCCTCTTATCAACTATTTGAAGCAAGGGAAAGAGAGCCTGTAAAAACCATAAATGGCATTCTAGTATGATCCTGGTTCATTTTTTAAAAATTTTACTTTGTCTAAATTTCAGGGCTGTTGGTTCACGTCAAGTTATAGTGACAATTTGGGCATTGTATACTATCTTTGCTATATCCACTTTCCAGTCTCTTCTTCGTCTTGGTCGACCTGGATCACGTAACAATTTCCTTATTTTGTCTCATTGCAAGTAACTCATCTTCCCATATCATTTTCCCTTTATTCCATAGATATTGTACTTCAATTTTTTTTCTGCTTTGGAAGCCTTCCGTATTATATAATTTATGGGATCACGTAACAATTTCCTTATTTTGTCTCATTGCAAGTAACTCATCTTCTTCCTATATCATTTTCCCTTTATTCCATAGATATTGTACTTCAATTTTTTTTCTGCTTTGGAAGCCTTCCGTATTATATATTTTATTCTTAAAACAGTTTGTTTCTGTTATTTACGTTCTATAGTGCTCTTTATCACTAGTTTCTTTCGTCTTTATGTTTTTTCTGCTTTTTTTGAATATTTTCACCAGAAGTAGGAGAGTATGTATTTTGTTAATCCGTTCTCATTAATTTGGTAGGAGTGTCCCAACGACATTAAATTTCGGTTTTGCATTACTCCTGGTTTAGATCTTTATTTTAGAATGAATTACTTAATTATATGCTGTATATGATGTTACTGTATAATGTCTGTTTACTAAAAGTGCACAATTTCTCTTGCTCAGAGGACAAGCATCGATATGTGACCTATAATTTGTATCTGTTATGTAATTCGTATAAGATAGCTTTTAACTACGCTTTGAGCCTGTTAATCAAAACGTTTTTTGCTTTATGGTACTTTAGTCATTTAAAAACTTTTGTACCTCGATAACTTTTTTCGTCTTAGTGAATTTAAAATATTGGATGAGTTATAAGTTTTTGGAATCTGAAGGACATTATTCTTTAAATTTCAAAGACGGTTATTCTAATGCCTGTTTCAAAAGCTTCCTGTAATTGTCTTCCAACGCATCTTATTTTTACTCTTTGGTAGATTATCTTTTAAACGTTTATTTTTTGAAATATTTTTGGTGTTGAAGTATCGTTGAAAAGAACATTTTTCTAAATCATTGTTAATGTTCTTGGCTGCCTCTGAGGCAAGTTTTCAAATATTTGTTAGATTTGAGAAATCACATTCGTTAAAAATGGAAAAATGTGAAATGTTTGTGCTTTGCATGTCTATGGTCTTACCACACTCAAATCAAGGCTCCCTATCATTTCATTAACGCTATAACAACTATTTTAAGGAATGTAGGAATCAACTAAACACAACAGAAAATGACACAACGCGGTTAAACATACATAATGATGAGCTGTGGGAAACGTACTGGAAAGGTTTATGGTGCTCTGAGAGAAAAATGTAGAAGATAAGACTCACAGAGAATTAAACGCCCAATAACACTTTGAGAAATGAAACAGCATTTAAAGAATGAAACAACAGAAAGCCCCCGGTCCAGACGCAAAAACAGTGAACTGCTAAAATATGAGGAAATGTTTTAGAACTACGGTATTTGCACGTAATAAACGAATGATGGAAGAAATGTGACATTTAATTCAATGGCACAATATCCCTACTGAAGGAGTGTGACGGGAAACAACTGCGAGAATTACAGAGAGATAAGCCTACTCAGCTCTGCCTGAAAATTATGCTCCAAGATAATAAATAATCGGCTTAAGACAACAACTGGTGTGTTGTTAGACAGAGAACCAACAGGACTTTGCTGCACAGATAACATTTTCACGCTAAAATAAATTGAAAAATGGCCGAAACTTCAGCTTCAAAAAAATTCTTCGGTACAGTAAAAAGATCTGAACTATAGGAAATTATCGAATCTCAGTGACTACTTAAAATAATATACTAAAGAGATGATATTTTAAGCACGGCTGGAATAACTAATATTGTTATATTAAATCTGCTCAAGGACTAATACAATGGTGTAGCATTTCACCTGCATTAATTAACATATACATTGATCATATCGTTAAAAATGGAAAATACAAATAAACCCCACGATAAAAAATATTCATGATACAATAATAAATATTTCACTGTTTATGGGTGAAACAACAGTCACTAAAACGAGAGAAAATGAGCTTGAAAGATCTGTGTGTAGACTTGAACAAACAGCCAAAGAAAGTAACTTAGAAATTTGTTACCTAGAACTAGAGCAGTGGCATTTCAGGAAAAAGCAGAGGTCGTTAAGAACTAATCATCAACAGACAACAGATAGAACAGACCTCTCAATTCTACTGTCAACAAATTACATTAAAGTTAGATCTATAGAAACCAAGATTAAACATTTCCGACACCTATGTGGTAGGTACAACATACAGAATGTTGAATAACAAGGGAAGAGAGGGCACCAGAATCATTATTTGCAAAGCAACGGCTGCATCAGTTTTATAATGATATTATAAGCAACCAGTTGCATATAAGAAATTCCATTTTTTTGACCTTCTTCAGAAGGCTATGGTTGTCACATTGTTTGTGTGTGTCAGTTACATTAATAATAATAATAATAATAATAATAATAATAATAATAATAATGCGATGGCATAATCTTGTGAAGTGTCCGAAACCAGTCAAGAAATTAAATTTTTATATGCAACTAGTTGCTTATTGTTTCATTATATGCGGCTACAGTAGCTGGTGACGGATAAAATTCTGTACATCAATATTAATGCATGTGGGCGAGATGAGGGTGCGTTCACAGAATGACTTCAGTATCATCAAAACTGCGGAAATGAGGTTTTTGTTAATAATCGAACCATGTTCAAGGTTAGACAGAATACTTAATGAAGAAATAAGGACATACCGTAATGTTTATGATACTGGCGAAACAGTGAACGATTACAGAAGTAAAGGGAAAGAACGGATTAATAGAATAAATTGACATAGATTGCCAAAACATATAAAAAATATCACAGTAATGCTTTCAATCATTTATCGAGAAACTATTTTCTTGGAATGTTTCATTTAAACGTTCTTCGCAAAAACTGAGAAAGGTTATTTCATTTAACTGACAATTAATGTGTTACTTAACAGCGTAGAAATATAAGTTCTGCTAATAGGGCACAATGAAAAGAGTGTGTTAAGTAAATTCTTGAGTTTATCTAGCCGCCTTTTAGAGTACATTTCTATATTGAATGCTGACTTCCGACTCAGAAAAATCTTTACGATTTAAAGATAGTTACACTGAAGAGAGATCTAATTTCTCCGTGTGAGACACTGATGTGACAGAAGTCATGGAATAGAGATAAGCAAATATACAGATGGCGGTAATATCGCATACACAAGGAATAAGAAAGGCAGTGCTTTGGAGAAGTTTTCATTTGTACTCACGTGATTCATGTGAGAAGGTGTCCGGCGTGATTGCAGCCGCATGACGGGCAATGATAGACATTTAACGTTGAATGGTAGTTGAAGCTAGACGAATGGGACATTCCAGTTCAGAAGTCGTTTGGGAATCCAATATTCCGAAATCCACAGTGTCAAAACTGTGTCGAGAGTACCAAATTTCACCATTACCTCTCACCATGGACAACGCAGTGGTCGACGGCCTTCACTTAACGACCAAAAGCAATGGCGTTTACTTAGTTGTCAGTGCTAACAGACAAGCTCACTGCGTGAAATATCCGCAGAAATCTATGTGTGACGTACGACGGACGTATCCGTTAGGACACTGTGACGAAATGTGGGTTTAGTGGGCTATGGCAGGAGGCAACCGAAGCGAGTGCCTTTGCTAAGAGCACAACATCCCTTGCAGCGCCTCTGGGCTCTTGAGCATATCGGTTCGACCCTAGACGATTTGAAAATCATGACCTGGTAAAATGAGTCCAGATTTCAGTTGGTAAGAGCTGATGGTATGGTTCGACTGTACCGCAGACCCCATGAAACCATGGCCACTAGTTGTCAACAAGGCACTGTGGAAACTGTAGGTGGGTCCACAACCTTGTGCAATATGTTTACGTTGAATGGGCTGGGTCCTCTGGTCCAACTGAACCGATCATTGACTGGAAATGGTTATGCTCTGCTGCTTGGAAACCATTTGCAGCCATTCACAGATGGAATTTTTATGGATGACAATGTGCCATATAGTGGGCCGCGATTGCTCGTGAATGGTTGTAAGAACATTTTGGACGATTAGAGCGAATGATTCGGCCTCGGAGATAGCCCGACTTGAGCCTCATCGAACACATGTGGGCCATATTTCAGAGGTCATTTGGTGCGCAAAATTCTGAACCGGCAGCACTTGCGCAATTATGGACGCCTGTAGAGGCGGAATGGCTCAGTATTTCTGCAGGGTACTGCGAACGACTTGTTGAGTCCATGCCACATCGTCTTGCTGCACTACGCTGCGCAGATGGATGATGATGATTATGATGTTTGGATTGTGGGGCCCTCAGCTACGCGGTTATCAGCACCCGTACAAATTCGCAACCTTTGCTCAGTCCAATCTCGCCAATTGCATGAATGATGACGAAATGAAGAGGACAATACAAACACCCAGTCATCTCGAGGCAGATGGAGGTACGACACGATATTAAGAGGTACCTCATGACAATGTCATTTCAATGTAAAGTCAAAGAAGAACTCCCAACGGAACTGAGGTAGTACATTGTTCTCCGCTGTCGATAACATTTGCCTGACATTTAATTCCATTTTTCCTTCTTTACGTGCGGTGAGCGCTGCATATTACTTTATACGACACTTTTTCTATTAGATGTTTCGTAAGCAGGTAGTAACCGTACAGCCAATTGACGGTTACACAGTACACATAAGGCCTTAGAAGTCACTAGAAGTGCCGGAAACAAAGAAAAAGATGGGAACAGTTCTGAATTTGATATCGGAAAACGCATTTTTCCTAAATCATGAATAGGAAATGAAGAAGAAAGAGTTCATTCGCACTCAAAAGCCAACCAAGAAATTTTCTTACTTTCAGACAGGAGCTAAGTTACTGTCCTAGTTGGCCAGAAATACGTCAAGAAGTGAAATAGTGCAGTTACTTTAGTCTCCTTCTACCATTGCGTTATAGGGACGTATTTGTGATACCAGGCTATCGGCCATTTCTCTTGTGCAGCATTATATCACGTCTCTATAAATGGGCATTGGATCAAGCACTCGATTCTCCGCATTCTACTGCAGCCGTCGCTCCTGCCCCCTCACATTTCCAGCTCCACCGTGAAGCAGCTGAACAACGGTCTATTGAAGAGCTGCGCTGCTCCTACCTTTAACTCATGGCTCTCAGCCCCGGGTGATTCAGCGCGTGTCCCGCGGTATTCTATTTGCAGTAATTCGCTTTCGCTCAATAGAATTCCACGGCCGCTACTTCGGCGAGCCCTCATTTCGTCTCCTAAGAGTATCTCCGTGAACGAGAATTCCCAGAATGAATCGCCATTGTCGCGCCTAAATGAGATGTTTCCGGTGTTATTAATTTTACGAGGGGGTAAGTTTAATCACGGGTGGTTACAATGAGGCGGCCGTGCACCGGAATTCCCACGCAACCCTAGGGGGAGGCCGCCCCATTGTGCCGTGTGTCCATGTGGTGGGGGGGGGGGGGGGGTTGAAGGGAGGGAGGGAGGCGCCACGCCAGGGACCGAGCTGGCGGCAGGGACGCTGGATACTGACGCAATCCTGCTACTCGCAGAGGAAGTGCTTCTGTGGAATATCTGGTCCGTTTTAGTACCATGGCTCATCTCTAGGCATGTTACATACATCTGTGTCTTTCTTCCTCGACGAGAGGAAACGTTAATTAAACTGAAGTGACAAAAGTCACGGAATCCTAATATCGCGCCGGATCAACCTTTGAAAGGCGTAGTGCAGCAAGTCGACGCGGCATGGACTCAACAAGTCGCTGGAAGTCCCCCTCAGAAATATTGAGCCCCGCTACCTCTATAGCCGCCCATAATTGCGGAAGTGACGTCGGTGTAGAATTATGCTTGAGTCAGATGTACTAGATGTTACTACTTCTTTAGCGTTCTCAATAATTCATCTTGCCAGAGAAATATTAGTTATCAAAGATACTTAATTTCTAAACATGATTATAATAGCCAAATAACGAGTTTTAGTTTTGGCAATGCAATTCTTTAACGGTTAATTTTCCTTCAGGAAGTTCAAATTCCGCCACCGTCTCCGCACAATAGAATTTTTTCTTTTCTGATAAAGGCAACGGCCTTGCCGCAGTGGCTACACCGGTTCCCGTGAGATCAACGAAGTTAAGCGCTGTAGGCGTGGCTGGCACTTGGATGGGTGACCATCCAGCCGTCATGCGCTGTTGCCATTTTTCGGGGTGCAGTCAGCCTCGTGATGCCAATTGAGGAGCTACTCGACCGAATAGTAGCGGCTTCGGTCAAGAATACCATCATAACGACCGGGAGAGCGGTGTGCTGATCACACGTTCCTCCTAACCACATCCTCAACGAAGGATGACACGGCGGTCGGATGGTCCCGATGGGCCACTTGTGGCCTGAAGACGGAGTTCTTGCTTTCCTGACAAAGTGTGTTTCCTCATTGTACTCTGCGGAACACAGTGGCTAAAAGAGGATCTCTTTAGTATAGTAACAGGTCCTTGCATTGCAATTGGGCGAGGCTTTTCTTTCCTATTTAGCCAGCTTGCTGCTGCTCTGCATAATTTATGTTCATCACATCGAGCAGTGGAGAGTTTCCATAGCCACAGGTAAGCCGTACGAAATATGTCAGGGTCAGTCTTACAGCACAGTTAGGTTACAATTATCTTAGTTTTTCAAAATTCATTATCAGGTCAGTACAGGTAATGCTTATTTCAGTTACCACAGTTGTGCTCACAGTGCAGTGTTGTCTTTGCGTGTGTGTTATTCAGGGTTTGGAATTTTGCTCAGTCAGACTGCGTACGTAAATTCAAGGTGGATCTTAGAGAAACTTTTTGGTTATTCACTCTTTCAAAATTTAGGTAGTAATTTCATGTAGCACTTTATTTCCCTTAGCGTTGTGTGTGGGAATTGCACGTCACATATTGTAACGTCACGTGTTGTTGCACTGCTCATTGCTGCACGATACGTAGTTTCACAGGACAGCTTATTTACACTACTGGCCATTAAAATTGCTACACGAAGAAGAAATGCAGATGATAAACGGGTATTCATTGGACAAACAAATTATACCAGAACTGACATTTGATTACATTTTCACGCAATGTGGGTGCATAGATCCTGAGAAATCAGGACCCAGAACAACCACCTCTGGCCGTAATAACGGCCTGGATACGCCTGGGCATTGCGTCAAACAGAGCTTGGATGGCGTGTACAGGTACAGCTGCCCATACAGCTTCAACACGATACCACTGTTCATCAAGAGTAGTGACTGGCGTTTTGTGACGAGCCAGTTGCTCGGCCACCATTGACCAGACGTTTTCAATTTGTGAGAGATCTGAAGCATGTGCTGGCCAGGTTAGCAGTCGAATATTTTCTGTATCCAGAAAGGCCCGTACAGGACCTGCAATATGCGGTCGTTCATTATCCTGCTCAAATGTAGGGTTTCGCAGGGATCGAATGAAGGGTAGAGCCACGGGTCGTAACACATCTGAAATGTAACATCCACTGTTAAAAGTGCCGCCAATGCGGACGACAGGTGACCGAAACGTGTAACCAATGGCACTCCATACCATCACTCCGGTTGATACGCCAGTATGGCGATGACGAATACACACTTCCAATGTGCGTTCATCGCGATGACGCCAAACATGGATGCGACCATCATGATGCTGTAAACAGAACCTGGGGTCATCCGAAAAAATGACGCTTTGCCATTCGTGCACACAGGTTCGTCGTTGAGTACACCATCGCAGGCGCTCCGGTCTGTGATGCAGCGTCAAGGGCAACCGCAGCCATGGTCTCCGAGCTGATAGTCCATGTTACTGCAAACGTCGTCGAACTGTTGGTGCAGGTGGTTGTTGTCTTGCAAACGTCCTCATCTGTTGACTCAGGGATCGAGACATGGCTGCACGATTCGTTACAGCCATGCGGATAAGGTGCCTGTCATCTCGACTGCAAGTGATACTAGGCCGTTGGGATCCAGCACGGCGTTCCGTATTACCCTCCTGTACCCACCGATTCCATATTCTGCTAACAGTCGTTGGATCTCGACCAACGCGAGCAGCCATGCCGCGATATGATAAACCGCAATCGCGATAGGCTACAATCCGACCTTTATCAAAGTCGGAAACGTGATGGTACGCATTTCTCCTCCTTACACGGGGCATCACAACAACGTTTCACCAGGCAACGCCGGTCAACTGCTGTTTGTGTATGAGTAAACGGTTGGAAACTTTCCTCATGTCAGCATGTTGTAGGTGTGGCCACCGGCGCCAACCTTGTGTGAATGCTCTGACAAGTTAATCATTGGAATATCACAGCATCTTCTTCCTGTCGGTTAAATTTCGCGTGTGTAGCACGTCATCTTCGTGGTGTAGCAATTTTAATGGCCAGTAGTGTAGTTTACAGTTTGGGGTTTCAGGTTACTTTGTTAATTAATATACAATTTTAGTTTTGGCAACTCATTTTCTATCAGATAGCGTGTCGGTAATTACAGCACTTATGTTGTTGAGGGTGACAGGAACACTTGAGTTTATTCCGGTTTTCAGTTCACAAAAATTAAACAGTACCTGTTTTGCTACAAGGGTCCCGTAGTTCATGTCGCTCGTGGAAGCAGTATCAGCACTATCGGGTTCTCTGAAGTACAACTCTATATCCGGTAATTTCTAAATGATGTAAATGGGAAGCTGTGATCGCAGCAATAATGTTCTTGGATTCCCTTATGACGTGTTTATTTACGAAAACATCGTTATCTGACAGTAACGAGAAATTCATCGCTTGTAGCTCGAAACTAGCAGTTTCTTGAGAGCATGGACTTACGACAGACTAGATCGAAAGGTATCCTAACTGTGATCGCCGAGTATGGAGCGCAGTCTAAATCTCGTACATACAATCGCCGAACATCGTAATTGTTCGTACAGATTCGTTATGTTAAGAATTGTTCATTTGTTCCTTGTTACTTTCTCGTGAGGTAATGTTGTTGTACAGAAGTGTTTATGACCAATACGCTTCTCTTAATATCTATAGTGGAATAAGTTGTTTTCATTTGTAAATATTTGTTAAGCAAAGTCACTTGCTTCAAGCTAAAATGGCTGTGATTTTCCTACGTATCGTGAGCTGGTGTTATTGTCTTTCCCACAGCTAAACTCAGTTCCTCTCCCCACCGTCTACCGGCAATGCCAGATGTCCAGCGGCTACTTCAGCCAGCGTGGGAACCGTAACCTTATTCTACGCTAACGTTCTGCCTGACCTCATTGAATTCTACTGTTATCTGGAAAATTCGGAAATATAATGTGCCTTCGAAATAAGACTCACCTTACCCCAGTATTTTTCTGATAGACGATTTATGGGCAAAAATCCCTTATCCAAAGTACAGTTCTGTGCCTAAGTCTTTCACTGATAGAGATTTCACCACAGGTTTTACCGTCTGAGAAAGCGGCTACACACTCAAAACAAGCTCAGCAAGTCGAACTATTTAAACATACCCACGCAACGGTAGGTTCGTGAAGTCATCATATCGCCGCCTAAGATGTGCGCAGTGGAGATTGTAATGGGGAAAAGTCGGCGATGTTTGTTTCATTTAGCACTAGGTCCTAAAACTTATCTAATTTCAGTCCTCCCCCTTTTATGCTGAAATTTTTTTGTGCTCTTGATTTTCTATGGTTCAAAAATGGTTCAAATGGCTCTGAGCACTACGGGACTTAACTTCTGAGGTCATCAGTCCCGTAGAACTTAGAACTACTTAAACCTAACTAACCTAAGGACATCACACACACCCATGCCCGAGGCAGGATCCGAACCTGCGACCGTAGCGGTAGAGCGGCTCCAGACTGTAGCACCTAGAACCGATCGACCACTCCGGCCGACATTTCTATGGTCTCTCTGTAAATAGTACAGTAGTAATTATTAGATCTTGCTGACACCAGATTGTAGAGAGAGAAAATTTGGCAGTTTCCTGGTCCTAGCAAATGATCTGCTACAGCTGATTTATCTGCCTTGCCCAGGCTACAATTGCTCTTGTGTTTCTTGAGGCGGGATTTAATGCTACTTTTTAAAGATCCTATGTACACTTGGCCGCAATTGCATGAGATTTTATGTACTCCTATTGTGGCAGGCGTCGGTCATAGGCCCTTTGCAGTAGTCAAACATTCGCGCTTAGCTTTTATCAGTTTAAACAGCGTACCAGTACCGCGTTTTCTGAGTAAGTACGTTGTTGGTGCGATCTGTGACTGTTTTCACAAATTGTAGGGAAATCTTCCGTCTAGTTGGTTCTTTTTTATTTGAAACTATAGACCTTTTAGGATATATCTCGCTTTGTATCTCTTTGTTAGAGTACCTGGTTCTTCTGAAAGCCTTTCTTAAATGATACACCTCGTCCTCCAAGCACACTGTTCCGCAGATTCCTTTAACATTATGTAGTTATGTTTTGATTACTCTTCTTTTCTGCTTTGAATTCTTATTAAATATGTGAATTCCAAAATTTTGTAAATAATATTAATCCATACAAATCTGTATACACAGTCTTAGACATAAAACCGACCGCTGGCCGGCCGCCACAGAGACTAAGTCAGAGGCGTTCACTTAAGGTGGCCAATAAAACTGACCGCCCCTGACAACACTAAGTTCGGCCATCTGCACAATCTGGCAACGCTGTAAGATACGGAAGTGTAAGGAAAAAGTATTGTCTACTTCAGAGATGTTGTCGTGTTGTGTGAGACCGTGATCCAGTGATAATCGTCGTGCCTTCTGCACTTATAATCGCCTGTTCGCGTCCAACCGTATCTCCTTTTCTTTTCTATTCCTTGTTTTCTCAGTCTGATTGAACATAGAAGATAATTCGCTTTACATTATACCCACCAGTAATAACAACGACTTCCAGAAGCAATACCGCAGGACAACTCGTGGCTACGTCGCGATCAGAACAGCTTACGCTCGAGCGTTTCCTCGCGATGCAGCGGCTACCGGCAACCGGCCACATGCCACCCGCCGCCCGAAATCGGATGCCGTCAAGATGAACGAGGTGCGACGCGGTGTATGTATCAACTGTCATTTTCGAATTTGAATCTCTACTTATCATCTTGCAGTTAGGCATTGGATTTTGCAAACATGACAATCATGAACTACGGTTATGAGTTGTCAAATTGGGCCGCAAGTGGAAAAAGGTGTAACGTCTGTAACACAGTATTTACTTGTCGTATAATAAAGGGGTGAATACAGAGGAGGCAGCTCGAAAGATTTGAACTGTGTTTGGAGCGAGTGCTTTTAGGAAAAATACACCAGAAAAAGGTATTCTTGTTTCGACAAAGATCGTTCTGGCATGAATGACTTTCCATATTAGAGAAGCCTCGACAACTGATATAACCGATGTATTACCATTTAACCATCATCGACATTTGCATTCAACAGTCAAGGTTCAGAAGTCATGTGTAGGAGTACTGAATGCTCTAATTCGAAACAACAAAAATCAACAGAGTGACTATTATTAAAGTTTTGCTTGAACGTCATCAAGTCGCTCACTAAGCATGTCTATGCAGTACTGTTACTGGTGACGAGTGAATATGCCTTTATCTTTAACGTTCTCAAAAGAAATGAAAGGCTGAGACCTACCAAAAGACGTAAACTCGAGCAAAGAGTAGTGTGAACATAATATTTTCCATCTGATAGCTCTAAAAGTGTGTTTTGCACTACGAATTATTCCCCAAGGGTATGTCCACCACAGCTGGAATTTCTTGCCAACAATTGAAACACCTTCCGGTCGCAGTGCAAGAAAATCGACAGACAAAACTACGTCACGTGTGATACTGCATGGTAACGCACTCTGTTTATTTGAGAAACAAAGCTATCCAGGAAATTGAAGGGGAAGTCATCTCCCAGGCGTCCTTCTGACCGTATACTCGTAAAATTTTACCTTTCCCGCTCTTGATCGATCAACTGTCAAGGCAGTTCATTTCTAGATGAACATGCTCTTCAAAATACACTGCTCTAATGACATTGTTAGAACTAATGGGTTTCTACAGGCGTAGAATTTGTAAACTACTTTACCATTGTCAGATTATTTTACATTTTGTGAAAGAGTATACTGTTGCTGATTAATTTCTCTTTGATGATTACTGTTGTGCTCAATAAACTAATGAAAAACGCTATTAAAATATTCATTGCAACAATAGAAATTAAATTCAATTTACTACAGGAACATCGCGACGGCAGTCTATCTTAGTAAAGCATTAAGTGTCTGCAAGACTCTTTTAGCTAGAATTAGTAGGATGTTATCGACTTTTGACTTATAAAATGTTTGTATTAACTTCATATTTTGTATCATACTCAGGTATTATGAAAATGTTGCAGTTCATAAATAAAATTGTGTTATTCAACAGACAGCAGTTGTCACTCTCACTGCAATCAATGTGGGTGGGTGTGTTTTCGTCTTTACACACAATCTGAATCAATACTATGAGCATTAGAGATACAAGCAACAATAAATATTGGCAACAATAAATATTAACAACGCCCAATGCCGCCGCGATTTGTTTATCTTGGCTGAGCGTGGACACTGGAGCAGACGCTTCGCCATAGACAGAAAGGGATTACCTTGGCTCTGACTGCAGTTAGCGGACATCGCTGCCTGGATGTTCTTACAGTTATCACCGTCAGACTCTACTGACAGGTGCCGTGGAGCAATTGGTACGGGTATCATGTCATTAGCCAACACAATATTAACCAGTGTTGAAATATTCGCTCCATTATTTTCGAATCTTCTTACAAAGTAATGTGAAGTGATATCAAAATTTATTCTACAAACTAAAATTAACTGCATAGGTATCATGCACCCAATAGTAGCACTCAAAGAAATATTATGTCTTGGAAGCGTATACTACTTATCCTACTCTCATATCAGCGCCCCTGTTTTAGTATCAAGTGAGAAAATAAACATAAAAAATGAAGTTTCTAAGAAGCATATAAGTGATTTTCTCTTCTCATATCACAGCTTTTAGTATGAAGGAAAATAATAAACAGTTTAGGGTTCTGAAGCATAATATGAAACCATATTCTTATTGTAGGCCCTTTCGGAAACGCAAGAAACAGGGAGCTCTCCATTCTTTTATCCAACAGTCTGTTTACTTTGACGCATTACTACCGCTCGCAGATTCTTATTTAAGGGCACCAATTTCTTCAGCATAATGAGCCTTATGCTATTGTTCTAATTTAACCAATAATAGGCTCCACTTGAGTGCAGCTCACATAACTTCGCTGTCTTGCAGGCCCTACAATCTCTTTGCGGTGCAGTCGTTTGACTATATAAAAGGTATACCAGAGAGTCCACTACCACTGTTCTTTATAGCATTCAGTGCAGATGTAAAATAACACAACTATACTGCAAATCCTAAGAAACATACCTGTATTATCGGAGATGAGACAGTCCTTAAACCTTGTAAACTCAACTTTATTACAATATGTGATATTTCAGAAGCATTACCACTCTCATTAGCATATGTCAGGCAAACAATTAAATATTATTTTGTACAATAGGTTTTGAGACAATTCAAGACTCCTAAAATTCTATGACAAATCGAAGTATTTTGCTCTGAGCAGGTTATTCTAGACCTTTTACATTTCGTTCCTGTCGCGAGCGATTTTGTACAAATCGGTTGTTGAAGGAACCAGTTGAGAAAAGAATGGCAAGCGCTTTATGGAAACCCCAACATTAACAGATTACCAGTAGTAATTTCACTGTATTCATGATTCATGAACAACTATTTTTCCACAGGTTTGCACTTCGAACGACAAGACGAACACTGGTTAGACACTGGACTCGCATTCGGGAGGACGACGGTCCAATCCCGCGTCCGGCCATCCTGATTTAGGTTTTCCGTGATTTCCCTATATCGCTCCAGGCAAATGCCGGGATGGTTCCTTTCAAAGGGCACGGCCGACCTCCTTCCCCGTCCTTCCCTAATCCGATGAGACCGATGACCTCGCTGTCTGGTCTCCTTCCCCAAACCAACCAACCAACCAAGACGAACATGTTGGTTTTGAACCTATAAGCTAACTTAAGAAAGCTTATCGTACCTGACCGAGACTTGATCACGGCAACGACGGCAACTGCTGACTGGACATAAAGAGACACGAAATATCCATGTGTTCACTAGTATTAGTTATCGAGTCTCAAATTGAAAATAAATAACGGTAATTTTTGTACTAAACCGGGAAACCCATCACGACACTTACCTTCGTATTAAGTAACGAAGAAACGTGTTTAATATACCTTCATTCACAAGTAACGAAGTGTGCACGTGTTTAAAATTGAAATGCCACGTGTAAGTTTTTGCGACGGGGATTATTACCCAGCACGTAATCGTTATTTTTCACCAGGAGCTAGATGTTTGAATCTGAAATGAGGATGCAGTTCTCTTCACTTGATCGGGAATAGGAGACTGCACCTACCTCCGTTATTTCCTGTCCAAGAACAGACGTTCGTTGTCATAGTATCCACTAAAGCCACCAGATCGTAGGAAAATCAGTAGTTCGAACAGAACTCGAGACTTCCCGAAGTGTGACGTAAACTGTTCGAACAATTTGAGTCGTCTTCAGATACCGTCCTAGCCGGACCATACATTACTAAGATCAACAGAAGGATGCGAGTTGCATTTGTAAGAGAACGTAAATCCGATGGGTTTGATTTCTGGAAGGAGGCTGTGTTTACTGACAAGAGTAGATTTGACCTGTTTAAGTCAAATGGGCGAGTAACGGCGTGGAGGAGAACTGTGAAGTTGAAGAGAGAAATAAAACAGCCTCAATTAAACGTGGACGACCTATAGTACTTCTCTGGCACAGCGTGAGTGAAAACGGTGTGCAGGAGTCGTGTTTTATTGGTGGAATTATGGACCACAAAGTTTATATAAACATCCTAAAAACACATCCTCATATATCCAAAAGAGTAAACAATATGGATCTTTCTAGGGATTATATTTTCACACAAGATAATGTTACAAAACGTACAGCTCTAGATGGTAGGCTATGGTTGTTGAATATCATTCCCTGCTGGATGCCAACACCACGGGAATCCCCAGCCGTTAATCGAATACCGTACAGAATTTGTGGAACGTACTGGACAAAAATATAATAAATCATAAGACATCCAATAAAATGATGTAAAGAACGGTCTAATAGGGGCGTGGCGTAAAATTACAGAGAAAACAGTAGACTGTCCAGTGAAATTCATGCTAATGAGAATGCAAGAGAGTGGAAGAGAGAGCCTACTAAGTACAGCCCATAACATTCTACAAGGTGGGGCAAAGTAGAATGGCAGGGTACAAAGAAACAGCGGAGGAAAGGAGACACAGTAATAACCTAACTATAGCAGACGTTGCAAGTGACCATAATTGATCTCTCGGCACTGTAGGACCCGGGTCCGCAAGTTGGTGAAGGCGGATTGAGTCTGGACTGCTGGAATTGGTGCAGTCTGATCCGAAATGTTTTGCTGCAGTTCTTGAAAAATGGTTCAAATGGCTCTGAGCATTATGGGACTTAACATCTGCGGTCATCAGTCCCCTAGAACTTAGAACTACTAACTAACCTAAGGACATCACACACATCCATGCCGAGGCAGGATTTAACCTGCGACCGTAGTGGTCGCGCGGTTCCAGACTGTAGCCCCTAGAAAGGCTCGGCCACTCCGGCCGGTTTAGTTCTTGAAGACTGTGAGGGCTGTTGCGATACACCTTAGACTTCAGGGCTCCCCACATAAACTAGTCGCAGACTGAAGGATCAGGTGACTGGGACCCTGACCAGACTGACGTCTGCTAACTTCTCTGTCAGGAGTGAAGATTGTGTAAATGTGCTTCAAGGTTCAGCCGGCTGTATGAGCATTTGCTCCAAACCATTGGAAGTAACTGTAGGTCTTTCCTCCTATTTAATGATGCCACAAACAGTTTCAGATTGTTGGAAATGTATTGCATCGAAGTCAGCAACTGATGAAAGAAGATGGGACCAATAATGCGGCTTGTAGACACTACACGCCAAGCCCGACCTTCTGATCATGCAATGGTGATTCGCGGAAGTTATGCGGATTCTCCGCTGCCCAGAAACTTAGATACTGTGAGTTGATGTAGCCACTCTGGTGAAATCAGGCTTCATAAGACATAAAGAGCAGATCCATGTCCAAGCCGTTCACGATCATTCTAGAGCACAGCCACTCATAAAATTTGAGGCGCTGAGGAGCACCTGCTTGTTTTAATGCACGAACAGCAGTCACTCGGTAGGTACGCATGTGCAAGTCAAGGTGGAGTATTCGTCTCCATATTCGACGTGATATACCGGTCTCTTGCGACAGGCGTCGGGTTTATTTGGTAGGAATCTGAAGTATTTGCTGGTGAAGTGCATCCACATTTTCTGGTGTGCGGACACGTCTCGGAATGTTTTTTGACTTGTTGAAAGCAGATTCTATCTGACGCCATTTTCGGACTAAGCCTTGCATGACACCTCCTGACACTTTGACAACATTAAACTCCTCAGCAAACAACTGACTACACGTCTCCACAACTTTGTTCTGACGTAACTTTTCACAACGCTGCTCCACTTTGCACTGCTCCACTCACCTTGACACAGCCCGCAATACTTTCTGAACCGGTGTGAATCACGTGGCGGGCGCACATGCGGTGCGCGCGTTACGGAGAGCGGTTATATTCATACACTCATGTCCCATCGTATCCACTCGTGCGGCCACTATTATTTGCCACACTCTATACGTTCAAAATGTCATTTTAAGTGTTGCAGGCCAATACCTATAGTGCACTCTAAATTGCTTGTCTTTACTTTTGAATGACTATGTTTACATAAGTAGAAATCTGTGTTCATTTATTGTATTCTCCCTTTCACTGATCAATAAATAAGTCCATGTCCCTACTGTAATTCTTTTTGACAATTTCTCACTGTCTGTGGCTAGGTGGCGGCGCGCCGTTCGCCCGCTGTCAATAGCTTCCGCCAGGCCTTGGTTGTGCAGAATCGGTTTCTCTCTCTCCTTCTCTTCCTCTCTCTCTCTCTCTCTCGCACACACACACAAACACACACACACACACACACACACACGCATACACACATACATACATACTGTTGTGGATTGGCAAGACAGCCAACCCACTATGAGAGGAAGCCGAAAGGCACGCGTTTTAGTTCACGCAGGCTGGCGAGAGGTCTGGAACAGGTCAAGGAAATGAGACTAACAAAAAACGTACGTAGCTGCTGGAATACTTAACTTTAATCCATAATTGGTGAACATCGCTCTTGACGGTACACGTTTTACAGCATCAATAGTAACTGGTAATGGCACCTTGCTAGGTCGTAGCAAACGATGTAGCTGAAGCCTATGCTAACTATCGTCTCGGCAAATGAGAGCGTAATTTGTCAGTGAAACAACTCTCGCAAAGGCGGCTGTACAACTGGGGCGAGTGCTAGGAAGTCTCTCTAGAGCTCCCGTGTGGCGGCGCTCGGTCTGCAATCACTGATAGTGGCGACACGCGGGTCCGACGTATACTAACGGACCGCGGTCGATTTAAAGGCTACCAGTTAGCAAGTGTGGTGTCTGGCGGTGACACCACACATACACACGTACACGCACACCACACAAACGATGCTCAGCTGCTTACACATGAAGGCAAATAGGGAATCGCTAATACTGGAAACGCTCAATAACGTGTATTCATGAACGTATAAGTGCTTGTTTTTAAATTTTTAATGAATTCGGTGCTTCTCCAGACAGAGATGAACAGTTTTTCACCAGATTTTTTTCTAAGTCATCGTCTTTCACTTCTGGTGCTATGCTTCAGCTTTTCCTTTTTTAATGCTGATGTTTCAGTCTCTATATAACTACGTGTTCATAGCGAAACAGTATCAGATAACTGGGAAATGTTATGAAAGTGAGGACGACTCACTGCGTCTCTAATGGCGTGTGATATAATAGAGCTGAAACTGAGAGGAAGGAAATGCGAAGTACTAAAATTATCTATGAATCTGGGTCAGTGGGTCAACCTGACATTGTTAGATAGTCATTAACAATGCGTCATAGATATGCGGCGTGATGACTGGGTGTTGTGTGACGTCTTTAGGGTAGTTAGGTTTAAGTAGTTCTAAGTTCTAGGGGACTAATGACCGTAGATGTTAAGTCCCATAGTGCTCAGAGCCATTTGAACCATAGCTATGCGTATTTGAAAGCAAAACAGTACGAAGCAAATTTGTTACAGTTACATCATGGTAACACAACAAAAAAAAATGGTTCAAATGGCTCTCAGGTCACCAGTCCCCTAGAACGTAGAACTACTTAAACCTAACTAACCTAAGGACATCACACACACCCATGCCCGAGGCAAGATTCGAACCTCCGACCGTAGCGGCTGCGCGGTTCTAGACTGTAGCGCATAGAACCGCACGGCCATTACGGCCGGCGGTAACACAACAGCTACTTTTGTAAATAACGAGGATCGTTCAATAAATAATGCCCCATATTTTTTTCTCAGAATGTATTTATTATTAAGAGTCAGAATTTGGTAACAATACACATCAGCATGTCTTGTCCATATCCTATTTTTCTACGTAGTCTCCATCACGTCTACATCTACATCTACATCTACATTGATACTCCGCAAGCCACCCAACGGTGTGTGGCGGAGGGCACTTTACGTGCCACTGTCATTACCGCCCTTTCCTGTTCCAGTCGCATGGTTCGCGGGAAGAACGACTGTCTGAAAGCCTCCGTGCGCGCTCTAATCTCTCTAATTTTACATTCGTGATCTCCTCGGGAGGTATAAGTAGGGGGAAGCAATATATTCGATACCTCATCCAGAAACGCACCCTCTCGAAACCTGGCGAGCAAGCTACACCGCGATGCAGAGCGCCTCTCTTGCAGAGTCTGCCACTTGAGTTTATTAAACATCTCCGTAACGCTATTACGGTTACCAAATAACCCTGTGACGAAACGCGCCGCTCTTCTTTGGATCTTCTCTATCTCCTCCGTCAGACCGATCTGGTATGGATCCCACACTGATGAGCAATAATCAAGTATAGGTCGAATGAGTGTTTTGTAAGCCACCTCCTTTGTTGATGGACTACATTTTCTAAGCACTCTCCCAATGAATCTCAACCTGGTACCCGCCTTACCAACAATTAATTTTATATGATCATTCCACTTCAAATCGTTCCGCACGCATACTCCCAGATATTTTACAGAAGTAACTGCTACCAGTGTTTGTTCCGCTATCATATAATCATACAAAAAAGGATCGTTCTTTCTATGTATTCGCAATACATTACATTTGTCTATGTTAAGGGTCAGTTGCCACTCCTTGCACCAAGTGCCTATCCGCTGCAGATCTTCCTGCATTTCGCTACAATTTTCTAATGCTACAACTTCTCTGTATACTACAGCATCATTCGCGAAAAGCCGCATCGAACTTCCGACATGGTCCTACGCCATTGTTGTGGAAGAGTACGTATTCCCTGCTGATAAAAGCTCTTGTCCTGTAGGTGTACCCATGTTTCCACTGCATGACTGGCACTCTCGTCATCTTCAATGTGTGTTTTCCGTAGATAATCTTTAAGCGTCCCAAAGAGATGGAAGTCCGAGCGTGCCAGGTGTGGGCTGTGGGGTGGATGAGCAATGATTTCCAACCCAATTTGGCGATGCGTTCCCGGGTCCTCAGTCTTGTGCGTGGGCATGCATTACCGTGTTGGAGCAAGATTTCTGTTGGATTCTTGTCCAATAGAACACGGCGGAAACGGTTCTTGAGTTTATTCAGAGTCTTCACGTATGCTTCTGAGTTGATGGTCGATCCTCTTGCCACCACATCCACGAGAATTACGCCATCACAATTCCAGAAGACTGTCACCACGACTTCTACGGCTGAGAGGGTTTGTCTTGAATATCTTCTTTTGTCGTGAATGAAGATGACGCCACTCAATGGACTGCTTCTTTGTTTCCGGCGCAAATTGGTGCACCCAGTTTTCGTCCCCCGTAACGATCCGTGGCAGAAACGCCTGTCCGTCAGTCTCAAAACGCTCCAACAATTCAGATGAAATGGTGTTTCTTTGAATCTTGTGGTCAGCTGTGAGAATTCGTGGGATCCATTGTGAGCACCTCTTGGGATATCCGAGAGCTTTGATCATTGCAGGCGCTCTTCCAATGCTGACCGACAACTGTAAAGCCAATTATCGAGTTGCGATGCGCCGGTCTACACGAATAATGGCATCCGCACGATTCAGCATGTCCGGAGCAGTGGCTGTGACAGGACGTCCCGAGCGTGGCAGTTCATGAAACTCTGACTGAGGCTGTAGCTTTCTTTACCCACCGCCCCACTGTACTCCTATCAACTGCAGCATCACCATACACTGGACAAAAACGTTCGTGGATATTCACCGCGGTTTCTTTTTCTGCACACAAGAATTCAATAACAGCATGCTGCTTGTAAAGTGAGCCATATGTAGACGCCATTTCGATGCTGCACTACGACTCTTCCATCTGCCAGAACAGTTCGAAACTTCACTGGCGCAGAACATACATCAAATGTGAAGCACCAACAAGGACGTTTGTCTGTGTATATTAATGGCTTGTTCTTAAAAAAAAAGTGGGGCATTACTTATTGAACGAACCTCGTAACAAGAGGTTTTTAATATAAAATTTCTAAAGCCTTACAGACAACCACATCCTCAAGGATTGCGAACTGGTACGTATCAGAAAATTTGCTCTTTTAGGCTGTCTTACACTTCAGTTATATTCTGTTTACTCTTGCAAAATACACTCCTGGAAATGGAAAAAAGAAGACATTGACACCGGTGTGTCAGACCCACCATACTTGCTCCGGACACTGCGAGAGGGCTGTACAAGCAATGATCACACGCACGGCACAGCGGACACACCAGGAACCGCGGTGTTGGCCGTCGAATGGCGCTAGTTGCGCAGCATTAGTGCACCGCCGCCGTCAGTGTCAGCCAGTTTGCCGTGGCATACGGAGCTCCATCGCAGTCTTTAACACTGGTAGCATGCCGCGACAGCGTGGACGTGAACCGTATGTGCAGTTGACGGACTTTGAGCGAGGGCGTAAAGTGGGCATGCGGGAGGCTGGGTGGACGCACCGCCGAATTGCTCAACACGTGGGGCGTGAGGTCTCCACAGTACATCGATGTTGTCGCCAGTGGTCGGCGGAAGGTGCACGTGCCCGTCGACCTGGGACCGGACCGCAGCGACGCACGGATGCACGCCAAGACCGTAGGATCCTACGCAGTGCCGTAGGGGACCGCACCGCCACTTCCCAGCAAATTAGGGACACTGTTGCTCCTGGGGTATCGGCGAGGACCATTCGCAACCGTCTCCATGAAGCTGGGCTACGGTCCCGCACACCGTTAGGCCGTCTTCCGCTCACGCCCCAACATCGAGCAGCCCGCCTCCAGTGGTGTCGCGACAGGCGTGAATGGAGGGACGAATGGAGACGTGTCGTCTTCAGCGATGAGAGTCGCTTCTGCCTTGGTGCCAATGATGGTCGTGTGCGTGTTTGGCGCCGTGCAGGTGAGCGCCACAATCAGGACTGCATACGACCGAGGCACACAGGGCCAACACCCGGCATCATGGTGTGGGGAGCGATCTCCTACACTGGCCGTACACCACTGGTGATCGTCGAGGGGACACTGAATAGTGCACGGTACATCCAAACCGTCATCGAACCCATCGTTCTACCATTCCTAGACCGGCAAGATAACTTGCTGTTCCAACAGGACAATGCACGTCCGCATGTATCCCGTGCCACCCAACGTGCTCTGGAAGGTGTAAGTCAACTACCCTGGCCAGCAAGATCTCAGGATCTGTCCCCCATTGAGCATGTTTGGGACTGGATGAAGCGTCGTCTCACGCGGTCTGCACGTCCAGCACGAACGCTGGTCCAACTGAGGCGCCAGGTGGAAATGGCATGGCAAGCCGTTCCACAGGACTACATCCAGCATCTCTACGATCGTCTCCATGGGAGAATAGCAGCCTGCATTGCTGCGAAAGGTGGATATACACTGTACTAGTGCCGACATTGTGCATGCTCTGTTGCCTGTGTCTATGTGCCTGTGGTTCTGTCAGTGTGATCATGTGATGTATCTGACCCCAGGAATGTGTCAATAAAGTTTCCCCTTCCTGGGACAATGAATTCACGGTGTTCTTATTTCAATTTCCAGGAGTGTATTTGCTACTGGATGGAACTCAGTTCGAGAAGATACAGCACATGTCGTACAATAACAAGCATAAACAATTTTCCCCTGTATCTAATACTTGTAAAACCAAATATTTCTGAAAATATCATGAAGGAAAAAAACTTATCTATACTTTCCTTCAATTCAGGTTAAGAACGTGGCGGCTCATTTCACCTCTCCGTTATCGAGAACTTTTAGCTGGCGTCTCATCACGGGCGCCGACTACTCCCCTTTGCGGGTTATCGCTCCCTCGCCTAGTTTTCTAAAGCGGTCGCTGGAGTCGCATGTGGGGAGAGGCCTCCGAAGAGTGTGGCGCCGCTGTTGAGGAGAAATTTTGGCTGGTTGATTTGGGGAAGGGGACCAAATACTGAGATAATCGGTCTCATTGGAGCAGGGAAGGATGGGAAAAGAAGTCGGTCATGCCTTTTCAGAGGTACCACCGCGACATTTGCCTGAAGCTATTTAGAGAAATCACGGAAACACTATATCAGGATGGCCGAAAGCGGGTTTGAACATCCGTCCTCCCGAATGACGCAAAGTTTTCGCCGCCGGCAGCAGTAGGCCTCGGAGGAATGGACAAGCGGTGCAGGCCGGCACGACGTCTCTTCCAGGTCGTCCTCCGCTCCTCTTTGCCATAACGGGACAGAGGACAAAGGCCCGGTTCGCTTATGTTGTGCGCAACTAGTTGTTCAGCACTGCGCACCTATTTCCCGCTCCGCAAACTGTTTGAGCAGATGTCCGTGCTTATGTTCATTGGCTTACTATTTGGCAGTATGATATAGGACTAGTGTATTGCCATGTCTGCTCTGTGTAATTTTGAAGTAACTTGTGTTAATCTGCTGACCAGCATTCTCTCTCAAAAAATTAGCCATGGTTAATGTTGTCATAGATACGTAATGCGCGCAGCTGTCACGCATAGCTATATCAGGGACCTACGGCTTATCTCGTATTTTTTTAAAGAAAAATCAATTGTGATTCTTTTAAAATTCTTATGTAAAAGAACCAACTGGGCTCTTTTTCTTTTATAATTGTTTTCACGGTGTTTGAGTAGCTGAGGTGTCTCTGGTATCACTATCATCCAACCCTTTCAGCATGCTGTGAGCTCCAGTTGATGGTAAGATCCTAGCGAGTTGTTATTTATATTCCTTCCTGGAAGAAATTACAGCTCCCTTTCTGTAGTTCTCCGTTAGCGAAGCTTATGTCCTAGGATGTATCAACTTAATGGAAATGCTCTATAGCTATCATCTAGGTAAAACCATAACTTTTACCTGCAGCATAATCCAGTCGGATACTTATCTTTCTTGTTCGTTAACAGCACTTACCAACAACAATTCCTCCAGATGTCTGACACTCAAATCCGTACCAAACGTCGCGTGTCAGTAGAGTATGAAAGAAAAGACCGATTTAGTTTGTGCTGTATGCTGTCGTCCAGTAGAAGATGCGTAACGATAATTACTAGTAACACCAGAACTAAGGTGTGTAGGTAAACCGTATCTGTGAGCTTTAGGAGCTGGTAGGGTGAGTTCTCCGGCGGCATGGTAGCTCAGTGTGTTGGGTCAGAGGGTTAGATGTCCACTATACTAAGAAAAGTGAGTCAACGGATCAACGATGAACTTGAACGGGTATCATGGGATGACCGCCCCGTACAAATCCAACGAACATTAACGAACAAAATGAGAGCAGCAAAAAATAAAAAATAAATAAAAAAGAGCATTAGTCGCCCTCTGTAATAAAAAAACTGAGTTCATGGATCGACGATGAACACGAAGAAGCGTCATGGGACGTCCGCCACGAACAAATGGAACGAATGATAACGAACAAAATGGGATCAACAAAAAAAGAAAAAAAAAGTTGGTTAAGCGTCTGGTTGTCATACTAAATGTCCCGAGTTCGTAAGCCACTGCTGACGATTTTTTTAACAGTTTACGGGTGAAATTGCTACATGGGAAAACATTTTTCTGAGATGTAAAAGGACGTTTCGGTTTTCTGTCACTGTTCTTTGGACGGTCTGCTTTCGCTTCGTTACTTGAAAGTAACAAACCTATAGAGTACATTTGTATAGATAGTTATGGAGTTATCTATACCAACGTACGCAATAAGTTTTCGACTTTCAGCTGACGAAGCGAAAGCAGACAGCCAAAAGAACAGTGCTACAAACACCGAAACGTCCTTTTACATGCCAGAAAAATATTCCCCCATGTAACAATTTCACGCGTAAACTGTTAACAATCATAGACATCAGGGACCTTGCGTACGACGATTTGACGGTCTACCATCTCATCTAGAAGAGTTCTTCGTATCTGCAGCTCACAGACGCGCTTTCCCTCTTATACGTAGTGCTGGTGTTACATTTAATTACCATTTAGAAGTGTTCTACTGAACGACAGCGCACAGCACGAACTAAATCGATGTTTTGGTTGATTATCAACACGCAACCTTTGGTACCGACCTCTTGTCTGACATCTTTGGGTATAGGTTGCTGGGAGAGTGTTCCATGTCGGCGGCTTCTTGCCGCGTGGGCCTGGATTACTTACGGCACTGTGCACGGTTCTCGAGAATTTCCTAGCGTGGCTTGCTATTTGTTTGCAGTCGTGCTTCCTAGCTGCCTGTTCTCAAGCTTAGCATCATGTGTTATCTGACAAGTATTGTAAACGAAATTTTGCTGTCGTCCAAGTGGCCTTTGATTAACTGGCTCCGCTCAGGAAATTTTCCCTTTAATGTTTAACATTGTTTTATTGTAAATCTTTTTGGTGTAAACTTTTCTGTCATTCACTAAAGGTCAATTGTTATCTTTACTAATATTTATCTTTTGGATGTCTACCTAATGTTTTGGATCTGAATTCGCTTGAAGAAATTTATTTGGAATTGGTTTAATTATTGTAATTGGCTGGTTTACTTAAAATTGTTTAGAAATTTTAAAAAAAGCCAATGCTGTTAAGTTCTTATTTCTTGAATTTGTTTGAGGTTACTATTATTGTACTTCAACGTCTGTCTCGTTAACGATTTTGAACGTCTTCACGTCTGTAATGGCAAATTAACTTCAGTTTTCCTACCTGCTTTTGTTTTGAAAGGGGACCTTTTGCTACCAAAAAATGTATAAAAATAAATGTTGTTGTCCAAGAATAAATTATGTTAGTTAAAGGGGCATAGTCCTTGCATGTCATTTCCCTGATCGTGGTAATTCTCGATTTCACAAGTGTAATCGAAACGCGGCGAAAATCATAAATGATGTATGCGTTACGGTGAATGTAAGTGAGGAATTAGATTTTAAACGGTTTTAGACAAATGAAATAACGCTTTGTACTTCTCGGCCCTGCGCAGGTAGTTCAATAGAGCGTTTACAAAATAAAGCTGAAATTATGTCTTACATCTGTCGTAGCATGTGTGTGGTGGAACAGCCTCGCTTAGTAGCGCCGACAGCAGCTGACATTCCAAAAAACGGCTGACCGGGCCGTTCTTCCTGCCTCTCAACACCCCGCCATCAGCGACCGATATTTCCGGGTCACAGGGCGGAGTCCGCAGCAGAGACAAATCGGTAAAGGCTTTCAGGAAATCGTAAGATGAATAATAACACTGTTTCCTGTTCCCGTTATTTAGCGTGGTCTTGGGGTTATAAATGTAATACCATGCATGAAGAAAGCCGCATCCTGCTGTATGCTAACCCTTTCACTTTTCATCTTCGCGTTTTTAACAGATTCTCTAACCAGCAATAGCTGTTTTCTGCAGTGTCACAGATATTTGGCCGTTTTTCCGAATATGTAGCGATTTCGTAGTGTGTGGTTATGCAGGAACTAGGGGTACAGCTCACAATGCTGCAAGTGAAATGACATTTATTCACTGAACAAGCTGGTGCAAGCATGCATATTCAAATACAGAGCTATCTAAACAAACAGAAAACGGCACTGCAGTCGGCAACGCCTATATAAGACAACAAGTGGTTGGCGCAGTTCTTAGATCCTTTACTGCTGCTGCAATGAGAGACTATCAAGATTTAAGTGAGTTTCAACGTCGTGTTGTCGTACGAGGGATGGGAAACAGCATCTCCGAGGTAGCGATGAAGTGGGAATCTTTTTGTACGACCATTTAACGAGTGTACCGTGACTATTAGGAATCCGGCAAACAACCAAATCTCCGACATCGCTGTGGCCGGAAAAGATCCTGCTAGAATGGGATTAACGGTGACTGAACATACTCGTTCAACGTGACAGAAGTGCAACCCTTCCGCAAACTACTGCAGATTTCAGTGCTGGGCCATCAACAAGTGTTAGCGTGCGAACCATTCAACGAAACGTCATCGATATGGACTGTCGGGGGCGAAGGTACACTCGTGTACCCTACGATAAAAGCTTTATGCCTCGCATGGACCCGTCAACACCTATATTGGCCTATATTGGACCGCTGATAACTGGAAACATGTTGCCTGGTCTTACGAGTCTTGTTTCAAATTGTATCGAGCGGATGGACGTGTACGGGTCTGGAGACAACCTCATGAATACATGGACCCTGCACAATAGCAGGGGAGCCTTCAAGCTTCTAGTGGTATGGTGCGTATGCAGTTGCAGTGATGTGGTGCTCCTGATACGTTGGATACGACTCTCACAACTTTGTAAATGCTGTAGGTGCAAGCGACAGAGAGAAGACTGAGGACACTATTTCGACCCATTTCTGTTAGTGTTCGCAAACATAGTGAATTCGAAAGAGCATCCAAATCGCCGTTGTACCAAGGAATCAGCAAAATTCCAAGTGGACAATATGGATACCAAAGAGCCCAAAGGTGTACACTGATTACTAAAGTCACAGTATTTCCTGTCATGCTTGACAGTGTTATATTTGCACTCCAGTAGTGTCGCAGACCGTAGAAATTCCTGAGTATCTGTGAAAAATAAAACACCCATACTCATGTAGGGGTGCCTCATTGCGGACACGTATGTCAGTAGGTATGATTTTTAATGACTTACACATGGTCTATGGCTGGTGCTAAGTAAGAAACAGTGCTAAGATTGAACTGTCTGAAATGACCTCTCTCTCAAAGTACATGCAAGCAGTCAGTAGCTCAAGGCCCAGCAGTTATCAGAATTGGAACGTCTCTGCTCACATGTTAATTTAATATCCGAAGGGATAGGTGAGGGAAATGTGAACAGGATGCTAACTTAGAAACAGAGTGTGGGGGGACGTGGTGGTTTCTATAAAACAGGAAACTAATTGCTAAAAAGTGATAAACCGGGAAAATTGAGCGATAGACATCGACGGCGAGTAGTCTGTTACCGCAGCACAACTAAAGATGCTACCACATCAAACAAACGGCGCTGTCTCATGTTTCCGCTACTGTTTATAGGCACATCTTTGAGGACCGGATGGCAGTTGGTGCTGTGGGAATGGGATAAGAGAGTTCCAGCAGCCAATTTAGCCGAAAGATGTTTGGCATCATATTACCTTGCGAACTGTGGTAAAAGCCTAGTGGCAGATTGGAGGTAGGCACAAAATATGAAACGATCGTGTCTGATCACCAGCATCCATTCATGTCCATTATACACTCCGACGGACTTAGGCAATTTCAGTAAGACAATCTGACACCCTACACGTCCAGAATTGCTACATAGTGGCTCCAAGAACACTCTTCTGAGTTTCAACACTCATTTGGCTGCCACACTCCCCAGACATGAACATTATTGAGCATAACTGGGACACCTTGCAAAGTGCTGTTCAGAAGAGATATCCATCCCTCCTACTTGTATGGATTTGTGGACAGCCCAGCAGGATTAATGGTGTCAGTTTCTTCCAGCACTACTTCAGACATTAGTCGAGTCCATGCCACGTCATGTTGCGACACTTCTGCGTGCTCTGGGGGCCCTACACTATATAAGGCAGTTATTACGGTTTCTTTGGCTCTTCAATGTAATTACTTGTTTATCACAAGTATTCTCTGTTCGCTTCCAAATGTACTGCGATATCCGAGGTTACGCTTAGGCAGGAACCTAAGAAGATAGCTTAAAATCACATTTGTAATCCTCGCTTGTCACAAACATTTGGCTGTTTCTTTCTGAATATGTCGCTGTATCCGTGGGTGTGGTTAGGCAGGAGTCTATGATGACAGCTTTTGCTGCACATCGTAGTTTGTTGTCTCTAATCGGACGATCACGTGGAACATCGGTGCGCCAAAATCAGCGGTGAGGCGCGCGTTCTGCCTACCGAGAGGCTCTGCGCACGCGCAAGGTGATGTGCAACTGCTGGCTCTAAAGCTTAGTTTACACGACGACATTTTGTTGCGCCACTCGTTGCGTGGAATGAGTTGCACGCAAATGGTTTCATATTTGACTGTCGACACGGCGAAACCAATATACACATCAATTTCGTCGTTTTGTGGATTCCCGAGTCGTGTCTAAAATGAAAGATTTGGCAGGTGCACGTCGAACGAGTTGTGGTGGAGTTAAAACTTGTTGCGTGGAATCGCTGCCTAAGAAAAAAATAAGAAACGTGGTCAGATTAGTGCCTGGATGAAGAAAAGACGTCAGCTCGGTTGCTCAGCATTCTTGCTGAAGTAATTTGTAATGGAAGACCCAAGAAGTTCTTTTCATTATCTTAGAATGTCAACAGAACTGTTAACGTTTCTTCTAAATAGAGTTAATTTTGCGGTAAGGAATAAAGGTACTGTAATGCATGAAGCACTTCGCCAGAACTGAAGTTACATGTCACACTGCGTGCATTAAAATCGAGAACACTCGACATGTTATAAGATGCGGATTTAGTTGGCGATCACATTTTTCATTAACACCAATAATTATTAACATTAACAGTAATAATTATTAACATTAACAGCAGTAATTATTCGAACAGGCCGCATTAAGAAGAGAATAATTTGAAACTACTGTCTTGAAGATAGATCTGTACAGTGGCAACGTTTCAAAATTCACACATATGGGAATGGGGAGCACTGCTGCAACGATTTAAATAGATGAATATTGAATAAAGAATGCAGCTTCTTGATTTGTGTAGCCTTCCCTCCTGTCAACAATATTCCTTAAAAAAAAAAGAGTCGGCCAACTCGAACGATGGAATTTTAGCCTTGTAGACGAGAGCATTTCCACAGCTAGAATTACATTTGCTTGCATTTTTCTTAAATCAGTTGTATATGTGCTTCTAATTCAATAAATTTTGCCCTGCAGCTCAGACATGTTCAAACTTTCTGTGTTCTGTTCGCACATGAAGGTTTCATGAGCAGCAATATATTGCTTATTTTTGTAATCAGCATCACTGAAATCCCACAAAAACCTATGCAAAGCGTAGATATCCGAAAAGCGAACATTATTCTCCGTTCCTCACTGTATATTTCAATTTTTCTACACTCTACGAACACACATAACCTCAAAACTCATGCAACTAGTGTCGCCAAAGTTGTAACACGCCGAAAGTGTTTAGTTTCACCGACGAGCTGCGCAAACGCCAGACGCGCATGCGCAGTGTCCGGTAGCGCAGTTGCCTGCAATCTAGTGTCGTCGTGTAAACTAGGATTAAGAGTCGTCCGGCTTACGCGCACCACGAATGTGGCTGCAGGTGCAGTGACGTAGCCAAGGCACAGGGTAGAATGCGCTGCTCTAAAAGCATTTTTATGAATGACACTACGTGAATATCGTAGCTGTTTCTGACTTAAGAAGGTCTGATTGTTGTAGTTAAATTAATCACCTCACGTCTTCAGTGCACTAACACTTCTGAAATGATGTCGGTCAGATTGTCTACACGGTGTTAATACCTGGTGTATCAATAATTTACCGATACTGGTACTGCCATACGTAATTTCTGAAATGTCTGTTTCCGTTACGATACACTTTTCGAATAAGTCACTTTAAACATAATGGTAGGATTTTCTCGTCCGTTTTTTGCTTTGAATTTGCATGTGATGTCTAGTGCATTCGCGTTTAAGCTGAATTTTTCTCTTCGTCAGCGAAGGTGAAAATAAAAAAATTAAAGAAGCTGTGGGACTGTTAGCAGTGAACAGTAACACACAGAAAGGCTGACGATCAAGTCTACTAATAACGAAGTATTCTTCGGACGGCCGGTAAAACTGATAGGATTGGCTGGTCCAGAAACAGAGAAGCTGGTCTCAGCGCTTGCCGGAAGAGGGGTGAGAAGAGAGGCTTTTTCTCCTCTCCCCGCCTCACGCCTCGCAGACGTTCTACAAACTGTCTAATTTTTGCGGCTAAATAAAAACAGAGTATTGCGCGAACAGAGAGCAGTCGCAAAGTTTCTCGATATGTAAACTCTAAACTATGCTACTGCGATATTTGCCTATGAAAGCATCAGAACTCAATAAGAGTTTGCGAGATATTTTAAAAATGCAAACAGAACAACGATAGGAGTTTAAGGCAGTCTAAGGATTCGGTATGTTTGACACTGCAGTTACGAAAGCATCAGAACTGAAAAACAGTTAGCGACCTTTTTTAAAAAACGCAAACAGCACAACAATAGTAGATTGAGGCAGTAAGAATTTTGGAGTCTGTGCGCAAATTAGTTGATTCACAATCAATTGCCTTTGAATGCTGCCTATTTCTCATATTTCTGGTTGAATACCACAAAGCTAATTCTTATTTTGCCGCAACACAGCTGCTTTCACAGACAAAACGTCTACTTACTGCCAGACACGTGTTCTGTACTGAAAACGATATACCGTTTATCAAAAATGGTTCAAATGGCTCTGAGCACTATGGGACTCAACTGCTGAGGTCATTAGTCCCCTAGAACTTAGAACTGGTTAAACCTAACTAACCTAAGGACATCACAAACATCCATGCCCGAGGCAGGATTCGAACCTGCGACCGTAGCGGTCTTGCGGTTCCAGACTGCAGCGCCTTTAACCGCACGGCCACTTCGGCCGGCCTACCGTTTATCGTCTGGCAATAGAGATAGCCACTGGACAAGAGGAAGAAATTCGGTTCTCGGCAAGCATTTCTGAACGCAGGACATCCACGCTACAGATACTGTCACCCAATCTGCCAATTCCCTCCCCCCTTTTCAAAACGTAAGAAAGTGTCAACAGACCTTACAGCATGCCGTAATTTAATTCTGTGCGAATTAGAAATAATCAGACAAATAAATATTGGGACTGGCATTGCTAATTCATTTCCTGTGGTAGTGCGGTTCATATTCATACACTGTAGGGCCCCAGCGAGCAAGCAGAAGTGCGGCAACACGACGTGGCATGGACTCGAATAATGTTTGAAGTAGTGCTGGAGGGAACTGACAGCATGTATCCTGCAGTGCTGTCCATCAATCTTCTGAACAGCACGTTGCAAGGCATCCCATATACGCTCAATAATGTTTATGTCTGGGGAATTTGATGGCCAGCGGAAGTGTTTAAGCTAAGCAGTGTGTTTCTGGAGCCACTCTGTAGCAATTCTAGACGTGTGGGGTGTCGCATTGTCCCGCTGTAGTTGCCCATGTCCGTCGGAATGCACAATGGACATGAATGGATGCAGGTGATCAGACGGGATGCGTACGTGTCACCTATCAGAGCCGTATCTAGACGTATCAGAGGTCCCACGTCACTCCAACTGCACACGCCCCACACCATTACAGAACCTTCACCAACCTGAACAGGCCGCAGGCCTCAGCAGGAGTGCTGACATATGAGGTCCATCTATTCATCTACATCTAAATGGTTACTCTGCAATTCACACTTAAGTGCCTTGCAGAGGGTTCATCGAACCATTTTCATACCACTTCTCTACCATTCCACTCTCGAATGGCGCGTGGGAAGAACCCTAAATCTTTCCAGCTCTGACTTCTTTTATTATTATGATCATTTCTCCCTACGTAGATTTGTGTCAACAAAATATTTTCGCATTCGGAAGAGAAAGTTGGTAATTGAAATTTCGTAAATAGATCTCGCCGCAAAGAAAACCGCCTTGGTTTCAGTGACTGACACCCCAACTCGTGTATCATATCAGTGACACTCTCACCCCTATTGTGCGATAACACGAAACGAGCTGCCCTTCTTTGCACTTTTTCGATGTCCTCCGTCAATCCTACCTGGTAAGGATTCCACACCGCGCAGTAGTAATCCAGCAGAGGACGGACAAGTGTAATGTAGGCGGTCTCTTTAGTGGGTTTGTCGCATCTTCTAAGTGTTTTGCCAACAAAGCGCAGTCTTTGTTTCGTCTTCCTCACAATATTATCTATGTGGTCCTTCCAATTCATGAGGTTGTCTCCATAACTGTACACGTACATCCGGTCGTCCTACTAGGCAACATGTTTCCAGTAATCAACAGTCCAATTTAAGTGTTAACGGGCCCAGGCGATGCGTAATGCTTTCTGTCGTGCAGTCGTCAAGAGTATACGAGGGAGCCTTTGCCTCCAAAAGCCCATATGGTGATTCGCTGGATGGTTCACATGCTGACACTGTAGAAGGGTTGCACTTTTGTCACGTTGTCCACAGCTCGTAGTCTAGTGGCTATCGTTACTGCCTCTGGATCACAGGGTCCCAGGTTCGATTCCTGGGCGGGCTGGGATTTTCTCTGCCAGGGGACTGGCAGAGAAATTTCATCAGCATCATCATTTGTGACAGTGCGGCTACATTGGACAGTGTAAAAAACTGTGGACTGTGAAAAAATCTGGACTTTGTACGGGCGCTGATGATCACACAGTTGATCGCCCCACAAACCAAACATCATCATCAAACTTCTGTCACCTTGAACGATTCTCTTCAGTCATCGTTGGTCCCACTCTTGTAGGATCTTTTTCCGATCGCAGCGATGTCTGAGATTTGATGTTTTACAGGACTCCCGATATTCATGGGACACTCGTGAAATGGTCACACGCGAAAATCGCCACTTAATCGCTACCTGGAAAATGGTGTGCTCTATCGCCTGTGCACCGACTATAACACCACGTTCAAACTCACTTATATCTTGATAATCCGCTATTGTAGCAACAGTAACCACTCTAACAACTACGCCAGACACTTATTGTCTTACATAGGCGCTGCCGATCTCAGCGCCGTATTCTGTATTTTCCCTGTTTACATACCTCTGTATCTGAATTCGCATGCCTATACCAGTTTCCTTCGCGCTTCAGAGCGTAATGGGTGCATAGGAGAAGCACACCAAGACATGTGTCACAAGTTTGACGTTTGGCATCACAGCTCCAACACGATTGCATCGATCTCAATGCTTAGATTAACTGTTGTGATATGTATTTGATGAAAGTTGTTCAGTATAAAGTTCTGTATAAAGTAAAGAATTTGCAGGCAGCAACAAGCTGAATAATCAGTATGAGGTTGATGTCATGCTAAAGTTCATGTCATGCTGAAGTTGATGTTGGTACCATGCTAAAATGCAGGTTCAGAAATCTCCAAAAACTCCGCTAGAACATATATTTGCGCAGTGGTTATCCCACTGGACTCGTATTTTCCGAATATGCGAAGAAAATCAGAAATTATGCGTCAAAAAACAATACCTACAAGCAAGTGTTGCTACACGAACCACATTCTATTTTACCAACCGTTGATGTTCCTGACCCAGTACCCTCTGCATTATTTGGCGTTAAGTAGTTACATGCCGTCTACGATATTTTTTTTCTCAAAATTTGCCAAGCTATATGCCATAATGTCGATAGGAGAGTCTACCATAATCAGAACCGTTCTTAGACACCACATAAAGACAGTTGGCAAACCTATTGTATTCTTAACAGATAATTGGTCAGACTTGACATGCAAAAGATGGAAAGACTTCTGTAAGTCTGTGGCGTCAAACACGTTCTAACAGAAAAAAATCATCTGCAAAGTAATTCCGTTGAACTTATTTCCTGAGAGTTTCATCGATTTATGCACACATGTGCAAGAAAAGAACATTCCGATGAGTGAAATTTATCGAAGCTTTGGAACACATAGCAAATAATTTACAGCACCCCTTACACCATCATACAGATTAACTATCAGCAATGAATTCAACGACTGGATTAATCCACTGCCACACCTACCTCAAGAAGGATCTACGCTAAGAAAACAAACCGAACATGCCAGTATTAGAAATAAAACCTATGATAAAATGTTTGGACGTTTACAGAAATATTTAGTTGCGGAAACTGTATTACTTACATCACACCTAACATTTTTTGCCCTAAAGAAAACAAATATTAAGTGGCAGCTATTCTATACCAGATCATATACGTATACAAATATTTTCGTATGTAATAGTTCGAGTTTGAAAGAAACAAACTTTGTCTACAAAGACGATCTTTTTTTTCTTCGATGAAAGTTAAAGAAATAATCTTTAGCGTAATCACTACCTCCTTTGTAGATAAAATAGTGTTTGTAAATGTAAATACAAGTCTTGATCTTGTACTGTGAATAATTAAAGGTTATTTTACCATGATATGGAAATAATTAAAGTCTGACAGATAGCCATATAGCATTTAAAAGGAAATTAAAAGAATTTCTTAATGGCAACTCCTACTACTCATTAGATGAGTTTTTGGATATAGTAAGTGGGTAACCCCCACAAAAAAAATAAAAAAAAAAATAAAAAAAATATTGAGTGTCATGTAATATTTTGTCTAGTGTAATATCTTGTATAGACACCTTTTATTAACCTGACACGTTCCACATCATTACGAAGTGCCGTATTCATGATCTATGGAACAAGTACTAATCTAATCTAATATAATCTGATATGAGCTCTCGAGCAGAATACTGGCAGGATAATGTAAGCATTTCTGATGAAATTAATGGTTTGGATACAACTGTGCTACGCAATAACAGTTTATACTTACGAAATGGTTATTATGATCCTAGATGAAGCAAACTCCTAATCCATTGACTTTGAACACAGAAGTAGATGTAATGAAGTTATTGACCAATATTTTAATGTGGAAACTGCGCGTACAATAAAACATGATGTTCTTATCATTTGCCTACCTTTGGAATTCTGAATTTGATTTTCTCATACTTTGCACGTTCGTGTGGTCACTACTTTGCTATGAGCAGATTAAACTTTTTCTCAGGATAGACAAACATCTTGTGTCCAAGCTTTGAATAGAGCTGAGTTCGTACAGTGGCAGATTCTTGAAATGGAATCGTCATAGTCATCACATAACCAGTAGTTCGTCGAGAGAGTGGTACTATCAGGCAGTGTAAATATTTCTGTAAGGGACAAGAAAATAATCTAAAGAGAAATGTAAAACTGATACCCCTTGCGTGTATGAGGGTAAAGGATTTTTGCTGTCTATTGAGAATAACGAGATCTGTATGGAAGAACTTGGAATACGTCTGTTCAATATGAATCACGAAACTCTGAAGTGAAAACATGTGTTCCAGCTAGTGTTAAATCTGTGCTGCTCCTAGTGTCAATTAAACATTTGTGACTGAAATTAGGGCACTTTCTCTCTCTCTCTGGCGTGTGTTGCGTAGTGCAGCCGAACAATTCCGCCGATGCAAACGCTTCAAAAAAGGATGAAAACTTCACGTATCTGCGAAGTAGGCAGAAGTAGGATGTCCTTAGGCAGATCAGTGCGGCATTCCACACATACAAGCACGCAAATACAGTAGCCACTATGCAGTATCGCCAACTAACGGTTAACACGGGCCGTGCGTGGAACCGCCGATAATCCCAGTGACACAAGAAAAACTTGACTGCCAACGATGATCGTCGCGCACTCGGTGCCTTTTAAGAAAAATATGCAGATACCAAGACACGTACGTAACTAGGTTTAATAAGGACAGTTGATACTCCTCCACGAACATTAGTGATAGGCGAAGCTGATTAAACGTACTATGTGATTGAGAATAATTAAAGAACTAAGATACTCCTCCATGAACATTAGTGATAAGCGAAGCTGACTAAACGTACTATGTGATTGAGAATAATTAAAAAACTAAATAGACACTCTGTGACAGCAAACAAAAAACATTCTGAAATATGAAACATAAAATGATGTCCTGTGATATTAACAGACGAAAATGTGTATTTCCCATAAGATCTATATCTAAATTGGATGAAAAGAAACATTTTGTATCATTGTAATAAGAACTTTTATTTTCGCACAACTATGAGTTGCGAAACAACGATTTTGATCCTACTGTAGCATTGTTCCATGAAGCCTGACCCATGCCGAAACCAGAGCGCCTGCACGAGAGACAACCCGTTTGATTCGAGACATCCTGTACCGGTCCAGCGATCTAACTCCTTTTCTGGGTCCTATCCTTCAACTTGGTACTAACCTAAAACAATTATCCTTGTTACCTGCACATGGCTTCACTCTGTGTTGTTCAAAGATGACGTTGAAAATGTGTTTAAAAAATTCTTCCATTTTTCTAAAAGAGATCAATGAGAACAATATCTAGTCACTTAGTGAAAAACGTTCTATACCTGTATCTCTCTAATGAACACTGAAGTGAGATTAACCTATTGGACGTAGCGACATTTATGATACAAAAGAAATTTAATTATCATAGATGTAACTTCATGTAACCTTCTTTTACCTATGTCTACGAAATGAATCTCTTCAGTATATTTGTACGTAGTGTGTACTGACTAATTTCAATCCAGAAGTGGAAAAGCAACACTATTTAGAAATCAAAACGGACTGTGGCACTTAAAATCAGTGAAAAACAGTGAGCGAAACTAAATGAGCGACGATTCGTTGAATGACGTACCCAAGTTGCATAAAGAGCAATGCCAACGCCATTCAAGGGAAGTGTATTATAGAACAATATGTGTAATATTTATATAAACCTAAGCAGCCTTAATAAGAGCACGTATAATGTTGTAAACACTTGATAAGTATCTAAACTTTGGATAATCGTTTGGATGTTGTTTAAAAACAATTGAGGAATCAGATTCAACTTCCCATATCAGTCTTCGCCTTCGTCCGCCTCCAAACACAATGGCCCATACAAAGTGGTTGTATTTCTCAGATTAATAACACAATGTTATCATGACCTTTTGTCCTAACTCTGATTTTTGAATATGTTTTCAGCGTATGCGACAGTGAGCGGCGATTTAAGCTGAACGGTGCTAATACGTTGATGCATTGACCGGCATATCACGTGGTCAGTAATAGAACCTGCCGTTCTTAGAAATTTAATACACGGAGTTTCACGTCGCGCAAAGAATCATTGCGTTAAAACGCCCACACAGGATCTGAACTATCGATTCACGGTCTGTTGGCTGCTATTCAGGGACTTCTGACTACGCCGATTTTTCTCCAGTTTTCGTCATTAAGATAATTCCGCTTTCTCTGCGTGTTAGTAATCAGATAATTGAAGTTTAATCTTTTATTGGAAATAAAAGAGTAATTGCAGCTTATAACATATGCAATAGAAAGACAGGGCCATATATGACACATATTTTGCTACTCGCAAACTCACTCAAAAACATCTTGTAGTGATCAATATACACTCCTGGAAATGGAAAAAAGAACACATTGACACCGGTGTGTCAGACCCACCATACTTGCTCCGGACACTGCGAGAGGGCTGTACAAGCAATGATCACACGCACGGCACAGCGGCCACACCAGGAACCGCGGTGTTGGCCGTCGAATGGCGCTAGCTGCGCAGCATTTGTGCACCGCCGCCGTCAGTGTCAGCCAGTTTGCCGTGGCATACGGAGCACCATCGCAGTCTTTAACACTGGTAGCATGCCGCGACAGCGTGGACGTGAACCGTATGTGCAGTTGACGGACTTTGAGCGAGGGCGTATAGTGGGCATGCGGGAGGCCGGGTGGACGTACCGCCGAATTGCTCAACACGTGGGGCGTGAGGTCTCCACAGTACATCGATGTTGTCGCCAGTGGTCGGCGGAAGGTGCACGTGCCCGTCGACCTGGGACCGGACCGCAGCGACGCACGGATGCCCGCCAAGACCGTAGGATCCGACGCAGTGCCGTAGGGGACCGCACCGCCACTTCCCAGAAAATTAGGGACACTGTTGCTCCTGGGGTATCGGCGAGGACCATTCGCAACCGTCTCCATGAAGCTGGGCTACGGTCCCGCACACCGTTAGGCCGTCTTCCGCTCACGCCACAACATCGTGCAACCCGCCTCCAGTGGTGTCGCGACAGGCGTGAATGGAGGGACGAATGGAGACGTGTCGTCTTCAGCGATGAGAGTCGCTTCTGCCTTGGTGCCAATGATGGTCGTATGCGTGTTTTGCGCCGTGCAGGTGAGCGCCACAATCAGGACTGCATACGACCGAGGCACACAGGGCCAACACCCGGCATCATGGTGTGTGGAGCGATCTCCTACACTGGCCGTACACCACTTGTGATCGTCGAGGGGACACTGAATAGTGCACGGTACATCCAAACCGTCATCGAACCCATCGTTCTACCATTCCTAGACCGGCAAGGGAACTTGCTGTTCCAACAGGACAATGCACGTCCGCATGTATCCCGTGCCACCCAACGTGCTCTAGAAGGTGTAAGTCAACTACCCTGGCCAGCAAGATCTCCGGATCTGTCCCCCATTGAGCATGTTTGGGACTGGATGAAGCGTCGTCTCACGCGGTCTGCACGTCCAGCACGAACGCTGGTCCAACTGAGGCGCCAGGTGGAAATGGTATGGCAAGCCATTCCACAGGACTACATCCAGCATCTCTACGATCGTCTCCATGGGAGAATAGCAGCCTGCATTGCTGCGAAAGGTGGATGTACACTGTACTAGCGCCGACATTGTGCATGCTCTGTTGCCTGTGTCTATGTGCCTGTGGTTCTGTCAGTGTGATCTTGTGATGTATCTGACCCCAGGAATATGTCAATAAAGTTTCCCCTTCCTGGGACAATGAATTCACGGTGTTCTTATTTCAATTTCCAGGAGTGTATTTACATATCAGACCTGGTGGTCCAGCGGCAATGCACGTGCCTGGGATCCCAGAGGTCTCGGTATTACCGATTTTTCAGTCTTTCTTTTAACCTAGGTTACACATCTCAACGACGTCATAAGTTGGCCAGAAACAACATACGGTTCGGATTCCACCTTAAACTGTAAGTCCCCTTTCACCGACTGCACAAATGGGTTAGGTTAGCGCCACTCAAGTCGCTGAAGAGGCGTCCTGTAGAAAGACATGCACCGGGGCACTGAGCCACACGAAAATATTATTATTATCTAGAAGCATAATTAAGCTTGTGCGGAACCCTGAAAACATGAGAACTACTCGAAATTGTCCAGCTTTTTAAGTAAATTTTGCCCAGGTGGACTATATACGAAAATTCTCTGCACGTAATATGCTACACGAGAAAGCATCACTGCATCCTTACCTATGTAATTATATGAGACGAAATGCGATTTAAAGACGTAAAGATGACAGTATAATCTATAGCAGGCCTATGCGTTTCCACTTTGCCATATCTATAAGTTGAATAGAAATACATATATCACTACAGAATCACATGTGTAAATCAACACTTACAGCAGAAATTTCCGCATTCAGACGCGTTTCCAGTTGCTGCAGCTGGTTGTTACGTTATTGTACACTGGAAAGCCAAAGAAACCGGTACACTTGCCTAATACCGAGTAGGTTCCGCCGGAGTACGCAGAAGTGAGGCGGCACGACATGGCATCGACTCAACCATATTTGAAGCAGTTCTGGACGGAATTGACACCATGAATACTGTAGGGCTGTCCGTAAATCCGTAAGAATACCAGGGGGGTTGAGATCTCTTCTGAGCAGCACGATGCAAGGCATCCCAGTATTGGTCATTAACATTCATGATGTTTATGTTTGGGGAGTCTGTTGGCCGTAGGAAGTGTTTAAACTCAGAAGCGTGTTCCTGGTGCCACTCTGTAGCAGTTCTGGACATGTGTGGTGTGTCGCAATGTCCTGCTAGAATTACCCTCGCAATGTCCTGCTAGAATTACCCTAGTCGGAAAGCACAATGGACATGAATGGATGCAGGTGACCAAACATGATGATTACGTTTGTGTCGCCTGCCAGAGTCGTATCTAGACGTATCAAGGGTACCGTATCACTCCAACTGCAGACGTCCCATACCATAACAGGGTCTCCAGCAGCTTGAAGAGTCTCCTGCTGACACGCAGGGTCCATGAATTCATGAGGTTGTCTCTGTACCCGTTCACGTCCATCCCTTCGATAGAATTTGAAACGAGACTCGTCCGACCTGGAAAAATGTTTCCAGTTAACAGTCAGTGTTGACGGGCCCAGGCGAGGCGTACAGCTTTGTGACGTACAGTCATCAAGGGTACACGAATGGGTCTTCGGCCCCAAAAGCCCATATCCATGCTGTTTCGATGAATGGGTTCCACAATGACACTTGTCAATGGCCCAGCACTGAAATCTGCAGCAATTTGCGGATGGGTTGCACTTTCGTCACGATGAACGATTCTCTTCAGTCGTCGTTGGTAACATTCTTGTAAGAGCTTTTACCGGAGATTTGATGTCTACCGGATTCCTGTTATACACTCTTGAAATGGTCGACGGGAAAATCCTCACCTCATTGCTACCTCGGACATGCTGTGTCTCATGGTTCGTGTGCTGACTATACCACAGCGTTCAAACTCACTTAAATCTTGATAACCTGCCATTGCAGCAGCATTAACCAATCTAACAACTGCACCAGACGTTTGTTGTCTTATATAGGCATTGCCGACCGCGGCGCCGTGTTCTACCTGTTTACATACCTCTGTATTTGAATTCACAAGCCTTTACCAGTTTCTTTGGTGCTTCAGTGTACTTCAGTGTCTAGAAAATTAAATCAACAGCACGCATTAGGTAGCCAAGGCAGCTAATGAATGCAGATGAGGACAAACAAGGAATTGAGTGTTTAGAGCTGTTTGTAATGAGCCTGCAGGGAATCAAAATTCTCTTTCAAAGGAGAGCATCTTTCTTTACGAAACAATCAGGAACCAATGATCTGTGTATTTTGGTGGTCCATTGGAATGATTTTTGCTACGCATGCCTAAGGTTTACGTTCGATTCACACCTCAGAGAACCCATTTTAACAGGCGCAAAAGGGTCCTCTTCACACATGGTAACGAAGGTTGAACAATGTGGGGTTTCACCTTCGTTTCAAACCCACATTAAACATGACGTCCCTTTGATGCTTATTTTTGGAGAGTCGGTGTAGAATGGGCCGTGACAGAAACTCTATGACCATTTTGCTTCCTTACACGAGAACATTTTTATTAATGAGCCATTCGTCATGTGAGGTCACAGGGCAGTTAATTTTTGGTGTCTTTGAACTTGAGATGTCGAAAATAATAGTACTGGACTGGGATTCGAGCTCACATCCCTCATTTTGCTGGGTTTGCCTCCTTTGGGATGATGCATTTCAATCGTTTGATTGTTTTCCTAAGATTGCGAACTCCTCAAGATCTCTACGAAGAGCACGTGTTTCGATTTGACTGCTTGTCTTGCACAAAAGTTTCCATAGTGTCATTTCAAGTTGTAGCATGCGTACCCAAAACTACACGTGACAAATGGTTGTGATTTTTTACATCTGTCCATGTGTTTTCAAAATAAAGATTGTTACAGATGTCGACTCCCAGTAAGAGACAGAAAATTTCATCATGTCATTGGAGGTTTAACCATGTCACTTTTACTGACTGGTGGAAAAGAATTCGACAGTCAACGTCTCTTCGTATGTACTCAACAACGAAGATCTGAGCACGGTTCGACTCCCAGTCAGCAAAGAACTTTACGTCATGTTATTCCCAGTTCAGACATGTCCACATCTCGCTACCTATGAAACAAATCGATTTTTAATGTCTATTCGTGATTAGAGGTCAACGACGATAGATGCTGAGTTCTAATCTCGGTGAGGCAAAACCTTTTCGTGTCGTTGTTTCAGTTTCAGTCGTCTCGTTATTGGTGATTGGTTAACAGTCCGAATAGGTGCTGTAATGGGATCCATGTCCGACACAAAATTTTACGTAATGTAATTTCGATTGAACACTGTGCCCACTTCTTTACTTGTCACTGAAACCATATTTAATATCTTTTGTGGTCAAGTCTCAAGTTGCTTGATTGGACTTCTGGATGCCATTCAAGTAAAAAAAAAAAAAAATTCGTAATGTAATTGCAATTTCAAATTTTCTATCTAACATTTATTTTACTTTAATAAATTGAAGTTTACATGCGAAATGGCTCTGTCTTCTCTAATAACATGTTTTCTGATATAAGGTTTATGGTAGGGTGACCAAATTATTTCCTCTGAAAACCGGGACACATTCACCCGGGTGCCAATGGACACCTCATTCCACATGTACCCAGGTTTCTTAATTTTAAATATTAATGTTTTGTTGATACATTTTGTCAACCCGATTATTATAACTAATAAGAGGATACAAAAGATTGATATAATCTAGATTATCTGTACAATTAATGACATTTAATAAACGTATACAGTAATAAATAAATGTATTACGATTTTCCAAAATTTTACAGCCATTCAACTTTTAATCAATTAATATTAACATGAGCTTTAATATTACTGAGCACTTGTAGATAGAATTGACTGTCCTTGGAGAAAAGGGTATATTTTACTGCCTCCAGCCTTCTTGATCATGTCTTTGTTCTTTGAGACACAGTGATAAAACTCGGCACAATCCATTTTGTAGTTGTACAGGATCTGCAGGATTGCTTCAAGAGAGTCCACCTCCATTCTGTTTCTTTCATCAGTCCAATAGATATTCATGAACGAAATTATTCTTTCCACCTTAGCATTATGGGCTGGGATTGCAAATAAATACCTTGCAGTTATTACCAACTCAGAGTAATGCTGAAGACAGTCACAGCTTTTAAAAAAACTCACCCACTTCTCATGACATTCCAATGGTGCTTTTTTTTTCATCATTCCACTTGTGAAGACTTTCTTCGACAAAATTTGTCAGTATGTCGAACTGATCAAAGAGAATGGAATCATCGATTTCAATCTCTTTACTCTTCAAATACGAAACTGTCTCTTCAACACTTTCCCATTTTGACACTCTCTTCAGTAACATCAAACACCGGCGATGAGGGTAAATATGAGGTGCTCTACTTGCTGCGATATTCTACACAAGTGTCATAAAACTTGTTAACTTCTTCTCTAAAACTCCTTTCCGCTGCTTCTGATACTTCTGCTCTTTTAAGGACAGATTGAACATTAAAAGAAGTGAACTGCTGTTCTCTCCTCTTAGTAACAATTTCCAGAGTATTTTTCAAAACATCATTTACCTCTATTATACTTTTCGTGCTTCCCTCAATTTCCTTTATCCCATGCTGCAAAATGCTAAGCTGACTGTGAATGAACCATGAGTAGGCTTCACTTAAAGGGTTACTGAAAAACTGAACCAATATTTCGGGGGCTTTGTCTTCATTTAGGGAAAAATCTTTTAACGGTTCAAACAGGCGGATTACTCTTTCAACTGCTGGAAACAGTGATAACCAGCGAGTTTTCGAGTGACACATTACATGTATATATTCAGTTCCCACATAATCACAGAACTCCTTAAGCCTCTCTGTTCTAACAGTATATACGTAAAAGTGTGAGTATACCTTCATGACGATAGTTTAAACCTCACAGCTTAAACTGTCAGCAGATGTCTGCAAGCTATTGTGTAAAACATGTGCAGGGCAGCCTGTGCCTTCAATGTTTTCATGCAATGTTGCCTTTAATTTGGTAAATACGTTGCATTTGCCTTGTCTTTTTAAACCACCAACGTTTGTGTTGATGTTGTCTCCACAAAATGCCACACATTTATTTTTCTCAAGATCAAACATTTCGATGGTATTCATACAAAATCTTGAAATTTCGTAAGATGTTTCATTAGGTAGGTAACTCAACTTCAAAAGTTTGGTCTGAATTCCCTGATTAATATCGAAAAACTGAACAACAAACGGAAATATTTTAGTGGCCTTATGATTGATGGCATCAATGGATATCCCGTAGAAAGAAGACTTTTTGATGTATTCAAGGCTTTCCTTTACACTCTGGGGAGCAACAACTCCTTTCACTAAGGCTGACACTTTAGTTCTTGCTGAACTAAACTTTTTTGCAATGGAAGAATCATCAAACATAATGCTGTTAAGCTTATAAGTACAATCACTAGATCTATAAGTTTGGTGATGTTGTACCGTGTGGTAGGCTAGTGTAAGCTCGGCTGCTCGAACTTTCGTCTCTTCACTTGACTGATGTTTCACAAAATAATTTTGTTGAGTTTTACTGCAGCTCGGTGCACTGTATCTGTTAATGTGTTTCTTTGACCTGATGTGATCAACTATGTCGGAACGTTCACCATGACTTATACTAATAAAACAGTTACATACGGAACACTCTGCTTCGTAATCAAAACGACCTTTCTTAAAGAAATTCCATTCCTTGGAATAACACTCACTGAACTTGCAGGCACGTTTCGGCATTGCGTTTCACAGTGCTGCAGCATAATACCACTAATATGAGAAAAAACTACTTCAGTTTGCCTGACAAAACATCAACTACTACACTGTTCTGACAATGAGTGCGTGAGTAAGTGGCGCGACAATCGAACGGTTTCGTAGCTCTGTTACAATAATACAACTTACTACTTGTTGGCCAAAGTACCGCTCACAGTAAATTATTGCCTGAGTGTATCAATACTGATACTGTGATTACTAGTATGGGACAAAGGAGGTTTTAGACAAATAAGCTAAAATATATTAGTTTCTTGTGTTGTATTTCCTTTAATATAGCGAAATCCCAAAAATTTGAGAAAGTTTCACGAAATGTATTTAAAAACTGAATTCAGGGACTTTTGAGCGTCCCGAAACAAATTTTCGGGACACCGGAACACAGGGATGAAAACCGGGACAATCCCGGTTTTCCGGGACGTTTGGTCACCCTAGTTTATGGCGATGTTAATTTGTATCTGGAGTGATGGCCACACAGAACAGTTACCTCTTGCGACCTTTTGTAGTAACAATTTCGTATAGTCAAATGACTGTACCGAAAAAAAGAGCAGATGACCTGCAAGACAGTTACGTTATGAGAGTTGCGTACAAACCTAGTGAAATATAACTCGGGTCGTTCTGACACTTTTGAGCATGATAGTACATAACGCCCCACCAAGAAACAAGGAAACAGTCAGTTAAAGCAGGAATAAAATAAAACTCTCCTGTGTCGTGTATCTAATAGTGGTTCGGATTCGCCGACATGGAGCCTGAGATACTGTGGTTACAAAGTAAAAATAGTTCTTCGCAACTGTGGATACGGCTAATACAGAGGGCAGAATGGCAGCGCTCCTTGGCTTTTAAGGTGTTAGCTCTCATTGAAAGCACGAAAAAAAGGTAACTTTCGAGATTTTTTTTACAAGTGAAATAAACAGTAATGGTAAATTTGATGACACAGTTCTATTTCTTTTATATATATATTAGGTAAGAAACAATTTTTGTATTCGCTTTGGACACTCCCTGTAACCACTGCATCAGGTTGAACGACCTCTTGGCAAGCTGGAACACTGATCAGCATCCGAAATTCCCGAAGCTCTCCTGTCATACATGTAACAAAATAATTTTGTAGTAGCCATTCTCAATATATTTTCTATCAGTATACGTAGGATAATTGAAAAATTTGAATCCAAGAAAATGGTGAACTGCTGAAACAAATGTCACTTCGTTCGAGGTATGAATTAAACAACACCTTCAGTCACAACTTTTTCGTGTTTTATAGTTAATAAAACACGAAAAAGGTCTGACTGAAGGCGTTATTTAATTCATACCTCCAATGTTTTGAATACAGTCACGTTTTTAACTGGAAAATATGGATAAAATTAAAATGTCACTTCCTTCGCCCACAAAATCCAGACAAAAGCGTGAACCGGAAATAGACTTTCGAAGATATCACAAAACGGCTACGTACGCAGTTAAAGAATTCAATCTAGAACGCTGGCATCAAATTCCTATCAAAATCGTACACACCGATCTCAAATTAAGTCTCCCACCAGCTTGAAAAATACGTTACCGAGGAAAACGTGTGAAAAGTTTGTGTTTTTTGTAATTAAGTCAGACACACCTCTGGTCGACGATCCTTGGACGATAGAGCAATCCTTCCAAAAGGATGTCTTTCTCCTCCTTTTTCGTGGCCACAGTGGTCCTGCGGGCATCTTTGGCGCCTCTGTCATCCGCTGCTCTGCTCGCTCGTTACGCTCTTCGTCAGCTTTTGTGCAGAAGTTGTAGTACGCTAGCCCGACATGGAGTTCGAACACATTCATTATTTCCAAAAAGTCTGAAACTTCCTGGCAGATTAAAACTGTGTGCCCGACCGAGACTCGAACTCGGGACCTTTGCCTTTCGCGGGCAAGTGCTCTACCAACTGAGCTACCGAAGCACGACTCACGGCCGGTACTCACAGTTTTACTTCTGCCACTACCTCGTCTCCTACCTTCCAAACTTTACAGAAGCTCTCCTGCGAACCTTGCAGAACTAGCACTCCTGAAAGAAAGGATATTGCGGAGACATGGCTTAGCCACAGCCTGGGGGATGTTTCCAGAATGAGATTTTCACTCTGCAGCGGAGTGTGCGCTGATATGAAACTTTCTGGCAGATTAAAACTGTGTGCCCGACCGAGACTCGAACTCGGGACCTTTGCCTTTCGCGGGCAAGTGCTCTACCAACTGAGCAACCGAAGCACGACTCACACCGGGTACTCACAGTTTTACTTCTGCCAGTACCTTGTCTCCTGCCTTCCAAACTTTACAGAAGCTCTCCTGCGAACCTGTTAGGCCGTCGTCGACCACTTTTTACCCGACGTCAAGGTTTTCGGAGTCACTTTTCACAGATCGCTTAGTAACGGGTTTTAGAGCCCTTTGGATAGACGCTACAATAAATCTAATATTCCCAAGAGCATTTCAAGCCAACAAAGGAATTGATTTTTTGAAATTTTCAGAAGACTACCACCTTAAATACGGGCACTATGTCGCGTACTGCTATTTGTCTGATAACTCCTGAAGCCTTCGGACTGGGTCCTTCGATAGAGTTTTACGCTTGTGTTCTCTCTTTAAATATTCGCCTTCGACTGTATGTGAATTCCTAAGAGACCAAACTGCTGATGTCATCAGTCTAGACTTAAACTAACTTATGCGAAGAACAACACACACACTCATAGCCCAGGGAGGACTCGAACCTCCGGTGGGAAGGGCCTCGCAATCCTTGGCATGGCGCCTCGAACCGCGCGGCCACACCATGCTGCCACTTTGGACTGATACTGTACTCTTGTAACGACGTTTGTTGTGGACTCTGTTTCTAGCCGATCTTTCACTACGTCAGCTTAGTCATTATTGTTCCACTGCCACTTGCCACTACGTAGCGAGGGACACTAAACTTCTGATACTTACTCCAAGTAGAATTGGAAACTCTCCGATCATGTTACCATACTCACGGGAAAAAATCATAACACCAAGAAGGAGCTGAGCAACATAAACTACAACTGATAGGCGTGTTTCTACATCTTAAAGATGAAGTTTATTCAGATTTGGCACTAGTCGCGTAAGGGTGCATATCAGGCTTGATTTAAATACACGCTGTAACAGTCGTGAACGTAATTTTCCTTGGAGATTGGACGTAGTGAGTTGATGCTAACAAGAAAGCCTATAAGACGACAAAAAGCCATTATCAACACCTCAGTTTGAACGAGGTCGTGTAACACGGCTAAGAAAACTTGAATGTTCCTTCTGTGTTACACAGAAATACTTGGCAAGAATGTAACCACTGTACATGATTGGCAACCAAGAGAATGTTTGGTCGCAAAAAGATCTGATTTCGGACGGCTACGAGGTCCTACTGAGAGGCAAGACCATCGTGTTCGGCGTGTGGCTCTGGTGTATCATACTGCATCTGCAGCAACAGAAGTTGGCACCACAAATAAGTATTCCAAAGACCCCAAAGTATCGCAATTTGCGACTTGGGTGGTGTCGAGCGACAGATCACTGAAGGGCGGGGTGGAGATTTGTTGTATTTTCTGGTGAAAGTTGGTTCTGATCGGTGTCTGTGACGGCCGTGTTTTATTTAGATGGAGGCTAGTAGGGGGCCTGCAACCATCTTGTCAGCGTGCTAGACACGCTAAATCTACACCTGCATTTATGCTCTGGGGTGCGATTTCGTGTAACAACAATAGCACTCTCGTGGTTTCCCACGCACCCTGATGGTAAATCTGTACGTCGGTATGTTGATTCGACCAGATTTTCCGCCATTCACGAACAGCATTGTAGGAGGTGTTTTCCAACAGGATAACGCTCAGCCACATACGGTAATTCGACATCCTCTACTGGGTGTTGGTATATTGCCTTGGCCTACTCGATCACCAGGTCTGTCTCAAATCACAGATGAGATGTCATCGGACGAGAAGGCCTGCTTCATCCACAGAGAGCATTAACCGTCCTTTTATTGACCGTCCATGTGCAACAGGCATGGAACTCCATCCACAAACTGGCATCCGGCAGCTCTGCAGCACAATGCATGCACGTCTGCAGCTTGCAGTCAACATTCTGGCAGTTACACCAGTTATTAATGTGGCAGCATTTCATATTTGCAGTAGCTGGTCTAACCTCTGATCTTGCATTGTTAATCACTCGAGTGTGTTACCCAGACAAATGAATTCGACAAATTTCATTACTCTACGTTAATTATTTTTTGTTGTTGCGATTTTTTGCCTCAATGTGTTTGACTAAAACTTGGTCTCGACGTCTTTAATCATTCACGAACTGGAAGGGTTTTTGCGTCGCTCTCAACTCACCCTGCATATAAAAGTCTCCTCGCTTGATACTGTGTATGCCCTTGAACCGGAATGGACATCGCTCATTCATGCAGTCCTGCCTCTTCCAGCACAGTGGTCGCCGCTCATGTCTCAAAAAGCGCTCCCGCCTCCGCCCAGGAGAGCCCTCGTGTTGTATCCGGGGTTCGCCTCTCCGCACGGGCACACAGCGCTGTATGGCCAGCACCCCCCTCCCTCTGACCAAACCCCGCTCGCCGGCCACTCGCCGCCGATATTAAAACTGTCCGCCAGCCAGTTCGGCCTGCTCGCCGCTGCCGTTGTCGGCGACCCAGTTCAACAGGTTTCATTACTCCGGGGCCGTCGCCACAGCTTTAATTTAGTCTCTCCAGAGTTTGACGGCCCTAATACCTTTCATTTAAGTTTGGTCTCGTAAACGAGATAATTACTTTTAAAGTAGTTTTGAGAGGCCTTATCTGTGACGTCCCTTTGTCGGGCTCAAGATAAATTAATTTGTACCTGTCGGAGATATACCACTCGAGACGCCACAGAAGATGAATACGATAATCTGCATTACGAAAATGCACTTATATCCCCTGGAAAATTTATGTCACAGTTTGTAAGCGCACTATATCTTCAGTGCATTTACGAGTTACCTTTTAAGGTGTGCTTTGAAATCCTGCAATAATGTTCACGAAGTGTTTATTCATATTTCTGATACTATGCCTTTAAGCAAACATATTAGTTTGATTTATAGAGGCACTATGATATTCATATGTTGTAACATGATTTACTTGATTCTAAGAAACAGAGAGAATCACTTGCGAAAAGAAACGTATTTTAAAATCTAATATAGTAAGGTGTTAGAGAGTCATTTCTGAAAGCAGAGATCATGAATGTACAATAGACACATGAACAATAAACAATTTACAGATGAACAGAATAAAGGACCCTTTAGGATTTCAACGCCGAGGTTATCACCGACGAAGAGAATGAAAGCTATTCACTCATGGTGTTACAAATTAAGTTGAATATTCTTCGAGTAGTCGAATAACTATAGGGTGGAAGTAGTACAGCTATGCTGACACTTGCACTCTTGATTTACATTTGTAACATCACTTGCGCAGGTCAGTGCATTATCCATGACATCATGAGCCACGCCCCCTTATCTGTGACATCATCTTAATCACGTGGCAAAGCACCCCCTTGTCTGTGAGGTTATATGCATGCTGACACAGTACATGCCTCTTTTTCTGCTATGTCACGTTGACAGAAAAATCAAAAAATAATGTCGAAACAGGCAATCGGTGTCTATCCACCACGCTCAACCCGAAAAACTAATATTATAATTTAAAAAAGCTTCAGCTGAACCAAACTGGTCTCTCTCTCTCTCTCTCTTTCTGCGCCTCAGATGCGTACCCACCCACCCACCAGCCTAACCAGACACACACACACACACACAAACAATGCATCATGTTTCACTTCTGCATATCATCTCTCTCTTTATCTCCCTCTGTTTCCGAACTTCTAGTCTCTCTCTCTCTCTCTCTGTATGTGTCAGTGTGTGTATGTGTGTGTGTGTGTGTGTGTGTGTGTGTGTGTTTGTGTAATGGTTACTTGAGTGAGGCATCAACAGTATATTACAGATGGGGAGGAAAACATCGGATATACTTTACACTACTTAAATTCACACTACGAACAGAGCTGTTGACTGAACGGCAATGCCCAAAGGCTTCACGCACGAGCTGGGGATCCCAGCGGCCTGTCACCAGCTAGTGCTATCTACCCGTAGAACCCAAGTGTTTAGGCAAATCGCTTATCATAGCAATCGATCGCTGATCACACGTGATTCTGATACAGTCTAAAGAATCGCATGAGACAAATCAGCAATGTTTGCCAATATGGCTGTCTGTTTATTTTATAATTTATTCAGTAAATCATCAGCATCACATTCAGCCTCTTTTCACATAAGATCAATAACAGATAAAAGAAACTAAATCGTTTCATATTCTTACAACAACATGGACCGTTACAGGTTGACAATGATTGAATTATATTAAAAGAAACGTAAATTAGTTACAAACTACGTAGAGCACATACTTTACTCAACATCTAGATTACGTCATGTTCGATATGCCTGCCATCTTTTGCGTTTAATGCGACACAGATGAATTGCGAAATTCTGCCTCACCCGCTGAACATCGATACTATAGCTAACCTCCTGGATGGCTGTTTTCAGCTCAGCAATGGTTTTTGGGTTATTGATGTACACCTTTACTTTAATATAGCTCCACATAATGGAGTCGCATGTGTTCAGATCCGGAGAATAATGTGGCCAATCAGGGACCATGCCAGTGGCCTCTGGGTGCCCCAGAGCCAGAATTCGGTCCCCAAAGTGCTCCTCCAGGACATCAAGCACTCTCCTGCTCCGATGAGGTAGAGATCCGTCTTGCATAAACCACATCTTGTCGAAATCTGAGTCACTTCGGACAACGGGGATGAATCATCTTCCAGAACGTTCACGTACCATTCGGTAGTCACCATGTCATCAAGGAATATCGAACCGATTTTTCCGTGACTGGACATTGCACACCACACGGTCACCCATTGAGGTTGAAGAGCCTTCTCGATCGCGAAAAGTGGATTCTCCGTCTCCGAAATGCACCAAATGAAAGAGGGCTTCGTCGCTAAACAAAACCATACTAATTCCAATCATGCCCCACGCTCGCTTATGCACATTGAACGTCCTAACGCAACCCGTTCAGAAATTACGACGATTATATTTCACATAGTTCAATAAATGTCACCCTGCATCTTTCCCTTCATCTATCGCGACGATAAAATCTGGCAAAAGAAAAGAAAAATCACGAGTTAATACAAACACGATCGTAATTCGAATCTAAATTTTAGTGTAGCGTTGTAAGGAAATGAAATGTGGACGATAAGATCTTTTTTTCCTCTCCCGAGTCAACCTTTTCATCTTAGAGTAGCACTTGCAACATACATACTCAATTATTTTCTATACATGTGCCACTCTCTAACTTCCTCTACAGGTTTTACTCTTTACAGCTCCCTCTAACTCTTGTCAGTATTTTCCACATACTCCCTTCCTCGCCGATTTTCGGAGAACCTCATCGTTATTTACCTTATCAGTTCACCTAATTTTCAACATTCTTCTGTAGTAAAACATCTCAAATGCTGCTGTTCTGTTCCAGTTTTCCCACAGTCCATATGTCACTGCCAGACAACGCTGTACTCCAACCGTACATTCTCAGAAGTTTCATCCAAAAAGAAAGTAGAAGTGGTGCTACAGAAGAATGCTAAAGATTAGATATGTAGACAGTGCAACAAATGAGAAGGTATTGATTGGAACTGGATGGTGGAGGGAAAAGACATTTTGGCATAACTCGATCAAAAATCAAAGTATTTCCTGGTAGGACACATGCTGAGACGTCAAGAAAGCATCATTTTTTTGTTCGAAGTCTTCCATAGTCACATGTCTGAATAAAATATTATCTGTTTACAAGCCACGTCAGTTTGAATGAAACACTTGAACTTCATATTGCAGAGGGAGTCCATGATATGGTAATCAGGTTCAGGTTGATGTGGGCTGTATCAGTTATTTGGAGATGAAGAGACTGACACGGGATTGAGAAAACTGGACCGTCCACAATCGGTATACAAACCAGGAAAAATCTCCGTAAGCAATGAGGCAATCAGCCCAACACATCATCAGGCAGAAAAATCCGTTTGGTAAAACACCGTATCCTGCTGTGTAAAGAAGTCCGTAACTGATGCTGCTCATCCTCATTTAACAGGAACCATATGACTTACCACTTCCTGTCCTCAGTTGGTAATTACTGGATTTAATTTAAGAGCTAATTTCAAACAGAAGTTCATTACTTGATTCACAAGTAAATGTCAATTTGAAAATGATGATCCTGTAAACAAAATATTACTATTGTTTAGTCGAAGATTGGGACAATGTGTAATCACAGAGTACACAGTAACTGCTGGGTTCCACAACATCTCTCCAGAATATAATTAGTCCAAAAGGCCCAAGTCAAAACATGTCTATTCTTCATTTGACATCTAACAATACTATGGATATATCTTAGCAGTGTATTTATATATGAATAATGTCTTTTCTGTTTAACATATCTGACACCGTTCAGGTACCAATACTTTTCTGAAAAAAAAGGGGACCGGAGTACTAGGGCAAGGCCATTCTACCCCAAAGATGGCGGCAATGACGTCGCCCAAGATAGCGGTCGTGATGTCATCTGACGACGTCATCCAAGATGGTGGATTTTGGCGGGAAGTTTGAATTTTGGCGGGAAGATTGGTCAATTGGGCTACTACTAACCTAACCCCCCTCCCTTTCCCTCCCCCAAAAAAAGGTGGGAAGTTCAAATTCCATCAGGACAATGCAACGTCAACTAACCTAAGAAAATGGCAAGAAAGAAAGGGCAGTTGGGCTACCTCCGCTAATGAAAGTCATCCGACCACCACCTCTTCCTATGAACTGGTGGGAAGTTTAAATTTTGGCAGGAAGGTAGGTCAATTGGGGTATAGCCTAAGTCACCAGACCGCCATCTCCTCCTATGAATTGGATGGAATTAAGTCTTTATTATTTTGCATTTGCCAGTCTTTATTTAAACAAATTGATGCAGTACACCCATCCAGTGTGTTTGCCATGAGGTCCAGACTCTAACTGACATAGTACACAGTACTGCCACCAGATGGCACTATCATGCCTCTCACCTGTTCGACCGCATTCTCTCTTCTATGCGCATAATGACGTCTCAGACTGTGTTCTAGAAATATGCTGGAGATTCTAACGGAACACGTGTGATGTATAGCTGATGCATCGCGCATGTAGATATATGAACCGAATCGAACTCTCGGGAATTCTATAGTGTCCCACAAATACTTAACGTTTGCTTTCTTGGTCATCATTCATACGTGATGTAGCACGACCCATCCCCACACCTAGACTGCATCGATCATATGGCTGCTGCATCAGTGACGTGATTCGACGTCATAGAAGCTATGTAAGTCAAGCCACAACCGAACTCGCCCTCATTCTGCTTCTGTGCTTCTCAGAGTTTCTCAGAGCTCTGCAGATTGATCCTTCGAGGTCAATCGATTGTACTTCAATCAACATGAAGCATACCATCAGCAGCAGCAGCGACAGCAGCAGCAGTGGCAAGCGCCTCCGAGGAGATGATGATCAATTATCTGGTAAGTACTTTTTCCACATTCAAATATCCATTGGGTCTGTGTTATGTGTCGTGCCAAATTTTTTCTGTGTTCAATTATCTGTCTGGACCGCATTCCACAGACTGCTGTGTCCTTTAAGGAATTGAGTCTGGGTTATGTGTTGTGTTCAAATGTTTTCTGTGTTCCAATATATGTTTCGACCACAGACTGTCGCGTCCTTTAACGCATTGTGACTGTGTGTTCAATGTCTTTGTGCTATAGAAATTATATTCCATACTGGATAAAATAGTCAATCTTTTCCATCTTTGTAGAATTCATCCCTCGCATGCTGGCGGAGCTGGCCCATCAGCTAGACGTTGAGAAGGCTGAAACACTTCGAGAATGTAAGTACATTTGTAAAACACAGTTGTTAGAAAAATAATTTCCTATAATATATAGGAGTGTTCTAAGTGCATACATTGAGTTGTGTGAGACATTTTCTTTTCTTCTCTTTCTTGATGATTCTATGGATAGGGAGAGAGTCATCAAGGATGCTATGCGCAGACGAAGGCAGGGTGAAATCCTTCATTGGGTTCATCAGATGGCAGCTGCTGCAGAGTAAGAATAATCCGAAAGATGTGACCATCTGACTCTTTTAGATGAGGCCGAGGAGATACCAGGGTGGGTAGGAGACCTCAGTGAATGTGCTGTTAATTTGCTCAGGCCATGGAGTCAGAGTGGGGAAGGTGAATATCTTCGAACATTACAACAAATGATTAAGATCATTTATTATTATTATTTTTAGTTAAATCAGTTCCCCGCAGGGGCGGGGATTGGCAACACTCCCCAGAGACGTGCATCACCATGTATAGCGCCTCTCACGGCTGCGCAAGAGACGGCAGCTGTGGCTGCAGCACCTGCCGATGCACCGCCGCAAGCCCTCTGGCGCCCATGGGCAACTCAGCAGGCAGAGGAAGAAGAAGAAGAAGAAGAAGAAGGGCATCTGTCTCCCACCTCCCAGGTCGGTAATGGGAACCATCGCCACAGCCCGGTTGTTCCCACCAGCCATCACCGCCACCGCCATCTCAGACAGTGCGCCCCCGCCCTCAGCGAAAGGTATGTGCACCTTGGTGCATACCCATACCCTCAGCAGACAAGCACTCACCAGCCCCGTCATCGACAGGATGGACCCCTAGTTGTAGCGTTTGTAATAGTAATACTGATTATTCCATGGCTAGCAGTAGTGCTCTCCCCCATCCTATAGGTAGTGAAGTACTTCAGAATAACCGTATAATGATCCCTCTAGAATCCTCAGCAGTTGCTAGGGCTTTTGAGGGCGCGTCTCATTCACAAGGATTGAGAATCCCAGAAGGAGGTATAGCGACCCTGTCGGGTTTTTAGATGCATGCCTCCTAGTCTTGGTGATGAAGCTCATTAAAGTCCTAGATGATCCGAAATTAAGTGCCATTAAATGCAGCACAGTACTCTGCTGCGAGCTGAATCACCCACCTAAACATCCATGTGATGCAGAGGCTACAACTCTGCACTATATATGGGGAGATAATGGCATTATTTCTCGGAGCGCATCCATTACTGAGAGGTATCATAAATGCACTTTAGGCGCTATTATGGAGATGGAGGTTCGAGGGTCCGCTAAAGTGGCCTGCCATATACCACAGCTTGACATCCGTATACACGTCCATGAGCCGGTAAATGGAGGGTCCAGTTATATCAAGCTACCTGAGGATATTAAGAAGAAGCATGCATGTGTTAATGTCGAAAATCGATATGGGAATACTTGATTTGCATGGTCAGTCCTGGTTTGCGAAAGAAATTACAAATAGAGAGATCATCCTGAGCGTATGAACAGTTACAAAGTCCATGATATTAAGACTAATTATAACTTTGATGGTCTAGAGTTCCCCGTCAAGATTCAGGACAAACATAAATTTGAGGCGCAGAATACTGGCATATCGGTTCACGTTCAGAGCCTGGAGAAGAAAAGCAAGTCAGATGAGCGAGATAAGCACACCGTCGTCGACCTCCTCAGTTTCTAAAAATTTCCAGGTGAGGGAGACATGCATGTAAACATGCTGCTCTTCTCTGTAGGTGATAACTGTCACTACGTGTGGATCAAAGACATATCCCACCTCCTTTCGTCGCAGCTAATTAAAACAACATATATCCTTAAGGTGTCTGAATTATTTTTCAACAGACGAGTTATTAGCGATACATCTATTAGATTGTGCTTCCAGGGACCCGGTACGTGTTATTATGCCCACAGAGGAAAATAACTTCATTCAATTTCAAAATGCTCACCACCAGCAGCGATGTTCATTTGTAGTGTACGCTGGCTTTGAATGCCTGCTGGTTCCTAATACTCACTGTGAAGAGAACCCCTTAATCTCACATACAAAAAAACACGTACCTTATGTGACAGCGTACCAATTTGTATGAGGATATGATTCTAAACTTAAAGCTACGATTCATATGTCGGGGATGATCCTGCAGTTTGGCTTCTGACTGAGCTTGAAAAACTTTCATGGGAAGTTGATAAACTTTACAGCACCATCATTCCCATGACTATGACATGTCTAGAGAACCAGCGAACCTGTCTTTCAACTGCTAGATACACACACCACAATCCGTGTTCCCTCAACTAAGTAAAGGCGCGAAATGGGTAGAAGCAATGAACCGAACATTCTACATTGGTGAGAATAATGGCCCAACGCAAACACACGTCCATATTGAATCTTCTCAAATTTGTATTCGATCACGAAAGCTGTTCAACACGTACTAAGCATTAGTTCACTATTCTGGCATCTAGAGGACGGCAAAGTTAACTGATCTACATTCCTACCATCAAACAGGCCTCTCCATTCAGACAGATCGCACTGTTAGTGGGAAACGTGAATCATTCCCACCACCGACCACGCATAGACAGAATCATCCTAGAAAACAGGTAATATATATGTTTTATCATTGTACTCAAAATTAAATTTTACGACCACGGTCTCAATTGTACGACATTCGACAATGAGCGAGGTATCAGAAATACACCCTGTTGACGGATGCGTATCTGGAAATAGAAATATCTGTACCATTCTTATGACTTGACATACTCCTCCCTCTGTTATCACAGTATTCCACAGCCATCTCCTCTGCACATGTCGGAACACAAACACATACTTTACAAGCTTGATACTCAAGGCGAATCTATCCTACTACTACTTAGTACAATACTTTCTCAATTCACTATTTTCGTTAACAGGTTCTGTTAGGACAAGAATTTCCATGCAGACAAGCTGAGACATCAAAAAAGCAGATGTTAAGTATTTCTGGGGCACTATACAATTTTCGAGAGTTCGACTTGGTTCTTATTTTAGATAGCAATGTGGTTTGAGTATAACATTGAGAGAGTTGTTAGATGCACTTGCAGTTGTTTGTAGCTATGCGTGCACACTTCACGGCGATTTGTCAGTCATGATGTGCAGTTAAGCTTGGTTAGACGCAGCTCGTATGTTCCGTTAGGATCGCTAGAGAGAAAGCTGCCTGTGCTATTTGGTGACATCAGTATGCGTGTCACACACTTGTCGAAAGTAGTGAAACAGTTTTCTATAGCGTCTGCGATGGTGTGTCATTCTGCAAATAGGTCATTGCTGGACCTCAGGTAGAGAGAGGGGATGACGTCAGCAGCGGTGAACACACATGCGCATGGTCCAGAAAATGACTTGGCGCTTATTTCCATAGATATGTGATGTCAGTATAACATTCGAAGAACTTTCACATGCCGTCAGCAATGGTGTGAGGGCGTTGGCTCACGCTGGCTTGCTTTCAGCAGTGGCTCATGACAGGGTCGATGTGTGCGCTCTCTTGGAGTGTCTGTGCTCTGCAAATGGATCTTCGCTCTCATCTGGTCATGTCAGCAGCGGTGCCTAGGTGACCACATATTTTGAGCGGAAATTCTCAGGTGTAAAGTATGAAAGGGATGATGCCACCTCATGCTTGTGGGCACCTGTGCATTGTTTGACAGCTTCTGAAGCATTTCGACTTCTGGGAGTGTGTGGAGTAGCTTTCTGTGCACCCGAATGGACAGAGGGTGGCAGGCGGTGTCTGCGCATGTCTGTTGCATTATTTTTCCAGCAGGTCTGTAGGCTGCTGTATGCATTATTTGTACAGTTTACGAGCACTGAGCATGTCTAAACATCAGCGTGCTGCATTATATAGGAGAAGTTTGCGTGTGTGTAGTGAAATTTTTTCAGTAATTTAGCAGTTGTGACTCTTCAAGCTTTCCCAGCGGATGTGTTGTAAATAGTATTCACAGGTTTGCCGCCGGATTATGTTGTGCAAATTCCACAATATTTCCTCGTAGCAACTGTAGCAACTGTCTGACATCTTCAGGTGGTTCAACCTTGCTCATGGCTAGGTACGACTCTTGTACCTAGCCATGAGCAAGGTTGAACCACCTGAAGATGTCGGACAGTTGCTCCAAGGAAATGTTGTGGAATTTGCACAACATGATCTGGCAGCATACCTGTGAAGACTAGTTACAATTTAGTAGTTGCTTGCATGTTCAGATGGCTCTAAGCACTATGGGACTTAACATCTGAGGTCAACAGTCCCACAATCTTAGAACTACTTAAATCTAACTAACCTAAGGACATCACACACATCCATGCCTGAGGCAGGATTTGAACCTGGCACCGTAGCAGCAGTGCGGTTTCAGACTGAAGCACCTAGAAGCGCTCAGCCACAGCATCTGGCGTTTGCATGTCTGTAGAGCGTTATGTAGGATTAGTTTACAGGTCTGCGGGCCGTATGGCGTGATCCTAAGCATGTCCAAGCGTGTGTTTTGTATCAGTGCGATATACTATCTTTCAAAACCCATTCCTCAATAAATTGTTCAAAAATAAATACACTCCTTCCCTACTCTCTCCATCACCACAGTTCAGGCTGTTTCCGCTCCATTTTCCCCCTCCAGATCACAATCTTGGTTACAGGAGGGATAACAGCACCATCAGGCGGCAGTACTGGTACTAGGTCAGTTGGGCTCTGGATCTCATGCCTGCAAAATAAAGACTTATGTCCAGCACAGAGAGAGTCCTTTTTCTGCCATTTCCCCCATTTCCCCCATTATGCCACAGAACGGACGACAGTGCTCTCTCGTGGTGGTACTGTGTACTTGGATTTTGTCATGGATGAGAGCGCCCTCTGGTGGTCATACTGTGCACTAGGTCAGTTGGAGTCCAGACCCCATGGTGACCACAGCGTTTCCCGCCATTTCCCACCACCAACTTGGATTATGTCACAGGAGGGATGATGACACCCTCTGGTGGTGGTATTGTGCACTAAGTCAGTTGGAGTTCAGACCTTGTGGTGAACACACTGGTTCGCTGTACTGCATGAAATTGTTTAAATAAAAACTGATGCATGCAATATAATAAAGACTTATGTTCAGCACAGGTCGAGTCCTTCCCCACACCATTTCCTAGGACAAGGTGGTAGTCGGATGGCTTAGGTTAGTGGAGGTAGCCCAAGTGCCCTTTCTTTCTCTCCTTTCTTCTTAGGTTACTACAGATACGCGAATTGACCTATCTTCTATCCAAAATTCAAACATCATGCCAGTTCATGGGAGGAGGTGGAGGTCGGGTGACTTAGGTTAGTGGAGGTAGCCCAATTGACCTATCTTCCAGCCAAAATCAGATGACGTCACGACCGCCATCTTGGATGACGTCATTGCCACCATCTTAGATAACGGTACTTGCTCCAATACTACCATCGACAACGACTTCCAACTGAATGACATGTCAACTTCCAACTGAATAGCATTACAGGCCTGCTTAATTTGCTCTCTTACATCATCCATTTGTGTGGTCTTGCTGTGTAAACTGTGTTGTTGGGAGTGCCCCACAGAAAGAAACCTAGAAGAGTTAAATCTGGAGATCGAGTGGGGTAGTCCACATACCCTCTTCGTCCTATCCATCTGGCAGGGAATGTATGATTGAGAAATGCCCTCACATCCAGGTGAAAGTGAGGTGGCGCCCCATCCTGTTGAACCAATAATCTACATTTCCAAATACAACATTAAGACCAAGAGTTATCATTTCCAACATTCCAAGTACGAGTCGCCCGTGACAGCGTTGTCAAAGAAGTACGGCCCGATTAACCCTCTACATGATAGACCACACCAGACTTTTACTCCTGGCAGTTTAACACGCCTTTTGTCGATTGCTTATGGATTTTCCCTAGCACAGTACATGCAATTATGGCGGTTAATTGTTCCATCGGTACTTCTGACCAAAGAATGTGATCTTGGAAACGTTGCTCTTCTTCACATTTGTTAATGAACCACTCACAAAATTCGCTTCGCCTATCAGGATCATCGTCGTTAAGAGCATGGAGAAGTCTTGGAATGTAAGGCTTAAAGTTCTGAGACCGCAAAATTCTATGAACACTGCTTCTGCAGATCCCATTCTCACGAGAGCTTTTGCCTCACAGATTTCTTCGGGGGTCGTGTGTATGCCTAGATTACTGCACTAACACTCTCATAGTCTGTTGCACTTCTCTTTCGTCCGCTATGTCCCTTGTTCATATCGTGCACCTTTCTTTCGATTTCAAACTTATCTCTGATTCTTGTAATTGTTACTCTTGTCGGTGGTGGTTTTCCAAATTCAACTCTCAAACGTCAGCGTATCGCACTCACATTCTCTGTTTTCTACGTTCAAAGGTTCGAATCCTGCCTCGGGCATGGATGTGAGAGATGTCCTTACGTTAGTTAGGTTTAAGCAGTTATAAGTTCTAGGGGACTGATGACCCCAGATGTTGTCTCATAGTGCTCAGTGCCATTTGTACCATTTGAACCATTCTCAGTTTTCCAGTAACACTTTAGCACCAATTTCCCGTTGTTCAAACGATAACGCCATGTTTGCTGACAATTCTGAAACAAAAGAAAGCATTGTGCTGTTTTTCACCGCCTTCTAAATTATTAGCCATAAATACTGTATTTCTGCCCCCTTTAATTCAAGAAATATTTTGTTTCAGTTTATACATTATTTTGGGACACCCTGTATTTCTAGTCCATGGGATTACTGAATGCAGAGAAAGTGAGGCGCACACTGTGTTGAACTCTTTACATAGTGACGCCATAGATGTCACTACGGAGTAGAGAGCTTTTATTTAGGTCTTTACTTTTTGCAGAGAAGGCGAACGCAATCTTATGAATGTAATTAGCGATCGTTACAACAAAAAAGAAAAAAAAGAGAGCGGCCTTTCCGTTGATTTATGGTTTCCAAATTGTTTTTGCTGTCTCGATACTTTTCTTATCCCTAGGACAGCACAATTGTACGAATAAAGATTGTTTGTTTACCCTGCATTCCTGTTCCCAAAAAAAAAAAAAGAAGAAGAAGTGGTCGGTTTGTTGGACCATAAAGCGAAGGAACCGCGTTTTTATTTTTATTTTATTTTATAAGAAAAAAAGATGGATAGAAAAAAAAAATAAAAAATAAAAAAAGGGGAAGCGTCTTTGATTCATAATCAAAACGTATTCGGTCCGGGGTTCGATCCCCGCCACTGCCTAAATTTTGATAAATAATCAGCATTGGCGGGCGAAGACTTCCGGCATAAGAAGTCAGCCTCATTCTGCCAACGGCCTTGTCAAAGAGGGCGGAGGAGCGGATAGAGGTTCAGAGCACTCTTGTCCTAGGGGTGGGAAATTGCCCCTAAAGGCGGAAGAATCAGCAATGATCAACGACATGAAGATGCAGAAGGCAATGGAAACTACAGCATTAAAGACACGTAACGTGTATCCGCAGGACATGTGGCCTGTAATTGAAGTGTCATGATGATCTCTCCATTGGCAAAAGATTCCGGAATAGTCCCCCATTCGGATCTCCGGGAGGGGACTGCCAAGGGGGAGGTTACCATGACAAAAAGATTGAATAATCTGCGAAAGGATAACGTTCTACGAGTCGGGGCGTGGAATGTCAGAAGCTTGAACGTGGTAGGGAAACTAGAAAATCTGAAAAGGGAAATGCAAAGGCTCAATCTAGATATAGGAGGGGTCAGTGAATTGAAGTGGAAGGAAGACAAGGATTTCTGGTCAGTTGAGTATCGGGTAATATCAACAGCAGCAGAAAATGGTATAACAGGTGTAGGTTTCGTTATGAATGGGAAGGTAGGGCAGAGGGTGTGTTACTGTGAACAGTTCAGTGACCGGGTTGTTCTAATCAGAATCGACAGCAGACCAACACCGACAACGATAGTTCAGGTATACATGCCGACGTCGCAAGCTGAAGATGAACAGATAGAGAAAGTGTATGAGGATATTGAAAGGGTAATGCAGTATGTAAAGGGGGACGAAAATCTAATAGTCATGGGCGACTGGAATGTAGTTCTAGGGGAAGGAGCAGAAGAAAAGGTTACAGGAGAATATGGGCTTGGGACAAGGAATGAAAGAGGAGAAAGACTAATTGAGTTCTGTAACAAGTTTCAGCTAGTAAGAGCGAATACCCTGTTCAAGAATCACAAGAGGAGGAGGTATACTTGGAAAAGGCCGGGAGATAGGGGAAGATTTTAATTAGATTACATCATGGTCAGACAGAGATTCCCAAATCAGATACTGGATTGTAAGGCGTACCCAGGAGCAGATATAGACTCAGATCACAATATAGTAGTGATGAAGAGTAGGCTGAAGTTCAAGACTTTAGTCAGGAAGAATCAATACGCAAAGAAGTGGGATACGGAAGTACTGAGGAATGACGAGACACGTTTGAAGTTCTCTAACGCTATAGATATAGCAATAAGGAATAGCTCAATAGGCAGTACAGTTGAAGAGGAATGGACATCTCTAAAAAGGGCCATCACAGAAGTTCGGAAGGAAAACATAGGTACAGAGAAGGTTGCTGCGAAGAAACCATGGGTAACAGGAGAAATACTTCAGTTGATTGATGAAAGGAGGAAGTACAAACATGTTCCGGGAAAATCAGGAATACAGAAATACACGTCGCTGAGGAATGAAATAAATAGGAAGTGCAGGGAAGCTAAGACGAAATGGCTGCAGGAAAAATGTGAAGACATCGAAAAAGATATGATTGTCGGAAGGACAGACTCAGCATACAGGAAAGTCAAAACAACCTTTGGTGACATTAAAAGCAACGGTGGTAACATTAAGAGTGCAACGGGAATTCCACTGTTAAATGCAGAGGAGAGAGCAGATAGGTGAAAAGAATACATTGAAAGCCTCTATGAGGGGGAAGATTTGTGTGATGTGATAGAAGATGAAACAGGAGTAGATTTAGAAGAGATAGGGGATCCAGTATTAGAATCGGATTTTGAAAGAGCTTTGGAGGACTTACGGTCAAATAAGGCAGAAGGGATGGATAACATTCCATCGGAATTTCTAAAATCATTGGGGGAAGTGGTAACAAAACGACTATTCACTTTGGTGTGTAGAATATATGAGTCTGGCGATATACCATCTGACTTTCGGAAAAGCATCATCCACACAATTCCGAAGACGGCAAGAGCTGACAAGTGCGAGAATTATCGCACAATCAGCTTAACAGCTCATGCATCGAAGCTGCTTACAAGAATAATATACAGAAGAATGGAAAAGAAAATTGAGAATGCGCTAGGTGACGATCAGTTTGGCTTTAGGAAAAGTAAAGGGACGAGAGAGGCAATTCTGACGTTACGGCTAATAATGGAAGCAAGGCTAAAGAAAAATCAAGACACTTTCATAGGATTTGTCGACCTGGAAAAAGCATTCGACAATATAAAATGGTGCAAGCTGTTCGAGATTCTGAAAAAAGTAGGGGTAGGCTATAGGGAGAGACGTGTCATATACAATATGTACAACAACCAAGAGGGAATAATAAGAGTGGACGATAAAGAACGAAGTGCTCGTATTAAGAAGGGTTGTAAGACAAGGCTGTAGCCTTTCGCCCCTACTCTTCAATCTGTACATCGAGGAAGCAATGATGGAAATAAAAGAAAGGTTCAGGAGTGGAATTAAAATACAAGGTGAAAGGATATCAATGATACGATTCGCTGATGACATTGCTATCCTGAGTGAAAGTGAAGAAGAATTAAATGATCTGCTGAACGGAATGAACAGTCTAATGAGTACACAGTATGGTTTGAGAGTAAATCGGAGAAAGACGAAGGTAATGAGAAGTAGTAGAAATGAGAAAAGCGGGAAACTTAACATCAGGATTGATGGTCACGAAGTCAATGAAATTAAGGAATTCTGCTACCTAGGCAGTAAAATAACCAATGACGGACGGAGCAAGGAAGACATCAAAAGCAGACTCGCTATGGCAAAAAAGGCATTTCTGGCCAAGAGAAGTCTATTAATATCAAATACCGGCCTTAATTTGAGGAAGAAATTTCTGAGGATGTACGTCTGGAGTACAGCATTGTATGGTAGTGAAACATGGACTGTGGGAAAACCGGAACAGAAGAGAATCGAAGCATTTGAGATGTGGTGCTATAGACGAATGTTGAAAATTAGGTGGAGTGATAAGGTAAGGAATGAGGAGGTTCTACGCAGAATCGGAGAGGAAAGGAATATGTGGAAAACACTGGTAAGGAGAAGGGACAGGATGATAGGACATCTGCTAAGACATGAGAGAATGACTTCCATGGTACTAGAGGGAGCTGTAGAGGGCAAAAACTGTAGAGGAAGACAGAGATTGGAATACGTCAAGCAAATAATTGAGGACGTAGGTTACAAGTGCTACTCTGAGATGAAGAGGTTAGCACCGGAAAGGAATTCGTGGCGGGCCGCATCAAACCAGTCAGTAGACTAAGACTGAAATTGTAATCTAGTGGCGGTATTGAAACGTCCAGCCTAAGCAAACGTTACCTACAAAGTTTATCTAGTCTCGAATCGATGTAATTCTAAGCGTAAATTTACTATTGAGGAAACTAAAAATCAACAGAATATGGCACTAAGCACATGAATACAATATATAAGTAAACAGTCACATCAAATTTGATTTTCGTAACGTTAATCCAATATCAGCATTCATTTAAACATCGATGAGTTGCTGATACGTCCAGATCGATTGCTTGCAAGACCAGAGAATTTTGGTCCACGGGGTATACTTCCATCGCGGACATGATTTTGTAATAGAAATGATGGATCATGATAGAATGCAATCTTAAAACATTATAAAGCTATGAATTCACGTCGCGGTAGTCTGTAGCGTGAGGCATACAATATTAGCCACCTCTCATAGCTGGAAGAAGGAAACAGTTCTAGGCCATTTTCTTCTGTCATGCTATCATGGACTTCGCATAGAGATATATGCTAATACTACCCAGCCTTAAGGGGTTCCAAGGAAAGTCTTTCTCCCCAGCATCCCAGATGCGCTCAAATATGCAGATTTCAGCACAATATCTCTTTCTGAACACAGTCATTAAGTAACTCAGGATGGTGTTATATCTGTATGAGATTTTTTAAAAAATATCCTTGTCATCATGTGGTCTGCAGGGGGATTATGTTGTTGGTGTCCCAGGCAGAGGGGAACGCCGTCAGATAAACAGAAACTTACAAGCACTCACATACTATACCTCTTTCTGACTGTTACTGTGTATCAACTAGCAAGGATTTTGTTCTTTGTTGCAAGATGAGTAAGGAGGATACGTCTTAAATTGTAAAAGTTCACTGTCTCTTATATAATGAGTTTCCTGGACTAGGGACGTAAGTGTTGTTATGACTTTTTTTTAATGAAAGTGCCGATTCGGTTCATCTATGTTTCAGTTAACCACCTTGAAACTTTCAGTTCAATATATTTCATGCAACCGTAGAAACCAGTTTTCAGAAGACAGGATGTGACAGTCAACGTTTGATAGCTTTCGCCTTCCTTGCTAATAGTTTGCTACCGATATTTACTGCGTGACTGTAACGAATGTGTTACTGCAAATTGTATTAGGAAATGAGTGAAGTACGTGAATCAGAGTTAGAATGTTTTTAAAGGCAGCAAGAAGAATAGAAATAGGAATAATAGTTGTAGACATCAGGAAGAGATCTTTGTAACAAGAAAAAAATGGGTCTGTTATTCTTTGCTGTCGAAAGGAGAGTAGTGCAGCAGTGACATCTGTTGTCCAGGTAATTGTGTTTCATCTATTTTATAGTTCAAGTGATAAAGTTCAACAGGCTACATGTCTACCAGATTAAAGAGATAACCAGGGCAACTACAATGAAAGAACAAAGAAAATATGTGGGTTTGTTCTTTGCCTGGCCAAGACTGTAACCTGGCCTTCTACAGGTACTTTGTTTCAACTATGCACAACATATCAGAAAAACATTTTAGAATTCTCCAGAAAAAGATTACTCATGTAGACAACTTTGAGGAAAGAAGAGTCAAGCATGAAAATAGGTCTCATGAAATAATATATGTTTGGGAGTGTGTAAATGGTCTTTTCTTGACCATACCTAATTCAAACTCATGTTCTTTTGGATCTAAAATAAGCAAATTTTACTTTGATTAACCAAGTTTGAAGGTCAATATACATTCTTTAAACAATTCTGCCATTTTAGTACGGCCGAAAAGTTGATATCAAATACCATGTATTTTAACTTTTTTACATCTTAAACTATCATGCATATGACGCTTAAGATTTTTGCTGTGAAGTGACAACAAACCTTAAATTTGAAGAAAATCAGATTGCTAATTAGCTCGGAAACTGCCCAGAGAAATTAATTCTCAGCACAAGCTACCCTGTAATCCGCTTGCAACGTCACCCCGTGTACTGATGAAGTTTCCAGCAAAGGATGCAAAACTGTGTCACCGATTCGATACCTTAATATATTATATCCAAACTTCAAATACTTACAGGGGTATGAGAAGTTATATAAATAAGTTTGCACAGATGGTCACCGTTTGAAGAGAACGGAACAGGTAACTACAATGTTTTTTTACGTGCAAAGATTTTATTTTCTCGAGCCAAAAAGTGGTATGTAGGTAGGGCATAGAGGGAAGTACTGTGAATAGTTCAGTGGCTGGGTATTTCTCATCAGAATCGGCAGCAAAACAATTCAGAAAATAGTAGTTTAGGCATAGATGATGAACTAGCAGGCAGAAGATGACGAGACAGAGAAGGTATGTTATATGAAAATATTGAGTGAGAAATTCAGTGCGTAAAAGGAGGTGACAATATAAGATGATGGATTGTAGCGCGGTTGTACAGGACATTCCAAAATCGGATATTGGACTGGAGACGTTCCCCGGAGCAGATATAGACTCAGATTACAATTACGAAATGATGAAGAGTAGACTGAAGTCTAAAATGATTGATCGAAAGAATCAGTGTGGAAGGAAGTGACATACTGAAGTAATGAGAAAGGGGGGGATTTGTTTGAATTTCGCCAAAGCTTTTGGATATTGCGAAAAATTCAGTAGGTAGTTCAGTTGAAGAGGAGTGTACATCTCTAAACTGGCAAAAACAAATATTGGAAAGTCAAACAGGTACTAGGTAGGTATCTGCGAAGAAAATTTGTGTTAGAGATGAAATCAGTTGATGCTCGAAAGTAGGAGTAGATAGCAACATGGCAATATAATTCACTTAGGAATAAAATAAATAGGAAGTGCAGTGCAGCCAAAGTGAATGACAGCACGAAAAATGTAAGGAAGCTGATCGTCGGAAGGTCTATTTGAGCAAGTAGAAAGCCAAAACAACTTTCAGTGAAATTAAAAGCAAGGGCGGCGACATTAAGTGTGCAATTGGAGTTCCACTGTTAAATGCAAAAGAGAGATCAGATACGTATAAAACTACATTGTAGGCTGCTAGGAAGGGAAGCGATTGTCTCATGACGTTATTGAAGAAGAAATTGGAGTCGTTATGGAAGAAACAGGGGATCTTTGATGAGAGTCAGAATTGAAAAGAGCGTTGGAAGACTAATATTAAATAAGGCAGAAGGCATTGACCACATTCCATCGAACTTCCTGAAATCGTTGGGGGTAGTAGCAAACAAACGACTATTCACGTTGGTGTAGACTTTGGGGAAAACACCATCCACAAGATTCTGACGTTACGAAGGGCTGAAAAGTGCGAGAAGAGTAGCACAGTCACTTTAACAGCTCATGCAACTAAGTTTCTGACAGAAATAATATACATGGTAAAGAAATTTGAGGATCTGTTATATGACCATCGATTTGGCTTTGGGAGGGTAAATGCGGCAGAGAGGCATTCCCATTGATAACAGAAGCAAGAATGAAGAAAAATCGAAAGACGTTCGTAGGACTTATCGAACAAGGAATAGTGTTCGACAATGTAACATGCTGCAAGGTGTTCGAAATTCTGAGGAAGATAGGAGTAAGTTTGAGGGAAAGACGAATATGATGTTGTTGTTGTGGTCTTCAGTCCTGAGACTGGTTTGATGCAGTTCTCCGTGCTACTCAATCCTGTGCAAGCTCCTTCATCTCCCAGTACCTACTGCAACCTACATCATTCTGAATCTGCTTAGTGTATTCATCCTTTGCTCTCTCTCTACGATTTTTACCCTCCAATACTAAATTGGTGATCCCTTGATGCCTCAGAATATGCCCCACCAACCGATCCCTTCTTCTAGTCAAGTTGTGCCACAAATATCTCTTCTCTCCAATTCTATCCAATACTTCCTCATTAGTTATGTGATCTAACCATCTAATCTTCAGCTTTCTTCTGTAGCACCACCTTTCGAAAGCTTCTATTCTCTTCTTGTCTAAACGATTTATCGTCCACGTTTCACTTCCATACATGCTACACTCCATACAAATACTTTCAGAAACGACTACCTGACACTTAAATCTATACTCGACGTTAACAAATTTCTCTTCTTCAGAAATGCTTTCCTTGCCATTGACAGTCTACATTTTATATCCTCTCTACTTCGACCATCATCAGTTATTTTGCTCCCCAAATAGCAAAACTCATTTATTACTTTAAGCCTCTCATTTCCTAATCTAATTCCCGCAGCATCACCCCATTTACTTCGACTACATTATATTATCCTCGTTTTGCTTCTGTTGATGTTCATCTTGTACCCTCCTTTCAGGACACTGTCCATTCCGTTCAGCTACTCTTCTACGTCCTTGGCTGTCTCTGACAGAATTACAATGTCATCGGCGAACCTCAAAGTTCTTAGTTCTTCTGCATGGATTTTAATTCCTACTCCGAATTTTTCTTTTGTTTCCTATACTGCTTGCTAAATATACAGATTGAACAACATCAGGGATAGGCTACAACCCTGTCTCACCCCCTTCCCAACCACTGCTTCCCTTTCATGCCCCTCGGCTATTATAACTGCCATCTGGTTTCTGCACAAATTGTAAATAGACTTTCGCTTCCTGTATTTTACCTCTGCCACCTTCAGAATTTGAAAGAGAGTATTCCAATCAACAATGTCAAAAGCGTTTTCTAAGTCTACAAATGATAGAAACGTAGGTTTCCCTTTCCTTAATCTATCTTCTATGATAAGTAGTATAGACAGTATTGCCTCACGTGTTCCAACATTTCTACGGACTCCAAACTGATCTTCGCCGAGGTCGGCTTCTAGCAGTTTTTCCATTCGTCTGTAAAGAATTCGTGTTAGTATTTTGCAGCCGTGACTTATTAAACTGATAGTTCGCTAATTTTCACATCTTCTTTCTTTGGGACTGGAATTACTATATTCTTCTTGAAGTCTGAGGGTATTTCGCCTGTCTCATACATCTTGCTCACCAGATGGTAGATTTTTGTCAGGGCTAAATCCCAAGGCCATCAGTAGTTCTAATAGAATGTTCTCTACTCCCTGGCCTTATTTCGACTTAGGTCTTTCAGTGCTCTGTCAAACTCTTTACGCAGTATCGTATCTCCTATTTCATCTTCATCTACATTCTCTTCCATTGCCATAATATTGTCCTCAAGTACATCGGCCTTGTGTAGGCTCTCTATATACTCTTTCCACCTTTCTGCTTTCCCTTCTTTGTTTAGAACTGGGTTTCTATCTGAGCTCTTGATATTCATGCAAGTGGTTCTCTTTCCTCCAAAGGTCTCTTTAGTTTTCCTGTAGGCAGTATCTATTTTGCCCCTAGTGGTATGCGCCTCTACATCCTTACATTTGCCCTCTAGCCATCCCTGCTTAGCCATTTTGCACCAATGGTAAAACCGGAGCAGAAGAGATCTAATGCTGCGAAAAAATAATGAATATTTTGTAGACTGTTGATAAGGTGAGTGATAATTAGGTTTTTGTCACAGAATCAGCGGAGAAAGGAACATGAAGAGGTTGGGACTGGAGAGGGTCATGGGGCGGGCACCATCAAGAAAGTGAGAAGACACACGCCCCGAAAGAGAAAGAGAGAGATAGAGAGAGAGAGAGAGAGAGAGAGAGAGAGAGAGGCTGGGGTTAGGTTTTTCAGGGATTTTTACTTCCTGTGAGATCTCTCCCATTGCTCGTTGCTCAGTACAGGCTCAAGTTGTAGGCATGGCAGTTCCCATGGCAGAGGACTGCTGATAACCGGACGCCGAATTAAGCCCTCGACCATTAGGAGAATGGGAGGATGGTCATCTGAGGCCTCAGTAGATGCGAACAGAGTGTCTGGCCAAAATTCGCACTCTCTGAAGCCACATTCCGACCTAGCAACCCGCTTCTTCCTGCGTTTCCTAGATCGACTGCATCTTTGACCCGTAATGGCTCCCTTCAGATATTTGACTTATTCCCTGAGTTCGCCTTATGTACTCCCAGTTCTGTAATATATCTGGCAGTGAATGTAACAGATGTTTCTGTTCTTCTCTAAAAATTATTCCTTCTGATTTAGGGCGTCCATACCCGGAGGTAGGTGCAATACTCCGCTTGTAAATAAGAAATAGATTGGACTGATGAAAGACAATGTGAATGGTGAACCAGTTACCGATTTTTTTTTTTTTTTATCAGCCTACGTAGTAACATCGTTGCAGTCGAGTCATAGTCAGGAAATATAATGCTCACATCTAAGGGTATGAAACAGCCTTCTGTTAAGTATTTAACCGTTGATAGTTGCCATCATTGCGCGTTGAATTCTAAAACAACCATACAGGACTTAATTCAATCAAAGCGCCATGTAGCTTCTATCGCTTCCAGCGCACGGGGTCCCGGGTTCGATTCCCGGCGGGGTCAGGGATTTTCTCTACCTCGTGATGACTGGGTGTTGTGTGTTTATCATCATCATTTCATCCCCATCGACGCGCAAGTCGCCGAAGTGGCGTCAAATCGAAAGACTTGCACAAGGCGAGCAGTCTACCCTACGGGAAGCCCTCGTCACACGCCATGATATCGTTAAACAGCACGACTTTGGTTTATCGGCACAAAAAGATAAGCGTTTTACACTTCCAGATTATGTGAATAACTTAGCTTGGGTTGACTATTATCTCAAAAATAATGATAAGGGTGATGCTGATCTATTTTATTATGTATTTGTTAAAGTGTGAAAATTATTAAATAAGGATTCTAACTGTTTTGACAGTGTGTGTGAAAGATGTTAAAACACTAAATGTGATCCGCATTTGATTTGATACCTTTTGAAAAATGTAAAAAAAATTAAATTTGATAAAAGGCATCATATTCGCCGTTTACTGTAAGAATTATTTATTTCACAGTTTCAGTTTCAACCTTTGGTCCATTATCAAGTGGTACTGAAAGCAACAATACGCAAAAATAAAGCAGTGAGTGTATATACAGAATAACACAAACATGTCTCATAGACATTAGCACATTACAAAAAAGATGAAACTAATCCATCACTTTCATTTTGTTTCAGCACTTTAAAATCTTCCGACATGTACACATGTCATCGTAAGAGCTGTATAAGTGCTGTAACGTCAGACAAGATCATTTGTGAAATGATGTCAATTACGTGAACTGTTACGTGTGTTAACACCCTTTGCATAAATCACTGCAAATTAATGTTCTAACACATTGTTTACATGTGAACTGAGGCCGTTGACTCGAAAACACAGCCGTGCGGGGTAGCTGAGCTGTCTGGGACGCCTTGCTACTGTTCACGTGACTCCCCCCGTCGGAGGTTCGAGTCCTCCCTCTGGCATGGATGTGTGTGTTGTCGTCAGCGTAAGTTAGTTTTAGTTAGATTAAATAGTGTGTAAGCCCGGGGACCGATGACATCAGCAGTTTGGTCCCATAGGAACTTATCACAAACTTCCAATTTAGAAAGTACATTCAAAATTTATACATTGTACATTCCAGCGCTAGGAATTGTATTGCTCATATCATACCTTATTTTTAAATCTGTTAACGACAGGCACTTTCCACGTGATTGCATAGTCGTAAATCACGAGAGGACAGAATAGAAAAATTTATAATCACGAGTAGCATAAAAATACGTATGTTATCCGTTCAAAAGATCTTACACTGGCTTGGATATTCATACGAAACGTGGCAACACTAATCTTACATATTACTTTATTTGCTCATACATTGTAAATGATGAGAAAAACACAGAAGACGCAAAACTCTCGTCAATGATACAGTCGCAGTGCAGCACAACAAATTGAGAGAATACATCACAAGATACTACCTCGTAAATATGTCTTTTTGCCAAGCCCTAACATGGCGAATGCAGTTATGTAAAATCATATGTACATACATTGATAAATTCGAAAGAGCTTAAAATTCTATTGAGAAAAACGTAAAAAGTAATCATGCAATATTATGATGCACTGCTAAAACACCTCGTAGATTAGGGAACACAAGATACACTCCAAAGTCGAAATGAAATGTAAAGGCTGAAGTTAATTTACAAAAATTTCATGTATAAAAATTTCAATACAATAGACTGCATCAGGAGCACTTATAAAACTTGTTACATAGCATTTGCGAGGAATACAATTAGTGCAGCGTCTGTATTTGGCAATGTCTGTGTAGTTCACCGAAAATGTTCTTCAAGCAAACTGAAGTGAAAAACATTGTCTCTACCCGTGTGGAAACCACATAAATGGTGTGTGAACACTGCAGGATGTTGACACCATGACATATAGAAATTATGATCGATCTGGAAGCTTGCATGGGTATCTGAAGTTATTAAGGCGAACGGTTACGGGAAATGCTGGTTAGACTCCCGGCCTGGCAGAAAGTTTCATGAGGTTCTTTGAATCTTGTTAGCCACTGTTCATAAACTTGTTAAGGAAACTGAAAACTCACCGCAATCAAATCTACTAAACAGCAGAAACAAGAGGTGGTCAAAAAATAATTTTCGGGTCGATCATGATATTATCATTTACTTACAGTGTTTTCTGCACGTCTTTCCGTCGTGTCTTTGATGCTCGACGCTGTGACACTTTTATGATAAAAACGACGGTATAAAATTAGTTTGGAGAGTTACAAAGATATCGCTGGTGCAACGCAGATTCATATATATTCTTAATCATTAGTTATTTTCTATTTTAACAGTGCCGCACTAAAGCTGACGACGAAACATGAATTCTCGAAATCCGAAATTTCGTTTTGAATCTCGTTTTTCCACTTTTGGGCATAGATCTCCCATGATGCCTTTTTCCAGCTCTTCTCTAAAATATGCCGGACTTTAAAATTTATTGCAACACTCCTGTATCGTCTACCTGCTTCGCCATTTCTGATTTACTAGCTTTATCAATACCGCCGTTCTGATGCATACGTCAATGCGCACATTTCATGTTAACGTCCTATTGCATGATATTTTTATTTAGGAAACCAGTTTCGATCAAAAAAGTTGTGGGTAGTGTCTAACACAATATATACCAACGGGCTGAACATATAAATTTTGAATAAATTTTTATTTCTTCAGTATTCTGGGTTTGTTGTCAGCCGGAAATATCTAGCTAAATGTGATCTAAGTGGAGAAAATAATTCACTCTTTGAGCTGCTTTCGTATACATTCGTGTTTCTAGAACTTTATCGATTTTCAATCGGTACTACCAACATAATAACGCTGAACATAGTCTAGTTTGATGCAGCCAGACTGCGTGTGTTACCAAACGACAACATGATGCATGTATTAACATTACATGTAATTTTACGGTCTGTTGCCAAATGGCAACACAATGCAGTAGAGGGCTAAGTTACCAGTTTTTAATTGCCTCCCAGAATGTCCTAACTTTTTTATATTCATTACGGTAGTCCGAAAACGTCACTAACGGCTGTCATACATCACAACTTGACGGACGCGTAACACCGTAAAGTGGCGGACACAACTATTGCTACTACTGACATTGTAAGTAGGCTGTTTATGTTTTCGTTTTGGCAACGTTACGTAGCGCTCAAAATGAAATCACTGGCTGTGCTGTGTGCAGTCTGTCGCTAGTTTGCATTGTTGTCTGCCATTGTAGTGTTGGGCAGCGGCAGCTGGCTGTGAACAGCGCGTAGCGTTGCGCAGTTGGAGGTGAGCCGCCAGCAGTGGTGGATGTGGGGAGAGAGATGGCGGAGGTTTCTAATTTGTCATGAACTGATATATATATTATGACTTGTGATGATATTAAGGTAAATACATTGTTTGCTCTCTATTAATATCTTTCATTTGCTAACTATCCCTATCAGTAGTTAGTGCCTTCAGTAGTTTGAATCTTCTATTTAGCTGGCAGTAGTGGCGCTCGCTGTACTGCAGTAGCTTGAGCAGCGAAGATTTTTGTGAGGTAAGTGATTTGTGAAAGGTATAGTTTAATGTTTGTCAGGGCCATTCTTTAGTAGGAAATTTTGAAAGTCAGATTGCGTTGCGCTAAAAATATTGTGTGTCAGTTTAAGCACAGTCCCGTGTAGAATTGTTCAAAGGGGACGTTTCATATGTCGACCCTTAGCCTAGGATACCTCACTGGAATCTTCTGATTTTTTTGTTGTAGTTTGTGTAATTAGTGTAGATTTTGTTTATTGCTAGCGCGTAATTGTAGAGAAAATCTCCTTTGTAGTTGCAGTCTTTCATTGTTGTACAGTAAAACAGTTGTGGCATGCATGTAGATTTGCACCAAGTATTTCGCAGCTGCGCTGGTAATTAACTAGATATTATTTTCAGTGCTATTTTAATGTGTTCTCTTATTTTTTATCTTCAAATTATGTTTTTCTGTGTTGTCGTGTGAAATACTGTGACAATAATGGCGTGTGAAAAACGTAATACTAGGCTCCAAAGTAAACTGAGAAATGACAGTGAAAATGAAAGCAGTGTGTTAGCGCCACCGAGTAATGAATTAACTGATGTTCAAAGTAGTAATTTGGTAACTGTTCATAGGGAAATGGAGCAGGCGGCAAACAATGGCGTGGACAGTGAAACAATTAGTGAAGAGGGACGCATTATCGATCGATCGGTCGGCAACAGCTTGCCTCAGGAATCGGGAATGACAGGACACAATTTTGCGAATACTGTAGACTCAGGTTTTGGGTTCTCACCGTTTTCTCAAATGAGTCAAGACACATTTTCTGCTTGTCAAAATGTGAATGTTGCCGGTGCAACTTCACTGCCGAAAAGCACTGAGGAACATGTTTCAGACACCAGTGCATTGTTATTACAGTTAATGCAACAAATGGGACAAAAGCTACAAAAGTTAGACACAACACTTGAACAAAATCAGAAACAAATGGGACAAAATCTTAAAAAGTTAGACACAGTGGAACAAAATCTTAAAAAGTTAGACACAATGGAACAACATCAGAGACAAACACAGCAACAGTTAGACTCATTGGAACAAACTCTTGAACAAACGCGTGAAGATTTAACTACTGAGTTACATAACATTGAATCGAAATGTCAAAAAGTCTGTAATGACGTAAAAACACAAATTTGTGAGCATTTTCAACCTATTTTTTCGCGGCATGAAAATGCATTACAGAATCACGAAGCAGCCATAAAAGAACTGCAAATTATTGTTCATGAAAATCATGAGACCTTGCAAGCTAAATTTGACTCAGTTGCATCTACCGATTCGGTTACGCAACTTGCAAAAACTCAGGATAACTTAAAGGACACAGTAGATTCGATTTCAACACAAATGGACACTCTGAAACTTGGTTCAGAAAAACACACTGAGGAAATGTGTTCATTATCAGAGAAAGTAGTTGAACTTTCGGATCAGCTAAATAATTTATCTACGAAGGTAGATGATAATCTGAATGACGCAAAACCGGTAGCTTTTAATGACACAGAACAGAGCGAACAAATTAGGAAATTCAAACAAAATCAGAATCAGATTAATACGCAACACCAAAGAGAAATCCGGGAAGTACAAGATCAGCTGACACAGTTAATACAAGAATTACGTATTTCAGAGGATACTCGGGCCCCAATACGGGAAGAGGGACTTAGAAATACGGAACAACCACAAAATAATAACACAGGACACTTCGGAAGTTATGAAAGAAATTGGCAAGGTGCACCGAATTTTGAAATGGAACCGCCGAAACGACATAACAATGACCGATATGCGACTCGCCGACATGATGACTTTGACTATAAGCTGTTCATTACTACACGTAAATTCAAAACATTTAAGAATTCTGGGAACGACATTCATCCACAAGCATGGCTCCATCAATTCTCTCATTGTTTTCCTCCCAACTGGTCATTAGAGCACAGATTAGAATTTATGTGTGGCTACTTAGAGAATGAACCAGCTGTAAGAATGCGGTCGGTCATTCACGATTGCCACAGTGAAGGAGAATTTTACCATGCCTTCCTCTCAGCATATTGGTCTCAAGCCACACAAGACCGGGTAAAACATGGTATCATAATGATGAAACATTTCGAACAATCTGAATTCTCCAGTCTTGTGAAATATTTTGAAGACATGTTGCATAAGAATCAGTATCTTTCAAACCCATACAGCCCCTCAGAACTCATCCGCATTTGCTTACTCAAATTGCCTGAACATTTACGACATATTATTTTAGCAGGACGTTGCAAAGACGACATTGAAGCATTTCAGGGACTCTTACAAGAATTAGAAATTGACACAGACAGTCGCGGGATGCGAAAACAGGAAAACAATCACTACAGGTCACATCCGTCACAATTCCGTGACGACAGAAACGATAACTGGACGCGAAAAGGCTATTCTTACAACGCAAATCGTGACCAAAACAGACACCATCCATATGACAACCGCTGGCAGAGTAATAATAGTTACAGAGAAAGATCGCATTTCCGTAGTAATGACTATTACAGAGACAATCAGAGAAACAGACAATATGGGAACCAAAACAATTATTATCAAGGGAGGCAGAATAACTTCAGACGCAACAGTTCGGCGCAGAGTTACGATTCAGGGAGAAATTCTCCACCACATGACCGACAAACAAGAAACTATGTAAACTACCGACAAAACGACAGACGTGAATTTCATCAGAGCTGGCGGGATTCTAACAGAGCTGGGCCCTCTCGGCAAGGCGAATTTGTAGAAGTTAGGTCTCCTAATCCCAATAACGACGCGCGCCAACAAAGGGACAGACAATGACTCGCACCGCAGGCAGCCGCGTGCGGCCGCTGGCTCAGGGAAAAATAACATTATGTCTAGTACTGCTAATGAGATTTTAATGCAACATTTTGGTTTATTTGAAAATACATTCTGAATTTAAAGTGCTTTCTGAGAGATACCAGATGACACAGAGGTTAGTTTATGTGACAGCTACACGATTTTTATCACGACGCTACTAATGAGTGACAATTTACAATGTTGCTTTTGCGGTGTATCTGTTTTATATCTGCACAGTTTTCTGAATTCTTCTGGAAAGAAAAACATGTTTTAGTAGTAACTTTTGTGGTATAGCAACAATGAGACAGCCTTTTTCGTGGCACAACATTACGTTACTGTACAGTACTTTCTTCATCACGCCAATAAGCATAATAACTACGACATCTATACGCAAAGCATTTCACTTTTGTTTATCATGTGGTAAGTACATTGACTTCTGCAGAACTTAGCTTTCGGAGGACGATAACTACGACACTTCCACAGAGATTATCTTACAACAATATGCACATTTAGCGCTACAGGACACGCATTTCAGTGATTAATTTTGTACTTAAAACATTTATTTTTAAAGATTTTTGAATTACAAAGAAAGTTTTCAGTGATACATTTCATTTCATTGCTGTAATCTGTAACACCTGAGGGTATAATTACATTAATCCTCAGGGGGGTACACGCTTACTTTGTGTACCATGTGTGTGGCAACCACAAGGAACCCTAGCTAATATGGTATTTGCTTATACAACTTTACACATCGGTACCATATTTCTCTAACACACAAATTACACAGCTATCTGATCATTTAACTGAGAGATAAACATGTTTTTTACTATGTCAGTGACACATGTTTACGTAATTACACCGTTGGATAACTTCACACTTATGAAACTGTATTTTGTCTGTACTTTGTGAACTGTTCATATTTTTTCGGAATCATTGTGATACTATGAGAGCTTTGAATGATGTATTTGGTATGGATTCATGATTTTTAAAGTACGTTTGAGGCAGATGACACTTTTGACATGAGCAGAGAATTTTCTTTAGGTTTGGAATTATTGGAGGAAGCTACGACGATTTTGAGATTTGACTGAGGTGTTATGATGTTATTTTTACGACGACGATGTGTATTATGCTGCTGAGGTATGTTTACGATTAATAGGCTGAGGCTACTATATGAGTTATTTGATTATGCTTCATATTTATAATGACGAAATATTGACGAGTGTCGATGGATACGTATATGTGTAATAAGGTAAGGAATAAGGAGTAGGGATTAGGGACTCTGACTTATGGAAAAGGTTGTTGGAAACCAAGAATCGTACTTTAAGAGTTATGAAATGTGTGTGTATATGCACGAATGTATTACAATGCAGACGAAAATTTTTTGGACACTGTTATATCAATAGCATTTTGTTTCTACAGATTTGCAACGCTAATTCTTGACCTGTGAAATATTTTTATATGACTGCCACGGTAGCGGAAACTGCTGTCGTAAATATTTCCGTAAGAAAGTTAAGTGACCACCTGCACGTAATGCGTCGCGGGCACCCAGCTGTCAGACGCCTGGAGAAAAAGCCATTATTGCGAGCCCTTTTCAGCGGCACAGGTAGAACAAAAAAAAAGGGGAGGCCATTATCCTCGGAAATATTTTTACATCTGCACACCTGATTATGACAAGTGTCTTTTTACGAGAGTTGAGAGCTACTGACTTACGAAATGTCACATGACGATTGAATGATATTTTTATGCTTTGGTTTGCGTAATTGCTTATTTCATTTGACATCTGTTTTCCAGCTGTGTTGCAGCATTGGTTTCATAAAATAAAATTAAATGCATTTGCTAATGTGAACACTTTCTGTCAACAGATCTATTAAATAATTATTTTATGATCCACATTCTTTAAAAAAGGAGCACTTGGAAAGGAAAGAACAATAAGAAGGAACTAGTAACTGCATTCATAATTTTCTTTTCAAGTAATTGGTAACTTTTTGGTAGAATAACTTCTTGTGGTGCACCACTTTAATTACATAGACATTAAGATGTGAATATACATTTCCCTTATCTGCATTGTTGTTTTTACTGCAATATCTTTTCTGCTTGAGCTTTGTCATGTATAGATATAAGTTTTATATTTTTTATATTTTTTATATTTGCTGCTGCTGTTTGCCAGGCATAGTGCTACTGAACTTTAATTTGTGTTACTCTGCTAAGCCAATTTTACTACTCATTGATTTTTCATGTTGCTGCACATTGGCTCATATTAGTTGTAATTTTGCATTTTATCTGTTAATTTAGATTTGCTGCTGCTTGCTTTGCAAATTGGCATTTTTTTTGTCATTGCTGTTTGTGATAACTTGTTTTGTGCTGCTGCATTGCCTCGTCCCTTAGTTTAATATCTGAGCTCAGTAGATTTAAGTTAGCTTAAGAGGGGGTAGACTATAGAAGAGAATGAGTTGCGATGAATTGGAAGAAATGCATTGAGAATCTATACGAAAAACGTACAGAAAGCAGGTATAGGTAGGATTTTCTCGGAAATAAATGATGAGGTAAGATAATGGAAAATAAAAATGAGGTAAGAAATGTGTGAACATATAAATACAGAAAGCATGCTTAGATCGAATTTTTTTGGTGGAAACAAAGGATGAAATAAGAGGAAAGATATATGAAGTTTTGGGTTGGACTGCAGTACCACATGTTACACTGACAACGAACCCTGTCCTTTCCTATTGGTGTTATCCCACTATGTGTTTGTGTACCCTTGAGTATTTGTTTTCTTCCTGTCTCTGTGTACTGTTTCATAGAATTTTTTTCTCTTCTAATACTAAGCTATATTCACTATGAGGAGGAATACTGTTATCCTCAAATATAAGTTGCATTAATAATATGTTATTTTCTTTGTAAAGTTGTTTACAATTCTGTTCTGTTTCAATGTTCATGTGTGAAATTAATGTTTCGAAAACTATTCTCATTATTTTATGTATGTACTTATGTCACTATTTTTGTAACACTGATGTATATGTCTATTTCTATTCTTTTGTAAAGCCCCTATTACTACAAATGTTATCTATATTGTTATGTTTTTAATGATGTATTGTGTACCTTTGTTATTGTATTCTCATGTTATAAAATTGTAATTGTTACCAGTTCTTCAAATTAAGTAACATTTCACTGCACACGTTTCTGTTGGTCATAGTATATGGACAATATGTGAGGGGTAGGGGCTGGTTGTGTTTGCACGTGTGTTAATAATTCAGCAAGGGACTGGATAACAGCATTGCTGGTTCTAAGGACAATTCCAAAAACGTTGTGAGTGCACAAGTGGTGGTTTATGGACTTGCTATATTCTCTGCAAGACTCTTCGATGGTGATTGTGCACCTGCACATTTGCAACAGATGGCTGCGGGCCGTCTCTACAAGGACTACAGTGGGTCTGCATCTATGATGACCTACCAATACCATCATTTCTACAAGGACTGCAGTGGGTCTGCACCTCTGGTGGCCCACCAATACCGTTATCTCTACAAGGACTACAGTGGGTCTGTTCTGTGATGACCTACCTATCAATACTCTTCAAAATTTCGACTGACTCTGCTGTGGGTTTGCTCTGTTGTGGCCCATTACCTGTCTGCATGTCGAGAGTCAGCACTGTCTTTCCATTGGAAGGACAACACTACTTCTTCAAGACTGCATGGAAATCCACTACTTCTATGTGCATTTTCTTTTACTGCTTGGACTTTGAGAAAAATTCTGCATTTTTACTGTGATGAACAATGTGGACTGTCTTTATGGACTGTGAGAAATTTTGATCTTTTGACCAACATAATATTAGTAAGTGTGTGCATTTTATATCTTTGTTACTGTAATTGTGAAAAATTTTTGTCAAATCTGTATTGGCCAGTGCCCAACACCATTTGTAAAAAATTTTTGTGGGGAGCATGGGGGCTATGTAAGTAGGCTGTTTATGTTTTCGTTTTGGCAACGTTACGTAGCGCTCAAAATGAAATCACTGGCTGTGCTGTGTGCAGTCTGTCGCTAGTTTGCATTGTTGTCTGCCATTGTAGTGTTGGGCAGCGGCAGCTGGCTGTGAACAGCGCGTAGCGTTGCGCAGTTGGAGGTGAGCCGCCAGCAGTGGTGGATGTGGGGAGAGAGATGGCGGAGGTTTCTAATTTGTCATGAACTGATATATATATTATGACTTGTGATGATATTAAGGTAAATACATTGTTTGCTCTCTATTAATATCTTTCATTTGCTAACTATCCCTATCAGTAGTTAGTGCCTTCAGTAGTTTGAATCTTCTATTTAGCTGGCAGTAGTGGCGCTCGCTGTACTGCAGTAGCTTGAGCAGCGAAGATTTTTGTGAGGTAAGTGATTTGTGAAAGGTATAGTTTAATGTTTGTCAGGGCCATTCTTTAGTAGGAAATTTTGAAAGTCAGATTGCGTTGCGCTAAAAATATTGTGTGTCAGTTTAAGCACAGTCCCGTGTAGAATTGTTCAAAGGGGACGTTTCAACATGTGCAACAATAATTCTACGCGTTAATATCAGGAAATTCATCGAGATAGCAGAGAATCCGAAGCTATCAACATGGCAAATGAAGCGCTGTAGTCCATCTGCGGGTCCTTTGGTGCACAGAAATGAATGAGTCTGTGATTTACCGCCAGGGCGCTTATGAAAGTGTCTGTGCTGATGGGGCGATACACAGCGACCATACTGCGTGTGGATTACATGTCACTGGTTTCGTGATTGCGGGAGCAATTTATTTTGTAAAACGTGAAACAGCTAAGCACTCCTACTGAATCGTTCTGCCATCATCGTTTACCTTTTCAGCAGCGCTCCTTTAATCCATTTATGCCGTGAAAGCTGCTCCTTGAAGCCAATTAACTTGCTGGTGTGGGTCCGACAAATTTCCATGAATATTAGACTAGTGGCTCGCCTGATTGAAAGAGGCAATTATCGGTCCTGCAGGCGAAACAGCGTTTACTGATTCGAGATGGGGCGCAAATGCCATCGACCGTGCCTTTCCGATTGCGTGACGCAAACAAGTGTCAGAGCTCGACAGGGTCACACCATGAATCATGAATAACGCGGAACCCGTTCAGCAGGTGGCGTAAAAGCCAGCTCGAATTTCATATAGAAAAATTTAGTTTACTTCCTGCTTAGTTGGAACTAGTTTTGTATGCAAGTTACATATCCTCGTAATCTGCATTGCGAGTAACACAGTAACTTGCTGAATTAGACAACTTCATTTACGACGGATTTCAGTCTACCAGGACACCTTCGCGTACAAAAATTGGAATTCATATCTGTGTGTCAGTAGTCTATCACTGTCATAGCCTAATTGCAATTTATTAATAAGCTTCCACGTTCTCAACAGTAATATGCCGAATGCCCATATACATCTACATAGCATTAGCTCAACCGTCACGTGCATTAACTATGCTGGTTGTTGCTTGTATTTTAAAGGCATTTAATTAAATAATTATTCCTGTTTTCTTGCTTTATTTGAAATTCGCTTGTAGATCCACGGTATCCTAATACACTATGCTGACAGCACAATTTCCCCTCTATACATCTGTTAGCAAATTTTAAAAGCTGTTAAAAAAAAAAGAGCAGCGACTACGCGAGTAGTTGTTATCAATGGAGAGACGTCTACAGACGTTAAAGTAACCTCTGGCGTGCCACAGGGGAGTGTTATGGGACCATTGCTTTTCACAATATATATAAATGACTTAGTAGATAGTGTCGGAAGTTCCATGCGGCTTTTCGGGGATGATGCTGTAGTATACAGAGAAGTTGCTGCATTAGAAAATTGTAGCGAAATACAGGAAGATCTGCAGCGGATAGGCACTTGGTGCAGGGAGTGGCAACTGACCCTTAACATAGACAAATGTAATGTATTGCGAATACATAGAAAGAAGGATCCTTTATTGTATGATTATATGATAGCGGAACAAACACTGGTAGCAGTTACTTCTGTAAAATATCTGGGAGTATGCGTACGGAACGATTTGAGGTGGAATGATCATATAAAATTAATTGTTGGTAAGGCGGGTACCAGGTTGAGATTCATTGGGAGAGTGCTTAGAAAATGTAGTCCATCAACAAAGGAGGTGGCTTACAAAACATTCGTTCGACCTATACTTGAGTATTGCTCATCAGTGTGGGATCCGTACCAGGTCGGGTTGACGGAGGAGATAGAGAAGATCCAAAGAAGAGCGGCGCGTTTCGTCACCGGGTTATTTGGTAACCGTGATAGCGTTACGGAGATGTTTAATAAACTCAAGTGGCAGACTCTGCAACAGAGGCGCTCTGCATCGCGGTGTAGCTTGCTCGCCAGGTTTCGAGAGGGTGCGTTTCTGGATGAGGTATCGAATATATTGCTTCCCCCTACTTATACTTCCCGAGGAGATCACGAATGTAAAATTAGAGAGATTAGAGCGCGCACGGAGGCTTTCAGACAGTCGTTCTTCCCGCGAACCATACGCGACTGGAACAGGAAAGGGAGGTAATGACAGTGGCACGTAAAGTGCCCTCCGCCACACACCGTTGGGTGGCTTGCGGAGTATCAATGTAGATGTAGATGTAGTACTTTCTACACTGCTCTGCGCAATTAGAGGATCACTTTTTACTTTTTCCAAACGCTGTAATAGTCCCCCACTGCGAGGTAGAGTTTCGAAATATGGCTCAAAGGTGCCTACAACTTTCTTCTGCAGGCGACAGGACTGTCGTCACATTTTGTCTCTACAGAGATAATTTTTTATAGACCGAGGGTGCTTCCCAGCTAGGGGATCTTACAGGTACCCTTCGTCGTTTTATTGACGCATATGCCAAAGTCGCACCGTACGTGATCGCACCACGGGAGAGTGCGAAACAAGAAGGCTGGAAAAGCATAAGCACCATTCGTCGCTTCGTATCGCGTTCAAATTTCGTCAAGTGGAAGTTATTTCTTGATGTCTGATGTGCTATCATCTTGTCCCTTCTTCTTGCCAGTAGTTTCCACATATTCCTTTCCTTTGTTCTGCTGGGAATCGTCTCAGTGCTTTTTATCAGTCTACCTGATTTTTCCACATTCATCTATTCCGGTTTTGCCACAGTCCATGTCCCACTGCCATACGGCGCTGCACTCCAAAGGTATATACTCAGAAATTTCTTACTCAAATTAAGGCCTATGTCTGGTACTAGGAGATTACTCTTGACTAGGAATGTCCTTTGTGCCGGTGCTACTCTGCCGTCCTTAGAGAAGGAGTTGTTTCGTCCGGGGGTCTAAGCAGTGTTAAAGGTTGTCAAGAATGCCATCCTGCTGCTCATCATGATACGAACTGTCGCAAAATGTATGGGAGTTAACGCCGCAAGGAAAAGGGATAGTTCCACTGAGACCCTTTCTGCCACCCCCTTTTCCAGCCGATTCAGCGATGCGGTATGAGTGAAACGTTTTCCTCCGCCAGCAATAATAAAATCGCGTGATGTCAGCATTGGGCGTCCTGGTACTGACAGTCATCGCATAGACGTCAAAGGAATGAGGGTAAGAGAGGGTGTGAGTACCATCCCTTAGTGTGACATGTCCACGGTGACTCTGGGTAGAATTGGGGCGAAATTTGGGTGCCAATCTACCTCATTAATGTTGATAATGGCACTTTAAAGCCGAAATCATGATCGTGTAAATGTAACACTGCAAATAAAAAACAGTCTAATGGCGGTATTGACTTTAATGAAATATATTATGAATGCCGCACATTATGAAAAAATTACTAGTGGTATACGTCAGAGGTGGTAGGGAGCTGGTTGTGGAGTGGTAAGGTGGTGAGTTAACCAAATTGTATATAATTAAACGTTAGTTTATTACCAAAAAAACAACTGAACACTTATAAGAAGTAAATTATCCAATTTACTTCTACGATGATGACTATTAAACAAAGCAGTCAAACCCAAGGCTCAACACACCAATAAATACGATTCTTAAAACGCATGGGATAGATTTAAAATAAAGGATACCAAGATCTTCGCACGTTGGCGGATCCTAAACAAACTCTCCTTTCTTTTCTTATTAGAATGATTCAAAGTGCTGAGCACCTCACTGGATACAGAGGTAAAAAATGTGGCGTGCGTTGCTGGTTAATCGTCTAAAGAAGAGTACAGGGAAGGGGAGCAGCGTTTTCAAAGGAATATTTTCATCAGTCGACAAGAGGGAGATTTGTAGCCCAACCAATTAAAACACAGTAAAGAACGAAAACGCGGAAGTATGAGTTTCGGCAGAAAATAACCTCTTGATACTGAATCCAATTTCGATGGAAGTGGGGGATAGGATATTAATTGTCGAGGTTGAAGTGAATGAAATGTCTATTCTCCTTTAAACAGTTCCAAACAATAAATATCTCCAGGATGGCTGGCGACCGACACCCGCTGGATGATGGGGAGATGGAATGCGCCCTCTTGGTCGTGCTGACGGAGTTCTGAATCTCTGTCGAATCTCAGGGAGGCTACCCGCGGGATGACCACTAACTCAGTAGCGGTCGTTTCCGTGACTTTACGACGGTAATGCGTTATACCACCCGTTCGCAAATAATAGATTTAAACATGCTGTTACTGTAGGCAGTCACTATAGTAATCCACAACGACAGCCCACACAACTTCTTGACGGCGGCGTGCTTTATCGGCGTTGCCTTCTTATAACTTGAAGTTAACGTTTTCGAGTCGTCTCTCACCGTTTTCAAGCACCGTTGACCATCTTGTTGATAACAGTGTAGTAACATCACACTGCAGAGCTTATCACCAGAATACAGCCGAACTTTCGAAACTCACAACCCTGGTTAAAACCATCCCTGCCTCTCTGCAGTAGTGCCCCTGTCCAGTGCCATGCTCGTCAACAGGGTGGTCAGAAAATGAGAGCCGGTCGAAGCGTGTACCACACCTCGCGGCTACTGTTGACGCCGCTAGCGCCACCGCACCGCAACGCGCTTACATAGGGTGTCGAAAACCCCGTAAAATACAGAAGAACTATACGAGGTGGCGCGAGGGCCGAAATTCGATATTACTGGAGGAGGAGACCGACCGGCCCAATACGACTTCCTCACTGTTTCTTCTTGAACTCAAGGAGCCAGCCTGCGACACCGCCAGAGCAGATGTTTCAAGATACCTAGAGAGATGTCGAACTGACTCGCACTTAGCCATTGGCGAGGGTCACTGGCGTGCCATCAATGAGTGATTCTGCTGCTACCTCAGCCTCCACTTACAATTTACTGTCAAGAGATCGAGTCGCAGTAGCGGGATGATGCGCCATATACAAGGGTCACTCCAAAAGAAATGCACACTATTTTTTTAAAAATACAGTTCTCATTCTGCATGTGTGAAAGTTTTACAGTGTGTAGATACATCTTCCCCGCTTGTTTTCAAACTTAGTTTAACCTGTTCCCGTGAGTGGTGCCATCACAGTATGTCTTTAAGATGGCTGCTACACTTGAATTTCGTCAGAAGTAGCGTTCTGTCATAGAATTCCCGTGCCGTGAACACCAGACAGTGGGAGACATCCACAAGAGGTTGTAAAAGGTGTATGGAGACGTTGCTGTCGATCGCAGTGCAGTTAGTCGGTGGGCAAGCAGATTAAGTGATGAAAGCGGGTACGACTGTCCTCGCAGCGGCAGGCCTTGTACTGCACACACTCCAGACAATGAGCAGAGAGTTAACGAATTGGTGACTGCCGGCCGGTGTGACCGAGCGGTTCTAGGCGCTGCAGTCTGGAACCGCGCGACTGCTACGGTCGCAGGTTCGAATCCTGCCTCGGGCATGGATGTGTGTGATGTCCTTAGGTTAGTTACGTTTAACTAGTTCTGAGTTCTAGGGGACTGATGACCTCAGATGTTAAGTCCCATAGTGCTCAGAGCCATTTGAACCATTTGAATTGGTGACTGCTGACAGACGCATCACAGTGAGAGAATTATCACGCTACGCTGGGATAGGGGAAGGAAGTGTTTGCAGAATACTGAAAGTGTTGGCGTTAAAAAAGGTTCCCAGGATGTTGACAGTGGCTCACAAAGAAGCAAAAAAAAAAAAAAAAAAAAAAACTTTATGCAGCGAACTTTTGGAACAGCAGTACGAGAATGGTGGAGATGAATTTCTTGGAAGAATTATGACAGGCGATGAAACATGGCTCCATCATTTTTCGCCTGGGACGAAGAGGCAATCAATGGAGTGGCATCATGCAAATTCACCCAAGAAAACAAATTCAAAACCACACCTTCTGCTGGAAAAGTTAAGACTACGGTGTTTTTAGATTCCGAAGGACTCTTGCTTGTGGACATCATGCCAAGTGGAACCACCATAAATTCTGAAGCATATGTGACGACACTGAAGAAACTTCGACTGAATCGTGTTCCACCACATAGGCAAAAGCAGGACCTTTTGCTGTTGCACGACAATGCACGATCACATGTCAGTCAAAAAACCATGGAAGCAGTCACAAAACTCCGATGGACAACACTGAAACACCCACTTTACAGTCCTGACCTGGCTCCATGTGACTCTGGGAAACTGAAACTCTCTCTTCGTGGAACAAGGTTTTAAGATGATGACTCCCTTGTGCGCACTGCTATACAGTGGCTCCAACAGGTTGGTCCAGAATTTTACTGTGCGGGTATACAGGCGCTGGTTCCAAAATGTCGTAAGGTAGTTGAGAGGGATGGAAATTATGTGGAGAAATGAAAATATTGTTCCTAAAGGATGTATCTACACTCTGTGAAACTTTCAAACATGTAGAATAAAAGATGGATTTAAAAAGAAAAATATTGTGCATTTCTTTTGGAATGACCCTCGTAAATGCACTTGTCTTACTTTGCCATGCACTCTGCAGCAGTCTTTCGTGATACTTACAGGTATCAGGTAAGTCGATGTGCGTAGTCTGTACATACGCAATTCGTAGCAGAGACGTCATCAGATCAGCATCCCTACATATATTTCGTCACTGATCATTACAATTTCATTCATTAGAATTTTAAGGCTCTTACGCTGGATTCTTAGTTTGAGACTGCACAGGTGGCAAATACATTTGCCTTGCATGAATATTGTCTACAAAATAACGCTCATTAAGGCAGTGATATTGCCGAGAACAATTAATTAATATGTTTCCTTCAGAAACTTTTCAATTAAATTCCCGTTGCGCTTTTGGCAGCACTACTACTGTCATCAAAATTTCCGAGCCATATTAAGTTATCAGAGAATCGTGGCTGAAAACTGGATGAATATTAGTAGACAGTGTTATGTCGGCTACGGTGGGAGACGGCACTGAGATAAGCAATGAAGGAGAGAAGCTGCGATGGCCAGTTGCGGGAGTCCAGAATACAGAATGAGATTTTCACTCTGCAGCGGAGTGTGTGCTGATGAAACTTCCTGGCGGATTAAAACTGTGTGCCGGACTGAGATTCGAACTTGGACGTTTGCCTTTCGCGGGCAAGTGCTCTACCATCTGAGCTACCCAAACACGACTCACGATCCGTCCTCACAGCTTTAATTCCGCCAGTACTTCGTCTCCTCCCTTCCAGACTTCACAGAAGCTCTCCTGCAGACCTTGCAGAACTAGCACTCCTGGAAGAAAGGAGTTCGAGTCTCGGACTGGCACAAAGTTTTAATCTGCCAGGAAGTTTCATATCAGCGCACACTCCGCTGCAGAGTGAAACTCTAATTCTGGAAACATCCCCCAGGCTGTGGTTAAGCCATGTCTCCGCAATATCCTTTTTCCCAGGAGTACTAGTTCTGCAAGGTCTGCAGGAGAGCTTATGTGAAGTTTGGAAAGTAGGAGATGAGGTACTGGCGGAATTAAAGCTGTGAGGACGGGTCGTAAGTCGTGTTTGGGTAGCTCAGATTGCAGAACACTTGTCCACGAAAGGCAAAGGTCCAAGTTCGAGTCTCGGTCCGGCACACAGTTTTAATCACCCAGGAAATTTAATTGAATACTTTATTTCTGAAAAGGTAATAAACGTAACTCCTATTTATGAAGTGGCTTCCTGTACTTCCTGCTTGCTAGTACTTTATCCACTATTACTACTCGCAGAACGCCGGCTAAGTATCATCTTCCTATTACTCAGTACTGATGCTGTCGAAGTTGGCGACCGAACTGGGCGAACCAGCGATGGGCGGTTGGTTAAGTCAGCGTTGACAGGGGGCACTGAACTCCTGTATTCCTGGAGGTATCGCGCTACCCACTCTTTCCATTGGCGTGCAAGTCACAACCTTCTTGATGCCGCTTCGCGGCGTTGTGCAGTCGATGCTTTAGCCCTGCATCTAAAACGTGTTTCAAAATTTTCACCGAATATATAGCGTAAGTTTTCAAGACGGTGGTAGACTCTCAATGTTGAATGTTACGTGCTTATAAGCTACAGTAAACATCGTGTGAGTTGGGTTATCTTGTTGTCAAATGGCGCATGTTTCAGAAAATGGAATCTCCCTACACTTGCAGACCCTGCCGGAAGCGGCTCGGTGTATCACCCGTTCTCGCAGCGAGAGCGGCGCTGGCGTGGGGAAGAGATACGTCACCGGCCGCGGCGAGGCGTGGCGCTCTCTTCCGACCGGAGATGTGCCGGCGAGCTCCGGGCGCGCTCCAGAATTTCCGGACAGCACGCGTGGAGGGCGAGTAATGCACTGGAGCCGCGTCCCGCGCGCAGAAACGAGTCTCCGTTTGTCATCGCTGACACCCGGGGCTGCGCCGCTGCTCGTCTGCTGCTGGTTGCCGGCATTCCGCGCGACATACGTCACGGCCACCAGCGCTCGAAGTGGCAGTGGCGGCCGCCGGGACTCCACTGTACAGTGAGTGCCCTGCCTCCTGAAAGATGGAACTGCACTTAGGCGCCTGCGCTCTGTTCTCCAATTACGTACGTGATGGTGACGTACGACCGTGTATCATGTCCACTCAAGGCTCTCTGCTCGCAGGAAGCTGTCACATGGAGCACTCGGGGATGCGAAATACACTCCTGGAAATGGAAAAAAGAACACATTGACACCGGTGTGTCAGACCCACCATACTTGCTCCGGACACTGCGAGAGGGCTGTACAAGCAATGATCACACGCACGGCACAGCGGACACACCAGGAACCGCGGTGTTGGCCGTCGACTGGCGCTAGCTGCGCAGCATTTGTGCACCGCCGCCGTCAGTGTCAGCCAGTTCGCCGTGGCATACGGAGCTCCATCGCAAACACTGGTAGCATGCCGCGACAGCGTAGACGTGAACCGTATGTGCAGTTGACGGACTTTGAGCGAGGGCGTATAGTGGGCATGCGGGAGGCCGGGTGGACGTACCGCCGAATTGCTCAACACGTGGGGCGTGAGGTCTCCACAGTACATCGATGTTGTCGCAGTGGTCGGCGGAAGGTGCACGTGCCCGTCGACCTGGGACCGGACCGCAGCGACGCACGGATGCACGCCAAGACCGTAGGATCCTACGCAGTGCCGTAGGGGACCGCACCGCCACTTCCCAGCAAATTAGGGACACTGTTGCTCCTGGGGTATCGGCGAGGACCATTCGAAACCGTCTCCATGAAGCTGGGCTACGGTCCCGCACACCGTTAGGCCGTCTTCCGCTCACGCCCCAACATCGTGCAGCCCGCCTCCAGTGGTGTCGCGACAAGCGTGAATGGAGGGACGAATGGAGACGTGTCGTCTTCAGCGATGAGAGTCGTTTCTGCCTTGGTGCCAATGATGGTCGTATGCGTGTTTGGCGCCGTGCAGGTGAGCGCCACAATCAGGACTGCATACAACCGAGGCACACAGGGCCAACACCCGGCATCATGGTGTGGGGAGCGATCTCCTACACTGGCCGTACACCACTGGTGATCGTCGAGGGGACACTGAATAGTGCACGGTACATCCAAACCGTCATCGAACCCATCGTTCTACCATTCCTAGACCGGCAAGGGAACTTGCTGTTCCAACAGGACAATGCACGTCCGCATGTATCCCGTGCCACCCAACGTGCTCTAGAAGGTGTAAGTCAACTACCCTGGCCAGCAAGATCTCCGGATCTGTCCCCCATTGAGCATGTTTGGGACTGGATGAAGCGTCGTCTCACGCGGTCTGCACGTCCAGCACGAACGCTGGTCCAACTGAGGCGCCAGGTGGAAATGGCATGGCAAGCCGTTCCACAGGACTACATCCAGCATCTCTACGATCGTCTCCATGGGAGAATAGCAGCCTGCATTGCTGCGAAAGGTGGATATACACTGTACTAGTGCCGACATTGTGCATGCTCTGTTGCCTGTGTCTATGTGCCTGTGGTTCTGTCAGTGTGATCATGTGATGTATCTGACCCCAGGAATGTGTCAATAAAGTTTCCCCTTCCTGGGACAATGAATTCACGGTGTTCTTATTTCAATTTCCAGGAGTGTAGAACTGCCATTGACTCAAGCAGCATGATCAGTTTGCAGAAACATATAAAGAGAAAAATTCCTAAAGATAATAAATAATTTTTCCTAGTAACAAGTCCTAGAATTATTATGTCCGTTGCAATTATTAAAAAAATAGGTTGACTGTTGCATGAAATGTAAATGAATAAAATAACTCAGATTTCTCACCTATTAAATTTATTATTCATGTCTATGTCTCCCTACGCAGGGAAGGTGAGGTTAGCCGGCCGTTGTGGCCGAGCGGTTCTAGGCGCTTCAGACTGGAACCGCTGGCGGCCGCTACGGTCGTAAGTTCGAATCCTGCCTCGGGCATGGATGTGTGTGATGTCCTTAGGTTAGTTAGGTTTAAGTAGTTCTAAATTCTAGGGGACTGATGACCTCAGATGTTAAGTCCCATAGTGCTCAAAGCCATTTGAACCATTTGAGGGTGAGATTATGATAAAAACGTTGTGCACTGACGAAAATGGCATTCCTGGCCAAGAGAAGTCTGCTAATGTCAAGCATAGCTCTTAATTCGAAGAAGAATTTTTTTACAATTTACGTTTCGCGCACAGCGCTATATGGTAGTGAGGCTTGGACTTTGGGAAAACTGTATCAGAAGAGAATCGAAGCCTTTGAGATGTGATACTGCAGAATAATGTTGAAAATTAGCTGGCCTTATAAAAAAAGAAATGAAGAGCTTGTCCATAGTATTGGCGAGGAAACGAAAATATCGAAAACACTGACAAGAAGTAGAGACAGGATGATAGGACATCTGTTAAGACATCACAGATTAACTTCCTTAGTAAAAACTGTAGAGGAAGACAATAGGCTGCAATACATTCAGTAATTGATACTCTGAGATAAAAAGGTCGGCCACAATAGAGGAGTTCGTGGGAGGTTGCTCTCCAAACCAGTAAGAAAATCAATGAGAAAAAAAAATTTAATAAATGGAACCTTCCAATTGTTGTGATCTCTTAGGTTTCGTCGGCATGATTAATGGCCTGCTGCCAAGTGTTCTGCCGAATTCTCTCCATTTTATGTACACTATTTCGAAAACCGACCAAGCCGTCTCCTGCAGGTACTGCGAATTTTATAGTTACATGCAGTAGATGCCTACAATCCAACCAGAATGTGAACTAATGTTGGTCTCGTGCAGCTATGGAGTTCGATTCAGGACGCCCACTACTATCTTTGATGCTCCTTTTGGCGAACGAAGGCACAATTCGTTCACCTCGGCACCGTGTTATGAAGGGCCGGTAAATGCCAAACGACGCCTTGTTTGATGTAAGGAGCGTAAACATTGGATGACTGAACGGTGGAAAAACGTTATGTTGAGTGACGAATCACGGTACACAATGTCGCGATCCGATGACAGGGTGTGGGTATAGCGATTGCGGTGTGAACGTCATCTGCCAGCGTGTGTAGTGCCAACAGTAAAATTCGGAGCCGGTGGCGTTATGATGTGGTCATGTTTTACCTGGAGGGGTCTTGCACCCCTTGTTGTTTTGCGTGGCACTATCGCAGAACAGGCCTACATTGTCGTTTTAAGCACCTTCTTGCTTCCCACTGTTGAAGAGCAATTCGGAGATGGCGACTGCATCTTTTAACACCACCGAGCACCTGTTCATAATGCACAGCCTGTGACGGAGTGGTTAAACGACAACACCTCAGTAATGGACTGGCCTGCACAGAGTCCTGACCTGAATCCTATAGAATACCTTTGGTATGTTTTGGAACGCCGGCTTCGTGCCAGGCCTCACCGACCGACGTCGATACCTATCCTCAGCGCAGCACTCCGTGAAGAATGGCTGCCATTTCCCGTGAAACCTTGCAGCACCTGATTGAACGTATGCCTGCGAGAGTGGAAGCTATCATCAAGGCCAAGGGTGGGCTAACACCATACTGAATTCCAGCGTTGTCGATGGAAGGCTCCACGAACTTGTAATTCATTTGCAGCCAGGTGTCCGGATACTTTTGATCATATAGTGTATTTGTGCCAAATCTTCATGCAAAAAAAAATGTATAAGCTGGTTATGCTCCGTTTTTCCTCAAATTCCAGCTGCGCCTCAATGGGATAAAAAGTTTTTTTTCTTTAATTTTTTTCTCACAGTAACCATTGGAGGGAAAATTTAATAGTATCCAAAATTTTATAACGCTGATATTCTAATAAACATAAGGAACGAATATTTTGTGTACTATTTGCATTAGATGCTATAATAAAACGCAATGTAATGGGTAAGGGGTATTACATTAATATCTTGTGGTTAAGTTGAGAATTTGGATCTCGGGCTTAAATAATTCGCATGTTTGATCCCCAGTTTAAGATGTTACAAGACGTGGTCGTTAAAGCCTTCCTGACCTTAGAGCAAAGTTGTGAACCACTTCGCGGAAAAACGGCAGACACTTACGACATATCACGTGTTAAATTTTGTCCGGTAGATCAGGATCAAACTTTCCTAACATGTACAATCCTATCTGCTGAAAGGTGGTTACGAGCCATTATCGTGTATGATGGCCAGGTGCGGACTTGAGCAGGATGTGGACAAGAGAGTAATGTTAGGTGTGATTGCCTCTGTCGCCGTTTGCAACCTTATCCCGAACAGTGAAGCAGCTCCCAAAGCGAGGGTCACCTCTTCATCAGACACCTATGCTTCGGCCGTGAGCAGCCTTCACTCGTCACTTCACGAAGCTCTTGTTCCTCCGCAAGTATTCTCTCTCGGAACGGGGATCGACGTCGTGTGACGTACGGCCACACACTGACACGGAACAGCACTTCCGAATGCAGCCGTCACTCCGGAAACGGAAGAAGGGAAGTCTAACGCTTTTCGACGGCACACTCCTTCACACGACATCAGTACTAATTATTCATGGACACATGTCGCACGTTACTTACAGAGAACAGATGGGAACACGTTTTAGCTGTAATGAGCGGGTTTCTCAAGAGTGTCTGAAATATGGTGGTGACAAAATTCTGAAACTGATAACACAGCTCTCCAACAAAATGATACATGGAGATTCAATACCCAACGAGACGAAGCTAGGTTACATTAATACCATACTTGGGATCGCAAAATTTGTTCAGACTATCGAGGAATTTGTGTTACAAGCACATTAATGAGAATTTTTGGGAAAGTAATTTAATTACTTCTGCCAATGAATGGTTGAGGATGTGTGGACCATATGTCGTCGATATACCTACACATTCAACCCATCCTGGTGGATATCCTGCACCAAACCTGCTCTGTGCAAGGCATTGATGGGATTAGCAAAGACGTCAAGGCGTGATATGTGAGCAACATGGACTTTTGTTATGTGATCCTAAGTGTCTGCACTTTGATGGCATTCTCTCTTGCCCATCAGGCGATCGTGCCAAGGCGCAGATCACTTACTACGACGCTTGAAAGTGACCCTTTTCAGGTCCCACCTTCATGACCGTATGCCTCATGAAACGCCGTCGATGTACCATCGCATCACAGAACACCGGCGTCATTATCGATCTGTCATACACCTCCGCACTGATGCGGAATGACGACGATGTATTACGCAATGCGCCGCTTTTCAGGCTGCTGTATGCTGTCATACTGCACCACCCGACCTTAACTGAACAGGTAGCGGCATCCACTGCAATGAAGGATATGGCTCAACAACGTCCAGAAGATGTGATTACAGATGAAGTCTTAGCGCTATGAAGGTAGCTGCCAATTAGTTCTCAGGATCTGAACGCCTCTTCCTAGAATTTTACAAGTGTTTTAGCTATTTGTTGGTACCTACTTGGACATCCGTCTGTCGTGATCTCCCAGACAAAGAACGATCCCAGCCATCTTCTTTGATGGCGTCTTCATTCTTTTCCCTGAGCCGCGTGGGCGATCACCAATTTGTTTCCATCACCACTAAAGAGGGTAACACGTCACGTCTGTTGATCAGACATACCTGGGTGGTGACAACAATATTCATATCACCCTTTGCCATTACAGGGACATGATCGCATTCGCCAAGTCGTGGTGTCCGTTTGGTACATTGGCATTGCTTTAATCCAGGCGTTCTACTGTGTCTACTGTGTCAGTCCTCCAGGACATGTGACTTCTGGCTCATATAGTAACAGTGGCAAAGCATCTCTTGAACGTTGCGACTTCAAGAAAGAGTATTCTTGACACCTCACAACGTCTCTAGAGATCTAGCGCTCCATCCGACAGGGTTACCAATTTTTTGCGATACTGTATGCTCTAGAGCTTCACCAGCGCCTGGTGGGTCTGTCATTGCGCGGACGTCACTGCTGTTGTATGGACAATTCTAACGATCTCGTCTCTACTTACACAGTGAAGATGATGTGCACATGGCTCTGACATAGATGGCGACTTATGCTGAGAACTGCCCAGTTCCCTTAACGTTTCCAAATCGCAGGTTCTGCTCACTGTTGACGGCCTACCTGAGAGATGTGTCGTTCCTCTAAGCGTGGCCACCACCGTACCTGCTTGGGCGTCGATTTTAAAAGTGATCTCCATCGTTCAGCGGCAAAAAAACAGCAAACGTTTCCTCCAAACAATCACAACTGGCCTTGTTGATCACCAGCTAAGATCCCTCGACACTGTACTGCTTGCATGATATACCACGCCTCCCACATCCCTCAGGTGGCACAAGTGTTTCCGACCCCAATCACTCTCGCCCGTCATATGTTAATGGCAAAGGCATCCTTCGCCTGTACAAGGAAGCTATTCGAAGGTCAGTATGCCTGTCTTGTCCTTCCATGGGAGAGTGGTAGGGCTGACTTATATCGCATGCCTGACAGAGACGTGGTACTTTTTGTGAGCCCGCAACTGAAAGTCCGGGACGGCTGCACGATGAATCTCACCAGACTCCTTTTACACGAATATGCGATCTCCATATCAGTTCCAATCATGTTATCAGACATTCCACCCCCGTATTATCACTTTCGCCATTTCTTTCTGTAATTAAGTTACATCCTCCACTCCTTACCACTGCCACGAATATTCTGGACAAAGAATGTACGTAACGCATTACAAATGCATCGGCCCCTCAATCCCATCAAACACAAGTTTTACTAGATCATTTGGCGTCGGTGCATGCAGGCTTTCTTGACACAAGCGTCCTGTCCGCCTGGTGTATCACGGTCAATGGCAAACAGGTCAACCAGTTTCGTTCGCACCATATCTGCCTCGCTGACACACCCCTAGGTGCTCGCTATTGTGTGGACGTTACAGACGCCCACCGATTCTGACGTCCAGAGGCTCGCGCAGCGTATCTTGGCTTTCCTTAGCCGTCAGACACCTGCTCAAATCGATTTCCAGATGCTTTCATTCCCAGACCTGATTCATTACCGTGGGACGAGAACTAACGCTATGGTCCGCCACTTCTTTGGCCCGGTTGAGAAATCTGGACTGGGTTACTGAATGTATCTTTTCAGATTTTAGCATTCCCTGATTCAAGAAGCTCTTTTCAAATTTCCTATGGAGAGCCTTTTATGACCTGCCTTCCAGCTGGAACGTCAAAGCCATCGGATGCTATCCTACCCTCCCCCAACCCCATTTTAATGATAGGTTAGTTGTGTTGGGACAGGCATACAGAGGAGCCAACGCCTGACGAGGTGCAGTTATTGTTGTTTCCCTTGGGACACAATTGGCGGTGACGAGTAGATGTTTTTGTAGTTCCCTTTCCTGGCCAACGGCGAAAAAAAATTCCTTCTTAAAAAAAATAAAAAATATAATCAGAGCATCTGTGTAGTAAGCAGTAGACGCATGTTCGAATCCCATTTCGGCACAAATTTTGAACTTCCCTCATTGACTTCAGTCAATACCCGCTTGCTGCCAATGTCTGTAATTCTTCTGTGGCTTCATTGATAATGGCTGCTGGATCCAAATGGTGTCAATTCTTTCAGATATAACCGAAATAACAGACACCATATCTACATGTTAAAGAAAAGTGCACAAGTGCGATAATTCTCAAAAGTCATAATATGGATGTGGCACATTGTTTTAGTTAAGCATCTATATAATCTTTCTTTCTTTTCTTTCTTTCTTTCGCTTGCGCCATAGTCCCACAGTGATCGCAGGGTCGGCGTGGTTACAACGGATTTGGCACTGCTAATGTTAGGGATGGGCGGATGCCCTTCCTGCTGCCACCCTGTACCCCCCAGGACGGAATCAGTGTACCCCAACTGTATGGATCTAGTGTAAATCGTGAAATAGTGCGGACGTGTTTCAAATGTCTGCGACGCGTGTAACTGAGGCGGAACGTGGGGACCAGCCCAGTATTCACCTAGCGGGATGTGGAAAACCGCTTAAAAACCACATCAAGGCTGGCCGTCGTTAAGCCGCCAGGGGATTCGATTCGGAGCCGGTACGCCTACCCAAGTCCAGGAAGCAGCGCGTTAGCGCTGTCGGCTACCCTGGCGGGTAAGCATCTATATAACCTGTCAAATCGGATCCAAAATCCCTTACGAGTGGTAGGTAAAGTTACAGTTGTCCACTCGAAAAAATAAAGTTACGTAACTAAATATCTGTTTGTTTGCTGGTACATGCATGCAGTCCTGGCACACATTGAAATACACGCACCAGTATTCGCAGCGTGACGCCAAAGGAGCAGAAACCAAACACCTCTCCCTGTTGAGAAAGTTTGTTATCACGAATTCATCTGCTTCCTGCATTTGAAGGAGGAACAAGGCTGAATCACTCCTTGCTGAGTGGGTGATATTGTGCGGAACAATGCACCGTGATAAGGCACAATGATTAGACGCTACCAGTGAGGTCAAACAATTACAAATGACTAAGAACGAAGTGTCAGACCATCTCTCTGTGAAGAACCGGAAATGGTAAGAGAATTGGAGTCCCTGGTGCTCTAATACTGGCGTATCACCATCTAGGCTACGGTGTAAAAAGTGAAAAACCAGCTGTAGAGAACATGCTGAGAGAACATACTTTGTTATGAAATAAGCTTGACCTGGTGTCTAATACGAACACATGTCTCTATTACTTTTCAGGCATAAAAGTTTTTCAGCCGAAACATGGAAAATGTCACTTTGAAATATAACAATACAAGTGATAGTACCTAGTTTTATTGTCTCTTTAGCACGGAACACACACTACCTAACACTGTCTAAACTGATCTGGTCTTGCGTTAACAATTAAGCATATTTCACATTCACAAGGAAGTAACCATTGTTATGTTACACATTAATTAAACGGATAATCACTGATCGCGAAATCCTTCCAAATTACGTTCCACTATCAGTATGTTCCTGCACGAAAATTACTAATTCGCAGGCACGATACTGTTTCAATCACAAATCCCAGTACTAGTCCCTAGAGCCTTTCCACCAACTAACTGAATTACTTCCTTTTCTCCTGCTACTCTTAGTTAACACTTTCCAGCATGTTCTTAATACTAATTTTCTGTGCCGCACTTTTTCGAGACTGCTCCGTGCTGATGCCTCTCCACGCACTAAGGCTAGGTTTACTATGGATGCGAGTTCTGTCGAAAATCTATTTTCACGAGTTCTGACGAATTCGTCCGAACAAACAAACGCCCTGATGGGACTGTTTACACTGCGACGTGTTTACACTGCGACGAAGACGTCAGAACATACATGACGTCATCACAACCAGTCGACCGTCTAAAATGTCTCGTGACTAGGGCCTACCGTCGGGTAGACCATTCGCGGGGTGAACGTCTTTCAATTTGACGCCACTTCGGCGACTTGCGCGTCGATGCGGACGAAATGATGATGATTAGGACAACACAGCACCAAGTCACTGAGGGGAGAAAATCTCAAACCCAGATGGGAATCGACTCTGGGCCCTTAGCATTGGCATTGTTTTGCGCTGACCACTCCGCTACCAGTGGCGGACATGCTTGATTTATTTGTGCAACATGCCTCTAGTTTGGGTGCGTTGAATTTAGGGTCATTTAGTTATTTCACCTGATCAGTTTTATGTACGACAGCAGGTGTTTGTGGGATGTGAGACACAAATAACAACATGACACAGATATTTCTCAGCAAAAGTGGGAAAAAGTGGCTACAGAACTCCACAAAAATTGGAAATTTGTGGTGAGATCTTACGGGACCAAACTGCTGAGGTCATCGGTCCCAAAGCTTACGCACTACTTAAACTAACTTACGCTAAGGACAACACACACACACCCATGTCCGAGGGGTATCTTCTCCACCGGAGACGATGGGGAGGTAATCTGAAGACTCGCCATAACTTCAGTGTCCGGCAAAGATGGCAGATGGAATCTGTGCCAGTGCATCCGACATCTTCTCAATAGCGGCGCATGTGGTAGGAAGCACTGTAGGTGTCACGGTAGGTACGACACATCCGACCAGCGTCTGAATTCGGTGTCTGTGGAGACAATACGACTGGACATGACCCTGCTGGCCACAGCCCACAGAAGTTCGAGGGTGTCTGTTATACATGACGATCGCCTGCATGCCACCAATCATCAAATAAGATGGCACGTGATTTGTCAGCTCAAATTTGAACTGGGGAAAGTCATTTAATACGTGTTCGGTCTGCCACTTTTCTGCGATGTTCGAAATGGTTCAAATGGCTCTGAGCACTATGGCACTCAACATCTGATGCCATAAGTCCCCTAGAACTTAAAACTACTTAAACTAAACTAACCTAAGGACATCACACACATTCATGCCCGAGGCAGGATTCGAACCTGCTGCCGTTGCGGTCGCGCGGTTCCAGACTGAAGAGCCTAGAACCGCTCGTCCACACCGGCCGGCTCTTCTGCGATGTGACCGACGACATTTCTGTGAGGTTGTAAGCCAGACACAACCAGGTCTTGCGGTAACTCAAATGTAATGTAGAAAACACGCAGTGTGCAGGGTCCGAAATCTGTGTGATCAACCGAAATAGCTCCGAGGTGGCCTTCAGTACTTTTAACTTTAAGTCCTTCGGTGAAACGTCTCACAAAATCAGGGCAAAATTTCTTCGGTGCGCAGTCTGATTACATGGCGCTGCTCTTGATGGAGAAGTGACATCTTGCGTGTGCGAGTTGAAGTTCGTCACGTATGAACTGTTCCAGTTCCTGTGCTCGATGTTGTGCATGTTCCGCTTGAAAGGTCATCTTTTTGTAGCACAACGATAAGAAAACACAATTGCAGATCAGAAAGTGTATGAATGTTGCAACGTGGAGTTTACGTGCAAGCCGGTGACAAGTGAAATAACAACAAGTAAAGAGGACTTGCAAGGTACAACTAATTTATTACTGATCAACAGTTTAACCCAAAGGGCACAGTATTTACCAAAAATTTTCTACAAGTGTCTCTTATTCACAAGTGATAAAAATACATTACATAATAAGTTTCTAATTGAATTAGGTGCAAACATGAACTTCTTATAACTTCTATATTAACTGTAAGCACTTCAATAATAAAAGGTAAAATCAGTTTCATTTAAAAAAAGGGCACTTGAATAATAAAGGAGAAATAAGTGTCTTTTAAATAGGTCACCTGGGCAAGCGCAATAGGACAATTCACATAATTTCCAATTTCCGCTACCCATCAAGTATTTCTCTTTAACATGTTCATAAGTTCAACTCCCGCTGCACGTAAGGTATGATTCAGAACACTAGTCTCCTTCCTTTATGGTTTTGAAAGTAAATATATAAGCAGTATAGCAAACGGAACATACGCCTTGGCGTCCCAATGCAGAGGAAACTTACCTTAATGCAAGATACCCACTCACTGCAACCCTAAGAACTCAGTGGCCGCGGTATCGGTTGCCATTTTCCCAGCGGCCAAAAGAACCTCCCGTTCCCTCTGGTACTGGTCGGCCAAGGCGTCGTACTCCGGATATCGATTTAGACAGCCAAAAGAAGCAATTTAACAGCCCCAGAATATAGTAAGATAAAATTCTGCAAAGATAGATCACATCAAGACAAAGGCAAATTACAAATGGTTAAAAGAATTAACTGTAAACCTCAAACTTGAAAATATGTAAAATTGCCCCAGCACAAACAGACTAGTTTTAAAAGGGCAACGATAAGACGAAGCATAATATTATTACACCAGTACCTCGCAATTCCAATACAATATTGGCACTCATAAGAAAAGGTAGAAGCTAGTGATAACACGGATAGGCCCATGTGCAAAACTAGAAAGCTTGAATGTCTTCTTCTTCAATAGACAGCTGCGTGGTACATAGCTCAACTCCAGCAGCCAAAATGAATAACACATTGCTCAGAGACCTGTGTAGAAGACCATGGCCCAGTCACGCCTCAAGAACTTGAAATAACAGGCCCGCTACCGCACTCCGAGCCACACACACCGGTCAAATCCAGCTAACTCCACGCAAACACAAGTTTCACCCTCTGAGCAGCGATACGTACCGGCCGTTCCGAAGCCAAAACCCAGTCTGCCCACCAGCCCACCAGCACCACCACCGGCCAACGAGGCAAAGGTCAGCAACGCCAGAGGGAAACAATCGATCTGGGTGAATCGAACTGAGAAAGCGACTGGCGCCAGCACCTCCCCACGTATCAAATGTAGCGACGTAACACTACGCTCTAACGTGTAAAAAACAGGCCTGCGGGGAGCTGCACGTCCGTCTCGTTTCACAGCTTATCTGCTTCGCTCGGATAGGCTGAAAATCTGATCATTGTAATGTCTTCTCATAAGTCTGACGATAGTAACAAGACACTGTCATGATGCTGCAATTTTGATGATTCGCAGCGTTTTCATTTAGTGCAGAATTCCGAAGACGTAGAATGTAGCCGGTAAACAATGATTATTGACTGAAAGAAATACTACGACAAGTTTACCATCGCCGCAGAGAGGCAGGATGATGATTGGCTACTGTGCCAGCATCGCACATTATACTGGACTGTACATAGTATTGCCGTCCTAGACCAGCATTGTACCCATGAAATCCTCGGATTAGTGTCACGGCCCAGCAATAGTCTCTCCGGTGCAATGCGTTTAATCTGGGAATGCATAGACGGATGTCCGCAGCCAGCAGGCAGGGAGAAAAACTTGCGGCAGGGAGGAAAGCTTCCGGCAACGGCCACCGCCGGCTCACCTCATAATCCGCAGTGCGTAATCAATTGGGTGTTTACAGCGAGAGGGGCGCCGGCGCAGCGCCCATCAGTCAGCCGGCCGCCACAATGAGCGTCACAACGGGGCGGCCGCTCATCCATCACAATCAGCCATCACAATGATCCCGGCTGCAACGCGGGCCGCCGCCAGCTCCAGAAAACGTTTCGCCCTACAGCCGTTACTCCCTCTTCACTAGTTTTTACTTCGTTTCAATACTCAGTTTGTTCCGTTCTCTGGACTCAGACATGAATTTGACTTTATAAACCTGCTTCATAGCTTGTCTGTCCGTCTTTGGAACCAAATACGTCACTGAATCTGCGTATCACGGATTCGACAGGTTTGTGGAGGTTGGTGCATTAGATGTCAACACACAGGTCATGTGAGTCAAATGAAAACCTTAAATTTTTTTAAAAATATTATTTATTGCGCAGAAGTAGTACAAAACTGTATCACTTTTCAACATAATCTCCCCCACGCTCAATGCAAGTCCTCCAGCGCTTACAAAGTGCATAAATTCCTGTAGAAAAAAAAAAAAAAATTCTTTTGGTAGTCCGCACAACCAGTCATGCACCGCGTGGAGTACCTCTTAATCAGAACGGAACTTCCTTCCTCCCAATTATTCAAAACGACAGTCACAATCGTATTATTTATTTTGCCGCCAACCGGTTTCAGCCAGCTGGAGTGGCCGAGCGGTTCTAGGCGCTTCAGTCTGGAACCGCGCGACCGCTACGGTCGCAGGTTCGAATCCTGCCTCGGGCATGGATGTGTGTAATATCCTTAGGTTAGTTAGGTTTAAGTAGTTCTAAGTTCTAGGGGACAGAGCCATTTGAACCATTTGAACCGGTTTCAACCTGCGATGGGGTCATCTTCAGTGCAATTTACACCATTTGGTCGCTCGCTGGAGTCGTCACCCCGCCTTTGCACAGCAGGGTGACGACTCTGGAGAGCGACCAAATGGTGTAAATTGCACTGAAGATGACGCCATCGCGGGTTGAAACCGGTTGGCGGCAAAATAAATAATGCGATTGTGACTGTCATTTTCAATAATTGATTATAAGTAAACGAATCGCTGTTATCTCCACACAACTATGTAGTCTAAAAATTCTTTCCTCCCATTGCGTCTTTGAAAGGTCCAAACATATGGAAATCACTTGGGGCAAGGTCTGGTGAGTATGGTGGATGAGGAAGACATTTAAAATGCAGGTCTGTGAGTGTTGCAACTGTTGTATGGGAATTGTGGGGCCTTGCATTGTCATGTTGCAAAACGACACCTGCTGATGGCACTCCACGCTGATTTGATTCGATTGCAGGACACAGATCATTTTTTAGGAGATCTGTGTACGATGCACTAACAGTGGTCCCTCTAGACATGTAATGCTCCAAAATGACGCCTTTTTCGTCCCAAAAGAGAGTCAGCATAACCTTCCCTGCTGATGGTTCTGGTTTTGGTGATGAGGAATGGCGCCATTCCGTGCTCGCTCTCTTCGTTTCCGGTTGGTGGAAGTGAACCCAAGTTTCGCCCCAGTAACGATTCTTGCAAGGAAGCAATCACCTTCTCGTTCAAAGCACCGAAGAAGTTCTTCACAAGCATCAACACGTCGTTCTCTCATTTCAGGAGTCAGCTGCTGTGGCACCCATCTTGCAGACACTTTGTGAAACTGGAGCACATCATGCACAATGTGGTGTGCTGACCCATGACTAATCTGAAACATGCTGCAATGTCATTCAGTGCCACTCGGCGGTTTTCCTTCAACCGCTGCAATGTTCTGTTGAGTCACAACTCGTTATGCCTGACCTGGACGAGGGGCATCTTCCACTGAAGTCACACCATTTGCGAACTTCCTACTCCATTCGTAGACTTGCTGCTGTGACAAACATGCATCACAGTACTGAATCTTCATTAGTCGATGAATTTCAATAGGTTCCACACCTTCACTACGCAAAAACTGAATAACAGAACGTTGTTCTACCCTCGTGCAAGTCGCAAGTGTGGCTGCCATCTTTATACTGATACTGCGATGGTATGTGTGCGTCTGCACTATGCTGCCACCTACAGGCCATTCTGCACGCTGTTTGTAGCACACTTACCAACTTACTGGATAAAGGGGCGAAATTTCGATCTGTTATTGCAAATTTAAGGTTTTTCGCTTAAATAACTGGAGGCTTATTTGGGTATGTGGTAATGGCGCCCGATAGCGACGCAGATGGATTCCCAACAGGCGGATTTGGTGGCCAAGACATCATCGTTGTTTCGCGATAAGGCTCTTCAGAACATTGTACCACGTTTCTGGCTTCCAGACACATATAGTTATACTGCTGAGAGATGACATCGTCGTCAGGGAGAACACCAAGCATGAAGGGATGCCGATGGTTCGCATGTGACACATTGCCTTCGAGTACTACCCCACCAGTTTGCGTCCGAGGCACAGAGCACGACTCGAGTGACCGTTCGTCACGATGACGCCGTTTATTTAGACGACCCTCGATCTGGTGTAGCCAGAAAGACACGTTTACATTGACCCAGAGTTCAATCCCGCTGATTCTGTGTCCACTGCAATAGTAACTGTCGATGTCGTTGGGTCAACGTGGTAACACGTATGGGTCGTCTGCTGCGCAGCACAATGTTCAACGATGTGTGGTGATGGTGTATTCATAAACACATGTGCGTGCACCAGTATCGTGCTGTTTCGCCAGAGGTGCCACAGATCGCGATCTATCGTACGTTCCCGGTTAGACAAGCCTCCGAACCACACGTTCGGTGAAGAGACGTGACGTCCAACCATTTAGCGCTTAGTGGTAGTTTCAGTGCCTTTCTACCTCTCTCCGTAGGTGCTCATGACTAAGGTGCTCGTGACTATATCAAATGTACATTTGGACATCTTCGCCGTTTTGGGGATACTCGTTCAGAAGCTCTGGGAATAACAATCTGCCCTTTGTCAAAGTTGCTTAACTCAGTGGATTTCTCCACTTGCCATCCGTATCTTCGCTAGAATCATTCCCGACCCGTTATGCTCCGATTTCATACTTCCTTTAGCGTGTCACGTTCCCGCAACACAATTTGGCGACATCCAACAGCGCGGTGGGCAGTGGTCATAATGTTTCAGCTGCTCAGTGTTCATGCCATTGCTTGATGTAAGTCGATTTCTCTACTATCGAATAAATGCTTCTGTTTTATACTGTCGGTGCTCTACAGCTGATGCGAACCTAAATTCGGCTACAAAGGATTTATTGTACTGCAGAGCCTCTGTTGGTTCGATGTACTCTGTAATATAAGCTGTAAGAAATACAAAAATTATATCCGTACTTGGGAATATGGCGCAACTCTAACTGCACAACAAGGAAGATTTGTGCTGGAGCGAGGAACGATCATCGGTATCCTGCCTTACATGAGAGGTCGCCTTAAAAAATTCTTCTATGCGTGCACGCTCCACGGACAGACCCTGATTTCCATTTTATTTTATTGTTTATTCATTTATTTTTTCAGTCATCGGTCTTCTGGATGCTTTGATGCGGCCCGCCAAAAATTCCTCCTCTACAGTTTGCACCCTCTACAGCTCCCTGTCCCTTCTGGTAGTCAGTGTTTCCCATATATTCCTCTCCTCACAGATTTACCGTAGACCATCCTCATTCCTTACCTCGTCACTCTACCTAAATTTCGACATTATTCTGTAGCAGTATATCTCATAGGCTTCGACTCTCTTCTGTTCTGGTTCTCCCACAGTTTACGTCTCAATACCACGCCTTTTTTGCCAGTGCTAGTCTGAAATTTAAGTCTTCACTGCTTCGCACTAGGTAGCAGCATTCCTTAACTTCGTTCACCTCGTTATCTCCAAATCTCCTGTTACGTTTCTCGCTGTTCTTATTTCCGGAACTTCACATTACTTAATGTGAACATGTCTCGAATTTTTTCAATTTTGCAGTGTCACAATTGCCACTCTGTTTCCTTTACCTTTCATAATACCAAACTGATTGTCATCTACACTACTGGCTACACCAAGAAGAAATGCAGATGATAAACGGGCATTCATTGGACAAATATTTTATACTAGAACTGACATGTGATTGCATTTTCACGCAATTTGGATACATAGATCCTGAGAAATCAGTAACCAGAACAACCACCTCTGGCCGTAATAATGGCCTTGATACGCCTGGGCATTGAGTCAAACAACTTCGATGGCAGCTTCAACACGATACCACAGTTCATCAAGTTCAGTGACTGGCGTATTATGACGAGCTACTTGCTCTGCCACCATTAACCAGACATTTTCAATTGGTGATAGATCTGGAGAATGTGCTGGTCAGGGCAGCAGACGAACATTTCCTGTATCCAGAAAGGCCCGTACAGGACCTGCAACATGCGGTCGTGCATTATCCTGCTGAAATGTAGCGTTTCGCAGGTATCGAATGAAGGGTAGAGCCACACATCTGATATGTAACGTCCACTGTTCAAAGTGCCGTCAATGCCAACAAGAGGTGACCGAGACGTGTAACCAATGGCACCCCATACCATCACGCCGGGTGACACGCCAGCATGGCGATGACGAATACACGCTTCCAATGTGCGTTCACCGCGATGTCGCCAAACACGGATGCGACCATCATGATGCTATAAACAGAACGTGGATTCGTCAGAAAAATGACGTTTTGCCATTCCTGCAGCCAGGTTCGTCGTTGAGTACACCACAGCAGGCGCTCCTGTCTGTGATACAGTGTTAAGGGTAACCGCAGCTATGGTCTCCCTTGCTGCTGCAAACGTCGTCGAACTGTTCGTGCAGATGGTTGTTGTCTTGCAAACGTCTCCATCTGTTGACTCAGGGATCGAGACGTGGCTACACGATCCGTTACAGTCATGCGGATAAGATGCCTGTCATCTCGACTGCTAGTGATACGAGGCCGTTGGGATCCAGCACGGCGTTCCGTATTACCCTCCTGAACCCACCGATTCCATATTCTGATAACAGTCATTGTATCTCGACCAACGCGAGCAGCAATATCGCGATACGATAAACCGCAAACGCGATAGGCTACAATACGACCTTTATAACAGTCGGAAACGTGATGGTGCGCATTTCTCCTCCTTACACGAGGCATCACAACAACGTTTCACAAGGCAACACCGGTCAACTGCTGTTTGTGAATGAGAAATCGGTTGGAAACTTTCCTCATGGCAGCAAGTTGTAGGTGTCACCACCGGCGCCAACCTTGTGTGAATGCTGTGAAAAGCTAATCATTAGCATACCACAGCATCTTCTTCCTGTCGGTTAAATTTCGCGTCTGTAGCACGTCATCTTCGTGGTGTAGCAATTTTAATGGCCACTGGTGTAACACATCCTCAATTTTCTTTTCCTTTCTTCTGTATATCATTATTATCAGTTTCTTTGATGCATGAGTTGTTATTCATGATTTCTTCGTGGTTATCATCCTTGTACCTATAGCTATCTTTCTAATTTCTGTGACTCCTCTTTTTTAGATATGTCAATTCTTCTTGAGCATAACTGCCTACTGAACTATTCATTATCGTAGTATCTGTAGCCTCAGAGAACTTCAAACCAGTTCTTTCATTCCTTGTTACATACTTATACCACTGATTATTCCTAAATTTCAATCTAATCCTCATCATTAGTAAATTATGATTTGAGTCTATATCTGATGCTAGGTAAACCTTATAATCCAATATCTAATTCCGGAATCTCTGCCTGATCATGATCTGACTGAAATCTTCCCACATCTCCCGGCCTTTTCCCAATATAACTCCTCCTCTTGTGATTCTTGAACAGATTATTCACTATTATTAAGTGATTTATTGCAGAACTAGCGTTTCTCCTCTCTCGTTTCTACTACCAAGCCGATATTTTCCTGTAATCGTTTCTTCTATTCCGTCCCCATGGCTATTATTAGATTTTCACCTCCATTTACGTACCGAATTAGACGTTCAATAGCCTCATATACTTTCTCCATCTCTTCACCCCTACGTCGGTATATATACCTGACCTGTTGTTGTCCACGATGGTTTGGTGTCGATTCTAACACGAATAGTCCTGTCACTGAACTGTTCACAGGAACACACTCTCTGCCCTACCTTCCATTTCATAACGAATCCTACTTCCATTAAGCCATTCCCCGTTGCTGTTGATATCACACTATACTCAACTGACAAGAAACTCTTGTATTCTTTCCATTTCACTTCACTGACCCCCATTATATCTAGACTGAGCTGTAGCATTTTCCTTTTCAAATTTTGTAACTTCCCTACAACGTTCAAACTTCTGACCCTTTCGTTGGTTATTCACTCTTTTTCTCAAAATCACCTTCCCCTTGGCAGTCTCCTCCCGAGGATCTGAATGGCGGATTATTCCAGAACCTTTTGCCAATGGAGTGATCATCATGACTTTCAATTACAGGCCACATGTCCTGCAAATACACATTATGTGTCTTCAGTGCAGTGGTTTCCATTCTGCATTGTCTTGCTGTTGATCATTGCTGATTCTTCCACCTTTAGAGGCATTTTTCTGTCTCTAGGGCAAAAGACGGCCATGAATCTATCAACTCCTCCGCCCTCTTTGATAACATCGCCGGAGAAACGGGAGTAACTTCTTACGACGTAAGTCATTGGCCAACATATCTGGGTACTTTTATTCAAAATTAAGCAGTGGCAAGGTTGGAACCCAAGACCAAAGACGTTATTGTTAGTAACCAAATATGTTACTGGTTTTCCTTTTTTCTACTTCATTTTATTTTTTTTAGCTAGTCTTTTTTATCAAATCTCTCTTTTTATTTATCTCACCTGGACTGGAGCTACCAAAAAAAGAAAAAAAATTACTTTCCACCATCGCTTGTGTCCTATGAAAAAGAAGTGGATCTCTTCAGGCGTTGGCGACTAACCTATAACTAAAAGGGTGTAGGAAAGAAAGGTAGAAGGGGGATAAAACACAGGGAAGCGATGAAAATAATTCCGGGGATCTCGCTCCTTCGGATGGAGGAAAATCAAAATGCATCTTCTCGAAGTTTTTATGGACATTCCATATGTATTTCGTTCAGAGATTCTTATTGGCAAAATAAGGATCAGCATCTCATGGCTAGGCCGTTCCACTTGCAAGGCAGGTCATGAAAGGCACTCCATAGAAAATTTGAAAATACCTGCTTGTATCTGGGGTTGCGAACATGTACACAGTGTCGATTGTTAAAGTACGACCAATAACCCAGTTCTCGTCGGGGCCAAAAAGGTAGCGGACTGTGTGGTCACATAGCCAATTCACAGCGTTAAATTTCGTTGCAATGTGATGAATCATGTCTGGGGCTAAAAGTGTCTTAGAATTACAGAAAGTGGTTAACAAGAAGGATGGTGGAATCCGACTTGTTTTAGACTCACGTCAAATGAACACAATTACTTTGCCGGAAACAGAACGCCCTGAGCGGTTAGAGGAACTGCACCAGAAATTCCATGGGATTACGGTTTTTACCTCATTGGATTGGCAGATAGAAGTCGATCCTACGTGCTGCAAATATACTGCATTTATCACATATGGACAGTGCTTCCAATTCCCAAGGTTTCCATTTGGATTAAGTATTTCATCTGCAGCATTCATCAGAGGTTTTAGTAGCCTATTAAGTTGTAACCTGAAAGAAAGAATGACATGTTATGTTGATGACGTACTCATAGCTGAGAACACGTGGCAAAGACGTAATGCACTACTGGGAGAATTGCTGGGCAGACTAAAACAACATGATGTAACTGCAGATATTAGTAAATCGTGTTTTGCGAGCAGTCAGGTGCACTTTCTTGGTCACGTCGTAACTAGTGAAGGAATCTCTCCCGATCTAGAAAGCATGGCAGCTATTGCGGAATTTGCAACTCCCAGAACTAGAAAACAACTAAGGAGCTTCTTAGGAGTAACCAATTTTTTACAAAAAATTCATTTATGTCACTTCTTTGGCTACACCCCGCCTCTGTCAGTTGACAAGCATAAAGACACCCTCGGTATGGGATGAGTGCACAAGCCATGAGTTTCAAGCTCTCAAGTCAGCACTTGTTGCTGCTCCTATACTGTGGCACCCGGATTTGTCTCAGAACATCTGCATGGCGACGGATAGCGCAAAGACGGGATTAGGGGTGATGATTTTCCGGGAGTACGAGCAAGACGGAAAGAGAGTTCTGACTAAGAGCGAAATAAATTATTCTGTAACAGAACTCGAGGCATCAGCAATAGTTTGGGGTTTTCAAAACTTTAGGTATTTTCTTTTCGATAGGAAAACGAAGGTATATACCGAACATAAAGCCCTTGAACTCCTGCTGACCGCCAAACTAACTTATGGAAGACTGTCGCACTGGATTACTGCACTACAAGAGTATGAATTCACAAGCGTGCACGTGCCCGGGTCCACTGAAGTCATTGGCGATGCACTGTCGCACAGGAAGCAGAAGAACTAGAACACGAACTTTACTCGTTGTTCCACCTCCGAAAGGTGGCGTTCGAAAACTTACTCTCTACCACGATGCAAAATATAAGGACAGAGCAGGACAAAGATCCCAACTTACTTCAGATAAAGTCAGATAAAGACAAAATGGAGGGATCCTGCCCAGGGAAATATACGCCAACATTACCTGCTTGCAAAGCGATTTTTTTTTCTTTTACCGGTACAAACGTGGACGAGTCATTGTGGATAGTGTGTGTGCCAGAAGAAGTTGTTAATAAACTCATTTGGTAGATACACGTAAGCTATGCACACTTTGGTTCTCGTAAATGTCTTTTGAAACTGAGGGGATATACTATTTCAAAAACATGGAAAGGAGGATAAGAAAAGTATTGGCCATCTGCAAAAGGTGCCAAAAGGCAAAGACGGTAACTGTAGCATTGCAAGACCCAATGTATGCTATAGTACCCAAGAAATTGCGTCATATCGCGGCCACAGATTTAATGGGACCTCTGCCGACAACGCCGAGGGGATATAAGAACATTCTAGTGGTGATAGAACTCACATCCAAGCTTATGACGCTGACACCACTTCGGAGAGACACGGGTCCCATTGTAAGCAAAGCATTCAGCAAAGACTTCCTAACTGAAATCGGAGCACTCGATGTAGTTTTCTCAGATAATGAACCCCAAAATAAATCAGAGATGTGGAAGAGAACATTGAGGAGACATAAGATAAAACCTGTCTTCATCTCTAGATTTGGCCCCAGTTGGAATCCTTCAGCGGGAACGATGAAGTACATAGTGAACCTTTGCCGTCTGTACTGTGGCAAGAGGCGTGCGACGTGGGATGTCTTCCTGAAAGAGTTTTGGGATGTCATCAATGAACTCCCTCATAGCACCACTTTGATACCGCAAAAGTCCGTACTGAAGAATAGACCGGCTCCAGATAGAATAAGGGACTAGTCGATTTCCCGACAGCCTAGAACCCTCGTAGCAGAGGGCAAGAGATGCGCAAGACGCGTACAGATACCAAAGCAAATGAGCGATAATTTGTTATTGGCCAGCGAGTATTGATAAAATCCTACCGTTTGTCCAATAAACAAAAGAGGCTATGCCACATATTCCTATGACGGACCTTTACGGATTAGGCGAATAGCACACGCGAACGCAGTGGAAGTGGAGTCGATTAAAACCGGGAAGTCACTTGGCTTACATCACGTGAGCCATATAAAATACTTCGAGGTGTGAAAACAAGGGTCGGTACACCAGTAAATGGGGAATGGGATGTGCATTGTATAAATTATTTATAAGTATGGAGATTAAATAGATGTAGTAATCTGGTACAAAGTGATTAGAATTAAGCTGTGGTGGAAAGAACAATAGTTAAACTGGTAACCATCAAGTACAAAACCATTTAGTGATTCCATATAATCTGTGCCTGTAAAAGACAGAACAATCCCATTGAGTTTATCTAAGAAACGCTATCTCTCTTTAAATATGTTCATAGTAATATGCGTCCGTGATAAAAGGATTACCTGTACAAATGGGATGACAGTTTTCGGAACGACAAACTATTAAGAAATATTTAATTTGTGTGAGTACAGAATGTCGGCAGTGTGTGATCTGATAGGCATTATTTACGGAGACAAATGTGTATACCTCCCGTATCATTTAGAAGTGTTGATTTAATACAATTTTGTGGCCTGCTCAACATAAAGTACGCAAGAGAGCACCGTGAAAATGTAGAGTGAAACTCTTAGTTGAGGTTATTGAGACGAAAGATTAATAATGGTGGCCTCATCTGCGAGATGGTGTATGAGCGCACTAAAATCTAAAAAAGTTTGTGGGAACTTGACGTCAGAATGTTAAGTATAGTTACTTGATCATGTAAGATTAAATATAGATTACTAACACGACAACTATAGGCACAAAAAGTCCCGAAAATTGTCGATTGAGAGAATGTACTAATAATAAGACCTTATTGTGGTAGCCGTGGTACTGAGCAGTGATCACAATATCACCCAAATGATTTATCTGTCTGCGGGTACCAAACAAAGACACAGTTAAGGGCGATCATAACAAGAAAGAGCTGGATTATCAACTGAGAAACTATGACTAACCATAATCTATGCGCCATGGCATATTCTGTTCTTATGTTCGCAGAGAAACCAACACAACTTTCACAACCACAGAACCGTCGCACGGAAGAAAGCTTCTCAGGTCATAGAAACAAAAAGGGACTTCAGTAGAATAAGAGTAGAGTAGACACGCTGGCCAGCGCGTCTTGTTTTCTTTGTGTTTCTTTAATTGTAACAAGTAGCATAGACAGATATTTACCATGTCATAGATCTTGGTTTTGGGATACGCTGTATGTCCTAATGAAAATATTTCTCCCATATAAAACAGGTCCAGTGGAAAGGAGAGCTACATAAAGTACATGTACTTATAAATTTAAAACTAAAGTAATGCTGTAAATAAGAACATCTGTCTTAGAAGTCATTGTCATCCATCCTCAATAGACAATCAATGTAATGTATGATGTTTATTTATATGTTGAAATCCATACACAGATATGGATGATTTAGACTGTTTGCATTAGTGGGTGCAGGTATTCAGGTGACCGGCACTAGTATGACGAGCTCTGGACAAAAGGAGACAGGTTCTGGAGTGGCCGAACTGCTGGTGTGGACGTAGATGGTAAAGCCGCTCCTGGTGAGCGCATCACGGACAAAAGGCGACGGGACAGCGGACACACGCCGTCGAAACCCCAGGTACCAACTGGGCCCGCGCAACTTGCTAATAATCTACAGAGTGGTGGCATGTTCAACAAGGCTTCGACAGCAGATGACATGGCAGAGAAACTGATAGGATCACAGGCGCCGCAAGCAGGCCTTTCACAGATGAGGTTTGTGTGCTGCAAAAGAAACCATTATCGCTACCTTGTAGCACCATCAAAGCCTAAAGAGTGACTTTTACGTCACGAGCCCAGTAGTTGCGTGTCTTGTGACATCATCCAACGGGAACCGAGGCAGCTATAAAGCTTGCGTTTCGAAGCAAAACCTAAACCAATCCTAAAGGTCAAATTAACTTACAGCGACCTATCTTTTTCACCTAACTACAATAGTGTACAAGAGACACAAGATCACGAATCAAGAAGATTAGGAACATTAAAATTAATGGCTAAGGATGAAATACACGAAGAGTGAAATAGGGGACAGCTACACATACTCTTAGTCAACGCAGGAGTATAGGTTTCCCAATATCCACTGCCTGCACCACATAAAACCTGTGTACCTTCCTATCAAACAGTTTATAACACTTCTGTCTGCTACTGCTGTACCATAACCTTAAAGTTGGAGGCAGGTTGTGAAAGAGAACTATCTTGTTAAAGCAGTTACGGTACAACGCAACAGAGCAGTGTTACCCTCTGAGAGGAATTTTGTTACGTTGACGGTGTTGTACCTAACAGAGGTGGCTTATCGGAAGTGAAACTCAGAATTACGTAAATTTTTAAACAGTAACAAACAATAATTTTACCTAGCTACACTGTTTAAAGAGTAAAGAAAACGGTCGCCAGCCTAATTGGGTAAGAGAATGATTAACATTCTTGTTTAAGAAATTTGGTATGAGTAACTTCAACGAACAAACACAACCTATACTTTGCCACACGCGAGTGCAATGAACTCTGAAACCTGCATATGTTAACGTTAAGGTTGGAACTAACAGCTAGAGCAGCACAAACTATTTGCAGAAATATAACAGATAACGAAACACACTATTACTTTCAGGGCTTATTCAAACTGAATGGTCTTTGTAAAATTACTAATAATATTCACTGTAGAATCATAAATTGGACATAGGTTTAGTATTACTTTTCAAACATTTTTCTAGCTGACATAAAATTAGTAGTTCATTACAAAATTATGAACTGGCCACAGGTTAAGTCTCTCTCAGCTAAATACTTTTCTCTTTAGAATGAAAGTTAAATGGAATTCGTTAACAGGTTACTTCTCACCGTCTTTAGAATAAAGAAGTTATTGCTTTCATAAATAGCGGTCTTCCTTTTAATTGTTATTTATCTTGAGCATAGAGGATAACCTGTGGATCCTATTACACTATTAATATGCACTTTCATTACACAAAAGAAACAAGTACTTAGCAAGCATGAGTATATAACTTTCCACTATTGCAGTTTTCCACTTTTACTACAGTGAGACACATTGTTGACAAATTTGCAAGAAACTGACTCACCTTTTAAAATTTACTAGAGGCAGCACTATGATCATTAACTAAGCAAAACTTTATAAGCCTTAGTTTTGAGAACTTTTAATCTTTAAAAGAAACAGCAAATTGTCTTTATTACCATAGTCCTCTACTTTCAAGTAAATGATGAAATAGGTGACTTTGAAACTCCACAAAACTTTAAATTGGACTGTTTCCATCACTGGGAGGCTTTCACAAAACTTCATTTACTACCTCCCACAACTTCACTAAATCCGCAATAAATCTGAATACTCCCTTCTTACCAAAGATCAAACAACATTATTTAATTAACTATTTGGCTTTGAGGCTTTTATTTTTTCCACAAACTAGGACACTCGGTAATCACAGTTGAAATGGAGGGGAACGTAAGACGTGTTGTGTTAGGGAAAAAATCAAGGTAGGTACATGAATTCAGTTATATGTTACCTTATATATGTGCACACTGAAACATCCAATGAGCTGATCCTTCACTGTACATTACTATATTGCTCCATTACAATGATTGCGCAATGTGGTGGCGATTGCATGTTGGTAGGTGGAATTGCACGTGGAATTGTTGGACTCTGTCTGGAGGCGATGATCGATACCAATTCAGGAATAGTTCCAGCTATTTATCCATCCATCCGAGGCATTGGAAAGCGGCAGGAAAAGCCTCGCTCGGAACCAGCACAATATACACCTTTTACATGGGCAGTGCACAGATTGGCAGCTCGTCCCCGACTGACTCTTGTTCCACCTTTTCTACCTAGGCCAACCACAACTTGCGCGCGCTACTAAGTTCCGTTCCCGAGGGGAACCACACTACCTTTTACATACAGGATAACTAAGAACCCAAAGTGAGTTTATATAACAGCAACCAAACACATTAAATAAAACATAACATTTGCACATATTGACATTTCTGCAAACAATTATTCACACAGAAATTACAATTATATACAGTAAGTTTTGTTCCCTCAAAATGGGACAAAGAATTTAAATGATAGATACACTACATAGCATAGAATCAAACCATGACATCAAAGTTTTTGTACAAAGAGCGGAGTATACAATTTTGTGTTATCGATTCAATTAAACAACATTTACAGAAGCTCAACGATGTAACATTACGTAAAACAAAAGGCAAAATAAATGAGTAGAGCACTAGAGCTATGGTGTTACAAATTATCTGTCTCGGAGGAGAACATCAGATGTTACTACCCATCAATGCAACACTCTACCTTGCTGCGCACCTTGTGAACAGACATGCCAAACACCGACGTCACTGTACCTCGGCGATCAGTACAAATCGACGAGAAAGCCGAGCGCCCATGGCTCTTATTCCAAACCCACTAGAGGTAATTCACACCAGAGAAGCGTGTCAGTTCACACCACATACCACTAAACACAGATAACAGTGCTCTCCAGTAAATAAATTATCATCAGTAGTGTCAGTGAAGTGTCAATCATTGAACAGTGTTAGAATCATACAAACAGAAGTGCCACATGTGATAGACTCTTATCAACACCAACAGACAAAATTCGCCGATGCTTTTCTGAAACATTTTTTGTAAACTGTATCAATTTAAAATGTATCATACCAACGTTGTTTCCACATGTTTCTTGTAAGGAAACACACTGAACATTAGTGCATTGCCCTTTGTTACTTCCAGAAAATTCGATCTGGATTCTAAACTGCGATTGGTCGGCTTTCAGAAACAAGTGCCTTCCGGAAAGATGATTCGCCACCCAAATTTAAGGAGGAGAAAAGACTTTGAGCAGCGAAAAGAGGAGAGAAGAAAAAAGGAGCGAGTCGTTGCGGGGTCGAGAAGCAGGAGAGTCGTCTTGACGTCCACGACAGTCGACGGACGTCTTCGGCTGCAATTTTGGTGTCGTACCATTTTGCTATTATCTCGCTGAGGCGAGAAGTCCTGCGGTTATAGCTTCTGACCATTATGATGATTTTGCTTACGCACCGGCGTGTGGGAGAGTGAAATTACATTGGTGAATCACGTGTTCTACTCCGTTCTGCATTGAGGTTTCACACTGCTCTTTGAGATAGTAGTTCATTCTTGTTATTAATACGCGGGAGATGTCAGTTACTCCGCGCCTAATCACAGATCGCAACCACATTACAGGGCAGAACCAGACAGTTTAATGGCTAGTATTAACGCAAGGAGAACCTGAGATTTGTAATCCTTACTTAGTTTCTTTAAATTATTTTTATGATGAATAAATGAATTAAAGTCATGGCACTTATCCTTTAGTACACAGTATTTTTCTGCCTCTGCATAGTATTTTCTTGTCTGTTGTGTGCTTACTCTTTAAAAGGGGTGCTGGATTTTGTCGGCTTATGCTGACGTTCTATCGTATCCACAAGGTAAGATTAGGAAACGTATATGTTATGACTAGACAATTAATATAATTAATGATAACAATGTACTCCTACTGGGGACGTATAAGTGCCAGGGCGAACTGATCGAAATATAGCACTTCCTCAATTTTCTTTTCCATTCTTCTGTATATTATTCTGGTCATCAACTGGGATGCATGAACTGTTAAGCTGATTGTGCGATAATTCTCGCACTTGACAGCTATTGCAGTCTTCACAATTGTGTCGATGATATTTTTCCTAAAGTCAGATGGTATGTCACCAGACTCATACATTCTACACACCAACGTGAATAGTGGTTTTTTCGCCTCTTCCTCCAACGATTTCAGAAATTCTGAGGGAACGTTGTCTATCCCTTCTGCCTTATTTGATCTTAAATCCTCCAAATCTCTTTTAAATTCTGATTCTAACGCTGTATACCCTACCTCTTCTAAATCCACTCCGTTTTCCTCTTCAGTCACATCATACAAATCTTCCCCCTACAGGCTTTCAATTTATTCTTTCCACCTATCCGCTCTCTCCTCTGCATTTGTCAGTGGAAGTGTTGTTGCACTCTTAATGTTACCACACTTGCTTTTAGTGTCCCAGAACGTTGTTTCGACTTTTCTGTATGGTGAGTCTGTCCTACCGACAATCATTTCTTTTTGGATTTCTTCAAATTATTCATGCAGCCATTTCGTCTTAGTTTCTCTGCACTTTCTATTTATTTCATTCCTCAGTGACTTGTATTACTGTTTCCTGAGTTTCCCGGGACATTTTTGTACTTCCTCCTCTTATCGATCAATTGAGGTCTTTCTTCTGTTCCCCATGGTTTCTTCGCACTTGCCTTCTTTGTACCTATGTTTTTCTTTCCACCTTCTGTGATGGCCCTTTTTAGAGATGTCCATTCCTCTTCAACTGTACTGCCTACTGAACTATTCTTTATTGCTGCATCTGTAGCCTTAGAGAACTTCAAACGTATCTCGTCATTCCTTAGTACTTACATATCGCACTTCTTTGCGTATTGATTCTTCCTGACTAATGTCTTAAACTCAGGCTTACTCTTCATCACTACCTGCTCCTGGGTACGCCTTACTATCCAGTATCTGCTTTCGGAATCTCTTTCTGACCATGATGTAATCTAACTGAAATCTTCCGGTATCACCCAGCCTTTTCCAAGTATATCTCCTCCACTTGTGATCCTTGAACAGAGTATTCGCTATTACTAGCTGAAACTTGTTACAGAACTCAACTAGTCTTTCTCCTCCCTCATTCCTTGTCCCAAGCCCATAATTTCCTGTTGCCCTTTCTTCTACTCCTTCCCCTACGACTGCATTCCAGTCTCCCAGTACTATTAGATTTTTGCCTTCATTTATATACTGTATTACCCTTTCAACATCCTCATATTCTTTCTCTATCTTTTCATATTCAGCTTGCGACGCCGTCATATATAACTGATCTATCGTTGTCAGTGTTGGTTTGCTATCGACTTTGATAAAAACAACTCTATCACTGAACTGTACACAGTAACACACACTCTGCCCTACCTTCCTATGCATAGCGAATCCTACTACCGTTAAATCATTTTCTGCTGCTGCTGATATTACCCTATACTCATTTGACCAGAAATCCTTATCTCCTTTCCATTTCAGTTCACTGACCCCTACTGTATCTAGATTGATCCTTTGCATTTCCCTTTTCAGATTTTCTCGTTTCCCTATCACGTTAAAACTTCTGACATTCCATGCCACAATTCGTAGACAGTTATCCAATCTTTGATTATTCACTCTTTTTCTCGCTGTGATGTCCCACTTGCCTGTCTCTTCCCAGAGAATCGAATGGGGAACTGTTCCAGAATCTTTCTCCAATGGAGAGATCATCACGATACTTTTCAATTACAGGCAATATGTCCTGTGGTTACATTGCCTTCAGCATCCTCATGCCTTTGGTCACTGCTAATTCTTCTGTCTTTAAGGGCAATTTCCCACCTCTAGGACAAGAGAGTCCCCTGAACCTCTGTCTGCTTCTCCGCCCCCTTTGACAAGGCCGTTGGCAGAACGAGGGCGACTTCTTACGCTGGAAGTTTTCGGCCGCCAATGCTGATTACTAATCAAAATCTAATTAGTGGCCGGTTTCGAATCTCAGGCCGACGACGTTTTAATTACTAATCGAAGGCGCTACTATTTGACCACGGGTGCCCAGACCTGAGCATTCTTTCAATTACTAGTCGAAGGCGCTACTATTTGACCACGGGTGCCGAGACCTGAGCATTCTTTCAATCGTGAAATTCTTACGAGAGTATAGATACATGGTGTTGCATGTCGTAAAATAGCTGCGAGTTTAAAACAGCATGATCATTTCTGGTGCCCTTCACTCCATTTATCAACTTGCAGACATCTCTTAACCGGTGGTGACAGTTTCCGAGTGGAAGTGAGTTACCATTATTTCTCACCAGGTACGTCCTCACTACATTTATGGTTGATGCTTAGTTACAACAAATCTGATGTTCCTCATTGCAGTTACAGATTTCTAGTACTCTTTATCGTTGCCACATAAATACACTTCAACGTTTGTTCACAAAGTAGTATCCAATCCCGACTGCGACGTGACACTTTGCAGCGTTGGGAGGAAGGAGAAGGATGTTTAGCAGGGCTAAAAGGGATGAAACAGCAAACCTTAAAAGTTAAGGCCCGTTTTATTTATTTATTTATTTATTGTAAGGACAGCATCTTTCTAAGCATTCCCTGACCGATGATATGACATTATTTTTTACTTGCCTCCTGATTGGGTCGCTATTCTCTCCCTGCCGTTGCAACCTCGTGTCAGGACACGACTTAAACCAATGTCTTCGAGCAGTTTTTTAATGTACTCAAATCTGTCTTCCCGGATCAGTATTGAGCACTACGATTCCCTCTAGCAAAACGGAAGTTACTGTATGATGTCTTAACACATCATCACACTCCTTCTCTTAGGCTCTGACACACTTCCCTCCACCGAGTCTTTGGCGCACCTCCTCGTTTATTATCTTAGCAGTCCCCTGTAGCACCGCATCTCAAATGCTTCGCTTCTCTTCTTTCACAGATACCGACAGGCCATCTCTACTAGTCGAAAACTATTTGACTCATTCAGTGAAGGCAATCCATCTCAACAAACACATAGCCTCCGTAAAAGGCCATTTTATGCACGATTTTCGTAAACAAGTTAAGGCTTCCAGCAATTACACCCCCAATTGCAGCCAACAAATGTTCTTAATTGCAGCGAAGCACCCGTAACAAAATTTCCTCTAGAACATAAGGGCGGGAGAGATAAGGGCGGCCGTTACAGCCAGTGCAGCTGCCCTTTCGGTAGAAGACTGGCCACGCCGTGTTGCGCTTCCCTCCATCCTCTGTGCTTCCTCTCCTCTCTCCCTCTCTCTCTCATAATCCCCCCTGCCGGCCCCTTTTTCGCGTCCTTTTTTAGCGCAGCAGTACCAGCCGCCGAGGGGCGTAACAGCGGTTTCTGCACGGGCCCCGCAGGCGCCAGCGCGCAGCGAGAATTCCGTATGAATTAATTGCGTTTTAATCCGGGCGTGGCGCGGCTCGGGCGACCTGGCCGCATATTAAATACTGCCGGCCGTAATGGGCGCGCGTCCCTCGTCGCGCCGCGCCGCTTAGGCGCCCCGTCCAGGCCCCACAAGTCCGCCAATTACGCCGCCGCCGCCCCCGCCGCTGCGATCTGCCCCCGACAGCAAAGTGGCGCCTGCCAAACTTGCCCGGCTGGCCGCGCCGTGCCTCGCAGAGCCTGTCATGGCCACACCGCGCCCCAGCACGGCTGCCGGCTGAATTTCCACCTGCTGTCCGGCCATCCACGGATCCGCTTTCCACGTCGTCCGACATCCCCTCTACTCTGCGGCAAATAAAACAACAAGTTTCAACTCGTAGTAATGGTTCATACGACAAAGTATACGTAAAACAACTGCAAGCCCATAAAGCAATGATTCTTTCACACTGAAGAGCCTAAGAAACTGGTGCACCTGCCTGATATCGTGTAAAGTTCACGCGAGCTCGCAGAAGTGACGCAACACGACGTGGCAAAGTAGTGCTGGAGGGAACTCACATCTTGAATCCTGCAGGGCTGTTCATAAATCCATAGGAGTACGAGGGGTGAGGTTCTTTCTAAACAGTACATTGAAAGGCATTCCAAATATGCTCAGGGGGAGTTTGGTGGCCAGCGGAAGTGTTTAAACTCAGAACAATGTTCCTGGAGCCACTTTGTAGCAATTATGGAAGTGTGGGGTGTCGCATTGTCCTCCTGGAATTGCCGAAGTGCGTCGGAATGCACTGGACATGAATGGATGCAGGTAATCAAACAGGATGCTTACGTACGTTTCGCCTCTCAGGGCCGTATCTAGACGTATTAGGGATCCCGCGTCACTCCAACTGCACACGTCCCACAGCATTACAGAGCCTCCACCAGCCCGAACAGTCCCCTGCTGACATGCAGGGTCCATGGATTCATGAGGTAATCTTCATACCAGTACACTCCCATCCGCTCGATACAATTTGAAACGAGACTCGTCTGACAAGTGAACATGTTTCCAGTCATCAGAATCCCAGTATCTGTGTTGACGAGCCCAGGCGAGGTTCAAATGGCTCTAAGGACTGGGACTTAACGTCTGAGGTCATCAGTCCCCTAGAACTTAGAACTACTTAAACCTAACTAACCTAAGGACAACACACACATTCATGCCCGAGGCAGGATTCGAACCTGCGACAAAAGCGGTCGCGCGGTTCCAGACTGAAGCGCCTAGAACCGCTCGGCCACACTGGCCGGCAGCCCAGGCCAGGGGTAAAGCTTTGTGTCGTGGGCACAGGAGTGGCGCATCGGCTCCGAAAGCCCATATCGACGATGTTTCGGTGAATGGTTCGCACGCTGACACTTGTTGATGGCCCAGCACTGAAATCTGCAACAATTTGCGGAAGGGTTGCACTTGTGTCTCGTTGAACGATTTTCTTCAGTCGTCGCTGGTCCCATTCTCGCAGAATCTTTTTCCGGCCGCAGCGATGTCGGAAATTTGATGTTTTACCGGATTCCAGATATTCACGGTTCACTCGTGAAATGGCGGGAAAATCCCCACTTTATCGCTACCTCGGAGATGCTGTGTCCCATCGCTCGTCGCCGACTATGGCATCACGTTCAAACTCACTTAGCAGCGCGGAGTAGCCGCTCGGTTTGCAGCGCCATGTCACGAATTGCACGGCCCCGCCCACCAGAGGTTCGAGTCCTCCCAAGGGCGTAGGTGTGTGTGTTATTCCTGGCGTAAGTTAGTATAAGAAGTGTGTAAGTCTAGGGGCCGATGACCTCAGCAGTCTGGTCCCTTAGATTTTAACACACATTTGAACATTTTGAAACTCACTTAAATCTTAATAAGCTGCCAGTGTAGTAGCAATAACCGATCTAACAACTGCGCCAGACACTTCTTGTCTTATGTAGACGTTGCCAATCGAAGTGGCTTATTCTGCCTGTTTACACTTCTCTGTATTTGCGTATGCATGCTTACACCGGTTTCTTTAGCGCTACAGTGTATAAGGGGTGTTTCGAAGGTCTTCCATCAAACTTGTGGTGAATCGATACTGCAGCATTAGAGACGGCTCGCTGCAACCGGCAACGATGTACGGAGGGCTCTTCTGAAGACCATGCCTCCTCCCCAGCACTGTAGTGCTCTAACACTGATCTCAATAAGTTTTGAGTATGCAAGAGCACAGTCCATTTCGAGACCTCGGCTACAGCAGTCGACACCATCGTCTAGGGCAAACGAGTAAAATTTTCAGATGTTGAACGTTGTACCCCAAAAGAAAAGTTTGTCAACTGGTGCATCAAGTGACGCATTGGTATTCCACGACACTTGTAAGTTATCCAGTATCCCTGTGGAAAGGAAGCGCATGAAAGTTAAGTAAGCCATTTATTTATTTATTTGTTTATTAAATTTGTGGTAAGGGCGTATGGGACCAAAGTGCTGTGAGGTCATCGGTCCCTAAGCCTACACACTATTTAATCTAACTTAAACTAACTTACGCTAAGGACGACACACACACCCATGCATGAGGGAGGAGTCGAATTTTCGACGAGGGGGGCGGGGGGGGGGGGGCGGGGGGGGCGGGGGGGGCGGGGGGAGAACCGTGACAGAGCGCCTGAGACCGCGACCGCGTGGCTACCCCGCGCGGCAGCCATCTATTCATTTAATAAAGTAAACTAATGTTTCATCTTCTGTAACTAAAAATAAACCATCTCCCACAGAACTCAAAGAGCCCACAACATGGCTATACGAGTGTAGATAAGCTGGCCATCGGACGACAAAATTTAAAAGACCTACAAGGGTCTACTAACCAAGTCTGACTGTGCATACCATAAGATGGGCTCAAGAAGTTCCAATTCGAAGGCTATACAGTCCGGAATCGGTATCTCAATCAGGCAAAGTGGCCGTGGGCATTGAGCCAATCATTCCACTGATGCATCAGTACGAAGACAACTGTCTGGTAAAACACCGTGTTCTGCTGCGTGAAGAAGTCCATAACTGCCTGTTGAACATCGTCGTTCAACAGCAATCATCGACCACTTGAAGCATTTTACAAAGGACTGAACCAGTGAAAATCGCATTGGATCAGGATTATAGGGCGAGTCCTAAAATGTCTCTCACTTGTGTTGCCACGCCTTCTGCTTTACGACATTTGCAATATAGGGAAGTGATTTATTGTGAGGCAGAACAGAACTTGTCACACCATTCCACACCGATGGTTTTCGACAGAAATGCTGCCCGTATATGTCCTTCTTTGCCCGATGTATGTCTACCGGAGTTTGTCTTTTGGCAACCAAGAAAAGAATAGCAGCACTTCGTTCTGTCTTGATACATTTTACAATACGGTCACCATAGGCCATATTTTCGCTTTTATCACATGAAAGTTGGAAAAATGCAAGTGTTGTACTAATCGCTTGCCTATACACGGTTGTCCATTGATAGTGACTGGGCCAAATATGTCACGAAATAAGCATCAAAAGAAAAAACTACAAGGAGCGAAACTCGTCTAGTTTGAAGGGGGAAACCAGATGGCGCTGTGGTTGGCCCGCTAGATGCCGCTGCCATAGGTCAAACGGATATCAACTGATTTTTTTAAATAACACCCCGATTTTTATTGCATATTAGTGTAGTACGTAAAGAAATATGAATGTTTTTGTTGGACCACTTTTTTCACTTGGTGATAGATGACGCTATAATAGACACAAACGTATAAGTACGTGGTATCACCTAACATTACGCCAGTGCGGACGGTATTTGCTTCGTGATACATTACCCGTGTTAAAATGAACCGCTTACCAACTGCGGAAAATGTCGATATCGTGTTGATGTATGGCTGTTGTGATCAAAATGTCCAACGGAATTGTGCTATGTATGCTGCTCGGTATCCTGGACGACATCATCCAAGTATCCGGACCGTTCGCAGGATGTTTACGTTATTCAAGGAAACAGGAAGTGTTCAGCCACACGTGAAACGTCAACCGCGACCTGCAAAAACGATGATGCCTAAGTAGGTGTTTTGGCTGCACTCGCGGCTAATCCGCGCATCAGTAGCAGACAAATAGCGCGAGAATCGGGAATATCAAAAACGTCGGTTTTGAGAATGCTACATCAACATCGATTTCACCCGTACCATATTTTTATGCTCCAGGAATTGCATGGCGACGACTTTGAACGTCGTGTACAGTTCTGCCATTGGGCGCAAGAGAAATTACGGGACGATTCTTTGCACGCATTCTATTTAGCGACGAAGCGTCATTCACCAACAGCGGTAACGTGAACCGGCATAATATGCACTATTGGGCAACGGAAAATCCACGATGGCTGCGATAAGTGGAAAATCAGCGACCTTGGCGGGCTAATGTATGGAGGAAGGATAATTAGCCCCCATTTTATTGATGGCAGTCTAAATGGTGCAATGTATGCTGATTTCCTACGTAATGTTCTACCGATCTTACTACAAGATGTTTCACTATGTAACAGTATGGCGTTGTACTTCCAACATGATGGATGTCCAGCACATAGCTCGCGTGCGGTTGAAGCGGTATTGAATAGCATATTTCATGATAGGTGGATTGGTCGTCGAAGCACCATACCGTGGCCCGCACGTTCACCGGATCTGACGTCCCCGTATGTCTTTCTGTGGGGAAAGTTGAAGGATATTTGCTATCGTGATCCACCGACAACGCCTGACAACATGCGTCAGCGCATTGTCAATGCATGTGCGAACATTACAGAAGGCGAACTACTCGCTGTTGAGAGGAATGTCGTTACACATATTGCCAAATGCATTGAGATTGACGGACATCATTTTGAACATTTATTGCATTAATGTGGTATTTACAAGTAATCACGCTGTAACAGCATGCGTTCTCAGAAATGATAAGTTCATAAAGGTACATATATCACATTGGAACAACCGAAATAAAATGTTCAAACGTACCTACGTTCCGTTTTTTAATTTAAAAACCCTACCTGTTCGTCTAAAATTGTGAGCCATATGCTTGTGACTATTACATCGCTATCTATCATAAAGTGAACAAAGTGATCCAGCTAAAACATTCATATTTCTTTACATACTACACGAATATGTAATAAAAAATGTGGGTTCCTATTTAAGTGTCTCTGAGCACTATGGGACTTAACATCTGTGGTCATCAGTCCCCTAAAACTTAGAACTACTTAAACCTAACTAACCTAAGGTCATCACACACATTCATGCCCGAGGCAGGATTCAAACCTGCGACCGCAGCGGTCACGCGGTTCCAGACCGAAACACCCAACACCGCACGGTCACACCGGCCGTCGGTTACTATTAAAAAAAAGAAAAAACGTAGATGATATCCACATCGCCATCTAGCGGGCCAACCATAGCGCCATCTGGTTCGTTCTTTGTAATTTTTTCGTTTGACGCTTATTTCGTGAGACATTTGGCCCGATCACGATCAATGGACCGCACTATATATCGGTGCTAATATACACACATTCGAGTCGTGCTGCTAGCCGGTTGATTGTGGGTTGTACCTTACCGGTTAACTCATAATGATTTTCACCAAGAAAACCTTGAGTATGAATGTCTACGTGGAGAAAGATATTTTAGAAACAAATGTGGGTCTTTAATTTTGTTCGACCTACACCCTTTCATACGGAGCACATGGCTGGACTGGAGGCGTATCACACTGCACACACACATGGCAACGTGCCTATTCCTTCGGGGGCATAAATAATAAAAGTCGCCTAGCATCGATGGGAAGCATCAGTCAACATTTTATCTCTAACCAAAAGCTATTTTCCAGGACGAGTTCTATGGCCCTGGACGTTAGATGGAAAGACTTTGAAACATGCTATATACACAACTGAATTCTCATTCAACTATCTAAAAGCGTATGGCATTCAGAATGAGTCAGTGCTACATATTACATATTTAACTTCTACGAAAGAAAGTGATGCTCAATCTTCTTCTGAATAGGCACAGATTACTATTGACACTGCACACCGTTCTATTTTGGGATTTCTACTCTTTTTTATGGATCATTATGTGCCTAAAGTTACTTACCTAATTTTTTTCTTCATATTCATTTTATCAGTTCAGTCGCATTTTTCTCACGGCAATGTATTTACTTTCTAGACTAGTTTCGTATTTTACATTGAAGGTGGCTGCTGTGGATTTCTTTCTGCAATAATACATCTACGGTTTTACAAATTCTTGACAATTTTTACATAAATAAACTGAAATTAGTTACAGGATAATACAGTTTGATGGTGTCGTTATTCTATAACCAAATTCTGTTTATGTAGTCTATGAAGCACTACTTTAAGAAGATTTTTCAATTACATGTTTGTCCTGCAATAATATACGTGTCTTCTCATCTCGTCATTTGTTAGGGACATAGCTCTCACTTCATATCAAAGATCAGCACATATTCACGCAAATTCGGACATTTTCATGACGAAATGTTTTGTTTGGTTTTCTTATTCCATACTTCGTGTATCGTTGGTTAAATGATGCGAACATCTTTCAAATTAACACTAAAATTCCCGTTATATACATTATAATTTCCAAGCTCACAGTCACACTTTGGCTCAAGAAAATGTACAACATTTGCTTACTTAATACTCGGAAAACCCTATTCTCCATTGCTGGAAGTTGTCATAAATATGCTCGACGTGAAATGAAAATATGTAACTTACAAACGAATTATATAAGTGTAGAATTCCGTCATTTTATTTAGGTCTTCTACATCCAATGTGAACTCTGTCTACAGTTGTCGCGAGTGGTACATGACGTAATTGTCTACTTCCGCAGCTAAGTTCCGCCATGGACGTCATACAACTCGCACGTGATATGCATGTTCCCGCTGTAGCGTTTTCAAACCAGGAATAGTAGCTCTTTACTTCGCATTCCGTGCAACAGTTTATTATTGTTGTCGTTCTGATATCACGTTTTGTGCTCTTCTGTGTTAGCGATTTCGGCCTTTTATTAATCATGACGCTGTCAAGGATGTTACTCAGAAAATGTGCACTCAGTTTTGAATTTAACAAGGCATTCAGGAATTTTCAGCCGAGTTCATTAGAAGCGTACAATCGAATTACTGAAGTTCTCGGGATCAGTCATATCACATGCACACTGCTCGCTATGACGCGGAGCCCTCCAGCTTATCCGTGAAGCTTTTAATTTTTGTGTTACTGGAAAGGATTCTGCTCAGACATGGAGGGATAGCTGAATCCGTCACCTTGAAGCCTCGATAAGTGCCGTCGTCTCTATCGCTGATATAAAGTGAAAAAATGAACGCGTATTTAACGTTCCTCCTGAGGTTGACAGATGTTATTTAAAAGATGTTTTAACCAAGTATGGAGAAGTGAAACAAATTTATCACGAACATTGTTCAAGCCAACATAAATTGCAGGTTTTAGTGGTATCAGATCGGCTGAAGTGCAAGTCACAAGGAATATCCCCTTTCATCTAATTATTCATGGACACACGTTGCACGTTACTTACAGTGGACAGATGGGAACACATTTTAGCTGCAATGAAACCACAGACGGGTTGCTCAAGAGGAGTTTTCGTTATAAAATGTTCATTAAAGTAACTCAGAAAAGCGTAGATAGATGAACTCGTGACTTAGAGCCTAGTAATGGATACTGAAGAGTCAAGCTCTACCGTCGTATTATAACAGGAGTCAAAACTACCAGTTGCAGGTTTTCCTACGTTAACGTGAAAACCGAAAGCGGAATAGCCAGCCCCTATACCTGATGCGCACCCGCTAAAAAATAAGAGGCCTCGAACGCCTGTTGAAAGCAGCACGGACGAGGACATACCTGGTTAACAACAAATCGTGGGGAAAGAGACTCCGAAATCGGTACGTGAAAGTGTTGTGTCTAGACAAGACAGCCTAGACACAATGAGAGGAAGCCGAAAGGCACGCGCTAAGTTAAAGCAGGAGGGCGTGAGGTCTGAAACAGGATACGTAATGAATGCTATAAAGAAAAGTACGTAGCTTCTGGAATACTTAACTTTAATCCATCCTTTTGGTACATCTGGAGATTGTGGCGATACAAGTGAGACTCTTTAGATACATGCAATGTTACTAATGGCGCCTTGCTAGGTCGTAGCCATTGACTTAGCTGAAGGCTATTCTAACTATCGGCTCTGCAAATGAGCGAGGCTTCGTCAGTGTGCATCGCTAGCTACGTCGTCCGTACAACTGGGGCGAGTGCTAGTCCGTATCTCGAGACCTGCCTTGTGGTGGCGCTCGGTCTGCGATCCCTGACAGTGACGACACGCGGGTCCGACATGTACTAATGGACCGCGGCCGATTTAAAGCTACCACCTAGCAAGTGTGGTGTCTGGCGGTGACACCACAGAAAGAAACGGTTGGAGAACTACGTTAGAAGCAGTCGAGTCAGCAGTGCAGGGCGTCACACCTACTTATGCGCATCAGCACAGCGGGTAGAGGCCAATCTGACGCCGCACTTGTAGCCAAAAGAAAACAAGCGGCGCGTATCTTGTGGTCGTGCGATAGTGTTCTCGCTTCCCACGCCCGGGTTCCCGGGTTCGATTCCCGGCGGGGTCAGGGATTTTTTCTGCCTCGTGAGCCATCATGAGGCTTGGTGTTGTGTGCTGTCCTTAGGTTAGTTAGGTTTAAGTAGTTCTAAGTTCTAGGGGACTTATGACCACAGCAGTTGAGTCCCATAGTGCTCAGAGCCATTTGAACCATTTTTTTTTAAAACAAGCAGAATTGCAAGACGGAGCTCTCGACAAGCAAAACAAGGAAAGCAGTGCTTGTGTACAAACAGAAGACTGTTGGTCGCGAACACAAGACAAACACGACGAAAGATTTAGTGGCGTCAAACAAGCAGGAAACGAAAGGTTAAACCGAATTAGGTAGCTAACTTGATGTAGCGAACTGATCATATACATCACTTCTCAAGTCAACATCCCTTTTTGTCAACAGATTGTAATCGGAAAGGGATTTATGACGTGTTATTAAAAAAGTTTTTTTTGGTCAATTTGCGCTGAAACTTACTGTTTGTGGAAAATTTTAACACAAAAGAGACATTTAGCTATCACAGGGAAAAGGGTGTCATGTATGCCCAGGTTCGTAACTGTATTTTACAAAGATAATTTATTAATCACGAGTAAGAGACTCCCTTTTCATGTTATCTTATTACAAACACCGTTTTATTACTGGAACTATATGATTCTAGAGACCTTTGCAAGTCTCAGATAGCTATGATGCATATATGCTGAATGAAGGGACGAACTAACATTTGTACTAAGTCTGTGATTCGAACCCGGGACTCCTGCTTATAGGCAGATGCGCTGACGAATGCACCGCCCTCCTGCCTGGTGAACAGGAGTCCCAGGTTCGAAATAGGTCTCGGTACAAATTTTCAATCATTGCTGAAGTCTGCATGCTTGATAATTTGCTCGATAATTTGTATATAGCATTGTCATAGGTAATAACCGTGAGCAATGCGGTAGTCCTTTATCTCTGTCCGTCGTATAAGCTGACTTTTCTGAACGAATATACTTTCTGAAACAATCAGCATAGTTTCCTGAGTCCTCTTAAGTTATAACTTGAAGTTCTCACTGTAACTGAAAATGTTTGTCGAGTTATGTCAGAGGTTATGTGCCCCAGCTGACAGCCCCTGACCTCTACCCGTCGTGCAAACCAGGACAAACACTCCAATGCAAAACATATCTTTGGGCACACAAATGTGCGAGGATGTATCACAAATTCACGATTATTTAAGGTAGGTCTGTTACTTTTTAAAGATGTTTTCGCTTTATTCCCACAACTACGTTTATCGCAAAGGCTACACTTATTCCAAATACTGTCATTATTTAAAACTATGAAAGTGCGGAAGTGTCGCACGGGTGCGTTGGTGTAATATTGAAGTGCTGCGTATTGTATACGTAATGTGTGTGAAACAAGAACTGTGGAAACGGATTGTAATGTCACAGAGTTTTTTAATAAGAAAATCTGCAACAGAAAAAAGTGGTCAGCGGGGCTGACTGCCATACGGAGGGCTCGGGCCCATTCCAGGTTTCCTTGGTGGCAGTACTGCTACGGGGTGTACTCACCCTCGTGAGGCCTGTTGAGGAGCTACTAGAGCGATTAGTAGCGTTTCCAAGGTGAAGAAAAACTCAATGATGGGGAGAGCGACCACATGCCCCTCCATACCTCATCTGATTGACGGAAGATGGCACGGCAGTCGGTCGGTATCACTTGGTTCAAATGGTTCAAATGGCTCTGAGCACTATGGGACTCAACATCTTAGGTCATAAGTCCCCTAGAACTTAGAACTACTTAAACCTAACTAACCTAAAGACATCACACACACCCATGCCCGAGGCAGGATTCGAACCTGCGACCGTAGCAGTCCCGCGGTTCCGGACTGCAGCGCCAGAACCGCTAGACCACCGCGGCCGGCGTATCAATTGGCACGCAGAACTTTTCCTTTACCTTAGATGATGTAATTCCCTAACTGTTAGCGAAGAAACTATTAATTTATGCATTCGGATCAACTTTACTATTTTGAGAATTAACTTTAAATAGTTTTCTTGACAATCTGAGAAAAAAGTAGCTCAAAGCTATGAGATACAGAAAATACTATAAATCACATCTTCAAGTATCCGTGGAACAATACAGTTTGTTTCATCTCCTGTACAGCTTCCAACTCCACTGTTGTCCACTTGTACACAGAAGAGCCAAAGAAACTGGTACACCTGCCTAATATCGTGTACAGCCCCCGCGTGCACGCAGAAGTGCCGCAACACGACGTGGCATCAACTCGACTTATGTCTGTAGCAGTGCTGGAGGGAATTAACTCCATCAGTCCTGCAGGGCTGTCCATAAATATGTAACAGTACGAGAGGGTGGAGATCTCTTCGGAACAGCGCATTGCAAGGCATCCCAGATATGCTCAATAATGTTCATGTCTAGGGAGTTTGGTGGCCAGCGGAAGTGTTTAAACTCAAGAGAGTGTTCCTTGAGCCACTCTGGAGCATGCACAGCGCACAGGAATGGATGTAGGTGTACAGACAGGGTGCTTACGTATGTGTCATACGTCAGAAACGTATCTAGACGTATCAGGGGTCCCATATCAATCGATGTACACCCACCCCACACCATTACAGAGCCTCCACAAGCTTGAAGCAAACATGCAGAGCCCATGGATTCATGAGGTTGTATCTATACCCATTCACGTCCATCCTCTCGATACAATTAGAAACGAGACTCGTCCGACAAGGCAACATGTTTCAAGTCACCAACAGTCCAGTGTCGGTGTTGAGGCATTACACCTCCTGACAAGGGGTTAAGCTTTGTGTCGTGCACTTATCAAGTGTACACGAATGGGCCTTCGAGCCCGAAAGACCGTATCGATGATGTTTCGTTGAATGGGTGGCATAGTGGCACTTGCTGATGGCCCAGCATTGAAATCTGCAGCAGTTTTCCGTCACATTGAACGATTCTCTTCAGTCGTCGTCGGTTCAGTTCTTGCAGGATCTTTTCTCGCCCGCAGCGATGTCAGAAATTTGATGTTTTACCGGATTCCTGATATTCACGGTACAATCGTGAAACCAGCGTACTGGAAAATCCCCAATTCGTCACTACCTCGGAGATGCTATGTCCCATTGCTTGGTCGCCGACAATAACATCAAGTTCCAATACACTTGAATCTTGGTAACCTGCCATTGCAGCTGCAGTAACCGATCTAACGACTGAGCCAGACACTAGTTGTCTTATATAGTCGTTGCCGATCGCATCACCGTATTCTGCCTGTTTACATATATCTACACTCCTGGAAATGGAAAAAAGAACACATTGACACCGGTGTGTCACACCCACCATACTTGCTCCGGACACTGCGAGAGGGCTGTACAAGCAATGATCACACGCACGGCACAGCGGACACACCAGGAACCGCGGTGTTGGCCGTCGAATGGCGCTAGCTGCGCAGCATTTGTGCACCGCCGCCGTCAGTGTCAGCCAGTTTGCCGTGGCATACGGAGCTCCATCGCAGTCTTTAACACTGGTAGCATGCCGCGACAGCGTGGACGTGAACCGTATGTGCAGTTGACGGACTTTGAGCGAGGGCGTATAGTGGGCATGCGGGAGGCCGGGTGGACGTACCGCCGAATTGCTCAACACGTGGGGCGTGAGGTCTCCACAGTACATCGATGTTGTCGCCAGTGGTCGGCGGAAGGTGCACGTGCCCGTCGACCTGGGACCGGACCGCAGCGACGCACGGATGCACGCCAAGACCGTAGGATCCTACGCAGTGCCGTAGAGGACCGCACCGCCACTTCCCAGCAAATTAGGGACACTGTTGCTCCTGGGGTATCGGCGAGGACCATTCGCAACCGTCTCCATGAAGCTGGGCTACGGTACCGCACACCGTTAGGCCGTCTTCCGCTCACGCCCCAACATCGTGCAGCCCGCCTCCAGTGGTGTCGCGACAGGCGTGAATGGAGGGACGAATGGAGACGTGTCGTCTTCAGCGATGAGAGTCGCTTCTGCCTTGGTGCCAATGATGGTCGTATGCGTGTTTAGCGCCGTGCAGGTGAGCGCCACAATCAGGACTGCATACGACCGAGGCACACAGGGCCAACACCCGGCATCATGGTGTGGGGAGCGATCTCCTACACTGGCCGTACACCACTGGTGATCGTCGAGGGGACACTGAATAGTGCACGGTACATCCAAACCGTCATCGAACCCATCGTTCTACCATTCCTAGACCGGCAAGGGAACTTGCTGTTCCAACAGGACAATGCACGTCCGCATGTATCCCGTGCCAACCAACGTGCTCTAGAAGGATCTGGCCAGCAAGATCTCCGGATCTGTCCCCCATTGAACATGTTTGGGACTGGATGAAGCGTCGTCTGACGCGGTCTGCACGTCCAGCTCGAACGCTGGTCCAACTGAGGCGCCAGGTGGAAATGGCATGGCAAGCCGTTCCACAAGACTACATCCAGCATCTCTACGATCGTCTCCATGGGAGAATAGCAGCCTGCATTGCTGCGAAAGGTGGATATACACTGTACTAGTGCCGACATTGTGCATGCTCTGTTGCCTGTGTCTATGTGCCTGTGGTTCTGTCAGTGTGATCATGTGATGTATCTGACCCCAGGAATGTGTCAATAAAGTTTCCACTTCCTGGGACAATGAATTCACGGTGTTCTTATTTCAATTTCCAGGAGTGTATATTTGAATACCCATGCATATACCAGTTGCTTTGCCGCTTCATTGTATTTTCGTCAGGTAACTGTGGGTATCCTTACCTAACACAGATGTGACACTTTCTTGAGCTGAATCACAGTGCATAAGACTTTGGAAGTTACATTTGATGCCATTAAAACGTGGACACCTTAATGAATTTAGGAATGTCCGTCTCAGTAACTCTAAGCCACTGACAACACATTATACTAGGTCATATTCCATCCCTCCATGTGAGTTCAAGACGAACTCCCTAGATTTCGTGCGTTCAAAGCAACATCGTCATTTTTTCTGTAAATGTATAGGGTAACTTCAGTGAGTCCAACTGTGATCGACAACGTAGCGTTTTGTGAAATTAACTGTCAATTTGGAGAATACCACAATGAAAACAATATTCTTTTTTCTCCCTTAATTGTGAAATTTCTTGCACCTCTTTACCAGTAAGGATTCGCACGCTGACATATGATCTGCAGATGACTCAAGAAGACTGCTGAAACAGATAATTTTAACACGGAACCCAGTGATTGTTGTCTGGTATAAGAAAAGAAGAAAATAGAGAGTATTTTGGTGGAATTAGAACAAACTGTTATGTTCTTTAACCTCATTCGTATTCCTGGACCACGAAAACCTTTATTTCATATAGCTTGCAAATATTGGTCTGAAGTACTTGTTTTTATTCTTAATTTACGCAATACAAATATTTTCTGAATGTGTACAGTTCTAAAAGTCAATCATAAAAAATTAACTCGAATACCACTCCCATCAGAAGGGAAAAAGTGTGGAACAAATGCAGTTCTAAATGAAGAGTTACTAACCTGTCCATTCTCCACCATAGGAGGTTCGAAGCACAATTAAGAAAGTGGGAGGGGAGAGGATTATCATCCCTCTAAGAAGCCTTGATTCATCTGGCTCAGGTGATAGTACATTGTGACGGCCCCTTACCTGGGTGAAGAAAAGACCTCAACGGCAGTGAAGACGGAAATGAAGATCATCCGTACATCTGTACTAACGGAATAGGCAGCCCTGATTTGAGGATGATGTGAAATAAATATGGAGATATAGCGTCTGTTGTCCAGGTTAGAGGCGGCTATCATCGACATCCGTTCCCCACTTTACGTGTAACTGACTGACACACCTGACAAAGGCGCCCTTTTAAATGCTGATCGCTTCATAAATTCAAGTGATGGCATCGAAATTTCAAACAAAACTGCGCAGATCCTAACACTCAGAATCTCACGCTCATGATTCATCAGTCTTTCTCAAGAATTCTGACGGAGGGAAAAATTCTATACACAAAAATAAAGATAAAAGTAGCCACATCCAACATAATAACTGTGAGATAAATTGAAGATCTTGAGAGACTAGAACAAGCGCTACAAGACATTAAATGGGATATCCTGGGCATCTGTGAGACAATACCTTTTTTTTCAGTCATCAGTCTTCTGATTGGTTTGATGCGGCCCGCCACGAATTCCTCTCCTGTGCCAACCTCTTCATCTCGGAGTAGCAATTGCAACTTATGACCTCAATCTACATCTACAAGGAGAAAAGGCTGAGACGCTTCCACCAGGTCACATAGTTGTACTAAATAATGCGGATGCTTCTGTGCATGAGATTGCTATTCTAGTCAACAGGAAAAAAATTAAATAATTCATATACAATTGGTCTGCATTCCTCCTAGAGTGATATTGTCCATACAAACCATTCAGGTTTATGCTCGGATCAACAATTCGGATGAGGTTGAGCAACTATACAAAGATATCATTAAAGCAGAAGTGATAGCTGGATATCATCGTAGGAGCCTCCTTCAAATGCAAAAATAAGACAAAAGGAAGATGGAGACCCATGGAACATTGATAACAATGGATTCGGCTGCAGGAATGAAGAAGTGAACGAATGTTAGACTATTTTAGATGCTAGAGCTGAAAGCTCTATTGCAGAAATACTTTCTTTAAAAAGGTTATCCATCGTAAATGGTCATAGAAGAGTAGTGATGGTCAAACTAAAAATTAAATAGACTTGGTTCACCCTAACCAGAAATAGAACTGCTAAGGTGTGTCTGTACTCAATATATTCGACAACGATAGCGACCATAGACAAGTTAGAGCGATCTTCACATTTGGTCTTGAACTTGAACTACAAAATTGATAAGGAAGCACACTTTTCCAAGAGCAAATGAGCTAAGGAAACAGAAAGCAGCATTTCAGTAAACTTTATATGAGGAACTTGGCCCAACGAAAGATTCAGTTTCCTACATAGAAAATGAAACTGCAGAGAAAGTCACACTCATTTATATTGCAGCAAACGAAGTCTCATTCGAGAAATGTAACAAGGACATCCACCATTTAGCTCGTGGAACGAAGGAAGGCAATGTACAGGAACAAAGCAGAATACACAACTCTTCATCAGAGTATCCCTAAAGAAATAAGGAAAGATGTCAGGAAATTTAACGATAACTTGGTCATGTAGACGATTGAAAATTAACAAAACTTGAAAATTTTGACGACCAACATGTCTACAGGTAGATCTAAAATAGTGAAACTCAAGAACAAGAAAAAGAGATTTGCAAAATATTATAGGAATAGCTAGAGATTCCTACCAAGAACTGTATACTACGACAATTGTCACAGCACACAAGGAAGAAGAGTTAGCCCTGAATGATACACAGGAAGAGGCACTAGATGTAATCACTGCTGAAGAGGAAATTGCACTTAAACAACTTAAAAAACATAAAAGTTGAAGGGGAGATTATGACGGCAAATGAAATGCTGAAACTAGGTGAAGTAACCTACTGCAAGGTGTGAGGATACTATTCAACAAATGCATCGAATCTGAGAGTATAATACAAAAATGGAAAAATACTTAAGTCGCAATACTCTTGAAGAAGGGCGATAAGGAAAACTAGGGGAACTGTCGTCCCGTTATTTATCACATGTTCACGAACTGCTACCGAAAACTGCAACAAACTGCCTTGAAAGAGAAATGGATTTCTGTGAACATTCCGAGCAAGCGGCATTTCGGAAAGGTTTTCCGACTGTCCCGGTCAAAGAAAACCATCATAACGACCGGTAGAGCGGTGTGATGACCACACGTCCCTCCTATCCGCATCCTCAGCTGAGGATGACACGACGGTCGGATGTTCCCGATGGGCCACTTGTGGAGTGAAGACGGAGTGCTTTCCGACTGTGGATCACGTCCAGGCTATTCGCCTTCTCCAGAAGACAACGGGCCTTTGTAGGTTATCGAAAAGGTTTCGATTCCGCGGGGATTTGGGCAGTTATGTAGGTCCTTCAAAATGTCAGATAAATTTAAGGTATATAAAACTCCTGAAATACACCTATGAACAGCCAACTATGGTAGAGTGGATGATGACCAAAACGGCAGTAAAATCCAGATCGGCGAAGGAGTTCGCCACAGTGACACCATCTCTCCGAAACTATTCGCTCTTTGTACTGGAAGATTTCTTCAAATTACTAGACTACAATTACAAAGAAATAAAAACCAGTGGTTCGTATCTCAATCGTCTGAGCTTTGCAGATGCTCCTAGGTGAAGATCTGGGAGAACTATAAACTGTGTTACAACAACTAAGACTTTCCTCCGCAAAGAATGTGTTGGAAATGAACACCAATGAAACAAAAATTCTATGCTCTGATAACCGAGCACTTAAAAGTCGGAAACCAGTCTACAGAAAAAGTTGATGAATACATCTACCTCGAGCATAAAATTAATCCAAGGAAAACCAATCAAAATTCAGAAATTCTTCGCAGAATATAATTGAGTTGGACAGTATTCCTGAGCAGAGGAAGAGTTATACTTGATAGAGTCATTATTAGCAGTAACATTTTGCCTGACTGACTAGGGTGTCCCAAATAACCAAAGACTAAGGTCAACAACGCCTGCGTGCCACCATCTATAAGACGGCCTGGAAACTATGACTCTAATGATAGTGCCTGTAAACTGAAGCACATTCAACGACCCACGGAACGCGTATGCTAGAAGAATGGATTCGTCAGAGGACATTACGCAACAGACGCTCTAGGTAGAATTGTAAGACTAAAATGGCAAAGGGTCTCACACATGACAGCAGTTGGATCCCTAAAATTGTTCACTGAAGACTGTAAGACTGTAGGACCACCAGAGCGGCAGTGGAGAGGAACCTTGATGACGTGAAACTGGTGGTTGGAAAATGACGGTACCAGGTGACACGAAATCAAAGCAAATGGAAACATATGGAACAGGCCTATATTCAGCAGTGGACTGAGGCAGATTGAAGAGGAAGAAGAAGAAGAAGGAATAGTACAAGAAATAACGAAGGATACAACGTAGGTCTGAAGACAGAAAGAGGTGCAATACACAGGGTGAGTCACCTAACATTACCGCTGGATATATTTCGTAAACCACATCAAATACTGACGAATGGACTCCACAGACCGAACGTGAGGAGAGGGGCTAGTGTAATTGGTTAATACAAACCATAAAAAAATGCACGGAAGTATGTTTTTTAACACAAACCTACGTTTTTTTAAATGGAACCCCGTTAGTTTTGTTAGCACATTTGAACATATAAACAAATACGTAATCAGTGCCGTTTGTTGCATTGTAAAATGTTAATTACATCCGGAGATATTGTAACCTAAAGTTGACGCTTGAGTACCACTCCTCCGCTGTTCGATCGTGTGTATCGGAGAGCACCGAATTACGTAGGTATCCAAAGGGAACGGTGATGGACCTTAGGTACAGAAGAGACTGGAACAGCGAATTACGTCCACATGCTAACACCTCTTTATTGGTCTTTTTCACTGACGCACATGTACATTACCATGAGGGGTGAGGTACATGTTCGACGGGCGCTTCATAGGACTTGGAGGACGCATAAATTGGCCAGCCCGTTCTCCTGATCTTACACCTCTGGACTTCTTTCTGTGGGGTACGTTAAAGGAGAATGTGTACCGTGATGTGCCTACAACCCCAGAGGATATGAAACAACGTATTGTGGCAGCCTGCGGCGACATTACACCAGATGTACTGCAGCGTGTACGACATTCATTACGCCAGAGATTGCAATTGTGTGCAGCAAATGATGGCCACCTCATTGAACATCTATTGGACTGACATGTTGGGACACACTCTATTCCACTCCGTACGTGAAAATGGAAACCACGTATGTACGTGTACCTCACCCCTCATAGTAATGTACATGTGCGTCAGTGAAAAGGACCAATAAAAAGGTGTTAGCGTGTGGACGTAATGTGCTGTTCCAGTCTCTTCTGTACCTAAGGTCCATCACCGTTCCCTTCGGATACCTACGTAATTCGGTGCTCTCCGATACACACGATCGAACAGCGGAGGAGTGGTACTCAAGCGTCAACTTTAGGTTACAATATCTCCGGATGTAATAAACATTTTACAATTCAACAAACGGCACTGTTTACGTATTTGTTTATATGTTCAGATGTGCAAACAAAACTAACGGGGTTCCATTTTAAAAAACGTAGGTTTGTGTTAAAAAACATACTCCCGTGCATTTTTTTATGGTTTGTATTAACCAATTACACTAGCCCCTCCCCTTACGTTCGGTCTGTGGAATCGATTCGTCAGTATTTGATGTGGTTTACGAAATATATCCACCGGTAACGTTAGGTGACTCACCATGTATATGTATACAGACTGTCATATTTCGCATTCGGGAGGACGACGGTTCAATCCCGCGTCTGGCCATCCTGATTTAGGTTTTCCGTGATTTCCCTAAATCACTCCAGGAAAATGCCGGGATGGTTCCTCTGAAAGGGCACGGCCGACTTCCTTCCCCATCCTTCCCTAATTCGATGAGACCGATGACCACGCTGTCTGGTCTCCTTCCCCAAACAACCAACCAACCAACCAACTGTCATATTTTTCAACATTATTAATGTACAGAAATAATGAAGAGAAGGACACTGACGTGAATAATGAGAAAAATAATTACTGCGAGGTGAGTTCGGTAAGTCATGCAACACTGAAAGCAGGTTGGTTTTATTCGGGATTCCTATACGCCATATTATTCCCCACTCTTTTGGCAATAAAACGCTATTTCAAAACATAATCTCCGTTCAGTGCGATGTATGCCCGCATGATACCATTCTATTGGCCGACGTCGGAGCCAATGTCTTTCTGCATGTATAACATCCCCATCCTCATCGTACTGCCTCCTGCGGGGTGTATCATTTATTGAGCCAAACAGGTGGAAGTCGGAAGTGGTGAGATCCGGGCTGTACGGTTGATAAAGAAGACAGTTCAGTGAAGTTTTGTGAGGCTCTCTCGAATGCGCAGAGTTGTGTGAGGCCTTGTATTGTCATGGAGAAGTTCGTTTTGCATTTTTAAGGCAACTAACTCCTGGAGTCGTTTCTTCAGTTTCCACAGACCCAGAAACTCATCGGCATTACTTTATCGTATGTGGGTGCGACTTTGAACTTTGCGAGGGCACCAGTCAATGAATTACTGTTTTGTTTCCGGTCCGGAGTGATGAACCTATGTTTCATCGCCTCTGACGACGTTCGACAAAAAATTGTCGCGCTCAGCTTCGTTACGCGCAAGCAACTCTGCACAGATGGTCCATCGTTCCTCTTTATTGCCCTGTGTTAGGCGGTGACGAAACCAGCGGGCACACATCTTCGAGAACCCACCGAGTGGTCGAGTGTGTCAGTACCGCAAACAGAGACGTCTAGTTGTGCACCGAGATAGTTAATTATGATCCGTCGATCACCTCTAGTAAGAGTGTCCGCACGTTCCAACATTGCAGAAGTCACAGCTGTGTGCTGACGGCTGGCACACTAGAATTCACACAGGTTTGTACGACCTTGTTGTAGTGATGAAAGACGCCTCGCACAACGAGACACCGTGCTTTTGTTCACAGCCAGATCTCTATATTCATTCGGCAATGGGCTATGAATATCTGCGATGCTCTGGTTTTCCGCCAAAACAGTCAGTGACAGTTCTCTGCTTGGAACGCCCCACGGTTACAAACGCCATTTAGAAGGCTACGGAAAGAGCCGCCGTCTTTCGGAAAATCACGAGAATATAGGGACTGAAGCGCGAATACACGACGATTTACCACAGCAAATTCCAAATTTTTTCAACAGGAATTGTCAGAGGAAAAAGCGTCGTACATTACTTACTAAACATCCATCGTATCTACTTTGCATGAACGACCTCTTAAGATCACAAGGAAATTTCTCATTGCTTACAGAAGTAATGGACGTAAGCAATATATACTACCGGATATATTGATCGTTACATATCTGCTATCACAAAGATGAAACAGACGATTGGAAGTTGTAGACCTGAATACTACTCACGGAATGAATAAGGAGCACATGTGTTACGGAATAACGGTGAAGTCTGGGGTCCAGCAGAGCTCGTCTGATGGACGTCCCTGCAGTTTGTTGTTCCAGCTGACGCAGAAAACGAAACGCCGCCCTTAATGAAAGGCAGGGAACGCGTGCAGAGGGCTTTCTGCGACACTCGCCCTCCAAAACGGCCCGTAATGAATTCCTTTTATATATTTCCTTTTGTGTCGGCCGCGTAATTCGTTTTTGCTGTCTGTTGTGAAAGCTCAAATAAAAGAGTAAGTCAGAGTAGGTACGAGAGAGATAGGGAGATACAGAGACGAGGAAGGAATTCCTGTTTACGGGACATAAATATAAGTGATTTACATAAAGTCTTCATTTGCAAATGAGAGCTATTTTCACATCTTTTTATTCTTAAACGTGAATTTCTTTTGTGGAGAGATAATGCACAGGGAAAATATCGAGGGAATTAAATGAGGGTAGAGCACCACTTCCGTCTCTAAAAGGTAAATCTCCGCTCGCTGCGGCTATACCTTTCATCTGTAATAATTGCTTCTGCATTTGATTGCATTGCTTTCAACCCCAGATGCCTCCGAATAGAGATTAATGCGGCTGCTTGAACATTAGTACCGCATTACGTTAACTACGTCCTCTTTCTTACGTTTCGATAATAACCCGCATTGTACGAACAAAAATGCAACTGCGGGGCTGTATATCAATTGAGTCTCTGTTGATGGAAGGAAGTTGTTCAAGAACATTCGTACAGCAATGACACATCATGTTCTTACGATAAAAAATTTATTGTCAGCTTTCAAGTAAAAATATATACAGGATGTTAGTGCATATATTTGTAGTGGTGACTGAAGACAGTGTACTGAACCACATAACATTAGTATTTACTTAATTTACAGACTAATAATTACAACTATTAGGACTAGTATGTTTTAGGTTGGTTAATACCTCCGAGTACATTTGGGAATCACAAAACACTAATGATGATTTTCCCCAGGTCATCAGGTCAGGTGTTAAAGTGTGGACGCGTACATGCAATACGGTTAGTCTATAATGAGAGTCATTGTCCACCTAGTGGTCAAGTTATGACCGTGCAGAAAACATGAGGTAATAAATGATGTGATGCTTTTGTGCGAAGACGGCTAAACGCCGAAGTACGTGCATATTAGTGTACCAATCATCACAACATCTGCACTTATATCCTCAAAGCCCTGTGGATATATGCTACGAATCCTACATAATAACAGAAGAGAAATAATTCTGAATCCAAGGTGCAGAGAGGAGTGGTTCAAGAAAAGTAACTGCTTACAGAAAATAAAAATGTCACGGATTTCAGACACAAAAACAGAAAGCACAATAAATCTGAATATTTTACTGGGGTCAAATAACGGAACAAACAATGTCGCTAGAATGATCGAAGGGAAAACACTGTAATTATTAATGAGCTAATGCCTCCGTGATGAAGCATTAGTAAATAGACCAAACCGTCGTAAGGCGAGAAAACCCAGAAGAAATGTAAAGAAGATACAATCTACTAAAGCACAATACGAAAAAAGAAGAAAAAAGAGGAAGAAGGGGAAGCAAGATAAATTTTTATACAGGTAATATCGCTTTTGTTTCGTTGAAATGACATCGAATTTTTCCACGGAGAAACTAATATATAGTAACTCAAGCTGCGACATGGTCACGAATAAAACAGTGACCCGAATATATAATAAATTTCCTTTACTTTACATCTATGGCCACAAATTTTTTGTCATCAGACTACCGGTTTCGGTCTATAATGACCACCTTCACATCTATTTTATAAAAACCTATACTAATATACTGGAGCCACAGTGGCATCATCAAATGTTGATTTTGTGTTTAACATCTGACGATGCCACTATGTATGCAGTATATTAGGATATGTTTTTAGAAACAGATCTGAACATGGTCATTAATAGACCGAAACCGGTAGTCTGATGACAAAAAATTTGTGACCATAGACGTGAAGTAAAGGAAATTTATAGCATGCAAATAGGTCGAATTTCTCATGTGAAGAAATAAATGAGCAGTGAAGGGTCAACAATGGTAAACGCTTTCGTATTGTTTATAAAACGTTACTGTCGATATCTTCGTCAAGACGGTTACCCTCAAAAAAATCAATTTTTTCTTCACCGTCTCTGACATTCTCCTACTCACATCATCAGCGGTGTGTCTTTGTGATAAATGGTGAATGTATGACGCCGTGTGGACCATGGAATGTTCAGCTGTCGCTACACAGCTCGTGCATTGCTTGAAGATGGCACGTAGCCCCCAGCATTCTCAATCAAGGCAACAGTAACCTCTTCAACAATTTGTGGTGCAAGTGGCCGTCATCCTCTAGTTGCAGCAACTCCCAAATCGCCAGTTTATTCGAATTCCCGAATCATGTTCTCCAACCTCGGTGCTCGAAGAAGACCTCTCCGTATTCCTTTAATGCATCGATACTCGCGAACATCAGAGGCACAATTGCTGCTGTTTTGGAAAGCCTTACTCACCTTTACCAGACCCTTGACGACTGTCTGCAACTATAATGCATATCGATGCTTGTGTTTCAATCTAGCATCACCATAGCAATGCCGACACCTAAAGCCAAGTCATGTCACTACACTACCGACAACGCAAATCCTGCAGTACACAGTCTGAACGTCATTCCTATAAAGTTATGTAGCCATGCGGTGAATAGCTTTCCCTCTACATTGGATCGAGTAGCGGAAGTATAATTATAACCACCCTGTAGTATTAAGCACTTCCGCTGACGTCACAGGCGCCAACTGGGGCGCCGCGCTTAAGCGAAGCTGTAGTAAAAGAATTGATATATATATATATATATATATATATATATATATATATATATATATATATATTTTAAGGAAGGATGATGGATAGGGATATTTATGGTCTGTATTACAACACAGTCACAACTAATCTTTATTTTACAATTTCCGTTGCCAACTTTAGCCCAAATAAAAAGATATTTGTCTGAATTCAGTTTCTTCTTTCTTCTGGTAGACAAAGTAAATGCCTTATCTGGAACAAGGGTCCCATAAGGAACTTTAGCTAGTAATCCTGTACTCTCTGCTATACTCCACGTCTTCCAAGCCGTTTGCATCAGGGACTACTTCAAGGCCACCATAATCAGCATGACTGCCCCAAACAACTGCCAAGGTCAGCCAAGTACTGCCTCCAAAAACAGCTTGTATGTCACAGGTAAACTCCATTAGTAGTCTACGAAAAACATTAGGACCACCCAAAAGCTGCTGGCCACTCAAATCAATATCAATTGCTCTAAGTGTCTTGTTACACAGGAGCACTGCGCCGTCAGCGACGACGATACGCTCGTCGCAAAGGCATTGCTGAGGCACGCTAACACACAGTGAACGTAACAAGCCAACACCCAATGAGACCCACAGCTAAGCATACGCACTGCATGACGTTCGCACAGCGAATGACGCCCCGTGCTGCGGCTCAGTACTTTTAAAGATAAGGCCCTTCCGGGCAACGCCCAACGCTCTCCAGCCAAAGATGCGAAATGCCTCCGTGGACACACAAAGAGCTCATTTCCAACAATCGAAGCAGACAGCAGCAGAAATGTGGGAGCTCTATAAAGACAATGGCGTGATTTAAGAAATTAAAATCATTATTCATGATCGATAACATCCACATACAATTGTATTAAATTACGTTTGTCAATAAAAGGAAAGCACAACCAACATTCACGACAACAGTACCATCTCCATGTGCATCCATACAACTCAGCTAACAGAGTGTAACATAGTGATTCTATGGTGCATCGCATATACCAGTACCTGGGAATCACTATATATTACCCCGATTTACATGACTCGTATGGATATTCTATGCACGTGGAGAAGGGACTGTCGTCCTGAAACCTGGTTGTGCTTTTTGTTTGATTGGAAAGGAAAATTTAATACAACTGTGTGCGGACGTTATTTAACCTGATGAATCAATATAATAGATACTGATGTCCCAGCAAGGAAAAAATGAAGCAACAATGTTTTGTGCAAAAATAAAAATGATTCTTTCACTTGTTTACGACGAACGGCAGCAAGCCTAAAACTTCTTTGAATAAACTGACATAGGTTGCCATGGGACATCCGGATCGATGGGATGTAGAGAACAGTGTACCAGGAATCAGAATTTCAGTAACCCTGAGAACAGCTGCAAAGACTGTGGATTTGGTTTCAAAAGGACGAGATTTAGTGGCCAAGTGGATTTTATTCAAATTAACACTGGCAGTGGTGGAGATGAGGATTGTCGTCTACGGTGTATGGAAACCTACTTAGAGCAGATCAGAAAAAAATATCAAGGTTTTCGTTGAAAGTTGATGGCAGCTCACATACTGGTAGATCGAGGCAACGCCGAAGTTCTTGTAGAACGAGGCCTCTTTGTTTGAATTCCTCCAACATACACCTCAAGGAAACGCTTCTTTACCCTGCCCAAGCACAAGATCCCATCACATGGAGACAGAAGAACAAAAGTATGGAACAAATGCTTCAGAGGAAGAAGGCGACACTGGCCCTGAAAACCTAGTAATATTGTTGTTACATGCCGAACTCAGAAACAAACACGGCAGTCGAGGTATCTATCAAGCAAAAATACACTTTAAAACAAAGCAAAAACGACGCACCACGAAGGAATTATCCCAATAGGACGGCAATCGGTAGATATGATGCTTATGTACTCACACACAAACGATTACAATTTCAGAAAAGTTGAATGACTTATTCAAGAGAAAGACTTTGAAAAATTGAGCAATAACGCTTTGGCCCAGCTCTGGCCCTTATACAAGCAGTGATTCGGTTTGGCATTGATTGATAGAGTTGTTGGATTTGCTTCTGAGGAATATGGTGCCAAATACTATCCAATCGGACCGTTAGCTGGTCAAAACCCCGAGATGGCTGGAGGGCCATACTCACTGTGCCGTGGAATGGCATATTTGTGATGGCCAACTTCTTTGATAGTTGGCGGTGGCCTCATCGTGGGCCGGCGCTATAGTCGAAGAGTAATGGTCAGTGTGGGTTGGCACTAGGAGATGGCTGGTTACTTCCGGTCACGTTTAGTACGGACTGCGAGCGAATTTGTCTCTCTAAAGAGACTCTGTGGTCTTTGGAAGAGGTCAGTGTTTACCAAGATTTTACTGTCAGTGCCTATGGAGAGGTAGCGCAAATGTGCCCTGAGGCGGAGATTGTTGGATTTCGTACGAAATTAGTATGCTGTGTGACCTATGGACAGTGAAGGATTAAGGCGGTACCTCTAATCGTGTGTGCGACGCCTATTTTCCACTGTATTACGCGTGCTTACATTTCTTGTTACGCAGTGTGTTGTGGAAACTAGTGGTGACATATCAGTATTCTGTTAAAAGTTTGCTGCTATCGGTTGTGATTACACCACGTGATTGACTCTTTTAGGGGCACTGGTAAATGGTATGTTAGATCGAGCCGTTCCCGACTTAGCCATATCCTTTCCGATTATATGTATGTTAAATGCCACGCCTGGGCAGATGGACGTGAAATGAGGTATTTCTGTGTCGTGTAAGCAGAGTGATTTTAAAGGTTCTTATTACAATGACAAACATTCAGATATCGATGTATGTAGAAACAAGCATTTACGTATGCGGAAGGGGTCTCATTCTATTTAAGGAAAGCAGGCGTTGGCTGTTTTACACAGGTTAGCAGACGATGTTTGAACTAATTTTGTGACCAGGGTATCAAAGACTGGTGCAAAGTTTGTAAGTAGGCTGTTTAGGTTTTTATGCTGGTAACGCCATGTAGCGCTCTATATGAAAATCACTGACTGTGCTGTGTGCAGTCTGAGGCTGGTCGGCAGTGTTGCAATATTTGATATTGTAGTGTTGGGCAGTTGGATGTGAATTGCGCGTACCGTTGCGCAGTGGTGGATGTGGGGAGAGAGATGGCGGAGTTTTGAGAGCGGATGATCTAGACGTGTGTCCATCACAGACAGTAAATTTGTAAGACTGGATGTCATGAACTGATATATATATTACGACTTTTGAACACTATTAAGGTAAATACATTGTTTGTTATCTATCAGAATCTTTCATTTGCTAACTATGCCTATCAGTAGTTAGTGCCTTCAGTAGTTAGAATCTTTTATTCAGCTGGCAGTATTGGCGCACGCTGTATCACAGTACTTTGAGTAACGAAGATTTTTGTGAGGTAAGTGATTCATGAAAGGTATAGGTTATTGTTAGTCAGGGCCATTCTTTTGTAGGGATTTTTGAAAGTCAGATTGCGTTGCGCTAAAAATATTGTGTGTCAGTTTAAGCACAGTCATTTATAATTTTTCTAAGGGGACGTTTGAAGTTCTCTTCCTATATGACTAGTTTATAACGTGTGACCACTGTGTTATTATTCTTGGAGGAGGCTAATATCTCAGTAGTGTTATTGTAATTTGTTCGCTCCTTCGTAAAATACTTTGGGTATCTGCCCTTCCACGTTTGTGGATCTTCAGTGAATATTGTCCGTAATAATAGGGCGGCGCGCCGGTCGTTGTAGCCGAGCTGTCCTAGGCGCTTCAGTCCGGTACCTCGCTGCTGCTATGGTCGCAGGTTCGAATCCTGCCTCGTCCATGGATGCGTGTGATGTCCTTAGGTTAGTTAGGTTTCATTAGTTCTAAGTCTAGGGGACTGATGACCTCAGGTGATATGTCCCATAGTGCTTAGAGCCATTTGAACTAATCCGGCGCCATTTGTCGCTGTATGCTGAGTGGCAGCTGCCTACGTAGTGGATCTGAAGCTACCGGGACCCCTGGGCGCTCAAAAGAAATTTGCTGTTGTTAAGGCTATCTCATTGTGACAGGACGTGACGTGCTTCCATTGCCTGTGTGCGAAGTGGATTCACCTGTCGTAAAAAAATCTTTAATTACTATTTCATTGTCAGTAGAAATCTGTGCGTGTTATACTGAATTGTGTAAATAATTATTATGCTTTTACAGTTTTTATGACCTAGGAGTTCCCAGTAAATTTCAGTTGTGTAAAGGGCATTATTCTACATGGGATTTTGGTTACGTAATTTCAAGTAAAGCTCTATTTATCAGCGAGTTTTCATGAATTATTTAGTTGAAAGTTACTTTTACTAAATATCCGCCGGAAGATATAATCCACAGAAGGTATACCCAATAAAGCAATTTTGTGATTAATTAGATTTAATAATTTGTAATCAATGGTGACTGTGTTCTTTTAATAAAAATTTGAGAGTTTCAGTCCATGTTTCTAACACGCAGTCCTCGCACTGTATCACCTTACGTAGACCACAATGTTCCAAAGATTCTAAGTTGAGGAGAGATCCGGAAACCCTGCTGGCCAATGAAGGATTTGGCAAGAACGAAGCCAAGAAGTAGAAACTCTCGAGGATGGACTTCCATGAAGGGCAACAAAACGAGGCTTGTAATACAGTCGACATACTGTTTTGCTGTAAAGTTGCTACGGATGACAACCAATAGGAGCCTACTATGAAGGGGTCTAAAACATAACTCCTGGTTGTCGGGCCGTACGGCGAGTGACATGAGGTTGGTATCCCATAGCTGCCCGAGGTGTCTCCAGACACGGCTATGCTGATCATTGGGACTACATTCGAAGTGGGACCCATCAGTGAAGACCTACTCGTCAATGGGATTACAGGCGGAAGACGCGTCTGGAGACGCTTCGGATAGCGCTGGGATACCAACCTGACAGTCAGGAATTATGGTCTAGGATGCCATTTCACTTCATGGCAGGATCCGCTTGGTTGTCATCGGAGGAACCCTTAAAGCCCAACCGTACGTCGACGATATTCTACACCCCGTTTTGTTGCCCTTTACGGCAAGCCATCCTGGGCTTACATTTCACCAAAATAACACACACCTGCACGTAGCGAGAGTTTCTACTGCGTAATGGTTGGGGTCTTCCAACCATCTTGGGACTCTGACGATCTAACGCGCCGGTTACACGGAATTTGGAACTGCATCCTGAACCGTGGATTTACTTTCTAATTTTTTTCTTAAAGAATTTACATTATTTACAAGCGATTCATCAAGAACATTAATACATATAATCACACTATGTGAGCGTGGAAGTAGTTACCAGTGGGTAAATGATGAAAACAAATTTCTTTCAACAAATGGAAATTTTTATTCCTAAAAACCCTTTCTTTTTTTTTAAAAAAAAAAAAAACAGATTTAAAATTATAATCAGAAAGCACCCTCTAAATATCAAGTTACAATTTATTCAGAGACAGAAATAACAATTCTTTTATTTTATTTTATTTTATTTTTATTTTTTATTTTTTATTTTTTTTTTTTTTGACAGTGTGAGCTTTCGGGCTGAGAACCTTGCCGCTCCCTTTTCACACGGCCGTAGTGGCGACCGCTCACAACAGCCTCTGAAAGACTACACTGGTGCAAGTCCGCAACACACCAGATTACTTTAAACTAAAAACTTTAACAACTCACACAAACATATAAGCTATGCACATCGTAGGAGGGATGGAAATGGTACAAAACACTCATATAAAAAAAATCGCTTGCCACGGAAAGTGCAACTTGTTTTAAAAGAAAACTCTTACGGTGGAAGGGTGGCAACATTATATACTAAAATGACCATTTAAATAAAACCCATGAAATGCAGTTTTACATAAAATATACATACATGCTCTACATTACACATATACCGCCTCTCAAGATGATAGGCAAGATAAAAACATATTTCAGGAATTCGGCCGTTACACTTCAAGAAATAAATTCGTTAACACCGAATCCGACAAACATGACAGAGGCGGCTATTAACGTACAACAGACCGACAGACAGACAGACACTTACTGCCTAAGAAATGCGGACGGGAAACAGACGAGCGAGCTGGGGACGAGAGACTGACCATGAAAACAAGTAGAATTTAACAAGTAAATGAAACAAAATATCACGAATCACTTAACTTCTAATAAACTGCGATGTCTGGAAAAAACCTGGTGCAGCACCCCTAAAACGCTCTCCGGAACCGTCTGCTGCCAGCCGCTTCAACGGACGCAGGAATGCGCGCTCATCTCCCGTCTCACGGCGTCGCAGGTCGCGCCGGCCAGACCGATGTGTTGGGTTGACCCCTGTTGCCCTTGTGTCGGTAGCGAAGCCACTACCCCTCGCTATACGGCGCGGCTCACTGGACTGACGTAGCGCCCTCACATGCGCCGACGCTCAAGACAGACAAGTCGTCTTGTGTCCCAGTGCGCGACCGACCAACCTATCGATCCAACCGCCAATGACCATTGCCTGAACAAACTCGAGCAGACTGGCAGCCTAACACATACTAGCACTCCGGACGACAGACAGACACTGACTGCCTCACAAATGCGGACGAGAGACAGACCCAGACTGCCTTGGCTGACCAACTGATTAGACTCCTCTTGCACGACCGACTGACCCTGGCGAGCTTATAGCGCAGGCAACCCTTTTCCACCAGAGGGAGACAGCAAAGCTGCAATTTCCATAGCGGTGCGACCGCCAGAAACGGAGGGCGACTGCTTCACACTACACGCGGCGGCACACTCTTAAAAACAGTAAATTTTAGCATCCCTCAGATGGATATCCAGAAACTCTATCAGTGTATGTCAAGTTGAAGAACTGCTTGTACAAGGCCAGAGGTGGGGCAATATGTTATTGAATTGCTCAATTTAAGACCTCCTGAATAAATCGTCCCGTTTCTCTGATATTTAATCATTTGATTGTCGGTATATGTACATCGCATCTATCCATTTCCGTCCCATTCGTTTTCTTTTAAAGTATATACCGATATTTGCTACTGATATTTGGAGGTCGTTTTTTAAAGGAAAACCGTGACTTATATCTTGCCAGTACATTATGCTTCTTTCTCTGCTTTGAATTCAGCTTACGACCAATGCTGTATACCGCTTCGAAGCATGGAGTTTAGTAAAAAAATTCGAAACCCCTGCGCAGTATGTGTGCCAGCGCAACAGCGGCGTGTCGCAGGCCTGCCGGCGGTAGGCGGCGGTAATCCCCGCCGGCCGTAATGGAGCGGAGAGCAGCGCGGCCAATCTGTCGCTAAGCCGCCCGAACCGTTTACCACGAGCCGCCGGCTGTGGAATCGCCACGTCGCTCCGCCACTCAGCCGCCGATGAATATTTTACGAAACGAGCTCTTCAAAAAGGAAGGCGGCTGGCAAAGCTCCCTGTACAGTAAAGATTACGCGTCTCTATGGAACGGACAAAAAGTTCGTGCGTTTCAGATGTATTAACCATGGATCCACTCCGACAGCGTCACTCTGTTTAGCTAAAAACCTTACTGGGCTTCATAGAAATTATGGAAAAGTGGTCCCTTATAGTGGGTTAGTAATTTTGCAAATGAATCGCACCTACTTTGACGAAAAAGGAAAGAGATACACTGTAACCACTTTGATAGAACACTACCACACTGTAGCCCAGTTTCCAGAATTAATCTCACTCCGCAGTGAAGTGTGCGCTGGTCTCAAACTTGCTAGCGCATTATAACTGTGTGCCTGACTGCCACTCTCTAACACAGAACCTTTTCCTTTCGCTGACAATTCTCTACCGAAAGCTCTTCAGGCAGGACTTACAACCTGCTCTCAGAGCGTACTTGTTTTACTATTCTCTCCTATTCCATGGAATTATACAGAAAATTAGGAGAAGGAAAGTGATAGAACTAAAGCAGTGAAAGGACATGCAGAAACTTGTGCCTGGATAACTCTATCTGTAGAGAAATTTCGCATGAAAGGCAAAGGTTCCGGATTCGCCTTTCCGTCCAGCAGACACTTTTACTCTGCCATGGAGTTTCTGATACTCCAGGTTTCCCATTCCTGTGACATATGTTTACTAGATTTTTATCCCTATGTTAGCTTTTTGAATATTTTCAGTACATGAAAATATCATACCTACGGATGAAGAACGATATGAGATCTCAATGGCTGCTGGGGATCTAAGTAAAGTGGAGGTATAAAACATTTGTTCATGTGTCTATCTAAACACATCATCTCCATTATTTCAGAGTTCATGGTATGTTGTTGTTGTGGTCTTCAGTCCTGAGACTGGTTTGATGCAGCTCTCCAGTAAAGCTGCATGCCCTTGGGAGAAGTTACGGCTGTAGTTTCCCCTTGCTTTCAGCCGTTCGCAGTACCACAACAGCAAGGCCGTTTTGGTTAGTGTTACAAGGCCAGATCAGTCAGTCATCCAGAGTGTTGCCCCTGCAACTACGGAAAACAAAAACTGACTCTGACGTTCCAACCTGTCCAGAAAAAAAAAAGTTTGTATCGACAAAATCGTCTGAGGCTCATGGTGAATTTTTCACATTACTCCTGAGCAATGTGATAGAGCTTCCTCTTTCTCGGCTACAGGCTTGAATCAGTCGTGCCTTGCCATCTACGAGATTATCAAGCCAACCATGGCCCAGATCGACCCACACTTCAACGGTAATTCTGCGTAAGTCGCACAGAGTAGGTGGTCGTCCTCGCTGTTTGTAAACAGAGCGTTGAAATCGATCACATGTTCGTTTGGATCATACCTAGGAGACAAGTCACTACATCCTGGTGATCCTAGCATGCTGAAAGAACGTGCTGAATGGAACAGCGTCACTAGGACGCCAATTATCATCTATCAAGATGACGTTGTGTTCATAATGTTGACTGTACAGTGCCATTATGGTTGCAGAATCTTGTAATTGTAGAACTGAGCAGTGACATTACCCACAACAGCCATGTGAGGTGCATGGTGGCTCCATGTAACGCCACTCCACTATCATCTTGTTACACGTGACACCACGGTATTATTTGTGTTCAGTGGCTCCATGTAACGCCACTCCACTATCATCTTGTTATACGTGACGCCACAGTATTGGATGTGTTCAGTATTACCAGGTGGTGTCCAGACAAGTTTCCCACGATTATCATCGAACAACTTTTACATAATTCACACACTTTCACATAATTACACATTTAGGAGATGGATAAAAATATGGTAACACCGCGAAAGATACATTCTTGAACATAAATGCAGATCATAGTTAAGCCTGTGGGTTTCGCTGTTGTATATAAGGACGAAAGACAGTTGAGAAATGTCCTCAACATGTTGCAAGTGTCAATAGCAGTCAGAACAGTGTTTTTTGTAGTTATGAGCCATTAGGTCAGAGTTAAGAGAAATCGAAAGTGGGAATATTTTTGGTTTTCTTATGGTGGGTGCTTCAGTAATTACGTAGCCGAAATGTTTGGCGTTTCACGAGGCATCATAACGAAGATATACACCTCATACAGCAGAAGTGGAGAAACATTCGCTAGTCACAAGACGGACGAAAGTGTGTGTTGCGTGCTCGGTCACTGAAGAGAATTGCCACGAGAAATAAGAACGACAGCTGTGAAAGTCATGACAGGACTGATGTCCCAGAGAAGAATCCTGCCAGCAGCGATAAAACACGAAGGGAGCTTCATAAGCTGGGAATTGTAGGGTGAGATGGAATTCCAAAACAGTACATTAGTGATGCATATGCTTGTAAAAGAAAAACGTTATGACGAAGCTATGGAACCTGGACTATGGAACAACGGGAGATTGACATTTGATCCGATGAATATTGCTTCACACTGTTTCCAACTTCTGGCCGAGGTCACCTTCCAAGAGTGAAACATAGTGATAGGGGCCAGGGAAGGCGGGGACTCACTCATGATTTGGGGATCTATATTGTGGTATTGCATGGCCTCCTTGGTTAGTCTGAAAGGGCTAATTGCTGGCAAAGACTGTGTGACTATTTTGGCTGATGCAGTCCTTTCATGATTCGGTGTCTGTTCTCCAACGCCGATGCTAAGTTCCACGGCGACAGGGCCCCTATTAACATAACTCGCATCGTCCAGCACTGGTTCTGTAAGCACGGCATGAACTGTCAACTAGTTGCATCCCCCCTGCCCACCGCAGGCAGGCCTTTGGGATCTACGTAGGAGTGGATAATCGTAATCCATCATTGTTACCTGAAACTTTCGCTATAAGAGTCTTTTGAGAACCATAGCCCGTATTTATGCATTATGAGACGACTGGAAGTTGCTCTGAATGCCTCAGTCTTTCTACCTACATCGTTCTAGGCATGATCACGTGTTTTTGGTTTTTCTATAATTTTCTCCATCACTGCACTTTAATCTCCAGTCTGATGTTACATTATTATATGCTAAACATCTCTGAATATTCAACGTTTATTTGTACTACATACACCATACACGAAAAGGTGAAGAAACTAGGAAAGTCCATACGAGCACTTCATTCAGCTTACCACTCCAGTACTATTTTACTTGTATGGTCATCTTACAATCATTTACTTTCTACATTGTCATTAACTAAACATAAAAGATTTTGGATAATGCTGCAATACATTTACGATGTCTCTAATCTCCAAGTGATGGAGAATAAGTTACGATCTGGAAAACTGCTTTAGGGGTAAGAACCAGCAGCTTCCTATTCCGCTGAGGAAAAGGAAGATGAAATGGCCAGATACAAGGTTTCCGATTTCTACCAAACTTGGTATACATTTCACTAGCTGTCTGGTAAGGATCACTGTAGGGTTAAGAACCACCCACATATCAAAGGTATGGAGGTGGGAGTGAAAGAGCACTGTAGATCGCGACGCTTGAATTCCAATAATTTAGTCATCCAGTATTTGAGAATGAGAGCACTTAGAGACTTGCAACGAACTTTACACATAATTTCAAGCTTTTACGAAACGTTTTCTCGCTGATGACCCTCGGAAAATGATGGAAAGGAAAAAGTTCATTGCATTAAATATTTTCGCTGTTCATGCAGTAAAAATTCCACATGAAGCATGATGTTTACTTATATTACTTCTTTACTACCAGTTGTAGTCGTGGCACATTTTGTAGACATTTTTCACGTATACCACATACACCACATCATTCGATGGCACTTAGTTCCAGAGATAAAATGCCATAAACACTCAATGCGTGAAAAACTACTGCACCACGTGATACATTTAAATATATTCCTTCGTTGGTACTAACTCTGTTCGCAATACGTTTCGCAGACAGTAGGCACATATATCACTGAATGTAGCTGCAGAACTGTATTATTGTACAGCACGTACGAGTAGTTCAGGAGGCGTGATGTCATAAACGTTGGGCTAGGTGAAAATGCGACTGCAGGGTGAAAGTCGCTGGACATACAGGTGAAATATGTCTATGGTTCACGTGAAATACGTTAAATATGTGTGAAATATAACTTACATGTGCGTACGAGAGCAAGGCCAAACACGTGTAAAATATAATGGACATGTGCGTATGAGAACAAGGTGTAATGACACATTCCTATGCAGAGACATACAATATCTTAAAAGCTGCGCCAAAGATAAATTGAGAGGCATGTATATTATAATCTTTGTAAAGTTCACATTGGATTCTCTTTTGTTTGATACTCCAAGGAGCTAAGGGACACTTTCGATTGTTGCCTTGTGGAGGATGGACGTGATTTTTGGACTGTGCGGAAAGGCAGCCATATGGTTGGTAATTATGGTTTGTGCGACGAGCACAGCAAGTCTTATTGTGTTGTGAATAAAAAATAGTGAAAAGTATCGAAGTGTTACGAAAATTATTTGTAGCGACGTAGCATAGTATTCCTTGGTTTCCACCGTCTTCGTGAAGTGAACCGATGCCGACTCATGATGGTACACACGGTCAACAAAGAGAAGAACATCGATGGCGACTAATGAATTAATATTGTGGCAGAAGGACTAATTCTACGTCTAAGGTGAGAACTCTGATTAAATCAACAATGACGTGGAATTTAAAATGTAAAATGTTTTTTATTTATTTCGCCACACTGGCGACCGCTGACAGGGACAGTGCTGGTGGAACAAAGAGTAAGTACTTCATTGTTGTGCTACAAATGTACTTGTACTAATTACTGTTTCTCTGTTACATGACGCACATGGAAAATGACGAATAAAGTGAAACAATATTAACTGTATAAACGGATGGCACAATAACCAGAAGGAACAAGGACAAGGATTTACAAAACTAACGTAATCGTGAGTGACGCAGCTCAGTCGGAATTAAGGTAGGAAAGCGCAAACGCATGCAGTGGCTGCACCTTGGCTTAGCTCCACTTAAAGCAGAACCTTTTCCTGTCCATATTAAAATCCTGGTAGTGTTTGTGGCAACACACAATTACACTTTGATAATTACTTTTTATGTTCAACAATCGCAGAATTAGAAGACGTAGTGCGCCATCTTGTAAATTTCCGACGCGCAACAAATAACAATCGCGAGATATTTTTATTAATTCAACTGCGAGAGAATTTAAAGATTTAGATTAACAGTAAAGTACAGATAAAAATAATATCTTCACAATGGAATCGGAGAACTTTAATTTAACAAATGTTCATGGACACGTCACCGATTCTGACAATAGTGACGTAAATGATGACGCAATTAGTTTTTCAGCACAACATAATGTAGAAGTAAATACGATTCAATTGCACTCCACAGGGATTAACAATAACGAACCACTTGCAAATGAAACCTTGTGCACTGTCGATGAAGCATCGATTACCAGATCAGATGAAAATATTTCGCGTGAAGTCAGTGAACCTAGCACGGTTTCGATTCAATCAGACCGTGGCAGAGAAACAATGGCAACAAATAATGGCATAAATACAAACACACAAGCTTCGTCAGTTACGCTTGAGGCATTATATAGTCTGATGTCAAATGTGAGCGAGAAACTGGCGAATCTAGAAATAATGACAAACACAAAATTGTCAAACATGGAAATTGGGTTCCAACAGCAGTTTTCAAGTGTAAACACGCAATTTGAAAACATACACAGACATTTCGATCAACGCTTAAATAAACTCACCAATGAAATCGATCAAAAGATCGAAGACAAAGTCATCAAAACCGTCAATAGTGTATACAATGTATTGGCAAATGACTTAGAAAAGAAATTGTCAGATCTTACAACCAAACAGGAACAGGAACTGTCAGAAATAGTAGAAACACACAATCAAACACAAACCGTACAAAAAGAAATACATGAAAACGTACAGGCTATTCAATTAAATTTAACAAGAGTACAGTCCGCATGTGAAGAAATACCTGACCAAGTTAATAAAGTTAACGAAGAAGTCGGTTTTCTGAAACAGGAGACTCGACGTATCAACGCCGACATTATCAAAATAAATGAAACTTTAGAAAACGGTAATGTAAATGAATCAATAACTGACCGGGAAACAAAACTTTTTGAAAAATTAGGTAATGAAATCAAAGTAGCCGAGGACAGAATACGTAAGGAAATTGCTGGTAGACTGAATGTTTCAAATGACTTGCCTACGTCAAGCAACAAGCAGCGCGACACTTACTCGCCCGTGCCAGATTACGAGGTCAATAACGCAGAACATCACGCGCCCTGTCCGGCGTATGTGCACGCACCGGCACAGGCAAACAATGGCTATTCGCCAAACGCGGTGCTGCAACAGGCAGTAGGCGTGTCGCCTTGCATCTCGACGATTCTAGTCGATGAGAGCCTGTTGAAACATAGACAGTTTCCAGTTTTCTCCACAGAATCCAGAAAAACTCATCCAGTCGTATTCGTAAGAGCATTTAAAAATGTCTTACCAAGAAACTGGACTGAGGCACAGAAGATTAGATATGTAGTAGGCTTCACACAAGGCGACGCACTTTTGTGGGCCACAGACATGGCTGAACAGTGCGTCACCTACGAACAATTTGAACGGGCTTTCTTGGAGAAATATTGGTCTGCTGGGGTCCAAGAAAGACTGCGCCGTGAGGTATTCAACCCACAACCATTCGACCTAAAAAACGGCGGGTTGAGAAAGTATTTCGAAAAGTACTTGAATAAGACGCGCTATTGGAACAATCCAATACCGCACGTAGATGTTCTCAAAATTCTTAAAAACAGACTACCCGCGAACTTACGCGAAAAATTGGTAACCATACCGGAGAACGACCTTGAATACTTTCTTTCCGTGCTTGACTCAATTGATCTAATATACGAAGAGCCGAGCACAAGTAATCGGAATGAATATTCCGGAACCAATCAAAACAACGGTAACGGATATCATTTTAATGGCAGTGGACAAAACCCACACAGTTGGCATCCGTATGCGACAAGGCCAAATAATGGAACCTGGAATTACGGAAATCGGAGGACTTCGGCGCCACAGGGACGTGAAGACCGAAGGTACAGTACAGATTACGGTCCACGGCGGTATGGAAATAATAGAAATCACGTGAATGATTGGTCAGGCCCGCGTGATGAAAGGCGGCACACAAATGAAAATTACAATAGTTACAGTAATAGGAATGACAGACCAAGGAGGAATAGCGACGGCCGGTCGCAAGAAAATGTTGCACGCAGCGGTCCGGAAACTAATTGGCGACAGAATAACCACTCAGTACACTTTGTAGAGGTAACGGACAGTACTGAAGCAACGCCTTTGTCTCCCCCGGTAAACAACAATCGGTCGTAATGAGCCCCCACCGGCCGACCGATTTGACAACAGGGGGCACAAACAAGCACACATTACATCTTAGACAATTATTTTTAAGATATGATCAGGATGCGACCGTAGAAGATGATCTACGTGAAGAAGAGACGAAAGCACCGGACAAGGTAAGTGACCTCGTGCAGGCTGTAATAACAACAAAAAGATAGGAAACGTTACAGAATTTAACATTGGACAGGAAGTACTATTACGTACCCACCCAAAATCCTCTAAAATTAAGGCATTAAACAAAAAGTGGCAGTTGTTGTATGATGGCCCTTTCATTATAATAGACAAACCTCACCCAGGATGTTATCTGTTAGGTAACACACGAACGGGCAAGGTGAAAGGGTTATACCCCCACAAGGACATCAAGGAATTTTTTCGTTAAAGGTTATATGTTATTTTAGCAAAATTGAAATTGTACAACCTTGGATCACATAGTAAAATTGCTGTCATTAACCCAAGAAACGTGCGAACAACTGGGGGCATATGCCAGCTTAAAAAGCGCATATTTAACCAAACCTAATGAAACATGTGTTACTGTGAGTCTTAACACTATAAAAATAAACCATACAGTACTTTTGTAGTCTAACTCAGTTATTTAAGAGAGGGGAACAAAGACAAATTAGCGCGAAGGTCAGAGTTTGTTCGCTTGAGACGAGCAACAAACCACACGTCGAAGTTGCAATCCAACGCTCAGCTCATGAGCACGGGATAGCTGCATGTCAAGACGAGGTCATTGGCCGCGCTGTAGGCAGCGAGCCGGGGAGAAATCTTCCCCCCTTCCATGTCCGATCAGCTGAGCGTATACAAAGCGCAAAGGCGCATGCGCGGTCGAGTCCAGGTGTCACGTGACTATTACACGATGGTGGCTATCACGAATAATGTTCACCAACAATGCAGAGTTTTCCCCGCACCTACAGTCCAGTCGTGGTACGTAAGCGCGCATGCGCGGAAAGTTTAAAAGTTTTGAGACCACTCTTACTATGAGACACAGAGACGAAAGTCATTCAAAAACAATAAAGGAAAGGGTACACAAGTCTTGTAAATAGTAACTTAGAAAATTTAATTATAAGCTGGTATTACGTAATAAAAGTGAGCATACAAGTACATACTGGTCATGGACGGTATTGTAATATTATATTATACTGAGTAAAATCTTAGCTTGTACGGAAGGAGAAAGAAAATAGAAAAATAAATAAATAAATAAATAATGCAGATATATAACCGGAAGAAAGGCTATGTACACGAGAACAGCACACAATTACATATAGGGAAAAAGCAGCAAAGAGGAAAGAAAAGAGGTAACGCATGCATTTACATTACACAGTAGCGGGCGATTTTCAGAATGAACAACAAGGTAAACGCGGGAATTTTTGTGACTAAGGAAAAGAGTGACACAAGCTTTAAAATAGGATAATAATAAACAGACCTATGCAGCGTGAGTAATGAAATGAATCGCTCTCAAAACAAATACCTAGGGTTTATAGAGAGGGAGAAACACATTAACGTTAGGAAACACCTGAAGCACTCAGCAAACAGCTTTGTAGAATATATAAGCTATACACGAGGGTACATGTACGAAAGCTAAAGTGTAAAGGAGGAAAATAGGGAATGTTGCGCATTAATGGACTGTAAGGCAGTTATGTATGTAAGAAGAAATATTTAGTTGTAAGTATTATTAGTATAAGGGACGATGCTCAGCACACCCTGAATTATTTTGGAATATTGAAGGAATGGTGCAGGGTACCGAAAAAGGGCCCCACCAGCAAAGTGTATATTATAGTGGTAGATATTTTTTTGTGTATAAACGTATGTATGAATGTGTGAAAGGCGAAAGAAGCCCTGTACATGTACGGAACTTGAACAACGTAGAAGTGTATAAGGAAAATTAAACTGTAAGACAACCTCGTATAAACAGGTATACCTAACGTCAAGAAACAACTTAATTAAAACCGTAAGACTCTACGAGTTTACGAGAAAATGCGAAAAACCTGATACAAAGTGCAACATTAGCGATGCTTCACTCATGTATGCAAAAGGAAGGTATGAATTACTTTACCCACTTGAAACATGAAAGGATAAATCATGTTAAAATTATATCTTTCATACATATAACGATTTACGGTCACAAAGAATGAAAATGACATGCCGCTATACGAGAAACAGGTAAGTAGTGTGATCGACGACCTGTAAGCAAAGGAATCGCCTATAAAATGAATTATGAACAAAACGTCATAAAGAATTTCATGCTGCACTGAAGCTAAGAAGTGTGATTATTCGTGTACATAGATTTTCATGACAACCAATGCATTAAAATGTCTATTTTTTCTCCCATGATAACACAAGACGCCTATAAGCGCACTTTAATTGAAAATGATACACGCACACAAGGGCGTGCCGCTATTGTGAAACACTGTACATATTAATAGTAGCTACACCCTGAACTTCAAAATTTTATGTTTATATGTCCATGTTAAGGTAGGAAGTTTTATTAGGGTTAACGATTTATAAGCACACCAGAACGTGCTTAAGCACAAAACACTGTACATATTAGGGTTATGCTGCATACAAATGATTATTTCGTGCATTTTCAGATTTTATACGCAAAAAACCGTAGCATACACGTAGTCGTTGCCACTACCCTAAAGTAGAAGGTAGAAAATTCCCTTCCCAAGCTTCAGTGGAGCGGCTACAGCTGTATTCTCTGCATGCTGATGCATGTCGTTGCGTGTGAAGAATACGTAATGGAGGTAAACCTTAACTTATACTCGAGTTCAAGAAGGAAAACAAAGGACTTGTTCCTTCTAACAGATTAATGGGAAAAGGCGAGTGTGTGTGTCAGTAAAATCCAAGACGAAGAAGCCACTATGAGTGGTAAAAAAAAAAAAAAAAAAAATTTTCAATTTTAGTCGATAGTTTTTTCCTGTAGTTAATGTAAACAATGTATTGTATGTATTATATGTTATTCCATTGTATGTGATGTATTTTGCATTTCATGCCAAGTCCCGTGACTTACAAATTATGTGCATTGACCAGAAGTATTGAGGGGAATGAATCTCAGTACAATAGGTAAAAGGGGTTAATGCGAAGAAAAAAAAAAGTGTAGTGAAAAGGAAGTTTCGATCGCAATACTCGCGGTTAAAGGTGTGTGTGTAGAAATTAAAATTGTGCAAAGTAGTGCTACGTTGCAAGTGTCAGAGAGCCTAAACAAGTGACATCGAAAATTGAAGCTTGTATCGTCAAACGACACATGGCGTCACAATAGGAAAGGACAATGCCAAACAAGTTTGACACAGTACGCTTCTTACCAGGAGCTGAATCGACGGGATCGTCCTCCGCCTCGCACATAGTGTGGTGTGTTCTTCGGGGCACATATTCCAATGTACCTCGTCGTATCCAGTCTAAGTACTGGAAGGAACTACAAAAAGCACACGCATACTGACGTTCGGAAGTCTTGACGGTACCCGCACGTCGGTGTATATTCAGTGCACTGGCGCGCGCATTCAACGAACGTCGCCCGCTAACGGACGACCAATCAGGCGCGCGTATCACCCGCCCATAGTCAACACTGCGGCTAGCGAACAAAGCTCGTCGCCCCAGAATAAATACAGAAAGCAATACAAGGACTTAATTTTCACCTCTGATGAGGAAGGAAACATTTGTATGTAACGTTGTATTCAGTGTATATTTTATTGTACAAACTTTACTACATGATGTCATTTTCTCAGTATTAACCAGAACTTTGTATATTAGGATTAAGGTTTGTAAATATTAGCATAAGTATACCAAAAAACTGACACACACTCAGAAATACCAAAGAATTCACAGTGCCATGAAAATGAGACAATAAAAATGAAGTTTGTAAATAAAAGACCCCCAAACCTATCAATTGCAAGGTCGACTACTGTATCCTGTCAATCAAATAAAATTTTCTAGTGACAGTATACAGTAGGGGGGCAGTTGTAATGACACATTCCTATGCAGAGACATACAATATCTTAAAAGCTGCGCCAAAGATAAATTGAGAGGCATGTATATTATAATCTTTGTAAAGTTCACATTGGATTCTCTTTTGTTTGATACTCCAAGGAGCTAAGGGACACTTTCGATTGTTGCCTTGTGGAGGATGGACGTGATTTTTGGACTGTGCGGAAAGGCAGCCATATGGTTGGTAATTATGGTTTGTGCGACGAGCACAGCAAGTCTTATTGTGTTGTGAATAAAAAATAGTGGAAAGTATCGAAGTGTTACGAAAATTATTTGTAGCGACGTAGCATAGTATTCCTTGGTTTCCACCGTCTTCGTGAAGTGAACCGATGCCGACTCATGATGGTACACACGGTCAACAAAGAGAAGAACATCGATGGCGACTAATGAATTAATATTGTGGCAGAAGGACTAATTCTACGTCTAAGGTGAGAACTCTGATTAAATCAACAATGACGTGGAATTTAAAATGTAAAATGTTTTTTATTTATTTCGCCACACTATGAAAGTCTGATTGTTCGTGTACATAGATTTTTATGACAACCGATGCATTACAATGTCTGTATTTTTTCTCCCATGATAACACAAGACGCCTATAAGCGCACTTTAATTGAAAATGATACACGCACACAAGGGCGCGCCGCTATTGTGAAACACTGTACATATTAATAGTAGCTACACCCTGAACTTCAAAATTTTATGTTTATATGTCCATGTTAAGGTAGGAAGTTTTATTAGGGTTAACGATTTATAAGCACACCAGAACGTGCTTAAGCACAAAACACTGTACATATTAGGGTTATGCTGCATACAAATGATTATTTCGTGCATTTTCAGATTTTATACGCAAAAAACCGTAGCATACACGTAGTCGTTGCCACTACCCTAAGTAGAAGGTAGAAAATTCCCTTCCCAAGCTTCAGTGGAGCGGCTACAGCTGTATTCTCTGCATGCTGATGCATGTCGTTGCGTGTGAAGAATACGTAATGGAGGTAAACCTTAACTCATACTCGAGTTCAAGAAGGAAAACAAAGGACTTGTTCCTTCTAACAGATTAATGGGAAAAGGCGAGTGTGTGTGTCAGTAAAATCCAAGACGAAGAAGCCACTATGAGTGGTAAAAAAAAAAAAAAAAAAAAATTTTCAATTTTAGTCGATAGTTTTTTCCTGTAGTTAATGTAAACAATGTATTGTATGTATTATATGTTATTCCATTGTATGTGATGTATTTTGCATTTCATGCTAAGTCCCGTGACTTACAAATGATGTACATTGACCAGAAGTATTGAGGGGAATGAATCTCAGTACAATAGGTAAAAGGGGTTAATGCGAAGAAAAAAAAAAAGTGTAGTGAAAAGGAAGTTTCCATCGCAATACTCGCGGTTAAAGTGGTGTGTGTGTAGAAATTAAAATTGTGCAAAGTAGTGCTACGTTGCAAATGTCAGCGACCCTAAACAAGTGACAGCGAAAATTGAAGCTTGTATCGTCAAACGACCCATGGCGTCACAGTAGGAAAGGACAATGCCAAACAAGTTTGACACGGTACGCTTCTTACCAGGAGCTGCATCGACGGGATCGTCCTCCGCCTCGCACATAGTGTGGTGTGTTCTTCGGGGCACATATTCCAAATATCCAGTCTAAGTACTGGAAGGAACTACAAAAAGCACACGCATACTGAGGTTCGGAAGTCTTGACGGTACCCGCACGTCGGTGTATATTCAGTGCACTGGCGCGCGCATTCAACCAACGTCGCCAGCTAACGGACGACCAAACAATCAGGCGCGCGTATCACCCGCCCATATTCAACACGGGCTAGCGAACAAAGCTCGTCGCCCCAGAATAAATACAGAAAGCAATACAAGGACTTAATTTTCACCTCGGATGAGGAAGGAAACATTTGTATGTAACGTTGTATTCAGTGTATATTTTATTGTACAAACTTTACTACATGATGTCATTTTCTCAGTATTAACCAGAACTTTGTATATTAGGATTAAGGTTTGTAAATATTAGCATAAGTGTACCAAAAAACTGACACACACTCAGAAATACCAAAGAATTCACAGTGCCATGAAAATGAGACAATAAAAATGAAGTTTGTAAATAAAAGACCCCCAAACCTATCAATTGCAAGGTCGACTACTGTATCGTGTCAATCAAATAAAATTTTCTAGTGACAGTATACAGTAGGGGGGCAGTTGTAATGACACATTCCTATGCAGAGACATACGATATCTTAAAAGCTGCGCCAAAGATAAATTGAGAGGCATGTATATTATAATCTTTGTAAAGTTCACATTGGATTCTCTTTTGTTTGATACTCCAAGGAGCTAAGGGACACTTTCGATTGTTGCCTTGTGGAGGATGGACGTGATTTTTGGACTGTGCGGAAAGGCAGCCATATGGCTGGTAATTACGGTTTGTGCGACGAGCACAGCAAGTTTTATTGTGTTGTGAATAAAAAAATAGTGAAAAGTATCGAAGTGTTACGAAAATTATTTATAGCGACGTAGCATAGTATTCCTTGGTTTCCACCGTCTTCGTGAAGTGAACCGATGCCGACTCATGATGGTACACACGGTCAACAAAGAGAAGAACATCGATGGCGACTAATGAATTAATATTGTGGCAGAAGGACTAATTCTACGTCTAAGGTGAGAACTCTGATTAAATCAACAATGACGTGGAATTTAAAATGTAAAATGTTTTTTATTTATTTCGCCACAAAGGCCACAGCCGAAAGCTCATAATAAAACTGAATCATGTCCATCAAATTTGGCATACATTGTGATAACAAACTAGAAGAAAATCCTGTTGGGATAAGAACCACTGGCACCCGCTGCAGTTAATGTGATACCCAGGAGAGAGAACAAAGGAAATGGACAGACACTTCGGAGAAGCGGGAGATAAGAATAAATAAGAGGAGGAGGGGGATATGGATGGAGGTAGGTGAGAGGGTAAAGGACAGAGAAAGCGGAGGAGTTGGACGGAAATCCGGGAGAGAAGGAGATGGACACAAAAGGAAACAGGGAGGTGAGTTTCAATAAGAGAGAGAGGGGGGGAGAGAAAGGATTGACAGATGAGGGACCAGATGGGATTAGAGAAGAAGGGAGGAGGATATGGACACAGGAGGAAGGACAGGATATGGACAGAGTGGGAAGGAGCAGACAGACAGAAGGGGGGGAGGGGGTGGAGTTGATTGACAGAGATAGTTGTGGAGATGGCCAGGGGAAGGAGAAGGTGGACAGAGAGTGGAGGGTTGAGGAGGTGGACAGAGATGGGGAAGGAGGAGATGGACTAATAGAAGAAATAATCTTTACTGTCTGGGTTGCGGGTTTTTTTTTTTTTTTTTTTTACAGTTTTGGTATAATGTTATTGTAGCTATGGCACTATCCACCATAACTAAGTTGTTGTGGCCATGATTCTGGTTTACGTCTTTCTTTACAGTTTTTATATAATTTTATTGCAGCTGTGCCACTATACACCGCAACAAAGTTACTGTGGCCGTGATTGATAATCAATTTTCATATAATCAACATAATATCATTTCCTTAGTAATAGCAATTCTGTGGCTACTAAATTCATGATGACTCTGCATCACAGGATCCAGTGCCAGGGATTATTACAAACAAATGTGTTATGTCGTGAGCCCAAGGGGAGGATGCCTTCTAGCAAGTAAACGAAACATCTATCTATAAAACATTGGGCTTCTGTTCCTTTAAAAGTTAGAGGATTCGGATGTGGATTTGTATACGCTCAACAGTGAAGGAGTGACTAAGTACATAGATAGAGTACTTGTGGCGTGCTGATGGTGTCTTTCTGTGTTAAAGGTATGTCTCTGTAAGTCCGATTATGAATTAGCTATTGTAATCTAAGAGAGGAGCATATAAGCCACTTTAATCAAACAGTATGGCAGTCATCTTTTCAGATCATGAGGAAAAATATTAATTTGTCATGAGATTGTGTCTATGATTACGACCCAGAATTAGACTCATCTGTTAATGTTAACAATGGCTAATACTGTGAACAGAAAGCTGGCTGAAAGTAGAAGAAAGAACGCTAAGAAAGACAGAAAATATTTCACTTATAAAGTCAACAGATTATCTGAGCAGCCAACATCAAACATTCAACTCTTGAAACGACTGACCATATAAAGGAACGTTTCCGCAAAATAGAAATTTATTAACGTCGAATGTAAGGTTAAATTATAGGAAAATCGTTTTCGAAGCTATCTGCATGGAGTTTGAGATGGTATGGACCTGAAACGTGCACGATAAGTAGTTCACATGGAAGAGAACAGGAACTTTGAACTGTGGTTATACAGGATCTTAGATGGTAATTGGGACAACTAATCATGATCGTCGGCTGACATCGTCGGCTAATACTCGTATCCGAGTTTTTATTTACTTTGTCACGTTTCAGGAGTGGAAATGTCTTTGATGGCTTAGTATTCCAATCGTAGCATGGAACATGCGACCACAGAAATTACAAATGATGGAAGGTGGTGGACGTGGCTGGGTCTGGAGGAGTTTATGTCTGTGTCGTCTGTCGTTCTCCAGTCTTCGACGTTCCCGCTCAAAGTTCTGAAGAGCATTTGACGTATCTGAGCGGCAGCGGCTGAAGTCTTCTGCTGTGGTGGATCGATATTCCAGATTTTTAGATGTTTTTTTACTGATCCTTATAGCGTTTAAGAGGGGCACCTAGCGGCCTTTTACCTGTGATCACTTCACTTCAAATGCTTTGACGTGGAAGTCTGTCCGATGGACATGCCCAACCCATCTTAGTTGGTGCCTAATAACGAGAGATTCTATACCATTCATTTTCACTTTCTCAGGAACAATGGTATTCGATATAAAGTCATCCCATTTCATGGTCATGATGTACCGTAGCTTCTGTTGGTTGAAGAGTTCTAATTTCTTCAGATCACGACGGTATAACATCCAGGTTTCGCAACCATAGAGCAACGATGAGATGACAAGAGCTTTATACACCATCAGTTTGGTGTATAGTGTTAGGTCTTTATTGAGGAAGACACGTTTTCTGAGATGACCAAATGCTACATGGGCTGCACGTATTCAGTTCTCCATGTCTTTTTCAGATGAGTGAATAGATGACAATATGCTTACTAGATAAAGGAAATGGCCCACTTGTTCCAAGTGTGTATCAGAAATGGATATGCTGAAATCGGGAAGGGAAGAGCCAGGAGCTGGTTGTGTGAGCACCTTTGTCTTTTGACTGATATACTTCATATAACCAGACAGAAAATAAATTTATGGCAGAAAACTAAAAGAAGACATCACTACATCAAGGAATCGTTAATTTGGTAAAGGAAACCGGCACGAAGCGAGACCAAGGCTTGTCTACATAAAGTAGTTTCAGTTGATGTAGGAAGATTATGCAGAGACGAAGAAGCTTGTAGAGGACAGACCAGCATAGAAAGCTGCAGCAAATTAGTTTTCAGACTGAAGACCACAAAAGCGACATTAACATTTGTAAGGATTTACTGATGATACAGAATTAATCCATGGTAAGGTATTTGTGCTACAAGTTAAAAGAAAAATGAGGTCCAGACACAATAAATCATTTATTTTAGATTCTTTAACAGGTTTCTTTCACTATTTCTATATAACCGTCTTTGACCACAGGCCCGGATGAAATGAGGAGCCTCTACACAGAGATCCTATGAGAAATGCGATAGGTCAGCATAGAGTATGTAGACGTTTAATGTTAAGACTGCTCTCATTTCAGCTTGTTGGTAAGACATAAAAGAAAACAGTATGTCGACTCCATGATGTCGTCCTTTAGTAGAATGTGACATCTCAGTATTTTCCTTATACAAAATGGTCTTCTCATTAGCAACTGTAGAAAAGTAACGTATTTTCATCCGAGTATCCAGACGCACAGTAATGCGACCTATAGTAGGCTTGATTGTACTTTGCCAACGCTGAACATAACATTCTGATGTGGCTTCATGCATCACTGATTTTCCATGGCATTGTGGACAAATACGTCATAAAATATCCTGACAAGCCGAAACGTTATTATCACTGCCCACCGCGACCTTGGATGCCACCTGGTGGCACGTGACCCGGTAACAAAAGTATGTAAGCCTAGCAACACGGATGGGGGATTATCGTACCGCCGGCCGGAGTGGCCGTGCGGTTCTAGGCGCTACAGTCTGGAACCGAGCGACCGCTACGGTCGCAGGTTCGAATTCTACCTCGCGCATGTATGTGTGTGATGTCCTTGAGGTAGTTAGGCTTAATTCTAAGTTCTAGGCGACTGATGACCTCAGAAGTTAAGTCCCATAGTGCTCAGAGCCATTTGAACCATTTGATTATCGTACCGAATATTTTGGCTGCGAATGGGGAGGTCCATTGAGATAAGCGACTTTACCAAAGGGCAAATTGAAACTTCCTGGCAGATTAAAACTGTGTGCCGGACCGAGACTCGAACTCGGGACCTTTGCCTTTCGTGGGCGTAAGTCGTCCTTGGGCAGCTCAGTCGGTAGAGCACTTGCCCACGAAAGGAAAAGGTCCCGAGTTCGAGTCTCGGTGCGGCACACAGTTTTAATCTGCGTAAGTCGTGCTTGGGTAGCTCAGTCGGTAGAGCACTTGCCCACGAATGGAAAAGGTCCCGAGTTCGAGTCTCGGTGCGGCACACAGTTTTAATCTGCCGGGAAGTTTCATATCAACGCACACTCCGCTGCAGAGTGAAAATCTCATTCTGCAAACATTCCCCAGGCTGTGGCTAAGCCATGTCTCCGCAATATCCTTTCTTTCAGGAGTGCTAGTTCTGCAAGATTCGCAGGAGAGCTTCTGCAAAGTTTGGAAGGTAGTAGACGAGGTACTGGCAGAAGCAAAGCTGTGAAAACGGGGCGTCAGTCGTGCTTGGGTAGCTCAGTCGGTAGACCACTTGCAGCGAAAGGCAAAGTTCCCGAGTTCGTCTCGGTCCGGCTCACAGTTTTAATCTGCCAGGAAGTTTCATATCAGCGCACACTTCGCTGCAGCGTGAAAATCTCATTTCGGAAAGGCAGATTATTATAACGCAGGGTCAAAGGAAGAAAATTTCGGAAATGACGAAACTGGTCGAATGTTCACTTGCTACTGTCATGAGCATCTACGGAAAGAGGTAGGACAGTTAAAGTACCGCTAATTTCTAAATGATTGGAAGTCCACGACATTTCATAGAACATGGGATTCGGAGGCCTATCTGCTCCACAATGTTGCATAGATAGTGATTTGCGGCATCTCTGCCGAAAGAATGCAGTGATGGTGCACGCACAAATATTGCAGCCCGCCTAGGACGCAGGCTGGTGGGAATAGTATTATTGTATGGAAGACACTCTCCTGTGCTTGCTTGGGACCTGTGGTGGTAATCGAAGACACGCTGACACTTGTGAGTCACCTGCACCACTTCGAGCTTGATTTCTTCCCGGATGGTGACGCCATGTTTCAGTAAAATAATTGTCCATGTCTCGGAGCCAGAACCGTGCTACAGTGGTTTCAGAAGTATTATAGATAACTAACGTTGATGTCTTGGTGACCAAATTCGTCTGGAAGCCATCTGGTTCGTTCTCGGGTACCATCACCGCATACGCAATCAGCGGCCAGTTATTTACGCGAATTACGTAACCTGTGCGTAGACATCTAATGCCACATACCTTACAAAACTCCCACAAACTATGGTACCAATGACGCACAGACAAGTTATTAAGCAGGCAGTCATAATGTTTTAGCTCAGTGTAACTGATCAAGTACAGAAAAGAATCAACAGTAATTACATTAACATACTTGGGATACAGCCGATATCTTTTAAGCAGTCGCTAAGAAAACAGTTTACTTTCACAAATGTTTGAAATGTTCAAAATTTATGAACATGTCTGCAACAATCACAGTTCTTACCATTCTCTTTGGGCAAACTACCACCTGAGAAGCTATAGATTTTAGTGAAGACAAGTTGCAGCCATGGCTACACAGTGTGATATCCCGCTACAGCTGTAACTCAATCCTGCCACGCCAAAGAATTCCTTGTACGAAAAACTGACGACGTAGTGTACAGGTCAAATATACCATGAGATGGTCTCACGTTAGGAAGAAAACGCCGATTTCTGCGGGGATTTGCCTGAGATTGTGAAAGGATGATCAACTTCACTGCATGTGAGAGGCCTTAAAAGAGGAAGGATTTGGAAACTAATCCAGTAAAACATCAAATCTCCGACATCGCTGCGGGTGGAAAAAGATCCTGCAAGAATGGGACCAATGGCGACTGAAGAGAATCGTTCAACGCGAAAATTGCTGCTGATATCACTGCTGGACCATCATCAAGTGTCAGGGTACAAACCATTAAACGACACATTATCTATATGGACTTTCGGAGCCGACGGCCCACTCATGTACCCTTGATGAATGTACGACAAAAAGCTTTACGCTTTGCCTGGGTCCAACAACACCGATCTCGATTCAGATTGTATCGAACGGAAGAACGTGTACAGGTAAGGAGACAGCCTCATGAAGGCATGGACCCAGCATGTCAGTAGGGGAGTGCTCAAGCTGGTTGGAGGTTGTGTAATGGAGTGGGGCGTGTGCAGTTGGAGTGATATGGGACTCCTGATATCCATAGGTACGGGTCTGACAGGAGAAACGTACGTAAGCACCCTGTCTGATCACTTGCATATATTGGTCGATTGTGCTTTCAGGCGGACTTGGGCAATTCCAGCAGGACAACGCGACACTCCACACGTTCAGAATAGCTACAAGGTGGCTCCAGGAACACTCTTCTGAGTTTAAACACATCCGCTGACCACCAAACTCCCCAGACATGAACATTATTGGGCATATCTGAGATGATTTGCAGCGTGTTATTCAGAAGAGATCTGAACCCGCTCGTACTGTTGCGGATTTATGATCAGCCCTGTAGGATTCATGGTGCCATTTCCCTCCGGTACTACTTCAGACACTACTCGAGTCCATACCATGTCGTGTGCGACACTTCTGGGTGCTCACGAGCGCCCTACATGATATTAGACTGGTGTACCAGTTTCATTTGCTCTTCGATGTACATTGTGCTGTGACTCAACGACAGACCCATCTATTACTCAGTGCTATTCGGAGACGTACAGTACAACAGAGACGTACAGTACAATACGATTACGCACTAAGAGTATAGTATTTTCTGGTAGCTGGATTGGAAGGAAGGTCCTACTCCATGGCCTGCGACGTCACCTGACCTGAATCACATTGATTATTTTCTGTGGGCATATCTAAAGTCACTTGTGTCTGGGACTCTAGTGGATATGAAGATAGTTGTCAGAATTGTAGCTGCCTGTGATGTGATTCGAAACAAAAGAGGGACATTTGTCAGGGTGTGTAAGTATCTTGCCGACGTAATGCTTTCATTGGGGTTGATGTCCGTCAGATGCAGTAGAAATAGTACGTTAATTGTGTCAATAATGAAATTTGCAGTTAACTAATGTAAATAAAAAGGTACATAGTAACGTCATTTTACTCCTGTTATCTCCTTACGCTGGCTTCTCCGACCCCAGGCTTCGTGCCGTAAAATTGTTGTTGGAGCATCCTCTATGTCGTCTTAAATTTTGGCACGGTTTTACGGAGACTTCCTGTGTAATGGAACGTCGACAATGAAAATTTTTACAGGACCAGGATCTGAACCCGAGCCCAAATACCCCGCATATCACGAGCGATCGCCATACTATTTCGTTATGCAAGCACGACTCACGGCAAAACCCAAACTTCCACATGTTTTCAACCATGTGTCAACAACCTGCACTCGTACATCCATTATGTACTCGTATATTCCCATACAATGGAGATATTTTACTTGAAAGTCACCCACCCGGCTAGCCGTGCGGTCTGACACACTACTTTCTGGGCGGGAAGGCGTGCCGGCCCCGGCACGAATCCGCCCGGCGGATTAGTGTCGAGGTCCGGTGTGCCGGCCAGTCTGTGGATGGTTTTTAAGGCGGTTTTCCATTTGCCTCGGCGAATGCGGGCTGGTTCCCCTAATTCCGCTTCAGTTACACTATGCCGGCGATTGCTACACATACACTTTCTCCACGTACGCATACACCATGATTACTCTACCACGCAAACATTGGGGTTACGCTCGTCTGGTGTGCGAGGTTCCCGGTAGGGGTCCACTGGGGCCTAACCGCCCAATAACCCTGGGTTGGGTTTGGGGCGGCGGTGTGGTGAGTGGACTGTTGTAGCCTGTTGTGCGGTTGTGTACCACTGAGGCTACGGCGGGGACGAAGCCTCTCCGTCGTTCCTAGGTCCCCAGTTCAATACAATACTTGAAACTCCAGTCGCAGGTTCGAATCCTGCCTCGGTCATGGATATGTGTGATGTCCTTAGGTTGGTTAGGTTTAAGTGGTTCTAAGTTTTAGGGGACTGATGACCTCAGATGTTACGTCCCATAGTGCACAGAGCCATTTGACCCTTTTTGAACTTGAAACTCGATTGCCCGGTGTCGGGGGATAGATACGATGCAAAGTTACTTCGGACAGGCGCGCATGTCTTAAGGATCATTGTAATGTAATTCGTAACTACACAGGCATTGCAATATCATATTTATCCGCCGACATCAGGCAAACAACCTCCAAGTAAAATGCCTCCCATGTACGGGAACTTACATAACGGATTTACAAGTACAGGTCATAGACGCATGGCTGACAGTACATGGAAGTTTGGGTCTGCCCATCGGCCGTGCTCGAATAGCCAAATGGTAAGGCGACCACTCGCAATAAGCGGGAAATCTGGATTCGTGTCCCAGCAGGCACAAATTTTCATTGTTGTAATTCCATATTATCCATCTGCTAATACACGTCTTACAGAGGTACAATTAGTCATGGCAGACTTGGCCTGACTGTTCTAAACCTCGCACGTTCTGAAATAAATTGAGGAGACAAAGAAACTGGCACACCTGCCTAATATCGTTAATGGCCCCTGCAAGCACTCATAAATGCTAGAACACGACGTGCCATGGACTCAAACAATGTCTGAAATAGTGCTAAAGACTACTGACACCACAAATCCTGCAGGGCTGTTCATAAATTCTTAAGAGTACGAGGATGTGGAGATCTCTTCTGAACAGCACGTTGAAAGGTATTCAAAATATGCTCAATAATGTTCATGTCTGGGGAGTTTGGGAGCCAGCGGAAGGGTTTAAACTCTGAACAGTGTTCCAGGAGACACTCTGTAGCAATTCTGGAAGTGTAGGGTGTCGCATTGTCCTGTTGAAATTTTCCGAGAGTCGCAATGCACAATGGACATGAATGGATGCAGGTGATCAGACAGGATCGCCTATCACAGTCGTATCTAGACGCATCAGGGGTCCCATATGACTCAAACTGCACACGCTCCACACCAGTACAGAGCCTCCACCAGCTTGAACAGTCCCCTGCTGACATGCAGGGCCCATGGATTCATGAGGTTTTCTCCATACGCGTACACGTCCATTCGCTCAATACAATCTGAAACGAGACTCGTCCGACCAAGTAACATGTTTCCAGTCATCAGCAGCGCAATATCGGTGTTGACGGGCCCAGGCGAGGCGTGAAGCTTTGTGTCATCAAGGGTACACGAGTGGAACTTTTCTATCGAAAGACCGTATCGATGATCTTCCGTTGTTCGCACACTGACACTTGTTGATGGCGCAGGATTGAAATTTTCAGCAATTTGCACTTCTGTCACGTTGAACGTCTCTTCACTCGTCGTTGGTCGCGTTCTTGTAGGATCTTTTTCAGGCCGCAGTGATGTCGGAGATTAGAAGTTTTGCCGCTTTCGTAATATTTACGGTACATTCGTGGAATGGTCGTATGCTAAATTTCCCACTTCATAGGTACCTCAGAGGTGCTGTTTCCCATCGCTTGTTCTCTATCACACCACGTTTACACTCACCTAAATCTTGGTAAAATGCCATTGAAGCAGCAGTAAGCGTTCTGACAACTGCCACAATGGTTATTGTCTTATATACCTGTTTCCGACCGCAGCACCATATTCTACCTCTTTACGTAACTCCGTATTTTGAATATGCATGCCTATAACATTTTCTTTGGCGCTTCAGTGTATTAGGCATTAGAGAATTTTGAACGGTGCTAAGGTATCTGCGATAATGCGTGGTGCAAGGGTTGCCTGCACTGTACTCCAGCCTGCTGTAAACAGACCACTATCAATTCGCACGTTGTACATACAGTGTTAAGTGTACTAGTATCCCCTGCTGGGGCTTGCTGTAGTGCTGTCGGTGTCAGAAAGAAAGGTATACTGTGACGCACTTCACGTGAGTTTCGGACAGTGTTTTTACTGCTTTAGAGTGGCTTGTGATAATTGCGATTGTTTCTTCTATATGCCTTTCTTCTGTAATGAAGAGAAACTAGGTATGTTGTTAATTTACGGCGAGTGTCACAGAAATGCAACACAGCTGTAGCAGTGTACGCTGAACGCTACCAATACCGATGGCGTCCTTCACTTCCTACCGTTTCCAACGTCTGTACAATCTCATAGAAACAGGCAACTGGGCACTCAGAAAGCGTCAACGTACAAACACAGCAGTTAACAATAACAACTGAATACTTTTCTGACTGCTGTACCGAAAAATACTGAGGCGACAGTACGACAGAATGCACATAGTTCTGCAACAAGCCGTAGTAGTTGCATAGCCATATGTTTCGTCCGTATCATGTCTCATTCCAGCATGAGCTGTACAGGAATGTCTTTGAATTCCGAATTAAATTCGGTCGTTCTGTTGTTCAACGGCTGCAGCCATTTATGCAAGGCACTCTACCCATTCTCATGGATCACCTGGGGTTGGAAACGCGTCTGTCAATGTGCTTCCATCATGACAGATGCTCTGTACACTATTCATGCGTTTCTGAGGAAGTTGTGAGTATAATGTTTCCAAATTGATGGATTGCATGAGGAGGTCCTTTGAGCTAACCAGCTCAGCCCCCGACGTGACGCGGCTTTACTTCTTTCTCTGGGGCACAGTCAAAGTGTAGCGTCTTGTACCCTAGGAAACAAGAAGAGGATGTTGTTATGGGTGGCCAGTGTCCTCTTTCTACAATACAACTGCACACGTGGATTAACACAGTATCTTATTTACATTAATAAATGCTGCTTCTGAACTTGAATAGAGTCCATGAGTTGTGGTACAAGTTCCTCAGTAATAGTCGTCTTGCACACAATATCGGTAATCTTGCTACAGTCACAGCTCTGGTCGCTATGTATTATCGCAGCTGGTGACCCGCTTTGCGACAGACTGGACTGACAGACGCCAAACTGGAGTGTGAGTTAGTGAGTCAGTGAGCCCCCGAGCCCCCCCCCCTTCCCCCTCCATCAGAGGCGGCGGTCTAAATACATGTTGTCGAGAGGGCGTTGGAGGCGTGTGGCTTGTCGGTGTGTCTCTGGCCTCTCTCGTGAAAGGTGTGTTTTATCCATCGCCTACTATCGATCTTCGCGCTACATCTATCCGACCGCAGGGCTGGCGACAGCTTACGCCAGCACAGAAAGAGTGTGTGTAGTATGACCATCAACGACACCAAAATATATACAACAATGCTTTACCACTGCGAATGTAGCAGTATCTGTGGATACACTACAGTCTATGCAAAGCTCACTTGTTTATCTTCTCCACAAGTGCACTGAAGTGAACGGTGGGAACTTTGAATATCTGTTGAAGTGACGTAGTTTCATCAAACCAGACATTATCGGTTATTTGTGAGTGGGTTTCCCGTGCTTAAAGTCGTGTACAAAGTTAATATTTCTGTGGGCTGTATGTGAGCCGTGCACGGCTCCTGTTCATGCCATTTATTGTTTGTCATCTATTACGGTACTGCCGCCTCGTTTTCTTATTCCATTTATTGGCGTCACTAACTTCCTGCCTTACTTGCCCGTGAGCGGCAGCAGAAGCGCGTTTCGATAAGTGCACTGTCGTACCATCTCTAGAGCGACTGATAGTACTTCCGGACCGTCGTTCGTCTGACAGTCAGTTGGAAATGGACCACTAGTGCAGTCGGTGTTGTTTTGGCAGAAGAGCCAACACCGTGTTACGAGAGGAGGCCGAAATGCACGCGTTTTAGCTCACGCAGGGTGGCGTGAGGAGGGAAGGACTATACTGACGTGAGGTCTGGAACATGACAAGGAATGAGAATTCAGAAAGCGGACGTAATTACTTTGATACCTAACATTAATCCATTAATGATGAACGTCGCTCTTGACGGTACATGATTCACAATATTATCTGTTCAGAATACATTCTTGAAGAATATGGCGCCTTGCTAGGTCGTAACAAATGACGTAGCTGAAGGCTATGCTAAACTGTCGTCTCTGCAAATGAGAGCGTATGTAGAGAGTGAACAATCGCTAGCAAAGTCGGCTGTACAACTGGGGCGAGTGCTAGGAAATCTCTCTAGACTAGACCTGCCGTGTGGCGGCGCTCGGTCTGCAATCACTGATAGTGGCGACACGTGGATCCGGCGTATACTAACGAACCGCAGCCGATTTAAAGGCTACCACGTAGCAAGTGTGGTGTCTGGCAGTGACACCACAGTCGGGACGCAGCACAGTGAGCCGGGAATGGAGCGCCGGTGAGGCGTCGACAGCCAGTGCTTGCCGCCCGTTGGCGACGCACACATGAACTGTCCGACGGAGAGAGATTGGAGTGGGACGACCGTTGTTTGGTCGTTCGGTTGGTCGTCTCATCGGCCGACGTATATCTGGTGCTTTCACCGTTTCCGGGCCTGAGTAGTTGGTCGGTTGGCGTGGAGCAGCGAGGAAGTCTCCGTGGCGCATGTCTGGCCGAGGCCGCTGGTGACGTCCACCCGCAGTCGGAGTGTGACGGGCTCTTCCCGTTGCTACGAGGTCCGTAGCTCACCGATCCCGGACACGAAAGTTGAGTCTTTACTTAACCTACCAGCCAGCCCCAGCGGTTCACATTGTGTCGTTTGAATTTCGTTGTGGGCTGTTGGGACATCCCTGTGAGCAACAACGTGTGGTCCCAAGTCGGCGAAATTCTAGCCGCCCTCCTGTTGATTATTTTGAATTGAAGTGCATCAGCGGAATCTTCTGCCTTGTGGCCGTTATCTTTCCGGTTACCTGCCCTGGCCGTTGACGTAAATTCAGGCAGTGTATTTTCTTCGTCGTGTTGTTACTGTGGGACTTAACTTCTGAGGTCATCAGTCCCCTAGAACTTAGAACTACTTAAACCTAACTAACCTAAGCACATCACACACACCAATGTCCGATGCAGGATTCGAACCTGCGACAGTAGCGGTCGCGCGGTTCCATACTGTAGCGCCTAGAACCGCTCGGCCACATCGACCGGCGAATATCGGGCTTTTAACGCTTTATAATATTTATTATGTTAAACTTATAAATGATATGTCAAACGAAAGAGCAACTCAGACAGTTTTACAGAGAACCTTATAAATGTTCAATGTTAGCACCGTTTGTCGCACGGCACACATCAAGTCTATAGCCGAGTTATTTCCAAACGTTGGTGAGTGTGTCTTCAGTGATTGTAGCGACAGCTGCTTCAACCCGGTTTCTTAATTCTGGGAAGTCTACTGGTAGGGGAGGCACGTACACACGGTCCTTGATGAAGCCCCAAAGGAAAAAAATCGCATGGCGTTAGGGTAGGTGAACGTGGAGCCCATGCAAAGCAAGCCCTGTCATTGGGCCCCTTGCGGTCTATACAGCGCTCGGCTATACACTTTATGTGTGCCATGTGACATATGGTGCTCACATTGAACATTTATAAGGTTCTTGGTAAAACTGTTTGAGTTGTTCTTTCATTTGACATATCATTTATAACTGTAAGTTAAGCGTTAAAACCCCGATATTCATTTATAAACTCCCTGTATGTTATTCTTGGATACGTTTGCTCTTATGCTGATTGTGCGATAATTCTCGCACTTCTCAGCTCTTACCGTCTTCGGAATTGCGTGAACGATGCTTTCCCGAAAGTCAGATGATACGTCGCCAGACTCATACATTTGACACACCAATGTGAATAGCCGTTTTGTTGCCACTTCCGTCAATGTTTTTAGAAATTCTGACGGAATGTTATCTATCCCTTCAGCCTTATCAGCCTTATTTGACCTTAAGTCCTCCCAAGCTCTTTTAATTTCTGATTCTCCTCCTTGATCCCACGTCTCTTCTAAGTCGTCTTCTGTTTCTTCTTGTATCACATCAGACAAATCTTCCCCCTCATAGAGGCTTTCGATGTATTATTTCCACCTATTCGCTCTCTCCTCTACACTTACCAGTGGAATTCCCGTTATCACCCTCGATTTTCATATTGCGAAGGAAGTTTTGACTTTCTGTTTGCTGAGTCTGTCCTTCCGGCAATCATTTGTTTTTCGATGTTTTCACATTTTTCCTGCAGCCATATCACCGTACCTTCCCTGCACTTACTATTTATTTCATTCCTCAGCGACCTGCGTTTCTCTATTTCTGAGTTTCCCAGAACATTATTGTACTTTCTCCTTTCATCGATCAATTGTAGTATTTCTTCTGTTACCCATGGTTTCTTCCCAGTAACCTTCTTTATATCTATGTATTCCTTCCCAACTTCTGTGATGGCCGTTCCTCTTCAACTGTACTGCTTACTGAGCTACTCCTTATTGCTGTATCTATATCCTTCGAGAACTTCAACCGTATCTCGTCATTCCTTAGTACTTCCGTATCCCACTTCTTTCCGTATTGGTTCTTCCTGAACAATATCTTAAACTTCAGCCTACTCTTCATCATTACTATATTGTGTTCTGAGCCTGTACCTGCTCCAGGGTGCACCTTAAAATCCAGTATTTGATTTCGGAATCTCTGTCTGACCGTCGTGTAATGTAACTGAAATCTTCCTGTATCACCCGGTCTTTCAAGTATACCGCCACCTCTTGTGATTCTTGAACAGAGTATTCGCTATTAGTACTTGAAATTTATTACAGAACTCAATTAATTTTTCTCCTCTCTCATTCCTTGTTCCAAGCCTATATTCTCCTGGAAATTTTTCTTCCACTCCTTGCCATACAACGTCATTCCAATCCCTCATGACTATTAGATTTTCACCTGCATTTACGTACTGCGTTACCCTTTCAATATCCTAATACACTTTCTCCATCTCTTCATATTTAGCTTGCGACTTCGGCATGTATACCTGAATGATTGTGTCGGTGTTGGTCTGCTGTCGATTCTGATAAGAACAATCCTGTCAATGAGCTGTTGACTGTAACACGCTCTCTGCCCTACCTTCCCATTCATAACGAATCCTACTCCCGATACACCATTTTCTGATGCTGTTGATCTTACCCTATAGTCATCTGATAAGAAATTCTTGTCTTCTTTCCACTTCAGTGTTGCTATAGAAGGATTTTGAAAATTGGGTTGTATGATAAGAGAAAATAGACCAAAACCTTTCTACGCACGTCTTGAAGTAATCTGTATGCATAAGACATTGACTTCAGTAAAATTCCCGGAGAACGTTCCCTTTTAATGCGTAATTTTGATCCAAGAATAATTAAGAACGTTATCTGATCATTTTAGCAGAAATATTAAGGAAAAGGAGATGCCTTCATTGCGCAACGGTAATGAAAAGTAGAGCTTGAATGAATATTTGAAAGAATCCGACATCGCAATTACATCAAGAATGATTCGTAAGTATATGTGTGAATTCACTTATAGGCGGATAATGTGCAATGAACAACACTTTGGAAGGCTACCTCTAACCAGAAAAGAACATGAAACTAAAGTCATGTCAAACATCATGTAGGGCTGCATCAAGCCTCCGAGTCTCGCCAAAACTGATTTACATCGCTGTAAAGGTATGCAAAGAATACAAACTATTTCTGCTGATTGCTTCTTTTCTACCAGCAATTTCGCAGAGGCAAACACACGTAGTCTTGTTCTCAAATCAAATACTGTCTCCAGCGTGAATAGAAGAGTACGTGTGAACAGCTGGAAAATTGTGCTAATTTCTTGTATTACTGAGACAAGAAAATTAATCGAAGATGATTTAGTGAAATTCCTGATTATTGGTAAGAGACAAGAAATAAATTTAGACTGGTCCTGTGACGAACCAGACGGTTTAATTACAATATACATGAGAATTAGGACAAAAGTAATCTCCATGCACTCTAGAATCATCTCAGCAATTATATAGTGTGAATATAATGAATGCCGTACGCTAACCTCACATACGATTATGTGTAATACTGATACTGTGCCGCAAGTATGAGACAAGCTCACTCTCTTTGAACAACGGAAATGAAGTCTGCACTCGACTTAAGGTAGATATAAAGCACTGAAAGCGATGCAAACAAGATACGAGGTGTGGCTAGAAAAAAACCGGACTAGTACTGGTGAAACAATAAAACGAATGCAATAAGGCTGAAAGTCGCGTGGCCTGTCACGTGACTCTCGTTCAGCCTAATGCTCGAGTTTCATCTGCCTCCTGCACTCAGTCTGCCCGTGGCGTCTGTTTTAAGTAGTTGACGTTTTGTCTGTGCGTCGGAAAATATTGAGTGTACAGAAAGAAAAGCGTGTTAACATCAAATTTTGTTTCAAACTAGGAAAATCTGCAAATGAAACGTTTGTAATGTTACAACAAGTGTACGGCGATGATTGTTTATCGCGAACACAAGTGTTTGAGTGGTTTAAACGATTTAAAGATGGCCGCGAAGACACCAGTGATGACACTCGCACTGGCAGACCATTGTCAGCAAAAACTGATGCAAACATTGAAAAAATCGGTAAACTTGTTCGACAAGATCGCCGTTTAACAATCAGAGCAGTGTCTGAATTAACAGGAGTTGACAAGGAAAGTGTTAGGCAGATTCTTCATGTAAGTTTCAACATGAACAAAGTGTGTTCAAAAATGGTTCCAAAGTGTCTCACAATTGAAGAGAAGGAACGCCGAAGAATGATTTGTTCTGACATCCTGGAAAACATTGAAAGTGATCCCACCTTCTTACAAAATGTTATTACTTGAGATGAATCGTGGTTTTTTACTTACGATCCCGAAACTAAACGCCAATCGATGCATTGGAAAACTTCTGGTTCTCCACGACAAAAAAAAGCACGAATGTCAAAATCGAAATTCAAGGCAATGATGATTGTTTTTTTTTGACATCAAAGGGATTGTGCACGTTGATTGGGTACCAGAGGGACAAACAGTGAATCAGCATTACTACATTAGCGTCCTGGCTACCCTACGTGAGCGAGTACGGAGAAAACGGAACGATTTGTGGAGAAAAAAGTCATGGATCCTTCACCAAGACAATGCCCCAGCTCACAGTGCGTTGTCAGTGAAGACGTTTTTGGAAAAACACAACATTCCCATCTTAGATCATCCACCCTACTCACCTGATTTGGCCCCCTGTGATTTTTTTCTTTTCCCTAAAGTCAAGTCAGCTTTGAAAGGAACTAGATTTGAGACTGTTGAAGCAGTAAAAGAAAAAGCGACGGAAGTAATGTATGGACTTACCGAAAATGATCTGCAGCATTGCTATGAACAGTGGAAAATTCGTATGGAGCGGTGTAGAGACCGAGTAGGAGAGTACATTGAAGGAGATAACATGAAATTGTAAATAATTGTAAATAAATGTTTTTTCCAGCATCAGTCCGGTTTTTTTCTAGCCGCACCTCGTATTACATTATGCTGCTTGAGTGTTGCCAGGCCATTATCGTAATCCTTGTGATTTACTGCACATGGGAATGGCCATGAGAACGTTACTTCAAACCAGTTCACAGCGTCCACAGCCGGCCGGGCTGGGCGAGCCGTTCAGGGCGCTACAGCCGGCCGGAGTGGCCGTGCGGTTCTAGGCGCTGCAGTGTGGAGCCGAGCGACCGCTACAGTCACATGTTCGAATCCTGCCTCCGGCATGGATGTGTGTGATGTCCTTAGGTTAGTTAGGTTTAATTAGTTCTAAGTTCTAGGCGACTGATGACCTCAGAAGTTAAGTACCATAGCGCTCAGAGCCATTTGAAGCATTTCAGGGCGCTACAGTCTGGAACCGCGCGACCGCTACGGTCGCAGGTTCGAATCCCGCCTGGGGCATGGATGTGTGTGATGTCCTTAGGTTAGTTAGGTTTTAGTTCTAAGTTCTAGGGGACTGATGACCTCAGAAGTTGTTCTATAGTGCTCAGAGCCGTTTGAACCATAGCGTCCACAAACCTGTTTTGACATGCACGAAGAGCCTGAACGGAAAGCGCCGAAATGCTGCAAACAGAATTTTGTCAGCATTGGGGCATTCTTCGAGTCAACTCTGCCACATGGTCATCTCATTAGGTAACCAACTGGCCTTCCAACGTATCGGCTACACCTGCCAAAGACTGTAGCAGTCAAGTACCTGGGTACAGAAAGTCTTTGCAGTAGTTCAGCGAACCATAACTAGCGTAAAAATGAAAAACCTGAAGGGCAACTTTTAATGAACTGGTTTAAATCTGACTATCTGCAGAATCACAGCGTACAGGAAGTAAAGGGTTGCGGGTGAGGTGGCAGGGCGGAGGGCGGGGGGAGGGGGGGGGGGGAGGCGTCGGCTCCTTTGGTTTGTATGAAGTCAAGATTGCATACGACGCCGTACTGAAGCCGAATAAATGGGAGACGATAACTCCAACAGACAGCCTTACGAAACGGAACTAAGCCAACCTAATACGTGAGAACTTTTACGAAGGGAAACGCTAATGAAATAATTCAATAGGGTTTACATGTAAAAAGCTGTGAACTGCCACTGCTTTTAGTTTTAGAAGACAATGAAGCTTGCAGAATTTTTATTTTACTTCTGAGCTGGCAAATCAACTTCACTACCAACAGAAACAGATATTATGAGACACTGTGGAGGACTTTCAGTGTTCATGTCAGTGCTGGAATTTTCATTCGTGTTTTAAATCTGAAGATAACACATACTCTAGTAGCTGTAGATGTAGGAAGTATGCACCAGACCTCAGCAGTTACGGTGGCTAGGACAGTTGCAAAGTCTAAGAGAAAGAAGAAGGTTCTGCTGTTAGGTAGTTCTCATGGTAGAGGTGTAGGCCAGCAGTTGCAGGAAGTTTTGGGGAGTGAGTACCAGGTCACCAGCATTGTGAAGCCTAATGCAGGATTGGCTCAGGTGACTTTTAACATACGGGGGTTATGTAGGCACTTTACTAAAGAGGATCAGGTAGTGATTGTGGGTGGGGCTGGTAATAGTATTGATAGGGATGGGGACTATGACATAGATGGTGACCTGGAAAAGATAGCCACTCAGACTGGCAACACGAATGTGCATTTCGTGGAACTGTTTCAGCGTCACGATCGGCCTCATCTTAATACAGCCGTCAGGCGTAATAACATGAGACTTGGGGGTGCGCTGATGACAGAAGGCATGAGTCACATTTCAGTGGTGTCGGTGGAGTCTATCAGTAGGACGGGTTTCACTAGACATGGCCTGCGCCTCAACAGGTATGGGAAGGGGAGATTGGCAAAACTTATAGGTGACAGCATAGGTGGGGGTGGTGGGATCACTCATGGGAAAATTCCGGTAGTTGTGGGTGTTGGAGCTGTACCTTTTTTAGATTGAAGTCAGCTGATAGGTATTCCTGCTTAAGGGAAGTCTCTCTAACAAAGAAACCACTTTCTACAAAGCTTGGGTATCCGATTAATGAGGGAATTAGTATATTTCATCAAAATATACAAGGTATTAGAGATAAAGTTAGTGAACTGCTTATAGATGTTGACTCTGAAATTATTGGTATATCTGAACACTTCTTAAATAAGGAGATAATTCAGAGGCTTCCTTTACGAGGATACAGGTTGGCTGGTAGTTTTTCTAGGAGCTATTTGCGGTGTGGGGGAGTAGCCATGTATGTGAAAAACGGTATCCCATTTGAGTCAATTGATGTTTCAAAGTACTGCACTGAAAAGGTGTTTGAATGTTGTGCAGGTGTGGTTAAATTTAGTGGAGCTAAACTTCTTACTGTTATTTTTAGATCCCCAGACTCTGATTTCACAACATTTTTGCTAAAGCTAGAGGAGGTTCTTGGTTCACTTTATAGGAAATACAAAAAGTTAGTTATATGTGCTGACTTCAATATTAATTGTATAAGTGATTGTGCAACGAAAAGGATGCTGGTAGACCTCCTTAATTCATATAATCTTATTCAAACCGTATTCTTTCCAACGAGAGTGCAAGGGAACAGTAGAAAAACCATAGACAATATTTTTGTTCATTCGTCATTATTAGAAGGGCATTCTGTTAGCAAAAAGGTGAATGGCCTTTCAGATCATGATGCACAAATTTTAAGTCTAAAAGATTTTTGTGCTGCAACACATGTTAAATACAGTTACCAACTTTTTAGGAAAGCTGATCCAGTTGCTGTACAGACTTTTGTAAACCTTATCAAGGAACAAGAGTGGCTAGATGTTTATAGTGCTGATACAGTAGACGATAAATATAATGCTTTCCTCAAGACTTTTCTCGTGCTCTTTGAAAGTTACTTTCCGTTAGAACGTTCAAAACAGGGTACTAGCATAAACAGGCAGCCTGGGTGGCTGACTAAAGGGATAAGAATATCTTGTAGAACAAAGTGGCAATTATATCAAAACGTTAGAAACAGTCAAAATCTAAATGCAGCAGCCCATTACAAACAGTATTGTAAGGTGCTTAAAAAAGTTATTAGGAAGGCAAAAAGTATGTGGTATGCAGATAGAATAGCTAAGTCTCAGGATAAAATTAAAACCATATGGTCAGTCGTAAACGAAGTGGCTGGTCTGCAGAGACAGGTCGAGAATATAGAATCAGTGCGTAGTGGGGATGTCCATGTTACTGATAAGTCGCATATATGTACAGTACTTAATAATCACTTTCTGAATATAGCAGGTGAACTAAATAGAAACCTAGTCCCAACAGGGAATCATATAGCACTCTTAGAAAAAAGTGTTCCGAGACTGTTACCTGAAATGCTCCTCCATGATACTGACAAGAAGGAGATTGAGTTAATAATTAAATCACTAAAGACCAAGAACTCTCATGGATATGACGGGGTATCTAGCAGAATACTGAAGTATTGTTCCACGTATGTTAGCTCAGTACTTAGCCATATCTGTAACTTTTCCTTTAGGAGTGGTCAGTTTCCTGACCGATTAAAGTACTCGATAGTGAAGCCACTTTATAAAAAGGGAGACAGGGATAATGTTGACAATTATAGACCTATTTCTATGCCATCGGTGTTTGCTAAAGTTATCGAGAGGGTTGTATATACAAGGTTACTGCAGCATTTAAATTCACATAATTTGCTGTCAAATGTACAGTTTGGTTTTAGAAATGGCTTAACAACTGAAAATGCTATAGTCTCTTTTCTCTGTGAGGTTTTGGACGGATTAAATAAAAGGTTGCGAACGTTAGGTGTTTTCTTTGATTTAACGAAGGCTTTTGACTGTGTTGACCACAAAATATTACTGCAGAAGTTGGAACATTATGGAGTAAGGGGAGTAGCTTACAATTGGTTCGCCTCCTACTTTAAGAACAGAAAGCAGAAGGTAATCCTCCGCAATATTGAGAGTGGTAATGATGTTCAGTCCCAATGGGGCACTGTTAAATGGGGCGTTCCCCAAGGTTCGGTGCTGGGGCCACTGCTGTTCCTTATTTATGTAAATGATATGCCTTGTAGTATTACAGGTGATTCAAAAATATTTCTGTTTGCTGATGACACCACCTTGGTAGTGAAGGATCTTGTGTGTAATATTGAAACATTATCAAATAATGTAGTTCATGATATAAGTTCGTGGCTTGTGGAAAATAATTTGATGCTAAATCACAGTAAGACTCAGTTTTTACAGTTTCTAACCCACAATTCAACAAGAACTGACATTTTAATCAGACAGAATGGGCATGTTATAAGCGAGACGGAACAGTTCAAGTTCCTAGGCGTACGGATAGATAGTAAGCTGTTGTGGAAAGCCCATGTTCAGGATCTTGTTCAGAAACTAAATGCCGCTTTATTTACCATTAGAACAGTATCTGAAATAAGTGACATTTCAACACGAAAAGTAGTATACTTCGCATATTTTCATACGCTTATGTCATATGGTATTATTTTTTGGGGTAATTCTTCTGATTCAAAAATGGTATTTTTGGCTCAAAAACGGGCTGTTCGAGCTATGTATGGTGTAAGTTCGAAAACCTCTTGTCGACCCCTATTCAATAGTCTGGGAATTTTGACATTGCCCTCACAGTATGTATTTTCTGTAATGTCGTTTGTTGTAAGCAATATTAGCATATTCCCAAGAGTTAGCAGCTTTCACTCAGTTAATACTAGGCAGAAATCAAATCTGCATGTGGAATGCACTTCCTTGACTCTTGTGCAGAAAGGAGTGCAGTATTCTGCTGCATCCATTTTCAATAAGATACCACAAGAACTCAAAAATCTTAGCAGTAGCCCAAACACTTTTAAGTCTAAACTGAAGAGTTTCCTCATGGCTCACTCCTTCTATTCTGTCGAGGAGCTCCTGGAAGAGATAAAAAAATTAAGCAAATTCCAGTGTTACATTCTTGATTTTCTTTATTTAAACTAACGACTTGTTTCATTTTATCTGTTTCTACAATCGTGTTATAATTTCATGTATTGACTCGTTCCATGACCATGGAGACTTCTCTTAAATGTGGTCCCACGGAACAATAAATAAATAAATAAATAAATAAATAAACATATTACTTTAAATGAAAGCAGTAGGTTGCATTAACGTATAATTTATACAAATATTTAAATTATGTCCAGATCTTTAAGTTCACTGTAACAAATTATACAATATGAATCCTATTCACATTCGTAAATGACGAAGCAAAGAAGGGAAAGCATAAAGGTGGAAGGAGTATATAGAGGGTCTATACAAGGGTGACGTACTTGACGACAATATTTTGGAAATGGAAGAGGATGTAGATGAAGATGAAATGGGAGATATGATACTGCGTGAAGAGTTTGACAGGCACTGAAAGACCTGAGTCGAAACAAGGACCCCGGAGTAGACAACATTCCATTAGAACTACAGATGGCCTTGGGAGAGCCAGTCCTGAGAAAACTCTACCATCTGGTGAGCAAGATGTATGAGACAGGTGAAATACGCTCAGACTTCAAGAAGAATATAATAATTTCAATCCCAAAGAAAGCAGGTGTTGACAGATGTGAAAATTACTGAACTATCAGTTTAATAAGTCACAGCTGCAAAATACTAACGCGAATTCTTTAGAGACGAATGGAAAAACTGATAGAAGCAGATCTCGGGGAAGATCAGTTTGGATTCCATAGAAATGTTGGAACACGTGAGGCAATATTGACCCTACGACTTATCTTAGAAGAAAGATTAAGGAAAGGCAAACCTACGTTTCTAGGATTTGTAGACTTAGAGAAAGCTTTTGACAATGTTGACTGGAATACTCTCTTTCAAATTCTGAAGGTGGCAGGGGTAAAATACAGGGAGCGAAAGGCTATTTACAATTTGTACAGAAACCAGAAGGCAGTTATAAGAGTCGAGGGGTATGAAAGGGAAGCAGTGGTTGGGAAGGGAGTGAGACAGGGTTGTAGCCTATCCCTGATGTTATTCAATCTGTATATTGACCAAGCAATAAAGGAAACAAAAGAAAAGTTCGGAGTAGGAATTAAAATCCATGGAGAAGAAATAAAAACTTTGAGGTTCGCCGATGACATTATAATTCTGTCAGAGACAGCAAACTACTTGGAGGAGCAGTTGAACGGAATGGATAGTGTCTTGAAGGGAGGGTATAAGATGAACATCAACAAAAGCAAAACAAGGATAATGGGATGTAGTCGAATTAAGTCGGGTGATGCTGAGGGAATTAGATTAGGAAATGAGACACTTAAAGTAGTAAAGGAGTTTTGTTATTTGGGGAGCAAAATAACTGATGATGGTCGAAGTAGAGAGGATATAAAATGTAGACTGGCAATGGCAAGGAAAGCGTTTCTGAAGAAGAAAAATTAGTTAACATCGAGCATAGATTTAAGTGTCATGAAGTCGTTTCTGAAAGTATTTGTATGGAGTGTAGCCATGTATGGAAGTGAAACGTGGACAATAAATAGTTTAGACAAAAAGAGAATAGAAGATTTCGAAATGTGGTGCTACAGAAGAATGCTGAAGATTAGATGGATAGACTACATAACTAATGAGGAGGTACTGAATAGAATTGGGGAGAAGAGGAGCTTGTGGCACAACTTGACTAGAAGAAGGGATCGGTTGGTAGGACATGTTTTGAGACATCGAGGGATCACCAATTTAGTATTGGAGGGCAGCGTGGAGGGTAAAAATCGTAGAGGGAGACCAAGACATGAATACACTAAGCAGATTCAGAAGGATGTAGGCTGCAGTAGGTACTGGGAGATGAAGAAGCTTGCACAGGATAGAGTAGCATGGAGAGCTGCATCAAACCAGTCTCAGGACCGAAGACCACAACAACAACAACGACAACAACAAATGACGATTGAAAAGTGTCGTAAATAAATTTTTGTCAAGTTTTGTCCATAATATGAGATGTGTTTCAGCTTTTCCATTACATAACTGTTAATGTTGAAATACCTTCCCCCCTCTTTTTCCTCCAGCAGTCAGTAAAACAAAAATTAGCGGTCGCTAACTGGAGAAACGTGCGTGTACATGCATCAACCGCTCACCTGTCTCAGCTGCAGGCTATTTACATATGGCCCACGCAGGCAGCGAGCTCAGATAAAATATTTTAACTTCTATTTTCTCCATACTGTAGCGCTGTATGGCTTTCGTTGTAACTTAAGGAACAATTTCGGTATGTTAGCTGCATTTAGTACACAGCAACGTATCACCTAAAATGAACCGAACGCAAAGTAGCCAGTGTTACAGAGTACTTGTAAATTATCACACTAACTATGACCTATATCGGAAAAAAACAGACACTTCTTCATCATGATGTGATATGAGACTATAAAATAGGAGAGAAGTAAATTGTGTGCGCCTATTGCTTTCCTCAAATGAGAGATACTATATTAAGATCTGAAGGAAACAGACAAAGACGTCGTGCGAACTAAATTTTTGCTCACGCTTTCCAGCAGAATTCCCATTGGCTGGTTCAAATGGCTCTGAGCACTATGGGACTTAACATCTTAGGTCATCAGTCCCCTAGAACTTAGAACTACTTAAACCTAACTAACCTAAGGACATCACACACATCCAGGCCCGAGGCAGGATTCGAACCTGCGACCGTAGCAGTCCCGCGGTTCCGGACTGCAGCGCCTAGAACCGCACGGTCACCGCGCCGGCAGAATTCCCATTCTGCACACTCTTTGTTCCACGGCAGAGTCAGCAAAGAAACGAGCATGTGGAAAGAAAACTTATAGTATACGTGTTAAGACATGAGGAAATACCTTTCATGATACTAGGGGGCAAAAACTGTAAAGGAGGACATAGCCATGGTTATATGGTTGTACGTGGCACTCTGAAATCAAAAGTTTGGATGAAGGCGATCAATCCAAAAGTAAAAGGGAAAGTCGAAGAATAAAGGGACTTTCGAAGTTTCTATTCGTAGGGATTCCTAACACTGCTAGTATTCAGAACTGAAGTACTGTAGTCTGCTACAATTCTATACAACGTGTCACTCTCATTCCCGTGTTAGTTTGTAGGAGACCCCGAAACATGGGAGCTCCATTGTCGATCTTACACAAGGAGGGAATGAGAGCAATGATTCGTTTTTTGTTTGCTCGAGTTGTTAAGTCTGCAACAATTAGTAGTAGAATCCAAGGGCAGTATGGTGACAGCTATTTATCGCGAAGCAAGGTCTACGACTGGACTGAGCTCTTCAAACTTGGATGACCTTCTTTATGTGACGAGAAAAGATCTGGCAGGCCATTGATATGAACAACTGAGGATAATTTGGTAGTCGTTGAGGGAATCGTGATGGAAAACAGTCGAATGACAGTGGACGAACCGCCAGTACCTTACATACTCATGATTCAGCGTATTCCATCTTACACGACAAGCTAAATTTTCGGAAAATGTGTGCAAGGTGGATACTGAGAGAATTGGCAGGGCAGCATAAGGCGCAAAGGATGGAGAGCTCTTGTAAACATTTGACCCGTAACCATCGCGAGGGAGATGGATTTTTACGGAAAGTTGTTACTGTAGACGAAACGTGGGTGAGTCATCACGAACCGGAATGTAAGGCTGCGAGCATGGATTGGAAACACCAGTCATCACCAGACGTTAAGCAAATTAAACATCAACTATCATCTGGTAAGATTATGCTAATACTGTTCTAGGACATGGAAGATAAGATAGCTGTTAATTTCACATTTAGAAGCGAAACTGTGAATAGTGAGAACTGTTGTGACATGTTGCAAACTAAGCTGAAACCTGCAATCAGATCCAAACGTCGCTTAAAACTGCGATAAAGTATAACCCTGCAGCAAGATAACGCTCTGCTACATTCCGCCAAACACACGGCTGAAACAGTAATAGATTTGGGATTCGAATTGCTGCTGGAACACCCGCCATACAGTCCAGACCTGGCTCCAAGCGATTTCCTTGCGTTTGGACCAATGAAGAAAGCGCTCAGGGCAGAATATTTGTAACCGATGCAGAAGCCGTCTATGGGGTACAAAATTAGTTACAGGTGTAACTAAAAAACTTTATTTTCAATGGAATCAAAAAACTTGTGAAATGTTGCACAAAGTGCGTTGAAGTGCAGGGAGGTTGTGTAGAAAAATAACGTATGTTCCAGTTTTCTGCCATTAGAATATTAGAATAAATATTCCTTCTCTTTAGAGTCCCTTAGATTTGTTACCTATACTCGTAAATAAACACATACGTAATAGGCTATTATAGTGGATATAGTTACTGCATTTAGTGAGTCAGATATCAGAGAGGTGTCAAAATAGAGGACAAGATAAGAAAAATGAGCTGCGGCCTTTTCTAAGGAACCATGCTGGTATATGCCAGCAGTGTTTTGGGAGAGGGACGGTACTATTACAAGTGTTTCATTAGCTTGTTACGCCATTAGTGGCTTATTGAGACCATAGATCTGGGACGTCTGATTCATTACCGTAGAACGCCGGCAATAACGGCTAAAGGCGGCGCAGGACAAAAGACGCAGGCGGCGGACCTCCCACCCTCCCTCTGGAGACGGCGCCCCCCCCCCCTCCCACGCTTTGAAGACGCTCCGCCTCCTCCCCCGTCTGCACAGACGCCTCCGTAATTACCAGAGGCCATTCATCGGCCGGCGACAGCCAATCGCGTCTCGAGTGCTGGCGGTCGGGATGAGACGCCGGTCGATAACGATATCGACACCGCGAAAGGGCCGAGAAAGGCGTTAACGAAGGAACTCTGAGCAGCCAGATCGGAATTGTGGAGCACGGCTACTTAAGGATTCGGATTAAATTCATAAGGAAGAGGGACCTCGGCCTATTATCTTCGGTGTCGTTTATCGGCGGAGGCCATAGCGTTCCTCTGTCTTTCTGCCGGTATTGTCAGACACTCTCTGAGGGCCTGTTTCACCGCCGTTAAGTGGCTGCCAGCACCCGCTTCGTTCAAAGTAACGTATCCATATAAACAAAAATCAAATACTGTTCGTTAGTCAGTGCATAAACTGAGAACGGCTGGAGCGCTTCGCCTAATTTAAGAAAAAAACTGCTATTTAATAGTCTCCGAATCAGGTTTTTAGAGAAAGAAAAATTGGAAACGTAGCCTGAAAAATTGGAGAATTCGGGAATATCCGAAAGCGCTTTTTTCCATGGCTTTTTGTGAACTCAGTACTGTAACTGAAGATTCGAACGAAGGGTTCGCTTATCTTTTCCGTTCTGGAAAAATTTTTCGGGAAAGAACGAATTAGGGGCTGTTACAAACCAAAGGCGAAAAATTCAGGCAAATTTTTAAAAAATTATAAGTTTTCGATGCTCTCTCGATCATAACTAGCTATAGAGGCTACTTATTTCGTTTATTCTGTTTTTGTTAAGTCTGTCATGCTCCCGTGATGGAAATAAGTCAGCAGAATGTTCTCAATGGAATAAAAATAAGACGATCTGGAGAAAAAAATCTGAAAGGACTTATTCCAGGAGAAAATAAAATAAAATAAAATTTGCTTTCGTGTTGTTCCGCGATCTGTAAGACAAATGTAGTTATTTTATTTCCGTCCCAATTTCAATTTCTTTTGCTACTACGTGCGCAAACCTCGTTTTCCAGCTGATAGTTGAATTCTGGACGAACGCAGTTGAAAGGTAGTGACGAAAATTTGATCATTTGTTTATTGTCTGTCGAACAGTGGTTCTGATGTGAGTTCATCGCAAACGTTTCGTGAAATGAATTAGGCATTCAACGTTTTCTCTCACATAAATTAACAGATTAACTTCTGAAAGGCTGGGAGTTTTGAAGCCAAGCTCGGTTATACAGTAACAAAAAATTGAATAAGTTGTCCATTTTTAGTTCAATTCTGATTATTTGCATCGCACATTGTGTTGGAATCGATATGACTGAATGGAATTGACACAGTTTAACCCCACTGCGAGGCCGCCAATACAACGGGGCAATTTAGGTTGCTGAACTCGCAATGCATTTTCGATATAATCGAACTGTAGAGCAAAACGAAGAGCGGTATGAAATGGTTGAAATGGCTCTGAACAGTATGGGACTTAACATCTGAGGTCATCAGTCCCCTGTAACTTAGAACTACTTACACTTAACTAACCTAAGGACATCACACACATCCATGCCCGAGGCAGCATTCGAACCTGCGACCGTAGCGATCGCACGGTTCCAGACTGAATCGCCTAGAACCGCTCGGAGCGGTATGAAATTGAAATCAATCGATTATTATAAACACATTCATCAAGTACACAACAAAACAGAAGAAAATGCAAAGAACGATGACATGCTTCGATTTGAGACATCATCGGCCGGTGGAAACCAATCGCGTGCGAATGAATTTGAATAATCGTGCAAGAAGACAAATGAATGTTGTGTTGAACACTCATCGAGCTGCAGTCCGTTACAACGTGGCAGCTGGCTACAGCGCACAACAATCCATTGCTATTGGATCGATTATCGTTGTGTGGCCACAATGAAAAGCACTGAAATACAGAAATGAAACCCTGGGTTGTGTTACGCTAGTGGTAAAGTCAAATTTCGTTTATTGGTTACGGCAGTAGGAGCAGATTCCGAACATTTCCTTACAAAAATCCAGAAATATAAGAGTTGCTTCCAAAAGACTTTATTTGGGGCAACAAATGTGGTTCGCGACAATTTCATGCTCACTTTCAAGGTAATTGAAACAGAATCTTGTTTCACTCCATTCGACATTTCCAACAGAGGTGTACACATTCCCCTATTAAATTGACCATACTCGCCCGTTCGGCAGGCTGGTAAGCTGCTGCCCGTTACCAGCAGAAAGGAAAGGCTGCTTTATTCCCACATAAGCCACGCCCAACCCAACTCAGCTACAGCAATCTTGCTTACCTGATCGTCCTGCCGCGGCCCTGCGCTACATAGTAGTTTATTCTGTACGCTTTCATTCCACTGTTATGACACTGATTTGGAGACTGACGAAAAGCCTTTTTTTTAACCTTAGTACCACATGACGAGGCTCTATGTAATGTATATTCACATTAGTTCGTATAGTCAACAAAATTTTGGATTTAATTTGTCCTTTTTTCCTTTTCGACGTATTTCTGGCTTATTTATTTATTTCGATATGAACGGTTTTCTCTGGGACTTCACCCTCTTTCTGCTACTGCTGGTTATTCTCTATCCGAGCCATCATGAGGCCACCTCAAATACATGATTTCTGTAGTAAGCAGAACCATATCGGGAAGCCGAGATCGTTTGCACTTAAGAATCTCAACACGTCTATTACGCTGCAATGTCAACTAAAGTAAGGCGTAGGAAGTGCATTTCCTGTAACATAATTTTGATTCAACTAAATATGACCATATTTATACCAGTTTTAATTAATTTCTCCAGATATGTATTATGAGTTCGCTGAATTCTTTTAAATGGCCAAGACAATTCATTCAAAATTTTTCAGATGCATTTTAGCAAATAGTTCGTTTCTTATATCACGTTAATCTATAAAGTTATGCATGAAAGAAGAAGTTTTTCTTTCATAATGAGCTTTCTTCGCACTCCGTTGAATACCAGCAGAATACGTTTTTTAATATCCACTGAGCCATAATTTTTTTCCTATTTTAATCATCGTTTGCCCTAAGTGTAGATGGGCTATATATTGCTAAATGGTCTCGAGTCCTTAGCGCACATTTCAGCACACTTCTCAGCCATTAATCTCGTGTGATATTTCAAAATATTTGTGGAGTGAGGAAACTGCTGGTCATATTTAAAAACATGTCGTTATATACTCGAGGTTCACGAATGAAGCTTTAGTAACTGTATAGACAATTTGCATTGCGAAACACCTTCCGATTTTTTAGAAACAGACTCATAAGTACACAAACAATTTTTCCTTGTTTCCTTCTCTGTTCGGTGAATGGTACATATTTTCCAATGTTTGGTTCTTCTCAGTCGCCTTTAAGTTTGGTCGTTCATTTTGCTGCTCCCACCGCTATGACAAACGAATTGCATTGAAACTGTAACGTTGGACTGATAGTGCGACCTGTTGTCAGATGCAGCAGGCTGAAACGGTGCGAACTAACATGATAAAGATGTTCGGGATCACAAGCGTTTCCTCTTCGTCGAAATCTCTTGGCTCAAACTCTTCTAGGGGTTGAACCACACGTCTCGTATTACACGCCCTGATTCTCAGTCAAGAAGATAAACATACCTCTGTCTTCCTAGATAAGCATTATTAAGTTTCATTTTCCAAATATCTCCGACCTCCCTGAGCGCAAATTGGCGTGACCATAATTTATAATTTGGAAATCACAACTAACATAAAACCATACAAAAACTTAAGCCTAAAACATATATACACATAAATAAATGCCTTACAGACCCCAAAAACCTAATTTATATGCATACCATGCACTGATTTTGACTTCATACCGTTCACCAAGTAATCGAGTTCTCTGACCACCTCGCACCCAAATGGGCGTCTAGAAGTATCTCTTCATAACTGCACAGATCTTGTGCCAAAAAAATCCTTATGCCACGAAACAACAAACACACTACAGTAAATACTGAAATAAAACATTGTAAATTACTCTTATTTCTTAAACTTCTTTCCCCTTCTCTTCCATCTCTAGAGTACACATATCCTGTTCGATCGACCCCTCAATTTCGTACTCATCCCAAAATAATTCAATAAATGCTTCTTTTTCCCCAACTTCATTTTTTCTCCCTTCTAGACCTCTCGCTATCTTAAACTTCTCTCGAGTCCACAAATGAGGTAATAACTGTCGTAATGTTCCACCGTATCATCGCCAATCAATTACAGTAAAATCACAGTCCTCCTTAAGATACCATTATGTCCAAATATCACTATCTATATTAGAATCAAACTCACTGTATTCTCCCTTATAATTATCGACATTAATAGCTACAACATCATTATCATGAAATAAAACATTACTTTCTACTTCCACGTCATTACAAATATTTTCACAAACAGCACTTTCAACAGCCGCTGATACATCATACAACTCGCTACATAAAACCTCATTTACTTGCGTCGATAAATCACCAATATAAGAACCGTTCATAAGTTCACCATCTTCTGCCGTTACATTACTTAAATTATAGCTAGAGCGTCGTGCAATTTCAGAATCACCAGTACCATTAAATTCCGCTGCGTTTTGATTTAAACTTGAGCATAATACCTTTTCCTCTCCTACGCGCTCCTGCATCACATTCATTTCAGATCGCACATCGAATTCAGATCCACATTCATTCTCAAACAAACATTCAAAATCCACAGATCCGTCCAGAATTTCGGGTTCACCTCCCTTAATAGATAGATAAGCACAGATTCCTTCCTCTGAAGTATCAATACCAGAAGCTTCAATTTTCGTAACTTCAGCACATAAAACCTCATTACTACCTTCCTTCAAAAATAATTCACCAATATCCGCCAATGCACACACAAATTCATCAACAGCTGACGAGACTAATACTACGCCGCCCTTATTAACCTCCTTAACAACTTTCGCTAATAAGTGCTACCAACATACTATGCGCAAGCGTGAAATTGACAAACTATCTGAACTACGTCAGACTGTTTTCAATAATTTGTAAGACTATATTAATGCTGATTAGTGGGTTAAACACAACACGTAAATATAAGACATAAATGAAAGAAGAAATGCTAATTAGCATGAACTGTACTAATAAAAATGAATTTCACCTTTTCGAGATAACATAACTGTTTTAGTAAGACAAACAGCATCGTCTGCCACCACCTCGTGGGAACATAAATAAAGGGAGGGAAATGAGTTAGGCGTCCTTCCTCTTCCGTAACATCAAGCATCGTTGCGCATTCGGCCGCGAAACGGTCTGTGTCAACGTTCAGACCAGTCATATTGGATTACCATTGCTGACCTACCGTGAAAGTGTACAAATTTAGCGATGCATGAAGATTCATAACGAAATTCAGTTAAAAATCATTTAGTGCCACACTTAAGTCAATTCAATTATTGACAGAAGCGGAAAAAGTAGCCAGCAACAAGTATGAAATTCTACAAGTTCCATATTGACATCCACAGGGCGCCAGTACAGAATAAAGGTAGCAATAAAACGTGATGGATAAGTCGACTAATTCGCAACATAAATGTCAATGTAAGCAGCAATTTCTGTTGGAACGTGCTTCCTGGACCAAATAACATACATTTCCTACGTTTTCAGTGCGAATCATGTAGCAAATGTAATTTAAAGCACATAAAAATATCCAGTGGATTTACTAACATAATTATGAACCACTCAGGAACGTAAATCGATAGTCACATAGTTGCCATTGTCCATTAGATTATCAGCAGGAAGAAAACGTTCGCTCAGCTGTGCTGAGATAGTTTGCACTGACGGAGCTCGCGCTTCGAAGACGCCACAGCATCGTCTGCCACCACTTCGTGGGAAATGAAATATCTAAAGTGTACGCCAATGTGTTGCATTCGCACATCTGTGTGGCGCCAAAGTATGGTTATGGAAAATACGTATGCTCAGATTGCGAATCTAACATCATAAATAAAGTGAGGGAAATGAGTTGGGCGTCCTTCCTCTTCCGTAACATCAAATATATTTTAGTTATTCTGTCTTAAATGAACTGCGCAGAAAATCATTCACCAGAAGTGAATATCTTTTTAGCAACATCAGATGATATTAACAGCTTGCCGGCGTGGGTTTGCCGTGCGTTCAACGGCGTCTATCGCGGACCGCGCGGCTGCTTGGGTCGTCAGTTCGAATCCTTCCCCGGGCATGGACGTGTGTTAGGTTAGGTAGGTTGAAGTAGTTCTAGGTCTAGGGGACTGATGACCTAAGCAGTTTGGTTTCATAGTTCTGGGAGCCGTTTTTTGACATTTCGAGTAAATTTTCTTTACATAAACGGCCTTATGTTTCGACGGTCAAGAAAGTGAGACTAGTAGGGTTCCGTTTTTACCGGTTTAGGTGACGAAATCCTAACAACGAAAATGGTTACAACTGTTGCCGAAGATGAGGGCCGAATAACTAATACCCCATACTCTTTATTCGAAATGTTCTAGTTGCAGTCGATACATCAGCATATTAATCATAGCTACTGTTTCGATCCAAATCACGTTTACAGGAATGCAAATAAAATCCATTTGCCTATTCACGTGGTAATTCAGATCCCAGCATTAATGCCACCGCGTTTTAGAAGTGCGAGCATTCCCATTGCCAGCTAGCTTAAGAAATACTTCGGCCAATGAACGTTTTCTGGCTGTGGCGAGTCTAATGGAGAATTCGAAACATGTAGCCGTTTATTTCCTCGGGTCGTGCAGAATTATCCTACTAAATTTACTCTCTAATAAGAGTATTTAGTTAAACATCCCGAACGATTTTCACATAAGCGGTGACATGAAGGTAGGAAATTCATGTTTTTGAGTCCAGAAAGCTCTATGCAACAGAAAATGCCGATCAATTTGTCATTTTCAATGCGAAATTGCCGGCTTATTCATGTCTGGCGTAATAATAGAGGGCTGTTTGTCTGGATGTCCGCTAGCGTAGTGGAAGGTGTTTGCTACTGCAAGGAAGGTGTGGTTTGTTTTCGGTTCTAATCTCGATGGAGGCAGATAGAATATCAGTAAAGTAATTTTAAGAAATTCTCGCGCCCCCAATACGCTTTATTGCTACCTTTTTTCTGTACTGGCACCCTGTGGATGCCAATATGGAACTCTTGTAGAATTTCATACTTGTTACTGGCTACTTTTTCCGCTTCTGTCAGTAACTGAATTGATTTAAGTGTGGCACTGAATGATTTTTAACTGAATTTCGTTATGAATCTTCATGCATCGCTAAATTAGCACACGTTCATGGTAGGTCAGCAACGGTAATCCAGAATGACTGGTCTGAACGTTGACACAGACCGTTTCGGGGCCGAAAGCGCAACGATCTGGGGTACTTTGTCTTACTAAAACAGTTATGTTATCGCGATAAGCTGAAATTCATTTTTATTAGTACAGTTCATGCTAATTAGCGTTTCTTCTTTCATTTATGTCTTATATTTACGTGTTATGTTTAACCCACTAATCAGCATTAATATAGTCTTACAAATTATTGGAAACAGTCTGACATAGTTCAGATAGTTTGTCAAATTCACGCCTGTGCATAGTATGTTGGTAGCACTTAGTTGCCTTGCCTGTTATGCTGTGTAGCAGACTTTAAAGCTGTGCGGATCAGCATAACGATAAGGTGAGGGGTCTCGCTCGTTTTGTCCACGACTGTACATGAATGGAGTCACGGTAAATCTTAAAATTCCTGTGCCACACTGCCACTGCAGGCTATTAGAAATGGCGTAGCCCAAGCATAAAGTGGTGTGTCGTATGGTAATTCGGTTCCTGCATCTAAAAGGGAACTACGATGCCAGAATCAATGTTAAGATAGTGGAAGGGCACGCAACACTACCACTTATATGACGCGGTGGCTAGGTGGCGATGACGCTTCCGGTGTGCTCAAGAAAAGTGTGAATGACGAAGAAGTGGTGACTATTTTTAGGAGTGCATTGTAGCCACCGTCATATCAAAATCGAGATAGTAGAAGAAGTAAAAGTTGGTCGTAGATCACTTTCCAATGCTCGCACGACATTTTGAACTATGACGTCACACGTCGCCACCTGCTGGGTTCTGCGAAACCTCACACCAATTCCACAGCTGTTCGCTTCCATGCAGCTTATTTGGGCTGTCAAGTTTTGCCTCACTTTCATTATTTTCCTGACGTGACACACAATGACGTTTTCCTCGTATGGAGAATACATTGCGTGGCAGACATTTCCAGAATGATGATGAAGTGATTTCCAAAAGACGGCTTCCACAACCAATGTCTTCATCAGGTCATGCACAAGTGCGAAAATAAGTCGCATGAGGAGTAACTTGCAGAGAAAGGCTAAAGCCCCGTTCCTTACTCGCAGCTTGATTTTTACCGAGATGATAATTAACTTACACCATTCAACAATTAGAATTCTACTAACACTTTTGGATCTCTGTTTCCTTAAATATTTTAGGGGCTACAGATTGCACTCGTCAAACATAGATAACTTTTTAAGCATTGTCTGACACCATCACACATAATTTCATAAGCAACTATCGATTACAGGCATTAACTGTCATCTTCATATCAAAGAAGCACTACTTCTCTCATAACTATTTGGAGAAAGCTACGAGGTTAATGTGCTTGAGAGTGAAATAATGAATACGCCGAAGGTGGCACAAGGGAATTACGCCGAGGGAGAATATGCTTGAAAACGTTTATAAAGTGCAGACAAATCTAAAACACGAAGCTTTCATAAAGTTCAGTCTCAAATATTTATTTATCGAAACAAACGCCATTGTTTTGGCCATCTAAGAACAAATTGACTTCAACGAGTTAATTATATTTTCGTGAAAAAAGTACATAATTCTGAAGGCCAGTGACTCCTTCCACGTAATTTTGTGATGAAACACGTATGAAACCAAACGGTCATCTTCGATCGATAGAACTTTGGGTCCAAGCACTTCGAGTAAGACTTTCTCTCTACCACAGTCAGTAACAAACATACGCTTGGATAAGGACCAGCCACAGTCAAGGTTCAGAAGGTATGGTAACAGTCTGGTGGGATGTCAATAGTTTGCAAAAGAAAATAAATCGGAACCCACTGGCCTGTCATGGTAATTATGTCCAGTCGCCTGCCAGGAAGGCCGCTTCGGAGGTTCTTGGTTGCTGAGACTGACACAGACAGTAGTGACGGCATAGCGCTGGTTCCGAGTGAGTTCCTGGTAGATGAAATACGAGTAGATTTGGCGCCTGGCCCGGGAAGCTCACTCGGAGTGAAGTGGCGTCTCAGGGTCCATGTAATGCTCAAGTACAGTTCTCGATGCCAGGATACTGTCAGTCCTACTTCCTGTCCGTGGCCGGCGTAAGAAAGAGTTCCGTGAGACCAGTTATCTCCACTGGCGCTTAGGTTGTCGCTGGCGGTCGTCTGTTGCGTCGCTCCCCTCGAGTGTCGTCTGCTAGGAAGTTGGCTCGCTGCTTCACTTGGATGTAATGTGTGTTGCCTGCAGAGTAGGCGTAAGCCCAAGCTACTGTACAATTACTGCTTCTCGTAAGGCCTGAAGACGGCCAATATCTACCAAAACCGACAATTTCTTGTTTAAATTTTGTCTCAAAGCTTATCATGGTGTCAGGTGGAGATAAACCCATGACATTATGGAGATGAATCCATGACAATTCAATAAGTGTTCTTTTCTTTTGTAGCAGTCTATTTTTGTGTTTGTCTACAGAATGATAACTGGTTTTCATCGTATCCTGAATATCTCCAGATGTGTTAAAACAAATGAAGTCTGATCTTACAGAAACGTACATATCATAATACTGGACACATTATCTACTGTAGTTTCAGAGGAACCCAGTTTTTAGATGCTGTGTACAGCCTCCACAAGTCAGTAACACACATAAACGATAATGTCGTAGTAGGAGAGGCTGTCCTCGATAGGTAGTACATTATGATGATAAATCCATAACAAAACAAAGACAGAATTATGGTCAACACGTAAAAGTAAAGCTACAAAGAAGGAGAATATCGCAGTTCACATACTGAACACATTTTCTTCGGTCTTGTATCTTCAACGTGCGTCTTTTTGCGAGTACTTCATCATAGGCTGTGGTTCCTATGGCATAGAAACACGTACAACGTACAGTTCAACTCTGCTGTTTAATTCGGCTGACCTTGCGTTTTTACCAGAACGCGAAGAATTTATGAAGTACTTCAACTACGGCACGTCCCCATCACGACCAGAAAACGAAGTGTTTAATGTGAAGCGAAGTGCACTTAAATACTGCGTGTGTGTGTTTGTGTGTGTGTGTGTGTGTGTGTGTGTGTGTGTGTGTGTGTGTGTGTGTGTGCCAAGTCATGGCAGATGATGGTTGGAGATTCCTATAGCAAGCAGAATTCCACCAATGTGAGTGTATAGCTGGCCCCTGTTTTGATCAGAACCGAGATGGAATCTTCCTACAAGTTAGCCAGGGGCATGAAAATTTCGTAGTAAGTCAGCTGAACTGGTACCCAAACAAAATAAGTTTCGAAACTAGTCGGCTGAAAAAGTGTTTAATGTGACATCCTGTACCGAACAGCCGATTCCCGCAACCATCTCTGTAAGGATGGGCATACAGAGGAATGAGGTTACTGTGGCAGAGGTTGCCGCGCAGTTACGCAGTGTGTTGGACAGTCTTTTACAGTTGATCCCGGAATGTACTTTGGGACGTATGTCCAACCTTACCCTATGGTGCCTGCATCTCTTTCTGGGGTGCTTGATAGTATCGACTTATTGTAAGGCATAGGACCTTCGCGTACCCTGGTTAATAGGATTCATGTATAGATTAACCATTTATTGAATAGGCTTTGTGATCCAAAACAATTAGAGATCAGTAAGGATCACCTTGGAAAAGCTCCTTAATCAAGCCATGGAGATACAACTGCATCTTAATGACTGGCATTGGCACGAAGAAGATATTGCTTGTGAACAAGCTACCTATCTGGTGAAACAAATGCTTATAGTTCCCCTGTTAGGAATCGAAAAATGAGTAAGCAGTGTCAGAACCCTTTGCTAAATTGCCTTGTCCCTGTTGGTTTGAACTGTATTTCTGTTAGTGTTTCATCATATTGTCTTGGTTGTTGACTCTTCCAGGTGAGTTATTTTAATGGCGGTCAGTCAGTGCCCGGGGATCGGCATGTTGAAGAAAGACCACCTTGCTTAAGAGTTGGTGATACGGCGCTAGTCTATTGAAGGCAGTATTCCGGACTTAGTGGCCCGTTTACGTGCTACCGTTCTTCAGCCGGTTAACGTCACGCCGGATGTGGTGGGTGAGACAGAAGCAGTCACTGAATTTTTGTTTAAGGCTGTGAGGGGCCTTGAGGACTCTATTTGTGTTCTGGAAAGCACTCAACCTAGTGGCAGCCAGTCAGACAGGGTATGGGCACAGTTAGTGCATCTAACCATTCGGATAGCGGATTTAGGCATGTTAGGCTTGGAGAATCATAGTAAAAAATTAACCACCGAATTGGGGTCTTTGGTTAATGCATTGCAGTTTAAGCTTACATGTTTAGAACTGGATGGGAAGAGGATTGAAGAGCGGGACTTGCTATATCAAGTGGGAACCGGGAGCCAGCCCGGGAGTGGTGTTGTTACATCCTCTCAGAAGTCAGAAGCAGCGTTTGCCAAATTGCACAATCCTCTGGCGTATTTCTTTCGGGATATAACAATTAGTTGTAGATCGACTTGAGCAGGTTGAAAACTTAGTATGATTGTTGGTTCGACTTGAACGACACGCTGCTGCCTTTTGCGCTCCGCACCAACTAGTTTCGTTACTATTGCACCCATCAGGCAGAGGTGAGTTGAGGAACTTCGTTTACCAAACCATGACAGAAGGGCTTTCCTTGCAGCTATTGAGGGAGCTTGTCATTGGCCAGATATCGGCCACCGGAGTTCGGAAACAACTTGAGTGTCTTTACATTTGGGAGATGCAGCAGGATAAAGAGGAGTTACATGTGGACAAAGTTCTGACGGCCTGCTTGGCTTTCTTGATCGATTTGCCAGAACGGGAGTTGGTGTCTATTGTTCTCAGCGGGATGCGAGCGTCGGATCGTCTTTCAAACTGGGAAAAGCTTCGTGCCGCTGTTGTAGCGATATCTGCGTTGCCGCTTGCGGACGATGTATGTCGTGAAGTTAAGGGTTAGCCCACGGGCGTTGTCAAGGGCAATATCGAATTGTCTACATAGGCTGAGGCCGTTAAAAGGGAACCCCGGCGTTGCTTCAGGTGCGGTAGCACGGCTCATTTGGTACGCCCTTGCGTAAAACCTCGCGCGCCCGGAGCCAATAAATTATGCCAGGCTTGGCAGCGAACTCAGGATCGAACCTTTAGACCTTCGCGTACCCATGTTGTCGCTCACTCATTACCGCCCTCGCCTTATATTTGTTCTCGAATAGACGGCGAACCCATTTGTGCCGTTTTGGATTCTGGTAGTTCCTTTTCACTATTGAGCTAGGAATGGTTTTTTGAATTTGGTCTGAGCCGTGTGCGATTCGTGTTCGTGCTTGACATCTTGTGTTTGCGGTACTGCCGTCTCGTTTCTTATTCGATTTATTGGTGTCATCAAGTTACTGGCTTGCCTGTCCATGAGTGGCAGCAGCAGCGCTTTTCGATAAGAGCACGGTCGTACTAGCTTTGGAGCGACCGTTTGTATTTCTGGGTCGTCGTGTGTCGGGAGTTCGGTTGGGACGGAGCAGCAGTGAGGTCCGGACAGCCATGACTCGCCAGACCATTGCCGACACACATGGCTTGAGTGGGGACGACCTTGGCTGGTCGTTCGGTCGGTCGTCTCATCAGACGACGTTTATTTGGTCGCCGACCGCTTCTGGGTTCTCCGTGTGTGTCGACTTGTGATTCCTCCTTGTTGTTCCACAGTCACTGGTTTTAGCATTGTTCGAGTTGTTTGTGGAAATGTTTCGTAGAACCATGTGTAGCTTGTGTGGTTTTGACTGAGCAGCTATTTTAATGCTGTCTGTGTGCTGCATCAGTCAGTTGGGACTGAGCAGCGAGCAACTCTCCATGTCGCGAACCCGGCCGGGACTGCTGGCGGCGTGCACGCGCTGTTCGATCGTGAGGCGCTACATGCGAGAGTGACGAAGTTCGTTGCCCACCGAACCTGGACGCTGAAGTTGAGTGACCAGTTAACCTGTTATGAAGCCTCAACCAATGCGACATCTCCTTGTTCATTTGTTGGTTGTTGATTCCTGGGCCTTTCGGGCTAGCAGCAATGTATGATGTGTTGGGGTTGGCGAAATCTTGCAGCCATCTTCCTATAATGTGATTAATTATTAAATTGACTGTTACTTACCAGTGAAGTGCACCAGCTGTATTTTCTGCCTGTGGCCATTAACGCCCCAGTTACCTGCCCTGGTCGTTAGCGTATTTTTCCGGCAGTGTGCCTTTCCTCGTCGTGTTGATGCTGTCTGGCACAGCATGTAGTTCGACAGTCTTTAAAGTTGTTTGGTTCATATTTGCTTAGAGTGGTTATTATTCCCTTGACTGTTTTTAACGTCCATTTCTGAAAACGTTGTGCTGTTCATCTCCTCGTCCTTGGTCGATATATTCCATCATTGTACCATTGGTCGGACGGAAGGGAATTGGTTAAATTGTTGGTCAGCCCTTGGGTCGTCCTTAGTTTGGGTTACAATCCGATTATTTAACTTCAACTCTTGGCTGCCTGTCTCATTTCACCTTACGTTTGAGCTGTCTTCTCAGGCCGACCCTTGGAACACTTCTGAGCACCACTTGTTCTGTTTGTTTTAGACTGTGATTTTCATTTTAGTTTGAAGTATTGTGCGAGGCCTTCAGACATGTATTAATTCAATTCTTTTTAAGTTTTACATAGAGACCTTCAGCTGTGTTAAATTAAAATTTTGAAGATTGATTTTATCTAAAATAAATTTCCTTAAAACTTGTTCGATCAGAAATTGTTTGCAATCCAGGCCCTAAGCTGTTAGTTGTTCGATGTGTTATGTGTGGCCTTCAGCCAAGGATTTACGTGAACCCGTTTTAATAAGGCCTTCAGCCATGTTTTTTCTTTAAAGGAAATCTTTTTGTAAGAAGGAAGGGGTTTATTTTAAATTGTTTGTCTGACTTGTTGTTCAGGTCTTCAGCCGTTGTTTCATATTTGTTTGTGGGCTTCTGCCGTGCAATACGTTAATATTTCTTTAACTGGGTTTTTGGCTGTTCTATTGTAAGTTTAAAAAGAAATTGTTTGCTTAGAAAAATTGTTTATTAATGTGTTTCAATTACAATTGTCCTTCAGACGTGTCGTGTAGGTCTTCAGCTGCTCATTGTTTTCAATTGCATTTTATTTTTTTTAAAAAATGTTTTACCTGCTATTTTTAATTGCTTTTCATTTCTAAGCCAGGGCCTTCGGCCATTCTTGTTTTTGGTGTGGTTTTGGGACTTCAGCCCAGAAAGCATCTCAAGTTTTCTAACTAGACCTTCAGCCGTATTGTCTAATTGTGATCTTTTAACGCAATGTGTAAATAAGTGGTTCTTAGAAAAAATGTTGTTTGTTTGATTGCGCAACTCACAGTAACTGTTTACGGCTCCATCCACAATCGTAACCTTATCCTGTGCGTGTTCTGAGTACCTGCGAACCAGGTTTCACTTTCGTCTTTCTAGTTCCTGTAATACAGTTTCTAGTCCGTTCCCCTGCCACAACGTTCCAGTCATCCATAAATATCAGATTACCATCTCCACTTTTCATCCGTCATATAGTCTTTCTATACGTAGGTGGTGTGCTTTGATGTTGAAATGTATACCAGAACTGTTGTTATTGGTGTTGTTTGCATTCAATTGTGATTAGAATGGTTCTATCACTGTACTGTTTAAAGTAACTCTCTCGCTGCCTTATTGATAATTAATCCACTCCCTTAATATCATTTTCTGCTGCTGTTGATATTTCTGTACATTCGTCCGATTGGAAGTTCCCACCTTCTTTTCATTTCAATCCACTGACTCTCAATATATCTAGACTGAGCATTTGTATTTTCCTTTTCATTTTGACTTCCCTGTCACATTCAGATTTCACACATTGCACGCTCCGATCCGTAGAATGTTAACCTTCCGTTGGTTATTCAGTCTTCTTCTCATGCATCTCCCTGCGCAGTTCCCACCCAGAAATCCAAATGGGTGACTAATGCGAAATCTTTTGGCAATAGAGAGTCCATCACGATACATCTATTACAGGCTACATATCGTGTGGATACATATTACATGTTTTTAACGCTCTGGTTTCCTTTGCACTTTGCATCTTCATGGTTTCATAATTGTTAATTCTTCCACCTTTTCGCAGCAGTTGTCATCTCGCCACCCTCTCTGACAATGCCGTTGGCAGAACTTTGGGCGAAAGCATTTGGCATCCATTACTGATTATTTTCATTCGAAGTTTAGCAGTGTCTGGGTTCTAACTCGGAACTTAGAACGCTCTGGTTAGTTTTCAGACACTCTACCCGTAAATCACAGTTGCCCCCACAATAATATAAAATATAAGCAATGTATTACTGACTCCTTTATCACGGCGTCTCTGCCACGTCTACGTGGCCACACGTTAATATTAGTGATACAAATCCTTTTTTATTTTCTGAATTCAAAAAGTTGTTCGCCGCTTTCCTAATCACTCTTTTACTATTCTTCTCCACTTTACTCTCCTCATCAACAAATGCACCGTACGTGTACTCGACTTCTTTCTCATCATTTATGACGATCCTATCCTATCAACCCACACGCTAAAACAACTGAGACTAAGAACTGATTGACAACTGTCGTGAAAACCACTAACCAACCAAAGTGAAGCTCATAATAGGCTAAAATCATGTCGATATATATTCAACCAACCTGTGACCTCCTGTGGCAATGTTGCACGTACAACCGCCTCACAAACTTATATAATTCCTTCCAGTACATGACCGCCATGGGTTCCACTTAGGGTTACACATCCGTCTTTCTTCCCCCAGGTGGATCCTTCCCTATTTCATCAAATTTCCAACTCTCTTGAGTCACAATGAATAACTTTGTATGTGCTACACTATCTGCAATCTCCATCAAACCTTTTTCTCTGATCTCCAATCCTTCCTCATCCATTCCATTCAACACTAGGTTTCTCCCTTCCCCTTTCCCTACCATATCCCTGTTCCTATTTATACTGCAGACTTGTCCACACCGCAGAAACCTCCTCCCGTTCTTTCTTCCCACCAACCACCCCAGTTCGTTCCATTACCTCTCGAGATAGTACACAATGGACGCATACGCTGATACACTCTCCAGCACTGAAGAACATCGTTCCTCGCCCAAAAATCATTTTCCCCAACGTAGTTTCTTCACGTTTTTAGTGAAAGAGCAGTGCTCCTTTTTATCTAACCTTTCAGTTATTTTGTTTTCGTTAAAATGAAGAAATTAGCAGTTAATTTTGCATAATTAACATTAATGCAATTCATATTTTGATAAATTTTAGAGACATTTGTAAACGTTTTAGCACGTAGTCACATTGTGTCATCTTACTTAATTGAAATTATTTTCCTTAACAGGTTGTTGTTTATTTTGAGATAACGACTTTATTTATTAGTTTAGCAATTACTTAAGTTAGTATCCTCTGGCACTATCAAACTACATCACAGTAAAAAAACTTTACTGGATACAGTTCAGTACATCTATGTGGAGAAAACAACCATCGTGGCTTCCCTGATAGAAGTTTCACATAACCATGGTAGTTACAGGCACAACTATCTCAGACGTGAGAATCATAGTGGTAGTGCACACGGCTGTGGACATAAGAAAGATGATTGGTCTGTCTTTATGTGTATTTTAAACCTTTTAGCTGGAAAATAGAGTGTTTGTTTCATTGGCAGCCCGTTCCCCTCTTACCTTCTTCAAATAATCATTATATACGTTATCTGGGGCATGGTCATTCCTATCAGTATCATATGATTTAAAAATTTCTAATAGTTTTCCATTGTAATCATCCTCTGACATTATCATCAGTTTGTTTCCTTGTGTACTTTAACGCTGATTGCTTTATGTGCCCGCCGTTGTGGCCGAGCGGTTCTAGGCACTTTAGTCCGGAACCGCGCGACTGCTACGATCGCAGGTTCGAATCCTGCTTCGGGCATGGATGTGAGGGATGTCCTTAGGTTAGATAGGCTTAAGGAGTTGTAAGTTCTAGGGGACTGATGATCTCAAATGTCAAGTCCCATGGTGCTCAGAGCCATTTGAACCATATTGCTTTATGTTTCTCAAACTTCTTACTGATTGCACATACAGCTTGGTACGGAATCTTCCTTTGTTCGTATACTGGTCCTTCTTTCCCGTTCTCCTTGTGTACATATTACTTTTGTTCATCATAGGTTTAAGAGTAGTCGAATCATAGCTGATAAGGAAAAGCTGAACGAAGCGAAAAAGAGCGTAAAGAGAGCAATGAGAGAAGCATTCAACGAATTCGAACATAAAACATTGGCAAACAATCTAAACAAGAACCCTAAAAAGTTTTGGTCATATGTAAAATCGGTAAGCGGATCTAAATCCCCTATTCAGTCACTCGTTGACCACGATGGCACCGAAACAGAGGGCGACCGAAGAAAGGCAGAAATACTGAATTCAGTGTTCCGAAACTGTTTCACTGCGGAAAATCGTAACACGGTCCCTGACTTCAGCCGTCGCACGGACGCCAAAATGGAAAATATTGAAATAAACGATATCGGAATTGAAAAACAACTGCTATCACTTAGTAGCGGAAAAGCATCCGGACCAGACGAGATACCCCTAAGATTCTACAGTGATTATGCTAAAGAACTTGCCCCCTTTCTATCAGCAATTTATCGTAGATCGCTGGAAGAACGTAAAGTACCTAGCGACTGGAAGAAAGCGCAGGTCGTTCCCATTTTCAAGAAGGGTCATAAATCAGATGCGAATAATTATAGGCCTATTTCGCTTACGTCACTCTGTTGTAGAATAATGGAACTTGTTTTGTGTTCTCGTATTATGACGTTCTTAGATAATACAAATCTCCTTCATCATAACCAACATGGATTCCGCAAACAGAGATCATGTGAAACTCAGCTCGCCCTATTTGCCCAAGAAATTCACAGTGCCGTAGACACTGGCGAGCAGATTGATGCCGTATTCCTGGACTTCAGCAAGGCATTTGATACGGTTCCGCACTTACGTTTAGTGAAAAAAATACGAGCTTACGGAATATCGGACCAGGTTTGTGATTGGATTCAGCATTTCCTAGAAGAAAGAACACAACATGTCATTCTTAACGGTTCAAAATCTGCAGATGTAGAGGTAATTTCGGGAGTACCGCAGGGAAGCGTGATAGGACCTTTATTGTTTACAATATACATAAATGACTTAGTTGACAACATCGGTAGCTCCGTGAGGCTATTTGCAGATGACACGGTTGTCTACAAGAAAGTAGCAACATCAGAAGACTCGTACGTACTCCAGGAGGACCTGCAGAGGATTAATGCATGGTGCGACAGCTGGCAGCTTTCCCTAAACGTAGATAAATGTAATATAATGCGCATACATAGGGGCAGAAATCCATTCCAGTACGATTATGCCATAGGTGGTAAATCATTGGAAGCGGTAACGACCGTAAAATACTTAGGAGTTACTATCCGGAGCGATCTGAAGTGGAATGATCACATAAAACAAATAGTGGGAAAAGCAGGCGCCAGGTTGAGATTCATAGGAAGAATTCTAAGAAAATGTGACTCATCGACGAAAGAAGTAGCTTACAAAACGCTTGTTCGTCCGATTCTTGAGTATTGCTCATCAGTATGGGACCCTTACCAGGTTGGATTAATAGAAGAGATAGACATGATCCAGCGAAAAGCAGCGCGATTCGTCATGGGGACATTTAGTCAGCGCGAGAGCGTTACGGAGATGCTGAACAAGCTCCAGTGGCGGACACTTCAAGAAAGGCGTTACGCAATACGGAGAGGTTTATTATCGAAATTACGAGAGAGCACATTCCGGGAAGAGATGGGCAACATATTACTACCGCCCACATATATCTCGCGTAATGATCACAACGAAAAGATCCGAGAAATTAGAGCAAATACGGTGACTTACAAGCAGTCGTTCTTCCCACGCACAATTCGTGAATGGAACAGGGAAGGGGGGATCAGATAGTGGTACAATAAGTACCCTCCGCCACACACCGTAAGGTGGCTCGCGGAGTATAGATGTAGATGTAGATGTACAAGTAATGTTGTTTTTCTCATTTGAGGCAGCTGTATTGTGCGGAATGGTACGTAAGTAGGTACAATACGCATTTTAATCGTACTGTTCCTTAAATCGTGTCCTATATGAAATTTGAGGCCTAAATTTAATATGCTCCTTTTGTGATGTTGAAACAGCCTAGTGTAAGCAGATAGTGAAACGCTTAACATATTCCTTAACAGTTACTACACATGCAAACATGAATACACCATACGTATACATATAGCTAAAATATGTAACAAGGAACATTTAAGACATTTGTTCACTATTACATGGGAAAAAAACAAGGAGCGTTGATATGTAAAAATGTGTCAAAAGAAAAGGTATATCATATTTTGCATCCAACTATTACAAAAGTTCATTGCATGCTGAAGCAATAAACGTAAGAGACATGATTCATAAGTGAAACGTTAAACGTAGATAACAGACTAGAATACATGGGAAACAGTGGAAATGCGTACAATTTAACGGAACAACCAACAGTTACAAAGTCAGATGAAATCGGCGAGGAAATGATGCTTGATGGAAGTGGCGTGTTATGCATCCAACTATTACAAAAGTTCATTGCATGCTGAAGCAATAAACGTAAGACACATGATTCATAAGTGAAACGTTAAACGTAGATAGCAGACTAGAATACATGGGAAACAGTGGAAATGCGTACAATTTAATGGAACAACCAACAGTTACAAAGTCAGATGAAATCGGCGAGGAAATGATGCTTGATGGAAGTGGCGAGAGACTGTACATGTGGAAACTCTTTGACAGGTATGTCGTTTGAACAGGTACTCAGATACTCAAGACTAATTAATGCAACGGATTTTTGAGTACATGTAACTTAGCGGAGAGGAATAGTATTTCGATTTTCCGACGCCATTAAACGAGTTAGACTGCAACCTTAGTGACATCCAGTTTTGCGATTTAGGCCCAGATCTTACACACCTGTGGCCAACTTTTACGTTTACTGTTGCAAGAGACAGGATTAACTGATACACTTGTAGATATACTCAGTCTCCGACGTTACTTCTTCCCAAAATTGAAAATTTCGATTCATTACAAGTGTATAATAAGAGCAGCTGAACTGTTTATTCGAATAATATTAAACATAAAACATTTAATTTTTTATCGATGACACTCTTTTGTAACTTTAGTACAGTGAGTGTATAACTTTCATCTCAGTTTACAGGGAAATGGTTCCATACGTTTTAGCTTTGTAGAATAATTAGAGCGTACGACCGATTTCGAAATTACATATTTATTCGAAATTGGTCGCATTCTGTCTTTACGGTATTTGTAATTTCTAATAATGACTCCAAATCCATACAATGCCATCACGTAAATTTTTCTTAAAAATGTATTTAAGCTATGTTACATAATGGCTCATACGGCTTTAAAGGCCGAGGTTAACGTGAAGTATTAATTTAATGCTATAATAGTGATTTCTGAACAAAGAAAATACGGCTACCTGCATAATTGATTTATTTTTCGTTGTGTAAAGATTTGTAAAAATTGTGAATCAAACTGGCGGCCATTCCCTGAAGTAGAACTGTTAATAGCGTTTTGAGAATGTAGCTCTACGCGTTTCCATCTTTGTTACACGAAGAACGTTGAAATACAATGCAGAAAAGAAGAACGTGCACAACAAGAAAGTAACCACCTGTACCAATTTACATCTATAGCAAACGAACAACGTGTAATTTCTATTAGAAGAGCTGCAAAGAAAATTTGCGGGGGCTTCCCAGTCCCCTATTCGTGAGATTTATGAGACCCACACCGCTATAAATAATTTGGATGTTGGAGCCAAACGTTTTTGTTCTCCAGCGCGGCGAAAATATCTCTCGTTATTAAAAAGCCTTTCACTTCCGCACCAAGAGAATTTTGGCGCGATTCAGAACTCGGCCGTAATTTATCTTTTGTCAGGTCATTAGAGATTTCTGGGAAAGATTTTTCAGCTGTTGGAAAGGACTGAGATGTGGTGAATGGGAACCGAATCTACAAAAAGCGTCGGTGGTATTGAGAAGTGAGTCTAGCTGCGAATGCAGAAGCCGCTGACGGCGGCGCTAATTGCTTTACTGGAAACTCTTTTGTGACAAATATCTTTTACGAGTGAAAGCACAAAAAAAATCCTGATGACATATCTCCGAAAGCGAACTCTATATCCTCTGTTACTTAACATCGTTCTATTTTGTAGAGATCAAATCGAAGTTTTTTTATAGATTTTTAACTTAATCGCCACTGCTAGAAAAAGAATACAATGCATGAAGTTTACAGTTTCTTCCCTTCTGTGAATCATACCTACATTCTGTGCAAGCCAGTACAGAGTACATGACGGAGCGTACTTGTTACCAATATTACGGATCGTCTGCGCAAATCCTTTCGCATCTATATACCTCACCATGCGTTTTAACACCTATTTTTATTTTCATATTCTATGCGCGAGATAAACCATAGCCGAATAAAATTGTCGGGCATTCATTTCTAAATAGCGGTTTTCGTAATTTAATCTACACGGTTTCACCGCTGATTCAAAAAAATTCCGTTTTAGTTTCTCAAGCACTCATGTCACACTTTTGTATTCCCTACAGTCGCGTGTTATGATCCTAAAAACGCGTCTCAGAATACGTTCAACTTATACTGTCATATCTACCCGATAAATACTGCACAAGCTGAGGCAATAATTTAGGGTTCGTCACACTACTATCTTGTATGAGACATTCTTTCAGGTGCATTGCACGTAACAGAAACTTTCCAATAAATCTTAGTCTAGCACACCTACGGTTTGTGTATTTCTTAAGTTTGATAACGCTCCATATTTTTACAGTAAAATAATTAAATTGTGATTCAGGAGCTGAATATTTACCACTAGTCTTGTAATCGGACTCTATGGGGCCCCTTCTACGCTATTATGAAAAACGGGGTGTGGCACCTTATATCGCTCCTGTCTAGAGCATGTGTATCGGGAGAATGACTCATGTGTGTTCAGTGACAGATGGTCTGAAGTTTTCATAGGCTAGAGGACAGTAATGCACAGAGACATCAAGAAACAGGTCAAGAGAATGTTTTCTTGAATTGTTCTGTTTGTTTCATTCAGGCTTTCTTGTTTCAAAAATGGTTCAAATGGCTCTGAGCACTATGGGACTTAACATCTGTGGTCATCAGTCCCCTAGAACTTAGAGCTACTTAAACCTAACTAACCTAAGCACATCACACACATCCATGGCCGAGGCAGGATTCGAACCTGCAACCGTAGCAGTCACGCGGTTCCGGACTGAATCGCCTAGAACCGCACGGACACGACGGCCGGCCTGCATTAGACAGCATTAAACTTAATAGTTGGGAGCATTTTCAGTCAAGAAAATCCGTGCTTCGCAGCTGTTCAGATTTCGGGAAATACGTTACCGTAAACTTGCTAACGTGGATGAAAGGATTTGTGCATGACTGTGTTAAGATAAGCGCGTGCTTGGCAGTGTAAGTGTGCATTATCAAGGTTCAGAATATACCGAAGTTTTCCCAGTATTTCCACATTTCATTCAAAATTAAGACCTTTTCCTGATTCTTGGAATAGTTACGCTGTATGCAGCCTGGTGTAAGTAGCAATACGGTAGGTTTCTGCTCGGCTTTCCTACCGACAATCTGCTGCAACGAGTTCACAGGTAGGTGCAGCTAAATGGACGAAAGGTAGCCGCGCCGCCGCAAAAACTTATTAATAACTCACTACATGAATTCAACTATGTAATTAAAACAAGGAAAAAAATTACTTTGTCACTAAAACTTTTATTAGCTAATCAGAATTCCCATTGCTGTAATTCTAAGTATTTGTGGTGTGTGCACCGTTACGAAATAAGAGCTCTTCCAAGTACGGTTTGATGGATGATGAGATCATATGTTTCGTAACGCGTGGGTTTTGGCCACTCGATATAAACGACCGTTACAAGACCCGATTCGCAGCGACCGCAGTAATTACGGCAATTACTCTCGCCCTGTCGATAAATCCGTCATTGTGAAAATAAATGACCTGAAAGACAAACCAGTCCTTTGCCGAAGTATGTCATATTTCACTTCCTGTCCGAAAGCCCTTGATAGTCTGTTGAGTCCTGGTTAAAAAACAGTGGGGAAGAACATATCCTGCAACTGGACAATGGTTTTACACCGAATTTTTAGCAGTGTGAAATTGTTTCTTAGTGGTAGTTTTGTATAGGCAGTCACATACAGGGAAACGTTTTTCTCTTCGCAGCAAATCGCAAGTTCCAATTAAGTGAAAATTCCATCGTTGTTTAAAGAACCAGCGGAGCTGTTGGCAGTAAAGTTTGTCGCAGTATAATAAATTTGTATAAAGAGTTACGATGCGTAATGGAAATGAAGTATTGATTTTTAAATGGTGGCTAGCCTCGTTATCTAGAAGGCTAGATGGCTACACTGAAAACACTCATATCAAAAAAATTATGAAGTAATTTAAAATGTGTCAACTTGACAAGCAATTTCTGGGTGATTTCTTAAATCGTGTTTTGTATGTTTCGTGCGAGTGGATGAAATAGAACTCATTGCCATCTTACAATTATTTTCAAACGATAACTATTTTCCACAACCTGTTGAATCTACATTTGTGGTCATTAAGTTCTAATTAACACTTCGAGAAATTAAGCTGCAACGGTGGTGCTGTTAGTCTTTATTAACGTAGTTACTCTTATGTACGATACTTTTTCGCAACGATGTATAATATGGTGGTGACCTTGATTGTGCAGTATCCCATTTCGGGGTTTCAGGAATCGTTCCAGCTCGAAAATCACATCGCCGTTACGATAGGTGTTTGTGGTTAGGCAAGGTGACATTTTTCTCTTTCATTGCCCAGCAGCCAATCTCCACATGGAATAGCGAACCTAATATCAGTTTGAACACCGATGATTATGCGCAGTTCAAGTCATGCTACAGACGCTGCACAGCATCATGCTTGGAACAAATATTGAATACGCAATGGATATAGCCCAACAACACGTGAAATTAATTAAATAGCGTAACAGCTAACACAAAAACCAATCTTGCGTAGCAGGGAAGGTAACGTACTAGATACTTTATCGACCTATAACACGTTTCCCTATACCTACTACACTTTTAGATTATTTCTCACGTGATTTGCATATGTCTCACACGTACCTAAGTACATGCACGCAAATAAAACGAAAATGTGGTGACAGTGAATCAGCTATCGAAACGCAATGGTTCGATTTACAAAGGAACAAATGAAACATATGGGTTCGACACCAGAAGAACTTTAAAGTACTTTTGTCGGAAAAAGTGCCGGCCCGTGTGCCCGAGCGGTTCCAGGCGCTTAAAAGTCTGGCACCGCGCGACCGCTACTGTCGCAGGTTCGAATCCTGCCTCGGGCATGAATGTGTGTGATGTCCTTAGGTTAGTTAGGTTTAAGTAGTTCTATGTTTTAGGGGACTGATGACCTCAGAAGTTAAGTCCCACAGTGCTAAAACCATTTGAACCATTTTTTTTGTCGGAAAAATGTAAGTTACAAGGTATTGTTGTTGTTGTGGTCTTCAGTCCGAAGACTGATTTGATGCAGCCCTCCAAGATACTCTTTGTTGTGCGAGCTTCTTCATCTCGGAATAACTGCTGCAACCTACATCCTTCTGAAAATTCTTTCTGTATTCCTCTGTTGGTCTCCGTTTAAGAATTGTACCGTCCACACTTCCTCCCAATATTAAATTAGTGATCCCTTGAACTCTCAGAATCTGTCAAGCTATTACTTGTTTTGGTCAAGTTGTGCCACAGATTTATTGTTTCCCCAATTCTATTCAGTACCTTTTCATTAGTTACGTAATCTACCCATCTAACCTTCATCATTCTTCTATAGCGCCACATTTCTAAAGTTTATACTCTCTTTTTGTCTAAACTATTTATCGCCCACGTTTCACTTCCATACGTGGTTACACTCCAGACAAATACATACAGGAAAAAAAATCGTAGCACTTAAATCTATATTTTTCTTCTTCCCTTTCATTGCTCTCGATTGTTTATAACTGCCGTCTGGTTTCTGTACAAGCGGTAAATAGCCTTTTGCTCCCTGTATTTAACTCCTTCAGAATTCCGAAGACGGTAATCCAGTCAACATTGTCAGAAGCTTCCACAAAGTCTACAAATGCTATAAACATACTCTTGCCTTTCCTTAAGCTGTCTTCGCATGTTTCTACATCTCTTCGGAATCCAAACTGATCGTCCCCGAGGTTGCTTTCTATCAGTTTTTCCATTCTTCCAAAAACAATTCGTATTAGTATTCTGCAACCACGACTTATTACGTTGATAGTTTGATAATTTCCTCTCCTATCAGCACTTGCTTTCTTTGGAATTGGAATTATTAAATTCTTCTTGGAGTCTCATACATCTTGCTCACCAGAAGGAAGAGTTTAGTCAGGTATGGCTCTCCCAAGACTATGAGTAGTTCAGACGGAATATCGTCTTCACCTTAGGCCTTCTTTAGACTCAGATATTTGACAGCTCTACTAAATTCATCAACAGGGCGATTTTTTCCACCGTGTTACTTGATCGACGAGAGGATACGGAACATAAACGTCTAATGAACATAGGCATGCTTTCCATGCTATAGAGAATTTATTCAATAATACATTGTTAGAGAGACTGTACCGAGCAAGGTAGTGCAGTGATTTGCACAATCGCCGGCCGAAGTGGCCGTGCGGTTCTAGGCGCTGCAATCTGGAACCGCGAGACCGCTACGGTCGCAGGTTCGAATCCTGCCTCGGGCATGGATGTGTGTGATGTCCTTAGGTTAGTTAGGTTTATCTAGTTTTAAGTTCTAGGGGACTAATGACCTCAGAAATTGAGTCCCATAGTGTTCAGAGCCATTTGAACCATTTGATTTGCACAATGGACTCGCATTCGAGAAGACGACGGATCAAACCAATATCCGGCCATCCTGAATTAGGTTTTCCGTAATTTCCCTAAATCGCTTCAGGAAAACACCGGGTTGATTCCCTTGGAAGGGCACGGCCGACTTCCTTCCCCGCCCTTCCTTAACCCGATTGGACCGATGACATCGCTGTTTGGTCCCTTACTCCCAAATCAACCAACAGAGGCTGCTGTCTAACACGCGCCATACCATGCCGTCACAGCTACAATATGTGTTGAAAATGGTTTCCATGCGTCTCAATGCATGCGTATACGCGCGGCAGCATGTTCTGTCTCACATGTTCACATCGTCCAGACTGCATGAATACGCTGCTCCCATCTCTCCATGTACGGAATGGGCTCTGCATATACGATAGTTTTGGGATGGCCCCATAATCAGAAATCGCACTGGTTGAGATCCGGTGAACGAGCAGGCCATGCAACTGGACCCCTCGTCCGATCCATCGACCAGGGAGGACACGATTGAGAAGCGTCCGGACGTTAACGGAGAAGTGGGCTGGTGCACAACCACGTAGCAGCCACATAACACTTCGAACCATCATTGGCCCTTATTCTAGCAGGCTAGACAAAGTCACCCGCAGAACCGACTCGTGGAGATAACATCTTGGACCTACTGATAACAAACAGACCCGAACTTTTCGACTCTGTATGTACAGAACAGGGAATCAGTGATCATAAGGCCGTTGCAGCATCCCTGAATATGGAAGTTAATAGGAATATAAAAAAAAGGGAGGAAGGTTTATCTGTTTAGCAAGAGTAATAGAAGGCAGATTTCAGACTACCTAACAGATCAAAAGGAAAATTTCTGTTCCGACACTGACAATGTTGAGTGTTTATGGAAAAAGTTCAAGGCAATCGTAAAATGCGTTTTAGACAGGTACGTGCCGAGTAAAACTGTGAGGGTACAACAACAAAGTTAGGAAACTACTGCGAAAGCAAAGAGAGCTCCACTCCAAGTTTAAACGCAGCCAAAACCTCTCAGACAAACAGAAGCTAAACGATGTCAAAGTTAGCGTAAGGAGGGCTATGCGTGAAGCGTTCATTAAATTCGAAAGTAAAATTCTATGTACCGACTTGACAGAAAATCCTAGGAAGTTCTGGTCTTACGTTAAATCAGTAAGTGGCTCGAAACAGCATATCCAGACACTCCGGGATGATGATGGCATTGAAACAGAGGATGACACGCGTAAAGCTGAAATACTAAACACCTTTTTCCAAAGCTGTTTCACAGAGGAAGACCGCACTGCAGTTCCTTCTCTAAATCCTCGCACAAACGAAAAAATGGCTGACATCGGAATAAGTGTCCAAGGAATAGAAAAGCAACTGGAATCACTCAATAGAGGAAAGTCCACTGGACCTGACGGGATACCAATTCGATTCTACACAGAGTACGCGAAAGAACTTGCCCCCCTTCTAACAGCCGTGTACCGCAAGTCTCTAGAGGAACGGAGGGTTCCAAATGATTGGAAAAGAGCACAGATAGTCCCAGTCTTCAAGAAGGGTCGTCGAGCAGATGCGCAAAACTATAGACCTATATCTCTTACGTCGATCTCTTGTAGAATTTTAGAACATGTTTTTTGCTCGCGTATCATGTCATTTCTGGAAACCCAGAATCTACTATGTAGGAATCAACATGGATTCCGGAAACAGCGATCGTGTGAGACGCAACTCGCCTTATTTGTTCATGAGACCCAGAAAATATTAGATACAGGCTCCCAGGTAGATGCTATTTTTCTTGACTTCCGGAAGGCGTTCGATACAGTTCCGCACTGTCGCCTGATAAACAAAGTAAGAGCCTACGGAATATCAGACCAGCTGTGTGGCTGGATTGAAGAGTTTTTAGCAAACAGAACACAGCCTGTTGTTATCAATGGAGAGACGTCTACAGACGTTAAAGTAACCTCTGGCGTGCCACAGGGGAGTGTTATGGGACCATTGCTTCTCACAATATATATAAATGACTTAGTAGATAGTGTCGGAAGTTCCATGCGGCTTTTCGCGGATGATGCTGTAGTATACAGAGAAGTTGCAGCATTAGAAAATTGTAGCGAAATGCAGGAAGATCTGCAGCGGATAGGCACTTGGTGCAGGGAGTGGCAACTGACCCTTAACATAGACAAATGTAATGTATTGCGAATACATAGAAAGAAGGATCCTTTATTGTATGATTATATGATAGCGGAACAAACACTGGTAGCAGTTACGTCTGTAAAATACCTGGGAGTATGCGTGCGGAACGATTTGAAGTGGAATGATCATATAAAATTAATTGTTGGTATGACGGATACCACGCTGAGCTTCATTGGGAGAGTGCTTAGAAAATGTAGTCCATCAACAAAGGAGGTGGCTTACAAAACACTCGTTCGACCTATACTTGAGTATTGCTCATCAGTGTGGGATCCGTACCAGGTCGGGTTGACGAAGGAGATAGAAAAGATCCAAAGAAGAGCGGCGCGTTTCGTCACCGGGTTATTTGGTATCCGTGATAGCGTTACGGAGATGTTTAATAAACTCAAGTGGCAGACTCTGCAAGAGAGGCGCTCTGCATCGCGGTGTAGCTTGCTCGCCAGGTTTCGAGAGGGTGCGTTTCTGGATGAGGTATCGAATATATTGCTTCCCCCTACTTATACCTCCCGAGGAGATCACGAATGTAAAATTAGAGAGATTAGAGCGCGCACGGAGGCTTTCAGACAGTCGTTCTTCCCGCGAACCATACGCGACTGGAAAAGGAAAGGGAGGTAATGACAGTGGCACGTAAAGTGCCCTCCGCCACACACCGTTGGGTGGCTTGCGGAGTATCAATGTAGATGTAGATGTAGATGTAGGAAACGCCTATAGCCGACCGCGGTGGCCGTGCGGTTCTAGGCGCTCCAGTCCGGAGCCGCCGCGCTGCTGCTACGGTCGCAGGTTCGAATCCTGCCTCGGGCATAGGTGTGTGTGATGTCCTTAGGTTTGTTAGGTTTAAGTAGTTCTAAGTTCTAGGGGACTAATGACCACAGCATTTGATTCCCATAGAGCTCAGAGCCATTTGAACCATTTTTTTGAAACGCCTATACTTCCGTACTTTAGGCTGGGTGGAACGGAGACTGGTCCGAAAATACGGTCGCCAGTTATTCTGGACCACACATTTCGGCTGCACCGATGCTAATTCTTCACTGTTATCATACCGTGGGGGTTCTGGATGCTATCCCATAGATGACTATTATGAAAGTTGAAGATACCACTACGCCTAAAGGTGGCCTCTTTTTTTAATAGGACGGACGACAAAAATTACATAATCTTGGTTTCCTAGTGACGAAACCAGTCACAAAACTGCTCCCGATGTGGAAAGTCTCTCGCTAGTAAGTCCTGCACACGCCATAAGTGATAAGGGTAGTAACAATTGTCATGGAGAATATTCCACACGGTCGTCTGGCTTAATCTGTACTGGCGAGCCGAATACCTGGTACTGACACGGTGTTCACCTACCACAGTGTTAATCACATTTTCCTCGAAGTCTGGTGTTGGAACATTCCGGGTACGTTCTTCATGATCTCCTGCTTCTTGAAACGACTCTGTCTCAAACAACCGGCGAAACACTGTATCAGACAATGAACGCTGTGATTGTGGTCGGCGGAGATAGGTCTCTTGATACAACCTTGCTGCCCGCCAACCGTTGCCACTTGCCTTTCCGTAAGTAAACACCAGTCCGTAAGCCCTCGATTCAAATACAGAGCCATTGTGTACGACCCTGTATCATATCCACTACAAGGTAAGTCAGTAAGAGAAGTCAATCGGTCACAACATTACCAATTACGTGGCAGGAGAGGGCGCTAGGGTATGAAGTATGAGGAACAGTACCACACTCTAGGAGGAAGCCATGCGTACTTTAACTGTGGCAGCATCGTACAGAGCGTATTGGACTGCAGTCTCTATAACAAAGTGTGATTGAATAAATGGTCTCTAGCAGGGAAATCATGCACTTCCGGATATAATTTCATTACACTTCCGTTTTTTATCCACTCATCAAGCAGTTCCTAGAGTTTTTACACGGTGGAGAAAATCACCCTGTATATGCCCCTTCCACCTTTCAGCTTTCCCTGCTTTGCTTATGATACGTTTTCGATCTGCCCTCTTGATATTCACACAGCTGTTTCTCTTCTCTACAAGGACCTCTTTAATTATCCTGTAGGCGGTATCTACCTTTCCCCTAGTGAAATATGCATCTAAATCCTTACATTTGTCCTCCAGCCATTACTATTTAGCCATTTTGTTCCTGTCAATCTCTTTTTTTTTTTAATTTCAGAATAAAAACAATCTTGGTTGCCAAATTGTTTTACACAAATGACGAGTTTCACCCTTTTGTGGCATCGTCATATTGTGTAAAACCAATGGGTCATAAAGGCATTTAAAATTGAAAATGGACGCAATAACACAAACATGCAATGTTTTATGTCACAAATTATTAAACATTATGAAACACATTATTAAAATATATTTTTATTTGCGGGTTCTCTCAGAATATTATTATAAATGAGGTACAAGAGTACAAGGAACGTGGGTTGGATTCAGACTCGCAGCAAAGAGGCTGAGATTCTGAACAGTCACCCTGAGATTCTGGACAGAGTCACCACAAAGACTTACATAATTAACACAAATGCACACCATAAACTTCCCCATTGAATATTATGAAAACCAGAGAACCAAAATAGAGGTCATTAGCCACCGCTATAGCAAGTGCATACCATTTAAAAGGCCATATGAGCACTACGCAAAACCTACAAGATCACGAACGCATGGCGACATGGTTAACAAAAGCCTCAATGCTAAACACAAATGATAATAATCTGAAAACTGCATTAACTTCACGTAAAATTCTCCACACAATACGAACGTTCGTAAAGAAACGTATTTACCAAGAAATGTAGCCCACAGTGCTCAAGCCACATAGTGTATCACCGAACACGTAGTATGGTGATACGAGTTTCCAAAAATCTGAGGTTACTCAAAACGCTCTTCCGCAGAAAATTATCTAAATTGATCATAACACAGAATAGCAAAAATCCTCACTATCAAAACTAATATCGAAGCAGAGCAGACTGCACAGTTCTACGAACGTAAACCAACATACATTTTGTCTTCTTTGTTTTTCGCGAAATCGCGAGAGAACAGTGACACATTCCAAGAGGAGAAATATGAATTTAATAAGTGCAGTGAAAGTTCTGTGTACAAAAACTCAACACATACACGTGGAACACGAATAAGAATGTAATAAACAACAAAAAATCTGACCACTGAAGATGCTTGAAAATGAAGCGAAACGCGTCTGGTCTTAATAAGACTCTATAACATTTGCAAAAGACCGCAGTTAACCCATACAACTTGTGAACTAACATATTCAGAAACTTGCGTCCACGAGTTTAAGACATTCCCTTATCCATCCAGCGACAGAGATCCGCGCGTGCCACCTGGCCAGAATTGTTCGATTTTCAATCACCAGTGGTGGGGAAAGAGCTCCTTCGTCTCCAACAACTACAGAACGACAAAATCTGAACGTAGTGTTTGCCTTTTGCTGTGTTCTTATCTTTCTTTTCTGAAGTACCCGCCGTCCTTCCTAGTTAAGTAGGCAAAAATTTCGGAGCATTTATGCTAACTACTGTCAGTAACTTCAGAACATTTCTGCTGTCATTAGCAACAAAACAAACTGTTTTTCTGACCCATATCCAAGAAAAGAGAATGGCCTCCGGCTCCGAAGGAATTACTACGGAAAAATTGAAATATGGAGGACTGCTAATGAAATATCGGTTTCTGCATTTGATAAATATGTGCCTGCTTCGGAAAGCGGATAACGGAGCAGTCGATGGTAGCAAATATAGCATCAATTTTCAAGGAAGATGATAGATCGAGCACAAAAATTAGAGAATAATATGTGTATTGAACAGAGGATATAAATTATATGCTAAGATACTTAATGCTCAATTGCGGCCCATAAGAGAGACCGAGTCATCTGAATTTCAAAGTGGATTCAGGAAAGAAACATCTTGCTGTAATAACGTAGAAACAATAAATAAAATATTGGAGAAGCGGAGAGAATATAAACTGCCGTCATGTATAATGTTTGTCAGTTTTGAAAAGGCTTGCACTAAGGCAGATTATACGAGAAATTTTACAAAGATATACTTACCCCAAACATCTTACGTCAGCTATTAAGAGTGTGTATTTGAACACACGAACAGTCCTGAAGAAAGGATGATAACAGTACCTATTAAGTATAGATTAAGGAGTATGTCAAGAATGTAGACATTCTTCGTCTGTGTTCAACATTTAGAGGGACGCCACTAGTATATGGCGAACACAAGGTATTAACCTAAGACAAAACGAACTTATTAACATTCTGCTAATTATTTTCTGCTACTTATAGCTAAAACAGAAGATGGACCACGTCTGACCACCACAATGAAGGATCGTCGTATTGCGCGGCAAGCGCATCTTAATCCCCTTTACATCTGCGCCAGCCATCCTAGAAAAGGAGTGTACTCCATAGGCCGGAGACTAGCAGCAGCCAGACCAGGGAATTAGCACCGTTAGAAGCTCAACAAAAAAGGCTGCATTTGATGATGATGATGATGATGATGATGATGATGATGATACTTGGTTTGTGGGCGTTCAACTGCGCAGGTATCAGCGTCCTTACAAAGTCCCAATATTTTCACTATCCAGTCTCGCCAGGTTCCCGAATGACGATGAAATGGTGAAGACCACACAAACATCCAGTTCCCAGGCGATGAAAATCCCCGAGCCGGGACCCCGCCATCCAAAGGCAGCAACGCTGGCCGCTAAACTATGAGCTGCGAACCAGCTGCATTTGAAGTGGTGCCGTGACTGGAAAGCACCAACTGCTGACAAATGGCACTGCAAAGTGTTCAGGGATGAATCGGGCTTCTGCGTTATCCTTGATGACCGTAGGCGGCGAGTATGGTGGTGACCTGGGGAGAGATACCTCTCTTACATTTTGACTTTTGTGCCTCAAGGACACCCTGCCTCCTCATGAGTAATTCTCAACAAGTAAATGTTCCTCCACACGTGGAACGTGTCTCTATACCCGATTTTGAGGCACTCCTATGGCTATTAAGTTCCTCAGAAAATGTGCAGGACCAGCTCAGATGTCAACTCCATCCCGTTGCGAGTATGCAAGAGGTCAAAAAATAGCTTGCTTCAGGACAGGACACGTCTTTATACCACTCTTCACAACTGAATCAGTGCATGCTGGAATGTAGCCTACTAATCAGTGACCTCTTGCAACCAAGTTTTCTGTAAACTGGCTCAATTTTATAATTACATTTTCCCAGAGACATTAAAGTCTCATCTTTATCTACGATAGGGATGACAGCTTAAGAAGTGAATTAAAATTTGTGCTACGGACGCGATTTGAACTCGGGTGTTCTTGCTTACCAGGCAGAAAGGCAGTGGTATATTGGTCAGAATTTTTGCCTAGTAAGCAAGGAGAGCAAGGTCTGAGTCTCGATCGTGGCACAAGTTTTAATTCATTTCTTAAGCTTTCGTCCTCATTGTGGGGGATGAAAATACTCCCGTCCGCAGCACACCATAAGTTGCACGTATCCCCTGGGTGGTGCTAAGCGAGTATCAGAGCCGGCCAGCCACACTTGTCTACTACAGATCTCCTGGCTCAGAACCAACCAACCAAACACCTAAGCCATAACATTCGAATTTTACATCTCAGTGTTGAAGGGCTCAGTCGATCTAAATCACAACATCTCTCTCGTGTGCTACTAAAAAACAATGTAGATATGGCAGTCATTCAAGAAACATATATAGATAACGAGCAATGACTGTATTGAAGAGGACGTGTAGCTTGGCTATGAAGTCCTGGGAGCTATATACTACCAGACCTATGGCTTTGCTACCTATATACGCAGTAACATTGAAAATGCGCATCTGATATCTGCAAACTCCGTGCAAAATATTGAGACTGTCACAGTTAAAGTTGAAAATGTTGCTGTAATAAATTTCTACAAGCCTCCAGCAGATAACTGGTCAGCTCATGTTCTTCCCGTTTCCTCGCATCCAATCGTACATTTTGGCGACTTCAACAGCCATCACAATAATTGGAAATACAGCGATACTGATGAAAATGGGAGTACGTTGCAAATTAGACTGAACATAAAAACCTTAGCCAAGTGTTTGGCTCAAAGGACAAGGGAACATTTAAATCTGCAGCCTGGAACAAGCATTCCAATCGAGACCTATGTTTTGTAACACAGGTCTCCAAGCGACAACCTCTCCATACACTGAGGACAGTCGTTGCAGGTTTCCCAAAAAGCCAGCACCGGCCAGTAATTCTAGAAGTAGGAATTCAAATTCCTGCAATCAAATCAATGCCTAGACGAAGATGGAACTTCAGAAAAGCAGTCTGGACCTTTTCTCCAAAGAACTTATAGTAATCAGATGGATCTCCCCACTATGTGAAAATTATGAAACATCCAGTGGAGCAATTTTAACAACAGCAAAAAAAAACACCAAACAAAAAAAAACAAGCATGCCGAAAGGATTCCGGAAAGAATGTATCCCAGGCTGGAGTAATGACTGCGAAGTACTGTATAAGTCCTATTTAACCACCAATGACAGAACTCCTAAGACACCTTGATAAACCTCGTGCTGGGAGCAAAAAACAGAAAGTCACGATTTTAAGAGGTCAAGCAGAGAGGCGTGGTACCTCTTGGGAAAACTGGGAAGAAGTCGACCACCTACCCGAAAATATCCTGAAGTAATATTAGGCTAGATTGCGAGTAGAATATGTTCTCTCTCCAAAGCACCCCCACATAAGCCACACACAAGACTGGCTAAGAAGAAGCTGAGAAACCTGAAGCATAAAGCACCCAACAAATCAGAGTACTCCAGATTCGTAGTAGATGAGATCACTGCAGCAATCAAAGAAATGAAAAAAAGACAAAGCTCCGGGATTGGAAAGGATACACCCAGAGTTGTGGAAAAAGGACTCGTAGATGCCTTGCAAGTCTCTTCGCCAATATTGTGGAAATGGACAGCACACGATCCATACCATTGTAACAAGCTGTAGCAGAAGAGCCTACCATGACAACTTCGATTTCTTTCATTTATGCCATCAGGGAACATTCCAAAAGCCTTCAAAAGAACAAAAGTCATAGCAATACTGAAGCCGGGTAAACCAGCGAACAAAACTGCTTGCTATCGCCCAATCGCTCTCATTAGCTGCTCCTACTAGCTTTTGGAAAGAGTGACCCTCAACCGAATCCGGTCCAAACGTTCATGATCGAACAGGCAGGATTCAGACCAAACAGAAGCTGCACAGACCTGGATTCCAACGTCGCCTTAAAACATCAGTAGCTTTTATTGATCTTACAGCTGCCTATTATAGAGTATGTAGACAAGGACTCTTGTACAACCTTTCATAAAAAACGCTGTCTTAGAGATACTACCAAGTAGTCCTTGGCAACAAACTAAGCAGACGGAAGAAACTTGATAATGGATTTCCTCAAGGCTCAGTTTTGGCACCAATCTTGTTCAACTTGTATACATCTGACCTCTCTGAAACAGAGTCAAGGAAGTTCATTTATGCAGACGATCTGACCTTGGCCACCCAACTGTTGAAGCTGCTGAGGAGATCCTATACGCAGATGTAAGCACAGTAGATGAATACTTTAAAAAGTGGAGACTGATACCAAATCCAACAAAGACTCAAGTCAGCCGCTTTCACCTTAATAACAGAATGGCGAATGCGAAGTTGAATGTCACTTTTAATGGTCAGGTCCTTCACCACCAAGAGTCTCCAAAATATCTAGGAGTGACTCTTGATAGAACCCTCTCTTACAAGACGGACATAGAAAACACCACAGCAAAACTGAGATCACGCAATATCATCATACAGAATCTGAGTGGTACCTCATGTTGCGCAAGAGCTATCATACTGCGATGCGCTTCCTTAGGGCTGGTAAATTCTGTTGCTGAATACTGTGCCCTAGTCTGGCTTAATAGCACATTGACGTGGAGCTAAAAACAGCAGTGAGGACAATAACAGGCTGCATAAAATCTACTACTCTATACTGGCTACCACCCCTAAGCAACAGTGAGCCGCCACACCTCCGAAGACAGAACGGCCTCCTCATGGAATACGAAAATCCCGGAGCTTCCAATGCACTCTGACGCTCCTGCACTCCGAATGAACCGATTAAAATCTAGGCAGCCATCTGTCCTATTGGCAGTACCAACAAAAAGTGGACAGAAATGTGGAACACTATCGCCTATGAGGAACATCAGACCCTCCAAAGACCTGACACAAGACCAGCCGGTATGGAACTGACACGACGTGCCTGGAAAACAATTAATCGGATCCGCACAGGCCACGGCATCTGTGCTGAAAACCTCTACCGATGGGGAAGGGCTTCAACTTCTCAACGTGACTGTGGAAATGGATAGCACACGATCCATACCACTGGAACAAGCTGTAGCAGAAGAGCCTACCATGATAACTTCGATTTCTTTGAAGTGACAGAGTCAGTCCTTGAATTGATCGACAAATTGGATATTAATCTATACACTTATTTCTTAAATTATAAATTATGAAATTGTATCGTAAAATTTTGTATAACTATCTAATCTACAATTGTTAGTTGCTGTTCATATGTAATTTTATACGCTAAATAAATAAATAAATCCTTATTGTTGCTCGATTTTGTAATCACTCAAGAAACATCAGAAACCCTCTCAAGCCGAGAAGTTCCATGTCATTTCTCCCTCCTCTTCTTGATGCGTCATATTTTTTGTGAGGTAGTGTACGATTTACGTCACGATATCCTTCACAATCTACCACCTTAAAAATGTGCTCTGCGTCCTATCACGGATCTAGAATGAAGTATTCACAGACTTACTTAATTCTGAAGGAGGTAATAGTTGTAATTATGATTGATAAACTGCGTGATTGTGACGCGAATTGCCGCATAAAGGCAATTATAGCAATATTTTGCAACCCAAACTTCATACTTCTTTACACGTACAAGTTTATTGTGCCAGCAGTCTTTTTGTGCGTTCTCTTATGTTGCTCCATTGCAGTCCTTGAATGATGTGTCACTGGTATTCTACGTTCATCCATACGTCTCTTGTACATATCATTATAGTTGTTTGCATTCTGTCCATTATACCATTATTTAATAGGTATCCGTATTCATTTTATATATTCACTTCTTAGTTTTGGAACATCATCACTCGTCATCAATTCCGTTTGGTAGAGTCTTCTTGTTTTCTTTATCACTGTCTCTACTTTTGTCCAGTCTAACACACTGGCTTGCACACGACTTTTGTACGGTTACTTCCTTGTATCTTTGGTGGTTTTGTCATCCCACAGTGCCCAGTTACCAACTACCATTAGCACAAAAATACTACTATCGTTCGTAATTAGAAATCATTTCACTGAATTTCAGTTAAATAAATCGCACACTGTTGATGTATTTACACATATAAGTGTCCCTAGAAAGGGACCATTCAATACGTTAAATGAAGTTATAAAGTAATGAATAGGCTTTGGAAAACTGCATCAATGCTCAGAAAGACTGTGCTCCAGGAACACGTGACCTTGCACACATTGCTATACACGGTAATTACAAAGTTCATGTAATATTTCAAAGAATCGGTACACAAAAATGGCCAATAACAAAGTATCAAGTCATATAGTGCGCGAAAAACACTCAGAGTCTTTTTTACTCGAGTATCACCATGTCAACGGTCAAAACACGGTCTAACCAACCGGAAGGGGACACACTGTTGCTTGAGGGATGGTCAGAGCCCTGCCAGAGCTCCGTTGACTTTGTGGTACCTCGCAACATCAACTGCATCACACAGTCCACTGTCTATATTGATACGCCTGGTCGGTCCGAACGTCTTGTAGTACCACTTCACTGTGCTATTATAAACTGGCATTGTCTCGTTGAACTTGCCGTGGAAAGCTCTTTGCGTACTCACTACCGATTGGTTACGGACAAATTCTAACGCACAAAATGCTTTCTCTGTCTTGTTTATCGCCTTAAAAAAAGGCTTTCACAATTTGTCTTTGTCATACTTCATCATTTGTTTCGTTGTTGATGTTGTATTCAGTCCAATGATAGGTTGCTGCAGCTATCTATGCTACCCTATCCTACGCAAGTCTCTTCATCCGCGAGTAACTAGAAAAACCTATATCCCTTTAAATCTGCTTTCAGTGCTCCTCTCTTGGGCTCCGTCAAAAATTTTTATCCTGCTGCCCTCATCCACACACACACACACACACACACACACACACACACACACACACACACTTCCCTCTAATATTCCCCCCCCCCCCCCAATTTATCCTGCTGCCCCCATCCACACACACACACACACACACACACACACACATACACACACACACACACACACACACACACATTTCCTTCTAATATTCCCCCCCCCCCAACCCTCTCCCCCAAATTCTATTAACTGTCTACTCATTACTTTTAATTTATTCGCACTTGCAAATAAGGACAATCATCAGCTGTAGAATGGAATGACGATAGTGAAAATTTGTGCCGGACCGGGACTCGAACTCGGATTTCCCGCTTATCGAGCCGGCCGCGGTGGCCGAACGGTTCTAGGCGCTTTAGCCCGGAACCGCGCGACTGCTACGGTCGCAGGTTCGAATCCTGCTCGGGCATGAATGTGTGTGATGTCATAGCTTAGTTAGGTTTAAGTAGTTCTAAGTTCTAGGGAACTGATGACCTCAGAAGTTAAGTCCCATAGTGCTCAGATCCATTTGAACCATTTGAACCCACTTATCGCGTTAGGTCGCCTTACTTTTTTTTTTCAATTTGTTCGGCATTGTTCGTTGCGTTTGGTCTGGACAGACGTCATATGACATCTGTTCAATTTGATCATTGGTTCATTTACTCAACCATTTGGCCATCCATGCACGACTCACGGCCAGACCCAAAATTCCATACATCGTCAAACAAATTTTCATTGTCGTCATTCCATTCTACAACTGATGGTTGTCCTTATTCGCAATTGCGAATACATTTAATATATTTAATAACGGCTGTAGTCGCAGCAATGCCTATTCCTTTGGACATGCATGCATGTCCGAAGGAACTTTCCATCGTAATCAGAATAACACAGGCACTGCAATATCGTATCACCTACTCTTTAATTACATCTATCCATACACTCTTCAGCATTATTCTGTAGCAACACATTTCAAACGCTTCTATTTTCTTCTTGCCTAAACTGCTTACCGTCCACGGTTCATTTGCATACATAGCTACACTCCAGACAGATACTTTCAGAAAAGACTTCCTAACACTTAAATCTGTGCTGTTCTTCGGCAACGCTTTTCTTGTCGTTTCCAGTCTACATTTTATATCCTCTATACTTCGGCCGTAATCAGTTATTCTACTGCTCAAATAGCAAAACTCATCTGCTGCTTTAAGTGTTTCGTTTCCTAATCTAATTCCCTGATCATCATCTGAATTAATTCCACTACGTTCCATTATCCTTGATTTGCTTTCGTTGATGTTCATCTTATATTCTCTTTTCAGGACGCTGTCCTTCCCGTTCAACTACTCTTCCCCAAGTCTCTGACAGAATTACAATGTCATTAGTAAACCTCACGGTTTTTATACTTTCCCTGAACTACAATTTTTCTGCAATTTTTTCTTTGGTTTCTTTACTCTTTACTCAGTTTACAGAGCGATAACATCGGGGTGTGCTACATCCTCGTTTCACTCCCTTCTCACCCACTGCTTCTCTTTTATGCTCTTCGACACTTGTTTCTGCCGTGTGGTTTCTGTAGAAGTCGTTTATAAACTTCTGCACACTGTATTTCACATCACGTCTACCTTCAGAATTTCGGAGTGGGTATTCCAGTCACTATTGGCAAAAGTCTACAGGATTTATAAGGGTATGTTAGTATTTCTTTAACCCATCTTCTAAGAGAAGTCAAAGCGTCTGTATTGCCTCGTGTGATCCTACATTTCTTGGGAACTGAAACTGGTCTCCACGGAGGTCGGCTTTTTTTGTTTTCTTATATAAATAATTCCTGTTAGCATTTCACAACCATGACTTATTAAACTGATAGTTCGGTAATGCTATGTTTAGTCACTTATCTATGCTCATTTCTTAAAATGTTTCGTGGACTTAATAATCATCCCGTATTTGTTAGATATTGAGGTTGACACCTTTTAAGACGTTCTCAATGTCAATAAAATTCAACAACAGACTTGTACTTAATGATATGATTTTATTTTACTGTCAAGGCTACCAGTTTCGGCATTTCATTATGCCATCTTCAGGCCCTATACGCTTTTATCCAAATAAACGAACTTGTCTTCCTTCTTTTTTTGGGTCATCAGTCTTCTGACTGGTTTGATGCGGCCCGCCACGAATTCTTCTCCTGCACCAACCTCTTCATCTCAGAGTAGTACTTGCAACCAACGTTCTCAATTATTTGCTGGATGTATTCCAATCTGTGTTCCTCTACAGCTTTTGCCTTCTACAGCTCCCTCTTGTACCATGAAAGTCATTCCTTCATGTCTTAACGTACGTCCTATCATCCTGTCCCTTCTCCTTTTCAGTGTTTTCCACAGATTCCCTTCCTAGCCGATTCTGAACAGAAGCTCCTCATCCCTTACCTTAACAGTCCACCTAATTTTCAACAATCGTCTTTAGGACTACATCTCAAATGCTTTGATTCTCTTCTGTTCCGGTTCTCACACTGTCCATGTTTCACTACAATCCAATGCTGTACGCCAGACGTACATTCTCATAAATTTCTTCTTCACATTTAGGTCAATATTTGACATTAGGAGGCTTGTTTTGGGCAGAAATCCTTTTTTTGATATAGCTAGTCTGCTTTTTATGTCCTCCTTGATCCGTCCGTCACTCGTTATTTTACTGTCTAGGCAGCAGAATTCCTTAACTTCATCTGCTTTGTTCCCATCTATCGTGATATTAAATTTCTCGTTGTTTTCATTTCTACTACTTCTCGTTAAGTTCGTCTTTCTTCGATTTACTCTCAATCCATGCTCTTTACTCATTACACTGTTAATTCCATTCAGGACATTGTGTAATCCTTCATCACTTTCACTCAGGAAAGCCATCTCATCCGAGAATCGCATCATTGATATCTTTTCACCTTGAATTTTAATTTCACTACTGAGTCTTCCTTTTATTTCCATCATTGCTTCCTCGATATACAGATTGAACAGTTGCACCTTCTTTAATACGAGCACTTCGTTCTTGGTTGTCCACTCTTATTATTCCCTGTTGGCTGTTTTACATATTGTATATGACACATCTCTCCCTATAGCTAACCCCTATTTTTTTCAGGATTTCGAACATCTTGCACCATTTTACATTGCTGAACGCTTTTTCCAGGTCGACAAATCCTATGAATGTGCCTTGATTTTTCTTTAGTCTCGTTCCAATTATTAATGGCAACCTCAGAATTGCCTCTCTCGCGCTTTTACCTTCCCTAAAGCCAATTTTCTTTTCCAATCTTAAGAATGTTAATCTTGTCAGCAACTTGGATGCATGAGCTGTTAAGCTGATTGTGCCATAATTATCGCACTTGTCAGCTCTTACCGTATTCGGAATTGTGTGGATGATGTTTCTCCGAATGTCAGATGGTATGTCGCCAGACTGATACATTCTACACACCAACATGAATAGTGGTTTTGTTGCCACTTCCTCCAAGGATTTTAGATATTCTGAAGGAAAGTTATCTAGCCCTTCTGTGTTATTTGACCTTAAGTCCACCAAAGCTCTTTTACATTTTGATTCTAATACCGGGTCCCCTATCTCTGCTAAATCGACTCGTTTCTTATTCTGTCACATCAGACAATCCTCCCCATCATAGTGGCTTTCATTGTATTCTTTCCAACCATCCGCTCTACCGTATGCTTTTAACAGTGGAATTCAGGTTGCACTCTTAATGTTATCGCCCTTGCTTTTAATGTCACCGAAGGTTGTTTTGACTTCCCTGTATCATTTCTTTTTCGGTTTCTTCATATTTTTCATGCAGCCATTTCGTCTTAGCTGCCATGCACTTCCTATTTATTTCGAACCTCAGCGACTTGTATTTTTGTATTCCTGAGTCTCCCGGAACATTTTTGTACTTCCTTCTTTCATCGATCAATTGTAGTATTTCTTCTGTTATCCATGGTTTATTCGCAGATACCGTCTTTGTACCTAAGTTTTCCTTCCAAACTTCTGTTATCGTCCTTTTTAGAGATGTCCATTCCTCTTCAAATATACTGCCTACTGAGATTTTCCTTATGGCTGTATTTATAGCCTTAAAGAGCTTCAACGGTATCTCGTCATTCCTTAGTACTTCAGTACCCCACTCCTTTGCATATTGATTCTTCCTGACTAATGTCTTGAACTTCAGCCTACTCTTTATCACTACTATATTGTGATCTGAGTCTATATCTGCTCCTGGGTACGCCTTACAATCCAGTATCTGATTTCAGAATCTCCGTCTGACCGTGATGTAATGTAACTGAAATCTTCCCGCATCACCCGGCCTTTTCCAAGTATATCTCCTCCTCTTGTGATTCCTGAACAGAGTACTCGCTATTACTAGCTGAAGTTTATTAGAGAACTCAATTAATTTTTCTCATCTCTCATTTCTTGTCTCAAGCCCATATTCTCCTGTAACCTCTTCTTTTACTCCTTCCCCTACAACTAATTCCAGTCCCCCATGACTATTAGATTTTCATGTCCCTTTACATACTGCGTAACACATTCAATATCTTCATATACGTTCTCTACCTCGTCATCTTCAGTTTGCGACGTCGGCATGTATACCTGAATTATCGTTGTCGGTGATGGTTTGCTGTCGATTCCGATAGGAATAACCCTATCACTGACTTGTTCATAGTAACACACTCTCTGCCCTACCTTCTTATTCATACTCCCGTTACGCCATTTTCTGCTCCCGTTGATATTACCCTGTACTCATCTGACCAGAAACCCTTGTCTTCATTCCACTTCACTTCACTGAATCACACTATTTCTGGATTGAAACTTTCCATTTCCCTTTTCAGATTTTCAAGTTTCCCTACCACGTTCAAGCCACTGACATTCCTCGCCCCGACACGTAGAATGTTATTACTTCGTTCATTATTCAATCTTTTTCTCATGGTAACCTCCGCCTTGGCAGTCGCCTCCCGGAGATCCGTATGGGGGACTATTGCGGAATCTTCTGCTAAAGGAGAGATCATCTTGACACTTCTTCAATTACAGGCCACATATCCTGTGGATACACGTTACGTGTCTTTAATGCAGTGGTTTCCATTGCCTTCTGCATACTCATGCCTTTGATCATCGTTGATTCTTCCACCTTCAGTGGCAGTTTCCTACCCCTAGGACAAGAGAGTACCCCGAACCTCTGTCCACTCCTCCGTCCTCTTTTACAAGGCCGTTGACAGAATGAGGCTGACTTCTTATGCCGGAATTCTGATTATTAATCAAAATTTAAGCAGCGGCCGGATTCGTACCCGGGACTGAAAACTTTTTTCACTAATAATAGCACTATAAATCACCGAATATCTTGAATTCAGTTGTTATTCAATTGCTTCAATCGAAGCACGATGTACAGTGGTTTACATCGCTATACGACAAGCTCGTTTATTTGATAGAAGCATATGGGTCCTGAGGATGGCATAATGAAATGCCGAAACTGGTAGCCTTGAGAATAAAATAAAATAACACCTTAGAGTACACGACTGTTCATGAATTTTTTCGATATTGATTGGAGCCGCGTGTTCAGGACATGATTTTTTTCTCACTTTAGGAGTGGTGTTTCGTCTTCTGTGCATGATTGGTTGACTCTCGTCACTCCGACAGCGCGTACTATAGGCGGCTGCTGCTGGCTAAGTCACTCAGCTTGCTGGCGGGAGTCGCGCCGCGGTCCTGATACGATTACCGGCGGACCCGCAGGGAAATAACTGGCAGCCCGGCCTCGCCTCGCCTCCCAGACGGCAGCAGGCAGCAGGCAACAGCAGCCAGCAGGCAACGGCGGGCCTCCGCGCACGGGCGGTCTCCCCTTGTTAGGGCCGGATACCGCCAGCCGCACCCGCATGCAACTAGCGATCTCGCCTCGCGCGAAATAACGAGCAGTCCGGGAGGAGGAAGCGATTGCTTCACCTCAGCTGTGGCACAAGCCGCTCCCCTATCGCTTACCTCTGTCGTACGAAATACTTTCACGCTTTTTATACTGCATTCCGTCGTAAGGTGCGAAGAGCGTTCAATAAGTAATGCAACACACTTTCGTTTCTGCGCCAGTTTCTGTTACTACAGATATTTCTGCTTCAACCTCTACTGTTTTACGAAGTTCCAATAGGAAGCGGAGCTGTACGTGACATTTCAAATGACGACTGTAAAGGGACAGCTAACATCGAGATTCTTCTTACAAACTTTCTAGGATGATGGAAAAGGATAACTCTATCAATCTGAGGTAAGGGTTCCTGTAACAGAAACGAACCAATCGAACGTTAGAGGTGAAAACCATTCTGATTCCTCTGACAGTGGAGTACTTGCACTGGTACTGTTGTTGCTAAGGCTATATAGAATAGGAAACTGGCAGAAGTGGTAGTACGAACCAAAACGAGGAAAAATATCCAGTAAACAAGGGCTCTAAAACGCATACTTGAGCAGTTACGTGCACTTGTTAATCTTCGCTACTCTATTGAACAAGTACTCATAGCTCCCTCAGGTACCATTTCAGAGCCTATGTTTACTGGGCATTTCTACCTTGTTTTGGTCCATACTGCCACCTCGTAAAGTTGCCTGCCCTACAGTTTTCGCAACAACAGAACCTGTACATGCTTTCCACTGTCAGAGGTATCAGAACCGTTTTCGCTTCTTTCTAATTCTCAACTCGTTCGTTTCCTATACAGGGATCCTTACCTCAAACTGATACATACTGATACGTTTATCGTTCTCCACCATACTAGAAAGCTTGTAACATCATCATGAAATCACTCTGTTTGTACACTGAAGGGCCAAAGATACCGGAATATGCCTGCTTACTCAAACACAGAAATATGTAAACAGGCTGCGGTCGGCAACGTCTGCATACGACAAGTGTATGGCTGAGTTGTTAGGTCGATTACTGCTCCTACAATGGCAAGATTGAGTTTGAACTTGGTGTTAGTCAGCCCACGATCAATGCGACAGAGCATTTTCAAGGTAGCGATGAATTGGCGATTTTCCAGTTCGACCATTTCACGAATCTATCGTGAATATCAGGAATCCGGTAAACCATCAAATCCCGACTGGCTGCGGCCGGAAAAAGATCCTGCAAGAACGTGAGCAACGATGACTGAAGAGAATAGTTCAGCGTGAAAGAAGTGCAGCCCTTCCGCAAACTGCTGCAGATTTCAATGCTGGGCAATCAACAAGTGTGCGCTGGTGGAAGCTCTGTAATGGTGTGTGACGTGTGCAGTTGGAGTAATAAGGGACGCCAGATGCGTCTAGATACGGCTCTGACAGGTGACACGTGCGTAAGCATCCTGTCTGATCACCTGTACGCATTCATGTCCATCGTGCATTCGGAAGGACTTGGGCAATTTCGGCAGGACAATACGATAACTCATACGTCCAGAATTGCTACAGAGTGGCTCCAGGAACACTCTTCTGAGTTTAAACACTTCCGTTGGCCACCAAACTCCGAAGAACATTATTAAGCATATCTAGGACTCCTAGCAACGTACTGTCAGATCTGCACCCCCTCGTACTCTTACGGATTTATGGACAGCCCTGCAGGATTCATGGTGTCAGTTCCCTCCAGCACTACTTCAAACATTAGTCGAGTGCATGCGACGCCGTGTTGCGGCACTTCTGCATGCTCGTGGGGGCCCTACACGATATTAGGCATGTGCACCAGTTTCTTTGGCGCTTCAGAGTACATAAATTTAAAGGCGTCGGCTCCTATAACTATGACTCAGTGTAACGTCGTTGGATGACTTTTCCGGACATAGATTCCTATGTAAAACTTGATCAACTAAGTCGACACTATGACGTCTAGAAATGTGTAACATGAATTGTGAAACACGTTATATATGTTTTTTCTTCGACTTCTGCGTTTCAGACACACGGTTCTGGAGTAACCTGCGCTATACGTGCGTATTATCCAAAATTATTCGTGTTTAAACAGGAAATTGGACCTATGCCCTTTAGAGATGGCGTAGTTTAAATCTCGGCATAACTTTATTCTCTTCTTTGTGGTCAACAACAAAACAAGCATACCTTACACTTTTTCAGCACTGTCTATATTTCCTTCATTACTACCTACCTCTTCTTTCTTTCTTCCACTATTTCATCTGACGTTAATGTATTACGTCTTGCTGTTGCTCTGTCACTCAACTTGCTCTTGAGCTTTGATGTCTTCTATACTGTTACCATTATTTTGAATTTGATGATGTTCACCGGATTGGACAAGAATATAATGAAAAAAGTGCTTAAAGCAATGAATAGAAGATTGATGTTTGTGAAATATCGAATATTCAATACTGTATTTATTATTATTGTTATTGTGTTATTTAGTAATCGTGTACTTTGGATACTGTTTCACTGTGTGCCGTCAAACCTGAGAACTGTGAGGGCACCGTTTCTGCATGTCGATCTACAGAACGATGTGAGCGATTCAATAACAACTACGGCAACAGCGAGCTGCGACAAGGAGTGCTTTAGTATCTTTGTGCTCGACAATGTGTTTCGGTATTGCTGCGTTGTGAGTACGCGCAGAGCGGCAGTCGAGTGGAACCGTTGAATGAATCGACAGACGAGTGGCGCACTTCTATTTACGGTCGCGTTTCTGGCGGAATGATTCTCTCAAGTGCCTTTAATTATAGCGAATAGTAGTCTACAAGTAGGGAGTATCGTCCAAGAGGAAAGCATTCATGAAAGTTAGTTTTATTTGGGTCTGATGGCATCATTTCATGACAAGAATTTTAAACAGAGAATGCAATACAAGCGTATTTTATGTTCGCCCAATTCTGCTCAATTAATGTCATCTTATTATGTTAACAGAGATCTGTGCAGGGGCCGAGAAGAAGCAGGAATATGAGAGTTTATAAGGGTCACATAAAATCCTAATTCCGTCAGGTGAAATTTAGGATTATGGCTCTACTTAAAGTCATTTAAACATCTATTACAGGAAACAGTTATGTAAAATATTGCATTTAGAAAACTAGGGAAACGACCAGGTCTGTAGACTAAATTTGTTCATATGTATTTGCCCTTGTCAATGTTGGCCGGACTACACCTTGGAATTCTAAAGTTACCAGGGATAAAATACAGTCTCTATACTATAGAAAGGAGCTGCAGTTAGGACAGTTGAACGACAACAGTGGGAAGCAGAAGCAGAAAAGGGAGACGGTAATGTATTCTGTCCCCGGTTTTATTAAATCTGTACAAAGAGCAAGTTGTACCAGAAATCAAGGAAAAGTTTGGAAAAAGCAATTAAAGTTCAGTCTGAAGAAATTATTGGGTGACATTGTAATTCTGTCAAAGGCGGAATAATTTATACAAAATCAGTTGAACAGCTTCTATGTCTTGACAATGGGATGAATGTCAAACGAGGAGAAATGAGATAATCAAATTAAGTGATGATGAGAAAATCAGGTTACGAAGTATTACGCTGTAGTAGAGAAGTTTTGCTTCTGGGGCAGAGAAATAATCTACAATAGCGTAAGTAAAGAAGATACAAAATCCAGAAGGGCCATACCAAAGAAAGCTTTTCTCAAACAAACAACTGTGGAATATTTGTTAGGCCTGGAGCCATATAAAAAAGTAGAACGTAGACAATGAACAGCAGACAAATTAGAAATATAGCTTTGGAAATGTGGCGGTAAGACGAACGCTGGAGGCTAGAACGGTATATTGGATAATACTGCCGCGAACAGTGTGGATGGAAAAATGTATACGGCACATCTTGTCTAAAAAGGTGATGTGTTGCTGGGACACATCTTAAAGCGTTAAGCAATGGTTTATTTGGTTATCGCAGTAAGTATGTGTGTTTTGGGTGGGGGGGGGGGTAGTTTTCGGCCTGATGACCACGACAACAATATCAAATCAAGAATGAGATTTGCTTCTGCTAGGTTCGGAGGAGAGCTTCTGTAAAGTTTGGAAGGTAGGAGACGAGGTATTGGCAGAAGTAAAGCTGTGAGGACGGGGCGTAAGTTGTGCTTGGGTAGCTCAGTTGGTAGAGCACCTGCCCGCGAAAGGCGAAGGTCCCGAGTTCGAGTCTCGGTGCGGCACGCAGTTTTAATCTGCCAGGAAGTTTCATATCAGCGCACACTCCGCTGCAGAGTGAAAATCTCATTCTGAAAACATCTCCCAGGCTGTGGTTAAGCGATGTCTCTGCAATATCCTTTCTTTCAGGAGTGCTAGTTCTGCTAGGTTCGCAGGAGAGCTTCTGTAAGGATTTGAAAGTAGGAGACGAGATACTGGCAGAAGTGAAGCTGTGAGGACGGTGCGTGAGTCGTGCTTCGGTAGCTCAGATGGTAGAAAGGCAGAGGTCCCGAGGTCGAGTCTCGGTCCGGCACACAGTTTTAATCTGCTAGGAAGCTTCAACAATATCAAATATTCTGAAGTAATAAGGAGAAATACGACGCAACATATCGTAACATGAGAAGCAAGCGTTTGTGTTTAAGTACGCACAACTGGAAGGCGTAACAGACCTGATCAAAAAGTGGTCGGTGGAGGGGCTGGTGGAAAGGGAATGAAGTAGACGCTGACCAGCGGCGCAATCGCCCGTCATCGTGAAAAACAGATTATTATGTACCCACCAGTTTGTTCACAGTGCGAGTTATCTTACATAGGTTTTATATTCTGTGCTAACTTTGCAGGGTGATACCGTTAGAGACTTTCAGGGGCGATGTGGTAGGGTAAATGTAGCGGTCTGAGATAAGGCATCCCCGTCTGGAAACGACCAAGTCGAAAATTATAAGCGAAAATACTTCTGATATCTCTAAGAGTATATCTCTTGTTCTGCAAGCCCTTTGCTTTCCTTTTTTTATTTTTTATTTTTTTTTATATGAAATGGAATAAAACAAGAGCAAACATGAGCTCTAAAGTGCGTACCTCAAGAGCTACAGGCATTTGTTCATCTTTGTTGCTGTGAAACACATCTCTTCTGCTGAACAAGTTCTCATAGCTCTTAATGCATGTATTTGAGAGCTAAGAAACATTCAACAGCCTAGATCGTATTTCTTTATTCGAGATAACCTGTTTTGACAGACTTTGCTGTCATATTTAGGTCTGAAAACTCCTTTCCGTGAGAAACGTGTTTATTTTACGTTGAACCTCTAGCCAAGTTGTCATGTGGATAAAAATCAGCACATTATGAAAGGTTAGCCATTTTAGAGCCCATGTATGCCAACAACTTTCTTTTCTTCTTGGCCCATACCCTCATCCTCCCAAAATATGGTGGACACAGAGTTTCCAGTAGAAGAGGTCAACTGTGAGAGGTACAATAACGATTTTTGCTTATAACTCTCGTACCTCAAATGGATACATTTACCCTTCTCCATCATAATTGTATCATCATGGAATCACATTATTTACTAAGTCGTATGCAACTGTCCGAAAAACGAACAAATGGAAAAATCTCATCGTTAAATACTGTTCTAGTTCCATTACTTTCTCGTATTGCTGGCTGCAATGTTAAGTGCTTGATGTACTGGAAAAAACATTCATTCGGAAGCCATTACATAAGCAGTTGCGAAAAAAACATTAAGCTCTAACAATTTTACAAGATTGAAAGAATTACAGATGTGAGTTGCAAGGAGTAGAAGCAGTCTAGTCATCAGGAGTTACGTTTAAACGAAAATACTTGCCATATAGAGTTACATGTGGCATGATCGTCAGTGGAGTTGGGTGGGGTTATTTGGGGAAGGAGACCAGACAGCGAGGTCATCGGATTAGGGAAGGACAGGGAACGAAGTCGGCCGTCCCCAATCAGAGGAACCATATCGACATTTGCCTGGAGCGATTTAGGGAAATCACGGAAAACCTAAATCAGGATGGCCGGACGCGGGATTGAACAGTCGTCCTTCCGAATGCGAGTCCAATGTGCTAGCCACTGTGCCACTTCGCTCGGTCTTATTCTGAGATCGTACGTATGTATGCATGGTATGTGATGCGTCCAAAGCCATTGCGTAATTGAGGCATTTCTAAGAGGATAGTGTTCTACACTTTGACAGGATTCTACGTAAAATAATCAAATACAGCAGATGAACTAACAAATCTGCACGTAAATGAGTAATCAGGAAATTACCAGAGAGATATCCTGACAGAGCAAGTCAGCTGTAAACTGTTCTTCTATCTTGCAAGAAGAAACCTTCTCCATGGAAACATGCGTACATAGTGAACTTTCATGGTAACGCGCAAACGATGTCAAAATCTTTTGTAAGGTACTCTCTTCAAGATCATCATCGTGTTGGACAATTCGCGCACAGAAAATGTCGTTTAACAGTTGCAAACCATTTTTGGTTGAGTGAACGTGTTATATTGGCTGCAAAAAACCTTGATGTTAACGAAATTAATTTTCAGAATCAAAATATGACACCTGGCGAATTGCTGACATACAAGTCGGTTTATTCCGTTACTAACTAAGATGATGTAGTCAACTATCCTACGGAATTTTTAAATTCGCTGGATTTCCCCGGATTACCGCCTCCCAATCTGTAATTAAGTCGGATCGGCAATCATGTTGCGAAAGGTAAACCAGCCACGTCTTTGTAATGGCACCCGGCTTGCGGGGAAGAAGTTAAAGAACAACGTAATCGAAGCCACAATTTTAAAAGGAAAGTACAAAGGTGAGGACAGTTTGATTCCAATATCACTAAGATTCCGACCGACATGCCATTCGACTTTAAACGGTTATAATTTCCAGTGCAGCTTACATTTGCCATGTCGATAGATAAATCGCAGGGGCAGTTGTTATATGTTTGTGGCATCAATCTTGAAAATCATGTTTTTCACATGGCTATTTGTATGTCGCATATTGCCCTGTCGGGACACCTTCAACTTCATTTGTTTACGCACCAGAAAACAAAACTATCAATGCTGCGTATCAAAAAGTATTACAATAAATGCTACCTAGCAATAAACTTTGACACTGATTCACTGATCACCACAAAAGTTGACAGATATATATGAGTTTTCATAGATAGGTGAAGAGGAGATGAACTGAGGTGGCGGAATCCAACAGAGAGAGGACGAGGAGAAGGATAGAGGGTGGGGGGGAGATGGGCCAAGGGATAGGTTCAAAATGGTTCAAATGGCCCTGAGCAATATGGGACTTAACTTCTGAGGTCATCAGTCCCCTAGAACTTAGAACTACTTAAACCTAACTAACCTAAGGACATCACACACATCCATGCCTGAGGCAGGATTCGAACCTGCAACCGTAGCGGTCGCGCGGTTCCAGACTGTAGCGCCTAGATCTGCTTGGCGACTTCGGCCGGCCAGGGGATGGGGAGTGGGGGGGGGGGGGGGGGGGGGGTCGGAGATGATCAAAGAGATAGTGGGAGAGGACTAAATGGATAGAGAGAAAATACGGGAGGGAAGATGGACTACGAGAGTATGGAATAAATAAATGCCCAGGCAACGCAATGCAGTCTGTGCTGCACTTTTCAACACCGAAACGGATGGATATTTGTACTAAAGAAGTGAACCTCCACCCCCCAAAAAGAAGATTGGTCACCTCCCCAGAAGAATAAATTATCTACGCCCCTATTAACCACTGTACTGCAATGAGAACCAAATTAAGATTTTGGAAGTCTAGATTCTTTAACTTTAGTATGTTTCAGCCAAGTATGACACCAATTATATAAATATTTAACTGCGTTTCCAGGATGTATTTTACTGGTTCTGTGAATTCATTCGAAGTTGGAAAAATCATTCTAAATTGGCAAAATGCATTTTAACAAAATCGAAGGACTTGTTTCGTATCCAGTTCGTCTAAAAACTATAGTACTGGGAATACAATGGCGACCCTGAGCCATTTTTCGCGGCTCCTACGTTTGCGTCATGGGAGTCCACACTTGTAGTCTAGGTCTGCATCATGAGGGACCATATTTCGGACCATCATGATGCAGACTAAGACGACGAGTGTTTACTTGCATGATGCAAATCTTAAATGACGACTCTAGACCCTCATAACACAGACCTAAACGACGAGTCTGAATCCTCATGACGCAGATATAGACGCTGTGGAGAGTGGCTCAGAGTTTCCATTGTATTCCTACTACAATACATTCATGGAAAAAGACGCTCTTCATTTTAGGAGTATTTGTAGTGTCTAGGTCTTCAGCATCTTGACTCTGCATGTGGGATTCCCCTTAATATAGAAACACAAGAATAAAATTACATTTTGCAATGTGTGTGGAACTCAACAAAATAAATTGTAATTTAAACTCATAATGTGTATTGCCTTACTCCACAAATGAATATTTTATTTTGCAGAACACTTTTCAACATAAAATCTTTACAAATTTTCCTTCAGTTCCCCTGAAAGTATTATTTAGGCCAAACCAGATACTCCTAAAAATATTTGGCTACTTTTGCAAACCCAAGTAACAGAAAATGGTTTACAAACAATAATTAATGTCACTTGGAAGGATTGAAATCAAAAAGTTTAGTCTAAAATAAAAATGAACTGTATGCATTACAAAATTTCTATCTCAGAAATTGACGCCCAGAAAGCACAAGAAAGAAATCTGCACTCTTAATTAGTAAATTTGCGCTCAAACTCATAGTTTCCCGTTCAATGTTCTACTGTATTTTCAATGTGTCTGCTGATTAGTTCAAAAATGGTTCAAATGGCTCTGAGCACTATGGGACTCAACTGCTGAGGTCATTAGTCCCCTAGAACTTAGAGCTAGTTAAACCTAACTAACCTAAGGACATCACAAACATCCATGCCCGAGGCAGGATTCGAACCTGCGACCGTAGCGGTCTTGCGGTTCCAAACTGCAGCGCCTTTAACCGCACGGCCACTTCGGCCGGCTGCTGATTAGTGTTTGAATTAATTATGACGAGATCGTCAAGTCTGTCTGCATTAAGACGTGATCGTTTTTCGCTAATTAGGTTTCCAGCGCAACTAAACATTCTCTCACTAGACGCACTAGTGGCTGGTATATTTAATATTTTTCTTGCCACACACGCAAGTCGAGGAAGTCGTTGGGAGTAATTTTTCCACCACTGTAGAATATCTCCCTCGTTCACACAGTGTTCTTGCAAGTATCTGCTGACTTCATCATGTAGGAGAGGAGGCTCTTCTGCCCAGTCCTCAAATTTCACCATTTTGTACGGCCCTGGATTTGTTTCTTGGTTGCTGTGATTGGGCACTTGTACTGAAACTGTACAGGTTCCAATTAATATTTGCAGAATAATGTGAAGATCGTACTACACATAGTTGAAATTATAGTAGGTTTTAGATGATGCTATCATTTATCGCCCTGTAAAGTCACCAGAAGATCAAAACTAACTGCAGGACGATTTAAATAAGGTATATATTTTTGGTGTGAAAATTAGCAGTTGGCAATAAGTAATGACAAGAGCGTGGTTAGCCCTGTGTGTACTAAACTAAGTCCGTTAAACTTCGTTTACAAGATCAACCAGTCAAATCTAAAGGCTGTAGATTCTACTTAATACCTCTGATTACAATTACGACCTACTTAAATAGGAATGGACACACAGAAAACGCTGTAGGCGTTTTAATGACAAAACACTCTTTTGGAGCGTTGCTACGAAGTTGGAGAGCCTTACTATTGACGGAAGAGGTCGAAAGAGTGTAAATAAGGGCAGCTGGTTTGGTATGATCGTAAAACAGGGGAAAGAGTGTCGCGGAAATTACACAAGAGTTGGGGTGGTAATCATTTCAACAATGGCGTTTTTTGACGTGGCGCGATCTACACTCCTGGAAATTGAAATAAGAACACCGTGAATTCATTGTCCCAGGAAGGGGAAACTTTATTGACACATTCCTGGGGTCAGATACATCACATGATCACACTGACAGAACCACAGGCACATAGACACAGGCAACAGAGCATGCACAATGTCGGCACTAGTACAGTGTATATCCACCTCTCGCAGCAATGCAGGCTGCTATTCTCCCATGGAGACGATCGTAGAGATGCTGGATGTAGTCCTGTGGAACGGCTTGTCATGCCATTTCCACGTGGCGCCTCAGTTGGACCAGCGTTCGTGCTGGACGTGCAGACCGCGTGAGACGACGCTTCATCCAGTCCCAAACATGCTCAATGGGGGACACATCCGGAGATCTTGCTGGCCAGGGTAGTTGACTTACACCTTCTAGAGCACGTTGGGTGGCACGGGATACATGCGGACGTGCATTGTCCTGTTGGAACAGCAAGTTCCCTTGCCGGTCTAGGAATGGTAGAACGATGGGTTCGATGACGGTTTGGATGTACCGTGCACTATTCAGTGTCCCCTCGACGATCACCAGTGGTGTACGGCCAGTGTAGGAGATCGCTCCCCACACCATGATGCCGGGTGTTGGCCCTGTGTGCCTCGGTCGTATGCAGTCCTGATTGTGGCGCTCACCTGCACGGCGCCAAACACGCATACGACCATCATTGGCACCAAGGCAGAAGCGACTCTCATCGCTGAAGACGACACGTCTCCATTCGTCCCTCCATTCACGCCTGTCGCGCCACCACTGGAGGCGGGCTGCACGATGTTGGGGCGTGAGCGGAAGACGGCCTAACGGTGTGCGGGACCGTAGCCCAGCTTCATGGAGACGGTTGCGAATGGTCCTCGCCGATACCCCAGGAGCAACAGTGTCCCTAATTTGCTGGGAAGTGGCGGTGCGGTCCCCTACGGCACTGCGTAGGATCCTACGGTCTTGGCGTGCATCCGTGCGTCGCTGCGGTCCGGTCCCAGGTCGACGGGCACGTGCACCTTCCGCCGACCACTGGCGACAACATCGATGTACTGTGGAGACCTCACGCCCCACGTGTTGAGCAATTCGGCGGTACGTCCACCCGGCCTCCCGCATGCCCACTATACGCCCTCGCTCAAAGTCCGTCAACTGCACATACGGTTCACGTCCACGCTGTCGCGGCATGCTACCAGTGTTACAGACTGCGATGGAGCTCCGTATGCCACGGCAAACTGGCTGACACTGACGGCGGCGGTGCACAAATGCTGCGCAGCTAGCGCCATTCGACGGCCAACACCGCGGTTCCTGGTGTGTCCGCTGTGCCGTGCGTGTGATCATTGCTTGCACAGCCCTCTCGCAGTGTCCGGAGCAAGTATGGTGGGTCTGACACACCGGTGTCAATGTGTCCTTTTTTCCATTTCCAGGAGTGTATATATGAAATTTCGATCACCAACTTACACCTCCGAATTCGAAGAGATATTGTTGAGTCCCATATACATTGGAAGAAATGATCATCAGAATAAAATACAAAAAAGCAGCGCTCAGACGGAGAGCTGTAGGTGTTCTATCCCGCGCGAAATTCGAGAAAAGGAGACAAATAAGTTGAAAGTGGTTCGATGAACCCTCAACTAAGCACTTGCGTGTGTCTTGCAGAGTAACCATGTACATGTAGATGAAGAATATATGCATTATCTTAGGAGCTTACCTTCAGCACACATCTGTCGTGCTGCTTGGTAAACTTCAATTTTTTCATCCTCGGTTAACTTTCTTAATGTGCGGTAGTTAGCCACCATTAACGTTGCAATTTTATGCAACATACTAACGCACATTTTTTGTTCTAGGAAGGCATCAGCGGCTTGTTTCAAAGGTTTCATGTCCTGAAAATACATTTTCTCAACATACATATTTCACAAGTGGTTCTATAATATTCAGATGGAATAAAATTACAAACCTCTTCATCGTTATCCCGTACGGTACAGTGAGTTTTTAAGGCATAAAACCACGGTAGAACTAAATGTAGGGTTGGATCCTTGTCACTCTCCAGATCAACTGTGGCTTCTTTAAACGGCTTAAGAAATTCTATAAGCTGGCCAGTTATATGGTGGTCATAACCCAGCATCTTATCAGAGGCACCTTCATTATATAAAACAGCCTTCACTGAATCAATCTGACAATGGATTGATACAAGTATGTCAAAATAACTATTCCAGCGAGTTGAAACCCACTGCTTTAAAGATGAGTTCAGTCTCACACAGAGACCTCTTCTCTTGAAGTACGAAACCGTAGCCCGCACTGTATTAAGAATGGCTAATATATTTGGAACATTTTCTTTCAAAAACTGTTCGCTCAGAACATGTTTCAAGACTGTGTTTATACTATGAGCCATGCATGGAAGACGCTGATATACTTCGAGAGCTTTGACAATGTTAGTGCCCTGGTCTGTGACAAACGTAATTTTGGCAATGTCTTCACGAGAAACACCCATAGTTTCTAAGCCATCTTCCAACTCGTTTCGAATATTCGAGCCAGTTTTTGGGCAGTCAGGAAACGCAGAGCACATTAGTACATATTTATTCAAACGCCAGTCTGAATTTATGTAATGCATTGTCACGGACATGTAATGCACCCCTTTGTAATTGTCTGTCCATAGATCAATTGTACTGGCACATATACCAGAACGAATCGCATGCACTATATCTGGGAGCATTTTGCTGCGCACTTTATCAGCTAAGGTTTGAACTTTCCTAGCTACTGTCACTCGGGAAGGCATAACATTTTTAATATCAACTGAGCCATATTTTTTACCTATGTCGATCAGTGTCTGCCCTAAATTAAGAAATCCTTCTCCCTCTATACTGCTAAATGGTCTCAGGTCCTTAGCACACATTTCGACGCACTTTTCGGCCACTAAATCTTTGTCCTCTTTCAAGATATTTACGGAGTGAGGGAACTGCTTGTCAAATTTGCACACATGTCGTAACATACTCGAGGTTCCCGAATAAGTACTTAAGAGCTTTTTACATAGTTTGCATTGAGACACACCTACCCATTTATTTGAAGCGGCCTCATAAACACACGAAAACGTTTCCCATGCGGCACTTGTGCTCTGTTTCGTTACCAGCATGTATTCGCCAGTTGTCAATTTTTTTTCAATCTCACTAAAGTTCGACCTATTCATTGTGCTGCCTCCACCGTTGCGATAAATGAACTGCAGGCTAACTACCTGGCTACTCTAGTCACGGTAGCTTGACAGCGCAACCTGTTGTCAGGCGCAGCAAGCTGAGCGGGTCCCGTGAAGCTTGGCAGGCTTGCGGGAACCCAGGTAGCCCGGGCTTGCGGGAGCCCGTATCGCCCGCATTGCCCACTATGCCTCAGTACACGCGCACTCTTGTGTTTACATCGCGGCAGGCTGACCTGCATGAATGATTGCAGAGGTGCTAGGGGCAAGCAGGCTGCAAGGGGAATTTGTACACCTCTGATATGTACACACGTCAACAACTGCTCGGAAGTCGCTCAGTACTCAGATTCTGGTGAGCAAATAACCATCATCGGAGTCACTGCCAGCTGACCTGAACGATCCAGCCGTTGTGCGTAGTCAGATCACTGTCATCCCACAAGTTCTGCCATGCCAGCCACCAGGGAAATGATGCCCGCCGATGCCCAAGCGCGGTAACTCGCGCCAGAAAACCGCTAATTAAAGGCACTGAAACTGTCACTATAAGGTCTGCCTGACGATGTTCTGTTTGTCTCAAAGTAATTTCAAAAACTTGAGAAATTAGTAGCGAGATAATTATTACGACTAGGGATCAGCAAAGTTCCCGTTTTTTCATTGTTGAACGTGATGGAAAATTGTCGGAAAATAATATTGTAAAGTGAAATGGCAGTAAATCCATGATTAAAACCATATTTTTTGTTGAAATGAAATCAGTGTTTGTTACACAATAATTTATTGTCCAAACTTTGACTTGCTCACCATAAAGGCCGTCACAATCAATCTTGCAATGTGCGTCCAGCTGACAACGTTGCTTCAGTAAGGTTGCTGCGAGACCACTTGAAAAATATATAACGGCCGCAATAGGAGCTACCAATTTCGCTCCTGGTCGATTCTCAGTGAACTATCGTCCACCGACACCACCACACCACTATCGTCATCAATGCACTGCAGCCGAATTCAGACTACCTCGTCTCCTGCTGCTCTGGTGGTTGTGTTGCCGCAGCTGTCTGTTTGATGCAAACGTCACGAATTCCTCTCTGTGCCACTTTCGCACCCTGTTTCTTCAATTATTTGTTGAATCTCTTCCAACCTCTGTCTTACCCTACAGTTTCCGCCCCCTGTAGCTCCTTCCTCGGTTAGAAGGAAGCTGTTCCCTAATGTTTTCAGACATGTGCTCTAACCCTATCCCCTCTTCTTGGCAGTTTCGTCCATATGTTCCTTTCCTCGCCGATTCTGTACAGAATCCCGTCATTCAACTTTATTTTTTTACATATTTCCATATCTCAAACGCTTCGATTTTCTTCTTTTCTGGTTTTCCACCCTCCTAGTTGTTCGTGGATGCTCACTGCACTGCCGGCGCGGAAGACCTTCCTGTCGTGCGCCAACATCACCATATCATCATTAATAAGCGTACGATGTTGGGACTCTAAAAGTACATTCTCAGAAATTTGTTCCTCATATTATGGCCGCTGTTTCATACTATTACTTTTATTTTGGCTAGAATTGGAAGCTTTGCCTATGCTACTGGTCCTCCTTGCTGCACCCGTCTTGTGCTATTTTGTTTCGACGGTAGTGCTTTGTGTACTATGTGGTCCCCCAATTTTGAGTTTAAGTATATCACTTATCTCATTTCTGCTACTCTTCATTACTTCATTCCTTCGGTTTACTCCCAACCCATTTTCTGTAATCATTAGACTCGTCATTCCATTCAAGATGTCCTGTCTCAACTTTCACTGAGGATAGCAATGTCATCAGCGAATGCGCTCATCAGCGAATCTTGAAAGTTTTTCAACGTGAATTTCAATCCTACTGTTGAACATTCCACTTCTTGTCGTCATTTTATGTTCAACGTACAGCCTGAACAGCAGTTGCGAAAGACTACTTTCTAGTCCACGTCCTTTTTTATCTTCGTTATTGGTCTACCATTCTTATTGTTCTTCCTCTGTTTTTTGATGTCAGAAGTCTCCATGAGTGTTTTGATGCGGCCCGCTACGAATTCCTTTCCTGTGCCAATCTCTTCACTTTAGAGCAGCACTTGCTAACTACTTCCTCAATTATTTTCTGAATGTATTCCAATCTGTCTTCTCCCGCAGGTTTTGCCCTCATCAGCTTCACTGATGTCTTAATAGATGTCCTATCATCCTCTCCCTTCTCCTTATCTGTGTTTTCCTCACGCTCCTTTCCTCTCCGATTGTGCGCAGAACCTCCTCATTCCTTACCTTATCAGTCCACCTAATTTTCAACATTCGTCTGTAGCACCACATTTCAATTGCTTCGATTCTCTCGGTTCCGGTTTTCCCACTATAAGTGCTTCACTACCATACAATACTGTGCTCCAAACGTACATTCTCAGAAACTTCTTCTTCAACTTCAGGTCTGTGTTTGATACTAGTAGATTTGTCTTGTCCAGGAATGCCCTTTTTGGCGGTGCTAGTCTGCTTTTCATATCCTACTTGCTCTGTCCGTCATTGATTATTTTGTTGCCTAGGTACCAGAACTACTTAACTTCATCTACCTAATGACCATCAGTCTTGATGTTAAGTCCCTCGCTGTTCTCATTTCTACTACTTCTCAGTACTTCCGTCTTTTTTCTATTTACTCTCAAACTGAATTCTCTACTCATTAAACTGTTCATTCCACTCAGCAGATCGTATATTCCTTATTCTCTTTCACTCAGGATAACAATATCATCAGCGAATCGCATCATTCATATCCATTAACATTGAATTTTAATTCCACTCTTGAACCTTTCTTTTATTTCCATCAGTACTTCCACGATGTACACAGTGAATAGTAGGGGCAGAAAGCTACATCATGGTCTTACACCCATTTTAACCCGAGCACTTCGTTCTTGGTCGTCCACTTTTATTATTCCAGCTTGGCCCTTGTACATGCTTTACAGTCGCACGGGGTAGCCACTCGGTCTAAGTGCCCCTTGTCACGGTCCGCGCGGCTCCCTCCGTCGGAGATTCGAGTCCTCCCTCGGGCATCGGTGTGTGTCGTCCTTAGCGTAAGTTTAAGTTAGATTAAGTAACGTGTAAGCTTAGGTACCGACGACCTCAGCAGTTTGGTCCCATAAGATCTTAAAAAAAATTAGATTTACGTATTTTATATTACCAGTCTCTCCCTATCTTACCCCTATTTTTCTCAGAATTTTGATCATATCGCACCATTTTACATTGTCGAACGCTTTTTTCACGTCGTAAAATCCTTGATATTTCTTTGGTCTTGCCTTTACCTTTCCTGAAGCCGAACTGATAGTCATCTAACACATCCTCAGTTATCTGTTCCATTCTTCTGTATACTATTCTTGTGAGCAACTTGGATGCATGAGCTGTTAAGCTGACTGTGCGATAATTCTCACTCTTGCCAGCTCTTGCAGTCTTCGGAACTGTGTGGATGATATTTTTCCGAAAGTTACACATTCATCACTCCAGCGTGAATAGTCGTTTTGTTGCCATTTCCCCCACTGATGTTAGAAATTGTAATGGATTTATCCATCCCTTCTGCCTTATTTGGTCGTAAGTCCTCCAAAGCTCCCTTAAATTCTGATTCTAATAGTGGATGCCCTATCTCTTCAAAATCGACTCGAATTCTTTCTTTAATCACATCAGAAAAATCTTGCTCCTCATAGAGGTCTTCAATGTACTTTTTCCACCTATCCACTTCTCTCCTCTTCATTTAACAGTGGAATACCAGTTGCACAATTAATGTTACCACTCTTGCATGTAATTTCACCGAAGGTTGTTTTGACTTTCCCGTATTCTGAGTCAGTCCGTCCGACAATCATTTCGTTTTCGATTTCTTCATATTTTTCATGCAATCTTTTCATCTTAACTTGTATCAACTTCCCATTTATTTCATTTCTCAGCGACTTGTATTTACGTATTATTCTATTTCCCCGAACATTTGTGTTCTTCCGTCCTTCATCGATCTACTGAATTATTTCTTCTGTTACCCATCTTCTTTGCAGTTAACTTCTTTGTACCTATGGTTTTCTTTCCAACTTCTGTGATAGCCCGTTTTTTAGATGTCCATTCCTCTTCCAATTGTACTGCCTTCTGAGCTATTCCTTATTGTCGTATCTATAGCTTTAGAAAACGTCATGGTATCTCATCATTCTTTAGTACTTTCGTATCCCACTTCTTTGCGAATTAATTCTACTTAACCAATCTCCTAAACTTCACTCTACTCTTCATCACTACTACATTGTGACCTTAGTCTATATCTGCCACTCGGTACACCCTACAATCTAGTATCTGATTTCGAAATCTCTGTCTGACCATGATCTAATCAAACTGAAACCTTTCCGCATCACCCGACCTTTTTTGTGTACAGCTCCTGCTCTTGTGATTGTTGAACAGATTATTCCCTATTACTAGTTAAAATTTATTACAGAACTCTATTAGTCTTTCTCCTCTCTCATTCCTTGTCCCAAGTCCATATTCTCGGGTAACCGTTTCTTCTATTCGTTTCTCTGGAAACGCATTTCTAGCCCCGATGATTATTAGATTTTCATCTCCCTTTACTTTCTCTGTCTCCTCATCTTCAGCTCCCGACGTCAGCATGTGTATCTGAATTACCGTTGTCGGTGTTAGCCTGCTATCGATTCTAATAAGAACGACCCTATCACTGAACCGTTCACAGTAACACATTCTATGCCCTACCTATCTATTCATAACGAATTCTACTCCCATTATGCCATTTACTGCTGCTGTTGATGTTTCCTTATACTCATAGGACCAGAAAATCTTATTTTCTTTCCATTTCACTTCACTGGCCCCTATTATATATAAACAGATCCTTAACATTTCTCTCTTCAGCTTTTCTTGCTTCCTTACCGCGTTCAAGCTTCTGGCTTTCCACTTCCCGGATAGCAGAACGTTATCCTTTCGTTGGTTATTCAACCTGTTGTCATGGTCACCTTCCCGTTGTCAGTTTTCTCCTGGAGTTCTGAGTGGTTGATTATTCCGGAATCTTTTGCCGGGATATTTACAGGCCACATATCCTGTGGATACATATTGTGTGTCATAGTTTAAGCGGTGGCGGATTTCTAACCCGAGACTGATGAAGTTTTGATAACCAATCAGAGACGCAACCCCTAGACAACGGATGCAATGGCTCTTGTACGTATTGTATGTTACTGTGTGTGTGTGAAATCTTATGGGACTTAACTGCTAAGGCCATCAGTCCCTAAGGTTACACGCTACTTAACGTAAATTATCCTAAGGACAAACACATACACCCACGCCCGAGGGAGGACTCGAACCTCCGCCGGGACCAGCCGCACAATCCGTGACTGCAGCGCCCCAGACCGCTCGACCAATCCCGCGCGGCTTGTATATTACTCATGTTTCCCTGTAACTCACACTAATTTTTCTGAGAGTTTGCTAAATCTTATACCATTTAATGTCGCCAAACACTTTTCCCGAGTCGACAAATCATACGAAAGTGCCTTGATTTTTCTTAAGCCTTGATTTAGTTAACAATCTTATACTTATAACTGCCTCCCTGTACCACTACCTTTCCGAAATCGAAACTGGTTGTCATCTAACATCTGTTACATGATCCTGCACGGTATAACTTTGAATCTCATGGTTTTAGCGTGTCAGCGTATAAAGAGGAATGCACTGATGCTTACTTACATCTTCATCACCATCTCGCGTTGAAGATGGCTTTAAGATTAATGGGAAGTATTGTTGTCCTGAACGTGCGCACTAAAGATAATGGAATGTAATCCTGTATTCTGCTTTGCGTGACAGCGGCGCAGCACCCCAGCTCGGTCTGGAGACACACCTGGATGGCGGCCTCCCCAATTGGCCGACAACAACAGCGCACGACAAAGGGGGAGCAGGCTCGGCCAGCCAGCGTGTGCGGTGGCTCCGGTGGCTCGAAGCGCGTGCTGTGCCTTGCAGTGCGGGCAGATTCAATTACAGGGATGGCGCGCGCGCGCCGCGACAATCAATCACGGGCGGCTGGGGGAAGGGGGTGGTGCGGCTGGTGGACTGAGGGAGGAGGGGAGGGGTAGGGGTGGCTCCATCCATCACCATCGCGCTACCAGCAGGACCCGGGGCGGTAGGGCGCCCAGATGTCGCAGCGTGACGTAGCGCGACAAGACCGGCGTTCACAGCTGCACGCCTGGGGACCGGTACGAGCGTCATCTGCCGTCCCCTGGAACAGTACACCTGTTGCTAAACACGCGGTTACCATAGTGTACTGCCTGTATCAAATGTCTTCTCCGCCGGCAAAATCAGACTATTTTAAACTTGAGACTTTCATCGACGTTACCCACACGCCGTCAGCGACCGTTTCGTCCAGCCCTTACAAACAAAGAGTATCACCAGAATGACATTTTCACTCTGCAGCTGAGTGTGCGCTGATATGAAACTTCCTGGCAGATTAACACTGTGTGCCGGACCGAGCCTCGAAGTCGGGACCGTTGCCTTTCGCGGGTAAGTGCTCTACCAACTGAGCCCCGTCCTTACAGCTTTTCTTCTGCCAGTACCTCGTCTCCTACCTTCCAAACTTTATAGAAGCTTTCCTGCGAACCTTGCAGAACTAGCACTCCTGAAAGAAAGGATATTGCGAAGACATGGATTAGCCACAGCCTGGGGGATGTTTCCAGGACCTTCTAAACGAGGAATCACGCTTCACAGTCCACGCCGTCGTCGCCGCCGTCGCCTTTTCGTCTCTGCCTTCACCACCCCCGATGGTACTCGCCACACAACACAAGTAGTTGTGGTGTCTGCCTTCACTGACCATTGCCACCATTTACGACGACGATAAGACGGCGGCGACAATTCCAGATGGCGTCGGCTCCGTTCCAGACCGTCACCACTATAGAGTCGACACCAATGACGCCTACAATCGCCGCGGACGAGATGGCGGGTGCAATTGACGAAGGGGGGAGAACAAATCGACAGCACCAGAAGGTCTTCAGTGGAACTCTACCGGGTATTCACTACCTTAATGCCCTCTCGCTGGACAGAGAGGCTTCAGGAATTATTTAATTTGTCCTGTCCAATACAATCCAAAAACGTCCGATACCATCCAAACACGTCAGGAGGAACAAATGACTGCACATACTGTCCCATTACATTAATGAACACAGATTATAAAATCTACGCACGTCTACTAGCAGGGAGCATACGCACAGTCTTACCTGCGGTCCTTCCAACAGAACAGACTGCACGTGGGTGTGCTTTAAGAGAACGCCATGATCTCATCTCGATAGCTGCCGACTCTTGGCTCCATGCAGCTTTTACAAAAGCCTCCGATCGCTTTTGACATCCGTTCCTCCTCAAAGTCGAGATGAGCATGAGGTTCACGCCATTCTTTGAGGATGCCATTCGCCGGTTATTGTTTCCATTACTTCCCGCCATCTCCGTGGTCCGAGTCAACGAGACACTTGTTGCACCAGTTTCTATACGCCGCTCTGTGCGTCAAGGATGCCCCATACTCACGCTACTGTATGCCACTGCACTGGAGTCCCTCACCGCCAATCTTACGACTCGCCTACAGGGTCTCACCATGCATGATCATACCTATGACTGCATGACATATGCAGATGATTTCCTGCTTACCTACAGGACGTCCATGACGCCATCCACTGGGTACAGTAGTACGAACATATTTCAGGCAGCTACTTTAATTCCCACAAGATGATGTTGCATGTGGGAGATGGGCTCCAGGTTGTGGCGTCAGCCCCCTTCCCAGGCGACACCACACTTCGTTACTTAGGTATCGACTTTACAGACTCCACACAATGCACCATAGCATTGGCTTACTACCGAATTTTTCAGTCTGTATGGCACCATGTTCTCCAGGTCCAGCGAACGAGAAGGCCAGAACATTATACCTCCACAACCAATCAGTTCCTTTGGGATCGCCCAATTGCCGGCCGCGATGGCCGTGCGGTTCTGGCGCTGCAGTCCAGAACCGCGGGACTGCTACGGTCGCAGGTTCGAATCTGCCTCGGGCATGGGTGTGTGTGATGTCCTTAGGTTAGTTAGGTTTAAGTAGTTCTAAGTTCTAGGGGACTTATGACCTAAGATGTTGAGTCCCATAGTGCTCAGAGCCATTTTTGATCGCCTCATTTAAATTATTACGCAAATACATTCAAAAGTGTGGCGGTGCTCCATCATGCTGAAACCGTAGCTGGCGCCGAACAACCAAGTGGAACGTTATCTAATGCGTCAAGCAAGATATTGCAAAGAAATGTACGATACAGATGAGCATTCAATGTCTGGCAGTAGGTAATGGCCAAAAGCACTCTTCCCACCATTCGAAACCACAGGTCTATGTCAAAGTGTGCCTTAATACCATGTTGACAGGTGACATGTGAAGTTTGTACCGACCAATAATGACTATTGTGGAGAATGAAAGTATATTTACAACTGAAGCTAGATTCCTCAGTCCGCATCACGTTAATTGCTATGTATAAATTGCTCCTTAACATCCACTCGGTGCGAAAGCCAATCACAAAAATGTACTCGTTGAAAGCGGTCCACTGTCGTGCAACATTTCGACAACCAATCGTTGAGATGTCTGGAGTTTTCTTGCAATATCACAGGAACATCACCGGGATGACTGGTGAATGGCTTCAGGAATTGTGTCCTGAGGATTACCTGTTTCCAGAAGGAGTCGCTTCAGGCGATGGAAAATATTCTTACGAGTATACGTACGAGTAGCAATGGCAGCTTGGTTATCGGATGCACCCAGCATCAAAAGCATATAGACGTATTCATCGTTTCTGTACTCCATGGGGAAGCCGCCCTAAATTAACTTGACAGCACCAGTTACAGATGTGCACTGTACAGTTAGTACACACATGCGCGCAGTTTAATATATCCCACACTCATGTGATAGGGTACTGTCATGTGACAAAATGCTGTCCTGCTTAAAAACAACTAGTGAACAGACATCTAAAATACAACAGAAAGAAAAGGTAACTGACGAGAATTTGAACAATCGCACCGTTGCTGATATAAGTTTGAAGTCCCAGCAGTCTATTCGTTAACCTACGACGATAGGTATGGTAATGTGGGGTGCTACGCCTTCCTCTGTAGATTCCGATGTGCTGTACGATGTGAGTGACAGTGTTATCAGCGCCTCATTTTCATACATGTATTTCCAAAATTCACCCCATATGATTTTGGTAATAAAACTTTTGTCTTCAATCGGGATGAGGAATCGCATGGCGGCCTTCAAGTGCAGCAACTTTCGTTCACCCTGTATGAACAGGGATTTAAAAAAAATACTAAAATAATTAAATATCTCAAAAAAGGTTCAGATGGTATCCCTCATACCTTTTCATCATCGATTCGGGCTCTACACCAAAACATATCAAGAGTTTACAAGAAATATTTTTGTACCATTTGTGGTAGAAGGCGCTGCAATCGGTAAAATTCATTTTATGCATGATGTATTCGCAGCTGCGAATATGAAGAATTCTTCCATTTTTTAAATTCTCTGGTATTCTAAAATAAATGACAGCTTTCTATACAAAATAAAAAAATAATTTTTGAAAATGTAAATAACTATACTTTTTCGATATCAGGTGTTTTTCAGATCATGTATCATACTAATTTATTTTTATTTTTTTTATATTTGTTGAGATCACAATGAACACCCTCCAGGCGAAAAATAATGATGTGTAATTACCACCAACAACAAACAAAATGTTGTGTACATAGTTCCGCCGGGTTCCCGGGTTCGATTCCCGGCTGGGTCAGGGATTTTCTCTGTATCGTGATGGCTGGGTGTTGTGTGCTGTCCTTAGGTTAGTTAGGTTTAAGTAGTTCTAAGTTCTAGGGGACTGATGACCATAGATGTTAAGTCCCATAGTGCTCAGAGCCATTTTTTGAACATAGTTCCGCGTAGTCAGCGAGTACGCAACTTTCCCACTAGAGCGCGCCCCGCTAAGCACAACAGCGCAGGCGCAGCGCTCGTCCGTTTCCGCTCTACGAGATGGCGCTGCCATAAAGACGGACCAAATTCTGCTTCCGCCGATCCGCGTATTAATATGTAATGCAGCCAATGAGATTGCTGCTAACGTAGAACCTTGTCTCCTCGCGGATCACACTCGCGCAGTGATACCTGAACGCGCGAGGTATTATAACGAGTGTACAGACCTCCGATTAGTCAGTCTACATCAATCTGCATTAGTCTGCATTAGTCCGCATTTGTCTACACCAGTCTGCATTAGTCTGTACCAGTCTATAGTCAAGTTTCAGTTTGCGCCTAATAAGATTACCATATTCCTGTACATAGCCATGAAGATAAATGAATAGACAGCCGGCCGCGGTGGCCGAGCGGTTCTAGGCGCTACAGTCTGGAGCCGCGCGACCGCTACGGTCGCAGGTTAGAATCCTGCCTCGGGCATGGATGTGTGTGGTGTCCTTAGGTTAGTTAGGTTTAAGTAGTTCTAAGTTCTAGGGGACTTATGACCTCAGAAGTTGAGTCCCATAGTGCTCAGAGCCCATAAATGAATATACACTTTGTCAAGTATCAGAGATTTGTGAGAATAAGATTAACGTACCAAGACCAAAGGAACTGCAGATTGTCAGTTGTAAATAGCATCCAGAATCAAGTTAAGTAACGTTTATGCTTATTATTATTTTAATAAATGTGTGTGAAAATTAATCAAGTTCTGTTTAAAGTTGGTAACCGTCAATCTGCTACTCTAAGCGTGCCAGTGGCATTTCTATCGTCTGACCTAACGGCAGAAGATAAACACGCCACGATAAGATCACGAGACATATTGCTGACACTCGCCTACTTCGTTATAGCGACAAGTCAAGTAATCTGATGGTGTGTGTACCGAAGGTCTTACAGTACGCACACCACACTAAATAAAAGGGGAATTGACAGAAATCAAAGAAAACGCCCTCCTGGCAAAACATACAAAATGGCATCTGCGTCCCGCGAACTTGTTGGTAGACGCCCATTGAATACCAAGGCAGTCAGGCATGTTCCACGCACGTCTCCACGAAGAATATTGCATTTTGCCGGTACATTGGTATAGGGGTTGAGGTGTAGTGAGTATGGAGATTATGGTGCTGGCCGGTGGTGGCTACGAAAACACAGCTGGAAGAGAAGACATTTTTATTCAACTTGTGCTATAACATGTGCTGTGAGCTACAGACACGCTACCTCATGTGTGCGGCATGGTCCTGCTTACAGCTGCAGAAGCTGGCTGCCAGCGGCGTGGCTGGCTGTGATGTCTCCTGCCAGCAATTCTGACACTTGTTTAGCCCGCTCAGCAATTCATGCCCCAGTTTGTACAGTGTGGCGAAATGTGTCACACGTGCCAGCAGAGTGCTCGGCTGCAAGAATTCTCGTGGAGTGCTTCAGGAGCCAGAAGGAGATCACGCCTCTGTGGATGACAGTGACGGGATCTTGAGTGTTCGCCCTGATGATGGTGTGCAGTTGGCCGCACTGCCCCATACACGAAGCACTGCCCTCTAAGAAAGAAAACCTGAAAGCGGCTCGTTCATCACAGCACCAATTCCCCAGATAGTGGCTTTAATACTGCGAACAGGTCTGGCGGAGATGGTGAGCCTGCCATCGTTGTGGATGCTGTCAGCCTGATCATATCTCCCCCACAATCAACTAGTATATAGGTAATGGAACGTCTGATATGCCTATGCAGTGCTTCAAGTCACATACACATCAACATCTCCGTGGCTCAAGGATGTGCTAAACCCCTGGCTTGTCCCCAGCTGTGAGGCACTTCCGCTACATCACTAGGATTATGAGGTGCGGTCTAGCCCACCTCATGGTGGCTAAAGAGCGATGTTGATGAAATCGGGGCATACCAATCCCTCAGTGCCCATCTGCTGTCAATGGCTTTTAAACAGCCGTGGCAGGACTGTTATCCCCCTGTAGTGCACAAAAAATAGCGCCACCGCTGAAGACCTCTTCTTCAGGGAAGAGATAGCCATGACGTCTCAACCCATGACCAGTCTGCAACAAAAAACTCCACATAAATTGGCACAAAATACTTTACTTACACTCCTCCTTAATTCCATTTAACATGAACCCCAAGGTTCAGATGCCTTACAGTCACTCCACAGTTCTGTCTCAGTGGCTCCTTTTTTCCATCCATTCTCATGCATTCTTGCCCATAATTATTATGTCGAACTTACAATCTCATTAGTATCTATCAAATATGCATTAAAAGTCTTAGAAACATACCACATCATTTCTCAACAACAATGCTCATTCAAGCAATCAATTTAGATATACTCTGCCCTCTTGAGTTTCGCACATTCTGAATGCTGGAATAGACATACCTTATTATTTTGAATCACACCTAATTTTTATACTCCACCCCATAGTCTACGTACGGATAATTAATCAGTCCAGTCGTATTTGATACACTGGAGAGACACAATGACGAGCAACACTTCGTCTAATGTGGATGAAGGGTGCAAAAAACAGAGTCAAATATAACACGCTGCCTGTTACTGAGACACTCGTGGTCACGACTGTAGACTGTTGCTCCTCGCGGTATTGCTGCACATGTTAAACCATTCTCTCTCTCGAAATTCGTTTAAATCTCGTGTCAACCGATTAAAGGAAAGGATTAGGTCAGGGTCTAATGTTTCATGCAGAAGTTCACTTTTTGCATTGGGGGCAACTTAGGTCCTTTTTTGGACATTGCAACTGTGGCTGCATAATCTTTAACTTGGTCTCTCCTCTAAAGTGGCTGACAGGCTCTGTTATGTCGCATATTGTTCCGTTAATCATTAACCCGCCGCCATGTAACCCCTGCATGCCTACCTGGCTCGTTAGCAGCTGTTAGCTAATACCAGTACGCTGTTATCCACGGAATAAACCCAGTGCAGCTCTGCTTGTAGGAAGCAGGGTTGTAGCTGTGGGATGCCACACAGACAATCATGGCCATTCGTCTTGCCTAGGTACAATTGAATTTCCCATCTATCTGTGCCACCCTGGATTACCTGGTAATGCAGATTGTAAACCTTTCCCTCTGACAGGGCTGGAGTTCAAGCAATGACACCACTGAGTATCTACCTCGATCCTTTGTTTTAACCTGAACGAACTTCTTTAAGGTCTCCAGCTAAAGAGATAAGGGTGGCTGCTAATAGTTTAACCATGTTCGACCATTGTTAACTGGAAATTGAATCAATGCCTAAAGGCCTGTTTGACCTGTCTTAGCGTCAACTGTTGATATCTGTTAGTACAAGGATAAATTGTGCTTGCTGGGCTCTGCAATCAGTTCCAAATCCGGCGGAAAACTCCCTGCGTTCCTGAGTAAGCTTTACAGGAATGGGTCTGATGCTAACAATGCTGGACTCAGCTGTTCGTGCACAGCATAGAGAATGGCTTCTTGTCAACCTGACACCACTATTCACGAAATCCTTACACTGTAGGCTATCGACTGTATCAGCCATGCGACATCTAACTTCTGTCCAACGCATCCACATGGGGTCTATAACTCCCAGGTCCTGGTTCACTGAGTCCACTGTCATATTTGAAAACCTCTGTAGTTGACTTCGTAATGTGCGTGTGTTATACAATACTCCTTGCTCCTAGCCAGAAAACTACATAGTGTGCCATTCTAAGATTGATTTATTACTTCGTGGCGTCTCTCTCTCTCTCATGATAATATTTAGTTCCAGAATGTCATTAACATCAGTCCCAAACATTGTTTTCACCCATCCAGCATCTAACTAACATCTCTTGTTGTGACACAAGATATACGGCACTACTTCCATTGTCAGCTGCATCTGCCTCCATAACCACTCATAGGACAACAGACAGCACTCACTCTATGCCTCTTTAAACACATTCTTGCTCTCTGCACAAATGTGTATTCCAAACTCCTCACCTGGTTACACTTCATCCATGCGTTTCAGCGTCCGTCAAAGCCACATGATAACTAAATCCTATTTTCTAGTTTAAAGCAATCTATGTAGTAACAGTTGTACTTGCAGCATCCCCACTCCATTCTTGGTGAGGAGATAAAGACTCGCCACAACTAGGATCCCCTCACCTTTCTACCCATAGCATGTGGCAACTTGGGAACAGAGAGCTGCGATCATTACCCCTCGAGAATCAGGTAAAGTCTGCCGTGCAGATGACACAGAGGGAAACGCTTAAACACTTAAAAAATATAGACCGAAGACAAAACTTCAATACTGCGCTCATGACACACACACAAAAATAAAACGAATCGCTCAAAACATCGTAACTAAATTCTGCCACATAACCACACATTAGCTTCCTGACATACAACACAATATTAAATATGCTTTCTTACTTTCTTGACGTCAGCCCATATGGAATTTCATGCACAGGTCGTACAAGACTTCTCCGCTCACCCTTCTTTCTACTACCCCACACTTTCTTCTTGGTGGATGGCGATACTTGTACCAGGGCATGAGAGTGCCTCAAAACAGTCGCAGGCACCCAGCGTGGGCTAGTATTGTACAAGTCCCTAATTGCATTTTTATGTCAACTAGTGACTCTGTTTTATTTACTTAATATAATCCCTGGTACCTGGAACAAACTTTTTGGTCTAACGCTTCGGGATCAATAATATGAGACACGCACTCGGTTGTACCATTAGCTATAAGATGCCGAGGACTACTGCCCAATCTCTGAAACTGTAACAAATGTGATAGTTGGCATAGTTGGCAAATCCGACATAAAATTCGTCTCTTGGTCCGTGATCATGGCTTCCGGCACACCAAATTTGAGCAACCCACAATCAGTAGTGCTCTGTTAGTGTCCTGTTTGCTGTTCTATGGCCTCCACACAAAGCCAGAATATGGTCATGTGATTCTTTCGGTATTTGTTCACTCGTCTTACTTGAGCCTGCCATGTGTGCCCCAACCTAGTTCTCTTACGTAATAGGCTTTCTTACTACAACTAACTGCAGCTGCATCATATAGGGCTTGCAGTCGGTCTCAGCACACAGCTCTGCTTGCCACTGTGCAAGCCGATGAGCCAGTGCCTATATTACTCATGTTTATCAGTCTTACGTACATCTATATATTCGAACTCGGTCTATCTTAACGCCCATCTTGTCAAGAAGCGCTAACAACCATTTAAGAGATGCATCATTGTTTACAATCATAAAGTTCTTCCTACGTAAATAACACGTAAAATATGTAATCCCATATATAAAAATGAGAATTTATTTTCCTGTTGCGTAGTTCCTCTGTGCTCTATTCAGTTGTGGAGAAGTGTATGCTACAGGAAATTCTTCACTGTTTAACACTGACTTAACATACTCCAGTGCCTGTTTAGAAGAGACACATGAAAGCACAAACTGTTTCTTGTCGTCAAGACAAAGTAACTTTGTACTCGATGTCTGTGCTCTCCCCAGTTCCTCAAACGTGTCCTGACATTCAGTGGCGGCATTAGGAGTCCGCGACATCGGCGACCTCTTACGGCCTCGCGCCTGTGGGGGCCTCGCAAAAAAGTTGTTGAACCTGTTACAATTTTAGCTGCTTAGTTGTCCGTCTTTATTTATGTACGATTGTAGCAGTATTTATGTAGGGCCGTCTGGCAACATTATGGCAGCTAAGCCTCATAACAAGATGCATCTAAAGTGTACACCTATGCGGAAGCGCGCGAAGCTTACAAGTTTGGGACTGCAGACTGATTCTCGTAGGCAAGTTACATTACACGATTCTGAGCGGGATATATCTGCAGTGAATCAGCGCATGCTCGTTGGACAGCAGTAACGCATGGAACACGAAAGAAACTGTTTTGTTGTAAAGTTGAAAAATTTTATAAAATAAATTATTAAATTGCCTACTTAGAGAGAAAGCTGATCGCCATATTAAAGAAAAATGCATGTTAAACGGAAAATACACTTACTTTTCTTTATACCATATTCACAGCCGCCTGGTATGCACAGTTTTTCCGAACTGACACTTCTACCCAACAACAAGCAAATGCAACAATGCTCTGTGGAAGAGACAAAACAGGCAGGAGCATTGACTTGACCAGTAGTGCCGGTTCTCTGAAACCAATCCTACCAAGTGACACTTCACTCTTTTTCAAGTTATTGAACTGGTACAAGTGAACGGGTCTTTTATCTCTAAAGGTGTGGTTGTACCAATTTCAGCCATACATACTAAAGAAACCCCATGCTATTGAGAGTCAGTATACAAATACATTTCTTGGCGTATTTATTTGGCTGCTATCATTCATTACAGAATCAAAAAATATATTGTGCCATGTATGATAATCGCCAAATCTATTCACTTTATACTATGACAATTAGCACTTTAAGTACCCTACTGCACTTATCAATGTACTGATCACAAAATGTTTTTTAGAGCATCATGTCTGGACGACTCTCAAGAGACAGAGACATAGGGAGAAAATGGGAATCCGGTGCACCACAAAGAAAAAGAAAGGCTGAGACGATTATATCCAATCAAGATATGAGTTCGAGTATGATGAGTTTTCTTAAGAAAATTTCAGGTTTTACTGTTCCAGAGGCCTTCGATGAAGCTCTTATTCAAGCGTCTTTATTTTGCAAAACAGAACCAGTTTCAGGGTCGAATAAATCTGTTACTCTTCCTGCACAGTATCAGAGTTGGGTGCAAGTGCTGTGATCCGGGATTGTGAGCCGAATAAAGACATAAAAAGTGATAATCAAGACAGATTCACAGGTCATGATTCAATTTAAAACGGTCCCCAGTAAAACCTAGAGAAATCTAATGAAAGTTACCCGACAGACGCAAATAAAATACGTTTCACTAAATTTAATTTTACCAGAAAATTGAATAACGTTGAAAAGAAACATCGCAGATGGTTAGCTTACTTCATATCTCACCACAACGTTTATTGCTTTCCATGTCGACTTTTTTCACATTTTCAGACACAGATGGTGAAAGATGGATGTCGTGACTAGAAAGATCTAAGTAGGATGCTGCAAAGGCATGAACAAAGTCAAGGGCACATGTAGTGCATGATTAGACGGAGGAAATTCTGTAAAGGAATCAAATACGGAAAAACAATAAATAAGGAAAACGAGAGACTGATTAAGGAATCACAAATGTATTGGTATAACTTGTTTGGAAGATTGACCAATATTATAAAATACATAGCTTCACACCATCTGGTCTTTAGAGGGCATCGAGAATCCCTTAACCTGAACGATAGCGGAAGCAATGGAAATTTTATAGACCTATTTAAACTGTTATTCAGATATGACCTAACACCAAAAGTGCATTTGCAACATATTAACGAAAAGCAACATTGTCAGTATACGACATACAAAATGATTAATTACATTAATGTCCAAATCTGTTATCAACGGAATTATAAACGGAATCAAACAAGCAAAATATTATGCCTTCATGCTCGGTTGTACCAGCGATTCGAGCCGTGTGGAACAAATGTCAATAACATTGAAGTTTTGTTATTCCTCGACTGGATAAACAGAGGAACATATCTTTGGGTTTATTGCCGTCGCAGAAACAACGGGTGAATATGCAAAAAATGCCATTTTTAAGGAGCTAGAAAATAGTGGCCTAGACATCCAGAACTGTCGAGGAGAGGGATATGATAACGGTGCGAATGTAGTTGGCATTAATAAAGGAATTAGAACAAGCATACTCAATATTAAACCACGAGCTTTGTTCACGACGTGCGAATGGCATTGTCGGAATTTGCTTTTGCAAGATACCGCTAACATTTCTGCAACAGCTAAAACGTTTTCCGGTGTCATCAATAAAGTTGATGTGCTTCTTACAAATTCAAGCAAGCGTAGTGATCTTATAAAAGCTAAACTGAAATTGCCAATTGTACATCTGTCTGAATAACGATGGGAAAGTAGAATCAGAGCTGTAAAAGCGATATTTTTGCAATTTGATGATATCATCAAAAGTGTGAGTGACCTCAAAAATAGAACTGATGATTCCAAAACTCTTAGCAACTGTGAAGCAGTCTTGAAGCAAATATTAACTTATAAATAAATTATGATAAGTGAACTTGAAAGTAGCTATTGATACTTTACGGTCATTTCATGACTGGATTCAAGAACTTCGTAACACAGGATTTGAAACAAGCGTTGCAGAAGCTCGATTGTTTGTAGAAAAAAGTATTTACGAAATTGAGTCTCAGTTTTAAAAAAAAGAATAGCACAGAAAAAGAATAGCACAGAACAAACTGATGAACCTATACAATCTGCTGAAATGCAGTACTGAATTAACTTTATGAACACCATGATAGACGCTATAATAGTCGACACTGAATGTCGATTGAAAGCGCTCATCGAAAATTTTGAACGATTTGGTTTTACTTACGATATCAATTATTTGAAATTTTTATCCAACGACGACCTTTGTGCACATGTAATGATTTAAGTATAATACTTCGAGAAGGCGAAAATAGCGACATACAGCCTTTCGAACTTTATGAGGAACTCCTACTTTTAAAATCCTACATACAGAGCTCAATGAAAGATGCAAATCAACTTATTCACTACATATTAGAAAAAATTTGGAAGAAGTATATCCAAATCTTTAAATGACAATCAGAACAATGCTCACAATTCCGGTCAGTACAGCTTCTGCCGAGAGAAGTTTCTCAAAGTTAAAATTGAGTAAGACACACTTAAGAAGGACGATGTGACAAGGAAGACTATCTACGTTGTCAGTACCACCAACTGAAGCGGAAATAGCGCCTGGTGCTAACTACGACATAATCTTAAAAACACACAGTGAGGCGAAAAACCGGAAGTTTCGTTTATTTCAACGTGTGTTCGTTTAATGTAATTTTTGTCATTGCAAAAATCCTTGTATGTTACAAAAATAAAATTTGTGTATAATTATTATTAGTGTATAATTTAGCTCATTTAATTTAACATTTTCTTCCTGACTGGAAAGTGGGAGGGGCCTCGCAAAGCTTATTCGTCGCCGACGTTCAGTTTCCGCCTAGCGCCGCCAAATTTTAGACAAAACCAAAAACGGTTGTTACTCTTTACTATTCCTAGGAACTGGAAATTCTTGCAGTCTCTGTATCAACGTGGTGTCTGTCCCCTCCATGCTAGTTACGTGCCCGAAATACGTAACTTCTCATTTCTTAGCATCAAATGTGCCGCACATAACCTTTTAAAAACACCTAGTTTCCGTTGTATATGTCTTGTCACGGTCCGCGCGGCTTCCCCCGTCGGAGGTTCTAGTCCCCTCGGGCATGGGTGGGTGTGTGTCGTCCTTAGGGTAAGTTAGTTTAAGTTAGATTAAGTAGTGTGTAAGGTTAGGGACCGATGGATGTCCTCAGCACTTTGGTCCCATAAGACCTTACCCAAATTTTTATCCGCTATGTATGCTCCTTCGTATCTTTCGGGAAAATAGTTATATGTTGGAGGTATACTGTAAATTTCACAGCTTTTTGTCCTTTTAGTACCTCGTCCTATAACCGCTGATGTATTGCTGGTGCATTTTTTTCCATCCAAAATGACATGCTTTGATACTGATGCCTGGGGACCGAGAATTCTGTCTTGTTCAGTCTTTAGGAAATACCTCTAACTGGCGACACTCCCTTGTCAGAGCTATGGCAGAGAAATACTTACACTGTCCCAAACTGTCGATAGTTCAGCAATAGTAGGTGTAGGGTAAGTGTCTGTTACTGTCTTATTGTGAAGATGTCTAGAGTCACAGCAGAACCAATATTTCACCATTTGGTGACATCTTAGGCACAACCACCATGGAATGTTCCCCATTGTCAACAGCTCTCGTCCGTTATTCCACCTTCTAATTCTAACCTCCGTCCAAATAGGCCTCGAAAATTCCTCCTATACTGACCGGACGCTAATCCCCAGCTGACTGGCGTCATCGGTTTGGGGTGAACACACCTCTCTGCTAGCCATTGTCATTTTTCATTATATGGAGCCGCTGCTACTGAAATGGCACCACAAGTCCAACAATGCATCCGCCTCAGATTGTCACCCACCCATGGCCGACAGTATACTTCAGTGATCTGACTGGAACTGGTATATCCACTGTGGCGTGGCTGTTGGCATCTGTTAATTGTTGATTAATAAAATCTCCATTACCGGCTGTAAATACCAAAGTATACGATATGTTTTACGATGTACGAGTGCTTCATTACCCGTAGGAATTCAGTGGAAATGGGCCTTGAGGGAACTGTAGTAACAATTTTCCATTTCCACTCTGTATTCCTTTCAGATGCTCTACCCTCTTACTAGATTCAGTTTTAGCGACTGAGTGCGCCTGATTACGTTCCAACCTTCAGTGTCCAAGTCATCATCATCTAGGATATTCAGTTTAGGCATCAACAATCCCTTGGGCAGCTTTTCTCATCAACGCCAAAATAATCTACATGTACAGGTATCATTGTCTCGTCATATTCCCCTGTAAGTATTCATGCTTCTTCTCACCAAGCAGCCATCTCTCTTAGGAAGCCTTTATTCTCTGCAGAGGTAATTTCATAAATCTTCTAGATTTGCCACCTACTACAAGCCACAGATTGCCATCGTTGGATGTGTCATTTTACGGGCTTCTGAAGACTGCCTATTGCAACGACTGTACCATCTTGCAAATCATCCAACCAAGCCATAACAATACAGGTCATTGCAAGGTTGTTCAACAGTATTCAGCAAGCTGCCTCTTCAAGCAATGCGATCAAGGTCTTTGTAGACACAGGAATTGAACCACTAAAGTCAGAGATATTTAGTGATGAAGACATCACACTATCACTAACAACGGACAATGCAATCAATGAAATTTCGTCGGAAACAGGTGCTCTGCTTGGGATATCATCAGACCAAGTTGCAAAATTTGATGCACTACCAGTGCCTTCGTCTAATTGCGCATCTGCTCTGCTTTACCTTCGTCACCCAAGCTGCACCTGTAGGAGGCCCAAGAAAACGAAGAAATATCTTGCAATCTCTACACATAGCCAGCACATCCTTGGAAGTAGCTCTGGAAGAAAGAAAAAGCAAATTGGCAAATGAAAATGCGAACGACAAAAAAACTACAGTCCTAAACGTGTAGTTGCATTTAGGCGATGTTTTTCAATGAAACATAAAAAGGATCCTACAACAAACTTCGGCGACTCATCTTCAAACTGGTCCATCGTAACTAAGTATGGCGACGGTGATGCCCATTATTTCGGTGAAAGAGACCACGTCCCTTGTGGTGAGGCCGGAAAGACATAAATGTGGTATCAATGTTCTAGATGCCAATAGTGGGCTCATGATCTGTGCAAGGGGCTTAAATTACAGGAAAGCAAAGGAGAAATGATATAATTCTAACTGTTGTAATAAACAGAAATTCATTAATAAAATATCTTTCTTTCCTAAACGAATGGTTCATTTCGTCATCTTACCCAAAGTCTTCTTTCCCTTCCTTTGGGCTATTTCGATGAATGAACCTAAAAATCTTTGCTTTTAAGAAATGTTTAAGACCTTGAATCTGAAGGATACATGAAGTAATAGTTTTTCCAAATAAACTTTTTAACTTCAAAAGTATAAACCAGAAAAATCATAATATTCCTTAATTCCACCAACTTAGCTGACTTTCCCCTACTACAGTGTAAACACCGGGTCGGTGTTTGTTCAGATTATAACGACAATTACCATTCTTTTGTGATCATTTCTACATCTAGAGCTACATCTACATACATAATCCGCAATCCACCATACGGTGCGTGGTGGAGGGTACCTCGTACCACAACTAGCATCTTCTCTCCCCGTTCCACTCCAAAACAGAACGAGGGAAAAATGACTGCCTATATGCCACTGTACGAGCCCTAATCTCTCGTCTCATCTTTGTGGTCTTTCCGCGAAATATAAGTTGGTGGCAGTAAAATTGTACTACATTCAGGCTCAAATGCTGGTTCTCTAAATTTCCTCAGTAGCGATTCACGAAAAGAGCGCCTCCTTTCCTCCAGAGACTCCCACCCGAGTTCCTGAAGCATTTCCGTAATACTCGCGTGATGATCAAACATACCAGTAACAAATCTAGCAGCCCGCTTCCAAATTGCGTCTGTGTCCTCCCTCAATCTGACCTGATAGGGATCCCAAACGCTCGAGGAGTACTCAAGAATAGGTCGTATGAGTGTTTTATAAGCGGTCTCCTTTACAGATTAACCACATCTTATCAAAATTCTACCAATGACGACTATCCGCCTTCCCCACAAGTGCCATTACATGCTTGTCCCACTTCATATCGCTCTGCAATGTTATGCCCAAATATTTAATCGACGTGACTGTGTCAAGGGCTACACTACTGATGGAGTATTCAAATATTACGGGATTCTTTTTCCTATTCATCTGCATTAATTTACATTTATCTACATTTAGAGTTAGCTGCCATTCTTTACACCAATCACAAATCCTGTCCAAGTCATCTTGTATCCTGCTACAGTCACTCAACGACGACACCTTCCCTTACACCACAGCATCATCAGCAAAAGATCATATATGTAGATAGAAAACAACAGCGGACCTACCACACTTCCCTGAGGCACTCCAGATGATACCCTCACCTCCGATGAAGACTCACTGTTGTGACTTGGCAAGACAGCCAAGCCACTAGGAGGTGAAGCCGAAAGGCACGCGTTTAAGCTCACGCAGGCTGGCATGAGGTCTGGAACAGTTAAAGGATTTGAGTCTAGCAAATAAAGTACGTAGCTGTTGGAATACTTAACTTTAATCCACAATTGGAGAACATCGGTCTGACGGTACATGCATCACAAGATAAATAGCAAATGATAATGGCGCCTTGCTAGGTCGTAGCAAATGACGTAGCTGAAGGCTATGCTAACTATCGTCTCGGCAAATGAGAGCGTAATTTGTCAGTGAAGCATCGCTAGCAAAGTCGGCTGTACAAATGGGGCGAGTGCTAGGAAGTCTCTCTAGACCTGCCGTGTGGCGGCGCTCGGTCTGTATCACTGACAGTGGCGACACGCGGGTCCGACATATACCAACGGACCGCGGCCGATTTAAAGGCTACCACCTAGCAAGTGTGGTGTCTGGCGGTGACACCACATCACCATCGAGGACAACGTGAGACATGTGGCCAAGGAGATGCCGATATCCATTTGTAACTAACACACATGAGAACACTGCTGACATTCAAATATCCCACCCCTCCCTCTCTCTTCCGTGATAAAAAATACCAACAACGGTCTCACTGTATTATTTTTTAGACTTTCAAATTATTACACGCGAATGATGATTACTGTGAGGTATTTGAAACGAATTGTAGTCGCCGCATGCTGTTCTCTGTCCTGTAAGTTATGTTTTAGAATATCTTTCTACACGATCTGCGTTCGTCTTTTCACTGCATTGAAAGGTTTACTTTTTCTTTTTTTCCCTCTCTTGTTTATCGGTTTCCTTACGGTAGTTGTTTTGTTTCGATAAGAAATGCACTTGCTCTGCTTCACCACACACTCTTCTGGGGTCTTTTGTAACATTTACGGCTAACAGTTAAGGCTAACAGTTAAGGCTATGTCATACATTTGGCTGATGTACCCGGTTCAGAGAAGCGATGTCGTGAACCAGTCTTTTCCAGATAAGTTTCGTATTGAGCTCCCTCATTAATGTCAGAACGGCCACACTGTGACCAAAGTAACGCTACATATATGAGAAATCGTGGATGACGTTCAGTGCGACTTTACAATATCGGAAGAAACACTAGAACATATTTTGCTTGGCTGCTCAAGAAGAAAATCACGGGTATCTGGAAGGACTTTAACGTCGCAACACTTCCGGCAGTCAAACGTAAATCCAGTTGTGATGGGAACTGGTTACCCGAGCCTCTTTTAGCTACTGTCGGTTCTCCAGCTTTTGTTATTTCCTACACACACACACACACACACACACACACACACATACACAGTGTTTCACATCATTTTAATTTACCTTTTATCAGTTTAAGGTATATACTTGCAAACTATAATTCTATAACCATACGCTAAGAAAAAAAAATAGAAGTTTCCTCATTATTTGTTAGGATTCGAAACTTCTTGTCGTTGTCTTTCAGTTCGTACAGACGGCAAGTGCATTGCCTTGCATGAGTTTCGTCTACAACATAAGGTTTACTATACATCTTTTCATTAATGCAACAGCATTTCGCCTTAAAAGTTACTAAACTGGTCCTTTCGGAAACATGTCAATGAATTTTCCGTTGCACATGCGAAAGTACAGCCGTCGTTATTAAATTTCCGTGCCAGATTGCGGTATCAGTGAACCATGCCTGAATATAACTGAGTTGACAGACAATCAGGGTAAAACTTGTTCAGAAAGTTTAATCGAACATTTAGCATAATTCTGGAAGATGAAAGAAGGCTTTCAAACTCACTATTTATTTCTAGGAAGCTGATGAGATGAATGATGGAAATGGTGTTAATTGGCTGAGAATAACAACTCTAAATCCTAAGACAGAAGAATTATTGTACCAGACAACGGTCCATATCATACAGTTCAAAAAAATTACAGCTCTCACAGGCTTCGCACGATGGTACTATATTGCTATGATTAAGGGCAGTGACAGAATAATTGGCCGAACGAGAACTACTTGCAATTGTGAAGGAAAAATCTTAAGTCAATGTATACCGTTGTCATGATTTTAAAAGGAAAGATATTTTCTTGTTTCCTATTCCATACTTTTCCGTGAGAACTAAATTCAGTCGAAATAATATGGAATGTTGTTGTTGTTGTGGTCTTCAGTCCTGAGACTGGTTTGATGCAGCTCTCCATGCTACTCTATCCTGTGCAAGCTTTTTCATCTCCCAGTACCTACTGCAACCTACATCCTTCTGAATCTGCTTAGTGTATTCATCTCTTGGTCTCCCTCTACGATTTTTACCCTCCACGCTGCCCTCCAATACTAAATTGGTGATCCCTTGATGCCTCAGAACATGTCCTACCAACCGATCCCTTCTTCTGGTCAAGTTGTGCCACAAACTTCTCTTCTCCCCAATCCTATTCAATACTTCCTCATTAGTTATGTGATCTACCCATCTAATCTTCAGCATTCTTCTGTAGCACCACATTTCGAAAGCTTCTATTCTCTTCTTGTCCAAACTATTTATCGTCCATGTTTCACTTCCATACATGGCTACACTCCATACGAATACTTTCAGAAATGACTTCCTGACACTTAAATCTATACTTGTTGTTAACAAATTTCTCTTCTTCAGAAACGCTTTCCTTGCCATTGCCAGCCTACATTTTATATCCTCTCTACTTCGACCATCATCAGTTATTTTTCTCCCCAAATAGCAAAACTCCTTTACTACTTTAAGTGCCTCATTTCCTAATCTAATTCCCTCAGCATCACCCGACTTAATTAGACTACATTCCATTATCCTTGTTTTGCTTTTGTTGATGTTCATCTTATATCCTCCTTTCAAGACACTGTCCATTCCATTCAACTGCTCTTCCAAGTCCTTTGCTGTCTCTGACAGAATTACAATGTCATCGGCGAACCTCAAAGTTTTTATTTCTTCTCCATGAATTTTAATACCTACTCCGAATTTTTCTTTTGTTTCCTTTACTGCTTGCTCAATATACAGATTGAACAACATCGGGAAGAGGCTACAACCCTGTCTCACTCCCTTCCCAACCACTGCTTCCCTTTCATACCCCTCGACTCTTATAACTGCCATCTGGTTTCTGTACAAATTGTAAATAGCCTTTCGCTCCCTGTATTTTACCCCTGCCACCTTTAGAATTTGAAAGAGAGTATTCCAATCAACATTGTCAAAAGCTTTCTCTAAGTCTACAAATGCTAGAAACGTAGGTTTGCCTTTCCTTAATCTTTCTTCTAAGATAAGTCGTAAGGTCAGTATTGCCTCACGTGTTCCAGTGTTTCTACGGAATCCAAACTGATCTTCCCCGAGGTTGGCTTCTACTAGTTTTTCCATTCGTCTGTAAAGAATTCGTGTTAGTATTTTGCAGCTGTGACTTATTAAGCTCATAGTTCGGTAATTTTCACATCTGTCAACACCTCCTTTCTTTGGGATTGGAATTATTATATTCTTCTTGAAGTCTGAGGGTATTTCGCCTGTTTCATACGTCATGCTCACCAGATGGTAGAGTTTTGTCAGGACTGGCTCTCCCACGGCCGTCAGTAGTTCCAATGGAATATTGTCTACTCCGGGGGCCTTGTTTCGACTCAGGTCTTGCAGTGCTCTGTCAAACTCTTCACGCAGTATCATATCTCCCATTTCATCTTCATCTACATCCTCTTCCATTTCCATAATATCGTCCTCAAGTACATCGCCCTTGTATAGACCCTCTATATACTCCTTCCACCTTTCTGCTTTCCCTTCTTTGCTTAGAACTGGGTTTCCATCTGAGCTCTTGATATTCATACAAGTCGTTCTCTTATCTCCAAAGGTCTCTTTAATTTTCCTGTAGGCGGTATCTATCTTACCCCTAGTGAGATAGGCCTCTACATCCTTACATTTGTCCTCTAGCCATCCCTGCTTAGCCATTTTGCACTTCCTGTCGATCTCATTTTTGAGACGTTTGTATTCCTTTTTGCCTGTTTCTCTTACTGCATTTTTATATTTGCTCCTTTCATCAATTAAATTCAATATTTCTTCTGTTACCCAAGGATTTCTACTAGTCCTCGTCTTTTTACCTACTTGATCCTCTGCTGCCTTCACTACTTCATCCCTCAAAGCTACCCATTCTTCTTCTACTGTATTTATTTCCCCCATTCCTGTCAATTGCTCCCTTATGCTCTCCCTGAATCTCTGTACAACCTTTGGTTCTTTTAGTTTATCCAGGTCCCATCTCCTTAAATTCCCACCTTTTTGCAGTTTCTTCAGTTTTAATCTACAGGTCATAACCAATAGATTGTGGTCAGAGTCCACATCTGCCCCTGGAAATGTCTTACAATTTAAAACCTGGTTCCTAAATCTCTGTCTTACCATTATATAATCTATCTGATACCTTTTAGTATCTCCAGGGTTCTTCCATGTATACAACCTTCTTTCATGATTCTTAAACCAAGTGTTAGTTATGATTATGTTGTGCTCTGTGCAAAATTCGACTAGGCGGCCTCCTCTTTCATTTCTGTCCCCCAATCCATATTCACCTACTATGTTTCCTTCTCTCCCTTTTCCTACACTCGAATTCCAGTCACCCATGACTATTAAATTTTCGTCTCCCTTCACAATCTGAATAATTTCTTTTATTTCATCATATATTTCTTCAATTTCTTCGTCATCTGCAGAGCTAGTTGGCATATAAACTTGTACTACTGTAGTAGGCGTGGGCTTCGTATCTATCTTGGCCGCAATAATGCGTTCACTATGCTGTTTGTAGTAGCTTACCCGCATTCCTATTTTCCTATTCATTATTAAACCTACTCCTGCATTACCCCTATTTGATTTTGTGTTTATAACCCTGTAGTCACCTGACCAGAAGTCTTGTTCCTCCTGCCACCGAACTTCACTAATTCCCACTATATCTAACTTCAACCTATCCATTTCCCTTTTTAAATTTTCTAACCTACCTGCCCGATTAAGGGATGTGACATTCCACGCTCCGATCCGTAGAACGCCAGTTTTCTTTCTCCTGATAATGACATCCTCTTGAGTAGTCCCCGCCCGGAGATCCGAATGGGGGACTATTTTACCTCCGAAATATTTTACCCAAGAGGACGCCATCATCATGTAATCATACAGTAAAGCTGCATGCCCTCGGGAAAAATTACGGCTGTAGTTTCCCCTTGCTTTCAACCGTTCGCAGTACCAGCACAGCAAGGCCATTTTGGTTATTGTTACAAGGCCAGATCAGTCAATCATCCAGACTGTTGCCCTTGCAACTACTGAAAAGGCTGCTGCCCCTCTTCAGGAATCATATGTTTGTCTGGCCTCTCAACAGATACCCCTCCGTTGTGGTTGCACCTACGGTACGGCTATCTGTATCGCTGAGGCACGCATGCCTCCCCACCAACGGCAAATTTGGTTGGGTTACATTAACAAATTTCGTTATGGGTTAAGATTAAGAAACCGAGTTTCGTAAATGGCCAACATGTAGTCACGTTTCCACGTAGAAGATATGTCATATTTATAAAGCTACTGACACGTCCCATGTCATCGCGAGCTGACGCAAATGACCTCCACTGAACATGGAAAAAATAATAAATAAAAAACATAAGCGTCCTTCTAAGGATGGCTTGCACAGTGCAACAGTGGACATTCTTCTTTGTGTGCATTCTTTGTAGTCGTCGATGTACTCCATGGACCATCGATTTGGACAACCGTTTCGACATCTGAGAATGGAGTTTAGTAACTAGGATATCAATATAGTAAAACGTGCAACTGATCGCCTAAGTAGTATATCTGGAGAGATGAATCACACAAACATGTGTTATGAGTCTATCACATCGGCTGCAAAATAGTATTAAGGCAATGGAGACCACAGGTTATTAGTCACTTAACCAACCTCAGTAATGTAACACTGGAAAGTTGTCGCTACAGATAATACACCGCGCGTCTTGTCTTTCACATGCAATGGAGATCAACTTAAATGGCATGGTTATTTGCATGTAATTTTAGAGCTTCACGGAAGGAATGCGGAATTTAACAGTATGAACACCTAATAATGTATGGTAACTAACACGTAAAACTTCAAGTTCTTGTTGCAAGTGTTCACCATTCCGTTTGAAGTAGACAGCAGCCTGTCGCTGTTGGTTTAATTTGTCTGCTGCCAATCGTACGATTGTGCACACCCGTCTTACCCCTTTCCCATTTCCATCACTGTCATAACAAGCAAGCAACTGACAGCCTGCTGAGTCTGTCATCCAATTGAGGGAACTTGTCGGCTGTGCAGCGTTCTCTTGTTTGTGTTCCATTACCGCGACTGCAGAGAGCCACTGCAATGTCTACACATGTGAAGATGAAATGTTATTCCATAATGCCTTCACTTTACCTGATGACAATTCAGCCACACATCTTAACATGGTATAGCGGCAAACAGCCAGTGACAACTAATAAAGTGGTCCAGTGCAGGTGTGGGCTGGTATTAGGAATTGCAACCAATACAACATAAAATCACTTTACCTTTTGCTCAAACTTAACTGTTTGTTAGAATTTATGAAACCTTTTTCATAGACCACTATCAATCGTAATTTTTGTTAACTTGCTCAAATTATTAAATATTCGAATATATTTCGATATATAACATCATCATTAGATAAAAACGGTGATCCAAAAACAGTTAGCAAAAGTACACCTACATACAGAAGTAGTTAAGTTTTCTCTTGGCATGCGTAGTGACCAGGCTGCGGAAAAAAATGTACAACACACGTGAGAGACGTTTTAATACGTTAACTGGTCCTTTGATAACACAAAAATATGCAAAAGCCTACTCAGTTAATATGAAAAGGTTGTCTCTCAGTGTGGTATCCACTGTCATGCATTGGGGTGGGTAACTAGGTTTTTTTCCTCAGTGTTTACTAACTTACAATCAAGACCACTGTGAAGTAGAAACAAGATGACTGTTCAAACTAAGCTTCGTCCATTTTCATTATCAATGTTCTAACATGTGTGAGACTGGTTCTCATCTATCTTTCTACCACACTTGCACAAGGACGCTCTGTGAGTGTTTTAGGAATTTGGTGTTGAGCCTACGGCCTGCAAGGTACGAAGATACCATCTCATGCATGCAGAGTTCACAAGAGTGCAGCGGTACAGTCAGTGGTGTAATCAGACACTCTCTGTAAAGGAAACGTTATTGATAACAGAAATTAGTGTATGGGTTCAGGTGTAACTACATGTTAGCAAAACATGAACATCTTTGATTTTTCTTATTAAGGTTTAATATTACTCTATGTATGACTTCATGACCTAGCAGTGTTAGCAAAATTACGTACAGGATGGTAAAATATTGATATTGGTGTGAGTGGCAGGAATTTGCTATTCTGTCATTCTGCGCAACTGATTAATCTGAGATGTACCCTTTTCCCTGTGGCTCCTGCAAGATGCAATTTCCACCCCCACACTACTACAGAAGTCAGACAGACGCTCCTAACATTCTAAAGAGAAATGCCTGAAAAACTTTAAGCAATAAATATCTTCTTGAGGCGTCCGCTGTAAGGAAACGACACAAAAATTCACAAAATTTCTTACGTAACTGGTGGGATACTTGGGTACTGGAGTAGTGCTAGTTAGTGTAAAAAAAAAAACAAGAAACTAACGAAAATTATTATTTATTTTGTTAAAATTCTGAGAAATCACAATGTTTAACGAGAAAAAAAAAATTATTATGTAAAAAATGGATGACAACGGGGAAGAAATGGCTTTAAATATTTTTGTTATTTACTCTTTCAGTACGAACTTTGTTGTAGAACCCCTTTTTTTAAGTGTGGTAATAAAAATTCATTTAGACAGAAATAAGCACATTTAAAATTACGTGAACTTTAGCGACCTTCTCATGCTGATAAATTCAAACTAACTGATTAATGACAGTTATGACTTTGAAAATTATTTAAATTAAATTTTTTTTACGTATTTCGGCCTTGGCACATATTTTCTAGATGCAGTGGGTTTTTAAATATTTACAGAATTCTTTCCCGGCATTAGCTATGGAACACAAGACTGTCTCTGTTAGCATAAAATGGTTAAAAATTGCCAAGCCGACCTGAACGTTTTATTATCATTGACAAAACACACTTCACTATACGTTTAAGTTATTTGCTTTAGAAACTGAAAGAACCAACAGATTAACAACTTCAACGTTAATTATCCATCTATGAATGCACAAATGTAAAACCAGTAATAAATTGAGTCAGCCTCAGGATCGCTATAAAAGAAAAATATTTCGTAATTCACTGCTAAGTTTACCTGTTCCCGATTTACGGGTTTGGTTAATTTTATAGCGGAACAAATTTTTAAATGTGCCGCAGCTGCGAATCGTTCGGTAGCGGCACAGCCCAGCAACACCAACGAAAATCGCTAAAAATGCTGATAATTCTTTAAAGAAATATTATAGATGACATGGGCAAGCTAATTTACATTAGTAATACACAATTTTGATAAATTATAATGTATTTAGACCATAACAATAATTAAAATTACACACCTTTATAATTTCTCCTCTAATGGCGGCTAAAGATAGATACAGACAAAAGAAGTCTACTCATTCATATAATGGCTACGTCACAGGTTCCTCTCTCTCTCAGCTCTCGAAGAAGACGACAAAGAACGCACACCATGCAGTGCTATTTATATTATTGCTGACCATTAACATCTCTTTGTAATCCTACAACATTATTCTCCTCTGTGGCTATACTTTACATTTGTTTTATGGCAGATATTAACATATTTCGTAATCACATTATGAGCATAGAAATATTACAATCATAAATACATTGAGAATATTATTACAGAAAATATTACAATTATAACCAATGTCCTTTATACAAAATTAAATAATGTTTTTGTTAAACAATTACAGTACATACGAATTGCTTCATAGTGGCGTACATAGTACAATTAAATGTCATTTCATTTTATTAATAGTGTGTGTGCTGTCAGGGAACATTACAAATGGCACCTTTAGTTATGATCTGAACAAGTTATTTCCAGGTTCTTTCCGGAATGTGAAGTTACCTCTTATGGATAGGATTCGCTAATGAAATTTCTATACAGAGTTTAAGATTGCTATTGACTTGGCAGAATGGCTGAGAGCCGCGCCTACTCAACTTGAATAACTATCCGTTAGAATGTTGCTAGGTACAGTAGAGGCTGTTGTGTGTGAAATGCAGTGACATGTACTGTTGCGGAGGAAATATGGGGCTCGCAAGAGCTGTAGCGCACAATACTGTAAGCTGCGATGACTGCTGTCTGCGCCGCTCGCTGCTGACAAATAAGATAACTCTCGTTCTATCTGGATTGACCTTTGCCAATCAAACTCTCCCTACGCCTTGATGAAGTCAAGGACTCCTATTCGCTAGTCTATTGGCGTGGTACACCGGTGAGATAACCAGTCCACTGTGATGTCACTCAAAAATTCGCTTGCAGGCGTTTAACTATAACTCTGTCCGTTCACACCGCACAATAAGTGTGTCGGCCACCACAGTGAACAACGCTTAATCGCAAGGACTCAATGTAGAGTCACACTTTGATTCACCCTCGACAGAGGTGCTCTCCCAGTGAAGTACTGAGGAGAGACTTGTTCCTCGCTCCAAGAGCGACAACGAAACGGTTCCTCTCCACACCAGATGTGAAGGGGTATATCTTTTGGTCTCTTCCATTACTCCTTCAGCTCAAGGCGTCAGAAATATCGTCTGCCAATCAGCATTGCTCTTCTAAAACTGGAGAATGACGTTTCGTTTAAGGCGACCAATCCGGAAATCTGTAGTACCGGCGTTTGGCGTGTGCTGTCTCCCTGCGAAAATCTCTGAAACTGCATGCTATGTGTAAAGAATGCATAGGCTGGCCGCTCCCACACAATGTAGCGGAATTTACTTTTAAGCCAAACACGGGGTCATTCCTCCTTTTCCTCGGGCAAACGCTGCCCGCTCCACGGGCGGCCACCGGCCGACTTAGAAGGGTTGGGACCGGCCTCCTGGCATGCAGTTGCCTCCCTCAAGCTATAAACTCCTGTGACCGTCGTGTCTGGAATGTATGTGTGTACGTCAGCCTCGAGTATTTCAACCACAGTGCGCACTTGCGATTTATTAGTTATTTGCATATCCTTTACATGAATTCATACAACATTGACTTTATCTTATCGACTTTGGGTTCGAATGAAGCGTCATGATGTGCTGAATATGATTGTGAGGGCGGAATATGTAAGCAATGAAGGTCAGGAGACCACGACGTCTTACACTGGATGTTCACATTGTAAAGCGAAATTCCTGACTATTACACAGTTCTTTAATGGTAATATCGTTAATGAAAATGTGGGTCGATAGAAATACAAACAAATGAAATACAATTGAGGCCAGAGATATCTATTACCCTAGAACGCACAATGAAAATATCCAAACTTGAATGGGGTCAGTAAAGAGCAATCAAAAGGAAGTACACAATTAAGACAATTCATAACTCTACAGTCCTTTTTGTTAGATCGGACATCTCGCGTTTCTGCTTCAGTTAAGCCCGACAGTTGTGATTTTTTTTAACTACAGGCTATGGTTGAATGCAAAAATCAGGAGAGGCAGAGACGGCTGCAGATTGGAGTGTCAATTGAATATCACTTGCCGGTGTAGCGCGAGTGCGTGTGGTTTACCTTATGCTGACGTCGGCAGTGGCGGCTGTCGGAGAGAGCGGTGAATCTGAGAATCTATTCTAAACCTCTCTCGAGTGTTAAACACAAGTCTGATACATTTTCTACATCTTTGGTGAAGCCGAGAATCCTATTTATTCTCTAGTTAAGCTAATTGGCATGGTACACGCTATTTGGCTGGAACAGCGTGTACATCATTGCCCTCAAATCGCTCACAAGCGTTAACTGTCAGTGCTCGGTGCGATTCTTTGTACTAGGGGACTTTGCAGTTTAGGTCCTTATGAGTTAAGAGGAGCCTGTGGACAGGTGTTCACATAATGATTCTCGCAATCGTCTCAGCATGGCGCGATCGCCTTGCTCAAACACTCGACAAAGAAACCTATTCCTCTGTATGCAATTTGCCTATATCAAGGCTCGTGGCCATACGTTTTCTTCCTGGCCAATCAGGGTATTCGTACTTGTTACATCTCCCACCATTAGAGTTTCTGTAGTCTACCACAGGTGTCGTTTCTTTCGTAGGGCAGAGTTTAACCTCTGCTATGTAGTAATGAGATAAACAGCTTTTCCTTCCGTGCAAGTCTTTAACGCAGATGGCTACAGTGAGTCACAAATGTTTTGAGTTGGGTTTCTTCAGATATTTATCTGCAATATCCGACCATGTTCCTGCAGAAAGGCTTTCCGAAGGGTTGTCGTTGAAAGTAGGGACAAGGGCTACTATTGCCAGTGGCCTATGCAGTGGCTGTAGCATCTCATTATGTCAATTAGGTATTCTCCATGGCGAGGTTTCCAGCTGCGCCGGTGGTGTGCCATCGTAAAATTCTCCATTCCCTCAGAACTGCGTCTTTCAGCTTGGATCGGTGAAATTACTTGCTTGCATTTACTAGGGTGAGTATTAGTGGTTTATATTCACGAAATATCGGTTTGTTTACATGCTTTACGTTGCCTATCAATAAAATTCGTACGTTTTCACATAACCATGTCGTGTGAAATACCGAGTTAACCGGAATTGTTCCAGGAATTCAATGTAAGGTATGTCATTTGTCTGACACCTTACGATGTAAATTCCTGGTGTTATCTGTCGGTGTCGCAAGTCTCCTGCACAGTTTGGCAAAGAATCTCTAAATTTAGTAAGAACCACATTTTAGACAGAGAAAATATTATTTTATGTTACTGTTACTAATGACGAACATTACCAGCATAAGCGGCGTTTCAGATAAGGTGTCTTTCACTGTAATATGCAAGGTACAGTTTGAAAGGAATATTAATATAAAGAAGTGAAGATGGAAAATACTCCTCTTTCTGCTGAGTAATGGACGTAGATCATAACTGTTTATTTATTTTCAATCAAGCTATAACAATGAGTTGTAATCTTTTAAAAAAGAACCTTTTTTTCTATTATGAATTCTATTTATTTAAACCAACTGTGTAAAAATCTAATTAATTTCTGTCAATATCGATTAAGTATCTCAAAACGTTCAAACTGGATGCGACATGCTGTACATAATTGAAGAGTGGAAACATCAAAGGTTCAGAGTGCCAAATCTCACATTTTTTTAAACAATAATGCACCTTTCTATGTACATAAATTATTTGTATCCCTTATATTAAGAATTTATACTGCTCACGTAACTACTGCAAAACATAATCAGATAAAATACGAAATAAATAATTTATTAAGAAGAATTAAGAAGTGTCCTAGCAAATTTTATTGGTAAAGGTCACTGCTATTTCTTATTTTTCTACTATTCTGTTTCTCTGTTAGTAGTCTAAAGTGCCCCCATCATTATGGGAAGAGGCAATCGCTTGTAACCTTACATTTGGGCATTAGTCCTTTTCTTTATCACTCCTGCACCATTGTATGCTAAGCTTTAGCGATTTACGTGCAGTTTTGATGCGACAAATCCAGTGTGCAAATACATCTTGCATTAAAGAACCCTGATTACCTTCGCCACTTGAAACCAATACGTGCTTTTTCTTGAAAATTAAACGATAGCTGAAATCTCTTAAAAACAGTTCCACAGAACTGTCATGTGATTTAGTGACATCTGGTATATGCACCGAGAAAGATGTTAATGGGATAATGAATGTGAAACACAGCATGAAACATCGTTTGAGGAGTATGTCGTATTCAGTTTCTATTCAACTGGCGGTCCAGTTTTGTCACTTCAGATTTTTACAAAGAGACCAGTCAAATGTTGGTTTACATTTGTTTAAATATATAAGCTTCGAGTGTAGTTAAATACTACTAACTTTCGCCTAAATGTGCAGTAGAATGTACATTACTCGCGTCAGTGCTAGGAACGTATCTGGATGTGCGATATTCTGTGGGTCGAACACGTTCGAAAGTGATTAGAATTTAATTCCCGTAGGTGATGAATGGACGACTATTAGCATCGAGAGGCACACTAATAGCGGCGCCATTACCATAACAATGCAAATAGCGCACCGCTCCAACCAAGCTCAGATTATCACTCGCGGTCCGTCTCGTTGCTACACGGCGCTCCAGTTGGAAACGTGCTCCGGCACTGGAACGGTTACGGCCGGATGACGTAACGGCTTTATACGGTTACGACACGTGCTGCGATGAATTAATGATGCGGTATGAGCAATAGAAGAGGTAGGTACCCAGTTGGTAGTCCACTGTAGTAGAAGAAAGTATTGGGTAGTGGATGAATGATAGTAATTACAAAACGATAAAGCTGCCACATTTTTCCCGTGAATGGTTGAGTTGCAATAGTTTCACAACATCGGAATAAATGTCAAATATGAATAGTAAAGGTAAGTCCTAAGTTAATGAAACACATGTAAAACCAAATAAATGTTGCGAGTGATCAACCCTTTCAATTGATTCTTCTTTAACGGTATCCTGTTAGCTTTTCATTTCTGATCTTTTTTAGGACTATGTTGTCACTATTAGACTTATATGCAGTTCTCTGTCACCACATATGCGTCGATCTATCACATCTAGTTAAATGCTAGTTTATTTCCTCTTTCAGTAACGCCACGTATTCATATTTAAAATCTACAGGTACAGAAGTGCTCTGTTTCAGCTTTCAATAACAGCTAGCATCTTTTATTAAAATGATATGTAAAATTCAAAGTTTATGATACTATTATGTGGTAAAATATCTGTTTATTTTGTGACTTGTCAAAAGTACTGGACGTTGTGGCTCACTGTATTCACCTAGAGAAATATAATGGTGTTCGACATCTGATTTTCCTTCTAACTCAATGGATGCAGAGTGTCGCTTTAATGTGCATATGGAGTGTGCACAACGTTGCATCCCCTCAGAAATGAAGAATAGTAACTGCATATTTATCACAGGAGTCGATGTTAGATCCACTCTTATTATTGTTATATACAAACGGTCTGCCATCATATACACAAGAAGAAGTATCAATTCTGGTTGTTGATGATGCTACGATTACAAAGAAGCTTACTGGAGACACTTCAACACATAAACATATAAACAAATTTTTCTTGAAAATAGATGACCGTTTATTATAAAATAAACCGTCACTGAGCTTAGAGAAAATACGTTACATGGAATTCAATGCTGCACAAAGCCTGATCACACCGTGCATTAGCGTAAACCAATAAACGAAAGCAAACATTCTAACTTCGTAGCTGTACCTATTGACGGGAATCTTACCTCAAACCGACATGTAAGATACTTTACATGTCTGCACACTGCAACTTTAGCGTATCGGATAATATCGCATTTTGCAGTTACTAATGTCTAACATGTGACTTACTTCTTCTACTTTCATTCACTGAAGTTTTATGCCATCATATTCTGGAATAGTTCGTCGTTCAAGAAAACAGTGTTTGTTGCGCGAAAGCATGTAATGTGTATAATTTGTGTTCCACACTATAAGTTCTTGAAGACAAATGTTTAAACAGTTGGGTGTAATGACAAGTGCCTCACCTCACATTTGTTCCGTTATGAAGTTCGTTGCCATCTATCTATTACATTTCGAAAATAACAATAACATTCATAAATATCATGCAAGAAGAAGAAATGACTTACATTGTCCATAAACCAGACTTGTTGCGGTTCGGAAAGGAAATAGGGAAGCCAAAAAACATTTTAGACCACCGACCAACCGATGAAAGTGATTGAACAGATAGTAGAATGAACTTCAAACACGAGAGGAAAATTGTGTGTGCGTGCGTGTGTGTGTGTGTGTGTGTGTGTGTGTGTGTGTGTGTGTGTGTGTGTGTGAGAGAGAGACAGAGAGAGAGAGGGAGAGAGACATTCAACACAGTTATGTATAAGTAAAGGGCTAAGACAATCACGTAAATGGACAGTATACTGCTTACTTTTCAGGTTCTTAGACGGCAGGTGACCAACATCGTAAAGACTGTGCAATCGACTGACAACTTCATTTAATTCTTCATATTTGCATTTACTCTGCTGATGATTAAAACTTCCGCGCCAAGAAGGCTCATAAATAATGAAAATTTATTTATTCTACTTACACAACATAGGATGAATATGTAATTAAGTTTGTACCTATTTGGGATTATACGTAGAGAGAAAGTCGGTGCAGAGAGCTACCACCTCTAGCAGTAACTGCAGCTCCAATCTGGCTAAGCATTGTCTCCAACTGAGCCTTGATGATAGATACAGGTGTCTCATTCTTTGATGCTTCAGCCGTACGACAGAGTTCGTCAGTCTTGTGGCTGGCTGATGCGGCAACTGACTGCTCTCTCTGACATCTTAAACTGGCCTCCGAGCAAGCTTACATGAAGATACATTTACCAAACATAAAAGAAAATAGAAAGCAAATTACCGTTAAAACTAATGTAACAACAGATCCACTGTTAAAACGAATAAATTTTGTGAAATTCTTGGTGAATGAGCCACCCAGCCACTTGTAACACGTGACATTCAAACAGTAGCGTATGGAGCATGATAATATTTGTGAATTTCTAACTACAGTGGCACAAGGCTTTTACCAGAACGAAATAGCTTGGTTGTAAACAGAAATTTCAGAAGCAAAAGTCTGGAACAATTTTTAGTGAATATTTTAGACGAAAATCGTTCATTGTACAGTAAATCTCTCATGAGGTTACAGGATTTTTGGTTTTGCCAGGTTTTCCGTGGAACAGGCCCGGATGAGAAGGCATAAGTAACAAATATACCCCAGATAGAAAAAGAAATTCAGCCTCATGAGTAGAATACAAAGCGATAACATAAAAGCAAGTGCTGCTTCAAACTGAACGAAGTAACAAACAAAATTTTTCTTTATAACAACACGTTCGCCACCTAACAAACGAAAAGGAAATGTACTTCGTGACAAGCTTATCCTCAAAATCTATTCTTAGTCAAGAAAAAATCTTGTCCCTACTGAAAATACAGTTCCATCTGTAAAAGAGAGCGGAATAGACTAGCATCATATTTATTCACGTTGCAAAGAGAGTTTTTCGACACTGCAGGACGATATAATGATTCAGGTTGAGAGTGCGTACTTCCCGCAGTTTTCGTCTCTACTGGTGTGAAAGCAGAAATACAAAGACAGTATATGCGCAGGAATTAAGGGTTTCGTGCACTATTCCTTACGACTAACTAGAACAATGGTAGAAAAATGAAATATTATTCATGTATCAAGAACCCCGGTCTGTCTCGATTGGTCAAGCAAGCAACAGCATACGAAAAGGTGCTGATACGGTATCGTTTACATTTGCGTGGATGCATTTAGGTGAACGTAAATGTCTCAGTACATGATTTCATATAACCTGATCATCATTATAAAACGTCAGTAATTAATTAATGAAGTGTAGCAATTGGAAAAAGTCCAATCCATACTCTGTAGGTAGCGCCCTTGGGCGGCTTGAGGAAGGCATGTCATCGACAGTTCCTGCCCTCTGTATCTTCTTCACGTCCGAACAACATCGCTCTGAAACTTCCTGGCAGATTAAAACTGCGTGCCGGACCGAGACTCGAACTCGGGACCTTTGCCTTTCGCGGGCAAGTGCTCTACCAACTGAGCTACCCAAGCACGACTCACGCCCCGTCCTAACAGCTTTACTTCTGCCAGTACCTCGTCTGGCATTCTAGATACATCGCTCTGGTTCACTCCGAGACGCCTGCACACTTCCCTTATTGAGAGCCGTTCCTGGAAAGAAGTAACAATGCGGACACGATCGAACCGCGGTATTGGCCGTCTGAGAATTGTTGAACTACAGACAACACGAGCCGTGTACCTCCTTACGGTGGAATGACTGGAACTGATCAGCTGCCGGACTCCCTCCGTCTAATAGGCGCTGCTCATGAATGGTTTTTTACATTTTTGGACGGGCTTAGTGACATCTGTAAACAATCAAAAGGATTGTGTCTGTGATACAATATCCACAATCAACATCTATCTTCATGAGTTCTGGGAACTGGGGTGATGCAAAACTGCTTTTGATGTTTATGGTAAAATTCGTTTACAACTTTTAGTGTCTCATTTTCTAATCTAATTCCCTGAGCGTCACCTACATCTACATCTACATGGATACTTTGTAAATCACATTTAAGTGCCTGGCAGAGGGTTCGTGGAACCACCCTTTGAACCATTCAGCAACTGTATCATCTAAATTGGGAGGTCGATAAAAGGATGCAATTATTATTTTATTGCGGTTACCAACAATGACCTCCGCCTATACTAACTTACAGGAAGTATCTACTTCATTTCACAAGTTAAACTACTTCTGACAGCAACAAACACGCCACCGCTAACCGTGTGTAGCCTAGCCTTTCGAACACCGTTGGGTTCTTCGCAAAAATTTCGAGTGAGCTTACATCCAGCTTTAGCCAGCTTTCAGTGCCTATAACGATTTGAGCATCAGTGCTTTCCATTAGCGCTTGGAGCCCTGGTACTTTCCCAACACAGCTATGACATTTTACAACTGTTATACTACGTTCTTCCTGTGTTCAGCTTGCACTCTTTGTGACTGAAGCCCTTCTTGTGGGCCGGCCTCTGTGGTCGAGCGGTTCTAGGCGCCTCAGTCCGGAACCAGGAGGCTGCTACGGTCGCAGGTTCGAATCCTGCTTCGGGCATGGACGTGTGTGATGTCCTTAGGTTAGTTAGGTTTAAGTAATTCTAAGTCTAGGGGACTGATGACCTTAGATGTTATGTCCCATAGTGCTTAGAGCCATTTGAACCTTTCTTGTGTTTTCCCGAGTCCCTCTAACCTAAAAAAACCGCCCCGTCCACGCCACATACACCCTGCTACCCGTGTAGGCGCTTCCTGCGTATAGTGGACACCTGACCTATTCAGCGGAACCCAAACCCCAACCATCCTTTGACGCAAGTCGAGGAATCTGCAGCCTACACGGTCGCAGAACGTCTGAGCCTGATTTAATTCGTCTATATTCCATTATCCTCGTTTTGTTTTTGTTGGTGTTCATATTTTATCCTCCTTTCAGGACACTGTCCATTCCGTTCAATTTCTCTTACAAGTCCTTTGCTGTCATCGGCAAACCTGAAAGCTTTTATGTTTTCTCCCTGCTCTTTAATTCCTATTCCAAATCTTTTCTTTGATTCCTTTACGGCTTGCCGAATATACAGGCTGAATAACATCGGGGATAGGCTACAACTCTGTCTCACTCACTTTTCAACCACTGCTTCTCTTTCATTCCTCTGCACTGTTATAAGTGCCACCTGCTTTCTGCACAAATGGTAAACAGCCTTTCGCTCCTTTTATTTTATCCCTGCCACCAGCAGAATTTGAAAGAGAGTATTCCAGTCAACATTATCAGAAGCTTTCTTTAACCTATCTTCTATGAGAAATATTAGGGTCATTTTTGTGTCCCGAGTTCCTACATTTCTCCGGAATCCAAACTGATCTTCCCCGGTATTGGCTTCTATCTGTCTATATTCCATTCTTCGTCAAAGAATTCGTGTTAATATTGTGCTCGTAAAACAGTAAGATAAGACGTTGAAAAGTAGGATTTCTTTATGAGTATTACCACTGATATGACAAGCAGCATATAAACGGATGTGATATTCTGTCTGTGTAATTCGTGGCACATTATAGAACCATACCTATGTCCTGTACCGCGGTCTCTCTCTCTACATGTTTTCTCTGTGTCTTCTGTCGCGTCAAGGGAGACCACAATATTGGCCGTTGTGCTGACAGTCCGGCATCTTCAAATTTTCCGTGTTCATACTCGTATGCCTAAAAAGTAGTATGCAATATGGCCTTGCGATCCTGTATGGACGAGGGAAAAGGTCTATCCTTTCGGATCCTGTTGCGTGCGCGTGTTGAGATTCTTATGGTCGTTCTGAACCCAAAAATTCCATATTCGGGTGATGAACGCAGGACTCTATCGCGAGTAGTAAACTCGCGGAACATTCGACAGCCGTCTCTATAGTCATGATTCTGAAGCTGTTGAGCTCCGACACGTACTGGCGAACGTTTCTGCTCTAGGCACAACGCATAACGCAATCTCCGCTTTCACAAAAACATTATAAATTGTAGAAAGCGTTCTTGATTGGAGCACAGCGATCGGTATAAAGCGTTAAAAATAAATAAAAACAGTCTCGAGCGCGTTCCCCATTTTTTTTATTTGTTATCAACCAGTTCGGCCATTTCTCAAACCATCTTCGGGCTCATCACCGCCAGATGGCTGCTGGTGGCGGAGATAAGCCTGAAGAGGATCTGAGGAGCGGGCCGAAACCGTTCGATAACATATAAAAAAAAAAACAGTTTGAAAACGCGATCAAGGCTGTTGTTATTTATTTTTAAACTACCTTCAAATACAATTTCTGAATATGAAACGAGCTCAAAAGACTTTTCTTACGTACAGAATGGCGTTGCTCCTATTTTCTCCCTGTAAAAATACCCAAAGTCTAATCATTTCTGCATCTAATAGTACATTATATGTCGTCTTCATAGTGCGAAAGTTGCTGTACTTTCATTTCTCTAGCAGTTTCGTTTACTTTGAATCTTGAAATCATATTTGCATTCATTTTGCAGAGATACCCTGTCATCGAAATCGACAGCCCATGTAAACTCTTTGTCAAATTTTGCCGTAGCTAAACTTTTCACTTTTGCATGTTTCGGTTGGTTCGCCCAATTAAGCACAAGTCTCTTTCAGTGGACCACGAAACCGACAAAGTTTGAATGCACTAGACTGGTATTCTGGACGCGGCGGTCATGATTTGTAAGCTGATTGGGGCCGCTGAAATTGGAGATTTCCTGAGATATTTAGAGTTATTTATACACTGAAGAGAAGAAACTGGTACGCCTGCCTCATATCAAATGGTTGAAATGGCTCTGAGCACTATGGGACTTAACATCTATGGTCATCAGTCCCCTAGAACTTAGAACTATTTAAACATAACTAACCTAAGGACATCACACACATCCATGCCCGAGGCAGGATTCGAACCTGCGACCGTAGCGGTCACGCGGTTCCAGACTGAAGTGCCTAGAACCGCACGGCCACATGCCTGATATCGTGTAGGGCCCCAGCGACCACGCAGAAGTGCTGCAACACGACGTGGTATGGACTCAACTAATGTCTGAACTAGTGCAGGAGGGAACTGACACCATGAATCCTGTAGGGCTGTCCATAAATCCGGAAGAGACCTCTTCTGAACAGCACGTTGCAAGGCATCCCAGGTATGCTCAATAATGTTCATGTCTGGAGAGTTCGATAGCCAGCGGAAGTGTTTAAACCAAGGAGAGTGTTCCTGGAGTCATTCTGAAGCAATTCTGGACGTGCGGGGTGTCTCATTGGTCTGCTAGAATTGCCCGTCCGAACTCATAATGGAAATGAATGGATGTAGGTGATCAGACAAGATGCTTACGTGCATGTCAGCTGGCAGAGTCGTATCGAGACGCTTCAGAGTTCCCATATCACTCCTAATATACACGCCCCACACCATTACAAAGCCTCCACTTGCTTCAACAGTTCTTTGCTAACATGCAGTGTCCATGGGTTCATGACGTTGTCTCTATACCCGTGCACATCTGTCCACTCGATACAATTTGAAACGTGACTCGTCCGAGCAGGCAGGATGTTTCCAATCAACGGTCCAATGACGGTGTTGACGCGCCCAGGCGCGGCGTAAAGCTTTGTGTCATGCATTCATCAGGGATAACCCGATATTTGGCTCCGAAAGCCCATATCGATGATCTTTTGTTGAATGGTTCGCATTCTGACATTTGTTGATTGCCCAGCATTGAAATTTGCAGCAATTTGCGGAAGAATTACACTTCAGTCACGTTGAACGTTTCTGTAGTCGTCGTTGGTCTCGTTTTTACAGAATCTTTTTCAAGCCACAGCGATGTCGGAGAGTTTATGTTTTATCGGAGTCTCGATATTCACGGTACACTCGTGAAATGATCGTACAGGAAAATCCTCGGAGTTGCTGTGTCCCATAGCTCGTGAGCCGACTATAACACCACATTCAAACTCACTTAAATGTTGATAACCTACCATCGTAGCAGCAGTAACCCCAGCACCAGACACTTGTTGTCTTATGCAGACGTTACCGACCGCAGCATCGTATTCTGCCTGTTTGCGTATATCTGTTTTCGAATACGCATACCTGTGCCAGTTTCTTTGGCGCTTCAGTGTAGCAGTTACTAATACGCAATGTGTAAGACATTTCAGTCGTGAGATATTAGTATCAGCACAGTTAATTTGCCTTTTTTTTTTTTTTTTTTTTGTCGTGCTGGTTTCGTAATAAATTGCGAGACTGGACATTCTTTGTCAAGCTGTATTACAACTAGGCCGAGGTCGACTACTTTTCGTGAGCTGGAAACTGATTACAGGACCGATATTCAATCTATTGCGTTACGCACCCATTTTAGTGATTCTCTCCTGCCTTTCAAGTTATTTAATGCACTGTTGGAATACATGTACAGAAAATTTGTGTTTCTGTCATAGATGGAAATTCCGTTCATATGGACGTGGTGTATATCAACTATTTGACAATTTTGTGGTTAATACGGAGTGTTAATCTAGCACTGGGGTTACTCATTTGTTGCTCAGCTCAGATACAACTCTTTTTCATGCATAATACTGAAGCACATGTTGTCGACGCCGTCTTGGCGATACCTGCCGCCAATATTCCCTTTTTGACTTCACTAATTATCAATGGGACAGATACTGAAATGGTTCAGTCAGACACAGTTTCTCCCCCGAATTAGCACTAAATACACTCCTGGAAATTGAAATAAGAACACCGTGAATTCATTGTCCCAGGAAGGGGAAACTTTATTGACACATTCCTGGGGTCAGATACATCACATGATCACACTCACAGAACCACAGGCACATAGACACAGGCAACAGAGCATGCACAATGTCGGCACTAGTACAGTGTATATCCACCTTTCGCAGCAATGCAGGCTGCTATTCTCCCATGGAGACGATCGTAGAGATGCTGGATGTAGTCCTGTGGAACAGCTTGCCATGCCATTTCCACCTGGCGCCTCAGATGGACCAGCGTTAGTGCTGGACGTGCAGACCGCGTGAGACGACGCTTCATCCAGTCCCAAACATGCTCAATGGGGGACAGATCCGGAGATCTTGCTGGCCAGGGTAGTTGACTTACACCTTCTAGAGCACGTTGGGTGGCACGGGATACATGCGGACGTCCATTGTCCTGTTGGAACAGCAAGTTCCCTTGCCGGTCTAGGAATGGTAGAACGATGGGTTCGATGACGGTTTGGATGTACCGTGCACTATTCAGTGTCCCCTCGACGATCACCAGTGGTGTACGGCCAGTGTAGGAGATCGCTCCCCACACCATGATGCCGGGTGTTGGCCCTGTGTGCCTCGGTCGTATGCAGTCCTGATTGTAGCGCTCACCTGCACGGCGCCAAACACGCATACGACCATCATTGGCACCAAGGCAGAAGCGACTCTCATCGCTGAAGACGACACGTCTCCATTCGTCCCTCCATTCACGCCTGTCGCGACACCACTGGAGGCGGGCTGCACGATGTTGGGGCGTGAGGGGAAGACGGCCTAACGGTGTGCGGGACCGTAGCCCAGCTTCATGGAGACGGTTGCGAATTGTCCTCGCCGATACCCCAGGAGCAACAGTGTCCCTAATTTGCTGGGAAGCGGCGGTGCGGTCCCCTAGGCACTGCGTAGGATCCTACGGTCTTGGCGTGCATCCGTGCGTCGCTGCGGTCCGGTCCCAGGTCGACGGGCACGTGCACCTTCCGCCGACCACTGGCGACAACATCAATGTACTGTGGAGACCTCACGCCCCACGTGTTGAGCAATTCGGCGGTACGTCCACCAGGCCTCCCGCATGCCCACTATACGCCCTCGCTCAAAGTCCGTCAGCTGCACATACGGTTCACGTCCACGCTGTCGCGGCATGCTACCAGTGTTAAAGACTGCGATGGAGCTCCGTATGCCACGGAAAACTGGCTGACACTGACGGTGGCGGTGCACAAATGCTGCGCAGCTAGCGCCATTCGACGGCCAACACCGCGGTTCCTGGTGTGTCCGCTGTGCCGTGCGTGTGATCATTGCTTGTACAGCCCTCTCACAGTGTCCGGAGCAAGTATGGTGGGTCTGACACACCGGTGTCAATGTGTTCTTTTTTCCATTTCCAGGAGTGTATTTCGCTCTCTGCACGTTTAATTTTAAAGTTTGGAGGATGCGTTTCGCCGATGGTATTGGAACAGAACTTTGCTGTGGCCGACTTTTGTATTATGTACTCATGCAGTAATTTGTTCTGAATGTGGTAGTAAGGCCGTCAGTTTTGCGATAGTATGTGCAGATTTGTCCTTGGAGTACGCCTTTATTCATTCACTTTAGTGAAGTATTTTCTATGCTAGATCATTTTCCGATTAAAGTATTGTGATTACATGTATGTCACCTGTTTGCAACTACATGAAAAGCAGTTTGTCTTTTGCCATCTGCGTTTCACTTCTTTTACTTATGAAGCACCTTCAGTGACTGCAATTCATGCCTGTTTCTATATATCGGGTGAACATTAACAAAACCGACGAACTGCAGCGACGGATTTCTGACTGTAAATGGAGGAAAAAAAAGGTTCCATGAACGTGTGTACGGGAATACATCGTTGCCACGGTAGATGGAGTTGAGGAATGAAAGTTCCTCTGACAGCGTGCAATGTGTCTCTTGCGTGTTACAGGCTGTCTGGTTGACGCAGAGTACTGTAAGTAGCAGAATGGTCCGGTATTCATGTCGGGAACAAGCCGAGATGGTGTTTGTGTACGGCCAAGCAAATGGGAACGGTAGAGAGGCAGCTCGGCTGTACCAAAACAAGTACCCACAAAGACACCAACTGATATGTCTGCGTAATCAGAAGAAACTAACGATCAAAGTCCGAAAACAATTTATTGGACTGTTCAATTAACCTAAACAAATTCTCCAAGTATTACAAAAAAAAATGGCTCTGAGCACTATGGGACTTAACTACTGAGGTCATCAGTCCCCTAGGACTTAGAACTACTTAAAATTAACTAACCTAAGGACATCACACACACCCATGCCCGGGGCAGGATTCGAACCTGGGACTGTAGCGGTCGCTCGGTTCCAGACTGTAGGGCCTAGAACCGCTGGGCCAACCCAGCCGGCAAGTATAACACCAACACAAAACAGTGATCCATCTTCGGATCACAACTACATACAAGAATAATACAGAAAACAACTTAAATAATTTGGTACTAGTCTCCACCAGAGACTTCTCCAATATACCAAGCATAATCCAAAGATCAGCGAGAAGATCCAAGCCGGGCTCCCGGGGCGGCAGCTATCCACGTCTGCTGGCGGTCGATGAACTGCCGATGTGCGGCCGAGCGCCGGCCTTTATAGCGCTTCGGCGGATGAGTACCTCGGAAATATTTTCCATCACGTAGTTTGATGTGTGAAAATAGTTCCGGGATCTGCAGCGGCCTCTTCCTTATGTTTATGTGGGCCAGTAGTGGCCCCTGGTGGCAACTGGTATCTTTGCTGTGTTGTTGTTGTTGTTGTTGTTGTGGCCGTTCATCAATATTGCCTGTCAGTTGTGTACTGCTTCGGTGTGCCTGCGAAGAGGGCAACCCGCGGCTGCAGGCTGCCAGTTTGGTTGCTGATACTCTAGGTGCCGTGATGTCTGGTGGAGAAGACCACAGCACCAACGACATCACACAACTGTTCAAGTCCTTTTTTGGCGTTTATGTTATATGGATTCTTTCAGAGTGACGAACGTGCTTGGAGGCGGGAGACTGTGCGTTCACCCTATATGCAGGCTCGAGTTCTACAGGATATTGAGCCGAAGAATAATCTCAAGGCAAGTGGCCCATCAACACCGTTTAAGCCAAAGTTCGATTATGTGTAACCATGCATGACAACTGCTAGAAACCCTATCATCTGCCGCGTATGAAAGGATTATCAGCAGCGGATTTTCCCGTACTGGAAAGATTTTGTCGATGGTTTTTGCACAAGACTATCACAACTACAGGATTTCTGCCATCGGTCCTCTTTACCACCGAACGAACCTTTACCAGAACTGCCATCATCAGTCTGAATAATTGTCATCGTGGACTAGAGACACGACACGAGTCAGAGTAACTTCGTTCGTCAGCGCCATCTGCCGTGGCAACAATGCATATCGTGTCATGTTCACAGGACCTTTTTTCCTCAATTAAAGCCAGGAATCCGTCCCTGCAGTCTGTCGGGTTTACTAAAACTCATCCTTTATATAATAACGCATTAAGTAGTAGTTACAAAAATGTTACTATGTTAAGTTTTCTCATGTTTTTCTCTTGTTTGTCAGATTAGAAACAACTTTTGTGTGCACAAGTTTCGTAAGGTTAAATTATTTTTTGGTTTTACGATTTCCAAAATTCCAAGTCCTTGTCCATGCATGTGGTCCTGGAGATCTATTCATTCGGTCCGCATAGTCCAAATGGCTTGTATCCGACATTTTTTCACTCACATTTATTACAATACTTCACCTGCAGTTTTCGTTGTGTGCCAGTGTATGTATGTTTACAATATGTAGTGTTGCCAACTGTGTATCTTTCGTCTTTTGTTTGTGTTGTGTGTAGTATGATATTTTCATTTGTGATGTGTGTGTGTGTGTGTGTGTGTGTGTGTGTGTGTGTGTGTGTGTGTGTGTGTTTGTTTGATTGTGTGGGTGTGTTTTTGTTTGTGTGTGTGCTTGCGTGTGTGTGTGTCTAGTTATGGGTGAAGGTACCATCCATTGTGAGAGTGCTTTTTTTTTAATGTGTGAATATGATATAGTTTTATGTAAGAGAGACAAAGAGAGAAGAAGAGAGAGAGATTGGATTCAGTAATTACTTAACACACACACACACACACACACACACATACACACACACACACACACACACACACACACACACACACACACACACACATACACGCCCACACACACATGCACACGTATATGCACGTAAACTGTAACACATTCACATATTTAATTCATGTAACAGAGCATAGCTTCAATCAGCCAGGACTTAGCCTAACTATTAATGAATAATAGACAAATCATACTTGGTACGCAAGTTACAAGTGTTGCAGTTTTCAAGATCTGCAGCATACAGGTTGGACAGAAACAGTCTGAGAAGCTTGTAAGGATGTTGCAAAGTAGTTCATGCTGAGAAATAGTTGTTAAGAAAAAAAATTCGATACTTATCGCCGTTTCCGAGTTAATTAGTATGAAATTAGTCAGTCAAGCCGTTTCGCTCGTAAATCTAATCGGCCCGATAGAGACAGTGTCCCCAAAAGTGTTCTTCGTTTGTTTTCCTGTAACTGAACAAGAGAACAAAACAAAAACTGGACATGAGATGGTTGTACGGATCGTACAGTCAAAGGCTGAGCAGTCCCTTGTTCTATCATGTACGCTATGAGAACAACTCGCGCTAATAACTGTATCTAGCTGACCGCTTGAATTTGCTCGCACAGCTGCCTGATTACCTACCTTCAGTGGTAATTAATTCGGAAACGGTGCAACGTCTCGAATTTTTTTTTCATAATAATTATTTCTTTGCCCAAGACATCCTGCAGTACCCTTCCATACTTTCCAGTCTTTTTCTGACCACTCTGCATACTGCTGATCATGACATGACAGAGTCACGAAAATGCTGAAAAAAGTGAATTGGCATGCATTTGTAGACACACGCCAGTTGTGCTGTAAAAGCCTAGTTGTATCAAAAACGAGGATTAAGTGAAGAATGTAACTTTCTTTAGCTCCCTATATATTATTGCCAAAGGCTCGTGAAGACAAAATTAGACTGATTGCAGCACGCATCAAGGTATTCAAGCAGTGAATCTTCCTGCTTCCTGTACTCGATTGCCGTGGGAAGAAATTCACCACCTCAGCATGGTTTACACAGTTGTATTCGGAAGCAGATCCAAATGGTATGATGCCTGACACTGAATTGTCTACATAACAAAAAAAATAGATTTCAGTTTACATATCACACTACTACCTGAGACGTAAAGTTCTCCAGGCATGTATTTATTCCAGTCTTCTATTAGTCCATCTCTTCCATCTCCCTTTCTCTGTCCATCTCCGCCACCCCGTATCTCTGTTTACCTCCTCCACGACACACTCTCTGTCCAACATCTCCTGCCCTTTTGTCTGTCCATTGCTTCTCTGCCTTCTGTCCATCTGCTCCTTTTCTTTCTATACTTCTTCCCGCTCCCCTCAAAGTTCATCTCACAATTCCCCTTCTATCTTCTCCTCACACCATCATAGTTCATCTCCTTCTCCTTTGTCTCTTTGTCCATCTCCCTCTCCAGTCTCTCTCTGCCCATCTCTTCGTCGTTCCTCTCTCTGTCCATTTCTCTCCCCCCTCCCCTATATGTGTCCATCTTTTCCTTTCCCTTTCTCTCTCCATGTTATCACTCCCACCACAGTAGGAGGTTTCCTGGTTGTCACGCCGCAGTATTTCTTTCAAGAAAGTGGGTAATTTGGGTATAAAGTGTGGTTGAAATCGATCAGGATCATTCAGGAAGAGCTTTTTACCGCTGGCTTAATCACATACGCAAATGTTGCATGTATGTAACGTATTTCATACCCATCTCTATAGATATTTCACCTGTATCGCTAGTTCGTTTACATGCAGCTCAATGTGTATGAGGGTACCTATCATGAATATATATATATATATATATATATATATATATATATATATATATATATATATATATATATATGATTGTACAGATACATCTAGTCGTATATGTGGATACGTCTGCGTGTTGCAAGTGGAGTTAGTGGCAATGAATTCATAAATTTAAGCGCCATATTGAGGCACCAGTTTTTTTTTTTTTTTTTTTTTTTTTTTGCATCTCAGTATTTATGACGTCATATCCTCTGAACTAATTGTCATGCTATGATTTAATTTTTCTGCTACATTCAGTGGTATACATTGATGAGCCAAAAGATTACGACCACTGCGCACCGCAAGATTTAATTTCGCCTAGTGGCGCTGTAAGGAAGGTTTATTAATGGACAATAGGTGAGTGGGAAATATCATAATAGCGACGACACGGGCCGAAAACTGGGAAATCAGCCGATATAAGCGACTTTGACAAAGGACAGATTATTGTAGCCTGGCGCCCGGAAATTAGCATTTCAAATGTCAAAATTAGTCAACTGTTCACGTGCTACTGCCGTGAGCAGCTACGGAAAGCAGTTAAAGGTCGCTGAATCCACAGGCAAGTGGCAATGTTTTGGAAATCCACGCCCCAGCACAAAACGGGAAGTTCGGAGGCTTTCCCCCTCTTAAAAGCACGGTCGCTGCGGATTTGCTGACAGAATGCAATTCTGACGCAGGCACAAGCGTTCAGAACACACCGTTCGTTGCACATGGTTAAACAAGGTGCTTTGCAGCAGCGATCGCATCGTGTTCCCATTCTGACCTAACAACACCATTGAGTTTGAGCCGTAGAGCAATGAAATCGTGTCGCCTGGTCGGATGGATCATGTTTCTTGTTGCACTAACTCGACGTTCGTGTCAATAAAGGCCGTCATCCATACTAATGCATGCTAGAGATGTGCACTACACGAGGACATAGGCCCGTAGACGCCATACTATGCTGTCAGGGACATTCACATGGGCTACCATGGGCCCTAGGAGGTAATAAAAGGCACTATGACAGCTGAGAGGTGCGTGAACATTACTGCCGACGCTTCTATCACTTCATGCTTTGGTCTTCTCCGAAGTGGATGGCAACCAGCAGGATAACTGTCGACGTAACAAGGTAAGAATCATATTGCAGTGGTTTGAGGAACATGACAGTGAATTCACGTTGACGTCTTCTCCATCATGTCTCCTTGATCTAAACGTAATGCTACACATCTGGGAATGCTAGGTCCGCGCCCGCAAACCATCAGACCGTACTTTATGGGAATTGCGTGACCTGTATGTAAACATCTAACCCCACATACCTCCGGAAACGTACCAAGGACTTTTCGACTACGTGCTCCGCAGAAACGCTACTGTGCTAACGTTATGGAGGGGGACCAACACACTATTAAGCAGGTGGTCCTAATGTTTTGGCTCTTCAGTGTGTGTAATTACTATCTGCAAAATGTGTTGCAAATATCGTTATTAGTAAAGAAGTAATAAATTAAAATTCCATGCCTGATGCTGCAATTTTATTATATGACAACGAAAATGAAGTAAGCGATAAGCTTCTTTCCTTTCCATCATTTTGTGACGGGAGGGGTGGGTAAGTGGGGGTGGGGAGGTGGGGTAGGGGCGGCAGCGAGGAAAAGTTTTGTAAACGAAATTGTGTGTTAAGTTGGTTGTTAAGTCTCTAAGTGCTTTCATTCTCAGATACTCGATTAATGTAGTTTGGCTATTCGCGCATCATGGGCTACACTTCTTTTCCACCCTCAATTACACCACTTTGATGGGTAAGTGGCTTGTACGTACCCCGAAAGGGATTCAGTGTGTTACAAGATTTGTTGAAATAGGTTCATTGATGTAGGAGGAGTTGTGGAACATACATATCGCATTCTATGGGACTTCATGTCACCTAACATTCAGAACAAGCAGCAGATAAATTAATACTTCAGACGGGAGCGAAAATACGTTTGAGCAAAGAGAACACGCAATTAGATACAAAGATAGTTTTCAGCAGCCGCAATTTCCACATTTCTGTAGTTGTTACAGTACTGAAGTAATCGAGAATAAACAGGTACAAACTATAAACTAGGCGGTGAGGAAAACATTTCTGTGTATATAGCGTCATATACGTTGGCATTACATCACAAACGATTTGAAACTTATGCAAAAAGAGGAACGACAGAAGTAGGATTTCCAAACAGAAAAAAGTCCACACACAGTGGAAAGTGCCAACACGTCAGATTTTAAGATTGTTGGAGTTCACAAAATTAGTTGGCTGTTGTGTCTCTTAATTTATCTAGGAGCAAAAGGCCAGAACTTCAATACCTATCAGTCAGCATTGCTCTCACCGATAGGAGATGTAGAGCTCGGAAATAGCCCCATATATTTATATATATAATACCCCTATATATATATATATATATATATATATATATATATATATATATATATATATATATGGTGATACAAAAAGGTACGTCCGAACTTTCAGGAAACATTCCTCACACACAAAGAAAGAAAATATTATATATATATGGTGATACAAAAAGGTACGGCCGAACTTTCAGGAAACATTCCTCACACACAAAGAAAGAAAATATGTTATGTGGACATGTGTCCGGAAACGCTTACTTTCCATGTTAGAGCTCATTTTATTACTTCTCTTCAAATCGCATTAATCATGGAATGGAAACACACAGCAACAGAACGTACCAGCGTGACTTCAAATACTTTGTTACAGGAAATGTTCAAAATGTCCTCCGTTAGCGAAGTTATATGTATCCACTCGCCGTCGCATGGAATCCCTGATGCGCTGATGCAGCCCTGGAGAATGGCGTATTGTATCACAGCCGTCCACAATACGAGCACGAAGAGTCTCTACATTTGGTAACGGGATTGCGTAGACAAGAGCTTTCAAATGCCCCCATAAATGAAAGTCAAGAGGGTTGAGGTCAGGAGAGCTTAGAGGCCATGGAATTGGTCCGCCTCTACCAATCCATCGGTCACCGAATCTGTTGTTGAGAAGTGTACGAGCACTTCGACTGAAATGTGCAGGAGCTCCGTCGTGCACATGTTCTAGCAGCACAGGTAGAGTATCCCGTATGAAATCATGATAACGTGCTCCCTTGAGCGTAGATGGAAGAATATGAGGCCCAATCAAGACATCACCAACAATGCTTGCCCAAACGTTCACAGAAAATCTGTGTTGATGACGTGATTGCACAATTGCGTGCGGACTCTCGTCAGCCCACACATGTTGATTTGAAAATTTACAATTTGACCCCGTTGGAATGAAGCCTCATCCGTAAAGAGAACATTGGCACTGAAATGAGGATTGACACATTGTTGGATGAACCATTCGCAGAAGTGTACCGGTGGAGGCCAGTCAGCTGCTGATAGTGCCTGTACACGCTGTACATGGTACGGAAACAACTGGTTCTTCCGTAGCACTCTCCATACAGTGACGTGGTCAACGTTACCTTGTACAGCAGCAACTTCTCTGACGCTGACATTAGGTCTATCGTCAACTGCACGAAGAATTGCCTCGTCCATTGCAGGTGTCGTCTTCGTTCTAGGTCTACCCCAGTCGCGAGTCACAGGCTGCAACGTTCCGTGCTCCCTAAGACGCCGATCAATTGCTTAGAAAGTCTTCCTGTCGGGACACCTTCGTTCTGGAAATTGTCTCGATACAAACGTACCGCGCCACGGCTATTGCCCCGTGCTAATCCATACATTATATGGGCATCTGCGAACTCCGCATTTGTAAACATTGCACTGACTATAAAACCACGTTCGTGATGAACACTAACCTGATGATGCTACGTACTGATGTGCTTGATGCTAGTACTGTAGAGCAATGAGTCGCATGTCACCACAAGCACCAAAATCAACATTACCTTCCTTCAATTGGACCAACTGGCGGTGAATCGAGGAAGTACAGTACATACTGACGAAACTAAAATGAGCTCTAACATGGAAGTTAAGCGTTTCCGGACACATGTCCACATAACATCTTTTCTTTATTTCTGTGTGAGGAATGTTTCCTGAAAGTTTGGCCGTACCTTTTTGTAACACCATATATATATATATATATATATATATATATATATAGAGAGAGAGAGAGAGAGAGAGAGAGAGAGAGAGAGAGAGAGAGAGAGAGTAAACGGTCCGGGCCAAATATCTCACGAAATAAGCATCAAAAGAAAAAAACTACAAAAAACGAAATTCGTCTGGCTTGAAGGGGGAAACCAGATGGCACTATGGTTGGCCCGCTAGATGGTGCTGCCATAGGTCAAACGGACATCAACTGCGTTTTTTTTTTAAATAGGAACCCCATTTTTATTAGATATTCGTGTAATAAAAAAAATGGCTCTGAGCACTATGCGACTTAACTTCTGTGGTCATCAGTCGCCTAGAACTTAGAACTAATTAAACCTAACCAACCTAAGGACATCACACACATCCATGCCCGAGGCAGGATTCGAACCTGCGACCGCAGCAGTCGCGCGGTTCCGGACTGAGCGCCTAGAACTATTCGTGTAATACGTAAAGAAATATGAATGTTTTAGTTGGGCCGCTTTTTTCGCTTTGTGATAGTCACAAACGTATCAGTACGTGGTATCACGTAACATTCCACCAGTCCGGACGGTATTTGCTTCGTGATACATTACCCGTATTAAAAATGGTTCAAATGGCTCTGAGCACTATGGGACTTAACATCTGAGATCATCTGTCCCCTAGAACTTAGAACTACTTAAACCTAACTAACCTAAGGACATCACACACATCCATGCCCGAGGCAGGATTCGAACCTGCGACCGTAGCGGTCTTGCGGTTCCCGACTGTAGCGCCTAGAACCACTCGCCCATCCAGGCCGGCTACCCGTATTAAAATGGACCGTTTACCAATTGCGAAAAAGGTCGATATCGTGTTGATGTATGGCTGTTGTGATCAGAATGCCCAACGGGCGTGTGCTATGTACGCTGCTCGGTATCCTGGACGACATCATCCAAGTGTGCTGACCGTTCGCCGTTTAGTTACGTTATTTAAGGAAACGGCAAGTGTTCAGCCACATGTGAAACGTCAACCACGACCTGCAACAAATGATGATGCCCAAGTAGGTGTTTTAGCTGCTGTCGCGGCTAATTCGCACATCGGTAGCAGACAAATTGCGCGAGAATCGGGAATTTCAAAAACGTCGGTGTTGAGAATGCTACGATTACACCCGTACCATATTTCTGTGCACCAGGAATTGCATGGCGACGACTTTAAACGTCGTGTACAGTTCTGCCTCGTGTACAGTTCTGCCACTGGGCACAAGAGAAATTGCGGGACGATGACAACTTTTTGCACGCGTTCTATTTAGCGACGAAGCTTCACCAGCAGTGGTAACGTAAACCGGCATAATATGCACTATTGGGCAACGGAAAATCCACGATGGCTGCGACAAGTGGAACATCAGCGACCTTGGCGGGTTTATGTATGGTGCGGCATTATGGGAGGAAGGACAATTGTTCCCATTTTATCCATGGCAATCTAAACGTTGCAATGAATGCTGATTTCCTATGTAATGTTCTACCGATGTTACTACAAGATATTTCATTGCGATGTACTTCCAACATGATGGATGTCCGGCACATAGCTCGTGAGCGTTTGAAGCAGTATTGAATAGCAAATTTCATGACAGGTGGATTGGTCGCCGAAGCAGCATACCATGGCCCGCACGTACACCGGATCTGACGTCCCCGGATTTCTTTCTGTGGGGAAAGTTGAAGAATATTTGCTATCGTGATCCACCTATAACGCCTGACAACATGCGTCAGCGCATTGTCAATGCACGTGCGAACATTACGGAAGGCGAACTACTCGCTGTTGAGAGAAATGACGTTACACGTATTGCCAAATGCATTGAGGTTGACGGACATCATTTTGAGCATTTGTTGCATTACTGTGATTTTTACAGGTAATCAGGCTGTAACAGCATGCGTTCTCAGATATGGTAAGTTCACGAAGGTACATGTATCACATTTGAACAACCGAAATAAAATGTTCAAACGTACCTACGTTCTGTATTTTAATTTAAAAAACCTACCTGTTACTAACTGTTCGTCTAAAATTGTGAGCCATATGTTTATGATAGATGGCACTATAATAATCACAATGCGAAAAAAGTGGTCCAACTAAAACATTTATATTTCTTTAAGTACTACACGAATATGTAAGAAATAATCGGGGTTCCTATTTTAAGAAACGCAGTTGATATCCGTTTGACCTATGGCAGCGCCATCTAGCGTGCCAACAATAGCGCCATGTGGTTTCCCCCTCCAGGCTAAACAAGTTTCGTTCTTTGTAGTGTTTTCGTTTGACGCTTAATTCGTGAGAAATTTGGCTCGTTCACTATTCATAAACCACCCTGTATATAACACAGGACACAAGATTGCAAACGTAGAAAGCCTTTCAAAATACTTGTTATACTAAATGGACACAATATGGCATAGCTAAAAAATTAAAATAGACTTACTTTATTAAAGCGTTCTTAAGCCAAGGATGATATAAACAATATTGCGTTAAATAATTTTCTGTGTCAACTAATACTGTTCGTTATGTTATTAAAATGTTCCAGGGACTGAGATACTAAGCTGTATGCTTTTATGTTTAGCTGTAACATCATATCTTTGTATTTCAAGTTTGGCATGTACAACAAAAGTGTGTGATTGATTATAAGCAGCTAATAAATACGAATATTCAGAATTCCATAAGTACATATAAAAATTTTACAGTATCTACAAGATACGAAACATATTAACGACGTATTTTCTCGTACTTGCGTTACAGAGAGGTTACCAGAATTCTTTTTATGGCGGTGATTAAAAATGTGCGGTTTTTGGGGCATAGCTTCAGAAAATACCTTTATGAAAAAAGTTTTTTTAATATCGAATATTTTCATCCAGCTTCAGTAATGGATATCGAGCCGCCGCCAAACTCTGCGTGAGTTTTTTTGATCACACACGTATTACCAGCGGCCTCTCATATTTAGCTCTAATGGATAGTGATTTTTCTGATGTATTGAGCGCTGTTCACGTCCGTGTGCGTCAGGGGTAGGAGCAAGCAGAATGTTACCAGAGAGACCCAGCGAATCATCTAGGTCCACGTAGGGTGGCTCTTAATTTACACGTCTGATTTTTTTTTCGCGTGACACCTAGCTCGGTTCCATTACTCACAGAAAACAGTTATGCGTAATCTGGGCCCAAAAAGGAAGGGGTACCTTATGAGCCCTAAATTTGAAAAAAGTTAAACAAGCAGTTAGTGTCTTGTTTATCTTAGGAAACATTGTTCGGTAGCAGCTGTAGGCAATATCTTTATTAATTTCAACTTATTTATCAACATTCTCATGTTAACTACACTAATATGATGTATAAAGCTACTGTGTACAACTTTTCTGAAGCGAATGTAATAAGAAAAATCAAATTTTCTTTCAAACAATCTTTTTTTTTTTATATGAGTAGTATTTCATGCCCAGGAAACTTTTGACAATACTGTGTTACAACCTGAAGTAAGTACTGCTTCCGTTTCTAGTATTTTTGAACTATTTATGCAGATTTCTATGAACTTGACGCCTCTCTCAGAAAAACTTTCAGTTTTATATCTAGCTGTAGAATGTTATCGAAATCTTCTCTTTTATACAGCAGCAAAGTTCTGTCTTAAGGAACACGTCACACAGACCAAACGTGAAAAGTATATTTCTATTTTATTAAAAACAGATTCTTCAGTCACATGACTTCTTTTTGGATCCTTGTATTTTTGATGTTGGCTCTGATTCATGATACAATGCATTAACCATTTTCACTGATGCGGTAGGCTAATTAGGATCAAAGCTTGCCAGGGCATTAAACAGGTACTAGAAACGATTTTCAGTTTTGATGGATACACTCGCTAGAAAGTTTGAAAGAAAACTGAAATCTAAATTCTGTTGCTTGGCTTCAGATGCTGCACATATCCATGCTTCGACATACGCAGTGAAAATACACATATCAGAAACTGCATTCTCATCTTGTAGTGATTATGCAAATTCATCGCGGGTTGTAAACGTTTTCAATCAATAAGCAACTTTCGCCATCCACCTAACATCACAGCTAATTAATTAAAAATTTTGTGTAATTCTCTTTATTCTGTTCTCTCAAAAGTACCCTGAACGAAACGAGGACTCCAGGCATAATGGCTGAATCTAAATTCTCCTTGGCCATACCGTCCAGAATTCTAATTTGAAATTGCTTGACATCGATCCATAACATGCACTTTAAGTTTTTGTCCAAGATAGGTACAGTTTGGTGTATATTTCAACATGCCATTTTTTTTCTCAGAACCACTTCTGAAAATGACTTCATATATCTGTTGATCTGAAAGTAAATGCATGAAAGTTTACAATCAAAGCTCAATTGTTTCTAAAGTGCACTACTTGTTCTATAGAGTCTGTAGCTTATACTTTGAGACAGAGCGGAAAACATCATTCAGCAAGGCCTTTGTTGGGAAAATTTGGATTTCAAGTTAAAGAAACAAATATACTAAAGGTTACCAGAATTGAATGGATTGTATCTGTTTGTTTTATTTTATTTTCTAATACATATGCCTATAAATTTTACAAGGCCATTAGCACATAACTTAGTGAATTGTTGAATTTCAGATTCGCTTCTCTCTCCTATTATTCAATCTAGTCTTTCGTTTTCATCGTTTTCACTTCTATCACCATATATTCTATCAACGTAATGTTATTTTAGTAGCTCTATAAGCTTGTTCCTGTCTAACTAATTATTTGTATCTAAAATGACCAAAACAGCATCTCTTAACCGTTTCTTTTTAGCAATTTTAAATTTAACTTTATTCGTGTTTTAATTTTTACACTTGATCACGGTAATAGCTTGCGCTTTTAGCAGACCCGCTATAGACTTTACCCACTATACTCTTCATTTATTGCAAACTGTACAATTTTATAATTGACGAATATGTGTAGACTTACAAGAGCGACTTCTAACGAGCTTACGGCACAAACTTACGTTGTGGCTAATGTACTGTAATTTGTTTTGAAATATGACTAGAGCGAAAGAGACAGTATGACTCTGCCAACACTGTGGCCTGGTTTACACCACATTTTAAATATGTGCGAAGATGCTAGAATGATTTTTTTTTGTATATTTTGTGACGATGTCAATATGTCTTTATTATGTTTGGACATGTTATAAAACTGGCATGCCTCGTCATTTTTTAAGCCCATGTTTTCACGTCCATTAAAGCAACATTTTTTCGTTATGGCTTATTTTATTGTTCTAAGGCGTAATCTGTTCACTAGTTGTATTTCATTTCCCATATTTTGCTGCAGGTGCGAAGACGGTCCATGCTGACCGAAAACGGTAGTTTAAGGATCAAAAGTTTTGTGATGACAGGCGGAAATTAAAAAAAAATCATTCTGCACTTCCTGGATCACTGTTTTAATCCGCGACATGTCGCAACTTGTGAAATGAATAATTACGACGTAATAAAACTTGATAGGTACCCTTAGAATTTCCTGATGATATTTGTAATTAATGATAGACGTAAATTTAAGACTGACTTAAATTTACATCCACAACAGTAATAGTAAAATTTATTTCCACAGAGAGTGTGGAGCGTAAGTCAACAGGTTATCGGAATATATGGAGCAGAATTTAGAAATTCCAAAATATAACAATCCAAGTAGAACGTGTCATAGTAGTTGTTATTGAGATTTGGTTTAAATTACTGTAATCATTGATATTCACATTAATCAGGTCATAATCTTCCCATTGTATAGGCAACTAACAGTTCTCTGTACAAAGTTGCATAGATGATAGCTGTGAAGTATTATGTGAATTATGTAAGAAAAGCAGTTGCCTCTTCTCTTTCTTTTTCTTCGAAGTAGCTGTTTTTCACATGGAAATAAAACAATCTACAAATAATTCCAGGAGTAGATAAACAGTAGTCGAATTATCTGTTAGTATATCTCACACAATGAGTCATTGTCTGCTTCTGCCATTTAATTTATTATTTCACGCACTTAACACGCCCAATGTCTTTCATCATGGCATTTTTGCAATACGACAGATGAATGTGTTAAAATTCAAGCTTACATGAGAAACTGTTCTGACACAAGGACACAATATGAGAAAGTTATTTACGTTAAAAGCAATAAATCATAATTTTTTAACAAAGTAAGCGAGGCAGGATCCCACGTAAGTAAACAGAATATCTCCCCAGATAGAGAAACGTCTCTGGAGTCGTGCCACATTTTCTTCCGCGATAGGACAGAATTCGAGTTATGGCCAAGTTTGATCAAATATTCTTAGTACCAGACCTGCTTCGTGGAAAAAAATTCCGTCCGCGAGGGAAGCGCAGCAGACTGTGAAAGGAGTTTGTTTTGATTCCGGAATACATTTTCGGTCGCCTCCGCCCGTTCCGCACAGAGGAGTCAGCGCATAAAATATGTAGGCCGTCCTTGGCGGGTGGGTGGCGGGAGGGTGCAGAACTTGGGCTGTTTGGAGTGAGGGAAGCCCCAGAGGACACCAGCAGCGAGGTCGACAGGCGAACTATGGCGAGCCCGTGGCAGTCCACTTAGTCTAGTGCGACTGTCAACACTCAGTTTTAATCCTCGATTATATCGTGGAATTAGGAGCTTTTAATAAGTGGGTGGGAATTTAAGGAGATGGGACCTGGATAAACTGAAAGAACCAGAGGTTGTACAGAGTTTCAGGTAGAGCATAAGGGAACAATTGACACGAATGCGGGGTAGAAATACTGTAGAAGAAGAATGGGTAGCTTTGAGGGATGAAGTAGTGAAGGCAGCAGAGGATCAAATAGGTAATAAGACGAGGGCTAGTAGAAATCCTCGGGTAACAGAAGAAATATTAAATTTAATTGATGAAAGGAGAAAATATAAAAATTCAGTAAATGGTGCAGGCAAAAAGGAATACAAACGTCTCAAAAATGAGATCGACAGGAAGTGCAAAATGGCCAAGCAGGGATGGCTATAGGACAAATGTAAAGATGTAGAGGCTTATCTCACTAGGGGTAAGATAGATACTGCCTACAGGAAAATTAAAGAGACCTTTGGAGAAAAGAGAACCACGTGTATGAATATCACGAGCTCAGATGGAAACCGAGTTCTAAGCAAAGAAGGGAAAGCAGAAAGGTGGACGGAGTATATAGAGGGTCTATACGAGGGTTATGTACTTGAGGACAATATTATGGAAATGGAAGAGGTTGTAGATGAAGATGAAATGGGAGATACGGTACTGCGTGAAGAGTTTGACAGAGCACTGAAAGACCTGAGTCGAAACAAGGCCCGGGAGTAGACAACATTCCATTAGAACTACTGACAGCCTTGGGAGAGCCAGTCCTGACAAAACTCTACCACCTGGTGAGCAAGATGTATGAGACAGGCGAAATACCCTCAGACTTCAAGAAGAATATAATAATTCCAATCCCAAAGAAAGCAGGTGTTGACAGATGTGAAAATTACCAAACTATCAGTTTAATAAGTCACAGCTGCAAAGTACTAATGTGAATTCTGTAGTGGCGTGTCTAGACAGCCAAGCCACCGTAAAGTAGCCGAAAGGCACGCGTTAAAGCTCACGCAAACTGTCGTGAGGTCTGGAACAGGTCAGAGAAATAAGACTAGCAAAACAGGAGGTAACTGGTAGAATACTTAACTTTAATCCACAATTGGTGAACATCTCTCGTTACTGTACATGCTTCATTCGATACATAGCAAAGAATAATGGCGCCTTGCTAGGTCGTAGCAAATGACGTAGCTGAAGGCTATGCTAACTATCGTCTCGGCAAATGAGAGCGTAATTGTCAGTGAACCATTGCTATTAACGTCGGCTGTACAACTGGGGCGAGTGCTAGTAAGTCTCTCTAGACCTGTCGTGTGGCGGCGCTCGGTCTGCAATCACTGATAGTGGCGACACGCGGGTCCGACGTATACTAATTGACCGCAGCCGATTTAAAGGCTACCACCTAGCAAGTGTGGTGTCTGGCGGTGACACCACAAATTCTTTACAGACGAATGGAAATACTGATAGAAGCCGACCTCGGGGAATATCAGTTTGGATTCCGTAGAAATGTTGGAACACGTGAGGCAATACTGACCCTACGACTTACCTTAGGAAAAAGATTAAGGAAAGGCAAACCTACGTTTCTAGAATTTGTAGACTTAGAGAAAGCTTTTGACAATGTTGACTGGAATACTCTCTTTCAAATTCTGAAGGTGGCAGGGGTAAAATACAGGGAGCGAAAGGCTATTTACTATTTGTACAGAAGCCAGATGGCAGTAATAAGAGTCGAGGGACATGAAAGTGAAGCAGTGGTTGGGAAGGTAGTGAGACAGGGCTGTAGCCTCTCCCAGATGTTATTCAATCTGTATATTGAGCAAGCAGTAAAGGAAACAAAAGAAAAATTCGGAGTAGGTATTAAAATCCATGGAGAAGAAATAAAAACTTTGAGGTTCGCCGATGACATTGTAATTCTGTCAGAGACAGCAAAGGACTTGGAAGGCAGTTGAACGGAATGGACAGTGTCTTGAAAGGAGGATATACGATGAACATCAACAAAAGCAAAACGAGGATAATGGAATGAAGTCGAATTAAGTAGTAAATGAGTTTTGCTATTTGGGGAGCAAAATAATTGATGATGGTCGAAGTAGAGAGGATATAAAATGTAGACTGGCAATGGCAAGGAAAGCGTTTCTGAAGAAGAGAAATTTGTTAACATCGAGTATAGATTTAAGTGTAAGGAAGTCGTTTCTGAAAGTATTTGTATGGAGTGTAGCCACGTATGGAAGTGAAACATGGACGATAACTAGTTTGGACCAAGAGAATAGAAGCTTTTGAAATGTGGTGCTACAGAAGAATGCTGAAGATCAGATGGGTAGATCATATAACAAATAAGGAGGTATTCAATAGGATTGGGGAGAAGAAAAGTTTGTGGCACAACTTGACTAGAAGAAAGGATCGGTTGGTAGGACATGTTCTGAGGCATCAAGGGATCACCAATTTAGTATTGGAGGGCAGCGTGGAGGGTAAAAATCGTAGAGGGAGACCAAGAGATGAATACACTAAGCAGATTCAGAAGGATGTAGGTTGCAGTAGGTACTGGGAGATGAAGAAGCTTGCACTGGATAAAGTAGCATGGAGAGCTGCATCAAACCAGTCTGAGGACTGAAGACCACAACAACAACAACAATAAGTATGGCTGCCTGGAGTATGTCTAGACGGACTACAATTGAGAGGAACGCCATGTTACAGATGTCGAGTATTAGAGCGAGCCTCGCAAAATATAGCAGTCGTTAACTAGATGTGAGAGCAGTGATGGTAGGGCTGCAATCCCGGCCGTCAAAGACCTTCGACAAGCCAAATACTGAAGACTTTGAGAAAACCATTACTGTTACTTCTATGGTGACCACTGCGTTGTATTCTGGCAACACTAATGCTGCAGGCCACCTTTGACTGAGGCGGTCAGTGGAGATTATCGCTGGTGTACCCACAACATCAACTTAAACGTTTCCCCATGCCTGCTGAGGACTGTGGCTGCAGAGGCTTGCACTCAGCGTCGTGTCAAGTCTTTGTCCCATTTCCAAATGTCAGTGAAGATAAAATGGTGGAGAATCTGTTGATCGCTCTGTGCAACAGGTCGTAGCTGACGGATTTGCGAGGGCAGTTTGTGGACAAAGTCTGATACCTCGTTAAAATCGGCTGACTCTAGACGAGGTCTCATGCTGTAGCTTTAGATCTTCCTTGATGGACCTGCGAAGGCCCAGGTGGACAAAAACTCGCTTAACCAGGCTCGTCGAACCACAGACGTCAGGCGAGACAAATCATGCAACAACGAGATTGCCTGCTGTCCAAACTTAATTGTCACGAATGGTCATGCCTTCAATACACAAACGTCACAAAACAACAACAATACGTTTGTCGGCGGCAGCTGGATACGATGGAGCTGTAGACCAGATGGCTGTGCTGGTAAATCTCGTAGCTCGAATTCAAATTACTGTGGTAAGGTGAGTACTTCCCAGTCAACTGCACCTGTAATTGCTTCTACACAAGACAGGTCTTCCACTGGTATATTCAGTTCTCCCTCGACTTGGACTATGAGAGTCGTGAATTGTGCTATGTAGCACAAGTGGCTCATCTGGTGTGGTGATAGTTTGTTTGGTCTCTGACGGAAAACATACGTCAGTGGCTTGAGGTCACGGACCAGCGTAAACTGTTGACCTTTTAGCATATGACGTAATTTCTGGCCACACGCAACTCGCACCTATATGTCAACCAGCTGTTCTGCGACTAGGACATAACTTCTTGTTGAATGACGGTAATGGCTGTCAATGTTTGTCTACTCATTGCTGAATTGTAGCATCTATTGCAGTCGCAGACGCATCAGCCATTAAAGTGAGAATTTTTGTATGTCCATCCTTGTGATCGGTGGTTTGGGACCTCGGTCGTTCACTTTTGTAAGAAAACGAAACACCTGCACCCGTCCCTCTGATGTCGTTTCAGTGCTTCAGTGCACCATCTTCAGGCCTTAACTATTACTGAAGGGGTTAACACCATCCGTATACACGATGCATCAGTGGCCAACATCTACAACAGGTTTACACAGACTACCTGTGTAAGTAGCCTGTTTGTATGTTGGCAGCGCTATAGACTGTGTCAATATCGCTGACAGCGCTCTGCGCCCTCGGCAAGAGATTTTTTTGGTTGGACGGACTAGCAGGTAGCGAGTGAATAGGGAAGTGTGTGAATATGATATTCTTAGTGGACACACTGTGTTGGTAGAACAAGCAGTGTAAAGTGAGATGAAATGATGTGTTTATTAGAAAATACACAAGGAAATGTGTAAAGATAGATGTTTGGTTGCTAATGTTTGGGCAGTGGAATCACTGACTAATTCATAATTTTTGGAACTGGATGTGGCATGAATAAGGTAAAATTTTCTAAATAAATTGTTTGCTCTTCAACAAAATCTTTCTTTAACCAACCAAATGCCTACTAGTAGTTAGAGTCTATAGTAGAATCTTATTGTGACTACGTAGGCTTTCCCGGCGTAATAAGTCTTGAAAGTCTTTTCGGGTTTGCTGCCGGATCCTAAAATCAACTTGACTCGATATTTCGGCGATCCAACTGTTCGCCATCTTCAGGAAATGCTGCTTCTGCTGAAGAGTCCCGCTGAGAACTGACGCAAGATTGCAATTCGACGTCCTATATAGGCCACCGTTCAGTACACGGCGCATGCGCCGCCCATCACGGTTTCTGACTTCCAAAACAGGGAGGTGGCGCCGCCCTTAGTGAAACACTGCTGGCAACGATATATCGCAATCAAGGCCGCATCGAAGAACGTTCAGTTTTGATGCGAGATAATACAGGATTCCACGTTTTGCTAAGAGGAAACCCATTGTCCCTGTTGATTAAATTATTAGCCAACCTAATTTCGATCGCCTCTTTATACACACTATTCCAAAAACCGGAAATGTTGGCAATTATAACAGTTTCCTCAAATTTCATGTTATGTCTCTCATTCAGGCAGTGTTCTGCTACAGCCGATTTTTCCGGCTGTTGTAGCCTCGTGTGACGGCGATGTTCCACACACCTGTCATTCACTGTGCGAATAGAACGGCCAACGTAAGCTTTCCCACCTCCCTGTTTTGGAAGTCAGAAACCGTGATGGGCGGCGCATGCGCCGTGTACTGAACGGTGGCCTATATAGGACGTCGAATTGCAATCTTGCGTCAGTTCTCAGCGGGACTCATCAGCAGAAGCAGCATTTCCTGAAGATGGCGAACAGTTGGATCGCCGAAATATCGAGTCAAGTTGATTTTAGGATCCGGCAGCAAACCCGAAAAGATTTTCAAGACTTATTACGCCGGGAAAGCGTACGTAGTCACATCAAGTACCTCTACGGGGAGGAGATGGTGAAGCTTGTACAGAAGTTAGATAAACTTCGGAGGAAGAAAGGAAAGCTGTTGAGTACACTCGCCTTCTTGCTGAGATGCCATGACGAAGGTATTATTCCTAATTTCGCCAGATTTATTCATTTTATTAACAGTAAGAGAGCTAATAGGATTAAGGAACGTGCAAGCCAAGCACTTTTAAGAGAACGCATTCGTTTTACCCGTAGACAACTGGATATTGTTTCCAAAGATTTATTTTATTTACATTTGAACTTGTCATCGCAGTTTTCAAGGGATGTTTGGCAGTGGGTTGATGAATCCACGTGGGCGCTATCAGATTGGACACATAGGAGCGCCGTTACCAGACAATCCTCGAAATTTGAACGGCTTCTTTCTCGTTCTACAGCATCAGAAGTGGATAAACGTCGGCGTACTGTGATTAATCTCTCTAACAAGGCGTTGGATGGGCCCACAGTGTCGATATTGGAGAAAGGTTTAAATTTTTCGCCCACTCCCAAGAGACTTCCTATCACAGAGTTCATTTGCTCTGTAGAACAAGCAGTACACAGCCTACCCGAGGATCAAGCAGAGGAAATAAGGCAAGAAGTGTCGCACACATTACGTCGGGCTCGACCACCGCGGGATAACATCTCTTCCGCAGAGAGAGCAGCCATTCGTTCCCTTAAGAATGATGACGAAGTAGTAGTTTTACCAGCTGACAAGGGGAATGCCACGGTTGTAATGACGCGGGATGATTATGTACTAAAAATGGATTTACTTCTCAACGACACGGTGTACCCCACAGAAAGGATCAAACGTAAGACACTTTCACTGCTGAAAAAGAGTTCGTTATCAGATGATTTACGTAAGAAACTTCATCCTGGTGCTGCCGTTCCGCCTAGGTTGTATGGTTTGCCTAAGTTACATAAGGAAGGGTTTCCTCTACGCCCTATTGTTAGTAATTTGGGTGCACCGACCTATAACCTGGCAAAGTATTTATCATCTGCTCTCAGTCCATTTGTTGGCAAATGTGAACACCATATATCCAGTTCGGTGGATTTTATTCGACGATTGGGATCTTTGAAGTTGAGTCCTTCAGATCTGTTAGTGAGTTTCGATGTGGTATCCCTATTTACACGAGTTCCTCTGGAAGAGTCCCTTAGTTTGATCAGTGAAAAACTGGATGAAGAGCGGGTGAAGCTTTGTCGTCATGTGCTGACCTTCACGTATTTTTTATTTAACGGTAACATTTTTGAACAGAATGACGGAGTGGCTATGGGTAGTCCTTTGTCACCCATAGTCGCCAATTTATTTATGGAGGACTTCGAGGCTATGGCACTGAGGACTTCAGCTTTGCAACCAACATGCTTCTGGAGATACGTGGACGATACCTTCTTCGTATGGCCGCATGGACGTGATGCTCTTAACAGGTTTTTGGACCACTTCAACTGTCTTCATCCCCGTATCAAATTTACTATGGAGGTTGAAAATGATGGGATGCTTCCATTTTTGGACGTTATGGTTTATAAAAAACCAGATGGAACTTTGGGACACAGCGTTCACCGAAAACCGACACACACAGATTTGTATCTGCACCCTAAGAGTTGTCATCCACCACACCAACGTAGTGGCGTCCTTAGGACTTTGGTACGGAGAGCATATGCCATTTCCGACGCAGACAGCTTAACCCAAGAACTTGAGCATTTGATGACTGTTTTTAAGGAAAATGGATACACCGAGAAACAGATTCGTCGGGCTATGGAATTTGGACCGTCTCCGGAGGCGTCCGAAGAGGAACATAGATCTGTGGCCTTTCTTCCTTATGCTGGAGGCTTATCGTTTAAGATTGGACGAATTTTAAGGAGTTTTAACATTAAGAGTGTGTTCCGTCCACCCTCTAAGATTAGGGCTCTGCTCGGCTCTGTGAAGGATGATTTGGGACTTAAGAAACCCGGGGTGTACAAAATCCCGTGTCAATGTGGGAAAGCTTACGTTGGCCGTTCTATTCGCACAGTGAATGACAGATGTGTGGAACATCGCCGTCACACGAGGCTACAACAGCCGGAAAAATCGGCCGTAGCAGAACACTGCCTGAATGAGAGACATAAAATGAAATTTGAGGAAACTGTTATAATTGCCAACATTTCCGGTTTTTGGAATAGTGTGTATAAAGAGGCGATCGAAATTAGGTTGGCTGATAATTTAATCAACAGGGACAATGGGTTTCCTCTTAGCAAAACGTGGAATCCTGTATTATCTCGCATCAAAACTGAACGTTCTTCGATGCGGCCTTGATTGCGATATATCGTTGCCAGCAGTGTTTCACTAAGGGCGGCGCCACCTCCCTGTTTTGGAAGTCAGAAACCGTGATGGGCGGCGCATGCGCCGTGTACTGAACGGTGGCCTATATAGGACGTCGAATTGCAATCTTACGTCAGTTCTCAGCGGGACTCTTCAGCAGAAGCAGCATTTCCTGAAGATGGCGAACAGTTGGATCGCCGAAATATCGAGTCAAGCTGATTTTAGGATCCGGCAGCAAACACGAAAAGACTTTCTAGAATCTTATTATTTAGCTGGCTGTAGTTGCTACTTGCTATAATTCGTGTTATGAAGACTCCCCGTCTATAGTTTTATGAAGGTCGTCTCATCGTCGCTAGTCAACGGCAGTTTCGATGGAACTCCTAAGAGTTTGTTCAATGCAGCGGCGATGCCCAAGAATCTCTCAACTCACGAACGTTTACAGACCATGGGAAGTTGGTTACAGCTTTTTTTTTTCCTGTGGCGTCCATATTCCTAGGCCATTGACAGTATATCCCAGAAAGTGGACTTCTGCTACTATAAATACACACTGTGACAGATTTATGAGTAATTCATGCTGACGGTGGCGAGGAAAGATTTGACGTGTATGTTACAAATGTTTCGTTTCAGTGCTGGACGTCACCAAGATATTATCAATATAGACATATCAGAAATCTAGATCTCGCGTCCATATAGCATTGGAAAGTCTGCACAGCGTTTCACAGTCCAAAAGCCATCCTAGTAGCTTCGATGGGACCGAATGAAGTCCGGATAGCGGTTTTAACTATGTCTTCCGGAGCAACGGGCATTTGATAAAACACAAGTACTAACAAGGGGAACCCACGACAATGGGATTGCCGATTTACTTCAAACTTTCTTCACCTTTAGTAGGCCATTAAAATAATTTAATGTGTTAGTACTAAGGTGCATTGTTCTGGAATTTCCGAGAAAATCGCCGAAGAAGGCTTACGCGTCTTTTATGTAACTGATGTATCGGTGAATCACTGACAGACGTTATTCATGGTGGTCAAGTGGTTAGCGTTCGAGCGGCGCCGGCCCGGTAGCTCAGCATGTTCGGTCAGAGGGATAACTACCTTCTGTAATAAAAAACCTGAGTTAATGTATGAATGATGGACTCGAACAAGCCTCGAGGGATGTCCGCCCCGAGCAAATATAACGAACAATATAGAAAAAAGTGAGATAAAAAAAAACTGCGTTAGATGAACGTGTGTGAGGCGTCGGTTTGCCTCCCGCTCAAGCTTAAATTTTAGTCTGTACTATCGGAAGAAAGATAAATTTTCCAAAATGTCAACGAGGTGTGTTTTCGCTTAGAAAGTATGAAAATTCCGTGTAAATGCGGAAAAACTGACTTCATTCGATGTAGTCTATGCCATTTCAGTTTATGTTTTCCGTGTCTGTGTAACAAATACCATCCTCAACGTGTGATGTAGAGAGCACATCCGATGAGCAATTGTACACTACTCTTGTGGTCTGACGCACTGTGACTTACTCTTATACTGAGTAGCGTCATTCGCGTCATTATTTATTGAGGTATGTCTTGGATTATCCCTCGTTCTTAAGAATTTAAATAGTAAACAGTCGAATAACATATGAAATTCGCTACAACCTCATTGAAATGGGTTTGGTTTTTTTCTTTCATTATATTACCTTTCAAATGACATCTAAATTAGTGAGATGTGAACCGTCGCCTCGTTCAGAACCCTCTTGCGAAGCGCAAACGCTAACCACCTTTTTTTATCATAGGGTAAAGGAATAGAAGGAATGGTCTCGGGGAGGGTAATTTTGCGAGGCCTGGCCACGGTATCTCCATCGCCGAAAAGAAAGGTATGGAAGGGGTGAATGGCCACAGGAGAATCCCAAAATGATTTCTTACAGCCAACCTCTTTGCCCAGATACGTCAGTTACGTAAAAGTCGCGTATAACTCCTCTTACGATCTTCTCGGAATTACCAGAGTAGTGCACCTTTATACTTGCACAATACGTTGTTTTAATGGCCTACACTCTTTGAAGTAAATCTGTGATCCCGACGTCGTGGCCTCCCATTGTGAGTTTAATGTTTTCCGTGGATTTTAAATGCAATGTCTTCAACGTGCGGAACCGGGTAACGATTATGAATAGTTCTAGCATTAAGGTGTCGGAAATCGCCGGATGAGCGCCACCTGTTGGTCTCCTTCAGAATTACACGGAGAAGCGGAGCCCAGTTACTGCTTGACGGGTGGCATATTCTTTGAGTGAACCTGAAGGAAAGCTCTTGCTTTGCCGCTTAATGTATGCGGTGTAAAGCGAAGAGCCCAACCGTGAATGGGAGGTCCTCGTGTGGTTACTACGTGGAATGCTGTTCCGGCGCTGGCGTGGGTAACTAACGGAACCGCTTTAGGAGCTCTAATTACCGGGAATCACCAGCGATCCTTCGTTCATCAACATAGCATAAACGTCAGTTGCTCCATAATTGAGTGATGGTGTCTAGGAGCGACGATGGTGAAAGCCTAGTAGCGGTCCGTAGAACAATAAAATGTCTGCCCCGAGGATAGCGTCTACCATATCTGTCACCTTGCGATGGAGGCATAAGTTTAGTGACAGTATCACACGATCGTACACGTGGCTTGTTGAACTGTTCACAGCAAAGAGGTGACAGTCACCACAGTTGCGGCGAGACAGACGGGATGACTAGACGCTGGTACGTCGGTACCTGTGTCCACTAGTAGCTGTTTTATGTGATGCTCTGTGACAAACAGTTGACGACTGTTGTTTGGAGAGCCAGTCGCCGACATTAATGACTTTTGGGCACCTTTCCCTTCTCAGAAAATGGATTGCATTCCCGCGAATTAGAGCCAAACCACCTGTGGTGACGACAAACTTTTGCAGCTGAAGACGATCTGCTGTGTTTTCTCGGTGAGCGGTGGCAATGCGACTAGCGCCTGGAACGCTGTGTTCGCAGAGCAGCAACTTGCGCAGTAAGTTCAGCGATTTGTGCTTGCACTGATACGACTGTGGGCAAATAGTTCAAAATGGTTCAATTGGCTTTGGGCACTATGGGACTGAACATCTAAGGTCATCAGTCCCCTAGAACTTAGAAATACTTAAACCTAACTAACCTAAGGACATCACACACATCCATGCCCAAGGCAGCATTCGAACCTACGACCGTAGGGGTCGCACGGTTCCAGACTAAAGCGCCTAGAACCGCTCGGCCACAACGAACGGCGGCAAATACTTGCTACACTTGAAGACAAGTACATTTCTGCCGTACGGTCTGCAGTTTGTGCAAGTGCGTCATCATCGCCAGCGCATACTGTAAATACAGGGTGTTTCAAAAATGACCGGTATATTTGAAAACGGAGTGGCCGAGCGGTTAAAGGCGCTTCAGTTTGGAACCGCACGACCGCTACGGTCGCAGGTTCGAATCCTGCCTCGGGCATGGATGTATGTGATGTCCTTAGGTTAGTTAGGTTTAAGTAGTTCTAAGTTCTAGGGGACTTATGACCACAGCAGTTGAGTCCCATAGTACTCAGAGCCATTTGAACCATATTTGAAACGGCAATAAAAACTAAACGAGCAGCGATAGAAATACACCGTTTGTTGCAATATGCTTGGGACAACAGTACATTTTCAGGCAGACAAACTTTCGAAATTACAGTAGTTACAATTTTCAACAACAGATGGCGCTGCTGTCTGGGAAACTCTGTAGTACGATATTTTCCACATATCCACCATGCGTAGCAATAATATGGCGTAGTCTCTGAATGAAATTACCCGAAACCTTTGACAACGTGTCTGGCGGAATGGCTTCACATGCAGATGAGATGTACTGCTTCAGCTGTTCAATTGTTTCTGGATTCTACCGGTACACCTGGTCTTTCAAGTGTCCCCACAGAAAGAAGTCACAGGGGTTCATGTCTGGCGAATAAGGACGCCAATCCACGCCGCCTCCTGTATGTTTCGGATAGCCCAAAGCAATCACACGATCATCGAAATATTCATTCAGGAAATTAAAGACGTCGGCCGTGCGATGTGGCCGGCCACCATCTTGCATAAACCACGAGGTGTTCGCAGTGTCGTCTAAGGCAGTTTGTACCGCCACAAATTCACGAAGAATGTCCAGATAGGGTGATGCAGTAATCGTTTCGGATCTGAAAAATGGGCCAATGATTCCTTTGGAAGAAATGGCGGCCCAGACCAGTACTTTTTGAGGATGCAGGGACGATGGGACTGCAACATGGGGCTTTTCGGTTCCCCATATGCGCCAGTTCTGTTTATTGAGGAAGCCGTCCAGGTAAAAATAAGCTTCGTCAGTAAACCAAATGCTGCACACATACATATCGCCGTCATCAATCCTGTGCACTATATCGTTAGCGAATGTCTCTCGTGCAGCAATGGTAGCGGCGCTGAGGGGTTGCCGCGTTTGAATTTTGTATGGATAGAGGTGTAAACTCTGGTGCATGAGACGATACGTGGACGTTGGCGTCATTTGGACCGCAGCTGCAACACGGCGAACGGAAACCCGAGGCCGCTGTTGGATCACCTGCTGCAGTAGCTGCGCGTTGCCCTCTGTGGTTGCCGTACGCGGTCGCCCTACCTTTCCAGCACGTTCATCCGTCACGTTCCCAGTCCGTTGAAATTTTTCAAACAGATCCTTTATAGTATCGCTTTTCGGTCCTTTGGTTACATTAAACCTCTGTTGAAAACTTCGTCTTGTTGCAACAACACTGTGTTCTAGGCGGTGGAATTCCAACACCAGAAAAATCCTCTGTTCTAAGGAATAAACCATTTTGTCTTCAGCACACTTGCACGTTGTGAACAGCACACGCTTACAGCAGAAAGACGACGTACAGAATGGCGCACCCACAGACTGCGTTGTCTTCTGTATCTTTCACATCACTTGCAGCACCATCTGTTGTTGAAAATTGTAACTACTGTAATTTCGAAAGTTTGTCTGCCTGAAAATGTACTGTTGTCCCAAGCATATTGCAACAAACGGTGTATTTCTATCGCTGCTCGTTTAGTTTTTATTGCCGTTTCAAATATACCGGTCATTTTTGAAACACCCTGTATCTTCTGCGTATCTGGTGGCAGGCACGACAGCCATATATTCTGTGGACTGTCTTCGTTGATAGCTTTACTTGCTAGAGTCAGCAGGCGACGCAGTAACTGCGAAGGGGTGCGGTCATCTAACTTCTCAATGTGACGTAACTTTCTTTGGTGTTTTCTTTCGGACTGTAACAGGCGCATGATTAAGGCGAGTATCAGTCGATGCTTGGCAGTGTAGCCAAAATGTCCTGTGTCTCCATAGACATTTCTTCTCCAATGCAGTGACAAAGTAACTGTATTTACTGTCATCGGCAGTCACGTGAGCTGGCTCAAGCTGTTTCAAGTTTTGGAGACCACAAGACTGGATTTTGTTGTCAGAATGGTGGTAGTCTGACCGTGCCACGGTTAATTAGTGCCCTCGTAGGTACGCCAACAGACGGTGGCGGGTACTGCACTCCAAAATTACAGTTCAGTGCGGAAGGCGCACGGCGTGGTTGGTGCGGTTTTTTCGTGTTTGATGTTCGAATTGGCACTGTACGACGCGTCGATTAACGCCGGTTATCACGTCGGGGTCACCAAAAATGTTATGGTTTTAAAATGTTCACTTTATTGGCAACATTTAATAACGTAACTTACAGGAACACACAACAGCCCCAGAAAACATCGAAAGACAAAGCCAAGGAATTATTGTACAAAGCAAAAAAATAAACATGCGTCAGTGCTCATACTGTGCAGCATAAACATTTGACGTCTTAATCACGTTTTACATGGGGTACGCAATCACTTCAAACTCAAAGACAGCCAGGACCTCAAAATTCATTCATTTACTACACTTACGTTCCTTGAGTTACAGCGGTTAGTAACGTTGCAATTTGTAGTGTGCTTTTATTGAGTTGACATAACTTTGCAGCGATTGTTTACTAAAGTCTACCACTGAACATTTTATTGAAATCAAAGTGGATAAATAACTACGAAGGAGAACGAGTTAGTTGTTTTTAGAAATTTATATGATATCTGGGACCAGGAAACACTGTGATTCCGCGCAGTGCCTTAAACTCGTCATGATTCGCTGTCATGTAGGATTTTAGTCAGTTACAACAGCTTAACAGAAACTCGCGTTAAGACTTTGGCTGGCGTCCGCATCTGCTTTGGGCTTTAAAGCTCTCATGCGGCCGGGATTTGGAGGGCATTAGTTTGGGCCACAAACGTAAGATCATGTTATTACATATATCTCCCTATCGGCACACCGCTACAAGCTTCATAATTCCTAGATGATATAATTCGCTTAATTAGCGACCGCTGGTTAACAAGAATTTAAAAAAAAGTAGTTATCGTAATTACTATCAATATACATTTCCAGAAAGGCGAACAGTGAAGTCCAACAACTACAATACGCACAACGTAATTTGGCAATCCACGCATGGGATACCGGAACCACCTGTAAAGCGATCCCAAAATTTCCAGCACGAAATGCTAAGTTATATAGTGCGTATCGTACATGTCCAGTATGGAAGAGGACAAGTTTCAGGAGCCGATTCCCGACGGGAAAAGGAACAAAGAAGTTCAATTGAACACAGCCGCATTTCGTGGTTTCTACAAAGGAGAAGGCTCGAAGTTCTGTCCAACACACTCGTTGATATGCATCTCAGTGCCAGTAAAAGTTATGTACAAACAACGCCCTTAATCAAACAAACGTCGTTAGCGAGCAAGGATCTTTTAGCAACTGAAACCACGCATACTTCGTGCCCTTGTTTCATATAATCTTTCGTGAAACTCTCGCAAGGTGATGACAAGCTACCGTATTGTAGTGCATTCTATCGAGATATTTACATCATTGACGTGGCCTCACGACTGCGAAGGCCAAAAACAAAAACAGTGTCTTTTAAAGAATGTTAACATTAAATGATAATCAGTGACGCGCCGACGTGTATAGACAGATACAGAGAATGGGATTCGAGATTAAAGGTTCTGCCACCACTGGTTGTCATTCATTGTACGCAGCGGAACGTGACACTCAGGTGGAGGCTGGTACGTCTGACTTAGGCTCAGCAAATACTTGACTCTTACAGAGCTTTGCTACATGTAGCTAAGGTCTCGGAAACTGACATACAGCCTGGAGAGCGGTCTGCTGACAACACGCTCCTCCATATCCACATGACGCCTGTGGGCTGAGGATGACACGGCGGCCGGTAGTACCGTTGGGCCTTCATGGCCTGTTCGGGAGGAGTGTAGTTTTTTCATGTAGCCAAGCGATATTTCAAGGTACAACCTTAAGCTCTTTCTTTCTCTCTCACTTTTTTTTTTTTTTTTTTTAGTCATGAGTCTTCTGACTGGTCTGATTGCCACGAATTCCTCTACTACAATAACTTCTTCACCTCAGAGTAGTACTATGTCCCCAATTATTTGTTTGGTGTATTCCAATCTCTGTCTTCACCTGGAGTTTTTACCTTATGCAGTTTCCTCTAATACACTCCTGGAAATTGAAATAAGAACACCGTGAATTCATTGTCCCAGGAAGGGGAAACTTTATTGACACATTCCTGGGGTCAGATACAACACATGATCACACTGACAGAACCACAGGCACATAGACACAGGCAACAGAGCATGCACAATGTCGGCACTAGTACAGTGTATATCCACCTTTCGCAGCAATGCAGGCTGCTATTCTCCCATGGAGACGATTGTAGAGATGCTGGATGTAGTCCTGTGGAACGGCTTGCCATGCCATTTCCACCTGGCGCCTCAGTTGGACCAGTGTTCGTGCTGGACGTGCAGACCGCGTGAGACGACGCTTCATCCAGTCCCAAACATGCTCAATGGGGGACAGATCCGGAGATCTTGCTGGCCAGGGTAGTTGACGTACACCTTCTAGAGCACGTTGGGTGGCACGGGATACATGCGGACGTGCATTGTCCTGCTGGAACAGCAAGTTCCCTTGCCGGTCTAGGAATGGTAGAACGATGGGTTCGATGACGGTTTGGATGTACCGTGCACTATTCAGTGTCCCCTCGACGATCACCAGTGGTGTACGGCCAGTGTAGGAGATCGCTCCCCACACCATGATGCCGGGTGTTGGCCCTGTGTGCCTCAGTCGTATGCAGTCCTGATTGTGGCGCTCACCTGCACGGCGCCAAACACGCATACGACCATCATTGGCACCAAGGCAGAAGCGACTCTCATCGCTGAAGACGACACGTCTCCATTCGTCCCTCCATTCACGCCTGTCGCGACACCACTGGAGGCGGGCTGCACGATGTTGGGGCGTGAGCGGAAGACGGCCTAACGGTGTCCGGGACCGTAGCCCAGCTTCATGGAGACGGTTGCGAATGGTCCTCGCCGATACCCCAGGAGCAACAGTGTCCCTAATTTGCTGGGAAGTGGCGGTGCGGTCCCCTACGGCACTGCGTAGGATCCTACGGTCTTGGCGTGCATCCGTGCGTCGCTGCGGTCCGGTCCCAGGTCGACGGGCACGTGCACCTTCCGCCGACCACTGGCGACAACATCGATGTACTGTGGAGACCTCACGCCCCACGTGTTGAGCAATTCGGCGGTACGTCCACCCGGCCTCCCGCATGCCCACTATACGCCCTCGCTCAAAGTCCGTCAACTGCACATACGGTTCACGTCCACGCTGTCGCGGCATGCTACCAGTGTTAAAGACTGCGATGGAGCTCCGTATGCCACGGCAAACTGGCTGACACTGACGGCGGCGGTGCACAAATGCTGCGCAGCTAGCGCCATTCGACGGCCAACACCGCGGTTCCTGGTGTGTCCGCTGTGCCGTGCGTGTGATCATTGCTCGTACAGCCCTCTCGCAGTGTCCGGAGCAAGTATGGTGGGTCTGACACACCGGTGTCAATGTGTTCTTTTTCCATTTCCAGGAGTGTATGATGGATGTCCTAACACATGTCATATCAACCTGTCCCTTCTTCTTGTTACCATCTTCCATTCGTTCCTTTCATCGTCGATTCTGCGAAGAACGTCCTCACTCCTTACCTTATCAGTCGACCAAATTGTTAACATTCTTCTGTAGCACTACATATCAGGCTCTTCGATTCTCTTCTGTTTCGGTTTTCCCACCGTCCATGACTCACTACCGTGCAATGCTGTGATCCAAACGTACATTCTATGAAAGTTCTTCCACGAATTAAGGTGTGTGTGATACCAGTAGTTATTTAGGCCATAAATGCTCTCTTTGCCTGTGCTAATTTGTTTTTTATGTCCTCCTTTCTTCGTCCGTGATGGAGCTGCTATGATGAACATCCTTTGTCATCAAAGACCTGAAAAAGTTGGCTATGACGGATGATGAGATTCTGCACAGAATTAACGAAGAAAGGAGGATATGGAAGACACAGCCAAGACGAAGGAGCAAAGTGACAGTATATTTGTTAATATTATGTCATCAAAGAACAACTAGAGGGAGCTGCAGATTGGAAAAAACTGTGATGGAAGACAGATATTTGACTATATCCTGCATATAACTGGGGACGTAAGGTGCTAGTGTGAATGGAGGAGCTGACACAAGAGAGGAATTCGTGTCGGAACGGATATAACTAGTCAGGAGACTGAAGACCCAGAAAAGAACGTATTACTGAAAAATATATTCTGATATAGCTTTGGCCAACGGCCTTGCCACAGTGGTAACATCGGTTCCCGTCAAATCATCGATGTTAAGCGCTGTCGGGCTGAGTTAGCACTTGGATGGGTGACCATCCAGTCTGCCGAGCGCTATTAGCAAGCGGGGTGCACTCAGCGGCTTCGGTCTCGGAAACTGACATACGGCCGGGAGAGCCGTGTGCTGACCACATGCCCCTCCATCTCCACATCCAGTGACGCCTTTGGGCCGAGGATGACACGGCGGCCGGTCGGTACCGTTGGGGCTTCATGGCCTGTTTAGGAGGAGTTTAGTTTTAGATATAGCTTTTGGGTCAACATCGCCTCAGAGACTTTAAAGTCAGCCTATATCAGCGTGCTTGCAGAAATGGACGATGTGTCTGCAATAATGCAATTGTACTAGCACTTCACATTGTACATTATATGGTATTAGCCTCTTCTATTGTACAAAAGATATTCAAATTGGCCATAATTCTCATCACTATCTCTCTCAAATATGCCAGGCTGTAGCCGAACAGTGCACAGGATTCATGCACATTCTGTTTGAGGATAAGCAGATCAGCAATTGATTCAGCTCGCACAAAACAGTCAGATACCGCTGCAAGTGATAATAAACTGGATTTAAGTCTGGCTATCGAGGTAACCAGGCACAAGGACCTTCTCGTCCTATCCATCTTCTAGCGAAGATACTGCTGAAGTATAGACCAACAATGATGTGGAAATACCCTGATGCTCCATTATGCATCAGCATCGTGCTGCTTAAGGGGCATTCTCGAGAAAAAAAGGCTGAGTCTTCTGCAGGAGATCCAAGAGAGCGTGCTGAAAAGTAATGCCTCTGAATTTTTTGTGGGGAAGTTTTTAAAGCTTTTCAATTAAAACAAACTTTGACGACCTTCTGCATCTTTATTCTTAATGTCTGCATATTTATTTCTTACATAGTCATCGCGAACAAATTATGCACAACCAGAGACCAGTTTGTTGACACCGTCACTCGTAACTATTCGCAGGCGTCATGAGTTTTCCTGAGAAATACCTTACAGGATAACATCACTGTAATCAATAATTAGAAGAATAAGTGTTTCTACAAGTTATTTTCATGTCAGCAGTGAACAGCTTTTTCATATTTTTGTAGTGCATGCAGAAATGCTGATGTCTTCTTGAACTTGCAGTTACATGCTCAGTCCAATTTAGATTTTCATCTATTATTACTCCTAGCCTCTTTGTTGAGTAAAACAAGTTGATATTCGTACTACTTACTGTTAAACGTGATAGGTATTCCCGATATTTCGGGCTAATCAGCGTACAATGACCAACAAGTATCGTTTGAATTTTGGGTAGGTTGAGCTTCAACACTGTGTTCTACACGCATTCTGATACTGAACGCTGGCAGGTCGGTCGGTACTGAGATTCTCGGTAGCTGTCTTCAGGTTTACTGGTTTTGCGCTCAGATACAACTAGAGGTCTTCAGCGTACATGTGGTATATTCAGTAGGTCAAGACTGATGATACACTATTGTCATGCAATGAAAAGAATATAAGATCTAATGCTGGAGAGCATGAATCACATGATGATAGGGGCCTCTTGTGCATCCATTGCAAGCGCCAGGTCATCTGTTACCTTTACTAAAGGCAAATTTTGTGCTGCGAACTTTACTGAAATCTCATTCGTAATCGTCTAGTAGGTAGTCTGTAGTTAGGTAGTTTGTTAGTTGGTCGCGGACTAATATTCTGAGGCCTTGGACATTGAGAGATATAGCTCTCGTTTCCGGAACTGAGGGAAAACAGTTGCGGTCAAGAAGTGGTTGAAGATATGTATTATAGTGGGCAGTAGTGGGTCAATAACAAGCTTCATAATTTGGAATGCACTGCCATCGTATCCTGTATATGCTGATCTGGTACGCATGATGGCTTCAATGGCGCTATTGCATGTAACGTGCTTTAAATAGCAATTTTCGTGGTCACAGTCGTTCACCCCGGTGAAGTAATCGATGAGTCTTTGTTTCATTTGTGGTTCAGTTGACGTTCTAGGTAACGTGAAGTACCTGTTCAGTTCTTCGACCAGGACAACGGGATCAACTGCAGTTTTTACGTTGCCTATACCAAGACCACGAAGGTTATTTCATATGACAGCTGGTCTCTTTCTGCTGTCGGTTATTGTGTAGACATGCCTGAGTTTAGATTTCCCACTGCTAAATTGATTCTGTTCCTCTTCTGCTTGTAAGCAGTATGCTTTTCAGGCGTAGGGCGCAGCTTGTAAACTCGACAAGCAGGGTCTCTGATACCCACGGGCTGCTTTTATTGTTCAGTAAGCCAAAGTGCAAGTGGTTTTGTTATTTTTCCGGTCTTTATGTGAGCATATTTGTCATACAGCTGAGTAAGCTTCTTAGTAAATCCATTATATTTTTTGTTTATGTCCGGGAAAGGAACAGAAGACGCCCCCACTCCCCCCTCCCCGGAAACTACTTTTTTGCGTCTTAGGTGCAAGTGCAGATAATGCGTTTGACGTCTCGATATCTTATGGTTCCTTTCTCGCTCTGAAGGGAACCACGCTCACGCAAACGCCGAATAATGTATTTGTGAGCTATATAAATGCATCAAGCCTCTCACCCGTTTTCATATGCCTGACCTTAGTCGAAAACTATCTCAACTTGCTTGTGGAATGAATAACGAAAAATTGTGCCTCGATTTACCTAAAATCATGCGATCAGCAACGCAGGTGTCATGTACGTTAGCAAATATCTCATAAACTGCGATGTAAGGTACTAGCAGTAGTTGGTTTATTACACCCTCAATGTCCATCCCCGTTCATTTTCTGATAGATTGGTTTCTTTTTCCGTCATACATGTCGGCTTGATGCTTTTCTCCACGGTTTTTTTTTCTGCAAATGTAATGGAGTAGAGAAGCTTCTGTATATGTTCTGTATATGATATCAGTTAACGGTAATTGGTTAAGATTCGTTATCATCTTCTTCTTGGCAGGTTGGGCTTCTAAACCTGGTCCACCCCATCAAATCACCTCTCCTTTGGTCTACTCAAATTTCTCTTTCTCTACTGGGCGATTCTTAACATTTTGTTTTGGTACCGGCTCATTGCTCATTCGAAAGAATCTGGATCTACTATGTTAACCTGTATTACCCGGATTTTTCTAGAATTGACATATTCACTTATCTTTTGGCACTATAGATTGGCCTAGTTGGCTATAACTCTTTTACAAAGAACCTAACAGTGTTCAGAAAGGATAGATTAAATACAGTTGGTAGTGGAATGTTTATTGCTGTCAGAAGTAGTTTACCTTGCACTGAAATTCAGGTAAATACTTCCTGTAAATTAGTATGGTTAGAGGTTTTACATGGCAACAGGAGTAAATTAATAATTGGTTCCTTTTACCGACCTCCCATCTCCCCCTCCCAACTCAGATGTTACTGTTGCTGAACATTTCGAAGAAATGCTGAGTGTCATTTCCAATAGCTACCCCACAAACTATAGCTGGTGCTTGCTTCAATCTACCATCAGTATGTCGGTCAAAATACATGTTTAAAGTCGGTGGTAGGCGTAAAACATCGTTTGAAATCGTACTGAGGGCCTTCTCAGGCAATTATTTTGATAAAATACGAGGGTGAGTCAAATGAAAACCTTAAATATTTTTTTAAATATTATTTATTGTGCAGAAGTGGTACAAAGCTGTATCACTTTTCAACGTAATCTCCCCCAAGCTCAATGCAAGTCCTCCAGCACTCACAAAGTGCTTAAATTCCTTTACAAAAAATTCTTTTGGTAGTCCGCGCAACCACTCAAGCACCTCATGACGTACCTCTTCATCAGAACGGAACTTCTTTCCACCCACTGCGTCTTTGAGTGGTCCAAATATATGGAAATCACTTGGGGCAAAGTCTGGTGAATATGGTGGATAAGGAAGACGCTCGAAATGTAGGTCTGTGATTGTTGCAACTTTAGTATGGGCAGTGTGAGGCCTTACATTGTCATGTTGCAAATGGACACCTGCTGACAGCAATTCACGTCGCTTTGATTTGATTGCAGGCCGAAGATGATTTTTAGGAGATCTGTGTATGATGCACTGGTGACAGTGGTCCCTCTAGGCATGTAAAGCTCCAAAATGACGCCTTTTTCGTCCCAAAAGAGAGTCAGCATAACCTTCCCTACTGATAGTTCTGTTCGAAACTTCTTTGGTTTTGGTGATGAGGAACGGCGCCATTCGTTACTCTCTCTTTTCGTTTCCGGTTTGTGGAAGTGAATCCAGGTTTCGTACCCAGTAACGATTCTTGCAAGGAAGCCATCACCTTCTCGTTCAAATCGCCGAAGAAGTTCTTCACAAGCATCAACACGTCGTTCTCTCATTTCAGGAGTCAGCTGCCGTGGCACTCATCTCGCATACACTTTGTGAAACTGGAACGCATCATGCACAATGTGGTGTGGTCACAAATGACTAATCTGTAAACATGCTGCAATGTCATTCAATGTCACTCGGCGGTTTTCCTTCGATATGGCTTCAACTGCTACAATGTTCTGTGGAGTCACAACTCGTTGTACCTGACCTGGAAGAGGAGCATCTTCCACTGAAGTTACACCATTTGCGAACATCCTACTCCATTTGTAGACTTGCTGCTGTGACAAATATGAACCACTGTACTGAACCTTCATTCGTCGATGAATTTCGATAGGTTTCACACCTTCAGTACGCAAAAATCGAATAACAGAACGCTGTTCTTCCCTGGTGCAAGCCGCAAGTCGGGCCGCCATCTTCATAATGATGCTGCTACGGTATGTGTGCATCTGCACTATGCTGCCTCCTACAGGCCATTCTGCACGCTGTTTGTAGCACGCTTACCAACTTACAGGGTAACGGGGCGAAATTTCGATTTGTTATTACAAATTTAAGGTTTTCATTTGACTCGCCCTCGTAGTTCAGGATCCCACTCGTATTGTAAATGGATGCGAAAACATGCTTCACTTCTTAGCAACAAATAATCCTTACCAAATAAGGAGCATCATGAAAGATACAGTGATTAGTGACCACAAGGTTGTTGTAACTAGATCGAGTACTGTAACATCCACACTTACCAAAAACGAACGCAAAATACATCTATTTAATACAAAGCTGATAAAAATTCTCTTGAAACCTTCCTAAGAGAGAGAATCCTTTTATTGTGACTATGTAAGCGCAGATCAGATGTGGTATGAATTCAGAGAAATATTATCAATGGTAGTTGAGAGATACATACCAAATAAATTAATACAAGCCAGAACACTGTTGCAGAAAAACGAAAACAACATGTCAAATTTACAACAACGCGAAATCCCGAAGGTTGATGAAGTTTTACCGAAACTCGAAATTTTGCGCGAACTTCAATCCGAGATGCTTTTAACAGTTTCTACAACGAAACTCGAAACCTGGTAGAAAACCCAAAGATATTCTGGCCGTATGTAAAGTATACCAGTGACAAAACGCAGTCAATACCTTCACTGCACGATAACAATTTTGCTTTTACTGATAATAGTTCCACTAAAGCAGAATTACTAAACACGGTTTTCCGAAATTCCTTCGCGAAAGAAGTAAATATTTCAGAATTAGAACAAAGAACAGCTTGCAACACGAGTAACTCAGAAGTCGTATTCTCGTTTTAGCGAAACAGCTTAAAGCACTTAAGAAAGGCAGGGCCTCCGGCCCACATTGTATACCAGTCATGTTCCTTTCCGAATAAACTGATTCGATAGGTCCACACTTAGCATACATATACAGTCACTCGTTCGTAGAATGACCTGTACCCAAAGACTGGAAAGTTGCACACGTCACAGCAAAATCAAAGGAAGGATATAGTAATCCACTGAATTACAGACCCATATCGCTAACGTCAATTTACAGCGAGATTTTGGAACATATACTGTGCTCTAACATTATGAATCACCTCGAAGGAAATGATTCGTTGACAAACAAGCAACAGGGTTTAAGAATACATCATTCTTTTGAAACACAACTAGCTCTTTACTCTCGCGAGATAATGAGTCCTATCGACAGAGGACGTGAACCTGAGTCTATATTTTTAGATTTAAAGAAGGCTTCTGACACAGTTCTCACAAGCGATTTCTAATTAAATTGCGTACCAGTGGATGGGTGGCTGGTTTCGTGATTTCATGTCAGAAAGGTTACACTTCGTAATAAATGATGGAAAGTCATCGAGTAAAACAGAAGCAATATCTGGAGTTCTCTAGGGAAATGCTATAGGCCTTCTGTTGTTTCTGATCTACATGTACGATTAGGGTGACAATCTGAGCAATTCACTTACGCTCTTTGCATATTATGTTACAATTTACCTCCTTGTAAAGACATCAGATGATCAAAACTAACTGAAAAATGAGTTAGACAAAATATCCGTATCATACAAAAAGTGGCAGGTGACTCTATATAATCAAAAATGTGAAGTCATCCATACCTATACAAAAAGGAATTCGCTAAATTTCAGTTATACGTTACGTCACACAAATACAAAAGCTGTAGACTCAATTAAATACTTAGGGATTACAGCTTCGGATAACAGACTCGAATAACCTAAATTGGAACTTTCATACAGATAAAGTTGTGGAGAAAGCTAACCGAAGAATGCGATTTATTGTCAGGACACTTAGAAGATGTAACAGGTCTACAAAATGGGCTGCTTACACTACGCTTGTCCGTCCTCTTCCAGTGCATTGGCGTGCTTTGTGAGATCCACATCAGATAGGACATGGAAAAAGTTCAAAGAAGAGCAACTCCTTTCGTATTACCGCGAAATAAGGAAGGGAGTGCCACGCATAAGATACACGAATTGGGGTGGCCATCATTAAAACAAAGACTTTTTCCGCTGCGGCAGGACCTTCTCATGATATTTCAATCACGAAATTTCTCGTTAGAGTGTGAAAATACTTTCTTGGCGACAACCTACATAAGGGGAAATGATTATTACAACAAAATAAGACAAGTCAAAGCTCGCAGGGAAAAATTTAAGTGTTCGTATTTCTCGCGCGGTGTTCGAGACTGGAACGGTAGAAAAGTAGAAGATAGTTCGGTGAACCCTCTGCCAGGCACTTAACTGTGAATTGCAGAGTAACCATGTAGATGTAGATGTAGTAACAGTCGTAGCAGTAGCAGCCACTGTTACTAAGAGGGCGGTTCAGAAAGTAACCTCCGATTGGTCACAGTGCGGGTTGTGGGGGGAGTAGCGACGCCATCTGTGCGTTCACGCACTTAACAGGTCAGTCGGCATCAAGCCGTGGTCGAGTGAACGTCGTACCTGCGCTAGTTTAGTTTTTGTGGCAGTTTGAAATGTGTGCTGCAATAGAAAACCCCGCCAAATGTGAAGTGCGTGCTGTCATAAGGTTTTTTACAGCCAAAGGATATTCTGCAGCAGCTATTCATCGTGAGCTTTGTGCCGTGTACGGACCAAGAGTTATGAGTGAAGGAGTTGTCCGTGAATGGGTACGTTTATTTAAAAGTGGACGAGAAAACGTTCATGATGATGAGAGGAGTGGTAGACCATCATTGGTGACTGACGAACTCGTTCAGACAGTTGATGCAAAAGTTCGTGAAAATCGACGTTTCTCAATGTCGGAGTTGTCTACTGGTTTTCCACAGATTTCTACGACTCTCTTGTACGAGATAGTGACAGCAAGATTGGGTTACCGTAAGTTCTGTGCATGATGGATGCCCAAAATTCTTACCGACCACCACAAAACTCAAAGAATGGCCTCTGCATTAGACTTTCTGTCACGTTATGAGGACGAAGGAGAACCATTGTTAAACAGAATCGTGACCAGTGACGAAACCTGGATTAAGTACGTGAACCCTGAGACAAAAGAACAATTAAAGATGTGGGCACATTCAAATTCGCCTACCAAACCAAGAAAAGCCTCACAAGATTTTTCTGCCAGAAAACTGATGGCAACGGTGTTTTAGGATGCCAAAGGGGTGTTGTTGGTTGAATTCATGGAACGTGGTATGACCATTAATCAAGACGTGTACTGTGAAACAATAAAAAAGTTACGACGGGCTATACAGAACAAACGCCGTGGTATGCTGACTTCCAGTATCGTTTTTTTGCACGATAACGCCCGTCCTCACTCTGCTCGCAGAACAATGGCCCTTCTTGAGTCCTTCAAGTGGGACGTTATCAACCATCCACCTTACAGCCCAGACCTGGCGCCAAGTGGTTATCACCTCTTCATGCATTTGAAGAAATGGCTCGGGTCACAGCGGTTTGATGACGACGAAGAGCTCAAAGATGCGGTCACAGGCTGGCTCCAGGCACAAGCAGGTGATTTTTATGCAGAAGGAATTTCAAAGCTTGTAAAGATATACGATAAGTGCCTCAATCACTATGGAGACTATGTAGAAAAATAGTGCAAAGATGTAGTTGTAAGATGTATATATTAAAATATTTTTATTTAACTTGGTGTATTTTTTTAAATCAACCGGAGGTTACTTTCTGAACGGCCCTCATAGAATCAGTGGTAGATACAGCGTCAGATTTACTGTCAGCTGCATTTTTTAGTTCACAGAAACGTTTATCCCAAACCCCGGCTATATAAGTTGTATTCCAATGAACAACCATGATATTCGTTGAGCTCAAGCAAACACCAGCTTTTCCAAGACTATGACATGTGCGGCACAAAACTTCATTTTCGTTAGAGATCATAAAAGGGAAGTGATCTACGTGCTGATTAAAGAATAAATACCTTTACTGTTATATCCTGTTATTATTTTGTCACCATGAGTTGGATGATATTCCTGAAGGAAAAGACACACCACTGAAGAGCCAGGTGAAATCATAAAACCAGTGTCTTGAGAACTCAAACAGCTGCTATTGAAAATAAGCTTTCAGTCTATGTGACTGGCGGTGTTGAGAGTTATGTAAATGTGATGACTTGTGAAGCTTAAGATTTTCCTAATTATTGTAACAAAGAACAGAACAAATACTTCACTTCTGAAAATTGAGGGCTTGAAGTGAAAAACAAGGTTCCAGTATGTCTTGTCTGCTGTTAAATCAAATACACTTGGTATGGGAACACAAAGCGCTCAGGAATTAAATATTCAATGGAGTGAGATGAATGTAAAGTTAACAGCAATGGTGGCAACAGAGTGAGAGAACATTCTAGACTGAAGAAAAAAGTTCGTATACATTAAGACATCGGCTTGTGAGTCAGTAATTTGAGGTAACAAAAGAATCTTTAAAAACATTTTATATAATATGAATGCTTAACATTTAGAAACTATGGTTAGAAGATAATGGTGGTTCAGCTGCCCCTACGACTGGGTTTTATGCAACCCACAACACACTCAGATGTCATATTCAAGATTTTCATCACCTAAGACTTGCATCTCAAATACTGCGGAAACTGAGTGCTACTTGAAGTGGACTGACAAGGCAGCCAGTCCACAGTGACGGGTAGCCGAAAGAAAGGCACGCGTACACACACACGCCGACGGGCGTCAAGTACTGGAACAGGCTATGTAATTAATGCTATGAAGAAAAGTACGTAGCTGGATTAATACTTATCTTTAATCAATCATTGTGGTACATCGCTCTTGACTATACACAGGAGACTTTAATTACAATCACTGTAAGGCTAATGGCGCCTTGCTAGTTCGTAGCCATTAACTTAGCTGAAGGCTATTCTGTCTCTCGGCTAATGAGAGTGAAAGGCTTCGTACATCTAGTCGCTAGCTAGGTCGTCCATCCAACTGGGACGAGTGCTTGTTCGTATCACGAGACCTGCCTTGTGGTGGCGCTAGGTCTGCGATCACACAGTGGCGACACGCGGGTCCGACATGTACTAAATGGACCGCGGCCGATTTAATCTACCACCTAGCAAGTGTGGTGTCTGGCGGTGACACCACATTCCTCCCCCGCAAAGCGGCGAACGGTCGTGAGATAAGGCTTCCGCCCACCGTGGGGAGGACCCCATGTTGACGTTTGCGATGAGGTGGGGAGCCTAACAACAGGCGAGGCTGTGCCACCCGCACCCGGTCATTCGGTCCGAGGGGAGCTAGGAAACGCCTGAAAAGCTAGTCCAGGGTGCACGTCAACATGCGGTGTATGCGCCCGTAATGAGACAGGAGGGGCCGAAGGGTCGACCTCCATTGCGTCGGGGTAGCCGACGCGCAATGACGTCAGGTGGTCCGGAGCGGGCGGGAGTTCCATGGCGGAGGACAGCTGGTCACGGGAAGCGATCGGCGGCGCGTGACCCTGGGAGGCGCATGGCGGCTGCAGCGAAGCGTCGAATGCGGGCGGCGCCGGCGGGAGTACCGGCGGCTGCGGCGGCGGCGTCTGCTGCGGCGGCGCGCCGCCATGGGGCAAAATGGAAGGCATCGTCGGTAACACCTGGGGATGAGGCGAGCCAGTAGATGGGTCCCCAGGGCGCTGACCGGACGGCACCGTCGCTGAAAGCAGACGGGGAGCGGCAGAACGCGTGCGACGACAGAGGCGCAGCTGATTGAGATGCCGACGCACCTCACCAGAGGCCCCCAAAACTAAATACATCGCGCGGCCGAGGCAGCGAAGAATGCGCCCTGCGAGCCAACGCCGTGAACCTCGATAGTTGCGATAAAATACAACGTCGCCTGGAGCAAAAGCAGGAGTCTGCCGCTGCACAGGAACCTGATGCGGCGGTTGCAGCAAAGACATCAAGGTGCGATGAGGACGACCGTGGAGCAACTCAGCCGGCGAGCGACCATCTCGGGGCTGAGAGCGATACGAAGACAAAAAGAGCAACAATGCGTCCTCCCGAGAATGCGACTCTTTCAATTTCAACATCTGTGACTTGAAAGTCCGGACCAATCGTTCAGCGGCACCATTTCACTGAGGCGAAAACGGCGCGGATGTCAGATGTTGAATACCATTGGCCTGGCAGAATGACTGAAATTCTGCGGACATGAATTGTGGGCCATTGTCGGAAACAATAGTCTGCGGAAGACCTTCAATGCAAAAGATAGCAGACAACGCTTGGATGGTGGCAGAGGACGTCGTGGAAGACATCCGGAGAACAAAAGGAAAATTACTGAAGGCATCGACCAGAACCAACCATCGAGCATTCCAGAATGGACCAGCAAAATCAATGTGCAAGCGTTGCCAAGGGGAAGTGGCTTTTGGCCATGCAAAGACTTTCCGCGGCGGTGCGGATTGGTGTTCGGCACACGCCATGCAAGAAGAACACATATTCGTAATCGCAGCATCGATTCCGAACCAAGTGCGGTGCTGACGAGCAAGTTGTTTCGTTCGCACTATACCCCAATGTCCTTGGTGAAGAAGCCGTAAGACAGAGGACTGTAACGAACGTGGGACCACGACTCGGGACTGATCATTATCAGAACGCAACAACAAAACACCACGTCGAACAAAAAGTCTCTCCTTGTGAGCAAAAAATCGGCGAACCAACGGATCCTCGATCCGAGACTTTGACAAAGGCCATTGCGTAGCAACAAAACGTAAAACGGTAGCAAGGACAGGGTCAGCAGCTGTGGCTGTAGCTACACGACGAAAATCAATCGGAAACGATTCGACCACTTCATCGGTTTCCGAATCAATGAACATGCAAGCAAGTTCGGAAGAATCGAATGCTTTATCCTCAGCAACAGGCAAACGTGACAACGCATCGGCGTTTCCGTGCTTAGCAGTGGACCGATACAAGATATCGTAGCGGTACTGCGAGAGGAAAATAGACCAGCGAATGAATTTCTGCGATGTACGCGGAGGTACAGGCTTGTTCGGATGAAAAAACGATGTCAAAGGTTTGTGGTCTGTGATGATGGTGAAGTGACGACCATACAAGAAATCATGGAACTTAGTAACGCCAAACACGAGAGTCAAGGCTTCTTTCTCTATCTGCGAGTAATTTCTTTGCGCAGACGAAAGCAATTTGGACGCAAAGGCAAGAGGGCGATCATGCGAGCCAACTTTGTGCGCAAGCACAGCACCGATCCCGAAATCCGATGCATCTACCATCAACAAAAGGGGTTGCTGGGGATCGAAAGGCGTGAGGCAAGTATTTGAAAGCAACGCCGATTTCAACTGGCGAAAGGCGCGTACGCATTCCGTCGTCCAGAGAAACGGAACACCTGTACGGCGCAAGCGATTGAGCGGAGCTGAAAGGGAAGAGGCATTGCGCACATTCACTTACACCTTGTGATGCTATATCCTGTAACGGTCGTGCGACCGCATCACCCAATGCGTGGGGAACATTGCGCGCTCTGAAAAATGTCGGTTGCGCGTTGACCTTCAGTTCCAAATGTGCTTCATAGTTTTTAGCGCAACCTAAGCCCGGTGCAAAAATGTCTGCAAATTCATCACATAAGCGAGAAACACTGTCTGAAGGCACAGTCTGATTCACTGATAGGACCTGATTTACAATAGACATGTTAAACAACTGAAATAAATCTAAACCAAACAAGTTCACTGCAGAAGAAGAACGAAGAACGTAAAACGACACAAGTTTTGTTTGTCCCTGGTATGTTGCAAGAAGGCTGCACTGTCCTAACACAGGAATTTTCTGTCCGCAATATGTGGTTAGCTTAACATTTGCGGAACGCAACGGAGGTTTGCCCAGTTGTGTGTACGTGTCGTGATTGAGCGATGAAACTGCAGCTCCGGTATCGAGCTGGAATGGTATGACCTTGCCGTTAAAGTCCAAATCTACAAAAAGTTTATTGTCCTGCTGGCGACAAGAGCGACTGTCTCGTGCAATTTGAACAGACACTGGTACAGAATCACTTGCTAATTGACGTGATTTCCGGCGACGTCGACGAACAGTTTTTGTGGGACGAACACAGTCACTGGTAGAGAAAGTGTCACTGGACGAAGTGGAATTAACGACATGAATGTCCGTGGGCGAAGGTCCACGAGCCTGAGTGTCCTTGGTTCGATTCCGGCGCGAAGCAAAGGGCCTGGAATGATTGTGATTGTCTGATCGGAGCTTTTTCTGGCAAACACTTTGAACATGTCCTTTCGTATTACAGAAAAAGCAAATAGCTTGGCGTGACGGGCAATGTTCACGCGAATGTCTAGTAGCACACCGCGGGCATGATTTCACTGCATTTGTGGGCTGGCGCGGCACACGTGGCTTAGAGCGCGGCGGCAGCTGCGTTTGTTTGTGCGATGGCAGTTGACCGGGCCGCGCAGCTCGCCCGGCAGGCCGGTTAATGTTACACACTGCTGGCGAAGTTTCAAAAGATTCCTGAGCACAGTCAAGTGTGTCTTGTCTATCCAATATGTCTATCACTTGTTGAAGGGAGGGATTAACTAGTTTCAAAATTTGCTCCCGTATGCGAACATCAGAAACGTTCTGTGCAATTGCATCACGCACCATTGTATCTGAATAAGAAAGACCACAGTCACAGTCAAAGGCACAGTCACTAGTAAGTCCTTGCAATGTTGCTACCCACTCCCTATTAGTTTGACCGGCCGTACGTGTTGTACGAAAGAACGTATACCGTTTTGCAACCACATTAACTGTTTCTTTGAAATAGGCATCTAAAGCAGACAAAATTTCCTCGTAGGACAGAGTTGCTACGTCGCGTCGGGGAAACAATTTCACTATCACACGGTAGGTGGACACACCGACACAAGAAAGCAAAAACGGCTGCCGCTCATTACCTTGAATTCTGTAGGCGGCGAGGTGGAAGGCAAACTGGCGGGACCATTCCTGCCAAGTCTCGTGGTTCGGGTCGTAGTGCCTAAAAGGCGGTGCAACGACAGGTTGTGGCTGCGGTACCGGTGAAGCGGCGGCGGCCGCATCGGTTTGAATGGCACGTTGAAACTGGACGAGCTGTCCAAGGGCATCCAATAACGCCTGCGTCTGCTGATTCTGCAAGCGATAAAATTCGGACAGTACATCTGGCGAAGCCATGACACAAGTAAATGTAAGCAATCAGAAAGAATACTTTAACTCGTCGCCAATGAAGTGGACTGACAAGGCAGCCAGTCCACAGTGACGGGTAGCCGAAAGAAAGGCACGCGTACACACACACGCTGACGGGCGTCAAGTACTGGAACAGGCTACGTAATTAATGCTATGAAGAAAAGTACGTAGCTGGATTAATACTTATCTTTAATCAATCATTGTGGTACATCGCTCTTGACTGTACACAGGAGACTTTAATTACAATCACTGTAAGGCTAATGGCGCCTTGCTAGTTCGTAGCCATTAACTTAGCTGAAGGCTATTCTGTCTCTCGGCTAATGAGAGTGAAAGGCTTCATACATCTAGTCGCTAGCTAGGTCGTCCGTCCAACTGGGACGAGTGCTTGTTCGTATCACGAGACCTGCCTTGTGGTGGCGCTAGGTCTGTGATCACACAGTGGCGACACGCGGGTCCGACATGTACTAAATGGACCGCGGCCGATTTAATCTACCACCTAGCAAGTGTGGTGTCTGGCGGTGACACCACACTACTGATGTGCGGTTTTCACAGAATGGATTGGTAGTCAGGGGCTCGTATTGTTAGCCAATTAACAGATTGTAATGACACTCAGAAAGCGTAGTTTTCGTGGGAACACACACTTTTTTTTAATGGAACAGTACCTATTGACATTAAGAAACTATAAGGAAGGTAAATCAGAAAGTCGTGTTTGTTGCAGGATTCTGGTGTGAATCGTTGAGATTTACTGTATTTTGTAAAGTTCCCACACCGACATTTGCGCAATAGCTATGGCAGCATACAACAAAAACAAAAAAATGGTTCAAATGGCTCTGAGCACTATGGAGCTTAACATCTTAGGTCATCAGTCCCCTAGAACTTAGAACTACTTAAACCTAACCAACCTAAGGACCTCACACACATCCACGCCCGAAGCAGGATTCGAACCTGCCACCGTAGCGATCCCGTGGTTCCAGACTGAAGCGCCTAGAACCGCTCGGCCACTCCGGCCGGCACAACAAAAACAACACAACTGCATACCTAACTTGGGCGGATTCTAGCCAGTAACGAGACAAGTGACCATCAGAGCTTTTGTACAAAATGAGCATTGGCAGCGGCAAGACACACTTCGAGTCTGGTATGGAACGACTGTTGCACACGTGCTAGCGTTTCAGAAGAGACGCCAGAGCTCGATGCAGTAATACGTCCTTGTGTATCATCGGGTGTAGTTGGTATGCCCGTGTAGACAGCGACTTTCACCTTTCTGCACAGAATAGTGTGTACAGACGTCAAGTCCTGGGAACGGACTGGCTAAGGTACGGTGCTCTGCGTTCGATCCAACGATTGGGAAACTATTCGTGAAGATTTGCTGTAGTACTTTGTGCGGTATAGGCAGGACGGCCATGGTGTTGGTATCACAGGTTCCTCCTACACTACAGAGGAAGGTCTTCTAGTATTCGTGGAAGATGGTGTGTTAGGAGGCTGCAATACATGTGCGCGTTCTGTGTTTCGACTATGAAAGACGGACCTCTGAGCTGATGATTCACTGTTCCACAACACACGTTTACACTCCATAGGCGCTGACGTTCCACTTTACGAAGCCAACGGGTATTGTCAACAGACCAATAGCGCATGTTTCCGCGGTTTACCTGACCATGATTGATAATTGTAGAGGAGTTAACACGGTTCTCTTAATCGTTTCCATGGAGCTGTTAATGGAGACAGATGTGATAGGAATAGAACCTATCTCGATGGAGAATGTATAGGACACTTGCCTGACTCATGCCACTTCCTCATGCATCAAATGGTTCAAATGGCTCTGAGCACTATGGGACTCAACTGCTGTGGTCATAAGTCCCCTAGAACTTAGAACTACTTAAACCTAACTAACCTAAGGACAGCACACAACACCCAGCCATCACGAGGCAGAGAAAATCCCTGACCCCGCCGGGAATCGAACCCGGGAACCCGGGCGTGGGAAGCGAGAACGCTACCGCACGACCACGAGATGCGGGCTTTCCTCATGCATTGCGTGGGAGCTAATGTGCAGATCAACTGCATAAACAGTTATAACATTAATTTCCCCTTCTTCTATCGTCGTTTACTTTTGTTGCGTCGTTTAACTGTTACACTACCACTTTCATGTAACTGGTTTAAGAGGATGATAAATAACAGCGAAACTGGTTGCCGTCTATTACGATATCTTGCCGCATATACCGTACAGGAAGAACAACATTATTCCTACATTCTCCATACACCTTAAATATGTCGACATTTACTGCATTGGTAAATGCCATCGTCCACACACGACCTAATGCTTTGACTGTCACACACTAAATGACTAGCAAATAGCAACGCACTCCAGGAACACAGAAGCACACTTTAAGCAAACATAACAATGTCGTACCTAGCAGCTCCGCAGGTTGAATGGTGCAAACAAGTGTCGGTGCGGGAACTTTTCAAAATACGATATCTCATAAAGACTCGCACTAGAATCCTGTAACAAACACCATCGACATTCTAATTTACCCTACTTTAGTTTGTTTATATCAGTAGGCATTGTTCCAATTAAAAACGTGTACTGTTGCAGAAAAATACATTGCGGAGCAGGTTTTAGGTGATTTTGGACTCTTTGGTCAGCGGTTGAGTTAGTACGCGGAGACTGTCTTGGTATTTTCACTTCGCTGTGAACAATTGTTTGGTGCACACGTGTTCATGTTGTACCTCCGTCTCGTAATAAACTGAGTTATAACAGCCAGAATTAGCATTCTACAGTTCACTGTAAGCATTTACTCCAGGAAATTCCTCAGTTGTGACCACGCAACGAACAGCCGGAGCTACTTCAACTTATCGGTGTATTTCGCATAATTCTCTTTGTGCGAGAATTAAGGCATCTCACGATCGACACTTGTACGCACAACAGGAAAGGGGAAGTGACTCACACGGTGCTTCGTATGGCGTTTTCCACCGTACAAATCCATTTGGTGAACATACTGGATAGAGGTTCACCCTGATAGACGACAATGCACACCGCTATAGCTACAGTCTAGTGAACACTTTCCTATTGGAACACAGATTCAATCAGACAGAATGGCCACCAATACTCTACATCTCATGTGCACTGAAATGCAAGGGCCATTGTAAAAGGAACATTTTACAATCGTCCTGTCCCACCACGGACCTTACAGAGCATCACAGAGGCTGCTGTGGAGGAATGGGACAATACTCGACACTGTTATCTGGACAATTTGGCATCGAATATACCTAAGCCCACTTAAAAGTATCTCCAGTTACTAAGAGCGCTAACTGGTTCCTAAACTATTATGCAAATGTTCAAATATGTGTAAATTCCTAAGGGACAAAACTGCTGAGGTCATCGGTCCCTAGACTTACACACTACTCAAACTAACTTAACGCTAAGGACAACACTCACACGCATGCCCGAGGGAGGACTCGAACCTCCGGCGGGAGGGGCCGCACGATTAGTGATATGGCGCCTCCAACTATTATGCAAGATGAAGGGGGGAAGTAACTATAGTGTCTGCTGTGGAATCTTTTGTAAGGGTTTGCTTTTGTTTCCTTGTCTGTGCTCATCAAGGGGAAATGTATTTATCTTTTTATTTTTTTCCCTTATAACTACACCTGAAAGAACAAAATCAGTTTTGTTTCTTGATATGTGCAGAATTGACAGTAAAGCAATAGGCATCATTATTTTCCCCGCTATATTTTTTGAATATATTTCGACTCTGTCTTCACTTTAGCCGTGGCCTTTTACCGCTCCCTGTAGTACCATGGCAATTATTCTCTGTGTCTTAACATACGTCCTGTCATCCTGTTCCTCCTTACCAAAGTTTCCCGTACGTTCCTGTTCTCTCCGAGTCTGTGAAGAATCTTCACATTTCTTGTCTTAATAGCAGACTTACTTTTCATTATCTTCCAATAACACCAAATTCTCATCTTTTCTGGTGTCCGCGAAGAAAATATAGCGTTTATTGTATGAAACAATAACGAAAAGATATGAGGTCTTAAGCGGGATATGTAGGACATATTCTGAGGCATCAAGCGATCTCCAATTTAGTTGGTTGGTTGGTTTTGGGGGGAAGAGACCAAACAGCGAGGTCATCGGTCTCATCGGAGTAGGGAAGGACAGGGAAGGAAGTCGGCCGTGCCCTTTCAGAAGAACCATACCGGCATTTGCCTGGAGCGATTTAGGGAAATCACGGAAAACCTAAATCAGGATGGCCGGACGCGGATCCAATTTAGTATTGGAGGTGAGCGTGGAGGGTAAAAATCGTAGAAGGAGACCAGAAGATGAATACACTAAACAGATTCAGAAGGATGTAGGTTGCAGTAGGTACTGGGAGATGAAGAAGCTTGCACAGGATAGAGCAGCATGGAGAGCTGCATCAAACCAGTCTCTGCGCTGAGGACCACAACAACAACAACAAGCGGGATATAATAGTAGTTCGCAGTGTAACTCACGGTTACTCGGCAACATAAGTAAATATCTATCTGGTCGAATAAAAACCTGTTATTCAGTTCAAAAAAAAGTAATGTTCACCCTCTCAAAATTCGTAAGTGTCGTCGTTTTTGCCGGGCACCCACCACATCTTATCGCTCTTCTTGTGGCGGTGCCAGGTCCTTAATGCTCGCTTTCATCCTCCAAAATTTCCGATCGTCGCCCGGGTAGCGGAATGAAATAAAGAGGGGTTCATTTGGGACGGTGTGGGGGCGTAACTCATCACCATTTGTGGAAGGGAGGGGGGGGGGGGGGAGCTTCACACCGAGCTGGGTTGCCCGTTTCGATTGAAACCCAGCCAGATGTGCGGTAACCGGTGCTCGCCAGCGGAGACAGTTTTGCATATAAACGTCTTCTGTGGCAAGTGAAGCGTGCTCCAAATCCATTACGCCTACAAATCACATCGCTCAGAGGGGAAATGGGATCCTCCAACTGGCGAGATACGCCGAACACGGCATTAAACCACGCAGCTGATATCCGTTTCACTAGCAAATGATGTCAGAGACCTAAATCGACAGATTTTATAGAGAGACGGCATCTTATACAATATGTATTCTGCACGAAATTGCTGTCTATAATATACCTAAACCGAGACAATTGTAAAGTTTATTAAACGCACCACGTTATCTCTAGACCATTGTTCTTCACTAAAATAAGAACAGAATCCACCAGTACTTCTTCTGCTTCGTGATCGTACGACAACTCCCATTTTTGTAAGACAATTCGCTCTTTTTCGTTTCATACAGCACAGGGCGTTTCAAAAAGATTCAACCGTTTTCATAAGATTATATCCTCCACCTGAATGAATTTACAAACATGTGGTAATGTTTGACTTACGCATCAAAAATAAAATCTGTGTCTAAAACTTTCAATAAGACGAAACTCTGTACACTGTCACTTGCATTTGTTAGCAATGAGCTTCTTCAACAATGCGTAGAAGGAGAAGGGTTGTATAACTCTCATGTTGCATTATTGGGCTCAAAAGTCACCCAACATACCAAGTGCAGAGAATGCAGAAGCTCGAAACATACTCGTAAAAGTATGGGACAAGTTTAATTGTCGTTGGATGTTTTTATGGGGGACGAAAAACTGAGCATTTATAAAACGTGAATGAAAATTGAGACCCTAATCTTAATTGTAAAAAGTACCCCAACATTATATACGCATGCATGTAAAAGCTGTACCCTTGTGAAACCGAAGAGTTCTTTTGCAGATGAAAATTCTGTGTCCTGCACATATTTAAAATACACGGAAAGAATCTACCTTCATACATGTAGAAGATATACACTACTGGAAATTGAAATAAGAACACCGTGAATTCATTGTCCCAGGAAGGGGAAACTTTATTGACACATTCCTGGGGTCAGATACATCACATGATCACACTGACAGAACCACAGGCACATAGACACAGGCAACAGAGCATGCACAATGTCGGCACTAGTACAGTGTATATCCACCTTTCGCAGCAATGCAGGCTGCTATTCTCCCATGGAGACGATCGTAGAGATGCTGGATGTAGTCCTGTGGAATGGCTTGCCATGCCATTTCCACCTGGCGCCTCAGTTGGACCAGCGTTCGTGCTGGACGTGCAGACCGCGTGAGACGACGCTTCATCCAGTCCCAAACATGCTCAATGGGGGACAGATCCGGAGATCTCGCTGGCCAGGGTAGTTGACTTACACCTTCTAGAGCACGTTGGGTGGCACGGGATACATGCGGACGTGCATTGTCCTGTTGGAACAGCAAGTTCCCTTGCCGGTCTAGGAATGGTAGAACGATGGGTTCGATGACGGTTTGGATGTACCGTGCACTATTCAGTGTCCCCTCGACGATCACCAGTGGTGTACGGCCAGTGTAGGAGATCGCTCCCCACACCATGATGCCGGGTGTTGGCCCTGTGTGCCTCGATCGTATGCAGTCCTGATTGTGGCGCTCACCTGCACGGCGCCAAACACGCATACGACCATCATTGGCACCAAGGCAGAAGCGACTCTCATCGCTGAAGACGACACGTCTCCATTCGTCCCTCCATTCACGCCTGTCGCGACACCACTGGAGGCGGGCTGCACGATGTTGGGGCGTGAGCGGAAGACGGCCTAACGGTGTGCGGGACCGTAGCCCAGCTTCATGGAGACGGTTGCGAATGGTCCTCGCCGATACCCCAGGAGCAACAGTGTCCCTAATTTGCTGGGAAGTGGCGGTGCAGTCCCCTACGGCACTGCGTAGGATCCTACGGTCTTGGCGTGCATCCGTGCGTCGCTGCGGTCCGGTCCCAGGTCGACGGGCACGTGCACCTTCCGCCGACCACTGGCGACAACATCGATGTACTGTGGAGACCTCACGCCCCACGTGTTGAGCAATGCGGCGGTACGTCCACCCGGCCTCCCGCATGCCCACTATAAGCCCTCGCTCAAAGTCCGTCAACTGCACATACGGTTCACGTCCACACTGTCGCGGCATGCTACCAGTGTTAAAGACTGCGATGGAGCTCCGTATGCCACGGCAAACTGGCTGACACTGACGGCGGCGGTGCACAAATGCTGCGCAGCTAGCGCCATTCGACGGCCAACACCGCGGTTCCTGGTGTGTCCGCTGTGCCGTGCGTGTGATCATTGCTTGTACAGCCCTCTCGCAGTGTCCGGAGCAAGTATGGTGGGTCTCACACACCGGTGTCAATGTGTTCCTTTTTCCATTTCCAGGAGTGTAGTCTTGTGAAATCGGACAAAGTTTTCAGAAACTTTAAAACGTTATAGAAACGTTCCTAAGGGCACATTCCAGATTTGTATCGTAAGAAAAGGCAAGCAGCAGAATCATTTGTAGCTCACATAATCATGAGGAGGAGGGGATTTACAAATAAATGCAAACGAATGTCATGTGTCTGGGAAGGGAACATAGCATCTCTTCCGATGTTGATCTTCAAATATTAGTATTAAATCGCGAGAGCCTCCCTTTTGAGACAATATCTCTGAATTTCATTTAATTGCTTGATGAGTAAAAATTGATGTCGCGCATTTTTCTTTCGTTAATTCAGTAAAGGCCAAAGCCAAGGGCATTTATTAGCTTCTCATCTTAATGTGCTTTACTGTTACTCAAAAAGATAATGCAAATCTAAATTACCACGTTTCTTTCATATGAAATGAACTATTATTTCTATACTTAAGGAAATCTGAAGTGGCCACGTAACGGCGGCGTACTATGACGTTCTGAATGCACGACACCAGCGATGCTTTAGAAAGACTTAAGTAATTGACTTGGAGGAGGACGCTATTATTACTTAAATGAATACAAGCTAATATTTAACACATTTTTCGGAGTATTTTGTAAATGCCAGATCTTGAACATGAGTTTATATAGAGTACGACTAGCTTCGATCGCAGACAGAGCAAAAGTAATCCTTCTGCGTTATTATAGGAAAGAAGACAACAAATCATGCACTAATAATTTTTTCTTCCTTGGTTACGTAAGTAATGTCCTTTTGTTTACTAAAAATCACAATTTACACTTTATTTTGTTAGATATGAACGATAAATAGCGAATGATCTTTATTTTATTATATCCTTTGGGTGTTTCCACATTTAATGTTCTTTAATACGAGAACGCTATGGTAACTTCTGTTGTACTAGTTATTTGGGCTTGTTCCTGTTCGAATCACTTAAAAACTGGGAGAAGATTCATTGATTAAAGGCCTCTGTGCGTTGTAATTATAATCCTGTCCACACGATGCCTAAGGAAGCGACACGTAGAGAGCTGTAGTATATAGATAATATATTCTTAGATTCGCCACTGAAAAGGTGATTCTTGAAACTTGATTTGATTTGCGCTGGGAGACAGACACAACAGCCGTCTTAGTCCACTATTGCATGCACCGAACTGAGTTCATTTTGCAGTTTCGCTCTTGTAAAGTCAACCAGTACCCTTAAATAGTACTAGGAGACCTCTTACTCGTTACACACTATGATGTGTTGGCAAATGTGCCAACACCTTGTAGATAGAGGAGGCCGAAATGCACGCTATCTAACGCAGACGGGCGTGAATTCTGGAACAGGATAAGTAGTGAATTCTAATAAGAAAAGTATGCAGCTCCTCGAATACTTATCTTTTATTCTTTCATGTGAAGACATCGTTCTTGATGAGACATTTCATACGATAACTATCCAACTACGTAAGGCTAATGGCGCCTTGCTAGGTCGTAGCCATGGACTTAGCTGAAGGCTATTCTAACTGTCTCTCGGCAAATGAGAGAAAGGCTTCGTCAGTGTAGTCGCTAGCAAAGTCGTCGTACAACTGGGCCGAGTGCTCTTCCGTATCTCGAGACCTGCCTTGTGGTGGCGCTCGGTCTGCGATCACACAGTGGCGACACGCGGGTCCGACATGTACTAAATGGACCGCGGCCGATTTAAGCTACCACCTAGCAAGTGTGGTGTCTGGCGGTGACACCGCACACTATGCAAGATTACTTCAGGATTTAATGATCCGCATATTCTGTGTGTTTTGTCTTCTGACGCCTCGCATTGGAAGATTAGGCTGTGGTGAAGTTCCATCCGCATCACCACATAGTTTACACTTAGGGACTCCTTTCTTTATACGCATCCTGTGTAAATGTATCGTAGAGTTTCCATGCCCAGTCTTTGTTCACACCATGAGTTTAATCTGTCTCCTCTTTAAACATAGTTGTGGCGTAACTAGTTTGATACATTCTTTCTTTTTTTATGGATTGTAGACCAATATTATACGTGCTGCCTCCTGATCTAGCAACGTGGTTTTGATTTTACCATTGCCTTGGTGATTTATAGGAAAGATTCCGGTCCAGTAAATAGTTGCCATCACACCTGTCCTGGCCAGACTATCAGCCTGTTCATTTCCATTGAAAGCAGTCTGCTGGGGCACACTAGCATGTGGCACCCGAATATGATAATAATACCAATGTAAACTAAAATGAAACTATTATATTATAAACGATGTATGTCTCTGATAGGCTTTATATGCGGATCGCTGACTGTGCACGACCACAGGGCCAAAGATACTGCTTCTGGTCTGAGATTGTAGTGTTGGAAGAAGAGAGCGCTTGGTGCACAGCAGTGGGTAGCTGGCTGTGAACGAAAGAGTATGGAGCAGGCATTTTTTGTGGTGTACGCTGTGAAGCCACGGAGTGTTAGGTTATAATGTAGGAACTATAAGTATATGTATTAATGGAAATATAAACGGGGAAGCAGAAGTCTTCACGAAAGCAACGTAAAGATGTTAAATAATTATGACTTTCGTTTTTCCGACTCGCTAGTGTAGATGAGTTGGCTGATAATTGTCAAGTGCTGAGTGTCCTCAGATGGTACATAAACAGATTTGAGGTAAAGGCTAGCTAGATATCACTCATTTGTAATGTTTCTAATACTTGTTAACACGGATATAGGTAATTTGATAATTTGTATTTATGCCTTTTTAGTGTGGTTAGATAATAGTTCCTATATAAATCTCATTGTTTGTGAATCAGTTAGTGAAAATGATGTAATTTTTCTGAGTGGCGTAATTTCAGTAGTCAGAAGTTTGGAAGGTCAGACTTAACTTGGAATACAAGGTCAGTGTTAGTAATTCATAACAATCAGTACCGCCTCCCTGTCCAGGTCATACGTTTCTCAAATTAGTTGGATTTTTCTTAAAAGTTTTCATTCATCAGCCAAAAGAATTTCAAGAACATTTCAAAGTATTAAAGCGAGTATTATACACCGCTGAGCCTGTAGCTAGCATCTTTTTTTTTTTTCTTCGTGAGAGACCCAAATAACCCCTTTCCACTCTGCTGCTTTAGAGGTAAGACAATTTACTTTTTTTGCTATGTGCACAGTGTCCAAAGTTATTAGTTCTGAATAGATTCAAAGGATTTAGTGCCTAAGGGGCTGAATGTATTTTGCAATGATTGTATCTCTTTATTGGTATTGGGAGTTGCATTGCCCATCAGTTCGTGTAAAGATATTGCTAGCACAACACAGAGTAAGCACAGCACTTGCAATTAAAACACATTACACGATAACTCCAGTTTTGTATCCATTCCTTCACTTGAGGCACTCACTGAAGTACCTCAAAGGTTAATACTTAAAGAAAGTTACACTTAGCGACAGCTCTGCCAGTCGTTCGATATGTGAAATATTTGATATTAAAATAATCAGGTATATATATTCTGTACTCTCAACCACTCTGTGGTGATAATAGTAGTTCGAAGGTTTTGGCTCAACGCAATTTACTAACTTGTACAAAATTTTTTTCACAGTTCATCGTCATTCTTATGCTCCGCATTGTTTTTCCTTGATTTGATTGTTGATTTTTTTTTTTTTTCGCTTGTACTGTATATGCGGTTTACGATGACACGCAAAAGTGGTAAGGTTCTGGCGCGTAATCGGACAATTAAAGATGACAAAATGGACGACTTCCCGATTATTGACAACAAATTTGAGAATGACAGTAACCACTCTGCGGTGCAACAGTTACAAAGCACCACAGAAAACGTGAGTTCCGCTTACCAAAATAATGTACAGTTTGCTGACAGTCACCTAGTTTACCATCTGCTCAAACTGTCGATTCCGAACGAAGCTGAGGTAGATATTGCTATACGAAGGTGTCAGGACAGGATTTTTTTACGGAATCAGGTCAATGAACTTCCCAATTCTTGTACAGTCAATCAGAATGCCAATAGTGTGTCAGAGGACACATTAGTGCTAAGTACTCAGTCTGTTTTAAAAAATGTATCAGATTCCATTAGCGGTAATTATTCAGATAATGCAACAAAAGAGCCGTCATGGTTGTAGATGATGCCTCCACATCACAAAGCGCAACACGGGTGACACGCGACTCATAAGTTCAAAGGAATATGGAAGCGATGCTTCAAAATCTCATGCAGATGATGGTTAAACAGAATAAAAAAACTGATGAACAATTTTCCAGCATACGGGACGAGCTTTAATTGTACACAGAAATGACATAACCGTGTTAAACTTACAGATATTAAGGCCAGAGAAAATCGTCTTTGCGATAAAACCGAAGCCATAGCCAGGCAATGCTCAGATAGCACGAAACCTTTGAGAGATGACATTAATGCTTTAAGATATCAATGTGGTGAAATCTATAAAAAGCTTACATATGAAACCCAATTAGTTAGTGAAAGAACAGATCAACAAAACACTCCGTTAGACCCATGTCTTAAAGATCACTCTGGGACTTCAGAAAAGCGATACAAAGACTTGACGACAGACAAAAAACAAAAAAACAAAAAAATTCCGCCAATTGCAGTATCAATTGCAGTACAGAGACAGGAAGTAGAACAAATGTTGCTCACTAGTCTTACAACTCATGTTGACGCTAGTATAAATTCCGTTACACACAAGGTTAACAGAATTAAACAATTACAGAATCAAATATAGACATATGTAACTAACTTCAAAGCCACCGTCAACACACGAATCCAGAAAGTTTACGAAAAGTTCACAGATAACATTGATTGTTAAGCTCTCGTCTTGAAAAAAGAGAGCTGGTGCAGGGCCTTGACACAATTAAAGCAGCTTAGAAAAAGATGAAAAAAACCATACGCAAACTACAGAAGCAAGTCGATGCATTAGATTCAAATAATTCCACACACATTCTTACGCTCGCGGAAAGATGTGATGAGCTATCATCAAGTTTACAAACACTTGAAAACCACACTGAAAATAAATCGGACGACACAGTTCCCACTAGCCGGCCGCGCTGGCCGAGCGGTTCTAGGCGCTACAGTCTGGAACCGCGCGACCGCTACTGTCGCAGGTTCGAATCTTGAATTGGGCATGGGTGTGTGATATCCTTAGGTTAGTTACGTTTAAGTAGTTCTAAGTTCCAGGGGACTGATGACCTCAGAATTTAAGTCCCATAGTGCTCAGAGCCATTTGATTCGAACAGTTCCCATTCCATTTACTGAATCTCAGTAATATCGGTCCATGCAGCAAACATTAAACCAGCTTGGTGAACGTAACAGTAGCCAATATCAGAAATTTTTCTCCATGTAATCAATTTCACATTAATATGCCTTACAAGCAACAGCAATAGTCATTAGTTCTCAGCCTCACAATAATATGAGCCGACTACAAAGAACACGTGACATTGATATGAAACCCAGTCATTACACGTTCAGTTTTTTCTCGTCATTGAATGTTCTCAAAATGTAAAACACGAAGGATTCGACTATAAACATTTCCTATCTGTAAAGGAATTCAAGGTGTTTACAAATACACTATGTGATCAAAAGTACCCGGACACCTGGCTGAAAGTGACTTACAAGTTCGTGGCGCCCTCCATCGGTGATGCTGGAATTCACTATGGCATTGGTCCACCCTTAGCGCTGATGACAGCTCCCAGGCTCGCAGGCATACGTTCAGTCAGGTGCTAGGGAATTGGCAGTCCATGTTTTACGGAGTGCTGCACTGAGAAGTGCCGATGTCTGTTGGTGAGGCCTGGCACGAAGAAGGAGTTCCAAAACATCCTAAAGGTGTTCTATAGGACTCAGGCCAGTACTCTGTGCATGGCAGTCCATTACACGGATGTTATTGTCGTGTAACCCATCCGCCACAGTCCGTGCATTATGAACAGGTGCTCGATCTTGTTGAAATATGCAGTCGCCATCCACGAATTGCTTTTCATCAGTGGGAAGTAAGAAGGTGCTTAAAACATCAAAGTGGGCCTGTGCTGTGATAGTGCCACGCTAAACAACAAGGGGTACAAGCCCCTCCATGAAAAACACGACCACATCATAACACCACCGCCTCCGAATTTTACTGTTGGCACTACACAGGCTGGCAGATGACGTTCACCGGGCATTCGCCATACCCACACCCTGCCACCGGATCGCCACATTGTGTACCGGTATTCGTCACTCTACAGAAAGTTTTTCCACTGTTCAATCGTCCAATGTTTACGCTCCTAACACCAAGCGAGGCACTTACCGACGTGATGTGTGGCTTATGAGGAACCACTCGACCATGAAATCCTTCTCACCTCCTGCCTAAGAGTCATAGTACTTGCAATGGATCCTGATGCAGTTTGGAATTCCTGTGTGATGGTCTGGATAGATGTCTGCCTATTACACATTACGATCCTCTTGAACTGTCGGCGGTCTCTTTCAGTAAACAGACGAGGTCGGCCTGTATGCTTTTGTGTTGTACGTGTCCCTTCACGTTCCCACTTCACTATCACATCGGAAACAGTGGACATAGGGATGTTTAGGAGCGTGGAAATCTCGCGTACAGACGGATGACACAAGTAACATTCAATCATCTGACCACGTGTCCGCCTGCTTAGCCAGGTTGTCATGTGCTCGCCTCCCATGCAAGCGGTCCCGGGTTCGATTCCCGGCCGTGTTGGAGACGGGGACGGGGTGTTATGTTGTCCTGATCGACCTCATCACCGGCGCTCAGCCGGCCGGTGTGGCCAAGCGGTCTGGAACCGCGTGACCACTACGGTCGCAGGTTCGAATCCTGCCTCGGGCATGGATGTGTGTGATGTCCTTAGGTTAGTTAGGTTTAAGTAGTTCTAAGTTCTAGGGGACTGATGACCTTAGAAGTTAGGTACCATAGTGCTCAGAGCCATTTGAACCATTTGAACCGGTGCTCAGTGTGGCGTCGACTAAAATAAGACTTGCGCTTGGCAGCCGAACTTCCCCGAATGGGGCCTCCCGGCCAACGATGTCATACGCTCGTTTCTATTTTTACCTGACCACGTACGAAGTTCGTGAGTTCTGCGGAGCACCCCATTCTGCTCTCTCACAATGTCTAATGACTACTGAGGTCGCTGATATGGAATAACTGGCAGTAGGTGGCAGTACAATGCACATAATATGAAAAACGGATGATTTTGGAGGCGTCCGGATACTTTTGATCACATAGTGTAACACAGTAATGCTGCTGAATAAACTGCACCTCCTTGATTGCGTTTCGATGCGTATGAGAATCATAGCAAGGCAATGTCACTACGTCGAAGAGTTCCAAAATGCATTTCTATCCACGTATTGGTCGGAAACGACTCAGCGAGGCATTAAAGGCCAGCTAATCGGTTTTCCCAATTTTGAACACTCCATTTTTTCTATTATCACCCAGTTTTTTGAGTATATGGTCCGGCAAAACCAGTACCTAACCGAACCATACAGCCAATCTGCGCTCATACAATTATAAATCTCAAAACGTCCGCGCTCACTACGAATTTCCCTTGTCACTGGACAGCAAAAGGGTAGTATTTCATCTTTCAGGGACTTATTATAATTATTGAAAATTCAGCAGTCGGACAACTTATTTGTCTACAAGAATAACAACTCATTCGGTTACAACGAGCAATTCCACCCATTCCGTGACAAGAGAAATAAAAGATTTTCATGGACTTTTAATAAGAGGCAATATTTTGACAACCTGTATAATCAGCAGCAGCTACAATATAAAAATTTCGACGCCAACAGCCACAGTTCCCATCCGCAATTCTTGCCTCAGCAGTCCGGAAAGATTCAACAACAATTCGGTCTACAAGCTCAACCGAACGTCAACGCGCCGCCGCCCAGCCTTTCCCGTACAGCCCAGTGTGATCCGCAAGGGAATACTTTCTCCCCACAAAAGCCAATGGTCGCAGTCACATCGAAACGATCAAGAGCGAAGTAATTTTCACCACAAACGCAAAAGCGTTAAGGGTAATTTTGTATCAAATGGCTCTAAGCACTATGGGACTTAATATCGATCAACCCCCTAGACTTAGAACTACGTAATCCTAATTAACCTGAGGAAATCACATACATGCATGCCCGAGGCAGGATTCGAACCTGCGACCATAGCAGCAGCGCGGTTCCGGAGTGAAGCGCCTAGAACCGCTCATCCACAGTGGCCGGCAGTAATTTCGGCAACAGCAACTTTCATCAGAATCAGCCTCAGCAGTCTCAGATAGTTCATAATGAAACTAAAGTTGGGTTCAATCCACCGCAGCATTCAGTAGACCAAAACAATCGTACAGTACAAATAATTGAACTATCACCGCAATCTTCTGCCACCAGTCAGCCCACTAGTAATGCGTGACTACAAACTACCGACGCTGTTCAGTCGGAAAACGCACAGTGTCATTCTGCTATTCATGATGCCGTTCAACAAAACGTTATAAATTTCGGCGACATTAGGGACACAGTATTACAAGAGAGACACCAAACTCAACATTTCTCATCAAAAAATTTGTCAAATGGCTCTGAGCACTATGGGACTTAACATCTGAGGTCATCAGTCGCCTAGAACTTAGAAGTACTTAACTAACTAACCTAAGGACATCACACACATCCATGCCCGAGGCACGATTCGAACCTGCGACCGTAGCAGTCACGCGGTTCCGGACTGAAGCGCCTAGAACCGCTCGGCCACCGCGGCTTGCCATTTCTCATCCCACAGTTGAAATTAAAATTGGCCTGCATTCATTTTCTGTAGTGATCGACTCAGGTTCACCGTAAAGTGATAAATAAATGAAACATCTATAGTACCTGTCCTACTTCTCCACTTGGTGAAACGGAAGTTCGAGGCGCAATCTCAACCAAGGGAGAAGATGTGAAACTGCAAAACCACCTATCTTTTCTACTTGTTGATCACACATTTGAGGCTAATTTCTGGATCATTCCCCTCTTGACAACCGGCGTCATCCTTGGTTTGGATTTCCTTGTCGGACATGACGCTGTTGTCAACTTTAAGAAGTCAAAGCTGATTTTGAAATTTGATACGCAACAACTAGCTGTCACTTTTCAGAATACTTTGTCAGGTGAGAAGCAAGACATTAACAGAGTTGAGGTCATTTCAGCGTCTATGAATACTAATTGGCATACAACATATTTTACAGACACGTATTTCCGTAGTAATAATATCCCTGATAAATTTGGCTACGACGTTGTGCAGATGATCAACAGTAAGGTAAATGAATGTAAAGCTTCGACCGACGATGAGCACCAGCGGTTACAGAATACTCTTTTACGGCACTGTGACGTACTTAACAGTGTACCAGGAACCACGACCAGTTTTGTTTACCATTTCCAAGTAAAACCGCCTGATACATTTAAGGCAAAACATTATTCCATTCTGTTCATCTACGGAGATCAAGTCAAGCAATATCTTCAGGCTATGTTAGACCAGGGTGTAATTGAACCAGCTGTTAATCAACGTATTAACCCTCTTCACATTGTTAACAAGAAAGATAGCTCACTTCGTCTTGTGTTGGATTCACTTCAGATCAACGAAATCATCATTACTGAAACCGATCGTTCGCAAACGCTGGAAGAGCTCTCGTGAAAGTTTCACAGAACGTCAATCTATTCTACTTTAGACCTAAGATCTGAATGTCAGAGCGTCTGCCATTTTTTCGAAATCTACGGGATTTACTATCGAAGTTCTGACTTCAGTTAAGCCAGAGTTTAGGTCTTTCCTACGAGTATCAGTCAGTTTTCCAAGGATTCCTTCAGGCCATGGTCTATTTAGTACCGTTGTCAACATTTTAATACCGATTTCAACCTCAAACTTCACACACATAAGGACGCCTCTAGTATCACATTCCTCACCAGTTAAAATGCTTCCAAAAGTTATACTTCCTAGATTCCCGAAGATAGGTTCTCTCGAGTAGATATTCAGCTAGGTAGTCACCTCTGCTGCTGGTGTCGTCGCTTCCTCACACCAGGTTGTGGGCAATAGCATCGCAGCCATCCCACAGCGATCATTCTGCTGTGAGTAGCTGTCGACCAGTCTACTCACTTCCTGGGAAGGACGAGTACTGCCCGCATACGGAAGGTATGCCGAGACCAGCACAGTTTCCGTCCTACTAAGTTCCTCGGACTAGGTCATCCTAATGGTCAGTAAGTTCCTGGAACAAAACTCCACCATCGGCATGAATTACACTCCTGGAAATTGAAATAAGAACACCGTGAATTCATTGTCCCAGGAAGGGGAAACTTTATTGACACATTCCTGGGGTCAGATACATCACATGATCACACTGACAGAACCACAGGCACATAGACACGGGCAACAGAGCATGCACAATGTCGGCACTAGTACAGTGTATATCCACCTTTCGCAGCAATGCAGGCTGCTATTCTCCCATGGAGACGATCGTAGAGATGCTGGATGTAGTCCTGTGGAACGGCTTGCCATGCCATTTCCACCTGGCGCCTCAGTTGGACCAGCGTTCGTGCTGGACGTGCAGACCGCGTGAGATGACGCTTCATCCAGTCCCAAACATGCTCAATGGGGGACAGATCCGGAGATCTTGCTGGCCAGGGTAGTTGACTTACACCTTCTAGAGCACGTTGGGTGGCACGAGATACATGCGGACGTGCATTGTCCTGTTGGAACAGCAAGTTCCCTTGCCGGTCTAGGAATGGTAGAACGATGGGTTCGATGACGGTTTGGATGTACCGTGCACTATTCAGTGTCCCCTCGACGATCACCAGTGGTGTACGGCCAGTGTAGGAGATCGCTCCCCACACCATGATGCCGGGTGTTGGCCCTGTGTGCCTCGGTCGTATGCAGTCCTGATTGTGGCGATCACCTGCACGGCGCCAAACACGCATACGACCATCATTGGCACCAAGGCAGAAGCGACTCTCATCGCTGAAGACGACACGTCTCCATTCGTCCCTCCATTCACGCCTGTCGCGACACCACTGGAGGCGGGCTGCACGATGTTGGGGCGTGAGCGGAAGACGGCCTAACGGTGTGCGGGACCGTAGCCCAGCTTCATGGAGACGGTTGTGAATGGTCCACGCCGATACCCCAGGAGCAACAGTGTCCCTAATTTGCTGGGAAGTGGCAGTGCGGTCCCCTACGGCACTGCGTAGGATCCTACGGTCTTGGCGTGCATCCGTGCGTCGCTGCGGTCCGGTCCCAGGTCGACGGGCACGTGCATCTTCCGCCGACCACTGGCGACAACATCGATGTACTGTGGAGACCTCACGCCCCACGTGTTGAGCAATTCGGCGGTACGTCCACCCGGCCTCCCGCATGCCCACTATACGCCCTCGCTCAAAGTCCGTCAACTGCACATACGGTTCACGTCCACGCTGTTGCGGTATGCTACCAGTGTTAAAGACTGCGATGGAGCTCCGTATGCCACGGCAAACTGGCTGACACTGACGGCGGCGGTGCACAAATGCTGCGCAGCTAGCGCCATTCGACGGCCAACACCGCGGTTCCTGGTGTGTCCGCTGTGCCGTGCGTGTGATCATTGCTTGTACAGCCCTCTCGCAGTGTCCGGAGCAAGTATGGTGGGTCTGACACACCGGTGTCAATGTGTTCTTTTTTCCATTTCCAGGAGTGTATATTCCATTCTTGATACAAATGGTTATTCTCGAGTTCTTTAGATTTCTAACATAAATGAACTTACGTCCTTCAATAAAATTCTTCATGGTATCAGACCGCATCGTCATAATTTTAAAATGCGCCAACGTTTCGGCCAGCGTTGCAGCTAGCCTTCATCAGCCGAAGCAGAAACAAAATATCAGACATGCTCGGTTCTACCAAGGATGCAGTTGACAAACTACACACAGCTGGCGTGTATGAAATTGGTTGTGCGTGTGGATTAGTCTACATAGGTGAGACGGGACGTCCGATTAGCACAAGGCTCTCGGAACATGAAAGATATATCCGCCTGAAACAACACACTAAGTCAGCAGTGGCGGAACACCGAGACGAGTGCGGGAAACCAATATTTTTTCAAGAAGCCCGCGTCCTGGCGAAACAGCCTCTCACTTTCAAAAGAAAGATTAGAGAGGCGATAGAAATAGCCAAAAGACCCGCCAACATGAATAGAGAGGACGGGTACAAGCTTCCGAGGTCTTGGCTGCCTGCAATAGCAGGGCTACGGTGCGGCAGCAGAGCCGTGGCGGCCCATGCAGACATGCGGAGAGCCGCAGCAGTGGTCGCGAGCACACAAAGCAATGGCACGCCGCAGCCGGCTTCTGGACAGCATGGAAACAGTGGGACGTCACAGCCATCACCTGTTCGCTATTCGTCCGTCTCCTCCAATAGGGTGGATTAATATAAAGACCAATAGAAAACAGCTATTTCAGCCAATGACAGATAATAAAGGAAATACCAATAAAGCATACCTTTCACCCCTCCTCCTCCTCCTTTTACAGCCAATCAAGTAACGACACGGTTTCCTCGTGCAGCTATTTAAGGAACCAAGTGTGTTCATTTAGCAGTTAAAGTAAGGCCCTGATGAAGACTAGCTGCAACGCTGGCCGAATAGTTGGCGCATTTTAAAATTATGACGATGCGGTCTGATACCCTGAAGAATTTTATTGAAGAAGACAACGGCCGCGGAAGCCTACGCCTGAACTTACGTCCATTTCATCAGACGACTGAAACGTGCCCATTGTATAAATACCTTTCCAAAAATGTGTGTGAAATCCTATGGGACTTAACTGATAAGGTCATCAGTCCCTAAGCTTACACACTACTTAACCTAAATTATCCTAAGGACAAACACACACACCCATGCCCGAGGGAGGACTCCAACCTCCTCCGGGACCAGCCGCGCTGTCCATGACTGCAGCGCCCATAGACTGCTCGGCTAATCCCGCGCGGCTATAAATACCTTTCCAGTGTTTTTCCATTACATGTTGTAACGAGCATCACAAGCCCGTTGGCGAAATAGTGCAAAGTGGATTGCATCGTAATTCTACAACTGCTTCCAACTAATAAAATGATTAATAATAGCAAGAAATTCTAAGAGCTTGGTTAATAAACGAATAATTTCAGTTTATACAGAAAGAAAAGAAGTTCTGTCACACTATGGTAATTTCCCGTCAGGCTATTCTACGGCACGATCCGTAACACTGTGAAAATTTACACGTTTCTTTCTAAATTTTTCTCCGCAAAAGGCCTGCCATGGACATTAATTTGTTAGTTCCTGTGAAGGGCTCCGCTATACAAACTGTCATAAAATAATTTATGCGGTTATATAACTAATAAAAGAGAACAGCTACGATCAAGTGTATGTAAAATATGCAAATGTTCCGCCACGTAGCGCATGACGCAATTAATACGATTACTAGCAGAATAACCTACCTGGAAGAGATAGAAATAACGATCAATAGTTTGTGCATACACTGTTCCTGCTATGGAATATGAAAGCGCTGTTAACTAGTTACCGTCGCTGCATTTTTCATGTATTTGAATCTAATGCTTGGCCCCTGAACGCTACAGAATATCACAGTGAAGCAACAACTTAAAAATGCAGCTGGTTATACTCATTATTTAAGGGTGGCCTAACCATGTGGAAGTCGTAGGAAATTAGTATTCTCAAAATTTAATGCAGCATTGTGTACACAAACGTTTATTTAACCTAGTCACGTGAATAGTTGACAACAAAATAGCACAGAGCAATTTTCTGAAGAAAAGGAATAAACTGAACTAAATTGATGCTAAGTAAAGTGAGACCTGCATTTAATCAGAAGACTGCTGGAAGAGAAAGGATAAGACTTCCTCATTTGGGCAGTTCACAAATAAAGCATAAATGAGACAGATTAAATACAAAGAATTGAGCACAGAAGATGCGGAACAGAATTAGTGATTGCGAGCTCCTTGAAAGATTGATTGCTCTAAGCTTGAGTGAAAACTTTTCCAAGTACGGCGAGGGGCTGTCAGTTATGACGACACGAGAGCTTGAAAGCTAGTAGATATAAAATCCAGTTCTCACTCACAATTCCAACTCCACTTGGAGGCGTGATTGAATGACGCTGCCAGCTTGATGAAAGACAATGTGCCTTTATCCAAGTAAAAACAGGAGAACGCAACAGAAAAGTTCCCACTCAAGCCCTACAAAAATCTATATTTCAATTCAGTATTTACTGGCACCAGACAGTCTTTATACATTTATTGGCACTGTTCCTGTGGTATGTGGTGATGGGGGCGATACTCTCTATTCGACAGTCCATAGACTGCAGCGAAAGCAACAAATTTTCTCACGCGGCCAGGGTAGCACTGACAGGCGGTAGTCTTCGGTGTGCGGACAGAAAGGCAACTCCCGCGCTCAAAGTACCTACAGGAGGACGCTGTGGGGCGCTCTGTGTCTGCTGAAACCGATTAGCACCAGGAACTGACCACAATAACTCATTAACTTCACATGATCGGGGTTGACAGTCGTGTAAAATTTTTTAAAGGACACCATATTCATTGTTGACTGCTGAAGTTCCTTACTTCACAACCGCAACTTCGGCTTTCGGGGCCATTTTAAAACGATATTGATAAAGGTCTTGTTTCAGCATATATCGAACTTTATGTGAGAGAATTTTAAAGTCTGGTATGTGGTGAAGCAAATCGTTTGCTGTACTACTTGAAAATAGACCAAAATCCGAAATTGTAATTGTAAAATAAATAACTTCTGTACTCAACGGCGAATATGACGTCCTTTAAAAAAATGACCACAATAACATTTCGGAAAATGGTTCCTTTCCGCGAAAGCTGGCGCTTCCCAGAAGGCTGCCCTTCCCTGCTTTTGAAGCACAGTGCATGCCCTCTGCTGACCTAACAATACGTTGCCGAGCACACCAGACTCACTCCCTTCCGGCGAAAATCAAATAAGTTTCCACTCCCAGCTAGAGTACCAAGCTCACACAACAAATCATCAGTAATCGTAACAGAGCAGAAACAAAAATCGCGAAGCGATATCTGACAGTCGTGTTCTGTAGTGAATGCGTTGTACTAACAACAGCTTTTGAATCCAATATCAATATTTCATTGATGTTGGTCGTTACATTTTTATCCCCTGTATCTTAGGTGACGTATTTAATAAATATACACTCCCGGAAATTGAAATAAGAACACCGTGAATTCATTGTCCCAGGAAGGGGAAACTTTATTGACACATTCCTGGGGTCAGATACATCACATGATCACACTCACAGAACCACAGGCACATAGACACAGGCAACAGAGCATGCACAATGTCGGCACTAGTACAGTGTATATCCACCTTTCGCAGCAATGCAGGCTGCTATTCTCCCATGGAGACGATCGTAGAGATGCTGGATGTAGTCCTGTGGAACGGCTTGCCATGCCATTTCCACCTAGCGCCTCAGTTGGACCAGCGTTCGTGCTGGACGTGCAGACCGCGTGAGACAACGCTTCATCCAGTCCCAAACATGCTCAATGGGGGACAGATCCGGAGATCTTGCTGGCCAGGGTAGTTCTTACACCTTCTAGAGCACGTTGGGTGGCACGGGATACATGCGGACGTGCATTCTCCTGTTGGATCAGCAAGTTCCCTTGCCGGTCTAGGAATGGTAGAACGATGGGTTCGATGACGGTTTGGATGTACCGTGCACTATTCAGTGTCCCCTCGACGATCACCAGTGGTGTATGGCCAGTGTAGGAGATCGCTCCCCACACCATGATGCCGGGTGTTGGCCCTGTGTGCCTCGGTCGTATGCAGTCCTGATTGTGGCGCTCACCTGCACGGCGCCAAACACGCATACGACCATCATTGGCACCAAGGCAGAAGCGACTCTCATCGCTGAAGACGACACGTCTCCATTCGTCCCTCCATTCACGCCTGTCGCGACACCACTGGAGGCGGGCTGCACGATGTTGGGGCGTGAGCGGAAGACGGCCTAACGGTGTGCGGGACCGTAGCCCAGCTTCATGGAGACGGTTGCGAATGGTCCTCGCCGATACCCCAGGAGCAACAGTGTCCCTAATTTGCTGGGAAGTGGCGGTGCGGTCCCCTACGGCACTGCGTAGGATCCTACGGTCTTGGCGTGCATCCGTGCGTCGCTGCGGTCCGGTCCCAGGTCGACGGGCACGTGCACCTTCCGCCGACCACTGGCGACAACATCGATGTACTGTGGAGACCTCACGCCCCACGTGTTGAGCAATTTGGCGGTACGTCCACCCGGCCTCCTGCATGCCCACTATACGCCCTCGCTCAAAGTCCGTCAGCTGCACATACGGTTCACGTCCACGCTGTCGCGGCATGCTACCAGTGTTAAAGACTGCGATGGAGCTCCGTATGCCACGGCAAACTGGCTGACACTGACGGCGGCGGTGCACAAATGCTGCGCAGCTAGCGCCATTCGACGGCCAACACCGCGGTTCCTGGTGTGTCCGCTGTGCCGTGCGTGTGATCATTGCTTGTACAGCCCTCTCGCAGTGTCCGGAGCAAGTATGGTGGGTCTGACACACCGGTGTCAATGTGTTCTTTTTTCCATTTCCAGGAGTGTATAATGCACTGCTTCGGAAAATTATCTTACTTTGTAACACCCCTAGACACTTCGATGTGCTTGCAACCGAGGATGATTCAGTGCACCGAATTACTGGAAAAGTCACCAGTTCCAAAGAAGATAAACCAAAACGGCATAGGAGACAGTACAATTAATCGTTGCAATGACAATTTAACCATTGCATATCGCCGACAAGGTACTTAATTCCACTAGCGTAGGAAAATGATGTTCCATCGTCAATTGCTTTTCTTGTCTTGTGACAGCATTATTCACTATGACATGATCGCTAAAGCCCACTGTTGCCTAAACATACTCTCGATGCAGCAAAACATTGAAACTTGTAATGCTTTCTTGCTGACAGTTTACCATCCTTCAATGTCAAAGCGATAGCTTCTTTACCTCATTACGGCATGTTTCGTGGACCAGTATGCACTTCATCTGCTATCCCCGTGTAGATTAAATGGTTCCAGGGTGTGTGTTTTCCTATTACCAAGATACGTATCTGCTTATTGATTCACACTGCACTTAACATCAATCTATGACTTCGTAATATTCATAACTGCAGGCACACTCTGTGCTGAAAATATGTACACAACACTGTAATTGTCGGTAGTGTATGCTGCGTAGCTTGACTGGAAACAAACTCGATCCATTCAATCACGGCAAATGAAAGTGACCGTACGGCCTTATTGACCGGGATTGTGAGGAAGCCTGGTGCCTGTCTTCCTATTTGACACCACTTCGGTGACTTAGGTGTCTTAATGACGAAGGCGAGATGAAATGAGTAGTAAAACACGTACATCTGGTCCACGAGCTAAGAAAATCTTTAACCCCGCAATGAAACGAATCCGGACCCTGTGATCTAAAGATGGTGACGCTTACGACAAGACCACGGGCTGGTATTTCCTGTTGATAACTGTAATGCGTATTTTACTCTCCGTTCTCAAGTTTACGTTCAGTACTACTCTGTTCTGTCTCGGGTTCATTTTTCCGGTAATGCTGTGCGTCGCCTGAGATAACACAATGGATAGATTTTGTGATGCTGTGTTGGCCGATATGCACTTGTAAGGGTTCAATGAATGCCGTGGAACATCAGCATAACGACGCTATGCTAACCTGTTAATCCAGCCACGGAAACCACAACACAGTACATTTGAATTTCTCAGAGCGATGTTGCATTACTTTCGTGCTTGAGGCGTTTCTACTGTTGTGAAGGTAATTTAACAGAAACAGGTAATTGGTCCCTTGTACCACAACACTCAGAAAAATATCCATGAACAACCTCCGAAATTTCAACGATAGAGTTCAGGTTCAGCCTGAATAAGTGCAACGTGTCCTCACTGGTATTTAGTTATTTAGTTACTAACTTTAGCGACGATTCTCGAAATGCGGCAAGAGGCTGGAATAGCGAGAAATGACACCGATAACCTATTTATGAGTTGTCAGTATATACCATCAAGTCATATAATTCATCGTAGCCCGGTGGAGGTCTGTTATAAAGAACAACTACACACATCAAAATACACTCCTGGAAATTGAAATAAGAACACCGTGAATTCATTGTCCCAGGAAGGGGAAACTTTATTGACACATTCCTGGGGTCAGATACATCACATGATCACACTGACAGAACCACAGGCACATAGACACAGGCAACAGAGCATGCACAATGTCGGCACTAGTACAGTGTATATCCACCTTTCGCAGCAATGCAGGCTGCTATTCTCCCATGGAGACGATCGTAGAGATGCTGGATGTAGTCCTGTGGAACGGCTTGCCATGCCATTTCCACCTGGCGCCTCAGTTGGACCAGCGTTCGTGCTGGACATGCAGACCGCTTGAGACGACGCTTCATCCAGTCCCAAACATGCTCAATGGGGGACAGATCCGGAGATCTTGCTGGCCAGGGTAGTTGACTTACACCTTCTAGAGCACGTTGGGTGGCACGGGATACATGCGGACGTGCATTGTCCTGTTGGAACAGCAAGTTCCCTTGCCGGTCTAGGAATGGTAGAACGATGGGTTCGATGACGGTTTGGATGTACCGTGCACTATTCAGTGTCCCCTCGACGATCACCAGTGGTGTACGGCCAGTGTAGGAGATCGCTCCCCACACCATGATGCCGGGTGTTGGCCCTGTGTGCCTCGGTCGTATGCAGTCCTGATTGTGGCGCTCACCTGCACGGCGCCAAACACGCATACGACCATCATTGGCACCAAGGCAGAAGCGACTCTCATCGCTGAAGACGACACGTCTCCATTCGTCCCTCCATTCACGCCTGTCGCGACACCACTGGAGGCGGGCTGCACGATGTTGGGGCGTGAGCGGAAGACGGCCTAACGGTGTGCGGGACCGTAGCCCAGCTTCATGGAGACGGTTGCGAATGGTCCTCGCCGATACCCCAGGAGCAACAGTGTCCCTAATTTGCTGGGAAGTGGCGGTGCGGTCCCCTACGGCACTGCGTAGGATCCTACGGTCTTGGCGTGCATCCGTGCGTCGCTGCGGTCCGGTCCCAGGTCGACGGGCACGTGCACCTTCCGCCGACCACTGGCGACAACATTGATGTACTGTGGAGACCTCACGCCCCACGTGTTGAGCAATTCGGCGGTACGTCCACCCGGCCTCCCGCATGCCCACTATACGCCCTCGCTCAAAGTCCGTCAACTGCACATACGGTTCACGTCCACGCTGTCGCGGCATGCTACCAGTGTTAAAGACTGCGATGGAGCTCCGTATGCCACGGCAAACTGGCTGACACTGACGGCGGCGGTGCACAAATGCTGCGCAGCTAGCGCCATTCGACGGCCAACACCGCGGTTCCTGGTGTGTCCGCTGTGCCGTGCGTGTGATCATTGCTTGTACAGCCCTCTCGCAGTGTCCGGAGCAAGTATGGTGGGTCTGACACACCGGTGTCAATGTGTTCTTTTTTCCATTTCCAGGAGTGTAGTATTGCATCACCTTGGTTCCGAGAGTTCCGGAACCTATACAGAAAATTGGAATAGAGATCAACATAAACATCATTTCAGCTCTTTTTATGGCTCATGAAAAGCACACATAGCATGTTGTACCACCATACAGCGAGACATTCGGAGGTGGTGGTCCTGATTGCTGTACACACCGGTACATCTAATACCCAGCAACACCTCGCACTGATGCATGCCTGTATTCGTCGTGGCATACTGTCAACACGTTCATCAAGGCCTGTTAGTCCAGATTGCCCCACTCCTCAACGGCGATTCGGCGTAGATCCTTCAGAGTGGTTGGCGGGTCACGTCGTCCATAAACAGCCCTTTCTAATCTATCCCTGGCATCTTCGATAGGGTTCATGTCTGGAGAACATTCTGGCCACCCTAGTCGAGCGATGTTGTCCTGATCACATATCACAATATGTGCACGGTGGGAACGCGAATGCCTCGTCAATATGGCGCCAATATGGTTGCACTATCGGTCGGAGGATGGCATTCACGTGTCGTACTGCCGTTACGGCGCCTTCCATGGTCACCAACGGCGTCCGTCTGCCCCACATAATGCCACTCCAAAACAGCAGGGAACTTTCACCTTGCTGCACTCGCTGAACAGTGTGCCTAAGGCGTTCAGCCTGACCGGGTTGACTCCAAACACGTCTCCGACGATTGTCTGGTTGAAGGCATATGCGACACTCATCAGTGAAGACAACTTGATGCCAATCCTGAGCGGTACTTTCGGCATGTTGTTGGGCCCGTCTGTACCGTGCTGAATATGTCTTGGATGCGAAGATAGACCTCGCCATGGTCGTCGGGAGTGATTTTGCGCATCTTGCAGCCTATTGCGCACAGTTTGAGTCGTAACACGTCGTCCTGTGGCTGCACGAATATCATTATTCAACATGATAGTGTTGCTGTCAGCGTTCCTCCGCACCGTAATCCGTGTATAGCGGTCATCCAATGCAGTAGCAGCCGTTGGGCGGCCTGAGCGAGGCATGTCATCGACAGTTACTGTCTTGCTGTATATCTTCCACGTCCGAATAATCTCGCTTTGGTTCACTCCGAGGCGTCTGGACACTTCCCTTGTTGAGAGGCCTTCCTGGCACACAGTAATAATACGGACGTGATCGAACCGCGGTATAGACCGTCTAGGCATGGCTGCATTTTCCTGGTGGATTGACTGGAACTGATCGGCTGTCGGACGCCCTCGGTCTAATAGGCGCTGACCATGAATGTTAGTTTACATCTCTGGGCTGGTTTAGTGAAATCTCTGAACAGTCAGTGGGACTGTGATACAATATCCACAGTCAACATCTATCTTCAGTGTTTCTTGAAACTGGGGTGATGCAAAACTTTTTTTGATGTGTTTATATTGGGGAAGCTCCGTAAAGTACTTTTAATAATCTAGTTAGTTTCGACCGTTGTGTTTAAAGGAATTTTGGTTTTTTAACCTTGCAACTACTCTCAAGTGGCAGCGAAGAATAATGTTAATGTCTAACACACAGTTCGTACGCTGAGCTCATTTCCAGAATAGCCACCGTGGGATTAATGGCCATCCTACATTAGTGCTTCGTGCAAAACATAAGCCACTAGTCTGTGCGCGGTCCGCCTTAACAGATCGCGCCTGTCCTTGGCAAGAAATACTCGGAACAACGTGAGAGGGGAAACAGTTTCAATTAACTCCGCCACAGAGCAAGAAACCATATTCGGTCCCCACCGGCAATAGACTGTCAGACAGGGAGTGTTTTGTAGAACGGCAGCTCGGGAAGGGAATCACTTTGTTGCCTTCCTGCTCTACTATCAGATCCGGTGTTCCTATACACATTCTGTTGCTTCGCATTAATTACTTGATTCTTTCAGATCTCGTTACAGATGAAAGCTGCAAGGGAGGAGCCTACTATCGTTCAGTGTATTATATCTGAAAACTGCCACAATGGTCCTGAAAGCACAGTTGTAGCTAACTGTACGGATATATCGATAAGTATTAAGTAATTGTATATTTATCGTCCTCAAAACCATGCCGATAGTCGAATAGATCTCTTGCAAAATACTTAATTCAAATATAACTTGGGGAGCTGTGTGTAATGTGCTGCATTTTAATAATACAGGAGTAAGATTTCTGCACTTAGATTAGTATAAGTGGCCGAGCGGTTCTAGGCGCTTCAGTCCGGAACCGCGCTGCTGCTGCGGTCGTAGGTTCGAATCCTGCCTCTGGCATGGGTGTGTGTGATGTCCTTATGTTAGTTAGGTCTAAGTAGTTCTAAGTCCATGGGACTGATGACCTCAGATGATAAGTCCCACGGTGCTTAGAGCCATTTGAACCATTTTCTTTCTGCACATAAACAATGCAGTACTGGTGCACCGTAATCTTTAAATCTCCTTTATCCGTTGTTTAAGCAGCGTTTAGTGATTTCTGCTGGATTAATGGAATACCAGGACACCTGCAAATAAGGCAGATTGCTTCAACTTCCACACATCCAGTCTGTCCGCAGCTCGTGGTCGTGCGGTAGCGTTCTCGCTTCCCACGCCCGGGTTCCCGGGTTCGATTCCCGGCGGGGTCAGGGATTTTCTCTCCCTCGTGATGACTGGGTGTTGTGTGGTGTCCTTAGGTTAGTTAGGTTCAAGTAGTTCAAAGTTCTAGGGGACTAATGACCATATAAATGTTAAGTTCCATAGTGCTCAGAGCCATTTGAACCATTTTGAACATCCCGTCTAGTGGCGTACCAGACGTGTTGAACACAATAGTCTAGTGATACGGAGGATTGGGGAACCGGGATAATGGGCCACGGCAACAGGGAGAGTACTAAAGCATCCTAATGTTCGTGTAGTACACGTCAGACAGTACTATTCAATTGAACGATGTAGTCGCATCTCGTCTTACGGTAAGTGCGAATCATATTCAGGGTGCTGCAGGAGAATAAACGGATTCATACCGTTCGAAAGTAGTTTTCTGTGCCGTTAGGTGGACAATGATAAATGTGTCAGGAGCCTCATATAGACAAAATCCTTCTACTCTGCGGCGGTGTTTGAGCTAATTTGATCATTGATGACAGGTGAAAACTGTGCCGGACCACTACTCATACCTGGAATCTGTGTTCCAGCTCTTACCCAGTAAGATATGTTGGAGTACTTTGTAAATCGGAAACAGGAAGAGAGGTCCTGACAGAATTAAAAGTTTGAGGCCCGGTCGTAAGACAAATCCCCACGAAAGACGTTCTGTGCAGGAAGTTTTATCTGAAAATCCCTCACAGGACGAATTCTCCACCGTCTTCTTGAACTGTCACCCCTTTTTCAAGGGAGGTACATCTCCTCATACGACGCACACGTTCTCTTGCGATCGGCGTGTACCTATCTCGACTCAACACATCAGTTCACCATATTCCAGTTTTGAAGCCCCAACTGATGGTTTTCATACGTCTATGACACGATGTGAGTAGACGTAAAGGGGAATATCAATTATTTTCTGTACGTTACATTGAGGAAGTGTGTCTTTACCTGTTGCCTTTATCAAGAATAGGATTGGGGACTTCCTTGCTGGACCACGACCTGACCATCGCTCCGAGACACTCACTGGCAACCCCAGTCATCAGTGCCTTGTTGCAGCTGCCTTCTGACACCGGAAGTAGTTAATTTTCTCCGAATATACACACAGCGCATCCTAGACGAACTTGCCAAATGTTGTCTAAAGTCGAGTACCTGCACGATCTCCAAAGTGCATTATGCTATGCGCCGGACGTCTACGATTACGTTGGGACCAAACAAATTGAAATATAGCTTCTATCCCATCGACTTTCCGCCAACTGTTAGTTTGAAAGTGCTGTTAATAAAAATTCTCTATTTAAACTAGACTGAACTGCATGTGACTGCTTTAGTCTTTAATAAAACTTGCAGCTGACTGCGTATTTAACTGAACTGAACTTTATCTGACTGCATGAAAATATTGTTGGAAAATTAATACTCAAAATACACATCTGACTGCATGAAAGTTTAGTGGTAAAAATAAATGAAAGTCACCAACCTGCATCTGACTGCGTCTGTGGACGTAGCTCGTGCACTCCTTCCCGTTTAGCCGATAATAAAACATACATTCAACTCAGCCGTAGTGCAGTGGCATAAAATTGTCATTCTAGGTAACTTTACTCATTTTGGCCATGCGGCTGGTGTGGCCGTGCGGTTCTAAGCGCGTCAGTTTGGAACCGCGTGACCGCTATGGTCGCAGGTTCGAATCCTGCCTCGGGCATGGATGTGTGTGACGTCCTTAGGTTAGTTAGGTTTAAGTAGTTCTAAGTTCTAGGGGACTGATGACCTCAGTAGTTAAGTCCCATAGTGCTCAGAGCCATTTGAACCATTTTTTGGCCATGTTTGTTACTTAATAAAAATTCTGTCCTGATCTGAATAGTTTGCCAACTGTGCAATGGCATATAGATTATTTTACTCTGATAAATGAAATTATTAGCTTTACTCATGGGAACTTTACTTTAATGAACCTTTTGGTTCAATGCAAGCACAGGATACGGAGAACGACATAAGGTGTGAGATGAAACTCTAATTTTATCTAAAAAATATTTATTGTTCAATCTTTTAAGGCACATGTGAAAAACTAAATAAAAACTTCTATAGCATGGATTTATGAGAAAGTTTCACAAAACGCTTATTGCATCAACAATGGGATTTCTATCTAGCTTTTAGACATTATTTAACCAAAGAAAACCTATTTTATTAATTATTCTTTCTATTTTCCCCAGGTATGTGCCGAGTTTCGCTCAATATATAGCTTATTATGTGCGTAGCGCCAATTCTTACTTTGATGCTGTCATGACCCGGCTGCCTCCTGCAGGCATCTAGCTCTGTTAGCTGTCAAAGATCTTACTACTCGAAGATGTATTACTCGTCCAACCTTGCGGTTTGGAACTAACGACATTTTTCACTGGCTCTATCCTGATCGAACCTCAGGACATACCTTTCACAACCCTCTAGTCCAATGGACCATAATCTTGGGGGGGATCTGTGCATTTAGCATTAGTAAAAAAAAAATACAGTGGAAGATACAGTATAAAATATTCATAGTATTCTCATGAAAAGAGTATTACAGAGCAATGAAATTGATCAATAAACCTAGGATGTTAAGTAAAATGTATAATACCATGAGACTTGCTATTCACAGTGAAACAAAGAACATCAAAATGTACAAAACCAAAACATCCCTATATAGGACAAAAACATCAGACATGTAGGGTATTAAGTGAGGTGTATCAAATCAAACTTTACCAACAGTCCAGGTTTGCAAGTCACAGTGACTCAAAGAACATTGAAATGTACGAAAGTGAATTACCTGTTACATAATACCAAATGTTACCAAATACAAGCAGAGAAATATGAGGGAACGTACCTCACATAACATGAAACTCTACCTAACAGTTATGTAGAATGTGAGAAAAAATACGTAAAATAGCGAAATGCAAGTGAATCATCAATGTCACACAATACTAAGTGTTACAAAATGGAAACATAGAAATATAAGGAAAAATACCTCAAAAAATATCAAAGTTTACCTAATAGTTAGATCATATAAACTTGAATGTTACCACATAGAAGTATAGAAATATGAGGGAAAAATACCTCAAATCATATCCAAATTTAACTGATAGTTATACAGAATATGAGAAAAAATACATAAAATATGCAATAAGATACTTTAATTTACAGAAGGCTTAAGTATTACATCCTTGTCATGTTATGTGACAGCATAAACTGACTTTCAGTTACCATCATTATCTTGGAGTAAACCTCAGATACATGTCGACTGTCTTTGATAGTAGTGAATAAACGGCCTCGGGAGATCAGACAACCTGAGCCCTAAATTAGGTCAATTGTACAGGACAGGTCACATCGGGTGGGAGACCACACTGACTTATTATTGAGCTGTAGTGCAAGAAAATAGAAATATGTGGCCTCAGGCGATGGGACACACTGAGAAACAGATTATGTCCACGTACACAGCATGTCACATCTGGTGATGTAACGCACTGACCCCAATAGTGAGCTGTAGTACAAGAAATGAGAAGAATTCAGGTGATGGGACACACTGAACCACTACTAATGTACATTGTACTACCTTGTAACATCAGGTGATAGAACACACTGACCCCAATAGTGATCTGTAGTACAAGAAATGTGAAGAATGAAGGGCATCAGGTGATGGGACACACTGAGCAACCGATTGCCTGTTAAATCAGCGGATAACTCACCCTGTAGCAGAGATCTCAGGTGATTACAAACCCTGAGCCTTGGTAGTATCGAGTGTGAAATGTATGTCAAGTAAGATGGCAATACATACTGACATTCAGTTACAATTATCAGTCATAGAAGGCATGTTATGTCAGGTGGCAGTCCACACTGACGTACTCTTAACATTGTTAACTTCAATTACTTATAGTAGACATTTGACATGAACAGGTAGCCCACACTGGCTTTTGTCACATTCTCTTAAACTTACATCTAGTAGTCTTTGAGGTGACAATTCAGTCTCTGTTATAATATTAAAAGCAATATACAATAGGCAGTGGACATTTAGTGCAAAATGTGTTATCTACATTCAAGTTAACAAGAAATTAATATTTAAAGTACTATACAAGAACTGTATACAGTGGACATTTGCTGCATAAAGAATGTGTTATATATCTTTAAGGTAACAAGAAATTAATATTTAAAGTAATTTACAATAATTGTCTGCAGTGCATTTACTGCATAAAAATGTGTTACATATCTATAAGATAACACTAATGTTACCAACTCTCTAGCAAGAATAGTCTTAAGTTGAATAAAATCTATGTACAAAAAAAAAATTCCTTTAAAAGGTAGTAAAACATGCTTGCATACTATTTTTTGATAAAGTGCAGTAAAGTGATCCTGCACAAATATAATGGGAATAAACTGTACCTAACCTTCTTACATACAATGTCAATTGAAGTGCAAGAAAGTCATGCTGCTCAATTGCACCAATGATTAACAAATTTCATACAATCTCCTTACATACTAGTTATGTCAAATTTAGAAAAGTCATGCTGATCAATTGCAGCAGTAATCAATGTTCATGAAGAAATTCCTTACAAGAGTCATCAGTACAAGTTTAGGTAAAGTCCTACTCAGTAATTTGACTTCATAGTCACATCAGATAAATTAAACCTTCCATTTACATCATACAATATAAGCCTCTCGTTATGAAACAGTAAGATCAATTCTATCCCAAAAATTTGTATTCAAAAGCTTCCTTTCTTTTTACCATAAACATACATTATTAAATAGTCTTCACATAGGTATTTCAATAAAATGCAAACACTCCCAAACGTCTCATGTTAGGAAACATCAATTAGATCCTACAAATTAGTATTGAAAAGCTTCCTTTCCTTATTACCATAAACGTAATTCTCGAAGCCTTGCATATTAAATCCTTAGTACCATGAAATGGGGCATTACAAACAGTCCCTTTTTTTTTTGTTCACATGGTTGGTCCTCTAAATCGTGTATTTTAAATCCTAAGTACAATGAAATGGTTCATTATAAATAGTGATTTTACTTAACAGAGAACTGGTACACAGATATCTGACAAAAACAACAGAAAAAAAAATTAGAACAGAAAGAAGAGTAGACTGAGAACTCAGAAAGGAAGAATGAGTGATACATAGCTCAAGGATACGGGGCACCAACGCATCATGGTGTGTCAGTTAAAGAACAACCGACCCTCTACCCCATTTAGTCCTGTTGTGTAGAACAAATGGGTAATGTGTTATCACGTGTTAATGTCAAAATCATGTCAATCATAGAAATCATGCGCGAAAAAAAAGCAAAGTTAGTTAAATAAATAACACACAGAGACAATAAAGAGCTTACTAATTACTGTAACTGAAAATAATGGTAGTTATGGTGCACCAAAAGACATGAGTATCATGGAAATAAAAACACAGTAATCTTATATAGATATAGCATGAAAATAACACACTTAGGGAACAGGCATTTGGAATGGACAACACACTGAGCTCAGTCAAGGAGAGGTACTGTCATGTGTCAGCAAGTAGCAGTGTGACAAAACAGAAGTGTGCATGAATAGAAGCATATATGCATAGTATGTGGCCAAATAGTCAACATCACAAAGTACAAAGGCAAAAGCATTGATTAAAAGATCCATAAGCAGTGTAGCACAAATACAAATAATAAATATGTAGACAAAGTATGAAAATAGCTGTAATGAAATGCAAAAAGTTAACGTCAGATAATAAAGCAAATTAGCATGCCAACACAGAACAAAATTTCAGCAGAAAGCATATTGCAGATAATAAAGCAAAAATATCAGGCCAACACAGAACAAAATTGCAGCAGAAAGCGTAAGGCAAAATTAGCAGGCCAACACATAACAAAATTTCAGTAGAAAGCATAAGGCAATATTAGCAGGCCAACACATAACAAGATTTCACCAGAAAGCATAAGACATAACATTACTCTAATCCTGAAATAGGTAATCTTACAAAAAAAATAAAAGTGCAGAAACACAGAAAGTCACACATAACACACATGATAAGCAATGAGATAGAAACAGCTGTTTATATCTTGGCGTGAAAAACACATGATAAGAGAAGAAGCAACATATAAGGTAGTACAGAGACACCGTAAAAGGCAATAAGTGTAGTACTTTTGGTGCTGTAGGTATGAAAAAAAGGATTAATCAAAAAAAATGCTGTAGCGTGGCATGACGTAAGTCCTTAGTAGATCCTCGATAACGAGTCCAAAAACAATTCCAATTGGCCTCTAGTAATTCCAAGTTATCACATTATTGCGTTAATGGCATCTGAAAAATAGTTGAGCAGTTTAAAATTGGAGTCACAAAATGTTAAGTTTACAGAAACGCGAATGGTCTTATTCTCAAAGACAAGGGTTAAAATAAAAGTCACTGCCGTAAAGAGAAACTGGATAATAGCATAAACCATGTGTGAACATATTACTCGTACTGTACTCGTCATGAAAATACCTGAACATTCGATTGCCCATGGCAACGAGAACATTGATACACCATCGGTACTGGCAACGTAAAATGAAAATATTCTGACAGAGGTAAATTCTGGTAAACTTGGTTCATCATAAAATCGTTGATACTTGTTAATAAAAGCCTTGAAAAGAAATTAACTGTTAAATAGTATGAAAGTGAAACCTGAAACTCGTCATATAACCATTTTTGACATTCCTAGTAAATTCAAAACCACATCGCACACACTTCATATTTCTGTTGTCGTAACTTCAGCACACATTATTTGCTAATCACCACTTGTAGCGTCCAAGATCCCAAAGTCTCAAAAAAATGCGACTTCAATCTAACAGTACCTCATTCTCCACATAAACTTGCAATATCATCTTAAAAACTCTTATAAACCCTCATTTTCTTCAAATACATACAATTCATCGAGAACATTAGTCTCACCTTCAAATCCTCATATTCAATACTCATATTCAATACACGTAATACAACCTTAAGCACTACGACCCTACGTAAACTTCAGGAAGATTGTTACCACTAGCTCAACATCAACATACAAAGTAGCCTTCGTTACGACAAAATCTTCATACAAGCAGTGTCATTATGCAATAATTCCATGTAATCATCACAAAGTAACAGTGGTGAGCGACCAACAAAAAAAAAATAATAAGAGCAAAATTATCACGTAGTAAGTATCAACATGAAATTGATGAATGATGACCAAAATACTCCACTGTAACGTCAACTTCGAACGGCAGCATGAAATGAGTCCCACAGAAAACAATAACGTAGTTTATTAGTAATGTACAGAAAAAATCTCAGTTTATTACAATACGTAAGAAATCTGTAAATCTCAGGGAAGAAAACAGGTAACATTAAAAAAGGTGTCTCCAGAAAAAGATGTCTCCGAGCTCTTGTCATTATAATACCGCCAGAACAAAACTGAGGTGGTGTTATATGAAGTTTGTATATGGTCAGAATGTTCGCGCTCTGTAAAAGAAGAGCGCACGACGCAGGCCGATGTACGTGAGAAAGAAAAAAGTTCTACCCTCCTGAGGTAGTTGACTTGGGATCGAGAAAAAAAACTAAGTGGCCGACCACCTGTCGCTAATGTGGTTCCCAGGCAACGGTTGCAGCGACGCTCTACGCGCTCGCTAACTGTACTCGGGCCAGGGAGAAATAATGTGAACAAACTAGCTGGACGTATACAGCTGGGATTACAGAAGTAAATGTAAGAAATAAGATTTAGAAAGTTCCCAAAGAAAGCAGTATTGTCTATTCAATAAAATGTTTGCAGTTTGTGATGTGATGTACACCACGTGATTTCTTTGTATGTAGGGTTTGTACTTCAATTGCATTAGGATGTGCTATAAGGACGACACGATATGGACCCTTACATAACAGAAAAAATTTCTGACTGAGAATGCGGGCTTTATTGGATAGCCTGTGGGAGCGGACCAGAACTTTATCTCCTACTTGAAAAGAAACATTTCTCTTTGTTGACTTCAATTGGCGCAGCCGTTGCTCAGCAGCTCGTTTAATATTCTGCAACGCAATTTGGATAATCTCGTGATGCCTTAGGCAGCGAGACTGTGGGAAACGTATGAGTTCTGTAATCTTGTCAGGTGGATGTTGGTTCTTTAAAACCAAATGTGGAGACAATTGTGTGGAAGAATTTGGTAACGAATTTATTACATCCTGAAACATGTGGAGGTATTTATCCCAGTCATTGTGTTTTGCATGACGAAAGATCTTAAACAATTTCACCAACTCCTTCATTAACCTTGCTGCAGGGTTGGAAGATGCGTGGTACCTGGAAATGAAAATGGGGGAAATTTTGTGATTCTGAAGAGTACGTCGCCAAGTGCGCGATCGGAACTGCGGCCCATTGTCGGATATAACGGATGTTACATGACCCACTTCTTTCAGGAAATGTTTAGTAAAAGCACGTGAAACAGTGCAGGCCGTAGCTTTACGTAATGGGGCGAAAGTGAGGAATTTAGAAGTTAATTCCACACAGACAATACAAAATCTTTGATTGTGCCTGGAGCTGTGGCGAAAACATGGGAAAATTCAGTTCAGATGGCATGTAAACCTTCCTTTTCCTGAACTGAGGCTGAATTGACGACCTTGATTTTATCCTCAATAGTGTCGCTAATCTCTGGAGTCGTATCATTATTGTCCATATGTGGGTAAGGAACAAAGAATGGCGTCAGTGTTACGTCCGACGGGAGCTGAGACTGAATGAAGTTTGTTTTGTTAATATCTTGTTCTGCTTTTGACAACTGTTTGTGGAAGTCCATAAAGAAGCAAACTCCATCATCACAGAGACGAATGAAATTATCTTCAAAATCTAAAATGGCTTTATATTTGTTCAAAAAATCGATCCCCAAAATGACGTCTGTAGTGAGGAGTGGAACTATTAAAAATGTTGCATAAAGAAGGTGTGTGTCAACTTGAAATTCCAGATAACATTGTTGTCTGATATCTATACTCTTGCCAGGAACAGCACCACTGATCTTGGTATGTGTAAGCGGAACTGTTGGAATGGTAGAAATAGCAGCGCATTTTTGAAAGGCGACTTCAGTGATAACAGAAACGGGAGAACCCAAATCAAGTACAGCAGAGAATTTTTGTGTGCCAATCTAAATATGAATGACCGGATGATGAACAATAGGTCGCAATTCAGTTTTTTCCAGCAGAAGATCCTCTCATATATCATCACAACAGATAACGTGTGACGTTAAATTTTATGAAGAATCATGGCACCGCCCGCTCTGCGGAGAGCATTCAGTAGGCGGAGCGGTTAATTGCTATTGTTGGTATTCAGTCTCACGCTGCGTATCTGCATTATTACGTGGGTTTGGTGGACGAACCTCTTCTATCTGTACTGTTGGACCGGATGAATTGTTGATATCCGTTAGAATATTGCTGCGCGATGTGGTATCCTTACCAGGTGGGATTGATGGAGGACATCGAAAGGGTGCAAAAAAGGGCAGCTCTTTTTGTATCATCACGTAGTAGGGGAGAGAGTGTGGCAGATATGATACGCGAATTGGGATGGAAGTCATTACAGCAAAGACGTTTTTCGTCGCGGCGAGATTAATTTACGAAATTTCAGTCACCAACTTTCTCTTCCGAATGCGAAAATATTTTGTTGAGCCCAACCTACGTAGGTAGGAATGATCATCAAAATAAAATAAGAGAAATCAGAGCTAGAACAGAAAGGTTTAGGTGTTCGTTTTTCCCGCGCGCTGTTCGGGAGTGGAATGGTAGAGAGATAGTATGATTGTGGTTCGACGAACCCTCTGCCAAGCACTTAAATGTGAACTGCACAGTAGTCATGTAGATGTAGATTGTCTGGGGTGGAACCGGGAATTTGGTTGATGAAATGGTACACGTCCGTCATTGCCGTAATTCTGTCGGCTGTCACTGGTTTGTCTCCGGTCCTGATTTGCATAATTATAATTACGATTTGGGAAATTCTGTTGACTGTGCTGATGAGTGGGTGGATGGTTAAGGGTTTGTCGTCGTTGGTAATCAGTATTGTTTCCGTATGGTTGGTGGCGGTTCTGGTGCCACATTTGGTTTTTTTGTACGAAAGCAGAGTTGGAATTATTCCGCTGATTATCCCAGGCTCTCTGACTATTACCGTACCGCCGATTATCTTGTGGGGTATCATTGCGGAATGACATTGAGGGAGAGGTGTGATAATTTCGATTCCTTGATGAATAGGCAGTCACATCATTCTGCTGATACTGGGATTGTGGAAGAAACTGTCTTGCATTTCCATATTGGGGTCTGTTGTTCGGAAACTGCCTACCGTTATTACGGAAACGATTGTTTCTATTCTGTTGCGTTTCCGCGAAAGAGTGTTGATTAGATCGTGAATTACGAGTTTCGTCTAGTTCAAGAAGCTGTAAGACGTCACGGAAAGTGTTCAAGTTTTCCGTGCGACTCCCTGTCAGCAACGGAACTCGCAATGATCTTGGTAATTTGGAGATACAGAGCTGAATGAGACCAGACGGACTGTAGGGTTCTGTGAGATGTTGGTTTTGTTGGATCATGTAATCAAAATATTGCGTCAAGGTGCGGAATTGTGAGTTATGCAAATGTGGCATATTTAACAAGTGATCTTTACAGCACGCTGTGAAGTGGGATTCCAGTAAGCATCCAAAAATTGTTGTTGGAATGATCGGAAAGACAAGCATTGTCGTGCAACGTGTCGCATTCTCGTTGCAGGTTCACCCTCCAAGAAACTACAAACAAGTTCTAACTGATGTGCGACTGGCCAATTCGGAGGAAACGCAAAAGCAAATTGCTGAATCCAATCAAGCGGATGTAAATCGTTCGGGATATTCCGGAACGTTTTGAATTTCTTAATTGAAAGGAAGTGTTTGTAATCAACATTGTCCTGGCGGGGAAATGAAGAAACATCATGGGGTAGGGAAAAACTGCCTGGGAAGGTACTACCTTGTTGAGGGTAATCCTGTGAAAATGGAGCCTGTAAAGATACGAAGGGGGACTGTTGTTGTAGATAAGCACCATTATTTCCCTGGTGTTCTGGGACAAAATTACGAGGCGCACTGTCGTCCTGCAATTGTTGCTGAATACCAGAAAGTGTATTCCGAATTGAGTTGAGTTCTCTTTTTTGCTGTTCTTTAATAGTGACTTGTTTGCTCTTAAATTTGGCCAGGGCTTGGTATTCAGTTGTTTCTGAAAAATGAACTGTGGTTGTACGGTCTGATTCATTGTCTGCGTGCGTTTCCAAAGCAGCTATTCTTTCGGTTATGTTTTCTAACTGTGACTAGAATTGTTCACCCTGTTCACTGACCTTAGTTTCAAGTTGAGTGACGTCAGATGTCAGGGATTCTGTACATGACTGTAAGACCTGTACAGGGTTATTACAAATGATTGAAGCGATTTCACAGCTCTACAATAACAATATTATTTGAGATATTTTCACAATGCTTTGCACACACATACAAAAACTCAAAAAGTTTTTTTAGGCATTCACAAATGTTCGATATGTGCCCCTTTAGTGATTCGGCAGACATCAAGCCGATAATCAAGTTCTCCCACACTCGGCGCAGCATGTCCCCATCAATGAGTTCGAAAGCATTGTTGATGCGAGCTCGCAGTTCTGGCACATTTCTTGGTAGAGGAGGTTTAAACACTGAATCTTTCACATAACCCCACAGAAAGAAATCGCATGGGGTTAAGTCGGGAGAGCGTGGAGGCCATGATATGAATTGCTGATCACGATCTCCACCACGACCGATCAATCGGTTTTCCAATCTCCTGTTTAAGAAATGCCGAACATCATGATGGAAGTGCGGTGGAGCACCATCCTGTTGAAAGATGAAGTCGGCGCTGTCGGTCTCCAGTTGTGGCATGAGCCAATTTTCCAGCATGTCCAGATACACGTGTCCTGTAACGTTTTTTTCGCAGAAGAAAAAGGGGCCGTAAACTTTAAACCGTGTGATTGCACAAAACACGTTAACTTTTGGGGAATTGCGAATTTGCTGCACGAATGCGTGAGGATTCTCTACCGCCCAGATTCGCACATTGTGTCTGTTCACTTCACCATTAAGAAAAAATGTTGCTTCATCACTGAAAACAAGTTTCGCACTGAACGCATCCTCTTCCATGAGCTGTTGCAACCTCGCCGAAAATTCTAAGCGTTTGACTTTGTCATCGGGTGTCAGGGCTTGTAACAATTGTAAACGGTAAGGCTTCTGCTTTAGCCTTTTCCGTAAGATTTTCCAAACCGTCGGCTGTGGTACGTTTAGCTCCCTGCTTGCTTTATTCGTCGACTTCCGCGGGCTACGCGTGAAACTTGCCCGCACGCGTTGAACCATTTCTGCGCTCATCGCAGGCCGACCCGTTGATTTCCCCTTACAGAGGCATCCAGAAGCTTTAAACTGCGCATACCATCGCCGAATGGAGTTAGCAGTTGGTGGATCTTTGTTGAACTTCGTCCTGAAGTGTCGTTGCACTGTTATGACTGACTGATGTGAGTGCATTTCAAGCACGACATACGCTTTCTTGGCTCCTGTCGCCATTTTGTCTCACTGCGCTCTCGAGCACTCTGGCGGCAGAAACTTGAAGTGCGGCTTCAGCCGAACAAAACTTTATGAGTTTTTCTACGTATCTGTAGTGTGTCGTGACGATATGTCAATGAATGGAGCTACAGTGAATTTATGAAATCGCCTCAATCATTTGTAATAGCCCTGTATTTGCTCTGATGAGTAGCAGAAGTTTTTTGCAACTTGTCAATAATTTCCTGTCATTTGCTTACTTGTATGTTTTAATAGTGTGTGTCAATTCCTGAGCACGCTTAGCATTGTCAGCACACAATGCGTCTAATCGTCCCGTTAATGTTTTGTTATGTTCTGCAATATCTGCACGGAATTGCGCAAATCGTTTGTCACGCTTTGCGTTCTGTTCTTCACTCTTAGCGTCACGTTCCTGTAGTAGTCGAAAATAACGGTCAAATTTATCTTCATTTGTTACTGGGGGCGTCACCTCAGGATCTGAGTGTGGCAACCGATATTGCTGGCTAGGGTTACTAAGGACTCTTTGAAAACTCTCAGATAAAAAAATTTCTCTATCTGAAGAAGGATTTTGCAAGAGAAATTGATTGTTGGAGCCAACTACATTGCTTTGTGCAGGCTGATTAAGCAAAAACGAATAATGGGAAACTGTTTCTACATGGCTTACTGTTTCTGAGAATCCGAACACAGAAGAGGAACCGATTCGGAAATTTGTGATTCTGTTGCATCATTACTAGCTGCACTTTTATTCGCAACTTCCTGATCAGTTTGTGACGTAGGAAGATTAAGGGGCAAAACTGGGTCATTGTCCGGTTGTTGTAGCTTACGCGATTTTGAGGAACTGCGTAGTTTTACTTTATCGCCCTGTCTATTTGTTTCAGACATCTTGAAAGAGACAATATGGCTAACAACAATTTTAAAATGGACGTAAGTCACAAGACGGTATTTTACAGACAAAAAGAAGAAAAATTATTTAGAATGGACACACAAAATTAGTAAAAAATGCAGAAAGCAAGCTGAAATGAATGTTCACAAGCGTTGCAGCAAACACAATGTTACGCAACTAGCAATTGTAGCACGTAAGCATAGGCGCCAAAGCAATATTACGCAACTAGCAAGGCAGCGCACATCTGAAACAACGGTGGCAAAAAAGAATGCTCGAAAACAAAGTCCACAGTTACGGAAAAAATATGTCCAGGAACTTCACCACAGAGGATGTCGCCAAGTGAAAGTGTTGTTAATAAAAATTCTCTATTTAAACTAGACTGAACTGCATGTGACTGCTTTAGTCTTTAATAAAGCTTGCATCTGACTGCGTATTTAACTGAACTGAACTTTATCTGACTGCATGAAAATATTGTTGGAAAATTAATACTCAAAATACACATCTGACTGCATGAAAGTTTAGTGGTAAAAATAAATGAAAGTCACCAACCTGCATCTGACTGCGTCTGTGGACTTAGCTCGTGCACTCCTTCCCGTTTAGCCGATAATAAAACATATAATCAACTCAGCCGTAGTGCAATGGCATAAAATTGTCATTCTAGATGTCCTGATCTGAATAGTTTGCCAACTGTGTAATGGCATATAGATTATTTTACTCTGATAAATGAAATTATTAGCTTTACTCATGGGAACTTTACTTTAATGTACCTTTTGGTTCAGTGCAAGCACAGGATGCGGAGACGACATAAGGTGTGAGATGAAACTCTAATTTTATCTAAAAAAATTTTATTGTTCAAACTTTTAAGGCACATGTGAAAAACTAAAAAAAATTTCTATAGCATGGATTTACGAGAAAGTTCCACAAAACGCTTATTGCATCAACAATGGGATTTCTATCTAGCTTTTAGACATTATCTAACCAAAGAAAACTTATTTTATTAATTATTCTTTCTAGTTTCCCCAGGTATGTGCCGAGTTTCGCTCAATATATAGCTTATTGTGTGCGTAGCGCCAATTCTTACTTTGATGCTGTCACGACCCGGCTGCCTCCCGCAGGCATCTAGCTCCGACTCGAAACATGTCTGCTGTCTCTGCGCATCTCCTCACCACTACTCAAAACTTTTACCGCGTGCACTTAGCTCTGTTACCTGTCAAAGATCTTACTACTCGAAGATGTACTACTCGTCCAACCTTGCGGTTGGGCACTATCGACATTTTTCACTGGCTCTATGCTGATCGAATCTCAGCACATACCTTTCAAGTTCAATGTAACATATGGAAATATCTCATACGCCGTGAGACACGCGGCTCTTTCTACATCCAATGTAGGGGAAGGATGGGCAGAACGGCATTTGTCGATTTTTTTCAGCTACGTTTCAGTCGATCTAAAAACTCCAAAATCAAAGTTTCTTCCGCCGGCCGGTGTGGCCGTGCGGTTCTAGGCGCTTCAGTCTGGAACAGCGTGACCGCTACGGTCGCAGGTTCGAATCCTGCCTCGTGCATGGATGTGTGTGATGTCCTTAAGTTAGTTAGGTTGAAGTAGTTCTAAGTTCTAGGGGACTGATGACCACAGATGTTAAGTCCCATAGCGCTTAGCGCCATTTGAACCATTTGAACCAAAGTTTATTCCACCAGTCCATCCGCCTACCTACCCGTTTTGTTTTTCAATCTCGTTTGGTAAAAAGAGAGCATCTAGATAATTATTAGTGTGAAAATTATCCGAGTGACCATTGTGCTCGATGGGGTTTGGGCGTAATGGCCACATAGCTAGAAAGGGCGAAATAAATTAAGGAGATTAGTTTTAACTTTAAAAAGTATACTGACAGGGAAGAAATTTACAGTACAAATTATACGTTGTGAGTAAAAAATTAATTAGGTAATACCTTTTTTCAAGAGAAAACTGATTATTATTACCGAGAAAAAGCATAATAAAGTGAGTCAAAGGACTGTAGGCATCTTTTCCGCACAGTCACTTTCGCCCTCGGCAGTAGTCATAGACAGTTCAGTGATCCATTTTCCATATCTTGCGTTCTTGACCACAACCATTTTCGAAAGGCGGTAGTTCATCCCTTTCCAAAATTACGCCCCTCTGACAGTTACGTGACATGCCGAAACAGGAGACATTCGTAAATTTACTTGTCTTGTTTAGAGGTAAAAATGACTGAATACACTCCTGGAAATTGAAATAAGAACTCCGTGAATTCATTGTCCCAGGAAGGGGAAACTTTATTGACACATTCCTGGGGTCAGATACATCACATGATCACACTGACAGAACCACAGGCACATAGACACAGGCAACAGAGCATGCACAATGTCGGCACTAGTACAGTGTATATCCACCTTTCGCAGCAATGCAGGCTGCTATTCTCCCATGGAGACGATCGTAGAGATGCTGGATGTAGTCCTGTGGAACGGCTTGCCATGCCATTTCCACCTGGCGCCTCAGATGGACCAGAGTTCGTGCTGGACGTGCAGACCGCGTGAGACAACGCTTCATCCAGTCCCAAACATGCTCAATGGGGGACAGATCCGGAGATCTTGCTGGCCAGGGTAGTTGACTTACACCTTCTAGAGCACGTTGGGTGGCACGGGATACATGCGGACGTGCATTGTCCTGTTGGAACAGCAAGTTCCCTTGCCGGTCTAGGAATGGTAGAACGATGGGTTCGATGACGGTTTGGATGTACCGTGCACTATTCAGTGTCCCCTCGACGATCACCAGTGGTGTACGGCCAGTGTAGGAGATCGCTCCCCACACCATGATGCCGGGTGTTGGCCCTGTGTGCCTCGGTCGTATGCAGTCCTGATTGTGGCGCTCACCTGCACGGCGCCAAACACGCATACGACCATCATTGGCACCAAGGCAGAAGCGACTCTCATCGCTGAAGACGACACGTCTCCATTCGTCCCTCCATTCACGCCTGTCGCGACACCACTGGAGGCGGGCTGCACGACGTTGGGGCGTGAGCGGAAGACGGGCTAACGGTGTGCGCGACCGTAGCCCAGCTTCATGAAGACGGTTGCCAATGGTCCTCGCCGATACCCCAGGAGCGACAGTGTCCCTAATTTGCTGGGAAGTGGCGGTGCGGTCCCCTACGGCACTGCGTAGGATCCTACGGTCTTGGCGTGCATCCGTGCGTCGCTGCGGTCCGGTCCCAGGTCGACGGGCACGTGCACCTTCCGCCGACCACTGGCGACAACATCGATGTACTGTGGAGACCTCACGCCCCACGTGTTGAGCAATTCGGCGGTACGTCCACCCGGCCTCCCGCATGCCCACTATACGCCCTCGCTCAAAGTCCGTCAACTGCACATACGGTTCACGTCCACGCTGTCGCGGCATGCTACCAGTGTTAAAGACTGCGATGGAGCTCCGTATGCCACGGCAAACTGGCTGACACTGACGGCGGCGGTGCACAAATGCTGCGCAGCTAGCGCCATTCGACGGCCAACACCGCGGTTCCTGGTGTGTCCGCTGTGCCGTGCGTGTGATCATTGCTTGTACAGCCCTCTCGCAGTGTCCGGAGCAAGTATGGTGGGTCTGACACACCGGTGTCAATGTGTTCTTTTTTCCATTTCCAGGAGTGTATTTCAAATACTTTTTCGTTGTCAGTAGCACATATTTTTTCGTTTATGGCTCTACTCTCCAACGAATTCCTTAGAAGTCTGTAGGTATCTGTAGCCTTCCGTCACTGCCTGTATTGGTCTTACATGTCATATTGATAAACGACATTCTGTGTGTTTTCATATGTGTAAAAACATGACTGTATGGGAAAATTACTTTTTTATTCAATAATAATTAATATCTTTTCTAATAGTTATGATTAATGATTAATTCTATCGTTATTTATTACGACTCAATGAGTATTATGATAACATTTAATATTTCTTCACAAAAATAATAGCAAAATCGAGAGGAATGGTTCTTCGTTGAGGGCTAGCATATTGGCTACTGGCTAGCCACTGTGTCCATATAGACGTCATTCCATGAAAGTTGTTACTTGGCGACGGTCTCCGATGAAGAAATCATCTTGGTAATTCGTAACCACACTTTCAACACAATTATGTTAGGAAAACCCAATTTGTTGTATAAATTCGTAATAATTACATTAATTTGTAGTAATTAGAAGGTCTCAAAACTCTACAAAACGTGGCTCAGAGAACTATGTGTACCTGAGAAGGCTTCGGGTATCATCTGTATGCAGTTTACGTGCGACTGAACTAATGTACGGACTCACAAATTGAAACGGCAGTTTTGCAGACACTGGCCAATATTCCCGTCTCATTTACTACCTCATTAGTCTATAACGTAGCAAATAAATACAGTAAACTTTTCTCCATCAACACCAGTCTTGTCCTGAACAAGGCCGTTGTAATACGGTTGAAACTTTTTAAGTTAAACAGGTGATAGCAAAATACGAGGATTGCCCTGAAAGTAGTGTACCCCGTCCCAGACATGCTCTAGGGAGTTCAAATCGGGAGAGCGAATAGGCCACTCTATGCGTACAATATCTTCCGTTTCCAAGAAAACATCAACTACTTGTCCATCAGTACGAAGTCTGGGAGCACAGCAACTCGCAACAATAGTACATGAGTTCCAAGATCTCGTCACAATACCTGCCAACAGTTGAACTGTACAATTTCATGAAGAAGTGTTACAGTGGTCAACATAATCCATGCCCACACCATTAGCAATCCTCCTCGATATCGGTCTCTTTCCACATGTTCAGGTCTAGAAATTGTGTTCCGCATTCCCTTCAGATGTTAATCCGTCGAGAATCACTCTCCAGACGAAATCGGGACTCATCTGTGAAAAAAACAGGTTTTCCCACTGTTCGACTGTCCAGGTTGAATGTTGACGACTCCACTCTATACGTTCTCTTCTGTGAAGGTGTGTCATAGGCACACATACACCAGGTCTCTGACAATAAATGTCTCTCTATCGAAGCCGTCTCTACATCGTTCGCCTCGATATAGCACGTCCAGTGGTTGATGGAGGTCAAATTCCAGTGACCGTGCAGTAGTAAGGCGATACCGTCGTGCACTTAAAGCGTCGTGCTCTGTTCTTCGCGATACAGTTTCGTTCTCTATAAACTGTCGCCACACCCGTGAAACAACGATTCACATTAAGACATAGGGCCACATGAGTTTTCGACTGTTGTGCTTCCATTCTTCCAATGGCCTTACACCACAGAGAGTCTTGTAGGCGTCTTCTCTGTGCCGTGCTGCACCGTCTGTGACTCGTCCTCAGCGTTTGTGGATGTGGGAGTACGTGGCAAACACCACTCCGTTTGATAGGAGCCCTGACGTTATCATTGACGTGTTTTTCCGTTGACCGAAATGCTGTCCTCCATGCAGAACACGGTCGTATGGACATCTGTTGATAGTTTGCTTTATTATATCGTGAATTAAACACAGGACGAGGAAACAGCGGTTTGTTGCTTTAATTTTGGACACCAGTGTATGATGATGAGGTCCCATACTCCGAGGAGCGTAGGAGACCAGCACCGCCGTACTAGGCAAGGTTCTAGCGAAGGTGGTTTGCCATTGCCTTCCTCCGACCGTAATGAGGACCCTAATGAAGACGAGACAACAACATCCAGCCTTCTCAATGCAGGGAAAAATCCCTGACCCGCCGGGAATCGAACCCGTGTCCCTGTGCGCGGGAAGCGAGAACGCTACCGCAAGACCACGAGTTGCGGACACACCAGTGTATAAATAATTAATTTTCTGGGGCCAGGCCATATACGAAAGCTGCAGAGTTCCTACGTCCTGCCGTCTAAGGAACATAATCATCAATAAATACAGGCCGAGATTGTCAGGACATGTCACGAAAATTTGTCCCTGTCAAAGTTGGTACCCATAGACGAGACTGTCACTGCAGTGTACGTGAACTGACTTACGTTTTAATCATTTTTCGTATATAGTGCTAATTCTGAACGCCCATGAAACCACTGAGAAATTAGCCCATGCATGACGATGTTAGCCGAAGTAGAAGCTGTGATATGCATGATTTGCTATCTGAAGATGGCTAACATTTACTCGAAAACGGTTATAAGTTCACATACATGTTCCCGGTTGTACACAAAATGCTATGTACCAACTTACCCGTCCACATTTGGTTGTAAAGTTGGTAGCATGACGATACTTTCTTCTAGCAGAAGGTTTTGGTCAGTATGAACTCCAGTAATCGTAAGGTTTGCATCATTAGGTATCGAAAACATTAGCTTATATATGTAGTCGAATCCCACAGTGGCTCTAATGGAGGTATGTCATGAATCACTCGGTTGCACAGCTTCTGATGAAAATAATTACTTACTACGGGCAGAAGATTGTCAAAGTAACGGTCTTGCCACAGTGGATACACCGGTTCCCGTGAGATCACCGAAGTTAAACGCTGTCGGGTGTGGCCAGCACTTGGATGGGTGACCATCCAGCCGCCATGCGCTGTTGCCATTTTTCGGGGTGCACTCAGCCTCGTGATGCCAATTGAGGAGCTACTCGACCGAATAGTAGCGGCTCCGGTCAAAGAAAACCATCATAACGACCGGGAGAGCGGTGTGCTGACCACACGCCCCTCCTATCCGCATCCTCAACTTGAGGATGACACGGCGGTCGGATGGTCCCGATGGGCCACTTGTGGCCTGAAGACGGAGTGCTTTTATTGCCTTCTTAGTCGTCGTTTTGTATGATTGACATTCACTTTTTTCGGGCTACAATCCTTTCACTCTTGTTATTCTACATAAATATTCATTAAGATACGTTTTCGATGGCAGTGTTTTCTCTTGTTTCCAACATATTAGGGTACGATAGTGGTAAAGCTTATGATAGGACTTGGTACTGAAACTTCTTAGCTAGAGCTATAGACAAAATTTATTCTATGGCCTTTCAGCTGCTCTTTAAATTGAATTAGTGCAGACTCATGTAGCATAAGTTCTTTTGTAACGTTACCCTCAGTGGAGATGCAAACAATAGATTATTACTTGCAAGGCATGTTGGCTGTGCGATCGTCTGTCCGCTAAACACAATTGAAATTTCATACTTGATACCTTCACAGAGATGTAGCTAACGAACGTCCTTCAGGAAAGAACGTAGCGTCGCTACCCGGTTTAAAGACACCAGCTGCGCTTGTGATAGAACGACACCAACTACTACATCGTTTACGACTAGGCAGTTCTCCACCGATATATAAAATCACGTCGTTCTTCAGACGTAAAATAAAATCACAGTAATGTTCATTGCAACGCCGTGGCATAGAAACCAAGTCTTCAACGCACACGACTTTTACATCTCTTACGTAAGAACATTTACCTGTAACGCGACAAATGCTGAAGTGGGTATTTTTACGGCTTAAGTCGGCAGGATTTCGTGATTAAGCTAAAACCTTCTCGGTAGTCATGTTTCTCTTCGATTTCTTGTTAAATAATCTAGGTCAGTTACAGGCGAACGGAGACATCTCTAGCTGGAAAATCAGATACTTATGGGGAAGAACTAAAATATTTTCTACAGACTTTAAGAACAGTGATGAGATCCGCCCCGTCTTGTAAGCTACGTCGGGACATCTTTATTTACCATCATCCCTGTAGCAGATACTATTGAGACGAAAGGTATGAATATTGCTCCAGATGAGTGTGAATCTAATTATGTCTTCGATCGAGCTTGAGCATTAATCAAAACGTTATCGCTACCGGTTCGAAAAGTGCTCAAATTTTGATTAATAATCAGGATTGACGACCAAAGACTTCCGGTATAAGAAGTCCACCCCATTCTGCCAATGGCCTTGTCAAAGAGGGCGGAGGAGCGAGGAGAAGTTCAGGACACTCTCTTGTCCTTAGGGTGGAAACTCCCCCTAAGGCGGAAGATTAAGCAACGATCAACGGTACGAGAATGCAGAAGGCAATGGAAACCATTGCATTAAATACACATAACATGCATCCAGGGGACATATGGCCTGTAATAGAATAAGTGTCATGATGATCTCTCCATTGGCAAAAGACACCGGATCCCCGACCGGATCTACGGGAGGGGACTGCCAAGATTGAATAACCAAAGAACGGATAGTGTTCTACGAGTCGGGGCGTGGAACGTCAGAGGCTTGAACGTGGTAGGGAAACTAGAAAATCTGAAAAGGGAAATGCAAAGGCTCAATTTAGATATAGAAGCAGTCAGTGACGTGAAATGGAAAGAAGACAAAGATTTCTGGTCGGATGAGTATACAGTAATATCAACAGCAGCAGTAAATTGTATAACGGGAGAAGGATTCGTTACAAAGAGGAAGATAGGAAGAGAGTGTGTTACTGTGAACAGTTCAATGATACTTTATTTCTTATCAGAATCGACAGCAAACCAGCTCCGACAACGATAGTTCAGATACACATGCTGACGTCGGGAGCTGAAGATGAAGATTCAAATGTTCAAATGTGTGTCAATTCCTAAGGGACCAAACTGCTGAGGTCATCGGTCCCTAGTCTTACACACTACTTAAACTAACTTATGCTAAGAACCACACAAAAACCCATGCCCGATGGAGGACTCGAACCTCCGGCGGGAGGGGCGAAGATGAAGAGAGAGAGAAAGTATGTGAGGATACTGAAAGGCTAATACAGTACGTAAAGGGAGATAAAAACCGAATAATCATGTGGGACTGGAATTCAGTTGTAGGGGAACGAATAGAAGAATATGTTAGAGGAGAATATGGACTTGGGACAAGGAGTGAGAGGGAAGAAAGACTAATTGAGTTGTGTAATAAATTTCAGCTAGTAATAATGAATACTCAGCTCATAAATCACAAGAAGAGGAGATATGCTTGGAAAAGGCCGGGGGAAATAGATTTTTGTTAGATTACTTCATGTTCAGGAAGAAATTCCGAAATGAGACACTAAATTGGAAGGCGTACCCAGGAGCAGATATAGACTCAGATCGAAATGTAGTAGTGATGAAGAGTAGGCTGAAGTTAAAGTGATTAGTCAGGAATACTCAATACACAAAGTAGTTGGTTACGGTGGTACTAAAGAATGGCGAGATACACTTGAAGTTCCTTAAGGCTATAGCTACTGCAATAAGGAATAGCTCAATAGGCAGTATAGTTGAAGAGGAATGGACATCTCTAAAAAGGGTAAAAACGGCAGTCACAGAAGTTGGAAAGAAAATCATACGTACAATTATGGCAAGATACACTTGAAGTTCCTTAAGGCTATAGCTACTGCAATAAGGAATAGCTCAATAGGCAGTATAGTTGAAGAGGAATGGACATCTCTAAAAAGGGTAAAAATGGCAGTCACAGAAGTTGGAAAGAAAATCATAGGTACAAAGAAGGTATCTGCAAGGAAACCATGGATAACAGAAGAAATACTTCAGCTGATCGATGAAAGAACAGAGTACAAAAACATTCAGGGAAATTCAGGAATATAGAAATACAAGTCGCTGAGGAAATAAATAAATAGGAAGTGCAAGGAAGCTAAGACGAAATGATTGCAGGAAAAATGTGCAGAAATCAAAAAAGAAGTGACTGTCCGAATGATTCACTTTGCATATAGGAAAGTCAAAACAACATTCGGATGAAATTAACGGAAAGGATGGTAACATTAAGAGCACAACGGAAATTCCACTGCTAAATGCGGAGGAGAGAGAGGATAGGTGGAAAGAGTACATGGAATCTGATGAGGATTTGCGTCCAAAGTTTTGTATATAAGATTATTTCCCCTTTATTGCCTTCATCAGTACATCTGTATTTATTTGAATTTTATATGATTTATAACGAGTTTTTACAATGGACGTCCGCTGTAAACGGACATATGTCAACTTTCAGAAAACTGTTGCTGCTGTCCATAATTGTTGGATGTAATTTATTTTCACTAACGTTTGAAAGTTATTCGATGATTTGATGTTGTACATACATTACAATATGTTTTTTGTTATTTTGACAGTCGTAGAATTTCATGTTTGACAGCTGCTTGTTTACTTAAAAAATGGCTCTGAGCACTATGGGACTCAACTGCTGAGGTCATTAGTCCCCTAGAACTTAGAACTAGTTAAACCTAACTAACCTAAGGACATCACAAACATCCATGCCCGAGGCAGGATTCGAACCTGCGACCGTAGCGGTCTTGCGGTTCCAGACTGCAGCGCCTTTAACCGCACGGCCACTTCGGCCGGCTGTTTACTTAAGGATAGTAAATTTGTTGTGGGTCATGTATCTATGGAACTAATGTTGACGTGCTTTTAATTCTTAGTGTTTTGGTTATTCGTTACCCCTATAAAAATTTCAATAACCGGTTTGTTGATTTGGCATATCGTGGGGATAATCATTAGCGTGAATGCGTGTTTCCAGTTCCTCCAAAATATTCAAGACTTTACCTTTTGGGATTTTGTGCAGGATCTGCAGTGCGTTTTCAGTGTTGTCAACTTCGTGTTTTTCATTTTTCAGGCGTGTAAAGGAGGTAGATTTGTTGTTATTTGTTTCTCTCGTGTGTTCTCCTGTATCTTAAAAAAAAAAAAAAGGTTCAAATGGCTCTGAGCACTATGGGACTTAACATCGGAGGTCATGAGTCCCCTAGAACTTAGAACTACTTAAACCTAACTAACCTAAGGACATCACACACATCCATGCCTGAGGCAGGATTCGAACCTGTGACCGTAGCGGTCGCGCGGTTCTCCTGTATCTTACGATGATATTCCTCCCCGTCTGTCCAGTATAAAATTTTTACAGTTATTTCAATTTATTTTGTCCAAGACGTAAGTGTTCCTAGAGTGCGACTTTTCCTGACTGCAGTACTGTGCTAAAATTACCTGTGGTTATGAAGGCTAACTGCACGTTTTTGTTGTTTAGTGTGATGTTTATTTTATCGGTTAGTTTTCCCATATAACTTGTTGGTATGCCGATGGTTTTCTTTTTTTAATGTGGTTTCTATCGTTAGTGTTATTTTATAATTTATGGGTCTTTTCCAGAGTTTTATTTTTTTGTTAGAAGCGCGCGACAGGTTTTGCACAAAATCCAAAAGGTCCACTCATGAATATTCTGGAGGGATTTGAAATATATATACACATGGAGGATTATCCCCACGATACAATAAATGAAAAAAACCGATTTCAAGCACACACAATTTTTAAGAATATTTGAAATTTGACATATTGATAACGGATAACAAAAACACGAGACAGTAACACTTCCATAGATCCACGACCCGCAAAAATATAAATATCTTTGAGTAAACAGTTAGCCGTCATACTCGAAATTCTACTACTATCGAAATAATAAGAACCGTAATACATTGTATGTGCAACATCAAATCACCGACCAACTTAAAAACTCTACTGGAAAAACATATGACATCCAACAACTGCAGACAGCAGAAATAGTTTATTCAAAGTTAACTCACGTCCTTTTACAACTTCAGGACGTGGATACGACACCCAATGTAAAAAAAAGAAAAAAATAAATAAATAAATAAAAATAAAATAAAATAAAACTTTATAAATTAATGTTGTATGTTATATAAATATACAAGATTGTTTGCAGATGTAGCGATGAAGCCAATGAAGTCGAAATAAGATTATATAAAAAAATAAAATAGCAAGCAGCATAATGTCTACTAATTCTCTGCCTAGCGACAATAATATTTTGATAAACTTTCCCTCTCTCTTGCTCTGCCTGTTCCGCTTTCTATCTGATGACGATGTTACACCAATAGCAGCCGGAATAATTTTGCCCAAGAGCCCCACTTCCTCAGAATAAACTCAAGTGGAACCGTTGAGCCAACACCAGATGATCCTGAAGAGGATACCAGCAGGGTAGTCGAATCGTCAACTGTGTAAGAATAAACTGGAGAGAGAAAAAGACACGGCCAAACAACCTGGAAGATTTCACCTTCAATGCTAACTACTATAGGCTCTCTAGCTGTTATTAACTTCAACTTTAATACACCAGATCCATAGTTGACGCATCTCATTCTCGGCGCGATAATTTTAATACGTATATGCTGGTTATGACATGTAGTGCTCTGAAGTGTTTTATATCGACTAGAGATCAAGATTCGACTTTCAAAAACCATTTCTGAAAGACGTCAAGTTGAGCGCATAAAATTTCTACCTCTCTGCTATAACACGTGACGTACACCGTTCTGATCACTTCAAAAAAAATGTTTCAAATGTCTCTGAGCACTATGGGACTTTTAACATCTTAGGTCATCAGTCCCCTGGAGCTTAGAACTACTAAAACCTAACTAACCTAAGGACATCACAAACATCCATGTCCGAGGCAGGATTCGAACCTGCGACCGTAGCAGTCCCGCGGTTCCGGACTGCAGCGCCTAGAACCACGGCCGCCTCTGATCAGTTCTAAGGTATTAACGTAGACTCTTAAAACACCCAATTCACACGCTTCACATACCGAATTCTGAATTAGTAATTAATCACAACAATCTTAATTTGTGTACAAAACCTTACACAAATCGGTGTTCCACTGAAGTCTGCTATATTGACTAGAGTAGAAAATACGACTGTGAGAAATTCTTTGTCTAAGAGCTTTTTACAACGCCATGCCATGTTGAATGTATAGAACTACTTCTGCCTATACTGCACGTAAGTTGAACCGCTTTGAGTAGTTCTGGTACATCGACGCAAGTTTAGGAAAGATCACATTACAGGAAGCAGTATATCGTGCTTTACATGGACAACTGAGTTCTACATTGTTATCTTCACATCAGGTCCTCAATGGAATACGCATAGCACAGAAGGAATTCATGGATATTTACAACACCAGAGGAAAGCACCTGAGGGAAGCTTGGCACTTTCTACCATAAGTCAGTCATTGAAACGAGTACCGTTGGAGCAAGGTTACATATGTTAAATCGATTCCCTGTGTCAGGCATGAACATCCTGTATCAATGTTTTACAGTACACAACTGTCCGATGTAGCGGAAAACAGTACGAAAATGTGTACAGGTACAGATGCGACGAGAACTGATAATCTGACAGCAAAGGGAATCCTACGTTCTTTCCTCACTGGAAGACTTATGGGGACGTCAGAGGAAAAGTATTACGATATTCCCAAAGGGAGTAATACAGACTAGCGTACGGGTATGTTAGGTGTAGCGTTTCTGGGAAAAGCCAAACCAACTGGAAGCCTGGTGTCGAATGGAAGTGTTATAATCGCGTCGTCAACTCCAGAGTGTGGGCACACAATGGGTCTAGTCAGTAATAAATCTTTACGAAAAAGGGAAATTGAAATGCATCACCAGATTGGAACCGTGTGACAACGGGTTACCAATAAACGATACGACTTGCGACTAGTGGGCATTACGTTCCCATGTTCGAGCTACGACTTCACTCAAGTGCAAACAGTCTGTGTTATGTTGGCTGGAGAAGACACCGCAGATGCTGCCAAGCTAAAACCTAACGTTCCTGAATAATTCTCTGTACTCGGGAATCGTTCATTTTCTGGATGAAGTTGTAGCGAGACCAGAAGGACGAATCACAGCAGACATATGTTCCAGCATGTGCAAGAATATCGTTTTAAACGACGAATATTACGTCCACAAGTGTTCATTCCAGTGTGGAGTGGTTCTAATTACGAATTTATGTGACCTATTGTTGCTTTAATAGAGGGTCTGTAAACAGCTACCTGTTTGTTACCTGTAGGCCACATAAGAACTGATTATTAACAGGGCTAAGGATTAATAAGCGGATGATCTTGTAAATTTACGGAGAAGATTATCAGCAAAAACGTACAGTCTAAACTGACAATTTTGGTACATTTAAAGCACATTGAGTGCCATTTTGTGTAGCTCTGTGGGAACAAAAGAATAATTAAACTGTATAGTGTATGATTATTGATGTCAAAAATGTACGGCGATATTGTTTCAGAGATATGCAAGGAAGAAAAATTCCAGGCGAATTTTCTAAAGGAAGAGGGGATTATTGTGCCCCAGAATAACAGTCCACGTGTACACTTTGCAAAAACTGAAGTGAGCCGTCAAGTTCAAACGCCCGGGAATGTTGGCGGAAGGAACGATTCAACTGCAGGAAAACACCACCACCCCTCTCCCCGCCCCATCCCATCTCCCCTACACACCCTACACACACACACATGTTGCCAAGGTTGTATAGACTACGCTCCAGAAGTTTCGCTTGGAAGCTCTTATACATCCTCCGTAGCGTTCCTATCTCTCCTCATGCAGTCCGCCCCGGTAGCTGAATGGTCAGCGTGACAGACTGCCAATCCTAAGGGCCCGGCTTCGATTCCCGGCTGGGTCGGAAATTTTCTCCGCTCAGGGACTGGGTGTTGTGTTGTCCGATTCATTATCATTTCATCCCCATCGACGCGCAGGTCGCCGAAGTGGCGTCAAATCGAAAGACCTGCACCAGGCGAACGGTCTACCCGACGGGAGGCCCTAGCCACACGACATTTCCATTTATATGTCTCCTCATGCGATTTCGAAATTTTAGGAACCCTGAAAAAAAGACATTCGCAGACGCCTTTTTGCTTCGGACGAAAAAAAGGTGCAAACCTTGGTAGAAACATGTTTCCAAAAACCACCGCAAACATCTACATCTACAGCTATACTCCGCAAGCCACCTGACGGTGTGTGGCGGAGGGTACTTTCAAGGCATTAACAGTCCTGTCTCACTGTGGGATAAATGTAGTAACAATTATTTAGATTGTCTTTGATTTAATAGATTACTTGTTTTTTTCATCTGCATTTTTTCATTTGTTTGCTCCTAAAATTTTTGGGGCCATTTTGATTGAAAATATTAAGAAAATCTACTACCATTTAGAACATTCATGTTTCACGTCAAATCCTTATTTTGAAGAAAGAGCTGCGCGGTCTGGTAGAAAGTTGACAAATATTCTAGAACGCTTCGAGTGCGACGGGGGGCATGGGGGGGGGGGGAGTTCCCAGTTAAACTGTTTTGGTATTTTATTTCTTCTTCAGTTAGTAGAGAGGGGTGATTTGAGAACTGGCACTCGGTTATTTTTAGTAAATTATCAGACAAGATAATCGGGTAGAGGAATTCCCAATTGGGAATAAATGGGAGACGGTTACCGATTCTGGAATTTGTCGTACGTCCAAGGGAAACTTCCTGAGAAATCTTCATCGATACGTTCACTCCTGGAATATTTTTCTGAAATTGTCCAACTACTCAAATGAGAGATTCGTCGAATTGTAATAGGATTATAATATCCATAGTGAAAAGGCAGACATCTTCAAGGGCGGATTTGAAGAAATAGCCCTCCAGTTCGAACCATTACGCCCAGAATGTTGGTTCTGATATGCTGATGAAGCCTTCGTTATCTAGGCCACGTGGAGAGGAAGAGATTCAAAATTTCCACCAGCACCTCAACCAGCAGCATAACAGAATCCCATTGACTATGGAGATAGAGAAGAACGGGGTGCTGCTTTCCTCGATGTGTAAGTTTACAGAAATCCTGATGTTAAACTGGGCCATAGATTATATAGGAAGCCAACCGGTACTGACAGGTACCTACATGGCTGATCTCGTCGTCACCCTACGCAGAAGAAATCCTCCCTGCACACTTTAAACAACAGGGCTCACAGGATCAGCGATAAGGAACATCTAAAGAGTGAACTACAAAACCTTAAGTTCATTTTTGGTGCCAATGGTTGTGGAATGAAACTGATAGAGATAACTATGGTGACAAAGAATGAAGGAAATGGAAGAGAGCAGATGGTTCAAATGGTTCTGAGCACTATGCGACTTAACTTATGAGGTCATCAGTCGCCTAGAACTTAGAACTAATTAAACCTAACTAACCTAAGGACATCACACACATCCATGCCCAAGGCAGGATTCGAACCTGCGACAGTAGCGGTCGCTCAGTGCCAGACTGTAGGGCCTAGAACCGCACGGCCACTCCAGCCGGCAAAGAGAGCAGAGGGGAACACAAAACATAGCTTACCAGTGTTCCTAGTGTCACTGAACGGGTGGACAAAATTCTCCGCTGTGCAGGCTTCAAGCCAATTTTTCGAAGCAGTAACAGAATAAGGGATGTTCTTCGTACAACGAAAGATGCAGTTGTCAAAGTACATGTTGTTGGAGTTTCGAAAATCAGCTGCGAATGTAGATTAGTGTATGTAGGCGAGGCGGGGCGACCCATCAGCACACGGAAATCTGAACACGAAAGATATATCCGACTAAGACAACACTCCAAGTCAGCGGTGGCAGATCACAAGGATGAGTGCGGCAGACAGACTGATATTGGTGAAGCTCGCGTACTGGAGAAACAGCCTCTTACTTTCGGGAGGAAGATTAGTGGGGCAATAGAAATAGCCAAGCGATCAGCCAACATGAACAGTGAAGACGGGTCCCGACTTCCGACGTGGTGGCTGCCAGCAGTAACAGCGGTACGGGACGACAGCTCACGTGAAGCAATACACATACGCGCACACGGGAGACAGCAGCGGCTGCAGGTACATGGAGTACAGGCGCGCCTCAGCCGGCGCTAGAAAGCAGGAAAACAATGCCACGTCAGAACTGCCGCCTGGCTTCCCATTCACCGATTTCCACCAACCACAAGCAGTAATGCAAAACACCAATCAAAACGTCGGGTTTCCACCAATGAAAAGAATTAAAAACAATAATAAAAAACTTTTAACACTCCTCCCCTTCATCGTTAACAGCCTATCAGAATTAGCCACGTCTGCAGGTATATAAGAAACAATGTTTTCTTATTCAGCAGTAAACAAATACACCCTGAAGAAGGTCACTTGCAGCAGTGACCGAAACGTACATTGTTTTACATATTGACAATATAGTCACAAACCAAGAAAAACATTATTGACCGCAGTTGACAATGTCCAGGCCATCGACGTACAGATTTTCCAGCAACGAGGGTTTTCACATAGCTGTTGTCGAACAGCTACTTGACCAAGGACTGGATTTCTATCGCGGAGTAATTGACCGATTGATAGAACGTTCCGACGTCTTTGCAGAGACTTTGTGACTTTGTTGAAAAAGTGTTATTTGTCTTGTTAGGTGCAAGTGTAATGCTGAATTAAAAAAAGGTACTTATCCTGACGTGATGATGTGGAACTCCCATTCAGAAGGCTCCTCGAACACAACCGCTCGCTCGACGAAATATTCGTACCCAAGATTGGAAAGTTGCATCAGGTCAGGAAAGGCAGTAGGAGTGATCTGCTAAAGTACAGCCCCATATCATTAATGTCGGCATGCAGCAGAATTTTGGAACATATATTTATATGAATTACCTCGAAATGAACGGTCTACTGACACAGTCAACATTGACTTAGAAATCATCGTTGTTGTGTAACAGAAGTAGCTCATTACTCACATGAAGTGTTGAATGCTAATGATAAGAAATTTGAAAGTGATTCAGTACTTCTAGATTTCCAGAAGGCTTTTGACACTGTACCTCGTAAGCGGCTTGTAATCCAATTCCGGGCTTGCGGAATACCGTCTCAATATTGCAACTGGATTCGTGATTTCCTGTCAGAACGGTCATACTTCGTAGTAATTGACGGAAAGTCGTCGAGTAAAGCGGGAGTGATATCTGGCGTTCACCAAGGCAGTGTTAAAGACCCTCTACTGTTCCTTATCTATGTAAACCATTTAGGAGACAATCTGTGTAACGATCTTAGTTTATTTGCAGATGATGGTGTTGTTTATAGTCTATCAAAGTCATCATAAGATCAAAACAAAGTGCAAAACGATTTAGAAAAGATATGTGTAGGGGAGACCGGAGCACGTTGGCCATAGGAGGAGAATGACCCAGTCGAGTTAGTTCATACAATAGACGCTAGATCGTGCTGGGAATCAATCAGCACTGTACCGCTCCCTCTACAGGAGCAATATGGCCGGCGGAGCAGTTTTGGACAAGTTGTGTTGATTAACTGTTTTTGTGCGTGTGTGAGTAAAATTCTACTCGTCGGTTAAATGTATGTTATGCGAAGTTTGCGTACTTTAGGCGGAAGAGGTGAGTAGTATAATTAAACGTGGTAGTTTAAGGATTATTTCTATATGACATACAATCTAAATTGCTTCAGTGGGTTTTGTGACGAATAGAATTTATTGTAAACATGGCGATGGGGCAGGTTGGCCCCTTGACGACAGGGCACGATGACCACCCGAGTCAACCTGCCCCCTTCTATTTTTTTTTTTAACTCGTTGAAAGATTTATTATTTTTAACTATAATAATATTTATAATTCATCGAGTGTATGAAATTATTAACATAATTTTCGAAGTTAAACATATTTTGATACGTTTCAGAGATCAAAAGATCGCCATATTCACGAGATAAAAAGCGTTTTAAAAAGAAAACACCAACCTGTAAATTTTTTTATAATCTTAAATAGCGATCTGAGGAGTCAGAATCTGGTTCATTTCTTTGTTTTTAGAACATCAGAGTTACGGCCTTAGTTTAAACCATTTGTTTTATCTATAGGATCATAAAAATGGTGCGAAATTATAAAAGAAAAAGTGAAAGAGGAATGATTTCTGAAGATACGATGCTAAAAGCAGTTTTAGAAGTAAAAGGAAAGGGAAGATCTGTGAGGGCTACTAGCGAGGTATTTGGGATTCCAAGAAAAACTTTGGGGAGGTACTGTGCTAAGTACAAACAAACCGCATGTCAGCCTACACAGTCAATTGAACTTCAGGAAACTGAAACTGAACCTCAACTCATGCCAATGGACCAAAACCCTCAACCTGGAGGAGTCCTACAAATACTTAATGACAAAAAGAAGCCTTCGGATAAATTTGGCTATGATAAAAGATTTCAGGTATGAAATATTGTTAACTAAAATTATTTTTATTTGCAAAGCTATTTTTCAATTTCTAATGTTTTTTCTCTACCCTGAAACGTCCCCTTTGAAGAATTATACAAATGACTGTGCTTAACCTGACACACAATATTTTTTAGCGCAACGCAATCTGACTTTCAATAATCCCTACAAAAGAATGGCCCTGACTAACATTAACCTATACCTTTCACAAATCACTTACCTCACAAAAATATTCGTTACTCGAGCTACTGCAATACAGTGAGCGCCACTACTGCCAGCTAAATAAAAGATTCTAACTACTGAAGGCACTAACTACAGCTGATAGGGATGGTTAGCAAATGAAAGATCTTAATAGAGAACAAACAATGTATTTACCTTGATATCATCGTATATAAATATAGCAGTTCATGACAAATTTCAAAACTCCGTCATCTCTCTCCCCACATCCACCACTGCTGGCGGCTCACCTCCAACTGCGCAACGCTACGTGCTGTTCACATCCAGCTGCCCAACACTACAATGGCGAGTATTACAACAATGCAAAGCAGCCACAGACTGCACACAGCACAGCCAGTGATTTTCATACAGAGGTGGCGTTACCAATAAAAAAACCTAAACAGCCTACTTACATAGCCCCCTGCTCCCCACAAAAAATTTTACAAATTGGTTTGGGCAGTGGCCAATACAGATTTGAAAAATTTTTTCATAATTACAATAACAAAGATATCAAATGCACACACTTATTGATACAATGTTGGTCAAAAGCTAAAATTTTCTCACAGTCCATAAAGACAGTCCTCATCATTCGTCACAGTAAAATTGCAGTGTTTTTCTCAAAGTCCGAGCAGTAAAAGAAAATGCACACAGAAGTAGTGGATTTCCATGCAGTCTTGAAGAAGTAGTGTTGTCCTTCCAACGAAAAGACAGTGCTGACTCTTGACATGCAGACAGGTAATGGGCCACAACAGAGCAAACCCACAGCAGAGTCAATCGAAGTTTTGAAGAGTATTGGTAGGTCACCACAGAGCAGACCCACTGTAGTCCTGGTAGAGATTACGGTATTGGTGGGCCACCAGAGGCGCAGACCCACTGCAGTCCTTGTAGAAATAATGATATTGATGGATCATCAAAGATGTAGACCCACTGTAGTCCTTGTAGAGATGGCCAGCAGCCATCTGTTGTGACTGTGCAGGTGCACAATCACCATTGAAGAGTCTTGCAGATAATATAGCAAGTCCATAACCACCACTTGTGCACTCACAAAGTTTTTGGAATTGTCCTTAGAACCAGCAATGCTGTTATCCAGTCCCTTGCTGAATTATTAACACACGTGCAAACACTAACAGTCCCAACTGCTCACATACTGTGCATATATTATGACCAACAGAAACGTGTGCAGTGAAATGTAACTTACAAGTTGCTTAATTTGATGAACTGGTGTCAATTACAATTTTATAATATGAGAATACAATAACAAAGGTACAAAATACATCATTAAAGAACATAACAATACAGATAACAGTTATAGTACAGGCTTTACAAAAGAATCGAACTAACATATACATCAGTGTTACAGGAATTATGACATAAGTACATACATAAAAATCAGACTAACTTTTGAAACCTCAACTTCACATATGAGCAACAGAACAGAACAGATAAATAATGTCTATACATCTTTACAAAGTAAATAACATATTATTAGAAAAATTCTACAACATAACTCTTATTAGCTAAACACATAAAGACAGGAAAAACACAAATATACAAGAGTACACAAACACATAGTGGGATAACACAAAAGGAAAGGACAGGGTTTGTTTTCAGTGTAACATTTGGTACTGCAGTCCTACCCAAAACTTCATTCCATAGATCGTCCCTCTTATTTCAACATTTGCTCCAGCCAAAAAAAAATCCTATCCAAGCATGCTTTCTGTATTCTGTTCACATCCTCTTTCAAAAATAGTTTTTCTTCACTGTACACTACTTTTTTGGCCAAACCGTTTTCTTATAGCTTCTCAATGCATTTCTTCCCATTCATCATTATTCCCAAAAAGTCCTATCTATAGTTGCTTCCTGTATTCTATTCATATTTCTTTCAATATAATTATTTCTCAGTGTACAATACTCATTTTGGCCCAAATCTTTTTCATATAACTTCGCAACGCATTCTGTACCTATTTTCCATAGTCAGTTTCTTATATAGTCTACCCCCTCTTAAGCTAACTTAAATCTACTGAGCTCAGATACTAAACTAAGGAACGAGGCAATGCAGCAGCACAAAACAATTAACACAAACAGCAATGATAAAAAATCCAAAAGGCAAAGCAAGCAGCATAAATTACAACTAATATAAGGCAATGAGCAGCAAACAAGAAAAATAAGTCAGTAGTAAACTGGCTTAGCAGAGTAACACAAATTAAAATTCAGTAGCACTATGTCTGGCAAACAGCAGCAGATAATGAAATACCTAAACATGACATAGCTCAAGCAGAAAAAACAGTACACTAAAGATAACAATGCAGATAAAGGTAATGTATAATCACATCTTAATGTCTATGTAATTAAAGTGGTGCACCACAAATTATTCTACAAAAGAAATTACCAAGTACTTGAAAAGAAAATTATAGATGCAGTTACTGTTATTAGTCCCTTCTTATTGTTCTCTCCATTCCAAGAGCTCCTTTTTCGAAGAATGTGGATCAGAAAATAATTATTTAATAAATCTGTTGACAGAAAGTGTTCACATTAGCAGATGCATTTAAGTTTATTTTATAAAACCAATGCTGCAACACAGCTGGAAACCAGATATTAAACAAAATGAGCAATCTCTTAACTACAAAGACAATAGATGTAAAATGTTTCTAAGCATTTCATTAGGCATTTTAGTAAATATCATAAATTACGAGCTCCAAAGTATGCTTTCAACAAGGAAATGTCAATATTGAGGACAATGGCCTCCCCTTTCTTTTATTCTACCTGTGCTTCTGATGAGGCACTCACTAATGACTTGTTCTCCCGGCGTCTGACACCGCTGCGTGCCCACGACGCATTACGTGCAGGTGGTCACTTAACTTTCTTACGGAAATATTTACGACAGGAATTTTCGCTACAGTGACAGTCTCATATAAAAATGTCACAGGTCGAAAATTTGCGTTACAAATGTGTAGAAACAAAATCCTGTAAATATAACAGCGTCCAAAAAATTTTCGCCAGCATTGTGATACATTCACGCATATACACACATTTCATAACTCTTAAAGTACGATTCTTGGTTTCCAACATACTTCTTATTCCTCATATACGGTAGCATCATCTTATTGATCATAAACATATCTCAACAGCATAGTACACATCGTCGTCGTAATAATAACATCATAACACTTCAGTCAAATCTCAAAAACGTCGTAGCTTTCTGCAATAATTTCAAACCCTAAAAAATATTCTCTGCTCATTTCAATAATGTCATCTACCTCAAACGTACTTTAAAAATCATGATCTCATACCAAATACATCATTCAAAGCTCTCGTAGTATCACAATGGTTCCGAAACATATGAGCAGTTCACAAAGTACAGGCAAAATACAGTTTCATAAGTGTGAAGTTACCCAACTGTGTATTGCGTAAACATGTGTCACTGATGTAGTAAAAAAATGTTTATCTCTCAGTTAAATGATCAGATAGCTGTGTAATTTGTGTGTTAGAGAAATATGGTACCGATGTGTAAAGTTGTATAAGCAAATACCATATTAGCTAGGGTTCCTTGTGGTTGCCACACACATGGTACACAAAGTAAGCGTGTACCCCCCTGAGGATTAATGTAATTATACCCTCAGGTGTTACAGATTACAGCAATGGAATGAAATGTATCACGGAAAACCTTTGTATCATTGTACTCCAAATATCTTTAAAAATAAATATTTTAAGTACAAAATCAATCACTCAAATACGTGTCCTGTAGCGCTAAATGTGTGTCTTGTTGCAACATAATCTCTGTGGAAGTGTCGTAGTTGTCGTCCTCCGAAAGCTAAGTTCTGCAGAAGTCAATGTACTTACCTCATGATAAACAAAAGTGAAATGCTTTGTGTATAGATATCGTAGTTATTACGCTTATTGTTGTGATGAAGAAAGTACTGGACTGTAACGTATTGTTGTGCTACAGAAAACCCTGTCTCATTGTAGCTATACTACAAAAGTTACTACTAAAACTTGTTTTACTTTCCAGAAGAATTCAGAAAAACTGTGCAGATATAAAACAGATACACCGCAAAAGCAACATTGTAAATTGTCACTCATTAGTAGCTTCGTGATAAAACCGTGTAGTTGTCACATAAACTAACCACTGTGTCGTCTGGTATCTCACAGAAAGTACTTTAAATCCAGAATGTATTTTCAAGTAAACCAAAATGTTGCATTAAAATCTCATTAGCAGTACTGGTAAATGTTCTAAGTATGTAAGCCTTATAGTCGTTCCATAATCGTGCAACTAACAAGCAAGAATGCACACACACAATAACACTGGGTCGTCTCTTCACAATAACAATGGATTCGTAATTTCTGTTTAAAATGTTCCCTAGGTTCTTGATTGGATATTTAACTTCAAACATTGTTGCATGGTAACAGTTTCTAAGTCTGACAATGCATACTAGAAATGTGAAGTTAAGAGTTTTATGGCAAAGACAAAGTTAAAAAGCAGATTATCTCTCAATAAGCGGTTTTAAATGTGAAGTGTGGTGCAATCCTTTACTCTTCATAGTACTCAGAGTTTGAACTTGAATGCAATTGTCAGGCGGTATACGTCGGTAAAGAATACTGGAATTTTTCTCAAGGTTAGCGTCTATGTTATTTTTCTCTGAGCCACCTGGCGCACGCGGCTGCCTGCTGTGTGAGTCATTGTCTGTCTCTTTATTGGCGCGCGTCGTTATTGGGATTAGGAGACCTAACTTCTGCAAATTCGCCTTGCCGAGAGGGCCCAGCCGTGTTAGAATCCCGCCAGTTCTGATGAAATTGACGTCTGTCGTTATGATCATATCGTCTGTCGTCATGTCGGTAGATTCCGTAGTTTCTTCCTTGTCGGTCACGTGGTGGAGAATTTCTCCCTGAATCTTAACTCCGCGCTGAACTGTTGCGCCTGAAGTTATTCTGTCTCCCCTGGTAATAATTGTTTTGGTTCCCATATTGTCTGTTTCTGTGGTTATCTCTGTCATATTCATCACCACGGAAATGCGATCTTCCTCTGTAACTATTATTACTCTGCCAGTGGTTGTCATATGGGTGGTGTCTGTTTTGGTCACGATTTGCGTTGTAAGAATAGCCTTGTCGTGTCCAGTTAGTGTTTCTGTCGTCACGGAATTGTGACGGATGTGACCTGTAGTGATTGTTTTCCTGTTTTCGCATCCCGCAACTGTCTGTGTCAATTTCTAATTCTTGTAAGAGTCCCTGAAAAGCTTCAACGTCGTCTTTGCAACGTCCTGCCAAAATAATATGTCGTAAACGTTCAGGTAATTTGATTAAGCAAATGCGGATGAGTTCTGAGGGGCTGTATGGGTTTGACAGGTACTGATTCTTGTGCAACATGTCTTCAAAATATTTCACAAGACTGGAAAATTCAGATTGTTCAAAGTGTTTCATCATCATGATGCTATGTTTTACTCGGTCTTGTGTAGCTTGAGACCAATATGCTGAGAGGAAGGCATGGTAAAATTCTCCTTCACTGTGACAATCGTGAATGACCGATCGCATTCTTACAGCTGGTTCATTCTCTAAATAGCCACACATAAATTCTAACCTGTGCTCCAATGACCAGTTGTGAGGAAAACAATGAGAGAATTGATGGAGCCACACTTGTGGATGAATGTCGTTGCCGGAATTCTTAAATGTTTTGAATTTACGTGTAGTAATGAACAGCTTATAGTCAAAATCATCATGTCGGCGAGTCGCATGTCGGTCATTGTTACGTCGTGTCAGCTGTTCAATCTCAAAATTCGGTGCACATTGCCAATTTCTTTCATAATTTCCGAAATGCGCTGTGTTATTATTTTGTGGCTGTTCTGTATTTCTATGTCCCTCTTCCCGTATTGGGGCGCGAGTGTCCTCTGAAATACGTAATCTTGTACTACTTGTGCCAACTGATCTTGCACTTCCCAGATTTCTCTTTTGTACTGTGTATTGATTTGATTTTGATTTTGTTTGAATTTTCTAATTTCTACATACTCTTCAGTGTCAGTGAAGGCTACAGGTGTTGTGTTATTCAGATCATCATCTACCTTTGTAGATAAGTTAGTGAACTGATCTGAAAGTTCAGCTACTTTATCCGATAGTGAAATTATTTCCACTGTATGTTTTTCTGAACCAAGTTTCAGAGTATCTACTGTGTCCTTTATGTTTTCCTGAGTTTTTGCAAGTTGCGTAACCGAATCGGTAGATGCAACTGAGTCAATTTTAGCTTGCAAGGTCTCATGATTTTCATGAACAATAGTTTGCAGTTCTTTTATGGCTGCTTCGTGATTCTGTAATACATTTTCATGACACGAAAAAATAGGTTGGAAATGCTCACAAATTTGTGTTTTTACGTCATTACAGACTTTTTGACATTTCGATTCAATGTTATGTAACTCAGTAGTTAAATCTTCACGTGTTTGTTCAAGTGTGGTGTCTAACTTTTGAAGATTTTGTCCCATTGCGTCTAACTGTTGCTGTGTTTGTCTCTGGTGTTGTTTCATTGTGTCTAACTTTTGAAGATTTTGTTCCATTGTGTCTAACTTTTCAAGCTTTTGTCCCATTTGTTGCATTAATTGTAATAACAATGCACTGGTGTCTGAAACATGTTCCTCATTGCTTTTCGGCAGTGAATTTGTACCGGCAACATTCACATTTTGACAAGCGGAAAATGTGTCTTGACTCATTTGAGAAAACGGTGAGGACGCAAAACCTGAATCTACAGTATTTGCAAAATTGTGTCCTGTCATTTCAGATTCCTGAGGCGAGCTGTTGCCGACCGATCGATCGATAATGCTTCCCTCTTCACTAATTGTTTCACTGTCCACGCCATTGTTTTCCGCCCGCTCCATTTCCCTATGCACAATTACCAAATTACTACTTTGAACATCAGTTAATTCATTACTCGGTGGCGCTAACACACTGCTTCCATTTTCACTGTCATTTCTCAGTTTACTTTGGAGCCTAGTATTACGTTTTTCACACGCCATTATTGTCACAGTATTTCACACGACAACACAGAAAAACACAATTTGAAGATCAAAAATAAGAGAACACATTAACATAGCACTGAAAATAATATCTAGTTAATTGCAGCTGTGAAATACTTGGTGCAAAGATTTGCATGCCACAACTGTTTTACTGTACAACAATGAAAGACTGCAACTACAAAGGAGATTCTCTCTACAATTACGCGCTAGCAATAAACAAAATCAACACTAACTACACAAACTACACGAAAAAATCAGAAGATTCCAGTGAGGTATCCTCGGCTAAGGGTCGCCATATGAAACGTCCCCTTTGAAGAATTATACAAATGACTGTGCTTAACCTGACACACAATATTTTTTAGCGCAACGCAATCTGACTTTCAATAATCCCTACAAAAGAATGGCCCTGACTAACATTAAACTATACCTTTCACAAATCACTTACCTCACAAAAATCTTCGCTGCTCAAGCTACTGCAATACAGTGAGCGCCACTACTGCCAGCTAAATAAAAGATTCAAACTACTGAAGGCACTAACTACTGATAGGGGTAGTTAGCAAATGAAAGATTTTAATAGAGAACAAACAATGTATTTACCTTGATATCATCATATATAAATATAGCAGTTCATGACAAATTTCAAAACTCTGCCATCTCTCTCCCCACATCCACCACTGCTGGCGGCTCACCTCCAACTGCGCAACGCTACGTGCTGTTCACATCCAGCTGCCCAACACTACAATGGCGAGTATTACAACAATGCAAAACAGCTACAGACTGCACACAGCACAGCCAGTGATTTTCATACAGAGGTGGCGTTACCAATAAAAAAACCTAAACAGCCTACTTACAACCCCTGCCATTGTTATTGTGTCTATCTCTACATCGTATTGTGCACTGTAGGCCTATTGATTTGTCTCTCTCTCTCTCTCTCTCTCTCTCGCAAACACACACACACTCACACATACACACACACACACACACGTCAGTAGAAAAACTGTTCCTCTACGGGTAACTTAACTAGAGTTGTTTATTTTCAGATATTTAATTCCTAACAAGAAGATATGCTTGAACGACACCTCATGAAGGCAAGTGACATATTATGGTCTTTCCCCGAAAGAAGTCAGGCGGTTTGCGTATAGATATGCTATTGTTTGCGACAATAAAATACCCCAAAAATGGACCGAGACCGAAATGGCGGGAAGTGATTGGTTCACAGAATTCTTGAAGAGGCACCCTCAACTCTCCATTCTGACTCCTCAAGCAACTAGTTTAGACCGGTGCACCAGTTTCAACAAGCATAATGTAGAACTGTTTTTTAATAATCTTGACGTAGTTTTAAAAAGATTAAAAGTGACCCCTGCGGGCATCTGGAACATTGACGAAACTGGAGTAACTACCGTCCAGCGTCCTGATCGTGTAGTCGCTCGAAGAGGTTTTCACCAAATAGGGCGAGTGACGTCGGCTGAGAGAGGGTCACTTGTTACGATCACTTTTGCAGTTAGTGCGTTGGGTAATAGTGTGCCACCATTCTTCATCTTCCCGAAGGTCAGCTTCAAGCCTCATTTTATCCTTGACGGCCCGATTGGGTATGAAGGAGCAGCTCATCCTTTGGGATCGATGACGGAGACAAACTTTGGAAAATATATGAAACATTTTGTTCTACACGCTCGCTGCTCAAAAGAACGCCCTTGCTTGGTTTTGATTGATAATCACAGTTCACATCTCGACTCTGAAGTTCTTGATTATTGTAAAGATAATGGAATCACCTTTCTATCTTTTCTGGCGCATTGTAGCCACAAGCTGCAGCCTTTAGACAGAAGTGTTTATGGGCCTTTTAAAAAGTTCGTGAACTCAGCATGTGATGCATGTATTACCAATAATAAACGGCCGATGACTATTTACGACATCCCGTCTATAGTGAGAATAGCACTTCCAAATGCTGCAACTCCCAATAACATAACCAATGGATTCAAGGTAACTGGGATCAATCCCTTTAACAAAAATATTTTTACTGACTGTGATTTTATGCCTTCCTACAATTCAAATAGGCCAGACCCAAACACTGAAAACAATCCATCAACTCGAACTGAGATAAATGTATGACCGTTTCCAACTCCAGAAGAGGTCAGACCTGTTGAAAAAGCAGAGCCTAGAAAAAGTATGGGAGCAGGGAAAAGGAAAAGAGTTTCTGCCACAGTGACAGACACTCCAGTAAAAAAAGCCCTCGAGGAAGAACAAAAAGGAGCAAAATAAAAGAGGGCGAAAGCATTGGAAAGAAAACTTAAATCACAGACTAGAAAAGCACTTTTTCAAAAATAAAGTAGGAGCAATGGTAGATGGAAATTAACTAATTCAACTGCAGTAGGCCTAAAACGCAAGAAGAAGTCAATGGAAGATGACGATGATGAAGATGATGATTACAATAAGGAAGATGAAGATTCACTGTGCCTAAGGTGTCTCAAGCCTTTTTCAAACAGTCAACCTGGAGCACAATGGATTCAGTGCGCAAACTGTAAGCGTTGGGCTCATCAGACATGCGTGAAAAATGAAATCCGTGGACTGTTTTATGAGTGTTATAACTGTGCTGATCCTTTGGATGTGGACAGTGATTAAAGTTGATTGGTTTGTATTAAGACACTATAATTCCTAATAATTTTAAGCTTTCCTGTTGTCATAATAAAATGTTAAGCATTGAACTCAATATTCAACTTGATTTAATGAACATTAAAGTATGTTTCTTGATAACTATTCGTTTTATTTTGATATCCTAAAGTTATACTAGTTTCACTTATCAAAATATTGCATGGGTCAACGTGCCCCAGCCTCTGGGCCAACTTACCCTGAGGTAGGGGCAGATTGGCCCACTTGATATATGTCCAGTAATTAAGTTTTTTAGAACTTTCTAACTCATATTTTCAAGGTTAATAATTGTGATCCAGATTCAGCAGGACTGCTCTAATTATTTTGCAATAATTTTATAAATTGAAACATGTAAAAAAATTAATATAAATTTTTTTGAAAAAAAATGTGGCCGAATGTGCCCCGGTCTCCCCTACGGTGCGAAAATTGGAAATTGACCCCAAATGCTGGCCGTTGTGGCCGAGTGGTTCCAGGCGCTTCAGCCTGGAACCGCGTGACCGCTACGGCCGTAGGTTCGAACCCTGCCTCGGGCATGGATGTGTGTGATGTCCTTAGGTTGGTTAGGTTTAAGTAGTTCTAAGTTCTAGGGGACTGATGACCTCAGCAGTTAAGTCCCATAGTGCTCAGAGCCATTTGACCCTAAATAACAAAAAAAGGGAGGTTACGCACATAAGTGCTAAAAGGAATCCGTTTGGTTACTCTATAAATGTATCAAATCTAGAGGGCATGTATTAAACTAAATACCTAGGAATTACAATTACGAACAATTTAAAATGGAAAAACACATAGAAAATGTTATGGGGAAGGCGAACCAAAGACTGCAAGTTGTTGGCAGAACATTTAGAAGACAGAGTAGATTTAGTAGAGAGACTACTGCACGGTGTAGGATCTTTACCAGAATTAACGGGGGGCATTGACGAAGTTCAAAAAAAGAGAAGCATGTTATGTACGGTGAGAAATAAGGGAGACAGTGTCACGGACATGAGACAGAATTTGGGAGGGACATCCTTAAAACAAAGGCGTCTCTCGTTGCCGCTGGATCTTCTCACTAAATTTAAGTCACCAGCTTTTTCCTCCGAATCGAACATATTTTGTTGACGCCGACCTACACAGGGAGAAACGGTCGTAATGAAGTAATGGTAATCAGAGCTCGCACGGAAAGGTATAGGTGTTCGTTTTTTCGCGCTCTGTTCGAGAGTGGAATAATAGAGAATTGTTGCGAAGGTAGTTCGAGGAACCCCTTGCCAGACTGTGATTTGCAGAGTATCCGTGTAATTGCTGATGTAGATTTTCTTTACGAATTTCGCCTCTGTGTCTGCAATCGGCTTTGCGATAGCATTACAGCCAATGTCACGTTTCAGTTCTGCAGTAGCACTGAGCAGGGGCGCCGCCTGTCATTAGACATGCCACCGGGCGCTGCAGAGGGGAACGCCAGTTACAGCTGAACTCAGAAGCCAATCAAATCTGTTGCTTTCCTGGGAAAAAGAGAAAGTGCAGCGGGAGCCGGAAATTGATTCTGCGCACCGCCAGCCGACAGCCGTGTCTGCGAGCTGACAGCCGCGCTGTGCCGGCTGCAAAGAAACGGACTTGCAAAAAGAGGAGTCCGCGCCTACGCGAGGCCCAGGAAATTAATACCCAGCAGCGGAGGACTCAGAATTCAAAAATTAAAGGGAGCACGGCCGGGCTTTATCTACAGAATACCAGTCTGGAAGCCGACATGTCGGTCCTTTCAAATTATGAAGGTTATTATAAATTATTCACTAGAATACATATTACAATAACTTTGACGCAATAAGGGACACGGAAATGTGCTTTCAAAGCTCCAGGCCGCTTTCAGTGCATTTCAGTGGAATTTTCAACCAAGTTCTACATAAGTAACGTTGCAGACCCTGCCTCTTACGTGCATTGTAGCTGACATTAGAGCGTCTTCACTTGCATGCTGTAGTCTCTAACAGGCCTGTTGCTTCCAGGGTCTGTACAGCTCTTTTATTTAGTATAGCACTGAGAATTATCTTTGAATTCTGTAGCTTTAAAATGCAGACTCACGTGACATCACTGTGGCATCTGCATTTCCTTCCGATTTATTGTAAGCAGCCTGCAGAGTGAAACCAGTGAGTCCAAATAAGAAAATAAAATCAATGCAGTTGTACAGAAAATTACTGTATTTGGTCTATTCTGCACGTCCTCCCCCACACCATTAGGAAGCAAGTAATACGGTAATTTCTTTAGGAACTTCCAGCATCCTGGAATAGCTATTAATCAGTGCAACGAAAAACCAGTGGAAAGCAGCAAATTTCACTTTCTTTATTCACTCGATGACTAGTTTCGGGCCGAGACCCATTTTTCAAGTTATCGTAACATTGTCAAAGCAAAACCATGTCAAAAACGTGCAAAGCAACAGTTACGGTGCATAAAAATAACGATGATTTGAAAATGGGTCCCTCACCAAAACTAGTCGTCGAGTGAGTAAAATACAGGAGAGTTGCAACTTTGGAGTGGTTTTTCGTTGTCCTGATAATTTATTTGCCTGTTACCATGAAGTTTCATTATTATGTCTTATCAGCTGCCACGTTCTCCCAGTAGTTATGCAATTTTAATCATCAAAATGACGCTTTTGTAACATGGTGCCGGCTGTATGGTATATACGAACGCCATTAGATACGTAAAAATCTTCATACTGAACTTGTCAATAGGGTGCGTTGAGTAGTTCGAGCAAGACCTCTACCTTGGCCATCAAGGTCACGTGACCCGAATCTTCTCAATATTGCTGTCTGGCGTCATCTCAGAAGTGAAGTGAGCAAATCTCTTGTTCCCACAGTTGAAGAAATGAGCAACCAACTATACAATCTTGTAAAGATTTTCGAGGTCATCCATGGGTTGTTGTTGTTGTGGTCTTCAGTCCTGAGACTGGTTTGATGCAGCTCTCCATGCTACTCTATCCTGTGCAAGCTTTTTCATCTCCCAGTACCTACTGCAACCTACATCCTTCTGAATCTGCTTAGTGTATTCATCTCTTGGTCTCCCTCTACGATTTTTACCCTCCACGCTGCCCTCCAATACTAAATTGGTGATCCCTTGATGCCTCAGAACATGTCCTACCAACCGATCCCTTCTTCTTGTCAAGTTGTGCCACAAACTTCTCTTCTCCCCAATCCTATTCAATACTTCCTCATTAGTTATGTGACCTACCCATCCAATCTTCAGCATTCTTCTGTAGCACCACATTTCGAAAACTTCTATTCTCTTCTTGTCCAAACTATTTATCGTCCATGTTTCACTTCCATACATGGCTACACTCCATACGAATACTTTCAGAAATGACTTCCTGACACTTAAATCAATACTGGATGTTAACAAATTTCTCTTCTTCAGAAACGCTTTCCTTGCCATTGCCAGCCTACATTTTATATCCTCTCTACTTCGACCATCATCAGTTATTTTGCTCCCCAAATAGCAAAACTCCTTTACTACTTTAAGTGCCTCATTTCCTAATCTAATTCCCTCAGCATCACCCGACTTAATTAGACTACATTCCATTATCCTTGTTTTGCTTTTGTTGATGTTCATCTTATATCCTCCTTTCAAGACACTGTCCATTCCATTCAACTGCTCTTCCAAGTCATTTGCTGTCTCTGACAGAATTACAATGTCATCGGCGAACCTCAAAGTTTTTATTTCTACTCCATGAATTTTAATACCTACTCCGAATTTTTCTTTTGTTTCCTTTACTGCTTGCTCAATATACAGATTGAACAACATCAGGGAGAGGCTACAACCCTGTCTTACTCCCTTCCCAACCACTGCTTCCCTTTCATGTCCCTCGACTCTTATAACTGCCATCTGGTTTCTGTACAAATTGTAAATAGCCTTTCGCTCCCTGTATTTTACCCCTGCCACCTTTAGAATTTGAAAGAGAGTATTCCAGTCAACATTGTCAAAAGCTTTCTCTAAGTCTACAAATGCTAGAAACGTAGGTTTGCCTTTCCTTAATCTTTCTTCTAAGATAAGTCGTAAGTTCAATATTGCCTCACGTGTTCCAGTGTTTCTACGGAATCGAAACTGATCTTCCTCGAGGTTGGCTTCTACTAGTTTTTCCATTCGTCTGTAAAGAATTCGTGTTAGTATTTTGCAGCTGTGACTTATTAAGCTGATAGTTCGGTAATTTTCACATCTGTCAACACCTGCTTTCTTTGGGATTGGAATTATTATATTCTTCATGAAGTCTGTGGGTATTTCGCCTGTTTCATACATCTTGCTCACCAGATGGTAGAGTTTTGTCAGGACTGGCTCTCCCACGGCCGTCAGTAGTTCCAATGGAATATTGTCTACTCCGGGGGCCTTGTTTCGACTCAGGTCTTTCAGTGCTCTGTCAAACTCTTCACGCAGTATCATATCTCCCATTTCATCTTCATCTACATCCTCTTCCATTTCCATAATATTGTCCTCAAGTACATCGCCCTTGTATAGACCCTCTATATACTCCTTCCACCTTTCTGCTTTCCCTTCTTTGCTTAGAATTGGGTTTCCATCTGAGCTCTTGATATTCATACAAGTCGTTCTCTTATCTCCAAAGGTCTCTTTAATTTTCCTGTAGGCGGTATCTATCTTACCCCTAGTGAGATAAGCCTCTACATCCTTACATTTGTCCTCTAGCCATCCCTGCTTTGCCATTTTGCACTTCCTGTCGATCTCATTTTTGAGACGTTTGTATTCCTTTTTGCCTGTTTCACTTACTGCATTTTTATATTTTCTCCTTTCATCAATTAAATTCAATATTTCTTCTGTTACCCAAGGATTTAAGGATTTCTACTAGCCCTCGTCTTTTTACCTACTTGATCCACTGCTGCCTTCACTACTTCATCCCTCAAAGCTACCCATTCTTCTTCTACTGTATTTATTTCCCCCATTCCTGTCAATTGCTCCCTTATGCTCTCCCTGAATCTCTGTACAACCTCTGGTTCTTTTAGTTTATCCCGGTCCCATCTCCTTAAATTGCCACCTTTTTGCAGTTTCTTCAGTTTTAATCTACAGGTCATAACCAATAGATTGTGGTCAGAGTCCACATCTGCCCCTGGAAATGTCTTACAATTTAAAACCTGGTTCCTAAATCTCTGTCTTACCATTATATAATCTATCTGATACCTTTTAGTATCTCCAGGGTTCTTCCATGTATACAACCTTCTTTCATGATTCTTAAACCAAGTGTTAGTTATGATTATGTTGTGCTCTGTGCAAAATTCTAACAGGCGGCTTCCTCTTTCATTTCTGTCCCCCAATCCATATTCACCTACTATGTTTCCTTCTCTCCCTTTTCCTACACTCGAATTCCAGTCACCCATGACTATTAAATTTTCGTCTCCCTTCACAATCTGAATAATTTCTTTTATTTCATCATACATTTCTTCAATTTCTTCGTCATCTGCAGAGCTAGTTGGCATATAAACTTGTACTACTGTAGTAGGTGTGGGCTTCGTATCTATCTTGGCCACAATAATGCGTTCACTATGCTGTTTGTAGTAGCTTACCCGCATTCCTATTTTCCTATTCATTATTAAACCTACTCCTGCATTACCCCTATTTGATTTTGTGTTTATAACCCTGTAGTCACCTGACCAGAAGTCTTGTTCCTCCTGCCACCGAACTTCACTAATTCCCACTATATCTAACTTCAACCTATCCATTTCCCTTTTTAAATTTTCTAACCTACCTGCCCGATTAAGGGATCTGACATTCCACGCTCCGATCCGTAGAACGTCAGTTTTCTTTCTCCTGATAACGACATCCTCTTGAGTAGTCCCCGCCCGGAGATCCGAATGGGGGACTATTTTACCTCCGGAATATTTTACCCAAGAAGACGCCATCATCATGTAATCATACAGTAAAGCTGCATGCCCTCGGGAAAAATTACGGCTGTAGTTTCCCCTTGCTTTCAGCCGTTCGCAGTACCAGCACGGCAAGGCCGTTTTGGTTAATGTTACAAGGCCAGATCAGTCAATCATCCAGACTGTTGCCCTTGCAACTACTGGAAAGGCTGCTGCCCCTCTTCAGGAACCACACGTTTGTCTGGCCTCTCAACAGATACCCCTCCGTTGTGGTTGCATCTACGGTACGGCTATCTGTATCGCTGAGGCACGCAAGCCTCCCCACCAACGGCAAGGTCCATGGTTCATGGGGGGGGGGGGGGGGGGGGGCAACCATGGGTGTCTAAGAGAATTTCGTAACTTATTGTAGAAACGAGTACACTATTGCCTCCAAATGCGAGAACGACATGAAGAGTACGTTTACATTAACTATTAAGGTAGGTTATGGGCAAAATCTGGACCCAGTTAGATGCAGACTTAATCGAAAAGCATGTATTTAAAATCGGTGAGTTCGAAAAGGGGTCATGTCCACTTTTTCTCAAATTACGTTTACCGGAGATGCCCGATCTTTACATCACCCGATCTTTACACCAGTACGCGTCGTGTGGTATAACAAGCGGTCATGTCCTGTCAATAGAAATGCTTTTTACATGTTTATTGAGAGAGACGACGAGTAAGAAGCTTTTATGAGTTCGTCGACTCAGCTGCAGAACTTCAGCGTCATAAATGCGGAAACGCAAAATATTCTGGACTTCAAGAGCTGGTGGCCGAAAAATGGGATGCTACCTCAGTGTGCTCTTATCGTAGCAAAACAAAAATGGTTTTTCAGATGTCTGCGAACAGTCCGTTCACTGAAGTAGCGATTCTCCTGGAATTATTGATGGCAGGTCATTCGTTGATGGTCTTTTCAGTTTCCACTGTTCAAAGGATGATTCAAGTTAGATCTTCCTGATAAACAAGCACACAACTGGCCTGTTCCTATAAAGAAGAAACTAGATGATCTAAAGAAAATTCTACAATACATACGTGACGAGAGAAACCATTTTATAACAGTACCCGCCAGCGGCCAGAAAAGGATGGACGAGATGAAAATGAAACGTAAGCACCATTGTCTGCTTCCCCGTATGTTGATTGTGGTCGTATTTTGGTGCAATATGAATAAACTTGTCTGTTGATAACACACTCTTTCACTGCTGTAATAAACTGAATAACATAAACTTAGATGACACAAACTTTCCGCTACAGACGAAACGCTAGTTGCCTCACCAACATCGTCAGGTTCGGAAAAGAGCCGTCACCGGTGCATTCAAACTGTATAACTGACCTCACTCGGTGGTTTATATTGTTTCATCCTGGGCCTAATTGCTACGTAGCAATCCCATGACACCTTGGTTAAGCTCGTTGAATCGTGAAAGAGATTTCTATCTCTCCTGAAATATTTACATTCTGGTACACGACCCGTTTCCATTTCACCGACTCATTTGTTTTAGGATAGAAACTTCGAATGAAGTCAGTAAAAGGTCGTAACCACACGTACGCAGTTACCTCGCAAATGGTTCGTTTCTGGACCTGTGTCAGTTTTAACCATTAATTATTAGCGACCTGCCCCAGTTTCTCACGAGTAGCACCAAGTACGTATAGTCGGACCACTTTTTAGCGTGGATAATGACGTTTGTGGGCTGCTGCTAGCGTTATGCCTGAAGTTCAGGAAACGACATTAGGTAACCGAAAATCACCATTTTCATACAACTTAAACGATTTAAGCAGCGAGCACTAGGAAAGCTCACGAGGCGTCAATGTTATCTGTTCCGTATGTACTTTGTGATCGCGGTGACACCTCGTGGCAGTGATGGGAGAACATCATTTATAATTAATCAGTTTACAACCAATGGACATAATTCATACGAATCATTTTGGTCTAAGAGTGCGTGTGTGGTTGGATATGTATTTAAATTTGTAGGGTATCGTGAATCAGAGGCTGGATGAGTGGATCATGCCGAAGCTACAAAGAAAATGAAACGAAAATAGAAAAAAAAGCACGCTTCATACATGTGTGTAGCCTGTGAAAGCACTCTTCTGGTAAAGCTTAGTAAGCACTAATTCATTGTTGAGAGTCACTGCCTCGATTCTCTGTCGTTGACCCCTCGTGGCAGGCTTTTTCGCCCAATCATGCAGAGAGTCCTATTCCTATCTGTGTTTGATTCAAGGAAAGCAGAAAGCTGAAAGCTGACTCACCTGTTTCGCTGCTGAAAATCTTTTTTTATGTGAGCAAAGCTGTATCCCATGCTGAAGCAGTTTTTCCGTAAATGTTTTACTTTTTGCACAAAAAATTGAAAACCACAGATTTCGGAGCCGCATGACTGTGTCGCCGTTATGGAATAGTTCTGAAACGATTGCCATCACTGTGGCGGTTTGCGTATCCGTAACCAGTTACCTAACCACAGAAAGGAGACCTTAAGCATAACCATAACGTGCAATCAAAAGCACGTTTTGTCTCTGGCCAATCTCCATATTATTGAGAGGTGAAGAACAGGGTTTGCCAGGTGAAAAAAATTACTTTTGTCTGGATTCGAGCCTGCAACCTTTCGTTTCCAAGCAAACATTAAACAAGTTTTTTTTTTTTTTTTTAAATCTAAGCAACCGGTGCAGGACAGAACTACAGGAAGGGCAGGAATCGACACCCGAGGCCTAGCCATCCCATCGAGATGCCCACTCAAAGTGTAATAGCTTCAAAGGATCAAGGAGAGGATTTAGTGAGTTTGTTTATGTTTATTTATTTATTTTGTTTTATTATTTCTTTCTTTTTTGGCAAAAAAAATCCGGAGCCGTGCTGTATGTAGCTCGGGTAGGTGCCATGTGTAGGTTTCTACCAGATCGTGTAGTTTAGTTGGCATGGTTGCGTTGTTTGTCTTCTGCCCGTGTCGACTGGCGCCACTCGGTTTCGTAAGCATAGTCTATCCACTAGTGGCAGCACCGGCGCTTATCGATGTGTAGTTATGTTGCCCTAGCGTTGGAGCGACCTCGTTCCTTTCCGTGTGGTGTGAATAGGGAGTTCAGTCGGGGACGCAGGAGCAGCGAGGTCCGCACAGAACGATAACGCGACCGGACTGCTGGCGGCCTGTATGGGCTGCTGGATCGAAGGGCACTGGTCACGAGTGTGCACGACCTCGTAGAAACCGGATCCTGCATTTTTAATTTGAGTGCATTGCAATTCGCGTAGAGAAGCCCCCACCCTTGTGAAATATCGCCATTCTCCAGTGACTTGGGTCCGTGTTGCTGCTCGTAGTGTCGCCGAGGCGAAAAGCAGCGACTGCAGTACCTGAGGAAGGCGGATCTGGTTAGCCTTCCTGAGCTTCTAATTACTATTTACTAATTTTAGCTTCTTACATTGTTAAGTTCAAACAGCTGTATTTTTCTGTTTTGTGACCGCTAACGCCCGAGTTACCTGCCCTGGTGGTTAGTGTATGTGTTATATCCTAGCCAGTAATGCCACCCGAGCCCGCTGCCAAAAGGTTGGCAGCATCAAAGTCCGGACGCCGTCCGCATAAGCAGCACCAGCGAGACAGGAAATCGCCGCAAGTCTGCGCGCGCCACCGCTGGCTTCGGGTTTCTTAAGCGCTGGAGTCGCGAGCACTAGGACAGTTCTGTATTCGCCGCTCAGTTGTATACTCGCCACCGAATTGTGTACTTGCTAGTCAGTTGTGTGTTCATCGCAGCAGAGTTGTTGTTTGTCGTCAGCCGACGTTGACCTAGCCGCTCCGACTCGAACTAGACAGATTTCTGTAGACACGGAGTTCACTACTGTGTTTCTGTATCTTCGTTAATAAGGATAAGTACCGACTTTTATTTAATCAGAGTGTTTGGGTTTTTCATCTTTCTGTTCACTGTTCCAGCGGACCAGTCGGCCCGCTATTAAAAGAGTGGCGGTGACTTCGTAAGCCGTTTCTACAGCGAATTGTTTGTCGCTACGAACGCCGCCACAAAAGTATGTAACGGCAGTGTACATTTCCACGCCTTGCTGCCGCTGTCCGGTGAGGCGTGTAAGTTTGACGGCTTCTTGATTGTAGGCTGGGTGGCGTTCTTATACCTTAGTGGTAGTCATTCGTTCTTGTTCCAGGCGCTTTAAGCACAGTATTCTGTGGGGGGGGGGGGGGGGGGGGGAGCCCAGACCGCCGGTTCCGGCTTTGGCGTAATTTTACATCTTCCATTTGCTATGTTGGATATCAGGTAGCCTCACCAAGATTATCTTTAGTCACTCGTTAGACTGCCACTAGTCCGAGTTACCATCTTGTGATCTGAATGCAACTCTTGGCTGCTTTTCTCTTTGCTCGTGAAAGTGTTCTCGGTGTGACCTGCTCAGAGGTCGACTCCTGGAGCGCTGTCTGTCACTGGCCCTTGTGTTTTATTTTATTGTTGTATTATTAAGTTACCATGATTTGTCTCACCTGTTTAGTGTTCTGTTGTTTGTTTTTTTAAATATCTTTTGCCATTTGACAGTATATTTTATAAATTTTTTTATTATTGCCATGAAGGCTAAAGGCCTTCAGCCTTCAGCCTTAAAATTCTGATTGCGACCACATTGGCCAGTTTTCCAAAATTATTTATGGTCTGTTTTTTATGTATGTTTGTTTAATTTTTAATAATTGCCATTCTGGCGTTAAAGAGCTTCGACTGTGATTGTGGTTACTTGCTTTAAAACTCTGATTGCGACCACATTGGGTTGTTTTTAAAAAACTATTTGCTGTCTGTATTTTATGTATGTTTGCCAAAATGTTTAATAACTGCTTTTTGGCGTTAACGGCCTCCAGCCGTTATTGTGGTTACTTGCCTTAAAATTCTGATTGCGCTGATTGCGACCTCATTGGCTTGTTTTCAAAAATTATTTATTAAACTAAATGAGTGAAATTGCGAAGCAAACCAATAGTAATTTATTCGGGCCCCATCCACAATCGTAACCCAATCCTGCCATCCTTAACTACCAGGTTTCAGTCTTCGTCTCGCATGTCGGTAACAGTTACCCCCTATTCTGTCTGTAGTGGATGAATATGCTCCAGGATTCTTCGTCAGGTACAGCCTCTCATACCCGGAAGGCACCAGTGAGCAGGAGGGCCGGTAAATAATGAACCTATACTTTGGGTGGCGGCTGAAAGTTGCATGTATCGCCAACAGTAGGGACCAAAAGTTGAGTCTGCCTTTGTGTGCATCACGAAATATGCAGTAAACCTCCGTGCTTTTAAGCCAGTTAACGCCGTCACGGGAGATAGACTCCTGCAATCACCGCAAGAGTAATGGCAGCATGCACTGCATCAGTAGCCAGAAGTCGCTGGTCGCTGCACAGGTCAGGCGGTGTGCGTCCGAATCAACGAGTGAGCATCTCGGACACAGGGAGTCGTCAGTCAGATGCATGGAATGTAGCCTCTGACGTATAGCGATCTTCCCGTTCACAACCACGTACGACAACTAACGCATCGGCGCAGGTGGAAAAGGTGTGTGCATTGCTGGCCACACCCTGTTCCAGCCAACTTCGGAGTGTCGGTGTGCGACCGTATTGACAGGTTGCTGCTGTTGGGAAAGGCGATAACAGTCTTTCGCGCTGGACATCCGTGTTGTCGGAGGTTCGTATGGTTCAAATGGCCCTGAGCACTATGGGACTTAACTTCTGAGGTCATCAGTCCCCTATAACTTAGAACTACTTAAACCTAACCAACCTAAGGACATCATACACATCCATACCCGAGGCAGGATTCGAACCAGCGACCGTAGCGGTCGTGCGGCTCCAGACTGTAGCGCCTAGAACCGTTCGGCCACTGTTGTCGGAAGGTCCGATTGTAAGTAGCTGAGCTCAATTAAGAACTCTCTGACGTGGACGAGTGCCGGTGTAATATGTCCCACAGAAACCGGTGGAGGCAGAGAGCGTGGTGCCACTTCAGCTATCAGGGTGTCCTTCAGATTGGCGTGGCAGAGGTCCACGTGCGACGCATAGTGTTGAGATAGAACGATCGCGCACGATTATAGACGTGAATTAAACTGATACCGCCCGTTCGCTGTGACAGTGTCAGGGTGGTGCATCGGACTTTAAAAACAAGAGTGTGGCTCACGAAATGTCCATATGCTGCTTGAAATCGTTGACTATCGTAACCTTCAAGGTAGGTGCTGACATCACGTGTTCGTTGGAGCATGTCCATTCAACGCCACTTGTTGTACTCCATCAGAGCACGTATCTGGTGTAGTAGCCGGCGGTACGTAGCTGCCAACGTGCGGCAAACATTGTTATAGCGCTGCGCTCCTAAGCATTTGAGCAAGGAGATCTTGTCAAAGGGTTATCGCCGTTGCGTGGGAAAGTCCATCTCTAACATCCATGCATTTTGTCTTCATGCTGATGACGCTCCCAGCGAACGCCCCGAACTGGCGTAGCCACTGAAGCGCCATGTGCATTTCATCCCCTGATCTGGCCAGGAACACCACATCATCGGCGAATGCACCACATGCTATACTGTCTCTTGGTTTGTCAAATAAATTAGTGTAAAAAGGAAATAATACTTCTTTATTCGTTCTTGTTTTCTGTTTCGTAAACACATCGGTACAAAATGCAAATATTCTTTTCAACGGTTTATCCTTCGCAAACACATCTTTAGAAAATGGAAATATTCTTTTCAATTGTTTTTCTTCTTTAGTATTGGCAAACACATCGGTAGAAAATGAAAATATTGGTTTCAATCGTTTATCCGTCTAAGTTTCGAAAATCTCGTCTTCACCTCCAATTTCAAAACATTGAAATTTGTTCCAAAGACTGCGTCTTGCAGTTTGTGTCGACCGACGATGTGATAGAACAAATCTAATCAGATCAGCCTTGTTCAGTTTGAAACGTCCCCTTAGAAAAATTATACATGACTGTGCTTAAATTGACACACAATATTTTTAGCGCAACGCAATCTGACTTTCAAAAATCCCTACAAAAGAATGGCCCTGACTAACATTAACCTATACGTTTCACAAATCACTCACCTCACAAAAATCTTCGTTACTCGAACTACTGCCATACAACGAGCGCCACCACTGCCAGCTAAATAAAAGATTCAAACTAGTGAAGGCACTAACTACTGATAGGCACAGTTAGCAAAAGAAAGATTTTTATAGAGAACAAACAATGTATTTACCTTAATATTGTTCAAAAGTCCTATTATATATAGCAGTTCATGACATTCATTCTTACAAATGTACACACGTCCAGATCACCCACTCTCAAAAGTCCGCCATCTCACTTCCCCACATCCACCACTGCTGGCGTCTCACCAACTGCGCAACACTACGCGCTGTTAACATCCACCTGCTCAACACTACAATAGCGACTATTGCAACAATGCCGACCAGCCTCAGACTGCACACAGCGCAGACAGTGATTTTCATACAGAGCGCTATGTGGCGTTACCAATATAAAAACCTAAACAGCCTACTTACAAGTTTGCTGTAGCCACTCAAACCATGTCTCCTACACGAGTCACGAAGTAGAGCAACTGTGAAGTTCTCCATTTGTCCCTTCTATTTAAAGGAAATAAATTTCATTAGATTTGCAAAAATTAGTTTTTCACAAATCTAAGGATTCTAAAATCGATGGAAAGGATTCTTCTTTAATAGATAATAAATCATGAAGTTTAAGATATTTGACTGATTCGGCAGGCACTTCTTTAGCTTCCATTGCTTTAGCTTTCTTACTCTTCATGTAATCGAATGTACATTTCTTACATGTATTGTTATGCTTATCTTTATGTGTAGGACTTATATAAAAACAACTTAAATCTTTAATCTATTGACTACCTTTACATTTCTTTGTAGATGTGGATTCTTGATCAGTGACAGCTTCTTCGTTATTCATCGATAATAGTATTTTCGAATGTTCTTCACTCGGAATCCGGCGTAAATGCTCTTTGTAATAATATTTAGCAACACTTTTTCCACATACGACAGGAATTCGACTTTCATTGTAATTTTTTACATGAAATTTATTTATACATAGCATACACATAGTTCTATAACGATTTTTTGTGTATTTCTGAAAGTACAGGGTTATTACAAACGATTGACGCGATTTCACAGCTCTACAATAACTTTACTATTTGAGATATTTTCACAATGCTTTGCACACACATACAAAAACTCAAAAACTTTTTTTAGGCATTCACAAATGTTCGATATGTGCCCCTTTAGCGATTCGGCAGACATCAAGCCGATAATCAAGTTCCTCCCACACTCGGCGCAGCATGTCCCCATCAATGATGAGTTCGAAAGCATCGTTGATGTGAGCTTGCAGTTCTGGCACGTTTCTTGGTAGAGGAGGTTTAAACACTGAATCTTTCACATAACCCCACAGAAAGAAATCGCATGGGTTTAAGTCGGGAGAGCGTGGAAGCCATGACATGAATTGCTGATCATGATCTCCACCACGACCGATCCATCGGTTTTCCAAACTCCTGTTTAAGAAATGCTGAACATCATGATGGAAGTGCGGTGGAGCACCATCCTGTTGAAAGATGAAGTCGGCGCTGTCGGTCTCCAGTTGTGGCATGAGCCAATTTTCCAGCATGTCCAGATACACGTGTCCTGTAACGTTTTTTTCGCAGAAGAAAAAGGGGCCGTAAACTTTAAACCGTGAGATTGCACAAAACACGAACTTTTGGTGAATTGCGAATTTGCCGCACGAATGCGTGAGTATTCTCTACCGCCCAGATTCGCACATTGTGTCTGTTCACTTCACCATTAAGAAAAAATGTTGCTTCATCACTGAAAACAAGTTTCGCACTGAACGCATCCTCTTCCATGGGCTGTTGCAACCGCGTCGAAAATTCAAAGCATTTGACTTTGTCATCGGATGTCAGGGCTTGTAGCAATTGTAAACGATAAGGCTTCTGCTTTAGCCTTTTTCGTAAGACTTTCCAAACCGTCGGCTGTGGTACGTTTAGCTCCCTGCTTACTTTATTCGTCGACTTCCGCGGGCTACGCGTGAAACTTGCCCGCACGCGTTCAACCATTTCTTCGCTCACTGCAGGCCGACCCATTGATTTCCCCTTAAAGAGGCATCAAGAAGCTTTAAACTGCGCATACCATCGCCGAATGGAGTTAGCAGTTGGTGGATCTTTGTTGAACTTCGTCCTGAAGTGTCGTTGCACTGTTATGACTGACTGATGTGAGTGCATTTCAAGCACGAGATACGTTTTCTCGGCTCCTGTCGCCATTTTGTCTCACTGCGCTCTCGAGCGCTCTGGCGGCAGAAACCTGAAGTGCGGCTTCAGCCGAACAAAACTTTATGAGTTTTTCTATGTGTCTGTAGTGTGTCGTGGCCATATGTCAATGAATGGAGCTACAGTGAATTTATGAAATCGCTTCAATCATTTGTAATAGCGCTGTAAAACTATCAATTGACTTCTCAGTGTTACAAATTTGCAAAATTTGGATTTCACAGAAGACTGTTGTTGAACCTGCTCCATTTATTTACAAAAAAATTTATTAGATTTGTAAAAAAGTAATTTTTGCAATCTTTTACAATTTAATCTAATCATTATCTGACATATAATCCATCTGATTTTCAGAATATCTTCTACACAATGGGCAATTATTTCTTTCCTTTAACTATTCTATTGATCAATACACTTTTTGTGAAAAATATGATTACACTTTGTTTTTACAAATTGATGATCGTCAACACTTTAACATATAGAACATTCAATATTGTCAGGTTGTTCAATAAGTTTATAAAGCTGAAATATTTTTTGTAAGAGTGAATCTGATACATATTGATATTTTAAAATGTAATCCCAATTAACTTTATCTTTAAATTGTATGATGAAATTTTCAGTTAAGTTTTTCTCAGTTGATATTTCATTTGTCTTGAAATTCTCTCATAAAATCTTCAGTCAGTTCTTGTCTGGATGGTATAACAGCGCAATCTGATTTATCCTGAACTTCTGTCATAAAATCTTCAGTCAGATTTTGACTAAATAATATAATAGCCCACTCTAATTTATCCCTAAATTCACTTCTAAAATCTTCAGACAATATATGTACATATGACATACTTCACCAATTTACTTTATCTTGAAACACTCTAATGAATCCTTCAGACACTATTTGGTTAGATGATATACAATTCCAATCTAAACTATCTTGAAATTTTCTGATAAAATCTTCAGCCAGTTTTTGACAGTATGACATAATATCCCATTCTAATTTATCTTGAAATTTTCTCATATAATCTTCAGATAATTTACAATGTATTGATATGTATTCACAATCAATTTCACTATGTTCTTTTGCTCTGACTTCCAGCTCACAGACTTCCAGATTGTTGAGGCTTGCCATTTATAAGAAATAATTTTTATTAGATTTGTAAAAAAATGAAAATAGATGATGCAGTTAGAAAAGGTGTTGATGGAGATGATAAACTAAAATATGAAAAGTGAATTGTTGGGTCTAACTTAGAATGAAGAAAGAACAATTTTCATCAATGAATCTGGTCTTTATGATTTAGTTATGAGTTTAACATTTCCACCTGCAAACCAATTTAAATAATGGGTTACTCATGAAAGAAAATAAGGTGAATACAAACTACAAATTTCAGCTAATATTTATTTCTTCGCAAAAATTGTAAAACAATGTTTCTCTTAAATGGCAGCTTCTAACGCAGTTGTTTCACATTCAGAACAGAGCATGTTGAACATTTTCGAATTCATTCAAGAGAAAAAATATGATTTGGATTTGGGAATATGGTTTAAAGATATTTGGGTCCCTTTATTTGAAGAGAAACAGATGTTAATTACAGACAATATCCTATATCTTTGCATGAAATTGCAGAGGGTAATTTTTACCCTCTACAGATCTTAAACAAAATTAAAAAAAATATGTTCATTTTCTCAAAGATAACAAAATTTCATTTACAGAAATTAAACATAATGATCCACTTGCTCAAGAATACAAATACATTCAAAATGAGATAAAAATTTTAGGAGTAAACAACCCTGTCCAAAAGAAATGGATTCTCTTAACAGTCGAAAATTTTAAAAAACCTTTCATGACATCCAACACAAAACAATGCAAACAGGTTAGAAAATGGTATTTGACTACAGAAAAAATGTTTGTAGATTACTTGAAATATACAGCAGAATATAAAACAATTCAAGCAGAACAACTCGCCATTTACTTCACAAACAGACTCGTGATCAAGTCAAAAGAGAAAGAAGAATTAAAAGAGGAAAACAAAAGACTCAAACAATTCAACATGAACAAGAGGATCTTCATCAACAAAGTCAAACAAAAAACAAAAAATATGTACATTTATACCACCACCCCAAAAAGGTATTCTTTAATCAACAACTTTAAAATGGGAAAGACAGAGAATTTGTCTATTCGAAACTCAAATTTCAATTCTTCACACAACAAGCAAGATAAATTTTATATCTGCTTTTATGATAAAGTATATGATGTCAATAAAACAGAAAAGTTGGTTCATGACTTCAGAGATTTAAAAAAAAGAAGGAAATCGTCGTTTTACATTACACACCACCGCGCGAGAATGTTACATTAACGATTAAAAACATAAACGAGCCTTTTGACTAATTAATGATCTAACTAAAAATCACTTCAAAGAAGTGGAATTATTTGAAACAGAAGAATTGCAGGAGAAATTAAATGAAGTTCTTGATGATTGCATAAATGAAAATAATTTAAATTTAATTAGGTCAGAATTGTTAGAGCGAGTAAAATTGAACATCACATCAACAACACAAAGATTTGGAATTGGTTTAAAGAACTAAAGCAATTGAAAACTGGTAAAAAACTTATTACACATAAAAAAGATAAAATTAAAGATAACTATTAATCGACCTGTCCACTGCATCTACTAGGGAGAAGGCATAAGCCAATATCTTACACCTTACAAAATTACTTCCTGTTTATTTATCCACCTATTATGTGAATTATATTATTCGATAATTATCGAAGCCCAACCACTTAACATAAACCTTATCTCCTTTCTTTCGCCGAACTTTTTCTACTAGATGCACATCTGGATGTTTTGATTTCTGTAGCTCTTATTCATAAAAATTTCCTTTCATTTCTTCACCATCTAGAGCCTTCAACTTATACGTGATTGGATTAGAATGAATCACATCTTGAATTTCGATAATTTCTGTTGACCAATTGGCAGTATATCCTTTTTCGATAAGACCTTATAATTTATTAATTCTCCCTTCATCTCCTTTCTTAAATCTCGCTTTTTTGTTAGATGCAATGGTACCTATGTTTAAATTTCTCTCACTTAACTTCTATTGGTTACATTCTTATTGTAGAAGGTTTTGTGTTTGTTATACTCATCAACTAATTTCGAAACAAGATCAGTCCATTTAAAATATTCTTGTAAGTCAAATCTCTTCCACATCTTTTCTTTAACTGTTCTGTTAAATCGTTCAACAACAGATGCTTTTAATTTTGAAAAAGTTGAATAATGATTGATGTTGTATTTCTTTACCTTGAAATTTTTTTGTATAATTCTTTAACATTATGTGTTTGTAAATTTCTTGGGTGTCTGTCTGTAAATATTTTTTTAAAAAGTGTCAGTTATATTCTTTATCTTTAATTGGTATAGCCCAAGCAAATTTCGAAAAGAAACCAATAACAGTCAATAAATAATTATATATTTTGTTTATTTTTGAAATTCCATTCAAACTACTGGAGTCCATTTCAACTAGATGAGCTTGCCATAAATCATCTATATCAAGAGAGACAACTTGTTTTCTTTTAAAATTTTTCCTGATCAGTTTACGTAATTCATTAATAATTTCTTCATGGGTAGGTACAGTCTTTAAACTTTCACCTACAAAATTTTTTTAACGAATATACTGTTCTTCGTTTTATGTACTGTGCAAAGTCCTTCAATTCATTCTCTTCCATTATTTGTTGTTACTCTGTGTGGATTATATGTCTCAGTAAATTTTTCACACTTCAAGCAATAAATGTGACTGTCCTTAAGGACTAAATATGAAGCATGATTGTATATTGAAATAGATTACAAAATATGATAATATAATATTAGCTGTCACTGTCACCATCTTTATATTCTAAAGTAATTCACCAAACATGATTAATTCACCTGAAACAGGGAGAGTCTTAACAGATTCATTTACAGATATTAGTATTTTATCCTTCTTTTTCATTTCAAGTGATGGGTTATTGAACTATTGGATATAAAACTGGCAGTTCATCAATGTTAAATCTTTTTATCTCTATTTTAAAATCAGTATGTGTGAAATCACGATTTACATTGACTGCCAATAGAATAATTCTCTTTATTTTTACATCATACTCAAATGTGTACTTGAACATTTCTGTGTCAGTATGAAAGTCAAATTTCACTCTATGTTTGTCATACATTCTTTTCTGGAGGTCACCTATTTGACTTAGATATGGTGTTAAATCTTGCTTTGAAAAATAATCTTCAAAAGCTTTATCTACTTCCTTTTTTTGTAAAGAAATGCTTTATAGTGTTGTAATTATATTGATGAATCTGATTAATTTTTTCATTAAGCTGTGTATCGGTGACATAGTTATTGAAGTGTGTTAGAATGCTTGTGTATTCAGGTTTAGTAACATATTCATTCTCTAAGTCACCATTTACTGGATCTTTTGTATCTGCTAAAAGTCTACCTCTAAAATGAATAAAAGTTTTAATTACTTTAAAAATGCCCCATGATTCTTTCTAGAATTGTTTGATTAAATTCTCTATTTTTGGCCCTAATTCTCTTTTAATTTTCGATTCCAATGAGCTTCAATCATATGGTGGCTCTTCATCAGAGTTGATTTTATTCCCAAAAATGCCCATTTATTAGATTCAAAATATAATTAAACTTATAATTGTCGCATAACAGTTTTAAAACAAATAGACACGAATGACCACATATTACTTCATCGAAATTTTGTACTCTCTCAGTGATGTAGTACAGATCAGTTTTTCCTAAATAGTTAACTAGCTGTTTTGGTATATTACCACCAAATGAATCAAAAACAAATTTTTTGTCATTATGTTTATAGTGTAGTATAGTACGCTATACCCTACTCCCGAATGCGAGTCCAGTATGCTAACCACTGTGATACCTCGCTCCACTTGGTCGGTGTTGGGAGGCAGGGAGGGAGGGGATGTATGGCACGCTGCCGGTATGCAACTAACTACATGTAATCTCCGTTGGCCCATCATGGCCAGGGGACATCGGCTGCAAGACAGCACGTCTTCGTATGAAGCATTTGTATAACGACTGAAATTTACGATCTACAGTGTTTTATGGCGCTATACGATCAGTTCGTTCATTTGGACAAAAGAGTACGGGGCCTGAGATGGCAAAATAAATTGCCGATACTTGTTACTTTCCAGGTAAAATAATATATCTTAAAGTATACGGCTGTTGGTAAGTTTATTGACATTGAAAACTACAGGTAAGTTCCCCACAATCTCTTCATCGATACAGTGTGGGCTGCCCATTACTGGAAAGCACTGTAACCCACGAAACTGTTACCATTTCAATATGTTCATCCATCGTTTACTACGTCGGCTTCAAACAGCACAGATGAAGATAAAGAGGACAAATCCACCATTTGCTCAGGATGTGTGAACTCGTATTTAAGGACTGGGTACAGTGCAGTTTATGTCACTGGTGGGTACAGGACGAAAGCCTCACTACTGAACGCAATGATTAAGTTATTTGTGATAAGTGGTTGTGCGTAACGTCCCAGTTAGCTACTCCAAAGTAATTTTGTAATAAATTTACAATGTACTGGTCTATTATTCATTGATAAATAAAGATAGTTTTTCAATGAATAAATTGGTATCTTCTTCTTACTCAGTATATCATCCAAAATTCAGTGGGAGTGTACACGTGCTCTATAGATGGTATAGGATGTTAAAGAGAGGACTTTGAGAAAAGAAACTATCAGACTATTGATATAAAAAAGAATTTTCACCTTATAGTGAAAGTGTAAGCTCATAACAGCTGTTTAAAGATACAGCTAGTCCAGATGCACACTGAAAGGGATGCGTCAGATCCATTTCGTGTATTTGGATCACTTAGGTGTAGCTGTATTTTCCATATCTCTAGCTTTAGTTTTGTGATGGAAGCAGGCCTCAGGAGTCTTGATCAAAATTTATTTATTACGGTGACCAGTTTCGACCACTACTATGGGCATCTTCAGACCAATGAGTAAGAACCTCCTTCTGCTGGTAAATCAGTGTAGTGATTTACCACCAGAAGTAGTCTCTTACTCATTGGCCTGAGGATGAGCACAGTAGTGGTCGAAACCGGTCACCATAATAAATAAATTGTGATAAAGGCTGTTTTTGATAGTAAATATTTGTTACACATTGATCACTGTTCACTCCCACAATGTATTCAAAAGTAATTATTGATTTTTATATTTTACCGTTTCACTAATTTTCACTTTCCCATTCCTGTTCACTATGATAACCTGCATCCCTGCCTGGTCCGCATTAGTTTTAGTAGATGGTATGAACTACTCTCTTGCTAACTGTAGGTAAATTTTGTATTTTATCGACCTCCTTCAGAATGCACGCGTTTCTCATATTACGATGCAACGGTCCCATCTTCAATTTGAAATAAATGGAATTAAATTCTCCATAACTGTATGTTTATTGGTAATATTAGTACAGCTACAGATTGTTGCCTTAAGTAAGGTATTACTTAATACGGATTTTGGTTTCTGTTGAAATTGAAAATATTTATACTAATACATCTCTCGTACTTTGGAAGCAGCTTCCTATCCTGATTCATTTAGAGGCTTTTAAGCAGAAGATGTTGCGTTTCCGTTACCCAAATTAAATTTGAATTTTGATAATTCTTGATTTATAGCCAAATATTATGAATTTGTCGCAGGACATGCTAACGAGCTCAGAAATAGAGTTCAACTGGATGCGAATATGCGCAGCGCGGGGTAGTCGTGCGGTCTAGGGCGCCTTGCCACGGTTCGCGCGGCTGACCCCGTCGGATGTTCGAATCCTCCCTTGGGCATGGGTGTGTGTGTTGGTTGTCCTTACCATAAGATAGTTCAAGTTACATTAAGTAGTGTGTAAGCCTAGGAATCGATGACCTCAGCGGTTTGGTCCCATAGAACTTAACACAAATTTCCAATTTGAGAATATGCAAACGGCATGTTTTACTACGCTGCAACTCTGAGAATAAAATAATTTCCGTAGCCAGTAGAAAACAGCGATCTTTAAACAGTATAACACGATATATTGACACAACTGATCTCCGGGTTGAAAATGATTTGCTACAGCTGTTGGCATACCGTGCTTGTGGTGCTCGTAATGGAAATGGTGCACCATAGTCGTCGAAGTGCACATGCCACTGAAGGGGTTGTTTATTGATGTCTCTTGCCTCGCGATCAAATAATACTAGTAGAACAATTCTTCGTACAGAACCTGACCATACCCTGGTAGTGTGAAAGACCCAATTTCCCCCACATTTTTATCCACAGCGATAAATATCCTCCCGTCTCGTTGACGCCTTGGTGCCTTGCGACATCTGTACGTATGCAAATGCAGGTATCCAATATTTCAGTTTTACTAATGTCTCAACTCTTTCCTCCAAAATCATATTTCAAACTAGCCAAATACGTATACATATCATTGTAAACCTTTGCTTTTCTCGCCTGTGTTTTGAGTAATTTACATTATCGTAAGTAACGTATTGGCTTGCTCAGTTTGTGTCCGAAGTACAAAATAATTTTGCAAGAGGTGCTCCGCAAAAGTAGTTTATAGATTAAGTGTAGCCGTTTATAGAAGATAATAACCATGACACACGTAGTCTGAACGAAGGATTAACTTCGAACAAACAATTCAGTCGGAGAGTCACGTTTCATCTTTGTGACAATGACGTACAGTTCCAGAAATTGAGATATTTAAAGCTGCAACAATCTGTTTCAAGCAACTGAATTTGTTTAGTGGGAGATGATAAAGCTAACCTCGAAAAGCACTGGTTCTCTCCACAAAATTTTTCATGTTTTTTCAAGAATGCCCATACAACTGGAAAGCAATTTTATGCAAAATTTAGACCGTTGGTAGTAGAGAATGCGATAATAAAGAAGAGTATCTCCTATGAAACAAATCTCTTGAGGGAAAGTAACAAGCAAACAGTCCACTAAATAGTGTAACTTTTCTTCCTTCCTCTTTCAACAGCAACCTTTGTTAGAAACTACGCAATCTCCTGTCTACATAAAGTCGCCCGTGAAGGGCTACTATTTTTGCGCATTTTCAAGAGACGTCATGTTCTTGCGTCGGCGCTTTTCATTTTCCAGGAGACCTGCACGGCACGACGGCAACAAAGTGACGCGGTCGCGTCTCGCTGAGCCGCGTCTAACGCCTGCTGAATATTCAGATCCCACTTCATCACGCGGGTCGCTTCTTAATGTCGCTTTAATTACGCAATTTAATTAACCCGGCTGTACAAGACAACTGGATGCATTACAAAAGGCAACATTTGCAAGTTGAAATTTCTCGCAAGGCGGCTTCCACAAACACAAATAGCTCCCAAACAAATCTCACGTTTCGCTGCCATTCTCTAATTCTAGGTCTTTCTACACTGTGAATTTTTTTGTTCATTAGCATTACTTTTTATTGCGTATAGAGATGAATCCCTTAGTATTTGGATAGCAACACAGACGCACTTGATGTAATGGAAACCGTATGAATGATGCACTGTGTGCTGTATACTAAAAAGCTTTGTGAAGGAAAGGAAGAAACCCAAGACGTTTATGTAATTGCTTTCGTGTGAAACAAAGAACTTAAATGTTCTACCAAGAGAGATAGCGAAAACTATTCAGAATCTATCTACATGAAAAAAAGGAAAACCCCGCGATCATTCCCTGAAGACAACATGGTAGTCGACCGCCCGTCTTGTCATCCCCAGTCACTCATCTCAGATGCGGTCTGAAGGGTCGTCGTCGACTTTCCAGCCTTGGAGCCTCTCCTAGTCCATAAGTAGCTCCTCACTTGGCATCAGGAGGCTGAGTTCACCACGGTCCAAGAAAAAAGAAATATCCATGGCAGTATCTGGAATCGAATTCTGATTCTTCGCATAGGAATCTCATTAACCACTCGGCTGCGGAGGCGGAAATCTATCTACACATATACACTACTGGCCATTAAAATTGCTACACCACGAAGATGACGTGCTACAGAAGCGAAATTTAACCGACAGGAAGAAGATGCTGTGATATGAAAATGATTAGCTTTTCAGAGCAATCAGACAAGGTTGGCGCCGGCGACGACATCTACAACGTGCTGACATGAGGAACGTTTCCAACCAATTTCTCATACACAAACAGCAGTTGACCGGCGTTGCCTGGCGAAACGCTGTTGTGATGCCTCGTGTAAGGAGGAGAAATGCGTGCCATCGCGTTTCCAACTTTGATAAAGGTCGGATTGTAGCCTACCGGGATTGCGGATTATCGTATCGCGACATTGCTGCTCGTGTTGATCGAGATCCAATGACTGTTAGCATAATATGGAATCGTGCTGGATCCCAACGGCCTTGTATCACTAGCACTCGAGATGAGAGGCGTCTTATCCGCATGGCTGTAACGGATCGTGCAGCCACGTCTCGATCCCTGAGTCAACAGATGGGGACGTTTGCAAGACAACAACCATCTGCACGAACAGTTCGACGAAGTTTGCACCAGCATGGACCATCAGCACGGAGACCATGGCTGCGGTAGCCCTTGACACTCCATCACAGACAGGAGCGCTTGCGATGGTGTACTCAACGACGATCCTGGGTGCACGAATGGCAAATCGTCATTTTTTCGGATGAATCCAGGTTCTGTTTACAGCATCATGATGGTCGCATCAGTGTTTGGCGACATCGCGGTGAACGTACATTGGAAGCGTGTATTCGTCATCGCCATACTGGCGTATCAGCCTGCGTGATGGTATGGGGTGCCATTGGTTACACGTCTCGGTCACCTCTTGTTCGCATTGACGGAAGTTTGAACAGTGGACGTTACATTTCAGATGTGATACGACCCGTGGCTCTATCCTTCATTCGATCCCTGCGAAACGCTACATTTAAGCAGAATAATGCACGACCTCATGTTGTAGGTCCTGTACGGGTTTTTCTGGATACAGAAAATGTTCGACTGCTGCCCTGGCCAGCACATTCTCCAGATCTCTCACCAATTGAAAACGACTGGTCAATGGTGGCCGAGCAACTGGTTCGTCACAATACGCCAGTCACTACTCTTGACAAACTGTGGTATCGTGTTAAAGCTGCATGGGCAGCTGTACCTGTACACGCCATCCAAGCTGTGTTTGACTTAATGTCCAGGCGCATCAAGGCCGTTATTACGGCCAGAGGTGGTAGTTCTGGGTACTGATTTCTCAGGATCTATGCACCCAAACTGCGTGAAAATGTAATCACATGTCAGTTCTAGTATAGTATATTTTTCCAATGAATACCCGTTTATCATTTGCATTTCTTCTTGGTGTAGCAATTTTAATGGCCAGTAGTGTATGTATATACAGAATGGCAGTTTCCCTTATGTAGGAGGAAGCACTAACGTATCGTAATAATTTCTGCCTTTAGTATTACCCGTATACAGGCTGTAAAGAATTACGAGAATTACTTCTAACGAATTTACCGGTTTCGGCCGACTTCGGCCGTCCTTAGAACATAAAACACAGATCAAGGTTTGTAGCACAAGTGGAGCAACTACGTTGTCAGTGACAACATAGTGAAAGACACTGCTGTACCCACACCCTCAGCGATAATGGCTTCTCCCGGCAATTCTTCACCTCTATCGACCATATAACTACTGTTTTCATGATTCAATACGTAATAGTCGCATGTATCAGGCTGTCTCCATTTCATTATATTCTGTATTAAGCCTTCCTCGTTACCTTTCGTAAGAATTCGTTCCTTACTTGATAATTCTGCATCGACATTTACATCTATACCCCTTAAGTTCCCCTAACAGTGTGTGTGGCAGGAGAACTCCCAGTTCCACTACCTGAATCCCTCTTTCATTTTCTATTCGTAAACTACGCGTGGGAAAATGATCATCTCTCCACTTCCGTCTGATTTTCTCTTTTTGGACATTTCGCGAGATGTATGAGTCAGGAAGTAATAAGTTGCTTCACTCTTTCCCGAACGTACTCCTTTAGAATTTCAATTGCACTGAGTTGACAACTGTACTATATTTACCATCAAATTTAGAGTACGTGGCCAGAAGTGATGTCATGATCACGTGAGCAGAAGTCTCAGGATCTTGGATCTTCAGAGGAGGCTATCTCGTATCAAGAGAGCTTTGAAATCAGGTCGCTCAGTATAACATAGTCAGTGTCTGAGGGTGCTGTGGGTATATCAGTGGATCGACCAGTTTGTTTGCACGAAACTTGTAACCTGTGCAGAATAAAGATACTCCCACGTTTCCTAAATCAGCATCGTTATGCAGTTCAGCCTGTGATGTGTGGGATACTACGTTATCTCGCCCTAAATATAGCACTTACAATGTAAGACTGGCTTCTTTCAGAGCTTAGTCTGTAGCTAGTAAGCAACGTGCTGAAAAACTAGGTGAAGCTGCATTCTTTTATACCAGTGATGGAACGGTGCGTATCCATTGTGGTAGAGAGTTGAAATGCTGGGGTGGAACGAATAACACATGCTGTGTGGTTTTCAAAGTGTTTGTTTGTGCTTCTTGTGAGTGTCAGAGATTTTGTGGATAATGTCTGTCAAAAAAGAGGTGCAAAAATTACTGCAAAGGTCAAAAGTTGCAGCAATTATTAAACCTCGATCAAATATTTTGAAAGCAGCAACAGAACACCATGTGGCTGTTCGGGCTTCTGACAACGCTCACCTGAGTAAAATCTGCTTACAGGATGAAGTGGGAATAGTAAGCATCCCAACAGAGTACTATTGTTAAGATCTGCGCTTCTGAGTTCCGTATGATCCGGTAACAAATGCTTTACGACATGTACATCCCACTAAGATAGTAGCGACTAGATTTTGTATTGGAGTTTTATTGCAGTGAGAAAAAGAACATCTAAGTGTTACCTACAGCGTCGTATTACTTTAGTAACAGCGTTACACAGCAGATGTAAATGGAACTGGCTTTTTGATGTGCTTAGTTTCTTAATGTAGACACTATATGCGGGAGAGAAGGATGATGCCATATATCAGAGCTTTAATAATGGGAAGTCGATGCGTTCTATAGACATTGTATCATATTGCATAGCCAAGAGCATGGGGTATATTAGGAGAAGTTAGAATGGATCCAAGAGAAATATAAAAAAATCCATTTAAAACAGAAATGGTTGTCACTGAAGTTGACTATCAGCCTGTACTATGTGTAGCAATGGTTTTCTATACATGATTACTAGCTTATGGATTCGGATAATCAGAATGAATATGTACGGCTACATAACGTTAGAGAGAAAGTCTTTCACATTGCTTCACTAAAAATAACCTGATTTTTAGGTATAATTGATAACTATGGAAGTGGACCTTTCGAGTTTGATCGTTTCTAAATGCTAGCGACACGGAAGTGCATGTCAGAAATAAATATGGGATCTATACTGAAGAGATAAGGGAACTGGTACACCTGCGCAATATCGTGTAGGATCCCCGTGAGTATGCAGAATGTCGCAACAGGACGTGTCATGAATCGACTAATCTCTGAAGTATTTACGCCATGAATCCTGCAAGGCTGTCCGTAAATCCGTAAGAGTACAATGGGGTGGAGATCGCTTCTAAACAGCACATTGGGAGGCATCACAGATATGCTCAATAATGTTCATGTCTGGGGAGTTTGATGGCCAGCGGAGTTGCTCAAACTCAGAAAAGCGATCCTGGAGCCATTCTTTAGAGATTCGGGTCGTATGAGGTGTCGCATTGTCCTTCTGCAATTTCCCAAAAGTCCGTCGCAATGCACAGTGAACATGAATGGATGCAGGTGATCGGACAGGATGCTTACGTACGTGTCACCTGTCAGAGTCGTATCTAGATGTATCAGGCGTGCCGTATCCCTCCAACTGCAAAGGCCCCACCAGCTTGAACAGTACCCCACTGAATTCAGGGTGTATGGATTCATGAAGTTGTCTCCACACCAGTACACGTCCATCCACTCGATACAATTTGACAAGAGACTTCTCCCACCAGGCAACATGTTTCCAGTATTAACAGTCCAATGTAGGTGTTGACGGGCACAGGCGAGGCATAAAGCTTTGTGTCGTGCAACATTAAGGGTACACGAGTGGGCCTTCGGCTCCGAAAGCCCATATCGATGATGTTTAGATCAATGGTTCTCATGCTGACACTTGTCGATGGCGCAGCACTGAAATCTGCAACAATCTGCGGAAGGGTTGAACTTCTGTCACGGTGAGTCTTCAGTCGTCGTTGGTTCCGTTCTTGCAGGATCTTTCTCCGCCAGCAGCGATCTCGGAGATTTTATGTTTTACCTAATACCTGATATTCATGGTACACTCGTGAAATGATCGTACGGGAAAATCGCCCCTTCATCGCTGCCTTGGAGATGCTGTGTACCATCGATCATGCACCGACTATTACATTAGGTTCAAACTTACTTAAATCTTGATAACCTGCCATTGTAGCAGCAGTAACTGATCTACCAACTGCGGGATACACTTGTCTCATGTAAGTGTTGCCGAACGCAGCGCTGTATTCTGCCTTTTTGCAAATCTCTGTATTTGAATACGCATTCTTGTGCCAGTTTCTTTGGCGTTTCAGTGTATATGGTGCAGAAGAGTGCAGTTTTAGTGAAACATTTGGTAATCATGGAAGGGAATGTCCTACACAGCATCACTGCACTTACATAGCCCTATCAGTCGTTTGGGAGCAATGTTACAGATATATGATAGCAATGCACTTTAGGAATATCGTGTATTTTGTTCTTCGCAGGCAAATTAATTTTTTTAAATTTATTTACACGTCAAGTTCTTTAGGGCCAAATTGACGAGCAAATTTCCAAGGTCATGGAACATGTCAGTACATGAAATTACAACATGAAAGTAATAACAGATAAAAGTAAAATGTTAATCAACCCGAAAAAAGTGAGTCCTTAAATTTAAGTAAACACAATCAACAATACAGCAAGAATCACCCTAATTTTTCAAGGAACTGCTCGACAGAATAGAACTAGTAACCTATGAGGAAACTCTTCAGTTTGGATTTGAAAGCGCGTGGATTACTGCTAAGATTTTTGAATACAAGTGGTAGCTTATTGAAAATGTGCAGTATACTGCACACCTTTATGCAAAAGGGCTAAGGAAGTCCGATCCAAAAGCAGGTATGATTTCTGGCGAGTATTAACAGAGTGAAAGCTGCTTATTCTTTGGAATAAGGTAATGACAGTAAGAAGTATGTACTGGGTGATCAAAAAGTCAGTATAAATTTGAAAACATAATAAACCACGGAATAATGTAGATAGAGAGGTAAAATTGACACACATGCTTGGAATGACATGGGATTTTATCAGAACCAAAAAAAAATCAAAGTTCACAAAATGTCCGATAGATTGCGCTGGACAACAAAACGTCAGTGACCGCTACCGTGAGGGGGGGAGGTACGCCGATGTGTTACAGAATCGCATCATCCCCAGCCTGGCTGATAAACACCTGCTGGAACATACGATGTTTATGCAGGATGGCGCTCCACCCCATATTGCTAGACGCGTGAAAGATCTCATGCGCGCGTCGTTTGGTGATGATCGTGTGCTCAGCCTCCACTTTCGTCATGTTTGGCCTCCCAGGTCCCCAGACCTCAGTCCGTGCGATTATTGGCTTTGGGGTTACATCTACATCTACATCTATACTCCGCGAGCCACCTTACGGTGTGTGGCGGAGGGTACTTATTGTACCACTATCTGATCCCCCCTTCCCTGTTCCATTCACGAATTGTGCGTGGGAAGAACGACTGCTTGTAAGTCTCCGTATTTGCTCTAATTTCTCGGATCTTTTCGTTGTGATCATTACGCGAGATATATGTGGGCGGTAGTAATATGTTGCCCATCTCTTCCCGGAATGTGCTCTCTCGTAATTTCGATAATAAACCTCTCCGTATTGCGTAACGCCTTTCTTGAAGTGTCCGCCACTGGAGCTTGTTCAGCATCTCCGTAACGCTCTCGCGCTGACTAAATGTCCCCATGACGAATCGCGCTGCTTTTCGCTGGATCATGTCTATCTCTTCTATTAATCCAACCTGGTAAGGGTCCCATACTGATGAGCAATACTCAAGAATCGGACGAACAAGCGTTTTGTAAGCTACTTCTTTCGTCGATGAGTCACATTTTCTTAGAATTCTTCCTATGAATCTCAACCTGGCGCCTGCTTTTCCCACTATTTGTTTTATGTGATCATTCCACTTCAGATCGCTCCGGATAGTAACTCCTAAGTATTTTACGGTCGTTACCGCTTCCAATGATTTACCACCTATGGCATAATCGTACTGGAATGGATTTCTGCCCCTATGTATGCGCATTATATTACATTTATCTACGTTTAGGGAAAGCTGCCAGCTGTCGCACCATGCATTAATCCTCTGCAGGTCCTCCTGGAGTACGTACGAGTCTTCTGATGTTGCTACTTTCTTGTAGACAACCGTGTCATCTGCAAATAGCCTCACGGAGCTACCGATGTTGTCAACTAAGTCATTTATGTATATTGTAAACAATAAAGGTCCTATCACGCTTCCCTGCGGTACTCCCGAAATTACCTCTACATCTGCAGATTTTGAACCGTTAAGAATGACATGTTGTGTTCTTTCTTCTAGGAAATCCTGAATCCAATCACAAACCTGGTCCGATATTCCGTAAGCTCGTATTTTTTTCACTAAACGTAAGTGCGGAACCGTATCAAATGCCTTCCTGAAGTCCAGGAATACGGCATCAATCTGCTCGCCAGTGTCTACGGCACTGTGAATTTCTTGGGCAACTAGGGCGAGCTGAGTTTCACATGATCTCTGTTTGCGGAATCCATGTTGGTTATGATGAAGGAGATTTGTATTATCTAAGAACGTCATAATACGAGAACACAAAACATGTTCCATTATTCTACAACAGATTGACGTAAGCGAAATAGGCCTATAATTATTCGCATCTGATTTATGACCCTTCTTGAAAATGGGAACGACCTGCGCTTTCTTCCAGTCGCTAGGTACTTTACGTTCTTCCAGCGATCTACGATAAATTGCTGATAGAAAGGGGGCAAGTTCTTTAGCATAATCACTGTAGAATCTTAAGGGTATCTCGTCTGGTCCGGATGCTTTTCCGCTACTAAGTGATAGCAGTTGTTTTTCAATTCCGATATCGTTTATTTCAATATTTTCCATTTTGGCGTCCGTGCGACGGCTGAAGTCAGGGACCGTGTTACGATTTTCCGCAGTGAAACAGTTTCGGAACACTGAATTCAGTATTTCTGCCTTTCTTCGGTCGTCCTCTGTTTCGGTGCCATCGTGGTCAACGAGTGACTGAATAGGGGATTTAGATCCGCTTACCGATTTTACATTTGACCAAAACTTTTTAGGGTTCTTGTTTAGATTGTTTGCCAATGTTTTATGTTCGAATTCGTTGAATGCTTCTCTCATTGCTCTCTTTACGCTCTTTTTCGCTTCGTTCAGCTTTTCCTTATCAGCTATGATTCGACTACTCTTAAACCTATGATGAAGCTTTCTTTGTTTCCGTAGTACCTTTCGTACATGATTGTTATACCACGGTGGATCTTTCCCCTCGCTTTGGACCTTAGTCGGTACGAACTTATCTAAGGCGTACTGGACGATGTTTCTGAATTTTTTCCATTTTTGTTCCACATCCTCTTCCTCAGAAATGAACGTTTGATGGTGGTCACTCAGATATTCTGCGATTTGTGCCCTATCACTCTTGTTAAGCAAATATATTTTCCTTCCTTTCTTGGCATTTCTTATTACACTTGTAGTCATTGATGCAACCACTGACTTATGATCACTGATACCCTCTTCTACATTCACGGAGTCGAAAAGTTCCGGTCTATTTGTTGCTATGAGGTCTAAAACGTTAGCTTCACGAGTTGGTTCTCTAACTATCTGCTCGAAGTAATTCTCGGACAAGGCAGTCAGGATAATGTCACAAGAGTCTCTGTCCCTGGCTCCAGTTCTGATTGTGTGACTATCCCATTCTATACCTGGTAGATTGAAGTCTCCCCCTATTACAATAGTATGATCACGAAACTTCTTCACGACGTTCTGCAGGTTCTCTCTGAGGCGCTCAACTACTACGGTTGCTGATGCAGGTGGTCTATAGAAGCATCCGACTATCATATCTGACCCACCTTTGATACTTAACTTAACCCAGATTATTTCACATTCGCATTCGCTAATAACTTCACTGGATATTATTGAATTCTTTACTGCTATAAATACTCCTCCACCATTGGCGTTTATCCTATCCTTGCGGTATATATTCCATTCTGTGTCTAGGATTTCGTTACTGTTCACTTCCGGTTTTAACCAACTTTCCGTTCCTAATACTATATGCGCACTATTTCCTTCAATAAGAGATACTAATTCAGGAACCTTGCCCTGGATACTCCTGCAGTTTACCAATATTACGTTAACTTTTCCTGTTTTTGGTCTCTGAGGACGGACGTTCTTTATCAACGATGATAATGTCCTCTCTGGTAAGCCGTCAGGTATTTTATCGTTTCGCCCAAGGGGGGGTCCCTCTAACCTAAAAAACCCCCGTGTGCACGCCACACGTACTCTGCTACCCTAGTAGCTGCTTCCGGTGTGTAGTGCACGCCTGACCTGTCTAGGGGGGCCCTACAGTTCTCCACCCAATAACGGAGGTCGATGAATTTGCAACCATTATAGTCGCAGAGTCGTCTGAGCCTCTGGTTTAGACCCTCCACACGGCTCCAAACCAGAGGACCGCGATCGACTCTGGGCACTATGCTGCAGATATTAAGCTCAGCTTGCACTCCGCGTGCGATGCTGGTTGTCTTCACCAAATCAGCCAGCCGCAGGAAGGAACCAAGGATGGCCTCAGAACCCAAGCGGCAGGCGTCATTCGTTCCGACATGTGCTACTATCTGCAGCCGGTCACACCCAGTGCGTTCAATAGCTGCCGGAAGGGCCTCCTCCACATTACGGACGAGACCCCCCGGCAAGCACACCGAGTGCACACTGGCATTCTTCCCCGACCTACCCGCTATTTTCCTGAGGGGCTCCATAACCCGCCTAACGTTGGAGCTCCCTATAACTAATAGGCCCGCCCTCTGTGACTGTCGGGACCTTGCCGGAGAATCGGCCACTGGCCCAACAGGCGAGGCATCCTGTGGTGGCTCGGAAACGATGTCATCACCACTAGGAAGCACCCCGTACCTGTTGGAAAGGGGTAAGGCAGCTGCCACGCGGCCAGATCCCACCTTTGCCTTTCGGCCAGGCACGCGCGAGCCCACCACTGTCCGCCATTCACCCTGGAGTGATGGCTGACCGGTAAGATGCTCACTGCCGGAAGACGCAGCAACATCAGGGGTTCCATGTGATTCCAAGGCCACCGAAGTAGGCATAGGTCTCACCACAGTTGCCCCAACGCCACTACGAGCCGACGCCTGCGCCTCGAGCTCGATGAGCCTAACAGACAAAGCCTCCACCTGCCCCCGAAGAGTGGCCAATTCTCCATGCGTCCGCTCACAACAACTGAAGTCCATGCGTCCGCTCACAACACCTGAAGTCGCAAGTATATCGTAATCGACCGACATCTCTAGGGATGCCAGTGCCTCACCATAACTCCGGACATGCTTTACACTGCTGTTCACAACATTATTTCTCGACTACAGCTACTGTTGACGAATGATGGTAGACATGTTGAGCATTTCCTGTAAAGAACATCATCTTTGCTTTGTCTTACTTTGTTATGCTAATTATTGCTATTCTGATCAGATGCAGCGCAATCTGTCGGACATTTTTTGAACTTTTGTATTTTTTTGGTTCTAATAAAACCCCATGTCATTCCAAGCATGTGTATCAATTTGTACCTCTCTATCTACATTATTCCGTGATTTATTCAGTTTTCAAATTTATACTGACTTTTTGATCACCCCGTATATTGAGAGGCCATTGTCAAAATACCCAGAATCGTGAGTAGAGGTCGACAAGAGGGTCGTGAACTTCCATCACTTAATCCCCGAACCGCCCGTTTATGAGTCAAAAATATCGTTCTAGAACGGGAAGAGCTACCCAAGAATACAATACCATACGACAAAAGCAAATGAAAATAAGCAAATTAGACTAATTGTTGTGTCAAACGATCACTGACCTCAGGTACCGTTCTAATAGATCCTGAACGTGGGCTTTCCATGACAGTTTGCCATCTGAACACCTCGAAATTTGAACTGTTCTGTTTCACTAATCAAATGCCCACGAACTTAAGTCATGAATTACACTATTTGAAAGCTAGCCAATGTTGCACATAACGTCCTCTACTACCAAGCTAGTGTCATCAGCAAACAGAAATATTTTAGAGTTACCTGTAGTACTAGAGGGGATATCACTTTTATAAATGAGGAACAGGAGTGGCCCCAACACTGATCCCTGGGACACCCCCCACTTAGACCCCACACCACAGCCATTCTCAACATTGTGGATAATGACCTTTTGCTGTCTGTTCCTAACATAAGAGGTGACCCAATTGTGAGCTACTCCCCGTATTCTGTAATGGTCCAACTTCTGAAGCAATATTTTGTAGTCAACACAATCAAACGCCTTAGTCAAATCAAAAAATATGCCAAGTGTTCGAAACCTTTTGTTTAATCCACTCAGTATCTCACAGAGAAAAGAGACTATAGCATTTTCAGTTGTTAAGCGACTTTTAAAGCCGAACTATATATTTGATAGCGAATCGTTTGATACAACACAGCATTTTCAATAACTTTAGCAAATGCTGATGGCATAGAAAATTGTCTACATATCCCTTTCTCACTATTTATAAACCGGCTTTACTACTGAGTACTTTAACCGTTCAGGAAACTGACCATTCCTAAAGTAAAAATTACAAATATGGCTAAATACAGGGCTAACATGTGCAGCACAGTACTTTAATATTCTGCTAGACACTCCATCATAGCCATAAGAGTCCTTAGTCTCCAGTGATTTAATTATTGACCCAATCTCCCCATTGTCTGTATCAATGAGAAGTATTTCAGACATCAATCTCGGAAAGGCATTTGCGAAGAGAGTTATATGATTCCCTGTAGAAGCTAAATTTCTATTTAATTCACCAGCAATGCTCAGAAAATGATTGTTAAATTATACATATATCTGATTTGTCAATAACAGAAATATTATTACTGTGAACTGACTTTATAACGTCAACCTCGTGTTGCTGACCAGACACTTCCTTCACAACTGACCATATGGTTTTAATTTTATCCTGTGAATCAGCTTTTCTATTTGCACACCACATACTCTTTGCCTTACTAATAACATTTTTATACACCTTACAATACTGTTTGTAATGGGCTACTGCAGCTTGATTGTGACTACTTTTAACATTTTGATATAGTTTCCACTTTGTTCTACATTATATCCCTATCCCACTAGTCAGCCACCCGCACTGCCTATTACTGCTAGTATCCCGTTTAGAGCGTTATAATGGAAAGCAGCTCTCAAAGAGCATGAGAAATGCGTTGTGGAAAGCACTATATTTATCATCTATGTTATCGGCACTATAAACTTCCTGCCACTCTTGTTCCTTGACAAGGTTTCAAAATCTCTCTATTGCTGTTGGATTAACTTTCCTATATAGTTTGTAACTACATGTGAAATTTGTTTCAGTACAAAAGCCGTTTCGTGTTCAAATTTGTAGATCATGGTCTGAAATGCCATTCACTGTTTAATTAACAGAATGGCCATCTAGTAATGAAGAATGAATAAAAATATTATCTATGGCTGTGCTACGGTTCCCTGCACCCTAGTTGGAAAAAACACAGCCTGCATCAGATAATATGAATTTAGCAGATCTATCAACATCCTTTTCCTTGCACCATCAAACACAAAATTTATATTAAAGTCACCACATATAACTAATTTGTCGTACTTCCTACAAAGTGAATCAATGGCCCTCTCTAGCTTGAGCAGAAATGCTCTAGAGTTAGGGGACCTATAAGCAACAACAATTAGAAGATTATTTTCACAAAATTCAACTGCCTCTCCACAATATTCAAATATCTGTTCAGCGCAGTGCCATGATGTGTCTATGGACTCAAATGACATACTGTTTTTTACATACATAGCCACTCCCTCACCCCTTAAGGTACTCCTGGAAAAACAGCCAGCTTATCTGTATCCTGGTAAAGGAAGCCTCTGAATTGTGCTTAAGTGGTGCTCCGACATACCAATAATTTCTGAGTCAACATCTATAAGCAGTTCACTAACTTTATCTCTAATACCCCATATATTCTTATGAAATATGCTAATTCCTTCTCTACTTGGAAACATGACATCCTCTGAAGGTGAGCCCTTAGTTAAAGAAACTTCCTTTAACCAGGTATATCTCTCAACTGACTTCAATGTAGAAAACGTGCACCTCTAACACCAACTACTATAGATTTTTCCATGAGTGATCCCACCACCACCACCCACTACACTGTCACCCATAAACTTTGCCAGCTTCCCCTTCACATACCTACTGAGGTGCAGGCCATGCCTAGTGAAACCTGATCTGCTGATTTAGAAATTAGAATGGAGTATATATGCATGTATATGAGATGAAACACTCTACTAACAATGGAACGTTCGTTAACGGCGGGAGGGAGCAGGAATAGATATAGCATACACTGTTATTGGAAGCGTTAAATCCTGTAAAATGCCTAGCAGTAAGCATTTTGGGCGAGGTGAAACAGAATGCGTACGTCGCTTTCGGATTCATTTTCTAAAATCTTAAGGGATGCGACTCAAATACTATGAACTGACAAGTCGGCGAACTGAAGCAAAAGAATATGTCTGGCTTGAATTCACCTGCATGGATTTTTATGGGAGGTGTTCAGAGAAAGAAACTGTGGGGAATATTCACAAGCGCTTCTGCGAAGTCTATGGAGCATCTGCTGCCGACAGAAGTACTTGGAGGGTGAGGTCATCAGAAGGCGGTTCGGCGGAGCTACACGATTATCAGCGGTTGGGGAGACCATCCACGGCTGTCATACCTGACAGCTTGTAGCGAGATGATGTTGTCATTCGCGAGGACAGACGCATTATGACTTGTGAGTTGGCGCTGTATTTGTCAATCAGCGAAGGAATTTCACCCACTGCGCCATGCCGGCCGCGGTGGTCTAGCGATTCTAGGCGCTCAGTCCGGAGCCGCGAGACCGCTACGGTCGCAGGTTCGAATCCTGCCTCGGGCATGGATGTGTGTGATGTCGTTAGGTTAGTTAAGTTTAAATAGTTCTAAGTTCTAGGGGACTGATGACCACAGATGTTAAGTCCCATTGTGCTCAGAGCCATTTAGGAGCCACTGCGCCACCAGGAAAAGGATTGGTACCGACAGGGCATATATGCCATTGTTTGGCGCTGAAGGAAGGCCATAGAAAGGGATGGACATCACGTGGAAAACAGAGTATGTAGAAGAATCAGCATTCTTTCCTGTGTGTAATTCTCATTACGCTCAGTAAAGAGTTGTTCATGAAAAAATACGGCGCATTACATTTTGGGCAACCCTCGTACCTAAGAGGACAATCACAGAAGGTGGAAAGAAAACGGTAGGTACAAGGAAGACAACTGTGGGAAAATCATGGATAACAGATGAAATAATTCAACTGATCGATGAAAGAAGTAAGCACTAAAATCAAGAACATAGAAATACGAGTCACTGAGGAATGAAATAAACAGGAAGTACTAGGAAACTAAGATGAAATAGTGGCAGGAAAAATGTGAAAAAATCGAAAAATAAATGATTGTTGGAAGGACTGACTCAGCATATGGGACAGTCAAAGCAACATTAGGTGAAATTAAAAGCAAGTGTGGTAACATTAAGAGTGCAACGAGAATACCACTGTTAAATGCAGAGGAGAGAGCAGATACACTGAAAGAGTACACTGAAGGCCTCTATGATTGGGAAGACTTGGCTCATGTCGTAATGGAAGAAGTAACAATAGTCGGCAGGGAAGATATAAGGGATTCAGTACCAGAATCAGAATTTAAAAGAGCTTCGGAATATTTAAGATCAGATAAGACAAAAGGGATTGATAACATGCCATCGGAATTTCTAAAATTATTGGGGGGGCGAGGCAACAAAACCACTGTTCACCTTGGTGTGGAGAATGTATATACTGGCAATATACCATCAGATTTCCAGAAGAACATCATTCACGCAATTCCGAATATAGTAAGAGCTGACTAGTGTGAGGATTATTGCACTATCAGCTTAACACCTCATACATCCAAGTTGCTCAAAAGAATAATATCCAGAAGAATTGAAAATAAAACTGAGGATGTGCTAGATGACTATCAGTTTGGCTTTAGGACAGATAAAAGCACCACAGAGTCAGTTCTGTCGTTGCGGCCGATAATGGAAACAAGGGTAAAGAGTTGTTCAAGAAAAAATTCGGTGCATTACTTTTTGGGCAACCTCCTACCTAGTAGGACAATCACAGAAGGTGGAAAGAAAACGGTAGGTACAAGGAAGAAACTGTGGGAAAGTCATGGATAACAGATGAAATAATTCAACTGGTCGATGAAAGAAGTAAGCACTAAAATCTAGGCACTCTCATAAGATTTGTCAGAAAAAGTGTTCAATACTGTAAAATGGTGCAAAATGTTCGAGCTTCTCAGGCAAACAGTGGTAAGCCATAGAGAAGGGCAGGTAGTACACAATATGTACAAAAACTAAGAGGAAAGAGTAAGATGAAGACCAGGAGGGAAGTTCTCAAATTAGAGAGAGTGTAACACTGGGTTGTAATCGTTCACCTCTACTGTTCAGTCTGTACAACGAAGAAGCAGTGGAGGAAATAAAACAAAGGTCCAAGTGTTATTAAAATTCAGTGTGAAACGACATCAATGTAAGATTCACTGATGACATTGCTATCTTCAGCAAAGGGAGAAGGATTGCAAGATGTGTTGGATGGAATGAACTGTCTGATTTGTACACTACATAAGTTAAGAGTAAATCGAAGAAAGACCCAAGTAACCAGATGTAGCAGAAATAAGAACAGCAAGAATACATTACAATTGGGAATTAAAAAGTAGACGAAGTTAAGAAATTCAGCTACCCAGCCTGCAAAATAAAATATGATGGAAAGAGCAAGGAGGACATAAATAGCATACTATCATTGGCAAAAAGGGAATCATGGCCAAGAGAAGTCTACTAAAATCAAATATAAGCCTTAATTTGTGGAAGTAATTCCTGAGGATGTACTTTCTGAGCACAGCATTCTACAGTAGTGAAACATGCGCTATGGGAAAACTGGAAAAGTCATGAACCAAAGCAGTTGAGACGAGTTGCTACAGAAGAGTGTTGAAAATTAGGCAGACTGATAACATAAGAAATGAGGAGGTTCTCCCCAGAATGGGTTAAGAAAGGAACATATGGGAAAAAATTATTTCAGTCATTTGACGACAGTTGCCAACTATTTTGATGTCAGAGGAAGTGACTAAGTAGCCTGTGTGAAGCCACCAGAGACGACAAAGAAGCGTCTGCAAGGGTTACCTGGCGAATGTAATCCAACTGCAAAAACAAATTATTAATGCAAAAGGCCTCTCGTTATCAGTTTAATTAATTAGTGAAGCAATTTATCAGTTTGGTATCAATGACGTGCCACTGGGTGGGGTGGAAACAAAAGTGAGAGTATCACAGATATAATTTCGAACTGAAGCATATTGTCATGATATGTTTTAACCAAATTTGAATCTACCACCTAGAGAGAGAGAGGTAACAACTGTAAAAAAATTAGCTATATTTTCGAATGTATATGGAGATGTGTAGTATTAACCTGTTATTTACAGCTCCTCTGTGCTGCTACATTAAGACATTTAATATATGACGATGCATTTGGCTACCTTAAGAGAGTTCGAAAGCGAGGAGACATCTAATGACAGAGGTATAACATGCTCTAGGCCTGTAATGTGGGACATAACAGATATTAAGCTGATAAGAACAGATATTTTTATATGATGAGAGAATTCAGTACCTTTAGCAGCATTTTAGGGAACAGCGTTCTTGTAAGCTATCTAAAATTAATGAAAAAGAGTGTCTAGATTGTTTTTTCTCTAATTTTATGATGAGAGAATAGTTAGAGCAAATACAGCCTATGCCATACTGCTGTACATAGTTTTCACTACAAGTAACCATACTGCAGTAACGTGAAAACATGTTTATGCTCTGATTTCTTCTGTCTTCAAAAATAGCTCGTATAAAAGGGTTGAAGCTAAATTTTGCATGAGAAATTCGAGGTGTACGGACAACAACATCCCCAATTTCGATTAGGTGAAGTAGATTTTTTAACTGGGGATTTTATGTCAGTGATGGAATTGCAGTTAAAACAATATGTCTGGGCCACTCATAATTGTTTCGCAGTGTGGCATGGCTGACAGAAGTGTTCACAAATTTTGGTCGACCAAGAGCAGCGGCTTAGACTACCATGATTCCCACATGCAAAGAATGCTCCAACCTGTTGACTTTTGCCCACAGCCACAGGGACAAGTCGCAATGGCGGTGTTCACAGCGCCATGTGTGTGGCTGCATATCGAAGTAACCAGTATGCTGGTTATGTGGCGACAGAAGCAGACATGTGTGTTGCATGAAAAGATTGAATATGACGAGTGTTTGACATTTCCAGGTCCCCCCACCCCTCCCCCATGTAAATCTCCAACCACTGAGCATCGGGTATGGCCAGCAGATGGATACCTGGATGAGAGATCAGTATTTAATGATTTGCGACAACAATCTCATTAGAAAAGAAACAGAATCTCGAATTCGGGAAGGATGGAGAAGGAATCAGCCATGCCCTTTCAAAGAAAGGGCATGGCTGAAGTGATTTAGGAGAAATATGGAAAACCTAAATGAGGAGGGCCGGATATGGCTCTGAACCATCTTCCTCCTGAATGCGAGTCTAGTGTGGTAAGATACCTAGAGATGGGCATGCAGCTGCCATTGTGGCCACACCTCCTGGAAGTTGGTGGATGGTGCACCCATTGCAATCATGAGTGTGTTCGATTCGAAGGTTTTTATCAAATGGTTCAAAAAATGGTTCAGATGGCTCTGAGCACTATCGGACTTAACATCTCTGGTCATCAGTCCCCTAGAACTTAGAACTACTTAAACCTAACCAACCTAAGGACATCTCACACATCCATGCCCAAAGCAGGATTCGAACCTGCGACCATAGCAGTCACACGGTTCCAGACTGAAGCACCTAGAACCACATGGCCACACTGGCCAGTGAAGGTTTTTATCACCAGATATATTAAGTAAAACGTTGTAGTGGAGGAGGTAGCTTGTGTTCTCTAATATCTGTTCACACAAAACCTCAAGTGTAATCAGCCCTATGATGTACTTGTGGCAGAGATTTAATTACTTGATTTGCAGAAAGAATGTGTGTGATGCTCAAATTGTGAAAATATGTTTCATCTTGAAGGTGAATCACCATCAGGTGGTAATGAGTGTCTTAAGCGATCTATTTGACTTACACCTTGCAGAGTTTCGTTTCCCACCTTGTCTTCTGTAAACTATTAAACAACCAATTTGATAGGGTTGTGCCAGTGGACTATATCCTGCCATTTTCATTATTGCAATAGCTCCAGCTCTCCCTTTGAACACAGCTTTAGCCAATAGGAACAGAGTTTCTGAGGAGGAGTAGAAACCTCTGGCAGTGTGTCAGGACATGTTGGTTCATCCTGGTGTTTATGCACACAGGAAGTAACTACTTGAGAGAGACAGTCAGAAAGTTAGTCTAGAATTTTTTCTGATCAAAGGATGCCATCAGATCAGGGACCCTGAGAACGAATGCAGGTCCCTCAGGCGATTAGGCACATCACTTTTGTCTATGGGTGTGAGGCACAGTTGTTAAAACAGGAAGTAGCCACATGAGACAGAGCATAGGTGGTTTCCTGCTTGCCAAACATCAAAGGATGGCAACCACTGGTCTGGTGACATTGTTCCATTTTCGACCTCTGTGGAAAGTGCACACACTCAGCATTCCATCCAGTACCCAGTAGCTCCCAGCCAGCAGACATTGCTTGATATTGGCAGTAGGCACATGCTTGGTGCACCATGACCTGGCCAGCAGACACATGAGCAGATGACCCACAATGGCGGCTATTATACCACACTTCATTCCATTCCTCTATGCTAACAGTTATTATGTCTTAGGAAGTGAGGACAGTATGTGCAGATGTGGGCCCTACCCACATAGGGAGACACTATCTCTGGTAAACTGTTTAAATAAATATATTATTATCTCAATCGACATTAACTTGTATTTTGTGACGTAAGATCCTTCTGCACAAACAGTGTAGCACACACTGAATCTCTGTCTCACGAATTTCCAGATGGTTGAAGGGAGGGGGGGGGGGGGATCAGGGAAGGGGAAGGGGATTTCCCAGGAGAGGGAAAGTGGCTCAGAACTGAACTGGAGTGAAGTGAGAAAAACTGTCCTTTTCCCAGAAGGCTAGTGGAGAAAGAGGGGATTGGGGATGGGTGCGGGATTCTCAGACGGTTGGACTATCCCCAAGGGATCATAAATCATCTTCCAGGGATCACAAATCATCAGTTTCATATCACAAGAGACCCAGAATCCCCTTGTGCCCCACTACTCATACTACATCAAAGTATAAATCTTGCCCCAATTTCCATATTTTGTCACAGTTATTTATTTGCGCTATACTTGTCAACTTGTTAGCCATCAGCTCTGCTTAATCACAGGGTGACCCAGACGTGTGTAAACATTTGAAAATTCATTACTTCAAGGAATAAAGCTGTTAGAGCGGTAAAAATTGACATAAATGGTTTAAACGACATGGGGTTTTATTGAAACCAGGAAAAAAAACGTGCACAAAATAACTAACGGATGGCGCTTAATATGATACAAATCATAATTATCTTAACAGTTGACTTTTAGCAAAGATAATGTAAGTTTTAACAAATGCTCAACATGTCAGCCATCAATCATCAATAATACATGCAGTCGTGGGGCAACGTCGTAAACAATAAGAGCAAAATCTCAGTAGATATGGTGAGAAATAGCCACTTCATGTTGTCTTTTTGCATCCTTATTGATGTTAGACGATCTCCATATACTTACGACTTCAGGTAACTACACAGCCAGTATTCACACGGATTGAGGCCCAGGAACAATGGAGGTGAAGCATGACGGAATTGGCGTCTGACCACGCGATCGTCACCAAACGATGTAAACAAAATATCTTCCAGACATGCAGCAATATGGAGTTGAATCTCTTCCTACCTTTTCTGGCAAAGTCGACTTACCACGACTGCTAGTGAATTTGACTCCTTGTATCAGTAGATCCCATTTTGTACACGATCCTCATGGGTCGACTCTGAAGTGTTTCTCTCCAGTGCCATCTCTTGGCCGGCTTTTGCACTCGTTTCTGGATTCAAGAAAGCATCGGGTCATTTCGCGCATCTATATGTAGATGATTCTCAATAAATCACACGTAAGTGAGCGGCAGTATGTTCAGCCAATCACTTTCACAATAATTCTCTATTATTCCAATCTTGAAAAACCCGCGGAGAAAATGAACACCTATTTCTTTCTGAGCGAGTTCTGATTTCTCTTATTTTATTATGATGATCCTTTCGCCCCATGTATGTAGGCGTCAACAAAGTTTTTTACCATACGGAGGAGAAAGTTGGTGATTGAAATTTCGTGAGAAGGTCCTGCCGCAACGATAAACGCCTTTGTTTTAATGATGTCCATTCCAAATCGTGTATCGTGTCAGTGTCACGCTCTCCCCTACTTCTCATAATACAAAATGTACTGCCCTTGTTTGAACTGTTCCGGTGTATTCTGTTAATCCTGTCTGATGAGGATTCCACACTGCGCAGCAGTACTCCAACAGAGGACGGGAAAGCGTAGTGCAGGCAGTCTCCTTAGTTGATCTGTTACATCTTGTAAGAGTTCTGCTGAGAAAACGCAGCCTTTGGTTCACCTTTCCCACAACATTTTCTGTGTCTCCTTTCCAAATTAAGTTTTTTGTAATTGTAATTCTTAGGTATTTAGTTGAATCTACAGCCTTTTCATAGATTGATTTATCGTATAACTGAAGATTAAGAGATTTCTTATAGCAGCAATGTGGGTGATCTCAAACTTTTCATTATGATCTGTGATCTGTGTAAATTGTTTTCTCTCTTCCGTGAATTAGAGCATTTTCGAATATGATGTAACTGTCAGAATCAGTCTGAAAAGCTTGAAAGAGTATTTCAGCGTAGCTTGTATTGAGAAATAATTGTCGAAGAAAAAATAAAATTCGTTAACGTTTGGCCGTTTCCGAGTTACTTAGCACTAAAGTCAGGCAATCAGGAAGTCGCGAGCGCAAATTCAAGAGGCCTGCCACCGACGGTTTCGTCAAACGTGTGCTTGGTTTGGTTTCCTAAACCCGAACAAGAGAATTATACATAAATTGGACGTGGAACGGTAATATGGATCGAAAGGGAATAGAAGTCTGAGCCGTCTGGTATGCTGTCAACTATGCCTTGAGATACGTGACGTGTCTGATAGCCCGCTAGAATTTACGTGCAAAACTGCTTGATTGGCTAACTTCAACGCTTCTTTCAATTATGAATCTTTTAAATTGTAAAGAACAGAAAATGTTGTAGGGAAGGCGAACCGAAGACAGTGTTTTAATGGCTAAACGCATATTCGAAAGAGACTGCCTACACTAGGCTTGTCCATACTGTTTTGGAGAACTGCTGCGCAGTGAGGGTCCTAACCAGATAAAATTAACGGAGTTAACGGAGAACAAAGAAGAACAGAACATTTTGTGTTATCGCGAAAAAGGGGAGAGAGTGTCACTGACATGATACAGGATTTGGGATGGACGTCATTAAAACAAAGGCGTTTTTCGTTGCGACGGAACCTTTTCATGAAATATTAGTCAACAAATTTCCCTTCCGAAGGCAAATATATTTCCTCGACGCCGACGTACATAGGGAGAAACGATCATCGTGACAAAATAAGGGAAATTACAGCTCACACGAAAAGTTAATAGGTGTTCTTTGTTTCTGTGCGCTTTTAGATATTGCACGAATAGAGAATTATTGTGGAAATGGTTCGATGAACCGTTTGCTAGGCACTTTGCAGATTGTCCATGTAGATATAGAATTAACTCGGAAACGGTGCAACGTTTCAAATTCTTTTATTTTATTTTTCAGCACAGCCTTGCTGCAACACCCTTACAAGCTTCACAGACTGCTTCTGATTACCATGTATATACATGTGGGAAACGGTCGATTTCAGTTGCAGAGCACCCAGCCATAACATGTGAACACTATTCTCAGCAAATATCACACTGTCCTCTGACACTTGTTAGCAAGTTAGTGAATCTAAGCTGTATTCGTTCGATTGCATAGATTACTGGAAAAGCCACTGTCCTCCCCCTGGGATGTACCAGTATGACTACATGTCTCAAATCAAAGAGTACATGGGTGACTTTTTCAAGTCTGGTTAACCTCATGTTGTTCTTGAATTTCATATATAACTCTACTGGATATTTCGTGCAGTTACTAGACGCCTTCGCGTTTGGCAAATTGTAGCCACAAGCAGTCGTATCACATTCGTCATTTCCAACGTTATTTAAATTGAGGCTTACTTTTGAATCGCTGTTTTCTTCTCTGTTCGTGTCTGAGGTACAGTGTTCACTGTCTTCTTGTGCATGATAGGGAATATAAGAATGTGCCCAGCATATGTAAACAGATTTGCTATTGTGTACCATGTTTGTATGATGTAACAAGTATTTGTGAGCAATTTGTATAATGACATAGCCTTTTGGAAAAGGTGCTGTATGTTGTTAAATATTTTGGCGATGGTAGACGTTTATAATGTGCTGAGTTTTATCCTCTTGACATCTTTTGCGTGAGATAAAATGAACGTGTTTTACAATAAAAAAGATGTAAAGACCCGTATATGGTAGCCATGACTGTTAAAACCGATTGTCTGAAGTAAAGAAATTTTTTATGCGATCTAGACTTTTGATTGGTTTTTAATAAATAAAAGTGACTCGGAAAATATTTGATGCATCACAAGATAGGCAAAAAACTCACACCATCTAGCATGGATGCAGATAATGCGAGTCACTTTGTGTATCTTATGGTGCGTGATATATTTTCTGGTGCCTGTTCTCTTGCGAACCTTGAGCCTTATGTGATGACCTGTTGATGCACGCCCTTTTTATGTGTTGTTTTCCCTGCAGTAAAACACGGGATTGTTCGTCTACTGTCACACAGATTTCTTCTTGCTCTCTTCGAAACTTGTCTTTTGCGACTTGCCGAATCACGTTTGACGCCAAAAGCTCTTTTGCAGAAATAGAACTGTGGTAGTCGAATTGGTGACTCTCGGCTGCACATGTATTTTAGATGTCTTAACACTTTCCTCCATGCTTTGAATCTCATGCAGTGTAGAGGGATTTGTCCGATCTCCGAACGTGCACGTCTCTTCAGTCTTTATGACTGGGTGTTTGTGTTGTCCTCATCATTTCGTCATCATTCATGCAAGTGGCGAGATTGGACTCAGCAATGGTAGGGAATTTGTATGGGCGCTGATAACCATGCATTTGAGGGCCTCAGAATCCAAACACCATCATCATCATCATCATCTTCTTCTTCGGTCTTTGTTTCTTGATTAGTGATGTTCAATTTCTGCACTTCTGTTGCATACATTCTTTACTGGCCATAATCAGATCGCTTCAATTCTCTCAGCAGGGGAATACACTCGATCCGCAAACTGCGATTAGTTGGCAATAAACCGGAACCTGGTATGTTTTCTTTAAACTCAGTGAACCGTGATTTATTAATTTCAAAGTATATTCTTAATTTTTTTTCTAGCGATTCATCAAGAACATTAACACATTTAATCACACTATGTAAGCGTGGAAGTAATTGCCAGGGAGTAACTGATGAAATCAAAATGAAATTGCTTTTAACAAATGGGAATGTTATTCCTAAAAGCTTTTTTTTTAATAAACAGGTTTAAAATTATAAGCAGAAAGCACCCTCTAAATATCAAGTTACAATTTATTCATAGGCAGAAAGAAACAAATTTTTGTGTGTATGAGCTTTCGGGTTGAGAACTTTGTCGCTGCCTTTTGACACGGCCTTAGTCACGACCACCCACAACAACCTCTGAAAGGCTACACAGGTGCAAATCTGCAACACACCACATTACCTTAAAGTAAAATTTTTAACAATTCACACAAGCACACAAACTATGCGCCCTGTAGGAGGGATGGAAATGGTACAAAACACTAAAATTAAAAGATTAACTTGCCACTGAAGGTGAAACTTGATTTTAGCTTCTAAGGAAAGTCTTACGGCGGAAGGGTGGCAACTTTATATACTAAAATGATCATTTAAATAAAAGCCCATGAAATGAAATCTTACACAAAATTCTACAGGGTTGGCCAAACAAGTTACGATGCTCTACAGCACACAGATATCGCCTCTCAAGATGATAGGCAAGATCAAAACATGTTTCAGGAATTAGGTCGTTACACCCCAAGCAATAAATTCGTTAACACACTAAATCCGACAAACATAACAGAGGCAGCTCCGAACGACAGACAGACACTAATTGCCAAACAAATGCGGACGAGAGACAGAATAGGAAGCTGTAAGAGTAAATCACACAACACATCACCAATCACTTAACTTCTCATAAACTGCGATTTCTCGAGAAGACCTGGCGCAGCACCCCCAAATTGCTCTCCTGAACCGCCCGCTGCCAGCCGCTTCAACGGACACAGGAAGGCGTGCCAATCTCCCATCTTTCCTGGTCCGCACCAACCGACCGACTGCCAACTGCACCATCCGCGACTGCTGCTCCGTCGCAACTGCTCTGCTGGTGCGTCTCCGACTCACTTCCAAGCACATGACGACGGACATACTGGCTCAGACCCAACCATGCAGCGGAAACACGCCCACAGGCAAAACGACATCCCTGCACCAGGAAAGGATCGAGCCAAACTCCACAAGATGGTAAGTGAAGGGGCCCAGAAGCGCGCGGAGAACCAGTTACACCACGGCGTCGCAGCTCGCACCAGCCAGACCGATGTCGTGGGTTGACTCCTGTTGCTCTCGTGTCGACCGCGAAGCCGCTCCCCTCGCTATACGGCGCGGCCCACTGGACTCACGTGGCGACCTCACATGCACCGACTCTCAAGACGGACAAGTCATCTTGTGCACGACCGACCAACCGATCGATCCAACCGCGAATGACCATTGCCTGAGCAAACTCGAGCAGACTGGCGGCCTAATGCGCAGACTCAGATGCGGGAATTAAACCCCGACCGAGCGACCAATCACTGAGTTCTCTTACTGGCGGAGTGGAAAGACTCTCATTCTGACGGCCTTAAAGGTTGATCCGAACTAAAGACATACTAGCACTCCGGACGACAGACAGACGCTAACTCCCTAACAAATGCGGACGAGAGACAGACTAGCAAACTGGGGACGAGAGCTCATAGCCCACTGGCGAGCTCATAGCGCCCCTTAAATCCACGTGAACAGGCAACCTTTCCCCTTTCCCACCAGAGTGAGACACTAAAGCTGCGATTCCCACAGTGGCGCCACCGCCAGAAACGGAGGGCGACTGCTTCACACTAGGCACTGCGGCGCGCTCTTCAAAACTGCAATTTTTACCACGGCTCACTCAAGAATCTCATTACACTTCACATTTGAATCACTGACCTGCGTCCGTAAAAGCTTCCATCTTGAACTTTCTTCCAAGTCGAAATTACAGTCTAACTCACTCTTTTACCAGGTTGTTGATAAAAATGCTTTATTAACATTCTCATAGATTACGAGTTTGTGTTAAGGTCAGTGAAATGCTTGGAGAGCGTATTTATCTTTAGTTTCGAAGACTCTACTCCACCAATTCAATGTTAATTGGAGTACATAAATTGGTTCACTGCAGAAATCCCAAGAGTCTATGTGAAAAGCTGATGATATTAATTAATTTACACCAACACATAGTTTGCATTTTGTGTTAATGTTTATATCGTTCGACAACATTCGTACGATGCGCAGCTGAAAGAAACTGACCTTACATATCACGTACTCGAACTAACTAAAAACAACTGCCACTGTGTTGGCACCCTTCCGCCACTCTACTGCCACTCCCGAGCTCTTAGGTTCACTAGTCACATGGTTTCTCAACAACACAAGTTCTTTGAAGGTATTGTTCACGAAGTCAAATTAATTGGGTTACAGTTCAAACCGGATTTTTTCGTAAGAAATTACAGCCAAAGTTTTGAAGATAATAAATGGCTTATTAAAGCTAACGTGAATTTATAAACCAGATTTTCAAATTTGGTCTCGAAAAGCTGCTTGAGAATTGTGACTAACAATACTTGATACAAAATGATTACTACCTCGTTAATCACAAAGGAATTTTTATGCAAACATATTTTGGAGTACTTCGCATAATGCGGAAATAGATTTGTAGCTTCAAATTTTACGCAACAATCTCGTTTTCAACAAATGATCGAATTAATAATTTGTTTATGACAGTTCTAGAACTCGCAATTACAGAATTAATTACAATCAATCTGATTTGAGTTTTTATAGATACATAATTTTTTGAGAATGAACGTTCCTTTCAGTGAATCAGTTAGCCAGAAGTCTACCCAAAACGTTAATTTTCACGTTTTATGAAATAACCACATTTTGAAATTTAATGTCCCATTTACTGACTGAACTGATTTTAACACTAACGTTTAAACGTGATTATTCTCTGATAGTTACACAAAGAAAAGAATTAGTTTTTCTGTAAATTTCGTAAAATTGCTGATTACAGTAATGTACTTTTCCAATAACTAAAAGTTCCTGTTAATGGTATTTAAATGAGTTGTAGTTGAAAAAAAGGATGTGTTGCATTTTATATATCTCGTGCACAATGTAAGCTGATACAATATAGAGCATCAAGTATGGTATTTTAACATTTGATGTATTGATAAATGTGTATCATATAATAGATAAAACTGTGATACCGAATACTTCATACAAAGATCTACATAGTATGTCCTACAACAGCAGGTGTCCCCATCTATTAGCGGCGTTTCGGAATTTTCATCTCTTCTATCAGGTTACGGAATTTAATCCACGAAGGGTATTATTAAATCCTTGAAAGCTCTTGTTAACTTGCATATGGAACCACATTTTTACACTTCTTATTTTTTCAGAGATATGAATGAAGAAGTACCTCTTTCGGCCCTCGTTTTATTCTTTGGTGATTCGTTCGGTTCCCCACGCAAAGTGTGTGAAATTTAGAAAACAGTGTCGACGGCTCTTTGGAGAGTCAGGAGCGAGATGTACCGGCGGCTCAGTAATCCAATTAGCGAGCGGCTGCGCCTTCCGGGAAGCGCTGCTGAGAGCGCCCACCTGTTGATAGCCGTAAATAAGCTCTCCAAACGGTTGTTAATTATTTGTCGCGCGAACCGCGACACGCCACTGGGGCGTCACTTCGTCGTGTATGGCTTTAGAAATAGATTGATTTTATCGTTAGGAAAACAAATATGTTACTTCAGAAATGTCGCCGGAATTCTCGTCAATATTTCTGCAAGTACAATATTTACCAGTTGCTATGCTCCACTGAGTTATATCCTTGTATGGATCAGTTTTCTCCTAGAAATGACCGTGGTTGGAGATCGGATTCGTAATTATAATGGCGTGCAGTAAGACCTTAGTATTGATTTAACTCATCGCACTGTGCACTGCTGAGCTGAGCTCTTACCACACAATCTTTAATTTTGAATAACTGCGACCGACATAGTAGCTTCACAAGCAAACAAAGGGGAGAAGAGCACACTTTGAAATATCTACATACACTGCAAGTCGACAATATGGATCCTACACAATTATTGCTTTCGTTACCGCAGTAAAAGGCACTTTCATCGGTACAAAACAAATATATTTTAAACTTGAGACACTTTTATGTGAAATAACACTGAAATATTGAGTGAAAATATCCTACTACTCACTGAAGATACATAGCTACTGTGGTTGTGTTATTTGTAATTTTTGTTACTAATAAACATCTTTCTTTAACATTATTTTTACACAGAATTGACCACTGACTGAAAATCAGATTTTACACAGACGTTTCCTAATAATTTTCAACGTAAAGATTTTTTGAACTGATAGTACTTCAATTCTATGTAACAAAACACTTTCCTCCACTTTTGTTGAAACATAAATGTAGTTTGTCACACGCCATGAATCAAGAAAATCGTATGGTCTGAACACCACAGTAACAACCTTTTTTGTAGTAATGACTATGTGCACGATACCTTTCGTTGTCTTCTTCCGCAACTGCTTTTATTAGGGTTATCAATGTAATAAAATAGCCGGTACTTCGTACACAATCTGACACTTTCTCAATATAGCAATAATAATTTTAAGTACTTTATATAGGGCTACTTATAGCCAGTATATGACTGAAAATGTTGTTGATTAAATATCACACAATGTGAAAAGAACACACTTAACATATACTAAAATAACAACATCGTAATAAAGCTTCTTGCTTTTAAACACTTAACTTGTACAACAGTACGACGAATCATGACTTTTACAATGCGTCCATCACTATGAAAAATAGAATATACAGAACTTCACCATAGAAATAAATACCTCGTATCTTTTGTGGTTTCCAGCAATGTATTGCAGCTTCTGACGAGAGTCTACTACCGATGGATGGTTTAGCAGCTTTTACACAGTGGCTTACAAATCGTAATTTACATCGTAATATTGGGCCAGTACAGTGGGTAACGCTACAGCACAATGTCTGCCTCCTTCACAGCAAACAACGACTTTCCACTGGCCCTCGTAATAACATAGCCACTTCCTCTTGGCTAGTGGTGCTTAATACTGTAGAATTTTGTGTAGCAATAATTTCCTGTCTATCTGAGGCCATTTAACAGTGATTGTGTTTATTTTAATCAACATACAACACAGTGTGTGTGCATCGCACCACACACTGCTTCACAAAAAGAAATGTTTTGGAACTTTCTACTCCAACGTTTCTCCCACCTTACCCTTCTACGGGGAGCTCCCTTTAGATTTTAACTTAAGCCTAAAGCCATGACTCGCTACAGCTTCATTGAACAAGGTTCATAATACTTTTAAAATTGACATCTACTTAACAAGATATTGAGCCATGTGCAGCTTGTGTTCGTGCCATTTATTGCTTGACATCTTTGCGGTGTTGCTGTCCTATTTCTTATTCGACGTACTTGCGTCACTAAGTTGCTGGCTTGCCTGTCCATGAGTGGCAGCAGCAGTGCTTGTTGATAAAAGCACTGTCCTAATAACTTTGGAGCGACCGCTAGTATTTCCAGGTCGTCATGTGTAGGGGTTTGAGTTGGGACAGAGCAACAGTGAGGTCCAGACAGCCATGACTCACCCGACTGTTGCTGACACACATCAGTGGGAACGACCTTGGTTGGTCGTTTGGACGGTCGTCTCATCAGACGACGTGTATTTGGTCGTTGACTGTGAAACGTCCCCTTTGAAAAATTGTACAAGACTGTGCTTAAACTGACACACAATATTTTTGGCGCAACGCAATCTGAATTTCAGTAATCCCTACAAAAGAATGGCCCTGACTAACATTAACCTATACGTTTCACAAATCACTTACCTCACAAAAATCTTCTTTACTCGAACTACTGCAAAACAGCGAGCGCCACTACTGCCAGCTAAATAAAAGATTCTAACTACGGAAGGCACTAACTACTGATAGGCATAGTTAGCAAATGAAAGATTTTAATAGAGAACAAAAAATGTATTTACCTTAATAGTCATAATATATATAGCAGTTCATGACATCCATTCTTACAAATCTACTGTTTCTGATGGACACACCTCCAGATTATCCATTCTCAAAAATCCGTCATCTCACTTCCCCACATCCACCACTGCTGGCGGCTCACCTCCAACTGCACAAAGCTACGCACTGTTAACATCCAGCTGCCCCACACTACAATGGCAGACAACAATGCAAACTAGCCACAGACTGCACACAGCACAGTCAGTAATTTTCATACAGAGCGCTATGTGGCGTTACCAATAAGAAAACCTAAACAGCCTACTTACATAGCCCCCATGCACCCCACAAAAAATTATACAAATTGTTTTGGGCACTGGCCAATACATATTTGTTAAAAAAATTTTCACAATTACAATAACAAAGAAATCATATGCACACACTTATTGATACAATGTTGGTCAAAAGATAAAATTTTCTCACAGTCCATAAAGATAGTACTGATCGTTCATCACAGTAAAATAGCAGTGTTTTTCTCAAAGTCTGAGCAGTAAAAGAAAATGCACACCGAAGTAGTGGATTTCCATGCAGTCTTGAAGAAGTAGTGTTGTCTTTCCAACGGAAAGATAGTGCTGACTCTCAACATGCAGACAGGTAATGGGCCACAACAAAGCAAACCCACCGCAGAGTTTGAAGAATATTGGTAGGTAGGTCATCACAGAGTAGACCCACTGTAGTCCTGGTAGAAATTACAGTATTGGTGGGCCACCAGAGGTGCAGACCCAGTGCAGTACTTGTAGAAATTATGGTATTGGTGGGCCATCAAAGATGCAGACCCACTGTAGTCCTTGTAGAGACGCCCAGCAGCCATCTGTTGCGACTGTGCAGGTGCACAATCACCATCGAAGAGTCTTGCGGACAATATAGCAAGTCCATCATGGAAGGAGAGACAGCATTGGTCATATATTTTTGTTTATTATCGCAAAATCGATTTTCGGTCACTTAGTGACCATCTTCAGTGCTGTAATATATAACTTAAATTAGTAAGCCCTGGTGTCAATAAGCTTACGGCGATCACATAGACTGAGTCAGCTTATTGACACCAGTGCTTACTAATTTAAGTTATATATTACAGAACTGAAGATAGTCACTAAGTGACCGAAAATCGATTTTGCGATAATAAACAAAAATATACGACCAATGCTGTCTCTCCTTCCAAGTATACCCATTATCTGGTCGTAGTGCACAAGACACTATGGAGTCGCCAATCAAGCAAGTCCATCAACCACCACTTGTGCACTCACAAAGTTTTTGGAATTGTCCTTAGAAGTCTTGCAGACAATATAGCAAGTCCATAAACCACCACTTGTGCGCTCACAAAGCTTTTGGAATTGTCCTTAGAACCAGCAATGCTGTTAACCACTCCCCTAGTGAATTATTAACACACGTCCAAACACTAACAGTCCCAACTTCTAACATATTTTGCATATACTATGACCATCGGAAATTTGATGAACTGGTGTCAATTACAATTTTATAACATGAGAATACAATAACAAAGGTACAAAATACATTATTAAAGAACATAACAATACAGATAAATTTGTAGTAGTACAGGCTTTACAAAAGAATAGAAATAAACAGATACATCAGTGTTACAGGAATTATGACGTAAGTGAATATATAAAATAATGAGAATAGTTTTCGAAACATTAATTTCACACATGAGCATTAAGCGAGAACAGAATAAATAATGTCTAAACATTTTTACAAGGAAAATAACATAGTATTTCAAAAATTCTACAACATAAATCTTATTAGCTAAACACATAAAGACAGGAAGAACACAAATACACAAGTGTACACAAACACATAGCGGAATAACAGAAAGGGAAACGACAGAGTTTGTTTTCAGTGCAACCTTTGGTACTGCAGACCAACCAAAACTTCATTCCGTAGATCTTTCGTCTTATTTCAACATTTGTTTCCACCAAAAAATCCAATCCAAGCTTGCGTTCTGTATTTATATGTTCACATATTTCTTACCTCATTATTTATTTTCCATTATCTCACCTCATCATTTATTTCCAAGAGAATCCTACCTAAACCTGTTGTCCCTAAACTCTACTTTTTTGTTCATATCCTCTTTCAAAATACGTTTTGGCCAAACCATTTTCTTATAGCTTCTCAATGCATTTCTTCCAATTCATCACAAATTTTTCTCTTATATAGCCTACCCCATCTTAAGCTAAATTAAATCTACTGAGCTCAGGTGCTAAACTAAGGAATGAGACAATGCAGCAGCACAAAACAATTAACACAAACAGCAATGACAAAAAATGCAAATTGGCAAAGCAAACAGCAATGTTACAACTAATATAAAGCAATGAGAAGCAAACAAGAAAAATAAATCCGTAGTAAAACTGGTAACAGAGTAATACAAAGTCAAATTTCGTAACACTATGCCTGGCAAACAGCAGCAGCAAATGCTATAACTTATACCTAAACATGAGAAAGCTCAAGCAGAAAAAATATTACACTAAAAACAACAATGCAGATAAGGGAAATGTATATTCACATCTTAATGTCTATGTAATTAAAGTGGTGCACCACGAATTATTCTACAAAAGAAATTACCAAGTATTTGAAAAGAAAATTCTGTATGCAATTTCTGTGAAGGGAAATGTCTTTTTGTGCTCCTTCGTTTTTTTTTTGTTTTTTTTACATAGATCATAAAGTTATTATTTATTGGATCTGTAGGCATAAAATATTTATATTAGTACATCTATAAATTTTATTGTAACCAATACTGCAGTGCAGCTAGAAACTAGATATACAAAATAGGCAAAGCAAGGCGTGAAACGTCATTGACTAGCCATATGGCGTTTCATAATGCACTAAACAATCTTTCAACTAGCAAGACAATAGACGTGAAATGTTTCTCATCATTTCATTTCAGTAAATATCATAAATTAAAAGTTCCACAGTGTAATCATATGTTTTCAAGTTAGGGCGTGTCGTATTTGTGATGCTTTCTACAAAGAAATGTCAATAGCGAGGATAATGGCCTCTTTTTTTTTCACCTGTGCCTCTGAAAGGCACACACTAAAGGCTTTTTTCCAGGCGACTGTCGTGCAGCTGGGTGCTTACAGTGACCTACCTTCCTTACCGAAATATTTACAACATCAGTTTCCGCTACAGTGACAGTTTGATAGAAATAAAATTTAACAGGTCGAAATATTTGCGTTACAAATCTGTAGAAACAAAATCCTATAAATATAACAGTGTCCAACAAATTTTCGCCGACATTGTGATACATTCACGCATTTACACACATTTCATAACTCTTAAAGTACGATTCTTGGTTTCCAACATCCTTTTTCACAAGGAAGAGTCCCTAACCTCTACTCATTATTCCTTACCTTATTACACATATGAATATTCGTTGACACTTTTTCAATATTTCATCATAACAGATACGTAGCATAATCAAATTCCTCATATAGCATCAGCTTATTGATCATAAACGTACCTCAGCAGCATAATACACATCATCATCGTAATAATAACATCATAACACCTCAGTCCAATTTCAAAATCGTCGTAGCCTCCTCCAATAATATCAAAACGTAAAGAAAATTCTCTGCTCATTTCAATAGTGTCATCTACCTCAAACGTACTTTAAAAATCATGATCCCATACGACATATCATTCAAAGCTCTCATGATATCACACTGTGTCTGAAAAAATATGAACAGTTCACAAAGTACAGACAAAATACAGTTTCATAAGTGTGAAATTATCCAACTGTGTAATTGCGTAAACGTGCATCACTGGCATAAAAAAATTTTTGTTTCTCTGTTAAATAATCAGATAGCTGTGTAATTCTGTGTTGGAGAAATATGGTACCAATGTGTAAAGTTGTATAAGCAAATACCATATTAGCTAGGGCTCCTTGTGCTTGCCATACACATGGTACACAAAGTAAGCGTGTACCCCCCTGAGGATAAATGTAATTATACCCTCAGGTGTTACAGATTAAAGCAATGGAATGAAATGTATCATGGAAAACTTTCTTTGTAATTCAAAAATCTTGAAAAATAAATGGTTTAAGTACAAAATTAATCACTGAAATGCGTGTCCTGTAGCGCTAAATGGGCGTCTTGCTGTAAGATAATTCTGTGGAAGTGTCGTAGTTATTGTCCTCTGTAAGCAAAGTTCTGCTGAAGTCAATATGCTCACCTCCTCATAAACAAAAGTGAAATGCTTTGCATATAGATATCGTAGTTATTACGTACCTTACCGTGATCAAGAAAGTACTATAATGTAACGTATTGATGTGTTACGAAAAAGGCTGTCTCGTTGTAGCTATACCACAAAAGTTACTACTAAAACATGTTTTACTTTAAAGAATAGCACAGAAAAACTGTGCAGATATAAAACAGACACAGCGCAAAAGCAATAATATAAATTGTGTCACTCATTAGTAGTGTCGTGATATAATCGTGTAGCTGTCACATAAACTAACCACTGTGTCATCTGATATCTGTTAGAAAGTACTTTAAATCCAGAATGTATTTTCAAATAAACCAAAATGTTTCATTAAAATCTCATTAGCAGTACTGGTACATGTTCTAAGTATGTGAGCCTTATCGTCATTACGTAATCGTGCCACTAACAAGCAAGAATATACACATACAATAACACTGTGTCGTCTGTTCACTATAACAATGCATTCGTAATTACTGTCTAAATATGTTCCCTAAGTTCTAGACTGGATAGCTTATTTTAAAACATAGTTACATGTTAACAGTTTCTAAGTGTGACAAAGAGTACTAGTAACGTGAAGTGAAAAATTTTATAGTAAAGACTAAATTAAAAAGCAGACTATCTTTCAATAAACGGTTTTACATGTGAAATGTGGTGCAATCCTTTACTTTTCCTAGTACGCAGAGTTTCAACTTGAACGCAATTATCATGCGGTATACGTCGGTAAAGAATACTGGAATTTTTCTCAAGGTTAGCGTCTATGTTATTTTTCTCTGACCCAGCCAGCGCACACGGCTGCCTGCGGTGCGAGTCATTGTTTGTCTCTTTGTTGGCGTGCGTCGTTATTAGGATTTGGAGACCTAACTTCTACAAATTCACCTTGTCGAGAGGGCCCTGCCCTGTTTGAATCCCGCCAGCTCTGATGAAATTCAGGTCTGTCGTTACGATTATATCGTCTGTCGTCATGTCGGTAATTTCTATAATTTCTTTCTTGTCGGTTAAGTGGTGGAGAATTCTTCCCTGAATTAACACTGCACCGTGGACCATCACGTCTGAAGTTATTCTGTCTCCTGTGATAAAAATAGCTCTGGTTGCCATATTGTCTGTTTCTATGGTTGTCTCTGTTATATTCATTACTACGGAAATGCGATCTTTCTCTGTAACTATCACTGTGCCAGTGGTTATCATATGGGTGGTGTCTGTTTTGGTCACGATTTACGTTGAAAGAATAGCCTTGTCGTGTCCAATTATTATTTCTGTCATCTCGGAATTGTGACGGATGTGACCTGTAATTGTTTTGTTCCTGTTTTTGCGTTCCGCGATTGTCAGTGTCAATTTATAATTTTTGTAAGAGTCCCTGAAAAGCTTCAATGTCGTCTTTGCAACGTCCTGCCAAAATAATATGTCGTAAATGTTCAGGTAATTTGATTAAGCAAATGCGGATGAGTTCTGAGGGGCTGTATGGGTTTGACAGGTACTGATTCTTGTGCAACATGTCTTCAAAATATTTCACAAGACTGGAAAATTCAGATTGTTCGAAATGTTTCATCATTATGATGCTATGTTTTACTCGGTCTTGTGTAGCTTGAGACCAATATGCTGAGAGGAAGGCATGATAAAATTCTCCTTCACTGTGGCAATCGTGAATGACCGATCGCAATCTTACAGCTGGTTCATTCTCTAAATAGCCACACATAAATTCTAATCTGTGCTCTAATGACCAGTTGGTGGGGGGGGGGGGGGAAGCCACGCTTGTGGATGAATGTCGTTGCCAGAATTCTTAAATGTTTTGAATTTGCGTGTATTAATGACCAGCTTAGCCGGCCGGTGTGGCCGTGCGGTTCTAAGCGCGTCAGTTTGGAACCGCGTGACTGCTACGGTCGCAAGTTCGAATCCTGCCTCAGGCATGGATGTGTGTGATGTCCTTATGTTAGTTAGGTTTAAGTAGTTAAGTAGTTCTAAGTTCTAGGGGACTGATGACCTCAGTAGTTAAGTCCCATAGTGCTCAGAGCCATTTGAACAGCTTATAGTCAAAATCATCGTGTCGGCGAGTCGCATGTCGGTCATTGTTGCGTCGTTTCGGCAGTTCCATTTCAAAATTCGGTGCACCTTGCCAATTTCTTTCATAATTTCCGAAATGCGCTGTGTTATTATTTCGCGGCTTTTCCGTATTTCTAAGTCCCTCATCCCATGTTGGAGCGCGAGTGTCCTCTGAAATACGTAATTCTTGTATTACCTGTGTCAGCTGATCTTGTACTTCCCGGATTTGTCTTTGGTGTTGTGTATTAATTTGATTCTGATTTTGTTTGAATTTCCTAATTTGTTCATACTCTTCTGTGTCATTAAAGACTACCGGTCTTGCGTCATTCAGATTATCATCTACCTTCGTAGATAAATTATTTAGCTGATCCGAAAGTTCGACTACTTTCTCTGATAGTGAACTAATTTCCTTCATGTGTCTTTCTGAACCAATTTTCAGAGTATCTACTGTGTCCTTTAAGTTTTCCTGAGTTTTTGCAAGTTGCGTAACCGCATCAGTAGATGCAACTGAGTCAATTTTAGCTTGCAAGGCCTCATGATTTTCATGAACAATAGTTTGCAGTTCTTTTATGGCTGCTTCGTGATTCTGTAATGCATTTTCATGCCGCGAAAACATAGGTTGAAAATGCTCACAAATTTGTCTTTTTACGTCATTACAGACTTTTTGACATTTCGATTCAATGTTATGTAACTCCGTAGTAATATCTTCACGTGTTTGTTCAAGTGTGGTGTCTAACTTTTGAAGCTTTTGCTGTGTTTGTCTCTGATTTTGTTCCATTTTGTCTAACTGTTGCTGTGTTTGTCTCTGGTGTTGTTCCATTGTGTCTAACTTTTGAAGATTTTGTTCCATTGTGTCTAACTTTTGAAGATTTTGTTCCATTGTGTCTAACTGTTGCTGTGTTTGTCTCTGATTTTGTTTCATTTGCTGCATTAATTTCAATAATAATGTATTAGTGTCTGGAATCTGTTCGTCTATGCTTTTCGGCAGTGTATTTGCACCGGCAACATTTACATTTAGACGAGCAGAAAATGTGTCTTGACTTATTTGAGAAAACGGTGAGGACCCAAAACCTGAGTTGCAATATTGTGTTCTGTCATTTCGGATTCCTGAAGCGAGCTGTTGCCGACCGATCGATCGATAATGCTTCCCTGTTCACTACTTGTTTCACTGTCTACACCATTATTTGCCGTCCGCTCCATTTCCCTATGCACAATTACCAAATTACTAGTTTAAACATTAGTTAATTCATTACACGGTGACGCTAACACACTGCTTTCGTCTTCACTGTCATTTCTCAGTTTACTTTGGAGCCTAGTATTACGTTTTTGACACGCCATTATTGTCACAATATTTCACACGACAACACAGAAAAGCACAATTTGAAGAGGAAAATGAGAGAACACATTAACATAGCACTGAAACTAACATCTAGTTAATTGCAAGCGCAGCTGCGAAATACTTGGTGCAAATCTACATGCATGCCACAAGTGTTTTACTGTACAACAATGAAAAACTACAACTACAAAGGAAATTCTCTCTATAATTAAGCGCTAGCAATAAACAATAGCTACACTAATTACACAAACTACAAGAAAAAATCAGAAGATTCCAGTGAGGTATCCTCGGCTAAGGGTCGACATATGAAACGTCCCCTTAGAAAAATTGTACAAGACTGTGCTTAAACTGACACACAATATTTTTGGCGCAACGCAATCTGACTTTCAGTAATCCCTACAAAAGAATGGCCCTGACTAACATTAACCTATATGTTTCACAAATCACTTACCTCACAAGAATCTTCGTTACTCGAACTACTGCAAAACAGCGAGCGCCACTACTGCCAGCTAAATAAAAGATTCAAACTACGGAAGGCACTAACTACTGATAGGCATAGTTAGCAAATGAAAGATTTTAATAGAGAACAAAAAAATGTATTTACCTTAATAGTCATAATATATATAGCAGTTCATGGCATCCATTCTTACAAATCTACTGTTTCTGATGGACACACCTCCAGATTATCCATTCTCAAAAATCCGTCATCTCACTTCCCCACATCCACCACTGCTGGCGGCTCACCTCCAACTGCACAACGCTACGCACTGTTAACATCCAGCTGCCCCACACTACAATGGCAGACAACAATGCAAACTAGCCACAGACTGCACACAGCACAGCCAGTGATTTTCATACAGAGCGCTACTTGGCGTTACCAATAAGAAAACCTAAACAGCCTACTAACAACTGTTTCAGGGTTCTCCATGTGTGTCTACTTGTGATTCGTCCTTGTTGTTCCACAGTCACTGGTTATAGTATTGTGGAAGTGTTTCGTGGAACCGTGCGTAGCTTGCGTGGTTTTGAGTGAGCAGCTATTTAAATGCTGTCTGCGTGCTGCAGGCAGTCGGCCAGTTGGGACAGAGCAGGGAGGAAGTCTCCGCTGTGCACAGTCAGGCCAGGACTGCTGGTGTCATGCACGTGTGGTCGGATCGTGAGGTGCTATCTGTGAGAGCTACAAAGTTCACTGCCCACCGAACCTGGACACTGAAGTTGAGTGATCAGTTAACCAGTTATGAAACCTCAACTGCTGTGACATCTCTTCGTTCATTGCTAGTTGTTGCATCCTGGGCAGTTCAGGCTAGCAGCAACGTATAGTGTGTTGGAGTCGGCAAAATTTTGCAGTCATCTTCCTGTATGGTCTTTACCTATTAAATTGGTTGTTATTTATCAGTGAAGTACACCAACGGTATTTTCTGCCTTGTGGCCATTAACGCCCTAGTTACCTGCCCTGGTCGTTAGCGTAGTTTTCCGGCAGTGTGTTTTTCCTCGCCGTGTTGATGCAGTCCATGCATGCCGTGTAGTTAAACAGCCTTTTAGTTGTTTGTTTATATTTTTTTCTTAAGGGTGGTTATTGTGCCTTGGCTATTCTTAGACGCCTATTCGGAAGACGTAGTTGGTATCTTCGTCCTTGGCTCATTTTTTCCGTTGTCATACCATTGGTCGGGTGAAAGGGAATTGATGATGTTGTTGGTCAGTCCTTGAGCCATCCCTTCAGCTGTCTTAAATTAAGGTAGAAGATTGATTGGTTTAATAACTAAAATTTTGAAAGTTTGTTCTATCTGAAATTCCTGTTATCCAGGCCCTAAGTCTGAGCTGTTCAATGTCCAATGTGTGGCCTTCAGCTGAGCTTTCAAGAGAAATATGTTTAAGATAAGGCCTTCAGCCGTCTTAAATTAAAATTTTGAAAATTGATTTGTTTAAAACTAAACTTTTTTAAAAAAAATTTGCTCTATCTGAAATTCTTGTTATCCAGGCCCTAAACTCTGAGTTGTTCAATGTCTTGTGTGTGGCCTTCAGCCGAGCATTTACGTGAAATATCTTTTTGAGTAAGGCCATCAGCCTTGTCTATTCTTTAGTTTTTATATCTTGTATTTAGGCCTTCAGCCGTTCTTGTTTTTGGTGTGGTTTTGCGCCTTCATCCCAGGAGGTATTGCAAGTAGGCCTTCAACCGTATTATTTTAATTTGTTACTTTTAAGATAACGTGTAATTAAGTGGTTATTAGGAAAATAAAAGTTTGTGTGTTTTGTGCAACTGACAGTAACTGATTACGGTCCCCTCCACAATCATAACCTGATCCGCTCTATCCTGTGAAACCAGATTTCAACATTGCAACCGGTGTAACCACAAAAACATTGATAGCAAGCATGCAAATGTGTTTTACGGGTTACAGGTATCAGTTTGTAGGATGGAGTTCCATGCCTGTAGCACCTAGTCTGTCAAAACAGGGACTGTTAATGCTAATTGTGGATGAAGCAGGACTTGTCGGCCGATGATGTCTCACATGTTCTCGATTGATGTCAGATTTGGTAATCAATCAGGCTAGGGCAACATGACGACGTTCCGTAGAGCATTTTGGATTACAACAGCGGTATGTGAGCGAGCGTTATCCATTTGGGAAACAACCCCTGCAACGCTGTTCATGAATGACAGCATGACAGGTCGAATCAGTAGACTGGCGAACCAATTTTTAATCAGGGTGCATGGCATAACCAGAGCTCACTTGCGTTCATACGAAATCGGATCTTACACTATAACTCCAGAAGAAGCTCCAGTGTGTCTAGCACGGCCTAAACTGGCCTCCTTCTAACCAACACACGACCATCACTGACATCGAGGCAGAACCAGCTTCATCGGAAAATACAATCGATATCCGTCCTGCCCTCCACTGAACTCTCGCTTGACATGACTGAAGTCGCAAACGGTGGTGGTTTGGTGTCGGTGGAATACACGCTACAGGGAGTCTAGCTCAGAGCTGTCCTTGAAGTAACCGATTTATAACAGTTTGCTGTGTCACTGCGATGCCAACCGCTGCTGACATTGCTGCTAAAGATGGAGTGCGACCCACCAGAACCACACGCCGTACACTATGGTCTTCCCTCTCGGTAATGCTATGAGACTGTCTGGAGCCTGGTCTTCTTGCCACTGTTCTTTCTCATAACCACCGCTCCCAGCAGTCATACATAGTGTCTACATTCATGCCAAGTCTGTCTGCAGGAGCAGAGAAGGATCATCCAGATTGTGGTAGCCCAATTATACGACCTTGTTCACACTCAGTTATTTGTTGATAATGACGACTTTAAGGCATTCTTGACTAACATCAACTCACCACGTGCAGTCGCAATTGGTAACTACCGTTCACGACAGTTACTCTGTGTATGTAAAGAAAATCTGATTTTCATCCTCGTAATGGCGCTACTAGCACCATTCTTCTCCACCTAATCCGGAATTTGTATAGACTTGATCTTTCGGACGTATAAACACGCCTAGAAGGTTTCCTTTATGTCGCACAACTCCTCCTTGGTGCTGCGATGTTGTCCGTCAGCATATACTATTTCTAACAAAGACAAGAAAGTAGATATTAAACTTAAGAGATAGAGTACATGCGGCACTGTAAGCGAAACATTAACAAATCACGAAGAGACACTACAAAGTTCTGGAGGCGATGGCTAAACTTCTGCTCTATTTTGTAAGTAGAAGGTTCCCTGTCTTTCTCTTTACTGGGGGATTGCTGTACGAAGACAGTCGAGAAAAAAAGAATGGGCGTCACTTGCCTATTTTGATACTGAAAAACCTAATGTATTACTAGCTACCAAACCGAGGCTACTCCATCCCATACATCCAATTCAGAAGGATTTCTTCAGCTCACTGAAGACTCAAAAAAAGCCCCGATAGAATTAAATGCAAAGGTGTGATAATGGGAAGTCCTGTACAAAATATAGATCAATGAGAGGATATGTCGTGAGACGTGGTGGGATTGTCAAATGATATGAGAGAAGAAATGGGACAAGAGGAAGAAGACATACGAGAGCCGGTACTGGGCTCAAACAGAAGTTTGGAACAGCTGCGATCAACTAAGGCAGAACGGATAGGTATCATCCCTTCTGAAATTCTAAAATCAATATAGCAAGTGCAAATCAGACGACTGTTCAGACTGGCGTGCGGAATGTATGAGAGCGGCGACATAGCATAAGACTTTCAAAAATATATCAGCCACACAATCATGAAGATTCAAGGGCAGATAAGTTGCACAATGAGCTGAACAGCACATGCATCCAAAATGTTGATATCAGTACGCAACTCAATTATAAAGGATCTTATTTTCGAGACACCCACTGCGACGCACTTACACTTGTCCGTAAAATGATGCAAAAGCGTAGGACCAAGCCATGTCATGCTCGGGCTCGGCAACGCTTCAAACAGTAAGGTGTCGAAACATGCTAAAAGAGAAGGCCACAGTGCATAAGTTAATGATGTCACATTGGCACCAAGTTTCACGGCAATTCGGCCACCGTAAAGTGTTACACCTCTTCTTACCCACATTTCAACATTTGTGTCGACACCTCTGCAATCGACGTCAAAACTGCGACGCCCTGCATTAACGTCATGTGGTTTCCTCAGTGCCAGGAGAGGAAAACATTTCAGACACACCGCCGCTCAGAATCGACACAAACCGGCCTTGGGTGTGACGTAATGGAGGTTAATAAAACCACCCCTTTCCCTGGCGAGCTGATTCCCACACATTTCACCATTTGACAGTGCTGGCACCTACTGGATGATTCAACCCTTCTCTAAGGACATCGTTGGCCAGCAACCGCTTTAAACGTGTTTGCGACACTGGAGGCCAGGGAGATCGCAGTTACTGTCTGATGTGTACTGCGCTGTGCTGTGATCACCGAAGAGTACAGCACCGGGACACATGACGAAAATGGCAATGGACTTTTGTAAGACGCCACAAACTGGCAACACTCTCTGTACTACCAATCTGTCTTAGTTGAACCTTTTACAAATCTACATCTTTTCCATTATTCTGACTGGTTTGAAGCGGCCCGCAAAAAATTCTTCTCCCGTGCTAAACTCTTCATCTCAGAGTAGCACTTGCAGCCTACATCCTCAATAGTTTGCCGGAGGCCGGCCGTGGTGGCCGAGCGGTTCTAGGCGCTACAGTCTGGAACCTATGATGTATCATGCAACGTAACTTGCTGTGACAGTGCGAGAGAGAGACAAAGATATTGTTTATTACTCTGTGGCAGTCAGCGCTCACATAATCATTCTTAGGATATAGAGTTTTTTGTTCTTGTTAAGAGTAATTTTAGGAGAGGAGAGCCATTCTTGTGATGTAAAAAATCGACGCCATTGCGAGTTTTTGATTCACATTGTAAAATATAAGTGCATATGGAAGGAGATCAGTTAATAGAACAATAAAATATTGTTCATTTCAATAAGGTACGTCTTATTATACACCCAGCGATATACTGCTATTGTGATTTACTAATAAACACCAGCTGAGAACAGTTCCGACGGGAGCGTTCAGTTCTAGTGAAATATTTCGATGTTTTCTTCGGAAAAGAAGTCACTTCATGGATCATTCAAATCCACAATAGTAACTGGACATTTCTCAGAACTGAAAGCAACCTGATTGCTATGCAACAGAGCCCCGAAGAATATTTCTCCGTACTTTGGTTACCACTTTCAGCTCAACACGGTATCTGCAGCATCTGGAGCAGATTTCTACAACAGCGGAAGGGTGTAATCGCTATCAGTTTCACACACCGCCCTGTGTACGCTGTATGTATTTACCCACAACAGTGAACATACAGTTACTCACACACATAGAAAGACAATACTAGGTGGTGTGGGGAACCATTTCAGTATAAAGGCCCTGTAGAGCTAAAATAGTAATTAGCCTAGTAAAAAAAGGAATCTTTATATATGGCGACCGTGACAGGACACGATCCTGATGCAACACTCCTAGTGAACCTGCAATATAAATATGTTAGTAATTTAGTAATTAATGTTTCATTGTGTGTATATATGTCTAGTTTTATAGAGTAACTACATTATGGTCCATTGTATGTTTCATGCTAACTGAACGTGTGGGAGTATCTTGTGAAGAGAACGAGTACGCCGTCCCAGCAGCCGAGCAGAAACTTCAAAAAGGCCAGAACATTTGAGTTACTAGCTTTCTGGAGCATTTATGCATTTTGTGACATTTCAGCTATTAATTTTCTAAGTATAAATAGTGTTGCGATATTACTTTTACTAGAATTCCTGTATTTCAGTAGATATAGTAAGACAATATTTTATGTGTTATCTATGTAGTGTTTGTGTCACATCGTAAAGTGTACATTGACAGCATTAGGACATTAACGTTTTTTGCGTGTGTAAAAGTTCAATAGTCACTTTTGTAGGACTTATTTAGAGGAGAAACTGTCAATTGCTCATTTACATGGTGATAACTAGATCTATGTTCAAGGCCAATAAGCAAGCACGCATCACAATGCAACAAAATGAATTTAATAGTGTGAATGCATCGTCAACTAGTGCCACAGAATTTAATACCGCCGTAGTTAGCGATATATCGATTACGGCTGAGCAACCAGCAATAATTAATGCGTTCACGCCGTCGATACAAACGGTTGCTAGTTCCGACATTCATATGTCGAAAGAAGTCCAGAGAAATATGCAGCAACCAACAAACAACATGAATTTCATCTCTGACACAGACGCGTGCGAAAACGAAAAGACTGTACCGAAAATTGTGTCGGTACAATCCTCATTAAGCCCAGTGCAATCGCCAATTGCTGAGAATACCGATTTGTTATCCCAGCTGATGTCAAGTTTGACTGTCATAACACAAGGGATTAAGGCACTGGAAACATCGCATGACTCAGGAGCAATCTAATAAACTAAAAGAAATAAATGATAAGATTACTGAAAAATTCCAGAGTTTGGAAACAAAGCAGAGTCACTTGATTACCAGTCAGGCACAACTCATAGTCACACAAGAACAACAGTATCAGGAATTAACAAACAAATACAAAGACATCTTATGTCGTCAAGATACACTAAATCATCAAGTGCAGGAAGTTATTGATGTACAGAACACTACTGCACAAGACGTGAATGCAATTAAGCACGATAACGAGCAAGCTGTCATTGAGCTTACTCGGAGGATAGACACTCTTAGTCTCGAAGGCGAGAAACACATAGAGAAACTTTTCAATGAACATAAGATCGCATTCTCTAAGGACATTGAAGATTGGGTGAAAGAGCAAACCGAGACAGTGCGAAATTATGTTGACAAAACCTTGAAAGAAACGGTTTCTAACGTGCAAGTTAACAACGAAGCTGCACAAGAACAACTTAAAGCAGAAGTTAAAGAGATTAAGGAGAATATAGGAGATGAATTTCCTGCTTGGAAAGCAAAGATAGAAAATACATTAAAAGCATGCCAGCAAGGTCTAGTTAATACTAGAGGGGCACATACCACTTGCAGTTTATCAAAGGCAGAAATTATTCCTGATGAAACCAGTGAAACCGAGTCCATGCAACAATATCCATGTATTGGTGCAAATTTACGTAATCAACCAGAAACAAATTATCGAGATTATCATTCGCCGCGAAGTAGCCACCAGAATACACCTGTGACTATGAATGATGAAAAAATGCTTAAATATCGTCAATTCTAGATATTTATTCCCGAAAGGAAGTCGATCAATCCCGTGGTATTTATCAAGCAATTTAAAGGGATATTGCCGCGAATGTGGGCTGGGCAACAAAAAATTATGTACGTTGCAGGATTCATACATGGAGATGGATCGATGTGGGCGTCAGAAGCAGCCGATTGGTGTCAAGATTATGACCAATTTGAACGCGCTTTCTTGCACAAATACTGGAATAAGGGAGTACAAGAAAGACTACGTAAGGAAGTTTAGACCCACAACCTTTTTCTTTCAAAAATGGATCATTAAGAAAGTATTTCGAGAAGTATATAAATAAAAGCAAATACTGGAATGAACCAATCCCGACGCAGGATATCATTCGAATATTAAATGGCAAACTTCCACTTGAAGTTAAGGAAAAACTTCTACATGTGCCTGAACAACATGTGGAAGATTTTCTAGCCACATTGGATTCAATAGACATTCTGTTCGAAGAATCACGTGTGCGCTATAACCAGCCAAGTTACCAACCTAACAAATACAATAGTAACAACAAACAATATGGAAACAAACCTTTTGCACACAATTCACCAAACCCACAGGTGAATTATTTCCAGAAAAACGTGAAATTTGGTAACGAAAATCCCGACCAGTGCAATCATGACCAGCAATGTGAACAAACATATAAACGGAAATGTAGGAAGAATAATAAGAAGAGCAAAGGACACTATCAAGAAGGGAATTATCAGCAAAAACGCCGATATCAGCAACCAACCCAAGAATATCACAACCAACCACAAACTTCAGGTTGGGTACCAAACGATAATGCAAATGAATGGAGAAATCAACCACCAATAATAACCGACGTAACGGAGGAGACATCTACTAATAATGGACAATCGTCAAACTAAACTCGACTGTCAGAAGCCCCGACGGTGCAGTCGAGGAAGTTTTCAGGGGCGAAAATTCAAGCATCAATTTCTTTCGGTACAATGATGGCAAATTATTAATAGAAGAACTTCAGCAGGATATGATGCCTTGTCAAGAGGAACATATCACTGGAACTGTTGCGAAAATTCAGGCGGCAATTGAAGGCATTACTGTGCAAGTTACATTAGATACAGGAGCAGCAGTAAATGTCGTTTCTGAGAAGTTATTTCAAAGAATACTTCAGAAAGCAAATCCACCGATTTTTCCTGTTCAGTGTTGTAGAATTGTAGGTCCTACTGGTCATAAGTCTTCTCAGGTTAAAGTGCAGTCTCAACTCCAGTTAGATATAGGAAATGTAGCTATAAATTGCACGTTCCTTGTAAAAGAAAAATTGGTTGAGGACTGTATACTGGGTATAGATGAATTTAGAGAGAGAAATTGGCATATCGATTTTTCTCTAGGCCGTGCCAGTTTTACAATAATGGATCAGAAACGTCAAGTGAATCTTCTCAAGGAATATAGAACCCATGGAAAGTATTGTCAGGGACGAAAGCTGCAAATAAAGTGGATACATAGAAAACCTGTACAGTATTACCAAATTAATTACTTGCAACCAGTTTTAAACCCTGAAGATATGGTATATGAAAAGGTGCAAGAACCTGAATATTTACAACAACACCAAAGAAAGCAATTATATGATCTTCTATAGGAATATCATGAAGTCTTTCAAGAAAGACCTGGTGCAACCAAGGGATACACATGCCATTTAGATGTGATACCACACCAAGTTTTCTGCCGTAATTTTTATCCAGTACCGTGGCACCAACGAAAGGCAGTTGATGCGGAAATCCACCAGATGCTTGAATGGGATCTGATCGAACCTTCGACGAGTCCATACTGTAGTCCGCTTCATGTTGTCTCGAAAAAGGGAGGAAAAGTTCGTCTCGTGCTAGACGCACGGCAGATAAATAAGATTATCGTGCGCGTGCGAACTCATCCGGAAAATATCGATGAGCTAATTCAAAAGTTCGAGGGGATGAAATACTTAACAAATATTGATTTGAGAAGCTCATTTTGGCAGGTGGCTCTAGACGAACCATCAAAAAAAGTACACCGCATTTCTACATGCAGGTAGAAGCTATCAATTTAAGGTTTTACCTTTCAGGCTAAACGTGAGCTCAGGAGTTTTTATAAATGCTCTAGATTATGCATTTGGACCTGCACTTCGAAGCAATTTAACTTTGTTTGTGGACGACATGCTCATAGCTACGACCACATGGAAGGAGCACGTTGATTTATTGAGAAGAGTGTTAGAACGTTTCAAGGAAGCGGGCATAACCGCAAATCTGCAAAAGTCCCATTTTGCTCGAGATAAAATCAAATTTTTGGGTCATCTAATAAATGGAAAAGGCTTCTTACCGGACTCCGAGAAACTAAAGGCAATCAAAAACTTTGCAGTTCCAACAACAAAAAGACAGTTAAAGGGCTTCCTCGGAGTTGTCTCTTTTTTCAGGCGTTTCATTCACGACCACTCTATTAATGCAGAACCGTTGTACAGCTTGTTGCGCACAAATACTCCGTGGGTGTGGACGCAACAATGTCAGAACGCATTTGAAGCAATAAAACATGCCTTAGTCAATTCACAAATATTATATCATCCAGATATGAGCCAAGAATTCGGTTTAATGGCAGATGCTTCGGAAATTGGAATAGGTTCATGCCTCTTCCAAGTAAAGATGATAGACAGAAAATCAACTTTCTGTCCAATAGCCTTTGCTAGCCGACTCTTAACTGCTTGTGAAAGAACATATACGACTACCGAAAGGGAAGCATTGGCTGTAGTCTGGTCATTTAAGAAATTTTACTATTACTTATATGGAGCGAAGACAACAGTATACTGTAACCAGAAAGCGTTAAGTTTTTTGCAAATTTGTAAATTATTACATCCAAGATTAGCAAGATGGACGCTCTCACTCCAAGAGTTTCAATTTGAAATTAAATACCTAAGCGGACAGGATAATTTCATCGCTGATGCACTGTCTAGAATGCCAGATGGAGATTTGTCAACTATCAACATCACGGACAATCCGTCCGAATTTAATGTTCTTATAATGACTGATAGAATATATAGCAAACATTTTCTGGACATGTGTAAGAACATGGAAAAACTTCAGAATGAAGATCCTCGTTGGCATTCAATAAAGGAAACTTTAGCAAACCCTGGAAACGATGATCTGAAGAGACTGTACAAAGTTGAGGACGACGTCTTATTTTTCAAAGGGCATCTTGATTAAGATAATTGGAAGGTATGTATTCCCGAGAAGAATGAGAATGACTTAATTTTGCACATGCACATCGCTTGGGGACATTTTGGAGTATTAAAGTGTGCTCGGAAGATTCAAGCATATTGCTACTTCCCAAACACTAGCAGGAAAGTGCACAGACAGTTAAGGAAATGTAAAATTTGTCAGCTAGCCAAACCAGGAAATTTTTGTGTGAAAGATTTCCTACATCCTATCCCCTTCGGCGAATCCCATGGAACGAATTTTTCGTGAATTAAACCGGTTCGTGAGAACATATTGCCACAACCAGCAACCCAAATGGATCGATTATCTTCACGATTTTCAGGAAATTGTAAACAATATGCCACATACTACGACAGAATACACCCCATACTAACTGATGTTTGGAAAACAGGAACAAAATGACTGGATTCGACCAATTCCTAAAGTAGCTATTAGCAAAATAGACCTACAAAATAAAGTACGACAATCCTTACTCAAATAATGGACAAGGCAAGAAAAAGGAAAATATATTTTGACAATCGACTTGGAAAAATAAAAACATATAAAGTGAAAGACCAAGTTTTAGTAAAAACTCATCCTAAGGCTTCACTTGTACAGAGGAAGAACACAAAATGGCAATTATTTGTGATTACCAAAATACCCCATCCAGGAACTTATGTTTTGAAGGATGTGAAGAATGGAAAGGTGAAAGGAATGTATCCTCATCACTTGTTAAAGCACTTTCATGATAACTGAAGATTCTGAAGATTGAAAATACTATTCTTATCAAATAATATTGATTAGAGAATTTTCATTAAACCTTTGAATCATACTTAGGACAGTTTCTTTCTTTTTGCAATTTAGTAGTTAGTTTTTCTTTTCAGGCATAATGTGCGAGAGATATGCAGACATTATGTATTTGTTTTCCACTGTAAAGATAAGTTTTTTTTCAGTATGCAGAGAATTTAGCTATAGTATGAATGATTTCTTTTAAAATTTTTTTTATTTAGTTGATAGTAACTTCAATCAGGTTTCACAATGCATAATGACCATGGGTTAGTGACTCAAATGAATCTGGTCTATGGCAAGATATTTTTTCTTATGTCAATTTAACAATCTCAATGTATGTTTGTATTTGCTTTTTTACTCGCTGAGCTGAAGTCATGCTGTTCGGAAGGGGTAACCCGTTCTCAGTTTTAAAAGGACGCCTAGTACTTTGTTTCAATCTTTTGTGATGAACATTGTCTTTAGAATTGTACTATTGTTGTAACATACCTGTGTATGTAAATTATGTTATATCAATTGTTGCTCGCGAAGTTACCAACTGAGCGAATGCCTTTCAGTTATAAGCACATCAACAAGTGTTAAAGTCCATCTGAAAGATGACGAGCATAAATTGACACGGCAGCACCAGTTGGATTTGTGTATAGTGCATTCTAGGGTTGTTGATAGAAATGAAGAACACCTTACGACTTCCGAATATTTCGAATTCAGAACAGAGAATTAGAAAGAACTTTAGATTAGATTCTATTTCAGCTCAGCATAGATCAAACACCTTTTCCGCGGAGCTTACACTGACTCTTATTTTCATGTTAACCATATGCGGAAAACCATAATACCCACGAGGAGACGGTGAAATGGGAATAGAATTCAATCAGTTACCCGGGGATGATTGATAGAAGGGAATCGTAGATTGACGTAAACCAACGCGTCGACTGTTCACCTCAAGACACAGAAGATTAACAGTGGTGTGTTTCTTTTGTGAACAGTGTTTAAATTCATTCAAAAAAAATCCATATTGTAAATATTTTTTTTTTATTTTCCATTGTAATTCAATTAATTGTCTTTGCAAATGAGAAATACGAGGATGGTAAATCTACCCCAAGGTTTTCCTTGGTTTTCCTTTGTGGGGCTTGGCCGAATGGCTAGATTATCCGTTTGAGACATCCCAAGGCGAGTGACAGAAGCTTTGAGTGATGATGAAAAAGGGTTCTGACCACATTTCATGCGATCCTCGACAAATGAATAAAAGCAAGCATGTAAGCTATGCATATAAGCTGCATCAGGAATTCAGCACAGGCTTTGTCAGCAGTATATGCACCCAAATCTATAATTTACGTTTAGATAGTAATTCACTAATACCAAAATATCATAAGAAATACAGTGGACATTAATACTCAAGTGGACTTTAATACAGCGTCATAAACAATCATCGATATAGTGTTGTGTGAACGCTCATGTTTGTTTTTGCCCAAAAACGTTCGTCCACAAGAGGGGCATATATGATGTATCATGCAACGTAACTTGATGTGACAGTGCGAGAGAGAGAGAGACAAAGATATTGTTTATTACTCTGGGGCGGTCAGCGCTCACATAATTATTCTTAGGATATAGAGTTTTTTGTTCTTGTTAAGAGTAATTTTAGGAGAGGAGAGCAATTCTTGTGATGTAAAAAATTGACGCCATTGCGAGTTTTTGATTCACATTGTAAAATATAAGTGCATATGAAAGGAGATCAGTTAATAGAACAATAAAATATTGTTCATTTCAATAAGGTACGTCTTATTATACACCCAGCGATATACTGCTATTGTGATTTACTAATAAACACCAGCTGAGAACAGTTCCGACGGGAGCGTTCAGTTCTAGTGAAATATTTCGATGTTTTCTTCGGAAAAGAAGTCACTTCATGGATCATTCAAATCCATAATAGTAACTGGACATTTCTCAGAACTGAAAGCAATCTGATTGCTATGCAACAGAGCACCGAAGAATATTTCTCCGTACTTTGGTTACCACTTTCAGCTCAACACAGTATCTGCAGCATCTGGAGCAGATTTCTACAACAGCGGAAAGGTGTAATCGCTATCAGTTTCACACACCGCCCTGTGTACGCTGTATGTATTTACCCACAACAGTGAACATACAGTTACTCACACACATAGAAAGACAATACTAGGTGGTGTGGGGAACCATTTCAGTATAAAGGCCCTGTAGAGCTAAAATAGTAATTAGCCTAGTAAAAAAAGGAGTCTTTATAAACTGCACGACCGCTAAGTCGAAGGTTCGAATCCTGCCTCGGGCGTGGATGTGTGTGATGTGGTCAGGTTAGTTAGGTTTAAGTAGTTCTAAGTTCTAGGAGACTGATGACCTCAGTAGTTAAGTCCTTTAGTGCTCAGAGCCATTTGTTTTTGTTTGCTGGATGTATTCCTATCTCTGTCTTCCTCTACAGTTTTTTGCCGTCTGCAGCTCCATCTAGTACCATGGAAATCATTCTCTCATGTCTGAACGGATGTACTATCATCCTGTCCCTTCTCCTTGTCAGTGTTATCCACATATGCCTTTTATCTCCGATTGTGCGTAGGCCTTATCAGTCCATCTAATTTTCAACATTCGTCTGTAGCACCACATCTCAAATGCTTTGAATCTGTTCTGTTCCGGCTTTCCCACAGACCATGTCTCACTACCATACAGTGTTGTACTCCGGACGTAAATTCTCAGAAATTTCTTCCTCAAATTAAGGCTGATATTTGATATTAGCAGACTTCTCTTGGCCAGGAATGCCCTTTTTGCCATTCCTAGTCTGCTTTTGATGTTCTCCTTGCTCCGTCCGTCACTTTTTATTTTGCTGCCTAGGTAGCAGAATTCCTTCATCTACTTCGTGACCATCTATCCTGATACTAAGTTTCTCGCTGTTCTCATTTCTACTACTTCTCATTACCTTCGTCTTTCTTCCATTTACTCTCAATCCATACTCTGTACTTATTGGACTGTTCATTCCATTCAGCAGATCATGTAATTCTTCTTCACTTTCCCTCGGGATAGCAATGTCATCAGCGAATCGTATCATTGATATCTTATCACCTTGAATTAATATTCCACTCCTGAACCTTTCTTTTATTTCCATCATTGCATAACAGAAAAAGACTACTTCCTTGACTTACACCTTTTTTAATACGAGCATTTCATTCTTGGTCGTCCACTCTTATTACTGCCTCTTGGCTGTTGTACATATTCGATACGACTCGTTTCTCCCTATAGCTTACCCCTACTTTTTTCCAAATTCCGAACATCTTGCATCATTTTACATTGTCAAAAGTCTTTCCCAGGTCGACAAATCCTATGAACGTTGATTTGTGTACTTCCTCCTTTCATCTATCAATTTAAGTACATCTTCTGTTATGCATGGTTTCTACTCAGTTACCTATGTTTCCCTTCCCAACTTTTGTGATCGCCCTTTTTGGGGATGTCCAACAGTACTGCATACTGAGCTTACCCTTATCTCGTCATTGTGTATCCCACTTCTTTGGTTATTGATCCTTCCTGACTAATGTCTTGAGCTTCAGCCTACTCATCATCACTACTATATTGTGATCGAGTCTATGTCTGCCTCTTGGTACGCCTTACAATCCAGTATCTGATATCAGAATCTCTGTCTGATTATGAAATCTTCCCGTATCACCTAGCCTTTGCCAAGTATACCTCTGAACAGAGGATTCGCTGTTAGTAGATCAAGTTTATTAGAAAACTCAATTAATCTTTCTCCTCTCTCATTCCTTGTCCCAAGCCCATATTCTCCTGCAACCTTTTCTTCTATTCCTTCCCCTACAACTACATTACAGTGTCCCATGACTATTGGATTTTCATCTCCCTTCACATACTGTATTACCCTTTCAATATCCTCATACACTTTCTCTATCTCTTCAACTTGCGGCATCAGCATGTACACCTGAACTATCGTTGCCGGTGTTGCTTTCCTGTTGATTCAGATAAGAAAAACCCTATCACTGAACTGTTGACAGTAACACATTCTTTGCCCTACTTTCTATTCATAATGTATCCTACTCCTGTGAGAACGAAGTCTTTTGCGACGGAACTTATATGTAAAACAATCGCGGTTTTCTTGCCGCGTCAGTTCGGGATAAAATCTCAAGCTTTCTACGATAGCCTCCATCGTCATCGTCAGGAGCAACTGAATGTCGTCATTTCTGCTGTGGTGGCCTTTTATAGCCCGTGGACGGCTTGTGATTGGTCGGCGATTACGTATTGCTGTCGCAGGCAGTGTCAATTTGTGCGCTGGTGGCGCCACCGCTTCCGTTGGAGCGCAGCAGAGACATTCCTTCGATGGTTTACGTTCCAAAGGAAATGGTGGCACCACCAGCGCAAACATTGACACTGTCTGTGACAGCAGTACGTAATCGCCGACCAATCACAGGACGACTAATGAGAAGCCGTCCACAGGCTACAAAAGGCTACCACTGCAGCAGTGAAGACATGTCTCCTTAGACCTCGAAAATGCCTATGACCGTGTATGGCATTCTAGTCTCCTGTTTAAACTCAGGACCTACGCCCTTCCCATCAACTATGTCCATCTGATTGCCTCCTTCCTTGCCGCCCCTCCTACGTTACCATCCATAACGCCGATTCCCGCACCTTCTACCCCTCCACAGGTGTGCCCCAGGGCTCTGTCCTCTCCCCTCTCCTATACCTCCTGTACACGTCCGATATGGCCCAATACCCCCCTCCGGTCCACCACCTGCTGTATGCCGATGATATCGCCTTCCTTGCCCTGGCTCCTGCGGTTCCACGGTCCCAACGCCTTCTCTAGGGTCACTTTGACCTTTTTGCTGTATGTGGCTTCTGAAAATCAATCCTTCCAAGACCCCCTTATCATCCGTACCCATCATGTCCATCTCTACCCCACCCTCACCTACCTTGGACTTACCACTGACTGTCACAACACCTGGATCCCTCATCCTCACTCTATCCAATCGAAAGACCATAACTGCCTCCAACTCCTTAAACTCCTCTCTGGCTGGTCATGGGTGTTGAACCCCTCCACCATCCTCCACACCTACAAATCCTCAATCTTTCCCATCCTCTGTTATGCCAGTCCCACCTGGATATCTCGGTCCCCCCCTGCCAAAAGTCCCTCCAGATCTTTGAGCAACACTCACTCTACCTCAATTTTATGTACATGCCTCCCATCCCCCACATGGATCCTCTATTACCTGATTCCTTTCCCCCATTTGCTCCTTTCCCTAGACTGTATCCATGTCCTCTACATCTTCCGCCACCTTGATCACCCTCAATCTGTGGTTGCTCCTCTGCAAACCCTCTGTGCCGCTGTGCCTCCACCGTTGTGCCCCCCCTACCCTCCACACACTTCATCCCCTATCGCAAGGTGGCTTCCACCAACTCCCCCTCCCAGATTATGCCCTCTCTCTCTCCCTCTATTTATCCCACCTATCGACTCTGGTCCTCACCTTCCCTCCCTCTTTCTGTCCCTTTCCTGGGATCCCTCCCCCCTCCTACCATTCTGTTTTTTCCCCACCTACCCTATCGCTGACCCCATTCTCCCCCCCCCCCCCAAGTCCTTTTGCTTTCTCCTCCAGTGTGTTCCCCACTTCTTTTTGCTTCTGCTCTGCCCCCCTTTTTCTGTGTCCTCTCCCTCCTTCAGCTCCCCCTTTTGGTTCTCTCCACCCATTTTCCCCTCATCCGCATTTGAGTGTTCAATGTAGTGTGCCACATTTTTACAGTGTTGCAAACAGAAAACATACTGTCGCCGTGTTTTTTTTTAATTGTGCCTGTGTACTTACTGTATATCTTTATTAACATCGTCCACCTCATGTTTTTTCTATTTTAATTTCCACAAATTTTACGTCACTTTATTGTTTCTAACAAAATAATCGTTTCATAACCTTTATTAGATTGTTTGTTATCTTCCCATTACGTTTTTTTAACTCTTCTATCGGCTGGACAGCTGCGTATTAAGCTGCTGTCAGCCAGAAGAATCAAAATCCAATAAAGGAAAAAAAAGGAAAAAAAACAGTGAAGACATTCAGTTGCTCCTAACGACGACGATGGAGGCTATTGTCGAAAGCTTGAGACTTTATCCCGAATTGACACTTCAAGAAAACTGGGAATATTTTACACAAATCCTGCTCCTATTGTCATGTGACCAGAAATATAGTCTTCTTTCTACTTTACTTCACTGACCCCTACCGTATCTAGATTGAGCCTTTGCGTTTCCTTTTTCAGATTTTCTAGTTTCAATCTTCTGACATTCCACCCTCCCCCCCCCCCCCCCCCCCCCGATTCGTAGAACGTTATCCTTCACTGATTATTCAATCTTTTTCTCATGGTAACCTTCCCCTTATCAATCCCATCCCAGAGATTCGCAAGGGGAGTATTCTGGAATCTTTTGCTAAAGGAGAGATCATCATGAAAGTTCTTCAATTACACATGTCCCGTGGATACATGTTAGATGTCTTTAGTGCAGTGGTTTCCGTTGCCTTATGCATCCTCATGCAGTTCTACTGTGTTGATTCGTCCACTTTCAGGGGCTATTTCCCACCTCTAGGACAAAAGAGTGACCTGACACTCTGTCCGCTCCCCCGCCATGGCCGTTGCTGCTTCGGTTCGCTTTCACATTTTGTCAAATGATTCTGGACAGTCCCTAGTGCTTCCACCCTTCTTATGCCGGAAGTCATCACCGCCAATGCTGATTATTATTGATCAAAATTTAAACAGTTTCGGTATTCGAACCCTGGACCAAAGACGTTTTAATTGTGAATCATAGACGCTACCCCAAGTCAACGGGGTCCTATGAGTGTACATCTACAGAGATAAACTACGACAGGAATCCTAGGCGTCTGCAGGCATCACCTTCATTGAGTTGCTACACTGCTGCTACTGCACACTTATAGCAGTCACGCAGAATCAGAGAAACCTTAACAGGGTTGGCTGTCTGCGAGCACCTAGGCCTCTGTCACAGTTCGTCTCTGCACATGTACAATTGCAATCTACTCAAAAAACGTGAGCAGGACAGCGAGGGTGTTGCCATCTGGGGGATCTTAGAGGGGACTGTTTCGCCATTTTATTCGCGCATGTGTCAATGGTGCACCCTTCTGTGATCATGTCACAGAAAGATGCGAAGCACAGAGGCTGAAAAAGCACAAGCTTCCTCTGCTGCTTCGGTTCGCTTTCACATTTTGTCAAATGATTCAGGACAGTCCCTAGTGCTTCCACCCTTACATATCAGCAAAACCGGCGGTGGCACTGCCCTCCAAAGGATATGATGACGTTTAAAGAAGTTCTTGTCCCAATATACACTTCTAGAATGTTTAAGTCCTCCGGGGGGGGGGGGGGGGGGGGGAGAGTTGCAATGTTAAAGGTTGTAAACGTCGTCCTGTCGCTCATAAGATTGCAAAATGTCAGATGTGTGTGAAATCTTAAGGGACTTAACTATTAAGGTCATCAGTCCCTAAGCTTACACACTACTTAACCTAAATTATTCTAAGGACAAACACACACACCCATGCCAAGGGAGGACTCGAACCTCCACCGGGACCAGCCGCACAGTCCATGACTGCAGCGCCCCAGACAGCACGGCTAATCCCGCGCGGCATAAGATTGCAAGCTGTCATTTTCGATCACGACATGTGTGAGAATCAACTCGGTGACGCCCTTTATGCCACCCCTCAATTCTATTAGTGTAGACGCTGCGCGACGGTGTGACTCAAATGTTTCCCTCGGCCACCGATAAGAAAGCCATCTGATTTGAATTCAAGGCGCTGCGGTTCTGATCACCATCACAGAGACGTCATAAGATGGGATGAAGTGTAGGTAAGAGGGAGTGTGATGACCTTCCCATTGGATGACTTGCCCGCAGTGGCATTGGGCAAAACTGAGATGAAATTTGGTGCCAATGTAACATCATCAACCCACCTAACACCTCACATGAACATCTGAGTCTTGGCATTAATTGTTTTATTTTTATTTGTTTTTATTTTTTGCATGTCTCGATACCTTGCTGTTTGAAGCGTCACCAAGCCCAATGGTGAAGACGCATGATGCCAAGCTTTTGCAGCATTACAAAGGAAGCTTGCTGGCACCCATGGGTCAAACCGCAAACTTCAACGTCGTAGAGGGAGATGACTACGAGGTTTCGAAAAAGCGTTACTTTTATTGTGTTGCTTAGTATAGAATAATACATAAAGGAATGAAACGGAAAACAGAATCTGTTAGTATAGATGACCTGTCTGGCTTTTAGAAAAGGCACCATAGAGGCAGTTCTGACATTAGAATCGCACACGCAGAAAAAACTTTCCCTAGTGTAAATGGTGCAAGAAATCGTAATTCGGAGAAAAAAATCGAGTAAGCTCTGGGGAATGACGACTAATATACAATGTGTACAAGAAACAAATAAAACAATATAACCTGAATGCCGAGGACGTAGTGCTTGGATTAAAAAGGGTGTAAGACAATGGCGCAGTGTTTTGCTCCTAGTGTTCAATCTATACATCGAAGAAACAGTGCCAGAAGTAAAAGCGTGGAATTAAACTTCCGGAAGAAAGAGTGACAATGGTAAGCTTCGTTGACGACATTGCTATCCTCAGTGAAAATAAAGATTACCTTATGAGGTCAATAGTCCTATGAGTGTATGAACACAGGAAAATGGCCACACACAATGAACTGACAAAAATAATGAGACGTTGCAGATACGAGATTTGCGGTGGAATTAACATCAGAGTCGGGGACTACAATATAGATAAAATAGAGAAAATCTATCTTGGCAGCAACGCATGGTGGTTGAAGCGAGGAGCATATAAGAAGCAGACTAGCACATGTAAAGAGGGGATACCTGGACTATAGAAGACTACTAGTACTAATTAAAGGTCTTCATTTGAGGAATAAATTACTGAGACCGTACGTTTGGAGCACAGTATTGTATGGCAGTGAAAAATGGACTGTAGGGAAATCGGAAAAAAGGGGGTTGAAGATTTTTCAGATGTGGTGCGACAGAAGGATGATTAAAATGAAGAGATCTATGAAATTAGGAGATACCTCGCATAATTGACGACGTAAGGAACATTCGGAAAGCAATGAAAAGACGAAGGGGCAGGATAGTAGGACATCTGTTAAGACATCAGGCAATAGCATTTCATTGTACCTGATGGTGGCGTATAGCATAAAAATTCTAGAGGCAGACAGAGAATATATGTACAACAAATAACTTAGGATGTCCTGCCCAAGCTGAACTTTAAGATGTAGAGATTGGCACGGGAGAGGAAATCGTGGCAGATCAAGGGGAGACTGTGGCGGGCCACGTACATTAGCCAGGAGACTGACGACCCAAAAAGAACTGTCCTAAAAGAAAAGTTACGATTTTGCATCTCTGCCTGGAGGCCATATCTTGGCAGAGACAGCAAAATATTTGCAAATAACATTGCTTGGTCCTTTTGATTATTCCAAGGAAGCCGTAGAGAAAGATTATTTCAGACTTTAGCTAGTTTTTACGAAACTTTGTCTTCTTTTGCAGATAAAAATAATTTACGAAATCCGCCGACTCGAGCCGAGGCAGTTGATCAGTTTCATCATATACCGTGAGGTTGGTTCAGCTTTAGGCCATTTGGCACGCTGCATCGTTTCTGAACGGCGACCTGCAAATACGCTGACTTAAATTAACAGTCACAGTTGGCTAATAAAGGCGTGATGTGTCTCAATAACAGTAACATTTTATATTTCAACTTTGATATTTTACATTTATTCATGGCCGTTTCGTGATCTTGATTTGACACAGTCAAGAATTATTCCTCCTTGTACAAACCAATAAATTTCTCATGATCTTAAGTAAAAGCAGATCAAGTCTCGGAGAAAATAACCAAACGAATGAAACAAACTGTCTCTACAGTTTCCATGGACCAGTCAAAAGCCTCAGACAATGCTATCTGCAAAAATATGGCAGAGAAATTGCGGGCTCTGCCAGCGTCTATGCCCTTTGGTCAGAAAAGCAAAAGCTTGACTTCTCCAGTAGGATGGTTATCGAATAGACAATTGCAAATTTACCAACCACAACGTTAGAAACAGTCAAGGCAGCATCTTACTACCTCTTGGTTCAGTCAACAGTAATGATAAATGGAAAAATAGTGAAAACCAGTAACATTTTATTTACGTTGTTTATTTTTGAATTGTGTTGTTCCTATAGATTTTGATACGCTAAAGTATTGCTAATGAGTACTGATAAATTATTTCGGAGTGTTCCTACATTCAGTCTTGTAGACAACGCTATACGTAGGATGGAGATTTTGCTTAGTAATCAAAGCATCCACGGTCCAGGATTCAAATCACGCCACTGTTTAAATTTTAAATAAAAATCATCTGCAGTGGCCACCGTTCCTGCATAATAAGTCAGCCTTATTCAGCAACAGCTTTGTCTAAGAGGGCGGTGGAGAGGACAAAAGTTCTGGGTACTCTCTTTGGCCTCACCTCTAATGCCGAAGAATCGGTAGTGACCAACGGAATGAGAATGCAGAAGGCAGCGGGAACAACTGCAGTAAAAACACATCATGTGTATCAACAGGACCTGTGGCATGTAATTTAAAAAGTGTCATGATGATCTCTCCATTGGCAAAAAAAAAAAATGGTTCAAATGGCTCTGAGCACTATGGGACTTAACAGCTGTGGTCATCAGTCCCCTAGAACTTAGAACTACTTAAACCTAACTAACCTAAGGACATCACACACATCCATGCCCGAGGCAGGATTCGAACCTGCGACCGCAGCAGTCGCGCGGTTCCGGACTGCGCGCCTAGAACCGCGAGACCACCGCGGCCGGCCATTGGCAAAAAATTTCGGACTAGTCTCCCATTCGGATCTCCGGGAGGGGACTACCAAGGAGATGACCATGATAATAAGGCTCAATAACTAACGAAAGGATAACAATCTACGACTGGGGGCGTGGAATGTCAGAAGTGTGAACGTGGTAGGGAAGCTATAAAATCTGGAGAAAGGAAATGGTAAGGCTTGATATGGAAGGGTATAGGTTAATATCATCAGCAGCAGAAAATGGTGTAACGGGAGTAGTATTCGTTATGAATAGGAAGGTAGGTCAGAGGGGTTATTATTATCAGAATCGACAGCAAACTAACACCGACAATGATAGTTGAGGTATACATGCCCACGTCGCTAGATGAAGATGATGAGACAGAGAAAGTATAAAAGGATGCTGAACGGATAATTCGGAATACAACGAGAGATGATGTTTCCACGGTGTCTGGGAATGCATCATTATTTAAAAGCTAGAAGTATCGCGGTAATAAATTTACAGGCACCTTTAGTGTAAGTGCCTGCTTCGTCATCTGTTCACAATAATGAAAGTCCGCAGCTCGTGGTCGTGCGGTAGCGTTCTCGCTTCCCACGCCCGGGTTCCCGGGTTCGATTCCCGGCGGTGTTAGGGATTTTTTCTGCCTCGTGATGACTGGGTGTTGTGTGATGTCCTTAGTTTAGTCAGGTTTAAGTAGTTCTAAGTTCTAGGGGACTGATGACCATAGAAGTTAAGTCCCATAGTGCTCAGAGCCATTTGAACCACAAAAATGAAAGTTGTAACGCTTGTACTCTTGGGAAGTGTGAAGGGAACACACCCACTAGAAGAAAGCTCCTAGGTGAAGAAGAACCATATGACCTTGACTACTCTGTTGGACACTTCTGATAAAAAATAAGAGGTATTTCTGCAAAGTGTTTATGAATTTTCATAATAAATTACTTTGATCGCATTTTCTACGATCTGACGTTTTCAGTGGCACATGTACCTTTATTTTGCAGATCACGAAAGCAATAAAACTCAAATTTTCCGTAGTACAATAAAGTAGTTAAGAGGTACCACTGAACTATAATAACGACAAGAACGGCTTTATTTTCTGAATCAGAGAGATTTATATGAAAGTTTTCCCGATTAAAAATGACTTGAGGGTAAAAAATACGTAAGTATCATACCAGGAAACACATTGTCGGTCGGTGAGCTGACATCACATGCTGAAAACTGGTGAAAAAATTTGGAAGTTTTAGGTATAACATTTCCAGAGAAAGAAGGTACAATATCAGCCAATTTTTTCTGACGAGATAGGGCGTCTCGATTCCCCTTGATTAATGCCTCATTTTTTACGAAAGGGAGTCACCACATACTATCTTCTACAGAAAAGTATCCTCGTTACGCGATGGTAAGGACTTGCACAAAATTTACACTTCGTGCAATGAACTGCCGGTGAACATATTGAGCGCGTCACTTCATCGTGAACACAAATATTCAAAGAGTTATTCTTCTGGCATTATGTACGCGACTCAAACGGGAAGTAACCCTAAGTGCGGTTCCATGCTAAGTACCCTCGGCCGTAAGACTGAGTGGTACGCAGACTATGTATGTTAATGCAGATTGATAAGTACACTGCTTGACTCTTGCTAAGGAACAAAGTCATTTTTGGACAATAGTAATCACAAGCAATGATGGACGACATGGGATATTTACAACGAAAAATTCTGCAAGATTTCACCACACGGGGAAGCAGGATAACGGACATAAATAACTTTTATGCTTGACACAGGTCAGACTTCAACAGAACGGTCGACATAGGAGTCTCATCAAGCAATATGCCCCCTCGGCCACTATTACACATTTTGCATTTGTTGAGGAGTGCTTGTGTGATGTTGCGCCCTCCCTCTCTCAACGCGGTTTTCAATTATTGGACGGTTTGGGGAAGGGCTGTTCGTTGAGGTACACGTCTGCCTAAAGCATCCCAGACATGCTCCATAGGGTTTAGGTCCGGCGACTACTCAAGCCATTCCATGTGTTCAACGTCTTAACTTTCCCCTGAGTCCGACGTCTGAGCGGTCATGTGTGTCATCCGTAAACAGAAAGTCTGGACCTACTCCACCCGTAAACAAAGGGGCATGATCCAGAATAATCTTCCTGCAATACCTCTGTGTGCAATGATATGCAGCGGTGTTCGGCCATTGTGCATAATGCCTGCCCTCACCTCGCCTAGGTCTTAAAGAAGAAGTTTCCCTATATCTCTCCACACTATATTGTGGACAGAATCACGTGCCGCAATGAAGTGGGATTCATCAGAGACCATCACTCTGGACCACTGTTGCTGATCCCAAACAACTTGCTCCCTAAACCAACGGACGTTTTCTAGAAGGTGGTTTGGTTGAAGTGCGATGCGTTTAACAGACTTCCGAGCATAGAAAGGGCCTGATTTAAATGTTGCTGGCCGGGACACATGTACCGGTAGAGGCTGCAAGGTTTGTGGTGATCTATCTAGGAGTGAAAGGTCGATTCCTTTTCGACACTAGGGCTACGAATCGATCCTCTTGCGGTGTGGCGTTCCGTCTGCTACTACCAGAGCATTTCCACTTTCAGCGGACTTTTTAATTGCGAAGTGACACTTTTGGAATCACCAATCACTGTATCCACAGTAACGACACTTTGATCGGCTTGGAGCCGCAACTGCTCGTCTGCAGTTTTAGGAATTCAATTGATGTCTAGCAGACATGTTCAGTTCCACACGAAATGTCGCACTAATCGGTTCCACGAGTGGCTTCGTCAAACACCGTACTGCATGGTCTGTCGAATGCGTACAGAGTGTTCATGCACAGGCTTCGGAGCATTTAACACTCCTCGCCCTCTTCATTTCCGTTTACTGTCATTGGTCAGGTGTTCCATAGCAACTGTCGGTTGTTCCGTAACATTTGGTAGTTGTCCCTTAGCAATAGTCAAATGGTTCAAATGGCTCTGAGCACTATGCAACTTAACTTCTGAGGTTATCAGTCGCCTAGAACTTAGAACTAATGAAACCTAACTAACCTAAGGACATCACACACATCCATGCCCGAGGCAGGATTCGAACGTGCGACCGTAGCGGGCGCTCGGTTCCAGACTGTAGCGCCTAGAACCGCACGGCCACTCCGGCCGGCTTAGCAATAGTCATTTATTGTGATTAGGATACGAAGAAGTGGCATGAAATATTTCAGTCTCCTAAAAAAACTATTAGGAAAGGCGATAGAAATATTTAGATTTGAGGTGCGGGAAAATAAAGAGCATCTCCAAGGGAAGCAACTTTCAAGATGCTAGTGAAATCAGCCCTCATGCTCCAGTGTCCTTATGAACTGGGCCTGACAAAGGACACCAAAGTATTTGAGAGATGCGCTAATAGAATTGCGAGAGGTCTGTATAGCCCAACTTAAGTGTAACAGAAAAGCTCATGGTACTTCTATGAAAATCCTTGAAAGGAAAAGGACATTCTCCTCGGAAAATTTAGAGACTCTGTATTCGAAGAATACTGTACAATCGTTATGTTGCCAGCGTCGTATGTCTCGCATTGCAATCAAGACAATAAGATAAGATTAAAGTGGATACAGAGGCACAAAGACAAAATCGAAAATACTGAGACGATAACCCCTCGACCAAGCACTGTACACTTCCTGTATATATATATATATATATATATATATATATATATATATATATATATATATATATACTACGTAGATGTGCACAAGATAAAAGTAGTTGATGAACAAAAAGTCAAGAATCTATATTCCGTTTGAAAGCATCGATATTACGTGGAAAACATAGGAGCACGGAGTTAAGTCAATGTTCTCTGTTGCATCATGTTTCGTTGCAAGCTGACAGAAGCCCTGTTTGCAACTTGACACGCTTCGTGCGCATTTATGCTGCCGCTGGTGAGTCAGCGCGAATGTACGCTGGCCCTATTCCCTGGTAATTGCCTTTGTTACCCCGTCGTTATATATTTTTTGCCTGACGCACGTTTCAAATCGTTTAACAATGCCTTCAAACTCTGAATTACGTGTCGAGAGACATTTCAGTATAATTTGAAGCTCCTAGAGAATGAGTTCTGATGCGACAGGGGGCCTGTCAGTGTTGTGCTGGTACAGATATCTAAGAAACATAACGAGTAACTGGTTGCGTAAGCATACCTGACCTCTTAGCAACAAGTAATCCTGCACAAATAGGGAGTATCATGACAAACACAGGGATTAGCGACCACAAGGCACTTGCTGCTAGGCTGAATACCGTAACACCTACAACCATCAAAAAGAAACGCAAAGTATATCTGTTTAAGAAAGCTAACAAAAATGCTCTTAACGCCTTTTTAAGAGACAGTCTTCATTCCTTCCGATCTGCTCATGTAAGCAGAGAAAAGATGTGGATTGATTTCAAAGAGATAGTATTAACGGAAATGGATAGATATACGCCATACATTATTAATAAGTGATGGTACTGATCCCCCATGGTACGCAAAACGGGTCAGATCGATGTTGTAGAAGCAACGAAGAAAGCATGCCTAATTTAAAAGAAATGGTTCAAACGGCTCTGAGCACTATGGGACTTAACATCTGTGGTCATTAGTCCCCTAGAACTTAGAACTACTTAAACCTAACTAACCTAAGGACATCACACACATTCATGCCCGAGGCAGGATTCGAACCTGCGACCGTAGCAGTCGCGCGGTTCCGGACTGAGCGCCTGAACCGCTAGACCACCGCGGCCGGCTAATTTAAAAGAACTTTGCAATATGGCGAGTACTTCAATGCGACATGCTTTTAATAAATTTCCGCACTGAAACTCTGTCTCGGAATCTGGCAGAAAACCAATGAGATTCTGGTCATACGTAAGACACACCAGTGACAAGACGCAATCAGTACCCTCACTGCGCGATAACAACGGTGAAGTCGCTGATGACAGCGCCACTAAAGCAGAGCTATTAAACGTTGTTTTCCGAAACTCTTTCACCAAACAAGAAGTAAATATTCCTAAATTCCAATCAAGAACAACTACCGAGATGCGAAACCTAGAAGTAGATATCCTCGGAGTAGCAAAGCAGCTTAAATCACTTAATAAAGGCAAGGCCACCGGTCCAGATTGTGTACCAGTCAGGTTCCTTTCAGAGTATTCTGATACAACAGCTCCATATTTAGCCATTATATACAACCGATCGCTCACAGAAAGATCCGTACCTAAAGACTGAAAAATTGCTCAAGTCACACCCGTATCCGAGAAGGGAAATACGGGTAACCTGCTGAATTACAGGCCCATATCACTAACGTCGATTTGCAGTAGTGTTTTGGAACATGTACTGTGTTCGAACATTATGAAGTACCTCGAACAAAACGATTTACTAACACATAGCAGCATGGGTTCAGAAAATATCGTTCTTATGAAACACAAGTAGCTCTTTATACTGCTTACACGACGCTTGTCCACCCTACTCTTGATTGTGGCTGTGTGGTGTGGGATCAGCATCAGGTGGGTCTGACGGATAACATCGAATAAGTTCAAAGAAGGGCAGCTATCGTGAAATAGGGGAGATAATGCCACAGACATGATACGTGAATTGGAGTGTCAATCATTAAAACAAAGGCATTTTTCGTTGCGATGAGATCTTCTCATGAAATTTCGATCACCAGTTTTCTCCTACGATTGCTAAAACGTTCTGTTGACGCCCACCTACATAGGAAAAAATTATCACGATAAAATAAGAGAAACGAGGGCTCGCACAGAAAAATTTAAATGCTCGTTTTCTCCGCGCGCCGTGCGAGAGTGGAACGGTAGAGAGACAGCTGAAGGTCGTTCATTGAACCCTCTGCCAGAAACTTTATTGTGAATTGCAGAGTAATCACGTACATGTAGATTTAGACGAGTAGTTTTTTGTTGTTAAATAATACAGGCCAGGTTAAATTTTCAGTGACTATAGCTGGAGTAGCGTTAGGTCCGCGTTTGTGTGGTTGTGAGGCTTAATTTAGCAACTATTTTATTTAACATCATAGAAATACCTTTTGAACCAATTTTTTTTTCTGTGCCCTTTACAGATCCTTGTACAGAGTCCCAAGCAAATAATACAACTAAATGTTTCCCATTACATTAAAGAATTAAATGTACCTTTTCGTAGACGTACACAACTGGGCAACAGTATCAATAATTTCTTTGTGCTTGGCCCACGGCCATAATCAATAATAATGTCTGACACCAAAGTAGAACATAAGCTGGGAAACTACTCTTAAAAATCCACAAGGATCATAAGACACAAGTACGCATTGATCTGCTTCTACTACTACCGCCACCAGATAGCTGCCGCAACAAGCTACAAACAGCTCTCTCTCAAAATACCTACGGATGTATCTCAATAAATTCTCATACAATAAGATAAACAATTAATTATTCTCAAAGGTCAAGTAACAAAATGAGTTCTCAGCAGTCATGCTCAAGTCATAGTTTAAACAAAATACTTAAGCGTTAATACAATTAATTTCATAGCGCACATACCATTACTCCTGTGTGCCATCAATAAATAACAACACCTTTTCACACGACAAACACTGACTTCCGTGGAGGCATTGTGGCTACCGGACGCACTCAGAGCACCACTCGTATGCCATACAGTGCTCTGCATCAACCATAGAAGCGCCAGCCTGGAACAGTCAGATGCCAAAGCATTGAGGTAATGCTTCTCGTGACCTGCAGAAACACCCTGTGCTCTGCCCCCACTGGGATCCCTGTTCATCGACTGGGAAAAGCTCTACCAGACTGTTGTGTCCACACAGTGGTCACTCCCTCCCCCCCCCCCTTTACCACCCCACCCAATTCTTCCGTTTCTAGGGCCCTCGCCTCGACGCCATGCAGCAGCTGATCACATTCATTACCTTCAGGTCCAGTCACTGCGCCATTTTGGCCCCATGTCAGCACTGCAAATGACGAGAAGCAAATATTATTGGAGATTCGTGCGTCTGTGAGAAGATCTACGCACGAGGCATAAAACGGCTACCACCATCATACCTTGGCTACAGATCTGGTGGAGAAGCCGAACTAATTCTGGTCCTGTGTAAAATCGCTAAGAGCGTCTAAGGCTTCCATCCAGTCACTCGTTGACCAGTCTGGTGTCCAAGTGGAAGATAGCAAACGAAATGCCGAAGTTTTCAATTCGAGTTTAAGAAATCGATCAAGCCGGAGAATCGTAGAAACGTGCCGTCATTTGACAGTCCCACAGAATCCCGTATGGATGACATTGCAATAAGCATCCCTGGCGTGGAGAAACAACTGAAACAGTTGAAAACAAGTAAATCACCAGGTCCGGATGGAATCCCAGTTCTCTTTTAGAAACAATATTCTATGAGGGTTGTCCAGAAAGTAATGCACCGCATTCTTTTTTTCTCATTCGAAAACAATGCTACGAATGCGAAACGTTACGTATGTATTATTTGAAGTTTCCTGAGTGAGCGAGCCTTCCGTCACTTCCGACAGATAGCACAGCTGCAGGACTGTTTCAAAATGATGTCTTTATGTGATATATCTTACAAGCAACGTGCCGTCATTGAATTTATCATTTCAGAGAAAGAACAGTGGGGAATATTCACAAACGCTTGTGCAAAGTCTACAGATCAACCGCAGTAAACAGAAGTAGAGTTAGTCGCTGGGAACGGAGGGTGAGATCATCAGAAGGCGGTTCGGCCGAGCTCCACGATTTGCAGCGGTCGGGGATACCATCCACGGCTGTCACACCTAACATGCTGCAGCGAGCTGATGCTGTCATTCGCGATGACAGACCCACTGCAACATGTTTTGCTGCAACCCGATAAGGCTCGGCCCCACATAAGTCTGAGGACTGCTGAACACATCACAAAACAGGGTTGGATAGTTTTACCCTAGACACCCTACAACCCTGAGCTAGTCCCCTCGGACTTTCACTTGTTTGGGCGATTAAAGGCTGACATTCGTGAAAGACATTTAGAGGACGATGAGGAGGTGATTCACACAGTGAAGCACTGGCTCCACCACTACGTCTAGGATTGGAACAGACAGGGCACACACGCCCTTATTTCGCGCTGGAGGAAGGCCGTAGAACGGGATGAAGATTACGTGCAAGAATAGGATGTGTAGATAAAACACCATTCTTTCGTGTGTGTAATTCTCATTACATTCAGTAAAAAACTGTTAAAGAAAAAAATGCGATGCATTACTTTCTGGGCAACCCTCGTACACCATTGGCCCATTATTCAGTTTGCAATGATCGCGACCCTCTTCGCCACTGCGAAGCGCCCAGCGACTGGAAAGAAGCGCAGGTGTCCATACAAGAAGGGTAAAAGAACAGAGCCGCGCTGGATAGCCGCTCGGTCTAAAGCGTCTTGTCGCGGTCCGGGTGGCTCCCCCCATCGGAGGTTCGAGTCCTCCATCCGGCATGGGTGTGTGTGTTGTCCTTAGCGTATGTTAGTCCAAGTTAGATTAAGTAGTGCGTAAGCTTAGGGACCGATGAACTTAGTAGTTTGGCCCCATAAGACCTTACCACAATTTTCGAAATAAAAGAAACGACCCGCAAAATTACAGACCAATGTCCTTAATATCAATTTGCCCCAGAATTCTAGAGCATATTCTGAGTTCGAATGTAACAAATTTCCTAGAGATCGAAAAGCTCATGTCGAAGAATCAGCACGGCTTTAGAAAGCGTCAGTCGTGCTTGCTCTTTTCTCACATGACCTGCCACGAACTATGGACGACGGGCATAGGTAGATTCCATATTTCTAGATTTCCGAAAAGCATTCGACACGGTGCCCCACTGCAGAATGTTAACGACGGTACTTGCATACGAAATCGGCTCCTAGATATATGACTGGCTGGAAGACTTCTTAAGTAACAGAACCCAGTATGTTGTCCTCGACGGCGAGGTTTCATCGGAGATACGGGTCACTTCAGGAGTAACCCCAGGGAAGTTCGATAGAACCGTTTCTGTATACATAAATGATCTGGCAGACAGGACAGGCAGCAATCTATGATTGTTCGCTGATGATGATATGGTGTACAAAAAGGTGTCGAGGATAAGTGACCGTAGATTGATACAGGATGATCTAGACAGAGTTTCTAGCTGGTGTGTTGAATGCTAGCTGGCTCTTGATGTGGAAAAACTGTAAGTTAATGCGGATGAATAGGAAAAATAAAGCCGTAATGTTCGGATACAGCATTAGTAGTGTTCTGCTTGACACAGTCACATTGTTTAAACATCTGACTGTAAGGTTGTGAAGCCATATGAAATGTAGCGATCACTTGAAGACTGTGGTAGGGAAGGCGAATGGTCGAATTCGGCTTATTGGGAGACTTTCAGGAAAGTGTAGTTCATCTGTAAGGGAGACATGTTCTTGAGTAATCGAGTGTTTGGGATCCGCACCAGGTCACACTGATAGAAGACACAGAAGCAGTTCAGAGACGAGGTACTAGATTAGTTACTGTCAGGTTCGATCAGCATTCAAGTGTACGGACATGCTTCGGAAGGAGCATAAGTGGCCATTCCTGGAGGAAATAAAACATTCATTTCCTAGGACTCTGCTGAGAAAGTTTAGAGAACCGGCGTTTGAAGCTGATTGCGGAATGATTAGGGCTCATACGGGGGCATGTAGATACTCGTTTCGTCTTAGCTCTATATGCGAATGGAGCAGGAAAGGAAAGGACTAGTTGTACACCCTCCGCTACGTACTGTACGGTGGCTTGTGGACTATGTATGTAGATGTAGATGTAGACTGCAGGTTTGCCCACCACTTTCACCATGGCGACAATGCTAGACTAAAGATTTTGCTGGCTCTCCTCCTCGCAGCTGACTATCCCGTAATTAGTATTTGCGGTCACTTCTCACGTGTTGCTAAATGCGTATGATTATCTCTGATAACCTGTCTCGACTAAAAACAATCAACGATTAACATTAAACTATTGGTGCAAAGTTAGACCTATTTTCTTTCAGTAATAAACATTACGGTTTTTATACACACACACGACAAAAGTCATGGGATAGAGATATGCATACAAGCAAATGGCAGTAATATCGTGTACATGAGATAAGAGGGCAGTGTATTGGCGGAGCTGTCATTTGTATTTAGGTGACTGATGTGAAAAGATTTCCGACGTGATTATAAGTGCACGATGGGAATTAACAGCCTTTAAATGCGGAATGGTGCTGGAGCTAGACACATGGGACATTCCATTTCGGAAATCATTAGGCACTTCAGTATTCCGGGATCCACAGTGCTAAGAGCGTGTCGAGAGTACCATATTTCAGTCATTACCTCTCACCACGAACAACGCAGTGACAAATGGCCTTCACTCAACGACCGAGAGCAGCGACGTTTGCATAGAGGTGCCAGATCTACACTACTGCCCATTAAAATTGCTACACCAGGAAGAAATGCATATGATAAAAGGGTATTCATTGGACAAATATATTATACTAGAACTGACACGTGATTACATTTTCACGCAATTTGGGTGCATAAATCCTGAGAATTCAGTACCCGGAACAACCACCTCTGGCCGTAATAACGGCCTTGATACGCCTGGGCATTGAGTCAAACAGAGCTTGGATGTCGTGTACAGGTACAGCTGCCCATGCGGCTTCAACACGATACCACAGTTCATCAAGAATAGTGACTGGCGTATTGTGACGAGCCAGTTGCTCAGCCACCATTGACCAGACGTTTTCAGTTGGTGAGAGATCTGGAGAATGTGCTGGCCAGGGCAGCAGTCCAACATTTTCTGTATCCAGAAAGGCCCGTACAGGACCTGCAACATGCGGTCGTGCATTATCCTTCTGAAATGTAGGGTTTCACAGGGATCGAATGAAGGGTAGAGCCACGGGTCGTAAGACATCTGAAATGTAACGTCCACTGTTCAAAGTGCCGTCAGTGCGAACAAGAGGTGACCGAGACGTGTAACCAATGGCACCCCATACCATCACGCCGGGTGACACGGCAGTATGGCGATGACGAACACCGCGATGTCGCCAAACACGGATGCGACCATCATGATGCTCTAAACAGAACCTGGATTCATCCGAAAAAATGACGTTTTACCATTCGTGCACCCAGGTCGTCGTTGAGTACTCCATCACCGGCGCTCCTGTCTGTCAAGGGTAACCGCAGCCATGGTCTCCGAGCTGATAGTCCATGGTGCTGCAAACGTCGTCGAACTGTTCGTGCAGATGGTTGTTGTCTTGCAAACGTCCCCATCTGTTGACTCAGGGATCGAGACGTGGCTGTACAATCTGTTACAGTCATGCGGATAAAATGCATGTCATCTCGACTGCTAGTGATACGAGGCGAAACTATCCTTTAGGGCAGTGCTGCAAAATTTCGAGTTTCTGGGCTACGGCAGCAGACAACCGACGCGAGGGTCTTTTGTTAATAGCAGGAAATCTCGTGCAGCGCCTCTCCTGGGTTCGTGGCCATACCGGTTGGACCCTAAACAACTGAAAAATCGTGACCTCGTCAGATAAGTCCCGATTTCCGTTGGAACAGGTGTGGCGCAGACCCCACGAAGCCATGGACCCAAGTTCTCAACACGGCACTGTACAAGCTGGTGGTGTTACGACAATAGTGTGGGCTGTGCTTACGCGGAATGAACTGGGCCTCTAGAGAACCGATTATTGGCTGCAAATTGTTATTCTCGACTACTTGGAGGCCATTTGACGCCATTCATTGTCTTCACGTTTCCAGACGATGATGGAACTCTTGTGGATGACAATGCCTGATGTCACCGGGCCATAATTGTTCCTTATTGGTTTGAAGAACATTGTGCACAGTTCCAGCTTGGCCTCCCAGATCGCCTGAGATGAATCTCATCGAAAATTTATGGGACATAATAGAGATATCAGTTCGTACACAAGATACTGCACCGGCCCCACTTTCGTCATTGTGGATGGCTATGGAGGCAGCGTGGCTCAATATGCCTGCTACGTCAGGCAAGCGAAGATCCGTCATGATAAATAGAAGGTATTCTATGACTTATGCCTCCTCAGCGTAAATTTCTATTGCGACTGTATGAACGCGAATGATAGTACGTTGCGTTGGCTAAAACGCTGGTTTCACGAAATTTTGTTTCATGGCCTCGATATTGTAGCTCACGTTCCCCTGCTGCTGATTTAACGCTTGTCCAAAGCATGATTTCATCTTACGTTCATTTAATACTTCTTTTATAGCAACACTGTAGACTGGGCCACCAATTTCTCAGTGTTTTACTGTCAACAACTGTCGCTAGTGGATGACGTGCTGCAGTTCGAAGTAGTTCATTTATTTTCCTGGCAGAGCTGAAAATTTGCACGTCTTTCTAGGCCAAAAACTTTCCGAAGCGTTGGTGACCTCGTTAGTAAACATTCCCCGTTGGCGGCTGTTGCTATTCTGGAATTATTGCACTTTTCTTGCCGTATTTCAGGTAATCCGTAGGTGAATGAAACGTTCTACTTGAATATGACGTCATGGAAACACCAAATGGAAACAACATTCTTTCGCGATCCTGTTTCACAGACAGTAGATCGTAGAAATAACATAATGTTCGAGGTTGTGCTGAAAAGTAACCCCTCCGAAAACAAACGTTATTAATATTCTACACATTTACCCTTCATTTCTCCACATTTGCAAATTTGCTTTATTGTAACGTGTAACATGGCGATGTGTAACGTAACTACGTCGGCGTGTGAGAAACAGAGTTCTGAAATAGATTTTCCAAGTCGAAGAGTTCTTCCACACATGGAACACCTTCATCTTTCGCATCAAAAATGCCAGACCTCACTCATATGGCGTCAGTCCGACGCCTTGGGTTGTCATCGATCATCCTCCATAGAATTCCAAGTTGATCCTATTCGTTTTCATCTGTTTCCTAAAATTAAAGGGTTCAAGCAGAGGTAAGGTTGCTACTCTGTCAACAAACTCATTTTACGGTGCGAATTTTTAAAAAAAACTGGTCACTCGTTGGGTGAAATGTATTTGCCGCCAGGTTGATATATGCAAATAAAAAATAATGATGTACAATGTTAACAACGTTTGTTTTATTTAAAAAGATTTAAGAGATTCCACATAAAAAATTCGGAGGCATTAATTTTCAGCATCCCTTCGTAACACCTTAAGCTATTGTTCAATTGCGACACCACCCATAAACCCCTCTACGGCAAACATAATTTAGAAATATTACATTTTTTACTGTGATTTTTTATATATGTATGTAACCTTCGCTTTTAAAAAACATATGTGCTGGATATTAGTCTTTGACCGAATTGGTCGCACAATAAAGAATAAACTGGACAGCAGCTTAAGGTGTTACTCATTTCTACTGTATACGAGTAAATCAATATAATCTCCTTTTAATTAGAGCTCACTCTTCAAAACTAATTTGCTGTATGGTGACCAATCAACCGCGTCCTCTGTACACAATTTCCAGAAACACTAATCGGCGGTTTGTCTGTGGCCCTCGTTGGAAAACCCTGCAGTCTGCACGATCAGTGGAACTCGCGCATACGCAGATGCTAAACATGTCCCCCCCAAACTGGCTGTTAAACATCGGCCGCCGAATAAATTTGGAATTAAAGCAGGTCCTAATTGCCAATTTCCGCGGACAACAGTGCATATAAATTACTGACATCGCTTTTGCATGCGGCAGATTCCATTTTACATTGTACGGTGATTACAAGCGCTGAAAGTAGACGTTAATTGAACACTGGGGGGTTTCGGGCGGACCGAATGTCACTGAATGTAAATGCGCCGCCATTCGTGGCGGCAACAATGAAACGCTTGAATCAATCAAGTGGGAAGTCGCCGCCGATTCCGGCTGAAAGCCAGCTAGCGGCGCATAAAGGATTTCGGAACGGCGCAAAAACGGACGTATGTCAGCAAAATAGGGGAGGACAGCGAGCTAGTTTCAGAGAGAGGGGCAGCAAGCGGGAGAGGGACAAAGATGGCAGGGGGCGCTTCAGAGCTCACCATTTGTCAGTTTCGTTGTAGGCAGTATCTCTCGCTGACGTTAATGGATAGCTGTCCCCGTGGATTACCTACTCTCGGTTTAAACTGCATCATTCATTTTGTCGACACGCTGATCCCCCACGATACACGGGCTACTGAATGTACTGTTTTCAATGAAAACGCCACACAAATAATCCAGGTGGCCGCCGGCCGCCATTATTTAGAGGGAATATTTGTCCTCCGCGTGGTTTATAGCTATCAATGAGTCTTACGTTGTACAACAGAATTATACACAACAGACTCAAAACAGTAGTTGCGGATTTGCTTGTTTAAGGACGTTGAGAAGAAAACTAATTTTGCCTTCTTCCTTGTTTGAGTAAAACAGTCTCGGTTGCAAAACTGTTTTTATTAACAACAGTTTCGCATTTCGCTGTTGTAAGGCATCATCAAATAATGCAAAAATGCAGTAGGATAATCTTCATCCTCCAATTGCCGGTGAGGGGCATTCAATACCAAAAAGGAAGCATCTGGATAGAGCATCCGGTTATCAAATGACTTATCAAATGTGTAAAGGATCTTATGTATTTGATAAGACATTTGATGACGTGTTTTTATAACCAGGCTCTTCTTATTTTTATTAAACGCCCTTCAGCGGTAACTGATGGGTGAAGCTTATCTTACTACAATTTTACGTAATCTGATGATGCCATGCAACGGCGAAACGCGTAATTATTCTTAATAAAAACAAATATGCAACCGAGACTATTTTATACAAATATGTTCGTAACCTGTTGCAACATCAGACGGCCAAAAATAGAGTGGAACCAATATTACTAATTTTACCTTGATATTTATATATTGTGCGAAAGCTTTAGCCACTGTACTAAGACGAAAATGATGAAATACACTGACGGAAAGCAAACCACCAAGAAGGATCTGTGCGACATAAACGAATGTTGGTAGGCGTGTTCCTACATATGAAAGATGAAGTCTATTCAAATTTGGAGCCAGTAGTAGCACTGCGAGAATGCAAATCATGTTTGCTCCGAGTACAGCTGTAATGGTCGTGCACGTCAGTTACCTACGAGAACAGGCATGGTGAACTGATGTTAATCAACAATGTTTTTAAAGTCAACATAGGCGCCATAATCATCACCTCACTTTTTTTTCTGCGATAGCGCAAATAGACTTGGCAGGAATGTAGCCATTGCACATGATTGTTGGCAGCGGTGGTCACGAGAATGTACTCTCGCAAGAATACCGGCCTCCGCACGGCCACGTAAAACTACCGAGAGGGGTGACCATTGTGTTCGAAGTACGGGTCTTGCGCATCGTACTGCACCTGCCGCAGCAATTTTAGCAGGAGTTGGCTCCACAGTGAGACGACCAACTGTTATAAATCAGATACTTTAACGGCATCTCCGAGCCAGAAGCCCTGCAGCGTGTATTCCAGTGATCCCAAACCACCACCATTTGCGACTTCAGTGGTGTCAAGTGAGAGACCATTGGATGGAAAGGTAGAGGTCTCTTGTGTTTCCTGATAAAACATGGTTCGGCCTCGGTGCCAGTGATGGCCGTCTGTTGGTTACAAGGACACCAGCCTCTCTGTGTTGTAGACGCAATAGAGATTATGGTCTGTGGTGCGATTTCGTAGAATAGGGGCACCCTCGTGCATCCCACGCACACTGGTTGCAACTTTGTACGTCACTCTGTTGTGCTGCCATTCATGAAGAGCATTCCAGGGGGTGTTTCCCAACAGGATAACGTTCGTCCCCACGCCGCTGTTGTAACCCTACATACTCTGCAGAGTGCCGACATGTTGCCTTGGCCTACTCGATCGCCAGATCTGTCTCCCGTGGAGTACACATGCGACATCCTCGGACAACCACTCCAGCATCATCATCCACAAGCAGCATTAACCGTCCCTATATTGGCAGACCAAGTTGGACCCATTGTTGGAATATTTGCTTCTATAGCGTTGGGCAGTTGGAGGTGAGCCGCCAGCAGTGGTGGATGTGGGTATATACATATAATGACTTTTGAATACTATTAAGGGGCTCCGGAAAGGCTCAAAATCATGAAAAGTTCAATTTTTACTTTTTTGCGTTTTCTGAATCTGCAGACTATTACCTTTTAATAGATATATAATTTATTCAATTCCGAAGACTACAACTATTTTTAATTTTTTTTTTTAAATGTGTTCTACATGGGCGTGACCCACTGTGGCGCTGTTAAACTGCTGTCAAATGGTGTTATTATTGACGTCCGTGTTCATCAGGTACATATTAGTGATGTGAGATAAAGTATGTGTTGTGGCTAACCTGTGATGGTTCAATATATATCGCTGGTGTGATTGTCGATTGTTTCATGTTTATTTACTCTATCGTTATCTCGAAAATATTCGTAATTAATTCTGTTTCTTGAGTCTCTGTTTTGTTGAAGTATAATAATGAGTAAAAGTAAAGTTATTAGAAATCCTCTGAAGGCTTTGAAGAACAGGAGAAATGTTGGAAAGCCAAAGGTATGTGTTATTACTTAAACAATAAAGACGATAACCAAGTGAGTGAACCTAACCTCTCAAGTACACCTGCCCATAGCAGTCAAAGTGGGAAAGAAAATACTTCACAGAAGAAGCTTGGTTCAATGAGTGAAAACTATGAATGGTTTATGGGCGAATCGGATGTGAATGAAATATTTGATATGTCGGTTCTCAAAGGAATTTTTTCAAACTGTGTAAGATGTATTCATTGTAGTGACGTTGGTCTGGAACTCTCCATAATAAAGCACGTAGGACTTGCTAGTGAAATACAACTGAAATGTGATAAGTGTTCATACATGACCACCTTTTGGAACAGTGTTGCAGTAACTGCAACTGAAGAAAATGGTACCAAAATCTACGAACACAACAACGAGCGATGCTTGCTTTAGACAAGGAACGCCTTCGGGCTGCAGACAGGGCTGTAAAGAGTCTAGAAATACAAGCAAGAGTAAACAGGATGAAGAACAAGAGGAAGCTGGAGGAGGAGTTTGCAGAGGATGAAGATAATCCATCCTATGGACCTGGAATGCACTAAAAAGTTAATCCAATCTTTGTCGCTCGATTCCCAAAACTTTTATTTTCTCATACTAATTACATGTTTTCTAAGGATCTTCCAAACATATTTGTTTCAAACTTTCAGTAAATGTTACACAGTACCTTCTGCATAATTTAACACAGCCTTTTTCCAAAAAACTGTATATTTTTGAATATATAAATAAATAATTGCAAAAAAATGTTGTGAATTTTCATTACAATTGAAAAAAATCATCTTTAATAACTGAACTAAATTTTTTGTAAAATCCCTCTGTTAAGTTGTAGCCCATATTCCAATAAATAATCTGTAAAAAGTTCAACTTCCTACCTCAAATACTTTGTGAGGAAAGATGTAATTTATAAGCGTTATTTTAACATTGCAAGTATAGGGCGTTCCGGAGCCCCTTAAGGTAAATACATTGTTTGCTCTCTATCAAAATCTTTCAGTTGCTAACTATGCCTATCAGTAGTTAATGCCTTCACTAGTTAGAATATTTTATTTATCTGGCAGTATTTGCGCTCGCTGTATTGCAGTAGTTCGAGTCACGAAGATTTTTGTGAGGTAAGTGGTTCATGAAGGGTATAGGTTATTTGTCAGCGCTATTCTTTTGTAGGGATTATTGAAAGTCAGATTTTGTTGCGCTAAAAATATTGTGTGCCAGTTTAGTGATGATCACAATAAGTAAAGAGAGAACTGGCTGAGTACGTTGAGTTTTACACAAATTTTTTTGTATCAAAAACGTAAGAGTTTTTCCAGCTATGTCATTCTTAATTTTCAAAGGGGAAGTTTCAACTTTTATTTGTCTCATCATGACCTCCGATTACGAAGTACTACTGTTACGTAGGTGGTGTAGACACTAAATTATCTTGGAACCCTCCACAACAACTGGACTTGTGTTTTCGGCCCATGTGAAATGAAAATCCAAGAAACCGATGAGGCAGCTTCTCGTGAATGCTCATGTAAATAGTGAGGGCCTACAGAGAAAGATAAAACTGGTTCAGCATCAGATCAACAGATATCAGGAGTATACATACTTGATACAGTCACGAAATCGATGACGGTGTGCTTTATGCCCTTTTGATTCCCAGCGCCTCAATTGAAGATAAAAACACTCAAAATATCATGGCTGCGGTATATTGACTTATTACGACAGGGACATTTAAAACAAACTCAACAAGTGTAGTAATATTTGCAGAGACATTAGCAAATATCTGCAAAACAAAATGCTCAAACATAGCAGAACACGATTTTGTTCAAATGGCTCTGAGCACTACGGGACTTAACATCTGAGGTCATCACTCCCCTAGAACTTAGAACTAATTAAACCAAAGACATCATGCACATCCATGTCCGAGGCAGGATTCGAACCTGCGACCGTAGTGGTAGCGCGGTTCCGGACTGAAGCCCCTAGAACTGCTCGGCCACAGCGGCCGGCCACAATTTTATACGACAGCTGTTCTACTAACGTAGTTATATGGACCTGAATCATGAATGGTAAAGAAGAAGCAGAAATTCAGTCGAGAGAACGTGGGTGAAGTTTGTAAAAAGTGCCAACCAACAGAATCAGAAATGCTGATAACAGGAGTGAGCTTAAAAAAATCCAGCGTAAAAGGAAAGTTTGAATAAATTAAGAGAAGGTGAATGAAGATCTATACAGAATTAAACTTCACGCATTATTTGTAAAAACAAAGAAATATGAGCAAAAAGAAACAAGATCATGCAACCGTAACAGGCAGTAGATTGCATGAAATGCTAAATGAAGACGGACGACAAGAAGAATGAGAAATCTTATAGTACAGTTTCTTTCTATAGAGAACTCACTTTGTTCTTCTAAAGAAGTTTAGAGTTGGGTTTTAACTATCATCATTTACAAAACAAACAGCGTTGCCCACGATGCGCCTCCTAAGTACTTCTTGATATTCACTTTATGCTGACTACATTACAGTACTGTGAAGGAACGAAAATGATCTGCATATAACTTTTTGAATTCAGTAAAATATATATATAACAACAATTTCATGTGTCTCAGCGGCCGAGGGTGAGCCTTTTAATCGGACACCACTTCGGCCACTTGCATGTTTCTAATCTACTCCATTATTCCAACATGGTTGAGAGGAGCTACAGTTTAAAGAACTACGTGTCTTTCGCAGCGATTCTTCACATCACAGAGAGGTGACTGCTACATTAATACTATGACTACACTAATCACCAAAGCAAGGTTTCACAAAACTAAGGCAAAGAAGCTGTGGTAGAACGGACATCCGACAGGAAGAAATACCCCTCACAGACACTTTGAGGCAACTATTTTGGAAAAATGCAATGATGGCGAAGTGTAATAGACAAAGAAAGTTCACAACGGCACTTAAAAGCAAGAAATTAAGAATTAGATTAGCTGAGCACAAGAGTACTAGAAACGAGAGTGATGAAGCATTATCAATAAGGCCAGGGTGCGATCTAAAAATAAACGAATCAGTATTAAAATCCTCATCTTTGTTTATATTCTAGTGAAATTTCCCGTACTACCGGCGAAACCAAATCCCCAATGAGAACTGTTGTGAGATGAAATCGCAATCACAATCGACCTCCAAGCCCAAAAGGCCTAGGATCTCACATGACGCAGTACCACAACAACACACAGGTTAAACAATCCGAATACTTGAGTGGAATCATCAGGAACACTGGCGACGAAAGGCTGCCCAGTACAACTCGAACAACATCACGTGGAACGGCTACAAAATAAATCTCGTTTCGCCAGAGCGAAAATTTCGTCTCCCAAAATAATGCTTCCAACTGAGACATTATTAGCTACGAGTGCGAATATTATTGAGAAAAATGGAACGACAGAGGTGAGGGAACATATTCTCATCCAAGTTCCAGGCGGTATTTGGGTGCGGAAAAGATCAGAATAACTGTATTTCCTAATAGAACTATTTAATTCCATTGCAAGGAATATACGTCTAAAATTAGTGGACAAATAGTTCGTACGACGATTTATAACAGATTAAGGAAACCTTCCACGTCGTTGGAGGTCTCCCTAGAAACTTTCCTTAGGCAAATGATACAGTTATCGTCTGTAGCAGTGCTTTTGATAACATTTAATTAGCCACAGAAACAACGTGCAGAAATACACAAACAGAGGATTTTAATTTGAACCAAAACATATCCACTCAGTCACGTGGGAACATATTATGAACGAAATGAAGTAGTATGGTATGGTATCAAGTCTTATTTTCAAAATGTTTTTGGTTTTCTGTTTCAAGGTAACTGCGTTTATAGACGATTTTTTTTTTTTTCACCAGACATCTTATGCTCTTATCGTCTGTCGTCATTCTGGTAACACAACACAATATTATGTCCATACATTTTCGTATCTGTAAGTTGAAAACATTATTTCTGCTTAACATTGGTGTAGAATTTACCTACTGTATTCTTGCCTCTTGTACACGAATTCCGAAGTCCACTCCTTTTCTATCGTTAGTGAAGGCTGAGCCCAAAGCAAATGTTGCACATTCACTTTCCACTACCTGTAGTCCTTTTCGGAAACGCTTTTCCTTGCGCATGTTTGTGTTTCGTTCACTTCATCTCACTTTCGAAAACTTCCCAAGAGGAATAGTATTGTAGTTACCCATGTTTCACATTCAGCACAAGGTTTATGTTTTTCTTCATTTTTCTGTGTGGATTGTATTGCCAGCCTGTGAAGGTACTTCCTTTTGTAGTTGTGTTGAGAGGCACCCACATGCCTTTCTCATACTGTGGCATCAAGCAGTCAGGCCTGCAAGATGACTGGTCTGCCAAGCGAGTGGATTTATTCATATTTATCGCAAAACATCAATGACTGATTATGAGCTCTAGTACTCACAATTAAGCTACAAATTATACTCGTGTTTGAACATTACGCAACGGAAACGGATAACGCACATCTGACTATTAGTAATTTACACAACTCTGACTGTTCACTACGCACTGGCAATACCACATTTTCTTTCTTAGCCAACGGCTTTGATCAACATGTGGCCATCACACTGAATATGAATGGCGCACACATTATAAATTCTGGATATCATGGCAACATACTATTCGAAGGAAAAGGCCACCAATCTTTTTCTTTTCACTATTTTTTTTATTTCGATAAATTTTATAACCTAAACACACCATTAGATTTTCTACAACAATTACACATGAGAAACTCCGCCCAGTGGACATGGCTTTACATTGGTGGTTCTCTATCTTATGGTCTCGTAATTATCTAACACTACAGTGCACTTTCTGGATAGGATGGTGGATCTTTTGCTATATCTCACACTTCGACTCTCACACCCATCATCACGAAAATTTCCTCCAGACCGAGCGGTACAAAAGGAACATGCATAACCCACTACCTCTAAACTTACCTTGGTACTCTCCCATGCAAACCACACATACTTAAATTATATGAAATACACCACACTGGCAACAGGGAATACAACACAAGGAATAGTTATAATCACATCACTTTCAGCTTTCCCACTTCGATTAGTATTCATCCCAGTTTCACACGACACTGCCCCACTTCGTAACTTTTCTTTCGTACTATGAACTCTGGAGGATATATGCACGTCTTCCTGTGCAATACAGGCCAAGTGGCGTTGCTGGATAGACGGCTGACTCATCTTGCTTCTCTCTCAGAGTATTAGAGTTTGAATCCAGCGTCACACGGAAACATAACACGCATAGTAATATTAAGAACATATTCGTCACACATGTGAGTCCTCAACTGATACCATGGACGAGTACTTCTCTTTAGCCTTTGTCTCATACACAGATTGAGACTCACATAGTACTCACCACGTGGAAGTACTCGACTCTAATTTTAAGTCCCACACACGCCATTTCTTAAATATTTCCGACTTATAGTACACACGTCAGTAATTCAGCTTAACTTTAGCACTCGGAAGTATTTCAACTTATTGCTACACTTGGTTTCATTTTGACCGTTGGTCCCTTTAATATTACCTGCATGACATTTAATTCTCCCCACAAAAGTTCCTGAAATAGAGAAATTATTATTCCAAACTACTCTTAAGTATTCCACATGCATACCATTCTCTCCACTCTTTTTTCTTTACGGAGCACACCTAAAACAGGTCTTACCAACACAAGATCCAGCACCAGAATGCTGAAAGATGGCCGTTCTTCAGGTCAGCTCGCACCTCCGTCAAGGTGGGGGAGCACCTTGCTACCGTATTGGTCAGTCACATTTCAGGCGGTCAAAGCTCAGGTAAATTTCATCTCTTTGGTCCCACCAAAGGTGACCAAAGGACCGTCTCAAAGATGAGCATATATAGCACATTCACTATCTGCGGTTAGCAGACGACCATACATTCATTCATTTCACAGATCTCACCAAATTGGATGTAGGGATATATTTTGTGGGAGTGCACATGTGATCAATTAAATAAATAAATTGTCATTCTTTCCTACACTGGTATCCTGCTTCGGTGTATTAAGTGAAATTGAGTTATTATTACAAAAAATATGTTGTTCTGACAAGAATAACGAAGAATGTTGTGCCTTTTTTCAACGTCGGGCGGTACTGTACCCTTTCAGTGTGTGTGAGTGTTTATGAGTTCGTGTGTGTGTGTGTGTATAAGAGAGAGAGATTAGATTTATGAAGATGCGACAAGTGTATTAACCTCAGAAACATCAAGGTAGAGATATTGATCTCTCAAGAAGAAGGGAGCAGCCATATTGCTTTGTACCTAAGACTATAAAATTAATATTAAATTTTCGGTGTAATCGAGCCACTTAGCTGTTAAAATGTATTGGCTATTCGTTATACTCGTCCCTAATCGCATTTAAACAGGAAAATCCATTACCGAAGTACTGTGACTGGAGAACAGACTACACACATGGCATTTCGATTTCACAGTTCTGAAGCTAAAGTGCTATTTTTCGTGATTAAATGTTTCAAACTATATGTAGCCATCAGCACATTGAAGCTGCATCAAAAATGATTTGTCAGAATAATATGGTGGAGAACAGAGGTGCCTCAAAAATGATTTGTTAGAAGAAGACATTGGCAAATAGCTTGGTACATAAGCCATACCATTCGGGCAATTGCAGGATGCAATTGGTTGAATCATATTATTAACGTCTTACAGAGTGCAATATATGCATATTATCATTGCTGCTCTTATTAACAACTAGCAAGAAAATATACTAAACGACCCCATAAGGTTAGTTTCAAAGTTGCCAATACGTACCAGATACTGATATTAGTCCCGAAAACCATCGGTCAAAAAACATATGAAAAACTGTCAGTGCAGGTCTACAGTGAAATTTTAAGGAAGGACAGTCACAAATCTGAACTTATATGTGAATTTTTAGGCAAAATTCGAAACTTCATTTGTCTCTATTCTGTTTATTCTTAAAAGTTATCCAGTCTACTCTGACGTCCATTCCTTCCAACAGGTCTCGATCTTGAAACTTCCTGAGAGATTAAAACTGTGTGCCAGACCGAGACTCGAACTTTGTCTTTCGCGGGCAAGTGCCCACAGTTTTAATCTGCCAGGAAGTTTCGTACCAGCGCACCCTCCGCTACAGAGTGAAAATTTCATTCCTCTGAAATTTCCTTTACTTCCGTTATTCCTTCTTCGAAGTACAATGGTTATGACTCTGCCTTACCCCCAATATCTTGCAACTTTCTCTTAGGTCACTTCTCACAGCCAGAGCAAAGTCTGATGACATCCCACTCACATGACAGAGTCAACTACTTGTTTCACTACGGTTATATGGACTTCTTGTCTTCTACACCAAAGCTACGTGTAACTAAATTTTCCCAGTGTGTAACTGTAGTATATTAGCTTATACATAACATATTCGTGACTTGAAAAGCTCGCTTTTACCATAGTCGATAGCAACCAAATTACTTTGTTCGCGAAATTAGCATGTCAATAAAGCACCTCTATCATTTTAAAAAAATAATTACTTTGAAAACATTAGAGGTAGAGAATCGTAATTGTTTGTGAAACATTAGCATCTCTCAAAGATTTTTCTTTTCATTTTTGTCTTTTATTGCGTAGTTCATTTTAGTGCTGCTAGATGCAAACCGGGAGAAGACTCAATGTAAAATTATAAAGAATGTAGCAACCAGTCGCGGAAACGTAATTTATTTATCTTGTTGCAAATCGATTTCGACTGATATCAGTCATCATTGGTGCATTTTTTTAACAAGCCATAAGTAAGCATACTGTCTTTAGCAGATTTCTATCATGATATAAATCTTCTAAGGACAGTACTTGTACTTGTGGCATGTATCGGTTAGAAAAATGGGCCGATGATGACTGATATCAGTATAAATGGATTTGCAACAAGATAATTAAATTACGTTCCCGTGACTAGTAACTACATTCTTTATAATTTTATATTCCACGGTCGCTGCACAGAAAGGGAACCTTATGGAGCCCAACATTCAAGACTCAATGTATCATCTGATATGCAGAATCAAATCTGTGACAACGGTACGCAGAATTACCAACACCTGCAAGGACGTAACCATTGACAACAAGGGGCGTGTCAATATTCAGATAAAATGCGGTTCCACATTTCTGGACATGTGAATCACCACTAAATTAGGACTTCTAGTTCCTTAAACGCACACAGCACAGTGGAACATATCTGTGATAGCCCAAAGCTTGAAATTTGATGTAGCGTAATGCCAATTCTTTTTTCGCAGAGGAAACTACAACAAGAAGTGTTTACCTGGACATGTTGGAACAGTTCCTGCTACGACAGATCGAAAAGTTGCAGCCTCATCTTCCAGCATGATGGTGCATCCACACATAAGATTCTGAACGTGCGAGATGTGCTGAATAACTTCTTGAAAAGTGCGTACTTCATGATGGTCCAATCTTTGTATGAGAATTAATGAAACAATCAGAATGCTACAAAGCTGACCGCGTTGTGTACTTTATAAACATCACTGAGGAAAGGTGGGCTACATAGTGGAGTGGGAACTGTCGTAGGAAAGTTGGACAGGAGGAGAAATGATTAGCGAGCAAGTTAACACGTTGTTGTTGTTGTGGTCTTCAGTCCTGAGACTGGTTTGATGCAGCTCTCCATGCTACTCTATCCTATGCAAGCTTCTTCATCTCCCAGTACCTACTGCAGCCTACATCCTTCTGAATCTGCTTAGTGTGTTCATCTCTTGGTCTCCCTCTACGATTTTTACCCTCCACGCTGCCCTCCAATACTAAATTGGTGATCCCTCGATGTCTCAGAACATGTCCTACCAACCGATCCCTTCTTCAAGTCAAGTTGTGCCACAAGCTCCTCTTCTCCCCAATTCTATTCAATATCTCCTCATTAGTTATGTGATCTACCCATCTAATCTTCAGCATTCATCTGTAGCACCACATTTCGAAAGCTTCTATTCTCTTCTTGTCTAAACTATTTATCGTCCACGTTTCACTTCCATACGTGCCTACACTCCATACAAATACTTTCAGAAACGACTTCCTGACATTTAAATCTGTACTCGATGTTAACAAGTTTTTCATCTTCAGAAACGCTTTTCTTGCCATTGCCAGTCTACATTTTATATCCTCTCTACTTCGACCATCGTCAGTTATTTTGCTCCCCAAATAGCAAAACTCTTTTACTACTTTAAGTGTCTCATTTCCTAATCTAATTCCCTCATCATCACCCGACTTAATTCGACTACATTCCGTTATCCTCGTTTTGCTTTTGTTGATGTTCATCTTGTACCCTCCTTTCAAGACACTGTCCATTCCATTCAGTTGCTCTTCCAAGTCCTTTGCTGTCTCTGACAGAATTACAGTGTCATCGGCGAACCTCAAGGTTTTTATTTCCTCTCCATGGATTTTAATACCTACTCCGAACTTTTCTTTTGTTTCCTTTATTGCTTGCTCAATATACAGATTGAATGACATCGAGGATAGGCTACAACCCTGTCTCACTCCCTTCCCAATCACTGCTTCCCTTTCATACCCCTCGACTCTTATAACTGCCATCTGGTTTCTGTACAAATTGTAAATAGCCTTCGCTCCCTGTATTTTACCCCTACCACCTTCAGAATTTGAAACAGAGTATTCCAATCAACATAGTCAAAAGCTTTCTCTAAGTCTACAAATGCTAGAAACGTAGGTTTTCCTTTCCTTGATCTTTCTTCTAAGATAAGTCGTAGGGTCAGTATTGCCTCACGTGTTCCAACATTTCTACGGAATCCAAACTAATCTTCCCCGAGGTCGGCTTCTATCAGTTTTTCCATTCGTCTGTAAAGAATTCGCGTTAGTATTTTGCAGCTGTGACTTATTAAACTGATAGTTCGGTAATTTTCTCATCTGTTGAAACGTCCCCTTTGAACCATTTATACACGACTGTCCTTAAACTGACACAAAATATTTTTAGCGCAACGCAATCTGACTATCAAAGATCCCTGCAAAAGAATGGCCCTGACTAACATTAAACTATACCTTTCACAAATCACTTACCTCACAAAAATCTTCGCTGCTCAAGCTACTGCAATACAGCGAGCGCCACTACTGCCAGCTAAATAAAAGATTCAAACTATGGCAGGCACTAACTACTGATAGGGATAGTTAGCAAATGAAAGATATTAATAGAGAACAAACAATGTATATACCTTAATATCATCACAAGTCATAATATATATATCAGTTCATGACAAATTATAAATCTCCGCCATCTCTCTCCCCACATCCACCACTGCTGGCGGCTCACCTCCAACTGCCCAACGCTACACGCTGTTCACAGCCAGCTGCCTAACACTACAATGGCGAGTATTACAACAATGCAAAGCAGACACAGACTGCCCACAGCACAGCCAGTGATTGTCATACAGAGGTGGCGTTACCAATAAAAAACCTAAACAGCCTACTTACATAGAGAAAACATAAACAGCCTACTTACATAGAGAAAACATAAACAGCCTACTTACATAGCCACCATGCTCCCCACAAAAATTTTTACAAATGGTGTTGGGCACTGGCCAATACAGATTTGACAAAAATTTTTCACAATTACAGTAACAAAGATATAAAATGCACACACTTATTAATATTATGTTGGTCAAAAGATCAAAATTTCTCACAGTCCATAAAGACAGTCCACATTGTTCATCACAGTAAAAATGCAGAGTTTTTCTCAAAGTCCAAGCAGTAAAAGAAAATGCACATAGAAGTAGTGGATTTCCATGCAGTCTTGAAGAAGTAGTGTTGACCTTCCAACGGAAAGACAGTGCTGACTCTCGACATGCAGACAGGTAATGGGCCACAACAGAGCAAACCCACAGCAGAGTCATTCGAAGTTTGGAAGAATATTGGTAGGTAGGTCATCACAGAGCAGACCCACTGTTGTCCTGGTAGAGATTGTGGTATTGGTGGGCCACCAGAGGCGCAGACTCACTGCAGTCCTTGTAGAAATAATGGCATGGTGGGTCATCAAAGATGTAGACCCACTGTAGTCCTTGTAGAGATAATGGTATTGGTGGGCCACCAGAGGTGCAGACCCACTGCAGGCCTTGTAGAAATAATGGTACTGGTGAGTCAGCAAAGGTGTAGACCCACTGTAGTCCTTGTAGAAATGGCCAGCAGCCATCTGTTGCGACTGTGCAGGTGCACAATCACCATCGAAGAGTCTTGCGGACAATATAGCAAGTCCATAAAGCACCACTTGTGCACTCACAGAGTTTTTGGAATTGTCCTTAGAACCAGCAATGCTGTTATCCAGTCCCTTGCTGAATTAGTAACACATGTGCAAACACTAACAGTCCCTACTTCTCACATATTGTCCATATACTATGACCAACAGAAACGTGTGCAGTGAAATGTAACTTAATTTGAAGAACTGGTGTCTGTACAATTATAAATTTACAACATGAAAATACAATTACAAAGGTACAAAATACATCATTAAAGAACATAACAATACAGATAACATTTGTAGTACAAGCTTTACAAAAGAATAGAAATAAACATATACATCAGTGGAATTATGACATGAGTATATACATAAAAGATCACAATAACCTTTGAAACATCAACTTTACACATGAGCATTAAACAGAATAAATAATGTGTAAGCATATTTATAAGGTAAATAACATATTATTAATGCCAATTATATTCGAGGATAACAGTATTCCTCATCATAGTGAATGTAGCTTAATATTAAAAGAAGAAAAATTCTATGAAACTACACAGAGACAGGAAGAAAACAAATACACAAGGGTACACAAACACATAGTGGGATAACACCAATAGGAAAGGACAGGGTTCGTTTTCAGTGTAACATGTGGTACTGCAGTCCAACCCAAAACTTCATATATCTTTCCTCTTATTTCATCCTTTGTTTCCACCAAAAAAATTCTATCTAAGCATGCTTTCTATATTTATATGTTCACACATTTCTTACCTCAACATTTATTTCCAAGAAAATCCTACCTAAACCTGTTTTCTCAATGCATTTCTTCCAATTCATCGCAACTCATTCTCTTAGAGGCTACCCCCTCTTAAGCTAACTTAAATCTACTGAGCTCAGATGCTAAACTAAGGGACGAGGCAATGCAGCAGCACAAAACAATTAACACAAACAGCAATGAGAAAAAAAATGGAAATTTGCAAAGCAAGCTACAGTAAATCTAAATTAACAAGCAATGCAACATTACAACTAATATGAGCCAATGCGCAGTAAACAAAAAATTAAATCTGGCTTAGCAGAGTAACACAAATTAAAATTCAGTAGCACTATGCCTGGCAAACAGCAGCTTATATCTAAACATGACATAGCTCAAGCAGAAAAAATAGTACACTAAAGATAACAATGCAGATAAGGTAAATGTATAATCACATCTTAATGTCTAAGTAATTAAAGTGGTGCACCACAACAATGATTGTAAAAAGAAATATTACCATGTACTTGAAAAGAAAATTACGTGTTACTGTTACTAGTTCCTTCTTATTGTTCTTTCCTTTCCAAGTGCTCCTTTTTTTTTAAAGAATGTGGATCATAAAATAATTATTTAATAGATCTGTTGACAGAAAGTGTTCACATTAGCAAATGCATTTTATTTTATAAAAGCAATGCTGCAACACAGCTGGAAAACAGATGTCAAATGAAATAAGCAACTATGAAAAGCAAAGCATAAAAATATCATTCAGTAGTCATGTGACATTTCGTAAGTTAGTAGAAATTCTCTCAACTCTCATAGAAAGACGCTTGTCATAATCAGGTGTGCAGATGTAAAAATATTGCTTGTCATTTTATTAGGCATTTCAGTAAATATCGTAAATTAAGAGCTAGTGTAATCATATGTTTTCAAGTTCGACCGTGTCGTTTTTGCGATGCTTTCTCTAAAGGAATGACAATGGCCAGGATAATGGCCTTCCCTTTCTTTTTTTTTTCTTTCTTCCTGTGCTCTGAAAGGCACGCGCTAATGATTTTTTCTCCAGGCGTCTGACACAGCTGGGTGCCCGCGACGCATTACGTGCAGGTGGTCACTTAACTTTCGTACGGAAATATTTACGACAGGAGATTCTGCTACCGTGGTAGTCTCATATAAAAATATTTCACAGGTCAAGAATTAGCGTTGCAAATCTGTAGAAACAAAACCCTATAAATATAACAGTGTCCAAAAAAATTTTCAGTGGCATTGTGATACATTCATGCATATACACACACATTTCATAACTCTTAAAGTACGATTCTTGGTTTCCAACAACCTTTTCATAAATCAGAGTCCCTAACCCCTACTCCTTATTCCTTACCTTATTACACATATACATATTCATATTCATCAACACGTCTTCAATATTTCATCATAATAGCTACATAGCATAATCAGATTCCTCATATAGCATCAGCTTATTTATCATAAACATACCTCAACAGCATGGTACACATCGTCGTCGTAATAATAACATCATAACACTTCAGTCAAATCTTAAAATCGTCGTAACTTCCTCCAATAATTTCAAACGTAAAAAAAATTCTCTGCTCATTTCAATAGTGTCATCTACCTCAAACGTACTTTAAAATCATGCTCCCTTACCAAATATATCATTCAAATCTCTCATAGTATCACAATGGTTCCGAAAAAATATGAACAGTTTACAAAGTACAGACAAAATACAGTTTCATAAGTGTGAAGTTATCCAACCATGTAATTGCGTAAACATGTGTCACTGATGCAGTAAAATAAATGTTTGTCTCTCTCAGTTAAATAATCAGATAGCTGTGTAATTTGTGTGTTAAGAGAAATAAGGTACCGATGTGTAAAGTTGTATAAGCAAATACCATATTAGCTAGGGCTCCTTGTGGTTGCCACACACATGGTACACAAAGTAAGCGTGTACCCCCCTGAGGATAAATGTAATTATACCCTCAGGTGTTACAAATTACAGCAATGGAATGAAATGTATCACGGAAAACTTTCTTTGTAATTAAAAAATCTTTGAAAATAAGTGTTTTAAGTATAAGATTAATCACTCAAATGCGTGTCCTGTAGCGCTAAATGCGCGTCTTGCTGTAAGATAATTCTGTGGAACTGTCGTAGTTATCGTCCTCTGTAAGCAAAGTTCTGCTAAAGTCAATGTACTTACCTCATGATACACAAAAGTGAAATGCTTTGCGTATAGATATCTTAGTTATTACGCTTATTGCCGTGATGAGGAAAGTACTGTACAGTAACGTATTGTTATGCCACGAAAAAGGCTGTCTCATTGTTGCTATACCACAAAAGTTACTACTAAAACATGTTTTTCTTCCTAGAAGAATTCAGAAAACTGTGCAGATATAAAACAGATACACTGCAAAAGCAACATTGTAAATTGTCACTCATTAGTAGCGTCGTGATAAAAATCGTGTAGCTGTCACATAAACTAACCTCTGTGTCATCTGGTATCTCTCAGAAAGCACTTTAAATACAGAATGTATTTTCAGGTAACCAAAATGTTGCATTAAAATCTCATTAGCAGTACTGGTAAATGTTCTAAGTATGTGAGCCTTATAGTCGTTACGTAATCGTACAACTAACAAGCAAGAATGTACACACACAATAACACTGTGACGTCTGTTCACTATAACAATGCATTCGTCATTTCTGTTTAAATAAGTTCTCTTGGTTCTTGATTGGATATTTAACTTCAAACATTGTTGTATGTTAACAGATTCTAAGTCTGACAAAGCTTATTAGTAATGTGAAGCGAAAAATTTTATGACAAAGACTAAGTTAAAAAGCAGATTATCTTTCAATAAACGGTTTTACATGTGAAATGTGGTGTAAACCTTTACTCTTCCTAGTACGCAGAGTTTCAACTTCAACGCAATTATCATGTGGTATACGTCGGATTCTGTAAGGTCCATTGTAAACTAGAAAGAATTTGTGACTCAAGTGTTTCTTCTTATGTGACAATGAATGAGCTTTAATGAGAACTTTCTGACCAATATACAACTTCTTTGCATTTGCTTTACCGTGTAGTTTTCTCCTTTTGTCTGCTGCAGATTTTATGTTTTTAAGAGCCAAATCAATTATGTCTTTGTGTCGAAGTTTACGTGTATTCGGGAAAGGTACAAGCTCTCTGATTCTGTTCGCTGGTTCTTCATTCTTCAGTACAAGAGTAGGTGGTAAACCAGTGGAGTCGTGAGGCATTTCATTCAGCACGTTTTGAAATAAGTGTAAATATCTGTCCCAATGCTGATGCTTTCTGTGACAATAAAGTCTACAAAGCTTATTGATTTCTTTCATAATCCGTTCGGAGGGGTTACAATGTGGTGAGTACAATGAAATAAAAACAGGTTTGATTTTATGGTTGCGAAGCATACGTGACCAAACAGCAGATCTGAATTGCGGTCCGTTATCTGAAATGACTTTGCTAACGTGTCCAACTTCACGTAAGAAATTTTTAACAAAGGCGTTGGATACAGACCGTCCAGTGGCTTTACGTAACGGTGTGAAAGAAACAAATTTTGAAGTAAGTTCAACAGCGACTAGAACGTACGAAAATCCATTGGATGTTCTGACAAGCGGTCCCAAAAGATCAACAGCCGCAAATTCTTTTAATTTAGAAGGAATAATAGGAAACAACGGAGCACGATGTGAGACAGTAGATGGTTTCGCCTTTTGACAAAGTTTACAAATAGACAAGACTCTTCGAATTCTTTTTTCCATATTGTTAAAATAACAAGTCGTTCGAAGAATATGATAACATTTTCGTGGACCAAAATGTGCGTAGCTGAAATGAATGTACCAAATGAGCTTATTAACAAAATCGTCTGGAATGCAAAGTACCCATAGCTTGTCATCAACAGTGCAGCGTTTGAAGAGTATGTTGTTTCTGACCAGGTAATAATGCCGAATCTGTGTGTGTGTCTTTTCATGCCATTTGCTCTTGATGTCCTTCCAAATCGGATCTTTATCTTGTTCATGAGCAATGTCCTTTAATGATGTGGTGATGAAGTTTTCAAAGGCGACTTTCTGAATGTAAAGAATACTGAAATTTTTCTCGAGGTTGCCTTCTGTGTTACTTTTCTCAAGCCCAGCCGGTGCGCGTGACAGTGCATCCGCAACAATGTTCTCCTTGCCGGGAATGTAGACTATTGTGAAGCGGAATTCTTGTAGAAACAATGCCCAACGTTTTAACCTGTCATGATTTAATTTTGAAGACATAAGAAATTGTAATGCACGATGATCACTGTACACTTTTACGTGCTTACCAGAAAGAAAGAAACGGAATTTGTTAAATGCCCAAACGATAGCTAAAGCTTCTAATTCAGTAATGGAATAATTTTTTTCAGATTTTGTTAGCACTCGGCTAGCAAAAGCAATGGTTTTCTGAACGGTAGTGTCATTTTCTATGGCTTCTTGAAATAAATGGGCACCAAGACCGACTTTAGAAGAATCCGTACTAAGGCAGAAATCTTGTGACAGATCAGGATGAGCTAGTATTGGCGCGTGAAGTAACGCTTCTTTCAAAGAATTGAATTCCAACTGTGCTTGTTCGTCCCAGTTCCAAATAGTATTTTTTCCAGTGAGAGAACAAAGTTTTGGTGTAACTTGAATTTGCATATTCAGAAAACGACGGTAAAAATTTACGAGACCTAGAAAACTGCGGACTTGTCTTTTTGTGGATGGAACTGGAATGGCTCTGATTGCTTCTAACTTTTCAGGATCCGGCTGAATGCCTTCAGAAGAAATAATATGTCCCAAAAACCTCACCTTTGACCTACCGAATTCAGACTTTTCCAAGTTAACTGTAATTCCAGATTCTGCAAAAATATGTAACACGCTGTTGAGGATGCGATTGTGTTGTTCCCATGAGGCTTCTGCTATCCGAATATCGTCTACATATAAGGTGATGTGACGTTTTAAGAATTCAGGTAATATGGAATTTAGCCCACGAATGAATGCTGCCGAAGAAATGTTCAAACCAAAGGGAAGTTTCCGAAACTGATAACAAACGCCGAAACAAAGGAAAGCTGTGTATTTTCTACATTCTGGATGAAGTTCGATCTGATAAAAGCTGGATCTGAGATCAATGGAAGACAACACTTTTACACCATTAAAATTTTGAAGAAGTTCTTCTAACGTTTGCGGCCTGTCTGTTTCAGGAATAATGATCGTATTGATTTGTCTCGAATCTAAGACAAGCCTGATCGATCCATTTTTCTTCTCAACAACATGTAATGGATTGTTGTATGAGCTTACTGCAGGCTCAATAATGCCCTCATTAAGCATAGATTGTATTTCTGTTCTAATACGGTCCCTATAATGCGCCGGAATTACGTATGGTCTAACACAAAATTTACTATGCTCACGAACACGAAATTGGTATTGAAATCCCTTGATTGTTCCTGTTTTGTGAGTAAAAACTGTGGAATGTGCTTGTAAAATCTCAAAAAGGTCTTGCCTATCATTGTCATTACAATTCTCAATTGTTTGAATTTTATTCTGAATTAACTTATTAGTGTCAAATGCGCCGTCGATATCATCCCTGTCAGTACTTGCAGAGTGATTGTTAGTGTCTAGTTCCGTAGAAAAGTCCGAACTGTTGTCTAACAGAAGGTAAAGCCGATTAATTTCCTCGTCATGGTTTGAGAGCCAATCTTCAAATTTCAAAGCTATTGACTTACCTTCTTTCTCTAAACTTATTTCAGCATCGTGAAAGTTTAAGATTGCTTTGCATTCATTCAAAAAGTCTACTCCCAATATAATTTCCGTCGACAATAGTGGAACAATGAGAAAGTTCATAGAGAAGCTGTGGCTTTGACAAAAGAATTCTAAATTGGTTTGTTGGCGTACATCTACACTTTTTCCAAAGATTGCACCTTGTAATTTAATCTTACGTAACGGAAGTGTGGGGCAATAGTTCGATTTGTTGCATTTGCTAAAGGCTGTTTCACTAATTACTGAGATGGGACTGCCAGAGTCAAGTACTGCCGTAAATTTTACGTCATTTACAGTAATGTGAATCACAGGATATGCAATGTTGTTAAGTTTTACGTCGTGTTCCTGGAGTAAGATGTCCCTAATGTCTTCCATTTTTACGTAATTACTAGCTACGGCAGCTGCGTCGTTAGTGTCATAAGTACGTTTTGTTGCTGCCAGCGGTGTGAGTCATTGCCTATTGTCTCTTTGTTGGCGCGCGTCGTTATTGGGATTTGGAGACCTAACTTCTACAAATTCACCGTGACGAGAGGGCCCTGCTCTGTTTGAATCCCGCCAGTTCTGATGCAATTCAGGTCTGTCGTTACGATCATATCGTCTGTCGTCATGTCGGTAGATTCCATAGTTTCTTTCTTGTCGGTCACATGGTGGAGAATTTCTCCCTGAATCGTAACTGCGCGCTGGTCTGTTGCGTCTAAAGTTATTCTGTCTCCCTTGATAGTATTTATTTTGGTTCCCATATTGTCTGTTTCTCTTATTGTCTCTGTGATAGTCATTACCATGGAGAGGTGATCTTTCCCTGTAGTTATTACTACTCTGCCAACGGTTGTCATACGGGTGGTGTCTATTTTGGTCACGATTTGTGTTGTGAGAATAGCCTTGTCGTGTCCAGTTATTACTTCTTTCATCGCGGATTTGCGACGGATGTGACCTGTAATTGTTGTGTTCCTGGTTTCGCGTTCCGCGATTGTCAGTGTCAATTTCTAATTCTTGTAACAGTCCCTGAAAAGCTTCAATGTCGTCTTTGCAACGTCCTGCTAAAATAATATGTCGTAAATGTTTAGGCAGTTTGATTAAGCAAATGCGGATGAGTTCTGAGGGGCTGTATGGGTTTGACAGGTATTGATTCTTGTGCAACATGTCTTCAAAATATTTCACAAGACTGGAAAATTCAGATTGTTCGAAGTGTTTCATCATTATGATGTTATGTTTTACACGGTCTTGTGTAGCTTGAGACCAATATGCTGAGAGGAAGGCATGGTAAAATTCTCCTTCACTGTGGCAATCGTGAATGACCGATCGCATTCTTACAGCTGGTTCATTCTCTAAGTAGCCACACATAAATTCTAATCTGTGTTCTAACGACCAGTTGGGAGGAAAACAATGAGAGAATTGATGGAGCCATGCTTGTGGATGAATGTCGTTGCCAGAATTCTTAAATGTTTTGAATTTACGTGTAGTAATGAACAGCTTATAGTCAAAATCGTCATGTCGGCGAGTCGCATATCGGTCATTGTTAGGTCGTGTCGGCCGTTCCATCTCAAAATTCGGTGCACATTGCCAATTTCTTTCATAATTTCCGAAATGCCCTGTGTTATTATTTTGTGTCTGTTCCGTATTTGTATGTCCCTCTTCCCGTATTGGGGCGCGAGTGTCCTCTGAAATACGTAATTCTTGTATTACCTGTGTCAGCTGATCTTGTACTTCCCGGATTTCTCTTTTGTACTGTGTATTGATTTGATTTTGATTCTGTTTGAATTTTCTTATTTGTTCATACTCTTCTGTGTCAGTGAAAGCTACGGGTCTTGTGTCATTCAGATCATCATCTACCTTTGTAGATAAGTTAGTGACCTGATCCGAAAGTTCGGCTACTTTCTCCGATAGTGTACTTATTTCCTCCATGTGTCTTTCTGAACCAATTTTCAGGGTATCTACTGTGTTCTTTAAGTTTTCCTGAGTTCTTGCAAGTTGCGTAACCGAATCGGTAGATGCAACTGAGTCAATTTTAGCTTGCAAGGTCTCATGATTTTCATGAACAATAGTTTGCAGTTCTTTTATAGCTGCTTCGTGATTCTGTAGTGCATTTTCATGACGCGAAAAAATAGGTTGGAAATACTCACAAATTTGTGTTTTTACGTCATTACAGACTTTTTGACATTTCGATTCAATGTGATGTAACTCAGTAGTTAAATCTTCACGTGTTTGTTCAAGTGTTTGTTCCAATGAGTCTAACTTTTTAAGATTTTGTTCCACTGTGTCTAACTTTTGAAGCTTTTGCTGTGTTTGTCTCTGATTTTGTTCCATTGTGTCTAACTTTTTGAGATTTTGTTCCACTGTGTCTAACTGTTGCTGTGTTTGTCTCTGGTGTTGTTCCATTTGTTGCATTAATTGCAATAATAATGTATTAGTGTCTGGAATCTGTTTCTCTACGCTTTTCGGCAGTGCATTTGCACCGGCAACATTCACATTTTGACAAGCAGAAAATGTATCTTGACTTATTTGAGAAAACGGTGAGGATCCAAAACCTGAATCTACAGTATTTGCGAGATTGTTTCCTGTCATTTCGGATTCCTGAGGCGAGCTGTTGCCGACCGATCGATCGATAATGCTTCCCTGTTCTCTACATGTTTCAATGTCTACACCATTATTTGACGCCCGCTCCATTTCCCTATGCACAGTTACCAAATTACTACTTTGAATATTTGTTAATTCATTACATGGTGGCGTTAACACACTGCTTTCGTCCTCACTGTCATTTCTCAGTTTACTTTGGAGCCTAGTATTACGTTTTTCACACGCCATTATTGTCAGAGTATTTCACACGATAACAAAGAAAAGCACAATTTGAAGATCAAAAATAAGAGAACACATTAACATAGCACTGAAAATAATATCTAGTTAATTACCAGCGCAGCTGCGAAATACTTGGTGCAAATCTACATGCATGCCACAACTGTTTTACAGTACAACAATGAAAGACTGCAACTACAAAGGAGATTCTCTCTACAATTACGCGCTAGCAATAAACAAAAGCTACACTAAATACACAAACTACAAGAAAAAAATCAGAAGATTCCAGTGAGGTATCCTAGGCTAAGGGTCGCCATATGAAACGTCCCCTTTGAACCATTTATACACGACTGTCCTTAAACTGACACAAAATATTTTTAGCGCAACGCAATCTGACTATCAAAGATCCCTGCAAAAGAATGGCCCTGACTAACATTAAACTATACCTTTCACAAATCACTTACCTCACAAAAATCTTCGCTGCTCAAGCTACTGCAATACAGCGAGCGCCACTACTGCCAGCTAAATAAAAGATTCAAACTATGGCAGGCACTAACTACTGATAGGGATAGTTAGCAAATGAAAGATATTAATAGAGAACAAACAATGTATTTACCTTAATATCATCACAAGTCATAATATATATATCAGTTCATGACAAATTATAAATCTCCGCCATCTCTCTCCCCACATCCACCACTGCTGGCGGCTCACCTCCAACTGCCCAACGCTACGCGCTGTTCACAGCCAGCTGCCTAACACTACAATGGCGAGTATTACAACAATGCAAAGCAGACACAGACTGCCCACAGCACAGCCAGTGATTGTCATACAGAGGTGGCGTTACCAATAAAAAACCTAAACAGCCTACTTACATAGAGAAAACATAAACAGCCTACTTACATAGAGAAAACATAAACAGCCTACTTACACTGTCAACACCTCCTTTCTTTTGGATTGTAATTATTATATTCTTCTTGAAGTCTGAGGGTATTTCACCTGTCTCATACATCTTGCTCACCATATGGTAGAGTTTTGTCAGGACTGGTTCTCCCAAGGCTGTCAGTAGTTCTAATGGAATGTTGTCTACTCCTGGAGCCTTGTTTCGACTCAGGTCTTTCATTGCTCTATCAAATTCTTTACGCAGTATCATATCTCCCATTTCATCTTCATCTACATCCTCTTCCATTTCCAGAATATCGTCCTCAAGTACGCCGCCCTTGTATAGACCCTCAATATACTCCTTCCACCTTTCTGCTTTCCCTTCTCTGATTAGAACTGGGTTTCCATCAAAGCTCGTGATATTCATGCAAGCGGTTCTCCTTTCTCCAAAGGTCTCTTTAATTTGCCTGTAAGCAGTATCTATCTTACCCCTAGTGAGATAAGCCTCTACATCCTTACATTTGTCCTCTAGCCATCCCTGCTTAGCCATTTTGCACTTCCTGTCGATCTCATTTTTGAGACGTTTGTATTACATTTTGCCTGCTTTATTTACCGCATTTTTATATTTTCTCCTTTCATCAATTAAATTCAATATTTCTTCTGTTATCCAAGGGTTTCTACTAGCCCTCGTCTTTTTACCTATTTGATCCTCTGCTGCCTTCACTAATTCATCCCTCAAAGCTACCCATTCTTTTTCTACTGTATTCCTTTCCCCCATTACTGTCAATTGTTCCCTTATGCTCTCCCTCAATCTCTGTACAACCTCTGGTTCTTTCAGTTTATCCAGGTCCCATCTCCTTAAATTTCCACCTTTTTGCAGTTTCTTCAGTTTTAGTCTACAGTTCATAACCAACAGATTGTGGTCAGAGTCCACATCTGCCCCTGGAAATGTCTTACAATTTAAAACCTGGTTCCTAAATTTCTATCTTACCATTATATAATCTATCTGATACCTTTTAGTATCTCCAGGGTTCTTCCATGTATACAACCTTCTTTCATGATTCTTGAACCAAGTGTTAGCTATGATTAAGTTATGCTCTGCGCAAAATTCTACCAGGCGGCTTCCTCTTTCATTTCTTAGCCCCAATCCCTATTCACCTACTATGTTTCCTTCTCTCTCTTTTCTTACTGACGAATTCCAGTCACCCATGACTTTTAAATTTTCGTCTCCCTTCACTACCTGAATAATTTCTTTTATCTCATCATACATTTCATCAATTTCTTCGTCATCTGCAGAGCTAGTGGGCATATGAACTTGTACTACTGTAGTAGGCGTGGGCTTCGTATCTATCTTGGCCACAATAATGCGTTCACTATGCTTTTTGTAGTAGCTTACCCGTACTCTTATTTTTTTATTCATTATTAAACCTGCACCTGCATTACACTTATTTGATTTTGTATTTATAACCCTGTATTCACCTGACCAAAAGTCTTGTTCCTCCTTCCACCGAACTACACTAATTCCCACTATATCTAACTTAACCCCATCCATTTCCCTTTTTAAATTTTCTAACCTACCTGTCCGATTAAGGGATCTGACATTCCACGCTCCGATCCGTAGAATGCCAGTTTTCTTTCTCCTGATAATGACGTCCTCTTGAGTAGTCCCCGCCCGGGGATCCGAATGGTGGACTATTTTACCTCCGGAATATTTTACCCAAGAGGACGCCATCATCGTTTAATCATACAGTAAAGCTGCATGCCCTCGGGAAAAATTACGGCTGTAGTTTCCCCTTGCTTTCAGCCGTTCGCAGTACCAGAACAGCAAGGCCATTTTGGTTAGTGTTATAAGGCCAGATCAGTCAATCATCTAGACTGTTGTTTCTGCAACTACTGAAAAGGCTGCTGCTGCCCCTCTTCAGGAACCACACGTTTGTCTGGCCTCTCAACAGATACCCCTCCGTTGTGGTTGCACCTACGGTACGGCTATCTGTATCGTTGAGGCACGCAAGCCTCCCCACCAACGGCGAGGTCCATGATTCGTGGGGGGCAAGTTAACATAACAAACAGAAAATTTATTTTCTATTTCTCCAAGTGACGAAGACTCATTATAGCTAACACAGCAAGAACTAGGGTCCAGCTCATACAGTAGCAACTAGGATGAGACTCGTTGTACTGAGCACGAACGATGGTGTTGAAGTGATGGGCGTGCAAGTGGAAAGTGGGTCGAGTGTTTACCACCTACCGTACCATAACGCAGCAACCAGACCCGCTGGAAGAGTGGCTAAGTGGGCATGCACAACTGGGTCTACCAGACCCCGCGTGATCTCTGTCGGCGTCAGATGGAAAATTGCAGTAGTGTTACTAAATTTAGAACGCCAGAGGGGAGGCATCGATACCTGATACAACAGACCTGCACTTGCACTCAGCTTGAATATCCTTGATGTTCTACGAGTGACAAGTAGATCACACGTAAGAAGAAAAAACTTTGAGAGCTGCTAAATTTTTTACAACAAACGAGGAATGTCTATCTTTAGTAGTTTCAAAGTCATGATTTTTTGGAATGGTAGGGGAATTTCATGGGTAACATGTATGCTAAATATTTCTTAAAAACCGTACTGGTAGCGGTAGCATAGACGACAGACGCGGTCGATGATGGTTGTCCTTTTGGTGTTACAGTGTTCCTATTCAGATTTACGTAACTAAGTAGCTAATGAGAGCCTGTCATTCAGCACCTCAGGGTCACCCCCCACATACGGACTCACTGGTCAGCACGGAGGAATCGTGTTAGGGGGCAAGGCGGCCCTAGATGGTTGTGACCCTTCTCGCCGGCCGCTGGAGACCGTAACAGAGTTAGCCTTTGTTGTGTGGGCGGTGTTCAGCGGGTCGCGACTGACAAGAATACACTGCCGGCCCGTGGCGGACCGCCCCGCCCCTGACGCAGGAATCACGGGAGGGTAGCTACCCCTCCCACGCCTAACTGCTGCTGGCAGCGACCGTAAAGAAACGCGGACGGCCAAACGGCCGACATATCTCTCGCTTTTATAACGGGGGCGCTAAAGGTCGTCTTCGGGCCCCCTCCGCGCCTCTTCCGTCCAATTTGCTTTTCAGCAGTAAACACGGGCGCTGGCCATAAATCTCCCGAGGCAAGCGCCGCTGCTTCGGCTGTCAGGATCTGGAGGGAGTGTCAGAGATGGCGTCGTCATAAAACAAATGCTTTTCCAAGTCATCTGAAGCTACTTGCGCTTTGACTACGCTCGTTACATATCTCCCCTCCTTCCAAGAAATTATGTCTTATCTTTAGGAATCGTTAGAAGAGAGTTACAGTCATAGGACTACCATCAAACGACTTCACTGCCTGACAAAAGAGTGAAGCAACCAGAAACATAGTCTGACGTCAATGTAACTTCGCACACGACATACTATCGGCGGGTAGGTAAATGATATGCAATTATTTGGGAGAGATAAATCGGCCACTACAGATCATTAGTGTGTGCTCCTTTTATTACCAGACCTTAGAGGGATTTGTAGGACTCCAGTAAACAGAGGAAGCAGCTACTCGGTGTAACATCATAGATTAAGGGACGACCTGCGACGGCAATCGCACAACCTGCGTACGGGCCGCGAGGTGCCGCCACGAGCGCAACTGTATATAAGTGCCGACGGAGTTCAGCCAGCTCTCATTTTGTTGGCATCTCAATTTTGCCTATTCTCTTCTTTGCTTAGTTGCTTAGCTCTTATTCGTTTATGGCTCATGTTATTGTGCTCTCTTTCAGCCATTCTGATTGTTTTTATTTACTCCCAATTGACAAGTGCTCAATTTGGCATTTCACTTTTGCATATTTCTCATTTTGCTAATAATATTCTCCTTAGCTTTTTACAGTTGAATTGATTAACATAGTCTCATGTACTGTTTGTTCATTTCAGCCTGTTCATATTTTGATGTTCTTTAAAGACTGTAATAATTATCAGAAGCATTTCTTCCCTTAAAGTTGTGTAAAGTATTCTCAATGTAGGATTTGTTCTGTGACACAGGTGTAAGGTTTTGAACATAAATTACATACGAAACTATGCTTTAAAAGAAATTTATTTTTTAAGTTTGTACTACATCAGACGAAAATTTTGTGATATGAGGGAGAAATTTGAGGGGCGAACCCATGGAAATAGTCTTAAGTGATCCCCTTTAAAAATAAAAATTCTGTGACACTGAAAGACGTGACACTGTAGGCACCGAAAATTTATATATATACAGGATGTTACAAAAAGGTACGGCCAAACTTTCAGGAAACATTCCTCACACACATAGAAAGAAAATATGTTATGTGAACATGTGTCCGGAAACGCTTACTTTCCATGTTAGAGCTCATTTTATTACTTCTCTTCAAATCACATTAATCCTGGAATGGAAACACAGAGCAACAGAACGTACCAGCGTGACTTCAAACACTTTGTTACAGGAAATGTTCAAAATGTCCTCCGTTAGCGAGGATACATGCATCCACCCTCCGTCGCATGGAATCCCTGATGCGCTGATGCAGCCCTGGAGAATGGCGTATTGTATCACAGCCGTCCACAATACGAGCACGAAGAGTCTCTACATTTGGTACCGGGGTTGCGTAGACAAGAACTTTCAAATGTCCCCGTAAATGAAAGTCAAGAGGGTTGAGGTCAGGAGAGCGTGTAGGCCATGGAATTGGTCCGCCTCTACCAATCCAGCGGTCACCGAATCTGTTATTGAGAAGCGTACGAACACTTCGACTGAAATGTGCAGGAGCTCCATCGTGCATGAACCACGTGTTGTGTCGTACTTGTAAAGGCACATGTTCTAGCAGCACAGGTAGAGTATCCCGTATGAAATCATGATAGCGTGCTCCATACTGACGAAACTAAAATGAGCTCTAACATGGAAATTAAGCGTTTCCGGACACATGTCCTCATAACATCTTTTCTTTATTTGTTTGTGACGAATGTTTCCTGAAAGTTCGGCCGTACCTTTTTGTAACACCCTGTATACGTCGCATCGGGCACCACAGTATTTCTGGCTAGGCGGTAGTTAGAAGTACTATGATGGACAGTCTCCAGTCGATACACAGAGAGCAAAGTCAGACCACGTCCAATCGAGAGTGGAACGTGGTTGGAGGGATCAGATAGTGGTAGCGAAAGTAACTTCCGCCACACACCATTAGGTGGCTGGCGGAGCATGAAGTAAATGTAGATGTAAAGACACTTCGACTGTCAAAATTTTATCAGTAAATTGTCGCAGTATTCGTACCAAAGTTCCTGAATTTACTGTCCTTCCGGAAAGTTCTCCCTCTCAGATTATTCTTGGGACCGAGAGCGGGCTGAAATCCGAAATAGAAAGTTCAAAGGTATTCAGCGAGTCATGGAACGTATATCGGAAAGCTCGACTAGATGCCATAGGAAGGGGGGAGTTCATTGCAGCTGACAAAAATATTGTCTCTATTGAGGTCGAAGCCAGTGTGACAATGAAGTTCTCTGGTCGCGTATAACAGGTCTGAGTGAAACAAAATTCATTGTTGGATGTCTTTACAGGCCACTAAATTCCGCTGTGACGTTTGCAGAATCATTCAAAGAAAGTCTCCGGTCAGTGGCGCATAAATACCCAGACCATGCATACTAGTTTGAGGCAACTTTACCGTGAGATGTATAGACTCACACGTCTATGGATTCCTTGCAGGATGTATAGACAGTCTTGCGACGTACTTTCGAAAACTTTTTCCGAAAACTGTCTTCAGCAGCAAGCTCGGCGGTCCTCGCGCAATGGAAATACACTCCTGGAAATGGAAAAAAGAACACATTGACACCGGTGTGTCAGACCCACCATACTTGCTCCGGACACTGCGAGAGGGCTGTACAAGCAATGATCACACGCACGGCACAGCGGACACACCAGGAACCGCGGTGTTGGCCGTCGAATGGCGCTAGCTGCGCAGCATTTGTGCACTGCCGCCGTCAGTGTCAGCCAGTTTGCCGTGGCATACGGAGCTCCATCGCAGTCTTTAACACTGGTAGCATGCCGCGACAGCGTGGACGTGAACCGTATGTGCAGTTGACGGACTTTGAGCGAGGGCGTATAGTGGGGATGCGGGAGGCCGGGTGGACGTACCGCCGAATTGCTCAACACGTGGGGCGTGAGGTCTCCACCGTACATCGATGTTGTCGCCAGTGGTCGGCGGAAGGTGCACGTGCCCGTCGACCTGGGACCGGACCGCAGCGAGGCACGGATGCACGCCAAGACCGTAGGATCCTACGCAGTGCCGTAGGGGACCGCACCGCCACTTCCCAGCAAATTAGGGACACTGTTGCTCCTGGGGTATCGGCGAGGAGCATTCGCAACCGTCTCCATGAAGCTGGGCTACGGTCCCGCACACCGTTACGCCGTCTTCCGCTCACGCCCCAACATCGTGCAGCCCGCCTCCAGTGGTGTCGCGACAGGCGTGAATGGAGGGACGAATGGAGACGTGTCGTCTTCAGCGATGAGAGTCGCTTCTGCCTTGGTGCCAATGATGGTCGTATGCGTGTTTGGCGCCGTGCAGGTGAGCGCCACAATCAGGACTGCATACGACCGAGGCACACAGGGACACAGGGCCAACACCCGGCATCATGGTGTGGGGAACGATCTCCTACACTGGCCGTACACCACTGGTGATCGTCGAGGGGACACTGAATAGTGCACGGTACATCCAAACCGTCATCGAACCCATCGTTCTACCATTCCTAGACCGGCAAGGGAACTTGCTGTTCCAACAGGACAATGCACGTCCGCATGTATCCCGTGCCACCCAACGTGCTCTAGAAGGTGTAAGTCAACTACCCTGGCCAGCAAGATCTCCGGATCTGTCCCCCATTGAGCATGTTTGGGACTGGATGAAGCGGCGTCTCACGCGGTCTGCACGTCCAGCACGAACGCTGGTCGAACTGAGGCGCCAGGTGGAAATGGCATGGCAAGCCGTTCCACAGGACTACATCCAGCATCTCTACGATCGTCTCCATGGGAGAATAGCAGCCTGCATTGCTGCGAAAGGTGGATATACACTGTACTAGTGCCGACATTGTGCATGCCCTGTTGCCTGTGTCTATGTGCCTGTGGCTCTGTCAGTGTGATCATGTGATGTATCTGACCCCAGGAATGTGTCAATAAAGTTTCCCCTTCCTGGGACAATGAATTCACGGTGTTCTTATTTCAATTTTCAGGAGTGTATATTAGACTAGATCGCTACAAACAGGCCAGATGACGTCAGTATAGAGACGTGGATTGGTGATCACGATGTCATCAAAGCGACTATGGCTACGAAAATTAAGAAGTCTAGGAGAGTGTTTCTACGAGAAAGAGCAGACGAGAAGCTGTCAGCATCTCACGCAGAGAATGAACTGCCTTTACTTAGATCCAGTAACATTGACGCGGAAATAATTTGGGCAAAGCTTAAGCCGAGTGCAAATAACCCTCTGGAGAACCATGTGCCTATTAAGTAGATTAAGGACGGAAAAGACCGACAACAGTTTAACAACGGAATTCGGATAAGTCTGTTGTACTCTCAAAAGATATAATGCGAATAACGACACGCCAAGGTTAGTAGAGATTCGTGCGTTTGCGTAAAGACCCATGCGCGAAGCATGGAACAACTGTCACTGTCATACGTTAAGCAAAAGATTTGGCCGAGAAACAGAAAATTCGGCTCTTCCATCCAGTCACTCGTTGCCCAGTCTGGTGTCGCAGTTGAACATAGCAAAGGAAATGCCGAAGGTTTAAATTTGGCGCTTAAGAAACCGTTCACGCAGGAGTCGTACAAAAATGTCGTCGTTTGACCTTCGCACAGATTCCCAGATGGACACACAGTAATAAGCAGTCCTAGTGTAGAGAAATGACTGATAGAGTTGACAACAACTGTCTCGCCAGATCCGGATGGAATCCCAATTCGGTTTTACAGAGAGTACTCTACAGCACTGGCACTTTACCTAGTTCGCATTTATCACGAGTCTCTCGCCCAGCGCAAAGTCCCAAGTGTCAAAAAAATTCAGATGATTCCTGTATATAAGAAGATGAAAAGAACAGACCCGCAAAATTACAGACCAGTATCCTTAACATCAGTTTTCTGTAGAATTCTTGGACATATTATCAGTCAGAATGCAATGTATTTCCTTGAGACCGAGAAGCTTAAGTCTACGAAGCACCATAGTTTTAGGAAGCATCGCTCGTATGAAACTGAGCTTCCCCTTCTCTCATGTGATATACTGCGAACTATGGAGAAGGGCAACAGGCTCTTCACCGCTATTTCATCGTAATGATGACACGATATTTCGAAGGTCCCACTGACCGCCATCTTCAGGTAAGACTGCGTGTACGCCGGAAGTGAGTAACATCAGATAGGGCGGCTCGCTGATAACACGGGAAAAGGCCGCTGCGAGTACGCGAGAAGGGAAAAGGCTGCCCTCTGCGAAGCGAAGAACTGCTGCGTCGCCGGCGTTGGAAACTAGCAAAAAAATCTGAAATCAAGATGCAGCCGGTCGAGTACCTCACCGTTGTTGATTTATATCAGATAAAACAGGGCTTCACATGTTGTTTAAAGGAAAAGCTTTATCTCTATTAATATCGTCATGGGTTAAGTGTATTCGGTTGGCTGCTTATGTACGCAGTCCCAGTAACGGGGAGCCGGAGCAATAATTCCTGTTTCTTTTAATGACATATAATGCCCTTCATTGAGACAATTTTCAGCGAAGGCAGATTTTTTAGGCTGGAGAAGCGAGTTTGATTTGGATTTTCCACACATCTGTCATGGAACTTCTGTCCAATATAAGCCTTTCCGCAGTGATAGAGAATTTCATACACTCCAGGCTTCCTTAATCCCAAATCACCCTTAACAGGTCCAAGAAGGGCTCTAGTTTTGGCGAAAGGCAAAAGGGCACATTTAATACCGTACTTTCTCAGGATTTTTGGAATTTTAAAAGAAATAATCCCTCCAAGGGAAAAAGCGTAACGTATTTACAAGTGTACCACTGACAATCAACGTTTTTAATGCGACAGCACCCATTGTGCTGTTCTCGAAAGCGTGTCTTCGTCAGACTTAGGGTACCATGAGGAGCGTCCCACGGAAGTGTGATATGATCGCCATTGCTTTCTACATACGTAAATGATATGTCCGACAGGGTGGGCAGCAATCTGCTGTTATTTGCTAATGATTCTGTGGTGTATAGAAAGCACAAAATCCTAGTTGATGTGATGAATAGCACGTAAACCTAAAAGTAGAGAAGTGCCGGTTAATGAGAAACAGTAGAAGAAAAGAACCCGCAACTGTTCGGATTCAGAATTAGTAGTGTTCTACTTGACACAGTCACGTTGTTTAAATATTTGGGCGTAACACTGCAAGGCGATATGAAATGGGGCGAGCAAGTGAATACTGCGGAAGGCGAATAGACAACTTAGCATTATCTGAAAATTTTGGTAAAGTGATGTTCACCTGTAAAGGAGGCCGCTTATAGGACGCTCGAGTGACCTATTCTTACGTACTGCTCGAGTGTTTGGAGTCCGTACCAGGTCGGATTAAAGAAAGACATGGAAGAAATCCCTCCCATGAACCATGGACCTTGCTGTTGGTGGGGAGGCTTGCGTGCCTCAGCGATACAGATAGCCGTACCGTAGGTGGAACCAAAACGGAGGGGTATGTGTTGAGAGGCCAGACAAACGTGTGGTTCCTGAAGAGGGGCAGCAGCCTTTTCAGTAGTAGCAGAGGCAGCAGTCTGGATGATTGACAAATCTGGCCTTGTAACACTAGCGAAAACGGCCTTGCTGTGCTGGTACTGCGATCGACTGAAAGCAAGGGGAAACTACAGCCGTAATTTTTCCCGAGGGCATGCAGCTTTACGAGAGCTGCATCAAACCAGTCTCAGGACTGAAGATCACAACAACAACAACAACAAAAAGGAAGACATTCATAAAACCTGTTCGCAACTGCGGCTATAGATAACCTTCAACTACAGATTGAAATGACGACAGTGAAAATTTGTGACGGACTGGGACTCGAACCCGGATTTTCCTTATCGTTAGCGATCGTCCTACGATTTCTTTTTTTCTTGACATGACGACATCGCTGGTAGTACAAATACAAAAGAAACATGCTGCTCTAGCAATGAATGAAATTCAAGTCGGCGGCGATAACTGATCACCACCCGACGGTCGATAGAGCAATAGAGCCATCTTGGCGTAAGACTGGGTCGTCTTCTCGAAGATAACTAAGGTTCCGTTCAGTGTGATTGATGTCTGTCTCGGCTTTCTTCGTCCATCTCATCACTGACCCGTCACACCCCATCTGGCCGGAGGGTTGGTAAATGTCCGCCGCAGATAATTAGCGAATTCTTGCCTACATTTCTTATACTGTTGCAGCTTCGCGTGTCCATCCAGGAGAAAATGCCAAAAATCCATTTTGTCCTCCGATTCGTTGTAGACGTAGCCCCACAACCATTTCCCGTTCCCATGTCACTGCATTTGTTTTATGGACCGGAAAATAAGATTCTTGGGGGAAAAGGTGTCCGATGAAATTATGTGAAGAGGAGTGCGTAACAGGAACGCCAATATCTGTCGCGCCAAGAGCCACACCGGACCCGCCCTACTACATGCTAAACGATGTTCATCAGTGTCCACTGTTGCACAGCTTAAACATAATGCTGTGTCTGCCAAATGAATCCCATGCCGCAGTTGATTCGTTGCGAACTTCCTATTTACCACCACATACCATGTTGAGCGTACCGACGTATAACGCGCCGTATCTGTCGCCAGTTCTTTTTTGGGTACTTCTTTTCCAGGGTATTCCTGGGGCACCAACGCAGTAATATCTGGTACACTTGTCGCGTCGTCGGTAGTCGTGTTGTTGGGAAGGCTTTTCTGACATGCGGGAGCTCCAAACAGAAAGACTTGGCATTTGAGGCCGGCCGGAGTGGCCGAGCGGTTCTAGGCGCTACACCTCGGGCATGGATGTGTGTGATGTCCTTAGGTTAGTTAGGTTTAAGTATTTCTAAGTTCTAGGGGACTAATGACCTCAGAAGTCAAGTCCCATAGTGCTCAGAGCCATTTGTGCCATTTGATCCAGTTATAACAATTCTGGGCTATCTTGCCTCAACAGAGTATTTCAGTAATTTTAAATAAATCAGCACCATTCGTGTATTATCATTTTAATAGCCCGTCTCATAGCTCCGTCTCGCACCGTATTATGTACAGATAGCTCGGTGGCTCAGGCAATCTCTTCGTCGTTTCGGAACGTTATGCGCTGCAACACACTCTCATCTGCCTGGGTATTAAACGCGGATGGAGCATCCTAGATCCTTCGGTAACAGACAACAGGGCAGACACCCGAGTAAGAAGTAGCTCACTGTCTGCCTCGGGCATGGATGTTTGTGATGTCCTTAGGTTAGTTAGGTTTAACTAGTTCTAAGTTCTAGGGGACTAATGATCTTAGCAGTTGAGTCCCATAGTGCTCAGAGCCATTTGAACCATTTTTTTTTTTTTTTTTTTTTTTTTTTGTGCAGCTGCTGCCGCCCACCGGGAATCTCACTCACTTCTTCTCTCAGGGCCTCCACAAACGTCATCGGTAATACAGTCATCTGTTGTGGCACCTGAAATTCATCCCGCGTTGTTTGCACTAAACGACGCTGGAGGCTTTATGAGTGGACGTGGCCTTCTTTCCCGCACCCTGAGCAAGTGAGAGGTTGCCCATCATATATTACAATCGCTCGACAACCCCCCATATACAAATACACTACTGGCCATTAAAACTGCTACACCAAGAGGAAATGCAGACGATAAACGGGAATTCATTGGACAAATATATTATACTAGTACTGACATGTGATTACATTTTCACCCAGTTGGATCCTGAGAAACCAGTACCCAGAATAACCACCTCTGGTCGTAATAACGGCCTTGATACACCTGGGCATTGGATGGCGTGTACAGGTACAGCTGACCATGAAGCTTTAACACGATACCACAGTTCATCAAGAGTAGTGACTGGCGTATTGTGACGAGCCAGTTGCTCGGCCACCATTGACCAGACGTTTTCAATAGGTGAGAGATCTGGAGAATGTGCTGGCCAGGGCAGCAAAAAAATGGTTCAAATGGCTCTGAGCACTATGGGACTTAACATCTGAGGTGATCAGTCCCGTAGAACTTAGAACTACTTAAATCTAACTAACCTAAGGACATCACACACATCCATGCCCGAGGCAGGATTCGAACCTGCGACCGTAGCAGCCGTGCGGTTCCAGACTGTAGCGCCTAGAACCGCTCGCCCACTCCGGCCGGCGCCAGGGCAGCAGTCGAACATTTTCTGTATCCAGAAAGGCCCGTACAGGACCTGCAACATGCGGTACACTGTTCGAAGTGCCGGAAATGCGAACAAGAGGTGACCGAGACGTGTAACCAATGGCACCCCATGCGATCACGCCGGGTGATACGCCAGTATGGCGATGACGAATACACGCTTCCAATGTGCATTCAGTGCGATGTCGCCAGACACGGATGCGACCATCATGATGCTGTAAACAGAACCTGGATTCATCCGAAAAAATGACATTTTGCCATTCGTGCACCCAGGTTCGTCGTTGAGTACACCATAGCAGGCGCTCCTGTCTGTGATGCAGCGTCAAGGGAAACCGCAGCCATGGTCTCCGAGCTAGTCCACGCTGCTGCAAACGTCGTCGAACTGTTCGTGCAGATGGTTGTTGTCCTCCAAACGTCCCCGTCTGTTGACTCAGGGATCGAGACGTGGCTGCACGATCCGTTACAGCCATGAGGATAAGATGCCTGTCATCTCGAGTGCTAGTGATACGAGGCCGTTGGGATCCAGCACGGCTTCCGTATTACCCTCCTGAATCCATCGATTCCATATTCTGCTAACAGTCATTGGATCTCGACCAATGCGAGTAGAAATGTCGCGATACGATAAACCGCAATCGCAACAGGCTACAATCCGACCTTTATCAAAGTCGGAAACGTGATGGTACGCATTTCTCCTCCTTACAGGAGGCATCACAACAACGTTTCACCAGGCAACGCCGGTCAACTTCTGTTTGTGTATGAGAAATCGGTTGGAAACTTTCCTCATGTCAGCACGTTGTAGGTGTCGCCACCGGCGCCAATCTTGTGTGAATGCTCTGAAAAGCTAATCATCTGCATATGACAGCATCTTCTTCCTGTCGGTTAAATTTCGCGTCACGTCATCTTCGTGGTCAATTTTAATGGCCAGTAGTGTAAGAGGGGACGTGCCTTCTCAGTTCTGTCCGTGTTTGTCTCATTCTGTCCGTGTTTGTCTCACCCCATTTAAGACAGGGTATGTGGTAAATCTCACCCATTTTATCGGCCACATGGGTTAGAACTGTACCGCACAGTCGAAAGTTCAGACGGGACCTCAAACAGAAGCTCGAAGACCAGTATGATGCGTATCCCTATTCCCGCCTGGTCGACTGTAACCGCACCAACATTCCCGTCGGCATGACTGAAACGATATCCGTTAGGTGACCGTTGGAGAAGTCTTTCACAAGCCGCCTCGTCAATAAACTTGACATACACGACGCTTGAAACGATCGATAAATGGATCCCCTCCATTTCCCGTGGTTCGATTTTAACCTCTTCTCTTAAAAAATGTTCAATCTCGTGTGTCTTTGGTCGTCTATAGTCTTTCACAAAACTGAACGTTTTTCTGTACGAGTGTGCCATCTCGTTCTAGACTCAAAACACCGCAAACGCTTAGTTGCTCCGGGGTAAAGAAAAATACGCGTGGGCCGTAGCGCGGTCGAAGGACAATACGGTCCGCACTGTGTCACTGCCGAAGGCAGACTGCATGATTTGGCCATCCTTGCGTGACCCATGGCCTATCCAATCTTCCATACGTCGTCAACTATGCATACTTGTCCAAGGGAACTTTGCATAGTAATTCAAAAGAACACAGGCACTGCAAAACCATATTTACCCATTTGCAACGGGCAAGCGACTCTCAAGTAAAATTACTCCCATGTACAGCAAAATACTCAATGGATGTACGAGGACAGGTCGTCGAGACATGGTTGACGTCATAAGGAAGTGTGGGTCAGACCATGAGTCGCGCTCGGATAGCTAACTGATAAGGCGACCGCTCGCAATAAGCGGGAAACCCGGGCAAGAATCCCGGTCTGGCACATATTTTTTTGTCGTCATTCCGTTATACAGCTGAAGGTTGCGAGTATTTGCAATTGGGAATAAATTTAATGTATTTGATAACGGCTGTAGTCACCGCAGTGCCTGCTCCTCTGGACATGCACGCATGTCCAAAGAAACTTTGCATCGTAATACGGAACAACACTGTCACTGCAATGTTTTATCGAAAAAATTCAGAGGCGGACTGCTACAATTGTTACTCGTAGATACGAACAACGCAGTAGCGTAATGGAAATGATTCGGGAACTTCAACAGGAATCACTGGAGGGAAGGTGTTCTTTTCGAGGAATGATTTTGAAAAAATTTGAATGACTCACCTAAGAAGCTGAGTGCATAACGATTTTACTGGCGCCAACATACATTCCTCGTAGAGACCGGGAAGATAAGATAACAGAAATTGTGATCCATAAGGATCCATTTGTGAGTAGAACAGGAACTGGTATAGGGTACCCACCGCCACGCACCGAACGATGGTTTGCGAAGTATGTATTTAGATGTAGATAAAGAGAGTGAACGGTGTCCAATATTCAGTGAACACTGAGAAGCACACGGATTGGCGCATGCTCTCGTGAGATTGCGTTATCAGCAACTAACCGAGTCTGGATGGGGTCTCATTATGGATCTCCGTTTCGTAGGCTGAACTTGTCGTCCAGTATGCAGATTTGTGAGACAGTCCGATGTGACAGTGGCCCGACGTTGGACTGAGTGTAAATGTGTAGGCAATCACACTTGTCTTCAAAGTTCTGGTCGATCACATCCAGGGGGCAGCGCCGTATTGTGCAGCGGGCACATCGTGACCCCTTCTCAAAAAATGTGTGAAATCTTATGGGACTTAATTGCTAAGGTCATCAGTCCCTAAGCCTACACACAACTTAACCTAAATTATCCTAAGGACAAACACACACACCCATGCCCGATGGAGGACTCGAACCCCCGCCGGGACCGGCCGCACAGTCCATGACTGCAGCGCCTACGACCGCTCGGCTAATCCTGCGCGGCGACCCCTTCTCACCTGCACCTGCCATCCGAGAACCGGTAGTGGACTCCCTGCAACATTCTGTGTTACCCCGCACTATTGGTCGGAGAGTGAAAGCCTAAACAGCGACTTACCATGCGTAAGGTGCCATTAACGCTACAACACAAGTGGCTACGTTTGGTGTTGTGAGGGTAAAGTACGGATTCCTGATGAATGACATCGCATTGTATTCAGCGGTGAATCGTGCTTCTGCGCTACCCTGGATTTGAAGCGGCAGAACGGTGTTACTCCTGATGTCGTGGTGTGGGGAGACATCGGTATTGACTTCAGTTCACGGCTGACAGTTATCGAAGGAACTGCAACTGAATGGTACGTCACGACATCGTACGTCCTCATGCGTTACCTCGTGCTACAGCATCGTGGTATCGCTTTCCAGCAGAACAATACGCGTCCACACATGAAATGTTTACCTGTGAACTGCCTACTTGATGTTGAGGCACTCCAGTTACAAGCAAATCTTACATTTCTGTCTCCAATAGAACAAGTGTGGCACCAGGGCGCGCATCAACTCCGCCCCATTTCCAGTATCCAAGATATGAGGAACCAGTTATACCGGCCGGTGTGGCCGAGTGGTTCTAGGCGCTTCAGTCTGGAACCGCGCGACCGCTACGGTCGCAGACTTGAATCCTGCCTCGGGCATGGATGTGTGTGATGTCCTTAGGTTAGTTAGGTTTAAGTAGTTCTACGTTCTAGGGGACTAATGACTTCAGAAGTTAAGTACCATAGTGCTCAGAGCCATTTGTGCCATTTGATCCAGTTATAACAATTCTGGGCTATCTTGCCTCAACAGAGTATTTCAGTAATTTTAAATAAATCAGCACCATTCGTGTAATATCATTTTAATAGCCCGTCTCATAGTTCCGTCTCGCACCGTATTATGTACAGATAGCTCGGTGGCTCAGGCAATCTCTTCGTCGTTTCGGAACGTTATGCGCTGCAACACACTCTCATCAACAGATCTGCGTGGGTATTAAACGCGGATGGAGCATCCTAGATCCTTCGGTAACAGACAACAGGGCAGACGATTAAGAAGTAGCTCACTGTCCAAGCAGTGCCACCGTTCCAGTGTGAAACAAGTGGCACGTTTTCAGCTCCTAGCGCGTTGTGTGTTGTTACCTGAAGTGCTGTACTCGTGCGTAGTATACACGGAATATAATGTAGCAAAGTGAAATATAGAAATTTTACATTTATTTTTGCGTGTAGATGTGACTGACAACAATGAAAAAAAGACAGAAATGTAGTCGATTTTTTCACCAAGAGACGAAGTAACAAAATGGTGCAGTGCAATATTTGATTTCTAACATTACATAAGTTTATCAAAGTTTATCAAATTCACATAACATTACGTAAGTTTACCAAAGTTTATCACATTCACAGACTTAGTACCTTTTTAGATAATTTTAGTGTGCATTACTGCCCACGTGTAACATATTCAATAATTAAGACATTTTGTGGAACCTATTTCCTAGATGGTTGGCTGCCTCTGAGCACTATGGGACTTAACTTCTGCGGTCATCAGTCCCCTAGAATTTTATAGAACTACTTAAACCTAACTAACCTAAGGACATCACACGTATCCATGCCCGAGGCACGATTCGAACCTGCGACCGTAGCGGTCGTGCGGTTCCAGACTGAAGCGCCTAGGACAGCTCGTCCACTTATGCCGGCCCTAGATGGTAGGGTTGGGTTGTTTGGGGGAGGAGAGCAGACAGCCAAGTCATCGGTCTCATCGGGTTATGGAAGGACGGGGAAGGAAGTTAGCCGTGTCCTTTCAAAGGAACCATCCCGGCATTTGCCTGGAGCGATTTAGGGAAATCACGGAAAACCTAAATCAGGATGTTGTTGATAATTCTTCCGGGTTATATGGCCGTGGTCCATGGAATTCTTCTATTCCTAATGTTTCGTCCAATACTACGTTGGACGAAACGTTAGGAATAGAAGAATTCTATGAACCACGGCCATATAACCGCGGAAGAATTATCAACAACAGTACCATCCGATCGTGAAAGTCTTCATTGTATGACTAAATCAGGATGGCCGGACGCGGGATTGAACCGTCGGCCTCCAGAATGCGAGTCCAGTGTGCTAGCCATTGCGCCACCTCGCTCGGTTTTCCGAGATGGAACTAGAAAATTGTAACCTCTTACTCTTAATTAATGCGCGGTCCAGTCACATTAATGTGACCACCGTCTATAGTTGACCTCAACGTGCAACGATCACTCACACACAGCAGGTGGCAGAACTAGGAGTGGGTGGTACATAAGACATGTCGGGGTCGGGTCGTGGCGTGAAAAACAGTGCAGTCGTTATCATAATGCAGAAACCGAGCGATTTATCTGACAGCACAATTATTGGCCAAGGATGGAAGATTTACGAAAGGCTAAGTCTGTAAACATTTCGTGTGCCGGCGTGGTTAAAGAATACAGTGCATGGGAAAACGGCGCAAGCAAAAATCTGTGCCCAGACAGCTGTGGTGCACCACGTGTCAGGAGTGAACAACGGCTGCGGAGATGTGTACGGGCAGTTGGGCAGATGGGCAGTTGATGAGCAACTGACAACCTAGATGAACAAAGGGGCCTGCCGCGGTGGCCTAGCGGTTCTAGGCGCTGCAGTCTGGAACCGCGCAACCACTACGGTCGCACGTTCGAATCCTGCCTCGGCCATGGATGTGTGTGACGTCCTTAGGTTAGTTAGGTTTAAGTAGTTCTAAGTTCTAGGGGACTGATGACCTCAGCTGTTAAGTCCCATAGTGCTCAGAGCCATTTGAACCATTTTGAACAAAGGGGGTTGACATCAACGTTTCCTCAACGGGCCTCTGCAGCAGGCGCCTCGTTCATGTACCCATGGTGACTGCTGTTCATCGGTGACGAACGCTGCAGTTTTTACGCGAGTTCTGCAACTGGACGTCTGTTGAGTGGCGACAGGCGGCCTATTCTGATGTAGAACCCGTTATGATCCACTGGACGGATGACCGTTGGCCTATATGGCATGAACCGTGAGAAAACAAACAACCTGCGTGGGTTATCGTCTGGGGAATGCTTTTGTGTCATACACTGGGTGATATAGTCATTCTGGAAGGCACAATAGACCATCACAAGTATGGCTCCATCGTAGCCCTCCTGGTTGACCGTGCGGTCTAACGTAAGGCTTTCCTCGCCGGAAGGAGCGCCTGGTGCCCGGCACGAATCCGCCCGGCGGATTTGTGTCGAGGTCCCATGAACCGGCCAGTCTTTGGATGGTTTTTAGGCGGTTTTCTATCTGCCTCGGCAAATGCGGGCTGGTTCCCCTCATTCCGCCTCAGTTACACTATGTCGGCGATTGGCCGGCCGAAGTGGCCCTGCGGTTAAAGGCGCTACAGTCTGGAACCGCAGGACTGCTACGGTCGCAGGTTCGAATCCTGCCTTGGGCATGGATGTTTGTGATGTCCTTAGGTTAGTTAGGTTTACCTAGTTCTAAGTTCTAGGGGACTAATGACCTCAGCAGTTGAGTCCCATAGTGCTCAGAGCCATTTGAACCATTCGGCGATTGCTGCACAAACAAGTTTTCCACGTACGCGTACACCACCATTACTCTACCACGCAAACATAGGGGTTACACTCGTCTGGTGTGAGACGTTCACTGGGCGGTCCACCGGAGGCCGAACCGCACAATAACCCTGGGTTCGATGTGGGGCGGCGGAGGGGTGAGGTGGACTGCGGTAGTCGTCGTGGGGTTGTGGACCACTGCGGCTGGGGCAGGGACGGAGCTTATCTGTTTTCTAGGTCCCCGGTTAACGTACAATACAATACAATACAATGGCTCCATCGAAGCAAGAGCAACAGTGGTCTTGTGGCATCGATATAAAATTAATATTAAAAAAATTAAAGACATCAAAGCGTCAGTAATAATGAAGGGATCCATATTCGGTAAAAATAAAACTGTGATTTTAATTAATTGGGGCCTATTTCTATATTATTTAATCTCTCTCAAGCGCTCATGTACGTATCTTGGCAAGAAACGAAACGTGCAGGAGTTGTAGTGACACAAGTTGCACAGAAACTCTAATTTTTCACTGAAAAGTTGCGACATGAAAGAATATAATACTAGAGGTAATATACGAGGGCTATTCAGAAGGTAATGTTCGACTGCGTGTGAAATGGAAACCATAGTGAAAATCCGATGAAGCTTTGGACAGATGTCTTCATCAGTGTCCCTAGTATGTTCGTCGATCTCGTCACGTCTGTTCTGAGCGAACAGTGAGAACGTAAAGATGCATAGAAAATAGTGTCTACCGCCAAGTATGGAGGCCTGATCTCATGCAACCCACATAACATAACTGTTACATGTTCCTTCTTCATGAAATTCTCGGCTGCACTCTGCAGGGGGAATGAAGACGCTTCTTCTGCGTTTCCGATGGGAAGTGGTTTTGATCACCAGCAATGCAGATCGTAATTGGCTCCCCGTGAGTTTCGTCTCTGCTGACATGGACCGATGCCTATGAAGTGAAGACAACATTTTGGCACAGACAACGAGCTGTAGAATAGCGTAGAGAGTTGGAGTAAAGTAGAGGTGGCTGCATTCTATGACTAGGGTACTGGAAAGTTGGTACAGTGCTACGACAAATAGCCTGCCAGTGTGGCCGACCGGTTCTAGGCGTTTCAGTCTGGAACCGTGCGACCGTTACTGTCGCAGGTTCGAATCCTGCCTCGGGCATGGATATGTGTGATGTACTTTGATTAGTTAGGTTTAAGTAGTTCTGAGTTCTAGGGACCTGATGACCTCAGATGTCAAGTCCCGTAGTGCTCATTTGAGCTATGACAAATGTCTAAGTCTCAGTGGCGACTATGTAGAGAAGTATCTGGAAGGTTTAGCTAACTGTTGAAAGTAAAACTTTTTTTTTCTACCGGCCTTGTATAAAGATTCATCCTAATTCGTAACTGTTGTGTACATAGTTCCGCGTAGTCAACTTTCCCACTAGAGCGCGCCCCGCTAAGCACAACAGCGCAGGCGCAGCGCTCGTCCGTCTCCGCACTACGAGATGGCGCTGCCATAGAGACGGACCAAATTCTGCTTCCGCCGATCCGCGTATTAATATGTAACGCAGCCAATGAGATTACTGCTAACGTAGAACCTTTTCTCTTCGCGGATCACACTCGCGCAGTGATACCTGAACGCGCGAGGTATTATAACGAGTGTACAGACTTCCGATTAATCAGTCTGCATTAGTCTGTAGTCAAGTTTCAGTCTGCGCCTAATAAGATTACCATATTCCTGTACATAGCCATGAAGAGAAATGTATAGACACTTTGTCAAGTATCAGAGATATGTGAGAATAAGATTCCAGAATCAAGTTACGTAATATCTATGATTTTTATTATTTTAATAAATGTGTGTGAAAATTAATCAAGTTCTGTTTAAAGTTGGTCACCGTCAATCTGCTACTCTAAGCGTGCAAGTGGCATTTCCATCGTCTGACCTATCGGCAGAAGATAAACACGCCACGATAAGACCACGAGACATATTGCTGACACTCGCCTACTTCGTTAGAGTGACAAGTCAAATAATCTGATGGTGTGTGCACCAAAGGTCTTACAGTACGCACACCACAGTAACACAATATCATCTACACGAATGAAGATAAAGAGCTGGCGTGCATTTTAACCTAATAATAAGAGTGCCAATATTACATATTTAATCATCTAACCGAATTTACAAATGTGTGTCTTTCACATGCATGCACATCAACTTTGGGATCCTCCTGCCTTTAAGTTCAGCATCGGTATTTCATTCACAAATCAGTAACGTTCAATGTGACCTCCACAGGACGCACGGCAATAAACTAGGCTGTAGACAGCTCTGCGCCAAACCTTTGTAGGCATGTGTGGAGTTGCTGCATTCACTATTATTGTTGCACGGCAGCACAGTACACGAAAAGTTGTTTGAAGAGTGGGCACATAGACAGATTCCCCTACAAACCCCACCAAAAGTGTCGCGTACTATGAGACTAGGTGGGGCGGTGGCCAATGGCGCAAAGCTAGTTCCGTTTGCGCCTCGCACCCGATCTATCGCTGAGGATCCCGACGGAACTCACGCCCCTCCGTTGCAACTAACTGCACATTTTAGAACTGAGAACGTAAAACAACTGAGAACGCCCATCTCGGATCGACGCGCTTTGAGTGTTTAACGAGCAAGCGAGCGAACTAGCTTGACTATAGAGACGCGACTGGCAACAATATGACGCGACAAATTACAATTACAGGCAAGGTAATATTTAATTTCGAAGCATACATTAAAATTCATCCCAATTTCCTACGTTCATGTGGAAGATATAGTGTTTTGGAATCAGGTGTAACTCCTTGACAGCCTGTGCCTGTGAAATCTAGTGAAATAAAAGAATAATGAGATCCTGATAATGTGACTGGTACACGGAATATTATGAACAATGTTAATGATTAAATGATGAATAAGACGTTAATTGGACAGTTTTATTGTCTTACAAGCAAGACTTTTCTTGAGGTTTAGAGGACATACAACATCCAATATTAGAGTTCGACAGGGCTTTAAAAAATAAGTGTCCAAGAAGGGCAGAAAGGGGAGACAACCTTCGTGTGGAATTTCTAAAATCGCTGGGCCTGCCGAAATTAATAGGTGGAACCTATGAGGCTGGACACACAATATAAGGGGCGAGCGAGATGTTTCTAGAATCGGTATGCCAATCAGGCAAAATCGCTGTGAGCGTTGAGGCATTCATCCACCGACGCAACTGGTCAAGGATATTGTTCGGTAAAACACCGTTTCTTGGTGCGTGAAGATATCGGTAAATGCCTGCTGCACATTCTTGTCCGACAGAAAATCTTCGACAGTTCAATGACTTTTTTAAGGACCGAAGGTATGATACTCGCTTGGGGGGAGGGTCAGAACTATAGGGCGGGCGCTCGAGTGTCTCCCACTTGAGGTATAACACCCGCGCTACATTTTCGATATCGGGACGTGCGTTAGCATGGAACTTGGGGGCACCATTCTACCAACGGTGGTTCTCGATAGACATCCTGCTTCATACAAAATCTTTTTTAGCTGATGGATATCTACCGGTGTTTGGCCTCAGCAGACAAAAAGAAAGTAACAGCACGTTTGGCCTATTGGTACGCATTTGGTAATGACGTCATGATAGTTCACGTGTCCGCATTTATCGCATGCTCATCGGAAAGGCACGAATACTGCACCAATCCCTTGCCTACATGTCGGGGCTTATGAACTCGTATCGCAGTCGCTCTACGTTGCAAAACCGCTGCAGCAACACCTTCAAACAGACACTTTTTGATCGCACTTTATATATTATCATCGAAAGAATTTTGTCCACACAGTCTAATAGACGACAACGGAATATAAATGTGAGAAATATCGTACGATATACAGCTCATATATCAAAGTTACTGACGACAGAGACATATAAAACAAAAGAAAAGAAAACTGCGAATCTGTTAGAGGGCGGTCACTTCAGCTGCAAGAAAGGTGAAAGATCCGTGGAAGCAAGCAACAATGATGTTACGCAAGATAATGGAAGAAGGCATAAAATATTTTCACAAGATTTATCAACATATAAAAAGCTTTCGAAAATGTAAATTGGTGCACGATGTTTGAAAACGTCAGATAAACAGAGGTAACCTATATGGAGGGACTTTCGATCAGTACATAATTATAATAAACGGAAGAATGGCTTTTCTGTGCATGCCATTGTAACTCTTGAACCTACCCCTGCATCCCTATGGGGGTATACGGTATGTAGCCATCGATCCCGTAATCCATCCCATCCATGTGTAGTGGTTTTCAGATAGGAGCTGCACGGGTTTGGGTTCAAAGATATTGGTGTCAACAGTGGGCATCGCACCAATGGACTTCTTATGAGAAGTTGGTAAAGCAGCTGGAGATCGAGTGCGAAAGTGGTCCAGACTGATGTTCTTTGTAGAACATTATAGAAAGTTGAAGAATGTTGTAGGCCTTTCAACAGTTTCAATGAATCTTCCAGAGGATTCAAAAATGTTCTGTGATTTTTAAGAATGTTCTAGATTTTTCCAGAATATTTCAGGATATTCGAGAATGTTCCATTATCCTGTTTTGGTGGGGATTTTTGTACTGTTATCGAAAATTTGCTATGTTCTAAGTGTTCCATAGGGAAATTAATGAGCGATAAAGTACTTCAAATTATGCTATTTTCAGATACTTAAGGGTATTCTACAGTATGTTTGAACGTGAAGTAGTAGCATTTATACGATTTACCTGAAAGCTCATTTTCAAGATGTTCGCCAGTGCTTTGGAATGTTTTCAGAAAACAAATTAAAACTGTAGACTATGTGAAGCGGGCCTGCTCCAGCTAGTATACAGTATATACAATAGCAAGAATAAAAGACAAACGAATAAATGTTCGGATTAAAATGGCGTAGTGCACCTACTTTAAAACCTGAAAGTATAACGAGAGAAGCAACAAAATTATACCTAGAAACACCATGTAAGAGGTCCCAGCAGATGTAATTTTATGCAAGAGGTCCGAGCAGATGTAATACAGATGTAATTTTATGGAAGAGGTCCGAGCAGATGTAATTTCGATGTATTGCTCATGCGCTGCCTGCGATATGCAAGGTATAAGGGAATCGCTGACCAGAGAGCAGTGTTGACTCAGTACGAACTGTGTAGCTGTAGCAGTAAGTTGTTGCTAGTCTGCGCTAGTCTGCGCTTGTGTGGAGTCTGCTCTGCTCTGGTCTAGTGTATCATGTTGGCTGGGCCGGTCGCGGTGCAGCGATGCCGGAGCCTGAGTATTATTGTATAAGGTAAAAAGCAGCCTCGCGCATATCTAGTAATGTTATGTGAACTCCCATGTAAATCTTTTAAAAATGTCCTAATAATAATCTTTGTCATATAAAGTAATCTCCAACAAGCATTCATTTCAATTTAAAGAATTTACTAATTTCTCCAATCCATGATCATTCCGATTGTTGCAAAAGAAAAACCAGTTGCTTCCTTTCATAAATGACAAATCTATCGGCCAGCATTGCACAGAGCTGTGCCAGAAAAAGTTATTGTAAGAGCAGATAGTTGGCGACTTTATTGAGGTAAGAATTTTTGCTTTTATATTCAGAATGATCTTACAGGGCCATGACGCAGCACTGCTGTCGTCCAAAATTTACCAGGTTACTGAATTTATTTTTTATTACGAGGTTTAGGAATTTTTCTGTTTCGAGCTGACATTAAATGGGAAACAAATTTTGTGTGGAGGTTAAATGTGAATGAATTTCTGTAGGGAGGTTATAAATGGGAACCAATTTTGTTCTGAGGTTATACTAAACATTAGAATCATAATCATATTATTATATATACAATTTTTTGTGGGGAGGTTACAGTTGGCGACAACCGGCCAGGATCGTATTCTTTGTGAATCTCTGAGAAGTAGTCTTATATCTGCTCTTATTTACTTAAATGTAGTTTGCATCTGGTGCAACGCATTTACTAATTTGTCACTCTTTCTTTCACAGATCATCGGCAATCTATTGCTCTTTGTTGTAATTGTATTTGTTCCATTTTTGCTTTTGTTTCATTTTTGTGCTTAATTTTGATTTGTGAAAAATGCAGCGAAAAACTGTTAACAGTACATCGCGATGTGCAATGAGTGAAATAGCCGACTCGATTAATTTGACCAATAATATTTGCGACACTCAGTGTAATAGTGATAATCGTCTAATTACAGATAATCAGTGCCTACCGATCACTAGTAATGATTTTGATCCTAATGATGAACGAACAAATTCAATTATGTCCACAGTAAATGTAACAATTGATGACGCGGCACGTTCCGTTACAATGAACGCTGCCCAGTTTGACACACCTAATTTGCAAAATTCACGTAGTGAACAGATAAATGTTTCTAACGAAAATGAACAATGTAATCAGAATACGTCAGATTTATTTGATTCCGATGTAGTGACCAACAGTGCACGTCCGATTGGCTAACCTTTTCGCGAGTCAGACAATGACCAAATGGTTACACAAAACGTGAAACATGCAGATACACCATCACACAGCACAGAGAATACAGCAACTAATTTTGGCTGGGATCAAGTTGTAGCATTATTACTACAACTCAAGAAAGAACAAGACGACAATTTCAAACAACTTAATGAATCGTACAAACAACGGAATGAAAATCTCAAACAATGGTTTGAAAAACTAAACAACAGTTTCAAACAGTCGAATGAAAAACACGACAACCTTAATGAACAGGACAAACAACTTAGTGAAAAGATTACAGCCGTTGCCGTGTAACGACATGATACTAAAGAACAATTACGTGAGGAAAATAAGGCTTGTGCTAGGAACAATAGTGAAGAAATTAGATCTGTTGCACAAGAATTAAGCAGTACAAGTGTAGCCACAACGAAATTACTTAGAGATGAAAGTAGTGCAGTCACTGAACAATGTTCTGAAAAAGCAACACAGTTACGCGACGAGTTTAAATTAATGTCAGCAGAACTTTCCCACACGCTGGATGCGGAAGTCGATAAGAGATTTGAACAACAGAACAGCCAAATTGACGAACGTTTTAAAGTGACAGAAATGAAAAATATTTCAGTCACTAACACGTCACAGCATACGCCACGTTCCGAACATTTGTCACACCCACACAGCCAGTATAACTTAAGTAATTTACAGAGAGTACGTGACTTAGACTCCGAACAGTCACAGACAAACAGATTGTTACACAAACCTGAACCTGTTCACACATTCAGAAACGATAACGTTGATTATAAGCAATTTTTATCTGTAAAAAATTCTAAGGTATGTAAAAATGACAGAACACAAATACATCCTTTGGACTGGATACGACAATTTGTTTTTGTATTTTCATCAGCTTGGCCTGTAGTGCAGAAACCAGAATTGGCATGGATACAACAATTTGCTTTTGAATTTTCACCGGCACTGCCTGTAACGCAGAAACTAAAATTTATTTGTAGCGCGTAATAGACCTCAGGGGATTCATTACACTTCGATGAATATGTGCCGTAGCGTGCACAGGGCCCCAAGCCGTAGTAGTGCTATTTCATCTTTATAGTTTTCTGCACTGCTGCCTTCTCTTCTACTATTCTTTATATCTATCAAAACAACTCTCCAACTATCGATCTATCTAGAATTAGGAATGAGTAAAGAAAACCTGATATGACAAGTTTTACCGAAAGCGACAGTTTTTATTAGACACTCCCGAAATGATAAGAACTACCAGCGTAATTTTAATAACAGACAAAATTTTAATTATCAATATCGTCAAAATTATCAGCAACAGGAACCACATTTTCGTAACAATAGAGGGTTTTGCCCGCAACAGCGTCAAAGCCAGCCGGTTAGCATACCTAACCAACAATGTAATATGCAAGGTCAACCAAGCTTTAAAATTTCGCCGCGTACACGTATAGCGTCGGCTCCGCCAAATAGTAACGCACAGCAATAAGGAAATCAGTACGTACAGAAAACACACAATTTTAACTCATATCGCAATGCACCATATACAAATGACTATCACGACAGACGTAAAAGTAATGATCACAATTTTCAGCGTACGTTTAATAACAGTCGGTCTTACCAGCAGCAAAATCATCCGCAACAACAGATTATCATGAATGAACCAGACAGTCGGTATCATCCCGAACCTAATGCGTCAGGCCGAAACAACAGAACAGTACAAATAGTCGAACTGCCACAACATCCTCCCGCAAATAATAGCACGTCAGATAGAATTTGACTAGATACAGTACAGGTTGCATCTTCCAGCAACGCAAGCAATACCTTTGACACGCAGAATGTTGTTCACGAAAATGTTATTACTTTTGACGACATCCGAGACACACTTTTGCATGAAAGACAGAATCACAACGTATGTAGACGACATTCTTATTGCAGAAGCTAACTGGTCTGAACGCAATCTGATTCTTGAACAACTGTTACAAACCTTTCGTGCACAAGGACTCACAGTTAATCTTAGCAAATCGCATTTTGGCAAGACTTCTATAAAATTTCTTGGACATGTAATTTCAGCAGAAGGCATTGCGCCTGACCCGGAAAAACTTCAAGCTTTACGTGACATTACTGTACCTACGACGAAGAAACAACTACGCAGCTTTTTGGGATTAATTAACTTTGTACGTAAATTTATTCATAACTCTTTTTTAGACACCCCTAGATTATGTCAATTGACGGGTAAAACACTATTTGGTCCTGGGATAGCCAAGCACATTCTGAATTTGTCAATCTAAAACAAGCTTTGTTGAATGCACCACTTTTATCACATCCAGATCTTACTAGAAATTTTTCCATTGCCACCGACAGTTCTAACACCGCTTTAGGCGTACACATTTTTCAGGAAATTGAAGAAGATGGTTGTACAGTAATTAAAAACATCGCCTTTGCGAGTCGCATTCTGTCACCTGCTGAACGCAATTATTGTGTTACAGAACTTGAAACATTATGTGTTGTATGGGCATTTACGAGATTTAGGCATTTTCTTTATGGAAGACATACGACCGTTTACACAGATCATAGAGCTATACAGTTTATACTTTCCGCTAAATTTACACACGACAGATTAAGCAGATGGAAACTTTATTTACAGGAATTTAATTTTACAATTGTTCACATTCCCGGTACACAAAATATTGTAGCAGACGCACTATCCCGTTCACTCAGCAACAATCAGCAAGACATCGCAACCAACTTCTGCAAAGCAAATTTCAGCGTCATGTATATTCAACAAGTTGTATTCGAAAATTTTATTTCGTCGTCATTACGAGACATAGCACAAGAGCAGAGTAAAGACAACGTATGGAAAGAAATTAAACACCTTTGGCAAGATAGGAATAATGTTACCATCAGAAACCATTACACTGTACGCAATAATATTCTATTTCGCCGCTCTCACCCTGACAGCAACAATTGGTTACTATGTATTCCTGACGACCTTGTTGACAAATTAATTTGGTATACTCATTTAAGTTACGCACGTTATGGAGCCAGAAGATGTTTTCTTATACTGAGACAGAACTGTTATTTTGCCAACATGGAGAAACGTATTCGACGAGTTTTAGCGTCATGTAAAATCTGCCAGAAAGCTAACTCAGACACGACTTCACATATTCCTCCGTTATATCCCATTGTACCTGTTAAATTAAGACACATGGCCGCTGTAGACATTTTTGGTCTGATTCCCAGATCTAATAGAGGTTTTTACTACATCTTTGTTGCTGTTGAACTCACTTCAAAATTTGTTACCTTCACTCCGTTACGCAAAGCTACTGCTAAATCTGTTTCGAAAGCATTTGTAAAACATTTTCTATTTCATGTAGGGCATGCATTGAAAGTAATTTCCGACAATGGACCACAGTTTCGATCTGATATATGGACATGTATGTTACAAACAAGAAACATTTCTCCGATTTATAATCCAAGTATCACGCTTCTTCAAAACCTTGTGAACGACTAATGAAAGAAATTCGTAAACTATGTAGAACATACTGCCATAAAAAACATATTGATTGGGAAACACACATACTCTCATTCCAGGATGTAATTAATTCCATACCAAATGAATCTACTATGTTATCTCCGACTGTTATACTGAAAAATGTTGAACCACCTAACAAAATTAAAGAATTAGTATCCTTTCCTACATCTCGTCGACTACGACACCATGAAATAATTGACATTGCGCTGAACAACATCAAACGTGCCGCAGAGCGCCGGAGAAGACAGCAAAAACAAGTTTGTACACGCCGTGACTTTCACTTTGGACAGAAGATATTAGTACGCACACATTATTTATCCAACAGAGGAAAGAGTAGATGTAGTAAATTTGAGCTTCTATACGCAGGTCCATACCGAATTCGCAGCATTCCTCACCCCAATGTAGTACACGTCGAAACTCTGAGAACCAGAAAAAGCAAAGGCAATCGCCATGTCTCCAATATTAAACCCTTTATTGAATGAACATACTTTATGATTTATCACACTGTAATGCCATTTCCTGATTTTTATATGACCACTTAAGCAATTATATTTATGTGACTACTTACTGATGATTATCATATTTTTTCTTGGCAAGTGCCCGGCAGGGTAAGGTTAGCAGGTCGCTTTTCTTGTCGTTGCACATAAGACCGTGCACATTTTTCCAGATAAACTTACATATTTTATGACCAATTATGCAATTCTATCTAGTGACATATTAATTTTTGCACCTGAACACTGTCTATGTTTTTGACATAATACGTTTTCTGTCATGCTATGCTGTATGCTTAATTATATCACTAGTAACCAGTTTTTATTTAATGGGTGTATTATTTAAATGCTAGATAGTAATCCTTATTCATCATTTTCAGAAAGCAATAATGTGTAAAAGAAATAAATTAAACAAACCACAGTGGATTACTATGAAATGGAAATTTCGCCTTCGGAATGAACGAAAGAAGATGCAATACCTCGTCACGAAGAGTAAATGGATCAGAATTAACAAACACTAACAAGAATATACTATACACATCGTATGACAGCAGTCTTAACTAATTTTTTCTTTCAGAATACGAGGCGATTGATGCAGGCCGTCAGGCAGAACTACGTATCTTAGTCTTAGTGATGAAATATGCTAGGAATAAGAAACTCTATACTATGAATAGTTGTATGAAGTAAATGGTGATATGAGCAATGAAGTGTCTTTTTTGCAGATGATAATGAATGGTGATGAATAGTTATATGAAGAATATGCCAATATGAATAATGAAGTTTTTCTTTGCAAGTGATGATAGTAATGAAGTTATGGTAATATGAATAATGAAGTTTTTCTTTGCAGATGAGAATAACGATGAAGTTTATATATTTACTGTTAGTTAAGAAATGCTATGTAGTTATTTAAGTATTTGTTGCAGTTCGTTTTGACAGTATGTCTTATGTCGCATGGTATAATAACTAAATGTTTTGGAAAGGACAGCTAGAGTACATACATACTGAGTACACGTTTCATTACCTGTTAAATCGAAGTTCACTACTTTTCAGCATAATATGCGTTTCTTCTTTCAGCTTAATAACCCATTTTGTATTTTTCTAGGAGAAGCTATTCATGAAATTAATGTGCTATAAGCAGTTAGTCATTAAACCGGTTCTAGTACTTGCATTTTTTTTACCCATTTGTGTGTGTCATTCATGAATGTGATCACACATACTCTACTTGTTTCATAACCTTGCTACGGCTGACTCATGATGAATGACGTTACCTATCCTCATTTGCAGCAATCAGTCAAAAGCAAATATTGTTATGCCCCAGCAATTAATTATCGATCCCAACGCAATGCATTGCTAGCACAAAAAAAATGTATTACCAGTCCCAAATAATGCTACCAGTATAAGAGAGTTCTGACTAATACTGAATGATGTTTTCTAATCACAGACTTTGAGTAATAGTTACAGTGTGTTACATTTTCAATATGTCTTATGTCACTTGAATGATGAATTCTGAGTAATGTTTTCTGGCCACAGACCTTGAGTAATAGTTACAGTGTGTTACATTTTAAATATGTCCTATGTCACTTGAATGATGAGTTCTGAGTAATAGTGAATGATATTTTGTAATAATGCATACATGCTATGCCAATAATTTCTGTAAATAATATTTTTGTTATACTCTATAAATGCTATGCTAATAATTAACTCTCATTTTGAATGATGACTTCTGATGGCTTGTAACTGGCCAATGAGTGCCAATAATTATTTTAAATATGTCGTATGTCACTTGAATGATGAAAAATGTTTTGTAATATTCAATAGTTGCTATATGTTTTGTAACTGGCCAATGAATGCCACTGTTTCTTATATTTTAAATTTGTATTATGTCACTTACATGCTATTATATATGAAAACCAGTAGCTTGATGCTACACTCATTAGCTCCTGTTTTGAATGATGACTTCTGATGGTTTGTAACTGGCCAATGAGTGCCAATGATTACTATAACAAGATGAATTATGTAAATGGTATGCCATTAATTAACTCTTGCTTTGAATGATCACTTTTGAATAATGCATAAAAATGGTTTGTAACTGGCCAATGAGTGCCAATGTTCACTGTAATCAGATGACTTATGAATAATATTCTGTAATACTTCATACATAGTACAGAAATGTTTAGTAACCAGGCAATGAGTGCCACCAATTACTCAAATCGGTTGATAGACTAGTGTAATTCTCAATGATGACTAGCATAAGACTTAATGTCCTTCACCTTCTGACCTAATTACCAGAAATTACTGCAATATCCGTTTGTCCTGTCTATCCTTATGATCATGGAGCACTATATTTGGTTTCTGCACTAATTCTACGTTGGTGAAAGAGTATGGTGTTGACACACCATGGTGTCCACCACCTTAAACAATGGAGATGTTATTATAGTTCCACTGTTTGGTGTACCTAATGTACTACCAAATGATAACAGTGAATATTAATACGACATTTCAGTGTCTTGGCTACACTGATTAATACTTCAGGGAAGAGAACTTCAGATTGTCTCACTTGGTGTTGTGCTTCTGTAGAAAGATATGGACTTTCAGTGCAGCTACGTGCAATCTACTGTGCTACAACCATGATGCAATCCTTCCCTTTCCTATCCTAGTTCTTGTAAAATGGTAAAAAGGTATACAGTGCGTGTGCACTTTATGTCATTTTGTTAATATGCTTTGTACTTATTGCGTATACATTTTGTGATTTCTTGATATGTTCTGTACTCAGTGCATGTGCACTCTACTTAATTTCATGTTCTGCACTTATATATATATATATATATATATATATATATATACTCTGTGACTGTAAACTTAGTTAATTAAGAAAAATTTGTTGTTCATGGCAAGTCCAATTGACTCACCATCGCTGCCAAATTTTTGGCCCCCCAGTGGAGTGTTATGTAAGAGGTCCGAGCAGATGTAATTTCATGCAAGAGGTCCGAGCAGATGTAATACAGATGTAATTTTATGTAAGAGGTCCGAGCAGATGTAATTTCGATGTATTGCTCATGCACTGTCTGCAATATGCAAGGTATAAGAGAATCGCTGACCAGAGAGCAGTGTTGACTCAGTACGAACTGTGTAGCTGTAGCAGTAAGTTGTTGCTAGTCTGCGCTAGTCTGCGCTAGTGTGGAATCTGCTCTGCTCTGGTCTAGTGTATCATGTTAGCTGGGCCGGTCGCGGTGCAGCGATGCCGGAGCCTGAGTATTATTGTATAAGGTAAAAAGCAGCCTCGCGCATATCTAGTAATGTTATGTGAACTCCCATGTAAATCTTTTAAAAATGTCCTAATAATAATCTTTGGCATATACAGTAATTTCCAACAAGCATTCATTTCAATTTAAAGAATTTACTAATTTTAATTATTATTTAAATTATATGCCATTTGAGAGGTAATACACTGAAAAAAGAAACCACGCGCATTTTCATGAAGTTGTAGTGAATTTCATATGTTGTTTGACTGTTTATTATTTTTAATTACATTTTCAAGGACGAGGGACAGGTTTGGAAAGCCCAAGACTAACCTAGCTAAATAGTGAGGTCAATGACGTTGTTCAGCAATACAGGAAGTCACAAAGTGCCAGACCAGAAGAGTGATGCACAGTTACTCGTCGGGTGCGCTCTCTGCATCACACGATGCAGGATGGTATTTGTCATACAGACGTGGGGAACAAATTGAAACGGCATCTGCTACATCGAATAAATACAGATTTCCCCAATTTAAGGGGAATGTTCGAAGCTTCTAAGATGATAAGTTAAATAATAGACGTGTAAGCCTTCCCCTGCGATTTTCTCGGAATTGTCAAGGTAGCGCACCCCACCACCTGCACAATACGTTATATTAATGGTCTACTAAAAGTGTACAAAATCTTAAGTGAATCTGTGATACCAACGTCGTGGTCTCCCCTTTCTCGAGGCCTCGTACGTCATTTCCTTCAGAAGGAATACTAGTCAAAGCAAGACACAAGTGCCATCAGCATAAATTATTTGAACGAGAAAGTGAGTTTCAGTTCACTTAATTATGACAAATTTGATAAGTTTCCTTTAATTTAAGTCTATGGTCACAAACGTTTTGTTAACAGATTACCGGTTTCGGTCTTTAATGAGCGTCATCAGATCTGCAGCAAAAATGGGAAAAACGTAAATACACTCGCAAACTGTGTACCGCTTAAGAACAATACATAAACCATAATGAAAAGTAGTACTGTCAAAATTTACATTACAGTTATACGTTATAAGCTTATTACAGACTTCAACTATTGTATCTCCCTTTATTTTCGCTGTTTCAATTAATTATTGAAAAATAGTGTATGCCGACATTAGCGACATCTGGTGAACTTGCAACACAAACATACTGTGGCTACTGTACGGCAGCTTGTTTTAAACAGTAGTACTAATGACAACATGACTCGTGCATGTGATGTTATTTATATGTATCTGACGACAACATTTGACGATGCCACTATGGCTGCAGTATATTAGGACTTTGTTTTTATGAAACAGGTATGCCTCTTCATATTTAAAGCGCACAAATGTAAATTTTCTCACTACTACTTTTCATTATGGTCTATGTATTGTTCTCAAGCTGTAAACATTTTGCGAGTGTATTTACGTTTTTCCCCTTTTTGCTGCAGATCTGATGATGGTCATTAAAAACCGAAACCGGTAATCTGTTAACAAAAAGATTGTGACCGTAGACGTAAGTTAAAGGAAACTTATTACATATACGGGTCACTGTTCTTTCGCGACGATGTCGCAGCTTATGACAAATTTGATTCTTTACTTCAAGCTTTATAAATGAATCCTCAAAACGAGTTTAACGAAGTTGACTTAACAATGGAATATACGTTGGTGTACACAAAAATACAACAAATGGCTGTTTGAGTGATGATAAATAGATACGGAATGTACTATTAATAATTGTGAGGTACCTCAAACTATATGAAAGATTGCTGCGGAATCGTGACTGGCCTTTCAAATCTGTGCAGCTCGCAAATGCAATTTAAAAACGGATCGAAGATCCGAATAAGTGAAATCACTGAAGAAACAAGTTGCGGATCGGACCTAGCAAGTTGAAAGCTTCCCAGAGCAAGAGCAGTGCTAGCGCAAAAAAGCGACAGTTTCTCAAGGACTCAGCAAATAGCATCAATCTGCGACAGGGTACCTCAATCTATGTGACCTCACGGCCACGCGTCCCCACACCGTCTCTCCGTCTTATATACATTGCTCTCGGCCCCAAAAAACGACGATTTGGAGGGGAAGAGCAGGTGATGAGCAGGAATTCCCCCGAATACACCAAAACGCAGAGTTACTGAAAATTAGTTCTGTTATCGACTACTTCTGTTCAGGATAAGTAATACTAGAGGAGGTCGTCCCTTCACAAAACTTGCATTTTTTACACCTGAAAAGGACTATAGACCTTAGTAATGACATAAATTTAAAATCGACAAATCTACCAGCTCCTGAGAAAAAACAAATCTTAACAAACTGAGAGACAGATAGACAATCTGATTACAAATTACAAAAATATTTTTGTCATATTAGAACAAACAAACCCTCGGTCACAAATATTAAGTCAAAATTGACCAGGTTTCGACGCTACTATGAGCGTCGTCTTCAGAATTTAACTAACTGTTCTAAAACATATTAGGTATATAATACATTAATAAAATTAAAGTTTGTACTGACTGGAAAGAGATGCAGTACTTACAAGTCATATTTAAAAAGAATCTAAGCCGGAAAGACGACGTCATTAATAGTTGTAAATCAGATGGCGAGGCGCTAAGGGCTGCTCGTACTTGAGTGAACAAGGGTTGCAACAAGACTCAATATTTTTTCGTGTAATATAATTACAAATTATCAATTTTCTGATTTTTTTCCATTGGCTTTGCTTTGAAATATTACTTCTAACCAAATTGCAAGATTCGAGGTCAATGGGAAACAGTATATAGGATTCGATGAGTGAGTTTGTGAGTATCAAAATATGCGACGTAAATGTCACTATCTTCTCACTGCACAGACTTAGAATATTAATCTATCTACACTATCAATAGACCGTAGACATTAATAAGCGACGTAAATTTCAACTTGTCACGTCTACAGATTCGCGACAAAAATGGTTTTCACAGTCGGAGAGACAGACAAATAGACGGGCAACAAACTGCCCCCATAAGTTTTCCACCTCTCTTGAGTAAGGTACGGAATCCTAAAAAAAGAGATATGGCGAAAAGATGAAATATTGAATGAAATAAGAAAAAAAATTGTCACGTGGTTGCAAGCTGGACAGTAACATGAGAAGAATAAGAACAAGAAGAGGTTCATTAAAAGCTTCTTTTTTCCATCAGGAAGAACGTATACATCTAAAAACAAATATTTTGTATAGTTTTTAAGACAATTTGCTTCCCATGAATACCTAAGATAAGTCTGCACTTCTGACGAAAGCTGAATGGTGCGGCTGAATGTTAATAACATTGGGGTATCACTCCATGGCAGGTCGTACGTCTAAATACATTGCGGCAGTCCCTGGTGTCATGCTGTTTAAAGGTAAAGAGTACGCCGAAGCTCATAAATTTGCGTCGCCGAAGTTGCTAGTAAACAGCGCGTGTGAACGCTAATGTCAACGGTCGCAGAGAAAGGCGAAACACTTTTCTTTGGCTGGCTGTGAGCACTGGAGTGTAATCAGCGCGAGTGGGCGGCCCCAGTGCATCACTATTATGACGTATTATGCGCCGACAAAGCGGCCCGATGGGCACTACAGTGTACGGCCCGCAGTACCGGCTGAGCCAACTTCCCTCCACTCGCTCGCTGAAAAACATCCCCCCCCCCCCCCCTTTCACGCGCTCTGCTTTAATTTACAGAAAAAGTACCCCGTTTTTCATTAACGCCCGAGCATGTTGTTCAGAAGGCGCTTTATGTCGGGTAAAAGGCGGCGGATGTTTTTCATCACATTTCCCGCCTCGCCTTTTTCCTCGACAAAAAGACGGCACGAGCGCGCGCGTTCGCTCGCCGCGGCACGTTTAATTAGTTTTTCACTGCCGGTGTTATAAGATGGATAACACAAGTTGTCACTGTCCGGCGGGCTAAGCGGGTAGAGAGCGCCTCTGTCGCTCCGCTCCGCTCTGAACACAATTAAACTCGCCGGCGTTGTTAATCCCCTTCCGTCCGGGCCGATGGCTCCCCTCTACTGTACGACCTGCGTAGAGGACCTCTATGCACCCAACTCCGATCTCTAATCAATCTGCTCAGATCCTACGGCGGAAACGAGTGTATACAGAGAGCTCTCATTCTGATTGATACGAAGGCCGGCCGCTGTGGCCGACTGGTTCTAGGCGCTTCAGTCTGGAACCGAGCTGCTGCTACAGTCGCAGGTTCGACTCCCGGCTTGGGCATGGATGTGTGTGATGTCCTTAGGTTTATGTAGTTCTAAGTCAAGGGGACTGATGACCTCAGATGTTAAGTCCCATAGTGCTTAGAGCCATTTGAACCATCTGTTTGATACCAGGTATCTGGAGACAGAAATTTTCAGATGTTATCAGTCGAGGCATAGAAGATGACGAGTACATAATGAATCGAAACAATTACACCAAGATGTCACTCGGTAGATAATCTGAGAATACACCGTGAGCGGATTTCACCAAAAACCGGTTGCTCATAATCTAAGGGGGCCCCCACGAAAATTGAGTGATCATACGACAATGAAATTTTATAGAAACGTTTCTGAGAATAAACAGTAAAGAAATAACGAATAACGCACTGAAAGAACCACATTTTCATTTCCCCATGAGAGGGCAACATTTGTTAATTGCGTACAGTGTTTACGTTCCACGTTATGAATATTGCTCGAAGCGACGACCATCTCCATCCACAACAGTCTGGAACCACACTGGAGATTTTTCTACTGCTTCCCGAAGCATTTCAGTGAGATTCTGGATACCTCTCTCGCTATGCTCAACCTCCAACGTATATTAGTGTCCCGTTGATAAAACCTGTTCTTTAGGTAACGACATAGCCAGAAATCACAGGGATGTAGCTGACCACGCAGTTTGGAACAATATGCCAATGATTTTTTTCGTTCCCAAATGTTGTGCTGACTAACCGAATGACCCCACGAGCAATGTCAGTTGCACTTTCATTGTGCGCAAAAACGACTGAGTCCAACGCAACTCTCGCCCTTGGATCAGGATCACACGACGAAGCAGATCACAGTAAAGCGTGTCGTTGCGGCTATATGTCCATGGTTCTTGGGGATAGGGTACCCTCCACCCCACCTCACCCTACGTGTCGTCGCTGTACCAGCACCTGCATCTACCGGCAAGCTATGACACTAACACTATTCAAAAAATGTGTGTGAAATCTCATGGGACTTAACTGCTAAGGTCATCAGTCCCTAAGCTTACAGACTTCTTAACCTAAATTATCCTAAGGACAAACACCGAGTGGGGTGGCGCAGTGGTTAGCACACTGGACTCGCATTCGGGAGGACGCCGGTTCAATCCCACGTCCGGCTATCCTGATTTAGGTTTTCCGTGCTTTCCCTAAATCGCTGCAGGCAAATGCCGGGCTGGTTCCTTTCAGAGGGCACGGCCGACTTCCTTCCCTAATCTGACGAGACCGATGACCTCGCTGTCTGGTCTCCTCCCCCCAAACAACCAACAACCAACTAAGGACAAACACAAACACCCATGCCCCAGGGAGGACTCGAACCTCCGCCGGGACCAGCCGCGCAGTCCATGACTGCAGCGTCTTAGACTGCTCGGCTAATCCCTCGCGGACTAACACTACTGACAATACAAATCTTGCAGTGCACAGTCAGAACATCATTCTTATAATGTTGATTACCCACACAGTAAATAGTTTTGCGTATTCAGTGGCTCAACTAGCGGAAGTTTAACTATAACCAACCTATACTTTCATTTTCTTTTGGAGCTGAAAAAGAAGTCGCATGCATTTGTAAGCGGGTGGTGAGGTTTTAGGGTGGAGAAATGTAGTGTATTGATGGAAATATTTTGACTGGTTACCACACTGCAAATCAGGAGGAATACGTAACCCTAAAATAGACACTAACACTAGGAACGAAACTAGTATTCACTACACACAGTTTAACTTTAGTCATGTACAGAAAGGAGTAAAGTAAACAGCCATAAAAGTGTTTGACCCACATTCTTATGCATATAATGAATATCTTAAAAGCACATTGTAATCATTTCCTTATGAGCATTCCTAGTAGTTCACAGACGAATTTGTGTGTAGGTAGTATATACAGTGTCCTTTAATATTTAAAAATATAGTAATTCACGGAATAACGTATACAGAGACGTAAAACTGGACAGCCACGCGAGGTAGCCGTGCGGTCTCAGGTGCCTTGCCACGGTTCGCGCGCTCCCCCCCGTCGGAGGTTCGAGTCCTCCCTCAGCCATGGGTGTGTATGTTGTCTAGAGCGTAAGGTAGTTTAAGTTAGATTAAATAGTGTGTAAGGCTAGGGATCGATGACCTCAGTTGTGTGGTGCCATAGGAACTTAAAACAAATTTCCAAAAAAAAAAAAAAAAAAAAAAAGTTCAAACGTATGTGAAATCTTATGGAACTTAACTGCTAAGGTCATCAGTCCCTAAGCTTACACATTACTTAACCTAAATTATGCTAAGGATAAACACACACACCCATGCCCGAGGGAGGACTCGAACCTCCGCCGGGATCAGCCGAAATTTCCAAATTTTCCAAAAACTTGACACACATGCCTGAAAGGACGTAGGGTCTTATTGAAACCAATAAGTAGTGGGGAAATCGGCCAACAGATGGCGCTAGAGAGAAACATATAGATGAGAATCAGTCAGTGTGACGGGTACGTGGTACACCGATAAGTTACAAAATCGCATCATCCCGAACCCGGCTCATAAACACCTGCTGGAATGTTTTACGTAGGATGGTTCTCCACCCCATATTGCTACGAAAGCGAACGGTCTCTTGGGCACATCGTTCGGTGAAGATCACGGTGAAGATCACTTACATCGTGCTTGACCTACCATGTCTCCAGACGTCTATCCGTATGATGCTTGTTGTGTTACCTGAAGTCGCAAGTTTACCACGATCGTCCAACCACACCAGGGATGCCAAAAGACAATATCCGACGTCAGTTTCTCACCATACTTACTGATACAGTGTAAGGTGCTGGTCACAACATTTTCCTTCCACTACAGGTACTGTTGATTAATGACCATCGGCATGTTGACTATTTGCTGTAAAAAACAACATCTTTGCTCTATTGAAATTATATTGAACTTCCCACCCCATGTTCCAGCGGTACTCCTCTTCACTTAGGCTGAATATGATCAGATTGTGGTCACTTGTTGTGACTTGATCAAGGACTCTCCAGTTCTTAATGTTGCTGATGACATTGGGTGTTGACAGGGTGAACCATAGGGGGGCGGGGGGGGGGGGGGATTTAGCGTTCACATCGTAGGTTGTAATGATCTTGCGCCGTCTCAACGCCGTAATCTTCAAAGTTACCTCCATATTAGAAGTAGATGTTGACAACGTAAACAAATCCCGCAGGTGACTGTAATTCCACGACGTTGTAGTGGTTATCTGATAGCTGTGTAGGGGTTGTGACCCGTAGAGCCCTGTTTGCTACAATTAAAGCTGCTTTTGGCTCTTCCCGGTACAAATTACCTGCCAAGTGCCAGCCATAAAGAGATTTACCCAGCTCGGGAGTATGGCTCCTGCAGGCATATTATATGCAGCCTAAGCACCTACACTACCATTACCAAACGACTGTTGTTTATCTGTCCGATGTTTATTTCATGATACATTATTGAAAATAGGTGTGCACATTACAATCTGGCCAGGTCTTTTTCCAATCTAGCGCAATGCGCTCATTTGCTAATGTGGACTGTATGTAAATTTTATCGGGGTCAAACATTTCGTCTCTTCTATCGGGAACCTTTTTAATGAGGTCACGCAGGGCTCCGAACTCAGTGGAGAGATTCACTGACTTTAACCGTATTGTGTCCACAGCCTCCATTGTCGAAAAAGTGACTTTTCTGCCATATTTGTGCCCTACACGAACCACATGTCTTAGTGTAGTTGTCAGGACAGCCGGCTTCCCCAAGTACGACAGCTACATAACATGCTGTAAATTTGAGTATACCCCTCATGGTTCTTCACCCGTAGCTCTTATTTGCGGCGCTTCCTGTAGGAGCATGGTGCTAGTTACTGTACTATCCTGAATTATTTGGTGTGTATGCTCTTCGTGTGCAGGTATAGTCCTGTTAATTGCACTGGTACGGGAGTGTTTATCTAAGACTTGACTACCCTGTATTATTACTGACCGTCCCACTGCCACTGGTTGCCCACATTTCTTTCCACTTGCTCTGTTTCTCTGTGCCTCCAGTTGCTGGAGGAGTTGACAGCTCGAGAAATCTGAGCCACTGGCTCAGTCTGAATGCATACGTCAACCACCGTTGTTCTTCGCGCTCTCATCTCTGACAATGACTTCAGGAAGTCTTTGAATATGCATCCTCTCTGAGCACCTCTGCTTCTTTTACTCGGGGACTTTCTTTTCTTGACTATCCTGGTCACAATGACAGCTTCAGTCATAGTCGATTCGAGATATCAACCGCTGTTCCAGCCTTTTGTATGTTGGACAGTTTCTACCAGTGGCACCGCATGTCTTTTTGCCCCTGCGCGTAATACAGACGTTTGATTTTTTGCAGTCTTCTCTTACATGATCCTCAGCTCTGCACTTTGAGCATGCCGGCATCATGCTGCAATGTTTCTGAACATGATCTATATCCCAACAGCTGTGGCAGCGAGGTACCAAGAGGTAATCTTTAACGTATATAGCATGGAAGCCTATGTATCTGGGGTACTTTGTCTTACTAAAACAGTTATGCTATCTCGATAAGCTGAAATTCATTTTTATTAGTACAGTTCATACTAATTAGCGCTTCTTCTTTCATTTACATCTTATATTTACGTGTTGTGTTTAACACACTAATCATCATTAATATAGTCTTACACATGATTGAAAACAGTCTGACAAAGTTCGGATAGTTTTTCAATTTCACGCCGGTCCACAGTATGTTGGTAGCACTTCGTCGCCTTGCCTGTTATGCTGTGTAGCAGACTTTAACGCTGTGCGGACCTGCATAACGAAAAGGTGAGGGGTCTCGCTCGTTTTGTCCACGACTGTACACCTTGCCAATAGTGGTTAGTTCATCTACACGGCAACGTCATGAAATACATCTCGGCCCCTAGATCCTGTCCTAAACCTTAACTTAAAATCTTTCATGAAAGTGTTAATGTCCATGTCATCTAAATTCTGATGATGCAGGGTCTCATGTCCTCATCCTTTAGAGACCTGAGGACATCATATAGGATATCGAAAGGGTTACGCTTTTGGGGTGGTTCGCATCTGACAGACTTGCACAGATTTTGTTGGCTAATAATTTATTCTTATTCCCTTTGGTGGAAACATAAACTATAACTACGTTCTTGGTTGCTTTTACTTCATTTATTAAGATGATTTTCTCTAGCCCGGTTTACTGTTATCAAGAAAATTTCCTGCACTTCCCTGACCTCTTGGCCTGGCATGGGTGTTAGAAAGACAGATGTACACGGACGTTTGGAAACCTTGGCTAATATGTCCTTGGTTTATTGGGCCTTTGGTGCCGCTTGTGCAGGCAAGCCGGGTTTGCTGTTATCAAGAAAATTTCCTGCACTTCCCTGACCTCTTGGCCTGGCATGGGTCTTAGAAAGATAGCTGTACACGGACGTTTGGAAACCTTGGCTAATGTGTCCTTGGTTGATTGGGTTGCTTCCTTAACCTATCATTTTCCTTTTCCAACTCACCAATGTGGACTTCTAGCCTTGTATTCTTGCGTTCTGACTTCTAGCCAGTTCATTCTTGATGGCCTGGACTGCGGCCTGACTAATTTTTCCATTCTTAATGCTCTGATCAAAGATCTGCGTGATCCTTGTATGCCTGTTCATAATATTTTCCTTCCATTGCCTGACCCAGGCCATCTTGTGGCGAGGGATCGGCTAGCATTGAAACCCTTATGGGCGCACTGGAATCGCTTGTCTCATCTGTAGCCACATGTATTTTGACAAACGGAACAGGTTGAGAGCCATGTCTCTTACCCCAGACTGGCTCTTCTGGCATGGGGGGGGGGGGGGTGGGATTAATTGCAACACACCCACCAGCCTCGCCCCTAGTCCAAGCTTCAGAGCTGCCGAGTTCAATGCACCATTCCCAGTGCACTGGTCCTCTTCAGTAGCTGGTCACAGCCGAATTCACTCGTCCTGCATCGGCAAGTGCACTCTGGAGAAGTGTATTCACCTCTCGCCATTCGCCTCCCACTAACTTGAGCTCCTACCTTGCGGCCAGGGACCCATCCCTTCTCAGGTTGTGGGTCGGCCACCCATTCGTTCTGGGGGTCTGCACCCATCCAACCTAAATCGACCTGTGTAACCACCACCTGAGCTTGGCGGAACACGCCTCGGAAGACCAGAGTTGCGCCGAGGCACACTTTCCGACTTGGGGCAAGATTCCACGACGGCAAACTAGGCCACCGGCAGGAGAGACACAGATGAAGGTGTGACTTCTTGGGAGCAGCGGCGCCAGGCAGGGGCAGTACATTGCAGCCAAGGCCAGTAAAACTCCGCATCCGCCCTACATCCGCCGCTTGACCCAGGAGGGACGGATGTTGTGTCCTTTTCGCGCAGTTCCCCCTGCGCCGCCCACCCTTTGCTTTCGCCTCGGGTTGGGAGACGTCTAACGTCGTCCAGGACGTGAGGAGCGGTAGCACAAGGCCGCAGGAGCCTGGGCTCGTCGTTTGACTTGCCCTCATACCCTCGCCCGACCGCCGCCGCTTAACTCAAGGGAGACAGATGGTGTGTCTCTCGTAACGCAGCTTCCCCTACACCATGCAGTCTTTGCTTTCACCTCGGGTTGCGAGCGTTTAACGTCCTACCATGATGGGAGTTTTACGTCCTTCCTTGACACACGACAATCCTCACTGTTCAACGCAGCCCAGAGATTTAGAAAAATGCTGGCCCGGGTCTTATGCTGTGGAGCTTGACATCAACGAGACGATGCGATACTCAAACCCGTGTTACGTTCACCGAAGGGCCTCCATACGTACTGGGGAATGAAGACCGACCATGTCTCACCCACCGCTTTTGATAATTCACGGTATGACAGTGCGGACCAATGAGGATTGCACCCAGTGAAGGGCTAGAAGCCTTTTAACGTCATGGATGGACAGTCCTTCCCGTGTTAGCTACACCCCATCCAAGGGGGCTACTGAGCTCCAGTACCACGTTAAGGCCACGGGATAGGACGTTACGGTCCCCTCTCCACTCAGATTCCTCTGAGCCACAAGAGCACTTCGAGATAAATCCGAATGTTTCCGGGAATCAGATGGTCTCCTGGTAGTTTAACCGAGTTTGGGAACGCAACATACCTTCCCCCCCCCCCCCCCCCCCCGAAACACTTCATCGGAAAAAGCTCAATGATCGCTTCTGTCTTTGGTTACATGTGCGACATATCGCGTAGTTGCTTCAATGGATCGCGTATCAGTTTATACTACGAGGGGATTTTAAAAAGTAAGTTACCTACTGATACTGCATGCGTAGTAACTTTTAATGAGCGCTGCACTACACTTTAGAGTCGCAAAGAAACATGACAGTATTCCTCATCATGGTTACCAATCCAGTGTAAACAATGAGGAACGTTTCGTAATTGTTCCGCTCCTACACGACAGAAATCCTCGACTTGGAGCCGTTCGAGAACCACTGTGTCATCAAACGCACAGTTTGAAAATGCGATTGCTGCGAATCACTTCACCGATATAGGACCCTCAGTTGGGTAACATATGCCTCGAAGACCTTTACCTTTGTCATTCTAAGATCTAAGACGGGTAGAAGACCAGATAGATGTAATGATCACATACGACCACTCTTAATTTGAAAGAGCTGTTGGCACACGAAAAGCAATACTCGGCTTGCGATTCGTTCTTGAGAAAAGACTAAAGCTGAGATAAAGTATAGGCACAGATGGGTAATGCTGACACTGTTTAGAGTAGAGGTGGCTGTGATATGGCGTGGAGAAAAAGCTACTATTAAATAGGGTTTACGACAGAGGTGCTCACTTTTTCCTGTCTTATTCAATCGATACATTCAGAGGGCAATAGATGAAGGTAGAGGAAAACCAGAAGCTGTAGGAGACATTAGAGTTGATGATAAGAAAACAGAGATGCAAAGACTTGCCGATGATATCGCAGTGTTAAGTGAAGATGGAGAAAACTTGCAAGCGATGCTTTCCCGGATGGAAAGTACCATCGGCTGTTCCTATAATATGAAAATTATTAAAGGTGAAACAAACAGTTAGTGCTGAGCAGACAAAACACGGTTGCCCAATGCTTACTTAATGATGAGGGAGTGGAGACTGTCGAACCTTTTACCTACCGAGGGATTAAATTTATATCAGACAGAATGTCAAGGAAGGGTACTGGAAGCCGAATCTATCGGGCAAAACCTACTTTTAGCAAGAGAAGAAGTGTGTGCTGTTGTACGAGAGCGAAACATGGACAATAAGAGACGCAGAGATCATAAACTGCCTTCGTCTGTGGTGCTACCGTAGAATTCTCCATATTTCCTGAGAACACGAGATAAAAAACGAGGAGGCGCTACTTTCTGACCAGTACTATCCACGTCTGTGCAACGATAGTCACATTGAAGGCATCTTTTTACTACTGTTGGATATGACTTTCCATTTGGCCCGTGTGAATCTGTGCTCAATTTAGACATCTTGCCCACAACAATCGTAACGTCCCGCGTACGTTTCCAGTTATCACGCCATTTCACTGGCATACTACGGGAATACCCTCTTCTGACAACGCGGCACTGTTGTTGCACAGTGTTCTGAGCGTGCGACGAAATGTTAGTTTTTAGTCATCTCGTAAAAGCTGCCATTTATTTGGCACAAGGGACAAAATCAGAAGAAAGAAAACCGAAAACGCCATATCACTCTCCATCCTGACAATGCCAGCTAACACAGAGCACCCGAAAAAATTGATTATTTAAGAGGGGAAAAGCGTGGAATTAAAGTCTCATTGTACGTGATGGCTGGATCTGTTCCCTTGTGTCACAAAGTAAGTGAGAACAGCGATTTCATCGCCTGAAGAAGCTAATGAATCAAACACCATGTTTTTGAGATACTAACGTCGGAATGTAAAAAAAGTTTTTTCAGAATTGGTTAAAAAATGGAAAAGATTATACACTTGAAAGACAAATAATTTGGGACACAATAAACGATTTGCGAAGAAAATTATTTCACTGAGAGGCACTTCGGGCGTTGCGCTTATTATGGAAGCCTATGATTTGTCGGCCTACAACAAGCGTTCAACAGTCTAAAATGGTTGATGATGTTCTAAATTTTCAGAAAAATTTGTGCAGGCTGTAGGGAAAGACGTGTAACATACAATACCAATAACTAAACATAAGAATGGAAGACGAAGAACGCAGTGCTCGCAATTTAGACACTCTTTCTCCCCTAACGATTAATATCTGTATCGAAGAAGAGTTATGAAAGAAATAAAAGAATGGTTCCTGAGTGGGGTTAAAATTCAGGGTGACAGACTGTCAATGTTAAGATTCGCTGTTGACGTTACTATTTTATTAGTTTGGTTTATTTTTTTATTTATGGTTCAGAGTGAAGTGTCTAAGTGTATGTCACGTAGATACGTACGTAAGTATTACAAATAGAATTTTTTTTATCTCAGGGCTTTATCACACATGAAAAGCATGTGAAATTAATTATCGTGGAGTCGCGTTTTTAATATTGCAAACTACTGTTAATAATTTCTTTTCTTAGTGTTCTTTCTCTTTAATTCTTCAAAAGCTGTTAATAAAACGTCGGCCGAGGTGCGGCTTAAAGAAATTACTGAACTGTAGTCCTGGTTGAATTTCTCGATATTTTTAAAGCAGTTATTATTGCTATAATTGAAATTTATTGCAAAGTACGTGTAAGTCGTACTCGTAGCCGTATCTCGTGCAGGAAGCTGTAAAGGAATTTTTAATTAACTGTGGCGCTTAATGGCTTCCAACAATGCTGCCGATCTCGCGGTGCATAAATTTGTTCAGCTTCTTGAAAACCTGTAAAAATATTTTGCTTTGGGAGGAGGGCAAACCAAAAGCTTAAGTAATTTCTATTTTAAACTAGACAACATGTACTTAGCATAAAATTATTACAATAGCTAACGCTTGCGTAGGCAATGTCCGACCGTGCGTGCTATTCACACAAGAGTGTAAGAGAGAGAGAGACAATTATTATCTGTGAATTACATTGTGCTGTGAAGCATTAAATAATGGCCTTTGCTGCAATTGAACACACATTCTTATAAACAGACTCGCTGCCGCATTTTCTCGACAACGTAATTGCAGAATGTCTTTCTACATTTTTATTACTATTCGTAGCTATTAATCTTTATTTAAACCAAGGGTCTTTTATTAGCCAAATCTTTATTTCAACGAAAGGGCCTTTATTAGGCTGATTGACATTCCCAGGAGCAGACGGTACACTATCCTTAGTGAAATCGAAGAAAATTGAAAGTTACATTACATAAGCTGACATTGTAATTCTGTCAGAGACAGCAAAGGACTTGCAAGAGCAGTTGAACGGAATGGACGGTGTCTTGAAAGGAGGATATAAGATGAACATCAACAAAAGCAAAACGAAGATCATGCAATGTAGTCGAATTAAGTCGGCTGATGCTGAGGGAATTAGATTAGGAAATGAGACACTTAAAGTAGTAAAGGAGTTTTGCTATTTGGGGAGCAAAATAACTGATGATGGTCGAAGTAGAGAGGATATAAAATGTAGACTGGCAATGGCAAGGAAAGCGTTTCTGAAGAAGAGAAATTTGTTAACTTCGAGTATAGATTTAAGTGTCAGGAAGTCATTTCTGAAAATATTTGTATGGAGTGTAGCCATGTATGGAAGTGAAACATGGACAATAAATAGTTTGGACAAGAAGAGAATAGAAGCTTTCGAAATGTGGTGCTACAGAAGAATGTTGAAGGTTAGGTGGGTAGATCACGTAACTAATGCGGAGGTATTGAATAGGATTGGGAAGAAGAGAAGTTTGTGGCACAACTCGACCAGAAGAAGGGATCAATTGGTAGGACATGTCCTGAGGCATCAAGGGATCACAAATTTAGCGTTGGAGGGCAGCGTGGAGGGTAAAAATCGTAGAGGGAGACCAAGAGATGAATACACTAAGCAGATTCAGAAGGATGTAGGTTGCAGTAGGTACTTGGAGATGAAGGAGCTTGCACAGGATAGATTAATATGGAGAGCTGCATCAAACCAGTCTCAGGACTGAAGACCACAACAAAACAACATTACATAAGCATGTGGAATGAACAGATTACTGCATATAAAATACGGACTGAGAGTACACCGAAGTAAGTCGAAAATAATAACGTTTATCAGAAATGAGACTAAAGATAAAATTAGCATCAAAAGTGAGGACCACGAAGTAGACGAAATGAAGGAATTAGAAGCTAAGTGACACGTGACGCATGAAGCAAGGCAGGCATACGGAGCACACTAGAACAAACAAAAAGGGCATTTCTCGGCAAAAGACGTCCACTAGCACCAAAGTTTTGCCCTAATTTGAGGCTGAAATTTCTGAGAATGTACGTCTGGGGCACAGCACGGTATGTATGGTTGTGAAATACGGACAGTGAGAAAACCGGAACAGAAGAGAATCGAAATTTTTTGGATGTGGTGCCGTAGAAGATTGCTGAAAGTTAAGTGCAGTGATAAACTACGAATTAACAAGTTCCTCCTCAGAATCGGCGAGGATAGAAACGTATTTTAACAATGACAAGAAGAAGGTGCAGCATGAAGAAGGGGCAGAATGATAGGACATGGGCCCTTTGCATCTCCTGGGGAGAATGGTGATCTTTGTATCGGATTAGGTAATAAAAGTCGATATTTTCTAAGATTTGATTACTGGTTTTATATCTGCAGGCTTCATCAGAGCTAAAAATTTAGCAGCGTCACGTAGGCGAGTAGTCAGTAATGCGCGCCTTCGTGAGGCTGATATATTTTAGATCTGACGATGACTGCAAAGTTGAAAGCTGTATTCAATTTTAATAAAATGTTATGCGACCAAGATACCCACGTTTATAATCTCATGTTAAGATATCAGGGAATAACTTTCGTGATACTACAGGGAGCAGTAGAGGGTAAACACTGTTAATGGAAGACGAGTATTGGAAAATATCCAACAAATAAGTGAGGTCGCAGTATACAAACACTACTCTAAGATGAAAAGATGTCTAGGGGAGAGGAAGCTGTTCCATGCAACGCAAAATCAGTCAGATAACAGATATAACCGAAAAAGAGTAATATAATTGATCATCTATTGCTCTTTCGAAATATTCCTTCACTTCCTTTACTTCATCCTCGACGTACAGTTTAAACAGTAGCTGCGTTTAACTGCAACCTTGACTTAAATACTTTAATATTTTTAACACAAACACATGTTTATTTACCTGTCATTTTTTTCGTAATAAATTAAAGCTGTAGAAGTAGTTCTATCCATTTCCTATTTTATTCATGAACGTGGAATACAAATAGCTCTGTAAACGTTTTTAACTTGGCAAAATACAGTGTCTTGTTGGCTTAATCTCTACAGGCGAGAGCTCAGCATTTCTAAAGCTTCACGTGGCCACCAGTGCATTGGTTGTTATGTGGCCGATTGTAGTTTATTTACCATCGCTAAAGGATTTCAGACAAATTGTCAAAACCTTGCTAGCTAATAGGATGAGGAATTCCGTCTTATGCAAGACAACTTTATGTTGTCTTTTGTTTCACCCGTATAGGTTTCAGCACTTTTTGTGCTACCTTCAGTGGGTTTAATTTTACGTCAAAGTTCCATTTATAGCTTAATAATCAAAAAATAGATGTATGCAGTAGTTTACATACCTTACATGATGCTATTGGACATTTATTTTGGTAGCTATTTCGCTACACAATATGCAACTTCTCATCTGCAAATAACAAAAACGTGATTTTTTTTATTTTTCTGTTTATTATGCATTCAACGAATGGAAATGAGTCTATATGACGTTTTTTGTGTATAAATTACGGTTTTGTTATTGTGGTGCTTTCTACTATGTGTTGGCGAAGTGAAAAGGCTTACTTCGTGACCTATGGTCACTTGGCACTGCACTTTTTCCGATTACCAAAAGATATACAGAGTTTTCAGTGTCATTACGTGTTGTTGTGGCTGTGTGGTATTCATTTGTTTCGTAGCGTGTCTGGCTGAGCGAGGTACGCGAGTTTGAAGTGCATTTGGCGTCTGTGGTATATGGCTTGTGTGTGTGTGTGTGTGTGTGTGTGTGAGAGAGAGAGAGAGAGAGAGAGAAAATTGGTTTTCCGATTAAGACCAAGGAGAAGGAGTAGGATGTTGGAAGTACAACTATAGAGATTCCAAAATTTGGGATACATCTACAACAAGAAGAAAGTGTGAAAACTTTATCAGCAAAGATTAAATCTGAAATTAGATGCAGGGAAGGATGACTGTAGTGCCAATGAACTATAAGTATCCTGAAACAGTCGCTTAATTGAGCAGAGAAGGAAACATTACGAAGAGAAATGGAGTGAAGAGTCAGCACTGATTGGATGACCACGAGTTGTTGAAAGTGGTTGAGGAATGGAAGAAACTATATCACATTTGGGTTGGATCTGGAAGTAAAGAAAATTGAAATAGCTACAATATATTTAAAAGGAAGGCCAAGAAATTTATAAGAAAGTGTAAGGACGAGGCAGGGAACGAGTATGTCGCGAAATAGGGTATTTGCTTGTATACAAGCGATTGGCGGAGGCATGCAGGATGACAAGGAAGATGAAAATCGGTAGCGATCCCACTCTGACAAAACAACTTCTATTTATGTTTAAAAGTTAATAAAACATTTTGAGGATCTTCTGGTAGAGAAAAGAAGAGCCCAGGTGATAGAAGTATATAACAGAGGCTCTAAATTACGTAATGCAGAACCTATAGTTGTGGAAGAGCTAGAAAAGATGTCGGAAAAGGCAAGAAACAGAAATTCTAATGAATTGGGAGGTGTGACAGAATTGTGGAAATATGATATGTAAGTTAGAAAATACATTTTAAGTAACTTTAGGCAGTAGCCCCGTTGCCGGTACGGAGCTACCATGAAGGGAAAAATGAAAATATTCCGAATACCTTCCTCATTTAAAAACCTCAACGTTTCTGGGTATAATTACGGAAATCATACCGCTCCGTGGGCCATACAACTTGAATTGACTCATCTTTCAGCTCTAGACAACACTATACGATAAATGTTAAAAACTGTTTCATCTAACACGATTGTCGAAGACATTCCCTTGAGGCGATCCGCAGATCTTGGCTTTATCACCAGAGGACATGTTTCACTTTTTTAATTTATTTTTACAATTATTTGACTTTATCAGGCTATAAGCCATATTTTTATACATTTCGAGTAATTCCTGTACCTAAAATCTCTAATTTATCTGAAGTTTTTTATTTCCAACAGGATAATCTCCCGTTTGTCTGCTTTCAAAAGCCGGCCGGTGTGGCCGTGCGGTTAAAGGCGCTTCAGTCTGGAACCGCGTGACCGCTACGGTCGCAGGTTCGAATCCTGCCTCGGGCATGGATGTGTGTGATGTCCTTAGGTTAGTTAGGTTTAATTAGTTCTAAGTTCTAGGCGACTGATGACCTCAGAAGTTAAGTCGCATAGTGCTCAGAGCCATTTGAACCATTTTTTTGCTTTCAAAAACACTGTAACAAATGCATGAAGAAACCAGCACTTTCTACGGAAAAGCTTTGCTCCCATTTTTGACACCCCTATCTCTTGCATCCTATTTAGTAATCATCTTGTTGACGACCTCCGAGGAACTCACAAAGCCTCATCAATCTTCATTTCACTCCCTTCTTGTTTGCGATGCTAACGATCCGAAAGCGTTCTAACACCGCCTTTTAAATTCGCCCTTTCTTTGGAAAACAAATGAAGTCTTGAGACCTTCGTTCCCGCGGGAGATTTTAATTCCATTCCGTTAAATCTGAAACAATAAAGGCTAATGGACGCGGGGGAGAACTTCGCTACACTCTACTTTGTAAAACGTCGATACTCGATTACTTGATTGCCCCGTGTTTAAACATCTCGTCAGACATCGATCCGCCTTGTTGCTGGAAGTAGAGTTTTTTCAATTTATTTAAGTGGGAGATCTGTTACGCATTGTACCGATTACCAGAATCTTTTTCATTGAAGCAGGATCACACCAGTTGAGATATCTCTTAGCGTACCGAAAAAATTTTAGTGACATTAATAATAATTAGAAAGAATATCAAGAGCAACACCAGTTTAGTTATAACAACTGGAGCTCTATTCGAACCTACAGAATATTAATGACTTAATGTGGAGCTCTTACTGTGGAGCTCTTACTATAAGTGGTTAAGTTTCAGACTGTTTTCCTCGTGGGGCCGATCAATTTGAATGTCACAAAGTACACTTATGTTCAGAAAGAAAAGAACACCTTGAATGACTAGAGATAGGACTTTGATAGTCACAAGACATGTACATTAGTATGTTCTGCAGAAATGATCAGCATTTGAGCCATGCCGGCCCGAAGGTTCAAGGTCAATATCAATTTAGCGGCGCAACACCAACTGCCGGTAAAATTTGCCTGCGGCTCTCGTGTTCGCTATAAATCGAAAGTAATGGATCAGTGAGACTTGAGCAGACGTGCCGGATGCCTCGCAGACGTATGCACGAACCGTGCTACAAATTCAGTGAGTTTGAAAGAGGTCGCATTATTGGCATACGAGAAAATGATGCATCCATCCAGGAAATTTCTGCTCGTGTGTGAGTGTGCACGGTGTTCCCGGAAGGCCGTAGAACACGACAAGATGTGTCAGGCCCCAACATCCAGACCACCCCCGTGAAGATCAACACCTCATCCGAATGGCATTGCAGGACATATCTGATCGCCGTTTATTATTACAGCACGGGCTATGGGCGTATCGTCCACATCTCCGCCTACCTTCGGCGAATGTGCAGTAACATGCTAGCCAGTAGTGGTGTATGGAATGGCGTCATTGGGGACAGGAATAACATCAGATAGTGTTTTCAGACGAATGCAGGTTCTGTTGTTTGAAAATGATGGCCGTATTGTGGTTCGCTGCAGACAAGCTAAACGGCATCACAGTGTGATGGCCGTATTGTGGTTCGCTGCAGACAAGCTAAACGGCATCACAGTGACTGCAATCGCACAAGGCATACAGCGCCAACATGGCTCTGAGCACTATGGGACTTAACTGCTGACGTCCGCAGTCCCCTGGACTTAGAACTACTTAAACCTAACTAACCTAAGGACATCATACACATCCATGCTTGAGGCAGGATACGAACCTGCGACCGTAGCAGCATCGCGGTTCCGCATACAGCGCCAACTCGAGACCTTATGGTGTGGGTGCTATTGAGTAGAGCCACAAGTCACTGTTGGTGCGTGTCCAGTGCACGGTGACCAGTGTGCCCTACGTGAATGAAATCCCGCAACCCGTAGCCATAGCCTTTTTGCACAACACCCTAGACGCCATTTTTCAGCAAGACAATGGACAACCACGTATACAGGGTGGTCCATTGACAATGACCGGGCCAAATATCTCACGAAATAAGCATTAAACGAAAAAACTACAAAGAACGAAACTCGTCTAGCTTGAAGGGGGAAACCAGATGGCGCTTTGGTTGGCCCGCTAGATGGCGCTGCCATAGGTCAAACGGATATCAACTGCGTTTTTTTTAAAAAATAGGAACTCCCATTTTTATTACATGTTCGTTAGTACGTAAAGAAATATGAATGTTTTAGTTGGACCACTTTTCTCGCTTTGTGATGGATGGCGCTGTAGTAGACACAAACGTATAAGTACGTGGTACCACGTAACATTCCGCCAGTGAGGACGGTATTTCCTTCGTGATACATTACCCGTGTTAAAATGGATCGTTTAAAAATTGCGGAAAAGGTCGAAATCGTGTTGATGTATAGCTATTGTGATGAAAATGCCCAACGGGCGTGTGCTATGTCTGCTGCTCGGTATCCTGGACGACATCATCCAAGTGTCCGGACCGTTCGCCGGATAGTTACATTATTTAAGGAAACAGGAAGTGTTCAGCCACATGTGAAACGTCAACCACGACCTGTAACAAATTATGATGCCCAAGTAGGTGTTTTAGCTGTTGTCGCGGCTAATCCGCACATCGGTAGCAGACAAACTGCGCGAGAATCGGGAATCTCAAAAACGTCGGTGTTGAGAATGCTACGTCAACATCGATTGCGCACGTACCATATTTCTATGCACCAGGAATTGCATGGTGACGACTTTAACGTCGTGTACAGTTCTGTCACTGGACACAAGAGATATTACGGGACGATGACAGATTTTTTGCACGCATTCTATTTAGCAACGAGGCGTCATTCGCCAGCAGCGGTAAAATAAACCGACATAATATGCACTATTGGGCAACGGAAAATCCACCAAGGCTGCGACAAGTGGAACATCAGCGACCTTGGCGGGTTAATTTATGATGCGGCATTATGGGAGGAAGGATAATTGGCCCCCATTTTATCGATGGCAATCTAAATGGTGCAATGTTTGCTGATTTCCTACGTAATGTTCTACCGATGTTACTACAAGATGTTTCACTGCATGACTGAATGGCGATGTACTTCCAACATGATGGATATGCGGCAAATAGCCCGCGAGCGGTTGAAGCGGTTTTGAATAGCATATTCCATGACAGGTGGATTGGTCATCGAAGCACCATACCATGGACCGCACGTTCACCGGATCTGGCATCCCCGTATTTCTTTCTGTGGGGAAAGTTGAAGGATATTTGCTAACGTGATCCACCGGCAACGCCTGACAACATGCGTCAGCGTATTGTGAATGCATGTGCGAACATTACGGAAGGAGAACTGCTCGCTGTTGAGAGGAATGTCGTTACTCGTATTGCCAAATGCATTGAGGTTGACGGACATCATTTTGAGCATTTATTGCATTAATGTGGTATTAACAGATAATAACGCTGTAACAGTATGCGTTCTCAGAAATGATAAGTACACAAACGTACATGTATAACATTGGAACAACCGAAACAAAATGTTCAAACGTACCTACGTTCTGTATTTTAATTTAAAAAACCTACCTATTACCAACTGTTCGTCTAAAATTGTGAGCCATATGTTTCTGACTACTACAGCGCCATCTATCACAAAGCGAAGAATGTGGTCCAACAAAAGCATTCACATTTCTTTACGTACTACACGAATATGTAATAAAATATAGGGGTTCCTATTTAAGAAATTGGTTTATATCCGTTTGACCTATGGCAGCGTCATCTAGCGGGCCAAACATAGCGCCATCTGGTTTCTCCCTTCAAGCTACACAAGTTTCGTTCTTTGTGGTTTTTTCGTTTGACGCTTATTTCGTGAGATATTTGCCCCGGTCACGATCAATGGAGCACCCTGCATACACGAACACGTGCCTTCTTGGTGCCGCAGGGTGTCTGTCTTTTGCCCTGGGGTGTCAGATCACTAGACATGTTTTCAATCGAAAGTGTGTGGGATACGGTGAAACGACAGGTGCAGCGCTGTGACCCAATGCTAACCACCGCAGATGAACTTTGGAGCCAGGTGAATGGAGCACGGACGGCTATAGCAGTGGACACCATTCGCGCCTTATACATGTCGATGCCATCACGCAGGGTCATGTTATTAGGGCCCATGGGCGGACGCTGTGCCTACTAGGCAACAGCGCACATGCTCAACATACTAATGTACTTGCCCTATGAATCTGAAAGTCGTTCAAAGTGCTGCGTTTTTTCTGAACACGAGTGATCATTGGGTGGCAAAAGTCATGAGAAATTCTTCGACTGCGAAAGTCTATGTTGTGCATTTGCCTCCATACAGACCTGGTGGAAATGTGTTCTTTAGTCTCCACATTCAAATTGGCAAATAAAGGGGTGAGCAAAAATATGGATACACCGAAAAGGCGACACGTTACCATGCCTAATAGGGTGTAAGGGAACCGTTGGCATTTAAAACATCTTGTAGACGTTTTGAAATGGATAAACATGGTTGCTTTTTGGTGAATCTCATACCATTTGTCCTGCAACATAATGGGAGATTCAGGTGACAACGATAGAGGTGGATAGCAATTACTCGCGCCTCTTTCGAAAGCAGCTCACAAAGGCTCAATATCACTAAGGTCTAGTGATAGTGGTGGCCAGGGGTGATGCGATAACTCATCTTCGTGCCTGCAAAACCATTCCTAGACCATGTGAGCTGACTGAACAGGGGGACAGTCCTCTCGGAACACGGCATCAGCTTTGGAGAACTAGCAGTAGACCATGGGAAGTACTTGATGAGCCAAAATAATCAAGTAAACCTTGCAGTATTGTGACCTCACCCAGTGCCCAAGAGGCCCATGGAATACTACGATACGGTTAGCCAAGTCAACATCGAACACACGGCATGTTTCACTCTTGGGACGTAAACTCAGCCAGAAGTTGGAAACGTGTGAAACAAGACCCTCCCAACGAAATGACTTTCTCTTCGGCGCTCCATAACCCATGTTTTATGACTTCGATAACACGTTCTTCTGTTCCGGGCATTTGTATAATTGATTAGTAGTTTTGGAATTCCAGCTGCCCTAGAGTTCCCTTCTTATGGAAAACCCTTCGTGTTGTTTTGGTGTTAAAAGGGTTCGCGAGAGCGACATTCAACTCGTAAGCAACTCTTGCAGCAGGTGTCCTCTTAGTTTTCTTCATAATTCGCTTCAATGACCTTGCGTCACGATTACTCAATCCTCATTTTCGTCCGCCTTGTGACTTAATGGATATTGTTTTTCCGTTTTCCCACTATGCGATATTAACCTTCGATACAAATCTAGCAGCATCATTCGGCCGTAATACACACCACATCCTCAAGTGGGGCCATCCTTCCTGTGACATTTTACCACTTAGTTCATTTCACTCAAGGTGACGACATTATTCCACGTACAAATATTGACACATCCAATTGAAACACGGGTTTCAAGTAAGTTTTCGCCATATATAAAAATGCGGTGAAATTATTTAGCCACCTGAAAATTGCAGTTTTCTGGAAAAACATGTCTTCTTAGAACAATAATGACTTACGGAGAAAGTATGGGAAGTATTGCTATCTGGACAACAATAGTAGCCGTATTTTTTGTAGCCTCCTGAAACTCTGTTTCGGGCCCTCAATCATGAGCGAAGATGGTCATAAAAGTTTTTCAAACACACTCACACACACAGATGGTCATAAAAGTCTTTGAAACACACGCACACACACACACACACACACACACACACACACACACACACACACACACATAGTGTTAGCGTAACTAGTAGCGAAAACTACTAAAGCTGGGAGTATACGGCAACAGAACTTGGTTCCACAGACGAACCCTTTACGTCGTAATTGGGAATACATCGTTACGTAGAGAAATAGTAGGACTGAGCACAGTATGAAATATTGTTTAGTTAGTGCTGATGTATTTGTAATTTAAACTTTTCTATTAAACCCCATCTATTTCAGCTCAAAGTTCACCCATGGCCCATAGTTGACAATATGGTAGCTGCTGTTTTGCTGCCGATGAGAGGCTACACAAAACGCCCTAATAACCGCCCAAGGCAGCCCTGGCCTCTAGGGTCAGCTGACCTCAACCCTCGGGATTTTTCTCTCTGTGTCAGCACTCCTGTTGACACTGTTGAAGAACTGGAGCAGCGAACTGCACAGTCTTGGCAACATTTACGTGGTACTCAGGGGCTGTCTGAGAGAGGCTCCCGGCAGAGACGAATGCAGTGTAGCCTTCAAAATGGGAGGACGACTCGTGGAAGATCTACTCTAGCTGATTAGGCACTGTGAATAGGTCCAAAAATGTGGAAGCCTCAGAAACTTAGGGAAACCTTTTGTTTCGACGAGGAGTCATTTCAATCGCATCATTTCTTCTAGAGTTTCAGTAACGTCAACGCCTTGTAGCAGAAGTTGAATATCTAATGCAAGGAAGGTATGTAGATCTCGAGCAAAAAAATTCCGTATTGATAAGCTTAAGGAGCCTGAGTCTGCTCAAAGATACTCTGGTTTGTTCAAGGAAGACCTAACAAACTTTTCCTAACATTGAGAGTATCGGGGAGATATGGAAAAACCTAAAAGACATTCTTACAACAGATGCTGATATCTAGAAAGAGTAGATCCGGTCATACCCGATGGCTTTCATTATGAAGAATGTACAGTAGTATCAGGAATTAAAAATAAGGCCTACAGGTGAATGCATCAAGTAAACCGTACCTGAATATCTGTAGAGGATTATAGAAGAGCTAGAAGAGAAGAAAAGAGGCTGCACAAATAGAAAAACAGAGAGCGCGAAAGGAAAGAACTGGAAGAAGTGAAACAGTTGAAAGCGATGGACGAAATGACTGCTTTTTCATCAGAATTTAGGTAACAGCTGGAAGGATTTCCAAACAAGGATGAATTTATAAGGAAGTACACGACTGTTTAATTTTGGATAGTGATGAAGAAATATATAGATGATGGGCTCAATACTTCGATGAACTGCAGCACCTGAGGGAAGTTCTACTGTTCAACAGATCTTCACAATACGGCAGATACTAGAAAACTTCAAAGAATTTGGGATTGATACACATCACCTCTCTATTGAATTCAGATTAGCATACGACAGAATTGACAGAAGGGTGCTGTACACAGTAGTGGAGAACTTAGACATTCCAAATAATTTGTCTCTCCCACGATGGTACAGTGAGAACGAAGCAATCTTACTCTCTGTAAATAAGGAACGTGGAAATAGAGGAGCCAGTGCCAACTGCTAAGGAAGTGGAGGCCGCCATCAAGATGCTCCGTGAAAGAATCTAATACATCATAATAGAACTCAATAAAAATTCAGGAAAAGAATTTGTCAAACACTTACACAAGCTTATAGGTTTGGATAGACGAACATATCACTGTTGATTGGAACATAGGTATTATATCCCCAATACACAAGAAAGGCGATAATGTGGTGTGCTCCAGCTACAGGAAATGTGCCTATCACCTACAGCATATAAAATATTCTCCAACATGGTTTTTAATAGATTTACACTCTATGCTGGAAAAGATGTAGGTGTGACGGTGTGGGTTTCGTGAAGGAAGATCTACTGTTCAACAGATCTTCACAATATGGCAGATACTAGAAAACTGCAAAGAATTTGGAGTTGATACACATCACCTCTCTACAGACTTCAGATTAGTCTACGACAGCATTGACAAAAGGGAGCTGTACACAGCAGTAGAAAACTTAGACATCCCTGACCATCTGTCTGGCCTAGTGAAAGCTGCTATGGAAAACACCTGGAGTCAAAATAAATTAAGGAGTATGTAATCAAGTGCTGTGACCATAAAAACTAGACTAAGACAGGGAGACGCATCAACCTGCTTTCTGTTTAGTGTAGCCGTGGAAAAGGTTATAAGAGATGTTGGCATCAATACAAAATGGCTGTCCTGTATTAATGAGTTCAGGTGCTGATATATGCAGATGATATCGATATAATTGCAAGAACGCCAAGAGCAATGAAAGAAGCCTTTAAAAGTCTTGAAACCGCTGCTAGAAAGATGAACCTACAGACAAATGAAGTGAAACGTAAGTAAATAAGATCCATATGAGCCGCTATTCATATAAATTAGTTCATATAAATTTGATGTCGTGCATAATTCCACTGACCTTGGATCAGAAGTAACCTGCGAGTACAAATCATCTCTGAAATCCGAAAACGGATATTTTCCGCCAGCAAGTGTTACCAAGGCGTCAGAAAATATCTGTAATCTAAGATGCTGTTCAGGAAAACTATTACGATGTATAAAGTTTTATTAAGGTCGGTGTTAACATGCAGCGCTGAAACACGACATAACGATATTTGACGAAAAACAACTGGGCATATTTGAAAGAAATATCTTGAGACAAATTCTTGGGCCAATGGAAGAAAATGGTGTGTAGAGGAGGACATTCAACTATGAATTATATAATCTCTATACTGAACCAAAAATTGACAGGACATGTACTGAGAGCAAACGGCAGAACGATTAAGATGATATTCAGCGCAGTGCCTGAAGGAACTAGGAAGTGCAAAGCTAAGGTGCGAGGATGGTGTTAGAGAGGACATACGGAAAACTGGTATTCAAAATTGGACGGCTTCGGTACTAGCTCGAAAGAATGGAATAATCTCCCACAGAAGGCCAAGGCAAGGCTGTTGCGTCAATGGTGATGTTGATAATGATGAAGAGTTTCAATAACTTGTTGGCTGATTAGATGATGACAGCACGGATGTATAAGTCATTGAGCCAAGTTCGATTCCTCGTTGACGTTCAGGCCAAATATTCTATATCCGTTGAATCATTAATGACAATACGTCTCTAGCGTTGTCATTAAAAATGCTTTTACTGACACGTGATTTCCAATATCCAATTACCTATTCTGTATCACCCGATTTATTCTTATATACAAGTTGTATGCTACCAGTTTCAAAGCAAATAAATAAATATTCAGTTGGTGTGCTTTATTTGTATGTCTATTTAAAATAATACAAAGCAGTTTTATTCAAGACTGAGTACAGTTTATCTGCGCCAAATAAGTTCTCCACCTGTCGTAGAATTCTCGACGTATTAAGGAAGTCGGCACGCACGGCAGCTCAGTATGTTCGATCAGGGAGCTGCCCATCCTAAGTGTGTGAAAAAAAAGGAACTTAGTGAAGTTATCATCGATGAATCTGAAAGATGTCATTCAACATCCCCACAGCACCACTGACGATAAAACTACGAAGAAACAAATTGAAAGAAAGAAGAAGAAGAAAAGGACACCTTGTGTGCGGATATCATCTGTGTCTGGATATCTTCCAAGACGGACGCACCACGAGTTCGGTCCCAGACAAAGCAAAGATTTTCAATGAAAATATGCTGCAGTGTCTGAATGAGGAATCACCTTCATACTGCCAACGGCCTTGTCACAGAGGGAAGAAAGTTCGGGATTAAGTGTGAAATGCCAGTAAATAGCGAGAGTATCAGGTATGTTCAACGGCATCAGGAAGCAGAAGGCCATTAAAAAAACACTATACTGAAAGCAATCTGAATCCAGAGGACATGGGGCCCATAATTAAAAAATGTGATGGACATGTCTCCGTTGGCAAAAGATTTCGGACTGGGCTCCCATTTGGATTTCCCGGACATGACTGACAAGAGGAGGTAAGCACGAGAAAAGAACCAATAAAAGGGTTAGCGTTCTACGAGACGGGGTGTGATATTTCAGAATTTTGAACGTGGCAGGGAAGTTGGAAAATCTGAAAACTCGAATGCCAAGGCTCACTCTAGAAGCAGTGGGGCCAGTGAAGCGAAATGGGAAGAAGATAAGTTTTTTTGGTCAGACGACTTTGGGATAATACCAACAGCAGCAGAAAATGGTGTGATCTGAGCAGGATTTATTATGAACGGGAAGGTAAGGCTAGGGTCTGAGTTACTGCGAATTAGTGATAGGTTTGTGCTCGCCAGAAACGATAGCAAATCAACGCCATCAGTATACGTATATATCTTGAAATCACAATCAGAAGAAGACGTACAGTATATGAGAATATCGAAATGGTAATGCAATATATAAAATGATCTGATAATCAAATGATCATGCTGGACTGAAGCAAGGTAATAGGTGAGGGAAAAGAAGAGAGAGTTGCGAGAGAATATGTACTTAGTAGTAGGAATGACAGAGGAGAAAGACTAGTTGAGTCTTGCAATAATGTTTAGCTAATAATAGTGAATATATTGTTCAAGAACCACAAGAGGAGAAGGCATATTTGTCGACCTAGAAACTGGAAGATTCCAGCAGGATTACAAATGGGCAGACACAGATTGTGAAGTTAGGTATTAGATTGTGTGGCATTCCCTGGAGTCGATATAGACCCATACCACAATTTAGAAATGATGGAGAGCAAAATGAAATCTTTAAAAAAAATCTGTGTGGAAATAAGTGGAGTATTGAATTACTGAGGTGTGGCGAGTTGTATTTGTTCTCTACGGCTGTAGATAATGAGCGATAGTAAAAATTGGACAAACATAGCTAAATGAAGAAAGAACTGTACACGACGTTCAAAGTCGTCGCCATGCAATTCCTGGTGCATAGAAATATGGTAAGGGTGCAATCGATGTTGATGTAGCATTCTCAACACCGACATTTCTGAGATTCTCGATTCTCGGGCAATTTGTCTGCTAGGGATGTGCGGATTAGCCGTGACAGCAGCTGAAACACCAACTTGGGCATCATAATTTGTTGCAGGTCGTGGTTGACGTTTCACATGTGGCTGAACACTTCCTGTTTCCTTAAATAACGTAACTATCCAGCGAACGGTCCAGACACTTGGCTGATGTCGTCTAGGATACTGATCAGCATAGACAACACACGGCCACTGGGCATTTTGATCACAACAGCCATACATCTACACGATATCGACCTTTTCCGCAATTGGTAAACGGTCTATTTTCACACGGGTAATGTATCACGAAGCAAATACCGTCCGCACTGACGGAATGTTACGTGATACCACGTACTAATATGTTTGTGTCTATTACAGCGCCATCTGTCACAAAGCGACAAAAGTGGTCCAACTAAAACATTCATATTTCTTTACGTACTACACGAATATGTTGCGAGGTGCTGGGGTTAGCAGTGTATTTAACACTAAATTCTTCTAGAATCTACATATGTAAATGATGCTCTAAGCCCCCCCTATTCTAACTCTGACTTTTGCTGTTGCACAAGGATTTAAAAAAAAACGCGAACTGACTCTAATCAACCCTGCCAGTGGAGTAGAAGAGAGTTTGGCACCTGCAATAATTTAATTTGATAAATAAGTTAAATAAACGAAGGTTTCATTAACATAGTGAGGAATGATAGGGTTGCTCTACCGATTAACAGAATGAAAGTTCTGTCCAAAATAACAATATGATTTATTAAGACTAAACACAAAATAATAAACAAAAACACATGAAACATTTATAATACATCAAATTGGCTCAAATTGGATACACAAACAAACGCTGTGAAGGTGAAGTTGTCCCTAAACTACACTCCTGGAAATTGAAATAAGAACACCGTGAATTCATTGTCCCAGGAAGGGGAAACTTTATTGACACATTCCTGGGGTCAGATACATCGCATGATCACACTGACAGAACCACAGGCACATAGACACAGGCAACAGAGCATGCACAATGTCGGCACTAGTACAGTGTATATCCACCTTTCGCAGCAATGCAAGCTGCTATTCTCCCGTCGAGACGATCGTAGAGATGCTGGATGTAGTCCTGTGGAACGGCTTGCCATGCCATTTCCACCTGGCGCCTCAGTTGGACCAGCGTTCGTGCTGGACGTGCAGACCGCGTGAGACGACGCTTCATCCAGTCCCAAACATGCTCAATGGGGGACAGATCCGGAGATCTTGCTGGCCAGGGTAGTTGACTTACACCTTCTAGAGCATGTCGGGTGGCACGGGATACATGCGGACGTGCATTGTCCTGTTGGAACAGCAAGTTCCCTTGCCGGTCTAGGAATGGTAGAACGATGGGTTCGATGACGGTTTGGATGTACCGTGCACTATTCAGTGTCCCCTCGACGATCACCAGTGCTGTACGGCCAGTGTAGGAGATCGCTCCCCACACCATGATGCCGGGTGTTGGCCCTGTGTGCCTCGGTCGTATGCAGTCCTGATTGTGGCGCTCACCTGCACGGCGCCAAACACGCATACGACCATCATTGGCACCAAGGCAGAAGCGACTCTCATCGCTGAAGACGACACGTCTCCATTCGTCCCTCCATTCACGCCTGTCGCGACACCACTGGAGGCGGGCTGCACGATGTTGGGGCGTGAGCGGAAGACGGCCTAACGGTGTGCGGGACCGTAGCCCAGCTTCATGGAGACGGTTGCGAATGGTCCTCGCCGATACCCCAGGAGCAACAGTGTCCCTAATTTGCTGGGAAGTGGCGGTGCGGTCCCCTACGGCACTGCGTAGGATCCTACGGTCTTGGCGTGCATCCGTGCATCGCTGCGGTCCGGTCCCAGGTCGACGGGCACGTGCACCTTCCGCCGACCACTGGCAACAACATCGATGTACTGTGGAGACCTCACGCCCCACGTGTTGAGTAATTCAGCGGTACGTCCACCCGGCCTCCCGCATGCCCACTATACGCCCTCGCTCAAAGTCTGTCAACTGCACATACGGTTCACGTCCACACTGTCGCGGCATGCTACCAGTGTTAAAGACTGCGATGGAGCTACGTTTGCCACGGCAAACTGGCTGACACTGACGGTGGTGGTGCACAAATGCTGCGCAGCTAGCGCCATTCGACGGCCAACACCGCGGTTCCTGGTGTGTCCGCTGTGCCGTGCGTGTGATCATTGCTTGTACAGCCCTCTCGCAGTGTCCTGAGCAAGTATGGTGGGTCTGACACACCGGTGTCAATGTGTTCTTTTTTCCATTTCCAGGAGTGTAGATTGTGAGGTTTATGACGAAGTGGTATGTGGAGCCAATTCCTTGCCACTCAAATCTTAAGAGAGACACACAGCTAACCCAACATTAATTGCTGCTACTCAAGACAGAACAAAGTTAGAAAAAGACGAACAGGCACAGTCTGCTGAGCTCTGATTATCACCTAGGAAAATCCCTATCTGCCGGTGCTGCGGACATACATTACCAAACTGTGTTCTTAACTGCCAGAACACGATCTGGCGTACCGGAGGCGATGGCTCGTTGCTTCGACGTGCTCGACCGAAAGGCGAGAGCTGACTACCTAGAGCACCCGTACAGGCCGAACACACAACATTCCCGCCCCCACGACAGTGGCCATGGTTAAACGTTCCAATCAGCAACTCGAAAACCGGCGGAAAATTCCACTCCATTGCCGGAGCACTACCATTCCACCAATGCAGATTCTTGGCGCCAATTTCTGCGCTGATTTTGCTACGTCACGGAGCTATGCCCTGAGCCAGCTAATCACAGTTCCTATTTTGCAGAAAGCGGGGGAATTTTCCCGCCACAACTGCCTGGGTACACAAGTCATTCCCACGCCTCGCTGGTAGCCCGCCAGAAAGTGTTTTCGCTAAGATTCTGCGAAGTAACGGAACCTCTAGCCCAGCCGCTACTTCAGACCCCTCCGGGCGTGTCTTTTGACAATGGTGGCGTCTGCAAAGCATTCACTCGACTTCCTCACACCCGCCGGCTTAACCCTTTCCAGATCAGGAGGGCCCGCCTGTCACCGGACCACCCGGGTGACGAGAGACACTGCGTGGCAAGTCCGCGTGTGAAGGAATAGCAACTTTTCACCGCATGCAATTAGAGACGAAAATCGTAAGATAGAAATATGAGAGGGGGCTCATGCCACCTCTCAATGTAATAAAAATGGGGGTTCCTATTTTTAAAAAAAAGGCGGTTGATATCCGTTTGACCTATGGCAGCGACATGTAGCGGGCCAACCATAGCGCCACTTGGTTTTCCCCTTCAATCTAGGCGAGTTTATTTCTTTGTAGTTTTTTCGTTTGATGCTTATTTCGTGAGATATTTGGCCCGGTCACAATCAATGGACGACCCTGTATATTGATACTCGCAAATTCAATTGTCGAAAGCTGTAAGGTACTTCCTGTTAGCTTACAATCAAGATATTTTTCAACAACCATTTCTTTACATCAAAATGGAGTAAAAGATTCTGTATACTGATAAAGTGTAAGTATATCAAATAAAAAATATCTTATTGCCATTATACAGTACATTGTATGCTTCATCTACTAAAATCATATTAGATGAACATGTTTTTGTACGTAAATAAAAAATATTCTACTAAATCCTCCATATCTACAGATGCAAGCTGAAGTTCCCTCCTCACTTCTTTTTGAATGTCCGGGCTGATGCGTATAACTGCTATAGAGATTTTGGTACAGTCTTGGAATTCCCGCGGCTGATATATTGCCAGTATCTGCATAGAAAACAGACAAAAATCGTTGAGATCCTCCATTTTCAGAGTTTGCACAGAACCTTCAGTGCGTGATTCCTAATCCCATTTCACCAATTTTTATACTTTGTAAGGGTTTTCAAAGATGAGTGCGCAGCTCGTAGTCGTGCAGTAGCGTTCTCGCTTCCCGCGCCCGGGTTCCCGGGTTCGATTCCCCGCGGGGTCAGGGATTTTCTCTGCCTCGTGATGACTGGGTGTTGTGTGATGTCCTTAGGTTAGTTAGGTTTAAGTAGTTCTAAGTTCTAGGGGACTGATGACCATAGCTGTTAAGTCCCATAGTGCTCAGAGCCATTTTTCAAAGATGAATTTGGTCCGAATGAAAAAAGTTTTAATAACGTGTTTTGTAGAGTTTATCGTATCATGTAGAAACTTTGAGGTTCGCCGAAGACATTGTAATTCTGTCAGAGACAGCAAAGGACTTGGAAGAGCAGTTGAACGGAATGGACAGTGTCTTGAAAGGAGGATATAAGATGAACATCAACAAAAGCAAAACGAGGTTAATGGAATGTAGTCAAATTAAATCGGGTGATGCTGAGGGGATTAGATTGGGAAATGAGACACTTAAAGTAGTAAAGGAGTTTTGCTATTTAGGGAGTAAAATAACTGATGATGGTCGAAGTAGAGAGGATATAAAATGTAGACTGGCAATGGCAAGGAAATCGTTTCTGAAGAAGAGAAATTTTCTAACATCGAGTATAGATTTAAGTATCAGGAAGTCGTTCTGAAAGTATTTGTATGGAGTGTAGCCATGTATGGAAGTGAAACATGGACGATAACTAATTTGGACAAGAAGAGAATAGAAGCTTTCGAAATGTGGTGCTACAGAAGAATGCTGAAGATAAGGTGGGTAGATCACGTAACTAATGAGGAGGTATTGAATAGGATTGGGGAGAAGAGAAGTTTGTGGCACAACTTGACTAGAAGAAGGGATCGGTTGGTAGGACATGTTTTGAGGCATCAAGGGATCACAAATTTAGCATTGGAGGGCAGTGTGGAGGGTAAAAACCGTAGAGGGAGACCAAGAGATCAATACACTAAGCAGATTCAGAAGGATGTAGGTTGCAGTAGGTACTGGGAGATGAAGAAGCTTGCACAGGATAGAGTAGCATGGAGAGCTGCATCAAACCAGTCTCAGGACTGAAGACCACAACAACAACAACATCGTATCATGACAACAGACAGGTTTTACCCAGTTGATAACCGATAATGGTATACGCTTTAAAATGCTCCCGTAAAGCTTCTATTTTTATTTTTTTAACAAGCTTTGTTGGCGACGCTCTACTTAGCATTGATGGAAAGCACGAATAAAACGCGTCGTACAGAAGGCCTCGCACCGCACGACCACAGGAAATGCAGTAAGCCCGAGAAGTACCGTGTGTGTGTGTGTGTGTGGGTGGGCGGTGGGGGCACTGCTTTCCGCTTCTTTGGCCGCTTCCACTCTATCTCGTAAATCCTCTTAGGGCGGCCGGCAGCGACCGTCCATCGGCTAATACTGGCGCCCGCATCTTTGATGTGACGGCTGAACGCCCCCCCCCACCCCCCCCCCCCCCCCCCCCCCCCGCGGCGGCAGGTAGCAGACGGATGTGCCGCCTCCCGCTCTGAATATTAGCGGAACGGCCGGTCGCCACACACAAACGCAGCGGCCGATTCACGGCCGCCGTCCCAACGGGACTGCTAAATCCCGCTGTGGCCGCCCACGGCACAAACCTTTGACGGGTCTGAGTGGGCGAGCGAAGCTGATCGTCAAAGCGTAAGTAGTGCGCAAAGCGGCGCAGAGAGATCGCGTAAACATCTTACGCAGGCAGCGACAGGTGTTCAGAGCGAGTTCAAAAGCGCCATTTCACCTGCCTATCACCGTCTTTAGTGGATCTATTCACGGAATTTCACTTGCATTTTTGTCGAAGCTCCCCTCTCTCTCTTAATGGACTCACAGCGAGACAATGGTGTGGCTGTGACATTTTTGTCGTATAAGAATAAGCTTCTTTTCTCAATTAACATTCAGAAATTTTGTATAAATGCGAGGCCTGTTGGGAAACTAAGGTCAGATCGACCGCAAAACGGAAATCAGCAAGAAAATGAAAAATGTTTTATTTGTAACAGTTAGTTACACTTTTCGGCTACTTCTCTACATAGTCGACGCTCCGATTCAGACATTTGTCGTAGCGTTTTACCAACTTTCCAATACCCTCGTCATAGAAGAAATGCTCCTGAGCTTCCTGGTAATTCTCTACGCTGGTCTACAGCCACAGCAATGTTTACATACACATCGCAAATAATATGGAGAATCAAAAGCATCGATTACCAATCCTCGTAGTAGTGAAGCAAGAAGCAACTCAAATCACTTAATAAAAGCAAGTATTCTGGTCCCGACTGTATACCAGTCAGGTTCCTTTCGGAGTATGTCGATGCATTAGCTCCATACTTAACAATCATATACAACAGTTCGCTCGACGAAAGATCCGTACCCAAAGAATGGAAAGTTTCACAGGTCACACTAATATTCAAGATAGTAGGAGTAATCCACTAAATTACAGGCCCATATCGTTAACGTCGATATGCAGCAGGATTTTACAACATGTATTGCGTTCGAACATTATGAATTAAAAAAATGGCTCTGAGCACAATGCGACTTAACTTCTGAGGTCATCAGTCGCCTAGAACTTAGAACTAATTAAACCTAACTAATGTATCACACATATCCATGCCCGAGGCAGGATTCGAACCTGCGACCGGAGCGGTCGCTCGGCTCCAGACTGTAGCGCCTAGAACCGCATGGCCACTCCGGCCGACATTATGAATTACCTCGAAGGAAACGGCCTATTGACACACAGTCAACATGTGTTTAGAAAACATCGTTCCTGTGAAACGCAACTAGCTCTTTATTCAAATGAAGTGCTGAGTGCTATTGACGAGGGATTTCAGATCGCTTCCGTATTCCTGGATTTCCGGAAGGCTTTTGACACTGTACCACATAAGCAGCTCGTAGTAAAATTGCGTGCTTATGGAATATAGTCTCAGTTATGTGACTGGATTTGCGATTTCCTGTCAGAGAGGTCACAGTACGCAGTAATTGACGGAAAGTCATCGAGTAAAACAGAAGTGATTTCAGGCGTCCCCCAAGGTAGTGCTATAGGCTCTTTGCTGTTCCTTATCTATACAAACGATTTGGGAGACAATTTGAGCAGCCGTCTTCGGTTGTTTGCAGATGACGCTGTCGTTTATCGACTAATAAAGTCATCAGAAGATCAAAACAAACTGCAAAACGATTTAGAAGAATTATCTCAATGGTGCGATAAGTCGCAGTTGACCTTAAATAACGAAAAGTGTGAGGTCATCCACAAGAGTATTAAAAGGAACTCGTTAAACTACGGTTACACGACAAAACAGTCTAATCTAAAAGCCGTAAATTCTGAAAGGGTACAGTACCGCCCGACATTGAAAATAGTTTTGTAAAATAACTCAATTTCAATTAATTCAGCGAAGCCGGATACCAGTGTGGGAAAGAATGACAATTTATTTACTTAATTGATCACATGTGCACTCCCTCAAAATAAATCCCTACATCCAGTTTGGTGAGATCTGTGAAACGAATGAATGTATGGTCGTCTGCTAACCGCAGATAGTGAATGTGAATATACGAGGGCAGTTCAATAAGTAATGCAACACTTTTTTTTTCTGAAACAGGGGTTGTTTTATTCAGCATTGAAATACACCAGGTTATTCCCCAATCTTTTAGCTACACAACACTATTTTTCAACGTAATCTCCATTCAATGCTACGGCCTTACGCCACCTTGAAATGAAGGCCTGTATGCCTGCACGGTACCATTCCACTGGTCGATGTCGGAGCCAACTTCTTCATCATCCGCGTAGTGCCTCCCACGGATTGCGTCCTTCATTGGGCCAAACATATGGAAATCCGACGGTGCGAGATCGGGGCTGTAGGGTGCATGAGGAAGAACAGTCCACTGAAGTTTTGTGAGCTCCTCTCGGGTGCGAAGACTTGTGTAAGGTCTTGCGTTGTCATGAAGAAGGAGAAGTTCGTTCAGATTTTTGTGCCTACGAACACGCTGAAGTCGTTTCTTCAATTTCTGAAGAGTAGCACAATACACTTCAGAGTTGATCGTTTGACCCTGGGGAAGGACATCGAACAGAATAACCCCTTCAGCGTCTCAGAAGACTGTAACCATGACTTTACCGGCTGAGGGTATGGCTTTAAACTTTTTCTTGGTAGGGGAGTGGGTGTGGCGCCACTCCATTGATTGCCGTTTTGTTTCAGGTTCGAAGTGATGAACCCATGTTTCATCGCCTGTAACAATCTTTGGCAGGAAATTGTCACCCTCAGTCACATGACGAGCAAGCAATTCCGCACCGATGGTTCTCCTTTGCTCTTTATGGTGTTCGGTTAGACAACGAGGGACCCAGCGGGAACAAACCTTTGAATATCCCAACTGGTGAACAATTGTGACAGCACTACCAACAGAGATGTCAAGTTGAGCACTGAGTTGTTTGATGGTGATCCGTCGATCATCTCGAACGAGTGTGTTCGCACGCTCCGCCATTGCAGGAGTCACAGCTGTGCACGGCCGGCCCGCACGCGGGAGATCAGACAGTCTTGCTTGACCTTGCGGCGATGATGACACACGCTTTGCCCAACGACTCACCGTGCTTTTGTCCACTGCCAGATCACCGTAGACATTCTGCAAGCGCCTATGAATATCTGAGATGCCCTGGTTTTCCGCCAAAAGAAACTCGATCACTGCCCGTTGTTTGCAATGCACATCCGTTACAGACACCATTTTAACAGCTCCGTACAGCGCTGCCACCTGTCGGAAGTCAATGAAACTATACGAGACGAAGCGGGAATGTTTGAAAATATTCCACAAGAAATTTCCGGTTTTTTCAACCAAAATTGGCCGAGAAAAAAAATGTGTTGCATTACTTATTGAACTGCCCTCGTATGATCATCTTTGAGACGATCCTTTGGCCACCTTTGGTGGAACCAAAGAGATGAAACTTACCGGAGCTTTGAGCGCCTGACACTGTCTTCGGAAGTGACCAACGGTCACAATGAAACCACGTGTAGCAATAAGTTGAAATACTTCCGTGTGCTTAAGTTAAGCTGAATTACTAGCGTGTGTACTATAAGTTGAAATATTTAAGAAATAGCGTGTACAGGATTTGAAATTAGAGGCGAGTACTTCCACGTGGTGAGTACTGTGTGAGTCTCAATCTGTGTATGAGACAAAGGATAAAGAGAAGTACTCGTCCATGGTATCAGATGAGGACTCGTGTGTGTGATGAAAATGTTCTTAGTATTACTTTGCGTGATATGTTTCCGTGTGACGCTTGATTCAAACTATAATCCTCTGAGAGAGAAGCAAGGTGAGTCAGCCGTCTATCCAGCAACGCCACTTGGCTTGCATTGCACAGGAAGACGTGCATATATCTCCAGAGTTCATAGTAGGAAAGTAGAATTACGAAGTGGGGCAGTGTCGTGTGAAACTGGGATAAATATTAATTGAAGTGGGAAAGCTGAAAGTGATAATGTTGTGACTATTCCCTGTGTTGCATTTCATGTTGTAGTGTGGTGTATGTCATGTAACTTAAGTAAGTGTGGTTTGCATGGGAGAGTAGCAAGGTAGTTTCAGAGGTAGTGGGTTATGCGTGTTCCTTTTGTACCGCTCGGTCTGGAGGAAAGTTTCGAGATGATTGTGAGAGTCGAAGTGTGAGATATAATAAAAGATCCACCATCCTATCCAGAAAGTGCACTGTAGCGTTAAATAATTACGAGACCATAAGATAGAGAATCACCAATGTAAAGCCATGCCCACTGGGCGGAATTTCTCATGTGTTATTGTTGTAGGTTATAGAATTTGTGTGTTTAGGTTATAGTATTTATCGGAATAAATAAGATAGTGAAAAGAAAAAGATTGGTGGCCTTTTCCTTCGAATTGTATGTTGTCATGATATCCAGAATTTATAATGTGTGCGCCATTCATATTCAGTGTGATGGCCACGTGTTGATAAAAGCCGTTAAATAAAAAAAGAAAATATGGTATTGCCAGTGCGTAGTGAACAGTCAGAGTTCTGTAAATTACTGATAGTCAGATGTGCGTTTCCGTTGCGTATTATTCATATAGGAGGATAATTTGTAACTTAGTTGTGAGTACGAGAGTTCATGTTACTCGATAAATAAGAATGAATCCACTCGCTTGGCAGACCACTCATCTTGCAGGCCTGACTGCTTGATGCCACAGTATGAGCAAGGCATGTGGGTGCCTCTCAATTCAACTAAATACCTAGGTATTACAATTACGAACAACTTAAATTGGAAAGAACACATAGAAAATGTTGTGGGGACGGCTAACCAAAGGCTGCGTTTTATTGGCAGGACACTTAGAAAATGTAACAGAACTACTAAGGAGACTGCCTACACTACACTTGTCCGTCCTCGTTTACAATACTGCTGTGCGGTGCGCGATCCTTACCAGGTAGGACTGACGGAGAGAGGCAGCACGTTTTGTATTATCGCGAAATATGGGAGAGAGTGTTACTGAAATGATACAGGATTTGTGGTGGACATCGCTGAAACAAAGGCGTTTTTCGTTACGGCGGAATCTTCTCACGAAATTCCAATCACCAACTTTCTCCTCTGAATGCGAAAATATTTTGTTGACACCGACCTACATAGGGCGGAACGATCACCACGATAAAATAAGGGAAATGAGAGCTCGTACGGAAATACATAGGTGTTCATTCTTTTCGCGCGCTATATGAGATTGGAATAATAGAGAATTGTGAAGGTGGTTCGATCAACCCCCTGCCAGGCACTTAAATGTGATTTGCAGAGTATCCATGTAGATGTAGATGTGGATGTAGAATTTCAAAAACAAGCATACTTGCTATCTCTCGATTACTGTACCACAAGTGGAAAACTGTGGTTTAAGTAAACTGAACATATTTTTCTGCGTGGAATCCGAGTATGCAAGAAAAATAATGAGGTTGCCATTTGAAAATACAGAACCGGCCCTACGAATGCAGGAAGTGTTTAGGAGGTGGCCAGTTGTAGCCCAGACAGATATCATCTTTACAATATTAACTTTTCATATGCAATATTTTTTTCGTACGCTGTGTCGTTTGTTTCAAGTTAAAAAAAAAAGAAATGCCCGCCAGGATGATTTTGCTAAATGTAGACAAACTGCAAGAAACTGTCCCAGAGATTATAAGTGGGCACACGGCCAGTAATGCGTTCCATGTAACGGATAAACACTTGATGGTGTTCATAAAAGATCTCTTACAATTACCCTACTATCAGCACCAGGCAGGTGCCCCAGCAGCATGAGACGACCGGGTAGAAAATCGTGCACTTTAACTGCAACTATCCGCATCACTTACAAGGCAAAGGGGGAGGGGCTTGTTACCTGCCGGCTTACCTCGACAGAGACAGTTTTATCGGTGGTTCGCTGGCCGGGTCACCACGGTGCTGAATGTCTGTCATCTATCCTATTCATCGACGGGATTACCTCTGCATGAGGTGCTACCGTCGACTTTAACACACATATGTGCCCTACGAACTATGCACATGCCATGGTGGCAGTGAACAAGGAAGACTGACGCAGCCTCACAGTGTGAGCGGGCGTTATTCGCGACCGCCTCGTGATCCAAGAAACAATTCTATCACGCCCCATGGACGAGGGATACCTGTAGTTCCTGCTGGTGACCATGCCTCCTCTGCTTTATGACTTGCTTTTGAAGCGCATAATACATGACGCTGCAGCTCACGGACCTCTTGAGTGTGGAGCTCCCACCTGCCAGTTGTGTATTCCTGTACGCCTCCCATCGCTGAAACCTACACAGTCAAAGATCTCTTATCTCCACTATTCTGTCTACCTTCCCTCCCTACACACTTCCGACCATACACTGATGAGCGAAAACATTATGATGACATCCTCGCCGGCCGCAGTGGCTGAGCGGTTCTAGCCGCTTCAGTCTGGAACCGCGTGCCTGCTACGGTCGCAGGTTCGAATCCTGCCTCAGGCATGGATGTGTGTGATGTCCTTAGGTTAGTTAGGTTTAAGTAGTTTTAAGTTCTAGGGGACTGATGACCTCAGATGTTAAGTACCATAGTTCTCAGAGCCATTTGAACCATCTGAACCACTTGCTCAATAGCTTGTTTGTCCATCTTTGGAGCGAAATACATCACTCATTCTCCGTTTCAGGGTTCGAAAGTAAGTTGGTAGCTTTGTGGAGGTATGTGGCATCACATGTCTACGCACAGGTCATGTTATGTCATTCGCGTGAATAATGGGACGCTGATTAGCGTTCCCGGTGGCGGCGGCCGATAGCACCCATATGGCTTCCAGAGGATTTACATCAAGCGAATTTAGTCGCCGAAACACTATGATGCTCACTATGACGTTCCTCAAAATACTGTAGCACGGTTATCGCTCCGAGACACCGACAATTATACCTCTTTAAACGTCTCTGTGGAGTCGTTTCACAGACGCTTGTCTCACTGGATTCTGTGCATCCTATTCTGTCCACCGCCTCATTGCGGTTCAATTTATTAACTCTCCCAGAAAGACTAAGCAATCAAAGTAAGGCTTATTAAATGATATTATATTTGATTTTTTTTGTGTTCCATAGGAAATAATGTCCTGTATTTTTTACGTTTTTCCCTTCACCCTACCCTATGTGTGCGTGAATGTGACTGAACTAGTGTTTTTACGAGTGGTTTCGGGTTTCTTTTTGTGGGGGACGCTGAGTTGGTTGTCATCTGCTAGGAGCAGGTGATGTTAGCACAGGATGACCAACTTAGGATCCCAGTATCTGGACAGAGCGGTTTACTCCTTTTAGTCTGAGTTTGGTTTGTCTGTCAGGTTGGTGGCGGAAGCATACCACTCTGGCAGCTTCCGTTGCACCTTGTAAATAGGTGGAGAAAGGGACTCTGCAGCTAGCGGTTGGTGTGTACAGTTCGTAGCTCCTAGAGAGGGTTTCTGCTGATAGGAATTAGGTCGAATTAGAGCTTCCCTATGGTATATTTAAGTACTTCAGCTTAACTGAAGCGTGTGTAGTTATATATTCTCAGAATGTGGCATAATTATTTTGTTAAAATTCGGCGATGATGGTGGTTGAAATCAAAAGTGTTGAAGTTGCTTTGTTCATTTCGGACAGTCGTGGGTATGTAGATGGAATGATTAAATTATTGTGTTCCACATCCCTATTGTGTGTTTTTCCTTTTTAATTGCACGAGTCTACAATTTTTTTTTGCGAATTATTTAGCTAAACTTTTTTATTCAGGCACCAGTCATGTGTATTCATAGGATGTGCATCAGATTCAGTAATGAAATAAATGTGCCACGTAAAAGATAAACTCTGCGTCCTTTGTCTTTCTCATTGTTGCCAGTTTTCAAATTAATTTACTATTTCCTGATTTTTTAAAGTTAATCTGCTTGCTTGTTTTGAACAAAAATGGGAGGAAAAATAAATTTAATTAAACAAGCTCATTGATATACGACATACAATGCTGTTAAACTTGTTAGTGTCTTTAAAAAAATTGCGTTCTTGTAATTAAATTCTTAATTTGATTGAACTGATAATGTCCAGTTTGGTCTTTCCTCAATTGTTAGGAAGGGCTTGGGCTGGTGGCGATCCTGTAATTTTTAAATTTGTAATTGTCCTTGTGAGGTAGCTTAACCATAAATTGCGCACAAGGGTTACATCTCCATTATTCTTGGTACATTACGTATGTCGAGCCTTAGCTAGGATCCGTTTACAGTTCTACATACATACTTTACACGCTGAAAGATAACATCGCCGTCGTTGAAGACATCAAGCATGAAGGGATGCAGGTGGTTCACAACTATCGGCCTGTCTTCGATCACTACCATGTAAGAGCAGGAGAATGTCTCCCATAGCATAATACTGCTCCCGCCAGCCTCCGTCCGGGGCGCGCTGCACGTTTCGACCCGCTGTTCAGCTCGATGATGACCTGAGACATAGTACAGAAAAAATGTAATTCATCTGAAGAGCCAACACGTTTCCATTGGTCGACAGTCGAATCTCAATGACCCTGAGCCCACTGTGATTATAATTGACAATGTCGTTGGATCAACATGTGAATACTGTGGGGTGGTTGTAAGGTGGCTATGACTTCTCACCGTACAGGCACTCATATATATACTTTGCCGTGACTTACGACCGGAATTAGGTATCATTTGATAGGTTGTACATATTTAAAGAAGATTGACATTGTCACGTACACCTTGTAAATAGTTGTTAACACTTACTGCATGAAAGGTGGTGGAGTGTCTTCATTTTCAAAACGACGTAATGAATAATTGCCTTCACTGGCAGAGGTTGGAATGCCAGTGGGAATGAAACGGCAGGCGTAACTCAGAGCCTGGGTGGAGAAGCCCGCACAGGTGTGTTGGTCCTGCGTAACACAGAAAGTAACTGAAGACGAACGGTCTGGGCACCTGAGCGTTGAAGCACAATGCAGCGGCGGCCGGCCGGTTTGTAGTGGGGCCAGAAGGTTAATCGGATAATATTTCTTGATGCAATAATTTACCACCAGCCGTATGTATTGTTGAAATATATTTTATGAACTTCTTATGTGCTACCAGTTTCGGCATTACATTGATGCCATCTTCAGGCCCCACACGTCATAGTCGTAAAATCACTATACACGGAAGGAGCCATATAACTGGATCCGTGAATCAAATCGTTATGCAACAGCTCTTGGTGGCCAGGCGACACAGACTGTGTCCGCCGGCCGCTGTGGCCGAGCGGTTCTAGGCGCGTCAGCCCGGAACCACGCCACTGCTACGGTCGTAGGTTCGAATCCTGCCTCAGGCATGGATGTGTGTGTTGTCCTTAGGTTATTTAGGTTTAAGTAGTTCTAAGTCTAGGGGACTAATGACCTCAGATGTTAAGCCCCATAGTGCTCAGAGCCATTTAAACTGCGTCGCCTGGCCACCAAGAGCTGTTGCATAACGATTTGATTGACGGATCCAATTATATGGCTCCTTCCGTGTATAGTGATTTTACGACTATGACTTGTGGGGCCTGGAAATGGCATCAATGTAATGCCGAAACTGGTAGCACATAAGAAGTCCATAAAATAAATTTCTACAATACATACGGCTGTTGATAAATTATTGCATCAAGAAATACATGCCAGCCGTTGTCCCAAGGTCCACAAAGGATCAACGAAGATTAATCGGATAATACTTCCGAAACTCTGAAAATCTTGGACGGAGCAGAGAGGAACGAGGAAGCGTTACCTTGGACATCATGCAGGCTGGGTTATTTCCGAGGATTTTTACTATGAGAAGCGTACCATTGTGTGGATTCCTATCTAACGAGTATAGGTATTTCCTCGCAAACTTCCCGTTCTGGACGACAAAAGACTAAAATATTGTTGGCCGTCGTTCGGGAGAATCTGTAGAGAGGTAGAATAATCCGTGGTTTCGAGAATATGATTCTCCTTTTGCAGTTACGAGGGAGGGGAGGTGAGCTTCGCTGGGAAGCCAGCGATAGAGAGGAAGACGTCTTCCGTCTGACGGTCGCTCATTATCAGCTTTGCTGCTACAGACAGACTTGCTGTCTTTACTCTCAGGAGATAATGATAGTTAGAACGGTTAGGCACTGCGCAGCTGCGAACTTCGTTGAGTACGCAGCGTTCAGTGACAGAGGACGTCTTCTGCCTATACTGAAATTGAGACGTTATCTGAACTCCGTCCTTGTGGCTGGGAGTTCACGCTTCTCGTCTGTAGAACACAGAGAGGAGAAGACAGTATTATAGTATACTAGCCAGAGGACCGTCTTCTGCTGTCGTAGTGTTAGAATGAGTTTTTGTTTTTATATGTTGTGGCTGGAGTTCTTCCGTAGTCGCAGTCGTGTACGAGAACCGCCACTCCGATGCACCGGACACAGTACGTACAGTGATATTGCTACCTGCTTCGACTTATAAGGACTATAAAGCTAAACAGCTGTGATGTCATGTAAATTTTATTTCCAGAGAGGTTGCGCACCACTGTATAGCATCATCTTTGAAAGTGGTGTCTTCAAGTGTTCGGTGCGAAGATGATGTCAGTCATCTCGCGTTATTTATATTGGATCGTGTAGCCATAAAAAGGAGCAGATTTAGGCAATTAATCAATCATGTTAGTTAGGAAATCCATTAATATCTCTTTATGTCCATTGGACATTGATATGTAAACATTTGTAATATATAAAGGTGTTTTACTCTACAATGTATAAGCAGATACAGCATTTATCATTTTGTAGTTACTAGTTCCCTTAATCATTCATTTATGTTTATGTTGTAATTTTTAAGTTGAAGAGCAAGAAGGAGGAGATAATATCACCATTAAGACATCGTAAGATCTGCTTCTGGGGGTAGACAGACAGGGTCAAATCTTCATTTTCGTGTTCAGTATTTTCTGTTGCGCACATTCATTTTACACCTGCCTGGAGTAGCATTTTGGACGGTTTGGTGCGGAGCTCCATGTTCATTAATATACGGTGAACTGTGTCCTCAGAGACACTTGTGTGTGCACCAGCAATGTGGTGTTCGGCAGAGATGCCACAGATCACAATCTATCATACTTCATATAGCAGACAAGGCTCCGAAATCGACGTTCCGTGAAGAGTCGCGTAGGTCCAACCATTTAGCGGCTAGTGATTGTTTCATTGTCCTTCTACCTCTATCCATAGATGATCACGACAGTAGCACGTGACCAGTCGACCAGCTTCGCCGTTTTCGAGATTCTCCTTCACAGGATCTACGTAATAACGATTTTCCCTTTGTCAGAGTTGCTTATCTCAATGGAGTGCCCCATTTGCAACCCATACCTTCCTACTAGATTGACCCCTCGCCCATGTCTGCTCCGCTTACATACTTTGGTTACCGCGTCACTTATCCGTAACGCAGGTGGCATCCAAAGTCGCTGTGGGCATTGGTCATAACGTTTTGGCTGATAAGGTTTTGTCCACATGATGTTTTTCACTAATTATATTCTCAGGGATCGTTTTTATTTAGCAAATTCACCATGTGTGTCGAGTAAGACGTAGAAACCCCTTTTTCTCTTGAACGGTCACAGATTTCGAAACGAGGTTTCCGGAAATGTAAGGTTCGTGATTTTGACTTAGGCTTCATACCCACAAAGCCTTTATAAAGAGACGTATTTAACAAATTACAGTAAATTGAATCGGGAACACATTTTAACAGCAGCTTTTGAACAGACAGATACAGCGACATAAAGCTTGTTTACGTTATGGTTGAGACTTTTCGCAAAAATATCCCAGAGATGTGCTCAGATTGAATGTAAACGCGGGGCTCTCGTGCCAGGTTCCGTCGTAATGTGCAGCGAGAAGATGTACCTACGCTACTAACAACCTGGCCACAGGGTAATGGGACTTTTGTAATCTTATACACATACGTAAATGTAAGGATTTAGAAGCATATTTCGCTAGTGGAAGGCTACATACCACCTACAGTAAAACTAAACTGACCTTTGGAGGCAAAAGAATTCTAATCAAGTACAGCTAGCCGGCCGGAGTGGCCGAGCGGTTAAAGGCGCTACAGTCTGGAACCGCACGACCGCTACGGTCGCAGGTTCGAATCCTGCCTAGGGCATGGATGTGTGTGATGTCCTTAGGTTAGTTAGGTTTAAGTAGTTCTAAGTTCTAGAGGACTTATGACCACAGCAGTTGAGTCCGATAGTGCTCAGAACCAAGTACAGCTACCCTATGTGGTACTCTCGGAGTAGTGAATCAAATCACTTAAAAAAACCAAGTCTTCCGGTCCAGACCGTATGCCAATTAGGTTACTTCCAGAGTATGCTGATGCAATAGTTCCATTTTTAACTATCATATACAACCACTAGCTCCTCCAAGACTAGAAGTTATACTGGTCACACCAATATTCAAGAGAGGCAGTAGAAGTAATCCACTGAATTACAGTGCTTTGATGAAAAACCACTCATAAGCAATGAAGAGGAAGGAGACAGGGCAGGAGTATATAGAGGGTCTGTACTGTGGAGATGAACTTACAGGCCGTATTACAGAAAGGGAAGAGTAGATGAAAACAACATGGGAGATATGATATTGCAAGAACAATTTGACAGAGCACTGAAAGACCTAAGTGAGTAGACGATATTACGTCAGAGTAGTTTCTGATATCTTTGGGACAGCCAGCTATCTCAACACTATTCCATCTGGTGCAGAAGATGTATGGTTCAGGCGAAATACCTTCAGACTTCAAGAAGTATATAATAATTCCAATTCCAAAGAAAGCAGGAGCTAACAGGTGTGAATATTACTGAACTATCAGTTTAATAACTCATGGCTGCAAAATACTAACACGAATTCTTTAAAGACGATAGGAAAAATAACTGGAAGTCTACCTCGGAAAAATCTGTACGAATTATGGAGAAAAAAAGTAGGAACACGCGAGGCAATACTGACCCTACAACTTACCATAGAAGATAGGTTAAGGAAAGGCAAACCCACGTATTTGTAGACTTAGTGATAGCTTTTGACAATGTTAACTGGAACACACTCTTCAAAATTCTGGAGGTAGCAGGGGTAAAATACAGACAGCGAAAGGTTATTTACAAATTGTACAGATACCAGTTTTCAATTGTAAAAGCCGAGGAGCTTGAAAAGAAAGCCGTGGTTGAAAATGGAGAGAGAGAGGTTGTGACACATACCTGGCGTTATTCGATCTGGTCATTGAGCAAGCATGAAAGAAAATAAAAGAAAAATCTGGAGTACGAATTAAAGTTCAGGAACAATAAACAAAAACTTTAAGGTTTGCCGATGACATTGTGATTCTGTCAGAGACAGCAAAGGACTTGGAAGAGTAGTTGAACGGAATGGATAGCGTGTTGAAAGTAGAATATAAGATGAACATCAACAAAAGTAAAACAAAGATAATGGAGAGTTGTCCAGTTAAATCAAATGATGCTAAGAGAATTAGACTAGGAAACGAACCACTTAAGTAGCTGATAATCTTTGCTCTATGGACAACAAAATAACTGATGATGAAGGAGGTAGAGAGAACTTAAAATGTAGACATGCAATGGCAAGTAAGGGGTTTATGAATAAGAGACATTTATTAACATCGAATATACATTTAAGAGTCAGGAAGTCTGTTTTGTAGGTATTTGTCTGGAGTGCAGCCATATGCGGAAGTTAAACATAGACGACAAACAGTTTAGACAAGAAGAGAATAGATGCCTTTGAAATGTGATACTACTCAAGAATGCTGAAAATGAGATGAGTAGATCACGTTAGTAATGACGTACTGAAAAGAAATGGAGAGAAAAGAAATTTGTGGCACAACATGACATGAAGAAGGGATCGGTTGATAGACACATTCTGAAACACTAAGGAACATACTGAGTATTGGTGGTGTGTGTGTGTGTGTGTGTGTGTGTGTGTGTGTGTGTGTGTGTGTGTGTGCATATGTGTGTCTAGGAGGGGGGGGGGGGGCAGACGGATAAAAATCGTAGAGGGAAAGCAAGAGATGAATAGTAGTGGAACGTCCCCTTAGAAAAATTAATGAATGACCCCTTACGTTATTTGATTTTCAAACAACTAAGAAAAACTGAACGTACTCAGACATTTCTCTCTTTACATATTCTGATCATCACTAAACTAACACACAATATTTTTAGCACAACGCAATCTGACTTTCAATAATCCCTACAAAAGAATGGCCCTGACCAACAATAACCTATACCTTTCATGAATCACTTACCTCACAAAAATCTTCGTTACTCGAACTACTGCAATAGAGCGAGCGCCAATACTGCCAGCTAAATAAAAGATTCTAACTACTGAAGTCACTAACTACTGATAGGCATAGTTAGCAAATGAAAGATTTTGATAAAGAACAAACAATGTATTTACCTTAATAGTTTTCAAAAGTCATAATGTATACATCAGTTCATGACATCCAGTCTTACAAATTTAACACACGTCCAGATCATCCGCTCTCAAAACTCCGACATCTCTCTCCTCACATCCACCACTGCTGGCGGCTCACCTCCAACTGCGCAACGCTACGCGCTGTTAACAGCAAACTGCCCAACACTACAATAGCGACTATTCCAACAACGCCACCCAGTCACAGACTGCACACAGCACAGCCAGTGATTTTCATACAGAGCGCTACGTGGCGGTGGCGTTACCAATATAAAAACCTAAACAGCCTACTTACAGTAGATTCTGAAGGATATTTGTTCCGTAGTTATTCAGAGATAAACGGTCTTGCACAGTATACAGAAGTATGGATTGCGACATCAAACCAGTCTTCGGAATGAAGACCGCAACAACATGATACGTGAAGTTCAGACTCATCAATAGCAGTTCGAGGCATTTTTTCAAAAATCCTCCTGATAATCGACTTTGAAGTTTCCCAAGCACGTTTAATCACATAAAGACAGTCAAATTTTTCTACAAGCGGTGTAGGTTTTTGGTAGACTGGTTGCCTGTCATGTGGGCGGCCCGACTTCCATTCTTCACATGATGTGCGCAGCAGAGGGTGTCGAGTTCCACATTTTGTGTTCCTAACTTACTGTCTAGATGACTGCATGGTCAATACCTAAATTTAATCGTATAAAAGTGTCTTCTTATCACAGGGAGCGTTTTTTATGTGAAAACGTTTATATTTACGTATAATGCCTGGCATGGACTTTTAATATTATTATAAGGCACATGCATCTAATGTGCGCTGTACATTGTATTCCAGTTATCGGTTGTTTCTTTTCGCAGGATTATTCCTTGCGTCGTTGTGTGCTGCACCTAGACATCGGGTACCATGGCTTCTAGATATTCCATTTTAGGTTAATAATTTTAAATATGGTGGACTGCAAATGATAGCTTAACAATTCCATCGTAGTACCAGCTTGACTACACCAAGCGTTGTATGTGGTATTTTGTCTCAGGACTACTGATCATTCCTCTTTGATACGCACATTTTCATTAAACTATACACTATGTGATTAAAAGTATCCTGACACCTGGATGAAGATGACTTACAAGTTCGTAGCGCCCTCCGTCGGTAATGCTGGAATTCAATATGGTGGTGGCCCACCCTTAGCCTTGATGACAGATTCCACTCTCACGGGCATTTCTTTGGGAATGGCAGCCCTTTCTTCACTGTGTGCTGCACTGAGGAGAGGTATTGATGTTAGTCGGTGAAGCCTGGCACGATGTCGGGGTTCCAAAACATCCCAAAGGTGTTCTGTAGGATTCAGGTCACGACGCTGTGAGGCCAGTCCATTACAGGGATGTTATTGTCGTGTAACCACTCCGCCACAGGTCGTGCATTATGAACAGTTGCTCGGTCGTGTTGGAGGATGCAGACGCTATCCCCGAATGGTTCTTCAACAGTGGTAAGCAAGAACGTGCTTAAAACATCAATAAAGGCCTGTGCTGTGATAGTGCAACGAAAAACAAGGGGTACAAAACCCCTCCATAACACCACAGCCTCCGAATTTTACTGTTGTCACTACACACGCTGGCAGATATTCACAGCACATTCACCATACCCACGCCCTGCCATTGGATATCCACACTCTGTACCGTGATTCGTCACTCCACATAACGTTTTTCCACTGTTAAATCGCCCAATGTTTACGCTCCTTACATCAAGCGTGGTGTGGTTTGGCATTTACTGGCGTGATGTGTGGCTTATGAGCAGCCACTCGACCACGAAATCCAAGTTTTCTCACCTCCTGCCTAATTTTCACAGTACAGTGTATCCTAAAGCAGTTTGGAATTCCTGTGTGGTGGTCTGGATAGATGTCTGCCTATTACACATTACGAACGTCTTCAACTGTCGGCGGACTCTGTCAGTCAACAGACGATGTCGGCCTGTACGCTTTTGTACAATACGTGTCCACGTTTCCACCTCACTATCACATACAAAACAGCGGACATACGGATGTTTAGGAGACATATGACACAAGTGGCACTCAATCACCTTATCACGTTCAAAGTCCGTGAGTTCCGCGGAGCGCCCCATTCTGCTCTCTCACGATATCTAACGACCACTGAGGCCGCTGATATAGAGTACCTAGCAGTACGTGGCAGCACAATGCACCCAATATGAAAAACGTATGTTTTTGGAGGTGTTCGGATAGCTTTGATCACATAGTGTACCTAGACAATGATCGACAGTCTTATTTACTGCCTTGATTTCAGGCTATACTGTTCATGGTACATTAGGTACTGTCTATATTATATCTATATCGTCGTTTCTACTGCTTAGGTGAGCTTCTAGAATATATTTGTAAACATAAAATTCGACCATATACACACATCAAAAAAAGTTTTGGATCACCTCGGTTCCGAGAGTTCCAGAACATGTACAGAAAATTGGAATGGAGATCAACATAAACATCATTTCTGCCCTTTTTATTGCTCATAAAAACCACACATTTCATATTTTACCACCATACAGCGAGACCTACAGTGATGGTGGTCTAGACTGCTGTACACACCGGTACCTCTAATACCCAGTAGCACGTCCTCTTGCATTGATGCATGACTGTATTCGTCGTGGCATACTATCCACAAGTTCATCAAAGTACTGTTGGCCAGATAGTCCCACTCCTCAAAGGCGATTCGGAGTAGATCCCTCAGAGTGATTGATGGGTCACGTCGTCAATAAACAGCCCTTTTCAATCTATCCTAGGTATGTTCGATAGGGTTCATGTCCAGAGAACATGTTGGCCACTCTAGAGGACCGGTGACGATAATATCACTCACAAGATGTGCACGATGGGGGCGCGCATTGTCGTCCATGAAGATGAATGCCTCACCAATATGCTGCCAATATGGTTGCACTATCGGTATGAGGATGGCATTCACGTGACGTACAGCCGTTACGGCGCTTGTCATGACCACAAGCGGCGTACTTCGGCCCCACATAATGCCACCCAAAACAGAACGGAACCTCCACCCTGCTGCACTCGCTGAACAGTGTGTCTAAGGCGTTCAGCCTGACCGGGTTGCCTCCAAACACGTCTCCGACGATCATCTGGTTCCTACGATTATCTTGTTGAAGACATAAGCGACAATCATCGGTGAAGAGAACGTGATGCCAATCCTGAGCGGTCCATTCGGCATGTTGGGGCCATATGAACCACGCTGCATCGTGTCGTGGTTGCCATGGGCATCTGGAGGGAATTTGCGCATCATGCAGTCTATTGTGCACAGTTTGAAACGTAACACCACGTCCTGTGGCTGCGCGAAAGGCATTATTCAACATGGTGACGTTGCTGACAGAGTTCCTCCGAGCCATAATCCTTAGGTAGCGGTTAGCCACTGCAGTAGTAGCTCTTGGGCAGGCTGAGCGAGGCATGTCATCGACAGTTCCCGTCTCTCTGAATCTCCTCCATGCCCGAACAACATCGCTTTGGTTCACTCCGAGACGCTTGGTCACTTCCCTTATTGAGAGTCCTTCCTGGCACAAAGTAACAATGCGGACGCGATCGAACCGCGGTATTAACCGTCTAGGCATGGTTCAACTACGGACAACACGAGCCGTGTATCTCCTTCCTGATAAAATGACTGGAACTGATCGACTGTCGGACCCCTACCGTCTAATAGGCGCTGCTCACGCTTGGTTATTCACACCTTTGGGCGGGATTAGTGACATCTCTGGTCAAAGGGACTGTCTCTGTGATATAGTATCCACAGTCCACGTCTATCTCCCGGAGTTCTGGGAACCGGGGTAATGCAAAACATTTTTTGATGTGTGTATAATATTTCACTTTAGTGTGTGTTATGCTTTTAATGCTAATATCTGGCTTTGAAACATTCTTTACCTCCATATCTCTCTAATTGCTTCGAGAGCTCGTTTATCATGCTAGCACCTGAACTTGAAGGAGTACATTGTATGTTCGCTACTGAATGACCTGTGCAACAGTTTATATTGTTCCATTTGTAAAACTAATGATTAATGTTATAAGTTCGTATCCTTCTTATGTTGGAGTCATTTTGAAAATGATTTGTACTTGTAATTAAAAGAGTACCAACTTTTTGTTTACCTTTGGGTGTCTACATTCTGATTAAATTCACTTAGATATCGACCAATAACTTACATTTCACATCGTTTTTGTACTGCACTGCCGGTAGCATTGCACGTAATTTACTTACTGTTAGTAGAAATACAGCAGCCAATTCTTTTTATGTTGCATTTGAAACTAAAAGTAAGTGAGCTGTCTATACTCTATGCTGTATATATTCTTTGTCTTTTAAACTTCAAGTGGGCTTCTGCGACTTGTTTGTTGACGTATTTAATTTGAATATGCCGTATGTTTGGCTTTATTACAAATACATTAAATTATAAATATGAACATATAGCACTTTCTTTTGTATTTTACAAGGAATTACAAAAATTGAAAATAATTTTTAAAAAATTAAAAAACTGTTAAACTTTTTTTCTTATGTATAATCTGGATGACCTCTCAGAACTGTAGAACTGCATTGTAAACAATTTATGGCTCTATATGATTCTGTACTTACGAATGATGTATTCCTGTTCGTCACCAACACAGTGCAATCTGATGGTTGATCACGATAGCTGTGATGTTTACGCTCGAATCTCAGTCTTCGTTCAACTCTTACGGGAACATGAGCGTGTATACTCGGCGTACAATGCATGATATTTTATATAACGATTGTTGTACCTGTAACATGCCGGTATACGGCACCTTGCATGTTTTTGAAAATATTTTTACGATGCGACATTATATCTTGTACCCATGGATGACATTGTTTGAAGTATAATGGGTAAAAAATATTATGTGGACATGTCACAAATTGTGCTGACAACTCGGTCTATGCTTTACAGATCCGCTTTACGTAACATAGTTTGACGTGGCTGGTAACATAAATAAAGGCCCAACGGAAGGGATCACGGCTGCCTGAATGTTTGAAGTTTTTTACTTCTCTTTTCGTATTACTTCAGATCGCCCCCGCCCCTCCCCCCAATTGCAGCAATGTCAAGTACATCCATTACACAGACATCGGTAATGGAGTAGTTTTACGAACAACGCCGTTACATAATAAAATTCACTCACAAGTTAATCACATCTGAATGACAGAAGTAGGGCAAAAAATAATAAAAAGTATTTATGCTTGAACAAACTATAATATGTTAATCAGTAAACATCCTCTAACCAGAATAGATAATCAGGTTAAGAAAATTTCGGTCTCAGGACTGGCAGTTTAATGTGAACGCGGGATATGATACACGCTGACAAACCATCGCCATGACGATAAGTGAGAGAAAAGTCCTAAGAACCACATTTTATGATCACACAAGATTCTTGCCTTTAGTATTTCCGTAAGATTTGAAATCCCTCTGTCCCAGTATTCCACGAAAGTCGCATAAATTGTTTTAACTTTAGTACTCGAATATTGTCGCTATTTTCCTGTTACCATACCAGAGAACCTAAACAGACGAAAATTGCTTTTAGGCGGCTATCTCGCGTGAGGTATCCGTATAACAGTATATGCAGCTAAGCTAGAACATGAACGATTATGGCTTTAGAAACTGATTATCTACGAAGGACATGGTCGCTACACATTTTATGTGCTCTCATAACAGGAATAATGTCTCGTGAACAATTTAAGGGCATCTGGTCACGTCACGGAGTGAAATAAGAATGAGTTTCGGACGGTTGCGTTGTATACGTTCCTACCTCATAGGGTGCGCTGCTGCATAACTGATGGGAAGAAACCATTGTGACAAGAAACGGTAGCTTAGGGTGTCCATGAAAGAAAAAAAAGATACGGTACCCGCAAGAAGCAATTTTCACCATAGGCTCACAGAGGTGATGTTTAGATGTCCCGCACGTCATTACAGCTGCAACGAAATAGTCGTGAAGTAGACTCACTTCACAGAGAACTATATGCTCCGAAAAAACTGGGCTAAGAACAAAAACTGTGTAAGGTTTTGTTTTTCTCCTTTGCGTTTTTTCACCTCTTGGTTTTATTTCAACCAAAAAATGTTTGAAATTTCACTGCCCTACTTTAGTTATTATGTATTGTCATAATGAGAGACCTGTTGAATTCAGTGCATACATCCACTTGTTCATCAAGTATGAACGAGTAATACAGAAATACATGTACTCCATTCTGTTAATGGTGTGCTAACGGTTGTTCAGCTGAGTTGTTTACATTTGATAAAAAGATCGAAACAATAGCTCGAGTGAACACCCGGATGCACATCTTCAATCAATCAGACCTGAAATATCATATTATATCATTCTGTAATCTCATTGGTCTTTAAGAAAATCGCAGCAAAGTTTAGAAGCAATAAACGTACATTGCACTGTTAAGATTTTGAGAGACATTATTACTAGACAGAACATAACTGCAGATATTATGAGACCACACGATAAATGATTCACTAATTCTCGAATACAATGTTAATTACTTTTTTGTTCCATATTGGGTAAATTATGTTGCGGCTGGTTATTTGGTGCAGATAGTATCAACAAAATTATTCAGGGGATTTGTACAATCCGTATTTAAGAAATATACAGTACGATAAACGAGTCCCATTATATTTTGCTGATCTTTTCGGTGTTAGATATCCGTTTCCGCCATAGCTCAGAATAATCTCAGCTCCAAGTATTACTTTTGACATGTGCTATATTTTTTCCTATCGCATACGTCCTCAACTTTGATATTAACGAAGGGTTAGTATTCATTTAAACAGCGTCTCATACGCTTAGTAATATTGAATGAGAAATTTATGATACCGAAATGACAGACGTATCTCGGAATAATTTGCTTACTGTCTCCCAAAGAAGCAAAGAGTTGCATTCGGAACACCGAACCATTTGAGATTCAGGTTTCGGCCTAAAATTGCAAGGAATGGAAATAAAAGAAATAAAAACATATGGAGCCTTCGGCACGTGTTTCATAGATGTTATACATGCACATAAAGAAGATATCAGGCAGAACAATAAGAATTCATCTGAAAAAAAGCGGCAGTATCGAAGATTCTATACATTTTTTGGTCGTGTCGTGTCGTGTAGAACAAAAGCAAACTGGTGCTTTTCATTTATTAAAGGAATGAAATTTGACGTCCTAGATTAGATTTATAAGTGAACAAAATCACACACGGACCTGTGCTGCCGCTAACTCCACATGAAATTCACTGTACAGTATTGTTTCTCATAAATAACTTTATAGCGTCTAGCTATGCTCATGGTCAACATGTTGTACACTTGGTATGACAGCCGTGATAACAAACACCCGAACATACCTGACTTACGTGCTTGCCTACATTTCGTACAATAGTGCAGAATTTTGTGGAACTTATTCTCCTGACAGCGGGCCAGTGGATTGCGGCGCTGTTATCTTTATACTACTTGATCAAGTCTCGCACATATTATGTAGTTGAAGCTTTAGAAGTTTCCTTCAGAAGCCAAAGAAAAATGTATGTAGTTTCACTGGGAAAAAATTCGGCGACGATGAAGATTACTTGTGAACGTCAGGAAATTCGCCATATTGCCCGGTACCTCTTCTCGAAAATCGTTGCTCGACATATTTACTCAGTCTGGATATATTTGGCGTTCCATGTATTAGGTTCCTTGCGCTGTACGGTAAACGGTATAAAGGAGCGAGAAGAAACGAGTGTAAACTGTCACGATGGTCTGTTGACTACGTATCAGCTGAGGTCACAACGGTTACGTTCACATGACAGTAACTTGCACGGTACCTACCTAAGATTTCTCTTTGCAACAACCGTAAGACGTTGTGAGCGTGGGGTTAATCTGAGATTCTGTTATTCTGCACAACGGAGTAATCTGAGATGCAGCCTTTACCCTGTGACTCCTGCAAGATGCAATTTCCACCCCCCCCCCCCCCCCACTACTACAGAAATCAGACAGACGCTCCTAACGTTCTAAAGAGAAATGCCTGAAAAACTTTCAGCAATAAATATCTTCTGGAATCGTCCGCTGTAAGGAAATGACACAAACATCACAACATTTCTTACGTAACTAGTGGGATACTTGGGTACTGGAATAGTGCTAGTTAGTGTAACTGATGTGTTGGCAAATGTGCCAACACCTTGTAGATAGAGGAGGCCGAAATGCACGCTATCTAACGCAGACGGGCGTGAATTCTGGAACAGGATAAGTAGTGAATGCTAATAAGAAAAGTATGCAGCTCCTCGAATACTTAACTTTTATTCCTTCATGTGAATACCGCATTCTTGATGAGACATTTCATACGATAACTATCAAACTATGTAAGGCTAATGGTGCCTTGCTAGGTCGTAGCCATGGACTTAGCTGAAGGCTATTCTGTCTCTCGGCAAATGAGAGAAGGCTTTAGTCAGTGTAGTCGCTAGCAAAGTCGTCGTACAACTGGGGCGAGTGCTAGCCCGTATCTCGAGACCTGCCTTGTGGTGGCGCTCGGTCTGCGATCACACAGTGGCGACACGCGGGTCCGACATGTACTAGTGGACCGCGGCCGATTTAAGCTACCACCTAGCAAGTGTGGTGTCTGGCGGTGACACCACATTCCTCCCCCGCAAATCGGCGAACGGTCGTGTGATAAGGCTTCCGCCCGCCGTGGGGAGGACCCCATGTTGACGTATGCGATGAGGTGGGGAGCCTAACAACAGGCGAGGCTGTGCCACCCGCACCCGGCCATTCGGTCCGAGGGGAGCTAGGAAACGCCTGAAAACCTAGTCCTGGGTGCACGTCAACATGCGGTGTATGCGCCCGTAAAGAGACAGGAGGGGCCGAAGGGTCGACCTCCATTGCGTCGGGGTATCCGACGCGCGAAGACGTCATGTGGTCCGGAGCAGGCAAGAGTTCCATGGCGGAGGACAGCTGGTCACGGGAAGCGATCGGCGGCGCGTGACCCAGGGAGGCGCTTGGCGGCTGCAGCGACGCGTCGAATGCGGGCGGCGCCGGCGGGAGAACAGGCGGCGGCGGCGGCGGCTGCGGCGGCGCGTCGCCATGGGGCAAAATGGAAGGCATCGTCGGTAACACCTGGGGATGAGGCGAGCCAGTAGATGAGTCCCCAGGGCGTTGACCGGACGGCACCGTTGCTGAAAGCAGACGGGGAGCGGCAGAACCCGTGCGACGACAGAGGCGCAGCTGATTGAGATGCCGACGCACCTCACCAGAGGCCCCCAAAACCAAATACATCGCGCGGCCGAGGCAGCGAAGAATGCGCCATGCGAGCCAACGCCGTGAACCGCGATAGTTGCGATAGAATACAACGTCGCCTGGAGCAAAAGCAGAAGGCTGCCGCTGCACTGGAACCTGATTCGGCGGATGCAGCAAAGACATCAAGGTTCGATGGGGACGACCGTGGAGCAACTCAGCCGGCGAGCGACCATCTCGGGGCTGAGAGCGATACGAGGACAAAAAGAGCAACAACGCGTCCTCCCGAGAATGCGACTGTTTCAACTTCAACATCTGTGACTTGAAAGTCCGGACCAATCGTTCAGCGGCACCGTTTGACTGAGGCGAAAACGGCGCAGATGGCAGATGTTGAATACCATTGGCCTGGCAGAATGACTGAAATTCTGTGGACATGAATTGTGGGCCATTGTCGGAAACAATAGTCTGCGGAAGACCTTCAATGCAAAAGATAGCAGACAACGCTTGGATGGTGGCAGAGGACGTCGTGGAAGACATCCGGACAACAAAAGGAAAATTACTGAAGGCATCTACCAGAACCAACCATCTAGCACTCCAGAATGGACCAGCAAAATCGATGTGCAAGCGTTGCCAAGGGGAAGTGGCTTGTGGCCATGCAAAGACTTTCCGCGGCGGTGCGGATTGTTGTTCGGCACACGCCATGCAAGAAGAACACATATTCGTAATTGCAGCATCGATTCCCAACCAAGTACAGTGCTGACGAGCAAGTTGTTTCGTTCGCACTATACCCCAATGTCCTTGGTGAAGAAGCCGTAATACAGAGGACTGTAACGAACGTGGGACCACGACTCTGGACTGATCATTATCAGAACGCAACAACAAAACACCACGTCGAACAAAAAGTCTCTCCTTATGAGCAAAAAATCATCGAACCAACGGATCCTCGATCCGAGACTTTGACAAAGGCCATTGCGTAGCAACAAAACGCAAAACCGTAGCAAGGACAGGGTCAGCAGCTGTGGCTGTAGCTACACGACGAAAATCAATCGGAAACGAGTCGACCACTTCATCGGTTTCCGAATCAATGAACATGCAAGCAAGTTCGGAAGAATCGAATGCTTTATCCTCAGCAACAGGCAAACGGGACAACGCATCGGCGTTTCCGTGCTTAGCAGTGGACCGATACAAGATATCGTAGCGGTACTGCGAGAGGAAAATAGACCAGCGAATGAATTTCTGCGCTGTACGCGGAGGTACAGGCTTGTTCGGATGAAAAAGCGACGTCAAAGGTTTGTGGTCTGTGATGATGGTAAAGTGACGACCATACAAGAAAACATGGAACTTAGTAACACCAAATACGAGAGCCAAAGCTTCTTTCTCTATCTGGGAATAATTTCGTTGCGCAGACGAGAGCAATTTTGACGCAAAGGCAATAGGGCGATCATGCGAGCCAACTTTGTGCGCAAGCACAGCACCGATCCCGAATTCCGATGCATCTACCATCAACAAAAGGGGTTTCTGGGGATCGAATGGCGTAAGGCAAGTATTAGAAAGCAACGCCGATTTCAACTGGCGAAAGGCACGTTCGCATTCCGTCGTCCAGACGAACGGAACACCTGTACGGCGTAAGCGATGAAGCGGAGCTGAAATAGAAGAGGCATTGCGCACATTCACTCACACCTTGTGATTCTAAATCGTTTAATGTTCTTGCGACCTCATCACGCAATGCGTGGGGAACATTGCGCGCTCGGAAAAATTTCGGTTGCGCGTTTACTTTCAGTTCCAAATGTGCTTCATAGTTTTTAGTGCAACCTAGGCCCGGTGCAAAAATGTCTACAAATTCTTCACACAGACGAGAAACACTGTCTGAAGGCACAGTCTGGTTCACTGATAGGACCTGATTTACTACAGACAAGTTAAACAATTGAAATAAATCTAAACCAAACAAGCTCACTGCAGTAGAAGAACGAAGACCGTAAAATGACACAAGTTTTGTTTGTCCCTTGTATGTTGCAAGAAGAGTGCACTGTCCTAACACAGGGATCTGCTGTCCTAAATAACTTTTTAACTGAACATTTGCGGCATGCAACGGAGGTTTGCCCAGTTGTTTGTAGGTGTTGTGATTGAGCAGTGAAACTGCAGCGCCGGTATCGAGCTGGAATGGTATGACCTTGCCATTAAAGTCCAAATCTACAAAAAGTTTATTGTCCTGCTGACGACAAGAGCGACTGATACAGGTACAGCATCACTTGCTAATTGACGTGATTTCCGGCGACGTCGACGCACACTTTTTGTGGGACGAACACAGTCACTGTTAGAAAGAGTGGCACTGGGCGGAGTGGAATTAACTACATGAATGTCCATGGGGGAAGGTCCACGAGCCTGAGTGTCCTTGGTTCGATTCCAGCGCAAAGCAAAAGGCCTGGAATGGTTGTGATTGTCTGATCTGAGCTTTTTCTGGCAAACACTTTGAACATGTCCTTTCTTATTACAGAAAAAGCAAATAGCTAGGCGTGACGGGCAATGTTCACGTGAATGTCTAGTAGCACACCGCGGGCATAATTTCACTGCATTTGTATGCTGTCGTGGCCCACCTGGTATAGAGCGTGGCGGCAGCTGCGCGGATGTGTGCGAGTGCAGTTTACCGGGCCGCGCAGCGCGCCCAGCGGGCCGGTCAATGCTACACACGGCTGGCGAAGCTGCAAATGATTCCTGAGCAAAGTCAAGCGTGTCTTGTCTATCCAATATGTCTATCACTTGCTGAAGGGAGGGATTGACTAGTTTCAACATCTGTTCCCGTATGCGAACATCAGAAACGTTCTGTGCAATTGCATCACGCACCATAGTATCTGAATAAGGAAGGCCACAGTCACATTCAAACGCACAATCAATAGTAAGGCCTTTCAAAGTTGCAACCCACTCCCGATTAGTTTGACCAGCCGTATGTTTTGTACGAAAGAACGTATACCTTTTTGCAACGACATTTACTGTTTCTTTGAAATAGGCATCTAAAGCAGACAAAATTTCTTTGTATGACAGAGTTGCTATGTCGCGTCGGGGAAACAATTTCACTATCACACGGTAGATGGACACACCGACACAGGATAATAAGTGAGGCTGCCGCTCATTACCTTGAATTCTGTAGGCGGCGAGATGAAATCCAAACTGGCGTGACCACTCGGTCCACGATTCTTGCGCCACATCAAAATTGCGAAACGGCGGTGCAACTGCATGTTGTGGCTGCGGTAGCGGTGAAGCGGCGGCTGCCGCATCGGTTTGAATGGCACGTTGACCCTGGATGAGCTGTCCAAGGGCATCCAATAACGCCTGCGTCTGCTGAGTCTGCAAGCGATAAAATTCGGACAGTACATCTGGCGAAGCCATGACACAAGTAAATGTAAGCAATTAGAAAGAACACGTTTCCCTCGTCGCCAATGATGTGTTGGCAAATGTGCCAACACCTTGTAGATAGAGGAGGCCGAAATGCACGCTATCTAACGCAGACGGGCGTGAATTTTGGAACAGGATAAGTAGTGAATGCTAATAAGAAAAGTATGCAGCTCCTCGAATACTTAACTTTTATTCCTTCATGTGAATACAGCATTCTTGATGAGACATTTCATACGATAACCATCAAACTATGTAAGGCTAATGGTGCCTTGCTAGGTCGTAGCCATGGACTTAGCTGAAGGCTATTCTAACTGTCTCTCGGCAAATGAGAGAAGGCTTAGTCAGTGTAGTCGCTAGCAAAGTCGTCGTACAACTGGGGCGAGTGCTAGCCCGTATCTCGAGACCTGCCTTGTGGTGGCGCTCGGTCTGCGATCACACAGTGGCGACACGCGGGTCCGACATGTACTAGTGGACCGCGGCCGATTTAAGCTACCACCTAGCAAGTGTGGTGTCTGGCGGTGACACCACAGTAAGAAAAACATGAAACTAACGAAAATTATTATTTATTTTGCAAAAATTCTGAGAAATCACAATGGCACTTTTAGTTATGAATTGAACAAGTTATATCCTGGTTCTTTTCGAAATGTGAAGTTACCTCTCAAGGATAGGTTTCGCTAATGAAATTTCTGTACAAAGTTTAATATTGTTATTGACTTCGCAGAATGGCTGAGAGCCGCGCCTCTTCAACTTGAATAATTATCCTTTAGAATGTTGCTAGGTACGGTCAAGGCTGTCACGTGTGAAATGCAGTGAAGCATACTGTTGTGGAGGAAATATGGGGCTCGCAATAGCTGTAGCGCACAATACCGTAAGCTGCGATGACTGCTGTCTGCGACGCTCGCTGCTGACAAATAAGCTAACTCTCGTTCTATCTGGATTGACCTTTGCTAATCAAACTCTCCCTACGCCTTGATGTAGTCAAGGACTCCTATTCGCTAGTCTATTGGCGTGGTACACCGGCCAGATAACCAGTCCACTGTGATGCCACTCAAAAATTCGCTTGCAGGCGTTTAACTATAACTCTGTCCGTCCACACCGCGCAATAAGTGTGTCGGCCAACACAGTGAACAACGCTTAATCGCAAGGACTCAATGTAGAGTCACACTTCGATTCGCTCTCGACAGAGGTGCTCTCCCAGTGAAGTACTGAGGAGAGACTTGTTCCTTGCTCCAAGAGCGACAACGAAACGGTGCCTCTCCACACCAGACGTGAAGGGGTATATCTTTCGGTCTCTTCCATTACTCCTTCAGCTCAAGGCGTCAGAAGTATCGTCTGCCAATCAGCATTGCTCTTCTAAAACTGGAGAATGACGTTTCGTTTAAGGCCACGAATCCAGAAATCTGTAGTATCGGCGTTTGGCGTTTGCTGTCTCCCTTTGAAAATCTCTGAAACTGCATGCTATGTGTAAAGAATGCGAAGGCTGGCCGCTCCCACACAATGTAGTGGAATTTGCTTTTAAGCCGAACACAGGGTCGTTCCTCCTTTCCCTCGAGCACCCGCTGTCTGCTTCATGGGCGGTTTGCGTCTCCCGAACTAAAAGCTCCTGTGACCGTCGTGACTGGAATGTATGTGTGTACGCCAGCCTCCAGTATTTCAACCCTGGTACGCTTACTTGTTATTTTCATATCGTTTACATGAATTCATACAACATTGACTTTATCTTATCGAGTTTCGGTTCGAATGAAGCGTCTTTATGTGCGGAATATGATTGTGAGAGCGGAGTATGTAAGCAATGAAGGTCAGGAGACCACGACGTCTTACAACGTCGATTAATGTAACTGTCGTTAGGGTCGATCCTGGCAGGGCCATCTCGTTCGGTCGTTTATTACCGAACATGCGTCGTATCGAGATACCGAAAATACAGCAGCAGAAGGCGTTACGCGTTCTACGTTTCTATAGGTGCAATTCAGCTGCAACTCTGTGACGTGATTTTCGTTACGAGTACGATGGAATCGACAGCAAACCAACACCGGCAACAATAGTTCGGGTATACGTGCCGACGTCGCAATCAGAAGATGAAGGGATAAGGGGGGTATATGGGGACACTGAATGAGTTGTTCAATGCTTAAAGGGAGATGAAAATCTAATAAACGTGGTGGATCTGAATGTGGTTGTTGACGAAGGAGTACAAGCTAGGATTGCGGGAGAAAGTGGGCTTTGTAGTAGGAATGAAAGAAAAGCAGTAGTGGACACCAGAAGATCCTGAGGAAGATCCCAGCAGAGGGATCGAAACGTCGATCATTTCAGAAGAAACATAACGCGGCCTAATAATTCAGAAGATTTTAACTTCAAAGAAAGACTAATTGGGGTCTGCATTACATTTCAGGTTGTAATAGCGAATATTCTGTTCAAGAGGAGGAGGTACGATTCGAAAAGTTCAGGATACACGGAAAGAATTCGGTTGGATTACATTATGATCAGACAGAGATTTTGAAATCACAAATTGGATTAGAAGGCATACCCAGGAGCAAATATACTCTCAGATCGCAGTTTAGCAATGCTCAAGAGTAAGTTAAAGATTAAAAGACCAGTCAAGAAGAATCAGCGCTCAGAATACGGAAATACTAAAGAATGAAGAGGTACGTTTGAAGTCCTCTGAGGTAGCGAAAATCATCGCATAATCACGTCCACAGTTCATTCATCCAACTCCCTGAGACGAGTAATATACGGAAGAATAGAAAAGAGAATTGAGAATCTGTTATATGGTGATCAGTTTGCTTTTAGTAAAGATAAAGGCACAAGAGAGGCGGTTATGACGTTGCAGTTGAAAATGGGAGCTACAATAATGCTGTATAAATTCATAGGATCTGTCCACCTGGAAAAAGCGTTCGACATTGTCAAATGGTGCAAGATGTTCGAAGTTGTCAGAAAAATAGGGATAAGCTATAGACCTAGAACGAAGTCCTAGGATTGAAAGGGGTGTAGTCCTTTCAATCACACATCGCGGAAATAAATGGATGGTTCAAGAGTGGTATTAACATTCAAGATGAAAGGATATCAGTGATAAGGCTCGCTGGTGACATTGCTATGAAAAATTACAGTATCTGTTGAACTGAATGAGTGATCTATTGAGTGAAGGATGTGGATTGAGAGTAAATCATAGAAAGATTAAAATAATGAGAAGTGAAGGAATGAGAGTTCTGAGAAATTTAATATCAGAATTGGTGATCACGAAGTAGATGAAGTTAAGGAATTCTACTACCTAGGCAGCAGAATAACACATGACGGACGGAGGAAGCAGGACATAAAAAACACACTAGCACTGGCAGAAAGGGCATCTCTTCCCGACAAGTCTAATAGTATCAAATATAATTCTTAATTTGTGGAGGAAATTTCTGAGGATGTACTTTCTGAGCACAACACTGTATGGCAGTGAAACATGGACTGTGGGAAAACCGGAACAGACGAGAATCTAAGCATTTCGTATGAGGTGGTACAGAAGAATATTGAAAATTAGTTGGACTCAAAAGGTAAAGAATGAGGAGGTTCTTCGCAGAACCCGGGAAGAAAGGAACACATGGAAACACTGATAAGAAGAAGAGACAGGATGACAGGACATCTGTTAAGATATCAGGGAATATCTTCCATGTTACTAGAGAGAGCTGTAGACGGTAAAAACTGTAGAAGGAGATTGGAATATATGCAGCAGACTACTGAGAACGAAGGTTGCAACTGAGCCCTGAAATAATAAAGTTGGCACAGGAGAGAAATTCGTGGCGAGCCGCATCAAACCAGCCAGTGTTGGAAAAAATAAAATAAATAAATAAATAAAAAAATTCGTGCGTCCGGCTTAGGGGGCTGACGGATCGCGCATTTCACCAGTGTGGCTGCCAAGTGACGTCTTCTCAGTACGTGGTTTTTCTGTGGGGATTTAAAATTGCCTCTGTCTATGTGCTAAGTGGACTGCTATATCACATAGTAACGTCGGCAAATACAGTGTTTCCGGATAAATGTGTGGAACGAGTTCGACTGTCGTCGGGACGTTTGCCGTGCGTCCGGTGGCAAACGCACTGGTTATTTGTGAAAGGTAAATGGCAAAGCTGACGTTAGGACACACGCTTGTAAAATAGGATAATTCTAAAAAAGAGAGAGAAAAGAAAGAGAGAGATAGTGTAGTATTGCACGTAACCTAAAATAATCAGTAAATTTGTATCATCTTTTTTGAACACTCGGTAGCTTTCGTTGTTGTAAATCGGAGCAAAATTCAGGAATCCAGGTACAGGCTTCTTATTCATTACAGAATTCTGTTTAACTTCTAGCAATGATAGTCTCCGACACTACTTGGACTACATATCATCATTGCCTGGCATGGCGGCTAAACTTGTGACTTTAGCACCGACTATCTGTGTTGGATTTTCTTTTAATTTTGGGTCTTCCAAGATATATTATGCTGATTCTTTTATGCTGCGGTAGCTTCGACGCTTCCTGCGAGCTTTGATACCCTTAATCACGGGGTCCCGGGTTCGTTTCCCAGCCGGATTGGGGATTTTCTCTGCCCGGGTACTGGGTGTTTCTGTGGTCCTCATCATTCCATCATCATTCGTAACTGTGGCTTGATTGGACTGTGTAACAGTGGGGCGGTGTAAAAATGGGGTCTTTGTACGGACGCTGATGACCGCGCAAAAAAAAAAAAAAAAGAAAGAAAAGAAATAAAAGAAATTGGTACAAATGGCTCTGAGCACTATGGGACTCAGCTTCTGAGGTCATCAGTCCCCTAGAACTTCGAACTACTTAAACCTAACTAACCTAAGGACATCACACACATCCAAGCCCGAGGCAGGATTCGAACCTGCGACCGTAGCGGTCGTGCGGTTCCAGACTGTAGCGCCTAGAACCACGATGATTTCAGCGCCCCACAAACCTAACATCACGCTTCCTGCGGTCTGTATGGATACTAACCGTTACAGAGCAAAGTTGAAATAGTGTCACCAGTTTTTTCGCTGTTTCTTCGCAGTGCACACCTTTTAGAGCTAAGAAAGGGTTTGATCATATAAATAGCCCGAAACGCGGATTCCAGTACAATGTTAGCATTGCATCCTGTTATCCTTCTCCAAGATCCTCAAAATCCACAAAGAGTTGTGACTTCGTAGGCTTTCCCGGCGTAATAAGTTCTGAAAGTCTCTTCGGGTTTGCTACCGGATCCTAAAATCAATTCGATTCGATATTTCGGCGAGCCAACTGGTCGCCATTTTCAGGAGAATTCTGCTTCTACTGAAGAGTCCCGCTGAGAACAAAGAACAAAGAGTTCTTTGCATAGGGCAACTGCAACTGTACGTGTCCATTTTCGCAAAATGAAGAAACCGCAGCTGTCGTTAAAACAATAATTATTCATTATTTACGACCGATTTCGGAGTAATATATTTCTACCTTGCATACAGTACGTCCTAGACGAACTAAGGTGGTCTCCCACTCCGTCACGTGCGGAGTGCTACCGCCAAACTAGCGAAACTAATGACCCTTTCTTAAGTTTCCTATTTTAAAAAGCAGGACACAAGACATTTGGTCTCCAGATGAGATAGGGCGGAAGAGAACCTTTGTTCCTCTACGCTTTATCTTATTCCAGAAGACGGAATTATATTATTATAAAACCGGTCGTAAACAATAAAATATTATTCGTTCACCGACTGTTGCGGTTTCTTCTATTTGTGGAATGGAAAAAGGCACCATATGCAATGACAGAGATGCGAATTTTGAAAGTGCTTTCGGGACATTTCTCGCGTTCATCTACTGGGTTACGTGCCCAAGGTAAAAAATGTAGTTCTCAAAACACATTTTGTTCCGCTTTAGTCTTGTCAGCGAATATCTAAAAAAAAAAAAATAGAAAGCATGATAGTGATGGGATAAGTTCATTAACGCTATCCAATTTGTTTTGTAAGCAAAGAAAGTGTTGTAGATGACATTAAATAAGCGAAGTTTTCAGTCTGTTCTTCCACTTTGAAGAGAATTAATGTTGCTTATTTTGCCAATATCCAAGAATTATACCAGAGGATTTTGTCAAATGTTGTGACTTTTCTTTTGTTTCATATTTTTAGTTTTTATTTCATTGAAAATGTAGCTATAAACATATTTTTTGTATTTTGTAGCTTTATTTCGTAACTCTTTGGATACGCTGGATTTAGTCATAAGAGAATGAAATTTTAGATCGTTGAATCAAAAAAGTGGCATCCATATTCATACTAATAACTAAAAAATGTACTTTGCATATAAAATTGATTGTGCATCCCCTTTAGGTATCGAAGAAATCTAAATTAAAATACAAATTGGACAATAATATCAGTCGCCTGTGGTAAATTTTTTTTTTTTTTTTTTGTCAGACTGTGTTCCTGGGGCTCGACACGTCTCTAAATTCACAGAATATATTACATGATAAAGTCTTATAATTTTGCTCGCTCTTGGAAATAATTCTATAGATGTCCATGTATACGCCTCTATATCTAATAATATGGTTGGTATTAAATACGACTTCTCACGTTTTGCCCGCTCATGCGTAGTTCTTATTCCGATGACCATTACTACATCTGACGATATCGGCTTAGCTCTGTACACCTAAGTACTCCATTACGGTATAACGATAAGCGCTATTAGCTAAACACCGTTGACAAAATACAGTTTGTTTCGAAAAGTTTCAACCACATAGATTATATAACGTACATGAATGAAGATAGAGAAATAGTGTGAAGTTTTACTTACGCAAACGCCTTGCCAGTTTTCATTTTCAATAGAAATGTCCGATTTTAGGAGAGTACATTGTCAAGATCGTTGCACGTATAATTCTGAGGAACCTTTTTCCAATAATTCCATAGTTTCCATGTAGCTTTCACCAGTGTTAAATGTGCTATTTAACGGACTTGCTATAAACACTCAAACGATAGTCAAACTCTTCCCACTCATTTACGAGCACCTGCATTTGTCGCTATTGCTGTACAGTCGTCGCAGTTCACCGACACATGTTGGAAGGTATGATACAGAGATGAAGTCTTTCACAAACCTCTACAAAAAGTTATCACATGACGTGAGATCAAGTGGCTAATGGTACAGAGCGAAATTTGTGCGCCCGTCACGCTGTAGGAGATACAATGCCGTACTCTCGTTGAAACTGAATTGTTGTAACTGAATAGCACCAGTTGAAATGACGAACACTAAACGCTCGGCAATCGCCGTCTCGGGAGGACGCACAATGAATAATGAACGGGCGATAAAACTTACCAAGTAAAGAAACAGTCAGTATTTTAGACAACTTTGTGCTCAAATTAACTTTTTGTATCTAGGATTCACAGTCATGTATAACTTTATAAAAGACATAATATTTACGCCAGTGGCTGTAAAACTTTCTTTATTTCACGATTGCAATTTCGGCCTTAGGCTATTATCAAGTGAAGCTCTTATGCCTAACAGCCATGTCTCGAGGCAGCGTAACTAAAGGCGCGCTAATTACCCAGACTATATTCATTCTGTTTTTGAGAATAAGAGCATTTAGCGATTTGAAACTTTACACATCACTTGACACGTTTTCGCAACTTTTTCTTGCCCACAGCCCTCTTCCTTTACATATACATAGCAGCACGGGGTAACCGTGCGGTCTATGGTGCCTTGCTACGGTTCACGCGGTTATCCTCGACGGAGGTTCGAGTCCTCCCTCGGGCATTTTTGTCTGAGTGTTGTCCTTATCCTAAGTTAGTTCAGGTCAGATTAAGCAGTGTGTAAGCCTAGGGACCGATTACCTTAGCAGTTTGATCCCATAGGAACTTACAAAAAATTTCCAAATTACATATTTACAAAATAATGAAAAGATGTTTACCGCTTACTACATTTTCACTTTTCATCCAGTAAAACTTCAGTACCACGCATGACATTTTAATTTTTTACTTCTTTGCTACTAACTTTACTCGGAACACGTTATTATACAGACAGTGCCATATATACCACAGAACGCACTAGCAAAATTTTGTACTCTGTGACAAATATTGTGCTCTGTGACAAATACTTCAAATGGTAATTGCTTCGGTTTTCACTTTTTATTAGACCACGGGTCAGTAACCTCAAACCAACATAATTAGGGATTTCTGTCTTGAAGCAGTACGTTTTACATATTTGAGGTCACATATTTGATACATTATCTCCTTTGAAAGTAATCGGATATTTAAACTGTTTTATGCATGACAGTTTGATTCTTCAAGGATTCTACGTCCGCTATGTTACAGTTTAGCATGTCGGCAGTGGTAATTAATTTAATATTGTTAAGACGTGTTCAGATTACCATTCTTTCGGGGAAATTTGAAAGAACTCTACGTCTTTATAGTCTTTACGCCTTAATGATTTTTATTCTGTTGTAAGTGCATAAATGCATTTTCATGATCGCCGAACTGTCTTACGGCGTTCTGTCTTCAATTGCAACGTTTAATAACACGCAAGGACAATAGCTGTAACATAGCGGACGCAGAATCCTTAAAGAATCGAACTCTGATGCATAAAACAATTTAAATATCTGATCACTTTCAAAGAAGATAATGTATCAAATATTTGATTAGCTTGTAGGTACCTGGTCTTCTTTCAGTACATTCTTTTTGCTCCGCCAACCAGAAATTTCAGCAAGAGGAGCTGTTGCCCACATTTCAGTCTCTTTACGAGAAAACAATAAGCACACTAAACAGAATGTGCACTAAATTGTTCTTCTCCGTCTTCGTAAAAGGATTCTAAGTCATTAGCGACATCTGTCTCATTATCATCATCACCGGAAGATTTACATTCACTAGCCGGGTTTTCCGAATCAGAAGACTCCTCGAACAATTCCCTAACCTCTTCATCTGACAATCCTCTTCTCCGTAACATTTTTTAAGTTTGTAGAACAGAACCTTTATGAAACAATGCACCAAAATAAACAAGTGCTTATCACAACGAGGACTGTTCAACAAGAAAGAAGAAGAGCGCGAGGCAACAAATGGCGTTAACAGACGCTACGCGTGCAGTCATCCACTTGTTGAAAAATTGCTTAAAACCGCACGGGCCTGCGAGGAGGAAACGTGCACCAACACTTCAATACAAAGCCGGAGGTAATTCTTATAACTTCTTCCAAAGTTATGACCGATTTTAGAAATAAGTAAAAGTCGTAAAATTACGTTAAAGTAAAATTTATAGTTATTAATAGAGAAGATATTAAACAAGATGGACGGGCGTCCGGGGCCCGATGGCAGGCAAAGTTAATGTTTTTTATTGGGTTTAGGAGCTAAGGTATTAACCAGCTGCTATTTATTTTGAATTACTCACGTAACAGAATTACATTTTCTAACTTTTGTGTTTTGTGTTTTCAGAAAGCTCCATTTAGTCATGCTTGGTATACTGTAACCACACCAGCATGCAAACAGTTTACAAACTTATCTGTTTTGGAAATGCTTCCACATTCGCCCTTGAAACCAATGTTCGTGCCATTTTGAAAGTCAGATCAATCGCTCATTTCCGCATGAAACATGAAACACGGCACAAGTGCCATGTTTCATGTTTCATGAGGCACCAGGCCGCCGGGTCACTGGGTCCCAAGGTCGCCGTGGCGGCCATGGCTGTCCCTGCAAGATAGTTGTCTTTCAGACACTATCTCGGCAAGCACCCACGCCAGCAAAAAGTTGAAGTCAGGCAAAGCTGTTATCTTTGCAGGCATTAGCGCCGCGACTAGTATATAAGGGACACGAAATCGGTCTCTAGACCATCTGCATACACTGAACATTCCGCAATAATTTCAAATAACATTTGAGTATCAGTATATTTTGTAACATTTTGTAACATCACTATTTAAACTGCTTGTACTTAAAGCATATGTAGGATTAATGCCTACATGAAAGCTCGGTTGAACATTTGTATCATGAAGTCTAATATTATACCCGGCAGAAGCAATATCAGCTTTTTCTATTAAATTATTATATCCAGATGCTTCTGCATTTGTGACTGGAGTAACAGCTCCTACTAATTGTTCTTCCATTCTCGCCGGTTCAAAAGGGGTTAAAGAAAAACTATCACATGACATAAAAGGATTACAGTGTTTATCAGCATTAATATTATACCTTTGAATTACATTTTGAGCAGTACTTGTAATAGGAAAAATATCAACATTAGCTACTTTTGGAATTTTGAGAAAACCTAATGTTGGTGTGTAAGTATAGTCAACAATAACACTTCCTGTTCGTGCATCTGCATCTACTTCAGAAACACAAGACTGTACACATTTCCAACCCCAATTATGTAAACCCTTCTGTTTTGAGCTAGAAACACACGCATAATAATATTTCAAATTAATGGGTTGTCCAAATTGATGTCCAGGCACTTTAGTAAGAAACTCTGCTTCATCATTTCTCAAACCATACCATGACTTCCAAATGGAATCAAACTTTCGTTTATGATCTATGGCGGTTGTTTCCATAGGTGCATTTGTTGTAAATGCTGTAGGTGTTACATTAATACCCGGTATTTTCAAATTAATCCCTTCACTTGTAATCATATTCTTATTTTGATTTAATGTTGCATGTTCTGTATCACTTGAATTAGTGGGAAAAGCAATTCTAGGATTTCGTGCAATTACTTTTACAGAACAATGAACAATTCTACTACCATCAGGTAATAAATCGAATTCAGAAGGTGTCATATACAAAAATGGCCTACCGACGGGAATTTCCGCCAAAGGAGTAACCATGCATACTACCTTTTCATGTTCAATCACTTGCTAAACCATATGTGAAAAATCTATGTACTTTGCGATATCTTTTCCATGTCCCCCAAACACGCCATATTTATACTGCCACAAGCTGTCTGTGAGTGGCTATTGCACCTTGACGTTGACATAGCCAGTAGTCACATTAATGTGAGTGGACTGTGTAATACGACCTTGATCACATACGCAAACAAAGCGATAGAAATTAGGTGAGAGCTGTGCAACACATTCAACGTACAGATAATGCATTACAGTCTTAACTCACCAAGGCTACTACGGAAACTGCAGTAGTCTACACCTACTTTAAGGTAGTCTATGGTAGCCTACAGCAGTTCTGCAACTCCACTTGTAACTATGGAAAGTGTGAACAGGAAATTAGGGCGTCTTGGAAAGTAAAAATATTTTTTGATAGAAATATTATCTATTGGTGGGCAAATGCACCAGCACGCCCCATTTCACTGACCCGTTATCTACTACCGTCCATTTTGGAACTGCATAACTGGACTCATAAACTTTATATCTGGTGTGTTCCAGAATGTTCATACCTAACGTAGGACTCGATTTTAGCGTAGATAGAGCTTTTGCAGCAGAGGTGTGCCAGAGGAGTGTGGAGTGTTTATGGAGAGCCGGGTGTCTGGACGGTGCCAGGCCGGCCGGCTGGCAGCCGTGTTGCAGGCGGAATGGAGAGGAGAGGAGAGGAGAGGCCAGGCGCCGCCGCATTAGCCGTGTTTTCCGGCTGTCACCAGTAATGGCCGCGCCGTGTCCGCGCCGCCATTACCCGCGGCCCGCCGCTGGCCGCGCCAACAAGCCGCGGCTCTGCAGACAGCGCACGCTACTCCGCGTCGCTGTGCGGCGGAAGGCGTCGAGGAACGCACAGCCACCAGCCAGCTCTCCTCGCTCCACTAGAAACTACACTACTGGCCATTAAAATTGCTACACCACGAAGATGACGTGCTACAGACGAAAAATTTAACCGACAGGAAGAAGATGCTGTGATAACCAAATGATTAGCTTTTCAGAGCATTCACACAAGGTTGGCACCAGTGGCGACACTTACAACGTGCTGACATGATGAAGGTTTCCAACCGATTTCTCATACACAAACAGCAGTTGACGGGCGTTGCCTGGTGAAACGTTGTTGTGACGCCTCGTGTAAGGAGGAAAAATGCGTACCATCACGTTTCCGACTTTGATAAAGGTCGGATTGTAGCCTATTGCGATTCCGGTTTATCGTATCGCGACATTGCTCCTCGCGTTGGTCGAGATCCAATGATTGTTAGCAGAATATAGAATCAGTGGGTTCAGGACGGTAATACGGAACGCCGTGCTGGATACCAACGGCTTCGTATCACTAGCGGTCGAGATGACAGGCATGTTATCCGCATGGCTGTAATTGATCGTGCAGCCACGTCTCGATCGCTGAGTCAACAGATGGGGACGTTTGCAAGACAACAACCATCTGCACGAACAGTTCGACCACGTTTGCAGCAGCATGGACTATCAGCTTGGAGACATGGCTGCGGTTACCCTTGACGCTGCATCACAGACAGGAGAGCTTGCAATGGTGCACTCAACGACGAACCTGGGTGCATGAATAGCAAAACGTCATTTATGTCGGATGAATCCAGGTTCTGTTTACAGCATCATGATGGTCGCATCCGTGTTTGGCGACATCGCGGTCAACGCACATTGGAAGCGTGTATTCGTCATCGCCATACTGCCGTATCACCCGGTCATGGTATGGGGTGCCCTCTTGTTCGCATTGAGGGCACTTTGAACAGTGGACGTTACATTTCAGATGTGTTACTACCCGTGGCTCTACCTCTCATTCGATCCCTGCAAAACTCTGCATTTCAGCAGGATAATGCACGACTGCATATTGCAGGTCCCGTACGGGCCTTTCTGGATACAGAAAATGTTCGACTGCTGCCCTGGCTAGAACATTCTCCCGATCTCTCACTCTGGTCAATGATGGCCGAGCAACTAGCTCGTCACAATACGCCAGTCACTTGTCTTGATGAACTGTGGTATCGTGTTGAAGTTGCGTGGGCAGCTCTACCTGTACACGCCATCCAAGCTCTGTTTGACTCATTGCCCACGCGTACCAAGGCCGTTATTACGGCCAGAGGTGGTTGTCCTGCGTACTGATTTCTCAGGATCTACGCACCCAAATTGCGTCGAAATGTAATCACATGTCAGTTCTAGTATAATATATTTGTCCAATGAATACCCGTTTATCATCTGCATTTATTCTTTGTGTAGCAATTTTAATGGCCAGTAGTGTACATTATGCTAATTTATCACAATAATAGGGGCAGTTGACGTATTTTGTAGTCCTATGCAGAGAAAAATAGTTCGGTCTCCCATTAAGAACATAAAAGTACTAGAAAGTAACTTACATTCGTACGTAGTTGAATACTAAGACTGCTACTGCTAACAATAATAATAATAATATTAAGTACACACATAATTAACGCACCACAATCAAGTCAGGCAAAGATATTGGCGGCGTGCATTCCTTGAAGTAAATTCGGCAATCACGTCTTCATAGTTGAGTTGCTGTGTCATGCTAACAGTAAGTTTCATGGAGAGGACAGCAGAACCGTTGACTCGGTCCTGCGGCGTTGATGACCGCAAATAATTGTTGAGACTTTTGAGGAATGGGGAGGAGAACTCTGCCGAAGAATTCCATTGAGCGGTTAAGAGAAATATACGTACTGCTTTTGACTGCTTTTCGCGGAAGACTATATACAAAGTACTTAGGAAGAGGTTTTTATTTCGTTGATCTTCACGTGTGCTTTGCTTTAAACTGAGTATTCTCACCACTCGAAGATTCTTCCAAGTCGCCCTTGTAACGCTGTTGCGGTATTGTAGCGCATTTCAATATTTCATTGTTGTCTCGTTCAGGAAAATTACTTAGCGTATGAAACTGCTATAAAGCTTTCCCAACGACTTTTTCTTTTCTCCAGACACGAACCTGTCTTTCGAAAACAGTGTAAAGCACTGCTTATCTTATTCTTTTTGACGCCAGTATTTGCATACTGTCGTACGTAGAACAGTTCTCTTCAAAGTATTCAAGTTAAAATTCGTATAGTTATATTACAATTCCACTACTGTTATCGACATTTTGCAACATTGTTTTTATAGCACTAGATTTCTTCACTATCGCTGATGAAAAAGTTATTATCGCAGTCACATACTCTGTAGACTCTCAGCGTTGCAGTCGCCTCATATCTCAGTGAAACCTTTCGAGTTTCATCATTCTGAATAACTTTCAAAGCTGATATTATTTCTAATCTGTTAACATTGAGAGTGTAGCAGACATCGTGACACGCTGACCAGAGTGTTCGCGAAGATCGTTTTACGGCGACTGAACTATTTGATTTTAACTGCACAATATTCCAGCGGCTCATCGAAGCAGAGAAGGAAGTGCTAATTTGTGGCAACAAACGGGAGAATGAAATCACTTTGGGACAACGCTCTACTGAACACGGTCCTGCAAACTTAATGGAGTAGACTGCACACAGAATACGCACAGCAACAGGGTTGATCTGTTTAATTCTATCTTTGAGACCAAAGTAAGTACTAGACATATTGCTTGCATTATCGTATGAGTGACCCTCGCATAAGCGAATGTCCAAATCATGTTTACACGAGGAACCGTAGGATGACGGCTGAAAAAAAAAAACTTGAAGTTTTTTATTACGGACTTCGAATGTATATACGTTGAAGAACTATTCCTCAAAATATTATGCACGAATTCCAAAAAGGAACGATTCTGTGAGCGTTTCAGGCTTAGCGTGGACGGCATGCCTCGGCATTAGAGAACTGTTTCCGCTCTAACGCTCCCTAACTTTGCCGATTTGAGTAAACCTGATTTGTTGGAGTGTTGTTTGGGCGGTTTTACTCAAACGTGAACGAAAATTTAGATAGTTTCACTTGGAAATACGCTCCAAATATAACGCCAATCGAAAGCGAAAACGTCGTCTTTGCTTTAAAGTATTCGATGTGGGCCATATTGAATTAATGCATATGGCAAATCTCCTTCAGATCAAACTCGGCGATGAAATGCGCCGATTCTGTGAGGATAGAGATGCCAGCGGCGATGCGCTCACGCGAAGAAAAGGGCTTTGAGGACGAAAATGAAGGCTTATCAGGTCAAAGTGGCAGTAAGCAGATATCCACAAGCCGGGGCGATGGTTACTATTGTTGTGGCTTGGCAAGACAGCCAAGCCACTATGAGGAAGCCGAAAGGCACGCGTTTAAGCTCACGCAGGCTGGCGTGAGGTCTGGAACAGGACAAGGTAATTAATATAGCCAATAACGTACGTAGCTGCTGGAATACTTAACTTTAATCGACAATTGGTGAACATCGCTCGTGACGGTACATGTTTTACAGCATCAATAGTAACTGGTAATGGCGTCTTGCTAGGTCGTAGCAAATGACGTAGCTGAAGGCTATGCTAACTATCGTCTCGGCAAATGAGAGCGTAATTTGTCAGTGAACCATCGCTAGCAAAGACGGCTGTACAACTGGGCGAGTGCTAGGAAGTCTCTAGACCTGCCGTGTGGCGGCGCTCGGTCTGCAATCACTGATAGTGGCAACACGCGGGTCCGACGTAAACTAACGGACCGCGGCCGATTTAAAGGCTACCACCTAGCAAGTGTGGTGTCTGGCGGTGACACCACAACTATGGGCCAATCATCGATGATGTCTCGCAAATTTCAAGTTTTGTCACTTTTTTATATGATAAATATTCATCACACTTTAAACGTGTTTTTGTCAGAACCATGTTTTCTACATGGTTGTCGTCGCCCACGCTACAATTTTCATCCGATTTTAATGATTTTCCGTCTCCCTTAAAGCAGACTGAATTGTCTTCAGTTCATTGTAGCCAGTATTTTTCATGTTCATATTTAGTACTTTTTCCGTCAGAAGAGAGGGGTCTAAAACATGACCATTTTTCAAATGTCCATAATTTTGCCTTTTTTTCCAAATCCCTACGGTGAACTAAAATTACATCGGTAAGGACCAGCGTGATATCATAATTTCATGTTTCACATGACCACAACTGGAGATACAGCGACGACCGTCGCTTCCTTTCACACTTGCCTCGGGAAAATCCCAATTGCACAGAAAGATTTGAATATTCTTCAATAAAAAAATATCAGTAAAAACTTCAACGTATGCTTCATTGCAGTGAACTCCGTTTGTCTACTACATTCCAGTACAGAGAAAAAAAAATCTTGAATTTTAGCAATAGTTTTGACCGTCACCGTGTCGTTCCCCATTAATAAGTTTATCAGTGAATCAGCTGAGCCTTCTAATTTTGGTACAAAATAGATAAATCTTTCAACAGGCGATCAATCTTTTCGTCATTGCCTTATAACAGAAACAGCTGATCTACATGTTTGATACTGGCGATTGAGTCTAATATGGTGGAAGAATATTAGTTTCCTTCAGTTCATTTATAACATCATTCACCGCCCTTTCTGCTAGAACTGATTTAAATTCTTCCCGCGTACGGAAAGAAACGGTTGTGGTCCGCTTTCGTGTTTTTCTACAAAGTTCTACATGTGTAGTTAGAAAAGGATCGAATTCTGCTATTAGCTATAGCACCATCTCAAAATTTCCGCATTGTGTTGACTCCAACGTAACCCCAGAAACATGGGTAGTAACCGACAGACACGCCTCTCGAGTATGTTACGTCTGTCTCAAACTCAGATGTTAGTTTCTTATCTATTCTCCCTTTTATTTATTCTTTAGCTTTTAAAGTAACACACATTTAATATGTTCAGCTTATTTTTCATAGTTAAGCGAGTCTGACCGTTTATTGTCATTACTAGGTTTCGCAAACTGTGACGTTCCATTAAAAGATAAACATGGAACACAAATTACGCTACCGTTGCTTTGAGAGTATTCTAAAAATTGCATTGATTGTTGCTCGCCATACCTCATGGTTCTGAAACACAAACCCTCTGAAAGTCAGTATACTGCGTGCATGAATTACTGTAATCACAGTCCGTATTCTGTGCCGCATGACCTTGTTTAGCGTAAAGGCAACGAAGGAATACGTTTATTATCCAGTTCGCAGGCTCACCAGAATCATCATTCACTTTATATGTATATTTTGGGTAAACTGAAATGCTTGTTTCCCGCCATTATTACTGTTTCTAATATCGGAAAAGCGTGACTCAGATAAACCACACGCAGCACTCTTTTCGAAACTGTTCACCACGTAAAAACGCCCTGATGTTCCTAGACTCGAGCTCGAGCTGGAACTAGCTCGCTGTGTCCGATTTTTAAACAGAATATTGATTTTTGCACTGTTTCTCATAATTTTCTTTATTGTCTTACCTTTCACGAGTATCAGGGTATCGAGAACCACCCACTTTTCTCTGTCTCTCATTCCATTTAGTGCTAAAATGTAAGTCACAAGCTAAACATTAAAGAGCTGCACTCTTAGCAGTTTCAAAATGAACTGACAGCCAAATGTCTTCCTGTTGGAACGAATGGAAGTATTTTCATTTCAATTTTTAATGGGCATCGTTGACTATCGGCACTGGTCACGCCTGCGACAGCGTCAGCGGTGCCTCCCAATCACAAAGCTTAACTGTGGGTGACGATATTTGTCTTCCTAACCTATATCACTTCAGAAGGCACCATAGTGAATAAAGCGAGTAATGGTCACATTGTCGCGACTCAACATCACTTTGAAAGCGGAAAAAAACTGATTTCTTCACTGTGTGAAGGACTCTTAGCACTCTTTGAGTCCAGACTTTCCCTTTGAGTCTGTGAGACATATATATTGTTACCAGTGTTATACATATATATTTAACTGTGAGTTAATTTCGCATAATCTTTCATAGAGTTTTGAGTAAAATGTTCTAAAATAACAGTAACAGCTTGTAAGCTACCCCTTCAAATGCTCCGCTCCTCAAAATCTACCGCCCTAGGTCTGTCGACAAAATGATGTATCGATCCTTTTGCAAAAAACATCGATAAATGTTGGAGATGCTATTTTACTGGTGTATCGACATTTCGATATTGAAAGAGCAGTATGGCGATATTATTATTTTATGTAATTTTGCTTAACAATTTTCGGAACATATTTGAAGCTGTTGTTTAGGAATTGTAGTAGAACATAATTTTACTTTCACTGTGTGAAGGACTCTTAGTACTTTTTGAGCTTCCGTCACGTCCAGCCTTACCCTTTGAGTCTGTGAGACATATATATGTCGCACAGTACAAGAAGTATTATTGCACTGGTGGAGGGGGAGGGGAGGGGAGGGGAGGGTTGCGGATGAGGGTGTGACTGGGATAACGAGATTTCCGATGTGAAGGAAATATACCAGTTGCGTCACAAAACAATTTAAAACGAAACTAGTGTGCTATTTCTTTACATCGATATTCTTCAAAAACTATTGCTGAAAATGATGAACAAAAATCTCTTGCAGTGGACAAAGAGACATGTGAGGGAAATGCAGACGTAATCGGCGCTTGGCGCTACCAACGGAAACTGCAACGTTTAGCTTCACCAAGTAACCCTCTCAGCTCTATCGTTCCCGACTGCCGTTCCGACGCTTGACGTCACCCCGAACGGACAAATCCGGTATGTGACGAAACCGAAAGTCGGACAAACAGACACCTTTTATTGTGCCATTTACATGCAGCTACCATTTTTAGCAAAGTGGCTATCGCCAAGCGAGGATGTGCATCATTTTCCTTTCAATACTTGCAGGCTACTACCTTGTCGATGTACAGAATATGTAATAATAAATCCATACTTAAAAATACAGTCTAAAACCGGCAGTATATTTACAATGTGCTACCGATACTTTTACAGGTAGGAACGTCGATAATGTTCGTCGATAAATCAATACTCCGATACCTCTATCGATATACCAGAAGCTGATTATGTTATTTTTTAAATATCGATGTACCGGATTCCTGTTATTTTTAAAAATATCAACAGTCCTACTGGGCAACTATCTGGTCAGCTTAGGTCTAAAGACGCCTCTAACAATAATACAAAACAGTCACAGAAATTTTCAACGTTGTCACCCTAATTTTCAATACACGTGGTCCATCTTCGCACAAGCTTCCCGGTATCCTCAGTAAAAATTGTTTTTCCGATGACAGGCAAGCTACATAAGCACGGCTTTCTTCACCTTTTTCAGGAGGTGACTCGCCGGCCTCTTGAACAAATTGTAATTCTACTAGTAGAGACCATTAGCTTATGTGATATGCCGCAGTCCCACGAAAAGCATTTTCTGATGACTTTGAACTGTGTGCACGGTGATATGTGGACGCACGTTGCTATAGAGACAATGTGATTGTAGATGTAGATGACCGTTCAACAGCAAAACTCGTTTGTTTCGAATTGCAGGCTGCAGTTCGTTGCGAAGCGTTCTCTGTAGTACAGACTACTAACCCTCCTCCAATTTTCAACCTAATGTCTCTAGAACTGGCTCATGAGTGTGTTAAAAAACTGTGAGCACCACTAGTCCTGCAGAGGTGTGACTCGAATATTTCTTTTTGGCTCGAGAAATGGGCTGCGAAAGATTCCATGCTCTGACGTTTGCTCTCGGGTTCTAATCAAAGAACATATGTTTTATCTCCAGTGATTGTTCGTTTCAAAATTATTTCACCTTCATTAGCATATCAGTTCAGTAGCTGATGGTAAATTTTCGAATTATTCTGCTTGTGCTCTTCACTGAGATTTTTTTTTTTTTTTCAGTCGATCTTTCAGTTAATATTCTCCTACTATTTCTCCTTTTCTTCCTCTTCCTATTACCGAATTCCAGTCACCCATCACAATCGAATTTTCCTTAGGTATGAGAATAAATTCTTTTATCTCATCACACATTGTTTAAATCTGTTCTAATTGTACTACAGTGGTGGGTGTTGGCTTTGTGTCTGTCTTGGCTACGAAAACTCATTCACTATGATGCTCGTAGTATCTTATGTTCATCCCTATTTTCTTATTCATTATTAGGCCTACTCCTGCATTACTTCTGTTTGATTGAGTATTTATAACCCTGTACTCAACTGAACGGAAGTGGTTTTCATCCTGCCACCGAGATTCAGTAATCCCCACTTCATCTAACTTCAACACTGATAATTCAAATTTCAGCTACAGCGATTTTTTGTGATGTCAAGTGTACTTTGCATAAACTACACATTTTCCATTATAAAGTGATCCGGTTAACCCTGGAACCAAGGACATCTGCTCACAACAAACAGTGTTTCCGAAATGGCAAAAAAGATATGACGATTGAGGTTATATACATGTCTCTTCACTCCTTTATTGATATCTGATCAAAGCTCCACCGCACAAGAACCTCGCAGGAAAAGCACAAACCGGACTCTCTGCTGGTAAGAAGCTACAGGAAACGTGAAATCTAATAGCAATAATCGAACAGGAAGCGAAAATATCTTCAATCGTTTAACATTGTGTTCAGTACAGCTCTGGTGTCGTAATTGACAGATGATTTATATACACAAGTTTCGTGGGAAAAGTAATGAGAAAAATCTTTTTATTTATTTATTTTTTGAAGCGACACTATTGTCTTCTGCGGAGTGGTTCGCTTCTGCAGCTGTACATCGGTGGAGTCGTTGTTCTCAGTTTTAATACCAGCGCTGAATGACTTCAACTAGTATAGTATGTCGTTCACATTCTTCTGAATGTTCTCCAGAGCCCCAAAAACACGTTCTTTTAAGACATTTTTCAGTTTCGGGAAAAGAAAAATGGCACAAGGTCTTATATCAGGTGAATAAGTGGGGAGTGGAAAAGAATGCATGACGTCAAAAATTCCGTAATGGAAGCGGCCGTGTGAAATGGAGCCTTGTCATGATCCAACGTCCACTTAACAGCAATGTCCGGTCTCACTCGATTCGCCTTTTTTATTTTTTATTTTTTTATTTTTTTTTTAGCATTTCAAGGACACTTGGTTGATAGTTTGTCCTGTAGCAACAAATTCTTTTTGTACAATACCGCTACTATCAAAAACCAAATCTTCTTTGTTTTGATTTTTGATTTGCTGATTCGAGCTTTCTTTCGATCGAGGACAGGTCTCAGTGTGTTACTCCTCATTTTGTCACTTTGTCTCAGGATCGTATTCAAACATCCAGGAATTATCGTGTGTGATCAGACGACTGAACCATTCGTGGTCATCGACAATCTTCTCAAGAAGATAAATGAGCACGTCTCTTCGATTGTCCTTCTGCTTAGTTCTGATGTTTTTCGGCCCCATTTTGGCGCAAACTTGCTTCGGTCTAAATTATATGTATAGTGAAATAGTTTAAATTCAACATATCACCCATCATCCTAATTGTGAAACGTCAGTCTGATTTCGCAAGAACACGCACATGTCTGATGTTTTCTCTCGTTTTTGAAGCTGAAAGTCTCCGTGAGCGAGGTTCAATTCCAAGGTGTTCTCAGCGTTCCAAATATTATTTGTGCCGGCAAAAAACTTGTGCTCATGGTAAAGGATGTTCTCTATAGATCTGTTTCACCTTTTAATAGGTCACACGAGCGGATTCTCCGAGTTTACCACACAAATTGTTGGTATTACGTTCCTCTAAATTCCGCTGTTCAGTTTGTTTAACATATAACAAAAACACAACTTCACTTATAGCGATCTCAAAAATGACGCGATCGCTGTACGGATCTGAAACTCGGACTGAGCATCTGGAAGGGATGAACGCACCAGTCTACACAAGAAGAAAAACTCATCTTTAACAGATCAGCGTTGTCACTCTATTTCTCACAAACCTTGTGCTCTGGGCTCTTCCCCGCAGCTTCGCCTGCTATTCGTTCCACACATCTATTGGACACGTCTCCTGTTCCCCTTCCTCCTCCCTGTGTCCACTTCCTCCCTCTGTCTGGCCAGCTCATCCTCTGTCCTCTCTGTCTATCTCCTATTTCCCACTCTCTCTCTACCACTTCTTCTCTTCCCCATTTTCTCCCGCCTTCTTTCTTACCTATCTTCCTCCCTCCTCCTTATGACCATAGCCTCCACCCCCTCTCTATTTCTATCTCTGTCTCCTTGTCTTTCTTTTCTGTCTTCGCTCTATTCCCGTACACCTTCCACCTGTCTCATGCATCTCCCCTCCTCCCCTCTCTCTGTCCAATTCCTCCTTCCCCTCACTCTTCCAATCCCCTCCTCTATCCTTATCAACTTTCCTCAGACATGCTCAATGACATGTCTAGCCCCTGCAGTACAGTTCAGTAAAGCTAGCTTCAATAAAGCAGGTCAATACTACGTCCCCAACATGCCAGTCATGTAGTGCAGACTACAAATCAGGGGCTTGAAAATCTTTTATTTGCCCCTAACGTACAGGCCATCATACAAAGCAGGTCGAGACTGCTAAAACAAAAATACGCTGGTCGTGCAGAACAGCCTACATATCGGGGCCCGGGAACTCTTTCTTGCCACTGATATGCGGAATGCCCAGCAAAGCAGATTGATATGGTAGGTCAGTACTGTTACCACAAAATATGCATGTCATGAAGGGCAGCCCATATTCCAATAGCTGGAAAAAACACGTTTTTGCTCATATTTACGCGCCTAATGCAGCTAGAAAGTCATATATCGCGCAGTGCTGGTACTCGTCAGGCCTGCTGCTTATGTGCGAAATTCAACTGATATCGATTTGAGGCTTTTGAAGAAGACTGCCGAGACACATACGTACATGACAGTGGAGGACTGGAGGACGGTAGAGGACTGGCTCCTGTCACGGCCATAGGAATTCTGGCAACAGGGAATCTTGCAGCTTATAGCTCGTGACGGAGTAGAATAGTTGTACTCAGGTCTCTGGTGATAACTTTTGTATAAAGAGTCTGCTCATACATTAAGGATAATGCTGATACATGGTGTAAAAACGTTCTGGTGGGCGGTTTGTGGGTTTAAACTACCTCGGGGTAAGACCATGAGGCGCGTTTGACCTGCGGTCGTCGCACGATGGCGCTAGCAGCAGTCCACATACGCAGAGGTGTGTTGGTGCATGTCAGAGTACGCTGTAGCGAGTAAGTGTGCAGACATTTTCAGATGTGCTGATGGTGACTTTGTGTGGAACATGGCTCAAAGAATACATATTGATGACGTTATGAGGAGTAAAATACTAGGGCGACTGGAGGCTGGTCAAACACAGCAGGTCGTAGCATGGGGTCTCTGTGTGTAACAAAGTTTGATCTCAAGATTATGGCAACGATTTCAGCAGACAGGAAACGTGTTCAGGCGCTACAGTACGGGACGTCCACAGTGTACAACACAGGAAGACCGATATCTCACCACCAGTGACCACGCCGGCCTGGGTGTCTGAGCGGTTCTAGGCGCTACAGTCTGGAACGGTGCGACCGCTAAGGTCGCAGGTTCGGATCCTGCCTCGGGCATGGATGTGTGTGATGTCCTTAGGTTAGTTAGGTTTAAGTAGTTCTAAGTTCTAGGGGACTGATGACCTCAGAAGTTAAGTCCCATAGTGCTCAGAGCCATTTGAACCATTTTTGAACCAGTGACCGCAACAACCACAGAGTACTGCAGGTAGCCTTGCACGGGTCCTTACCGCAGGCACTGGAACAGATGTCTAGTTGTCTCCAGACATACAGTCTACAGACGACTGAAAAGACATGTTTTATTCGCCTGGAGACCTGCAAGGTGCATTCCACTGACCCCTGGTCACAGGAGAGCCCGTAAAGCCTGGTGTCAAGAGCACGGTACATGGTCATTGGAGCAGTGGTCCAAGGTTATGTTCACGGACGAGTCCAGATATAGTATGAACAGTGATTCTCTCCGGGTTTTCATATGGCGTGAACCACGAACCATATACCAACCCCTTAATGTCCTTGAAAGGGACCTGTATGGAGGTCGTGGTTTGATGGTGTTGGGTGGGATTATGATTGGTGCAGGTATAGCCCTGCATGTCTTTGACAGAGGAACTGTAACAGGTCAGGAGTTCCGGGACATCATTTTGCACCAATATGTCCACCTTTTCAGGGGTTCAGTGGGTCTCACCTTCCTCGTGATGGATAATAACGTATGACCCCATCGAGCTGCCATCGTGGAGGAGAATCTTGAAACAGAAGATATCAGGCGAATGGAGTGGCCTGTCTGTTATCCAGACCTAAACCCCATCGAGCACGTCTGGGATGCTCTTGGTCGATGTATTACTGCACGTCTTCATACCCCCAGGACACTTCATGAGCTCCGACAGGCACTGGTGCAAGAATGGGAGGCTATACCCCAGCAGATGATCGACCACCTGATCCAGAGTATGCCAACCCATTGTGCGGCTATGTACATGTGCATGACGATCATATCCCATATTGATGTCGAGATACAAGTGCAGGAAACAGCGGCGCTTTCTAGCACATGTGTTTCGGGACGGTTTTCTCAACTTATCACCAATACCGTGGACTTACAGATCTGTGTCGTGTCTGCTATTAGCGCGACAGTTGTGTGGCACCACATTCCCCAATTACCCTTAATTTATGAGCATTAGTGTATATATATAGCCGTTAGGGGTACATCACTCAGCATGATCGATTTCGTTGCAGCTTTGTTTTTTACAAAGATATTAACAGTGGTATGTCTTTTTTAAATGGCACCCTGTATTTTTTATTCGGTAATTCATTTCCTCTCCTAAGGACCTATTAAAATGTATCACAGATTACCATTCACTGAAACACAACGTTACTAAATACATAACACAACATTGACGTTGACGCTCCGAGCGCTTAGTGTAGGTATTCGGGGTAGTGGAACACATCCACTTGCTGACGTTGACAGAGGACAAATGTAAACATAAGTAGATTGCACTCCCGTCGTTCCGTCAACCATCGTCAGCTGAAGAGTTGTGTGGGTAGAATCTACACCAACGAAGAGAAGGTAGAAATGGTACTAATATATGGGGAATGTAAGTTAGCAGAACAGTAATTACAATACTTTTTTCTTATGTACGGGTACATTTAGTACAGTAGTTTAGTCCATTTCAAGATTGTTGTGTAGAGTAGGCATACAGTGAAGGCTGTCCTTCCTACAAACTGCATCGACATGACGTTTCCTATGTTGTTGTTGAAAGTAGGCGAAATGCTACGAAGGCAGTGAAACTGTACAGAGAGCGATGTCCTGACAAGAACCCACCTTCCCGACGGGTGTTTTCTCGTCTTGTTGCGACGCTTCAGGAAAAGGGAAGTTTCAAATCACGACAACGCAATCGTCGTAGCACTCGCCCAGACGAAGCTGTCGAAGCTACTGTTCTCGCTTCCGTTGCTATGAATCGACATGTGAGCACACGACAGCTTGAACACGAGATTGGCATTTCTAAAACCAGTGTACATCGTATTCTTACACGTCACCGGTTGCATCCTTACCATGTACACCTACATCAAGAATTGCATGGGAATGATTTCCAGGTTCGTGTACAGTTCTGTCAGTGGACACAGCCGCAAATCCTCGCCAACTGGAACATCTTCTCCAACGTTCTATTTACCGATGAATGCTCCTTCTCAAACAAACGACAGGTAAATACAAGGAACATGCACTATTGGTCCATCGACAACCCACGATGGCTTAGAAAGGTGGAACATGAGCGTCAATGGAGAGTTAACGTGTGGTGTGGGAAGCTTGGTACTACAATTATTGGCCATTATTTCATCAATGGTAGTCTAACCGGCACAGCGTTTGGCAACTTCCTCAGACGAATTCTTCCTCCTATTCTGGATGAAGTGCCGCTAAAAACCAGAATGCTTAGGTGGTATCAACACGATGGATGTCCAGCACGTAAAGCCTTGCGTGCACGTCATGTTCCGAACCGAGGGTATCCTGCCAAATAGACTGTTCGAGGAGGAACAGTTACTTGGCCTGCTAGGTCTCCTGATTTAAATCCTCTAGACGCTTATCTTTGGAGATGTATTAAAGACCTTATCTATCGCAATATTCCAACAACTCCAAAGGACATGCTTGTAGTTCTCTTCAGCAGGCAAAACTGGAAGCAGTAAATAATTCTTTCATTCAAAGAGTGCACGACTGTATCCGTGTACAGGGTCACCGTTTTGAGCACCTTTGAATGTTCTACTCCTGGGTAATGTTACAGGAGAGTCAAAGTCAATTTTCTGCTATGTTTTTACTTGGTTTTCATTTGTTTTCTGACAACTCCAGCAAGTGGACGAGTTTGTGATCCTAGGGTCAAAGTCAGTGTTGTGTTATTAATTAATAACGTTGTGTTTCAGTAAATGGTACACCGTGATACATTTTTGAATAGGTCTTTAGGAGAGGAAATGAATTACCGAATAAAAAATACGGAGTACCATTTAAAAAAGTCATACCGCTGTTCATATCTTTGTAAAAAACAAAGCTACAACGAAGGCAATCGTGCTGATTGATGTCCCCCTGACAGCTAAAGAACATTTGCTTGAAACGTTTTGTAATTTGCATCTGGACAAACAGTTATTGACGGTGGTCAAAATAAATGGGGTACCTGTGTATATATTGAGGAGGGGTAGAGGGGAAATCAAAATTCAAGATACATAGACAACTGGGGATATATGAGAGTCTTTATACAGCAATAATCACCGCAGACCTGAGTACAACTATTGTAGTCTTTCACAAGATATAACCTGCAGGATTCCCTGTTCCCGGAATTCCTGTGGCTGTGACAGAAGGCAGTCCTCCCTTGTGTGCTTCAGTTCGTCGTCAGAGTTGAAGCACTTCCTTCGAGACTTACTTTTTTTTTTACCGGACAGAACACAAGGAAGTCACAGTACGTATGGTGCGGGATGAAGGGTGGAGCCGTCCGCTGTGGCCGAACGGTTCTAGGCGCTTCAGTCCGGAACCGTGCTGCTGCTACGGTCGCAGGTTCGAATCCTGCCTCTGGCATGGATGTGTTTGATGTCCTTAGGTTAGTTACGTTTAAGTAGTTCTAAGTCTAGGTGACTGATGGCCTCAGTGCTTAGAACCATTTCAACCATGTTTTTTGTAGGGTGGATACTCAAGCTGCTCCCACTTGAACTTGGTCATCATACTTTGTGTGACCTTGGAGATGTGTAGATGAATGTTATCATGAAACAGAAGCGATCCCCTACTGCACGTTTCCGACGATCTTTTCCTTCTCATCCTGTTAGTATAATCAGACAATGTAACACCAGAGTTGTCTCTTAGGTCATTAACACACAGTATGTGTAAGAATGGTTATAACATATTTCCTTTCCCAAGTTACTTCCACATCTGTTTATGACTCTCTATCTGAGATAACAGGCTGTATCTTGACGATAAGCCAAATTATTTGATTCCGTAACATACACTCCTGGAAATGGGAAAAAGAACACATTGACACCGGTGTGTCAGACCCACCATACTTGCTCCGGACACTGCGAGAGGGCTGTACAAGCAATGATCACACGCACGGCACAGCGGACACACCAGGAACCGCGGTGTTGGCCGTCGAATGGCGCGAGCTGCGCAGCATTTGTGCACCGCCGCCGTCAGTGTCAGCCAGTTTGCCGTGGCATACGGAGCTCCATCGCAGTCTTTAACAGTGGTAGCATGCCGCGACAGCGTGGACGTGAACCGTATGTGCAGTTGACGGACTTTGAGCGAGGGCGTATAGTGGGCATGCGGGAGGCCGGGTGGACGTACCGCCGAATTGCTCAACAAGTGGGGCGTGAGGTCTCCACAGTACATCGATGTTGTCACCAGTGGTCGGCGGAAGGTGCACGTGCCCGTCGACCTGGGACCGGACCGCAGCGACGCACGGATGCACGCCAAGACCGTAGGATCCTACGCAGTGCCGTAGGGGACCGCACCTCCACTTCCCAGCAAATTAGGACACTGTTGCTCCTGGGGTATCGGCGAGGACCATTCGCAACCGTCTCCATGAAGCTGGGCTACGGTCCCGCACACCGTTAGGCCGTCTTCCGCTCACGCCCCGACATCGTGCAGCCCGCCTCCAGTGGTATCGCGACAGGCGTGAATGGAGGGACGAATGGAGACGTGTCGTCTTCAGCGATGAGAGTCGCTTCTGCCTTGGTGCCAATGATGGTCGTATGCGTGTTTGGCGCCGTGCAGGTGAGCGCCACAATCAGGACTGCATACGACCGAGGCACACAGGGCCAACACCCGGCATCATGGTGTGGGGAGCGATCTCCTACACTGGCCGTACACCACTGGTGATCGTCGAGGGGACACTGAATAGTGCACGGTACATCCAAACCGTCATCGAAGCCATCGTTCTACCATTCCTAGACCGGCAAGGGAACTTGCTGTTCCAACAGGACAATGCACGTCCGCATGTATCCCGTGCCACCCAACGTGCTCTAGAAGGTGTAAGTCAACTACCCTGGCCAGCAAGATCTCCGGATCTGTCCCCCATTGAGCATGTTTGGGACTGGATGAAGCGTCGTCTCACGCGGTCTGCACGTCCAGCACGAACGCTGGTCCAACTGAGGCGCCAGGTGGAAATGGCATGGCAAGCCGTTCCACAGGACTACATCCAGCATCTCTACGATCGTCTCCATGGGAGAATAGCAGCCTGCATTGCTGCGAAAGGTGGATATACGCTGTACTACTGCCGACATTGTGCATGCTCCGTTGCCTGTGTCTATGTGCCTGTGGTTCTGTCAGTGTGATCATGGTATGTATCTGACCCCAGGAATGTGTCAATAAAGTTTCCCCTTCCTGGGACAATGAATTCACGGTGTTCTTATTTCAATTTCCAGGAGTGTATATTGTACTACAAATAACACAAGTCTTAAATACACTGTTTAAAAAGAAATGGATTCGTTACAAACGATGAGGGAGCATTTACTCTTTCCAGGGCAGAGCCTCGTGCTAAACATTACGATATAACATGTAGACATAAATAGGCCAAAGCGAAATCGAAAGGCCTCGGGCGACACGGAAACGCTTTCCGACGAGATCCACTTATGCAGGAGGAGGGCGTGGTGACCAGTTACGACCCGCAGCTATATGGAGGGGCATATTTCGCGGCTCCGCTTATGAAACAGGCCGGTGCTTGGGTGGACGTTCGCGCGCCGTCGTATCAGCGGCGGTCACAACTCCGGCGCTATCTGGCCGGGCGCCGTTTCCTGCGACGCCACGCCATGCGTTTCTGGCGTCCCTCTGCGTCGTCACGGAGACGTTGCCTTCCCCGTAATGCTGGCGTCTGCTCATCAGCTAACAGCTAACCCACATGCCTCTGGTCTACGAGCTCACATCTCTGCCTGCGCTGCAAGCACGTCGTAACCCACTTCTGCGGCGTGTAGGAGTCTCGTCCACTTCAGCATTCACCTCTAGCAAACATCTCACACATCTACTCCCTATAATGTTCCTCCCTTCTATTAAATGTTCGTGGTTATACAGAAGCACAATGTATAATGTTCAATTGACTACTCTAGCGTTTTTGAAAGGAATAAACATTACATTAGCAGATAAATGATACTTATTTTTCAATGTATCTCCTTTTTTTTCTTGTATAAGCTTCCCAAAGTTATTGGTCCAAGGTGTTTCAATGGAAAGTCGCTGAAATATTGTCGGTTTCCATCACAATTTATATTCATTTGTAAGTTACTGAAACACTTTTTACAATTACACCTGTTCATAATCAACATTGAATAATATTTTTACACTAGACAAAGTACTTAATTTCTCACATAGTCACATGGACCAACTACGATAGCTACTGAAACCACTCTGGCACGTTTGCCGCCAAAAAATTCTCTAAGTATTACATACACAGCTTCCAGATCGTTCTTGAACAGGATATAACAAAAATTAGTATTGACATAAACTGTTTTAATCGAAATTGTTTTTCAGATATGATTTACATAATGATTTTTGAAAATAATAATTTACTTAAGGATTGATGCACGTAAAGATTCATAACAAAGGTTGCAAATTTTTAGAATATGAAAAATAGCACCTTCCTGTAAGTGTACACGGTCGACTACATTATTGATAGTAAAATAAGAAAAATTATAAATGAAAACAGAAAATTTATTTTTAAGAAAACTGGGGCATAATAACATTATCCTTACTGTAAATCAGTTCTTTTATAATTTAATTTCATAACTGTGATAACTAATTTTCGTGGTTGAATCTCGATGTTACGTAATGGATGAAAAATAAAATTATACTATCAGAGAAATAGTGTTTTGACGAACACATACATGCAAAAATATCTTCAGATATGGAATATATAATATAAACATGAAATTTAACTCAAGTCTGGCCACATTTTATATGGAATCGAGAATTCCAATTGATGCACAGAAATTCTGAGGAGCAAAATTCAGTACATCCCTCGCAATAATTGTTTCTGTTTACTTGAGTGCACACTCCTTCAATATTTCAGAACGTCCTGCTTCCACATTTGGAAGGTTATGAAATTTATTTATTTACCGGGACCGTGATTTCAGCATACTGTGATGTTCTCGAGTGACAGCTGTACGAATATAAATTGCTTACAGAGCAGTTCAACCATAAAATACATTCCACTTTGTACAGAGAGTAACCATTGCTCATAGACACTATGAATAACAATAAAAAACACTCAACTTTAATTAATCATTCAAATTATCATAAAAATTATATCAATTAACAGAGTCAGGATTGGGTGAGACATTCCCAAAAACTGCATAGCTGTATGAAAGGCCTTTGTTCGCAGCTACCGGTTTCAGTCAGTATAGACGCATCTTCAAGTTCATAAGGATTACATTTCCATTATATAGATGGACGATTACTGAATTCCAGCATTCAGGAAGATATCTGTGTTTATTGTTATTCACAAAATACACATTTTTCCCAAAATATTTTGTAAAAACAAAGTTACCTTAAAAAAATAGTTATAGCTCTTCCTACTGCATTACGAAGTGCGTCAGTGCATCAGTCCTTTTCAAGCAAATACTGTCATGTTTACATATTCAGTGTATATAATAAGGCGGAGTTTATGAAAAAATAAGTAGCATATCACTAAATCGAGAATATTACCTCAAACTGGGAGTGTAAGCATGACTTCACTCAACGTCTTGTAAGCTCATTATCAGCGTAATAATTGCTATTGAATCCATGTCTTCCGCGTAAATAATTTCAATTGTGAGTCCACCGATGTGATATTTGATAAATAAATTTCTATGAATGTTCTGGGTACTACTATCAAAGAACCTGTCCGTAGTGTCAGCGATACGTTTTTCTTATTTCGTATGTTCTGTGCCACGTTAATTAATAATAATTCGAAGTTTTCTTTAAAAATATCGTATTTCTAAAAGTTTGCCATGGCGAGAATCTCTGTTTCTATTAGTATGTGACTTTAAAGCTAATAGCGTCACAAAATATACGCCTTGTAGTAAGTAATTTTAACTTCCAGATTTGGTTCTATAGAAGCATGTCGAAAATTAGGCGGACTGATAAGAAATGAGGACTGCCAACAAGAGAGCACAGGAGTTATGACATCATGGTACTAGGTACAGCTTTATAGCGGAGTGTCTGTAGGAGTAGAGACTGCAACAGGGCATGCTGAAAACTAATGCTTCCGAATTTTTTATTCTGTTCTCAATATCCATTGAGGTATTACGTACCATACATATTACTCGGCCCACATTTCTGATTCGCTTACACAAGTTGCCACAGTCTGCCGCTAGACGACCTCGAATTGTAGCGTGTAACATGATGGTGAGTAACATAACTATGTCGGGGTGTGAGAGACAGCATGCTGTACTAGAGTTTCTAGCTGCAAAAAAAGGTAACTCCAGTTGAAGTCCACAAGACTGTAAGGTGATGACTGTATCGACATCACTAAAGTGCGGCATTGGGTTGCTCATGTTTGTAATATAGGAAACAATGGTGCTACCCTCAACGTGTGTGACAGCTCAGAGTAGAAAACCCGTACGGCAACCGACAAGACTCATTGGAAACGAGTTGGCGTACTCATCAGAGAAAATCGACGGATAACACAGATACAGCTGTCATGAAAGCGTGGCGTATCAAAAGGGCACGTGCAGGTCATCATTGTTGAACTGCGGTTCAGAAAACTGTGTCCGCTGTGGGCTGCTCGAATGGTCACACCTGATATGAAACAGTAGAGACAAGACAACTGTCAACAATTTGTCTTGAGTTCTGAGCGTGAGGGTGGTGGGTTCCTTATCAACATTGTGATAAATGTTGAGAGCTACCTTTAAAAAATTGCCCGCGATGGAGTTCCGCCACAAAGGATCACCGACGCAAAATTGTTCAAGACCATACCATCAGCAGACAAAGTCATGCTCCCAGTGTTCTGGGATGTTCGAGGTAAGGCACATTTGAAATACATGCCTAATGGCACCACCATAAAGTCTGCAAGGCGCTTCGAGACCATGGGAAAAATGACAGCCTGTATACAAAGAGCACCCTCTCCTTCAACATACAGTACCAGATCGCACCCGACCGCTGAGATATCTGCAACAATCCGACGGCCTGGGTACGCTGTCATCAGTCATCCATATTTCAGTCCTGACATCGCCTCATCCGATATTCAAGTGCTTCCAAAACATAAAGAATCATTTTAAGGACTTCACTTTGATAATGATGAAGCGGTGGAAGCAGATTGTGGCTCTGTCAAAAACCGTTCTACTTCGACGGCATCAACAACCTGGTCCCTCGCTGGGAGAACTTTGTCTGTCGCTAGGGTGGCAATGTTGAGAAACAAATAAGTAGACATCAAGAATATACAGGGTTATTACAAATGATTGAAGCGATTTCACAGCTCTACAATAACTTTATTATTTGAGATATTTTCACAATGCTTTGCACACACATACAAAAACTCAAAAAGTTTTTTTAGGCATTCACAAATGTTCGATATGTGCCCCTTTAGTGATTCGGCAGACATCAAGCCGATAATCAAGTTCCTCCCACACTCGGCGCAGCATGTCCCCATCAATGAGTTCGAAAGCATCGTTGATGCGAGCTCGCAGTTCTGGCACGTTTCTTGGTAGAGGAGGTTTAAACACTGAATCTTTCACATAACCCCACAGAAAAAAAACGCATGGGGTTACGCCAGGAGAGCGTGGAGGCCATGACATGAATTGCTGATCACGATCTCCACCACGACCGATCCATCGGTTTTCCAATCTCCTGTTTAAGAAATGCCGAACATCATGATGGAAGTGCGGTGGAGCACCATCCTGTTGAAAGATGAAGTCGGCGCTGTCGGTCTCTAGGTGTGGCATGAGCCAATTATCCAGCATGTCCAGATACACGCGTCCTGTAACGTTTTTTTCGCAGAAGAAAAAGGGGCCGTAAACTTTAAACCGTGAGATTGCACAAAACACGTTAACTTTTGGTGAATTGCGAATTTGCTGAACGAATGCGTGAGGATTCTCTACCGCCCAGATTCGCACATTGTGTCTGTTCACTTCACCATTAAGAAAAAATGTTGCTTCGTCACTGAAAACAAGTTTCTCACTGAACGCATCCTCTTCCATGAGCTGTTGCAACCGCGCCGAAAATTCAAAGCGTTTGACTTTGTCATCGGGTGTCAGGGCTTGTAGCAATTGTAAACGGTAAGGCTTCTGCCTTAGCCTTTTCCGTAAGATTTTCCAAACCGTCGGCTGTGGTACGTTTAGCTCCCTGCTTGCTTTATTCGTCGACTTCCGCGGGCTACGCGTGAAACTTGCCCGCACGCGTTCAACCGTTTCTTCGCTTACTGCAGGCCGACCCGTTGATTTCCCCTTACAGAGGCATCCAGAAGCTTTAAACTGCGCAGACCATCGCCGAATGGAGTTAGCAGTTGGTGGATCTTTGTTGAACTTCGTCCTGAAGTGTCGTTGCACTGTTATGACTGACTGATGTGAGTGCATTTCGAGCACGACATACGCTTTCTTGTCTCCTGTCGCCATTTAGTCTCACTGCGCTCTCGAGCGCTCTGGCGGCAGAAACCTGAAGTGCGGCTTCCGCCGAACAAAACTTTATCAGTTTTTCTACGTATCTGTAGTGTGTCGTGACCATATGTCAATGAATGGAGCTACAGTGAATTTATGAAATCGCTTCAATCATTTGTAATAGCTCTGTAGATGTAGATTACTAATAGCTTTTGTTTTAGCTGAAAACCTTTAGGAGTTTTCACATAAAAAATTCAGACTTATTACTTTTCAGCTCATCCTCGTAACTAACACATCGGACCACTTCCATCGGATACTTCACCGATGTCTTCAAGTTTGGAGGAGAGTATGTTACAAATAAGCGAATGCTGCTCCACCCCTTTGTCTATACTTGTGAGAGTGCCACGTGATTAGCTAGCTGCCTTTTGGAGGATAGAAATTGCACTGGACGCAACTCATCAAGCAGACCTAGTGACGTGGCGCGATGGTTAGCACACTGGACTCGTATTCGGGAGGACGACTATTCAAATTTCTGTCTCACTATCAAGATTTAGGTTTTCCCTGAATTTCTTAAATCATTCCAGACGAATGCCAATAAGGTTCCTGTGAAAAGGGCACGGCTGATTTCCTTCCTCGTTCTAGTTGCATTCTTCAATCCGAAGACTGGTTTGATGCAACTCTTCATGTTACTATATCCTGTGCAAGCATCTTTATATCCGAATAGTTATCGCAGCCTACATCTATCTGAAGCAGCTCTTGGTTTCCATCTACGATTTATACCCAAAACACTTGCCTTCAGTACTAGGTTGATGATCGCTTGATGTCTCAGAATGTGTTCTGTCTGCTGATCCCTTTTTCTAGTCAAGTTGTGCCACAATTTCTTTTCTCTTCAATCCTATTCAGTACTCATTAGTTACGTGATGTACCCATCTAACCTTCAGTACTCTGCTGTTGTACCACGTTTCAAAGGCTTCTATTCTATTCTTGTCTTACAGTCCATGTTTCACTTTCATACACGGCTAAACAAACAAATACTTTCAGAAAAGACTTCCTGACACTAAATCTATATTCAGTGATAACAAACTTCTCTCCTGGGAAAACATTTTTCTGGTCACTGCCAATCTAGGACTTAACACTTGTTTGTTATAATAGTAGTGGTGATACACTGTCCAGCTGTAAATATTAGGCTCATCCCGTCGGGTTAGTCAGAATGTCACCCCAGCCAGTCAGAAAATAACTTCAGCAAAATAAATTCAGCGGTCAAAGGAAGAAGAAAGGGAGGCTAAAGCCAACGAATAACGTAAGTCAACTTACACCGTAAGGCGTGTGGCCGTCGCACATTGTAAACACTAGGCTCCGGGCCAACGTCAGCCGCACGTGAAGACGAGACGTGGAGAGACACGGAGGTAGAGGGCAGACGCCCAACAGTACTAGCGACCGTCGTAACATAAGGGAAAGTGAAGTCATCTGCTGGGGAATAGTCTAAAGGGTGACTGACTAACCTGAACGTTAACAGATGGTGAATATATAATTGAATAGCAGCGTACATCGTCAAAATATCAAGATACGATGAAAACTAGGTGCTTGGGAATAAATAGTGAGACTGCCCAACCATCAGTTAAAAGTGATATACAAGATTAAAACTGTAAAGATATAAAAAAAGCCACAAACTAGTTAACAAACACGACATTAAGTACTCACAAGGGAGAAATAATGCCAAATAGGCAAATAAATCTCAAGGGGAGAACTGTTGACGTTGGACTGCTTTTTAAAAAAGAACATTTAATTAGAAGATGCATGTGCTTCAGCGTGGTTTGCTCGTAAGGCTATCTGAAGGGCTCTTGTTTAAGCTGTGTATAATTTCTATTTCTTCTGATAAATTCAGGGCGCAGCCTCTGCGACGACGATGAAGAATACTGAAAATTTTATTTATGTCACCAACAGGGTGCAAATTAGGTTTGAGATTCTTCTTTTCATTCTGACTAACACGACCTTATCAAATTAATATTTTTAATTGGACAAGTGAATCCCCACTATTACTATAACAAACAAGTGTTAAGTCTTATAGAACCTCTTATTGTAGTCTCTTCATTTTTCCTTTTGCAGTCTTGTATGCCCGAAGGCTTATAATTGTCCTAAACCAGTAATGATTTTGAGCCAATAAAATTATTTACAACAAGCTGTTATTTACCTGACTCTACTACGAAGTTCAGTTGCGGATCCTTCCAATCAAATCTTAAGCAGTTTCATTTCGTTTGAAAAACTAGTAGTGTCAGTATCTGAAGGCGATGTTGAAAATAGAAAACTATTACGAATTAATGAGGCGTTGTTTCAGACATTGACCCCACACTCGTGAGAACAGTTGTTCAGCTCCACGCCTCTGAATATTGCTTTAGTTTTTCTGTGTTATTTTTATATATATGTTCGGTATTATGACTGGTTTCATGTAGCGCGTCATGATGCCATGATTTCCTGAACACTGCCAACCTCTCCATCTCAAACAGCACATACAACCAAAGTCCCGAATTATTTAAAGCGTATATTCCGTCTGCCATTGTAATTTTTGCCCTCTACGGTTTCCTCTAGTAACATAGAAGTTTGCTCCACACTGCTGTAACATACTTCCTCTCATCCTGTTCCTTCCCTAGTAAGGGTTTCCGATATATCCATTCCCTCGTCAAATCTGCAGCAAACATACTCCTTTCTTGTTAGTGTACTTAATCAGGTAACACTGCAAGAGTCCATTTGAAGAGAGTGAACTGGTCTCCATATTGTAGAAGAAACAAAGAAAATATATTTATTCGACTGCTATTCACGTACGTAATTTGCAAAGAATATTTTTTTTCTGTTGTAGGCCCTGGAATACAAGACAGCGGGTCGGTCCCTCTGCACATTCAATTTATCCGTTATGGTCAATTAAGAAAAGATAGCGTTATTGTTAAGCTTTCTATAAGAGTGTGGAGGTGAAATAAACTCACTATTAATTCATAACAATAACTCAAAATCTAGTCTTATTCAAAAACTTCTGATTTGCAGCTCCTAAGTTTTTGAATGCAGTATAAAAACATGAATGATACAATAATTCAAACTAACCACTTGTGTGTGGGACAGGAGGATACAGATAATGAATGGACGTTTCACGCCAAACCGTGTAATGTAGATACAGAGAAATGACTGACTTTACTTTGCTTCAAGAATAACGAAAACATGTAAAAGAAACAAGGATACGCTGTAAGTGTCATTTTTGCTAGCAACCTGCGTACATTACCCCACGTGGTTCGATTCACGTAGCAACGCCAGCGAAGTCGGGCCAGATTTATTCGCGAACGATTGGGAGTGACATTATAGAATCATTGGAGAAAGAGTGAGAATCAAAAGAAGAACAGTAAGGTTCCGTCCAAAAGCTAGGTGGCATTCGAAGTTCTGGCTAGTAACACGTGTGTCGACCTACAAAGAAACCTCGATTAAGACTGCTAAAACAACTGAAAATTGACGGCAATAATAAAAGACCACGTTTTAATCAATTTAATTCAAGAAGACAAGATGATAGGCATCTATTTAACATCTAGAGTTATATGAAACAGTCTGGCACGACAAGGAATCAGTCACAAAGAAAAGTTGGCTCAATTATGAAAATCATCCACAATGAGATTTTCACTCTGCAGTGGACTGTGCGCTGATACGACACTTCCTGGCAGATTAAAACTGTGTGCCGGACTGAGACTCGATCTCTGGACCTTTACCTTTCGCGGGCAAGTGCTCTATCATCTGAGCTACCCAAGCACGACTCGAGCCCCGTCCTCAGAGCTTTACTTCAGCCAGTGCCTCGTCTCCTACCTTCCAACTTTACAGAAGCTCTCCTGCGAACCTTGCAGAACTAGCACTCCTGAAAGAAAGGATATTGCGGAGACATGGCTTACCCACAGCTTCGGGGGAGTGAGTCGTGCTTGGGTAGCGCAGATGGTAGAGCACTTGCCCGCGAAAGGCGAAGGTCCTGAGTTCGAGTCTCGGTCAGAATGTTTCATATCAGCGCACACTCCGCTGCAAATTGAAAGTCTCATTCTGGAAACATCCCCGAGGCTGTGGCTAAGCTATGTCTCCGCAATATCCTTTCTCTCAGGAGTGCTAGTTCTGCAAGTTTCGCAGGAGAGCTTCTGTAAAGTTTGGAACGTAGGAGACGAGGTACTGGCAGATGTACAGCTGTGAGTACCGGGCGTGAGTCGTGCTTCGGTAGCTCAATTGGTAGAGCACTTGCCCGGGAAAGTCAATGGGTCCCGGGCTCGAGTCTCGGTCCGGCACACAGTTTTAATCTGCCAGGAACTTTCATATGAAAATCATATTCACGAATCGTCGTAAATGCTGGACATATGTTACTGAAAAACTTTATATTGCAGCAGAAATACTATAGGGATTTATTTAATACCATCAGACAAATGGAACACTGTCTAATACACGCGAAAGCGAGCATAATAATGGTTCACTGTGAGAATATGTTTAGCCACACTCCATTGGAATCACAAAGAGATAGCGGCTAATTTGAGGAACTGACAATAGTGTAACATCAGAAATAACGTAAAGCACTATTTAAACTAGGAAGAAGCTGAAAATCTTAAATTTCACCCAACTACTTTCCACAGTCTAATAGCCGTGAACCCCAAACGGTTCAAATGGCTCTGAACACTATGGGACTTAACATCTGAGATCATCAGTCACCTAGGCTTAGAACTGCTTAAACCTAACTAACCTAAGCACATAACACAACCCATGCCTGAGGCAGGATTCGAACCTGCGACCGTAGCAGCCTCGTGGTTCCGGACTGAAGCGCCTGCTCGAACACAGGGGCCGGCCCCGTCAACCCCAGTGGTCACAAACAACACAGTAATAAAGATTTTTCCTCAACAGTCTTGCTCCGACCAGACTGAAGAAGAGAGCGTCCGTTTTATCTGGTGTCGCCTCCTCCCTCCCCCCTCCCCCCCCCTCCACCCCCCTCCCCTCTTGGCCTGCCACACACGCATCCTGTCAAACCCCAACGATCACTGCAAAACACGTCACCCAATGGCAATCTCTGCAATCAAAGACGCTTGACCTCTCTGGTCAGCGACCCGCCTTTCTTTTCTCACAGCCAAAGATTTCGAATTTCCGTTCTTCGCAATGTGGCGAATTATGCATGTTGCTCAGAGACTGCTACACCTACTGTTACTATTAACCGCAAGGAAAGGAGCGGAGTAAACATGCCACAAACATAGAGTTGTCACTCATTTCTCTCTTTATTTCTCACATTTTGAAGCAAACGATTCGGCACAAAATTTGACTGAGACATTTGACCACAACATCTCAAACGATTTGATTTTTCTTCTTTTCCGGTTTTCTCACACTCCATAACCCACTTCCACACAATATCGCGTGCCAGACGATCATTCTCAGAAGTATCTACCTCGAACTGTGAGTTTTGACAGATTGTATAGATTTCTTACCACTGTCTGTGTCCAAGACAGCGCATTTCCTTTACTTCGTCTGTTAGGTGGTCCCCAATTCTGATGTTAAGTTTATAGCTAATCTCATTTCTGATACTTCTAAAAAGTTTGGCATTTAGTGATCAATCTACATTCTGTGTTGAATAAACTTCTTATTTCCTTATAGCACTTAAAATTTTCGCTGGCATGATTCCTTCAAAAGCGAAATCGCCTATTAGCATCACCGTCAATTTAAAACTACCAACTTCTGCTCCGACTCAGTGACGGCCGTCCAGACGTTCGAATCTAACTCTGCTTGCTTTTAAGCCCGCTTCCTTTTAATTGCAATTTAACCTCTTTCCGTTTTATATGCTATTTTTCTTAACGGCAGTTGCGAGCTTGTCTAGCAACTACATCGCGCTGATTCAGTCGTCGACAGCGCATCGGAGATGCTCCATCCATTTTTCCTGCAAAGTCAAGTAAGGCTATTTTCCAAAACAACTTGACGGCACAATGCCTCGGAGAGACGGGGGATGGGAAGATAATAAACATTCCACAAAGTTTTATGAGCCCTATTGAATGAAACTTTACACGTCTCGTTCTTAAAGACGCTGGAACTTACGATGGTGCGTTTCCCAAGTTTCTTAACAGTTCCAGGCATTTATCCTGATTTATGACTGCGGAACGCAAGCCGTTCGTCGTTTCAGTTAGCCCGTTCACTCGGTATGCACAGTTCGGGTGGAGGGTATAAAGAAAATCCTTTGCAAAGATGCATCCTCTTTAGTACGACAGTTAAAGGCGTTGAGATTCATATCGTAAAAGCCTGCTTTACATTAACACATTTGTGCCACGAACGGGCTACAAAAATAAGACAGAAACTTTTAAGAAATACTCGTTCCGATTTTTAAGTGCATTAAGATGCTTAATGTCTCTGGTCATCGCGAAAAACGCTGTGAAGTGATTAGTGTAAATTTTAATATTAAACACGCAGAGAGCATTAGGAATTTAAAGATTGAATGCATCCAGGTCGCACTATGCAGAGCCTCTAAAATAAGAAAATGACTATCACACTGGAATAAATAGAGGTCGTAATTACGAAAGAAGGGGAAGACTATTTCATACATATTGCCATCAGTGAATAATAAAACGTTGTCAATTATGAAAAGAGCTCTGGCAGAATGGCAATATTCCCACCAATATGCAAAAAGATTTAGAAAAAAAAAATTGCCCCATGTTTATTTTTGTTTATTTGATCAGATTGTGATAGGAAATCGAATGTAACACACATATATAGCTTTTTTTGATTTTTATTAATAAAATAATTACATTATACACACACACATACTCACTCATACACACACACACACACACACACACACACACACACACACACACACACACACACACACTCCGCCGTAGTTCACTGCTGTTTACTGCTGCACTTGTCGCACCACACTCCTCTTCTCACATTTGCCACATACTGCTTTCTCACAACCTGAACAAACAGTAGCAGTATGGTTTCCTTTACATGAGGTACGAATTTTACACTTCTCTCTCTTAGTTGCCCTCTGTGGTCCGCCTTTAGTACCTGTATGAATCTGGTCTGGCTCTTTATTTCTCGATGATACATACTGCGCTCGAAGCTCTTCACACAAATCATACTTCCGCCTGCTAAGTAGCTTACCAGTCACTTCCTTACACAACACCCAGGAATTTATGGCAGCCAAATCAAGAATGTCGTAAAATACATGCATTGGCCAACGTCTTGTACAGGCTTTTGTGGAGCACATCCTTGTCATTTGATCGACAACGTCGACCCCAAATTTTGTTCCATTGAAGAATTGCACTGTTTCAGGAATCTTCTTCTGACTATCGGACAGGGATACATGAGAGTGAAGTGAACTCAGTAACAAAACATTCTTATTTGTTTTCCCTCGATAAACTGGTTGTGCTGTTCCACCATCATTTTTATGCACAATAGTCGAGTGGAGTGGTTGTTTTCTGGTCTCTGCAGCAGGGGGCACCTCCCTTCGATAACGGTTCAAAGTACCTACTAAAGTTGTGGATGCTGCCCTCAGACGGTTTGCAAGGCTTAGCGAAGTGAAGTAACTGTCAGTAGTGACATTCAAACTTTTGCCTAAGTATGGTCCCATAAGCCTAAGAACAACATTTGCACCTACGCCTTGGTCAGCCGGTCGAAGGGGATCAGCACCAGTGTATGGGAAGCCATTCAGTATGAATTTACTAGAAACACCTACAAGTAACCAGAATTTTATGCCAAACTTATCTGGTTTCCTTGCAATATATTGTGTGAATGGGCATCTTGTTTTAGACGGCAGAAGTTGTTCATAAACCGTAAGATAAGGTTCTGCTTTATAGCATGACGCACTGTTTTCTATGAAAGCATTCCAAGTATCTGAGACAAGAGAAAATTGTCAGCCTTGAGGCGTTCAGATCTAGTGGATTTGGTGTCAAATCTCAAATACTTCATTATTTCGATAACTCTGTTTCGTCCCAAAGTTTGTCTGGAAAACGGAGGACCCCATACTGTTGACCATAGGCTTTTGAGAGGAAAATTCTTCGCCCCATACACTCCTCTTGCATACATTTTGGCGACAAAAGCATCCAGTTCTTCAGTGTCTACTGTCCAGGAATCGTCTTGTGTTCGACGACAAGCCTCAGTTTCAGTACAGCGCTTGACGTGGTGCATCATGGAAGCACTGAAAATGAACCGCCAAGCACTAAGAAGTTTCCCACTTTGAATTTTTCTTTTCGTGTATGATGCTGGTCCTGACCTCTCCTGCAAAATGTTATGACTTTGTAGACGACCTGAAAACATATGAAAAAAGAACAGTATTTTTAGAACGTAATATTAGAATTGATATTATATGAGTATATCTGTTCTTGTAATTTTACAAACTAAAATTCTACACAAAGAGAAGAAATGTTACTGATCTGCATTAGAACCTACTGGTACAATTTTCCACACAGTCCCATCTTTTGCTGTTTCCTTTTCTTCAGTAGGTTGTCCAGTATCAGTTTTTGACTGACTTCCGGGGGAAGCAAATGTTGTCCAGTTTGTTAATCTTATAGAGCTAGAATTTGGAACATCTGAAGACATGCTGGATGTAGAAGCTTCCCCCTAAATTTAGCGGAAAACTGTCCTGGGCTGTGTTTACATCATCACATTCGTTGCACGAATCACATTCTTCATCTGCACATACTACTACACTTTCTTCATTGTCCTGATCGCTGTCGGAAAACTCAAGTTCTTCACCTAAACATTCGTCTTCTAATTTCTCAGTTGTGCAAGTATTTCAGCCGCTTCTTGTGTTCGTAGCTCATGACTGCAGGGACGACTCTCAGATACCGTCACAACAGACAATAATTGAAATTCTTGCGTCAACTAACCAACAAGTAGCGCTGGATTAAATGACATTGTTGTCGCATATTTGAACAACAAAGGGACAACAGTTGATGTGATTTCATACTTAGTATTGCAAAGAAGTAGCCTCTAAATACAGAGAAATGTTGGAGGTGCCAAACTGGCCCCGCCGTCCTTCTAGGTGGTAAGCTTCATATTTCACAACCTAGTAAAAATAGGACACTCCAAAACGCGGTGGTTAATATTTCATATGACTGATGAAAAGTCAAAAAATATCAAGTCAGTTGGAACTTACGATTTGCTCAGAAAACAAGTGAAAAGATCGAAAAGGGGCCAATTTGGCCCCTCGGTCCCTCTAGTGCTAGGTTTTCCTCTCGTATCATGCGTGACAGGCAGGTTTCTGTCCCACCTTCGTCCATGGCGTCTCCGGACACATCGTGATCTGTAATCTTATGGGCTAGAGTAGAATTCTCTTCAGTGATGAGTAACACTTGCAAATGAGCCTCTACGACCAGCGAAGGCGTGTCTGGAGGCGCTCTGCAGATTGGTGGGATAGCAACCTGACTGTCACTCATCATACGGCCCGATAACCAAGAGCGATGGTTTGGGGTGCTATTTCATTTCATAGCAGGATCTCTTTGGTTGATATCCGCAGCACCCTTACAGCACAACGGTGCATCAACGATAGTCTACGCTCCATTCTGTTGCCCTTCATGACAACCCAGCCTGGGCCTACATTTCAGAAATATAATGCCCGTCCGTACACTGGGAGAGTATTTATCGCTTGTCTGCTTGCCAACCCCTACCCTGACCATCGAGGTCACCGGATCTATCCTCAGTTGCTACCATCTCGGTAACTTGTAACACGCCAGTTTGACAGAATTTGGTACGAGATCACTCAGGAGGATATCCAACAACTATCAATGAATGGCAAGCCAAATAAGAACTTGCGTAAGTGCCAGTGGTACACCAAAGCGTTATTGACTTCCTCAATTTGTGAGGCTTTTTCTCTTCAGTAAATTATCCAATTTTTCTAAAATTCCGATCATTTGCTCGTCCGTACTTGTACGTCACATCTATCTACTCGTATTTGCGTCCCATTCGGATGATTCGTTCGTGGTGCGTCGGTTTTCTTACTTTTTTTTCTTAGAGCTAAGTTACTACGCAATGAGAACAGTTCCTCCTGTTAGTCTGCGAGGTACTATTTCCTTAAGAACAAACTAACTATATTGAATATGTTCTTGAAGATTTATGCATTCATGTCTCAGGTGTACTAGTTTCTCAGTATCTATTAAAATCATCATAGCGAGCTTTACAGGCACGATAATAAAAAGTGCTCTGTGTTTGTTCCTAGCTTTCCGTTTAAAACTCCGAGCTGCAAGTGTGTTATTAAAATATTAACTATACTACTTATGCGTACAACAGGAATTTATCACATTTGCGAGAGGCTAGTTGGTATAAGGACTGTAACATTACGTCTTGGCCAAATTCTAATATGATTTGTTTTCCATATGAGCAGAGTATTCATGCTATGTACCATTTAAGCGAGTGATCAAGAAGAGACCCTATGTATTGCCTTCTTGTAACCTGTAGAGGCTACCCTATGAACCACAGACATTGCCGAGGTAGGGTGTTTGCGTGCCTCAACGATACAGATAGCTGCACCGTATGTGCCAGCACAACGGCGGTGTACCTGTGAAGAGACCACACAAACAAGTCGTTCCTGAAGATCGGCAGCGTTTTCATAAATTGTAGGAGCAGTGGTCTGGATAGTTGACAGATCTGGCCTTGTAAAATCGTTGAACGTCACCCTTCTGTGCTGGTACTGCAAACGGATGAAATCACAGGGAACTAGAGCCGTTACGTTTCCTGAAGACACGCACCACCACGGTAAATGGTGATGGCTTCCTCGTGGATAAAATATTCCGAAGGTAAAGTAGTCTCTATTCGGATCTCAGGGCAGGATGACGCCATCAGGAAAAAAGAAACTACTGTTCCTCGGATCGGAGCGTGAAATGTTAGATCCCTTAGTTGGGCAAGTGGAAAATGGGTAGGCTGAAGCCAGATGCAGTGGGGATAGTGAAGTTCGGGGAAGAAGAATAGGATTTCTGGTCTGATGAGTACAATGTTATCGAAATCAAATAGAGGGTATGCAAGAGTAGGTCTAATAATGAATAAGAAAATAGAGATGTCGGTAGACTATCGTTGCCAAGACAGACTCAAAGTCATCGTCCATTCCAGTAATAAAAGTTTATACGCAAGCTACCTCCGCATATGATGAACAGATTGAAAGAATGTATGATGAGAAAAAGAAGACTATTCAGATAGCTGAGGGAGACGAAAACTTAGTTGTGATGAGTCACTGAAGTTCGGTAATTGGAATAGGAGAAGGAAAAACAGTAAGAGAATATAGACTGAAGGAAAGGAATGAAAGAAGAAACCGGATGATCAATTTTTCACAGAGTATAATTTAATCACTGATAATATTTGGTTTAAGAGTCATAAAATAAGGTTGTATACGTACAAGTGATATGGACACATTGAAATGTTTCAGATTGATAATACAATGGTAAGACAGAGTTTTCGGATCCATATTTTAAAGTGTAAGACGTTTCCAGGGGCGGATGTGTAATATGAATATAGTTTATTGGTTATGAAGTAGGGATTAAAACTGAATAAACTGTAAAACAGTAGGAAATTCAGCAGGTCAAAATCTTATAAATTGAAAGAATCAGACGTTGCTGAGAATTTGAAAGGGAGTTTGAGGGATCATTTGACTGACACAGGGGAAGAGAATATAGTAGAAGACGAACGTGTAGGTTCGAGAGATGAAATAGTGAAGGGAGCAGACAATGAAGTAGATAAAAGGACAACGCTTAGTAGAAATCCTTTGAATCACAGTTGATACTGAATTTAATTTAAGAAAGGAGAAAACCTAAAAATGCAGTACATAAGCAGACGAAAGGGTATACAAATGCTTAAAAATGAGACTGATAGGAAGTGCAAGATGACTTAGCAGAAGTTCCTAGAGGACAGGCTATAGAAGCATGCATTACTAGTGCAAAGACAGATACCGCCCACAGGGAAATTGCTGGCCTTTCGAGAAAACTGAAGCAACTGTATGAGTTCAGATAGATAAACAAAGTTAATCAAAGATGTTGAATAAGGAAGAAGTATATACAATAGAAATAAACTTGGGGTGAATAGTACAGAAATGAAAGATGAAGTAGATGAAAATGAGATGGTAGATTTAATATTGTGACAAAAATCGCACAGAGAACCCAAAGAACTAAGACGACATTAGACCCTTGGAGTAGACAACATTCCATCAGACCTGCTAGTATCTTTGGAAGAACCAGCCATTTCTAAGCTATTCCCCTTGTGCAGTATATATGAGACAGGGAAAATGCCCTCAAACGTCAAGAAAATTCCGAAGAAAGTACGTGCTGACAAGTGTGAATATTACCGAACTATCAGTTTAATAAGTCATGATTGCAGAGTACTGACACGAATTATTCACAGAAGAAAGGAAACACGAGGAAAAGCAGACTTCGGGGAAGATTAGTTTACGTCCCGGATATATGTTGGAAGAAGCTAGACAACAATGACCCCATGATATTTCTTAGAAAATCGGTTAAGGAAACGCGAAATCTACGTTAATAGATTTTCTTGACTTGTAGACAATTTGTCACAATATTGACTAGAATACATTCTTCAAAATTATGAAAGCAGCAGGGGAAAAATGCAGCGTCCGAATGGTTATTTACAGTTGTGCAAAAACCACACTGCAGTAGTAAGAGTCGAGGAACCCAAAAGGGAGCAGTAGTTGAAAAGGCAATGAGACAGGGTTGTAGGCTGTTGACAATGCCACCCTATCTGTACATTCAGCAAGCTGTGAAGGAAAGCAAGGAGAAATTTGGATAGGGGAATGAAATTTAGAAATAAAAACTTCGCGGTTCGTCATTGACATTTTAATTCTGTCATAGACAACAAAAAGCTTCGAACGGCATTTGAACGGAATAGACAGTGCGCCGAAAGAAGGGTATGAGATGAGCATTAACAAAGGCTAAACAAGAGTAATGGAATGTAATCGAAATACATCATGCGATGCTGACAGAATTACACTAGGTAATGGGACACTGAATTTAGGATATAACTTTTGCTATTTGGGCAGTAAATAAATTATGATGGCCGCAATAGAGAGGAATGGCAATGGTAAGGAAAGTATTTTCGAAGAAGAAAAATTTGTTAAAATCAAATATAAATTTAAATGTTGGAATCCTTTTATGATTAGTTACGTAAACGGAAAACAATTTTCTGAATATGCTGCTCCATTGGAATGTGGCCTTTTGCGGAAGTGAAACGTAGACTGTCATTAAATACGAACGTATTTGGATAACGATGCTAAAGCTGAACGAATGTGTACGGTTCAATAAGAAGTTTCTGCAAAAGAAGGTGATACCAGGGTGCTTCAATCCCAGGACTTAAATAAAGATCTTCTACCTTAGGGGCCTACTACGGGGTATATATTCTTTTATTAAAAAAAGAAAATGTGGTTCTACAAAGAATACTGAAGATTAGATGGCATAATTAATGAGGAGGTACTGGACAGAATTGGAGAGAAAAGAAATTTGTGCCAATAGAAATGATCGGTTGATAGGACACATTCAGCTTAATATCTGTGGGAACTTGGGATAAAAATTGCAGACAGACACCAAGAGATGAGTACAGCAAGCTGGTTCAAATGGATGTGGGTACAGTAGTCATCCGGTGAAGAAAATAGATGCACATTTAGAGTAGCGTAGAGAGCCGTTTCAAACCAGTCTTTAGACTGAAGGCCACAGTAACAACAACATTAAGCTGTGGAAGAAAATTCATTTACAAGGAGCCACGGAAGCTTCTCATTGTATTGAATGTAAACTGTGCACTGTCTGTTTAAAATTTGGTTTTCCGAATTTTTAATGTTGCTAAATAACAAATGTTAAGCGATACCAATCCAGTTTTCGTCCACCGGACTGTGGTACAATCAGCAGTCACAATGCAGCAGCAAAAAGTGGTAAAATGAAATGGGAGCGAATTCAACTCGTCATCACGTGTTAAACACGTTGGTTCAGAATGATTACTATTAAGACATACTTTTCTGTTAATTTTTAATAGCTATATTTCCTACCTATTGACTCATTATTATACTTTATTCTTAAGCTCTAGTAGAGTGAAGCTAATGGAGTAAAAACTTCTTGTTGGAAATTTCTTTTCGTCGTATTGAATTTACTGTAGTTATGGAAAAGCAGCATAGTTCTCTGATTTAGAGTGTTCGAAGGATATTCCATACAGTTTATATTTCAGCCGATGTTCTTTTAATGAATTGTGGTATGTATAAATTTTATTATTGATTACAGACTTGGCCTGAACAGATGTGAATGTGTAACTTGGACCGTTTACTTCCCATCTTTGGTTACGGCTGTGTTAACTGATACAATGTAGTTTCACTAGTCATGTCAGTTTACGTAAATTCATTTCTACAGATATATTGATTAATATTCGTACCACCAGTTTTCTAATATTTTTTAAAATTTTACAGCATATCTTTCACTCTTTGTATGTGATAAGAAAAACTGTGAACCAATTTTAGTATACACTGGTGCCAGTGATTACACACACAGTGTTAAAACTTTTTACCATAATCATATGTAATACTTCCAATTCTGTGCACAGCATGGCAGATAGAACTTAACAATTCTCATGATGGACAGGTTCATTCATTTACTATTTCGACCGTAATACATTCAAGACATTGCTTACAAAAAATACAAATTGACTTAACGCCAATCAGTTCTCCGGGGGCGTAGTTCATTGAAAACGTTGACACACTACACGTAACCGTAACACACGTCAGAGGATCATACCTGAACCACCTGTTGACAGTGTACTGGTTTCCTCTAGGGTAGACTTTCATTGAGCAAATGCGAAAATAGCGCTTAAACTCAACAAATATTTAGAAAAAAAATAGTAATACAAATTAGCTATGAAGTTTCTTGTGTTGTATATTACTCTCCTATTCCCGCTAAGGCATTCAGCCCCTCCAGAAGGCACCACTTCACCTACGACATCTAGGAAAGGTGGTGGTACTCTCCTTGGGTGAAAGGCATCGTTGAGTTCGAGCTAATGAACTGGCGCATGCTACTGCTGTGGAGGCCTGTAGCCCGTATAACCTTTACTGGGGAACTGTACATTCGCCTTTTATCCAGCAGCTTCCCTGTCGACTAGCAGTGCTATGCATCATGGGGAAGAGATGTGAGTGGCACATATCAAAAGCAAGTCTTTGAAACCAACAAAGTGAGAGTGGTGTAGCTCCTTCCGCCCACTGAGGGGTGGGGAGGGGAGGAGAGGGGAGGCATAATATCAAGCAACCTATGGATAGGGCACAAAACTTTCACAATGGGACCCTCCTCCGGGTGGTGTAAAGCTATTTGTACGCCACATTGCAGGAGTAAGTAAACGTATCGAGTTTGCACCAGAGTGGGTAACCTGTAGTTTCCCCTCTGCTTCTGATGGCGACATACAGAGTATCAAACGTTTACTTGACGCTCACCTCGTCTTACTTTTTGGATAATATGAGGCGTTTTAGGAACTTGTTTGTGTATATGTTGTATAGTATTTTGTAGTTATTGTTCTCATTAGTTATTTCTTCTATTTTGGACGTTCTTCGCCCAAACAACAACAGTCACAATAACAGTCACTTCCGTGTTCTGCTTTCACAGAAATAGTGTCCTAGTAACACGTCCTATGCGACCCCACGCGACGTTACACCGTATGTCATTTTCCAGAGAACAAATACTCTGCTCCGTCCAAACTGACTTCCTGATGTTGCACCCATTTATCTCGAAGCATACTGGCACTTGCTTCCACGGTTCCACTTCGCTTGGTGGCTTCTGAACTCTGTGTAACTTTGTCCTACCTAGGAGCACAAGAAAGACGATAAGTGTGCAACATGTTCTCTGTTATGTCATGATGCATGAAAGTCTATACATCTTCTGAACTCGGTTTCATTCAACAGTGATTAATATTATAATGTATAGAACCTTATTGTCAATATGTAGTAAGTACACAATGTTTCATCGATGAAAAAAGGGTTTACAGCGCAATTTTTTTAGCTGCACAAACATTAAATAGTTGTCCGTTGATGTTTCACAGATCTGACGATGTAATTCTTGGTAATAATGACACTTGGCTTAAGTCGATTAATGATCCGTTCCTTAGGTCACTCCCGAGATTTATGTGTCCTCCAAAACATCTAACGAATTTCCTCTTTTCTGTAAGTAAATATCGCAAGCTGCATTGTCAACTCTATGCGATTCTGCAATAAATCGATACATCTTCGGCGAGACGTCTAGTAACTCACCGTGTCTTTTGAGAAATGTGAATGCGTGATATATTGTCATACAACCAAATAATATCTATTCTCACACTCGTCGGTGATTAATCGCAAGATTTAAAAGTTAGACCTTTCAAGAACACCAGTGACGAGTGTAAGTGGAAAATACTCTTATAATGGACGTAAGACTACAGAACGCTGAAATTGACATATGAGTACCAACATGTTGGATGACGGGCACTGTGAAAATCCCGCAAACGAGAGCATGTTTGGATCTCAACTGACCGAAAAGTCGAATCTTTGGACGTAAGAAACCAGAAACCACTCACTCGATAGCTTAAAAGTCGGCCTACCAGGAGCTTACCTTAACACTTGTAAAAAGAGAATGATGTGTTTAAGAACTTTCCTTCTTGTTTCAGGATCAGAATTAATTTCTCAGTGGTAGCTTTCTGGGATGAGTGGAACCATACGTCTCCCTCTAGGACGAGTGGGAAGCTCTGTCGGGAGAAGACGCTACGACAGAAGACGCAGACCCACAAGTGCCCGGTTCTGCTTTCCATTGTTATTAAGTGAAATCCACTAACCTTCCTCAGAAGGAAACATTACGACTGCTGCCTTCTAATATATTACGGAAGAGAAATTCACGGAGCTTCTCAGAAAACCTCATAAACACATTTCTCGTTGTCATAGCAGCTAGCTTTGAAGGGTAAAGAGACATAAGACGCTTTTTCGAGCAGCTTTCAATTCTGATGCTGTTTCTAAATGTTATTTTGAGCATTTTAACTTTACTGCAGTCAACTGTTTCGAGAAACTTGAGCTATTAAATGAGTAAGGTAGCTTCAGTCAACAAAATTGTGGTTCCTCTGCGAATCACCAACAAACAAAGTGGCACTATTTTTAAATCATATATTCGGCTGCCATCGAGATTTCATCTCTCATTCTGATTTAATTTATTCTTAATTAATATTTATTATTGAAGACTGGTTTTGACAGTCTTAACTCACATCTTCTGATCTTCAAAAAATTGTTTTGGCTGTATGTCTTGTTCGATATGAGTTTATCGCTCATACTATGTCGTCACTATGGTGGAGAATATACAGCACATTATGCATAGGTAACGGGTGCAATATCTTGTGGAGTCTCTTAATTTTATCTGGTACAGCTTGGATTCTTTTACATCTTTTCCTGTTGACCGATCTCAGTATAAATGGGAGCTCTTGGTTATTGATGTTTGGCCAGATTGTTAGACAATGTATTGGAAATATTATTTTGTATGTACTAATTGGTGTCTGATAAAAATGAAATAGAAGTGATTATGTTGTAAGTAAAAATAAAATTTAGAAAACTCTCACCAAGATTTAGGTTCGTAAATATAGTTAAGTGAATAACCAAGGAATATGCCTTCAGCTTCACTGTTCGTTTTATCATCACACCACACTAGTTCATGCAAAGTCGTTCATGAAACAAAGAGAATCTTATATTAACATTAGATCGAGAGGGACACTGAAACAACAAAAGTTGTAATTAATTTTCCTAGCTTACCGAACACGATCTGTAATTTATTGTCATGATGCACATTACAATAAGGTGTATATGGGTACCAGTCATACATTCATCTTAACTCTTTTAGCCTCGAAGACAAAATGGTGGGTTTGTGTCAGATAAATTTAATTTTATATTCTTCATAATGGTGCAAGGAAAAAAGATGGCTGACAAAGGTTAAAAACTCATGTGCATGGAATTTTTGTATTTTTACTATTGCTATGGCAGGGTTATTATTGTAGTACACTACCGACATTCAACACGAGCGATATTATTAAAGAGCTCTCAATGGTGGAAAACGTTTTTGCTAAGTAAACATGTTTACTACCATTCTACTTTCTCTCTCTCTTTATTATTAATTTATGTGTGAGGATGATGGCCATATGGCTCTTTATTATTCTCGTTTTCATCACTGAATCTCTTCTCCTATTTTCTTTGATTTTCTGTTCATGAGATAAGTGTAATGATAGGGATATAGTGGTGTTCTGATTTATTTGACATATCCTCAGCATAATGTAATGCGCTGATACACATCGTGACAAGAATATGAAAAAAGGGCCCTTACAGTAATGAATTGGTTTTTTATAGTATTATAGCATTATTCAAGTATTACAAGAAACATTTTTCTTTGAATATCGCTTGAGTAAGATGATATTAACAATACCTTTACTTTATAGGGAATCAGACACTGAATATGAATCGCAAAGTTTGTTCAAAGGTTGTTCAAAACGTAAAAAGAACGGAGAATATGCACTGGACAGCATCATTAGCTGTTGTCATACAGTGACAGGCATTCGTAAATACCAAAACAATGACAGTACGTAATTTTAAAATATCACCTTGAGCAAGCCAGGTTGTAGACCATTATCTCGCAGGATTATGGTAATAGTGAAGGAAAAATGCCGGCCGAAGTGGCCGTGCGGTTAAAGGCGCTGCAGTCTGGAACCGCAAGACCTCTACGGTCGCAGGTTCGAATCCTGCCTCGGGCATGGATGTTTGTGATGTCCTTAGGTTAGTTAGGTTTAACTAGTTCTAAGTTCTAGGGGACTAATGACCTCAGCAGTTGAGTCCCATAGTGCTCAGAGCCATTTGAACCATTTTTTTGAAGGAAAATGGCCAGTTGCATGAATAACGATTGCATCATACTACTGGCCATTTTCTTTGATTATTTCCGTCATCCTGCGAGACTACAGACGACAACCTGGCTTGATTATGGAGATGTTTTTAATTTACGTATTGTCATTGTCTTGGTAGTCACGAAAGTATGTCGTTGCTTGACAACCGCTAGGGGGTGCTTCCCAGTGAATATTCATCGTTTTTTTCTTTACGTTTTGAGCGATCTGGAGGTGGTTGTAGATAGCAACCCTAAACTAGCTATAGTACTTGAATTGTAAGAGGAAAATTGCAGTCCAGACGCTAAAAGTTTTTTAATTAAAATCTTTTATTTAATGAACTACATTAAGACTGTCGTCTCCTTCCAGCAAATTTCAGGCTTCAGTAACAAAATTTAATAGTTGGACGGCACAGTCCAGTATTTTGTATTTTGACAGTCGCCCTCAATCCAATCAACTTCAATCCATTTGAGCAAGTAGCCACACCATCGGCTCCCCGCACTGGGGTCAGTTCAGCCTCTGTTAAGCCGTTAGGGACCAGAATTTCATCACGAAATTTCGTAGTTCGTAAGTCGCCAAGTGACAGGATCGCAAATGAAAGAAGATACTTGGTTGAATTTATCCACTGATCCACCGCTGACCCGCCAATAACCGATTTCCACAGTGTCCATCCTCCCAGCTGCAGCAAGAAGCCATTCTGATATAAGCCAGGATTGCTACCTAACACAGTAGGCGACACCTGGGACTAGAGCTTTTAGCCGCACGGCATACTTATCAGCGATGTTTGGAATGTGAGGCAGTCTATCCGAGCGAGGGAGAATTTCCTGTGGCGGAGCGGCCTGAGAAGAAGGCTCGCTGTGTCGCATTATTAGGCGAGCCACCGCGCCCGTCTGAACCCGGCCGCGGTAAACTCCGCCCCCTGCCTTATCTCGCGACAGCAGGCACACCGCTGACGTCATCACCTGTCGCGCCCCCGCCGCTGCGCTGCGTGAATATCAATCCACAACGCAGAGCACACCGCTATCGCACGTCCACTCACTGTCGCTACCCAAAAAATAAATTAACTTCAAAACGATTCCTTTTTATCGCGGAAGGGTGATAGCTTTCCAGAACTGATAGAAAACTAATTGAATCGGTCATTGCAAACAGGGGATGAATCACGGAATGTAACTTCAGAAATAACGAAAGGAAACGTTTGTTTTCTCTCATAGCACATAAGCATTATTTATACCCTTTCCCCCTGTTTTCATTTAATGTTCAAGAATCTCAACAGCGCATGCTTGAAACCTGACATACTAAACCCGTTTTCAGAATATTCCTTAATCGAACACTTTCTGCAATAGAGTGTCGGATATTCACTGAGCATGTATACAAATGCAAGCGTTTTCAGCAAGTAGTATCGAAAAACGTTAAATTACAATATCGAAAGATATAACAATCACATACTGTAAATTTCATTCTAATTTGCCGTTTATAAATTTTATCCTCATACAGAATGAATATGTTTGAGCGGTGTGCGGTTTGCGTTGATGCCGTTCATAGCTTGGCATCTTGTAATAGCGATAGTGGCTTCTCGTTTCCTTAGTGTGTTCGCTGGCGCCACTACGTTTGCTCGCCTTGTCTGTGCATGAGTGGGTGGCCGAGCGGTTCTAGGGGCTACAGTCTGGAACCGCGCGACCGCTACGGTCGCAGGTTCGAAACCTGCCTCGGGCGTGTGTGATGTCCTTAGGTTAGTTAGGTTTAAGTAGTTCTAGGGCACTGATGACCTCAGAAGTTAAGTCCCATAGTCCTCAGAGCCATTTGAACCATTACTTTTCTGTCCATGAGTAGTAGCACCAGCGCTTATCGATATCAGGTACTGTGGTACCATATTTGGAGCGACCGCTAGTATTTCCAGGTCGCGTTGTGTGGAGTGGGCAGTTGCAAACGGACATCAGGTCGGCTGGGGGCGCAGTAGCGAGGAGGTCCGTGCAGCGCTAGGGCAAGCCGGGGCTGCTGGCAGCTTGCTGCCAGTGCTGGATCGAGGAGGGGTAGCTGCGAGAGCGACGACTTGGTTGCACACCGAACCCTAGACGTTTAAGTTGAGTGAATAGTTAACAGCTAATGCAATCTGGAATATTCTGAGATCCCGCCTATGACCGGCGGTTTGTTGCACCCAGGGCCGCTGAACCTGTCAGCAATGAGTGAAGTGTTTCGAGACGGTGAAATACAGCAGCCGTGTTTCTCTATTTGGTATTCATCACTGAATTTAGTATTCTTCTTATTAGTGAAGTACAACCAGCAGTATATTCTGCCTTGTGGCCGCTAATGCCCCAGTTACCTGCCTTGGAGGTTAGTGTACCTTCTGCCAGTGTACCTTTCCTCATCGTGTTGATGCTGTCCGATACGGTGTGTAGTTCGGCAGCCTCTTGTATTGCGCTGTGAAAATTTGTTTGGGGGACGTCTACCTTGGTTCTAGTGTTTCCTTCGGCGTTGGGTGTTTTCGAAGACGTATTGCTGTCTGTCCCTTCGCCCTTGCATCGTTCTACCGGTGATCGGACATTAGGAGGATTGGCTAGTTGTCATCCTGTTACGTGTGGCTGCATGTCTCACCTTACCTTATGTTTGAGTTACCTTCCTAGGCCAGCCCTTGGAACACTTGCTGAGAACCGCTTGTCCTAATTGCTTAGATTGTGATGTTTGTTTTAAGGATATTTGAATTTTCTAATTATTGTTGATGTGGCCTTCAGCCGAGAAATAATTTCGCTTCTTTGGTTATAAGGGTTGGGTTGGGGTTGGGTTCTTGGGGAAGGAGACCAGACAGCGAGGTCATCGGTCTCATCGGATTAGGGAAGGAAGTCGGCCGTGCCCTTTCAAAGGAACCATCCCGGCATTTTCCTGGAGCGATTTAGGGAAATCACGGAGAACCTAAATCAGGATGGCCGGAAGCGGGATTGAACCATCGTCCTCCCGAATGCGAGTCCAGTGTCTAACCACTGCGCCACTTCACTCGGTTTGGTTATAAGGCTTTCAGCCACGTTAAGGTAAGTTTTTTTTAAAGAAAAATTGTTTTAAAAGTAAGGGATTCGTTTTAAAAGTGTTATTTGGAATTGTTTTCCTGACTTCTAATTCAGGCCTTCAGCTGTTTGTGATTTGAAGTTGTGTGTGGCTTTCAGCCGAGCAATAATGTTACCTCTTTCACGATAAGGATTCAGCCATGTTACAATTTGTGTTAAAACGAAGTATTTATCTTAATATGTGCTATTTGGAATTGTTCTTCTGACTTCTAATTCAGGCCTTCAGCTGATTGTTGTTTGAGGTTATTGTTGGTGGCCTTCGCCCCTAAAAGTGTGGAAATTTTTTCTGTGATAAGGCCTTCAGCCGTCATATAGTCAATTGTGTTTGTGTTTTTTTTTAAGAGATTGTTTTAAAATTTTAATTTCTTCAAATAAAGTTTACGTATCTGTTATGAAACCTAGAATAACTGTTTACGGCTCCATCCACAATCGTAATCTTATCCTGCCCAATCCTGAGAAATCAGCTCTCAATGTAAGTCACTGTATATGAAGTGACCGAGCGAGGTGGCGCAGTGGTTAGCACACTGGACTCGCATTCGGGAGGACGACGGTTCAATCCTGCGTCCCGCCATCCTGATTTAGGTTTTCCGTGATTTCCCTAAATCGCTCCAGGCAAATACCGGGATGGTTCCTTTGAAAGGGCACGGCCGACTTCCTTCCCCGTCCTTCCCTAATCCGATGACCTCGCAGTTTGGTCTCTTCCCCCAAACAACCAACCAACCAACCTATATGAAGTGAATCTACGAGAAGCTTGCAATAAATAAAGCAACACAGTTTCTTCTGAAAGCAGGTTGATTGTACTCAGGATTCCAATACACCTTATTATTCTCCACTCTTTTCGCAGAAAAACTCTATTTTTCAATATAAGCTCCGTTCAATGCGACGGCCTTACGCCAGCCTACTGGGAGGGTCTGTATGCCCACGTGGTACCTCTCTACTGGTCGACGTCAGCGCCTTGCTCCATCAGTAGCCTCCCAATCATCCACGTACTGCTTCCCGGGGACTCATCCTTCACTGAGTCAAACAGACAGAAGTTGTAAGGCTCGAGATCAGAGCTGTACGGCGGATGAGGGAGAAGAGTGCAATGAAATTCTATGATATCCCCTCGTGTGCGTAGAGTTGAGGGACGACTTGCATTGTTATGGAGAAGTTCGTCCGCATTTTTGTGGCGATGAACTCGCTGAACTCGTTTCTGCAGTTTCCTCAGGTTTTGCGCGACCTTTTTGCGATAATGACAGAAGACTCGCCCAACAAGTCACCGTGCTCTTCTACAATGACAGGTCTCCGTAGACATTCTGCAAGCAGCTGTGAACATCTGCGATGCTCTGGTTTTCCCTCAAAAGAAATTCAGTGACAGCTCTCTGCTTGGAAAGCACTTCCGTTTAAGCAGCCATTTTGAAGGCTACGCATAACGTCGCCATCAATCCAAAGTTCATTAAACTAGAGCAGCTGAAATGGGAATATTCCACCACGTCCCACAACAAATTCCTTATTTTTTCAATTGAAACTGGCAGAGAAACGAAGTGTTGCATATTTATCGGACGTTCCTTGTATGTAACTGTTTCCCAGTAAAATCAATGAATTAAGCAATACAATGAAAAGTAACTTGAGATAAAATATTTATATAAACCAATAAACTCTCAAATCCTTATTTCAAACATATAACAAATGTTTCGATGTGGGTCTCCAAATTTCACACGAGATGCATGTAGTACCACCTCGTCACATATAATTCTCAGAACATTTCACGTTTCGAGATAGCTATTTCATTAAATCTTTATAGAAGGAATTGTGTTCTGTTGAGAAGTACTACGTCAATTTTTGAATGTCCTCCGCTTTTTTCATATTGGCTGGAATTATTGGCACTGTATTCCTTTGTGTGGGCCTAATTACGCATACAATGCCAGGTTTTCGCAAGGAAAACATGCACTAAGTAACTTCGTTGCCAAGGTATCACTAGCACTTAAATTCAAGTTTATTGTTTTAGCAGGCAGATTCACAGAACTGTGGTGGAGCAAATATTATTTTCTCTTTACTTTCTATCCCAAGTGTGGCCGGGGCTGCAGGTCTCCTTATAAAATTCTTGCCATCAGTCTTTCACGTTCAGAGCATCATTAGAAGCGATTGCATTCACGGTGAAATTTATTGTTTACTTGTTGATTGACGCATAGTAGTCTTCTGTCACATATGCCGTGTTCGATCTGACTTCGTGACTTACTACACCAAACTCGCGGTCAGATGGAAGAAATGAATGACCTCGTTGTGTGAATCAGTGAATGATTTTATGAAACACTCCCAAGTCAGTCAATGCAGTCGAACAAGAATAGGATTTATATTTTTCTCTCTGCAATTTTCTGAAAGAAATATACGGTTCTGTCACTAATTGGGGAGGGAGGGGAGGGGCATATTAATCAATTATTTATGACCAGTGCCTTCGTATCCCGAATAGCCTTTAAGATTATGTATATTAATTACGTTCACACAACGTTGCCTATAATAAAATAAACTTTTTGCAATGCTATATTCGGCAAATGAAGGTTCTTTACAAAACTGAAGCGTATTCTAGGTACACAAACTCGTTCTTTTCATTTTGCTGCACTTCTTACATTTCAGTATAACATTTCATATTGCGACGTTTACGAGAGCACATGTTCTTCAACTGGTGCTCTGTTGGCATACTTATAAAAACCGAAACTTTAACACTTAGCGCCTCGCACTTATTGCACACATCCACTTCAGATGTGCCAAAATGCAGTGAAACAGTTTTACTAAAGAGGTTGAGATAAAATTATATTTCATACCACTACTTCGGTATTCTGCAATAAAAATGTTGTACGAGCGTTACCTTCACACTGATACGTGCTCCCAAATACTTTACCGTTTTATAGTAGTAACGTAAATCCTTAGTTCCTATATCAGATGTAATTTTCATTCTGGTATGGTATTCCACTTTTCATTCAGCCCCTTCTGTCTTTCGATGATTCGTCCAGAATCAGCTTCGGCTCTATACCGTAGAGAATAGCGAATGCTTTCCTATTCATTGTTTTCTTCTACTGTCGCTCTTAGTGACATGATATTTATAAAAACTTTTCCTCATGATTGCACTCTCTAACCTCAGTCTTCTTAGTTCTATTTTTTGGATATCTATCGGTCTTTGTAGGTGACTATCTTGTTTATTTTTGTTAGCGAGCAAATTTGATTTCTTTATCGTATTCATTAATCCTTCGTCATTTAATATCTAAAATATATTTTTCTCTGCATATGAACAGATTAATACACACGTGTTAACTTTACCTCAAACTTTTTTAAAGTAAAAAAAAAAAAAAAAAAAAAAGATGGCTGTGGCCACCAATGAACTCTGTTGATGGTCAGGGTAGAATCCTTTCTTTACAATCATTTTGCAGGTTACCCAGATTGTTCTCCTATTTCACGGCGACATCTACATCTACATCTACATGATTACTCTGCAACTCACATTTAAGTGCTTGGCAGAGGGTTCATCGAACCACAATCATACTATCTATCATTCCACTCCCGAATAGCGCGCGGGAAAAGCGAACACCTAAACCTTTCCGTTCGAGCTCTGATTTCTCTTATTTTATTTTGATGATCATTCCTACCTATATAGGTTGGGCTCAACAAAATATTTTCGCATTCGGAAGAGAAAGTTGGTGACTGAAATTTCGTAAATAGATCTCGCCGCGACGAAAAACGTCTTTGCTTTAATGACTTCCATCCCAACTCGCGTATCATGTCTGCCACACTCTCTCCCCTATTACGTGATAATACAAAACGAGCTGCCCTTTTTTTGCACCCTTTCGATGCCCTCTGTCAATCCCACCTGGTAAGGATCCCACACCGCGCAGCAATATTCTAAGAGCGGACGAACGAGTGTAGTGTAAGCTGTCTCTTTAGTGGACTTGTTGCATCTTCTAAGTGTCCTGCCAATGAAACGCAACCTTTGGCTCGTCTTTCCCACAATATTATCTAAGTGGTCTTTCCAACTGAAGTTGTCCGTAATTTTTTCACCCAGGTACTTAGTTGAATTGACAGCCTTGAGAATTGTACTATTTATCGAGTAATCGAATTCCAACGGATTTCTTTTGGAACTCATGTGGATCACCTCACACTTTTCGTTATTTAGCGTCAACTGCCACCTGCCACACCACACAGCAATCTTTTCTAAATCGCTTTGCAACTGATACTGGTCTTCGGATGACCTTACTAGACTGTAAATTACAGCATCATCTGCGAACAACCTAAGAGAACTGCTCAGATTGTCACCCAGGTCGTTAATATAGATCAGGAACAGCAGAGGTCCCAGGACGCTTCCCTGGGGAACACCTGATATTACTTCAGTTTTACTCGATAATTTGCCGTCTATTTCTACGAACTGCGACCTTCCTGAAAGTAAATCACGAATCCAGTCGCACAACTGAGACGATACCCCATAGGCCCGCAGCTTGATTAGAAGTCGCTTGTGAGGAACGGTGTCAAAAGTTTTCCGGAAATCTAGAAAAACGGAATCAATCTTTTTAATTGAAATGTCGTGCCGCATATTCTTCTTTTAATCCGGCTTACTTGTCCCATTACCTAAACGACCGTGTTGCGTGAGGTAGTCTTCGTTTGGAATCAGCATATTTGTCCCATTCCTGCACACAAAGGGTCAAAGAAAGCTCTGGAGCTCTTAACTAATTTTCAGGATTTTACTGACATTTCTTTTCTGCAGTGACCGTCTCATATGAAATAGAAAGTTCATCACTTATCAGTACACGGTATTGCAAAAGAAGAAAGAGATTCAATAACATGTTAGTTTGCCATTAACGTAGCCTTTATACAATACTTGCAGGCTGAAAGTCTTCTCATGGACTCCACTTAGGACGTCGGTCGAAATGCGATGCAGGCAGCTATACATCATGACAATAGCGGTTGCACAGTGTATACCAGATAAAATTGGTGACACCAGAAGATGGTGGCGTATTAACGCTGTGGGTGTGACTCACACTTGTCACTGAGTGTCCTCTCGTTTGTCAGTCTATATGCTGTACGAATTACGAATAGGTCTTCCGCTCATTCAAACTATTTACACTGACAGTATCAACCACACCGTGGTCAAACCCCAATATCTCAGACAAAAATTATCTCTTTGTCTGTTGAAGGTCAAGAATCCCTTTCAACGCTTCGTAAGCACGTTTTGTGATTGTGTATCAGATGTAATTTTGCCCTTGACACGGTTTGCCCATTCATTCCTCACTGATTCATTGTACTATGACACAATTGACGCTCCGTGCATCCGATTAGCATCAGAAGAAAGTCTTCGTTTCTTCAACGCTAAGCAGCACTTCTCGATATGTCTCAGAACACATGCAAATGCACCATCACCCACGTTGAACAGGCACCGTCTTTTTGATAACTATCAATTCTCCAAAATTTTATTGACACACAGGTGTCCAAATACAAGTTACGCACCCTGGTGGGATTAGATTTTGGAATCTATATCACTAACATAGTATGTAAACAGCATGTACTGTCATAGGGAATAAATAATGCGCAACAGCGCGAAACCTTACTGGGTGGGTGGACGCAGTGTCTAACCCAGAAAGGTGCTTCACCATTTAACATTCATTAGCGCAACGAGGAAATCGCAAATGAATAGCTATATATCGCTCGAAAGACTTGTTGAATCAGCAAAGCAGTGTAAAGGTGAGTGAGCGGGTGAGCTTCCCTGTGCACGCCTGCACCAAATTCACACTTGTCTTCGAGGAAGAAGATATCGCAAAGAGCCGTTGTGTATCTGATTAAATGGTTCAAAAGAATTTGTTGCAAGGCTGTGATGTATACGCCGTACTGGGCATTAAATGTTCAGAGAGTTCCTACAGCTTTCGTAAGAGACGTTTAAAATATATTAACAAAGTGAACACCGACAATAAATAAGGGCCTATATGTTACTAGGCAACAGTCTGGATGACTGACTGATCTGGCCTTGTAACACTAACCAAAATGGCCTTGCTGTTCTGGTACTGCGAACGGCTGAAAGCAAGGGGAAACTACAGCCGTAATTTTTCCCGAGGGCATGCAGCTTTACTGTATGATTAAATGATGATGGCGTCCTCTTGGGTAAAATACTCCGGAGGTAAAATAGTCCCTCATTCGACTCTCCGGGCGGGGACTACTCAAGAGGATATCGTTATCAGGAGAAAGAAAACTGGTGTTCTACGGATCGGAGCGTGGAATGTCAGATCCCTTAATCGGGCAGGTAGGTTAGAAAATCTAAAAAGGGAAATGGATAGGTTAAAGTTAGATATAGTGGGAATTAGTGAAGTTCGGTGGCAGGAGAAACAAGACATTTGGTCAGGTGAATACAGGGTTATAAATACAAAATGTAATAGGGGTAATGCAGGAGTAGGTTTAATAATGAATAAAAAAATAGGAGTACAGGTAAGCTACTACAAACAGCATAGTGAACGTATTATTGTGGCCAAGATAGACACGAAGTCCACGCCTACTACAGTAGTACAAGTTTATATGCCAACTAGCTCTGCAGATGATGAAGAAATTGATGAAATGTATGATGTGATAAAAGAAATTATTCAGATAGTGAAGGGAGACGATGATGAAGAAATTGATGAAATGTATGATGAGATAAAAGAAATTATTCAGGTAGTGAAGGGAGACGAAAATTTAATAGTCATGGGTGATTGGAATTCGAGAGTCGGAAAAGGGAGAGAAGGAAACATAGTAGGTGGATATGGATTGGGGGAGAGAAATGAAAGAGGAAGACGCCTGGTTGAATTTTGTGCAGAGCATAACTTAATCATAGCTAACACTTTGTTCAAGAATCATGAAAGAAGGTTGTATACATGGAAGAACCCTGGAGATACTAAAAGGTATCGGATAGATTATATGATGGTAAGACAGAGATTTAGGAACCAGGTTTTAAATTGTAAGACATTTCCAGGGGCAGATGTGGACTCTGACCACAATCTATTCGTTATCAACTGTAGATTAAAACTGAAGAAACTACAAAAAGGTGGGAATTTAAGGAGATGGGACCTGGATAAACTGAAAGAAACAGAGGTTGTACAGAGCTTCAGGGAGAGCATAAGGGAACAATTGAAAGGAATGGGGGAAAGAAATACAGTAGAAGAAGAATGGGTAGCATTAAGGGATGAAATAGTGAAGGCAGCGGAGGATCAAATAGGTTAAAAGACGAGGGCTGGTAGAAACCCTTGGGTAACAGAAGAAATACTGAATTTAATTGATGAAAGGAGAAAATATAAAAATGCAGTAAATGAAGCAGGCAAAAAGGAATACAAACGTCTCAAAAATGATATCGACATTAAGTGCAAAATGGCTAAGCAGGCATGGCTAGAGGACAAATGTAAGGATGTAGAGGCCTATCTCACTAGGGGTAAGATAGATACTGCCTACAGGAAAATTAAACAGACCTTTGGAGAAAGGAGAACCACTTGCATGAATATCAAGAGCTTTAATGGAAACCCAGTTCTAAGCAAATAAGGGAAAGCAGAAAGGTGGAAGGAGTATATTGAGGGTCTATACAAGGGCGATGTACTTGAGGACAATATTATGGAAATGAAAGAGGAAAAAAATGGCTCTGAGCACTATGGGACTTAACATCTTAGGTCATCAGTCCCCTAGAACTTAGAACTACTTAAACCTAACTAACCTAAGGACAGCACACAACACCCAGTCATCACGAGGCAGAGAAAATCCCTGACCCCGCCGGGAATAGAACCCGGGAACCAGGGCGTGGTAAACGAGAACGCTACCGCACGACCACGAGCTGCGGACAATGGAAGAGGATGTAGATGAAGATGAAATGGGAGATATGATACTGCGCGAAGAGTTTGACAGAGCACTGAAGGACCTGAGTCGAAACAAGGCCCCCGGAGTAGACAACATTCCATTAGAACTACTGACGGCCTTGGGAGGGCCAGTCCTGACAAAACTCTACCATCTGGTGAGCAAGATGTATGGGACAGGCGAAATACCCTCAGACTTCAAGAAGAATATAATAATTCCAATCCCAAAGAAAGCAGGTGTTGACAGATGTGAAAATTACCGAACTATCAGTTTAATAAGTCACAGCTGCAAAATACTAACACGAATTCTTTACAGACGAATGGAAAAACTGGTAGAAGCCGACCTCGGGGAAGATCAGAGTGGATTCCGTAGAAATGTTGGAACACGTGAGGCAATACTGACCCTATGACTTATCTTAGAAGAAAGATTAAGGAAAGACAAACCTACATTTCTAGCATTTGTAGACTTAGAGAAAGCTTTTGACAATATTGATTGGAATACTCTCTTTCAAATTCCGAAGGTGGCAGGGGTAAAATACAGGGAGCGAAAGGCTATTTACAATTTGTACAGAAACCAGATGGCAGTTATAAGAGTCGAGGGGTATGAAAGGGAAGCAGTGGTTGGGAAGGGAGTGAGATAGGGTTGTAGCCTCTCCCCGATGCTATTCAATCTGTATATTGAGCAAGCAGTAAAGGAAACAAAAGAAAAGTCTGGAGTAGGTATTAAAATCCATGGAGAAGAAATAAAAACTTTGAGGTTCGCCGATGACATTGTAATTCTGTCAGAGACAGCAAAGGACATGGAAGAGCAGTTGAACGGAATGGACAGTGTCCTGAAAGGAGGGTATAAGATGAACATCAACAAAAGCAAAACAAGGATAATGGAATGTAGTCGAATTAAGTCGGGTAATGCTGAGGTAATTAGATTAGGAAATGAGTCACTTAAAGTAGTAAAGGAGTTTTGCTGTTTGGGGAGCAAAATAACTGATGATGGTGAAGTAGAGAGGATATAAATTGTAGACTGGCAATGGGAAGGAAAGCGTTTCTGAAGAAGAAAAATTTGTTAACATCGAGTATAGATTTAAATGTCAGGAAGTCGTTTCTGAAAGTATTTGTATGGAATGTAGCCATGTATGGAAGTGAAACGTGAACGATTAATAGTTTAGACAAGAAGAGAATAGAAGCTTTCGAAATGTGGTGCTACAGGAGAACGTTGAAGATTAGATGGGTAGATCACATAACTAACGAGGAGGTGTTGAACAGAATTGGGGAGAAGAGGAGCTTGTGGCACAACTTGACTAGAAGAAGGGATCGGTTGGTAGGACATGTTCTGAGACATCGAGGGGTCACCAATTTAGTATGAGAGGGCAGAGGGTAAAAATCGTAGAGGGAGACCAAGAGATGAATACACTAAGCAGATTCAGAAGGATGTAGGCTGCAGTAGGTACTGGGAGATGAAGAAGCTTGCACAGGATAGAGTAGCATGGAGAGCTGCATCAAACCAGTCTCAGGACTGAAGACCACAAGAACAACAACATGTAACTAGATACCCCAAGTTGAAGGTATGGAGCTTCACATACATCTGTATAAAATTTTTTAACGTTCATTTCTCTGTGTTTCTTGTGGACATGATCATAGAACATAATTACAGAGATTACCGATTCAGGACGCAAATGTGCGGTATCTAGAGTCCACATGTAATATGCGGCTGCGGGGTACAACGAAAAAAGCGACGGCTGTAATACGGCCACGATTAGCAGTTGCATTCACCGCTTTTAATGAAAAGATATCTTAATTTTTATTTGACTACATTGGGATATGAATTGAGAGCATGAAACACAAAATTACTTGTACTAGAATTCTTAAGGAGCATCATGCCTAAAAAGAAATTTTCCTGTTGTGGAACATGCGCAATTTGCCGGTGTGGCTGTTAACGTCAGTTGAGTGTGGGCAGAATGAACTCTCCGCTGCTCTTCGCTAGCGTATGCGTTAGCTGTCACACACATTCTTCGGAGACGGACGTTTGCTTATCTAATGTAAAGAATACGAAGATGAGCAAAATTTTGCTTCTAATTATTCGATGACTTTTTTGAAAATATTTCAGTAGTTGTGCAAAACTACAACGAACTTTGTTCCACTAAGTACCAGTGTCTCACGGAGCAACAAATCCGCAGATATCGTCGTAAACAGCTTTGTTCTCAAATGAATAACTCTGCAAAAACACAACAAAAGTGATGAATCACGTTATTTCCGATTCAGGGAAAATTTTCGGAAAGTTAGCAAAAAATTTGCGCAGCATGAAAGGAAAAACCGTCATCGTAAATTTTAGGTATGGCCCATTCTGTACAACTTTTAAGCGTTAACTATTCGAATTTTCCGTCAGTGCCCACGTATCTGAAAGTCTCAAAGAACGTCTCGTAAATCAAACAGTATTTATCAAAGAACATCTGTATAAGTCGTAAACAGTTCCCCTTCACCTTCTCTTATGCCAAAGTTAATCTCAGGGGCTACTGTACGGATTAGTAGTAGCTTTATTCATCCGTAAATCTCGTTTCACAAGGATTTAGGACATGTCGAAGTACTTACAAGTTAATACAAATTTAAAATATGCTAATTCATATACACATACTAACTTCTACTTAGAGACAGTCATTATAATTACTCCTGATATACAATCATTTTAAAAAAAAGCTTCATAAATAATGTAATGCCACACTGTTCACTTATATCTCACTATAAGTTACTGCACACACTATACACACATTGTTTCATAACACTTCAGTCACTAAACACACAAACACAAGCACACACACACACACACACACACACACACACACACACACACACACACACACACACACACACACACACACAAACACAAACACAAGCACACACACACACACACACACACTGGTGATCTCTGGGCCATCTTCTGTACCGCAACTTCCCATTTGTATCCTGAAAAACTGAGTCAGCCACACTCTATAATGAGTGAGATGTTGAGATCAGAAAGAGGAAGAGATGTTAGTATTGTGCTATGCACAGCTTGGGGGTAAGTATTTCTAGAAAATGAAAAAAGAAGGAAATAACATACTGTGAAGGTGTTATGTGGAAAGCTGGACGTTTTACAATCATTATTGTTATTTATTTGTATAACATTTTTTTTACCAAACCCCTACTCTGTTATATCTAAGTAACCCGTCAATGTATAAAATGTATTGCATGACAGGTACTTTCTAGCTGCCTTTTTCAATAAGTGTATTTTTACAATTTCTTTACTCTCTTTTGGTAATTTATTGTACAGTTGTATTCCTTGGTAGAAAATGCTGTTTTGAGTTTTATGTTTATTTTCCTTGCTAAATGTGAGTTTGACTCTTGTTCCATTGTAATGGACGAAGCTGTTTGTACAGTAATTACCAATGTTATTTTTTACGTGTGCAACTGACTGTTAAATGTATTCACAAGGAGCAGTTAAAATCCCCAGTGATTTGAACAGATCTTTACAATGAGCTCAGCTACAATTTTTGGTTATTATTCTTATGGCTCTTTTTGGAGTTTGAAAATTGTGTTCATATTTTGTGCATTTGTTCCCCAAAAAAATATGCCGTAGACAAGAACTGAGTGTACATATGAATAGTATGTAACTAAGAGACACTGAATGTTGCATACTGATGATAGGATTCTAAAGGCATAACATGCTGATAACATGCTGTTTGAAAGTTCCTTTGTGTGTTTACACCACTTCAACTGAGAATCAATATTCGTTCCTAGAAATTTTGCATTTGTTACACTCTCTATAGAGGTGCCATCTACATTTAAGTTAACATTGTCATTTTTCCTCTTCATACCGAAATTCATGGCATTAGTTTTCTTTATGTTCAGTGTCACTTTATTACTTATTGACCAATCATAAACTTGCTTTCTCTGCAAGAAGTTATCTTGTTTTCTCTGTGACTATAATATTGCAGTCATCAGCGAAGAGAATTTTTCACCATGAGTAACACTACTGGGAAAGCCATTGATGTATATCAGGAATAGTATTGGTCCTAATATTCTACCTTGTGGAAACCTATATTACTGTATTTTGGTTATGATAGGTGTCTTACCAAATGCATGGATCTATTTGAAGTATGTGTTATCTCCACTCTTTGCACCCTATCTGGTAGGTATGATCGAAACCAGTCATTAGCTACCCCTCTTATTCCTGATGCTTCTAATTTATGTAATAGAATCTTGTGGTCGAATGTATCAAAGGCTTTAGAAAGATACAAAATATGCCTGTGACACACTCATATTTATCAAGAGCACCAAGTACAACTTTTGTGAATTCTACTATGGCTGACTACGTATTTTTGCCTCTTCGTAAACCAAACTGTGATTCGCTTAAAAGATTGTATTTATTCAGGTAATCCATTAATCTGTCTTTCATAACTGCTTCTAATATTTTTGAGAATGGTCACAGCAGCGAAATGGACCGGTAATTTTCTATGTCTTCTACACTACCTTTCTTAAGCAAAGGTACAACTCTTGCCTGTTTTAACTGCTATGGAAATGTCCCTGATGTGAGGGATTCGTTTAGTATATTTGTTAAGGGGCCTTGTATAATGTCTATGAATTGTTTCAGTACACACATTGGTACTTCATTTAAACCTACCGAGCCGGCCACGGTGGTCTAGCGGTTAAGGCGCTCAGTCCGGAACCGCGCGACTGCTACGGTCGCAGGTTCGAATCCTGCCTCGGGCATGGATGTGTGTGATGTCCTTAGGTTAGTTAGGTTTAAGTAGTTCTAAGTTCTAGGGGACTGATGACCACAGATGTTAAGTCCCATAGTGCTCAGAGCCATTTGAAACATTTTTAAACCTACCGACTTTTTATTTTTTAGTTTTTGAACAGTTTTATTGACTTCATTCTCTGTGGCTGGAAGTAACACCATTATGTTTAGTGCAACATTATTTACAGGAGTCATATTTGTTTTGGTGATAACGGTGTTCGCTAATAGGTAGACTGATTCACCAGGGACGTTTGCGTGTATAATTTATTATTATAATAACGATTCGCGTAATATATGTATTCTTAGCTGCTCCATATTTAATTTGATTCTGAAATGATATCTCGCAGCAATGGAGCTTTGAGCTAATCAGCTGCAGAGAAGACTGTGAATGGCGGGGAAAGCTGTAAAGTAGATAACCGCCTCAAATCTAGAGAGCAGCAAAGCTCGATCAGAATCTATAGATATAAAAAATTACCCTATCTCGTCGCATTTTCTTCTGTTTGCAAGTGAATTACTGTGAGGATTTTGATACGGTTTTCACTACTAGATGGATTGTGTGTCAAGGTAGGTTTGTGTATGTAATTTGTTACCGGTGCGGCAGACAAATTGCCAGGCTGTAGATATAAGGCGGCGCAAGAGATGTGTTACGGTTTGTTTCGTACATAATTTATGAGTCGGACTAAACATCCTGCAGAGTTTCTCAACAGCAGCACCAGTAGAGCATGGAGAAACAAATTAGTTACGAAAATAGGCGTAATTCACGATACTTATCTCCGGGAGACTAGTGTTTACAACATGGCCGACAATGGACGACTAACAACGGAACAACGATAGGTAGTTGCGTTACTTTTTTTTTACGGAAAGTCCTGCTGCGGCTCAGAGGCGATTTCAACTACAGTTTAACACACGGTGGGCCACTTGCAAGAGAACCATTAACAGGCTGGAAGGAAGGGAAAGGACTTTGTAGGAAGCTTGTTTGTTCGCCGGAGAGTACTGAAGTGGTATGAGTTGCTCTACACAGAAGCCTTGGTAAATCTCGCTGGGCAGAACAGGTAATTAGGATTGTGGAAAGGGCCAAATAAGGTTGGGGACCGTTTCACTTTCTAATTGTAACTTATTGCAATTTAATAATACTTTTAAAACCAAAGCGGCACATAACCGGGCCTTTATCGAATGCTACTCTTTCACGGCTGAAGGCCTCCAAACAAGAAATCTTAACAGAGCAACAAGATAAAAATCCAATTAAGACCAATAAAATAATTGAAAAAGACATCACAGCAAAGTAGATAGAACAAACATATGCAAGGAGCAATACCAAAGGCTGAATGCCACAATTAACTTTCGAAATTTTAGAATATATTACCATAGACTTTTGAAGGCAGAAGGCCAGAATGTTTAAAAACAAGAAATCTTAAAAACCAACAAGATAAAAATGCAGTTAAAAGGCAAATACAATAAATAAATAACAACATATCACCGCTAAGTGGAAAGCCTCAAGGCAAAGCAGATAGAACAAATATCTGCAAGGTGCAATACCAATGGCTGAAGGCGACAATTAAGTTTCAAAATTTTAAAATATATTACCATAATCTTTTAATGGCAGAAAGCCACAATGTTTAAGCTTGAAAAATAAATTAAAGAATTAATTTTGCAAAATTTTTAAGAAAACAAGGAAAAAATAACCATAAGCCTTAAATTTTAAGCAGCTAAAAACAGATAATTAAACACCGGTGGCACTCAGAAGCCTCCAGGGAGGTCGGTCTGCCCTCGTTCAATTAGGCGAGACAGGAGGTGAGCCTAACAACATTTGATCCGTTGGAACCCAACCAGGGGACAGCCACCGACCGACCGACAAAACGACTTGCTTGCCACCAATCAGTACATGAGAACTCAAACTGAAGAGGTTACAAACGTGATAATCCACAATGGAGTACGTATTAGCTGTCAAAATTACACACCATGTTGGACAGTGACAACAAGTGAGGAAATGACGCTGCCTGCAATTACGTTAGTGGCCAGGCAGGTAACCGGAATACTATCGGCCAATAGGCAGAAAAATTCCGCTGGTATACTTTAATTTGAAACACGCTAATATACACTGTTGGCCACCGTAAATGCAACACCCTGAAGGAAGCATCCTAATCAAGTGAAATTTACACCATGGGTTTGCAGCGATGAGATATGCAACTGATTAGAATTTCAGCGCAGACGCACATCACGCGCGCCTGTGGCGCCACCTCATAGCGCCATTTAAGGCTTGGCGATTTCGACGAGTGTACGTTTGGTACGTGTATTTACCTTGTGGTTGTTTCACAAGACGATCAGTTATGCCTCGTAGACAACAGCGAACTTCGTTTGATCAAGTATCCGAGTTCGACAGAGGAAGGGTAGTGGCTTACCGAGATTGTGGATTATCATACAGAGAAATCGCTAGTCGTGTTGGACGAAACCAAACAACTGTAATGCGGATATGTGACCGTTGGATGCAGGAGGGTACGACGGACCGACTTGGTCGATCGCATTCACCTCGGTGCACCACTGCACGTGCTGATACGCAAATTGTGCGCATGGCAGTGACGGATCGCTCAGTGACATCCCGAACCATAGCACAGCACATTGCGTCTGTAACGCATCATCCAGTGTCTGCGCGTACCATTCGACGCCATTTACAGCAGAGTGGTCTGTCCGCAAGACGTCCATTGCTTCGTCTACCATTGACGCAGAACCACAGACGTCTCCGTCACCAATGGTGTGATGACAGACGGATGTGGACGGCAGAATGGAATGACGTTGTCTTTGCTGACGAGGCACGCTTCTGTCTGCAGCACCACGATGGTCGGATTCGAGTGTGGAGACACCGTGGAGAGAGGATGCTGGACAGCTGCATTATGCACCGCCACACTGGTCTTGCACCGGGTATTATGGTATGGGGCGGTATTGGATAGTACTCTCGCACGCCTCTAGAACGCATTGCCGGTACTTTAAATAGCCGGCGCTACATATCCGAAGTCCTGGAGTCAGTTGTCCTTCCTTACCTTCAGGGCTCGGCCCCAGCCATATTTCAACAGGATAATGCGCGACCACGCATTGTCCAAAGGTTCTTCGTCAATAACCAGATTGAAGTGCTTCCCTGGCCGGCTCGCTCTCCGGATCTTTCGCCGATAGAAAACATGTGGTCCATGGATGCTCAACGAGTGACCCAGATTACATCCCCAGCTGCCACACCAGATCTTTGGCAACATGTGGAAGCTGCTTGGGCTGCTGTACCCCAGGAACACATCCAACGTCTGTTTGACTCAATGCCGAGACGTGTGGCAGCAGTGATCTCCAACAATGGCGGCTACTCTGGCTACTGATTCTGGCAGGAACCACATGTCACAGACGTCTGTAAACGTAATCATTTGATACTTGGTCAACATGTTACCTACAAAATAAATTTTGTTGTGCTACCTCTTGTCTTTATTGGTGTTGCATTTACGGTGGCCAGCAGTGTAGTTAACTTCACCCAAAAGAACACTGCCTGACTTTACGTCAGTGCCCAGGGCAGGTAACCAGAATACTAATGCCCACAAAGGCAGAAAATTCCACCGGTGCACTCGAATTGTAGTAAACCAAAATAGTTAATTACACCGCATGACGGCTGAATTTCAGCAGTAGAAATACTCGGTGCTGCTCACAAGAAAACCTCCCTAACAGCAAACCACCGAAACGAACCACCGCAACATGAAAGGACGTGGTTTGGGTAGTTGAAACCATTGCTCAACTTTGATGTCCTGGGTCGGTGAACCACACACGCTCCGACACTGCCCAGCCGACTGCACCGCGCGGAGATAACTTCACTCGTCCGCAATAGCCGACCGACTGCCGCCAGACCCCCTAGCCGGAAACTATATACACCGACCCAAAATGGTACACGTCGCAAATAAGATACACATCATTGCTGCCACACGTAGAAGGAAGAAGAACCACGACACCTCTAAAAAGGGCCATCATAGAAGTTGGAAAGGGAAACATACGTACAAAGAAGGTAACTGCAAAAAAACCATGGGCAACAGAAGAAATACTTCAGCTGACTGATGAAAGGAGGAAGTACAAAAACGTTCAGTGAAACTCAGAAATACAGAAATACAGGTCGCTGAGGAATGAAATAAATAGCTAGTGCAAGGAAGCTACGACGAAATGGCTGCAGGAAAAATGTGAACTCATCGAGAAACAAATGATTGTTGGAAAGATAGACTGAGCATACAGGAAAGTGTAAACAACCTACGGTGGCATTAGAAGCGGGGGTGATAACACTAAGAGTGCAACGGGCATTCACTGTTGAATGCACAGGGGAGAACGGATAGGTGGGAAAAATAAATAGAAAGCCTCTCTGAGGGGGAAGATTTGTCTTATGTGATAGAAGAAGAAACAGGAGACGATTTAGAAGAGATAGGGTATCCAGTATTAGATTGTAAAAGAGCTTTGGTGGCTTAAGATTAAATAAGGCAGAACAGATAGATAACATTCCACCAGAATTTCTAAAATCATTGGGGGAAAACGACTATTCATGTTGGCAACATACCATCTGACTTTCGGAAAAGCATCATCCACATAATTCCGAAGACGGCAAGAGCTGACAAGCGCGAGAATTATCGCACAATCAGCTCATGCATCCAAGTTGCCTATAAGAATAATATAGAGAAGAATGGAACAGAAAACTGATGATGCGATAGATGACGATCAGTTTGGCTTTAGGAAAAGTAAAGGCACGAGACAGGCAATTCTGACAACGAAGAAAGAAGAGCTCGTATTGAAAAGGGTGTAAGACGAGGATGTAGCCTTTCGCCCCCTACTGTTCCATCCTTACATGGAGGAAGCAACGATGGAAATAAAAGAAAGGTTCAGGAGTGGAATTAAAATTCAAGGTGAAAGGATATCAATGATACGATTCGCTGATGACATTGCTATCTAGACTGAAAGTGAAGAAGAATTACATGATCTCCTGACGAAGACATCAAAAGCAGACTAGCAATTTCAAAAAGGACATTCCTGGCCAACAGAAGTCTACTAATATCAAATATCGGCCTTAATTTGAAGAAGAAATTTCTGAGAATGTATGTCTGGAGTACAACATTGTATGATAGTGAAACATGGAGGACTGTGGGAAAACTGGAACAGAAGAGAATCGAAGCATTTGAGATGTGGTGCTACAGACGAGTGTTGAAAATTTGGTGACCTGATAAGGAATGAGGAGGTTCTGCGCAGAATCGGAAAGGAACTCGAGGTAAGCACTGATAAGGAGAAGGGACAGAATAATTGGACATCTGTTAAGACATGAGGGAATGACCTCCATGGCACTAGAGGAAGATATAGAGGACAAGAACTGTAGAGGAATACAGAGATTGGAATACATCCAGCAAGTAACTGAGGACAACCTTGCAAGTGTTACTCTGAGAGTCAGAAGAATGATGTAAAACTAAAAAAGCAAGGAAGGATGTTTCGTAGGATTCTACGCACCGTGCTCACGGGTATGTCTAATGTTCGGGCAATTCTCCGTGCACTACACGTTTTCACACCACCACTCGTCTTCTCCTGCATTGCTGTGGCCCATGCTTCCACTGACGTCAAATCAGCTCGTTTCCTCCCTCTACCAGATTGCACACCAAAAGAACCCGTCTTTCCGAATTTCCGAGTAATTTTCTCCAGACCCACGTCAGTCATCGAACCAACGCCTTTTTTCAAACCTTTCCGTGTCCGGAACTGCTGCAGAGCGACGTGTGCACAGTCGTCATTCTTGTGATACAGCTTTACAAGCAGAGCGAGATCCTCCATTGATATAGTCGTGACGAACGTCGCAGACGCGAAAGAAGAAAAAGCCGTGTACTCGACGTGTTTATATCAACTTCAATGGGTCGTGCCTATGACAGGTGTTTTCATTTACGTATTCTGACACATACAGGGTCATCTATTTCTCAAATTTCACACTATTGTTTTTCTTCTGCCATACGTTTTCCCCCTTCCCCAATAATATTCCACTGCAATTTATCGGTATTATGACTGGTGGTGTTATTTGTATAGCGTTTTCAAAGCTCAACTTCAATTTTGATCGCCGGCCGGTGTGACCAAGCGGTTCTAGGCGCTACAGTCTGGAACCGCGCGGCCGCTACGGTCGCAGGTTCAACTCCTGAATCGGGCATGGATGTGTGTGATGTCCTTAGGTTAGTTAGGTTTAAGTAGTTCTAAGTTCTAGGGGACTGATGACCTCAGAAGTTAAGTCCCATAGTGCTCAGAGCCATTTGAACCATTTTCAGTTTTGATCACCTTACACAATGTAAATATATCGTTAATGCTCTACATGAGGCAGCCAAAGAAGCACTGGGCGAAGAAATTCTGTAAGTATGAGAAAAACAATCTTTGTACTATCTTGATACAGAAATAGAGAAAGCGGTACAAATAAAGAAAATGGCTAAATACACGAAGTATCCCGGACAAGATAGACTTAGCAGCACAAAAAGCAAAAATCTGGAAAATGGTGACAAGCAAAATATAAGAATTGGAAAAATACATGTAGTAAAGTGGGTAATGTAATTAGAGGTAGGAGAAACTCAGAGACATGAAAAATGTTGAACTGAGAAAAATTCTAAAGAAACTCAACAAATTAATTTCATTAGTATCCGAACCTGGAAAAAATACTTCAAAGAATTATTGACTGAAGACAGAGAAGAATTTTTGGGTACAATTAATAATGATACAGAAGAAACAGGAAATGATGACAGCATGTCACTTGCAGCAGCAAAAAAAATCAATTGAAATTTTAAAAAGAGGAAGTGCAACTGAAATTAGAGGAGTAGCAACTGAACTGGTGAAATATGGTACAGATAAATTGCAGGAACTTTAGGGATCCTTTTTGAAAAACTCTTCAATGACGAGGTAATACCAGAAGACTGGACAGTAGGATTTATTTCAACAATCCAAAACAAATGGAAGAAAAGGTTAGTGCGAGAACTACAGAGGAATAACTGTAACTAATGTATTTAGCAGATTTTATGGATGGATTATCAAACATTTTTTGGAGACATAATTTAGGGAAATGGAGATCGAGGATCAGGCTGGCTTCAGAGGAGGGAGATAAACTGTATGTAATACATTCTGCTTGCGACAAATAATTGAAAAGAAAACAGTTAAAAATCAGCCCTTCCACTTAGTATTTTTAGACATAGAAAAACCGTGTGATTTGTAACTTCAATGTTATTTCCATGATATCTAAAGCAATCTGAACCTTTAAGAAAACTCTGTAGCAAGAATAAAAGTACAAAATTACATCTCATTTGGATTCAAAATTAGAAAAGGATTACATCATGGATGCAGTAAGTCACCAACACTTTACAAAATATAACAGAAAAAGCATTGGAAAACTGGAAAACAAAATGTAAAAACATGGGAATCCACATAAATAATATTACGATATCTTCATTACAATTTGTTGATGACCAACTAATTCTGGTACAAGACGAAGAAGACATAGAGTGAATTACAAGTAAATTAATAGAGAACTACAAAAAATTGGGACTTCAGGTCAGCAGGAGTAAAACAAGATATATGGTAATAGGAGACACAAATCAAGATTTGACACTCGGGATGGGAACTGTTAAACACACTGAAGAGTAGAAACATCTAGTAGTCAATATCACACAAGATGGAAAACAAGACAAGAAAATTAATTCTAAAATTGATGCTGGACGTTTACTTTTGGAACAGTAAATGGTATTTTATGAACCAACAGATTAAAAAGGAAACAATAAGAAAAATCTTCAACACAGTTATCAGAAGTATTATGACATATCGATCAAGAGTATTGACAGTTAAATCGCAAATAGTAAAAAGGTTGATGGCAACGGACGCCGACTTTCGGAGGAGGCCTGCACGGATATCTTGGCGAGAAAGAATCAGAAATGAAGTCATTAGGAAGAAAATGGACGTTACAAATTCAGTTCCAGATTTTATAGAAGAAAAACAGTTGTTATGGTATGGACATACAGAAAGGATCTCAAAAGAGAGAGTGCCACAGAGAATTGTGGAATTGGAACCACCGGCAAAAAAGAAAAGAGGGAGACCGCCGACCAAATAGATTCAAGGAATTCTGACATCTATCAAAAGAAGAAATATTGAAAATAATTTGTTGACAGATAGACAAAAATGGAGGATGAAAATCAGATTTGACGTGTAATCTTGTGGGTACCTGAAACTGGATGGTAATAGTTATAATAATGAACTCATTATTATGATACAAAATAATTACAGTAACGATAACATGCACATAAAATGAACAAAATTTCTTCACACAATGCACAAGATGGACAACAAAATATACAACAAATAATTTCATCAGGAAATGAAATCGTGGCAGGCGACCTCCTGAACACTCTGATTTGTATCAGGCATATTTCAGTATATTGGGAAACACTGGCGAAAAGAACTGATTATGTACCAGCGGCTACAGATTGCTTACATTGTTTCTGAAGTGGAGAATGACATCATAAAGCAGAACTGTATCTGAAAAACTCCCCCTGAAGATCCCCCAGCATGGAACGCCGTGTAAGTCCAATAAATGTACCAATCCCGCAAACGTTTTGGCATCACGAAATGTACAGGTAAGTTCCTCGTCATCTGGTACGATGCTCCAAACAGTTCTTTCACACTGACCACCTCAAGAATCTAACAGTAATACAGATTTTTCTCCTGAAATGGAAACAAAAGTCTTTTACAAACATTTTGGTTTGATGAGACATTAGTTTACGATATATGTCTGTGCAGTCACAAGAACAATTGGGTATTCAAAAATATATTCAATTCTCGGTCGGAACTCTCAAATAGTTTTAAAAAAGCTATGAAAAGAGGGGAGACGATACGAAAAAACCATTTTGAGTATTGTACCTGGGGACAAGGAACAGGCTTTGAATTTATACAATGTTCGATATTTGAAGAACTTCGTGAGAAATTTTTCAGATCTACTTCTGCTATATTGTCACTGTCCATTGGAGAAACAGTATAATCAACCTGCTGTCACTAATACATAATCAATTCCTTTCGCTAAAGTTTTACAATGTATTGAAATATGCCTGGATCAAACCATGGTATTTAGAAGATCACCCGCCACAGTTTGATTTCTTTCTAAATTTTGTTTTGTATGGAGTTGACCGTCATATGTAGTATGTGCAGATATTTCGTTTATTTTGAGTGGAATGTGCAAAAATGTTACATTTCAAGCATTTCGTAACAGATTATAATTATTGAAATTATTTTGTATCACAATAATTAATTAATCATTATCTTCAGTTAACAATATACAGGCATGTGAAATGGTAAACTAAAATAAACGTGAATGTAAAATATAAGGTAACAATTTAAAACACAAAAGAAAGATAATAAAAATAAATAATTTGAGTAATAATAATGGTTTATTTACTTTAATTAGGTACTCTGACTCTAAATTGTGAATAGCTTATCTTTCAAAAATGATATTTCAGAAACCTGTCTTATTACATATGGATGTATGCGGCGTGAAAGCTTCTTCAATTTACGTTGTTACAAAAGTTTTTATTTTTCAGAATTAATTACTGGTGGTGGAATATTTTGCAAAATTTTAGATAATTACAGAAGCTTATTAAGCGATTTTAAGAACGTTAAGTACAATTCAGCTCTTATGTAAAACAATTTTTTTGGTATATTACTAAGACATTCCCTCTGAACTTAATATGACAGTTTACCTCTGGGGGTTGAATTTTATCCCTTAGAGTGAAATTGGTCAAAAACGAAATAATCTGTTTTGCATTATTTTACCCCTCTACATACCCGCCAATTTCCATCAAGATCGTTTACTATTACTTACACCTGGGAATGTTCCCATGTGAGCAGTGCTGCTGCATGTCAGTAGTAGTCATTGCGTGCCATGACGGTGCTGTCGCTGCTGAAAGATTGGATATTCTTCGTGTTTTACCTTCCCTCTTAATACATATCAATAAAACGACTATCGCACTAGACTAATTTTGGACCGCTCTACTGAACGGACTCGTGAAATTTCGCTTTAAAATCCTGATCTTTGTAACGCGTAACAAAACTGACGCCTTCCGTTGATACTGGGCGTCGTACGAAAGACACCATGAGCGGTATTTGTCTGGGTTGACTCCATCCATCTACACAATGCGAATCGAAATATCTGCTGAAGCTCCAGAGAAAGTGTGCCCGAATACATTCAGGGTGTTACAAAAAGGTACGGCCAAACTTTCAGGAAACATTCCTCACACACAAATAAAGAAAAGATGTTATGTGGACACGTTAGAGCTCATTTTAGTTTCGTCAGTATGTACAGTACTTCCTCGATTCACCGCCAGTTGGCCCAATTGTAGGAAGGTAATGTTGACTTCGTTGCTTGTGTTCACATGCGACTCATTGCTCTACAGTACTAGCATCAAGCACATCAGCACGTAACATCAACAGGTTAGTGTTCATCACGAACGTGGTTTTGCAGTCAGTGCAATGTTTACAAATGCGGAGTTGGCAGATGCCCATTTGATGTATGGATTAGTACGGGGCAATAGCAGCGGCGCGGTACGTTCGTATCGAGACAGATTTCCAGAACGAAGGTGTCCCGACAGGAAGACGTTCGAAGCAATTGATCGGCGTCTTAGGGAGCACGGAACATTCCAGCCTATGACTCGCGACTGGGGAAGACCTAGAACGACGAGAACACCTGCAATGGACGAGGCAATTCTTCGTGCAGTTGCCGGCCGCGGTGGTCTAGCGGTTCTGGCGCTGCAGTCCGGAACCGCAGGACTGCTACGGTCGCAGGTTCGAATCCTGCCTCGGGCATGGGTGTGTGTGATGTCCTTAGGTTAGTTAGGTTTAAGTAGTTCTAAGTTCTAGGGGACTTATGACCTAAGATGTTGAGTCCCATAGTGCTCAGAGCCGCCCCTTTCTTCGTGCAGTTGACGATAACCCTAATGTCAGCGTAAGAGAAGTTGCTGCTGTACAAGGTGACGTTGACCACGTCACTGTATGGAGAGTGCTACGGGAGAACCAGTTGTTTCCGTACCATGTACAGCTTGTGCAGGCACTATCAGCAGCTGATTGGCCTCCCGGGTACACTTCTGCGAATGGTTCATCCAACAATGTGTCAATCCTTATTTCAGTGCTAATGTTATCTTTACGGATGAGGCTTCATTCCAACGTGATCAAATTGTAAATTTTCACAATCAACATGTGTGGGCTGACGAGAATCCGCACGCAATTGTGCAATCACGTCATCAACACAGATTTTCTGTGAACGTTTGGGCAGGCATTGTTGGTGATGTCTTGATTGGGCCCCATGTTCTTCCACCTACGGTCAATGGAGCACGTTTTCATGATTTCATACGGGATACTCTACCTGTGCTGCTAGGACATGTGCCTTTACAAATGCGACACAACATGTGGTTCATGCACGATGGAGATCCTGCACATTCCAGTCGAAGTGTTCGTACGCTTCTCAACAACAGATTCGGTGACCGATGGATTGGTAGAGGCGGACCAATTCCATGGCCTCCACGATCTCCTGACCTCAACCCTCTTGACTTTCATTTATGGGGGCATTTGAAAGCTCTTGTCTACGCAACCCCGGTACCAAATGTAGAGACTCTTCGTGCTCGTATCGTGGACGGCTGTGATACAATACGCCATTCTCCAGGGCTGCATCAGCGCATCAGGGATTCCATGCGATGGAGGGTGGATGCATGTATCCTCGCTAATGGAGGACATTTTGAACATTTTCATTTTGAACATTTCCTGTAAGAAAGTGTTTTAAGTCACGCTGGTACGTTCTATTGCAGTGTGTTTCCATTCCATGATTAATATGATTTGAAGAGAAGTATTTTCTTTCTTTGTGTGTGAGGATTGTTTCCTGAAAGTTTGGCCGTACCTTTTTGTAACACCCTGTATATGGGATGAACCAGAAAGACCAGAACTCCACTGAAAAAATTTCGGAGGTTGTTCAGGGATGTTTTCCGCTGTATTTTGATAGGTGAGAGCCCTGGTCTTCATTAGCTTGTTAAAGAGTACCAATAGTGCAAAGTAAAGAGTCATGGCTGGCATGTACAAACACTGTGAAACGATTGCGCATTGTGTATCTGGAGAGCAGAAGCACATTCAACATGCAAATACTATAGTGTTTTGGAATTTATTGTGGCACTATCAATTGTAGTAACACTCAAAAACTATAAAAATACCACTCTCCGTATTTACAAACTACGCTAAGAAGTAAATTAAAAACGTCATGATTGAAAAACGCTCATTTGAGGATGATTAGTTGTACTTTCAGGCATCCATTCACATAGTAGCGTCTTCTGGACTTCGGATTTTAATGAGACTAGCAAAATTCCAACCACCATTCCATTATGTTACAACTGTATGAATGTCTGTATGTTTCCCGCTTCGAGATAAGCACATCAGACAACAAATTTTACATTATTTAGTATTGTACTTTAACTTTACAAAAAACCATACATTACGGTATATTTGCGGTTACCTATCAGACTCAGTAAGGAAATCACTAGCTCTTTTTGCAAGTATTTAATATGCCAACATGTTAACTGCCAAGACAGTATTTATTACCAGGTCGTCATAAAGTTGATGATAGCCAACGTTAGAGTACTTCGTGTGGGTATAAACTAAGATATAATAATAATATTCTATGGATAGCGTACAATATTTTGTGGTATAATGTGCAGGTCTTTTTTCATAAATTAGTCTATTTGCGCTTCCCAGAAGCAAGGACTTGATTATAAATAGGAGAAAGGCCGACCTTCTGCGGAAAGATACGAAGTATCTGTACGGGAGTATCAAGATTTGTGCTCTCTATTTCGGCGCATGCCAGTTCATGAACGCAGACAACAAGAAACTGGTGTGGAATGGAGCGCCAAAACTGTTTACTGTTCCGAACCAATCCCAGGCTGTATCACTCAGTCGTAAATTTCCCAGCAGATGCCGTGTGCCAGAGGAAGCAAAAAGCATCATGCTCCGTGAACGCCTCTGCTGGAGGTAAATCGACAGCAGCAGTGAGCACCCAGCATACATACTGCAGTAGAGAACGTGCAGTAGTCAATTAAGATGTTCCACTCGTTTCCTTCTAGGAGGACATAGTTAAATTAAATGAAATGATTTACCATCTAATGAAAAAATTGAAATATACACCTATTGAGATTATTCGTTTGTCTCGAACGTGCAGACGCTGTACAAAGTACATGTACCACCAACGGACTGCAAGAAGAAAGTTGAATGGAAAGAGTGTGGCTAAAGACGCGGAGATGCTTAACTCTTAGGCTGTCACTCTCTTACAAGAAAACTTAACATCTTGTTTTGAGCCGAGTTAAATTACCTGTTAAGAGGAATAGTGTGCTCCGGTTTGATGATAAAATGTAGGTATTGCTCTAAATGTTTCATATTGCAGTACACATACATATAAATATTTAACAGGCTATTTCTGTCTTTCATCATTTAGTACTCCACAAAACTGTGTGGGAGGAATCAAAATAAAGTACTGATATAATGAAAATATTTTTCGTTTGGTGAAAGAGAAGATGAAGCAAGTTTCTCAAAGTGAAAAAATTGTAACTCTTTTTATGGGCTAACAGACATTAATGTTCAATTTATCATATCATGTTTCACCGAATGTTATCAGTAGATCTGAAGAATATAGTGACAAACAAACCCCAAAAGTAGCCAACACTGTTCTAGTAGTAATGATAAATTGTTTATTTTCAAAAATTAAGCAGCTATTACTGTTTTCTATATTGTATGTTTGCTGCACTGAGCAAAACACTTTCACAGTAGTGCCGAAGTTAAGAGATGTTCTGATTATTGTTAAAAGCTGTATAAATGACCAAGGGTCACATTTAATTAAACAGTGATAATTTCTGGGTATGTGTGAAAAGAGACACAATTTGTGACTTACGAGGAGGAAAATATTTATTTCTTCTATGACTCTCCACGTCTCTTGAATAGTGTCAAATTAATTTGTTTAAGTACAATATTTTGGATAAAATGGAAAGGGGCAGATCTGGTAAACCTTCCTGGAAAGATATAGTGCTGTTGTTTGAGAGTGGTGGCAAATTCAGATTAGCCTCTATATTGTATAAGACACCTGTTAGGTTGCCACCGTTCTCGAGACTGAAAATTAGCACTGCTGCTTGTGTGGTTAGTCACTCAGTAGCAGCTTCTGTTCAGGTACTCATATCTTGTGGTCTTATACCTGTGACCACTTATGGCACTGCAGATTTTTACAAACAAATCAGTTCTTTGATATTTTTGACTGTTTCAGTTTAAGAAGTAAAGTAACTCTGAAAAACTGTATCACTAGTAATTCTGAGCTTTGGACAGTCTTGTTGTTGTTGTGGTCCTCAGTCCAGAGACTGGTTTCATGCAGCTCTCCATGCTACTCTATTCTGTGGAAGCTTCTTCATCTCCCAGTACCTACGGCAACCTATATTCTTCTGAACCTGCTTGGTCTCCCTCTACGATTTTTACCCTCCACGCTGCCGTCCAGTACTAAGCTGGTGATCTCTTGATGCCTCAGAACATGTCCTACCAACCAATCCCTTCTTCTAGTCAAGTGGTGCCACAAACTCCTGTTCTCCCCAATTCTATTTGGTACGTCCTCATTAGTTACATGATCTACCCATCTGATCTTCAGCATTCTTCTGTAGCACCACATTTCGAAAGCTTATGTTATCTTCTTGTACAGACAATTTATTATCCATGTTTCACTTCCATACATGGCTACACTCCATACAAATACTTTCAGAAACGACTTCCTGACAAATCTATATTCGATGTTCACAAATTTCTCTTCTTCAGAAAAGCTTTCCTTGCCATTGCCAGTCTACATTTTATATCCTCTCTACTCCGACCATCATCAGTTATTTTTCTCCCCAAATAGCAGAACTTATCTTCTACTTTAAGTGTCTCATTTCCTAATCTAATTCCCTCTGCATCACCTGACTTAATTCGACTACATTCCATTATCCTCGTTTTGTTTTTGTTAATGTTCATCTTATATCCTCCTTTCAACACACTGTCCATTCTGTTCAACTGCTCTTCCAGGTCCTTTGCTGTGTCTGACTGAATTACAATGTCATCGGCGAACCTCAAAGTTTTTGTTTCTTCTCCACCGATTTTAATTCCTACTCCGAATTTTCCTTTTGTCTCCTTTATTGCTTGCTCAATATACAGATTGAATAACATGTTATTGAGTTGGAAGAGGCCTTACCCACACCATTTGATACAATTGAAATTGCACCCACCTCTTCATGTGAAATTAGGAAGATAATAAACTCTCTCAAGAATAAAAGCTCACATGGGATTGATGGCATTTCCAGCAGGATAATAAAAGCTTGTTCCCAAGAAATAAGTGGGATTCTTAGCCACATATGTAATAGCTCTTTGAAGCAGGGTATCTTCCCAGACAGCCTGAAGTATGCCATTATTATACCACTGCATAAAAAAGGGGATACGTCTGATGTCAACAACTACCACCCAATCTCTCTTCTGACTGCCTTATCCAAAATTTTTGAAAAAGTAATGTATTGTAGAGTAGCTTCACACTTTTGTAAAAATAAAGTTTTAACAAAATGTCAGTTTGGTTTCCAGAAGGGTTTTTCAACGGGAAATGCTATATATACTTTCACTAATGAAATATTAAATGCTCTGAGTAACCGGAAGTCACCCGTTGGGATTTTTTGTGATCTATCAAAGGCTTTTGATTGTGTAAATCATGGAATACTTCTAGATAAGATCAAGTTCTGTGGTAGGAATGGGACAGTGTTCAAATGGTTTAAATCATACCTAACCGGAAGATTGCAGAAAGTTGAAATAAACAGTTCACATAATATACAAAAAAACTGGTGATTTCTCAAACTGGGGAACAATCAAGAATGGGGTGCCGCCAGGTTCGGTCTTGGGTCCTCTGCTGTTCTTAATATATATTAATGACTTGCCATTCTATATTCACGAAGATGCAAGGCTGTTACTTTTTGTCCATGATACAAGTATAGCTATCACACCTGACAAACAAGAATTAATTGGTGAAATTGTAAATGATGTTTTTCAGAAAGTCATTAAGTGGTTCTCTGCAAATGGGCTCTCATTAAACTTTGACAAAACACAGTATATACAGTTCCACACAGTAAATGGAATAACCCCATTAATAAATATAGACTTCGATCAGAAATCGGTAGATAAGGTAGAATATTCAAAATTTCTAGGTGTATGCATTGATGAGGGGTTGAACTGGAAAAATCACACTAAGGATCTGCTGAAACGTTTGAGTTCAGCTACTTATGCTATTAGGGTCATTGCAAATTTTGGCGACATACATCTGAGTAAATTAGCTTACCACTCCTATTTTCATTCTCTGCTTTCGTATGGCATCATATTCTGGGATAGCTCATCATTGAGTAAAAGAGTGTTCATTGCATAAAAGCGTGTAATCAGAATAACTGCTGGAGCTCATCCAAGATCATCCTGCAGACATTTATTTAAAGAGCTAGAAATCTTCACTGTAGCCTCACATTATACAGTATATATTCACTTATGCAGTTTGTTATTAACAATCCGAACGAATTCAAAAGTAATAGCAGTGTACATGGCTACAACACTGGGAGAAAGGATGATCTTCACTACTCAAGGTTAAATCTAACTTTTGCTCAGAAGGGGGTAAATTATGCTGCCACAAAAGTCTTTGGTCACTTACCTAATAGCATCAAAAGTCTGACAGATAGCCATATAGCATTTAAATGGAAATTAAAAGAATTTCTTAATGGCAACTCCTTCTACTTATTAAATGAATTTTTGGATATAGTAAGTGGGTAATTTCCCAACCTCCACAAAAAAATTATTGAGTGTCATGTAATATTTTGTCTAATGTAATATCTTGTATAGACACCTTTTATTAACCTGACACGTTCCACATCATTACGAAGTGTCGTATTCATGATCTATGGAACAAGTACTAATCTAATCTATAAATCTTGGAATGCTTCACGAAAATTTTTAAATAGCATGGTAAGGACTTCACTGGTAGAACCAAACGCAAAACAGGTTTGCAAATGAATGTATCGTCACTGCAGTTAAAGAAGAAAGCAATGTGAGATATGTTTATGGCTTTGTTGCGAGATAAACAGTACCATTTCATGAATGTGAAACATTTTCTGCTATTTTAAGACTGTAATAAACTGTACAGCTACTTTAGGACCTATAAAGATTATAGTAGTTTTGGTACTTTAAACCGTTTGCACTGAAGAGCAATTCAGTTTTTTACTAAGATTTGAAACTTGGTTGTCTACCAACTACGACAGGTATGTGTGAGCTCGTAAACATCATTGTGTCACTACGATTGTAAAGAAGTGTCAGAATTTTATGCAGGCAAGGAAACGAAGTCCAGTAACGATGAACTCTCACAAAACAACAGACAGAACATAAAGTACCTACAGTTCAGGCATTTAGAATGTTAATAGTTATGAGTTATTATTTGGAAGAGAAAGTGAATCTGTTCGCTCAGCCACTTATTGCATTTCCTTATTTGCACTCAGATTTCCTTTTCCAGCGTTTTTATCCTGTTGATTTTAAGGTATGTTTTTTTCTTCTTCAATAATGTACTGCGATAAGCTAATCTTGTGTAAACGCATGTCAGTGGATTGTCAAATATTAAATGTTGTATCAGATTACATAGTATCTGTATCTGTATTTTTTGAGATTATATGGAATGACTATTTAGATGAAGTGAGCGATAAACTTATTTAATGTTCATTGTTACCTTTAATAAATGGCCACAAAAAATTGGTCATATTCATTTACACCGTAAAACATTTCATACCACATGAATCACCTGAATAATGCTTATACATGGATGCATGATATTTCTGTTGTTACTTGTATGTATACAATTTTCAACATACTGCACAGCCAACTCAGCAGGATGATTGGACAAACCAGTTTATGGTAGCAGTATTTCTTAAATTTGCAATTGTCATAGTGTGACATCATACTTTTTGTAATTTCCTTAGTATGCATTTATTTTTACATCATTTATGCATCCATTCTGTGCCTGACTTCTATAGCAAAATGTATAAGGAATTCAAAGGACAGGAGGTCTATCAAGTTTCATTTGAGACTACAAAACGCAACATGACGGTGATTTCAGTAAAACCATTGCGTGTGTCAGTGAGTTATCTTAACGGATTCTCAGTTGAGAGGGTGAAAATATTTGTGTAGAGTGAGTACTATAATATTATAGTGAGAAGGATTTTCAATTTCAGTAGAGAGAAAGAGAAAGAGAGAGACAGAGAAAGAGAGCTATTGAGGGCAGGGGGGGGAGGGAGGGGGCACTCCAGAAACTGTTTTACTACAGTGACTAATTATATAGAAGAAAACCAAGGAACTGTTTTACGTTTGCAAAATGTTTACAGTTAGTATTTTATGTATGTGTTCTTGGATGATCAACTATTATGCCTTGAAGCTGCCCTTTTTTAATTCTTTTCGTTTATTAGTTCACGTATAGTTGCAGGTACGCAGCCCCATTATCGAGCGTTCACAAAGAAGCCAAAATGTCGTAGTTCTAATCACTGACCACAGTCAGACAAAGATTTCGACCTCTAAATTACTGAGAACAAAGACAGAAAACGTACGGCTTTGGACCATTCCTTCCAGGGGAAAAGATTTTATGCTGGTGATGCAGGGGCAGAGTACCGTCCGTCCAGACAGCCGTGCCTGTTGGGGAGGTGCGCAGGCCCCTGTCCGAATCCACCCTGCGAATTGTTCATACTTTTTATTCATTTATTGCAAATTTAAAGACCTGTTAAGTGATGCTTCAAAACAGGTCGTACATATTACAGTCTTCGTCTGTTATCCTTTTTGCAGTTTTATGTTCTGTTTTTATCTGTAATATTTGACAACGAATAATGTTTTCATATAATAACGGTACTTCGAGATTGAAAAATAAATAAAATTTTGTTGTTTTAAGAAGAACTTAAGAAGATGACTGGATAGAGGAGAGATTTGTTAGTGCCATCACCGACTCTGATTGCTGGTGAATAGATCGGAATGGTTTCTTCGAGCTGTTGACTGTTAGTCACAATTAAATAGTCTGTACTTAGTAGTAAAGAAATGGAATTGCTATTAACGACGTAGTTCGGCACTCTAGACAGCCTACAAGTGGTTTCCCACATTTCACAAGGTGAATAGAGAGCTGGTACCCACGTGCTGCCTCAGTCACACGATTCACAAACATTTAGAGAACTTTAGCTGAATTTCACGTGATTAACACTGTACGCTGGAGTTTTGGGTACATCTATTCCGTCCTAAGGGATAAGAGGGTGGTGATTCGAAGGGCAATCAGTCGGCTCTTGAACGAACGATGCCAATCCCTCAATAACCAAGCCGACCATGCCCTGAAGCTGGACAAAGGTACAAGAAAAGGAATAAGATACCAAGAAAGACTGGCAGTTTAGTATACTTCTCGATTTTATTTCCCCACGCGGTACTGTGTGCCAGGGGCTCATCCTTCATGCATTTTGAATCGCCAAGTGTACATCACGTGGCATGATAGGGTGTGGAAATTTGCGGGCCTGTGACAGTTTTGTGGTAATGCGTACCATCGGCGGCTTCATTGGACCAGCAGGTCTTTCCAATTTGGATGTCGCATAGCGTGTTGGATTCTTACGGTTGTGGAAGAAGGTAGATACCTGAGTGTTATAGTGACTTCGCTGATGAATAGAGCGAGCAGCGAAACTGAATCAAAAATGGTTCAAATGGCTCTGAGCACTATGGGAGTTAACTGCAGAGGTCATCAGTCCCCTAGAACTTAGAACTACTTAAACCTACTTAACCTAAGGACACAACACATATCCATGCCCGAGGCAGGATTCGAACCTGCGACCGTAGCGGTCGAGCGGTTCCAGACTGTAGCGCCTATAACCGCTCGGCCACCCAGGCCGGCTGAAACTGAATCGTGGATGTTGCTTTAGACTGCTTGTCTTTCACCCTGGTTATCACCAGTGTAGGTTGCTACTTTCGTTATAGCATCGTTGAATTAGGATGCGAGTCGATGTTTGGTTCTGTTTTTTTTTTTTTTTTTTTTTTTTTTTTTTACTAGCTCAGATTCAAGCATCATGTCTCCTCGATTAAATTTGTGGATATCGTGGTGAGTAGGTTTCTGCGTTGGACAGTTGCTTTGGTTAGTTGCTTATTTAACTTTAATTGTTTGCTGTGTATGCCAGTATGTTCCTGCTACAACGTGGCGTAGTCGTGTTGTAAACGATAAGGCTGTTAATGATACTATAAAGATGAGAATTGATATTCTGCATAAACATTTGGACTACTCAGATAACTATACAATCACAGACTAAAGTGACTGTGGTTAAGCCTGTAATTTTCACCAACCATGGACGCCACAGATAATGTTGGGTATTTGATCCGTAGACTTTACCGGCATGAACACTGATGATATTCTTCTCTGGTATGCAGCCAGATAATGAAGTCATCTTGACACAATATTTCAATGGACCAACTGGCTGCCCTCTTCAGGTGAATGTGATGGTGCACAATCTAGTTGTGACTACGTTGTCAACAGAATCAGCAGCTCCGTTGTAAATATCGGCTAGCCCATCGCGCATGGGTGAGGAGCAAAACATTATATCTCTAGAGGTACACTAATTAAGATAATCCACTAACAGAAATAAAAAATGTTGTTGTTTAATATCAGATAAAATCTGGTTGCATGTCTTACTTAATGCCAGGTTCTCATTCTAACGAGCAAATAATAGGCAGTCTTTGGAACCAAATGGTTCAAATGGCTCTGAGCACTATGGGACTTAACATCTCTGGTCATCAGTCCCCTAGAACTTAGAACTACTTAAACCTAACTAACCTAAGGACATCACACACATCCATGCCCGAGGCAGGATTCGAACCTGCGACCGTAGCAGTCGCGCGGTTCCGGACTGAGCGCCTGAACCACTAGACCACCGCGGCCGGCCTTTGGAACCCTTTTTTGAGACAACGACAAGACATACAAAGCATCTGGTTGGAGATTATGGGATTAATCGTACTTTGCACTTCATATCAGATTTTCAATGCAAAAAAAATGTTGTCCGTGATTATGGTTTGGTCAATGTCCTGAGAGTCTTAAGTACGCATACTGCGTGCAGTGTAGCCCCTCAGGAGTTACCTGAAATCAAAAATGGATAACATCAGTCGATATTACATTAAATTTATGGAAGCTTGTACCTAATCACAATGGTATAACCTTAAAGTTAACGATGAGGTGTTAACTTGGACATTCAGTTGGATTTTTGGGAGGTTGTTGCACTTTATTGTTGTTGTTGCACTTCATGGTTTCACAAAAAATAGTTAATATTAACAAATTTCATATGTTATGGCTTTAAGCTCCTAAATTAAGTGTTTACTTTTCGGGGGTCAAACGTAAAAGTTAGCTGATTGAACCGTTTTTATTTTATGCTGCACGCAGTTTTGAAAAATCGTTTTTCAATGTTTAGGGAAAAATTTTATACGTATCATAAGCTCAGTTTTCGTAATAACTGCATGTTTTTATGTATTTTTGATGTCGCTGAACGCACATCTGAAGTTAGATTTTCAAAATTCAAAATGGCTAATCAAATATGGCGGACTAAAACTTATGGTTTGACCAGTTTTGACCAAAATTTGACAAAGAAAAAGTGTTTTCGTTACTTACGTTTACTCTGCCATTCCCAGACCGTGTATCAACACTTCCTGGAATTCAAACTGTTCCTTGAGAGCAATTCAATGCCCTATTTCTTCTTGGCGAGGAAAGCCGATGTGTCAGAGCTGGATACGCTGCGTTCGGAGGCTTGCACACGTTGTTCGTCAGCTAATTCGGCGAATTCGTTGGCGTGAGTACTGCAATATAAATCATTTTGTGAACGTGCATCACGGCACGACAAATTTCCCACATGAGCCGGTCGTCTGTAGCTGAGAGTGTCCGATGGTGGCCGTGAAACTGCTTCGAACAATGGGCTGTTGAAACTTTGTTAACATACGGGTTAAGAAACCTGTTCGTCCCAATGTTCTAGACATATATACCTTTCATAAAAGCCAATAAAAATCGAAATATTGGCCATCTGAATGAGAAAGTGGCCTTAAAAGGCAACTCTTATCCCCATTATCAGATAATCTAATTTCAGCAGATTATAACATTTTCCTAGTAGTGGGAAGCAGGAGCCATCATTTGTGTCTCATTATACATCATGTTATGTCCCTCATTAAGACAGTTTTTTTCTGCAGTGGATTTCTCTGGCTGGAGCAAAGGAGTGTGACTATGGTGTTCTATACATCGGACCTTAATAGTACTTATAGTACAGCCAATATAAGGCTCTCACAATGGCAAGGAATTTTCTATATTCCAGGTTTCCTCATCTAATCTTTGCCGGTAACATAAATATATTTTGATTTTATATCATTTTATAATTCTGGAAAATTTCGAGAAATTTTCTCAGAAAATATTAAAAATGCAGTAGATTTGGGACCATCCTCTGATGGTTTTCCTGGCATCCCGAAGTAAAGAGCATGACATCTTTTTTGATCAGTAAAACCATTCTGCGTATTTTTTTTTTAAGCTGGTCCAATTACTGTATCAAATTTCTACTTCGGAAGTGGCATAGCCTGTATTCACCAAAGTCCGCAAGGCCACTGTGTGTTGGTTGGTGTGGCGTTGCTGTGGCAGATGACGTTGGACGCATTAAACTTACGATCATTTTGCATTGGGCTAGGATATGCACTATACCAAAAAGTTCTATCGTGATTTCTGTGAACCAAAACATCAAAAAGCTGAAGTTTGCCATTCTTTTCACCTTCCGTCGTAAATTTGGTACAAGCATGGAAGCAATTAAAATGATCTAGAAACTATTCAAAGTATGAATTCCATGAGGCCAAACCGTAAAAGTATCATCAACGTATCTATAAAAACAGGTAGGGTTAAGAAATGAATTTCTGAGCGCCACTTCTTCAAAGTCTTCCAAAGAACATTGGCAACTATGGCAGAAAGGGGGCTCACCATAGTCACTCCATCAGTTTCCCCAAAGTGTGTATCATTAAATAAGAAATACATCGACATCATGACATGACATGACGATGTAACTTAACTGTTTCATCGCCAATTTTCTCACCAATTATTCTATTGAAATTCAGTTACTTGATTATATTGTTAACAGGGATAAGTGTTTCCAGAATCTTATAAATAGATTTCTGCTAGCGATACATTGCTTTGACTATTTATTGCACCAGTGCGCTACTGGTTACTTACACTTGAGGACAGCAGCAGTGATCTGTCCTTGGTGTTACAAGGAGCCGCCGATTCTGTTGGAATCTTAGTTACGGCAAGATTGTGCATCAGCATACTCACCTGAAGATGGTAGTCAGTTGGTTCGCTGGAATACTGCGTCATGATGACTACAGTATCTGGCTGCATACCTGAGAAGAGTATCACGAGGTTGTGTATTACTTATTACTACGTGACATCTTTGGTATGAAGCATTTATCCATACTAAGTTGCCTGAACATTGGGTAAGCAATTTCCCCATGCTCTGGAATTGGTCTGCTAACCTGCCTACGAAGCAGTCGCTCAAAGGTCGCCCCCACGCTAGTGGCTTCACTTCATTCCGCCGTAGTGGGCTCTTGATGCTACTTGCTTTTGGTGCTGTTCTAGGAGCTACAGTCTGGAACCGAGCGACCGCTACGTTCGCAGGTTCGAATCCTGCCTCGGGCATGGATGTGTGTGATGCCCTTAGGCTAGTTAGGTTTAATTAGTTCTAAGTTCTAGGCGACTGATGACCTCAGAAGTTAAGTCGCATAGTGCTCAGAGCCATTTGAACCAGCCATTGATTAATAATCTTTTTTACAGTCCAAAAATTCAGACCTGAATACCTCAATCAATTTAAATTTCTGAAGTTTCGTAATTGTGGTGGTGAGTTGTGTTAAGCTGAAGAGACACTCGTTGCCAAAAACTCAGATTTTAAATCACAGCGTCCTTGGAAGATGACTTAAAACTGCCCTCTCTCTCCTATACCAGGCGCCAGAAAATAAACTTTTGTTAGTGCTGCCAGATATGCGCCTGTAAATTACATGGGTCTCTGTTTCAGAATACACTGCTGGTCCTTGTCGCAAGTGTCTATTGCAACTAACTCCATACGGTGCAGTTACGCCGACGCTGTTAGGAAGCGGATGCGCCAGAAGCTCCGATATACATTCTACTCGTCTTACGAAATCTGGATAACGAAAGTTCATCTCAGCTGTGTCAACAGAATAGAACCAACCCCCCACTCCTTAGAATTAACCATATACTCGCCTAAACAGAAAGAAATCATTAACATAGTATATACGAGTAAGGTGATCAGGATGATTGGAGAAGAACAGTCATAATCAGTTTGCCTGGCCCCGGTTATAGACAGAACCCTTAGCAAATCCAGCAACGCTTGACAGTTACTACATACGTATGGGAAATGGATATACTTCCTAATACGGGGTATCCCTTAGATTTGTACAGGAAGCAAATTTCGGGTCCTCGTTTCCACCGTGCCCTCTTTGAACCATTATTAGTAAAGTTGTGTTTATGACTTATGATTGTAATACTGCTATGAATTCTCGATCGTCCGAAAATTTGAATTGCTACCCGTTCGCAGATTAAAATGATGCGGCATAGTGTCACTGAAGCTAATATCAATACGGATCAAGCAACTGGAGATCCTTCTCATATTCCGTATAGCAAAGATTCCAATCCGTTTACCCACTCAGTTTAAGCGAGTGAAGGTTTCGTTTGCAGTAACAATAACGAAGGTTCACGATATATATATATATATATATATATATATATATATATATATATATATATATATATATAAAATAGGTTACATCGTTTTTATACAATAATTCTATACACAATATATATGTAAAATCTATACCATAAAAACGGATGTATGAATACATGCATGACCGAACGAGGTGGCGCAGCGCTTAGCATACTGAAATCACATGCAGGAGGACGACGGTTCAAACCAGCGTCCAACCATCGTGATTTAAATTATCCGTGATTTTCCTAAACCGCTTCAGGTAAATGTGGGATGGTTCCTGTGAAAGGACACTGCCAACTTGCTTCCCCATCTTTTTCTAATCCGATGAAACCGATGACCTCGCCGTTTGGTCCCCTCTGCCGAAGCAACCAACCACGTATACTTGTACGCGAGTTCGAGTCATCTTCAAACCCTCTGACCCAATTCCAACAAAACGTGGTACACATGTCACTTACTGTCTGAAATGAATCGCTTTGCGGCTAATAAACACCTACCTGTCAAATGCGTGATGGTGAAAGAGTAGCGTAGCTCATGACACGCAGATAGCCACATTATATTCATCCAGTATTTTGAGAATGAGAGCACTGAGTGACTTTCAACAAACTTCACACATAATTTCAAATCTTTACGAAACTTTTCTCGCTAATACTCCTCATAAAATGCCGAAAGGAAGAAAGTTTATTCGCTGCTCATGCAGTAAAACTGCCGCATCAGACACGACTTTGTAAATTATTATTTAACCTGCTCGTAGTATATTTCGCTAACAATATCCACCTATGCTGTCGAATGTAAATACTAAATCATATCACTGTACGACAGAAAGTTCAGGAGATATGACATAATAAACACTGAGATCTGTGAAAACGGCCCCGCACGATGAAATTCGTTCGAGATGCATGTGACGTATCTAAACAAATGTGTGTTAAATACGGTAAATAGTTTTTCAAACTTTTTTATTTTTTGAATCATCAGTCCTCTGACTGGTTTGATGCGGCCCGCCACGAATTCCTCTCCTGTGTCAAACTTTTTCATGTCAGAGCAAAGACTGCCACCTACCTCGTCAAAAATTTGTTCGATGTATACCAACCTCTGCCTTCGCCTAGAGCTTTGTCTCACTACAGCTCCCTTTACTACCATGGAAGTTATTCTTTGGTGTCTTAAAAGACGTCCCATCATTCCGTCTCTTCTACTTGTCACTGTTCTCAATACATTCCTTTCCTCGTAGGATACTGCGGAGAACATCCTCATTCCTCAACTTATGAGTCCGCCTAATCTTCAACATTCTTCTGTAGCGCATCTCAAATGCACTGACTCTCTCCCGTACCGTCTTTCCCAAAGTCTATGTTTCATTATCATACAATGCTGTTCTTTCTCAGAAATTTCTTCAAATTGAGGCCTGTGTTTGATATTAGTAGACTTCGCTTCGTCAGGAATGTCCTTTTTGCCAGTGCTAGTCTGCTTTCGAAGTCTTTCTCCGTCCGTCACTGGTTATTCTGCTGCCAAGGTAGCAGGATTCCGTAACTATATTTACTTCGTTACCGTCTATCCTGACGATAAGTTTCTCGCTGTTCTCGTTTCTCCTACTTCTCAACCCTCGCGTCTTTCTTCGATGTATTCTTAATCCATATTCTGTACTCATTACAGTACCCGTTCCGTTCAGCAGTTCGTGTAATTCTTCTTCATTTTCATTCAGGATAGTAATGTCGTCAGCGAATCGTATTATTGATACCCTTTCACCTTGAATTTCATTTCCACTCCCGAACCTTTCTTTTATTGACATCATTGCTTCTTCGATTTACCGATTGAACAGTATGGGCGAAAGTCTACATCCCTGTTATAAACCCTTTTTAATCCGAGAACTTCGTTCTTGGTGTCCACTCTTACTGTTCCCTCTTGGGTCTTGTACATACCGTGTATTACCCATCTCTCCCTGTAGCTTATCCCTATTTTCCTCAGAATTTCCCAAAGTCCATGATTCATTACCATACAATTCTGTGTTCCAGACGTTCTTTCTCAGAAATTTCTTCTCTTGGCCAGGATTACCCTTTTTGCCATTGCTAGTCTACTTTTTATGTCTTCCTTACCCCGTGTGTCACTCGATATTTTGTTGCCTAGGTAGCAGGATTCCTTCACGTCGTGTTGTTCGAGACTTCTTGATTCTAATGTAAAATTTCTCGCTGCTCCCATTTCAGCTACTTCTCATTACTTTCATCTTCATTTTACTCTGAATCCATATTATATATTCACTACATTGTTCAATACACTGAGAAGTTCCTGTAATTTTTCTTCGCTTTCGCTGAGGATAGCAATGTCACCAGCGAATCTTATCATTCTTATCCGTTTACTTCAAATTCAATCCAGTCTTGAACCATTTTCTAATTCCGTCATTGCTTCTTCGATGTACTGATTGAACAGCACGCTGTCTCCTCTATCTCTTCCCTGTCGACTCCTGTTTCACCTTACGTCGCTGTTTTCATTCTCTTTATTCCCAGCACTTTGTTCTTGGTCCTCCAGCCTTATTGTTCCATCATTATCGTTCTGCATATTGTATATTATTCGTCTTTCTCAATAGATTATCTCTATTTTTCTTCTTCCACCGTTTTAGTTTGTCGAACGCATTTCCAGACCGACAGATAGTATGAACATGGCTTTTCTTTACTCTTGCTTCCATTATCACCCACAACGTCAGAGCCGCCTCGCTGATACCTTTATCTTTACTAAAGCCAAGCTGTTCGTCATCTAACAGACCCTCGATTGCATTTTCTTTTCTTCTGAGTATTATTCTCGTCAGTTAAGCTACATGTATGATAATTCTCGCTCTTGTCGGCTCTTACTACCTTCCGAATTGTATGGATGAAGGTTTTCAGAAAATCTGATGCTGTACCTCAAGTATCGTACATTCTACACCCCAACGACTGTAGTCGCTTTGTTGCCACTTCCCCCCATGATTTTCGATATTCAGGAGGAATGTTATCCATACGCCTTCTTCAATCTTACGCCGTTCTAAGCTCTTTTAAATTCTGATTCTGAAACCGGGCCCCTATCTCTTCACTATCAACTCCTGTTTCTTCTTCTATCACATCATTAGAGGAAATTAGTATTTAGCGTCTCGTCGACAACGAGAGACGGAATGCAAGCTACTATTAGGGAAAGATGTGGAAGTAAATTGGCTGTGGCGTTTCGAAGGAACCATCCCGGCATTTGCGTGAAATATTTGAGGGATATCACGGAAAACCTAAATAAGGATGGCCGACACAGGTTTGAACGGTCGTCCTCTAGAATGCGAGTCCAGTGTGCTAACCACTGCGCCACCTTGCAGACAAGTCTTCCCCTTGATAAAGACCGTCAACGTACCCCTTTAACCTAGTCAGTCCTTCCGACATTCATTTTTCTTTTCGTTTCCATCACATTTTTCATGCAGGTGTTTTGCCATATCTTACATGATCTTCCTCATTCCGCTACCAACCTCGTTACTCTAATGCTTTCTGCTATTCCTTCCCCTAGAACCGTATTCCTGTCCCCCACGACTACTAGGTTTTTATCTTCCTTTACGTACAGGATTATCCGTTCAGTACCTCATATTCTTTCTCCATTTTTTCTTCTTCTGCTTGCGACGTCGGCATGTATACCTGAACTACTGTTATTTTTGCTGGTTTGTTGTCAGTTTTGATAAGAGTAACCGTATTACTGAACTGCGTACAGTAACTCACTCTCTGCCCCAATCTCCTATTCATACCGAATCCTGCTCACATTATAACAATTTCTGTTGCTGTTGATATTGCCTTAGACTCGTCTGACAATAAATCCTTCTTTCCATTTCACTTCACGGACCCCCCGCTCTTTCTAGACTTAGTATTTCTTTTTTCACATTTTCCAGCTTCCCTGTCTCTTTCAAATTTCTGATAGCCCATGTTCCGACTCGTAGAATGTCATTGCATTGTTGGTTATTCCCTCTTTTTCTTATAATCACGTTCCCCTTGGAGATTCGGAGGGTGGCCTAGACCGGAAGCTTTTACCAGTGGAGAGATCATCATTACTCTTCTTCAGTTACATGCTACGTTTCCTCTAGATACACAGTATGTTCTTTAATGCTTTTCGCATGCTGACCATCAATTTTTTTATTTTTACGCAGACACATTTCGACTTAGTTACAAGACATGTTCAGTGGGTCTCAGACGAGTGTCTTATTCATTATTTTTAAGCCAAACAGCTTTCCCTCAGTTGGCAAACTGTGTGACAGACAGAAAATGGCTGTTGAACTGCTATAAGTTGAAAACTGTGACCAAAATAAAAGTGCAAACTTTCAACCGGTTTGACATCTGAGAGAAACCCCACAGTTAGTTTTGAGAAATGCTGCACAAGATAAGCTCGCCCTGGGTTCATTTGCCACACATGTAAAATGTATCCAACCTGATTTTGTGTTTGTTGTAATATTTCAAAATACGAAATTCACAATTTCCGGCTGAATAATCCTCAGTCGAACGGATTTGGCAAAGACTGTGCCTAACTTCCAGACGTTAAAAATACAGTACCCATCAGCAGCGTACTTTGCATTTCAGACTCACTCCAGCACTACAGGCCATTTCTTTCTGATGCAAATGTTGATGAGAGCACTGGTTATCAAGAAAAACAGTTCTCTCAGGTGCTGCTCTACTGCTGACTGGATACCCCATGTGCAGGTATAGTGGCTGGAGCCCTCGACAGTAAGCAGGCAAGGTGAAGAATGGTCAGACACGTATCACAGACTTTCGAGATATTTGCCCTAAGGTCTCTCAATGGAGATTATGTGCCAACGTCTTGATGGTGTTGTTCGTGTTCTGGTCGCACAAATAATACTGGGTACTGGACTACAAGAGATGTATAGCTAGGGGGCGTCGCTCACAGCAGATGGCGCAGTGGGTAGAAATTTAGGCAGAGTTATCCTAACAGCCAAATGTGGTGATGAGATACAGAAACGAATAACAGAAAACTAACAAAATTCGTTATTAAAATATTAATAAAATAGTTTCTATAAGTGGGTTTTAATGAAAAGGGGTGAGCAACGGTTTAAAAATTAAATTTTGTGAAACGTACACCATAACATCGCAGGGGAGTAAAAGTGCTTGAAGACCCGTGGAAGATACCGGTCCATAAACAGTAAACATGTTCTACGATAGCTACAGCAACAATAATTGATCTCTATGTTGGACTAAGCCAAAAAATACACTTCAGTAAAGCACATGGCACTAAGAACGTAAAGTGTGAAAAAATATAGAAATAATAAAGTACAAAATGGGATTCCAAATAGGCCAGTATCAGGTATACAACACACAATAAAAAGCATAACTCATGAGTAAAATACGAACGTTATAAGTAACAAACCAGTGGGATAGAGCAAAAAGCGCGAGGTGCACCCCCCGAAACATGGCGTTAATTACTTACTCAGAAATAATGATCTCATGATGTCAAAGTGTATTTGATTCTTCCTGGCCGTTTTGGACGTAATGAAAGGTTTTTAAATTCTGTAGTGTAGGGGTCGGATGTCCACTATTCTTAAGGTATTCCGCGAAGGTCGAGTTGTGTTTGACTTGGCTTTTCTTGCTCAACAGATGTTCATGAAAACTGGCTTTAAAAGTTCTGTCATTTTGGCCCCGCAGCTTGACACTCATTGCATTCGAGCAGGTGAACACATGAATCTGGATGTTATTCTACCTTGTGCGAGCCTCCGAATAACTACTGCAACCTACATCTTTCTGAATCTGCTTCCTGTAATCATATCTTGGTCTCCGATCTTTACCAACAACACTTCCCTCCAATACTAAACTGGCGATCCCTTGTCTCAGAATGTGTCACATCAATCGATCTCTTCTTCCGGTCCAGTTGTGCACAAACTCCTTCTCTCCTCAATTCTCTTCAGTACTTCCGCATTAGTTAAGTGGTCGACCCGTCTAATCTTCTGCATTCCTCTGTAGCGCCGTATTTCGAAAACCTCTATTCTCTTTTTAGCTAAACTTCTTGTCGTCAATGTTTAGCTTCTGTACATGGCTATACTCGAGAAAATACCTTCAGAAAATACATCCTAACACTTAAATCTATATTCGATGTTAACAAATTTCTCTTCTTCAATAATACTTTTCTTGTTATTGCCGATCTACATTTTCTATCCTCCATATTTCGCAATCATCACTTATTTTGCCACCCAAATAGCAAAACTCATCTACTACTACAAGCGTCACATTTCCTAATTTAATTCCCTCAGTATCACCTGAATTATTTTCACTACATTCCAGTATTCTTGTTTTACTTTTGTTGTTGTTCATCTTATATCCTTCATTCAAGACATAGTCCATTCCGATCAACTGCTCTTCCACGCCTTTGCTGTATCTGACAGAATTGCCATGTCATCGGCAAACCTCATAGTTTTCATTTCTTCTTCCTGAATTCTAATAGCTACTTCAGTTTTTTTTATTTCTTTTACTGCTTATTCAATGTACAAATAAAGTAATATCGTGGATAGGAAATGATCATGTCTTACTCCCTTCTTAATCATTGCTTCCCTTTCATGCCCCTGGACTCTTACAGCTGCCGTCTGATTTTTGTACAAAAGTAGCGTTTTGCTCCCTATATTTTACCCCTGTTACGTTCAGAATTTCGAACAGTGTATTCCGGTCAACATTGTCAAAAGATTTCTCTACGTCCACAAATGCTATATATGTAGGTTTGTCTTTACTTAACCTAAGATAAGTAGTAGGGTAAGTATTGCCTCGCGTGTTCCTACATTTCTCAGGAATCCAAACTGATCTTCCTCGACGTCTGCTTCTAACAGCTTTTCCATTCTTCTGTGAGGAATTCATGTTGGTATTTTACAGCCACGACTTATTAAACTGATACATCGGTAATTTTCCCACCTTTCAGCAACTACTTTCTTTTGAATGGGAATTACTACACTCTTCTTGAAGTGTGAGGGTATTTTGCCTGTCTCATATATGTTGCACACCAGATGTATGAGTTTTGCGATGACTGGCTCTCCCAATTCTATCAGTTGTTCTGACGGAATATCAACCAATTCTAGGGCCTTGTTTCGAATTAGATCTTTCAGAGCTTTGTCAAATTCTTCTCGCAGTATCATATCTCCCATCCCAACGTCAACTACGCCCAGTTCCCTTTCTATAATATTGCTTTCAAGTTCATACCCTTTATATGGTCCTTTCATCTTTCAGCTTTTCGTCCTTTGCTTAAGACTCATTTACCATCTGAGCTCTTGATATCATACAACTGCTTCTCCTTTCCCCAAAGGCCTCCTTAATTTTCCTGTATGTGGTATCTATCTTTCCGCTAGCAAAATATGCTTTTAAATCCTTACAATTGTCCTCTAGCCATTGCTGCTTAACTGTTTTACACTTCCTGTAATTCTCATTTTTAAATGTTTGTATTCCCTTTCTCCTGCTTCTTTTACTACAATTTTATATTTTCTGCGTTAATCAATTAAATTCAATATCCCTTGGGTTATCCAAGGATTACTCCTAGGCCTTGTCTTTTTGGCTATTTGATCTTCTGCTGCATTCACTATTTCATATCTTAAATCTACCCATTGCTCGTTTACTGTATTCCTTTCTTCTTTTCTTGTCAATCGTTGTGTAATGATCCCTCTGAAGCTCTCAACAATCTCTGGATCTTCCAGCCTATCCAGGTCCTATCTCCTTAACTTCCTACTTTTTTCCAATGTCTTCAATTTTAATCTACACTTCATAACCAATAAATTGTGGTCAGAGTCCACATCAGCCACGGGAAATGTCTTACAACATAAAATCTGGTTCCTAAATTTCTGTCTAACCAGCATATAATCGATCTGAAAGTCTCCGGTGTCTCCAGGTTTCTTTCACATATACAACCTTCTTTATGATTTTTAGCCAAGTGTTAGTGGTTATTAAACTATGCTGTGTGCAACGTTCTAGCAGGCGGCTTCCTCTTTCAGTCCTTTTTCCCAGTCATTATTCATCTACTATTTTTCCTTCTCTTCCTTTACCTACTATCGAATTCCAGTAACCTATCACAATTAAAATTTCGTCTCCCTTAAGTATCTCAGTAATTTCTTTTCTCTCATCACAGATTTCTTCAATGTCCTCATCATCTGTGGAACTATTTGGCACGTAAACTTGTACCGCTGTGGTAGGCGTGGGCTTCGTATCTTGGCTACAATAATACGATCACTACGCTATTCAAAGTAGGTTATACGAATTCTTATTTTTTTACTCATTATTAAACCTACTCCTACATGACCGCTCTTTGATTTTGTATTTATAACCATATGTTCACCTGACCAGAAGTCCTGTTCCTTCTGCCACAGAACTTCACTAATTCCCATAATATCCAACTTTAACCTATCCATTTCCCTTTTTAAATTTGTCAACTATTTGCCCGCTTGAGGGATCGGAGATTTCACGCTCCGATCCATAGAACGTGTTTTCTTTATCCTGATAACGACGTCCTCCTGAGCAGTCGCCGCCTGGACTATTTTACCTCCGCAACATTTTACCCAAGAGGATTCCATCATCATGTAATCATACAGTAGAGCTGCATGCCCTCGGGAAAAATGGTTCAAATGGCTCTGAGCACTATGGGACTTAACTGCTAAGGTCATCAGTCCCCTAGAACTTAGAACTACTTAAACCTAACTAACCTAAGGACATCACACACATCCATGCCCGAGGCAGGATTCGAACCTGCGACCGTAGCGGTCGCGCGGTTCCAGACTGTAGCGCCTAGAACCGCTCGTCCACTCCGGCCGGCTAAACACAGGTTTGTCTGGCGTCTCAAAAGATACCTCTCCGTTGTTGTTATACCTACAGTAAGGCTATCTGTATCGCTGAGGAACGTAAGCCACCCCACCCCTGGCAACGTTCATGGTTCAGGGGGGTAGACAACACAATTACCATCACTTATTAAACCAGAAGAAACAAAGGTATGTCACTGTACAGTTCGTCATTACGCACGTTGATGGTCCAAAAACAAATAGTGGGCTGTCACAAAAGCCGTTTTATCCTCTTCTGGAGTATGCTAGCCCACATGTATTGTAACTGGTCCTTGATATTCGGGATATTGGCGCTGGTGTGGAGTTGACGTCCAAGCGGATCTCACACACTTGTTCTGTAGGTGACAGATCAGGGGATTTGGTTAGGAATACCTCAACATACGCAGGCATTTTATAGAGACATAGCCCTCTGTGAACTTGCGTTGCCCTGTTGAAAAATGGCCTCACGATACCATCGTGTGAGAGGTAACACAAACTTGTACATCAAGTCTGTGATCTACATTTGTATCGTCAGAACTCCCTCATCCCTAGCAGCCGTGACATTAAGTCCTACCTGATGTGTCGACACACCATGAAATGAAGAATTTTACCGCTGCATATCTCCGAAACAGTGGCAGAATGAGACTTCTCCACTCGCCGACGATGATCGTCCGAGGTATATGAGAGACGTTCAGCAATTAGAATAACACATTATATCCAGAAGCAGATTGGTTTTATTAAGGAATCCTTAGCAAAACATAATTCCCCTCTCTTTTGGTTACAAAACGATACTTTTCAACATTATCTCCGTTCAATGCGCCAACCCTGCGCTATTTTACTCAGAGGGCTTTTACGCCCACGTGGTATCACTATAGTGGTCGACGTCAGAGCCAACGTCTTGCTGCATCAGAAACCCCTCCCCCAATAATAAAAAAAATATTTCAAATGGCTCTGAGCACTATGGGACTTTACGTCTATTAGTCTCCTAGACTTAGAACTACTTACACCTATCTAACTTAAGGACATCACACACATCCATGCCCGAGGCAGGATTCGATCCTGCGACCGTATCAGCAGCGCTGTTTTGGACTGAAGCTCCTAGAACCTCTCGGCCACAGCAGCCAGCCTCCCATCATCCATGTACTGCTTCCGAAAGAGTGCATCTTTCATTGTATCATTTAGATGAAAGTCAGAAGATGCGATTGTGCCGGTCGGCAAACATGTTGTACGAAGATCGATAATAGATGCTGACATGAGAGAGGCCAGAGACAGACTCGCAAGCAACACGCCGCCAACGCCCTCTCGACCGCAATTACTTAGGCCACCACCGCTGACCGGAAGGCCTCAGTCACTAGCTCAGTCACTCAGTCACTAACTCGCATTCTAGTTGGCGTCTGTCAGTTCATATTACTGGTTACGATAGTAAATAGCAATCAGATTAGTTGAAATAGCAAAATACCGATGTTGTCTGCTAGCCGACTATTACAGAAGAGCTTGTACCACAACACATGCACTCTATTGAAGATAAGTGGTTACTTATTCATGTAAATAAAGAACCTTGTTAATCCATGTATACATTTGTTGATACGTGGTACTTACTGGAATTAAGGAAAATGTGGAAAGGAGGACCCAAAACCTATTTATCAATAGATAACCATAAAATTGTCTCTAACAAAATGAACAAGTTTGCAAAATTCTTTTGACCTTAAACCTTAAGTTGAATAAGCTTTTTCAAAAGAAATCAAAACAGCAAACAATATGACAGTGATTACAAGACGGCCGGACGTGCAGCCCGCCAATTTCGGGTGAAACAGCGGTATTTACTACGGCGCTGTACACATTCTGTATTATTACATGCCCTTCTGCAACACACGAAAACTATATAAGCACCATTGATGACAAAAGTGATTCAGTTACTCAAAACAGATGACGTAATTTTTAATTTGAAAGCTGTATGTCGAAAGGTTCGGGGTTAAGATGCGCATCTGTGCTTAAAGGTTAACCAGATTAGATAACAATATGACAATGATAAGGCTTACTACAAAGCAACCATCCTCTTAATTTCAGTCGGCAACCAACGTGCGATTGGATCCTAACCCGTCCCTTCTCACAATTCTATTTTGATTAAAGCCCTGGTGACGGTTGGCTGTTAGTATTTTCAAAGTTAAACTGTCAGCTATTACGACTGCTGTGAAGGAACATCTTAAAACATTAATTGTGAACACTTATTAAAAGAGAACGCACTTATCGGAACCTCAAGATCCAGCTAGATCCAGCTAAAATACACCAATAATGACCCGGTCTTTCAATCACAGCAACGAACAGCTTAGTATAGCAGGTTGTTCAGGTTATAACTAATGCCTGAAAAATGCTATTACAATCAAATAATTGAACCAGTTGACATCTAAATCTAACCACAAGGTCCCTCTTTGTTTAATGGCAACCTGTGCCTTAGTGCAATTGTTCCGGCTGCTTTTACGAGCAGGAGATGATTCATTAGAATATTAATAATCGGGTACAAAGGAAACACAATATAATAGCGGAACAAATTTTCAAACGACGTGTCTTGGTACAGTACTACGGCCTATATTTACCACCAAAGAGCCTACCGGGTAAAACTCTGAGGGTCGGGTACGAACCAGAAAATAATAAGGAGGGCAGGTAGACAATGATACAAATCACCACAAAGAATACAAGATGTTACTACCCTTTATTAGCAAGCAGTTCCATGGATCCACGGTGCCTCGCAACGGTTACTGACAAGGGAACCTCCCCATCGCACCCCCCTCAGATTTAGTTATAAGTTGGTACAGTAGATAGGCCTTGAAAAACTGAACACAGATCAATCGAGAAAACAGGAAGAAGTTGTGTGGAACTATGAAAAAAATAAGCAAAATATACAAACTGAGTAGTCCGTGTGCAGGATATGCAACATCAAGGGTGATTTGAGCTCAGGAGCGCCGTGGTCCCGTGGTTCGTGTGAGCTGCTGCGGAGCGAGAGGTCTTTGGTTCGAGTCTTCCCTCGAGTGAAAAGTTTACTTTTTTATTTTCAGACAATTATTATCTGTCCGTCCGTCCGCTACATTTGCTGGATTCATATTGCCCACGGAATACATCTCACGTATTTAATGCACTCTCGTCCAAAGGAGCGAACAGTCAACTGCCAGCCAGGGAGCCTCGTTAGCAGGAATACTCTCTCTTCCGTGCGCTGTAGTCGACTGACGTCGTGTGTTTCGATGTTTGTTTAGGTGTAGCGTCCCCATACTACGGCGCAGTTACCTCGCATCGGACGGACGGACGGACGGATAATAATTGTCTGAAAATAAAAAATTAAAATTTTCACTCGAGGGAAACTTGAACCAAAGACCTTTCGTTCCGCAGCTGCCCACTCTAACTACGGTACGCCGGCGCTCCTGAGCTGGGACTATCCTTGATGTTGCCTATCTTCCGCATGAACTACTCATTTCGTATATTTTGCTTATTTTTTTCATAGTTATAAACCACTTCTTCCTGTTTTCTCGATTGATCTGTATTCAGTTTTTCAAGGCCTATCCACTGTGCCAACTTGTAACTACATCGGAGGAGGGTGCGGTGGGGAGGTTCCCTTGTGAGTGGTGCCGGTGAAAGCCGTGTAGAAGAGTGCAGCCAGGCCACGAGCGGTCGTCCGACACGAATGTTGCCAACCAACCGACGGGATGTCGGCCTGCTGCTTCTAGTCGACGCTGACCCCGGTGAAGTACTTCGGTATCTTCGCTCTGCGCAAGCCCTCCTTGGGCAGCTCGTGGCTTCGGCCGCTCGGACCTCATGTCCACCTCCTATCGTCACGCTACCGCTAATCCCCAAACTGCGTATCTCCCTCTCGCGCCAGCGAACCTCGTACATATATCGGCAAGCAAAGATCTTCTAAGAACACAACCCACAGATACCAACTCTTCCTCGTAAATACTAGCAAAGGGACCGCAAGAGGGATAGTCGGCACTACACTTGAGCCAGTGGCACCAGACAGAACAGCCTACTAACCCGATGGCACCACGGCTCATTTGTGTTGCAGAAACGGGATACCGGCCGCCCATAATAACATCCTCTCTCTTTCTCCCTGGTACAAGACTCTTCAGTGACATCCGGGCTCTAGCGTGGATGAGTTCCTCTCTGCTGCGCAGATTTGTGTGAGGTCTTGTGTTTTCATGGAGAAGGAGAAGTTCATTTGCATTTTTGTGGCGACGAACATGCTGGCTGAAGTAGTTTCTTCAGTTTTCTGGGGGCAGCACAACACGTTTCGGAGTTGATCGTCGGACCATGAAGGAGGACATCAAACAGAATAACCGCTACAGAATAGCAGAAGACCATAGTCATGACTTGGCTGAGGATGCGGCTTTGAACTTTTTCTTCGGAGGAGAGACGGTGTGCTGCCACTCCATGGGTTGCCGTTTTGTTTCCGGCTCGAAGTGATGGTTCCATGTACCATGACCTGTAACGACGTTCGACAAAATAATGGTCACTATCAGCCTCGTAATGCGCAAGCAATTCCGCACAGACGGTCCTTCGTTGCTCTTCATTGTCTTGTGTTAGATGGTGAGAAACAAAGTGGGCAAACACCTTCGAGTACCACAACTGGTGAACTAGTGTGTCAGCACTACCAACAGAGACTTCCAGTACGGCAGCCAGTCGTTTGATGTGATCCGTTCATCACCTCGAATGTGAGTATACGCACTGTACAAAACTGCAGCACTCACAGCTGAGTGCGGCCGTGCTGCACGCGGTAGATAGGACAGGAATGCGCGACCTTTTTGCGATGATGGCACACATCTCGCACAAGGGCTCACCGTGCTTTTGTTTACTGCCATGTCTCCGTAGAGCGCCTATGAATATCTGCGATGCTCCGGTTTTCTGCCAAAAGAAACTCAGTGACAGCTGTCTGTTTGGAACGTACGTCCGTTATAGATACCATTTTGAAGGATACGTACAATGCCGCCACCTAACAGAACTTCGTCAAACTACAGCAGTTGAAGGAGAATATTCCACGACAGCAAATACCCTGTTTTCTGAACTGAAATTGGCTGAGAAAAATGTGTTGTATTAGTTATTGAACGCTCCTTGTAAAACTACAGTCTGCAGCTCGTGGTCGTGCGGTAGCGTTCTCGCTTACCACGCCCTGGTTCCCGGGTTCGATTCCCGACGGGGTCAGGGATTTTCTCTGCCTCGTGATGACTGGGTGTTGTGTGATGTCCTTAGGTTAGTTAGGTTTAAGTAGTTCTAAGTTCTAGGGGACTGATGACCATAGATGTTAAGTCCCATAGTGCTCAGAGCCATTTGAACCATTTGTAAAACTAAAATTCTTTTCTGATCACAATGCGACGTTATTCATCAGCCTCCCATACGTACCGATCAATGTACTACTCGAGACGCAGCCGTTTGTGTTGTGATGTGAACGGAAGCCTAAGTATGAATATTAATCCCACGGAATGGCTGTTACTAGTCCCGACTAGTGTTGCGGAATGGCACGAATCTCGCAGGAAGCGTATTACTTGTTCTCGGATGACAGCGCAGAAGTGTGAGTTATCAGGCGATGTTGTTGGTGTACAATGTGGCGATCCGTCCTGGTCCACCAGAATCTCGATGACAGCTATGCGTCCCCTCAAGTTCAGCTGCAGTAAAGCATCGGGGCACTGTCACACCCGAATACCCCACAAACCTCGATTCAGGACTATTCTATCTGCTGACTAATTAAGGACTCTCAATGTGACTCCTTCCCATCTCTATCAGGAGCTGATAACGCTGTGCCACACGAGTACGTAACATCTCCGTGTTCTTCATTGAACACTCAGTTTCTGACGCTGTTCACGCCTTAACAACACTAAACACGAACAACACTACTGCAGTGTGGCAGCCGTTATGCCTGTCACACAGAACTGCAGCACTAATCATTTACACAACAGCTTAGTGTATATGATTACGAAGTTATATTGACACCTGACGAGATCATCTTGATGCCTCACGTTATTTATCAGGCAGTATAAACGCAATCTCAATTTTTTCCCATCCAGTAATGCCAGCGACAATGTACTTTTTTTATTTTACATATTTCCCCTTTTTGTATAATAATGTATTCCAGGTACGGAGCTGGATTAGACCGCAGGTGCGTTTAGACCGCAAATGCAGATTGCGAGTTTCTGGGTAATGTGTTTACGCGGCGAATGGAAGCCACACGTAGCTGAAGTAATTAGCCGGTAGCGAGTAAAATACTATGTCCACAGGACGGATCGAAACCCATTAAAAGATTTAGGTGCGCAAAAATTCGCGCTCCAGCCGTATTTCGGCCAGAGTGCAGTCTCGTGTATTGTGTCCGAATAGCAGATTAAAGTCGTATGAGAGAGGGAGATTCAGAGCGAATTAAAAATAAACTCGACATTCGCAGTGAAACTGTAGGATGGCGCAGCGATGTTTCGCGTCGGTAGCGACGATGCCAGCGTGAAGGGCCCGGTGAATGAGGAGGGGAAAAAAAGGATGGAGTGCTCTTCATTAGTTTTTAATGCTATTTCATAGAAGTTGAGGATTAACTTAACTTTCGAGAGCGGCGTGGAAGCTAAATCGTCCGTTGTGTCAAGGGCGATTCGCAACTCGGTAAAAGGCAACCCACATACAGCTGTGAATTTTTAACCCCGCAATTTTGCGTTTTGATAGCGTCGTTGCCTCCGTTTTCAAAATGTGTAGCAACGTTTTGAGGACTGCAGAGTAACCAAATTAACCCGCAAAACATTCCGTGCGGCATGACAGAGCCATATGCGTGTTAAAAACGAGGCGACACGTTAGCAGAAGCTAAAACCTAATCCTCCTTGCTTCCTTCGTTAGCAGAATCAGACGTAGTGCTTACCATCAATCGGTTGGTACCGTTACCTTGACACTGTTCTCCAACTCCCACTGTTCTTCAATGGGTTGCATAACAGCATTATTTATATAGAATATTAGGCTACTGGAAGGCGGATTGGAGCCGCTCATTTGTAATATAACTCACTTCCCCTAATTCCCACATTTTACTTCCCATCATCAGCTTGTAGCTCAGCTCTACGCTTATTATTAGTACTATGTAACTGCACAATCTTTACACAATTTGCTTAGATAGTTTTGTCTAACTTATCTTCACGATTCCATTAACGGCCCTCAAGGCTGCGAACAAAGGAGAGCTGCATTGCACTTTGTGTTTCGAATGACGCAGTCTTGTGTGGAACCTATAGGTAGAGAAGGCAATAGTCCGTCATAGGCGCAAGACTGCCGTAAACACTGCGGTCGAGGTCACAGATCGTTGAGTAACATGACTGCTGAGAGGCTAGCGAACCATCGGCGTGAGGGATTTTCTGTATCTGAACACCAGAGGCGCGACAAAACGCAGCAAAATTTGTACGTAGGTCGTTCAGCAAACTCCGAGAAAAATGGACGAAAGCGACACACATGTGATGATAATTTCTTTGTTGTGTAAGGAAGGAGAAAGGGTGAAGGAAAATCAAGATGGAGAAGAGTATCAGATACTTCTGCCACAGCTTAAAATTGCTCCTGATAGGTTCCATGCGTACTTTGAGATATTTCAGGATAAATTCAGTGAGTTAGTACAAGTCTCAAGTCTCCTTTAGCAAAATTAGATACACTATTCCGATAATCGTCAGGTTGAGAAGAAAAACTCATGATGATTTTTAGGTAAGTATTTTTATTTGTTATGAGGATATAGATTATTATACATCATATGTAACTTTTTGCTGCTTAGAAACCAATCCAAGGTTATGGTACAGGAACACTGTTTATTTGGATTTAGCTGAGGGATGCCTTAAGAACCGTTGTCCGTTCCCCTGGGAGAATCATAGGTAGCTGTAGCGAAATGACTTGAAGCAATCTCTTCTGAAATTCAAGATTGTGAGGTCGTGATTTCCGTGTATTTTGCGTTTTGAGGATCTATTTATTTAGCTCAGTTGTTTATGGAATTGGTTCGTAAAATCGTTTATTTAAATGATAAGATGTAGATGGAGCGGATTCCTTTGTTAGAGCTCTGATTTTTCCTGTGGGTGATATCGAGTTCTTCACTACATTCTCATATTCTAAATCAGGTATTATAATATAGATTGTATCTTTTTCCCTTTACTTGTAGGTCCGAAGGCAAGGCTACGACGGAGTCAGCCATAGTTCTGAAAAAGAAAAATGTAGGGTATCCACTTTCCGGTGATGCCGCTGTAGGTGCAGCTGACCGTTAGTTCAAATAAATCTGTAGAACACTGGCTACCGATAAGTGATGTGCTCTGTCCTTTTTTCCTCGCGACAGTCCCATGGTCTAGGTCACGTAAAACGTTCTTTTTTTCGGATAAAGCGTCAAATTGTATCCAATCCATATCTCCATAATGCGGTATCTTATGTACTTCCTTCTTTTGCTATTACCTTTATTTTAACATTAGGAAATAACATGAACTTCTTATAGACGCAAACGACCATTTTGTTCGTACATGACGCAAATAAAGCCAGTAGGAAACATTAGTGATACAGTATCGTCGTCTACATCCAATGAGGTACAAAATAACACACTAGGTAACTATACTAGATTCTACATTTTGCTACACACAATAATAAAAAAATTAAAAATAAAAGTATTTCTTTTTTTGAAAGCAAGTGGTACCGTCTTTGATTACTAATCAAAACGTTGTCGACCCCACCGCCGCATAAATTTCGATTAATAATCAATATTGGTGGCCGAAGACTTCCTGCATAAGAAGTCTCCCCTATTCTGCAACGGCCTAGTCAAACAGGGCGAAAGAGCGGACAGAGGTTCAGGGCACTCTCTGGTCTTTGGGATTGGAAACTGCCGCTAAAGGCGAAAGAATCAGCAAAAATGAACGGCATTCAAATGCAGAAGGCAATGGAAACTATTGCATTAATGACATATAAAATGTATACAGAGAACATGTGACCTGTAATTGAAAAAGTGTCATTATGATCTCTCCATAGGGTATAGTCCCTCATTCGGATCTTCGGGAGAGGACTGTCAAGGGGGAAGTGACTATGAGAAAAAGACTGAATAACAAACAAGAGGATAACATTCTACGTGTCGGGGCATGGAATGTCATAAGCTCGCCGGCCGCGGTGGCCGTGCGGTTCTGGCGCTGCAGTCCGGAACCGCGGGACTGCTACGGTCGCAGGTTCGAATCCTGCCTCGGGCATGGGTATATGTGATGTCGTTAGGTTAGTTAGGTTTAAGTAGTTCTAAGTTCTAGGGGACTTATGACCTAAGATGTTGAGTCCGATAGCGCTCAGAGCCATTTTCTTGTCAGAAGCTCGGGCGTGTTAGGGAAGCTAGAAAATCTGAAAAGGGATATGCAAAGGCTCAATCTAGATATAGCAGAGGCAGTGAAATGAAATGGAAAGAAGACAAGGATTTCTAGTCATATTGACAGAGGGTAATACTAACAGCAGCAGAAAATGGTATAATGGTAGTAGCATTCGTTATGAACAGGAAGGTAGGGCAGAAAGTGTGTTGCTGTGAACAATTCAATGACAGTGTTGTTCTTACCAGAATCGGCAGCAACCAACACCGACAACGATTGTTCAGGTACAGACTCCTACGACACAAGCCGAAGATGAAGAGAGAAAATATTGAAAGGGTACAAAACGTAAAGGAGGTGAAAATCTAATACTCATGGGGGACTCGGATGCAGTTGTAGAGGAAGGATTAGTAGAAAACGTTACGGGAGAATATGGGCTTAGGACAAAGAATCAGAGAGGAGAAAGACTAATTAAATTCTGTAATAAATTTCAGCCTGTAATACCGAACACTGTATTCAAAATCACATCAGGAGGAAGTATACTTGGAAAAGGTCTGGCGATGCGGGAAGATATCAGTTACATTACATCATGGTCAGAAAAACAGTCCGATACTGGACTGTACACTAATGCGGTTTTTTTTGTTTTGTTTTTTTTGTCATCAGTCTACTGACTGGTTTGATGCAGCCCGCCACGAATTCCGTTCCTGTGCTAACCTCTTCATCTCAGAGTAGCACTTGCAACCTACGTCCTCAATTATTTCCTTGACGTATTCCAATCTCTGTCTTCCTCTACAGTTTTTGCCCTCTACAGCTCCCTCTAGTACCATGGAAGTCATTCCCTCATGTCTTAGCAGATGTCCTATCATCCTGTCCCTTCTCATTATCAGTGTTTTCCACATATTTCTTTCCTCTCCGGTTCTGCATAGAACCTCCTCATTCCTTACCTTATCAGTCCACCTAATTTTCAACATTCGTCTATAGCACCACATCTCAAATGCTTCGATTCTCTTCTGTTCCGGTTTTACCCCAGTCCATGTTTCACTACCATACAATGCTGTACTCCAGACGTACATCCTCAGAAATTTCTTCCCCAAATTAAGGCCGGTATTTGATATTAGTAGACTTCTCTTGGCCAGAAATGCCTTTTTTGCCATAGCGAGTCTGCTTTTGATGTCCTCCTTGCTCCGTCCGTCATTGGTTATTTTACTGCCTAGGTAGCAGAATTCCTTAACTTCATTGACTTCGTGACCATCAATCCTGACGTTAAGTTTCTCGCTGTTCTCATTTCTACTACTTCTCATTACCTTCGTCTTTCTCCGATTTACTCTCAAACCATACTGTGTACTCATTAGACTGTTCATTCCGTTCAGCAGATCATTTAATTCTTCTTCACTTTCACTCAGGATAGCAATGTCATCAGCGAATCGTATCATCGATATCCTTTCGCCTTGTATTTTAATTCCACTCCTGAACCTTTCTTTTATTTCCATCATTGCTTCCTCGATGTACAGATTGAAGAGTAGGGACGAAAGGCTACAGCCTTATCTTACACCCTTCTTAATACGAGCACTTCGTTCTTGATCGTCCACTCTTATTATACCCTCTTGGTTGTTGTACATATTGTATATGACCCGTCTCTCCCTATAGCTTACCCCTACTTTTTTCAGAATCTCGAACAGCTTGCACCATTTTATATTGTCGAACGCTTTTTCCAGGTCGACAAATCCTATGAAAGTGTCTTGATTTTTCTTTAGCCTTGCTTCCATTATGAGCCGTAACGTCAGAATTGCCTCTCTCGTCCCTTTACTTTTCCTAAAGCCAAACTGATCGTCACCTAGCGCATTCTCAATTTTCTTTTCCATTCTTCTGTATATTATTCTTGTAAACAGCTTCGATGCATGAGCTGTTAAGCTGATTGTGCGATAATTCTCGCACTTGTCAGCTCTTGCCGTCTTCGGAATTGTGTGGATGATGCTTTTCCGAAAGTCAGATGGTATGTCGCCAGACTCATATATTCTGCACACCAACGTGAATAGTGTGGTGTCACCGCCAGACACCACACTTGCTAGGTGGTAGCCTTTAAATCGGCCGCGGTCCGTTAGTATACGTCGGACCCGCGTGTCGCCACTGTCAGTGATTGCAAGCCGAGCGCCACCACACGGCAGGTCTAGAGAGACGTCTTATTTGACCGTAAGTCCTCCAAAGCTCTTTTAAATTCCGATTCTAATACTGGATCCCCTATCTCTTCTAAATCGACTCCTGTTTCTTCTTCTATCACATCAGACAAATCTTCACCCTCATAGAGGCTTTCAATGTATTCTTTCCACCTATATGCTCTCTCCTCTGCATTTAACAGTGGAATTCCCGTTGCACTCTTAATGTTACCACCGTAGCTTTTAATGTCACCAAAGGTTGTTTTGACTTTCCTGGATGCTGAGTCTGTCCTTCCGCCAATCTTATCTTTTTCGATGTCTTCACATTTTTCCTGCAGCCATTTCGTCTTAGCTTCCCTGCACTTCCTATTTATTTCATTCCTCAGCGACTTGTATTTCTGTATTCCTGATTTTCCCGGAACGTGTTTGTACTTCCTCCGTTCATCAATCAACTGAAGTATTTCTTCTGTTACCCAAGGTTTCTTCGCAGCTACCTTCTTTGTACCTATGTTTTCCGGCCCAAATTCTGTGATGGCCCATTTTAGAGATGTCCATTCCTCTTCAACTGTACAGCCTACTGCGCTGTTCCTTATTGCTGTATCTACAGCGTTAGAGAACTTCAAACGTATCTCGTCATTCCTTAGTACTTCCGTATCCCACTTCTTTGCGTATTGATTCTTCCTGACTAATGTCTTGAACTTCAGCCTACTCTTCATCGCTACTATATTGTGATCTGAGTCTATATCTGCTCCTGGGTACGCCTTACAGTCCAGTATCTGATTTCGGAATCTCTGTCTGACCATGATGTAATCTAATTGAAATCTTCCCGTATCTCCCGGCCTTTTCCAAGTATACCTCCTCCTCTTGTGATTCTTCAACAGGGTATTCGCTATTACTAGCTGAAACATGTTACAGTACTGAATTAGTCTTTCTCCTCTTTCATTCCTTGTCTCAAGCCCATATTCTCCTGTAACCTTTTCTTCTACTCCTTCCCCTACAACTGCATTCCAGTCGCCCATGACTATCAGATTTTCGTCCCCCTTTACATACTGCATTACCCTTTCAATATCCTCATACACTTTCTCTATCTGTTCATCTTCAGCTTACGACGTCGGCATGTATAACTGAACTACCGTTGTCGGTGTTGTTCTGCTGTCGATTCTGATTAGAACAACCCGGTAATGCTTACCCAGGAGCAAATATAGGCTTAGTTTTCAGTGATTAGTCAGGAATAATCAATACGCAAAGAAGTGGTGTACGGGAGTACTAAGGAATGACGAGATACGCTTGAAGTTATCTAAAACTATAGAAACAGTAATAATAAATAGCTCAGTAGGCAGTACAGTTGGACTGGACAACTCTAAAAAGAGCAGTCACTGAAGATGGGAACGAAAACATAGGTATAAAGAAGGTAATTGCGAAGAAACCGTGGGTAACATAAGAAATACTTCAGTTGATGGATGAGAGAAGAAAGTACAAAATGTTCAGGGAAATTCAGGAAAACAGAAATACTAATTGCTGAGGAAAGAAACAAATAGGAAGTGCAGGGAAGCTAAGAGGATATGACTGCATGTAAAATGGGAAGAAATTGAAAAAGAAGTGATTGTCGCAAGGACTGACTTAGCATGCAGGAAAGTAAAAAATAACCTTCGCTGAAATTAAAAGCAAAGGTGGTAACATTAAGAGGGAAACGGGAAATTCGCTGCTAAGTGCAGTGGAAAGAGCGGATAGGTGCAGGAGTACATTGAAGGCCTCTATGAGGGGAAAGATTTGTCTGATGTGACAGAAGAAACAGGAGTCGATTTAGAATACATAGGGGATCTAGTATTACAATCAGAATTTAAAAGAAATTTGGAGGAATTAAGATCAAATAATGGAAAACGAAAGATAAAATTCCATCAGAATTTCTAAAATCATTGGGGGAAGTCTCAACCAGACGATTATTCACGTTGTTGTGTAGGATGAATTAGTCTGGCGATATACCACCTGCCTTTCGAAAAAATATCGTCCACACTATTCTGAAGACTGCAGGAGCTGATTAACTCACAATCAGCTTAACAGCTCATGCATGCAAGTTGCTGACAAGAATATTATACATAAGAATGGAAAAGGAAATTGAAGATGTGTTAGATGGTGACCAGTTTGGCTTTAGGAAAAGTAAAAGCATCAGAGAGGCAATTCTGATGTTGTAGTTGATAATGGAAGCCAAACTAAACAAAAATAAAGACATGTTCATAGGATTTGTTGACCTGGAAAAAGCGTTCGACAATGAAAAATGGTGCAAGATGTCCGAAACTGAAAAAAGAGTAGTAAGCTATAGGAAGAGACGTGTGATATCCAATATGTACAAGAGCCAAGGGAGAATAATAAGAGCGGACGACCAAGAACAAAGCGCTTCGATTGAAAAGGGTGTAAGACATGGATGGAAGCAGTCATGGAAATAGAAGGAAGATTTCGTAGTGGGATTAAAATTTAAGGTGAAAGGATATCAGTGATATGATTCGCTGATGACATTCCTGTCCTGAGTGAGTATGAAAAAGAATTACATGTTCTGTTGAATGGATGATCAGTCTTAAGAGTATAGAAGAACTGAGAGTAAGTCGTCAGAAAAATGATCCATGACGGACGGAGCAGGGAGGACATGAAAAGTAGAAAGACCATCCTTGGCCAAGAGAGGTCTACTAGTGTCAAACATAGGTCTTAACCTGAAGAAGAAATTTCTGAGAATGTACGTCTGAAGCATTGTATGGTAGTGAAACAAGAACTGAATGCAAACCGTAACAGAGGAGAATCGAAGCATTTGAAATGTGGGGCTACAGACAAATGTCGAAAATAGAGTGGACTGATAAAGTAAGGAATGAGGGGTTTCTGCACAGGAACGGAGAGGACAGGAATGTTTGGAAAATACTGACTAGGACAAGGGATAAGTTGATAGGGCATCTGTTAAGGCATCATGGAATGACTTCCATGGTACGAGAGGAAGCTGCAGAGGTCAGTAACTGTGGAGGAAGACAGTGGAATAAATCCAACAACCAATAGGGGACGTAGCTTGGAAGTGCCGCTCTGAGTTGGAGATCGTGGCAGAGGAGAGAAATTCGTGGGGCTTCCGGATCAAATCAGTCATCAGTCATAAGACTAATGACTCCAAAAAAAAAAAAAGGTTTTTGCAGAAATTATCTTTACAACTGAAATACTTTAATAACTTTAAAACTATACTAGATATTAACAAATGGTTTTTACCATTTGATAATTCACAAAGTGGTCTGACTCACACGTCCGTTATCTCTTACCACTAGACTTCTTCCTTGTGTTCCGAACTTGGGTTAGAGAACTACAGGATTCGAATTCACTTGTTTTTCATTCATTTCAACATGCGTCCGTGGAGATCTTGAATAGTACGGGGAAGAAATGGAATTCCGACAAGACATAACCTGTGCCATTAGGGATGCAACCACTGATGTGTATAACTGATGAAACATAACTTTATAGTTATCACATGCTGAAAACCACCTGTTAATATCTAGTGTAGATTTAAAGGTATTGAAGCCTTAATCTGAAAAGATAATTTGTGGATGCACTGTATTATGAGTCATCAATGAAGTTACCGATGAAGAAAACAGGGGCATGCTTACTATCGTAAGGAGAAACTGCCATTACAACCGGTAGGAAACAGGCATTAGTAATACAGGGTGGGGCAGGGCAAATAAAAGTTTTTTTGGAACCATTTGTGGCAGCATTAACGGAAGAAGTTTTTCCGACAGGAAGCAGCAACTACTCATACAGCCGGACAAACCCTGGAGCACATTTCCACAATCCTCACGCCTGTCAGAATTGTTAGCAGAGGCCAGTCTGGTCGCGGCCCTAGACGGCCATCCAGGTCACGCTAATCTGTCAGGGTGCGATTGCCCTGTGTTGAGAGCCCTCAGGTCTAAGGTATATCACAGCAACTCTCATAGTCTTCAAGAACTGCAACAGAACATTTCGGATGACACTGCAGTAATTGCAGCAGTTCAGCTTCGATCCGCCTTCATCAGCTTACTAAATAGCGCCAAATCGTGTCAAAACATGATTGGTGGTCACTTTCAGCATCTGCTATAGTCCGGTTAGTATTGTATTTCTTCTCGTCTGCTGTGTACAGATTTGAAACAGCATTTCAATCCCTGTATTTTAACCCGGCCTCCTTTAGAATTTGAAAGAGATTATTCCAGTCAAGATTGTCAACAGTTTCTCTAAGTCTACAAATGTTATAAACGAAGGTTTGCCTTTCCTTAACCTGTCTTCTGTGAGAAGTCGTTGGGTCAGTGATGCCTCGCGTGTTCCTACATTTCTCCAGAATCCAAACTGACCTTCCCCGAGGTCGGCTTCTACCATTTTTCCATTCTCCGGTAAAGGATTCGTGTTAGTATTTCGCAGCCGTGACTTATTAAACTGATAGTTCGGTAATTTTCACACTTCTCAGTGCCTGGTTTCTTTGGCAATTGGAATACTGTATTCTTCTTGAAATCTGAGGGTATTTTGCCTGTCTCATACATCTTCTCACCAGATGGAAGAGTTTTGTCATGGATGCTCTCAAGGCTATCATTAACTCTAACGGAATATTGTTTACTCCCAGGTCGTTGTTTCGACTTAAGTCTTTCAGTGCTTTGTCAAATTCTTCCCGCAGCATCTTCCTTTACGTCCTCTTCCATTTCCATAACATTGCCCTCAAGTACATCTCCTTTGTACAGACCTTCTATATACTCCTTCCACCTTTCTGCTTTCCCTTCTTTGCTTAGGATCGATTTTCCGTCTGAACTCTTGATATTAATACAGGTGGTTCTCTTTTATCCAAAGGTCTCTTTCATTTTCCTGTAGGCAGTATTACGCCTACTGATATACTTGTATGTTTTTACATCCTTACATTTGCCCTCTAGCCATTCCTCCTTCGACATTTTGCACTTTCTGTCGATCTCATTTTTAGACGTTTATGTTACCTTTAGCCTACTTCGTTTATTACGCTACCATATTATCTCCTTTCATTGATTAAATTCAAAATCCCTTGTGTTTTACCTACTTGATCCTCTGCTGCCTTCACTCTTTCATCTCTGAAAGCTACCCATTCTTCTTCTACAGTACTCCTTCCCCTTGTTTTTGTCAATAGTTCCCTTATGCTCCCTCTGAAACCCTCTACAACCTCTGGTTCTAGCAGTTTATCCAGGTCCCACCTCCTTAAATTCTTGCTTTTTTCAGTTGCTTCAGTTCTATTTGGCAGTTCATACCCAATAAATTGTGGCCAGCGATCACATCTGCGTCTGTAAATGTCTTACAATTTAAGATCTCTGTCTAACCAGCATACAGTCACTCTGAAAGTCTCCGGTGTCTCCAGCTCTCTTCTACGTATGCAACGCTCTCTCATGATTCTTAAAGTAAGTGTTAGGTATGATTAAATTATGCTTTTGTAAAATTCTGCAAAGTGGCTTCCCCTTTCATTCCTTATCCCCAGTCCACATTCACCTACTACTTTTCCTTCTCTTCCTTTTCCTACTAGCGATTTCCAGCCCCTCATGGCTATTAAAGTTTCGTCTCCCCTCACTATACCAATGATTTCTTTTATCTCATCATACCTTTCTTCAATCTTTTCACCATCTGCGGAGATAGTTGGCATGTAAACTTGTACTACAGTGGTAGGCGTAGGCTTCGTGTCTATCTTGGCCATAATAATGCGCCTACTATGCTGTTTGTACTAGCTTAACCGGGCTCCTATTTTTTTATTTATTATTAAACCTACTCCTGTGTTACCCCTATTTGATTTTGTATTTATAACTCTGCATTCACCTGACTAAAAGTCTTGTTCCTCCTGCCACAGAACTTCACTGATTTCCACTGTATCCAACTTTAATCTATCCATTTCCCTTTTTAAATTTTCTCACCTACCTGCCCGATTAAGGGATGTGGGGTCTAACGCTCCGGCGCCAGTTTTCTTTCTCCTGATAGCGACGTCCTCCTGAGTAGTCGCCGCCTGTAAATCCGAATGTGGGACGGTTTTACCTCCGAAACATTTTACCCAAGAGGATGCCATTTCATGTACATACAGTAGAGTTGCGTGCCCTCGGTAAAAATTACGGCTGTAGTTTCACCTTGCTTTCAGTCGTTCACAGTACCAGCAAGGCCGTTTTGGTTGATGACTTATCTAAGTCAATTAGCATAGTATGTAGTCATAAGAAAGTAAATTCCTACTCCGTTTCACAAAATAGCAAAAAATGTAATAGTAGGCATTTGTACAAAAAACAGCATAACCAAAAATATGAAATTAACTTGCCCTTTACTCCCATTTCTTTGGCAATTTTCTTTCCAAATGTTGCTTATCTGGTAGGATTCGTCGAATGTTTATTTTGAACGTCATACATCTCTCAATATTCAACTTATACAGGGTGTTTCAAAAGTGACCGGTATATTTGAAATGGCAATAAAAACTAAACGAGCAGCGATAGAATTACACCGTTTGTTGCAATATGCTTGGGACAACAGTACATTTTCAGGCGGACAAACTTTTTAAATTACAGTAGTTACAATTTTCAACAACAGATGGCGCTGCAAGTGATGTGAAAGATATAGAAGACAACGCAGTCTGTGGGTGCGCCATTCTGTACGTCGTCTTTCTGCTATAAGCGTGTGCTGTTCACAATGTGCAAGTGTGCTGTAGACAACATGGTTTATTCCTTACAACAGAGGATTTTTCTGGTGTTGGAATTCAACCGCCTAGAACACAGTGTTGTTGCAACAAGACAAAGTTTTCAACGGAGGTTTAATGTAACCAAAGGACCGAAAAGCGATACAATAAAGGATCTGTTTGAAAAATATCAACGGACTGGAAACGTGACGGATGAACGTGCTGGAAAGGTAGGGCGACTGCGTACGGCAACCACAGAGGGCAACGCGCAGCTAGTGCAGCAGGTGATCCAACAGCGGCCTCGGGTTTCCGTTCGCCGTGTTGCAGCTGCGGTCCAAATGACGCCAACGTCCACGTATCGTCTCATGCGCCAGAGTTTACACCTCTATCCATACAAAATTCAAACGCGGCAACCCCTCAGCGCCCCTACCATTGCTGCACGAGAGACATTCGCTAACGATATAGTGCACAGGATTGATGACGGCGATATGCATGTGGGCAGCATTTGGTTTACTGACGAAGCTTATTTTTACCTGGACGGCTTCGTCAATAAACAGAACTGGCGCATATGGGGAACCGAAAAGCCCCATGTTGCAGTCACATCGTCCCTGCATCCTCAAAAAGTACTGGTCTGGGCCGCCATTTCTTCCAAAGGAATCATTGGCCCATTTTTAAGATCCGAAACGATTACTGCATCACGCTATCTGGACATTCTTCGTGAATTTGTGGCGGTACAAACTGCCTTAGACGACACTGCGAACACCTCGTGGTTTATGCAAGATGGTGCCCGGCCACATCGCACGGCCGACGTCTTTAATTTCCTGAATGAATATTTCGATGATCGTGTGACTGCTTTGGGCTATCCGAAACACACAGGAGGCGGCATGGATTGGCCTCCCTATTCGCCAGACATGAACCCCTGTGACTTCTTTCTGTGGGAACACTTGAAAGACCAGGTGTACCGCCAGAATCCAGAAACAATTGAACAGCTGAAGCAGTACATCTCATCTGCATGTGAAGCCATTCCGCCAGACACGTTGTCAAAGGTTTCGGGTAATTTCATTCAGAGACTACGCCATATTATTGCTACGCATGGTGGATATGTGGAAAATATCGTACTATAGAGTTTCCCAGACCGCAGCGCCATCTGTTGTTGCCCGCATCTCGTGGTCGTGCGGTAGCGTTCTCGCTTCCCACGCCCGGGTTCCCGGGTTCGATTCCCGGCGGGGTCAGGGATTTTCTCTGCCTCGTGATGGCTGGGTGTTGTGTGCTGTCCTTAGGTTAGTTAGGTTTAAGTAGTTCTAAGTTCTAGGGGACTTATGACCACAGCAGTTGAGTCCCATAGTGCTCAGAGCCATTTGAACCATTTGAACCATCTGTTGTTGAAAATTGTAACTACTGTAATATCGAAAGTTTGTCTGCCTGAAAATGTACTGTTGTCCCAAGCATATTGCAACAAACGGTGTATTTCTATCGCTGCTCGTTTAGTTTTTATTACCGTTTCAAATATACCGGTCATTTTTGAAACACCCTGTACATACAATTAGCTTTTCCTCGTCCAGTACCGTTTTGATAAACTTTAGTCTTGCACGTCAAAAGAGTTACGATTTGAATGACCCGCACTGCACAAGTGACAACGGCACTACGCAACGCAGCACGCCGCGGTATAGTTGGCCAGTCGGTCATATCCGCGTCGGAGCGTTGGACCGCGCAGTTCCGCTGCAGCGTAGTGCGTTCTGTTTCGTAAGATTTCATATAAAGATTATTTGGTTGCGTCGCGCTGCAGTGCAGTTCTGCTCGGTGCTGTCTTAATTCTGTCGTGGATCTTATATGTTGTGCCCTTGAGTACTGCTCTCCTGTGTGGCTAAACAGTACCGTACTGGCAGGCATCCCATTGATTCACTGCGAACTGTAACTGTAAGAGCAACAAAGACATAGTTTCTACCGGTCCTGAGACACATAGTCTCACCTAAGGTATGTCACACAAATACGCCGAAGAAAGTAAATGCAATAGTCAACGAAGTGCTCCCATTTCACCAAGACATTCAAGATCTCCAGTATGGTTAACTTAAGGCAACGTGTCAGTTTGGATGAAACAAAAGGAAGTGGGTCAGCAATAAGAAACACGATACGATGGCTATTTATTTTGTGAGACTGTTAAGATACCTTGCCCGGACAGCAAAATCTGACGTTTCATATAAGGTAAAATATGAACTGTTATTTGCATTACCATTTACATCTACAATTTTTTTGGTTTAATTGTTCCATCTTATAACATTACAAACGTTAGCCAAGAAATATACTTATACGTCACGTATGAAACTATGGGAAAGTATAAAAAATAACCTAAACGTATACCAAGAAAACTGTGTCATTACTAAATGAATTTCTGTTCTATTTGTGACACGTAATGTCATTAAAAGCAAAGTAAAGCTTGGAGGAGAAAGTCTCTTGTCCCCAGGCCAAGCCTCTAGACGAGAAAAGAATTTCGACCAGTTATTTGTTAAAAACATATGAAATATTGTTCTTCAGTTTTTCTAAGCCTTGTCTCATCTTGCTCTTGTAAGCATCTGTATGTCTGTGCAATCCCATTGTGGCTTAAAAGGGCATATCATAAGAACTATGTATATGGAAATCGTAAGGTAACATTTAAACTGTTTAATTCCCATTTGTATCTAATTCTGTATTTTTTCAGAGGCCAGTAATCAAGTTGTAACACTAAGGTTTGCACACTATATACCTTTTGTTGATTCATTTAGCTTTCTGTTTTGTTCAAGGCCCCATTGTTGAACTTCTGCAATTAGTGTATGATTAATTCGATACTGTAATGAAGTGCAATCTCTGTAATATCCACAATATGAGCAAACGATATGTTTTGTCTTTCTCACATAATCTCTTTGGTTAACTTTGAGGTTGAATAATTTTGTTTAAATAATTTTTTTGTAGAAATGTCAATATGTGCAGATGTTATGTTTTATTTAGTATGTTTGGTTGCTGTTATGTGAAGTGCTGACCTTCACTTAGGGTTCTTAGTTATTTTGTATGTAAAAGGTGTTGTGGTACCCCTCGGGAACGGAAATGTGTAGCGCGCACAAAATGTGGTTGGTATGGATAGAAAGATGGAACAAAGAGGCAGTCGGGGACGAGATACCAAACTGTCAACTGATCATGTAAAAGTTTTGTATTGTGCTGGTGCCGAGAGAGCCTTTCCGTGCCGCTTTCCAATGCCTCGGATGGATGGATAAAGAGCTGGAACTATTCTGGAATTGATATCTATCATCGCCACCAAGAAATGACAGAGTCCACCAATTCCTTCCGCAAATCCACCTACCAACATGCAATCGCCACCACATTGCGCAATCACTGAAAAGGAATCAAAGAATAGTAGAAATGTATAGTGAAGGATCAGCTCATTGGATGTTTTAGTGTGCGCAAATATATGGCAACTTTCTGGGTGGTCCAAAAGTCCGGAAACACCCTGATAAAATCCAAATGGCGTAGCAAACAAGGAAACAGAGTCCCTACACACGAGGAACGGGAAGGAGGAAACTTTATAGGCTATGCCACCAACATGGCGGACATCTTGAAAGCCGCCATCTTGGATTCAACTCCAAAATTTCAAATGGGAATGTGGTCATGTGACATATCAAACAGATATAGAATTTCACCAGGAAAACAATGCCGTTGTTATTTTGAACATAGTTTTATTCACTCTCGGGTTATAGCCAATTACTTGCGGCAGCAGTGGGTCGCTCGAAAGCGTGAGTATTACGTACTGAGAAGTCATAAAATGGAGTCTGAAACGGTGCAAAGTGACTATCCCATGCCTGAAATGTTACATGTGTTTAACTGTTAGGTATCATTTACTCATGCTAACGTTTTAATAATTGTTTCCTAATTTACAGGTTACAAAATGTCCTTAACACATGAAGAACACATTGAAATCATCTTGATATCAGGAGAAAGAAGCACACGGGTCATTGCTGAGGATTTCAACAATCGTCACCCAACCAGTCCCTCACAGCGCAGTTGCCAAGCTGTTGGCCAAATTCCGAGATAAACCTAAGATAAACCTAAGGCTGGAAGACCAAAATCCGCCACCGATGAAGCAAGTACAGTGAGCGTGTAGTCATCATTTAGCAAGAGTCCGCAACGGCGAATGTGGGGTTAGCTGTACCTCCACACTGCGAATTTTATCGCAGCACAAATGGCACCCGTACAAATTCAGGAGGTGCTGTTCAGTGATGAAGCCAATTTCTTTATCAATGGTAAAGTGAGCAAGCAGAATCACAGTTACTGGTCCGACACAAATCCGCACTGGACTGATGCTTCCAAAACGGTCGACAAACAAAAAGTGATGCTCTGGTGTGGTGTGTGGGGTACCAAAGTCGTTGGACCATTTTTTTATTGATAATACGTTAACAGCCAACGGTTATCTGAGGTTATTGGATGAAGAAGTGTTTCCCTCGTTGTTAACGGAGGACGGAACATTTCCGGAATTCTTCCAGCATGATGGAGCCCCACCACATTATGGGCACATTGTGCAATCATACCTGTATGTGCAGTTCCCTCAAAAGTGGATTGGTCGTAGGGGTGCTGTGGAGTGGCTACCACCTTCACCAGATTTGACTCCTTTGGATTTTTATCTTTGGGATCATATCAAAGCACTGATTTATTCTGTGAAAATACGGGATTTGCATCATCTAAAGCAGCGCATTGTTCATGTGTGTGGTCAAATTCAGCCAGATGTGTTCGTCAGGACTGGGTTCGGAGGATAGCATTAACAATCCTACATAATGGACAACAAATCGAGCCATTCCTATGACTGATGGTGGTCTCTCGGGACTATGTAACATCGGCGTAATGTCTCTTCGGCACATAACACACATGCTACTGAGTGTCCCACCTCTGCCACATGTAACTGGCTATAACCCGAGAAGCCACATCCGTTAGGTACAACACGGTCAACATAACAAAATTCCTCTCAGAGGGTAACACTGCTCTACTTCCTTATACTATAATTGCTTGACTAAAAATAATTTCATTATACGAACTGCCGTCATCTTTAAGGTTATGGTATAACAGACGGTAGTGTTATACGTGGCTTTTCTGTGAGAGGACTATTTGTTCTGTTGGGGCATAGTACGTGATAAACCAAATTTGGTATTTGATTGCACACGCTACGTAAATGCAGTTGCAGTGTTATAAAGGTTTGGTGAAGAATTTTTCGGTTGTGTAAGTGTTTTCGTTATCTGTGCATTATAGCTAAGCAGAAACTGCTTGAGATCGATTTGCCTTTGCTTACATTCAGTTTCTTGCGTTTACTTTATACGTAAGAATTATGTTAGCTTAATAGGACAGTTGTCATCAAACAATGACGTCGGCAATCGCTTCACTGGTTTGATGTCTTCAGCCTCAAAAAGAAACAGATGGTGAATGTAAACATTACACTAATGCGTAATTATCTTATCTCATCAGCAATTACTACTTTCTTTTATCGCAAAATTTTGGATCAGGTTCACGTCTGTGGGAGATTCTATCTTATCCCGGGATTATATTTGATAATCATATTGTGTTCTTGCCGTTCAGTTTTTAAGAAGAAGGAAGAGAGTAGGCGCCTGAAACTGGTTTGTTATTTTCAGTGGTTGTACTTCTAAATTACTCTGAAACATAATGGTAAAAACAGACTGCTACTGATGGCTCTTCCTCACACTACCCAACAATGCGTTTCCCAATAACGTACGAGGTCGTGCTGAGAAGTAAAGCTTCCGAATTTTTATGCGAAAACTTAGCCCTCTGACGCTAGAGGGTCTGGAATTGTAGCGTGTGACATAGCGATGTGTAATGTAACCGTGGCAGTGCGTGAGAAACAGCGTGCTGTAATCGAGTTTCGAATTCAAAGAGTTGGTCAGCGCGTGGAGTATCGTCTCCTTCAGCACTACAATGCCAGACTACAAACGAGAGCTGTGACATCTGCTACAATCAGACGTCTTGGTTTCACTGTCATCAATCATCCTCCATGCTATCCCGACTTGGACCCAAAACTTAAGCAACACTTCAGAGGACTTTACTTTGATAGTTACGAGGTGGTACAAGCACAGATGGTTATATTATGGCTCCATCAACAAAGTGAAACAATCTGCAGCGACGGTATCGACAATGTGCTCTCTCGTTGAGAGAAACATTTCCGTTGCTATGGTGACTATGTTTAGAAATACATACGCAGACATGAAGAATAAAAATGTAGAACGTTTTATTTAAAGAGTTTTCACATAAAAAATCGGGAGGCTTTTCTTTTCAGCACGCCCTCGTAATTATCCAAGGCCATAATATGGCTTAGGTCATGTCATACAAAGGAATCGATGCCATTACTGCCGTCTGTACACGAAACGAGCTTAGGAACAGTATCCTTTGCACCACTTTATGAGAAACTATAGTGCATACTTCTTGATGCAATAATTTCCCAACAGCCGTATGTATTGTAGGAATTTATTTAATTTTATGAAGTTCATAAAATAAAATAAATTTCTACAATACATACGGCTGTTGGTAAATTATTACATCAAGAAGTCCATGCCAGCCGTCGTCCCACGATCCATAATGGATCAACGAAGATTATAATGCATACGGCCGCTGATCCATTAGAGCAGTCTTGTTGCTTCCGTCACAGCACGCTAGTGAGAACATGAGAGTCGCACAGAAGACCTCCTCTCGTGCGACCTTTACTGCAGTGTGATGCACCGTATGTCGTATCGACTCAACTGGATCCCTGCCTTGTACGACAAAGTGGCGGGTGTTGTACTGGGACTGCGCGTTACAGAACTGTGTAAAATAAGAAGACCGTCTGAATTTCATTAACAGGCATAGAGAGAATACTGATTTACCCAATCCTATACAAGTGAGAACGTGTATATCTAATATAATCTTAGGTACATCCCATGAATGTGTTAACATAGAAAGAGGGATAGATTAGAACGTACAAAAGTAGCAAAAGTAGGGAGAGGTTTGGAGGAGGGTATTTGGGAGGAATAAGATTATATCTTTATTAACTTTTTGATGTCATCGAAAACGCAAAGTACATCAAACTGCATTAAACTTACAAAGACAAAAAAGTAGAAAATGACAAAAAAGTATATTAATCAGACCTTACAGGAAGACCTCCATCGTATCGCATGAAATCTGAGTGAACGCTCCAGGATGCGACAACAACTTAACAGGCGGGAGGAAGGTGCAGACTAAGTTCACCGAAGGCCATTAGTTGCTTCACAATAGTTGGTAAACCTTTATTTAATAAGATATACTTAAAACCAACAATACTATACAAGTCAATAATAACTGACAGATTTGAGGATGGCAAACCAAAGGACAAATAATAATTTTTTTTTTTTTGGGAAGAAGTAATATCTCCTTAAAATAACAAGTTCAACATTTAAAAAAAATTCAGCTCGAAAGCCCTTTAGGTATCCCTAAGATTTCAACCATGCTAATCTGACTGCATTACAATTACAGACAGAGCATTAACAAACCAATCTCAGAATCATACGTTAGATAGTAGACTTAATACAAGGAGAGTGGCCTCTATGTACATAAATTTTTTACAAATTCAGGATTGCCATTTAAATAGCTTGATGGTGCTTCAAGCGTTAGCAGTTTCACAATTTTTCAAATAGGGAAGTAGCGGTATTCAAAATTTTACAATTTCAGTATTGATAATTTTTTTAATTTACACTGTCAGGGTTACAGCAAAGATTTATAACGCCCTTTGGTCACTAATAAATCTGGAACAGTAGGTAGCAACGATTTAAAAATTTACAGCAACGCACAATTAAGAATTGAAAGATTTTCGAGTCAAGCAGCAGAACAAGGCCGAACTGGCGGAGGCAAGAAGTGGCTAGTATGGCTGAGGATAGCGGACACTTTGATTTAAACTTAATTCTCAATGCCTTAAGAACTTAGGTTACAGAGAGATGCCGTGGTAAGCGAGGAGGCAGCGCCACCTCAGTGGCTGCCGCAAGACGGGAGCCGGAACACCACGCAGCAAACGCGCACGTGTGCTAGCCACGCCCGGTGAATCGAAGGGGCAGATGGCTCTAACGCTACGAACAACTCGGAAACATATGATCCGTACAAGTAATAAATAAGTAAATTCCCACAGTCTGACCCAAGAATATCAGACGCAAATACCGCCGCAGACATCGACCAAACTGTAAGTGTTACAATGGCTGCATACTTAAAAACTAAGAGTAACCCGTTAATCTTTTAATAATAATAACAAAACACAGGAATCAATTTGATTAAACAGCGAACGGTTAACATGACGCCCAAAAAAAAACTCGGTTAGGTAAGAAATGTTTAAACGCTAATACCTGAGCACAAGGTCACAGTAGTAATTAAATATACAACAGTGAAACGATAAATTCTTTCTTTTAAGAGACGTGCTGGATCTCACCAAGACCATCCTACTCTGGCACAGAAAACGAGCCAACATTCACTGGACCTCTGGCGTTTTCTTGTCACGACCATGCCCGATGTTACAACTCATAAGTCGGGCAAGCAAGAACTTGTGCATCTTAAAGATCAGGCTTAATATTTTACCTTAGTAGTCACTAATATACGCCGTAGAACATACTACAACGAAATTAATTTCATACCCAAGCAATAACGACAAGAGGACCGAGATGCTGAACAAATAGCAATGAAAGGAAAACACAGTTTAAGTACACTCATATATATCACGCAGAAGAGGAGTACAAGCAGAGAAAAAAATGGTTCAAATGGCTCTGAGCACTATGGGACTCAACTGCTGAGGTCATAAGTCCCCTAGAACTTAGAACTACTTAAACCTAACTAACCTAAGGACATCACACACATCCATGCCCGAGGCAGGATTCGAACCTGCGACCGTAGCGGTCGCGCGCGTCCAGACTGTAGCGCTTAGAACCGCTCGGTCACTACGGCCGGCTACAAGCAGAGAGCGGAGGGCGAATTTAGTAGCTTGAGTGCGGAGTGACGGAGAGCAGCGGGCAAACCAGCCTACGGGAATATGTCCACCACCAGAGCACAGGTGCCAAAATCAACACTCAGAAGTACTTTACCCAAAAATTAGATAGGACTTGCGGTTACCCGAGAAAATCAACGTCATCAGGACGCTCACATCACCAGACGATCACTCGTAAGCCCGGATAGTCAATTGGTCGCAACCACGTAGAGCCCAAGCCCCAGCCTAGTAAAAGTAGCCGCCCGCTTGGACGAGCGACCGCCGATCAGGACCCGTAATGGCACGCTCACCGTTCGTCACCCGTTCCACTCTTTCACTGCCCCACCGTTCGTCAACAACCTACCTCCAACTTCCTGCGACCAATGAGCCGGCTACAAGACGACCGAAGCGCTATCGGGATCCGTGACAGGAAAACGGTTCGCGCCAATAAGCAACGATACAAGAGCTCAAGAAACAAGTCCACGCGGCTCAAATATCATGTATTTAAAGCGAAGCAGCGAGAAAAAAATCTCGTGAAAATTCGAAGCTATATGCAAAGTTTGTAGCCACTCGCTAAGCGCTCTCTTTCTCAAATACTGGATGTATGAAGTCTCGGAATTCACGCGTCGGGGCCTCTCCTCACAACCCTCCCCCCTCCCCCCTTATGGCTGGTTCTTGGTGGATCTTACACCCCACAGCGATTGCCGCCTGACAGTAAGGAATATCTGACCAAGTTTTTATGAAATCGATCCTGTGGTGTAGGAGATATGGAACACACAGATAGGTACTGCATTTTCATGCACTGAAGCGCCAAGAAACTAGTGTAGGCATGAGTATTCAGAGATATGTAAACAGACAGAATACGGAACTGAAGTTGGCAGCGGCTCTATAAGATAAGTGTCTGGTGCAGTTGTTAGAACGGTTTCAATGCGAGGCTATCAAGAATTAAGTGAGTTTACCAGCCCAGCTAGTCGTGCGATCTAACGCCCTGCTTCCCGAGCGGGAAGGCGTGCCGCTCCCCGGCTCTAATCCGGCCGGCGTATTAGTGTCGAAGTCCAGTGTGCCGGCCAACCTGTGGATGGTTTTCCATCGGCCTCGGCGAATGCAGGCTGGTTCCCCTTATTCCGCCTCAGTTGCAATATGTCGGCGATTGCTGTGCAAACAGTCTCCATGCAAACATTGGGGTTACACGCACTCGTCTGGAATGAGACTTCCCGAAGGGGGAGGGAGGGGGGGAGAGAGCGGTGGTGGTGGCGGCGGGGGGGGGGGGGGGGGAATGTTGCTCGGTGTTGCGGGGAATATCCACTGTGGCAGGACCGCACAATAACCCAAGGTTCGGTGTGGGGCGGCGGTAGGTTGAGTGGACTGCTGTAGCCTGTTGCGGGGTTGTTTACCACTGAGGGCTCTCCGTCGTTTCTAGGTCCCCAGTTCAGTGAGTTTGAACGTGGTGTTGTAGTCGGCACACGAGCGATGGCACTCTGCATCTTCAAGGTAGGAATGAAGTGGGGATTTTCCCGTACGACCATTTCACGAGTGCACCTTGAATATCAGGAATCCGGTAAAATAACCGATCTCCGACGTCGCTGCGGCCACAGAAAGATACGGCAAGGACGGGTCCAGCGACGACTGAAGGGAATTGTTCAGCTTGACAGAAGTGCTACGCTTTCGCAAATTTCTGCAGAGCTCAATGCTGGGCCATCAACAAGTGTCAGAGTACAAATAATTCAACGAAACATCATCGATATGGACCTCTGGAGCCGAAGGCCCACTCGTGAACCCTTGACGCCAAGACACAAAGCTTTACGTCTCGCCTGGGCCGTCAACACCAACATTGGACTGTTGATGAGCGGAAACATGTCGTCTGGTCGGACGAACCTCGTTTCAAATTGTATCGAGTGGAAGCACGTGTGCGGGTATGGAGACAGCCTTATGACTCCATGGACCCTGAATGTAAACTGCGGAGTGTTCAAACTGGTGGAGGCTCTGTAAGGGTGTGCGGCGTGTGCAGTTGGAGTTGATATGGGACCCCTGATACGTCTAGACACGATTCTGACAGGTGACACGTACGTTCTGTCTGATCACCTGCATCAATTTATGTCCATTGTGCATTCTGACGGAAGTGGCCAATTCCAGCGGGACAATGCGACACCCCGCAAGTCCAGAATCGCTACGGAGTGGCTCCAGGAACACTCTTCAGAATTTAAACACTTCTACTAGCTACCTAAATCACCAGAAATGAAAGTTATTGAGCATATCTGGGATGCCTTGCAACGTGCTGTTCAGAAGAGATCTCTACCCCCTCGTATTCCCTTCGGATTTATGGACAGCCCTACAGGGCTCATGGTTTCAGTTCTACCCATTACTACTTCAGACATTAGTCTAGTTCATTTCACGTCGTGTTGCGGCAATTCTGCTTGCTCGAGGAGACCTTACATGATATTAGGCAGGTGTACCAATTTTGTTTGCTCTTCAGTGTAATGTGTATGAACTTACGTGCCGATAACACAAGAAAATTTAATGTGACTTCTGAAATTTTCCCGGCGTATTTCTTCTTCTAATAATTTCCGGGTATGCAGCCGGATCCCGTCGACATTCTGCCACGATATTTCGGCCCAGAGACGTCCGGCCATCATCAGGTGAGTACACAACTACTCACCTGATGATGGCCGGACGTCTCTGGGCCGAAATATCGTGGCAGAATGTCGACGGGATCCGGCTGCATACCCGGAAATTATTAGAAGAAGAAAATTTAAGTCTGAAATTTGAAAAAAACACTGAAAGCAAATCAGTAATATTACTCACAAAACTGAATGCACAGAACGGTTGAAATATGCTTTGTAAACGTACCAAAAAGTAAAAAAATGCGGAGTAATAAAATTGGTGTGTCAGAAGGTGTGGTTTTCAGAAGTACCTTTAGTATCATACTAAAAATCAAAAGTTAAACACCAACGAAGCTCTGGACAGCAGATCTTGGTTACTGCTACATCATTAGATGATAGACATGATTTTAAAATTTGGTTCACATGGGCGAAGTAGAAGAAAAGTTAATTTTTTGGGTAGAGTCTCCGCTTGACTATTGGCTATTTTGTTTTGGTAGGCTACAACAATTGCCTTGAGCAGATTGACTCAGTCGTCAGAAAAGAGAATCACGTGCCCAGTTACTTGTACCGTGTTCTCTCGGCGACTACTCCTTTTCCTCACGCAGACTCACACTGACACACACAAAAGGCGTTCGAAATAAAAACACCCCCACACGACGGGCTTATCTCTGGGCCTGAGTGATTATTTTCTTTGCGCTGAATTATGACGGGTCTCTTCTCACGGAAACGCTTTCGAACAAATGGCTGCGGCGCCGGGAGGCCGCCGTAAGAGTTTACCTTCCATCCAATAAGGGGCGGCGGTGTTTTCGGCAGCGCACACAAGTGTTGTGAGAGCAAGCAAGGGCCAGGTGGAGGCAGGCTGCTGCTCATAAGACGCCGGCAGCCGCGGCGGGACTTCTTTTCATCACTCGGGAGCCAATGAGGGCGCGCCGCGGTTCGCCGCCGCCGCCGGCGAGCAGAAATGAAACCGGCCCGCGGGGCTTCATCTTGGCCGCCGCGCGACTCACGGTTTCTGCCCGCAGGCGCTCGACGCAGACTTGCAGATGGCACGGGCCTCTTTCATTCACGATTTTGTTTACGCTCTGGCTTCCTACTCGCTGCAGGACAAACAGTGCGCCCTGTTTGCAGAATACGTTTACAGTCCTCCACGTGCGCAGTGGAGTATGTCTCATAATCGCGGAAAGAAAACACTATCAAGAACACCATCCGGAAATCAGATTTCTGTAAATTTTTATATTTATAGTGAAGTTCAAAATTCAAGCATCAGTCTGTCAACGCAGTTCGACGAAAAAAATCTCTAAAATTCCCGAGGCAATCGCCTCTGAAGATTACCGAGGAACTATAATTTAGGCTACTACATTATCCAGCCAGAACATATGACCACCTACTACGAGAGTAATGCCGAAAGTAATGTCTCCTATTTTTTATAAGGACATTGACCTGTTTACTTCTACAATGGTTTAAATCACTTTACAGCTTGAAACTTTAGCTATTTTTCGACATAATGACCATTTCTGGAATTTTTGTAGACACTGCGGCAGTTTTTGTACGCCCATGTCATACCAGCTCGCCGCCATGCTATTCAGAAAGTTATGAACCTCTTCTTTCACCTCGTCGTCGGAGCTGAATCACTTTCCGGTCAAATGTTCCTCTAACTTAGGGAACAGGTCATAGTCACTGGGCGCCAAGTCAGGACTATAGGGCGGGTCGGTGATTATGTTCCACTGAAACTGTTGCAGGAGAGCAACGGTTGCCGAGCGATGTGTGGGCGAGCGTTGTCATGGAGAATGTGTACGCCCTTGCTCAACATTCCTCTTCTGCGGTTCTGAATTGCCCGTTTGAGTTTTTTCATAGTCTCGCAGTACCTGTCAGCGTTCATTGTGGTCCCAGTGTGCATAAAGTCGACCAACAATATCCCTTTCCGATCCCAAAAAACGGTTGTTGTGAGTTTACCGGCAGACTGTGTTTGTTTGAATTTTGCGACTTTGGCGAAGAAGGATGCTGCCACTGGCGTCGTTGTTGCTTGGTCTCAGGTGTAATGTGGTATGCCCAGGTTTCGTCACCCGTGGCAATTGAGTTCAGAAAGTTATCCTGTTCGGCTCCAAGGCGGTGAAGAAATGCGCGGGAAGCATCAACTCGTTACCGCAATTGGTCCTCAGCCAGCATGCTTGGCACCCATCTTGCCCACACATTCCGGTAGTTCAATGTTCCCATTAAATTCCTGTGAGCGGTGCTTCGGGAAACCTCAGGAACCAACGTGCAGAGATCATCCAGGGTGATCCGCCGGTGTTCACGCATGCTTTGCTCAACCATCAAGACTGTCTCCTCAGAAATTGACGGCCGTCCGTTCCTTTCTTCGTCGTGAATTTCGGTCCGACCACCTGCAAACTCTCTACAGCACTTACGAACATTTTTGACATCCAAGCACGACTCTCACTGAACTTCCGTCAGTTGGCGATGGATTTCAATCGGTACAGTGCCCTTTGCGTTCAAAAACCGAATTCGCACTTGGCGGTAACATCAAACGGGAGCTCCATTCTCAACGGCTGCCAAGCCAAGACTGAGCGCCTCAGCGCGGCGTGCGCATATTTACACGCAGCGCTAGAAGCACTCTTCATAACAGTGTGACCAACTGCCACACAAACAGAGTTCTGTACTTATAACAAATAGGAGACCTTACTTTTGGTATTACCCTCGTAAGAGCCGGTATGTCGATCTTTCTAACAGCGGCGTCGCGTCGTGGCACGGAACCAATGAGGCCTTGGCATGTCACAGGAGTGAACTGGCACCACATCCACAAACACAAGTCACTTAATTCCCCTAAAATTCCTGGGATGGGGCATCCATAATATGTTCGATCTAGTTCAGATCTAGACAGTTGAGGGGGCCAGCACATTCATTGAAACTCGACACTGTGTTGCTCGAACCCCTCCATCACATTCCTGGCAGCGTGACATGGCGCATTGTCCTGTTGAAAAATGCTCCTGCCGTCGGGAAACATGATCATCATGAAGGGATGTACGTGGTCTGCAACCCACTGTAAGATACTATTTGGGTTTCATGGTGCCTTGCGCGAGCTGCATTAGACACATGGATACCCTCGTGGATGTTCCCCAGAGCATAATGGAGCGGCCGAAAACTTGTCGCCGTCCTGCATTACAGTTGTCAATGAGCTGTTCTCCTGAAAGACGACGGACTTCAAACAAGGTGTTCCTTGATTTGTGTTGCGGAGTATTGTGTCTCGCCGCAAACTCTTACTGCTGGCAGGAAACATGGTCGTCTGCAACCATTGGCCGTTATGGTGCCTTCCACGAGCTACACTGGACCCATGAATGCGCGCGTCAATTTTCCTCACAGCGTAGTGGAGCCACCACCAGTATGTATCCGTCCCGCAGTACCAGTGTCAAGGAGCTGTTTCTTTGGAAGATGACGGATTCGCGCCCATCCATAGGCGTGATGAAGAAGGTATCGGGATTCATCAGACCATTCAACGCTCTGACACTACGCCAGTGTCCAGTGCCAATGGTTACGCGTCCATTTCATAGTTTCCGATGACCCAGTGTTAACATTGGGATATGCATGGGTCGTCGGCTGCGGAGGCCCAGGAGTGTTCGTAGCATAGCATGTTCAGACGCACTTGACCTCTGCCCAGCACTGAAGTCTGATGTTAGTTCCGACATAATTCGCCACTTGTCCTGTTTTCCCAGTCTGCCGAGCCTACGATGTCCAACATCTGTAATGAAGGGTGGCGGCCCAACCTCAAGATATCTGGACGTGGTTTCACCTTGGTTTCGCCTCGTGTTAAAGACACCCACCACAGCGCTCGTTGAACATCCAACGAGTCGTGCAGTTTCCGAAATGCTTGTGTCAAGCCTCCAGGGTATCACAGTCTGCCGTCAGTCAAGCTCAGACAGATCGCGCGGTTCCCCATTCTACACAAAGACACAATTTTTTTATAAAAATATATAATTAAGAACTTATTTTTGCGCTGTGTGTTAAATTAAATTAGAAACAAGACGTGCATTTTAATGAAAATTATTAATTTTGCGCTAGCTACGATAGTTACGTTTTATGGCCTTCACTTTAATCAGAACGATGTAGGTATTCGAACTGAAGAAAAACAACGAAAAAATAGACCATAGCAAGATTCGATAAAACAATTCACAGAATTTTTCGACGCTACGAAGTGAGCCATCGGGCACAGTATGAAAATCACATTAACTTCAGTGAATTAGAGTCCCACAGAAATCTTCAAACTCGATCTGCTCGGGAAATGTTGAGAGCTGCATTGACTTGGTCTGATGTTCTGACTTCACGTACCATAAATATAATAAATTACAAAAATTCCATTCTCATTGTCTTTTCGCACGTCTTAATTACTTCTCCATGGCCACAGCGCTTTGCAAGTAAGAAGGCGGGTAATCAGGGCCTATTTAATATCGCACAGAGCCGGTACACTAGTGAACTCTGGGACCCCTTAATTCGGATGCATATACACACATTTTTGGACTGTGTTATTTTATTTCCATAATCCATTAAGGTAACGCCCAGTAATCTTTTATTAAATTTCGATAGTGCTGTCCACCACAGCTGATTCACACTGATGAGGATGTTCAATGAAAACTACCGCAACTGTTTTCATTCTAAGCAGACGTTTTATGTCATGTCATTTGCACCCTTGCGGCATAGCGGTACGTTAACGTTATTCCAAGCCCCCTTTTGTTTCCCTTCATGCCAAGCCATCCTAGATTTGCACTATGGCAAGATAATGCACGATCGCACAATACGAGAGTTTCTACTGCTTGTCTTCATGCTTGCCAACCCTACCTTGGGCAACAAGGTCCCCGGATATCTTCCCAGTTGTGAACGTTTGGAATTTTATTGTCAGGGACCTCCTACAGGTTCGAGATTTTGAGGATCTAGCGCGCCTATTGAACATAATTTGGTAAAATATTCCTGAGGAGAACATCCAACAACTCTGTCAATTAATGCCAGAGGTTACTGAATAAATCATCCAGTTTTGTGAAATTGTAATCATTTGTTTTTCTGTACTTGTATATCACACTTACCGATTTCCGTCCTATTTTTGTAGCTCCTTCATTGTCCGCCTTTTTTCTTTCTTTTTTTTTTGTCTTAGGAAGGTTAAGAAAGAGATTATCAACAAGATTCATGAGGTTTGGGAAAAGAGATGTAAAGAGTTTGGAACCGCGCGACTGCTAAGGTCACAGGTTCGAATCCTGACTCGTGCATGGATGTGTGTGATGTCCTTAGGTTAGTTAGGTTTAAGTAGTTCTACGTTCTAGGGGACTGATGACCTCAGATGTTAAGTCCCATAGTGCTCAGAGCCATTTGAACCTTTTTTTTTTTTAAAGAGGTAGATGTACAGGGCGTACAAAGTTAACAAAAGCCTAGAAAACAGTGAAGACTTTAAGAAGAGATGCGAAAGAAGGGACAAATATAAAAGTTCCAGTCAATAAAATTCTTCTGAATTTGGGGCCGCATTATCATCTGCTAAATTCTGACGTTTCGGCGACTGTTGCAAGGCGGCTTCCTCAGGGTGTATTGTAGTTAGCAAATACACCCTGAGGAAGGTGCCTTGCAACAGTTGCCGAAACGTCAGAGTTTTACAGATGACAATGCGGTCCCAAACCTAGAAGAATGTTATTGACTTTGACAACTGCCGCGGAAGCCTACGTTGACAAATATAAAAGTTAATGGCATTAGAGGACTGCAAAATAATTTCAAGAGTCTGCTTACAGAAGACAGAACCAGCTACAGGGCACCGAAATGGATTTCAAGAATGATCAGTAGAATGTTTAATCGGGTCTTGTAAGACCTGACAGAAGGAATGTTGGAGGACGTCGAAGAACAAAGGACTTGAATCGGGAACAACTTCCAAGATCTGCAACTTAGCAGTAGATATCCTCGGTTAAAGCCATTAATAAAGGAAAGCCTTCTGGTGGAGACAGCATACCAAGAAGGTTCCTTTCAGAGTATGCTGATACAATAGCCCCGTACATAGCAATCATATAAAACCGTCTGGTCGTACAAAGCTTCGTACCAAAAGAAAGTTACACATGTCACACCAATACTCAAGAAAGGAAATATAAAGAATCCGCTGAATTACAGATCCATATCACTAACGTCGATCTGCTGTAGGATTTTCGAACATGTGCTGTATTCGAACATTATGAGTTACCTCGAAGGTAATGGTCTATTGACAAATTGTCAACACGGTTTCAGAAGCGATTATTCTTGTCAAACAACTTGCTCTTTGATCTCACAAACTAGCGAGTGCTACCGAAAGGGGATATCAAAATGATTGCATATTTTTAGATTTCCAGAAGGATTTTGGCACCTTTCCCCACAAGACAATTCTAATCAAATTGCGTTCCTATGGAGTATTACTTCAGTTGTGCGATTGGACTCGTGAGTTGCAGTCGACGGAGTATCATAGAATAAAAGTGATATCCGGTATTCCCCCGGGAAGAGGTTATAGGCTCTCTAGTATTCTAAATTCACATAAACGACTTAGGTAACAATCTGAGCAGCCCTTTTTTTTCCTTCAGGTGATGCTGCCATTTACCGTATAGTAAAGCTATCAGAAGGTCCAATTGCAAAATGGAGAAGTGGCAATTGGCTCCGTACAAGGAAAAGTGTGAGGTCATCCACATAAGGGTCTGTTAAATTTCTATTACACGATAACTCACACAAACTTAAAAGCAGTCAGTTCTACTAAAAATCGTCCAAATACAATTACGAACACCATAAATTGGAATGATCGTGTGGACAATGTTGTAGGAAGGCAAACGAAGAATATGTTTTACTGACAGAATTCTTAGAAGTGGCAACATCTCTACTAGCTTGTTCGTCCTCTGCTACAGTATTGCTGTGCTGCATTAGGAGACAGGACTGACGGAGAACATCGAAAAAGTTCAAAGAAGGACAGCTCGTATTGTATTAACTCCAAATACGGGAGATGGTGTCATGGATAACATAAGCGAGTTGACGGAAATAATTAAAACAAAAGCGTTTTTTGCTGCGGCGAGATTTTTTCAGAAATTTCAATAACCATATTTCTCCTCTGAATTTGAAAATATTTTATTTTCGTTAAATTACATGTGGAGAAATGATCATCATAATAAAATAACAGAAATCAGAGGTCGTACAGAAGGATTTAAGCGTTCCATTTTTCCCATGCGTTGTTAGTGTGTGGAACGGTAGAGAAACAGTGTGAAGGTGGTGCGAAGAGCCTCCTACCAGTCACTAAGTGTGAATTACAGTGTAGCCACGTAGATGTAAAGGTGGTTACCGGAAGGAAAGGCCCTGTGATGATAACATTTTTACTTTAGGACAACTAATGGCAAAGAGACTGGAAAGAAATGTTGTCTCAGATCTCTAGAGGACCTATGATACTTGTTTGATACCGCCCGTCACGAATTTCTTTCTTGTGACATCTTCTTCATCTCAGTGTTGGCTAAGCAAGCTGCGTCCTCAATTAACAGCTCGATGTATTCGAATCTCTGTTTCCCTGTATAGTTTTTACATTCTACAGCGCCGTTTAGTAGCATGGATTTTATTCAGTGATATCTCAACAGATGTCATGTCATCCTGTCCCTTCTACTTGTCAGTGTGCAGTGGAATTTCTATTGGACCTTTAATGTTACCATCTCGCTTTTAAATTTCACCGAAGTTTGTTTTGACTTTTCTGTCTGTGTGTGTGTGTGTGTGTGTGTGTGTGTGTGTGTGTGTGTGTGCGTGTGTGTGTGTGTGTGAATTCCTAAGGGACCAAACGGCTTAGGTCATCGGTCGCTAGACTTACACACTACTTAAACTAACTTATGCTAAGGACAACACACACACCCATGCCCGAGGGAGGACTCGAACCTCAGGCGGGAAGGTGACTTTTCTGTATTCTGAACCAGTTCTTCTTTCTTCTGATATTTATTTCTTTTTCTATTTCTTCACGTTTTTCAAGTAGCCATTTCGCCTTGGGTTCCCAGCACTTCCTATTTATTTCATTCCTAAATGACTTGTACATCTGCGAAATTTCCTTGAACATTTTTATACTTCCTTGTTTCATCGATAAGCTGAGATATTTCTTCTGTAACTCATGGTTTGTTTGCAATTACCTTCATTGTAGCTATGTTTTTCTTTCCAACTTCTGTGATTTCTTTATAGATGTCCATTCCTCTTCAACTGAACTGTCTACTGAGCTTCAGAAAACTTCAAGCGTATTTCTTCATTCCTTATTACTTCCGTATCCCACTTCTTTGAGTGGTTATTCCTTCTGTCAAGCCTCTTAATCTTCAGCCTACTCTTCATCACTAGTAAACTGTGATCTCATTCCATATCTGCTCATGGATAGTCTTACAAGCCAGTACTGATTTCTGAATCTCTGCCTGACCATAAAGTCATCTAAGTGGAAACGAGTTTTTCCCGGCCTTTTCCAAGTATACTCCTGCTCTTGTGATGAACAGAACATCCGTTATTACTAGTCGAAATTTATTACAGAACTCATACCTCTGCCATTCCTAGTACCAAGCCCATATTACCATGTAAACCTTTCTTCTACTCTTTTCCCTACAACCGCATTCCTATCCCACATGACTATCAGACTTTCGTCTTCCTTTGCATACTGAATTAACCATTCAGCATCCTCATATACTATTTCTGTCTCTTTACCTTCGTCTTGCGCCGTCGCGATGTATAACTGAACTATTGTTGTCGGTGTCAGTTCGCCGACGATTCTAATAAGAACAATCCTATCAATGAACTGCTCAATAACTTACTCTCTGCCCTACCTTCCTATTCGTAACGTTTCCTACTTTCGTCATAACATTTTCTACTGCTGTTGATATTACCCTATAATCATCTGACCAGAAATCCTTGTCTAATTTCCATTTCACATCACTGGCGCCCGCTTTAACTACATTGAGAATTAGCATTTCCGTTTCCAGATTTTCTAGCTTCCTCAAAACTTCTGACATTTGACTTGATGCCGCCCCTCCCCCCCCCCCCCACCCCCCTTGTCAGTCCCCTCTCGGAGATCCGAATGGCCAATGGAGGGATCATCAAGACACTTTTTCAGTATTCTGTAGTGCAGTGGTTTCCATTGCCTTCCGCAACCTCATGCCGTTAATCACTGTGATTCTTCCGTCTGTAGAACAGTTCCTCAACCCAAGGGCAAGAGAATGCCCAGAACGTCTGTTTGCTCCTTCGTCGTCTTTGACAAAACCGTTGACTGAATGAGGATTATTTCTTATGTCGGAAGTGTGCGGCCGCCATTGTTGATCATTTTTATTCAAAATGTAAGCAGTGGCGGGGGGTGGGGGGGGGGGGAGAGAGGGGATTCAAATCGGGAACCAATAACGTTTTTACTACCAGTGAAAGATGCTACCTCTTCTTTTGGTCTTGACGGATGTCACATGACAGCCGTTCAAGTTGATCGTCGAAGACTTCACTCAACTTCTTTTGTATTCCACAGGGCAGGTAGCCTTTTGACCGAAAACGCTGAGTCCGCCAGTCACGAATACCTCCTTGTTTCCCTTCGGTTTCTGTCCTCCCTTCCTTGTGTTTCCTTTCCCTTTCTAGTGCACTCCTTCTCCTCTTGTTTTGCCTCTGTATGTGAGGATTTGGAACTGCGTCAGGTCTGTGTCTTTTAGCTGTTCCCCTTGTTCGCTGTTCGTCTTAGTCCCTACACTGCATGTGTTCCTGTTTTTCTACGTTTGGGCGCTGATGACCCCGCTGTTTAGCGCCCGTAAACCTCAAACACACACACACACACACACACACACACACGAAAACGCTGAGCTACCGCGCCGACTCATAGATCTAGTGCCGCTGAAGAAACTGAAGCCCTGAAGGAAGCGGGCCTGGAAAGGACAAACGTTACAGTTAAAAGCAACCTACAAAAGTATGTAGAGTGCGTAATAAAAGTGTAAAATAAAATTTCGTCACAGACTTTGATAATTACACGAGAATTGAAAGCGGGGTGCTGTTTGTCACATAGTTTAAACTATACATTCAGAAAGCTTTAGACTTGTGGAGAGGGAAATGTTCGGGAGTGGGTATTCAGATAACAAAGCAACAATATATGTACACCTTGCTCTTCGCAGATGATCGTGTAATGGTAGGTAATGATATCTCCTTTATTCTAAGAAAAGCGTTAGAAGAATATGATAAGTTGGGATTGAAAGAAAATTTTCAAAAGGCTGAATACCTACTCAGGGAAGAAAATGCAGTATTTTAGAATATTCTATGTCTGTATAAATACCAGCATTCTGGAGTATTCGATATGTGTGTAAGTAGCTGCACTTCCAGTCCAAGAGGTCAGTTCAGTTCGCGCTGTACGTTGAAGTTCGTAATAAGTGTTTCCTCAGCGCTATGCGTTGTATTTAATTCACGATCCTGTTTCGGATTTGGAGTTGAGTGTAGTTACGACGTGGAGTTCTTTGGTGTAGACGCTGGGTACTTCTGCACATCTACGTCACCGTGGGTCCAACTAGGCACTGTAACAGCCTACACTGGCAAGAACGAGAAGGCAGAACGTAGTTCCCACGTCCGTATATTCAGACCGATGGATTCCAAGTCAGTTGCACATCAGGAGTCAATCAGTATTTTCTGCAGGTACTGGCCAGAACCCGACGAGATGGCTGAAAGGATTGGGCCGAGTTTCCATATATAGTCAACTGTACTAGACAATCGGCATGTCAAGGCATGTAAAAAATTTAAGTATTTTACCAGCATCCTATCGGAAGACGGGGCAAGTAATTAGGAAATAAAGCAAAGAGTATCCCGAGGGGAAACAGGAATCCAGAAGATAAACTACGTTACGGTCCTACAAGGTAAATTTCAAAGTAAAGGAGATGCTATATAAAAGTACGAAATTTCAGAATGTTAATGAAGGACGAGCAATCCATTCATTTCATGAAGAGTTTATTACAAATCTGTCACAGTTGCAGTACATATATTTTGGCGTCTAGTTTCGAACCGACTGGTCCTCTCTCAAGCCACAGAATGATGCGGAACAGGAGGGCTGAGAAGCATAAATACGCTTTGCTGGTTCGGAGCACGTTCAAATTTTGTCGAATGCTATTGACTGGTTTTAGTGGTTTCGGGGTCTATACCTGAGAAAAATGTGTCGCCACGACACACTCCAAAGGAGTCAGGTAACGTACAATGGGGTTGCAGCCCGACAGAGCCCTTAGAGAAGGACTGAATCGTGCGAGGTCGTCAGCAGTGTCAAAGATTGGTAAGAAGTTCGTTCTGTTCGGCATCGCATTGAAAACTGCCGTTTTCTACCACGAAATGTGTTAAACGGATACCCTAAAAGAAGAGTTGGTTTCATTGACACCATTTATACCACCAGCTCATGCCTGTCCGCGTCGATTCTAGCAGCAGCGTGCCTGAAATATTTTTCTTGGCCATCCTTTAGAAAACCGCATGAGTTCAACGTTGGGCGACAAGGTTCTGACCTCTATCGTGGGGCGTCAAAAGATGGAGTGATACGTAGGTATGACTGGATATGACGGGCTTCCCATCGTGTGAAAAGTTGGTGGCATTGGTCAGAATTGTGATGCAATTTGGTGCCAATTTGACATCATTCACCCACCTCACATTTCACATCAACTTCTGAGCTGTGGCCATTTCTTCTCATGTGTCGGCGCCTCGTTGTCTGAAGCGTCGCAGAGAGCCGTGCTTTTGAACTGTTACAAAGAAAGGTTGTAGGCATCTTTGAGCCAAATTTCAAACTGAGGCGTCGCAATGAGAGACAATTACGGGATTAAAAAAAAAGGTCTTGCTCGCTACTCAAGGCTTCTGCCTTCAGGCGCTCGCCGCAGTCATACAGATGGCAGGGCCTTTTACTTTCTCGATTTTCTTTGCGCACTGCCATCCCACTCGGTGCACGGTCCGTGGTGCACGGTGGAGTATGACTCAAAATTGTAGAAAGAATATCACTCTGTAGAAGATCACCCGGAAATCGATTTTTCACATTTTTTATATTTGTGGTGAAGTTCAGAAATAAAGTGTCTGTCCGCCAAAGCAGTTCATTTTCAAGATAATCGCCTCTGAAGGTTTCTTAGGAAATAGGATTTAGGCTACTACAATGACCAGCCAAAATACTACGACCACCTACCTAACAGCAGGAATGCTCAGCTTTCCCACGGATAACAGAGGTGCGCGTCGTGGCATGGCAGCAAGGAGGCCTTGGTAGGTCGCCGGAGAGAGTTGGCGCCACATCTACACTCAGAAGTCGTATAATGCCCGTAAATTCGAAGGCCGGAGTGGCCGAGCGGTTCTAGGCGCTACAGTCTGGAACCACGCGACCGCTACGGACGCAGGTTCTGATCCTGCCTCGGGCATGGGTTTGTCTGATGTCCTTAGGTTGTACGGTTTAGGTAGTTCTAAGTTCTAGGGGACTGTTGACCTCATAAGTCCCATTGTGCTCAGAGCCATTTGAACCATTTTTGAACGCGTAAATTCAGGGGAGGGAGGCGATGAACTCGGACGCCACGTTCATTCACATCCCAGATGTGTCCAGTTGGGTTCAGATCTGGCAAGTCGTGGGGTAAGTAAATGAAGTGGAACGCGCCACTCTCTTCCTCGAATCATTGCATCATACTCTTGATCTTGTGACATGATGCATTACCTAGTTGGAAAATGCCACTGCCGTCGGGAAACATGATCGTCATCAAGGGCTGTACCTGCTCTGCAACCAGTGTGTGGTACTAGTTGGCCGTCATGGTGCTTTAGCCGAACTCCACTAGACCCATGGATACCCTCGTAAATGTTCATCAGAGCATAATGGAGCCGCCACAAAGTTGTCTCCTTCCTGCAGTATAGATGTCAAAGATCTGGAAGACGAAAAATTTCAAAAATGGTGATTTTTTATTTTTGTTGCGCTGTATGGCTTCGCTGCGCGAGTTAAAAGTTACCCCAGGCTTCTATCTTGAGTCATATATGAGATATAGAATTGTGTAATCTACATCTACATTTATACTCCGCAAGCCACCCAACTGTGTGTGGCGGAGAGCACTTTACCTGCCACTGTCATTACCTCCCTTTTCTGTTCCAGTCGCATATGGTTCGTGGGAAGAACGACTGCCGGAAAGACTCCGTGCGCGCTCGAATCTCTCTAATTTTACATTCGTGATCTCCTCTGGAGGTATAAGTAGGGGGAAGCAATATATTCGGAACCTCTCGAAACCTGGAGAGCAAGCCACACCGCGATGCAGAGCGCCTCTCTTGCAGAGTCTGTCCCTTGAGTTTGCTAAACATCTCCGTAACGCTATCACGCTTACCAAATAACGCTGTGCCGAAACGCGCCGCTCTTCTTTGGATCTTCTCTATCTCCTCTGTCAACCCGACGTGGTACGGATCCCACATTGATGAGCAATACTCAAGTATAAGTCGAACGAGTGTTTTGTAAGCTACCTCCTTTGTTGATGGACTACATTTTCTAAGCACTCTCCCAATGAATCTAAACCTGGCACCCGCCTTACCAACAATTAATTTTTTATGATCATTCCACTTCAAATCGTTCCGTACGCATACTCCCAGATATTTTACAGAAGTAACTGCTACCAGTGTTTGTTCCGCTATCATATAATCATTTAATAAAGGATCCTTCTTTCTCTGTATTCGCAATACATTACATTTGTCTATGTTAAGGGTCAGTTGCCACACCCTGCACCAAGTGCCTATACGCAAATCGAGTGAATCCTTTTCACAAGCACCATGTATTTGTACCTCAGTTCGTAAAGATATCAACCGGCAATCGCAGCTAATTTATCCTCCCTCCCGCGTGCTGCGTTCGAGACAAATGTTCTCGACATTCCAGCAGCGAGCCATCACCGTGTGGGAGCGAATCCCTGGCCAGAACGCGGCGCAGCCCCGAGCGCCTCTGTGAGATCCAGCGCCGCGTCGCTCGCAGATACGCCGATAATCACAGTTAATTAACAGGCGCGCACTCGCTGATGCCGCGTCTGTCGTAATTAACCCCGCTACGCTCCCAGCCACTTCTGAACGCAGTCCCCGCGGATCCATTCTCCGGCTCTGCCGAGCGAGTACTACGCCTCAGTCCCTTGTGCTGGCGGCTTCTGCGACGTCTCTAGCGACAGGAAGTCACTCATAATCCGCCAAAGAACACGTCGCACGTCAAACCTTCCCGCACCGCCGTGCGCTCAACGGCGGCGAACAACTATCATTAATTTCGTTGTGGATGATACTTCAACGTAGCTCAAGAAGCACGTAGTGAGTACACGATAGACGTCTAACAAACGAAATTTTCCACAGTTACTGGACGTCTTGCAATATTCTCTATAAATAACATAAAATCACTGTACGAGACCGTGATCGGTATTTTTATTCTTATCTTTTTTAAAGTATCTGTCTTAACCCGTTTCGATCACAACCATCATCAGCGTCTCTCAGATGAACAGAACAAGAGAGAAGTTATATTTCCACCAGCAATACAATGATACATTGTATAGAAAACAAGCATACGCATCACATTTGAAACCTCCATACAATGTATCTCATCTATTCATCTGTAGACTTGTATCACGACTGCTGCTGTTTAGTGAGGGAGCCTACCTTGTATACAAGGGGCTTCCAAGAAGTACTGTAACATATATTTTTTCTCCGCGAATTTAAAAAAAATTAGCAGTTTGTAGTGTGAAATCGTGGAATATTCCCGCTTCAGCCTCTATAGCTTCATGAAGTTTCCGTAGGCGGAGGCACTATACGTAGCCTTCAGGATGGCATCTGTAACGGAGGTGAATTCCAAGCACCGATTTTTTTTTTTTTTTTACAATGAAATGAATATCCCCAACTGCATACAGGCGTTGGGTGGCTCAGATGGATAAAGCGTATGCCATGTAAGCATGACATCCCGGATTCGAATTCTGGTCGGGGCACACATTTTCAACTGTCCTCGTTGACATATCAACGCCTGTATGCAGCTAGGGGTCTTCATTTCATTGTAATTTCATTCTAACGACCTGCATGGTTCAAAATGGTTCAAATGGCTCTGAGCACTATGGGACTTAACATCTGAGGTCATCAGTCCCCTAGAACTTAGAACTACTGAAACCTAACTAATCTAAGGACAGCACACACATCCATGCCCGAGGCAGGATTCGAACCTGCGACCGTAGCAGTCGCGCGGTTCCACTCTGAAGCGCCTAGAACCGCTCGGCCACACCGGCCGGTTAGCTGCATGGTCACCTATGGTATCTTTTCTTACGGACATGTCAGAAAGAATAGATACCATCTTCATATATCCACAGAATTGTCATCGAAAGTGTCCTGAAGGAAGGCCATAGCATCGCACATGTTCATACATGCCTGCCACATGCGCCTAAGAAGACCTGGAAGTGAAGAAAAGCATGATAGGCCGTTGTGCGAGACGAACCTCATCATCGCAACAAGGTGGCGCAGACCTATACAATATCGCCGCGACGCGGCCCACCTCGCGCACCTGTGACTCCTGCAGTATTGTAACGCTCGGCCACGACGAATCACAAACACCTCTCTGCTCAACTGGATAGCTTTGTTGATACCGTGATAGCGTTGACATACTCTTCCACAAGCTTGCGCTGGGTACGTCGCCGTCTACCAGAAGACCACAAAGAGCGACGAAGGACCATTGTGCGTTACGAGGCTGATCGTGAGAATTTTTTTGTCGAACATCGTTACAGGCGATGAAACAAGTGTTCACCACTTCAAAAAAATGGTTCAGTTGGCTCTGAGCACTATGGGACATTGCATGGGGGCTTAATTAAATATTATTGAAAATACTTTTAGTTTTTCGTAGCTGTATGTCCGATTACGCTGTGTCTCGTAATCGGTTGGCCCTGACTAGTATTATTACGCTATCTGACTGCAAAGAACAACAACAAGAATGAAATGAAATTTTTCGTTAACACAATTAATTAATTAAGTCCCCAGCAACTATAAAACCTACAAAACCCAAGCACAAGTGTAATTGTTCTGTGTGTGGGAGTGTGACTCAACGTACACATCTGGCACGGTTCTTCTTCAACAAGACAAGAATTTTTAAATACCAATTATACTGACGTGATAAAAGAAAATTAGAAATACCATAATTGCTCAAGGAAAGTAGAATTACACTCTAATACAAGAACACACGCCAGATGCTTTGTTGACTGAACCTGTAATGACGCATTATTTAGGACACTAAAATAAAAACAAACTGAGTTAATTACCTCATTTATATTGATGAAAATCATTCTAATCCTTACATTATATCTCAACCAGAACTCTCCAATATCACATCTCAGCAAGCACTGCCTAATAGCACATCTCAACAAACACTCTCTGCTACAACATCTCAGCACAGACTACCACGACACCTCGACAGGCACTGACTGCTACGAGTTCTTAACAGGCACTGACTAGTACGAGCTCTCGACAAGCACTGACTTCTACGAGTTCTTAACAGGCACTGTGGAGGCGGCTTAATAATACTCTTTGGCGCAATCTCTGGCGCAGTGGCTCAGTGTAGCCACCTTTCAACATCTGAGGTCATCAGTCCCTTAGAACTTAGAACTACTTAAACCTAACTAACCTAAGGACATCACACGCATCCATGCCTGAGGCAGGATTCGAACCTGCGACCGTAGCGGTCGCGCGGTTTCAGACTGTAGTGCCTAGAACCGCTCGGCCACAGCGGCCGGCGTTCACCACTTCCAACCGGAAACAAAACGGCAATCCATGGAGTGACGCCACCTTGTGACAATATTATTGATATTACCTACACTGTTCTTATCTAACTTCTTTGTCTGTTTTCCTTAACACTTTCGCTGCGGCACCGGTGCAGGCGCGAGACTTTCCAATGCGGCCCGGCGACATGCGAGTGCGGGCCGGCAACGCTCGAGTGCAAGGCCGGTAACACACTGAAACGGCAGGTAACGCTCGGAGTTGACGCTCCTAAGCACACCCGAGCTACAGGCTGACGTCAAGACTTTTTAAGATCTGTAGGGGTAAGCTATAGGGAGAGACGGGTCATATACAACATGTACAAAAACCAAGAGGGAATAATAAGAGTGGACGATCAAGAACGAAGTGCTCGTATTAAGAAGGGTGTAAGACAAGGCTGTAGCCTTTCGCCCCTACTCTTCAATCTGTACATCGAGGAAGCAATGATGGAAATAAAAGAAAGGTTCAGGAGTGGAATTAAAATACAAGGTGAAAGGATATCAATGATACGATTCGCTGATGACATTGCTATCCTGAGTGAAAGTGAAGAAGAATTAAATGATCTGCTGAACGGAATGAACAGTCTAATGAGTACACAGTATAGTTTGAGAGTAAATCGGAGAAAGACGAAGGTAATGAGAAGTAGTAGAAATCAGAACAGCGTGAAACTTAACATCAGGATTGATGGTCACGAAGTCAATGAAGTTAAGGAGGAAGCAATGATGGAAATAAAAGAAAGGTTCAGGAAAGGAATTAAAATACAAGGTGAAAGGATATCAATGATACGATTCGCTGATGACATTGCTATCCTGAGTGAAAGTGAAGAAGAATTAAATGATCTGCTGAACGGAATGAACAGTCTAATGAGTACACAGTATAGTTAGAGAGTAAATCGGAGAAAGACGAAGGTAATGAGAAGTAGTAGAAATCAGAACAGCGTGAAACTTAACATCAGGATTGATGGTCACGAAGTCAATGAAGTTAAGGAGGAAGCAATGATGGAAATAAAAGAAAGGTTCAGGAAAGGAATTAAAATACAAGGTGAAAGGATATCAATGATACGATTCGCTGATGACATTGCTATCCTGAGTGAAAGTGAAGAAGAATTAAATGATCTGCTGAACGGAATGAACAGTCTAATGAGTACACAGTATAGTTTAAGAGTAAATCGGAGAAAGACGAAGGTAATGAGAAGTAGTAGAAATCAGAACAGCGTGAAACTTAACATCAGGATTGATGGTCACGAAGTCAATGAAGTTAAGGAATTCTGCTACCTAGGCAGTAAAATAATCGATGACGGACGGAGCAAGGAGGACATCAAAAGCAGACTCGCTATGGCAAAAAAGGCATTTCTGGCCAAGAGAAGTCTACTAATATCAAATACCGGCCTTAATTTGGGGAAGAAATTTCTGAGGATGTACGTCTGGAGTACAGCATTGTATGGTAGTGAAACATGGACTGTGGGAAAACCGGAACAGAAGAGAATCGAAGCATTTGAGATGTGGTGCTATAGACGAATGTTGAAAGTTAGGTGGACTGATAAGGTAAGGAATGAGGAGGCTCTACGCAGAATCGGAGAGGAAAGGAATATATGGAAAACACTGATAAGGATGGGATGATAGGACATCTGCTAAGACATGAGGGAATGACTTCCCTGGTACTAGAGGGAGCTGTAGAGGGCAAAAACTGTAGAGGAAGACAGAGATTGGAATACGTCAAGCAAATAATTGAGGACGTAGGTTGAAAGTGCTACTCTGAGATGAAGAGGTTAGCACAGGAAAGGAATTCGTGGCGGGCCGCATCAAACAGTCAGTAGACTGATGACAAAAAAAAAAAGTATCATGTTCTATTCTGACGTAACGATGACACCTTAGATACATTACTTCAAATAAGCTTCGACTGAATTGTGGTCATGTTTTAAAGTGTGTTTGCTGTCTGACACCTATAGGGGTCACAGGCGTCATTCAACTGTTCGTGATTTGATGATAATGTATCAAAAAATACAATTCAAACAAGCAACAAATCCACTGCATTCTGGGAAAATTTGGATTCCAAAACGCAAATTCTTAAGAAGCATAAAAAATTCATTTGAAATTATATTGACTTCAAATCCACATTTTTAAGATTGACTCTGATAGAGGTCGTCAATTTAGTAGCATGTTTGCTCCTAGTATGAGAGAATTAGCAGTTTACATTTATCATAGACGCCCGGATGTGTAGAAATTAGTAAGCGAAACACACCTTACGTGGCCGGCCGGAGTGGCCGTGCGGTTCTAGGCGCTGCAGTCTGGAGCCGAGCGACCGCTATGGTCGCATGTTCGAATCCTGCCTCGGGCATGGATGTGTGTGATGTCAAAAATGGCTCTGAGCACTATGGGACTTAACATCTATGGTCATCAGTCCCTTAGAACTTAGAACTACTTAAACCTAACTAACCTAAGGACATCACACAACACCCAGTCATCACGAGGCAGAGAATGTGTGATGTCCTTAGGTTAGTTAGGTTTAAGTAGTTCTGAGTTCTGGGGGACTGATGACCTCAGAAATTAACTCCCATAGTGCTCAGAGCCACACCCTAAGGCGAGGCTTCACTCGTGTCCCCCATCACTTCAATTGCGGTGCTATTAAAACAAATTTAGCACAACAAATTCTTTCGCAAAAAACTGAAGTGAACACTTTACAACGCAAAAAGGAATAAGTCGATTTAACACAAAAGAAAACATAATTTTCTGAGTACTCGTGAAAATAGTTCAACCCTTTCACGTCATAAAAAGAAACCATGCAATGTCAAAAGAAATAAAAGAAGATGTCTTTGATAATCGGAATTTCGCCGATATTATCGCATTTTTGCTACTTATGGTAAATTATACAGCAATTCAAGCAGTATGCAGGTTTGTCTGGGCAGGTTGTACACCCATTTGGTGTATCAGTGCGCTTGCCTTGTTCCGCGCACTTCTTACACCGCTTCCTCATAACTTGCTTCTTCCCTGCAGTAGCTTCCCGCTTTTGCACAATGTGTGTTTGTTTGTGACGTTTCTTGCTCACACTTCGTGAAACGTCCATTGGTGGAAGGAAGCCCTTTATAATGATCATTCTGTAATCTTACAACGTTCATTTTATTTTCTGAGTATTTGTTGTGCAGATATAGAGAACTGCAAACTGGCATGTCAATGACATAAAAGTCTTTCGTTCGCGTAAATAATACGATAACATCTGATCTTGTTTATCAGTCCCAGACATACACGCATTGTACCTAATAATATGCAAAGGTTTAGTGACTATTTGCTGGCGCGTATTCGTCACTTGCTCCAAAACATTTAGATGTTCCGTGGAAATGTAGGAAGCTTCTCTTCGATCCTTCCATTTTCCAACCATAACTCGATTAGAATACCGAGCAACTGTCTCTCCTCTCCCAAGTTTTCCCGATAGAGCGTCTTCGGGGATATATTTCCTATTTAATTTCAGAGTACCTGTGGGAAGTGTTTTTAGGTTCAACAGAGTTGTAGCTAAATGAAAACTGTTATAATAATTATCCAAGTAAATGTGATGGCCAACATGCAGCTTTTCTGCCAACAAATGCAAAACAACCTTTTCGGCGTGACCTTTTCCCCACTTTCCCACTACTTCCGGTGTACATAGCGCACTTATCTATGAAACCGTCTGGATTATTGAGCATGTACATCTTAATGCCATATTTATTACGTTTGCTTTTTATGTATTGTCTAAATGACAATCTTCCCCTTCAAAGAGTCATTGATTCATCAATTGATAAATCTCTTCGCAGGTAATTCACTTGAGGCATTTTCGTGTTAAAATAATCCAGTATAGGTAGTATCTTATATAAACGATCGTCTGGTTTCGGGTTTCCTGGAAGTGGATTTTTTGCAAAATACACAGAGCGTAATATGATCAGATACCGGTCTCTGCTTATACTCATCGCTATTCCTCTATTCTCAAACAGCGGTTCTTTCTTCCAGTAGTCTTGTAATCGCAGATATTTAACGTTACCCATATGTAACGAAACACCAAGGTAAACTAGTAATTCGCCTATACTTAGAGGTTTTCAATTACAGATCCTAGATCCCTCTTTTGTATTTTCGCTCAGCAATATGTTGACTGCGTTATCGTTCGTTTCGTCAACTACAAGTTGCAACAATTCTTCTGTTACCAATAATCTGAAGAAATCCGTGGAAGAATTGCCAGCAGGATGAATTTGCAAAACTTCTTCCTTCGTAAATGGGTGATACTGCATATTATGTGGTTCTTTATACCAGGACTCATCTGGATTATCTCCGTGTGACAGGTCGGGCTCTTTTTCGTCGTCAATTTCCACACAATCGTCGTGATCCGTATCGTAAGATTCTGAACTGACACGAAACAGATTCGAAAGCTGTGCTTCCACGCTATCATCACTGTGCACTTCTTCTGCAGCCTCTAAATGACAATCTCCGTGGTATGCATCGTCCTCACCACACAGAAAATCATTGTCGTATAGTACACTAAGTAGCTGTTCCTCTGTCAATTTAACCCTTTTCCTGCTCCTTTTCACATCGGAAGGTCCAGGTGTCGGTTCATTAGGCGCCATATATATATACGTTCAATAACTGACAACGCAAAACGAAAGTTTACACGCTTTGATGTTAGACGCTGCAACTAGACTGAGTAATTCGACAGTGAGCTCGGACGCTTAAAAGTGTCAGCCGCACTGGCTCATGGATTGTTGTGACGCTTATAAGCGTCAGCCGCAGCGAAAGTGTTAATGGGATATCTGTAGAAATATCCTCTTTGTAAATGTTTTATTCATTATTTTTGATAGTTTAGGTAATTGAAATTAATGTAGGGATATAACGTCAGACGTCATGTGCTACAAAAGAATGAAAATGTTATACACTGAATCGCCAAAGAGACTGGTATAAACATGAGTATTCAAATTCAGAGATATGTAAACAGGCAGAATACGGCGCTGCGGTCGACAGCGCCTACTTAAGACAACAAGTGTCTGGCGCAGTTATTAGGTCGGTTACTGTTGCTAAAATGACAGGTTGTCAAGATTTAAGTGGGTTTGAACGTGGTGTTATAGTCGGCGCACGAGCTATGGGACACAGCATCTTCGAGGTAGCGATGAAGTGGGAATTTTCCCGTACGACCACTTCAAAAGTTTACCATGAATATTAGGAGTCCAATAAAAACACCAAATCTCCGACATCGATGCGGCCCCAAACAGATCGAGTAAGATCGGGATCAACAACGACTGAAGAGAATCTTTCAACATGATCCTTTCGCAAACTGCTGCATATTTCAGTGCAGGGCATTCAATAACTCTCAGCGTGCAAACCATTCGGCGAAATATCATCGATTTGGGCTTCCGGAGCCGAAGGCCCAATCGTGTACCCTTGATGCTTGGGCGACACAGAACTTAACACCTCGCCTGGGACTCCAAACACCGACATTGTACTTTTGATGACTGGAAACATGTTGCCCTGTCGGACGAGTCTCGTTTCAAATTGTATCGAGCGAATCGACGTGTACGGGTAAGGAGCCAACCTATGAATCGCTGGGCGCTGCATGTCAGCAAGGAACTGTTCAAGCTGGTGAAGGCTCTGTAATGGTGTGAGGAGTGTGCAGTTGGAGTGATATGGGACCCTTGACACATCCCGCCGGCCGCGGAGGCCGAGCGGTTCTAGGCGCTTCAGACCGGAACTGCGCGACTGCTACGGTCGCAGGTTCGAATCCTGCCTCGGGCATGGATGTGTGTGATGTCCTTAGGTTAGTTAGGTTTAATTAGTTCTAAGTTCTAGGGGACTGATGACCTCAGATGTTAAGTCCTATAGTGCTCAGAGCCATTTGAACCATTTGACACATCCAGATACGACCCTGACAGGTGACACATATGTACTTTCTTGTCCATTATGCATTACGACGGACTTGGTCAGCTGCAGCAGGATAATGTGACATCCAGCGCGTCCAGAATTGTTACAGTGGCTCCAGGAACCTTGAGTTTTACACGCTTCCGCTGGCCACCAAACTCCCCAGGCACGAACATTATTGAGCATACCTAGGATGGTTTGCAATGCGTTGTTCAAAAAAGATCTCCCCCCTCTCATACTGTTACGGATTGATGGACAGCCCTGAAGGATTCTCCAGCACTACTTCACACGTTAGTCGAGTCTATGCCACGTGTTGCGGCACTTTTGCGTGCTCGTTGGAGCCCTATGCGATACTGGGCAAGTGTACCAGTTTCTTTGGCTCTTCAGTATGTTTTACTGGTTCATCCATTGGGAAAGTACGTTTTCAATCATGTAAAACTTGGGGGAAGTCCTTCCACAAGAAACTAGCTACACGGGAATAGAAAAGGTGGATCTGACGCTCGAACTGCAAAACTCCTCTGTGACATGAGTCAGTTGGTGGCTAGTAGGCAATAAATGGACATATTGTGAACTGGAAGAGGTAAATGAACTGCAAGATTTTATAATATAGTCTTGGACTCGAAACTAATGCAGCATATTATTCGTGCCTTACTTTGGTTAGCCCTGCACTATGGGAATCCGACGCTAAGAGAATTCTCAGAGCTTGTTACTCAAAAAGAACCATGAATGCTTTTGTCGTCTTTCTTTAATAGTGCACGAAGCAGACACTTCCATCTCCTTGATTTCAAATGACCAGTTGAGTACTGTATAATTGTGTGGAGCAGTTATGTGGTTTTGTTTTCAACAATAATGTTGTGTTCTGTAAACTTTGTGATAAGCTACCGTATCTTATCCTTAGTCATTTACATAGACGGGATCCTATCCCAAGTGCTACGATAAATCCGAGTACCCTATGTTACAGAATTGAAAAGCAGTACCCTTCTTTAACAAAAGTTAATGAACTTCGTGGAGTTGTTAAGTACATAATTATTTAGTGAGCCTAAGTTTTGAAATACTTAACGTAGTTCGAATTAATAAACAGTTGAAGTTTCATCAAACTACAATTACTTACAGAAAACGTAAATTAATTAGTACAAAGTTTTTTTATTAAAATAATAGTGTTTAAAATTTCATATGTTATGTAGTTAGCCAGTGTTTCGCCTTGTGTTGGTGCTAAAGTTTCCAGCCTCGGTCTGAGTCTACCGATGGATTAGTTTCTGGATCCCCATGCTAATAGTTGAGCCAGATTTATTTGTCATATTACAATAACAGCATTCAAGAATACGCAACTCGCTATGAGTATTCAAACTATAATACATACAGGTATCACGTGCTGCAATTGAGCTGAAGAATATAAGGAAGTGAATGTTCCTTGAGTATGCATAAATAATCAGTAAAAAAGATACAGTTATTTCATAAATATTTCAATAATAGTAATTTCCTGTAATTAAACTAACAAAAGAACCTCTTGTCGAAGTCAGTAATGCTCTACCATTAGTAATAATTTTACCTATAATTACTTACAGATAGTGTTATTTTATCTATGATTGCCATTATCTTTCTACTTTAATGTACAGATAGTAAGTGTTTTTGAGAGCCAGTTGTTGCTAAACGCATCAATAAGCCTATGTAGTTCAAGTCAATTCACTGGAACATTACTGGCTAGATTGTGCTACTGATTTGTATCTTAACAGCAAATCAGAAGCTTAGTATCAAGTTAAGTCAAGGCACATAGCTAACTTTCTTTAGGAATCACGCTAATATTGGGTGCAACACTGCCTAAACAGGCTGGCGACCGTTTCATTTCACGTGATTACTGTTTTTTTGGTTACTAATAGAACATTGGGTCGATTCCCGTTATTGTGCTATACTTTCTTTCAATAGTAATTATTACGGGAAAAAATTTTGTCCGATACTTAATCATTACACATCTTCACGATCACAGAATTGAAATTCCTTTCACAGGGGTAACAGTCTTCTTAGACTATGGACGGTGGTGGATGGGCAAGCAGGGCACGTGGACTGCTGATCCCATTTGAGGACACAAAACTTTATTTCCACCACGTTAATTAAAACAGAGCACCGGTAACAACACAAGGATTAATCAGTATTTGCAAACTGCGGTGATCTACACCGATTATTCATTTGTATAAAGGCATTGAGAATACTTCAAAAAATTTTAAATCACCCTTATGGCCCCAACTTTAAAATAATAAAAAATTACTTTACACAAATACAACATTAACATAACAGGAGCTCACCAGTCAATTATTAGGCCTTGTGAATACGAAAAACAATAATTTGTAAAAGCTATCAGGTTTCAAAAAAATACTCAAATAGCAAGATCTCATAAAAGTATTATGGAAAACATTCGGCAATATGGTGTTATGATAGCCTGAAAGATCTACACAGCAATCAGCACATTCTCGATGTTTGGCGTTGACATCGGCCACGCGTCTGAATTCCGTGCTCGAGAGCTCAAGTGACAACAACAGGCAGGAGGGCCTCCGCACAAGGATAACGGCTTCTAAAACACACATACCTAGTATTAATAGTCAGTTCACTAAAATACTAAAACCAACAGCCAAGCACTGGGTAGCGCCAAGTACGGGAAGAGATGTTCAACGTTATAGTGTGGCAACCGCAGTTACCATTAAAGCAATAGTTCATTGCACAGTCTCCAAAGATGTGAAATTTCATTCGATAAATTTATAAACCACAAATAGTTGAAGGTGATAATGACCAGACAATCCGCACACAATCTTAAATACCAAAGCACCGTCTGGCAGCGCAAATTTTCTACTATTATAGTTGCCAACTAAAAAGAAGTTGACAATTCCAATTTAAACTGGCGGCTGAAGTTTCATACAGAGGAGAAAGTATGATTCATAAAATTGACCTCTTAACATACTAACAATAATAATAAAGTAGGAATCGACGAATATCAGCCACATTTGTAATGCCACAGAACCAGGGCACAGCGTAGTTACCCACGTCCAAGTGGTTTAAGGAGTGACTAGCGAAAATCAAAATGGCTACACGGAGCAGTGACATCCTAAAGTTCCACCACAAAATGGCTCACCATTTAAAGTTAGACAAGGAGCTCGCCGTTAACATGCTCGCCAGGGTAAACTTCCGCGCCCTCCTCAGGATTCGAAATAGGTACGACTCTGAAATAATGTTGGCCGGTGATTGCTTCCGCACTCCATTTCCGCTCGCCGACAGACCAAGGCGCCGGAATCTGAACGCCGTGTGTCCTCGCACTGCACCAAGCGCCGACTGACTCCTCGCGATGCTCCGTGAGCTGTCTTCCCTCTGTCACTGCCACCAACCGAGTATCCATCACTGCCCCGACCGAGTCTCCTCTACCCTGCGAGCTGCGGCCGTCCTAAACAGAGGGCGCCAGCTAATCTGGACTCCGCAACGTGCGTCACTTCGACAGAGAAACTATCCTGTCAAGAGCACCGCAGGAACTCACGGTTCAGAGGGGTTATTCTGCTGTCCTCTCGCGTGGTGCAACGATCAATTGTGAAATGTATTGTCCTGCACCCAGGAAACTGAACAAACGACTTCAGCATGTTCGCTGCCACAGAAATGCAAACTAAATTCTCCTTCTCTGTAACAACGCAAGGCCTCACACAAGTCTGCACATAAAACGTCACTGGACTGTTCTTCCTCATCTACCCTATAGCCCGGATTTCGTAACTTCCACCGAGCGAGGTGGCGCAGTGGTTAGCACACTGGACTTGCATTCGGGAGGACGACAGTCCAATCCCGTCTCCGGCCATCCTGATTTAGGTTTTCTGTGATTTCCCTAAATCGTTTCAGGCCAATGCCTGGATGGTTCCTTTGAAAGGGCACGGCCGATTTCCTTCCCAATCCTTCCCTAACCCGAGCTTGCGCTCCGTCTCTAATGACCTCGTTGTCGACGGGACGTTAAACACTAACCACCACCACCACCACCTTCGTAACTTCCGACTTCCATCTGTTTGGCCCAAAAAAGAATGTACTCCGCGGGAAGCAGTACGTGTATCATCGGGAGGTTATTGACGCAGCAAAACGTTGTCTCTGTTACCGACTAGTAGAGTGGTACCATGTGGCCATATATGCCCTTCCAGCAAGATGGCAGGAGGCCGTCACATTGAATGGAGATTATGTTAAAAATGAGATTTTGTAGCATAAATAGTAAGGAATAATGTAGTTATTGGAATCGTGAATAAAAGCAATCCGTTTTCAGAAAAAAAAGTGTTGCATTAGTTGTTGAACGCCCCTCATAACAATCTGTGGCGGTTGTATGGCGTTAAATCCAACGGACTTGACAACTGAAATTCAAATTAACGTCTAAAGATCAAGGATTTAGTCATTTCAAAGAATAATCTATAGGAATAACGAACTTGAACTGCCACTCTAAAATTCAAGGTCACGTCTACAAACTGGACGTACAGTCATTTCATAAAAAGCAGCATAGAATCATTTCGTAAAAGTAATCTATAAAAATAAAATTGAGAAGTTGGCAGCTGATGGTTAGAGTGCTGACACCAAAGTTTCCATATTACCCGTATATCCAGTTATGCTGGCCACTGATGCGATATATATAGGAGTCGTATCAATCCCTTCCGCATCAACTACAGCCTTGTTGCTACAAAATAAATAAAATCGTAAGAACGGCTGCAGGCATTTTATTTTCTCACAATAGCACACAGCCGTCGTCCCAAAGACCTCCTACCAAAAGGATGGACACACAAAAAAACTGATAAGTGTAATGTAAAACATTTTAACGTATAGCTTTAAAACCTCACATGCAGAGCTTGTAGGACTTTGTCTCTGCTGTAAGTTCTGTAAAGCTCAATTGCGATCATATTTTCTTTTCGCAAGCCGATAATATGCAACATAATGACATTTTTATTAAAATTTGTAGAATTGGCATTAACATGTTAACACACAAAGAGCACCCGAGTGGCCATATCGAAGACATCGACTCTAGTCCATTCACTTGATCACAAACGAACAATTCCGCTCCACCTGGTGTGCGTTGGTCGGTATCTAATGTTCCTCTTCTATGACGTTCGACGCATTCCATTGATCAATTATGTCCAGTAGGAATGCTGCACGATTTCTCTAATCTCCAGTTATTTACTTTGTTGTACGTACATAACAGTCGCTGTGCAACATTTCCTCAGATTCATGTTGCACAACAGCAGTACAAGAGTACAAACACGAGACTTTAGCCAAAACACACACAGAGATCAAAATAAATATTATTACGTCCTTTTTATTTCCCGTGAAAACCACACATTGGCTGTTGTTCCACTATACAACGAAACCTACAGAAGTGGTGATCCAGACTGCTGTGTACACCGGTACCTCTAATACCCAGTAGCACGTTCTCTTGCATTGATGCATGCCACACGTATTATTATCCCGTACGTATGCTTTTCTCGGACTCTTGCAGTCTGGTGCTACTTTCAATTAACGTTTACGTCCGTTCTGCTGAACGGCAGCACATTGTACGAAATAAGTAGGGGTTTTGGCTGATACTCTATCGACATCCAACGTTTTGTAGAGATCTGACATATGGACGTTTGGATGTCAGTGGTCATCGTGTATGGCTGCCTTGCGAAAGATGCTGACTCTACTTCCGATATTTCCAGCGGTTTTTTCTTGGTGGGAGGACTGGAGATGGCTGCACTCAGCCGCGTGATGCAACTTAAGAGGTACTTCAATGAGTTATTGCAATGAGAACCCCGACAACGTCTGGGAGAGCGGTGCATTGTCACTACACCCCTCCATACCACAGTCAGAGGACGACACGGTGGTCGGCCGGTCCCGATTGGCTCATCAGGGCCGAACGCAGAGTTTTGCCTTCCGTTGTATGTTTACGTGATACCGGTGTAATGATAACGATCTGAATAAGTTGCCCCTAAATTGTCTATTTTCTTCACGAACCATTCTGTACCCCTTCAGTCAGTGCCTTCTGTGATTGTCAACGGAACGAAGAGTGTAGTTTTAAGTGCTTTAGGCTTTTCATAGTTCGTTCTTGTACAACAGTGGTCTCTGACGTTGTCACAAGGTCGATGGGAACTGACCTCTGTTTCCATGTGACTTTTAGCTTATCTGCCAGATCCATGTATTTGACCATCTTCTCATTTCAGGTAGTGTGAAAATTATGGGTGTTAGGCACTAGGGCTGATAGCCTAACATCGATATATCGATACGTTATCCAAAAGATATCGATATAAAGAAGCGACAATCATCGCCTCGATATAATTATACGAAATGGCAGTATCGAGTGGCGATACTTTTATTTTATAACTTTTTCGCAATTTTCGGAAAATATTTGAAATTGTTCCTTTGAAATTCTAATAGAAAATAATTTTACTTTCACTTTGTGAAGGATTTTTACTATATTTTGAGTTTTCATCATGCCCGGACTTCCTCTCTGACCGTGTAAGTGGCACAAAAGAAGAAGTCCGATTGCGGTGGTCGGTAGCTGTGTGAATAGCATAACAATATTTCCGATGTGAAGAAGTAGAATACCAGTGTGCTACGTCTTTACATTGGCATTCTTCAAAAACAACTGCTAGAAACTATGAACAAAAATCTAAATGACAAGATTAGTCTTTGCTATGAGCGGAGACGTGTGAGAGGAAATGCTGACGCAGTAGGCACTCGGCGCTACGAATAGAAACTGCAACGTTTAATTTCACCACGCTATTTTGATATGCTGCTAGGTCGCTGGCGTTTCAAGAAGTAAAAAACCACGCAGTCGACGTGAAGTTTCCAGGGCAGATCCGATATGTGACGAAACCCAACGACGGACCTAGTGGACACACGTTCTATTGTGCCACTTACATGCAGTTACCACTGTTAGCGAAATGGTTATCACCAAGTACGATAGTGCATCTTTTCCTTTAAATTCTTGCCCTACGGGGGTAAACAGGCTGCTAGTTTGTTGACGTACAGAATGTTTAATAATAAATCAATACTTAAATATATAGCTTTAAAACTGATAGTATATTTACAATGTCCAGCCGATATTTTTGTAGGCCGGTACGTTGGTATTTATTCCACCTATACAGGGTGAGTCACCTAACATTACTGCTGGATATATTTCGTAAACTACATCAAATACTAAAGAATCGATTCCACAGACCGAACGTAAGGAGAGGGGCTAGTGTAATTGGTTAATACAAACCATAAAAAATGTACGGAAGTATGTTTTTTAACACAAACCTACGTTTTTTTAAATGGAACCCCGTTAGTTTTGTTAGCACATCTGAACACATAAACAAATACGTAATCAGTGCCGTTTGTTGCATTGAAAAATGTTAATTACATCCGGAGATATTGTAACCTAAAGTTGACGCTTGAGTACCACTCCTCCGCTGTTCGATCGTGTGTATCGGAGAGCACCGAATTACGTAGGGATCCAAAGGGAACTGTGATGGACCTTAGGTACAGAAGAGACTGGAACAGCACATTACGTCCACATGCTAACACCTTTTTATTGGTCTTTTTCACTGACGCACATTTACATTACCATGAGGGGTGAGGTACACGTACACACGTGGTTTCCGTTTTCAATTACGGAGTGGAATAGAGTGTGTCCCGATATGTCAGGCCAATAGATGTTCAATGAGGTGGCCAGCATTTGCTGCACACAATTGCAATCTCTGGCGTAATGAATGTCGTACACGCCGCAGTACATCTGGTGTAATGTCGCCGCAGGCTGCCACAATACGTTGTTTCATATCCTCTGCGGTTGTAGGCACATCACGGTACACATTCTCCTTTAACGTACCTCACAGAAAGAAGTCCAGAGGTGTAAGATCAGGAGAACGAGCTGGCCAATTTAGGCGTCCTCCACGTCCTATGAAACGCCCGTCGAACATCCTGTCAAGGGTCAGCCTAGTGTTAATTGCGGAATGTGCAGGTGCACCATCATGCTGATACCACATACGTCGACGCGTTTCCAGTGGGACATTTTCGAGCAACGTTGGCAGATCATTCTGTAGAAACGCGATGTATGTTGCAGCTGTTTGGGCCCCTGCAATGAAGTGAGGACCAATGAGGTGGTCGCCAATGATTCCGCACCATACATTTACAGTCCAAGGTCGCTGTCGCTCTACCTGTCTGAGCCAGCGAGGATTGTCCACGGACCAGTAATGCATGTTCCGTAGATTCACTGCCCCGTGGTTTGTGAAACCCGCTTCATCGGTAAACAGGTAGAACTGCAACGCATTCTCTGTTAATGCCCATTGACAGAATTGCACTCGATAATTAATGTCACCATCATGTAATTGCTGATGTAGCGACACATGAAACGGGTGAAAGCGGTGACGATGCAGTATGCGCATGGCACTGCTCGTCGACCGTGGCCCGTGTTTGTTACAACACGCAACTGAACGTCGGAGGTTTCAAGCGTCGACTTTAGGTTACAATATCTCCAGATGTAATTAACATTTTACAATGCAACAAACGGCACTGATTACGTATTTGTTTATATGTTCAGATGTGCTAACAAAACTAACGTGGTTCCATTTAAAAAAACGTAGGTTTGTGTTAGAAAACATACTTCTGTGCATTTTTGTATGGTTTGTATTAAACAATTACACTAGCCCCTCTCCTCACGTTCGATCTGTGGAATCGGTTCGCAAGTATTTGATGTGGTTTACGAAATATATCCAGCGGTAACGTTAGGTGACTCACCCTGTATATCGATATTTTTCTGACTATCGAGGGCCTATAATGATACGTTTTTATAGCGTCAACATATGGGACTGTCGATATTTATGAAATATCAACAGTCCTATTAGGTACGGCGATGTTAATAACGAAACTCAGCATTATTGTTCACTATAACTCACAATTACAATGTGCTGCCTTGTAGGTCACTATGATGCGATCACAGTAAATTTTGAAATGTTCGTTTTCTAAAACAGTGGAGGATCGTATCTGTAGTATGGAGGAAAGTCTTTTATTAATTGATAATTCTGTCCCAACTTCTGGCCGATTACATGAGACGTATTCGCAGCGGCTCATGCAAGCAACCATTAGCTGTATAAGGGAATGACGGCAATGAAAATGCTGTCGCAGGAACGACGACATATGGAAGTTTGGGTCGGGAGGTGAGTCGCGCACGGATTGTAAAAGCGGTTAGGGCGACCGCTAGCGTAAAGTGGGATATCCGGGCTCGGATACATGTCCGACACATATTTTCACTGTCGTTATTCCGTTATGCATCTGACGGTCGTTTGTAATCGCAACTGCTAACAACGGCTGTTGTCGCCGTAGTGCCTGTTCCTTCGGACACGCATGAGGAACATAGCATCGTTCTTCTTAACAACACAAGCACTGTGCTATGGTTGTAGCATATTGTTTTGTCTGCTTCGACAGGCATTTTTAAATATTCCTGGGCGCCAAGGTTTTGCATCTAGATGTAATGTGTGAGGCGGCCTCAGTTTGTGACAGACATCCTGCAGCTATCATTTATTCTTTGCTCTTTCAGTATATGCTTCCGGTAACTTCTCTTCACAGTGACTTGATCTTGTATAGTTGACTGATATTCCTCAGTCTCTACATTAGAACCAGCGTGTCTCAACGAGTTGTGTGATTTCACAAACCGACATTATGCTGGCTTAGGGCGTTCACATGTTAACCGGGCAGTTCTTTTCTAAAGCAGCGGACTATCTTGATGCCATTTGCTTTTGTCTGACATCTTGGTATTGTTCCGGATGTTTCTACCGGACTGAGTAGTGTGTAATTACTATCTGCGTCATAAATGCCTTGTAAGGTGTAGGTTGCTGTAGTAAAAGCACTCCTACAGATTCCAAATCTGCTTTTCCTGCAACTTCTCATTATCTGTTAGGCTCCTTGCTCCTTTCCTCGCGCGACACAGGATTTCAACAACTGATTTAGGAAGGCGTGTGTCATGCTTCATGAAAATTTCCGTGTTTTCCTTTGTATTTCTCCCAGTTATGTTCTTGTTCACTCAATAAGACGAAAAGTACAAGATAATATCGGAATTGCGTATGTGTTATTATCATTATTTCATTATTATTGTTGTTGTTATTATTATTATTATTACTATTATCAGTTCTAGCTCTTGGCGGTTCCAAAGATATGATTTCTCACATTTCTTTCTGCTTACGTTTATCATATTCTTCCTTCATCACATTGTACTATTTTCTTTGTGTTAAAGTATTTAACGACTGGTTTATAATAATTCCATATGCGTTATATCCCATTTCCAATAGAATAGCAGCATATGATCAGCATAGGAAAAAAATCAAAACACATCGCCCTCCGCGATGGCGAAAACAGTTATGAGTCGCTAGGTGGCAGGAGAAAAATGCTAGATCACACTTAGTACAACTTCAATACCCGAAGTACCGATCACCAAATAAAGTTGAAGCCAAGTTTGCGTCTCTGCAAGGAGTTGGTGATTCTCCTCGCCTCGAGAAGACGGCGTGTTCTGCGGCCACAGTGTTGTGAGGCCATAGCCTTAAAAGTAAGAAATAACTTTTCCAGAATCCATTTGGGCAGAAAACATCTGTTTTTAGATGAAGATAATATCGTACCTGATTTAGTGGCAAGCTTCTTTCGCGATTGCAATTCTCCATTTTGAATCTAGTCAGTAGTGTAGCGGGTTTATTATTTCATTCGTTATTAAACCACGTTCTTGTTGCGAAAACTACCGAAAATATTGGCCAGAGAATGCTGGAAGCAGTTTTTAAGTCTATTGGTGACGTAAGAACATTTCCAGCCATAGCAGTAACAAAAGAATTGACCTGCCGCCCAAAATTTTATTCCACTGAACACGGCTACTCCATGATGTCCACAATTCTACACTCAGCCTAACACCAACTATCTTGCCACTGAGAATGATATTAATCACTATACTACTGATTATCGTGTTCGATGCGCCTTCAGGGGCCTACATGAAGATGTTTTAAACGAACATTAAAAACTTCTTTTATAAATAAAGTATCTGTTCTAAAAACGAATACAGTAAACGTAATATCACGAAATATATTGGTTGTTTCCGAATTCCTTGACATTTACTGCATTTGGTATTTAGAATGTATACGTGAGTGGCACCTAAAATTTAATGGCTGATCGGGACCCGAACTTGGATTTATATGCTTGTATGTATGAAGTAAGAGACATTAACAAATGAACTTTGCTATATAAATAATATCACACGCTACAGGAAGTACGTTCCACTTTCCCTTAATAAGTGATGATACTGAGCCTCAATGACACACGCGACGGATCAGAACACTATTGCAAAAGCAATGCCAAATTTAAGGGGACAACATCGTGGGTTAGGTCGAAAAAAATCGATTATTGGTTTTAATCATATTTCGATATATTAAGGTTTTATTTAAATACTCTGAAAAGGATTTTGTTGAAAAAAATTTATTTGGAGCATTTAAAAAGCATTTTCCTACCACGTGTGCTTATGTGCCACGCCCACTTTTCTGCCACCCACTTTTCTGCATACATTTTAGATCTTTATATCCCCTACATTGCACGTTAGGGATTTTTTTTTAAACCCGAGTGTGTTGGCTATCCTTGGACTGCAGCGGTCGGTGTTCTTTTCTTTCTGCTGTTTGTGAACAACATGCTTTCAAACACGTGGTGGTTCTGTTCAAGTTGATTGCGAGTAGTTGTTATACTTATGTTTGCAGTGCTTGTTTACGTGTCTTTGGTGTGTTTATTTAAGATGACGAAACGTAAAGGCATTTTCAAGAAACGACAATTTAGAGGAAACAAGTTTAGAAAGCTTTCTGTACGAGAGGTTATGACGCCTGGCAACGATGTTTCTAATTGTAATTCTTCAACAAGTGCATCATCAAAGAAGCTTTCACCATTTCAAGAGAGTTAATACGAATTTACTGTAAGTGACAAGGGGTGCAGTAACATTATTATAAATTTTATAATATTATCAGATGTAATGTCTAAATTTGTACAATGTAGACAATGTGGTGAGTCACAGAGTGTGAAAAATTGTGAGAGTGCCAGTGGGAGAAAAGGCCTAGCAATTGCTTTGGATTTAATTTGCAGTAAATGCTCAGCTGTGATTTCATTTATGACTTCTTCAAAACCAGATGCAAGTGGCCCTTATGAAATCAATACTAGATTAGTTTATGCCTTACGATTCATTGGCAAGGGCATGGCTGCATTGAGAACATTTTGTTCATTGATGAACTTACATCAACCACAAAATAACTTTTAAAAACTGACTGCAATATTAGAGAAAGCTGTATGTGAGGTCAGTGAGGAAAGCATGAAACTGGCTGCTAGGGAAGCAGTGGAAGAAAGTGATGGATGTTCGGATATTGCAGTTGCACTTGATGGAAGTTGGCAGAAAGGAGGATAAAATTCTCTGATTGGAGTAGTGACTGTCACGAGTGTAGACACCGGTAAAGTGTTAGATGTGGAGATAATGTCCAAATATTGCAAATGTTCTAAAGTCAATGAACATGTAGAACACAACTGTGTGGCTAATTTTAGAGGAACAAGTGGTGGTATGGAAGTTCATCGAGTACAACAAATATTTCATTGCTCCGTAGAAACAAGAGGTGTATGGTACACCAAATATTTGGACGGTTGACAGTAAGGCATACAACAATGTGGTGAATTCTAAGCCATATGGAGATGCCATTATTAGCGAAATATAATGTGTAGGCCATGTTCAAAAACGTTGGGAACTAACTGTTGATATGAGAGGAAAAAAATTAGAAGATGGAAAATTGTTGACCAGATAGGGTCGCTTAACTGAAACTGAAATAGAAAACTTGCAGGTATACTATGGGCAGGCAATTAGGAGAAATAAAGAAAATCTGGAGGCAATGAAGAGAGATTTTTGGGCCATATTGTTCCATAGGTCTTCTATTGATGATAAGCCATGTCATGGATTGGGTTCATCAGGAGAAACTTCGTGGTGCAAATACAATAGGGCTCAGGCAACTGAAGAATCTTATTCTCACCAGCATTCTGTTCCTGCTGCTGTTAATACAGCAATTAAACCTATTTTCAGAGATTTGGCTCATCTTGACCTTCTAAGAAAATGTGTGCATGGGCAGACACAGAACCCAAATGAATTTTTCAACAGCATAATTTGGATCCGCCTTCCTTAAACTGTATTTTTAGGCATGCATACAATTAAACTAGGAGTTCATGACGCTGTTGTTACATTCAGGTGTGGCAATATTGGAAAGTGTTGCATACTGAGAAAGCTGGGAATTAATCCTGGTGAAAATATGATCACTGGGCTGCAACATTGCGATAAAATGAAGGTAGACGATGCAGACAGGTCTGCACCTAATATGGCCAAGAAAGTAAGACAAACAGCCAGGAAGATGAAAAAGAAGCTGGAAGACCTGCTAGAGGCCAAAGAAGGGCCATCATATACAGTAGGACCGTTTTAATTAACTGTAAGTAACAAATTTCAAAATTTTTTTTCTTTAGAATCAATTTCCCACAAACAAAAATTTTCAGTACATATGCCCCATTATAGCAGAAACTATCATAGATAAATGAATGAAATTTTTAGAGAGTCTGCATAACATAAAAAGCCACCTCTGGTACGACTTTCATTAATATTCCCCCATTACGAAGTTCACAAAAATATTTCAGCCAGAAAAAAACTTAATATTTTTTTTAATAAATTTAAAAAATTATTTATTAAAAACTATAAAATTGCTAAAGTAGATTTTAGTACAGTTGACTGTATTAGCATCATGTAACATACAGTAAAAATATTTAGGTCCTGCATCAAATACTTTTTTCAGAAAAGGGTCAAATACTTGCCTAAATTAACATGGGTTAGATAGGCAGGGTGTGGTTCTCTTAAATAAGCGCAAAATCCGCAAGACGGGATGAGTTTTACAGAAGCTCTAAATTTAGCCAGATGTTTTTAATGTTTTTTACAATGAAACTCTCTATCTCGAAATCTGGCGGAAAACAAAAAGAGAATATGGTCATATGTTAAGTATATCAGCGGCATTACCATCACTGCGTTATTAAACACTGTTTTCCGAAACTTGTTCACCAAAGAAGATGTAGTAAATGTTCCAGAAATAGAATTTAGAACAATTGTATACATATGGGAAAACGATCAACACAATAAAACAAGAGAAATCAGAGCTCTCACGGAAAAAGTTAAGCGATCGCTTTCCCCGTGCGCTATTCTAGGGTGTAACGGTAGAAAACAAACTTGAAGAAGATTCGATGTACCCTCCGCAGGCACTTAATTGTGGATTGCAGAGTAATCTTGTAGATGTAGATGTATATTTTTATTGTTGATGTAGTGTACATTAGATATACAGCCTTAAAAATTCTCATTAATCAGAGAAAGATGGAAGAGTGCAGTGAACCAAACAGTAGAACTTACACAGTTTCCAATTACGCAGTGGACTCCTCTCCTCTGCTCTCAGCTGTCGAGCGCTGGTAATACGAGGGGCGTTCAGAAAGTAAGCTCCGATCGGTCGCGAAATAGAAACGACTATGAAAATCCGATAAAGCTTTGCACAGATGTGTTGGGTAGTGTCTCTAGTATAACCCCAGTTAGCATCACGTCGCTCTTCTCATTTCTGAGCTCGCAGTGAGTGCGTAAAGATGTCTAGAAAATAGTGTCTGCCGCCAAGTACGAGGGCCTGGTGAGAAATTTCGCCTGAAGCTATGCAGCTAACATTACATAACTGTCGTGCTGTTTCTTCTTCAGCCGCATTCTGCATGGGCAATGAAGATGCTCCTGCATCGTTTTCAAATGGAAATGTGAGATTACCCACAATACAGTCCGCAATTGTCTCCCCCTGAGTTTCATCTCTGGTCACATGAACCGCTGTCTTTGAAGACAACATTTTGACACAGACAACGAGGTGTAGGCCAGCGTGGAGAATTGGCGGAAAGCACTGGCAGCTGCCTTCTATGATGAGGCTATTGAAAAGTTGGTACAACGCTATGACAAAAGTCTAAGTCAGAACGGCGACTACGTAGAGAAGTAGCTGAAAGGTGTAGCTAATTGTTACAAGTAAAACATTTCTGATGTTCACTGTGGTTTCAATTTGGCAATCAATCGGAGCTTACTTTCTGAACAGGCCTCGTATTCTTCGGAGATTGTGTTTGTGTACGCGATATACAGAACTCTGGGAGACGCAGCAAAGCGTTAAGTCGACAACCGCCGGCGTAATTATAAGCAAGCGAGCCTTGAGTCTCGTGGTAAACACACTCACCTCAAGAGCGTCAGCGATCAAAGACAGTGGGAGAGTGGCCCGCGATAGCAGAGAGATGGCTGTTTCCAAAGCGAGGCGCGTGCGGACAACATGCCGTGCCTCGACTCACGAACACCACCGCCACTGTCGTTCCCTGGGTGTTTATACCGTACACCTACAAAAGACTGCGGCTTGTGCGTTCTACACTCCTGGAAATGGAAAAAAGAACACATTGACACCGGTGTGTCAGACCCACCATACTTGCTCCGGACACTGCGAGAGGGCTGTACAAGCAATGATTATACGCACGGCACAGCGGACACACCAGGAACCGCGGTGTTAGCCGTCGAATGGCGCTAGCTGCGCAGCATTTGTGCACCGCCGCCGTCAGTGTCAGCCAGTTTGCCGTGGCATACGGAGCTCCATCGCAGTCTTTAACACTGATAGCATGCCGCGACAGCGTGGACGTGAACCGTATGTGCAGTTGACGGACTTTGAGCGAGGGCGTATAGTGGGCATGCGGGAGGCCGGGTGGACGTACCGCCGAATTGCTCAACACGTGGGGCGTGAGGTCTCCACAGTTCATCGATGTTGTCGCCAGTGGTCGGCGGAAGGTGCACGTGCCCGTCGACCTGGGACCGGACCGCAGCGACGCACGGATGCACGCCAAGACCGTAGGATCCTACGCAGTGCCGTAGGGGACCGCACTGCCACTTTCCAGCAAATTAGGGACACTGTTGCTCCTGGGGTATCGGCGAGGACCATTCGCAACCGTCTCCATGAAGCTGGGCTACGGTCCCGCACACCGTTAGGCCGTCTTCAGCTCACGCCTCAACATCGTGCAGCCCGCCTCCAGTGGTGTCGCGACAGGCGTGAATGGAGGGACGAATGGAGACGTGTCGTCTTCAGCGATGAGAGTCGCTTCTGACTTGGTGCCAATGATGGTCGTATGCGTGTTTGGCGTCGTGCAGGTGAGCGCCACAATCAGGACTGCATACGACCGAGGCACACAGGGCCAACACCCGGCATCATGGTGTGGAGAGCGATCTCCTACACTGGCCGTACACCACTGGTGATCGTCGAGGGGACACTGAATAGTGCACGGTACATCCAAACCGTCATCGAAGCCATCGTTCTATTATTCCTAGACCGGCAAGGGAACTTGCTGTTCCAACAGGACAATGCACGTCCGCATGTATCCCGTGCCACCCAACGTGCTCTAGAAGGTGTAAGTCAACTACCCTGGCCAGCAAGATCTCCGGATCTGTCCCCCATTGAGCATGTTTGGGACTGGATGAAGCGTCGTCTCACGCGGTCTGCACGTCCAGCACGAACGCTGGTCCAACTGAGGCGCCAGGTGGAAATGGCATGGCAAGCCGTTCCACAGGACTACATCCAGCATCTCTACGATCGTCTCCATGGGAGAATAGCAGCCTGCATTGCTGCGAAAGGTGGATATACACTGTACTAGTGCCGACATTGTGCATGCTCTGTTGCCTGTGTCTATGTGCCTGTGGTTCTGTCAGTGTGATCATGTGATGTATCTGACCCCAGGAATGTGTCAATAAAGTTTCCCCATCCTGGGACAATGAATTCGCGGTGTTCTTATTTCAATTTCCAGGAGTGTATTTGCCGTTTTCTACGAGATCCGTGGATAGACAACATTCGATAGTTTATACCCTACATGAGAATTGAGCCGTGTTGCGGCTCACGTTGGTGCTGTTTGTAGGTTGTCATCATGTAATAGGGATAGTGGCGTCTCGTTTCCTTCTTGTGTTTACTGGCGCCACTACGTTTGCTAGCGGTGTCCACCCGCGAGTGGCAGCAGCGGTTATCGATACCTAGTGCAGTGGTTCTATCTTTGGGAGGACGTCGAGTGTTTTCCCGGTAGGAATGTGTTGGGGAGTTCGGTTGGGGCGGAGCAGCAATGAGCACCGGCAGCTCGTGGACATATCGGGACCACTGGCGGCAAGCAGGCACTGCCGGATCGAGGGGCTGTAGTTGCGATGCTCACAACGTCGTTGTCCACCGGACCCAGCTCGTTTGAGTTGAATGAACATTAACCCAGTAGTGAAGCCTCCTCCATTTTGAGATCACACCATTTGTTCGCGACTTGCTGCTCGCAGGGTCGCTGAGACGAAGAGCAACGAGTGGAGTGGAGTTGGTGAAATTAATTAGCTGTCCTCCACCTTCTATTACTAATCATTGAATTCCTTGTGTTTATTGATGAAGTTCAACCAGCGGTAATTTTCTGCCTAATGGCCGCTAACGCCCCAGTTACCTGCCCTGGAGTTTAGCGTATTTTCGCGGCAGTGTACCTTTCCTTACCTTGCCGCTGCTGTCCAGTAGGGCGTGTAATTCGACAGTCTCCTTGATTGTGGTTCGGATATTTTGTTGTTTTGGACTGCCTTGGTCATAGTGGTTTCTTCTGCTTCTGGATGTTCTAAACACCTGATTAGGAAGACGCAGTATCGTCCGCCGTTTCCACCTTGCCCGGGTTATTCCATAGTTGTGTTGGTTACCAGACGTTAGGTAGATTTTGCAAGAGTGTTGGTCTGCGTTTACACTGTCACTAAGTTCCAGGGAACTGATGACCTCAGATGTTTAGTCTCATAGTGCTCAGAGCCATATGAGCCATTTAAACTGTCACTAGTTTGAATTGCTGTCCAGGTAAGTGAATACAACTCTTGGCTGCTTGTCTCTTAGGTTACGAAGTTGAGCGACTTTCCCCATGCTAATCCTTGGAACACTGTCTGAGACCCACTACTCTCTTGGTTTGATCAGATTGTGATGATTGTTTTTTAAAGAAATATTTTAATTTTGTGTTATTACTATTGGGGCCTTCAGCCAACAAATAATTTTAATTTCTGATCAATAAGGCCTTCAGCCGTGAATTCAATTTCTCTAAAGAATTTTTGTTTAGATATTGTCTCTTAAAAGGAAAATTTTGATGATTGTGTTTTTTAAAAATATTTTAGTATCTCTTGGAGAAGTTTAACTGTTCTTAAGAATCTTCTATCCAGGCGTTCAGCCAGTAAATTGTTACTATTGGGGCCTTCAGCAGACAAATAATTTTAATTTCTGGTCAATGAGGACTTCAGCCAAGAATGCAATTTGTCTTAAGAATTTTAATTATATATTGTCTCTTAATAGTGAAATTTTGATCACCGTTTTTTTTTAAGTATTTTAGTATCTCTTGGAGAAGTTTAACTGTTTTTAAGAATTTGCTAGCCAGGTCTTCAGCCATCAAATTGTTTTTGAGTTATTACTATTGGTGCCTTCAGCTGACAAATAATTTGAATTTCTGGTCAATAAGGCCTTGACCCATGAGTTCAACTTGCTTAAGAATTTTTTATTACACATTGTGTTTTATCAGTCAAATTTGATAATTGTTCCTTATTGTCGACCTCATTTGCAATTGGTTCCAAATAAAGTGTATGTGATTAAAAAAACTGAGCAACCAACGGTAACTGAGTAGGGCCCCATCAACACCGATTCCTCCCATTCCCTCCGTCCCATGTTTCAATCATTTTACTTTGAAATACGAGGGGTGTGAGAAAAGTAATGAGGCGCACAACACTGAGAGCTATCTGGCAACGCTGTGTTATCCTACTTGTGTAGACCGGCGTTTTTATTCCTTCCGGAAGCTCAGTCCGAATTTCAGATCCGTGCAGCTATCACTTGAGTTTTGAGAATGCCATCACTGCGTTTGTGTGTTTACTGTGCGTTACGAAAATGGAATAGTGGACTTTAGAGCAACGTTATACAATCAAGTTTTGCGTTTAACTTGAGGAATCCGCGAGTGTCACCTTTGAAAAATTGAAGCAGACCTAGAAGGAACGATCTTTATGAAGAGCACAAGTTTTTCGTTGGCATGTATCATTTTTGGAAGAGACCTTCAGCTTCAAAACCCGATGAGAACATCAAACGTGTGCGTGCTCTTGTGAGGATAGACCGACGTTTAACAATAAGGATGATGGCTGATCTGCTGAACCTCAGCGATTTCCCCGTACATTAATTTTTAACCGAAGATTTGCGCATTCGAAAGGTGCATGCCAAACTGGTACCATCCTGAGACGAAGCAGCAACGTGATGAGTGGCACATCTCCTAGACGCAAAAAAGTTCGAATGAGCAAATCAAAGATCGAAACAATGCACTTCTTTCCAGTACGATTATAGCGCGTACAGAATTTTTTCCTCCAACCAAGTGTTTTACAAAGATGTTCTTCAAAGGCTCAGGAAAAGGGTGAATGGAGTGATATCGGACGTTGCAACACAATGGATACTGCACGATGACAGCGCCTCATGTCACACGGCCAGTTCCATCGCGGAACTTCTTACCTCAGAAGGCATTCCTGTTGTTCCAGAGGCCCAGTTTTACCTGATCTGCGTCCTTGTTACGTTTTTCTTTTCCTGAAATCGAAAAATCTCTTAATAATGTGTCACATTTGCACTCTGGAGGACAGTCTAAAGAACGTGACCGAAATGTTAAAGGCCCCAACAGCTGAAGCCTTTCAGTGCTTCTACCAAGACTGCGAGGGGAACTACTTTGAAGTGGATAACATTGTTGTTTGAAACAAGTAAAAACTTTGTCGGTTACAAAATCATTCTTATTACTTTTCTCACACCCTTCGTAGTTTCAGTAGCTCATGTTTCACACCGCCAGTTGCTATGAAATTCTTGATTACTAATCATCTGAGACCCTTACGGTAATGAGGCAAAGCATTATGACTACGGCCGAGTGAGAGATTCAGCACTGCCTGGTGGCGTTGCAGGCATATGACACAGTTTCAAAAGTATATGACTCGAATGCCACTACCTATGTGTTTTATGCAACCTGCGACACATTCGTATACCTCACGCAATATTTATCGTATTCTCTACCTACTACAGGCAAACTATTATTCTTACAGAAGAAATGAACAGGATGTCCTTGTAGGCAGTTTAATGTAGTTGAGCCGTGGTGCGCCTTTTCTGGCACACCAGCTCTTTGGCACGACTATCGATTACCCGGATGTACTACGATCTTTACCCCTGTTGTAATCTGGCGGCGGGATTTTGCGGTCGGGGAGTTGGTCGTGGGACTCGCTACGAGGCGCTAGGACGTGCTTGAGGGGACGAAGGAGTAAACCACGCGGGCTCGGCCAGCACCGGCGCGGCCGGTCTACCTTGCAGGACGGTCGTGAGTTTGTGGTGCAGCTGCCTGATGTCAACTCCGGGCGCTGCTCGTCGCCTTGCTTTGGTGCCTGTTTTCTCGGACAAGACCATTTCCTCGAGACCATCTCGAACAGCGCGCGAGTTTGTGGTGCAGCTGCCTGATGTCAACTCCGGGCGCTGCTCGTCGCCTTGCTTTGGTGCCTGTTTTCTCGGACAAGACCATTTCCTCGAGACCATCTCGAACAGCGCTCTCCATCGGAGGTGTAAGTGGTTTTGGTGTCTTCGTTTCGTGGAACCATTTGCGCTGTAGCGACTGTCACTTGTTGGTTGGTTGGTTGCCCTAAGGTATGTGTTGTTGAAGTAAGAGCAGCCGGCAAGGAGTGTGATAGCAAGGAGACTAGCAGTCACTACTTCCTGTAGGGAAATCAGCGTCCCCAAAATAAATGTAGTAATTGTAAGCTATTGGAGATATTAGGTCATAGTCTAGTTGCAATTTTCTGCATTCCAAGCTTACACTGTTGGTAGTTACACTGCAGACCTATGCAAGGAACTTAAGGTGCACAAAACCTAGTTTGGGCTGAAGTTGTGCATTTGAATGATGGAAATTATTTCCATATCTTAATGATATGTGCAAATATTCGTTGCCTAACTGTAAGAGTGTAAAAGTCTGATATTTTCTAACATTGCATTGTGTACAAGTCTTAGTTTAAATATTTTACAGCATTAATATTGCTACAAAATTTTAGTTGTTTTATTCAAAGCACTTATTTGTTTTTCTATTAAGATTATTGTTATTTATTGGTTCTTAACTTATATTAATTGATGTTGGCTTGGTGTTTGCCGTGCTTTCTGCAGTCTGTTGGTGTTCCAGTTTTTCTGCGAGTTGGGGTGTGTTGGAGCAGCACCACGTTCTGCTTTGGTGCACAGAAGCTGTGACGTGTCGTCTAGTGTGAAGTTACCCCCAGTTGGGCCCCGGCGTTTGGGTGTTGTTTCGGACGGCTGATCTGCTGCTTCCGGCATTTTAAGTTAAGTTACCTTTTGCCCAAGACAGCCTGCGTTTGGTAGTTAATGAACCTATTATATATATATATGTAAAAAAGGCGTTTTTAGTTGCTTGGGAACTGTGGTGTGCGTACTGTAAGACCTTCAGTACACACACCATCAGATTATTTGACGTGTCGCTCTAACGAAGTAGGCAAGTGTCAGCAATATGTCTCGTGGTCTTATCGTGGCGTGTTTATCTTCTGCCGTTAGGTCAGACGATAGAAATGCCACTTGCATGCTTAGACTAGCAGATTGACGGTGACCAACTTTAAACAGAACTAGATCAATTTTCACACACATTTATTAAAATAATGACAAGCACAAAAATTACTTAACTTGGTTCTGGATGCTATTTACAATTCACAATCTGAAGTTCCTTTTTTTGTGGCGGTGTTCGTAGCGACAAGCAATTCGCTGTAGAAACGGCTTACGAAGTCACCGCCACACTTTTAATAGCGGGCCGACCGGTCCGCTGGAACAGTGAACAGAAAGATGAAAACCCAAACACTCTGATTAAATAAAAGTCGGTACTTATCTTTATTAACGAAGATACAGAAACAGTAGTGAACGCCGGGTCTACAGAAATCTGTCTAGTTCGAGTCGGAGCGGCTAGGTCAGCGTCGGCTGACGACAAACAACAACTCTGCTGCGATGAACACACAACTGACTAGCAAGTACACAATTCGGTGGCGAGTATACAACTGAGCGGCGAATACAGAACTGTCCTAGCGCTCGCGACTCCAGCGCTTAAGAAGCCAGAAGCCAGCGGTGGCGCGCGCAGACTTGCGGCGATTTCCTGTCTCACTGGCGCTGCTTATGCGGACGGCGTCCGGACTTTGATGCTGCCAACCTTTTGGCAGCGGGCTCGGGTGGCATTACTGGCTAGGATATAACACTCCTCCCCCCCAAATCGCCGCACCGTCGTTGAATAATGGCGTGGCGAGCGTCGACGGCGGGGGAGGGGTCTGGAAGCAGGCGTAGCAGAAGAGACCGGGGCGGAGACTGTTGTCGGTGGCAGTCCCCGGTCCGCACCCCAGCATTGTCTGCGCGGGGCCTCGGGAAACACCGACTGAAAACCGAGGTCAGGGTGCACGCCTGTGACCACGGGCGCAGCTTCTGGTACTGGATGCGACGGGGCGTCGGGACCCACGAAGAGAGGCAGCGTCTCCTGACGCTGCGTCGACGGCTGCTGAGTGGGCGCCGGACAAGGCGCTGCGGTGTCAGACTCCTTGGGGGTGCCCAAGGAAAGCGGCTGCAGGACAGGCTGCACAGCCACCGCTTGGGAAGGCGGCCCGGCTGAGGGGTCGACGTCCATCAGCTCCGAAGGCGGTGGCGACTGAAGAGGGACCGCAGGCGCCGGAGCGACCACCTGGGGCGCTCCCGAATGAACCTGCGCGGGAGGCATCAACGGGACGGGCTGTCGGCGTGGTAGCGGCGACGGCTGCTGCTGCTGCCCTGGGGGCGGCAGCGAAGTCGGAAGGCGCGGCTGGAACCCGCCGCGGACCAAATCTGTGGACAAAGAACGAGCGGCAGAATCCGGGCGGCCAGCACGGCGCAGCTGGTTCTGATGCCTCCTGTGCACCCCAGTAGCACCTTGAACAGTATAAAAACCGCGACCCTGGACACTTAGCACGGTACCACGTTCCCAACGACGGCGACCGTGATAAACTCTGAAAAAAACGGCGTTGTTGCGCTGAAAACGCGTGCGATGCTCAGAAGCGGCGGGTCGATCCGGGGGATGCAACAACCGTAGTAGGGTGCGATGACGACGGCCGTGGAGAAGCTCCGCACGCGAAGGGCCGTCGCGTGGCGTGGTCCGGTACGACGACAGGAACGTGATGAGGGCCTGCTGACGAGAGTGCGTAGCACGAAGGCGGTCCATATGATCCTTGAATGTGCGTACAAAACGTTCCGCTGCACCATTCGATTGAGGGTGGAACGGCGGAGTAAGAACATGGCGAATGCCATTGGCAGAACAAAAACTTTCAAATTCAGCAGAGGTAAATTGTGGACCATTGTCAGACACTAAAACTTCTGGAAGACCCTCAATACAAAAAATTGAAGTCAACGCCTGTATAGTTTGTGCAGACGTTGTAGACTGCATGGGCACAACAAACGGAAAATTACTAAATGCATCTATCACGATGAGCCAACGAGAATTCCAATATGGACCAGCGAAATCAATATGTACTCGCTGCCATGGACCGGCAGGGCGTGCCCACTCAAAATAGCGTTGAGGCGTAGCAGCTTGGTGTTCGGCACACGTCGAACAATCTGTAGACATCTGCGTAATCTGCTTATCAATGCCGATCCATGTACAATGACGGCGGGCAAGCTGCTTGGTGCGGACCACTCCCCAATGACCTTGATGCAACAAGTCGAGGACCTTGGATTGGAGCACTTGAGGAACCACTACACGAAGCTGGTCATTCTCGGTGCGTAACAGCAAAACTCCGTGCGAAACCGACAACAGATGACGTTGCAGATAATAGCGACGAACCACAGGATCCGATATGTCCTTTGCCTTGGACGGCCAACCACGTTGAACAAAACGTAATAGTAAACTCAGATGAGGATCCGTAGCTGTCTCACGTGCCACCTGACGATAATCAATCGGAAAATCCCGGAGGGATTGATGCTCATCGGCGTCAATCTGATGGCAAGAGTCTTCAGAGGAATCGAAGACATCATCCGCAGCAATCGGCAATCTAGAAAGCGCGTCAGCGTTTGCATGCTGAGCTGTAGGGCGATACAGTATCTCATACTGGTATTGTGATAACAAAAGAGCCCAACGTTGTAGTCTCTGAGCTGTCCGCTGAGGAACTGGTTTAGACGGATGAAACAGGAACGTCAGGGGCTTGTGATCTGTTACTAAATAGAATGGTCTACCATAGAGGTAGTGATGGAATTTAGTGACACCGAACACAATAGCCAACGCTTCCTTGTCCAATTGGCTATATTTACACTGGGCTTTGTTTAGCAATTTAGATGCGAACGCAATAGGACGTTCGGTGTTACCGACTCGGTGAGACAACACAGCACCGAGGCCGAAAGAAGAGGCATCACAAGCTAACACCAGAGGCTTGTTAGGGTCGTAATGGACCAGACAACGATCATTCAATAAAGCCTCTTTAAGCTGCTGAAAGGCTGATTGGCAATCAGCTGACCACACAAACGGAACATTCTTACGGCGGAGACGATGCAACGGTGCAGCAATCTGTGATGCATTAGGTATAAACCTAATATAATACGTCAATTTGCCAAGAACTGCTTGCAATTCATGCAGATTGCGAGGGGCGGGCAAATCACGAATAGCTGCTAAATGTGACTGGGAGGGATGAATGCCTTGAGCATTAATAACATGTCCCAGATACTCCATCTCCGTAAGGAAAAATGAACATTTATCGATGTTGCAACGTAGGCATGCCTGAGACAACACTTTAAACAAACACTCCAAATTACGGAAATGTTCAGCAGGCGTCCGACCGGACACAACAATATCGTCTAAATAGTTGCAACACGATGGCACATTAGCCAGAAGTTGTGACAAAAAACGCTGAAAAACAGCTGGAGCTGACGCACAGCCAAAAGGCAAACGCAGAAAACGGAACAACCCCAACGACGTGTTTATGACAAAATACTGTTGTGATTGCTCGTCGAGGGGCAATTGCAAATATGCTTCACGGAGATCAATTTTGGAAAAGAAACGAGCTTCCCCTAACTTATCCATCAGCTCGTCCGGTCTAGGCAAAGGAAAAGAATCAATGACAGTCTGAGGATTAACTGTCGACTTAAAATCAGCACACAAACGTAACTTGCCAGACGGTTTCTTTATAATAACTAAGGGAGAAGCCCACTGGCTCGCTGAAACGGGTTGAATAACACCGTTGTTTTGCCAACGACGAAGTTCATCTGCTACAGGTGCCCGGAGGGCGTGAGGCACTGGACGAGCACGAAAAAATCGAGGCTGAGCATTATCTTTTAACGTAATATGAGCGGCAAAGTTCGCAGCACAACCTAGTTCGTCTTTAAATATGTCACTGTATCGTTTACACAAATCGGTTATGCTGTCTTGAGGAACAACAACAGAATTAATTTGCAACACATTGTCTTGGATAGACAGGCCAAACAAGTCAAAACAGTCTAATCCGAAAATGTTTACACTGTCTGTAGCGCGGATCACTGTGAATGAAACTGTTTTTGTATTGCCACGGAATGTGGCTGGCACGCTACATACACCTAACACAGGAATGTGTTCGCCACTATAAGTAGCCAAAGAATGTTTTGCCGCTGAAAGTTTAGGGCGGCCGATAGCCGCATACGTAGCACTATTTATGAGAGTCACAGACGCACCAGTGTCTAATTGAAAATTGAAGGTCTTATCCTGGATGCGTAGCTTCACAAATAGTTTATTACACTGTCTCTGGATCGGTGCAGTGGAGGCGGAAGACACAAAATCAGCCCGTTTAGCACGTGTTCGCTGCTTACAACTCGTGGGTTGGGCGGGTGGAACAACAACTCCCGCTTCACTTGCAGTCTGTACATTACGTTTTACAGCCGTTGAATTACGCTTGGGTCGCATAGCAGAGGGCTGGGTGGGTGGCTTATTGCGAACAAGTTTATTACCCACACGAACCGTGGAAGAGTCTTTAAACGCGACCTTCTGGGCGGGCTGGCTTTGAAGAACATGAATATCCATGGGCTGGGTAGCACTAGAATTGTTCTTGCGTTTACGCAAACAAACAGTCTGGATGTGTCCTTTCCTTTGACAAAAGTGACAAACCGCGTTTCTTAACGGGCAACGTTCACGAGGATGAGCAAGAACACACTTAGGGCAAGACTTAACTCTATCATTTTGCACACGCGGCTGACGAATGTGTTTTACATGACGCGGCCGGCTAGTGTTTACAGTCTGACTCTGCCGGTGGGGCCGCGGGCGTGACATAACTTGCTTAGCACAGGCAATTTGAGAAATACATGGCTGATCTAACTGACACTCAGCATAGTCAAAAGTATCTTGGGCTTCAATGATGTTCATCACAGTCTCTAATGACGGGTCAGGCAACTTTAAGATAGCAGCACGAATACGAGAATCTGCAATGTTTTGAGTAATAGCGTCTCGTAACATGACATCACTGTAGGAAGCTCCACACACACAATTAAATCGGCACTGACGGGTGAGGCCCCGTAAATCTGTTAACCACTGTTTATTAGATTGATGTGGCAGTTTCTTTAATCTGAAGAACTTGAATCTGGCTGCTGCCACATGAACTCGTGACTCGAAATACTCAGCAAGCTTGTTAACAACAATGTCATAGTCTAAAGCTTCTGGCTTGGATTCCGGGAACAACTTACAATGTAGTCGATAGACTTCCACGCCTGCAGTGGAAATTAAATAAAGCTGCCGCTCAGTACCTGTGATTTTGTAGACTGTCATGTGCGCCTGCAACTGCGCGAAATATTCTCGCCATTCTTCTCTTGATGCATCAAAAGCACGGAAAGGTGGTGCTGCCTGTGCTTGTTCCTTTTGTGTTGGAGGATTAGCCGCTTGTTTGACGATTGCTTCCACCAGACTTTGTGTTTGCTGACTCTGTAACAAGATCAACTGTTGTAATTCGGCAGACATAGTGAACACAAATTAAACCAGCCCAAAAAATTTTATCGCTATAATTAGTATAACCAGAAACAAGTTGAACCAGCCCTGCACACGAGTTCGGAAGTCCTCGTCGCCAGTTTTGTGGCGGTGTTCGTAGCGACAAGCAATTCGCTGTAGAAACGGCTTACGAAGTCACCGCCACACTTTTAATAGCTGGCCGACCGGTCCGCTGGAACAGTGAACAGAAAGATGAAAACCCAAACACTCTGATTAAATAAAAGTCGGTACTTATCTTTATTAACGAAGATACAGAAACAGTAGTGAACGCTGGGTCTACAGAAATCTGTCTAGTTCGAGTCGGAGCGGCTAGGTCAGCGTCGGCTGACGACAAACAACAACTCTGCTGCGATGAACACACAACTGACTAGCAAGTACACAATTCGGTGGCGAGTATACAACTGAGCGGCGAATACAGTACTGTCCTAGCGCTCGCGACTCCAGCGCTTAAGAAGCCAGAAGCCAGCGGTGGCGCGCGCAGACTTGCGGCGATTTCCTGTCTCACTGGCGCTGCTTATGCGGACGGCGTCCGGACTTTGATGCTGCCAACCTTTTGGCAGCGGGCTCGGGTGGCATTACTGGCTAGGATATAACACCTTTGGTATTGGTACATTAATCTTATTCTCACTTATATCTCTGATACTTGACAAAAGTGTCTATACATTTATCTTCATAGCTATGTACAGGAATATGGTAATCTTATTGGGCGCAGACTGAAACGTGACTATAGACTGGTACAGACTAATGCAGACTGGTACAGACTGGTGCAGACAAATGCAGACTGACTGATCGGAGGTCTTTACACTCGTTATAATACCTCGCGCATTCATGTATCACTGTGTGAGTGTGATCCGCGAGGAGAAGAGGTTCTACGTTAGCAGCGATCTCATTGGCAGAGTAGAATGTTGGTGAAGATACCAGTGTTTGGATGCACTTCTTGAGTGGTCTCATGCTGACACACTGACATCGTCAATGGGCATGGAATCATCGCGATTGGACCATGTATCACTGCAAACGTGTCGACTGGACATTAAATCACGTCGACGTTCTTGTCGAGCAATATTATACCTTCAGGGCCGTTCACCTGGGCTTCCATGGCTCCTTTGTTAGTAACCACGACAGCTGTGAATTAGGTGAATATTATTGAAAATCACCTACGTACCTTCATACTAGATGGCTTCCACAAAGCCATGGCATCTTCCAACAGAATAACGTTCTTACAGTGCTTTGAGGAGCATGCTAGTGCACTCATTTTGGTTTCTTGGCCTCCAAATTCGCCTGATTTGAATTCGATGAATCTGGAACGCTGTCAGGCGCCAGCTCCATGCTCACAAACCACCGACCCGTAATTTAACTCAAATTACTCGAATTGTGCAGAGTTTGTTAAGACATAAAAACCTGTCAAGAACTGTCCGTATCCATGACACACAGAACTGCTGCTGTATTGCGTTCCAAATCCATACCAACACGCCCTTACGCAGGTGGCCTTAATATGATTACGTAGCCTTTCCCGGCGCAATGACCAATGATACTCTGCATGCATATGCGCCCGGATAATGCACTGATCTTTTCACTACATTTCAACTGAGCAACTGGCCTCTATCTTCAGGCGTTCTCACCAGAATTAAATTTCCAATAGAATCGGCGGCTCCTCTTCACATCATACTGCAGTTGGCCGGCCACAGTGCTTAAAGGTGCCACCGATTCCGTTGGAAACTCAGTTCTGGAGACATCTTGCATCAGTATACCCACCTGAAGATGACGGCCAGTTGGTCCTTTGAAATTATGTATCAAGATGACTGCATTATGCGGGTGCATACCCGAGAAGAATATCATCAGGTTATAATAATTCTTAGGACCATCATTGGAGATAGTAACATGTACAGAAAATTGTAAAAATGCGAAGAACAAAAGTTGTGCAAGCGGTTAATAGCGGGTGAAATGCCTGAGCTAGCAGGACAGAGCGGATTAGGTTGCGGAAAGGGGCCAAGATGAGTTCCTGTCAGTGGCACTCAACATACAAACTTTATCGATCAACACACAATATTACTACAAGAATGAAAAACACTCAAAACTTTAATCGACCTTTTTTGATTAACCTTACATCGGCTGAAGGCCACATTCAAAATCCAAAACGAGGCTTACCCAAAATTGAAATACAAAATTCTTCTGGAGGTTTCATCCAATAATATTTTCTAAATCTTCAATCTAACCTGCTGAAGGTCTTAGCAATTTAATTTTTAAGGAATTAGGCTGGAGGTCGCAACTAAGCAATAAGAGAAGTTTCAATCAAAAGGGAGAAGACCTTATCTTAAAACATTTCATATAAAAAAAGGAATAACAATTTCATGCCTTAAGGGCAAGACAAGGACATTAATTTAAGGGATATTAATACTCGGCTTAAGGCCATACGTCAACACATAAATTTAATGGCTCAAGGCCTTGAAAGATTTGATGTAAAATTCGGCTGAAAGCCCTGCATAAGGAATAACAACCTTATGTCTATAGGGTAAGACAGGAACATTACTTCAGGATATATAAAAATTCGGTTAAAGGCCACACATCAACCAAGTAACTAAAACTCAAACATGGAAGTTACTATGTAACAGACACGGAACGGCTCTGTTTCTAAGGGTCGATCTGGAATCGTAACATTAACGTCCGTTTAGGCGAGACAGGCAGGCTGATCAACAACCTTTAATCGGAAGGCAACCCAACTGATAGACAGCCGGCGAACCAACCAACTACCTAATTTCGGTCACCAGACCAACGGCACTACACCCAAAATGTCAGAGAGGCGAAGAGACGAGCAACACTCGTCTTCAAATATTAGTGTGTTAATATGTCAAGGCACAATAACTACTGACTTACATGAACATCGCAACGGCTGTGGAACTACACGCCGTGGCGGACAGCATCAACACGATAAGAAAACACTCACTCTCCGCTCTGTCGTAACCGACCATCTGGCTACTGCAGTTCGCAGACAGCATTACAGCATTTAAAGCATTACTCAGTCGAACTGACACAGGGTACACAGTGTTGCACGATACACTGCCACAAGAAACTCGAACACTCGTAAAACGAATCACTGATGAACAACTAGGTCAAATCACCGGCAGACACACACACACAAAACCGAAAGACGGTGGTTATGAAACACACGCCGTCTGACCAGACGACCGACTAACAAGCAACAAAGGTCGGTGCCACTCAAACCATGTGTGTCAGCAAAGGTCGGGCGAGTCTTGACTATTCGGAGCTCACTGCAGCTCCAACCCGATTCAACCCGATGTCCGTCCGGAAATGGGAGACACGGCGATCCGGGCACAGTGACTTGGACCCATCATGCAGAGGTAACTCTTGTCCATTGGCCACGACTTTTCCGCACAGGAAGGAACCGAGCCACGTCCAGCAAGATGACTCAGTGACGAGGCCCAGAAACGGTCAAAGAGGGCAACAACTGAACGACCGACCAACGGTCGATGTCGCTGCCATCTCCGTCCGTCGGACAGTTCATCCTGTGTCGGGAGGGGTCGCCGAGTACTGGCTGTCCGCGCCTCCCTAGCGCTCCGTCCCCAACTGCTGCTACGTCACGACTGCACTTCTGCCGCGTTCCAACTCCAACTACCCCACGTCCGAACTCACTTGACGACACACGGAAACCGTGAAGTAACAGCCGTCCAGCAATGATAATACGGCAGGGTGTAACCTCCCCACCGAAATTTTAAAGATATTATTTTAAATGCTAATACACATTGAGCTAAGTGTAAGCTCCCCAGAGAAATTTTGAAACACAATAGTTGAATGTTAACAAGAATATAACCTAACGTAAGCTCCCAGCAAATAAATTTAATGACAATAAAAATGAGAATCGCAATCTGACTCAAGGTGTAAGCTGTCACGAAAATAATGAAAAACAATTCAATGCTAATGAGACTTCAGTGACAATGTAAACTCAATTAAACCAAAATATCGGTCTTTGGCCCTGTGCAAAAAAAATCATAATTCATTTCTTACCTCATTGAAACTGCATGTCAAATTTCTGCTCTTATTGTTTTTGCTATAGCTTGGAGGAAATTGATTGCAAAAATTTTGAATTTAAGGGAAACTTTTCTTTAAGGAATATCAAGGGAATATTTTTTTTCATTAAAGGATTCTTTGTTAAAAATTGCTTTGAAAACCAAAATTATTATTGGGGCGATTGTTGCACATATTAGTTACCGTTAATTTACATTATTAGCTGAGCGCATTTAAAAATAATATACCTCATCCTGAATCTTGACCAGAGTGCCATGTCGACGCCCGCCGACTCTTCACACACAACTGTACTCGACTGCTACTACCGACATACTGCACTGCTCACAGACTGCCCACAAACTACTGCTCGCAACTGTACTGCACGACTACTACTGACAGAGTACCGCTCGCAACTCTCGCGCGGTCAAGCGCAGACTAGCCACGATAAATGGCTCTCTGGTCAGAGACTCTGCAATGCCTCGCCATCGCAGCCACACAACATACGTGTTTCAAGGGCTATACCGATACGTTCTGCTGTTGCCATCTACGGGCAGACAAGGAAGCAATTCAGTGACGCCAGTAATTGAAATTAAAATGACGAAGCGGCAGTACGGTAAAAACAAGATGTTGAATAACAGATGGATTGAAAATTAGCCATTCACGGCTCAGTAGGTATTCAGTACAATTCTTGCATGTGTATATGTGTGTAGGCATCCACCGTCGTGTCAATATGAAAAAGAGAGAGAGAGAGAGAGAGAGAGAGATAACCACATTTGGCCTCTGGCTTCGACATTTTGTAATTAAAGCAACTAGAATGGTTCTTGCGGCGTAAATTTATATTTACAAGAAGCTTTTCAACTACGACGGGTGTGTAGATGTATACATGATACTCCATCTCACTCTGTGTAACGTTAGACATACACCGACAAGCCACATCTCCACACACAAGTCTCCCAACTCTCGTAAATTCCGGGGAGGGGGGGCGATGAGCTGTGACGCCACGTTCAGCCATATCCAAGATGTGTTCGAGCGGGTTCAGATCTGGAGAATCCGGGGGCCATCACATCAAATGTAACTCAAAACTACGTTTCTCATACCATTCCATCACCCTCCTGGCCTTGTGACATGGCGCTATATCTTCTTGAAAAATTCCTCTGCTGTCGGGAAACATGATCGTCATCAAGTGGTGTACGTGGTCTGCAACGAGTGTACGATACTCCTGGGCCGCCATGGAGCCTTACACGAGCTCCACTGGAGCTCATCTCCGTAACGCTTTTGCGATTACTAAATGATCCTGTAACGAAGCGCGCTGCTCTCCGTTGGCTCTTCTCTATCTCTTCTATCAACCCTATCTGGTACGGGTCCCACACCGGTGAGCAGTATTCAAGCAGTGGGCGAACAAGTGTACCGTAACCTACTTCCTTTGTTTTCGGACTGCATTTCCTTAGGATTCTTCCAATGAATCTCAGTCTGGCATTTGCTTTACTGACGATTAATTTTATATCGTCATTCCATTTTAAATCACTCGTAATGCCTACTCCCAGATAACTTATGGAATTAACTGCTTCCAGTTGCTGACCTTCTATATTGTAGCTAAATGACAAAGGATCTTTTCTTCTATGTATTCGCAATACATTACACTTGTCTACATTGAGATTCAATTGCCATTCCCTGCACCATGCGTCAATTCGTTGCAGATCCTCCTGCATTTCAGTACAATTTCCATTGCCACAACCTCTCGATATACTACAGCATCATCAGCAAAAAGCCTCAGTGAACTTCCGATGTTATCCACAAGGTCATTTATGTATATTGTGAATATCAACGGCCCTACGACACTCCCCTGCGGCACACCTGAAATCACTCTTACTTCGGAAGACTTTTCTCCATTGAGAATGACATGCGGCGTTCGGTTATCTAGGAACGCTTCAACCCAATCGTACAATTGGTCTGATAGTCCATATCCTCTTGCTTTGTTCATTTGTAATACTAAAGACATTAGCAGCTCACACGAATTTTTACGAAAATTGGTTAATCTGGCGCTCTGTTCAAGACTACAATGTTGGTGAAGGGAAGGGGCCAAGGGCACCCGAAGTATTCTCTGCCACATACCCAACGTGGTCTGCACAGAGTATAAATGTACTTGCAGCTATAGATGCAGAAATTCCTTTGGGTTGTAGGCCGCACCATATTCCAAAAGGATGAAACGTTTCGGACAATGCTGCAAGTTACGCAAAACATGTTTTACGCACCCGCACATACTGACGTTCGATGATTGCGTACACACTTTTGTTACACGATGTTTCCTATATATTCTGCAGGGCTGTAACAAAAGTATCACAAGACTCGAAACAACAGCTGTAAAGTTTTCTTGAATTTATTATCGTTCCTTAGCAGCGCAACGAGATTTATGAGTTTCACAACAGTGTTAAACTGCTTTTGTATGCAGATTTCTCAGCACTTGATTTAATGTTATTTCCATGTTTCCACAAGAAGTACTCCTTTTCTTTTCTCTTCTGTTCTCCACAGAAAGAGCAAAACGCGAAATAAAAATGAAAAAGCGGAAAAGAATGAGCGGAGTGACGCTGTTGTTTCTACAGCACGGCTCGCGCAGAGAATATCTCGTGCGCAAACTTTAGAGAAGGCCGCGGGAATTCTGGAGCCCACGTGGCGCGCGGTAACAGACACTTGAACTGCGGGGGGTGCGATTTAATGCCGCAGTTTACAGGGGACAACACGGTCACCGTACCGTCGCATTCCTTGCCGCAAAAACAGAATAAAATAATAACGCCATTAAATGCGGAAATGTGTTGCAAGAAAAGAGAGCAGAATTTAGAGCGTGGAATCGGAGACTTTTTTTCTTTTTGTAAAATATCCCACATGGGATATGAGGACAGAGGGTGACGAGATCATATTCTCATCGATGCAGTTAATGAGAGTGATCGTTAAGTACACAGCCCCCGAAGATGGCAGCAATCCTGCATTAACGCAGTATATTTCCAACTAATCTTGGTATTTTACAATCAAGAATGTCACGAAGATGGGATCCTTTCCCGGCCGTTGAGTCTGCATTTGAGAAGATCCATCATTTCCATCCGAGACAGATGCAACATTCACGTTGCTAGTAAAAATCGTTTTTTCAGTGGACTGCAACAATAGAGAATAGAAACTGTGCTTCTCGTTCCAGGTAAGTTATCTTCTTTAACAAAGAACTATAAGAAAATTAGAAAATGGTTATAGCACACTTCATTTTAGTTTGTTGACTAATTATTATGTTAATTAAGAGAGAAGGGATTTACAGACATTGGCTGCGAGTGGGCGTTGATTTAAATGAAGGGGGGGGGGGGGGGGGGAAGTACAAAATTTGCGCCTAACCGGGATTGAAACCCGGGTCTTCTGCTTACTGGACAGATGCTCCGACCACTAACAAGGGGAGGCCGCCAATTGTGAAATTCAGATTCGATTCATACTGCGCATAATAAAAGCTCATGGCCAGAGCTGTAATGTGGCAAAGCACCAAGATGCACTTCTCAGCCGTTGTCGAGAAAATCGACACTTAAAAAAAACCGTTGCGGTGAAATACTCTCTACGATTGATAATGCTCTACAGCGTCGTGGCGCAGCGGTAAGCGCTCGGGTTCGTAATCCGAAGGTCGCCGGATCGAATCTCGCGCCATGCAACACAATTTTTAATTATCAGTTTTTTGTATATATATATATATATATATATATATATATATATATATATATATATATATATATATATATAAACTATTAATGAATTGCTTATGCATATTGGTGAAGGCGGATCGCTCTCCAATTGTACCGCCTCCATTATAACTTGCGCTAGGGACCGCATCTACCTTCTTTCGAAGTTAGCAGGCAACTACGCTGTTATGCGGCTACTCGTTTCGGCCCATTCAACATCTGTCCTTCAAGTGTAACGAGCGAGTAACGGAGTTTATATTTCATACCTGCCACAGCAAATTTGTGTTCGTGGGGTTTCTATTCTAATTCGAATGTTCGACTTACCGCTATACGTATTCGTTTCGGAATATCGTTTCTACGTCTTCCGTTAACTATACGTGGTTAACATTATGAAGACAATTAATAACATTTGTGAAATACAACTTTGTTTTCGGAAAACATAATGATGTTCTAAGTCGCCAGTTTTTCCACGACAAACGGCTTTCAACAACTTATTATATGCATAATTGTTGCAACTGATTGCCGGCAATTATATATATATATATATATATATATATATATATATATATATATATATGTGTGTGTGTGTGTGTGTGTGTGTGTGTGTGTGTGTGTGTGTGTGTGTGTGTGTGTACATACATTTGAATTACAAAAAACAAATACAAAAAAAAAAAAGGTTGCATGGCGGGAGATTCGATCCGGTGACCTTTGGATTACGGACCCGAGCGCTTACCGCTGCGCCACCACGCTGTACAGAATCGTCAATCGTAGAGAGTATTTCACCGCAACGGTTTATTTTAACTGTCGATTTTTCTCGACACCGGCTGAGAAGTGCATCTTGGTGCTTTGCCACATTACACCCCTGGCCATGAGCATTTATTATGCGCAGTATGAATCGAATCCGAATTTCACAATTGGCGGCCTCCCCTTGTAAGTGCTTCGCCGCGGCTTGCGTGGCTTCCCCCGTCGCAGGTTCGAGACCTCCCTCGGGCATGGGTGTGTGTGTATGTGTGTGTTGTCCTTAATGTAAGTTAGTTTAAGTTAGATTAAGTAGTGTTTAAGCCTAGGGACTGATGACCTAAGCAGTTTGGTCGCGTAGGAACTTACTACCACCATACTATTGGATAAACACCTCTCCACGATGTTGTTGGAAGAGCTACTGAGCTGGACGGCATGTACGTCTGTTCATAAGCAGACTGCCTAGGTTTTTGAATACGGCCTATCAGGGCTACTTACAGATCTCACTGTAATAAGATTTTCACTCTGCAGCGAAGTGTGCGCTGACATGAAACTTCCTGGCAGATCGTGTGCCGGACCGAGAATGGAACTCGGGAGCTTTGCCTTTCGCGGGCAGTGCTCTATCATCTGAGCTACCCAAGCACGACTGGCGCCCCGTCTTCACAGCTCTACTTCCGCCAGTACCTTGCCTCCTACCTTCCAACCTTCAGAGAAGCTTTCCTGCGAACCATGCAGAACTAGCACTCCTGGAAGAAAGGATATTGCGGAGACATGTCTTAGCCACAGCCTGGGGAATGTTTCCAGAGTGAGATTTTCACTCTGCAGCGGAGTGTGCGCTGATATGAAACTTCCTGGCAGATTAAAACCGTGTGCCGGACCGAGACGTGAGGACGGGGCGTGCGTCGTGCTTGGGTATCTCAGATGGTAGAGCACTTGCCCGCGAAAGGCAAAGGTTCCGAGTTCGAGTCTCGGTCCGGTACACGGTTTTAATCTGCCAGGAAATTTCAGATTTGACTGTATTCTCGCGTTACTGATAAGTATTTTAGCTGAAAAATTACTGACTTCACCTTCTATTTCACTTGTTTCAGTATCTCTGTGCATACAGTTTGTGTGCCGTGAATTTCATATATGCGGCCTGTTGTTCTCGCTGTACTACCCAGCCGAGCATGGCAGAGCTGCTCTGGCGCTGATATATGTAGACCGCCTGGTCAGCAGTGTTTGAGCCAGAACTTACCCCACTCTGAGTCGGTGTGGGATGGATAGCAGGAAAGCCAGCCACCCGCTCCGCTACGAATTATCAGCACCATCGCCAGGGCGGAGCGACCAGAAAGACTGCGGCACGTCGATGATGGTGACTCCAGGCTGTGGTCGAGCTTAGTGCGGCAGCCGAGGTCCTTGTGTCACACATCGCCTTGTATGAGGTCTTGGCCTGACTCAGTTTGGAGGGACGGGCGGGAGTAGTTTCCAGTGTGCCGCAGTTTCAGCTACAAGACTGCCGCGCTATGCGGACGGCAGAGACAAAGAGATGAGCGTTGAATGCTGACCAGTAAATAAGACGGGATCAGATGGGGCATTGTGTGCTGGAAGCTGGGCAATTTGAAAAACCCATGGTCGACGTGAGTCAGGGCAAGCAGTTGTCAATGCCATCGACGGGGAGAATGGTCGTTGTCATACCTGGGAAGCAAGAAAGCATCACAGTACCAGAAAGATCCACCTAGGACCAGTTTTGTTCTGTAAAGTTGGGCAACTATGAGGGTGCTTTAATGACCTGCAGTAACTCTTGGTTGGCTTACAACTGGTCAAATAGAGATTTGCTTGTGGCGAATACTACATTCAATATTGCAGGACATGACTGTGAGAGAAGAACTGTGTGTTGCGCGTGGTGTTACTTTATATGTCACTGGTGTGTGTTAACGTTTCTCAAAACGATTGTGCTGTGCATTTTTTCCTTATCAAATCCGATGGCGCAAAGAACGTTTTATATACACTATGTTATCACAGATATCTGGACACCTGGGAGAACAGGAATTACAAGTTCGTGGCGCCCTCCATCGGTAACGCTGGAATATAGTATAGTGCTGCCCCAGCCTTGGCCCCGATGACAGATTCCATTCTCGCCAGAATACGTTCAAACAGGTGCTGGAAGGTTTCTTGGGGAATGGCAATCCATTCTTCACGGAGTGCTGCACTGAGAAGTGGTATCGATGTCAGTCGGTGAGGTCCGGCACGAAACTGGCGTTCCAAAACATAAGTGTTCTACAGGTTTCATGTCAGGACTCTGTGTCGGTCAGTCCATTACAGGGATGTTACTGTCGTGTAACCACTCCGCCACAGGCCGTGCGTTATGAATAGGTGCTCGATCGTGTTGAAAGATGCAATCGTCATCCCCGAATTGCTCTCCAACAGTGGGAAGCAAGAATGTGCTTAAAGCATTAGTGAAGGCCTGTGCTGTGATAGTACCACGCAAAACAACAAGGGGCTGCAAGCCCCCTCCATGAAAAATACGACCACACCATAACACCACCGCCTACGAATTTTACTGTTGGCACTACACCCGATGGCAGATGATGTTCACCGGGCATTCACCATACCCGCACCCTGCCATCGGATCGCTACATTGTGTACCGTGATTCATCACTCCACACGACGTTTTTCCACTGTTAATTCGTCCAATGTTTACGCTCCTTACACCAAGTGCGGGGTCGTTTGGCATTTACCGGCGTGATATGTGGCTTATGAGCAGCCACTCGACCATGAAATCCACGTTTTCTCACCTTCCGCCTAACTGTCATAGTACTTGCAGTGGATACTGATGCAGTTTGGAATTCCTGGGTGATGGTCTGGAATAGATGTCTGCCTATTACACATTACGACCCTCTTCAACTGCCGGCGGTCTCTGTCAATCAACAGACGAGATCGGTCTGTAGGCTTTTGTGTCCCCTGCGTCCCCTCATGTTTCCTCTTCACTATGATATTGGAAACGGTGGACCTAGGGACGTTTAGGAGTGTGGAAATCTCGCGTACAGACGTATGACACAAGTGACACCCAGTCACCAGCCTACGTTCGAAGTCCGTGAGTTCCGCGGAGAGCCCCATTCTGCTCTCTCACGGATACTTTTGATCATACAGTGTAAGTAAAAGTGGACGTTTGTACCCAACAAAACGTACGTACGTTCCAACGTTTCACAATGAACACGTAGTATCTGGGGAGGTAATGGCCCTCCATGCATGTTCAGTCTAGCTGAAACTGGTGGCTGCATTTCATTTGTCCTTCATTTTACTTCAAAATTATTCACTTTTCCACAGTATCATCCTTCCAGTGACTGCAAAACTACTGCGATTGAGTCTTCTACTTTCAAGTGCGTAGCAGCAGAAAACAGTTAACCGTTACAGTGGTTACCAACTGAATAACTCGTGGATTCCCGTCATCACCGACATTTGCTCAAGACGAAGACGCCAGAAGACTTCGATAGCTGCGGCCAGCGACGATACAGACGGAAACTGAGTATTGCAGGTCCACCAGCGAGGACGCTGCCGCTGGGCGGTGTGGTCCTTCTGTCTCTGTGACTGCAACGCATCCGCGACATTACCACCAGCGCACGATATAAGATAGAGCGGATAACGTCTTCGTCAGTCCTCGTTCGGCTCACCTGAAGATGACTGGCAGTTGTCCAGCAGGAATACCGTGCAGTGAAGTTTACGACGACCGGCTGCAAGCCCGAAATCTCTTTGAACCGTTGATTCTCTGGGAAAATTTTAAATTTTACATCCAGATAAATTATTAAATTACTATTGGTTTGAAGAATAACAATTTTTACTGTTAATTTTGGCCACTATGTAAGGTTTTAGAAAACTTATTGTAAGTCTTATTTATTATACATTTTGTTACCTTAGAATATGCAGATTCAAAATATGTAAGCAGCAAGTGACACGCAGCAGTCGATGCTGGATGACATGCTTCGTGTATCATTTTCGTATTTTATTGGAATTCGTTTGAGTCGAATTCGATCGATGCCACTTGATGGAAGCACACGTTTATAGCAAACAATTTAGCGATTTCGAAGATCAAGATGTCAATTAGTATTTCATTTCTCTCTCATGTCCTGGTGGAAGCTGTATGTAATTCTTTCTGCAATTGTCTTGGAGTGAATGAACTCTGCATGTGTACAGTAAATCCAAAATCACAAAAGTCCTACACATTCGAGCACCCTTTCGAGTTAGCAACCAGGAGGTGGGGCGACTCGGTGTGGCCGTTCTCTAAGCCGGCCAAGCTGTGGTATTATCCGAGCTTTGCGTCCCTCCCGCTGCTGGCCGCAGAACAGTTCACTAAGTACACTTCACGCCATGTGTGGTACGGCCGGCTTGCTGAGAAAATCAGATAACACAGAAGATCAATACTTGAGTTTAGTCTGACTTGTACATTTTGGAAATCTGAGGCAGCCGCCTGTAACTGTTCACAAAGAAACTTCGTATTTACGACGGGAATTCCTTCCCCGAAGAGAGTGGAGTAGGTATTTGCGTACAGTCAGGAAGGAGAAAGTGCTGCCCCTTGTCTAGGGGGCAGCCAGACTACTTGTAGAAAATATGCAACGAAACTTTTTATTGCTTAAGAGTAACCATTTAGCAGACGGGAGGAGCCAAACGCTAGTTTCCAGAAAATCTAAACGTGGAGGCCAGTGCGTTGGCAGCAGACGAAACTCAATTGCCTAGAGAGGTGCCAGAGACAACTGCAAAGAAGTGTGATCTTTTAATTGAACCCGTGGTCTTCGGGTAGCGTCTATGATTCATATTCAAAATATCTTTCGTCCTGGGTTCGAATCTCGCCGCTACTTAAATCTTGATTAATAATCAGCATTGGCGCCCGAAGACTTCCGGCATAAGAAGTCCTTGTCCTGCAAGTGGGAAACTGCCCCTGAAGGCGGAAGGATTAACGAAGATCGACGGCATGAATATGCAGAAGGATTTGGAAACCGCTGAATTAAAGACAGGTAACGTGGCCTGTAATTGAAGAAGTGTCGTAATGACCTCTCCTTTAGCAAAAGATTCCGGAATAGTCCCCCATTCGGATCTCCGGGAGGGGACTGTAAAGAGTGGGGCTACTACGGAAAAAAGATTGAATAATCAACGAAATAATAACAATCTAGAAGTCGGGGAGAGGAATGTCAGAAGCTTGAACGTGGTAGGGGAACTAGAAAATCTTAAAAGGGAAATGCAAAGGCTCAATCTAAATATAGTAGGGATCAGTGAAGTGAAGTGGATAGAAGACAAGGATTTCTGGTATACAGGCCAACGTCGCAAGCTGAAGATGAAGAGATAGAGAAAGGGCATGAGGATATTGAAAGGGTGATACAGTATGTAAAAACAGATGAAAATGTAATAGTCATGGGTGAGTGGAATGCAGTTGTTGGAGACAGAGTACAAGAAAAGGTACAGAAGAATATTGGCTTAGGACAAGGAATGAGAGAGGAGAGTGATTAATTGAGTCCTGTAATAAACTTCGGCTAGTAATAGCAAATACTCTGTTCAGGAATCACAAGAGGAGGAGATATGCTTGGAAAAGGCCGGGTGACACGGGAAGATTTCAGTTAGATTACATCATGGTCAGACAGAGAATCCGAAATTAGATATTAGATTGTTAGGCGTACCCAGGAGCAGATATAGACTCAGATCACAACATATTAGTGATGAAGAGTAGGCTCAAATTTAAGACAATAGTCAGGAAGACTCAATACACAAAGAAGTGGGATACGGAAGTACTAATGAATGGCGAGATACGGTTGAAGTTCACTAAGGCTATAGATACAGCGATAAGGAATAGCTCAGTAGGCAGTACAGTTGAAGAGGAATGGGCATCTCTAAAAAGTGCCATCACAGAAGTTGGGAAGGAAAACATAGGTACAAAGAAGGTAACTGCGAAGAAACCATGGGTAACATGAGAAATACTTCAACTGATCGATGAGAGGAGGAAGTACAAAAATGTACCGGGAGACTCAGGAACACCCAAATACAAGTCACTGAGGAATGAAATAAATAGGAAGTACAGAGAAGCTAGTGTGAAATAACTGCAGGAAAAATGTGAAGACACTGAAAAAAAAATGATTTTCGGAGCCTGCCGATGTGACCGAGCGGTTCTAGGCGCTTCAGTCTGGAACCGCGAGACCGCTACGGTCGCGGGTTCGAATCCTTTCTCGGGCATGGATGTGTGTGATGTCCTTAGGTTAGTTAGGTTTAAATAGTTCTAAGTTCTAGATGACTGTTGACTTCAGATGTTAAGTCCCTTAGAGCTCAGAGCCATTTAAACCATTTGATTGTCGGAAGAACAGAGTCAGCATACAGGAAAGTCAAAACAACCTACGGTGATACTAAAGGCAAAGCTGGTAACATTAAGAGTGCAACAGGAATTCCACTGTTAAATGCAAACGAGAGAGCGGATAGGTGGAAAGAATACCTTGGAAGACTCCATGAGGGAGAAGATTTGTCTAATGTGGTAGAAAAAGAAACAGGAGTCGATTAAGAAGAGTAGGGGAGCCGCTATTAGAGTCAGAATTCAAAAGAGCTTTGCAGAACAAATAAGGCAGAAGGGATAGAGAACATTCCATCAGAATTTCTAAAATCATTGGGAGAAGTGGCAACAAAACGACTATTCACGTTGGTGTGTACAATGTATGACTCTGGCGATATACCATCTGACTTTCGGAAAAACATCATACACACAATTCTGAAGATGGCAAGAACTGACAACTGCGGGAATTATCGCACAATTAGCTTAACAGCTCATGCATCAAGTTGCTAACATGAATAATATACAGAGGAATGGAAACGAAAATTACGGATGGGCTAGATGACGATCAGTTTGGCTTTAGGAAATGTAAAGGCACAAGAGAGGCAGCTCTAATGTTGCGGTTAATAATGGAAGCAGAACTAAAGAAAAATCAAGACACTTTCAAAATATTTGTCGACTCGAAAACAGCGTTCGAGAATGTAAAACGGTGAAAGATCTTCGAAATTCTGAGAAAAACAGGGGTAAGCTTTAGGGAGAGACGGGTCCTATTCAATATGTACAACAGCCAAGAGGGAATAATGAGAGTGGACAATCAAGAACGAAGTGCTCGTATTAAAAACGGTGTAAGACAAAGATGTAGTCTTTCGCCGCTACTCTTCAATCTGTACATCAAGGAAGCAATGATGGAAATCAAAGTAAGGTTCAGGAATGGAATTAAAATCCAAGGTGAAAGGATATCAATGATACGATTCGGTGATGATACTGCTATTCTGAGTGAAAGTGAAGAAGAATTACATGATCTGCTGAACGGAATGAACAGTCTAATGAGTACACAGTATGGACTGAGAGCAAATCGAAGAAATACGAAGGTAATGAGAAGTAGTAGAAACGAGAACAGCGGGAAATTGAACATCAGAATTGATGGTGACGAAGTAGATGAAGATAAGGAATTATACTACCGAAGCAGTAAAATAACCAATGACGGACGTAGCAAGGAGGACATCAAAAGCAGACTAGCTATGGCAAAAAGAACATTCCTGGCTAAGAGATGTCTAGTACCATCAAATAACGGCCTTAATTTGAGGCAGAATTTTCTGAGAATGTACGTCTAGAGTACAGCATTGTGTGGTAGTGAAACATGGACTGTGGGAAAACCGGAACAGAAGAGATTCGGAGTATTTGAGATGTGGTGCTACAGACGAATGTTGAAATTTAAGTGGACATCTAAGGTAAGGAATGAGGCGATTCTGTGCAGAATGGGAGAAGGAAAGAATATGTGGAAAACACTGATAAGGAGAAGGGACAGGATGATAGGACATTTGTTAAGACTCGAGGGAATGAGTTCCATGGTACTAGACGGAACTGCAGAAGGCAAAAACTGTAGAGATCGGAATACAGACAATAAATAATGAAGGTCGTAGACTGTAAGTGCTACTCTGAGCATGAAGGGGGTTAGCACAGGAGAGAAATTCGTGACGGGGCGAATCAAACCAGTTAGAAGACTGATGACACAAAAGAAAGTGTTCTTCTATATGTTGATACTCGTAAACTGTTGCTAACTAGAGAATTTGTTGGATTATTTACTACGGAAATAAAAAAAATGGTTTAAATGGCTCTAAGCACTATGGGACTTAACATCTGAGGTCATCAGTCCCCTAGACTTAGAATTACTTAAGCCTAAATAACCAAAGGACATCAGACACACCCGTGCCCAAGGCAGGATTCGAACCTGCGACCGCAGCAGCTGCGCAGTTCCGGACTGAAGCGCCTAGAACCGCTCTGCCATAACGTCCGGCTACTACGGGACTATCGGTTAGGATATGGTAGAGCTGTCTCATTGGCTGCATGAAGCTGCACAGGCTCAGAACTTGTGGACAGCGAGCGGGAAATCGTTCTTCTTCAGCAGTCGGTGAGTAAGACTTTTCCGGCGTTCAGTGTGGAGCGTTTGCCTCCTTGCCAACAGCTGTCAGCAGCAGGCCACTGCACGCACAGTCTTCTGCTCAATGACTTGCAGAACTTGGTAAAATTATTTGAGCTTAGGCAAATGGGTGAAGTCTCAGAAATTATTTGTATGCACGATGACAGGGCCGAGCAACTGTTATGAACCTTGTAATTAAATCAAAATTTTGTAGACTCATTGACGATTCATCATTTTACCTGTTATGTATGTTTCAGCAAATCGTTCTTTCGGCGTAATCACGTAATCACTGAGGAATCATAGTGTGTTTGTACTTGTACTTTGACATTTGATTTATTAGGTGACAAATCCATATGTTCCAATTAGCTTCGGTTTTCTACTAAGACATTCGTTTCTCTCATTTTGAGTAATTATTCATTCTGCGTTCTTGGCGTTTTTGGACCGTACTTAGATCTTGGAATCAAATTTGTACTCATTTCTTTATACAGAAGAAGTGTTACAATAAATCGGTTTGATTTATGATCTTATTTCATTTCGTGGTCAGATGATACCCCTTTTTAGCTATATTTTGAAATTTGGTCGTTCCATGACTTATGTTTCATCAGGACAGCCCTTTTCTAACTAACTTACTCTGTTTTGCAATGTTTTAACTATAGCATTTGAGGTTGTGGAAGTTTGTAGAGTATCAATGGCCACTAGCTCAAGCTTCTGTCAATAACCGTGGTTTGGACAAAATTCAGTTTAGGTTAGGTTGGCCATATTCCCCCAACATCTCTTACCATTATGTAGTATCGCTACCCAGTCTTCTAGCAAAATTAGTAAGTCTTTTAGCAAAAGTAATAAGGTCGTGAGAAGACTGCCGTGAAGAATTGCCAACATGCTGGAAGCCTTAGTGTGATGACATGTGAGTCAGAAAAACACTCGTAGGGGAACTGAGATACGAGGCTGGCTATGCCCAGTTGAAAACTGCACCACTCAGTGGTAATTACCGAGTCAGTGTCACCACACCAGCTCAAGTCTCTAGTTATGGGTGACGAGACCAGGTGTTAGGATTTAGTAAAACAAATGCACCTAGGAGGGATGTAAATGTGAAATCAATTTTTAGGCAGAAGCACTATCTTCGCTGGAGTCCTGCAGTTCCATGACGACGCCAAGGCCCGCTGGACAGCGGAACGAAGGGGTTTCGTCAGCAGCAGTCATGGGTTCGAGATTGGGCAGCGCCTGCTGCCACCAGCACTAAGTTCCCTCCCTGAGAATGAGCGCCACGGTGCCAGTCGCTGTCCGACTACTGCTAGAGAGCAGCGGATCGAATCCCACGCACAGCAATCTCCAAACGCCGCTGCGGTGGCCGCGTACAGAGCCAAGGAGTCGTCACAGGAGCCATTTACTGATGGAACAGTAGCATGCCACTGACGTAGCGATGGTGGCCTTCAGAGGCCAGTAACTATCCACTGGTCTAGTGTCAGCATTGCGGAGTACCTGAACTGCATTCTATTATCAGGTCAGAAGCCAACCGCCTACACGTCAGCAGCGGCTAGGGTCAACCGAATGAGGCTTGTATTGATTCGGTGCGCCACGACAAAGCTTGTATTAAGATTGAATAAAAGCATTCTTTTCTGTCAGCAGTAGTTCCATTGGGTCCGCTTTGTCACCTTCAACACTCACCCCTCCGAGTCCAACTGCACTCAGCAATTATCACTGTTTCATAAAATTGCGAATTTGATAACGCAACATTTGTTTATCCAAAAGCTAACATTAACGTTTGACATAGTGTGGCGGCGCCTTGGGTATGTGAGACAAAGTATAAACAACATATTCCTCACAGATTCCAATCACTACATGCATACTTTGACTTTGTACCTTGCAGCTATGACAGTAAAATTGATACATATACAACACGTATGCTTACATATCATATGAAAGTGCTTTGTATAAGTTATAGGTATTACCTGCAGTAGATCAAAAACTTTGCATTATTCATGTTATTATTATGTTGTTATTATATTAGAGGCAGTGGTCGGACTCAAAGCACTGGGAGCATGGAGTCTTCCAATTTCTTCCAGTTCAGAATTAAGGAGTCAAGCAGTCATGTGATTTACAGACAGCAGTCCGTAGTTAGATACCCACGAAGCACTTTGTGAAATGAATGTCTCTCTTCAGATGGATAGTTGGCTTCCTTCTACACTGAGAATTGTTCAGTCGTTCCATTAGAAGAAAGGTTGTTAGAAATAGCACTGCCGATTATCTCATTGAGTCATTAATTCGTGGCTTAATAAAACACGTTTAGAAAGAAAATGCCATTTGTGTCTCATCAATGCAGAAATTATTCAAAGAAAACACTTTTTCATACTACAGTTCAGTTAGATGTTAATATTGATGATACTGCACTCTTGGGATAATGGCCGCAGAAAGTTGGCAACTACTGCGATTAGAGGAACCAGATCAAGTTGCCTCAATCCATTGATACAGTGGAGTGTGTCGTACGACAATTCGTTGCCAGCGCTTGAAATGAAACGCTGCAACAGTGGATGACGAGTTGGTGGAAGTGTACGGAGACAAACCGTCATCATATGCCACAATCGTTAGGAGGCGCAGATGCTTCCAGCATGGTGAAACGGTCTGAATGACGAAGAAAAGTGGCAGGTCATCTCTGAAGACCCGGAAATCGCAAGAGGAGTGAAGGACCCGATGCTCGAATACCGGCGAATCATAATGAAGGTAACAGTGCGGAAAAAAAGGATAATTTTTCAGCTTCTTGCATGACGTTTTGAAATGACGAACGTCTGCGATCGCCCGGTTCTACAGTACTCACAAAACACACCAAACAAGGGCGGCAACGGGACAGTTTCATTTTTGCCAGGTGAATCCAAATGATTTTTTTTTAGCCGCCTGATCACGATCGACTAGTGCTGAGAGTATCAATATCACTCCTCGACAGTAGAGAAAAACAAACAATGGAAATATGTAGATTCATCACCGGTAAGAAGATTAAGCCCTACCATTGCCTGGTGTTTGTATTTTTCCTTTCGGGATGGTCATGGTGTGGTGCTAATAGATTATGTTAGTAATGCGAATACCAACTGTGGAACTTATTACCGAAATCTACATATGATCTTTGGCGAATATGTCAAGACGAAGTACTGCAGATAGCCCTCCGACAGGTGTTTTAGCTGTACGACGATATCCCAGCCCATTTTGCACTGGAGCAGTCACATACGCTGCCTCTGTGCGTTACCAAACGTTGCCTCAATCGCCTGAAACCGCGCCCAGTGTTCCTTCTGATATGAAATCATTCGAGAGCGACGAGATGATCTTCATGATGGAACGTTTCCTGTAAAGCCAAAATCCGCTCCCACAACCGAGAGTTGCACCAAGTCAGTTATCGTTGGGAAAAATATGCCGCACTGAAGGGTGAGTATGTAAAGAATGATGATTACCATTACGATGTTTCATGGTTGCAGGTTAATTTCTTGGAGGTGATAATTGAAAGATTACGACTACCACCTGTATACATAAATAGAGGGTGTAGATGAAAGAAAGTGCCAGTTATAAATTTAGCTCCCGCATCTCGTGGTCGTGCGGTAGCGTTCTCGCTTCCCACGCCCGGGGTGGTCAGGGATTTTCTCTGCCTCGTGATGGCTGCTCGTTGTGTGATGTCCTTAGTTTCGTTAGGTTTAAGTAGTTCTAAGTTCTAGTGGACTGATGACCATAGATGTTAAGTCCCATAGTGCTCAGAGCCATTTGAACCATTATAAATTTAGCAGTATGAACTGTTAGCGTTGTAGACTGTTGGTACAGACTTGCAGGTAAGCATATGTAACTTAGCAATTTGGTCTATTGCTTTAGAAAATATTATACTTAAAATTATTCCACGCCGTTCTAATCAGAAAATAACAATTACTTTTAGGCCAAACGGGTAGTTCCAAGCATGTGCCGCAGGAGAGTTGCTGGGACAAGAAATGTTATGCACCACGTGAAAAAAACTTATTTATTTCACTAGAAAACAAAACGCTGGTAATTTCTAGTCACAATTCCCTTTAAAACCACAGTACTTTAAATTTGTGTTTACGCAATTCCTTGAAATAAAACGAATCTCAAAATATTTAAATACCCTAACAATACATTGAAACAACAACTACAAAACTTTCAAAGCTTTATTTAGGTAAACTTTAAAATATATTCGAATAAAAAAGATATTCTTGTTACCAAATAATTATATTGCTCGAAAAGTAAACAATGCAATGGCAAGTAGACCAATCGCTTCTACAAAAGTGATCATCAAACGTGTCAGCCGCACGTCGTAGCCTGCGGTCTGGGGCGTTTTGTGACGGTTCGCCCCCCGCCCCCCCCCCCCCCCCCCCCCCAAGTCGGAGATTCGAGTCCTATACCTCGGGCATTGGTGCGTGTGTTGTCCTTTGCGTATGTTAGTTTAAGTTAGGTTAAGTAGCGTGTAATCCTATGGAACGATGACCTCCCATAGAACTTACCACAAATTTCCAATTTTCAAACGCCTCATTTCCAAAAGAACTCCCCTTACATGGGCAGTCGGCTGGTACCATTCGTATATGAAACGACTATGGTTGTGATTTTGGCAGTACATCAACACAATTTCCGCATTAGTCATAATACCTCCTACTGCGCAACTAATAACCAAGCAGTATGAATACATCTTGGCCCTTAATGACGTCAGAGCTAGGTGTAGTTAGCTGGTTCAAGTAAAATGCTTTTAATATACCCAGGAACGTTCCTTAGCAGAAGAAGGTGTCAGATAATTGCCAAACCAACCGTCAGACGGAACTATTATAGAAACACGACACATCAACTACCTGATGCAATTTCAAGCAAGGGATTAAAACCATCCAAAACACTGACTTAAGGAGAAAAGAGGCTAGGCCAGTTCAAACAACTAATTTAAATGTGAATGAACTGCACCTCTCTTTCTCAATACACCACACACTTTAAATTTAAGGAGATTTTATCCGCCGTGTTGCTACGTGGGCAGCGGAATTAACTGTTATGTCTGGTAACTAGTACAGCGAACTTCACGCGTGTATGCGTAAGTACAGAATTTTAAAGCAAGATGTGGTGTCACCGCCAGACACCACACTTGCTAGGTGGTAGCCTTTAAATGAGCCGCGGTCCGGTAGTATACGTCGGACCCGCGTGTCGCCACTGTCAGTGATTGCAGACCGAGCGCCGCCACACGGCAGGTCTAGAGAGACGTCCTAGCACTCGCCCCAGTTGTACAGCCGACTTTGCTAGCGATGGTTCACTGACAAAATACGCTCTCATTTGCCGAGACTATAGTTAGCATAGCCTTCAGCTACGTCATTTGCTACGACCTAGCAAGGCGCCATTTATCTTGTGATGCATGTACCATCAGACCGATGTTCACCAATTATGGATTAAAGTTAAGTATTCCAGAAGATCCGTACTTTTTTTACTAGACTCAACTCCTTTGACTGTTCCAGACCTCACGCCAGCCTGCGTGAGCCTAAACGCGTGCCTTTCGGCTTCCTCCTAGTGGATTGGCTGTCCTGCCAATCCACAACACAAGATGAGTGCTTACCTAATATAAAATTCTCATTGCACTCTTCGTTGCTAGTACTGGAATACCATTCTCATGTACATTAGCCACACTACAAGACCCATCTATGGCTGAGCGCGTTGCACCCACTAGTAGTAATACACTGACCAGCCAGAGCATTGTGACCACCGACCTGCTATCGACATAAACTCGTCCACCTGGCGAGGTGCGACTGCGAGTAAGACACACGCACTGTGCGTGCAGTATCTGTAAGTCTGCTGTTCGTGCGTAAAATGGGGTAGGTGCGCTATCTATTCGAGTCTGATCGAGGGCAGATTTTCATGGCCCGGAGCCTCGGCACGAGCATTTCGGAGACTGCACGACTTTTCGAATGTTCGAGGAGAGCTGCGGTGAGTGTCTTCAATACGTGGCTAAACCACGTGCAGACGTCGTGGGGTTGGGCGGCCACCCCTCATTACAGATGTTCGTCGTCATAGGCCGGGCAGACGGGTAAAACAGGACAGCCGGCTAACTGTCGCGAAACTAACATTAGACGTTTATTCTGGCCAGAGCACAAGTGTGTCTGAACACACAGTTCAGCGAACTCCCTTAACGATGGGCCTCCGCAGCCGAAGACCCAGGCAAGAGTCAATGTTAACGACACGAAATCGGCGACGGCAACTGGAACGGGCATGTGAAGAGCGGCATTAGACGTTAGCGTAGTGGCAGAGCGTTGTACAGTCTGATGAATCCCGATACCTTCTTCATCATGCTGATGGGCGGGCGCGAATCAGTCGACTTCCAGGACAACAGTTCCTTGACACTGTACTGCAGAACGGAAACAAATAGGTGGCGGCCTCCATTATGGTCTGGGGACGTTTCACGTGGACGTCAGCGGTAGTAGTGCAGCTCGTGCAAGGCACCATGACGGCCAAGGAGTATCGTACACTGGTTGCAGCCCATGTGCACCTTTTCGTGACGGTCATGTTTTCGTATGACAATGGCATTTTTCTACAAGATAATGCGCCATGCCACAATGCAAGAAGTGTGATGGAGTGATTCGAGGAACACAGTGGCGAGTTCCAGTTGACCCGCTGGCCATCCGATTCCCCAGATCTGAACCGACTGAACAGATCTGGGATGTGATTGGACGCGGCGTTGGAGTTCATCGCCACCTCCCAGGAAATGGGCATTAGGTGACTTGTGTGTGAAGATGAGGTGCCAACTCCATCCAGCAACCTACCAAGGCCTCATTGCTTCCATGCCACGACGCGCTCCTCTGTTATCTGTGCCCAAAGGCAGACATACTGGCTGTCAGATAGGCGCTCATAATGTTCTGGCTGATCAATTTAACTTCTTCCATAAGCTATCTTCGTGGCGGTGCTTTCAATGGAAAGTAAGCAGCAGCTGCTTTGCTGATAGTGCGATCCACTCCTTCAACCGAATCAATTAAAACAAGCCTCTTGCAGACACTGCGATGCTACAGTCTCCATACAGCTTGGCAGGACCCAACCTGCAGACACAACTGCTCGACCACATGGAACACCACACACTGCGGCTCTGCATATGGCTCGTGTCACTGTGGCTCCATCTCCCATTTATGCAAGGAAGACCTCATTTTGCAGTTGTGCTGTGTCCCTGTCTTGTCCCTCTATTTGTCTGTCTTCCCTCTTGCGCCACCTCGAGTGCCCTCTTAAGATTAGCTGTACCAGAATTTCTCTGATGTTGGCACTGTGATTTAACGTGAGATCAAAACTGGAGTGAGTTCGATCGCGCCACAGCTCAGTAAGCGTATGTATACATCGAGTGAAGTACTCGGAAAAAATATATGCTTCAATTTATGCATCTGGTAAAATATTAACATGGCAATCGTTATTCATTTAACATTTTTGGATTTAAAATTATTTTGAATAATGAAGAATTGGCTGACACTGTATTAGTTTCTAGAAGAGTTCTTCCCAAACATTCTGAGACATTACGCTGCAGTGCGATCATATATTAACTAGTAACCCCACCACTCCACCCCCCCCCCCCCCCCTGTCATCTATATTAGCATCTAAAGAAACTTTAGAGTGAAAAATTAATTTCTCTCAACACTTCCCATTTTACAGTGACGAAGATAAATGACATTTAGTTTTTGTAGGTTTTCTTAAAACCAGGAATTATTGAGACAATGAGGCAGTTGGTACGGGCTATTTCTAACAACGTTCTTTGGGTTGTAGAATAATAAAGCAACTGTCAGTGCATTGCGAGTACTACCTACGACCCCTTCTCAGAAAAAAGAGCTAGCCACATTGGGAGTAGACACTTCTCTCCATAGCGACAGGTACTTCACCTGTACCCTGCATCACAATTCAAAAATGACCAAATTAAAATGTTGTATTGAGTGTGTCAGAACTCTCCATTATATAAAACAGTATATCCAACTGCAAGGCGCGAGAATAAATGAAGGTAAATTTCGCACCTTACATAAGAGTTTTATACATTTTAAAGGGAAGGTGAATATGACACCTAATTTACTTCATTGGTAATGAGCAGATTGGCCTATAAGTATATAATGCACAAGGGGTGACACTCAATCGACGGTTTTAACACACAGCTCCAATATAATGCATGTCAAAGAGCAGAAGGTGAAACAAGCAGCGGGAGGAAAAGTTTTGTGTGGAAGGAGGCCCATGCTGAAGCAGAGGCTGCACCATGGGAGACACCACAAAAACCTCTTAGGGGGCATCCCGCGGTGGGAGTCAGCGACCAGACAGGTGATGCATACTGGAGAGCAACTAACGCGCCACCAGAAGTAGGACAGAAAGTAGTTTTAGAAAACTGCGTTTTGTAATTCCAAATGGATACGAACAAAACCCGTGACACAGTTGATCATGTGAACAGTGAGAGGTACACATGTGATGTATGCATGTAACTTTTAGGCGTCTGGAGTTGGCACGAAACGTCCTATTGGTGGAAACGAACTAGGAAGGAGTAAACTGCTGAGATTTCGACATAGTTTAATGGTAGGGCCCTTGCAATTGGCAGAGAGAGTTTCCACAAAAATAAGAGGTACGCTCATATTGGTCGAAAAATGCCATGACGTGCAGAGCAAAAGAACCCAAGTGGCGAGACAGTTCGGCTACGAGAAAGACAATAGCGAAATATTTGGGGACTCTTCTCTGAATTGGCATCAAGTGCAGAATAGGGTGCATAAAACTCTGTGCAACGCAGAGGAGAAATTTGTGTGAACACTGCGTTCACTGTGGCTGACATTTATCTAGATATTAGCTGTTACGTCATTGAGCTCCAATTGTGGAGAAGCGAACCAGCCAGTTAGTTAACTGTTCTTGCGAGGACAGAGAGGACATTTTAATATGCACACTGCTCCAGCCATGCACATGCATATCGCCATATTGCAAGACTAGAGATGAGTACATGTTTTCTCTTATAACAAGAAACTTAGGGAGAGTTTCTGCTGGAAAAATCAGCAGAGGCTTAATTAGATTTTATAGGAGTTTCAGAGAACGCGAGCAGCCATGCTGACAACAGATCATCGCAACTAAGGTAAATACCGGGAACAGAGGTGTAAACTTGTTGGTTCACCAGCTTGCGTCCACTGTAAACTCGAGCCTCAGTTGTGAGGCTGAGCAGTGGTCACCATTAATATGGCAGAATCGTCTGATCTGACACACATTTTGATATGCAGAATTTAAACTTTGCTGTCTGTCAGCTGATTTTATTTTCGGTAGACTGAATCGTAGGCCTAGGTCCGTCCATTGACTTTACGAATAACCAGAACCTCCAATTTTCTGATAGAATTTTCATCAGGATCAAATTGAAAATTATTGTATGCATGCATGGTCTTTCTTACAGACGCACAAGTAACTATTAACTTTACTCTGTACATATCCATGCAGTCCTTTTTGTACCGATGATCTAGTAGTCTCTACTTTCGTAACATTATTCGAATGCATCTTCGCTACCTTTTATTGTTTGAATCGGAATCTAATTTTCCGGACACTGGTTTATAACTTCTTTCGAATTTAACCACAATTCTCCGCGTTTGCTAAATGTGAAGTTAATGTTTTAAATACGTTGATAGTGACTATCGGTTCGGCCAAACCCAAACACCCTCCTAGTTTTCTTCATTTTCTTGATGTATTTTTGCCATTGGTGACAACTACTCCTGTAAGACCATCGTGGTAATTGGTAACGCTCCCACTGATGACACTCCTGAAAATACCAGGTCTGCTTGAAACTAAGATGCATAATGTACACTACTGGCCATTAAAATTGCTACACCAAAAAGAAATGCAGATGTTAAACGGGTATTCATTGGACAAATATATTATACAAGACCTGACATGTGATTACATTTTCACTCAATTTGGGTTCATAGATCCTGAGAAATCAGTACCCAGAACAACCACCTCTGGCCATAATAACGGCCTTGATACGCCTTGGCATTGAGTCAAACAGAGCCTGTATGGCGTGAACAGGTACAGCTACCCATGCAGCTTCAACACAATACCACAGTTCATCAAGAGTAGTGACTGGCATATTGTGACAAGCCAGTTGCTCGGCCACCATTGACCACACGTTTCCAATTGGTGAGAGATCTGGAGAATCTGCTGGCCAGGGCAGCAGTCGAACATTTTCTGTATCCAGAAGGGCCCGTACATGACCTGCGACATGCGGTCGTGCATTATCCTGCTGAAATGTAGGGTTTCGCAGGGATCGAATGAAGGGTAGAGCCATGGGTCGTAACACATCTGAAATGCAACGTCCACTGGTCAAAGTGCCGTCAATGCTGACAAGAGGTGACCGAGACGTGTAACCAATGGCACCCCATACCATCACGCCGGGTGATACGCCAGTATGGCGATGACGAATACACGCTTCCAATGTGCGTTAACCGTGATGTCGTCAAACACGGATGCGACCATCATGATGGTGTAAACAGAACCTGGATTCATCCGAAAAAATGACGTTTTGCCGTTCGTGCACCCAGGTTCGTCGTTGAGTGCTCCTTCGCAGGCGCTCCTCTCTGTGATGCAGCTTCAAGGGTAACCGCAGCCATGGTCTCAAAGCTGATAGTCCATGCTGCTGCAAATGCCGTCGAACTGTTCGTGCAGATGGTTGTTGTCTTGCAAACGTCCCCATCTGTTGACTCAGGGATCGAGAAGTGGCTGCACGATCCGTTACAGCCATGCGGATAAGATACCTGTCATCTCGACCGCTAGTGATTAACAAGGCCGTTGGGACCTAGCACGGCGTTCCGTATTGCCCTCCTGAACCCACCGAATCCATATTCTGCTTACAGTCATTTGATCTCGACCAACGCGAGCAGCAATGTCGCGATACGATAAACCGCAATCGCGATAGGCTACAATCTGACCTTTATCAAAGTCGGAACCTTGATGGTACGCATTTCTCCTCCTTACACGAGGTATCACAACAACATTTCACCAGGCACGCCGGTCAACTGCTGTTTGTGTATGAGAAATCGGTTGGAAACTTTCATCATGTCAGCACGTTGTAGATGTCGCTACCGGCGCCAATCTTGTGTGAAATCTCTGAAAAGCTAATCAGTTGCATATCACAGCATCTTCTTCCTGTGGATTAAATTTCGCGTCTGTAGCACGTCATCTTCGTGGTGTAGCAATTTTAATGGCCAGTAGTTTACTTCCTGACACATGCTTCTCGGACTCGTTCTTCGAGGCAGTTCCCAAACTAAAAGTTCAACATTACGACGCAGGAGTATGGTCCTTGCCGCCGATAGCGTAAGCGTAGTTTTCCCAGTTGGTACTGGCCATGGTAAAGGCACCACCTACTTGGAGCATATCCTTGCTACCGAATTTAGGCTATCCGCTGGTGTCTCTGCGACATACAGAGTTGAATCTGAAACTTCCTGGCAGATTAAAACTGTGTGCCCGACCGAGACTCGAACTCGGGACCTTTGCCTTTCGCGGACAAGTGCTCTACCGTCTGAGCAATTGAATCTGGTGCACGATATAAATACCGCACTGTTAATCTAAGTCCATTGACACGGGTTAAACTTGTCCATAGCAGTTGGTAGTCGGATTTATTTTGGTTCTCACTGTCACTAATGCTTCCGCCTATCGCTGTAAATACTCCTCCTCCTAGAGAGTCTACCTTTCCGACGTACGTTTCACTAGTTGTCGAACATTTCTCTACTCTCTACTTCAAGGTTCAATAATCACTCATATCTTTGTACGATGTGGGGGTAGCTACTTTCTTCTAGCGACCTGATCTCTAGAACTTTCTGTGAATATTCCGACAGTTAAAAATTAATATATTCAGGTTGTTATAATTGAGCACTGAATCCTGATGTTTCTTTCTAAATTCATAAAAAAAAGGAATCATATTCTAGTTAACGAAACCATTAGCACTTGTTCTCGTTACAAGTGCTGTAAGACGTCGTGGTCTCCTGACCTTCATTGCTTACATATTCCGCCCTCACAATCATATTCCGCACATTAAGACGCATCATTGGAACCCAAACTCGATAAGGTAAAGTCAGTGTTGTATGAATTCATGTAAGCAATATGCAAATAACTAATAAATCGCAAATGCTGACCTAGATTGAAATACTCGAGACTGGCATAAGCACACACATTCCTGACACGACGGTCACAGGAGCTTTTAGTTCGAGAGAGGCAGGCCACAAGCTGGGAGGCCAGTCCCTTCAGAGGACGAGCCGGCCTATCTATGTCGGGCAATGACCGTCAATAGAGCAGACAGCGTTTGCCCTGTGTTTGGCTTAAAAGCAAATTCCGCGATATTGTGTGGGAGCGCCCAGCCTACGCATTCTTTACAAATATAGCATGCATTTCAGAGGTTTTCACAGGGAGACAGCAAACGCCAAACGCCGATGCTACAGATTTCCGGAATGGCCGCCTTGAACGAAACGTCATTCTCCCGTTTTAGAAGAACAATGCTGATTGGCAGACGATATTCCTGACGCCTTGAACTGAAGGAGTAATGGAAGAGACCAAAAGATATACCCCTTCACGTCTGGCGTGGAGAGGGGCCGTTCCATTGTCGGAGCGAGAACACGTAACGAGAGCGTGTGCGCTCGTACGTGTACTCAAAGAGTGAGGAACAAGTCTCTCCTCAGTACTTCACTGGGAGAGCACCTCTGTCGAGAGCGAATCGAAGTGTGACTCTATATTGAGTCCTTGCGATTAAGTGTTGTTCACTGTGTTGTCCGCAACACTTATTGTGCGGTGTAAACGGACAGAGTTATAGTTGATCACCTGCGAGGGAATTTTTGAGTGGCATCGCGGTGGACTGGTTATCTGATCGGTGTACCACGCCAATAGTTAGACTAAGGGCGAATAGGAGTCCTTGATTTCGTCAAGGCATTGGGGGGAGTTTGAATGGCGAAGGTCAATCCAGATAGAACGAGAGTTATCTTATTTGTCAGCAGCGAGCGGCGCAGACAGCAGTCATCGCAGCTTACGGTATTGTGCGCTACAGCTCTTGCGAGCCCCATATTTCCTCCACAACAGTACACTTCACTGCATTTCACACGCGATCGCCTCGACCGTACCTAGCAATATTCTATCGGATAATTATTCAAGTTGAGTAGGCGTGGCTCTCAGGCATTCTGCCAAGTCAATAACAATCTTAAACTTTGTACAAAAATTTCATTAGCGAATCCTATCCTTGAAAGGTAACTTCGCATTCCGAAAAGAACCCAGAAATAACTTGTTCAGTTCATAACTAAAGGTGCCATTGTGATTTATCAGAATTTTTGCAAAATAAATAATAATTTTTGTTAGTTTCATGTTTTTCTTACACTAACTAGCACTACTCCAGTACCCGATATATCCCACTAGTTACGTAAGAAATTTTGTGAATTTTTTGTTTCATTTCCTTACAGCGGACGACTCCAGAAGATATTTATTGCTGAAAGTTTTTCAGGCATTTCTCTTTAGAACGTTAGGAGCGTCTGTCTGTCTTCTGTAGTAGTGTGGGGGTGGAAATTGCATCTTGCAGGAGCCACAGGGTAAAGGGTACATCTCAGATTAATCCGTTGCGCAGAATGACAGAATAGCACTCACACGCTCACAGTGTTACAAGTGGAAATTGGAAATGTGTGGTAAGGCCTTACGGGACCAAACTGCTGGGGCCATCGGTCCCTAAGCTTACACACTATTTAATCTAACTTAAACTAACTTACGCCAGGGACGACACACACACTCATGCCAAAGGGAGGAATCGAAACTCTGACGGGTGTTACAAGTGTTTCTGATTTCAAACCCCTTGTCAGTAACTTTGCTTAGTAACAGTGTTTTGTAAAAGCCGCAACGTACTTCGCAGAGATCTTAACTGATATCTATTTAAAGAATTTTGGGAGGTCAAAGAACAATTTGTTTTTCCAATATAGGTTAGGTACGGCTTCTAAATACACTGAAGTCTTGTGAGAATACAGTCCGTGTGAGACAAGTTCAGAATGCAAATTAGCGAAAGACAACGGAATATCATTATTTGGAGACGTGATAGCTTCAATCAATTTCACACACAGTAAATCACTGCGAAGTGAAAGCGCTGAGTGGATTAGCAATTGTGCTAGGGAATGTTAGCGTTTGCCACTGTTAATTAATTCATTCACTTACTACATGTGGAAGAAAGTACGGCGTACACCAACCATCATTTACAAACCTGGAATACACATAATCTGTCACTTACAACTTGTAGTTACTACATCTTAATGTCAGTCACGAATTCATTTCATATGGATAACAACCTCGGTTACGTTGTGGAAAGTAATACTTTACCTACAGCGAAATTAGGCAAATTATATGGCACCGTGAAAATAATTGAACTGTTATCAACCACTCACAATATTTAAACAGCTTTATACGCTATATTGGTGTTGCTTTTGCTGCCTGAGAATAACCATTGATGAAAGAACGACCAACTTCGGGTGCTGTGAATTAATTTATTCACACACTACATCTTTCAGAAGGCAGACATCTATCATCAGGAGACGTAAGGTAAACAATCAACTATTTCCGTGAATGTATAATCAAGATACGGCACCAGCGACCAGTTTAATTATTCGTCTTACCGTTCCAAAAATTGTCATTGATCGGAAGAATTTCATTATTAACCTTAAAACGCTTACTTAAACATGTAGAGCGGTGAATAAATTAATTCGCAGCGGCCGAGGTTGATCGCTCTTTCACCAATGGTTATTCTCAGGATGCAAAAGCGACCCCACTCTACAATTTAAAGATGGCTACGTTTAGAGACTAGACGATTTTCGTTTTGTTAATTTGATGGTATAATATAGTTTGCCCAATCTTAATGTGGACACAATACTACTCCCCGCATTTTTACCGAGATTCTCGCCTCTATGCTGTCAATACCTTACTGACACTAAAATGTAATAACTACCCCTAATATTCTGTAAATGACAGAGAAAGTACATTTTTACAGGTGAGGAACAGATGTTTGGTATAAGCAATAGGAATAAACACAGTCCATTATGTTTAGACTACCTGTAAACGAATCAATCAGTTGAAAATGAATCACACGATACAAAAATAATTTGAGTAGTTCGATAACAGCTTGTGCGTGCTCGAGAAAATTCTTGTGTAGTAATTTCTTGGTAACTGATTTATGACGCCTCATATTGTGATGTATAAAAGGTCGTATCTCGTAATGTGTAGCTACAAGGAGCTGCTGAAAACTAATGCCTCCCAATTCTTTATGTAAAAACTCTTAAAGTTTTTTTTTAAATAAAACAAACTTCATTAACATACTACGTCTTTCTTCTTAATGTCTACATAATTATTTCTCAACATAATCGCACTGGAACTGAACACATTTCACTTAATAAGGGATCGGTTTGATGAGAACGTCATTGAACAATGTTTGACTTTCTCGACAGAGCTACAGTCTCAACTCTGCTTACACTGCTTCATCACTACGAAGGCGAAGCCTTCAAAGGTGTTTTGAAAACAGATGGTAATGGGGTGGGGCCAAGCCAGGACTGTACGGGGGATGATAAATGACAGTATACACAAGGCGCCCGATGGTTGCAGATGTCGCTTCGTTCTCTACAGGCAGGGAGTTGCAATTAGGGCAGCGAAACAGGAAAATCAACTGAGTAATACTCATGACATGTAACGCCTCAACCGATATTGAGAATGGAATAAAATACTCGGAGATATTAATATTCAAAACGTAATGAAACTCTGTTTATAGTACATAATACAAAGTCAAGTAATTTTGTAATTTTTTTGGAAAATGTGTCGTTGTTTAGAATAAGTAAACTAGACACACAGACAAGTGGATAAATAATTACTGTATAAGTAACTGTTTTGGACAAATCGTTTAACTGTTTACGAAAATATTTGCTTTTAACGCCGGCCTGTGTGGCCGTGCGGTTCTAAGCGCTTCAGTTTGGAACCGCGTGACCGCTACGGTCGCAGGCTCGAATCCTGCCTCGGGCATGGATGTGTGTGATGTCCTTAGGTTAGTTAGGTTTAAGTAGTTCTAAGTTCTAGGGGACTGATGACCTCAGCAGTTTAGTCCCATAGTGCTCAGAGCCATTTTATTTGCCTTTAAATTTTATTTATGTTTGTATGGGCTCGAACCAGTGACAGAGATTTTTTTCTCTCTTTGATGCTGGTACATCAAAAGCGTTGGTTTCGAATAATTTAACAGCTCCTCGAGGTGATGGAAACTGTCGTCCTCACGTAATTTACGTAACGTAGAAAAAAAAAACAAACAAACAAACAAAGAGAAGACGTCCGGCCATGAATCAGATGAATACGGACAATGAGTCATCAGTTCATTGATTTCTGCGTCAAATAACCAATTGTTTCAGATGCTTTTCGACAGCATGCGACATTTTGGTTTCATGGATGACAGGTGGCAAACAACTTGTTGTACGCTACTTAGCATTACTTGATCGCCAGTGCATAACTATTGTTGAGAAACGTCTTTTTTTTTTTTTTTTTTTTTTTTTTGGACAGCTGGATTGTGCAAATACAATTAAGTACGACTTTGCACATGAATTTTATATTTCCTCAGGCGTATCTTTTCAGTAGTTGCTTACACTGGTTGACGCAAGCTTATAGTTGAGTTCCGGCCAGATTGTGCAGTATCCTCCGGGATGAGACCTTTTCCACTACTATAAATTCATGCAAGTTGCTCGCCCCTTGGATGCCCCTGTCTTCAGGAAAGTCGCACAGCGATCCTCTTAAATCTTACTACCCGGAGTGTAGATGTACGAGTACTTATGGAGTAACAACCATTTTTCGTCGAGCTTCATGAAATCCATCTCTGGCGAAAGTAAGAGCATGACGACAAAATGTAAACCAATTGTAAACAGTCTTTTCTGAAAGTGATCGTTTACCGAAAGTCTAACGAAGTTATTTAAGTAAGTAGTACAAAAATCATGGAAAGAAATATTAAATTTCCTTTTTTTTACAGCACTGTTTCTTCAGTGCAGTCGTTTTCAAAATAATGGTAAAACAATAGTAATGACACATCTGAACAGCGGTATCCAGCTGTCACTTCAAAAACGTTTTTAACACTCATATCTAAATTACTTTTTTATTTCGTCCTACGTACGCAACTAGAGTAATTCCGAGAGCGCAAGTGACCTTTTGGATGAAATAGAACATAGAGGCTAGGAAATAAAGCATGCGATACCTTACCAACCAAGCAGTTCTCACGTTTAAACATTCCCTTTCTCAGAGGGAGAACTTATCTTTTCTTCGGCGTTGCACGTGGAACAGCATGACATTTCCCCGCAGAGATGTGCCTGTTCATTGATATTCGCCCGGAAGGAGGGAAAAAAAGATAGATTGTGAAGGAAACGTTTCTGAAAGAAATTCGAGCCAACAGGCAGATCTCGCGGCCATAAAAAGTAATCTCGGACTTTCTGGCTGAATTCCTCGTGAAGGGGATTCAAGGCCAACGGCCCGTGCCGTCATTTTTCTTCACACCCTTGCGGAGACACCGGTAGCGCCCGATTGAGGTACAAACGCTCTTTCACAGATACGTCATTCCTACCTCTGCTCGCCGCAGTACCTACCACCGTAAACCAGGAGAACAGCCATAGGAGCGCAACATGTAGCCAAAGCTGCACGTTATAATGGAAATGGTCCCGTCTCTCGCTCATATCGTAATATACAATACTCACATTAAATTTATGACACGAGCCAACGGAATCAAAAATCCAAATAGCAAAATTATTTTCATGTTTTTTCATAAATGAAACTAACATATAAAAGCGAGACAAGATTTATTACCAAATTAATTTGAAATTGCTAATATAATTTGAAATTACGTATAATTTACTTTGAAAACATTTTGTGTCACCGTAAAATTAGAGCGCCCTCAACCTGTTAGCGAAGATTGCTTGCTAATGTGCACCATCCTTCGTAACTTCTGGCTGCTTGGAATCATCACGACGGAAGGATTGCCGTTTTAACGTTTTTCAGAATGGCGACTCAATTTTTTCGTCTTTTTTTTCTCTTGAACACCCAGCTTGGATTGAATAGCTAGAGCTGGAAGTTTTCGAAAGAGTGGTTAACTGTGGTTGGATGCATGGATCTTAATCTTTCGTTTGTGGTATTTGGGATTGTGTGGTATCCTTTCGTTTTTGATATCGCTGTTGGTCTAGTTAGCATAGTTAGGTGTGTAGTCAGCTGGCATACCTATGACAACTTTATGTAAAGGTTTTTAACTACCACCACCAGTCACAAAATTTGTTAACTAATGTATTATTTATTTATTGTGCGACATGTTTCAGGGGAATACCTCATCATCAGGCTGTATGGCATTACCAAAACAATTTCACAATAAGATTATATAGATGTTAAATAGTCTTTTTCATAAATGCTGTGGTTATCCTGTGGAAGAAGAGAAAACCTAGTAAGAGACGATATCACTTTGTAAGCTGCACTAATGTTTGCATCAAAATGTTATGTAACAGTCACCACTTTGTTCTCATGGCGTGGCAGTCTCGTTGTGCTGAGCTGAGATGTTTCCATTTCTTTGGGTCTCTTGGTTTTCTTGATCACTGTTCATTAATTTTCACAAAAGTGCCAGTAACTTGGAAACACGATCACAAAAACACTAATCCGTAGTGCAGTGGACAAGATGGCGGTCGAAATACAGCTGGCTTAAATTTGACTATCGATCGGTCGATCTATGTGGTGTCAGATGTTTACATGTCTCCTGCACATCTTGTTATCGTATTATAGATGTAGGTTAAAGAAATTCATTACAGGTTGAGCAACTGTTACAATATTGTTGTACAAATGGTGATATAAGCACTATTTATTTTACATATTTCTAAGCTATTGCTGGGGCTAGAGTCAAAATACTGTGGTGTTATGCATCTTTTATTCTGAGAGTATTGTACTGAAATTGGAAAAGAAACGCGAATTTTTGAAATATGTCATTTCATTCAGGACACAGTTTTACTATAGACAACGATCTTAAAGTACTACATAATTTAGAAAAGAGCTGTAAAATGGACATCCTGGAAGAAATGGAAATATTCATCTATGGCCACATGGGGAACAATGAGATCCGAAATGAAATGACAGATTTTAAAATTCACGTTTCTACGGAAAAATTTCGGCTGAACTTATCTCCGACTTTAGGCAGCTTTCAGCGCCTACAAAGACTTGGACATCACCATTCTGTATTCATGAAGAGGCAAAGTTAGTTCTCTTTGCTGATGATACAAGTATAGTAATCACACCTGACAAACAAGAATTAACTGATGAAATTGTCAATACTGTCTTTCAGAAAATTACTAAGTGGTTCCTTGTAAACGGACTCTCACTGAATTTTGATAAGACACAGTACATACAGTTCCGTACAGTGAATGGTATGACGCCATTAATAAATATAGACCTTAATCAGAAGCATATAGCTAAGGTAGAATATTCCAAATTTTAGGTGTGTCCATTGATGAGAGATTAAATTGGAAGAAACACATTGATGATCTGCTGAAACGTTTGAGTTCAGCTACTTATGATAAACATCTTAGTAAATTAGCTTACTACGCCTATTTTCACTCATTGCTTTCATATGGTATCATATTTTGGGGTAATTCATCACTGAGGAATAAAGTATTTATTGCACAAAAGCGTGTAATCAGAATAATAGCTGGAGTCCACCCAAGATCATCCTGCAGACATTTATTTAAGGACCTTGGCATATTCAGAGTAGCTTCTGAGTATATATACTCTCTCATGAAATTTGTTATTAACAACCAAACCCAATTCAAAAGTACTAGCAGTGTGCATAACTACAATACTAGGAGAAAGGATGATCTTCACTATTCAAGATTAAATCTAACTTTGCCACAGAAAAGGGTGAACTATACTGCCACTAAAGTCTTTGGTCACTTACCAAATAGTATCAAAAGTCTGGCAGATAACCAACAAGTATTTAAGAAGAAATTTGTAAGTAGGCTGTTTAGGTTTTTTTTTTTTTTTTTGGTAACGCCACCTTTCTATAAAAATCACTGGCTGTGTTGTGTGCAGTCTGTGGCTAGTTTGCATTGTTGTCTGCCACTGTAGTGTTGGGCAGCGGCAGCTGGATGTGAACAGCGCGTAGCGTTGCGCAGTTGGAGGTGAGCCGCCAGCAGTGGTGGATGTGGGGAGAGAGATGTCGGAGTTTTGAAATTTGTCATGAACTGCTATATATATTATGACTATTGAGGTAAATACATTGGTTGTTCTCTATCAAAATCTTTCATTTGCTAGCTATACCTATCAGTAGTTAATGCCTTCAGTACTTTGAATCTTTTATTTAGCTGGCAGTAGTGGCGCTCGCTGTATTGCAGTAGCTTGAGTAGCAAAGATTTTTGTGAGGTAAGTGATTTGTGAAAGGTATAGTTTAATGTTAGTCAGGGCCCATTCTTTTGTAGGGATTATTGAAAGTCAGATTGCGTTGCGCTAACAAAATATTGTGTGTAAGTTTAAGGACTGTCGTGTATAATTGTTCTAAGGGGACGTTTCATAAGTATGTTTTGTGGCTGCCAGCGGTGTGAGTCATTGCCTATAGTCTCTTTGTTGGCGCGCGTCGTTATTGGGATTTGGAGACCTAACTTCTACAAATTCACCGTGACGAGAGGGCCCTGCCCTGTTTAAATCCCGCCAGTTCTGATGCAATTCAGGTGTGTCGTTACGATCATATCGTCTGTCGTCATGTCGGTAGATTCCATAGTTCCTTTCTTGTCGGTCACGTGGTGGAGAATTTCTCCCTGAGTCGTAACTGCGCGCTGGACCGTTGCGTCTAAAGTTATTCTGTCTCCCTTGATAATAATTATTTTGGTTCCCATATTATCTGTTTCTCTGATTGTCTCTGTGATAGTCATTACCGCGGAGAGGTGATCTTTCCCTGTAATAATTACTACTCTGCCAACGGTTGTCGTACGGGTGGTGTCTATTTTGGTCACGATTTGCGTTGTAAGAATAGACCTGTCTTGTCCAGTTATTGTTTCTGTCGTCACGGAACTGTGACGGATGTGACCTGTAGTGATTGTTTTCCTGTTTTCGCATCCCGCGACTGTCTGTGTCAATTTCTAATTCTTGTAAGAGTCCCTGAAAAGCTTCTATGTCGTCTTTGCAACGTCCTGCAAAAATAATATGTCGTAAATGTTCAGATAATTTGATTAAGCAAATGCGGATGAGTTCTGAAGGGCTGTATGGGTTTGAAAGATATTGATTCTTATGCAACATGTCTTCAAAATATTTGACAAGACTGGAAAATTCAGATTGTTCAAAGTGTTTCATCATCATGATGCTATGTTTTACTTGGTCTTGTGTAGCTTAAGACCAATATGCTGAGAGGAACGCATGATAAAATTCTCCTTCACTGTGGCAATCGTGAATGACCGATCGCATTCGCACAGCTGGTTCATTCTCTAAGTAGCCACACATAAATTCTAATCTATGCTCTAATGACCAGTTGGGAGGAAAACAATGAGAGAATTGATGGAGCAACGCTTTAGGATGAATGTCGTTGCCAGAATTCTTAAATGTTTTGAATTTACGTGTAGTAATGAACAGCTTATAGTCAAAATCATCATGTCAGCGAGTCGCATGTCGGTCATTGTTACGTCGTGTCGGCGGTTCAATCTCAAAATTCGGTGCATATTGCCAATTTCTTTCATAATTTCCGAAATGCGCTGTGTTATAATTTTGTGGCTGTTCCGTATTTCTATGTCCCTCTTCCCGTATTGGGGCGCGAGTGTCCTCTGAAATACGTAATTCTTGTACTACTTGTGCCAACTGATCTTGCACTTCCCGGATTTCTCTTTTGTACTGTGTATTGATTTGATTTTGATTTTGTTTGAATTTTCTAATTTCTTCATACTCTTCAGTGTCAGTGAAGGCTACAGGTGTTGTGTCATTCAGATCATCATCTACCTTTGTAGATAAGTTAGTGAACTGATCTGAAAGTTCGGCTACTTTATCCGATAGTGAAATTATTTCCTCTGTATGTTTTTCTGAACCAAGTTTCAGATTGTCAATTTGTGTTGAAATCGTATCTACTGTGTCCTTTAAGTTTTCCTGAGTTTTTGCAAGTTGCGTAAACGTATCGGTAGATGTAACTGAGTCAATTTTAGCTTGCAAGATCTCATGATTTTCATGAACAGTAATTTGCAGTTCTTTTGTGGCTGCTTCGTGATTCTGTAATGCATTTTCATGCCGCGAAAAAATAGGTTGAAAATGCTCACAAATTTGTGTTTTTACGTAATTACAGACTTTTTGACATTTCGATTCAATGTTATGTAACTCAGTAGTTAAATCTTCACGTGTTTGTTCAAGCGTGGTGTGAAGATTTTGTTCCATTGCGTCTAACTGTTGCAGTGTTTGTCTCTGATTTTGTTCCATTGTGTCTAACCTTTTGAGATTTTGTTCCACTGTGTCTAACTTTTTAAGATTTTGTGCCACTGTGTCTAACTTTTTAAGATTTTATTCCACTGTGTCTAACTTTTGAAGCTTTTGTCCCATTTCTTGCATTAATTGTAATAACAATGCAGTGGTGTCTGAAACATGTTCCTCAGTGCTTTTCGGCAGTGAATTTGCACCGGCAACATTCACATTTTGACAAGCGGAAAATGTGTCTTGACTCATTTGAGAAAACGGTGAGAACCCAAAACCTGAGTCTACAGTATTTGCAATATTGTGTTCTGTCATTCCTGATTCCTGAGGCGAGCTGTTGCCGACCGATCGATCGATAATGCTTCCCTGTTCGCTACCTGTTTCACTGTCTACACCATTATTTGACGCCCGTTCCATTTCCCTATGCACAGTTACCAAATTACTACTTTGAACGTCTGTTAATTCATTACACAGTGGTGCTGATAAGCTACGCTCGTCGTCACTATTATTTCTCAGTTTACTTTGTAGCCTAGTGTTATGTTTTTCACACGCCGTTATTGTCACAATATATCGCACGATAACACAGAAAAGCACAATTTGAAGAGCAAAAACAAGAGAACACATTAACATAGCACTGAAAATATTATCTAGTTAATTGCAGCTGCGAAATACTTGGTGCAAATCTACATGCATGCCACAACTGTTTTACTGTAAAACAATAAAAAACTACAACTACAAAGGAAATTCTCTCTATGATTACACGCTAGCAATGAACAATAGCTACACTAATTACACAAACTACAAGAAAAAAATCAGAAGATTCCAGTGAGGTATCCTAGGCTAAGGTACGACATATGAAACGTATCCTTAGAACAATTATACACGACAGTCCTTAAACTGACACACAATATTTTGTTAGCGCAACGCAATCTGACTTTCAATAATCCCTACAAAAGAATGGGCCCTGACTAACATTAAAATATACCTTTCACAAATCACTTACCTCACAAAAATCTTCGCTACTCAAGCTACTGCAATACAGCGAGCGCCACTACTGCCAGCTAAATAAAAGATTCAATGTTCTGAAGGCACTAACTACTGATAGGCATAGTTAGCAAATGAAAGATTTTGATAGAGAACAACCAATTTATTTACCTCAATAGTCATAATATATATAGCAGTTCATGACAAATTTCAAAACTCCGCCATCTCTCTCCCCACATCCACCACTGCTGGCGGCTCACCTCCAACTGCGCAACGCTACGCGCTGTTCACATCCAGCTGCCGCTGCCCAACACTACAATGGCAGACAACAATGCAAACTAGCCACAGACTGCACACAGCACAGCCAGTGATTTTTATACAAAGGTGGCGTTACCAAAAAAAAAAACCTAAACAGCCTACTTACAAATTAAAAGAATTTCTGAATGATAACTCCTTCTACTCCATAGAGGAATTTTTAGATATAAATTAAGAAAAAGAAAAATTATTAAAAAAAAATTTAAAAAACCACAAAAAAATAAAAAAGTTGTTATATTAACTTAAGTATGTTGTTAAATTAACTTAATTATGTCATCTATTGGAAAATTTGACTCGTTCCACATCATTACGAAATATCGTATTCATGATCCATGGAACTAGTATTAATCTAATCTAATCTAATCTAATCTGCCTTCTATTAGCGCTTGAAGCTCTGGTACTTTCCCAACACACATACGACAATTTACAACAGTTATACACATGGTTTCTATATGTACTATCTTCCTAGGTTCCGCCTGCACCCTGTGAGAGTGAAGACCTTTTTGTATTTTCCCGAGACTCTCTAACCTAAAAAACCGCCCAGTCCATGGCACATAGCCCCTGCTATCCGTGCAGTTGCCTCCTGCGTGTAGCGGACTCCTGACCTATTCAGAGGAACCCGAAACCCAACCAGCTTGATTCCTCAAGGTGAACCGAAAAAGCAGGACTGGCACGGTTGATCGTATTGTCGGACAGCGGAACCATATTGACTTTTTTGAGAAAGTTTCTCCAAGCACGCACTGTACTACACCATTTATACATGTCACACTAAATTTTCAGCTATTTAATGACATTTCCCAGTTTAATCAGTTCTGTAGCTAACGCGATAAGGCGCTTCAAGAAAAGTACAGAATATGGATCGAGAGGAAATCGAAGAAAGACGAAAGTAATGAGAAGTAACAGAACTGGGAAAAGCGAGAAACTTAACATCATTATTTGTGATCGCAACGTACATGAAGTTAAAGGATTTTTCTACCCAAGCAGCAAAATATCAAACATAGGACTGAATTTGGGGATGAAATTTCTGAGAACGTACGTTTGGAACACAACAGTGTATGACTGTGAACCATGGACTATGGGAAATACAGAACAGACTCGAAGAATTTGACATGTGGTGCTACAGAAGAATGTTGAAAATTAGATGGATTGGTAAGGCGAGGAATGAGGAGGTACTCCACGGAATCGGCGAGGAAAAGTGTATATGAAAAACACAGACAAAAAGAAGAAAAAAGTTGTTGGCCGTCTGTTAAGATGGAATTACTTCCATGGTACTAGAGAGCTGCAGAAGGTAAAAACTGTAGAGGAAGACAGAGCAGGAACTACATCCAGCAAGTAATTCAGGACGTAGGTTGTAAGTGCTACTCTGAGATGAAGAGGTTTACACAGGAGAGGAATTCGTGGCGGAGCTCACGAAACGAGTCACAAAAGTGATGACTCTAGAAAACGTATTGCACTCCATTGCTCGAAAGTGCTAAGGAGTAAAACATGTGCCATAATGAAGTTGTACTCAGGGTGGGCAAAGTAAAATTAACCCGGAAATTACACTACTGACCATTAAAACTTCTACACCACGAAGATGACGTGTTACAGACGCGAAATTTAACCGCTAGGAAGAAGATGCTGTGATATGCAAATGATTAGCTTTTCAGAGCATTCACACAAGGCTGACGCCGGTAGCGACACCTACAACGTGCTGACATGATGAAACATTTCAACCGATTTCTCATACGCAAACAGCAGTTGACCGGCGTTGCCTGGTAAAACGTTGTTGTGATGCCTCGTGTAAGGAGGAACCATCACGTTTTCGACTTTGATAAAGGTCGGATTGCAGCCTATCGCGATTGCGGTTTATCGTATCGCGACATTGCTGCTCGCGTTGGTCGAGATCCAATGACTGTAGCAGAATATGGAATCGGTGGGTTCAGGAGGGTAATACGGAACGCCGTGCTCGACCCCAACGGCCACGTATCACTAGCAGTCGAGATGACACGCATCTTATCCGCATGGCTGTAACGGATCGTGCAGCCACGTCTCGATCCCAGAGTCAACAGATGGGGACGTTTGCAAGACAACAACCATCTGCACGAACAGTTCGACGACGTTTCCAGCAGCAAGGACTATCAGCTCTGAGACCATGGCTGCGGCTACCCTTGACACTGCATCACAGACAGAAGAGCCTGTGATGCCGTACTCAGCAACGAACCTGGGTGCACGAATGGCAAAACGTCATTTATTCGGATGAATCCAGCTTCTGTTTACAGCATCATGGTGGTCGCATCCGTGTTTAGCGACATCGCGGTGAACGCCCATTGGAAGCGTGCATTCGACAGCGCCATACTGGCGTATCACCCGGCGTGATGGTATGGGGTGCCATTGGTTAAACGTCTCGGTCACCTCTTGTTCGCATTGACGGCACTTTGAACAGTGGACGTTACATTTCAGATGTGTTACGACCCATGGCTCTACCCTTCATTCGATCCCTGCGAAACCCTACATTTCAGCAGGATAATGCACGACCGCATGTTGCTGGTCCTGTACGGGCCTTTCCGAATACAGAAAATGTTCGACTGCTGCCCTGGCCAGCACATACTCCAGATCTCTCATTAATTGAAAACGTGTGGTCAATGGTGGCAGAGCAACTGGCTTGTCACAATACGCCAGTCACTACTCTCGTTAAATGTGGTATCGCATTGAAGCTGCATGGGCAGCTGTACCTGTACACGCCATCCAAGCTCTGACTTAATGCCTAGGCGTATCAATGCCGTTGTTACGGCCAGAGGTGGTTGTTCTGGGTACTGATTTCTCAGGATCTATGCACCCAAATTGCGTGAAAATGTAATCACATGTCAGTTCTAGTATAATATATTTGTCCAATGAATACCCGTTTATCATCTGCACTTCTTCTTAGCGTAGCAATTTTAAAGGCCAGTAGTGTATTTACAATGTAACAAAACCAGTCGTAGCCACAGCAAAGCACAGCTTTAGGAGATTCATTATTGCATTTTCCAGCCTCAGTTTTTGTCCTCCAGATGCGGTAGTAGTGAGGCACCTGCTTGTCATCGGTATGCTGTAATCTAGTGGGCTGCAACAAACAGACTTACAAGACTTTCTGTGGTTCGATCCTCTACTGCTCGATAACCTTCAGTCAACCCAGACCACAGCATTTAAACCCCAGACCTCAAACCTCTCTCCCCCACCTGACCTCCGGAGCGCGTGGGCAGTTCTGGATTCTCCTGCCTGCAAGGGACCATTGCACATGCTTCCAGCCATGCTGCATCTGCGAAGGTTCGACAGTGAACGCCGTCGCTCTGTGCCAGTAGGCGCTATTCATGATGACAGCAGTGATATTGGACCGTCCAGCTATGGGCTGTTAAGCAAATCCTGAGGCTTCATTTGATACAGCGGCCACAGTATTAGCACGTGGCCTGCATTACCAGCATTCGGAAAACAGCACACATTAGATGACTGAACTTTATGACTATAATATGACTAAATCACTGGAAGCCGAACGGAGAGCACATGCTGCATTTATTCTGGGTTTACCACCTAAACGTCATGCAGTGTTGATATGGAATTCCCAAAGATGAAATGAAGAGCGCGAAGTAGTAGCAACCGTAGCTGAAACTCATGCGGTTACCAAACCACGGGAAAAGTAATTTAGGATACGGCGGGATTGTAAGAATAATTTCAACTTACATCAGTTTTTTTCGGAAAAATATTACCTGAATTTTCGTTTTATACATGTAGTATTATTTCTATGGGTATACCTTGTAACGTCCCCTTTGAACAATTTATACATGACTGTGCTTAAACTGACACACAATATTTTGTTAGCGCAACGCAATCTGACTTTCAAAATTCCCTACAAAAGAATGGCCCTGACTAACATTAAACTATACCTTTCACAAATCACTTACCTCACAAAAATCTTCGCTGCTCAAGCTACTGCAATACAGCGAACGCCACTACTGCCAGCTAAATAAAAGATTCAAACTATGGAAGGCACTAACTACTGATAGGGATAGTTAGCAAATGAAAGATATTAATAGAGAACAAACAATGTATTTACCTTGATATCATCATATATAAATATAGCAGTTCATGACAAATTTCAAAACTCCGCCATCTCTCTCCCCACATCCACCACTGCTGGCGGCTCACCTCCAACTGCGCAACGCTACGCGCTGTTCACATCCAGCTGCCGCTGCCCAACACTACAATGGCGAGTATTACAACAATGCAAAGCAGCCACAGACTGCACACAGCACAGCCAGTGATTTTCATACAGAGGTGGCGTTACCAATAAAAAAACCTAAACAGCCTACTTACATAGCCCCCATGCTCCCCACAAAAAATTTTACAAATTGGATTGGGCAGTGGCCAATACAGATTTGATAAAATTTTTCATAATTACAATAACAAAGAAATCAAATGCACACACTTATTGATACAATGTTGGTCAAAAGCTAAAATTTTCTCACAGTCTATAAAGACAGTCCTCATCATTCGTCACAGTAAAATTGCCAATTCTTTTCTCAAAGTCTGAGCAGTAAAAGAAAATGCACACCGAAGTAGTGGATTTCCATGCAATCTTGAAGAAGTAGTGTTGTCCTTCCAACGGAAAGACAGTGCTGACTCTTGACATGCAGACAGGTAATGGGCCACAACAGAGCAAACCCACAGCAGAGTCAGTCGTAGTTTGGAAGAATATTGGTAGGTAGGTCATCACAGAGTAGACCCACTGTAGTCCTTGTAGAGATTACGGTATTGGTGGGCCACCAGAGGTGCAGACCCACTGCAGTCCTTGTAGAAATAATGGAATTGGTGAGCCATCGAAGGTGCAGACCCACTGTAGTCCATGTAGAGACGGCCAGCAGCCATCTGATGCGACTGTGCAGGTGCACAATCACCATCGAACAGTCTTGCGGAGAATATAGCAAGTCCATAAACCACCACTTGTCCACTCACAAAAAATTTTTTTTTGAAATGTCCTTAGAACCAGCCATGCTGTTATCCAGTCCCTTGCTGAATTATTAACACATGTGCAAACACTATCAGTCCCTACTTCTCACATATTGTCCATATACTATGACCAACAGAAACGTGTGCAGTGAAATGTAACTTACAAGTTAATAATAAGATGAACGGGTGTCAATTACAATTTTATAACATGAGAATACAATTACAAAGGTACAAAATACATCATTAAAGAACATAACAATACAGATAACATTTGTAGTACAGGCTTTACAAAAAGAATCGAACTAACATATACATCAGTGGAATTATGACATGAGTACATACATAAAAGATCACAATAACTTTTGAAACATCAACTTCACACATGAGCATTAAACAGAATAAATAATGTGTAAGCATATCTATAAGGTAAATAACATATTATTAATGCCAATTATATTTGAGGATAACAGTATTCCTCATCATAGTGAATGTAGCTTAATATTAAAAGAAGAAAAAATTCTATGAAACTACAGAGAGACAGGAAGAAAACAAATACACAAGGGTACACAAACACATAGGGGGATAACACAAAAAGAAAGGACAGGGTTTGTTGTACTGCAGTATTTTGCATTATTTCTCGGAGATCTCCCTTCATTCTTCATTATTTCCAAAAGTTCTATCTATACCTGCTTTCTGTACTTTTCTCGTATAGCCTCTCAGTGCATTTCTTCAAATTCATCGCAACTCATTCTCTTAGAGGCTACCCCCTCTTAAGCTAACTTAAATCTACTGAGCTCAGATGCTAAACTAAGGGACGAGGCAATGCAGCAGCACATAAAATAATTAATATAAACAGCAATAAAAAATGGAAAATCGCAAAGCAAGCTACAGTAAATCTCAATTACCAAGCAATGCAACATTACAACTAATATGAGCCAATTTGCAGCAACAAGAAAAATAAATGAGTAGTAAAACTGGCTTAGCAGAGTAACAAAAAGTCAAATTCAGTAACACTATGCCTGGCAAACAGCAGTAACTTATACCCAAACATGACATAGCTCAAGCAGAAAAAATAGTACACTAAAGATAACAATGCAGATAAGGGAAATGTATAATCACATCTTAATGTCTAACTAATTAAAGTGGTGCACCACAACAACTTATTGTAAAAAAAAAAATATTACCATGTACTTGAAAAGAAAATTATGTGTTACTGTTACTAGTTCCTTCTTATTGTTCTTTCCTTTCCAAGTGCTCCTTTTTTAAAGAATGTGGATCATAAAATAATTATTTAATAGATCTGTTGACAGAAAGTGTTCACATTAGCAAATGCATTTCATTTTATAAAAGCAATGCTGCAACACAGCTGGAAACCAGACATCAAATGAAATAAGCAACTATGAGAAGCAAAGCATAAAAATATCATTCAATAGTCATGCGGCATTTCGTAAGTCAGTAGCACTCAACTCTTGGAGAAAGACACTTGTCATAATCAGGTGTGCAGATGTACGAATATTTCCCATCAATTCATAAGCATTTCAGTAATTAGCACAAAGTGCGAGTAATCATATGTTTTCAAGTAACGAGGGTGTCGCATTAGCGATGAAAGGCACACTCTAATGGCTTGTTCTCCAGGTGTTTGACACAGCTGTGTGCCCACAACGCATTACAAAAATCATATGTTTTCAAGTAACGAGCGTGTCACATTAGCGATGCCCTCTACAAAGGAATGTCAACAGCGAGTTTAATGGCCTCCCTTTTTCCTTCTCTTCCACCTGTGCCTCTGGAAAGGCACACCCTAATGGCTTGTTCTCCAGGTGTTTGACACAGCTGCGTGCCCACAACGCATTATGTGCAGGTGGTCACTTAACTTTCTTACGGAAATATTTACGACAGCAGTTTCCGCTACAGTGACAGTCTCACATAAAAATATTTCACAGGTCAAGAATTAGCGTTGCAAATCTGTAGAAACAAAATCCTATAAATATAAGTGTCCAAAAAAATTTTCGCCGGCATTGTGATACAGTCACGCATTTACACACACATTTCATAACTCTTAAAGTACGATTCTCGGTTTCCAACATCCTTTTTCACAAGTCAGCGTCCCTAACAACTATTCATTACTCCTTACCTTATTCGTCGACACTTCTTCAATATTGCATCATAACAGATAAGTATCATAATCAAATAACTCATATAGCATCAGCCTATTAATCATAAACATACCTCAGCAGCATAATACACATCGTCGTCGTAAAAATAACATCATAACACCTCAGTAAAATCTCAAAATCGTCGTAGCTTCCTCCAATAATTAAAAAAATTCTCTGCTCATGTCAAAAGTGTCATCTGCCTCAAACGTACATTAAAAATCATGAATCCATATCAAATACATCATTCAAAGCTCTCATAGTATCACAATGGTTCCGAAAAAATATGAAGAGTTCACACAGTACAGACAAAATACAATTTCGTAAGTGTGAAGTTATCCAACGGTGTAATTACGTAAACATGTGTCACTGATGTAGTAAAAAAATGTTTATCTCTCAGTTAAATCATCAGATAGCTGGGTAATTTGTGTGTTAGAGAAATATGGTACTGATGTGTAAAGTTGTATAAGCAAATACCATATTAGCTAGGGTTCCTTGTGGTTGCCAAACACATGGTACACAAAGTAAGCGTGTACCCCCCTGAGGATTAATGTAATTATACCCTCAGGTGTTACAGATTACAGCAATGGAATGAAATGTATCACGGAAAACTTTCTTTGTAATTCAAAAATCTTTAAAAATAAATGTTTTAAGTACAAAATTAATCACTGAAATGCATGTCCTGTAGAGCTAAATGTGCATCTTGTTGTAAGATAATCTCTGTGGAAGTGTCGTAGTTATTTTCCTCCGAAAGCTAAGTTCTGCAGAAGCCATTGTACTTACCTCATGATAAACAAAAGTGAAATGCTTTGCGTAGAGATATCTTAGTTATTACGCTTATTGTTGTGATGATGAAAGTACTGTGCTGTAACGTATTGTTGTGCTATGGAAAAGGCTGTCTCCTTGTAGCTATACCACAAACGTTACTAATAAAACATGTTTTGATTTCCAGAAGAATTCAGAAAAACTGTGCAGATATAAAACAGATACACCGCAAAAGCAACATTGTAAATTGTCACTCATTAGTAGCGTCGTGATAAAACCGTGTAGTTGTCACTTAAACTAACCACTGTGTCGTCTGGTATCTCACAGAAAGTACATTAAATCCAGAATATATTTTCAGGTCAACCAAAATGTTGCATTAAAATCTCATTAGCAGTACTGGTAAATGTTCTAAGTATGTAAGCCTTATAGTCGTTCCATAATCGTGCAGCTAACAAGCAAGAATGTACACACACAATAACACTGTGTCGTCTGTCCACAATAACACTGCATTCGTAATTTCTGTTGAAATAAGTTCTCTTGGTTCTTGACTGGATATTTAACTTCAAACATTGATGCATGGTAACAGTTTCTAAGTCTGACAATGCATACTAGAAATGTGAAGTTAAGAGTTTTATGGCAAAGACAACATGTGAAGTGTGGTGCAATCCTTTACTCTTCATAGTACTCAGAGTTTGAACTTGAATGCAATTGTCAGGCGGTATACGTCGGTAAAGAACGCTGAAATTTTTCTCAAGGCTAGCGTCTTATGTTATTTTTCTCGGAGCCAGAGGGCGCACGCGGCTGCCTGCGGTGCGAGTCATTGTCTGTTCCTTTGTTGGCGCGCGTCGTTATTGGGATTAGGAGACCTAACTTCTACAAATTCACTCTGACGAGAAGGCCCTGCCCTGTTTGAATCCCGCCAGTTCTGATGCAATTCAGGTCTGTCGTTACGATCATATCGTCTGTCGTCATGTCGGTAGATTCCATAGTTTCTTTCTTGTCGGTCACATGGTGGAGAATTTCTCTCTGAATCGTAACTGCGCGCTGGACCGTTGCGTCTGAAGTTATTCTGTCTCCCTTGATAATAATTATTTTGGTTCCCATATTGTCTGTTTCTCTGATTGTCTCTGTGATAGTCACTACCGCGGAGAGGTGATCTTTCCCTGTCATTATTACTACTCTGCCAACGGTTGTCGTACGGGTGGTGTCTATTTTGGTCACGATTTGCGTTGTAAGAATAGACCAGTCGTGTCCGGTTATTGTTTCTGTCGTCACGGAATTGTGACGGATGTGACCTGTAATTGTTGTGTCCTTGTTTTCGCGTTCCGCGATTATCAGCGTCAATTTCTAGTTCTTGTAACAGTCCCTGAAAAGCTTCAATGTCGTCTTTGCAACGTCCTGCTAAAATAATATGCCGTAAATGTTTAGGTAATTTGATTAAGCAAATGCGGATGAGTTCTGAGGGGCTGTATGGGTTTGATAGGTACTGATTCTTGTGCAACATGTCTTCAAAATATTTCACAAGACTGGAGAATTCAGATTGTTCGAAATGTTTCATCATTATGATACCATGTTTTACGCGGTCTTGTGTGGCTTGAGACCAATATGCTGAGAGGAAGGCATGGTAAAATTCTCCTTCACTGTGGCAATCGTGAATGACCGATCGCATTCTTACAGCTGGTTCATTCTCTAAGTAGCCACACATAAATTCTAATCTGTGTTCCAACGACCAGTTGGGAGGAAAACAATGAGAGAATTGATGGAGCCATGCTTGTGGATGAATGTCGTTGCCAGAATTCTTAAATGTTTTGAATTTACGTGTAGTAATGAACAGCTTATAGTCAAAATCGTCATGTCGGCGAGTCGCATATCGGTCATTGTTAGGTCGTGTCGGCCGTTCCATCTCAAAATTCGGTGCACATTGCCAATTTCTTTCATAACTTCCGAAATGCCCTGTGTTATTATTTTGCGGCTTTTCCGTGTTTCTAAGTCCCTCTTCCCGTGTTGGAGCGCGAGTGTCCTCTGAAATACGTAATTCTTGTATTACCTGTGTCAGCTGATCTTGTACTTCCCGGATTTCTCTTTGGTGTTGTGTATTAATTTGATTCTGATTTTGTTTGAATTTTCTTATTTGTTCATACTCTTCTGTGTCAGTGAAGGCTACGGGTCTTGTGTCATTCAGATCATCATCTACCTTTGTAGATAAGTTAGTGACCTGATCCGAAAGTTCGGCTACTTTCTCCGATAGTGAACACATTTCCTCAGTGTGTTTTTCTGAACCAAGTTTCAGAGTGTCCATTTGTGTTGAAATCGAATCTACTGTGTCCTTTAAGTTTTCCTGAGTTATTGCAAGTTGCGTAACCGAATCGGTAGATGCAAATGAGTCAATTTTAGCCCACAAGGTCTCATGATTTTCATGAACAATGGTTTGCAGTTCTTTTATGGCTGCTTCGTGATTCTGTAATGCATTTTCATGCCGCGAAAAAATAGGTTGAAAATGCTCACAAATTTGTGTTTTTACGTCATTACAGACTTTTTGACATTTCGATTCAATGTTATGTAACTCAGTAGTTAAATCTTCACGTGTTTGTTCAAGTGTTTGTTCCAATGAGTCTAATTTTTTAAGATTTTGTTCCACTGTGTCTAACTTTTGAAGCTTTTGCTGTGTTTGTCTCTGATTTTGTTCCATTGTGTCTAACTTTTGAAGCTTTTGCTTTTGCCTCTGATTTTGTTCCATTGTGTCTAACTGTTGCTGTGTTTGTCTCTGATGTTGTTCCATTGTGTCTAACTTTTCAAGCTTTTGTCCCATTTGTTGCATTAATTGTTATAACAATGCACTGGTGTCTGAAACATGTTCCTCAGTGCTTTTCGGCAGTGAATTTGCACCGGAAACATTCACATTTTGACAAGCAGAAAATGTGTCTTGACTTATTTGAGAAAACGGTGAGGATCCAAAACCTGAATCTACAGTATTTGCGAGATCGTGTCGTGTCATTTCGGCTTCCTGAGGCGAGCTATTGCCGACCGATCGATCGATAATGCTTCCCTCTTCACTAATTGTTTCACTGTCCACGCCATTGTTTGACGCCCGCTCCATTTCCCTGTGCACAGTTACCAAATTACTACTTTGAACATTAGTAAATTCATTACTCGGCGGCGCTGATAAGCTACGCTCGTCGTCACTATTATTTCTCAGTTTAGTTTGGATCCTAGTGTTACGTTTTTCACACGCCATAATTGTCACAATATTTCACACGATAACACAGAAAAGCACAATTTGAAGTGCAAAAATAGGAGAACACATTAACATAGCACTGAAAATAATATGTAGTTAATTGCAAGCGTAGCTGCGAAATACTTGGTGCAAATCTACATGCATGCCACAACTGTTTTACTGTACAACAATGAAAGGCTACAACTACAAAGGAGATTCTCTCTACAATTACGCGCTAGCAATAAACAAAAGCTACACTAAATACACAAACTAAAAATCAGAAGATTCCAGTGAGGTATCCTAGGCTAAGGGTCGACATATGTAACGTCCCCTTTGAACAATTTATACATGACTGTGCTTAAACTGACACACAATATTTTGTTAGCGCAACGCAATCTGACTTTCAAAATTCCCTACAAAAGAATGGCCCTGACTAACATTAAACTATACCTTTCACAAATCACTTACCTCACAAAAATCTTCGCTGCTCAAGCTACTGCAATACAGCGAACGCCACTACTGCCAGCTAAATAAAAGATTCAAACTATGGAAGGCATTAACTACTGATAGGGATAGTTAGCAAATGAAAGATATTAATAGAGAACAAACAATGTATTTACCTTGATATCATCATATATAAATATAGCAGTTCATGACAAATTTCAAAACTCCGTCATCTCTCTCCCCACATCCACCACTGCTGGCGGCTCACCTCCAACTGCGCAACGCTACGCGCTGTTCACATCCAGCTGCCGCTGCCCAACACTACAATGGCGAGTATTACAACAATGCAAAGCAGCCACAGACTGCACACAGCACAGCCAGTGATTTTCATACAGAGGTGGCGTTACCAATAAAAAAACCTAAACAGCCTACTTACAACCTATCCTACTGATGAAAGGTGATTATGCTGTTATTCGATTTATCCTTCTGATTGGACAAAATTGCATTTCAGTGGGGCTATTCGGATAGTAGTCATGGCTACTGAAAAAGGTAAATTACTGGCAGACACACAATTACATGGAAGGTTAGATAAAAATACGCTAATTTCTGTTTAATAGTCATTACCTCTAATAATACTGTAATAATTACAATACTAATTTCACATTAATGGAAAGGAACCTTTCTGAAATGTTTCTGTCTCGCAGAATCACCTGCAGCGTCCACAGATAAACTGCTTGCGACTTGTCGCACCGACACAGTATTGTTGATTGGCATTGTGTCCATTCACTGCAACAAGTGACCATTTCCCGTGCCAGAATCCAAATTTCCATTCCGTCGGATCACAAGCTCGAAGATACTGGAATCTGAATCAGTGTCTACAATTTTTCTTTTAATTTTGTTGGCTGTCTTCTTGAATAGGCCAACATTAGGACTCTAACTGGCATCGGCACTTCTTTTTCCGTCACCTTTTGGTTGAGAAGCTTTCTATTTTGCTACTTGTCGCATCACCAAGCTACAATACTTCTTTTCTCTCACTCTGGAGACGTGTAACAAGCGCTTGGCACAGCTCTGGAGATTTTTCTTCCATGTTGTTTGTGTGGAGAAGGAAGGATATCCTGAAGTCTTCTGGAGTAGCTGTTGATGAATTACCGAGTGCTGCACCATTTTCTGTGGTTATTTGCGTTTTTGCTCTTAGGGCTTCAGAAGGAGCGAACCGCCGGGCGTCAGTAGCATCTGGTTTAAATGAGTAGATCCCCGTACAGGAAAATCCACTTACAGCTAAGCGGACTGACGCAGTTGACATCCATGCTTCGCAGAATATCCCACCGAAATGAAGTTTACCAATTTTGGTGTTGGGGTTTCTTTGTTGCCATTTTGTTGCCATCTCAAAGTAGTGTGTTTTGAGGGTCTTAAAAACACATCTGTTCAACGGCTGTAGTACGTGGGTAATGTATCGCGGGAAACAGAAGATTTCGATCTCTTTCTCCCGGCAAAATTCCAGTACTGATAGTGAAGAATATGACAGATGCCTACCCAAAATAAGAAGTACTTTTCCCACAACTCAGTTTTCTCGAAAAAGTTTAAGCCGTTATGGAAATATTTCCTTACTTCTGTTATGGAACAGAATGGTTCAAATGGCTCTGAGCACTATGGGACTTAACATCTGAGGTCATCAGTCCCCTAGAACTTAGAACTACTTAAACATAACTAACCTAAGGAAATCACACACATCCATGTCCGAGGCAGGATTCGAACCTGCGACCGTAGCAGTCGCGCGGTTCCAGACTGTAGCGCCTAGAACCGCTCGGCCACCCAGGCCAGCTGAAATAGAACATTGGGCAAGTTAACAGCTCGGACCTGTATCTTTGTCCCTTGAAGATAACAAGGGGAGGTAAATGTGAACCTGCTGTGTGGCAATAAGCAATAACCGTAATGATCACACCTCTTTTAGCGCTTATTAAGGAAAGCACTTCCTTATATATATATAGATATATATATATATATGCGAGTTCGAAATATTGTTTCACAGTCTCTCCGCTTAGTGCGGCTGCTCTTTCTTTCGAGAGATCCTCTGGTTTATCAACCAAAGATTGTTTCTTTTACAGAAAGTAACACACAAGACCTTTGCAGCTATGTCTGTCGTTGTTTCTGACAGCTATCTTGAAGTCTGCAATATGCACATATTTCTGTGTTACTCCAAACCCTCTTTTTCCATATACGTTATTCTGTTGGAAAGAGAGGTTTCCAAACACTTGGAAAATATACTTGAATGTCCAGCAGCGTTACCCCATGCATCTTTTGCTAAAAGATTACTGATACCCATAATGTTGTATTTCTCCAGTTGATAACTACAGTACAAACTCGAACATGGCATTGCGTAAGCTTTAGTGGCTTCTAGTAGTGATATCCCCTTCATCACAGCTTCAACTGCCTCCTTAATCGACCCCTCGTCCAGTTCCATTCCGCCTTCTTTCCTTTTATAGGTCCTCATTATCTGAAAAAGATGAAGAAATAATCACTTCAGTATTACAAAATAGAAAATATTCTGTAAATACGCCGTACCTATTGTTCAATCAGTTTTCCACTATCTATTCTTAAAAGTCCCGTTCTTGGTTATTCATTCAACCGCAAAGTACATTTAAACCCTATTGTGAAGTAATTCCGCAAAACACTAACAGATGCCACCACCAGGCACCAATCTGGCGTAGGAAGGACCCAGCATCATGCCTCAATAATCCCTAGCGAACACCATCTTAGTTTTACAAATCATGCAATGACCAGTTGTAAGCCACTTACCGTCTACATTTTAAATAAGTCTTGAGTAAATTTCTGATGTCAGAAAGCTAAATAAATCACTCACACAATAGCGTTTAACCTTTGTTGAACGACGTGACAACCGAATCTTCCTTTCTTCTTTTTTGCTGTGTCGGCGAGTGCGCAAAAGCTTACATTTATTCATGTAATCCCTCTATTCAATTAGCCCCGCTTTACCCTATTTGGTACAGACGATAAGTGTTTTAAATCAAGTCGTCCAAGTTACACTAAGCGTAATTGCAGGGAGCAACAATGTCAAACATGTAAATCTTTTGAGCACTCCGAACTGCACACGCAATGCACGGTTTCACAGAAACAGGAGTCTCACAGGAATGACCTCCACCCTCTCTGTTAAAGAGGACGGAGGGTGCTGTGTCCATTGTGCAAAACTCTCAGTTAGGGCTGGACAGACTTCCTTCTGATCGGCTTCGTGAAGGGAGAGGTGTGCAAGCTCGTATTACATATTGGGTCTCAAGAATCGGTGGCAACTAAGTATACTTGGTGAAGTAAAGTGAATCTCCCAAGCTGGGTGATAAGCGGCCAGTGTGGGGTTAATTGATTTAGTTCTACAGTTGCGACCTATCAAAACTAAGGTTCGGTCATTTTGGTACAATAAGTAAGCTGCGTAATAAATTGTTGGATTACGAGTAGTATTGGTAGCACTGATAGGGAAATAAATATAAATAAATGTATGTAAGAGAAATAGGAAGGCGACGACTTCACTTTGTTTTCTGTTTGTCTGCATTGCATATACGAGGGGCGTTCAGAAAGTAAGCTCCGATCGGTCGCGAAATGGAAACGACTATGAAAATCCGATAAAGCTTTGCACAGATGTGTTGGGTAGTGTCTCTAGTATAACCCCAGTTAGCATCACGTCGCTCTTCTCATTTCTGAGCTCGCAGTGAGTGCGTAAAGATGTCTAGAAAATAGTGTCTGCCGCCAAGTACGAGGGCCTGGTGAGAAATTTCGCCTGAAGCTATGCAGCTAACATTACATAACTGTCATGCTGTTTCGTCTTCACGACAATTCTCAGCCGCATTCTGCAGGGGCAATGAAGATGCTCCTGCATCGTTTTCAAATGGAAATGTTAGATTACCCACAATACAGTCCGCAATTGTCTCCCCCTGAGTTTCATCTCTGGTCACATGAACCGCTGTCTTTGAAGACAACATTTTGACACAGACAACGAGGTGTAGGCCAGCGTGGAGAATTGGCGGAAAGCACTGGCGGCTGCCTTCTATGATGAGGCTATTGAAAAGTTGGTACAACGCTATGACAAAAGTCTAAGTCAGAACGGCGACTACGTAGAGAAGTAGCTGAAAGGTGTAGCTAATTGTTACAAGTAAAACATTTCTGATGTTCACTGTGGTTTCAATTTGGCAATCAATCGGAGCTTACTTTCTGAACAGGCCTCGTAATTAGAACAGCACATCGTTGAGCATTAGTCCAGCGTGCGTTCTATATCCTTAAAAAATATAAATTGCATTTCATAAGTAACAAAAATCAGTTTGTGGCATAACTTCTTCGTTTGTTTCATATGGTTTTGTTTTGCGTTTTTTTCTTTAAATTTCACCTTTTTTGAGGAAACTGCGCTGTATATGTTTTTGTTTCACGTTTTTTCTTTAAATTTTACCTTTTTTGAGAAAACTGCGTTTTCTAGAGGTATGTGATATATCTGTATTGTTTTTTTTCTATTTGTACTACAACATTCCTCTGTTTCACGTTAAAAGTCAATAGTTTTCGAATAAAACGAGAATAAATATTGATAGTTATAATTTTGCCATAAAACTGTTTCTTTTTAATTAACAGACAGGAGGATAACTATGCAGAACAAAAATGTTCCGCAGGTTATGCAACCCTTTATAAATCTTCACTGAGTTTCTAGGCTGTTCACCACTTCCGGTTTCTAGAGGAATCTAGTAATACAATGAGTGGACACGCAGACAAAGCAACCAGAATGAGGGAACGTCCGATAGGGGTGTGTATTGTGTACTAAAGCGGGGACCTAGAAACGACGGAGAGTCTTCGCCCCGCCGTGGCCCTCAGTGGTACACAAGCACACAACAGGCCACAGCAGCCCACTCACCCCACCGCCGCCCCACACCGAACCCAGGGTTATTGTGCGGTTCGGACCGCCGAGCGGATCCGTGCCGGGGACCGGCACGCCTTCCCGCTCAGGAAGCAGCGCGTTAACGCGCGACAGGTACGCAGTATTTCAGGCAAAGCAGTTAAGATCTTAACTGACCAAGGGTACTAGGAAAACAACAGTAACGTAAGCTTCTTTGTGATAATCTACGGTAGCCTACGGAAGTTTTGCAACTGTACAGTACTCGGATTCAGAAATAAGCATCGTAGGTCGCTCTCAGGGCAACCTGAAGGGATAGTCTCAAGTAACGGCATGAAAAATATCGCCGAAACATCACAGAAACAAATCCATCCTGAACTGCACCTTCCACAGTCTGAGCGCTAAACGCCTCATTAGGATGCAGAAAAAAGCGGCGCGTTGCGGCACTCTGATTCTGTCCATTTAGGGAGTGAGCGAGAAGTGATCTTTTAGGAATTACCCTGTTTAGTATGCCCATTGCAAGCAGTTCCCTTCGCAATGTTCACACGTAAATTAGTTGAGATAGACTTGCAAACAATGACACAAACATTTCGTGGCGTGTCTGAAACTAATTTTCACTGAGCACACACTACACTCGTCTCTGGTCTGTATCAGTTAGGATCTTCTGTTCCTATGATATGCCCCATGGCTGTGAGTGATACACAATTCTTTATAGCAGTGTTGTGCATTCCCCATTGATGCAGCAGCGAACTAACCGACTTTATTTACTGTGTGGTCATGGGCACGAACTAACACGGTAGCTGCTGCTTGCTATTCCATCATGTATTATCGCCGACCTTTTTTATTGTGCTGAACTCGTGCAACCGACTGGATCAAACACACACGTATATACATATAAAGGGTTGAGAAAAATTGTGTCATGATATCTTAACAGTGGATAGATGATGCCAGTAGGAACCAAAATGTCGCCAAAATATCACAGAAACACATCCAGCCTAAACTGCACCTTCCACTATATATATATATATATATATATGTATGATCACCAGATCTCACGCCGTATGACATTTTTCTCTGGGGACACATGTACCGCCTCTACTACGCGATGTAGCAGAACTTCGGCAGAGAATGCGGGAAGCGACTGCCACAGTCGACGATGCCATGCTTGGACTGGTATGATAAGAATTCGATTACCGTGTTGACGTGTGCCTTGTCACTCACGGTTCACATATCGAATGATTGTAAGAAAAAAAAAATTCATAGTTTCTCTTCAGAATGCAATATATATGACATCTGTACAATGTTTAGTTCTTGTGCAACAAATAATTGAAATTGTTCCCGCGCTATATGTACACCCTATATATACGAGGGTCATTCCATACGAAAAACATTACAGACTTTAAGCGACATATTGCGACCGCATGCGAGGATGGCTCGGTACCCCAGTGCCTGAAACATTTACTGTGTGTTCAAATGTGTGTGAATTTCTAAGGGACTAAACTACTTAAGTTAACTTAATCTAACTTGTGTCAAGAGCAACACACGCCCATGCGCGAGGGAGGACTCGAATCTCCGGCGGGGGGGGGGGGGGGGGGGGCACGTAATTAGTGACATGGCGCCTCTAACCGCGCGGCCACTCCGAGCGGCTTAGTGTGTTTTTGGCCGTGCTACAAGATGGATCGTCCCCTACCAACCCTACTCACCAAACCTCAGTACATGCGGCTTCGACATCAGTCTACAATTGAGGAAATCATTGAGTGGCAGGTGCTGTCCACAACGTTGGCAACGCTGTGTGTATGCAATGAGGGACTATGTTGAGGCACAGTAGTTGATTTCGATTCATTTTTCTTCTAGTTGTCCTCGCGCACAATAAATTTACACAGAGTTTCAATGCGTGCGTTTCGCTTCAACCCTTGCAGTGACCTCCTGTACTGGAAGCCTGTTTTATGTTGGCATTCAGATACACACTGCCGTACCGGTTCAGTGCACATCATGGAATACCGTAGTTACTATGATTTGTGGAATGACCCTAGTATATGTATCTTAACTACTACGATTCCTGTCAGCTGTGAAGGGTCACACACACGCCTAGTACCACTTCGACACCATCTGCGGCGTTTTCATTTTATTTCGAGTATAAATGAATCCTTCAGCGATATTTGAGGACCGTGCTTTATTCGCTCTCGATCGCAACAGCAAGGCGTCAACGGCGTTTAAAATGCCCCGTATGTCCTTTTATGATGACTAACATTTTGTACCGTGAGTTGAGTTCGTTATGACCTTTCCAAAGCTGCTCCATCACAGCACTGCACAACAGGGGTACTTTATTGAGCCCGAATCTAAAATCGAATCTCTTTCAGTCTTTGTGCATGCCGTTGAACTACGTCTTGGAATTATGTACTTTTAGGCTGGGTCAAAAGACCTCTTTGTATCATGTATTCCGTGACAACGTTACAAACTTTCAGGTATGCTGGAGATGTGTAAAGTTATCAGTGTGAGGAATGGGGCCCACAGTGGAATACGTGCGTCGATACTGATGTTGCTCAGGGTATAAACTGGTAGCTCTCAAAGGTGGAAGTATGGATTAAAACAAGGAAAAATGTTTAGTAAATACAGGCTTTAAAATGGATACTTTAAGAGCTATCAGCACTTGTTCATGTTCGATACTGTGAAACACACCGCTTCTACTGCAAGTTCTTTGGTTTTCATATTTTTTGAGAAGATAATATGGACCAAAACAAGGGAAAACTGCCCAGTAAACACTGACTATAAAATGCATTCCTTAACAGCTCTGAAGCGTTTGGCAGGAGAGAAGATGAAATTTTCTCATCTCTCCTAAGATATACATTTCAGAGGCCACATTTAGTAGACTTTTTTCCTTGATATTTGTCCATACCACAACCTCTGAAAGCCGCCTACACTACATTCCCAGCAACAATGGTACCGAAACATGTATTCAAGTCTCAGAGGTATCAGAACGATTTTCGCCTGTAGCTTTCAACTCTATCATTTCCGGACTAGGATCCCTTACGTCAGACTGCTACGGTTAGCTGTTTCCAACATACTTGAAAGTTTGTAACATCATCATCAAATCATTCTGTTCATTAACATTTCACCTTAAGTTAATTAGCTGTATAATATTTAACAAACAGAAAGCTGAGAGTGAGCACGTCGACGGTTTAGATACGTGATTAAATCTTAAAGATAGTTTTGTAGTTTTCTTAGGTCAACCAGTTCGGTTTTCTTTTCTCATATGTACGAGGGCCGTCCAATAAGTAATGCAACATCTTCTTTTCTTTGCCGATTTCAGTGTAAAAAGTGTGTAATTTGTAATGGGACATCATGGAATATTTTCTCTTCAGCCTCTATAATTTCACTGAGTTCCGATAGGTGGAGCGCTATACGTAACCTTTAAAATGGCGCCTATATTGTATCTACATTCCAATCAGAGAGCTGTCAAAGAGCTTCTTTCTGCAGAAAACTGGAGCATCGAAGATATTCATAGGCACCTGCAGAATGTCTATGAAGACCTTGCAGTGAACAAAAGAGCGGTAAGTCGTTGGGCGTGATGCCTGTCATCATCGCAACGATGTCTAGCAAACTTGTCCGATCTTGCACGTCCCGCGTGCCTCCCGGCAGCAAGTAGCTGTGATTCCTGGCATGTGTGGACACTTTAATTCGAGGGGATCGACAATCAAAATCAAACACCTCGCTGGTCAACTGGAAATCTCTCTTGGTAGTGCTGACACGCTCGTCCACCAGCCTGGGTACTCAAAGGCGTGGGTTGCCCGCTGGATTAGAAGGCCATAAAGAGCAGCGAAGGACCATCTGTGTGGAAATGCTTGCGCGTTACGAGATGATGGTGAGAATTTTCTGTGCAACATCGTCACAGGCGATGGAACATGGTTCATCACTTCGAACTGGAAACAAAACGGTAACCCATGGAGTGGCCCCGTACCACCCGTCCTCCGAAGAGAAAGTTAAAATTAAATCAAACAACAAGCTTACTGTTACCAGACACTGTTTCTTTATCTCCATGATGCATTTCAAAGGTTTAAACCTCCATCATTTGTTAGTGCGACATGTGTGTTACGATATTTTGGAGGAACTTTTGGTGCTGTCTAGTGAGAGAAGCAGGACACTATTTGATAACATCGTTTTGGTTTTCTTTTGACAAAAAACTAAATATGTATCTAACGGTACAAACAAAACAGTAAAACAGAGTACTTCCAATGGTCGCAGGTTCCTTTCACTCCCATAATACATCATATGTATACTGTCATATTTTGTAAGCAAATATGGCGTCGAGAAACTATTAGGTGCTAGGATCATATAGCAGAAGGGAAACATTACCACAAAGTGCAAAGAATATACTTCCAACAAAATTATTACAGAATAAATTATAAAGGACTTCGAAGATCTTTATTTTGAGGTGATGAATACATGCATTGGTACAAGTATTTCAGATGGTATATAAAGCCGATTTTGACAACGTAATATATCTTCAACTACATACTCTATGTAATAAGATGTTGCAACCGTTAAGTACAATAATTATGTTGGTTACAGTGGTAAAATTATACACAAATAACAAGTCTGGTTGGGAGTCACAGCTAGCAAAGCAAGGGGAAGAGAAAGAGACGGGGAAGGAGTGATTGGATACAAACGGACTTTATAAAACTAGGGTTCTTAAGATTATATCTGCTACATGTAACAACTGCCTAATGGTTGGGGTAATACATTGGTTAATGCTTTAAGATATGCAGACGGATGTACAGTTTGTGCCATTACTTGATGTGCATGTAGTTTCAAGCTGACAGGGGGTACAAGCTGTTGGTGTAATGATATATTTGTAAATGAGTTCAATACTTTGTACATTTGGTGGATGTCATGTAACATAACTAAATATTTATGGTAAATATTAACGGGCGCGCGCTTTGTTTGTGTTTGTGTGTGTGTGTGTGTGTGTGTGTGTGTGTGTGTGTGTGTGTGTGTGTGTGTGTGTGTGTGTGCGTGTGCGTGCGTGTGCGTTAGATAAACGTTTAGTTTTTTGTGAAAAGAAACCCAAAACCTCGTTCTCAAGTAGTTGTTTCTCCCACTAGTCAGTGGCACAAGTTTCTCCAAAAAATCGTAACACACACACACACACACACACACACACACACACACACACGTCATACTAAAAAATGTAAATCCACCTGATGATGAAGGTTTAAAACTTTGAAACGCTCGTGGAGATAAATAAACAGTGACTGGTAGCAGTAAACTTTCATTTAATGTCAATAACGGTCACGGTAAACCTAAAAATGTTCGCATTTAAATAGTTTAAATCCGCACCCTTAGCTCGTGAAATCATGGCGACGGCCTTCTGCTGGGACTCTGAAGAGGTTATTGTGTTTGATGTCCTCCCTAACAATGTAACGATCAACAATGAACTGTATTTATTTTTGTATCTTCAGGAAATTGAAGAAACGACGCACCGAGTTTGGCTTAAATGGCTCTGAGCACTATGCGACTTAACTTCTGAGGTCATCAGTCTCCTAGAACTTAGAACTAATTAAACCTAACTAACCTAAGGACATAACACACATCCATGCCCGAGGCAGGATTCAAACCTGCGACCGTAGCGGTCACTCGTTTCCAGACTGTAGCGCCTAGAACTTCACGGCAACTCCGGCCGGCACACCGAGTTTGTCGCCACACATATGCAAACGAACTTCTCCTTTTCCCAACGCACGACTTTGCCCAAGTCTGTTCCCGAGACAAGGGGTTGGGTTGTTTGGGGAAGGAGACCAGACAGCGAGGTCATCGGTCTCAACGGATTAGGGAAGGAAGTCGGCCGTGCCCTTTCAAAGGAACCATCCCGGCATTTGCCTGGAGCGATTTAGGGAAATCACGAAAAACCTAAATCAGGACGGCTGGACGCGGGATTGGACCGTCGTCCTCCCGAATGCGAGTCCAGTGTGCTAACCACTGCGCCACCCCGAGACAAGCTCACAACACTTCCTTGATCTGTTCTTCCTCATCCTGCCTACAGCTTGGATCTCGCACATTCCGACTTACTGCCATTGGGCCAAACCAATGACAGACGCAGTCCACGGCATGATAGGTAGGTTATTGATACAGCAAGACGTTGTTTCAGACGTCGACCAGTGGTGTGGTGCCATGTGGGCACACAGCCACTGCCAATGAAATAGCGTAATTCCATCGCGTTGAACAGACGTTATGTTGAAAAACAGAGTTTTGTAGCCACATAAGTGGGGGATAATATGGTAACCCTGAATAAAGCAAACCTGCTTTCAGAAGAAAAAAGGTCGCATTAATTGTGAAACCTCACTCACGGGTAAAAGAAAGAAAATTTGTATTCAGCTGATCTCAGGAACTGGCTCGCAAGCAGAGAACGTGCTGCGGTTGAATGAATGGGCCCGCACGCTGAGAGGAACACGACTCGCGGAGCAGAAAACAATTCGCATGCTCGCAGGCCGGCGACTCGTTACTGCGAATGATCGGGCGCGACCGTAATGGAGTCAGGCTTTAATCTGGGTGGGGCCTGCACGCCGTGAGGAATTGCAGGCCCCACAGCCGACACCGCACTGGAAGACGACCAAATGCGGCCGTGCGGCGCGCCGCCCTCGGGCTCAGGCGGTGCTGCGCTGGCTCCGGCGTCCAATCTTCCCCTACCTCGCCGCTGGCAGTGCTCCAGGCAACCGCTAGGCCCCGCCGCCTACCTGCAAGTGCCGAAGACCCTAGTACGGTGAACCTCATTTGTTGCTGCTGTTAACTCTTCACGGCCTTATCGGTTCAGACCTCCAAGTGCCAGGTGCTTATAATTCAACTGCAGCTACTCTGAGAGCCCAGTGTGGGTTGTAATTACTGTATGGCTTCGGAACTTGGTAGATATGCTAATGCGTTAATGCGGAACCGATTTACACTGGAAAAGAATTAAATGTTCTTTATTCCAGTCTTGGATCGCAATATCAATTCTTGTGACGATGACCGGTTTCAGTGGTCCAAATGGCTCTGAGCACTATGGGACAACTTTTGAGGTCATCAGTCACCTAGAACTTAGAACTACTTAAACCTAACTAAGCTAAGGACATGACACACATCCATGCCCGAGGCAGGATTCAAACCTGCGACCGTAGCGGTCTGTAGCGCCTAGAACCGCTCGGCCACCCCGGCCGGCCTGACCGGTTTAGGTCAGTAATGGCCACCCTCACATCTTTTCTACACCATGTCCTAAACCGATAAGGCCGTAATGGCATCGTCAAAACATATAAATATACTCAGCACAGCATCGTCACATAGATCTAAAGTAGCCGGCCGAAGTGCCCGAGCGGTTCTAGGCGCTACATCCTGCCTCGGGCATGGATGTGTGTGATGTCCTTAGGTTAATTAGGTTTAAGTCGTTCTAAGTTCTAGGGGACTGATGACCTGAGGTGCTCAGAGCCATTTGAAACAGATCTAAAGTAAGGTGCAGAATAGGCCACATCGTCCACACAGTCATTTTTGCATTTTTGCGGCCTTATCACTTTAGGACATGGTGTTGAAAAGATCTGCGGATGGTCATTACTGACTGAAACCGGTCATCGTCAAAAGAATTGATATTGTGACCAAAGACTGGAATAAAAAACATTTGACAGTATTGGCTGGGGAAAATAATTAGTTCCAGTATTGGTCACCAGGTGCAAATCTGGCGCTATGCGCCTTTTGTGTGATGCCACGCTGTTATTTGACAGGTCGTAACGTGAGTGACATCATTCCTAAGATTCACTGACATTACTATCGTAGGTGAAAGTGAAGAAGAATTACAGGATCTGCTGATTGGAATGAACTGTCTATTGAGTCAGAATATGGACTGAGAGTTAATCGAAGAAAGGCGAAAGTAACGCAAGTAGATAAATGAGAAAGTTCACATCATAGCTGGGGATCACGAAGTAGGACGTAAAGGAATTTTGTTACCTAGACAGCAAAATCGGACGGAGTAGGAAGGACATAAATAGCAGACTAGCGATGGTAAAGAATGAAACGTCCCCTTAGAAAAATTAAGAAATTACTGTGCTGGTAAATCTCTTACATTATTTGATTTACGAACAACTCAGCGAAACAGTTTTCTTACTACTTATTCTGACCCTCACTAAACTGACACCCAATATTTTTAGCGCAACGCAATCTGACTCTCAATAATCTCTACAAAAGAATGGCCCTGACTAACAATAACCAATACCTTTCATAAATCACTTACCTCACAAAAATCTTCGTTACTCGAACTACTGCAATACAGCGAGCGCCAATACTGTCAGCTAAATAAAAGATTGCATCTACTGAACGCACTAACTACTGATAGGCATAGTTAGCAAAAATGAAAATTTTGATAGTGAAAAAACAATGCATTTACCTTAATAATGTTCAAAAGTCATCATATATATCTATCAATTCATGACACCCATATTTACAAATTTCCTTTTTCTCGCAGACACACGTCCAAATCATCCGCTTATAATAACCTCTCAAAACTCTGGCATCTCTCTCTCTCCACATCCACCACTCACCTCCAACTGCGCAACGCTACGCGCTGTTCACATCCAACTGCCCAACACTACAACAGAGAATATTCCAACAATGCCCATCAGCCACAGACTGCACACAGCACAGTGATTTTCATACAAAGTGTTACGTGGCGTTACCAACATAAAAACCTAAACAGCCTCCTTAGTGTAAGTTGTAATGTGTCAGTTTAGTGATGATCAGAATAAGTAAAGAGAAAACTGTTTGAGTACGTTGAGTTTTGCTCAGCTGTTTGTAAATCTAATAACGTAAGAGGTTTACCAGCATAGTAATTCATAATTTTTCGTAATGGAACGTTTCAAGAGGGCCTTCCTCGCCAGGAGAAGTCTACTAGTATCACACATAGGCTTTAACTTGAGAAAACAATTTCTGAAAATGTTCGTTTGGAGCGCAGGATTGTATGAAAGTAAGACTGGATGAAAGCAGGGACGGAATGTAATAGAACCATCTGATATATGGTGCTACAGAAGAATGTTGAAAATTAGTTGTAATGATAAGGTGAGGGAAGAAGTGGTTCTCCGTAGAAGCGGCGAGGAAAGGAATACAAGGAAAACACTGACAAGAACAGACAAGATGATAGCACATTTGTCAATACATCAGGGAATAACTTCCATGGTATTAGAGAGAGCAGTGGAGGTTAAAACTTTAGACGGTGAAGAGCTTGGAATATATTCTGAAAATAAATTTAGGACTTAGGTTTCAAGTGCTAGTATAAGATGAAAGCGTTGGCACAGCTGAGGAATTTGTGGCGGGCAGCATCAAACGAGTCTAAACATAGATGACTCAAAAAAATAATAAATAAATAAAAGTAACGTGAGTGAACATTATGGCCACCGAGGAGAGAGACCGTGCGCTACTAAAAAGGTTTCATGTGAACGGAAGCAATTATGGTGCTGCTCTGAGAGAGTATCGCTGACTGAAAGTTCTGAGGTGAAGCCCAAAGTCATTAAATAGTTTAAAAATGGTAACTGAGCCGTGACGGCTTTCCTGCTATCGATTTTCCTACAGAGATCGCCCCCTTTCGGCGCTCGTGATGCGGTCGGGAAGCAGCGCGCACGAGAGAGGATTGGCGGAGCGAACGCGAGGGGTGAGAAAGTGAGTAACAGAGTGTGTTTGGTATTGGACACGAGAGGCAATCTTGCCGCCGAAGACCAACTCTATGAAAACGTCCATTCGGCTCGGCGCCTACTGTATTGTGCGCATGGACAACGTAGCGAAGAATTTTTCTGGCCATTAGCCGATTATATGTTGTCGGTGGTCCTAACTTGTGATCTGCCTTCCCGGTGCTGTTGGACATGGACTTCAAGTGACGTAATAAGGTGATGTCATTGTATTTACGTCATTCGACGGAGACACAGTTTCTGCCCTCCGTATTGCAAGTGTAATGAATCTGGGACAGATTAATGGTTGTTTCTGAACCACGAAACTCTGCGGAATTTATCTTGTGGCTCGCCGTTACGAAACCTGTTGTACCATTTTGACTCTAGTAATTCGCGTTGGCGTCTGATTGCGTCGATATTCAGGTTTACAATTTAAACCTCGGGGCTTCCTGTGTATTATTTCTTAACCTTGGTTCTTATTCTGTTTCAGAAAGCACTCTGCCTCAGCGAACAGACCGATCCACCAATGTATGATCATTCCGCCAGATCATTCTGCGGAGTCTTGAATGTTTGGATCTATCAGGTACGTGTAACTATTGTAAAGCTAATTTATCATTTTATCACTTTCTTGAGGTGATCTTACGTTAGTGTAATTTGAATAACTTCTTTAAAATACTGGGGATCTGAATGTGATTTGGTTCCTGCTTGGAGGCAGTGACAATTTGTTTAACGCGCTAGGTATTAATTTGATGTTGTTTTATATAATATTGATCTAAGTGCACTGCCTTGGGTTTATTAGGATAGGATTATTTATTTAAGGAGTTTAAGCAGCAGCGCTTTTGCTAACGTGTTGAGACGCGCTTTTTATTGAATCGTAATTTCTTACGATTTGTTGTATCTCATAGCCTAGGTTGTGGGTTTGAACTATGCCTTCGGGCCCTTGCGTGCCTTTCTCTTCTAGTATATTCTAACGTTCCATTTGTGCTCCAAGCACATCCAGTAACAGTTGCATGTTTTGAAGTTAATATTGTTTGAGGAAGTATATGTGATACAAAATCGGTCTGAGACTTGTATGCCGGCCGGTGTGGCCGAGCGGTCCTAGCCGCTACAGTTTGGAACTACGCGACCGCTACGATAGCAGGTTCGAATCCTGCCTCGGGCATGGATTTGTGTGATGTCCTTAGGTTAGTTAGGTTTAAGAGTTCTAAGTTCTAGGAGACTGTTTACCTCAGAAGCAAAGTCCCATAGTGCTCAGAGCCATTTGAACCATTTTTTGAAACTTGTATAGCTCGCACCGCTGGTCGCGCCGGCAATTGGTGGTCGAGCGGGACAACTGGCCGTCGTCCACGCTGTGTACGGCGTTCGTGTCTGTACCTGGTTGGTGCCTGGAGCTCAGATATATTTGTAAGGTTAGTGACTCCTGCTAGGCCAAGACCCACAAACGTAAAAAGAATTTCTGTATATGTAATTATTGCCTGTCCTCTCCAGGCGTTAGTCAAGTGGTGTTTCAGATAAAATACGACATGTTTAAAGTTGCTTATTCTATTTATTTAGTTACGAATGCTTTCACCAAGTGTGTCATTTACTGTCTGCAAGTCATGTTGGTCACCGACCAGTTTGTCCTCCAGATACTTAGACTGAAAGCATTTTACTGCAATCGCATTCCATGAAATTTGCATTTACATAAATTGGCTTCTGCAGTTTGACCTGTAACGCTTGATTGACGCCATTCTACTGTTAATCATGGTACAATAATCCAAAATTAGCATCATTCGACTACTGCCATCTGCTGTGTAACTAGTATTCACTATAACGACAAGCTGTTCAGGGAATTATTATTTAATCCTGGTTAGTTGCTTTTACTGATTCAGTCGATATTGGAATTATTGTCTTAAGGGCAAACTTGTGCAAGTTTAAACATCTGCTAGCCATATATTTAGCAAAATTTTTCATTACAATTGTTATTCGATATATATATAAGTAAATTCACTAATTTACACACACACACATATATATATATATATATATATATATATATATATATATATGTGTGTGTGTGTGTGTGTGTGTGTGTGTGTGTGTGTGTGTGTGTGTGTGTGTGTGTGTGTGTGTAATTAGTGAATTTACTTATGGCACTTTCGTTACCTATGCCTATGGCCAGTTCCTTAATTGAAACTAACAATCAGATTATTTAATGCAATAAGATTGAACTTTAAAATTCCAGTGTACCCATGTAGCAGCACAACAACAAAATAAAAACAGTGAATTCTTGAGGGCATACGAATGAGAACAGTTGTGTATTCAGTTAATAAAATAATGACATGCTTTATTAATCCTTTTGTAATTACAACTAGCTGATAAATCTTACACAAAAAAGTGATAAATACAAAGCAGTAAAGGAATGATGTTCGATTGGTAAAGCATACATTGTGATGGAAGCTATAAAAATGTTCCCCTGAATTAATCCCTTTTACAACACAATCTGACTTTGTTTACATGAATCCTCTGTGAGGTCCAATTCTATTCAAATGGAATCAACTACGACCAAATATACCTAAAACTGTTGTTCACACGAGAACAGGGAGTTGTGAACATCATTGAGCAACCCCATGCCGGTGCAGCAGTATTTTACCCTATCATCTTGATTCTGGGGCGCTGTGCCCTAGGAGTTACGAGCTGACTCATCCACGAAAATCCACAAACCATTCGGTCGGGCGTTCCGATTATCAGAACGCGGGACACTTCCCTATCAGAGCCCTTAAATCTCAGCATATTTCAGTGTGAGGTGCACCCGTTCACTGATCTGGCCAAACCACTGATCTGGCCTCCTCCACCTTACCGATGGAGCTGGACCCGCCCACACCGCAGCAGTCGCCGCCTTCTTCATCTGATTCATGGCAGCAGGAGGTGGAACCGTACCTTTCTGGTCGTTTTCCGTGATACGTTTCCACCAGAGCCTGTTGCGTGCTTCATATATTTGTGAGACAACGTGATGGTAAACTAAACGAAGCAGGTAAGACCAATATTCGCCCAGGAAACTATATCTTGAATATCTGTGCAATAAATGAACGTGCTTCGCAGATGACTCAATACAATTGTAAATACTATTCTAAATCGTTCAAATGGCTCTGAGCACTATGGGACTTAACGTCTGAGGTCATCAGTCCCCTAGACTTAGAACTACTTAAACCTAAATAACCTAAGGACATTACACACAGTCATGCCCGAGGCAGGATTCGAACCTGCGACCGTAGCAGCAGCGCGGTTCCGGACTGAAGCGTCTAGAACCGCTCGGCCACAGCGGCCGGCTCTGTGATACACAATTCTTGTCATTGGATCTGATAAATAGTGTGTCACGTTTCCTGGCTTGTGTTTTGTGGTAGCCATCTGAGTTCAAAGAGCAGTCGCAGCTACACTAGCGAACGAACGGGTCGTCCTGTTTTTCGTTTCGTAAGTCTGGCATTTCCTTCTCCTAAGTGCTCTACACACCTGAACCGTGAATTAGCTTTCAAAACAATTATCTTAAGAATTTACTTTATTTTCTAGAAATTCACCAAGATGATTAACACATTTAATCACACTATGTGAGCGTGGAAGGAGTTGCCAGTGGTAAATGAAGAAACAAATTAAAAAATTTTTTTCAACAAATGGAAATTTCATTCCTAAAAGCCCTTTCTTTTAACATATTTAAAATTATAATCAGAAAGCACCCTGTAAATATCAAGTTACAGTTTATTCAGAGGCAGAAATAACAATTTCTTTTTTATAGTATGAGCTTTCGGGCTGAGAACCTTGCCGCTCCTTTTTAACACGGCCATAGTCACGACCGCTCACAACAACCTCTGAAAGACTACACTGGTGCAAATCTGCAACACACCAGATTACTTTAAACTAAAAATTTTAACAACTCACACAAACACATAAACTATGAACCCAGCAAGAGGGATGGAAACGGTACGAAACACATTAAAAAATATTTGCCACCGAAAGTGCAACTTGTTTTTAAAGAACTCTTACGGTGGAAGGGTGGCAACTTTACATACTAAAATGACCATTTAAATAAAATCCATAAAATGCAGTTTTACATAAAATGTACCAACATGCTCTACATTATACATATACTACCTCGCAAGATGATAGGCAAGATAAAAACACATTTCAGGAATTTGGCCTTTACGCTTTAAGTAATAAATTCGTTAACACCGAATCCGACAAACATCACATAGGCACCTATTAACGTGCGGCAGACCGACAGACAGACAGAAGACAGACACTAACTCCCTAACAAATGCGGACGAGAGACTGACCAAGAAAACAAGTAGAATTTAATCAGTAAATGAAACAACATATCTCCAGTCACTTAACTTATAATAAACTGCGATTTCTGGCGAAGACCTAGCGCAGCACCCCCAAATCGCTCTCTCGAACCGTCAGCTGCCAGCCGCTTCAACGGACGCAGGAAGGCGCGCCGATCTCCCGTCTCACGGCGTCGCAGCTCACACTGGCCAGACCGATGTCGTGGGTTGACTCCTGTTGCTCTCGTGTCGGCCGCGAACCCACTACCCCTCGCTATACGGCGCGGCTCACTGGACTGACGTGGCGACCTCACATGCGCCGACGCTCAAGACGGACAAGTCATCTTTTGTCTCAGTGCGCGATCAACCTACCGATCGATCCAACCGCCAATGACCATTGCCTGAGCAAAGTCGAGCAGACTGGCGGCCTAACACATACTGGTACCCGGGACGACAGACAGACACTGACTGCCCCACACTGACCCGGATGACCAACTGAACAGACTCGCCGAGACTGACAGACTGACCGACTGCCGAGCTGATAGCGCCCCTTAAATACACGTGAACAGGCAACCTTTCCCACCAGAGGGAGACACCAAAGCTGTGATTGCCGCAGCGGCGCCACCGCCAGAACGGAGGGCGACTGCTTCACACTACGCGCTGCGGCGGTATCTACAAAACAGCAATTTTTACCACGGCTCAACACCAAACCAGTTTTGCGTGTGAAATTGCCCAAAGAGTAAGTTTGTATTGCATCTCTAGTATTTTTGCGACAATAAGCTTCGTGGTTACGCGGAATCCCTCACCACTGTATTGTGTTACGTCCTCAAATTCACTTGACTCTACAGTATTTCTTTGTCAATGCTCAGTAGTGTATATTTTTGTTGAGGACTTTGTTGTGGTCGCTATGTCGCTTTTTGCCTCATCCATGTTTCATACTGCGTGGATGAGATGCCGAGGCGCTGCTGGATTGGTACTCACGTATATGTAAAGACGCTATTGCTACTCAAGGCCGGTTCACACCATAGCGCGGCAGCGCGTGGTGCGGCAACGTCAACGGCAAGCGTTTTCCGCTTTGACGCGGCAGCTCGCGGAATTTGCGTTCCCACCTGGAAGCGGCAGACGCTAGCGGTAGCCCATGACGGACAGCCTCTGAGGTACAGGGCGGGACCCACTGGTGATGGACAGCCACTGAGGTACGGGGCGGGCCCCACTGAAAGCCCGGTGCGTTTGATTAACTACATCTTACACTTACATGAAGGAAAGACGAAGTTGGGTGAAGACATACCAATTTTTAAATTTCTGTGCAATGTACTCTTTCACATATTTCATTATTCGTGTTTTCTCAATTCACCATAAACAGATTTCATGACTACCGTTCATGATTGTTCACTATCTCCTAACACATTGAAACAATGTACAACAAAAGAGATTATACACATAATTAAGCGAGACAAAAATTTAAAATGTGATATGGTAGCAGGTACAGGAAAACAGTAAGAACACAAAGGCTTGGGGGAAGGGATGAAAGTGGAAGCCACCTGATAGAATTTCGCACAGAGCATAATGTAATCATCGTCAGCACCTTGCTTAAGAATCATGAAAGAATAATACATATTTGGAACAAAATTTTCGAAACCAGATTTTAAATTATAAGACATTTCCCTGTGCAGACCCAAACCTGCAATACTTTATTGGGTACAAGCTGCAGTTTACAACCAAAGAGGCAGTAAACGGTAGCAAATTAAGGAAATGGAACTTGAATAAGTCAAGACCCACAGTTTTTCGATAATCTTAAAGTTACCGTAATGCAACGACTGACTGAAACAGAGGAAGGAATCCGCTAGAATAGAAATGGATATCTTTGAGAGAAGAAGTGGTGAATGCAGCAGAGTATGTGAACGGGAAGAAGGTACAGTAGAAATCGTTAGATAAAATGTGATGTATTAAATTTGACAAGAGGGAAAAATATAAAAATGCAGCAAATAAAGTAGGCCATGGGAAATAGAAATGTCTAAACATGACGTTGACAGAAAGTCCAAAATTGCAACGTGATTTTGCACTTGGAAAACATAGAGGAATGAAAATGAGAAAGAACAAAGAAAACTTTGCTCAAAGGAGAAGCAACTGTCAAGAACTCATTTGGCAAGCCAGAACTAAGCAAATAATAGAAGGCTAGAAAGTGGAAGGAATATGTAGAGTGGAGAGGGGGAGGGGTTGTACAAACTAACATAAGCACAATGTTAGATTCCTGTGAGATGTCTGAACACGCAAGGCAATACTGATCCTACCACTTAGCTAAGTAGACACACTGATGAAATGCGAAACTGTGTCTATAGCATTTACATGTTTAGAGAAAGGTTTTGACAATCTTAATTAAAACGTTCTTTGAAGCTCTGGAGATGTCATCGATAAAACACAGGGCCACAAGATTATCTACAACTTGTACAGAAACCAAACTGCATTTCTAAGTGAAGCAGTAATTGAGAATGCAGAAGTACAGAGGATATAAAATAAAGACTGTGAATAGCAAGAAAAGCGTTCTGAAAAAGAAAATTTGTTCACATCGAATATAAATTGTAATGATTGGATACTATTTTACAAAGGTATTTGCGTGGAGTGCGGTATTTTTGTGGAGTGCAGCCTTGTATGTAAGTGAAACGTGGGCGATGAACAGTTCCCCATGCGGTTCTACGCGCTACAGTCTGGAACCGCGCGGCCGCTACGGTCGCAGGTTCGAATCCTGCCTCGGGCATGGATGTATGTGATGTCCTTAGGTTAGTTAGGTTTCAGTAGTTCTAGGGGACTGATCACCTAAGATGTTGAGTCCCATAGTGCTCAGAGCCATTTGAACCATTTTGAACAGTTCTCTCAAGCAGACAATGGACACTTTCAAAATGTGGTGATCAATGATAATGCTGAAGATTAGATATGAGAATCATGTAACTAAAGAAGAGGAAATTACGGCACAAATTTGACTACAAGAGGGGTAAGTTGACAGGACATATTATGAGGCGTCAAAGAGTGAGGACAAAGGGGTTAGGTGATAGTATTCTGATAATAATCATCTGTTGAACTGCTATTCTACTATTTTATCTATTAATGTAAGCACTGAATTTACTCTTTCATGCACTCCTCCACAATACATTTAAACCAAAACTGAAATCAGCTGAACACCAAATCTTTCTCAACCACCGTCTGACAACTACTGCATTCACTTTCAACTTTCTATAACTATCACTGGCTAGCCACACACACATACAGATACAAGGAGAACAGAAATAAACAAACATTAGTTTTCAGTGTATAGTTCTTTAGGTAGGCAATATGTACATAAACAAACCAAACAGGAAGGGACATGAGGTGAACACACTATAGTTACGACTTCAAATCAGTGTTTTCGGTAAAATGTCTACAGTGTGTGACAGAAGAAAAAAGAGCGAACATGAACATGTGCTTATGTTCCTAATCTAACTTTTAGTTCAACCTGCAGCATGTGACCAGGTGAGGGAAAACGCAGATGTCCGCCAAAAACTGTAAGTAATCAGTTATTCACGTAAAAAAAGATGTGAACTGTTTAATAATCTGCAAGTATCACATATCAAAACAAAACTGAATCATTCTAGATTCCACCGAAGATGCCTTAAAGTAAAAGGCGAAACGCATCTTGAACCAATAAAATACACTGGATAAAGAAAAAAACGTTTGTTACTTACCAAAGGAAATAATCAATAGCTGCAGATACTTTGTAAGTAGGCTGTTTAGGTTTCTTTATTGGTAACGCCACCTCTGTATGAAAATCACTGGCTGTGCTGTGTGCAGTCTGTGGCTGCTTTGCATTGTTGTAATACTCGCCATTGTAGTGTTGGGCAGCGGCAGCTGGATGTGAACAGCGCGTAGCGTTGCGCAGTTGGAGGTGAGCCGCCAGCAGTGGTGGATGTGGGGAGAGAGATGGCGGAGTTTTGAAATTTGTCATGAACTGCTATATTTATATATGATGATATCAAGGTAAATACATTGTTTGTTCTCTATTAATATCTTTCATTTGCTAACTATCCCTATCAGTAGTTAGTGCCTTCCATAGTTTGAATCTTTTATTTAGCTGGCAGTAGTGGCGCTCGCTGTATTGCAGTAGCTTGAGCAGCGAAGGTTTTTTTGAGGTAAGTGATTTGTGAAAGGTATAGTTTAATGTTAGTCAGGGCCATTCTTTTGTAGGGATTACTGAAAGTCAGATTGCGTTGCGCTAACAAAATATTGTGTGTCAGTTTAAGCACAGTCATGTATAATTGTTCAAAGGGGACGTTTCATATGTCGACCCTTAGCCGAGGATACCTCACTGGAATCTTCTGATTTTTTTCTTGTAATTTGTGTAATTAGTGTAGCTATTGTTTATTGCTAGCGCGTAATTGAAGAGAAAATCTCCTTTGTAGTTGCAGTCTTTCATTGTTGTACAGTAAAACAGTTGTGGCATGCATGTAGATTTGCACCAAGTATTTCGCAGCTGCAATTAACTAGATATTATTTTCAGTGCTATGTTAATGTGTTCTCTTATTTTTGATCTTCAAATTGTGTTTTTCTGTGTTGTCGTGTGAAATACTGTGACAATAATGGCGTGTGAAAAACGTAACACTAGGCTCCAAAGTAAACTGAGAAATAATAGTGACGACGAGCATAGCTTGCCAGCACCACTGTGTAAGGAATTAACAGACGTTCAGAGTAGTAATTTGGTAACTGTGCATAGGGAAATGGAGCGGGCTGCAAACAATGGCGTAGACAGTGAAACAGGTAGTGGACTGGGAAGCATTATCGATCGATCACTCGGCAACAGCTCGCCTCAGGAATCCGAAATGACAGGACACAATTTCGCAAATACTGTAGATTCAGGTTTTGGGTCATCACCGTTTTCTCAAATAAGTCAAGACACATTTTCTGCTTGTCAAAATGTGAATGTTGCCGGTGCAAATGCACTGCCAAAAAGCGTAGAGAAACAGATTCCAGACACTAATACATTATTATTGCCATTAATGCAACAAATGGAACAAAATCAGAGACAAATGGGACAAAATCTTAAAAAGTAAGACACAGTGGAACAAAATCTTAAAAAGTTAGACACAATGGAACAAAATCTGAGACAAACACAGCAAAAGCTTCAAAAGTTAGACACAATGGAACAACACCAGAGACAAACACAGCAACAGTTAGACGCAATGGAACAAAATCTTCACACCACGCTTGAACAAACACGTGAAAATTTAACTGCTGAGTTCCATAACATCGAATCGAAATGTCAAAAAATCTGTAATGACGTAAAAACACAAATTTGTGAGCATTTCCAACCTATTTTTTCGTGTCATGAAAATGCATTACAGAATCATGAAGCAGCCATAAAAGAACTGCAAACTATTGTTCATGAAAATCACAACACCTTGCAAGCTAAAATTGACTCAGTTGCATCTACCGATTCGGTTACGCAACTTGCAAAATCTCAAGAAAACTTAAAGGACACAGTAGATACGATTTCAACACAAATGGACACTCTGAAACTTGGTTCAGAAAAACACACTGAGGAAATAAGTACACTATCGGAGAAAGTAGCCGAACTTTCGGATCAGGTCACTAATCTATCTACGAAGGTAGATGATAATCTGAATGACACAGAAGAGTGCAAACAAATTAGGAAATTCAAACAAAATCAGAATCAGATTAATACGCAACACCAAAGAGAAATCCGGGAAGTACAAGATCAGCTGACACAGTTAATACAAGAATTACGTATTTCAGAGGATACTCGCGCCCCAATACGGGAAGAGGGACACAGAAATACGGAACAGCCACAAAATAATAACACAGGGCATTTCGGAAGTTATGAAAGAAATTGGCAATGTGCACCGAATTTTGAGATGGAACGGCCGACACGACCTAACAATGACCGATATGCGACTCGCCGACATGATGATTTTGACTATAAGCTGTTCATTACTACATGTAAATTCAAAACATTTAAGAATTCTGGCAACGACATTCATCCACAAGCATGGCTTCATCAATTCTCTCATTGTTTTCCTCCCAACTGGTCATTAGAGCACAGATTAGAATTTATGTGTGGCTACTTGGAGAATGAACCAGCTGTAAGAATGCGATTGGTAATTCACGATTGCCACAGTGAAGGAGAGTTTTACCATGCCTTCCTCTCAGCATATTGGTCTCAAGCCACACAAGACCGAGTAAAACATAGCATCATAATGATGAAACGTTTCGAACAATCTGAATTTTCCAGTCTTATGAAATATTTTGAAGACATGTTGCATAAGAATCAGTATCTTTCAAACCCATACAGCCCCTCAGAACTCATCCGCATTTGCTTAATCAAACTGCCTGAACATTTACGACATATTATTTTGGCAGGACGTTGCAAAGACGACATTAAAGCATTTCAGGGACTCTTACAAGAATTAGAAATTGACACTGACAATCGCGGAACGCGAAACCAGGAACACAACAATTACAGGTCACATCTGTCGCAATTCCGCGATGAAAGAAGTAATAACTTGACACGACAAGGCTATTCTCACAACACAAATCGTGACCAAAACAGACACCACCCGTATGACAACCGTTGGCAGAGTAGTAATAACTACAGGGAAAGATCACCTCTCCGTGGTAATGACTATCACAGAGACAATAAGAGAAACAGACAATATGGGAACCAAAACTATTATAATCAAGGGAGGCAGAATAACTGCAGACGCAACAGTTCGGCGCACAGTTACGATTCAGGGAGAAATTCTCCACCACGTGACGGACAAGGAAGAAACTACGGAATCTACCGACATGACTCAGACGATATATTCGTAACGACAGACCTGAATTGCATCAGAACTGGCGGGATTTAAACAGGGCAGGGCCTTCTCGTCAGAGTGAATTTGTAGAAGTTAGGTCTCCTAATCCCAATAACGGCGCGCGCCAACAAAGAGACAGATAATGACTCGCACAGCAGGCAGCCGCGTGCGCCCGCTGGCTCCGAGAAAAATAAAATAAGACGCTAGCCTTGAGAAAAATTTTAGCATTCTTTACCGATGTATACAACATGATAATTGCTTTGAAGTTGAAACTCTGTGCACTAGGAAGAGTAAAGGTTTACACCACATTTCACATGTAAAACCGTTTATTGAAAGATAATCTGCTTTTTAACTTTGTCATTGCCATAAAACTTTTCACTTTACATTACTACTATGCTTGTCAGACTTAGAATCTGTTAACATGCAACAATGTTTGAAGTTAAATATCCAGTCAGAACCAAGAGAACTTATTTAAACAGAAATTACGAATTCATTGTTATTGTGAACAGACGACACAGTGTTATTGTGTGTGTACATTCTTGCTTGTTAGTTGCACGATTATGGAACGACTATAAGGCTTACATACTTAGAACATTTACCAGTACTGCTAATGAGATTTTAATGCAACATTTTGATTTACTTGAAAATATATTCTGGATTTAAGGTACTTTCTGTGAGATACAAGACGGCAAAGTGGTTAGTTTATGTGACAGCTACACGATTTTATCACGACGCTACTAATGAGTGACAATTTACAATGTTGCTTTTGCAGTGTTTCTGTTTTATATCTGCACAGTTTTCTGTTTTATTCTGGAAAGTAAAATAGGTTTTAGTAGTAACTTTTGTGGTATAGCTACAAGGAGACAGCCTTTTCCATAGCACAACAATACGTTACAGCACAGTACTCTCATCATCACAACAATAAGCGTAATAACTAAGATATCTCTACGCAAAGCATTTCACTTTTGTTTATTATGAGGTAAGTACATTGACTTCTGCAGAACTTAGCTTTTGGAGGACGATAGCTACGACACTTCCACACAGATTATGTTGCAACAAGACGCACATTTAGCGCTACAGTACACGTATTTGAGTGATTAATTTTGTACTTAAAACATTTATTTTTAAAGATTTTTGAATTACAAAGAAAGTTTTCCGTGATACATTTCGTTCCATTGCTGTAATCTGTAACACCTGAGGGTATAATTACATTAATCCTCAGGGGGTACACGCCTACTTTGTGTACCATGTGGCAACCACAAGGAACCCTAGCTAATATGGTATTTGCTTATACAACTTTACACATCGGTATCATATTTCTCTAACACACAAATTACACAGCTATCTGATCATGTAACTGAGAGATAAACTTTTTTTATTACATCAGTGACAGATGTTTATGCAATTACACAGTTGGATAACTTCACACTTATGAAATTATATTTTGTCTGTACTTTGTGAAATGCTCATATTTTTTCGGAACCATTGTGATACTATGAGAGCTTTGAATGATATATTTGGTAAGGGAGCATGATTTTAAAGTACGTTTGAGGCAGATGACACTATTGACTTGAGCAGAGAATTTTTTTAGGTTTTGAAATTATTGGAGGAAGCTACGACGATTTTGAGATTTGACTGAGGTGTTATGATGTTATTATTACGACGACGATGTGTACTATGCTGTTGAGATATGTGTATGATCAATAAGATGATGCTACCGTATATGAGGAATAAGAAGTATGTTGGAAACCAAGAATCGTGCTTTAAGAGTTATGAAATGTGCGTAAATGCGTGACTGTATCACAATGCTGACGAATATTTTATTTGGACACTTATATTTATAGGATTTTCTTTCTACAGATTTGCAACGCTAATTCTTGACCTGTGAAATTTTGTATATGAGACTGTCACAGTAGCGGAAACTGCTGTCGTAAATATTTCCGTAAGAAAGTTAAGTGACCACCTGCACGTAATGCGTCGTGGGCACGCAGCTGTGTCAGACGCCGGGAGAACAAGTCATTAGTGAGTGCCTCATCAGAAGCACAGGTAGAATAAAAGAAAGGGGAGGCCATTGTCCTCGCTATTGACATTTCCTTGTTGAAAGCATACTGTGGAGCTCGTAATTTATGATATTTACTAAAATGCCTAATGAAATGATTAGAAACATTTTACATCTATTGTCTTTGTAGTTAAGAGATTGCTCATTTTGTTTAATATCTGGTTTCCAGCTGTGTTGCAGCATTGGTTTTATAAAATAAACTTAAATGCATCTGCTAATGTGAACACTTTCTGTCAACAGATTTATTAAATAAGTATTTTCTGATCCACATTCTTCGAAAAAGGAGCTCTTGGAATGGAGAGAACAATAAGAAGGGACTAATAACAGTAACTGCATCTATAATTTTCTTTTCAAGTACTTGGTAATTTCTTTTGTAGAATAATTTGTGGTGCACCACTTTAATTACTTAGACATTAAGATGTGATTATACATTTCCCTTGTCTGCATTGTTGTCTTTAGTGTACTATTTTTTTCTGCTTGAGCTTTGTCATGTTTAGGAATAAGTTATTTCATTTTCTGTTGTTGGTTGCCAGGCATAGTGCTACTGAACTTTAATTTGTGTTACTCTGCTAAGCCAGATTTATTTTTCTTGTTTGCTGCGCATTGCCTCATATTAGTTGTAATGTTGAATTGCTTGGTAATTTAGATTTACTGTAGCTTGCTTTGCAAATTTCCATTTTTTTGGTCATTGCTGTTTGTGTTACTTATTTTGTGCTGCTGCATTGCCTCGTCCCTTAGTTTAGCATCTGAGCTCAGTAGATTTAAGTTAGCTTAAGAGGGGGTAGCCTCTGAGAGAATGAGTTGCGATGAATTGGAAGAAATGCATTGAGAATTTATACGAAAAAAAAGTACAGAAAACAGGTTTAGGTAGGATTTTCTTGGAAATAAATGTTGAGGTAAGAAATGTGTGAACATATAAATACATAAAGCATGCTTAGATAGAATTTTTTGGTGGAAACAAAGGATGAAATAAGAGGAAAGATATATGAAGTTTTGGGTTGGACTGCAGTACCAAATGTTACACTGAAAACGAACCCTGTCCTTTCCTATTGGTGTTATCCCACTATGTGTTTGTGTACCCTTGTGTATTTGTTTTCTTCCTGTCTCTGTGTAGTTTCACAGAAATTTTTTTTTTTTAATATTAAGCTACATTCACTATGATGAGGAATACTGTTATCCTCGAATATAATTGTCATTAATAATACGTTATTTACTTTGTAAAGATGTTAGACATTATTAATTCTGTTCTGTTTAATGCTCATGTGTGAAGTTGATGTTTCAAAAGTTATTGTGATCTTTTATGTATGTACTCATGTCATAATTCCACTGATGTATATGTTAGTTCGATTCTTTTGTAAAGCCTGTACTACAAATGTTATCTGTATTGTTATGTTCTTTAATGATGTATTTTGTACCTTTGTAATTGTATTCTCATGTTATAAAATTGTAATTGACACCAGTTCATCTTATTATTAACTTGTAAGTTACATTTCACTGCACACGTTTCTGTTGGTCATAGTATATGGACAATATGTGAGAAGTAGGGACTGTTAGTGTTCGCACGTGTGTTAATAATTCAGCAAGGGACTGGATAACAGCATTGCTGGTTCTAAGGACAATTAAAGAAAAACTTTGTGAGTGCACAAGTGGTGGTTTATGGACTTGCTATCTTCTCTGCAAGACTCTTCGATGGTGATTGTGCACCTGCACAGTCGCAATAGATGGCTGCTGGTCGTCTATACAAAGACTATAATAGGTCTGCATCTTTGATGGCCCACCAATACCGTAATCTCTACCAGGACTACAGTGGGTCTGCTCTGTGATGACCTACCTACCAATATTCTTCAAAACTTCGAATGACTCTGCTGTGGGTTTGCTCTGTTGTGAGCCATTACTTGTCTGCATGTCGAGAGTCAGCACTGTCTTTCCGTTGGAAGGACAACACTACTTCTTCAAGACTGCATGGAAATCCACTACTTCCGTGTGCATTTTCTTCTACTGCTCAGACTTTGAGAAAAACACTACTATTTTACCGTAATGAATGATCAGGACTATCTTTATGGACTGTGAGAAAATTTTAGCTTTTGACCAACATTGTATCAATAAGTGTGTGTATTTGATTTCTTTGTTATTGTAATTATAAAATTTTTTTTTCAAATCTGTATTGGCCACTGCCCAATCCAATTTGTAAAATTTTTTTGTGGGGAGCATGGGGGCTATGTAAGTAGGCTGTTTAGGTTTTTTTATTGGTAACGCCACCTCTGTATGAAAATCACTGACTGTGCTGTGTGCAGTCTGTGGCTGCTTTGCATTGTTGTAATACTCGCCATTGTAGTGTTGGGCAGCGGCAGCTGGATGTGAACAGCGCGTAGCGTTGCGCAGTTGGAGGTGAGCCGCCAGCAGTGGTGGATGTGGGGAGAGAGATGGCGGAGTTTTGAAATTTGTCATGAACTGCTATATTTATATATGATGATATCAAGGTAAATACATTGTTTGTTCTCTATTAATATCTTTCATTTGCTAATTATCCCTATCAGTAGTTAGTGCCTTCCATAGTTTGAATCTTTTATTTAGCTGGCAGTAGTGGCGCTCGCTGTATTGCAGTAGCTTGAGCAGCGAAGATTTTTGTGAGGTAAGTGATTTGTGAAAGGTATAGTTTAATGTTGGTCAGGGCCATTCTTTTGTAGGGATTACTGAAAGTCAGATTGCGTTGCGCTAACAAAATATTGTGTGTCAGTTTAAGCACAGTCATGTATAATTGTTCAAAAGAGCAAATTACATCTTATGACATACCAGCAAATTAGTCTCGGTGTAACTTCTCATTCCACATGCTATTAAATGCCGTTCAAAAAAATTCATCCATCCCTTCTGAAAAACTGTAGTTACTTTCATATCTCGGTAGATAAACAGAGTTTGAATATTTATCATGCGACGAAATACATGACTTGTTACAAGTTATCGTTTGCAAAAAAAAAAAAAAAAAAAAAAAAAAACCGTTTCGATTTCTTGAACCATTTACGAAATTTGCAGTTGATACAACCACATGGTTTACGACGAGCAGCACGAAGTATCGGTCGCGTCGCGCGGCAGCCCTAGTGGGAACCGGCCTTGACGCGTCGGCTGGCTGTGCAGTCGCCATCACACGCCTCCTCCGTCACCGAAGACGAAGTCCTCGCTGGCCGGCGGTGTGACAGCTGGTGCCGGCGTTGCTGCTGATGTAAGCTGCACTCTGCGTGGCCTGAACGATGACAATGACTCTTCATAGTCCGACCCAGCGTGACGCGGCCTGGCCGTGGAGAACGATTACTACACACACAGGCGAATACACGTCTCTTATTATCACAGTAACATCTCAACGCATCGCACAGACTCACATCAGTATTGATGACATTACACGCACTTGCTAACCGAGCGCGAACATTAGTGGAATACGTATCTCACAACAAATACGTAATTCGAACACAGTCAACATTAACCCACTACCGACATGGCGAGCACCTTTTCCCGTGCTCCTTCCCCACTTGTACAGTCTGACTGGTTTCATGCGGCCTGCCACGAATTCATCTCCTATAGTAACTCCATCTTCTCAGAGTAGTACATGCAACCAGTGTTCTCAGTCTCAATTATTTCTTGTGCAATCTCTGCCTTCCCGTATCGTTTTCACCCTCTACAGCTGTCTCTAGTGTTTCTATAGTTTTCTGTACGTTCCTTTTCTCGCCGATTCCTTACCTTATCAGCCCACCTAATTTTCAACATTCTTCTGTAGCACCACATCTCAAATTCTTAGACTCCCTTCCGTTCCTTTATTTCCACAGTCCATTGTTAAACACTATACCATGCTGCGCTCCAAATACAGATCCTCAGAAACTTCCTACTCAAATTAAAGCCTACATTTGATACCAGCGGGCTTCTCCTGGCCAGCAATATCCTCCTTGCCTGTGTTATTCTGCTTTCATGTTCTTATTCCTTCGTCCGTCATCGGTTTTTTTGCTTCCAAGCTAGAAGACTTTTTAACTACATCAACTTCGTTATTACCAGTTTTCATGATCAGTTTTCGCTGTTCTCATCTCTGCTACTTTCCAGTACATTTGTCTTTTCTATTTTGTTCTCAATCCATATTCTGCACTCATTAGACTGTTCGCCGGCCGCGGTGGTCTCGCGGTTCTAGGCGCGCAGTCCGGAACCGTGCGACTGCTACGGTCGCAGGTTCGAATCCTGCCTCGGGCATGGATGTGTGTGATGTCCTTAGGTTAGTTAGGATTAAGTAGTTCTAAGTTCTAGGGGACTGATGACCACAGCTGTTAAGTCCCATAGTGCTCAGAGCCATTTTTCATTAGACTGTTCATTCATTTCAACGGGTTCTGTGATTCTTATCTGCCTTTATTCAGGATAGTAATACCATCTGCGAATATTATCATTGATGTCCTTTCAAAATGAATTTTAATCCCACTCCTGAATCTTTCTTTAGTTCTGCCATCGCTTCTTTGATGTATAAATTCAACAGTTGGGACGAAAGGCTACATCCGTATCTGAAACACTGTTTCATCCACGCACTTCTTTCTTGGTCTTCCAGCCTTATTGTTCCCTCTTATATTTTGCGCACATATTACCCATCTTTTCGTATAGATTTATGAAACGTCCCCTTTGAACAATTATACAAGACTGTGCTTAAACTGACACACAATATTTTGTTAGCGCAACGCAATCTGACTTTCAGTAATCCCTACAAAAGAATGGCCCTGACTAACATTAAACTATACCTTTCACAAATCACTTACCTCACAAAAATCTTCGCTGCTCAAGCTACTGCAATACAGCGAGCGCCACTACTGCCAGCTAAATGAAAGATTCAAACTACTGAAGGCACTAACTACTGATAGGGATAGTTAGCAAAATGAAAGATATTAATAGAGAACAAACAATGTATTTACCTTGATATCATCATATACAAATATAGCAGTTCATGACAAATTTCAAAACTCCGCCATCTCTCTCCCCACATCCATCACTGCTGGCGGCTCACCTCCAACTGCGCAACGCTACGCGCTGTTCACATCCAGCTGCCTAACACTACAATGGCGAGTATTACAACAATGCAAAGCAGCCACAGACTGCACACAGCACAGCCAGTGATTTTCATATTGAGCGCTACGTAACGTTGCCAATAAGAAAACATAAACAGCCTACTTACATAGAGAAAACATAAACAGCCTACTTACATAGAGAAAACATAAACAGCCTACTTACAGCTTACTCCAATTTTTCTCAGAATTTCTAATATCTTGCACCATTTTATATTGTCGAGTTCTTCCTTTGAGCGTATCTTGGGTTTACTTCAGCCTTGCTTCCGATATGAAGTGCAACGTCAGAACTGCCTCCCTGATGCCTTAACGTTTTCCAAACTGTTCGTCATCCAACAGATTCTTAATTTTCTGTACACTGTGCCAACTGATGGAGTTTTCGCATCTGGAACAATTGAAATGGCTCCGTCAGTGCCATGGATAAACATGCAAGCATGCCCAAAGGAACTTTGCACCGTAATTAAGAACAACACAAGCACCGCAGTATCGTAATTATCAGCCGACACTGGGTAAGCGACATTCAAGTAAACTGTCTTATCTGTACGGGAATATACGTACGTAATGGATGTAAGAGTGCAGCTGGTAGTTGAGGACATATGGAAGTTTCGTCTGGCCGTAGAGTCGTGCACAGATAACGAAATGGCAAGGCGACCGTTCGTATAAGCGGGAAATCCGGGTTCGAATCCCAGCCCGGCAGAGATTTTCATTGCCGTCATTCTATTCGCAATTACAAATACATTTAACGTATCCTGATGTAGGGTTTCCGTGTTTTCGTTAAATTACTTCCAACCAATACCGGGATGAATCTTACTATAAGACCACGGTCGACTGTATGACACATAAAACTTCCTGCCAGATTCAAACTACAGAGCATTTGCCCGCGAAAGGCAAAGGTCCCGAGTTCGAGTCTTGGTCCGGCACACAGTTATAATCTGCCGCTGCAGAATGAAAATTTCATTCTGGACACATCCTCCAGGCTGTGGCTAATCCATGTCTCCGTAATATCATTTCTTCCAGGAGTGCTAGTTCTGCAAAGTTCGCAAGTGAGCTTCTGTGAAGTTTGGAAGGTAGGAGGCGAGATACTGGCAGAAGTAAAGCTGTGAGGAGGCGTAGTCAATGGTGCTTGCGTAGGTCAGCAGGCAGACCACTTGCCTGGGAAAGTAAAGGTTCAGAGTTCGAGTCTCGCTCCAACACATAATTTTAGTGTTCCAGAAAGTTTCATATTAGCCTACATTCCGCTGCAGAGTGAAAAATTTCATTCTGGATACATGTCTCATCCTTGTCAAAGCAGGCCTGTAGCTATGTAAATGTTTGTGTATATGACATGTCCTATATCCTTGTAAAACTGCTATCTGTTTCAGTTAAACTACTCTTACATGTTCCTCGCAATTTCGAAAGTCTTTCACACCACTACATCGCCGGCCTTGGTGGCCGAGCGGTTCTAGGCGCTACAGTCTGGAACCGCGCGACCGCTACGATCGCAGGTTCGAATCCTGCCTTGGGCATGGATGTGTGTGATGTCCTTAGGTTAATTAGGTTTAAGTAGTTCTAAGTTCTAGGGAACTGATGACCTCAGCTGTTAAGTCCCATAGTGCTCAGAGCCGTTTGAACCACTACACACCGCTTCTTCGAGACCCCTAGTTTACTGCCATGCCTATAGCATCAGCCTGTCATCCACAGAGTTACATCTCCACACATTTGGCGTCCTTTCGATCCACCTCCCCTCTCCAGGCCATGAAATCGTTCAGTCAACATAAACCACCAAACATACGGAGCTACGTAGCTAATTTTCGTTGGGCAGGAGTTAAAATTTGGTTACTGTATATTTAGCCTTTCACATCGTATGCCCATAATAACTCGCACGTTTTACGGTTATAATAGCGCTACTAATTTTCGCTGTTGTTACGTTTACTATCAATGTATGTACTTCTATACTTCGATTCATCTTGACTGAGGCAAGCACCTATAATTTCTAAATCGATCACGTGAACTAAATATCATCAATAAGACGACTGAATGTATTATTCAATAACGGTATATCAACGAAATATAGATGAGGCTTCCATCCATGAAGACGAATCACGCAAAAATAAGTATACGGTCTTGTTTCTGGTGGTTCGTTGCACATTTTCAACTTTTGGTGCGTTACTTGTTATTTTTAATAAACACGTTTCTGTTATCCTCTGCCCTACAACTTTCCCTCATACGGATTGTTCCAGAGTGAAGTAAACCTCATTATTTTCCAGTACGACTTTTCCATTGGTTTCTGAAGTTCCCTCTACCGAATTCCCTACTACATAGTGCCTATTTTACCAAGCTGCCAAAGTTGTATTACTCGTTGATACGATGCCAGACGTATAGTTTGAAGAATTTGTTGCTGAAATCTATATTAATTTCTCATGTGACTTATATCTTTGCTGAATAAATCTTTCACCGTTTACATCAATCTTTTTCTGGTGTCTTCTATTTTAACCACCTTATGTACCCTGGCATGACATTTGACAGCGTACTATCTTGTTTTCTGAAGTTCAGAAGTTTAACATGTAGCTACTGCCCTGGAATTTTGTGACAAAAATTTTTCTCATAACTGGCGCTTGGATGCAAGACGTTGTCTTCGAGGAGGAATACAACTGTTCATTACTATTGATCTCATAGATCAGGCTCTACCAGTACCTCTCTTCTACTTCCCAATTTATGTGGTAGTTCCCCTCCGTACATTGCTTGACCGGCATCTTTGGGAGATAGCGAATACTGATGAATGGGCTAGCCACAATAGCTTACGGTATATACCGAGTATCAAACTTTCACTCCACAGTATTCTTTTCAGTGTTATTTATTCCATGGCAGATTTAAAGGATCTGACCGTCAGCCCCTATACAGCGCTATGTTTTAATTTTTCGGTAAATTTTATGATAAAGATATTTAGTCGTAGATTGAAAGAATCAATTTGACACTTACTATCAGCCTCATGACGTCATCTTGGCGTTCACCGGTTCTGTTTGAGGGGCCCGTAGAAAAACAAAATGGGATATGAACTACTGCGATTTTCAAAAATTTAAACGAACCGCACATTTTCTCTTGCCACAGACATGAATATCTTCATTATCTTATCTGAAACAATACTTACAGTATCGGGTAGGGAAAGTAACTGTGTTTACAAAAAATATCTGCTATCCTTTTTGTCTATGTCTGCTACTTCCAAGCTAGTGACACAAACGCAATTGGTGAAAGCATGTATGAAGAGACAAGACCCTAAATTGCACTTCAAAACAAAGCCGCCATGCCTGCTTCTGTAACATAATTACTATGTGTTTCTGGAGAAAGGAGACAAACTGGTAAACAGTAAAACAGGCGCTATATAGTATAGAACGAGACTGTGAAATTATTATCGATGAGATGGAGGACGTTACATCGTCACAGTAGCGTTCGAATGGATCTGTCAAATTATGTGGCGCAGCAGTTGAAGTACAGAACTTTCATTTGGACAATGGTTTTATAATTCACTCTAGAAAAGTTGATGTCCAAAGAATGTCGAAGCTAGAATGTCGAGGGTAGAATGTCGAGGGTATGGCCTCTGCACAGCCTCTGTCGTTAAATTACCTTCTTTTCCCTTCTTCCAAGTGAATTTCCGAAGTTCTTATGAGCACATAAGTAGTTTCTCACAATCCTAGTCACCTACTATGAAATCTAGTACTACTCTTTTTCCGAATTACGTTATCCGAACTCAGGACTATTTTTCGCATCGCTCATTTAACTAAATTGCTCTTTATTTCCGAAGCGACGGAATTTTAATATACAAAGTTGAAATTAGCTGTGAACACTTTCAGGAAACCTTCCGTTGCAAATGAAACTTTGCCTTAAAAAGTTGGAGAAGCTAGATACAGCAGCACTAAAAATTTGGAGTATTTCATGACAGAGGAACGGCTTCTCGCTTGAAACATACGCGCCTTATCAGACATTCGTTTCACCTGCTCAGTCGGTACAATGGGATTACTATTATAATGTACACTGGTTCTCGAGCGAGGTGGCGCAGTGGTTAGCTCACTGGACTCGCATTCGGGAGGACGCCGGTTCAATCCCGTCTCCAGCCATCCTGATTTAGGTTTTCCGTGATTTCCCTAAATCGTTTCAGGCAAATGCCGGAATGGTTCCTTTGAAAGGGCACGGCCGATTTCCTTCCCAATTCTTCCCCAACCCGAGCTTCCGCTCCGTCTCTAATGACCTCGTTGTCGATGGGACGTTAAACACTAACCACCACCACCACCACCACCAGCCACTAATTTTCACGACTGAAATGTTAATTCCTAGTTCTCACTTTCCTGGTTGGGTGTTACGTATCAGATTTTCTGCTACTAGCAATAGTTCAGTTCGTGCTCAGTCTAGAAAGTAGCTTTATTTGCAGCTTCACTTGGACTTGAATCAAAATGTCATTTTCTGACACGTGAAAGAAATACAAGGTAATGTTATTTGTCGAATAGGGTTACACGTAAATGAAAACTAATTATAATCCAAAAGAAATTTAAAAGCGTCTTTGGCCCGTGGTTAAAAGTACGAGGCTGAGAAGTGGAACCAATAATCAGTGTGAAAGCAGAGTCGTGAATTTACTTGTTGGTAGGTACCACAAGGGGAGGTGAACGGGGAGAACTCCACAAATACGTGATACGGCAAACCTTTAGGTAGGCTACACACCACAGTCAGTAGAAGACACCAACGCAAAGGAATGTTTATGTGGTACCAAGTTTTGTTCAGCGATTCACGTGAGGAACGTGTTTGTGACCTGCTTCTCTTTCTTAACAACTATCTTTTTACAGCATCTACGCCGGTGGCGCTACTCTCATTTTTCTCCAACGTCGCGACATAAACAGAACTAACCAAAAGTAGTACACCCTGATACTCACCTCAGATTATGTGGCGTCAGTCGACTTTTACGATTTCCCTTTTACCCCAAGTTACTCTCTTCATCCACATAGAATATATATGGTCTTCTGAAAGCGAATGAATCTTTTTGAAACACCCTGTACTACGGGATTCTCTTTGCCTCTCTTCCTCTCACGATCCCCATGCGAGCTGTGCGACTGAGATAGCAAAAATGTCACACAGTGTGCTTCGAAGGATGATTTTCGTAAGCTGATTAAAAAATAAGTGATTCAAATGGCTCTGAGCACTACGGGACTTAACATCTAAGGTCATCAGTCCTCTAGAACTTAGAACTACTTAAACCTAACTAACCTAAGGACATCACATACATCCACGCCCGAGGCAGGATTCGAACCTGCGACGGTAGCGATCACGCAGTTCCAGACTGAAGCACCTAGAACCGCTCGGCCACAGCAGCCGGCAGAAGATTGAAAGCTGACCCTCTGTATGATCGGTAATTTTCTCTATGTCTTCTATGACGTATCTGATCCCAGGACAGCGGCCGTACGTCTGCAACTATATCTCAAATTTGATATTAGTTATTACGTTTGATGGATAAGGATTCCTAATGGTCATATAGTACTCTACTGCTGATCTACCCGGAAGCTTGTTTCCCATTTCCTTTAAGTTTTTCAGCGAGCTTCCTTACTATATATTTTATTCGATCGTGCAATTTGAGATATCTTCTTACTACTCTTAGTATATCATCTTGAAACTGTTGAAGTCCACTGATGGACAAAGGCAATCTCTAAATTTTTTAAAGCCTTACGTTCTTCAGCAGTGAGCATACACGTTACTGTTGCTTGTTTTCTAGTGCCATCTTTCCACTTTATAGTAGCTTGTCGTCTAGGACCTTTTACTCGTTTTTCGATTTTGCCAGCTCATTTCTTCAATCGTCCAGTAGTTCAGTGTTAATTTATTGTTAATTTTACGGCTGTACTTATTAGTGGTAAATTACTTTAGTCAATCTAATTGATTTTATGGCCTGCTTTCAAACTTGATAAAGCTCTTCCATTTGTTCGGCTGCAAGTGATACACAGTTCTTCCATTTGTATAGCTGCACTAGAGACCCTGCGTCATACGAAAAAGTAAGACGAGTCAGTCCTCTTCATTTTTTCTTTTCCCGGTTTAAGAAAAAACATACTGCAGGTGTAATACTAGTCCTAGATATTTAACCATTTAATTCACGACATTGCTGTCAAGCAACACCGACAGTACCGATTTCCAACAGCCATTATGCGAACAAAAAAAACCTTAACCCATTTCAGTAGAACGGAAAACGAGATCAAGTTGCAAATTTTTACTTTTTATTCATTCTAAGATTAGTTTTGGAGTCGAGACCCATTTTCAAATCATCAGAACCTAGTCGAAAAAAGCATTTCCGAAGATGTCAAAAATGTGCAATGAACATTTACAGTTCATACAGATAACTATGTTCTGACGATTTGAAAATTGGGTCTCGGCCCGAAATTAGTCATAGAATGAATAAAAAGCAAAAATTTGCAGAGTGGAGCGGTTTTCCGTTCTACTGATTAACCTAAGTTACTGACCCTAGGTTACTCCAGCATGCTGGAAGTTCGTCCCTTAATCCATTTTCCTCTCAGTTTTTCATCGACTACGGTTGGCAGCGCTCCCTTGTACGGTACTTTCCCACCAGATGGCAAATATTTGGCAGGCTGCTCGAAGTTGCTTTTTTTATTTTTTTTATTTTTTCACTCCGAATGAGGAAAAACTGTCACACAGGCTTTCACAAAACATGTCAAGGTAATTATCTTGGCTCCGTGGCTGGATTATGAGGAGTTCAGTGGAAAGTCATTTTTCTTCGGTTTACAGGGGCTATTTTCACAGCAGGTTTCCACCCTGTTGCATTTATACTTTACTTTATCTGCAGTTGATTTTGAAGGCTTTGTGTAGCTTCATCCTTACTTTCATTTCCATCGCTGTGTCTAAGGGCCTTAGTATTGAAACGGATTGTAAATCAAATCACGATCTTGTATAATTTTTAAATCTGTACTATAACTCGGTACACTCTCCAGACTTCCGCCTGCAACAACCGTCTAATAGAAGTTCAGTACATTTTCTTATTCCATTTTTAAATGACCACATTCACTTTTTGTATGCTGCAGTGATTTTCTGAAATAAAAATAATCACACTGGAAAGTTCAGGATTTTCCAAACGCACAACATCGCCTTGTACCTAGGAACAAATAATCGATTGAAATTTAAAATTGTTACCGTCTAGAAAACCATGTCAATATCATATTTCCTGGTCTATCTGTTACATTACTGCTCTACTACACAACAATAATCAGTAAGGGAAAACAAATGAAGCAGAAGTATTATGGAAAAACAGTTATAAGTACATTTTGAGATACTAGTAACTGAAAACGAACACAATTTCCATTTTCACGACAGGTAAAATCGTTCAGACATGAACAAAGCTAAGTACCACACATTACGTGTCAAAAGATATTTTTCAGTTTGAAGATACAACATGGTGCACAACCGACGAAGTATGGCTAAAATGTCCACATGTAGATAGCTTCATAAGGTTGTGTATCTGAAGAATGCTAAATATTACACATTTTTAAATGTGTAGAAGGCAAAATATTTGCAGATGATGTGCAAAACACCACCTCGTTTCTAACATCATAATGTTCGAATATAGTATCAGTACTGTGTTACTTGACACAGTCCTGCCGATTAAATATCTGGTCGTAACGTTGCAAAGCAGTACGAAACGGAATGAGCATGTAAGGACAGTATAAGGGAAGGCCAATGGTTGACTTCGGTTTATTGGGATAATTTTAGGAAAATGTGGTTCATCTATAAGGAGAAGGCATAAAGGACACTTGGGGACCCACTGTGGAATACTGTTATAGTGTTTGGTACCCGCACGGATCGGATTAAAGGAAGATATCGAAACACGTTAGAGGAGGGCTGCTAGATTAATCACCGGCTGGCTCGAACAACACGCACCCCGTGGAGATGCTTCGGGAGGCGTCGTTCTTTTCGACGAGAACTATTGAGAAAATGTAGAGAGCAAGCATCTGGCGCTGACTGCAGAGCAATCTACTGCTATCAACGTACTACCATGCTCAAAAGTATCCGGACGATCTGAGCTGCGTTTCACTGATTGACACGCAACTCACATAACGTAACTGTCTTCAGGTCGTCTGCTCTTTTTACGCTACAGTCGTTTGACTAAACAAAATGGTTACTACAATAGGCCAAAAGAGTTAACTACAATGTATGGCTATCATTCCAGATGCAAATTAATATCACGACAATGCAAATATCGAAAAACACGTAATTAGACGTGACACAACCATTACGCTTGTAAACACGTATTTATTACAGTAAATGGCATTGCAAAGCAAGTTTATACTTTTTATACTGGACTGCGATCTGGCACTACAAACCAATAACTATTTTTCTTGTTAACTACGTACGAAAGATAGTAACTACTGTTTCAGTCGGAAATAACGAAGTAGGCGCAGGTTTAAACCTGGCCTTCACCTCTCAATGATGTGAAAATTCCACGTAAAACGGCAGATTCACCTTTTATGAACAACATCGTCTTTCATTTTCAAACAATACAGATAGTTATTTGTTTCACCAGTACCTGCAATATATTGCTCATGTAGCAGGAATTTGTAGCAAGAGATCATCCTTTATTTCAAGAAGAAGTCATTTACTTGCTTTATTGAAGATAATTCTGTTATGGAAAGATTAATAATAATGGCGACGAAGCCATTACCGACAAACGCGATCACGGCGAGCACCAGGAAGACCACAAATGGAACAGAGAGGCATGTAAAAAAAAAAAAAAAAAAAAAACAGGAAAAAAGTGATGAAAAAACAACAAAGTGGCGCCCAATAGAAGGACTTGTACAAGGGCATTGAAACAGACGAAATTATCATTGTTATTATTATTATTATGATTATAAACATAATGTCTCATGAAATTGATATTGTTATGGTTATTATTACTGTTATTACATATAAGTATAATTAAGTTTGAACTGAATTCTCAGAATACGACTTCTACTGGCAGTAGTCTAGCTTTTTAGGCAAACTTTGCCCAGCGGGATTACATACATTAATACTCTTCACATAATATGCTGCATGATAAAAGGTCACTACGTCCTTACCTACATATTTATATGAGACGAAATGCGAGTTAAAAATGAAAAGAGGACAATCTGCTCGTTAGCTGGCCTTCGCGTTTACAGTGCGCCATATTTACAAGTCGACCATAAATATCGTATATACATCAGCACACAATCAGAAGTGGAAAGCCGCAGTTTCAGAAGAAAATTCCACATCCTACTGTATAGCCTGTTCGTGCAGTTGGCTGCCTCGTGACTTTAATTTAGTGATTAAAAAATCAAATCAAAAACATGCATTATGTGGACAGCTAGTGAATACTGATGTAAGCTAACACGGAAATGAGTGTATCTAGCTGGTTGTAGTTAACCTCCATAAACCGTGGAGCAGCCTTCTTTGAGGCACAATCACAAAATGTCCTGTGTTTAGCTTCGTGGTCTGTTGAAATGATTTTATCTACGTGTGTGTAAGATCCTGGTTCGGTTCACGCATCAGATAACCATTTTTAACAAGTACAAACAGATCCTTTTCACCTCCGGTACTGGAAGTTGAACTATGTAGGTTATGTACCGTGGTCTCAGATCCACATTTAATATGACATCCCCACATTTAATATGACAAGAGTCGGGTTGGAGTGGGGCACAGCAGAGGAGGTAGTTGTGCTAGGTAGATACTATGATACGAATTTTCTTTCTCACACGATTTCTTTTTGTTAATAAGCGAATCGTCATGTAAGCCCAACAGGCACTCGTTTCTTATTGTATTTGAATTTGAGATATTGAAAATATTGATGCTGGACTGGGTTTCGAACTCAGATATCTCCTTTCGTTGGGTTTGATGCCTTCGAGACGATGCAGTTCCATCGTCTCGATGTTTCTCTAAGATTCCGAACTCCCCACGATCTCCATGAAGTGCATAACTCGATTCGAATCCCGATCTGGTACAAAAGTTTCCATCGTGTCATTTCAAATTTTAGCAAGCTCACACAAAACAACAGGCAAAGAATGGTTATGATTTGTGACACATCTCCGCGCGTTTCCAACAATATAACGTTTCATACCGCTTTCGACTCATTGTTAGGCACAGCACATTAAATCATGTTATTTCCAGTTCAGAGATGTGCACATATCGCTACTGTTAAAATAAACCGATTTTTAACGTCTACTCGAGACTATAAGTCAACGACGAGATGTTTCCGAATACAGGTAGGAGATAACTCTTCGAGTCGTATTTTCTGTTTCTATCAGTTCGCTGTTGGTTAAAAATTACAATTTCTAGTATTTGACTGCACTTAGTTAACAATCCTATTGTGTCCTGGATTCGAATCACCGTCCAGCAAAAGATTACTGCCTTGTCAGTTCAGGTTTAAATTTGTGAAAACTTCGTTACTTGTGATCGAAACAATATTTAAGATCGTTCGTATTTAGTTAACAGGGAAAATAATTACTGGACCGGACTGGCGTGTTCTAATCAAGTGAAAAATGTTCGTAATGTAATTTCGGGTTGAAACTTGTCTTTTGAAATGTCACTTACTGTCATAATTTGTGTTTACTAGCGTAATGGTTGTGGAATCTCTAAAATAATGTGTTTGTGATATTTACATGATCGTGCTATTAATTTGCACCATGCCGCGCGGGATTAGCCGAACGGTCTATGGCGCTGCAGTCATAGACTGTGCAGCTGGTCCCGGCGGAGGTTCGAGTCCTCCCTCGGGCATGTGTGTGTGTGTTTGTCCTTAGGATAATTTAGGTTAAGTAGTGTGTAAGCTTACGGACTGATGACTTTAGCAGTTAAGTCCCATAAGAGTTCACACACATTTGAACATTTTTGAATTTGCATAACGGTTGAGAAATATACAGAGCATTTATTTCTTGTGGCCTCTTGAAGTAACCAGATAGTATAGTCAAACGACTGTACCGAAAAGAGTGCCGATGCTTGTGCTAGACAGTTACGTTATGTCTGTTACTTAGAAATCAGGCGAAACGCAATTTAGGTCATTCGGATATTTTTGAGCGTGATAGCATATTTCGCGTAAGAACCATGAAGATAAGATTAGACAGATTAAGGCTCGTACAGAGGCATACAGACAGTCGTTCTTCTCTCCTCCTGTTTACGAGTGGAAAAGAAAAGGAGATCACTAGTAATGGTACAGGTACCCTCCGCCACGCACCTTACGGCAGCTTGCGGAATATGTGTAAATATGTAAATTTAGATGTAGAATATCTAGAAGAACTGTAGAAAATGGTGGAAACAGCATATGGCAGTCCCTAGTGCCCATTCCTTCGTGTGATTCTTAGTCACTAGACTGATGTAACAAGTACATCGTGTGTTCCTTGGTACACTGTCCTGCAGGTACAATACTCTCCACTAACAACAAAACAGTTGACTCAGTTATACATTAAGGTGGTATTATAGGCCCTGTATTTCGGAAAAGGTAAATATAAGTTTATATAAATACGAGGACTATCCGGAAAATAAGGCCTATCGGTCGCGAAGTGGGAACCACAGTGAAAATAAAAATTGTTTTCTTTGCAGTAGTTTGCTGCACCATCCAGCTACTACTCTACACAGTCTCCGCTACGAATTAGACATCTTGTCACAGCGCTGTACCAAGTTTCAAATACCCTCGTCGTAGAAGGCACCCTCCTGTGCCTTCCGACAGTTTTCTAAGAAAGACTGCAGCTCGCTGTCTCTGCCAAAATGTTATTTTCATAGCCAGCAGTTCATTCGAGGAGAGACGAAAATCAGAGGAAGCCGAGTCAGAGGTCTTTGATGTGTGTACAAACACTTCCCATCGGAACCGGTGCAGGAGCATCCTCATTGCCCCTACGTTGGCAAGAAGTTAGAAATGCATGACAGGTACGTGAGGATGCATGGAATCAGGCGAAACCTCACGGCAGGCACCCATACTTGGCGGGAGACACTATTCTCTAGGCATCTTTATGTGCTCAGTGTGCGCTCAGATCTGAGAAGAGCGACTTGACGCAGTCTATAGGCATACTAGAGACACTTCCAGACATCTTTGCGGAGCTTCATGGGACTTTCATTGTGGTTCCCATTTTGCGACCGGTCGTTGTGTACTTTCCGAAGAGCCCCCTTGTTTCATTATATTCAGGACGAGAGTAAAAGCAGGGCGAATTGAAGGCTTAAGCGATTCCATCAAGGTAAAGAATATGGGAACTCCAGTTCTCCTGCATAGACAAACCATTGACAGAAACACCCTAACACCCAAACCTCCTCATGTCCGACACTCAGATCGGTATGAAACGCTGTACGTCGATAGAGCATCAACCAAATCTCCGATTTACTTCGTACTATGTGCTGTCGTCCAGCAGAACGGTCGTAAACGTTAATTACAGATAACACCAGAACTACAGGAGAAGCGTAACTGTGAGTAGCTAACATGTATTGCTTCTGTGGGGGAGTTGGTTGAGCGTTAGATGTATCGAGAGTCGTGGATTCATATTCCAATGATGACAACTTTTTTTACAGTATTGTGCGTGCATGGGTTATATGTACTATTAATCTACATCTACATCTACATCCATACTCCGCAAGCCATCTGATGGTGTGTGGCGGAGGGTACTTTGAGTACCTCTATCGGTTCTCCCTTCTATCCAAGTCTCGTATTGTTCGTGGAAAGAAAGATTGTCGGTATGCCTCTGTGTGGGCTCTAATCTCTCTGATTTTATCCTCATGGTGTCTTCGCGATATACACGTAGGAGGGAGCAATGTACTGCTTGACTCCTCGGTGAATGTATGTTCTCGAAACTCCAACAGAAGCCCGTACCGAGCTACTTAGCGTCTCTCTTGCAGAGTCTTCCATCATCTCCGTAACGCTTTCGCGGTTACTAAATGATCCTGTAACGAAGCGCTATGCTCTCCGTTGGATCTTCTATCTCTCTTCTATCAACCCTATCTGGTACGGATCCCACACCGGTGAGCAGTATTCAGGCAGTGGGCGAACAAGTGTACTGTAACCCACTTCCTTTGTTTTCGGATTGCATTTCCTTAGGATTCTTCCAATGAATCTCAATCTGGCATCTACTTTACCAATCATTAATTTTATATGGTCATTCCATTTTAAATCACTCCTAATGCCTACTTCCAGATAATTTATGAAATTAACTGCTTCCAGTTGCTGACTTGCTATATTGTAGCTAAATGATAAAGGATCTTTCTTTCTATGTATTCGCAGCACGTTACACATGTCTACAATGAGATTCAATTGCCATTCCCTGCACCATGCCTCAATACCCCCGCATGTGTGATGCAATTGTTTCTTTGTTCTACTGTTCCGACAGTTTATGTTCATTCTGTGAAACTACAAATGCACTAGCTGCTTCATCACGAGTGGTGTCTGTTCTGTCGCACATGCTCGACAGAACACGACACCTACCTGTATGAATGCACTCTATATGTCTGCTAGCCCTTTTACATGTGATGAAAATGTTCCTCCTATATAGCAGTTTCACGCGCAAACGGTTACATAAACGCGTGACGTTTGGCACGACTCACAGATGGCCGTTTCGTGTGCTCCTTACTTCTCGTGTAAGTTTTAAAACTGGTGTTTTGGTTGATACTTTATCTACACACAACGTTTGGTACCATTCTGAGTGTCTGACATCCGCCTGCAGCGAGACCTGTGGACTGTATCTGTTGCTCAGTCAGAGAGAAGTTTGCAGGCAGCGGAGACAACCCTTGCGCTAATTTTGGCGGCAGCTCGGCGTCTTGAATCTCGGGTGAGCTGGCAGCGCCGGCGGTCGCCGCGGCGGCTAATCGAATCATCGCGGCCGCTGGCGACGCCGACACCGACGCCGGGACGCCATTGGGGGGGAGCGGGGGAGGGGGCGCTCGCGAGTCGCGCCAACTTGAGGACCCCTCCCGGTCGTGGCGCGGCCGCCCCCGCAAACATATCTCTTACGGACGGGCGGGCGCTCGGCGCTTGGCGGCGTTCCGCCCGACTGACTGCTCCGCCGCCTCCAACCCCACCGCCCCCGCACCAACCGCGCTCGCAGCTCCCTGGCCCCCACGTCCGCCGTCCCGTGACGCCGGCGTGCTCGTCGTGGGCAAGATAGCGTGCCTCCCACCAGTAGCGCGGAGACAACATCAAAGTAAACTCTGAGCGAGGAATAAGGGTGTGGCACAGTGCGGGGCGTCTTTCCCGTCAAATGAGTATGCGCGCGGAGGAGATCTTCTTGTACAGTAAACTTGCAGCCGAGCTGACACTGCCGCAATTCATCATTTCACACACTCTGGGAACGAGCGCAGCACTCCCTCGAACTAAACATGATTTTCCTTTCTCTTACGTATTTTGTTGTTGTGGTCTTCAGTCCAGAGACTGGTTTGACGCAGCTCTCCATGCTACTCTAACCTGTGCAAGCTTCTTCATCTCCCAGTACTTACTGCAACCTACATCCTTCCGAATCTGTTTAGTGTATTCATCTCTTCGTCTCCCCCTACGATTCCTACCGTCCACGCTGCCCTCCAATACCAAATTGGTGATCCCTTGATGCCTCAGAATATGCCCTACCAACCGTTCCTTCTTCTCGTCGTGCCACAAATTCCTCTTCTCTCCAATTCCGTTCAATACCTCCTCATCAGTTATGTGATCTACCCATCTAATCTTCAGCATTCTTCTGTAGCACCACATTTCGAAAGCTTCTATTCTCTTCTTGCCCAAACTATTTATCGTCCGCGTTTCACTTCAATATACGGCTGCACTCCATACAAATACTTTCAGAAACGACTTCCTGAGACTTAAATCTATACTCGGTGTTAACAAATTTCTCTTCTTCAGAAACGCTTTCCTTGCCGTTGCCAGTCTACATTTTATATCGTCTCTACTTGGACCATCATCAGTTATTTTGCTCCCCAAATAGCAAAACTCATTTACTACTTTAAGCGTCTCATTTCCTAATCTAATTCCCGCAGCTTCACCCTATTTAATTCGACTACAATATCCTCGTTTTGCTTTTGTTGATGTTCATCTTATACCCTTCTTTAAAGAGACAGTCCATTCCGTTCAACTGCTCTTCCAGGTCCTTTGCTCTCTCTGACAGAATTACAATGTCATCGGCGAACCTCAAAGTTTTTATTTCTTCTCCATGGATTTTCATTCCTACTCCAAATTTTTCTTTTGTTTCCTTTACTGCTTGCTGAATATAGAGATTGAATAACATCGAGGATAGTCTAAATCACTTGGCGAAATATCTACTATAGATTAACGGCTCTTTCCTCGTGCTTGCTTTCTATTTTACACAGAGAAGTTACGGGATTCCTCCTATTATCGTGTCGGACTTACTTTTGCCTGGAGTAGTGCAGCAGCACGGCGTGGCATGGACACAAATGGTTGGAAGTCCCCTGCAGAAATGTACATCCACGCTGCCCCTATAGCCATCCACAATTGCGATAGTGTTGGCTGTGAAGGATTTTGTGCACGAACTGACCTGTTCGATGGTATTCATGACGGGAGATCTGGGTGACCAAATTGTTCGCGAAAAATTGTGGCCCAGTGACGCAGAGCGTTGTCACCTATAAGAATTCTCTCGTTGTTTGCGAACATTACGTCCATGAGTGTTTGCAAATGGTCTGCAACTAGTGGAGCATAAACATTTGCATTCAGTGATCGCTTCAGTTGGACCAGAGCATCCAGTCCAATCCATGCAAACACAACCCACACAACTACGAAGCCACCAAAAGCTTCCAGAGTGCATTGATGACAACTTGTGTTCATGGCTTCGTGGGATCTGCGCCACACTCTAGTCCTACCATCTGCTCTTACCAGCTGAAATAGGGATTCACCCGACCAGATCACGGTTTCGTAGTCGTCGAGTTTCCAACTCACACGGTGGAGAGCCCATAAGGGGAATGCAGGCGATGTCGTGCTATTAGCAGAGGCATTCGCGTCGGTCATCTGCTGCCATAGAACGCCACATTTCTCCACACTGTCAAAAATGGGTACGTTCGTCGACCGTCCCACATCGATTTCTGTGTTGCTTGTCTGCGTGTCTGCTAACACCGACAGCTCAACGCAAACGTCGATGCTCTCGGTCGTCAAGTGTATGCCAACGGCCACTGCGTTGTCCGTGGTAAGAGCTAATACCCGACATTTAGTATTCTAGACACACTCTTGACACTGTTGTTCTCGTAATACTGAATTCCCTATCGATTTCCGAAATGGAATGTACTACCATTCAGCGTTCAAAATTCCCGTCGTGCGGCCCTAATCAAGTCGGAACACTCTTCACAGGAATGACCTGAGTACAAGTGACAGCTCCGCTAATGCGCTGCCGTTTTATAGATCGTGTAAGCAATACTGACTCCATCAGCTTATGAGCATATCGGTATCACATGATTTTCGTCACCTCACTGTATATTACGAAAGAATGTCAGTAGATGAGTACTGCTTTATTAAGATATTGCTTGAATAAGTTCACAGTACGTTCCTGCTTCTGACTTTAAAGTCATTCCATGACTTATTTGTTTGTTGCTATTTTCTGGCATGCAACATATCATCTGCAAATTTCTGAGCGACTGTTATTAACAAATATCAATATGTGAAAAACAACATAAACGTTCGTGGTCGGCATTTAGATGCGCTGAAAACGTATGAACAGCTTTACTTTTGGTCTTCGCAGTAATTCAGATATTACGTCATCTATTGCTTGACGTGTGTCACGAGATGTACTGCGCAGTGCGAGAAAATATTGAAAGCAGTGACGGGAATCCTAACCACTCAGTGTGTGATTTGGAGTAATTATGCGTTTAGATGTGTGTGTGTGTGCGTGTGCATGTGTGAGCGTTGAGGATTATTTCCCTTTTGGTTCAAAAATGGTTCAAATGGTTCTGAGCGCTATGGGACTTAACATCTGAGGTCATCAGTCCCCTAGAACTTAGAACTACTTAAACGTATCTATCCTAGGGACATCACACACATCCATGCTCGAGGCAGGATTCGAACCTGCTACCGTAGCAGTCACGCGGTCCCGGACTAAGGTGCCAAGAACCGCTCGGCCCCAGCGGCCAGCCTTTCCCTTTTGGTCCTGCGTTAGTTGTCCTCCAGCGGTAAAGATTATCTTGCTGCAGAGTGTTGTGTGTTCATTTGTTACGTTTTTGCTTACCACTATAGCGTTTTGAAAGTAACAGTTTTCTAATTTATAGAATAAAAATCAGCTTCAGTTGACAGCAATTTTCTTCATTTATTCTACTACCTGTTTCGAAACTTAAAGCTTCGTCTACATGTAACAGCAAATAATTATATGAACATAAATGCGTGGCAACCCGTCCAGTGAGTTACTGGGGATTACACCAACGCCGAACATACGTATGGGAGCAGAGGACCAGCAACTACAGCGCCCGCCCGGACACCAAGACACGGAAGCTACGAAACCGGTTGTGGAACAAATAAAGAAAATTACTGGCAACTAAAGATGATTTTTATTCTATAAATTACGTTCTTCAGTTGCGGATGTTCATCTCATCAAATATTTTGTAATAATTTTCTTCTAGATGTTCAGATATGTGTGAATTCCTGAGGGACCAAACTGCTGAGTTCATCGATCCCTAGACTTACACACTACTTAAACTAATTTATGCTAAGTACGACACACACACTCATGCCCGAGGGAGGACTTGAATGTCCGGCAGGAGAATCCGTGCAATCCGTGACATTTTCTTGTAACTTCACTTTCCGGTATAAGCAGTTTCTGTGTTTCGTGATGTGCAGATGAGTTTCTATATTTGTGAAGTGGTGTATTCAGTTTTCTGAAAAAGGGGAATCGTTATATTCCTGCATAGCTGAATTTGTCTGTAGTTCTTGTGTCTAATCCTAGTCTTGTTTGTGTTATGTTGTTTGTTCTGAATGTTGCGGAGATCTCTCGCTTCCTCATTAAGTTTCCAGTGCTATGTACTACTTTATTATTACATGTTAGTGTATAACACATGTTTCTTTGTTCTGATGTGGTGTGGTCGGATTCAGATCAACTAAAAGCCAACCAACGAACATGAATACATAGCAGATTATTTTAAAACCTAGCACCCATAAAAATTCTATCACAATACTACGGCAAATAGTAATAGCACTGACATTTGAAAGTTTAAGTTTTCCTATTTCTTTGTGGCAGCCTCTCACACTTCGTAGATGACACGCTGTATGCCAAAGAAACGGCAGTTACTCACTGACTAACGTAAAAAGGTACTATAAAATTATTCCCTCAGTATCTGGAAGAAATAGTAATCATGTAATAACGTTTCTTTCTCATAATGTATCGTAACGATTCTAATTTTACATATCTTAGAACAAAGAAACCCACTGTTGATGGCGGTATTTCACTGAATCGGTTGCGGAAGTAAATAACAAAACGTGTTTTGCATCGAGGTGGTTCAAAAAAAATGGTCCAAATGGCTCTGAGCACCATGGGACTTAACATCTGTGGTCATCAGTCCCCTAGAACTTAGAACTACTTAAACCTAACTAGCCTAAGGACATCACACACATACATGCCCGAGGCAGGATTCGAACCTGCGACCGTAGCAGTCGCGCGGTTCCGGACTGAGCACCTAGAACCGCGAGACCACCGCGGCCGGCTAGAGGTGGTTCAAATCCCATATTGTTTATATTGTTTTACCTAGACAGGAACCAGTAGAGGGGTTCAAGTTACAATGACTTGGTTCTATATTTGCAGCATCAAGTACAGCAGATCTACTGGTGCTAAGTTTTTCTTCAGACCGGTGAACATTAGTTGGAAATTGCAGTGTTAACAATGCTAGGTTTGTGATTCTAGCGGCCATGTGGGTCAGTGGTTCGTTTCAGTCGAGTGGAAGCTGTCAGGATTTAGAGGAACAGCGTTCTGTCACAAGAGTGAAACATTACGGGAGCCTGTGGCCGGCTCATGTGACGAGTACTGAGGAGTGATGAGCTCTCATGAACCCATGAGTTTGTGAAGAGAAGAACTGCATTTTGTATAAGAACGAGTCACACATACATTAAGCACCTCTTGTTGTGTCAACAGATGGATGTAAGAGGTAAGATTGGCCTATATCTCAACTAGTATTTGTTTGTGGACAGGTGTTTACGCATCTTTCCCGTCCTTTTGACAAGTACTACCTGTTGTCACTATACTGAAATACTGGTCACAAGAGAACTCGGCAACTGTGTTGATATTTATTTTTTTATTATCATCTGTTTTTGCCCTCTCAGTTGCAAATTTATTGTGCAGTATGAATAGTTTTGATCGAAGATGATTACCTTCACGTCTATAATCACAGTAAGAAAACTGAGTAGCCGGCCGAAGTGGCCGTGCGGTTAAAGGCGCTGCAGTCTGGAACCGCAAGACAGCTACGGACGCAGGTTCGAATCCTGCCTCGGGCATGGATGTTGGTGATGTCCTTAGGTTAGTTAGGTTTAACTAGTTCTAAGTTCTAGGGGACTAATGACCTCAGCAGTTGAGTCCCATAGTGCTCAGAGCCATTTGAACCATTTGAGCCAAAACTGAGTAAGTAATCCCGTTATTTTACAGTAAGTGGAAAAGTATTGGACATAATTGTTGAATGTGCTAATGTAAATGCTTAAGCTACCAGCCAAGTCCATACAACAGACACACATCACTAAACAATGATATACTACTGTCATCTATTGATTTAACAGGTTGATGTGTTGGCAAATGTGCCAACACCTTGTAGATAGAGGAGGCCGAAATGCACGCTATCTAACGCAGACGGGCGTGAATTCTGGAACAGGATAAGTAGTGAATGCTAATAAGAAAAGTATGCAGCTCCTCGAATACTTAACTTTTATTCCTTCATGTGAATACAGCATTCTTGATGAGACATGTCATACGATAACTATCAAACTATGTAAGGCTAATGGCGCCTTGCTAGGTCGTAGCCATGGACTTAACTGAAGGCTATTCTAACTGTCTCTCGGCAAATGAGACAAAGGCTTCGTCAGTGTAGTCGCTAGCAAAGTCGTCGTACAACTGGGTCGAGTGCTAGTCCGTATCTCGAGACCTGCCTTGTGGTGGCGCTCGGTCTGCGATCACACAGTGGCGACACGCGGGTCCGTCATGTACTAAATGGACCGCGGCCGATTTAAGCTACCACCTAGCAAGTGTGGTGTCTGGCGGTGACACCACACAGGTAACTGCTGGAGCTCCATATTTAAGCAAAAGTAAATACAATAAACGATAAAAAGAATAAATCTACCTCCTGTACGAATATGGAACACGTTCCTGAACGCTCTGCATGAATTAAACCAACTATTCCTTAAACGTGAGTCATTTTCATATGTTTCAATTAGTACTGATCATAGATTCATCAATAAATATTTATTTATATTTAAAAGATTTTAATTCAATTTTTAAATTGGATAAAGACGTAACAACTTCTTTTAGCCTCATACAGAGTCCTAACACCATACAGATTGCCTTAGAGATTTTTGATTGCGAATCTTAAATAGCTACGAAAAATCTTTAAAAAATTGTTGGAAATTTGTGGTAAGTTCATATGGGACCAAACTGCTGAGGTCATAGGTCCCTAGGCTTACACACTACTTAATCTAACTTAAACTAACTTACGCTTCGGCAATACATATACCCATGCCCAAGGGAGGACTCGAACCTCCGACGGCAGGGAAGGCGCCTCACATCGCGCGCCACTACCCCGCGCGGCAAAATACTTCTAAGATTTATAACCAAAGATTTTCGTGCATCACTACTTAATTTAAACATAGATAGTTCACCTCCCAACTATTATCTATTGCTTGTACTCCGCGTTTTTACGTAAAAATCTTACGAGTATTATCACAGCTATTAAAAATATATAAGCTGATATCTTCCGGGCAATCTCTGTGTGGGTCTACAAGACATTGTTTTTTTTTCCTTTTTAGCCTACTTTAAGAACATGTTATATTAATATTTTATTTTTGTTTAACCGATTATTTTCTCCTTTTTTAATCTTCTCTGTGTGAAATTTCTCAGTGGTTATTAAACGGTATCTTTTCCCCTGATCATAACTACCGTCTAATAAGACCTCAATCTGGTTAACTGTTATTCCGTAGAAAATAAAATAAAGTAGCAAATAAAATTAATTTTGTATGATTTTTACAAGACTTTTATATTTATTGTTGATGGGAACTGCTTCAAGAACTAGCAGAGACTGGGCAACTGGCCTGTGGCCATCTACAGTGGTTATCAAAATATGAAATGGAGAACAACAACACGAGGGTAACAGAGATGGCAGAGCGGAATAATAAAGCTACAGCGAAAAGTCCAAGACCGAAAACATAAGGCGTAATGAAATCTCAGACATAATTAGTGGTGTGTAATGAGAACGATACAAGAACACAGAGAATACATAAGTGAAGGCAGAGCTGTGATGTGGCTAGCCTTAAAGTTCCGGGGTGAGCACCAATTGGCTGGTGATGTGCTCGTGGCCCTGTGATGCCACGAAGTCAACACAGCAGAGGTGAGACTCGGTCATACATGTAACAGTTCCGTCTGGTGTCCGTCCACAACTACCTGCACAGCACAGTGGTCCTGAAGGGCAGCCAAGATGTCAGGCATTATCAAACCCCTTCACCTGCACCATCACACTTATAGCAGGTACATGGATCAAACAAGAAGCAGAGTTAATTTTTGTTGTGATCCATGCCTGAGCTACGTTTAAAAGTTAAGGTCTCTAGCTCACCAGGAAGTTAGTTTAATTTTAAAAATTTATACTAAACTGACAGACAGACAAGAAAATGACCTAAAGAAAATCTTACAAAAACTAGAATATCGTGGAGTAACCTGGCAATCAAACTTTTTGTGGTTGACACCAACTATTTCGTTTATTTCTGCAAATTTTCTTATGCTTACGTCATATGCGTGGCTTAGGAGGTGCACTCATAAAATTTTAATTATGACATTGACAAGAAATAAACAATCAAAGAAACTGTGATCTTCAAACTTGGTGATGATTTTAGTCCATCTTTGCATTCTCGCCCTTAAACGCAAGACATTATTGAAATAATGAATGACTTAGACGAAACTGTGGTTGAATATGTCTACATTTCAGCTGTCTAGTTCGAAAATAATCTCAACGTCATTCTAGAAATGATTCACATATTTCTTCGTCCAAGTACACCAGTACCAGTGGGTGCCATGTACGGGGAACACATGGGAACATAACTCAATGAATCAGCATGTGTAACTGTGTTCTGTGCAGAATGACCTGGGCCGTTCTAGTGGAGCAAAAATTTCCCATGGATGGCTTCCCACGTCCTTCATCTTGACACTGTTGCATGACCACATCAGCAGATTCCGGTAGTATGCTCCGGTGGGCGTTTGCCCCTCACGATCACAACCTTTTATCACTACACCATGTCAGTCCTAAAAATCATTCAGTAAAAACTCGCCTATTTCGTCCATGGTGAATCCACATGCTTTCAGTGTACGATATCGGATAAATTTTTCAATATTCAGCGGAGTCTGTGGTGATTTGAAACTTCCTAGCAGCTTTCCCTTGGCGAGATCCAGCGAACAGCAACATCCGACACGTTGAAAACGTCATGCAACATGTTGGAAACTCCAGAATGAGATTTTCACTCTGCAGCGGAGTGTGCGCTGGTATGAAACTTCCTGGCAGATTAAAACTGTGCGCCCGACCGAGACTCGAACTCGGGACCTTTGCCTTTCGCGGGCAAGTGCTCTACCAACTGAACTACCGAAGCACAACTCACGCCCGGTACTCACAGCTTTACTTCTACCAATATCTCGCCTCCTACCTTCCAAACTTTACAGAAGCTCTCCTGCGAACCTTGCAGAACTAGCACTCCTGAAAGAAAGGATATTGCGGAGACATGGCTTAGCCACAGCCTGGGGGATGTTTCCAGAATGATATTTTTCACTCTGCAGCGGAGGTACTGGCAGAAGTAAAGCTGTGAGTACCGGGCGTGAGTCGCGCTTCGGTAGCTCAGTTGGTAGAGCACTTGCCTGCGAAAGGCAAAGGTCCCGAGTTCGAGTCTCGGTCGGGCACACAGTTTTAATCTGCCAGGAAGTTTCATGTTGGAAACTGATCCGTGACTGATTGTCATATGCCAGTCTTCGAACGGAATCTCTGAAAGCATTTGCTCTACTGACAAAGCATCCAGGCGCAAACTGCCCTCCTGGTGATTACGTGGGTGTGCTGCAAAGCAGTGCCTCCGAATTTTTTATTTTATTCTCAGTATTGGAGGTGTTACATGTCATGCATATTACTCAGGCGACGCAATTTGCAACACTCTGTCGCTAGAGGCTTCGAACTGTAGCGTGTAAAGTGACAGGGTGTAATGTAACTATGCCGGTTCTTGAAAAACGGCGTGCTGTAATCGAGTTTCTAACTCAGAAAAGGTGCCTCCAGTTGAAACCCACAGGCGAAAGAAAGGTGCGTACGGTGATGATCGATCCGACATCAGTAATGTGACGGGTTATAAATGCTAGGTTCCCCACTTTCATCCAGGAATATGAGAAAGTGTACATGGAGTTTCGCCACAAAAGATCACAGACGCTAAAAAAGTTCAATACCATGTCGTCAGCAGGCAAAATCATGCATACAGTGTTCTGCGATGTGTAGGGCTTTTGGAATTCATCCCCAAAGGCACCACCACAAACTCTGCAAGGCTTTGCGAGGCCCTCACTGAATTCGAAGAGTTCGTCGATACATCGAGCACCTGCTCCTTCAGCATGACAATACCAGATTACACGCGAGCGCTGCGACATCTGCAACAATCCGACGCCTTGGGTTCTCTGTCATCGACCGTCCTTCATGGATTCCTGCCTGGGCTCCATCCGATTTTCATCTGTTTCCAAAACTTAAAGAACATCTTCCAGGATTTCACTTTGGCAGTGATACAGTGGTGCAAGCAAAGGTGAGGTTGTGCCCCTGTCAACAAAGTCGAACATTCTGCACTGACGGTATGTACGAACTCATGTCTCGTAGGAGAAATGTGTTCGTCGCCAGCTTGGCTACGTTGAGAAATAAATAAATGGACAGGAAGAATAATTATTTCGAATGTTAACAGTGTTTCTTTTTATTATAAAAGCTGTAAGAGTTTCACGAAAAAAAGTCGGAAGCATTACTTTTCGGCATGCTTCGTAGTTGGCTACAGTAGTCACCCAATTGATTCTATCTGACCAGGGCCTCCTCTTCTCTTGCGATTGTCGGTTCTTCACAGGAAGATCAAGTGTGCTACTTAGTTCTACATACGCCATTTAGATCTGTTTGACCAAATATGAAGTATCTGTGCCACTTACCAGTGAGCCATATGATGGTGCATTCTTACCGGACACTTACAACGACACCGCGCAGGTATTTTCTAGTGTTGGTCCTCATTAAATACAAAAAACTAATTACCACACGGCACCCTACCTTACCAAAGTGGTGCGTCATTTAGTTTTAGTATCTGTCCATTCTCATATTGGATGGTTGTGAGACATCGGCTGTGCATTATAAAATCTCAAATCAAACCATTATCAGCCGTTTATACTTCCAGTTTTATTTTAATTTAGCTACCAGTCGGCAGATGACGATCTAAAGGTTAAAAGAAGTCTACGGATATCAGTGAGTGTACGACAGCACCTATTTTCATTGTACATGAGGCGGAATTCTTCCTACATATCAGTAAGTGAATGTGAAGATCGTGTAATTCAACGCTGAAACTAGTAGCAAAAGTAAAATAAAACTAGAAGTTTATACGGCTGAAGGTGTTTTGATTTGACAATTTATTGGCTTTTCACTCCACTAGCGTCTTGATAAGATGCTGCGGCGTGCGGATTTCTACGTTCGCTACTATACCAGACATGTGCCACTCACACTTCACGTCGGGGCTCGTCTCCCCTTTTCTTCTCTACCCATCCCCATATCATTCCCCCTGCAACCACTGTGCTACCCATGAGACACACCGCTCCTCACTCTGTCTTTCCCAACGACTGTCTTCCCCACTGCCCACCTCAGCTCCCACCTCTCATCTCCATAGCTTTCCCATCTAATAGATCACCGAGCGAGGTGGCGAGTGCTTACCTTACTGAACTCGCATTTGGAAGAACGACGGTTCAAACCCGCGTCGGGACGTGCTAAGTTAGGTTTTCCGTCATTTCCCTAAATCGTTTCAGGCAAATTCTAGGATGGTTCCTTCCCTAATCGAATGAGAACGATGACCTGTCTGTATAGTGCCTCCCCCAAAACAACCAACAAACCAACAATGCACCTGCAAACCAAACAAATATTACATAACCTTTATTACGATGTATTTAAAACTCTGTTGACATCCCTCGTGCATGTGTTGGTTACCAGAGCTGCGCGATGCCAGTAACGTCTACGCGTCAGAGGCTAAAGCCTTCGGGCCAGAGCAAGGCAGCTAGAGCGGCAGCATCCGTTTGCTCGCTCCAGACGCAGACCGCAGATAGGGTGCAGAGATAGCTCCGCCGGATCCGATCTGAAGCACTGTGCGCCCGCCGTAAACACACCCGATCGCCGCTGCTACCCGACTCGCTTCATTTCCGGCACGGAGCGAGCGCCGGTGGCCAAGGTAACCAGGAGTTCTTGCACCGCGCCCTCTGCCTCCTGACTTGCAGCAGGAAATTAGACCCCGCCTGCCTTATCGATGGGTTCACGCCTTATTGCGGCGCGCCCAAAGGGGCGAACGTTTTGCATGTGACTATCAGATACGTGGAAGGCAAGTTACGGCACTCTGATTCCCCTCCAGAAACAGGTTTCTCAAATTGTCACCACGTCCTGCCCATCATCAGCCAGCACATTTCTTTCATTAGACATCACCATCCGCAATGGGCTCTTCCGTTTCTGGAGCAGTAATGGTGTGGTCCACAAGTTTCTAAACGGTAGCTCAGTGTTTTAGAGAGATTGGCCACCCTCTGACATAAAAAAAAGAAAAAATTTTGTGGAAAAATCGCTTGGAAACAAATAGAAAAAATTACTTTTGAATGCATTATGGGAACAGCAGTGATCAATGTCTTGTAAATAATTACTATTAAAAACAGTCTTGATCACGATTTATTTTACAAGGTGACCGGTTTCGACCACTACTGTGGTCATCTTCAGACCTACAAGATGTATACAAAGCACTAATTAGAGGGCTACATGCATTAATGAAAATAACATAGAGTTATACGGCTATAAAGCTATAAAACGTTGAATTACCAATGAGTAGGAACCCCTTTCTGTTGGAGAATCACAACTGGAGAAACCAGTGCACGTCTTACTTTATATAATGGAGGCTCCACCCACTTCTGACTGCATGATGTCATTATTAACCAATGAGTTATAAGTCGAATTACAATTTAAAATTTCTTAGTTAAAAGAACATTGTCAAGAATTAGAAATAAATACACGTTAAACTTAGCTTATTTAACAGCTATTGTCAATTAAAAAGCGTTAAAAATATTAAAAAATGTAGGAAAATGAACTTCAGTTTGGCAGTACATGGGTTGCCCTCTCGTGGCCTGTCAGTGAACCATTTGGAACCACTGGTTGCTATGGTGAAGTTAGACGCCGTTGCAAAGATGAAGGAGCAAGCTTTTTCCACTGAAGTTGTTGCAGAGTCGATAGTTGAACTAGTGGTTGCCATGGTGAGGACAAACGCCGATGCAAAGAAGTGGCAGCAGGCTTCTTTCCAATGAAGTTGTTGCAAAGTGGAATGGAAAAGACTGTGGCGTCAGACGATGTATTATTGAGCAGCAACTTGCCTTTATTGAAACGAAAAGAGTAAGCTACAATAATTTGTAGCTGATATATATAACTCATGCTGCACAAATACGCTACGAAGTAGTTGACCGTATATGTGAAATATTATCTATGAAGTTAGTATGTAGATTACAAGTGCCATTTTTTTTATACGGCATTGCTATTCCTCAAGTTACATACCAGTCATATAAGCAAATAAAATTGAAAGAATTTAAAATTATAAAATTATTAAATTATGAGCCATTGTCAATAACAAAATAAAACGATGTGAATTGGCAGTCTAAAAGTATAAAAGCAATAATTCTAAAACAGATAAAATAATGTTTGGTAAAATACAATTACAATGTAAAGATAAAATATTTGCTAAAAGTCTTAATAATTTGAAAGACCTTTTTTTAAAACAAATACAGAAGAGTAGACATTCTAAAGCAGATCATCGAAAAGCTCAAAGAAATGTTTGTCTTTGAACTGAAGTTGTTCGTTTAAAACAGATAATGGATTATTTTTGTGAAGTGAAAAAATTTCAATTTCTTCTAAGGTATTTAGCAGTGGTCCTTTTGGCACAGTATGTAATATTTTCAAATTGCTAGAAATGCAACCCTCAGAATGATTGTATTCATCAAGAATGTTGACCGAATATTGATTTGATACGTGCTGCACCAGTAGTATGTTCTCTGAAACGTGTTAAAAAGTTTCGGCCAGTTTGGCCAATATACTGTTTCTCACAGTCATTACATATTATTTTATAAACACCTGACTTTTGGTATCTATTTGAGTCTCCAATTGTGTGTTTCAGTTTCATCTGTAGGGGGTTATTAGTTTTAAATGCTATTGCCACGCTTGTGTTCTTAAATAATTTATTTATTTTATCTGAGATAGGTCCCATGTATGTCATTTGTGTAAATCTCTTCTTGATCTGGTATTAAAACTAATTTTTACATAATTAGGAATCACATTATTCATCAGGCATTGTTTGTTAAAAGATATTTTGGTTATAAGTTTCATAATTTTAGTGCGTAACCCTCTACACTTCTTGTAATCTCCCAATACCTGACTAGGCAATAATTGAATTACTTTTGAATGCATGTTATTTTCATTAATGCATGTAGCCCTCTAATTAGTGCTTTGTATACATCTTGTAGGTCTGAAGATGACCACAGTAGTGGTCGAAACCGGTCACCTTGTAAAATAAATCATGATCAAGACTGTTTTTAATAGTAATTAAATAGAAAAAAATGGAAGTGTCTTTCAGTAAGAACCTAAACGCGATGGGTTCCGGTTACATTCCAGCTACTACTTAAATCAGCAATGCTGGCCGAAGATCTCCGAGATGTGGAGTGGTACTAATTCTGCCAATGGCCTTATCAAAGAGAGCAGAAGAATGGACAGAGTTTGGGATAGTTAACATCCGTCAAAACGTGGAAAAATCAGGAATTATAAACGACATAAGAATGCAAGACACATAAGATACATACACAGCACATGTGGTCTGTAGCTGAAAAAATGACATGATGATTCCTCCATTGGGAAACGATTCCGGATCTCCGGGAAGAGACTTCTGTGGGGGAGGGACAATGAGTGAAAGATGGTGTAAGCGACGAAGGGATAACTTTCGAGTCGGAGCACGACATTTCAGGAGTCTGAACGTGGTAGGGAAAATATAAAATCTGAAAAAGGACTGAAAGGTCTCAAACTAGAGAACTCGTGATCAGTGAAGTGAAATGATCAGCAGTGCCATGAAATGTTATAACGGCAGTAGAATTCCTTATGAATAGGAAGGTAGGATATAGAGTGACTTACTGTGAATAGTTCACTGATAGGGTTGTTCTCATCAGACACGAAAACAATGACAACACAAATTTTCGAGTCTACACATCGACGTAACAAGGAGAGGTAAAGAATATATGTGAGGATACTGAGGGGGAAATTCGGTATGTAAAGGGAGAAAATCTAATTATCATGCGGATTTGTAACGCGGTAGGAGGAGAAGGAGTAGAAGAACAAGAGAATATGACACTGGTATTAGTAATGCAGGAGAGTAAAGGCTTCAGTTTTGAATTTCTCCTGAACACCGTTCAAAAAACCCGAGAGAGGGAGATATGCCCGGAAAAGGCCTCACGGTTAGACATTCCGAAATCAGATATTGGATTATAAGGCGTGCCTAGGATCTGTTATAAACTCAAGTCACAATTTAATAATCATGAAGAGTAGACTAAGATTCAGGAGAATCGTTGCCGGCCGTGGTGGCCGAGCGGTTCTAGGCGCTTCAGTCCGGAACCACGCGACTCCTACGGTCGCAGGTTCGAATCCTGCCTCGGGCGTGGATGTGTGTGCTGTCCTTAGGTTAGTTAGGTTTAAGTAGTTCTAAGTTCTAGGGGACTGATGACCTCAGATGTTAAGTCCCATAGTGCTCAGAGCCATTTGAACCATTTGAACCAGGTCTTAGGCTATAACGATGCAGTGATGAATATCACTGAATTGACTGCTCCAAAAAGAGCAACACCAGAAGGTGGATTTATAAACATGGGTACAATGAAGGTAACGGCGAAGAAACCGTGAATAATAAAAGAAATACTTATGTACGACAGAAGGAAGGACAAAAATGTAATGGAAAAACAGGACACAACATTGTAAGACTCTTAAAAACGAAAGTCATAAGAAGTGCTGCAAAGCCATAGAGAAATGTTTGAAGAAATGGATAAAGAAAAGATGGTCAACGTGATTAATTCGACATATAGAAAACATCTTCTGTGAATTTAAAAGAACGGGCATCCTACTATCAAGCGCAGAGAAGAAACTGGATGGATCGAAAGAGTACATTTCATGTCCCTACAAGGGAGAGGACGAGTCTGATGCGGCTATAAAACAGATGTGGGCAATCTTTGGGGACTCAGGGGCCCGGTTCACATACACTGACGAAATAAATAACAGCAGCACCAAGAAAGAATTGTGCGACATAAATAAAAGATGGTAGACATCTCTCTACATCTGACAGATCGTATCTATTCCAATTTTGCGACAGTCGCACCAGAGTGGCGCCAGTAGCTGCACGTTGTAACTGTCGTGAGTCTTAGATAGCTTTGAGATTGGACATGGTGGGTTGATGTACGTACGTACTGCCTTTAAGGTGACAAAGACACCACTGACAACTCACTGACTTTGAAAGAGAAAGTGTAATAGGGCTACGGGAAGTTGGATGATCCTTCTGTGATATTCCAGAAAGACTTGGCAGGAGAATGTACAGTCCCAAGAAGATAAGGCTCCTGACAGCTGCGTGGCAATATCCGAGAGAAAAGAAATGTTCAAATGTGTATGAATTCCGAAGGGACCAAATTGCTGCGGTCATTGATCCCTAGAATTACACACTTTTTAAACTACCTTATACTAACTTATGTTACGAACAAAACACACACCCTTGCCCGAGGGAGGATTCGAACCTCCGGCCGGAGGGAACACGCAATCAGTGATATGGCGCCTCTAAGCGCGCGGCCACTCCGCGCGGTAAGAGGGAAGACCACCGTGTTCGGTATATGGCGCTGGCACATCGTACTGCATCTGTAGCAGCAATCTGAGCAGCAGTTGCCACCACAGTGACAAAAAAAAAAAAAAACATTGTGCTCTGCCTGACGGCAGGTCTTGTCACGAGGGAAGCCTCGTCAGAGAGATCCACCGCATGAGCGTCTTGGGAAGTGATTCCAGTGGTGACAGTGACAAAACGAACAATTATAAATTGATCATTTCAAGGACAGCGCCCAGCCAGACGTCCTGTGGTTTGGGTTTCAGTGACCCCAAACCACTTTCATTTGCGACTTTAGTGCTTTCAAGCGAGAGCTCATTGGAGGACAGAGTGGTGGTCTGTTGCGTTTTTTGATGAAAACTGATTCTGCCACGGTGCCAGTGATAGCTCTGAGTTGGTTAGAATGAGGCCAGGTGAGTCTAGACACACCTGCCCGCAGTCTAGACGCAGTGGACCTGTACCTGGAGTTATGGTCCGGAATACGATTGTATATGACAGCAGGAGCACTCTCGTGGTTCTCCCACTTATCCTGAACGATGATTCGATCTGTTGTGTTGCAGTTCATCAACAGCATTCCAGAGACTGGTTTCCAGTATGATAACTCTGGCCCACATATTGCTGTTGTTGCCAAACATTCTGCACAGCGTGCCGACTCGTTGCCTTGGCCTGCTCGATCACCATATCAGTCTCCAATTAAGCACATTTGGGACATCATCAGACAACTCCAGCGTCGTCTAGAAACGCCATTAAACGCCCTGTATTGACTGACCAATTGCAAGAGGCGTGTACCTCCATCGCACGAACAGACATCCGGCACCTGCACCGCACAATGCATGCACGTTAGCATGCTTGCATTCAACATTCTGGCGGTTACACCGGTTATTAATGTAGCAACACTTCACATTAGCTATGGCTTGTCTCTCCCTTACATCGATCTGTGATATTGCAATGTTAATCACTTCTATAAGTTACCTAGACAAATGTATTTCCAAAATTTCATTACCTTGCATTAATTATGGTTCGGTATTGTCATTTTTTTCCATCGATGTATTTACATGAGCTCGTAACTTGCTGTCAAAATGATGGCGACCGTGACATTAATATTTATGAGGTAACACACCGATATGAATGACATGAATGGAACCCGAAAGCCTACACCAACAAATTATGCCTCAAACCATGTGTTTTGGTGAACACACTCATTTTATGTTCACCGCAGGTTCAGATGTTTACATTTATTTACGTGTAGTGAACATTGTTTTTATACTTACTACGTTTTGGAATAGCTGTCTTAAAAACTGCCAACGGCCTTCCCACAATGGTATCACCGGTTCCCGTCAGATCACCGAAGTTAGGCGCTGTCGGGCTGGGCTAGCACTTGGATGGGTGACCATCCGGTCTGCCGAGAGCTGTTGGCAAGCCGAGTGCACTCAGCCCTTGTGAAGCCAACTGAGGCGCTACTTCATTGAGAAGTAGCGGCTCCGGTCTCGGAAACTGACATACGGCCGGGAGAGCGGTGTGCTGACCACATGCCCCTCCATATCCGCATCCAATGACGCCTATGGGCTGATGATGACACGGCGTCCGGTCGGTACCGCTGGGTCTTCTTGGCCTGTTCGGGAGGAGTTTACTTTTACTTTTAGTCTTAAAAACTACCAGTGCGAAATTCTGTAACCCCATTTGTACAGAAATAATTTTACCAACACTTGGATAAATTTAAACATCTGAAAATGGAGTACCAAGCATCCTGAAATGTGATCGTGGGAAAACAAACGCCTATGAAAGCAACTGGTTGCAGTAAATTCACACAAATTACAAAACTCGATGTATTCCACATCTTCTCCTACGCCACCGGACCGATTTCAATCAAACTCTGTATACATTTTACTGACTATCATGTAAGAACCACCCACGTATCAAAGGAGTGGTGATGAGGATGAAAAAGCACTTCAGCCAACAACGTGAGGGCACCCACACATCAATTACCCATTGTTTGAGAATAAGAGCAATTAGAGACTTGCAACAAACATTACACTTAATTTCAAACATTTACAAAACTTTTTCTCGCTGATGACTCTCACAAAATTATGGCTCTGAGCACTATGGGACTTAACATCTGAGGTCATCAGTCCCCTAGAACTTAGAACCACTTAAACCTAACTAACCTAAGGACATCACACACATCCATGCCCGAGGCAGGATTCGAACCTGCGACCGTAGCGGTCGCGCGGTTCCAGACTGAAACGCCTAGAACCGCTCGGCCACACCGGCCGGCGACCACAAAATTATGGAAGCAGGAAATGTGTGGTGCTCTGGGCTGCCACTTCTTTTCATGGCAGAATCTCTTTGGTTGTCACTTGCATCAACCTTACAGCACGGTGGTACGCCGACGATATTCTACGCCCCGTTTTGTTGACATTCATGGCAACCCATCACAGGCTTACATGTCAGCAAGGGAATGACCGCTCGTACCAGGCTAGAGATTGTATTGCATGTCCCCGTGCTTACCAAACCCTACCTTGGCCAGCAAGGTCCCCTGATTGCTCCTCAATTGAGAACGTATGGAGCACTACGGGCAAGACCCTACAACATGCTCAGGATTTTGCAGTTCGACTGAATCTGGGACGATATCCCTCTGGAGGACATGCAACAAATCTCTCAATCAATGCCAAGCCGAATAGCTGTGTACAAGGGTCATACTTGCTCAGTTCGTGAAGTCCTTTCTCTTGAATAAATGCTCCAATTTATTTGAAATTGTCAACATTTGTTGGTCTGTACCTGTACATCACATCTCCCGATTTCTGTCCTATTTGGATAATTCCTTCGTGGTGCGTCGTTCTTTTGTGTTAGTGTGTATTTAGCAATAAAATTAAACAGCCACTATCAAGTATTTGTGGAAAGCGCTACAATGTATCTAAGACAACACGCAGCGATCTATAAATTGCGCCCGCATCTCGTGGTCGTGCGGTAGCGTTCTCGCTTCCCACGCCCAGGTTTCCGGGTTCGATTCCCGGCGGGGTCAGGGATTTTCTCTGCCTCGTGATGGCTGGGTGTTGTGTGATGTCCTTAGGTTAGTTAGGTTTAAGTAGTTCTAAGTTCTAGGGGACTGATGACCTAAGATGTTAAGTCCCATAGTGCTGAGAGCCATTTGAACCATTTTTTTCTATAAATTGCTGGAGCTGCTCTCAGAGCACTTGGAGTGTGGGGTGTTCATGTCTTTGTTGTGTTGTCACCTTTGGAATCTGTGTACGGAAAGTGATCTTGCATCCCAAAACCCAGGTCGTACAAAAGTAATATGGTTTTCTGAGACATGGCGAACAAGTGTTCGTTTAGCTAGTACAATAGATAACAGTTTTGGTTCTGTATATGCCAAAACTGTGACATGCACTTTATGGTTGTCAGAATTCAAAACTCAGTTTCCGGATAGTCTTTTCCACTTCGTAGAAGTTCAGCCGACTGTAACTGAGAATGACGACACCAGATGGAAAGCGTTTGCAGAATGCTACGTGAGCCCTGAAGCTGTCGCAGTGAGTAATGACGGGTTGCAGATGAGATTCAGCCTAACATGAAATTACACTTTAGAACAATGAGTTTGTTGCGCTTTTGTCCTGCGGAAAACAACTGCTTCGTCATTGTGAAGTCATTGTTGATCTCCCCTCGTTCCGCACTTCATTCGCGTGCAGCGAACAAGCGTGTTCTGTATATGTTTACGTATTTTCTTTCATTTGGCTCCCCTACAATGGCTTGCGTAATTGCTCTTTGAAGGAGCACATACGGGGTGCTATTCAATGCGGTATTTTGAAAAAGCGTAGCCATCCACTTTAATTCTGCAACATTTTCGCGTCGTTGCTCTTTCGCGTACAAGCCGGCGGACGCAGGCAACGTGTAGCCACTCATGCGTCGCGTTTGTGTGTGTACGCTGCGTATGAGGTTTACATCCTCTGAGATTGTCCGTACCTCGCCACTCGTGCCCATTGAGGAAACTTTTGCTCAGGGGGGTATTTCCGACATGACTTGCCGGGTTATTGACTTTGAAGCTTAAATTCTCATTACGGCAGAATTTCCATTATACCGCGCCACTTGTGCGCTCATATCCTTTTGTTTTAAACCCTCCTCCTTAATCTTTCGTTCTAATCCTCTTATAGTTGTTACTTGCTCAAATCCCCTTCCACTCTCGCCGACAGGCTCTCGTGCAAGTGCTGCAAGTAGGCACGGAGAGGGTGGGAGAACCTGGAGCTCTACTGAAACGCACACAAAATCGTTTTGCAGAGAGTCTAAGCTGCAGGAAACAGAGGGAGAACGGAACGTTTTGCAAGTGGACCGCCAAACGAAAGAGAAAATATTATGTTTTGGAGAGTAATATTTCGTGGCTGGAGTACATTAACCTGGTTTACTAGCGTTCGTACATCTCACCGATCACAGTGCTGAATTAAGTTACCTTTTCAGTGGTCTAATCGTGTGCAGACTCGGTGTCATATACATTTTGAGCCATTGTCTACATTTACATGGAGACTTGGCAAGCCACCGTACAGTGCGTGGCGGAGGGTACCCTGTACCACTACTGGTCATTATCTTTCCTGTTGCACTCAACAAATACAGCGAAAGAAAAAGGACTAGCTATATGCTTTTAAATGAGCTCTAATTTCTCACATCTTATCTTCGCGATCCTGTGATGTTAGCGGCAGTAAAATCGTTCGGCAGTCAGCTTCAAATGCCAGTCCTCCAAATTTTGTCAATAGTGTTTCCCTGCAGGAATTCTCATTTGAGTTCCCGAAGCATCTCCGTAACACTTAAGTGTTGTTCGAACCTGCCGGTGACACATCTAGCAGCCCACCCTTGAATTGCTTCGATGTCTTCCTTCAGTCCGACATGGTACGGATCCAAAACACTCGAGCGTTACTCAAGAATAGGTCGAACCAGCGTTGTATATGCGGTCTCCTATACAGGTGAACCACTGTTCCCTAAAATTCTCTCAATAAACCGAAGTCAACAATTCGCCTTCTCTACCAAAATTCTCACATGCTCGGTCCATTTGTTATTGCTTTGCAACGTTATGCGCAGATATTTAAACGACTTGACTGTGTCAATCACGAGAATAGTAATACTGTAACGGAAGATTACAGGTTTGTTCTCCCTACTCATCCGCATTAACTTACATTTTTCCACATTTCGAGCTACTTGTCATTCATCACACCACATACAAATTTTCTCTAAGTCGTCTTATATCTTCCTGTAGTCATTCAAATTCGCCACCTTTCCGTACACCACAACATCATCAGCAAACAACCGCAGATTGCTGCCCACCCTGTCCGTCAAATCACTGATCTATCTAGAGAACCACAGCGTACTCCCGACGAAAGCCTTGTCACTGATGAACAGATAACCTATTTGTTGCTTTATAGCCCAGCACTTTACAAGCTGAGCTACAATTTTCGCACATCTTTACAGGCCCTATGCATCCAATGAATGTCTCCACAGGTGGGTAGTCACCTAAGAAAACTTGACTGCAGTGTGGTGACCAACATAAAGCTCTGTTCCGCTCAGCAACCATATTTTTCCATATTTTTTTAGATCTTTAAATTTTTTCCCGTTTTTCCATAGGTTCGTAAACTTTTCCATATTTTTCCTTGAAAATGTGTAAATGTATTTCTTATCTTTAGCCTGCAATAGTGATTCGAATACCCAGTCAAAAGTGCCTGTCAACCCAGAAAAATAAAACTTCCACCAACATACAATGATAACTGCGAAAGCTAACATTTGTATATGCTAAAACACACATGGACTGTGCGGGAGGTTGAGTTCTGTCTTTAGATATCTCAAATGCAGCTGCTGCTTGTTAAAAAATACTTGTATCATGCCATGACCACCTAATAACGATGGCATCCAATTTCACTTATTCATATGTTGATAACACAGAATAACATTAAACTACGGCTGCGAAGTCTTTGTGTATGCTCTAAAGATAGAAATCGTATGTAATAAGTGGTAATAATTAATTGTAACTATCAAAGCTGCTACTAAGGGTGAGTTATCTTGACGCAAAAATAATCTCAAAAACTATGCATCGGACTATAAAAACGAAGAACACCTGTTGAATATCTTTCAGAATGCTGTCTGATGATATGAATGTTAAGCCTCCCATGGCCCAACTGCAGGGGGTGGTAGGGCAGCTTATAAATCGTAAACAGGAACATCCGATTTTCATTGTAGATTCGCATTCTACAAAGAAAATTACGTAACTTTTGAAAGTAACACATTTGTCGTTGTGAGACAGATGATGCTGCAATCGACAAATAACACAGTGGAATTCCAAAACAGTTTTACCTCGAGAAAAAAGCAGTCGACAAAAAAAGAGAATAAGTGCTCAAAAATCGCCACTTCAATGAACTTATGTATTTGCACACAACTGACAAGTATTTCCGACGTAGTCTGCTGACATACATTCGGAGTACGCCTTGTTGGCAATTAATTATAAACTTCGCTGTTCAAGTAGTCCCACGAACAAACGTCAGACGAAGTAAGGCATGGCGATCTTGCAGTCTAAGGCACTGGACCAACGCTGCTGATCCACTGACTACTGTACCGCGATCTAATACTCCTCGAGCTGCTACAGAATAATGTGTTGGACAAACATTACGTTGAAACTACACTGTTCGTCGCAAGGCCAAGGGAAGATACGAATGCAACATTGGGAGATCGTCCTCCAAGAATGATCGATTTTTTTCACCACTTGAGGTGCCATCGATAAAGAATGGATCAATGTGTTTGTCACCAATTATTCCGCAACAGCCATTCTCCTATCCGCTGACAGTGCCGTTCAACATGGCGTATGCAGTGTGGGTTTTACACATTGCAATAATTTATGTTGTGAAACCTACAATTGTAGATCAAGGGATGTAACGCGAAAGGTTAGCACCCATGTACCACCAAATGACATTTCCTGTTACTACCTCATCGACATAAATACCTCCGAAACAGGTAGGTCTTTCGCAATCTCAGTTTCAGTTCATTACAACACAGATTGAGCAATTCAGACCTCAGTAATAGAGCAATAAAAATATATAGGCCTTGATTAATAAGAGTTTCACCTAACACAAATTGTGAAACAGCTTTTAATTTAATTAAAAAGGGAACAGGCAGGGCTTCAATAAGAACAGCTTCAGGTAAGTAAAACTATCAAACAGAAAACGGCCAGGCGTTCTTTAATAATAGCATCAGCTAAGCAAAATTACTAAACAAAAACAGACAGCTTCAGTCAAGCAAAATAACAAAATGCAAAACATGCCGGCCTTCTTTAAAAACAGCTTGACTTAAGTAAAATTACCAAACATAAGACGGCCAGGTGTTCTTTAATAACAACCCTAGTTAAGCAAAACTTACCAAACAGAAAACAGGCAGGCCTTCAGTGATATGAGCATCAGTTAAGCAAATTACCAAATGCAAAACAGGCAGCCCTTCAATATAAACAGCTTTAGTTAAGTAAAATTACTAAATAGGAAACAGATAGGCCTTCTTTAATAACAGCTGCAGTTAAGTAAAAACCAAATAGAAAACAGACAGGCCTTCAGTAAAAACAGCTAAGACCTCAAAAACGAACATTTAACTGGAGTCCACGAATCGAAGCTGAAACTTGCCGGTTCCAAAGGGGGCCCAGAATTCAACCCTGCGAAACTGGCTTCATCTCTCTCGTCGGTGTGCCACGTTCCAGAGCTGGCTAGCCAGGCTATGCACGAAGACGGCACTCGAAGTCAGCTACGAATTCAAATCGGCATACAAACATGAGCAGCAACCACTCGCCGGACTACTTGCCCAAGACTTTTGCGCAAGTGCTCGCCTTCCTCGCTGGGTTGACCTCTCACTCTGTCCTCATAGCTCCGTTACCACTCTCCAGCTCCCCACGCCACAACACGCTCCGTCCCCATCAACAGCCTCGAGCATAGTCTTACACCGATCGCCAGCGACGTCAGCACGACTCACGTCGGGTACTCATAGATTAATTGTTTTATCATGACAAAAAATAAAAACATCTACAGCCGTCCTTATGACTTTATTTTATTTTGCCGCTACCAGTTTCAACGCTTCAGGCTGTTTTTGCTGCGTTACAGGTCGATATGACCCCTATGCAGAACCCATCAATTGCCAGAATTACTGGAAACGCAGATAACGTGTCAACACTCCAACCATTAACTGATGTCTTCTTTGCCCTAATACTCTGCTTCCTATATCGCCCTTGCTTTAACCGTCTTGTATTGTTTCACTTCGCTTATTACGTGGCACTGAATTTTGATGTTAATTTAATCATTGATATTATTTCTGGTACTGCTCTTTGCTTCCATCTTTCTTTGGTGCACTGTCATTTCACTTACTTTGCCTAGTTAAAAGATTGGGTAGGGTTGTTTGGGGGGAAGAGACCAAACAGCGAGGTCATTGGTCTCATCGGATTAGGGAAGAAAGTCGGCCGTGCCAAGGACCCATCCCAGCATTTGCCTGGAGCGATTTAGGGAAATCACAGAAAACCTAAATCAAGATGGCCGGACGCGGGATTGAACCGTCGTCCTCCCGAATGCGAGTCCAGTGTGCTACCACTGCGCCACCTCGCTCTGTAGTTTGATACTTCCTCACATTCACTGAGGACAGCCATGTCATCAGCGAATATCAGTGGCATCTTTCACCCTAAATTTTAAACACGCCCCTTTAAGCAGAAACCTTCGGTTTATTTTGACCATTGATTTTTCGATGTACAGGTTGAACAGTAGGGGAAAGACGCTATCCTAGCAATATATATATTCTTTAATTTGAGCACTTCTCTCTTGTTGCTCTCTTTTTATTGTTCCCTGTTGATTCGTGTACATGTTGCACATTATCTGTCTTTCCCAAGAGCTTACTCCTATTTCTACGTGAATCTAAAACATCTTGCAACAGTTTATACTGTCGATCTCCTTTTTGTATGTTGCAAAATCCTATGAAAGCATCTTGACGTTTCTAGTCTTGCTTCTGCTGTCAAACGGAACTTAAGAACTGCTTCTATGGTGCCTTAAATTTTTCTATAGACGATATAATCGTCATTTAGCCGATTTCCAATTTTCTTATCCATCCTTTCTATATATTACTCTTGTTAGGAACTTGGATGCATGAACAGTTCAGCTAACTGTGGAATAGTTCTCACATATATAATCCTTCCAGATCTTCGCATTAGTTTGAATAATATTCTTCCTGAAGTCTGATGTTCTGCGTGTCTACAGTCTCCGTAGATTCTACAACTTAATTTGAATAATTGTCACTTACTCCAATGATTTTATAAACTCGGACGGAATATTGTCTTCCCCTCCTACATTCTTTGCTCGTAAGTCCTCCAAATACGCTTTAAACTGTTATTAACAGCGTAACCTCTATGTCTTCCAAATCGACAAATATTTCTTCTTATATCACAACACGAGATGGTTTGTTCACCTCATAGAGATCTTCAGTATTTCTACCTGTCCGTTGTGTGCCATGAGTTTATTGTGGAATTCAATTTGTACTTCACGCACTTGATTTTAAATTCTCCAGAAAACTACAATTAGTTAGCTTGTCCTTGTATATTAAAACTGTGGACACGTTTGCGACCTAACACTGTATTTTTCTTGCACAAAGCTATTACGAAAATCCAACAGATTACATTGATTCCCATTTTTCTCGTTTTATTTCCTACAATAATGAAAGTAGCCGTGCTTTACATGCACTGAACATGAATATCACACAGGATGAACCCAGTGATTTGATTGGAGATTTAGATATTCCACGGCATAAAACCGAATTCTTGGCCACCCGGCTGCAGCAGTTTAATCTCCTCACTGATACAGAACGTTTGTCTGCGTTTCAGGAGCATAAAAAAAACTTGAGTGACGTTTCATCAATGAGAGGAGGCTACATTCCGCATTGAGAATGACGGTTTGTTGCAAGACCTGAACACTGCAAACAAACCAGTCGAGTGGAACCACTTTATAGATGGCTCGAAAATAATACTGAGGACAATACTATCGCACAATATTAATGAAAGGTCATCCATCCCTACTGCATATGCTGCCATATCCTAGGAATGTTATACCATGTTAATTACAGTCATCAAGAATGGCCGGTATGTGGAGATTTCAGTCATTGCGATGCTGTTGGATTCTGAAGGCGGTTACACCAGTTATTGCTGTTACCTGTGTGAGTTGGACAGTCGCTCAAGAGAAAAACTCTACGCACAAAAGGAATTGGTTCCATGAATAGCCTTGGTTCATATACATATTTCCAAAGAACCTCGAGTGAATCTGAACAAAATCCCACATTAAGTTGTTATGTTGTGCACAGGGATGAAGCGGCGTTTCACTATCTGTGTAAAAAGTCTCCAAGACTCAGCGTAAAGAAGATCACAGAGGGGATATTCATTGGTTCAGAGATACGTCAACTATTGGGGGCACGCACTTTGAGTCCACTCTAACATCTGATCAGCTGCATGCGTGGCATTGTTTTCGTACCGTGACACCGTTGTTCTTGGGAACCAGGACATCCCAAATGAACAGGGACCTCATGGACGAACATGTTTATAAGGTTTTGGCTGCACCTTGATCATGAAGATGCACTTCCTTTACTCCCATCTTAGTGTGTTCCCGAAGAACTGTGGTGCATTCAGTGAGAGCACAGCGAACGGTTCGATCAGCACATTTCTGTCATGGAACAGCGGTGGACTGCTGTTGTGTCGGCTGATTGTCCGCTGGATATTACAGAGAAATGCTGCAGACACCACGCACAAGAGGAAGGCAAATAAATGGTGCGAAGAAACTAGATAAGTTCAGTTAATGTATATATCCTATTGATTACGGTAGCAACACGAGGTCTGCTCAAAAAACTCCGGGACCTTGTCCACAACTCTTTTCTAAGCTTACCTTTGAAATACTCTCCTCCACAGTTGACACACAACTCCCAATGCCGTTTCCACTTCCGGAGACAGTCTTGGTGCCCCTCTTGCTGCATCGTGCTAAGCGACGTCTGCGAATGTTCCTTTAGCTCGTTTATGGTTGCAAATCTTCGTCCTTTCAATGGGGTTTTCAACTTTGAAAATAAAAAGAGACTGTAGGGGCCTAGTCTTGAGAGTATGGAGGATGCGGCAGCACTGCGATTTCGTTTCTTATGCAGTAGTCACGCACCAACAGGGATGAACGTGCAGTTGCGTTATCGTGAAGCAAGATCCATGAATTGCCCCCCACATTGCAGGCTGTTTCCTTTTCACACTCTCTAGCAGGCGTCGCATTACGTAACGGTAGTACCATCGACTAACAGTTCGTTACTGTGGCACGAATTTGTGATGAAGTAATCCTTCAAAGTCAAAGAAAACTGTCAGCATGGTTCTGACATTTGACCTGATCTGACGAGCTTTTTTTGGAGAACCTTTGCCAACCCAGTGTGAAGACTGAACCTTAGTCTCAACATCATAAATTACCTAGTAGATAGTGTCGGAAGTTCCATGCGGCTTTTCGTGGATGATGCTGCAGTATACAGAGAAGTTGCAGCATTAGAAAATTGCAGCGAAATGCAGGAATATCTGCAGCGGATAGGCACTTGGTGCAGGGAGGGGCAACGACCCTTAACATAGACAAATGTAATGTACTGCGAATACATAGAAGGAAGGATCCTTTATTGTATGATTATACGATAGCGGAACAACCACTGGTAGGTTCTGTGAAATATCTGGGAGTATGCGTGCGGAACGATTTGAAGTGGAATGATCATAAAAAATTAATTGTTGGTAAGGTGGGTGCCAGGTTGAGATTCATTGGAAGAATCCTTAGAAAATGTAGTCCATCAACAAAGGAAGTGGCTTACAAAACACTCGTTCGACCCATACTTGAGTACTGCTCATCAGTGTGGGATGCGTACCAGGTCGGGTTGACAGAGGAGATAGAGAAGATCCAAAGAAGAGCGGCGCGTTTCGTCGCAGGGTTATTTGGTAAGCGTGATAGCGTTACGGAGATGTTTAGCACACTCAAGTGGCGGACTCTGCAAGATGTAGCTTGCTGTCCAGGTTTCGAAAGGGTGCGTTTCTGGATGAGGTATCGAATATATTGCTTCCCCCTACTTATACCTCCCGAGGAGATCACGAATGTAAAATTAGAGAGATTCGAGCGCTCACGGAGGACTTCCGGCAGTCGTTCTTCCCGCGAACCATACGTGAGTGGAACAGGAAAGGGAGGTAATGACAGTGGCGGGTAAAGTGACCTTCGCCACACACCGTTGGGTGGCTTGCGGAGTATAAATGTAGATGTAGATATAGATCATAACCGTAGATTCACGTCTCATCACCAGTTACGATTTCCTTACGAAACATCTCGTTCCAATTACCGCGATCCAAAAGCTCTTCACAGTTTGCGAGCCTGAGGTCTTTCTGGTCTTGGTTCATGAGCCTTGGGACGAACGTGGTGACAACACGATGCATTCCAAGATGCTGTGGCAGGATTTCATGACGTGACCCAACTGAAATGTTACATTGTTCTGCAGTCCCTCGGGCAGTCAGTCTTCGATTGGCACGCACAATATCGTTGACCTTCCTGAGCGTCGTTGGTAGACGTCGAAGGGCATCATGAACGAGAGCCATTCTTTAACATCCGTCCGGCCATTTTAAACCGTGTGAATCACTCATAACACCGAGCACGGCTTAAGCACTCATCACCTTAGGCTGGGTAGCATTCATCTCACGTTAGATGAGGAAAGCTCTACGTCATAGTGACGAAACGCTACGTCATCGTGACATAAATAAACCTAAACCGACTTCATGAGTACGTATATCGATCTTTGCAGTTGTACCACAGAGGTTGCACGGTAACGTGAAAGCTAAATGTAAATACATGTGTAGAAACGAAGTTACAGCAGTTGTGTGGTATGTTCAGCCCGGTTGAATTAGTTATTAAGCTGGAATCCCAACAATTTTGGATGTTATTGTGTGTTACTTGTTACATAATGAATGTCTGAACGAGGGAACCATAAGGAAAGAAAAAAAGATAGGATTGCAGTCATTTTCTTTAAATCCGATGAATCGTTCGTAAATCATGTGGACAGAAACGTGAAATAGGGAGACATAAAGTGTTTCGTATTTTTATTAAAGGCAATGGATTGTACACAATTTTTCTGGGCAGAAACGTTAAACCGAGAAATTAATGTGGTTCCAAAGATAATTCCGAACGTTGGTGGTTCAAATTGCTCTGAGCACTATGGGTCTTAACTTCTGAGGTCATCAGTCCCCTAGAACTTAGAACTACTTAAACCTAACTAACCTAAGGACATCACACCCATCCATGCCCGAGGCAGGATTCGAACCTGCGCCCGTAAACGTTGGTGGAATTTTAACTTTGCCTTCATGTTGCAGATCAACTCAGAAAATTTTGCTCTTCAGAAATAAATTATTGCTGATGATTATAATGTATAATGTAACCTGTTTATAACACGTCATTATTTGTCTTTATACGCTGTATACTGTGAAAAAACAATGATATTTCGTCTATAATTGTTACTCACATTTTAATATTTAAGCAGTATCAACTATAAAAAAAAGTAAGTTTGGTGGTAGTTGCCAAATGATGTTGAACACTGACTGTCACAATGGGTGAGCTACTTGACAAAATAACCTCAACAGCCCACAGTTTTTAGCAGCATGAAGTGATGTTTCATATGCGATGGTGGACTACTGGGTTTATTTAGTCCCTCAATAGACATGGTATAAATTTTGGGGGTGTTTGGCATAATTACTATAGCTATTTCCATATTGCCTAAGAGTCATACAAAAATTATCTAAAAATGGCAACAAATTATGACATGTGTTATAATAGGTCAGTACATTATAATAATCAGCAATAATTTATTTCTGAAGAGCAAAAGTTTCTGTGCTGATCTACAGCATGAAGGCAAAATTAAAATTCCAGCAACATTGGGAATTATCTTTGGGACCACATTAATCTCTCAGTTTAACGTTTCTGCCCAGAAGAATTATGTACAATGCATTGGCTTTTATAAAAATACGAAACATTTTAATTTTTCTCTATTTCACGTTTCTATTCACATGATTTATGCACAATTAATCTAATTTTTTGAAAATGACTAGATGCTATTTCTGACTTTCGTTATTCTTATGGTTCCTTAGTTCAGACATTCATTACACCAAGAAACACGCAATAACATCAAAAATTGTTGATATTACAGCTTAATAAGTAATTCAACTGGGATGAGCATACCACACAACTGCTGTAACTTCGTTTCTAGACATGTATTTACATTTAGCTTTCACGTTACCTTGTAACTTCTGTGATACAACTGCAAAGATCGATATACCTACTCATGAAGTCGATTTAGGTTTATTTACGTAACTATGACGTAGGGCTCTCCTCACGTAAAGTCAGATGAATGCTACCCCCTTAGGCTTCCTGCATCATTTGGTGTGACTCTGTAAAGGTTTTCTTGATTTCCACGCAAAATTTAATGCAGACGTGTTGCTTCTCTGGGCCTGCCATCTCGAAATTCGCAAAATATGCGACATCACGCTCTAACTCAATACAGCACTGAATAATAATTATCAGACTTGCGACAATTAAACTATGTGATAGGTGACAATTTTAATCGCGATATTCCTGTTGAGTGCTTCGAAATCTACAAAGAGCGTCTACTTTGGTTTCTGCAAAAAATCCATTGCGGACCAGTGTTATTCACCATCAGTTGAGAGTACTCTAACTTGACTGGCATCTCTCACTTCGAGATACTGCTGCTGCCGCCATTATGTAGTGAAGCACACTCGGTGTGAGCTGCCTGCGCCGCGGGTTGTCTGCTGCAGGTACTCGGCGAGACAAGAGGCTGCGTAACGTCAGCCTAAGCGGCTTACGCGACCTCGCCGGCTGCTCGCGCGGTGGAGTGTGGCACGCAAAGCTATGCTTAGGCGCGTACACAGGCGCCGGCCCGCGTCAGGGGCTCCGCGCGCCTCGGCGTCTCCTGTCGCACCAGGAGGCAGCCCGCAGACACGTGTCAAGCGTTGCGGCACGCGTGGTACCACACACGAGGCGGTGAGAACACAGTGGGACTAGTATGATCTGGGGATGGCGGTTATCGCTGAAACAACCGCTTTTGGTTTTATCGTTCTTCAGCGACAGTTTAACATTGCTGTGAAAAAACCTCAAAATAACCGGTTTGTCAAATAACCGATTTCCGATATTTTATTCCTACTATTTCCTGCCATAAACGTAGAAATCGATCGAAAACTGGAAAATTTTGTCTCCCTCAGTTTTGTGATACGTGGCGGCCGCTGTGGCCGAGAGGTTCTAAGCGCTTCAATCCGGAAACACGCGGTTGCTAAGGTCGCAGGTTCGAATCCTGCCTCGGGCATGGATGTGTGTAACGTCCTTAGGTTAGGTTTACTTAGTTCTAAGTCTAGGGGACTGATGACCTCGGATGTTAAGTCCCAAAGTGCTTACAGTCATCTGAACCATTCGAGACACGTAGAATCAAAATATTGAATTAAACAGTCAAATAAAAGAAAACTTAGTCCGTCCACTGTTCGCTGCTTTTCTCTAAAAGAGATAAGAGGTTAAATACCACAAAAAATTCCAAGAGTACTATTTATTCCAGTTTTTGAAACTGTTCAAAAGGATGAAACAAAGGTTGAAAAACTCTGTTGTTCTTATTAATCTGTCCGTTTTCAAGGGCTACAAGCAGGTAAGGCATATTATGTAAGCATAGGCAGCACATCAGCTACTTTCTGTTTTTATTATATACTGTTGATATAGCCCGCCCGGTTGGCCGTGCGGTCTAACGCACGGCTTTCAGTGCGGGAAGGAGCGCCTGGTCCCCGGCACGAATCCGCCCGGCGGATTTGTGTCGAGGTTCGGTGAACCGTCCAGTCTGTTGATGGTTTTTAGGCGGTTTTCCATCTGCCTCAGCGAATGTAGGCTGGTTCCCCTTATTCCGCCTCAGTTGTACTATGTCGGCGATTGCTGCGCAAACAGCGGTGGGGACGGAGCCTCTCCGTCGTTTCTAGATCCCCGGTTAAAATACAATACAATATACTATTGATGAATTGTTAAGTTTAGAATTTGTTACTGTTACCATTATTTCCTTCTTCTTTTATTATTTCATAAGAATGGCACATAACTCTGTGATCATTTAACGCAAATGAAGCATTATGCTTCACTGCTACGCCACATCCTAAACATAGTGTGTAAATTTTAAGTTGACAAACCAGAAGAACTCGCAAAATAAGCTTCTCACGAAAAAAGGTGTAGAATCCAAGGCTGATTAGTTTCGAGGATGACATCTGCTGGTGCTAACATCAGCCCGCCACCCCAGCCCCCTGGGAGTGGGGTGGGAGGCTATTTTAAAATTTCAGATGGGAACCCCCATTTTTTATTTCAGAATCAGATTCTACATAAAAAACTACGTACATATTGTTTTAAATATTTGTTTTGATTCTTGGTAAGTGTGTTGTGTTGGCAGAAGAGCCAACACCGTGTTACTAGTGGAGGCCGAAAAGGCACGCGTTTTAGCTCACGCAGGCTGGCGTGAGGAGGGGAGTATACTGACGTGACGTCTGGTACATGACAACGAATTGAAATTCAGAAAGCGGACGTAATTAGTTTGATACTTAACTTTAATCCATTAATGACGAACATCGCTTTCGACGGTACATGATTCAAAATATTATTTGTTCAGAATACATACATAGTAACTGAATATGGCACCTTGCTAGGTCGTAGTAAATGACGTAGCTGAAGGCTATGCTAAACTGTCGTCTCTGCAAATTTGAGCGTATGTAGACAGTGAACCATCGCTAGCAAAGTCGACCGTCCAACTGGGGCGGGAGCTAGGGAGTCTCTAGACTAGACCTGCCGCGTGGCGGCGCTCGGTCTGCAATCACTGATAGTGGCGACACGCGGGTCCGACGTATACTAACGGACCGCGGCCGATTTAAAGGCTACCAACTAGCAAGTGTGGTGTCTGGTGGTGACACCCCAAATTGGCGCTGTAATTCAAGAAAATCCATTTTCTCATTTTTGCGTGGAAAATGGTGACGGATAAATAAAAAATATTTATTTACTTCGTAAATTTTGATTCGCTGAAACTAAAACTCTCCCTCTCTCCCCACACGGTGGGATTTGAGAGAGAGATAACCACAAAACAAACAAAACTTCTTCGAATCTGCTGAAAAAATTAATATCTGGGTCAACATTTCTAAAACTCTAATTCCTCTCTTTCAAACCCCACCCTATGGGGAAAGAGAGAGAGAGTTTTAGTTTTAGCGAATCAAATTTACGAAGTAAAAATTTTTTATTTTATTCGTAACCATTTTCCACGCAAAAATGAACATGTATCTATTGCCCGTTTCTGTCGGCAGTATTATTAAAATAGCACAGATCGCAATTTATATAAAAATACAATATTTCGAACCATTGCAATTTCTTTTTTTTTTTAGATGTTTATTTAAAAACGAAAAACTTTAGTACTGCTGCTACGGCTAACTGATATTTCGGTTTTTTACTCAGATATTAGCAAAAAAACTGGAAGCATATTTATAACCGAGAGCATACAAATATTGAAAAATCCGCTTATTCAGAACTAAAAAAACCAGTAGCGGTTTTAATTGGTCGGTGTTTCCCATCCTTAGTATGACCTCACCAGGGATTGTCTTTCGTTGTTTGAAAGGTTTGCTGTATTAGAGAAAAATTCTGTGTACTTTATCCGTGGTGACTTGCTGTGCGGATACAATATGAGTAACTCCTTTAAAAGAGCACATTGGTTGCTTTAGATCACTGTACAGCATAACCAGAAGTAAAGTGTCGATTTTCTTGAAATAATTATTGTACCCTTTTTATTTTATGTACCATATAATATTAATATACATTATTATATATGATTTCCATGTATCATTATATGTCATTACTATATATTACATACTCTGTTCTTTATAATGCCACATATTTATTACATGTTACATGCAATATCCTTTGCTATGCAAAGTACACAGTTAATTAAGCATGTTTAGATTAAAATAGAAGGCAATGCCCCATTGGTTCATTTGGGATGTGAACCGTGAATTTACTTTCAAAACCTTTTCTTAAGAATTTACTTTATTTACTAGCGATTCATCAAGAACATTAACACATTTAATCACACTATGTGAGCGTGGAAGTAGTTGCCAGTGGGTAACTGATGGAAACAAATCAAATTCTTTCAACAAATGGAAATTTTATTCCTAAAAGCCTTTTTTTTTTAGAAACAGATTTAAAATTATAATCAGAAAGCACCCTCTAAATATCAAGTTTCAATTTATTCAGAGACAGAAAGAACAAATTTTTGACTATGAGCTTTCGGGCTGAGAACCTTGCCGCTCCCTTCTGACACGGCCGTAGTCACGACCGCTCACAACCACCTCTGAAAGACTACACTGGTGCAACTCTGCAACACACCAGTTACTTTAAACTAAAAACTTTAACAACTCCCACAAGCACATAAACTATACACCTCGTATGAGGGATGGAAATGGTATAAAACTCTAACATTAAAAGATTAACTTGCCACCGAAGGTTCAATTTGATTAAAAAAAAAATTCTTACGGTGAGAGGCTGGCACCTTTATATACTAAAATGACCATTTAAATAAAACCCATGAAATGCAGTCTTACGCAAAATATACAAGTTTGGTCAAACATGCTCTACATTAGACATATACCGCCTCTCGAGATGATAGGCAAGATAAAAACATATTTCAGGAATTCGGCCGTTACACTTTAAGCAATAAATTCGTTAAGACTGAATCTGACAAACATGACAAAGGAAGCTATTAACGTACGGCAGACCGACAGACAGACAGACAGACAGACACTAAGTGCCTAACAAATGCGGACGGGAGACAGACGAGCATGCTGGGGACGAGAGACTGACCAAGAAAACAAGTAGAATTTAACAAGTGAATGAAACAACATATCACGAATCACTTAACTTCTAGTAAACTGCGATGTATGGCGAAGACCTGGCGCAGCACCCCCAAATCGCTCTTCCGAACCGTCCGCTGCCAGCCGCTTCAACGGACGCAGGAAAGCGCGCCGATCTCGCGTCTCACGGCATCGCAGCTCGCACCGGCCAGGCCGATGTCGTGGGTTGACTCCTGTTGCTCTCGTGTCGACCACGAAGCCACTACCCCTCGTTATACGCCGCGGCCTACTGGACTCACGTGGCGACCTCACATGCGCCGGCGTTCAAGACGGACAAGTCATCTTGTGTCTCAGTGCGCGATCGACCAACCAATCGATCCAACCGCCAATGACCATTGCCTGAACAAACACGAGCAGACTGGCGGCCTAACACATACTAGCACTCCGGACGACAGACAGACACGAACCGCCTCACCAATGCGGACGAGAGACACCAAAGCCGCGATTGCCACAGCGGCGCCACCGCCAGAAACGGAGGGCGACTGCTTCACGCTACGTGCTGCGGCGCGCTCTTCAAAACAGCAATTTTTACCATGGCTCAGATGATTTTGTCAGATTTATTTATCATTTTTTGTGTTGAATTTGTATGCTATTTTTTCAGAGCGTTACTGTCAGACACCATGGACATTGTTGTCTTTTAGTGTTACTTGTTACACTTTTACTGTGTGCTTGTTGAAACATGTGGGGTATTGTACCTGCCTTTTGGCGGCGACCGTAGCGATACATCAAGGCATGTACTACATGTGACGGACAGGGTAACCTATAGTGAACTGCCGAGTGCTTCACAGACCCTAATCAGAGCGATCACGTGGGCCGGTGAAATGCTGTGACAGAGCCATTGAAGGCTTGGGGAAATACTGGCCGTTACAACTCGGTACTGTAAGCAGGGGCGGATCCAGGATCTCGCTCGGGGGGGGGGGGGGGGGGGGGGGGAAACTTTTTGGTACCTGCCTTCCAAAAAATTAATTACAATTCCAAATAAAACCATTAATACTCTATAAGCGCACACACACACACACACACACACACACACACACACACACATATATATATATATATATATATATATATATATATATAATTTTGTTTTTAGTTTAATTGTGTATCACTATATGTTAAGTGTGTTTAATTAAATAACTTACTGCATTACCTAAAAAATATTCTTCAAATACGACACTTGCACTTGAAAAACTCTGTGTTTGTCTGCGAATGGAAAATAATCTATAAAAATGCTAATGTTCATTTGTTTCCATTCTTAAATCTTCGAAATTAGTTCACCAATTTCTTTCATTTGACGGAATGTTGCCATCGAATTCGCGCATGTGTTTATACGCAGCAAAGACGATACGACTGCGAAAAGTTATAGTAGGATATTTGACTGTGTTCAGGAAATCATCTTATACTCTTAATTACGTCATTTTATGCTCATAATGAGCTGTTTTCCTCATGGATGTAAATATTAATAATAAGATATTTCTATCTTTCTTCTCGTAAAAAAAATAAGAAATAAAATAAAAATGCAAAAGTGTAAATAAAATGAAATTTAATATTAAATATGTATATTCAAAATACTGCTCTTAAATATTAAATTCTAATCTCCTTCTACGCCCACCTTTTTAAAATCTTGTAATTACTTTTTCTACATCTACAGGAGTCTGGTAATGAATATGCATAAGTGCAAGACCAAGGAGGCGGTTTTCATTCATCGACGTTCTTAAATAAGTTTTCAGGCGCCGCAACGACGAAAACGATCTTTCAGCAGATGGAGTTGTCAATGAAGCGTTGCCAGGACCAATAAAAGCTTACGTATTATAGGATATGCATCCTTATCACATCTAGCCAATATATCAAGGGCGATGGTTGGAAGCTCTTTTTGTCGTTTCTTTTCTTGATTCCATTTCTCTCGCCACATCATTTCATCCTGTAACAAAAGAGAAGCAAAGCCTTTGTCCACGTCAAACAACGAACCGAAGCGGTTGGTGAGGGACTCTGCAATTTTTTCAGTTTCACCTGCAGAGATCTTCACAATACTTTCTGGACTGGAAACAGAAAGGTTGAACACATCCAAAGTTTCAGCAGAGAACCTTTCTCGTAAATCAGTTATAGTGAAGTCCAGTAGGGGAGCATAGACTGTTACTCTGTAATATTCTTCTGCCGAATTTGTTTGCAGGTTGTAACGATAAACTTGGCGTCGACCGTGGCGAGGTGTGCGAGGGATATTGAGCTGGATGCCGGTGGCCACCCAAAGTGTTCGCACGCTGTCAGTTTCTTAACAGTCAAACCGCACCTCAACACAACCTTCTTGACTCCATCGGTTCGCAGTAGTTTGTAATATATGATATTTTTTTCTGTCAAATCACGCTTCTAGGCCTACTACAGTGGTGACTTACATTATCACTATCGTGTTTCACTGAATTTGAGAAGCATTAAATGCGAAGCCTACGTTTTTTTTTACGTTGTTGTTTTACGTCCTGTTGGCAATGTGGTCATTTGAGACAGCTTAGTGCTAACTTATTGTAGCTTAATCTACATACATCACTAACACCGATACCCAAGGGGGGACACGAACACAGTCTTCGCGTACGCGCGGCTCATGACAACGCCTAAAGCTGTTCCGCTACAGCGACCACGTACCATTGGGTTTTCAGAGTCCTGTGAAATACTTATGAACTGGTAGCGAAATATATATTACCAATAAAATCTTGTGGGAGGAAAGCAGGTGGGGAATGATGGCATTATAGGTTTCAGAAACAGGACGTAAACAATAAAAGTTCATGAACTAGCAACAGTAGCTCATTTTTTCTTTAAATACAGTTATGACAGTTTAGCAAGCTCTAGAGCAGATTCTTCCTTCTACTCCGGCAGTTTCCTTGGCTATTTGCAATCACCATTTCGTTTCTTCAAGATTTGACTTCCGAAATAAGCAAACGGTTTAGAACAAAGCCACAGCTCTAAGTTCTAACACTGTTATGAAATTCATGCTTTTTTCAGATTGTGGCAGAAGCATACGCTTAGTACCTCAGAATAAATTATATTGATGAGGAAAACGCATCTTCCTCAGTCTTTGGCAGAGTTGTCCTCTGCACTCTGGAGAAAGAGAAATGAATCTGAGTTTTCTAGATTTCAGTATCTGTTTGAACCTGCTGACCGTAACATTTATATTCTTACTGGACAAAATAAAAAATAAAATTGGGGAATGGATTGTGAATGAATCCACAGACGTTATTTTCGTGTACATTATTACATTTGGCTAATTAATGTTTGTTCACATTCCGCATCAAAAGTGAGAAGAAAGCCAAAATGGGGGAGAAGCGTTCATCCAGATCGAAACGTGCAATTGCAGAATAAAAGGGACTGTCGTAAGGTTCTCACTATTTGCAATTAATGAGAATATTTTCAGGTATTCCTTCAGTGCTCATTGCCTAATTATCAACACCATCTCTTTGCAAATTGCCACTAGAACCAAAGTCTTACATACGCACTGCAAAGAAAGTGCTAAAAAAAAGGACACACATCGCTCATGCCTCAGCGAATATTATCATTTTATTCGCAAGTATAGTTGTTTCTCCTGTAGTTTATTCGCTAAATGGAAGAGGCTTAAACGTCTCTTTTTGAATTGTTACATCAAACTGTGTGTCATTGTTTACATCTTCGACTTCAATTAAAACATACTAGATAGGCCGACGTAATCAGCCCCTAAAGCAGTCGGAAAAAAAGATCGGTCAAGCACCAGGGGGGGGGGGGGGGGCAATTGCCCCCCCCCCCCCCCCCCCCCCGCTTGGATCCGCCACTGACTATATGTGACTCTCGGACACAGTGCACTCACGCCTCCATTTAGAACATCACTGCAAACATTAATAAAGATAGAACCAATGTAGGTACAGAGGAGCCAGTAGGCTCATTTTATAGGGAAAATTATGGCGATGATGACCATCGAGACGTGCGACCCTTATAATAAACACTTCTTATAATACAGAAATTTGAATAATTACTATATTGTACGAACTTTGGAAAGTTACACCCCAGCAATGCATTGTGCTATTGAAACAGATGATACATCAGTAGAAAGGTGTCGAGTCCTATCAGGTTACCGTAAGAGAATTGTGTTTCGACGTCCAGTTTTAGAATTATGGGCGAAACCATGTTTTTGCAGTTAAAAACCTTTACTTTTTCACTAAATAAAAATAAAATGAACGGAAATAGCGGTAGCACCCTAATTTAGGGATAAGGAAGGAACATTAGAAGACTGAAACTTATGGATTTATATTTATGTAACATGGAAAAGCTAAAAAACGCGTAAACGTCTACCTGCAACTATGAATTATAAGTAAACTATCAAAGATAGTAATAAATTATGCTCATAAATGAAAAGCTAAGAAAATTTTCGTATAAATTCATGTATAATACGTGCATAAAATGTTGAAATTGTAATTTTTGTATTTAAACTACATTAAGTGTTTAGGATACGAAGGGTTTAAACAGGCGGCAGCCATCTTGGATCGGGATAGTGTGATCTCAACTCTAGTTGAGGCAAAATCTGTGTCAGATTGCGGTTCGGGAGTCGCAGGACGCGTATGGCGAAATTTTTCTAAGTATTGAATTTCGGACATGTAATTTTTCCTAGAGCTTCGTGGTCTCCACTTAGAATAATATTCGTGTCGACCAGCGGTCGCAGACTTGGAATTTTTCTACGATGCACGCCACCAGTACGCTGAAGTTGTAGGAATTTGACGAGTTTTCTTCAAGGCTTAGAATGTTTTAGAGGTTGTTCGCACTTGCAACATTTTCCGTGCCGTCATGGATTCGTGGACTTGACTTGTTTCTGTGGATGTACTCAGATAGTGAGGCGAAACTGTGAAAATTTTCCCGATATTCGTCAGGTGAACTTTGAATATTTTCGTGGTGAGAAAGAGTTCATGCTGAACGACACTCATGGACTTCGATTTTATTTCGTGGTGTTGGAAATACCCAGTCAAGCACACTTATGATCTATTATTATTAAGAACAACAAATTTTACAAACAAATAAATATACTAATTCCATCATTATTACAAAGATTATTAAACTAAATCAAGAATCTTAATATAATACCTAAAACAATTAGATAATCAAATTATAAAATAATGAACCACGTCGTAATTTTAAACATTGTGAGACAATGGGGACTTGTGTTTTGGTAGTATAGCTAGTTTCATAATATCGTCCTTCCTTTTGTCATCTATTCGGAATATTAACCGTTCATTCACGATCGCTATCTCGAAAGTGAAGCCCTTGGTGCTGAAATCTGATTTTGTTGATACAATACAGTTTCTTGCAAAGATAAAATAATTCGTTTTTACTCTCAGAAACATTTCATGTGAGTGTGTTGGTGTGTTAATCAGCCTGCACTGTCTTAGTCTGTCTGCGCTGTATATGAATAAAATTCAAATTTAGTGACTACAAACAGTGAGTTATGCAATGGGTACTTGTGCTGGCACCCATAGACGTCAGTGAAGCCAGATTTACTTACGTCAAGCCCTTTGTTTAGTGTGATGAGTGTTACAGTTGCTTCAAATCTTTCTTTAATGTTTTGTGTAGCCGCGCGGGATTAGCCGAGCGGTCTAGGGGCTGCAGTCATGGACCATGCGGACGTTCGAGTCCTCCCTCGGGCATGGGTGTGTGTGTTTGTCCTTAGGATAATTTAGGTTAAGTAGTGTGTAAGCTTAGGGACTGATGACCTTAGCAGTTAAGTCCCATAAGGTTTCACACACATTTGAACATTTTTTTTTTTTTTTTTTTTTTTGAGTACCGGACACCTTTTGTACAGAACAAACGTGTGGGCTCTGAGCTAAATTACATACTTCTCAGACAAATTAAGCAGTGAACAAGTGTCAGTTCACGGAATCTGATATTTTCTGTTTCAGTATCGTAACATGTCTTAAGACAGTAATTTAGCACTATTATACACCACCCAATCTCAATAATGACAAATAATGCTCACGAAAAAATACAGTTTACACTTAAACAGTAACTGATTGTCACCAAACAAACAAAAATTGTATCTTACACTCCTGGAAATGGAAAAAAGAACACATTGACACCGGTGTGTCAGACCCACCATACTTGCTCCGGACACTGCGAGAGGGTTGTACAAGCAATGATCACACGCACGGCACAGCGGACACACCAGGAACCGCGGTGTTGGCCGACGAATGGCGCTAGCTGCGCAGCATTTGTGCACCGCCGCCGTCAGTGTCAGCCAGTTTGCCGTGGCATACGGAGCTCCATCGCAGTCTTTAACACTGGTAGCATGCCGCGACAGCGTGGACGTGAACCGTATGTGCAGTTGACGGACTTTGAGCGAGGGCGTATAGTGGGCATGCGGGAGGCCGGGTGGACGTACCGCCGAATTGCTCAACACGTGGGGCGTGAGGTCTCCACAGTACATCGATGTTGTCGCCAGTGGTCGGCGGAAGGTGCACGTGCCCGTCAACCTGGGACCGGACCGCAGCGACGCACGGATGCACGCCAAGACCGTAGGATCCTACGCAGTGCCGTAGGGGACCGCACCGCCACTTCCCAGCAAATTAGGGACACTGTTGCTCCTGGGGTACCGGCGAGTACCATTCGCAACCGTCTCCATGAAGCTGGGCTACGGTCCCGCACACCGTTAGGCCGTCTTCCGCTCACGCCCCAACATCGTGCAGCCCGCCTCCAGTGGTGTCGCGACAGGCGTGAATGGAGGGACGAATGGAGACGTGTCGTCTTCAGCGATGAGAGTCGCTTCTGCCTTGGTGCCAATGATGGTCGTATGCGTGTTTGGCACCGTGCAGGTGAGCGCCACAATCAGGACTGCATACGACCGAGGCACACAGTGCCAACACCCGGCATCATGGTGTGGGGAGCGATCTCCTACACTGGCCGTACACCACTGGTGATCGTCGAGGGGACACTGAATAGTGCACGGTACATCCAAACCGTCATCGAACCCATCGTTCTACCATTCCTAGACCGGCAAGGGAACTTGCTGTTCCAACAGGACAATGCACGTCCGCATGTATCCCGTGCCACCCAACGTGCTCTAGAAGGTGTAAGTCAACTACCCTGGCCAGCAAGATCTCCGGATCTGTCCCCCATTGAGCATGTTTGGGACTGGATGAAGCGTCGTCTCACGCGGTCTGCACGTCCAGCACGAACGCTGGTCCAACTGAGGCGCCAGGTGGAAATGGCATGGCAAGCCGTTCCACAGGACTACATCCAGCATCTCTACGATCGTCTCGATGGGAGAATAGCAGCCTGCATTGCTGCGAAAGGTGGATATACACTGTACTAGTGCCGACATTGTGTATGCTCTGTTGCCTGTGTCTATGTGCCTGTGGTTCTGTCAGTGTGATCATGTGGTGTATCTGACCCCAGGAATGTGTCAATAAAGTTTCGACTTCCTGGGACAATGAATTCACGGTGTTCTTATTTCAATTTCCAGGAGTGTATATGATGAAAGGAGCCAATCGGAGACGCCTCTGCAAGATGGCAGGATAACTGTGAGGAACCTGTGAAGCATCTTCGACGACTAGTAAAACATTACTAGAGTTTATTTATTCACAATGTTTATCATTCGTCGTTCTTCTGCATTAGCCTCGGCTGATACTTCTTGCAGCTTGTTGGAGTCTAGCTGAGGTCTGTCGAGTCATCTCGGCATCTGTACGCCCAGGTGAGGTGTTAGCGACCTTGGTGCGTCGGTGGGTTGCTGTAGAGCAAGTGCAGCCGATGCCCAACGTGAACTGGTCTCGTTCTGGATGCTGGGGTGTTCTTCTTCCCACTCCAAATTCTACGCTGACGCTTGACGATCCGTCAGCGGTGTAACAGGTATCGGTTGTCCTGTGGTCAGTTGATGTCCACCCTTCATACCGGCCTGGTAGGTTTTAAGTCCTGGAGGCGCCTGGACGTTGAACAGGAACGTGGATCCCTAGTGGCCCTGTTGCTGGCTTGTGCATTGAAGTTCAGTACTGATCGCACCTTGTGAAGAGGTGTTGTTAGAAGACAGTTTCTCCATCAGTAGACTGTAGGCGGCGAGCTCGAGAAGTTCATCAGGTGAAGACCATCAACATGACCACGTCTTCAGCTTGTTCGTAGACTGTGCTGTCGCATCTAGGACATAGATTCATTACAGTATCGCAATCATGGAATAGACCGTTACTGTTATGAATGCCATCTATCGCAAACATCAACTCATGATGAGAACTGGACGGCTGGAGTATTTAAAGGGAGGCTGTACGCAAGGCTCGATTCGTAACGACCGCACGTGGCCTTCTTATTTTGCTACTTGTATATTCACTTAACTGGCTGTTAACAGCTGCGTCAGTTCCTCGTCACGTGTTCTTATATAGGAGGCAGTGTTTCCTGCACCATATCTTACAAGCTCACGAATACGCTTGTCTCACTTCCCCTGTCGCAGTCTTCTTTCTGCTGAATGCATAGTCTCACTCGGCAGATGGTGTCATAATGTATCAAGGGTCCTGACCCACTTGAGACATACTGCCTCGCTCCCTGCTTATGCGTCTCTGGCGTGACTTGACTTTGATTGTAAAAATTTTAACGTGTTTTAATAAAAATTTCTAATTCCCTACACCTTACTATTCTGTGCAGTTACAAAACACAGACCTCAGTCAAAGTGGAGAAACTATCAACAGTAATAACAAATATCAAAATTTTAAGAACTGGTTAAAATGCAGTAAGCAGGCAGCAGTCAGGTGTATCATATACACACGAAGTCTCTCAGTGACGATTAGATGCTGTAGAGCAACCAAACTGTAGAGACGTTGATTCATACGTTTCATCTGATCTTCCAAATACAGATTCTTTCCATGGGATTGTGATAATATATTGGGTCAGTCGACGTGCGGTAAAGTGCCTTCGTGTTCGTCAATCGAGGCATGTATGCTTGCAAACCTGTGAACACTGCTGTTGCCGTCTTGGAACATGGGTGTCTCCACAGTATACACATCATGAAAATGTAGAAGAAAGAACAACACTCTGTCAGTGAGAAATTTCATATAAACATTCTAGCCCACTCAACGCCTCGCATCACTGCAGTGATATAATTTTCCTGGTACATTCATTGTACATGCGAATACTGTCTGCATAATGTGTCACGAATACAGATGGCACTAAAGAAGCGGTAAATGAAAACGTCTTGCTACATGCCGCAGTTTCACTGCATGAACAACGAAAATGTAGTAAGAGATAAATTTTTTTCTTTCATCGCTTTTTGGTGGCCGTCAGGGACAAAAAATTTGGTATAAGTTTCAAATTAAATGTAAGATTTGTTGTCAGTCTGTTAGCGCTTCATCCTCAAAAACTAGATGACTCAAGTATGGGTATTCTTATGTAGTGCGCTACACAGCTTCCCCTCCCCCTCCCATCTCCCACCTCTTTAATAGGTTCGTGGTGCTTACCCCACAATGACGCTCCCCCAACAATATGTGATACGTGTACCAAGTTTGTTTGAAATCGGTCCAGTGGTTTAGGAGTAGATGTGCAAAAGACATTCATACGTATATACACACATTCATTTTCAAAATCTGAATGGATTCGTAAGCTATTGTTTTTTCAGTATTTCATTACCCAAAGAACTAGTCATACAGCCATTCACATCGTTACTGGCCTAAAATTAAATACAGAAGTAAGTTTCCTTCTATCTGGCAATTTGTATAGTGAAATTAAGATCAATACTTTTGTCGTTACGCTGCAGTTACGTACATGACATTCTTCTATTTATTTACACTTAATGTATCAATATTGTGAGCAGATATACACAGTGGGACTGTGCTGACAGAAAGATAAAGGTGGATGTCTCTGAGTTCTTTTTATCTTGCTGCTCTGATGTGCTGTGATATTGCTCCGTTGCGAGTAAATCGGAGTTATGGAGCGGCATTGCAAAGACTTTTCCTCTAGGTGTGTTAACTTTCATGATGCCGCTAGTCGCGATGTATCTCCTGGATACATGCGGCGATTTCTGTCGTCTGTTTTCATTTCTTTTACTTGCAGTTCTTATTCGTATGGATTTGGCATGTACAGAACGGAACTCAGGGTGTTCATTAGATATTGAAACTAATGTTAGTACTTAACATAATGTCTTGCGTGAAATGTATTAAATAGTTAGACCTAATTATAGATTTAAGAAAATTATTGAACTAATCAGATATGTATGGGAATCTTGCTTACCGTTTACAGATACATTTTTTCACAAACTGTTTTTGCGTGCTCTAATAAACAAATATGTTGTTGTTGTTGTGGTCTTCAGTCCTGAGACTGGTTTGATGCAGCTCTCCATGCTACTCTATCCTGTGCAAGGTTTTTCATCTCCCAGTACTTACTGCAACCTACATCCTTCTGAATCTGCTTAGTGTATTCATCTCTTGGTCTCCCCCTACGATTTTTACCCTCCACACTGCCCTCCAATACTAAATTGGTGATCCCTTGATGCCTCAGAACATGTCCTACCAACCGATCCCTTCTTCTGGTCAAGTTGTGCCAGAAACTTCTCTTCTCCCCAATCCTATTCAATACTTCCTCATTAGTTATGTGACCTACCCATCTAATCTTCAGCATTCTTCTGTAGCACCACATTTCGAAAGCTTCTATTCTCTGACGAATACTTTCAGAAATGACTTCCTGACACTTAAATCAATACTGGATGTTAACAAATTTCTCTTCTTCAGAAACGCTTTCCTTGCCATTGCCAGCCTACATTTTATATCCTCTCTACTTCGACCATCATCAGTTATTTTGCTCCCCAAATAGCAAAACTCCTTTACTACTTTAAGTGCCTCATTTCCTAATCTAATTCCCTCAGCATCACCCGACTTAATTAGACTACATTCCATTATCCTTGTTTTGCTTTTGTTGATGTTCATCTTATATCCTCCTTTCAAGACACTGTCCATTCCATTCAACTGCTCTTCCAAGTCCTTTGCTGTCTCTGACAGAATTACAATGTCATCGGCGAACCTCAAAGTTTTTATTTCTTCTCCATGAATTTTAATACCTACTCCGAATTTTTCTTTTGTTTCCTTTACTGCTTGCTCAATATACAGATTGAACAACATCGGGGAGAGGCTACAACCCTGTCTTACTCCCTTCCCAACCACTGCTTCCCTTTCATGTCCCTCGACTCTTATAACTGCCATCTGGTTTCTGTACAAATTGTAAATAGCCTTTCGCTCCCTGTATTTTACCCTTGCCACCTTTAGAATTTGAAAGAGAGTATTCCAGTCAACATTGTCAAAAGCTTTCTCTAAGTCTACAAATGCTAGAAACGTAGGTTTGCCTTTCCTTAATCTTTCTTCTAAGATAAGTCGTAAGGTCAGTATTGCCTCACGTGTTCCAGTGTTTCTACGGAATCCAAACTGATCTTCCCCAAGGTTGGCTTCTACTAGTTTTTCCATTCGTCTGTAAAGAATTCGTGTTAGTATTTTGCAGCTGTGACTTATTAAGCTGATAGTTCGGTAATTTTCACATCTGTCAACACCTGCTTTCTTTGGGATTGGAATTATTATATTCTTCTTGAAGTCTGAGGGTATTTCGCCTGTCTCATACATCTTCCTCACCAGATGGTAGAGTTTTGTCAGGACTGGCTCTCCCACGGCCGTCAGTAGTTCCAATGGAATATTGTCTACTCCAGGGGCTTTGTTTCGACTCAGGTCTTTCAGTGCTCTGTCAAACTCTTCACGCAGTATCATATCTCCCATTTCATCTTCATCTACATCCTCTTCCATTTCCATAATATTGTCCTCAAGTACATCGCCCTTGTATAGACCCTCTATATACTCCTTCCACCTTTCTGCTTTCCCTTCTTTGCTTAGAACTGGGTTTCCATCTGAGCTCTTGATATTCATACAAGTCGTTCTCTTATCTCCAAAGGTCTCTTTAATTTTCCTGTAGGCAGTATCCATCTTACCCCTAGTGAGATAGGCCTCTACAACCTTACATTTGTCCTCTAGCCATCCCTGCTTAGCCATTTTGCACTTCCTGTCGATCTCATTTTTGAGACGTTTGTATTCCTTTTTGCCTGTTTCACTTACTGCATTTTTATATTTTCTCCTTTCATCAATTAAATTCAATATTTCTTCTGTTACCCAAGGATTTCTACTAGCCCTCGTCTTTTTACCGACTTGATCCTCTGCTGCCTTCACTACTTCATCCCTCAAAGCTACCCATTCATCTTCTACTGTATTTATTTCCCCCATGCTCTCCCTGAATCTCTGTACAACCTCTGGTTCTTTTAGTTTATCCAGGTCCCATCTCCTTAAATTCCCACCTTTTTGCAGTTTCTTCAGTTTTAATTTACAGGTTATAACCAATAGATTGTGGTCAGAGTCCACATCTGCCCCTGGAAATGTCTTACAATTTAAAACCTGGTTCCTAAATCTCTGTCTTACCATTATATAATCTATCTGATACCTTTTAGTATCTCCAGGGTTGTTCCATGTATACAACCTTCTTTCATGATTCTTAAACCAAGTGTTAGTTATGATTATGTTGTGCTCTGTGCAAAATTCTACCAGGCGGCTTCCTCTTTCATTTCTGTCACCCAATCCATAATCACCTACTATGTTTCCTTCTCTCCCTTTTCCTACACTCGAATTCCAGTCACCCATGAATATTAAATTTTCGTCTCCCTTCACAATCTGAATAATTTCTTTTATTTCATCATACATTTCTTCAATTTCTTCGTCATCTGCAGAGCTAGTTGGCATATAAACTTGTACTACTGTAGTAGGTGTGGGCTTCGTATCTATCTTGGCCACAATAATGCGTTCACTATGCTGTTTGTAGTAGCTTACCCGCATTCCTATTTTCCTATTCATTATTAAACCTACTCCTGCATTACCCCTATTTGATTTTGTGTTTATAACCCTGTAGTCACCTGACCAGAAGTCTTGTTCCTCCTGCCACCGAACTTCACTAATTCCCACTATATCTAACTTCAACCTATCCATTTCCCTTTTTAAATTTTCTAACCTACCTGCCCGATTAAGGGATCTGACATTCCACGCTCCGATCCGTAGAACGCCAGTTTTCTTTCTCCCGATAACGACATCCTCTTGAGTAGTCTCCGCCCGGATATCCGAATGGGGGACTATTTTACCTCCGGAATATTTTACCCAAGAGGACGCCATCATCATGTAATCATACAGTAAAGCTGCATGCCCTCGGGAAAAATTACGGCTGTAGTTTCCCCTTGCTTTCAGCCGTTCGCAGTACCGGCACGGCAAGGCCGTTTTGGTTATTGTTACAAGGCCAGATCAGTCAATCATCCAGACTGTTGCCCTTGCAACTACTGAAAAGGCTGCTGCCCCTCTTCAGGAACCACACGTTTGTCTGGCCTCTCAACAGATACCCCTCCGTTGTGGTTGCACCTACGGTACGGCTATCTGTATCGCTGAGGCACGCAAGCCTCCCCACCAACGGCAAGGTCCATGGTTCATGGGGGGAAAAAAATATATGTACCTTGTTTTTCACACACACACTGGAGGCAAGCCCTTTACGTCTCCTTGTAACATGATTGTCCAAGTTTTCTTTTCCTCTCCACTGGTACCAAAGAAAATTCAGCGTTTTCTTGCCATGCTCCTTCAGGCTTGTATTTTGCCAGGATTGACTTTATATCATCTGGTGGTTCTGTAGTCAGCGTTGTTCTTTTGAGCTAATCTTGCAGTACAGACGGAACCAACGCTTTGGGATACAAGTACTCAAGCCTATCCCAGTATTTATTGTTCATTATAGTGAAGTATAATTTTTGGCTTTATCTCTAACTCCTCTGAAGCCTCATTTAATTATACATACACCCCCCATATATACATCCCCGTAAGGAGGACCACATCACCCCCCCCCCTTTTTTTCGGGATATTAGAAACAAGTTTTTCATTTTTGGTATAGCTAAACACGCGATCACGTAGCTCTCTAACCTTTGGGGATATGAAATTTGAAGGCACTTCCTTTATGCTTTTTCTAAATGTGCCTGCGAAACACTACTACTGAAATTCTCTTACTAATTTCAACGCAGAGAACCCATTATCTGCCGTAATGTTCTTACTAATCTCGTATATTGGTTCAGTAAGTCCCAAAAATTACAGCTTTGGCAGAACTGATATTCTGCAAGGGATCTTCTAGCCATACTCCAGAATATATAGGGTGGTCCATGGATAGTGACCGGGCCAGATATCGCACGCAATAAGCATCAAACGAAAAAACTACAAAAAACGAAACTCGTCTAGCTTGAAGGGGTAAACCAGATGGCGCTATGGTTGGCCCGGTAGATGGCGCTGCCATAGATCAAACGGATATCAACTTCGTTTCTTTAAATAGGAACCCCCATTTTTTATTATATATTCGCGTTGTACGTAAGGACCGCTTTTTTCACTTCGTAATAGATGGCACTGTAATAGTCACAAACGTATAAGTACGTGGTATCACCTAACATTCCGCCAGTGCGGACGGTATTTGCTTCGTGATACATTACCGTGTTAAAATGGACCGTTTACCAAATGCGGTAAAGGTCGATATCGTGTTGATGTATGGCTACTGTGATCAAAATGCCCAACGGCCGTGTGCTATGTATGCTGCTCGGTATCCTGGACGACATCATCCAACTGTCCGGACCGTTCGCCGGATAGTTACGTTATTTAAGGAAACAGGAAGTGTTCAGGCACATGTGAAACGTCAACCACGACTTGCAACAAATGATGATGCCCAAGTAGGTGTTTTAGCTGCTGTCGCGGCTGATCCGCACATCACTGACAGACAAATTGCGCGAGAATCGGGAATCTCAAAAACGCCGGTGTTGAGAATGCTACATCAACATCGATTGCAGACGTACCACATTTCTATGCACCAGGAATTGCATGGCGACGACCTTGAGCGTCGTGTACAGTTCTACTACTGGGCACAAGAGAAATTACCGGACGATGACAGATTTTTGGCACGCGTTCTATATAGCGACGAAGCGTCATTCACCAACAGCGGTAACGTAAACTGGCATAATATGCATTATTAGGCAACGGAAAATCCACGATGGCTGCTGTGGTGTCACCGCCAGACACCACACTTGCTAGGTGGTAGCGTAAATCGGCCGCGGTCCATTTAGTACATGTCGGACCCGCGTGTCGCCACTGTGTAATCGCAGACCTAGCGCCACCACCAAGGCAGGTCTCGTGATACGAGAGAGCACTCGCCCCAGTTGTACGAGAACCTAGCTACCGACCAGATGTACGAAGCCTTTCTCTCTCATTAGCCGAGAGACAGAATAGCCATCAGCTAAGTTAATGGCTACGAACTAGCAAGGCGCCATTAGCCATACAGTGATTGTACTTCAAGTCTCCTGTGTATCGTCAAGATCGATGTACCACAATGATATTAAAGATAAGTATTAATCAAGCTACGTACTTTTCTTCTTAACATTAATAACGTAGCCTGTTCCAGTACTTCACGCCCGTCTGCGTTAGTCTAGCGTGCATTTTCAGCCATCTCAACTTCACGGTGTCGGCCCAGCTACCGACACAACATTGGCGACGAGATAAAAGAGTTCTTTCTGATTGCTTACATTTAATTGTGTCATGGCTTCGCCACATTCTCCAGATGTACTGTCCGAATTTTATCGCTTGCAGAATCAGCAGACGCAGGCGTTACTGGATGCCCTTGGACAGCTCGTCCAGGGTCAACGTACCATTCAAACCGATGCGGCCGCCGCCGCTTCTTCGCTACCGCTGCCACTAAACGCTGTTGCACCTCCCTTTCGACCATACGTGGCAGCCGATGAGACCTGGCACGAGTGGTCTCGCCAGTTCAACTTTCATCTAGCAGCCTACAGAATTCAAGGTAAAGAGCGGCAGCCGTTTTTGTTTTCTTGTGTCGGTGTGTCCACATACCGTGTGATAGTGAAATTGTTTCCCCGACGCGACGTAGCAACTCTGTCCTACGAGGAAATTTGGTCTGCATTAGATGCCTATTTCAAAGAAACAGTTAATGTGGTTGCAAAACGGTATACGTTCTTTCGTACAAAACGTACGGCCGGTCAAACTAATAGGGAGTGGGTAGCAACATTGCAAGGACTTACTAGGGACTGTGCCTTTGAATGTGACTGTGGTCTTTCTTATTCAGATACAATGGTGCGTGATGCAATTGCACAGAACGTTTCTGATGTTCGCATACGGGAGCAAATTTTGAAACTAGTTAATCCCTCCCTTCAACAAGTGATAGACATATTGGATAGACAGGACACACTTGACTGTGCTCAGGAATCTTTTGAAACTTCGCCAGCCGTGTGTAACATTAACCGGCCCGCTGGACGCGCTGCGCGGCCCGGTAACCGGGCCTCGTGCACGTCCGCACAGCTGCCGCCGCGCGCTAAGCCACGTGTGCCGCGCCAGCCCACAAATGTAGTGAAATCGTGCCCGCGGTGTGCTACTAGACATTCGCGTGAACATTGCCCGTCACGCCAAGCTATTTGCTTTTTCTGCAATAAGAAAGGACATGTTCAAAGTGTTTGCCAGAAAAAGCTCAGATCAGACAATCACAATCATTCCAGGCCCTTTGCTTCGCGCCGGAATCGAACCAAGGACACTCAGGCTCGTGGACCTTCGCCTATGGACATTCATGTCGTTAATTCCGCTTCGTCCAGTGACACTTTCTCTAACAGTGACTGTGATCGTCCCACAAAAACTGTGCGTCGACGTCGCCGGAAATCACGTCAATTAGCAAGTGATTCTGTACCAGTGTCTATTCAAATTGCACAAAACAGTCGCTTTTGTCGTCAGCAGGACAATAAACTTTTTGTGGACTTAGACTTTGAAGGCAAAGTGATACCATTCCAGCTCGATACCGGAGCTGCAGTTTCATTGCTCAATCACGACACGTACAAACAACTGGGCAAACCTCCGTTGCGTTCCGCAAATGTTAAGCTAACTACATATTCCGGACAGACAATTCCTGTGTTAGGACAGTGCCGCCTTCTTGCAACATACAAGGGACAAACAAAACTTGTGTCGTTTTACGTTCTTCGTTCTTCTTCTGCAGTGAACTTGTTTGGTCTAGATTTATTTCAGTTGTTTAACATGTCTATTGTAAATCAGGTCCTATCAGTGAATCAGACTGTGCCTACAGACAGTGTTTCTCGGCTGTGTGACGAATTTGCAGCCATTTTTGCACCGGGCTTAGGTTGCGCTAAAAACTATGAAGCACATTTAGAACTGAAGGTAAACGCGCAACCGAAATTTTTCAGGGCGCGCAATGTTCCCCACGCATTGCGTGATGAGGTCGCAAGAACGTTACACGATCTCGAATCGCAGGGTGTAATTGAACGTGTGCAAGCTTCTCTCTGGGCCTCACCCTTAGTAATTTTGCCAAAACCTTCCGGAAAATTGAGACTTTGCGTGGACTTCAAGGCCACAGTGAATCCACAGCTAGTGACTGCTACTTTTCCTTTGCCCCGCCCGGAAGATCTTTTTGCTAAACTGTGCCCGGGAAAATATTTTTCAAAGTTGGACCTAGCCGATGCGTACTTGCAAATACCGGTGGACGACGAATCCCAGCGCGTATTGGTGGTTAACACGCATCTTGGATTGTACCGCTTCAAAAGACTGCCATTCGGGTGTGCATCCGCCCCTGCCTTGTTTCAGCAATATTTACAAACTATTTGTGCGTCGGTCCCTACTGCAGCAAACTATCTGGACGATATAGTGATCTCCGGACAGACAGAAGAAGATCATCTTGCGAACTTACGAACATTATTTCAGGTCTTGCGACAAAATGGTCTTCGCTTGAGGAAGGACAAATGTGTGTTTTTTGCTCGTGACTTACCATACCTGGGACATGTCATTAATGCCCAAGGCATACATCCGAGTCCAGATCACCTCCGTGCCATACAAGAATTGCCTTCCCCTCAAAATGTGAAACAGCTACAGAGTGTGTTGGGTAAAATTAATTATTACAATAAATATGTGCGCAATGCCTCTTCCATTTCAGCTCCGCTTCATCGCTTACGCCCTAAAGGTGTTCCGTTCGTCTGGACGACGGAATGCGAACGCGCCTTTCGCCAGTTGAAATCGGCGTTGCTTTCTAATACTTGCCTTACGCCATTCGATCCCCAGAAACCCCTTTTGTTGATGGTAGATGCATCGGATTTCGGGATCGGTGCTGTGCTTGCGCACAAAGTTGGCTCGCGTGATCGCCCTATTGCCTTTGCGTCCAAATTGCTCTCGTCTGCGCAAAGAAATTATTCACAGATAGAGAAAGAAGCTTTGGCTCTAGTGTTTGGTGTTACTAAGTTCCATGATTTCTTGTATGGTCGTCACTTTACCATCATCACAGACCACAAACCTTTGACATCGCTTTTTCATCCGACCAAGCCTGTACCTCCACGTACAGCGCAGAAATTCATTCGCTGGTCTATTTTCCTCTCGCAGTACCGCTACGATATCTTGTATCGGTCCACTGCTAAGCACGGAAACGCCGATGCGTTGTCCCGTTTGCCTGTTGCTGAGGATAAAGCATTCGATTCTTCCGAACTTGCTTGCATGTTCATTGATTCGGAAACCGATGAAGTGGTCGAATCGTTTCCGATTGATTTTCGTCGTGTCGCTACAGCCACAGCTGCTGACCCTGTCCTTGCTACTGTTTTACGTTTTGTTGCTACGCAATGGCCTTTGTCAAAGTCTCGGATCGAGGATCCGTTGGTTCGCCGATTTTTTGCTCACAAGGAGAGACTTTTTGTTCGACGTGGTGTTTTGTTGTTGCGTTCTGATAATGATCAGTCCAGAGTCGTGGTCCCACGTTCGTTACAGTCCTCTGTTTTACGGCTTCTTCACCAAGGACATTGGGGTATAGTGCGAACGAAACAACTTGCTCGTCAGCACTGTACTTGGTTCGGAATCGATGCTGCGATTACGAAAATGTGTTCTTCGTGCCCGGCGTGTGCCGAACAACAGTCCGCACCGCCGCGGAAAGTCTTTGCGTGGCCAAAAGCCACTTCCCCTTGGCAACGCTTGCACATTGATTTTGCTGGTCCATTCTGGAATGCTCGATGGTTGGTTCTGGTCGACGCCTTCAGTAATTTTCCTTTTGTTGTCCGGATGTCTTCCACGACGTCCTCCGCCGCCATCCAAGCGTTGTCTGCTATCTTTTGCATTGAAGGTCTTCCGCAGACTATTGTTTCCGACAATGGCCCACAATTCATGTCCGCAGAATTTCAGTCATTCTGCCAGGCCAATGGTATTCAACATCTGACATCCGCGCCGTTTTCGCCTCAGTCCAACGGTGCCGCTGAACGATTGGTCCGGACTTTCAAGTCACAGATGTTGAAATTGAAAGAGTCGCATTCTCGGGAGGACGCATTGTTGCTCTTTTTGTCTTCGTATCGCTCTCAGCCCCGAGATGGTCGCTCGCCGGCTGAGTTGCTCCACGGTCGTCCTCATCGCACCTTGATGTCTTTGCTGCATCCGCCGCATCAGGTTCCTGTGCAGCGGCAGACTCCTGCTTTTGCTCCAGGCGACGTTGTATTTTATCGCAACTATCGCGGTTCACGGCGTTGGCTCGCAGGGCGCATTCTTCGCTGCCTCGGCCGCGCGATGTATTTGGTTTTGGGGGCCTCTGGTGAGGTGCGTCGGCATCTCAATCAGCTGCGCCTCTGTCGTCGCTCGGGTTCTGCCGCTCCCCGTCTGCTTTCAGCGACGGTGCCGTCCGGTCAGCGCCCTGGGGACCCATCTACTGGCTCGCCTCATCCCCAGGTGTTACCGACGATGCCTTCCATTTTGCCCCATGGCGACGCGCCGCCGCCGCCGCAGCAGCAGCAGCCGCCGCCGCCGCCGCTTGTTCTCCCGCCGGCGCCGCCCGCGTTCGACGCTTCGTTGCAGCCGCCAAGCGCCTCCCAGGGTCACGCGCCGCCGATCGCTTCCCGTGACCAGCTGTCCTCCGCCATGGAACTCCCGCCCGCTCCGGACCACATGACGTCATCGCGCGTCGGCTACCCCGACGCAATGGAGGTTGATCCTTCGGTCCCTCCTGTCTCTTTACGGGCGCATACACCGCATGTTGACGTGCACCCTGGACTAGTTTTTCAGGCGTTTCCTCGCTCCCCTCGGACCGAATGGCCGGGTGCGGGTGGCACAGCCTCGCCTGTTGTTAGGCTCCCCACCTCATCGCATACGTCAACATGTGGTCCTCCCCACGGCGGGCGGAAGCCTTATCACACGACCGTTCGCCGATTTGCGGGGGAGGAATGTGGTGTCACCGCCAGACACCACACTTGCTAGGTGGTAGCTTAAATCGGCCGCGGTCCATTTAGTACATGTCGGACCCGCGTGTCGCCACTGTGTAATCGCAGACCTAGCGCCACCACCAAGGCAGGTCTCGTGATACGAGAGAGCACTCGCCCCAGTTGTACGAGAACCTAGCTACCGACCAGATGTACGAAGCCTTTCTCTCTCATTAGCCGAGAGACAGAATAGCCATCAGCTAAGTTAATGGCTACGAACTAGCAAGGCGCCATTAGCCATACAGTGATTGTACTTCAAGTCTCCTGTGTATCGTCAAGATCGATGTACCACAATGATATTAAAGATAAGTATTAATCAAGCTACGTACTTTTCTTCTTAACATTAATAACGTAGCCTGTTCCAGTACTTCACGCCCGTCTGCGTTAGTCTAGCGTGCATTTTCAGCCATCTCAACTTCACGGTGTCGGCCCAGCTACCGACACAACAGCTGCGATAAGCGGAAGATCAGCGAACTTGGCGGGTTAATGTACGGTGCGGCATTATGGGAGGAAGGATAATTGGCCTCCATTTTATCGATGGCAATCTAAACGGTGCAGTGTATGCTGATTTCTTACGTAATGTTCTACCGATGTTACTACAAGATGATTCACGGCATGACAGAATGGAGATGTACTTCCAACATGATGGATGTCCGGAACATAGCTCGCGCGCGGTTGAAGCGGTATTGAATAGCATATTTCATGACAGGTGGATTGGTCGTCGAAGCCCGCACGTTCACCGGATCTGACGTCCCCGGATTTCTTTTTGTGGGGAAAGTTGAAGGATATTTGTTATCGTGACCCACCGACAACGCCTGACAACATGCGTCAGCGCATTGTCAATGCATGTGCGAACATTGCAGAAGGCGAACTACTCGCTGTTGAGAGGAATGTCGTTACACGTATTGCCAAATGCATTGAGGTTGATGGACATCATTTTGCGCATTTATTGCATTAATGTGGTATTTACAGGTAATCACGCTGTAACAGCATGCGTTCTCAGAAATGATAAGTTCACAAAGGTACATGTATCACATTGGAACAATCGAAATAAAATGTTCAAATGTACCTACGTTCTGTATTTTAATTTAAAAAACCTGCCTGTTGCCAACTTTTCGGCGCCATCTGGTTTCCATCTTCAAGCTGGAGAAGTTTCGTCCTTTGTAGTTTTTTTGTTTGATTCCTATTTAGTGACATATTTGGACCACCCTGTATATCCATGTTGTAAGTGTAATACAGCTTGGCGTCACACAGACAGAAGATTCTTAAGCCGTATTTACATAGCATCAACTGGCGAAATCCCCGCCGACCACGAAATGCTAGTAGATGTTCATCGACAGCGACGTTTGGACAGAGGGAGCTATGTGCCTTGCAGTTATTTACAAACACTGTGAACATTTCACCCACGGCAGCTTTTTTACTTGTTTTACCATCATCAAAACGAAAGCACCTTATCAGGAATCGGAAATTAGAAATGAAAGAGTCATTCTGCTGTCCAGAATTTCGTATTCTCTCGTCCACTACAAAATATACCAACAAGATACAACAAGCCAAAACAGCTTTTATTTTGGCTATGTCTATATCTCTGCACTAACTCTAACGTTCAAATTTCCCTTTGAAATTAGCTATGAGCCTGTTGGTATTTTCCAGAGATGTAGTATATCACCACTGGTGAATATGCTCCAGTTATCAAATTTTTGGCCTTTCTCACTACCCCAGGCATTTTGGTGACTGTATTGTAGGGCCATGTGTGCGTTTCTTTCTACAGTCTCTTCTTTATTTCGTTTCATCCTTACCTGAAATTTAAAATAAGTATGTTATTATTATATTATTATTAATCATTACTATTATTACAGGAGGATTCTACCAACAAATGGAAGACGTTAAGCAAATAACTCAGTCAACGTTTCTTTAGGTTCTTCTTCCTGTTCCAGAAGCCTTTCACTCTTTCCGAGAAGGTTTGTTTACATTCTGCCCAACACTTTGGCCTGCACTGTTTTTCTTTTTGTTGCTCTGATGTAGCTGCATTTTTGTCTACTATGTGTCTGAATATACTCTCTATAATGTCAGTTGGTCTTTTTGCATTTTTTAAGTCCTTTCGAATTACGTTCACCCAAGGTATTGAGTTCTTAAGTGACGATACATGGTCTGTTATTATATCAGTCAATCGCTTTTCTAGTAGGAAGAGCAGATTGGTATTTAACGTCCCCTCGACAACGGTGTCAATAGAGACGGAGCACAAACTCCGGGAGGATGGAGAAAGGCTGGGGAAAGAAATCAGCCGTGTCCTTTCAAAGGAACCATCCCGGTATTTGCCTGAAGTGATTTAGCGACTTCACGGAAAACTTAATCAGGATGGCCGGACTCGGTTTTGAACCGTGGTCCTCCCCAATGCAAGTCTGGTAGTCTGTTGAGATGCCTAAATAATTTCATTCGCCTTTTCTTATGTGATTTTTGAGGTTTGAAATCCTTTTTTTTTTTTTTTTTGTTTCGATTCATTGTGACCTGTAACCGTCTTTGGTATGTCTTTCTTCTAAAATTTTCCTAACGATCTTTCTCCTTTCTTGATTTCTGCAAGTTTGTGTTTTCTGTTAAGGGTCAGTGTTTAGCTTGCGTAGAGGACTGTTGGTTTTATGACTGTGTTGTAGTGCCGAATTTTTGTCTGTCCTGTCATGGATTTATTGTTGCAGAGGTTTTTGACTAACCCCAGTGCTTTTCTTTACCTTTTGAAGGCGATTTCTTCGAGGCCCGTCAGTTCGACGAATTCAAAGTACAGTATTCTGTTGATTTTGCCGTAATTTGTTTTCACCCTCACGATTTCTGTCTCTGAACGTAAGAATTCAGTTTTCTCGAATCATATTTGCAACCCTACCTTTTCTGCACATTATTTAAACATCTGGAGTTGCTATACGTCGCTCTCTTCCATTGTAAGTATCGCCAGGTCGTCCACAAGCATGATGTATGGTACGCAGAGGTTCTTTTTGGGAATGCGCAGTTGGACTGGCCCTAAAACCTAGGTTCCTTGAGTTCTTTCTGCCATGCTTCCGTAACTTCGTGTAGGGCGACGTTGGACAGAATAGCAGAGAGTTAGTCTCACATCTGTTTGAATGTCAAAGGGTCCTCAGGTTTCCCCCATAAATTTATCTTTAAATTTCGTGTCAGTTGGTGTTTGTTTTTGCTTTACAAGTTTTCGTTTCTTGAGATCTAGTTAACTCTCTTCTAAAATATGGAATGGTGAGGGTCTTTCTATCGAGAAATACTCTAATACGCCACTGTCACTACGGAAGCTATTGTCATCGAAGTTGCAGGATAAGAATATCCCCAGCAGATGAGGTAAGATATGTACATTTCCGCCGGCCGGAGTGGCCGAGTGGTTCTAGGCGCTACAGTCTGGAACCGCGCGCCGCTACCTTCGCAGGTTCGAATCCTGCCTTGGGCATGGATGTGTGTGATGTCCTTAGGTTAGTTGGGTTTAAGTAGTTCTACGTTCTAGGGAACTGATGGCCTCGGAAGTTAAGTCCCAAAGTGCTCAGAGTCATTTGAACAAATTTTTGTACATTTTCTGTGCAAGATAAAAACAACAAATATTAGGTTACGTGAGGATTAATTTGATGCACACAGCAGCACCTCCTGGGACTTACCACGTCATTCTCTTCGTCGTATTATCACAGTCTCTGTCCCTTCAACAGTTCAGTTTCTCACTAGTATCTACTCATGCAAGTTAATTTCTTGCAATTAGACTGATTCTTGTTAATTAAATGAACTGCTACAACTACCTTCACCGAGCAGAGCCCCATCTTCGATAGCGAGCCACGAACAGTGAACAGTAGAAACTGTATAACAGAGACATCACATGTCTACTTCCACATCTACATCTATACTCCGCAAGCCACGTTGCGATGTGTGGCGGAGAGAACTTTGTTCCAGTGTCACTTGCCGGCCGCGGTGGTCTCGCGGTTCTAGGCGCGCAGTCCGGAACCGCGCGACTGCTACGGTCGCAGGTTCGAATCCTGCCTCGGGCATGGGTGTGTGTGATGTCCTTAGGTTAGTTAGGTTTAAGTAGTTCTAAGTTCTAGGGGACTTATGACCTAAGATGTTGAGTCCCATAGTGCTCAGAGCCATTTGAAGCCATTTTTCCAGTGTCACTTGCCCCTCTTCTCGTTCCAGTCGCGTATCGTCCGCGGGAAGAATGACTGCTCGTAAGCCTCCGTGTAGGCTCAGATGTCTCTAAATTTATCTTCGCAATCTTTTCGCGACATATCCTTAGGAGGAAGCCATTTATTCGTTGACTCATCTGGAGACGTTCGCTCCCAGAACTGTAAAAATAGTCTATACTGTGTTGCAGGACGCCACTCTTGCAGCGTCTGCCGGTGGAGTTGGCTGAGCAGCTCCGTGACGCTTTTGTGCTTGCTGAATGAACCGTAACGAAACGTGGTACTCTTCTTTGGATCTTCTCTATTTCGTCTATCAGGCCTCTCTGGTACGGATCCCAGACTGAAGAGCGCTATTGGTCGAACGAGGGTTTTGTAAGCTACTTCCTTTGTTGATGGTCTACATTTCTGAGGATTCTTCCGATTAACGTCAGTCTGTCATCTGCCTCTCCCACGATTAATTTTATGAGGTTGGTTTGCTTCAAATGCCTCCGTAAGCGTACTCTTAGATACTGCATGAATGTGGCTGCTTTCAGTTATTGATCTGCAATTTTGTAAAAATTCAGTAAGAAGTCTTTCCGTTTATGCAATCGCAATATGCTAAATTTGTTTAATTTGAATGTCAGGTGCCACTCCTTGCACCAAGTGCTGATTCTCCGCAGGTTTTGCTGCATTTCACTATAACTCCTACGTGTAAACGGTACCATCCGTGAAACACCTCATGGCATTTCGGACGTTATCTACTACGGTGGGTCGTATATATATAAGCTGGCACAAGGTTTTCGACAGAGTCACTTGGAATATATTGATGAACATCCTTAAGGAAATACGAATCAACTGGAGAGATCGGAGACTTATAAGGAACTTGTACCTGGGACAAAGGGTAAACTATGGAGAAACGAACAGTGTGGAAATAGGAAGGGGAGTGAGACAAGGATGTTGTCTGTCGCCAAGTCTCTTCTACCTGTATGGGGAAATACTGGCGAGAGAAGCGCTGAAAGGATGCGGAAACTTCAAAGTTGGAGGACGTCTCATCAACACCATCAAGAATGCAGACGATCTGGTAGTGCTCGCCAAAAATCAGAGACAGCTGCAACAGATGATGAACAATTTGGTGGAAACGGGAAGAAAATACGGCATGGAAATCAAAAGTGATGCGCATATCAAAACATGATAAACCCTTGAAGATAACTGTTGACAATCGGGAACTGGAAAATGTGAATTAGTTCAAGTACCTGGGAAGTTTTGTCACAATGGATGCCCACTACACCAACGAAATTCGAGCAAGAATCGCCATGGCCAAAGCTGCTTTCAACAAGAAGAGGACTCTGCTGACCAGTTTGGTATGGAGGAAAAAACTACATTTGGTGTATTGCACTGTATGGAGCAGAGACATGGACCATGAGAAAGAAGGAGAAAAAAAGAGAGCTGTGAAATGTGGTGCTGGAGTAGTATGGAAAAGATCAAGTGGACAGATCGCATAAAAATGACGATGTACTGCGAAGAGTAAGGGAGAAGAGAAGTATTCTGCGTACAATTCTTCAGAGAAAGGCCAACTGGATTGGACATGTACTTCGGCACGAGGGACTCATACGTGATATCATCGAAGGGAAACTCAGAGGAAACGCAGGACGAGGAAGAAGAAGAATTCAAGATCTGGACGACATGAAAGATGGAAGGAGATACAACAGACTGAAGGAAGAAGCTGAAGACAGGGAACAGTGGAATCAGAAATTCTCCGCACGAAGACATGGACCTGCCACTAGGCACTAACGCTACCATGGAGCCCGTTCAGAATAACATGTTGTGTGCTGTTGTTCTGTTTGCTAGAAACTCTTCAGTCTAGTGAAGCAGTTGGTCTGATATTCTGTACGCTCGTATTTTGTTCATTAGGCGGCGGTGCCTAACTGTATCGAATGCCTTCCATAGGTCAAGGGTCTGTGTGCTGTTTCTCAAGGTAGCAACACCAACACGATGCGATCGGCAATTGTTCGTTACGAAATAGAAGCAGTTCAGAAAGAAGCGTCTCGCACGCATAGCCCATTCAAGATTCCGTACCGTCTGAAACACTCATTTCCGACAACTTGTTTCTTAAAATACGCAGTTTAAGATTGTGCGTGACGTCCTGCGATGCTCTTGCTTTCGTGGAGTTTCCTCTGTTAAAAAGATATGCTTTGCGGCGCGATGGTTGGCGAGAGCCTCCGTGATGTGCTGGGCCCGTCGCTCTGTAGAAGGAAGGAGTACGGAGCGTATCTGCACGGGGCATCGCAGGGGATCAGTTGGCGAGTGGTGCACCACTGGTGTTGTCATTGGGGTGCTACTGACTGTTGGCGAGCAGAACTGGAGTGTGGCTACAGTGTCTACGGTGAGCAGTAAACATGGGATCTGTCCAAGAGTCTTTCCGCTTTCGCGCTGTGACGAGATTCCGGGATTTTGATGTGGCTTGAACATCTACAACGGCTCCCTTGATTAATGTTCAAATGGTGAGCTATTTGTCTGGTGGATCGTTTATCGTTTACCTTCCGTGATTGCTCCTTGTGTCCGCCATGTTTACTTGAAGGGAAGGTTGTTCTTCTAAATCGCTTGAGTGTTGCGTTTGCGTCACTATTAATCGCGAGTGAAATTAATTGATTTGCAACCTGGCTGATTTTGCTATCAGTTTTTGATTTCTGTCAATTCAGACTCATATTCGGCAAATGTGTATCTTACTGAGTGAATTGCTACTTCCAGGGTTTGTGCTGAAGGTTAACTTCCGACTTAAACTGGATTTTGCAATGCAACGTTTTGCCTGTGGGCAGCTGTAGCTTGCCGTCAAAGGTTGGTACTCTTTTTAGTTAAAATTGTGTGCTGGCTTTCGTTCTTTACAAGGTCAAAGTCGTGAGTGACTCTGAAGATTACCTTTTATGAATGTTAATTTGATTCAGCCTCTCTTAACGCCAGAATTAACACCAACTGTAGTTGCAGTTTATTACGCAATCACGAATTTAAGAGACTCTGAGCCGAATCTTATCTCCATTTGTTTTCTACCTTGATGATGCTGTATTTTACTGTTGTAGTGGTTTAAATGAATTGTATATTAATGTTGGTTTGTGTGAGTTATACAGGCTGTTGTCAGTATACAGCCCATGCTGGCTGTTTTCTCCTGTCGGATCTCGCTCACGGCATTCAGGCACGCGGCCGGTTTTGAACGTCAACCGTCAGTAGTGTGCTAATGTGTGTTTACCCTTTTCAGGCTACTGCGTTAAGCAATGATCACCGATAGTTATTGTTATACTGTACTCTGTAAGCTGCAGATTCTTTGGGCATTAATTAGCTTGCTCAGCTGTGATAGGCTTCTGATGTTAAGACAAATAAAACAATTTACATTTGAATAGCCTGAAAGATTGCTTGCTATAAAATGGGTAATCGATATTTGTTGTTTTCCTTCTCTCTGCAAGATGAAGACTCTTTAGTTATTAATCAGGATGTTCAATTTGGTATACTTTTGCTCTTAAGCTAATCTACATTTGAATCGTTTGAAAGCTTGCTTGATATAGCTGTGTTAGCGATATTTGTTCTTATGCTTTTCTCTGTTCAAATGGTTCAAATGGCTCTGAGCACTATGGGACTTAACTTCTCAGGTCATCAGTCCCCTAGAACTTAAAACTACTTAAACGTAACTAACCTAAGGACATCACACACATCCATGCCCGCGTCAGGATTCGAACCTGCGACCGTAGCGGTCGCACTTTTCTCTGTAAGATGACGATTCTTTCTTTATTAATCAGGTTGCTCAACTGCGATAGAGACTTACGCTGTCAAGACAATTTACGTTTGAATAATTTGAAAGCTAGCTTGCTATAAACTGTGTTACCTTATTGACATTCGTAAGGGACTATCGTTTACATGGGCGGAAATTCGTTTATTCAACTTACATCAGTAGTTAAGTTTTTTTTTATTTTGATTGTGAAGTTAAGTCTATGTTACAGTAATACTGTTTTTATTAAACTTTTGGGCCCTAATGCTGTTTACCTTGCACCCCTTCGAGAACTGCTGGTTTAGATGAGAGGTAACTTGTCTAAAGTTAGTTTTAGTTAATTTTGTAACCATGAGTATAACACTGGCTGCTTATGCTAGTATTATTCTATAACCGTATTGTTACTAATGTTTACATCTCTTTTTTATTCTATTCTCAAATAGTGGCTCAGCATTTTACTCCAGCAGTCATGTGCCCTGCTCCCTACCTTATCAAAGAACTTCTACCACTTGGTTATTTTGACTCGCTTTACGCACTCCATCTCCGATTTGTGAGGACAGAAGGTGCTGGCGGTGATGGAGGAAACTTATCGACGTTAGAAACTGTCGCTCTGATCTTCACACCAATGAAGCGGAACGCCGCGCGGGATTAGCCGAGTGGTCTAAGGGGCTACAGTTATGGACTGTGCGGTTGGTCCCGGCGGAGGTTCGAGTCCTCCCTCGGGCATGCGTGTGTGTGTTTGTCCTTAGTATAATTCAGGTTAAGTAGTGTGTAAGCTTAGGAACTGATAACCATAGTAGTTAAGTCCCATCGAATTTCACACACATTTCAGCATTTTTTGAAGCGGAGCGCACGCCGTCGACTCATGTTACTGTCATCAAGTTTACTTGTGTATGGGACCACGATCGCAGTAAACATCTGCATCTGGAACAGTACTCAGCAAACCATTGTGAAGTGTTTGCTATAAAGGTACTTGGCTCGGCTATGGCCACGTCCATATACGTTAGCTTCTTTCTGCCACTCTGTCACATCGACCTACCTTACTGCGCCGGTTCATACAGCCGGCTGGCACATAAACTGACAAGGCGTAGGAGGATCGCATAGCCTCCTCCTATCAGTTTACACTATCTACAACGCTCCAAGGCGAGCAGTATGTTTTTTCAAGGTAGTGGTTAATATTTTGTCCGTCGAGTTTATGTACTGACACGGGCAGGATGGCAATTCCACCGCCGTTTGTAACGCGCAAACCTACTTGTCGAGTGAACGGCCATCGCAAAAGCAGCGTCTTATCGTGTCAGCTTCCAGTGTCGTCTTTGAGACGCGCTTCACGTTGCTACACGTAGCTTTGAAGTGTCACGGCCAGAAGTCGCCCCGCCTTTGGAATAAATCCTGGTCAGAGCTCGGCGTCTGCGCCGTGGCGGACAACGGAAAGCAGAATTTCCCCCGAGGGCCGCTGCAATCGCGCCAGCAATACGGCGCGGGATACGCCGTAAGCCGCTTACGTCTGCGTCCGCCGTCTCCAGCGGCAACCGGTCGTACACGGCGGCTGTTAACTTGAGAGAGCCACGTGCACCACTCTGGACCCGACTACCCGTACAGGGAAGTTAACTGACACGCTGAACGGTGAATCATCACAACGAACTACAAGGTGTTCAAAAAAGTTTCACCCGGTTTCAATGGACTGTGTCATGTACAAAAATGATGGTGGCAACCTTAGGCGAGTTTTAATTTACGCGTCGTAGCTAAAACTCTACCTCGTGGCCAGTGATAAGTTATTGGCTTGTATGCTTGCCGTTACGGAACTACTTCTTGCAACTTTTCCGTTTATTAAACAACTACAAAGGCGTTTTAGGTTCTACCTTTCAACAGGTGTAATCAGTGACAGCAGTTAGGTGTACTTTTGGTCCAGAGTGCGGCACTGCTCTCCTGAAAGTCACATTATTCGACGATGATTGCAACAGTGTCAGTATACTGGCTTTCAATGTAAGGGGAAATCCAAAGGTCGCCCCCGTGTGCTCGTTCAAGACGTTGAGCGTATTCAATGCTTTTGCACATAGACCACAGTGGTCTCTTCGCGGTGCTCAGATGGTTCAAATGGCTCTGAGTACTATGGAACTTAACATCTATGATCATCAGTCCCCTACAACTCAGAACTACTTAAAACTAACTAACCTAAGGACATCAGGCAGCACCCAGTCATCACGAGGCAGAGAAAATCCCTGACCCCGCCGGGAATCGAACCCGGGAACCCTGGCGCGGGAAGCGAGAACGCTACCGCACGACCACGAGCTACGGAGTTCGCGGTGCTAGCCGACAGTTATCTATTCCTTATTTGTCTGACTGGCGTGTTTTTACGCGACGTTTCAGTTACAAATAGAGGATTCATTTGCTACGAGCCCTTCATAATGGTGACAAACAATTACGAGTACAGTTTTGCGAATTCATTTCAGGCGTAGAGATGGAAAAGTAACAATTTCTTTTCACGTTCAGAATTGGAAATGAAGCTACGTTTCACATAAGACAAAAAGTGAACTATGACAAAACTCAGAACTCAGCACCTGAGAACCTCAGTGCAGCAGTGCGGAATAGCCACGCGATCTGAGGCGTCTTGTCACGGTTCGCAGCGGCTCCACCCGTCGGAGGTTCAAGTCCTCCCTCGGGCATGTGTATGTGTGTTGTACATAGCATAAGTTAGTTTAAGTTAGTCGAAGTAGTGCGTAAACTTAGGGACCGATGATCTCAGCGGTTTGTTCCCATAAGAGCTTACCACAAATTTCCAAAAACATTGGTGTTCTCCAGAGTTTCAAGGACTTTGCACCGTTTCCAGGATAGGGCTTACGGTTTTTACTCGATGCACAGTAGTAACGGTAATTGCTAAAAATTTATACAAGAAGCATGTAGTCAGTAGAATGTGTCATGAAAGTGAGGAAAGAAACTTCTAGAGATGATCTCAGAATAACTAAAGGACTGAAACAATGTCTGCCTCCGACACTCTTTAAAATGTATGTGCGGAAGGCATTGGTTATCTGGTGCAAAAAATGCATGGGCATGAGGACTGAAGTATTGAGAATGTATTATTGCCGGCCGGTGTGGCCTAGCGGTTCTAGGCGCTTCAGTCTGGAACCGCGCAACTGCTACGGTCACAGGTTCGAATGCTGCCTCGGGCATGGATGTGTGTGATGTCCTTAGGTTCGTTAGGTTTAAGTAGTTCTAAATTCTAGGGGACTGATGACCTGAGATGTTAAGTCCCATAGTGCTCAGAACCAACCCAATCTATTATTAAAGAGGGGAAAGAAATTTCTAGAGAGGACATCAAAATAACTGAAGAACTGTAACAAGGTCTGCCTCCAACGCTCTTTCAAATATATGTGCGGAAGCTACTGGATCTCGTGTGTAGAAAATTCATGGGCGTGGGAACTTAAGTACGGAGCAATGTATGTACACACTTTTCTATCCTGATGATCAGATAGTTGCAACTAAGGTTGAAGAGAAAACATTTTATACCCTTAGAAAATTGTTACAACAATTTTAAATGTATTATTTAGAAATTAATTTTGAGAAGACGGAAAATCTATGTTGCGAAGAGGAGGAAAGGAGCTTGGCGGACATAAAATTAACGTATGTAAAGAAAGCACCAGCGTGGTATCTTATCACGTGGTGGAAGATGCGGCAAAGATATCCGACAGCGGATCAGGTAAGCAAGGTCGCCTATTCAAAAATTAAGTCCTATACGTTGGTCTTTTAAAGGTTAAAATGCGCTGATACAAATCCATTGTGGAACCAATAACACATTACGGGATTGAGTGTCGGGTACTAACAGAAAGAAATAAGAATTGAGTTAGAGCTTTAGAAATGGCCCAGTTGAGAAAGATAATGTAGGATTTTCCAGACTGACAGAGTAGGAAAGGAGGAAATAAGAGAAAAGATGCATATCCGTTATAATGTTACAGATGTAAAGTAGAAAGACAGCTCGGATGGTTAGGGCATGTTAAAAGGTTGTATGAGGACAGATGCCCAAAGACAGCACTTCCTTACCAACAACCTGGAAGGACAAGAAGAGGAAGGCGACGAAAATGATGGATAAGTAGCATCCAAGAAGCGATAGAGGGAAGACGACGAGAATATTATGAGGAAGAATGCAGTGATCAAGGCTTTTGTCGCCAGAGGTGCGATGTATGGCGATTGGTGTAGAAAGCCCGCGGCAATGTTACAGATATAAAGTAGAAAGACAGCTAGGATGGTCAGAAGAATGTAATTCTTCTTTATTGTCCCAGTAGCACATTTTTAATTAAATTACAGGTTTCAATCACTCTGTATTATCTTCAGATCTAAAACATAGTAAAACAGAATATGTACCGTGTAACATTTTGGAGTAAATAGAAAACTAAAAATTTTTAGATAAGAGTGGAATTTACCTAAGTAATTGCGTCACCAACCCGTCTCGTCTACTCTGATCCACATATCAGATTACTGTGGTTAGGAACTGCAGTCAGTATTTCAAATCGGTACATGTTGGCAGCGGCCAGGGACTGGGGGGGGGGGGGGGGGAGGGGGGGGGAGGATCGGAGATTGGGGAAAGGTATTTTAAGCCGTTTACATTTTACCCGTTATTCTACATTATTAGTGTTTCAACGAGAATTTTTGCATAATTATACGTTATATGACAAGCCCATCACATCATCTCCTCCCTGCAGTTGCTAAACACAATACTCTGATATGTGAATCTGAGTAGATAAGACGGGTTGCAGACGAACTACTTAGGTAAATTCCACATTTATGTACAGTTCTTTTCTACTTGTCATATAATATTAGGTGGTACATAGTTTTACTTTGTTTCGGACCCGAAGATGATCTAGAGTGATCGAAACATGTAATCTAATTAAAATTTGAACTAAGTCAGAATAATAAAGCGGAATTATTTGAAATATCTAGACAAATGCTGAATCTCTCAAGAAAATTGTGTCGACGTCAGTGAACCAGAAGAAGAAGACGAAGGTTTAAGGCCAGTTCCTTTTAGCAGGAGAAGTCGTTACTGGAAGCGTGACCCGGGGTATGCACAAAATTTGTATGTCCAACAGGACTAAACGCAAACCCCGCTGAGATGCGCGTTTAAGAGTATTTCTTAATATTTTAAATTTCTTAACACTGAGCTACCTTCACGATGGCTCAACCGTAAGAGGCACATGGACCGCGTTCCACCACTGGGGTCCAAGGTCTCCTGGTCTCAATGTAGCTGATTTCTGTTCTTCTTTTTGGGAAGGCTTCTTAAAGACTGTGTCCATGTGCCTAACTTTCCACCAACTTCGAGAGAACTGCGATGACGCATAACAATAGCAGTGAGTGTTCGCAAAACTATGGAACGAGAATGGCTACCGCTTGTGTGTCGTGCGTCCAGAGTAAGGTACAATGAAACGTGTGAAAGGAATACTTGGGTAATAGGTACTAGGTAAACTTATATACTAATCGTTATTGTGAAATGCAGCCCATGGTTGTACAGTCACGTAAAAGATATGTACTTGAAGAATCATATGATTCTTTTGAAAACCAACCATTTGTGTTCCTATATGTAATTTAAAATTCATCCCAAGGCTCTATTTTCTTTCATTTAAGAGATATAGTCTTTTGATGACGGCCGCATCAATTTCAAACTCTCCATCAATAAATCTGAGCTTTTGGCGACATTATAAAGGAGCACGTACTATCAATATTGATAGCTACAATAGAAACTGGAGCACGTTTTGTGCCAGGTAACTTGAAAGAAACTGTATACCGAAACGACATACTGAAGGATGTGTGTTCTTGGGCGTGGCAGTGGGCCTACTACTAACAGCAATCACGTCGGGACTGAGAAATGTTACTCTGTAAACTGGACGAAGGTTAGAGTATGATTCTCCAGGCTTAGCATCGCCGTAAGCTTAGTAGCGCTAATGGCTGCAGGTTGTCGCGGCGTATACATTTCTTACCAAATGATTAATTTCATTGGTAACATAAAAAGCAGAACTAATTGTAAAAGAGAAAATGTATTAAAAATGCGAAGAGTAATCATAGAAACATAAGGCAATCTACAAGATGATTTCGCAATTCCCTTGTCAATTTCAATTCCCTTGTCAACGGCACTCAACACTAGGTGTGAGTAAACCGGTAGTCACGTTTCACGAGAACGATGTTTTCTAAACGAATGTTGTCTGATTGTCAATAAACCGTTCTCTTAGAGGTAATTCATTATGTTGGAACACAATGTATGTTCCTAAATGCTGCTGCATATCGACTTTAATGATATGGGCCTGTACTGGATTGTTTTGTTTTACAGGTTCATCTTGATCGCACATACTTTTACACTTCATTGTTATCGGTTTCGGCTATTGACATCTTCAGCTCATGAAGTATTCTGATGTTGTATCAGCGTCAAACTAAACATGTGGTGCTCTAGCTTTTACTAAGTTATTTTTTTTTTTTTTATCAGGCTACTGACTGATTTGATGCGGCCCGCCACGAATTCCTTTCCTCAATATTTCACAAGTAATGAATTTATGTTGCCCCATATAGATAGCGATTGCAATAAGTATTTATCTTGATTACAACCTCAGTACAAAATTAAGTACTCACGTAAGGCTGCTTTGAAATCACAGCATGTGTCCATATGTACAAGTGAACTTTGGCGTGAATTAAATACCTTCTCACAAACAGTACTTGTTTTGTAATGTGAGTTTCGTTTTGTGAAATACGGAGGACATCAATGCTGAGTTCTCTGACTGTGAGAAAAAATCTCCCAGAAACAGATGGAATTGCACGAAGGGAAAACTTTGCAGTAAAGCAGGACGTACGACGTGAAACCAACAGTACCCAATTAAATGGCATTTCCGAAAAAAATAAGCTGAAATCCAGATGAACCATGCTTCAAGATAATGTTTGCTGACTGCCTATGGAACTGTCTACAACCAGGGATCGTGTAAAGTCTTAAACATAAAACCTGTCCAGCTGCCACAAAGGCAGTCAGAATCGTTCACTCAAGATGGCCACTATAATCAGCTGGCCATAAGCATTCTATGTCTGCCCATCTGCACTACCTGGCAACACTGTAGGATGCAAACGTGCATGGAGTAAGTGCTGTCACCCTCCACGATCTGTCGCAGTGCTGTATCTACTCAGGGGCTAGTGTTAAGCACCGTCCAATGTAAGTAAAAAGTTTCGAGTTCCTGTGCTAACCTCTTCATCTCAGAGTAGCACTTGCAACCTACGTCCTCAATTATTTGCTTGACGTATTCCAATCTCTGTCTTCCTCTACAGTTTTTGCACTCTACAGCTCCCTCTAGTACCATGGAAGTCATTCCCTCATGTCTTAGCAGATGTCCTATCACCCTGTCCCTTCCCCTTATCAGTGTTTTCCACATATTCAAAAAAAATGGCTCAAATGGCTCTGAGCACTATGGGACTTAACATCTGTGGTCATCAGTCCCCTACAACTTAGAACTACTTAAACCTAACTAACCTAAGGACATCACACACATCCATGCCCGAGGCAGGATTCGAACCTGCGACCGTAGCAGTCCCGCGGTTCCGGACTGAGCGCCGGAACTGCTACACCACCGCGGCCGGCTCCACATATTCCTTTCCTCTCCGATTCTGCGTAGAACCTCCTCATTCCTTACCTTATCAGTCCACCTAATTTTCAACATTCGTCTATAGCACCACATCTCAAATGCTTCGATTCTCTTCTGTTCCGGTTTTCCCACAGTTCATGTTTCACTACCATACAATGCTGTACACCAGACGTACATCCTCAGAAATTTCTTCCTCAAATTAAGGCCGGTATTTGATATTAGTAGACTTCTCTTCGCCAGAAATGCATTTTTTGCCATAGCGAGTCTGCTTTTGATGTCCTCCTTGCTCCGTCCGTCATTGGTTATTTTACTGTCTAGGTAGCAGAATTCCTTAACTTCATTGACTTCGTGACCATCAATCATGATGTTAAGTTTCTCGCTGTTCTCATTTCTACTACTTCTCATTACCTTCGTCTTTCTCCGATTTACTCTCAAACCATACTGTGTACTCATTAGACTGTTCATTCCGTTCAGCAAATCATTTAATTATTCTTCACTTTCACTCAGGATAGCAATGTCATCAGCTAATCGTATCACTGACATCCTTTCACCTTGTATTTTAATTCCACCATTGCTTCTTCGATGTACAGATTGAAGAGTAGGGGTGAAAGGCTACAGCCTTGTCTTACACCCTTCTTAATACGAGCACTTCGTTCTTGATCGTCCACTCTTATCATTCCCTGTTGGTTGTTGTACATATTGTATATGACCCGTCTCTCCCTATAGCTTACCCCTACTTTTTTCAGAATTTCGAACAGCTTGCACCATTTTATATTGTCGAACGCTTTTTCCAGGTCGACAAATCCTATGAAAGTGTCTTGATTTTTCTTTAGACTTGCTTCCGTTATTAGCCGTAACGTCAGAATTGTTCTCTCGTCCCTTTACTTTTCCTAAAGCCAAACTGATCGTCACCTAGCGCATTCTCAATTTTCTTTTCCATTCTTCTGTATATTATTCTTGTAAGCATCTTCGATGCATGAGCTGTTAAGCTGATTGTGCGATAATTCTCGCACTTGTCAGCACTTGCCGTCTTCGGAATTGTGTGGATGACGCTTTTCCGAAAATCAGATGATATGTGGCCAGACTCATATATTCTACACACCAACGTGAATAGTCGTTTTGTTGCCACTTCCCCCAATGATTTTAGAAATTCTGATGGAATGTTATCTATCCCTTCTGCCTTATTAAACAGTAAGTCCTCCAAAGCTCTTTTAAATTCCGATTCTAATACTGGATCCCCTGTCTTTTCTAAATCGACTCCTGTTTCTTCTTCTATCACATCAGACAAATCTGCACCCTCATAGAGGCTTTCAATGTATTCTTTCCATCTATCTGCTCTCTCCTCTGCATTTAACAGTGGAATTCCCGTTGCACTCTTAATGTTACCACCGTTGCTTTTAATGTCACCAAAGGTTGTTTTGACTCTCCTGTATGCTAAGTCTGTCCTTCCGACAATCATACCTTTCTCGATGTCTTCACATTTTTCCTGCAGCCATTTCGTCTTAGCTTCCCTGCACTTCCTATTTATTTCATTCCTCAGCGACTTGTATTTCTGTATTACTGATTTTCCCGGAACATGTTTGTACTTCCTCCTTTCATCAATCAACTGACGTATTTCTTCTGTTACCCATGGTTTCTTCGCAGCTACCTTCTTTGTACCTATGTTTTCCTTCCCAACTTCTGTGATGGCCCTTTTTAGAGATGTCCATTCCTCTTCAACTGTACTGCCTACAGCGCTATTCCTTATTGCTGTATCTATAGCGGTAGAGAACTTTAAACGTATCTCGTCATTCCTTAGTACTTCCGTATCTCACTTCTTTGCGTATTGATTCTTCCTGACTAATGTCTTGAACTTCAGCCAACTCTTTATCACTACTATATTGTGATCTGAGTCTCTATTTGCTCCTGGGTACGCCTTACAATCCAGTATCTGATTTCAGAATCTCTGTCTGACCATGATGTAATCTAATTGAAATCTTCCCGTGTCTCCAGGCCTTTTCCAAGTATACCTCCTCCTCTTGTAATTCTTGAACAGGGTATTCGCTATTACTAGCTGAAACTTGTTACAGAACTCAATTAGTCTTTCTCCTCTTTCATTCCTTGTCCCAAGCCCATATTCTCCTGTAACCTTTTCTTCTACTCCTTCCCCTACAACTGCATTCCAGTCACCCATGACTTTTAGATTTTCGTCCCCCTTTACATACTGTATTACCCTTTCAATATCCTCATACACTTTCTCTATCTGTTCATGTTCAGCTTGCGACGTCGGCATGTATACCTGAACTATCGTTGTCGGTGTTGGTCTGCTGTCGATTCTGATTAGAACAACCCGATCACTTAACTGTTCACAGTAACACAACCTCTACCCTACCTTCCTATTCATAACGAATCCTACACCTGTTATACCATTTTCTGCTGCTGTTGATATTACCCGATACTCATCTGACCAGAAATCCTTGTCTTCCTTCCACTTCACTTCACTGACCCCTACTATATCTAGATTGAGCCTTTGCATTTCCCTTTTCAAATTTTCTAGTTTCCCTACCACGTTCAAGCTTCAAACATTCCACGCCCCGACTCGTAGAACGTTATCCTTTCGTTGATTATTCAATCTTTTTCTCATGGTAACCTTCCTCCTTGGCAGTCCCCTCCCGGAGATCCGAATGGGGGACTATTCCGGAATCTTTTGCCAATGGAGAAATCATCATCACACTTCTTCACTTACAGGCCACATGTCCTGTGGATACACGTTTCGTGTCTTTAATGCAGAGTTTTCCATTGCCTTCTGCATCCTCATGTCGTTGATCATTGCTGATTCTTCCGCCTTTAGGGGCAATTTCCCATCCCTAGGACAAGAGAGTGCCCTGAACCTCTATCCGCTCCTCCGCCCTCTTTGACAAGGCCGTTGGCAGAATGAGGCTGACTTCTTATGCCGGAAGTCTTCGGCTGCCAATGCTGATTATTTATCAAAATTTAGGCAGTGGCGGGGATCAAACCCGGGACCGAAGACGCTTTTCATTATGAATCAAAGACGCTACGGCTAGACCACAAGGTTATCTATTTCGAAGTTACTCATGTTGCAGCAGTTATTGTTTCGAATTCTCCATGGTGGAGAAATTTCGGGAGGCTATGGTTAGTATTTATTTGTAAAACCCTGTATTGCAAATTCGACCATATGGGTTTTGCCAACTGGAAATTATGTTCCTAATTACCACCTTATAGTGTGTATTGCGTTATTTGAATTGTATTCTAAATATGGTACATGTATTCTGCTTAATTTTTCCTCTCACTTGTAATACTGGATGATATTAATGATACCATACTGGAATTTAGTTTCGTCGCATGGTTTTCTGGGGATTCATGTCTATTTGTTACTGCTTATGGTTCCATATCCGAACTGCTCGATTTAAATGCATTTTAAGTATATTGCCCTTATTTACCGTTATTTTTGATCCCATCTGTGTTTCGCGCTCTAGCATTTAATGAAAGTTAAGGAGAGTTTCATTGATTTCTGCTCAAATCTACTGTTTCGGGTACCTGTTAATAACTTGTGACAACATTTGCTATACTACTCCCGCATTTTTAAGATTCGCGACAGAAAATGCTCCAGTCACAAAACTACAAAGTGTATTAATCTACGTCTACATCCATATTCTGCAAGCCACTGTGAAATACATGACACTCAGCGATAAAAAGCAAAATGACAAGATGTAGTAAGGCTTAAAACTAATACTGTCAAAATTTGCTAACATGTAGTTCACCATTAAATGCGAGAAACTGCAGAAAACTTACGCAACCAAAAATGAAGTAGAATAAAGGCAACGTACTTACAATGCATTTAAATTTAGCAATTAAGACAAATTCGTAAGCAGTAAGGATTACACGTAAGTCCATAGAACACAATTCAAATAAGTAGCTACTGGTTTACATGAAAGCAAAACAAACATGGAATCATCAACCTCACTCAGTATTACGGACGCGAACAGAACGTAATATAAATAAGCACGACATATCTTAGAAGCTAGATTAAGGAAAGGCAAACCTACGTTTCTAGCATTTGTAGACCTAGAGAAAGCTTTTGACAATGTTGACTGGAATACTCTCTTACAAATTCTGAAGGTGGCAGACGTAAAATATAGGGAGCGAAAGGCTATTTACAATTTGTATAGAAACCAAATGGCAGTTAAATGAGTTGAGGGGCATGAAAGGGAAGCAGTGTTTGGGAAGGGAGTGAGACAGGGTTGTAGCCTCTCCCCGATGTTATTCAATCTGTATACAGAGCAAGCAGTGAAGGAAACAAAAGAAAAATTCGGAGTCGGTATTAAAATCCATGGAGAAGAAATAAAAACTTTGAGGTTCGCCGATGACATTGTAATTCTGTCAGAGACAGCAAACGGCTTGGAAGAGCAGTTGAACGGAATCGATAGTGTCTTGAAAGGAGGATATAAGATGAACATCAACAAAAGCAAAACGAGGATCATGGAATGTAGTCGAATTAAGTCGGGTGATGCTGAGGGAATTAGATTAGGAAATGAGACACTTAAAGTACTAAAGGAGTTTTGCTATTTGGGGAGGAAAATAACTGATGATGGTCGGAGTAGAGAGGATATAAAATGTAGACTAACAATGGCACGGAAAGCGTTTCTGAAGAAGAGAAATTTGTTAACATCGAGTATAGATTTAAGTGTCAGGAAGTCGTTTCTGAAAGTATTTCTATGGAGTGTAGCCATGTATGGAAGTGAAACATGCACGATAAATAGTTTGGACAAGAAGAGAATAGAAGCTTTTGAAATGTGGTGCTACAGAAGAATGCTGAAGATTAGATGGGTAGATCACATAACTAATGAGGAGGTGTTGAAGAGGTTTGGGGAGAAGTTTGTGGCACTACTTGACTAGAAGAAGGGATCCGTTGGTAGGACATGTTCTGAGGATCAATGAATCACCAATTTAGTATTGGAGGGCAGCGTGGAGGGTAAAAATGGGAGAGGGAGACCAAGAGATGAATACACTAAGCAGATTCAGAAGGATGAAGGTTGCAGTAGTTACTGGGAGATGAAGAAGCTTGTACAGGATAGAGTAGCATGGAGAGCTTCATCAAACCAGTCTCAGGACTGAAGACCGCAACAACAACAAACATATTGACAACGCAATTCAAAGAGTGTAGTACACACGAAAAGTCATGATCAGAAGCACAATGTGTTGAAAAAACTTCTGTTAGCGATTGATGGACTGATAAGCTAGTAGCGCTTCAAATGGCGTGACGGCAGAGCAACGTCGTGTTGCCGAAAGTCCCCATATCAACTTCAGCCCGGTGACACTACCCTCCAGTCAGACGGCCATTTGTTTGCTGGTTCGTGTGGTGCTGGTGCAGAATCCACACTTGATACCAACGCCCTCTCGGCAATGAGAGAAACTGCTAAATCGCTCGGGCCACCTGTTGAGCAATGCGGAACTCGAACTGTGCCGTATGCTGCTAAATCACGGCACAAATACACAACGGGGGCAAATAAAAGGGATCCGGGCTTCGGTGCGTTACATTGACAACATTTTGAAACAATTTGGGCAACATTAACGGAGGAGAAAAACACTTAGAGTTACTTCCATCAGGCCCGCCCGGCTAGCCAAGCGGTCTAACGCGCTGCTTCCCGAGCGGGAAGGAGTAGCAGTCCCCAACACGAATCAGCTCCGCGTATTTTATTGAGTTCCGGTGTGCCTTTGAATGGTTTTTAAGGCGGTTTGCTGTCTACGTCGGTGAATGCGGGCTGGGTCCACTTACTCCGCCTCAGTTACACTAAGTCGGCGATTGCTGCACAAACACTGGCTCCACATACGTGTACACCAGAATTACTCTGCCACGCAAATATTTGGAGTTACACTCGTCTGGTATGAGACGTTTCCAAGGGATCCACTGGGGGCCGAACTGCACAATAACCCTGGGTTCGGGGTGTGGCGGCGATGGGGTGGGTGGACTGCTGTGGCTAATTGTGGGGATGTGAACCACTGAGGGCTACAGCGGGACAAAGCCTCTCCGTCGTTTCTAGGTCCCCAGTTTAATACATAATACACAACACATCCACCAGGATGGATCATCTGCCAATATAGCCTGCGGAACCTTGGAGCACACAGTCTTCACGCCTCACAGAGCCGTTAGCAGAGGTCAGTCTGGCCGCGGCCTAACTGGCCACCCAGCCCAATAACCTGATCTGTCATTGTGCGATTACTTTGTGTGTTGAGCTCTCAAGTCTAAGATGTATTGTAACAGCTCTCGTAGTCATCAAGAACTGCACCATAACATTTCGGATGAGACTGCAGCAACTCCAGCAGTTCAGCGTCGATACGCCTTAAGTAACTTGATGACCAGGGCCCAAAGTGCCAAGAGACGTTTGGTGGTCACTTCATAGTCAGATAGTACTCTATTTCCTTCCTTCTTCTATGTTTGTTCGTACCCTGGAATTGTGTTCTCCGATCCAGTTTGTCCCACCCTGTATAAGGCTGCCACTGGTTTACACCAGGAAAAAGAACATGGACATTGTAATTGAAGTATGGAACATTCATTTAACATCATACTCAGAACATTAATATATGAAACGCAAAGTATGACAAAACCTTTTCACTGCCATCAACGGTAACAAAACACGTAACTTGAATTATTTGTCCTTACATCCTTGAAGAAATGTATGATAAGATAAAAGAAATAATGCAGATAGTGAAGGGGGACGACAATTTAATTGTCGTGGAGGACTGTAATTCGATAGTAGAGGAGAAGGAAAAGTAGTAGGTGAATTTTAATGGGCGTAAGGAATGAAAGAGGAAGCCACCTAGTAGAATTTTGTATAGAGCATAACTTAATCATAGCTAACACTTGATTCAGGAATCATGAAAGACGGCTGTATATAGGTCAGACGCCTAGAGACAGTGGAAGGTTTCAGATACGATATATAATGGTAAGAAAGAGATTTAGGAACCAGGTTTTAAATTGTAAGACATTTCCAGGGGCATATGTGGATTTTGATCACAATCTATTGGTGATGAACTGTAGATTAAAACTCAAGAAACTGTTAAAGGGTGGGAATTTAAGGAGATGGGATATGGATAAACTGAAAGACCGAGGGGTTGTAGAGAGTTTCAGAGAGAGCAATAGGGAACGATTGACAAGAACGGGGGAAAGAAATACAGTAGAAGAAGAATGGGTAGCTTTGAGAGATGAAATAGGGAGGGCAGCAGAGGATCAAGTAGGTAAAAAGACGAGGGCTAGTAGAAATCCTTCTGTGACAGAAGAAATATTGAATTTAATTGATGAAAGGAGAAAATATAAAAATGCAGTAAATGAAGCAGGCAAAAAGGAATACAAACGTTTCTAAAATGAGACGACAGGAAGTGCAAACTGGGTAAGGAGGGATAGCTAGAGGAAAAATCTAAAGATGTAGAGGCATATATCACTAACGGTAAGGTAAATACTGCCTACAGGAAAATTAAAGAGACCTTCGGAGAAAAAAGAACCACTTGTATGAATATCAAAAGCTCAGATGGAAACCCAGTTCTAAGCAAAGAAGGGAAAGCAGAAATGTGGAAGGAGTATATATAGGGTCTATATAATGGCGATGTACTTGAAGACGATATTAAGGAAATGGAAGAGGATGGAGGTGAAATGGGAGATATGATACAGCGTGAAGAGTTTGACAGAGCTCTGAAGGACCTAAGTCGAAACAAGGCCCCAGGAGAAGACAACATTCCATTAGAACAACTGATAGCCTTGGGAGAGCCAGCCCTGACAAACTCTACCATCTGGTGAGTACGATTTGTGAGACAGGCAAATTACCCTCAGACTTCAAAAGGAATATAATAATTCGAATCCCAAAAAAGGGGGTGTTGACAGGTGTGAAAATTACCGAACTATCAGTTTAATAAGTCACGGCTGCAAATGACTAACATGAATTCCTTACAGACGAGTGGAAAAACTGATAGAAGCCAAGCTCGAGGAAGATCAGTTTGGGTTCTGTAGAAATGTTGGAACACATGAAGCAATAATGACTCCACGAGTTATCTTAGAAGATAGATTAAGGAAAGGCAAACCTACGTTTCTAGTATCTGTAGACTTAGAGAAAGCTTTTGACAACGTTGACTCGAATATTGTGTTTCAAATTGTGAAGGTGGCAGGGGTAAAATATAGGGAGCGAAAGGCCATTTACAATTTGTACAGAAACCAGATGGCAGTTATACGATTCTGGGGGCATGAAAGGGAAGCAGTGGTTGGGAAGGGAGCGAGACAGGGTCGTAGCCTATCCCCGAAGTTATTCAATCTGTATATTGAGCAAGCAGTGAAGGAAACAAAAACTTTGAGGCTAGCCGATGACATCGTAATTCGGTCACTGACAGCAAAGACCTGGAACAGCAGTTGAATGGAATGGTCAGTGTCTTGAAAGGAGGATATAACATGAACATCAACAAAAGCAAAACTATGAAACGGAATGTAGTCGAATTAAATCGGTTGATGATGAGGGAATTAGATTAGGAAAAGAGACACTTACAGTACTAGATGAGATTTGCCACTAGGGGAATAAAATACACTTCTGCCCATTAAAATTGCTACACCACGTAGACGACGTGCTACAGACGCGAAATTTAACCGACAGGAAGAAGATGCTGTGAGATGCAAATGATTAGCTTTTCAGAGCATTCACACAAGGTTGGCGCCGGTGGCGACACCTACAACGTGCTGACATGACGAAAGTTTCCAACCGATGTCAAATACACAAAAAGCAGTTGACCGTCGTTGCCTGGTGAAACGTTGTTGTGATGCCTCATGTTAGGAGGAGAAATGCGGACCATCACGTTTCCGACTTTGATAAAGGTCGGATTGTAGCCTATCGCGATTGCGGTTTATCATATCGCGACATTGCTGATCGCGTTGGTCGAGATCCAATCACTGTTAGCAGAATATGGAAGCGTTGGGTTCAGGAGGGTAATACGGAACGCCGTGCTGCATCCCAACGGCCTCGTATCACTAGCAATCGAGATGACACGCATCTTATCGGCATGGCTCGATCTCTGAGTCAACAGATGGGGACGTCTGCAAGACAACAACCATCTGCACGAACAGTTCGACAACGTTTTCAGCAGCATGGACTATCAGCTCCGAGACCATGGCCGCGGTTACCCTTGATGCTGCATCACAGACAGGAGCGCCTGCGATGGTATACTCAACGACGAACCTGGGTGCACGATTGGCAAAACGGCATTCTTTCGGATGAAGTCAGGTTCGGTTTACTGCCTCATGGTGGTCGCATCTGTGTTTGCGAAATCGCGGTGAACGCACATTGGAAGCATGTATTCGTCATCGCCATACTGGCGTATCACCCGGCGTAATGGTATGGGGTGCCATAGGTTACACGTCTCGGTCACCTCTTGTTCGGATTGACGGCACTTTGAACAGTGGACGTTACATTTCATATGTGCTACGACCCGTGGTTCTACCCTTCATTCGATCCCTGCGAAACCCTACATTTCAGCAGGATAATGCACGACCGCATGTTGTAGGTCCTGTACGGGCCTTTCTGGATACATAAAATGTTCGACTGCTGCCCCGGCCAGCACATTCTCCAGATCTCTCACCAATTGAAAACGTCTGGTCAATGGTGGCCCAGCAACTGGCTCGTCACAATAGGCCAGTCACTACTCTTGATGACCTGTGGTATCGTGTTGAAGCTGCATGGGCAGCTGTACCTGTACAAGCCATTCAAGCTCTGTTTGACTCAATGCCCAGGCGTATCAAGGCCGTTATTACGGCCAGAGGTGGTTGTTCTGGGTACTGATATGTCAGGATCTATGCACCCAAATTGCTTGAAAATGAAATCACATGTCAGTTCTAGTATAATATATTTGTCCAATGAATACCCGTTTATCATCTGTATTTCTTATTGGTGTATCAATTTTATTGGCCTGTAGTGTACCTGATAATGGTCGAAGTAGAGAGGATGTAGACTGGCAAAGTCAAGGAAAACGTTTCTGAAGAAGAGAAATTTGTTACCATCGAGTATAGATTTAAGTGTCAGGAAGACTTTCTGAATGAATTTGTGTGGAGTGTAGCCTTGTGTGGAAGTGAAGAGAATAGAAGCTTTTGAAATGTGGTGCTACAGAAGAATGCTGAAGACTGGATAGGTAGATCACATAAGTAATGAGGAGGTATTGAATAGAATTTGGGAGAAGAGAAATTTGTGGCACAACTTAACTAGGAGAAGGGATCGGTTGCTAGGACATGTTCTGAGGCATCAAGTGATCACCAGTTTAGTATTTTAGGGCACCGTGGAGGGTAAAAAACGTAGAGAAAGAACAAGAGATGAATACCCTAAGCCGATTCAGTAGGATGTAGATTGCAGTAGGTACTGAGAGTTGAAGAAGCTTGCACAGAATAGAGTAGCATAGAGAGCTGCATCAAACCAATTTCTGAAGACCACAGCAACAAGAACAACAACATCCGCCTTCATTAGATACAAATACCACTGAAGGGATCTTATTACTCTCGAGTCATAAATTGGAAAGATCTATAACTTCTACTTTAATTAGTTAATTTTTCGTTGTAATGAATCTCCTCCTTACCTAGAAAAAGAGTTTTATATATTTAAATAAGAGTAAAGGTATATGCTGTAGGTAGCCACACTTCATTACCAGACAGGACTGGCCCTGTTGGCCTGCTAGAGTTACAGGAGTGACAGATGTTAGATATATATAGTCTGAGATCCGACACAGGAACGTGCGAGTCCCAGGCGTGGCGATGCAGTCACTGTAGGCGCTATACTAAATTTTTGCAATTTATATTATAAGCGAAGTAGCTTACAGCAGTTAGTAATTATCTCAGGGAAAGTAGCATTGTTAACTACAATGCCGCGGTGATACCATGATATCAAAATACACTGATCTGCAAAAGTTAAAGGCGTGATAGATAAAGTAACGTAAAATAGTAACGACTTGGCGGAAATGAATGAAAGTGTTGGTGCATGGTTCTAGACGACTAACAGTCGTGCACAGAGAGCTGGACGTCACGTGGCGTGAGATCGGTGTGCCGACAGTACAAGGCACTAATGGCCCACGTCACACAGTGGGTACCATTGAGACCACATTTAAAAGGACTACAAGGGACGCAGTCTTACATTCCACAGTGCACGGCGACTTGTGTGGTAGTCTCTCTGCACGACGAGCAGTATGTCATGTTCCTTTCTCAACTGCATACCAGCGGCAACTTTTACCACGGTGCCAAGAGCAAAGCGATTGGACCTACGAGGAGTTGAGTTGCGTGTTCCTCTCGGATGAGAGCAGATTCAGTCTGAGCGGTGATTCTGGACATTATGCTTACACGGCCACAGGTGGAAACACGTATTAGACCCAGTAACATTGTCGATCACAGTCGGATGGTGGTCCAGGTGCTATGGTTTCTGGAGGCATATTGTTGCATCAGTGAACTTAGAAAATCCTTGAACACAGCACACTCAGCAGTAAACAACAGTGTAACACTGTACTCCATCCCCATATGCGTCTTTCTAGGGGAACATTCGCCCCTGACGTCATTTTTATACGTGACAATGCGCGACCGTATCCAACATGGCAGGCGGAGGAGCTCTTGGAACGACAGGATGTTAGCGAATCAACGATAGTTAGAAGGATTTTTATAAATTTCTTTATACATACAGGGGATAGGCAACACCATGTGAACAGTGATAGTAATAGGATTGTTGTGTTTGACAGTCAACAACACAGGTAAGGCGAGCGTCGCGCTGGACTGTGGTTTTGAGTACGGACTAGGCATCAGTGCAGGTTGTTTACGAGTAGTGCACACTTGCATTCAGAGGCCGAGGTCGAAGTGCAGTGAAAGACCTAACAGAGATCAAAAGATGGCAGGTCGTGGGAGCCCGATTAGCTGCAACGTCAGTAACCAAGACAGCCAACTGATTGAATATTTCAAGAGCAAATGTTTCAACAGTCATGACAGCCTACACAAAACATGTAAAGTCATCATCGTGTAGACTTAATAGCGGGCGCAAATGAAAACTAAGGCGAATTGGGTCAAAACTACAGCAGCTAATAACCATCTTCGGAACACCGTATCTATCGACACTGTCCGCCGAGAACTCCATAAAGCGAATATTCATAGACGACCTATACCGAAACCATTAGTGGTGACAACCAACGCAAAGAAGCGCAAAACGTGTTCTCAGGAGCACAAATACTGGACGGCTGGTCAGTGCAACCATGTCATATTGTACGACGAGTCAACGTTTTCGTTATTTCCAACATCGGGCCGGGATTACGCCTGGACAACGCCAACAGAAGCCTACAATTCTGATTGGTTGATACCAATCAAAAATCATGGAGCTGGAAGTGTAATGGTGTGGGCAGCCGTATCAAGGTATTCTACTGCTCCCATTATTACTCTCAAAGGCCGTGTTACAGCCAACGATTATTTGAACATTTTAGGTGATCAGGTGCACCCCATGATTCAAATTTAGTTCCCCAACAACGATGACATATTTCACACACCCATTCACACAGCTAGAACAGTACAGTCGTGGTGTGAGGAGCATGCAACTGAAATACAGCGTCTTCTCTTGCCACAGCAGTTCCGTACTTGATTATTATCGAACCCTTGTGGGCGGCATTGGAGCGCAGACTCCGGAGCAGACATCCGCCTCCCTCATCAGTACAGAAGTTAGAAGAGATTCTGATCGAAGAGTGGTATAACATTCCACTGGAGACTGTTGTTGTTGTGGTCTTCAGTCCTGAGACTGGTTTGATGCAGCTCTCCATGCTACTCTATCCTGTGCAAGCTTCTTCATCTCCAAGTACCTACTGCAACCTACATCCTTCTGAATCTGCTTAGTGTATTCATCTCTTGGTCTCCCCCTACGATTTTTACCCTCCACACTGCCCTCCAATACTAAATTGGTGATCCCTTGATGCCTCAGAACATGTCCTACCAACCGATCCCTTCTACTGGTCAAGTTGTGCCACAAGCTTCTCTTCTCCCCAATCCTATTCAATACTTCCTCATTAGTTATGTGATCTACCCATCTAATCTTCAGCATTCTTCCGTAGCACCACATTTCGAAAGCTTCTATTCTCCTCTTGTCCAAACTATTTACCGTCCATGTTTCACTTCCATACATGGCTACACTCCATACAAATACTTTCAGAAATGACTTCCTGACACTTAAATCTATACTCGAAGTTAACAAATTTCTCTTCTTCAGAAACGCTTTCCTTGCCATTGCCAGTCTACATTTTATATCCTCTCTACTTCGACCATCATCAGTTATTTTGCTCCCCAAATAGCAAAACTCCTTTACTATTTTAAGTGTCTCATTTCCTAATCTAATACCCTCGATATCACCCGACTTAATTCGACTACATTCCATGATCCTCCTTTTGCTTTTGTTGATGTTCATCTTATATCCTCCCTTCAAGACACTGTCCATTCCGTTCAACTGCTCTTCCAAGTCCTTTGCTGTCTCTGACATAATTACAATGTCATCGGCGAACCTCAAAGTTTTTATTTCTTCTCCATGGATTTTAATACCTACTCCGAATTTTTCTTTTGTTTCCTTTACTGCTTGCTCAATATACAGATTGAATAACACCGGGGAGAGGCTACAACCCTCTCTTACTCCCTTCCCAACCACTGCTTCCCTTTCATGTCCCTCGACTCTTATAACTGCCATCTGGTTTCTGTACAAATTGTAAATAGCATTTCGCTCCCTGTATTTTACCCCTGCCACCTTTAGAATTTGAAAGAGAGTATTCCAATCAACATTGTCAAAAGCTTTCTCTAAGTCTACAGATGCTAGAAACGTAGGTTTGCCTTTCCTTAATCTTTCTTCTAAGATAAGTCGTAAGGTCAGTATTGCCTCACTTGTTCCAGTATTTCTATGGAATCCAAACTGATCTTCCCCGAGGTCGGATTCTACTAGTTTTTCCATTCGTCTGTAAAGAATTCGTGTTAGTATTTTGCAGCTGTGACTTATTAAACTGATAGTTTGGTAATTTTCACATCTGTCAACACCTGCTTTCTTTGGGATTGGTATTATTATATTCTTCTTGAAGTCTGAGGGTATTTCGCCTGTTTCATACATCTTGCTCACCAGATGGTAGAGTTTTGTCAGGACTGGCTCTCCCAAGACTGTCAGTAGTTCTAATGGAATGTTGTCTACTCCCGGGGCCTTGTTTCGACTCAGGTCTTTCAGTGCTCTGTCAAACTCTTCACGCAGTATCGTATCTCCCATTTCATCTTCATCTACATCCTCTTTAATTTCCATAATATTGTCCTCAAGTACATCGCCCTTGTATTGACGCTCTATATACTCCTTCCACCTTTCTGCTTTCCCTTCTTTGCTTAGAACTGGGTTTCCATCTGAACTCTTGATGTTCATACAAGTGGTTCTCTTATCTCCAAAGGTCTCTTTAATTTTCCTGTAGGCAGTATCTATCTTACCCCTAGTGAGATAAGCCTCTACATCCTTATGTTTGTCCTCTAGCCATCCCTGCTTAGCCATTTTGCACTTCCTGTCGATCTCATTTTTGAGATGTTTGTATTCCTTTTTGCCTGCTTCATTTACTGCATTTTTATATTTTCTCCTTTCATCAGTTAAATTCAATATTTCTTCTGTTACCCAAGGATTTCTACTAGCCCTCGTCTTTTTACCTACTTGATCCTCTGCTGCCTTCACTATTTCATCCCTCAAAGCTACCCATTCTTCTTCTATTGTATTTCTTTCCCCCGTTCCTGTCAATTGTTCCAGTTATGCTCTCCCTGAAACTCTGTACTGGAGACTATGAAGTCATTATATGCAGTACACCGAGAAGAACCGCAGCTGTATTTAAGGGCAAATGGAGATCCAACCCCTTATTAATAAACTGTTCCCAAGTAAGTACAGCTATTTGCATTATTTTGCCTATCCCCTGTATCACTCGCTGACTTTCCCTGCAGTTTTCACCCCCTAAAGCTCCCACTACCACAATGGAAGTTATTCTCTAATATCTCAGTATATTATGTGCTATCATTCTGTCCCTTCCTCTTTTCTGTATTTTCCACATACCCCATTCGTCACCGGGTCTGCACAGAACCGTTCCATTTCTTATAACTCCACCTAATTTTCTACATCTTTCTGAATCACCATAAATCAAACGCTTCAATATATTTCTTTTCCACTTTCCCCATTGTCTGTTATTCGTTTCTTTTTTTATGCATAACTCCAGACATACAGTCTCAGGAATTTGTACTTAAGAAGTGTTTGATAATAGTAGACTTCTTTTGGCCTGGGATGCCGTCTTGCACTGTGCTACTCGCATTTTAGTCCTCCTTGCTTCCTTCGTCGTTCATAAATTTTCTTACAACGTAGCGGAATTCCTTCACTTCGTCCCAACAGTTCTCAGATATCACAGTTTATAAGGTGACTTCTCACGTTAAACAAGAAATCCGCTTTCGATTCTCGGTTTGACACAAATATTCAGTTACCACGACAAACTCTTTATATAGAAAGTTAATCATATACAGGGTGAGTCAGTGAAACGGCACGATTTTGTAAAACCACCAAAGATTTATTTACAAGTAAAATCATAATAGTTGAACATGGATCTCAAGTACAAGAGTGGAAATTAAAGATTTAACTTAAAAAGAATCATTTTTTAAATATGGTGTCAGTGAGGTGTCGTCCTTGGTTTTGCACACATTGTCTAAGCCTGAGATGAAATTGTCCCATGACGTTTCGTAGCATCTGTACTGGAATGTTGTTAATTTCCTGTCGAATTCGCTCCTTCAGGTCTTCTTTTGTTCTTGGTGGATTTTCCTGGAAGACTTTGCACTGGAGGTAGCCCCAAAGAAAAAAGTCTGGTGCCGTCAGATCTGGTGAACGGGCAGGCCAGGGGAAATCGCCATTCCTGCTGATTAGACGTCGTGGAAATGCAAGTCTGAGCAATTCCATTGAGACATTAGCAGTATGGCTTGTTGCACCATCTTGCTGGAAGAGTGTTTCAGCATCTGGATCATGTCGATCAATTCCAGGCAGACCAAAAATGGTCAACATGTCAGCATAACGTCCAGAGGTTACCGTCACTGTGTTGCCATCTTCATCTTCAAAAAAATAGGGCCCCACGATTCCACGAGATGACATTGCGCACCAGACTGTTACTTTTTCAGAATGGAGAGGTTTTTCATGAAGTTCGTGTGGGTTATCTGAGGACCAATATCTGAAGTTTTGCTTATTTACGTACCCACTAAGATGAAAGTGGGCTTCATCACTCATCCATAAGTTATGCACTCTTTCTTCATTTCGTTCAATAACGTTAAGCATTGACTGGCAAAAGCGTATACGGTTATTGTAGTCATTAGGTTTAAGGGCTTGCACTACCTGAATTTTGTATGGATGATAGTGAAGGTCACTCTTCAAAATCCGTCTTACTGATCGATTGCTGAGACCAAGTTCTGCGCTGTGCCGTCTCGCGGATTTTCGCGGACTTCGTCCCAACGCTTCGCGCACACGATTAATGTTCTCGGGTGTCCGGATTGTTTTTGTGCTGCCGCCTCTTTTCTTTGTTGTGCTAGCAGTAGCTTCAAAGGTTTTAACCCAAAGGAGAATGGCTTTCCTTGATGGCACGGGAGCCCGTGGCGGCAGGTTGAATTCACGACGAAAGGCGCGTTGAGCACCAACCACACTATCCGCGTTTTTGTAATATGCCTTTACGGCATATGCACGTTGCGCACTCGAGCAACGCTCCATGGCTACTGAGACTTCCACCACTCTAGACGCCCAAGGTCACTTCCCCCACTCTCGCAACCCCCCTCCGCGCCCGACAACCACTATCGAAATCGTGCCGTTTCACTGCCTCACCCTGTATCAACTGTTTCACGTCATTGCATCTCCATTGTCTTCACGCCTATCGTCCCATTCATTTCGAACTAAAGAGCTGTGATGAGAAGTATATTTTGGTTGCTCTAACAGTCCACATGCAATGATTGGGAGCTTTTGTCGTTTGAACAGAAAGGGACCGAAGCTGAAAACTCTCTTTAAAATGATTCTACAAGGTGTTTTGTGATACCAGCATCAATTCACCGAGAGAGGTGGTGCAGTGGTTAGCATACTGCATTCGAATGCGAGAGGACGACGGTTCAAGCCCGCCTCGTCCGACCATCCTCATTTAGGTCTTCCCTGATTTCCCTAATTCGTTCCAGGCAAATGCCAGTATGCTTACTTTGCAAGGGCACGGCCGAATTCCTTCTCCATCCTTCCCTAACACGATGGGACTGATGACCTCGCTGTTTGGTCCCCTTCTCCAAATCAAGCAAGCAACCAACAAAAATTCACATAGATATTGTAAAAAATCACTTTTGGCTAGTAAAAAAAATCACTTTCCTTAAAATACAACTGCCTCATATGAAGTGGCGCATCTGCGCTGGAAGGTATAAATGGCGGAGATAATCTATAGCACCGCGGAAATCCACGTACAGAAACGTTTGGGATATTGGAAGCAGAAAATTCGGTCGAAAGTATTCCAAATGGAATCTATTTTGAAGTTATCACGTCTGACTACTTCTATTTGGTGCATATACAAGTCTACAGCATCAGTCTGGATGACTGCGTGGGGTAGCCGTGCAATCGAAAGCGTCTTGCCATGGGTGTGTGTGTCGTCCCTAGCGTAAGTTACTTTAAGTTAGATTAAATAGTGTGTAAGCTTAGGGACCGATGATCTCAGAAGTTTGGTCCCATAAGAGCTTACCACAAATTTCCAAAATTTTTATGTTTGGATGCTCGTCGACGTCGTTTTGGCGCCTGCCCGCAGTCAGTACCGCTGCCATAATATCCAAAGTGTCAAGCTGATTGCATACACTTCAGGCGTCGCGGCTTCTCTCTCCATTGGTGAAAACCGTATGTGGGTGTCAACTCGTTACTGAATAACGTCAAATTTGTGCATGGTGTTAACATTGCACATAATGATATACATTTTCTTCGTGTAGCCGTAAATAAAATAATATGTTCATTCCTGTCACCATGCGTAATACATACTGGTTACGACACCTTCTCTCTCTCTCTCTCTCTCTCTTTCTCTCTCTCTCTCTCTCTCTCTTCTTGTAGTTTTAGTATATACAGGGTGTTTCCGTAAGAACGTGCAGAACTTTAAAAGGACACAGAGGATGGGAAACTTCTCCTAAAGGTGGAAGAATGGGCAATGAGCAACTGCAGGAGGATGCAGAAGGCAATGGAAATCACTGCTTTAAAGATATATATTGTGTATTCACAGAACATGAGGAGTATAAATAAAAAAGCCAAGAGGGAAGTGAGCATAACAAAAAGATTGAATAACCACCGGAAGGATAACATTCTACGAGTCTGGGCGTGGAATTTCAGAAGCTTAAACAAGGTAGGGAAGCTAGAAAATCTGGAAAGGGGAATGCAAAGGTTCGATCTAGATATAGTGTGGGTCAGTGAAGTGAAATGCAAAGAAGACAAAGGTTTCTGGTCAGATAAGTATATGGTAATATCAACAGCAGCAGAAAATGGTAGAAGGGGAGTAGGGTTCATTATGAACAGAAATGTAGGGCAAAGAGTGTGTTACTGTGAACAATTCAGTGGTAGGGTTGTTCGTATCAGAATCGACAGCATACCAACATCGACAGCAATAGTTCACCGACGTCGCAAGCTGAAGTGATACAGAACGTAATATGAGGATAACGAAAGGGTAATAAAATACGTAAAGGGAGATAAGAATCGATTAGTCATGGTACAGGAATGCAGTTGTAGGGAAACGAGTAAAAGAAATGGTTACGGGAGAATATGGACAAGGAAGAAGCAATGAAAGAGGAGAAAGACTCATTGAGTACTGTAATAAATTCCAGCTAGTAATGGCGAATACTCTGTTCAAGAATCACAGGAGGAGGAGGTATACTTAAAAAGCCGAGTCATACGGGAAGATTTCAGTTTGATTACATCATGGTCAGACGGAGACTCCGAAATCAAATATTGGATGGCAAGGTGCACCTAGGAGCAGATATGGACTAAGACCACAATTTAGTAGCGATAGAGAATAGGCTGATGTTTAAGACGTTAGTCAGGAAGAATCAGTACGCAAAGAAGTGGGATACAGATCTACTAAGCAATGACGAGATACGCTTGAAGTTCTCTAAGGCTATAGATACAGCAGTAAGGAATAGCACAGTAGGCAGTACAGTTGAAGAGTAATCGACTTCCCTAAAAAGGGCCATCACAGAAGTTATAAAGAAAACCATACCAACAGAAGAAATATTTCAGCTGATGAATGAAAGAAGGATGTACGAAAATATTCAGAGAAGTTCAGGAATACAAATACAAGTCGCTGAGGAATGGAATAAATAGGAAGTACAGGGAAGCTAAGACGAAGTGGCTGCATGAAAAAAGTTAATAAATCAAAAAAGAAATGATTGTCGGAAGGAATGACTCAGCATATAGGAAAGTAAAAACAACCTTCGATGGCATTAAAAGCATTGGTGGTAACATTAAGAGTGCAACAGGAATTCCAGTGTTAAATGCAGAGGAGAGAACGGGTAGACGGAAAGAGTACATTGAAAAAGCGGAAGAATTGTCTGATGTGATAGAAGTAGCAGCCTGAGTCGGTTTAGAGAAGATATAGGTTCCCATATTAAAAACAGAATCTAAGAGAACTTTGGAGGACGGGAACAAAAACGTGGAAGGAACAGATAAAGCTGCATCAGAATAACAGAAGTCATTGCGGGAAGTGGCAACAAAACGACTATTCAAGTTGGTGTATAGAATGTATGAGTCAGGCGACATACCACCTGACTTTCGGAAAAATATCATCCATACAATTCCGAAGACTGCAAGAGCTGACAGGTGCGAGATTTAAACAGCTTAACAATTCAAGCATCAAAATTGTTGGCGAGAATAATACACATTAGAATAGAAATTAAAATTGAGGATGTGTCAGATGACGATCAGTTTGGCTTTACGCAACAGAGAGGCAATTCTGACGTTGCGGTAGATAATGGAAGCAAGACTGCAGAAAAAGCAAGACACATAGATAAGATTTGCCGACCTGGAAAAAGCGTTCGATAATGTGAAATGGTGCAAGGTGTTGGAAATTCTGAGAACAATATGGGTAAGCTATACAAGAGCCAAGAGAGAATAGTAAGTACTCGGATTAAAAACGGTGTAAGACAAGGAAGTAGTCTCCCACCCCTTCTGTTCAATCTGTACATTGATGAAGCAATGATGGAAACAAAAGAAAGGTTCAAGAGTGGGCTTGCAACTCAAGGTGACAGGATATCAATCATACGATTTGTTGATGACATTGCTGTCCTGAGTGAAAGAGAGGAGGAGTTGCGTGATATGCTAAATGAAATAAACAGTCTAATAAGTATAGAATATGGACTAATAAAAGAACATCGAAGGAAGGCAAAAGTAATGAGAAGTAGCAGAATCGAGAACAGCTAGAAACTTAAGGTCAGGATTGATGGTTGCGAAGCAGATGAAGTTAAGGAATTCTGCTACCTAAGCAGCAAAATAACCAATCCCGGACGGAGCTAGGAGAACGTCTAAAACATACTAGCAATGGCAAAAAGGACATTTCTGGCCAAGAGACGTCCACTAGTATCAAACATAGGCCTTAATTTGAGGACGAAATTTCTGAGAATATGCGTCTGGAGCACAGCATTGTATGGTAGTGAAACGTGGACTGTGGGAAAACCGGAACGGAAGAGTATTGAACCATTTGAGGTGTGGCACTATAGACGACTGTTGAAAATTATGTGGACTGATAACGTAAGGAATGAGGAGGTTCTGCGCGGACTCGGAGAGGAAAGATATGTGTGGGTAACACTGACAAGGAGAAGGGACAGGATGATAAGACATCTGCCTAAGGCATAGGGAATGACTTCTATGGCACTAGAGGGAGCTGTACAGGGCAAAAACTGCAGAGGAAGAGAGAGATTGGAATACATCCAGCAAATAGTTGCGACCGTAGGTTGCAAGTGATACTCTGAGATGAAGAGGTTGACACAGGTGTGGTATTCGTGGCAGGCCACATCAGACTAGTCAGAAGACTGAATACTCAAGAAAAAAGAAGAAGAAGAAGAAATATTCCATTAAAAAATTTCAGAGAGGGGACCTGGGGTCGAAGAAGACAGCTGAAGGAGATAATTGGAATAAAATCACTTTATTGCCCACTTTTTCATTTACATTAGTTACAGTTGACTGTAAATACCATCACTGACACAATGAACATACCATCCTGCCTCGAGCATGGATGTGTGTGATGTCCTTAGGTTAGTTAGGTTTAAGTAGTTCTACGTCCAGGGGACTGATGACCTGAGATGTTAAGTCCCATAGTGCTTAGAACCATTTGAACCATTTGAACAGGAAAGTCTACTAAACCTGACACTGAATTGTGTTTCAGATTTTCAAGTAGATGTGTTTAAGGCTATATCGTTCTTCACTAAATACCAACACAAACTTTCAAATCTTGAAAGATCTTCAGCTTGTGAGAAATGGGCCATCGACATTTATTTTCTTGTTTCGTTTGTATTGTGGAGAGGGAGACTGTTTCGTACCAAAAAAAAAAATATTCCAAGATATATTTATTTCGTTACACATAAGAGCAAAGTAAATTACTATAGTTGTAACGCAGGCATCGGTATTTTGACTTCTCATTATACGGTTTAATCAAATGTTGCCAACATGAGCGTAACGAACTATTCACCCACGTTAAAACCTAATGTCTGCAAGCGCACGCAGCTACAGAACCTTATCTTTGTGTGTTTGCAGAATTTTTAAATATAAATTTCTAAGGAAAATTGAAAATTTATTCTTGTTAACATGATAAATGAAAGGTTTAGCAAAATGGCAACGTATCGCTGCACATCTTCAAACCCCTACGACACTTCAGGAGCTTCGACAGGAACTGGTGCAAGAGAGGGAGGCTATACCCTTACAGCTGCTCAACCACCTGATCCAGAGTATGCCAACCCGTTGTGCGGCCTGTGTACGTGTGCATGGTGATCATATCCCATATTGATGTCGGGGTATACGCGCAGGAAACAGTGGCGATTTGTAGAGGAGAGGACACGTGTTTCGAGACGGTTTTCTCAACTTATACCCATACCGTGGACTTACAGATCTGTGTCGTGTATGTTCCCTATGTGCCTAGCCTATTAGCGCCAGTTTTGTGTAGTGCCACGTTGTGTGGCACCACATTAATTTATGAGCATGAGTGTAGTTGGAGCTAGGAACATAGGACATGCCATTTCGGAAATCGTTAGGGAATTCAATATTCCAATATCCACAGTGTTAATAGTGTCCCGAGAATACTAAATTTCAGGCTTTACCTCTCACCGCGTACATTGCAGTGGCTGACGGTCTTCAACCAAAAGCAGCGGCGTTTGCGCTGAGTTGTCAGCGTATCCAACGCATCCATTAGGATAGAGGAGCGAAATTTAGCGTGCATGGACTATGGCAGTAGACAATCGATGCGAGTGTGTTTGCTAATAGGACGACATTGCCTTTAGGACCTCTTCTGAGCTCGTGACCATATTGGTTGGATAATAGACGACTGGAAAATGTGTTCTAGTAAGATTAGTACCGTTTCCAATCGATAAGAACTGATGGCAGGTTTCGAGTATGGCATAGACTCCACGAAGCCTTGCACCCAAGCTGTCAAGAAGGCACTATGGAAGCTGGTGACAGTTTCATAATGGTTTGGGCTGTGTTTATATGGAATGGACCGGCCAGTGTAGTGTTGGGCGCCGCGTTTCTGCAAACCTGGTAGAGTGCCTGCTCGTGAGTATTCCATAGATGTCGCTCGCTGTCGTCAAATCTTCTGGCAGGTCGATCTGTCCGAATGTAGCCATATTAAAAAATCTCTTATATGATGAAATCATTAGGAAATGTTCTTCACTATCATCAGAACATTTCGAGAAGCTGTTGCCAGTTCGTCTGTGAAGAGTTCCGACGGACTCGGCTGTTGTCTATTGCACGTTATCAACATTGCGCTAAGATGAAGGGTCACCGTGCGATCGTCAACGAGTATAAGCCCGAGGCCTCCTCTACCAATGGGCAGGGTCTTGAAGAGTAATCATGCACGGAAGAAGTATCCAAATGATGTCAGCATGCATCAGAACAATCTGTGCACCGTGGGGGAGACGTGACACCAACTAGGTATTTCTCTAATCAACTCGTTGAATCACTTCCAAGGCTCAAAAGCCGTTCCCTCTGACACCTTCCGGACAACCAGGAGCAACTTCTTGAAGTTCATCGCCACCATGCGTCTTATGTCATTCATGAACACAACCCCCAAACACATTATACTGCCCCGTATCTGGAAGGGTTCAGTGCAGTCAGCAGGTAGTCAGTATTAATATTCAGGGCGACCAATATGTGCGCGTTCATAGGCTACCCATAGCGGCACCGTACATGTTAGTCCAATCCAATGCATATTTGCGTAATTGCCAGTCCGCAACATCAGTAATAGGTCATCCGCATAATCCTTGCACTGAAAAGGGTGTTCCCATATGGTAAGTCCTGCCATGGGTTGGCGAAGACCGCTGGGAAGTGATTCAAGGACCAATGCACATCTGATCGTGGATAAGGAATATCCTTGCCAAATTTGTCTCATAGTAAGGGCCCTACCAGTCGGCCATAACAAGCACTTTACAGGTGGCTCTGTGTAGTAACCGCATCACCGTAGCGACATATGGCTGCAGGAATTTCATTTGTGTGAGCACCTCCGTATTTAGGAATGGCTGGACCTGTCTAAGGCTAGTTCGAATTCTATGGATGTCAGAGTTCCGCGTGGTCGAAATGCTTTCACCACTGCGATCGAATCTCGGTATTCGCCGGGTGCCACCTAGATGCGGCTGTCGCCGTCGATGGATGACTGGTCAGGTGACACCCAGCGATGCAGTATTCTCTTAAGTCGCGCCGCCATAAAGCTGCTGAAAATCTTAAAATCACAGTTTTGGCAGTGGATAGCAGTTCAGAGTCATGTGTTACCTGAAGGTGTAGGTATTGGGATGACCAGCTCCTCCACAAAGGCAGGCGAAAGTCGTACATGAGGAGGCACTAGTTCCTAGCAGATTTCAGTTCAACGGAGAATCATCAAGACTTAAATGGTCCGGTGAAGCTGAATGGGTATTCCGTTTGGCCCCATCGACTTACTTACCGCCCCCTTGCCTATAGCATCTACGACCTCGTCCTCATTAATTTCCTCCAGTCGTATGGCCTCTGCCTCTTGATCAAGCACCCCAAAGAACGTATGAGTAACGTTTTGTATGTCCATCCTCTTGTTTTCTTCTTCGATGTACAATCGAGTATAATGGTTAACGAAGATAGTTGCTATGTCAATTTATGGCGTCAGATGTGTGATATCTTCTGCGTCATTTATATGCATTAGAAGTCTGCTGTGTCGCTTGTGTTCGTCACCGAGCGAGGTGGCGCAGTGGATAGCACACTGGACTCGCATTCAGAAGGACTACGGTTCAAACTCGCGTCCCGCCATCCCGATTTAGGCTTTCCGTTATTACCCTAAATTGCTCCAGGCAGGGCACGGCCGACTTCTGTCCCCACACTTGTCGTAACCGAAGGGACCTAGCCGTTTGGTCCCGTCCCCCTAAACAACCATCTTATGGTGTATCGATGAGCATCCGGCCGCGGTTCCAGCTAATGTCCTACCTTGACCAGCTGCTCCTCCCAGACGACAATGCACAACAGCAATGATTTTTTCCCTTCGCTCATTGTGTTATCGCCTTTCGTTCAGGAGAACGGCCTAGTTGGTACATCTTCGTAATATCATGAAACAGAATGTCAAGCCTGCTGCCTCCAATGTGAATGTTCGCACCCCAACGCAACCAGGGCACGCCATATCGCCTGCCAGGAACATTTCAGCCCTCAACGTAATGTCGTAGGTGATATCCATCTACGCCCTTCACAAAACTGCCAAACTTCTTCATTAACTTGGCAACACCACACCTGCTGACTATGGAGGGCGATCGTGTAGCTATATACCATGTGGTTGTGGACGCCGCTGGCCACAATTCTGCATCATGGATGTCAAGTTGAAGGCGCATTGGGACGCAGACGCGATCGATGCACCTGGCGGAGTGGCTAGTTACGTGTGTATATCCAGTTCCATCTCCATGGACGTGTTCCCACGAATCTGCCAAATGCAGATCTCGTACCAATGTTCTCAGTTCTGAACATGGGAACTAATCCTTCAGCGCCAGCACGCAATCAGAGTCGTCGCAGAGGATGTAATGAGCGTGCCGTCCTAGAAAGAGCGGAACTATTTCTCCGCAAAGAAGCGTGATCGTTCTCTTCTTTTGTTCACGCCTGACGGCGCATAATGTTGATACTCCCAAATCCAAGTACTGTTACAACCATTCCGCGTGCCGGTGCTTGCCGAGTGACGTCCTCCACTAAGATGCCTTCGTTAAGGATTACCGCTTTGCTACCAGTTTCAGCGGCTGGTAACATTGAGTTTGTCGTAACCATAGAGGGATGATAATTCGTAGACGTATAAATCCTGTAAAAGAGTAATATCTTTATCTGATGCAATAGCATATCTTTGAGTGATGTCGCCTTGCCCGGTGATTGTACGGTATTAGTATTAGTAGATGTGATGTGGCACTCCTGTTGACATCCTGCATGTTAGGTGCACATTGCTTCTTTCACTGTGTCGCCGTAAGGGGCGTCTTGTGACTGATTACATACGGCCCACCTCTTCATCTCAGATAGCACTTGCAACCTACGTCCTCAATTATTTGGTGCACGTAATCCAATCTCAGTCGTCCTCTACAATTTTTGCCCTCTACAGCTCCCTTTAGTACCATGGAAGTCACTCCCTGATGCCTTCACAGATGTCCCATCATCCTGTCTCTTCTCCTTCTCAGTGTTTTCCACTTATTCCTTTCCTCTCTGCGTGGAACCTCCTCATTCCTTACCTTACCACTACATCTGATTTTCAACATTCTTCTGTGCACCACATCTCAAATGCTTCGATTCTCTTCTGGTTTTCCCACAGTCTATGTTTTACTATCATATAGTTCTGTGCTCCAGATATAAAGAAATTTCTTCCTCATATTAGGACGTATACTAGCAAGGAACGCCCTTTTTGACAGTGCCAGTGTGCTTTTGGTGTCCTCCTTGTTCCGTTCGTCATGCGTTATTTTTCTGCCTACATAGTACAATTCCCTAACTTCATCTACTTCATGACCTTCAATCCTCATGTTAAGTTTCTCCGATTTCACATTTCTGCTGCTTCTCATTACTTTCCTCTTTCTTCGATTTACTGTCAATCGATATTCTGTACTCATTAGACTGTCCATTCCATTCAGCACATCATGTAATTCTTCTTCAATTTCACTCAGGATAGCAATGTCATCAGCGAATCGCATCAGTGGTATCATTTCATCTTGAATTTTAATTCCACTCCTAAACCTTTCTTTTATTTCCATCATTGTTTCTTCGATGTACAGATTGAACAGTGGGGGCTTAAGACTATATCCCTGTTTTATTCCATTTATAGTCCGGGAACTTCGTTCTTGCAGTCCACTCTTAATACTCCTTCTTGGCTCTTATACATACTGTATATTACGCGTCTCTCCAGATAGCTTTCCCCTATTTTTCTCAGAATTTCGAACATCTTGTACCATTTTACATTGCCGAACGCTTCTTCCAGGTCAAGAAATCCTACGAACGTGTCTTGATTTCTCTTTAGTCTTTCTTCTATTATCAACCCCAGCGTCAGAACTGTCTCTCTGATGCATTTATCTTTCCTAAAGCCAATCTGATCGCCACCTAACACATCCTCACTTTTCTTTTTTTCCTTTCTTCCGTATATTATTCTTGTCAGGAACTTGGATGCATGAGCTGTTAAGCTGACTGAGCGATAATTCTCACACTTGCCAGGTCTTGCAGTCTACGGAATAGTGTGGACGATATTTTTTTCCAAAAGTCATACATTCTTCACACCAGTGTGAATAGTCGTTTTGTAGCTGCTTCCTCTAATGATATTAGAAATTCTAATGGAATGTTATCCATCCCTTCTGCCTTATTTACTCGAAAGTCCTCCAAAACTCTCATAAATTCTGACTGTAATACTGGATCGTTTATCTCTTCTAAATCGACTCGTGTACCTTCTTCTATAACATCAGACAAATCTTCCGCCTCATAGAGGCCTTCATTATACTCTTTCCATCTATCTGCTCTCTCTCTCCTATGCATTTAACAGTGGAATTCAGGTTGCACTCTTAATGTTACCATCCTCAATTTTAATTGCCCATAATGTGGGGGCGGTGGGGGGGGGGGGGGTCCCCTCAATCATCCTGTCAGAGAGGTCACAGTTCGTAGTAATTGGCGGAAAGTCATCGAGTACGACAGAGGTGATTTCTGGCGTTCCGCAAGATAGCGTTATAGGCCCTTTTCCGTTCCTTATCTATATAAACGATTTGTCAAATCTGAGCAGCCGTCTTAGGTTGTTTGCAGATCTTAATCGACTAATATAGTCATCAGAAGATCAAAACAATTTCCAAAACGATTTAGAAAAGATATCTGTATGGTGCGAAGATTGGCAATTCACCCTAAATAACGAAAAGTGTGAAGTCATCCACATGAGTGCTAAGAGGAATCCGTTAAACTACGGTTACACGATAAATCAGTCAAACCTAAAGGCCGTAAATTGAACTAAATACCTAGGAATTATAATTACGAACAACTTAGATTGAAAGGAACACATAGAAAATGTTGTGGGCTAGGCTAATCAAAGACAGCATTTTATTGGCAGTACACTTAGAAGATGAAACAGACCTACTAAGGAGACTGCGTATACTAGACTTGTCCGTCCTCTTTTAAAATACTGCTGTGCGGTGTGGGATCCTTACCACGTAGGATTGACGGAGTACTTCGAAAAAGTTCAAAGAATGGCAGAACGTTTTCTATTATCGTGAAATACGGGAGAGACTGTCACTGAAATGATACAGGATTTAGGGTGGATAACATTAGAACAAAGGCGTTTTTCTTTGCGGCGGAGTCTTCGCACGAAATTCCAATCACCAACTTTCTCCTCCGAACACGAAAATGTTGTTGACACCGATTTGCATGGGGAGAAATGATCACCTTGATAAAATATGGGAAATCAGTGCTCGTACGAAAGATATCGGTGTTCGTTGTCTCCATGCGCTATATAAGATTGGAGTAACAGATAATTGTGAAGGTGGTTCGATGAACCCTCTGAAAGGAACTTAATTGTGATTTGTAGAGTATCCATGTAGATGTAGATGTAGAAACGTGATATCTGCATTTGCAGGCGGAATGATTTCCTCACTATTATCCGCCCAGTTCTGCCAAGACGAATCCTGTGGCCGGAACTTATCAGACTCAGCTGTTATGGCCACGTCTTCTCTCTGTGCCCAGTTTTAGGAGTTCCTGTCATATGCCTTAAATGTGTCGCAGATGTAAAAGGGCCACCGCATTCGGTGGTGTAACGTCAGCCGTCGTCGTCGGAGATCCAAGCACTCTTTACTCTGGCGTCGTCGTCATTTTTTTGTTCGTGTTTATCTCATCTGACACAAAAAAAGCAATAGTCCGATAATGTGCAACGTCTTTTCTTTCGTCATTTTAAGGACTTCTGTTTGTGTTGTCGTATGTCCATATCCATATCAGGATGTCGTTTAGAGGCCTTGTCGTCTTGAATGTCGGGGAGAAAAGCAGCTGTTGGTACCACCAGCCTCTCAGTTTCGTTATTCGTTTCTGTACCTGTGACATCGGACTTCTGTTGCAGCTGCTCGGGCGGTGGTTCCTCATCTGACGTCTTGGACGCATTGTCATCCACCATTGTCGACTGCACAATGGGGCTGACCGTCATTTGGTATCGGGTAACGTGCAATGTGGAATTCTTCCAGAAGGCGGAAACATACGTCAGATGGATGGATGCTGTCATGAGTGTGGGTACTGCTTCGTCAGCCAGTACTTGACAATGCTCCCATGGGCGCATTCTGAGCGTACATGGCAACCCTTCCAACAACCTGAGAAGGCCTTCGACAGCTCATCGTATGTAATGATTACTCTGCAGCCACCAGTAAGGAGTTAAGATTGGACACATCATGTGAGCTCTATCTGAATTTACGTCATCCTGTTATTAAAAGGATAAGTCATAAAAGTGGTCCACTTTTGCAACAGAGCTTAGCGCGTGACCATGTGGCTGTAAAGCATTGACCATTAAATCTTCTGGAAACTCCAAGGGAAATTAAAAAACTCTACTAGTGACGAGTCTGAGTATCACATGGTCGATTGACAGTGTCCCCACATCGCCGTCGGTAAGTTTGAATTTTGGCTCATCCTTGTGGTCACGTTCAGTTCTATCACATATTACGTCACTGATCAGTTCTGAGGTAAACTGCACTACTCGTAATAGAGAGGTGTATGCCTATCAGATTCTGTGGGTCTGTTTGGTCTCTTCCCACATGAATCATACGATTTGTAAGTTTTGAACAATGCGAATCCAGTACGAAGCTGAATTTGCTGCCTGACTTTCTAGATAAATAAGCCACGTTATGCCAATGGCATAGTTACTGCCGAGAGACACAAGATGTAAGCCGGCCGGGGTAGCCGAGCGGGTCTAGGCTCTACAGTCTGGAACTACACGACCGCTACGGTCGCAGGTTCGAATCCTGCCTCGGGCATGGATGTGTGTGATGTTCTTAGGTTAGTTAGGTTTAAGTATTTCTATATTCTAGGGGACTGATGACGTCAGAAGTTAAGTCCCATGGTACTCAGAGCCATTTGAACCATTTTTGACCACAAGATGTAAACAACCTCAGACGCGCAACGCTCCGCAGTGTAGATGTATACTGCTGTCGGTGCTCCGTTGCTGGAGGCGAACTGTCACCACTCAGCTACGCAGGCAGACAAAATGCAGGGTGGTCCAATGATAGTAGCCGGGCAAAATATCTCACGAAATAAGCATCAAACGAAAAAACTACAAAGAACGAAACTCGTCTAGCTTGAAGGGGGAAACCAGATGGCGCTATGGTTGGCCCGCTAGAGGGCGCTGCAATAGGTCAAACGGATATCAACTGCGCTTTTTAAATAGGAACCCCCATTTATATTACATATTCGTATAGGTTTTTTAAATTAAAGTACAGAACGTAGGTACGTTTGAACATTTTATTTCGGTTGTTCCAATGTGATACATGTACCTTTGTGAACTTATCATTTGTGAGAACGCATGCTGTTAAAGCGTGATTACCTGTAAATACCACATTAATGCAATAAATGCTCAAAATGATGTCCGTCAATCTCAACGCATTTTGCAGTTCGTGTAACGACATTCCTCTCAACAGCGAGTAGTTCGCCTTCCGTAATGTTTGCACATGCATTGGCAATGCACTGACGCATGTTGTCAGGCGTTGTCGGTGGATCACGATAGAAAATATCCTTCAACTTTCCCCTCAGAAAGAAATCCGGTGACGTCAGATCCTGTGAACGTTCGGGCCATGGTATGGTGCTTCGACGACCAATCCACCTCGCATAAAATATGCTATTCATACCGCTTCAACCACACGTGGGCTATGTGCCAGACATCCATCATGTTGGAAGTACATCGCCATTCTGTCATGCAGTGAAACATCTTGTAGTAACATCGGTAGAATATCACTTAGGAAATCAGCATACATTGCACCATTTAGATTGCCATCGATAAAATGGGGACCAATTACCCTTCCTCCCATAATGCCGCATCATACATTAACCCGCCAAAGTCACTGATGTTCTGCTTGTCGCAGCCATCGTGGATTTTCCGTTGCCCAATAGTGCATATTATGCCGGTTTACGTTACCGTTGTTTGTGAATGACGCTTCGTCGCTAATTAGAACGCGTGCAAAAAATCTGTCATCGTCCCGTAATTTATCTTGTGCCCAGTGGCAGAACTGTACACGACGTTCAAAGTCGTCACCATGCAATTCCTGGTATATATTTAAACCGACAAACTCGGGGAGGTTGCAGGGGACATCAAAACAAAATTTTTTCCGTAATGTCATTTTTTCCTATGAGGATTATTTACACCGGTGGAGGCCCTATTACGCTCTTCAGTTGTTCAAAAATGGCTCTGAGCACTATGCGACTTAACTTCTGAGGTCATCAGTCGCCTAGAACTTAGAACTAATTAAATCTAACTAACCTAAGGACATCACACACATCTATGCCCGAGGCAGGATTCGAACCTGCGACCGTAGCGGTCCCTCTGTTCCAGACTGTAGCGCCTAGAACCGCACGGCCACTCCGGCACGCTCTTCAATTGTTAGAGGCCGTATTACGATCTTCAGTTGTTAGAGCGCGTTTTACGCTCTTCATTTGTAGGCAACTGCTGTCTACCAGTGTAGTAGTGCATTTTCTCTGTTTACTAATGGAGCGATACACCTGGAGTGAGTTCACTGATATGGTTGGTGCGTACTACGTAGCGCACCACAAAGGACGAGCTGCACTGCGGGTTTATCAACAATAATATCCTAATCGCCGTATCCCGCATCATACGACCTTTGCTGCTGTGTACCAACGTCTGCGTGAGACTGGGTCACTTAGCAGATTACCTGGACAGGGACGCCGTCGCACGATAAGAGCGCTGCAATTTGAGGAAGCTGTCTTGCAGCCTGTGGAGCGGGATCCTTCAATCAGCACTCGTACAACTGCACGTAACATGGGGACGAATCAGATGAATGTAAGAACAGTGCTTCAGGAGGCATTTGTTACGTCCATTTCACTTACAGCGTGTGCACAACCTGGAACCAGTTGATTATCCATCCAGAGCACAGTTTTCGCAGTTGTACCTGGAACAGTGTGAAATACATCCTACATTTCCCTCCTCTGTGATGTTTACCGATGAAGCAACGTTCGGGCGTGATGGGGTCTTCAACATGCACAATTCGAATGTTTGGTGTAATGGTAACCCACATGCCACAGTTACTAGCGCTCAAGTGCGGTTCTTCGTTAATGTGTGGGTCGGTGTTGTTGGGGACTGTTTAATTGGGCCGTATCTGCTACCTAGACCATTAACTGGCAGGCACTAATATAATTTTCTCGCCAGAGCATTGCCAGAATTGCTGGAAGACGTCTTGCTCTCTACAAGACAACGCATGTGGTTCCAACATGACGGGGCGCCGGCACATTTCAGTCGTCGTGTGCGTCGATTCCTGGACTGACGGTTCCCAGAAACGTGGACTGGCAGTGGTGGTCCTGTACTATGGCCTGCTAGATCCCTAGATATGTCCCCTCTGGACTTTTTTGTGTGGTGAGAGATGCGCAACCTTGTTTACGCAACTGCTGTTGCATCAGAAGAGGATCTGGTTGCCCTGATAGTAGCAGCAGCAGGAACAATTCAGGATATTCCTGGTTTTTTTTTCCCGTGTCAGACAGAACATGATCCGACGCTGTAACATTTGTTTAAGTGTCAATGGAGGCATTTTTGAAAATCTACTGTAACTGAAATTGGGTTGTGTAAATGTGTTGTCTCTTGGTCATAAAAAATGGAAAGGTGTTTGTTGGTTTAATTAATTTGCCGCCAGAAAGATCTTCCTCTACCGGTTTAAATACTCCTCATAGGAAAAAATGACACTAGGGAAAAATATTTGTTTTGATGTCCCCTACAACCTCCCAGAGTTTGTCGGTTTAAATTCATTTCACCCTGTAGAAATATGGCACGGGCGCAATCGATATTGATGTAACATTCTCAACAGACGCTTTTGAGATTCCCGATTCTCGCGCAATTTGTCTGCTACTGATGCGCGGATTAGCCGCGACAGCAGTTAAAACACCTACTTGGGCATCATCAATCGTTGCAGGTCGTGGTTGACGTTTCACATGTGGCTGAACACTTCCTGTTTCCTTAAATAACGTAACTATCCGGCGAACGGTCCGGACACTTGGATGATGTCGTCCAGGATACCGAGCAGCATACATAGCACACGCCCGTTGGGCATTTTGATCATAATAGCCATACATCAACACGATATCGACCTTTTCCTCAATTGGTAAACGGTCTATTTTAACACGGGTAATGTATCACGAAGCAAATACCGTCTGCATTGGCGGAACGTTACGTGATATCACGTACTTACACTTTTGTGACTATTACAGATCCATCTATCACAAGTGTTCCAACTAAAACATTCTTATTTCTTTACGTACTACACGAATATTTAATGAAGAATGGGGTTCCTATTTTAAAAAACGCAGTTGATATCCGTTTGACCTATGGCAGCGCCATCTAGCGGGCCAACCATAGCGCCATCTGGTTTCCCCCTTCAAGTTAGACGAGTTTCGTTCTTTGTAGTTTTTTCGTTTGATGGTTGTTTCCTGAGATATTTGGCCCGGTCACTATCAATGGACCACCCTGTATAAACTGCTGTCCGCTAATTCTGCCCTGACCTACCGGGAGTGACTGATATGTTGTTGGTAATGTTAGCTGAACGAGACGTTATTTATCAGCCTACGTGCTCCAGAGAATACATTTTTTACACGTTAAAGAGTGCTACGATTTTAAATCATTGCCCAGTGGCCATTTTGATTTATTACACGTGATTATAAGATGGAAGTCTTTCTAAGGATTTTCTGTTTTGTTTAATCAGTGTGGCGGCATCACGTAGGGGTACATAAAATTGTTGTTGTTATTATATTGTTGTGCTCTGTGTCTAACACTAAATTGTTTTAGGGAAAGTTTAATGTAGTGGCCGATTTTATATATTGTGATTGTAGGACCAAGATTATGAAGTATGTGCACTGAAATGAGATGGATGTTTAAAAGCAGCCAACTTGAGCGAGATGGACTGGTGTCTAAACCTGGAATCATTGAAATCCATTGCGGGATGTTATGTGTTTTGTCAGCTTCTGTAACTTTTGCATTCTGTTTATATACTGATTTTACAACTGTTAAGCTGCATTTTACACAGTTCCGGTTTTTACACAATGTTTTCATGTTGTTATGCTCCGTTTGTACTCTCGAGAGGTTTCAGTTAAATATTTATCAGCCTTATGCAGCGTTTTGAAGTTAGAGTTGAAATGGTATGTTTTCTGTTTTTTCAAGTTGTTATTTAAATAAACGCACTAGATTTGCAATTGATAACTCAACCAATAGGCCCTAATCTTCTTCCTTCTGCACAATTCTGCCACGCACATATGGCTTCAATATCATGGAAGGTAGTCCACAACATTTCTATCCATATCCTTTTTCTAGACGGAATTTTTCGTCCATTGCCATTCTCGGCAATTCTGAGGGTAAATCTCGTCATTTACTGTATTTTATCTCTCCATTTACTTTTCAGCATTCTTTTGCCTCAGAACGTACAAAACACAGAGATTCTTACCATGTCAGGTTTTTCTACAGTCCATGATTGCTTGATGCGCTCCAGATGTGATCCAGACGTACCTTCTCAGGAAATTCTCTCTCAAGCTAAAACTTGTATTAGATACCACTATACTTCGATTAAAGAGAAGCGCCCTCCTTGCCTATGTTAGTATGCTTCTTACATTCTCCATTTTTCGACCATAATAGGCTGTAATGCTTCCTTAATTTCGTCTACTATGAGCACACCAATCGTGATAAACGAGGCAGAAATCTTGTTTCTGCAGCTTTCATTGGTTTACTCGCAAACCATATTTTACTTTTAGTTTACCTTCAGTTATCGTAATTATTCCTAATTTTCAATGAAGATAGTATGATGACTCTGCAATCGTAATTGCGGCACGTGTAAGGAACCAAAACGTACCGCATCAAACCAAAACAAAGAATTTCTAATGGTCCATCAATCAGGTGTATCAGTGAAGTAGTTGGCTCAGAATAGAAGTAGCACGGAGATCTTACGTCGGCTGCTTTTCCTGTGATGTTCAATGGAGCTATCAAGAAACTGGCTAAGGAACGGTCTTAGTAAAATAATGTGACCGTGTTTTATAGGGAAGCCAGCTACTTTCCACTCTGCATGTTTAATCAGGTAAAGTACCAAATTGAACAACAAAGTTGCGTAGTAATATGTTACTAATCATTCCTACTGTTCAAAATACAATTCCTTCTCACTTTCAGACCGAACGGCAAATATTAACGTCTCAAAAACTAAGATGCACTTTCCAACACATAACAATAATCAGCATTGCTCGCAAATTCCCAACCTTAGACACACACCGCAATCCACCCAACTTATTTGTTAGACTTCCCAACTAATAATGTGTCTCCTACATCCCAACTAACACTGTACGGCCCGTGACTTGCAAGTGAACTGCACTCCATTTATCTTAACTCTGGGCTGTTTGATGCCAACCATCTTGCTAGTCCGTTATTAGGCGCGAAGACGATGATTATGGCTCTTCTGGTCAGTGAAATAGTACTAGAAGTTAAAGATAAAGTATTAAGAGATTATCCCATATTTTTATGTATTTCCATAAACATAATCTGAATTTTAGTCTAACAATAATGAACAACAGAAAATAAGAATTTTTGAGCCCAGGCCAGAAGGCAGTCCCAACTTTCGATGCAGTAATCAGTTGGCACTGTTTCCCAGCCGGATTTTATTAACTGCCGTTCTTACGTCGGTCCTCTTCATGACGTCATTTGTTTGCTACTGTGTCTTTGCTCATCTGAGATGTGACATTAGCAATAACGCTACGACCACAACACCCAGAAATGTTATATATCCTCTCCTTTAAGAGATCTCGAAATCTTTCGAAGACAACAGACTATTTTGAATTAAGTAACGCTTAGTGTATTTCAATGGGAGCAAAGAAACAAGACCTCTCAATAGTAATGATACCACAGCTAACTCTTACCCCTAAGTGATTCCCAGAATTATTCGTTAAAATCGTTACATTCAAGGAACAAGTAAATAACGTTAATCTTAAAATATAATCGTGTTATTAAAATACTTAAGGGAAGCCGATGTATTAATAATAATTAATTAGTAAATTACAACTTCGTTACTGTCTGGGGAAAATGACAACAGAAAACTAGTAACACTAAAGCAAAAGAAATGTACTTCTTTATTATGTATTCTCGTAAACAAGCAAAATAGTCAGATGAGATTTTAACAACTGATAACAAATTTCCCTCAAGCACAATGAATCACAATGATACGTATTTGTAGTTTTAAGTAATGCATATTATTGTATAAGAAAATTGTGTGCATTACCTTATCCATTTCATTGGTTGTTGAGATCTGTGGCTGTGGATTATATATAATTTTAAGAACAACAGCAACCAGCTTCTTTTGAGAGTATTTTTATTTATGTCAACATGCGTTTCTGGCTTTCACGCATCTTCAGTTGGCGTAAAATAATTTAATCTCCATATTAACAGAAGTTTAAATATGTACTACGTCAATTGAAAGCGTATTGACAAAAATAAAAATACATTAAAATGTGCTGGTTGCTGTATTTCTTAAAACAGTATAAATTATATACAGATTTCATGTTAGAATTTTTGTGTAAAATTAAGTTCGCAACTTTATTTATGACCCTTTGTAAAAGTAATTATAAGATCTGGGTTCGGTAACACAACAGTGAACAAAGTCCTCACACATGGTTCACACACAAACATTAGTATACCAGATTACATACATGGATATAAACGAAGAACAACTGAAAGACACTGTTCACAATTAATAAAGAATGTTTATACGAAAGAACTCTTTGACTGAAAATTGTCCTGCAGTGCGGCATTGTTATGTTTTCGTGATTTAATCCACGTATTACCTGATGCTATTTTTCTGCTTCACACAATTATATGTACATGCAATGTGTGAATACGATGGTGAAGAGAGAAAAGAGAGAGAGAGAGAGAGAGACGAAGAGAGGATTCCCCTCCAGGTTTGTGAGGATGCCTCATGTCTCGCTATCCAGTATCACACTACACAGAGCAGGATTACATCCAGATGTTGTCTGGCTTTCTATGTCATATCCAAGTTGCTTTGCAGAAGTTACGAGACTCATTCCTCTCCACATCTCTCAAATGTATTTTGGGTGTCTGATTTTGTAAAAGAACGTCAATGTGCTGATTGTGATAATATAAAAGGATGGCACTTTGCTGTAGAAAAGAGCTGGTATAATGACAAATATTAATGTTAGTTTCTGTATATTCTTCTTTTCTTCTTCTTTGGCTACTGCCTTTGTTCTGCATCAGACGCAGGGTCAGCGTGGTTAAGTACAGATTTGGCACGGTTAATTTTAAGGGGTGGCCAGGTGCCCTTCCTGCCACCACCACATACCCCCTGGGGTGGAATTAATGTACCCCAGCTGCCTGCATACAGTGTAAATCAAGAAATAGTCCAAATGTGTTTCAAATGTCTGTGAGTCGTGTAACTGAGTCGGAATGTGGGGACCAGCCTGGTATTCACTTAGTGGGATGTGGAAAACAGCCTAAAATCCTCATCCAGGCTCGCTGGCACACCGGCCCTTGTCGTTGACCTGGCGGGTGGATTCGAACCGGGGCCGGTGTGCATATCATCGACCAGGAAGCAGCACATTAGCACTCTCGTCTGACATGGCGGGTTAGTTTTTTTATCTTCTAATGTAAATTAAGATCTGAAGAGAACTTCGATGACTTGTGTCATGGTTGTACTAGAACTTGCACATTGAACTATTAAACTGTTTTCTTGCTTCACTTTTACATTTAATCCTTCTGTATACAGTTTTCTCTTTTATTCTACTTAATGTTAATTCTCTTTTTTTCTCATCCACTGACATTTCTTCTACACTTGAGAAACTTAACAGTTGTTCGTCATTTCCAATGATGGCACCTACACTGAGTAAAGTATTCATTCATAATATCTTAAAGTCTTTTACTTACCTACTGTTTATAATGTTTCTATCAGCAGTAAGTTTTGAACGCCTGTTCATACTGATGGGTTACACTTTAGGTAACATTTGGCCATGTAGATTGGTTTTATGTCGGTTTCCCATAATATATTTATCCATTATTGCGTATCCTCATCAATACTCATCTCTGGTTTGCTGACCTTTATCGCATAAGCATTCTTAATTTTATCTAAAATCATCTTCCCTGTGTTTCTCCTTTACACATGCATCTTCACAAGCCTCGATAAAATATATGGAATAAAAAGAGCCATCAGTTGCTGTAGTTAGTATCAAAAGCTCTTGATCTAGATTTCAATCCATATAAATGGATCTTCTTCAAAAATCTTGTTATCTGTCTTAGAATTTTAAAAGATGCATCTATGTTTTTGATAGCAGCCTTGGATACCTGGGCAGGTGCAAACTTTTAAATCCTGCACTGCTGCTTAGCAACTCCACAAATGTAATATACAGAATAAAAGTAACCACCAGTTATGGAAGTTAGTGGTCAAATGCCCCTGACCTAGATTTCAAGCCATATAAACGGGCCTTCTCCAGAATATTATCTTTTAAATCTATCTTTTAAAATTTTAAAGACAGGTAGTGAGAGTGAGAAGAAAGCCTTATTATATGGGTTGAAACCTAGGTCAAGAGCTTTTGGCTACTAACTTCTGCAACTGGTTGCTGTATTTATTCCACATGTTACATTTCCACAGTTGCTGTTGCAGCCTTGCTAGAAGTTTTTTCAATACAATGTTCAAAACTACCAAAACGTCTCTGAGTATCTGCTAGTTGGGTGTATAGATCCATTGCATCACACACCAGAACTTTTGTTGATTTAATACTATTAATTTCTTGTTTTTCTGATTGCTTTTAATGTTTCGGTTATGTGTCATATGTCACAGAACTTCCAAATTCTGACCACTCTCTTCTCCATAATGTTAAAATAACAGGCCTCTTTGCGTTACTCCGCAGAGTTTCTTCCCACTGAAGTGTGTTAGGTGAAATGTATATAATAGAAAAGTATGTCAGTTGGCCGACCGGTGTGGCCGAGCGGTTCTAGGTGCGTCAGTCTGGAACAGCGCGACCGCTACGGTCGCTGGTTCGAATTGCACTCCTGAATCTTTCTTTTATTTCCATCATTGCTTCCTCGATGTACAGATTGAAGAGTAAGGGCGAAAGGCTACAGCCTTGTCTTACACCCTTCTTAATACGAACACTTCGTTCTTGATCATCCACTCTTATTATTCCCTCTTGGTTGTTGTACATATTGTATATGACCCGTCTCTCCCTATAGCTTACCCCTACTCTTTTCAGAATCTCGAACAGCTTGCAAAATTTTATATTGTCGAACGCTTTTTCCAGGTCGACAAATCCTATGAAAGTGTCTTGATTTTTCTTTAGCCTTGCTTCCATTACTAGCCGTAACGTCAGAATTGCTCTGAGCACTATGGGACTCAACTTCTGAGGTCATTAGTCCCCTAGAACTTAGAACTAGTTAAACCTAACTAACCTAAGGACATCACACACATCCACGCCCGAGGCAGGATTCGAACCTGCGACCGTTGCGGTCTCGCGGTTCCAGACTGCAGCGCCAGAACCGCACGGCCACTTCGGCCGGCGCGCATTCTCAATTTTCTTTTCCATTCTTCTGCATATTATTCTTGTAAGCAGCTTCGATGCATGAGCTGTTAAGCTGATTGTGCGATAATTCTCGCACTTGTCAGCTCTTGCCGTCTTCGGAATTGTGTGGATGATGCTATTCCGAAAGTCAGATGGTATATCGCCACACTCATATATTCTACACACCAACGCGAATAGTCGTTTTGTTGCCGCTTCCCCCAATGATTTAAGAAATTCTGATGGAATGTTATCTATCCCTTCTGCCTTATTTGACCGTAAGTACTCCAAAGCTCGTTTAAATTCAGATTCTAATACTGGATCTCCTATCTCTTCTAAATCGACTCCTGTCTCTTCTTCTATCACATCAGACAAATCTTCACCCTCATAGAGGCTTTCAATGTATTCTTTCCACCTATCTGCTCTCTCCTCTGCATTTAACAGTGGAATTCCCGTTGCACTCTTAATGTTACCACCATTGCTTTTAATGTCACCAAAGGTTGTTTTGACTTTCCTGTATGCTGAGTCTGTCCTTCCGACAATCATATCTTTTTCGATGTCTTCACATTTGTCCTGCAGCCATTTCGTCTTAGCTTCCCTGCACTTCCTATTTATTTCATTCCTCAGCGACTTGTATTTCTGCATTCCGGATTTTCCCGGAACATGTTTGTACTTCCTCCTTTCATCAATCAACTGAAGTATTTCTTCTGTTACCCATGGTTTCGTCGCAGCTACCTTCTTTGTACCTATATTTTCCTTCCCAACTTCTGTGATGGCCTTTTTTAGAGATGTCCATTCCTCTTCGACTGTACTGCCTACAGCGCTATTCCTTATTGCTGTATCTATAGCGTTAGAGAACTTCAAACGTATCTCGTCATTCCTTAGTACTTCCGTAGCCCACTTCTTTGCGTATTGATTCTTCCTGACTAATGTCTTGAACTTCAACCTACTCTTCATCACTACTATATTATGATCTGAGTCTATATCTGCTCCTGGGTACGCCTTACAATCCAGTATCTGGTTTCAGAATCTCTGTCTGACCATGATGTAATCCAATTTAAATCTTCCCGTATCTACCGGCCTTTTGCAAGTATACCTCCTCCTCTTGTGATTCTTGAACAGGGTATTTGCTATTACTAGCTGAAACCTGTTACAGAACTCAATTAGTCTTTCTCCTCTTTCATTCCTTGTCCCAAGCCCATATTCTCCCGTAACTTTTTCTTCTACTCCTTCCCCTACAACTGCATTCCAGTCGCCCATGACTATTAGATTTTCGTCCCCCTTTACATACTGCATTACCCTTTCCGTATACTCATACACTTTCTCTATCTGTTCATCTTCAGCTTGCGACGTCGGCATGTATACCTGAACTATCGTTGTCAGTGTTGGTTTGCTGTCGATTCTGATTAGAACAACCCGGTCACTTAACTGTTCAAAGTAACACACCCTCTGCCCTACCTTCCTATTCATAACGAATCCTACACCTGTTATTTTCTGCTGCTGTTGATATTACCCGATACTCATCTGACCAGAAATCCTTGTCTTCCTTCCACTTCACTTCACTGACCCCGACTATATCTAGATTGAGCCTTTGCATTTCCCTTTGCAGATTTTCTAGTTTCCCTACCACGTTCAAGCTTCTGACATTCCACGCCCTGACTCATAGAACATTATCCTTTCGTTGATTATTCAATGTTTTTCTCATGGTAACCTCCCCCTTGGCAGTCCCCTCCCAGAGATCCGAATGGGGGACTATTCCGGAATCTTTTGCCAATGGAGAGATCATCATGACACTTCTTCAATTACAGGCCACATGTCCTATGGATACACGTTACGTGTCTTTAATGCAGTGGTTTCCATTGCCTTCTGCATCCTCATGTCGTTGATCATTGCTGATTCTTCCGCCTTTAGGGGCAATTTCCCACCCCTAGGACAAGAGAGTGCCCTGAACCTCTATCCGCTCCTCCGCCCTCTTTGACAAGGCCATTGGCAGAATGAGGCTGACTTCTTATGCCAGTAGTCTTTGGCCGCCAATGTTGATTATTTACGAAAATTTAGGCAGTGGCGGGGATCGAACCCGGGACCGAAGACGTTTTCGATTATGAATCAAAGACGCTACCCCTACACCACGGGTACTGCCTATTTTTTTATAAGTGTAGTAATTAAGTAGAATCTATTGCTAACACATTTTCTAAATATCATGTACAAGTAAAATGTTTTTGTTTCTAGACACTCATTTCAACATTGTTACACTAACAAATAAGAATTATTTCCAAGAATTGCTTTGACAAAGAAATATACATACACAAGTATTGAGATGTTATCCTAACAAATGGTACAAATGTTAAAAAAAAAGGAAAACATCCAACAAGATAATTTTTTATTCTTTGTTTTTATAAGGAGAAAATAAGTAAAATATAGTTATTCTTTTATTTTTATGAAGAGAAAATAAGTGGCATATAGTTTTAGTGTTTATTATGCCATACTTTCGTTCTTTATATACTGTTCATTTCAGAACTAATGACTTATTTTTATTGATAGTCTATTTTTTACTTAAGTCCATAGTCAATGACTGTTATTTTGTAGTTTATTAGCTGTCTGGTGTGCTTAACTTATTTAGTTTTTCACACGTTTCTTTTGCACAATTCCTACATCATATAATTTGATTTCACACATTCACACAATCCTATGAATGTTTAAGCATGAGGTTGGCGAATGTTTTTGCATGAAGGTGATGGACTTGAGCGAGATGGTTGTGGGTAAGTATTTGATGTACAGCTTCGTTTGCCGTTCCTTGTTGGCTTTGCAAGTGTGTGTTGCTGTTGTGGGGGTCCCATAATGGAATAGAGCTGTGAGTGCAGAATCTCGTGGTTTACTGGCTTTGTATGCGTGAAAGTCATTGTTATGTGTCGCTGAAAGTGGTCGTTTTTCGTTGTAATACTTCGCAGACGACTAGTTTACAATAGGATAGGGATTTGGGAAGGTATGTCGTCTATTCTTCACCCATCTTCTTTCTTGGTCTCAATCTTGCGAATCTTCAACTTCTGTTCTTCCTGCTTTTTCTCTGCTTCTTACTTGCTTCTTGGTTCTTCTCTGGGTAGGATACGGAAATATTTATTGATAACTAGTCGCTCTGAAGTTCTCCTCCTCGTAACAGTTTGATAAATGGTTTGGACATGTCATTTCTACTTTGTGGACGTTTTCTTCAGTTTCATGCATCAGCGTGTTGTTTAATAGCGGTAGTGTGACTTTTACACATATTTTTTGGCCAGTGGTGGCTTGCCCAAACCGTCTTCTCGTCGGTCCGTTTTTTGCTCACTCCGCCGAGTGGGGGCATTCGGGGGTTTACGAGTGGTGAAAATCTGGTGTTTACTTGTCAGTCCCTGCACCGGTCTCTTCTGGCGTTCGGCGTCCCGTCGCGTCTCTCCAGGGCTCCGCTACTGTGCGGCTCGGTGTTCCATCCCAGCAGGGTTCCGCCTAGCGGGCAGACTTATTGCCCACTCTACGAGGGCCCTCTGTTGGTCTCACTGTCCTTTCCCTTCTCTCGACGCTTCTGCCTTGTAGGAGACGTGTCTTGCTAATTACGTCCTTTTCTTTCTTGATACTTCTCGCGTTGCAACTTGTGGGTCGTTGCATCTGGTCTTTGCTGGAGTTTTTTACAATGGTTCTTACTAAAAGTTTTACTTATAATCATCTAACATATGTCTAGTACCTACATTGTTTTACGCCTTCTTAAAAAGATTTACAAATTTTGGCGCCCTTTCCATGTTACAATTCTAAGATATTTTGAGTCTTAACTTGTACAAGAAACCTCAAATTCGTTTTTTATTTTTGTGTACTGTCGTGGTGTATAGCATTTTAGTATTTCATGCTGTTAGACTATCTACGCTTTATCCCTTCACCTTAATCTATGGTACTATTGGTGTTATTTTTGTTTTTGTTTTTATTGAAACTACTTTCTTTTTCCCACCTTCCTCTCTCTTCATTCTTCTTTCTCCTGACGATCTTACCTGCAACATAATCTTGAAATATTGTGCTGATTATTTACCAGTAATAAAATTAATCTTCAAACTTGTACTGAAAGTGTTTAATACTGCCAGTCTTATGTAAAAATACCTCTGCTTTATCTCCTAAAATACCCTCTAATTTTCTTTTACTGTGTTCCAAAATACCTTGAACTTCTTGCAATTTTTCGTCGATTTCTTTAATAACTTCTAACATGAGTTGAGGCGATTCCCCCTTTGTGCATACCATTCTAATTCTTCATCCTCTTTATCTTGCGTCATTCTTAATTGTTTGTTTATGACTGGTATTTCTTCTAATTTTAGCTTTTGCTCAAAGAGAAGTGTGACAATCCCGAATGTTACGCTACCTTTCCCCATATCTATTATCGCTCGTCTCTCATTTAAAAAATTTGCACCTATAATCAAATCTACAGTTAGTTTAGGTATAATCACGAAGTTGGCTTCGATCTTTTGATCTTGGCATGAAAGAGTTAACCTTGTTTGTCTCGTAACTTCCGCAGCATTGTTTCTAATAGGACCTCTCACTTTAATCATACGTGTTTTCAGAACTGGCAGTTCCTCATTGGCATTACACTGCATGAATAAATTTTCTGAGATCGCAGTCAGTTCACTTCCCCTATCAATTACAATATTGACTGGGATATGCTTTACCATGACCTTCACAATTGGTTGAATTTGAAAGAGTTGGTTCTGTTCTTCTTCTTCTTGCATCAACGAATCCTCCACTGAATCATACATGAGTCTTTTTAGGAATTTCCCTTGTGAATTCAAACTTTCTGTAGGATAAACTTCTCTCTCTTTTATTTCCTCTTCTCTATTTCTTCCTTCATTTACGCTTTCTTCAACATCCTCTACTTTTTCCTCATCCTCGTCTATCTTCTCTTTCTTCGTCGCTACTTCCACATAATCGCATCTAAAATGCTCTAATTATCACTTCATAACTTCCTTCATTATATACGTTGGGTTGTGTGCCCACTAGTAACTTATGTTCAACTTCTGTAGACTGCGCATTATCCTCATTGAATTCGCTTTCACTGGTTTCCATCTCAAATAGCTCTGCAATACTCATTACATCGTCCTTTCCTCCTACATTCGTTGTGCATGCCTCTGGTAATTCATCTTCCTCGTCAGTATTCTCCCAATTAATTTCGTCCCAACACGATATTGTTATTTTTTTGTCTTCGTTTTCATCTGGTCTCTGCGGATTTGTTTCTTCCTTCTTCTCCTCTCGTGATAAGATTTTTACTTCTCTGTTCAAGGTGCTGCAATTGTCCTGGGTCGGTGCGTCATTCTCTTTGGCATGGGCGCTTAGCTGTAATTTCGAACGTTTACCGGGGTTTGGTGGTCTTACCTCCACCTCTTCTATCTGTATTCTCTTTTCTTGTTCAGCTTGTTGATAGTGGTTTCTTTGTCGATAATTTGTCGGTCTATTGGTTCTCCAGTACCTGTTCCGGTTGTCGTTATTCCCTCTGTAATAGTTGTTGCCGTTCCTGGGTGAATTATAGTTATTGCCATATTCTCTTCTAAATCCATAACCGGTTCCTTGTTGAAATCTATTGTCGTTTCTTGGTGCGAAGTTATCACATGGCTCGTAATTATTGATTCTTCGCACTGTGTCTTGTGGAGTCCACTGCTTTTTGCTTTCGTTTTCACGTGCGCTTCGTCGTTTTCTTGCGTCATCTTCCGAAAACATGAACTCTAGTTCCCTTAGAATACCTTTAAATGCTTCGACATCATTGCCTCCGCGACCTACTAATGATTGCTGGTATTTCAATGGTAGCTTCATTGCGCATAATTTAATCAACTCTCCGTCACTGTATGGTACATCTAAGCATTGATTCTTCTTTGCCATTAATTCGAAAAATTTCACGGGACTCTTCTCTCCTGAATTTTCAAAATATGGGTTCTGCAATAATTCGTACTTCACTTCACTGGACCAATATCGTGAGAGAAACTTCTCTCTGATATCTTCGTACGATCGGCATGTCGCTGCAACATTCTGCATGGTTTCTGCGACTGTTCCTGACATGTGTGCACATATAAAGTCTAATTTGTGTGCTAGCGTCCAGTGTTCTGGTAATCCTACTCGGAATTGATCAATAAAAGTTCGTGGATGTAATGAGTTTCCTTCTCGAAAGTGTTGAAATTTTCTGACTGTGAGGAAAGGATCGTTGTCGTACTTCATCACAGTTCCATATGAAATTCGCGATTCTCCGCCACTTTTGTTTCTGATCATTTCTCCCGTCGTTCTTTCCGGTTGTGGTAGATCCGTTGGATATTGTCCGCTGTAACTTTCGCCTACCCTTGCGTAGTATCGTTGGAGTGGTACGCAATAATTTTCTTCCATCGGTTGTGAACGTGTAGCTGAATGCATTGCACTGTACTCTTCGCGACCTGGCTTTCCATTGTCACGTATGTTACTTTCCGCCTGTGATTGGAATCGCAAATGCGTAATATCTTCGTCAATTGCTTGTTTTTCAAGTGCTGTTACAGATACGGATGTGGTTACAGACTCTGTGCTTGTTCGATCCTGTTCACTACGCTCTTCAATGGTTTGCAACAACTCTGTTCGCAATTTCTGAAATTGTCGCTTCGTTTGCGCTTCTATTTTGACTATGTGACTATGCGATTATCATATCTTTTCAGCGCTGCTTTTGTGATACGTTCGTGTAACACACTACTTTCAACAATTTCACGCGCTGTACCTGCTGCTTGTCTAATAATTACGTTTATCTGTTTCTCTAGTTTCTTGACTTCTCCCTGGATGTTGTTACGTAACGTTTTGATCTCGTCCTGAGTGTCATTACGCAATGTTTGAACGTCCACTTGTACCTTGTCAATGTCTGTTCTCAATTGATTGTGACCTGTTATTAAGTTTCCTATCATTTCTCGAGATTCTTTTGCCTCGTCTTCAATACGACTTAGGTGTAACTGAATTTTTTTGTTTTGTTCTTTAATCTCACGCATTTGTCTCGTGGTTTCTGCATTCTGAATTTGAATTTGATTCGCTGTGTCTTTATATTGCCTTGTCATGATTTCCGTAATTTGTTGTAATAATTCTGCCAGATTGGTGGGTCCTATTGCGTTTTCTTCCGACGTCCTACGCTCTGTGTTTTCGCCCAAGAGTTGGTTCGCAACCGATTGCATTGAACTGTACGGTGACACGCTTCTGCTCGAATTCCTTGTACTCTGTGGTGATGGAGCTCTGATTACTTGTACTATAGGTTCTACGTATTCAAGACGCAAGTTAGAATCCTCATCGACTGTCTCTCTACTTTCCTGCTCCTCTGTCGTATGCTGACGTACGTTTTCTGTGCCTTGACGTACATTATCCTCATTATGGTGCGTTATATGTCCTATTTCTCGCGATATTGCATTGTCTGTTGTACTGTCCTCTATTCTCTGTCCATTTTCATGCTGGGTCTCTACCTCAATTCGGTCAAGGTCTCGATCTGCCATTGCTAATCTTTCCGAATCCCTTATTTTCTGTTTTAAAAGCAATTCACGCGCCCTACTTCGTGTCATCATGCGCTCATACGATCTCACGCATTTCGTAAACTTTTTGCACACACAACTTGACAAACCATTCACTTACTTGCTGTGTCAGAACCAACTTGTCAACGATGTATCCGCCACCTGTGCGCTTGCATTGGAGAGAAAACTTAATTCTAACAATTTTTAAAATTCATAAATTAATTATGCTATTGTCTCTGCCAGACTCACTTTCTATCGAATACTTTTACTATCTATCGCTGCAGCTACTGCTTTCGACATGTGTAACTTTAGAAAAAAAAAAATTTTACTACGAAAATTTTTCAACAGGATATTTTTCTGACCTAGTTAGGCATGTGGTCGACCTTCAACCATGGTATTTTACCACCCTGGCAGGGACGCCATTTTATAACATTCTGTGTGGTGTCTGTTTGTTCTATATCGTGTCTCCCTACCACTTTCGCGCAACGACGCTCTGAGCGTGTTTTTTAGGGAATTGATTAGTTTGAACCTGGGACCTGTTGCTGGTAAGGAGACGACAGACCACACATGATATGTAGAATTCAGAAGAGTTCAGTGAGACCAGCGATGATATAACCAAATACTTAATGATTTCAGCGTCAGCTCCACTGCACTCCCTGTAAAAGAATCTTAATACTAAGTAAATTTAGTGGAAGGGGTTCAAGGCTTTCCTATTTTTAGTTAGCTGGTAAAATAACGTCGAAAAAGCAGTTAAGTTTACCATTGGAAATTTTATTCTACTCACAAAACATCGTTTATAAATTGCACTAATGATAAATGGAAATGTTTTAATGCAGTATGGTAAAAACCAACTGCGTTCAACAAAAATGTGAACGAATATACCCTGAATGGGTTTCCAAGTTCTACAATGGATCGAAGGATGACCTATGCCATATCACATCTATAATCTAGGTTTAAATTAAGTTTCACAAGAGAGAAAACTATCAAAATGGTCTACAGTGACCCTCAATTATCTTTAATTACTTATCTAACTTGTCGTAAACTACAGTGGCTGATGTGGCTTCTCAATAACTACATAACAGAAAAATCATCGTGTTTCAGATTTTTACTTCAAGTGGCAAATGTGAACACCATGAGCTTTAATTGACGATCGACACTAGTATTACGCAAAAAGGGGTGTAACAGGTGAGACTTCTGCAGTTCTGAGTGAAGTTTTATTCGCTGTTATGCGGCATTGCGTGCGTTCATTACCTTGTCGGTGTTCGTCAGGGGGCGGCGGACAGCACGGCTCTGCTCACCTCGCCGTCTCGGAAGGAACTCTTTCCTAACTTCTCCTTACTACAATTTACCGAAGTTGGTTTAAAAAAAACTATCTGGCTGTGTTTTCATCTGACCAGTCAGGGTCTCAATGTTAACCTGAAGCTCCGCCTACAAAAATTCTATCTATCCAGTGAGAAATGTTATACTTTTCGTGGTGGGGCAATGTTTTTAAAGTTTGCAACGTAACAGAGACGCGAAAAAGTCTCATGCTAAAACTTGCAGCTGGTGTGGTCCTTTAGTGTTATCGTAACATATATACTGTTCTTCTGGAGGGCTCTAGCTTTTAACATTGGCTGGGGGTGGTCTTGACGTAGCAGACGCGAAAAAGTCTCACGCTAAAACTTGAGGGTGGTGTGGTCCTAGCGGTTAGCTGGCGACGTGGGTGTCCGTCCGTCCCTTATCGTAGGTCCTTCCAGCTTAACACGGTTCTGCTCTCGGCTTCTGTTCTCGTTTCTCCCCTCAGAACTGCGTCTGTCCCACAGTGGGAAGGTATGACATGCATTTAGGCATTCTTGTGTTAATCTGTGGTATTCCGTTTGCTCACTCGTTACTCGTATTACTTTGGTTAATTTACTGTCACGATTTATTCGGAGCTATGTGACATACTACTGGATTTGCTTATCATGTCAGGGTTTTCATGGAAGGTGTTGGTTTTTCGTGACACCTTACACAGCAATGAAATTACAGAGTTCAACACTAATTCTGATAGTATTTCAGTCACTAATCTAGTAAGAATTCTTGTACCTTATGGTCAGTATGTACTTTCACTTTTCACCTGACTACATAATATCGCAACTTTCATATGCCAATGCTATGTCTATTCCTTCCTTCACCAATACTGAATATCTTATTTTTCACATACTTAATACACAACTGGCAAAACTAATCGTTCATCTTTCAGCTGAGGCGCCAGGTTTCACAAACTGACACACATGTAATCTGATGCTGCATTCTGAGCTGTCTGAGAAAACTGAAAAGGGAGAATTGAGTTCAGGATGTGCCAAAATAACATTTCTTGAATAGTTCTTTAATTTTCTTGAATTCCTTTTCACATTTCTTGGTCCATCTCCAGGTGACATTTTTGTTGTTTAATCCTAGCAAGGCCTTTGCATCAAGTGCTTGAATGGTCTTAAATTTCCGACAGAAATTAGTTAACCGAAATAAAATTTCAGTCTGGTTCTTGTTCTTGGGCTGAGGAAAATTAATTCCTAACAGGTCCAGATGTGAATTGATGCCATCCACCGTCAGATCTGGGATCTGCCCTATAAATTTAATTTCCTTTTCGGAAAATTCTGGTTTATCTTGACTAGCGCTGATATTGTTTTCTTCAAGTCCCAACAATACCAGTTCGAATACCTCATTATGTTCTTTCCAGTTAATTTTTTATATAATTATTTTCATCACAGAGAATTTTTAACAGTATCCAACAAAATAAATGTTAATTTTTACATATTTATGACTTGCTACAGTGCAGCAAAATGAGAGATTCTGAAGATGGCTACCGCATAGCCTAAAATGGTAATCTTGTTCAAAAAAAATCTTCCAGTCAAGATGATGAAATGAAAAAGTACGTAGAGCATATGCTCGCCATCCAGGTGGCCCTTTCAAATCGAATTTTACTCTTCTTTCCCATGTTAGGCAGCAATTTTTTGTGTCATGTACTTATACTGTAATTTTGTTCAAAACTCTTCTCCTTTGCCCTGATTCAACACACAAATTATTAATCTGCATGTCAGGACTCTAAACTGTTAGCTTCTTCCTAGATAAATAAGAGTGTACAAGTTTAATTTTTTACATTTTTCAGTTTTTGAGCATGGCCTCTTCACACTTTCTGTCTGTCCAGCTGCAGAATTCTTATATCGTTAATGGCTCTTACATCTACTGCTGATGCATCAGTTTATTTTTCGTTGATTTATAATCGCTTAGCATCTTATTTGTTTCCTTGCGCACCGTATCCTTTTTGGATACGGGAATGGTGTATAGTTTGCCTTTAAATGTGTCATGAGGCTTAACTTGGAAGCAATATTTATAATTCTTCATACGCCATGGTTTCTTGGAATCTGCTTGTTACGTTTAAGCAGCTTATAAGCTTCGTCTTTGCTCAACCTTTTTTAACCCTTACATCCATTCCATCTTCTTCTTCAGCTTGCTCAGCTCCTTCATGTGTGCGAATAATTTCTTCAAAAATCATCTCTCTGTCAAGATTCTAGTACATTTGTTGCTTCAGTTTTTCTGTATTGCTGCAATTTTATTGTTAGATCTACATATATATACACGCTCCGAAAGCTTCTGTATGGTGCTTGGAGTAGGGTCCACTGTACCCTACTACTAGCCATTTCATTTCCTGTTCCACTTGCAAATAGACCGAGGGCAAAACGACTGTCCTTGTGCCTAAGAGCCCTAATTTCTCTAGTGTTGTCTCCGTGCTCCTTACGCGAAATTTACGCTGCTTCCAGTAAAATCGTTCTGTCAGCCTCATATAGTTCAAATTTCCTTTGAAGCTGAACACCTTACCGTAATTGTCTGTTACTTTCATGGCAAACTCAGTAAAACCTAACCGTCCATTCCTAATATCAAATTTTTGCTCACAACCCAGACGCTACCATCCCCACTCACAGTAAATATCTATACTGAACACTAAATTCTGAGCCTACCGGGGTTACCGAGTGGTTGTAGGCGCTACAGTCTGGAACCGCGCGACCGCTACGGTCTCAGGTTCGAATCCTGCTTCGGGCATGGATGTGTGTGATGTCCTTAGGTTAGTTAGGTTTAAGTAATTCTAAGTTCTAGGGGACTGATGACCACAGAAGTTAAGTCTCATAGTGCTCAGAGCCATTTGAACTAAATTCTGTAAGTACACTCATGTTCAGACAAAACCAGTGCGACTAGAGGTAGGACGTTCGTATTCACAAGACATGTACGTTAGCATGTACATTAGTGTGTTCCGCAGAAATGATTCGCATTTGAACCATGTCGGATCGCGGGTTCAGGGTCAACATTGATATCACGGCGAAACACCACCTACTGGTAAAATGTGCCTACGGCTCTCGTTTTCGCTATAAATGAACGTAATGAATCAGTGTTATTTCAGCAGATGTGCAGGATGCCTCGCAGACATAAGCGCGAACCGTGCCGCCAAATCAGTGAGTTTGAAAGAATACACATTATAGGCATGAGAGAGTCTGATGTATTCATCCGAGAAACTACTACTCGCATGGGACGAAGTGTTTGAACAGTGCGGCGGGTGTGTGCAGAATGTTCCAAGTAGGCTGTAGAACGCGACGGGATGGGCAGGTTGCACCACCCAGACCGCCCCTTGACACCTCAGCTGAATGGGATTGTAGGACAGATCTGCGTCCTTCTAGGCTCTGGAACAACAGTGGAGCAGTGTAACACATTGCACACTATCAAAGGTGAGAGTCCGTCGCCGTTTACTATCCATGGCTTTCATGAGCATTGTCCACTTCTCCGCCTATCTTTGACGAATATGTAGAAACATGCTAGACGGCACTGGTGTATGGAACGAGTCACTGTGGACAGGAATGGCATGAGATAGTGTTTTTGCACGAATTCGTTTTCTGTTTGTTTGAAGATGATGGCCGCATTTTCGTTCGCCACAGACGGGAGTAATGGCATCACAGTGACTGTATTAGCACAAGACAAACAGCGTCAACTCACAGCCTTATGGCGAGAGGTGCTATTAGTTACAGCCACAAATCACAGTTGTTGAGTGTCCAAGGCATTGTAATCAGCGTGACCTACGTGAATAACCTCTTACGACCTCTTCTGCAGAATACCTCAGACGTTATTTTTCAGCAAGACAATGCACGACTGCACGTTGCTGCATGAACACGAGCCTTCTCGGTGTCACAGGGTGACAGCCTTTTGCCCTGGCCCGCCAGATCACCACACTTATCGCCAATCAAATATATGTGGGATATGTTTAAATAATGGATGCAGTGCTGTGATGCAGTGTCAAGCACCACACATGAACTTCAGAACCAGATGATTGCACATGGATGGCTATATAACAGGAAGGCATTCTCGCCTTATATGCGTCGATGCCATCACGCACAGAACAAGTTTTCAGGGCCGATGAGGGGCCCTGTGCCTACAAGGTAACAAACAGACCACATGCTGAACCGAAGTGACTGAAAGTCTAATCACTTCTGCAGAACATGTTAACGTATGTGTCCTGTCAATATGAAGGCCCTATCTCTTGTCGTTCAAGGTGTTCTGTTTTTTTCTGAACTTGAGCGTATTTTTTTACACAATTTTACCTGGTTCCAGAAGTTGACAACTTTTGCTCCATGCATAGGTAACTCTGGGATCTATATTTTCTTCTTTATGTTTTCAAAATTGTCTGTGGCTCTAACCTCGATTCCAAAAACTAGGATCACTACTGTTTTCCTGTTTTGTCTTCCGACCTCAGTTGTTAGCTGCAAAGCTTATGTTACTTCGTTTATTCGCTCTTCGACAAGAACTTATTTGCCACCGCTCATTTCATCATATCCTGGGAACAGCATAAGTGGTCCATAACATTCGACTGCTCATGAATGATCCCTGTCTGAACAGCCCTCTAATTTTCCTGTACATCCTTATCTGTAACCCTTTTGAGTATGTGTTCCCGATTGTTGCCACTCTGAAAATCTCTTGTGTTTCTGTTATAGCTCCCTCGATTTATTTCTCTCTGAAATGCTCTCTTTCTTCTTCTTTACAGACTACGGCAAAATCATGGCAGCCTATTTTCTTCCTACTGATCATAGAACACTGATGGCGTAACATACTGACGACATTCTGTGTGCACGTATCTGCGTGTATTCCACCTGAGAATCAATATTCGTTGCTAGAGGTACAATGTTCGTTGCACAGTCTATAGAGTTACCATCTATATTTAATTTAACCATGTCACTTTACCTTCTTCAAACTCAAAATTATGGAATTTGTTTTCTTTACATTCAGTGTAACAGTATTAAGTACTGATCAACTGAAGATTTCTAAATCGTTCAAATGGCTCTGAGCACTATGGGACTTAACTGCTGTCGTCATCAGTCCCCTAGAACTTAGAACTACTTAAACCTAACTAACCTAAGGACAACACACACACCCATGCCCGAGGCAGGATTCGAACCTGCGACCGTAGCGGTCGCGCGGTTCCAGACTATAGCGCCTAGAACCGCTCGGCCACTCTGGCTGGCTGAAGATTTCTCTTATTTTTTCTGTCAGTATAATATCTTTGTCACCAGCAAAGAGAATTTTTCGCAGTGTCTAGCACAATTATGAAAGCTGTGGATGTATGTAGGAACAATATTAGCGCTAATATGCTAACTCGAGGAAAGCTTTTATTTACATAGTTCGGTTCTGAAGAACGTTTCGCTAAAAATTCAAAACTGTTGAGGTTCGTATTGTCTTTGGCTAGAAAAGGAAGCTGTACAGTTTCTGCCTCCGTCATTACCCTATCCAAATTTGCCCTCTGCCTCTAATGATATAGTCGTCGACGGAACAGTAAATCGTAATCACCCTTCTTCGAGTGCATCTACAAGGCGCTTTAGGAAGTGGTCGCTGACATACTTTGTGAACGTTCATTGTCAGTACAGATGAATTCTTCAGTAATTCATATCTGTATGCCATTCATATTCTCTTAATAAGCAGCTGGGTACAAGGAAACGTACCACTCTCTCCTTGTAGACCTAATTTCCCTTCATAGCGGAGGGAAAGTTTTATTCCTTATGCGTCTCCCCTTTCCTTGTCCCGCGCCTGCGTCTGCTACAGAGCCCCAGAGAAACTCTTATACTTGCATTTCGGATAACCAGCTGTCGCCGCTGCCACGAGGATACACAGCCGAGTACGCCGTCCGCCTTAGAGCAAAGTAGCGCTTATTAAGCGGTCAGAGCAGCGGAGAGCCTGAGACGTTCATCTGGAGCAAACAAAGACGCGACTTGCTCGTCGGGAAATAAGAACCCAGCGTCCCCGAAGCCGCTGCGGCTTTGGGGACATAACGTCTCTCCTTATAGGACACTGGCAGAAAACAGCTCCTCCAGGGCGCGCAGGGTTGACGACAAAGGAGCGACTTGATTGCCAGTTTCCAAAGAAAGGAAGTCGCTTTCCGGAGGAGGAGGAAGACGCGAGGCGCAGCAGTGGGTGGCCAGACGTGACTCATCGGGACGTTAGCAGTCCCCTCCCCCCTCCTCCCCTCCACCTACTGTCCCGCTACTTCTTCCTCCACCCACCCCTCCACCACCACCCACCCTCCCACTCTCAGCGAACGCGGCCGTTAAACAGCGTGGCGCCGGATATACGTCGTAATTTCGTCATAAGTCTGGAACTGCGGGAAGCAGCGATGCAAGGGCTCTGAATGCGGTGCCCGCCGAGATGTTACGACTGGCAAGTCAAGGACGAGGAATGTGCAACACAGTAGGGCAGGGCATGTAACAAACACTAGCCTGTGTGTGCTTTTGTTATTCAATGGAAACCCCATTAACAGGTACTCAAGTTTACAGCTCAAATATACTAGGACAGCGCGTCAATTGAATTTTTGTTTCATCTACAACGTTTACGCCATATATTCCGGTAAAATACTAACATATGCCTCTTTTTTACGCTTATCATTGCTGAAATTTACTTGTACTCAGCAGTACTTGGATTTTATTTGCCTGCCAAATTTGATAAAGTAGTTGTTTTTATGTTTAAAATTAAATGCCAACAACGGGAAAAATTTTGTGAGGCTCTGTTATGGAGAACTATTGAGTGTGGTTTGTATTCACGTATCTGATGCTTCAGCTATTATCGACACAAGACCTCCCTGCCAAAAGCTACTCTGTTTTTCTATTTCCCTAATTTTTCTGTGTATTCTAGTTTTAAGGATTTTACCATACAGTCTCGAGGCTGTATGGTTTTGTTTTGCGACTTCTAACAGCGTTTACTTACAGCTTCTCCTGCTCGTTTGAGCGTTTGCTTAGGGTGTTGAATAATGTTTTGTTGCAGAGTATTGTTTGATCTTTGATGACTTGACATTCTCTAATTCATTGGTGGTGTTCTGGTATTTTATTAGAATGGTATTTAACGCTTTCATTGTTTTCCAAACTATCTTTCATTAGAACAAAGTTTAACGCTTTCATTTCTTCTCAAACTTGTTTCATTTATTTGTTTTTTTTTTTCATTGCATTCTGCATATACATATCTCTTCCAGGAATTAGGCGTTATTTATGCCTTATGTGTCGAACCCAGGGGAAAACTCGGAAAGACCTAACTGTATGCTTTGGCTCGTCTTTTGGCACTCACGAAATTATTATGTAATTTAAACTCTTAATAAAAACTAAACTCTGTTCGAAAAGAGCTCGGAAGGTCCAACAGCGCCGGCCAACCGCCGTGTCATCCTATGTCTACAGGCGTCACTGGATGCGGATATGGAAAGGCAATTGGTCAGCACACTGCTCATCCGGTCGTTATAAGTTTTCGTGACCGGAGCCGCTACTTAGTCAAGTAGTACCTCAGCTGGACTCAGGACTGAGTGTGCAGCACTTCTCATATATATGTGGAAAAGATATCTATTTTGGTAAGACAGTTGGCCGGCTGATTCTAGTAAATCCGCATTACTTGTCATTACATGTTTTCCGAAGCAACCGTCTGTGTAATCGCTTGTGATTTGTTTAGCGGACGTTTCTACCCGCCGAGCTTAGTTCATTTCGTCTGTATAGTTGGTCAGCTACAGCCACGAGATTATGCGTTTTCCTCGCTTTGGTGTTTTATATTTCAATTCCGCGATTTAATGCAACTGATTTCTTTTAAATCCCGCTTATGTAAATCTAAGCAACAACGTTTATAGGATATAAGTCCAGTCTAAGCGTTTTGGTTGGCAAACTGTGTTTATAAGCCTAATAACATGCCTGCCTGCTGAGGCTTGTTCGCATGTAAACTTAAGATACATCAAAACAGTTATAAACGGATTTCTTTTTCTTTTAACCAAATTTCATGTAAACCCTGAAGCCCCTTCACCAACTGCTGTTTGCATTGCCGCAGGCATTTAATTCAGTTATTTTGTATCTATCTCAAACGCTATTAAAGTTGAAACTTCCTGGCAGATTGAAACTGTGTGCCAGACTGAGACTCAGATTCGGGACCTTTGCCTTTCGCGGTCAAGTGCTCTACCAACTGTGCTACCCAAGCACGACTCACGGCCCGTCCTCACAGCATCAATACCGCCATTACCTCACCTCCTACCTTCCAAACTTCACAGAAGCTCTCCTGAGAAACTTCCAGAACTAGCACTCCAGGAAGGAAGGATATAGAGGATACATGGCTTTGCCACAGCCTGCAAGATGTTTCCAGAATTTCATTCTGGCTATTAAAGTTCCTTATAATGGAAGTATGTTCAAATAAGAATGGTCAGTGTCACGATAAACTGTTCTTTATGGCCGAGGCACCGTGTACCTGAATGAAATTTGTATTTAAACCTATATTACTTGAAATGGCGTCGCCGAGGCAGACATTTATCATTGAGCCGTAAGCCATTTCTGTAGTTTCTAAGTATAATTATTTGCCTAATCAGTCGAAGTTCTTGATCTGTCATTGACTACTAATAACTATGCTGCAACTGCTTAATAATTTAAAATCTATTGGCTTCGCCGTGATAGACATTTATCATTGGGCCTTAAGCTTTTTCTGCAGTTGCCAAGTACAGTTATTTGCGTTATCTATTGCTGTTCTTGACCTGTAATTGTCTGTTAACAAGCAATGCCATATGGCAATTAATCATTTGGTTTCATCTGCATAGTAGTTTGAATTATTTTAATAATTTTATTTCGGTCTGGCAACATGAAGGGATCTTGACTGTTTTTTTTTACTTTTTTTAAAATCAACGTCTTGCTACTACGTACAGGATGATTATTATTGACGTTTAGAAACCTCCGAAGGGACATAGATGACACTGAGAAAAGTAATTTAATGTACGACATATGAAACTGAAAATGTAGGAAAGTACTCCAAAATGGATGGCGCATGTTAACATGTGACCTCACCAGGTGAGGTACTTTGCTGCAAGTGCAGTGGTTGAAAATGTCGATCCAACCCTCGCTGATAGAGGGCAGTGGTACACATCTCGTACCTGCTTTCAAGCAAACGGTGCTATATTCGAACATCCTTTTGTAAATGTGATCTGTTATAAACGTAGTGATTAAAAGGTTGTTTTACTCACTGCAACTAAGCAAAACCTGTTCTTATTTTGTTTCTTTTTTGTCCCCTCATTTTTTTTCCTTACAGACATAATTTAGTAAAGAAAACATAGTTCATTTGCTGGTAACGAAGCAATTCGGGGTCTTACATTGATTTACTTGTGACGCTTTACGTTGGGCTGCAATAAACCTGCGGGTACCGCGAGACCGGTAAAAAAAGTCTTACCTCAATGTGAGCACACAATAGTCTAACACAAATAAGAAAACACTGCGTGCCAGGCGCAAGTCTTGAACCCTAAGCCCTCCGTTGAACTGGAACCAGAACGACGTGAATATCGGATTGGGATTGGGGTGCTCAGGTGCGACAGACCGATATACTCAATCGCTGCACGTACAGCTAGGATCACATGTTCGGCGTTTGTCACCCACATTTGTGGTATTTCGTGCCTTTGCGACCCCATGTGTCTTACATTAAACTACCTGTCTAAAGGTCATCTACGTATCTTCAGAGGTTTTTAAACGTCAGTATGAGTCACCGAGTATAATATCACCTTTTCTTGCCTGATCTGACAGTTCAGGTGTGTCTGTGTCAAACCATTAACAGTAGTAGATATGTGTATTGGCAGTACAACACTGGTTGACAAACAATTATATATGTATTACATTGCAAACGTCATGCACTCTGCAATTATTATTCTTTGGTAGAGAGTATTGTGACATACCCATTTGTGTAATTGTGCGTTTTTGGCTTTGTATCTGTTCATTACGGAAAAGTTGTGCAGAACGTTGTTAACAGGACGTAAAATCAGCTGAAATACATGTAACTGGATGGAAAAGGCATTCTCAGAAGGAAGAAGTCAAATAGAACACCGCAAGTGAGGCTTAAACCAAATTATATAGGCTTCATGTTTTAGTAATCAGTAATCAAGGTTCCAATTACAATGGTACTGGCTTAATGGAAGTATTGGATGTTGCAACTGAGCTTGCTGCAAGGTCAACATTATGTCACATCTCTGCTACGACAGCTTTCAGTTTCACTGCGTGGCCTGCGCAGCATATACCGACGGCCCTCCGAGCTGCTACCTCGTCTGAATCTTCTGTTCAGACTTCAGAAATAAATCATCAATTAAATTTTAAAACTTAACAACATATAAACTCATTCATAGTCACAATAGCAGAAAATATCATAAAACATAATTCAAATACGTTTAAAGGATTGCATTTATTTGTGTATTCTCTCACTGTAAAGAGTTTAATTGTTCTGATAATAAATTTCTGTTCTAGTGTATTTTATTTGGTGGTCGCAGTATCCCACCACTTTCTTACTGAAATATCGTTACATACTAGGCACAACTCACGAAGATTCACCACCGACGCTCCTCGCCTTTTGGATGCCAAACTTTTTTTTTATTTGGAAGTGTATAGCAATGAATCATCTCTTCATGTTTAACTGGTACGATCACAGTTAGATTTTTATCTACGTATTTATTTAAGTGTCATGAGTTAGAGTACTGTTCTGAATGTAAATCATCAAGCGGGTTGCTTTAGACCCAGATTCTGTGCGGTGAATAAGAGCGTCTCTGAAGTTTTTTCCCACGCTGCTAGCGCCTAAGGCGTCAGTTTGCCGGGGACTGTGTGTGTGGTACTGTACCATGTGAAGAGGAGAGTGTCACAGGAGTGTCGTGGCGACCCCCACTCGTACTGGCCCGCAAACATCAATGGCGTTTTTGCGTCAGCAATAAATAAGAGTGTCTTCTATATGATACCACTGAAAACGTTACATACACTACGAGAGTCCCTTAGAACGTCAGTGCTCGTACAACTAGTTAAATGGCGTAATTAACTTTACCACCCACTCAACAATAGTAGAACAACCGAGTATCAGTCGCTTTAAGAAAGTGACCAACCTGCTTTTTCGTTTTTTCTTTTGCGTGATCCGTTGTCTGACTGGTTTAGCCTTGACTTCTTCTCCCGAGCCAAATTCTTCACAGTAGCAGCTACACACAACACCCGAATCATCTGTTGAATACATTCCAGTTTCTCTCTTCCCTTACAGTTTTGTTCTCTACAGCTTCCTCTCGTACACTTGAAAGACAGTGTTTTACATATGTTCCTTTACTCGCTTATTGTACGGAGAACTTCCTCAGTTTCTGTTTTATCAGTCCATGTAGCTGTCAACATCTACATCACCATAGCTCATACGTTTCGATTCTTTTCTTTTCGGATATTCACACCGCCCCAAACGCATTTCCGTACAATGCTGTGCTTCAGACATAAATTCTCAGAAATTTCTTCTTCAAATTAAGCACAGTGTTTGATACTAATAAATTTCTTGAAGCCAGGAATACCCTCTTTGCCTGATCGAGTTTGTTCTTTGTGTACTCCTTGCTTAGTTTGTCATGTGCTATTTTGCTTAAACGCTAGCAGAATTCCATCATCGATCACCTCGCGGTCTACAATTTCGATGTTAATTTTTTTGATAATCTCATTTCTGCTACTCTTCATTACATTTGTCTTTCCTCGGTTTACTCTTAATCCATACACTGTATTTAGTAGACTCTTCTTTCCATTGACTATGTCCTGTATTTGTTCCGAGCTTCCACTAGGGATAGCAAAGTCATCAGCGAATCTTCTCGTCAATATTCTTTAACACTTAATTTTAATCCCATTCTAGAACATGTGTCTTATTTATGTCATTGCTCCTTCGATGTACAGATTGAACAAACAGTAGGGGAGAACGACAGCACAAATGCCTTGCACGATTTTTAATCGGAGATTTTTCTTTCCCAATTTTTCATTCTCATTGTTCCTACTTCATTTTTATTCGTATAGTATAGTAACAATCTTCCCTTTAAATCACTCCTATTTCTGCCAGAATTCCGCACATTTTGCACCACTTTGCATTGTCCAGCGCTTGTTTTAGCTCGACAAATCCTATGAATGTATCTTTATTTTCCTTAAGCTTTGCATCCAGATCAACCGCAACTTCGGAAGTTCCTCTTTGGTGCTTTTATCTATCCTAAATCGAAACTGACAGTCACCTAGGAGTTCTTCGATTTTGTTTTCTTCGATTTTGTTTTCCGTTCTTCTGTACATTATTCTTGTCAGTAACTTCGATGCATGAGGTGTTAGGCTGTTTCTGTAATAACTCTCGCATTTATCTACGATCCTGCCTTTGTTTGGATGCTTTTTTTTCCGAAAGTCTAGTGCAATGTCTCCAGTGTCATGGAAGCCACACACCAGAACGAATACTCGATTGTTTGGTACTTTCCCGCAATGATATTAGAAACTCCGCAGGAATTTTATTGTTCAGCGTGACCACAAGAGCCGCCACGAAGATGAAGAACGCGAGAGCAGAGATGGCTGTGAGACGACGTCAGCCAATAGGTCACTGACTGGGACCGCACCTCGACAGGACCGGCCTCTGCAAGAAGAGAATATAAAAGCCGCTCCTGCCAGCCTCGGCTGCACAGTAGTAGACCGACACGAGCAGATCAGTTATTAGTGATCCATATCCATTGCTTACATGGACATTGTATATAGTGAAGGACACTGACTAATTTACATGTCTCCCATCGCTTGTGACAATTCATTATAAATCCAAAGTTAAGTATTGTCAATTTTCTTTATTGAAATTTGCTTGAATTGTTGAAAAGCTATCCGAGAACGCAGCATCATTTAGGCAGCCTATAATAGACGAGTGGGCAGGGCCCCATAGTTACCTATGCCGTCCAGCTTATTTGTTGACAAGTCTTCTAAAGCTCTTTCAGACACTGACTGATGACTAATAGTGGATCTCTTCCATATCGAATTCAATTTCTCCTTTAATCAGCTCAGTGTGCGGTGCCTCCTTCTCATACAGACCTGCGATGTAGTCTTGCCATCTATCTGCTCTCTCCCTTAAGCTTAACAGCACAATTACTCCCGCACTATTAATGTTCATACTCCTCCTTTTAATTTTACTAACGGTTGTATTGACTTTTCTAAAATCTGAAACTGTCCTTTTGATGATCATAACTTCTCATTATTCACATTTTTCCTGCAGTCATTCCTTCTTAGCACACCCACACATCATATGTGCTTCATTCCTAAGTGACTTGCACTGCTGCCTTCCTGTCTTTTCATCAGCATTTTTGTACCAATTATACACTCCAATTAGTAAAGCCAGCAGCAGACTCATCAGTTACATCGCATGAAAATAGTACTGTCTCTACATACCTTTTATTATATTTTTGGTAATATGAAATGAGAAAAGTTAATAAATGCATTTAATTGTCCTTTGCTCTTAATATATTGTGCTTTAAATACCTGCACCAAATGGGGAAAATAATGTGAGAAAAGCACAAATGAATCCGTGACTGAGTTTAAACTTTGCATTTGAGTTTAGCTGTCATTTGCCAGTTGTTGCAGAAGAGAAAGAACCTCTGAAAACTGCCTACATTAGGCTTTCAACATCTTATGATAAAATGGTTAAAGTTCTTTCTGTAAATATTGTTGATTTTTTATCTGATACTTTTCCAATGAAAATAAATAGTAAATCTGTAGAGAAAAACGTTCTTGCTTTAAATTGTCAGAGATCTGTACACTCGTCCGCATATTCTGCACAGCAATTCTCGCCCACAGCATCAGAATCTCTTCAGCTAAAACCTGAAGTATTCAGTCATTCATGAATTATGCAGTGAATTTTTCAGTACAATATTAGTTTTCCCATGTTGACTGGATACATAGGACCAGATTTCTCAAAGTAAAGTGTATATTACTTTCTTTCCATTGAACGATAATTTAAAAAAAGTTTGACCATATAAGGTTTGCAGGTTTGTATTCTTGTACCCAATTCACTTCTATACATAACTCGTATAGAAAAAACAGAATTCTGAACATATAAGCTTTAAGTGTTATTCAGTATCATGTTTACAAAACATATCCTATAGTTTGAACTCATTGTGAATATATTTTCCTGCACTACAGTGTTTGGTGTATATTTCTCTTTACATCTGCTTTTCCTTCTGGCTATTAATTACAACTCCATTTCATAAATTCACAGATGGATGAGCTACAACAATGGTTTTTGCAGTTATCTCTACCATATCACATAATCTACTCAACTCCACCACATCTCACTGTCCCAAATCACACAGCAGCAAATATTAACCAGTGTTGCACAGTGTAAATATTAGCACTCTCAGTCAAAAATAACTATGGTCTGCTACACATAGCTGTTACACTGTTTTCTTAGCCTTCACAATTAATTTGGTCACTGAACCCACAGGTAGACTCGATCAATGTTATATACCACAATGTAATGTTTCTAGTTCACGTAGCTCCCACAACAAATATTCAAAAATGTAAAGTTCCCCTTCTCAGTTGGTCTTAGACAGCTTTCAACAAGACACAAAATTACGTGCTCTAATTTGCAATAAAAAACTAGGAAAAATAGAATAAAATAAAACAACACTAAATCCAACCTAACCAGTAGCCACACTATTCCCAAGAAAATAAAGGGTTGTTCACACACAGCTTCCAATACCAAGACAATATGTGATATGGATCTGTAGACTCTAAAATCTTCATATGCAATTTAAATGAACTAGCAACATTCTCAGCACCTTTCTAAGATTAAAATCACCATAAAAAATTCGATACCATATTCACGAGCAAGTATGTAAGCTCTGAACAAAAATTAAGCTCTGAAAAGCACATGGCTATATATGGAGTAACTTCTTGGGAAAAATGTGTTCCACTCACACCAAGAGTCTCCAACCACTTCAAAGTAACTCTGTGGCCATGAGATGAGGTGGACCAGAACATGAAAAATGTATTTGACAAACAAAAATGATAAGCCATACCAAAAAACTGTTTACCAAAGTAGGTGCAATTCAAAGAACCATAATCCAACTGAACATTTAATCCACAAAGGCAGCAGAATGTACAGAACATTGAACATAATTATTTACATTTGGCATCCAAGGAGTTATAACTTATAAGCACAAAAGAGGACCCCTGCAGGAAAGACAAATCCAGCTAGACTACACAACAGAAAGTGAAAGAGAAAACCAAAGATATAAACCCACTCCAGATAGAAACAAACATTCTTACTTATAATGAGGACAAATGTACCCATTGGATTCTCTGTGTTTCTTTGGAAGGGAATTATAACTTGAAGTCAAATTCTTCCTTTGTACATTTCATACTAGATCAAACCACTGAAGGAAACAAATCTTCATACAGAACAGTACAAACCAAATGTAATTGTAACTTTCAATATCTTGACCCAAACCTCAGAAATAATTGTAGCCAATAAATTAGAGTGCTTCAGTGATGAGTATGCTAATACTGAGTACTCCTCCACTGCTGCATTCCATTAGCATACTGATGATTTTTTCTGCTGGGACTACAGTGACAAGGTGAACTGCATGAATTAACATGTGCTAAAATCTGGGAAGTGACTCATGGGAATGAAAAAAAAGAGCTCACCAAAAATTTAAGATACTTGTTTCCTCATAACACTTTGAAAGGAGTAGAATTTTCACTATATTCAATTACATTTCACATTCACTAAGACGCTATTATGAGCATAGTAGATAATTTCTTTTGCCAGAGAATAATTCAAACTCATGCAATAATATTGATCCTACTGATCTATCACCTTGCTGATAACCAAAATTATTAATTAGTCCATTCATTAGTAGCAAATACCATATAAATGGGCAACTTTGCCTCTGGAGTACTACTTTGTGAGAACAGCACAACATTGCTAAGATTGCTCTGCAGCAGTGTTTTTCAGATTGTACTACCATTAGTATTGGATGCTGTAAGTATGTGCATTATCCTTGAATTGGTCGCAGAGAAAGTTGGTTTGTTTATAGGTGCAAAAAAATGTTTGCGAATTTCCTGGAAACCTACTTTTATTGCTGTTGACCTTGAAGAGCTGAAGGTAAGTTGATATAAATAAGTTATATGTGCAGACCACTTTACATGAAATTTAAATTTTAGTGAAATTTTCTTGAGCTACTGAAAAGTGAAAAGGGTTATATCCATAGTTGATAGCAATAACTTTGTGGCAGCATATGAAGTCTTCATAATGAAAATACAGGAATTTGTGAATGTTTTAATAAATAGACCAAGTTTCTTCCACAACAGAATTTTTTTCCAAATTTTGCGAACATCTGCTCAGAATATTGTATTAATATCATGACTTCGTTTTTTCTGATACCATTGAACTTGTAAGCAAGCATGTAAGAATTTGATATAATTACTTTATTTAAATACTAGTGTGCTAAATGTTTTCTTTCACACAGTTCCACTGAACAGATATGTAAATATGTGTCACAATTTTGTTTAATCAGACTGCTTAATCCTACTTGGGTTTTTTTTCATTCCTATTTTCTTTCCACATAGGTTGGCCTAAAATGGCGTGATTTTTAAGAAAATTTGAAAAATTAATTTACAAAATTAGGAAAAATAGCGAAAGATATTTTTTGGCTTATGGATAAAACAAAATTTATAGAAAAAGGTAGATTTCTAACAAAGTTACAACTGTGTGTCACTAAGAAACAGTAAGTCAGCACATTAAACTCAATTTTCCATACAATGTTGTCCTCAGCTGGAGGCAGCTTTCTCACAGTTAATTCCAAATTCCAAACATTTCCTTCCACATAAAAACTTTATTACTGCCAAAATTAAGGGATACAGTTTACAGAATTCTGTAAACATGGAAATTAAATGTTGCAGTTCATATTTTTGTAAGTTTACATTAAATCTGCTTAAAAGTGTCACAAAGTTACTCATTTTTACTATAAATATAAAACTTGTAGTGTATCAAATGAGACACCAAAAACCTATAGTATATCATTGTATTCTGAAAAGTGTACCATGAAACATAGTTTTTTTCTGCTGCAGCCCACACTTAGGTTTTGTCCTGTATTAGTGGAAGGGCTATAGAAAGAATATATTACTGCTTATAAACCTCAGAATGATTTGACTGTAGTTCCTATTACAAAATTTACAGAACATTTGCAGATTTGCTGACTATTGTTATATTCTTTCCACATACTCTGATTGTATATTGGTTGGCTTTGATGATGGCCATTTAATTTTACTCTGTATTGTTAATTATTGTACACTGTAAATTATTTTACATCTGTTTAGATGTGTACAGTTCCACAGTTGTAAATATTGTTTATGGGGTTGACAAGCAGTTTGCAGGGTAACTGATATTCAAACTGGATATTACAAGCATCTTTCTGTAGTGTGATCCCATTATAAAAGCTTTGGTACTGCTCTAATAAATTAAAGTTTGATGATTATGAGCTTGCACATAGATGCCAGGGTACCAATTTCTAACTGATGTGCTGCAGTTAATCAAAAAAAGGATTAAAACGCAAAGGTAAGCAGTATATGATTCTGGAGAGGTACAACTACCATAACTGAAATCTTTAGAATTCAATATCTGTTACAAGAAGCACTACAAAATCATATAGATTTAGGGATATAACTGGCAACAATTGTTTCTTGTATACTGTTTCTTATTCAGCATCAGCAATAACTGAAGGTTACTGTTAAGAAGAGATACTTTTAACGTGGGGCACTGAGTCAGATCATAAGAACAGTGGCAGAGACAGATGTAGAAGGAATCTGGGGTGGAGGGGAATGTAACAGAGGTGTCTGCCCTGGGTGGCAATATCAGGGGGCACCAAATTCTTATTCTTGAAGAAAAGGTTTGTTTCACAAAGTGCCTAGGATCAGTTGCACATTGGTCTATCTATTATTCATATGATTTTCAAATACATCCCTGTTGGATTTTCAACATTTTTGAATATATTTTACATTGATTTCAAAATGAATCATAACATGATTTTTAAAGCATGCATAGTGTATGTGATGTTTCTACCAGGAGAATCTCCTTTCGCATCAAGAAATAAAGAACTTTCCCACAGACAAAAAGGGATGGAGTTATACGAGCTGAGCTGAATAAATCTGAATGGGTGAATACCAATAGCTGTTTTTTATGTGGTTGATTGGGTATGTAAATGATAAGGGTTGTCATAATTATTAGCAAAAATCATACATTCAGACTACGAGAGTGGAAATAAAAGACTAACAAGAATAACAGATCAGAAAACACCTTCTCAGTGTACCAAAGAAAGTGAAAGTTTGACAGAAAATTTGTGCCATGACACTACACTAGTAAGGGCCAGTTGAACAGTCCCCAGGTAGCAGCCACCTACGTTCTCTTATCAGAATAACACAGAAAACGTGTTGTATGAACACATAATAATGCCTAGCCAGAAAATAAAAGTGGGATAAGTAAAACAGTGATTCTGGCCGGATTAATGAAGTTAACTGGTTAAAAAGTTTTGACAATGGCAGGAACAGTTAAAGAATTAGTGATGACAAGATTATTTGTTAGAATGAGGAAGGAGAAAAAATGGGGACATAACACAAAGTATATGGAAAAATATGATGATTCCATACTTAAATAACAAATGAGAAACAATTTCCTAGTATAACACTTTTTGCTTCTATAGAGGCCTGATTGATATTGGTACTTCATGAATATATTCTGTTATGTTATTTATGTACATGGGCTAGATAAAAACTGGCCATTTAGGCCAAAATAGTCTTGCTGCAATGTTAGAAAGGCCTATTTCATATTATCTAGCAGAAAGTGACAAAATAGATGTAATCGAATCGAAAAATCACATCACCCTAGGTGCTATTCATATTAACAGCTGTTTCAGTATTGGACAATGATATCTGGACTTTTTATGTAGCAAAATGTTTGATGTACTTTGATGAGATAATAGAATCTTTCTCAGAAAGGAAAGCATGCCACATAAAGCTGTAGCAAGATTAGAGAGAAAAATGCTGAGATATAAAGATTGATTAAATGTGCACTGCCTTGATTGTTTTTGCCTTTACTGGTTTCACGTTTCCTATATTTAATTTAATATCATAAAAAGAGAAAGCTGTTAGCTAATAGGCAATGAAGAGTGCAGATTTTCTGAACATTTCTCATTCTCCTGGTCACAAATAATTCCACCCAGTATTAATTGTGTGCTCATTTTAGGGGGGTAGGATGTCAAGCTGAGGCACCACAGGATATTTAAATTTCCACTGTCCTTGACTATAGGTTTGACAGCTTCCATTACAACATATGTAAGTTTGAATTCCACAGAGCAAAATGTGACAGAAGAATGTTGTGGGTAGAGGTGTGGCACTGCACTTTGCCACGTTTACACACAAATAACATCTCTTACATTTCTGTGAACATATATATGCATACATCACACTTTTCAGAAGTGCAAAATGAACATATTTTTGAGAAATAGAATTTTTAATTTTTTTGCATCCTATTTGAAATGCAGGAGTGGGAGGGGTGGGGGGGGGGGGGAGGGCAATATCAAATTGTTGCCCCAGTTCAGAAATATCGTACATACAGGGCTGAAGAAAATCATATACCTGATAATTTCATATATAATTTAATATCAGAACTCATTCTGGTTAGCGAAGAGAAAGAAGGATTAATTGTGTGAATACTGCAAAAGAATTGTGTATTTATGAAAGTGAAACATACTATGTTGGTATCAACAGTGTGAAGTTGGCAAAATACAGACTACTGTAGTAGGAGCAGTCATAGCAGTAAGCACTTAACCTAAAACAGAAATAATGAGTTTAAGATATTATGAAATTAATAAAAGACTGTTAAGTCATCTCAGAAAGAAGTAGTTTTTTTCATAAAATAATAAAACAAGATAGTGTAATGAATACAGTGTTTCCTTTTAAAGAAATAATATGTATAGTCAATACAGAAGTCCTCTACTTAAATTTGTAACTTTATGAAATTCCTAGCGAATAAAATGCCTTATGTCAGAGGGCATATAATATGGGTTTGTAGCTTGATTAACTAAGAATGAAAAACATTTTAGTTGTTCACAAAATAGGTCTCACCAATCAGACCAGAGAGCCATTTTCTCTCCTAACTATACATGGTACATAGATAAAATTTTATTCTTAACCAGTAGACTTGAAGAAAATACTGGAGTATCACTTAGATGGGACTGAACATACAACTGTGGTCAAAAAGATGTTAGTACCACTCAAAGCACCACAGGTATATGAAAAAGTTAACTGTGATATAAAGTCATGTAAGAGGTATGTCCTCATTCTGAATATTTTAACCATGGAAACTGTTCCAATGTAACATCAAGTGCCAGCACATCGGTCTGGAATGTAACAGCCGAGAAGGAGGAGAGAGGACATCAGCCAATAGTACGCTGGCTAGGACTGCACCATGGGAGGAGAGGCCCCTACACAAAGAAAATGTAAGCACCGATCCATGCTAGCCATGACCTCATGAGAAGATGAGCCATCATACTAACTTTTTAGTCGCGACTTGTGAACTATACTATTTGCTTGCATGGAAATCATATAAATCAAAGGATATTGATTATTTGCATGTCACCATTTTTTGTGACCCATCTTTGTAAATACTGCAAGTACTGTCAGCTTGATTTACTGTAATAAACTCCATTAATAAGATTGTTGCCTAGCTATTTGAGAAAACACCTTCCTAGGCACCTACATTAGACAAGTGCTAATATGGACATTGCAAGAAATGTACAGGAGTTACAGATACTGTGGTGACTCATTTGTTTAATGATGTATTTAAATACATTGTGATTATCTAATGATGGTTATACTGAAATGTTGTTGTTGTTGTGGTCTTCAGTCCTGGGACTGGTTTGATGCAGCTCTCCATGCTACTCTATCCTGTGCAAGCTTCATCTCCCAGTACCTACTGCAACCTACATCCTTCTGAATCTGCTTAGTGTATTCATCTCTTGGTCTCCCTCTACGACTTTTACCCTCCACACTGCCCTCCAATGCTAAATTTGTGATCCCTTGATGCCTCAAAACATGTCCTACCAACCGATCCCTTCTTCTAGTCAAGTTGTGCCACAAACTTCTCTTCTCCCCAATCCTATTCAATACCTCCTCATTAGTTACGTGATCTACCCACCTTATCTTCAGCATTCTTCTGTAGCACCACATTTCGAAAGCTTCTTTTCTCTTCTTGTCCAAACTAGTTATCGTCCATGTTTCACTTCCATACATGGCTACACTCCATACAAATACTTTTAGAAACGACTTCCTGACACTTAAATCTATACTCGATGTTAACAAATTTCTCTTCTTCAGAAACGCTTTTCTTGCCATTGTCAGTCTACTTTTTATATCCTCTCTACTTCGACCATCATCGGTATTTTACTCCCTAAATAGCAAAACTCCTTTACTACTTTAAAGTGTCTCATTTCCTAATCTAATTCCCTCAGCATCACCCGACTTAATTTGACTACATTCCATTAGCCTCGTTTTGCTTTTGTTGATGTTCATCTTATATCCTCCTTTCAAGACACTGTCCATTCCGTTCAACTGCTCTTCCAAGTCCTTTGCTGTCTCTGACGGCATTACAATGTCATCGGCGAACCTCAAAGTTTTTACTTCTTCTCCATGGATTTTAATACCTACTCCGAATTTTTCTTTTGTTTCCTTTACTGCTTGCTCAATATACAGATTGAATAACATCGGGGAGAGGCTACAACCCTGTCTCACTCCTTTCCCAACCACTGCTTCCCTTTCATGCCTCGACTCTTATAACTGCCATCTGGTTTCTGTACAAATTGTAAATAGCCTTTCGCTCCCTGTATTTTATCCCTGCCACCTTCAGAATTTGAAAGAGAGTATTCCAGTCAACATTGTCAAACGCTTTCTCTAAGTCTACAAATGCTAGAAACTTAGGTTTGCCATTTCTTAATCTTTCTTCTAAGATAAGTCGTAAGGTCAGTATTGCCTCACGTGTTCCAACTTTTCTACGGAATCCAAACTGATCTTCCCCGAGGTCGGCTTCTACCAGTTTTTCCATTCGTCTGTAAAGAATTCGCGTTAGTATTTTGCAGCTGTGACTTATTAAACTGATAGTTCGGTAATTTTCACATCTGTCAACACCTGCTTTCTTTGGGATTGGAATTATTATATTCTTCTTGAAGTCTGAGGGTATTTCGCCTGTCTCATACATCGTGCTCACCAGATGGTAGAGTTTTGTCATGACTGATATTTAAAAAACCAATCACTACAAAATCTGTGACTTTTATATATAAATTTTTAGTACCTGTATTAGCACTGTTTCAGTAGTTAAAACATGAAAAACTATATCCTCTTGGACTTAAAGACGAACTCATAGAGTCAGTAGTGTTCAAAATTCTTGATTATGTTGATTCTATTGTTCAAGTATTATCATGCAAGAGCTAATGCTGGATGAAACTCACGGCGAAAATTTTTCTGTGATATGTTTGTGTTCTTTGTTTTTTTTCTGTTTGTAAATATCTATCATTACTGTTTGCAGATTTGTATAGAGACTGACATATTCTCCATTTCCTCTGTCTACTTGTCTCTTCACTCTTTTTTCGTCTTCACATCTAACAGTTTACCTGAACACCATGGCAGAAATACATACACTCAACATAGTCCTCTTTGTAGCACTACATAACAGAGCCACCTTCTCGAAAATATTTTCTGTGTCACAGAGGCTTTTTAAAGACTTTTCTCAAAATCTCACAGTAATTACACTCCTTTCCAAATTCAAAATAATGTTAATGGTCCACCCTATGTTAGTGATCTAACAATACCTTGCACATCCCACATTGTCTAACAATACCTCCCACATTCTTTGGTCTAGTTAAACTGATGCACACCTCACATTTCCTTAACCCTCTCTGCACAGTCCTCTAATGAAATGGGAAGCTCTTACTAAATGGTTAATATAGGATTCAAATATAATGTTATCTGGGTGTTTAAAAAGGGTGTGACAGATCACATTGGCTTTCTCGTCCAAGACTGTATGCAGTAAATACTGGCTGTCTGAGAAAGGAATACCTCATTCAAAAATTCAAATATATTTAAGTATTGTAAAAATAATAAATGAATTTTACTACACAAAAATAAGATTAAATATTCTAATACCTTTAAGTGCAGAAGTTGTGCTACCATGAACCAGTCTAGGCATCAGAATTGCAAAGCTAAGAATAATCCAATAGTTGGAATAGAATACAATATGTAATAAAAGCTGCAAACAGATTATAGGCCTTTAGGAAACATCTTTGAGTTCATGGTTGCTATCTCAACAAGATAACCTTGTTGCTTTATGAGATGGAGTTCTGTAAAAGTTACTCTCAGCCAAGCATGGTGATTTGCGGAGTATCAACGTAGATGTAGATGTACTAGAGAGAAGGGAAAGATGTTGTACTACATTTCCATAGATAGTGAATTATGAAACGTGATCCTCCGTATGTGAGAGACCTTGTAATTTATGACAATGTGTAACCATGTATCAGTAAATAACCACTCCCTCCCACGTAACTGAAATATGTAGGATGTGTACAGTGTGTCTATTTCGATTTGGAGTGCTTAATGCACAGTATTTATTGCCAAAACCTTCATGTAAAATTATTTAATCTCTTGTGGAATTAAAATTTCTAAGATGATCTTTGATGTTCTTAATAATTTCATTGTGTTACATTTGAGAGGTTAAGTGTAACAAATTTTATAACAGGTAATTCATTATTCAAGTGGAGGGTATTTTTTTTTCGTTTACATCAGTTTGTTTCTGTATCCTGTGATTATCATTTCTGATACATAACCTGTGTTCAGTATTTTGGTGTTGTTTAATCTTAAGAGATTTCTAGAAAAATATTCATTGTAATATGCTGTAGATGATGAAAAGTCTTATGGATCCAACCTGCAGAAATTCTGTAAATTGTTTAACATAAAAAGTCAACAGGATTCAGACATCATTTGTAAACAAGTGGGAAACAAGAATTAGTAAGAGAGTTCCCAGCTTTATAAAAGACATGAGAGTAGTTGAATATAAATATTTGTATACAGCTTATAAGTTCCAAGATGAACTGAATCATAACAATAAGACATTATACAAAATGTACTACTGTTAATATCATTCGGCCACACAAATACAAATAATGCAGATTAATAATTATCCACGCATAATCAGTTCAGTCAATGATCTGGTTGTAAAGGTGGGATGTTAGTGTGATGGAAACAATAAACTAAGCCACCCATAGCACACTAAATGCACATGTAACTGAGTAACAACAGAACTGAAAGGAAAAAATAACCACCTGCTTTCCTCTCTTAAAGCACCGTCACAAGGAAGAGTGGCATCCACATGGCAAAAATTAGGCTATGTGATCAATAAAAACTAGCATTTATCCACTCACTAGTCTCAGAACATTATAAGTGCATGAAAAATCCCAAGAGCCATTGAGCAGTGAGTCCTTCTATGGATTTACTAATTAGGTCAGTATTTTAGCAGATGGCTGAATAACCCAAGACTAACTGCACACCACCAATTACAAAAAGTTTTCTCAATGCTGTTGGCTTGTGGTATAGGCTCCAATAATGTGCTGAACTGAAATTACAACATCTCACATCATGCAGAGAATTTGTTGTTGAGGATCTTCTACCTTTATCAAAATACTAATTACTAGCAACTCCTGGATGGAGTGAATAGCAAAGCCACAGGATATCTGGTGAACGAAGTAACTGAATCTGTAAAATGCAACAGAATAATTTCAGTAATGTATCACCAGTACTTACTCCAACATGACGTTTCTTTTGAAAATGATTTTTCAAAAATGACTCATTAATGTTTTATAGAACAGAAATATATCGCTTTGTTTTTCAGTCTTATTTTATTGACTGATGACCGTAGATGTTAAGTCCCATAGTGCTCAGAGCCAGTGATTTCCGCTTATTTTATTTCTGTTCAAAATAGGATGGCTCCCACAAAATGTGAAAACTGTTTCATTTCCCACTTGATTTATTTCTTATTTTCTTTGTACTTTAGTGTTGTGTCCCTATAATTAACTTATAAAAGGAAATAAATGATATTATTCTTTATTATGATTATTGATGTGTTTGACTGACATTAATTCTCACAGTTTATAGACCATGTTATTTTAATGATTCAGTTTGACTTAACACTGTTTTAGCTCATATATTCTTCAAAACACTCTGTATTTCATTTGCAACTTTGTTTATTACAGATGGTATTCCATTTTTAATATTTTTAAATATATCTAATTATCTGTGCATTATATGCTGTACATTACGTAATTATAAGGAAACAAATTTCCTTCTGTGCTGTATGTGAAATTTGAATGCCTGACGTTATATAGGATAAGAAATTCATGAATTTGGTAATTATGTCCTCTCTGCAACCAAACAACATAAAAATTGTCACCCACCTGATAAGAGACTTACGAAACAGCTACATGTGAATTTTTTTATTGATGGACTACAATATTTTCTAAACCATGTCCTCTCCCTAGGCATGAAACACACTTAGCCACAGGAATATAAAAAAGTGAACAATCAGACGAGTGTGAAGTGATAAAATGTTTGTTTTAATGGCAAAAAGGTCTTCAAATATGGCCACCATATCACAGGATTCACTGGTAACCTATTCATTTGTTTTACAATTGTATACTCCTGCCTTGTATTTACAAGTAATGTACCATTATAGTAATACTATTATTGATGCTATGGAACAAAATTTTAATGTCACCATACTGTGCTGTAATCCAAACTCTTACATAGAATTTCTGTGTAGATAATGTGTTTCTCTTGATGCTTTAGTTACACTCAACAGTACATTATTGATATCATGTATAGTTTCAATAAATTACAGCACCTTTGTGCTGTAGCTCTGTAGTAATTCCTGACTTATGTGAAATTCCTTCTTTAATTTGTAAGTTCCATATGCATCTATTATACTCTGTCGACATAGGAAGCTTTAATAACCTGGGTTTCATATATCTATTCAGTAATAAAATCAAGATTCTGTATTTGGAAATCAGTATTTCAATTTTTTCCATCCAATACTAGTTTAATTTATAACAGTTTATTATGACTCTATGAACCAGTGTTAACAGAGAAATAACATTTTGTGGCATTCCTCCTCAGTCAGTACTTAAATAGAAAAATTCTGGAATATGGTAATAATTGCTTTAACTACAGATTTAGTTTAATGTTAAATCTGTTTATTTTTACACAACCCTGAACATTAGTTCCAACACTTTTGATGAATTATAAGCTCTGAAATATAAATAAAATACAGTACATTAGTTCACTCATGAATACATAATATCACTTTACATCACAGATTTAACATCTATGTTGCCATTAACTTTTGTTTCTCCCACCATATATAACATGATCATAAAAATACGAATTCCAAAAAAAAATAGGAATTTTGTAAGTATTTTTATCAGTTGTGTATGGTTAGCTTCATGTTTTCTTTGGTTCTCATCTTCTTATCAACTATCCAAAGTTGGCTCCAATGTTTACTGCAGAACTTTATTGTAGCCTGGAAACTAACCAAAGTACAAAACCTGTTCAAGAAATGGAGAACATAAACCTTGCTCTTGAATTAGCAATTTTTTTCAGTAAGAAGAAACAAAAATCAGGCATGGACTAGTTCATGTGATGTACATCGAAAAAAAGCAACATTCATTTAACACAAGAAAGTAGTTTTTCTTTCTTCAAATAGCATTTGTGAAACTTATGGTCTTAATAAGACTAAGCCAAAATGATTGTTTGATTTTTCTACAAGATACAACTGTTCAGATGTTCACACAGCACACTGTGAAGTACATCTTACACACGTGTTGAAACTGTGAACAAGATGCATGTTTAATTAAGTGTAAGATGTTTACTATAAGATTATAATCTTCAGCCAAGACCTTGGAAACTGTTCCAGTTCCAAATATTATTCCATATGCATCTTTCTTCAAAAGAACTCTAAATAAATGCACACTTTTATTGAGGTGCACTTAGTATACATGGCAGTACATGTTTGTACATGTACTCTTTTACACACCATAAAAATCACTATCAAACACCATGTTTGACATAGCATTCTGCACACGACTATAGATAGACTAGTTCATCATCACACTGTCTCAAAGCAGCAGAGATTGACATACTAAGGTACATTCCACAAAGTCAAATGGATTAGATTGCTAAAAACTGCCACAGATATATATCATAAACATGGCCTACAGTCCACTCAAATGGATATAAGTAGCATTGTCCTTAGTAATGCCTTTTAGGTGCAGCATTAGTTCTTAATGCACTGCCAGCTGGCACTGGTGAATAGTGGTATTTGGTACTCATAACAAAAAGCTTTGATACAAAACTTTCATGAGGTGACAAATACGTCCAAAGAATTGTAATGAGCAAGCAGAATTCCTCATCATCTGATCATCTTAAACTCCATACAGATAATGAGGACAATAATTTTCTTTGCAAAAAACACAGAGTTAACTGCATCATATGGTGCATTGGTTGCCTTATATACACGGAATAATGGACAGAGGTTGTGTAGCAGTGAGTTTTCCAGGCTGTGAGAGAGACCATCAGACTAAAGATGTTCATATTCACTGATGACAATTCCACATTTTAGTTACCAAAACAACTAAGGGATCAGATGAGTGAAAAAAATCGCTTCCCCTTGACAAAAATTAGAATTCAAGCAAAAAATACGACGAGTCACACATTCAGTGCACCACTCATATCTGATATATGGAAAGCACAGATATAACTACCTGTTACTGATGAAGGAAACATACCGCTCTTGGAGAAAGCTTCACATTATTTTGTCTTCCTGTTAGGAGCATGCAAAAAACTTTTAAGTTGAAAGAATTTTTCATGTTTGTGGAAAACATAACTGTCCCAAATTTCTGTAGTTAGGCAGAATTAATTTCCAGGCAACATGTTATTACCTTATTTATTACTGTATGGTGATCAAGATAAGTATTTATCAAAATATATATTACCATCTTGCTTCAGTATAATTGAAAGTTGGTACAAAGGCTTCCTTTCCACGAGAATAAAGATGTGTGTTAGAGTGGAGAGCAGACGTTTTTGTTATTTGACTATCCGCTGCAGTGTGTCCCCACAGACATCAGAGTTTTTGACACTCAGCACCACTCTCCATCGCTCGGAAGAAGCGACATCTGCCAATTGACTGTCCTTTCAGACGTTCAGGTCGGCCATCATCTTGCGGAAATCGGCGAGCGTGTTGTAGTCGGGGTCCGAATCGCTGTCCTTGGAGTCAGACTTGGGGAAGCTTGGGTTGTAGCGGCTGAGCGACAGCGGAACGGGCAGAAGCTCCGGCATCACAGAGTGGTGCGTGATTAGCGCGGTCAGGCTTGAGAACTCTTTCGTGAAGCCCTGCAAATGAAAGAAAACATACGGTTGCAGTTTCTAACACTACGAAATTCCCTTAACACGTATAAACAGTGTAAGACCATGAAACGATTTTATTTTTCTGTTTCGGCGCTTCAGTGCGCCATCTTCAGATCTTGGATGATGCTGAAGGGTTTATCTTAGTTGGTAGTTGATGGTTAGAGTGCAGACATCGCAGTTACAGATACACTATGTGATCAAAAGTATACGTTTTTCATATTAGGTGCATTGAGCTGCCACCTACTGCCAGGTACTCCATATCAGTGACTTCAGTAGTCATTAGACGTCGTGAGAGAGCAGAATGGCGTGCTCTGCAGAGCTCAAGGACTTCGAACGTCGTCAGGTGATTGGGTGTCACTTATGTCATACGTCTGTACTCGAGATTTCCACACTTCTAAACATCCATAGGTCCACTGTTTAGGATGCGATAGTGAAGTGGAAACGTGAAGGGGCACGTACAGCACAAAAGCGTACAGGCTGACCTCGTCTGTTGACAGAGACCGCCGACAGTTGAAGAGAGTCGTAATGTGTAATAGGCAGACATCTATCCAGACAATCACACAGGAATTCCAACTGCATCAGGATCGCTGCAAGTACAATGACAGTTAGGCTAGAGGTGAGAAAACTTGTATTTCATGGTCGAGAGGCTGCTCATAAGCCACACACCACGCCGGTAAATGCCAACCGACGCCTCGCTTGGTGCAAGGAGCGTAAACACTGAACGATTGAACAGTGGAAAAACGTTGTATGGAGTGACGAATCACGGTACACGATGTGGCGATCCGATAGCAGGGTGTGGGTATGGCGAATGCCCGGTGAACGTCATCTGCCGGCGTGTGTAGTGCCAACAGTAAAACTTGTAGGCGGTGGTGTTATGGTGTGGTAGTGTTTTTCATGAAGGGGGCTTGCACACCTTGTTGTTTTGTGTGGCACTGTCACAGCACAGGCCTACATTGATGTTTTAAGCACCCACTTCTTTACCACTGTTAAAGAAAAATTGGAAATTTGTGGCAAGGACTATGGGACCAAACTGCTGAGGTCAACGGTCCCTAGGCTTACACTCTAATTAAATTAACTTTAACTTAAGCTGCAGACAACACACACACCCATGCCAGAGGGAGGACTCGAACCTCCAACGGGGGGAGCCGTACGAACCGTGACATGACGCCCTAGACCGCACACAGTTAAAGAGCAATTCGGGGATGGCGATTGCATCTTGCAACACGATCGAGTACCTATTCATAATGGACGGCCTGAGCCGGAGTGGTTACACGACATAAACATCCCTGTAATGGACTGGCCTCCACAGAGTCCTGACTTAGATCCGACAGAACACCTATGGGATGTTTTGGAACGCCGACTTAGTGCCAAGCCTCACCGACCGACATCGATACCTCCCCTCAGTGCCGCACTCCGTGAAGAATGAGCTGCCATTCCCGAAGAAACCTTCCAGCACCTGACTGAACGTATGACCCGCTATATTGAATTCCAGTATTACCGATGGAGGGCGCCACGAACTTGTAAGTCATACTTTTGATCACATAGTGTAGTTTGCGTAAACCAGTTATGTTGGCCACTGATGCAGCGTGTAGCTGAATCGTGATAACCCTATCAGCATCAACTAAGGCCTGAAGATAGTGCAATGAGCCACGAAATCGATAGCTACACAATAAATAAGACCAAAATACGGCTGTAGGAGTTTCTTTTTCTTACAATATTGGACGGCCAAGGTCCCCAAGACTTCCAGTCAAAAGGATGGACATACAAAAACTTCTGCAAATAGTATCTCTTAATGGTTTTATGCAGCTAAGTGAATCAAAACAAGACTGTTAATATCATCTCGAGCAAATGACATTAGGCAGCTATAAATGACGGTAGAAGCCTGCTAGTTTCGTCTGAGAGGTTGAGAAGAAGAATCTTGATCTCGTTTACTTCCACAACTTATAGACACTAAAACTAATGATTAACGAGGACATATTTATCGTGTCATGACTGGTTTCGTTCTTTTTGAGTACCGTTAGGTTACCGACTTGCGCCAATAGCACGATATACTTGTACAGAGGGTGGACAAGAATGTGGAAATACCAAAAGCGCAACACATCACTATGCCAAATACGGTGTTGGAAAATGACACGAACATTGCTTCCAGGCGTCTCGGAATGGATAAATATAGGTAATGAATGGTTTCAAAGGCAACTTTGCACCATTCCTGCAGAAAAATAGTCATGTTCAAGTAACGATGATGGTGGTGGAGAGCGATCATCCACCCCTCTCTGCAAATTAAACAACAAAGGCTCAATAATATGGAGATCTGGTGACTGTGATGGCAGCAGACATGCGTCAGTTCATCCTCGTGCTCACAAAACCAGCCCTGAACGATGCTACCTGTGAGAATAGGGGCCCTTTCTTCTTCGAAAACAGTCACGATCTCGGGACCGAACGGCTCAGCCAAAATAGTCACTTACTACTTGGCGGTAATGCGATCTCGCAGAGTAAAAGTACTACGATACGGCTGCTCAAATCATTGCCGAACCCCAACTGTGTTTTGCCCTTAGGACGTAAACTTGGCGTCAAGCTGAAAACATTGTGAAGCAATGTTAATCCGACCAAATTACATTCTTCCATTGATTTTTAGGCCATATCTTGTGGCTTCAGCACGTTTTCCTGTCATATGCGTTTACATCACTGATGAGTCGTTTTGGGATTCTACACATAAGAGCCAAAGAAACTGGTACACCTGCCTAATATCGTGTAGGGCCCCGAGAGCACCCAAAAGTGCCGCAACAAAACGTGGCATAGACTCGACTACTGTATGAAGTAGTGCTGGGCGGAAATGACACCATGAACCCTGCAGGGCTGTCTATACTCGTAAATCTGTAAGAGTCCGAGGGGGTGGAGATCTCTTCTGAACAGCACGTTGCAATGCATCCCATGCGTTCATCTCTGGAGAGTTTGGTGGCCCGCGAAAGTGTCTACGCCCAGAATAGTATTTCTGGTGCCACTCTGTAGCAATTCTGAAAGTGTGGGGTGCAGCACTGTCCTACTGGAATTGCCAAGTCCGTCGGAATGCATAATGGACATGAATGGATGCAGGTGACCAGACACGATGCTTACGTACGTGTCACCTGTCAAGAGTCGTATCTAGACATATCAGGGATCCCGTATCACTCCAAATGCCCACGCCCCACACCATCACGGAGCCTCCACCAGCTTGAACAGTCACCTGCTGACAAGCAGACTACATGGGCTGATGAGTTTGTCTCCATATCCGTACACGTCCATCCGATTGATACAATTCGAAACGATACTCGTCCGACCAGGCAACTTTTTTCCAGTCACCAACAGTCCAATGTCGATGCTGACTGGCCCAGGCGAGGTGTGAAGCCGTGTCTGATGCAGTCATCAAGGGTACACGAATAGGCCTTCGGCTCCGAAAGCCCATATCGATGATGTTTCGTTGAATGGTTCGCACACTGACAATTTTTTATCACCAAGCATTGAAATCTGCAGCAATTTGTGGAAAGGTTGCCGTTCTCTCACGTTGAACGATTCTATTCAGTTGTTGTACGTCCCGTTCTTGCAGTATCTTTTACCGGCCGCAGCGACGTCGGAGATTTCGGACTCCTGGCATTCACTGTAGACTCGTGAAATGGTCGTACGGGAAAATTCTCACTTCACCGCTACCTCGGATATGCTGTGTCCCATCGCTCGTGCGCCGACCCTAACACCACTCTCAGACTCACTTAAATTTCGATAACCTGCCACTGTAGCAGCAGTAAGCGATCTAACAACTGCGCCAGACACTTGTTTTCTTATATAGACGTTGCCGGTCGCAGCGCCGTATTCTGCCTTTCTACGCATCTTTGTATTTGAGTACGCATGCCTACACCGGTTTCTTTGGCGCTTCAATGTAGTTCGTCCTGCATACGCTGCTTATGGAGCTCCCTCCGTGTTGCTTTGACCCTGACAGGGTTCGCGAGTGGAACATTCGTTTCCTGCAGTGACTTTTGTACCTCTCTCGCTCTTATTTCTCGTCACAATCGTCTCCAATGACCGATTTCCGCGATCACTCATTTCACACTTTCGCCCGCGAAGTGACATAGAAGATGTTTTTGCATTTACACTGTATGCAGTATAAATCTTTGTGTATTGTGTATTTAAACCGGGGACCTAGAAACGACAGAGCCAAATGTTTGCGTGGTAGATTAATTATGGTGTACGCGTACGTGGAGACAATGTTTGCGCAGCACTCACCGACATAGCGTAACTGAGGCGGATTAAGGGGAACCAGCCCGCCTTCGCTGAGGCAGATGGAAAACCGCCATCAAAACCATCCACGGGCAGGCCGGCACTCTGGGCTACGACACTATTCCGCCGTTCGGATTCATGCTGGAGACCAGCACGCCTTCCCGCTCGGGAAGCAGCGCGTTAGACCGCGGTTATGGCAGCATTCGCCATACGGGCACCAAATATTTGCGACGTTCGAATTTACTCAGCTCTGAAACAATGTACTCGCAACTACACAGAACACTGTTCTGATCAAGACCAACACTTGTAACGTGTTGGGGGCATTGCAACAACCTGCAGGCTTGGGTAGCAGCTGCACTGATGTCTCACCGTGTTTCGAAATTTTTTTTCTAACCCCTGTACGTAGCGTCAGTGACAAAATCAGCAGATGACTGTCTTGGATGCCGCATCGCATGCACTTACTGCTCTCCATGCTTCCGCCAGGTGACGATCGGTAGAATGCTTACGTAATGGTCGTTTCCAGATTTTGTCTCTCTAACGTTACATGTGACAACTATACCGCCCATATCTTGACGCTAGCGCAACTCGCAAATCTGATGATGTTATAAATGATCGAAACCGGTCGTGATATAACAGATGTGTATAACTACTTCTATTTTGGGTCTCACAAATCATTCATGTTGTAAAAATGTTTTGACAAATGAATATGACTGAGTTAAAGTAAATTACTGTGCAGTATATAATCGTAACGGTCCGCAGCTGCAGGCCAGATTAAACAGTTATTTCAAATGTCTCTAAATTTGTGTAACTAAAGATTATTGCTTCGGCTCACCTGGTAACCAATTTGAATGTGAGTGTATCACGAAGTAAATTCATCTCTGGCTAACAGAAAAACAGCTGTATTGGCTGTTGCTTAAGGTACATTACTACATACCAAGTCCATTGAGAACTAGTAGCTAATGAAACAACAATTAAACCTTATTTACTACTGCACTGTAGTGTCGGCCAAAAGAGGAGGTGTAAGTTATGCTTATCCGATACGAAAATTCTAGATAACGTGACTGTGTATTAATTGAATGTAAAGGGCGAAAACGACAAATTCACTTTAGAACTATTCGTTTAGTCCCATGAAATAGTTTTCAAACCTTTTCAGGCCCTTCTTCAGACGGGGCGTACAGAAGTCACAACTATACTTTCGTAGGGTGATACTGGTAGTATGAGCGGCATTGTAGTTATCGAACTATAAACATAGAACCATCCGTTTTAATTGCCTATTGCTCGAAGATTTATCACTTTTCAGTATAAATACTGATTATCATCATAAATCCACCAGCATCCAGGACACAGAGTATAACTGACGTACAAATGATTGCCAGTAGGGAATTAAAGTGGAAGATGCCAGGCGGATAGTAACTAGAAGGCCGCCTATATTCCCGAAACCCAGTAGCCAAAACCGCGCTACAAAATTATATATGTAACTTCTTAATAGGATAAAGGGATCGGAAACTAGTTTATGGGAATAATAAAAATTTGAAAAGTGTATAAAATGCATGTTTGACCATCAGCCGCTCATGGACCATCTTCACGGGTAAGGGTTAAAATGGTTCAAGCCACAAAATTACAATTTTCGTTACTTAAATAATGTATAGAACATGCCATGAATATCAATATACGACACAGGAATTTTAGAAGCAAACATACTAACAACAAGTGTACACTGTTGACTGCTATGTGTTGAACTGTTATTAGTATGTTTGCTTTTAAAGGTCCTATGTCGTATACTGATATTCATGACATGCTCTATGCATTATTTAAGTAATTAAAAATGTAATGTTGTAATGTTGTGGCTTAGACCATTTTAACCCTTATCCGTGAAGATGGTCCACAACTCAAACAGGTCGATATTAAGTTTAAAATAAAAGCGGCTGATGGTCAAACGTGCATTTTATACATTACTTCACGGCTGTTGATAGTCACCTTCCAAAAATGTTTATATGAAAAGTAACTGGTCGAATTTCTCTGCATTTGTACTCTATTCAATATAGACTAATGGGCCAAAACGCTATGACCACCTGCTTAATAGATTGTTGGTCCGTCTTTGGAACGAAATACATCATTGATTCTGCGTATCAGGGATGCGACAGTTTTTTGGTAGATTTGCGTAGGCATGTGGCATATATTTCTACGCATATGGGATGTAATTCGACTATATAACGGGCCGCTGGTTTGCCACCATCTGTCCTATTTTACACAGCAGACAACCCTTGGAGTCCCACGTTCTGTGAAGAGTTGTGGACGTCTAACTTCTCAGCTTCTACTGGTAGTTTCACTGACTTTCTACCTTCTGCCTCTTCCTGTAGATGCTCACGACAGTAGTACATGAACATTCGACCAGCTTCGCCGTTTTGAAGATACTCGTTTACAGGCTCTGCAGAATAATACTCTGTCCCTTGTCAAAGTCGCTTTTCTCAATGGATTTCTGCAACCCATATCGTCGCTAGGGTGATCCTCCACCCGTGGTCTGCTCCCCTTACATACTTTTGTTACCGCGTCTCGTGCCTGCAACGCCAACAGACAGCATCCAACGTAGGATGGACAGTGGTCATAACGTTTTGGCTGATCAGTGGAACAGACATAGAAACATCTTCCCGTGATTTGTATAGTGCCCCCCCCCCCCCCCCCCCTTTTGGGGCCGTCATCTCTGTACTCATTACTCTTTTGGTCAAAGCTTCCAACGTTTATGTCAACAGAGTAACATTAACAGTGCCATAAGACATAATCATTTACGAAGCGAGATGTTTTCTTAATGACCTTTTAGTTTACCTCTTAAACAGTTTCTGGCTCTGTCGCAAATAAATTAACGTAGGACCCAACGAGATATTGGATGTTCTGTGACTGACTTCTATTTATTCATATTAAAATGTAAATGTTGTTGCTACAGTTAGCTGTCATCTGATATGGACCAAAAAGCCGAAGGCACTTCATGATACAATAAAAATGGTTGCATAACATCAAAATATTGTTTCTTTCTACCGTTATCGCAATCTTCTGTCAAGGCTAGACGGAAAAGCTATTTATTATTATAACGAGCTGCTGCTATTAAGGGGCTCCGGAAAGGCTCAAAATCATGAAAAGTTCAGTTTTTACTTTTTTGCGTTTTCTAAATCTGCAGACACCTTTTAACAGATATATAATTTATTCAATTCCGAAGACTACAATTATTTTTAAATTTTTTTTGAAATGTGTTCTACATGGACGTGACCCACTGTGGCGCTGCTAAACTGCTGTCAAATGGTGTTATTATTAACGTCCGTGTTCATCAGGTACATTTTAGTGATGTGAGATAAAGTATGTGTTGTGGCTAACCTGTGATGGTTCAATATATATCGCTGGTGTGATTGTCGATTGTTTCATGTTTATTTACTCTGTCGTTATCTCGAAAATATTCGTAATTAATTCTGTTTCTTGAGTCTCTGTTTTGTTGAAGTATAATAATGAGATAAAGTAAAGTTATTAGAAATCCTCTGAAGGCTTTGAAGAAAAGGAGAAATGTTGGAAAGCCAAAGGTATGTGTTATTACTGTAAACAATAAAGACGATAACCAAGTGAGTGAACCTAACCTCTCAAGTACACCTGCCCATAGCAGTCAAAGTGGGAAAGAAAATACTTCACAGAAGAAGCTTGGTTCAATGAGTGAAAACTATGAATGTTTTATGGGCGAATCGGATGTGAATGAAATATTTGATATGTCGGTTCTCAAAGGAATTTTTTCAAACTGTGTAAGATGTATTCATTGTAGTGAAGTTGGTCTGGAACTCTCCATAATAAAGCACGTAGGACTTGCTAGTGAAATACAACTGAAATGTGATAAGTGTTCATACATGACCACCTTTTGGAACAGTGTTGCAGTAACTGCAACTGAAGAAAATGGTAGCAAAATCTACGAACACAACAACGAGTGATGCTTGCTTTAGACAAGGAACGCCTTCGGGCTGCAGACAGGGCTGTAAAGAGTCTAGAAATACAAGCAAGAGTAAACAGGAAGAGGAACAAGAGGAAGCTGGAGGAGGAGTTTGCAGAGGATGAAGATAATCCATCCTATGGACCTGGAATGCACTAAAAAGTTAATCCAATCTTTGACGCTCGATTCCCAAAACTTTTATTTTCTCATACTAATTACATGTTTTCTAAGGATCTTCCAAACATATTTGTTTCAAACTTTCAGTAAATGTTACACAGTACCTTCTGCATAATTTAACACAGCCTTTTTCCAAAAGACTGTATATTTTTGAATATATAAATAAAAAATTGCAAAAAAATGTTGTGAATTTTCATTACAATTGAAAAAAAATCATCTTTAATAATTGAACTAAAATTTTGTAAAATCCCTGTGTTAAGTTGTAGCCCATATTCCAATAAATAATCTGTAAAAAGTTCAACTTCCTACCTCAAATACTTTGTGAGGAAAGATGTAATTCATAAGCGTTATTTTAACATTGCAAGTATAGGGCGTTCCGGAGCCCCTTAAAAGTACATTAAATCGATTAAAAGTGATAATTATCGACTCCTTCCGACTGATTTCTAACAACTGGGAACGAAACTTCCGTCTATGTGCAGATTTTAAGAAGAAGCTGCTGTTCGCTGAATCAGACGTGTAACAAACTGCCGCAAATAATTTACTTAAAAAAAAAGAGACATACGTTGTGGTACCACGAAAGTATGGGTACAGAAAATGTCGGGGAACGAGAACAGCTTCAGAAGCTAGTCGAGAAGCTCATTGTTCTGCACTTCGAGAAGTACAATTTTCTGCACTGCGACACTTACAAAGCGCTGCAAATTACCACCTGCGCAAGCAATTATATGCGCGGTAGTGGGAAGCGGCAGAGGAGTTGGTAATCACTCAGACGGCCCGCTGCAGGCTGCAGATAACGAGAAGCGAGCACGCAAATGTCGGATGTGCCTGCAAAGCTTTGCGTCACGCAGGGATTGATGGAATAAGACAACTTGTTCGAATTGCCATAAGTTCTTGGTATCCCTACGGCTCAAGAATAAACAAATATACAGCATCGTTTATTCTTAAGAGTAGAGTTCGGTATAAGAAGAGGTGACAAGGGTTTCGCAGCATCGGTTTATGATTTTGGACTTGTAACTCTACATTTGGGTGTTGTACAATTAAACTGTGCTGTATTCACAACACGACAGACGGTAGAAAGAGAATAATTTGGTGAGCTAGAAGAGGCGAGGAGTAATGTGTCCCATACAATAAGGCAAACAATGAATGGAGCAGTGTTTAAGAGGAGTATCAATGCCTTATCCTGATAATGTTAAGTTTGATGCATTTACAGGGTGTAACAAAAATGTATGGCGCAAATTACATGATACATTCCCCATAAGTGGACCAAAAAGTTATCTTATACGAACATGGATCAGGATACGCTTTGTTTACATGTTACAACACATTATCTCCAACTCATAGATCGTGGGAAACACATAATAACAGAACACTGGAATCATGGGGAACATGCACTCTTGGTAACGTCTGGTTACGTTGTGAACCGCCAGTGTTTTGTTTTACATGTTCCTATTGCCATGCAGCATACGACAGTACTTTTTTTGAAGGTAACACCAACTGTTCCAACGATCAGTACGACCGTTGCAAGCACACGGATTACTATGTAGAGTTAATCACAAATCTGGCTCGTGCAACGGCAGTGTACACAAATGCAATAATAGCAGATGCCCATTTGATGGATTAGCTGCAAAGCCGCTGGCGCTCAACGTTTCTACCGGGAGAGATTTCCGGGACGACGGTCCCCCGATAGGAAAACGTCTGACGTCATTGATAGTCGACTTACGAAACATGGGGCATTTAAGACTGAGACCTAGAAGGACGATGACATCGGAACGGGGCCGCGCGGGGTAACCGAGTGGTCTGCGACGCCTTGCCACGGTTCGCGCGGCTTACACCGTCGGAGGTTTGAGTCCTCCTTCGGTGTGTGTGTGTTGTCCTTAGCGTAAGTTAGTTTAAGTTAGATTAAGTAGTGTGTAAGCCTAGGGACCGATGGCCTCACCAGTTTGGACCTACAGGACCTTACCACAATTTCCAAAACATCGCAACGGGAGTTGACAACGACCCTAGTGTAAGAACAAAATATGTAGCTGCAACACTGAATGTTGATCACACGAGCATCTGGAGGATTTATGCATGTATCAATTCCCATCGCGGGTATTCTTGTGTGAAACACAGTTGCGTGTGGTATGCTGGTGCGTTCTATTAGCCGGCCGGAATGGCCGTGCGGTTCTAGGCTCTACAGTCTGGAATCGCGTGACCGCTACGGTCGCAGGTTCGAATCCTGCCTAGGGCATGGATGTGTGTGTTGTCCTTAGTTAGGTTTAAGTAGTTCTAAGTTCTAGGGGACTTCTGACCTCAGCAGTTGAGTCCCATAGTGCTCAGAGCCATTTTTTTTGCGTTCTATTTGTGGGTGCTTCCCATAATTAATGAATGAGTTGGAGAAAAAACTTGGGAACAAAATGTTTTCAGAACCATGTTCATATAACATAATGTCTTCGTCTGTTTGCGAGGAATGTGTCCGGCAGTTTGTGACATACATTTTTGTTACACCCTGTGTATCCCGTTTTCTCAGAAATTATCCATGGTAATAAAACGGAACTTCGCCACGATATAGTCATATCCTATACATTCACTGATCTAGTATCAAGTATCGTTGTTAGGAATCGAGATAAAAAATTGTTAATGAAGTTCTTAAAAATTTATGTAGTTAAAAAAAATTTGCGATCAAACGGCGAGTGCTACCTCTACTATTATCGATCCATTTAACCGTAATACCAGTGTCAGTAAGAGAAAAAAACTTCAGAGCGTAGTTTTTGAGATTAATGAGAGACATTTTGCAAAAAACCTTTTCCAAGTAATGGAAAACACTGCAGAATGTAGAAACAGCCTAAAATTCTCCAGCTTTGTAACTTTTTTCTTCTTGAGGATCAACCAACGCATTCTCCTTTTCCGTCTGAGTGACTTTTCTGCTTATACAGACGAAATGACACAAATTCGGAGACTTTACTTGTAGCATACAGATATGATTTTATGTATACAGACTGAAGCGACGAGTGAAAATTTGTACCAGAGCCACGAATCGAACCCTGATCTCCTGCTTGCTTGGCCCGAACAGTATTTCCGAGGCTCTCCATATTCTGGAATAGCAACTCAGGGCTCTCCATATGCTGGAACAGTACCTCAGCGTCTAGCGTGAAACCCAAGTGCAGGTACTTACACAAATGAAATAACACAACTTTGGAGACTTTACTGGTCTCATATAGATATGATTTTAGGCATATAGTCTGAAGCAGTGAGTGTTAATTACATGTGCAAGGGGAAACTTACAGTATACTGGACCGTCAGCGAGACTTCGGATGGAGGAGGGAGGCATGCCAGGGTAATCTGTGCAGTTTTGTGAACCGGTAAGCGAATGTGGCTTAGTCGCTATCGCACTTGTCTAGTAATCAGGAGAACAGGATTCGATTCCCCGACTTGGTACAAATTTTCACACGCGCTTCAGTCTATATACATAAAATCTTACTGCTTCTGTTGAATTTTCGCCCATAACTTCTGCCTTGGATACTCGCTGTCAATCCAGTTCTTGTAGGATTGCTTCTGTATTAAGGCCATACTTAATTTCTAATTCCTTCAGAACCTTAACACCACCGGCATTTCCTTCACTGAAGCTGATCACAGCATCACTGAGCCCAATATTCACTATATTCAAGACCACAAATACGTTTTGGGGCATCCTGCTCCATACAATATGTCTACAGACTCATTTAAACTGTTTTTCCTGTAAGACATTTCTTCAGAAGATTTGGATGTGCTAGATCTCTATATACTGGCTTTATATACTGGCTCTATATACTGGCTCCAACAGCTTCAGGCATTGGGTTCCTGCTGCCTCAGCTTTGCTGTATTTACACCAGCCAACTGAACCCAAGTTGTGTGTGGCTTCACATCACTCGACATCTTGTGGAAAAGTGTTGCACGTACTGCTTTTATCATTCGTTCCAAGGTTGTTTGTATTTTGGCTATATTATTCAACTTAGGTGACTGACTGTTTTGTCACTTACACGACCTCTAATAGTCTTGCCTTCTTCAGGCTTTCTGCTAGAAAAGTTTTGCCTGATTTTACGCAGTCGGGTACCCATCCGTTTCTACACATGACAGACACAGCGTAAAACTTTTATCCCTTCTGGATTTGGAACACTGCGACTGTCTTGTTAAAGATTTCAGGAATTACTGCAACCAATCGCCGTTTTTTCTTCAATTTTTATTTATTTATGACCTGTTTTGAATCGCCTGGCGATTCATCATCAGATAACCCACACAATACTCCAAACTAAATTGTATCGTCTGATGATGAATCGCCAGGCGATTCGAAACCGGTCATGAATAAATAAAAATTGAAGAAAAAACGGCGATTGGTTGCAGTAATTCCTGAAACCTAGATACAGTCTAACTTTTGCTGTGTTAGACCATCATAGGCCCTGTTGTCAATGATTGATTTGAATGAACTGAAATCTCCATCACCAGTAGCACCTTTAGCATAGCGAACCCCAAGTTGTTCTTGAGAACACTGAAAGATCCTCACATCTAAGGCACTTTCCGCTCCTCCACTGGGTCCCCCCTAAGTTTTCTTAAGTTGTATTCATGTAATTGATTCATTTCGTTATCGGTACCCACTTTCGCATATCCATGGCAATGTTTTGACAATACTTCAAGTATCTTCCCTGTATCAACACTTTCGCCAGCTGCACGCCAATAATTAGATTAATGGCCCCTTTTCTGTCATTATCCGTCAAACGCTATGCAAATGCCATTGTTACCATCATTTTCTTCAACTGGTTACACTGTTGCATATTTCATTGATTCCCTGCAATTACTTCTATTGTTTCCCCTGAAGCACCTGTGTGTCTTGAAACATCAGTAGGGGGCATGACGGATTCACAAGTGCACAAAAAGTTTAGCGATGCACCCAAGCCCATACAAGTATCTGACATTCGACTCAAAAAGGTTACTGGTTTTTGTAAGGGCATTTTCAGAAATTACTATCTCTGTACCATACAAATTACAGCAGGCAGTTAGATTAAACATTATTTTTAGTAAACTTAAACGTAATATTAAACTGATATCACTTGGACAGGTTCTACTATTCGCAAGCTTCTTCTTACGAGCGCTCGGTGATGAAGAACTTCGTTCAATGTTGCTTGCTCTAACTTCATTCCCTAGATGTTTACTTCCCACAGGACATGTTCTGTAGAAACCATTATCCTTATTTCTACCATTCTTAAACATTTACTTTGGTGGAGTCATATTAATGAGAGAAATATAACTCAGTGGGTAATGAGCCTTACAGAATGTGGATAATATCATGCATTACATCACAAACAGGAAGTGATATAACAGGACCTGTACCAGAAATCAACATAAATCACTTCCTTCTAGAGAAACCATTTTCAAAGATATCTTGTCGTAACTGAGAAAGCGTTCATTAAACGTGTAGAAATTACTTTTGCAGTAAATAATTTCAAAATAATTTAAAATTACTTACACTCATCCAAAATGAACGAATCATTCAACAAATTAAAGAGAAATCTCCGAAAGAAAATTTTCCATAAAAAATAAAAATCAACATTTTATACCCACACCACCGTTCGGCTCCCAATTAAGTGCCATAGAGGCGAACACAAACGACCAAAGAAACTGGATTAGGTGATTCGTAGAGAGGGTTGTCTCTGGGAGACTTCTGATCCCAGAGGTCTACGTGTTGTGACATTCCCCAGCATAAGGAAAGAGATAAAGCATCCCACACGTCACAACTACCTAAATATGTAAGGTCGATTTCTCGTAAGGTGAACTAGGTAGGTACAAGAAAAGGGGCGCTTTAGGTGGCTGGCTGCCCCAGAAGCAGGTGAGTTGTGATCAGCCCGTAGAATGAACAACAGAATGTATTAAAAGAAGCTGAAACGCCCGCGGGTCACAAGAGGACGTTTTCACCCAGTTGGAAAAAGACGATGAAAGGACAAATGGCATTTTGGACCTATGTGTCAACATTTATTGAAATAAAACACAGCAGTTATAGCAGAGTTCTGGTCAAACAACCAGACTGGACTCATTTAAGAATAATTTTCAAGTGTGTTAAGTGCTTTAAGCCAGGAGAGCATGGGGACATTGCAAAGAGTAAAAAATGAAATATGTTTTGTTTTTTTGTGGAAGGGATGTGGTTTTTGCTATATAGTGTATACACTGGGGAACTTATTGGCCCCAGACGGCTAGACAAATGTCCAGATTTACATCTCTGAAGTGACAAGAAGATTAGATACCCAACATAGGAAAGAGATGCTATTATATGAATAATTTTGTTCTGAAGTGACAAATTTGAACTAAACTCCCTTTGAATACGCATTGAAGGCCCAACGGTACCGACCGACCGCCGTGTCATCCTTCGCCCACAAACGTCCCTGGATACGGATATGGAGGAGCATGTGGTCAGCACACCACCTTCCCGGCCGTTGTCAGTTTTCGTGATCGGAAACACTACTTCCCAATCAAGTGAAACATGATGTATATATATCGTTTCTCGACTCTTTGTTAGTTAAGTTACATTTGTTCCGTAATAAAAGTTGGCAGTACAAACTGTCTGGAGGCGGTTGAAAGGCTCTCATGTAAGGAAGAGGATTCCAGGACAGCTCATGTGTATTGTCGAGATGTGGAAGAAAAGCTTTCCTTAAGAAATGGGTGTTAGTCATGGGAGCTTACCAGGGCCCGTTCGCACAAATTCTGAAGTAGCTGTTTCTTGACGTAAATCCTTTTGTGCGACAGGAAGCGAGACTAAGTCCCAAATAGCCATTTGAATTAAGCATCTATTCAGTATGGATGTCAATAAGAATCCCGCCTTTTCGTTTTCGCTGCAACGTGAGAAATTTCGTACCATCTCAAGAGAATTTCTGTCGGTCAATGGCCTCCTAGAGCAGAAGATCGTTACTTGGTACCAACCTAATAAATAGTTTTTGGGTGCTTGCACGCTATGTCAGTGAAATTTCTGCAGCATACCAGCATACTCCTCTATTACAAACTTAAAGCCACAGCTACAAGAATGCTGTCGCCCCTCCAACGGTAGCTGGGGTGAGAGGCGAGAGCTTTCGACTTCACATTTCTCGATTCCTCGCTTTTGTTCCGTACTGACTGTGCTGTTCAAAGATGTAAGTGTTTTGTTTGTTAACAACGTGAAGTTCTATTCCCGTATTTCACAGACCGTACTCTGAGTAGCTCACGTTTAATTCGTTCTTTGTGCATCTTGAAGGAGTTTATTAGGTTATTTCTCTCGTTACTTTTGAAATGTAAGCTGACCAGATGACGAATTCTAGTTTTGTTCTTCCAGTCTTCTTAACAATTTCAATCCAAGTTCTATGTAACTAGCTTACTTTTTGTGATAGTTTTCCGATGTTTTTAAGAGCAATATTGTAGTGAGATTTCATGTTGGTTTTTGAATTTGGATAACAATTTGGTATTGTGAAATTGGCCCCATTGATGTAGTCCACTTTCTAAAACGTTTCCTATGATTAGGCGACCCTTATTGAACAAATTTCATCATGAATACTCTACGCTGTTACGTCAATGTGATGGTGTTTCCGCTGGGCGCAGTGACAATGATTGAATCGTGAATGGAATGACATAATATGAATATGTGTCAACTGTACTGACGAATGGTGACACATTGTATTTTATAGTTAAAATCAGTTACTAACGCAGATTCGTCTCACATTATTTTGCTTCACAAGAGATAGTAAATTAGCTCTCCTTTTTGAAAGTTCTTATGTTATTGTCTATTTAGTTCTACGACAACCTGACTTTTAACGGAGACGACTTACAACGAAAAGATCAAGTTCGGCACAAAAATGAACCGTCTACCTATTGTTCATGACGTCTCTGTGATTAATGGCATGGACATGGTAATTATACATCTTTTACACTCCTGGAAATTGAAATAAGAACACCGTGAATTCATTGTCCCAGGAAGGGGAAACTTTATTGACACATTCCTGGGGTCAGATACATCACATGATCACACTGACAGAACCACAGGCACATAGACATAGGCAACAGAGCATGCACAATGTCGGCACTAGTACAGTGTATATCCACCTTTCGCAGCAATGCAGGCTGCTATTCTCCCATGGAGACGATCGTAGAGATGCTGGATGTAGTCCTGTGGAACGGCTTGCCATGCCATTTCCACCTGGCGCCTCAGTTGGACCAGCGTTCGTGCTGGACGTGCAGACCGCGTGAGACGACGCTTCATCCAGTCCCAAACATGCTCAATGGGGGACAGATCCGGAGATCTTACTGGCCAGGGTAGTTGACTTACACCTTCTAGAGCACGTTGGGTGGCACGGGATACATGCGGACGTGCATTGTCCTGTTGGAACAGCAAGTTCCCTTGCCGGTCTAGGAATGGTAGAACGATGGGTTCGATGACGGTTTGGATGTACCGTGCACTATTCAGTGTCCCCTCGACGATCACCAGTGGTGTACGGCCAGTGTAGGAGATCGCTCCCCACACCATGATGCCGGGTGTTGGCCCTGTGTGCCTCGGTCGTATGCAGTCCTGATTGTGGCGCTCACCTGCACGGCGCCAAACACGCATACGACCATCATTGGCACCAAGGTAGAAGCGACTCTCATCGCTGAAGACGACACGTCTCCATTCGTCCCTCCATTCATGCCTGTCGCGACACCACTGGAGGCGGGCTGCACGATGTTGGAGCGTGAGCGGAAGACGGCCTAACGGTGTGCGGGACCGTAGCCCAGCTTCATGGAGACGGTTGCGAATGGTCCTCGCCGATACCCCAGGAGCAACAGTGTCCCTAATTTGCTGGGAAGTGGCGGTGCGGTCCCCTACGGCACTGCGTAGGATCCTACGGTCTTGGCGTGCATCCGTGCGTCGCTGCGGTCCGGTCCCAGGTCGACGGGCACATGCACCTTCCGCCGACCACTGGCGACAACATCGATGTACTGTGGAGACCTCACGCCCCACGTGTTGAGCAATTCGGCGGTACGTCCACCCGGCCTCCCGCATGCCCACTATACGCCCTCGCTCAAAGTCCGTCAACTGCACATACGGTTCACGTCCACGCTGTCGCGGCATGCTACCAGTGTTAAAGACTGCGATGGAGCTCCGTATGCCACGGCAAACTGGCTGACACTGACGGCGGCGGTGCACAAATGCTGCGCAGCTAGCGCCATTCGACGGCCAACACCGCGGTTCCTGGTGTGTCCGCTGTGCCGTGCGTGTGATCATTGCTTGTACAGCCCTCTCGCAGTGTCCGGAGCAAGTATGGTGGGTCTGAGACACCGGTGTCAATGTGTTCTTTTTTCCATTTCCAGGAGTGTATAAATGCCAATACGACGTATAAACTGTTTATTGGTTCCCAGCAAACTTTAACTTCCACACCCACACATCCGTAATCTAGACTAATAATTTGTTATTCCGGAGATGTTACCATTTAACTGATCTTGATTCTTTCATCAGTACAAGTTACAACTTTTACTACAGTCCCTATGGGTCGTTAATTCACATAATTTTCAATTTGTAAATTAGAAAGTCTAAGACTCCCTCCTTCTCCTTGGTTTTTAGTTATATGATTATTAATTTAGAACCGCTGGACTTTTTAATGCAGTTCTCCCTCTCAACACCATCTTTAGCTGACACCGATCCCCATCTTAACGATCTGACTAACGCTTCTAGCTTCTGACAGCTTTCTAATAGCATGGTCGCCTGTTGCTTAATTGACCAATGCTGGAACGACACGACAATGCTCCTGCCGCCAAAAAAAGCCCGTAACGTACGTCCTGTTTACAAGGAGAACGAATTTTGAGGGGGTGCGAAGAGCAGAGGATGAAACCCTGCCCACCTGCTCCCAGCACAATGGCTGCCGAAGAGAGAGGGGCAGTGATGGGGGAACAATTCGCGGTTACATTAAGCAGTGCTGGCACGACACTTTTTCCCCCCTTGGGTGGTTGGAGCAGAAGTGCTACCACCTCGTGGCTGGACTTCGTAAGTGTTGAAGGTAAATGGGTAAGAATCTCTTCATTAACACTCTAGGGAAGAACTCTGGGCCCTTGGTCAACCAGTCCCTCTGATGTGTTGGTTGTGTTACTTTATTTAGTTGGTTATAAAAAATACAACAGTTTACAGTGGTACATCAGATATGGCTCTAGGCATCCGAACACGGTGCCATCTTGCAGGAGCGAGTCGTGGGGCGCAGTGCTTCAACAGTGGCGAGAAGTTTGTGCGTCAAGGAGCGTATTGCATCCCGAATGTTTTCTACATCCAGTTCGTGACGCAAGTCCCGAACTCTCGCCCACTGTAGATCTCCCAGTATCATACGTAAACACCGATATTGAAGTTTTTGTAATGGCTGTAAATTTGTGTTGCAGTTGGTTCCCCAAGAGGAACAATGGTATAGCATCGCGGGCAGGATTGTTGCTCTGTAAAGTCGGAGCTTTGTGCGAACGTTAAGTTGCCAGCTCGAAAATAATGGGTTTAGTTGGTGAAATAAGTGCGTTACTGGGTCACGCCACTCCAGCACATGATCTCTGAAAAGGAGTTTGTGGTGCAGTATGGCTCGAAAGTACTTAATCTGAGTAGTCCAGGGAAGTTCTACATCCTGCAATATCAGTCGATGGTGGGTGAACATGATAACTTTTGTTTTGAATGCACTCGCTGTTAATTGGGGCACTGCACTTGCGCTCGCATGTCAACTTATGCTCCATGCAGTGTTGACAATGACATCAATTGGCAGCGGTACCGGCTGTCTACTGCTATTTATTGCATGACTACGAAAGTGAAAACTGTGACAAGGGCGTAACTAAAGCTTACACAACTCGTGAAATCGAAATTGGCAGTTTCATGTTCAATAATGGTGCTTCCTGCCCCACACATCAGTTCTCAAAGATAATTAGAAACTAAAAAGAGCCAGTAGTGAAACGTAAACTGTGGCAGTAACTGCGGCGTTAGTCATGTAATGGATCATAGGATTTTTTTTAAATCACTCGTAAACAACTGCATGCCGGGGTAAACGATTCAGGGTGTTATACAAGGAGCCCTAACTTTCACAACCACATATATGGTTTCAAAAAGTCTCCTTGTAAGGCAAACTGTACCAGGAATTCCTGGGATCAATAACGGTTATTTTACACACACAAGAAAAATTACACTTTAAAGCAATTCAGACAAAGGGGAAGGCAGTATCAAGTCACTGTCGAACCGAATAATTTGAAGTGAAATTTACCTCTTTTTGCCGATAGTTTACGGTGATTTCTCAGGATTATCTTTGCAAAATTTTCGAGTCCTTTCCAGGGCGTTGAAGCTTGTTTCTTCTAGATCACTGTTCGTCACATCGGCTGAGAAAGAGAGGGTGGAGCAAATCTTTATTTTTGCTCTGCTACTGGCAACATTCACTGGCATTGTTAATTACCAACTGACAAACTCGGCATTGCCCGAGTATTCATTTCGCCAGTTTTCTATTAGAAACGAACCATATATGTAGTCCTGCACTAGACTCGCTGTGAAATGATCCCGGACTATTTCTGTACGCTGGCCGCAGAGGCTTCACGTGTTTTCAGTGCAATTTTGTAAACGTCTATACGTCAACACCTCTTCCAAGCTCGCTATAGACGGCAATTGTTTTCGCCTATAGCCGTTCACGGAACGGAGTTGGAAACAGCCAAAATCGCTGCCAGCTGTCAGGGATTTCCTTAAGCTGACTCGATTGTAGGAGTGTCTCAGTAGTAAAAAGTAAATGCATTAAAACTTAATAGTAAGTAATAAATTTAAACGTCACGTACAACGCGGCATTTTTTACGCATCTCAGTTTTTATGACGTCATAGCTCCAGATCTGTTTGTCAAACCCTGACGTAATTTTGTAATTTTCTAGGTACATTCCACGGCATGTGTGGATATTGTTTGCGAAACTTATTGCGAATAGAGATAGTAGCACAGAAGTAACAACTTTAAACGTCATGCATAATGGAGCAGTTCTTCATGCGTAGCATTATGACGTCGTATCTCCTGAGCTGTGATAGGTAGGCAGCGATTGTTGCCTGACAGTAATGGATATGTGTACCAACTTTGGTTGAAATTTCTCCAGTGGTTTAGGAGGAGATGTGAGACATACATACACACACACATTTTTATAATATGTATATATTTTTCTTGCTCCACTCCTTAGTACTACCAGTTGTCCAACTCCGACGAGAGGAAAGTTTACCTGGCGCTGCCCGTGATGCGCCAGAAACCGCTTCGTCAGTCAGTAGTAGATGTATTAATGTGCGACACAACACAACAATCCCTTTTCAATGGCTACATATGCAATATTGTAGGTTAGATTGCTGAGGTTGTCAGCGGACAGACACAGAACTTCAGCGGGCCGAAATCGACCAACTTCTGCCGATTCGGAACCAGGGAACCGGTGTTGTTCCCTTCTTGAACAAACTGTACAGAAGATTCTGGAATTTCAGGCTCTCCGGCTAGCGCATGCACAAATGTTGCAAACACAGCACTGTTACGAGTGAGTACGCTAATACGCTGCTCATATTAACAACTCGAGAGGTGTAAAACAGAGAGGTCATGGAAATATACACAAATTAACTTAAAATAAATATATTTTTAACTGTTAAGAAAAGTTTTTCAAAAAATGTTTGTGGTAAATCTTCTAAAAATTACAATTTCTTTTAGGATTTTACCAGGTGAGCAGCTTGTAGTGGCTAACCCTCGTTTGTTGTGGAATCAAGGTACAACCATTTTCACGATAATGAATCTCATATTCAGATTAATCTACAAGAAAATACACACGAATTAGAGGCAGTTAAATGAAAAAAAACTAATAGGTCCTACCGTGAAGGAGATAGAAAAGTACCCACTTGGTTGGATTACATTAAGCTATTGAAGCAATACGATCTCCCAACTTTCCATAAGCCGCAAACCCAGGCCACATCAATGGACACTAAAACATGTATCAATAATCTTAGATAAATATTGGTCATCGCTGAGGGACATACTAATTTAGGCCTGAAAAATAGTGCGGATAAGCGCACTGTGGCGTCAGAGTCCCGTAAATGTAGTACGATAGCAACTTCACAGCGCTGAACAACTGATAGTACTTAGAAAAAAAAACTGCTACCTCGGCTGCGATGAAGAAATGATAACATTGTGACCAGAAGCAACCGCTAGTAAGTCACAGCCGAACCTGACAGGTGCAATGTGCCGTGAATGTCACACAAGTGCTAGTAGAAGAGTTGTCATTGCGACATACTAGCGGTTGCGTCTGCAGACGATCTTACCATTTCTTCATCGCAGAGGAGGTAGCTGTTTTTCTAAGTACTCAGGCAAGCTGTTACCGTACTACATTGAAAGCCAAAGAAACTGCTACACCTGACTAATATCGCGTAGAGCCCCCGCGAGCACGCAGAAGTATCGCAGCACGACGTGGCATGCACTCGACTAATGTCTGGAGTGAACTGACACCATGAATCCTGTAAAGCTGTCAATAAATCCGTAAGAGTACGAGAGGGTGAAGATCCCTCCTAAACAGCAGGTTGCAAGGCATCCCATATTTGCTCAATAATGTTGATATCTGGGGAGTTTGGTGGCCAGAACATTGTTCCTGGAGCCACTCAGTAGCAATTCTGGACGTCCGGGGTGTCGCATAGTCCTGCTGGAATTTCCCAAGTCCGTCGGAATGCACAATAGACACGAATGGATGCAGATGATCAGACAAGATGCTTACGTATGTGTCATCTGTCAGAGTCGTATCTAGACGTATCAGGGGTCCCATATCACTCCAACCGCACGCGCCCCACACCATGACAGAGCCTCCACCAACTTGAACAGTCCCCTGCTGACATACATGGTCCAAGAATGCATGAGGTTGTCTCAATACCCGTACACGTCCGTCCGCTCAATACAATTTGAAACGAGACTCGTCCGACTACGCATCATGTTTCCAGTCATCAACAGCCTGATGTCGGAGTTGACGGCCCAGATGAGGCGTAAAGCTTTGCGTCGTGTAGTCGTCGAGGGTACACGTGTGGACCTTCGGCTCCGAAAGCCCATATCTATCATGTTTCGTTGAACGTTTCGCACGCTGACACTTTTTGATGGCCCAGCATTGAAATCTGCAGCAGCTTGCGGAAGCGTTGCACTTCTGTCACTTTGAACAATTCTCTTCAGTCGTCGTTGGTCCCGTGCTTGTAGGATCTTTTTCCGGCCGCAGCAATGTTTTACGGTATTCCTGATATTCACTGTACATTCGTGAAACTGTCTTACGGAAAGTCCCCACTTCATCGCTATCTCGGAGATTCTGTGTCCCATCGCTCGTGCGCCGACTATAACACCATGTTCAAACTCACTTAAATCTTGATAACCTGCCATTGTAGCAGCAGACACTTGTTGTCTTAAATAGGCGTCGCCGACCGCAGCGCCGTGTTCTGCCTGTTTACATATCTGTGTATCTGAATATGCACGCCTATACCAGTTTCTTTGGCGCTACAGTGTATATTTACGGGATTCTGATGCCACGGTTTCCTATTCTTCCGCTTATGCGTCCTATTTTCAGGTCCAAATTAGTATGTTCGTCAGTGATGACCAGTAATTATCTAATATTATTGATGGATGTTTCAACATCCATTCCACTTTATGATGCTACGATCCGTGCCTTACAGAACGTTGGGAGATCGCTTTGGTTTAATGTAACCCAGACGCCAAGTGAGTATTTTTCTATCTCCTTCATAGTACGCGCTATTAGTGTTTTTACTCAAGGGCCTCTAATTCGTATGTTTGTTGCTGTAGATTTAACATGAAGATGCGATTCATTATCGTGAAAGCGGTTGTACCTGACTCCACAAAAAACGAGGATTAGCAGCTACAAGCGGATTCTACAGTTTTTTAGAATTTTTTACCACGATTCTTTTTTTAAACGTTATTGTCACTATGCATAGATCAAGTTTTTGTATGTCCATCCTCGTGTTCTACGATCGTTGTGACTCCAGCCGTTCACTTACGTAATTGAACTGACAACCTGCAGCCGTCATTTTGAAATTGGAAATTTGTGGGAAGTACTATGGGACCAAACTGCTGAGGTCATCGGTCCCTAGGCTTACGTACTACTTAATCAAACTAACGTACACTAAGGACAACACACACACCCAAACCCAAGGGAGGACTCGAACCTCCGACGGGGGCGTCGTTTTGATATTATTTTATTATACTGTAACCAGTTACGGTGGCTCAGTGCACCATCTTCAGGCATTAGCTGACGCTGAGAGGGTGAAATCCGATCGTATACACAATACCGTTAATAGCGAACATATATGAACTGGCTCTCACATGCTGCGAAAATGTAGAATAAATTTCTTTTATTTCACGTTTATGGTCACAAAGTCCTGAGGACAAGTTTGTGGCTATCGAAGTGAAATAAAAGACATTTATTCTCTGAACTGGTTTCCGTAGAATCCTATAACAGCGATGTTGTGTCTGCCCCCTCAGCGTAGCTAAGACCTGAAGATGGTGTATTAAGTAACCGAAACTGGTTGCAATATAAAAAAAAAAAAATATCAAAACGACTGCTGCAGATCATTCATTTTATTATGAATAGATTAAGCTGCGGTTGCCCACATCGAAAATTTATATTTGCGATTGTGTTCGATTCCGGGTTTCGAACAGATACCTCGTTTTCTGGCAAGTACGGGAGTTCCAATAAATCAAATAATTTGTATATCCTAACAAGTTCCACTGCACAGTTGGCATTCCTGCACAATATGACAGATATTTTCCGGATATTTGTCACTGGCGTGACGAACCCACCTTGATCTTGTATCCCTTTGCGGTGCGCAGGATGAGGTAGTGCGCGATGCCGGACGGCTGGAAGTCCCTGGGGACGCGCAGCGACAGCGCGTAGCAGCCGGGCTTGCTGGTGCTCTCGCGCACCATGAACGCGCCCTCCGGTTCACGGCCCAGCACCTCCAGCGCGATCTCCCTGCGAACAGAGACACACAGCTCGAGTCGGAGAACCTTACAACAAGCGGCAGTTAGCCTCCCAAGAGATCTCGTGTACCGTGAATGCGACCTCCACGTCACAACGCAGCGACTCCAAAGTAACCTCTCTGCAAACAAACTCACACGTACGCGTAAGGGCATAGAGACAATGGCATAGCAGTCTGGCTTACTTCTGCTCTTGTGTCCATTCTTCACACCAAGTCTCAGAAGCTCCATCGTAGTATTCGCCCAAGGTCACACATGTAACCTCTGGGGTTGCCGTGTTCCTTGACTTCAAGAAGGCATATGACACTATCTCAAAATGGAAATCTGTCGTTCCATGAACCAGACCTCAGGACTGGCGTCCAGTGCCTCCAGTGCCTCCCTGCAAACACTGTCATACATGTAAACTCGGAACGCGTTGAGCATGACTTAATATGGCCGTTCAAGTAGAAGTTTATCGTAGATCGCTGGAGAAAGTGTAAGCTGCAACGGAAGATAAGGTCTTTCCATATTTCAAGAAGGGCCGAAGGACAGATGCACACAATTATACACTCCTGGAAATGGAAAAAGGAACACATTGACACCGGTGTGTCAGACCCACCATACTTGCTCCGGACACTGCGAGAGGGCTGTACAAGCAATGATCACACGCACGGCACAGCGGACACACCAGGAACCGCGGTGTTGGCCGTCGAATGGCGCTAGCTGCGCAGCATTTGTGCACCGCCGCCGTCAGTGTCAGCCAGTTTGCCGTGGCATACGGAGCTCCATCGCAGTCTTTAACACTGGTAGCATGCCGCGACAGCGTGGACGTGAACCGTATGTGCAGTTGACGGACTTTGAGCGAGGGCGTATAGTGGGCATGCGGGAGGCCGGGTGGACGTACCGCCGAATTGCTCAACACGTGGGGCGTGAGGTCTCCACAGTACATCGATGTTGTCGCCAGTGGTCGGCGGAAGGTGCATGTGCCCGTCGACCTGGGACCGGACCGCAGCGACGCACGGATGCACGCCAAGACCGTAGGATCCTACGCAGTGCCGTAGGGGACCGCACCGCCACTTCCCAGCAAATTAGGGACACTGTTGCTCCTGGGGTATCGGCGAGGACCATTCGCAACCGTCTCCATGAAGCTGGGATACGGTCCCGCACACCGTTTGGCAGTCTTCCGCTCACGCCCCAACATCGTGCAGCCCGCCTCCAGTGGTGTCGCGACAGGCGTGAATGGAGGGACGAATGGAGACGTGTCGTCTTCAGCGATGAGAGTCGCTTCTGTCTTGCTGCCAATGATGGTCGTATGCGTGTTTGGCGCCGTGCAGGTGAGCGCCACAATCAGGACTGCATACGACCGAGGCACACAGGGCCAACACCCGGCATCATGGTGTGGGGAGCGATCTCCTACACTGGCCGTACACCACTGGTGATCGTCGAGGGGACACTGAATAGTGCACGGTACATCCAAACCGTCATCGAACCCATCGTTCTACCATTCCTAGACCGGCATGGGAACTTGCTGTTCCAACAGGACAATGCACGTCCGCATGTATCCCGTGCCACCCAACGTGCTCTAGAAGGTGTAAGTCAACTACCCTGGCCAGCAAGATCTCCGGATCTGTCCCCCATTGAGCATGTTTGGGGCTGGATGAAGCGTCGTCTCACGCGGTCTGCACGTCCAGTACGAACGCTGGTCCAACTGAGGCGCCAGGTGGAAATGGCATGGCAAGCCGTTCCACAGGACTACATCCAGCATCTCTACGATCGTCTCCATGGGAGAATAGCAGCCTGCATTGCTGCGAAAGGTGGATATACACTGTACTAGTGCCGACATTGTGCATGCTCTGTTGCCTGTGTCTATGTGCCTGTGGTTCTGTCAGTGTGATCATGTGATGTATCTGACCCCAGGAATGTGTCAATAAAGTTTCCCCTTCCTGGGACAATGAATTCACGGTGTTCTTATTTCAATTTCCAGGAGTGTAGATCTATATCGTTGACGTCAGTCTGTTGAACAATTATGGCACACGTTTTATACTCAAGAATTATGACGTTTTTAGAAAACGAAAATCTCCTCTACAAAATAATCATGGATTCCGCTAACAGAGATCTTGCGAAAGTCAGCTCGCTCTGTTCCTCCACGTCGCTTTAGACAACGGCGCTCACGCTGAAGCCGTGTTCCTTGAATTCAGGAAGATATTCGATTCCGTCCAGCACCGCCAGTTAGTGAGAAAACACGAGCTTTTCGAGTATCGGAACAGATTTGCGATTGGGTTAAAAATTTCCTTGCGGACGGAACACGTCGCCCTTAACGGAATAAAATCGACAAATGTATAGTTATTTCCGGAGTACCCAAAGGCAGTGTGATAGGAACGTTATTGTATACAATTTGTATAAATGATATAGTAGAAAGCGTCGGTAGCACTTCAAGACTGTTCGCATATGATGCAGGTGTCTAAAGGAAAATAGCAACGCCGGAAGACAGTACAGATTTGTAGAATGACCTGCAGAGGATTGAATAATGGTGCAGGCTCCGGTAGTCGACACTGAACATAAATCAACATAATATATTGAGCGTACGTAGGAAGAGAAAGCCACTACTTCACAACTACGTTACTGATAACAATCTGTAGCAAACAGTATCTACCGTAACATCTCGAGGAGTAAACTATTTCAAAGCGGCCGTAAGTGGGATGACCACATAAAGCAACTAGCAGGAAAAGCAACTGGCAGACTGTCATTCGGAGGAAGATCTTGACTAAATGTAAGTCGTCCACGAAGGAAGTGGCGGGTAAGGCGCTTGAGTACTCTTCATCAACATCGAATCATCACCAGACAAGACTTATAGAAAAGATCGGGACAATATAACGGAGAGCGGCACGCTTCGTCACGGGATCGTTTAGCCGGCGCGAGAACGTTGCCGAACCGCTCAACAAATTTCTGTGGCAGATGTTGCAGGAGTGGCATTGTGGGTCACGCAGAGATTTACTCCTGAAATTTCTAGAGAGCATTTTCCGAGAAGAGTTGGACAACATTACTTCCTCCAACATACATATTGCGTAATACCCGTGCCGGAAAATTCAAAACATTAGATCTCCCTCCAGAAAGGGTTCAAAAATGGTTAAAATGGTTCTGAGCACTATGGGACTTAACTACTGAGGTCATCAGTTCCCTAGAACTTAGAACTACTTAAACCTAACAAACCTAAGGACATCACACACACCCATGCCCGAGGCAGGATTCGAACCTGCGACCGTAGCGGTAGCGCGGTTCCAGACTGTAGCACCTACAACCGCTCTGCCACCCCGGCCGGCCCAGAAAGGGCCACTCCGGCAAACTCTCCTCAGACACATAACCAGAGTGTGCGGTAGTAGTGCTCACTGGAGACCTCTCGTTACAAGTATGAGCACAAGGATGCGCGGGCCTCAACCTCCAACACTTTGTCCCTGCAAAGAAGAGCACGCTGATAATCTCCTGGGATAACAAGTAACAGTACGTGCTAACTGGTGCTTTTGTGAACCATAAAAGAGAGCTCGAGTTTGCAGCTCATCATCTCTAGAGCACCACACTGATAAAAGTCGACGCTACAGGATACAGCAAGGCATATGACACTATCTCAAAATGGAAATCTGACACGCTCCAGAAACATCTCGATCAACTCATGAGCCACTTCCAGCTCGAACTGCCTACAGACGAGGACATACTTGTAGACTCGCTGACACAGGATACACCGAATAGCAACTGTTGTAAATATGGTAACTTTGGATAATTCCATAACATGCAAAAACTAATTGTTGCCGCTGGGCATACTGGAGCTCTACTTCACCACAAATGTTCGCTACAGTTTACGGTCAAGCACTTCCAGCAGCAGCTTTAAGGACAGACCACAAAAGAGTGCAGCAGCTGGGCTCATTTGCAATTCTGTCGTTGTACGACAGGGCCCTTGGTTCGCGGCCAACACCTCCAACACGATCTCTCAGCAAACAAGATCACATTGGTAACGTCTGCGAAACGTAGCGAAAGTGTGTCGTAGCCGTGCTTGCTGGTTATCTTACATACCATGCATGTGTGCTTTGGTACGCAGACTGTCACCTTTAGCACAATGTCCCTGCAACGAATTTCGCACCGGAAAACATTGTAGGCACCACCTACAGCCTTCGCTGGAGTTCTCGGGGTCTATGAACGCAAATCCCCATCCCAAAGACCAAAACCTCCAGCACGATCTCCCTGCGAAGAGTCACACTGGAAAGCTCACCTTGTTTATCCTGTAAACAAGATCACAATGGAGACGACTAGTAACAACATAAAAATGACATATGTAGTGTGCCTTCACACACTAATAATGCGTGCTATGGTTCGCGGGTCATTGCCTCTAGTACGGTCTCCCTGTAAACACAGGACTCACAGCAGCATAGATCGCTGACAAGAAGGCTTATCTCACGGATCTGGTAATGAGATAAGAGTATGAGATGGCAATGAATAGTATCACATCAAATAAGTCAGCAAGTGTTGAGGTTATGCTGCCAGGGGTATTAGAAAGTAGTGGTAAACATAGGTATAATAACATTTTTGATCTGGAGTAAATAATGTTTATGAAACAGGTGATAAGTATCGTTTTTGTAAGGAGACGATGCTTTACAGCTTTTAAATATTTTTGAAAAATTATGATTTGCGCAATAGCTGTACTTTATAAGATTCTGTTATCCTGCAAAAAGTCATTTTCTTTTAAAAAGCTCGTGTTTTATGTATAGGAAAGTGTTATCTTCAAGTACTCAGAAAGGATCAGATGGATGAATACGAAGAGTAACTGGACAACGAGTCTCACGCTGCTGCACTGTTGCTTAGCATAATGTTTAGAAGAAGAGGTAAAGAAATTGAAGGTGAAGCGGACGATGACCACTTGGATTAAATAAAAGGTAAAAGTACTAACGAAAAATAAGTAACATGAATAACTATCACGAGACACCACCGTACCACGATTAAAAACAGTTGAAGCGGAGGATTAATTCAACGTAATCATAAGGAGTAATTTAAAAAGTAAATGGTAAAAGTGTCAAAATACAAAGGGGCAACATGTTCTTAATCTAAGAACAAACGCCTGACTGGGACTAGGGCACCGCGCGGAGGTAGTTCCCTCGCCCGCGAAAGACAAAGATCCCGAGGTCGAACCTCCGGCACAAAGTTTTAACCTGCCTGGAAGTTTCATATCAGCGTACACTCCGATGCAGAGTGAAAATTTCATTCTGAAAGCAGACGGTGTTTATGAATCACTGGTGCGGTTTTAATAATAAATAATAATAAATAAGTTTATTACTTGTATAGGCGAGCCGTACAGCTAAAGCAGCGACAATTGTCCTAATATTTTATGCTCTACCGGCTGTTCGCTTGTCACGCTTACTACACAGGAGTAGCGCCTGTTTGCAATAGGAGAATGCTTTCTGTGTGCTCCGTTTTGAGGTGTGCAGGTCTGTGATTACAGTGCAGTATGAGTTCTGAGCACGGTTTAGGGAAGATCCACCACAATAGAATAATACAGGTAGGTGATACCGACAGTTCATGGAAACCGGGTGCATTTGTCAGGGAAAGAGCTGTGGTCGGCTTCACGTGCTTTATGCAAACGTCGAAAGAATGCGCGAGGTGTTTCACCGAAGTCCTCGCAAGTCACTTAGTGAAGCAAGAAAGGCATATTTTATGCCAGAGATTATAGTGTGGGAAGAGTTGGGTAAGCCGCTGCGTTTTTAACCGTAAAAAGTAGGATTATTATAGACCCTTACACCAGAAGACAAAGTGAAAAGGGGTGTCTCTTGTGAATCGCTGCAGTTAAAAACGGAGTACGTTGGTTTTTAGTAAGAACAATCTTGTGCGATGCAGCCATTTTCCATGTGCTGACAACGTGAGCACGCACTAAGTCCGTATCTGAGGAAGCGAGAAACAATATACGCTTGTTGAAAACAGCCGGCCGCTGTGACCGAGCGGTTCTAGGCACTTCAGTCTTGAAACGTGCAACCGCTACGGTCGCAGGTTCGAATCCTGCATCGGACATGGATGTGTGTGATGTTCTTAGGTTAGTTCGGTTTAAGTAGTTCTAAGTTCTAGGGGACTGATGATCTCAGCAGTTAAGTCCCATAGTGCTCGGAGCCATTTGAACCTTTGTTGAACAACAGAGTGGCTCTCCAGACGTGAACGTTTTCTCTGTGTTGTCGTGGGAGAAAGTGCACTGTCAATTTTTGCTCAAACAACAAACAGTGACGGGTAACTCATTTGCAGACATGTTGGAAACCTTGTTGTTACCTCGGCTGAACACCAGTAATGACAATTACATTTTGCAGCTGCAACATTTTCACATGGATGTACGAGAGCTTCGTAATCGTATTCTTCGTCAAGGTTGGATTGGACTTCCTGCTACAGCAGACAACAACCTTCTCCCCTGGCCACCCCGTTCGCTGGAGTTAACACACTGCGATTCCTTTCTGTGTGGGTTTGTGAAAGACGGAGGACGTATAAAGCCAATGCCCGTGCCCCTCGAGAAGGTTTACTGCAATTCACCACGGAGGACATGCTAAACCGAGTATGGGAAGAATATAAGTACCCTGTAGATATGTATCGTGTGACCAAACTTAAACTGCACCATTCATTTATAAACATCCTGTATAAAAACGAAGAAAATGGCTATGTCATGGTCGCTAGCCTGCACCCAAGTTGTCGACTTCGCGCAGCGTGCTAAGGACAATAAAGTGGGACTCAGCTTACTGCGATTTTTGGCCGAAAAATAACGCCGTTCTGCAGTAGCCCGACAAGCTCTCATGAAAATAGCTTGGATACAGATGGCAGCCTAACAGTAAGACCTCGCGCTTGCGGAAATACACTAAGATGACAAAGGTCATGGGGTAGCGATACGCACATATACAGATGGTAGCATTGCGTACACAAGATATAAAAGCGTAGTGTATTGGTAACGCTGTCATTTTTACGCAAGTGATTCACCTGGAGAGGTTTCCAACGTGACTATGGTCGCACGACGGAAATTAACAGACTGAACGCGGAATGCTAGTAGCAGTTAGACGCACGGCACATTTCATTTCGGAAATTGTTGGGGCATTCAATATTCCAAGATCCACAGTGTCAAGAAAGTGCAGAGAATACCAAAAGTCAGACATTACCTCTCACCACGGACCATGCAGTGGCCGATGGCCTTCACTTAACGATCGAGGGTAGCGGCGTTTGCTTAGAGTTGCCAGTACAGATATGCAAGGAACGCTGTCTGAAATAACCCCAGAAATCAATGTGAGACGAACGACGAACAGTGCGGCCAAATTTGGCGTTAATGGGCTACAGCGCCTCTCCTGCCATATCGGTTGGACCATCGTCAGATGAGCTCTGATTTCTGTTAGTGAGAGCTAATACCGGTGTTCGAGTATGGCTCAGACCCCACGAAGCCATGGACCCAAGCTGTCAACAAGCTGGGGGCTGTGTTTACATGGAATGGACTGAATCCTCTGGTCCAACTGAACCCCTTTGTGACTGGAAATTGTTACGTTCGGTCACTTGGGGACCATCTGCAACCGCTCATCCATCTCTTGTTCCCAAACAACGATGGAACTTTTATGAATGACAATGCGGCATGTACCAGGTCAACACTGTTCGCGTTTCGTTTGAAGAATATTCTGGACAAATAGAGCGATTCATATGGTCACCTAGATTGTACGACATTAATCCCACTGAACATTTATGGCACATAATGGAGAGGTCAGTTCGTGGAGAAAACCCTGCCCCGTCAACCCTTTCGCAGTTGTGGATGGCCATGGCTCAATATTTCTGCAGGTGACTTCCAACAACTTGAAACTTCCTGCAGATTAAAACTGTGTGTCGGACCGAGACTCGAACTCAGGAACTTTGCCTTCCACGGGCAAGTGCTCTACCATCTGAGCTACCCAAGCACAACTCACGCCCAGTCCCCACAGCTTTACTTCCGCCAGTACCTCGTCTCCTACTTTCCAAACTTCGCACAAGCTCCCCTGCGATGCTGCAGAACAAGCATTCCTGGAAGAAAGGATATTGCGGAGACACAGCTTGCTACAGCCTGAAGGATGTTTCCAGAATGAAATTTTCACTCTACAGCGGATTGTGCGATGATATGAAACTTCCTGGAAGATTAAAACTGTGTGTCGGACCAAGACTAGAACTCGGCATCTTTGGCGTTCGCGGTCAAGTGCTCTACCTTCTGAGCTCTGAGTACGGGGCGTGAGTCGTGCTTGGGTGGCTCAGATGGTAGAGAACTTTCCCGCGAAAGGCAAAGGTCCCGAGCTCGAGCCTCGTTCCGACACACAGTTTGAATCTGCCAGGAAGTTTCATATCAGCGCACACTCCGCTGCAGAGTGAAAATTTCAGTCTCTTCCAGTAACTTGTTGAGTCAATGCCACGTCGAGTTTCTGCACTACTTCGGGGAAAAGGAGGCCCGACACAAGATTAGGAGGTATCCCGCGACTTTTGTCACCTGAGTGTAAAGAGGAGAGAGGCTAGTAATCTAGAAACGGCTGCCTGGGACTAGGCAGCGGCGTGGTGTATCTCAGCATATTTGCAAAGTATGAAACGGAAGAAAGTAGCTATCTTAGGGTCGGGAGCCCAAGTGGTTGACTGGTGAGCGTGCTAAAACACAATAAGGAGAGACTCCGCGTGGTGCAATATTTGACTGAAAAGAAGCCCAACCAGCTGTTTTGAAAACAGCTTGCATACGGATGGCAGCCTAAAATCAGGGTCTTGCGGTTGCCAGAATAGAAAAATGTGGGAGGTTGCTTGCCCAGGGATGCCAGCCCAAAATCACGGCGTGCCACACGATTCGTGCACCATACGTGCCAACATACGAACATGTGGCTTACACACGGAAGTCAGCCTAAAAACGGATTAGAGAATTAGAATGCTGCTTACCTAGGGATGCCAGCCTGAAACCAGGGCGCTGCTCGGAGGTGGTGGGCCTCGGATCGCGTGCCGAGGCTGTCGCTGCGCTCGGGTGGCGGCGGGGGCGGCGTGGAGGCGGGGGCGGGCGCGACGCCTTCCAGCAGCGGCAGCTCGGAGCCCACGGAGACGCACCGGCGCGGCTCCTCTTCCGAGCTCTGTGACGACCTACACAGTCGTCACAACACAGAGTTTATCTCCACTCCACTTGCGCGACATCACCATACCACAAACAGGCTTGCAAGATTAACCTTCACACGGTATCAGCTTTGGAAAAACACAGCAGGCTTTTACCAGAAATATTGACCCTCAGACAATGTGTCTAACAGTGTATTTTAAATACGACAGTATGCCATCTTAGGCATTGTAAAACATTAAAACACTTGATAATGGGAATTTAAAGCCGAAATCATGATCGTGTAAATGTAACACTGCAAATAAAAAAGTCTAATGTCGGGACTAACTTTAAAGAAATATATCATGACTGTGGCCCCACATCATGAAAAAATTGTTATATTACATGTATGCGGTCTTTTGTTAGCCACCAAGTGATTCTAGCAACTATATTGCGATATAGTGTAAAATACTACCACATAAATAATAATGGCTTACCGTGAGACCCATCCCTACTGTTGAAATTACAAAACCATTCTTTCATGCTATAATGAAGTTGCAAACTAGTAAAAAAAATCTTTGTGGTAATGTTCCCACACTTTCCCTGAGGTGATGAACTAAATCACGCACCACTCGTTTCCCTTTCTTCAGCAGATTTCCCTGTATACAGTTGCGTATTTACGCGATAATTTTGTCTCACAATCTACAGGAGGCCACATTGTCATCCTGTACTTTCCAGGTTTTGAACGAATGCACACCTTGGATGGACACCGTCCCCTGTAACCACACAGGTGCTCATCAACTGTAAGATAAGGCCCAAACGAATAAGAGGAAATGCATGCATCAATGCACATTTCAAACACAGAACACATGCTGTATATATTCAGCTTTTCATCCAGTAACACCATTTCTTTTTTACCAAACCAGAGCCATCTCAGGATACCACGAAATCTTGGAAACCTCTTTATGGCTAGAAAAATACGGAAGTCACGTATTCCTGAAGCCTGTTTCCAGATGGTACTGTCATATTTTATCCGTTCACAACTAGATACAAAATCAGGCGCACTAGTTGCCTGAATATCATTATCATCTTCACATTTATTCACATCATTCTCATCGTATACACAACTCTATCACCTCTCTTATCTGCATTTCCAACAACTGATACATTATCACTATGACTCTAATCTGCATCTGCTAAAGCCTGTTCCAGCCTGTAGCCCCTTTCAAAGCCTGTGGAATTACTCATTGTAAATAAAATATAATACCACGGTCGTACTTCAACAAAGCGCAATTCCTGTGAATTTCTTCCAATAATGCACGTGTATGTATTTTCTAGGAATTCGTTACAATACTGTTAGTTCAGAAGGTACATTGTTGCCAAACTTTTATTTATGTATTAAGGTTGAAAGAAAACAGTGAAAAACACATTTGTATACGTGACGTTTTTTCTGAGCCGATTCATAAAACTTCAAATTATTGTACAACGTACCGTGACATAACCATAAATATTTTGTCCTGTTATAATAAATGGACCATCAAAATTCCTCTGGAGAATGAGAAGGTTACGTCTACGTTAAAACGGTACCATCATAGTTAAAAGAGCCCTGGGGTCTAAAAAGACCCCAGTCATCAAGCAAAGTTAAAATTGACGAAATTACCAAACATTGCCTCAGGACAGGATTTCCTGGTCTGAGGCCTGCGGGTGGACACAATAAAACACTTAGCAAATGTTAAAAATTACATTTATATTGCTAGTTATGTCTTTCGACAAATTTTTATTACCTTAAATTATTTGCTAAAGTCGATGCACGTTGTAAACTTCGAATTACAACGAATGCATAATTCTGGTTTTACAACACCAACAGTCAATTTGTTTCTAGAATTACATCTTAAAAGATTCATGTGACTGAAGATTCTTTCAACATGGGCATTGCTGCATGGAATCGCCATTATCGTTGGGATAATTCTTTATGTTAGGTGTGCCATTGTTTAAAATCGTATTCAAAAAATACCGTACCACTCATTATTCGGTACCGGTCATCGCACACGAGGCTAGAGTGACGATCAGTTCGGTAAGAGACCGAACACATCGCAACCCAGACCGCAATCGGGGAACTGCAAGGTTAGTTCCATCATTCTGCTGCAGCCATGTGTCTACAAAAAACTTGTCGCTTTGTGCCAGTGGTACAAGTAACAGTGCTACCAGCGCTGATTTATCACATGAATTTTTCTTCTGCAAGTCGCCTACACATGTGACAATCAAATACACTCCTGGAAATTGAAATAAGAACACCGTGAATTCATTGTCCCAGGAAGGGGAAACTTTATTGACACATTCCTGGGGTCAGATACATCACATGATCACACTGACAGAACCACAGGCACATAGACACAGGCAACAGAGCATGCACAATGTCGGCACTAGTACAGTGTATATCCACCTTTCGCAGCAATGCAGGCTGCTATTCTCCCATGGAGACGATCGTAGAGATGCTGGATGTAGTCCTGTGGAACGGCTTGCCATGCCATTTCCACCTGGCGCCTCAGTTGGACCAGCGTTCGTGCTGGACGTGCAGACCGCGTGAGACGACGCTTCATCCAGTCCCAAACATGCTCAATGGGGGACAGATCCGGAGATCTTGCTGGCCAGGGTAGTTGACTTACACCTTCTAGAGCACGTTGGGTGGCACGGGATACATGCGGACGTGCATTGTCCTGTTGGAACAGCAAGTTCCCTTGCCGGCCTAGGAATGGTAGAACGATGGGTTCGATGACGGTTTGGATGTACCGTGCACTATTCAGTGTCCCCTCGACGATCACCAGTGGTGTACGGCCAGTGTAGGAGATCGCTCCCCACACCATGATGCCGGGTGTTGGCCCTGTGTGCCTCGGTCGTATGCAGTCCTGATTGTGGCGCTCACCTGCACGGCGCCAAACACGCATACGACCATCATTGGCACCAAGGCAGAAGCGACTCTCATCGCTGAAGACGACACGTCTCCATTCGTCCCTCCATTCACGCCTGTCGCGACACCACTGGAGGCGGGCTGCACGATGTTGGGGCGTGAGCGGAAGACGGCCTAACGGTGTGCGGGACCGTAGCCCAGCTTCATGGAGACGGTTGCGAATGGTCCTCGCCGATACCCCAGGAGCAACAGTGTCCCTAATTTGCTGGGAAGTAGCGGTGCGGTCCCCTACGGCACTGCGTAGGATCCTACGGTCTTGGCGTGCATCCGTGCGTCGCTGCTGTCCGGTCCAAGGTCGACGGGCACGTGCACCTTCCGCCGACCACTGGCGACAACATCGATGTACTGTGGAGACCTCACGCCCCACGTGTTGAGCAATTCGGCGGTACGTCCACCCGGCCTCCCGCATGCCCACTATACGCCCTCGCTCAAAGTCCGTCAACTGCACATACGGTTCACGTCCACGCTGTCGCGGCATGCTACCAGTGTTAAAGACTGCGATGGAGCTCCGTATGCCACGGCAAACTGGCTGACACTGACGGCGGCGGTGCACAAATGCTGCGCAGCTAGCGCCATTCGACGGCCAACACCGTGGTTCCTGGTGTGTCCGCTGTGCCGTGCGTGTGATCATTGCTTGTACAGCCCTCTCGCAGTGTCCGGAGCAAGTATGGTGGGTCTGACACACCGGTGTCAATGTGTTCTTTTTTCCATTTCCAGGAGTGTATACCGGGGAGTTATAATTAAACTTCCCTATTTAACACGTTATAACACGGAAACTAATTACCGTAAGAGTACCAAACTTAGTATCATTAATAACCCAGTGTATGGCATGCCTGATTTCCATGTGTCACAGCGCCACGTCCAGATCCAACTATAGCCAACAGGAGTCATCGTGATCCGTAGTCTCACACACCTGACCACACGCAGTGCACTTGTTGACGTGTCAACATGGGCTTGGACAAACAGGGCATTACTGAAGAAACTCTATTATCAAAACAACAGAACGCTGCAGCTGCACATCGAGAATACCGCCTGCTGGAAGGATTACGGAAGGGTTCACTTTCTCCACATGCTGTGTGGAGCATGATGAAGAAGTTCGAATCAACTGGAGAATTGAGCGTCTCTCCGGGAAGAGGCCGACGACCGGTTGCACCACAGGTGGTTGATAATATCGCTGTTTCTATGGCAGACAACGCTGCGCGCAATTCCCTATCGTCAGGCAGCGCGCGTACTGTCACGACAGTTGGACATCCCGTGCGTGATCTACTGTACGGAAGGTGCATCCAACCGTTCTCGAATGGTTTCGGTACAAGATCCATATCGTACAGCAGTTTGCACCACAGGATGCACAACGATATGTTGACTTCGCACTCCACTTTCTCGCAAGGATTAAAGTTGACGGGGTCACGCCCTGGACCATCCTATGGACCGACAAAGCTCATTTTTCTCTGATAGGGCACCACCGCATATCGCTTGTGAAGTTCACCTGCTTCTCCGAAACGCGATCGAATTATCAGCCGATCGTTTCCAAATACTTGGCTGGCACGATCAACTGATCTCACTCCTTGTGATTTCTGGTTGTGGGGCTACCTGTAGGACAGGGTTTACAAGGGGAACATTCACACATGTAGTGTTCTACTTTAATGATGAGCAATTCTGCTAAAGACTACAAAATTGTCCTGCAAAGGTTTCGTATTATTTTATAAATAATTTCCTCATAGGGAGTAAGCTAATCGTCCTTCAAGAAACTTTGAAACGGTGTGCCTCGTCGTACGTTTCTGAAGATTAAATCTAGAATTATTGCTGTCATACATGTGGGGTCCCATTTCTTTGCTCTCCTCTCTCTCTCTACTACGCCAGACCAGCTATGGCTAAAGAAAACACACAGATACTACCCTAGTGCCGGCCGCTGTGGCCGAGCGGTTCTAGGCGCTTCATTCCCGAACCGCGCTGCTGCTAAGGTCGCAGGTTCGAATCCTGCCTCGCGCATGGATGTGTGTGATGTCCTTAGGTTTAAGAAGTTCTAAGTCTAGGGGACTGATGACCTCAGATGTTAAGTCCCATAGTGCTCAGAGCCATTTTTGAATAATATTTAATATCCAAAACAAAATACCAATTCATTATGATTTTTCAAAATATTATAGTAATGGAATTTTTAATAAACTAAAATTATATTGAGGAACGTAATATAACTCGCGCAAAAGATAAGAAATCGTCTGCCAAAAAGCATGCCCTAGTGCCGACCGCTGCCAAAAGGCATGACACCCCATAAAAAACTAAAACTCCTCCCGAACAGATCATGAAGGCCCAACGGTACCGCCGTGTCATCCTCAGCTCATAGACGTCACTGGATGCAGATATGGAGGGGCATGTGGTCAGCACACCGCTCTCCCGGCCGTATGTCAGTTTCCGAGACCGTAATGACACACCATAAAATATAAAAGGCAACCTACATTGAAAAATTTTAAAAATTAAAATAAACTCACCTGAATCAGTCATTAGTAGAGAGCGTAGGACAAACCGAAAATGCGTTTACCTCATGGAGGCAACGACAGGCATAGCAGAGCAGAACAGAACCTCGCGTGCAACCCGAAAACAGCCGAACACTACAACGGTCCCCGAGGCCCGTCCGCGTTCACATAGAGTATACTTATGGAAGATAGGAGCTCATGCAAAATATTGGACTAGTAGTAATGACAGTCACCATGCGGCGCTGCCTCGGGTTTAGTGTGATAACGGCGTAAAATACAAATAGTAATGGGTAAATTAAGAAATAAATAAAACGTAATAGATCATATGGAAATATACACTATGCAGAACAGGCCGGACCGAAAACTATGCACAGAGACATAGAAAACCCTTATATTCAAATGCGGTGTTAGAGAATAATAAAATAGAATGTGTAGAGCAATTAAATATAGATTAGACTACGAATCGATGGCTAAAAGGCAACAATGAAGAAAAGACAAAATACAACTGCATACACGTGATAAGTGACCGAGGTCCTGGTAATAAAAAGCTACAAACTAATAAATTGTTTAAAAAAATGAGAAGCATGGAATCATAGAAAACCTGATTCTTGCTTGATAACTGATCATTGAGTAATGTATCCTTCATGGAGTGTGAATTTTTAACAGTTTCGATCTCTTGAAGCAGTTTGAGCCTCTTACCCTTTTGTGTGTGGTGAAAAACCCTTCAGTTTCCGATCGTAAGTGGCTGGTGGCCGCTGGATAATTATTCTTAACTTGTCCCTTCTTAGTGAGTTAACGCTCCTGAAACCTAATTTTAAAAGCCCTTCCCGTCTAGCCAATATAATCGGCTTGACATTCACCGCATATACGCCAGAGACAGCGTGTTTACCTTTCTGGTGAGCCTAATTGTCAATGCATTGATACTGGTTTTTATTGGAGATAGTAAACACCATTCTTGTATTTCACCACGAAAGAGATTAGCTGTGACATAGGACACATTACCTAAAAATAGAAGCTTAGTAAACCAGTAATTTTGAGGAGCAGAATCGAAGGAGATTTCTCGATCACGAGGCAATGTTTTTGACATGTATGATTTGTAAATTATGGAGGAGCTGTAGCCATTATAGAAAGCGACATTTTACAAGTTTTCCAGTTCCTTTCTTATAGGTTGAGTGGTATGTGGAATTTTAGTGACACGTTGTATCATTGAACTGAAGTAGTTCGTGTTATAGGGATGACACGACATATCGTGTATAGCTGAGTCGCTTATAGAAGACTTGAATTATCCGATCGGTTTTTGAAGCTTATTTTGTTTTTATAGAAGTCGAGAATAGGACCACGGCGGATTTATTGTAATATCGTCACTCCCTTATATATTCAGATAACCTGATGATGCCCTGTCCGTGGGCAACGTGTCGCTCTTAAGTTAATAAATAAAACTCTGTAAACTACGGCTGTTTTTAAATAGTATAAATTCAGCTTTAAAATAAAACCATTTCAGTGCAATAGGTGACTGTTGACATCAGTTTTGGCGATACACCGAGAAACGCCTTACAACGTTCACATAATGGAAAACAGTAACATGGGAAAAGGTTTGAACCGAGACATTACAGGAGGGGAAAAGTATAGCGTTTGGAGTTTAACAACAATTTCGTTAGAGACGGAGTACAAGTTTCGGTTGCAGAAGGAATTAGTTTTGGAGTGAGGCACATGGCAGCATGCTTACATACGGGAGTTATTTCAAGGAATAAAATCAGCCGCATCCTTCTTTAAGTAACTATCCTTGCGTTTATTTTGAGAAGTCAGTGAACGCTCATATTAACATAGCCAGACGATGGTATGAGCTCAAGTCCAGTGCTGTAACTACTGTATCGCCTATTCGAGCCGAAGCAGAAAAGTGGTATGTCATACGAGGCCTGTCCAAAAATATCCTACCTTTGGTCAAAAAAATATTTCAAATGCCTGACGGGGTTGGGACCCCAATCCCCTTCAAAGTAGGCCCCTTGTGCCCACCGATTCTTCCACTGCTGGAAACACCTCTGGAAGTCTTCTTTTGGAATGGTGTTCATCTCCGTCGTCGTGTTCCGCATTATCTCTTCGCTACTCTCAAAACGGGATCCTTTCAGTGGCATCTTCAATTTTGGAAACAACGAGAAGTTGCAAGGAGCTATGTCTGGAGAGTAGGGAGGTTGTCGAACGACTGTAATTCCATGTCTGGCCAAGAAATTTTGGATCAAGTGCATGAATGTGCGAGGGCGTTGTCGTGATGCAGTTGCCAGTTTTTCGCCGTCCAAATGTCTGGTCTTTTGCGCCGAACTGCGTCACTGAGTCGCCGGAGAGCACCTTGATAGTACTCCTTTGTCACTGTTTGTCCTTCCGGTGCGTATTCGTGATGCACAATTCCACGGACATCAAAGAAGACAGTTAGAATCACCTTGATTTCGCTTCGCACTTGCCGCAGTTTCTTCGGCCTTGGAGACTCGGGATGCTTCCATTACGAAGGGAAGGCTCTGAGCACTATGGGACTTAACTTCTTAGGTCATCAGTCCCCTAGAACTTAGAACTACTTAAACCTAACTAACCTAACGACATCACACTCATCCATGCCCGAGGCAGGATTCGAACCTGCGACCGTAGCGGTCGCGCTGTTCCAGACTGTAGCGCCTAGAACCGCTCGGCCACACCGGCCGGCATTTCCATAGCGAAGACTATCTTTCTGTTTCTGGGTCGTACCCGTACACCCATGACTCATCTCCAGTTATCACGATGTTCAGAAACCTAGGATCAGTGTTGGAGGTGTCTAGAAGGTCCTGTGCAACGTCTTTTTGTTCTGGAGACAACAACTTGGGCGCGAATTTCGCAGCCACTCGGTGCATGTTCAAATCATCAACCAAAATTGCATGTGCAGAAACTTTACTCACTCCATCCTCTTGGGAAATCTCCCGCACGGTCAAACGACGATACGCCATCACCAAATTTTGCACCCTCTCAACATCAGCTGCAGTCCGGGCAGTTTCCGACCTGTCAGAACATTGGTCACTCTCCGCTGATGTGCGGCCATTTTTCAGTCAGTTGAATCACTCCTTGATTTGCGTTACACCCATCGCATCTTCTCCAAACACCTGCTGAATCTTACGAATTGCTTCGCTTTGAGAATCACCAAGCTTTTGAGAAAATTTGATACAAAGTCTTTGCTCAACACGTTCAGCCATCTTGAGAGAATTGGTAATTCGACGAACACGTTGTGTAATACCTCACTCAGCGACCGACAGGCAGCGACTGACGCCCTGAAAGGCGGAGACAAAATTCAAGCATGCGCATAAAGGTCTCTTCCTTTACTGTGTACAGTGGCACAGCGCTATCGCCTCGAAAATCAAATGTCGGATACTTTTTAGACAGACCTCGTGTTCTTCTTCCTGGTGACGTGAGTTCCCTATAAAACCCGTCAGAATTGTTGGGCGCTATTCTCCTTGCAACTGAAAATTCCTCATAGCTCTGGATTTTATAAATTTTCTGCAGCACTGTCACTGCAGTTCTTGGGGTTTTTTCTCGAGTTACCAGCCGATGTAGAAAACTAGTTACAGTATTTAGAAAGTAATCACAGTGATCTGAAGGTTACCTATCTCAAAGCAACTTACTATGTATAAATCTCATACGTACTATATGTTCTCATTGTCTAAAACTTAACTCCGTCCGAACAGGCATTGGAAGGCCCTACGGTACCGACCGGCCGCCGTGTCATCCACAGCCCACAGGTGTCACTGGATGCGGATATGGAGCGACATGCGGTCAGCACACCGCTCTCCCGCCCGTATGTCGGTTTACAAGATCGGAGCCGCTACTTCTCGATCAAGTAGCTCCCAGTTTGCCTCACAAGGGCTGAGTGCACCCCGCTTGCCAACAGCGCTCGGCAGACCGAATGGTCACCCATCCAAGTGCTAGCTCAAACCGACAGCGCTTAACTTCGGTGTTCTCATTGTCAATTAATTATAAAGTAGGTAGCATTAGCCGGCCTGTGTGGCTGAGCGGTTCTAGGCGCTACAGTCTGGGACCGCGCGACCGCTACGGTCGCAGGTTCGAATCCTACCTCGGGCATGGATGTGTGTGATGTCCTTAGGTTAGTTAGGTTTAAGTAGTTCTAAGTTCTAAGGGACTGATGACCTAAGAAGTTAAGTCCCATAGTGCTCAGAGCCATTTGAACCATTTAGGTAGCATTAGTGTGATTAACAGAGGATTGTGTTTCAATAGGTTTTCATGAAAGTAAAACAACCTTTCCTCCTCCATTTCGTTGGTTAGCCGGTCTACACAACGAATCTGCAGTATTCTTCCATAATTTAGTTTAATGGTGTTGGCTTACGTAGCAACGAATGGTGCAACTAATCAGTGTGTCCTTGTGGCTTCGACTTCTTGCCATGTACAACTTCATCAACATTCGCTGCTACACTGTCATCACAAGCAATCAGCGATTGGCGAAATCCTTCAAATTTGAAAGGACTAGTCAATGAACAAGTATCTTGTGCACAAACGAAACAGTGTTTGAAATATGCTGGTGGGCATTTTCAAATGGCAATGCCGATATAGAAACGTAGTGAAGAAAGCGTAATGCTCTGGGTATCTATGAGTTCCATGGCCTAGCTATTGAAATTAACCGAAATCGATGCGCCTCGGATTTCACCTCTGTAGTATTCCAAACATGCGTCGGCACCAATGGGTTCCAGCCTGAGTCGTGGCAAGAAAGTGAACAACTTCTTGACAATCAACAGAACTGCGTCTCTATTGTCAATCCCACTACAGCTGTAGGTATCCGTTTTGGCATTGGTAATATCCTCAGAATATGCAAGCCGTCCCGAACGCACTAGACACAGAGGAATTTTGAGGACAGCCAAAGAACATTTGCTGGACTAATGCAGTGTACACCCAACACTAGGTGTGAAGCACTACTACTCGTCATGGCTACGAAGATATCATTGTTTGCAACTGTTCTTGTTTTTTTCAACCCATATTTCCTCAAATACGTCGTTACAAGCCATACTGATAGCAGTTTCATTACACGATAAATTATACTCACGAAAGCTCATAATCGGCCAATATTCGAGCTCCAGTACGTATTCAAAGGTCGTTTGTTTTAAACCGTCGCGATATAATGATCTCCTAGCAAACGTTTCACACGCAACATATCGCCGGCCGAAGTGGCCGTGCGGTTAAAGTCGGTGCAGTCTGGAACCGCAAGACCGCTACGGTCGCAGGTTCGAATCCTGCCTCGGGCATGGATGTTTGTGATGTCCTTAGGTTAGTTAGGTTTAAGTAGTTCTAAGTTCTAGGGGACTAATGACATCAGCAGTTGAGTCCCATAGTGCTCAGAGCCATTTGAACCATTTGAACACGCAACATATCCATGTTGCTGATTAACCCACGCACCCGCTATCGCTTTGTAACCACACTACTTTTGACGTCATATTTGTAATTTTTGAACCCGCATGCTTCCCTTGGCGTTTAAAAAATTAATAATTTATTACATTTGATAAATGTGTTACGTTCCTTGATTTATTAAACTGGTCGTTATCCTGCTGGGCACTTGATGTACGGAATTCCGCCACTGTGTGTCCACTGCAAAAGCCGACATAAAATTACGTTCTTTTCGAGGGAAACAGAACGCGTTCCCGAATACTCGGATTAACAGAGCTTCGTGGTAATGTTCTCTGAAATCCTAACACTTTCTGGGAATGAATATGGACATGCAGGACGTGTTGTTATTTCAGGCAGACCAAATTGCTTGCTCGGGCAAACCTACATTACGAACGAGATGAAATTTGAGGGCCGCACAAACGCAAATTACACATGACAAGAGCCAGTCGATTGATCACCTGTGCTCATAAACGAAACATTTCAGTCCCAAAATTGCTATACTTGTCCATTGCATATGAGATCAAGCTGTGCGAAATCATCACACTCACTATGCTCTGTACTCTGAAAATACATTTTGATGGTATTTGCTCCACAAGACACGAGAGATCAAACTAGGAAAAAGAGATTACAAAAAGTTACACCATGTTCGACTGCTGCAAACACCGACCCTTTGCGAATTTTGATAGGCTAATCAGTAACCAAACAAGTGGAGCCGTTCGCTGAGTTTGCTTCTTACTCGCGGCTGTCGCGTTAATTCGTGCTCGTAAAGTCAGCACCGGAAAGCAGGGAGGAAACATAATTAGCGAACTTAATTAGTGAAGTCTGGCACGGAACTTGAAACGTAGAGGCACAGCTGCATATTGAATAAATTCCGCTTCAGTTGGAACTTAAGTGGTGCTCCAGTAACTTGAGCCTAAAGAAACTCTATTAACTGCTCCAAGACCACTGGAGTCGAGCGATCAAATCAAATAGAGAAGCAAAGGTCGGGCGATGCAACCAACTGCAGAATGTCTGAGCTGCACGAACGCCAAGGGGCCCGTCGGTTCTTCACAGCGTGAAATATCGCAGATCGTAATTGCCTTAGATCGTCGCTCGCAACACCGTGTTCTGCAATTCTCTGAAGTTGCACCACCTTTGCAAAAGCTACTATAAAGGGCGTTTTTTCTATTTTCCCATAACCATGTGAGGTAATCAATGTTACTCACATGAGCTGACACCCCTACTATCACTTCTTTTGAAGAGATCGTTGGAGCCTCTAAAGAAGAGGCAGCTAAAACACAAAAGCACAGAAATATAAAACCATGGTCACCAGTGGAAACAATGTTATTATTTAGGTTACCTTGTCTTTATTGCAAGTTACTGGTCTTACGAACTAACTGGTTTATATCTTGCAAAAAAGTTAATGTCTGTTATTTCAAGTTCAGAGATACCACATACACGCAGAAACAGGGTCTCGCAATGGGTTCACCATTATCCTGCTCCCTTATTAACATATTCGTTACTATGGTTGAACGTAATATGATCCAAAACCTTAAATTATTTTACAAAAAATGTAGTGATTCGGGAAAGGTACACTGATGACATTATTATATTATGCAGAGGCTCTTTTCAGGAATGTGACAATTTTATGGAGTAATTAACCAAAATACAATATTCAGTTCACTATGGAACGGAGTGAAAATGGAATCTTTTTCGTTTTTAGACTTATGATGAAGTCTGAAGCTAAGTCGCAAAAATTATTCCATTCCACTGTGTCAGGGTGCTACAGTAACAAATTTCGAATTATTTCAGAATAAAAACAGACTTGGATGGGAAATTATTTAATATCAATGACGAGTTTCATCCTTTTGAGGCATCATCACACTGCGTAAAAGAATCTGGATATGTAACCCGCCCATCATAAAGCCATATAAAATGGAACATGGACATAACACTAGCGGTATACGTAATCCGTCCGCCATACGAACATGTAAAGTGCAAGGTAGACCTCGAGCACAGCAGCTGATTTCACCATAGCAAAATAAAGAAGGGCCACGCTTGCGAAATAAACGCGGTATGAGCCAGCCGCACACAGCACACTGTCCGTTTGGCGTGCACACAAATATTACTGTGAGAAATAGTAACATTTGTGCGCACGCCAAACAGAAATTGTGTGTGGTTTCATATCAATGTCTCACGTGTAATGGCAACTAAAAGATGAAAAACTGCCTATCAGTCACAATAAAATTAAGCACTTGTCTAAAACGATGAACTACATACCAGACGAATATCAAGACTCTTATAGATCATTGTTCCATGGTCAAACAAACAATTCTTTCGTTTGATCAATATATATTATAAAAGTAAGTATACACTGTGCATGCCACTAGAACTCAGAAACAAGTCTCGGTACGATCAAGAGAATTACATGGTGCAAAAGCCGTCTATTTTCCAGCCATGAAGAAGAATCCCGTCTTTACTTGCAGGGCGTGCTTTTGAAGATACAAGAGCTGTGAAGTTTTTCCCTCAATAAATTACTTAAATATTCCAGAACATTCGAGAGCATTCCAGAACATTATAGAGTATTCGAGAGCACTGCACAACATTCCAGAATGCTTCGGAATGTTCCACAATGACCCGCGATGTTCTGGAATGTTCGGGAATAATCTGCAACATTCGGGAATATTCCAGAATGTTCGAAAACATCCCGGAACATCCAAGATCATTGTGTAACATTCCGGGATACTCTAGAATGTTGTGGAATGTTCTGGAACATTGTGGACCATTCGAAGGCTTTTTTGGTATGACTGGAATTCGCCATTGGTGGGGCTACCCATTGGTAGGAGTATATAAAGCAAGACCCGTCGTGGGCGCGAACGTCAGTTTCCTGTCAGTACGAAGAGAGGAACCGGAACAGTAGTGCAGTGAGTGAATAAAAACAAACAGTGAAGTGTGAGTAGTCAAAGTGATACAGTGACTGAATATAAATCGAAAATAAAGTGTGAAAAGTGTGTAAAGTGCGCTTATTATATTTGTTAACAAAAACTTAATTTGGTTAATATTTTAGACAATGCTCAAACGTTAAAGAGGAGGTGGTCTTACCAGTTCCGGAACAAAACGGCGAAAACAAAAAGGACAGTGAATAAACGAAACAGATGAGGAGCGCGAAGCACGTTTAAGTTCTCAAAAACGACAATGAGCACAGTGAGAGACAAAGAAACAGAAGAACAAATAATAAAAACGGACTGAAGAATGAAGAACTGTGACACAATCTTATAATAAAAGACTGTGAATCATGCCAGCCATGAAGATATCACCCTATGAGTAGCGCGGACAAGAACTGTGACACAATCTTATAATAAAAGACTGTGAATCATGCCAGCCATGAAAATATCACCCTATGAGTAGCGCGGACAAGTAAATAGCTCAAAAAAATGGCTCTGAGCACTATGGGACTTAACTTCTGAGGTCATCAGTCCCCTAGAACTTAGAACTACTTAAAGGACATTACACACAGCCATGCCCGAGGCAGGATTCGAACCTGCGACCATAGCGGTCGCGCGGTTCACCTAAAAAGTGAAGCCCTCCACTTCGACTCGACGAAAGAACACAACAAACGCAAAGATGTCCTAATCGGAAAATCTGATAACATCTGCCAATTCTCAAACGCAAAAAAATTCAGTAGACAAACGCCAGGATTCCGTTGCATGAATGGAAAAATTATTACTAACTTCTTGAGCGAACCCGGGTACCACAGACAGTTATATTTTATATCTCACTGGAGTTCGTTAAATAACATCATATATACCTTTGGCCTCTCGTTTGTTCTACAAGACGTGAAAATAAAGCATTATTAATAGACATTTAATATTATTCACTGCTTTTTTTCTCCAACGAAAGATCATCGGTTCTGCTATCACAACAGACACTACAGCTTCCACTACTAAAAAATACCATAGGTTTCCTTTCTTCGGAGATATTTCTGATAGGATGTCTGATTCCGAAAAAAACACAACCCTGGCTTATGATATTCTCAGAACATTGGCCAAAAATTTTGATGCAAGGGATGAATGCTTTGTGGTAGGTTTACGTTATCAGGTTACTACTGCATCTCTTGTCAACAATGTGACGGCAAATATATACGTCAAACAGGCATAAGTCGGTTTAAAGCGCATACTATTTGCGTGAAATCAGGATCAGCACTAAGTGCGTATTTAAGCGACGGAGGACATCAGTTCACGGACATACACTAGTATATGCAAACCATATACTTGTTGAATAACTGTGAAAACCTTCATATTTTACAGCAAACAACAATTTTCCGATCTTTAAAAAAAAATCCTGAAAGCACCTTAGACACCAAGACACAACTCAGACATAGATGTATTTGGGAAATTTTGACTTTCTAACCAGGCGGACCAGAGTTCTTATTTTTCGACAACGAGTTTTGCTGCATTAAAAACTTTTACTGTTTATAAACTCTCCACTGATTTTCAAATTGCGTGGAACAATCTCCATTACAAATATTAGTAGCCGCATCGCACGGGATTTACCGTATTAGTTTTCTATCCATATATTTTGTACGTTTTGTATCATTTGTGATTTAAATTATAATTTATATTTATGTACGGCATTTTCCCGTCTTTCACTTTGTCATTCAGTGTACTACCCCACTTTCTCTAGCGCAATCTCGCTCGGTTTCCAGATACCACGGTCAATACAGTTTTCCTCATAGATGCTTGCATAAGGCTTTGGCAAGTTCAGTGTTCCTTATGGCCGTGCCCGCATCGTCTCCAACTGATAATCTGGTACGTTTTTTAACTTTTTGAATCTGGGATTCACATTCGTGTAGAACTTTATAAAAGACATCATATTTACGCCAGTGATTGTAACACTTCCTTTATTTCACGATTGCAATTTCGGAATTAGGCCATTACCAAGTGCAGGTTTTTCTGGCTTTAACCCATGTCAACTTAAAATGAGCTGACACTTTCTATGTCGTTGTCATTACTATTAAATACATTCGTGATGCTGTTACATATTGCGAGCACATATCCATATGTCATAAAACAACAAAGTCTGTACACACTCATGTACGTTAGCCGATTACTAGTGACGACATGTAAATGTGTCACCTCATTTTACGTTCACATGACTTAAAGCCACAAAAATCAGCACTTGATAACGGCCTATGGCCGAAACTGCAATCGTGAAATAAAGGAAGTGTTATAGTCACTGGTGTAAATGTTGTCTTTTATAAATTGTACATTTTATTGGTATTTAAAGATATTTTTTTACGCTTTGCAGAGCTTATTTTATTCTCCACGCTGCAAATACTCGTCTTATTTTGTTTTATGGTCACACCGTTTTTTTATAAAATTGACAAACGCTTCCAGACTGTTTTATCAGTGACGTGAAGGACGGTGAAAGACTTCAGGACGGCGTAAAATATTGTTGTAAAGACAATTTATGTAAGTATCTAATGTACACGCCTATTATATTCCATATAACAATATTTACTAAATCAGAGCTAAAAAAATTGTAAAATACTTCCTTTTTAATCCCTGTTTAGATTACCTGAGGATGCGTCTAAATTGGCGTGAAACCAGTCGTGATTTTTTTCTGTCTTACAAAAATGTGGACATTTGGGTGCGGTTGCCCGCAATTCAAAATAATACGATGTCTTTGCATCTCTACCATACACTGTATCCACAGTGTTTCGCCTTTCAAAAAGCAATCCTTCGTGCGTCCGCCCCCCCTCCACCCCCTCCCCCGACAAATGCTCTCGATCTCTCCATAATTGTTCGTTTCACTGCCAATTAATCATGGCTGCTTTTTACTTATTTCGCCCTTTGGTAATGTGAGACGCAGATGTCTTTCTTCGTCTACTCTTGATTTAAGATCTGTTAAAAACTTTTTTTTTCCTTTTTTCAAAAAAAATCTTCAGTCGGAGTAGCCATGGTCGTTTGTATCTATATCTTACCCAAGAAGAACAAAGTGTGAGGCGTTTCTAAGCGTATTTCATGTGACACTGATATGTAAAGTTTAGTGATGAACTGAAAAGGTTTTAGTGCTAAACTAATTTGTAATTGCAATTTATGTAGCCGACAGGCGTCGATAATACAAGAATCCTCTACAGGCGGGACTGCTTTTGAAAGCTACCTCGGTTAGTACGCTCTTATAAGGTTATATTGTATTGTATGGAACTGGGGTCCTAGAAAGTACGGAGAGGCTTCGCCCCCGTCGTAGCCCTCAGTGGATCACAACCCCACAACAGGCTACAGCAGTCCACTCAACCCACCGTCGCCCCACATCGAACCCAGGGTTATTGTGCGGTTCGACCCCCAGTGTACCCTGGACCGCCCCCCCCCCCCCCCCCCCCCCCGGAACATCTCACACCAGACGAGTGTAACCCCAAAGTTTGCGTGGTAAAGTAATGATGGTGTACGCGTACGTGGAGAAAGTGTTTGTGCAGCAATCGCAGACATAGTGTAACTGAGGCGGAATAAGGGGAACTTGCCCGCACTGGCCGAGGTAGATGGAAAACCGCCTTAAACAGCACCCACAGACTGGCCTAGCGGGTTTGTGCCGGGGACAGGCACGCTTTCCCGCCCGGAAAGCAGTGCGTTAGACCGATCGGCTAACCGGGCGGACATTTCCACGTAACTAGCAACTCGCCCCTGTTTCGCGTCCTCATGGAGTTGTGGCAGATGTTTACTGCTTTTCGCGCCAGAGACCGCATCCTTTTTAGCTCGTAGCTGCCTTCATTGCCATAAGATGTCACACCAAATGCCAGTTGAATACCGAAAAGGTAACAATACATATATGAAACACTCACCATTACTGCAAACAATAACGTAGATACACAAAGCTTCCTCGTGAATCAGTCTTTAGCCTGAAAACAGAAACAGAAAAACGCGGAGGGGGCTTTAATTTATAATACGAGTATGTACAGATATTTCGCCAGTACTTAAATCAAACTACACATGATTCATTGTCTGCTTAGGTTTAGTAGTGTAGCATTCCGGTGCTGTCAAATTCCCTACTTATGCAGCAAATCCAGATATCTACCGTTTCCAATTTTTGCTCTATTGCGCTGAGATCGCACTCTGGACGTTAAGACAAAATCGGAAGAATTCAGTGAAAAGTGAAACGGTGCGGGAGATATGGGAGAGTGAGGGACCAACAGATCTTCCAACTGTATTCTTAAATTTCTTCTCAGTACCTGTTCTCCTTTAATAACAGATTGATATGTTGCCCTAAGTCAATTATCATGGAGATCTTGGACGTCTAGGTGTACTGGGATGTCATTTCACAAGCGTATTTGCTCAGGGTTGCTGAGGAGGGATTGCATGTCTCAAAATAGGTAGAAATTACGTGGGGGTTGCTTTTATACACTCCTGGAAATGGAAAAAAGAACACATTGACACCGGTGTGTCAGACCCACCATACTTGCTCCGGACACTGCGAGAGGGCTGTACAAGCAATGATCACACGCACGGCACAGCGGACACACCAGGAACCGCGGTGTTGGCCGTCGAATGGCGCTAGCTGCGCAGCATTTGTGCACCGCCGCCGTCAGTGTCAGCCAGTTTGCCGTGGCATACGGAGCTCCATCGCAGTCTTTAACACTGGTAGCATGCCGCGACAGCGTGGACGTGAACCGTATGTGCAGTTGACGGACTTTGAGCGAGGGCGTATAGTGGGCATGCGGGAGCCGGGTGGACGTACCGCCGAATTGCTCAACACGTGGGGCGTGAGGTCTCCACAGTACATCGATGTTGTCGCCAGTGGTCGGCGGAAGGTGCACGTGCCCGTCGACCTGGGACCGGACCGCAGCGACGCACGGATGCACGCCAAGACCGTAGGATCCTACGCAGTGCCATAGGGGACCGCACCGCCACTTCCCAGCAAATTAGGGACACTGTTGCTCCTGGGGTATCGGCGAGGACCAGTCGCAACCGTCTCCATGAAGCTGGGCTACAGTCCCGCACACCGTTAGGCCGTCTTCCGCTCACGCCCCAACATCGTGCAGTGGTGTCGCGACAGGCGTGAATGGAGGGACGAATGGAGACGTGTCGTCTTCAGCGATGAGAGTCGCTTCTGCCTTGGTGCCAATGATGGTCGTATGCGTGTTTGGCGCCGTGCAGGTGAGCGCCACAATCAGGACTGCATACGACCGAGGCACACAGGGCCAACACCCGGCATCATGGTGTGGGGAGCGATCTCCTACACTGGCCGTACACCACTGGTGATCGTCGAGGGGACACTGAATAGTGCACGGTACATCCAAACCGACATCGAACCCATCGTTCTACCATTCCTAGACCGGCAAGGGAACTTGCTGTTCCAACAGGACGATGCACGTCCGCACGTATCCCGTGCCACCCAACGTGCTCTAGAAGGTGTAAGTCAACTACCCTGGCCAGCAAGATCTCCGGATCTGTCCCCCATTGAGCATGTTTGGGACTGGATGAAGCGTCGTCTCACGCGGTCTGCACGTCCAGCACGAACGCTGGTCCAACTGAGGCGCCAGGTGGAAATGGCATGGCAAGCCGTTCCACAGGACTACATCCAGCATCTCTACGATCGTCTCCATGGGAGAATAGCAGCCTGCATTGCTGCGAAAGGTGGATATACACTGTACTAGTGCCGACATTGTGCATGCTCTGTTGCCTGTGTCTATGTGCCTGTGGTTCTGTCAGTGTGATCATGTGATGTATCTGACCCCAGGAATGTGTCAATAAAGTTTCCCCTTCCTGGGATAATGAATTCACGGTGTTCTTATTTCAATTTCCAGGAGTGTAGTTGGAGAAACAGGGTAATTCACATTGCCTACCCATACCGTACTGTTTAGCCACACAGTAGAGCAGTACTCTACAGTTCAATGTACAACAGAGTAAAGCGCATAGAAGGAAGAGATCCACAGGAGATGTCACCAACTTGCGCACAATGTTATTTCAATTTCTGGAGTTGCAAGCTGTTTTAGAGAAGTACTCCTTGAAATGTGTTGCATCAAACATCATATCAAGATAGTCTGTGTCGTGGTAAATGCATCTGATTTCGGAACGTAAGTCGAACTTTCCTTTTACAGTGTTAAGATGGGACGGTACATCTCTGTTTTAGGTGCGTTGAGACAATAGATTGCTGATTGTTAGTCACTGTGCATACCTCCGTGACTTCCTTTCGCTATACACTAGACAATGACATATCTAAACGTATTTCAGTGTTCGCTACAGTTGTTACAATACAGCTTATTCTCTTGAGGATAAGACGAAGTTTCAAGTATGGCGGAAAACCGGAAGATACCGGTCCCTGACCAGGAAACTTCTGAGATGGATGTTATACGTGAAAATGAGAGCACTGTTAATCAATAATTGGTCTGCTGACGAAGATTAAAATCCACGTAGACACACTCTTGTAAGAATTTTATAAACCTGCTCAAATTGCACAAAGTCCTGTTATGTCAACAGCTGTTCACAATGACGTCATTAGCTTCTGAACACGTCATCACCCTTATCAACAAACCACGGATGATACGTTTAGTTGCTCCTCCCATTTTACTTGTGACGCAGTATTCTGAGCGATACCCACGTGAATTTATTTTGTGTTGCCACTTGCCCTGTTTTCCTTGACTGTTGGAACATTAGCGGACATGCCTGCAGCGAGCGTACTTGGCACTATGAAGTCTGTCGGGTTCCATAATGTTTGCATCTGCTTATCCGAAAACGTAAAATAAGTCTGCTATTACCGCAACCAGAAACAACGCTATTGGACTTGGACTGATCGACTGTACACATCCGATTCTTAACACAGTTTGAAGTCGTAAAACTTTTGCGTCGACACCACGTCAGTGAAAACAGCACTCCATCTGCACTGTAGTAGTAGTAGTAGTAGTAGTAGTAGTAGTAGTATTTGCTGTCCCCATTCCCCGTGATGGACTTCTAAATTTCGGGCAGGCCTGCCTAGCATAAGCATTAGCAGCAACTACATAATAAATGAGTTTACTATACAATACAAACAATGGTTCATAGTTTTCCATATTCCACAACCAGTGTTCACCTCAGTAGGTGTATATTATACGTATACAAAGATGGGCAGGATGAATGACCAAAACCTTTACGAGGAGATACCTGAGGACAAACGTCAAAGATTCCACGAAAGCATGCTAACAAAGTTCCAGTGAGGAAGGCAGGAATGTACTGAGTGCCCTTCGTACCATCCTTGTAGGAACCCAAAAGGCGAGATTAATCATAGCACGCCCAGGGCGTTTAAGTTGTCATTGTTTCTGCTTGCCATACACTAATGGGATGAAAAGAAACCATAACACAGAATAAGGGTAAGTACCCTGTCACAAGCACTTTACAATGGTGTCCATAATTTCCTTTCCCCTGGACTCTTGTCCAGAGACTGCGATGCCACAGCAAAGTCGGCAGCGCGAATCAGTACCTTCGACATTATCGTGGACTTGCTGCAATATACAACTACGTGCCGCGCGGGATTAGCCGAGCGGTCTCAGGCGCTGCAGTCATGGACTGTGCGGCTGATCCCGGCGGAAATTCGAGTTCTCCCTCGGGCATGGGTGTGTGTGTTTCTCCTTAGGATAATTTAGGTTAAGTAGTGTGCAAGCTTAGGGACTGATGACCTTAGCAGTTAAGTCCCATAAGATTTCACACACATCCAACTACGTATGGGAGGCGCTCCAGAACACCACTTCTCCCTCTTAGCCACAACAATGCCCTCGCACTGAGGCCTATACAGTGTTGCCCACGCAAGAGCTCAATCCCAGTCCGAGATCTCAGCTACAGCAGTTGACACCATTGTCTAGCACCAACGAGTAGCTAATGTTTATCCAAAACTTATAGTGTTGTTAATGCTGGACATTGTACCTCACGATAAATGTTTCTTAATAAGTGCATCAGGTGATGCTTTGCTAGTCTATAACAGATCCAAATTATCCAGTACTACTGTGGCAAGAAAGCGTGTCAAAGTACAGTAAATCTGTCATTCATTAATCCAGTAAAGTGAACTAATATTTCATGAGTTCTAGTTTCATGAGCCTTCTCCAAGAGCAACCGAAGAACGCACAGTTGTGGTCAGATGAAAGTAGTTTCGCCTGGTTACAACACCAGCAGTTCAATCAAGCTGCAAGAACCTAAGTCCTGAGCAATACTTTATAGAACCTCAGCAAGTGGCTGATGTTCTGGTCATTTACTATGACAGAAAAACAGAGACAGATACACGGAGATGACAAAAGTCATGAGATAGCGATACGCGCATATACAGATGGCGGTAGTATCGCGTACGCAAGGTATAAAAGAGCAATGAATTGGCGGAGCTATCATTTGTGCTGAGGCGCTTCATGCGAAAAGGTTAATAATATTATTATGGCCTCACGACGGCAATTAACAGACTATGAACGCGGAATTGGAATGGCAGTTGGGGATAGACGCATGGAACATCGAATTTCGGTAATCTTTTGGAAATTCAGTATTCCGAGATCCCCAATGTCAAGCGTGTGCTGAGAATAGAACATTTCAGACATTACCTCTCACCATGGACAAAGCAGTGACCGATGGCCTTCACTTAACGACCGAGTGCAGCGGCGATTGCACAGAGTTGTCAGTGCTAGCAAAAAAGCAACACGGCGTGAAATAAACGCAGAAATCATTGTGGAACGTACGACGAAAGACTCTGTTAGGACAGTGCTATGAAATAAAGCGTTTTGAGCTGTGGCAGAAGACGACCGACAGTAGTGCCTTTGCTAAAAGCACGACATTGCCTAGATCTCCTCTCCTCAGCTCATGACCGTTTTGGTTGGACCCTTCGCCACTGGAAAACCGTGGCCTGATCAGATAAGCCCAGGATTCGAGTATGGTGCAAACCCCACAAAGCCATGAAGTGCAGTTGTCAGCAAGACACTGTGCAAGATGTTGCTGGCTCCATAATGATGAAGGATGTTAAGGTTTTTAACATGGCTGTCAATCAGCGACTGTTGTATAATACAAAATTTTGAAAAACACAGCTCTCAGTCGCGAACACAATTAATATGTGACCTACTACTTTTTACGGCTCACATACGTACATCAAAACTTTTTTGGTTTTTATAACGTATCTATTACAGCAAGCAGTAATGTCATTTAATGGATTATTTCGTAAATGTCTTCTTTATGCATTTATTCTGGAATTTCTGCACAGCAACCAGTCATTCATTAGTTGTATTTTATATTGTGCAGTATACCGATATTGTAATTACTTCATGTACACCGTTCACTTGTTTCTTTATTTCCCTCTCTGCAGTTACGAGAGATATCTACAAAATAGCTTGTCATACCAATTAGCCACCAGATGGCGGTATTGTCTTGAAGTTGCCGTGGCGCTCAAGTCACATGACGTTTCAGTTTTGTACTGACTGTAGCAGAGGACACATGGCAGCCCCTAGTGGCTTCCACCTCTGTTGCATTTTAATTTATTTCTGACTATCTGACGCTGTCAGGTATGACCGCAGCTTTCGTATTTTTTGGTACGTTATGCTGTAACATTTAGTTTTAATTTTGTCCGAAGAAGGTGTCCCTTGTGACACCGAAACCTAAAAATGGCTCTGAGCACTATGGGACTTAACATGCGAGGTCGTCAGTCCCTTGAACTTAGAACTACTTAAACCTGAATAACGTAAGGACATCACAAACATCCACGCCCGAGGCAGGATTCGAACCTGCGACCGTAGCGGTCGCGCGGTTCCAGACTGAAGCGCCTAGAACCGCTCGACCACCCCGGCCGACACCGAAACCTAGGTCACAAATTAATTGTGTTCGCATCTGAGGGGTGTGTTTTTCAAAAGTTTTGATGTGGGATGTATTTACATGGAATGGCCTGGGTCCTCTGGTCAAACTGAATCGATAATTGACTGGAAACGGTTATGTTGGGGTACTTGGAAGCCATCTGCAGTATTCTTTGACTTCCTATTCCCAAACCACTATGGAGTTATATTGGTGACAATGTGCGACAATTGTCCACGATTCGTCTGAAGAACGCTGACAATTCGAGCGAATGACTTAAACACCCATATTGCTTTAGTTGAAAATTGTTCAAATGGCTCTGAGCACTATGGGACTTAACATGCGGGGTCATCAGTCCTCTAGAACTTAGAACTACTTAAACCTGACTAACGTAAGGACATCACAAACATCCATGCCCGAGGCAGGATTCGAACCTGCGACCGTAGCGGTCGCGCGGTTCCAGACTGAAGTGCCTAGAACCGCTCGGCCACACCGGCCGGCCTTTAGATGAAACCAGTCGATCACCTTTCGGGCATAATCGAGAGATCAGTTTGTGCACAAAATCATGCACTGGCAACACTTCCTCAATTATAGACGGATATGGAAGCAGCGTGGTTTCGTGCAGAGGACTTGCAACGACTTGATGAGTCCAAGCCACGTCCAATTGCTGCACTATACCTAGCAAACGGAGGTCCGACAAAAAATTAGGAGGTATCCCACGACTATTTTGACCTCAGTTTTGTCACATACTTGACGCTCACGGGGTACGCTACTGCTTGGACGGCTTACCTGCTGCCGGCGAGGTGGAAGACGCGGAGCGCGGGCGGCGGCAGCGCCTTGGCAGCCTCGTTGACGTAGCCGCCCAGGCCGAGCCCCAGGCCGGGCACGCCGCACCCCTTGCGGCGGTGCGCGTGGGCGGCGGTGGGCGACGCGCAGCCGCTGCCCTCGCTGCTGCTCCCAGCGGGAGACGTGGCACCGGTCGGGACGCCCACGGCTGCTGCCGTGCCGTCCTGCTGGCGACAAACAAGACGTCATGCGATATAAAGAGCTGTTGAGTGGGTGCAGCGCGTAGGCGGTGCTAAACACCACTGTAGTGGGCAGGTATCATCGAGTAAATCATGAGAAATTACACAGGCTGTAGTCAAATGAAAACGAGATACAGTACTGGCCATGAAAATTGCCTCACCAAGAAGAAATGCAGATGACAAACGGGTATTCATTGGACAAATATATTATACTAGAACTGACATGTGATTACATTTTCACGCAATTTGGGTGCATAGATCCTGAGAAATCAGTACCCAGAACAACCACCTCTGGCCGTAATAACGGCCTTGGTACGCCTGGGCATTGAGTCAAACAGAGCTTGGATGGCGTGTACAGGTACAGCTTCAACACGATACCACAGTTCATCAAGAGTAGTGACTGGCGTATTGTGACGAACCAGTTGTCGGCCACCATTGACCAGGCGTTTTCAATTGGCGAGAGATCTGGAGAATGTGCTGGCCAGGGCAGCAGTCGAATATTTTCTGTATCCAGAATGGTCCGTACAGGACCTGCAACATGCGGTCGTGCATTATCCTGCTGAAATGTAGGGTTTCGCAGGGATCGAATGAAGGGTAGAGCCACGGGTCGTAACACATCTGAAATGTAACGTCCACTGTTCAAAGTGCCGGATTGAATGAAAGGTAGAGGCACGGGTCGTAACACATCTGAAATGTAACGTCCACTGTTCGAAGTGCCGTCAATGCGAACAAGAGGTGACTGAGACGTGTAACCAATGGCACCCCATACCGTCACGCCGGGTGATACGCCAGTATGGTGATGACGAATACACGCTTTCAATGTGCGTTCACCGCGATGTCGCCAAACACGGATGCGACCATCATGATACTGTAAGCAGAACCTCGATTCATCCGAAAAAATGACGTTTTGCTATTCGTGCACCCAGGTTCCTCGTTGAGTACACCATAGCAGGCACTCCTGTCTGTGATGCAGCGTCAAGGGTAACCGCAGCCATGGTCTCCGAGCTGATAGTCCATGCTGCTGCAAACGTCGTCGAACTGTTCGTGCAGACGGTTGTTGTCTTGCAAACGTCCCCATCTGTTGACTCAGGGATCGAGACGTGGCTGCACGATCCGTTACAGCCATGCGGATAAGATGCCTGTCATCTCGACTGCTAGTGATACGAGGCCGTTGGGATCCAGCACGGCGTTCCGTATTACCCTCCTGAACCCACCGATTCCATATTCTGCTAACAGTCATTGGATCTCGACCAACGCGAGCAGCAGTGTCGCGATACGATAAACCGCAATCACGATAGGCTGCAATCTGACCTTTATCAAAGTCGGAAACGTGATGGTACGCATTTCTCCTCCTTATACGAGGCATCAGAACAACGTTTCACTAGGCAACGCCGGTCAACTGCTGCTTGTGTATGAGAAATCGGTTGGAAACTTTCCTCACGTCAGCACGTTGTTGGTGTCGCCACCGGCGCCAGCCCTGTGTGAATCCTCTGAAAAGATAATCATTTGCATATCACAGCATCTGTCGGTTAACGTTCGCGTCTGTAGTACGTCATCTTCGTGGTGTAGCAATTTTAATGGCCAGTAGTGTAGATGGAAAGAAGTAAGGAAACATTATTATTTCAAAAGAAATCGTCATAACTACTAACATATTTATTTCTTGGTGAGACAAAACGATCAGCACCAGCATGAAAAAGTATTTGTGGTTGCCTACGTATCTATGATTATTTCAGGCTTTCACCTCTTCGTCCGAAGCAAGACGATTGCCACGAATGTCTATTTCAGGGCTCCGACAACGTGGAAATCACACGGGGAGAAATCGGGATTGCTATGGGATATGTAATATCTTCCCGGCGAAACTTCTGCACTGTAGTCGACAGGACAGACATGGCAGCTCCGGGAAAGTCATGATGACCTTGTTTGACTGCACGGACCCGCTGCTCATTGACCTATTGCAACACGGCGCCACAGTTAACGCACAGCCGTATGAGCACACTTTGCAAAAACTGGAGCGCATAATCAAATCCAAAATGTCAACACGGCTTCATTCTGTTGCAGGACAATGTCCGCTCATGTTTTGACAACGTCGTTTAGACCCCGCTGCAGAAATTTCGCTGGGAGATCTTACACATCCTCCATAGTGTCCTGATCTCTCCCCAAGCGATATCCGTATTTTTCAGCCCTAAAGAATGACGTTCGTGGACGTAAGTTCCCTTCCAACGAAGAGGTGCACGCCTAGATACAATCATGGCTCCGTAGACAACCGCGTACATTCTTCCAGGAAGGCACTGGCCCTCTTGTCGCAATATCTTTACAGTTATGACGATTACTTTCCAAATAATGAACAGCTTGCTTATATTTATTCCATCTGTCTCGTTTTCATTTGACTGCTCCTTACGTAATACTACGTTTTCGATGATCATGCAGCAAAACTTCAGAATCACGCATGGCGTTTTAATTTGTTTCTTCTTTACACCACACTCTATTCGCAGCACATTTTTCAGATAAGATGCTGATGAACGTACATGCCAAATTATATCATTTTACGACACACGGTTCAGGTGTGACGTAATAAACATTGAGAAGCGTAAAAAACTACGTTTTCCAAAAAAAGAGAGCGCAAATCTACATCTACATCTTCAACATACTCCACAACCCACATAACGCTCTGTGGCGCATAGTACTTCTGATCCGACCTTCCCTGTTCCACATGCGAATGGAGCGTAAGAAGAGTGGTTGTCGGTAAACCACTGTATCAGCTCTAATTTCTCGAATTTTCTCGTCGTGTTCATTTCGTGAGATGTATGTGGCAGAAAGTAATATATTGTCCGAATCTTCCCGGAAAGTGCTCACCCGATATTTTAATAGGAAACGTCTTCGTGATGTCCAACACCTCTCTTGTAACGTCTGCCATTGCAGTTTGCTAAGAATCTCTATATTGCTCTCGCGCCCACAACTAAACGAACCAGTGACGAAATGCGCCGCTCTTTGTTTAAATAAAAACAAATTTTTAATATAACATCTTTTTAAATTGGACTAAAAAGTGTAAAATAATTTCTCATCGACCCAAACAAATTCCTAATGGCTTATGGATATCCCCGGGAATTTGTGACAGTGAATTTTTAATAGCTGCGAAAATACTTGTAAGATTTGTAACGACAAACGTGGAATGCATGCATCAGATAATCGGATGTGGACTATTCAGCCATCAGTTATGTATTACAAGTGCCCCACATTCACCGTTACATATAAGTAGTTTCATAGCTAATCAAAATTCCCAAGCACAAATTTTCAGGACTGTCTGTAAGAGGTTGGGGTCACAGCTACGAGAAATAATTTTATATTTTTGAGTCTAGTTTATAAACATATTAAAAACTTATTTTATTTAAATATTTGTTTTCTGAATTTTAGTCTTGTCTGTGGGACATTTTGGTGAGATTACAACAGAGACATTTGGTAATTTTTACGTTTTTTTCAGTTTCTTTTCAACTGAGTCAACCATTATAATGCTTTCTTCTACGTACATCTCACGAAAAGACCGTGATAGTAAAAATTAGAGAGATTAGAGCCCATACTGAGGCTTACCAGCAATCGTTCGCCCGACGAACCATTCGCGACTGGTATAGGAAAACGTGGAAATGACTGTAACACGCAAAGAACCCTGCGCCACTCACCAAACAAGAAAGCAAGTTAATACTGAATTGTCAATGTTGAAAGTTCCGCGTCTATAGCTCATCCATAAATGACAGTGGCACATGAAGTACCTTACCCCACACACCAGACAAGAAGGGAAGTTAACACTGCAATGTCATTCTGTCCCGTGCTGTGTTGTGTTGAAAGTATCAGGTCTCTAGCTCATCAGGAACCAATTTAAAACCAACTGCAAAACTTTTCCAAGCAGACAGGCAAGAAAGCGCCTAATAAAAACGTGTTAAAAATAACTACGTGTTTATTTTCATGTGAGAGATTCTGCAACTTAGAACAACCTTGTATCGGAGGCCGAGAATGCTTCCTTAAACGTGATAAAGTTAGTCCGTTATTTGAATATGGTCACTTGATTGAAACTGTCTGTGAATAGATACACGATATAGCAGATCCTAAACATCCGGCATGTCATAGAGACAGCAAGGGAACATAATATCAAGTTGTTCACATACTTCATGGATTACAAGAAAGCTTTCGACAACGTGACATTCAGAAAGCTATGGACTATCTCACCGATACGAGCACGCCGAGACGCCTGATATACCTGACCCGGCAACTGTATTTCTCAAACAAAGCGACAGTAACAGTCAATAACACCTTGAAATGAAGCAATTTCAGAGATTTTACTGGTCTCATACGGGTATGATTTTATGTATATAGACTGAAAGTGGGAATTTAAAGTGGACTGGAGTGGCAGTGAGAATTTAGATCGAGGAGAGAGGCTTGCCAGGGTAATCCACGCAGTTGTATCAACTGCTCTGCCAAGGTGGCTTAGAGATTAACGCACCTGCATAGAAAGCGGGAGACCCTGCTTCGATACCAGGCCTCAGTACAAATTCTCACTCGTCGGTTCAGTCTATATGTATAAAATCAGTAACACCACACACATCTTTTCTGCTAATGCCGGCGTGAGACCAAGTTGCGGTCATTCACCACTATTGTTCATTACGTATAGTGAGGACATCATGAGAGAGTTTCGTGAATACTAGTATGACGGCACCGTTGCAGGTGGCAGAATAACTAACAGTATCAGGTACGAAGAAGACACTTGGGTAACTGCGACAGAAGGACATCAATTGGAAATCATCATACAAAGACTGGCCCAACGAAGCGGAGAATGTAGTCTTAAAAACAAAATCGAAGTAATGGTTGTAGATCGCCCTAATGACAACAGAACTGTCATAATAAGAATTGCTGGCTACAAGGTCGTCAGTCGCTTGTCACCAACACTAGAGACTGCAAGCCTGCGATCCGTAGGCGCATTTAGATTGCGAGAAATTTCTACAGCAAAACTTGCTCGCATTTGGAACAACATCTGCATCACTGCCAAGAGGCCTGCCCTTGTCCGAGCACTAATCTTCCCTATCGAGACCTACGCATTAGAAATTTCGAAAATGAAGACGGCGGATCGTTGCAGGATTGCTGGAAATGTGGTTCTATAGAAGATCACTTCGAATATCGTAGCACGGCGAATTAATGAATCGATCCTGAGGCAGTTCGGCATCAGAACATCTTGTCAACAAAAATCAGTTGCAATATTTTGGTCACTTTACCAGAAGGCAAGTGTCAATGGAAAGAACGATCACAGAACGAAAAGCAGACAGCCGAAGACCTAGAGGACGCACAACATTGCGCTGAATAGACAAGATCCATATCCTGACCGGGGTTGGCCCAGAGCAAGCAAGTCACCGTGCCCAAGACAGAGCGTCTTGGCAATAGGTCGTCAAGAGCCATACCACGTGAAGCCACACACTGCTACGTAGAGTTATACCAAAGAGAGGCACAGCGGCTTTTGCTGTTCTTCACACTCAGGCTATCTAAATAAAATACGAGTGTTATGGACCGAACGGTGTGGCTTTCAAGTGTAACCATCGGCTTTGATCACTTCCCTGCTCAAAGCCTCACTCCGCGATGACGTCTCTCCTACATTCCATTCTAGACGACCAGATAATACGAAGTCTGACTGGGAATAAAAAGAGCAAACAGAGTGCTGGTGCTACTCGTGAAAGTTATTTTTCATCAGTGCTCTTCGTGAAAGTTATTTTTTATCCTATAGTGGAGCAGGCTGCCAATTAAAGCTGAAGTGCATGTATAATTATTTGCTCCGTAGGAGGTAAGCAGAAACTCCCGATGGATCAAGGGCGACAAGCCTCGAGGCGTAACATCAATCAAGGTAGGCAAGGTCACGCTGCACAAGTGAACGCCTCGTTTGCATTCGCAATTAATCACGTACTTCGACCGCCGCGCACAACAATAGCTACATTACTCCAACAACTTATCCGTTGATACTGTGAACGTAATTCGTTTTATGTAATTTTCATTATAATAGGTAATCAATTACAATAAGTGATATCCTGTCACTAGCAAACTGAAGTTAATCATAATAATAAATTGAAACTTGAAAATCCTGCGTGATTGTTATTAGCCTGTGACCCGAAAAGCCTTAGAATCGTTAGCTCACAGTCATTTCCTAATAATGCAATAACGCACTGTCTCTGGACGAAACAAAAAACCGACTGTAGATACAAAGACCGGCAGTTTTGTGACTGTCACCCCATCACTTTGTCGACTCGTCATGTTCGTTGGTCTATACGACGAGAAGTTGGAATTCATCAGCAATTAGTGGATCGGTTAATTAGCTACATATTACGCGGAACATAGCAAGACGTATGGCAATAACCTGGAACGACACAGTTTACGATTTATTGATATAATTCACTATTGTGATACCATAAGAAGGAAGACGAGAACTTGGGTTACGTCAACGTCTACGTCATTAGAGACAGAGAGAAGTTCGAACTGGATAAGAATGTGACAGGAAAACCGCGGTAGGGACCATTTCATCGATAACCTAAAGCGATTTATTAATACAACGTTAAACACAAATTTCGATGACCAGATGTGAGCTGAACACAGCTCCTCCGAAATACAAACCAAGTAGCAAACCTCTTGGCTATCTCACACGTTTCAGTGCGTACACAGATAGATGCCACAAACTGTAGAAGACTATATACATATATAAATAACGAAGCTGGCTTAAGATTGAGATCTCCATGAGGAGAGTGGAGAGTTTTACAACCGTAGGAAATGTGTGCCCATAACAGCTGCTCTAGCTGTTGTGTCTTTTATTTTAAACAATGTAACGATTAAGTACACAGTAAGGTGTGATGTTTATGTGTAACAAGGAACAGTTATATGAAGTGGTATGCTGACTGCGTATCTGATTACGTGTGTGTCTATTTTTACCTGATACTGTTTTAAACAAATTGTCCACTAGCAAGAGAACAATACTAGTAAACCAAAACTGATTAAAGCTCGTGCGCGATAATGGCAAATTAGAGGTAAGCACATTCAGGCAGCACGTTTTGTACTATCGCGAAATATGGGAGAGAGTGTCACAGAACTGATACGGGATTTGGGCTGCGATTCATTAAAAGAAAGGCGTTTCTCGTTGCGATGGATTCTTCTCACGAAATTCCAGTCACCAACTTTCTCCTCCGAATGCGAAAATATTTTGTTGACACCGACCTACATAGGGAGGAACGATCGCCACGATAAAATAAGGGAAATTAGAGCTCGTACGGAAAGACGTAGGTGTTCATTCTTTCCGCGCGGTATACGAGATTGGAGTAATAGAGAATTGTGAAGGTGGTTCGATGAACCCTCTGCCAGGCACTTAAATGTGATTTGCCGAGAATACATGTAGATGTAGATGTACTCGACCTTACTACGGTCCTGTAAATCCGAGTAAGTACAAAAGTGGTCCCTGTGCGAAAATCCATAAACCGTGTCGCCCTTGATAACGCGTTGTCCTGCTCTCAGGACTAATAAACTAAATACAGTTGCAAAAGCCAAGATACAAGATATTTGACTGAAACACATTTAGAATTTGATTAAAGAAAAACGACTTGGAACTGGGAGGTGGAACATGACTGAGGAGCATGACTGTAAAATCTTACTATAATGTCAAACTGACTTGCAGTTGTTAAGCCATATCATGAAAATTACATTTACGTAAACAAATGATCTTAAAAAATACAATAAAAAACAAAGCTGGTCTCATTAAAACTCGTTCCACAGCAAAAGAGCACAAATACTTGAATATTGATTACCTTATTGTAGATCGAAGTGACAATATGTACAAAGATTCATCACAATTTCGTAATAATATTAGTAGCATTCTCTTACATAATTTTACTTCAAATCTTATTTACTCTGCCTGAGCGACAGCTGCCTCGCAGTCTTCTTCGACACGTACATATTTGTAATCGATACATCGCTTATGCTCCCGGATAATAGGTTAAAACTTAAAATTTTCATTACATGTACCTATTTCAACGCATAAGCTGTTTCTGCCTCATAGAAGGTCAACGTTTGATGACTGAACACGTAACGAATGTTACCTCAGAATACCGAAAATGGCGTATTTTAAAATTTAATTTTTTTTATTATCACATTGCTGCAATTTACACCAAACAACGCTAACAAGTATAAATATTAAATTAACAACGTGCACTGAAGTCAAATAAACGGAACTAAATCAATGGAGATGCAACGACACGGGATAATACAGTATAACATCATTCCAGTTTGGGGATTCCATCTTTTAAGTGAAATTCTGGACGATCTTTAAAATACCCATTCACAACCATTGTAACCTAGACAAAGGACTGAAAGTTTCTACCCGCAAATATCCTTATACGTGTGAATATGTGGAAGTAGGAGGATTCCAGCCTCATGAACTAAGTGGATGTCCCTATAATTCATACTTAAAATCCAACAGTTCCTCTGTCACCGGAACACAGTGCGCACTTTTCTTCAGTTGAATCCTCTTCTATCGTACTTTCTCACCTAGTTGATCACGAAATTTTTGTCGTATTCTGCAGTCATTGTTTTGCCCTTTGCAAGATAATCGATGTATGTTCAGGTGTCAGACACCGCGGTCGTTCACCTCTATTTATTTCCAGCTGTGTAGTGGAGAAAACTGCAAGAATTTAGAATGATAAATCTAACGAATCCAACATGTCGCCACTTCTGCTAGGGAGAATAATTTTTGCATTGCAGTTACGAATAATTTTTGCAGGCCCGACAGATGCAGCTGCGAAAATCAATTATCTGGAAGACAGTCAGAGCGGCGCTAAAGAAACTCTGCAGAGAAAAAAAAATGTAACAAACATAAAAAGTGCTCCTAAATATTTAATAACGTATAAAGGGCAAGAGGAAAAAGTAAAAAAAAAAAAAAAAACAAATATTTTGGGGACATTGTTCGAGGAAACGGTTTAGAAAAATCTGTATAGTGGAAAGGATAAACCAGGTAGAAAAAGCGTATAGTATAACTGATAGCAAAAAGTGCAAGAAACTTAATATAAAGCACAGCAAATCAGTAGTGAAGCCAGAGTGCCTCTACATAGCGAACGTCAAGCCTGATAAATTAGAAATATTTGAAAAGACAACTATATGGTATACATTAGGCGTTCAGAAACAAGCAGCGTTTTGGGAATTACGAAATGACGACAAGATGTATCAGAACATAGAGAATATGTCATAAACAATAACGAAGAGGCGATTACTACTTTTGGACAAATTTACAGAATGAATGACAATACGCTCACCAAGCAGATCTTCAACTATCTTAGACAAAAAACTATGAACCACGTTGAATGAAGAAGTTAGGGGACATTCGTCCCGAATAGTGTGTTCGTGCGACCTCCGGACCCCACTAGTGTTTTGTTTCAACATGCTTTCGCAATTAACAGCTGAATCGAAAAAAATTCAACTAACTTTAAGAGCTTCTGAAGAGCGTAGTTTTCCTGCTTAGTAACAAACAAAATTAATTACACAAACAGTGATACATTTAAGATATGCTATATTTTAACGCGAATTCGGCCGTGAGCTGAGTAAAATTGCCGCCTGCTCACAGCAGCACGGGGGGGTAAGTAGTGCGGCCACTGTGGGATTAGTGGATGTGAGAGGGGAATGTTTTTTGGTTGTTTTCCAGTGCTGAAAACTCATGGACGTGTGTGCCTCATACCGATAATCTGCTATAGCATAAATTTCAAATGGAAATTATATCGATTCTCGAGTGTACATTACGGAGACTGCCACCTTCAAACGTGGTACGTAATTGTAGCGGAGAATATGAAATGAAATTAAGTCTGTCGCATTTAAATATATGTACAAGTACTGTCAGTAATCAATGAATCATCCGATCGCACAGGCAACATAACAACGCTTCGTCAAGCACTTACAGTTCACAGTTTTGGGTTCGCAGAAGGTGTCACCAATCTGAAACAGGGAAATGTCAACACGAAGTGTTCCTTCTAGTGCGGTATTTTAAAGATTAGTGCTTCGTTGGGAGGGGGGGGGGGGGTGATCGACGGTCAAATTATAGCGCACTATATACAGCTGATGTGCTGGGGGCTCGTAACAAATGAAATTACAAATTAATGATAATATCGCTACGTATAGGCCCCAGGTGTCGCCGCACAATGTCAGATTGGCTCTGAATAAATAAGTTTGACGACCACTGCTCTAGAATGTTCTGAAGAAGAAGACGAAAATTGTGTGCAAAATCTGTCCTGCGCGCCTTGACTACCGAATAAAGAACAACGACACGTCGACGCCTGACGCCATATTATCGAAGTGCAAGTCGTGGGAAATTCTTTCCTGTAAATATCATGGGTGTTTTGATTTGGTGCGATCAATACAAAACTATCACAAAATGTCAAAGCCCAGAAATTCACACGAAATGTCAACGCTTTGACGACATATCCGATGTTCAAGCCAACGTGAGAAGCCAGTTGAACAACTCAAACTAGAGCTTTTTCAACAATTTCTCTGCGTTGTACGAAAGACAACTTTGTAGACTTGGTAGAATGTCTGAACCATTAAAACCACCGGCTTATAGTTTCTCTATGTAGTATTAACGCAATCCTCAAACTTTCCGGACTGGGTTATTGGTGCCCTCTCAAATCTCTATGCTGCATTTCCTATGAGCGGCAATAACGAGGGCAACTTTAAAATCCTCGGTAACGTACACTACCGCCTATTAAAATTGCTACACCACGAAAATGACGTGCTACAGAAGCTAAATTTAACCATATGATATGCAAATGATTAGCTTTTCAGAGCATTCACACAAGGTTGGCGCCGGTGGCGCACCTACAACGTGCTGACATGAGGAAAGTATCCAACCGATTTCTCATACACAAATAGCAGTTGACCGGCGTTGCCTGATGAAGCGTTGTTGTGATGCCTCGTGTAAGGAGGAGAAATGCGTACCATCACGTTTCTGACTTTGATAAAAGTCGGATTGTAGCCTATCGCGATTGCGGTTTATCGTATCGTGACATTGCTGCTCGCGTTGGTCGAGATCCAATGACTGTTAGCAGAATATGGAATCGGTGGTTTCAGGAGGGTAATACGGAACGCCGTGTTGGATCCCAACGGCCTCGTATCACTAGCAGTCGAGATGACAGGCATATTATCAGCATGGCTGTAACGGATCGTGCAGCCACGTCTCGACCCCTTAGTCAACAAATGGGGACGTTTGCAAGATAACAACCATCTGCACGAACAGTTCGACGACGTTTGCTGCAGCATGCACAGTCAGCTCGGAGACCATGGCTGCGGTTACCCTTGACGCTGCATCAGACACAGGAGCGCCTGCGATGGTGTACTCAACGACGAACCCGAGTGCACGAATGGCAAAACGTCATTTTTTCGGATTAATCCATGTTCTGTTTAACAGATGTTAAGTCCCATAGTGCTCAGAGCCATTTGAACCATGTTCTGTTTACAGCTTCATGATGGTCGCATCCGTGTTTGGCGACATCGCGGTGAATGCACATTGCAAGCGGGTATTCGTCATCGCCACACTGATGTATCACCCGGCGTGATGGTATGGGGTGCCATTGGTTACATGTCTCGATAACCTCTTGTTCGCATTGACGGCACTTTGAACAGTGGACGTTACATTTCAGATGTGTTGCGACCCGTGGCTCTACTCTTCATTCGATCCCTGCGAAAACCTACATTTCAACAGGATAACACACGACCGCATGTTGCAAGTCCTGTACGGGCCATTCTGGATACAGAAAATGTTCGACTGCTGCCCTGGTCAGCACATTCTCCGGATATCTCACCAATTGAAAACGTCTGATCAATGGTGGCCGAGCAACTGGCTCGTCACAATACGCCAGTCCCTACTCTTGATGAACTGTGGTAACGTGTTGAAGCTGCATGGGCAGTGTACCTGTACACGCCATCCAAGCTCCGTTTGATTCTATGCCCCGGCGTATCAACGCCGTTATTACGACCAGAGGTAGTTGTTCTGGGCACTGATTTCTCAGGATCTACGCACCCAAATTGCGTGAAAATGTAATCACATGTCAGTTCTAGTATAATATAGTTGTCCAATGAATACCCATTTATCATCTGCATTTCTTCTTGGTGTAGCAATTTTAATGGCCAGTAGTGTATGTTTTTTACTAGATTAGATAAAACTGCACAGAGAATCGATTTCTTGTAAAAAGGGCTGGCTAAAACTTACTGAACCTCAGGGGCATTCGCAACGGTGGAAAACCAGTGGGGTGATGAGTATTATTTCAGTAAATGATATGTTTTGTATTCAGAAGAGTGGATAGGATGTGGTCTGAAACATATTGTTTCAGAGAGCCTTTCAGCACACCACAGATGTGTCACTGGGGTATGCAAAAGTAAACAGCTGGGAGAAATTAAAGAAAACTTCAATTCTCAGTGGATACAGCACGGAACAGAGGCAAGAAAGAGGCTGAGTAAACTTGAAGCTAGCGTGTATTGCAATTTAAATATACATTCGGTGTTATCGCTTTCATCGCCAGACGGAGAAATATATCAAGCGGTCGTTTTCACAACGAACAGATATTTCACCCACGTATTTTCAGAGGTTTCGCGTACGATAAGCCGTCGGCAACCTCTGTTTGTGTGAGGAGAATCTGAAACCAGAGAGAAACGTTTAGTGACACAGCAAAGGTAATAGTACCACAATCAACAAGAGGGATACGGGAATATGCTTCCTACGACGTTGCGAAACAAATACAACCTCTGCTCTTTGAAGGAACGACGGATTAGAGGCGCGGTACAGATTGAGACATACAGTTCGAAGAAACTGTGTAACAATATTAACAGTCTTCAGCTGAACGGAAACTTCATTTCGCGGAATAAATATTTTTATAAGTCTACACATCTTGACGTTTAAACATTTCTGCTATCTGATATCAGGTATGTGCGCACACTGGGAGCGTGCATGGAATGTTTGTAAAACGAACAATTATAGCAATAAATTACGTTGTTAACTGTATATAGGATCGCCATAATTACCTATTGTTTTATTTGTCACTATATCATTACTAATTTGTGATCCATTTCAACGTGTGCTCCTGGGTACGCCTTACAATCCAGCAGCCAGCCGCTGTGGCCGAGACTTTCTAGGCGCTTCTGTCCGGAACCGCGCTGCTACTACGGTCGCAGCTTCGAATCCTGCCTTGGGCATGGATGTGAGTGATGTCCTTAAGTTAGTTAGGTTTAAGTAGTTCCAAGTCTAGGGGACTGATGACCTCAGATGTTAAGTCCCATAGTGCTCACGGCCATTTGAACCATTGTTTACAATCCAGTACCTGATTTCGGAATCTTTATCTGACGATGATGAACTCGTAATCCAGCTGCAATCTTCCGGTATCTCCACACCTTTTCTAAATGTACTCCCTTTATGGTGATTTTTTAACAGTGTATTCGCCATTACCAGCTGAAATTTATGACGAAAGTCAACTGTCTTTTCTCGTCTTTCATTCCTACTACTTAACTCAGTGTTCTAGTTCTTCCCCTATTAACACGTCCAATGTCTCATTACTATTAGATTATCGTCTCCTTTTAAATACCAAATTACTCGTTCAGTATCCGCATGCACTTTCTCAATCTTTTCATCTCCTCCTTATGACGTCGGCATGTGTACCTGAACTATTGTCGGTGGCATTGGTTTGCTGTCGAGTCTGATGACACTAACCTTATCACTGAACACTTTACAGTAACTCTTCGCCCCACTTTCATTTTCGTAACATGCTACTCCCGTTGTACCATCTTCTGCTGATGTTGATATTACCCTATATTTGTCTGATCGGAAATCCTTATCACATTTCCATTTCACTACATTGAATCCACCATATTTGCATTTCCTTTTTAGGATTTTTATAGCTTCCCTATCACGTTCTGGTTCTATGTCACCCTTATCTCATGGTTACATTCCCCTTGGCACACACTTCCCACAGGCACAAATGGGGGACTAATTCGAAATCTTTTGCCAAAGGACATACATTAATCAATTATGGGCTAGATATCTTCTGGGTATACATAAAGTGTTTTAATGCAGTAGTTTCCGTTGCCTTCTGCGTCCTTACGCCGTTGATCGTTGTTGATTCTTTCACCTTTTAGGGGGAGTTCGCCACCGCAAGAACAAGAAGGTGGCTTAAAACTATCCGTTTCTCCGCCTTCATTCACAAGGCCGTTGGTGGAACGAGGGTGGCTCTTTATACCACGAATCTTTGGCCTCCATTGTTAACGATGTTCAGTCAAAATTTACGGTCACGGGACAGAGGACGCCAGTCAAAGATGCTATACCTACGAAGACGCGGACATACACTCCTGGAAATTGAAATAAGAACACCGTGAATTCATTGTCCCAGGAAGGGGAAACTTTATTGACACATTCCTGGGGTCAGATACATCACATGTTCACACTGACAGAACCACAGGCACATAGACACAGGCAACAGAGCATGTACAATGTCGGCACTAGTACAGTGTATATCCACCTTTCGCAGCAATGCAGGCTGCTATTCTCCCATGGAGACGATCGTAGAGATGCTGGATGTAGTCCTGTGGAACGGCTTGCCATGCCATTTCCACTTGGCGCCTCAGTTGGACCAGCGTTCGTGCTGGACCTGCAGACCGCGTGAGACGACGCTTCATCCAGTCCCAAACATGCTCAATGGGGGACAGATCCGGAGATCTTGCTGGCCAGGGTAGTTGACTTATACCTTCTAGAGCACGTTGGGTGGCACGGGATACATGCGGACGTGCATTGTCCTGTTGGAACAGCAAGTTCCCTTGCCGGTCTAGGAATGGTAGAACGATGGGTTTGATGACGGTTTGGATGTACCGTGCACTATTCAGTGTCCCCTCGACGATCACCAGTGGTGTACGGCCAGTGTAGGAGATCGCTCCCCACACCATGATGCCGAGTGTTGGCCCTGTGTGCCTCGGTCGTATGCAGTCCTGATTGTGGCGCTCACCTGCACGGCGCCAAACACGCATACGACCATCATTGGCACCAAGGTAGAAGCGACTCTCATCGCTGAAGACGACACGTCTCCATTCGTCCCTCCATTCACGCCTGTCGCGACACCACTGGAGGCGGGCTGCACGATGTTGGGGCGTGAGCGGAAGACGGCCTAACGGTGTGCGGGACCGTAGCCCAGCTTCATGGAGACGGTTGCGAATGGTCCTCGCCGATACCCCAGGAGCAACAGTGTCCCTAATTTGCTGGAAAGTGGCGGTGCGGTCCCCTACGGCACTGCGTAGGATCCTACGGTCTTGGCGTGCATCCGTGCGTCGCTGCGGTCCGGTCCCAGGTCGACGGGCACGTGCACCTTCCGCCGACCACTGGCGACAACATCGATGTACTGTGGAGACCTCACGCCCCACGTGTTGAGCAATTCGGCGGTACGTCCACCCGGCCTCCCGCATGCCCACTATACGCCCTCGCTCAAAGTCCGTCAACTGCACATACGGTTCACGTCCACGCTGTCGCGGCATGTTACCAGTGTTAAAGACTGCGATGGAGCTCCGTATGCCACGGCAAACTGGCTGACACTGACGGCGGCGGTGCACAAATGCTGCGCAGCTAGCGCCATTCGACGGCCAACACCGCGGTTCCTGGTGTGTCCGCTGTGGCGTGCGTGTGATCATTGCTTGTACAGCCCTCTCGCAGTGTCCGGAGCAAGTATGGTGGGTCTGACACACCGGTGTCAATGTGTTCTTTTTTCCATTTCCAGGAGTGTATATACCTTTTCAATATATGCTTATCCATTTCAGAACGAATGAAGTACGATAGGATTGTAACTTATTACGCAAATATATCTTACATCGGTTTCAGATTACATGAAGCAACCGATACCGCATAATCACCAATTATTGGACAAACATTGCTGGTAAGAGGACTCCCCCACATGTCTCCACGCTCTATGCATCTACGCTGCTGCTGCGTGTTTTCTAATGCTATCTACACAGTTTTCGAGAGTTCTTCATCTACGTCATTTCTCACCTCTTGGAAGGCGCCAGGAAACTTCTTTGGTTGCATGGCGACATGTACGGCCCGCTTCCATCTCATTTTCGTTTGTGCTGTAAATATCTCCACCTTATACCAACCTGTTTCCTGATCCACTGCTTTGTTTATCTGTCTCTTCAAGCACTTCCCATCATGCATCACATCGCTGCTCTCTGAGAACCATCATTTTGGCAGTCAAAGTGTATATTCTACTATCACAAGTTAAAATTAGAGATCTACGTTGCTGTAGGTTTTGCTGTTTCGGACACAATGGAATACTTTTTTACCAGAAACACCGTGTGCCATTCTTTCTTTATTTGTTACTTACGTCCCGCCCCGGCTTCGAATGGGTAACATTAACAAAGGGAATCCACCAGAGGTCACTTTCTGACACAGTCGAAACCTATCAGGGTGAAAGAAGAGTGCAAGTAAAGGGATGCCTATTTTGAATTAGGCACCGACTCTCAATAGTTTCCGAGAAAATGGCTGTCAATGTTTCGATGTCTCATCACCATTCCGCTCACGAATCGAACAAAATCTAGATACTCAGCAGTGCAGTGGCTAAGAGCATAGGTTCGAATTTCTGCGCTCCTTGTTTCTTTCTCTTTTTTGTCGCGGAAGTAGCTGTTCGCCAATACTTTTTTGTGACTTAAAGGCAACATAACTACTGACAGAAGAAATAAGCATCTCCAATCTTATTCGGAAATAATTTTATCATAACAAAACTTGTATAATCTTATACAATTAATAGCAACCGGAAATGAAAAACATGTAAATTATAGTATTTCAGTTTTTCCTTTGATTTTTACTTTCGCACTCCAACAGAAGCAGGACATTTCCCAGGCCGATATACATCGTAAAAATCATTCAAAACATGAAAACTAGGAGCACCACGAGTACCTTATTATTAGTGTGAATATAATTAGGAATAACAACTTCATTAACTTTGCTAAATACCTCACGATCCAGCGATAATTTCGAGGCAAACCACACATATCGAAACATTATCTCGAATTTCATCACCTGCAGCTGATTCTGGGTTGCTACAACGGCATACACACTGATGGAATTACTTTTAATGACTCTATCGGTATTCCAATTTCATTGACAAACTGACCACCATATGAGGAGGAATCGTTTCGCCCACGCTACGAGTCGGTAATGTGCAGAAAATGCTCCATTTTTATGCAAGGTCACAAAACTTAAAAGCCAAGAGAGATTGGATGAGAACACGTGGTGAAAATATCAAAACTGCTCTAAGCCACTGCGCTTCCTACGCACTTTGTTTTACGCCCTGCGAGAGAACTGAAGAAATGACGTCCAAATTTTTACCGTTATTTTCTCGGCACTATTGAGTGTCCGCATCTAAGCCATAGTGGATGTCCCTTCAATTTCAACCTTCTTTCACCATGAGAAATTTCGGACTGTGTCAGAGAATGACTACTACTAGAGGACGTATCTGCTTATCGGTAATGAATTATATACGCAAGCTTTCCTCGTGAATCAGTGTATCTGTTAGTGAAAACCATATAAAAATCCTTCAGTAGCTCCTGAGATGAACCTTCCCATATATACAGGAAAATGCATCGGTGAACTTTAAATTCTCTACTGTTTGTTTATTACGTTATCCACCTTGTAGTTACACTATGTTAAATAAAAAAAATCATCGCCTGGTTCCACGTCATTAATTTTCCTTCCTTTATCGCTCCGCATCTCAGTTGGTAAAAACGGAACCTTTACGGGATGACTTTGTTGTCTGTCTATCCGACTGTTAAGGCTCCATTTTCTAAGGAAAGCGTAAAGGCATCACGCTGAAATTTATGCCACGTATTAAGATCTGCAACCTCTTGGCCATCGGAAACATTTCAGCTCCTAACTCAATGAAATCGAAAGATACGGCCATTTATGTCACGTATGTCGATACTAGCGTGTGTCGGGTCTGGTTGTCTAGTGGGAAAGTGCGTGTCTGGAAACCGAGACGTTGTGGGATCGAATCTCGGTTGGGCTTCGGATATTTCAGTCTTCGTTTTAACCCAGCCTCCACCTTTCCACGATGTGGAGCGTCGCCAGAAACGACTAATGGTTCGGATTCCACGTAAAACTGTAGGTCCCATTTCCCCCAAATGCACGATTGGCGTAGATTCGGGGCGCTCACATTGCCGAAGTGACGTCCACTGAGCCACACGAAATAATTATTATTATATGTACTCATAACTAAGTTTACACGCAACCCTCAGAGCGCGGTTTCTTCTTCGATGTGTTCACACCAAGATGATGGTGTGATTGCGACGTGAGAGTCGAATTCGAGGTACCGGCGGTTCAAATCATCATACTGTGCTCCAGATACAAGTTTCCAAGTTTACGTATATAGCTTACGGAAAAAAACAGGGTAACTGCTTTGGAAAGAGCACAGCCTCTTTACCCAACCTTCTTTACCCAGTCGGAGCTTCTGTTCTGTCTCTGATGACCTCGATGTCAACGTTGGTGGGACATTGAGTTGTTCCATCATTGTTTTCTCCTTTTCAGTTGATCATTCTACATTATGTTGGCCATATGATTTTTGACTTCATATCTGTTCTGCGCTATTACGTTCTTCATTATTGTTTAAGGTCCATCTACACTAGAATCAAACGGTATTATCTCACTAGCAAAACTAAGGTCGTTCATATATATTTCATTGTGCCTCCTCCTTCTACTTAGTTCAAGCGGATCCAAGCCGTCTTACACTATGTGATCAAAAGTGTCCGGACACCCGGCTGAAAATGACTTACAAGTTCGTGGCGCCCTCCATCGGTAATGCTGGAATTCAATATGGGTTGGTCCACGCTTAGCCTTGATGAAACTTCAACTATCGCAGGCATACGTTCAATCAGCTGCTGGAAGGTTTCTTGGGGAATGGCAGCCCATTCTCCACTGCACTGCTGAGAGGTACCGATGTCGGTCGGTGAGGCCTGGCACGAAGTCACCGTTCCAAAATATCACAAAGGTATTACGTAGGATTCAGGTCAGGACTCTGTGCAGGCCAGGCCATTACAGGGATGTTATTGTCGTGTAACCACTCCACCACGGGCCGTGCATTATGAACAAGTGTTCGATCATGTTGAAACATGGAATCGCCATCCACGAATTGCTCTTCAACAGTGGGAAGAAAGAAGGCGCTTAAAACATCAATGTAGGCTTGTGGTGAGGTGCAAGCCAACTCCATGAAAAAACCACCGCCTCGGAATTTTCCTGTTGGCACTACACACGCTGGCAGATGACGGTCACGGGGCATTCACCATACCCACACCCTGCCATCGGATCGCCACACTGAGTACCGTGATTCGTCACTCCACACAACGTTCTTCCACTGTTCAATCGTCCAATGTTTACGCTCCTTACACCAAGCGACGCGTCGTTTGGCATTCGTAGTACATAACAGTGGATCCTGTTGCAGTTTGGAATTCCTGTGTGATGGTCTGGATAGAAGTCTGCCTATTACACATTACGACCCTCTTCAACTGTCGGCGGTCTCTGTCAGTCAACAGACGAGGTCAGTCAACAGACGAGGTCGGCCTGTACGCTTTTGTGCTGTACGTGTCCCTTCACGTTTTTCACTTCACTATCACATCGGAAACAGTGGACCTAGGGATGGTTAGGATTGTGGAAATCTCGTGTACAGAGGTCTGACACAAGTGACACCCAATCACATGACCACGTTCGAAGTCTGTGCGTTCCGCGGAGCACCCCATTCTGCTCTCTCACGATGTCAAATGACTACTGAGGTCGCTGATATGGAGTACCTGGCAGTAGGTGGCAGCAGGATGAGAAATGTATGTTTTTGGGGGTGTCCGGATACTTTTGAGCACATACTGTACACCTGTCATGTTAAATTTTGGGAATGTTTTCTCATACGACGGATGCACTACAAGGATAAGTTTTTGGAGTATCGTCGTGGCCATGTAGGGCACCGTGTGATAAAGGCATTTAAAAACATCCGTAATTATTGTTCCGATTTCTTTTATAGCTGAAAAAGTTAAAACAAGTGTTTCACCAATTTCTGCTGGCAACGACGTTGTATTTTTTGATATATTACGAAAAGGCTGTGATGGAATGTGTATATTTACATCGTTTACAAACGTTCATAATGTTATATCTTTATCTAAATACTTCATTTGAAAATCTTCGTTATATGATAAAAATACACTTTCGCGGAAGCTATATTTGAAGTTCCAACAACCGTAACATGTAGTTCCTGAGTCGACGTCGGATTTTTGGAATAACTGCAAACTCTTCTCTTATGTGACTTTCAGTAGCTTTCATCTACTGTGCAGCTTGCCTCTCAGAATTTCTCTGCCTCTAATTGTCTACGAATAGCATAGCGCTTATAATTTGTTTACCCAAGCAGATGACATTTCCTTTGTAATTCGTGGGAACAACATCATATACTCCAAAGTGTAACGCACTCTGTCAGCAGTTACTGCACCTTACGTGAAGCAATGGTGCGTCCTAAGAGCCCGGACACTTGGTGCAACTACAGTAGACACCATGGACCACAGCAAATTTATAGGAGTAAGCACAGCCAAATATTTGACAGACATTACAAAGCTGGTTTCCAGAGATCTGTCCGATACAGAATTACAGGAAAAATGTATTTGCGGTCGTATGCAGAATCAGAGTGATTAATGTGTTTTGGAAAAGAATTTTGGTTCTCAAGTCCACGAAACTTCAATAAAATGGATGTCGGCGTGAATGCCTCCTAAACTATATCTGACTACCGCCAGCAGCACTGTCCGCAATAGTAGAAATGTAATCATGGTCATATAAAGTGTCGGAATTATAATGTGATTTGGAAAGAATTGTGTTTCTCAGAGCCACGAAGCTTCAGTACAATGGGTGCCGTAGTCGATGCCTCCTCAAACAATATCTCACGACCGCTAGCAGCGGTGTCCGCATCATCTGTTACTTACGTAGCTCCTTGGACGTTCCTTCTGTTTCAAAACTCGATGCGGCATGTTAGTACAGACCTAACAAAACAATTCATAAAGCAGCAAGAAAGGTATTACGTTGTTCTTGGGACTCGTCGTGTGAAACGGAAACAATTACCATATTAGCCAACTACAGGGATCTGTGCCGCTGAGTATTGTTCAGGAATTACTGAAAAGTTTGCATGTCTTATTCTTTTCAGTGGTGCAATCCAACTCCATGAAAAAAACCACCGCCTCGGAATTTTATTGGACCACAGCAGATTTATAGGAGTGTGCACAGTCAAATATTTGACTGACATAGCTAATGAGGAGGTATTGAACAGAATTGGGGAGAAGAGGAGTTTGTGGCACAACTTGACAAGAAGAAGGGACCGGTTGGTAGGACATGTCCTGAGGCATCAAGGGATCACAAATTTAGCATTGGAGGGAAGTATGGAGGGTAAAAATCGTAGAGGGAGACCAAGAGATGAATACACTAAGCAAATTCAGAAGGATGTAGGTTGCAGTAAGTACTGAGAGATGAAGAAGCTTGCACAGGATAGAGTAGCATGGAGAGCTGCACCAAACCAGTCTCAGGACTGAAGACCACAACAACAACAACACAACATTCTTTTCACAGAGCATGTAGCTACAAACCTATGTCAGTATATTTTTAAAAAAATAAATTAAAGTCTGTTAGAGTTAAACTAAATATAAAATACTCACAAACGCGTCCAAATTCAGTCTCCAGCCGGCCGAGGTGACCGAGCGGTTCTAGGCGCTTCAGTCGGGAACCGCGTGACTGCTACGATCGCAGGTCCGAATCCTGCCTCGGGCATGGATGTGTGTGATGTCCTTAGGCTAGTTCGGTTAAAGTAGTTCTAAGTTCTGGGGGACTAATGACCTCAGATGTTAAGTCCCATAGTGCTCAGAGCCATTTGAACCATTCAGTTTTCAGATCGCATTGATTTATTTCCACATAACTGGTTTCGGGCCAGTTGGCCATCTTCAGATCATCTGTTACTGAGAGACCTGTAGAATTTAGAACTGAGAGTTCACCGTCATGACAGTTGCGCAGCTGACCCGAAACCGGACATATGGAGATAAAGGACAACGGTCTGGAGACTTAATTTATAAGTAGCGATCGCGGTAACTCCATCAAGATAATTACGTCTAGTTTTGTGAAAATATGTCATTTTTAAGACAAAGGTCTCTTAAATATTAATAAACAAATAACTCCAAAATGAAGTTTTCATTCTCTTCTGGATCCGGATCACACTATGGACCTTAAAACCTTCTGCAGGGCTACTGAAAGTAGTTGCGGAGATGGTCTCGTTACTCGACTTATTTCTTTTTTTTAATTTTCCACTACAGCGATGATGAGGATATAGGTTCTTACAGCGAACTACCATAATCAGAATTTATGCTTTGTTGAAACTGAAAGTTTCATTTTTCCCCACAGCAAAATTGAACATTACATCTGCATTACCACGTAACTGCTGGGATAACACGCGATGAACAAGCTTGAAAGCAATCAGTGGAAGCGTGCGTTTCGATTCCCCTGTCAATTTATCCGGCGTAGGATTTCGCAGCAAGCATATCCATATTTCACTAACTGCATCTTCACCGCAGCCGCGCAGCTAGTATCTGTGTTAATTTCCTGGGGGCTTAGCGGTGAAGTGGGCTGCCATAGCGACCACAGATTTCCAATGCGTCCGACATAATAGCTGCTTACGTCACGCGGGCAGACCGCACAGTAATGCCCGTATAAGCCGTCGCTCCAGTTACAGGGGCAGCGCAGCGGCGCGCAATCCGCCGACATTTATGTGACTGGTTGCGGGCGAGGGCAGTGCGAGGCCAGTAGCCTCCGTGTGTGTTTGTGCGTGCGTGTGTGCGTATACTCGCGACTTGGCCTCTACCACCGCAGGCTTACAAAGTGGTTACGTCTGTGTTAAGTAGTCTTTCAGTGTCACACTGGATGCCAGTGGCTGTCAAGTAACGTCGAGCAATAATGCTTTGCCGTGGTATTCTGTACTCAGTGAAGTTACTCGTAATTGATTGCCGAAAGTAGCTTTCCGATGGGCTGTCGTCGCTAAGCGCTGAGACTTCACACAAAGGATTACGCGAGTTACCAGAAGAGGTAATTCTGTACATTCTGTACATTGCTTTACAACAGTCACAGACTATACTGGACGGTTTAATGAAATACGAAATCTGTACCAAGAATGGACCTATTACTCTGTAGCGTAGTGTGCACCGTTTCGAAACTTCCAGGCAAATTAAAATGTGTACTAAACTGGGACTCGAACCCATAACCTTCCGTTCGAGAACCATGTTCTTACTAAGATTTTTTACTCCGCATTATTTTCTTCTTCATCCACCGCCTCCTCCAACTCTTAAAATGATTCAAATGGCTCTGAGCACTATGGGACTTAACATCTATGATCATCAGTCCCCTAGAATTTAGAACTACTTAACCCTAACTAACCTAATGACATCACACACATCCATGCCCGAGACAGGATTCGAACCTGCGACCGTAGCGGTCACGCGGTTCCAGACTGAAGCGCCTAGAACCGCACGGCCACACCGGCCGGCCATGCACCCATGCTGGCTGCGTATCACCGGCAACGAAGGCTGGAACTGACACGACAGTTTCGCAGCTGGACATCCAGTAAGTGGGGACAGGTGTCTTTTTCAGATGAATCACGTTTGACACTCCATCGGCCAGACGGCCATTGGTGTGTACGGCCCTGCAACAACCTTTGTAAGCGTTCAAGCTGAGCAGGGAGCGTTTTGGTCTGGAGAATGTTTTTGTAATTTTCTCTGGGTGATCTCGTCACTCTGGAAGGCACAATGGATTAACATAAGTATGCATCTATCCTTAGGGACCGTGTCCCTCTGTTAACGGTATACTACGCAGTCCACATAGCTGGCAACGGCTTCTACACAACGGTGGTGACTACTTTGAAGGACAGTAGCAGGTGCCAACAACTCTTTTGCATCGGTTTTGAATAAATAGTTGCCACTATTTAAGTTCCAACCTTCGTAAATTTTTAATACAACGTGGTTTTAAATCGGGCTGAAAGTATCAAATAACTTCGGCTAACCCCGTAAAGATTCATAACCTCAAGCAAATAGTCCTGAACATTTGTGGATGTGAATTTTTAATAGCTATGACAATTCTCATAGCAATTATATAGCAGAAAGTAAGGCACATGCAATAGATACCTGATGCACGGATAGTTCAGCGCCTAACTACTATCTGCTGAATGTGCCTCACGTTTTTTGTTATAAATGTTGTCTCTTCTTTCCGACATGTCCGAAAAAAACACACATCGTTTTGACCCTGCACCTATTATGAATCAAGAAACGAAATAGTTAATGATATTAGCTGCCAGTGGGCATTGATTTACATCAATGAGGCCAATTGATAATTTGTGCCAGACCCGAATTCGAACTAGGATCTCCTGCCCACTAGGCTGATGCACTGACCACTACACCATCCAGTAGCAGTGATCACAAGTACCTCTATCGGTTCTCCCTTCTACTCCAGTCTCGTTCGGGGAAAGAAAGATTGTCGGTATGCGGGTTCTAAAATCTCTGATTTTATCCTCATGGTCTCTTCGTGAGATATACGTAGGAGGGAGCAATATACTGCTTGACTCCTCGGTGAAAGTATGTTCTCGAAACTTCAACAAAAGCCCGTACCGAGCTACTGAGCGTCTCTCTTGCAGAGTCTTCCACTATAGTTTATATATCATCTCTGTAATGCTTTCGCGATTACTAAATGATACTGTAACTGGGTGGACTACCCTAGCACGTTCCCGCCAGACACAAATTTTCAACTTTTACCACACACTTCTGATGTAATGACCCTGCCCTTTAGCCTCATTGCTCGCGGCATCTCGCTGATTCCCATAAGACGTCGAACGAGTGCCCCACCGGTAGCGTACTAGAATAGTCCACGTGGTTGTGGTTACCACTACCTCCGGATGGCGTAGTGGTCAGCGCAGCTGCCTAGTAAGCAGGAGACTTGGGTTCGAATTCCAGTCCGGCACAAATTTTCAGCTTACCCCATTGATATAAATCAGTGGATTGTGGCAGCTAATGTCTTTAGTTTGAAAGAATGAGATTTTCACTCTGCAGCGGAGTGTGCGTTGACATGAAACTTCCTGGCAGACTGAAACTTAGAAGACGAGGTATTAGCGGAAGTAAAGCTGTGATGACGGGGCGTGAGTCGTGCTTAGTTAGCTCAGATGGTAAAGCACTTGCCCGCGAAAGGCAAAGATCCCGAGTTCGCGTCTCGGTACGGCACACAGTTTTAATCTGCCAGGAAGTTTCAATGTCTTCAATTCCTTCGTATATCGTCATACCAATTAAAAACTCACTAGCACCAACTTTCAGGACCATCTGCTTGGGATTAGGAATCTGTATGGGTCTAGGAGAAATTATTTTACACTTTTTAGCCGAATTTCAAAATGTGTTAGATTAAAACATTATTTGTATTTAAATAATTATTTAAGAGCTCCACTTTCGGGGATGCCCTTCGTGGTCCATAATACCATACTCGAATCCATCAGAGAAGTCACACCAGTGAACAACCGACTGATAACCATGCGCGTTCAGTGCGCCAACAAAAAATACACACTAATCAATGCATACGCCCCTCCTAACCATAGCAACAAAGGAGACCCACAGTCTGCAAATAAATTCTGGTCAAACCTTGAGAAAGAATTATATATAGTCCACAAGGATGACATCAAACTTCTTATGGACGATTTCAGTGCAAAGATCGGCTGAGAAAAAATGCACAGGAAAAGGGAAATTATCCCGCACACAAATTCACCAACAGATAGGGCACACAGCTCATAAAACTTTGCCAGCTGCACAGTCTCAAGCTCTTGTCGACATCCCTCAGAAAACACCCCAGAAAACAGAAAACCTGGCGTTCACCAGGCCAGCAGTTAGGCGAGTTCCAAATTGACCACGTGGCAATCTTATAACCAGCTCAGTAAGAGATGCGAGATATAAAGGTACGCGGGGAGCCATCATTGATTCTGACCACTACCTAGGAAGCATCAAAGTCAAGTTCACCCCCAAGAGAATTTTCTGTAAGAAAATTCCCCTACTGAAATCTGACACGAAAAAGATCACTGACTCTGGAGTGAACGAGGTTCGGGGAAAAAAAAACAACATACTAATGACTGACAAAATTTCCGCCAAAAAATCACAGAAAAAGTACAAGCCCTCGTTTCTCTGAGGAAGAACACCAAGCACCCTTGGTGGGACACTGTGAGAATGCACTCGTCACCAGGAAATTGGCATACCAGAAATACAACAGTAACAAGCCCCAGAAAATTTACAGGTGTTCAACAAAACAAGAAAGGCAATAGAAAAGATTATTACACAATTCAAGAGGAAATACCTGAAGGAGCAGCTAGACTCTATAGAGGACAACTTCCGCAACTACAACACAAGGGACTTCTACAGGACGTTTGCAGGGTACATCCGATGATACACACCACCGATCCTCTGCTTTATAAATAGTGACGGAAAATTGGCACTGACGGATAAGGAAAACTGCAAGGTGCTGGCACAGTACTTCTCATAACTTCACAAATGCCCAGAACCCACAGAGAGATTCCCAGGCGAAGAACCTATAGACAGACACACAGACTCACTATCCCCGACACAAGAGGAAGTCCACAGGTACATCCTCAGCCTCAAAAACAACAAGATATCTGGTGAAGACGGCATAGTGGCCGAACTACTGAAAAACCTCGGACCAAACTCACTCGAAGAACTCACACAGATCATCACAGATATATGTACGTTTGTAAAGTTGCCTGACGACACTGACAGACACGACATCTAAGGTGAAGTTCAAGGGGAAAATCTCCGAACCATTTGAGACCCCGACAGGCGTTCGCCAAGGTGACGGACTCTCACCGCTCTTCTTCAGCCTAGTGCTGGATAAGGTCATCGAGGAATGTGAGAAAGAGATGCAAATACAAGGCCCCTGGAAGCCAGTGCGACTTGAACGACCCAAGAACTAGTTGGAGGTCGGCTGTCTAGCCTTTGCAGACGATCTGCCACTACTGAGAGATAACGAAACCACAGCAGTAAGACAGGAAGAAGAACTCAAAGAGTGTTCAGAAAAAGTAGGGTTACAGATCTCCTTTCATAAAACTGAGTTCTTCTGCACGAAATTAAACATACCAAATTTGAATACAAAGTATGGCAAGATCAACAGGGTCACACAGTTTAAGTACCTAGGTGAAGTGCTAGAACCGACAGGGAAGGAGAAAATTGCCCAGAACACATGGTTATTGAAAATGAAGAGAGCCTTAGACAAGACACAGGGTATTTACAACAAGAAATGTCTGTCCACCAGCACCAAAATTCGCCACTACAACACTGTAATTAATCCTGAGGTACTATACGCCAGTGAGACACTGGTCACACACAAAGGCCGACCTTGAGAACATTCTCACATAGGAAAGAAAAATCATTAGGAAAATTATTGGACCAAAACTCACGGATGAAGGATATAGACTTCACTCCCGGAACACAACAGAGAAGTTCTCCAACATCGCAGCGGACATTAGGAAGAGGCGACTAAAACTTTATGGACACATCAGCAGACCTCCACAGACCAGATACACAAACAGAATCCTCAGATACATCCAGGGACTCAAGACCACTACACCCTGGATGACATAAGTCTAAATTGATCTGGAAAGACCTCACATAGATTCAGCGGACGTCATGGAAAAAGGCATCTGTAAACACACGGTGTACAAGTGGAGAGTGGGCTCAAAGAAAACGGCACCTAAAGCCCAAAGGCCAAAGTGGACTGAATAAAAGGAGAGAGGCTTTAGTGAACGAATGGAGTACTGGAAGAACAGGAAGAACAAGTAGTCATGAATGTTTCGCGTGCTGTGGAAAAAGGCCTGTAACGTGTATATAATAATAATTATTATTTTCTGCCTTTTAGTCTTGTGTTTGTGAACTTTCTCAGTATATTTTAAGATTTTGCCGAGAATATATGTTATATTTAAATAATTATTTTATATTTAAATAATTATTAATATTATGTGCGATTGGACCCTAGCAGATCACTCAAATCTACAGAGTTTCCAAGTATCTATCTTTGCTCTCTGTGGACCTTTCCTAATAATTTACATAATATCGCTTTCTTATTTGTCTTTCTGTGTGGTACCAGTTTTGCAGTTTGCTTTGAATTAACTTCGCTATCAGCTCGAAATTATAAACATAGAATAGAACCAGATGACAAGGCAATATTAACGCTCTCTCATGTGTATCTGATCCGTTAAGTGCAAGGGTAGCGGCGACTAGTGTTGATAACGCTGCCCTGCACGACCGGCGTGTTGTGCGGGTAGCATGGGTATGCTTTCCAGGCGTTCGCACAGCTCAGGGTTTCGCTCTCGGCTTACTCGTTTCAACGTTGTTATTCTGCCGTCTCGTTTCCGTTCTCCGGTTTCCTCTTACTGTTGTTCTCCTGTTCCCCTTCAGCTCACAGCTGTTGACAGACTCTGTCCGGTCGGCCAATCTGCTGCTTCTTTCTGTCGCCCCGAATCCTTGTCACAACATTTGCAACAATAATATAACAGTATTAATAGTGAATAGCGCTTTAGCAACAGTTTCTTCGATGGTCCAAAAGGTAGCAAGCCAACACAAGCGACGCCTATAGAAGGAGAAACAAAAAGTACATGAGAAACTTCGACAGGAATCGGAAGCAAGTAAGTCTGCAAGTTTAGCCAGAGGGCGTAAGTGGGCTCAAGAAATTTCCGAAAAGCAACTCAGTGTCAGACGTGAAAATTCCAAGTAACGAATGCCTCAAGGACGATTTATTGAGTCAGTGGAGGCACCTTTCACTTCACTTGCCAATGACGAGAATGACGTGTTCAAGCAAGATCAAATGCAACAACCAAAGAGCATATCTATCGCTTTGCTAGTGACTCACTTCGTCATGCTCAAAGAACAGCGATTGAGACTACTGAAGCGCATATACGAGTATGTGTCGACTGGAATCAGATGTATTGAGGCACAAGGAATTAAGAGCGAGAGAGACTAGTCAGAAACTTGAAGCAAGTATACGAGATCAACGTGAGACCTAAGTTCAACGGGTAGCTCATGAGGCATATTGTGGCAAGTGCTGTGATATTTGTCAGAAAAAATACTAGCATAATCACATAGTGGAACATCGTTTGATTACGCCAAAGCAGTATTTGCCACCGGAAATTGATGCTAAAACAGACTTATTAGTTTGCTCTTGACGCAATATGTACTGGAAGAGATCAGAGAGTCATGCTCCGTCCGAGGTGTATCGAAATAACTTCCTACTGGGTGATATTCCTGGTGAAACTGCGGTTTTAAATGAACCAGAACAATGTTTGTTTCAGCGCGTCACTCCGTATATCAATGTGATGAAACTGGCACTTAGTATTGGTCAGTAACAACTCGAAGGACATTCAACACAATTTGCTCTCGATATCTTTCAAGTCAGTGACGAGATGTCTGAAATGCCTCCTCTATCGAGCACAGACGTAGGAACAGTTGTGGTGACCGACACTCTCGAGAACAGGAATTTATCCAGATATCATAACATTTCATCGAATCGTGTCTACAGCGTACTTGAGTGGCTTACTGCAAATAACCCACTCTACAAGGATGAAACAGTAAATCGATTTGCGTGATTAAATACGCTGCATGTCGTCCGCGTTATTGCAGCCAGAAAGCCGAAGCAAGCTACTTATGTACCAAGTCGTTTACTTTACATGCAAATTAACAAAACAATGCAAATCGTAAATGCTTCCTGTACTCAAAGAAATGAAGGGATCTTTTAATTCGGACCTGCTGGACACGAATGTTTCACCACGGAAAATTTAATTCGTGCTGGTATTCTACCAAAAAGCCAATAGGTTATCAATTTTTGATATCGAAAAATTATTTAAGACAATGAATTTTACGAATGACTTGATTCGGAAACTTGAAATCAACCAGGTCCGTTTCCAGTTGACAATCGCGGCTATTTTAAAGAAATCTTGATGCTGCAAGGCATGACATTCTGGTGTTCGACAATGCCTTTGTTGTTGAATATGATTACCTAAGTGACACTTTCAATGGCAGTTCATGCGACAGGGAAAGCTATGGAAATATTTTCCCGAATCTTTGTACTTCGTTAAGCTTACTGTTCGCCGGACATAATTTTGTAATTCTGATTGTTGTTGGGAGTGCGTATGGTCTTGTGTGTCATGATAACAGGTTTTATTTCACCGATACTGCTAACTAATTCCTTCATACTATCCGCTGAACTGTGCATTCCACTGCAAGTAAATGGTTTTCAATTGATGCCACTAGTGTTGGCGTCAAAGGAGGAATTATACCAATGGAGGAGTATTTACTGGCACCTTCATCGATACAGACTTTGAAGAAGTTCTTGTCCAAAATAATCCAGAGCCAGAGCCAGTAAAAGTGTCACATTTAGTTCCTGAAAAAACAACTGTAATGGCACGAGCAGCCATACGGAAATGATGATTTTCAGTAAAATAGAAACTTAAACAAAATTGTTCAGAAAACTAAGGACAATGCTACGAATGTGAATAGAAAGGAGAAAGCAAAGGTATTTTCAAGGATCCACCTCTTTCTGTAAGGCAACAACGGCCTGAACGTACTGTGCTTGGTAAAAATTACGCAAAGAGATTATTTCCAGCAGTGAATTCTAGGATTGGATACTCGTTTTTAAAGAGCTAACTTTGTTTTATGCGCTCTCAATGTTTCAATATTTTCGAGTGCAGCTGACGATTAATGCATATGACTGAGCCATAAGAGAAGAAGGTGTTGTCGAGGACCATCACTTAAGTCTAAAGAATAAAATCAGATAATTAACTGCTTTAGTTAAAAATAGTTTTATTACTTCAAAATCAACGAGTAGTTTCGAGAACTTATAAGCCCGTATTCAAGTGTACAAAACAGCAAAAGGGAAGATAAAGAAGCTATAATAAGACACTATGTACGACTTCACGCTTGTTTGTTATAATAGTCGGAGGAATTCACTGTCCAACTATAAATACGTGGCTGATAAGAACGGTTTGGATAGAATGAAAACATAGATGTTGCAGCAGATATCCACAAAATATCATAAGAAAAGTGAGCTGTCAACGGACCACGCTGTGATGTCACAAAACTCGATCAGCTCTTCGTCCATGAATCCTTTCCCGCCCCGTGTGACGACGGCTTTATAGTGTTGGTTAACAGCAGTGGTTCTATTACGTGCGCCGGCGATGCACCAATTATTACTTCCAAGTCTGTAAATTCGATGCGCCCTGTTAGTCAGGAAATTTTCGATCCAGCCGCAAATCTGGGTAGAACGCACTTTCTTAAGAAGGCGCCGACGAAGAGCGCGAGCTACGTATAATGGGTGTTTCGGAACTCGTGCTGGTAACCACGGAGATAGTTCTTTTGTTCAATATATGTGGTTACTTAGTAAATATTGTTAATGTTCCAGTATTATACAATAAAAAGATGTTAATTATGTAGGACTACAGTTACCTGTATGGTAGTGATGAACCTTGGAAAGTGGGAAAACCGGACCAGAAGAGAATTGAAGAGTTTGAGATGTGGTGCTATAGAAGAACGTTGAAAATCAGGGCCGCCCGGAGTGGCCGAGCGGTTCTAGGCGCTACAGTCTGGAACCGCGCGACCGCTACGGTCGCAGGTTCGAATCCTGCCTTGGGCATGGATGTGTGTGATGTCCTTAGGTTAGTTGGGTTTAAGTAGTTCTAAGTTCTAGGGGACTGATGACCTCAGAAGTTAAGTCCAGAGCCATTTTTTTGAAAATCAGGTGCACTTATAATGATTAAGGAGGTTCTCTGCAAATCGGTGAAGGAAGGAACACACGGGAAACATTGACAAGAAGAAGACACAGGTTGCAGGACATGTGTTAAGACTGTTTTTCGAAGTTTCTGGGAATCGTGAAATTGAGGTGGGACACGGGTGCCAGCCCGATATTCGCCTACTCGGAAGGGGAAAACCGCCTAAAAATCACATCCAGGATGACCAGCACACCAGCTGTCGCCGTTAATCCGCGGGTGGATTCAGGTCGATGCTGGCGCGACGTCGAATCCCGGAAATGGCGTGCTAACACGCGCGGCTGTCCGGACAGGAGTTAACAGTACAAAAAGTCTTTAATAAAATTTCGTTTCGTGGATATTTTCATTCAAAAGTATCTTGAATTCATATAGAGTAACAGCCGTGCCCAATTGACGCAGTGGGTACAGATTTCGGATAGAATGCTGGAATTCGATAGTTCGACACTGGATCTGTGTGTAATTCTCTTTTCTAATTTTTTATTTTTATTTTGAGCTGTGTGATACTACATATGGCTTCTTGATCGCTATACAGGAATTAAGCAGGTCTTTTACAAAATACGTGCAATTATTTAATACCAACACAGGTATGAGAGTACAATCCTTTCTATTAGTCCACTCTTCACGACCTATTTTGCCTTTGAACGCTTACTCTGTATGTACCCTTGTACGCGCTGTACATCTTCATGCTTTCCGGTCCGTTGGGACCATTGCTTACCTTCCCCATATTAAAAATAAATATAGCACAAAATAAAAGAATTTTTTTTAAAGAAGTCAGCCCCTCTCCTTCTTGGTCTACCCCTGCTGTTTTTATGTTAGATAATTCTCCTACAACAACATAAATCACGCATCCAGTTCGTCTGAGATATTGTGTCGCACTGTTTCATCATCTACATTCTACACCAGTTTCCAGTATACCATTCTGCGATTTGTTCTATCTACTAGCTACAGTGACGAAAAAAAATCGCAACACCAATAAGATTGTGTTACACAAACGAAAGTTGTTAGACGTCTGAAAGACGATATCTATCCAAATTTCGCACCAGTCGCATACGGGTGGCGCTAGTTGCCCCACTATGAGGATATTTTGAATACACGCTGTAATGATGGCGAGCGTTAGTTACCTTTGAGACTGGACGTGATGAAGTTATTCAAGAACACCTTCAAGGCGACAAAGACGCCATTATCAATCAACTCCTCACTGAGTTTGAACCAGGTCGTGTAACAGGGCTACGAAAAGCTGGACGTTCCTTCTGCGATACTGCAGAAAGACTTGCAGGAATGCAACCACTGTACATGATTGCTGGCAGAGGTGGTCGCGAGAATGTACGATCGCAAGAACATCTGGCTCCGGTTGGCCACGCGGCGCTATCGACAGGCAAGACCATCGTGTTCGGCGTATGGCTCTGGTGCATCGTACTGTATCGGCAGCAGCTGTTTGAGCAACAGTTGCCACCACAGTAACACAACGAACTGTCACTAATCGGTTACGTCAAGGCCAGCCAGAAAACCAGAAGCTCTGTAGCGTGCATTCCACCGACCCCAAATAAGCCATTTACGACTTCATTGGTGTCCAGCGAGACTTTATTGGTGGGCAGGGTGCAGCTCTGGTGCGTTTGGGTGCCAGTGATTGCTGAGTGTTGGTTAGAAGGAGGGCAGTTGAGCACCTGCAATCAACCTGTCTGCGGACTAGACACACTGGATCTACACCTGGAGTTACAGTCTGGGTTGCGATTTCTTATCACAGCAGGAGCACTCTCGTGGTTATCGCGCAGATCCTCACTACAAATTTATTCGTCAGTCTGGTAGATCGACCTGTGGTCCTGCCATTTACGAACAGCATTCCATGGGGGAGGGGGTTTCCAACTCGATAACGCCCACCCACATACCGCTTTTGTAATCCAACATTCTCTACAGAGTGTCGACATGTTGCCTTGGCCTGCTCGATCACCAGATCTGTCCCCAGTCAAGTACATATGGGGTATCGTGGACGACAACCCCTGCGTCATCTAGAAACAGCACTAACCACCCCTGTATTGAACAGCCAAGTGGAATAGGCATGGAACTCTATCCCACAAACTGACATACAGCACCTGTATCATGTAATGCATGCTCGTTTCCATGCTTTCAGACAACATTCTGACATATACACCGCTTGTTAACGTACCAGCGTTTCACATTTGCAATGGCTTACCTTGCGCTTATATTAACTTTTTTTTTTTTTTTTTTTTTTTTTTTTTTTTTTTTTTTTTTTTTTTTTTTTTTTTGCTGCGACATTTTGCCGACAGTGTAGGATGGTTCAAATGGCTCTGAGCACTATGGGACTTAACGTCTGAGGTCATCAGTCCCCTAGAACTTGGAACTACTTATACTTAACTAACCTCAGGACATCACACACATCCATGCCCGAGGCAGGATTCGAACCTGCGACCGTAGGAGTCGCGCGGTTGCGGACTGAAGCGCCTAGAACCGCTCGGCCACCGCGGCCGGCAGAGCAGGGTGTCATGCCTACCACTTTCATGATCATTATATTTCTTTACGTCATTGCATCACCAATAGGTTAATAAACCTTTTATAGGTAATTACCAAACTCCGTTACTTTTATTCTACTTTGAGCACGCTTTCATGCTGCTCTCGCAACTGCGGATGTAGCTCTGCTGCGAACAGGTCAGAGAAGCTGAATGTTTGTGATATGCAGAGAGATTTACACGAGCACCTGCTCTGACGAGAATGTACCTGTTGTGAAAAACGTCCTACCACTAGTAGCTCATTTAATTGTTACAACTACCTGCTGTTACTGAATGTAGTGTGTATGTTAACACCTGCACTAATGGATTTTGTAATTATTATTCTTCTATAACAGGTTCTTTTATAAAATGCGTGTTTGACTGCTTTTTTATTTAAAACCCAACTATCGGCTGGTTTCAGTCACATACCATCTTCACGGATTAGGGATAAAACAGTTTAGGTTACAATATCTGCCACTACTTAAATAATGGGCACGTTCCGTATAAAGAGTACACCATGAATTCCAGTGTAAGACACACGACTTCTAAAGGCAAACACAAATAACTTGCGTAAACAAAGCAGTACTGCGTTGGTCGTCTGCTACCTTAACCCATTAACGCCAACCTTCACCACGCTCTCCTAAAGGATAGGTTCGTTGTACGTTCCATATTGATTTCTGCGGTTATTCCACGCAGTGTTGCTTGTCTGTTAGCACTGACAATTTTACGCAAACGGCGCTGCTCTCCGTCGCTAAGTGAAGGCCGTCGGCAACTGCGTTGTCCGTGGTGCGAGGTAATGCCTGAAATGTTGTATTCTTGCCACACTTTTGACATTGGGGATTTCGGAATTTTGAATTCTCTAAACATTTCCGAATTGGAATGGCCCATAAGCCTAGCAGCAACTACCATTTGGCGTTCAAAATCTGTTAATTCACATCGTGCAGCAATAATCACTTCGGAAACCTTTTTTTCATAAATCACCAGAGTACAAATGACTGCTCCGCCAATGGACTGCCCTTTCATATCTTGTGTACGTGAACGCACCGCCATCTACATACCAGAATATCTCTATCTCATTACTTTCGTCACTTCAGTCTATGAGAAACATTTCCACGTATGTAGGGACGACAGCGTTATTCTACACAAAAACACCACCAAGTAGAGCTAGGGAACTGATTGTTGAAGCTGACTGTAAACAGTCATAATATCTCTCTTGTGTACATAGTTCCGCGTAGTCAGCGCGTACACAACTTTCCCACTAGAGCGCGCCCCACTAAGCACAACAGCGCAGGCGCAGCGCTCGTCCGTCTCCGCACCACAAGATGGCGCTGCCATAGAGACGGACCAAATTCTGCTTTCGCCGATCCGCGTATTAATATGTAACGCAGCCAAAGAGATTGCTGCTAACGTAGAACCTTTCCTCCTCGCGGATCACACTCGCGCAATGATACATGAACGCGCAAGGTATTATAACGAGTGTACAGACCTCCGATTAGTCAGTCTGCATTTGTCTGCACCAGTCTGTACAAGTCTGCATTAGTCTGTACCAGTCTGTACGAGTTCTACATTTGTGTGTAACAGTCTATAGTCAAGTTTCAGTCTGTGCTTAATTAAGATTACCATATTCCTGTACGTAGCCATGAAGATAAATGTATAGACACTTTTGTCAAGTATCAGAGATATATATGAGAATAAGATTAACGTACCAATACCAAAGGAACTTCAGATTGTCGATTGTAAATAGCATCCAGAAACAAGTTAAGTAATTTTTATGCTTTTTATTATTTTAATAAATGTGTGTGAAAATTAATCAAGTTCTGTTTAAAGTTGGTCACCGTCAATCTGCTACTCTAAGCGTGCAAGTGGCATTTCTATCGTCTGACCTAACGGCAGAAGATAAACACGCCACGATGAGACCACGAGACATATTGCTGACACTCGCCTACTTCGTTAGAGCGACAAGTCAAATAATCTGATGGTGTGTGTACTGAAGGTCTCACAGTACGCACACCACAATCTCCGTAGTGCACCCTGCATGCGGACCACTGGGATAAGAGAGGATGCGAATGCAACTATTTTCGCGTTAATTATTGCCAGTGTCTCATTTCATGCTTTAATTTGGCATAAGTGGTTGTTTATTTAGCAGTGTTGTGCAGATTTCTCAGACAAGCAGACGCTCCTGATGTGTGGTCCGTAAAGAGAATTTGCCGTGTTTAGCTGAGGGCGAGATGGAGGGGAGCCGGCATACCTGCGAGGCTTGGCTGCCTACCTGGGGAGTAATCGGCGCGTGTAGGCGCTAATTAAGACTGCGGAGGAGTGCCGCCTGATGGATATTGATAACGCCGCCTAACAGGTTTCCCGTGTCCGTGCCACACCGCCCCACGGATGCAGTCGCCCGTGAACACTGCAGCTTGCGCCAGATTCCATGCGCCTGCGGCTAGGCTGTCTCCAGTAGCCACAGCCGACTCCACACGGCGCAGCTGACTTGTTGCTAATCACTCGTGACCGTGTCTCTTCCACCACAGACATCCTGAAGGGAGGTTGTGGCGAGGTGCGCGCACGGTTGTCCCCTACTGGAATCCGAAAAACTAACTTTTAATTCATTCCAGAATTCTGACGTCTGACGTATTTCTAGCAAGTGATTCCACAAAACTGCAGATTTAGTATTGCTGAAGACGACCAGAAAAATATTGTGACTTTAGCAATAGCTAGATAACTTGTTTTTCGTAAGTTATCACAGCTTTGGTTTCGGTGCTATCCTGACATCAAGGCAGATGTGAAACAGTATAGAACATTACCAAAGCAGAATCCTCAAACTGCCACTTATTTGTACATCCCATCAGCAAGCTGCAGAAACGAAATGGTATGACCTAGCGAAGAATCTGAGCCCAGTTGCCTCTCTCGCCAGCAGCACACAAGACGTTCGCCTGCTCAGCTGAGTGGTTAAGTGCTTTCCCATGTAGTGGGCCCAGGTTCGATTCCCAGCCGGGTTGGAAATTTTCTCCGCTCGTTGACTGGGTGTTGTGTCGTCCTCATCATTTCATCCTCATCACCGGCATTCGTGTGAAATAAGACTTGCACTCGGCTGCCAAAATCCCTGGATGGGGCCTCCCGGCCAGCAATGCCATACGACCACTTCACTTATTTTTTTCAGTTCAAGGATGATTCAACTGCCCCTACAGCTGCGTTGCATGCAATCTGCAACACCTTCAAATGCCAGATTTTTGTATTCTCTCGCTCGCTACCACAAACCGTCAGCCCTACAGAAAAAATAAACAGAAGCTTTTTGCAGGAAATTTAATTTAGTTAAATTTTGTACTAGCATACGTTTTCGCTCTCCACCGTAGTTTTCGAATTTATTCACGAAAAACGTACAGAGGTAACTTCAAACGCATATTTCTTCAATCACTAGAGAACTATGGCCTCCAGAGAAACGTATCCCAGAACAAACATTAACTGCATTAAGTTTCCTGAAAAAAGGTCCTATTCATTTTTTTCTGTATCATTAATAGTTTGCTAATAGTAAGTGAGAGAATATGAAAATTTCGTATGTGGGTTTTTAAAGTGTCGTGGGTTGCATAAAGCCCAGTGATAGGGGCAGCTGAATGAACCTATATAAACGTGTTGTATTAAATGCCTGGCTGGCATCCATATCCAGTCCCAACAATGACACTCCCCCTCGCTGCACAACTTGAAACCACAAGATTAGTTTGTTTTCTACTTATTGACAAACAAAACTTCTAATAGCTTAGAATACAATCACTTTAAATGGCAGATTGATTTTAATAGACCCTGAACAAAACGGTCGCGGCCGGCCGGAGTGGCCGTGCGGTTCTGGGCGCTACAGTCTGGAGCCAATCGTTCGCTACCGTCGCAGGTTCGAATCCTGCCTCGGACATGGATGTGTGTGATGTCCTTAGGTTACTTAGGTTTAATTAGTTCTAAGTTCTAGGCAACTGATGACCTCAGAAGTTAAGTTGCATAGTGCTCAGAGCCATTTGAACGATTTGAAGCAAAACGGTCGCGTTCTGCTGTAAGCGTAGTGATCTATGTTTTGTTTGTGGATCCAAATGCCGTAGATGAAGAAAAAAATGGTCGTGAAATTTTAACATCTAAAACAAGTCCTCTTCAGAAAGGGTTGGTTGGTTGGTTGGTTTGGGGGAGGGGACCAAACAGCGAATTCATCGGTCCCATCGGATTAGGAAATCAGCCGTGCCCTTTCAAAGGAACCATCCAGGCATTTGCCTAAAGTGATTTAGGGAAATCACGGGAAAGCTAAATCAGGATTGCCAGACGCTGGTTTGTACCGTCGTCCTCCGGAATGCGAGTCCAGTGTGCCAACCACGGCCACCTCGCTCGGTTTCAGAAAGGGCAGTCTAACTCAATAGAAGGGAAACACATTGTGTTTTGTAATGCAGGTGTCACGAAAACACAGTCAGATATCGGGTAGGTAGATCAAGGCGCTCCAGTGCTACACTGTTTTAGAGTTTACTGTTTCTGTCTCATCGAATCAGTAACATAAAAAGTGGCCGTACTCAAAACCTTTCCTCCTCTTAGTCAAATTAGTTTCCCTCATATATTCCAGTCTCTGGGTCAATATTCGTAGAGGTACGGAATCGCTGAGAAATAGATATCCGCAGACTGAGGATTGTTTCCGAAATGAAACATATCGCTGCAGAGTGTCCACTGTTTCGAAACTTGCTCGCAGATTCAAACAGTTTGTTGGACCAAGATTCGAATCCGCAACCTTGAGACAGCCAGACAATGCTCAACTACTTTCTAGGTTCGAGCTTCAATTCTACCAGTACCTCTGCATACTTCATAGAAGCTCTTCTCGATGGAATGCTAATCTAGCACGAGCAAGGTAATTTTCTCCTCTGCAGACTTCACAGAAGCTCTTCTCGATGGAATGCTGGACTAGCACGAGGAAGGTAGTTTTATGTGCACGAGTCTCGGTCCGGACAACAGTTTTAATTTGTCAAAACTTTCCACAACAGCGGTTACTAGGTTATGTGGTGAAAGACTCAGTTTGAAAACAATTTCTACAATGCGGCTAGGTCGTTTCTCAGAGATACCTTTCGTTCCGCATCCACCAATGCAACAAAGGGTACAAAAGAGTTCCTGTGAAGTCTCTAAACGATGAAAGAGATACATCCAAGAATTAAGATTTGAGAGCAGGTCCTTAGAAGCACTTGTATGCGCCATTCAGTGAGAGTCCTACGTAGTTTAACTTCCGTGTTCTGCCAACAAAACGAATCGTAAGCGCATTAATTTCATCCTTCTTGGAATAGTAATTTTAACAAACGTTGCGGGCGAGTGCCGTTCGAGCATGCGAAATATTACCACTGAGGCTATTATACTGCTTATTTTGAGCTCTGAGCCGTTAAGGTCCATCCTCGTCTCTCATATTTGTGTTGAAGCTCTTCAGTGGTTGATTTTTGGGTTATACAGGGTGTTTCTGTCTTCTCCGATAGAATGACGAATTGTTTGCCGTCGATGGCGATGTACAGTGTCATAGCGGTTTGCGACCGAAGATGGTACTATAAAAGTTGGGAATCGGTGACACTGAAAATTACATACGCAAACGAGTGGAAACGAATATTAACGACTTGCTCCTTGACATAGCAGCGCTTATCAAGACCTGAATGTTGAAAAATGGAATGAGACTTCTGTTTGCAGATGATGTGGTGATTGTGCTCGAAACTCTGAATGAGGTGACACAAGATACGAGTACCTCTCAATTTACGCTAGAAGTGAGGAAACTAGGGTTACCTGTCAAGTTGAGAAAACGAAGTACGGTACTTTCTCGTCGACAAGACGATACTGACGCCATCGCTATAGAAGGTCACAATTTTGAAAGAGTTGCAAAATTCAAGTATCTGGGGTCAACATTGCCGAATAAAAGTGAGGTACAGAAGGAAATTGGACAGTAAGTGCGAACCAGGTTTACTACAGTTTACCACCAAACACATGTTACGCATCGTATCCCAGGAAAGCAATATACAGCTATACATGCCACTAGGGCGACATGTTGTATAGTATGGTTGTGAGACATGGGCAAGTACACGGACAATGGAAGAGCGCATTCGGGCGTTTGAGAGGAGGATTTTAAGGAAAATTTGTGGCCACGTATACAACGCCGAAGCTACATTGTATCCCGTTGTAAACTATTCCTCCACCTCTGTTTATCTGAGTAAGGCTCTTCATCTCCTCGTAACAGCTGCAACCGGCACCTATCTGTACCTGCTTACTGAGTTCAAAGCTTAGTTTCTTTCCATAATGATCACGCCCCAACACTACCCTCCATTATCAGACTATTTCCTATCAAGCGTTCCTTTCTCTTAAGTCATACCATTCATTACCCGAACTAGCCATCTGATTTTCATCATTCTACATCTACATCTACATGGATACTCTGCGAATCACATTTAAGTGCCTGGCAGAGGGTTCATCGAACCACCTTCACAATTCTCTATTATTCCAATCTCGTGTAGCGCGCGGAAAGAATGAACACCTATATCTTTCCGTATGAGCTCTGATTTCCCTTATTTTATCGTGGTAATGGTTCCGCCCTCTGTAGGTCGGTGTCAACAAAATATTTTCGCATTCTGAGGAGAAAGTTCGTGATTGGAATTTCGTGAGAAGATTCCGTCGCAACGAAATCGCCTTTCTATTAATGATTTCAAGCCCAAATCCTGTATCATTTCTCCGACGCTCTCTACCATATTTCATGATAATAAATAACGTGCTGCCTTTCTCTGAACTTTTTCGATGTCCTCCGTCAGTCCTACCTGGTAAGGATCCCACACTGCGCAGCAGTATTCTAAAAGAGGACGCACAAGCATAGTGTAGGTAGTCTCCTTAGTAGGTCTGTTACATTTTCTAAGTGTCCTGCCAATAAAACGCAGCCTTTGATTGGCCTTCCCCACAACATTTTCTATGTGTTCTTTCCAATTTAAGTTGCTCGTAATTGTAATACCTAGGTATTTAGTTGAATTTACGGCTTTTAGATTAGACTGATTTATCGTGTAACCGAAGTTTAACGAGTTCCTTTTAGTACTCATGTGGGTGACTTCACACTTTTCGTTATTTAGGGTCCACTGCCACTTTTCGCACCATTCAGATATTTTTTATAAATCGTTTTGCAGTTTGTTTTGATCTTCTGATGACTTTATTAGTCGATAAACGACAGCGTCATCTGGAAACAACCAAAGACGGCTGCTCAGATTGCGTCCCAAATCGTTTATATAGATAACGAACGGCAAAGGGCCTATAACACTACCTTGGGGAACGCCTGATATCACTTCTGTTTTACTCGATGACTTGCCGTCATTTACTACGAACTGTGACCTCTCTGACAGGAAATCACAAATCCAGTCACATAACTGAGACGATATTCCACAAGCACGCAATTTTACTGCGAGCCGCTTGTGTGGTACAGTGTCAAAAGCCTTCCGGAAATCCAGAAATCCGGAATCGATCTGAAATCCCTTGTCAATAGCACTCAGCACTTCATGTGAATAAAGAGCTTGTTGTGTTCCACAAGAACGATGTTTTCTAAACCCATGTTGACTGTGGAATTACCTTCGAGGTAATTCATAATGTTCGAACACAATACATGTTCTAAAATCCTGCTGCATATCGATTTTAACGATATGGGTCTGTAATTTAGTGTATTACTTCTATTACCTTTCTTGAATATTGTTGTGACCTGTGCAACTTTCCAGTCTTTGGGTACGGATCTTTCATCGAGCGAACGGTTGTATATGATTGTTACGTATGGAGCTAGTGCATCAGCATACTCCGAAAGGAACCTAATTGATATACAGTCTGGACCAGAAGACTTGCTTTTATTAAGTGATTTGAGTTGCTTCACTACTCCGAGGATATTTACTTCTACGTTACTCATGTTGACAGCTGTTCTCGATTCGAATTCTGGAATATTTACTTCTCTTTTGTGAAGGCATTGTTCTGTAACAGCACATTTAAAAAGCTTGCATTCTCTTCTTGCCTGCTGAAACACTTTTCTTACTTTTATAAGCGACTAAACTCCCGGTAGACGAAAAACATCATTGGGAAGCCGTTTTCGACTGTCGTGTTTGCAAGTTGAGGCCGAATCCATTCTGCAAGCCAGGTCAAATATCGGTTTTCTGATCGTTAGTTGTTTTACACAAATTGCATCTGGAAATTAGCTGTTAAGTTTTATGATTTAGTCAGCACTGTAACTGTTACTCTTCAGCCAAATATTAGTGCCTAGATAACTTCTTGCTAAGTCAAAAGTTTCTTATTCTCCTTTGTTGTACCGTCTCCATTCACTTACTTTTTCTTCTGTGTCGTCCAGATTAAACAAGGACGGAACGTGACTATCCGCAGCACGTTTCAAAACGATTGAGCGCTTACATGAGAACGCAAAGAGGAAATCTGGCTTGAAGAACCGCATTTTCAAAATCAGTATTGTGTTTACATAAACAACCAGAAGGCGTACTGAGAAATAGGTTTGCGAAAACATTCCGTGAACGTAGAAAAAAATGTGAGTGAATCGCGGCGGACAGTGTCAGAAGACGCAGTAACACGGAGCCGTCATCGCACAAGTCTCGCTGGCGGTCTACAGACTTGTAATTCGGAAATAGCTCTCTGCCGAGGTAGAACCTGGGCCCACCCGTTAAAGCCATTGACGGGCTCGTCTTGACTGCGGCTCTCTCTCGTCTTCTCCAGCAGAGGCGCCATTAGCACGGTTTACGGCACCTGCTCTCACTACCGCTGTGCCACCCCCCCCCCCCCCGCCTCCCACGCGCATCGGCCCACACTCAGCTCTTCCGCCGCCTCACTCAGCCTCCCACCCCCACCTCCTTACCTCCTTACACCCACACACCAACCATTTGCCCTGTCGTCTTATAGCCGCTTGCTCTGCCTTTAGAGAACGGCGACCACCAAGTGCGGCGCGCTTCTGTGTGATTGAGCAATCCGAAAGGGCAGCAGGGTGGGGAACAGAAAAAAAGCTGACGACGTGATCGCAGACTGTGAATATACTATAATACACGATGAATACTCATCGTCAGATAAGTAGTGAGTACCTAAATCTGCATTCACACTTACACGCCCGAAAACCACTGTAAAGTAAAGTAAGTGGCAGAGATAAGAAACAGTGCGAGTACGAGATAGTTGTTGGTAGTTGCATATATCAAAATCAAGGAGAAGGAAATTACTATTCCTGAATGAACGCCGGGAACAGATGTAAAAACAAAACATTACGTAAAATATTTATGTATTTAATGAACACTACAACTACGTACCCTCAATTTTTTTTCGAAATCTTCGTCCCCTGCCCCTCACTGTTTTGTTTTTCATTTCGACATTTGACTAATAGCAAAACATGTAGCATCGATAATACAAAATTGAATCATATATCATGAAGTATTCCAAAGCAGCGTTTGTCAGAAATAAGCAAGAAACATGTTTATACTGCTGTACGTGTGCCCGATACGTATATCTCTAAATGCCAGTTTCATGTTCAGTTGCCTAATAAGTCTTCCCAGATAAATATATTCTAAACGTATATTCTCCGTCTCTTGGCTCAAATGGCTCTGAACACTATGGGACTTAACTTCTGAGGTCATCAGTCCCCTAGAACTTAGAACTACTTCAACCTAAATAAGCTAAGGACATCAAACACATCCATGCCCGAGGCAGGATTCGAACCTGCGACCGTAGCGGTCGCACAGTTCCAGACTGTAGCGTCTGCATCTTTTAATTTTGTGAAATACACAACATCTTGTATTTTCGTTTCCCTTTTACATTTGGTATACATCACTTAATTTTCGTCTTACCGTGTCGCAAAAAATAGTTTTGGGACCTTGTGATCCCGGAAATTGGCCATCCTAACAAGGAATACACTTCAATTCTGATCGTCTTTGAATATGTTGTGGTTAGAGCCACAGCAGACGGAGTATTCCACCTTCATCATGGATGCATACAGCTGCATACACTGCGTCACGTGATACACTACGTTATCAAAAGTATCCGGACACCCCCAAAAACACACTTTATTCATATTAGGTACATTGTGCTGTCACCTACCGAAATTTACTACATATCAGCGACCTCAGTAGTCATTAGACATCGTGAGAGAGCAGAGCCGGCCGGAGTGGCCGAGCGGTTAAAGGCGCTACAGTCTGGAACCGCACGACCGCAGGTTCGAATCCTGCCTCCGGTATGGATGTGTGTGATGTCCTTAGGTTAGTTAGGTTTAAGTAGTTCTAAGTTCTAGGAGACTTATGACCACAGCAGTTGAGTCCCATAGTGCTCAGAGCCATTTGAACCATTTTTGAGAGAGCAGAACGGGGTGCTCCGCGATCTTCGGACGTGGTCAGGGGATGGGTGTCGCTTGTGTAATACGTCTGCACGCGAGATTTCCACACTCCTAAACATCCCTAAGTCCACTGTTTCCGATGTGATAGTGAACCAGAAACGTGAAGGGACACGTACAGCACAATTTCGTACGGGCCGACCTCGTCTGTTGACTGACAGTTGAAGAGGGTCATAATGTGTAATAGGCAGACATCTATCCAGACCATCACACAGAAATTCCAGACAGCTTCAGGATCCACTGCCAGTGCTACGACAGTTAGGCGGAAGGTGAGAAATCTTGGATTTCAAGGTCGATTGGCAGCTCATAAGGTACGCATCGCGCCGGTAAATACCAAACGACGCCTCGCTTGGTGTAAGGAGCGTAAACATTGCACGATTGAACGGTGTGAAAACGTTGTGTGGAGTGACGAATCACGGTACACAATGTGGCGTTCCAATGGCAGGGTGTGGATATGGCGAAAGCCCGGTGAACGTCATCTGCCAGCGTGCGTAGTGCCAAAAGTAAAATTCGGAGGCGGTGTTGTTATGGTGTGGTCGTGTTTTTCATGGAGGGGGCTTGCATCCCTTGTTGTTTTGCGTGACACTATCACAGCACAGGCCTACATTGATGTTTTAAGCACCTTCTTGCTTCCCACTGTTGAAGAGCAATTCGGGGATGGCAATTGCATCTTTCAACACGGTCGAGCACCTGTTTATAATGCACGGCCTGTGGCGGAGTTCTGACACGACAATAACATCCCTGTAATGGGTTGGCCTGCACAGAGTCTGACCTGAATCCTGTAGAACACATTACGGTTATTTTAAAACGCCGACTTCGTGCCATGCCGCGCCGACTGACATTGGTTCATCTCCTCAGTGCAGCACTCCGTGAAGAATGGGCTGCCATTCCTCAAGTAACCTTCCAGAACCTGATTGAACGTATGCCTGCGAGAGTGGAAGCTGTCATCAAGGCTAAGGGTGGGCCAACACGATACTGAATTCCAGCATTACCAACGGAGGGCGCCACGAACTTGTGTTACTTTCAGCTCGGTGTCCGGATACTTTAGATCACGTAGTGTACCTTTCAGTACAAAGTACACTGAATGAAAGAAAATAGCAGCACCAAAAAATAATTAATTTAGAGCAAGAAATTTCGGCAAGTGATTTGTCTAGGTAACACATTTAAGTGATCAACATTGAAAGACCTAAAGTTATCAACATTGCAAGACCTAAAGTTAATGTAAGTTATAAGCTACTGCAGAAGTGAAATGGTTGCTGTAACCGAAAGAATGTTGAAAGCAAGCATGATAACGTGCATACATTGTGTTGTACATGTGCTGGATGTCAGTTTGTGCGACGGAGTACGATGCCTGTTGCACTTGGTCGGTCAATACGGGGACGGTTAATACTGATTGTGGAGTTGTGGAGTTCTCGTTCGACGATGTCCTGTGTGTACTCGATTAGAGACAGATCTGGTGATTTAGTAGGCTAAGGCAACAAGTCGACTCTCTGTAGAGTACGTTGGGTTACAACAGCAGTAAGTGGGCGAGCGTTTACATCCTGTTGAAAACACCATCTGGAATGGCCTTCATGGATGGGAGCACAATAGGTCAAATCAGCAGATTGACGAATAAATTTGTAGTCAGTGGGTGTGGGATAACAACGAAAGCTCTCCCGCTGTCATACGAAATCAGATCACAGAACAACCTTGAGATGTAGATCCACTGTGTCTAACACGCAGATCGGTTTGATGCAGGTCCGCAACTGGTCTCTTTAAACGAACTAATAACCACAGTGGTACCGAGGCAGAACCAGCTTACATCAGAAAACACACCAGACCCCACCCTGCTCTGCAATGAGCTCTCGAGTGACACCACTGAAGTCGCAAAGTGGCGGCGAAGGTTGAATGCGTGCTGCAGGGCGTCTGAACACGATGGTTTTTCCTCTGGGTAGTACTAAATGGCCGTATGGACCACGGTATTCTTTCGACCGAACATTCTCCTGACCTCCGCTGCCAGCTATCATGTACAGTGGCTACATTCCTGCCACGTATTTCCGGAATACCGCAGAAGGAACATCCAGCTTCTCGTAACCTTATTACACGATCTCGTTCAAACTCAATGGAGTGTCGGTAATGGCGTCTTTGTCGCCTTAAAGCCTTCTACTTTCTTCGCTATAGTCAGTTCGGAGTAAACAGTACACGCGTATTACAAGCATTACATTCGGTAGGAGAAGTAATTCGCCCTCCAGTATTTTAAACCGGGTAAAACTTGCGTCCTCCCTCCACACAGTTCTCACCCTTACCTTCCGCTCCCTTAAATGCGAACAACAAAAGAAACTACAAATAAGGCAACAGGATAAACATATTGCTACTGCTAGGATAAATCACGTTAATACTGTGTAACACCGCATCTGGCCATAACAGTGACTTCAGTTCATCTAGGAAGCGAGCCTATGCATTTCTTTTTGACTAGCATCAACTCACCACGTCCAGTGTCAGAGGTAACTAATGCTCACGACCGTTACAGCGTGTATTAGAAGCAAACCCGATTTATACCCCCCATAGTGCCACTGGTAGCACCACACTTATGCGATTGGTGCGAAATTTAAATGGACATCACGTTTCAGACGCAGAAACACGCCTACCAACTCTCATTTATAGGCAAAGGTCCCGAGTTCGAGTCTCGGTCCGTCACACAGTTTTGATCTGCCAGGAAGTTTCATATCAGCGCACACTCCGCTGCAGAGTGAAAATCTCATTCTGGAAACATCCCCCAGGCTGTGGCTAAGCCATGTCTCCGCAATATCCTTTCTTTCAGGAGTGCTAGTTCTGCAAGGTTCGCAGGAGAGCTTCTGTAAAGTTTGGAAGGTAGGAGACGAGGTACTGGCAGAAGTAAAGCTGTGAGGACGGGGCGTGAGTCGTGCTTGGGTAGCTCAGTTGGTAGAGCACTTGCCCGCGAAAGGCAAAGGTCCCGAGTTCGAGTCTTGGTCCGTCACACAGTTTTAGTCTGCCAGGAAGTTTCAACTCTCGTTTATGTCGCACTTCTCATTCTTGGTACTGCGATTTTTTTTCAGTCGGTGTTATGTGTGTCAGACAATCAAGTGCAGATGTTATACAGCTGCTATGGCCACTGGACGAAAATGATGTCATGCCCCGTCCATCTTTACACGTAAGAAGCCCTCTGGTTGACCATTTCAAAGGGGAAAAAATAGAAATTGTGGCAGAGGGTGGGATAAAAGAGGAGTGAAGAAATGTGATTGGACGAGCTGATACGCAAGTAAAACATTGACGTGTGGCTAAACTAAATATTTCTAAGACAGAATAGGCTTAGAATCACTCTGATTGGTTACCAAATAGAAAGGGGAGAGGGATGGGGAGGGGAGAGGACGGGGAGAGGCGGTGATGTGGCTTAGGAAAGGGGCTCGGCTTAGGAGAGGAGAGTGGCGTGTTAACGTCATGAATTTCGCCCTGTCCTTGTATTTATGAAACGTGACGGTCAACAGTCATATTTTGTTCAGAATACATTAGTCTCGGTCAGTCGATTATGAACGTGTTTCGATTTAAGTAACAGTCAAGCAGAAGATAAACTTTTGTTTTAGGAAATGTCAGACTCTGTAAAAGTCAGTAGGAGAGAAAAACGACAGTGGAAATAAAATTAACAATGAGGCAGAAACTGATAAAGTATAATTAGGTAAGTGTCCCTAACTGCTGAAGACACGATTTACTGTCTACAGTGGGAGTCCGGTAAGCAGTGAATGACCAATAGCAATTAATGCGGGAAGCGCTTTGCGGGCAGCAAGCGGCCGGCATTACTCTAATTACGGCCACAGCCACAAAGCGGCTGAGCGCCGGCCCGTCCGCGTCTCACGGGACGCGGCGACAATGCCGTCTGGCGCTGTCCCTACCCCGGTATCCCTACGCAGCAAGACGGCCCTTGCAGTTAGGGCCCCTAGCAGTTCCATTAGCAGCCGCTCCCGGAGCTGTGAGCCGCTGATTGCCGAGGGGCCCGCGCTGCGCGCTCAAATTACTCCACCTGCTGCGTCCGCCAATGGCTCTCCAGCAGCAGCCGAGCTCAGGCGTACTGAGTCACACAATTCAGGTATAACGCTTAAGGGGATTAGAGGGGCCTTCTTGCAACCAACTACTGGCGTTGTATTTTACACCCTTGTGGTCACGCAAATAGACTGATAATCGTTTTCGACTTCTTACCAAGAGACATCAGATGAACTGAATGCCTTACGTAGTACATTATCAACGATTTTACGATGCGTTTCTTTAAAAAATAACTTTTCTGCAACGAGTCACGATTATCTGGAAATTCCATTTTTCTGTGTGTACTAGGCTATTTTTACGTAATTTTTTATGTGTGACATTGCAGTAAAATCAACACAACGTGAAATGGCATAGTACACAGAGAGAAACTCACTTGAAAATGTGAATCATTTCCCCAAACACGACGTTTAATATACTCTACTGGCCATTAAAATTGCTACACCACGAAGATGACGTGGTACAGACACGAAATTTAACCGACAGGAAGAAGATGTTGTGATACGTAAATAATTAGCTTTTCAGAACATTCACACAAGGGTGGCGCCGGTGGCGACACCTACAACGTGCTGACATGAGTAAAGTTTCCAACCGATTTCTCATACACAAACAGCAGTTGACCGGCGTTGCCTGGTCAAACGTTGTTGTGATGCCTCGTGTAAGGAGGAGAAATGCGTACCATCACGTTTCCGACTTTGATAAAGGTCGAATTGTAGCCTATAGCGATTGCGGTTTATCGTATCGCGACATTGCTGCTCGCGTTGGTCGAGATCCAATGACTGTTAGCAGAATATGGAAACGGTGGGTTCAGGAGGGTAATACGGAACGCCGTGCTGGACCCCAACGGCTTCGTATCACTAGCAGTCGAGATGACAGGCATCTTATCCGCATGGTTGTAATGGATCGTGCAGCCACGTCTCGATCCCTGAGTCAACAGATGGGGACGTTTGGAACAGTTCGACGACGTTAGCAGCAGCATGGACTATCAGCTCGGAGACCATGCCTGCGGTTACCCTTGACGCTGCATCACAGACAGGAGCGCCTGCAATGGTGTACTCGACGACGAACCTGGGTTCACGAATGGCAAAACGTCATTTTCCGATGAATCCAGGTTCTGTTTACAGCATCATGATGGTCGCATCCGTGTTTAGCGACATCGCGGTGAACGCACGTTGGAAGTGTGTATTCGTCATCGGCATACTGGCGTATCACCCGGCGTGATGCTATGGGGTACCATTGGTTACACGTCTCGGTCACCTCTTGTTCGTATTGACGGCACTTTGAACAGTGGATGTTACATTTCAGATGTGTTACGACCCGTGGCTCTACCCTTCATTCGATCCCTGCGAAACCCTACATTTCAGCAGGATAATGCACTACCGCATGTTGCTGATCCTGTACGGGCTTTCTGGATACAGAAAATGTTGGGCTGCTGCCCTAGCCAGCACATTCTCCAGATCTTTCACCAATTGAAAATGTCTGGTCAATGGTGGCCGAGCAACTGGCTCGTCACAATACTGTCGTATCGTGTTGAAGCTGCATGGGCAGCTGTACCTGTACACGCCATCCAAGTTCTGTTTGACTCAATGCCCAGGCGTATCAAGGCCGTTATTAGGGCCAGAGGTGGTTGTTCTGGGTACTGATTTCTCAGGATCTATGCACCCAAATTGCGTGAAAATGTAATCACATGTCGGTTCTAGTATATTTGTCCAATGAATACCTGTTTATCATCTGCATTTCTTCTTGGTGTAGCAATTTTAATGGCCAGTAGTGAATAAATAAAAGGTAATCGTGACTGGCAGAAAAGTTATTTATAAGCTGGTTTCACGGTCGCTGGCTTTCACAAAACCATTTATAATGGATCAAAGCAAACTGTCTGAGGTATTTAGATCATCTCACGCTAAGAAGACGAAACCGATGATGAAAATATTTGCGTGATCCAGGGCTGTTAAATCCAATAAAAGAAATCGGATGGTGAGTCACATTCCACAATAGCGACCGTTTCTGCCAGTTATTGATCTATAAATCCTTTTCTGCTCCTGTGGTCAGTATCGAATACTAATCTCTTGTTTTTGTTATTCTTATCCACTTTCTGTATTACATCAATTGTGGCCTTTTGCGGATCGCACCTTTTACTTGGTCTGCTAATATCTCCTTTTTTCCTTTTCGTTCAAAGTTCTTTATATTGCGTGGTAGTCTCTCTTCAGCCATTCTTTGTATATGTACCTTCCGTTCCTTTTTGCTTTCATTCAGTGTTTCTTTCAGATTCCATATTTTCAGTTCCTTTTAAATATCTTTATTTCGTGTTCTTTGACATCCCTTCACTACTCTACGAAAACTCATTTCAACTCCTCATTTTTCTTGTCTTTTATTTAACAGCCACGACACACTTGCATACAACCAGTAAGGCAATGCGAGTGTTTTACAAATTTCAGTCGCGTTTCTTTCTGTGTTTTCTGGCATAAAATTCTACTAAATATTCCAAAGATAATTCCAGTTCTGTTCAGTTATATGAACGCGTGCGTCTGTTCTTTAACAGCCGGCAGCATTCATATAATACAGTTAACAGCATCAGTTCCTTTACTTCCCCCCCCCCCCCCCCCCCCTCGCCCGCGCCATCAATTTACGTAATAAGATCTGTTCAGCATAATCTGTAACGTTCCTCGTTTTCATATATCTAAAATGGTTAAAATATTTTATCTCCTCACTTGTTTCTTCATTATCTACCATCTTAAAAAATGGTCCAAATGGCTCTGAGCACTATGGGACTTAACTTCTGAGGTCATCAGTCCCCCAGAACTCAGAACTACTTAAACCTAACTAACCTAAGGACATCACACACATCCAGGCCCGAGGCAGGATTCGAACCTGCGACCGTAGCGGTCGCGCGGTTCCAGCCTGTAGCGCCTAGAACCGCTCGGCCACTCCGGCCGGCCTCTACCATGTTAGTTCCCACTGAATATTTTCCACAGAATAACATTAACTTAGATTTACTACCAGATATTTTCAATTTACATTTCGTACTTAATGTATTTAGTTTGTAAATTCTTTTTTCTGAATCATTTTCTCTAGAAAAAATCTGTGTAATATCAGCAGCATTTAGGAGTAATTTTAGCTTTGCCAAACTGTTTACTGTTTATTTGTACCCCCTGCGTCATAAGTATAAACACTGAGCAGCGGAGGGAATAAACTACAGCCTTATTTTACCAGTTCATTAATTTCTGCCTGTTCTGTATATTGCCCTTCTATATCTACAACTGATGTTTATTTATACAGATTCTTGGTATGTGATGTAAGCTACAAAATATAGCCTCCGTGCTCCCTTAATTCTCCAGAACTGTTCTCTAATCACATTATCGAAATCTTTCTCAAAATCTGGAACAGCAATATATGCCTTTTTACTGAACTCTCTGTTCTATTCAACAAGATCTCGTAAAATAGAAATCGCATCAGTAACTGCTGATCGTACCTTTCTAAATTTGAAGTGTTCTGTCACTAGCAAATATTGCTGTAGTTTTGCAAACGTTTAGAAACATTACAGTTCGCAAAAAACTCGGCTGAAAGTAATCAAATGAGGACAATATGTAGTACAAAGTACCAGCACCAAACGAATAAAATTGTGGATAAATGAATTACAACTACCACCAGCAGTACTCTTTCTCGTGTAATTGCAAAATCTCACTATACTACGTCATACACGACAGCCAGTTTTCCGAATAAATTAATGCCGAATAACCACCAAGGAAGCGTAATAAACTTCTAATGTTCTCGTTACACATAAATCATTAATCAGACAGCACCAGCGCCACTATGAGATTGTTCGCTGACGACACTGTTATCTACGCGACGGTAGCGTCGTTGGACGATCCGTAAATTTTCCAATTGTTGTGATGTACGTTAGCACAGTTTAAATATGGATCAATAGAATGTAACAGAAGTAACTTAGTAATGTATAAATAAATACCGGAAAAAATTAGTACACCCTATAAGAGGTTTCTATTTCATTCAGGATTTATTGTCGCAGCAGCGCGCATAGAGTACATGAATTGATTACATTTACAAATCAACAGCAGAAGCGGTTCTGAGGAACCAGATATTACCCCCTGCTGAAAAATCAATACTAATGCGTGGGGTAGCCTCTAGGGTCGGCAATGCAGACGCTGACACTGGCATCCAGTCGATCGAACTTATCGTACTGTCCTGGGACACGATATTTCACACTTGCTCGACCTGTTCACGTAGTTATGTAAGAGTTGGTGGTTGACGGGTCGCACGAGTCATTTCTCGTGCCATCATAACCCGCACGTGGTCGATTGGAAACAAGTCTGGGGATCGTGCTGGCAAGGGAAGTTGCTGCACGTCTTGGACGGACCGTTTCAAGGGCAGTGTTTAGGCGAGAATTACTCTGCTGAAACAACTCATCATCTTCCTGTTGCAAAAAAAAAAAAAAAAAAAAAAAAAAAAAAAAAAAAAAAAAAAAAAAACGAATATAACAATATTCTGCACATACCGAGAGCTGGTTAACGTCCGGTTCAGAAACACCAGAGTTGAACGAGAGTTGTAGCTTACCATACCCCCATACAATAAGGCGTACAGTGGGACAGTGTGTCTTGGACGAATACACTCTACGAGACAGCGCTCATCAAGTCTTCGTCGTACGTACAAACGACTGTCACTAGCGGACAGGCAGAATCCGCTCTCATCGCTGAAGATCACGGCGCACCATTCTCCCTTCCAAGTAATCCTCTGACGGCACCAGTTGGGCCGTGCAGTTCAATGCTGTGGCATGAGTGGAAGACGGGCTAGAGATGTTCGTAACTGTAGTCCCGTGGCATGAGTGGAAGACGGGCTAGAGATGTTCGTGACTGTAGTCCCACTGCTAATAATCGGTTCGCAACAGTTTCGTTTTGCAACGTCTGGGCTTACAGGCCCTGTTATCTGTGCTGTGGTAGCTGTACCATCGTCACTGCTACGCTTAGAATACGGTGATCAGGGCGTGCGTCTGAGCTGCGTGGACGTCCAGAACCTCGTCTACGGGTGTAGAGTGTTCACCTGGCCACTGATACCAGCATCGTTGCACAATTGACTCATCACGTCCAACTTGTGTGGCAGATCTCCGGAAGGACCGTCCCGCCACTCGGAAGGCCACAATTTGACCTTCCAAACTCGGTTAGTTGGCTGCAGGTAGCACGAGTGCGTCTCCGAGGCATAGTACCTGCTTGCTTCACACGTTTGAACCACAGTCTTCTGGTCTGGAGCACTCCTTATTAAAGGATAGACGCATATAGCGCTCTGACAGCTATGCCATTACGCTATCTGCTGGCGGACGACTTTGAAACCATTATCAGTACATCTACTCTCCCAAGGTGGCATAATATGCCGTCATCGGATCAAAACCGACGTCGTTTTTCGAGGTGTATTAATTTTTTTCCAGCAGTGTATTTAGTGGCACAACTAAGGAGCGGTTTGAAATGGCACCTTCATGTAATAGTGAAGATGAATGGAGACTTAAACTTGCTGGAAGGGTCCTGGGAAAGTGCAGTATATCTGTACAGGAAATCGCAAACAATATTCCAGTGTGACCAACTCTGGAGTATTGTTCCAGCACTGGAGGCCTTTTTAAATGGACACAATAAACAGTGGGAAATATTTAGAGATGTCCGTCCCTGGTAGCTGAGTGGTCATCGTGACGGAATGTCATACCTAACGGCCCGGGTTCGATTCCCGGCTAGGTCGGAGGTTTTCTCCGCTCAGGGACTAGGTCTTGTGTTGTCCTTATCATCATTTCATCCCCATCGACACGCAAGTCGCCGAAGTGGCGTCCTCTCGAAAGACTTGCACCAGACGAACGGTCTACCCGACGGGACGCCCTAGCCACACGGCATTTCCATTTAGAGATGCTGTTCTAGGATCGTTACAACCAGGTATCGTCCATAAGCAAGTGTAGCACAGATTAGAAGGGAACTTTAACGGGAACAGAGGTGACGTAGGTCTCGCGAAGACTTAGTGCGTATATTTAGAGATCATCTATTCGATAAACACTGTGCCACCATTCTACATGAACAGTTAATTTAACCATTAGGCTACCTGAGCACGCTTTCAGCATTAACTAAAACTTTCATTGCCACTGATTTTTCGTACTATTCTTCCCTGACACTCCAACAAGAGGTTCTCCAACGGGGTTTTTGGGAATACCGCTATAGGAGTTTACCCTGCCATTTAGAACTGCTGAAATGAAACTCACGGAATAAATGGGGATGAAATCAACGCAGATTCAGTAGTAAGAAATGGTATCTGTAAATTCTGTTAGGAAATGTTGAACGTACGAAAGTTTATAGTAATATAACTTCAGGTAACGGTTATTGATTTGAACCCTATTGATTTTATTCGTTCATTTCATGTCAGTGAGTTTAATTCAGTTACTGAAAACAAGTCTCAGTTGGCTTCTCCCGTCTCAAAGCCCACTGTTCAACCCTGTAAGTGTGTTACAACGGGGAAAAAGATATGTATACTGGAAAGAGGTTTCTCATAACATGAAGTTGGTGGAACGGTATCTTTCGGAGAATACCGAGAAAACGGAAATGGTGATACTTTAGCTACAAACGGAACTTTTGGGAAACTCACAGCAACAAGCTGTTACTTGTGCGTCAGGCCTTCAATAGTCTTCGCAGTCAGAACCTAATGCTGGTTCTATGAAAAGCAGGTTTTAACTTCTACCCGGGACATCAGTATGACTTATAAAAAGATAATTTATTCTTACACAGTTACAGCCTACTGCGTTACGTCATACAACCACACACATTATGTTATCATATCTGCGTATAAAACTTCCTTCAACTTCAAACTACCATTGACGCCTTGTCCCAAAAACAGTCTCCTAGATCTACCTTTGCTGCTGTTCCTGTTTTCATCACACAACTATTGTGAGTAGTTCCACCAACACGGTCACCATTTATTTTCGTTTCGTATATGCAAAATTTATTTCACCCAGCACCAGCCAAACATTTTTTTGCTTGCATACCGCTTTCGACGTATGACTCAATGTTTCATTCAACGATTTGTTTCAATAATTTAATGCTGTACTAACACTATATCAGAGAACTGACCATTAGCAATTAAAAATAGTACATACGCACTTGAAATTTGTTAACTGTTAATCCCAACACATATTATGATGACAAACAAGCAGGGCGGCGAACCCGGCTTTGTTTTTGATGCTGGTCAGCGCAACACCTGTGCGGCAATTCGTAGTGAAACGAATATTCTGATACATTACCACGCACCCAGAAGTATGCTCATAATATCTGACACATGGCCCTTGGTTGTATGTCGGAGCGACCACCCAAAGTGCGGCTGGTCCCGGCGGAGGTTCGAGTCCTCCCTCTGGCGTGGGTGTGTGTGTTTGTCCTTAGGATAATTTACATTAAGTAGTGTGTAAGCTTAGGGACTGATGACATTAGCAGTAAAGGCCCATAAGATTCCACACACATTTGAACATTTGACTACCCAAAACGGCCGCTTCTTGTGATAGGAAGTGAGCTATGTCGTCATGTACAAACTCGGTGGGGAAGACATTCAATCACGGCCATTCGGCAAAACCGACCAGGAAACGTAACAGAGGCAAATTCTTCTCCACGACCTTTATCTCACTTTCAAAGTTTCTCCTTGATTTTGTTTACGGCTTTGTCGATATACAAATCGAATAACAAACCAGTCTCACTCCCTTACTAAAAATTCGTTACCTTTTATGTCCTTCAACATATCATGAAGAATCAGTGCTTGTGAAGTATCCAGTACAAAAGTAAACAGTGAGAATAGCTCAACGGAAACAGGTAAAGGTTGGCGCCGACAGATCTAGAGAAACGGGGTTAACATAAATAAATGCTTGCAGAAGAAAAAAAGTTCCGACGTAGTATTTCCATTCACACCGTTCAGTAACGACCATTTTGAATCGATGTGCGGCACGCTGTAAACAAAAAAAATAAAAAATAAAAAAATACACTTTGCGGACGATCTTTCGTGAGAAAGTAGTTTGCTGAACACATACGGAACGAATGTGTCATCTGATTCACGGTTCGGTCGTCATATACCATACCTTCATTTTCTTACTGAGTGACCCAAATCAGTAAATCGGCTTTTAGGCAGCAGGAACATGCACTAACGCTGATACGTCAGTTAAGCTTTGAATAATGAGCCACAATTATAACTGCCAGAGCATAGAAAATGGAGCACTGAGAGATAAAAAACCATGTCTATGTTACTCGTGCATATTTTCAGACTGATATGTAAAAGGAGTTCTCATTATTTATGCAGCCCCTATCAGGCACCGTTATTGCCAAAGCGCGCTGGATGCACTGCGTCTTTCCGTCAGTGTACAGTCTCAAGTCCTACAGTTATTGTACGAGTAAACACATGCTATACGGATAATCAAGTATAATGTCAACGTTTTCATTCTGAGTACCGAGAAACACGAGATATTTGCTAAAATTTAAGGACTTTTTCGACAAAATAAATTCACCATTTGTTTCAATTTAGGTGCAGTTAGGATAGTTGGAGAAATGTGGAACTGTTAAAACTTCGTCTCCAATAAAACTAAAGCTTTCCAGAGCTAAATTTTGACACACGGCGACAATAATCTGAGGCACTAATTTCTTCTAAATTTTAGCAGCCACTAGAAACTCAAGGTGTTCAGAATAATGAAACTGGCTCGTTAAGTAAGACAGCTGGGAAACCGCCAGTAAAAGGCGAGAGAATCAGCAATTATCAACGGCATGAGGATGCAGAAGGTATTAAAGGCATACGGTGTGTATCCACAAGACATGTGGCCTGGAATTCAAAAAGTGTTACGATGATCTCTCCACCGAGTAAAGATTTCGGATTAGTCCCCATTCGGATCTGCGGAAGTGAGTGCCAAGGAGGAGATAATCATAAGGAAAAGACTGAGTAAAGTTTGAACGTGCCAAGGAAGCTACAAAATCGGGAAAGGGAAAAATAGTGTTTCGGTGGAACCAAATAGAAAGAAGATAAACATTTCTGGTCATATGAATGTAGGGTAATATCAACAGGAGCAGCAAATGATAAAACCGAAGTGAGATTCGTTATGAATAGGAAAGTACGACAGAGATTACTTCGAACATCTCAGCGCTGGGATTCTTGTTATCAAAATCGAAAGTAAGCATACGCCAACAACAATAGTTCCTATGTACAAGACGACGTCACAATAAGAAGATGAACCGGTAATTTATTGGTTGGCCCGTAAGTTCGCAACGTTTTTTCATATCTTTGATGAACACAACAGATTCACAAAACAAAGACTTTAATCATCAATAATATACTCTCCTTCACTGTTTACAACACTCTGCCAACGCTGGGGTAATTTGTCTATTAATGATTGTAGCAATAACGTAGTTTTGAGGTAAAAACTCGTCGAGACATGTTAAGAACGCATTTTCACGCGGAAAGAAAGTTACTTCAATGTTATTCGATAGGCAGCGGAAAAGATGAAAATCTGAGGGCGCAAGAGCAGGTGAATCAGGCAGGCGCAGAATCACTTCCAAATCCAACTCCTGTGTAGTGATTTTAGTCATTCTAACAGAATGCGAGGGGGCGTTGTCCTAGTGTAGTATCACTTCATGCAGTCTTCCTGGTATTTGTTCTTGAATTGCGTCCAAGGTCCATAACATTATCCTTTGTGGATGCGCATATGGCCACCCGCTGATTTTTATGATTTTGGTTTAGAACCTGCGGTACCCATATACCGATTTTTGAATCTTCGGCATTGCACGCAGATGTCGTACGATGATGGAAAGATCGCAGTTCATCACATTTGCCAGTTATCAAGTGCACTGACGTGGATCATTGTGGATTAATGCGTTTTAATGAGCTTCATCAAACCGCGAAGAACTTGAAATGAAGAGTCACTAATGTCAAAACGGTGCTCTGTAAAGGAAAAAACCATAGCCGTGCTATGTGCAGTGGCTTCATCCCCACACACGGTGCAAATTTTTCTGGCTGCCTCCATCGCTGTCGCCCCTCTACTAAACTCAAACAGAAGAATATATCGTAAATGTTCCAATTTCACCACTTGGCACTCCATTTTCTAGCGTTCACAGCTCTGCTCACTGCCTCGTAATGACAAAACGACAAGATACAAACTCAAAAAGCAAAAGTTAACTACAAATAAAAAATAAGCCCACAGCAACCAGAATACCAAAATGCAAACAAAACCGCTACGAACGTATAAGGATGAGAGTCAACTCTAAACCAAACCTTCTACTGATGCTATAGGCGTGGCGAACGAACTCTCACAATTGTAAAAGAACTATATGAGAGTGACTAGTTACTTAGTGGTAGGACGAGTATTCCGGTAACACACATGGCATTCAGTATTGATATTTATTAAAATAACTGCTTGGTGTTGATAACCAGTTTTTACAATGCCAATGAATTTTCAAAAACCGTTTATTTACTGCAGTTTAGACTTCAGTTATTTTTTGCTACTTCCAGCCAATACACCAGAGTCAAATTAAAATAAATATTGGCTACACAATAAAATACGGCTAGTGACACTTGTAAGAAATGGTCTCAATAGGACCACACAAGGCAGTCAAACGACACGAATGAGACGGTGTCTCGCAAGGATCAGTATTTGGCCCACTCCTGTTCACAATCCCCATTAACGAATTACACGGTACATTGGCGGACTCATCAAATCTTTGCTCATGGCACAGATATCCTGATAAGGGCCAAATCACATTGGTACAAAAAAAGCCAGCAGAATATAGGAACAAGCTTTCAAATGGTTCACAGCAACAGCTTAGCCCTCATTTTACAAAATCTAAATACAAACAAATCAAAATAACTTATAGGTACACAAAGTACAGATCAGTGGGTGTGCACTGTTGGGGAGCCCACTGTGAAGTTTCCGACTATCTAGGTGAATGATAAATTCAGGTGGAACCACCATGTGGATGAGTTAAACAGGAACCTGAGATCTTCCTCCCTGCACTTAGAAATCTTTCAGTACATTCTCCTGACAGACTATTGACTACCTCCATCCGGTACTGTGGTACAACATAGGCCAATCTTCTGAGATAACGTAACTCAGCTGAAAAAGATACTTACTCGAAGAAAGAGTGCAATACGAATAAACTGATGGGTCAAAACATTATGACAACCTGTGTAGTAGCTTGTTTCTCTATCTTTGGAATGAAATACACTGATTCTACATATCAGGTACCCAATGTTCGTTGGCAGGTTTGCGGAGGTATGTGGCATTAGATGTATACGCGGGGGTCATGTAATTCATGTAATTCGCGCAAATAATGGGTCACTGATACGCGTACTCGGTAATATAGCCAGATAGCGACCCAGATAGGTTCCATACGATTTACGTCAGGCAAATTTGGTCGTCGTAACATCAATGTGAGTTTAGTCAAGTCACCGTAGTACCGTTCTGTCTCCGAGGCACGGATAATTATACTGCTGTAAGATGATGTCGCCGCAGGGTAACACATCAAGCATGAAGGGATGCATGTGGTTTGCAGCTGTCAGCGTGTCTTTGATTACTACCACAGGTCCCATGCAAGTGCAGGAGAATGTTTTCCGTAGTAAAATACTGCTCCCACCAGTCTGCGTCCGTTGCGCGCTGCACGTTTCGAACCTCTGTTCACCTCGATGACGGCATTTGTGGAGACGACCATCGACTTAGTGCAGCAAAAATATGATTGACCCGAAGAGCCGATAGTTCCAATTAACTGTCTGACGATTGGGTTAGCATGTGAACAAATAGGGGTGTTCTGCTGTGGATCTCCAAGTTCAGCAACATGTGATGAAAGGTGTGCTCTGAAATACTTTTGCATATACCAGCATTGCGCTCTTTCAGCGGAAATACCACAGTTCATCAGTAGTAGGCAAAGTTCGTGTTACCCCACTCTGCAATGGTGCCAAATTTATTCAAGATGGCGGATCCAGATGGCGGCGGTAGATACGGCAATGGTACAATGACGTCATGGTAGGAAGTTCAAATTTTGGCGGGAAAATAGGTCAATTGGGGAACCTGCACTAACTTAACCCCCTCCCCTCCCCCCAGAAAATGGCGGGAAGTTCAAATTTTGGTGGGAAAAAGGTCACTTGGGCTACCTCTACTAACGTCAGAAAATGGTGAGAGAAAAATCACTTGGGCTTCCTTCACTAACCTAAGTCATCTGACCACCACCTCTTCCTAGGAATTGGTGGGGAAAGGACTCAGCCAGTGCTGGGCTGCTGGACAGGATGGATGTAAGTCTTTATTCTGCATGCAGTGTTTAAAACTATTTGAGGCAGTAGCTCCATCCAGTGTGTTCACAATGAGGTCTGGAGTCCAGCTGATCCAGTACACAATACTGCCACCAGAGGGCATTGTCATCCCTTCCATGACATAATCCAAGATGGCGGTCTGGGGGAGGGGAAATAGCGGTAAGGGGACTCAGCCCATTCTGGGCTGCTGGAGAGAGGATGGAGTTTACTTTATTTATTCTGGAAGAATTTATATAGCGATGGATTTCACATAGTACATTAATTATACTGATACAAAAACATGCTACATAGCCTACAGACCTGCAGACTACACACAAATCACCGAAATATTGCAGTACACTGATATACATACACGCAAACAGATCGTAAATTGTCAAAAAACAATGCATGAAAAAGGCTCTGCAAATATGCTGACAACGCATAAACAAACGAAAATAATACAGTGCACAAACCCTCATTGCATGTAAAAAAAGCTTTCAAACTATTGTCATCCGCAGCATATCAGAGGGCTGACACTGCTGCGAGTCACCGGCCGACAGATGAATGCAGAGGCGCAAGCTATTGATATCAGGCCACTACCACATACAGCTAGTAGGTGAAAATCGCGTCTATTTTCAGGTACACAGTTACAATTCTTCGAGTGCTATACTGACATCATATGTCCACGTAAATAAGAGCCATGTCACCATCTGGATACGCACATGTTCACTGTTGCTGGCGTGATGCCTCTCTACCTTCGTTCCAGTTAAGGCCTAACTACCAAGTGACTCACCCTCACAGACACTGCTAAAAGGTTTTTATAGCTATGCGGACGTCATAGGTCGCGCTATAGAAGTCTGTTACAATGCTTCCCAGAACAGCACAGAGAGCATTGTTCCTTGTGATCCTAACAGGACGTAAGAGACACCTCCAGCCACGCATGTCTTTACTGTGAGTGACATCTACCTGCAAGACCAGTGTCAATTGAGAGATGTCTGCATAGTAGCTCACCCACACAGGTTCTCAATGTTATACTGATGTCACATGTCTATGCAAATTAAAAATGGTTCAAATGGCTCTGAGCACTATGGGACTTAACTACTGTGGTCATCAGTCCGCTAGAACTTAGAACTACTTAAACCTAACTAACCTACGGACATCACACACATCCATGCCCGAGGCAGGATTCGAACCTGCGACCGTAGCAGTCGCGCGGTTCCGGACTGAGTGCAAATAAAAGCCAAGTCTATCTCTTGGAAATAGTAAAGTGCTGCAGAAATAGTTAACAGTCACTTCTGTAGGAGCTTTCGTGTCTCATCTTGTCTGTATGGAAATTGTTGTCCCAACAGGAGGTGTTTACGAAAGCAGCCCAGAATAACACCAAAGGTGTTGCCCCTCCACCAAAACTCTTTCTCCATCGTAAACAAGCGATGTCAGTCAATCATTATGTGGTACCCAACAGCGTGTACCAGTGGACAGATGGGATGGAAAAGACACCGTCGATGTACTATAATAATAAGCATCACAGTTGATAGTGGGAACAGTTTTAGCAATTTTACAGTAATTTCGATACCAACCAATAATGAGACAGCATTTTTCCCTATTTCAGTATCATCACTAAACCGCCCCTTCTCTACTTTGCAAGTATCATACTAAATGTATATCTATTCATTGTTAATTCTCAAACATATACATCATCAAAGTATACCAGACATTGCTCTACATATTTCTAGCATCTCAAGCAACATGCTCGATTTATGATCTATGTGGATGGGTCACAGAGCATTTTCGCAGTCTCAGGATAAAATTAGAGACTGAAAGACCACCTTGTACTGCCTTTGACCAACGCCACCCCCCCCCCCCCCCGCCCCCCGCGGGAACCATTACCGATTTAATTCGCAGCCGACCAGAAGTAGACTTCTACATTCCAAATCCCGTGAATGAATGGAGCTTGCTGAGTCACCGCCCATCCCAGTGCATAAGATTTCTCCAGATGGGTCCATGTCGAGGACGTTAGCACTTATTATTGTTGTACAGTAACAGATTTGAAAGTGTTGTAATAGCAGACGGTTAAGAAGAACAAGGAACGGGTGATTTTTACACATGATAGAGCTCCAAACGGATGGAGTGCGAAGCATTTTACGTAAATCAACTGTGCTAACAATTTTAAAGTATTGTTCTAGTGTCTGAGATCAGTACCAGGAGGGTACTGCTCAGAGACAACATAAACACACGCACTCCTATGGCTACATGGTTCTGCACTTAAAACAAGTTATAATGTTAGATCACTTGAGTTTCCAAGCTATCAGCTGTGTGGAATGCATGTAGAATGCAGCGCTGTTAATATTCCAAGGTAAGAAATATATTTCCAGAGCATGTCATATATTCTTCTTATCTCTACGATTAACTGTGGTAACAAACTGTAAAATGAAAAAACTACTTCCTTAAAACATTGGCTCTGTGTGATACATGCACAGTATAGCTTTCCAGATATACACTCCTGGAAATGGAAAAAAGAACACATTGACACCGGTGTGTCAGACCCACCATACTTGCTCCGGACACTGCGAGAGGGCTGTACAAGCAATGATCACATGCACGGCACAGCGGACACACCAGGAACCGCGGTGTTGGCCGTCGAATGGCGCTAGCTGCGCAGCATTTGTGCACCGCCGCCGTCAGTGTCTGCCAGTTTGCCGTGGCATACGGAGCTCCATCGCAGTCTTTAACACTGGCAGCATGCCGCGACAGCGTGGACGTGAACCGTATGTGCAGTTGACGGACTTTGAGCGAGGGCGTATACTGGGCATGTGGGAGGCCGGATGGACGTACCGCCGAATTGCTCAACACGTGGGGCGTGAGGTCTCCACAGTACATCGATGTTGTCGCCAGTGGTCGGCGGAAGGTGCACGTACCCGTCGACCTGGGACCGGACCGCAGCGACGCACGGATGCACGCCAAGACCGTAGGATCCTACGCAGTGCCGTAGGGGACCGCACCGCCACTTCCCAGCAAATTAGGGACACTGTTGCTCCTGGGGTATCGGCGAGGACCATTCGCAACCGTCTCCATGAAGCTGGGCTACGGTCCCGCACACCGTTAGGCCGTCTTCCGCTCACGCCCCAACATCGTGCAGCCCGCCTCCAGTGGTGTCGCGACAGGCGTGAATGGAGGGACGAATGGAGACGTGTCGTCTTCAGCGATGAGAGTCGCTTCTGCCTTGGTGCCAATGATGGTCGTATGCGTGTTTGGCGCCGTGCAGGTGAGCGCCACAATCAGGACTGCATACGACCGAGGCACACAGGACCAACACCCGGCATCATGGTGTGGGGAGCGATCTCCTACACTGGCCGTACACCACTGGTGATCGTCGAGGGGACACTGAATAGTGCACGGTACATCCAAACCGTCATCGAACCCATCGTTCTACCATTCCTAGACCGGCAAGGGAACTTGCTGTTCCAACAGGACAATGCACGTCCGCATGTATCCCGTGCCACCCAACGTGCTCTAGAAGGTGTAAGTCAACTACCCTGGCCAGCAAGATCTCCGGATCTGTCCCCCATTGAGCATGTTTGGGACTGGATGAAGCGTCGTCTCACGCGGTCTGCACGTCCAGCACGAACGCTGGTCCAACTGAGGCGCCAGGTGGAAATGGCATGGCAAGCCGTTCCACAGGACTACATCCAGCATCTCTACGATCGTCTCCATGGGAGAATAGCAGCCTGCATTGCTGCGAAAGGTGTATATACACTGTACTAGTGCCGACATTGTGCATGCTCTGTTGCCTGTGTCTATGTGCCTGTGGTTCTGTCAGTGTGATCATGTGATGTATCTGACCCCAGGAATGTGTCAATAAAGTTTCCCCTTCCTGGGACAATGAATTCACGGTGTTCTTATTTCAATTTCCAGGAGTGTATATAGCGTCCACTGTTCACGTTCTATCACGGTTCAGAAATTATACTATGCCCACATCAGTCCTATATAAAATGATCGTTAGTAATGGAGAATACCTCTTACAAGGAAAGAGATTAACACATAGCAGCAGCGTCCGACATGTGTAATTTCAAGTCATGCCACCACTATCTCTGTAAACAGCACATCTGTCAAGCAAATGTATACATGGGGATTGCAGTGCCTCACAAATACCTACCGCTAACTTAGAATCATCTTAGTTATGAAACTGAAGTCTCAACTTTACACCCAAGATGCGACAGGAGGAATGTGTTTAGAGGAATGTGTCGAAGCAGGACGGTCACGTTTCATCACGCATGAGATGGAAGTCCTCTGATGACCGAGAGGATTGTCGTTAACAATCCCAAGTAGACAGTACTCTAAATCACATACAGCACACGTGGTTGTATACGAGGCGAATGCAGGCTATGTCACGCGACTGATGCATCCCGATAGAACAGCGGAAAAAATGGTCGAATGACATGCAGCAACATCTCCCTCTCTAGAATGCATCATCATTCTGCCATTAAATCGTACCTCGTTACAGCTCCATCTCAATTGATCACCCCGTCCACTCTCTGTTACCCTTTAACGCAGATGCATGAAAGTTTAGAGGCAGATGTTTCTCTGTCTCCATGAAAAGCGTCGAATACAGTAGTCAACTCGCGTGTCTCACTGTTACCTCAATAGACACACAGTAGACTGCTGACTCGACGGACAAAAGAGGTTGTTTCCCTGGTTCGTTTCACTTCCATGTCGACGTTTTCTCGGATTCCTCTTGCTGTCGCGTACTTGTTCCCATGTACAAATTGTTCTGCACCAACCAGAAGACACGCAAGTACTTCCTCAATTTCCCCGCATTTCGGTGTATACTCCCTCAATTTATACGTATTTTTCTGTCATTTTTCGCAATTCACCGACTTTTTGTCAGTTCTGCCCATGCGGCCATGACATAACCTCTTGTTCCCTGTTCTACTGGGAGGCACAGTATGCACTGTACTCGATTGCATCCAGACGCCTCCATCCCATATATTCCATATTTGCTGAGCGTGTGCTCTGTTTCCTGTATGTCTGTGTATGTGCAAGTGTCACGGCTCCCAGCTACGATTACACACTTTTGTTGCCGCCTCACGTGCCCGCAGCAACACCAGGCGGCATCCAACGTCGGGGTGGAAGTGGTCATAATTTTTTGGCTGATCAGTGTATAGTGTAATGCTCATAACCAAACATACTGCAGAAGCCTTTTGAGGAACCATGAGATTCTGACACTTACTTATGATATTTGTGGTTGATATTGGGAGTGAATTTGGACTGAATTCTGCTTTGCATAATACCAATACTAGAAGAAGTAAAAATAATTTTGATACAGAAAACTAATATATCTCTGTAGGGTTCACAATGGTGTTTTGTATCTGCTTCAGGAATATATACTGCAGAGCCAAAGAAACTGGTTCATCTGCCTAATACTGTTTAGGGCCCCGGCGAGCATGCAGAAGTGTCGCAACACGACTTGGCACGGACTCGACTAATGTCTGAGGTAGTGCCGTACGGAACTGACACCAATAATCCTGCAGGGCTGTCCATAAATCCGTAAGAGTACGAGGGGGTGGAGATCTCTTCCGAAAACTCGAGGCAGATTAATCTACCAAGTCCCGTACGAGTTCGGGTATAGCGTGTGCGTTCGCACACAAGAAGGTCAATGGCTGGGAAGCCATATTTTAACTATATATGACGGTAGTATCTGTTCCCGAAAAGTTACCGTAGATGACCATGCAGCTTTGGTGCCACGAGTAATGAGTATGCTGGGCAAACATCCATCAGGCGCACTACGAATGTAGTGGTGTGGACATGCTGGGAATGTGGGTCTCACGGGGAGCGTGCAAGGGATAAGTCCCTGCTGGCGCACTATTCTCTGTGCACTCGGTGGCTCATCTTGGGTCGGACAATGAGATGGAATTCCGCGTTTACATGAAGTGTGAATATGCAAAAATCAGGACGTATCGCAACCGCAAGAAGCGCTACGGCAACATGCTGAAGGTCATTTTTGAAAGAATGGGTGTCGGTTAAATATGTGAAACCCCTACAACACCCTGAACGAGAACGAACAGAAGAAAATTAAAAGTCACTTGTGTTACACGAAGAGTTTTTTTCAAAACCTTTTGTTCAGAATTACTCGTGTTCGAATTCTAAAGATTTTGTGTGATTCAAGAAGAATTGTTAAGTTTTATCAGTGTTCATTTTCTACTTAGAGAAGAGGTTTCTTTGTCTTTCTGACATCAGAGAATGGGAGTTTTGTGATAATATTTCTGCACACTTAGTGCTATGACCCAACAGGGGACATGAAAAAAGGGGTGGCAGGGGTTTGGGCCTCGACGCACTGGCAGTGCGGCGTGTACCACGCCCTGACCATCCTTCAAAAAAAAATAAATAAATAAATAAATACTGTATATATTAATGCGTTGTGTGATAGTGTACAATTTTCTGAATATAAAAAACACGATGGATAGAGCGTCTGCCATTAAAAAGTCGTAATCGTAAAAAAAAAGCGTGTTCGGTCAGAGGTTTAGCTGCTCTTTGTAATACACTCCTGGAAATGGAAAAAAGAACACATTGACACCGGTGTGTCAGACCCACCATACTTGCTCCGGACACTGCGAGAGGGCTGTACAAGCAATGATCACACGCACGGCACAGCGGACACACCAGGAACCGCGGTGTTGGCCGTCGAATGGCGCTAGCTGCGCAGCATTTGTGCACCGCCGCCGTCAGTGTCAGCCAGTTTGCCGTGGCATACGGAGCTCCATCGCAGTCTTTAACACTGGTAGCATGCCGCGACAGCGTGGACGTGAACCGTATGTGCAGTTGACGGACTTTGAGCGAGGGCGTATAGTGGGCATGCGGGAGGCCGGGTGGACGTACCGCCGAATTGCTCAACACGTGGGGGCGTGAGGTCTCCACAGTACATCGATGTTGTCGCCAGTGGTCGGCGGAAGGTGCACGTGCCCGTCGACCTGGGACCGGACCGCAGCGACGCACGGATGCACGCCAAGACCGTAGGATCCTACGCAGTGCCGTAGGGGACCGCACTGCCACTTCCCAGCAAATTAGGGACACTGTTGCTCCTGGGGTATCGGCGAGGACCATTCGCAACCATCTCCATGAAGCTGGGCTACGGTCCCGCACACCGTTAGGCCGTCTTCCGCTCACGCCCCAACATCGTGCAGCCCGCCTCCAGTGGTGTCGCGACAGGCGTGAATGGAGGGACGAATGGAGACGTGTCGTCTTCAGCGATGAGAGTCGCTTCTGCCTTGGTGCCAATGATGGTCATATGCGTGTTTGGCGCCGTGCAGGTGAGCGCCACAATCAGGACTGCATACGACCGAGGCACACAGGGCCAACACCCGGCATCATGGTGTGGGGAGCGATCTCCTACACTGGCCGTACACCACCGGTGATCGTCGAGGGGACACTGAATAGTGCACGGTACATCCAAACCGTCATCGAACCCATCGTTCTACCATTCCTAGACCGGCAAGGGAACTTGCTGTTCCAACAGGACAATGCACGTCCGCATGTATCCCGTGCCACCAAACGTGCTCTAGAAGGTGTAAGTCAACTACCCTGGCCAGCAAGATCTCCGGATCTGTCCCCCATTGAGCATGTTTGGGACTGGATGAAGCGTCGTCTCACGCGGTCTGCACGTCCAGCACGAACGCTGGTCCAACTGAGGCGCCAGGTGGAAATGGCATGGCAAGCCGTTCCACAGGACTACATCCAGCATCTCTACGATCGTCTCCATGGGAGAATAGCAGCCTGCATTGCTGCGAAAGGTGTATATACACTGTACTAGTGCCGACATTGTGCATGCTCTGTTGCCTGTGTCTATGTGCCTGTGGTTCTGTCAGTGTGATCATGTGATGTATCTGACCCCAGGAATGTGTCAATAAAGTTTCCCCTTCCTGGGACAATGAATTCACGGTGTTCTTATTTCAATTTCCAGGAATGTAAAACAAACTGATTTAATGGATAAAAAAACAAAAAAAATGGATAGAGCGTCTGCCATGTAAGCAGGAGATCCCGGGTTCGAGTTCCGGTCGGGGCACACATTTTCAACATGTCCCCGATGAAGTACATCAACGCCTGTTTGGAGCTAGGGTGTCCATTTAATTATCATTTCAGAACACTTATGTACGCCGAAACCGCATGCGATTAGCTTGTACAAAGCGAAGCTGCGTTAGTACCGGCGGTGTTGCCGCTGACTTGCAGTAGCTCGTGGGGGCAGAGCAGCGGGTGGCTTACCCAGCGGTGAGGAGGGGCCGGTACGTCCCTGCGCTTGTGCAGCTGCGCCGCGTACGCCATCCGGAACGCCTGGCCCACGGCAGCGTGCAGCTCTTCTGCCTGAAACACAGCACGCCGTCAGCTGGCCTCTCAACAAAACAGTACATAGCGCAAAAGGGTAGTACTGGGAGCTAGGATGACAATTTTGGTTCATTCACTTACCGCTGCGTCACCCGCAGGTTTTCGACGAGATTAGACCGCACATCGGGAATTAATAGACTTTGAAAGGGAAATGTATCGGAAATAGGAAATTCAATATTCTGCGATCCACAGCGCCAAGAGTGGCCGACAGCACCATATTTCAGGCATTACCTCTCACCACGGACATTTAGTGGCCGACGGTATTCACTTAACGATCGAAAGCAGGGGCGTCTGCGTAGAGTTGTCAGTGCTGACAGACAAGCAACACTGCGTGAAATAATCGCTAAGATGAATGTGGGACATACGACGAACGTATCCGTTAGGACAGGGCGGTGACATTTGGCGTTAGTGAAACAGGGCAACAGACCAACGACGTGAGTGCCTTTACTAACAGCACGACATCGCTTGTAGCGCCTTCCCTAGGCTAGGGGTCATATCGGTTGGACCTTACACAATTGGAAATGAATCTGGATTTCAGCTGTTAAGAACTGATGGTAGGGTTATAGTGTGTCGCAGACTCCATGAAACCATGGACCCAAGTTAGCACTGAAATTTAATACATGCAGATGACGGCCAATGATCCTTTCAGTGCGCATGCACACCAAGCACAAACTCTTACGCCGCTTTCACACTATACGGTTTTGACCGTACGGCAAAAAGCCGTACGAGTTTTAGCCGTGCCTGTGTTGCTTTCACATTACACGGCTTTTTGACGTGACCAGTTGTTGGTGTCTATTCAGTTTGCTTAATGTGTGTATCAAGATGAACCGTAAACGAGTTGTTGCTTTGTGGTTGCTTCATCGTCGCCGCAAAAGAAAAGGTCGTCTTTTGTGGGTACACCCCATTAACCAGAGAAGAGACGAAGTGGGTTTATTTTATACACTCTTTGAAGATTTGAGGAACGACGGAAATAAATTCTTTAACTATTTCCGAATGTCTATTACCTCGTTTGACGAATTACATAGAAAACTAAAGGATGTGTTACAACGACAAAACACACAATTCCGCAATTGCATCCAACCTGTTCAAATGCTGGCTATCACGTTAAGGTAATTTAATACATAAAAACTAGTTCTGTTTATTTACTTATTTATTTGTGTTTTACATTTTTATTACGCTCAGATTATGAAGTAGAAAAGTCAATATCAATATCAGCAGTTGAAACCAAAGAGTTTGTAGCAGGACTGACTGTACTGTCACTTTGTGGCGACAGGCTCTCTGCAAAAACGTTGTAGAACTGCGTTGTTGATGGTGGGCCTTCATGGCTACTTGTGGAAGGCGAAGGGTATGGTGGTGGCACTTTATTAATTCGTTGATAAGAACTGCGACCTTGAGAAGTCTGTAATGGTTGTTCGAGAAAAGTAGTTGGGTTTGGTGCAGCTGGAGGAGGACGAATCTGATGCGTATGGTAAGAGGATATTGGAGCAGCATTTTCCATAGGTGAATAAGAATAAGCTTGAAATCTATTATTATAGGGCATGGGAGGTGTGTAATGGGTAAATGGAGGAGGTTGAGCTGTCAATATATTTCTCCTTTCATATATATTTTCTATAACTTTGAGGACTCCCATCTGAAACTGAAGATAATCCTGTTCATCAAATTTTTCCAGATGAGGCTTCAGACTAAGTAAAAATGACATTTTGCTGCAAGGTTTGTCTTCTTCCAGAGCTCGTAATATTTTCATTTCGATTGCATCAGGTTTTCTATGTTTTCTGTTTGTATGGCACTCGCTTTTGGATGTTTGTTGTGTGGGTGCTGTATCAAATGGCCCAGAAACATTCTCAGTATTTTCGACGGAGCCCTGCGTTTCTATATCTTCTTCCAGTCTGGCGGTGCGTTCCGATTGAAAACTGTCCTCCGTCTCTCGAGCATCATACAGCTTTTTTAGAAACTGCAGCTGATCAGAATATACATACTTTTTCATTTTCTTTGCTGCTGAGCCACTTTTTTTCGCAGCTTGAATTTTTATGTTTGACTTCACAAAGGAGTCTCGTAGATTGGTCCACCTCCGTATTACTTCTATACCTACATCAAAAGAAAACAAAACTGTATGAAAACATTTTAATTTTGTATAGAAAAAAGCAAAACTGTAACAAAAAATGTCCACTGCAAACTAAATGTCACTGATTTTTTTTCGTTTTGTTCAGGTATCTGGCAAGCGGTTGTTCCTTCACTGACTTACATTTCCAGTACAGAATTGGGATTTCTACAGCAAGTAAAGTGGTTAATGATGTATGCACAGCAATTTGGTCATCACTGCGGGAAGAATGTATACAAAGACCGACCAAAGAGGTATGGGAATCAATAGCGGCTGGATTTGAACGTACTGCTAATTTCCCCCACTGCTTAGGAGCGGTGGATGGAAAACATATCCGTCTTACTGCCCCATTTAATAGCGGATCAATGTACTTCAATTACAAAGAATACTTTTCTGTGGTTCTGATGGCTGTAGCGGATTCCAACTACAGGTTCATTTATGTCGACGTAGGAAGTTATGGCAAAGACTGTGACTCTTCAGTGTTCAGACGGTCCAGTTTATGGAAGTCAATAGAAAGTAATTCCCTGGAATTTCCAGACGTCCAATGTCTGCCTGGTACGGAAGGTCCAAAAGTACCCTACTTCTTCGTGGGAGACGCAGCATTTGGCCTACACACGCATTTGCTCCGGCCTTTTGGGGGAACAAACTTGACAGTTGAGAAACGTGTATTTAATTACCGTTTGTGCAGAGCAAGGAGGTATGTGGAATGTGCTTTTGGCATCCTCACCAATAAGTGGCGGTTGTTTCACCGACCTTTAAATGTTCATCCAGATTTTGCAGTAAAAATGGTTAAAGCTTGCATTGTTTTACACAATTTTGTACGTCAGAGAGATGGATTTATAATTGAAGACACCACATCCTTCACTGGTTTGGAAGACTTAGCCCAAGATGCCAACATAAGAGGAGGACTGACAGCCAACGCCATAAGGAACACTCTTTGTAAATATTTTATGACAAATGCTGGAAGCGTGTCATGGCAGATGTCAAAGATATAAATTAACAAGCCTTTTCCTTTTTGTAGATTGTTTGTGAAAGCCTGCGACTGTATAGTAAATAGTTTTCTTTATAAATAAATTACTGCTACCACTCACGTTTTTAATCGTTTTGTTTATATTTTGTACGACGCGTTTCGGGAAATAATTCCGATCTTCAAGTGCGTTTTTTTCTCTAAGTTTTCATTATGTGTAGTGTTTTTTTATTTGTGAGGTCTTGTGCGTGTTTCTCTTATAAATTACAGTAAAGAAAACAGAATGCAAGACCTGACACATAAAAAGACACCACACATGATGAAAACTTAGAGAAAAACGCACTTAAGGATGGGAATTATTTCCCGAAACGCGTCGTGCAAAATATAAACAAAACAAAAAAAACGTGACTGGTAGCAGTAATTTACTTATAAACAAACGATTTACTTTTAGAATAAAATTTATAACGTTAAATAAAAACTGTTTAAAACGTATTAAATGTAATATTAATATATTAAATAAATACTTACCAAACGCATTTTTATCTTTGTCTTCCATCTCATCAAAATCTTGCTTCAGTGCTACGCAAACTTCCCGCCAAGCATTCTTTGTAGCAATACGATCTCTATACGCATCTAGAGTTTTGTCCCACAGAACAGGTCTTACTTCCACCAAGGTTATCAAAAGTTCAGTATCAATTTCATCCATTCTTCTACACTTTTCAGTAAACAAGAATAAACACAAATGAATAAAACGACACTACAACGAACTAGTCGACGCCGTACGGCTCAAAACCGTCCAGTGTGAAAGCATGCACTTAGTCACGTAGGCCACTGTTGTCGAACTTGCCGTACGGCGACCGTCTGTTGTAGTGGCAAGACACGGCTGCAGCACGGCACGGCAGCGGCATTTTGCCGTCGCCGTATAATGTGAAAGGCGCCATACATTTCTTCACACCTACAGCCGTACGGCTTTTTGCCGTACGGTCAAAACCGTATAGTGTGAAAGCGGCGTTACGGTAATCGGAAAGATGCCATGAGAAATGAGGCTAATGACTAGGAGCACTCCATCTGTTAGTGTGTACTATAAGGTGAGTATTTGGGTCTGGCGGGAGCCATCCTGGGGAAGTCCGTGCTGTTGCAGTGACCACTGTGTTTGGATGGCTTCGTGGTCAGCGTATCTGCCCAGTAAGGCAGGAGACCTGGCTTCGAATCCCTATCCAGCACTAGCACACTGGACTCGCATTCGGGAGGACGACGGTTCAATCCCGCGTCCGGCTATCCTGATTTAGGTTTTCCGTGATTTCCCTAAATCGCTCCATGCAAATGCCGGGATGGTTCCTTTGAAAGGGCACAGCCGACTTCCTTCCCCGTCCTTCCCTAATCCGATGAGACCGATGACCTCGCTGTTTGGTCTCTTCCTCCAAACAATCCAATCCAATCCTACCCAGCACAAATTTTCAATTTGCCCCATTGACAGAAATCAATGCCCACTGGCAGTTAATGTCTTTAATTCCTTTGTATATTAATACATACAGATGGGTTCCACGATACCACCAAAGAACTGGAGTATAACAAATGAAGCTGCATACTTGACCATTACCTACATTATAGTCTATAGGAGAAAGGCACGAATCTCGGCGTGCAGCCAGCAAATACATTGTCCATACCTTTTAGTGTTTTCTTTCGCTAAAATATGAAAAATTGTGTGGAGTTGTGATTTACAGAAATTCTTTGTTTATTAATTTATGAAAAATTGTACATTAAAACATGTAGCGCAAGGATTCTTGTTGCGGTGAGCGCTTTTTCCATCACCAGAAGACTGAAATCTCAAACACAATACACAACACAGTTAAAGGGTCAGCTTTTCGAAACCTCATAATTGTCTCCTATTATGACATAGAAGTCATAAATTTGGTTCAAAATGCCTAAAACCTGCGTCTGTATTGGTGAAAAATACTTGCCACCATGTGACGTCACCGTCGTGCTCGGCGCAACCTCAAAAAGTAACTTGTTGACACATACAAAAAAAAAAAAGGCCTGAGCTCGGAAGTTCATGTGAGGTGTAAGGTGGCTTTTTACCCATCTGTTCATCTGACTGCTTCGATACGCCTTGCCACGAATTCCTCTCCTTTGCAAATCACTTCATCTCTGAGTATCAATTGCAACCTAGGTCCTCAATTATTAGCTGGATGTATCCCAATGTGTGTTTTTACCCTCTACAGGTCCCTATAGTACCATGGAAGTCGTTCCCTGATGTCTTAACAGATGTTCTACCATCCTGCCCATTCTTCTTGTCAGTGTTTCCCATTTTTTTCCCTTGACGAGTCTGGTTCAAAAGGTTCAAATGACTCTCAGCACTATGGGACTTAACATCTGAGGTCATCAGTCCCCTACACTTAGAACTACTTAAACCTAACTAACCTAAGGACATCACACACATCCATGCCCGAGGCAGGACTTGAACCTGCGACCGTAGCAGCAGCGCGGTTCCCGATTGAAGCGCCTAGAACCGCTCGGCCACAGTGGCCGGCTGACGAGTCTGCGAAGAACCTCCTCATTCCTTACCCTTTCAGTCCACCTGTCAAATTCTTCCGTAGCACCACATCTAAAACGCTTGTGTTCTCTGCCCTACAACGCTGTGCTCCGAACGTACATCGTCATATGACTTAACGATGTTATGTTGGCACCAGATTTCGCCACAATTCTGCCCAGCACTACCATGGACATGTCACCCCCCCCCCCCCTCCCACCACCCTACCCACATTTTCACCCCTTATCTTGACGCCTTTGCGATGGAGGTCACAACAGCGACCCCAGCGTTGAAATAACGCTGTTTTCTTATAAGTAGCCGACGAAACACGTCAGATACACCGTCGATCAGAATCGACAAGGAAGGCCTCAGGGGGTGGCGTGAAGGATGTCAATGAAATGATCTCTGTCGTTGGAGCGTGCATTTCCACACTTTTCGCAGTCGAAAACGACAGTTTGCAGTGTGTTGAGCAACCTTTGACACTGCTGAGAGCCCCGGACGATTCAGCCTAAGGACATCGTGGGCCTGAAACCTCACTGAACGTGACAGCACGCGTTTTGAGTCTAGAGCGACCGCAATTTTTGCTTTGGGTGCAGGGTGGATCCACGAGGGACCGTTCTAGAAAATCCGGCGAAATATGAAACTGATCCGAAGCTGCGAAAGGGATTTATGCTTTTTCAGCACGTTTCGCGCCCTCCTGTAACAGCATCACGTGGGAGAGGGTGGGGGTATGGAAGTGTGACATTGATACATGTATAAATAAAACGCCGAAGGGTCCGTCTAACACCACCAGTTCACCAAATACCCTCGGTGCCACCCGTACTCCTTTGTTCGGCACCGTAAAAACGTCCTGAACAAAGTCAGCCATTCACTGATTCCTAAGCGCAGATGTGATATGCAGCATAGAATAAGGGATCACCCAGCACGTAGCACGTAACGACGTTAGATTTAGCAGCGGCCTCCTCACCCGCTGTAGCTCAGGTCTGCCTAAGCATTCAAGTAACACAGGTGCTATTAACCTGTGCTGCACCTGCTAGAATTTAAGAAACATTTGCATTACTGCCCCAGTGATTCACGCTCAAGCGCGTAGTCATTCGGACACAATAAACTAGAACTGTTACACTGATTACAGTGTGGCTTTCGTCCACTGTTATATCTTTTAATGAGTGTCGTGTTGCTTCTGACAAGACGCTGTCCGCGTTTTCGAGCCACTGAAACGCTACCCCCCTCCAATTCATCATGACGTATATTGTGGATGAATTCTTGCGACCAGTAATTGCGCGAGTGGGTCGTTACATACGACTACCGCCCTAGTCATTACTGGTCAGAAGGTTTTCTTTTTGCAACTCGGACTAGCAACAGCAGGGCGGGGGTCGGGCGAGGCTGGGATACCGCGGAGCTTTACGAGCCTGCGATCCTCCGAGCGCCACCCCTGCTAAGTTACGTCCTCTAATTACATCCGCCGACACGCACCGCGGCTATTTACGTCTTCCCAGAATCCCCGCATCTGCAGGGAAGTCCAATCTGCGCACCGCGTTTGTACCCGTCACGAAGATTAACATCTCGCGGGCAGACTGTGTCCGATGCTATCGCAGCGGGCTGTCAGTTATAACAATTGTCCGTGATCGATACTGCATCCCAGTAAAAGCTGCGATACGATCTGGTAGCCGCTTGGTGGTCGATGCAGCAGAGTGATGGATCACGCTAGGGAGGGAGGGTCGCCAGTCGTACAGGCTGTGACAGTGACAAGTTCATTAAAGCCCAAACAACTGACAATATTTGGCATCGCTATCCTGAAGTATAGTACAAATGGTAGAGCGAAATACCTTTTCCGTCCTCAAACGTTTTCTCTCACAGCAACGTCATATACAGGGTGTCCCAGCTATCTTGTCCACCCAAAATATCTTTGGAACAATAACAGCTATTGGAAAACGACTTTCACCGGTATCAATGTAGGGCTGGGGCCCATGAATGTACATATTTGGAAACATTCTGAAACGAAAGCATATGTGTTTTTAACACAAACTTGTGTTTTTTTAAATGGACCTCCTATATTTTTTCTTCAGCAATCCATAGCATGACAAAGCACATACACAATGGCGTTGATTGCATCGCAATATTCCCATTACATCCCGAGATATTAAGACGCGAAGTTGACGCTTGAAACACCCGACATGCGCTGCTAGTGCACGCCCTGAGGCTCAGGCGTGAACCCCATGCTGCCCGTAATCGCGATGTGATTGACATGCGTAATCACACTTCCATACTTATCAAGAGGTCCGAAACGAATAATACGGTCTGCTGCCATCCTGCTGCGATTGCGGGCAGCATGGGGTTCACGTCTGAGCCTCAGGACGTGCGCTAGCAGCGCATGTCGGGTGTTTCAAGCGTCAACTTCACGTCTCAATATCTCGGGATGTAATGGGAATATTGCGATGCAACCAACGCCATTGTGTTTGTGCTTTGTCATGCTATGGATTGCTGAAGAAAAAATGTAGGAGGTCCATTTAAAAAAACATAAAAAACACATATGCTTTCGTTTTAGAATGTTTCCAAATATGTACGAGGGGCGTTCAGAAAGTAAGCTCCGATCGGTCGCGAAATGGAAACGACTATGAAAATCCGATAAAGCTTTGCACAGATGTGTTGGGTAGTGTCTCTAGTATAACCCCAGTTAGCATCACGTCGCTCTTCTCATTTCTGAGCTCGCAGTGAGTGCGTAAAGATGTCTAGAAAATAGTGTCTGCCGCCAAGTACGAGGGCCTGGTGAGAAATTTCGCCTGAAGCTATGCAGCTAACATTACATAACTGTCGTGCTGTTTCTTCTTCAAGACAATTCTCAGCCGCATTCTGCAGGGGCAATGACGATGCTCCTGCATCGTTTTCAAATGGAAATGTGAGATTACCCACAATACAGTCCGAAATTGTCTCCCCCTGAGTTTCATCTCTGGTCACATGAACCGCTGTCTTTGAAGACAACATTTTGACACAGACAACGAGGTGTAGGCCAGCGTGGAGAATTGGCGGAAAGCACTGGCGGCTGCCTTCTATGATGAGGCTATTGAAAAGTTGGTACAACGCTATGACAAAAGTCTAAGTCAGATCGGCGACTACGTAGAGAAGTAGCTGAAAGGTGTAGCTAATTGTTACAAGTAAAACATTTCTGATGTTCACTGTGGTTTCAATTTGGCAATCAATCGGAGCTTACTTTCTGAACAGGCCTCGTACATTCGTGGGCCCCAGCCCTACATTGATACCGGTGAAAGTCGTTTTCCAATAGCTGTTATTGTTCCAGAGATATTTTGGCTGGACAAGATAGCTGGGACACCCTGTATATACGAGGGTCACTCCAAAAGAAATACACACTATTTTCTTTTTAAATCCGTCTTTTATTCTACATGATTGAAACTTTTACAGTGTGTAGATACACCCTTTAGGAACAATAATTTCATTTCTCCACATAATTTCCATCCCTCTCAACTGCCTTACGCCATCTTGGAAACAGAGCCTTTATACCCGCACGGCAAAATTCTGGACCAACCTGTTGGAGCCACTGTTTGGCAGCGTGCACAAGAGTCATCACCTTCAAACCTTATTCCATGAACAGAATCTTTCAGTTTCGCAAAGACATGATAGTCACATGGAGCCAGGTCAGGACTGTAAGGTGGGTGTTTCAGTGTTGTCCATCCGAGTTTTGTAATCGCTCCCAAGGTTTTTTTAACTGACATGTGTCCGTGAACTGTCGTGCAACAGCAAAACATCCTGCTTTTGCCGATGTAGTCGAACACGACTCAGTCGAGCTTGAAGTTGCTTCAGTGTCGTCACATATGCATCAGAATTTATGGTGGTTCCACTTGGCATGATGTCCACAAGCAAGAGTCCTCCGGAATCGAAAAACACCGTAGCCATAACTTTTCCAGCAGAATGTGTGGTTTTGATTTTTTTTTCTTGGGTGATTTTGCATGATGCCACTCCATTGGTTGCCTCTTCGTCTCTGGTGAAAAATGATGAAGCCATGGAGCCATGTTTCATCACCCGTCACAATTCTTCCAAGAAATTCATCTCCACCATTCTCGTACTGTTCCAAATTATTTTTTTTTTTTTTTTTTTTTTTTTTTTTTTTTTTTTTTTTTTTTTTTTTTTTGAGAGCCACTGTCAACATCCTCGGAACCCACCTGGCACAAACCCTTTTCAACGCCAACATTTTCAGTATTCTGCAAACACTTCCTTCCCCTATCCCAACGTAGCATGACAATTCGTTCACTGAGATGCGTCTGTCAGCAGTCACCAATTCGTTGACTCTCTGCACATTGTCTGGAGTGTGTGCAGTACGAGGCCTGCCGCTGCGAGGACAATCCTCAATATTGCCGTGCCCGCTTTCATCACGTAACCTGCTTGCCCACCGACTAACTGTACTGCGATCGACATCAGCATCTCCATACACCTTTTTCGACCTCTTGTGGATGTTTCCCACTGTCTCGTTTTCACAGCACAGGAATTCTATGACAGCACGTTGCTTCTGACGAACGTCAAGTATAGCAGCCATCTTGAAGACATGCTGTGACGGCGCCACTCACGGGAACAGGCTGAACTAAGTTTGAAAACAAGCGGGAAGGATGTATCCTTTTCACACATGCAGAATGAAAACTGTATTTTTACAAAAATAGTGTGCATTTCTTTTGGAGTGACCGTCGTATGTACAGAATATAGACTGAGAATAAACGTAAGTAAGATGAAAGTAATGAAGAGTCACACAAATGAGATTAGTAATAAACTAAACCACCTAATAGACGAAGTAAAGGATTTCAGTTATTCTGGCAGCAAAAGAAATCTTATTAGCAAAGCGAGGAGGAGGTTACAAGAAGTAGACGAGCACAGGCAAAGATGTCATCCCCCGCTAAATGAAGACACTTGTTATTCATTTCATAAAGGTCAACCCCTGGTTTTGTGCCCACATTCCGCTTATAAAGCATGACGAACATCGATGTGTTGTACCTTTCCGCAATCGTGGAAACGTCTTCTTTTATTTGTTGCGCATATTACATTTTAGATGAAAAGGGGGCGACATATGCGGTAATACTTAAGAGAACAAGTATGTTATTTCGACCGTTTTTGAGCGTGTGTCAACATTGAGAAGCTATGGAAGCCAGAAGAATTACTTTTTCACACCTTAAAGATACAACCTGTTTTTCTATTTGCAGGCGGATTGTCGTTATTTTCTGGTTAGCCGTTCAGTCGCTATAATGTCAAACGCAAGACGCTGTGATTGTGCTCGCCATATTAGCTACTGCGGTGGAGGGAGCACGGTTGTAAAGCTTGAACGTCCCTTGGTTACATCGTAAGTCATTACTAATGCAGGACCGTATTTGCAGAGCTTAATGGCAGACCTAACATTCCCGTACAGCATTGCCGCGTTAAGTTATTGTTGTAGGTATACGCCAATAAAATGGGAAACTGCAAGTAAACACTCGATATACAAGCAGCAGCTCTCAATAAATGAACAATTAAATGTATTGTTATTGAGGGTAAGCCATTGTCCTGCAAAGGCTGTTTTTATTTTTGAAATAAACACTATTTCAAGCTTTGGCGCTAATTTCACCCAGTTACTAAATGGGAAATCGTTTAACTTGAAAAGATTATGCAGGAAAGAATGATGAAAGATATAAAACGTATCTTAACCGCTTTCGCTGCTTGCTGAGGTCTCGCTCCTGTTGCTACAGTCGCCTAATTGGATCAGCATCGGCTCTGTTGATATGTTAAGCAAGTGGATTCTTTGTTCACATCTGTTTTCAACTCACTGAATTCCACCAGAGCCTTTGGGCAACAACTTCTAGAAATTAGCGACAAAACTGTAATTAACTTAATCATTTATCTCAACATTCTTCTTCTCCTTTCCTACCGTGTTCTTGACAAATGCCAAAATAAGTTCAGTGGCGTTGAAATTGCAGTGGGGCACAGGCAATGACACACGTTCAGTTCCCTTATCAGTGAATTCCTCGTATGACGTGTGATCAGATGCTATTGCTTTCTAGCCATTCAGTTATAAGAGTCCCCCCTCCATTTTATAGGTCGATTTTGTGATGCTAGATTATCATCACGTGCTAATGAGCTTGTTCTACAACCGCAGGTCTGTTTCGTACGTCTCGAAAACACTCCTGAGCCATTCCTTGTGATGTCTGACATAATCTCACAATGACAACCTGCACCTCCTTTTTGCGCAATAAAACATAAGCCAGAATCTTGCACCAACTCATCTTCGCTCCTATTATGGGAAATTATAATCGTTGTTCCAGAACCTGGAGATGTTTGAATTTCTCGTTCCTGCTATCCAAAGTTTCCGGAACGATCGGCAGCACACCATCTCTCAAGTGTTTAATAAATAGTCCACCCAGTGTTTTGCAAGTGTCTTGTTTCCCGCAAGACCTGCTCCCTTTTTCCTGCTACTCGGTTATTTTCCATCAGCACAGGTTTTTTGTTGAAGCCCAATTTCCAAATAGTACACCAAAGGGTCGTTTCACTCATACCAGGCAAGTCCTCCACTACAGTCTTCAACTTTTCCAATACTACTGCTGCAGCTGTAAACATTATTTCCCACATAAAAGTCATGGATTTTCTCCTGACGACACCCTGTACAAACTCGTCCAATCCAAGCTTCTGTCACCTACTAGAGCACTTCTCTGGTGATTTAACACATGAAGTTTCTCTTCATACTCTCGAAATTCTCTTCCTTGTACTTTCACTAATAAAGATACATTCAAAAGTTCTCTTTACTGGCTGTAATGCGGAACTGTGCATGCCCTGTTCTTTTTTGCCTCAAAGTAAGCACGAGCACTGAACACCCATGGGCTTTCTATAACATCGTAAATGATTCATGGTTTCACATAACTACAAGACAACTACTAATATCACGATGACTCTATCAGTCGGGTACACAGCGAATGGCAGAACTGTTGTTTCGCATCTGACAGGAAGCGCCAATGTAAACCCCGCAACTATCGACAATAAAGTGGAAATATTTGTTCATAGCTCTCGCAACCTAACATCCATGAGCACTTGGTGCATACAGGCGCAAAAGCAAATAAATTAAACCTGTGATTTAGAGCTTTATGTACATTTACATGTATAAACACAAAGAGCCGTGAAAAGCAACAACAGAGCTTGCCTTTACATTTTTCTTCTTGTTCATACGTATCAACATTAAGCGAAATGCAGCACTCTATGTCCGCTATTATTCCCACAGGACTGACCCGACAGTAACGATAGACTACTTATACGTAGAGAATAGCTGTATTTTTAAACGGAGCAAAGAGAAATGTTAATGTAATAACAGTCTGGCTTCCGTGACCCTTCGGAGTTGTTACTCCCTAAGAAATGCTCCAGTAAATACGATTTAACTACTACTGCATACGTCGCCATCTTTTCAACTAAAACGTAATACTCATACACCAAATAAAAGCAGACATTTCCACGATTGAGGCAAGGTACAAGGCTGTTCGACATACGATGTAACCAGAATACGAACTCATAGTGTAATTTCAGCCATTATACACGCAAAACGGACAGTAATATGAAGCACAGATCTTATCCCGAGAAAAATATTTGAGAATTTATCGTTGGAGAACAGCACTGTGAATCGTGTATTATAGAAAACCCGAGCAAAATGAGAGTCCAAGTTTTTGAGATGTTGTGCTGTAGAAAGATCTCGAGATTATGTGGATTGATAAGAAACGAGGAGGTTCTCTGCACAATCGCCGAGGAATGGAATGTATGGAAAACACTAGCAAACTGCCGCAGGACAACAGAGCTGTTAAGACACGGGGGAGTGTATTTACATGGTTGTGGAGGGAGCTGTACAAGGTGATCACTACAGGACAAGAGGGAGACTAACTAAAGCTACTATGCGAGATTAAGAGGTTGGCACAGGACGGAAAGTCAATGCGGGCTGCGTCACACGAATCAGACTACTGATTAAAAAAAGAATCTTCAGTTAATTTGCTCACAGCACGACGTGTCTACAACTGATTTTGGTGAAAATGTGCAACGTCACCTGGTCGTAGCACATTCATATCTACTGAAGGTTACATGATCACGAACCTTCGCCTGAAACTTGACTATTTTCTATGAGATGCTAAGAAAACCTCGGTTTTCACTACTCCTATAATATTGGACTCGCCACTTGCTTGTTCATCCACGTTGTGCTATCATGTATATTATTTTTTAATCACTTTGACTCGTTATTGTACGATATGCAGCTGTTCTTGAGTTTCTCGGCGAAATGTGTAACCCATCACAATAAACGAACAGTTGTCAAATTTCGGTGGAGAACACTACCAGACCCACAAATCTCTGGACAAAGTTGTCTTGAAAGAAAGCCAGTCAGTCTGATGTCCCGTCTTACATGAAAATCGTTGTCATTGTTGAACCTACATTTAATGCCACGAACATAGACGTACGACTTCAAGAGGAGGAGGCATCGATAGTGTTATGAACATGGACCCACGACCTGTGACGTATCATATCGCTCCATATCACGGTAACAACTAGTAAAACAAACTGATCGCCAAAAGCAGCGACTAAGGTGGTCACATCTGACGATGTGCCGTGTGTAACACCAGAATGTTGCGCCTAGCCGCGGCGCTTAGCGTGAGTGTAGTAGATACAGTACCTGAGACGTTTTTCACAGACTGGTACGTAGTGAACACATCAGAATGCAGCAAATAACTGACTTCGAACAGTGTTGATGTTCGGTGCAAGACGCATGGATATCGTACCAGAGATTGCAAAAGAATTAGGACTGCCGAGGTCAACAGTGTCTATCGTACATCTTCAATATTGTAATGTTCCCATACACGTAGGCCGCCACAATGGACGAGCATGGAACAAACGGATGCCACATTGTCTCCGTAAAGTCGTACGGGGCGATCGACGGTCTTCGGCGAGTCAGGTCGGTTTAAATTTGGGTCGTAAGGAACCTACACTGAAGCGACAAAGAAATTCGTATAGGTATGCGTATTCAAATACAGGCTATGTAAACAGGCAGAATACAGCGCTGCGGTCGGCAACGTCTATATAACAAGTGTCTGGTGCAATTGTTAGATCGCTTACTGTTGCTACAATGACGGGTTATCAAGTTTTAAGTGAGTTTGAACGTGGTGTTATAGTCGGCGACCGAGCGATGGGACACAGTATCTCCGAGGTAGCGACGAAGTGGGGATATTCCCGTACAACCATTTCGCCGTGAATACGGTAAAACATCAAATCTCCGACATTGCTGCGGCGGGAGAAAGACCCTGCGAGAATGGGACCAACGGCTTTTGAAGAGAACCGTTCAACGTGACAGAAGCGCAACCCTGGCGCAAATTGCTGCAGATTTCAATGCTGGGCCATCAACAAGAGTCAGCTAACGAACTAACGAACTATTCAACCAAACATCATCGATATGGGCCTTTGAAGCCGAAGACCCACTCGAGTACCGTTTATGACTGAACGACACAAAACTTTACGCCTCGCGCGGTCCCGTCGACATCGACAGTGGACTGTTGATGACTGACAACATGTTGCCTGGTCGGCTGAGTATCGTTTCAAATTGTATCGAGTAGATGGATGTGTACGTGTATGGAGACAACCTTATTAACCCATTGACCAGGCATGTCAGCAGGGGACTGTTAAAGTTGGTGGAGGCTCTGTAATAGCGTGGAGCGAGTGCAGTTGAAAGTGACCCCTGATACTTCTACATACGACTTTGGCAGTTGACACATATGTAAGCATCCTGTCTGATCACATGCATCCATTCATGCCCATTGTGCATTCCGACCGACTTGGGTAATTCCAGCAGAACAATCCTGATAACATTGCTATCCTGAATCAAAGTAAGAAGAATTACATGATCTTTTGAATGGAATGAACAATCTAATGAGCAAAAATTATGGACTTGAAGAAAGACGAAAGTCTACCGAGACAGCAAAAGAACCAATGACGGACGGAGCAAAGAGGACATCAAAAGCAGACTAATACTGACGAAAAGGGCATTCCTGGCCAAGTGAAGACTACTAGTATTAAACAGGCCTTAATTTGAGGAAGACATTTCTGAAAATGTATATTTGGAGTACAGCATCGTATGGTAGTGAAACGAGGACTGTGGGAAAGCCAGAAGAGAATCGAAGCGTTTGAGATGTGGTGCTACAGACGAATGTTGAAAATTAGGTGGACTAATATGGTAAGGAATGAGCAGGTTCGGCAGAGAATCAGAAAGGAAAGGTATATGTGGAAAACACTGACAAGGAGAAGGGACAGAATAATCGGAAATCTGTTGACCTCAGGGAATAACTTCCATGGCATTAGGGGGAGCAATAGAGGGTAGAGATTACGGAGGAAGACACAGATTGGAATATATCCAGCACATAATTGATGACGCACGCTGCAAGTATTAGGATGAGATGAAGAGGTTGGCACAGGAGAGGAATTCTTGGCGAGCCGCGTCAAGCCAGTCAAAAGACTGATAACTCAAAAAATAAAATAAAATAAAATAAATATCTATCCTATGACAGCCAGTGTGGCATATTATTCCCATTTAAAACGTTTGACTTGAATGTGAAGTACTCCACCCGAACAGTTCTCAGAAGTTCCAACGATAACGGCCGACCGCCACGTCATCTCAGCCGATAGGCATTACTCGATGCCCATATGGAGGGGCACGTGGTCAGCACACGACTCTCCCGGCCGTTGTCAGTTTTCGTGAGCGGAGGACCTACTTCTCGATCAAGTAGATCCTCAATTGGCTTCACCAGGGCTGAGTGCACCCCGCTTGCCAAATGCGTTCGGCAGACCCGGAGCAACTTAAATAAATACAGTTTAAAAATTAATATCATCCGAAAATCTACGTCAGATAAATGTTAGGTAGGTATATTCCAAGTACGCCAAAAAGTGTAACAAAACAAGTAAAGCGAAAGTGAAACAATTAACTGGTCACGCAGTTCCCGCGAGAAATACGACTGTGACCAGCAAAGAGATTCCGTAACGCTGACAGCTAAGCAACGACATTTTACTTCTTTTAGGTGACGTATGGGCCAACAAGGAGGATTTAAGATTACAATGCTGTGAGTCTGAAAACTGACATTTTGCCAACTTCATCACGTCTGAACTTGACGGTCACAAGAGATATACCTCGTGGCCTGTTATCGAACACTTTCATGGGTAAATGAAGTCATCATAAAGGAACATAACAAACTAACCTGAGATTGCACGAGTCGTAATCTGGGCGCCTGCAGGTCGTAACTGGTTTCTGGCTGCACGAAAGGTCAAGAAGCGCGTGACGTGGCAAGGTCACAGCCGGCGCAGTGCAGTCTGCCGTCCAGGCACGACGCCTTCCTCCGCCGGACTCGGCAAGACGGTCTCTGGAGTGGTGCTACGGCTACTGCCGAGAAACGCGTAAAAACAGATCGCCAGTTTCAAATATGTCTATTTCATTTGCTTTCGTTATCTCTGACACTCTGTTCTCTGAGCTTGGGCGTGTCGGCAACTTAGAATACTAAGATCTTTGAAGCGTCAGAGTCGGGCAGTGCCAAGGTTATCTTGCATGTTTCTGGCGTGTGGTCAGCGAACACACAAAATTTATTAATTCGAATGTCCTGCGTGTTTAGGTCGGAGAACTTGCTACGCAGTTCCTTGTGTGAAAGAGACAGGCAGACAAACAGACAGACCGACACAGAGAGAGAGAGAGAGAGAGAGAATTTGCTCCCTACCGATTATGCAGTGTAAAGAATGAGCTACGCTCATCTCTTGTTTTTGAGACACAATCATTTGTGCTAGTAGCTTTCGATACTCCGATATAGATTTTTTTTTTTTTACGATGCTGTGATGAAGATCATTTCTGACATTACGTGTCAGAAATGACCTACAACGGATGCATCAAAGCCGCAAAGCCCCCAGCTATTTGGTGTTAGAAATGACTTTCATCTCATGCATTAGAGCTGCACAGCACTCAGATTTCAAGGTGTGTGTTGATTTCGTTGGAGCCACATAACGAATGTCAGTTATATATTTATTAGGTGTGCTTACCATTCAGTTGATACGCTCAGCTGCCTCGCATTATATAAAATTTATAATGCTGATACCAAAACAACAACACATACTTCAATTCCATCCTCATGAATGAAAGTATTCCTCTTGCACTGCATAATACCACCGTGAGACGTTTCTCAGCAGTCACCCACGCGTATTAAAAACAAGACACACTGCTGCACTAAACAAATTTGAAAACCAATTGATTCAAAAGAACAGCAATTGCGGAGATGGGTTAATTGCTTGCATCCAAAAATGGGGCAGTTTATTATTATTATTATTATTATTATTATTATTATTTCTTGAGAGTCGTCTTTCATTAATTGGTTTTATATTCTCCTTAACTCCGTATGTTGTGCTAATATTTTCAGCCCTATATACATCAAGAATATGGATTGAACGCAAATTAAAGCATAACACAACGAGTAGCATCAAAAATTAGATTAGTGATAAACTTAACGTTAAAATTGGTCACCACAAAGTAGCTGAAGTGGAGATATTCTCCTACTTTGGAAGTTAAATAATAAATAAAGGACGAAGTAAGGAGGACTAAGGAGGAGAGTAGCACAGGTGAGGTGGGCATTTCTGGCCAAAATAATTTTTAATTTGAGGAAGAAATTTCTAAAGATTCACGTTTGGAGCACAGATAGTGAATCATGAACTGTCGAAAAAGTGGAAAACAACACGATCAAAGCTTCTGAGATGTGTTGCTACAGGAAAATGTTGAAAATTAAATGGATTGATGAGGTAAGAAATGAGGAGGTTCTCCGCAGGATCGACGAAGGAACGAAGGAAGGAACACAAGGAATACACCAAGAACAAGAATGATCAGGATGACAAGACGTATGTTAAGAGATGATGGTACCAGGGAGGTGAAGAGGGTAAAAACTGCAGAACAAGACAGAGATTAGAATTTATCCAAACTTAGGATGTAGGGTACATGTGGTACTATTTGATGATGATCGTCAATTCTTTAAGTGAACAATAATGTCTACCCCCCCCCCCCCCCCCCGCCCCTCCCAGACATTCAAAAAATAACTTCATTCACTGTTCCCCGGCAGAGTTAAAGAGTCATAAGGGGGAAAGTTAAATCCTCTACAAATCTGGTACACATTGCGATCTCCGTTCTACGATATCGTAGCACGCCAGTATAGGAGCCTCAACGAAGTGGCGTGGAGGTTTTAATGTCTACCATAATTGCAGATACGTTTAAGGAGGGTGTTGTTATTCCCATTGCAGTAGGTTTGTTTATCGATTGTCTTTTTTTATCTGTCGTTCACTGTTGTTTTTTGAGTTTACATATTGCCATTTTGTCATCTAGAGATGGTCAGTGGAGCTGTGGAAGCTAGGAAACTAAATGTTAAGTGGGATAAATCGGAACATTTCCGAAATATTCTTCGGTCTGAGTTCAAAAGAGGGGTGATGGCAGGGCAGGCAGCCAGAAACACTTGCGTCGTGTATGGGAAGGATGCCACTGCACAGAGCACGGCAAGAAAATTGTCTTCTCGTTTTAAGGAGCATCATTTTGACATCAATGACTCTCACCGTAGAGGAAGACCTGCGAGGTTTGATGAAGATCGTTTAAACGCATCAATCCGCAATGCTCCATGTCATTGTACTCGAGAACTGGCAGATGTCATGAACCCATCATGGTGCGACATCTTCATGCAATGGAGAAGATTCAAAAATCTGCTGTTTGCGTACCGCATGCTCTAAGTCAAAATCACAAAAACGATCGTGTGACCATGTGTGCATCTCTGCTTGCTCGTCATAAAGTGGCTCGTGAACGATACCGACTACTTCCATCCTGTACCGTTCCTGGCGACGAGAAATGGTGTCTTTATGCTGACGTCAGGAAAAGAAGGGAATGGTTGAGCCCAAACAAAGCAGCAATTCCCCGTACGAAGACCAGCGCGCATCCACACAAGATAATGTCATCCATCTGGTAGAACAGCGACGGTCGCAGGTTCGAATCCTGCCTCGGGCATGGATGCGTGTGATGTCCTTAGGTTAGTAGTTCTAAGTTCTAGGGGACTGATGACCACAGATGTTAAGTCCCATAGTGCTCAGAGCCATTTGAACCTCTCTGTATCGAACAACCTTCAAGGAACTTCCTTTCCGGATAATAATGCGCTCCGAAGATGGCTCGACGAGTTCTTCACCTCAAAACCACATGAGTCCTAAAGTCGCGGAATAGAAAATTACCATAACGTTGGCAGATTGTTGTAAATAGTAAGAGAGAATCTATTATTGATGACTAAAGTCTTTGTTCAGTATACCTGTTGTATTTGCACCAACCCAATATGCCGCGGGGGATACACGCACGGTATCTGGCGCCTTGCCACGGTTCGCGCGGCTCCCCCCCCCCCCCCCCCCCCGTCGGAGTTTCGAGACCTTCCTCGCGCATGGGTGTGTGTGTTGTCCTTAGTTAACTTAGTTTAAGTAGTATGTAAGCCTAGCGACCGATGACCTCAGCAGTTTGGTCCCAGAGGAACTTATCATAAATTTCAAAAACTTATACTAACCCATTATCTACCAGGAAACAAAAAATTGCATAATTCTTTTTGGAGGTGGCGAAACTCGACGACCATTGCTCCCACTTGACTAGGCGAACTCGTCCTGCAGGAAGTACCAACGCTAAGACGACAGGAAGCAGCTATTAAAGACTGTAGATCGATCATGCAAAAAATTTACTTAGTCGCAATACAGTAACGAATTTACTAAATACACGTTCGAAGTCACGCAAGTCAGTATGGAACAACAGCTATGTGAGATGATTGAATGGCTTTAACCTAACACGCACGTGGAAAACTAACTGTGATACCTCGGTGATCATCATCTTGCAACTGATCCCTCGAAACTATTGCAAGTGTTCAGATTCCAAAGAAAATATAAATGGGGACTTGGTGGAAAGCCCAGTTCGTGACTCTGGATTACCTGAGCAGACTCCGAACCATACCATAAAAGTGTACCCTTTAAGAAAATATGGATCAGCTGACGACTTTACAGAAGCCACGCCGCTTGCTATGAAGTGGATACAAGATGTGGACACTGTAGTCAGCAACTAGTCTCGCTTGGTACATATCGTAATTCTATGTGTTTCTTGTGCGATACTATGTTCTTTAAGTTCTCATGCATGTGTTGCCCATTCTTATTCGTATTTATTGTTGCATTTATATTTCTGCTATCGTCAATGCTTCGCAGTTGCTAAGTGCTGGGTGGCTATTATTAAAGATCAGCAACACACAGAGGTCCAATGTGGGCGATAATAATCATCTGGTAGCGAAATTTGGTAAATAATATGCATGCATTAAAGCTGAACCGATCTATGCTGAAAAAATTTGTTCCAATTTTGGCCACCAGGCCCAAATCTGGCACTTTGAATACAAGAAAGACATATAGAAATGTTTCCATATGTAGTGGATTAGGAGCGGGATGTGGATTGAAAAGGTCAAACAAGTGAGAAAGGCATAATGTTGATTATACCGGGTGATCAAAAAGTCAGTTTAAATTTGAAAACTGAATAAATCACGGAATAATGTAGATGGAGAGATACAAATTGACACACATGCTTGGAATGACATGGGGTTTTATTAGACACAAAAAAACACAAAAGTTCAAAAAATGACCGACAGATGGCGCTTCATCTGATCAGAATAGCAATAATTAGCATAACAAAGTAAGACAAAGCAAAGATGATGTTCTTTACAGGAAATGCTCAATATGTCCACCATCATTCTTCAACAATAGCTGTAGTCGAAGAACAATGTTGTGAACAGCACTGTAAAGCATGTCCGGAGTTATGGTGAGGCATTGGCGTCGGATGTTGTCTTTCAGCATCCCTAGAGATGTCGTTCGATCGCGATACACTTGCGACTTCAGGTAACCCCGAAGCCAATAATCGCACGGACTGAGGTCTGGGCACCTGGTAGGCCAAGCATGACGAAAGTGGCTGCTGAGCACACGACAATCACCAAACGACGCGCGCAAGAGATCTTTCACGCGTCTAGCATTATGGGGTGGAGCGCCAGCCCGCATAAACATCGTACGTTTCCAGCAGGTGTTTATCAACCAGGCTGGAGATGATGCGAATCTGTAACATATCGGCGTACCTCTCACCCGTCACGGTAGCAGTTACAAAACCAGAATCACGCATTTCCTCGAAGAAAAAAAGCCCATAACGGTAGATGTGGTAAATCCAACCCATAACGTGACCTTCTCGTCGTGCAATGGAGTTTTCACGACATTTCTAGGATTTTCGGTAGCCCAAATTCTGCAGTTGTGGGCATTGACAGACCCTCGGAGCGTGAAATGAGCTTCGTCTGTCCACAACACATTACTCAACCAATCGTCATCTTCCGCCATCTTTTGAAACGCCAACACCGCAAATGCCCTCCGCTTCACTAAATCGCCATGTAACAGTTCATGATGACGATGGACTTTGTACGGATAGCATCGGAGGGTATGCCTCAGTGCTAACCAAACAGTAGTGTATGGAATGCCGGTGCGACGTGCGACTGCACGAGCGCTGGCTTCCCCGTGCATAGACGAACCCGCTACAGTCTCCATTTCTTCCTGAACTGTCTCAGCAGCATTACGCCTTGTGCTCTGTCGGTCATTACGGGGTCTATCGTCTAAACAACCCGTGGCTTCGAACTTCGAAAACATTCTCGCCACAGCTGCATTTGTCAACGGAACTTTAATCGTTCGAATCCCCTTCCTATGGCGATAGGATCATAACGCTGAACTATCACATTCCCCATTCTGATAATACAGCTGGCTCTCTCTCATTACAGCTCCTTTTATACACGATTGTCATGCGCAGTCACTGACATTTTGCTGTCCATCGCCATCTGTCGGATATTTCGTCAACTATGTTTTTTTGGTTGTAATAAAACCCCATGTCAGTACAAGCATGAGTGTCAATTTTTACCTCTCTGCGTTATTCCGTGGTTTATTAACTTTCCTAATTTATACTCACTTTTGCATTCGAGCAAACGGTGTCAATTTCGAACATGGTTTCTTTTTTTTTTTTTTTTTTTTTAATGTGAGCTGTTGCAAACGTAGAAGTTACACAATTACTGTCCTCGCTGTAAATCAAGTAAAAGGTCCAGAATGAGATTTTCCCTCTGCAGCAGAGTGTGCGCTGATATGATACTTCCTGGAATATTAAAACTGTGTGCAGGACCGAGACTCGAACTCGGGACCTTTGCCTTTCGCGGGCAAGCGCTCTAACAACTGAGCTCTCCAAGCACGACCCACGCCCCGTCCTCACAGCTATACTTCCGCCACTTGCCCGCGAAAGACAAAGGTCCCGAGTTCGAGTCTCGGTCCGGCACACAGTTTTAGTCTGCCGGGAAGTTTGAAGTGAAAGTTGTTCTTATTTTGTGTTTCTTTCCTTTTGCCTCTTCTTTTCTTGTTTACAGACATTATCTAGTACAGAAAACGTAAGTAACTTACTGGTAACGACGCAATTCGGAAGCTTGTTTACTTGCGTCGCAATCAAATGGTTCAAATAGCTCTGAGCACTATGGGACTTAACATCTTAGGTCATCAGTCCCCTAGAACTTAGAACTACTTAAACCTAACCAACCTAAGGACATCACACACATCCATGCCCGAGGCAGGATTCGAACCTGCGACCGTAGCAGTCCCGCGGTTCCGGACTGTAGAGCCCCTGGAACCGTACGGCTACCGCGGCCGGCGCGTCACAATCCCATAGCTTTCTGTTGTACTAGGTGCACTGTGCAATAAATCAGCGGAGACGGGCAAATAAAATATCTTATCTCAACATAGACACATAACTGTGTAACGCAACGAAAAAAATGCAGCCTGCCAGACGCATGACTCGAATCCCGAGCCCCGAGCGCTTAGTTGCGCACGTATGCCTATAGTCTCACCGACGTGAAAATTTGTCTTGGGTTGGGACGTTCAGGTGCGAAAGACCAGCAGACTCAACCGATGCACGTTCTACGACGTACCTGATCTGACAACGTCACATGTTCAACAACTGTCATCCACTTTTGAGCTGTTTTCCGACATTCGCAGCCCCATGTGTCTCGTATTACATTACTTATCCCAGCGTCGTTAGCGTTGCTTCGGTGGTTTTTAAACGTTAATAACAGTCACCCTGGGTAGCAGCTGCCATGTGCCATATGATAAATAAAATAATCACTGAATAGGTTGGGCGTGGGTAGGATGCTGCAAAAACCAGCACGGTTTTAGGAAACAGCGGTCATACGAGACACAGCTGGCCCTCTTTGTGCACGATATACAACAGGCTCTAGATACCGGCTCCCAGGTTGATGCCATATTTCTCGAATTTCGAAAGGCGTTCGAGTCAGTTCCGCAATGTCGCTTGCTACAAAAAGTGCGCGCTTACGGCTTATCCGATGACATATGCGGTTAGATAGAAAGTTTTCTAACAGACAGGGAGTAGTATGTCGTCCTGAACGGGGTGACTTCAACAGAAACAAGAGTAACTTCAGGTATGCCACAGAGCAGCGTAATAGGTCCTCTGCTTTTTACGATTTACATAAACGATCTGATTCATGGTATTTACGGTGGCCTTAGACTGTTTGCCGATGATGCTGTAGTCTACAGGAAAGTAGTATCACACGAAAGTTGTGAACAAATCAATGAGGATTTGCAGAAAATGAATGTGTGGTGTAATGACTGGCAGTTATCTCTCACTATTAGTAAGTGTAACCTAGTGCACATAACAAGGCGAAAATCCCCATTAATGTATGAGTACAAAATAAATGATCAGTCTTTGGGAGCGGTAACATCAGCCAAGTATCTGGGTGTAACTATTCGAGTGACTGCTCGGGTAAGGCGAACTCTAGATTGCGGTTTATTGGTAGAATCCTGAAGCGATGCAGTCCTTCAACAAAGGAAATAGCTTACAATACGTCAGTTCGTCCAGTCTTAGAGTAGTGTCCGTCTATATGGGACCCTTACCAGTTGGGTCTGATTCAAGAGATTGAGAAGGTCCAAAGAAGAGCGGCAAGATTCGTGACTGGTACAGTTAGCTACCGCGAGAGCGTTACAAATCTCATAGAAAGTTTGATGTGGGACACACTTGCCCGCATCTCATGGTCGTGCGGTAGCGTTCTCGCTTCCCACGCCCGGGTTCCCGGGTTCGATTCCCGGCGGGGTCAGGGATTTTCTCTGCCTCGTGATGGCTGGGTGTTGTGTGATGTCCTTAGGTTAGTTAGGTTTAAGCAGTTCTAAGTTCTAGGGGACTGATGACCATAGATGTTAAGTCCCATAGTGCTCAGAGCCATTTGAACCATTTTTTGACACACTTGCAGATAGACTACGCGCTAAACGGAAGTGGATGCTCACTAAATTCCGAAATCCAATCTTCACCGAGGATGTAGAGCATATATTATTACCACCAACTTTCAAATCGCGCAATGATCACGATTCAAAGATAAGGGAAATAAGAGCTCGTACTGAGGCGGTTAGACAGTCTATTTTCTCTCGCGTGATCCGCGAGTGGAACAGTGGGGGGGGGGGGGGGGGGGGGGGGGAATATGGCTTTGGTGCGAATTATGCCCTCCGCCACACACCGCTTGGTGGCTAGCGGAGTATATATGTAGACGTAGATGTAGAGGGAAGTGAGTTAGTTTTCAACGATAGTAGTGCCAGAGGAAAGGCGGGCGAATCTCAGTAGGCGGTAGCTTATCGCAGCTTCGACTGCGCGACAAGAAAAAACACACAGCTCGCATACCGCGTTTCCGGGCCAGCGCAACTGTCGCTATCAGCCGTTCCGTAGCAGCGGGATCCGCGTAAATTCCGCGCCACAAAATGTGTATCCACGGAGCGGACGCCCCGCGGTGTTACGTGCTGCGTGTACCGACCGACTGCCCCTGCAGGTTAGCTTTCTGTCTGCCCCCACCCCCCTCCCCCCCTACTGCCGCCGTGTTGTGTTCCAGCACCGTGCACGCGTCGCCCTGGGATTTACTGCGTCGTGCTGGAGTTACGCGTGTGGGACACGCCTCGGCTGTTCCTTGCTTTGTTCGTCCACGATTCCGCCTGCGCGCAGACGAGCTGCCGTAACACAGCACAACGCCGAGATCCTTCGTGCACTTGCAGGATTTTCTCCACCACTTAACCCGTCTCGCTGATTTGCCTCGGTTTTTTGTTTCCTTTTTTTTTCAGACAGCTACCGAGCGACGAACGTCTAGCGGGAGGCAGCGACTCCATTTAGCTCTTGCACGGCAGTTACTGACCACACAGCAGTTTTAGCTTCAATGTATACCGTGACATAAAGTCCGGGAACACTTCCAATTATTTATTGCACAAGAACTAAACATTGTACACACGTCACACATATTGCATTTTGAAGAGAAACTATGAAAGCTTTTTTTTACAAACATTCGACATGCGAACCATGAGTGACCCGGCAGATGTCAATACTGTAACCGATTTCTTGCCACACCCTTGCCAGCATGGCATCGTCGACTGTGGCAGTCGCTTCCCGTATTCTCTCCCGGAGCTCTGCTACATCACGGGGTAGAGGCGGTACATACACCAGATCTTTAATGTGTCCCCACAGAAAAAAGTCACACATAGTGATCGGGGAGACCATTTCATGAAACAGCTGTCCCCTTCTGTAGCACGGCCGATCCATCGATGCGGCAGCTCCGTGTTCAGGTACCCACGAACTTCACGATGAAAATGTGGTGGAGCCCCATCCTGCTGAAATATGAACGGAGATTACGATTGCATTTGAGGCATCAGCCATTGCTGCAACATGTCCAAGTAGGAATATCAGCGACAGTGCTCTCGGCGAAGAAGTTTTCGACGTGACAAGGTACAAAAAACATTTACTTTTGGGGAATCACGCTCAAATGCAGTGCATTCGTGTGGATACCTTATACCCTAGTTCCAACAATTATGCCTGTTCACTTTCCCATTAGTGTGAAAAGTGGCTTCGTCGCTAAAAATTAAGCGATCAACAATGCCATCCCCATCCTCATTCAATTGTTGCAACTGCGAACAAAACTCAAAGCGCTTGTCTTTGTCGTCGTCACTGAGCTTCTGTACTAGCTCCAATTAGAATGGTTTCATAGACAGCTTCTGTAACAGGGCTTTCCACACTGTCATTGGAGCCATTTAGAGTTCACGGGATGCACGACACACCCATTTCTGATTCCTGTGGCGAGTACAGGTGCGGAGCGAGCTTTCTGTGTGTTGGAGTTCGACAAAAACAAGTGTGCTGCAGCTGTTCAACGGATGTTTAGAACCAAGAACGGTAAGAAGCCACCGACAAGGAAGGCCATTCGTCACTGGCACAACAAATTGATTAGGACGGGCTTCTTGTGCGCATCAAAGGGAAGCGGACGTCCCAGTGTGAGTGAACTGAATGTGGAGCGCGTACGAGAGACATTCTGCTCCTGCAAGAATTATACCAGCGACGACTGAAGAGAATCGTTCAACGTAACAGAAGTGCAACACTTCCGCAAATTGCTGCAAGATTTGAGTCTGGGCCATTAACAAGTGTCAGCCTGCGAACCATTCAACGTAACATCATCGACAGGGGCTTTTGGAGCCGAAGGCCCACTCGCGTATCCTTGATGAATGGACGACACAAAGCTTCACGCCTCGCCTAGGCTCGTCAAAACCGACATTAGACTGCTGGTGACTGGAAACATATTGCCTGGACGGACGAGTCTCGTTTAAAATTGTATCGATCGGATGGACGTGGACGGGTATGGAGACAACCTCATGAATCCATGGACCCTGCATGTCAGCAGTGGATCGTTCAAGCTGGTGGAGGCTCTCTACTGGTGTGGGGTGTATGCAGTTGGAGTGATATGGAACCCCTGATACGTCTAAATAAAACTCTGACATGTGACACGCACGTAAGCATCATGTCTAATCACCTGCATCCATTCATGACCACTGTGCACTCCGATGGACTTGGGAAACTCCAGCAGAACAATGCGACATCCCACACGTCCAGGATTGCTACAGAGTGGCTCACGGAACGCTATTCTGAGTTTAAGCACTTCCGCTGGCCAGTAAAGTCCACAGACATGAACATTATTGAGCATATCTGGAATGCCTTGCAACGTGCTGTTCAGAAAACATATCCACCCACTCGTACTCTTACGGATTTATGGACAGCTCTGTAGGATTCATGGTCTCAGTCCCCTCCAGCACTACTTCAGACATTAGTCGAGCCCATGTCACGTCGTGTTGTGGCACACTCGCGGGGGCCCTTAGTATATTAAGCAGATGAACCAGTTTCTTTGGCTCTACAGTGTATTTTACATCACATTTTCTGAATTTATGAGAGAAAGCCTTAGGGCTCGATAACCTTGCTAGTATCCAAGGCTGAAGTATTGCCGTCGGTAACAATTCTATACAAGGTGTCACTCTTATTGTCGCGTTAGTCGTTGTATTGTTGCAAACCGGTCAACATGGCAGCTCCGTTGCCGATCTACACCTAGGAGGAAATGAGGGCAGGAATGCGCTTTCTGTTGCGAAAGGCGTTAAACCTCCGGAAATTATTCGTCGAATACAAATGCAGTATGGTGACAGCTGTTATCACGAAGCAAGATCTACGAATGGGTTGACCGTTTCAGACAGGAAAGAACGGGTATGCCATCGATGGCAACAACTGAGGACAATTTTGAAGTCGTTGAGGGTATGGTGATGGAAAACTCACGAATTACAGTGGACGAAATCGCCAATACTTTACATAGTAATAGTTCAGGGTATCCACCTTACACTATAGGCTAAGTTTCAGGAAACTGTGTGCAAGGAGGGTACCGAAAGAACTATCAGCGCAGCGTAAGTCGCATAGGACGGGCATCTCTCGTAAAGACGAGGGTGGTGAATTTTTACAGCAAAGCATTACTGTAAACTAAACGTCAATGTATCATCCCGAACCGGAAAGTAAGGCTGCGAGCGTGGTTTGCAAACACCCATCATCACCAGAAGTTGAGAAATTTAAACGTCAGCCACCAGCTGGTAAGATTACGTTAACACTATTCTGGGACAAGTAAGGTGTGATAGACGCTCATTTCAGCCCAAGAGGCGAAACTGAGAACAGTGAGAGCTATTGTGATGTGTAGCGAACTAAGCTGAAGCCTGTAATCAAATCCAAAAGTAACGAAAAATTGTGAAATCGTATCATCCAGCAGCAAGCTAAAGCTCGGCCATATTCTGCCAAACGGACGACCGAAACAATAAATGAGTTGGAATTCGAATTGCTACTGGAACACACGCCATACGGTCCAGACCTGGCTCCAAGCGATTTCCGTCTGTTTGTTTCACTGAAGGAAGCGCCCAAGGGAAGAAGATTTGCAATCGATGTAGAAGTCATTGACGCGGTGCAAAATTGGTTGCACCTGTAACCAAAAAACTTTTTTTTCGACAGATTCAAAAAACTGATTAAAGTTTGACAAAGTGCGTTGAAGTGCCGGGAAGTTATGTAGAAAAATAATATATGCATCAGTCTTCTAAAATTAGAAAAAAATGTTCTTTTTCTAAGTCCCTACATTCTTCGACTTTCCCCTGTAAATAATAGTTTAATAAAATAATTTTTAAACAATTACAAATTATTTAGAAGACACTCTACTGCTCCTATTGATTGTTTAGAATTTTCGAGAGTACTATGGAGGTCTGTTTTTCCTGTTGATGGCATTTCAGCGGTATAATGCGTCGATAACATACACTCGACTGTTCTGTAGCTCCACTTCAGTGTCATTAGTGCCGCGTGGAGTGGCTGCGCGGTTGGCGGATTGCGCGGCCCCTCCCGCCGAAAGTTCGAGTCCACCCTCGGGCATTGGTGTGAGTGTTGTTCTTAGCATAAGTTAGTTTAGGTTAGTTTACGTAGTGTGTAAGTCTAGGGACCGATAACCTTAGCAGTTCGGTCCCTTAGGAATCGACACACAATTGAACATTTTGTCAGCAGCAAGCTCGTCCAGTTTCCAGTTCTCCTATCTGCAGCTTGCTTCAGAGGATCCGCGTCTTCTTTACCGACTGCGACTGCTCCTCTGTCGTACAAATACTGAAAGAGATATGAACCTGTGTGTATCATTTGTCGATGTAGAGATGGCGTCCTCTTGCCAAATAAGATTCCATAATATTTGTAGCCATATTTCCGAGTTTTATAAATACTTTTCAGTAGCTACTAATGTAGATCAGCCGCTGTCCCGGTGTAAATTAATAAACCCAATAAAAATATAGTTTCACAATTACACAAAACAAACTTCTTCTTCAGACTCAACCTTTTTCCGACGAAAAATATCGTGTGTTTATTAGCCATTTGTACAAAAATATCCTTTGACTGTGAAAAAGGTAAATAACTTATAGAAAAGTTTGATACAGCATTGAATATAGTGTATCTTCAAGTTTGATTTACAAATCTTCAATGTGACTTCCCTTTTGTCACATGACAAAAGCCCTATCTGTAATCTGTCGAAACCTGTGAAGCAAGCCTTGATGTATGGTGGAAACATGTTGTGTTAACCGTTGTCACAGCTCGTCGACACTCCCCGGAAGCAGAGGAACAAACAGTTCGTCTTTAATGAACCCCATATACAGAACCCCACACACAGAAGTCTGTTGGGGTTAAAGCATGTGGTTGGGGTGGTCAGGGCATTGCTCCACCCCGCCCAATCCAAGTCGGCAGATTGCTACAGATACACGCGACAAATTCACGATTATAATGTGGTGGTGCGCCATCTTGTTGGAAAATAAATTCCGTGCCCATATCATATTGTAATTGCAGAATTAGATAATGTTCGAGCATGTCAATTGTTCAATTGCTGCGTCAGAGACTGTTGACCGACCCTGACCTGGCGTCGTATATGGTATAAGGATGTACCAGTTAATAACAGTTTGTCTTTGAGGTGATGACTTGCCATATTCAGTCCTGAATTGTCTCTGAACTATAGTAGCGGATTTGGATTCATGAAACCATAAACCATAGTGCGCACGTCCTGCACCGTTATATGGCTCCATGATGACTGTTGGGATAACTCATTTCCGCATGCCACCTAGCGGGAACGCCGGGAACTAACAGTGTTAAGCGTGAATAAAACTTGAAGATATACTGCGTTCGGTGCTGCGTCAAACATTCCTGTAAGTTAAATACCCGTTTCATGATTAAAGGGTACTTTCATATAATTTATACACAGCCTGTACTTTCTGAAAGCCATACGTTTAGAAATTGAGTATGAATTGATCTGAACTCTTCTGTAACGTACACACCAACAGATATTATCGTGAACAATTTCGTTCCCGGAGAGCGAGTGCTAGTAACACGAAGAAAGATTTTCTCAAACTCGAAATGCAGAAGGGCCAAGATCGACAATAGCCCTAGTACCGTTATCCAAAGACGAAGCAAAATTGAAATTCTCCTCCGGCACTATTCATAAACAGACTTCCTACCTCTGAGTTTGGCAATCTGCGCTGTAAATCTTTCAACACCTACGTAACATGCTCCTGCACAGTAATCTCGTCAAGAGGTGCTAATCGCGAGTAGAAAAGCTTCGTCTGCCGTCACTGAACGATAGTAATAATATTACCAGCACTACAGTCATATGAAGCGCCGTAGGTCACGTAGTACAATTAAGCTGTGATAAAACACAAAAAATGGTTCAAATGGCTCTGAGCACTATGGGACTTAACTTCTGAGGTCATCAGTCCCCTAGAACTTAGAACTACTTAAACCTAACAAACCTAAGGACATCACATACATCCATGCCCGAGGCAGGATTCGAACCTGCGACCGTAGCAGCAGCGCGGTTCCGGACTGAAGCGCCTAGAACCGCTCGGCCACACTGGCCGGCTGATAAAACACAGAAACGTACATTCGGCACTAGCGCTATTGACCTCTGCTGCATACGTCGCTAGTACAAGGCGCGCGCAAATTCGCGACGTATGTACGCAGCTAAAGGTTAGCCAACCTCTTGACTGTAATCCGTGTTTTCACAGTTGGGTACTATGTACCACTAAAGCCACAAGTGAAAGTTTGCCTGACTTCGTATTATATGTTTGCTAACCGCTGCGCGTTTTAATAGTATAATGTCAAGCAGTGTAAGATTAAACACAGAGAATTGTATGTAGTGGAATGTGAGAAGAACACTTGCGTGGCTACTAGTCGACAGAGTCAAATATGGTCGCAAACCATAGCCGTCGTCAAGCGAAAATAGAGGTTGTTAACCGCACGCATCGTATATAAGAACGCTCGTTTCGTACTGAAAAACGGAGCAATGAATATGCCACTTTCTCTGGGATACACAGATTTTGAGAAAACTTCCAATTAACAATTTTTAATCGTATCTTCTATCCTAAGGACACAAATGATATCATTACCCTTTCGCACATCTTACCAAGTCATCATCAGAAGTGACCCCCATGCACATTACGAACGCCGATCAGGTCTGTAGATGGCCTTTATTTAGGCCCTTTTTCAGTCTGATGATGACTCACTAAGAAATGGAAACGGTAATTATACTATATGCGGGAAATGACGAAATATACACCCATGTTCAGAATAAACAGAACACCTTGAACGACTAGTGACTGGACGTTCATATTCACAGGACGTGTAAATTATCATGTTCTGGAGAAATGATAGGTATTTGAACCATGCTGACCCGCGCATTCAAGATCCCGCAACATCACCTAGCAGTATACCGTGCCGGGGGCTCTCCTTTACGCTATAAACCGAAGGTAACGGTTCAGTGCGACTTGAGCAGACGTGCAGAATGCCTCGCAGAGACGTGTTATTGGAATTAGAGAATGCGATGTATTCATCCGGAACATTGCTGCTCGTGCAGAATGGTTCACGGCAAACCGAAGAACACGACGAGACGGGTCAGGTCGCACCACCCAGACCACCGACGCCTCATCCGAAAGGCAGTGTAGGACAGATATGCGTCCTCCACGGCAGTAGTGGAACAGTGTAGCACATCGTTTACTATCAGGGAACAGTGAAACAGTGTAGCACAACTTATACTATCAGGGAACAGTGGAACAGTGGAAAAGTGAAACACATGGTATACAGTGGAACATTGTACCACATCGTATATTCTCAGGCAACAGTGTAACTGTGAAGCACATCGTATACTATCAGCGAACAGTGGAACAGTGTAGCACATCGTATACTATCAGGGAATCAGGGAACAGTATAACACATCGTATACTATCAGGGAACAGTGTAACACATCGTATACTATCAGGGAACAGCAGAACAGTGTAGCACATCGTATACTATCAGGGAACAGTGGAACACATCGGATACTGTCAGGAAACAGTGGAACAGCGTAGCACATCTTATACTATTAGGGAACGTTGGAACAGTGTAGCACATCGTATACTATCAGGGAACAGTGGAACAGTGTAACACATTGGATACTATCAGGGAACATTGGAACAGCGTAGCACATCGTATACTATCAGGGAACAGTGGAACAGTGTAGCACATCGTATATTATCAGGGAACAGTGGGACAGTGAAACACATCGTATATTATCAGAGAACAGTAGAACAGTGTAGCACATCGTATACTATCAGTGAACAGTGGAACAGTGTAACACATCATACACTATCAGGGAACAATGGAACAGTGTAACACATCGTATACTATCAGGGAACAGTGTAACACATTGGATACTATCAGGTAACAATTGAACAACAAAACACATCGTATACTGTCTGGGAACAGTAGAACAGTGGAACACATTGCATACTATCAGGGAACAGTGGAACAGTGTAGCACATCGTATACTATCAGGGAACAGTGTAACACATCGGATACTATCAGGGAACAGTGGAACAGTGTAACACATCGGATACTATCAGGGAACAGTGGAACAGTGTAACACATCGTATACTATTAGGGAACAGTGGAACAGTGTAACACATCGTATACTATTAGGGGCGACAGTCCGTCGCCGTTTATTACGGCGTAGGTCACGTGTGCGTCGTCCACTTCTCCACTTTTGACAAATGTGCAGAAGCATGCTAGACGGCAATGGTGTAGGGAACGACATCACTGGGGACAGGAATGTCATCAGACAGAGTTTTCGGACGAATCCAGCTTCTGTTTCTTTGAAAACGACGAGCGCATTTTGGTTCGCCACAGGCAGGCGGAGCGATCCGTCACTCCACAAAACGTTTTTCCACTGTTCAATCGTCCAATGTTTACGTTCCTTAAGCCAAGCGAGGCGTCGTTTGGCAATAAACTGGTGTGATGTGTGGAATTCCTGTGTGATAGTGTGGATAGTTGTTTACCTATTACATATTACGACCCTCTTCAACTGTCGGCGGTCTCTGTCAGTCAACAGACGAGGTCGGCCTGCTCGCTTTTGTGCTGTACGTGTCCCTTCACGTTTCCACTTTACAATCACATCGAAAACAGTGGACTTACGGATATTTAGGAGTGTGGAAATCTCGCGTATAGACGTATGACACAAGTGACACCCAGTCACCTGTCCACGTTCGAAGTCCATGTGTTCCACGGAGCGCCCCATTCTTCTCTCTCACGATGCCTAATGACTACTACTGAGGTCGCTGATATGGAGTACCTGGCAGTATGTGGCAGCACAATGCATCTAATATGAAAAACGTATGTTTTTGGGGATTGCCCGGATACTTTTGATCACATAGTGTAGCATGGATGGCTACCCCACAGAACGACATTCGCTCCTTATACAAGGCGTGCCATCACGCATGGAATAAGTTATCAGGGCCCATGATGGACCCTGTGCCTACCAGGCACTGAACAAAGGTGCCTGCAGTACTAATGTACATGTCCGTGAATATGACCGTCTTGTCTCCAGTTGTTCAATGTGTTCTGTTTTTTCTGAACATGAATATTGCCTGAGAAGAAAGTGAAACATTTACAAGTCATTGGCGGATATAAATGCGATCTCGGACATGTATACTCCATCGGCGAGTATGTAAATGATTAGTGTGGCGCCGATAGTTGCGATGCCACAACGTAGGTGCACGCTCTCGTATGTTGGCACTACGAGAGAAGACTAACTACGCCGACCACAGCGCCCTATGGCCGACTCTGTGGAGCTTAGGCAGTGACATCTTGATTTCGCCCATTTCATCAAGAGCAGACGGGCTGGAAATATCGCTTCTACCTGAGAGTGGGCTACCTTGGTACATCTACATCTACATCTGCATTTATACTCCGCAAACCACCCAACGGTGTGTGGCGGAGGGACTTTACGTGCCACTGTCATTACCTCCCTTTCCTGTTCCAGTCGCGGGAAGAACGACTGTTTGAAAGCCTCCGTGCGCGCTCTAATCTCTCTAATTTTACATTCGTGATCTCCTCGGGAGGTATAAGTAGGGGGAAGCAATATATTCGATACCTCATCCAGAAACGCACCCTGTCGAAACCTGGCGAGCAAGCTACACCGCGATGCAGAGCGCCTATCTTGCAGAGTCTGCCACTTGAGTTTGTTAAACATCTCCGTAACGCTATCACGGTTACCAAATAACCCTGTGACGAAACGCGCCGCTCTTCTTTGGTTCTTCTCAATCTCCTCCGTCAACCCGATCTGGTACGGATCCGACACTGATGAGCAATACTCAGGTATAGGTCGAACGAGTGTTTTGTAAGCCACCTCCTTTGTTGATGGACTACATTTTCTAAGGACTCTCCCAATGAATCTCAACCTGGTACCCGCCTCACCAACAATTAATTTTATATGATCATTCCACTTCAAATCGTTCCGCACGCATACTCCCAGATATTTTACAGAAGTAACTGCTACCAGTATTGGGTCTTTGTATTAGTTCAGTTAAAGTTTGGAGAGCAACGAGTATTTGTTAGTTTTGAGATTATACAGAACAGTCATCCTAACTTCACATGATTAGACATGGACTACGGCTTCACATCTATGTGCCCATCCTAGCCAAAGTTATGTATGCATTTGATATTTACTTGTGTTTTTGACTCTATTAAAGTTATATGCAGTACCGAACTGCTTCACCTCTCCTGCTCCTACTCTCGGCCTATATCACAGAAGCAGTTCACAGGAGCAGACCCACGCACCGCCTATCCTGGCGGGATACAAAAATTAGAGTTGCAGTTCTCTGCGTCACATGGAACGGAAACCAAAAGTCTGTAGTGTTTATAGTGTATAGTTCCGTTACCAGGCCTGGTAGAGCAATAATGTGCGTGAGTAGCATCAGATGTTGTGTTATCATAGTCAAAGACACGCAGGTGATGCGAATTTGTATGTGACAGCGTCATCACCAACAGACAGAATATGGAAGGGCCTCGTTGAGCTCTCCATTTGGCCGGCTTGTCGAATCGTGCAATATTCTGATCTATGAGGCATTCGGATGCCACAGTGGCCTGATGGCGGAGTTCATGGGAATGTTTGGACGGGCGTACTCGTCATCAGGTTCCTGATCGACCACATCTCACCTTCGCAATGGAGAATCGACGTAATATTCATCGAGCACATCATAATCCTTTCACTTCTACGTCTGACATCCAAAACAATGGACCCACTGCCACATACAGTGTCATCCCGCACTATTGGTCGGAGAATAGCGGTAGCCAGACTAGGGAATTATCGTCCCTTGCGTATGCTGCCGTTATCATCAACAAAAAACAAACGGCTTTGCTAGAAGGGGTGCCATGGCTGGGAAGTATGGTCTGCTGATCAATGCCATCGCACCGTGCTCAGCCATGAACGCGGTTCTGCACTGCCGCAGATGTCCATCGTCGATGAGTATGGCATGTGATCACCGAGGGAACTCCGACGGCACAACGTACGTAATGGGCATAAGGCATCATCAAGCGTTACCTCTCACACGACACTATCGTGGGGCCATTATGCAATATGGTAAGTCTCGTACATACATAGCACATATCCTTATAAACTACGGACGTGATTAGGAGGTATACTGTCCCAGTGTCATTATTCCGTGTATCAAGGATCAGTCACAACAGTTGTGGGCCAGCTTGTCTTCAGAGAGGTTGCAACAGCTTTAGGACCCTTCCCAACTAAATCAGTGCATGTATCCAAGTGGGAGGGCGTGCTACGTCATATTGACAAGTGGGCTCGTACTGTTCTTTCTAAATTTGACTCGAATTTCTTATCACCGAAATAACATCACATGCCCCCTTGATACGTAAAGCGCCTAAGGTATCCTGAATTACAGATAAGAGAGCAATTTACTTTATTTCCAGTTTTACTATTTCACATACCTGAAAGTAAATGTATGGGCGCTGTAGTACGTACGGAGTAAGGAGTCAGCGGAAGTTTCTTACGCTGGCTAACAGAGGCGGTTTGCCATATAGCGCTTTCAGAGCCAATGGGATCACATGCCAATGCAGAAATCGCTCGTGACGTCAGCGAGGAGATACGTAGGGAAAGCGCATTTATTCTGGCGCGAATAAACACATGGTAATAAAAGTTACCTTTTGCCGCTAAGACATCAGGTCGAGTCTGTGGGTCATAAATACTATATTGTAAGAGGTCCATGATTAAGGAATTTATTGCTAGCGCACTCGAGCAGATGTAGTTTCGATGCACTGCTCACGCACTGCCTGCGATATGTAAGCTATAAGAGAATCTCAGACCAGAGAACAGTAAGAGCTGTGTCAGTAGTAGTAGTAGCTAGCAGTCGCGTGTATGGAGTTGGCTGGGCCGGTCGTGGGGAGCGGTGGCGGTGTCTGAGCGATGTAGCATAAGGTAAAAATAGCCGCGCGTATATGTAGTTTGTTAAACTAAATTTGTACTATTGTTATATCAAGGCCCATGTAGATGTTTAAAAAAAAGTTTAATAAAAATCTTTTTTACATAATTAACTATTTGACAATCATTCATCTTAATTTAAAGAATTTAATGATTTCTGCAATCCATGGTCATCCCGATTATCGTAAAGAAAAATTAGTTGTTTCTTTTTATACAGGACAAATATAGCGGCCAGCATTGCACTGGGCTGTGCCAGAAAAATTTCTTATATGAGCAGATATATACGCGTTATCTGGCGACTTCATTGAGGTGAGAATTTTCCGTTTATTCAGTATGATCTTTCAGGGCCATGACGCAGCACTGCTGACGTCCAACACAACATTTCAATAATTTTATAATGCTAGGAAACCCCTTAATATTAATAAATACATGAATAACTTCAGGATAACCGAAGATGCACGATCTTATACGAACTACACCGATTGTACCCTCAAGTTACAGACTGTGCGCCATAGACGGCAGTCGTCGAGAGGATGCCTTTCGATCTAGTCATGCGGTAGACCATGCTCTTCTACCATTAATAGTTAGCTTATAATCAGCGTGAACAAGTTCATTTCGCGGTGTTTACTGAATAAACGCACCATAATGGAATCTCGAGTAAAAATTATTTGTACAAAAAAAACTTCTTCCCGCTTCATTACGTAAGACGTAGACAGTAGTATCGCACTTTCAGAATCCGAGGGCGCTGCTACGGCTTTGCAAGTAGACATGAAACTACGAGAGCACCGCCACATAACAGGTAGGAATAATTCCTACGTGGCGGCTCACTAGGAATACTCAAGGACGGACTGGCTTAACTATCGCAAAACTCGCGTGCGAAAGCTTGGGCACCCGATTTTAATTCCATTCGGACTAGGTCCTTTTTTTTTTACCTGTAATAATATTATATTTCGTTTGATAGTGTTCTTACTAAAATTGAGTATGTCTAACGCATCTATACTTGTTACCAAATTAAAGCCTTCCATCCGGTTTTTCTCTCTGTAAGTGAAGACCAATCTCAAGAACTACTGTAGGAATTTGGATGCGGTTTTCTCTGGCAAAAAGACTGATTCAGGAGGAAAGTTTGTCTATACAATGTACGTCGGCGTGCTGAAAAGCAATACCTCCCATTTTTTTTTTACGTGAAAACTCTTGAGGCTTTCTCAATGAAACTAACGTTATTACCATTCTACATCTTCATTCTCCATGTATACATATTTGTAGCTCTCTGCTGCCACAGGTTTCGAATTGCAGCTTGTAACGTGGCAGCGCGTAACGTAGCTATGTCCGAGCGTGAGGAACGACGTGCTACAATCGAGTTACGAATTCGTAAAGTTCCTGCTCACATGAAACACCCTCTCCTTCAGCAATGCCAGACACTGTGACATCTGCAACGATGCGACGCCGTCGGTTCATCGTCATCAATCATCCTCCATACAGTAAAGACTTGGCCACATCCGCTTTTCATTTGTTTTCAGAACGTAGAGAGCACCTTTATGGACTTCATTTTGACAGTGATGAAGTCAGCAAAGTTAACATTCTACAGTGTCGGTATCAACAAACTGGTTTATCGTGGGAAGAAAAGTGTTCCTCGCCAAGGTGACTGTTGAGAAATAACTGTGTAAACATGAAGGATGAAGATATAAAACGTTAATAACATTTGTTTAAAAAGCTTTAAGATTTTTCTCATAAAAAATCGGAGGCATTACTTTTCGGCCCTCCCTCGTATTACTTCCATAACTCACATTAACGTTATCAGATTTACAGCGCAATAAAAATAATTACAATTACCATGTCATGTATTACATATCGTGTTCATCATATTCATAAATTCAGAAGTCTACTCCATCATAACACTCTCAAAGTGTTGCAGCCTAACGACTAAAACAGCTTTTACGATGTTGTCAAAGATGCACTTATTCCAAACATTACAAACCTGTCGACAGCCATGTGCAATAACATTACATTTACTACTGGCGTGCCAGACTTAGTTGAACTATTGTGTGCTCGGTAATCAGTGACTAAAGGTCACTTAACGGCATGTATATTCTTTACAGTACGATAAAATCATATATGAAAGTATAAATATCGTGAAATAATGACAGAGATAGAATTTATTTATTGCTGACGTGCCAGAGTTAACGAAAATATTGTAAGGTAGATCATCAGAGTCTTAAGGTTACATACAGATATACGCAGACCAGCTTATTGACAAATTGTATAGATGAATGAGTCACAGAAACACAAATTTCAAAAATATTTTAAGTGTATATTCTCTGTGACAGATCAGTAGGACGAGATGACAATCTATGACAAGAAAATCTGTAAGTATGAGTCTGCCTTTTATTACATGAAGTTGGGTGATAACAGGAACCAATAAAGATATTGGTGTATGAGTACACTTAAATTTCACTTGACAGTATTACATACAGAAAAATGACAAAATATTGTTCTAAAAACCATGTATATGTATCTCACATTAAGCAAAACACATAGCGCAAACCACATTATGTAAAGAACAAGGTACGGAACCAAGCAGCAATGTCCGGAAAATACAGGTGACAATAATTCCAAGACATGCTTCGATTAGGTGCTTGATAATGGCTCACGGCCGAAAGTAGCTAAACGCACGAATACAATACAACCTACGACGGAAATTTATTCTTTTATTAAACACTTAGAGGCTGTGGATCCCCACGGAAGCAAAATCGAAAGAGAATTATAGGTGATGGATGGAAACCACAGAGAAGAGAACGACAGAGCTTCAATAAATTTAAGTAAACAAGTAATTTTTCATTTATTTAAACACAAACTCGTAATGCAGTACCAGTCATTAACCTCTTAAAATCTCCCAAAAATCCATATTAAATGCCGGTAGTACGAAAACATGACAGTATATAAATACATAAATTTTGAAATTACATCATTTTTAGAAATATACTTTTTACTCTACTCTCTTTGAAGTAAGATACATTGTTTGTCGCTAAGAAACTTGGCCATCCTTATAATCTTTCGTGTATAACCGAAAACTGTGAAAAAATACATAAGTGAAATCGGGTAACCCCGGAGACTGAATGAAAACATTCGTATCACTGACGTTACTGTCAGAGATTTGTGTCAGTCGCTTGTCTCATACTGAGTGAAACCACTATCAGTTCCCCACGTAGTCAGACAGAGTCAACGTAAAGGGCAGCGCTAAATGTAGGTACGGAAAAACGCCTAAGTTCAAGATATTTCAAACAAATAGTCATCGAATTAGATTACTTTTGGTACCCAATAGAGACGACTTATTTTAAATCGTCAAATGGCTATGGCACTGTGCTTTCCCATTACCCCTCAAATAACGTCAAATAGGTTACAGCGGGACTATACCGTTCATTTCAGCTATAAGCCCTGTATAATATGACACGAAACCTTTTAAAAATCTGTCAACGTGATACAGTCACGGTACATTCACTGAGAATATACTCCAATATATAAAAGGTCGAAATTCCTTTACACGAACAAAGTATTAAACAAACGTCTGAAGAAGGCAGAAATCACGGTGTATAAAAATGGTGGGGCTATTCCACCCAGTCAAGAGGCTATTCTGCCCAATGTGCTCCAGTGCCAAAATCTCAGCTATTTGTCACAAGTAAACATTTTTCGTCCTTTTGCACCAACACACACTTCGTGAAACCACGTAGCGTATTTCTGGCACTTTATCCAGAGCAGCTGCCTACAACACTTGCTAGTGCTTGTTCCATATCTTCCTCGGGTCATGAAGCACTTGGCTTTTTTCACTTTCAACGTACGAACCCTCTGAAAAGAAACCAATAAAACGTATCCTCTAGAATTTCGTAATAAAGCATTAAACTAATAATTTGACTGAGGGGAAGTAGTTCCACGTGTAGGGGGTGAAGTATCCTCATGTGCAGGCCTTTGACGAAAAGCCAGCAATATTTGTTGATACACACTGTGTAACAATAGGAGTTTAAAATTTCACGTTATTGTGCATCGTTCACTTTAATTTCTTAGGTTATATTCCTTAACGTGGCAATAATCCATCATTTGTTCTTCTGTCCTGTCAATACTTTAAGAGAAAACACATTCGGCGACAGAGAGATACTGGCACAAACTTAATGCAGAAAGACTTTGACTCTGTGAACTAGCACACTGTTGCAGCATTTCTTATTTAAGGTGGATTAGCCCCGTGAACGGAATAGCCCCGATATCCTATGCTGTTCCGTACTAAAACGGGAAGAGTCGTCAAAAAGTCCCATTAATAAGATGGAGACGGGCCGCGACATTTTTGTTATGGCTGTGCTAGCAGAGTGCTGCGGTACTGTAGCCAGAGGATTTCAACGTGTACCACAGCTGCAAACAGAGAAAAAATTAATTACATAGCTTTATTTGTTCAAGGTGATAATTAAAATACCTATCCTCGTAATGATCTTCGCGCATATACCTTAACGAAGTCTGGAGACAGATCTCTATGTGGGCAGAATTTTAAAACTGATTATCTGCGAAAGGAAACAAAAAAAAAAAGGAAAAAAAAGTTTCTGCGGGAAACAGTGGCTCAGATACAGTACGCCGCAGCAAGCAAGCGAGATAATCGAGACAGGAAAGCGGTGTTTACGGCGTCGGCTCGGAACGCCTACTCCGATGAGGCCGAACGACTCACTCGCGGCCTGCTTAGCATGGAAATGAGGCCGGACGCAGTGTGCCGCGACGCACCCCCGCGGTGCGCAATCTAATTGCGTGCACGCACGACATGTCGGCAGGCGTGCTGCGCCCACGCACGCACTGCCGGCCCGCACGTCATGTCAGATTGCTGCCGATTACCGGCGTCCGCCTAGGTGCACGGACACGCATCCGAATGTTTACATTTCTGTCCACCTTTAGAGGTTTACATTCCAGTTACAGCAAACTCAAAATCCTGTACTAGCGAGGAGCTGACACTGGTAAAGCGTGAGCAATAAATGCAAACAAAAGTACAGCGCAGTTTTAGAATTAGAAAAAATGGCTCTGAGCACTATGGGACTTAACTTCTGAGGTCATCAGTCCCCTAGACCTTACAACCACTTAAAACTAACTAACCAAAGGATATCACACACATCCATTCCCGAGGCAGGGTTCGAACCTGCGACAGTAGTGGTCGCGCGGCTCCAGACTGTAGCGCCTAGAATCGCTCGGCCACCCCGGCCGGCTAGAATTAGAAACTTTACAATTTAATTGAAGATACCAATCTATTAAGCTTCACCTCACTTCGATGTTTCTTTTACAACACAGATTAAGAAGCACAGTAGTAACTAAAACAGAAGGAGTAACACTTCCATTAGCAGATGCTGCGTACCAAAAAACTAACACGAAGGACATTTAAGCATGTATTTACCAACTCAGATCAGGCAATGGGCCACTATTAAATAACACTACAAATCAAACGGGCAACGACAACAGACGTACAGATAAATTTAAGAAACAACGCCCAACTGGCTTCAATTAATAGTGAAAGTGTGTTCCCCTGCCAGCCCAAATTGTGCTCCTAAATTACAAAGCAAGCTCGAATCTATTAAGCAGCAGTATTTGTAACATAAACAGACAGCAAAACTCAGAAATGTACATAGCTTGTCTTTCCAAAATTCATATAAAAGTGTATAACTACAAAGTGTTCCAAAATTCCCGTTACGAACTTCCAGAACTTGTAGAGGAGAGTGAGCACACTATGTTTTGAACAGGAACTCAAGTCTGGAAACGTACCGTACCCGTTTACGACGGTTTCAATTCAGATGTTTAACTCGTCCACTTCTGGTTGAGGAATCGAATTGGGCGTGACGCAGTACAGTTATCTGGTAACATTTCGAAAAGGAACATAATGAAACATCCATTTATCACTTCAGCACATTTGTATGTGTTAACACATACGTGTTTACATTATTCCAAAACAGAACGAAACCCAGCATACTGTACGCGCAGAACAGTACTGATGCATTACAACAGTGGCTCGATGTGGCGACAACCAACGTTGATGTCTCTCCATCCCGCCAGGTGTCTCTTCAGTTTCTAGCGCAGCGGCCACTAGATCTTCCTCTCTCTACATCAGTCTCATAGCATATGTAATGCATCACTAACTCAAGGTATTTTCCCAGACAGGTTAAAATATGCCATTATCACGCCTCTCTACAGAAAGGGGGACACCACAGATGTCAATAACTACGGCCAGTATCCTTGCTTACAGCATTTTCAAAAATCTTCGAGAAACCAGTGTACTCAAGTGTGGTTAGCCATCTCAACAGTAATGGGATACTTAGTAAATCACCTTTCAAAAATGCTGTTCCGTTGAGCAATATACAATTTGACTGTCCACATAATAGAGTCTTTAAATAGTAAAATGTCACCAATAGGAATTTTCTGTGACCTGCCCAAAGCATTTGATCGTGTGAACCATGACATTATGTTACAGAAATTACAATTCTAAGGTATAAATGGAATAGCATATGAGTGGTTTAAGTCATACCTACAGAACAAGAAGCAAAAAGTTTCCTTATATAGGTCATGTGATTTAAATAAGTTTGCCACTTCATCTAACTGGGGTGAAACAACGTTAGGTGTTCCACAGGGTTCAATCATGAGTCCCCTCCTGTACTTGATATATGTGAAGGACCTCCCATCCTATCTGAAAAATGAAGCTGAACTGACACTGTTTGCTGGTGATAAAAGCATCATTATTAATTCAGTAAAAGAAACTCCAATTGAAAATGATACAAATAAGGTCTTTGTAAAAGTGATTAATTGGTTTTCTGCAAATGGTCTTGCTCTAAATTTTGAAAAAAACACAGTACATCCAATTTTATGCTTCAAAAAGTACGGTTCCTTCAATAAATACAGGGTGTTTCAAAAATGACCAGTATATTTGAAACGGCAATAAAAACTAAACGAGCAGCGATAGAAATACACCGTTTGTTGCAATATACTTGGGACAACAGTACATTTTCAGGCGGACAAACTTTCGAAATTACAGTAGTTACAATTTTCAACAACAGATGGCGCTGCAAGTGATGTGAAAGATATAGAAGACAACGCAGTCTGTGGGTGCGCCATTCTGTACGTCGTCTTTCTGCTGTAAGCGTGTGCTGTTCACAACGTGCAAGTGTGCTGTAGACAACATGGTTTATTCCTTAGAACAGAGGATTTTTCTGGTGTTGGAATTCCACCGTCTAGAACACAGTGTTGTTGCAACAAGACGAAGTTTTCAACGGAGGTTTAATGTAACCAAAGGACCGAAAAGCGATACAATAAAGGATCTGTTTGAAAAATTTCAACGGACTGGGAACGTGACGGATGAACGTGCTGGAAAGGTAGGGCGACCGCGTACGGCAACCACAAAGGGCAACGCGCAGCTAGTGCAGCAGGTGATCCAACGGCGGCCTCGGGTTTCCGTTCGCCGTGTTGCAGCAGCGGACCAAATGACGCCAACGTCCACGTATCGTCTCATGCGCCAGAGTTTACACCTCTATCCATACAAAATTCAAACGCGGCAAACCCTCAGCGCCGCTACCATTGCTGCACGAGAGACATTCGCTAACGATATAGTGCACAGGATTGATGACGGCGATATGCATGTGGGCAGCATTTGGCTTACTGACGAAGCTTATTTTTACCTGGTCGGCTGCGTCAATAAACAGAACGGCGCATATGGGCAACCGAAAAGCCCCATGTTGCAGTCCCATCATCCCTGCATCCTCAAAAAGTACTGGTCTGGGCCGCCATTTCTTCCAAAGGAATCATTGGCCCATTTTTCAGATCCGAAACGATTACTGCATCACGCTATCTGGACATTCTTCGTGAATTTGTGGCGGTACAAACTGCCTTAGACGACACTGCGAACACCTCGTGGTTTATGCAAGATGGTGCCCGGCCACATCGCACGGCCGACGTCTTTAATTTCCTGAATGAATATTTCGATGATCGTGTGATTGCTTTGGGCTATCCGAAACATACAGGAGGCGGCGTGGATTGGCCTCCCTATTCGCCAGACATGAACCCCTGTGACTTCTTTCCGTGGGGACACTTGAAAGACCAGGTGTACCGCCAGAATCCAGAAACAATTGAACAGCTGAAGCAGTACATCTCATCTGCATGTGAAGCCATTCCGCCAGACACGTTGTCAAAGGTTTCGGGTAATTTCATTCAGAGACTACGCCCTATTATTGCTACGCATGGTGGATATGTGGAAAATATCGTACTATAGAGTTTCCCAGACTGCAGCGCCATCTGTTGTTGAAAATTGTAACTACTGTAATTTCGAAAGTTTGTCTGCCTGAAAATGTACTGTTGTTCCAAGCATATTGCAACAAACGGTGTATTTCTATCGCTGTTCGTTTAGTGTTTATTGCCGTTTCAAATATACCGGTCATTTTTGAAACACCCTGTATAACACAGCAACAGAAGTCAGTAGACAGGGTAGAGCATACTAAGTTTTTGGGTGTACATATAGATGAAAATCTTAGTTAGAAAATTCATATTTCGAATCTTCTAAAGTGACTAGGTTCAGCAACTTTTGCAATCAGAATAATTGCAAATTTTGAAGATATAGAAATTAGTAAGGTAACATACTTTGGATACTTTCACTCTCTGATGTCATACGGAATATTATTTTGGGGTAACTCAACATTTAGACAAAAAGTATTCACTGCTCAAAAGAAAGTGGTTAGAATAATGTGTGGGGTTCATAGTCGCACAACATGTAGGCATCATTTTAAAAGATTGGGAATTCTTACAACAGCCTCACAGTACATTTACCCACTAATGAAATTTGTTCTCAACAACATGGACTAGTTTAAAAACAACAGTGACATTCATGATTATAATACCAGAAAAAGGGAAGACTTACATTATCCTTTACTCAACCTATCTTTGGCACAGAAAGCGGTAAAATATGCTGCTATAAAAGTTATAGACAAATTACCAGATGAAATAAAATGTCAGACAGCAGTACTAGCTTCAAAAATAAATTGAAATCATATCTCGACAACGCCTTCTATACCATAGATGAATTCTTGACTAGAAATAAATAAATCTATAAATATAGTATATGCATTTTGTACCATTTATGCGAATGGGGTGAATAATAGAAATATTAATCTTTAACTATGTATTGTAATATATAAAAAATCTTGTTTCATACGTGCATTTCTTGTGCACTTGACACGTTCCACATCGTAACGGCTACCGTACCGTGCAATTGATCAATGGAACACGCAACCAACCAACTAACTAAATGAAATTAGGTGACCATCTGACGTAGTACACGTCATCCTGTGTACCCTCTCGCATACCAGGACAAGCCACCGTGAGACTTTTCTCTTTCCCTCAGCAAAGATAAACGCGTTATACATCTGAAACGAAACCTTCGTAGAACGGAAATGGTACGTTTCCGGACATGTGTGCCTATTCAAAATATTAAGTATTTACTCTCTTTTACAAGTACTAGAAATTTGTAACGGAAATTTACGAATACCCTGTACGATTTGAACCAGGAGACACACGGTTTCAGTTAAGACAGGGTAATTACACTTACTTTTATGCTGAGTACACATTACATGCACAACTCATAATATTCGTAAATTAACCACAGAGCACAAAGGCAATGGACACGCATAAGCGTGAAGCAAAACAAATTTACGAATGTAGCTACCGGTAAAAGCTTCTAAGGAACAATTGAGTTAACTGAAGCAAAAATGACAGTATAGAAACATCACTGCACATCGGATGACTCCAACTAGCTTCTCGAACAGTCTGTGCTTAGCCTTAAATGTCTGTACATTCCAAACAGCAGAAGTAATATCTAGGCCGTCTTTCACCACATTCGTTCACTGTGTTCCTCAGCCCTGTAGACTGACAGACTGGCAATGCAGACTTTCGCTGAAAGTACTACACAATTCTGGCCGATACTCCCAGCGTCCACGTAAATACAAGGCACCCAGCCGCTGCCTTTGGATGGCCATCCTCTGTTACCGGCCGGCAACAACTGAAGCCGAGCTGATGTGGGCGGCGTTAAGTCGACACGACAGACGGATAGTGTGCCCCGTGCTTAACAACAGGCAAAGAGGTTGAATCGCACTTCCCATTACATATTTTAAGGGCCAATGGATCACAACTAACGTGCGACAGATCAAGTTACACATACATATCCTGCTCGCTACAAGGACACTACAATGTCCAAATTTCATCTACGTATTATCGTATTATCATTTTCTGAAAAATTATAAAATATCAGCGCCAATTAGTTACAGAAACTTCTTAATTAGCCAAATAATATCGTATACAAGCTACAGACTCAAAATATAGGAAACATAAGAAGGGTAGGAACACTGTTTGCGTATATGCGCACACACAACTCTTTCCCAAATCAAAATAATACCTATGGCACGGGAAGATAACCGAAATTTACTTTTTGTGCTTAGAAAACATTTACTATCTCTCGGGTGCACAAGATTGTTAACTAAAGTCATAACTCAGACACTTCTCAAAGGCATTTTCTAATTTTTAGATTCTGACTTTTACTGATTTTGCCAACCATTTTCGATCTCTGCATATTAAAGGCAGGATGACAGCATCGAACTAAGGACTGATGAAGAAATGCAACAAGTGCCTTCTTTTATATTGGACTCGCTAGGCATATCTCGTTTTCTTCGACGCCATTGGTATTAGTTATCGTGACCCACTGGTGTCTTTCATGTTTGTTTTCTATCTCTAACCACGGCGACAGTAGAGCGGGTGAACAACGGTGAAGTGTAACCTACGGAAACGGTTCTTAAGGGAACGGCCAATAAAGTGAAGAGTTCAACGGTTTAAAGGGTGACATTTTGATTAACTCACAGCGTGCCCTTATGTCCAGAACGATAATCGGTATAAATGAAGAAAATCTTCAAATAACTTACGGGTTTGCTGCCGGGTGACGTCGTCGACCACTGCCGATATTTCGACAGGAGCACACCCTGCCATTCTCAAGGCAGTTGTGCCTTGAGAATGGCAGGGTGTGCTCCTGTGGAAATATCGGCAGTGGTCGACGACGTCACCCGGCAGCAAACCCGTAAGTTATCTGAACATTCAGTTCGCCGAGAAAAGTTAAAGAAAACCTTGATTAAAAATTAGGTGGTCTTCCAGGTTGGGGTGGGGGGTGGGGGAGTGAGGCGCTCCTAACACTTGGAGAATTTTAAACTTCTAAAAACCCAAGACTAAAGCCACGGAACAAGACCAGAATAAAACGAGAACTGAAGGACGATCTGTTTAACTGCTAATATCCATTCAACAGCCCATATCGCATATATATATATATATATATATATATATATATATATATATATATATACACATAATGTTTAAGACAACTGGTTTAAACATACTATGCTGTCATCTTCACGTCTTAAAATCTTTCTTTAGTAAAATGAACATGTTTTACAACAAAAAATTGTAATATCTGTAGATGACAGCATAGCCTGTTGAGATCGGTGGTCTTAAATTAAAAAAAAATTTGGACAAAGAAGGGGATATCTGTTGCAATTCATAAAAAGTGAGAACGCAGCATTAGGAAATGGGACAAGTCAAGGAATGTCTGATATGAGAGTATCTGAAGCTCAATGGATACGATGCTGCGATGATTGCAAGACGTGGACCCACAGATAATGCTAATGACGTTGAGAAGAATAATTTGTTTAATGTTTTGACGAACCTCATAGATGGCATTGGCAATATGAAAGAGCTCTATCTTTTAGGAGATTTTAATGTTCGAATGACTAAGCAGGATGCCAGAAAGACTGCACAAGAATCTGGGGCAGAAGTAGGCAGGAACGTGTGAGCCGTACTGTCTTATGATATGGAATGGTTTTTTTCAAAGCGAAGACATGTATTAGTATACATGGATACAGTCTACAAAGAAATTAGATTCTATTGCTGATTATGCTATAGGAAAACAAAGTACTTGTATTAAGGTGGAGGAATGCAGAGTCTACGAAGGATCAAGATGTGGATGTGACCATTTCCTGCTTCGGTGTGCACTTTGATTCTCCTTTTTATACGGAGTTGTTGAAGGCCAGGCCAAACGTATTATTTGAACATTTCGTGGAGCTATGTAAGATCTGTCTTGGTAGACGGCAAAGCCATGTCGAGTTTAAAGAAGACTTCATCACAAACACATTTAGAGAAGTCGCAAGAATGATTGTGTAAAATATTGAGACTCTATGGTGAGATCGTTAAAACTAGTATCGAAAGAAGAACTGAGGAAGTAGACGAACAAAGTGGTTTCCGGGCAGACTGGTCTTGTATTGATTGTATCTGCAGAATTGGAAGGCAACTGACAAGGGACTGGCACGGAACTTGGTGACACGCATAGGTTTTTATAGAATTGCGTAAGGCCTATGACAGTGTACCATTTTCTATGATGTGAGAAGCAATGAATACTCAGAGTATTCACAAATATCAGGTACCAGCCGATAGAAAGCTGTATTCGGATAATACTGGTCTTGTTAAAGCTGGGAAGCTACTATCACAGAAATTTAAGGTTAGTTAACTGAGACAAGGATGCTATTTAGCACCTACCCCTTTAAAAGTGAAGCTTTGAAATATACGAGAAGGATGTGCAAAAACATGGCAATTTAATACATGATGAAACCTGTTTCTCCCTCAATTTCGCCGAGGAAGAGGAGGATGTGTATTTTATATTAAGATGCCTTCAAGAGGAATATCAGCAGTGTGGTATGGAAATACACTTGATAAAGATTTAATACTTGGCTGTCGGAAGTACAGGAAGGGATATTGTTATGTATGATGGATCTATGGTGAAGTATAGCCGAGCATACAAACATTTAGGGACAATCATTTCGGATAAAGATGGAAGCAACGAGGAAATAAAGCACAGAATGGGGAAGGAAAATGTAGCAATCAAACAGCTACACTCCATAATTTGGAATAAAATTACGTGAAGAAATTTAAAAGGAGGATATACAAAACTCTAGTAGAGAATATTGCTCTGTATGGTGCTGAACTGTGGTAAGTGGCCAGGATCAACGAAAAGAAATTAAAGGCAACGAAGTTGTGATCTAACTCAAAAATAAAATAAAACAAAATAAGAAATTGTTACTAAAACAGATGGGATTTTTCCAGGATATTGCAGATGCAACGGAAAACAAACGCTTAACACGGTATGAACATTTTAGAAGAAAGACAGGGGAAAGCGACCCTCTCAAATATGATACTGGAGACCGCCATGACACAACAAAACAGAACTGCCCTGACTACATTGGAACAATGAAGTGAGGCGTGCGACACGAGACAGAGCCAAGAAAGAAAAAGACTGTCAAGATAGAAGGAGATGGCAATTTGGATGCGACGGACGCCGCATGATGTAGAGAACTCGTAGAAAGAGCAATAGGTGTTTGTTGAAAGTTAATTCCTGATGAGTTACGCAGTGCCATTTCATCGTAATGACTCAAGGATCTGCGAAACCTAATTACTTTTTAGAGCCAAAGCGAACGTGTTCAGAGACACTGGGGGCGAGGGTTGCGGGAAAGAGAAAAGTAAAGCCTCCGCGACTACTCTAACATACGAAATGTAAAATTAAAAACACCTTCAGCCGGCTGTGATTTGAATGTTATTTTATGTGCGCAGTTTCGACGTTTCACTTCGCCGTCTTCAGGACAACAACAATAATGACAATGTCAACTACATAATACAGCGGCAGTGCAAGATTTAAAGGGATGAATTATACACAGTGGTAACATGTGGTAAACACTTAACAAAAACCAAACTATACAAGGTGTGACATCAAAGTCAAGATGAACTAAGCTATAAAATGACAGAACAGTTGCACACTGTATGAATATAGACTCGGAAACCAAATATGTATGTGCCGTATAGTAGTATAGTGAAACTACCAATCGTAGATCAAAACTGCATGTCATTTTTACACAACTACAGTGTCATATATTCATAAACAACTAGAAAGTAGTGCTAATGTCAATGTCCGTGAATCCAGTGAAGGGAAACCATCACAGTTATATTACATGGCATATGTATATTTTGTTCCCGAGTTTATGTTCGTACAGTGTGCAACTGTTCTCTCGTTTTATTTCTTAGTTTATCATTGACAATGACGTCACACTTTGTACAGTTTGGTTTTTGTTAAATGTTTACGACAGATTAAATTTTACACCGCCTCTTTATTACGTAGTTCAGACTCTCATTATTGTTGTTGTCTTTGCAAAGGAGCCTGAAGATGGCGTAGTGAAACGCCGAAATTGGTCACGTAAACAAATTACGTTAAAAATATAGGCTGGTGGAGGTGTTTTTAATTTTATATTTTATACTGAACAACCAAAGTCTCTCAGACATCTTGCAGAAAGATGGACTTACAGAGACAATAAACATACGGGTTGCTCTATCGTGGCAGCATTATGATATTTCACTCCTCCCACTTTGCTGAGTGCTCTCATTGCTGACGGATGAGCTGCCGGGAAAAAGAAGGCTGGTGACCATCTGGCAGCACAAACATGCGTGGCGAGACTTATCTCCGGAATTCATGACTCCTCGTCGCGCAGTTAAGACATCCGACATTAGCGAGAAAGGAGCCACGCACACATTCCTATTATAAATTACCACAACTCTCGGACAAATGGGAGACCTTTATCCACGGATGTTTTCACGACCATTAGGATACAGGGCGCGTTTAGACCGCGGAGATGAATCCAGACGTGGCGTAACGCCCTGGCGGAAGATGAAAAATTGCTGCGGTTATTAATCATGACACGCTCGCTCCCTTCATTAGCCATCGCGGAGCGCCAGCCATTTGCGTCGGCATGGATATTCTCGCCGTCATTAGGTTCGGTCTTTCCTTTGACCGCGCTAACCATGCAAAATGTACGTATCTCGTAAGCTGCGATCTCTGAACGTCGTCTGAACAATGTCGCGCCTGCATTTGGAGCTTTAACATCTAGTAATAGGGAGAGACGAAATCGATCGCTTGAGTTTCAAAACATTAAAATGTAAAACTTAAATATATCCTCGTGATATACGAGGGCAGTTCAATAAGTAAAGCAACACATTTTTTTCCTCGGCCAATTTTGGTTGAAAAAACCGGAAATTTCTTGTGGAATATTTTTAAACATTCCCGCTTCGTCTCGTATAGTTTCATTGACTTCCGACAGGTGGCAGCGCTGTACGGAGCTGTTAAAATGGCGTCTGTAACGGATGTGCGTTGCAAACAACGGGCAGTGATCGAGTTTCTTTTGGCGGAAAGCCAGGTCATCTCAGATATTCATAGGCGCTTGCAGAATGTCTACGGTGATCTGGCAGTGAACAAAAGCACGGTGAGTCGTTGGGCAAAGCGTGTGTCATCATCGCCGCAAGGTCAAGCAAGACTGTCTGATCTCCCGCGTGCGGGCCGGCCGTGCACAGCTGTGACTCCTGCAATGGCGGAGCGCGCGAACACACTCGTTCGAGATGATCACCATCAAACAACTCAGTGCTCAACTTGACCTCTCTGTTGGTACTGCTGTCACAATTGTTCACCAGTTGGGATATTCAAAGGTTTGTTCCCGCTGGGTCCCTCGTTGTCTAACCGAACACCATAAAGAGCAAAGGAGAACCATCTGTGCGGAATTGCTTGCTCGTCATGTGGCTGAGGGTGACAATTTCTTGTCAAAGATTGTTACAGGCGATGAAACATGGGTTCATCACTTCGAACCTGAAACAAAACGGCAATCAATGGAGTGGCGCCACACCCACTCCCCTACGAAGAAAAAGTTTAAAGCCATACCCTCAGCCGGTAAAGTCATGGTTACAGTCTTCTGGGACGCTGAAGGGGTTATTCTGTTCGATGTCCTTCCCCATGGTCAAACGATCAACTCTGAAGTGTATTGTGCTACTCTTCAGAAATTGAAGAAACGACTTCAGCGTGTTCATAGGCACAAAAATCTGAACGAACTTCTCCTTCTTCATGACAACGCAAGACCTCACACAAGTCTTCGCACCCGAGAGGAGCTCACAAAACTTCAGTGGACTGTTCTTCCTCATGCACCCTACAGCCCCGATCTCGCACCGTCGGATTTCCATATGTTTGGCCCAATGAAGGACGCAATCCGTGGGAGGCACTACGCGGATGATGAAGAAGTTATTGATGCAGTACGACGTTGGCTCCGACATCGACCAGTGGAATGGTACCGTGCAGGCATACAGGCCCTCATTTCAAGGTGGCGTAAGGCCGTAGCATTGAATGGAGATTACGCTGAAAAATAGTGTTGTGTAGCTAAAAGATTGGGGAATAACCTGGTGTATTTCTTTGCTGAATAAAACAACCCCTGTTTCAGAAAAAAAACGTGTTGCATTACTTATTGAACTGCCCTCGTAGATCTCAGTGACAAAATATCTCAGACTCTTTTAATAGCAATTTTTATTTTATGACGATGCTTTTCAGCAGCAGCTGTCATCATAATGTGTACATCTATAAATTAATCAGGATTTTAATTTTTAAACATATTATCTATTGCTTGAAAGTAATTACTAGGTTATTCCAATCAATCAGTGCCACGTTTCGTTACAAAAAGTTTTTGGATCGTAACTCACTGTAAATTTCTAAGAACAACGTTGACACTTAGCTCCATTGCTACACATAACAAGCAAAACATTCTTATCTCTGGCGTAAGTAGTCATAGAAATACAGAAATTAGTGCAGAATTAATTGCTGTGCTCTAGAGGACGGATGCATGCTGAAGAAAATATTGCTATTAAATGTGACTGAATCAAAAACATCTGTTGTTCAAAAGAAATATTAAAATTTAATTTCCTTTAAGCGCTGTTGGTACACATGTTAACCCTTTGAGTACCAAGGATTTCTGCTTGAAACAACCATTTTAATAACTTGTTCTTTTTTGAAGTGTCGATGTCTTTCACCTGAAACCACCGACGTTATCACTAAACAGAGACATTCAGGGGAACATTGACGTGCTTCTACGAATGTAGTGATCGTAGCAGTCACTTACAGCGTTCAAAGGAAGGGTCGGCACAGAATTAGCGCTACGTGACAAATGTTAATATTTGTGTGAATCCCCAAGGGACCAAACTGCTGAGGTCATCGATCTCTAGACATACACACTACTTAAACTAATTTAAACTAACTTATACTAAGAACAACACACACACTCATGGTTGAGGGAAGACTCGAATCTCTGGCGTAAGAGGCCGCGCAATCTGTGACACGGCGCCTCAAACCACGCGGCCACTCCGGCGGCAGTGCTGCATGATTGCAGATTTTGGCAGGTGCTTTTCTTTAATTTTTTTTTTCTTTTTTTTTTTTACAGTGATCATACTGAGGAGTTCATTGACAGCGAAAGTAAGCATATCTTAAGTCACTGTAACAAACATTTGAGTTGATACTACTGCTTTTACGAGTGATTTCGAAATGACAGAAAGTACTGTTCATAAGAGTTCTTTAAATTTTAGGCCCGTTTTTGCTTGTTATTTAGGACAATAATATGTTCACCTCTCTTCCCCCTCCCCCTCCCCTCCTCCCCTTGAACCATGGACCTGGCCGTTGGTGGGGTGGGTCGCGTTCATCTGCAGCACAGATAACGTGTGGTTCCTGAAGAGGGGCAGCAGCCTTTTCAATAGACGCAGGGGCAACAGTCTGGATAATTGACTGATCTGGCCTTGTAATAACAAGCACACAACGGCCTTACTGTGCTGGTGCTGCGAACGGCTGAAAGCAAGGGGAAACTACAGCCGTAATTTTTCCCGCGGGCATGCAGCTTTACTGTATGGTTAAGTGATGATGGTGTCCTCTTGGGTAAAGTATTCCGGAAGTAAAGTAGTCCCTCATTCCGATCTCCAGGCACGAACTATTCATGTGGATGTCACATCAGGATAAACAAAACCAGCGTTCTGCGGATCGGAGCGTGGAATGTTAGATCCCTTAACCGGGTACGTAGGTCAGAAAATTTAAAACAGAAAATGGATAGGTTGAAGTTAGATACAGCGGGAATTAGTGCAGTTCGGTGGCAGGAGGAACAGGACTTCTGGTCAGGTGAATAAAGGTTACAAATACAAAATCAAGTAGGGGTAATTCAGAGGGGCGTTTAATAATGAATAAGAAAATAGAAATGCGGCTAAGCTACTATGAACAGCATACTGAACGCATTATCTTTGCCGAAAGAGACACGAAGCCCACGCCTACTAGAATAGCAGAATTTTACATGCCAATTAGCTCCACAGACGATAAATAGATGGACGAAATGTATGATGAGATAAAAGAAATTCTTCAGATAGTTAAGGAGACGAAAATTTAATTGTGATGGGGGACTGGAACTCGATAGTAGGAACACGAAGAGGACGAATAGTAGGCGAATATGGAGACGAACAGTACGTGAATATGGGCTTGGGGAAGTTGTCATGCCCTCGTGAGCACGTCGGAAAGACATTTTCTGCAACGCTTGCGTCAAATATAACTAGAAGATGTTCACAAATGTTCGATATGCTGTCGTATACTCACCACAACTCTGATATTTGCCGTCACAATAGAAGGCCGTCACAATCCCGAACGGTTGATGTTTTTGTTGTTGCTGTTGTCTTCATTTCGAAGACTTGTTTGATGCAACTGTCCACGCTAGTCTTTACTGTGGCAGCCTCTCCATTTATGCATAACTGCTACAATCAAAAGCTACTTGAACCTCCTTACTGTAGCAAAGCCTCGGTCTTCCTCCAGTATTTTTATCCCTTCTGCTAGTCAAGTAGTACCACAAATTTCTTTTCTCTCCAGTAGGATTAAGTCCTTCTTCATTAGCTATCCGATCTCCAAATATAATCTTCAGAATTCCTCAGGAGCTTCAAATTCTCGTTTTATGATTTCAAACAGCTTTTTTCTCTCTCTGTAGTATCGTATATCTTTGTGTTCCAGACGCGTTTCTCCTTTCCCATTCAAGATACTTCAGTCCATTTTTTGTGCAATGATGCAGCTTTGTTGTTATTTATAGATTCACAACAGTTCACACCAGAATTTGTGTTTCGATAAAATGTTACACTTACGCGTCTGTCTAATCAAAATCTGCATTTACTGTCATTTAGCGATATGTTAGAGAGTGTTACGGAAGAGCGCGCTGCAATATACTCTGTCCAGTCCCATTAATGTGAGCACATGTCAGAAGCCTGAATAACCACCTTTTGCAGCGCGGCCCGCTGCGAGATGTGGAGGAAGAGAGTTAGACTGTGGAAGGTACCGATAGGGATGTGGAGCTTTGCTGACTCCGGTACTGTGGCCAGCTGCGCAATGTTTCTCGGTTGAGGATCCACGACACCAACAGCCCAATCGTGCTCGTCTCCCCGATACTCGACTGGGCTTAAATACGGGGAGTTTGGTGGCCAGGAGAGTACGGTAAACTCGTCCTACTGCTCTTCGAGCAGCGCACGTACACTGCGAGCTGCGTGACTCGTTGCGTTATCCTGCTGGTAGACGCCATCGTGCTAGGGGAAAACAAAACTGCATGTAGCGGCGGACATGGTCCCAAAGGGCACATGCATACTTCTGTTGATCCACTGTGCTTCCTGAATGATGAGATGATCCAGGGAACGCCACGAACACATTCTCCATACCACAACGCTCACTCCTCCGGCCTGGAACCATTCGTTCGTCCGATGGAACACAGAACGTGATTCATTTGAAATCGCTGCCTGTCGCCACTCAATGAAAGTCAAATTCTGCTACCACATCCTACACAGGAAACAAAAATGGAAAATTATCCCTCGTCTCGATGCCCCACTTGCTTCCCCATCCACTGTCTGCAAGAAATGGTGTGTACATTACCATTTCTAGGTGAGGTATCATATATTGTAGCCAAAGCACTGAAATCCTGCAAGTATAGGCTTTCCTACTATGTCAGGAACACGACAGCCCAGTGTGTTTTGAATATCAAAGATAATATCCAATTATTAGCCAACAGTGGGGTATACAAAATCATCCTGATTGTGACAAATTTTACATCGGTCAGTCAGGCAGAGACATAGCAACTAGGCTGGCTGAACATGAACGTAGCTGGAGGTTACTGTATTCAGAGTCTTCATTTGCTAAGCATGTACTGAATGAGGGTCACGTATACTTCACCTATATACTTCACCTACCAAACAAAGGCCATAAACTCAGCCTGCTGGAAGCCCTGGATATTAACAAACATTTTGCTCACAGTCCTGATCTAATCCTAAATGACCAGACACAGCTCAACACTTCCCCTCTCCTAAACTTCGTATAATCATCTCTGTTGTGCATTACTTCCCAGGCTGTCTCTTCCCACATATTCCCATTTTCCTGTATTCATTAAGTTCTTCTGTATTGTTGAAGTTGTCTTTGTATTCCATATAGACTGTAGTTTCTATAGTTAAGGCTTTCGTTTTAACTGGTACTTGTATTACCGTCCATGTTCAACACCCCTTTTCGTTGTTTCATCAAATATTGTTAATATTTTACTTTGTGCATTTATTTAATACAAAGTGTTACACAGCCACTGTTTTGATTATAATGTTAGTACCCCCACACTTTCAAAGTTTGTATTTACTATAGGTTCCCTCAAACGCCTCCATTTTCCTGCATTTATTTATTTCTGTTTATCTTATTGATACTGCTTAAGTTCCTTATGCATTCTGCGGTTAAACTGATAATTGTCTCTTCCTTTAATTGGTTTGGTTATCACTCTCCATGTTTCAGACCTCCTGATGTAGCCTTGTCTAGTACTAATTTTATTTTAATTTATTAGTTTTGTTTATTAATAGAAACTGTTATGTAGGCATGCTATTCCTACTCTGTGTTAAAGGTTTTCATGTCTAGTCCATTGTTATTTACGTATTTTTACCTCTTCACCGCATTACCACCACACTGTCAAAGATGTTAGTTACTTTCAGTATGTTTCTACTTCATTCTAGACGCGTTACTTCTCTTCCAGTGTTGTTTGCGAACATTGTAACTTCTTTGGTGATAATACTCAGTAAATGTCTGAAGATGGCCTTGTAAGCCGAAAACCGGTTAACAATAAAAGTAATACTGTAGAACAAAAGAAAACTGGTGCTTTTCATTTATTATTCTGCCACTGACGTGCAAATTCCAACCTTCGTCTCTGATGAACAGCAGTCCGTTTGACTGTATGAACCACATGCCTGCTGCGAAGGTCCATACGCAACAATGCTCGCTGAATGGTCGCCGAGGAGACACTGATTCGTCTGGCCGACAGTTGCTCGTCTCCTTACCCTTACGCATCTCCTTAGCCAATTGTGTGATTGGATTGAGGAGTTCCTAGATAACAGGACGCAGCATGTCATTCTCAATGGAGAGAAGTCTTCCGAAGTAAGAGTGATTTCAGGTGTGCCGCAGGGGAGTGTCATAGGACCGTTGCTATTCACAATATACATAAATGACCTTGTGGATGACATCGGAAGTTCACTGAGGCTTTTTGCGGATGATGCTGTGGTGTATCGAGAGGTTGTAACAATGGAAAATTGTACTGAAATGCAGGAGGATCTGCAGCGAATTGACGCATGGTGCAGGGAATGGCAATTGAATCTCAATGTAGACAAGTGTAATGTGCTGCGAATACACAGAAAGATAGATCCTTTATCATTTAGCTACAAAATAGCAGGTCAGCAACTGGAAGCAGTTAATACCATAAATTATCTGGGAGTACGCATTAGGAGTGATTTAAAATGGAATGATCATATAATGTTGATCGTCGGTAAAGCAGATGCCAGACTGAGATTCATTGGAAGAATCCTAAGGAAATGCAATCCGAAAACAAAGGAAGTAGGTTGCAGTACGCTTGTTCGCCCACTGCTTGAATACTGCTCAGCTGTGTGGGATCCGTACCAGATAGGGTTGATAGAAGATATAGAGAAGATCCAACGGAGAGCAGCGCGCTTCGTTACAGGATCATTTAGTAATCGCGAAAGCGTTACGGAGATGATAGATAAACTCCAATGGAAGGCTCTGCAGGAGAGACGCTCAGTAGCTCGGTACGGGCTTTTGTCAAAGTTTCGAGAACATACCTTCACCGAAGAGTCAAGCAGTATATTGCTCCCTCCTACGTATATCACGCGGAGAGACCATGAGGATAAAATCAGAGAGATTAGAGCCCACACAGAGGCATACCGACAATCCTTCTTTCCACGAACAATACGAGACTGGAATAGAAGGGAGAACCGATGGAGGTACTCAAGGTACCCTCCGCCACACACCGTCAGGTGGCTTGCGGAGTATGGATGTAGATGTAGATGTAGATGTAGACAGATTTCAACAGCCGTAGTTCACCCCTGTCATTTATGACGCGAGGTACACCACAGAATCCTCGGCGCCGGTTTTGGATACCGCCATTTTGCCAATCACGATATACCTCAACCACGGGGGCTCGCGAACAGTTTACAAACCTAGAGCTTTCGAAAATGCTTCTACCCTAGGCTCGAAAGCCAATAATCATGCCCATTTCGACGTGGGTAAATCGCTCCGTTTCCGCATTACGGTAAAGACTGCACTGTTCCCAGTGTCGCATCGACGCAATTTATGTACCCTCCACTGCTGGTGCTGCCACCTGCTGCCTGTGACTGATTACTGCACGCTGACGTCGAACATAGGCGGTATTCATATTAACGTTATTGGATCGTGTATGACCAGATGACATGAAAAACAGACTTTGGCAGAATAGACGAGCAAAACTTTGACTCCATACATGTACGAATTATGCTGTGAAATGTTGCGAATCTATAAACAAAAAGAAAACTGTAGTATTCTTCAATAATTCCCTTAATGTAGAAAGAAAAACTCGTCTGGACCGCAAATAAATACTAAATTGCAGGAAAAAAGCCTTTGAAATAAAAAATAAATATTTATCTACTTGCTGCCCAAAACGGCGTCACAAATTTATTTTAACCTAAGCTAACGTAACATTCTTCTCTTATGGGACCTGTTCGTTATCCAAGTTCCACTTCAGCACCAGGCAACATGACACTTTATATTTATCAAATTCTGCGAAAATTTCACATTTGTGGCTTACCTCGAACTGCTAATAGGTTCTGGTCTGCCACAGTTGTATGGTTAGATTTGAAATAGTTGTGGCATGAAATAATTTACAGGTACTGAATAACGGTTGCACTGCATTAGACAGTTCTTTCTTTCCTTTTTGTGTTTGTAGTCAGTAACAGAAATCTGATTGCCAACTACCTGTTGAGTTGTTCCACAGTTTTTTTTTAGATAGCGAATTCGCAGATGTTGTTTGTGAGCAAAGAGATATTCCACCAGTTAGTGGTTAGAGTTCTCAATTCATTTTTCTTATTTTTTATGTCTACTGCATCCTATTAATGGTCTGTCTGCTGCGAAAAACTAACAGCATTGTAGTTCTTGTTTATACATTTTCCTCACAAATGCTGCTAAAGAGCCCGCGCAATGGGACGCAACGCATATCTGGAACTACTGTATGGTGTGCAACTGCTGTCAGCTCCGTCAGATATGTCTCATCGCTTTAGCATTACACATATTCCTTAAAGGTTTCATTCCGATGCACGAAAAGTTGCCTTGGAAGACGAAATGACATCGACAGATATGTCTGCAAAGAACATGCACATCGCTTCTAAGTACTAAAAACAGCAGTATTATTATCCTCACATAACATAGGCGTTGTCGACCGCAGCGCAGTATTCTGCCTGTTTACGTATCTTTACATTTGAATAAGCATCCCTACACCAGCTTTTTTTTTTCTTTGGCGCTTCAGTGTAAATATGTGGAAATACTGACAAGAAGAAGGCAAAGGATGGTAGGGCACGCGCTAAGACGTTAGGGAATAACTTTCATCGTACTAGATAGAGCTGAAGAGGATGGAAACTGTGAAGGAAGACAGAGACTACAATACATATAGTGAGGACGCGGAGTGCATGTGCTACTCTGAGATGAAGGGGGTTGGCACAAGGAACTCATGAAACACACAAAATGAAAAAGAAAAATATACGAGGGTCACTCCAAAAGAAATGTACACTACTTTTTTTTTTTAATCCATCTTTTATTCTACATGTTTGAATGTTTTGCAGTGTGTAGACACATCCTTTAGGAACAATATTTTCATTTCTCCACATAATTGTGACAGCCAGAGCGAGAGCACCAGCAGCAGCGAGTACTGTTTGTATAAAGCGTTTATTTTGCATTTTGTTTACGACCTTCCACTAAGGAAGGGATTCTATTTGTGTTTATCTGCTCTGCATAGTAACTAACAGTTCTTGATAAAACTTTACGTAGTTTTCGTGTTAGATTTCTTAGTGTTTTCTTGATCGTTTAGAACAGAAAGCGCCCTAAAACCGTCTTTTGTTTGTTTCGCGGCCGTTAGCCACTAGTCACTTGAATCAGCAGTTGCCTTGTGACAGCCAGAGCGAGAGCACCAGCAGCAGCGAGTACTGTTTGTATAAAGCGTTTTTGTACTTATTTGCTGCGCTTAGCTTTTAAATAGTTTTTCTGGGAAAACCTAGCGTAGTTTTCGCGTCTCGTATTTCAGTGAGTGTTTCTTGATTATCAGAGTAGCTCATCAGAAGATTATCTTGGGAATTTGTCACCGTATAGAGTAGGGTAAACATAGTCATGTGTAGGGACTGTGGTTGTTGTGAGCGGACGCAAGGAGAATTGGCCACTCTTCGGGGGCAGGTGGAGGCTTTGTCTGTTAGGCTCATCGAGCTCGAGGCGCAGGCGTCGGCTCGTAGTGGCGTTGGGGCAACTGTGGTGAGACCTATGCCTACTTCGGTGGCCTTGGAATCACATGGAACCCCTGATGTCGCTGCGTCTTCCGGCAGTGAGCATCTTACCGGTCAGCCATCACTCCAGGGTGAATGGCGGACAGTGGTGGGCTCGCGCGTGCCTGGCCGAAAGGCGAAGGTGGGATCTGGCCGCGTGGCAGCTGCCTTACCCCTTTCCAACAGGTACGGGGTGCTTCCTAGTGGTGATGACATCGTTTCCGAGCCACCACAGGATGCCTCGCCTGTTGGGCCAGTGGCCGATTCTCCGGCAAGGTCCCGACAGTCACAGAGGGCGGGCCTATTAGTTATAGGGAGCTCCAACGTTAGGCGGGTTATGGAGCCCCTTAGGAAAATAGCGGGTAGGTCGGTGTGCTTGCCGGGGGGTCTCGTCCGTAATGTGGAGGAGGCCCTTCCGGCAGCTATTGAACGCACTGGGTGTGACCGGCTGCAGATAGTAGCACATGTCGGAACGAATGACGCCTGCCGCTTGGGTTCTGAGGCCATCCTTGGTTCCTTCCGGCGGCTGGCTGATTTGGTGAAGACAACCAGCATCGCACGCGGAGTGCAAGCTGAGCTTAATAGCTGCAGCATAGTGCCCAGAGTCGATCGCGGTCCTCTGGTTTGGAGCCGTGTGGAGGGTCTAAACCAGAGGCTCAGACGACTCTGCGACTATGGTTGCAAATTCATCGACCTCCGTTATTGGGTGGAGAACTGTAGGGCCCCCCTAGACAGGTCAGGCGTGCACTACACACCGGAAGCAGCTACTAGGGTAGCAGAGTACGTGTGGCGTGCACACGGGGGTTTTTTAGGTTAGAGGGACCCCCCCCCCCCCCTTGGGCGAAACGATAAAATACCTGACGGCTTACCAGAGAGGACATTATCATCGTTGATAAAGAACGTCCGTCCTCAGAGACAAAAAACAGGAAAAGTTAACGTAATATTGGTAAACTGCAGGAGTATCCAGGGCAAGGTTCCTGAATTAGTATCTCTTATTGAAGGAAATAGTGCGCATATAGTATTAGGAACGGAAAGTTGGTTAAAACCGGAAGTGAACAGTAACGAAATCCTAGACACAGAATGGAATATATACCGCAAGGATAGGATAAACGCCAATGGTGGAGGAGTATTTATAGCAGTAAAGAATTCAATAATATCCAGTGAAGTTATTAGCGAATGCGAATGTGAAATAATCTGGGTTAAGTTATCAAAGGTGGGTCAGATATGATAGTCGGATGCTTCTATAGATCACCTGCATCAGCAACCGAAGTAGTTGAGCGCCTCAGAGAGAACCTGCAGAACGTCGTGAAGAAGTTTCGTGATCATACTATTGTAATAGGGGGAGACTTCAATCTACCAGGTATAGAATGGGATAGTCACACAATCAGAACTGGAGCCAGGGACAGAGACTCTTGTGACATTATCCTGACTGCCTTGTCCGAGAATTACTTCGAGCAGATAGTTAGAGAACCAACTCGTGAAGCTAACGTTTTAGACCTCATAGCAACAAATAGACCGGAACTTTTCGACTCCGTGAATGTAGAAGAGGGTATCAGTGGTCATAAGTCAGTGGTTGCATCAATGACTACAAGTGTAATAAGAAATGCCAAGAAAGGAAGGAAAATATATTTGCTTAACAAGAGTGATAGGGCACAAATCGCAGAATATCTGAGTGACCACCATCAAACGTTCATTTCTGAGGAAGAGGATGTGGAACAAAAATGGAAAAAATTCAGAAACATCGTCCAGTACGCCCTAGATAAGTTCGTACCGACTAAGGTCCAAAGCGAGGGGAAAGATCCACCGTGGTATAACAATCATGTACGAAAGGTACTACGGAAACAAAGAAAGCTTCATCATAGGTTTAAGAGTAGTCGAATCATAGCTGATAAGGAAAAGCTGAACGAAGCGAAAAAGAGCGTAAAGAGAGCAATGAGAGAAGCATTCAACGAATTCGAACATAAAACATTGGCAAACAATCTAAACAAGAACCCTAAAAAGTTTTGGTCATATGTAAAATCGGTAAGCGGATCTAAATCCCCTATTCAGTCACTCGTTGACCACGATGGCACCGAAACAGAGGACGACCGAAGAAGGCAGAAATACTGAATTCAGTGTTCCGAAACTGTTTCACTGCGGAAAATCGTAACACGGTCCCTGACTTCAGCCGTCGCACGGACGCCAAAATGGAAAATATTGAAATAAACGATATCGGAATTGAAAAACAACTGCTATCACTTAGTAGCGGAAAAGCATCCGGACCAGACGAGATACCCTTAAGATTCTACAGTGATTATGCTAAAGAACTTGCCCCCTTTCTATCAGCAATTTATCGTAGATCGCTGGAAGAACGTAAAGTACCTAGCGACTGGAAGAAAGCGCAGGTCGTTCCCATTTTCAAGAAGGGTCATAAATCAGATGCGAATAATTATAGGCCTATTTCGCTTACGTCAATCTGTTGTAGAATAATGGAACATGTTTTGTGTTCTCGTATTATGACGTTCTTAGATAATACAAATCTCCTTCATCATAACCAACATGGATTCCGCAAACAGAGATCATGTGAAACTCAGCTCGCCCTATTTGCCCAAGAAATTCACAGTGCCGTAGACACTGGCGAGCAGATTGATGCCGTATTCCTGGACTTCAGGAAGGCATTTGATACGTTTCCGCACTTACGTTTAGTGAAAAAAATACGAGCTTACGGAATATCGGACCAGGTTTGTGATTGGATTCAGGATTTCCTAGAAGAAAGAACACAACATGTCATTCTTAACGGTTCAAAATCTGCAGATGTAGAGGTAATTTCGGGAGTACCGCAGGGAAGCGTGATAGGACCTTTATTGTTTACAATATACATAAATGACTTAGTTGACAACATCGGTAGCTCCGTGAGGCTATTTGCAGATGACACGGTTGTCTACAAGAAAGTAGCAACATCAGAAGACTCGTACGTACTCCAGGAGGACCTGCAGAGGATTAATGCATGGTGCGACAGCTGGCAGCTTTCCCTAAACGTAGATAAATGTAATATAATGCGCATACATAGGGGCAGAAATCCATTCCAGTACGATTATGCCATAGGTGGTAAATCATTGGAAGTGGTAACGACCGTAAAATACTTAGGAGTTACTATCCGGAGCGATCTGAAGTGGAATGATCACATAAAACAAATAGTGGGAAAAGCAGGCGCCAGGTTGAGATTCATAGGAAGAATTCTAAGAAAATGTGACTCATCGACGAAAGAAGTAGCTTACAAAACGCTTGTTCGTCCGATTCTTGAGTATTGCTCATCAGTATGGGACCCTTACCAGGTTGGATTAATAGAAGAGATAGACATGATCCAGCGAAAAGCAGCGCGATTCGTCATGGGGACATTTAGTCAGCGCGAGAGCGTTACGGAGATGCTGAACAAGCTCCAGTGGCGGACACTTCAAGAAAGGCGTTACGCAATACGGAGAGGTTTATTATCGAAATTACGAGAGAGCACATTCCGGGAAGAGATGGGCAACATATTACTACCGCCCACATATATCTCGCGTAATGATCACAACGAAAAGATCCGAGAAATTAGAGCAAATACGGAGACTTACAAGCAGTCGTTCTTCCCACGCACAATTCGTGAATGGAACAGGGAAGGGGGGATCAGATAGTGGTACAATAAGTACCCTCCGCCACACACCGTAAGGTGGCTCGCGGAGTATAGATGTAGATGTAGATGTAGATGTAATTTCCATCCCTCTCAACTGCCTTACGCCATCTTGGAACCAGCGCCTATATACCCGCACGGTATAATTCTGGACCAACCAGTTGGAGCCACTATTTGGCAGCGTGCACAAGGGAGTCATCATCTTCAAACCTTGTTCCACGAAGGGAGTCTTTCAGTTTCCCAAAGAGATGATAGTCACATGGAGCCAGGTCAGGACTGTAATGCGGGTGTTTCAGTGTTGTCCATCCGAGTTTTGTGATCGCTTCCATGGTGTTTTGATTGACATGTAACCGTGCACTGTCGTGCAACAGCAAAAAATCCCGCTTTTGCCGATGTAGTCGAACACGACTCAGTCGAGCTTGAAGTTTCTTCAGTGTCGTCACATATGCATCAGAATTTATGGTGTTTCCACTTGGCATGATGTCCACAAGCAAGAGTCCTTCGGAATCGAAAAACACCGTAGCCATAACTTTTCCAGCAAAAGGTGTGGTTTTTAATTTTTTTTTTTTTTTTTCCTTTGGCGAATTTTCATGATGCCACTCCATTGATTGTCTCTTCGTCTCTGGTGAAAAATGATGGAGCCATGTTTCATCACCAGTCACACGATTCTTCCCAGGAATTGATCTCCACCACTCTCGTACTGTTCCAAAAGTTGACTGCATATCGTTTTTCTTGTTTCTTTATGAGCCACTGTCAACATCCTGGGAACCCACCTGGCACAATCCATTTTTAACGCCAACACTTTCAGTATTCTGCAAACACTTCCTTCTCCTATCCCAACGTAGCGTGACAATTCGTTCACTGTGATGCGTCTGTCAGTAGTCACCAATTCGTTAACTCTCCCTGCAAATTGTCTGGAGTGTGTGCAGTACGAAGCCTGCCGCTGCGAGGACAACCCTCAATATTGCCGTGCCCGCTTTCATCACGTAACCTGCTTGCCCACCGACTAACTGTACTGCGATCGACATCAGCATCTCCGTACATCTTTTTCAACCTCTTGTGGATGTTTCCCACTGTCTCGTTTTCACAGCACAGGAATTCTATGACAGCACGTTGCTTCTGACGAACGTCAAGTGTAGCAGCCATCTTGAAGAGATGCTGTGACGGCGCCACTCAGTCACGGGAACTAAGTCTGAAACCAAGCAGGAAGGATGTATCTACACACTGTAAAATTTTCACACATGCAGAATGAAAACTGTATTTTTACAAAAATTGTGTGCATTTCTTTCGAAGTGACACTCGTATACAGGGTGTTACAAAAAGGTACGGCCAAACTTTCATGAAACATTCCTCACACACAAAGAAATAAAATATGTTATGTGGACATGTGTCCGGAAACGCTTACTTTCCATGTTAGAGCTCATTTTATTACTTCTCTTCAAATCACATTAATCATGGAATGAAAACAGACAGCAACAGAACGTACCAGCGTGACTTCAAACACTTTGTTACAGGAAATGTTCAAAATGTCCTCCGTTAGCGAGGATACATGCATCCACCCCCCGTCGCATGGAATCCCTGATGCGCTGATGCAGCCCTGGAGAATGGCGTATTGTATCACAGCCGTCCACAATTCGAGCACGAAGAGTCTCTACATTTGGTACCGGGGTTTCGTAGACAAGAGCTTTCAAATGCCCCCATAAATGAAAGTCAAAAGGGTTGAGGTCAGGAGAGCGTGGAGGCCATGGAATTGGTCCGCCTCTACCAATCCATCGGTCACCGAATCTGTTGTTGAGAAGCGTACGAACACTTCGAGTGAAATGTGCAGGAGCTCCATCGTGCATGAACCACACGTTTTGTCGTACTTGTAAAGGCGCATGTTCTAGCAGCACAGGTAGGGTATCCCGTATGAAATCATGATAACGTGCACCATTAAGCGTAGGTGGAAGAACATGGGGCCCTATCAAGACGTACTGATGTGCTTGATGCTAGTACTATAGAGCAATGAGTCGCATGTCAACACAAGCACCGAAGTTAACATTACCTTCCTTCAATTGGGCCAACTGGCGGTGAATCGAGGCAGTACAGTACATACTGACGAAACTAAAATGAGCTCTAACATGGAAATTAAGCGTTTCCGGACACATGTCCACATAACATCTTTTCTTTATTTGTGTGTGAGGAATGTTTCCTGAAAGTCTGGCCGCACCTTTTTGTAACACCCTGTATACTTCGACGCAAAGTGGCCCTCATTCGTGTGCCCCTACCTTCTTGCGTCCATCGTCGATTTTGAATGCGTCAAAACTAATGAATGCAGCACTGAACTTGTGCCACGCAGACGCCGTTTCCTGCCGGAAGGTGGACGCAGTACGGCAGAGCAGCGGACTGGGAGGCTGGGGATCTCGCGTGCGGCAAGCGGCGCCGGCTGCTGTTGCGTGCAGCCTGGCCGGTGCTGCTGTCTGATGCAAACTGCCGGCTACCGTTAGCTGCCGCCGGCTCCCCGCTCCACCACAGCATCCCGCCTGCGGCCGTGGACGTCCCAAAACGGCTCCACTACTACACAGGTCTGCACGGCGTTGTCATTGGTGATAAAACATTCCGAGTCTTTAAAATAAGGATCCGTCGTATTCCTATTCAAACTTCTCAAATGCTCGACGTTTCCATACCTTTGATAGTTAGAGATAGCGGTTATCGCTGAAGCAACCGTTTCTCGGTAATATCGGTTTTAGTTTTCCGCGCTAGCTGAATATGACTGTTAAAACCATTCAAAATAAACGCTTTCTGATATAATCGATTTTCAGTTATTTAATATTATTGTTTCCTGTAATAAACCCTGATATCGAACAAAGACTGAAAAATTCTGACTCTGTCAATTTCAGGGTACACAGAACCAAAAAATTTAATTAAATAAACAAATAAAAGATAACTTACGCCGTCCACGGTCCACATCTTTTCTCGAAAAGTTTTGAGTGGTTGAATATAAAAAACAAATATCAGCGTTCTCCTATTCTCCTACTGATTCCTGTTTTTAAATAGTGTTGTAATCGGGGATCATATCACTATTTGGGAGCTACGAGCGGGTGGAAACTGACGCTGAAGAATTCTACTTTTCGTGTTAATTTGTCCGTTTTAAAGGGCTACACGCAGATATTATGTAGACACAGGAAGCAGATAACTTACTTTCCATTTTTATTATAGCTATGAATTGCTGTTAAGCTTTTAATTTGTTACTGTTACCATAATTTCTTTATTATTTCATCGATATCGAGAACAAATCTATAATATTTAAACCAAAGGAAGCATTGTGCTTGCTGCGTCACTTCGTTAAAACTTTTCAGGCTAGGGCTGGGTGCAGGTCTGAAATATACCGGATGTTTGGTGACAAAAGCGGGATACTACCGTATACAGCAGTTGGGACCCGTCTTGCACACTCAACGTACTTTACGCCATGACTCACGGCAAGAAGGACATTATTGTCTCAGCAGTGGTATACCAGTTCTTATACCATGTGTTTGTTCATCGGCAATGTTACTAAAACAGCACTAATAGTTTTCCCATATATTTTAAAACAATGCAAATTTTGAATAAAAATTACTGCTTTTTTTAATAAAGGTGTATTTAAAAACGAAAGATTTTATTGCTTCTGCTATGCCTAATTGATATTTCTTTTTTACGCAGTTGTTAGTAAAAAATGAAAAGCAACTGTTATAACCGAGACCAGACAAATACCGAAGAATACCACTTACTCGGAACTAAAATACCGATATCGGTTTTAACCGGTCAGGTTTTTCCATCCCTTCCACAGGTGTGCCACCACATGATTCGCCCCTGTGTCTTCCCCTTATCTATTTTGACAACGGTGGCACTGTTTTCTCCTGAGGATACTGTTTTAATGCAATGCAACCGGTTGTGACAATAAAGAAATCAGCAATTACAGTTGTCTTGCGGTTCATTTTACTTCCATTCATTATGAAGTTTAAACGGCTGTGGCTGCCCGCATTAGAAAGTTCTATATGGCAAATAAAGTAAGTAAATAAAAGAAGACATACTTCGTCCACCGTTCGCTACCTTTCTCGAAACATAATGAGAGTTTGAAAACTACAAAAAATTTTCCAATGTTCTCCTACTGATCCTACGTTGTAATCACTCATCGTACCATTATTTGGGTATTGCTAATAGTCAGTGGTAAAAGGTGAAAACAAAGGTTGGAGAACTCTATTTATCGTGTTAAGTTGTCCGTTTCTAAGAGCTACAAGCAGAGAGACAGAAGGAAACTGCGTTGACGCAGGAAGCAGATCAACTAATTTCCGCTTTCATAATAAACTATGAATGAATTGTTAAGTTTCTAATTTATTACTCATGCCATAAATTCCTTTTTTACTACCTCACACAAATGGCAGACAAATAATAAGCTTTTGTGTGAAATTTGTAGCGTTCCTTTTCTTTAACTACTTCGCATGAAAAAACCATCTTTTAATTCAAATATATACCTTTATTTTTAACGGAAATTTTCTGCCGACAGTAACAAAAACGCTGTTTCAAAAAAAAAATTCAAATGATCAATTTAGGTAGTTGTTTTTTTTTTTAAATGTTGTCTACTACCTAAAATTTTAACACCACTGCTACGGCAAATTGATACATCGGTTTTACGCGCGGTTATCGGTAAAAAAGAAAAATACCTTTTATAAACGAGATCAAACAAGTACCGAAAAGCACTGGTCATTCGGAACTAAAATACCGATATCGTTTTAACCGGTTCTTCCCATCTCTACTGTTGCATCTTCTTGAAAATTCTACTGCCGTCCGTGGATGGATGAATACTATAGACTCTAAAATAAAGAGTGTTTTCATGCACATTTTTGGAGTAGTATAGTCGCTGGGTAAGAATCTGACGGATACGTTTGTTACTTTGTCTCCAACACAGAAGAGCTAGATAAATTCCTCGCCTTTCTGAATCACATTCAGCCGAAAATCAGGTGCAACATGGAGATTTAGAATGAAGTCGGCCTCCTGTTTTTAGATTTCTTGATGTACAGAAGACCTGACAACATTCTAAGGTAAACAATTATAGGAAATTACCAAAGCAAAAGCTTCATACCTCCACCCAGCCTAAAACTAAGCCGTTCTAAACAGTCAGCATGAGTGACAATAAGAGCTTGCGATCAGAGGTAAATTTCGTTACGGAAACATGGATATCCAACGGCTGTGATGGCCCTCCCATGAATATGGCCTCCGAACGAAGAGGTATTAATAATTATGCAAACAACAACGAGGGACGTCCTGCACATTTTAAGGCTACCGTTAGTGTCTAGACGAAGCGACCGCTTAGGCAGAATCTTTCGGAAGGATGGTTTAAGGACTACATCCTTCAGTCAACACAAGATACAAGATTAAAGTCACAACACTCCATCTTTACTCTAATGGTACAGCAACCTCTTGAGATGTTGAAAGAAGAATAGGCATTCTCGGTTGAAAAATGCTTTTTATGTATTTTATTTTTGAAGCGTTTCATTCTCACAGAAGCATCATCAGACGTCTGGTAGAAAAACAAGTTTCCTCTGTAAAAATTCATGAGCCAGGAATCACCTATAAAGCTACATTACCAGTGGAACGCGTCACAAATTAAATAAATAAAAAACCATTTTGCGACCGAGACCGCGTGTTCTTTCTTGAGATACACGATTTTTTCCGATCTACACAAAACGTGCCTGACTGTATCCTCACTGTGGGAGACTATGAAGTAACGAGTGGTTATAGCAAATAATATATCGGCGAGACCGGAATGACAGTTAAAGAATGCGTTGCAGGGCAACAACTCCTCACACTTTTATGATAAAAGATGAAATCACCTGTAGCGGAGCACCAAGAAGAATGTAGTCAGGTTACAGATTTTTAAGAACATATACATGCCAGCCAGAGAAGGAAATACTTCCAGAAGGAAAGCCAGTGAAGTAGTCGAATTATCGAAAAATGCATTCAGTTCAAAAGAGACGAATGCTACAGTCTTCCGTCTTCGTGGCTACCCGGTATCACAGAAGTACGCACCAAATCACAGCTTGAAGATAGCACACTGTGGTTAATCATGGCAACAGCAACTTTTTCAACAATTTCTGGCGCAATTGGCCATATGCCTCCCCGAGGAGCAATCCCCAATTCGCCAATTAATTCAGATTACCGAATCACGTTTTTCGAACCTAGTGTGGAAAGACGACCTCTCCGTATTCCCTTAATCCGCCGATACTTGTGTACAGCATCAGCACTATTGCTGATGTTTTGATCAAATGCCTTTATGGATAAAGCCCTGCTAATCTTGCCCGGATCCATGTCGACTTCTAGAAGTGTAATGCACACTTATTCTTGTGTTTAAACAGCACATCGCCGTATCAGTATTGGGGCCTAACGACAAGTCATGACATTAACACTACTAACAACGCAAATCCTGTAGAGCACAGTCTGACCATTCTTTCTTTCTTTCGCTGACGTTATAGTCACGCAGCGGTCGCAGGGTCGGCTTGGTTACAATGGATTTCAGCCTCGTGATGCCAACTGAGGACATACTCGACTGAATAGTAGCTGCCTCGGTCAAAAATACCATCTTACGACCGGGAGTGCGGTGTGCTGACCCCACGCCCCTCCTATCCGCATCCTCCACCGAGGATGACACGGCGGTCGGATGGTCCCGGTAGGCTACTCAGGCCTGAGGACGGAGTGCTTTTTAGTGTTAGGGACGGCCGGATGATCTTCCTGCCGCCACCCCCCCCCCCCCCGCTTCCTCGCAGGACGGAATCAGTGTACCCCAACTGTCTGCGTTGAGTGTAAATGTCTGCAACGCGTGTAATTGAGGTGGAAAGTGGGGTTCAGTCCGGTATTCACCTAGCGGGATGTGGAAAACCGCCTAAAAACCACATCCAGGCTGGCCGGCACAACGGCCCTCGTCGTTAATCCGCCGGGCGGATATGATCCGGGGCTGGCGCGCCTACTCGAGTCCAGGAAGCAGCGCGTTAGCGCTCTTGGCTACCCTGGCGGGTTTAGAGAACAGTCTGAACATAACTTCTATAAAATTAGGTACGCATACGGTAAATAGTTTTCCATCTAAAGTGACCCAACCTGCATGTAAGCTGTGCATAAAGGAAAGAGAAATGCGCGTGGTCCAAATGGGGAAATACCTTGACATGAGACACTTCGATTAGATTGTTATGGCCCAGCACCCGTGAACCAGCATCTCGGAAACGATAAAGTTGGTCTGCTGTCCGTGTACTACCGTCATGCTCATCTATCAAAATTAGTTGAAGAACGGCCAAACTACGAGTAGGCGACAAGGTGGTTGGCGTACACCCCTCATCACACAAAATGGAGGTTGGAGGCTCACGCACTGTTCCAGGCGGCGACGTCTGTACAGTTCTGGTGCAAGCTAAAGTGTTTCGGAGCACACAGTTCAGCGTACGTTGTTCAAGAAGGGACCCCGCAGCAGGCGACCGCTATGTTTCCGTGGTGACTCAACGACACCGTCAGATACGATCCCAGTGGACACAGGATCACTGGCCATTCATCAATGCAGACGTGTCGCCTCATCAGGTGAATCGCGTTTCTTGTTAGACTTTGTGGATGGTTCTGCCCGGGTACGACATCATCTAGACGAACGGTTGCTCGGATGCACCACGCCACGGACACAGGTCAGTGGTGGCAGAATTATGCTATGATGAACATTCACGTAGGCTTCCTTGGAATCTGTGGCAGAAGCCGAACAGGTTTGGACTATTGATGAACATTCACGTAGGCTTCCTTGGAACCTGTGGCAGAAGCCGAACAGGTGTGGACTACGTGAACGTTACTACGGACTTCCTGTATCCCTTCATGCTTGATGTACTTCCCGACGGCGATGGCATCTTCCGTGAGGATAGCTGCCGTGTCACATGACCATAGTGGTTCTCCCAGTGGTTTAAGGAGCATGAGGGTACATGTTTTGTTCACTAAGTTTGCCTGATATATACCAGATGGAACACATTTGGGACAGTACTGGATACCAACTCCGAGTCCATAAACCATCGGCCCATAATTTGCGGGAATTGCATGACCTGTCCACAGAGATCTGTGTCCAAATTCCTCCAGAAACCTGCGAAGCCCGTGTGGAATCCATCCCATGCTGAATTGCCGCTCTACTGCACTCCCAAGGTGGACCAACTACACATATGAAGTGGCTTAGAAAACACTTATCCGACGATTCAAAAGTATTGCTCGTGCCTCTGGGAACATACCAGTTTGGATTAATGTCAACAGATAGACGAAAGTCAACGAAGAGTGGCACGTTTTGACGTGAGACATTTATGGATATGCTCAGCTTCAGTTGCCGACGCTTGTACAGTTGAGTTGTGCTTCAGGGAGAGGTTTACTGTTGTAATTCCCAGAGAGCATGTTCTGGGAAGTGTCAGAGAACAAGGAAAAAAGAGGTACATCCATAACTAGTCACGAACCTCCAGACGGTGTCAACTTACATTTGATCTACGGCATCTATAACCGTGTAAAACGTTACCTCCCTCCTCTCTCTATCCATCCCCCACGTCCCTGTCCCTTTCTCAGTTCATCTCCACCATCCCCTCTCACTATACCCCCTCTTTATCCCCTCCTTCCCCTCTCCCATTTCATCTCCTTCTCTTTCCTTTCTATGTCCGTCTCTCAATCCATCTCCCCCTCCCCTATCTCAGTCCATCTCCTCTTTCCCCCCTATGTGCACTCATCTGCTTCTTCCTCATCGCTGTCTGTACTTGTCCTCCTTCTTTCCTAAAGCTATCATGCTCACCCCAATATGAATCTTTGATGCACCTGCAACTAAAATGTATTTGTAATTAGCTGATCTCATTGCACAGCTCTACATACAGTCCTCTATAGTTAGTTAAAACCACAGCCATTATTAAAATGACACACTTAATTCTGAAGGGTACTAGACACTAAGGTACTCAAAATCACCCTCGATATCTTCGGTAATAACAATCCCCGGAACGTAGGGTATATCAAAGACGAAACGGCGGTAAAGTGGTATCGCAAAATAATAGTTCAGCCTCTCTTTACGCAGAACTGCTTAGCGCAGTATCAACTGGAAAAGCAGTCAGGAGTAGATATCCAACTCAGTCCCCCCCCCCATGTGAAATTGCAGAATCAGGATTGTGTGAACGGAAGATGATTATCATCTCCGCTTTTTCAATGTTTTAGTAAATTTCAGTTCATACTTTCGTGAATGCGCAGACATTGGATGCATAGCTGTGAACCAAATTATATAAGTTAAACGTTTTCTACAAGTGAGAACATGGAACTACTGTGAGAAACTAATGACAACTCCAAGTTAAGAGTCGTCGGCCCGCGAAGTGTGCTCTGGTATCACATTTTGTTGGAAACTATGTAGATTCGAGCACCGAACCATTTCACAGCTGCATAATTAATAATCTGTTACATGTCACCAGAAACTTTACTTCTGAGTTGTTTTAAGAAATAAGGAACTCCGAAAAGCTCTACCGACAACCTGTTGCACACCTCCCATTCAGAAAGTGAAATTCCTTTCAGACGACGACTTTCAAGGTAGCGCAGGGGAGCCATTTGCGGTTTCTTTTGCCAAGTGCCTCGAAGTCAAGCAGTGTGAAGGTCCAATGTTGTGTGACCGGATTAAAAATCGAGTGCGCTGAGAGCGACCTACAGACGGCACGGCAAGTCTAACAGCAATATGTAGGTACTGCATGTTCATCCTGAGAAGGTGATGTATCGGCGAAACCAGATGTAAGTGGTACATATTCTCTGATTTTTCTTTGCGGAGAAGTGGAACGAAATACACTTAACAATAACGTAGGAATAGGCTCTTAACTGAATAATAAATTAAGGTACTAACAGTGTCTCTAATTCTTACCAATAGGCACCAGCGAAAACTACTTCGTCTTCTTCCAAGGATGCTCTTTTAAGGTCTCAGCACATTATGAATTCCTTCAACGTCAGTCGTCTTGCCTACTTGAGAAGAGTCTCGAAACAGTAAGACGATATTCTACAATTCGTCGCACTGGCGTCTTGAATCTCCCTTACAGATGCATATAAGGTTTCCCCAGAACCAATTCAACAGATCGAAGTCTTCAATTCGCCTCCCTAACGCTGCCAAACCACCCTGAGATTACTCACTACGGTGACCGTAAACAGGCACTTACGAGTAGTGCAGAGTAATAATATAAGAAAGAAAAGGAAATTGAGTAATGGGGTACCACAGTCATCAGCATTATACGCTATACTTTTCAACCTTGTCCGCCCCGATAGCTGAGTGGTCAGCGCCGCGGTCTGTCACGCCAAAGGGCCCGGGTTAGATTTCCGGCTGGGTCGGAGATTTTTCTCCGCTCAGGGACTGGTGTTGTGTTGTTCTCATTATCATTTCATCATCATTAGTGGAAGGCAACAGGAAACCACCACTGGAATCACTTCCCAAGACGCTCATGCAGTGGACCTCTCTGACGAGGCTTTCCCCATGACCAGACCTGCCGTAAGACAGAACACAAAGTCATTTTTTTCAACTTTAATATTTCTGACACTTCTGAAACCAGTTAGGATATGCTGACGTTATAAGCTTTTATTTCAGCACAAGGTGTTCCGAAGTGCTGAAAACACTCTGACTGATGATCTCAACAACTTACACTGCCAGAAAAAGAAAAAGTAGTAGCGTTTCAGAGTTTTACAGTTCAATCAAGATTCATTGTTGCAACAGTGCACATGTAGTACATGAACTGATTACAAAAAAATGTTTCAAATGGCTCTGAGCACTATGGGACTTAACTTCTGAGGTCATCAGTCCCCTAGAACTTAGAACTACTTAAATCTAACTAACCTAAGGACATGACACACGTCCATGCCCGAGGCAGGATTCGAACCTGCGACCGTAGCAGTCGCGCGGTTCCAGACTGTAGCGTCTAGAACCGCTCGGCCAATCCGCCCCGGCAACTGATTACATTTACAGATCAATAGCACACGCGGTACCAAGTGTCGACTCGTGCTGAAACATCCATATTAGTACGTGATGTAACCTCTACGGTCGGCAATGCATGGAGTGGCTCAAGAATCCAGTCGATCGTAAAAATGGCGAATGCTGTCTGGGATAGGTTATGTAAATCTTGCTCGCCCTGTTCGCGTAGTTCTGTAAGTTTTGTTTGTTGACAAGTCGTACAAGTCACTTCTTGTCCGATCATATGCCACACGTGCTCCATTGGGTACAAGTCTGGAGATCGTGCTGGCCAAGGAAGTTGCTGCATGTCTTGCAGAGCACGTTGAGTTTCACAGGCAGTGTGCGGGCGAGAATTATCCTGTTGGAGTGACACATCACCTTCCTGTTGTAAGAACCGCAAAAGAAGAGAATTGTAGCATATCGCTCCCAGACCATAACGCCCAGGGTCCGGTCAGCACTCCACGATAAAGCGCTCGCCAGGTCTACGTCGTACACACAAACGACCGTCACTTTCGTCCGTGCAGAACTCGCTTTCATCGGTGAAAAGCACGACGTGCCATTCCATCTTCCAAGTGGTCCTCAGACGTCACCAATCGTCGCGCGGGATTAGCCGAGCGATATGAGGCGCTGCAGTCATGGACTGTGCGGCTCGTCCCGGCGGAGGTTCGAGTACTCCCTCGGGCATGGGTGTGTGTGTGTGTGTTGGTCCTTAGGATAATTTAGGTTATGTAGTGTGTAAGTTTAGGGACTGATGACCTTAGCAGTTAAGTCCCATAAGATATCACACACACGTCACCAATCGAGCCGTGCACCTTAATGCCTTTGCGCGAGTGGAAGACGGGCTAGAGGTGTCCGTGCTGTCTGTTGGCGGACGACGTTGAAACAATCATCAGTACATCTACTGTACCCCAGGTGACATGTGCTGTCGTCGGCTCAAAATCGACGTCGTCTTTCCAGGTGTACTAATTTTTTCCGGCAGTGAAATGAAAACGTGGCAAATGGGAAAAAAGTAAGTAACCTGCTTATTATTTCAGGAGTAATCGCCATAATTTAATTATTTACATCTCTGTGAGGCAAGACGGTCAATGTCTTCGTGGAAAAATGTTTGAGGTTGTCGTATACGGAACAGTGATTGTACCCAAGCATGTACCTCTTCAGCAGAAGCAAATCGCAGGCCTCGAATATCTTTCTTCAGGGCTCCAAAAATATGGAGATCACATGGGGAGAGATCGGATTGTAAGGAGAATATGCAAGCGCTTCCCAGGGAAAGCCGTGGTAGCTGGCCCTCCGCTTTTGTTTTTGTTTTTGTGGCTGTGACCCCCATGATTGACTGGCCCGACCGCCACACAATTATTTGGTGGCACCTGAAGAAGCTTTATGCTTCGCAACTTGTCGTGCAGTAAATTACGAAACTATTGGCAACTGAAGTGGATTTTTATTCTATAAACCTGAAGAATGACGCTCGTGATCGTCGATTGCTTCTTTCGAAGAAGTTCATGCCTTGGTACGGTCATGGTTCCGTAGGCAACGCAAAAATCCATGAAGGCACTGACCATCTTACCTCTCAGTGGGACAAATTTATTAATAGCTATGGTGATTACTCTTACTTTTTCTTCCTCTGTCTGGTTTTCATTTAAGTGCCTCTTACACATACATGTTTCACCATGTGGAGACTCATATCCAATCTTCCTAAAACCGAAGTTAGCCGTTACCACTTACAGAATAGTGCTGCAGATTATAGAGTGGAGGTCTGTGTGAACGACACAGTGATTCACTATCAAAAAAATGGCTCTGAGCACTATGGGACTTAGCATCTTAGGTCATCAGTCCCCTAGAACTACTTAAACTTAACTAACCTAAGGACATCACACACATCCAGGCCCGAGGCAGGATTCGAACCTGCGACCGTAGCAGTCCCGTGGTTCCGGACTGCAGCGCCTAGAACCGCACGGCCACCGCGGCCGGCGATTCACTATCAGTCACCCAAATTAACATCGATTTACTCTTGACAGGACGCTTTCAGGAAGAATTTTAAAAAACATTAAGCACATCACACAACCTTATCTTGAAACATTGCACTACTAACTGGGGAACGTCCACAGGTACGCTTCGAACTTACGCGCTCAGGCTGAATATTGAGCTCCGGAATGACTGAACAGCCCTCACGTAAATAAGATGGACACTTATCTCTATAAAACCATGAGAATCATCTCTGGATACCTAAGAACTACTCCATTATACTGGCTTACGACGCTCAGCCACATAGCTCTTCCTCTGTTAAGACGAAAAGAAGTCCTGTTGAACGAAAATTCCAAAAAAGAATAATCTTCAACTTCCCAACCGTAAAGATATTCGCGGTTTGAGAACAAACCGAGAAATTCACCTCTTTCCAACAGCTTGCTGACAAAACTTCACCATTGGTATCAAATGGAGTGAGACCTGGACTACGAAGGCTCCACCTGAAGAGAAACGTCTTATTGGTCCCCTAAAGAGACCTAAGAACTCTGAAGTCCCACGGCATGAATGGAAGAATATAGATCGCATCTGAACACGGAGTCTGCGCATACAGTCTGCACAGATGTAAGTAGCCCAGCCCAAGCTGTGACTGTGGAGTGCAGAACCAGACAGTGTGATACACTGCCGAGGAATGTAAAATGAGAGTCTACCTGAATTAACAAACGACTTTTTGATGGCTACACCATCAAGCCTTGACAGGATAAGGAGATTGGACATCAGCATGTAACACCTGTTTCTTTAATGTATTATCTGTTTTTATATCCATTTATATATTTTTATGTGCTCTTGACTATATTTCATGTGCAGTCCTATACACTTAAAACGTAGATAATTCTGATTTTAAGTCATTACCTTATTTCATATTGCTGCTCAGTATTACACTAAATACTTACACGACGTGTGTTCAAGATATTCATCACTAATGTTGAAATCAGATACTATCGGATTCTCTCCATTACGGGCCTTACCAACCTTTTCACGCACCGAAAAAGAGCTATTATTCGCAATAGCAAGTGGAAATTTCGTATAAGGCTTTCTGCATTCCCCTATGATCATCCAACGATGATACTATATATATACAGGCGCATCGTCAGCGAAGTATCTTATACTCACTGAACGACAGTGCCTCAGGTTGTCGAAAAGTGGTACATACAGCACATACATACTTTTAAATTGACATAAAATCCACCTGATGATAGCGGTTTAAGACTCGAAACGCAATGTGGAAAGTTAAGTAAATTAGTGTTCATACCTATTTCCGTTTTCAGTTGATTTTCATTACGTTCATCATCAAGCCTAATCTAAAATGTTTGCATTTAAAGCAAAATTTTGATCTAAAGAGCCACAAAACAGGGCCATGAGAATTCCAGAAGGCCATTAACGTCACTTTACTTACAGACATCTGGTTCATGGACATGTTGACTGCAAGAATACTTTGACACAATTGATTTTGCGGATTATTATTAGAGACCAGTACAACCAATTAATCAAGTAAGGTAGCCACTGATGATATTTGTCTATAATATGCAGGCGTATCAAAATCACCACCTCGAATCGATCTGAGTCAGTATCACATACCTTCACGTAAATTAGCGCGTTGCATGTTACGCTACCTGGTAGTCCTCGTACAGTTTCATCAAATAATAATATGCAATTTTCCGATAATGCATGTTAATGATTGAACAATTGTATAATTTCGAAACTTCCCTCTTTCTGACGATTCAGTTCTAGAGAACATGTAGTACTGCGAGGCAGTGAATCATTGGAGTTGGAGCAACCTTGGCAAGCGAAAGGTGAGAGGAAGAAGGCAGAAAGGGAGTGGAGTGTGTGTGTGTGTGTGTGTGTGTGTGTGTGTGTGTGTGTGTGCGTGCGTGCGTGAGTGAGTGAGTGTAAGAGAGAGGGAGAGGGAGAGAGAGATAGGATGAGAAGGAGAGGAAGGGGTGCACATTGAGAAGACACAAAATGTATTTGGTATCGACACAGCCACAGTCGTCATCATCCTAATCTCCTGGCAAGTAGTGAAATTGGAGGGCCGTGAGCTCGTGACCTCACGTCTTCCCGGGACGCCAGAATTCAAACCCGGAATCCTCAACGCGGCTGGAGTACCAGCTCGCAGACAACTGGCAGTCACGAGCTGTGTCTGCAGAAAGGATAATGTCCTGAGGCCGAAAGTTGTCCCAAGACGTCCCGAACTCTTTGAAGCTCTGGGCCGCCGTTTCATTGCTTTGTCTCTATAGTTGCTTTCCATGGAAGAGCTACGACCAAGGATTAATGAATTTTACTCAAGAAAAATTCAAAGAATTCGGAATGGTCATCGAAAAGTCTGATTCAATGTACAGAAAATTCAAAATAACTTTCGGTGAAACTAAAAGCAAAGCCGTCTACATTAAAGGACGACACGGAGCTCGAGTGTTCACTGCAGAGGAGGGGTCAGATAGGACAAAATAGGACATTACGGGCCTCTAGGAGAAGCAGAAACTGTCTGCAGACTTGACAGAAGCAAAAAAGGATGTTGGGTTGAAAGAAATCAGGGATCCAATATTAGCGTTTGAGAGAGAGATGCGTTCAAAAAAGCCAAGGGCACAGGTAACAATCCTTTGGAATTTCTAACACCGCTGAAGCAAGAGACAACCAAATAACTACCAAGATAGTGTGTCAAAAATATAAGACCTGAAATCTAACATCGGGCTATCGAAAGAATATCATTCATAAAATCCCAAGAAACTAGATGAATGAAGAACAATCAGTTTCATAGTTCATCAGTCGACGTTATTGCGAAGATTAATATACAGGAAAAAGAAAAAAAAAAGTGGAGCTTTAGAAAAGTTAAAGGCACCTGAGAAGCAGTTCTGACGTTGCACTTGGAGCCAAGACTAGGTACGTTCATAGGATTTGTCGATAAATAGACAGTGTTCGACAACGTATCTTTATAATCGTGTCAGATGTTTGAAATTATCAGAAAAAACGGTATACGTTGCAGGGAAAAACGAGTAACACACACAATAAGAACACGAATCAAGAGTGGCCAATAAGAATGGAAGATCAAGAATTAATTTCTCAGGTTAGGAAGGCTGCAAGAAAGGGATGAAGTCTTTCTTGCCTATAGTTCAGCCTGCACGCCAAGGAAGCAATGGCGGAAAGCAAAGAAAGATTTCGAAAGTGGAATTAAAATTCAGGATGGAAAGATGTCAATGAAGGGCTTCACTGATGAAATTTCTACCCATCCACAGTGAAAGTGAAAAGAAATTACAGGATCTGTTGCATGGAATGACCAGTATAATGAGTACAGAATGTTGACTGGGAGTAAACCAAAGAAAGACGAATATAATGAAGAGTAGCTGAAGAGAAATTAATCATGAACTTAAAAGCAAAACTAATGACCGAAAAGATGAGAAAGTAAAGAAAATCTGTTACCTTCAAAGCAAAATAACAAGTGACGGACGAAACAAAGAGTAGGGGAGACTGTTGTACCTAGACGATGATTGTGGTCCCTATTTCAGTCTAAGGACTAGTTTTAGAATCACATGAAGGCTTGCGCTCGCGAGCATTTTCTGCCATTTTCTGCAGTTTTTTTTATTGCTAGCCGGCCGGTGTGGCCGAGCGGTCCTTGGCGCTTCAGTCTGGAACCGCGCGAGCACAGTATTGAATGGAAGTGGCCCATGTATTGTGGGAAACCAGAACAGAATAAAATCGAAGCGCTTGAGTTGTGGCCTTACAGAAGGAAACTTAAAATTCTACAGAGCGGTCAGAAACAATTTGAAAAGCTGTAAATATGTTGCAGGGGAGATTATGCTAAGGAATAACTGTCAAAAAAAAATTCGAGACGTTGTTAAGTTTTCGAATTATTTAGAAATGAAGTTAGCCAATCAGGTAATCGCGCGCGTAGATTCAAGCACTTGCATGCGCTAAAATGTGGTAACGCACAAACATCTGTAGATCCTTGAGTTACCACTTGTTCAGTTGCTCATTACAAATTAAAAATGTATCTTTTTCGGAAGTGATAAATTTAAGCTAGGTGAGCGAAAGCTACGACTGTTCGATTTTAGGAAACAAAACGAAGAACACCTTTGTCGGCACTGTCTCTGGCAAGCTGCTTAGATTTACACACGGGACGACCTGATCGCCTAATCTGAATGCTAAATAGTTCGGAAACGGCGCTGTGAATCGAATTTTGTATTTAACAATTATTTCTCAGCACAGCCTCTCCTGCAATACACTTACAAGTTTTCAGACTGTTTCTGATCATCCTTGTCTCAAATGGTGTCCGCAGAATCGGCAGAGGTAAGGAATAGGTGGAAAACACGGACGACAAGAAGGACTTCAGGGAATAGCTTATATAACAAGTTTGTGTGGCCATCCTCCGCAGGAAGCATATAAATACCTGTTTTGCAAATCAAACTGCCTTTCCCTGCTGCTGCTTACTTTATTTATCCCACACGCGTTTCGCCTTCTTTTAAGGCATCATCAGTGGGATCTATAATAATACAGTTTTGTTAGTTACAGATTATCAAACAGTCCACTTCGCGATTTTTTGTAAAAAAGAAATTGCTTACGACTTTCTGATCTGCGATTCCTCACATCTGGTCTGGAGGTCGCACTACCACTTTTATCACTGCCATATATTCACATCTTTGTGTTTTCGCCATCCACACACTGTTCACCATGTTTCTCACTCTTTTCTGTGGTGGACTATTGTTCTTTTGTCACTCGATACAACTATTTCATCGTACACTTCTTTTCACAGCGTAAATATTGCAACTCCATTACGTGTTTCATCTTCTTTGGTATGTTTACTTATTTGTTGCCAACCTAACGAAATATATGTTCGTTACTAACTTCTATTTATGATGTTTATACCGTGTGTGTGTGTGTATGAGTGAGAGAGAGGGGGTGGGATAGAGCCGTTTTTTGAGGGGGATGGGAGGGGGTGGGTGGCTGAAAACTTTGGTGACAGCTGTTTTGACTTTTCGTTTCAGTATTCTGGGGGGAGTCATGGATGAGTCAGTGTAAAGGTGTTGGGTTCTATTATTATTACATTGGACAGTATTATTATATTTATCCTTTTTGCGAACATCATTCTATTATCTTATCTATTAGTTAAATAATGAATTGCTTGGCATATGTACTTGGTCATTCAACAGGATTTTCCCCTCTGCTTTGGTTTTATGTATGTGGTAATTTTCTTGCATGGTCAGATGGTGTTTTTTATTGTTGATTCTAATTATTTTCATGTGATCTTCTCTACTGGTTGGTTTGTGGTCATTTTCTCTTAGGTGTTCTGCAAATGTGGAGTGGTTTGTACCACATTTTCATGCTCTCATGTGTTCCATGTACCTGACATCAGATGTTCTCCCTGTTTGCTCTATGTATGTGCCTTCACAAGTGTTACACTGTAACTGGTATATACCTGCTTTCTGGTATATGTCTCTGTTTTTTGTCAGTTTTGGGGTGTGTTTTTGTATAGAATTGTCTCTTGTGTATGCTATGTTTATTCCCTGTCTTTTGAAAATGTTGGTGATTTTATGGGTGAGTTTGTGTTTGTATGTCATTGTGTGCCATCTTGTGGTTTCTTTCATCTTTTTCTGATTACTAGGGGGAGGTGTAGACATCCGAGCAGCTGGAACTGCCACATAAAATCTCTCGCAGTGTTTGGAAAAGAAAATTGCAGGTGGTGTTTCATTTGGAGAACGGTAGATGAAACGTAATTCATCTACGAAAGAACTGAGGAAACAAACCTACAAAGAAAAGCGGCGTTTTTCGCGATAGGGTCGTTTAGCAAGTGCGAGAGATTTACGTGTGTGACATTTTAAGACATTTTAAGAGAGACGTTATGTTCCACTAAGAAATAGTGTATACGTTCCAACATTAATCACGAGTCATATTACGTCCCGACCATCCCTCCCAAACGGATATCGCGATATGGCTATGGCGGGAACATACCAGCAATTAGAGCTCACACGTAGACTTAGCGAAGTACCTTTCGTGAGTAGAACCTCCTGCCACACGACCTAGGTTAGCTTGCGTCGTATAGGTTTTTTTATAGATCGAGGTATCACTTACCAGACGGAAACTATGCAGAAGGCCACTGGCAGAACATTACCAGCTCAGAGGTGGTCAGCAAATTAAATATTCTTTCTTTCATTGTTCGTAGACTTCAACAATAATTTCCAATCAACAGCTACGTTGACCGATATGTGCTGCTACACATACGAAATAATAATAACGCCGTCTCCGTCACAAACAATTTCTGCAGTCAGCCTCACATCACAGAGCACTGTTCGTCAAACTGTGGCAGGCGGGTCGCATGCGGCCCGAATAAAGCATACGCGCGGCCGCGGTCCTCAGTTGTCTTTCATAATATTGTCCATCTAGCAACTAACAGCCGAGTCCAAAAACATCAACTAACGTTTACATATTATTAAGAACGCAGTTTTCCTGCCAAGTAAAAATCAACAACAATTAAAGGGGCAGTCATATTTTAACATTTACTTAATTTTTATTGACTCTGGTGCATTCGGCCGTGAGCTAAGTGAGGTTTGCTGCTTACCTCAGGGATAGAGGTGTAACTAGCGTGGCCGCTGCGGAGTTACAGATTGTGAATGCAGCAATGTATTATTGTTTGTCTTCCAGTACTGCTGGCCGGAGTGGCCGAGCGGTTCTAGGCGCTACAGTCTCGAACCGCGCGACCGCTGCGGTCGCAGGTTCGAATCCTGCCTCGGGCATGGATGTGTGTGATGTCCCTAGGTTAGTTAGGTTTAACTAGTTCTAAGTTCTAGGGGACTGATGACCTCAGAAGTTAAGTCCCATAACGCTCAGAGCCATTTGAAATATTTCTTCCAGTACTGATAACTCATGGGCGTACGCGACTTGAGCGATGTTACTACGGTATACACAAATAAGCCAAAACATTGTGACCACTGTCCATGGCGACGTTGCATGCCGTGTGGTGGCGTTGCGGGCGCGTGACGCGGTAACAAAAGTACGTAAGCCGAACAGACACGTACGGGGGATCACCCTAGCGAAGATATGGGCTGCAAATGGGGAAATCCACTGAGTGACTTTTACAAAGGGCAGATTATTGTTACGCAGAGTCTGTGAACGAGTATCTCGAAAGTGGCGAAGATGGTCGAATGTTCATTTGCTACTGTCGAGAGTATCTACGGAAAGAGCAGGAGGGGCGGTGAGACTGCTCTAGGGTAAGGTGGTACAATTGCGATCATTTCGGACAAATGTTATTGTAACTGGAATTGTACTGAGAAAAGAAATAATTTTAACTATGGCACTTGTTCTTGGATGCATAATGAATATGTAACACAAACATTAGACACTTACAAATGCCGGCCGCGGTGGTCTAGCGGTTCTAGGCGCGCAGTCCGGAACCGCGCGACTGCTACGGTCGCAGGTTCGAATCCTGCCTCGGGCATGGATGTGTGTGATGTCCCTAGGTTAGTTAGGTTTAAGTAGTTCTAAGTCCTAGGGGACTGATGACCTCAGAAGTTAAGACCCATAGTGCTCAGAGCCATTTGAACCACTTGAACTTACAAATGTTGGTATAAACACAAAAATAGATTACAGAATTGAGAAAAATCGATCGAAAACTACAAATCTGCAACCTATGACTGTTCTTACAGTCAACTTATAATAAGGTTGCTGCACCAGTCTGCCCCTCACTGAATGAAATAGTATTTTTTTCATTATTTTGTTTCTTTACGTTACCAATGTTTCTCTCTTAGACCGTTGTTGTTGTGGTCTTCAGTCCTGAGACTGGTTTGATGCAGCTCTCCATGCTACTCTATCCTGTGCAAGCTTCTTCATCTCCCAGTACCTACTACAACCTACATCCTTCTGAATCTGCTTAGTGTATTCATCTCTTGGTCTCCCTCTACAATTTTTACCCTCCACACTGCCCTCCAATGCTAAATTGGTGATCCCTTGATGCCTCAGAACATGTCCTACCAACCGATCCCTTCTTCTGGTCAAGTTATGCCACAAACTTCTCTTCTCCCCAATCCTATTCAATACTTCCTCATTAGTTATGTGATCTACCCACCTAGTCTTCAGCATTCTTCTGTAGCACCACATTTCAAAAGCTTCTATTCTCTTCTTGTCCAAACTATTTATCGTCCATGTTTCACTTCCATACATGGCTACACTCCATACAAATACTTTCAGAAATGACTTCCTGACACTTAAATCTATATTCGATGTTAACAAATTTCTCTTCTTCAGAAACGCTTTCCTTGCCATTGCCAGTCTACATTTTATATCCTCTCTACTTCGTCCATCATCAGTTATTTTGCTCCCCAAATAGCAAAACTCCTTTACTACTTTAAGTGCCTCATTTCCTAATCTAATACCCTCAGCATCACCCGATTTGACTACATTCCATTATCCTCGTTTTGCTTTTGTTGATGTTCATCTTATATCCTCCCTTCAAGACACCATCCATTCCGTTCAACTGCTCTTCCAAGTCCTTTGCTGTCTCTGACAGAATTACAATGTCATCGGCGAACCTCAAAGTTTTTATTTCTTCTCCATGGATTGTAATACCTACTCCGAATTTTTCTTTTGTTTCCTTTACTGTTGCTCAATATAGAGATTGAATAACATCGGGGAGAGGCTACAACCCTGACCATGGTCATTGTAATACCTCTCGTGGTAAGATGCGCCATGTTGCATGCGAGTGGCTCATACCACTGTTTTTGCGATAAACGATTTAAATTCTAATGACATTTGCGTGCGATTAGGAACGTTGGAAGTCACGCACTTCCTTTGTTAGGACAGTTTGTCTGGAGTAAGTCATTTCACGGAAATCAGATAAGGGTCGGAAAGCGAGAATATATGCACAATAGAAATATTGCGCTAAAACGGACGCTAAAATTTAAGTGTAGAGATATGGAAGAGCTACTAGGAAGTCGAATGTTAACGGCACATTTTCAGAGGGATCAAAAATATTTTTGCAGTGACAGGTGCAGTGGAAGGAGAATGTATATATGGCAGACAGATACTACGTGTCGGTGTTGGAAGTGGTAAGGACAGTATAGAAAACGAAACAATATCGTGTTAACCAGGCTAATGTCTGACAACATCAAGAAATTCTAGGCTCACTGAACTTTGCCCCTTTGAATCCAAGGAAGTGGATGAAAACTGCAAAACTTATAGTAGATGGAAAACGCATGCAGGCAGACAGATGTCACAGACGTTTGGAGACTTCCTACACACCCGTTTCTGTCGCGCTCGTGGTGGCGGTGCGTAACACCGATTACGGCGGTCATACGCTCCCTGGAACAGCTCGGTCTTCCAAGAATCCGTCTGTTACAAGGGAAGAGAACACATAGAATGTTCATTGCTACATATCACTCGTGGCTGTCGCATACTAAGAAATCTTGATGTGCCGCTGGGAGATTCCCACGAAGTCCCGCACGTCTGGAATAGTTCGGTCGCTTGTTGTTTCCCACGCTGCCTCCTCCACAAGATGTGCTGACCATCTGGGTGTGTTCTCGACCACACAGCGACCTCTAACAGAGATTCCCACTGAAACTAATGTATTAAAGTTTAGTAATGTCAGCTTTAATAACATCCGAAGCTTCTATTTTTATTTTTTTTTTTTTTCGTTTCGAATGCCACAGTCACAAATTTATTGAAAGATATTACTATTTTCCACCATGCCTCTTACGCTGTCACTGTCATTTATACCGCTAGCAGATGATTTCGGCTGTTCGCCATTTTCAAGTGTGTACTGCTATATTCGTGAATTTACAACATCACCCTTCGTGAGTGTATACAAATATGCATCTGTTATTTTAACATGTAGCCGCTGTCGTAGTAAACACGGTCCAGCACAAAGTTTCACATTCATTAACGCTTTAAAGTAACATTAATGCCGTAGTGGCATACGTGCGTTAATATCAAAACTTACTTGCAGGCTGAAAACACGAATCAACTTTTGTACCAAGGCCAGGATTCGAACCCGATGCGCTAACCACTGCGCGTTCTACCCCAGCACACCTCAATCCCCACTCCAAATTCCCACTCACACCTCGGCGCACTTAGTTTCATCTGATAAAAACTTGTATCGCACAGAACATTGATCAGCCTTGGCTGATTCAACACCGTCCAGTTTATAGTCAACAGTTGTTCAAAAATATACCAACAAGGAGAAGAAAGCTTGATACTTCATCGGAGGAAGACAGTAGCAAACCACGTCACTAGGATCTTGCCCGAGGCCCACGAGAAAGACAGGCAGCGGCGCGTACGTCACGAAGGTAGTCCTGAACGCACTCGCTCGCTCAGCTCAGCAGACAAAATGCGTTTCTTAACCTGTTAACTCGCAGCTGGGCGTGTAAGTACTAACGAGAATTGCATCTTCCACTGAAATCTGCTGTTATGAAGTCTTACTGATTAACAGTACTACAGGAAAATTTAATTTAAGATCAGTACTCGATAAAAATGGTATAACGGCTTGTTCATAGCATTCAGTCTCTTCTGCTTAACAGTACTCATTACATGCTGGAAGTGGTGCCTTATGCAACTGATAATCGTTTTAGCATGATTTTATTTTATTGTACGCCAATACAGCCGTAACTAATTATAAGTAGGCCCAGGGACTTCCCATCATTATAGGACTAATAACAGTAAGAGTCCATAATAGCGGATTGCAGTGGAAGATTCAGTTTTCGTTGGTACGGTCACGCCTAGTTGCGAGTTAACAGGTGCAGAAACGTACTTTGTCTGCTGATCTCAGCGAGCGAGCGGAGGACTAGCTTTGTGACGTACGCGCCGCGGCCTGTCTTTCTCGTAGGCCTCGACCTTGCCTAGAACGGCGATGCTCATTGCACGCATCTGGCCCCCTACGCTCATTCCCTGCGTGTGGGGCTACTCTGACTTAAGCTGTCGCCACTCATGGTGCAATTTAGGATTTTTCACATATGTAAGTGCAGTCCAGAGATGAAAGAAATGATAACACACAGAAAAAAATGTAGTGACCGACTGAGGATCGAACTCCAGACGTTTGTATTTGTATTCTGATACTAATCCACTTGGCGAACAAACGGAAAAATCAAAACATTTGATTTATGTGTGTCAGTGAAATCAAGTACCATACTTCCGAGGATACACGGAACAGAGACCTTTACTTTCATTTTCTTTTGTTGGTGGATTCAATGGCCTCTGTAAGCACACGATATATATGTAAGCGTGTGTCCATTTTGTTACGAGAGACCAGAATATATCGTGTTACTCCGTTGCTGCTTTAGAGGTAAGGCAATTTAATTTATTTGCTATGTGCACAGGGACCAAAGTTATCAGTTTTGAACGGGGCCAGATGACTCAGTGCGTAAGGGGCTGAATGTATTTTGGCTCCGTTACAAAACTAATAACTTTGGTCACTGTGCGTATAGCAATAAATTAAACTGTCTTACCTCTAAAACAGCAACGAAGTAACACGATATATTCTGGTCTCTCAAAAAATTTATATATAAATATGCTAGCTACAGGCTCAGGCGTGCGCCATGCTCGCCATAATACTTGAAATGCACATGGACTTCATTTGGCTGATAAACAAGACCATTTAAAAAATCCAACTTTTTTGAAAAATATGTGACCTGGACTGGGAGGCGGTACTGATTATGGTAAATTACTAACACTCAGTTTCTTCAGCAAAATTGCATTGCAAGTGAAGTTTGTCTTTTCAAAAACATCTGACAACTGAAGTAACATTACTCACAATTGATTCACAAACAATGAGATTTAGACAGAAAGTATTATCTAACTTCATTTATCCAACAACAATGCAGATCGTCAAATTACACATAGCTCTGTCAGCAATTCTTAAAAGTATTACAAAAATGAAATATCTAACTAGCCTTTTTATCAAAACAGTTTACGTAATTTCCGGGATTACTCAACAATTGCAAATTATCAGCCAACTCGTCTATACTAACTCGCTGGCAAAAACAGAATCATAATTAAGTAATATTTTTAGCTAGATTCTATGAAGACTTCTGCCTCCATGTTCAACAATATTGACATACCTAAAGTAATATAACTCTTGGTGGCTTCACACAGTACACCACAGAAACCGCCTACTCCGTCGTCTTTTCCTCACAGATAGCTACCAACGACTGTGCGCCCAGCGCCCTCTTACTCCAACAAAGCAGTACAGTATCTTTGGCTCTGTGATAGCGCACAGTCAGCGATCCATATTATCCAGTCTATCAGAGACATTCATTGTTTATAGTACACTAGTTTCATTTTAATTTATTAATATTCGCCGGCCGGCGTGGCCGAGCGGTTCTAGGCGCTACAGTCTGGAACCGTGCGACCGCTACGGTCGCAGTTTCGAATCCTGCCTCGGGCATGGATGTGTGTGATGTCCTTAGGTTCGTTAGGTTTATGTAGTTCTAAGTTCTAGGGCACTGATGACCTCAGAAGTTAAGTCCCATAGTGCTCAGAGCCATTTGAACCATTTTTATTAATATTCTTATCTTATTCTGGTGCCACATACAAGTGTGCCCCAGTATACACTCCTCACACACTTTATATGTTGATGTTTAGCCAATGTGTATAGTTGCTACCTCAACACACTGTAAATGTGCCAGTGGCGGAAAGTAAGAAAAGAACAAAGCTGTTAAATGTTAACACAACCATTATTTTAGAATTACATGATAAAGATGCAGGCAATAATTCGAAAAGAACGGACTCTTATTAGTAAAATAAAGGTGCTAGTTCTTCATGCCAACGCATATGTTGGACTGTTCCTGTACATGAAAGTGATAGTTCTCTGGCAGTTCCACGTTTGCTGTTCTAGTTTCCCGCGAATCTATTAACAGAATATCGTTGATATTATAAAATACGAGTCTAAGTGATCCTTTTTTTGTTAGAAACTTGGTTGCAAGTTTATTCGTTCCAGCGGGAAGCTTTACATGGCTCCGTTTTTCATAGTGGGACAGAAACAGACCTCGCTGCCAGCGATCCTAGTCCAACGGGTCACATTTATTCGACAGCCAACAGCTCCTCAGGACCCAGATATACCAACATAAATAAACTCGCGGCCGCGAGAGAACTCCCGCACTGGCGTCAAGGTCCACTGTTTGCAACCGCCAGGTAGAGCAGCACGGGCAACAGCCTATCCTACAACCACCCACACAGGCATCTAGGCTTTAAAAACCGCCCAATGACGTGTAACAAAATAATGCCGGATGTCACGTTTCAACACAAACTGGACAGTATGTACGGAAGACAATCACCAGAAAACAGTAGTTTAGTCGCCCTGAAGAGGATCGAGGACCGTCATAACGCCAAGACGCTTTAGTTTCAATACCAGTAAATCCTCACTCCGGATTCTTTAAAGAATAGAACTGCCATCTAGAAAACAGCTTCAAACGTATGATTACGTAACAAATAAATTAGTGTATTGAATATTTGATGTCAAGCATGTAAAAATTTTGTGAAGACGCAATACCACAATTATGTTGGTTTGTTAGTTTTGGATTATTCATCCATAACTACTGAAAAATTGAACAAACATTTGAAATTGTGCTTATAGGTTGTTGGAATCGCTTATTGCTTTCATTCAAAAACACAGCAAGAATATAACCTGGATAATTTCCACGCCATGGGTTACGTTGCTGGAAGACATACACAGTTCCAAATTTCATACTTTTCTCACTGAGTTTAACAATTAACGTAAGAATATACCTCTCAATAAGGAGGTTAAGATGAAACTTCCCGTTTGAACAATTATACAAGACTGTGCTTAACCTGACACACAAAATATTTTGTTAGCGCAACGCAATCTGACTTTCAATAATCCCTACAAAAGAATGGGCCCTGACTAACAGTAAACTATACGTTTCACAAATCACTTACCTCACAAAAATCTTCGCTACTCAAGCTACTGCAATACAGCGAGCGCCACTACTGCCAGCTAAATAAAAGATTCAAACTATGGAAGGCACTAACTACTGATAGGGATAGTTAGCAAATGAAAGATATTAATAGAGAACAAACAATGTATTTACCTTGATATCATCATATATAAATATAGCAGTTCATGACAAATTTCAAAACTCCGCCATCTCTCTCCCCACATCCACCACTGCTGGCGGCTCACCTCCAACTGCGCAACGCTACGCGCTGTTCACATCCAGCTGCCGCTGCCCAACACTACAATGGCGAGTATTACAACAATGCAAAGCAGCCACAGACTGCACACAGCACAGCCAGTGATTTTCATACAGAGGTGGCGTTACCAATAAAAAAACCTAAACAGCCTACTTACAAAGACAATGTTAAAATCCATCAATAAGTATGTGAAATATATAAGCACTCCGTCTTTAGGCCACAAGTGGTCCATCGGGACCATCCAACCGCCGCGTCATCTTCAGCTGAGGATGCGGATAGGAGGGGCGTGTGGTCAGCACATCGCTCGCCTGATCGCTATGACAGTTTTCTGTGACCGGAGCCGCTACTATTCGGCTGATTAGCACCTCAATTGGCATCACGAGGCTGAGTGCACTCCGAAAAATGGCAACAGCGCATGGCGGCCCGTAAGGTCACCCATCCAAGTGCCTGCCACGCCCGACAGCGCTTAACTTCGGTGAGCTGACGGGAACAGGTGTATCCACTGCGGCAAGGCCGGTGGCTGTTATGTGAAATACTGAAAGTCCAATTTCTGTTGTCTCAGGAATGGGTTAGAAAGGCAGTCTTAATATGGAATCGGGTGACTGGATGATTGTGTTAGCCGTTCAGTAATATATTTGACGTTAATGATTTTAGATTTCGCCTAACATGAAACTGTGAATACTTTTAAAAACCTGATGATGGCAACTCAACGAAACTGGTTACGTAAATGAAGAATTTTATCAGCAGCTCAAGGCGGTAACCTGACATTTTTTAAACACCGGTATATAAGAGTTTTGGGGCGTCACCTCCTGAAAATATATTTAGTAATATAGGTATGACACTATGTAATGTCCAGAGAGAATTTATTAAAATTCGCACTTTTATTTAAATGTTTTTTCCTTCAGTCGGTCTACTTCCGTCAGAAGAAGCGTGCGTGCCCAATTCGTGCTACTCTGAGTATTAGCAGGCGTGACAATATTGTGACCCGACAGCGTAAAAAAAGGTGAAGTTATGTGTCATGATTGAATAGGAGACACGGAAGGGGAAGTTCGGCCGCCTAATTGGAAAGGTTTTTCCTATCCTAAGCGCCCGCGAGCTCCGATCTCTGATCCGTCACGAAGTACGACTAGGAAATAGTATTCAAATGGTTCAAATGGCTCTGAGCACTATGGGATTTAACAGCTATGGTCATCAGTCCCCTAGAACTTAGAACTAACCTAAGGACAGCACACAACACCCAGCCACTACGAGGCAGAGAAAATCCCTGACCCCGCCGGGAATCGAACCCGGGAACCCGGGCGTGGGAAGCGAGAACGCTACCGCACGACCACGAGATGCGGGCGGAAATAGTATTAAGTAGAGGTCACTGTAATCTGTTGTGTTATGTTGTGTATGTGTGTATGTGTGTGTGTGTGTGTGTGTGTGTGTGTGTGTGTGTGCGAGCGTGAGTGTGTGTGTCAAGCATCAAGGACGCCGCCAAGTTTGTGACCATCCGACAGAAGGATCACCACCAACAGTATCACAGGCCCTCACTTCGTGAAACACTGCGGAGAGGTTTGGAAATTAGACCAGAATACTGGTGCAGAGACTCGTGATCAAGGACTTAACGCTAGCGCCCCTCCTTCCGCTCCGCCGTAAAGACAAAGAGAAAATTGTCAACAGCACTCGGACGGTCACCCATCCAAGTAATGGGCCCGCCCCGACGGAGCTTCGGTCATGTGACGGGAGCCAGTGTATCCAACTCTGGTAGGCCACTGACGCTCAACAACGTAAAAGTGGTAGGCCAACATTGTCGGGAGTACCAGACTTGCAGCTTACCGCTGACCACGGCGGCTGTGGCTAGCACAGGACACGGCAGGCGGTTCGCACATAGAGCGGTGGCGGCGGCGGCTCGCGTTATGACAGCGGGCGGTCTCATTAGAGCGGCGCGCGGGTAAGTAATTGCAATTATAATGGCGGCGCTTTAAAGTCACGTGGCACGCCGCGCCGACACGTGTGCCTAACGGCCGGCCGGCGCCAACAGTAGTCGCAATTAATTACCACACGTGTCCTGCTCGGGCCCACAACCTGCCGCTGCAATACCGTTACGGCGCGCGTGCGTGTCTGTGACTGCCACGTAGGTTCTGGAAACGCAGTTATTTCTACTGTCACATTCTGCTCGTAACTTCCAAGTAGTGAGTTCATGATTACAAATGGTGACGGGGAAAGGGGGGGGGGGGCACAAGAGAAGTTTGAGCAACAGATTTTTTTTATTTACTGCAGAATTCTCACGCATTTCTATGTGGTGCGTCTATAATGCATGTTTCCGATTCGTCCCACTGCTATCAAACCATACGATGCGCGTTTACGTGATAGACGGGGTCCACAGGAAATACGGGCCCTGAAAGGAACTTGTCACCTCACTCTAGTTGCCATGCCGGACATACAGGGTGGTTATAATTGAACTTTCACGGCTTGACTCAAAAGGAGAGGTTCCCAGCGGCGCGATCCACTTCTAGAAACTATGATGTAGGTTAAGATTCCGGGTATCACACACTGTAGCCATTCACCCTGGTGGGCCTTCATTTACGAGTAACTGAAGAAAAAAAAATCGGAATTATACGTATGTCTAAGTCAGCAGCTTTAAGATAGTTACGATACGTTGTATGGTTGCGTGGTATAACGACTAGGAAATAACGTTCACAAGCCGCCACGTGTACGACATTATTTTTATTTTTAAATCTTTATCGAAAAGACGTTCGTCATGATTTTTGTTCAATTAATTGATGTAAATGTAATTTTTTAATTCCATTCCTTTGTCACATAATTTTAATCATGATATCAACTTCTTCATTTGCTCTTATTTTTCTTCCTATCATTCTTCCTCCGCTTCAAATCTTTGTACTTTTGTCTTTAATTAATTCTATGTATTAATTTAGATTTAATTTCTTCTGTATTATCGCCCTGTTAGTTTGTCCAAGTTATTGCGTTCGTTCTATCTATGTCTCATTTTTCTTTCATTCCATTTCACTTATAAACCCGTCTTTCATTTAAATTTTCATCTGCGTTATTTCGTCCATAGTGCAATAGGTATTTAGTTAATGTTTTAAATGTTTGTATGACGATTACTGTGCGAGAAAATTGCATATCTGGTAACAAAAACACATTTCTCACGCCTTTTCACAAATTCAAATAAAATATTTCGTGTTTTCTTTTATAACTGATAGATTGGAATTTTCAAATAATTTAACAATATTATAGAAAAATACAATTGAATTAATATTCACAAAAATTCGGATTGGGTAAAGAATGTTATAAAAAATTAAACAAATAAAAAAATTATACGGTGATTAAAATGACGTGACAAAAGAAGAGAAGTAAACAATTACATTTAAACCAATTTGCTGAATAAAAATAATTATCGAAGTAATTTCGATAAAGATTTAAAAATAAGTAAAACTACTGTATCTAACGAGATTCGAACCTACAACAACCTCCAGGTGAAGCTATTTCCCTACCCATTATACCACGCAATTAGACTACATAACGCAAATTTTTAACCCTATGGAGTGCCATATAATTCCGAAATTTTTCCGTCAGCTACTTACAAACGAGAGCCCACCAGATTGAATGGCTCCAATGTACGATACGTGGGATCTTAACGTAGATCAGCGTACAGATAGTTTCAAAAAGTCGATCGCAACGCTGGGGACCTCACCTTGCCGGTGTAGGTGGAAAATTATTTACCGCATCGATATCCAGCTTCGTAGGAACGATGTTCAGACTGTCCGCCGCTGGATTTGCGTTGTTGGTAGTGTTAGTTTCATGACTCTCCATTAGACGCCGGTACGGGTACAGTGACATGGCTTGAAACTCGAGCTCAGTGTGCATTACAGTTGCAGTCACTCGATATGGGTCTGGACAGAGAGAGAGAGAGCAGGTGTTCACTCGTAAAACTGTTTTAGCAAAACAACACCAAGAGTGCTGCTGCTCTTTGCGAATATCGACGCACTGAAAAAATACAGAGAAGTCCCCTTTCCGCACCGGGGTTGAAGACCATGATTCGGAATTTAGAAGTAACTGGTGCTTTGGGAACTACCCCTGGAAAAGTACGACGGCCAGTTGCGCCCCCAGCTGTTGAAGAACTTACTGTTGCCCTGGCTGAGAATGCTGCATGCAATGTGAGACCTTCAAGCAGTGCACGAGCTGTGTCACGACTGCTGAACGTTCCACCGTCAACTGTTGTTTCGGACAGCAGTAGAGCAATCTCTGGTACCTTCCAGGCTGTCGTGGATGCGGACGGTTGTCACACGGAGCAGTGTTTGTAGCCAGCAACGCAAACAAGATACATGTGGAAGTTAAAATGTGTTTATTTCAAATGTTTACATGTTATTTCTCTTCCGCGTGTCCTTACAAACGTTTCCACAACGTTTCATTGTCCTACGATCACTAGTTTTCCATGGAGGCCCGCTCAAGCAGCGAAAGTTGAATTATAACCAATCTGTACACTGTGAACGGTCACTGTATCCGGGGCTAGGCGGGAAATCAGTGTCTCGCTGTGAAGATACCCACTGAAGTCCGTAAAGCCCCCACGTGTTATCGACAGCGTGAGTATGTTAAAACGCGCATCTGCGAAGTATTAAAGAGGTCTAAAATAGTAACTCGCTCACCCCCACAGGTGGTCGCTGTGACTAGTGAAGTTTGTAGTGTCACGTCCTGCGACGCACACCACAGGGGCCGTGTATCTCGTTAACCCCGGAGGTAGAGTAATGATGTGGCATGGCGCAAGCGCTAATGGAACTTCCTGATGTTTCATAGTAGCGGTAAAAAACGGAGGCTCGTATTCCGGTTGGCACCGTTTGTGAACTGCGGTCGGTAGTAAAATTTTTGAATCCACGGAACATAGTGCGAGTTGAAATTTAGCGTCAGCTGTGCCAGGTCTGCGGGTCTGACGTCTTGAGCAAGCAGATGGTGCGTCTCTGGTGTAAATGCTTTGCATCGCCAAAATGTTTATGCTGAGTAGCACAGCGAGAGGGCATCCATCATTACAGGTGCCCTTGTGGAGCTTGTGGGGGAACGCATTATGGAGAATCGCTTTACAATCATTTCCCATAGATATGCCACTCCTTGTTTCACGAAATTCTCACGGAGCACCCTTTGTTCCTGAAATAGTGCGCCAGTTGGGTGCCAAAGCAACTGACAACAGAACAGAAAACAAACAGGTATGGTGGCAGCTTTGACTTTCTTTTCTGCAGCGGTGCCATGATGACGGCGCCGTGTTTCTGGAACGGATCGTCACAAGTAATGATACGTGTGTTGCACGCAATGCCCAGAGACCAAGAAAATCAGTGCACTAACGTCACAGTGGCTCTACCTACATAACAAAACTTGGGCAGACTGTGTTGGTGCAGAAAGTACTTTCAGCGTTCTGAGGCAGACGAGTGATTTCTCCACAATAGAGGTGAAATGGCGAATGCTGAGCATTACTGTGAAACACTGCCCGTATTGCGATTGGCCATTAAGAACAAACCGCGTAGGATGCTTTGTGCCAGCATTGTCTTGCAACATGATAACGCTCGGCCATACACAGCTCAACGGACAATCAAGCTCCTGCCAAACTTTGGCCGGGAGATGTTTGATCATACACCCCACAGCCTTGCCCTCACTTCCAGTGAGTCCTATCTATTCTGGAACCTCAAGATATTCCTGTCCACTTGGAGTTAGCATTTTCAGAGGGACAAAGGGGCACAGACCGTTGTCAGACAGTGGTTCCAATTTCAGGTGGCAGACTTATATGACATGGGGACATAAAACATGGTCCCACTGAATACCGGTGGTCAATATGTTGAAAAATTAGCTCAAAATTTTCTGCATTTGTTCCAGTAAATCTTCCAATTAAATTTTGTTTTGTTTCTGTTCGTGACCCTAGAGAAACTTAATTTATAAATGTGCCTTGGAGAAATGATTGTCAATGATTTGTTAGTTGCGGCTTGGGTTCTCTAGTGGTAGGTCACAGCAAGAGTCACAGATTTGGTTCCGTTCAGCTTGGTATTAGTTGATTAACTTTTTTAGTCTAGTTTACAACAGAGATCTTCCTGTCATGTATATAGGTGGCAGGGGGAGAGTCCGACATACAGTACTCGGCAGTGAAGCCTATGGCTGCCACCATCAGGTTGTTGCAGGAGAGGAGTGACTTTGCATGGTATGCATTCCAGGCAAATTTCAGAGCTGCATCAGATGCTGGCCTTGCACTCAGGCACTGCTATTCTGCTAACCAGGCGTGCTGGAGGCCTGCTTCAGCTGTGGTAATTGCTGAAGGAGAAAATCCTGGCCTCTACCTCTGGCTGACAGCAGTGGATGTAAGCAGCTGAGAGTTTCACTTCGATCCTCAGCTCACTGGAGCGGATGCTGGAGTCCAAAGGCAGGCAGTCCCTTAGGATGGCGAATGGAGATGACTGCTCCAACACGTATTAGCTGAGTAACAATGCTTCCTCGACCAACTGAGGTAGTTCACAGTGATCGCCGATTCAAAGCAGTGTGTCCGGTATTTACGCATCAGAAGGGCTTGTTCGTGAGCAGATGGCCCAGCTATCTGGACCCCTTTGCCGCAACACTGCCAAAGCATTCCAGATTTCGGTAATACCATTGACCATCGACCGAGCAGTCATGATGGTGTACCGAGTAGAATGTGGTGGCGAAATGCTGCGCTAGCTGGTTACAGCAAGCAGCAAGATTATGGGAATTTGCATTTCTACTAGCCAGCGTCGTTACATATTGAACATCAAATTTCACGCTACCAAGCGCAATGAGAAATTCTATGCTCTTAACAGTCACTACATAACTTCACAGAAAACTATTACATTTCCTTGGTACAGTGGTGATTTCAGTGCTCTCCTACGGTGATGGGGATATGAAGTTTCCAGACATCCAGACATTGCCGAAGTAGATTCTCCATCTTTGCTCTATACTTTCATCAAAAGGCCGTTACTGAATTGTAGCGTGTGATCTCCTGGCACACAGACTCTGCCACCACTTCTCAGCACAACGTAAATGTGAGTACAGATATACTTGTCTCACTTTGGATTCGATTCCATGTAGATAACCCCTCCTTCTTCTGCACAGATTAATGACAACAGCAGTTTACCAATTGTCTGTAGACAAAGAAGACTCTTCAAACCTTCACAAATATTCTACCACTGCAGGACGACTGTAGCAGACCCTGAAGAACATGACCATGATATACTGTGGGTGTACTTCATTTATGGACACAAAAGTATCAGTTGAATGAAAACTAGTTATTTAATGAAAAATAAATTTTTTACGTGCGAGGTTTTAAGTCGGATTACAAAGAATAAAGCAATTTCTTCTAGCCACACATGGTTCGCTAAACCTACACACAGTGCAGAAAATTTTTGACTGTGAATTTTTAACAGCTGTGAAAAGACTTGTGATATTTAAAACGAAATTTGAGGCTCATAGAATAGCTAACAATTAGAAGATCAACTATTGTTGCAACAAGTTTTCCAACTCGTATGACACATATGTTGCACACATCTTCTCTTCTCCTTCTCTCTGTCCGTCTGCGCCTCCCCTCCCCACTCTAATGATCTTCTTCCCCCACCACCCTTTCTGTCCATCTCCTCGTCACCACACTCCCTGCTCAGCCACGCCCACCCACTTGTATCCCCATTGAAATGCAATCCGATACTACCCAAAAAAACATGCCAGTCATGTCACACAGGTGGTGTTACCTAACTGTTTCACCTTGAACCCCAGCCCTACTAAGCAGATAAAAGAAAGGGAGTTAGTAAAACTGGGGTACAATACCATTTTCTGTGCTACAAGAAAGCAATTAAGAGTGAAATTTCAAGGGCGAAAAGTCTCCCGTTCAAGGGTTGGGATCTTCTCATACTCTACTGAGTGGAGTACAGAGGAAATGCAGACATAAATTCCTGCAGCCCATGTGAAAATCTGGGGAAACAAAGATTATCATTGTTCAGTTTTAGGGAGTTAAGAATCATTGTAATGGCGAAATTGAGCGTTGTTTGGAGAGGTTTTCCGTATTCATTTACCAGATGCTGGCCTTCGCTTACACTTTAATGAAACAATCCAGAAGCTGAGCTTTGAAAACAGATTTTGTTCCACTTTAACTATGGCAGTCAACATTACAACATTTACAGCTTAAAAATACTCCAAAAATTCCATTAAGGTAATGAAAGCCAGGTTGTGTAACTGATCTATAGAAGGAATCAAAGTTGAATTAACGTTTTTAATGACTTTCAGAATTAATTAGTGGCATTCTAGGTTTTTTTGTATTCATTACGATTTTCTCCATAGTTATGATTCTTTATTCTGTATCAGATTTTTCATTTTCGTTGTCAGCATTATTGTTAGGTGAATATTGTTGTGATCTTCAGCCAGAAAACTGATCTGATACAGAGCCACAAGTCAGTTTGCGCAATGGAAGTGTTTTGTATTTGTGTGATTACTGAAACCTATAGCCACTTGAAGCTGCTTACTGTGGCCACAGTCTTCCTATTCGCTCTTCACTCTTCACTCATCCGTCACAAAATTAATTATTTGCTCATGCTTTATTACCTGCCCTATTAGCCTGCCTCTTCTTTTGAAGAATAATTTGTTAAAATGTCGGCTCAACCGCCCTTCGCAATGATAAACAAAAAATTACGCAAATTGTAGGAGCAAGCTGCATCATCAGAATTATTCTGCTAGAACAGTATAAAAGTGGTTCTTGTAGAATAATTCTGATGAAGAAGACCTGCTCGTTTGAAATGCACCAGTTTCAGTCCATTCCCATCGTGGAAGCTATTTGATATCTACAGTTTAACAATTATTTTAACAACTACTATATCGTATCCATTATAGGTAAAATCAAAAAATTATCTCTTCTGAAAATTTATAGCTCTGTTACCTAATGAGTTAGGTGAGATGGATTTAATCATATAGGGAAGTAATCAAAAAGTGGTATCCGAATTCACAGTAATGATATTTAGAAGATGTACTTCCAATACGCTAGTGAGAAATGCTTACCTGTTAGATATGAAAAAACCATATAACAACCAACAGTCTGAAACCAAGTAAGATGTATTTTTTGTCGAAATTAATTGTTATGCCACAAAATATTCTCAAACTTACCGAACCAGTTACAGAAAAAATGGGAATTTCTGAAACTGGCCCCTTCCCTAATACAGTTTAGCGGTTGTCCATGATCAGCACCCTGTAAATGCAACACGACGTTAAGAGATGTCACCCAGATAAATATAAATCCCCCTTAAAGACAGTCTGGTTCCAAATTAAACGGGGATCTCTAAGACTCAGAAAGGAAAGTTAGATCGCAGGCCGATCAAAAGATCGAACAGGACTTGAGATTTCCCGAACTGTGACGTCAACTGTTCGAACAGTTCGAGTTGTGTTCAAACACAGCCCTATTTTAAAAACTGAAAAAACCGAGCTGAAAGAATAGAAGACGAATTCTGCAAATACGCAATGAGATACTTATTGCAAAACGTAACAACTGATAGCGCATCTATTCATCTTTTCATACAGGGTCAAATGGCTCTGAGCAGTATGGGACTTAACATCTGAGGTCATCAGTCCCCTAGACTTAGAACTACTTAAACCTAACTAACCTAAGGACATCACGCACAACCATGCCCGAGGCAGGATTCGAACCTGCTGCCGTAGCAGCAGCGCGGTTCCAGACTGAAGCGCCTAGAACCTGTCGGCCACCGCGGCCGGCTTCATACAGGAGAAGACGTATTCATTCACGGCAGTTCGCTGACACCCAGTGATTCAGATATGCCATTCGATTTAAAGCAACTGCAGTTTCCCATGAGCCTTGCATTCGCCCTGAGTACCAACAAGGCACAGGGTCAGTGACTTTGTGTGGCAGGTATTTAACATCCTGGGCAATTCCGGGCACTGCAGCTAGCTCCATGCAAAAGTACAATAAAAGACGGGATGCTTCTGATCATAGAGCGTGTGTAACGTATAAGTGTTACTAGCCCTGTAGACTGTTTCACTGCGACACAGATCCTACAGAGAAGCGGTAACGCTTCCGAAATAAACTGCTTTCTTGCTCTGGGCCAGATGAGATGCCACGGATCGTGAGATCGCATCTAGTGGCCGCGCACGTTGCCGCCAAAAGCAGGCTCTGTGTCCAGACGGAACAGGACGAGGCCCAAGGCTGCCCTCGTGAATGGGAGCTTTCACACAGCGCCCGCGCAGGCTCGCCCCTCTGAGACACAGAAGCGGCCACAGATAACTTCAATGGCGCTGCTGTTCGCGAGCGTTTATTTTTTCCCCTGACGGGCGCTGATCGTAGCTCGATATAGGACGCGACGTCAACGTCACGGACAGCAAAGCGTTTGTCGTGGACTGGTCGACCGCCCTGTCAGCGAATTTACGCCCTACTGACGACCACGTGGAGGCTTTTCCGGTAGCGGAGCTTCCCAGCAAATTCATTCGAAGCATCCGAGGTGGAGCGAGGGAATTTGAAACGGATATAACATGTAAACTGCGCCAGTACAACAATCTGTTACATGTGCGCCAAGTAGTGCGTAGTTCGTACACCTGGTTTGTTTTACTTACTTAGGATACGTCCATTAAGTACGTGATCTCATTAAAGGAGGGGCAATTCAAATCTCATGTCAAATTTTTAATTCAGAAAATATACATAATTACGAAAGATAACATTTTGTTTTATGCAATTAACTCCGAGCAGAGACAATAATACTAACCAGTCTTTGCAGCCCCTCTGAAATGACCACTCCGTCCTCAGGCCACAAGCGGTCCACCGGGGCCATCCGACCGCCGTGACATCCTCAGATGAGGAAGCGGATAGGAGGGGCGTGTGGTCAGCACATCGCTCTCGACCGGAGCCGCTACTATTCGGTCGAGTAGCTCCTCAAGTGGCATCACCAGGCTGAGAGCACCCCGAAAAATGGCAACAGCGAATGGCCTGTCTGGATGGTCACCCATCCAAGTGCCAGCCACGCCTGACAGCGTTTAGCTTCGGTGATCTGACGGGAACCGGTGTTTCCACTGCGGCAAGGCTGTTGCCCCCTTTGAAATGACGTGAATGCTTTATACGTGTGTATACCCGGGGTTTCCCACTTTGAAACAAGTGTCGCACAAGTGTCAGATTTCATCTGAGAAGCTCCCTGCCGTGCCGGTCGAAGTCACTGCGTGCCAGTCAGTCTGTCATGCTATTCTGCAACGCATACAAGGCCTACGTTATCGAGCTAGACATGAATTTGTATCAAAATTTTTACTGTTCCTATGGTAATCGAGCAAGAAGTTAATCGTTTGTGGTAGGAAGCCAACCTGAAATTCACCGACAAGAATTCTCTTAGCGATCATATAAATGAAGAGAATGAAACAGCTCAAAGGAAGATACAAACAGTATTTTCTTTCGTCCGCAAAGAAAGTAAAGGTTTAGTGACATTTAATGTATATAATATAGCAACAAAAGGGCGGTTTCTTAGCGATCTGTCAAGACAGTCAATGCTATTTTGGTGAAGCCTTTTTGTACTCCGTACCTATGTCTGTCTGTCCTTGGGAATACTACAAGAGGGTTGGCTTATTCAAAATTAAGTGTTTTTAATCACGTATTAAAGATATTGTTTCCTACAATTTAGAAACAAAACGGTTTTATTAAAGTGTTTTAACTGACGTTTATAAAAATTTTAAAAATCATTTTTTCGTATCTTTACCCAACTACTGGGTAAACCTCACGTTAAGGGGTAGGGTTGGGCCCCACCACATCTCAAAAGATATCTCCGTGGGGTTTGGGCGGTTCATAGTTTAAACAAAACGCCTCATGTAATCACTGGACGTCCCTTTATAGGCGAGAGATGTGTCAACAATTATTCGCGGTAAATCATGTGCCCACTGCGAACGTTACTCGCATTTCATAAAGACAGCCAAAGAATACGGCACTGTGATCTAGCGCTGTTAAAAACAGAAATCAATGTAATACCATTGTATACTCTGACACGATTGTCATAATGAGCATGATTAAAATATAATTTAAAAGTTTATTTGACACTACAATAGTGAGGCCATTGTCTCAGTATATGAAAACTTTTCTTTGAAAAGAAATGGTTACATTACCGGTTTCAGCGAACTACGTCGTCATTTTCAAATGTAAAAACATAATTGGAGAATGTATAATGGGAATTATAACCAAATGACAAAAATTACGAGAAATAATGACAGCAGGCAACTGAGGCAATGGTTGCACAACCAAGCTACTAAAAGCTGTGCCTATGCTTGCCCAAACGTTCATTCCATGTCCTAATGTAGAATAGATAAAAACTACACAATGGTGAAATTTGCCAAGAATTCTTATAATGTGTCCTGCTGTGACACAACGATCGTATGGCTGATAAAAATTCAGAAATCGTAAATGTATCAAGCACAGCAAGCTTCCATGTGGAATGCAGCACATAATTTTACAACGTTCGGAAAAAGAATCTCAAAACACAACGTTTTTTCCTGTAGGACTGACACACTACTAACCTGTTAACATAATGTTGCTCCATTTGCCTGGTAGCCCATTGGCCGCATTCCATATGGAAGCTTACTGTGCTTAATACACTTACGAATTCTGAATTTATATCAGCCATACGATCGTTGTGTGACGACAGGACACATTGCAATGGTTCTTGGGAAATTTCTCCATGGTGTAGTTTTTATCTATTCTACATTAGGACATGGAATGAACGTTTGGACAAGCATAGGCACAACTTTTAGTAGCTTGGTTGTGCAACCATTGCCTCAGTTGCCTGCTGTCATTATTTCTCGTAATTTTTGTCATTTGGTTATAATTCCCATTATACATTCTCCAATTATGTTTTTACATTTGAAAATGACGACGTAGTTCGCTGAAACCGGTAATTAACCCTTTATTTTTAAAGAAAAAATTTTATATACTGTGACTACGGCCTCACTACTGTAGTGTCAAATAAACTTTGTATTACCATTGAATGCTTAAAGCAAAATTTTGTAATGTGCTTAATTCAAAAGAGCATCAATGGACAGCTCCGAACGACACTCACTTAGACGTACATCAGACTGAATCGGCGAAGAAGAAGACACAATAGGAAGGGACTTAGATTTCGAAATGTATTCGGAAGTGTCTAGTGACCTGCACAGTCTATCGTAGGGTTTTTGAAACTGAAATGTCAAAGGCAGTAAGCTACGAAGAGGACGTTATACAAGCAGAAATTCAGAAAGAACCGGAATCTCGGCAGGCGGTTGACCTTCAAACAGAGCTACTAACTAAGAACAGCGGTAGCAATTTTATTTCAAGTGGCGCATCTATTGTACATTACGTGTACCCGGCTCTGGACCATATTTTGTTTGAAGTGCATTTTTAAGTACGCTTTGTGAAGCAGAACAGATACGATTTTTAAATTTTATGCGTCTAATCTGGTTTTTAAGTTTTTCATTGTAATTGCTGAAGCTCGGGTTAAACGTTACCTTGGTTATGTTTACAGGGGAACAGTTTCAATGGCCACCCTACCACACCTAATGATGGAAGTCAGTTGTCCGAAACGTTTACTCTGATAAATAAATTAACTTAGAAGGTGAGTTTGAACATCCCTTTTACCATTGTAGCCCTGACAATGGACATCCTAAGTCTGGCAGACGTCGATTTGGTCGATCCTCGAATATTTCGGACAGACGCGTAGGAAACGTGAAGCTGCGACAGCAGGAGATGGTCTTGTGCCTCACACCCGCTGCAGTCTTGATCTTCACTGTATACTGACGGTATCGAAATGAATTATAAAACAATCACTCCTCCGTGAAACGAATGCCTAGTGGAAATCTCAATATCTCTCAGGCAAGCAAGATATACTGCCTCATTAAACTGCAGTTACTAATTACTCAATATTTTACTGTTATTTATAGAGTGATTTAATATGCTGCGTTTCTTGCCTAATGACGACAATTTGTATCCGGAACCGGTTGTCGGAATAAAAATTCCTCTGTGATGGCCAGTCATCGCTCTTCCTCATCTGCCTCTGTCGACCATTACGGAGTACTGCCGCAGTTCCTCTCGCCTCGGGTCGGGTACTAACCGACCTCAAGCCCGGCTTTACGAGCAGTGTTTATTATAGCCGTGTGTCGGGACGGATGCGTCTCTCTTTAGTAGCAGCGCAACCAACGCACCTGTCACATAATTTCTATCTAATATTGCTTTACAGCGCTCCCCGCTATAAATGAGTGCGGCTTGCCCCTTTATACAGTTGTTATTGTCGCTTATTACGTCGTATTATTATTCTTCTGGCTGCCTCCCGGAATGCCACAGTTACCAGGCTGATTGTTGGCATGAAAGTCTTCACATCAATTCCCGGAAATTCGTCAGATGTTTTCCTACCCTTTGAGACAACAATTGTGCTCACTTACATGAGCCAATCTGGTATCCGTCGGGATATAAGGAACATCATAGACAAGAGCATAGGACAGCAATGAACAAATTAACTATCTGAGAACATGTCGTGAGAAGCTCAGAACTCACAGATACAGTCAAACTTCTTTTCGCTGTATAGAAAAGGATTATTGGCTATCCGGAAACCATGTACATTATGAAAATGGATGTACGTATATACACATATTATCCTAAACGACTGAACTGATTTCAACCAAATTTGGTAGACATATCACTTACTATCCAGAAATCATCGCTGTGGGAGTACGAACAACCTTTCTATCAAAGGGGCGGGGTGGGGTTGGAATCTCTATACTCCACTATGCGCTTATACCCACATTTTAGTAATCCAGTAATTGAGAGTGAGAGCACTTAGACACTTGTAACAAACTGTATACACAAATTCAAAATGATAAAAGAGAAAAAGTTTATCTAACTCCCTTCGAAAAGGCCTTGGAAGGCCCAACGGTACCGACCGGCCGGAAAAAAATTTATCACTTACTATATATTCGCTGTTCATCTAGTAAAGTTGACACATGAAGAATGACGTTCTAGTTTATTACTTCTTTACTACACCCTCTATTCGCAACGTATTTCGCAGACAGTATTCAAATACATCGTTGAATGTGCTTACAAAGACAAGATAATATACCATTGTACGACACATAGTTTGGAAAATATGTCAAATACTGAGAAGCGTGAAAAACTGGATCATCAAGTATGACGTTTTAGTTTCTTGCTTCCTTAGTACTAACTCTGTTCACAACATATTTCGCAAGACAGTATTCACAGATGGCATTAAATGTACCTAGTAAAATATATCATTGTACAACACAGAGCCCAGGAGATATGACGTCATAAACATTGAGCCGCGTGGAGATGAAACTGCAAGACCAAATTAGCTAGAGATAACAAGTGAAATATATATAGAATACGTGTGGAATATTTTAAATGTATATGAAATATATTTGTCATATGGGTACGCGGCCAAGGCCACCGTTAAAAAGCACATCCTAAACTCCTGGTACGATTTCAACCAAATTTTGTACACATATTATTTACAACGTGCAAAGAACTGCAGTGGGGATAAGACCCACCAGCTTCCTATTGGGGAGAGCGTGATAACGTGGAGAGAGAATGGGGAGTGGGGAAAGGGATTGGCCGGCCCGTGTCACCGAGCGGTTCTAGGCGCTTCAATCCGGAACCGCGCTGTTGCTACGGTCGCAGGTTCGAATCCTCCCTCGGGCATGGATGTGTGTGATGTCCTTAGTTAGGTTTAAGTAGTTCGAAGTCTAGGAGACTGATGACGTCAGACGTTAAGGACCATAGTGTTTAGAGCCATTGGAACCATTTGGGAGCGGTTGGACAGACAGCGAGGAGAAGGAGCAAATGGTCTACATCTACATCTACATTTATACTCCGCAAGCCATCCAACGGTGTGTGGCGGAGGGCACTTTACGTGCCACTGTCATTACCTCCCTTTCCTGTTCCAGTCGCGTGTGGTTCGCGGGAAGAACGACTGTCTGAAAGCCTCCGTGCGCGCTCTAATCTCTTTAATTTTACATTCGTGATCTCCTCGGGAGGTATAAGTAGGAGGAAGCAATATATTCGATACCTCATCCAGAAACGCACCCTCTCGAAACCTGGCGAGCAAGCTACACCGCGATGCAGAGCGCCGCTCTTGCAGAGTCTGCCACTTGAGTTTATTAAACATCCCCGTAATCTATCACGGTTACCAAATAACCCTGTGACGAAACGCGCCGCTCTTCTTTGGATCTTCTCTATCTCCTCCGTCAACCCGATGTGATACGGATCCCACACTGATGAGCAATACTCAAGTATAGGTCGAACGAGTGTTTTGTAAGCCACCTCCTTTGTTGATGGACTACATTTTCTAAGCACTCTCCCAATGAATCTCAACCTGGTACCCGCCTTACCAACAATTAATTTTGTATGATCATTCCACTTCAAATCGTTCCGCACGCATACTCCCAGATATTTTACAGAAGTAACTGCTAGCAGTGTTTGTTCCGCTATCATATAATCATACAATAAAGGATCCTTCTTTCTATGTATTCGCAATACATTACATTTGTCTATGTTAAGGGACAGTTGCCACTCCCTGCACCAAGTACCTATCCGCTGCAGATCTTCCTGCATTTCGCTACAATTTTCTAATGCTGCAACTTCTCTGTATACTACAGCATCATCCGCGAAAGGGGGGATGAAAGGGGGGAGGTGGGGGGGAAACGTTGTCCATCTTCTTCTCCCCTTTCTTTGGACAAAAGGAGATGGACAGAGAAAGGGGGAGAAGAAATGGACAAAGACAGAGGAAGGATGGACAGAGTGGAAAGGAGCAGATGGACAGAGTGGCAGAATGACATGGACAGAGGAGGGTCGAGCAGATAGACAGAAAGAGGGATGGAGGAGCTGGACAGAGTAGGGGTGGAGGAACTGGACAGAATAGGGGTGAAGGAGGAGATGGACATATAGAGGAGGAAGCTGGAGTTGGACTAATACAAGATTGGAATAAATACATACCGGGCAATGCCGGGTACTCAACTAGTTACGTAATAAACTACGTCTCTGCAAAATGAAACTGGTACTCAACTGTAATTTAGACGTCCGTCTAAAGAATTCACGGTTAACTGGTGCGGGGAGGAAAAGTAAAGAGGAAAAATGATGTGGTCATAAAGTCAAGGGTGCTCCAAAACAACCACTCCAGTGTATTTAAAATACAGAATTTTTTTTTTTAAACGAGGGTCTCTTATTGCTACAGGAGGTGGTAATACTCAAAACAAAAAGAGAAATTCTTATAATTCTATTTCCGAAAACGTACACCTGCTGAGAGATGGGCCGTTTAACTTGCGACGAGTAGCTTCTACCTATCGGTGGTGTGGGCAGAATTCACAAGAGATGGCGTAGTAAACTACCAAAATATACACATGAGGGCACATACAAATCATCGAGCAATCACGGAGCTGAGGTAACTGGATCGCTTCAGTATCAATGTATGGGCAGGAATTGTCGGTTACAGACTCATAGGGCCACACACTTTAACAAGAGATTATCAGGTGCTTTGTATCACCGACATCTGCGTGTTAAATCGATCTTGCGACAGTATCTCAGCGCAACGTTTCAAGGGCGATGGACTGGTCAAGGAAGTCCGGAAGCGTTTTCTCCAGTTCAACGGACCTGAATTTAATGGAGTTCTGTCGATGGGAACAGTTAAAGGAACTGATGTGTTTCCAACCCATGGAGGATGTGGAGAAGTTACATGAGCGTGTGACCAATGTATGTGACGCAGTTCGAACGAAACCAGGTGTATTTGAAAGAGCGCGTGATTCACTGCGAGGAAGGGCTGAAAGCTATGTCAGGATACTCAGTCATGATATGCAGCATGGCCGAGCGGTTCTAGGCGCTACAGTCTGGAACCGTGCGACCGCTAGGGTCGCAGGTTCGAATCCTGCCTCGGGCATGGATGTGTGTGATGTCCTTCGGTTAATTAGGTTTAAGTAGTTCTAAGTTCTAGGGAACTGATGGCCACAGCAGTTAAGTCCCATAGTGCTCAGAGCCATTTGAACCATTTGATATGCAGCACTGCCTGGAGTCTACTCCTACATAGCAGAGAGACAGATGTGAACGAGAATGGTCCACACATTAACAGGTATTATTTTTTTAGTTGACGAACTTTTCTTCTGATTTCGACCTAATATTACATCCTGTAGGGTAATGTGACACTTATTTTAAATACCCTGTATTAATTTGAAACTGTAAATCTATACAACGTGTAAGTGCAGATATTATTGCTGGTGACTGAGGTCTATATACTTCACATCATTACATCAATAACTGCGTCATTTGCAAACTAATAATTACAGCTATTATAAGTCGTATATTTTCATGTTGGTTAGTTCCTCCAAATATTTGTGTCAAGAGCGAGCCATTAATGCTTATTTTCCGCTGGGGAGCAGGTCAGGTGTTTACATGTGAACGCAAAACGGTAAGTCTATACTGACAGGCGTGGTCCACTTAGTGCAGTTACGACCATGTGGAAAACATCGGGTCATAAAGTTTGTAACGTGTTTGTGAAAGAAGTTTAAGTCCAAGAATTTTATGAAAGTCAAGTTTACATTTTGAAGTTCAGAAAGGGTACTTTTGGAGACCACTCTGAACAGTTTCTTTTTTTCATGTTTCTCCCCTAAGAAGAACAAGAAAAGTTTAGGGTTTAACGTCCCAAGGACGACAAGGTCATTATAAACAGAAGTTTGGATTACTGGCGAAATGGGAAGGAAATCAGTCTTTTCCGACGCATCATCTCGGGACTTATTCGATTTAAGGAATCCTAAATATGGACGGCCAAATGGGGATCCGAACCACTATTCTCTCGAATGCAGGACTCGGAGCTGGGGCCTTTGCCTTTCGCGGGCAAGCGCTAAATTGCTGAGCTAATCAAGCACGACCTACTCTCACAGTGTGACTTCCACCAGTGCCTAATCTCTTACTTTCCAAACGTCACAAAAGTTAGAATGAAATTTTCACTTTACAGCGGACTGTGCGCTGATATGAAACTTCCTGGCAGATTAAAACTGTGTGCCGGAGCGAGACTCGAACTCGGGACCTTTGCCTTTCGCGGGCAAGTGCTCTACCAACTGAGCTACCCAAGCACGACTCACGTCCCGTCCTCATAGCTTCACTTCTGCCAGTACCTCGTCTCCTACCTTCCAAACTTCACAGAAGAACACAGTTTTAATCTGCCAGAAAGTTTCATATCAGCGCACACTCCGCTGTAGAGTGAAAATTTCATTCTAGAAACATCCCCCAGGCTGTGGCTAAGCCATGTCTACGCAATATCCTTTCTTCCAGGAGTGCTAGTTCTGCATCGTTCGCAGGAGAGCTTCTGCGAAGTTTGGAAAGTAAGAGACGAGGTACTGGCGGAATTAAAGCTGTGAGGACGCAGCGTGAGTCGTGCTAGGGTAGCTCAGTTGGTAGAGCACTTGCCCACGAAAGGCAAAGGTCCCGAGTTCGAGTCTCGGTCCGGGACACAGTTTTAATCTGCCAGGAAGTGTCACAGAAGTTGTCCTGCATTCCTTGACTAGAAATCCTGGAAGAAAGGATATTGCGGAAACAAGGTTCGGAAGGTGGGAGATGAGGCACTAGTGCAAGTCAATCTGAGAGGTTGGTGCGTGAGATGTGCTTTGATAGACCAGACGACGGGTACTTGCCCGCGAAAGACAAAGTCTCGAGTTCGAGTCCCGACCTGACACGAAGTTTTGATCTGTCAGGAAGCTTCATTAATTAATTGGGTTTCTCTTCATGCCGGGTGTTAGGCAATATGTGTAAAGAGAACGTATTTCTCGACTATTTAGTTTTCTCTCCTTGTGGTTACTTGGGTACCCTCTCAGGACTGCAAGATAACGACAGTGGCAACGTAGAAAGTGAAAAGCCGTTTTTCGGGTTCGTACCTCAAATGGCTCTGAGCATTATGGGACTTAACATCTATGGTCATCAGTCCCCTAGAACTTAGAACTACTTAAACCTAACTAATCTAAGGACATCACACACATCCATACCCGAGGGTTCGTACCTCAATCGGTAAACACGGAACCATTACAGGATAATGTTGTTTTCCTCCTGTCTGTGTGTCCGTCCGTCTGCTGGAAACTCCATTTCACAGGAATACTAGCGTGTCTGAGCCGTTGCCGATCGCATGTCAGGGTCGGTTCTTGTTTTGATATCTTTGGTGTTGTCCTCTCTTCACAGTCTTGCCTTCTTGGTCCGTTTTGGCTTTAAAATCGGCTAGGGACGGAGTGAGCAGCGAGTACTTGGACTATGGGCAGGGGGCGTATTCGTGGCAGCGAACGTGTAAACAGTGTAAAAGTGTACCGAGTTGGCGGCCGTTAGGTGTCGCACGTGGAAGCTTGCTGCTGCGTGGCGTTGGTTGGTCGCCTTATGCAGTAGGACGTGCAGTTCTGCACGACTCGGCAGGGACTGCTAACTCAACGCGAAGTGGGCTTCTGCTATTATCAGCCGCGGACGTAAAGCTGTATATCGAAATACTGACTGAGTGTCTCCGGCCACAGCAGCACGCTGGTATTGTATACCTGGTCGTGGCCGTCTTTTAAAGTTATGACTGCTTGAAATCAATTAGCAATTGAGCTCGCTAGTTATCTGTTTTGGTTCAGGGTTATCGCTTTTGTGATCCGGTACTGGCTCAACCTCTCAGTCTTAACGCTATATCACTTTAGTGATGTTTGAGTTCCAAGCTGTTATCGGTCATTACACAGTGGCATGTACACTGTCTTACTAAAAGGGAATATTTTATATTATAGGCTAACCTATTTCTAGTTGGCCTGTGATCAGAAATTTGTTTTAATCACTGATCTGTACGGTTGTTTTCCTCACTTGTTGCAAGGAGCTTTAAATGTCTACTGTCCAAAAGTTACTTGTGCATATTTATTGTTTTTCTCACTGGTAGTTTTAAAATAAGTATAAGCAAGTTATCATTTACTTATAGGCAAAACAGCTCAAAACCGTTTTCCCCTTATTTACGGAGATCTATACATATACATATATTTGCCGGCTGCTTTATTCCTAGTAAATTCTTATACGCTGCCCCTTGTGCCGCTTGGTTATGCGTTCATCTGTGCGGTGAATCATCCTTCTTATCATCTGCGTGGAAACTAACTGGTGACGTTTGTACGTTATAGATTTCATATGTAATTCTGTTTGTGGTTGTTTTGGCTCGGCGTTGGTGTGGGGATTCTAGTTGGGCTGTCCGTTGTCCCACGCCGGCAGGTCCGCTGCGTGGGTGTGGTCCGGTGGTTGTACCGGACGCTGCAGACCTCGTGTACACGGCCATTGAATGAATGCTTGTGGGTGCACCGTTAAGTGCAGCCTTATGTTCTTCGCTTGGATTGCTTTCTTATTGTAATCTTAAGGTTTTGCTTAAGTATTAACAGCTGTAACTACTGCAATTTCGTTGTTTTGATGTTAGGCGGGTGCCCCATTTTTTGTTTTCATTTTGATCTACGCCCTTGTCCTGAAGATAAAGGCGTCTCTGATCAACAGGAACCGGCTACCTAGTTCCTGGTCCTTGTATGAATTTGTTTTACTGTTTTTAATTTAAACTATTGCTTGATTGCTTTATTCCTCTCTTTTATACTTTCCATTATTATAACACGAATTGTACTACACTCGAATGTTTAGTATAGTTATATCAATTTACTATAACTATGTTAGTAAGATGTCACGGTAAATGATGTTCAGTTATACCATCTTGGCCAGTCCGTCCATGAGTCTGTTTCTCAGGCACTACAGCTGCTGGTTCCTGGTGAGGTGTTAATTACTATTGAAGGTTGTATGTTTTGGTTTGCACGCCTCTCTAGGGCAGCGGTATAATAACGGTATCAGTACCGAGTGGTAATTTATATCACACATTAAGGTCTGACGGTCGAAGAAAGTTAACTTCCTAAGTCAGTGCAGGCGAAAGACACGGCCATTTACGTCACACATTTTGATACTCGCAAACTCGTATGTGAAAAGCTGTAGCGCACTTCCCGATGACCTAGAATCAAGAAATTTGGCAAAAAGTACGTTTCCACGGTGAAACTAAAGGAAAAAATTCGAAAATTGTTAATTTTTAATTATATCACAGGGAAAAGTTCCTATCTTTATCATTTGTTATTCAACTGGGTGTCCGTCCGAAAAAAGTGTTTTTCTGTCATTTCTTATCCGACTGTTTGTTCTTCTGTTAAGACCCCATTTTCTCAGTAGACGTGTATCTTACCTATATCGATATTGACAACACGCGAATATCGTCGAGATTCCCTTTCCTGGCATGTATGAACTATATGTACACATAATTAAGTTGTACGGTATGGAATCCTCAGTGCGCGTGGCCCTCGGTGCGCGAGTCCCACTCGCACTTATCCGACTTTTTTTTAAATTCTACGTTGCCTTCATGCAGCGGATAGATTACCAGAAGTTTACTGGTTTTAGTTACCATTTCGGATCTTGAGTCGATGTGACCAAGATGGTCGTAATTTGAGTGCTCGACATGTTGATTTTCTAAAAAGATTCTGATTCTGACAACGGCTCATAAGAGTCGAAACTAGTAACCTGTTGTGTGTCCATCCAACGTGATCAAGGCATTTCTGTAAAGAAAAGTTCACTAAGGTGACAAAACCCGTGAGACACGTTCTAACATCGTGTCGAACCCCCTTTTGACTGAGGCAGAGCAGCAACTCGACGTAGTATGGATTCAATAAGTCGCTTGAAGTCACCTCCAGAAATATTGAGACACGCTGCCTTTATAGCCGTCTATAACTGCGACATTGTTGCTGGTGCAGAATTTTGTGCACGAACTGACCTCTAGATTATGTCTCATAAATGTTCTGTGGCATTCATGTCGGGCGATTCTGGGTGGCCAATTCATTCGCTCGCATTGTCCAAAACGTTCTTCAAACCAATCGTGGACGATTGGGGCCCGGTGACATGTCATCGTTGTTTGGGAACATAAAGTCCATCAATGGCTGCAAATTGTCTTAAAGTACCATTTCCAGTAAATGATCGGCTCAGTTGGATCATAGGAGCCAATGTGCTCCATGTAAACATAGCCCAAAATACAGTACTGGCCATTAAAATTGCAACACCAAGAAGAAATGCAGATGATAAACGGGTATTCATTGGACAAATATATTGTACTAGAATTGACATGTGATTGCATTTTCACGCAATTTGGGTGCATAGATCCTGAGAAATCAGTACCCACAACAACCACCTCTGGCCGTAATAACGGCCTTGATACGCCTGGGCATTGAGTCAAACAGATCTTGGATGGCGTGTACAGGTACAGCTGCCCATGCAGCTTCAACACGATACCACAGTTCATCAAGAGTAGTGACTGTTGTTGTCTTGTAAACGTCCCCATCTGTTGACCCAGGGATCGAGACTTGGTGGCTGCACGATCCGTTACAACCATGCGGATAAGATGCCTGTCATCTCGACTGCTAGTGATACGAAGCCGTTGGGATCCAGCACGGCGTTGGGTATTACCCTCCTAAACCCACCGATTCCAATTTCTGCTAACACTCATTGGATCTCGACCAACGCGAGCAGCAATGTCGCGATCAGATAAACCGCAATCGCGATAGGCTACAATCCGACCTTTATCAAAGTCGGAAACATGATGGTACGCATTTCTTCTCCTTACACGAGGCATCACAACAACGTTTCACCAGGCAACGCCGGTCAACTGCTGTTTGTGTATGAGAAATCGGTTGGAAACTTTCCTCATGTCAGCACGTTGTAGGTGTCGCCACCGGTGCCAACCTTGTGTGAATGCTCTGAAAAGCTAATCAGTTGCATATCACAGCATCTTCTTCCTATCGGTTAAATTTCGCGCCTGTAGCACGTCATCTTCGTGGTGCAGCAATTTTAATGGCCAGTATCGTAGATAGGTGTGTTGTAAACGTAAGAGTACCGACTTTGAATGTGGGACGATAACCGATGCGAGCTGCGTGCGTCATAGCACTTCGAAGCCAGTTGTTCGGCCACCATTGATGAGACGTTTTCAGTTGGTGAGAGACCTGGAGAATGTGCTGGCCAGGGCAGCAGTCGAACATTTTCTGCATCCAGAAAGGCCCGTACAGGACCTGCAACATGCGGTCGTGTATTATCCTGCTGAAATGTAAGGTTTCGCAAGGATAGAATGAAGGGTAGAGCCACGGGTCGCAACACATCTGAAATGTAACGTCCACTATTCAAAGTGCCGTCAGTGCGAACAAGAGGTGACCGAGACGTGTAACCAGTGGCACCCCAAGCCATCACGCCGGGTGATACGCCAGTATGGCGATGACGGATACACGCTTCCACTGTGCGTTCAGTGCGATGTCGCCAAACACGGATGCGACCATCATGATGCTGTAAACAGAACCTGGATTCATCCGAAAAAATGACGTTTTGCCAATCGTACACCCAGGTTCGTCGTTGTGTACACCATCGCAGGCGTTCCTGTCTGTGGTGCAGCGTCAAGGGTAACCGAGCCATGGTCTGCGAGCTGATATCCATGCTGCTGCAAACGTCATCGAACTGTTCGTGCAGATGGTTGTTGTCATCTGTTGACTCAGGGATCGAGACGTGGCTGCACGATCCGTTACTGCCATGCGGATAAGGTGCCTGTCATCTCTACTGCTAGTGATACGAGGCCGTTGGGATCCTGCACGGCGTTCCGTATTACCCCTCCTGAACCCACCGATTCCATATTCTGCTAACAGTCATTGGATCTCGACCAACGCGAGCAGGAGTGTCACGATGCGATAAACCGCAATCGCAAGGCTACAATCCGACCTTTATCAAAGTCGGAAACGTGATGCTACGCATTTCTCCTCCTTACACGAGGCATCACAACGCTTCATCAGGCGACGCCGGTCAACTGCTGTTTGTGTATGAGAAATCGGTTGGAAACTTTCCTCATGTCAGCACGTTGTAGATGTCACCACCGGCGCCAACCTTGTGTGAATGTTCTGAAAAGCTAATCATTTGCATATCACAGCATCGTCTTCCTGTCGGTTAAATTTCGCGTCTGTAGCACGTCATCTTCGTGGTGTAGCAATTTTAATGGCCAGTAGTGTATTATGGGACCACCACCAGTTTCCACAGCGCCTGGTTGAAAACTTGAGTCCATAGCTACGTGAGGTCTGCGTCACACTCGAACATTACGATCATCCCATACCAACTGAAATCGGGACTCATCTGCCAGGCCATTGGTGTCCAGTCGTCTAGGGTCCAACGGATATGGTCACGAGCCCTGGATAGCGCTGCAGGCGATGCCGTGCTAGGCAAAGCCACTGGCGTCGGTCGTCTGCTGTCATAATCCAGCAACGGCTAATTTCGCCGCACTGCCCTAACGGATGCCTTCGTCGTACCTCTCACACTGCTGCGGTTGTTTCACGCAGTGTTGCCTGTCTGTTACGCACACGCCACTGTTCTCGGTCGATAAATGTACGCCGTCGGCCACTGTATTTTCCCTGGTGAGAAGTAATTCTCGGCACAGTCTTGACACGGTGGATCTCGGAAAGCCCGCATCTCGTGGTCGTGCGGTAGCGTTCTCGCTTCCCACGCCCGGGTTCCCGGGTTCGATTTCCGGCGGGGTCAGGGATTTTCTCTGCCTCGTGACGGCTGGGTGTTGTGTGAGGTCCTTAGGTTAGTTAGGCTTAAGTAGTTCTAAGTTCTAGGGGACTGATGACCATAGATGTTAAGTCCCATAGTGCTCAGAGCCATTTGATCTCGGAAAATTGAATTCTCTACCGATATCCGTAATGGAATACCCCATGCGTCTAGCTCCAACTACCATTCCACGTTTAAAGTTTGTTAATTCCCGTCGTACTGCCATAATCGGAAACCTTTTCACATGAATCACTTGAGTACAAATAACATCTCCGCCAATGCACTGTCCTTATATACCTAGCGTACGCGATTCTACCTCCACCTGTACACGTGCATATTGATATCCCATGACTTCTGTTATCTCAGTGTACTGACCAAAACAGACAGCGTGCCCCAACTGACGTCAGGTAGTGTCGCACCGTGTGCGAGGATCAGACACGGCGCACGCCACGTGTAGGTGGCCCCTATGAAGGCGTGCTGGCACGCTCGGCTGTCTCATCGGAAGGTGTCGCTGCTTTAAGCGCCCAGCACGGCCAGTCGGTTCGCTCAACGCGAACACTAGGTTATCCCCGAGAAACGCAATAAAACTCCAAGGAGGAGTGAGCGCTCGTGCTAACACGGGGCGACCCCACAATCACCTCAATCTCCCGACAGCGTTCGAGGGACAGGGTGCGCCCGTTTTTCATCATTAGGCCAGCGCTTCGGCGCGGTCGCGAGCGGAAAGACGGCCATTACACAAATTGAAGACCGAAAACAAATGGGCTGATTCGCTCCGACGTACCTCTTTCACACGGCTATTGTTCCTGTCGGTAACTCGACATCCACGGTAATAATGGTGAGGATAGCAATCTGGCTGTTTAATTAAAAGCAAGCAAGCGGGCGTTCTCAGTTCACGGGCACAGCACTGAGAAATCGACTTAGCAGGTACAGACTGTTAAAGAAAGACAGTTGTCAGACGCAAGGTGAAAAAGCATACACTGTCGACATAGTGCTCATCCGAGCCAAAACTATTGCCAGAGTCAGGGAGGCGAGATGGTCTCAACCAGACAGAAAGGACCTCATTTTTGTGGAGGGGAGGTCGATCTTCTGACGGGTCTGATGCGGCCACGAATTCCTCCCCTGTGCCAACCATTCCATCTTACATTAGCACTTTCAGCCTACGTCCTAACTTATTTGTCTTCCTCTACAATTTTTACCCTCTACAGCTCCCTCTAGTACCACGGCAGTTATTCCCTGATGCTTTACCAGTCCTATATCGTCACGTCTCTCGTTCAGGTTGGTGTTTCCCATACATTCTGTTCCTCGGCGATTCTGCGAAGAGCCTCCTAATCTCTTACCTTATCAGTTCACCTAATTTTCAACATTCTTCTTTAGCCTCACATCTCTAAAGCTTCGATTCTCTTATGTTACGGATTTCCAGTTGTCCATGTTTCACTACCATACAATGCTGTGCTCCGAACGTAAATTCTCAGAAACTTCTTCCTCAAATTAAGGTCTATGTTCGATACCTGCAGTTGTCTCTTGACCACGAAAGGGACCATAAGAAAGACATTGTGACAGAGCTATCTTGTATCTGTGTGTTAATTTCGAAGTATATGATTTCATCACCAGAATCTACTGACTTTCAGTGGACAATAACTTCCTTGCTGTCTCTCTCTGTTTAATTAATTCATTATTAGGCGACGAAACACTTGTATTAGGAGACGAATTCTGATTCCTGTAACACAAGATCAGCAGGTTTTCGATCTGTTAGGGAACAATGACAGTTAGGACAAAGATACTTATTCCATTATTTCCTAGTCCGCGTAATAATAGACCAGCTAGACACTTTCGTTCTTAATGAAATTTTCCATAATTTTTCTCCATAATTGCGACTCTATTTCTGAAATCACACCTTGAATCTCACCCTCGTGCTCTGCAACTGATCGTGGTTTGTTGGCGTCCACAAGAGACTTGAAACACAACCACATGTAAAGATGACATGGTGTCACATCATAAAATCAGAGTGCCCAACTGAGACTATAGTTGACAGAAATCACTCGGCCAGGGAACCTGTATCGTAACAAGTCCATTGTTGCAATCGATATGTGACAGATCTTATTGAAACTAAACGTGTTCAGGATTCACACGATGCAGCTGAGACTACAGAAACTCTCTAAACATACTGTTGTAAGATTCACCTTCCTATGTTAATGAGTTTCCGTCACCATCTTCGAAGAAGTACGGGCCAATTACGCCCTCAGCCCAAATGCTACACCACACAAAGTAACTCTTCGTGGCTGTAATGACTTCCCCATAACTAGTCCAGAATTTTCTGTGCCCCTTTGCCTAAAGCTTTGCTTGTTCACGAAGCCATTCAGCAATAAGTGCAGATCATTAGTGACTTAGTTTCTTGGTTAAATTGTTAGCCACTCTTAGTTTCGCTGCCACCCAGTGCCAAAATTCTCGACGCTTTTCGTGATCGATTGCAGTCAGTTCATGTATCAGTTGGATTTTAAAGACCCAAAGGTCCAGATCTTTTAGAACTCGTTGCTTGTTGGTTGTGGGAATACCCAGTTGTTGTGAACGTCGGCAAATAGATTTTCGGGCCTAACGGCTACATTATTACTCGCGCTGGCGATGCTGTCCGTGGAACGACTGTCACAAGGACGCCCTCAGAATTCGTTGTCCACAGCCGAAACGGTTCTCTCTGATCTAGCGATCAGCCTTATCACAGTGGACCTATACGGTGCTTTATGACGACCAAACATTCCAGAGGGTTTTCAAACAGTCTCCGCACAACATTTACCACATATTCAATCATGTTTAACAACGACAATATGCTGTTCCGTTGTGTAGCGCTCCATTACCGTCCCAAAGAAAACAGTATTAGGCCTGGTGCCACCACAGTAACGCCAACTTGCGCGTGGGCGGGACGAAAAGTCCCTCGGCTGGAAGTCTAAGCGACCGTCGGCACGCCCGCCCCCGCTCATGTTGGCAGCAGGAACATGTTACTGGAAGCATACAGTGTACCAGTACCCGAAATCACAAAATTACTGAGAATCGCCCTCACATTTCTTCGCAGTGCTTGGTAGGCTCCGTTCGTGACAGTACACTGTAGGCTTTATTTCGTGACCAGCCGTTGCGCGGTAGTATCCGCTTCATGTGTTCTTCCCGTCCGCCACGGAAACAACCGGAGACCGTTAAGCTTAGTTTTCTCAGCTTTTATCAAGTCATTCGCGCGAGAACGCTCGTAGCAGAGCCGACAGTGTTTGCAATGCAAATATTAGTTTTGCACCTCGACAGATCAGCCTCACGGTTTTATGACTGTTAATTCGGTAGTCTTTTTCTTGCTGCCGCCCCCTGCCCGTGTACTCGCAACGTGTTTCCACTCGTGTCTCTTTACCGTAACACGTAATTCGAACCCTGGGGTTCATCTTTGTTAAGTGGCATCGAAACACCCTCTATCGACTGGAAAAGTTATCGTTTTCTTTGTTCCTATTTCAGGTCTTCCCACGTACTTGTGACATGCCCCACAACAAGCCTAAGGATCGCCTATGTAGCCAGAAATAGTGAGCTGGCTACTTACCATCTATTTATATAAGGACTGTTTACGAGAATATATCTCTCCTTAGCTTACTCACGTTGAGCTCGAACTGGCGATCGGTAGTGATTAGTGAGGAGTAGAAGAACTTCTTAGCCGAGATCGCTATAAAGCATTATTGTAGGTAACCTGGTTTCGGTAAAACTAAGCTACCATCTTCAGATCTACAATCAAATTACAAGAAGCGCCACAAACTATTAAACAAATATTGCAATATTAACCCATGGAAGAATCAAAATGACAATATACCTTCATAAAGGTTGTTACAAATATCTTGTGCCAGCTAGGTTTGTGAGTTGAGGATTGCGTTTTGGTTTCTCGTGGTCAGGATACTCTGGCTACAGACGTCCTTTAATATTCGGACTGTAATTATTTTTGACGGTTGTCTGTTGGTGTCCGCGTAGTATTCATGGTCCTGATATAGGCTATCACATCGTCTAAATGTACCTGGAAATACAATGGAAAGTTTTTGTGTGTAGTTGGCACAAGATGTTAGTCATAACCTTTATAACGGTATGTCGTTATTTGGTTCTTCTATGGGTTTATGTTACATTGTCTGTATAGCATTCTATAGCGCTTCTTGTAATTTTATTACAGATATGAACATGGCAACTTAGTTTCACCGAAACCGTTTATCTGCAATAAAGTTTCTGTAGCGACCTTGAATAAGAAGTCCTTCATCTCCTGTGAAAAAAAAAAATCTCTTCTATATTTTTCTATATAGAAGTGTATTACTGCTCTGTAGTCTCTCCCTGTTCACTAACCAATTAATTTCAATCAGCAATGGAAATCTCTGCCGTACGTGAAGGAGAGTCCGACGCCATCATGGTCCAGAGAGCAACAGAGCATCATGTGAGGTTCTCCTAATATGATAGCAACGAAGACGGTGACAGGCAGAACTGATTCATTTCTTTCATCTTGATCCCTCTAAAGCCAAAAGAAAAGAGCAAGTTACAATCACGCGGAGATCCCCAGCAAATATTTTACAGCGACCACCTAGACATAATCCAACGAACCAAGCGTCTGAGACGAGTTACAGAGAAACAGGTTCTCAACGCGAACTGCTATATATTCTGGCTGGGGAGATCGATGACGTGACCTAAATGTCACGTGTTTTCAGCCTGTTCTACGCGTGCTACTGTACGGGATCTTCAGCGTGAAAACATCAAAAAGAATAATGTTTTCATCAGCATGGAGGTGCCAGAAGTACAGAACTGAATAATTATGTCCTCTCGCAATATTTATTTCTCGGGAAAAGTCCCGTACCGTGTTTAGTTTATGAACTCAACACCGAGGAATCTGGTACAATTAGGTGGTTATATTTATGCAAATTGATACGCAACGTCCAGTATGTAAATGTTGGAAAAATGTTGCCGAAGTGTCCGGGAGATATAAGGCACTGAGGCTGGTTTTTATCTCAAGATCTCCAAAATGCTGCTAGCCAAGTGGATACCGTGTATCAGAAAATCTTGACAATCAGCAGCACTGACGCAGGTAGAAATCCCTTAAAAGAAGTATTTGGAACTACTTACACTCTATTATCTTACCTGTCTTTAATTATGTCAAGAAATGAAACAAATGTCAATATCTGAAAGAAATGAAAATGATGCGTTAGTAGAAATATTCGAGATAACAGCGCTAGAGGAATTTTTCATATCCTAAACCGGGGAAAAGAAGAAGACATGTCAACGAATTATCCCTGAAAGAAAGATGAGGAGACTAAGATTTAATGACCCATTGATGACAAGAGCATTAGAGACGGAATACAGAATCAGGCTGTGGAAGGATGGGAAATAAAGGACGTACATCACTGAGGACGATAACGTGTCTGTAGTTGTACCTTTAAAACAGTCGACGATGCGTGCAGAGGCGCCTGTAGCACATCCCTCGAAGAACTATCGAACCATCTTGATGCCCCAAGCTATTGGTGAAGTTAGGTTGTCTACTTAATCTAGCCGAAGTATTCAAAAATTTACAGGCAGCTGCATGTCCTCGGGATACAAAATTGGTGTAGCTACCCGATTTTCAGCCGCTTTGAGTACCAACATAGTAAAGCCATTATGTTTAACGTAACGAGACCAGGCCAGTAACTCATCCAGACTAGTTCCCCGTTAACTATTGAAAAAGCTGCTGCTCCTCTTTAGGAACCATGTTGTTGTTCTCGCCTGTACAGATACTCCTATGTGGTTTCAAATCCGGTATGGCTGTCTTTATAGTAGAGGCAAGCGAGCCACCCAAGTCGCCAAAGACCGTGCTTGTATGGGCCAAGTATCAATTTTGTTTTGAAATTTACATAAAAACATATTTTGTAGAATATTGTTTGGTTTGTGGAGTGCTCAACCGTGCCGTCATCAACGCCCGTACGAAGTCCCAATTTTCACACGAATGATGATGATGATGATGATGAAGATAATTAAATGAGGACAACACAGACACCCAGTCCCCGGGCAGAGAAAATCCCCAACCCGGCCGGGAATCACACCCGGGACCCGTGATCCAATTTGACATGACTCATACAACACTGAAACATTAAGTCAGCCAGTCAATTAAAAAAAAAACTACTGCGTTTACAACAAAAAATCTATTGTCTGAGCTTTAGTGTCCCTCAAATCGTTGACAATGGCATTACTTTAAATTCAGCTTAAGAGAAGACCCATCGAAATGTGTGTGACTTGTGTTTAGAAGCTTGTTACTCATATAAATCGGATCTCTTCCCCCAAGAGTTAAAGTAAAACACTCCGCTGCAGAGTGAAAATCTCATTCTGGAAACATCCCCCAGGCTGTGGCTAAGCCATGTCTCCGCTATATCCTTTCTTTCAGGAGTGCTAGTTCTGCAAGGTTCGCAGAAGAGCTTCTGTAAAGTTTGGAAGGTAGGAGACGAGATACTGGCAGAAGTAAAGCTGTGAGTACCGGACGTGAGTCGTGCTTCGGTAGCTCAGATGGTAGAGCACTTGCCCGCGAAAGGCAAAGGTCCCGAGTTCGAGTCTCGGTCGGGCACACAGTTTTAATCTGCCAGGAAGTTTCATATCAGCGCACACTCCGCTGCAGAGTGAAAATCTCATTCTTAAAACAAAATAAGTCATATAGTTGCTTTCATTGCAGATGAATAAAAAGCTCGGTGATTAATCTAGAATGAATTTTTCATCCACAGGCGAAGTGTGCGCTGATACGAAACTTCCTGGCAGATTAAAATGGTGTGCCGGACCGGAACTCTAGCCCCTGAACGTTGCCCTTCGCAGGCAAGTGCTCCACCAGCTAAGAAGCCCAAGCACCATTGGTAAACTGTCCTGGAAGCTGTACTTCCGCCAGTTCTTTGTCTCCTACCTTCCAAACTTCATAGTCCTTCTGGGAAACTTGCAGCACTAGCTCTCCTGGAAGAAGTAAATCTGGCTGAAGTGAAATTGTGAAGACGGGTCGTGAGTTGTGGTAGGGTAGCTCAGATGGTAGAGCACTTGCCCGCGAAAGACACAAGTCCTGAGTTCGAATCCCAGTCCGGCACAGTTTTAATCTACCAGGCAGTTTCATATCAGCGCACAATCCGCTGCGTAGTAAAAATTTCAGTCTGGAAACATCTGTACGCTGTGGCTAAGCCGTATCTCCGTTATATCCTTTCTTCCTCTAGTGATAGTCCTCCATGTCTCGCCAGAAAAATCCTGCGAAGATTGGAAGGTAGGAGACGAGGAACTGGCAGAAGTAAAGCTGCGAGGAAGGGTTGCGAGTAATCCTTGACTATCTCAGCTGGTAGAGACTTGCCTGCGAATGGCAAAAGTCCTGGGTTTGTGTCCCCGTCCGGCACCTTTACTATGTCAGGAATTTTCAGCCAATTGAGGGCTCAGTTTTCGTCCTCCCCAGCCCGCTTTTCCCTGGTGTTGGCACCGGTTGTGTTGCGCCCTTTATACACCTCTCCCTTTCTCTGCCACTCACGATGAGACCGAGTGAGATAACAGGTAAACAACATGGTACACACTTGGAGGCACATGGTCGCTGTTTGCTTACTGCGATGATTACACACAACAGATGTGAGAGAGCCGCCTTTTAGGAGAGGATGCGAGAGGGAGGCCTTTAAACTATAACTCGCGCAAGCGGACAAAGATGATGTTATTCACAATCTCGTTTAGAAGTCGACGTTACGTGAGAATTTAGTAGAGAAAAGTTTTTCTATCTCTCCTGCGTTGAGTAGGGAGCAGTGTGCCCACAGAGACCAGTTGCGCTGGCAACACGGGACAATGCGATTGTGGGAGAATCCCTACAGCCAGTGGCATTTAAAAAGTGAAAGAATTTTAGTAGTCGAACAAGAGTCACTTCTAGAGGGCAGTGTTAGGCAGCGGATGTGGCGTAGCAACAGTCTGCGTGCAACATGAATATTGTCTTGAAAGTGACTCATGGTAGTCGGAAGCTCAATCGTGTAATATAACTACCGTTCCATACCTTCTCTGTGATGAGTCTTGAAAACGCCATACATTCACACTTGGTCAGGTTGATGAAGAATGAGCTACCTATTAATCGTAGGAAGAGATCGACGCGAAAGTTCTGCCACAAAGTAATATTTAAATTTTCGAGCACTTCTTGATTTTGTAATTTTAAAAAATCACTATGGTTTTACTTTTCTTACCAGTAACAAATGGAAGAAATTTTTTAGCGATATAAATTACGGTAGCACACCTAACACTTGTACCCATTAAAACAGCGATACCATGAAGAAGGTATGCAGCTAACGTGTGAATGTCCAACTAACGAAATGTGCAACATACTTAAATATGCAAATCCATATCTCCTTCCATACTCAGCAAGTCACCGTACGACGAGTTGCGAAAGGTGCCCTGTACCATCACCAGTAATTTCCTGTACGTTCCACTCGCAAGTACAGTGAGGGAAAAACGGCTGTCTATAGGCCTCTATATGAGCCCTAACTTATCGTATCTCATCATCGTGGTCCCTGCGCAAAATTTATGTTGGCGGCAATACAGTTGTTCCACAGTCAGCTTCAAATGCCGATCCTCTAAATTTTCTCAACAGTGTTCCTCGAAAAGAACGTCACCTTCCCTCCAGAGATTCCCAACTGGTAACAGATCTAGTAGCCCGCCTCTGAATTGCTTCCATGTATTACTTTAATCCAATCTGGTGCGTGTCCCAAACACTAGTAATACTCAAGAATAGGTCGCATTAGAGGAGGAGGAGATTAGTGTTCAACGTCCCGTCGACAACGAGGTCATTAGAGACGGAGCACAAGCTCTGATTAGGGAAGGAGGGGGAAGGAAATCGGCTGTGCCCTTTCGAAGGAACCATCCCGTCATTTGCCTGAAGTGATCTAGGGAAATCACGGAAAACCTAAAACAGGATGGGCGGACGCGGGATTTTTTATAAATTAAAATAACAAAATGCGTACGTAACACAAATGGGCATTTATTTTTTTTTTATAGCCAGCTATCCTAGCCACTTTTTTTAATAAAAAAGGAAAAAGGATTTTGGAAGCTTTGTTTTTCTGCTTTTTTATTTTTATTTTATTTTATTTTTATACAAATGGATAAAAGGAAGGCCGTTCCTCTTCGGCTACATAAACAGAATAATAGAAAGTCGTCCCGTTACGACAAAGGATGCTCCATACTATAGCCCGCTGCGAATTTTTCGATGACTGTCTTCTCGTTGCTGTGTTGTTTCCGTTGTTTGTTCCATCTCATACAAAAAAAAAAAAAGAGAGGAACTGGGAAGAGGTGCTATGGTTGTCTTCTCATGTCATCGATAATCCAGCAGCGAGGTGGATTATGGAATGCGCTCCGAAGAAAATTAGAAAAATATTGCCTATATTTAGGGTTCTTGACGATCGCACAATGTCGTTCATTGAGATAATACCAAAAATCGGGTACTGTCTTTTCGCCATTACCGAATGGGTAGTGAACAGCGTGGCCGCTGATCCACGTCACAGAGTTCGTTTTTGCTCTTGGGAAATAAATCTTGTCGGGGAAAAGAAGTGATCGGGTAGTTATCCTGTCGGGAGTCGTGCGTGTGAGAAAAGCCAATATCTGATGCACCAAATACCAAACGTCCTTTGCCGACCCGCATTCGAAACGATGTTCATCCGTGGCAATCACTTGGCACACTAGGGTGAATCAGCGAGGTGAATGTGATGTAGGCGGGAGTGGCACAACTGTTTCCCATTAACAGTTACGTACCATGCAGATTGCACGTCAGTATCAAGGGTGGTGGCATTCACTGCCTGCCACACAGCGCGCCACTTTGTAGTGGGGTGTTGGCTTTCAATCACATTCGGCGTCCTGTTCATTTGCATGGCAGCATATATCGCCCTCGCCATCATCAAGCGTGTGGGTAGTAGTGCGGTGTGGATGTGGAAGAATTGGCTACTGTAGAAGAAATCACAGGGGGTGCGAGTGAGATTGGTCGTAAGGCTTCCAGTAAGAGACTTGTGAGGCACGTCGGACTTCGTTGCCACAGTTGCAGGTGACAGCTGACGAACAGGGCCTTCGTTCTGTCCTGAACATGACAAAGGCCTAAACTTCCTCTGCTCCTCGGGAGAGTTAGGGACTCGTAACGAATCTTAAATAACATGCCCGTATTAACAAAGGATCCCAAAACCGCCAACATGCGGCGAGCCAGGGTAGGTGGTATCGAGAGTATCTGTGCAAAATGGGGGATACGTGACGCCAAATAGACGTTAGCATACCGTGTCCGTTGCAGGAGGTCTAGATGTCTCAGACGGTGGTCACTTATTCCTGCTCTCATATGATTCAATAAACTCCTGTAGTTAAGGACTGTTGAACGCTTCATGTCAGATGTGAAATCAATGCCAAGACAGCGGATTGTGTCACTGATTCGTAGCGGTGCGACGCTCTCGTCGGGTAGACCTCTGCCTATAGACAGTGCGTGTGATTTGTGGAGATTGAGATGGCTCCCCGATGCCGCGCCGTAGGTCGCCACCCACGCCAGTGCTGCACGAACATCGTCATTATTGCGAAGAAGGAGTACCAGATCATCCGCATAGGCAGTGCAGTAAAAAGTTTGCCCACCAAGGGACATCCCAGTCAGGCGTTGTCAGAGGCCGCGGAGGAGTGGTTCCAAGACGAGGGCGTACAATATCGCCGAAAGAGGGCAGCCTTGTCGCACCGATCGCTGAATCTGTATCGGCGGCGTGAGACGGCCATTATATAACACCTTGGACGTCGCGCCGCGTAGGAGACGCAGCAGTACATTAACTATGACGTCCGGATACCCCATGTGTCGCAGTACCTCCATCAAAAAGGTGTGGTCGACTCTGTCAAAGGCCTGACTAAAGTCGAGTGAGGCTAAAACCCCTGGCAGTTGGCGAGCTTTGGCTAGCGTGATCATATCTCTATATCGGCACAATGCAGTGCGAATATTATGGTCACCACCTAACGATGCCTGGTCCTGCGACATAACACATCGTCCTGATCGCTTTAGGCGTGCCGCCAGAAGCCGAGTGAAAATCTTCAAGTCACTGTTGAGTAAGGTCAAGGGCCGATAGTCACTGATCTTGGATCCGCCTCGTGGTTTGTGTACGGGCGCAATCAGTCCTTCTAGGAAAGCCCCAGGGATCTGCGTCGTGGGAGACATAAGATCGCGGCAAATGTCAGTCCATGCTGGTGCCAGTAATTGTTGATATGTCCGGTAAAATTCCAGAGGAAGGCCATCAGGTCCCGGGGACTTATGAGCAGCCCCAGCCTGTATTGCTTCAATGATTTCCTCTTCCGTTACATCTGCAGTCAAATCCGCCGCCGCTGTCGGAGAGATCGTGCCATAAGTGAGTTGAGAGACTTCGGCGAACACCTCTGGGGGATGTCGGTGTTCCGAGTACAGCCTAGTGTAGTGAGCATGAAGGGCGTTTCCTATGTCGCGCTGGGTATCAAGGCGTCGTCCGTCTTCCGTCGTGATAGCTTGGATCAGGGTCCTGCGTCGGCGCCGTCGTTCTGCAATGACGTGGTACATGGACGGTTCCTCCTGTGCCAATCTGTCTTGAGTGCGCGCTCTGACGATCGCACCCTCAAGGCGGCAACGTGTTAATCTGATGATCTATGCCTTGGCACGGTTCACTGCCACCTGCCGTGCAGGTGAGTAAGGCAGTGTTGTACATTCCCTTAAGATGCTGTAGTAAAAGTCCATGGTATGTCTCTTCCATGCTGCAACATCTCGGCCGTAGCCTATCAAGGTCTTCCGGAGGACTGGTTTGGCGCAGAGTAACCACCACGACAGTGTAGACCGGTAGGTGCCACGCCGGCGGCTACAAGAGTCCCACGTGTTCTCTATAAGGCGGCGGCATTCCTGAGAACCTAGGTGGGCAACGTTCAACTTCCAAGGACCACGGCTGTGCCATACCTTCTGGCGGCCGATGATGATGATGATGATGATTAGTGTTTTAGGGCGCACAACAGCGAGGTTATCAGCGCCCGTTCCCAAAAGTTCAATTCAGAGCCGAATCGTGAGAGAAGTGGTATTGTTCAAATTGCAAGATCGGACACAGCACATCAAAACAGGGAGATAAAACTAAAAATAAAATAGCAGTACAAACAGGGAAAAATAAGTAACGGTGGCTGAGTGACCACTTACAAATAACGGGTGACCAAACCACTTTACAGCACATTAAGATCTCAATCCCAATATTTTGGGAAGAAGGCCAGACAACACACAAAAACGTAAAACTCTAGTGACACTCGCCTCATTATTAGTTAAAAGAGAGGGTAGGTCCGGTGGGAAACTGAAATCTTCCCTCAAACCTGCATATAAAACACACTCAGTTAAAATATGCCGTATCGACAGCTGTGCCCCACATGTCTGACACGTTGGTGGCTCCTCACGACGTAACAGAAAACCATGAGTCAAAGGACAATGTCCTATTCTAAGCCGTGTAAGGGCGACTTCCTCAGCGCGTCGTTGTCGGAAGGAGGTGAGCCACGGTCGGACAGAATCCTTCACCGCTCGCAACTTATTATCCCTCACGTCCAGCCACTGAGCCTCCCACCAACGCATGACCTTCCGAGTCACGAAAGACATAATGGCCTGCAGGGGGACGGAACAGCGAGCAGGAGGTGGGATGGAGCAAGCCTCCTTGGCAGCCGCATCTGCAAGTTCATTTCCAGGAATCCCTACGTGCCCTGGAACCCAGCAGAAAATCACATCCTTACCCTGCTGTTGCAAGAGCAGGAGTGCGTCCTGCACCTCTTGCACCATCCGATCTGCAGGGTACATTTGTTGAAGAGCGTGTAGAGCACTTTGGGAATCGGAGCAGATGATGAATTTCGTGCCACGATGTCGGCGCATAGCGCAGATGTAGGCCTCGTGGTCAGAAAAAGCTGTGGGCCAAACTTCGGCAGCTCTTGTCCCCACAGCTATGGAGCGCGAGATGCAAATCCGGTCGATGCGGCTGGAGGAATGGCTGGTGTAGTGAATAAATCCGGGCCGATCACTACAAACATGTTCCCACGAGTCCACAAACTGAAGATTATTTATAATTGTCGTAAGTTCTGCGCAGGGAGAATGATGTGGTAAATGGTCCTTAGGTGCTTGGCTACAGTTGAAATCCCCTCCGATTATCAAGGCGTCCTGACGGCCAATAAAGAGGGGCGTGATTGTATGAGCGAAAAAGGTGGATCGTTCGCGACGCCGACCAGATCCTGACGGTGCATAGATGTTAATAAGTTTTACTCCTTGGATAATAAGAGCCATGCCTCTGGCGTCAGGGAGATACTCGACGTCTTCTGCGGATATACCTTCGCGGAGGAGGATCGCCACACCACTGCCATTGGCAGACCCATGTGAGACCCAAGTCTTGTACCCATAGGGTTCCTTGAAGTCTGCGACATACACCTCTTGAAGCAGCGCAATGTTTATGTCTGCTGCGTTGCGTAGATCCTGTAGCATCGCTAGTTTATGTCGGACACGTATGTTGTTGATGTTAATCGTCGCTAGACGGTATGTCTGGTCAGCCAAGTCGGCAACTGGGTTGTGTAGGAGGCCAGGTGTGGGCGGCAGGGCGGCCCCACAGAGGCTGACGATACAGCCGTAGTCACTGTGGTTGGTTGGTGCTGGGTACAGCCGAGGGAGCATCTCTGCCTTCGGCGTCCTCCTGGTGCTGTGGCTCATCCTCGACATCATCCACCCAAGAATCAGATGCAGCAATTGGTAACTGTTGATTAGTGCTGCCAGTAGAGCGCTTGCGCGCATGTTCGGTAGCAGAAGTGATGTTGTCAGACCGAGGCCCAGAAACTGTATCCGCCGTAGCATCGTGATGGGAAGGGTGAGTTGTGGTGGTAGAGTCCTGAGTGTCGTCCGATGCCGGATGTTCGTCCGGGTCACACATCCGAAGCAGGCAATCATCGGATGGCGTATGGCGCCGTTTCTTGCGTTTTCGAGGGGACCGTTGTTTCTGGACATGTTGTTCTGTGTCAGAGTGCGGGCGACAATCATCTGATGCGGTCTCCATTGGTAGGAAGGCAGAGGTCGGGACAATTTCCGTTTCTACTTCCATCTTCTCTTTAGGCTCGTCTTGGTGGCACAATTGATCACCGTCTTGAGGCAAGTCTGCCGATGACGTGGTAGAGGGGGATATGCTGTCCGCCACACTGTCATCGACCACTGACTGCAATACGGTGTTACGATCCTGGGCAGGAACAGCTGTTGCGGTTGCAGCCGCTGCATACGTGATGGGGAGTGAAGTAGGCGTCGCCGTGGATGGAACTTCACCAACCGGTGTCTGAGTCAGTCGGCGTTGAATGCAGGCCGATCGGACATGTCCTTCCTGGCCACAGCCGGCGCAAGTACGCGGTTGTCCGTCGTACATGACAATGGCTCTGCAGCCGCCAATTACTAAATAGGATGGCACATGCTTCGTCAGTTCAATCTTAATCCATTTAAGACGGGGTACGTCTCAAACGTTTGCCATTTTTCAGCCAAGTGGCTTAGCACGTTACGGTTTGAAAGCTGTCATCACAACATCTGGCGGGACTTCGAATGGCAGCTCGAAGACCCTCAGAGTGCGAAGGCCTAATCCAGCGTGGTCGATCGTGACAGTTCCTACCTATGTGACCATCAGAATGCTTAAATTTGAGTCCATGAGTGTGTCGGCACACAACATCAGTGCACGCCTTTTTATTGATCAGTTTTATGTAGACGACACTTTGTGTTATAGAAAAGTGGATCCCAATGATGTCTTGAGGTGCAATATGAAGTTCTTCCCGGATGAAACGTTCAATGTCAAGTGCTCGAGGTCCTGCGTAGTCCGCTTGAAATGTGATCTTAATTGTGGACTTGCGATACGAGTGCGCCATGGCACTACCGAGACACGGACGCGTGACACTCGCCGCAGCGGAAGGTAAACAGTAAACACTCGCGCGCGCGGTGCGCTAACACGGGGACACAGGCACGACGGCCTTGCCCCACCGCTGCTAACAGCGGACTGATTGAACCGTCGTCCTCCCGAATGCGAGTTCAGTGTGCTAACCACTGCGCCACCTCGCTCGGTTCGCACTAGAACCCTATATGCTGTGACCTTTACTGACGAACGGCATTTTCCCTAAATTCTCCCAATAAACCAAACCCGACCATTCGCCTTTCCTACTACAATCCTCAAATGCTCGTTCCATTTAATATCACTTTAAAACGTTACGCCCAGAGACTTAACCGATCTGACTGTGTCAAGGAGGACAATACTAACGCTGTATTCGAACATTACGGTTTTATTTTTTTTAGGCTACTCATCCGCTTTAAATAATATTTTTATACATTTAGAGCTAGTTGTCATTCATAATAGTGGTCATATAACACTTCCTTGGGGTATTCCTGTCGATACCTTCGTCCGTGATGAACAGTTGCCGTCGAGGACAGCATACCGTGTTCTATTACTTAAAAAGTCTTCGAGCTACTCACTTTATCTGATAACCCATTCCATGAGCTCGTATCTCCGTTAACAGCCTGAAAAGGGGCATCGTTCAGATGCTTTCCGGAAACCTAGAATAACGGAATCTGCAGTTCCCCTTCATCCTTAGTTCTCAGTATATCATGTGACCCAAGGCCAAGCTGAGGTTCGCACGAGCGACGCTTTTTAAAACTGTGCTGATCGTGTGTTGTGTACATAGTTCCGCGTAGTCAGCGCGTACACAACTTTACCACTAGAGCGCGCCCCGCTAAGCACAACAGCGCAGGCGCAGCGCTCGTCCGTCTCCGCACTACGAGATGGCGCTGTCTTAGAGACGGACCAAATGCTGCTTTCACCGATCCGCCTATTAATATGTCACGCAGCCAATGAGATTACTGCTAATGTAGAACCTTTTCTCCTCGCGGATCACACTCGCGCAGTGATACCTGAACGCTCGAGGTATTATAACAAGGTACAGACCTCCGATTAGTCAGTCTGCATTAGTCTGCAGTCAAGTTTCAGTCTGTGCCTAATAAGATTACCATATTCCTGTACATAGCCATGAAGAGAAATGTATAGACGCTTTGTCAAGTATCAGAGATATGTGAGAATAAGATTAACGTACCAAGACCAAAGGAACTTTAGACTGTCAATTGTAAATAGTATCCAGAACCAAGTTAAATTATTTTTATGCTTGTTATTATTTTAATAAATGTGAGTAAAAATTAATCAAGTTCTGTTTAAAGTTGGTCACTGACAATCTGCTACTCTAAGCGTGCAAGTGGCATTTCCATAGTCTGACCTAACGGCAGAAGATAAACACGCCACGATAAGACCACGAGACACATTGCTGACACTCGCCTACTTCGTCAGAGCGACAAGTCAAATAATCTGTTGGTGTGTGTACCGAAGGTCTTACAGTACGCACACCACATCGTGGAACCCCATCGAAACCTAAGAGGAACTGTGAACTATTTCCTCATTGTATGCTGGATATGTTCGTTTAGCCAGCATGGGCTTGTACATTAACAGAGCAATAACACAGACTTTCTATTCATTTGAAACTGCCAACTTTCACTCCCTTATCTTTTTGGGACATTATTTTAGCTAACATGTGTTTTGAACAGTTGCAGAACAGTAACGCGAACGAGTTACATGCAGAAATATTATTTTCGGGCTCCAATCTGCCCTGCATAAAGTGTGTTACATAAATCAAATTTTGCTCATTTTCAAGTGCGACTCAACATGTATGTTAGATCACTAGTGTTACCTGCATTTTAATAAATTATGCATTTTAGAAGTGGGAATATCGTAAATTACACCAGTACTATCAATAACTTTACATATTTTTGGTAAATAATATGGACATTTTAGACTTCGTAACCGCTCTGTGAAATGTAATGTACACATCATTGTGTGTGTGGGGGGGGGGGGGGGGGGAGGGGGGGAGGGAGAGGGAGAGGAGGGGGACGGCAGGTGTTTTACTGATGAAGTTTATGTATTTTTCATGAATAATGCAGACATTAGATATGGAAATCCTGTAAGTTTACATCAGCTTGTCAACATTATTTCGTATTTCTGATAAATAATTCTGCTCTCTCGAATACTATATAACATTGGGCTACTTTAAGCAATTCAATTCATTCAGATACTTTTGAACATTGGCAACATTCCGTTAGAGCTACTGACAGCCTTGGGAGAGCCGCCCATGACATAAAACTGGTGAGCAAGATGTATAAGACAGGCGAAATACCTTCTAACTTCAAGAAAAATACAATAATCCCAATTCCAAAGAAAGCAGGTGCTGACAGGTGTGGAAATTTCCGAACTATCAGTTTAATAAATCATGGATGCAAAATGTTAAAACAAATCCTGTACAGAAGAATGGAAAAACTCGTAGAAGCCGGTCTCGGGGAAGTTCAGTTTGGATTCCGCCTACGCGAGGCAATAATGAGTCTACGACTTCCATAGAAGATAGGTTAAGGAAAGGCAAACCTAAGTTCACAGCGTTTGTAGACTTAGAGAAAGCTTTTGACACTTTTCACTGGTACACTCTCTTTCAGATTCTAAAGGTGCCAGGGTAAAATAGAGGGGGCGAAAGGCTATTTACAATTTGTACAGAAACCAGATGGCAGTTATGAGTCGAGGGTCATGAAAGGGAAGTAGTGGTTGGGAAGGGAGTGAGACAGGGTTGTAGCCTATCCCCGATGTTGTTCAATCTGTTCAAAAAAATGTTCAAATGTGTGTGAAATCTTATGGGACTTAACTGCTAAGGTCATCAGTCCCTAACCTTATACACTACTTAACCTAAATTATCCTAAGGACAAACACACACACCCATGCCCGAGGGAGGACTCGAACCTCCGCCAGAACCAGCCGCACAGTCCATGACTGCATCGCCTTAGACCGCTCGGCTAATCCCGCGCGGCGTTCATTCTGCATACTGAGCAAGCAGTGAAGGAAACAAAAGAAAACTTTGGAGTAGGAATTAAAATCCATGGAGAAGAAACCAAAAACTTCGAAGTTTGCGATGACATTACAACTTTGTCAGAGATAGCAAAGGACTTGGAAGGGCAATTGAACAGAACTGACGGTATCTTGAAAGGAGGATATAAGATTAACAAAAGCAAAACAGGAATAATGAAATGTCGAATTAAATCAGATGCTGAGGGAATTAGATTAGGAAATGAGACATTTAAAGTAGCAAATGAGTTTTGCTATTTGGGAAACAAAATAACTGATGAGCTCGAAGTAGGGAGGATATAAAATGTAGAGTGACAATGGCAAGAAAAGCATTTCTGAAGAAGAGAAATATGTTAACATCTTGTTTAGATTTAAGTGTCAGAAAGTCCTTCCTGAAAGTATTTGTATGAAGTGCAGCCATTAATGGAAGTGCAACAAGGTCAATAAACAGTTTAGACAAGAAGTGAATAGAAACTTTTGAAATGTGGCGAAGATTAGATGGGTAGATCAGGTAACTAATGAGGAGGTACTGAATAGAATTGGGGAAAAGAGAAATTTGTGGCACAACTTGACCAAAAGAAGGAGTCGATTGGTATGACACGTTCTGAGGCATCAAGGCATCAGCAATTTAGTACTGGAGCGAAGTGTAAAGGGCAAAAATCGTAGAGGTAGACCAAGAGATGTATACATTAAGCAGATCCAGAGGGATGTAGGTTGCAGCAGTTACTCGGAGATGAAGAGGCTTGCACAAGATAGAGCAGCACGGAGAGCTGCATCAAACCAGTCTTTGGACTAAAGACCACAACAGCGACGACAATTGACGTAAACTATGTTTAGTAGTATAAAATAATCATTTATGAATGAATCTGTACGTGTGTTTTCCTGATGCACCTCTTATATATTTCATAAATAATACAAACATTTTAGATGTGGAAATAACGCAGTTACACCAATTTTATCAATAACTTATATATTTTGAGTCTCGGTGCGGACATATATGTGTGTGTGTGTGTGTGTGTGTGTGAGAGAGAGAGAGAGAGAGAGAGAGAGAGAGAGAGAGAGATGATATTTACTGACAAGGGAGAAATTTTACTAAAGAAACTGTCTCAGGATCTTGCAGCGTCTCGCCGCCTTCTTCTGCGTCTATGGATGACGATGTTTCGTTTGTGGGGCGCTCACTGCGCTGTTATCAGCGCCCGTACAAATTCCCAATCTTTGCTCAGACCAATCTCGCCACTTTCATAAATGATGATGAAATGATGAGGACACACAAACACCCAGTCATGACGAGCAAGGTGAAAATACCTGACCCCAACCTTTTTTTTTTTTTTAATCTCATTTTGTTCGTTTTTGTTCGTTGCATATTCTCGGGGCGGATGTCGCAAGACACCCGTTTCAGTTCGTCGCCTCTGACCGAACACGTTGCGTTACCGTGCCGGCCGCCCTGAATCGAACCCAGGACTTCGTTCTCGGGAAGCGAGAACGCTACCGCGAGACCACAAGCTGCGGACTCCGTGTATGGAGGCAACCCTGATGTGTGACCTCATGGGCACGGTATTAGGTACAGTACGGTACGCATGTACGTCCCAGAAGTGTCCTGGAATCGGCACAGCTGTACTATTAACTAGCACAAAAATTGTTGCCTATCCATCACGTTCTCACCAACTGGAAACATTTGGTCCTGGCTTGTCCAAATAGTCTGGCGCCGCCAATATTGTTCCAATGGCTCTGAGCACTATAACTGTTGCGGTCATCAGCCACCTAGAACTTAGAACTACTTAAACCTAACTAACCTAAGGATATCACACACATCCATACCCGAGGCAGGATTCGAACCTGCGGGCCGGCCGGAGTGGCCGTGCGGTTCTAGGCGCTACAGTCTGGAACCGCGAGACCGCTACGGTCGCATGTTCGAATCCTGTCTCGGGCATGGATGTGTGTGATGTCCTTAGGTTAGTTAGGTTTAAGTAGTTCTAAGTTCTAGGGGACTGATGAAGTCAGACGTTGAGTCCCATAGTGCTCAGAGCCATTTGAACCATTTTTTTTTTCGAACCTGCGACGGCGCCGCCAATATATCAGCGTCCATCATTCAAGCTGGCTGACTCGATGCTTAGTCGGGTTAGGTCCGTTGTTCCTGCACACGATTCTGTGCACTTCCACACTGAACCCATAAACCAACAAATGTGATCATTTAAGCTTTTACTGTAAAAGGTACGCACAATAAGACAAATTTCGTTGTTTGCTGTCCTACATGACACTGCAATTTCAAGGGCCAGCGGTGTACGCTCGCGTCTGGCATGTGCGCGAAGCTTGGTTCTGCTAAAAGCCCCAGCATTTGAAGCATACCACACACAAGACGAAGTAGCTGGACCCTGGCGGCAGATCGGCAGTCACGGCGGTGTGTGCTCAGTGAGTAGCGGGCGCTCGCGTTGCAGTGTCAACAGGGGCGTGGCGCAGCGTGCCGTGGCCGGCAGGCAGGTTGCGAGGGCCGGCGCCGCCCACGGCAGAGAGTAGGGGCGACGGACATGGCCACAGCACGGCTGGGCGACACACCTGCCGCGGCAAACACGAGTGGCTACCGGCGCCCGTCTCTGCAAACACGCCGCCTCACCTAGGCTCGCCTGTTTGTCCACAAATCGCCGCCAACTTGCGTCATCCAAACCACTCACACCGGCCATCGGCCAGCACAGCAACGCCGCCTTCGTATTCTCATTGTCTGCAACACCTTCACTCCCGTTGGTTAGTTTGCAAATTTAGTTTACCGACAAAATATTCATTACCCCCGCCGCCCTCCACCTTGTAACCACACAGTTGTCGATTTACAACGCTGCCGAACGTGTGTAACTGGTATCAGGCGATCATGCGACCATCCACTGCTGACTTACGTTATAGCAGTGAAGTACACTACTGGCCATTAAAATTGCTACACCAAGAAGAAGTGCAGACGATAAACGGGTATTCACTGAACAAATATATTACACTAGAACTGACATGTGATTCCATTTTCACGCAATTTGGGTGCGTAGATTCTGAGAAATCAGTACCCAGAACAACCACCTTTGGCCGTAATAATGGCCTTGATAGGCGTGGATATTGAGTCAAACAGAGCTTGGATGGCGTGTACAGGTACAGCTGCCCATGCAGCTTCAACACCATACCACATTTCATCAAGAGTAGTGACTGGCGTATTGTGACGAGCCAGTTGCTCGGCCACCACTGACCAGACGTTTTCACTTGGTGAGAGATGTGGAGAATGTGCTGGCCAGGGCAGTAGTCGAACATTTTCTGTATCCAGAAAGGCCCGTACAGGACCTGCAACATGCGGTCCTGCATTATCCTGCTGAAATGTAGGGTTTCGCAGGGATTGAATGAAGGCTAGAGCTACGGGTCGTAACACATCTGAAATGTAACGTCCACTGTTCAAAGTGCCGTCAGTGAGAACAAGAGGTGCCCGAGACGTGTAACCAATGGTACCCCATACCATCACGCCGGGTGATACGTCACTATAGCGATGACGAATACACGCTTCCAATGGCACCCCATACCATTACGCCGGGTGATACGCAACTATGGCGATGACGAATACATGCTTCCAACGTGCATTCACCGCGATGTCACCAAACAAATGCGACCGTGATGATGCTGTAAACACAACCTGGATTCATCCGAAAAAATGACGTTTTGCCATTCGTGCACCCAGATATCGGTTGGAAACTTTCCTCATGTTAGCAAGTTTTATGTGTCGCCACCGGCGCCAACCTTGTGTAGATGCTCTGAAAAGCTAATCATTTGCATATCACAGCATCTTCTTCCTGTCGGTTAAATTTCGCGTCTGTAGCACTTCACCTTCGTGGTGTAGCAATTTTAATGGCCAGTAGTGTATTATTTGTCAAAAAATCTCGTTCCGATACACTGAACGGTTCAAGGAATTAAAGGCTTGCAAATTTTGGGTGATTCGCCCTGCAGTCATCCAGTCACTTATTTGTGCTCAAAGAAGGAAGGCACGGAGAACTCACTTGTGCCGCTTGTTTACTACGAAGCTCTCGCGGCCGGCACTAAGTTGCGTATGGCGGAATTTAGTCCGCGCGTCAGCTGCAGCCGGCTGGGTCCTCCGTCACTCCGTGTTTTATTAAAAAGCAGGCCTCGCGCCGGGAGCCACTCTAGTGCGCCGCCTTGCGTAATAAGCGCAGCAAGTTCCGTCACCGCTCAGACCCCTACTTTGGGCGTAGCGTCTGACGGAATGGAGGCAACGACTCCGAGAGGAGATGTCGCCGCCGAGGCAACCGGACGAAGGTGAGACGGCGGCGTGCCTCACATTCCAACAGGTCTTTGGCGGAGGCGCCGGACACGGCGAGTGGGCGGCGGGGGTAGCGCTCGACAAGCACCGGCGGCGTCCCCATTAGCATGGCGGACCTCTGCGTGCCACACCCTCCATTGCTCGGGCACTGTCGAGCCACTGTCCTCAGTGTCTTTGCGGAATGCTGCCGCAACTTAAACAGGAACGTATCCTAGTCGCTTGTTTTAGCGGACGAACAAGCACTTCCAAATTATTTTTTTACTCACACTCTCTTTCGCCGATCTTCCAGTTGCTTTTCAAAAGAAGAGCATAAAACATTAGCAACATGTTCACAGCAGTCGTACAATCGCATTCGGTCAAATTCAATTAATACTTAACTAAGACTGCAATTCTGAGATAGGGAATGGTTCCTGCAGTTTGGATGTGATTGTTTACTCCTAAATAGCAAAAGGGCTATGTATTGGGGGTACTATGTTTCAATCCTGTTGTATGCCTCACAGATGTGGGTAATGATGTCAGGGAGAGAATTCTTGAGAAATAATATTCTGATGACAAATATGGGCAGGTTATGGTATGAGAAGGTCAGGGAATCAGTGAAGGGGGAGCTGTGGTATCGTCCAGCAATCGCAGTGACACACCAAAGTCAGCAACGCACGTCGATACCCTAGACATTAGTGATATCTCGCTCCAGTCCGTAATGGCAAATCGAACAGGCTGAAGAGACATATCAATCGCATTACCCTCATATGGAGGTCAATTAGAACATACTTCGTGACCGCCGCAGAAGTAGTCAACATCATCGAGTAGGACTAAAAAGTCCCAGATGGAAACGTACTTTAGTAAATGTTGAACTTCGTTCTTCAAGAGAACGGTCTATTAACTAGTGCACGAAGTGATATTTTAATAGTAAATGACAGTAACGAACTATCAATCACTCCAGTGGCAAATGTTATCTCCCAGACCAATAAAGGAACCCACAGTTAAGGTTGGACAATTGTAGTTTCTTCTCATTGCCTAGATGGTACAGACATGCTAAGAGATTGTAGAAGGGGGATAACGAAAAGGTACACGTGGTGAAAGGAAAGGGAATAACACATTGAGGAAAACCAAGGGACAGGTCGCAGAAAGAAAGGGGTGAAGGACTTTGTACGAAAGAGAGGAGAAGACTGGGTTAAGGTGAAGAAGGTGATTAAATTAAGGAAGACAACCACAAATTGTATTCCCCGTGAGCTAAAGGCTTGAAATTATAAACATTGCTCATAAAGAGATGACACTACAGTATTAATTCGCTTTCTTGTCGGTATGTTTGGTAGGGTGAGGGTGAATAATATTGGTAATGCCTGACATCTGAGCTGCCCTGGACGACAGGTGTGTTGTGTGCGTAGCATCAGAAAGCGTTTCAGGCAGCAAGTGACCAGATGGACATGGATGAGCAGGCAGAGGGGTGGCGGGGTTGAGGGTGGGGGTGGGGAAGACGAATATAGCTTCCTTCTCTTGTTTGTCTGTCTGTTCAGTACAAATTTTCCATTTGATTTTAAACTAACTTCCCAAAGGACTAGAGACTTGAAATTGTAAACAAAACTCAGAACTGAATGACCGTGCAATATTAGGACGCTTCCTTGTCTGGTGTGTGCCAGAAAGGTGCATTCTGCACGACTGCCATTTGCCCCTTTTCCTATTCCAGATGTGGTTGGTCCATGAGAACAACTACTGCTAGTAAGCCACTGTGACAGCTCGACTGTTTCCAATTTCTTCCTTCACGGACTACAAAATACATTTAGGAAGTAGCCATATATCGTCTGAGTCGGGTGAAGAGAAACTGAAATAAACCTGAAACTTACCAAATGTCTCTGTTCTAATCCCATTAAAATGTTTGCAATCGATAGAAAAAGTCACTCACACAAGACTGAAAAGCAGAAAATAATTATTTAAACAATATGAATTTTTAATGTATCACGCTTTTAAATAGGACTAGGTTCCTAACACCATACAGATATTCCTGACAATTACTTGGTTATGAATTTTCAATAGCTATGGAAATACTTGCAAGACATGATCGAAAAGCTTGGGCCCAAGCAACACATGACCAACACGTGAATAGGTCACGTGCCTGCTATTACACTAATTAGTAATTGATGCATGACTACTTCACCCACTTCATTATTATCTGTTGCATGGTCCCTGTGTGTTTCGTTTTAAATCTTACAAATATTTTCTGTCAACAGAGCATTACATAAAATTTGCGGGCTAAATGTCTTGGTGTCTCACTGGGTCAGAATGTAACGTATAAAAGACTCCTGGAAAACACTAGCCAAAAGGTGAATACCCGAAGTAACATCATAAAGAAACTGACTAGCACAACTTCGGGTGCTGAAGCATCCACTCTATGCAGCCCAGCTTTGGCACTACTATAAGCAATGTCTAAACGCTGTGCCCCATTATGGTAACACAGTGCTCATACGAGCAAACTAGACGTCCATCTGGTTGAATCAATGAGAATTATTATGGGTACACCGATCTCTTGTATCACCACCTGAGCTGCGACACGAGGAAGCAACCAATCAAGAATGCAGGGAGCTGCATCATCTTAACTAACCCCAACGGCCGTCCTCAAGACTGCTCGATAACACGCGGCGTAATGGAAGAAATAACAAGAAGTTTGACATTAAAGAAGACTGGTGCAAGAGATGAATGTTGCAACAATAAAATATCAAAATATTCAAGATCTATCTGTCAGCCTACCAGGATTTGATATGAAGAGAAATAAATGGACAAAATTGAAGAAGATGAGAACTCGTCACGCCAGGTGCCACGTTCTGGTGCACAACTGGGGACTCGAAAACTGCGATTGTGCGGCCCGAGGACAAACCGTTCAACGTAATGTCACAGACTGCCTTCTGAGAAAGACGCCAGGACTATTTATAGTCTTTATTGATGCTGCTCCCTCTGCTATCAATTGGCTTCATTCACTAGATGTCGCCGGCCGGAGTGGCCGAGCGGTTAAAGGCGCTACAGTCCGGAACCGCATGACCGCTACGGTCGCAGGTTCGAATCCTGCCTCGGGCATGGATGTGTGTGAAGTCCTTAGGTTAGTTAGGTTTAAGTAGTTCTAAGTTCTAGGGGACTTATGACCACAGCAGTTGAGTCCCATAGTGCTCAGAGCCATTTGAACCATTTTCACTAGATGTCCAACTGTATCTATTTTAAAGAACAGTCGTAATTTTGTAGTTTCAATGTTCGTCTTGTTAACAATATTAAATTATTAATTCTCAGAATTAGTTTTTTGTCTAAATTCTTAAAATTTATAATTCCACATAATATGCATTTCTTAAGATTTGCTGTTGTCACCATACCGTAAATAAATAAACGGCTACTGAAAATTCGCTGTCATAGATTTTCAGAAGCAGCTATATGGGGTTCGGAATTTGTATGGGGCCTGGAGAAATTATTTTATACATTTTATATATCCGACATAAAAACGTGATATATGAAAAATTCATGTTTATTTAAATATTTAATCTCCAATAACGTAATTACATTTGAGCATAGGATATGCTCCAGGATGCTGTAAAAGTTGGACTTTACCGTCTTTGGTTTGTTCTGAATGCATCTCGACCGGTTGAGACTGGACGTGGTTAGTTCATGTTAATCAAGACTGCCTTTGAGGCGACAGAAGAGGCCATTATCAACACCGCACTGAGTCTGAAGAGGCTACGAGAAGTTGGATGTCCCTCCTGCGATACTCCAGAAAGACTTGCCATAAAAGTAGCCACTGAACATGATTGCTGGCAGCGGTTGTCAAGACAATGTACGGCCAGATGGGCAAGAGGGAAGACCATCAGCGTGTGGCTCTGGCGCATCCTACTGCAGCTGCAGCAGCAATCTGAGCGGCAGTTGGCACCACAGTGACACAACGAACTGGTGCAAATCGGTTACTTCAGGGACAGTTCTGAGCCAGTCGCACTGTAGCGTACCTTCCTTTGACCCCGAACCAACGCCGGTTACAATTTCAGAGTTGACAAGTGACAGCTCATTGGAGGGCAGGGTGGAGGTCTGTTTTGTTTTCTGACTAAAGCTGGTTCTGCATCAGTGCCAGTGAGGGCCATGTGTTGGCTACAAGAAGGCCACTTGAGGGCCTGCAACAAACCCGTCTACCTGTGGTAAGGTCTTATGGGACCTAACTCCTGATGTCATCGGTCCCTAAGCCTAGACACTGCCTAATCTAACCAACTTACGGTATGGACAACACACATACACACGCCCGAGGGAGGACTCGAACCTCCGACGGGGAGAGTCGCGCGGACCGTGACAAGGCGTCTCAGATCGCACGGCTACCCCGCGCGGCTGCCTACTAGACAGACTGGACCTACAACTGGAGGTATGGTCTGGGGTGTGTTATCGTATTACGGCAAGAGCACTCTCGTGGTTACCCCAATCATGCTGACTGCCAAATTATGTATCCAACAGGATAACGCTCGCTTACATACTGCTGTTGTAACCAAACATGCTCTACGGAGTGTCAACATGTTGCATTCGCCTGCTCGATCACCATGTCTGTTTCCAATCGAGCACATACGGGTCATCATCGGACTAAAACTCCAGCGTCATCCGCAACCAACATTAACCGTCCCTGTATTGACAGATCAACTGCAACAGTCAAGGAACTCCATCCCACAAGCTGACATCCAGCACGTGTTCAACACAAGGCATGCACGTTTGCATACTTGCTTTCAACGTTTTGGTGGCCTCACCGGTAATTAATGTACCAGCATTTCACATGTTTAATGAATTATCTCACTCTTAGATTAACCTGTGATCTTGAAATGGCAATCGCTTAAATATGCTGCCAACACAAATGTATTCCCGAAATTTCATAGGGTAATGAGTCGTGCGCAGCTCTTGTTTACGCCATTTACCTTTTGTCACCTTCTTTTACGGTACTGCCTCCTCGTTTTCTTATTCCACTTGAAACGTCCCCTTTTTGAACAGTTATACAAGACTGTCCTTAAACTGACATACAATATTTTTTAGCGCAACGCAATCTGACTTTCAATAATCCCTACAAAAGAATGGCCCTGACTAACATTAATATATACCTTTCACAAATCACTTACCTCACAAAAACCTTCATTACTCGAACTACTGCAGTACAGCGAGCGCCACTACTGCCAGCTAAATAAAAGATTCAAACTACGGAAGGCACTAACTACTGATAGGGACAGTTAGCAAATGAAAGATATTAATAGAGAACAAACAATGTATTTACCTTAATAGTCATAATATATATAGCAGTTCATGACAAATTACAAAACTCCGCCATCTCTCTCCCCACATCCACCACTGCTGGCGGCTCACCTCCAACTGCGCAACGCTACGCGCTGTTCACAGCCAGCTGCCTAACACTACAATGGCGAGTATTACAACAATGCAAAGCAGCCACAGACTGCACACAGCACAGCCAGTGATTTTCATACAGAGGTGGCGTTACTAATAAAAAAACCTAAACAGCCTACTTACACACTTACTGGCGTAACTAACTTCTGCCTTACTTGCCCATGAGTGGTTGCCAGCAGTGCTTATTGATAAGTGCACTGTCGTACCATCTCTGGAGCGACCGATAGTATTTCCGGATCGTCGTGTGTCTGGAAGTCAGTTGGAGACGGACCAGGAGTGCAGCCGAGCACAGAGCAGCGTCAGGGACGGAGCGCCAGTGAGGTGCTGACAGACAGTACTTAACGATCGCTGGCGACACACATGCACTGTCAGACGGAAGGATACTGGAGCAGGAACGACTGTTGGTTGGTCGTACGGTCGGTCGTCTCATCGGCCGAAGTCTATTTAGTCTTTTGACCGTTTCCGAGTGTGAGGCAGTCGGTCGTTTGGGGCAAATCAGCGAGGAAGTCTCCGTGCCGCATAGTTAGGCCGGAGCCGCTGGCGGGGTGCAAGCGCGGTTGGAGTTACGAGGCGCATCTTGCGAGGTTACGAAGTTCGTGGCCCTCCAATCCTGGGCACTAAAGTTGAGTGCTCACTTAACCTACTACGAAGCTTCAGCTGCTGTCACATCTTTTCGTTTGATCCTGGTTGTTACTTCCTGGGAGGTTCCCGTGAGCAACAATGTGTGTGCACTGGAGTCGGCTAGTATTGCAGCCATCCTGCCTGTGTGTTGTTTAACTTAATTTAATTCATTCCTTAATTGATGAAGTGTACCAGCTGTATATTCTGCCTTGTGGCCGTTGACGTTTTGGTTACTTGCCCTGGTCGTTAACGTAGTTTTCGGCAGCGTTGATGCTGTCCAGCACGGCGTGTAGTTCGACAGCTGAGGTGTTGCTGGTAGTTTTGGGTGTTTGTTCTGACTTGACTGGATTGGGCACCACTATTCAGAACATTGCTCTGTTGATATCTTGTTGTCGGTATGGTGGTCGAGTGGAGCAGAACTGATCTTGTTGGTTGGTTCGTCGATTGGCAGTCGGTTGGGTTGCTTTCCGACTGCTCTGGCTGCCTGTCTCTCCTAAACGTGCGTTAGTGTTACCTTCCCAGGCCGATCCTTTGAACCTTAAAAGCGCCGCTCCTTGTGTTTCACATACTGATTTCCTTTTTAATCTTAAGTACTCTGTGTGCTCTTCAGCCGAGTTTTCGCTTAATAAAGTTGGAAGACTTTTCTTCTTAGGCTTTAAGCCGTAAAAAAGAAAATTGTTTCTTGTTTGGTATGTGGCCTTCAGCTGAGTTTCAGGATTTCAAAATTAAAATTGAAACTTCCTTGTGCCTAGATCTCAACCCGTAAATTTGTTTCAAGTTGGTATGTGGCTTTCAGCCGAGTTTTCAGCCTTTTCAGATCAAAAGTTGAAAAATTTTGTCTACGCCTTAAGCCATAAGCAATATTTTCTAGTTTGTATGTGGCCTTCAGCCGAGTTTTCCAGCTTAAATTACAAATTGGAGATTTCTTTGTCTGGGCTTTAAACCTTGAGATTGTTTGGGTTTCGTATGTAGCTTTCAGCCGAGTTTTATGTGAAGCATTTTAGGATAAAGCCTTTAGCCTATTTCAGCTGAAATTTAGAAGCTCTTCCATTTAGGCCTTAAGCCGTACAATTGTTTTCTGCATGGTATGTGGCCCTCAGCCGAGTTTTAATCTCTCTTAAATTAAAAATTTTAAATCCGTCTTGTCCTTAAGTCACAAGACTGTTATTCTTTACTATGAGGCCTTCAGCCGATTTTTACACGAAATATTTTAAGATAAGGCCTTCAGCCTTTTCAAATTGAAAGCTATTCTTCCTAGGCCTTAAGCCATTAAATTGTTTTGTTGATATGCAGCCTTCAGCCGAGTTTTTAGCCTATTTATCCTGAAGATTTTTTTTCTTTTTTCTAAAGAAGTGAAACCTCCAGAAGAACTCTTGTACCTCAATTCCTTGCTTGGGCCTTGTGCATTGGATTTTCGATGTGACCTTCAGCTGATGTAAATTAAATCAGTCTTTCGTTAAAAGCTTGAGAGTTTTTGATTCTTGCTTGTGTGATTGTCTGTTTTAAGAAATAAAGTTTGTATGTTGAGTACAACTGACAGTAATCTATTTTGGCCCCTTTCTACAAATATAACCGCTTCCGCTCTGTACTGCTAGCGCAGGGATTTCACCTTCATTAATTATTTTTTGGTGCTGCCACTTTTTTCGTCAGTGTATTTTGAGCGTATCTGATATGAAAACGTGATATGTGAAAAACCGATTTTGAATTTAAGTATTCATTCTCCAAAAGCGTAATCACATTTGAGCATAGGATGTGCTCTAGGATGTTGTAAAAGTTGGACGTTACCGTCATTGGTCTGACCTGAATGCACCTGGATCGGCTGAGAGCCTGCAAAGCCTGACCACAGCAACAGCGAAGTACCGCAGTGATGGAGCAGAGGTGGCTTGTCGGTGTTGGTCTGCTGTGTCGCGGCGCCGCGCGACAGCAGGAAATTAACTCAGCGGCGATGGCGCGGGGAGGGTTCAGGCCAGCGCGGAGCATCTGCCGCCCCCGCACCCAGCAGCGCCTGTCGCAACCTCCGGTCGCACGCCGCGGGCCGCCAGCTGCCAGCAAACAGGCCGCATACGGGCAGCCGCCGCTGGAAGGTACTCGTGAATCACTGAGGGCGCTGGTGAAAAACCAGGCCCTCCCAGGAGCCACAGCACTAACGCCTCCTCTAGACTTGGCAGTGACCTCGATTAGGCGAGAACGTAAGTCCGCGAGTTCTTTCAGGTACATCATTCGACTCCACCTGTAACCATTCACTGATGATCGCATTCCGCAGAGCTAACAGACTGCGCCGGTGTTAACTGGTACCTTTCATCTTCTGTTCCAAACAGTCCTAGACATTTTTATGGGATTCAGATCTACATCGATACCTACATGTACTAAGACGAAAAAGATGATGCACCACGAAGGAATTATGCGAAAGATTTATTCAAGAGAAAGAGCTTCTCAAACTGAGCAAGTCAATACTGCGTTGGCCCACTCCTGACCCTTATTCAAGCAGCTATTCAGCTTATAGTTCATAAGACTTGTTGGATATCCTCCAGAGGGCATCGTGCCAAATTCTGTTCCAATTACGGGGCCCTGCCCATTGTGCCCCAAATGTTCTCAATTTGAAAGAGAAGTGACGACCTTTCTGATCAACGAAGGGTTTGGCAACTACGAAGACAAGCAGAGACTCTCGTCACATGCGAGCGGGCATCTTCTTCTGGAGTGTAAGGCAAGGATTGCTTGCCGTGAAGGGCACAAACGTACGTACTTGTGCTGTAAGGGCGCCGCGGGTGACAACCAAAGGGATTCTGCTATGAAATGTCACCCCAGACCATCGCTCCTGGTTGTCGAGATGTGTTGCGGCCGACAGTCACGTTGGTAGCCCACTGGTGTCCGGGGCATCTTCAGACACTCCTTCGATCTGGAATCTCATTGATTGGATAAGAATTGTCCTCAGTGAGGAGTCCCGCTTGGAATGGAGCCTCGACGAACATCGAAGCAGTGTCTGGAGGAGCCTTTCGCTCGCCATACGATCTGACAACCAGGAGTGCTGGTCTGGGATGCCATTTCTTTTTATAGCAGAACGCCCTTTGTAGTCATCTACATCTACATGGTTACTCTGCAATTCACACTTAAGTGCTTGACAGAGGGTTCATCCAACCATTTTCATACTACTTCTTTATTATTCCACTTTCGAATGGCGCATGGGAAAAAGGAACACCTAAATCCTTCCGCTCGAGCTCTGATTTCTCTTATTTTATTATGATGATCGTTTCTTCCTACGTAGGTGGGTGTCAACAAAATATTTTCGCGTTCGGAAGAGAAAGTTGGTGATTGAAATTTCGTAAACAGATCTCGCCTTTGTTTCAGTGACTGCCACCCCAACTCGCGTATCATATCAGTGAGACTCTCACCCCTACTGCGCGATAACACGAAACGAGCGGCCCTTCTTTGCACTTTTTCGATGTCCTCCATCAATCCTACCTGGTAAGGATCCCACACCGCGCAGCAATATTCCAGGAGAGGACGGACAAGTGTAATGCAGGCTGTCTCTTAAGTGGGTTTGTCGCATCTTCTAAGTGTTCTGCCAACAAAGCCCAGTCTTTGTTTCGCCTTGCCCACAATATTATCTATGAGGTCTTTCCAATGTACGCTTCTCGTAATTGTAATTCCTAGGTATTTAGTCGAATTGACAACCCTTAGATTTGTGCGATTTATCGTATACCCAAAATATGTCGGATTTCTTTTAGTACCCATGTGGATGACCTTGCACTTTTCTTTGTTTAGTGCCAATTGCCACTTTTCGCACCATACAGAAATTCTCTCTAGATTATTTTGTAATTGGAATTGATCGTCTGATGATTTTACTAAAAGGTAAATTACAGCATCATCTGCAAACAATCTAAGGGGGCTGCTCAGATTATCATCTAGATTATTTATGTAAATCAGGAACAGCAGAGGACCTATGACACTACCTTGCGGAACGCCAGATATCACTTCTGTTCCACTCGATGATTTACCGTCTTTCACTACGAACTGTGACCTCTCTGAGAGGAAATCACGAATCCAATCACGCAACTGAGACGATACTCCATATGCACGTAATTTGATTAATAGTCGCTTGTGAGAAACGGTATCAAAAGCCTTCTGGAAATATAGGAATATGGAATCGATCTGAGATCCCTTGTCGACAGCAGTCATTACTTCATGAGAATAAAGAGCTAGCTGCGTTGCACAAGAACGATATTTTCTGAATCCGTGTTGGTTATGTATCAATAAGTCATTTTCGTCAAGGTGAGTGATTCATATTGTTCGAGTACAGTACATGCCCTTTCAGCACAGCGGTACGTCGACAACACTCCGGTGCTCCGCTTAATTGCCCAAGGCAAGCCATCCTGGATAAGAAAATGCGCACCCTCAAAATGCGGGAGTTTCTTAATGCTTTCCAAACCCTACTTTGGCCAGAAAGGTAGCCGCATCCTTTTCCAGTTTAGAATGTTTGGAGCCATATGGACAGGACTCTCTTTCCAGATGAGAATTGGAACACTACGGACTCAGCCCTCGATAAGCTGGGGATTGTGACGATCTAACGCACCAATTGGATAAAATTTGGTACGATATCCTTCAGGAGAACATCCAACAACTCTGTGTCGGTGCCAAGCCGAATAATTGCTTGTATCAGGGCCAGAGGTGGACCACACATTACTGACTTGATAATTTGTGAAGCTTTCTCTGTTGAATAAATTATTCATTCTTTCTTCAACTGTAATAATTTGATTTTCTGTACATGTACATCACATCTACCAATTCCTGTCCTATTCGGACATTCCCTTTATTGTCTGTACACGTACATCACATCTACCGATTTCGGTCCTATTCGGATATTTCCTTTAGGGTGCTTTTTTTCTTTTTCTTTCTTAAAGATTACGTACTCCGTAAGCCACCTTCTGATGTATGCAGTGGGGTGCTATGTACCACCACAAGTCGTTTGCCTTCCTGCTCTACTCGCAAACGGAAAGAGAGAAAAACGACTGCCTATATTCCTTCGTACGACGCTTTTCTTCCCGGCACCAATGCCCCATTGTAAAACACTTTTCCCTACTCAAGAATGGTTTGCTTAAGTGTTCTATACGCGGTCTCCGAACCGTGACCAGTATGTCTCCACAGATATTCTTCGTGAAGGCGAGGAAGGCAAGGCAACACTTCATGACAGATAATGTTGAAATAAACCTCCTGGTTAACGTTGACGGTAAGGTTTTTTTGCGACCACGTTTGGCAGTGTTACATCGTTGCAAGCGATGCATATTTCCTTGCAGACACATTAGATAATACGTGTTCGGGTAAATTAATTCATGATGTGGTCATGGGTAAGCGGAAAACGCGATAGGTCGTTTGTGCCACCCTACCTTCACGTCGACCCACGTTACTGGACTGATTACAAACAGCCGACCGGCACATACACACTGTCGCGAATAAGCCGCATGAAGTGGTGAGTTGCCAACGTAGTAATGCTGCACAATGTGTGCATGGAGAAGGCCAACCTAAAGTCAGTAGGGACGCTAGGAAGCAGCATCGCTGTAGCAGGTTGTAGAACAAGCTGCTGGAAGGATAAGAGGGCAGGAGGAAGGTGCGTGATCGCGTGAGAGGCGCTTCAAGCGAAGCTTTATAAACGGCGCCGCCGGCGTTGCAGGAGACTCCGAACTCGCTCTGCTTCAGATGCTGGACCTGAATTCCTCTGCCCCGGCACGGGACTTGGCTCCTCGTGGCACTTATCCGCAGAGGGTACGTGCAGCATTGCGCAGCATAGTCAGTGTGTATGTGCCTCGTACGGATCGACAGTAGCTTCCTATCCCTTGTTGTTGAGTCTGTCATTTATCAGACTTCTTCGTCCTTTTCGCACAGTTTCCTTATCTGCGAATAGTAAAACCTGGGTTAGACACCTGATCTACGAGTTCGACGAGCTTCAGCTGCTATCCCGATCTCGATCCGCTCGCAGAACACTAAAACTGCTTCACTACCATTGCTTTCGTCCGTAGTCGCGTGTCACGTGATCGTCTAGTACGAGTCTTACACTGCCTACAGGCCATTAAAGCGACCAGTCTGCTGTTCTAATTTAATGACTAACACACTGTTCCCTGAGCTTTATCTTTCGCGGTAAGCAATGATGACAATCTCTGCAGTGCAGACACAGTGATGTCCTATAAAGCGTGTTCACAAATTCCCATTACAAACTTCTAGGACTTGGAGAGGGGAGTTAGTAGATAATACTTTGAATTGCAGCCTATGTCCGGAAACGTATCATCTGTGTGTTATAGCCATGTCGGAACGTGACCACTTTTGCAAGTAACTGATTCGGCCTGACTCAGCAGATCAACTGTTTTACAGTTCCATTCATTAACAGCCAAAGACATTGCTCGTGTAGTAGACGGGCCTCTTCAACGCGTTGTAGTACAGCTTCTTCCAATACAGATGTGCTGCGCCTCCCTGGAGGACCACAGCCACGCCTACTGGCGGTTTCTTGAAGTCGTTGCGTAACTGTGGCGAAAAGGATGTGAGATGTAGTCGGACGCTGTGGGGAACGATCTTGATTAAGCCGACGAGCAGCTCTTCCAGTACGGTGAGCTTCGCCATTCACATCATGGCGATCCACTCTGCAAATGTACACTCAACTATGTTGCTGTAACAATCACACACATACGTGAATGAGGCTCGAACCAGGTCAGAGAGGTAGGATAGACGTCAAATGACATCAGCCAATCCGACGTAACCACCTAACGACCCACCACCATAACCTCCATTTGCATACCTACCGAACAAATATGTTTTCAAACGGTCGTTGCACGGAAATGGTACGTTCCAGGACATGGGTTTCTATTCAAAATATTATGGACTCACTGCCCTCAACAACTTTTAAAAGAACGTATAGGGAATTTCCGAACATACTGTATCTCTTACGTCTGTCTGCTGTAGAGGTGTATGGAACAAGTGTCACGCTCGTGTTTAATGATCGTTTTGGAGAGCGAGCAGACCTTTGTGGGAATAAATGTGGATTCAGAAAAGACATATCGCTTGAAATTCAACTCGTGATTTTTTAATGTAATGTGTTACGTCCCCCCCATGAACCATGGACCTTGCCGTTGGTGGGGAGGCTTGCGTGCCTCAGCGATACAGATAGCCGTACCGTAGGTGCAACCACAACGGAGGGGTATCTGTTGAGAGGCCAGACAAACGTGTGGTTCCTGAAGAGGGGCAGCAGCCTTTTCAGTAGTTGCAAGGGCAACAGTCTAGATGATTGACTGATCTGGCCTTGTAACAATAACCAAAACAGCCTTGCTGTGCTGGTACTGCGAACGGCTGAAAGCAAGGGGAAACTACAGCCGTAATTTTTCCCGAGGGCATGCAGCTTTACTGTATGATTACATGATGATGGCGTCCTCTTGGGTAAAATATTCCGGAGGTAAAATAGTCCCCCATTCGGATCTCCGGGCGGGGACTACTCAAGAGGATGTCGTTATCAGGAGAAAGAAAACTGGCGTTCTACGGATCGGAGCGTGGAATGTCAGATCCCTTAATCGGGCAGGTAGGTTAGAAAATTTAAAAAGGGAAATGGATAGGTTGAAGTTAGATATAGTGGGAATTAGTGAAGTTCGGTGGCAGGAGGAACAAGACTTCTGGTCAGGTGACTACAGGGTTATAAACACAAAATCAAATAGGGGTAATGCAGGAGTAGGTTTAATAATGAATAGGAAAATAGGAATGCGGGTAAGCTACTACAAACAGCATAGTGAACGCATTATTGTGGCCAAGATAGATACGAAGCCCACACCTACTACAGTAGTACAAGTTTATATGCCAACTAGCTCTGCAGATGACGAAGAAATTGAAGAAATGTATGATGAAATAAAAGAAATTATTCAGATTGTGAAGGGAGACGAAAATTTAATAGTCATGGGTGACTGGAATTCGAGTGTAGGAAAAGGGAGAGAAGGAAACATAGTAGGTGGATATGGATTGGGGGACAGAAATGAAAGAGGAAGCCGCCTGGTAGAATTTTGCACAGAGCACAACATAATCATAACTAACACTTGGTTTAAGAATCATGAAAGAAGGTTGTATACATGGAAGAACCCTGGAGATACTAAAAGGTATCAGATAGATTATATAATGGTAAGACAGAGATTTAGGAACCAGGTTTTAAATTGTAAGACATTTCCAGGGGCAGATGTGGACTCTGACCACAATCTATTGGTTATGACCTGTAGATTAAAACTGAAGAAACTGCAAAAAGGTGGGAATTTAAGGAGATGGGACCTGGATAAACTAAAAGAACCAGAGGTTGTACAGAGATTCAGGGAGAGCATAAGGGAGCAATTGACAGGAATGGGGGAAATAAATACAGTAGAAGAAGAATGGGTAGCTTTGAGGGATGAAGTAGTGAAGGCAGCAGAGGATCAAGTAGGTAAAAAGACGAGGGCTAGTAGAAATCCTTGGGTAACAGAAGAAATATTGAATTTAATTGATGAAAGGAGAAAATATAAAAATGCAGTAAGTGAAACAGGCAAAAAGGAATACAAATGTCTCAAAAATGAGATCGACAGGAAGTGCAAAATGGCTAAGCAGGGATGGCTAGAGGACAAATGTAAGGATGTAGAGGCCTATCTCACTAGGGGTAAGATAGATACCGCCTACAGGAAAATTAAAGAGACCTTTGGAGATAAGAGAACGACTTGTTTGAATATCAAGAACTCAGATGGAAACCCAGTTCTAAGCAAAGAAGGGAAAGCAGAAAGGTGGAAGGAGTATATAGAGGGTCTATACAAGGGCGATGTACTTGAGGACAATATTATGGAAATGGAAGAGGATGTAGATGAAGATGAAATGGGAGATATGATACTGCGTGAAGAGTTTGACAGAGCACTGAAAGACCTGAGTCGAAACAAGGCCCCCGGAGTAGACAATATTCCAGTGGAACTACTGACGGCCGTGGGAGAGCCAGTCCTGACAAAACTCTACCATCTGGTGAGCAAGATGTATGAAACAGGCGAAATACCCTCAGACTTCAAGAAGAATATAATAATTCCAATCCCAAAGAAAGCAGGTGTTGACAGATGTGAAAATTACCGAACTATCAGCTTAATAAGTCACAGCTGCAAAATACTAACACGAATTCTTTACAGACGAATGGAAAAACTAGTAGAAGCCAACCTCGGGGAAGATCAGTTTGGATTCCGTAGAAACACTGGAACACGTGAGGCAATACTGACCTTACGACTTATCTTAGAAGAAAGATTAAGGAAAGGCAAACCTACATTTCTAGCATTTGTAGACTTAGAGAAAGCTTTTGACAATGTTGACTGGAATACTCTCTTTCAAATTCTAAAGGTGGCAGGGGTAAAATACAGGGAGCGAAAGGCTATTTACAATTTGTACAGAAACCAGATGGCAGTTATAAGAGTCGAGGGACATGAAAGGGAAGCAGTGGTTGGGAAGGGAGTAAGACAGGGTTGTAGCCTCTCCCCGATGTTGTTCAATCTGTATATTGAGCAAGCAGTAAAGGAAACAAAAGAAAAATTCGGAGTAGGTATTAAAATTCATGGAGAAGAAATAAAAACTTTGAGGTTCGCCGATGACATTGTAATTCTGTCAGAGACAGCAAAGGACTTGGAAGAGCAGTTGAATGGAATGGACAGTGTCTTGAAAGGAGGATATAAGATGAACATCAACAAAAGCAAAACAAGGATAATGGAATGTAGTCTAAATAAGTCGGGTGATGCTGAGGGAATTAGATTAGGAAATGAGGCACTTAAAGTAGTAAAGGAGTTTTGCTATTTGGGGAGCAAAATAACTGATGATGGTCGAAGTAGAGAGGATATAAAATGTAGGCTGGCAATGGCAAGGAAAGCGTTTCTGAAGAAGAGAAATTTTTTAACATCCAGTATTGATTTAAGTGTCAGGAAGTCATTTCTGAAAGTATTCGTATGGAGTGTAGCCATGTATGGAAGTGAAACATGGACGATAAATAGTTTGGACAAGAAGAGAATAGAAGCTTTCGAAATGTGGTGCTACAGAAGAATGCTGAAGATTAGATGGGTAGATCACATAACTAATGAGGAAGTATTGAATAGGATTGGGAAGAAGAGAAGTTTGTGGCACAACTTGACTAGAAGAAGGGATCGGTTGGTAGGACATGTTCTGAGGCATCAAGGGATCACCAATTTAGTATTGGAGGGCAGCGTGGAGGGTAAAAATCGTAGAGGGAGACCAAGAGATGAATACACTAAGCAGATTCAGAAGGATGTAGGTTGCAGTAGGTACTGGGAGATGAAAAAGCTTGCACATGATAGAGTAGCATGGAGAGCTGTATCAAACCAGTCTCAGGACTGAAGACCACAACAACAACAATGTGTTACGTAACAGGCTCCACCATTTTATGGCACAGAAACAACTCTAAAAATAAATCTGACGTTTCCAACATTCCTAGCTGTCCTCTACAGGATGATGAGTCTCTTTAAGAGGGTCATATATCACTGGCGAATAACTTTTCGACTCCTCTCAACAATATCTCTTCCTAGTTTGTTTCTGAGCGCATATAGAAGAGTAGCACTGTTTATACAAAAGTCGTGACGACAAAAAATCGTACCGAAATACTGAAAGCCCCGTACGATGCAGAGGCCGGTAGCTGAATTCAAATATTCAACGATGTGGTGTATTCCAATTAAATAAGCGAAAAGACGCATTGCTGTTCGATCACACTATTCGCAATTAATCAGTGGAAAGATCTATAGGACAATGAGAACACAAAATTAGTTGAAACTTCCTGGCAGATTAAAACTGTGTGCCGGACCGAGACTCGAACTCGGGACCTTTGCCTTTCGCGGGCAAGTGCTCGCAGGAGAGCTTCTGTAAAGTTTGGAAGGTAGGAGACGAGGTACTGGCAGAAGTAAAGCTGTGATGACGGAGCGTGAGTCGTGCTTGCGTAGCTCAGTTGGTAGAGCACTTGCTCGCGAAAGGCAAAGGTCCTGAGTTCGAGTCTCGGTCCGGCACACAGTTTTAATCTGCCAGGAAGTTTCATATCAGCGAACACTCCGCTGCAGAGTGAAAATCTCATTCTGGAGACAAAATTAGTTGTAGTAAAACTGATGCCAGGCACATATTTATTGAAATCGTAAAAAAACGTGATCTACCCAGAAAAAGTAGATTACAAATGTCTTTAGACCAATTCTTGAGTATTCCTTGGCAATCTGGGACCCTTACCCTATAGGATTAATAGTGCAGACTGAAAAGATCGTGTAAGACGTTCGCCACGGATTCGTTTAGTGACACTCCACTGCTGACGGAAGCAATGGGAATGAAGTAGCGTTGTAGTGTCCTGCGAGCGGATCAGGGTGAGAGCTGACGCTATTTCCAGTTGTGAAGTGGCTCGTCCAACTAGTAGACCAGGTGTTTGAAAACGCAAGCTGAAATATTTGCAGATAAGGTAACTCGATGGGGGTTCGATTCCCAGCGGGGTCAGGGATTTTCTCTGCCTCGTGATGACTGGGTGTTGTGTGATGTCCTAGGTTTTAGGTTTAAGTAGTTCTAAGTTCTAGGGGACTGATGACCTCAGATGTTAAGTCCCATAGTGCTCAGAGCCATTTGAACCATTTGAACTCGATGGGAAAAAGACAGGAAGTCTGATAAATGACTGACAGTCAACAACAAATTTGGATAGGAACTACCCTCAAATCCTACGAGGCTCTAACACATTATGTTGTGCAATATTGCCCGTGCCTTGTGCGGCTAACTGCCATGAGAAAGTGTCTCTTGCCGGGGGCAGAGAAACGCAGGTCCAGCGTCTGAGGCAGTGTGATAGCGTCGCGGAGACGCACATCAAACTTCTGTGGCAGACGGTACAAGATCGTGGGAAGGTTTACTGTTAGAATTATCACCAAGAGTGAGGCAACGTATTTCTTCCAATTTACATCTCGCGAAATGACCGTACCGAGAAAGCAGAGATACTCGAATTCACACGGTCTTACTAGCAGTCGGGTTCCCCACTCCACACTGGAAACGTGTTGGTTGGTTAATTTGGGCAACGGGACCAAGCAGTGAGGTCACTGGTCCCATCGGATTAGGAAAGGATGGGAAGGAAATCGGCCGTGCCCTTTCGAAGTAACCATTCCGGCATTTACCTGGCGCGATTTACGGAAATCACTGAAAACCACCGAGCGAGTTAGCGCAGTGGCTAGCACACTGGACTCGCATTCGGGAGGACGACGGTTCAATCCCGCGTCCGGCCATCCTGATTTAGGTTTTCCGTGATTTCCCTAAATCGCCCTAGGCAAATGCCGGGATGGTTCCTTTGAAAGGGCACGGCCGACTTCCTTCCCCATCTTTTCCTAATCCGATGAGACCGATGACCTCGCTGACTGGTCTCCTTCCCCAAACAACACAACACAACTGAAAACCAAAATCAGGATGGCCGGTTGTGGGTTTGAACGGTTGTCCTCCCGAATGCGAGTTATAGAAACAGGAGGGGCGATACATACTTGTTATGTATGTGAATGAGCACGACCATGTAGATCATTAGCTGCTTTTCTCGTGGTCTAAAACACAGGAGCAACACGTTTAAGCCTTCGGTAGCTTCAAGGGCGTCCATACGATAGTTTGTAGGAGGGTCCTAGACCTGAGGAAAAACAGTAGTTTCAATATTTTGCTGACTCGTAAGTAACCATAAAAAAGTTCCAGTTCTGGCACTCTTAAAATCCTGCGCAACGCCGACCTATAAATCATTTTCTTAAAAGATGGTACAATATTTTTTTCCTTCGCTGGGAGCTAGGGGAGGACCGCGGCAACTCCTTGCGCTTTGGTATGGGCGACCTTGAATAACTTGAAACTATTAAGTATGGATCTTGATTTAAAACGTTCAGTCCCGACACCTATTAGAAGACATCAATATGGCGTGTGTCCACGCTTCGCCTTTACGGCGTCTCTTCCTGTGCTGGGGACAGTTTCAATAAGGTGTCTGAATGTCTGTGGCGGAATAGCTACACATTCTTCCTCAAGAGCCGAAACAAGAGAAGGTAGAGGACGTTGGGGTCTGCAGTGAAGTCCTCAACACGAAGCATTCCACTGGGCCCAGGTAGGGACACTAGACAGGCCACTCCAGATCAGAAATGTTATAGTCTTCAAATAATAGCCACACAGATGCTGTTCTATGGAAGGGTGCAATGTCATGCTCATACAAGCATCGTATCCGAACCTTTTCTCAGCAGTACACAGTAATGCTCTAAAGTGTATTCATGTCCTTCCGCAATTGGCATTGTCTTAAGCGCAATAAGGGACCACACCCTGACCCCGAAAAACAATTCCAAACTGTAACGTCACTTCCTCTGCGCTTCACTGTTGGCCCTAAACACGATGGCATATTAATGTTCCCCAGGTATTCACCAAACATATCTGCTTCCATAGGATTGTCACAGGGTAAAACGTGATTCTTCGCACCAAATCACTCGATTCCATTAATCCACTGTGCAATTGCGTCGCTCTTTTCACTACCTCAAGGGTCGCTTAGTGATTTGTGGCTTATGAGGAGCTGCTCGCCTTTGAAACGCATTCTCTGCTGGGCTGCTGGTAGCACTTTGGGAGTCACGAATCATTCGTTCCGCTGACTCCCTGCGACTTTCCACAGCCACCTTGCGTAATGCTTGACAGTCCTATGTCCGTCACTACATGAAATCCACCTCGCCTTGGTTTAGCGAGCCCATAGGAGTCCATAATAGCCTGTTGATTTACTGTATAAATACACTTCCTGCTTAACCTGGGAGTTAATGTTAATGGTCAGTGTTTGATAAAAACTAACAATAGCCATCCCACGCGTTCTATCATTTGTAAACCCAACAGCTTAGGGGTCACACAGTGCATAGGCTGAAGAGTATCAAAATAAGCAATATGTGCTTCGAGTCACTTGCTTGCTGGGTGGTAGAGATCGAGATCATATGCATCATAGTGAATATCATTAGCATGATGATTTATATTGCTCCGGCCGGCCGGAGTAACCGAGCGGTTCTAGGCGCTTCAGCCTGGAACCGCACGACCGCTACGGTCGCAGGTTCGAATCTTGCCTCGGGCATGGATGTGTGTGATGTCCTTAGGTTAGTTAGGTTTAACTAGTTCTAAGTTCTAGGGGACTGGTGACCTCACATGTTAAGTCCCACAGTGCTCAGAGCACATTGCTCCGAGTGGCTACTGCGATAAATCCCTTAACAGTGGTTTTTTCCTAACAAAATATCATAACTGGAAATTTTCTGCCAATAATGGTAGAAGACACAAAATTGTTTAAAAAAAATTATTTTTCAACACATGCGTGCAATCAATTCAAATCTTGTACAGTTTTTTTTCTGCAGGAAAGCGATATTTTAATTTTACGGATGGGAAATTTCTCAGTTTACTTATTTCTGCGAATTTAAGAGATCAGAGCCGGGCGTAGTGCGTGGTTAGATTAGACTGATGTCATGAAAAAGAAGAAGTGGAGAAGAAAAACTGCAACACTTGCACCCGCGATTACCAAGACTCTGTAAGGGCTCCCTCTGTTCATTTTCTTATCTCCCTGTGATTTAATGTTCCCTGCAAAGCCTGGCATTTGTAGGAAGATAACGTAAAATAATGGTGCCAGCTAGTTCATCCGAAATTTACTGAAGTAAACGCTTATTTTGTTACTGCGCTTACAGACAGAAAAGGCAAATGCAACTACGAATTCATCGAAGCATTTTTACAAAGGAAGTTCCATTTTGCCGTGACGACGGCGTCACATCGTCCGTTGGCAACAAGGATTTCATTAGTGCAACTGAATTGTCTACCAAAAGTATTACCTGCTGCTGCGTGAGAAATTGTTGGTGGCTATGGAAGTATGTGCGTTTCTTTGGTATTCCTGCATAGGCGATCTTGAAAGCATGACTTGGTGCTGTCTGATTTATGAAACAACAGAGCTACGAATTAGCTCAGCTCCTTTTCTTCTACTATATAATTCTTGAGTTTATGAATTCATGCATTTATTACTCTGTAGTTGTGATTAGAGCAGGTCAAAGCACTAACCTCAGTGAATCGTAACATGTGTTCTTCCGAGCCGAGAGCGTAGTTCGCTTCTGTCGATTATGTTTGCTAACTAGATAAATAGTTAAGACAAAATTATGATAGCTTAGCGTCAGACAAACTCACTTCAGAGCGTACATTTACGATTTTATCCAGGACGCAAATGGTGTCTTGCCCGTTTTAGTTTACTGTTGACTCTGACAGCGGCGGTCCCCGAACCCAAATAATTACGGTACATATAAAAACACAACGTAACTATTCACTGAACGTTAGCATTGGATATGGGAAGCTCTGCTAGGTAACTGCTAAACGAAGATGCAAAGGACGGTAGACATTTAGACATTGGAGTTCCCAGCACTGGAACCTTCACCAGATATAAGAGCAAAAAATCGGGAACGCTTCGAAAATAACGAACTTCAAGTATCGTGGCTGGATGCGTTGTGTTTCCTATGTATATTTTGTTGAGATAGTCACGGAAACATCGTACCAAACATATAGTAACCTGTGGGTCATGTGATGGGCCGCCCAAAAGGGCAGAGCCACAGAGAATGTAAAAAACTGAAAAAGAAGACAGGAGAGAAAGACTTTTCAACAGTTGACCAGGAGAGGTGCTGTACGTCGTATCCCTCGTGTTCCTAACTCCTCGCTGTGAAAGAAAGCCTGTTCCTTGGCCTACGAAAGCATGAAATAGGAGGAAAATTATGATTTAAGGCTCAGTTGACATCGAGGCATTTACAGGATGTTCCAACAATGGGGAAAGAAACTGTTCGTGCCCTTTGAAACATATCATCCCGATATTAGCCTGGAGAGATTTAGAGCAATATCGGTAAATCTTAATCTGGATAGCCGGTCACGGATGTCACCCATCGTCCACTCGATTTCGAGTCCAGTGTGCTAAGCGCTACGCCACCTCGCTAGGTTGTAAACGAACTCTTTTGTCGCAGTGTCACTATCACGGTATCATTGCGTCCAAGTAGTACAAAAATGTCCGGGATAATGCAGGAATTTAAAAAACAGGAAATGTAGGGGAGCCCACGAGAAATGGTTGCAGGAGATACGTGAAGAAATCAAAAATGAAATGGTTGTTGGAAGGACTGATTCAACATAATCAAAAGCCAAAGTGACCTTTGGCGAGATTAAAAGCAAAAGCGATAACATAACGAAGACGAGAACAGTCCTGTTAAACGTAAAGGATAAAGCAGTTAGGTTAAAAGACTACATTGTAGGGGTGAGGAATTGTCTGATGTGTTAAAAGAGAAAATAGAAGTCAGCGTCGAAGACAAGGAGATCCAGAATTAGAATTCGAGTTTAACACAGCTTTAGAACACTTACCATAAATTAAGGCAGAAAGGGTAGGTAATAATCCTTCGGAATATCTACGAGGGTGAGTAAAATGAAAACCTTAACTTTGTAGCAACAAATCGAAATTTCTCGCCGTTATCCTGTAAGTTGGTAAGCGTGCTACAAACAGCCTGCAGAATGGCCTGTAGGTGGCAGCATAGTGCAGATGCACACATACCGTCGCAATATCAATATAAAGATGGCTGCCCCATTTGGGACTTGCACCAGGGAAGAACAGCGTTCTGTTATTCGGTTTTTGCGTAGTGAAGGTGTGAAACCTATTGAAATTCATCGACGAATGGAGGTTCAGTACGGTGATGCATGTTTGTCACAGCAGCAAGACTAAGAATGGATCAGGAAGTTCGCAATGGTGTGACTTCAGTGGAAGATGCTCATGGTCCAGGTCAGGCACAAGGAGTTGGGGCTCCATAGAGAATTGCAGCAGTTGAAGCCATAGTGAAGGAAAACCGCCGAGTGACAATGAATAACATTGCAGCCTGTTTACAGATTATCCATGGGTTCAAAATGGTTCAAATGGCTCTGAGCACTATGGGACTTAACATCTATGGTCAGCAGTCCCCTATAACTTAGAACTACTTAAACCTAACTAACCTAAGGACATCACACAACACCCAGTCATCACGTGGCAGAGAAAATCCCTGACCCCGCCGGGAATCGAACCCGGGAACCCGGGCGTGGGAAGCGAGAACGCTACCGCACGACCACGAGCTGCGGACAGCCATGGGTCAACACACCACATTGTGCATGATGTGCTCCAGTTTCACAAAGTGTCTGCAAGATGGGTGCCACGTCAGCTGACTCCTGAAATGAGACAACGATGTGTTGAGGCTTGTGAAGAACTTCTTCGGCGCTTTGAAAGAGAAGGTGATGGCTTCCTTGCAGGAATCGTAACTGGGGACGAAACCTCAGTTCACTTCCACCAATCGGAAACGAAGAGAGCGAGCAAGGAATGACGCCATTCCTCAACACCAAAACCAAATAAGTTTCGGACAGAACCATCAGCAGGGAAGGTTATGCTGACACACTTTTGCGACGAAAAAGGAGCATTACATGCCTAGAGGGACCACTGTCACCAGTGCATCATACGCAGATCCACTTAAAAAACTATCTGTGGCCTGCAATCAAATCAAAGTGATTTGGATTGCTGTCAGCAGGTGTCCTTTTGCAACATGACAATGCAAGGCCTCACACTGCCCGTACAACAGTTGCAACAATCACAGACCTGCATTTTCAGTGTCTTCCTCATCCACCATACTCGCCAGATCTTGCCCCGAGTGATTTCCACATGTTTGGACCACTCAAAGGCGCAATGGGAGGAAAGAAGTTCTGTTCTGATGAAGAGGTAGGTCACGCGGTGCATGAGTGATTGCGCGGACTACCAAAAGAATTTTTTTCTAAAGGAATTTATGCGCTTTGTAAGCGCTGGAGGACTTGCATCGACGTGGAGGAGATTATGTTGAAAAGTGATACAGCTTTGTACCACTTCTGCACAATAAATAATATTTAAAACAATATTTAAGGTTTTCATTTGACGCAACCTCGTAACACCATTGGAAAAAGCGGCAATCGAACGAATATTCGAGTTGGTGTGTAAAGATCTATGAGCCTGGAGACGCACCATCAGACTTTCGGAAAAATTTCATCCACACGATCCCCAACAGTAAGTGGAGGAATTATTTCAAAACCAGCTTAACAGCTCATACGTCTAAATTACTTTAAGAATTATACACAGAAGAATGGAAAAGAAAACTGAGATCGTTAGCTGACGATCAGTTTGGCTTTAGGGAAGTTAAACGCACCAGAGCCATTTTCGACGTTGCGGCTGATAAGGATAAAAAATAAGAAATGGCTAGACACAGTCGTAGGCTCCGTCGACAAAGAATCTAAAATGGTACAAAATGTTCGAAATTCAGAGAAAAATAGGAATAAGCTATTGGAAAAGACGGGTAACACACAGTATGTACAAGAATCAAAAGGGAATAATAAGCATGGAAGACCAGGAACGAAATGCTCAGATTAAAAAGGATATAAATAAGACAGGGATGCCGTCTTCCGCTCTTACTGTAGGTCGAAGAAACAATGACAAAAATAAAACAAAGATTGAAGAGTGAGATTAAAATTCAGAGTGAAAGGATATCGATAACATCTGCTGATGACATTGCTATCCTCAGTGAAAGTGAAGATTTAGAAGTCCTGTTCAGTGAAATGGTCTACTGAGTACAGAATATGTGTTGATAGTAAACCGAAGAGAAGCAGAAGAAATGAGATAAGAGATAAACTTTAACATCCAAAATAGACGAACTGAAGGAACTGTGCTAGCATCGAAGCTCAACAATGCGTAATGGACAAAGCAGGAAGGACATAAAGAAGAGACCCGTGCAGACAATGAGGGCTTTCCTGGCCAAGTGGAACGTACTGATATCGACATAGGGCTAAATTAGAGGAGAAATTTTCTGACAATATACAATCGGAGCACAGCACTGAATAACAGTGAAAAACGGACTGTGGAGAAACCGGAAGCGAAGAAAATCGAAGCATTTTAGATGTGGTGCTACAGAAAAATGTTGATAAGTAGATGAGGTGATAAGGAATGGAAATGTTCTCTGAAGAATCGGTGAGGATAGAAATATACGAAAACACTGCCAACAAGGAAGGACAAGAAGGTAGAACATGTGTTAAGAGGTAGGGGAATAAGGTCGATGATACTGGAGGGAGCAGTAACGGGTAAAAACTGTAGAGGAAGATATAGACTGGAATACATCGAATAAATAATTGAGACAGGGTGCAAGTGTTACTCTGAGACGAAGAGAATGGCATCGAATAAATCATAAGGCTGAAACAAATGAATGAATGAATAAATAAATAAATAAACGTTCTGCTATTAATTTTGAACAAGTTGCTGTTTGAAATATCGTTTTAACCTGTGACATTCGAATCAGTCGTCATGTATTTTAGTAAAAATATTTTTTGTTCCACCGTCCTCTCGGAAAGTGAAAAAACACTACACGAAGCAATAACAGCTTGAAAACCACTGACTACATGATGTTATTTCATTTAAGTATACGTTCATGCGACAGAAATGGCTTTTTGCTAACTTTCCGGAAGGTCCATCTCAGGGTGCATTCGTGTGCTCTACGTCTCGCTTTTCCAGTCTCTTTGCGTATTTTCCTTAAAAAGCAGCAAATTATTAAAAAATTCGCCTAAGGTGTTATGTTGCAATTTCTGTAAACACAGCTGCACCTTTCGCGGTTATTCGACATTCTCGCAACTAGCTGTGAGTAGCGACACGGTACGGCAAGTAGAACGCTAGCCAGAAATACACCCTGCCTCGCCAGCTAAACGAAGCTTTGTCTCCGCTAATGGCGATTCCCTGTTCGCTTTAATCACTTACGCAAACTGCCAGCACTTTTGGTGCGTTTGGACACCACACAAGGCGGTGCGAGATAGCCGTCACCCCGAAATTGCTACCAGTACTTGGTAGGGTGTTTGTGCCCGCTGCGCGATAAAATCATGATACACTTATGAGCTGTTTACGCTGTCACTCTGCACGCTTTTCTCTGACGGTGCACGAACAAAACGGCGTTCCTGCTATACAGGAAGATATGAAACTATAAACTGTAACACGAAAGAAAACGCAGCGCCGACAAACGTACAGCGAAAAACGACTAAGACAAAACGAATTTAGCGATCAAAAGATGCATGAGGGAAAACAAATAATACAATGTTTTCGACCTCGTTTAATACTACTGCAACACAGTGAATGGATTTATTTTAAAAATTTATTCTCTTTTGCACACATTGCACATTGAAAATTTAATACAGGGAAAACAAATAATACAATGTTTTCGACCTCGTTTAATACTACTGCAACACAGTGAATGGATTTATTTTAAAAATTTATTCTCTTTTGCACACATTGCACATTGAAAATTTAATACAGGGTTGTTTTCAGCTGGGGGGAGGGAGCACAGGGGGAAAGGGGGCATTGGGGCGAATCTGTTACTGTGTTTTGCATTGTTTTCTTCAGCATCAGATTTTGACACACTGTTCCATGTTGTCCATCGTTTCATTAATTCTCCCATTCCAATGCGCATCTAAATACACTGACGGAAAAAAATCGAATCACCTTAAAATAGCTAACGTAGAGTAATGAAACTTCGGAAGTAAATTTGTCTAGGTAACATATTCAAGTGATTAACATTAAAAGGTCACAGGTCAATGTAAGCACGAGATAAGCAATTGCAAATGTGAAATTATGATACATTAATAAGTGGTGAAACCCCCACTACGTTGATTACCAGCGTGCAAACGAGCATCTATTGTGTTGTACAGGTGTCGGATGTCAGTTTGTGGGATAGAGATCTACACTGCTGGCCATTAAAATTGAAAAACTACTGGAAACAGCATCTACTACAAAATATCTAGAAGTAAATATCCAGAGCGGCCTCAAGTAGAATATCCATATAAAACAAATAGTATAAAAAGTACACTACTGGCCATTATAATTACTACACCACGCAGATGACGTGCTGCAGACGCGAAATTTAACCGACAGGAAGACGATGCTGTGATATGCAAATGATTAGCTTTTCAGAGCATTCACACAAGGTTGGCGCCGGTGGTGACGGCTACAACGTGCTGACATGAGGAAACTTTCCAACCGATTTCTCATACACATGACCGGCGTTGCCTGGTGAAATGTTGTTATGATGCCTCGTGTAAGGAGGAGAAATGTGTACCATCACGTTTCCGACTTTTATAAAGGTCGGATTGTAGACTATCGCGATTGCGGTTTATCGTATCGCGACATTGCTGCTCGCTTTGGTCGAAATCCAATGACTCTTAGCAGAATATGGAATCGGTGGGTTCTGGAGGGTAATGCGGAACGCCGTGCTGGATCCCAACGGTCTCGTATCACTAGCAGTCGAGATGACAGGCATCTTATACGCATGGCTGTAACGGATCGTGTAGCCACGTCTCGATCCCTGAGTCAACAGATGGGGACGTTTGCAAGACAACAACCGTCTGTACGAACAGTTCGACGACGTTTGCAGAAGCATGGACTATCATTTCGGAGACGATGGCTGAGGTTACCCTTGACGCTGCATCACAGACAGGAGCGCCTGCGATGGTGTACTCAACGACCAACCTGAGTGCACGAATGGCAAACCTTCATATTTTCGGATGAATCCAGGTTCTGTTTACAGCAACATGATGTCTAGCGACATCGCGGTGAACGCACATTGGAAGCGTCATCGCCATACTGGCGTGGTGGTATGGGTTGCCATTGGTTAGACGTCTCGTTCACCTCTTGTTCGCTTTGACGCCACTTTGAACAGTGGACGTTACATTTCAGATGTGTTACGTACGACCCGTGGCTCTACCTTTCACTCGATCCCTGTGAAACCCTACATATCAGCAGGATAATGCACGACCGCATGTTGCAGGTCCTGTACGGGCCTTCCTCGGTAAAGAAAATGTTCGACTGCTGCCCTGGCCAGCACATTCTCCAGATCTCTCACCAATTGAAAACGTATGGTCAATGGTGGCCGAGCAACTGGCTCGTCACAATACGCCGGTCACTACTCTTGATGAACTGTGGTATCGTGTTGAGGTTGCATGGGCAGTTGTACCTGTACACGCCATACACGCTCTGTTTGACTCAATGCCCAGGTGTATCAAGCCCGTTATTACGGTCAGTGTGGTTGTTCTGGGTACTGATTTCTCAGGATCTGTGCTCCCAAATTGCGTGAAAACGTAATCACATGTCAGTTCTAGTATAATATATTTATCCAATCAATACCCGTTTATCATCTGCATTTCTTCTTGGTGAAGCAATTCTAATGGCCAGTAGTGTATGACTGTTGCACTGTATCGGTCAATACAGGGACGATTAGTGATGTTGGTAGATGAAGCTGGAATTGTCGACCGATGATGTCCCATATGTGCTTGATTTGGAGGCAGGTCCATTGAATGAGCAGGCCAGGGCGTCATGTGGACACTCAGTAGAGCATGTTGGGTTACTACAGCCGTATGTGGGCGTACGTTACCCTGTTAGAAAATATCTCCTGCTGTTCATGGATGGTAAAAGAAAAGGTCGTAACACGAGACTGACGTACAAATTTGCAGTCAGGGTGCGTCGGATAACCACGAGAGTGTTCCTCACACCACAGGTCCAGTCTTACGGCTCACTGACAGGTGGGTTGCATACCCTCAAGTGGCCTTTTCCTGACCAACACAAGGCTACGAATGGCACCGAGGCAGAACCAGTTTTCATGAGAAAACACGACGGACCTCCGCCCTGCTCTCCAGTTGGCTGTTGCTTGACAACACTGAACTCGCAAAACGGCGGTGGTTTGGAGTCAGTGGAATGCATGCTGCAGGACGTCTGGCTTGGAGCTACCATTAAAATAACCGATTTGCAACTGTTCGTTGTGTCACTGTGACGCTAACTGATGCTAAAATTGCTTTGCTGCTGCAGATGCAGCGTGATGCGCCAAAGCCAAACGCCGAACACGATTGTCTTCTCTCTCGCTAGCGCCAAGTAGCGCTCCGGAGCCCAGTCTTCTTGCGACCATAGATTGTCGTGACCACCGCTGCCAGCAATGCTGTACTGTGGCTACCAAGGCTTTCTGCAATATCGCAGCAGCATCCAGCTTCTCGTAGTCCTATTATACGACCTCGTTCAAACTCAATGGAGGTGGTGGTGGGGGGGGGGGGGGGGGGTGATAATGACATCTTTGTCGCCTTAAATGCATTCTTGACTAACATCAACTCATTACGTCCAGTCTCAAACCCAACTAACGCTCATGACCGTTGCTGTGTGCATTTAAAGGAAACCATATTTGCATTCTCGCGAAATTTGAATAGACATTATCCTTCCGGTGTAGAAACAGGCCTACTAACTTTACTTTATGTCGCATAACTCCTCCTTGGTGTTACGCTTTTTCCCCATTAGTGTAGTTGTGCATACTTTTCATAATGGTCTGCTTTTCTTATGTCTTGGTGTAGGAGATGCAACTGTGATTTCGTTGTCAAATAAGTCTATGTCGCTTACATCGATCCGATTTATTGAGCTTTGAACGATCTCCAAAATGTTTCCGTCTGTCGTAAGAGGCGCTGATCACACATCATCACTGACTGCCACAAATTCATCCAAATATTCTGTAGGGCATTGTCATAATATGTAAAATTTTCGCCTTCTATCCCACTGGGTAAAAAAATTATAGTATTTGTATTTAAAACTGCTTTGACACTGAATTCACGCTGACTTCGATACACTAAACGCCGGATTCGAAAACTGACTAGTTTTGAAATTGTAACGGTTCAGTTACATTCGCAATTTTTATTCCCTCTTAAAGCAGTGATTTAAATCTTACAACTAGGATAATGTTTGCTGATTGATGATATGTGGAGTTCAAGTGGGTGAAAATCCTTTCATTAATTGTTCATAGTATATGTATTACATGTTCAAAACGTTCGACTCACCACCCAGATGCACACTCCATGGAGGGATCCGTAAATAAGAGATGGAACAATGAACCATGAAGCACAGAGTTTACAAATACTGTTGGCGTGTCAAAAGAGTAGTGATTCTCCAGCAGAAAGTGGTTCCTACGCAATGGTCTGAAGATGACCACAGCAGTGGTCGAAACCGGTCACCTTAAAAAATAAATCGTGATCAAGATTGTTTTTATGGTAAATATTTGTAACACATTGACCACTGTCACTCCCATAATGTATTCAAAAGTAATGAAAAAGTTTTGTTTCATACCTTTTTGTAGGTGTTCAATACGCCCCCCTTGAGATGCAGGGCAACGGTATTCAAATTGTTCCCACACTGCAGCTAGCATGTCTTGAGTCACAGCTTCCACAGCTGCTGTTATGCGATGTATCAGTTCATTCATTGTTGTTGGTAACGGAGGCACATAAACAGTCATTTATAAACCACCACAAGAAATAATCATATATAGCCAGATCCGGCCAGTAATGTAAGGCTGAATCGTGTGGTCCATAATACCACACGTTGTTTGTCACCTCCACGAAGAGCTTGCAGTAGCTGAATGGTTTCGTGTGTAAACGTCGACGCAACACATACCAGACGGACGTCGGGGGCATGTTCAACTGTCGAGCTGCACGTCAAACAGATTTCTGCGGACTCCTTGTGAAAATATGGCGGATGTGTTCGACGTCAGTCTTAAGATACGTGGGAACGGGCCGGCGATTTGCATTACACAAACATTTTGTTTCTCGGAATTGTTCATGCAATCGTCTGATGTTCTGTGGTGTAAGAGGATCCACACCATACCTAGTAAGAAAGTCACGCTGAATCGTTGTTGCTGCCCTGCATTGTGCAAAACATAGAACACAAAACGCTTTCTCTTGTCCCACACCATTTTTACTACAGCTGAAGTGGGCGCATATTGCTGCTACCTAGCGGGAACCATGTAAAACTCGGCAGTTTCCTCTTTCCAACAATACGTTTTTCACGTACATATCCAAAATAACATAATAGTTATGACTTTTTAAAATCGGATGATTTTTATACGCCCTGTACAGTATTTATAGCTGTGACAGTCACCCCGTTCGAATGCACAATCTTCATTTAAATTTATCTACAGATTTGTACTCATTAGTAACCTATGAGGGAGGTAACGTGAGGAGACTGCAGCTGTGAAGTCGCACGATCGGGTTCCGAAGCGAGCATGAGTGTGAAATTTAATCTGAACCTTTAATTAATATGTTGTTCTAGGGCAGTGACAGTGCATAATGAAGCTGATCAAATTACCGCAGAGGCAAACCAGCACATCTGTACCTAGTGTGGCGCGAATTTGAAAAAAAGACACAGCAACTCGAGGCATGAGAGAAATTAATGACGTACCAGCTTCCCGTCAGCAACTCGAAATAAAGTGGTATGGAAACTGTTAGAACGTCATCGCTGAGTGAACTGCGAAACTGCACATCAAATTAACGAATAAGGAAACATAGCTTAATTTTCAAATATAAGGAGAAACAATTGGTGTTACTCAAGAGAATTTAAGAAAGCAGTCAATATTCGGAACAAGATGAAGGCGCTTGGAGAAAATCAAATAACCTCAGAGATGGTCAATACCCGGTTAAAGAGTTGATAAGACTAATCAAAATAATATGGAAGACGGAAGAAATACCAATCGAATGGAAGCTAACTCTCTTTGTACCAGTCCATAACAAGAAATGAAAAACAGACTACAAAATATTCGATTGGTGAACGCCAGCAACTGAGGAAAATATTTATAGAATAAAAATCCGCTCCAGTTCGTAATTTATTCCACGACCGTTATCGTAGCTTAAAGCTTCATCTTCAGGTGTCACCAAATAATTACGAAAACATGTATGCGTGGCGGTCGGGCCAGTCAGTCAGTGGGTATCACGCCCATGTAATGGGAACATAGGAGCAATGATCACAGTGCCCGTCCGGGCAGCACGACACGGAAGAGACTATAGTAACTATAGAGTGTTTTTTACTACTGAATACGATCGACGAGGTGATTTCCTTGATAATACTGGAAAATCTTAAGCCGTACGCCAAGGAAATAGTAGGGTATTAACAAGCATGTTTCCCGTCGAAAAATCTGTAACTGACCACATATTTAGTGTGAGGTATGGGAGAAGTATAGGGACTTTAACAATTCGCCGCATTCGTAGATTTTTTTAAGGGCACATTATAGTATTCATAGATCGAGCCTATACAACATCCTTGTTGGAATATGGATTTCCTGCCGAATTATGTGTTATCAATTTTACCTTATAGATACATTTCACACAATTTGATTTATTTAAATATACTTTTTTTCTAATTAGACAGTGTCATTTACAAAGAAGTTCTTTTTTTTTGCTTAATTTTTCGTAAGGTCAGAATAAGATGAAAATAAAAGAATATCGACAATAGAAGCAGTAGAGTTTACTTGGAGATTACAACTATTATAATGGCTTAATTGAAAATGTTCACTTGTCATGTAATCCGCCGATGATGGAATAGAAGTATAGAAAAACGGAATGTTTAAAACTACTTAATGTATAATAATAATAATAATAATAATAACAATAATAAAATAATAATATAATTATTCCCGTGGAGGCCCGGGAAAAGAATAGGCCTCCGGTATGTTCTGCCAGTCGTAAAAGGCGACGAAAAGAACAAACCACTAATAGGGCTAACCCCTCTTTTAGTGTGATTAGTTGGTTCAGGACAGAACTAAAGAAGCCTCGGACAAGCGCCGTCATGGTCGGGGACGACGCTTGAATCCTATGCCCGCCCACAATGGTAACGACACTGCTAGCCAACTGGAAAATGATTCAAATCCAAATAGAAGTGTTTTGCAGGATATGCTTCCTGCAACCACCCTAGAAGGAAAACAAAGACAGAGGATGAGATGGTCAGATGAAGTTAATCGACACCTCATGTTCTGTTATTACCAAGCAACAAACCTAGGAACCAACACAACTGGATACAGATCACAAGCATACACAACATTTATTACCAGATACCCAGAATTAAAATTTTTAACAGAACAACGACTAGCTGATCAGATCTGTGTAATAATGAAAAATAACAGGATACCCCAGTCAGAATTAGAAAACATCAAACAACAAGTACAACAAATACTGGAACAAAATAACGTGCAATCAGAAGAAGAAGAAAATACAGTAATGCACTCAAACATCCCAGAGCAAACAAACATAGAACAACACACATCAATTAAACAGTCAGAGGAAAACGAAATCTTAAGACAGCCACCAGAACAAGCACAAATAGAACACGAAGTGACACACATGTTAGATACAGAAGAAAAATTTCAGCTGACATATGTAGAATACAAAGACACAAATACAGACATTAGACCATTCTTGCATAGACCGCCAAATAACCCACAAGTCGAAACAACAATAAAAACTATCAACACAATCATACACAACAAAATAAATGAAAACACAACTATGGAAGAGTTACAACTACTGGTTTATATAGGAGCACTCACTACACTAAATATACACACTAGGCAGAGATCAGAACCAACCAACACACAGTAGAAACCCACAAAACCAGCATGGCAACACAGGCTACAGATCAGAATAGAAAAACTGAGAAAAGACATCGGACAGCTAACACAATTTATAAGAAATGAAATGTCAGAAAAAAAAACGAAAAAGGTTAGGTAAAATCTCACAACAAGAAGTGATAGAGCAATTAGATGAAAAGAAGCAGAAATTACAAGCATTGGCCAAACGACTTAGAAGATACAAAAAAAGTGAAAACAGAAGTAAACAAAACCAAACAGTCAACACAAACCAAAAGAAATTTTACCAGACAATAGATAACACACACATTAAAATAGACAATCCACCAAACATAACAGACATGGAACACTTCTGGAGCAACATATGGTCAAAGCCGGTACAACATAATAGGCATGCACGGTGGATATAAGCAGAAACAGATATGTACAAGATGATACCACAAATGCCTGAAGTGATAATTTTGCAACATGAAGTCACCCAAGCAATTAATTCTACTCACAATTGGAAAGCCCCTGGAAAAGATAAAATAGCAAATTTCTGACTAAAGAAATTCACCTCAACACATTCACATCTAACTAAATTATTTAACAGTTACATTGCAGACCCATACACATTCCCTGATACACTTACACATGGAATAACTTATCTGAAACCTAAAGATCAAGCAGACACAGCAAACCCAGCTAAATATCGCCCTTGCCTACCAACAATATACAAAATATTAACTTCAGTCATTACACAGAAATTAATGACACATACAACACAGAACAAAATTATAAATGAAGAACAAAAAGGCTGTTGCAAAGGAGCACGAGGATGTAAAGAGTAACTGATAATAGATGCAGAGGTGACATATCAAGCTAAAACTAAACAAAGGTCTCTACACTATGCATACATTGATTACCAAAAAGCTTTTGATAGTGTACCCCACTCATGGTTACTACAAATATTGGAAATATACAAAGTAAATCCTAAATTGATACAGTTCCTAAACATAGTAATGAAAAATTGGAAAATCACACTTAATATCCAAACAAATTCAAATAATATCACATCACAGCCAATACAGATTAAGCGTAGAATATATCAAGGAGACTCATTAAGTCATTTCTGGTTCTGCCTTGCTCTGAACCCACTATCCAACATGCTAAATAATACAAATTATGGATACAATATTACTGGAACATACCCGCACAAAATCACACATCTGCTATACATGGATGATCTAAAACTACTGGCAGCAACAAATCAACAACTCAACCAATTACTAAAGATAACAGAAGTATTCAGCAATGATATAAATATGGCTTTTGGAACAGACAAATGTAAGAAAAATAGCATAGTCAAGGAAAACACACTAAACAAGAAGATTACGTATTGGATAACCACACTGACTGCATAGAAGCGATGGAAAAAACAGATGCCTATAAATATCTAGGATACAGACAAAAAATAGGAATACAAATATAAAGAAGAACTAAAAGAAAAATATAGACAAAGACTAACAAAAATACTGAAAACAGAATTGACAGCAAGAAACAAGACAAAAGCTATAAATACTTATGCTATACCAATACTGACCTACTCATTTGGAGTAGTGAAATGGAGTAACACAGACCTAGAAGCACTCAATACACTTACGCGATCACAATGCCACAAATATAGAATACATCACATACATTCAGCAACTGAAAGATTCACATTAAGCAGAAAGGAAGGAGGAAGGGGATTTATCGACATAAAAAACCTACATTATGGACAGGTAGACCATTTAAGAAAATTCTTTATAGAACGAGCAGAAACTAGCAAAATACACAAAGCAATCACTCATATAAATACATCGGCTACACCACTGCAATTTCATAACCACTTCTACAAGCCTTTTGATCACATAACATCAACAGATATGAAGAAAGTAAATTGGAAAAAGAAAACACTACATGGCAAGCACCCGTATCATCTAACACAGCCACACATTGATCAAGACGCATCCAACACATGGCTAAGAAAAGGCAATACCTACAGTGAGACAGAAGGATTCGTGATTGCAATACAGGATCAAACAATAAACACCAGATATTACAGCAAGCATATTACTAAAGTTCCCAATACCACAACAGATAAATGCAGACTTTGCAAACAACAAACAGAAACAGTAGATCACATCACAAGTGGATGTACAATACTAGCAAATACAGAATACCCCAGAAGACATGACAATGTAGCAAAAATAATACATCAACAGCTTGCCTTACAACATAAACTTATAAAACAACACGTTCCCACATACAAGTATGCACCCCAAAATGTACTGGAGAACGATGAATACAAATTATACTGGAACACAACCATTACAACAGATAAAACAACACCACATAACAAACCTGACATCATACTCACCAATAAAAAGAAGAAATTAACACAACTAATCGAAATATCCATACCCAATACAACAAATATACAAAAGAAAACAGGAGAAAAAATTGAAAAATACATCCAACTGGCTGAGGAAGTCAAGGACATGTGGCATCAGGATAAAGTTGACATTATACCAATTATACTAACAACTACAGGAGTCATACCATACAATATCCACCAGTAAATCAATGCAATACAGCTACATCCAAACTTATATATACAACTACTGAAATCTGTAATTATTGATACATGTTCAATTACCCGAAAGTTCCTAAATGCAATATAACACATACCATACAGTTAAAAGGAAGTCACGCTTGATCAAGGTCCGTGTCACTTTCCATTTTTAACCAGACTTAACGTCTGAGAAAGTAAAGAAATAAAATAATTATAATACAACAACAGAAACGGAATCCCCTTCCAGATGTTAAATTCCAAACAAGTAAATAAAATGTCGACTACAAAATGCAGCTCAGAGCTTTTCTTACGTGTTGTACCTGTGTAACTTCCAAGACAACTTCCTCTCTATCCGCTCCAACAGTCAAGTATATGCGGCTTCGTTAATGACTTCATGTTCCATACCGCATTTCACAGAGGGCGGAATTACGTGTAATCACTTTTGTTAATGGCAACAGATGAGTTGCTGGTAAAGTGAATGCAGACGTCTCCCATGTAACGATGGTATAACCGACTGGTTTTAAGAAACGATGGCCACTCTAATGTTTTTTTTTCAGTCAGTAAGATTTTTTAGTCGAAAGAAACAACCGAATGTAACTGACATAATGTTCTCACTCATTCTCTGGGTTAGAGTGATTTCATTTACATACTTTTGAAGCCTTTGTGGGTATACATGAATTTGCTCTAGGTTTGCCAACCTTACTGACTAATATCGTATTTTACTTCAAGAATAATTTCTAAAAAATGAATTATTTTCAAAATTAGCGTTCATTTTCTTAAATACGAATTTCGTGAACTACTCGCATTAAATACTAGTTGGTTTTAAGAAGTTAAGAGCTGGTGCTGTATTATAAATTTATATTTAATTGTGCCAACTGTAACTTTTTAAAAAGCTTTTGAGCCTCCATTTCCTTCTTCCTGTTAGCATACACCTATAATCAAAAATTCTGTTTCGGTAAATGCTGAGATGATGCGAACATAAAGTAAATATGACAAAATTTTTCAATTGCGTGGTGACACACTTGTTTTTTAAGCATATATTATTGTCTGTCGGAAGTTTATTTATTTATTTATTTATTATAATTATTTGCCACAAACATTTGTCATCATACTTTTCTTAACTCCTTTAATTGATACAGTTCCGTAATACGAACCACCATTGCCGATATTGTATATTGGAGTCAATTCATTTTGATCGCTTTTTACGCAGTCATGAAATTTATTTCATTCCCACATCACGGAGCGTTTCGGTATTATGATCCAGACACAGAGTTTACTGTTAAGAAAAAGCCAGTTCACAATCATAGACAAAAAACTCAACTAACAGCTACTTATTGACGCTCAACAAAATGCAAATATCGGAACAGCGATAACGGAGTGCGTCAGCAATAATAATGTAACAATGGCAAAACGACGGAATGTTTCTGCTCAGAATTGTCACCGGACTACATGGACTACTTCCAGTTGGTTGCTCTCACAGCCTCATTCCACCCAAAAGAATGACTCGATAATTCAACCGATACATCAAACTATAAGCCATTGAGTCGATTGCTTTCCAACAATTGACTGAATCGACTTTTTCTCTCACCACCATTCCACCACCATTTCCCATCACCATTTTCATGGCCGGGTGACAGTATTCTTAATGAATTATATCTGATACTCAATTAGAGCCCAATGCTTCGCTCGCGTATGGCCTGCAAATATTTTTTTATTTTATTTAATCGAATTTTTATGTTGTTCACAAATTGCAACACCTTCTAGGCTTTTCACAATAATCACGGCCATATAAGCATGGTCTTTTCCCAATGCACTTCTGACCAAAAAGCGATTGTGGTAGCTGGAGTAATCAGTTTTTGTTAATCATGCCTCTTACGTTGTTGTGGAGCAGCTTTCATCCTCTAACAAAAATTTCTTTGTATCTAACCAAGAAGTGAAATACCAATGTTCATAAATTTAGCTTTAAAGGTTTTTTAATGTAATGAAATATTTTCTTAAGAATTCTCATCCCCTGTTTCACAGCGCTGAATTTCCAGAAACACAAACAGGTATTCTAACTGAGGACTCAAATACCAATTGTCATAGATGTGGTCTTACAAATCCGTTAGTAGTTCTCTAGTAATTATTTATTTTCACCTACTATTTTACCCTCTTAGTGGTTAAATTTCTAAAAACGCTGAAACATGTATTTTATTATTTTCCGATTGAGAAATCAAATACCAGTTTTCGTAGTTCTAGCTTCAAAACAGCCATAATACCGAAATTTTTCAAAAAAAAAATCTGTCACCCCTCTTTCACCTCCTTAGAGTTGGAATTTCAAAAAAGCCTTTTTAAACGACGCCTCTGGATAAGATCCTCATCCTCTCCAAACTTCAAGGTTCTATCCTTAGTGGGCTGGGCTGGGCGATGATGAGTCAGTGTATCAAGCTCATCCTCTTTCACCCCCTTAGGGGTTGAATTCCCAAAACCACTGAAAAATGTATTTTTTCATCTCTAACCGAGAAGTCAAATACCAGTTTTCAAAGATTGAGCTTTAAAAATACTTTTGCAATGAAATATTTTCATAAAACGTTTCACCTCTTATTACACCCTTAGTGGTTAAATTTCCAAACACAGTGAGAAGCTTATGTTTTTATTTCTAACAGAGAAGCCAAATGCAAATTTCCATAGACTTAGCTTCAAATAATCTTGCAAAATGAAATATTTTCATTAAAACTGAATTTCCAAAAACAGTAAAAATCTTATTTTTTTATTGCTAACTGGGACGTGAAATCTAAATTTTCACAAATTTAACTTTAAAATGAGTTCGTAATAAAATGTTTTTACAAAAAATCTCATCCCCTATTTCATCCCCTTAGGGCTGCGATTTCGAAAAATCCCTTCTTAAACGACGCCTGGATGTATCAGATCCAAATTTAAAGTTTCTAGCCTTAGCGATTTGGACTGGGTGACGAGTCAGTCAGTCAGTCAGGACATTGCCATTTATGTGTTGTTGTTGTTGTTGTGGTCTTCAGTCCAGAGACTGGTTTGATGCAGCTCTCCATGCTACTCTATCCTGTGCAAGCTTCTTCATCTCCAGTACCTACTGCAGCCTACATCCTTCTGAATCTGTTTAGCGTATTCATCTCTTGGTCTCCCTCTATGATTTTTACCCTCCACGCTGTCCTCCAATACTAAATTGGTGAGCCCTTGATGCCTCAGAATATGTCCTACCAACCGATCCCTTCTTCTAGTCAAGTTGGGCCACAAATTTCTCTTCTCTCCAATTCTATTCAATACCTCCTCATTCGTTAGGTGATCCACCCATCTAATCTTCAGCATTCATCTGTAGCACCACATTTCGAAAGCTTCTATTCTCTTCCTGTCTAAACTATTTATCGTCCACGTTTCATTTCCATACATGGCTCCACGTTTATATATAGAGATCAACAAACGGTAGCATTTTATACGATACCAACGTTCTACGGCGTTATATAATTCCCTCATTTTACACTATATGCTTCTATTAAGGGATACTATAAAAGGATATGGTGTCACTGAAGAATTCATTTCCCATCCAGTTTAAGACAGAGTCTATGTAAAACTTTGGAAGGAGCTAGAGACACGGCCGCTTTGCTCTGCCCCAGTTTTACAACTTTCCAGATACCGGCTGCGTTCGCTACGGAGACTTCACCTTCAAGCGATTATAGCACAAGTCGAAGAGCCGCCGGCAGCCGGTATTCAGAGGCAGATAAAGCCAAGTTTGGACGGCAGACGCCCCGCTCGGCAGCCGCTTACTCGAGTTTGTTGAATCAGCGGATGGCGGCGATGTTGGATCAAAGGATAAATCCCGCGCGGCCCGATCCGTGGAAGAAGCGACTTCCGCGAGTTATTAAGCTGAGTTACGCTCCAATTATCACGCTCCGACTAAGCCGTAGTTTACACTCCGCAAGAGTCGTTCCCTGTGGCGGCGGCGGCGTGTGAGCGAAGGGGCTGGTGCGGCGCAACCGGAAGACGGAGGTGGCGAAGTTGGCAGCAGTGACTGCTGCACACGTGTGCGAGCGGGGGCCATGTGATAGCAGCCTGCTGCCGCTCAGCTGGCGCCCCACACCGGCGTACAACGGAGACTCTCTTGGGAACATCTATTTTTACCGGAAACGGCTCAGAGGGGAGGAAAATGCGTTGTGCCATAAGCGAAGGACTACAGGAAACAGAAACAATTCGGCGCGAAATGCATCTCTTACTCAGTTGACTGTTAAGACTAATTTTATGTTAGTAAACCGTGAATGTAATTACCCCACTACCAAAAAGACCAGTTGCTGACAAGTGTATTACCGCACTATACGAGAATTATTTACAGGATAGAGGCTGAGAGGGGCGGCAGAGGCAACCATATGCAAAATTTGAATACAAGGGCCGGCCGCGGTGGTCTCGCGCTTCTAGGTGCGCAGTCCGGAACCGTGCGACTGCTGCGGCCGCAGATTCGAATCCTGCCTCGGGCATGGATGTGTGTGATGTCCTTAGGTTAGTTACGTTTAAGTAGTTCTAAGTTCTAGGGGACTGATGACCACAGCAGTTGAGTCCCATAGTGCTCAGAGCCATTTGAACCATTTTTTGAATACAAGGTTTATCATAATCAATAATGTTATAAAAAGTATCTACACTCCTGGAAATTGAAATAAGAACACCGTGAATTCATTGTCCCAGGAAGGGGAAACTTTATTGACACATTCCTGGGGTCAGATACATCACATGATCACACTGACAGAACCACAGGCACATAGACACAGGCAACAGAGCATGCACAATGTCGGCACTAGTACAGTGTACATCCACCTTTCGCAGCAATGCAGGCTCTATTCTCCCATGGAGACGATCGTAGAGATGCTGGATGTAGTCCTGTGGAACGGCTTGCCATGCCATTTCCACCTGGCGTCTCAGTTGGACCAGCGTTCGTGCTGGACGTGCAGACCGAGTGAGACGACGCTTCATCCAGTCCCAAACATGCTCAATGGGGGACAGATCCGGAGATCTTGCTGGCCAGGGTAGTTGACTTACACCTTCTAGAGCACGTTGGGTGGCACGGGATACATGCGGACGCGCATTGTCCTGTTGGAACAGCAAGTTCCCTTGCCGGTCTAGGAATGGTAGAACGATGGGTTCGATGACGGTTTGGATGTACCGTGCACTATTCAGTGTCCCCTCGACGATCACCAGTGGTGTACGGCCAGTGTAGGAGATCGCTCCCCACACCATGATGCCGGGTGTTGGCCCTGCGTGCCTCGGTCGTATGCAGTCCTGATTGTGGCGCTCACCTGCACGGCGCCAAACACGCATACGACCATCATTGGCACCAAGGCAGAAGCGACTCTCATCGCTGAAGACGACACGTCTCCATTCGTCCCTCCATTCACGCCTGTCGCGACACCACTGGAGGCGGGCTGCACGATGTTGGGGCGTGAGCGGAAGACGGCCTAACGGTGTGCAGGACCGTAGCCCAGCTTCATGGAGACGGTTGCGAATGGTCCTCGCCGATACCCCAGGAGCAACAGTGTCCCTAATTTGCTGGGAAGTGGCGGTGCGGTCCCCTACGGCACTGCGTAGGATCCTACGGTCTTGGCGTGCATCCGTGCGTCGCTGCGGTCCGGTCCCAGGTCGACGGGCACGTGCACCTTCCGCCGACCACTGGCGACAACATCGATGTACTGTGGAGACCTCACGCACCACGTGTTGAGCAATTCGGCGGTATGTCCACCCGGCCTCCCGCATGCCAACTATACGCCCTCGCTCAAAGTCCGTCAACTGCACATACGGTTCACGTCCACGCTGTCGCGGCATGCTACCAGTGTTAAAGACTGCGATGGAGCTCCGTATGCCACGGCAAACTGGCTGACACTGACGGCGGTGGTGCACAAATGCTGCGCAGCTAGCGCCATTCGACGGCCAACACCGCGGTTCCTGGTGTGTCCGCTGTGCCGTGCGTGTGATCATTGCTTGTACAGCCCTCTCGCAGTGTCCGGAGCAAGTATGTTGGGTCTGACACACCGGTGTCAATGTGTTCTTTTTTCCATTTCCAGGAGTGTATATCGAGCGTCCAAGAAACGCTGCGACAAATTTCGAAGGGTTGTCGAGGATATTTTGTGGAACAAATCGCGGATAGGAAACTGTGCCTGAAAACGTCATCCAACAGGGCGTTGAAGTTTTAGCCACAGGCACCTGTCAGAAGGTCATCACTTCGGCAGCAAACGTGACTTTACACGCTGACGGACTGTAGGCGCAACATTGTTTGTTACTCAGTGATCACGACAGATTGTCACGATCGCCAGTACTGTCACATGTGCTGCAGAAGGGGTGACATAGTGGCAGGCGCGGTCACCTATAATTTCGTTGTTCTGTTGTATCGTTGGATGACAATTCTAGACAGGGGTTCTTAGCCTCGATTTGTTCCTGAAGACATTCTTCTGGGAGTTTGTCGCAACATTTCTGGGTTTCCCTGTATATGTACAATACATTCCTATTATATTAGTGCCTTTTCTGTCTCTAGTTTAAAACATGTGAGATCAAATCTGTTTCAGAGACGGAGATTTAGAAGCAGCTTTAACCTTACATGTTTTAAATGTGAGACAATATAGACTTAGCAAGCAACTTTTGCTATGTGCAAATTGATGCAAACAGTACTAGGCGACTTGTTTGAAGGTCTATATGTGGCTATCTTCAATCCACACGATAATAGTTTGGCCTGAGTATTCCAGTGTGGGCTAGACAGCAATGAACAGTTTATATTTTTCTAATAGTGACTATCTTCCTTTCTTCATTTCTCCTTTCCGTTCTTCTTTCCATTCCTACTCTCTGACCTTTTATTGTTATTTAATCAGTAATAGTTAGCTTGCAGCTAGTTCTTAGAAGAAACAAATGTAGAGGAACACACAATGCCGAAACGGTCGTGCGATGCCAAGTAACGAAGTCACTATGACACATTATGTACTTTAATAAATAACAGTAAAAAAATATACGCTTTTTGTGAACTTATTTCAAAATGTAATTTGTAAATACATAATCTATTTAGCTACTTTGCTAATGAAGATGGATAAATGTACAGAAATCTGTCGCGGCAATTTAAGCATGTTCTAAAGATGGCCGCATATAGCGATCTAGACATCCTGAAAAGTGTTCAGCATTACACTACGGCACATACCACAGTTTTATTGTTTTTCATGTCAAGAATAGTCTACATCGAAATCATGACACAATGACTAGGCCTTTATATTCTGATTCTGTAGATCAATGGTGATGTTGCAGAGCGAAGATGGTGGCACAATAAAAAAAAAATTTAAAAAATCACTTACAACCCACAAGTGTTTTTTCCATCGCTAACTTCAAAAAACATAAAATCGCAGCAATACACTCGAAACGTTAACTCTTTTAGTATTTCACATTTTATTTTAAGATGGCACAGTGACTGTATGTCATGATGACGACTTTAATGAAATTCTGATGTCACTCACTAAAAACAAGAATTCTTCTTATTTTTGTTTCGTATATTTAATATTACACCGGGGAATTTCTTTAATACTGTGACCTATAAGGTATTTTAAAAAGCACAGCTAAACAGAGTGAAAGAACAACTAAATCCACAAATTGACGAGTACCAAGAAGGCTTCAGAGAGGAGAGATCATGCGCAGAACAGATCCTGAATCTAAAACTTATACTCGCTTATCAAAAACAGAGGAGCAAAAAGTTCGTGGTTACATTCAGAGACTTCAAGAAAGTCCATGATTCTGTAGACAGACCCACACTGTTCCTAATTCTAGGGGAGATGTGTTTTTTGCCCGCATCTCGTGGTCGTGCGGTAGCGTTCTCGCTTCCCACGCCCGGGTTCCCGGGTTCGATTCCCGGCGGGGTCAGGGATTTTCTCTGCCTCGTGATGGCTGGGTGTTGTGTGCTGTCCTTAGGTTAGTTAGGTTTAAGTAGTTCTAAGTTCTAGGGGACTGATGACCATAGATGTTAAGTCCCATAGTGCTCAGAGCCATTTTTGGAGATGTGTTTGGATGAAGAATCCAGTGAACTGGTTAAACGTACGACACAACATCAAAGGTCAAGTTCAGAGGAAAGTTGTCGGATGCCTTGTAAGATTAAAACTGGGGTGGGACAGGAAAATGGACTCTCCTCTTTGCTCTTTCATTGTGTCCTCGATAAGGTGATCAGAGACTGAAAGGACTGAGTGAAATACACGTGGGGTGTAAGAATAAAGGAGTACGGGTAGATTGTCTAGTATCCGCAGATGACATTGTGATCTTGTCCGGATCACTAGAAGAGGCAGTTAAGCAAACCACAGAACTGCAGCGACAGGCAGCTAAAGCAGGCCTACGGATCTCTATCGAGAAGACGCAATATATGAAAACATCACGACAGCTCCTAGATGGATGACAATAGAAGGAGGGAAACTTCAGAAGGTGGAGAGATTCAGATACCTTGGAGAATGAATAGGTATCGGACTGACCGAAAAAGAAGCAATGGGAGCACGAATAAACAAAATGAACTTATAAACTATCAACACCTACAATAAAAAGAATATTTCGATAAATGCAAAATTGAAACATTACCAAACAGTGATCCGCCCTGAAGCTCTATATCCAGCAGAAACTCCCAATTTAGCAAGAACCGGAGTGATCAAGAGGCTAGACCTGATAGAACGAATGATTCTCAGAAGAATATTAGGCTCTCGAAGAACAGAAGATGGTCAATTTAGAAACCGAGCCAGCCTGGAACTGTATACCAAGATAGGAAAAAATTATGACGTCTTCAGGGAAAGGAGCATGTTCTTCGGACAAATCCTCAGAATGGACCAGGGGATGTTAACACGGCGAATCACACAATTTGTGGTGAACAAGAAAACCAAAGTAAGATGGATCCTAGAGATACAAAGAGATCTGGAAGAAATGAGAATACAGGAACCCGAGATATACAACAGGGTGATTTTTAAATAAAAAATTCAGCCCTTCATAGCTTTCGAGGACAGAACGAGACCCAGAACAAAATCTCTTTGGACAGAAGAACGAAGAAGGCTGCAAAGTATGAGAATGAAAGAATATTGGGAAAGAAGAAAGACCATAAGGAACGAAGCTGAAGCGAATTACCGTGGTCCTAAGAAGGCCACAACGAAAGAAAAAAAAGAAGAAGAAAAAGATTACACTCGATTTTTGCACGAACACGGAGAGGAATCCGAGTCCTGCTTTTTGTTCGAGATGGACGTCAGACGTGCCTTGCCCTACGGCGACCTCCGAACATAATCGTGAAGTTCAACGAACTCCGAAAGCGAGACGGCTGGAGTCAGATTACACGCGTACTTTACAAGCGAGGCAATCTTGTTTGCCAATAAACCAATAAACGGACGCGCAGTCCAGCCTGTTGAAGCGCCCAGGGTAGAGGCCACGTCAGAGCCACAATCTGCAATATATGAAGGCGGAGGTCGATCGCGTTACCGTCCAGGCCCCAGATCAAAGAACACTCGCTGGCTTTTCGCCACGGATATTGGTGGAGCACAGTGCGGACCACACACAGTTTCGTTTAGTAGCTACAGTGCAACTTCTATTGTCGCTATTGAGATACAAACGAGCATTGGGGTACAGCAGTAACATACGAACGGACCCAGCCAGGCTTTACGCAATAACAATTCAATAAACTGTGAACACTTCGACAACTTGGAAACAAACTCGATTCATGGTTAGCATCAGTGATTACCAACAGAGGAATCATGGGCTCGGATATGTAAGAGTTTTCTGTGGAAGGAGCGGCCGGGAATGGCGTGAGTGTAGACACGATATCGCAGAATTGTGTCATACACTACTGGCCATTAAAATTGCTACACCAAGAAGAAACGCAGATGATAAACGGGTATTCATTGGACAAATATATTATACTAGAACTGACATGTGATTACATTTTCACGCAATTTGGGTGCATAGATCCTGAGAAATCAGTCCCCAGAACAACCACCTCTGGCCATAATAACGGCCTTGATACGTCTGGGCATTGAATCAAACAGAGCTTGGATGGCGTGTACAGGTACACCTGTCCATGCACCTTCAACACGATACCACAGTTCATCAAGAGTAGTGACTGTTGTTGTCTTGTAAACGTCCCCATCTGTTGACCCAGGGATCGAGACTTGGTGGCTGCACGATCCGTTACAGCCATGCGGATAAGATGCCTGTCATCTCGACTGCTAGTGATACGAAGCCGTTAGGATCCAGCACGGCGTTCGGTATTACGCTCCTAAACCCACCGATTCCATATTCTGCTAACAGTCACTGGATCTCGACCAACGCGAGCAGCAATGTCGCGATCAGATAAACCGCAATCGCGATAGGCTACAATCCGACCTTTATCAAAGTCGGAAACGTGATGGTACGCATTTCTTCTCCTTACACGAGGCATCACAACAACGTTTCACCAGGCAACGCCGGTCAACTGCTGTTTGTGTATGAGAAATCGGTTGGAAACTTTCCTCATGTCAGCACGTTGTAGGTGTCGCCACCGGTGCCAACCTTGTGTGAATGCTCTGAAAAGCTAATCAGTTGCATATCACAGCATCTTCTTCCTATCGGTTAAATTTCGCGCCTGTAGCACGTCATCTTCGTGGTGTAGCAATTTTAATGGCCAGTATCGTAGATAGGTGTGTTGTAAACGTAAGAGTACCGACTTTGAATGTGGGACGATAACCGATGCAAGCTGCGTGCGTCATAGCGCTTCGAAGCCATCATAAGAATTGGGATTTCTGAGGTTAATCGGTGGATCTCTAATATCAATGAGACAATGTATCTACACGCGTGAACCACCGCAGGGGACATCCCAGGTATTTGAAGAACGGACATATGTCATATCCGATCGACGGTATACTATGAAGTGAATTGTCACCATTTTGCAATGAAAATAAAATGGATGTGGCCGAAACGTGTATCCAGGCGAGAGAATGATACGGAGTCTGCAGAATAAAAACTAGCCTAGAAAACACATTGCTTGACAAAAAAGGTGAAGCACGCAAACGACATGGTCGGTCCGATGGAACCTCGTAAACGTGCATACCGTCGGCGGGTACGTACGAGGGGCATTCAGTAAGTAACGCAATAGTTTTTTCGGCCAATTCCGGTTGAAAAAATGCAGAATTGGTATGGGACATCACATAATATTCCCACTACGGCCCGTATGGTTCCATGGAGTTCCGATACATGGCGGCGCTATATGCAGCCTTCGAAATGGCGTCTACAAAAGAGGTGCCTTCCAGGTAAAGAGCTGTCAATGAGTTTCTTTTGGGGGAAAACCAGAGCATCGCAGATATTCATAGGCGCTTGCAGAATGTCTACGAAGACCTGATGGTGAACAAAAGCACGGTGAGTCGTTGAGGGAAGGCGTCTGTGTTCATATCAACAAGCTCACGCAAAGCTGTTCGATGTTCCGCGCGCCGGCCGGCTGCACACAACTGGGACTCTTGCAACGTTGGGAAATGCGGATACTCTCATTCGAGTGATTGACGAATGACAATCAGACATCGCGCTGCAGAACTGGACGTCCACCAGTTGGGATACTCAAAGATGTATACCCGCTGGGTTCCTCGTCACCTAACACAAGATCACAAAGAGCAATGAAGGATCATCTGTACGGAACTTCTTGCGCGTCACAGGGCTAATCGTTACCATCTTCTATCGAGCGTAGTCACAGGCGATGAAACATGGATTCATCATTTCGAACCTGAAAGGGAACGGCAATCCGTGAAGTGGCGACACACCACTCTCCTCCGAGGAACAAGTTCAAAGCCGCACCCTCACCCGGTAAATTCATAGTTACTGCCTTCTGCAATCCTGAACGAGTTATTCCGTTTGATGTCCTCCGTCATGGAAAACGACTTCATTGTGTTCGTCGCCACAAAATGCAAACGAACTTCTTGACAACGCAAGACCTCATACAAGTTCGCAGACCCGAGGGGAGCTCACGAGACTTCATTGGACGTACAAGTATACACCTCGGCGGGTATTTATAAGGCGCAGTCAAATGAAAACGAGACAGATGGAAAAAAAGGAAGTAAGCTGTATCTTATGTCAAAAGTAATCGCCGTAACCGTGTGGTCATAATTAAAGTGACTGTGTTCCAAGCGCTGCAATGTGGGCTGTATAGAGCGCAGGACGCTGCAATATCGTAGGTAAATTCATTAATCGCTGTGCTTGCGATGTATGCTGAAAAAAACAATACTACCGTTTTCCGCCACTGTAAGCAGTCAGAACGTGGTTTCGGTGCAGGAAAAGAAGAGTAACGACCAAACACAGGCTACCGGTGTTTTCCCCACGGCCGTTCGCGCTTCGCAGCTGAAAGATGTCAAAATCGCTGTCACCTGTCAGGGATTTCCTTAAGTTCACTCGACTGTAGGGGTGTCTTAGTAGCGAACTTCATGCATGCTGTAGCATCTTTTTACGCATCTCACTATTTATGACGTCATATGTCCTGAACTATGTGACATGTGTCATGTTGTTGTTGTTGTGGTCTTCAGTCCTGAGACTGGTTTGATGCAGCTCTCCATGCTACTCTATCCTGTGCAAGCTTTTTCATATCCCAGTACCTACTGCAACCTACATCCTTCTGAATCTGCTTAGTGTATTCATCTCTTGGTCTCCCTCTACGATTTTTACCCTCCACGCTGCCCTCCAATACTAAATTGGTGAACCCTTGATGCCTCAGAACATGTCCTACCAACCGATCCCTTCTTCTGATCAAGTTGCGCCACAAACTTCTCTTCTCCCCAATCCAATTCAATACTTCTTCATTAGTTATGTGATCTACCCATCTAATCTTCAGCATTCTTCTGTAGCACCACATTTCGAAAGTTTCTATTCTCTTCTTGTCCAAACTATTTATCGTCCATGTTTCACTTCCATACATGGCTACACTCCATACAAATACTCTCAGAAATGACTTCCTGACACTTAAATCAATACTGGATGTTAACAAATTTCTCTTCTTCAGAAACGCTTTCCTTGCCATTGCCAGCCTACTTTTTATATCCTCTCTACTCCGACCATCATCAGTTATTTTGCTCCCCAAATAGCAAAACTCCTTTACTACTTTAAGTGCCTCATTTCCTAATCTAATTCCCTCAGCATCACCCGACTTAATTAGACTACATTCCATTATCCTTGTTTTGCTTTTGTTGATGTTCATCTTATATCCTCCTTTCAAGACACTGTCCATTCCATTCAACTGCTCTTCCAAGTCCTTTGCTGTCTCTGACAGAATTACAATGTCATCAGCGAACCTCAAAGTTTTTATTTCTTCTCCATGAATTTTAATACCTACTCCGAATTTTTCTTTTGTTTCCTTTACTGCTTGCTCAATATACAGATTGAACAACATCGGGGAGAGGCTACAACCCTGTCTTACTCCCTTCCCAACCACTGCTTCCCTTTCATGTCCCTCGACTCTTATAACTGCCATCTGGTTTCTGTACAAATTGTAAATAGGCTTTCGCTCCCTGTATTTTACCCCTGCCACCTTTAGAATTTGAAAGAGAGTATTCCAGTCAACATTGTGAAAAGCTTTCTCTAAGTCTACAAATGCTAGAAACGTAGGTTTGCCTTTCCTTAATCTTTCTTCTAAGATAAGTCGTAAGGTCAGTATTGCCTCACGTGTTCCAGTGTTTCTACGGAATCCAAACTGATCTTCCCCGAGGTTGGCTTCTACTAGTTTTTCCATTCGTCTGTAAAGAATTCGTGTTAGTATTTTGCAGCTGTGACTTATTAAGCTGATAGTTCGGTAATTTTCACATCTGTCAACACCTGCTTTCTTTGGGATTGGAATTATTATATTCTTCTTGAAGTCTGAGGGTATTTCGCCTGTCTCATACATCTTCCTCACCAGATGGTAGAGTTTTGTCAGGACTGGCTCTCCCACGGCCGTCAGTAGTTCCAATGGAATATTGTCTACTCCGGGGGCCTTGTTTCGACTCAGGTCTTTCAGTGCTCTGTCAAACTCTTCACGCAGTATCATATCTCCCATTTCATCTTCATCTACATCCTCTTCCATTTCCATAATATTGTCCTCAAGTACATCGCCCTTGTATAGACCCTCTATATACTCCTTCCACCTTTCTGCTTTCCCTTCTTTGCTTAGAACTGGGTTTCCATCTGAGCTCTTGATATTCATAGAAGTCGTTCTCTTATCTCCAAAGGTCTCTTTAATTTTCCTGTAGGCGGTATCTATCTTACCCCTAGTGAGATAGGCCTCTACATCCTTACATTTGTCCTCTAGCCATCCCTGCTTAGCCATTTTGCACTTCCTGTCGATCTCATTTTTGAGACGTTTGTATTCCTTTTTGCCTGTTTCACTTACTGCATTTTTATATTTTCTCCTTTCATCAATTAAATTCAATATTTCTTCTGTTACCCAAGGATTTCTACTAGCCCTCGTCTTTTTACCTACTTGATCCTCTGCTGCCTTCACTACTTCGTCCCTCAAAGCTACCCATTCTTCTTCTACTGTATTTATTTCCCCCATTCCTGTCAATTGCTCCCTTATGCTCTCCCTGAATCTCTGTACAACCTCTGGTTCTTTTAGTTTATCCAGGTCCCATCTCCTTAAATTCCCACCTTTTTGCAGTTTCTTCAGTTTTAATCTACAGGTCATAACCAATAGATTGTGGTCAGAGTCCACATCTGCCCCTGGAAATGTCTTACAATTTAAAACCTGGTTCCTAAATCTCTGTCTTACCATTATATAATCTATCTGATACCTTTTAGTATCTCCAGGGTTCTTCCATGTATACAACCTTCTTTCATGATTCTTAAACCAAGTGTTAGTTATGATTATGTTGTGCTCTGTGCAAAATTCTACCAGGCGGCTTCCTCTTTCATTTCTGTCCCCCAATCCATATTCACCTACTATGTTTCCTTCTCTCCCTTTTCCTACTCTCTAATTCCGGTCACCCATGACTATTAAATTTTCGTCTCCCTTCACAATCTGAATAATTTCTTTTATTTCATCATACATTTCTTCAATTTCTTCGTCATCTGCAGAGCTAGTTGGCATATAAACTTGTACTACTGTAGTAGGTGTGGGCTTCGTATCTATCTTGGCCACAATAATGCGTTCACTATGCTGTTTGTAGTAGCTTACCCGCATTCCTATTTTCCTATTCATTATTAAACCTACTCCTGCATTACCCCTATTTGATTTTGTGTTTATAACCCTGTATTCACCTGACCAGAAGTCTTGTTCCTCCTGCCACCGAACTTCACTAATTCCCACTATATCTAACTTCAACCTATCCATTTCCCTTTTTAAATTTTCTAACCTACCTGCCCGATTAAGGGATCTGACATTCCACGCTCCGATCCGTAGAACGCCAGTTTTCTTTCTCCTGATAACGATATCCTCTTGAGTAGTCCCCGCCCGGAGATCCGAATGGGGGACTATTTTACCTCCGGAATATTTTACCCAAGAGGACGCAATCATCATGTAATCATACAGTAAAGCTGCATGCCCTCGGGAAAAATTAAGGCTGTAGTTTCCCCTTGCTTTCAGCCGTTCGCAGTACCAGCACAGCAAGGCCGTTTTGGTTATTGTTACAAGGCCAGATCAGTCAATCATCCAGACTGTTGCTCTTGCAACTACTGAAAAGGCTGCTGCCCCTCTTCAGGAACCACACGTTTGTCTGGCCTCTCAACAGATACCCCTCCGTTGTGGTTGCACCTACGGTACGGCTATCTGTATCGCTGAGGCACGCAAGCCTCCCCACCAACGGCAAGGTCCATGGTTCATGGGGGGTACATGTGTCATACAATGATATAATTGTTTAGGTACATTCCGCGTCATATGTGGATACTGTCAGCAAAATGTGTTGCGAATACATTTAGCAGCAAAGGTCACAATGCGGAAGTTTTTCACGCATCTCATGACGTCATAATTCTTGAACTGTGATAGGTAAGTGATTATTACCCCCACAGCGACTGTTGCCTGAGAGTAAGGGACGTGTGTACCAAGTTTAGTCGAAATCGGACAAGTAGTTTAGGAGGAGATGTGGAACATACTACGGCTATTCGGAAAGCAAAGTTCGATCGGTAGCGATATTGAAACTGCTGTGAAAATCAAAAGTGATTTATTTGTTCCAGTTAGCTATTCATTCTAGCTACTTCTCTACAGAGACAACTCTCCAACACCCTCGTCATAGAAAGCAGCCGCCTGCACTTCCCGACAATTCTCTAAGCTTGTCTACATCTCTTTGTCCGTGCCAAAATGTCTCCACAGTCGCGCTTCGTGTGAGCTGAGATGACCTTAGGGAGAGCAAATTGCAGGCTGTATTGTGGGTGATCAAATGCTTCCCATCGAAAACGCTGCAGCAGCGTCTTCACTGTCGGTGCTGAGTGCGGGTGATAAATTGTCATGAAGATGGAAATGCATGACAATTATCCTATGTAGACTGCATGTCATCAGGCGAAATCTTTCCCAGGCCCTCATTCTTGGCGGAGATACTGTTTTCTAGGAATCTTTAAGTTCTCACTCTGCCCTCTGAACTGACAAGAGCGACGTGACGGAATCGATGCGCATGCTATAGACATTGCCCAACACATATGTTCAATACTTCATAGGATTTTCACTGTGGTTTCCATTTCGGCCATCGCATCTTACTTTCCGAGTAGCCGTCGTACATACACGTTTACACACATTCATACACAATTCTTATAATATGCATCGATATCAGAGTGCTAGTTTACATGTAAAAGAGAACTTCCCACAATTTCACCAACAATCCAGCCAAATGCTATAATTCCAAACTATCTACGATCGCCACCTGATGCGCAAAGTACCAGAAAAAAAATTGTTCTTTCTGGGAAGTCAGCATGTATTGCAGCTACGCTTGTGGCTCCGCAATAAATTATTGTAAGAGGGCAAAGCGAAGAGTGGAAGCATAAAAAGAATGAACAGAAGGTGAATAAAAAGGAAGACAAAAGGGAGAACTAGACTGAGTGATGTAGCAACAGTTACTGGACGTGATCGTCGCTCAGAAAATATGTGTGACACACATAACCATCGTTACTCCATAAAACTTACAAATAAACTGATACACAGCGAACTAGAGACTAGTGTCGCGTGCAGATGTTGCGTGCACAGTGAGTAATGCAAGCTAGATACGTATCTACTGCTAGCTAGGACTTGACAACACGAATCCGCAGTGAGTCTGCTACATTACTGTAGTTTTGTGCTGTGTGCCTCTTCCCGCTGCACATTTAGGTAACGGCCGTTTTATGTGACTGCACGCTGCAGTGCAGTTTGTGACCGACATAGTGCTGACGAAATAACGGTCTCCTGCTGGCGGAAGCATTAATAAAACTTTATTGGCAGTAAAATCTGGACAAAGGTTAGTGTAACATATAAGATGACGTTGCGTATAGCTGCCTCCGGGTCCTATGGAAATTTTATGCCTCTCCCTGTTCTCGGTTACTTCCGCGGCGCTGAGTTTAAACTGCCGAGTCTGCTTTTGCTGCCGTGCGCAGCCGCTGCCGAGAATAACGAGGCATATAATCAACGTGAGCCTACACAAATTACAATGTCTGTAAAACTGTTAATAATTCATCTTCTTTTGCGGCGGCCTGGGGTGAGGGTGCATGCGTTACATCTGAGAAAAATACTGAGAGAGGTGGCTCAGTGGTTAGCACACTGGACTCGCATTCGAGAGGGCAACGCTTCAAACCCGGACCTGGCCATCCAGCTTTAGATTTTCTGTGATTTCCCTAAATCCCTCCGAGCAAATGACGGGATGGTTCCTTTCACGAGCCAAGGCCGATTCCCCCCCCCCCCCCCACCCCTCCTCACCGACACAGAGCGAGTTCGAACTGCCTAATGGCCTTGATATCGACGGGATGCTATAAGAGAGAAGTTTAATCATCTCCACAAGCACGTTGGCATTATTTACGATAGTTTGGAGGACGGACAGTGCGATAGTAAGCTGTCAGTTGTACACTACGGGCCATTAAAATTGCTACATCAAGAAGAAATGCAGATGATAAACGGGCATTCATTGGACAAATTTATTATACTAGAACTGACCTGTTGAGTACATTGTCACGCAATTTGGGTGCATGGATCCTGAGAAATCAGTACGCTGAACAACCACCTCTGGCCGTAATAACGGTCTTCATACGCCTGGGCCCTGACTCAAACAGAGCTTGGATGGCGTGTGCACGTAAAGCTGCCCATGCACCTTCAACACGATACCACAGTTCATCAACAGTAGTGACTGGCGCATTGTGACAAGCCAGTTGCTCGGCCACCATTGCCCAGACGTTTTCAATTGGTGAGAGATCTGGAGAATGTGCTGGCTAGGGCAGCAGTCAAACATTTTCTGTATCCAGAAAGGCCCGTACAGGACCTGCAACATGCGGCCGTGCATTATCCTGCTGAAATGTAGGGTTTCGTAAGGATAGAACGAAAGGTAGAGCCACGGGTCGTAGCACATTTGAAATGTAACGTCCACTGTTCAAAGTGCCGTCAATGCGTATAAGAGGTGACCGAGACGTGTAACCAATGGCACCCCATACCATCACGCCGGGTGATAGCCAGTATGGCGATGACGAATGCACGCTTCCAATGTGCGTTCACCGCGATGTCACCAAACACGGATGCGACCATCATGATGCTGCAAACAGAACCTGGATTCATCCGAAATAATGACATTTTGCCATTCGTGCACCCAGGTTCGCGGTCGAGTTCACCATCGCAGGCGCTCCTATCTGTGATGCAGTGTCAAGGGTAACCGCAGCCACGGTCTCCATGCTGCTGCAAACGTCGCCGAAGTGTTCGCGCAAATGGTTGTTGTCCTGCAAACGTCCCCATCTGTTGACTCAGGGATCGAGACGTGGCTGCACGATCCGTTACAGCCATGCGGATAAGATGCCTGTCATCTCGACTGCTAGTGATACGAGGCCGTTGAGATCCAGCACGGCGTTCCGTATTACCCTCCTGAACCCACCGATTCCATATTCTGCTAACAGTCATTGGATCTCGACCAAAGCGAGCAGCAATGTCGCGATACGATAAACCGCAATCGCGATAGGCAAAAATCCGACCTTTATAAAAGTCGGAAACGTGATGGTACGCATTTCTCCTCCTTACACGAGGCATCATAACAACATTTCACCACGCAACGCCGGTCATGTGTATGAGAAATCGGTTGGAAAGTTTCCTGGTGTCAGCACGCTGTAGCCATCACCACCGGCGCCAACCTTGTGTGAATGCCCTGAAAAGCTAATCATTTGTATATCACAGCATCGTCTTCCTGTCGGTTAAATTTCGCGTCTGCAGCACGTCATCTGCGTGGTGTAGCAATTTTAATGGCCAGTAGTGTATTATTTTTCTGCGTGAAATAGTTTCTCTTTTTTCCTGGCCTTTGTCTCATATCTTCACAGGGTTGGCATGTTGATGTTGTACCCATCACTTTGTGTTCAGTTTTATTGCTTGCAAAGTATGAGAACGTTCTTCGAAATGTTTGCGAATCGTGATAAGGAACGTGGGTACCAGGACAGTACTCACCCAGTCGGGTGTAAGAGACTCCCTAAAAACCACATCCAGGCCGGCTGCCTCATCGGCCCTTGTCGTCAGTTCGCCGTGCGGATTCGCTGAAGAACCGGCGCGGCTCCCCGAATCCTGGAATCGTCCCGCTAGCTCGAGCGGCCATCCGAGAGGGTCTTCTGCGTCGATAACTGATACTCACTATACCGGGTGATCAAAAAGTCAGTATAAATTTGAAAACAGAAAAAATCACGGAATAATCTAGATAGAGAGGTAAAAATTGACACACATGCTTGGAATGACATGGGGTTTTGTTAGAACCAAAAAAAAACAAAAGTTCAAAAAATGACCGACAGATGGCGCTTCATCTGATCATAATAGCAATAATTAGCATAACAAAGTAAGGCAAAGCAAAGATGATGTTCTTTACAGGAAATGCTCAATATGTTCACCATCATTCCTCAACAATAACTGTAGACGAGGAATAATGTTGTGAACAGCACTGTAAACGATGTCCAGAGTTATGGTGAGACATTGGCGTCGGATGTTGTCTTTCAGCATCCCTGGAGATGTCGGTCGATCACGATACACTTGCGACTTCAGGTAACCCCAAAGCCAATATTCACACGGACTGAGGTCTGGGGACGTGGGAGGCCAAGCATGACGAAAGTGGCAGCTGAGCACACGATCATCACCAAACGACGTGCGAAAGAGATCTTTCACGCGCCATCTGTCGGACATTTTGTGAACTTTGGGTTTTTTTGCTTCTAATAAATCCCCATGTCATTCCAAGCATGTGGGTCAATTTTTACCTCTCTATCTACATTATTCCGTGGTTTACTAAGTTTTCAAATTTATACTGACTTTTTGATCACCCTGTACTTTGAGGATATAAACAAGCAGTTACTTGATAACAGAAGCGGAGTGTGTGCTGTTTTGAAACTTCTAGATAGATTATAACTGTGCGCAGTGCTGGGCCTAAAGAGTTATCCAGGCACGACTTATGACACGTAAAAAAGCTTCACGCCTGCCAGTACCCCAGACTTTACAGCTGCTCCTGTGAATTCTTTGCTGTACACGTACTCCTGGAAGTAAGGATATTACCACAGTCTAACATAACAGTAGCGACACTCCGTCTCGTTTCTGTTACCCACAGCACCCCAAGAGGCCAGCAAGCGTCACTTCCGAGTACGATAACGGATGAGTGGAACTACTAACGTTTAATATTGATTTGTAACATAGTATTTACAATAGGGGGTGTATGTAGTACCATAAAAATCGCCAGTAACTAAAAAATGACACCACATTTGTCATTCATTAGTTTCCACAGGACTCTGGAGATACGAAACGGTACATCACAGAACAGTTCATTTACGACTGTCTTGTAATGTACAGATGTATACTGAATAATGTCGTTTTCCTTTAATACCAAAAATTGCTAGTAACCAGCAGAACACCTGACGTTTTGCGGATAGGAGCCGTATATCTAACCCAAAATGCGGAGTAATGTTTGCTACACATTCAGCCAAATCACTGAATGTGGAACGTAGAAAACCTGTATGGAATGTAATGCCTACATTATTTAACGTAGCAAATAACCCACCGCACCTGTAGCTTAAGTGAAGACCACATAAACGTACTAATAAATCGTCAAAAGCAATAAAACTGTTTCGCATCACAGAAGAAACCAGTTCTACAATTGTTGCTAAATCTGAGCCAGAAGTGCAAGAATCTTCAACACATTCGTTTTTCAAGCAAAAGTAATTCCGTTTTCAAAAATATTTGCGTGTTAGGAAGTCGAGCAAAGTGTAAGAATGGAAGAATCATTAGACTCTACAAAAAAATTTTAAGTATCAAGGAAAGTGCCTATGATAACAATAGACATACATGCTTCTCACGCGTGAAGTATGTTTTTACATTCTCTTACTTTCAGTAAAATAAGCTGCAAAGACACGCATATTGGAAAGCATTCTTCGTGAGTAAGTTGACGTTTATGTCACTGAATCAATGTTACTCGGTTGTTTATACGTGTATTTCACGATAATTCATGTCTCTTGGTAATTTACTAAAGCATGGAACGCAAAGGTATAAGAAATATTTCGTTAATTAAGCGGAAAGGAACAGTATCCTTGTGACGCTTGTGACTGCTTCCTCACCGCTTGGAGCGCTAATGTCGCTCCAGCTGTCAAACGGTAACAACTTTTCGCACGAGGGAGTGTCGTTGTGTGTGTGTACTAGGCTGTGGTATTACTGTGTGACGATCTTAGGCACATTCGATTCGTGAAGAACATCTTTGGCTCGCGGCGATAGACCCTTCGATATCAGTGTGAGGAGCATGTGAAGTAGTCAGTATGTGGTGAGCTGTGACGCAACACGTTCCGGCAAGCTCTTGTGGTGAGGGGCCGTGGTTAGCCGAGGCGGCTGCTTGGTGTGTGTTGCGGTTGTGCTCAGCCCTGCATACAGTTATCGGGACTTGGTTGTTTAACAGCATTGGTACCAGATCAGATTTTCTGGCCGCTATTGACTGAAGTGGAATTAACTATTATACCGTGACGGATTACATCGACACAGCTAATTTTCAAAGACGGAAGATGTCTCCTCATTGAGCCACAGCAGTACAAGGAATAGTACATATACCGCTACATTTCCTCTCAAACTTAAAAATGCTTGACTTAAAATTATACTTCAGTGCTGTCTTTCCGTCTTCGTGACTTCATTAATCGCATTTGAACTTTCTTGATGAATCCTACTTTCCGCTAAACAAATTATTGGTACAGTGCTTACAGGTGGGGTTCCCATTTTGACATTTATTCATGTGATCAATTAGCCACTGACGCTTGTATTTATGAACATATTTACACGTGTATAGTTCGCATTAATATACAAGTTGTCAAGTCTAGTAAGTAATTAACCTCATAATTTTAAGTTTGATGTCTAGTGCATCTAGTGAGAATTAAATCTAAAACGTGTTTTATAATTGTTACTGGTGGAATACTGTTATTTCTTTTTATCACGTGTCGAGATCTTTTAGAAGATTAATGCATTTCCTCTCGGCAGTAACACCATAGGTCAAATTGGTTAGTCTCCTGTTTATTAAAAAAATTAACCTACCTAGTGTGAGCTGCCACATCTTATGGTACGCAACATAATATTGGAAAATGTATCTAAAATTCCTTGTTGTAATTTGGAGAGTAGCTCTGAGTGCCATTTGTTTTTGTTAACTAGTGTCGTGCCGCAATCTGATGGAGTAATATGCACAGGTCCAGACTGGTGCGATACCGAATGTAATGGTTGTTTGATGAATGCTAATGTTTGTTATTTTTCAGATGACCGTAAGTATTATCTGATGTAATCTGTCCTGATGGCCATAAGGAAATTCCGGCGGGCGCACTCCATTCGTTTCCCAGCGCCACTTCTTGTGGTATGATGTATAATTGTTTACACAGCTTTCGTTGGACCACTGAACCAGATAGCTTAGATTATTTTGTTAACTAACTGTATTTTGTTAAATTGCCAAATTATGGTTGGTTCTTAAAATCATATCATCACCTTCAAAGTGTGTTTCATTCCATTCCTAAAATCATTATTAAGTAATTGTATTGTTTTTTAATTCAAAAATTTACTTCCTTTTATCGAATGCATGTCTTTAATCAAGAAATGTTTGAAATTGTCATTCTGCACATTGTTCACCTAGACTTCGCTCCACACAACCCAGTGACACAACAGTGATGTTTTGTCGTATTGTATCTCGATAGCTGAGATGCACTGACTGTCAAAGGCAAAGTTCCGGGTTCAAGTCGTGGTCCGCCACACAGTTCCAGTCTGCTACGAACTTTCAACCATGCGGTACACTACACCCTGGAAATGAGAAGAATTACATATTACCCAGGAAAAGCCCTGATCGGTTCACGGAAACTGTGCCGAACAGGTGAGGGAAGGTTCCGAACTGGAATCATTTACACAATAGGCACCAGCTTGTGACATACCTTGTCATATCAGGCCCCATACGCTGATCAGTCAGAGCATTACGACCACCTACCTGATGTAAGTAGGCTGTTTAGGTTTTCTTATTGGCAACGTTACGTAGCGCTCTGTATGAAAATCACTGGCTGTGCTGTGTGCAGTCTGTGGCTAGTTTGCATTGTTGTCTGCCATTGTAGTGTTGGGCAGCGGCAGTTGGATGTGAACAGCGCGTAGCGTTGCGCAGTTGGAGGTGAGCCGCCAGCAGTGGTGGATGTGGGGAGAGAGATGGCGGAGTTTTGAAATTTGTCATGAACTGCTATATATATTATGACTATTGAGGTAAATAAATTGGTTCTTCTCTATCAAAATCTTTCATTTGCTAACTATGCCTATCAGTAGTTAGTGCCTTCAGTACTTTGAATCTTTTATTTAGCTGGCAGTAGTGGCGCTCGCTGTATTGCAGTAGATTGAGTAGCGAAGATTTTTGTGAGGTAAGTGATTTGTGAAAGGTATATTTTAATGTTAGTCAGGGCCATTCTTTTGTAGGGATTTTTGAAAGTCAGATTGCGTTGCGCTAAAAATATTGTGTGTCAGTTTAAAGACAGTCGTGTATAAATATTTCAAAGGGGACGTTTCACTGATAGCGAGTGTGTCTACCTTTGGCAAGGATAACAGCGGTGACATGTCGCGGCATGGAAGCAATGAGGTATTGGTAGGTCGCTGGAGGGGGTTCACACCACATCTGCACACACACACACACACACACACACACACACACACACACAAGTCACCTAATAAATTCTGGGGTGGGGGCGGTAAGTTGAGACACCACGTTCAATCACATCCCAAATGTGTTCATTCAAGTTCAGATCTGGCGAGTTGGGCGGGCCAGTACATTACTTAGAATTCGCCAATGTGTTCCTCGAACCGCTCCGTCACATTCCTGGCCTTGTGACATGGTGCATTGTCTTGTTTGTAAAGTGCCACTGCCGTCGTGGAACATGATCCTCATGAATAGGTGTACGTGGGCTGCAACCAGTGTACGATACTCATTGGCCGTCATGATGTCTTACATCAGCTCCAATGTATCCATGGATGCCCCTGTGAATGTTTCGCAGCGTATAATGGAGCCATCGCCAACTTGTCTTAGTCCTGTATACAAGTGTCAAAGAGCTGTTGTTCTGGAAGGCGACGGATTTGCTCTCTCTCATCGTAATGATGATATAAGTGTCGGGACTCATCAGACTATGCAACGCTCTGCTACTGCGCCAAAGTCCAGTGTCATCGACAAGTGCCCATTTCAGTCGTAGTTGCGAGTGTCGTGCTGCATGGGTCGTAGCCTGCGAAGGGACCTCGTTAGGAGTGTTCGGTGCACTGTGTGCTCAGACACATTTGTACTCCGCCCAGCTCTTAGTTCCTCCACAGTTCGTCACCTTTCGTGTTTTATAAGGCTGTCCAGCCTATGACGATCGACATCTGTAATGAAGGGTAGCCGCGCAACCTAAAGATGTATATACGTGGTTTCACCTTCGTTTCGCCACGTGTTGAAGATACTCACCATAGCACTCCTCGAAGACCCCACAAGTCGTACAGTTTCCGAAATGTTCGTGCCGAGCCTGCGGGCCAACACAATCTGCCCTCGATCAAACTCAGATCCCGCGCCGTCCCCATTCTACACACGGACAGCACGTGCACTGATACGACACGCACCGCGCGTGTGTCTGAAAGTTATTTCTCGACAGGTGACGCTGCTACCACCTGGACGGATTTATATCGTTATTAGGACGGTGGTCAGAACGTTCTGACTGATCAGTGTAAGTATTTTATGCAAATAGAATTTTTATGTGTCACAGAAATTCAGATATTGCAATGTTTTTACGAGCAGGAGCTTACAGATCCATAAAACTGTAGCGGGAGGATGGTCCCAAGGGGATATATGAAAACTGCGCCCAGTGAATTTCGCACCCAATATTACTAGAAACAAAGTTGCGGCCTACAGCAGCTCCACAGTTCTCTCCTAAGGAAACTGCTTCCTATGAGTCATAGTCTACGTACGTTCCCAGTGACCTCATCACCCCACAAGATGACCATCTGAACTATCACCCTTAGTAGGACGCTTAACTTGCATAGTGTTCAGTTCGCTCGAAATGGTTCAAATGTCTCTGAGCACTATGGGACTCAACATCTGTGGTCACAAGTCCCTTAGAACTACTTAAACCTAACTAACCTAAGGACATCACACACATCCATGCCCGAGGCAGGATTCGAACCTGCGACCGTAGCAGTCGCGCGGTTCCTGACTGAGCGCCTAGAACCGCTAGACCACCGCGGCCGGCTCAGTTCGCTCGCCTTGTTTGTTTGTGTACTTATGGGTTCTACATGGAAGCATCAGCGACCATCCATGCTTATCCATGTGGTCACTCGGAAGACTACGCTCATATTATAAAAAGAATCAAAAGAGACGAGACGGCGATTTCGCGCTGTTCGAAACAGAAGTCAGTCTACTGCCGCGGAAGGCTAAAGACCAAAGATTGTGAGTTGCTTAGTTCAAACGAGCATCAATCTGGAGCCATGGATGACGCCCGCTTAGAAGCACAAAAGATTCTGAATGATGCGAAGAAGAGGGCACGAGAGGAAGAGACTGTGGTTTCGAAATACCGGCATATGCCGAAGAATTAGGTACTTGCACAATCGACGGTATCATTATGTTAGTGGAATACCTAGAACACCAAGTAAGGAAGACTACATTATACAACTATTGGGTCAGCTCACATGAAAAAGAGAAAATTTTTCTGATTGCGTCACACAAAAAATAAATAAATTATTATCACATTCGACTGTAAAAAAAGCTGGTGTTACATATCTCCTTTAAACATCTCCAAGTCAGTGTTATACAATAATACCTCACGAGACAGCCCTCATCTCGATTACGTGCGGAGTTGGGACAGACGTATTAATGAATCTTTGATAGAACTTTTCTGGGAGCGAATTTCACTATGCCCAGTTTACAGTACACCATTCGGAAGGCCAGAGAGAGCTTCGACAGTACACAAGTCGCGAAATATGGTAGGCCTACTTACGCAAGTCGGCTGTGTGAGAAGTGGCTCGTTACATAATTAAAATTCATTTTTCATATAGAATATATTAGGGGCAGTCTATCATTAGACATAAAAATGGCATTACGCTTCCACTCTTGTCCCTCTGTGATTTTAAAGCAAGACAAAATTTTTAGTTTTCAAGTGGTTTTATAGTATGACTACTACTATCTCTGATTGACGATTTGAATACGGACAGACGAATGATGTGAATGTGTCGCTCGAAACATGTTTCTGTATGTTAACATTGCTTTATCGATTTTTATGCTCAAGTTATCTCATACAAATATAATTTGATTTCACAATATCGCCTTCTTTAAAAATATACCGATTTTGTTAAATAAAGGCTTAAAAACAAATTGAAAAGAAATAGGCTCTACCTTGCGTTACTCATCCTATCGATACTTTCGTTCCGAGATTTCGACATTAATATCGACACCAAATATCGTATCGAATAAGGTGCTGAAAGAGCCGTAGTAGAGATTATCAAACTTATGTACTCACTCTACGGGAAAGTGACATCACGGGAAGGTTCTCCAAACTTACCTGAAAGAAAGAAAAAATTTCATTATTTGCTAGTAAATCTACAAAACTAAGCATCAATTATCTTACAGTAGGTCTCTGCTTATTTTACGAACGGAATGTAAAAATGCATCCAATCTTGTCATTGGCAGAAAACATTAACGAGACTCTCTATGTTCATGTGATCAACAATACTACGACCGTGGCTATGGAACTAAAGTCTCAAAAAAATATGTGGAAGCTCTAACTGTACCTTTAATTATTACGAACACTAGAGTTCATTACAGGAATTTATACCGGACAGAGAGTCTTTTACACACATAGTAATGAAAACAGCTATTTGCCGTAAATAATTATTCACCATCAGATCCAAGGAAGGTTGACGATCCATTCGAATGAATACCCAATTTATTATAGATGAGTTTACATCATACCTTTCATAACGAGCACCAGAACAAGAGTAAGTACGTATTCTATGCTACAAATCATTATGTTGTTCATTACTAGAGGCTACGGAAAACCATTTTTTAGTACAAAGAGTTATACAGAATCACAGCTTTATGGTCCACGACTGTTTGTCGTATGCGGTAAAGATGTGAACAGCATGCCGATGCAGGAGACTGATTCTCTTAAAATGTGACAGTATTCACTGCCTTGTCGCGAAAACATAAACACTAATGTAAATGTCAGAACGACGTGCCTATATGTGAGTCTTCATGTTTCAGAAATACATTAATAATGGGTCTTCTTACATTTGATCAGAGAAGTAACATTTGATTCAGCGAGAGAAACTGTTTCTGTCTCCAGTGTGTATTCTGATTACAAACTTATCAGCAAGAACAATATGACCACCAACCTACTATCGACATAAACTGGTCCAGTCGATAGCAGCGTCACCTGGCGAGGAATGACTGCTGGTCAGACGGTGCATGTGGTGAGCATGTTGTCCGTGTATAGGGCGGGTGAGGTGCGCAATCTATCTACGTTTGGCAACTGGAAGATTGTGATGAGCCGGAGGATTGGCACAGCATTTCGGAAACTGCAGGACTTGTCGGGTGCTCGAGGAGTGCTTTGGTGAGTGTCTTCAACATCTAGTGAGACAAGGTGAAACCACGTCCTGACGTCGTGGGGTTGGGCGGCCACCCTTCATTACAGATGTCGAATGTCGTAGGCTGGGCAGATTGTCAAAACAGGGTAGGGGGCGAACAGTGACGGAACTAACGTCAGACGATAATTTTGGATAAAGTACTAGTGTTTCTGAACACACACTGCACCGAACACTCCTAACAATGCAGCCGACGACCCACGCATGTGCCACGACATCGGCAACTATGGCTGAAATGGGTACGTGACCATCGGCACTGAACGTTGGCGCAGTGGCACAGCGTTGCATGGTCTGGTGAATCCCGATACCTTCTTCTCCGCGCCGATGGCATGGCGCTTATCCGTCGTCTTCCAGGGGAACAGCTCCTTGACACTTGTACTACGCGATGGGGACATGCTTGCGGCACCTCCACTATGCTCTGTAACATTCAAATGGGCAACCACGGGTCCAGTGGGGCTCGGGCAATGCACCATGACGGCCAAGGAGTATTGTACACTGATTGCAGACCACGTACACTCCTTCATAAGATTACGTTTCCCGAAATCCGTGCGTTTTTCAGCAAGATAATGCGCCATGTCACAAGGCCAGTAGTGTGATGGGATGGTTCGAGGAAGACAGTGGCGAGTTCCAAGTAATGTGCTGGCCCGCCTAACTCGCCAGATCTGAACCCGATCGATCACATCTGGGATGTGACTGAACGTGGCGTCAGAGTTCATCGGCGCCTCCCAGGAATTTATGGGAATAAAGTGACTTGAGTCTGCAGATGTGATGCTAACTCCCTCCAGCGTCCCTGCTAGGTCTCACTGCTTCCATGCCACGACGCACCGCTGATGTCATACGTGCCAAAGGTGGACATAGCGGCTATTAGGAAGGTAGTCATAATGTTCTGGCTGATCAATGTACTGGTTTTACAGCCACAAGCCAATTTATTCTAAAAACGCAAAGTAGGGTGATATTATTCTGTGTGTGGACAATTTTATTGAAGCTGTAGTGCACAATATCCTGTGTAAAAACCTAAATTTTGTCGCTACAGAGCTTGACACTTGCATTAACCACGACAGTGATCTGTAATTCGTTATCAGAACAACGAAGAATTTCCGTTTTCTTTTACAATCATGTAACACTTCGGACTACAGTTAGTGAACAATCACAGTATCCTGGTGTATCCGACGGAAAATTTTGTGTCTAGGATACTGATCGGCTGGACTGTAACTACTGATTGTTGCTACAAGAACAAGAAAATAGGTCGTTCCTTGTAAGGACTGTTACGTGGCTCTTCGCAAATATGCGAGTCCAGGAGTCGTAAGTATACGGTACAAAGACGTCTGTAACGGAAAGGGGGAAAATGCCTTTCCTGCTATAATCTGGGGTACGGACTTCATAAAACTCGTTATTCATTACAGAATTGTCACACATTTCTAAAAATGACTGTCTCTGATTACACTGAATCTTAGATGTTGCATTGCTGAGTGCTATGGACAATGTTATGGCTTTACCAAAAATGGTTCAGATGGCTCTGAGCACTACGGGACTTAACATCTGAGGTCATCAGTCCCCTAGAACTTAGAACTACTTAAACCTAACTAACCTAAGGACATCACACACATCCATGCCCGAGGCTGGATTCGAAACTGCGACCGTAGCAGCAGCGCGGTTCCGGACCGAAGCGCCTAGAACCGCTCGGCCACAGTGGCTGGCTATATGGCTTTATCAATCACTATATAATTTGTATTTGTTTGGTTGCAGGTTACTCATGGGAATTGCGACTTTTTCTCGGAGAAGAAATGGTGTGCTGGGTTACAGATTCCACAGCCTTCCAGAGCCTATTCAGAGAAGAAAATAAATATAGCTGCTGTATATATGCCCAGAGTTCCATTCCTCCTGCTCCACAACTTAATCACAACAGTAGTTCACCATTTGCCTGTGGCCACAGACGACAGCTTGCTATGAGCGTATTCAGTTTTACAATCGCTCAGCGAATATAGCTGACTCCAAACAGCACGGTATTCCTATGTAAAACGTAGGCTAACTTGTACTTCTTCCGTGAACCCAAATTCATCAGTGGGAAAGACAAAATATCATTTTCTAAGCCGGATGGACTTCTGTTCCATGAATTGGGACCTTCTTATACTCCCTGGAGTGCAACATACAGTCATAGAATTACGAATTTAACAGTCAACTCGTCATGGCTACACACGAATCTTCTTGACTCTGAAGCGCCACGGAATAATATGGTTGTCACAGTCGAGTAAAATTTTGAAGCCTTAGTCTGGTAGAGCAAGAGGTGAGCAAAGCAGGACAGGATCCAACAGCTGGGTGGAATGCCAACAGGGAGGAACTGTAAATGTTGCATGACGTACAGATGCAAGAGAGAGCTAATCGTTTCACACCATAAGAGGTGGGTGTCCAAGGCCCCACTGCAGCAGAATGCCATGATAAGGGGTGAGGGATGCTGTCATTGTGATAACTATGCAGACTACGACTACGTGATTACTCTGCTACTCATAATAAAGTTCCTGGCAGAGGGTTTAATGAAACACCTTCGTGCTGTCTCTACCGTTCCACTCTCGAACGGCACGCGGGAAAAATGAGCACTTCATTTTTTCTGTGCGAGCCCTGATTTCTCTTATTTTATCGTGATGATCATTTTTCCCTATGTAGGTAGGCGCCAACAGAATGTTTTCGCAGTCGGAGGAGAAAACTGATGATTAAAATTTCATGAGAAGATCGCGTCTCAGCGAAAATCTTCCTTGTTTTAATGATTGCCACTCCAATTCAGATATCATGTCTGTGACACTATCTCCCCTATTTCGCGATAATACAAAACGAGCTGCCCTTCTTCGGTCATTTTCGCTATCATGCGTCAGTCCCGCCTGATGCGGATCCTACACCGCATAACAATAATCCAGAATCGAGCGGATAAGCGTTATGTAACCAGTCTCTTTAGTAGACCTGTTGCACCTTTTAAGTGTTCTGCCAACGAATCGCAGTCTTTGGTTTGCTCTACCCATAACATTATCTATGTGTCGTTCCAGTTTAGGTTATTTGTAATTGTAATCCCTAGGTATTTAGTCAAATTTATAGCCTTCAGATTTGTGTGACTTATCGTGTAATCGAAATTTAGCGGATTTCTTTTATATTCATGTGAATAACTTCTCACTTTTCTTTATTCTGGGTTAACTGACACTATTGGCACCATACAGATACCTTACCTAAATCATTTTGCAATTCGTTTTGGTCATCTGGTGACTTTACAAAACTGTAAATGACAGCATCATCTGCAAACAATCTAAGAGGGCTACTCGGATTGTCTCCTATGTCGTTAATATACACTCCTGGAAATTGAAATAAGAACACCGTGAATTCATTGTCCCAGGAAGGGGAAACTTTATTGACACACTCCTGGGGTCAGATACATCACATGATCACACTGACAGAACCACAGGCACATAGACACAGGCGACAGAGCATGCACAATGTCGGCACTAGTACAGTGTATATCCACCTTTCGCAGCAATGCAGGCTGCTATTCTCCCATGGAGACGATCGTAGAGATGCTGGATGTAGTCCTGTGGAACGGCTTGCCATGCCATTTCCACCTGGCGCCTCAGTTGGACCAGCGTTCGTGCTGGACGTGCAGACCGCGTGAGACGACGCTTCATCCAGTCCCAAACATGCTCAATGGGGGACAGATCCGGAGATCTTGCTGGCCAGGGTAGTTGACTTACACCTTCTAGAGCACGTTGGGTGGCACGGGATACATGCGGACGTGCATTGTCCTGTTGGAACAGCAAGTTCCCTTGCCGGTCTAGGAATGGTAGAACGATGGGTTCGATGACGGTTTGGATGTACCGTGCACTATTCAGTGTCCCCTCGACGATCACCAGTGGTGTACGGCCAGTGTAAGAGATCGCTCCCCACACCATGATGCCGGGTGTTGGCCCTGTGTGCCTCGGTCGTATGCAGTCCTGATTGTGGCACTCACCTGCACGGCGCCAAACACGCATACGACCATCATTGGCACCACGGCAGAAGCGACTCTCATCGCTGAAGACGACACGTCTCCATTCGTCCCTCCATTCACGCCTGTCGCGACACCACTGGAGGCGGGCTGCACGATGTTGGGGCGTGAGCGGAAGACGGCCTAACGGTGTGCGGGACCGTAGCCCAGCTTCATGGAGACGGTTGCGAATGGTCCTCGCCGATACCCCAGGAGCAACAGTGTCCCTAATTTGCTGGGAATTGGCGGTGCGGTCCCCTACATCACTGCGTAGGATCCTACGGTCTTGGGGTGCATCCGTGCGTCGCTGCGGTCCGGTCCCACGTCGACGGGCACGTGCACCTTTCGCCGACCACTGGCGACAACATCGATGTACTGTGGAGACCTCACGCCCCACGTGTTGAGCAATTCGGCGGTACGTCCACCCGGCCTCCCGCATGCCCACTATACGCCCTCGCTCAAAGTCCGTCAACTGCACATACGGTTCACGTCCACGCTGTCGCGGCATGCTACCAGTGTTAAAGACTGCGATGGTGCTCCGTATGCCACGGTAAACTGGCTGACACTGACGGCGGCGGTGCACAAATGTTGCGCAGCTAGCGCCATTCGACGGCCGACACCGCGGTTCCTGGTGTGTCCGCCGTGCCGTGCGTGTGATCATTGCTTGTACAGCCCTGTCGCAGTGTCCGGAGCAATTATGGTGGGTCTGACTCACCGGTGTCAATGTGTTCTTATTTCCATTTCCAGGAGTGTAGATCAGGAACAACAGAGGGCTTATAATACTCCCTGGAGTAAGAAAGCGTTAACTCACACACAAGAGAAATTCAACAGTACACTGACTTCGCAAAACATGCCCCTCCCACTCCTGAAAGACAACGTTGAAATGCTTTTCAGTTCAGGGTGATCAGGGAAACTGAATTGGACAAGAAAAACAGGCCATTTCATGTCACTGCCACCTCACAGAAGCACAGAATCACACAAGCCAGTGCCGTATACATGTTTCTCCTGTTCGACTGGAGGTCTCAGTCTGCAGGCGTCCAGTCTTGGGGGTGGACATCTGTTGCTGTATCCACTGCTCGTCTAGCCATCTTCAATCTTTGATGGGACAGCAAGTCCTTCTGGGGGAAAAGGGGGGGGGGAGGGGGACATAGTCAATGTGAACTGCAATGCCACCATCTGAGTTAAGACTTATGAAGCTCCATCATCCAGCGAGCTTTCTGGTGGCCCAACCAGCAAGTCCTGGGAGAGACCATCAGCTGTCATTGTGGGTGTGTGCAGCTGCCTCTGAGCGTGTTAATTTCGGGCATGCACATTTCTATGTTGCTAGCCACAGCGTGCCTCAGTACGATTTCACACACTTTTGTGCAGAGCCGGTGGTGCATCTCCAGCATGCAATCCACGGTACATTCAGACAAGTTCTGGTCACTCACTTTCCGGAGCTTCTAGCGGCCATGCTAGCGCTAATGACTGCTCACACAGTGTGACCAGTGGCTTGGTGACGTTGGAGGCCACTAAGGCCGCAGGCAGCAGCAGGTCGAGGATGCACGCCGCGCGCTGGCGTCATAGCATTCCTGGCGAGGTGCACGTCACTCCTGTCCCACTTCTGCAGGCGGCCTGAGACTCAAGACACTGTGCATTTTTTAGCAATAAAGGTTTACTATTTTAATCATGTTTCACTAGCGCGTTCTGGCGTCCCGCAGGCTGCCATACACCAGCTAAGGCAGCAACTTTGCCGGTGCTGACTGTATGGATATCAGTGACTGGAAGTGACGGTCTGCCTGAGAGGTCAGCGCGGCTGACTGCCAAGCGGGGGGGGGGGGGGGGGGGGGGGGTCTGGATTCGACTCCCAATATTACGAGGGCCCTTCCTTGGTGGGAAGATTGGTACAGAGTGAAAGCCTCGTGAGACCAGCTCGGGGCCTACTCGACTGATCAGCAGCAATTCCCAAAGTCATGAAACCCGACACGTCCGGAAGAACTGTGTGCTGACCACACGAGTCTCCGTACCACGTCACTAGTAGAGGATGACACAGCGGACGGTTGGCCAACTTTGGCGCGTGTAGTACCAGAACACGGCAGAACTGTATCCTTGCTTCAAAACACAACAAAATTATTACTTTTGATGATTTACTATAAAACACGGATGGCGATGAAGTGACGATGGTATAGTGATGGTGACAATAACGAAGACACAGTCGGTAAATCTCTTGGGATCAATTCCGAATGGGTTTGTGGTGGATAGGAATGAAGGATGGAAGGGCACGGAAATAGGGAGATCTTTTTGAGCTGGAAATGTAAAACAGGAGTGAGGGTGCGTCTGATGATCTCAGAAAGGGTATGGTAACTAGGACTATACCCATTATGATGCATGGCCTTAAAGCTAATTTCTGGGTTAGGAAGATAGTGTGTATTGAAGTTACCTTGAGCAGTATACAGAACACCGTAGACGACGCAGTTCTATTGAAGAACGTTGAAATATATATTGGATAAGATATGCAGTTCTCCGCAGAACCACCGAGGAGATAATATTAACAAGAAGACGGTACAGGATGATGTGACATGGGCTGAGACAGCAAGGAACAGAGGCGCAATACACAGAATTCTAGAACTTGCAAGGTCCGGGAAAATTTTGGGGATCTGCAGATTCATGCTACGTTGGCAAAGGTGGCGATATATAAGTGTTTTGTAGGTGTAGAAAATTATGGGAGGTTGTAATCCTCATGTGTAACCTATTAACAGTTTACGTAATTTTAGAGTATTATAGACATTTTGTTGTGTTATTAATAGATGGGGACGTCATGTTAGTTTGTGGTCGAGGTGTAGTATAAAATATCTTATTGTGTTTGCAAGATGGAGCAGACGGTTATAGATGATGAGGTGGAAGACACGAGGTTGGAAGTGAGTGGAAAGACGTCCCATGATTATATGCTGGGTTTCCACAGAATCACTTCTGAGGTACCAGTGGTTACATCAGGAGATAAAGTCAATTATGTGGATATTGAAGACTAGTGAGTAGCTTGGAGGGTAGGTGGGAGGAAAAAGAAAGTACTGGAGTGGATGTTTGGGGATAGGAGGCTCAAGGGTGTCAATGATATAAAGAAGTTAGAGTACACAGTATAAAACTCATTTTTGTTGTACTCCTACGAAGTGAAGGGGGTATGGTATGCGGTAACATAAGAGGAGCGGTGTATCAGAAAGGAAGTTATAACACAAACCTTATTAATTGGAAGTGCGTATATGTAAGTCTGCAGGCTTTCGTGGCCGTTGTCACTGAAGTTAAAATCTTCTGGGTTATTAGGCCGCGTCATGTTTCTTCTAAAATGTTCGAAATTTCGACCCCTCTGCTGGGATCTTCCTCAGGATCTTTTGGTGTCCACTACTGCTAGAACACTGTCAGAGACGAGTGTCGCGTCCACTTACAAAGGGGAGTTTTCTGGCGTTCTGCTGGAGAAGTGATGGTATTGGTTAAAATTCATATGGCTACCATTGGTGGGCCATAGTCATAGGCTAATGCAAAAGAAGGGGCGTTGCTATCTCATCTCCTGTGGATACCATTGGCGGTCATGGTCACTGAATAGAAAGGCACTATTCCACACTCATGCTGGAGCAGGATTGTTGGTTGCAACCCTGCAACCGCTATTGGTTGGTCGTCATCAGTGGCTAGATTCGAAACAGACAGAGCAAGAGAGGGGGAATATTTACCCGAAATATTATTGTCCGCCGAGGTGACTTGCAGCGCTTTGTTTATGCCGCTCATACACGGCGGCCGCGTATTTACTTCCTTGATGGCGGGGAGCCACGATGCCTGAAGCCTATAGCCGTCGTCTGTATTGAAATTACAAGCATACTTGGAAATTTCAACCGCTTCTCGGACCTTTCTTCTATAAATGTTAGTTTCGTTAGCCAGTACACGTATGTTATTAAAATCGATGTCAGAGCCATAGTTCTCGAGATGTTCCGCTACTGCCGATTTTGCACTTTGTTTTAGCCGCATGTGCCGTTAGTGTTCCTTACTGCGTTCTTTAACAGTTCTTCCTGTTTCGCCTATATACACTTTGCCGCAGCCACATGACACTTGATAGACGCCTACATTGTGGAGGTAATCAGGTGCATCCGTTTTCCGTAGGAAAAAGTCTTTTATTTTGTTTTGACCAAAGCCGGTCGGAGTGGCGGAGCGGTTCTAGGCGCTACAGTCTCGATCCGCGCGACCACAACGGTCGCAGGTTGGAATCCTGCCTCAGGCAAGGATGTGTGTGATGTCCTTAGGTTAGTTAGGTTTAAGTAGTTCTAAGTTCTAGGGGACCTCAGCAGTTGAGTCCCATAGTGCTTAGAGACATTTGTTTTGACTAACGAAAGATGTCTGAATACCATTTTTCTTTAAAATTCTGCTTATGCGATCAGTGACCCCAGAAACGAACGGTAACCTGACGGAGTGAAAAGGCGGTTCGTCGTCATTCTTATCAGCGGTATAAATATTCCGCCTAAAAGCCCTCTCGATTGAGTAACTATCATACGTCGAACATTTCAGAAGAAACATGACGCGGCCTAATAACCCAGAAGATTTTGGCTCTGGCTCTGAGCACTATGGGACTTAACTACTGAGGTCATCAGTCCCCTAGAATTTAGAACTACTTAAGCCTAACTAACCTAAGGACATCACACACATCCATGCCCGAGGCAGGATTCGAAGCTGCGACCGTAGCGGTCAAGCGGCTCCAGACTGTAGCGCCTAGAACCACTCGACCTTCAGTGGAAGTACGTATGTTTGCTCGCCGTGTTCGTGTTCGAAATGCGGGTCGTTCTAAAGGCCGCTGAAATTTTGTATGGCGTGACTGCCAGCACTCTTCCGCTTGTACTGTCGCCTGTGTGAAGCTGGTGCTTCCGCCAGTCACACAGTTCATCAGCAGGAGAGATAGAGCAACGTAATTATTGTGGTCTGCCCTGCCCTAATGTTATTCTCTCGGGATTATCTGTCAGACAATGTTCCGACGTGTTTCTGGACGACTTTGTACTGGCTCGTGAAGAGTTGCCGGTAGCAGGGATTCGCAGTGGAGCAGCAGCGCTAGCGGCAGTGTTGCGGTGGCAGGTGAACAGCACGGCGGGGAGAGCCACAGGTGCCGCCTGGGTTGTGGCCTAGACTGCGGCCGCGGCCGACGCCCCGGCCGTAATTCGATCAGGCGGGGAAAACGGCGAAACGCGACACGCCGCCAGCCACCGTGTCGCAGCGGGGGCCTTCCTGCCGTGCCGGGGGCGCGCCCTGGAGGCGGCGCTGCTACTGCGTGCAGTGTCTGTAGCCCCGTAGTCTCGTTACCGCAACAGCATGCTGCTACGACAAGATCCACGGCGTCTTATCCGGTGCTAGGTAAGCCCATAAGAGACTAAAATTATACCGTGTGACAAAAAAAAGTAAAGAAAAGAACTCACGATGCACCACGAAACAGTTATCCGATCTGGACGGTAATTGATAGCTGAGATATGCAAGCACAGACAAACAAATAATTACTGTTTAAAAAGGATTGGTTGATTATGTTGTAAGGGGTTCATTATGTAAAAGGTTTACTGTTCACTACCCTATTGGAGTAACTGTAATTTCGATGTATTGCTCACGCGCTGCCTGCGATATAAAACATCTCTGCTGCAGCAGAATCGCAGGTCAGAGCAGTCTCGGCCGAAGTTGTAGTCGCTCGCTCTAACAGAGCAGAAGTAAGTAGTAGCTCACCGCTACAATGCAGTTGCTAGCCATGTAAGAGCAATAGCAGTCGCAACTGGTGCAGCGAAGTTTATTGCCATGTAGTGTAACGTAAACTTTATTATTGTTCATCGCCATGCGCGTACTTAAATTTGTTGTCTTAGGTGTTAATATGAATCTGTTTCAATCCTTTTGTGATTTGTCAGCTCTAATTAAGTCAGACTTGTAATGTTCAGTTTTTTATGTAATGGTTTACAGAAATGTTTTCAATTACAATGTTCTTCAGAACATAATTTTTTACCAGTTATTTACTTAAGTTTAAATATTTTACAAATTTTCCCATATCGTAGTCATGTGTTGTTTAATAAACAGAGGACCAGCTATCCAGCTCTGTCAACAAGTAAAGTCAGTCTTTTTTCTAATAATGCAAGCCTCAGACTAATGTTGTTCAGTAGTAGTAGATAGGCCAGCATTGCACTAAGCTGTGCCATTTGGGAGCAGATATATAGACAGCGTTATCCGGCGACACCATTATGATGTAAGAATTTTTCAGTTTATTCAGACTGATTTCACAGGGCCATTATGTAGCGCTGCTCAACTCCAAAATTTATCAGTTTCAATTCTCAGTCAAATTAGTACAGGAAATCCTTTTATTTACGGGAAGTCATTTAGTCCAGAGAAAAACTTTCACAAATTGAGCAAGTCAATAACGCGTTGGTCCACCTCTGGCTCTTTTGTAAACAGTTATTCGGCTTCGCACTGAATGATAGTGTTGTTGGATGTCCTCCTCAAGGATATCGCGTCAGATTCTGTCCAATTGGCGTGTTACATAGTCAAGATCCCGAGCTGGCTGGAACGCGCTGCCCATCCTGCTGCAAGCGTTCTCAATTTAGAGAGATGCGCCGTCCCAGCTGGCCAACGTAGGGTGTCGCAAGCAGTAGAAATTCCCGCCGTGTGCGGGCGTGCATTATCTTGTTGAAATGTAAGCTCAGGATGTCTTGCCACAACGGACAACTAAACGGGGCGCAGAGTATAGGATGCCTACTGCTGTGGTGTGAGGATGCCGCGCATGACAACTAAAGGGGTCCCGCTATAAAGAGAAATGGCACCCCAGACCATCACACCAGGTGGGCGACAGGTAGATATCGCCCCGTCGTCCGGGACGTCTCTAGACACGTCTCCGCTGATCATCGAAGCACGACTCGCCACTATTCTACTGGAGTCAATGAGTTTCCAGACCCTATGCTTGCGTAAGGACCAGAGGTGGACCAACGCGTTATGACTTCTCAATTTGGGAAGCTCTTTCTCTCGAATCAATCATCCGACTTTTCTGAAATTCCAATCATTTGTTTGTTTGTACATGTACGTCACATCTACCGATTTCCGGCCCATTCGGATAGTTGCTTCGTGCTGTGCCTTTTTTTTTAATGCCAGAAGATGAGGAACAAACGAAACGGAAGAAAATTTACAGGTTGAAAGGGTACGTCAAGTTACTGTGGTCATTACAAAAATCGACTGATATTTAAAAAGAGCTTGGCGGTAAGAGACCAGTTTTCAGTATGACGTTGTCCATCTCACTGTCCCCCCAGCCACCTTCCACCTCCCCTCCCCCCCCCCCTTGCGTTCATGCCAGCACTGTTTCCTTTAGGAAGGGCGTCGCAAAGCGTTGTTGCCTCCGCTGAGGCAAGCTGGTTCACAACTGTTGTAACTGCTCCTCAGTACCCTGAATAGGCCTACTGGCAATGCAACGGCAGAGCAGACAGTTCACAGTGTCAAGAGCAGTTAGCTGGTCGATGATTGTCCCGTTGGAAACTGCATCCGATACTGTCGCATGTGAGGTAACACATGAGGATACAAGATGTTCATACAGTACCGTTCCACCGTCAGATTTCCCTCAAGCCCCACTCTATGACAGCAGGGGCTACACCGCAGTGACTCTTAGAAACATTGGACGAATAGGACGGCCGTGGTTGCCGCCATACTTGCCAATAATGCTCATTCTGTCTTACGCCGAACTGCGAATCATCGCCGCATACAGTGCGACACCCATAATCCGCAGGCCATCGTTCCAGGTCACGGCACAACTCCAAACGCAGCCGTTTGTGTTGTGTTGTCGGCAACCTACAGATGGGACGTAAATTCCCCAGTCTGGATGCTGCTAGTTTCTAACCAACGGTGCGGGAAGGACAGAATGTTGCAAGAAGTCCATTACTTGTTCTGGCATGGCAGCTGTGGATACGAGGAGGTGACGACGTGCCTGATGCACAACACGGCGGTCCTCCGTGGTCATGGATAGACGTGGTCGACCGTAACATTGGCCGTGACCATGCCTGCCCTCTTGTTCACATACAGTCCAACACAGGGCCACTGTCACACCAGAATCATCCAAAAATCTGATTACTACAAGATTCGAACAATTGGTCACATGGAGACTCACAATGAGACCCCTTTGAAAGTATGTCAGGTGCTGACAACGCTTGTCCCAAGGATGTGACTGTTTCGGTTTATGTTACAAGGGTGGCACCACTCTAGGTCGCTGAGCAGAGATGGTTTATGCTTCCTCTGGGGATAAAGTGATACACTATCTGATTAAAAGTATGCGGACACCCCCAACGACATAATTAAGTGCATTGTGCTGCCACCAGGTACTCCACATTAGCGACCTGAGTAGTCATTAGGCATCATGAGAGAGCAGAATGGGGCGCTCCGTGGAACTCACGGACTTTAGAACTTGGTCAGCTGATTGGGTATCACTTGTGTGATACGTCTGTACGTGAGATTTCCGCGCTTCTAAACATCCCTAGGTCGACTATTTCCGATGTGATAGTGAAGTGGAAACGTGAAGGGACACGTACAGCACAAAAGCGTACAAGCCGACCTCATCTGTTGACTGATACAGACCGCCGTCAGTTGAAGAGGGTCGTAAGGTGTAATAGGCAGACATCTATCCAGACCATTACACAGGAATTCCAAACTGCATCAGGATCCACTACAAGAACTATGACAGTTAGGCAGGAGGTCAAAGCGGCTGCTCATAAGCCACACATCACGCCGGTAAATGCCAAACGACGCTTTGCTTGGTGTAAGGAGCGCAGACATTGGACGATTGAACAGTGGAAAAACGTTGTGTGGAGTCACGAATCACGGCAAACAATGTGGCGATCCGATGGCAGGGTGTGGGTATGGTGAATGCACGGTGAACGTCGTCTACCAGCGTGTGTAATGCCAACAATAAAATTTGGAGGCCATGGTGTTATGGTGAGGTCGTGTTTTCCATGGAGGGGGCTTGCACCCTTTGTTGTTCCGCGTGGCACTATCACAGCACAGGCCTACACTGATGCTTTAAGCACCTTATTGCTTCCCACTGTTGAAGAGGAATTCGGGGATGGTGACTGCATCTTTCAGCACTATCGAGCATCTGTTCATAATGCACATAATGGGGCGGAGTGCTTATACGACAATAACATCACTGTAATGGACTGGCCTGCGCAGAGCCCTGACCTGAATCCTATAGAACACGTATGGGATGTCTTGGAACGCCGACTTTGTGCCAGGCCTCACCGACCGACATCGATACCTCTCCTCAGTGCAGCACTCCGTGAAGAATGGGCTGCCATTCCCCAAGAAACCTCCCAGCACCTGACTGAGCGTATGCCTGTGAGAGTGGAAGCTTTCATCTAGGCAAAGGGTGCGTCAACACCGTACTGAATTCCAACATTACCGATGGAGAGCGCCACGAACTTGTAAGTCATTTTCAGCCAGGTGTCCGGATACTTTTGATCACATTGTGTATACTGCTGCTCCAAGCGGTGCTGAGAAGTTTCATGTGAGCCGAGGTGAGTGATGTTGATCACGGAGAGTGCCAGGCGACGGGCGTCAGAAGCGGAGGCAGTGTCCTCTTTAGCAGAGTACACACTTAGTTTTTTTTTTCTCAAACGTGTGGCTCACCGCTGTCGAGTGTGCAGATGTGGCTGAGATTTCTGACATTTTGGTCACGTTACGTAACTGCGTGTCCCGCAGGGAAATGTGGGCTAAAAAGATAATGCTTCGATCAGGCACCTTAGCTCAATGTTTTTGGTAGTTCTGCCATCCCGTGATTCAACTGTTCTGGTTCGTTGGAAACTTATGTAACTCGTTTGTTACATAAACTGTCCGTTGGTAATTACGTTACATACCGCGATGAATGAAGTTTCCATTGTGCATTAATCGGTGCAACTATTCGGAATCAGGTACCGATTTAGTAGATTTAAATTGATATATGTATTTGTTCCCGGTGGTAGGTGCGTAATGATTTGAACTTATTACGTGCTGTTGTACACGTTCTAGCTTTGGAGGAGGCATCTGAAGTATTTAAGCAGTTAACAATAGAGGCCTACTTAAAATTAATGTTGTTAACATGTTGTGTCTTGGGTCTAATACGTTACTATGTCAGGTGAACGTTTGAGTAATGGCTCACTCTGATGTAAAACTAAGTGCACGGGTGATGATTAGTTGTCCAGCTAAAATTGTGACGTAACCTGTTGTCATGAGTAATGGAACCAGGTGGATGCTGAACAGCTACAAGGCCTGAGTAAGACTGTCTGAGATGCAGACACGGAACAACGAAAGTTTTTTATCGAAGGCAAGCTATCTTTCTTTAATGTTAGATTTTTAAGGTTGTATCATATAACTGTCAACTTCCGTAATCATTCTGAAGTTCTGTTTTAATTTAGGTTTAACTGTCATTAAATTGCTTGTGAGCTTTGTTTTTACAGTTGTGGGTCTGTCTGAACTTGTTTCTCTTTACGAGATATTATCTGGCATAATTATCAGCGTTTAAGCTGTTAGTTGACCTCAATTTAAATTTCATTACTGAAAGGTGCTTGCTGACATGCTCTAAGGCGCGATTTGTTCATGTTATTGTGACGTGCTACATGTTTTTAAAGGCCGTTATTTAAATAAATGTACAAATTTTGTCTATTTCTAACTCATCTCAATCAAACGGCCCCAACCTTCCATACTACCGCTCAGTAGCGCCATAAGCTGTCTCACACCAGTACACGCCATCGCCGTGTTCTTCAGAGCGATCACACAACATGTGTGTGCACCGTATTAGCCGTTGCAACAACACTAAACACGAACAAATGTAATACACTCAAGTGGACTTTCTATCTGTCACAGAGAACTTCAGTTCTAATCATTTACATACCTGCCGATGGCCTGTACATGTACCAACTTACAGGATACATTAACGACCGACCATCTCTTCTGCTTGCTTCACTTTTCTTTTTTTTTTTTTTTTGTCGGGTGGTATAGTAACTGGCTAAGATAAAACGCCAAGCTGTGTTCTGAAGGCAAGCATGGCCAGCGTACAAACTGCACTAACGCATACAACAAAAGAGTTTTTTTCAGTTTAGATATGTTTCTTCAGTATTTAAAGTTTGTACGAGTTGAGCTCCCACTAAAGATAGGTAATGCGAAAAATACTGAAAAGTATAGGTGAGTTACCCTGCAGTCATCATGCTCAAAAGCAACATAATCTATAATGAAAGACAGAACAATGAGTCACCTGAATAAACGAATAAACGCAATCTTCTTAGTACAGGGCAGCTTGGCTACCGAGTCAGCAAAAGAACAATATCGAACATAACAGAGTTTAATAATGCGCTACTTGAAGTTATCGATGGACTGTGATATGGGCATTTTCTCGGCTTGTCCAAGTCTTATAACCAGTTGACCATGAATCATTTGTAATCGTTGAGTCGGCGGAAGGTTCTGGCCTCAGTGTTGCCACAGCTTTGTAGAGGATAATTGTTTTCACCTGCAGCCGTTTGCGATTCAACCTGAAAGCTGGCAACAGTGCTGGAACTTTCAGGGATCTTCTTATGCCGTCTCGTCTACAGAAGCAGTAGTTGTAACAGGAATAGTGAATGAGTGATTCAAGTTAAACTTGGAAAATAGGGTGTATCAGGTAAAGATCGCCCACATAAAAAATCAGTGAAACAATTATCAAACCGGAAACATGCAAAGGTGTTCCTCAGGAGATTATATATGGACTTTTCAGACAACATAAGACACTAAGGGAAAATTTCTATTTGCTGATGACACAAACGAAACGCCACAACTCCTACAATTCTGTCAGTACTTACCCTCGTGCTTACCGCATATCTATTCTGGCAACGTAGATTTTCCTCGATTGTGATGGTTTGGAATAGGGTTTCCAGCACGCCCCAAGTGCACTTTGTTAGAGAAGCTACAGCACTAACATGCAAGCCGTGAAAGGAGCTTACTCACGCGTAACAATAAGACATTTACTTTCAGTAATTTTTACTTGAAAAGCCATCTTGAATATCGGAACTCTTCGCCAGAAGATAAGCATAAAAGTAGTAATATCACATAGTTATTCATTTGCTTTACACATGAATAAAATCTGCATTCATGCATCTGTAAGGAAGTGGTTTGTCCTATTGAAGAAGATGGAGTGTCAAATGGAAAAGAAAAGATCATTTCTAATATGATCTCATGCACTAAGATAAACATCCAACAAAATTATTTATAAGGACCAGACATAAGCAAAATTGTAAGAAGCTTTATATAGGACAAGTACGGTGCAGCTAAGTTTTGCTGAAATAAGTTAATATGTTGTTGACTTCTCTACACTTTTTTTGACATCTTCGTGCTTCTCTGTATGCATAAACGCCTGAAGATGAACAGAACATGTTCGAAACGCGTTATATTATGTTAGATTGAACATAAAACAAATAAAAGTGACAGGTAGCCGAAATTACAAATAAATAATTATCCCACACAGTCACTGTTCACAAACGTAGCCACAAAGACCGAAAATAAGTAATTTGCTAGTTTGGAAGCTAAGTAAGTTCCGCATATGAAAGGATATGAACAGTTACTTCGTAACAAGAATATTTTTGGGACTTGGTTATTTATAAACATGCAGCCAGTCTCGTCTGAAAACGCTTGTTTACTCCAAAGAGATAAATGAAACCAAGATTACCTTCAGGAACATTGGCCTTTCTTTTTGGAACATCTTGTACCTTCGCCGTTTTCAACGCTTGTGCTGGATAGTCATTTCAAAGAGAATACCGATTGCTAGTATGTGGATATCTGCCGCATAATAAGGTTCACAATCGTTTTCAGCTCCTACAAGCCAATAACCACCAATGTCTTGTAAAAATAAGTACTAGTAAACATGTCCCAAAAGTTATGATCCACAATGGAATATCTTCTCAGGCTCTCGTGGATTCCCCGAGTCAGTGTCACAAAACGTGTGCAATGTGTAATATTATCCACAGTACGTGATTGCGATATTTTTATCAGTTTTTCGTCTGGGTTTATGAGGTTAGCGGCGTTTCCGTCTCTCGTTCCTAACTCTTCATTTCAGAGAACCAACTACAGTCAATCCCCTCAGTTATTTATTCAGCATATCCCAATATGTCGTCAACTACAATATGTTCCCTCTACTATGAAAACTATACCCTCACATCAAAGCACATGTGCTATCGTCCTTGCCCCTCTCCTACTTAGCATTTTCTATACATTCCTTTACTCGCAACAGATTTGGAGAAGCTCCTCATATCTCAGCATTCCAACCCACTTAATTATAAGCGTCCTTCTGCAAGAATATATTTCAAACGCTTCGGTCGTCTTCTTTTAGCTTTTCTACTGTCACTTCCGTGCAACTGTGTACTTCACACGTACATTGCCAGAAAGTCAAGTAACGGTCTCTCTTTGGTACCGGCAGATTTATTTCAGAGAGGAATGTTCTCTATGCCTTAGGTAGTCTACTTCCGCTATTGTATTTGCTACAACCGTGGTCCATTTTTTCTACCAACATAACAAAATCCCATGACTTCGTCTCTACGTTTTACGCCTGTCTTAATTTTGGAAGGAGGTCATCCTAAGCATCCACTGTGATCTCGCATTAAAAACTTACGTAAGGAAATTTGATAGCAGTATCAGACGACTGTTTTTGTACCAGAAGAAGATTATGAATAGATCACACCACATATTTCAGATCTCAAAATAACTGCAGCTTTCATAGAAGGAAGTAAGGTTTTTAACGTTAAGTGTTCATCTGTGTATGGTATAAAGTAAATCCAGATACTGTCAACCATAACTGAAATGTAGACTGTTTCCCTGAGAACAGTGAGAAATTTTAATGTCAATGCGTGAGGTTGACTTTTTCATGGTCGTTTCAAATTCTCCAATGTCTCAGTGAGAGCCTTGCCTCCATTAGGAAAAGACTACTTCATGATGTGGGTCATATTATACGCATTTCAGGATTTGTGTTCGTGCCAGTACTAAAGCTTCCATTATTTCACAACAAAACATCCCAGGAAGGGTACCAGTAAAGACAGCAAAAAAGTGAGGAAACTTTTAGTACTTCGTAATTCAGTACAGAACTGAGTGGGACTCCAGCTATAAATTTGTATTCAAACCACCCCGGTATTAGGTGTTAGATGCTAAGACGTCGTTAATTCAGGAACAATAACAGTGTACTGCAAAGTAGCACGGAGTCTCACCTTTCTAATTTATTGAAGGAAAATTATATGGTTCAAAATGTGGCTGAAGCATGGAGGGGGCAGTAAGGCAGTGCCCAGAAGCAGCGTAGCGGGCTATTATTCCCAAATTACAGGTGCAGCGCTCTGGTGAGCATAGCAAGAACTGCTGTTCTCCTCCAGAGAGTATGGGAAAAACGGAATATAAAGCAGGATCAAGAACGTTATTAAATTTTCTTTAATGTAAGTAATATGAAGGTTGTCTTGTGGAACATACGAATTATCTGTTTTACTTGAGGTATTATAGTTTTACGAGTCGAGAAATAAACGAAACTATCTCCAGGAAGGGAAAGCTTCGAGAAGTGCGAATTACGACCCTGCGCTCACCGAACGTAGAACCCAAGTCCGTTCAGCATAAAACAGAGCTGACGAACGGTTTTTTCAACTACTGCCGGACTGGAACAAAGAGATTCAAGCTCCACTGTTGTAAAGAGAAATTGCTGGAAACATTCCATCGGTAACGGGGCCAATGATTTTCTGTTCCAGTGCGTCATTGATTCTTTCGGACTAACGACGGTATTTTCTCGATTTATTGCACTTGCTAGTGGCTGGCCAAATCAAAGTTAATGAGGTCCCGAATCTGTAACAAAAGTTGAGTGCGTCGACAAAGTGAACAAACTGTGTTTGACAATTAACGATTAAAGGTATGTAGGTGACGTCATAGACAAATCAAAAAGAAAGAAAGTAGTATGTCCATTCTAAATGAATTCTGAAAGAGGAAAAAGGAATAAACCATTCTAAATGAATTCTGAAAGAGGAAAAAGGAATAAATAAAACTACGAACTATTCTGCGCCCATTAGCATATTGGGAGCTGAAACAGTTGCCATCTACGACCAAGTGGCAAAATATGTCAACAAAGGAAATTTACGCATTTAGTTCATGTATGCTGGTATGCTGCATCTCGTGCCTTAAGCGAGTAATAATTCAGAATTCTTCGCTTTTAATGAGGAATGTCCAGGAACAAGTTCGTCTTTTAGTCCATGCAGTTCGCATGTGCAAACTTGTTCAAATAGCTCTGAGCACTATGGGACTTAACATCTGAGGTCATTAGTCCCCTAGAACGTAGAACTACTTAAACCTAACCTAACCTAAGGACATCACACACATCCATGCCCGAGGCAGGATTCGAACCTGCGACCGTAGTAGTCGCACGTTCCGGACTAAAGCGCCTAGAACCACTCGTCCACCGAGGCCAGCAATTCGCATGTACACTTATGACCGAAAAGGAGGCCCTGTGTATGAAATTAACTGAAGTCTATGCTTTGCATTTTTTTCTGTAATCCGAGTACTTACTCTCTCTATGTCGTTGGACGTGCCTTTTTCATGTTTGAGAATTATTTGTGAAATACATGAACTGTGTTTGAGGCCATATTTACTTCACTGCATTATTTACAATTTTAAGTAATGTGCTACTCGGAAAAGAAGTCCGATAGAACAGAAGAAAATCATAATTAAAGGACGCCATTATTAAATAAGCCGATTCCAGGTGTTTATCGTGAGTTGATAGCAAAATTTTTAAAATAACATTTTACACTTCCCCCTCTCTATCAAAATTACGCAATGGTTTACAAGGTATCAAATATTCGTTCCAAACACTTACGGAACTTCCCCTTACAGAAGTCAAATACGGTGTTATTGGGGAGTGGAACAGTCCAAAAACAATCTTCCACTTACTCTTTTCCACACATAACCCGCTTACCACGACAGTGGTTTCTCATAGACATTCCGAGCGAATCTTAGCTTGCGCACGTATATGAGAGGGCTGCAGAGGTGGGGCGTTGATTAATCGTGTACAAACGTCTGTTGCTGGGGCACTCCTGTGCAAGCTGATGGTAAACAAGTCGAGTTAATATTGTACCACCACATGAGCCGCTATGCACAAGTTACACTGCCTCGAACTGATTTCTAGCAACAAACAAAACAGCGTAACATTCTAAGGTCAAAAGGCGAAAAACACACACTAAAACACTACATTTCAAGTTTAAAATGGCACAAACCCTGATCTTATCTTCTATTAATTCTCACCGAGTTCGCAACGTTCATTACACTTCAGTTGCGTAACGGATGAATGCGCTGCAATTCGGCTTCTTCCCACAGCGTACGTCTACGCGCTCTATACAGCGATACTCGGCTAGAAAACCGGTAATTACGAAAAAGTTTCAAAATTCAAGCTTTTCACCAAGTGAGCCACATTCGTTTTTCGGAGTACCCGCTGGTCTTCCGCAAAACGCATATATCTCTCATCGTTTTCCAGCCCTTATGGCCGTCGACGTCTTAATGGTGTGCTAGACCTCAAGCTGTGCTTAGAACGAAACTTCCGTTCCGCTTTATAGTGTTTTCCGACATTTTTATTCCAATAGACTCTTTAATAACGCTGTTCCGGAAACTTCACGCTAGTCTCTTCGTATTTCGTTTCACGATTATATTCGAGGCTGTTCTCGGCGACTACGTGTTGTTTTTGTAGGCTGTGCCGTTTATGTCCTTCTTGCATCTCTCCTCGAGTGTGCTAAAAAACTAACTCACGTAAGGCAAGCCACGTTCGCAGGGAATGCGTCACACATCTGGCGTCTAGTGACTGTGAAGACATTGCCAATTCTGAGTGGTATTATCATTTCTTTCTTTTCCTTTCACTTATTACATCACTGTACATTGTCAATTCTGAGTGGCATTATCTTTTTCCTTTCCTTTCACTTCTTACATACTGCAATACAGTAGCATTCCACGTATCTTTGTTGGTTCGTTTGTTTTGTTCTATATACTAAAAGTATTACTGAGAATCGTTTTTATGATGTACGTATTCGTTATCAACACTCTTTTTTCTTTCGGGGGGGGGGGGGGGGGGGGCGATGTCCAGTATTTTAGTTCCGTGTGAATCGTTGTAGGTACTTTAGTGAATGGATTGTACAAACTGGAACTGCTATACGAGAGGGACATGCCGAGTGTGTGCGGGAGGCAACGCAGAGAGGGTAATAGGTCGGTGTCATATCAGAGTAAAATACATGCTATATACTGCTGAGCATTTACATTTCGAATACTGTACGGACTTATTATAGCGATGAACACTGCTTGAAGAAAGTATCCGGCAGATGTAAATAGCATGAGCCTCCAGAAAAACTACAGGCTATCTTGACAATGTACACATGAGTAAGCTGTGATTGTTGCTCGGCTGGACAGAATTTTCAACCGTGAAGTGGACTGCGGAAACTGGTATGTATTATATCTTCCTCGATTGCAACTTAACGCGAATGTGATCGGCCTGATTGTAGTTCGCGAGTGTGTCACGTGTGGAAAAAATGGACGAACTACGATTACTACATCTTCCCAGAACTGATATGATTTTTGCACACCGTAAACTTGATATTAACAACTGTATTATGTGACAGAAATGTTATCGTCGTGCACATGCGCACGACAATGAATCACAGTCCAGTCCAAGTCGCTTCTGACCAGCCTGTATCCATCAGTAGTCGACAGACGGAAATTATCACCGTCAAATGGATTATGCTTATGTCAAGAGGAAATAAAAGCTGCATGTTAACATTGACCGACCAGTTACAATTATGCCACCGCCGCCACCTAGCCGCTGACGACAACGTACAGCAATATCCATCTCGCGCATGTATACTTTACAATTTTGCACTGCCATAAAGCTCTCCCAACGTAATGACTCTGAAAGCAATTAAATAATATCTAATGCGCTTCATCCTCATTGAATTAATCAAATATGTCCTTTCCAATACATATAGTTTTAAAGTAGTTACATGAAAATATCTATGTTCTCACTGTATGCCACATCATTTCTATGTACATTATGGAAATGTAACCATTATAAACCTCAAGATGTGTCTATATTGACGTGAAACCGATAGCTGCGAATAATGCACCTTCATATAGCTATGGGGCTTTTGGAAATACCGCATAATTCTTGATTTTTTTAACTGTTAAAATTTTTATGATAATATGAAGGATTATTGAGCGTCGAGTGTTGTTAGTGTTTTTCAGCTACCATTTCGTTTGCCCACTTTCCCCCATTTCGCTTTTGTTTGCCCTTATATATATCTTCAGGTGCCATTTGGGAGATGTACTTAGGCTTATGTATATTCAGTTACGTTGTTACGTAATATTACGTATCTGTATGACGAATTTGATAAAATGTGAACGAGCTGTGGTGCCCGCGATTAGGCTTCTGTTCGGAGCAATGTGAATAAAATAAGTTTTTTTTTCTCGTTGGTGCAAGGTCAAAATAAAGTTGAGGTTCTGGAACTCGTCATACTGTAACATTCCCGAAGTCCTGAGCCAGCTTACTCACTTTTTACAATTAATTTTTGAGCAACATTTCAGTGTGTTTGGCTATTTTACGAAAGTACTCATGGTATTTCTGTAATTTATATTTTTGTGGATTTTGTGGACTTGACATATACAGCAACTTTAGTACTGAAATGGATTCTTCTAACTCTCAAATCATTAAATGTTACATCATTAATGTTGCGAATCAAATATTCAAACATATTTCCAGTCACAATTCAGTAGTTTTATGTCTTCGGAACCGGTTTCGTTTCCGTGCCTAGATCCTCTTTGACATTACAAAGAAGACTTCTTTATTTGTATTTCCACTGTATGTCATGTCTCCTTCTACCGATGGTTCCGGGAAATGGGCCACCACAAGCCAGAGAAGCGATTCTAGACTTTTCCCTGCCTCAATCTTTTCGCCAGGCATGGCGATTTAGAATGCTATGCCCGTTCAGTTTGACGACCTGGGTACACATTCCTTCGGAACGGTAATGGAAGGTGGTGTTACTCCTCCGCGAGGCTTTCCTATCGCCGAAATAAAAAGGGAGTTAAATGCTCCGCTGTGACGTACAGCCGTCTGCGAAATCCAACATTTTCTGCCACTCATTAAAGACGTCACTGACAACTTAGGGAAGATCTTGATGAAACAGAATATCGCCATCGTCTACGAACCCACCCGAAAGATACAGGAACATGTCAGGTCGGTCAAGGACGCAGACAAACCGGTGGAAAATGAGGAATTTACAGAACGGCACGTCGTTGTAAAGAGGTGTTTGCGGATACTGCACAGAAAAAAGCCACCAGTAAAAAGACTGGCCAAATGTCGGGGCCATCGTACAAGGGTAGAAACAGATAGGCGTTGGAGAACACGCTTTGCAGCCTGAGGACTATCAGATTTGATTTGATAAGACTCACTGGGTGCCACTAGCGGATATTACGATAGGCTGTTTAGAGAGGCTATAGAAATTGCTAAATGCGCTAGTAATTTTAATGGGAAGGAAGAAGTTTTAAAACTGAATGGTATGCGGATTCCGGGGCTGACGAAGATGTGTGGCCGTCTTTCACGATGGGGCTATGGCAAGAGAGGGCGACAGTCAAGGACAATGGCCAGTTGCACTCCACTTTGTGACGTCATCTCTCTGGACGCGAGATAGCAGAAACGAGCCGGGTTGTAAATCGGGCAGCCACAAAAGCTACAACCCCCTTGCAGACATCCTCTGCAGATGGAAACGAAACATTCCATTTCTCCAAGAAATATGTTAGATCACAGCATAATAGCCTAGAATATCCTAATAAATTTAATATTTATCCCTGTACAATGAGATCTAGGGACACGAATGGATGGCGCTGGTTCGAAGTGTGGAGACAGCTGGTACGTAAGCTTTCCATAAAATGCCTGGGAATAAGCGTACGGAGCGATGTTACTGTGTACGATCACATAATATTAAACGAGGGGAAAACAGATGCCTGACTGTAAATCAGTGGGAGGATCCTCAGGAAAACTAGTAATCCATCAACAACGGAAGTAGCTTACAACACACTCGTTCGACTAATACTTGAATGTGCTCATCATTCTGGGATCCCAACACCTATCAGAACTTCATGAAACTGTTATAGGGGGAATATTCCACGCTGTCCGGCAACAAATTCCACATTTTTTCAAACTAAATCGGCCGAGACAAAAAAGTCTGTTGCGTTACTTATTGAACGCCTGTCATAGGATGAGTAGGCTTTAAAAATTCCAAGATTCCTGATTGTTGTCGTGACTCCCATGTACAGGGCAACAAGCAGCGCGCTAGCGTTCGCGACAGGAAGGTACATCCGACCAGGGTCGAATGCGCGACAGACGAACGAGTGTGGCTGGTGCGCAAGCTGAGTGAAGACTTTTGGCGGTTTTCGCTTGGCTCGACTCGAATTCCCGTCTCAGGAAGTACGATACCAAACAGTTGAAATACGATCACACACAGTACAAAATTTATACGATTCACGAACAGGGGCGCACACGACTTCCATCTCTTAGGTTACCTCAACGATTACAGCGACAGGTAGGGCGGCTGATCGCAGAATTAAATAAATTTTTACAAATGTAGAGCGCAGCGAAGTTAACGCAGAGATTAAGAACAAGAAGAAGAAGAAGAATCGATTGCCCACGCCAAAATCGCATTCCATAGCTCGGAGAGTGCGAGCTCCGTAATACTGCTAGAGCTCCAGTGGCGGGAAACGCCGAGTTTTAATTATGGGACTATCTCACTGACGTCAGCCTTCTGCAGAATTATGTAACAGGTTTTTGCCTCATATGCAGTGCGGTGACAAAAGTCATGTGATACCTGCTAATACCGCGCCTGGCGTCCTTTTCCCCGGTGTACCGGAGAAACTCGACGTGGCATGGGCTCAACAAATCCCTGGAAGCCCCCTCCAGAAATACTGACCACGGCAACAGCTCATGAATTCAGGAATGTTGCTGGTGAATAATTTTGTGCACGAGCTGTCCTCCCGATTATGTCGTATAACTCTTCGATGGGATTCATGTCGGGTGATCTTGGTGGCCAAATATTTCGCTCGAGCTGTCCAGAATGTTCTTCAAACCAATCGTGAACGACTGCGACCCCGAGAGACGTGCATATTCAAATGGTTCAAATGGCTCTGAGCACTATGGGACTCACCTGCTTTGGTCATAAGTCCCCTAGAACTTAGAACTACTTAAACCTAACTAACCTAAGGACATCACACACATCCATGCCCGAGGCAGGATTCGAACCTGCGACCGTAGCGGTCGTGCGGTTCCAGACTGTAGCGCCTTTAACCGCTCGGCCACTCCGGCCGGCCGTGCATATTCGTCCACCAAACTTCCACTGTTGTGTGGATGCAAATGGTCTCCATGTAGCCAAATATAACCATTTCTAGTCAATGATAGATTCACTTGTACCTGAGGACTCAGTCCATTCCATGTAAACACAGCCCACACCATTATGGAACTACCAGCAGCTTGCACAGTGCCTTGTTGACAACTTAGGTCCATGGTTTCGTGCGGTCAGCGCCACATTCGAACCGTACAATCAGCTCTTACCAACTGGAATCGGGACTCATCCGACCTGTCCATCGTTTTCCAGTCGTCTAGGGTCCAACCGATATGGTCACGAGCCCAGGAGAGGCGCTGCAAGCATTGCCGCGCTGTCAACGACGCCACTCGCGTCGGTCGTCTGCTGCCAAATCCCATTAAAGGCAAACTTCGCCGTACTGTCCTAACGGATACGTTCGTCATATGTCATACATTAATCCCTGCGGTTGTATCACGCAGTGTTGCTTGTCTGTTAGTACTGACAACTCTACACAAACGGCGTACCTCTCGGTCGTTAAGTAAAGACCGTGGGCGACTGCATTGTCCGTGTTGAGAGGTAATGCCTGAACCATGGTATTCTCGGCACACTCTTGTAACTGCGAATCTTGGTATATTGAATTTCCAAACGATTTCCGAAACGGAACGGCCCATGCGTCGAGCTCCACCTACCATTCCGCGTGCCAAATTTGTTATTTCTCGTCGTGCGGCCAAAATCACGTCGTAATCCTTTTCACGTGAATCAGCTGAGTATAAATGATAGCTCCGCCAATGCACTGATCTTTTATGCCTTATGTCAGCGATACTACCACTATCTGTGTAAACGCAAATTGGTATCCCATGACTTTTGTTACCGCAGCGTATTATGATGTTTGTGGAAAATGTTGTGTCGGTAGCTGGGCCGACACCGTGAAGTTTAGATGGCTGAAAATGCCAGCTACACTAACGCTGTAGCCGATAGGGCACGCACGGCTAAAGCAGACGGGCGTGAAGTCTGGAACATGAGAACTTATAATTGAATAAGAAGAAAAGTATGTAGATGCTTATTACTTATCTTTTAATTGTTCTTTGGAATACATCTCTCTTGAATACTCGTAAGCTATAGGCACTGATACAACTGGCGCCTTGCTAGGTGGTCGCTATTAACTTAGCTGAAGGCTATTCTGTCTCTCGGCTAATGAGAGCGAAAGGCTTCGTACATCTTGTCGGTAGCTAGGTTCTCATACAACTGGGCGGTAGCTAGGTTCTCGTACAACTGGGCGGTAGCTAGGTTCTCGTACAACTGGGGCGAGTCCACTCTCGTATCACGAGACCTGCCTTGGTGGTGGCGCTAGGTCTGCGATCACAGTGGCGACACGCGGGTCCGACATGTACTACATGGACCGCGGCCGATTTAAGCTACCACCTAGCAAGTGTGGTGTCTGGCGGTGACACCACAGAAAACGAAAATCTCTGTATAAAAATGAACATGGATTCTGCGAAAAGAGATCTTGCGAAACTCAGTTCGCTCTTTTCCTGCATGAGATGACAGCGCTTACAAACATCGGCCCAACGATTAATGGCATGTTCCTCGATATAACGAAGTCATTTGATACTGTCCAGCACTGACCTTTAGGGAAAACAATAAGGGCTTACCGTTTATCGGATCAGGCTTGGGACCGAATTCAAGAATTCCAAGCGGAAAGGACAAGTCGTTCTCGTCGGAGCAAAATCGATAGCAGTAAAGGTAGATTCGGGGGTACTCCAAGGAACTGTGTTATGGCCATCACTGTTTACAATGTACAGTCGGACACTAAAGTCTACATACACCCTAAAAATAATACTTGAAGTCAAAATCAATCAAGAAAATATTATGTACTGAGTTTTTGAGACATAACCAGACATTTTAGGAACTGAAAAAGAACAAATACACTGCATAATTAATAATAATTCGATATATTGACATCTTGAGCATACAAATAAAACAGCGGTCAGATACAAAAGTAAACATACTCTTCTTCACTTTCAGGCTCAATTCAATATTTTGTATTGCCACCTTCTGCTTCGATCACAGCTTCCAAACGTCGAGAGATAGATTACACCTATTTTTTGTGTATGCAGGTGTAAAGTTATTACACTCTTTCGCTAACGCTGCTTTTAAATCATCTTTGCCGGCCGTCGCGGACGAGCGGTTCTAGGCGCTTCAGTCCCGAACCGCGCTGCTGCTACGATCGCAAGTTCTAATCCTGCCTCGGGCATGGATGTGTGTGATGTCCTTAGGTTCACTAGGTTTAAGTACTTCTAAGTCTAGGGGACTGATGACCTCGGATGATAAGTCTCATAGTACTCAGAGCCATTTGAACCATTTGAAATCATCTTTGCTTTCGATGTTGTATTTTTTTTAGACAACACTTAAGTTCTCCCCAAAGATGTTCAATTGGCTTAATGTCTGGTGACTGGGGAGGCGAATGCAACTGTTTTGGTACATTGTAAGGTAGCAATTCTTTGACGACAATGGCTGTATGCTTGGGGTCGTTGTCTTGCTGAAACACACAGTCTGTTCTTAGTCCCAGTTTCTCCGCAGATTGCTTCAGACTCTCCTTTAAGATTATACATAATACCTTCAATAAATTCCCAACTCCAGCTCCAGATAAGCACTCCCACACAAGAATATTTTCTCCACCATACTTCATTGATGGGACGAGATTTCTCTTCTTCCAACTTTCATTCCTTTTTCGCCCACCTTTGACTGTCCACCAAGCTGGAAGATGTTAAACTTACTCTCATCCGTGCAAAGGGCTGTATTCCAAAATGTGGAACCTTTATTTAGCTGCAAATTCTAGGCGCTTCTGTTCATTTACCCTGCTTATCATACTGTTATGGGATGAACATTATTTCCACTAGTGTTTGCGACATCTAATGCCAATTCCGTAGCTGTAATTCTAGGATCCGCATCCACTTTCCTAATGGTGTGTTGGCGCTCCCTATTAGTTAATTTTGGTAGTCGTCCACATCTAGCTTTGTTTTCTGCACTTCCTCGATCCCTGTAATTTCGTATTACGGTTTGGACACTTACATGGTTCCTCCTAACGATTTCCCTAATGAAAAGCTCTTTTTGCTGAGATCAATAATATTTTTCCTCACCTCTTTTGAATGCATGTTAAGCGATAGAACTATGTATTGCAATACACGTCGATTATATCCTCAAATAGCACCACTTGCAATGTGTTCACTGCAACGTTCCTCTTGCAACTAACGACAGGCTCGAAGTGTATGTTGACTGTACCGGAGTAAACAAACACTGTTGCTTCTTTAAAGTCAGCACCGTCATTAGATTGTTGTTTATTTACAGTGTTACATTTACAATTACACAATCATGATTACGGCTTCAAAGTGCCACTATCAAGTGTTTTAGGTGTTATACAGTGCCTAAGATGGCATACTGATTCAGTCAAGATGGTATACTCAGTGATGAAACAAAGCACTGGGCTCTGCCAGAAATATCGACTCTTAGACAATGTGTCTAATAGTGTATTTTAAATACGACAGTATGCCATCTTAGGTCCTGTATAACACTTAAAACACTTGATAATGGCACTTTGAAGTCGAAATCATAATTGTGTAAGTGTAAATGTAACACTGTAAATAAACAACAGTCTAATGGTGGTACTGACTTTAAAGAAATGTATTATCACTGTGGCCCCGCATTATGCCGCGCGGGATTAGCCGAGCGGTCTAGGGCGCTGCAGTCATGGACTGTGCGGCTAGTCCCGGTGGAGCTTCGAATCCTCCCTCGGGCATGGGTGTGTGTGTTTGTCCTTAGCATAATTTAGGTTGTGTGTAAGCTTAGGGCCTGATGACCTTAGCAGTTAAGTCCCATAAGATTTACACACACATTTGGCACCGCATTACGAAAAAAATTATTAAACACTGTTGCATGTATCACGCTTGCAGTGCACGATACCAGTCTGAAAATGTTGGTTTATGTTATCGTGGACGTGGACGCAGGAACAGAATTGCACGTCTACCTCAGTGCATCCAGGCTGTGCGCAACGTGCTACAAAATGGGAATGTATGTTGGCTTTAGTGTCCGACTGTATATAAGTAGTCTAGTAGAATGCGTCGGGTGTTGTTCAATGCTGTTTGCAAATAATGCGATTGTCTATAAGAAGGTAGCAAACCCAGAGGACATTAACAAATTGCAGAAGGACTTACAGACGATTGATGAATGGTGTAGGGACTCTGTTGATGATGGAGGTAAATAAATGTCGCATATAGCCCACACAGAAGAAAGACGTCCTTTATTGTACAACTACACTACTGATGACAAATTGCTGGCAACAGTAACCACCGTAAAATATCTAGGAGTATGTAGCCTGCCGGCCGCTGTGGCCAAGCGGTTCTAGGCGCTTCAGTCTGGATCCGCGCGACCGCTACGGTCGCAGGTTCGAATCCTGCGTCGGGCATGGACGTGTGTGATGTCCTTAGTTAGGTTTAAGTAGTTCTATGATCTATGGGACTGATAACCTCAGATGTTAAGTCCCATAGTGCTCACTGCCATTTGAACCATTTGATTATGTAGCCTAAGCGATCTTAAAGGGAATGAATACATAACACAAATAGGAAGAAAAGCATATGCCAGACTGTGATTCATAGGAAGAAACTAAATGTAACGAAACTTCCTGGCAGATTAAAACTGTGTGCCCGACCGAGACTCGAACTCGGGACCTTTGCCTTTCGCGGGCAAGTGCTCTACCATCTGAGCTACCGAAGCACGAAACTAAATGTAGTTCATTCGCGAAGCAAGTGACTTACAAGGAGTTTGTTCCACCGATTCTTGTGTACTGTTAATCAGTATGGGAGCATGATCTCGTAGGACTGATAGAAGAGACAGAGAAGATCCAACGAAGAACGGCGCGTTTCGTCACGGGATCGTTTACTCGGCGAGAGAGCGTTGCAAAATTGTTCAAATGTGTGTGAATTCGTAAGGGACCAAACTGGTTAGGTCATCGGTCCCTAGACTTACACATTACTTAAACTAACTTAGGCTAAGAACAACACACACACCCATGCCCGAGGGAGGACTCGAACCTCTGGAGGGAGGGGCCGCGCAGTCCGTGTCATGGCACCTCAAACAACGCGGCCACTCCGCGCGGCGAGAGTGTTGCAGAGATACTCAAAGACTGCGGTGGCAGACGCTGCAACACAGGCTTTGCTATTGAAATTTCGAGGGGCTACATTCCAGGAAGAGGCAGACAAGATATTTCTTCCTCCCACATACGTCTCGCGAAACGACCAGAAAGAGAAAATTCGAGAAATTGAGAGCTACCGACAACTATTCTTCCGACACGTCGGTCGCGAATAGAACAAGAAATGGGGGATCAGTTAGTGGTACCAGAAGTACCCTCCGCCACACACCATCGCATGGCTTGCAGAGTATTGATGTGGATGCAGATGGAGTTCTGAACACGTACAGGAGAGTGAGTCGTGAAGAATCGGCCAGCCTACGGTACCGGTCACAACAGTGATTTTCGTTTCTGCTTCCAAATGGGAGAAGTGTACAGTAAGCAGTAAGAAGCTTCTGTACCCACGCGCACTTGAGTAGAATATCTTCGTCTACACTGGAGATATTTTAAGGCCTGTGGTACCGTTTTTTAAGGTAGATAATTAATCTAATTGCAATATTTCGGTTATCTATAAGGACCACCGGTCTTGCCGCTGTGGTAACACCGATTCCCCTCAGATCATCGATGTTATGCGCTTTCGGCCTTGGGTAGTCCTCGATTGGGTGTGTCAGACTCTGTTGCGAGCTGGGTGCAATGGCCCTTATGAGGCCAGTTGAGGAGCTACTTGACTGAAAAGTCGCTCTCTGGTTATGAAAACTGTTCACGACCGGGAGAGCTGTGTGCTGACCACATGCTCCTCCATATCCGCATCCATTGATGCCTGTCGACTAAGGATGACACGGTGGTCGGTGGGCGCCGTTGGGCCTTCCGAGGCCTGTTCGGATGTTGTTTTATATTATGTAAGGCATGGGATCTAATAAACGTTTCATGATAATTTCTATAAAAGAACGCCCTAGATACTACTGTGTGGTTAATTATATTTTCTTCCCCTCACTTCTTTTTGGTCTGAAGCGGTGGAAAGCGAGTGCCCGAAAATAACTGTGAGCCAAGTTATGTCTAACGAAGTGACTGCGAGGGATTTATCTGAAGCGTTTTCAACAATTAGAACAGACTGCCACCGAAGATAAGAGAGTAAAAACAGAAAAAATAAAGTGTGAAAGAGAGTTGAAGAAAGCTCAGTTTAAGCCGGTTGTTCCCAAATAAATTAAACATACAAATGGTGACCATGGAACACCAATTACAAAGCGCCAAAGAAGACTGGAATTTACTAAAGGCAACGGGTCAACAGAACAAACTGAAAAGAGTATCATGTGTCTGGAGTCATTTGAAAAAGACTGGGTCCTGTGTACCAAGTGTAGAGGCTAGGTACATGTTGCATGTGTGGATCAGGAGAATATTTTGTATTTTATTTGAGATCTCTGTAAGACAGTGAGATAACATTCATGAACTGAGCTGAAATAGATATAAGTTCCATGCTTGTGTGTTCCATTATTATTTTATAAGTATCAGTGCAGATATTATCACAGGAAAAGTCAACGGCCGATCCTGCAAGACACTTCCTACAAGCTTTTATACTTTCCATGTAATAAAATACTATAAATAACAAATAAAAGTCATTTTACTGTGCTATTCATAGAACACATTGTGAGGTAAGGGAATATTCCTATTAACTGCCGTAGTTACTCAGTAAAGTCTAATAACTTAAGTTAGCAATTACTGCATGACTTTCTTTCTTTTGCTACTGTCTTTATCCCGCATTGTGCGCAGGGTCGGCAGGGTTAAGTACGGAGTTGGCATGGTTAAGTTTAAGGGGTGGCCGGATGCCCTTCCTGCCGCCACCCTGTACCCCAAGGGACGGAATTAGTGTACCCCAGCTGTTGACGTCTAGTGTAAATCGTAAAATAGTGTGGATGTGTCTCAAATGTCTGCGAGTCGTGTAACTGAGGCGGGACGTGGGGGCCAGCCCGGTATTCACCTAGCGGGTTGTGGAAAACCACCTAAAAACCACATCCAGACTGGCCGGCACACCAGTCGTCGTCGTTAATCCGCCGGGCGGATTCGATCCGGGACCGGCGCGCCTACCCGAGTACAGGAAGCAGCGCGTTAGCGCTCTTTTTTATTTTTTATTTTTTTTTAATCTCATTTTGTTCGCTTTTGTTCGTTGCATCTGCTCGGGGCGGACGTCGGAAGACACCTATCGAAGTTCGTTGTTGATCGATTAACTCGGTTTTTTTATGACAGAGGACATGTAACCCTCTGATCGAACACGCTGAGCTACCGTGCCGGCACACTCTCGGCTATAGATAGTTGTAGCATGACGCTCCCGCATATACTTCTACAGCTGCCTGACTTCGGTGCGGATTGGTCGGCGGCGTACAACGCAGTAGTGACAACGCTGCACTGGCTGGGGGTCGTGTGTGGGGCGTAGCAGGCGACGCGGATCGCTGCTGTTAGGGTGCCACACAGAGGCACAGGAACAGGCAGGGCTGGCCGCCCGCCTGCAGAGTCTCGAGTTTCCCGCCGCCTTGTCAAACAAGCCGCCTTTACGCCCCGCTGCCTCGTGGCCGTGACAACCTCCCCGCCGTGACGTCGGCGGTGCGAAAGGTGCCGGGGCGGAAGCGGAAGGACACCGCCGCAAATTTCCCAGCACATTGACAGGCGAGACTCCACCTCCAACCCCGCCCCCTCCCTTCAACCTTCCTCAGACTTCATCAATAGCTTCTTCACTCCGCTGTCGTTTGTCACGTAAGTCTCATTCGTTAAGCTGCCGGCACACGAACCGCGACATTCAACGTTCACCTGTCGATTCGATGTCCGCCGTGCTGTTAAAAAAGGTGCGTTTACACTGCGATTTGTATCGGCACATGTATGAGATACATGTATATGCGACTTTGCGACATGTATCGCGACTTGTATGAGTTGACAAGTATCAACCTCATACATGTATGAGCGCGCGTTTACACTGGTTGATATGTATCACTCTGCGATAGCTTCCGACGACGATTTGGAAGATTTCACATTTTTATGTGCTGATACACTTGCTCTTTTGGAAGATGATAGGAAGAAAAGGCGGGAGGAAGCGTAGATGGTGGCACAGAGAGTTTCTCGCGAATTAACGCTAGAGGATGGCGCATATTTTAGAAATTATGTTAGGATGAGTATGGAGGATTTCCGCGGTTTGTTATCACTTGTGGCTCCTCTTGTGTCCAAAACCAACACAAACTTTCGGGAAGCGATTCCACCAGAGGATCAGTTGGCAGTAACACTCCGTTTTTTAGCCACTGGGGATTCCTCGTAAAACGAAAATTTCATGACAAAACATTTGCATTGTCGCGCGATTGCTAATGCCAACGTCTCACACACGATTGTCGGCATCCGTTGTCAACGGAATAATAGCAAAACATTGATATACGTGCCAGATGCATGAAAAAAATATATAATGTATTACATACTCTGATATATATATAAAACTTTTACCTTCACTTCTTGGGATAAAACTTGCACAATGGCCTCGCTAACACGAAGAATAATGTTGCATATGGTACTTTTTGATATTCTATGCAGATACATTAACGTCGAAACGACAGTCGGCACCTTCAAAACATAAACAGCCGCCAAAGAGCCTGGTACTACGCATGCGCTAATCGTCGAAATAAGCGGCAGTCGACAAGACGACAGGAAATGATAGTACTGCGCATGCGCGAGTTCTTCAAATGTCGCTCATACATGTCGCGTATATGGCCAAAAAGCGATATACAAAATATATACGCGACATGTATGAGCTCGAGGTTCCGCATACAAGTTCCATGAATTTTTGTATGTGGTGATGTATCGCGACATGTCAAATTGACATGTCGCTCATACATGTCGCGATACATGTATCCCAGTGTAAACGTACCTTACAGCGCGCTCCTGCGGCAGTTTTCGCCTGTATATGGCCCGAAAGGCACGCGACATGTTTCCTAAAAGGACGGTCGTAACATTCGTAGATTAGCTACATTAAGATGCCTATATTCTTCTTGTACATAGGATGGTCGTGTTGTTATGTCTGTAATACACATCAACAAAAACTTCAGTGCTCTTTCTGTAGCATCGAGTACAGAAATGCTTTCTGGATTCCATTTCTAGGCCTTATTTAATATAAAATTCGTCTGTATTCTAATTACACGAAACCCCCCCCCCCATCCTTTCGTTTTTTCCTCTCCTACCACCCTTTTTCTTCCCCTCCTCTGTCAAGGTCCCTCCTTCGATCTGCCCTTGCCTGTGGAGTATCATCTTCGTGCCGACATTTTAGTGCAGTATTCCTAGTGATTGTTAAGTGTTGTGCCTCTTTTCCGAAGTGTTGCCAACGGACATCATGCTGTCGCAGGGTGTGATTTTTTTTTTTTACATTTCTTGCGAACACTACAGGTTCGAATGCTGCCTCGGGCATGGACGTGTGTGAAGTCCTTAGGTTACTTAGGTTTAAGTAGTTCTAGGGGACTGGCGACCTCAGATGTTAAGTCCCATAGTGCTCAGAGCCATTTGAACCATTTCTTGCGGACAGAATCCAGACTGTCGCCGTGTTTTTTTAATTGTATGTCTACTTTTTCCCTGTCTGCTTCCTGTGTATTTTACACTCCTGGAAATTGAAATAAGAACACCGTGAATTCATTGTCCCAGGAAGGGGAAACTTTATTGACACATTCCTGGGGTCAGATACATCACATGATCACACTGACAGAACCACAGGCACATAGACACAGGCAACAGAGCATGCACAATGTCGGCACTAGTACAGTGTATATCCACCTTTCGCAGCAATGCAGGCTGCTATTCTTCCATGGAGACGATCGTAGAGATGCTGGATGTAGTCCTGTGGAACGGCTTGCCATGCCATTTCCACCTGGCGCCTCAGTTGGACCAGCGTTCGTGCTGGACGTGCAGACCGCGTGAGACGACGCTTCATCCAGTCCCAAACATGCTCAATGGAGGACAGACCCGGAGATCTTGCTGGCCAGGGTAGTTGACTTACACCTTCTAGAGCACGTTGGGTGGCACGGGATACATGCGGACGTGCATTGTCCTGTTCGAACAGCAAGTTCCCTTGCCGGTCTAGGAATGGTAGAACGATGGGTTCGATGACGGTTTGTATGTACCGTGCACTATTCAGTGTCCCCTCGACGATCACCAGTGGTGTACGGCCAGTGTAGGAGATCGCTCCCCACACCATGATGCCGGGTGTTGGCCCTGTGTGCCTCGGTCGTATGCAGTCCTGATTGTGGCGCTCACCTGCACGGCGCCAAACACTCTTACGACCATCATCGCTTACGACTCTCATCGCTGAAGACGACACGTCTCCATTCGTCCCTCCATTCACGCCTGTCGCGACACCACTGGAGGCAGGCTGCACGATGTTGGGGCGTGAGCGGAAGACGGCCTAACGGTGTGCGGGACCGTAGCCCAGCTTCATGGAGACGGTTGCGAATGGTCCTCGCCGATACCCCAGGAGCAACAGTGTCCCTAATTTGCTGGGAAGTGGCGGTGCGGTCCCCTACGGCACTGCGTAGGATCCTACGGTCTTGGCGTGCATCCGTGCGTCGCTGCGGTCCGGTCCCAGGTCGACGGGCACGTGCACCTTCCGCCGACCACTGGCGACAACATCGATGTACTGTGGAGACCTCACGCCCCACGTGTTGAGCAGTTCGGCGGTACGTCCACCCGGCCTCCCGCATGCCCACTATACGCCCTCGCTCAAAGTCCGTCAACTGCACATACGGTTCACGTCCACGCTGTCGCGGCATGCTACCAGTGTTAAAGACTGCGATGGAGCTCCGTATGCCACGGCAAACTGGCTGACACTGACGGCGGCGGTGCACAAATGCTGCGCAGCTAGCGCCATTCGACGGCCAACACCGCGGTTCCTGGTGTGTCCGCTGTGCCGTGCGTGTGATCATTGCTTGTACAGCCCTCTCGCAGTGTCCGGAGCAAGTATGGTGGGTCTGACACACCGGTGTCAATGTGTTCTTTTTTCCATTTCCAGGAGTGTATTATCATCGCCCGCATTTGTTTTATGTTTTAACTTTCCACAATTTTTTGCCGTTTTACATTTTATGTCAGCGTTTTATCACCTGTTTTTGTTGTTTCTTATCTTCTTATGTTTTAAAAATTCTGTAGGCTGAAAAGCGGCGTACTAAGCTGCTGCCAGCCCGCCCCCTTCGGGGGGGGGGGGGGGGGAATCGAAATCCAATAAAGGAAAAAAATGATTACACTAACAATAACTTTCAAAAAAATCGCATTCAAAATCTCAAGTCTACAGTTACTCCTACACGCAATTCACGAGTGTATCAAATCAGTTGTCATACGTGTCCCCTTTATAACTCAGAAGCGCCAATAAAACTGGTATAGGCATGCGTATTCAAATACAGACATGTGTAAACGGAGAGAATACGGCGTTGCCGTCGCCAACGCTTACATAAGACAACAAGTGTCTGGCGCAGCTGTCAGATCCGTCACTGCTGCTGCAATGGCAGGTTATCAACATTTAAGTGAGTTTGAATGTGGTCTTGAGCTTTGGGACACAGCATCGCCGACATAGCGACGAAGTAGGGATTTTCCCGTACGACCATTTTACGACTGTACCGTGAATATCAGGAATCCGGTAAAGCATCAAATCTCCGACATCGCTGCGGTCCGAAAAAAGTCCTGCAATCACGGAACCAATGACGACTGAAGGGAACCGGTCGACGTGACAGAAGTGCAAATCGCTGCAGATTTAAATGCTGGGACATCAACAAGTGTCAGCGTGCGATCCATTCAATGAAAAATCATCGATGTGAGCTTTCGCAGCCGAAGGCCCACACGTGTATCCTTGATGACTATGCGACACAAGACTTTACGTCTCACCTAGGCCTGTCAGCATCGAAATTGCACTGTTGATGATTGGAAACATGTTACCCGGTCGGACAAGTCACGTTTCAAATCGTATCGAGCGGATGGATGTATACGGGTATGGAGACAGTTTCATGAATCCATGGAATCTGCATGTCAGGAGGGGACTGTTCAAGCTGATGGAGGCTCTGTAATGGTGTGAGGCGTGTGCAGTTGGAGTGATATGGGGCCCCTGATACGTCTAGACACGACTATGACAGGTGACACGTACGTAAGCATCCTGTCTGTTCATCTGCATCCGATCATGTCCATCGGACGAACTTTGGCAATTCCAGCAGCACCATGCGCCACCCCGAACTTCCAGAATTGCTACAGAGTGGCTCCAGGAACACTCTTCTTGTATATAGGGCAACCTGGAAGGTCTTTTAGTGTCAGATGCTAGCCACATTTGTTGGGAAAGAGAGGCACGCAATTCCACCTTTGCTTATCATCTGCTAATTTCCAAATGCAAACTGAAATGCGTTGAAGAAATTTCCATTTTACATAGAGAAAAGGGTCATAAGCCCGAGATACTCGAAGAGCTAGAAATTTTCAAGCATATTTCTAAGAACCATGGCCTCATCCTCAATGTGAGATTGGATTGAAGAGTTCCTAGATAACAGAACGCAGCATGTCATTCTCAACTGAGAGAAGTCTTCCGAAGTAAGAGTGATTTCAGGTGTGCCGCAAGGGAGTGTCGTAGGACCGTTGCTACTCACAATATACATAAATGACCTTGTGGATGACATAGGAAGTTCACTGAGGCTTTTTGCGGATGATGCAGTGGTATATCGAGAGGTTGTAACAATGGAAAATTGTACTGAAATGCAGGAGGATCTGCAGCGAATTGACGCATGGTGCAGGGAATGGCAATTGAATCTCAATGTAGACAAGTGCAATGTGCTGCGAATACATAGAAAGAAAGATCCCTTATCATTTGGCTACAATATAGCAGGTCAGCAACTGGAAGCAGTTAATTCCATAAATTATCTGGGGGTAGGCACTAGGAGTGATTTAAAATGGAATGATCATATAAAGTTGATCGTTGGTAAATCAGATGCCAGACTGAGATTCATTGGAAGAATCCTGAGGAAATGCAATCCGAAAACAAAGGAAGTAGGTTACAGTACGCTTGTTCGGCCACTGCTTGAATACTGCTCAGCAGTGTGGGATCCGTACCAGATAGGGTTGATAGAAGAGAGAGAGAAGATCCAACGGAGAGCAGCGCGCTCCGTTACAGGATCATTTAGCAATCGCGAAAGCGTTACGGAGATGATAGATAAACTCCAGTGGAAGACGCTGCAGGAGAGACGCTCAGTAGCTCGGAACGGGCTTTTGTTGAAGTTTCGAGAACATACCTTCACCGAGGGGTCAAGCGGTATATTGCTCCCGCCTACGTATATCTCGCGAAGAGACCATGAGGATAAAATCAGAGAGATTAGAGCCCACACAGAGGCATACCGACAATCCTTCTTTCCACGAACAATACGAGACTGGAAGAGAAGGGAGAACCGATAGAGGTACTCAAGGTACCCTCCGCCACACACCGTCAGGTGGCTTGCGGAGTATGGATGTAGATGTAGATGTAGAACGTAACAACAATTTTTGAACTGTTTCAATCTACTGCTCGCGGAATTTCAATTGTTTTATTTTTGCTATATTTTCCTAGTTCTAGTACCGAACATTTTCTTCGAATCTCATAGACATGTGCTACTAAAGTTAAGGTCATGCAAGTATTTTCTGGATTGTACAGCTGTCTGAGAAATTTTTCTGTATCATTCTGTCCTTTAAATAATAGCAGTTTCTGTAAAGCCTAACAGATGGCTCTTAGTTATACTTAATCTGCTTGACCACTGTGTATTTTCAAAAAGACATTAAGCTCTCTTCCTTCATATTTGTTTTTAAAATTAACTGTCTTTTTTCCAATTATTTCTCTTATAATATTTCAAATGGACACATCTGTCCGCGCCTGATAGGCGGCGCAAGTTGTATTGTTTTCCTGGCAGCAATGAAAGCCACTCAGCCGATCAGTTTGGTGTTGTTCCCAGCTACGCACACGCGTCAAAGGCAGGAACGTTTTTCTTCATTTCTGAGCATAGCTGCTCTGAATTCTACCACTGCTGTTTAGCAATGTAATTTTCCGTAGATAACATTTGTACGACTTGAAAATTGTCATCTTGGTTAATGTGTTTTTTGTCATACTTAATTTTCTATATATTATTTTTGTAGGATTTATCAAAATTTCATTTTGATGAAGACACCCTTAGTAGGTCAATATACTTGACAGCTGCAAATACACTGGTCGGGTTTGCCGCCGGATCTTATTGCGTAACTTCCACAATATTTCATCTATGCAACTGCTCAACATCATCAGGTGGTGGATGGTAGCTGCAAAACGTGACTGATGATAATCGAGTGGCGGCGTCGAAATTTATCATCTCGGAAGCGGGCAATACGCGTGCGCGGTAAGACGCTCGTAGTTGGAGGAAAGCGGCGCTCCTGGTGCCCCCTTCTGGGAGTTTTTGTTTCGCCTATTTTGATTTAATGGCAGCCAGTGCTGGATTTCAGGCGACGCTTATTTGAAAACCCGCATCCCTGTTGCTAAGATTGTCCGCCGTACGGAAACGTTTGACCAACTTAACAACACAGTCCCATAAAAATGACGCTGGCTATAAAATTTCAGTCTTTTCGTAAAACATACGATGCCCCGTGTCCAAGCAACGCTCCGCTACTGCAAATTTATCAGGTTGCCCCAGGTGTGTATGACGATGAGGTTCGACGCAACCTTCCTGCACGGTTCGGCATGTCTGCCCAATATAAAATTTTCCGTATGGATAAGATTTTGTACACGCCATGTTTCCTAAGGCCAAGGTCGTCTTTGACCTAGCACAATAAATTTCCCAGTTTTGCTGGTGGCTGAAAAACACACTTGATATCGTGTCTTTTGAGGGTCCTTTCAATTCTTGAAGACATGCAGCCTAAACAGGGCGAGAACGTTGTTGCAGTGGGTGCCTCCGCATCTTTATTTACGTTTCTGCTTCGAATTTGTTTATATCAATATCAATATCTGAGACCACACGTCTTATACACACCAAAGAGCGTAAGACACTACCGGTTTGCGCTGGGTGATAACAAATTATCGCCTGCAAATATAGGTCTGCGTGACTTTGTTTACGATAGACGCTATGTTCCAGTGTAGCATAGCCTTTTCTTCTGACCATGACATGTAAGAATGGTAAAATGCCATTTTCTTCCACCTCCATTGTGAACTGCACATTCGGGTGGACCGAGTTCAGATGCCGAAGAAACACAGGTATGTCTCTATTCCGTGGGCCACACCACAAAAGTATCGTCCACACACCTTTCAGAAGCAGGAAAGTTTGAGACTTGCCGAATGCAGTGATTTTCCTCAAAGACTTCCATAAAATAGTTGGCCACCATGGGAGACAGAGGACTTCCCATAGCGACACCGTCCACTTGTTCAAAATACTGGTCATTGAATAAGAAATAAGTTGGGGTCAGCACATGTTTAGACAATACCACAATATCTTTCTCAAACTGGCTGCTGATAAGCTCTAACGAGTCTTGCAGATGTACTTTCATAAATAAAGATACAACGTCAAAGCTAACGAAAATATCCGACACTTGCAGCTTAAGTGTCTTCAGACGTCCTTTGAATTTCTCTGAATTCCGGATATGGTGCTCACACTCGCCTATGAGACGGTCCATCAGTGTAGTAAGATTTTTGGCCAGAAAATAGGTAGGCGCTCCAATGCTGATTACTATTGGGCGAAGAGGAGTCCCATAGTTATGTATCTTGAGTAGGCCGTACAGTCATGGGGAACTGCAGTCTGCTGGTGAAGGCTCTTAGTCACTTTACAAGGAATAGAACTCTTCTTGAGAAGATCTAATGTTTATCTCTGGATTTTGTCAGTCGGATCCTCTCTTAGCTTGCGACAGGCAGGATCGTCGAGCAGCGCCTCCATCTTGCTGTTGTATTCAACTCGTGAGAGAAGGACGACGGCGTTGCCCTTGTCGGCAGGTCAAATGACGAGTTCTTTGTCCGCTATCAAGTCTCGCAGAGCCTTCCTTTCTGCTGAACTGATGTTAAACTTTCTTGGTGGAACTCTTGTTAAAATGTGTCCATCCTAATCTCTGCTGAGTAACTGGGAAACTTAAAAATTGCCTGTTCTGTGCTAGCTATGACGTCTCTTATTGGAGCTGTCCGTGGTGTTGGTGCATAGTTCAAACTTTTCTCGAGCACTGCAACAGTTGCGTCGTTCAGGATTCTGTCCGTGAGATCGTCGGCGTGGTGCATTCCCTTCCTGCGGTTGGGCCTAGAGACGAGAATACTTCGACATTTGGCGAACCTTGGCTTGTTGTTTTGAGTAGTCAGCTTAGAGCCCAGGTGGCACTGTCCACCCAATCCCAGGATAACGCTGAGAGTTTCGAAGAGATCTTCAGATGCAGTGATAGTACTCGTAATTTCGTGGACACTTAACAGTTATTTGCAACCGGTTGGCTGTATAATCCTTTGGTAATGGTGTAAGGCAAAAAGGGAAGTTCCACGTCCACTCAGTAAGAACACCAGCTGATAACAGTACGATTAAAAATAGTTCTGTATAAATTTACAAAGGTACTCTTAAGGCAGACATAGTTGCACCATCCTTACACTTTTACAGAAATAATAATGTCATTCTTGCTTGATCACAGTTTCTATTCAGTAGCAGTAGCTTTAGAACATGTGAAATAGAACACTTTAAACAAAATGTCACACTGGCCGTGGAAGACTACGATCTTACAGCCGTTGTCTTTGAATTAGAAAGCTCTTCACTTTGTTTCCACACGGTCGGCTTTCTTGAATCAATTGATTACTCGAGACAAGTTCGTCTACTGCAGCGCCCCTGGCGTTCATTTCCCTTACTGAGACTTGTTTTCAGTGGTCATTTTCGTTTACACGCCAGCGCCAAAACTTGCCGCTATATAAACTGAAGGCGGAGACAGGGAGAAAGGAAAGAAAAGGAATTACTGATGTCAGTCACATAGGGACATTACGTGGAATTAGCGAGGACGAGTGAAAATGTGTACCAGACCGCGGTTCGAATGCGAGACCTGCAGCTTACTAGGCATGTGCGTTAGCTGCTGCGCCAGCCGGGACGCAGCGCTATCACCATTGTGCGGACTACCTCGGCACGCTTTACAGTCTACCCACACTCCTACCGAGCGCCACCTGTCAGCAGTCTGTCCATTTCCTCCATGCTCGCAACTCTGAGATTCCCGCAGGAGGTCGGACGCAAATCGTGCGTCCGCACTGAAGAAGGTAGATCCATTGCCCATCCAGGCATATTACTTACTGTTATTATTACACTCCTGGAAATTGAAATAAGAACACCGTGAATTCATTGTCCCAGGAAGGGGAAACTTTATTGACACATTCCTGGGGTCAGATACATCACATGATCACACTGACAGAACCACAGGCACATAGACACAGGCAACAGAGCATGCACAATGTCGGCACTAGTACAGTGTATATCCACCTTTCGCAGCAATGCAGGCTGCTATTCTCCCATGGAGACGATCGTAGAGATGCTGGATGTAGTCCTGTGGAACGGCTTGCCATGCCATTTCCACCTGGCGCCTCAGTTGGACCAGCGTTCGTGCTGGACGTGCAGACCGCGTGAGACGACGCTTCATCCAGTCCCAAACATGCTCAATGGGGGACAGATCCGAAGATCTTGCTGGCCAGGGTAGTTGACTTACACTTTCTAGAGCACGTTGGGTGGCACGGGATACATGCGGACGTGCATTGTCCTGTTGGAACAGCAAGTTCCCTTGCCGGTCTAGGAATGGTAGAACGATGGGTTCGATGACGGTTTGGATGTACCGTGCACTATTCAGTGTCCCCTCGACAATCACCAGTGGTGTACGGCCAGTGTAGGAGATCGCTCCCCACACCATGATGCCGGGTGTTGGCCCTGTGTGCCTCGGTCGTATGCAGTCCTGATTGCGGCGCTCACCTGCACGGTGCCAAACACGCATACGACCATCATTGGCACCAAGGCAGAAGCGACTCTCATCGCTGAAGACGACACGTCTCCATTCGTCCCTCCATTCACGCCTGTCGTGACACCACTGGAGGCGGGCTGCACGATGTTGGGGCGTGAGCGGAAGACGGCCTAACAGTGTGCGGGACCGTAGCCCAGCTTCATGGAGACGGTTGCGAATGGTCCTCGCCGATACCCCAGGAGCAACAGTGTCCCTAATTTGCTAGGAAGTGGCGGTGCGGTCCCCTACGGCACTGCGTAGGATCCTACGGTTTTGGCGTGCATCCGTGCGTCACTGCGGTCCGGTCCCAGGTCAACGGGCACGTGCACCTTCCGCCGACCACTGGCGACAACATCGATGTACTGTGGAGACCTCACGCCCCACGTGTTGAGCAATTTGGCGGTACGTCCACCCGGCCTCCCGCATGCCCACTATACGCCCTCGCTCACAGTCCGTCAACTGCACATACGGTTCACGTCCACGCTGTCGCGGCATGCTACCAGTGTTAAAGACTGCGATGGAGCTCCGTATGCCACGGCAAACTGGCTGACACTGACGGCGGCGGTGCACAAATGCTGCGCAGCTAGCGCCATTCGACGGCCAACACCGTGGTTCCTGGTGTGTCCGCTGTGCCGTGCGTGTGATCATTGCTTGTACAGCCCTCTCGCAGTGTCCGGAGTAAGTATGGTGGGTCTGACACACCGGTGTCAATGTGTTCTTTTTTCCATTTCCAGGAGTGTATTAGTACATAAAATTACCAGTGTCGTGAGAGCTGTCTGCTGTACAGTTTAGCCGGTCGGAGTGGCCGTGCGGTTCTAGGCGCTACAGTCTGGAGCCGGGCGACCGCTACGGTCGCAGGTTGGAATCCTGCTTCGGGCATGGATGTGTGCGATGTCCTTGGGTTAGTTAGGTCCCACAGTGCTCAGAGCCATTTCAACCCCCTTTTTTTTTCGTATCTCAATGGTGAAAATGAGGTTATGAAGGACAACCTTTTTTACGGAAAAACTGAAATATAGTAACAAAGTGTAGGAACAAGCTGTGACAGTAGACTTTATTAATGATCAAAGCAAAATTCATAGCAGAAGTCCTTGTCAAGGGTCGTGTGGTAAATTCTCTGCACTCTGCACTCATGACAACTGAAATAATACGAAACGTGTCATCCAAATATTTCAGAACATATGCAAGTATTTTCTCGAGGAAATATGTACGAGGGTAATCCCAAAAGTAAGGTCTCCTATTTTTTTATAAGTACATAGACCTGTTTAATTCTACAATGGTTTACATTTAGCTATTTTTCGACATAATCACCATTCCTGTCGATGCATTTTTGTAGACGCTGTGGCAGTTTTTGTATACCCATGTCATACCAGTTCGCCGCCATGCTGTTCAGAAAGTTATGAACCTCTTCTTTCACCTCGTCGTCGGAACTGAATTGCTGGGACAACAATTAACGCTGCCGGGTACTATGAGACTTTAAAAACTTCAAACGGGCAATTCAGAACGGGAGAAGTGTTGAGCAAGGGCGTACCCATTCTCCACGACAACGCTCGCCCACACATCGCTCGGCAAACCGTTGCTCTCCTGCAACAGCTTCAGTGGAACATAATAACCCACCCACCGTATAATCCTGACTTGGCGCCCAGTGACTATCACCTGTTCCCTAAGTTAAAAGAACATTTGGCCGGAACGCGGTTCAGCTCCGACGTCGAGAAGAAGAGATTCATAACTTTTCGAACAGCATGACCCCGAGCTGGTATCACATGGGCATACAAAAATTGCCACAGCGTCTACAAAAATGTATCTACAGAAATGGTGATTATGTCGAAATATAGCTAAATGTTCAAGCTGTAAACTGATTTAAACCATTGTAGAAATAAACAGGTCTATATACTTACAAAAAATAGGAGACCTTACTTTTGTGGTTACCTTCGTAGTTGCAAACACATCAGGCAATATGAAGAAAGCAGTAAGTAGTGCCTTTTTTTCCTTACCCTTTGTATCTTGTTTTCGTGCTATGCGCCAAATAACAACAAAATTATTATTCTCGTCCAAGAAATCCCTGTTAACATTCTCATTTTTCCATAGTGTAGGTTTTATCTCTGTAAAACGTAAACTATTGTGGATTGGCAGGAGAGCCAACCCAGGAATCTAGAGGAAGCCGAAAGGCACGCGTTTTAGCTCACGCAGGCTGGCGTGAGGTCTGGAACAGGACAAGGAATTTAGACTTTAGAAATAAACGGACGTAGCTGGTGAACGTCGGTCTGACGGTACATGATTAACAATATCAATAGCAACTGATAATGGCGCCTTGCTAGGTCGTAGCAAATGACGTAGGTGAAGGCTATGCTAACTATCGTCTCGCCAAATGAAAGCGTATTTTGTCAGTGAACCATCGCTAGCAAAGTCGGTTGTACAACTGGCGCGAGTGCTAGGAAGTCTCTCTAGACCGGCCGTGTGGCAGCGCTCGGTCTGCAATCACTGATAGTGGCGACACGCGGGTCCGACGTATACTAACAGACCGCGGCCGATTTAAGGGCTACCACCTAGCAAGCGTGGTGTCTGGCGGTGACACCACATAAACACTTCTTGCTTTCAGATATTTCGCCACTCTTGTAGAACACTAGTAGGAAGAGATACCAGGACATTACGTAACTTTTCAATATGCTACGAGGATAAAGCAAATGACATACTAAAGAATAAGGAGACACGGAAGCACAAAATCAGTGATAGGATTGAGCTGGACCAGAATAGGTTATAACTTCCGACGCCTCTGCGCATGTGCAGTGCGCACCATACTCGGAAATTCAGAACTCCACACTCGGGACAATCTGTAGATCATTGATGTCACAGATACACTGGTGTCATTTAAACACAGGCACGAAAGGGGTACGCACTCTGATTAGTCGATTTGGACCAAAAAGTCGCTGGTGTAAAACGGGCGTAACGGGCAAGGCGACGACCCTGAAGCGGTGGGGGTAGAGAAGTTGGCCCAGTACAAAGCTGCAGGCGGCCGCGGTCTGAGCCGACAGCAGACATGGGACAGTAGCAGCGGCGGCGACGGCGGCTAGCGTTACGCCGCTATACAGTTACACCACACTGGTCGCCAGTCAGCAGCGCAGCCTTTCTCACGCGGACTAATATCAACGGCCGCGAGCTGCCACACCGCATCCACGTTTTACGTGTTCTTTCTGAAAACAGCACCGCCGCGAAGAAACCATCACAAATGAAAGTGATTCAATTCAGTGACAGGGCAATGAATTCACGTACTGGTCATTATCACACTGATGGTCCAAACCACGTGTGTCGTAATGGCATCAAACTCTATTATATGCCAACAGAGTTGCCGCAGTGGTAACACCGGTTCCCATCAGATCTCCGAAGTTAAACGCGGTCGGGCTTGGCTAGCATTTTGATGGGTCACCGTCCGGATGTGCCGAGAGCTATTAGCAAGCACTGTGCCCTCAGCCATTGTGAAGCCAAATGAGGAGCTATTTGACTGACAAATAGCGGCACCGGTCACGAAAACTGACAACGGCTGGCAGAGCGTTGTGCTTACCCCACGTCCCTCTGTATCCATACCCGGTGACGCCTAAGAGCTTAGGATATCATGGCGGTCGGTCGATACCGTCGGGTCTTCAAGGCCAGTACGGATGGTGTTTGTCTTGTTCTTTTATCGGATTCTACCATACGAGATCATATCCCAAGACAGGTTGTAGTACGCCACAATACCGCTAACTGTTTCAACATCTTCATGTATATGTTACTGTCCACTTTTGGCTCTCTAGGGCACACGGTAAACGTTCGAGTTCTGTGCCTGTTTTGCTTTAAATCCTGATGTACGCTGATGCGCAAAAAAACTGGTATAGGCATCCGTATTCAAATACAGAGATATGTAGAAAGGCAGAATACGGCTCTGCAGTCGGCAGCGCCTATATAAAACAATAAGTGTCTGGCGTAGTCGTTAGATCGGTTACTGCTGCTACAATAACAGATTATCGAGATTTAAGTGAGTTTGAACGTAGTGTTATAGTCGGCGCACGAGCGATGGGACACAGCGTCTCCGAGGTAGCCAAGGAGGGAATTTTTCCGTACGATCATTTCGCGAGTGTACTGTGAATATCAGGAATCCCGTAAAAGATCAAATCTCCGACATCGCTGCGAACGGAGAAAGACCCTGCAAGAACGAGACCGACGACGACTGAAGAGAATCATTCAACGAAAAAGATGTGTAGCCCTTCCGCAAATTGCTGCAGATTTTAATGCTGGGCCATCAGGAAGTGCCAGCGTGCGAACCATTCAACGAAAGATACGGGCTTTCGGAGCAGAAGACCCACTCGTGTACCCTTGATGACTGCACGACACAAAGTTTTACGCCTCGCCTGGGCTTGTCAACACCCACATCGGACTGCTGCTGACTGGAAATATGTTGCCTGGTCGGACGCGTCTCGTTTCAAATTGTATCCAGCGGATGGACTTGTACGGGTACGGAGACAACCTCATGAATCCATGGACCCTGCACGTCGCGGGTGACTGTTGAAGCTGGTGGAGGCTCTGTAATGGTGTGGGGCGTGTGCAGTTGGAGTGATATGGGACACCTGATACGTCTAGATACGACTCTGACAGATGACACGTAAGTAAGCATCCTGTCTGATCACCTACAACTATTCGTGTCCATTGTGCATTCCAACGGACGTATGCAATTTCGGCATGACAATTTGACACCACACACGTCCAGAATTGATACAGAGTGGCTCCAGGAACACTCTTCTGAGTTTGAACACTTCCGCTGACCACCATACTTCCCAGACATGAACATTACTGAGCAAATCTGGGGTGGCTTGCAACGTGCTGTTCAGAAGAGATCTCCACCCCCTCATACTCTTACGGATTTATGGACAGCGCTACAGGATTCATGGTGTCAGTTCCCTCCAGCACATTAGTCGAGTCCATGCCACTTCGTGTTGCGGCAGTTGCGCATGCTCTCTGCGGCCCTGCACCATATTAGGCAAGTGTACCAGTTTTTTTTTTCAGTGTATTATAATGTATGGAGTTCGATGGGCTAAGAGAAATTACTGTTTGCAGAAATACTTCACTTCATTCTAGGCCATACTGCACGCCAGCGCTGCTCCAATCATACTTTCGTAATGATACATTAAGTAACTTCTTCTAAAAAAAGAAAGAAGATTATAATTTAAAGGTCCGTCGACAACACAGCCATTGGTGACATAGCCTAACCTCAGATACGGCAAGGCTTGGGAAACACTTCAGCATTGCCCTACATCGATTTAGGGAAACAACGAAAAGTCCCCATATATCTGGATCTGGCTTCACATGTTAAGAAGTGGAAATGTAAAATAAGGCCAGACGTGGGTGCACATCACTTCGCCAGGTATACATTCTCCCAAATGTAACACAGTTTTTAGCGCTGATGGTTTCATTCTGCCGTTTTTGGCATGTCTACACGCTAAATTCTACATTTCCTCCACAAATTTCTACCGCAATATCAATATTCCTTATGTTTATTTATACGTACGTCATAGTCTGATGACGTAATTGTAAACTGAAATGTGATTAACTCTCTCAGGGTCAAGCCCTGGTTCTACCGGCCCGCGTATTTTGTTGATTAAAAAGCGCTGCACGGTATTTTCGCACCTCTGCCTATTCATATACGATGTTTATACTGCTGCATGGATAGATGGCGTGAATGTGTGTCTTGCTCCCGCTGTATTTCGTTCTTTATAGCTCATTGTTTTCGCCTGCTGATAGAACACATTATTGGTATTCTGCGTAACAAAAATGGCGCGCCGTGGTTCATCTGATGAAGATATTACCGATTTGCTAATTTTTCGAGACATTGTCGATGCTCTAGATAGAGAAGATGATTTAGACGACACAAGTGTCTTTGAAGGCGACTGCAGTACAATGCGTTCAGGCACAGAACTGTAAAATGGTGGCGGAAACAGTTTTTCCATTTGCTCTTATTAGGGCTATCGAATGCACTTTCGTTACACAGTTCATTTCAGATCAAGAACTGATTTCATTACCAATCTTGCCGACAGCTCCAAATAACTGAAACGGAACAATAGCCTGACTGACGCAGAGACATTTATCACACGCAAGCAAAAAATATGCATCCTGAGTATGTTATGTTTGTTCTTCAAAATGAGAGAAAGAAAGTGGGAAAGCATGTCGAAGGAGACACGTTATCAGTGCAAATAGTGCTGCGTGGGGTTCCGTATGGAACCCTGTATTAAAATATCTCATGCGAAAATGCAGTACAAACCCATGTAGAAAATGCCATTTTATTTAAATACGATATTCAGCACGGATCACTATGTATTTATGAACTCATTTACTTAACCTGAATGAACGTATGACTTACGAAAATAGTGTCATGCATAATAAATTTTGTGGTAACATCCTATGCGACCAAACTGCTGAGGTCATCGGTCCCCTTACACACTACTTAATCATCTAACTTGAACTATTGAACTAACTTATCCATGCCCGAGGGAGGACTCGAACCTCCGACGTGCTGGGGGGGGGGGGAGCGACAAGGCGCCTCAGAGCGCGCGGCTCACGTGTAGTAATTTGTCCATGTTATACGAGACAGTATTTGGTTCATAGTTGCATGTTAAAGAGGACAAAATGTGCTTAAAATACTGTCAATTTTATGTTTAGATGCTCGATATTTTCCAATATATAAAAATATGAATACACCTAAAGTTGCATGCATTCTGTGAACATGGGCAAGTATTGCGCCGGTACTCAGAGTGTTCATAACCAGGTAATTGGAGTACAAAAACCATGTTTTTATGCCAAAACGAGAGTTTCGCTCTGCAGCGAAGTGTGCGCTGTTATGTAACTTCCTGGCAGATTAAAACTGTGTGTTGGACCGAGACTCGAACTCAGGACATTTGCCTTTCTCGGGCAAGTGCTGTGTCGACATAGCTAGCCAAGCACGACTCACGATCCGTCCTCACAGCTTCAGTTCTTTGCGAAAGGGAGAAGAGCTTCTGTGAAGTTCGGAAGGTAGGGGACGAGGTACTGGCAGAAGTAAAGCTGTGAGGACGGATCATAAGTCGTTCTTGGGTAGCTGAGTCGATACAGCACCTGCCCGCGGAGGTCCCGAGTTCGATTTTCCGTCCGGCACACAGTTTTAATCTGCCAGGAAGTTTCACATTTTAATAATTTTTTTAACGATGTGGCAGAAGAATCCCTTCACGAATGGCCTGACTGCTACAAAACAGGGAATAATACAGTACTGAAAAGTTCTTGTCAAGTTGAAACCAAGTGTGAAATCAGGACTCGAACTCGGAATAGCGCGTACTAGACTGCAAAGGGTACGGAATATTGATTACTAGAGGGAATCTCACAAAACTATGCACAGTTTATAAACTGAATGTAAAACTGGGTTGAAAGAGCATCTGTTGTACTAAACGAATTATATAGAGCACGACTAAACAATTTTAGACGATAGTTGCCTATCTAACAGCTTTCAGGATTATCAATAAGGATTTCATACAATTACTGACCGAATTTAAAATGCTGTCCTAGTACAATCATTAAGAGGTATAAATTACAGTTAGAAACTCTGTAAATTTGTTGAGGGAGCGTAACTTGAAGATGCGTAAATACCCGAACTTGATTCCTACAGTGCTTGATAATAAGAACACTTAGCAACTTCCGACAAACTTTTCACATGATTTCAAACATTTTCTTACCTTATACTCGCTTAACGACAACTATATAACACGTAACCCATTTGTAAGGTAATCTTAAGTGTGAAGCTGTTGTGCACATGGAAGTTCAATTCTTTACAGAAGAGGGCGTTTACTGGTGAATTTATTTAAGGCGAAAATTTTGTTGACTGGTGCGAATGAGAGAGTGACAGAAAGTGGTTGAAGAGACACGGTTAGTGGTAGAGCATGAGGGACCCGTGGGGGATGAGGACAGGAGCACAGGACGGACAGTGCATTGTGAAGGACTGTGGAGTGAAATTTCGCGCGGTCGAACACGTCCTACTGCCTGCGAATATTGCGCATTGCTCGACTACTCGCAGGAATGCGACGCCCTTATATGTGAGGGCCATGTCTCTGCAATACACGTCCGTTCGATGTCCGGCGAGCGTCGCTGAAGCTCTTGGGCTACTTACAGAAATCCAACCGCGAACCCTTTGGCAATTCACAGAGAAACAGTGAAGTCTTTAATTTCATCAATACGAACAAAAGTGGCAGTTATGGTTTTTGCCAAACGGGGAGTAGAGTCAGGATTTTCTTGGTCCGCAGCTCGTGGTCGTGCGGTAGCGTTCTCGCTTCCCACGCCCGGGTTCCCGGGTTCGATTCCCAGCGGGGTTAGGGATTTTCTCTGCCTCGTGATGACTGGGTGTTGTGTGATGTCCTTAGGTTGGTTAGGTTTAAGTAGTTCTAAGTTCTAGGGGACTGATAACCATAGATGTTAAGTCCCACAGTGCTCAGAGCCACTTGAACGATTTTCTTGGTTACTGAGAATGGATAAGCTAGATTTATTGGAAGTGTTTCGGAGAAGCGCAATGCCAATGTAAAAGAAATCGCATACAAGGAGAAAGTGAGACCAGTTCCAGAGTACTGTTCCAGTGTTTGGAGTCCTTACCGAGTAGACCAGACAACAGACAAGCGACGGATTCAGAGACGCGCTGCTAGGTCGTAACTATGTGTAACTCATACGAAAGAGAAACGGAGGGGGTAACGCTCTGAGAAATTCTTCGACATTGTTTTCGCAAAACCCTGTTGGATAATTTACAGAACCTGTATTCGAAATATATGCGGCCATTATGCTACCATCAACGACACCACCTTTAGGAGTAATAACGATGACATAAGAGAAATTAGGATTCGTATAGAAGAATGAAGAGAGCCATTATCCCCTCGCTCAGTATGCGAATGGAACAGAAAATAAAATCGATAACCAATATTTTACTGTACAGTGTCTGTCTTTACAATTGAAATTGCACAAGCATGCTTGTCTGAAGGAAAATTCTGTAGTGTGAATTGTAACCAAAGACATTGTATAATAAAATAATAAGTATTAATCGCTTCGACGGATTAAATGACAATCACAGGGAATGTCCCTCTTTGTTGTGGATATCACGTAATGTGTGTACGAACTTTAGGAGATTTGGGCAAATGTGGTTTACGTCAGTTCTGGAGGCGTGCACAGATAGATGTATTGGTTACGGCAAAGATACGCTTACGCGAGATATGCGCGTTCGAGTCCTGCTTTGACACGAATTCTTCTGTGTCACAAATGAAATGCACGGCTGAAGTCAATTTAGATTCGTTCATTCCGAATAAAACTTTGTCATACTCGGTAATACTGGTATCGCCAACGGTACGCCACACAGCTGTACAGTGGCTTATCTAGTATAGAGGGTGGTCCATTGATCGTGACCGGGCCAAGATGGTACGAAATAAGCGTCAAACGAAAAAACTACAAAGAACGAAACTCGTCTAGCTTGAAGGGGGAAACCAGATAGCGCTATGGTTGGTCCGCTAGATGGCGCTGCCACAGGTCAAACGGATATCAACTGCGTTTTTTTTTTAATAGGAACCCCCATTTTTTATTACATATTCGTGTATTACGTAAAGAAATATGAATGTTTCAGTTGTACCACTTTTTTCGCTTTGTGATAGATGGCGCTGTAATAGTCACAAACATATGGCTCACAATTTTAGACGAACAGCTGGCAACAGGTAGGTTTTTTAAATTAAAATATAGAACGTAGGTACGTTTGAACATTTTATTTCGGTTTTTCCAATGTGATACATGTACCTTCGTGAACTTATCATTTCTGAGAACGCATGCTCTTACAGCGTGATTACCTGTAAATACCACATTAATGGAATAAATGCTCAAAATGATGTCCGTCAACCGCAGTGCATTTAGCGATACGTGTAACGACATTCCTCTCAACAGCGAGTTGTTCGCCTTCCGCAAATGTTCGCACAAGCATTGACAATGCGCTCACGCATGTTGTCAGGCGTTGTCGGTGGATCACGATAGCAAATATCTTTCATCTTTCCCCACAGAAAGAAATCCGGGGACGTCAGATCCGGTGAACGTGCGGGCCATGGTATGGTGCTTCGACGACCAATCCACCTGTCATGAAATATGCTATTCAATACCGCTTCAACCGCACGCGAGCTATGTGCCGGACATCCATCATGTTGGAAGTACATCACCATTCTGTCATGCAGTGAAACATCTCAAAGTAACATCGGTAGAACATTACGTAGGAAATCAGCATACATTGCACCATTTAGATTGCTATCGATAAAATGTGGATCAATTATCCTTTCACCCATAATGCCGCACCATACATTAACCCGCCAAGTTCGCTGATGTTCCACTTGTCGCAGCCATCGTGCATTTTCCGTTGTCCAAGAGTGCATAGGGTTCTAGGCGCTACAGTCTGGAATCGCGCGACCGCTACGGTCGCAGGTTCGAATCCTACCTCGGTCATGGATGTGTGTGATGTCCTTAGGTTAGTTAGGTTTAAGTAGTTCTAAGTTCTAGGGGACTGATGACCTCAGCAGTTAAGTCCCATAGTTCTCAGAGTCATTTGAACCATTTGAATAGTGCATATGATACCGGTTTACGTTACTGCTGTTGGTGAATTGACGCTTCGTCGCTAAATAGAACACGTGCAAAAAATCTGTCACCGCCCCGTAATTTCTCTTGTGCCCAGTGGCAGGACTGTACACGACGTTCAAAGTCGTCGCCATGCAATTCCCGGTGCATAGAAATATGGTACGGGTGCAATCGATGTTGATGTTGCATTCTCAACACCGAAATTTTTGAGATTCCCGACTCTCGCGCAATTTGTCTGCTACTGATGTGCAGATTAGCCGTGACAGCAACTAAAACACCTACTTGGGCATCACCATTTGCTGCAGGTCGTGGTTAACGTTTCACATGTGGCTGAACACTTCCTGTTTCCTGGAATATCGTAACTATCCGGCGAACGGTCTGGACACTTGGATGATGTCGTCCAGGAGAGGTCTGATATATTTTTGTTTTACCTTTTTTTGAGGAAATTGCGTTTTCTAACATCACGTGATAAATCTGTACTGTTTCCTCATTCGTGCTAAAACTTCCCTCCGTCTCACGTTACAGATCAACAATTTTCGAATAAAATCTGAATTAAATATTGTCAATTTCAATTTTGCTATAAAAACTGTTTAATGTTAGGTAATAAACAAGAAGATAGATACGTAGAACAAAGGTGTTCCGTACGTCACGTAGCCCTCTATATATCTTCACCGAATTTTTACACTGTACATAGCTCAAATGGTTCAAGTGGCTCTGATCACTATGGGACTTAACATCTGACGTCATCAGAACTACTTACACCTAATTAACCTAAGGACATCACACACATCCATGCCCGAGGCAGGATTCGAACCTGCGACCGTAGCAGCTCCGCGGTTCCGGACTGAAGCGCTTGGAACAGCTCGGCCACCGCGGCCGGCCTGTACATAGCTTCCGGTTTCCAGGGGAACCTAGTAAGACAATGATCGCATACGAAACAAAGCGATCGAAATCAGGTAACGCCCGATAGGTAAACAACATACTTACGGTACCGGTAAAGCGGTTACGATCTTAACTACTACTAGGAAAATTACCGTAGTCTACCTCGAGGAAAATTACCGGAGTTTTCGCTTACTTGTGAAAGTCTACGGTAGCCCACACTACATATACAACTCTATCAGCAGCTGGTTTTCGAGCACGAATGGTTCATTAATAGTGTGACAACCCTCTCTTCAGTGCAAATGTGCTGCTCAAGGACGAGGATTTGTTTCAAAGTAGATGATTAATTTGTTGAAGACATGTAGAAGCTGAGCTCTAACATGCAAATGAAGTGTTTCGACACCCCTGTCCATATAAAATATTTTTTTCTTCTATGTGTGAGGAATGTTTCATGGAAGTTTGCACATACCTTCGTGTTACACCTTGTACGGTGATGTAACTAATGCTTTCAGACATCGGTTACGGTGTTGTGGAGAGCGTCAACTGGCGCCGCCTCCGCCACGCTACTAATGTTTTCGCCACTCTCGTATCTCACAATAATGCTGTTGTCACCTTCACCGCCGCTCGCCATTTTCTGATGCAAGGAAGTAGTGGCGGCTCTCCCAATCCGCAGAGGAAACCAGAGTGTAATTTATATAGCTGTTAGTCCTACCCACATTCGTATGAGTTATTTTCGACGTTCGGTACGCTGGTGACGTCGGCGCCCCATCGGTATTGACTCGGCAACCCCTGGCGGACCGCAGTGTGCCGTCCATCATTTTGCACGGTCGTTTGTCCCACTGTAGCGTTGCTCGTGGCCTGTAAATAAGACCTGGAGAGCGGCTCAGAGGGTCGTCTGCGTCCACATAGCACAGAAGTAAGTAGAACGGCCTTTCCCGTGGCAAAGGACCGGAGAGCGTGTGTCCGGACACCCTATCCTTTGGGTACCTACCGTTCCTAGCGCAGCACTAGTCGTGCAGCTGTTTTCCTTGAGTTTGCTTGTTTACTCACTACCTCATCTCTTTCTATCGGATTTCCTTTAGATTTTTTAGTTTTCAAGTTAACTATAACTTGTTCATTTTACGATTCCGGTGTTAAGATCAAAAGAGGGATATGTCACTCAACAGTAGTTTTGGAATCTATTGAAAAAAATGCAGAATCTAGAACAGCATTATTCCCAAACCTTATAGTTGCTCCCACATGCTCATCAGTAACAATACAACCTTATAACAAAATCTATAATCATACAATAAAGGCAAACAACAGAAAATAACCGACATACCCCCTCTACGATTTAAACAACACTCTTTTTATCATAAGTATCGTGCAACAAAAGAAAATAGTATACTTCGAAGCAAAATTTTACTAACTATTTCCACATGTTTATACGCATTCCTGTTATTTGTATAAACAAAATGGTTCAAATGGCTCTGAGCACTATGCGACTTAACTTCTGAGGTCATCAGTCGCCTAGGACTTAGAATTAATTAAACCTAACTAACTTAAGGACATCACACACATCCATGCCCGAGGCAGGATTCGAACCTGCGACCGTAGTGGTCGCTCGGTTCCAGACTGCAGCGCCTAGAACCGCACGGCCACTCCGGCCGGCCTTTATACAAACATTAATAATTAAACAGTACATATCAAAATAGACAATAAAACGGAGATACTATCCTTTTTACTACCTTGGCTTGGAACATGGAAGAGTTAATCCTGCATTTTTTAATTACTTGTTTATTTTGACCAGCACATATATTCATAAACTTATCACTCCTGATCGCAGTCCGGAACTCCACATCCAGATTCATTGTCTTCCGCTCCACCACTCACTTTATTAATGGCACGTTTATTTAGAATATTATCAAAATACTCACGAATTTGCAAAGAGGTAACGTCAGTAATGAAAAATCCTGGCCGGCCGAAGTGGCCGTGCGGTTAAAGGCGCTGCAGTCTGGAACCGCAAGACCGCTACGGTCGCAGGTTCGAATCCTGCCTCGGGCATGGATGTTTGTGATGTCCTTAGGTTAGTTAGGTTTAATTAGTTCTAAGTTCTAGGGGACTAATGACCTTAGCAGTTGAGTCCCATAGTGCTCAGAGCCATTTTTTTGAAAAATCCTGTAGTTTCTCACGTTTCAGAGAAATAACGTAAATATCTGCTCTTGGCAAATTGTGAAAACGAGGGACTATCCCAGTATTAACCAGAGGAAATTAATATTTCACCGTTCCACTGCTAACAGGTGAAACAGAAACGTACTTTGACTGAACACTGTACTCAAATATTTAATTTACTGCATCCCGCAACAGTGTTGTCATCACGCCTCACGTTCTTTCATGCAATATAGGGACGTGTCGCCATGATAAATTCTCTTTGTGCACGAGACGAAATTTCGACACGTGAAGACATGGGAAAAAGATCACTGAATAAGTCTCATTTTAGGATCAACAGATACAATCGTGTGATAACAACAACTTCATTAATAACTCATATACGCCAAAAATGTAAGTCCGCACTTTGATCTCAACGCCTTAGTTAGTGACTTTGGAAAACGGAACTAAACTTTGTTTACGTACAGGCGTCCGATAATACTCGACAGTACACGACTGACACACCTGGCTCGGCATCGTACACTCACGTTATAGTCACAGTGCGTATTCTTAGCGTCTGCTGAAATGGACAGTAGTCGCGCAAATAAATTTAATCGAAGAGTATGCTCAGGTGGAACAGCGTTTATAAATAACGTAGTTCTGTTCTGCGAGAAGGAAAACAGAAAGGTCTATTACGTTTTACAAAAAGAGGAAGGAAACTGCAGCAGGGCGTGCACACTCTCTTGGTACAATGAGAAAAAACGACAATGGTGAGAAGAAACCTAAAACTGTGATCGGAAGCCCAATTCCAGTTATTAGATCGGAAAACAACAGTTTTATTTTAATTTCGTGTGCTTCTTTCTAGAAGAATGTATTATCAGCAATTGTATTACACGTTCGGTTCAGTTATTAGGCAGTAACACAAATTTCATTTCTTCCCCATTTCCTACACTTCCCTGTAGAATATGTTAAAAGCAAAAGTACCGTTGTTTCCTACACACACACAGTTGCATTGTTCGACGATAAAACAAATTATATTTCCCTCGTGTTCCTGTTCTTCAGTCGACGTGTGTTAACGGAATGTATGTTTGTTCTATTTGCTCCGCTTATGGCAAGTACAGTTCAGGAAACACGTTACATTTTGATTGAGCGCAGTTATATCACTCGTGCGCCACCCGAAATAACCAATAGCACAACATGTCAACAGTACGCAGTTCGCTTAGCTGAAATGGCAGTCGTAAGGTGAAGAAAAAAGTCCGAACAGGCCTTGAGGAGCCAGCGGCACCGACCGGCCGCCGTGTCATCCTCAGACCGCAGGCGTCACCGGATATGGATACGGAGGGGCATGTGGGCAGCACTCCGCTCTCCCGGCTCTGTCAGTTATCGTGACCGATGCTTCTACTTCCCAATTAAGTAGCTTCTTGAGCCGTGGTAGAAACTGCTGTTTTGAAGAGCGCGCCACAGCACGTAGTGTAAAGCAGTCGCCCTCCGTTTCTGCCGGTGGCGCCGCTGTGGCAATCGCAGCTTTGGTGTCTCCCTCTGGTGGGAAAGGGGAAAGTTTGCCTGTTCACGTGCATTTAAGGGGCGCTATGAGCTCGCCACTGGGTCACTCTGGGGTCAGTCGGAGTCAGTCTGGGTCAGTCTCTCTTCCCCAGCTTGCTAGTCTGTCTCTCGTCCGCATTTGTTAGGCAGTTAGTGTCTGTCTGTCGTTCGGAGTGCTAGTATGTCTGTCGTTCGGATCAACCTTTAAGGCCGGCAAATGAGAGTCTTTCCACACCGCCAGTAAGAGAACTCAGCCCGGTCGGGGCTTAGTTCCTGCATCTGAGTCTGCGCGTTAGGCCGCCAGTCTGCTCGAGTTTGCTCAGGCAATGGTCATTGGCGGTTGGATCGGTCGGTTGGTCGGTCGCGCACTGAGACACAAGATGACTTGTCCCTCTTGAGCATCGGCGCATGTGAGTCCAGTGGGCAGCGCCGTATAGCGAGGGGTAGTGGCTTCGCGTTCAACACGAGAGCAACAGGAGACAACCCACGACATCGGTCTGGCCGGTGCGAGCTGCGACGCCGTGAGACGGGAGATCGGCGCGCCTTCCTGCGTCCGTTGAAGCGGCTCTTCTCGAGAAATCGCAGTTTATTAGAAGTTCAATGATTGGTGATACGTTGTGTGATATACTTTTGTTAAATTCTACTTGAATCTTGGTCAGTCTCTCGTCCCCAGCTTGCTTGTCTGTCTATCGTACGCATTTGTTAGGCAGTTTGTGTCTGTCTGTCGTTCGGAACTGCCTCTGTCATGTTTGTCGGATTTGGTGTGTTAACGAATTTATTGCTTGGAGTGTGACGGCCTAATTCCTGAAACGTGTTTTGATCTTGCCTATCCTCTTGAGAGGCGGTATCTGTGTACTGTAGGGCATCTTGTTTGGCCAACCCTGTAGAAGTTTATATGAGATTGCATTTCATGGGTTTTTATTTAAATGATCATTTTAGTATATAAAGTTGCCATTCTTTCACCGTAAGACTTTCTTAGAAATTAAAATCAAGTTGCACCTTCGGTGGGAAAGTTAATATTTTAATTTTTAGTGTTTTGTACCATTTCCATCCCTCCGACGGGGGTGCATAGTTTGTGTGCTTGTGTAAATTGTTAAAACTTTTAGTTTAAAGTAATCTGGTGTGTTGCAGATTTGCACCAGTGTAGCCTTTCAGAGACTGTTGTGAGTGGTCGTAACTACGGCCGTGTCAAAAGGGAGCAGCAAGGTTCTCTGCCCGAAAGCTCATACAGTCAAAACTTGTTTGTTTCTGTCTCTGAATAAATTGTAACTTGATGTTTAGAGGTTTTTTTCTGATTATAATTTTAAATCTGTTTCTTTAAAAAAAATGCTTTTAGGCACTAGTAAAGTGAATAAAATTCCCATTTGTTAAAAGCAATTTGGTTATGATTTCATCTGTTACTCCCTGGCAACTACTTCCATGCCTACATAGTGTGATTAAACGTGTTACTGTTCTTGATTAATCGCTAGTAAATAAAATAAATTCTTAAGAATATTCTTTGAAAATAAATCACGGTTCACTCTTCAATAGATATCGCGATATCACATGGACTGAGTGCATCATGCTTGCCAACAGCACTCGGCAGACCCGGACGGTGACTGAAAAGTGAACAGGTTATACATAAATCAGTGAATAAATTGTATAATGTAGATAATGTCGTGAACCAAATAATATACGTAATAAAGCTTCCCGAAACCAGGCAGTATGGACTGAAAAAGAAACAGTCAGGATAATGACGTATCGTTTCATATCATTAAGTTTTTCTCTCACTTCCAGTATACGAAGAAGATCTCCACACCCTGCATTTTTCTTTTTTTTTTAGTCATCAGTCTGCTGACTAGTTTGATGCGGCCCGCCACGAATTCCTTTCCTGTGCTAACCTCTTCATCTCAGAGTAGCACTTGCAACCTACGTCCTCAATTATTTGCTTGACGTATTCCAATCTCTGTCTTCCTCTACAGTTTTTGCCCTCTACAGTACCATGGAAGTCATTCCCTCATGTCTTAGCAGATGTCCTATCATCCTGTCCCTTCTCCTTATCAGTGTTTTCCACATATTCCTTTCCTCTCCGATTCTGCGTAGAACCTCCTCATTCCTTACATTATCAGTCCACCTAATTTTCAACATTCTTCTATAGCACCACATCTCAAATGCTTCGATTCTCTTCTGTTCCGGTTTTCCCAAAGTCCATGTTTCACTACCATACAATGCTGTACTCCAGACGTACATCCTCAGAAATTTCTTCCTCAAATTAAGGCCGGTATTTGATATTAGTAGACTTCTCTTGGCCAGAAATGCCTTTTTTGCCATAGCGAGTCTGCTTTTGATGTCCTCCTTGCTCCGTCCGTCATTGGTTATTTTACTGCCTAGGTAGCAGAATTCCTTAACTTCATTGACTTCGTGACCATCAATCCTGATGTTAAGTTTATCGCTGTTCTCATTTCTACTACTTCTCATTACCTTCGTCTTTCTCCGATTTACTCTCAAACCATACTGTGTACTCATTAGACTGTTCATTCCATTCAGCAGATCATTTAATTCTTCTTCACTTTCACTCAGGATAGCAATGTCATCAGCGAATCGTATCATTGATACCCTTTTACCATGTATTTTAATTCCACTCCTGAACCTTTCTTTTATTTCCATCATTGCTTCCTCGATTTACAGATCGAAGAGTAGGGGCGAAAGGCTACAGCCTTGTCTTACACCCTTCTTAATACGAGCACTTCATTCTTGATCGTTGCATGGGGGCTTAATTATTATTAAATTTGAAAATAATTTTTAATTTTGGTGCTGTATGTCCGATTACGCTGTGTCTCGTAAACGGTTGGCCCTGACTAGTTTTAGTACGCAATCTGACTGCATAGAACAACAACAAAGAATGAAATGAAAATTTCCTGTTAACACAATTAATTAATTAAGTCCCCAGCAACTATAAAACCTACGAAACCAAAGCACAAGTATAACTGTTCTGTGTGTGGAAGTATGACTCAACGTACACATCTGGCACGGTTCTTCTTCAATAAGGCAAGAAATTTTAAATATCATTTATACTGACGTGATAAAAAAAAATTAGAAACACTATAATTGCGCAAGAAACCCAGAATTACACTCTAATACAAGAACACACGCCAGATGCTTTGTTGAGTGAACCTGTAATGACGCATTGTTTAGGGCACTGAAATAATGGGAGAAAAAAGAAAATTTTTTTTTACCTTCATTTATATTGATGAAAAGCACTCTAATCATTACAATATATCACCATACCGAGTCGCTACTACCACATCTCAACAAGAACTGAGTACTGCCACATCTCGACACGCACTCTTCACTACGACATCTCAGAAAGCACTCTCTGCCACGAGTTCTCCCCAAGCACTGACTACTACGAGTCCTCGACAGGCACTGACTACTACGAGTTCTCCCCAAGCACTGCCAGTGGAGGCGGCTGAATAATACTCTTTGGCGCAATCTCTGGCGCTGTGGCTCAGTGCAGCCACCTTTCATCGTCCACTCTTATTATTCCCTCTTGGTTGTTGTAGATATTGTATATGACCCGTCTCTCCCTATAGCTTACCCCTACTTTTTTCAGAATCTCGAAAAGCTTGCACCATTTTATATAGTCGACCGCTTTTTCCAGGTCGACAAATCCTATGAAAGTGTCTTGATTTTTCTTTAGCCTTGCTTCCATTATTAGCCGTAACATCAGAATTGCCTCTCTCGTCCCTTTACTTTTCCTAAAGCCAAACTGATCGTCACCTAGCACATTCTCAATTTTCTTTTCCATTCTTCCGTATATTATTCTTGTAAGCAGCTTCGATGCATGAGCTGTTAAGCTGATTGTGCGATAATTCTCGCACTTGTCAGCTCTTGCCGTCTTCGGAATTGTGTGGATGATGCTTTTCCGAAAGTCAGATGGTATGTCGCCAGACTCATATATTCTACACACCAACGTGAATAGTCGTTTTGTTGTCACTTCCCCCAATGATTTTAGAAATTCTGATGGAATGTTATCTATCCCTTCTGCCTTATTTGACCGTAAGTCCTCCAAAGCTCTTTTAAATTCCGATTCTAATACTGGATCCCCTATCTCTTCTAAATCGACTCCTGTTTCTTCTTCTATCACATCAGACAAATCTTCACCCTCATAGAGGCTTTCAATGTGTTCTTTCCACCTATCTGCTCTCTCCTCTGCATTTAACAGTGGAATTCCCATTGTACTCTTAATGTTACCACCGTTGCTTTTAATGTCACCAAAGGTTGTTTTGACTTTCCTGTATGCTGAGTCTGTCCTTCCGACAATCATATCTTTTTGGATGTCTTCACATTTTTCCTGCAGCCATTTCGTCTTAGCTTCCCTGCACTTCCTATTTATTTCATTCCTCAGCGACTTGTATTTCTGTATTCCTGATTTTCCCGGAACATGTTTGTACTTCCTCCTTTGATCAATGAACTGAAGTATTTCTTCTGTTACCCATGGTTTCTTCGCAGCTACCTTCTTTGTACCTATGTTTTTCTTCCCAACTTCTGTGATGGCCCTATTTAGAGATGTCCATTCCTCTTCAACTGTACTGCCTAGTGCGCTATTCCTTATTGCTGTATCTATAGCGTTAGCGAACTTCAAACGTATCTCGTCATTCCTTAGTACTTCCGTATCCCACTTCTTTGCGTATTGATTCTTCCTGACTAATGTCTTGAACTTCAGCCTACTCTTCATCACTACTATATTATGATCTGAGTCTATATCTGCTCCTGGGTACGCCTTATAATCCAGTATCTGATTTCGGAATCTCTGTCTGACCATGATGTAATCTAATTGAAATCTTCCCGTATCTCCCGGCCTTTTCCAAGTATACCTCCTCCTCTTGTGATTCTTGAACAGGGTATTCGCTATTACTAGCTGAAACTTGTTACAGAACTCAATTAGTCTTTCTCCTCTTTCATTCCTCGTCCCAAGCCCATGTTCTCCTGTAACCTTTTCTTCTACTCCTTCCCCTACAACTGCATTCCAGTCGCCCATGACTATTAGATTTTCGTCCCCCTTTACATACTGCATTACGCTTTCAATATCTTCATACACTTTCTCTATCTGTTCATCTTCAGCTTGCGACGTCGGCATGTATACCTGAACTATCGTTGTCGGTGTTGGTCTGCTGTCGATTCTGATTAGAACAACCCGGTCACTGAACTGTTCACAGTAACACACCCTCTGCCCTACCTTCCTATTCATAACGAATCCTACACCTGTTATACCATTTTCTGCTGCTGTTGATATTACCCGATACTCATCTGACCAGAAATCCTTGTCTTCCTTCCACTTCACTTCACTGACCCCTACCATATCTAGATTGAGCCTTTGCATTTCCCTTTTCAGATTTTCTAGTTTCCCTACCACGTCCAAGCTTCTGACATTCCACACCCCGACTCGTAGAACGTTATCCTTTCGTTGATTATTCAATCTTTTTCTGATGGTAACCTCCCCCTTGGCGGTCCCCTCCCGGAGATCCGAATGGGGGACTATTCCGGAATCTTTTGCCAATGGAGAGATCATCATGACACTTCTTCAATTACAGGCCACATGTCCTGTGGGTACGCGTTACGTGTCTTTAATGCAGTGGTTTCCATTGCCTTCTGCATCCTCATGTCGTTGATCATTGCTGATTCTTCCGCCTTTAGGGGCAATTTCGCACCCCTAGGACAAAAGAGTGCCCTGAACCTCTATCCGCTCCTCTTTGACAAGGCCGTTGGCATAGCAGATGTCATTAACGGGGCGTAGATGGCAACCTTGTCGCGGAGAATCTGCTATATATCTCACGTATTTTCTCTAGAATAGAAACAGGAGCACTTTTCTTCCATTGTTAAAAACAATTTCGATATGTTAGCTATATTTCGTACGCAGCAATCTATATCCTGAAACTCCACAAATATAAACTGTCCAGCGACTACTTTTTCACTGCTAACTTCTCAAAATATGCGCGGTATTGTACTATACTCCGAAGTATCACAAGAACTATACGCCACAACGAAAACAAAACAAGTTCTTATCAGGATGCAATGGTTATAAGATATGGAAAAATAATATTGTCTTACCGAATAGTTTCCTCTAAATCGAATGAGAAAGACTGCATAGCGGAGAACACGTGCGAATACCAAAACAGTGCTTTCTTTTATACGAAAACTGAAAGTTTCACTGAGAAGTTAACTACAGAGACAGATGTAGCTGTGTTTCATCTACGTAAAATTCTTGTTTCTAGGCAAATCGGATGACTTGAAATTCCACTCCCTATGTATCGTGCGATACATGCTGTTTGGAGGAGCCAGCACCGCAGCTGTTGTGGGTACCGCTAGCTCTGAGTAACGAGCATTTTAGGGTATTTGTTTTATCTCGTTTATGACAGGTCTTTTTCTTATTTCTCACTAATAACCCAGTAAAAAAAAAAAAAAAAAAAAAACACGAAATATCAATCAGCCGTTTTTAAATAACCGCCTAAAAAAGAAAGAGTAATTTTTATTCATAAAATTTGCATTGGTTTGAAGTCTTTCATTATTATAGAATATCCGAAAAGTGATAAGTGATGTTTTATTAACAATGCCGACAGAAACGAGCAAGAAAGACAAGGCATAATAATTGGTACAGCATTGCTGATACAATACTGTGCGCGTTGCCGTGTGTCATGGCTAAGGTACAAGTGTGCATGCAGTGTGCAAGACTTGACCCCCCCCCCCCCTCCCCGCCACGGGTATTAGTGTTTCTCGCTGTCTTCGCCAGACACATGTTGTATAGCAGAATCGCATTAACCCTAATATGGAAATACATTTATGAAGTGACATAGCAACGTAGTACAGTGTCTCATTTGCTTTACAAGATTATATGTTTGTGCGTTGTTTCTATGAAATAACAAAGAGGAAATAAATTATTGTAACAGCAACAAATTAAAAACATAATAACAACTAATTCATAGTTTACAATAAAAATAGAAAGTAACTGGTTGCCTGCTTGTGTCTTCATGATATTCCTTTATCTACTTGTAGCCACTGAAAATGAGCAAATTAACCTCGACTTCCATCATTCGTAATGCCCAAATAGTGGTACGATCACTGTTATTAGTTCATGATTTTTGAACAGAGGAACTGAAAATTGAAATCTGTGGTAAGGTTTTATGGGACCAAACTGCTTAGGTCATCAGTCCCTAAGCTTACGCACTACTTAATGTAACTTAAACTAACTAACGCTAAGGACGACACACACACCCATGCCCGAGGGGGGACAGCGTTGAACAGAGGACCAAGAAAATAGAAAGAATAGGAGAACACTGGTGATGATTTTGTAGTATTCACCCGCATCACTTTTCGAGAGAAGAATCGAACGGTGGACGGGCAAAGCTTTCTTTATTTGCCTGTTTAACTTAATATTTCCATTCTGTGTATGTTCAAAATAAGAGAGCCAAAATTTTTCAATCTTTGATCGATTTCCGCGATTATTACAGGAAGTGACAGGAATAAAAAATGGTTCAAATGGCTCTGAGCACTATGGGACTTAACTTCTCAGATCATCAGTCCCCTAGAACTTAGAACTACTTAAACCTAACTAAGGACATCACATACATCCATGTCCGAGGCAGGATTCGAACCGGCGACCGTAGCGGTCGCGCGGTTCCAGATTGTAGCGCCTAGAACCGCTCGTCCACTCCGGCCGGCTGACAGGAATAAAAAGTGAGAATCGGTTATTTCAGCAACCAGCTATTTTGAGCGGTTTTAACAGTCAAGTTAAACTGAGGTTGAGAAAAACCGCTATGACAGAAGACGGGTTGTTTAAGCGATAACCGCCATCCCTAGTACCCAGGGGGAGGGAGAAACTTGACGCACCTCGCGCGGCCAGAAGGCCTCTCTACTTGCTTCTACGCACTGTGTCTGAACCCCGAACAGTACGCGGCTTGGCGTTGCCTTCCCACAGCGGTGCGCTTCCCACGCCGCCGGCGGTGCCCTTGTAATTAAGAGCCGCCTGCTAGGGGCGCCTGTCAGTCACGTGTCATGCGGGCTGCAGTATGGGAGCGAGGCAGGCTACACACCTGCTGATGGGCGCAGCCTCAGGCCACGGACATTGCCGACTCTGTGCCAACGCACAGATACCCATCACTCGCCAGGCGTCTATCCATTACACAGTTCTCAGAAGAGAAACCATTACGTCAAAACACGAAGTAGTGGCTGCGAGACGGGGAGGGAAAGGAGAATGGAAGGAGAGGAAGGAAGAAGATTAAGACTTAATGCCCCGTCGGCGAAATTCTAGGAACGAAGCACTAGCTGGAACTGGAAACGCATGGAGAAGGAAATCCACCTTGTGCTTTCGTAAAGGTAAGGGCACCGGCGAGGCAGTTATGGCGTTGAGGTTGATAATGAAAGCAAGATTAAAGAAAATACACTTTCACGGGATTTCTCAACGTGGAAGACGTGTTCCGAAATTCAGAGAAATAAGGAACAGTAGGTAACATACAACATGTGTAAAAAGGAAGAAGTAACTATAAGAATAGAAGACCAAAAAAAAAAATGCCGGCATTAAAAAATGTGTAAGACGGCAATACAATGTTTCGTCTCTATCGTCCAGTCTATAGAGTATTCAAAAATTCGTTGTCCAAACAGGAATGTTAACGAAAACAAATACAAATATATTTAGCAAAGCAACTACGTGTCGAAAACGCATATTGTTGGAGTATTAAGTATGCAGGAGACTATTGTGTGTGATTGAGGATAAAACGGGTTTAAATGTTTCTGACTGCTTTATTGTTCTGATTACTGCAGCATAACAAAAAATGTTCAAAATGAGCACCATTAACACCAGCGCAGAGCAGTGTCGACATAGCAGAGAGTTCCACGCTCTCTGGAAAATGCGTGGTCTTCAAAAAATGGCTCTGAGCGCTATGGGACTTAACATCGGAGGTCATCAGTCTCCTAGAACTTAGAAATACTTAAACCTAACTAACCTAAGGACAGTACACAAATCCATGCCCGAGGCAGGATTCTAACCTGCGATCGTAGAGGTCGCGCGGTTCCAGACTGAAGTGCCTAGAACCGCTCGACCACACCGGCCGGCAATGCGTGGTGTGTTCGGTATTTGCGTGGCTGCTGCAAGAATTCTTGCAGGGAGTCCCACGCTCTCTGGAAAATGCGTGGTGTGTTCTGTATTTGCGTGGGTGCTACAAGAAGGCTTGCAACCAATTCCGCGTCCAACGTCACCAGGGGTGGAATGCACCTCGGCTTCCGCCTAGCCCCAGAGAAAGACGTCTAGTGGGGCGAGGCCCGTGGATCTTGCAGGCCAATGTACAGGTCCTCCCAAAAGTACTGGTTGTTACATGTTACAGCTCTGACTAGTTCTGCAAAGTGCGCTGAGGTATCATCATGCTGAAACCAAGTCCTCCTGATATCTAAGGATAACTTCTCCAACAACGTTGGCAGATGAACTTACAAGAACACTCTGTACATTGGTCACCTGAGTCGAGCAGGTAACATGTAAGATCGAAGCAAGTAGTCGCCCACTATACCGACCCACACATTTACTGCAGAATTTCTCTGATGACCACGCACAACTGTAATACGTGGATTTTAATCCGACAACACATGCAAATCATGACTATATTAAATGTCTTGAGGCACGACTGGAAACGTTACAGCTTCAGGAAAACAAGGGTATTAATTAGCCTGTTGCAAGAACCAGCCTACGTACTCAAGACAAGGCGGTTATTTATCTCGTACCATGGCTAGCGCTCTCATAGGAATGATTCGAATGAAACTACCTGTTCATGCAACACATCGCTTATTAAAGTAAGTTGAATACAGAGTATAACAGAAATTACTCGTATACTTGTCTCAGGATTGTTCTGAAAGTGTCTGGATTGTTTCTTCCTCAGTGTTAGGTGTACGCACCGTCTGCGGTCTGACATCATTATCTGTATACCATTGACGAGCCGGTATTTCCCAGTCGAGCGTGGACTCCGTTAAATGTGTGATAATGGGAATATCTGCGGGCAAGGAAATGTTGGCGGTGCATTCGCTGCGCTCTTCGACTACTGCCTTCAGCCGTACCGTAAACAAAGCGCATGTCTCGCAGCTCTCCCCATATGTGGCGCTCCATGTTGACACTATAACTGTCAAGCGGGCACTAGTGCTACCCGCTGTTTACTGACTAAGTGTCGAAGAACATGACATCATAACATATTACCTATCTCATATTAACTTTTGATGTAACAACGTTAGACACAATACATTTTATCTGCTCCAATTGTGTATTACCTACGCATGTTCAGTGAACACGCAATATGGGTTTCCAACACATGGTTGTCTTACGATATAATTTGTTTTTTTCTCCTGTATCATCCATTTTGGTTAGGGCACTGAATTTTTGAACGCAGAAGCAATTACAGCAATATAAGAAAGCCTCAAGAGTGGCATTAAATTTCAGGACGAAAGAATATCAATTATGAGATACGCTAATGACACTGCTATCGTCAGTGAAACCAAGGAAAAATTGCAAGATCTGCTGAACGGAACGAACAGTCCCATGAATACAGAGTACGGATTGAGTGTAAACGTAAGTAAGACGAAAAGTAGTCAGAAGTAGTAAAAACGAGATTAGTTGGAAACTTGCCATCAAAACTGGGGACCACAAGGTAGATGAAGTTAAGGAATTCTGCTACCTTGGAAGCGAAATAATGTATGACAAATCAGTATAGAAGGGCATCGTAAAAAGCAAATTAGCACAGGCAAAGAAGGCATTTCTGGCCAAAGGATATGTATTAGTATCGCACATCGGCCTTAATTTAAGGAAGAAATTTCTGATAATGTACGATGCAGTACAGATTTAAATGGCTGTAAACATGGGCCGTGTATGAGAAAACCGGAAAAGAAGAACATTGAAGCGTTTGTGATGTGGTACAACAGATGAATGTTGAAAATTAGGTGGGCTGGTAAGACGATCCATCGGGGGAGTCTGAAACCCCTAGAGGGCGCGTCGCCAGGTGGCGGATCGGGGAACGCCTCCCAGATACGTGTGGTAGGAGGGAAATCACAATACATCCCGCGGACTGACAGGCAGCTGCAGTGTTTGACGCAGAGTGAGCGACTGCAAACAGCGTCTGACCCAGAGTGGGCAGACGTAAAGGAAAACGTTGAGCATTTTCCTGACTCGGTAACACTTTCGTTTTATAGATCTGAATCCTGGTACAAGATGCAGAGACTTTTCTTTCCTGGGGAAGGCTGCGGTCGCGTATATTATTTGATGAAATACATACAGTACTGGCAGTTTTACAGTCCGTTCTTGGAATGGGCAATGTACGACCTAGCTTATTGGCTCGGCTCGCCTCAATGACATAAGCGCTTTAAAGCACAAGCATTTATTACATAACTGACCCTTATATCATTATAATGTACTATGCAGGTTAGTGAAGTAAATTATGAATAAATATCCGTCTACTCCATAGATGAATCATTTACTATGTCGTCGAAAGACTACTTTTGATATATTTCCCGGACTTGAAATGTAGACTATTCTGGTGTTTGCTGACGTCGTTAGTTTTCATTTTATATTTGATGCAATGTGATCACTCCATCGGTTCAATTGTTATTAATTTCTATTGTCCCGCGTAATTTCCACAAAACAACATTTTCTTTATACCGGGTGATCAAAAAGTCAGTACAAATTTGAAAAAACTGAAATCGATCATTCCCCATTACTGCCCTTATGTGCTTCTTCTTTTTCACATCGTTTGCAACCTTATGCGCAGGTAGTTAGTCGACGTGACTGTGTCAAGCAACACACTACTAATGATGTATTCGATCATTGTGGGATTGCTTTTCTTCTGCTCAGAATTAACGTACATTTTTCTACATTTAGAGCATGCTGCCATTCATCACAACAACTAGAAATGTTGTCTAAGTCATCTTGTATCATCGCTCTACGACGAGACCTTCCCGTACACTACAATATGTTGTTAGCACACTGCTGCAAACTGCTGCAAGCCGTGTCCATCAGATCATTTGTGGATACTGAGAATAAGAGCGGTCCTTGAATCCTGATGAACTTTCACCGACGAGCACTACGTTCTGGGTTCTACTACGTAAGAGGTCTTCACTCGCATATTTGTGAACCTATTCCGTAAGCTGCTACGTTCGTGTCAGGCGTTTTTAGGATATGTAGGAATATGGTATCTGCATGTTGTCCTTCATCCATGATTCGCAGAATATTGTGCCAGAAAAGGGCAAGCTGAGTTTCGCACAAGCGACATATTTCCAGCACGGGTGCTTGGCACTCCCTAAGAAGGACTCAAGTCGAACACGCGATCGCAGATTACATGTATTCGTGGCGATATTGCCCGAAGTCCTTCCCACTTGCCACCTGTAATCGTCCTTCCTCATATCAAGGACTCCAACGTAAGTTCCGTCTGTAGTTTCTTTCCACAGAAGGGAGTTTCTGTGAATTTTGTACAGTCATCTCACTTAACGAGTGTTCAAGAAGGCCGCTTTCTCCGTCTGCTGCTTCTGCAATTTCGTTTATGTTTCGCAGGTCAAAGAGTCTGGAGTAACCTGATCTTCCCGATAAGAATAGCTCGCTTTGCCTTTGGGCTATCTTCCACAATCACTGATTTTCTTGGACGTTCTGCATACTTCTACTCCGTGGTTTTTGAGTATATCGCCATGGTAATATTGTCTGGAGTAGACTGCTGGATATTGCAAGAAGGACAACAACGTTTTTCAAAGCTCAAGGCTTCGCACAACCCCTCCCCTTCCTTCCTCCCACACGCACACACTTATTTGTATCTCCATGAATCCAATCCGGCGCAAGAAAAAGGTGTACTCAGCACGCTCTTGTACTCAGCCCACGTTCTTTCCGATTAGGAAAGTCTCCAACGAGAAAAAACTAAAAACTGGATCGGTACAGAAATCGGTACATAAGATACACTTTCTGCCCCAGACCGCGGCTGCAAACATGTGAGTTGCTATGGCAAGAACCACACGCCGCATCTTGTTTTCTGTTCATCGTTTATTTAGATGACAAACTATTTTTTCTCGTCATTCTCCATTCTGCTACCTCATGCACTGCGAGAATCATCCATACGTAATGTGAGAAAGGTCGGAACTTGGCACACAACACCTAAAGTGGCTGTGTTAAACTCAGGACCCGACGGAACACCACCGACCTCATGCGGAAACCGGTTCGACATCTCGAACCAGTTTGATCGACTTCCTTTAACTTTTGTTTCTCAACGGGCTGCATCATTTAACTAAGACTAGAATACAAATAACGTAATGTACTTGATACAGAAAAGGATATTTAGACAAATTATATGGGCGAAACATAGCGATGAAACCTGTAGCGGTTCGGCTAGAAGAGGTTGCATGCAACACACATTAATCAATCGATTACAATGATTTTGCGCGAACGTTGCACCATGTGCGGACGCGACACTTCCATGAAAGTTGGTAGTTCATTATGACTTTCTTGTTTGACTGAATCTGCAACCGTTATACAAGGGCATTCGCTCTGATAATACAACTAGCAACTAAATCAAAAGGTAAGTAAATATTCAGAATCTTAAAAATGGTTCAAGTGGCTCCGAGCACTATGGGACTTAACATCTTAGGTCATCAGTCCCCTAAAACGTAGAACTACTTAAACCTAACTAACCCAAGCAAACCACACATATCCATGCCCGAGGCAGGATTCGAACCTGCGACCGTAGCAGTCGCGCGGTTCCGGACTGAAGTGCCTTGAACCGCACGGCCACTGCGGCCGGCTAGTAATCTTATCTCTCTCTGTTGTTCGGATACAGTCTCAGCATTGGAACACGGGTCAATGAATCATCATTCACCTTGGTGTGAACGTTGAAAGTGACGCCAAATGGAATTATGAACATCTTGCTTAAGCGGTGGTCGACAGAATGAACGAATTTTAAATGATGAAGTCAGGTATGTAGTGACTAAGGTAGTTACCTGGTTGTAGCCTGGAGGGAGTGTGGTGTTGAGTTACAGATCGCATTTCTATGAAGTACGAAGTTAGACTGAAAGGATTCAGATTATACCCTGAAATTCGAATACAAAATTACTTGGAAATTAAGTTACCGTCCCTTTCGTGATAAAGAATCTGTTTTTATAATCAGAGAGAAAGATATTTGCCATCAAGACAATATCGTTTAAGGGGAGCCGGAACGATGAAAACGACAAAATTAGCGTTTTTTGTTTTTTTTTCATTATAAAATTATTTGGGGTTTTCTGAATAAAACAACTCAAGTTTCGCCCTTCTAAGTGAATTCTAAGTGTGTTTTTTATCACTGCAAACTTGACACGCCGCGTAAACGGTTGTAGCGGCTTGGTGTGTCACCTCTGACGGCACCGCACGCTGGCTGCAAACAGGGTATCTTTGCGGAATTAGACAGTGTTTCGTTTTCCAACGTTGTATGACTTTACCTCTGTGACAAATGACTGTTCATATAGTTAAACAATAACGCCATACCGTGTGTGTTAACTTGCGGAGTTTGCTTTGTGTTGTTAGCTGCTCAATTTTGCGTATTTGACGAATTTTGCTCGTACCTGTTTTACGTATTGGTTTGTGGATATCAATATGTCCTGTTTCAGCCATAGAGTGATTAAGAAAAGGCGCAATAAGTGGAAGAAGAAATCTTTTGTTGTTTCGAAGGCAGATGCTGCTCAGACTGCTTCACCGACTACTCCAAATGAATGTGACAGAACTTCTTCCAGCAAGAAACTTTGTGACAGCAAAGAAAAATTTGAAAAGTATGGAAGTGAGAGTATTGATTTGATTGAAATAATTAACATTTCCTTGTTCTCTAATATTTTGAAACATAATGTACGGTGACAAGTTTGCAAAGAAAGAGGACTTGAATTGAAAATAGCTTCACACATTGGTTTGGCATGTAAATTGTTATTGAAGTGTAACAAATGTGCTGCAGAAGTTTCGTTTTCTAATTCTAACAGTATTCCTTGTAGTGGTAACAGTGGAAAGAAGGTGTATGATATAAATGTTAGGCTAGTGTATGGCTTGCGCTGCATTGGTAAGGGCAGTGCTGCAGGGACAACGTTATGTGGGATTATGAACTTGCCAAAACTACCAACCAAGTTTGGATTTTATAATGAATTTGTGGGATCTTCTGCTGAAGATATTGCTCAAAAAACAATGAAGAAAGCAGTTGAAGAAGCTGTGACAGATAATGGCAATTGTAGAGACTTAACTGTTGCTTTAGATGGATCATGGCAACGTAGAGCTCATAAATCTCTAAATGGAGTTGTGACAGCTACCAGTGGAGACAGTTGCAAAGTAATTGATGTTGCTATTCTCTCGAAACATTGTAGATGTAAGGGCAATATCAAGAACGAACAGAGTGAAAGTTGTGAAGCAAATTCTCACGACGCGAGTGGAGCGATGGGAGTAGAGAGAGTGAAAGCATTTTTTTTCCAGATCACAGGAGTGGTATAATGTACGATACACTAACTATCTAGGAGACGGTGATTGTGAGGGATATAAAGCTGTAGAGGAACTCAAACCTTATGGCAATGAAATTTACATTAAAAAACGGGAGTGCATCGGACATGTGCAGAAGCGCATGGGGACTCGCTTGCAAAAACTAAAGCAGACATTGAGATCCCAGTAGCTTAGAGATGGTAAGATCCTTGGAGAAAGAGGAAGATTGACAGATGAAGCAATTGATAGATTGCAGAGGTATTACGGGTGTGCAATTAGGCAAAATACAAGAAGCATTGAGCCAGTGAGGAGAGCAGTATGGGCAAAATTTTTTATACTGCATCAACAAATGAGCACCCACAACCTGCACTGTGCCCCAAAGCTGATGACTCATGGTGTAAGTACCAACCAGGAAAGGAATATGCCCATAAAAACAGTTTACCAAATGCTGCAACTAAGCCCATGTTCACAGATTTATCTCAGCCAAATTTATTGGAAAAGTGTTTACATGGGAAAACACTAAATCCAAATATAGTGTAAATAATTTAATTTGGATTAGGATTCCCAAAAGAGTGTTTCTACAGATAAAAACATTGCATTTTGGAGTGTATGATGCAGTGGCAACATACAACGAAGTAAACATTATCAAATGTGATGTTCTGAAACGTTTAGGTTTCCAACCAAGACGCAATACCATTTCCACAATGGGCCTAATTGATGAAGAAAGACTAAGAGGTGCAGAAAGAAGAGACAAAAGCCTACAACATGCAGCAAAAGGGAAGGAAAGACCAGTGAAAAGGAGACTAACACTGGAAAAAGAAGAGGATGCTGATAATCCATCATACGGGGCAGGAATGTATTAAAAAAACTTCGGAAACCATTTCCCGCAACTTTAGAATTTTCATCTTTGAGTAACATTTTCTCAAAAACTGCTAACAGTATATCAATGAAATTTCTTCATTATTATAACAAATTGTAAAAAAATATTGTATAATTCAAGAGTTATAGAAGAAAAAGTGCAAAATTTTAGAGAAAAAAATTAGCATCTTCTTTAAACAATTGTAAAATAAAAACCAATATATATTTCTTAACATGGCATCATAACTTTGTAGAGAAATATATACTGAACATGTAGCCCAAATTTCAGAGCAATATGTTTAATGGCTTTAGAATAAATGTTCCTTCTATTTGCAAAAATTAACATGGAGAAGATGGATCGTTCCGACTCCCCTCAAAATTATGTTAATTAATCTTCCGTAAGTTGTTGGAAGACTAGTTTCGTATTTACAGATGAAACGAAAACAAAAGACAATATTAATACTACAGTTTTATATAATAACTTATGGGGTCACTATATTGGACTGTGGCAACAAACAAGGCAGTCGGCAATTCCAGGTTGCATAGGCGAATTTCAGGTTTTGTGCGTGGTATACGCACAGGCTAACCAGAAAAGAAATAAAATGACGTTGAAAATGCCTCGAGCAATGTATGACAATAACATTAAATGGGGAAATCAGCTTGACAGAATGAGTTCCAACAAGCTTCAGTTAATGACGTTAAATTATGACATACGCAAACACAATGAAGGTGAGAATCTGAAAGGGTCAGTTTTAACACTCTTGAAATTTCAATCCTCGTAATGATAAACATACTTGATGCTGACGCTTATAGTGATACTAGTAGAGGACATTCTGCTAAAATTGCTATCTTTACTGCAGACTGTGTGCTACACGTCTTTTGCTTCCGATCTAATCATGCTCCCTCCGCTGAGACAGAAATCGAAGCTCAGACGAATCTGTCCAGGATATTTTCCTATTTATCTCTGCCACTGTTGTTGTTCTGATTATTTATATTAATCTAGATTGATACCGTTTAGAACAAAGGACAACAAAAGAACTGATTTTTATGACCCTAACAAAGAGCCAAGGCGAAACAGTCATACCTGAGACAGCAACATTCATATGCATTTCTAGTGTGGGTCACTGGGCGGAAACTTTTCAATGCTTAACGGAGCTCGACACGTTCCATCAACAAACTTCTTTGCAACTAAATAGTCACAATATACGTCCAACTGCTGTGTAGTCTGTCTCGCCTTCGCTGGTTCTAGATTACAATGACAGCCTGAATTTCCATAAGAGTGACAAGAGGAAACATGATTTACTGCGGTCGAAAATATGGGCACATCTTTCACACTGGGTAGTGTGACGCATCTATTATGTCTGGGTTGTATATATGCGTGGACGTAAACAGTGCAATGAAGAGTGCAAAATAAGCACCCAGGAATGTCAGCGGGCCCATGTAATGAGTCCACTGCGATTCGCCGTTTTATTTCTAGCCCCGAAAGTGTTGATAATGAACATAAAATTGAAGTAAGAGAATAAAATGCAGTGAAGACGAAAAAGATGTCGTTTAATATTTTAGCACATCATCGTATGTTAACTTCCATGCCTATTACTGCCTTCAAAGCATTGTAAGAGGGAAAATCTCGCTATATGAACGTGGCATTAGTTTTGTACAGGAAGTTTTCCGTTCTAACACACAAGGCTGTGAGATAAAAGGTCGAAGCTTTATGCATAGATCACTACTTTAATTTGAAAGCTAACATTCTAGCATTAATAAAGTTTCTTACTTCAGCTTTATTTGAAATATGCATGGTTACAACTATAGGTTTAGGCGATATGAGAAAAGAAATTAGTGATTTAGCATTTTCCCACTCATCAATACTTCTGTTACCCAATTTATACCCATAGTATTTTCAGTATACAGAAGCGTGTTATAAGAAAAATGTCTGGTGTTCGCTCTAGAATATCCTAAAGAGATAACTTCAAAGTACATTGTATTTTGACGAATGTTTACCAACATTTTATTTTTCTCAAAAACAGTGGCGAGCATGACTAGGAACCAAAATCAACAAATACTCCAAGGATGTAGGACTGTACGTAAGACAGTCAGACGCATGGGTGTTTCCAACTCGTTCAACTCCACTGGGAAAAAGAGGAAGAGGATGGCCAGACGTGGGTGTGAAACGTCGTCGTCCCGAATGGGAGTCCAATGTGCTAACCACTGCGCCACCTCACTCGGTCCCATTGGGAAATACCTCCAAACTTAACAATAATAAATTGGGTTATAATTAATATTAATCAAGTCATAAAATTAAGTGATATGGTTTCTGTTGTTCTTAAACAGAATGTACATCTTTGGCTTATTTCTCTGTCCCAGAGAAAAGCAGTGTAACAGACCACGTAATTTATGTCTCTTGAGAACACAAACTTAGAAAATTCTAAGAACTAGCTTTCAGAGCAGAACATACTAGTACTCAACATCATCCCATGTAGCGATTATAAAGGGAAAAAAAGGAAAGAAATCTCGCGCAAAGGTTTACTATCGTTTCTTCCCAAGTCCTCTCCACCAATGCTACAAGAAGAAACAATAACATACGATAGTAAGAAAGTACGTTTTGTCACGCTCATTACAGAGATTCGCAAACACAGAAGAGATGTGGAGTACACTCCCCTCTATACCTCTTAGCTTTACTCTGTTCCTTATTTTTCCAGTGATGCAGTGCCAAGCAGTTAGTCGCAGTTTTTCTTCTGTAAAGGTTTTCACGAGATCATGCCTCTGTACTGCAGTTATATGTTCAGTCAATTCTAAGTGCTGCTGCAGAATTATCCCCAAGTTCTTTGAGAGGCAACAGCTACTTTGTGGGCGACTACGTGCTGGATGGCTGTGTACAGGTTCGTTGGGCATTCACTTAGGTATAGCTCAACGTTTTTTAAGAACTGACGTATTGCCAACTGTAAGTAATGTTTGTGTACTAATTCATTGCATTATCGATCGTATAGATGTATAAAATTATTCCGCTTTCGGCAAATAGTTGTCATCTTCAGATGTGGTTAATGCACAGAAAGCTTCGTACAGACAAACAAATATAGTTAGACACTTCCAATATCGTAAACTGTCTTTTATCATGCAAAGACCTGTACCTTCATTGAAATTTTTAATGACTTTATGATGTTCAGAGTGCCTAACTACACACATATTCAGAAAAAATTGAAAACCTTGAGTGACTACAGATAGGACGTTCATGTTCACAGGACATGTCCATTAGTACACTGAAGCGCCAAAGAAACTGGTATAGACATGCGTATTCAAATACCGAGATATGTAAACAGGCGCAGTGATCAGCAACGCCTATATAAGACAACAAGTGTCTGGCTCATTTGTTACATTGAATACTGCTGCTACAATGGCAGGTTATTAAGATTTAAGTGAGTCTGAACGTTGTGTTACAGTCGGCGCACGAGCGATGGGTCACAGCATCTCCGAGGTAGCGATGAAGTGTAGATTTTCTCGTACGACAATTTCATGAATGTACCGTGAATATCAGGAATCCGGTAAAACATCAAATCTCCGAAATGTATTCTGCCGGAAAAATATCTCGCAGGACCACGACCAACGACGACTGAAGAGAATCGTTTAACGTGACAGAAGTGCAACCCTTTCGCAAACTGCTGCAGATTGCAATGCTGGGCCAACAACAAGTGTCAGCGTGTGAACCATTCAACAAAACATCGTCGGTATGGCCTTTGGGAGCCGAAGGCCCACTCGTATACCTTTGATGACTGCACGACACAAAACTTTACGCTTCACTTGTCCCCGTCAGTACTGACATTGGACTGTAGATCATTGGAAACACGTTGCCCGGTCGGACGAGTCTCTTTTCAAATTGTATCGAGTGGATGGACGTGTACGGGTATGGAGACAACCTGATGAATCCATGGACCCTCTATGTCAGCAGACAACTGTTCAAGCTGGTGGAGGCTTCGTAATGGCCGTGTACAGTTGGATTGCTGTAGGCCCCTGATACGTCTAGATACGACTCTGACAGGTGACGACACGTACGTAAACATCCTGTCACCTGCATCCATTCATGTCCATTGTGCATTCCGACGGACTTGAGCGATTCCAGCAAGACAATGCGACACCCCACACGTCCAGAATGGCTACAGAATGGCTCCAGAAACTCTTAATTTTAAATACTTTCGCCGGCCACCAAACTCCACAGATATGAACATTATGCAGCATATCTGAGATGCTTTGTAACGTGCTGTTTAGAAGAGATCTCCATCCCCTCGTACTCTTACGGATTTATGAACAGACATGCAGGATTCATGGTGTCAGTTCCCTCCAGCAGTACTCCAGACATTAGTTGAGTTCATGCCACGTCGTGTTGCGGCACTTCTCCGTGCTCGCGGAAGGCCTACACGATATTAGGCAGATGTACCGGTTTCTTTGACCCTTCAGTGTATATTCCGCAGAAATGAGTAGCATTTGAACCATGTTGGCCTGCGGGTTGAAGGTCAACATGAATATCGCGGCACCATCAATCTGTAAAATATGCCTGTTGCCCTCGTTGTCGCTATAAATCGATGGTAATGGAGCAGTGTGACTTGAGCAGACCGCCGTGTTGTGTACGTGAACTATACAGTCAAATGAGTGACTTTGAAAGCGGGCGCATTATTGGCACGAGAGAATGTGATGCAAACATCCGAGAAATTGCTGCTGGTGTAGGACAAAGTGTTTCGGCAGTGCAACATGTGTGTGCTGGATGGTTCACGGAAGGCTCTGGTGGAACCGTTGATCAATGTTACACACCGTTCAGTATCAGAGGCGTCAGTCCGTCGCCGTTTATTACAGCATGGATTGCATGCGTTTCGTCCACTTCTCCGCCTAGAATTGACGAATGTGCAGAAGCATGCTAGACGGCAATGGTGTAGGGAACGACAACACTGGGGACAGTACCGGCATCAGACAGTATTGTCGGACAAAGCCTGGTTCTGTTTGTTTGAAACTGATGGCCGCATTTTGCTTCGCCACAGACAGTGGGAGGGGCATCTCTGTGATTGCATTCGCACAAGATATACAGTACCAACTGTAAGCCTTATGGTATGGGGTGCTATCGGGTACAACCGCAAACCACAGTTTATGAGTGTCCATGGCACTGTGACCAGTGCAACCTACGTGAATGACATCCCGTGACCTGTAACCATACCCTTCCTGTACAGTAACCTAGAACCACAATTCAGAAAGACAATGCACGACCACTTGTTGCTGCACGAACACTTGCCTTGTTGGTGTCACAAGATGTTAGCCGTTAAGCCTGGCCTGGCAAATCACCAGAATTGTCAAATGGTTCAAGTTCTAAGTTCTAGGGGACTCATGACCTCAGATGTTAAGTCCCATAGTGCTCAGAGCCATTTGAACCATACTGAGAAAAATAATGGGCCCATTACTTATCCTTGTGGGACCCCTAATGTGACATTCCTCCGTTGTGACCTCTTTGGTCCGATCATTGCACACTGTTGGTGGGCTGTAAGGTATAAGTGGAACTACTGTACAGCACTTCAAGAAAAGTTTTGACTTTTGAGTATCGCAAGTAGTGTATCAAGGTCGATAGTGTCGAAAGTTTTGCTGAAATCCAAAAAGCACATTTGTTCGTCCACAGCTTATTTCAGTTCGTCAGTCATTTTTATAGGAGCAGTCGTTCTGCAGCAATTTTTCCTAAAACCAAACTGGTATTCGTCCAGAAGGTTATCTGATGTTAAGTAATTTGTGGGCTAATTGTGAACTACATATTCTAAAGCCTTAGATAACGCTGACAGAATGCAAATGGGCGTGCAGTCGGAAGGTTCTTTGGTAGATTCTTTTTTTGGGTAGAGGTTTTGTGGGCCCCTGCTTCCAGGCTTCTGGGAAAACGCCGGGGTCAGAGAATGGGGAAAAATATCCGTAGTTGCTTCGCTTCACAAGGGTGAGCACAGGCCTTGAAACATTATGTCAGAGTCACTGAGCAGCGGTCAGTTACTGAATTGGTTGGCAGAAACAAATAGTGCAATCTCGATTTAGATATTTGCTTCCAGTGTCTAAAGCAAGTCACGGAATGTGTGGCCGGCGGCAGCCGATAAGAGATTCCTCGCACTGTGTTCACAACTACGCATCCAGGGCTTTATCGCTGTCAGTCTATCGGATCTCCATAACACGGCCTGTCTCCTTGGAACACGGCCACGGACAAACAGCAAATGCTTTTATCGACTGATTTTTACGTCTTCTGTAATCTTGCGATGTTCGAACCCTGCAAGTAAGGCATTCGAGGCGCAGCGTCACGGTTGTAAACAGCGCATAGCCGACAGGAAGTATTTCACTAGCGGCATTAACTCCGGGCAGAGAGAGTGCGTTGCTCCGTCTCGTACCGTTACACGACTCTGCACGGCTGACACGAATCTCGTCAGAAATCTGTACAGTGTCTCCAATGCGTGTTAACTTACCTTGAACCCTACTTTCCTTAACTGTAGATCGAGATAGGATAAAAGAGGAAAGAAGACACGTTATCTTTTCTGCCTTTGACGATTTAACAATAATCAAGTTGACCGACGTTTCTATTGTACGGTACTTGTTGGACGATGCGAAGTGATACGACAGTTCTTTTTTATGCAGTCTGACTGTTAGTGACACCTCGTAAATGTAATGTGACTTTGACGAGAAACAAATTTACAGTGTCGAGTTTCTTTTCTTTTTTTAGGTTTGTGAGAAAAGTAATGAGACTGACAACACTGAGAGCGATCTGGCAACGCTGCGTTGTTCTACTTATGTAGACTGGTGTGTTCATCCCTTGCAGATGCTCAGTCGAGTTTCAGATCTATACAGCAGTCGCGGGATTTTTAAGAGTTTCCTCAGCGAAGTTGCGTTACGGAAATGGAAGAGCGGGATTTAGAGCAAAGTTATGGAATCAAGTCTTTTGTTAAACTTGGGGAATCCGCTAGTGTGACGTCGAAAAGTTGAAACAGGCCTGTGGGGAACATTCCTTATCAAGAGCATAGGTTTTTCGCTGGCACAAACCTGTTTTGGAAGTCCGAGAACACGTTGAAGATGAACATCGCTCAAGGAGGCTTTCAGCTTCAAAAATCGAAGAAAACGTCGGACGTGAGCGTGCTCTTGTGGTATTAGACTGACGTTTAATAATAAGTATGTTGGATGATCTGTTAAACTTGAACCCTTTCATCGCCATCAAATTTTGATCAAAAATTTGCATTGCAGACAGGTGGGTCCTCCATCACGACAACATCCCATGTCACGCGCCCACATCCCTTACGGAATTTTTGACCTCAAATTGCATGCCTGTTGTTCCACGTCCTCCCATATCTATTTAATCTGGGCCCTTGTCACTATTTTCTTTTAAAAAATTGAAAAATTTCTTAAAAGTAGATTATGCTGAGTCTCTGGACAACATTCAGAAGAATGTGAACGACAAGTTAAAGGCCCTGCAAGTTGAAGCCTTTCAACGCTGCTACCACGACTGGGAACAAGGACGCCGCCAGTATATAGCTGCCGAAGGGAACTATTTTGAAGGGGATTGACTATACCGTTGTTTGAAAAAAATAATAACTTTCATTGATAAAAAATCAGTCTCATTACTTTTCTCACTCGCCTCGTGCACTAGTAAATTAACAATTTTCGTGGTTTTTCCTTTACTTGTACGGGAAAATTTTGCTTCTTACGAAGTCTCATGATTCTAGGTCAACGGAAAGTATGTTTTAGCTTTTTACAAGTGAGTCTGTGGATATCTAAATATCTTTATCAGCATCTACACTCTGCAAGACACTGTGAAGTGCATGGAAGAGGGTAGCCCCTTTTACCAGTTATTAGAGCTTTTTCTCATTCGGTTCACAAATGGAGCGTGGGAAAAATGAGTGTTTAAATGCCTCTGCGCGTGTTGTAATGTATCTAACCTTATCCTAACGATCCCTATGGGCACCATATCTAGGCGGTTGTAGTGTATCCCAAGAGTCATCGTTTAACGCCCGTTCTCGCAACGTCGTTAGTAGACTTTCTCGTGACGGTTTCCGTCTGTCTTCTGGGGTCTGCCAGTTCAGATCTTTCAACATCTCGGTGACAGTCTCCCGTGGGTGAAACAAGCCTGTGACCATTCGTGCTGCCCTCCTCTGTATATGTTCAATATCCCCTCCTAGTCATAACTGGTACGGGTTGACATACTTGAGCAATATTCTAGAATGGGCCGCGCGAGTGATTTGTAAGTTATCTCCTTTGTAGATCGATTGCATTCGCCTAATATTGTGCAATAAAGCGAAGTGTGTTACCTGCTTTAACTACAACTGAGCCTTTGTGATCGTTCCATTTCATGGCCCTACTAAGCGTTACACCGAAGTATTTGTACGAGTTTACTGTGAAACGTCCCTTAGAAAATTTAATGAATTACTGTGCTGATAAACCTCTTACATTATTTGCTTTTCAAACACCTGAGCAAAACTGAACGTACTCAGCCATTACTCTCTTTACTTATTCTGATCAACACTAAACTGACACACAATATTTTTAGCGCAACGCAGTCTGACTTTCAAAAATCCCTTCAAAAGAATGGCCCTGACTAACAATAACCTGTACCTTTCATGAATGACTTACCTCACAAAAATCTTCGTTACTCAAACTACTGCAATACAGCGAGCGCCAGTACTGCCAGCTAAATAAAAGATTCTAACTACTGAAGTCACTAACTACTGATAGGCATAGTTAGCAAATGAAAGATTTTGATAAAGAACAAACAATGTATTTACCTTAATAGTGTTCAAAAGTCATAATACATATATCATTTCATGACATCCAGTCTTACAAATTTACTGCCTCTGATGAACACACGTCCAGATCATCCGCACTCAAAACTCCGCAATCTCTCTCCCCACATCCACCACTGCTGGCGGCTCACCTCCAACTGCGCAACGCTACGCGCTGTTCACATCTAACTGCCCACTACAATAGAGAATTTTTCAACAACGCAAACCAGATACAGACTCCCCACATCCACCTCTGCTGGCGGCTCACCTCCAACTGCGCAACGCTACGCGCTGTTCACATCTAACTGCCCACTACAATAGAGAATTTTTCAACAACGCAAACCAGACACAGACTCCCCACATCCACCACTGCTGGCGGCTCACCTCCAACTGCGCAACGCTACGCGCTGTTCACATCTAACTGCCCACTACAATAGAGAATTTTTCAACAACGCAAACCAGACACAGACTCCACACAGCACAGTCAGTGATTTTCATATAGAGCGCTATGTGGCATTACCAACAGCCTACTTACACAGCCTACTTACAACTGATGGCAACCGTGACCCACTGATATTATACTCAGCAACTTGACAATCATTGCACCACTTTGAAATCTTATTCAGGTCTGATTGAATATCCGTACAGCTTCCTTCAGACAGTACTTCGCTGTAGATAATAGCATCAACTGAAAAAACTTTGAAGCCACTGTTAATACTGTACGCAGTACCGTTAATACGCAACATGAACGGCAACACTCTTGCCGCAGTATAAATGGCTGTATATTCTGTTTGCATTCACTTAGACGCTTAAATTTTTTCACCGCGAAGGGACTATAGAGCTTTCTGTTTCACGTTAATTTCACCTCGTTCAAATTCAACTATATGGTTCCAGAGACCCTTTCAAGTCTCAAACATCTACGACGTATGTTGCAGACTGAAGCGTGAATGAAAATTTGTTCCAAGGTTGGGATTTGAACTCAGGTCTCCTGCTCGCTAGGCAGATGCGCCAACCACTACGCCACCACGGCACAGTGGCTTTGCACAACTTCACAGGCTACCCTAGCACGCCTCCCTCCTCAATCCAAAATCCCATTCGCATCTCAGTTCACTTAGCATTCTCCTAAACTCGGAGAACAGTCGAAGAGCCTCTGCAATGCTTTTCGAGTTATAGTAGAATACATAGTGGACTGAGGCGTGAATGGATATTTGGATGTATGAGGGAGGCATGCTAGGGTAGCCCATGTGGTTGTGGCATCTGTGTAGTGAGCAGGAGACCTGGGTTCAAATCCCGGCTTTCATTCAGATTTTTATTCGTTGCTTCAGTCAATATCCATACATCAATTTGAATTTGACACCTCTACCCGTTTCTGAGAAAAGGAGGTCCTCACAGACGGAGAGATAGACAGACGGCCAACAATGTTGTTGTTGTTGTTGTGGCTTCAGTCCTGAGACTGGTTTGATGCAGCTCTCCATGCTACTCTATCCTGCGCAAGCTTCTTCATCTCTCAGTACTTACTGCAACCTACATCCTTCTGAATCTGCTTAGTGTATTCATCTCTTGGTCTCCCTCTACGATTTTTACCCTCCACGCTGCCCTCCAATGCTAAATTTGTGATCCCTTGATGCCTCAGAACATGTCCCACCAACCGGTTCCTTCTTCTTGTCAAGTTGTGCCACAAACTCCTCCCCAATTCTATTCAATACCTCCTGATTAGTTATGTGATCTACCCATCTAATGTTCAGCATTCTTCTGTAGCACCACATTTCGAAAGCTTCTGTTCTCTTCTTGTCAAAACAATTTATCGTCCATGTTACACTTCCATACATGGCTACACTCCATACAAATACTTTCAGAAACGACTTCCTGACACTTAAATCTATACTCGATGTTGACAAATTTCTCTTCATCAGAAACACTTTCCTTGCGATTGCCAGTCTACATTTTATATCCTTTCTACTCCGACCATCATCAGTTATTTTGTTCCTCAAATAACAAAACTCCTTTACTACTTCAAGTGCCTCAGTTCCTAATCTAATTTCCTCAGTGAAGTGGACTGACAAGGCAGCCAGTCCACAGTGACGGGTAGCCGATAGAAAGGCACGCGTACACACTCACGCCGACGGGCGTCAATTCTGGAACAGGATAACTATTGAATGGTAGCAAGAAAAGTACGTAGCTGCTTTATACTTAACTTTATTATTTGATGACTACAGCATTCTTCTTGAGACATTTATACTATAACTCTCAAAGTAGGTAAGGCTAATGGCGCCTTGCTAGGTCGTAGCCATGGACTTAGCAGAAGGCTATTCTAACTGGCTCTCGGCAAATGAGAGGAAGGCTTCGTCCGTATGGTCGCTAGCAATCTCCTCGTACAACTGGGGCGAGTGCTATATCGTCTCTCGAGACCTGCCTTGTGGTGGCGCTAGGTCTGCGATCACACAGTGGCGACACGCGGGTCCGACATGTACTAAATGGACCGCGGCCGATTTAAGCTACCACCTAGCAAGTGTGGTGTCTGGCGGTGGCACCACACTCAGCATCGCTCGACTTAATTCGACTACATTCCTTTATCCTCGTTTTGCTTTTGTTGATGTTCATCTTATATCCTCCTTTCAAGACACTGTCCATTCCGTTCAACTGCTCTTCCAAGTCCTTTGCTGTCTCTGACAGAATTGCAATGTCATCGGCGAACCTCAAAGTTTTTATTTCTTCTCCGTGGATTTTAATACCTACTCCGAATTTTTGTTTTGTTTCCTTTACTGCTTGCTCAATATACAGATTGAATAACATCGGGTAGATGCTACAAACCTGTCTCACTCCCTTCCCAACCACTGCTTCCCTTTCATGCTCCTCGACTCTTGAGAGGAAGATAGACAGAAGGCCAACAAAGTGATCCTCTAATTGTGCTGTTTTCACTGATTGAGATACGGAACCCTAAAAATGAACAGTTGAATGATTGCTGGAGAGAGCTTAAAAGTAGTCCTGTACGAAGAACACTTCTGGATGGTAGGCTTTCTGTTTGGTTTCAGCCGCCGGTCGATGAGACCGCAACGTTCCACTGAGTTATATTGTCCACATGTATTTGGTGAAAGTTGACGGACCGACGCAGCCCGTCTGCCCCGGTGGACGCCACTGTGCGTGCGTGCTCGGAACGTAACGGACTCCCCGCTGGCGGAAGCTGGCGCGGCTAGGGTTACGCCGGTTTTGTGTTTCCACACAACTTTGTGTGACATCGGCAGGCGCGGTGCGACGCCGCGGCTCACACGGCTCCCTCCGCGTTTGGCTTTTTTTTCTTTCGTCTGTTCTGTCCGTCTGTTTTGCCGTGTGGCGGAGTTGCCTCATGTTTTGCAAACTGCGAGGCGCTGCGCGGCGTGTTGGCCTCGCTGCTGGGGAGAAGCACTCAGCCGGGAGGCGAGTCACTGAACTCGAGTTTAGAGTGCGTACGTGCCGGATGGTCCAAACTGTAATGCAAAGCTAACACTGTCGTTATGCTGCTCTGGAGCTCGCACTGTCGAGGTTTGTTCAAATTAAAAGCACGACATTCTGTCCAGCCTCCCTTACCGTTGACGGATTACGTTGTTTGGCTTCACAGGTCACCAATACCGCTCCTCAATTCTAGAAGTCTGGAAATCGATGGGGTCATTAAGAAGGCACCCTTCAAGTCGAAAACCGAACTGTCGAACTCCCAAGCATCCTCTTGTCACGTGATGCAAACCAAATCCAAAAAGATATGGGAGAGGGCGAGCAGCAGGAACCACAGCAAGTTGGGTCTAAAGCAACTGACTGGATGGAAAACATGAACATTAATCTTTGGTTTCTTTCTTATGGTTATGACATCATTGTCTGGAATTGTTAAAGGACTTCTGTATAAATATAAAAAATGATAAATTAACAGGTGATCACTAACGTGTCTTGAAAAGTTTTACTTCACAGACATCCTACGTACGCCAATTTCCATATCCAAAAAATGCTTCAAATGTTCTAAGCACTATGAGACTTAACATCTGAGGTCATCAGTCCCCTAGACTTAGAACTACTTAAACCTAACTAACCTAAGGACATCACACACATCCATGCCCGAGGCAGTATTCAAACCTGCGACCGTAGCAGCAGCCCGGTCCCGGACTGAAGCGCCTACAACCGCTCGGCTTTCCATATCCAGTTAAGGGGTTTCAGCCTCTATTTCTTTTCAGTCCTTGTAAGTCTTCTGATGCGGTTCGCCACTATTGTTCTCTTGTCCCAATATCACAGTAGCACTTTCACCCGATGCCGTCAATTATAAGCTCAACGGATTAAATAATAGTTCAAAACTGCATGCTGGTCGTTTGTAGCGCTGTAGATGGTGTAGAACACGCTATCACATGACCCTCCGTCGTTGTACAGGAATTTTTCCATATGGGAGGAGGCGGAGGGGGGTCGGGGCGGGGAGGGTAAGAGTTCAGCAAGATTAAAATTGCCATTTTTTGTCGCTTTCTAGACATGTCGTGACACAAGAACTACATCTACATCTATACTTCGCACGCCACCTTGCAGTGTGTAGCAGAGGGTGCTACGTGTTCCATTGTCACTTCCCACCCTTTCCTGTTCCAGTCGCGAATAGCTAGAGGGTAAAACGATAGGCTCGCACGTGTCTAATTTTATCTTGATGGTGATTTCGCGAGATATACGTAAGTGGAAGCAAAATATTTGTTGACTCTTCTAGGAACGTACGCTCTGGGAATTTCAACGGTAAATCACACCGCGATAAAGCACGCATCTCTGGCAGCGTTAGAGTTTATCATCTCCGTGACGCCTTCGTGGTTACAAAGTGGACATGCGACCAAACTCGATGGCCTTCTTCGGATCTTCTCTATTTCCTCTGCCCGTTGCCTCTGGTGCGAGCAACATTCAAGTATTCGTGGAAGGAGTGTTCTGTAAGCCGCTTCATTTGTTGGTAAACTACATTTCCTAAGAATTCTTCGAATGACTTTCAGTCTGGCATCCGCCTTACTCGCTATTAATTTTATGAGGTCGTTCCATATCAGATCGCTCCGCCCGCATACTCCTAGATATTTTGCGGAAATGCTTCCAGTGAGCGTTCTGCAGTTGCCTAATCATACCACAAAGGGATCTTACTGTCTATGTATTCACAGTGCGTTACATCAATTTATCATTAAAGTCATCTGGCACCTGCTGAACCAAGCCTGAATTCTCTCCAGATCCTCCTGCATTTCTCTACAGTTTTCCACCGTCGAGATTTCTCTGCATACAACATCATCATCAGTGTAAAGCCTCATGAAACTTCCGACTTTACCTACCAGGCCTTTTACACATATTTTGAAAAGTAAGGGTCCTACAATTCTCCCCTGCGGCACGCCCGGAGTTACTTTTATGTCTGAAGACTTCTCTCCATTGAGAATGTGTTCCCTCTGCTTGAAACTCTTCGGTCCAGTCGCACAGCTGATCTGATTTTCTGCACACCCATATTTTGTTCATTGGGCGCCAGTGAGGAGCTCTACCGAATGCCGTCTGCAAGTCAACGATCACAGGATCTTCCTGGGTCTCGTGGAAGGAACAGAGCGAGCAGGGTTCTAGACGATCGTTGCTTTTGGAATCCATGTTGGTTCCTTCAGAGGACATTTTCGACCTCCAAAAATGGCAAAATACGTGACCATGAAGCGTCAAAAATCCTACAATTGACCGGCATCATAGATAAAGGCCTATAGTTTTGTGTGTCTTTTCGGTGATGTTTCTAAATTTTTTAAGGAACGCGAAAAACATATCCTTGAGAATTGTTTTTCACTCCCTTCTAGAAGTGTACAAGTATTTTGTAATGAATAAAAATTCTGTGCTCCAGATTCCAGAGCGGGACAACTGCCCGTCTTTCTTGTCCCCCCTCTTCTCGCTTGAGGACGACTTTACCGTTGCGGTAAACCGTAGCAGCAGTGAAGTGGTGTGTGTGTGTGTGTGTGTGTGTGTGTGTGTGTGTGTGTGTGTGTGTGTGTGTGTACTTACTTCAGTAAGATCGGTCGACGAGCCCATGGCCATATCGAGAACGACATCGCTCGATTTGTTGGTGATATCGACACGAATCTCCATCGTGTCTGCCTACCATTCACGACCATCAAACATACTGTAAAACGATGTTAACTGACAGGGACCGGAGGCGACTCTCTCGTTTTGTCAATCGTGATCGGTGCTAAAAGCATTAGCAAACGGGCGGATCGCCTTTCGTGGACACATTGGTCGTTGGCCGCTGTAATGAATATTCTAATAAAACAGCCACAGGTCTCGCACTAATCCCTGTTAATGATTTCGCTTGTCAGACACGTATCTGGAGACGCTCCAGACAGCGGTGGGATCCTAAATCCTCTGTCGACCGCCATACGACCCGCTGGTCTGGGTTACCATTCCATTTCATAGCAGGTTGCCTTTGCTTGTCATCCGCGGCCCTTTACAACACACGGTACCTCGACGCTACTCTACGCCCCGTTTTGTTGCCCTCCATGATGAGTGAGCCTGGACTTACATTTCAGTAAGATAACGCCGAGACGCACACGGCGAAAGTTTCTATTGCTTGTCTTCATGCTTAACGAACATCCTTCCCAACAAGGTGGCAAGATCACTCCCCAGCTGAGAACAGTTGGAGCATTATGGGGAAGGTCTTCCAAATATCTCGGTATTTCGAAGATGTAACGCGCCAGTTTGACAGAATCTGGCAGGATGCTCCTCAGAGAAAGATATCCAACAAATGCATCAATCAATGCCAAACCGAATAACTGGTTCCATAAATGTCAGCGGTGCAGCAACGCCTTATTGACCTGCTCAGTTTCTGAAATACTTTCGCTTGAAAAAGTAACCCAATTTTTCTGAAACTGTAATCATTTGTTTGTATGGAAATCTACATCGCACATACCGAATTCCGTCGCTGCGTCTCTTTTTGTCTTAGAGTGCACTTTTTACAGACAGTATTCACATACAGAGTGGTCCATTGATCGTGACTTGGCCAAATATCTCACGAAATAAGCGTCAAACGAAAAAACTACAAAGAACGAAACTTGTCTAGCTTGAAGGGGGAAACCAGATGGCGCTATGGTTGGCCCGCTAGATGGCGCTACCATAGGTCAAACGGATATCAACTGCGTTTTTGTAAATAGGAACCCCCATTTTTATTACATATTCGTGTAGTACGAGATGGCGCTCTAATAGTCACAAATATGTAAGTACGTGGTATCACGTAACATTCCGCCAGTTCGGACAGTATTTGCTTCGTGATACATTACCCGTGTTAAAATGGACCGTTTACCAATTGCGGAAAACGTCGATATGATGTATGGCTATTGTGATCAATTTTTACGTACTACACGAATATATAATAAAAAATCGAGGTTCCAATTTAAAGAAACGAAGTTGATATCCGTTTGACCTATGGCAGCGCCATCTAGCGCGCCAACCTTAGCGCCATCTGGTTTCCCCCTTCAAGCTAGACGAGTTTCGTTCTTTGTAGTTTTTTCGTTTGACGCTTATTTCGTGAGATATTTGGCCCGGTCACTATCAATGGACCACCCTGTATATCACTCAATGCACCTGAAAACTTATATCATTGTACGATAAATAGTTCAAAGAATATGACGCCATAAACATGGAGATGTATGAAAAACAAGCGTTTGTTTAAAACGAAGCTTCTTTAGCCATTAAGATTCCACATGCTTAGCCTCTGGTACAACAAATTAACTCATCTGCAAAGTAATCAGACGTGTAAAGCTGTTTTATACAAGAGAGTTCGACCCCTTAAAGAGTGGCTGGAGGGGGACGGACGGAGGGAGCGGTGGATTATTGGGACATACTAATGGCAGTTTTACTCATAAGGAACTGTAGGTACAGATTCAACTTGACGGCGCGTGCAGTGGGAAAGCAACCCAGAAGAGCATGCAATAATGACGTCACTTCCGAAGCGTACGCCTTTCATGCTCTATTAGCGAAGCGTACACTTTTCGGGTAAAAATGAACATCCAGAATGAGATTTTTACTCTGCAGCGGAGTGTGCGCTGATTTGAAACTTCCTGGCAGATTAAAACTGTGTGCCGGACCGAGACATGAGCTCGGGACCTTTGCCTTTTGCGGGCAAGTGCTCTACCAACTGAGCTACCCAAACACGATTCACGCCCCGTCCTCACAGCTTTACTTCCGGCACTACCTAGTTTCCTACTTTCCAAACTTCACAGAAGATCTCCTGCGAACCTTGTAGAACTAGCACTCCTAGAAGAAAGGATATTGCGGAGACATGGCTTAGCCAGAGCCTTGGGGATGTTTCCAGAATGAGATTTTCACTCTGCAGCGGAGTGTGCGCTGATATGAAACTTCTTGGCAGATTAAAACTGTGTGCCAGACCGAGACTCGAACTAGGGACCTTTGCCTTTCGCGGGCAAGTGCTGTATCATCTGAGCTACCCAAGCATGACTCACGCCCCGTCCTCACAGCTTTACTTCCGCCAGTATCTCGTCTCCCACTTTCCAAACTTCACAGAAGATCTCCTGCCAACCTTGAAGATGGTTCAAATGGCTCTGAGCACTATGGGACTTAACGTCTGGGTTCATCAGTCCCCTAGACTTAGAACTACTTTAACCTAACTAACCTATGGACATCACACACATCCATGCCCGAGGCAGGATTCGAACCTGCGACCATAGCAGTAGCGCGGTTCCGGATTGAAGCGCCTAGAACCGCTAGGCCACAACGGCCAACCTTGCAGAACTAGCACTCCTAGAAGAAAGGATACTGCGGAGACATGGCTTATCCAAATCCTTGCGGATGTTTCCAGAATGAGATTTTCACTTTGCAGCGGAGTGTGCGCTGATTTGAAACTTCCTGGCACACTAAAACTGTGTGCCGGACCGAGATTCGAACTAACTTCAAAAATGAAGATGTAGGGCGACCACGAGAGGAGGCAGCATTGTGGGCTCTGGACGGCGAGCAGGGGGACGCCGGCCATTGTACGCCGGCAACAATGCCCGCCGCGGCCCGCGGCGGAACAGACGTCGGGGACGGCACCGGCAGCGGCAGCAGCAGCAGCAGCAACTCCTGGCTGGCCGGCTGGTTCGTTGCTCCCGGCTGCAGCGGCGGCGGCGGCGCCGTGCAGGAACCCGCGAGCAACGCCGCGCCGTCCACACAATGTGGCGCCGCAAAAACTACCCGGCCGGCCTGTCTGCTATACGCCCGCTGCTGCGGGCTGCCTCGCCGGACCACAGCTGTCTGACGTGCCGGTTCCCGCTGTTGGACGTCTCTGCTTTAGTAGGCCGGCTGCCTTCACAAAATCTCCGATACACTTCGTCCACTCTACAGTTTTCATTAGAAGACTTCGCGCCGTTCCAAAATGGTTCAAATGGCTCTGAGCACTATGGGACTTAACTGCTGAGGTCATCAGTCCCCTAGAACTTAGAACTACTTAAACCTAACTAACTTAAGGACATCACACACATCCATGCCCGGGGCAGGATTCGAACCTGCGACCGTAGATGTCGCGCGGTTCCAGACTGTAGCGCCTAGAACCGCTCGGCCCCTCCGGCCAGCCGTGCAGTTTCGAGAAAGTGAAAAACTTGGACGTAAAATATTCAGTGGAACTCTGTAAGTCAACGTCTGCAACATTAGGTCACGTAAGGTTTGGAGCGTTAACCTGTCCCTTCGCAATACCTTTTCAGCTAACTGGTCGTTACATATCTTCGCTCTTTCCGTAAATCGAAGGCTTCGCATTCGAGTCACATATCGGGTACAGGTGTGCCCTTCAGACGTGACAGTCTACGACCGTTCAAAGATGATGAGCAAAGGCACCTGTTTTTCGCAAAGCGCGAAATCGCGAAATTTTCACGAAATTTTACACATCTTGCTGAAAACGTGAAACTATTTACTTTTAAGCAAAATCGCGAAATAATTGACGAAACTTTGCAAAATCTCGTCATTTGAACTTAACTGCGGAAATGCGATTGGAGTTATGGTAATACAATCCGGATATCGATTGCACACCGTTTCGATATATATAATATATCGAGTATTCCAAAGACATTCTACAATGTTCTGGCGGTGTATTCAGTATTGCGTGTTGGAAACCGTTGTGGATCGCCGGTGCATTGAGTGTGGTATTTTGTGTTTTGTTTTCGTGCTACAGATCATTAATATGATAGTGGCAGTTTTCGACCGAGAAAAGGAATTTTCGTCAGAAGCATTTTATGTTTCGACAAAAGTAGGAAGACACTTAAGTGCAAATACTGCAATGTGCGTATTGAGTGGCAGCGGAAGGACACGTGCCTGAAACACATTAATAACAGTTCTTCTCATAAGAAGAACAAGGAGAAGGCACTAACAACTACTGATATAAAAAGACAAGCTACGCTCACGGAAGTCACTGCAGCGGCAAAACGAGCGAAAAATGATAAAGAATCAATTTTATCGACTATTCGAGCTTTCACTGAGGCTTACATTCCGATGGGAAAAGTTGATCATCCGAAGCTGAGAGAATGGATGAACAAATACATACCAGGTTTCTGTAATAATTAATTTACCGTCTGCAGCAAAGATTAGGTAATCCCGATAGCCAATAATTTTTGTTGGTCAGACTAGGCCTATATTAAAAGTAATTTTTCCTCGAGCACCCTCTTAAAAAAGTCTTATAATTGGGTAATGTGGTAATTTAATTCGTTACATAGTACTCTAATAGCAGTTTTATTGACATTTTAAAAATCATTGATTAGTCAGACGATGCAAATGGCAACAAATACATGCCGTGAGATTCAAATAAAGGAAACCTTTAAAATATAACGATTATTAGGCGTTCAGTTCACATTTCAGAGTTTGAATCTTCCTACAAAGTATCCACAACATACAGGGTGGGCAAAATAGAAATGGACAGGAAAATGCACTCTAAGAAAAAAAAGAAAAACCGAATGGGACAGAAATCAGAAGATGTGACGTACATATACAGACAAATTGTAATGAATTCAGAGAAACTGGTTGATGTATTCAAGAGATAGAGCTTCACAAATAGTCCAGTTCATTAAAGCTTTGGTTCGCCTCTGGCCATTATGGAAACAATTATTAGCCTTGGCATTAATTGATAGAGTTGTTGGATGTCATCCAGAGCGATATTGTGCCGAACTGCGTCCAACTGGCGCGTTACATCGTCAATACCTGCAGCTGGCCGGAGGACATTGCCTATGATGCTCTAAACGAATCAGTTGGGCAGAGATCTGGCGACCTTACTGCTCATGGTAGCGTTTGATAAGCACGAACACAATCAGTAGAAACCCTCGCCGTGAGCGGACGGGCATTACGTTGCTGAAATGTAAGCTCAGAATGGATTGTCGTAAAGGGCAGAAAACGGGATGTAAAATACAACAGACGTAACGCTCTGCTGTAAGGGTGACGCGGATGACAATCCTGCTGTGAAATGAAGTGGCATCCTGCTTGTTGGGTCGCATGGTGGGCGAAAGTCAGGCTGGTATACCACTGCTCTCTAGTGCGTTTCCAGACACGTCTTCAGACTTGATTCGCATTGACTGGAATAGAATTTCTTCAGTGGTGGGTATCGCTTCGAACTGAGCCCCGATGACTAGCGAAGACCTTCCTGGAGACGCCTCTGCCAGCCTTGGGTACCAGTCTGTCTATCGCCCGACATACAGACCTTCAGTTAGGTTTAATGGTCTGGCGTGCCAGTTTTTCTCATAGCAGGACCACTTTCGTTGTCATGCGTGGCACCTTTACAACACGGCAGTACCTCTACGATATTTTATGCCCCATTCTGTTGCCCTTCATGGCAAACCATCCTGGGTTACATTTCAGCAAGATAAGACCTGAAGGACATTTTCACTCTGCAGCGGAGTGTGCGCTGATATGAAACTTCTTGGCAGATTAAAACTGTGTGCCGGACCGAGACTCGAACTCGGGACCTTTGCCTTTCGCGGGCAAGTGCCCTACCAACTGAGCTACCCAAGCGCGACTCACGCCCCGCCCTCACAGTTTTACTTCCGCCAGTACCTCGCCTCCTACCTTCCAAACTTTATAGACGCTCTCCTGCGAACCTTCCAGAACTAGCACTCCTGAAAGACAGGATATTACGGAGACATGGCTTAGCCACAGCCTGGGGGATGTTTCCAGAATGAGCTTCTGTAAAGTTTGGAAGGTAGGAGACGAGGTACTGGCAGACGTAAAGCTGTGAGGACAGGGCGCGAGTCGTGCTTGGGTAGCTCAGTTGGTAAAGCACTTGCCCGCGCAAGGCAAAGGTCCCGAGTTCGAGTCTCGGTCCGGCACACAGTTTTAATCTGCCAGGAAGTTTCATAACAGCGCACACTCCGCTGCAGAGTGAAAATCTGATTCCAGAAACTGCCGCAAGGCTGTGGCTATGCCATGTCTCCGCAATATCCTTTATTTCGGGAGTGCTAGTTCTGCAAGGTTCGCAGAAGAGCTTCTGTAAAGTTTGGAAAGTAGGAGACGAGGTACTGGCAGACGTAAAGCTGTGAGGACGGGGCGTGAGTCGTGCTTGGGTAGCTCAGTTGGTAGAGCACTTGCCCGCGAAAGGCAAAGGTCCCGAGTTCGAGTCTCGGTCCGGCACACAGTTTTAATCTGCCAGGAAGTTTCAAGACAATACCTGCTCGCACACGGCCATAGCCTCTACTTACGGTTTTCCAAACGCTATCTTGTCCAGCAATGTCGCCGGATCTTACCCCAATTGAGAACCTTTTGAGCATTATGGGCAGGGCTCGTGATTTTGACGACCTAAGCAGTAGTTGGACACAATTTGGCACGATATCTCTCTGGAGGAGCTCCAGCAGCTCTATCAATGAATGCCAAGCCGAATAACTGCTTGCATAAGGGCTACAGATGGACCAATGCATTCTTGACTTGCTCAATGTGTGAAGCTCTCTCTCTTGAATAAAGACAATACTTGGTCACAGCAGCTACGCCCTGGTCCGAAGCCTGCCTGATCAACTGGAACGTTCTCTAGGAGAGCGCTACTTATTCTGTTATATACTAGCCTTTACTGTTAACCGGTGTAATGCCTCCCGATCTACGTAGATGTACTGCCCTTATGAGAGAATTCCACAAGATCTCCAGGAATTCTAACCTACCTGCGCATAGCGACCTGCCACTTTTAAATCATAAGGGACTGAAATTACGCCATCCAACTCTGTGCGATGCTGCTGACATGGCTGCTAAGGATTTGAAACCTCTTGAAGAATGGAAAGGTCGGTGGGAAGCAGTGACAGATGTGCACCTGCATAACATCTTCTCAGGTGCTAAACTTCCAAGTGGATTCGACCTACCACACAAGACCTGGACTACGCTCAACAGAACCCGTACCGGCCATGGCCGATTCAGGGATGATCTCTTTAAGTGGAAGAAGCTGCCTGATCCAGCCTGTGACTGCGGGGCTCCATGCCGGACTGTTCACCACATTGTCAGTGAATGCAGGATTCGAGCCTATCACGGCGCCAAAGAGGACTTCCTGCTAGCAGCTCCAGATGCAGTGCGCTGGATTGAAGGACTGGATATTAAGTTGTAAAGACAAACTTAAGTTTCTTGTATGTCAATATGTACATATGTATGTATATGTAATTTAATTTCATGATATGTCTGTATTAGCCACACGCTAAATAAATAATCAATCGTTTGTATGTATACATACATCACATCTACCGATTTCGTGCAATTCGGATAACTTCTTCGTGATCCGTCTTTTTTTTTTTTTTTTTTTTCAAAGTGTATAACGATTGGTAGCAGTTGGGTTAATACCTCAGAACCTAAAGCTGCTGGAAATAAACAGTTTGGACAACTGAAATGTGAATGTCACTTATTCTTCACACTACGCTCAACTGTATTTGTGAAGATAGTTTTCATTAGGACCTATCTACCACATACACAGGATGGGCAAAATATAGCTGGCACGGAAAATAGAAAACGCAAGTGATGATGATGATGATTGGTTTGTGGGGGTGCTCAACTGCGCGGTTATCAGCGCCTGTACAAATTCCCAACCTTTTCTCAGTCCAATCTTGCCACTTGCATGAATGACGATGAAATGATGAGAGCAACACAAACACCCAGAAAACGCAAGTTACATCATCTGCATCCGGAGCAGTTGAGGTAAATTAGGTTACCTCTTTGTCGATGCATGAAATATTTTCCGGCCGAGACGTATTTCGCCCACTCTGTGTTTTGGCAGTGGTATAAGTTCGTTCTCTATCTTTGTAGGACAGGCGTAGAGTCACAGCTTATAACGAGTTTCTCTCCTATGGCTCGTCAGGCGCATTTTCTCTGGCGTGTCATCAGATATTTACCATTTCATTCTTGCAATGTGTAGCTGGAATCAGCTCATACAAATATTGCTCATTAAGTCTCTCATATCACGTCCAATATCGACGAAAATCGTCGTTTTGTTTCCCATTACACACAAAATTATTTTTAAATCGAAATTTTACAACGGAGTGGTCCTAGTTTAGTCTGATTTTGTATTAACGGGGACAGTAAAACACGAAGAATAACCTGGAACTCCAGCAGCGCTGCTGCATTGCGGTAGCACCCACCGCGGACCAGGGCTGACCTGTCGTTGATGGAGTACTGATAGTCCATCGTGTCTTACCGTTACTGGTACTACATGTAGATAAAACGAATATCGCACTAGTCTCAACCGCCACCTCTCTGTGGGATGGGCACGCAAGATTCCGGTAAAAATAAAAAGTGAAGAAAAAAACATTTTCTTTGTAACGAGAGACAAAGCGATGATTTTCGTTGACGGCTGGCGTGGCATGAAAGACGTGACGAGTGATACTTGTTTGGGCTGACTAGCTAAACCTCGCAAAAACAAAACTGCAAATATCTGCCGAAACATCAGAGACGCGTGACGACTCTTTGGTGGGGTTCCCTGTGTATGTCGTCTGCTGAAGGTACGCATCATTTGCACACAAAAGCTCCTCGTCCACGGCCAACGATTCAGTAACTAAGTAACGTCAAAGTTTTTTATATTTGCGAATAGTTTCCATAAAACACCTCTGCCTGGACCAAGCAATCATGTGCGGAAGTCGGAACAAGTACTTCCTGGTTCCTGAAGTCAATAAATGACAGACGAGTTTTCCGTATTACGGCGGAGTCTGTTGTACTCACACCATCTCCCGTCAGACTGAGGCGTACGTCGCTCGCATACAAGGAAAAGCGTGCTACAAAAATGGTTCAAATGGCTCTGAGCACTATGGGACGTAACATCTGAGGTCATCAGTCCCCTAGAACTTAGAACTGCTTAAACCTAACTAGCCTAAGGACATCACACACATCCATGCCAGAGGCAGGATTCGAACCTGCGACCGTAGCCGTCGCACGGTTCCAGACTAAAGCGCCTAGAACCGTTTGGCCACACCGGCCGGCAAAGCGTGCTCCACTTCCGGAACATAATTCGTTAATTAGCCCTGCCAGCCAGACCTGGTGTTTCTAGCGTTACGACCCATTTTGCCTGGTTCGCTATTGAAATTTACGTGCATTTTACGACCAACGTGCCTTATATAAATGAAGCATATCCACAAAACCTTTGTAATCCGAACATTTTACGCGCAGATTAGGAAGTTTCATGTTCTTCCATCTAGACCTTTGCCAGCTATAGACAAATAGTGATACTTCTGTAAATACTGGTTTTCATGAAAGATGGTAATACGGGTATATACAGAGTGAGTCCCCCAAGAAGAAACCCACTTCATTTGGTGATCGGTTCAGAATTTTCGAAACGTGTTTCCGGGACATGATATCAAGTGCAGGTGAACGTAGATTTTTGCATGCTTAATAGCAACTCTTTTAGGAACCGAAATATTATAGACAGTAGTTCTTAACTGCGCAAAGGCCTACATTTTTTAAACTGCATTAGACAGCTCTTGAACAAACGAGTAGAGTAATGTAACGGTTATTAATGCCAGTGATGAAACCTTTCCGCGAAAGATGTTAAAACTGAAAGACTCGGTGCTCAGAATTGGCTACTTCGGTGCATTTAACGCCAAGTGGATCTCCCACGCCAGGTTCCGTTGATGTGTGTAGCAAGAGGATAGGCGTGTATCGGCGGATATACACAGGGTGGTCAAAAACGGCCTCAAAATCTTGTAAGGGTGTTTGGTAGGTTGTGCTAAGCAATAATTGTTACCAAAAAATTCGATACGCTGTGCCGTTTCCGAGTTAATTAGCACTGAAGTTAGCCAATCAAATTCAAGCGGCCCGGCAGATAAAATTAGTGTCAATTGTTCTCATAGCATAGGCGATAGAGCATGAGATTGTGTGGTCTTTCGCTCGAGTTCGATCCCTATTAGTGTCCCACGTCCAGTATCTGTATTGCTCTCTCGTTTGAGTTCAGGAAACCAAATGAAAAACAAATTTGGCGACACCGAGTTGGCCAAATTGGCTAACTTCAATGCAAATTAACTCAGAAACGTCGCAGCGTATCGAATTTTGTTCTTAACACTTACTTCTCAGCGCAATCTACCCTGCAACACCCTTACAAGCCCTTCACACTGCTTCTGACCACTCTGCATAGCGTACTTCTTCTCGATCCTACTTTATACAGGATGTTACAAAAAGGTACGGCCAAACTTTCAGGAAACATTCCTCACACACAAAGAAAGAAAATATGTTATGTGGAAATGTGTCCGGAAACGCTTACTTTCCATGTTAGAGCTCATTTTATTACTTCTCTTCAAATCACATTATTCATGGAATGGAAACACACAGCAACAGAACGTACCAGCATGACTTCAAACACTTTGTTACAGGAAATGTTCAAAATGTCCTCCGTTAGCGAGGATATATGCATCCACCCTCCGTCGCATGGAATCAAATGGCTCTGAGCACTATGGGACTTAATTTCTGAGATCATCAGTTCCCTAGAACTTAGAACTACTTAAACCTAACTAACCTAAGGACATCATACTCATCCATGTCCGAGGCAGGATTCGAATCTGCGACCGTAGCAGTCACGCGGTTCCAGACTGTAGCGCCTAGAACCGCTCGGCCACCCCGGCCGGCCGCATGGAATCCCTGATGCGCTGATGCAGCCCTGGAGAATGGCGTATTGTATCATAGCCGTCCACAATACGAGCACGAAGAGTCTCTACATTTGGTACCGGGGTTCCGTAAACAAGAGCTTTCAAATGCTCCATAAATGAAAGTCAAGAGGGGAGGTCATGAGAGCGTGGAGGCCATGGAACTGGTCCGCCTCTACCAATCCATCGGTCACCGAATCTGTTGTTGAGAAGCGTACGAACACTTCGACTGAAGTGTGCAGGAGCTCCATCGTGCATGAACCACATGTTGTGCCGTACTTGTAAAGGCACATGTTCTAGCAGCACAGGTAGAGTATCCCGTATGAAATCATGATAACGTGCTCCATTGAGCGTAGGTGGACGAACATCAAGACATCACCAACAATACCTGCCCAAACGTTCACAGAAAATCTGTGTTGATGACGTGATTGCACAATTGTGTGCGGATTCCCGTCAGCCCACACATGTTGATTCTGAAAACTTACGTTGGAATGAAGCCTCATCCGTAAAGAGAACAATTGCACTGAAATGAGGATTGACACATTGTTCGATGAACCATTCGCAGAAGTGTACCCGTGGAGGCCAATCAGCTGCTGATAGTGCCTGCACACGCTGTACATGGTACGGAAACAACTGGTTCTCCCGTAGCACTCTCCATACCGTGACGTGGTCAACGTTACCTTGTACAGCAGCAACTTCTCTGACGCTGACCTTAGCGTTATCGTCAACCGCACGAAGAATTGCCTCGTCCATTGCAGATGTCCTCGTCGTTCTAGGTCTTCCCCACTCGCGAGTCATAGGCTGGAATGTTCCGTGCTCCCTAAGACGCCGATCAATTGCTTCGAACGTCTTCCTGTCGGGACACCTTCGTTCTGGAAATCTGTCTCGATACAAACGTACCGCGCCACGGCTATTGCCCCGTGCTAATCCATACATCAAATGGGCATCTGCCAACTCCGCATTTGTAAACATTGCACTGACTGCAAAACCACGTTCGTGATGAACACTAACCTGTTGATGCTACGTACTGATGTGCTTGATGCTAGTACTGTAGAGCAATGAGTCGCATGTCAACACAAGCATCGAAGTCAACATTATCTTCCTTCAATTGGGCCAGCTGGCGGTGAATCGAGGAAGTACAGTATATACTGACGAAACTAAACTGAGCTCTAACATGGAAATTAAGCGTTTCCGAACACATGTCCACATAACATCTTTTCTTTATTTGTGTGTGAGGAATGTTTCCTAAAAGTTTGGCCGTACCTTTTTGTAACACCCTGTACAACTTAGGTACAGGTTTGGCAACGATTCTTATAAATGAAAATCTGTGCTAACGTCTAGTGTATGAGAATGGCCGTACCAAAAGTATGTCCAATGTGTCTATATACCCATGCTTAAGTAAAGAGCAATCTGCGGAGACAACATTCGACGCACGTGATACAATGACGGAGCCTGGCACACTGGCCTCAGGGTCGATTCCAGCTGCTTCGCTTTTCCATTTCGTCACATTTCACGGCTATTTTTCCGAAAATTACCAATTGTCGTTGAAAAGAGTTATGTTTCTGGACTCGTCTTTTGGAGACCTTCACAAGCCATTAAAAAGTGACTGACTGCACATGCAACAAAATTATATACCCCTTCGTGTACTATTATTTGCCATAAATTTCGTTTCGATGTGTTGAACCGTTCACAAAACTTAGGGAGTGTTATGTCGTACGCGGCACAACCTGTATTACAAGGATACTTCCTGTCAGCCGGCCGTTGTGGCCGTGCGGTTCTAGGCGCTTCAATCTGGAACCGCGTGACCGCTACGGTCGCAGGTTCGAATCCTGCCTCGGGCATGGTTGTGTGTGATGTACTCAGGTTAGTTAGGTTTAAGTAGTTCTAAGTTCTAGGGGACTGATGACCACAGCAGTTAAGTCCCATAGTGCTCAGAGCTATTTTAACCAACTTCCTGTCTTCAAAAAATATCTCGCAATACTTTCATACAGTCATTGGCAGGGTAGTCACGGGCCATAAAAGTTCATTAATCAGGTAATTAATTACGGTCAATGATGACCATATACCAACATGAATAGACCAAGCATATCACGCAGTTCGTGTCAATGCTTATATACAGGGTACAGTTACATTAATCAGCCATATAAGCTTAATGTAACTGAACCATCTGCACACGCAGTGACACGAATCGTGTGATACGCTGGATTTACTCAGGCCTGAAGATGGTCACCGTTGTCCTAAATTAATTACCTGATCAATAAAGTTTTGTGGCCCGCGGCTGGATTCACAATACAATAAATACTTCCTGGGTCGTGCAGGAACCTTATTGCGAATATGTGTCGACTCTTGAAAAAATAAATAAGCTCGGTAAAAGGCAATACACGTAAACGCGAAGAATTTGAGCTATCTTATCAGATAATGCAAGCTAGGTAAAGGAATAATACGAAACAAAAATAACGTATTGCACCACATTACCGACGTCAGTAGTACAGTGTCATTCAGAATGACCGACAATAAAGAAGAAAGAAGGAGTGGGGAAACCACGTCAAAAGGAAGAAAAATCATAATGATCATTTTAGGACTTGAAGAATTAGGTTACTGCCAGAGGAGGAGGAAGGAATCAAACACAATACACAACTCCTGCAAGTAAGTTCGAAAATGAAAGTGTATGTCAAAGAAGAAAATTTTCAGTTGCAATTTAAGAACGGTGATATAATACGTTGAAAAAACCCTTACTTGTAGCATACTCCTTTTATGCTCTGCAGGCGTTCCTTTCAGAAGCTTGGAGCCTGTTACTGTATTTTCTATTGTAAATCTAATCCGTATTTTTTTGATTTCTAATACTTAAATTTCGTTATTATATGTCTGTGCAGAATGTGACACGTAATTCCTTGATGAAGTAGCTTTGAATCACATGATTCAAAAGTGCCTTTTGGGTTTATTTATCTTTTCTGCACATATAAACTGCCTGTTCAAAAGTATCCGGCCACATGTCAGTGCACATTAATATGGAATGTATCCATCCCTTGCCTTTTTTAACCGCTGTAACAAGTCGAGTGCAGCGACAGACCAATGAGGCATTTACCAGCAGTTTGTGTATGCTGTAGTACAGACCATAAGTGGTTCCGTGACACTTGGGCGTAATTTGCGTACAATTACTTGTGACCATTCATAATTATTGCCGCTAACACGAACGTAGGTCTTTTTGTCAGCATTCTCGGAGATTAAGTATCAACCCTTTCTTCAAATTTTTTAATGATGAGTTTGCTGTGGACCACACGTCGCTCGAAACAACAGCCATCCTCATAATGGTGATCACTCAGCTACCCCAGGTAACAATGACTAGGTCGCTAGCTCAACCAGACTTTAACACCACAGAAAATATCCGCGACCATTAGTGACAGCGAATAAAACATAGCAATCAACATCCTCACAGTTTGGTAGCTGTACGAGGCTTAATAATCACTGTCTTAAGCAGGATACGGCATTCCTGAAGGAACATGTGGACATACTTCCTTGCCGAATAAAGCCCTCGTCATCAAGGCTAGAGGCGGTGTAAGGTGATACTTCCACATCTACATACATACTCCCGTACGGCGCCTGACGGAATACACTGTACAACTACCAGTCACTTCCTTCCCTGTTCCACTCGCAAGTAGAGCGAGAGAAAACCGACTGCCTGTATGCCTCCGTATGAGCCCTAATTTCTCGTATCTTATCGTGGTCCTCACGCGAAATGTATGTTGGCGGTAGGTAGAATCGTTCGGCAGTCAGCTTCAAATGCCGGTTGTCTAAATTTTCTCAATAGACGTCCTCGAAAAGAACGTCCCCATCCCTCCAGGGACCCCATTCGAGTCCCGTTGTTCGAACCTTCCAGTAATAAATCTAGCAGCCCGCCTCTCAATTACTTCGACGTCTTTCTTCAATCCGACCTGGTACGGATCCTAAAATGTTGTGCAGTGCTCTATAATCGATCGCACTAGCGTCCTATATGCGGCCACCTTTACAGATCAACCACTCTTTCCCTAAATTCTTCCTATAAACCGAAGTCGATTCTTTCCTTCCCTACCACAGTCGTCACACGATCGTTCCATTTCACATCGCTTCGCAGCGTTACGCCCAGATATTTAAAAGACGTGACTTTGTCCGGAACAACACTACTAATGATGTGTCCAAAAATTAAGAGTAGGTTTTTCTTACTCATCTGCATGGATTTACATTTTTATATGCTTAGAGCTAGCTGCCATTCGTCACACCAACTAGAAATTTAAAAAGTTATCTTGCTTCCTTCTTGCATTTTTCTGTGTTTAGAGCTAGCAGCATTCATCACGCCGATTAGAAATTTAGGCTTCTGCAGTCACTGAACTTCGAAATCTTCCATTACACCGTGGCATAATCAGCAAACAACCGCAGACTGCAGCCTACCATGTCCGCCAGATCACACACCGACCTGCCAAATTCATGGAATAGTGATATTCACCTATACCGTTGCTGGTAGTATCGCGCACACAAATTATGAAAGGTCATTGCATTGGCGGAGCGGTGGTTTTTACTCAGATGAGTCACGCGAAAAAGTTTCCGTAATGATTACGGCCGCGCGACGCGAATTAACAGATTTCGAACGCGGAAGAGTGGTCCAAGTTGGCCCTTGGACATTCTATTTCGAAAATAGTTAAGGAAATCAATATTCCGAGATCCAAATGGTTAAGAGTGTGCCGAAAATACCAAATTGCAGGCGTTACATCTCTTCATGGACAAACAGACAACGCGGCGTGAGCGTGACTCCCCCCCCCCCCCCCCCCTCCCCGCCGTCGGAAGTTCGAGTCCTCTCCATCGGGCATGGGTGTGTGTGTGTGTCCTTAGCGTAAGTTAGTTTAAGTTGGATTACGTAGTGCGTAAGCTTAGTGACCGATGACCTCAGCGGTGTTTGGTCCCCTAAGACCTTACCACAAATTTCCAAATTTACCACGCGGCGACTGCGGCGGTGTCTGCGTCGAGTTGCTAAAGGTAATAGACGTGCAAAATGCATGAAATAACCGCATAAATCGATGTGGGATGTACGACGAATGCACTGTTTACGACAGTTCGGCGAAATTTGTCGTTAATGGGCTATGGCAACAGACGACCGACAGGACTGCCTTTGGTAACAGCACGACATCGCCTGCAGCGCCTCCACTGGTTTCGTGACCATATCGGTTTGGGCTCTAGAAAACTGCAAAACGGTAGCCTGATCTGATGAGACCCGATTTCAGTTGGTAAGAGCTGATAACGCAGACTTCAACTAGCAATCGATCAGTTGTCTACAGGGGACTCTGCAAGCTGGTGTTGGCTTCCGGGTTGGGTGGTCTGTGGGTCCTCTTGTCCAACTGAACCGGTCATTGACTAGAACTGGTTAAGTTCGGATACTTTGGGGACCATTTGCTGCCATTCATGATCTTCATGTTCCCAAACATGTCACCGGGCCACAATTGTTCACGATTGGTTCGAAGAATATTCTGGACAATTCGGTCGAATGATCTTGCTATACAGATCGACTTACATGAATCCCATCGAACATTTATGGGACACAATCGAGAGGATACGTCGTCTACAAAATGGTACACCGGCAACACTTTCGCAGTTAATGATGGCTGTAGAGGCAGAATGGCCCAGTATTACCAGGGCATTTCCAACGCTGAGTCCATGCCACGTCCACTGCTGCACTACGCCGATCAAAAGAGAGTCCAACACAATATTAGGAGGTATCCCATGACTCTTGTCACTTCAGTATATAAGTAAAAAAATAGCGGCCCTATCACTCTTCGCTGGAGTTGTCCTGAAGATACCCTTGTCTCTGATTAACACTCTCCGTCGAGGACATCATGTCCAGAGACTGGTTTGATGCAGCTCTCCATGTTACTCTACCCTGTGCAAGCTCCTTCATCTCTCAGTACTTACTGCAACCTACATCCTTCTGAATCTGCTCAGTGTATTCGTATCTTGGTCTCCCTCTACGGTTTTTACCCTCCACGCTGCCCTCCAATGCTAAATTTGTGATCCCTTGATGCCTCAGAACATGTCCTACCAACCGGTCCGTTCTTCTGGTCAAGTTGTGCCACAAACTTCTCTTCTCCCCAATCCTGTTCAATACTTCCTCATTAGTTATGTGATCTACCCACCTTATCTTCAGCATTCTTCCGTAGCACCACATTTCGAAAGCTTCTATTCTCTTCTTGTCCAAACTATTTATCGTCCATGTTTTACTTCCATACATGGCTACACTCCATACAAATACTTTCAGAAACGACTTCCTGACACTCAAAACTATACTCGATGTTAACAAATTTCTCTTCTTCAGAAACGGTTTCCTTGCCATTTCCAGTCTACATTTTGCTGTCTCTGACAGAATTACAATGTCATCGGCGAACCTCAAAGTTTTTATTTCTTCTCCGTGGATTTTAATACCTACTCCGAATTTTTATTTTGTTTCCTGTACTGCTTGCTCAATATACAGATTGAATAACATCGGGGAGAGGCTACAACCCTGTCTCACTCCCTTCCTAACCACTGCTTCCCTTTCATGCCCCTCGGTTTCTGCACAAATTGTAAATAGCCTTTCTCTCCCTGTATTTTACCCCTAGCACGTTTAGAATTTGAAAAAGAGCGTTCCAGTCAACATTGTCAAAAGCTGGGTTCTATTACTTAAGAAGTCTACGTGCCACTCATGTATCTGAGAAGTTGTCCCACGCCCTCGTACCTTCGGTAAAAGGCTACAGTAGTATTGCGAGATGGCTCCTGGAATGTGACCTTTTTTTTATTCTTCCACTGAGCTAGCATCCGGTGTACGAGTTCACTACCGAGCAAAGTGTTTACGTGTATCCTCGCCCGTAACTGGAGCACCTTGCTGCTCGCACCTCCCTGATTTTCATCTCCTTAAACTTCCGACATTCTGTTAAGAGGCGCGCTCCATACGACGCTAATTAAGCGCGGGCTGATTTATTTTTCATACGGCCGTTGTTCTGGGCGCGCGCAGTCGCCGGTTACCTTCGCCGTTACGCGGGCACAAAATTACCTCGGCAGCCGTGTCCGCGCGCCCGCGTGAGCACCGGCCACCAGCCACCAACCCGCTACCGGCCCAAAAAGCGCGCCCAGTTGCGCCGTTTAATAAATATTCATGCAGCCCGGATTATGTACCGTGATGGCTTCCTTGTCGTCCGGAGTTGGGTCCGGACACTTATATGCACTCGTAATTTACATAATCTATCCTCCGAAGCAATTAACTTTTTCATCACCGCCGTAATGGATCATAGAGTGAGGGCCCGTCCACCACGGCCCGGCGGACAGTGTCCGCTCGGCCGTACATTTTTGCGTACAAGAGAAGTTTGCACAGTGGACTCCTCCCAGAACGGAGCAAACCGAAACAAATGAACGATGCAGTATGTACCACAGTTACGATCACAAACATCGTAAATGATTACTATTGCTTTGAAATATTAAATATACCAACAACGAAACAATGCGGCGTGGCTGGGGGTGTGACTGGATAGCTATCTCTATACTCAAATCAATCACATGCTGAAATTTATAGACTTTTCGTCATTGCTACATCAGTCCCAAATCCCATATAGTAGTCCGATATATATCAGCGGTGCCCAATTATCTGCGTCCTATTCTCGAGTCTCGTTAGAAAATGAAAACCACATTAATGACAGTAATACTTATTTTATCTGATGAAACCTGACTTGGGAGAATCCACTTGTGAAAATGGACTTAAAATGCAGGACATTTTGCTACTATACATGGTAAGGCAATGGAGATAAATATTCACAAGCTGCGTCATGGCCGCGAACAGAACAATATCTAGAGAGTGTAGAACAAATTCTTTATTTCAGTATATGATCACATACTTGTTAGGTCCTTAGACTACCGGTTTCGGTCAGCAATGCCCATCCTCAGATCTGCAGCAAATATTACTTTTTGTGATACTGGATTTTTTAAAGAAGTTAAAGCGAGTAATGTATCTTGTATTTCATGTCTCAGTTTTGTTCTGTATACAGTTTACTAAACAAAAATTTGGATAAATGACTTTTATCAGCAACAGATTTGAGAAAATCACTCGCCATTAGTGTTTCTGAAGTAACCGTATCTCTTTTGTTTTTTGTTCTTTTGTTTAAAATAACCCGAGTTCTAAGGCAAGAATTACAGTTCTGCTTTTAATTACTTTAGTATCTACCTAAAACTAGTTCAGATAATATACCAACATAGTATGGAGGGAATCTGGTGCAAGAATACGTTAACTGTATTTATTTGTTTAAAATGAAGTTATATTCTTGTGGATATAAAAATTTACACATATTTTGTGCGTTATTTATGTACTTAACGTATTTTACGTAAGTAGTTTAAAGAATGTGCTGATAATTATTAAGCTTCGAATTAACGTTTGTATAACTGTGTAGCTGACTGTATTTCAGCACACTAAAACAGTTTTTGTGAAGGAAAGATATTGAAGGCACGTAACTTAGAAGGAAAGACCACTGCTCCCTAATAGTTAGTGCATTCCAGTTACGTATGTCACAAGGTTTTGTCAGCCAAGTGGTTTCAAAAAAAGCGTCCACTCAGTTCAAGAGTGAAATAGTGGTTCTACAAATAAGTAAGGTGTTATACTGCATTCTTCTTTCTTCTCGCATTTTTCGTTCTCTATGGAGAATTGCTATAGAAATTAATGGAAAGTACTGAATTGGACTGCGGCGAGAAGAGATTTACGATGCAACTTGACTAAAAGAAAGGAGAAGTTGACAGGAAACATTCTAAGGGATCAACGAATAATTAATTTGGTAACTAGGAAATTGTGTGTGTGAGTAGTGTGCCGGGGGGGGGGGGGGGGGGGGGGAGGTGGAAATTGCATTGGAGACCAAGGTGTGTATGCAGAGAGTACGTTCAAATGGATACATTGAATACGAAAAAAGGGATTTTCACAAGCATACTTGCGTCTTGGGGCTGTACACAAATAACTACAACTTATTTTCATATAAATACGCAAAGAATCTAAGTTGCAAGTTTCACAGGATTTAGTTTTGATCCGACAATGCAACTTCCCATACGCAACGGAGATTTTAAAATAGGTTCGCGTAATGAATGACGGATTACACTATAATAATAACAATAAAAATAATAAATTGACCTTAGGAGACAACTGTTTTGCCAGAACTTCATGTTTGATAAATTTATTCAGTAGAGGTCACTCAGAAGTTGCACAATTTCCAATGCAATGTCGAATATACGGCCACAGACAAGATAATGGAATATGAGCAGGAAACTGCAGACCTATACACGCAAGCTGATACTGACAAAGAGCACCCAAACCGTCTGGAATTACAGGATGTTCATAATTAAACTTCGTTTCAAAACGCTGTAGAAAGGAAACCACTGCTCAAAATAACGTAAAATTTGAACAGCATATTAATTACGCAGGGGAAAACCTCATGGAAATTTGCACACGGTTGTTTCTCAGTTTGCGTCCGAAACGTCCAACACGACTGAGTTCATGAAGGTTCGTGCAATGCTGGTGAAGCTATTTTACAAGAACGATGATTGTGCGGCTGCTGCAGAGGCATTTCGGAAATGCTAGAATTATCAGCCGTCATTTCGCTACAGCCGGGCCGCCCACATCACCTGGTCTTTAATCCGTCGTACTTCTGGCTGTGTGGTTATCTCAAAGATGTTATGTTCAGTGACCCAATTACGAACGTAGCTGCATTGAAGGTGAGCACTGTGCAACGCATTCTGAACGTGACGCCCGAGACACTCCCATCTGTGGTGGAATATGCTGTTTCTCTATTTCAACTTGTGCAGAAAACGGTGGACAGCATACTGACCATGTCTTGCGTCAGTCTCGCGAAAAATTAGCATCCGACGTCATTTTGATTTTTATGTTATTTTAGGCCTCAGGACAAGTTTCCTTTTTTACTGTTTTTGGCTTCAGGACAAATGAAAACCGACTGTTCAATTGGTTTAAATGGCTCTGAGCACTATGGGACTTAACATGTGAAGTCATCAGTTCCCTAGAACTTAGAACTTCTTAAACCTAACTAAACTAAATAAATCACACACATCCATGCCCGAGGCAGGATTCGAACCTGCGAACGTAGCAGTCCCACGGTTCCGGATTGAAGCGCCTAAAACCGCTCGGTCACAGCGGCCGGCGCGGAAACCGATTGTCCGCAAGCTATTTGATACGACCTCGTCTACTGAATCGGCTTACCTAACTAACAGTGCGACAACAGTTGACTGCTGAACTTTTGCAGTCATGGTGTAATGTGCAATTTGTATATTGCAATTTGTGTGTCATTTGTAGCCATCCCCATTAGGTTAAGACGCTTACAGCGCGATCTGCGGGGCAAATTTCCGGTTTTTTTTTCATTTTTTCTTTCATGGCGTTCCCCCTGCGTCAGTAATGTGCTCTTCAAATTTGACGTCATTCGGACCGGTGGTTCCCTTTCTGCGGGATTAAATTAGCGACATCCTGTACATGGATCTGTTTGGAAAATAAATAACATCAGACTCAACGAAAGAAAATTAAGGGTTTTTGATTCAAATAAAAATCTACATTAACTGATTGAGACAACTAAAGAAGTTTTACAAGAAATGCGTGTCACGGACTATAAGAAACTGTGCAGTTTTTGTCGCACAGTGCTTAGGCAGAGATTCATGGACAATTGTGCGAGAGAAATCTGGAAAATAATGTCAGAAGAACGGAAGTAATAACACAGCAAAGATATCTTGGAAGAGTAAGAGGGAAACAACGTCGGTTACCCAGCTTTAAACGGGCATAACATAACAAGAAATAAGAAGATTAATAACATGAAATGTCGATACAGCTGCAATTCTATATATACGATGCAACACGAAAAAATTGTCTTTAAATTATGAAGGGGATAGTATGTAAGATCAGGAACGATTCAATAGCAAAAATTGCTTAGCAGGAACTTGCACCTGAATTGTGCTGGTAAGCAACGATGCTTCAAGTATGAACCTAAAAAGGTAACATAAAATGACCAGCAGCAGATGTACTGATCCAGACAGTATTAACAGATCGAAAATTAGCAAGTCTTCCTGATGTTTTTTTTTTTTTTCCTGGAAATGTCTAACCGCTCGGCTTTGTTCATTAACACCGCATATCGGAACGGCAATACTTGAAACACATGGCACAGGGAGCAAATAGATATGCTAAACTGGCGTAAACACTAGAGAGATACTAGCATGTTGCCGGCCGGTGTGACCGTGCGATTCTAGGCGCGTCAGTCTGGAACCGTGTGACCACTACGGTCGCAGGTTCGAATCCTGCCTCGGGCACGGATGTGTGTGATGTCCTTAGGTTAGTTAGGTTTAAGTAATTCTAAGTTCTAGGGGACTAGTGACCACAGATGTTGAGTCCCATAGTGCTCAGAGCCATTTTTTGAGATAGCATGTTACGCGTGTTAGTTGTAGCAATATTGTACAGACGTGATACCTTACGTTCTGCGTCTAAGTCCACGGGAAACGGACGTTACAGCAAAACTAGCAACACTGATGCAGAATGCTGTAACACGTGCGACAGTGACACCCAAGAACAAAGAGAAACTTAGAGAAAAAGGAAAAACTGTTCTGGGTTAGTTTTCAATAATTTCTTCGTCTAAATTTTTGAATGTAAAATTGTAATAAAGAAAGTAATAAAAATAACAATGATTTTGAAATTGAAATGATAGCGTCACATTTAAAATAAGTCCGCCCCTCTTAGCTGAGTGGTCAGCCTGACGGAATGTCGTACCTAACGGCCCGGGTTCGATTCCCGGCTGGGTCGGATATTTTCTCCGCTCAGGGGTGTTGCGTTGTCCTAATCATCATCATTTCATCCCCATCGACACGCAAGTCGCCGAAGTGGTGTCAAATCGAAAGACTTGCACCAGGCGAACAGTCTATCCGACGGGAGGCCCTAGCCCTACGGCATTTCCATGAAAAATACGACTATAGTGAAGCAAAATAAAATAAATTTTCGATAAAACCGGAACTCTCCGTATTTATACTCAAGTACTGCATGTATTTAAATTACAATTTACTTCAATGTTTTACTGTTCCAGTTTTCTCAAAGCAGCAATAGTAGTTATTACAGGCGAAACCGAGACAAAGAGATGAATGACAAGCTTAATAAAGTCTGGCAGCGTTTTAATCACTAATACCATCATCAACATCGGCAGCATCAGCACATCAAAGGCACCAACCTGTTGATGTGGTCATTCTTTTCTTCACTCGCTGTTTGTAGTTGTTGCAATTCATTAGACAGGACTTTTGCTTCCAAGATGTTTTGTCCTGAAACTGTTATGACGAATTAAATGACGAATTAGAGTTTCTTCTCTGTATAATGATCCTCAGCGTCTTTTTCTCTTTAATTACATTCAGTATTTGTTCATTCGATTTCCTTTCACTCCAGGATATTTCTGTAGCTTTTCTCTGTATCACGCCAACGGCCCTGCCGCAGTGGTAACACCGGTTCAAGTCAGATCACTGAAATTAAGAGCTGTCGGGCTGGGCTAGCACTTGGATGGGTGACCATCCGGTCTGCCAAGCGCTGTTGGCAAGCGGGGTGCACTAAGCCCTTGTGAGGCAAACTGAGGAGTTACTTGATTGAGAAGTAGCGGTTCCGGTCACGGAAACTGACACAAGGCCGGGAGAGCGGTGAGCTGACCACATGACCCTCCATATCCGCCTACAGTGATGATGCCTATAAACTGAGGATGACACGGCGGCCAGTCAGTACCTTTGGGCTTCATGGCCTGTGGGGAGGAGGAGAAGTTTTCTCTCTATCCACATCTCTGTTTCTCGAAATTCTTTTCTGTTTCCCCAGAGCCCATCCTTGACAACCACAGCTCACAATACTCCAAATAAATGTCTTGATAAACTTCTTTCTCGTTTCCATATTAAGGTGGTGTTTGTTAATAAAATTACTCTGATACGTGTGTGTGGTTTTGGGATCTTATGGGCGCCCAACGGCGAGATTATCAGCACCCTAACAATGATTAGAATAAACGAATTTGGATAAGAACGAAAATCGTCGTACATGCATGCATACGAAATGACCACACAATTACTCTATCGCACAGGCACTCCCACACGCACTAAAACCAATGAAGAGGCAAGACAGCTAATCAAGAAATTAAAAAAGAGGGAAAACAAAACACAGAAGAGCTAAAAGAACAGCACAGGGAAATGTGACTGGCTGACCACTTACAAAAACTTGGGTGAGCCAGCCACCCTGTTGACACATTAAAAACATCTCCCCAAAATCTTGTTAAAAACGTGGGATAATCAACAAAACTTAAAAACACGATCCAATTTTTCTTTAAATGCCCACTTCACTCGCCGGCCGTGGTGGTCTAGCGGTTCTGGCGCTGCAGTCCGGAACCGCGGGACTGCTACGGTCGCAGGTTCGAATCCTGCCTCGGGCATGGGTGTGTGTGATGTCCTTAGGTTAGTTAGGTTTAAGTAGTTCTAAGTTCTAGGGGACTTATGACCTAAGATGTTGAGTCCCATAGTGCTCAGAGCCATTTGAACCATTTGAACCCACTTCACTCATTTTTTCAGTTTCCTTTCGGAAAAAAAAGCTGTTAATTAACTTTTCATAACTGGGATTCACAGTCATGTGTAATTTTTTGAAAGACATTATGTTTATGCCAGTGACTCTTGAACTTTTTATTTCCACTATTGCAATTTCGGCCTTAGGCCATTATCAAGTGCAGATGTTTTGGCTTTAAGTCATGTCAACTTTATAAAGGCTAACATATTTCTATGTCGTTGTCATTTGCTGTTATATAAATACTAAGCACCGTTACGAATGTATATAACAGCACATGACAACGACATAAATGTGTCAGCCTGTATAAAGTAGACATGGCTTAAAGCCAAAACAACTGCACTTGATAATGGCCTAAGGCCGAAATTGCAGTAGTGAAAATAAAAAGTTCAACAGTCACTGGCGTAAATATGATGTCTCTCAAAAAATAAACTGTGTTTGCATTCTAGTAGCGAGGTTCGAGTCCTCCCTCGGGCATGGGTGTGTGTGTTTGTCCTTAGGATAATTTAGGTTAAGTAGTGTGTAAGCTTAGGGACTGATGACCTTAGCAGTTAAGTCCCATAAGATTTCACACACATTTGAACATTTTTTTCTAGTAGCGAAAAAGTTTCATTTCCATGCATTCGCGAAAACACCTTTGGAAGTATGAAACAGAACCAAGAAATAGGGGTACTGTACAAATTATAAGCCAATATCCAAAATTAGAAACATGATAAGGGGCAGTTTCTGCCCGCTGGGCGCCACTGCTTCGCGCGACTACAACGCGATTTTGTGAGTTTCCATGTGTCAATGCCTCTTCATTGGTCTTTAGACGGCTACTGTTTTCACGTACAGCCGGTTGCACTTCGTAGTTGAAAGCTGATAAAAGCACTACCAGTTGTCAGGGATTTCCTTAATTTGACTCGGCTGTAGGACTGTCTAAGTAGTGCAGAACAAATGCATCAAAAACTTCATATATGCTGCGGCAATTTTTCACGCATCTCAATGTTTACGTAGTGTCTCTTCCACTACGTGTCCTACAATCACGTGTTTGAAAAGTACATTCAGTGGTTTATGTGTATACGAAGTACACTGATGGGCTAGAACATAATGACCACCGACGTATTGTCGATATAAACCCGTGCAGGAGGTAGCAGCGTCGCCTGGTGAAGAATGACTCTAGTCGTACATACGCACGGTGCATGTAGTATCAGTGAGTGTGCTGTGTAGAATGGGGAAGACGTGCGGCCTATCTGAGTTTGACCGAGGACACATTGTGATAGCGCCAAAGCGTAGCACAAGCATTTCGGAAAATGCACGACTTGTCGGACGTTAGGTAAGTGCTGTGGTGAATGTCTTCAACACACGGCGAAACCAAGGTGAAACCACGTCCAGACGTCATGGTGTTGGGCGCCAACCCTTATTACAGTTCTCGGACGTTGTAGACAGGGCAAACTGGGAAAACAGGATAGGCGATGAACTGTGGCGGAACTAACATGAGACTTTAATGCTGGGCAGTGAACAAGTGTGTCTGAACATACAGTACACCGAACACACCTAACGGTCGGCCTCCACCGCCGACGACCCGTGCATGTGGCAATGTTAACACCACGATATCGGCTACTACGACTGAAATGAGCACGGTAACATTGGCACTAGACGTTGGCGCAGTGGCAGAGCGTTGCATGGTCTGCTGAATCCCGATACCTTCTTCATCATGTCGACGAGTGGGTGCGGATCTGTCGTCTTCCAGGGGAACAGCTCCTTGAGATCTGTACTGTGGGACAAGGAAAACTGGCGGCGGCCCCATTATGCTCTTGGGCAGATTCACTTGGACATCTATGGGTCCAGTGGAGCTCGTGCAGGACACCGTCACGTCCAAGGAGCATCGTACACTGGTTGCATACCCACAACGCTCATGTTTTCCGACGGCAGTGGCTTTTCTTTTGAGTCATCAGTCTTCTGACTGGTTTGATGCGGCCAGCCATTAATTCCTCTCCTGTGCCAACTTCTTCATCTCAGAGTAGCACTTGCAACCTACGTCCTCAGTTACTTGCTGGCTTTATTTCAATCTCTGTCTTGCTCTACAGTTTTTACCCTCTACAGCTCCCTCTACTACCATGGAAGTCTTTCCCTGATGTCTTAACAGATATCCTATCATCCTATCCCTTCTCCTTATCAGTTTTACAGATATTCTTTTCTTCTCCAATTCTGTGCAGAAACTCCTCATTCCCTACCATATCAGTCCACCTAATTTTCAACGTTCGTCTGTTGCACCACATCGTAAATGCTTCGATTCTCTTTTGTTCGGGTTCTTTCATAGTCCAGGTTTCCCTATCATACAAGACTCTACTCCAAACGTACATTCACACGAATTTCTTTCTCAAATGAAGGCCTATGTTTGATACTAGTAGACTTCTTTTGCATAGAAATGTCCTTTTCCCCGTCTACTTCGTGGCCATCAAACCACATGTTAAGTTTCTCGCCGTTCTCATTTCTGCTACTTCTCATTATTTTTGTCTTTCTTTAATTTACTCTCAGTCCATATTCTGTACTCATTAGATTGTTCTTTCCATTCAACAGATCATGTAATTCTTCTTGACTTTCACTCAGGATAGCAATGTCATCAGCGTTCATATCACTGATATCTTTTCACCTTGAATTTTAACCCCACCCCTGAATCTTTACTTTATTTCCATCATTGTTTCTTCCATGTACAGATTGAACAGAAGGGGCGACAGACTACATCCCTGTCTTACACTCTTTTTAATCTGAGCACTTCGTTCTTGGTCGTCTACTCTTATTATTAGCTCTTGGCACTTGTACGTATTGTATATGACACGTCTCTGTCTATAGCTTAGCCCTATTTTTCTCAGAATTTCGAACTTCTTGCACCATTTTACGTTGCCGAACGCTTTACCAAGTCAACAGATCCTAGGAATGTCTCATGATTTTTCCTTAGTCTTGCCTCAATTATCAGCTGCAACGTCAGAACTGCCTCTCTGGTGCCTTTACCTTTCCTAAAGCGAAACTGATCGTCATCTAACACATCCTCAATTTTCTTTCCCATTCTTCTGTATATTATTCTTGTATGTACCTTTGATGCATAAGATGTCAAGCTGATTGACCGATAATTCTCGCACTTGTAAGCTCTTGCAGTCTTCGGATGTGTGTGGATGATATTTTTCCGAAAGTCAGATGGTGTATCTCCAGAAGTGAATAGTCGTTTTGTTACCATTTGCCCCAATGACTTCAGAAATTCTGATGGAATGTTATCAGTCGCTTTTGCCTCATTTTATTTTAAGTAATTCAAAGCTCTCTTAAATTCTGATCCTAAAACTGGATCCCCTATCTCTTCTAAACCTGCTCCTATTTCTTCTTTTATCACATCAGACAAATCTTCTCCCTCACAGAGGGTTTCACTGTACTCTTTCCTTATCTGCTCTCTCTCCTCTGCATTTAACAGTGGAATTCCCGTTGCACTCTTAATGTTACCACCCTTGCTTTTAATTTCACCGAAGATTGTTTTGAGTTTGCTACATGCTGGGTCAGTGCTTCCGGCAATCATTTCCTTTTTCGACTTCCTCACATTATTCATGCAGCTATTTCGTCTTAGCTTCCCTGCACTTACTATTTATATCATTCCTCAGCGACTTGGATTTCTGTATCCCTGAATGTCACTGAAGGTTTTTGAACTGTATTCTTTCATCGATCAACTGCAGTATTTCTTCTGTTACTCATGGTTTCCTTGCAGTTAGCTCCATTTCCAACTTCTGTGATCGCCCTTTTTAGATGTATTCATTCCTCTTGAATTGCCTACTGAGCACTTCCTTATTGCTGTACCTATATTCTTAGAGAACTTCATGCGTATCTCGTCATTCCTTAGTACTTTTGTGTCCCACTTCTTCGCGTATTGATTCTTCCTGGCCAATCTCTTAAACTTCGACGTACTCTACATCAGTACAATATTGTGATCTGAGTCTATATCTGCTCCTGGGTAAGCCTTACAGTCCAGTATCTGATTACGGAATCTCTGTCTGACTATCTCTGAAATCGTCCCGGATCACCCGACCTTTTCCTAGTATATCTCCTCTGCTTGTGATTTCTACATCTACATCTACATCTATACTCCGCGAGCCACCTTACGGTGTGTGGCGGAGGGTACTTATTGTACCACTATCTGATCCCCCCTTCCCTGTTCCATTCACGAATTGTGCGTGGGAAGAACGACTGCTTGTAAGTCTCCGTATTTGCTCTAATTTCTCGGATCTTTTCGTTGTGATCATTACGCGAGATATATGTGGGCGGTAGTAATATGTTGCCCATCTCTTCCCGGAATGTGCTCTCTCGTAATTTCGATAATAAACCTCTCCGTATTGCGTAACGCCTTTCTTGAAGTGTCCGCCACTGGAGCTTGTTCAGCATCTCCGTAACGCTCTCGCGCTGACTAAATGTCCCCATGACGAATCGCGCTGCTTTTCGCTGGATCATGTCTATCTCTTCTATTAATCCAACCTGGTAAGGGTCCCATACTGATGAGCAATACTCAAGAATCGGACGAACAAGCGTTTTGTAAGCTACTTCTTTCGTCGATGAGTCACATTTTCTTAGAATTCTTCCTATGAATCTCAACCTGGCGCCTGCTTTTCCCACTATTTGTTTTATGTGATCATTCCACTTCAGATCGCTCCGGATAGTAACTCCTAAGTATTTTACGGTCGTTACCGCTTCCAATGATTTACCACCTATGGCATAATCGTACTGGAATGGATTTCTGCCCCTATGTATGCGCATTATATTACATTTATCTACGTTTAGGGAAAGCTGCCAGCTGTCGCACCATGCATTAATCCTCTGCAGGTCCTCCTGGAGTACGTACGAGTCTTCTGATGTTGCTACTTTCTTGTAGACAACCGTGTCATCTGCAAATAGCCTCACGGAGCTACCGATGTTGTCAACTAAGTCATTTATGTATATTGTAAACAATAAAGGTCCTATCACGCTTCCCTGCGGTACTCCCGAAATTACCTCCACATCTGCAGATTTTGAACCGTTAAGAATGACATGTTGTGTTCTTTCTTCTAGGAAATCCTGAATCCAATCACAAACCTGGTCCAATATTCCGTAAGCTCGTATTTTTTTCACTAAACGTATGTGCGGAACCGTATCAAATGCCTTCCTGAAGTCCAGGAATACGGCATCAATCTGCTCGCCAGTGTCTACGGCACTGTGAATTTCTTGGGCAAATAGGGCGAGCTGAGTTTCACATGATCTCTGTTTGCGGAATCCATGTTGGTTATGATGCAGGAGATTTGTATTATCTAAGAACGTCATAATACGAGAACACAAAACATGTTCCATTATTCTACAACAGATTGACGTAAGCGAAATAGGCCTATAATTATTCGCATCTGATTTATGACCCTTCTTGAAAATGGGAACGACCTGCGCTTTCTTCCAGTCGCTAGGTACTTTACGTTCTTCCAGCGATCTACGATAAATTGCTGATAGAAAGGGGGCAAGTTCTTTAGCATAATCACTGTAGAATCTTAAGGGTATCTCGTCTGGTCCGGATGCTTTTCCGCTACTAAGTGATAGCAGTTGTTTTTCAATTCCGATATCGTTTATTTCAATATTTTCCATTTTGGCGTCCGTGCGACGGCTGAAGTCAGGGACCGTGTTACGATTTTCCGCAGTGAAACAGTTTCGGAACACTGAATTCAGTATTTCTGCCTTTCTTCGGTCGTCCTCTGTTTCAGTGCCATCGTGGTCAACGAGTGACTGAATAGGGGATTTAGATCCGCTTACCGATTTTACATATGACCAAAACTTTTTAGGGTTCTTGTTTAGATTGTTTGCCAATGTTTTATGTTCGAATTCGTTGAATGCTTCTCTCATTGCTCTCTTTACGCTCTTTTTCGCTTCGTTCAGCTTTTCCTTATCAGCTATGATTCGACTACTCTTAAACCTATGATGAAGCTTTCTTTGTTTCCGTAGTACCTTTCGTACATGATTGTTATACCACGGTGGATCTTTCCCCTCGCTTTGGACCTTAGTCGGTACGAACTTATCTAAGGCGTACTGGACGATGTTTCTGAATTTTTTCCATTTTTGTTCCACATCCTCTTCCTCAGAAATGAACGTTTGATGGTGGTCACTCAGATATTCTGCGATTTGTGCCCTATCACTCTTGTTAAGCAAATATATTTTCCTTCCTTTCTTGGCATTTCTTATTACACTTGTAGTCATTGATGCAACCACTGACTTATGATCACTGATACCCTCTTCTACATTCACGGAGTCGAAAAGTTCCGGTCTATTTGTTGCTATGAGGTCTAAAACGTTAGCTTCACGAGTTGGTTCTCTAACTATCTGCTCGAAGTAATTCTCGGACAAGGCAGTCAGGATAATGTCACAAGAGTCTCTGTCCCTGGCTCCAGTTCTGATTGTGTGACTATCCCACTCTATACCTGGTAGATTGAAGTCTCCCCCTATTACAATAGTATGATCACGAAACTTCTTCACGACGTTCTGCAGGTTCTCTCTGAGGCGCTCAACTACTACGGTTGCTGATGCAGGTGGTCTATAGAAGCATCCGACTATCATATCTGACCCACCTGTGATACTTAACTTAACCCAGATTATTTCACATTCGCATTCGCTAATAACTTCACTGGATATTATTGAATTCTTTACTGCTATAAATACTCCTCCACCATTGGCGTTTATCCTATCCTTGCGGTATATATTCCATTCTGTGTCTAGGATTTCGTTACTGTTCACTTCCGGTTTTAACCAACTTTCCGTTCCTAATACTATATGCGCACTATTTCCTTCAATAAGAGATACTAATTCAGGAACCTTGCCCTGGATACTCCTGCAGTTTACCAATATTACGTTAACTTCTCCTGTTTTTGGTCTCTGAGGACGGACGTTCTTTATCAACGATGATAATGTCCTCTCTGGTAAGCCGTCAGGTATTTTATCGTTTCGCCCAAGGGGGGGTCCCTCTAACCTAAAAAAACCCCGTGTGCACGCCACACGTACTCTGCTACCCTAGTAGCTGCTTCCGGGGCGTTCAAAAAGAAACGAGCCGGAGGCATAATTACAGTAACCAGTATTTGTGCGTCAGAAGTATTGACCCTGGCTGTTGAGACATTTGTCCCACTGTGGCACAAGGCGGTGGATGGCTGTCTCATAAAATTCCTGGGGCTGCGATGTTAACTAGTTCCGCACATACAGCTGGACGTCGTGCGGGTTCATATTACTATAGTTATTATCGATTAATACTTTCTGATAAAGTAAACACTCTTCTAAGTAATACCATCCGTCAAGTCAGTCAGTCAGAGTAACAGTTGCATCACACTTTGTTGGGATACGTCCGATATTAGTACCGTGTTTATGAATCACAGTACTATCTGCCTAGTTTTCAAATATGTAGTGTCGGCAGACTTGCCAAGACTACGTACACTAATAGAAAGAGGCGGCCAAGATGCACGCGCTAACTCACGCAGGGTGGCGTGAGGTCTGAAACAGGATACGTAATGAATGCTATAAAGAAAAGTACGTAGCTGCTGGAATACTTAACTTTAATCCATCATTTGTATACAGCGTTCTTGATGATACAAGTGAGACTCTGTAGATTCATGCAATGTAATGCTAATGGCGCCTTGCTAGGTCGTAGCCATTGACTTAGCTGAAGGCTATTCTAACTATTGGCTCGGCTAATGAGCAATGCTTCGTCAGTGTAGTCGCTAGCAAAGTCGTCCGTACAACTGGGCGAGTCTAGTCCGTATCTCGAGACCTGCCTTGTGGTAGCGCTCGGTCTGCGATCACACAGTGGCGACACGCGGGTCCGACATGTACTAATGGACCGCGGCCGATTTAAAACTACCACCTAGCAAGTGTGGTGTCTGGAGGGTGACACCACAAAATATTTCTCAAGCCTGGCGCAATAGCAGCATAGAACCTTTTGGGTCAAATTGAAACAGGCGACAGATGGTCCACAGCCGATTATATTAAGCTGGAGATAGTCGAAAATATACATTTATTGTGTTAGGGACATACACAGCGTAACCCGTATAGCAACAAGGTAGCTCACAGTCACTGCTCAAAGTGTCGACTGCCAGTCTCAGTGCATGCACATCAACAGCGCCTGAAGTTCTGCCGCCCTCTCTCAAAGATCCCTCGTGCCTCTTGTACCACGGGACACGCAGCTTTCACCCTAGCACATCAGATCCTCATCCATCTACATTTCTACAGGGGTTTCATACACAACGTCTTGACGTAACCCAGAGGAAAATGTCCAGAGTGCGATGGAACTGCATTCCCTGCCTCAATATAATTATAATGTTAGATGACATTATTCGGATTAATCAGCGATCTCAGTGAAGTAACATTAGGGTCAGCACATCTGTTTCACGCGTCATCATCGTTAGCCAGATGGTTTACTATCTGAAGATCGCCCACTAGTAGAGGCCGAAACCTGGCACATTTTTTATAAATGATTGCGCGATCGAGACAGTTCTTTACTAATTTTACTTTTTAAATGTAATCTACATCGACATCCATACTCCGCAAGCCACCTGACGGTGTGTGGCGGAGGGTACCTTGAGTAACTCTATCCGTTCTCCCTTCTAGTCCAGTCTCGTATTGTTTGTGGAAAGAAAGATTGTCGGTATGCCTCTGTGTGGGCTCTAATATCTCTGATTTTATCCTCGTGCTCTTCGCGAGATATACGTAGGACGGAGCAATATACTGCTTGACTTCTCGGTGAAGGTATGTTCTCGAAACTTCAACAAAAGCCCGTACCGAGCTACTGAGCGTCTCTCTTGCAGAGTCTTCCAGTGGAGTTTATCTATCATCTCCGTAACGCTTTCGCGATTACCAAATGAGCCTGCAACGAAGCGCGCTGCTGTCTTCCATCAACCTTCTCTTCCATCAACCTTATCTGATACGGATCCCACACCGGTGAGCAGTATTCAAGCAGTGGGCGAACAAGTGTACTGTACCCTTCTTCCTTTGTTTTCGGACTGCATTTCCTTACGATTCTTCCAATGAATCTCAGTCTGGCATCTGCTTCATCGACGAGTAATTTTATATGGTCATTCCATTTTAAATCACCCCTAATGCCTACTCCCAGATAAATTATGGAATTAACTGCTTCCAGTTGCTGACTCTCTATATTGTATCTAAATGATAAAGGGTCTTTCTTTCTATGTATTCGCAGCACTTTACACTTATCTACATTGAGATTCAATTGCCATTCCCTGCACCATGCGTCAATTCTTTGCAGATCCTCCTGCATTTCAGTACAATTTCCATTGCCGCAACCTCTCGATATACTACAGCATCATCAGCAAAAAGCCTCAGTGAACTTCCGATGTTATCCAGAAGGTCATTTATATGTATTGTGAATAGCAACGATCCTACGACACTCCCCTGTGGCACGCCTGAAATCCCTCTTACTTCGGAAGACTTCTCTCCATTGAGAATGACATGCTGAATTCTGGTATCTAGGAACTCTTCAATTCAATCACACAATTGGTCTGATAGTCCATATTATCTTACTTTGTTCATTAAAGGACTGTGGGGAACTGTATGAAACGCCTTGCGGAAGTCAAGAATCACGGCATCTACCGGGGAACCCGTGTGTATGGTCCTCTGAATCTCGTGGACGAATAGCGCGAGCTGGGTTTCACACGATCGTCTTTCTCGACACCCATGCTGATTGCTACAGAATAGATCTCTAGTCTCCAGGAAGTCATTATACTCAGACATATGTGTTCCAAAATTCTACAACTGATCGACGTTAGAGATATAAGTCTATAGTTCTGCACATCTGTTCGACGTCCCTTGTTGGAAACGTGGATGACCTGTGCCCTTTTCCAATATTTTGTAACGCTACGCTCTTCTAGAGACCTATGGTACACCGCTGCACGAAGGGGGGCAAGTTCCTTCGCGTACTCTGTGCAAAATAGAACTGGTATCCCATCAGGTCCAGCTGCCTTTCCTCTTTTGAGCGATTTTGTTATTCTATCCCTGTGTCATCTATTTCGATATCTACCATTTTGTCATATGTGAGACAGTCTAGAGAAGGAACCACAGTGCAGTCTTCCTATGTGAAACAGCTTTGGAAAAAGACATTTAGTATTTCGGCCTGTAGTCTGTCATCCTCTGTTTCAGTACCAGTTTGGCCACAGAGTGTCTGGAAACTTTGTTTTGATCCATCTACCGCTTTGACATAAGACCAAACTTTCTTATGGTTTTCCGCTAAGTCAGTACATAGAACTTTAGTTTCGAATTCGTTGAACGCCTCTCGCATAGCCCTCCTCACACCACATTTCGCTTCGTGTAATTGTCGTTTGTCTGCAAGGCTTTGGCAATGTTTATACTTGCTATGAAGTTCCCTTTGCTTCCGTAGCAGTTTTCTAAATCGGTTGTTGTACCACGGTGGCTCTTTTCCATCTCACTTGGCGCATACTAACCTAATGCATATTGTACGATGGTTTTGAACCATCAGTTGTAAGCCCACCATCATCTGTTTCATTTTGACACAGAAGGTTTGACTCACCCTGTATTTTCTACAACAGGCATTCATGTCTTCTTTCTTCTACCCAGTGCTTCACGAAAAGTCAGTTGTAGCCGCGCGGGATTAGCCGAGCGGTCTCGGGCGCTGGAGTCATGGACTGTGCGGCTGGTCCCGCCGGAGGTTCGAGTCCTCCCTCGGGCATGGGTATGTGTGTTTGTCCTTAGGATAATTTAGGTTAAGTAGTGTGTAACCATAGGGACTGATGACCTTAGCAGTTAAGACCTATAAGATTTCACACACATCTGAGCAGTCATTTGTACGAGACGCTGTGACGTGACGTCGTTGTAGCAGTTTCCACTAGGGCGATCGCTTTTGTACAGCGCTCTACTGTGAATCCAGGTCCTCGTTTGTTACACCTCCACGAGCACCCGTTTCAATTTACGCGCCCGCATCAATTCTCGCCCCTGGCGGGTGCTGACGAGAGGAGCTCGCGACCGCATTCGTGCTCAGACAGCGTGACAACACGTTCGATTGTGCTGCCTTCGGCACGCGGGCATTTATCAGCGCTGGTCCGGCCCACGGAGCGGGAGACCCCGGACAGGGCGAGTAGCTTCCGGCAGGGCGCCACCCCAGCCCAGCCCAGACAGAACACCCGCGATTTGTCACGCCTGCGACTCGCCCCCGCCCACCTCCCGTCTTTGTGAGAGCACTCAGCGCGGCACTGCCAGTCGGAGAGAAATATCTTATCTGGCATTGGCCGCCCACGCTTTCAAGAGGTCTCGACCGGCTCCTTGCCGTCTCGCGCCATTCGCCGGAAGCAAACCCACCCGCGCACATCTGAGGCGACGATACAGATCTGCTTCGAACAAGTGTCTCGGAAGGGCGTTTGAAAGGAAATGTCTCCCTACGTCATCTATGAGTTTCACACGCAGCATCTCCGGATTCTGTCCTCGACAGGCGCCTCATTTCTCGGTACTGATGCAGCGGCATGAGGTCAAGTGGAGTGCTGATCTGCTGATTTCCAGCAGTAACAGAATTCTTAAGTTCAACAAGCAATAAAGGAATAAAAGTGGTTGGAACAAACATGCCAATTATTAAAGCAATTGTGGAATGACAGGCTAGTCTACTGATGTCCTTAACCTTGTACACAAGCCTAGTCGTATTTAGCAGCCTGATTTCGCACAGATCAACATCTGTTTATGAAGATCGGTCCAAACGAACTGCACAATATTTTTATCAAAAATCCAAAGTCTGTTCTAAATCTTGGATATTCTAGAAAATCATAGAAAGATTGTATTCAAAATCATTTCACCCTATTTCTGCATTTCACGTTGTCGTTGCACTCTTTCAGGATGGATGCTGTACTTGCTCATCTCAAGATTCGTATTGTTATAGAGTACCTGTGTTGTGAGAGCTCAAATAATTCAAATGGCTATGAGCACTATGGGGCCGACCGAGATGGCAGAGCGGTTCTAGGCGCTACAGTCTGGAACCGCGCGACCGCAACGGTCGCAGGTTCGAATCCTGCCTCGGGCATCTATGTGTGTGATGTCCTTAGGTTAGTTAGGTTTAAGTAGTTCTAAGTTCTAGGGGACTGATTGATGACCTCAGAAGTTAAGTCCCATAGTGCTCAGAGCCATTTGAACCATTTGAGCAATGAGCATTTGTCATGTAGAGCTCTCGCGGCGAAGTGAGTCCGGTTTTCGCAGCCGTGCAGTACGGACGTGCTGTTGTTTCCGCCTGCGGAGCGCGCGCGCTCACTGTTGTTTACGTTTCAGCGCCCGACACTTACGTGTCGCTTACGTGTAGCAGAACCACGGTCAACTGTTTTAGAAAATAAACACTACGATTCAGCTTGTGCAACGACTACATATGACTAAAAACCTTGGAAGTGGATCATTTGCTAAAATCCCAGCTTCCGACATCTTGGGCATCCATCTGTCCATATTAAGCAGTACGGTGTACGTCAACGTCATAAGTGACGCGGTGTGTGAAATAACACTTTATGACACCAAACGCGGACTACGCTTTTGCCGCGCCGACGGAAAAGGCGGTGCGGTCACCGTCGAACACGCAGGCTTGGGAATCCGCACCATACGAGTTTTCGAACTCCCGTTCGAGCTCCCGGCGGAAGACGTTATCGCGGCCCCTATTGCACTGTACATAGCCACACTGTTGAACTCTGTGCGCAATTCCAAACGTAGCACAACAGATCACCATCGATCTCCATCGCCAAGTACCATCTTACCTGCAAACCAGCGGGTGCAGTGCGGTCGTCATATACGACGGCCTCATCAAGATTTGTTCCGGGTGCGGCAAAGAACGCCAATTCAGGTCTGAGCGACGAATCAACGAATTGCTAGCCGCTACCGTGGCGCCTCCGACGACGGTTTTACCGATCACCTACGCATCGGCGCTCTCTTCTCCTCCCACCGACCACCGTCCATCGGACCATGTACCGGTGACCCTTCCTTCGTTACAGATACTGCAAGGGTCGGCGCGTCGCGCTCACAACCTGACGCTACTCCTGCTCCTCTACGAACAGCGACGACTTCCGACCCCCCCCTCCCCCCCCCCCCCCCGGCCGAAGATATGGACGCCCCTTCACTTATCGTTTCCGCGACGGCCTTCCTCCCCGACCGCCGCGACTCCCTTCCGTCTTCCGACACAGGGGGACGAACACGCAAACAACGTACACCTAAAAGGCGTAAGAGGAGGCGACGTACAGTCTCGGAACGAGACAAATCACCTTCCCCTTAGGCTCCACAGGCCGTCCGGCCCGATGAGGTCTCAGAGAACCTGCACGGCGACACGAATGACGACAAAGCGACGTCCCGGTGCCTACTTTGCTGGCTCGCCGAGGTGCACCTGAACCCGTGGACTCCACCGTTGTGAATGCCGCTCCTACGATCGAAGTGAAAAGTAAGAACATCGCAACGACAGCGCCTTCGATGGCGTGGAGTGACGACGTTGACGAAGGCCCAAACCACTCGTAGGGGTCGGAGTTACCCCAGACGGAAGCCCAGTTACGCCGCCGATAACGCCGTTGCCTCGCCCCTCTTCACCCTCCGCTGATGGATTTCCCCTCCACGGCGGGGTATGACTCCAAATCTACCGAGTAGCGACGATCAACACTAACTCCATTAGCTTCCCCGAGAAAATACGACTGCTGCGAGAGATGATCGGGCATAGGACGTCGACATCGCACTAATACAGGAAGCACACTTGGCCACACTTCCAGACGTCGCGGGTTATCTTATTCTTCTCCTGGTGACTACCTGGGGCATGGCGTAGACATCTACGCCCGAGAACGCGTTCCGGTGGCTGATATCACATACCTTCCATTAGCCAGAGGCATGGCCGTCACAGTCATGGGGACGCGATTTGTCAACATTTACGCTCCGGCAGGCTCCACCCGCAGACGCCACAGGGCACACTTCTATTCGGAAGAATTCGCCCCTTTCTTTCTTGGACGCTGTGACCATTACTTGCTTGGAGATGATTTTAATTGTATCTTGCATCCTAAGGATCAAGTGCCGCCGGCCGCGGTGGCCGAGCGGTTCTAGGCGCTTCTGTCCGGAACCGCGCGACTGCTACGGTCGCAGGTTCGAATCCTGCCTCGGGCATGGCTGTGGGTGATGTCCTTAGGTTAGTTAGGTTTAAGTAGTTCTGAGTTCTAGGGGACTGATGACCTCAGATGTTAAGTCCGATAATGCTCAGAGCCATTTTGATCAAGTGCCCCACTACAACACTTGTCAAGAACTGCGCCTCGTCGTCCGTGATCTGTTGCTCCGCGACACTTGCAAAGTTCGGCACGGCGACGCACCTGGACATATTTACCAGACGAGTCACTCCGCGAACCGCCTTAATAGGATTTACGTCTCTCGGGATCTGACACCTGCAGTCCAAGGTGCAGAACTCAGGTCCTTGGCCTTTTCGGACCACTGTGGTTACACCTGCAACATTCTCACTTCTGCAACAAGTGGTCTGGCGCAGTCGTGCACCTCCCATCTTCATGATCCAGAATGTCTTCAACGTGCTATCGTGACTTGGGCCACCTATGAACGTCGCTTACCTAAGTACTGCACAACCTTGACTTGGTGGCTGGAATGTGTCAAACCTGCCATTCGATGTGCCTTGATTCAGTATGGCAAGGAAGTATCTGCGTGGCGCCCGCACATTACCGACTATTTCTACGCCGTTCTCCGCGGCCTGGATGCTCAGCCACCCACCCCTGAAACCCAGAGGGAACTAGCAGGATTAAGGCACAAATTGTAACGTTGACACGCCGTAGACTGCAGGGCGATGGTACGGACCCAACATCAAGATTCGGCGGAACAAGAACATCCCACCATGTATCATGTCACCGGTGATAGGAAACACCGACGACAACGACTCATCACCGAGATCTACACCTGTTGCGCCCAGCAAATCACTTGCTAGGCAAAAACCGTCAATGCGTTTGTAGACCACTAGCGCACATTGTACCAGGAGGACACTACTAACAACCGCGCTGAGGAGTTTGTGTTACCACACGTAACTCGCACCCTCCTCAGCGACGAAGCGGACGAGCTGATGGAGCCAGTTACGCGTGACGAAGTCCACGATGCAATCAACGAAGGTGCTCTGAATAAGTCACCTGGTGTCGACGGATTGCAGACAGAATTTTATCGCGCTTTCCTCGCGCTAAATGCGCCACGGTGGACGACAATGTTTCATGAACTGATGACGATGCGGAACGCCGTACCACCGTCCTTTGTCACAGGAATTATTATTTCCATCCACAAACCGACGCCGGGAGTGACGACAGCACATTACCGTCCCCCGACTCTGCTTAACGCAGACTATAACATTATTACACGACTCCTGGCGACGCTATACCGCAAGATCCTGCCTAGCATTCTATCCCCGGAACAGACAACTCCGGGAGGCTCAGATAATATACTAACGACCACAGGAGAACGTGATTTAATTGCACTGGCAACGGTGTGTAGACTCCGCGCCGCGGTGGTTGCCGTTGGTTTTGACAGCGCATTCGACAAGGTGCGGCATTGTTTTCTGTTCTCAGTAATGAGCCGAATGGGTTTTCCACTCGCCTTTATCGATGTCATCCGGGGCCTGTACGTCACCGCCGAATCGCTGATTCACGTCAACGGCCGTGTGTCGGGACCACTGACGATCCGGCGTTCCATAAGGCAAGGCTGCCCACTTTCGGCCCTACTCTAAGCCATAAACTTGGAGCCACTCATCGGGAGTTTGACGAGCCACCTTTCAGGCCTCATTTTGCGACAGCATAGCTTTAGGTGTCGTGCGTATGCTGACGACCTCCTCCTCTTGGTCCGCTCACGGAATGTAACACAAACGGCGCTTGATTTGATATCAGCGTACGGAACTGCAGCGGACAATAACATGAATGTGGCTAAATCCACGGCAATGTCCATTGGACATGACCTCTCACACGACGGATAGCAAATGGCTCTGAGCACTATGGGACTCAACTGCTGAGGTCATTAGTCCCCTAGAACTTAGAACTAGTTAAACCTAACTAAGGACATCACAAACATCCATGCCCGAGGCAGGATTCGAACCTGCGACCGTAGCGGTCTTGCGGTTCCAGACTGCAGCGCCTTTAACCGCACGGCCACTTCGGCCGGCCACGGATAGCACCTCTCCCAGAAACTACGATACCTTGGTATGATTTTCACCTCCACCGTGCGCCGCACCGCTTCATATATTTTCAACGTACACTCCAAATTATCCCCACGGCGGTGCGACAAAATCTCCTCCGCCGACTACATTCTTCACAACGTGTCCAATACCTCAGTCAAGAAGTCAACAAGTGGCGTCCAGAATGGACATCGCACAGATCCTCCCGCTGCATCAACCATTAGACGTAGCCTCCAGGCTGCTTTGGGATACTCTCTTACGGCCGGTACGCTCTTTAAGGTCCACTACGAAACCCTCGCCCTCCCCCCGTGAGCGGAAGGTCTCGGCCTTGCGAATGTGCGACTCCGAGCGGCATCCTTCTACGTGTCTACCATGGAGAAGCAGTGGAACGAGGGCCGGTCCCTTACGCGCAGCTTGCTGGAAATCCTTATGCCCGCGTGCACAACGCCACCAGCACCAGTCGGACACATCATGCACCATCTGAAACACATATCTGATAACATCGTCGACTTCAGTTATGTTCACACACCCTTACCGAACGCGCGTTCTCCTCGGCCACCGCTTTGTTACATATCCAGCAACAACATCGAACTCAGACACCCATCGACGCAGTGGTCCACGGTTTGGCGTCATATCCACCACCTTTTCCTTTCCTCCAAGCTCCGGGCAACATGGTACCACGTCGCATGTGGAAAATTCGCTGCAAATCAACGTCTACACGCCATCGAACTAACTGACTCTCCACTGTGTTCCATTTGCCACCTCATGGATGACGATGTCCGCCAACTGACTTGTGCTGCCACCAGTGACGTCTGGAAACTAGGGCGACAGTTTCTTGCCTGTTACCTCCGCGTTCGGCCGGATTCGGTTCACCCACGGACTTTAATCCATCCTGAGGATTCTTATTTCCCCGCCACCAAAAATCATGCGACTGTTTGGGTCAAGGGGTGGACGGTCACCTAAATGTATAATTATGGCGACAAATCGCGTCTTGACTTCTGGCAGTACTTACAAACCGCCCACAATGAAGTAGAGCACCGACCGCGTTACCCCGCCTCCTTCGCCAATTACCTACAAGCGATCTTTACGTCACCCGCGCTCAGCTGGATGGTGCCACACGTGGATGACATTCCCGCTCCCCCTGCTGACATCTGACACTCTCCGCGCTTCTTTCTATATCGTAACCCACAGTGGAGTAGGCGCATGGATAAGTGCCCTATATCAGAGTACTCTGGCCATTCCTCCAACTCTACTGTCCCCTCCTCTTTGGCTTCTGCCCTCCTTTCGGGTGCTTCTTCCCGGTAGCGGTGCCGGGGACACAGTGGCCAGGCGTCGCGTGCTGACCCCTTCCCACTCTACCGGGCAGTTGCCTGCAAGTCTTATCATACCCCCGCACCTTCTTCCCTTTTTGTCTATTGCCTCACACCTCTTAACTTACTTCAGTATTATTGTTATTATTTTTTTCCAACAAATTGTTAATAAAGACTTCTGCTCGCCTCGTTCGCGTGTAAGGTCTCGTGTTGATTCCGCCGGAAGGATGACATTTCTGTTGTATTTATGACTGTAGAAATAAAGATATTTTCTTTAGTTACCCTATAACCAGTTGAAAAAAAGACTAAAGGGGAGTGATTCAGGAATGGGAAGGGGGAGGCATCATGCCCAGGCCTCGGGTTTCGAAACCTGCCCACCTTGCTCCACAAGCTCAGAACTGATCACGGTACTCCTGACATTTTTTTTATAATTAAAAAAGAAAAAAAATTGGTTGAACGTTAGTTTGCCGTACTAAAGGTCCCAGGTTCAACCTTCAGTAATGCCAGTTTTTTTTTTTTTTTTTTTTTTTTTTTTTTTTTTTTTTTTTTTTTACGTGTCAAAGTGTTCCTTTTCGGAATTTATAGCCGTACGTCGGTGATCGGTGATGCCATCTAGCAGTCAATTATTATTGTTACTATTATTATTATTACTATTATTACTTCCGCGCGTGCGATGAAATTGTTTATTTTCTGTTCCGACTGTCTGTCTTTGTTCTGTGAAACTACAGATTATAAACTTACTACTTACAAATAAACAAAAGTGAAAGCGGACTACCAATAGAACACTGCTATAAACTCCGAACAGTCGATTTACATGTCAGGATCATGTCGCTCCATATGACAATTTCATACGTACTAATGTACAAAAACTGGGAAGGCCAGGGCTCGAACCAGGAGCCTTGGTACGACAAAACAACGCTCTGCCAACTTCCCCACGGGAGCTCTACACGATAGGCGCTCAGTTGTGCTACTCCTATGCTCCGTAAGTCACGTCTTACCTATTACCTACCGTTTACGCTCGTTCTGCTGGACGACAGCACATCGCACAAACTATATCGGAGTTTTGGTGGCCGCGCGCTGTTAGCCGAGCTGTCTCAGGCGCTACAGTAAGGGACTGTGCGGCTGGTCCCGGCGGAGATTCGAGTCCTCCCACGGGCATGGGTGTGTGTGTGTGTTTGTTCTTAGGATAATTTAGGTTACGTAGTGTGTAACCTTAGGGACTGATGACATTAGCAGTTAAGTCCCATAAGATTTCACACACATTTGAACATTTGCAGTTTTGGTTGACACTCTGTCGAGATACAACGTTTCGTACCGATCACATCGCCTGACGTCTGGAGGTTGGGGTGTAAGCTAAACGTCAGTCTTTCACCACGACCACCACGCTCTCTGCTGTCACATTTGTTGGCTTCGCCAACTTTCAACAAAACTTGGCGACTAATAGAAGTTTTTTCAACATACACTCCTGGAAATTGAAATAAGAACACCGTGAATTCATTGTCCCAGGAAGGGGAAACTTTATTGACACATTCCTGCGGTCAGATACATCACATGATCACACTGACAGAACCACAGGCACATAGACACAGGCAACAGAGCATGCACAATGTCGGCACTAGTACAGTGTATATCCACCTTTCGCAGCAATGCAGGCTGCTATTCTCCCATGGAGACGATCGTAGAGATGCTGGATGTAGTCCTGTGGAACGGCTTGCCATGCCATTTCCACCTGGCGCCTCAGTTGGACCAGCGTTCGTGCTGGACGTGCAGACCGCGTGAGACGACGCTTCATCCAGTCCTAAACATGCTCAATGGGGGACAGATCCGGAGATCTTGCTGGCCAGGGTAGTTGACTTACACCTTCTAGAGCACGTTGGGTGGCACGGGATACATGCGACGTGCATTGTCCTGTTGGAACAGCAAGTTCCCTTACCGGTCTAGGAATGGTAGAACGATGGGTTCGCTGACGGTTTGGATGTACCGTGCACTATTCAGTGTCCCCTCGACGATCACCAGTGGTGTACGGCCAGTGTAGGAGATCGCTCCCCACACCATGGTGCCGGGTGTTGGCCCTGTGTGCCTCGGTCGTATGCAGTCCTGATTGTGGCGCTCACCTGCACGGCGCCAAACACGCATACGACCATCACTGGCACCAAGGCAGAAGCGACTCTCATCGCTGAAGACGACACGTCTCCATTCGTCCCTCCATTCACGCCTGTAGCGACACCACTGGAGGCGGGCTGCACGATGTTGGGGCGTGAGCGGAAGACGGCCTAACGGTGTGCGGGACCGTAGCCCAGCTTCATGGAGACGGTTGCGAATGGTCCTCGCCGATACCCCAGGGGCAACATTGTCCCTAATTTGCTGGGAAGTGGCGGTGCGGTCCCCTACGGCACTGCGTAGGATCCCACGGTCTTGGCGTGCATCCGTGCGTCGCTGCGGTCCGGTCCCAGGTCGACGGGCACGTGCACCTTCCGCCGACCACTGGCGACAACATCGATGTACTGTGAAGACCTCACGCCCCACGTGTTGAGCAATTCGGCGGTACGTCCACCCGGCCTCCCGCATGCCCACTATACGCCCTCGCTCAAAGTCCGTCAACTGCACATACGGTTCACGTCCACGCTGTCGCGGCATGCTACCAGTGTTAAAGACTGCGATGGAGATCCGTATGCCACGGCAAACTGGCTGACACTGACGGCGGCGGTGCACAAATGCTGCGCAGCTAGCGCCATTCGACGGCCAACACCGCGGTTCCTGGTGTGTCCGCTGTGCCGTGCGTGTGATCATTGCTTGTACAGCCCTCTCGCAGTGTCCGGAGCAAGTATGGTGGGTCTGACACACCGGTGTCAATGTGTTCTTTTTTCCATTTCCAGGAGTGTATATTGAAATTAATTCGAAGTAAAACGTCTCACAGATCACAGCACGTTGAGCTACACTGCTCGACAGTAAACAAAATCATAGGCTGCCTGTCTACTACCTACGAAGAGCTGCATACACCAGCAATAACCCTGGACTCCGCAGCAATGTCTCTCCGCAGAGATGTCACGCTGTACCGCAAGATTGATGTCCCTGCCTTGAGGAGAGACAGTATATGCGAATACATTTGCTAAGGAATACCCTTACGAAGATGAACTGCGGCAAGTATGATGAATGAAAGCTCATGGTGAAGAACCGCACTACAGATGGCAGGATGGACGGTACTTGTTGCAGAGGCTGACACCCGCAGGTTTTTAATGAAGAAGAGGAACAAGAATATCATACTTTGCTTGAAAAGTACTTATTTAGCGGAGGATAAAATGAGTTTGACACAAAAATAGCGACGCGCTTTATTCGGTGCCTTGGCCAAGGACGAAGCAGGTGTCGGTCGGTAAGGCAGCTACCGCGCTTGTTGGCGCCCGCGGTCGACCCAGTTTGCAGTCGCGCGGCGAAACCGCCAGCGTAATTGGCGCTGGCAGAGGCACCGTGGTGGAGTGGGGGGAGGTAAAGGCGGGGGACTGGAGGGATGTGGGGGGTGGGGGGAGACGGCAGGCTGTTCCGTCCCGCTAATCCGCGGCGCCCGTTTGGCCCGCGCGCACTCCGCTGCCCACTTGCGAAATTGGCGGCGGCCAAGATGGCGCAATTTGCATAACGGATGCCCTCGCACAACAAACTCCATACATAACTAAATAACGCTCCGGCCGCGCTCCTCGATTACGCGAGCCGTGTACATTTTGCATAATACCGCTATAAATTTAATGGAGCGACGTCATCGCCGGCCGTCGGAAACAGAACAGGGAGCGCTCGCGGCCGCTACCGCCGATGCAGTCGCTGTGTGTCCGGACTGCAGCGCCGCATCAAGTCTCGCTGCGTTGCATACGAACAACTCTCGCCCCTATGTCTAGAGGTTGAACGTTGTTCTCGGAGCAGAAATCTCTCGATACAGATATCAGTCCGTAGATTAACTGTACGTGCAGAGCGAGAGAACGCAGCTGTACGGCAAATATCTTCAGGGATTTCCCGAAAAAAAATCCGTGCAGCATGGGAGCTCTCATTTCCCCTTTCGTCAGCACACTTCAGGACAAGGAAGAAATTTTCCCAGATCCGAATGCAGTGTGGTACTCGATATTCTCAGTGTACTGGTCTTCAGTGGGTTTTCCATTAGGCCACAAAAACTTCACAGTTATGGTATACTTGCCGGGTCTGCTGCCAGATCCTCAAATAAATTCGGCGTAATAATTCGGCTTTTCAAGTTCCAACTGGCAGCTATCTTCAGATGAGAAGCTGAACAAAATGAGAGGCGTACTGTTTACTTTTCTGTTACCTTTGTTACTAAACAACTAAAAGGGTGCACAGTTCCTGTTGAACATTGCCTGTCTAACGACTTTTATCTATCTATCGTTTGCGCCTTTGTCCCGCATTGTGCGCGTGGTTAAATCGGATTTGGAATGTTAACTGGAAGGGGTGGCCGGACTGTAGCGCCTGGAACCGCTCGGCCACTCCGGCCGGCCTATACGTTACACAGGAACGACGATATATGGAAGTCCATCCTCTGCTGGAATATCGGTCTGGGATCCTTACCAGGTAGGATTGACGGAGGACATCGAAAAAGTTCAAAGAAGGGCAGCTCGTTTCGTGCTATGGTGCAATAGGGTTGAGAGTGTCACTGATATGATACGCGATTTGGGGTGGCAGTCACTGAAACAAAGGCGGTTTTCTTTGCGGCGAGATCTATTTACGAAATTTCAATCACCAACTTTCCCTTCCGAATGCGAAAATATTTTGTTGACACCCACCTACGTAGGAAGAAACTATCAACATAATAAAATAAGAGAAATCAGAGCTCGAACGGAAAGATTAAGGTGTTCCGTTTTCCCACGTGTCATTCGATAGCAGAATGGTAGAGATGGAGTGTGAAAATGGTTCGATGAACCCTCTGCCAGGTACTTAAGTGAGAATTGTAGAGTAACCATGTAGATGTCGTTGAAGTTTGGGTCTGGCTCTGAGCCGTGTACCGGTAGCGACCGCTCACGTAAAGCAAGAAACCAGGTTCGAGTCCCGGTTCTTACAATACCACCACTTGCAAAGTAGGTTAGAAATCAGATTAAGAATATTGCTCACACAGCATATGTTCCCTTTATCGGGCAACAACGAAGTTATTGACTGTGGATGGTATCGTCAGAAATAATGAAGTCACTGTAAAAAAAGTCATTAATTTTGACACTTATCTTGAATGAATTCCCACGTAGATTTCGTCGAAGTTGTTATGGCTCATCTTGTTGGTTCTAGGGTGAATCCACTTTGACTGCTAGAAGGTACAGATCTATATTTTAGCAATATTTGAAGACCGAACAAATGCGTTTTTCGGGAAATTCTTTATGATCAAACAATCCCAGATCAGAACAATGGTATGGTAGAAATAACTCTTGACTTGGTGTTCACGATCCACATTTTTATTAAACTTATTGTAAATTCACATATACTTCTTCTTAATTGTCACATCATCAAGAAAACAGTTTTGTATCAATCTTCATATATTTAATTTCCACTTTAACCAAACACAAGACGTGACTGTTCTTTTACAAAGTGAAATAACAACTTCTGCAAAGTGAAGCAATGACTGGTGTCTGTGCGCATTCGCGCCAAAACGGTTACAAGTAAGTCAAAGATTATGACAGTCTCACAGAAATGAATACACACAAGAACCATATCACTGTAATATATCGATACAAAGGAGTACCTATACATTTATAAAACTAAATGTGAATATTGTCACAAAAATATGCCTGTTACTTCGCAGAAAAGTAGTGCGATATTACTGGTACCGATAACTGGGGTTGGAGTGTCGTAATAGTCACGTAAATAAAGAACCATTACACGATCCAGCACAAATTTTCATTCCCGTCTGTCTCTTGTAAAGCTGCTGGTTGTTCCATTCGCAGCTGTGAATACATTTCATGTGCTTTAATTTATTATCTCTTTACTACTAACTGTGCTCGTAACACATTTTCCAAATGTATCCATGTATATCACAGAATGTAGTTGTGAAATCATGTCATTGTACGACACATAGTACAGGAGATATGGCGTTTCATACAAGAGGGTTCGATTCTTTAAAGAATCACCGGTGGGGCATCAGTGGTTTACTGCTAGAATCGGCTAATTGTAGGTTTAGAGGACATGTCTCTATTTAACATCTGGGTAGCAAGAACTACGAATTAGTCATTTTTCTTCAGATACGTCTCTGCACTCTGTGTGCCACTGGCAGATTGTAGCGGTCTAGGTTGTCATCCGGCCTTCCTAAGAGCCAGATAAGTGCGTTTGTTGACAATCTTATGTGCTTGTAGAATTTTACAGCTATCTTCTTAAGTATTTCTAGTACCTCCTCCAGCACTTCGGCGTCTTAAGTAATGTGCTGGAAAGTTGGCCGGCACAGGGAACATCGGTGTTGGAACACGCAGTGACGCTTGCACAAGAAGAGACTTGTACCGGACCTGGGGCTCTTGCCGAGCTAACCCCTTTTCACAGCTACAGGCACATCAAGAAGTCTAGCAGTTCAGTAAAGCTGTCCGTGCGAGCTAGCTCGCGGCCACATAACACCAGTCAGCAGTGTTTCGCTTCAGGGTGGCTCTCTAACGCGTTACGTGGCAAATTTATTTTTAAGACTACTGTATTAATGAGAACTGACAATGAAATTCAACGTAATGAGAACTGGCTATGAAATTCAACATCTGTTTTAATATTCTGATGATGCAAAGCACAGGGGCAGCTAAGTAAAAAAAAAGCACGGCATTTCTTACAACTGCTGTTTTAGAACTAAATTTAAATTGACAAATTTGTATTTCGTTATCATTTTAATTAAACGCTGAGCACAAAAACACATAATTTCAATGAATATTACTTATTTCGCTTTTCACTACAGGAGCAACGTCTTGTACCACGTTTCAAGTTATGCTAATTCGAAGACAAGCTTTTAAGCTGAAATCTGCCAGTGAGCTTATTTGGCAGCAAAGTGTCAACATCTGCAATGGTGTTTCTTTCCTCCCAAGAACGATTAACGTCAGCGTGGAGTATAAATAACTGTCCAAACTGCTTGTTCGAACTCTTGAACGTTCCATTCACAAACAACGACTCGCAGTCTGATAATCACACTTCTCCCCTATCGCTGGCAAACTCCAGTATTCTGTCATTCGGACCCCTGTTATCATGTGCAAGTAAAAATTTGCTACCATCATTCATCAGTAAATTATTCTTTTGGAAGAATACTCCTCCAGACTCGGTGCGATCTCGTGTGGTTCCCATACATTTTTGCCTAATGCGATTAAAAACTGTTTCGCACTTCTGTGTGTGTTGGTAACAATGTTACTAAGACGTAGCCTCGACTGAAGCGCTGTTGTACTTTTTCAAAGTAATCTGATGTAACTGTAGCGTCTGTGTCTTTTGTCCGCTTCTTTAGACAGACAAAATGTTTCCGCAGTTCATTTGCTGCGTCATCTGGAATGCAAACATTGCTAACTTTCCTAAAACTGTGGTTTTTTTGTGGATAGTCTTCCTCTGCATTTATTCTTTTTGAAGTTTACACAACACCAGTAAGTCACTTCTTGTTTGCCTGTATAGTCCACTATATACTGATCCACGTTGAAGATCAATAGAGGCTTCTCTTCGGTGAACTCAGTTATCTCAGCAGTAAAACGCGGAAAACTACTTGCTAATCGGAAGTCAACTGCAGTACTGAATTCTGGGAGAAAGCCACTCACACTACATTCTGGTGCGGTGACAGGGAAGTTTATGAAGAAAACCGATTTTGGCCTTTCCCAGAATACATCGCAGGTAGCGGCGGACAGGCTGTATATCCTGTGGTGTCACCGCCAGACACCACACTTGCTAAGTGGTAGCCTTTAAATCGGCCGCGGTCCGGTAGTATACGTCGGACCCGCGTGTCGCCACTGTCAGTGATTGCAGACCGAGCGCCACCACACGGCAGGTCTAGAGAGACTTACTAGCACTCGCCCCAGTTGTACAGCCGACTTTGCTAGCGAAGCTACACTGACCAATACGCTCTCATTTGCCGAGACGATAGTTAGCTTAGCCTTCAGCTACGTCATTTGCTACGACCTAGCAAGGCGCCATTACCAGTTATATTCAGTGTAATAATATCTAAACAAGAGCGATGTTCTCCAGTTGTGGATTAAAGTTAAGTATTCCAAGAACTACGTTCTTTTCTTTATAGGATAATTACTTTACCTTGTTCCAGACCTCACGCCAATCTGCGTGAGCTTAACGCGTGCCTTTCGGCTACCTCCGAGTGGCTTGGCTGTCTTGCCACGCCACTACATATCCTATTTCTGGAACACACTGTTCTCTGCCTACAGTGTCTTGGGCTCCATAAAAATGTCAACACATTCGCTCTCCGTAAAAGTGTCACTCCGTGCAAGAATCACAAACTCGGGAACATCCTCCACAGCGCCTTATATCTGAGGGCCAAGAGCCTCCTGTGGTGTTACATACTTCCGACACTCATTTTTCATAACAGCCCATCAAATGTATGTACTACACGTTTCAGCAAGATTTATTATGTTTTGAATTAGGTGCAGATGTATTACGACACTGTAAAAAATTGTGTTTCGTTGTTCCTGTAACGGCTAATCATCTGGAGAATTTGCGTGGCGCCCCTGAAGACCGATCCGAGTGCCTGGACTCCAGCTACAATGCGTCGAAGGCCATAGCTCCTCACAGAAGAGTTGGCGTACAATCTACAACTCATCGCTGCGGCCGTCACCAAATTAGGCGTGCCACGGTCATTTCGGCATCGCGACGTCGTCATGCTCGAAACTCTGTGATTTTACCGCTTCTCATCATTTTTGCACGATAAGCAATGCACCAGCAATGGAGGTCAGTGCCAACTATAGTGTTAAGTGTCCCCGTGCGATATCGTGCGTTCACGTATGGTTTCAGTCTTCCGTAGAAAGATTCAATGGCTCGTGTTTTGTGGGGAGCGTAATGCCGGAGTAAGGGCCTGCACTAATCGGTGTGCGTAAAGGGCGACAAGAGGTTCGAAAACAGACTAAGATTGTTGTATCTAATGTGCCGAAGAGTTTTTTTACTGATCTGACCAACAGTGAAGAAGTCAGATTATGAATTCATAAACTGGCAGCAAAACTTTTCAGTATTTCCGAATCGACTCTATTCCATGTTAACAGCACAGTAAGATGTGGAGAATTTTGAGATGTGGGCGGGTGTTCCGATTCTTCAAGAAAGGGATGTAAACGAAAATGGAAATCTACAGAAGTGGCCGATTTCAACAAAACGTTAGTGCCTAGAGCTGTAATTGGTAACTACGGCAGAAGACAATGTGCTACAGCTAGAAAAATGCAGGATGACATCCGTGAGAAAACTGATTCTATCTAGGAGACCTCTGTCCTTTTTTTTCTCCGTTCACTTGGTTTACGATTCAGAAAGTATAACGATGGACGAAAATTTTTAATGAAATGCAAAGACATTGCTGCAGCAAAAGCGAAGTTTTGTGCACAGTGCACTCATTGTGGGTTCAGAACAATTAACTCCTTCAAAAAAACTTCGCTTTCACAAAACAATGCTAACAAATATATTTTGCCCAATTTCAAGGAAAGTAGTGGCCTGAAACTGCCTACAGTTACTTTTGGATAGAGTACATCGCCGTTTAGGGTGATGGGTGTAGTGATGAAGACCCTGTGTCAGAAACAAATAAAAATTTTTCGCGAGACAGGGAATATCCTCGGTCCTACGAAGGCCGTTGTGATACAAGCGGAAGCCTCCAGGTACTCGTGAATTGCCACATACAGAATCTCACGTTAATAAACTGCGTTCATAGGTGACAATCATGTATCAGATGTCATCAATTAAAGTTTTGTTTTCTTGGCAACTTTCTCACTGGATGTTCCTACGGTGTCTAACGGAATGCAAATTCATCAGCGACGACATTTTTTGTTACACAGGTGAAAATGTTCCATACTCATTACGATATTTTATTTTTTATCTCAAAATTCTTGTATGTTTTCACGGTAAAATATTCATCACATGCATCTAGTTTCATGTCTTTTTTCAGTTCAAATAGAATGTTTAAAAAGCATTTTTCTTGAAAATACGAGGGCAGTTCAATAAGTAATGCAACACATTTTTTATCTCGGCCAATTTTGGTTGAAAAAACCGGAAATTTCTTGTGGAATATTTTCAAACATGCCCGCTTCGTCTCGTATAGTTTCATTGACTTCCGACAGGTGGCAGCGCTGTACGGAGCTGTTAAAATGGCGTCTGTAACGGATGTGCGTTGCAAACAACGGGCAGTGATCGAGTTTCTTTTGGCGGAAAACCAGGGCATCTCAGATATTCATAGGCGCTTGCAGAATGTCTACGGTGATCTGGCAGTGGACAAAAGCACGGTGAGTCGTTGGGCAAAGCGTGTGTCATCATCGCCGCAAGGTCAAGCAAGACTGTCTGATCTCCCGCGTGCGGGCCGGCCGTGCACAGCTGTGACTCCTGCAAAGGCGGAGCGCGCGAACACACTCGTTCGAGATGATCACCATCAAACAACTCAGTGCTCAACTTGACATCTCTGTTGGTAGTGCTGTCACAATTGTTCACCAGTTAGGATATTCAAAGGTTTGTTCCCGCTGGGTCCCTCGTTGTCTAACCGAACACCATAAAGAGCAAAGGAGAACCATCTGTGCGGAATTGCTTGCTCGTCATGTGGCTGAGGGTGACAATTTCTTGTCAAAGATTGTTACAGGCGATGAAACATGGGTTCATCACTTCGAACCTGAAACAAAACGGCAATCAATGGAGTGGCGCCACACCCACTCCCCTACCAAGAAAAAGTTTAAAGCCATACCCTCAGCCGGTAAAGTCATGGTTACAGTCTTCTGGGACGCTGAAGGGGTTATTCTGTTCGATGTCCTTCCCCATGGTCAAACAATCAACTCTGAAGTGTATTGTGCTACTCTTCAGAAATTGAAGAACCGACTTGAGCGTGTTCGTAGGCACAAAAATCTGAACGAACTTCTCCTTCTTCATGACAACGCAAGACCTCACACAAGTCTTCGCACCCAAGAGGAGCTCACAAAACTTCAGTGGACTGTTCTTCCTCATGCACCCTACAGCCCCGATCTCGCACCGTCGGATTTTCATATGTTTGGCCCAATGAAGAACGCAATCCGTGGGAGGCACTACGCGGATGATGAAGAAGTTATTGATGCAGTACGACGTTGGCTCCGACATCGACCAGTGGAATGGTACCGTGCAGGCATACAGGCCCTCATTTCAAGGTGGCGTAAGGCCGTAGCATTGAATGGAGATTACGTTGAAAAATAGTGTTGTGTAGCTAAAAGGTTGGGGAATAACCTGGTGTATTTCAATGCTGAATAAAACAACACCTGTTTCAGAAAAAAAATGTGTTGCATTACTTATTGAACTGCCCTCGTATCTTGCAAAATTAATTTTTATTTTTTTCGCAACATCTTGCAATATTTTGTTTCGAAAATACTATATCATATGCTAGACTAAAACTTTTTTTAGGAAATTTTTCTAGTATTTTAAATTATTACTAACTGACAAAATTGTACGAAGGCGACATGGTCTTGATTTGCGTAGTTGTATGACGGACACTGCAGTAACGAAGGTGTATAATTTCTTGTTGTCTGCCGTACGAACGTGATTCAGTTATTGTACAGTTGTTCTTGTCAGCTTAACATCGGAGATATTAAAGGTTAAACTTGTAACAGTGCTGGTGATGTTAATTCTCATGTTATATATTAACGGAAAGCAATGTACTTCCTTATTCAGATGACGTATCAAGTAACAGATATATTTTTACGATTTAGAAAGTCAGAGAAAGCTTTTTGAAAAATCATCAGAGTATGTAGGTTTTTGAAAAGATGGAGTTAATATTTTTATTATTGAATAGAAGAGGAGAGAAATTTGTGGTACAACTTGACTAGAAGGAGGGCTCGGTTGACAGAACACATTCTGAGGCATCAAGAGATCACCAATTTAGTATTGCAGGGCAGCGCGGACGGCAAAAATCGTAGAGGGAGACCAAGAGATGAATACACTAAACAGATTCAGAAAGGATGTAGGTTGCAGTAGGTACTGGGAGATGAAGAAGCTTGCACAAGATAGGGTAGCATGGAGAGCTGCGTCAAACAAGTCTCTGGACTAAAGACCACAACAACAACAGGGAAGAATTTACGGTGATTTTTTGCAACTTTACATATAAATTCTTTGCCGCCCAGTGGCGAATAATTGAGTTGCTTGACGAACGTTCCGACTGAAGAATTTAATCACTGTCTCATGCCTGCTATTTTCCTACTAAACTTTCTCTAAATCTACATCTACGTGATTACTCTGCTATTCACAATAAAGTGCCTGGCAGAGGGTTCAATGAACCACCTTCAAGCTGACTCTCTACCGTTCCAATTTTGAACGGCGCGCGGGAAAAACGAGCACTTAAATTTTTCTGTGCAAGCCCTGATTTCTCTTATTTTATCGTGATGGTTTTTTCTCTGTGTAGGTGGGTGCCAACAGAATGTTTTCGCAATAGGAAGAGAAAACTGGTGATATTTAATGAGAAGATCCCGTCGCAACGAAACACGCCTTTGTTTTAATGATTGCCACTCCAGTTCAAGCATCATGTCTGTGCCACTATCTCCCCTATTTCGCGATAATACAAAACGAGATGCCCTTCTTTGTACTTTTTCGATGTCATCCGTCAGTCCCACCTGACGCGGAATCCACACCGCACAGCAATACTCCAGAATAGGATGGACAAGCGTAGTGTAAGAGGTCTCTTTAGTAGTCCTTGTAAGCGATCTGCCAAAGAATCGCAGTCTTTGGTTTACTCTGCCCACAACATTATCTATGTGATCGTTCCAATTTAGGTTATTTGTAACTGTAATCCCCAAGTACTTAGTTGAATTTACAGAGTTCAATTTTGTGTGACTTATCGCGTAATCGAAATTTAGTGGATGTCTCTTGGTACTCATGTGAATAACTTTGCACTTTCCTTTACTCAGGGTCAATTGACACTTTTCGCACCATGCAGACACCTTATCTAAATCATTTTGTAATTCGTTTTTGTCATCTGATGACTTTACAAGACGGTAAATGACAGCATCATCTGTAAGCAATCTAAGACGGCTACTCAGATTGTCTCCTATGTCGTTAATATAGATCGGGACAATAGAGGGCCTATAACACTTCCTTGGGGAACGCCGGATATTACTTCTGTTTTACTCTATTACTACGAACTGAGACCTTTCTGACAGGATATCACGAATCCAGTCGCACAACTGAGGCGATATTCCACAGGCACGCAGTTTGGTTAGAAGACGCTTGTAGGAAACGGTGATGAAAGCCTTCTGGAAATCTAAAAATATGGAATCAATTTGACATCCCCTGTCGATAACACTCAGTACTTCATGTGTATAAAGAGCTAGTTGTGTTTTGCAAGAACGATCTTTTCTGAATCCGTTCTGACTGTGTGTCAATTAATCGTTGTCTTCATAACGTTCGAGTACAGTGTATGTTCCAAAACCCTACTGCAAATCAGCCGGCCGCTGCCATCCAGCGGTTCTAGATGCTTCAATCAGGAACCACGCGGCTGCTACTGTGGCAGGTTGGAATGCTGCTTCGGGCATGGATGTGTGTGCTGTCCTTAGGTTAGTTAGGTTTAAGTAGTTCTAAGTCTAGGGGACTGATGACCTCAGATGATAAGTCTAATAGTGCTTAGAGCCATTTGAGTCTATTGCAAATCAAAGTCAGTGATATGGGCCTTTAATTACTCCTACTTCCCTTTTTGGGTATTGGTATGTCTTGTGCAATTTTCCAGTCTTCAGGTACGGACCTTTCTGTGAGCGAGCGGTTGTATATAATTGCTAAGTATGGAGCTATTGTATCAGCTTACTCTGAGAGGAATCTGACTGGTAAACAATCTGGACCGGAAGCCTTGCCTTTATTAAGTGTGTTAAGCTGCTTTGCGACACCCAGGATATCTACTTCTATGTCTTTCATCATGGCAGTTGTTCTCTCTCATGTTGCTAGCAGGAGAACCTGCAACAACAACTTACTGAAATGAATTTTTGATTCAGTCATTTACATACTGACGAGAAGCAAGCTCACTCGGAAACAGAGATCCTGTACAGATGACTGCTGATGTCGGTTACAAAACAAAACAAAAAAAACAAAAACAAAAAAAAAATCATGTCTACAGTCCGACCGCGCATTAGGTAATTAAATAAGTAAATAATCGTCTCATGACACTCTGTATGTGTGCCTGAGCGGCGTTGCGCGAAACAAATGGTTCAAATGGCTCTGAGCACTATGGGACTTAACATCTGAGGTCATCAGTCCCCTAGAACTTAAAACTACTTAAACCTAACTAACCGTAGGACACCACACACATCCATGTCCGAGGCAGGATTCGAACCTGCGACCGTAGCGGTCGCGCGGTTCCAGACGGGAGCGGCTAGAACTGCTCGGCCACAGTGGCCGGCTGCGTGAAACAACAGTACCGTTGTGCATAACTGGCCGAAGGCAATTCTGTAGACCGTATTTTTCTTCGTCGGAAGTGTGAAGGGCATCTGGTCAGGACATCTCCACCTGCCTTCTCTGTTACTTTCTTGTAGTTCATCACAATAAAGAAATAACATTGGTAGTGCGACGAATAGAAGCTGAGGCTACCTTTTACTGAAATTACAATGAAATGAACACCCTTCGCTGCTCACAGGCGTTGACATACGTCAACGGGGACAGATAAAAATGTGTGCCCCGACCGGGACTCGAACCCGAGATCTCCTGCTTACATGGCAGACGCTCTATCCATCTTCTTCTTTTTTTTATTTATATAGATATCAATGTGTGAACATTCATAGTTAATCAAGCCTGGAAAACTAAAACAGAATGAAGACGTCATCGAAGATATGAAACATAAATAACATGAAAAGAAAGCTACCACGTCGTAGTGAGGCTTCCCAGCGACTGCGCCCACTGATCACTGATAAAGATTGTTCAATATATGCTCGTTTGCAGTTCGTTCTGACCTCATCTGCCACTGGCTGGAACATTCCAGCTGCACGGCGGGCTGTGAAAGGCACTCCATAGGTAGTTTGCGAAGCAGTGTCGATATCTGGTATGGCCGGAAATAGCATGATGTCTTTCTTGCAAATAGAGCCAGAAGTCAAGGAAATTCTTGTGTCCGTCACGACAGAGGTAATGGACTGCATGTCCACGTATCCAGGTGACAGAGTTGGTTCGAGTCTTGGGGTAAAATGTCTCATCCGGAAACAATAACGTGCGTGCAGAAATTTGCTCAGGCCTAACTCGCAAGAGATAAGCCAGCATCTGCCGCACTAGGTGCCAAACCGGTTCCGCCTCTCCACAGATGAGGCGGTGCTCGTCAGAATCTACTGTATTACAAACCACACAATTGGGAGATTCTGCCATGTGGATATTGTAGAGACGTTCTTGCGTCACCAGCTTCCCATTAACGACGACGTACCATTGGGAAACAACATCGGAATCAAGCATGGCATCGTGTACAGTCTTCCACACCACGCGCCACCGTACGTCAGGATATTTTAGTTCGACCACATTTAGGGGGCGGCGTTGCAGCATGTCATGATAGAGGTGTCGAGTTGTGGCCATTTGTGGTGTCGTGAGCGCGACACTGCAATAACTTTGTTCTAAATAGAAACGTCCTCTATAAAAGAGGGGCGCTGGGATGTCCTGTAGTGGCACCGGCGCTCTTAGTGAAGCAGGTCGTAGCGCCGTCAGAAGCAGACTCGTGAGGCTCGTAGGACAACGGCGCAGAAGACATAAATGTGAGCTAACATAGAGGGCAATGGCCCTATCATGGACGTTAACTAGGCCGAGACCACCTTTTTCATTGGGGAGGGTAAGAGATACGTATCTGATCTTCAGTAACATACCAGCGGTGACGAAGTTTCCCAGCGCTGCCATAATGCTACGAGCCAAGGGCTTCGGAATGGGTAGCGTTTGGGCGACATGCGGTATGCGGGACGCAAGGTAGACATTGGCATAATACGCCCGCTGAACGATGTTGAGGGATCGCAAGCGCTGATTTGAAATTCCGGTCCTAATTTGGTTAAGAAGGCGTCGATAATTGAGCGTCGACGCGCGTCGCATGTCGTTCATGAAATCTAAGCCCAGGCAGCGTATCACTGAAGCGTAAGGGGGCAATGTGTTCCTGCGGTAGCCCAATCCCGATGCTCAAGGCGACGGACTTCTCAACGTTGATTTGGCTACCAGAAGCTGTACCGTAGGTTGCAATCCAGTCCAAAGCCGCGGCCATGTCGTCAGCTCCACGTATGACGATCATCAAATCATCCGCATATGCGGTGCAACGATAGATGGAGCCGCCGAACTGTATCCCAGTGAGCCTGTCTCGGAGACCACACAACAAGGGTTCTAAGGCCAATGCAAATAACAATGTGGATAATGGACATCCCTGTCGTACTGATCGGCGGATCGGCATGGGTGCCGTCAGTCTTCCATTGACAAGAACTCGAGAAGTTGCACCATGTAGTAGGCGTGTCAACACTGTGATAAAGGGGTCGGGGTATTCCATGCGCCGTAGAACGGCCGTGAGGAAAGTGTGGCCCACACGGTCAAAAGCCTGTCTAAAGTCGATAGACGCGAGGGCTGCCGGCAAACGTCTCACCCGTGCAAGGGAGATGAGATCTCTGTAACGACGTAACTCAGTTCTGATGTTGTTGGATCCCCCCAAGGACGTCTGATCGCCGGACAAGACGTGCAATAGTGTACCGCGAATACGTTCTGATAGCAGCCTCGAAAAGATCTTGAAGTCGCTGTTCAATAACGTTAAGGGACGATAATCGCGGACATGATTCCGTCCCTTCGGCTTATGGATGGGGACAATCAGACCTTCCAAGAACGGTGCGGGCAATGTTATACCCGGGGACATCAATTCCTGACAAATTCCAATCAAACACGGTACCAACAGTTGTTTAAAGGCTCGATAGAACTCTAATGGTAATCCATCGATTCCTGGTGATTTATCGGGAGCACCTTTACCAACGGCGTCGAGCACTTCCTCTGCTGTCAGTTCTCCCAGTAAAGTCGGGACCATGTCTGGCGGAACTGTGCCGTGGACATGTGCTGAAACGGTGTCTACCGTCGCCATATCAGGGAGCACTGCTGAATAAAGTTGAGCGTAATGCCCATAGAAGGCTTCTGCTATATCTGCTTGTTCTACCACGTGTCGACCGTCGTCCGTTATAATGTCGGTTACCAGTGCCCTACGGCGCCTCCTGCGTTCTAGGAGCACGTGGTGCATAGATGGCCTTTCTGATTGTATCATGTCTGGAGCACGCGACCGTATAACAGCGCCTTGTAAATGATGGCGTGCTAAGGAGACGAGCTGCGCTTTCGCGCGACTGACTATGATCTGCCTGTCAGGTGAGTGCTCCATAGCAAGACATTCCCGTAGGACGGCGTAATAAAAGTTTTCCGTGCTGCTCCTCCATGCCGCTGCTTCCGGCCGTAAGCCATGAAGGTGCGCCTAAGAGCAGGCTTCGCACATTCAATCCACCAACTGAGAGTCGATCGGTAACGACCACGACGCTGTAAGGACGCGTTCCACGACTCTTCGACTGCACCTTTACATGCCGGCTCGTCCAGATGGGCGACGTTCAGTTTTCAGGGGGGCCTACTGCGCCACACACGTGCAGGTTGGAGAGCAATGGTGCAAATATAGGCTGTGTGGTCGGTGAATGCAGTGGGCCAGAGCTCTGCTCCTCTCGTCGCCGTCGAAAGGGTGCTTGTGACGTAAATCCTGTCCAACCGACTTGATGAATGGCTTGTATAATGGGTGTAACCAGGAGCGGGCCATGGATGTGGCGCCACGTGTCCATCAGGTGGAGGTCACGCACTAGCATTTCCAATTTCGCACACGGGACGTGATGTGGTTGCTGATCAGACGGAGATAATGTACAGTTAAAATCTCCTCCGATCACCATATCGTCTATGCGGCCCATAAATAGACGCGTAATATCTTCCGAAAAAAAAGCGGGCCCGATCTCTCCGTCTCCCTGATCCTGAAGGGGCATATACATTGATGAGTCGTACATCGTTGACAGTTACTGCCATGGCTCTTGCACTCGGTAAGTACAGTACGTCCGTAGCCGCCAAACCGTCCCGTAGCAGAACAACACACCACAATCGGTAGAAGAGGCGTGGGAGATGTGGGCGGTATATCCGTAGAAGTCAGGGAAACTAGCGACACATACTTCCTGTAAGAGGGCTACGTCGATGTCCACCGCATCAAGCATGCGTTGTAGCATTGTCAGTTTGTGTGGTGCCCTTATCGCGTTGATATTGATTGTGGCAAGGCGAAAGATGTGCTGCCTAGCCTCTTCACCTAGGGTAGACGCCATGGCAATCAAAGCTAACCGCAAGAGATGCCGGACCCACCAAACCCGTTACAAATTATGAGTCTTTCACGCTAGGAGTGGCATCCCCAATGCCGCCCCCTCCCTTGTCACCCGTGCCCTCTTCAGGAAGTTCCTCAACATCGTCCGACCACGGTGGGTGCAACACGTTGCTGTGTAGCTGATCGGCACCTAAATCTCTCTCACGTACGTCGTCTTTGTTAGAGGTAGACGGAGCGCCATCCATCGACGCGACCTGCCGCGTTTGTGGTGCAAGAAGTAACTGGGAACTAGTGGGATTGGCAAGTGAACCGTCTACACCACTTAGATCCTCAGCAGGCACAGCATCCATGCCGTCTGATGAGATGTCACCTTCTTGACCGGCCGTGTGTAGGAGGCAATCGTCAGAAGGGGTCCGCCGACGTCGCTTGCGTCGTCGATGCGAACGTTGCTTTTGAACGTGGACATCCGTATCCGAATGTGGGAGGGAATCCAGCGTCGTATCACCTTCCGCTAGGAAAGCCGCGGTCGAGACAATGCTCGCGTCCACGTTGCTGCTGTTGTTGCTGCTGTTGTTGCTGTGGAGAGGGCGACATATGGGTTGGCACCGAGGGTCCTTCCTCTTCCTCCCTTGGTATTTCTGACGTTGATGGATGTGTCTGATCGCCCGTTTCGTCCTCAACTATGGTGCGCATCGTCGTCTGAGCGTACGTGAGGGGCAGGATTGTCGTCCCCGCCGGGGAAACGGAGTCTCCCACTGGTATCTGCGTAATTCTACGTTGTAAGCAGCTCGATCGAACATGGCCTTCCTGCCCACATCCGGAACAGGTACGCGGTTGACCGTCGTACATGATGATTGCACGACAGCCACCGATGTTCAAATAGGACGGCACATGTTTCTTGAGCTCAAGTTTAATTTGGCGCACACCGTTGTAGACCTTATACGTCGAGAAAATTTGCCACTTTTCTGCAACGTGGCTGATAACATTGCCATATGGTCGGAAGGCGTCCTTGACAACTTCCTCTGGGACCTCGAAGGGGAGCTCAAAAACCCTTACAGTCCTTAGGCCCATGCCTGCATGATCCACCGTCACTGCACCGATATGCCCGTCAGAATGTTTGACTCTGAGAGAGTTCGAGTATTTAGAAACCACTGTCGCGCAGACCTCTGCACTTGTCATTTTAACATAAACCACGCTCGCCGTTATAGAAAAATTTATTCCGACGACAGTCGTCGGATCTAAACTTAGATCGTCGCGTATGAACTGTTCTATTTCATAGGCTCGAGGACGCGCGTGACCTGGTTGGAAAGTAATTTTGATCGTATCGTGGCGCCATGTGTGTGCCATAGTCGCACTGAACTTGGAACAAATACAACTCGCGCCGCGAGAAGGTAAACACAAGCAAGCGCTCACGGTCGCGCACGGCGAGGCGCAGCGGACGTCCTCGCCCCACCGCAGCCGAAAGCAGACTGCATCTGAACCACCGAGGACACAGAGGACAACGCGACTGCAGGGAGTTATCTACATCTACATCTGCATCCATACTCCGCAAGCCACCTGGCGGTGTGTGGCGGAGGGTACCTTGAGTACCTCTATCGGTTCTCCCTTCTATTCCAGTATCGTATTGTTCGTGGAAAGAAGGATTGTTGGTATGCCTCTGTGTGGGCTCTAATCTCTCTGATTTTATCCTCATGGTCTCTTCGCGAGATATACGTAGGAGGGAGCAATATACTGCTTGACTCTTCGGTGAAGGTATGTTCTCGAAACTTTGACAAAAGCCTGTACCGAGCTACTGAGCGTCTCTCCTGCAGAGTCTTCCACTGGAGTTTATCTATCATCTCCGTAACGCTTTCGCGATTACTAAATGATCCTGTAACGAAGCGCGCTGCTCTCCGTTGGATCTTCTCTATATCTTCTATCAACCCTATCTGGTACGGATCCCACACTGCTGAGCAGTATTCAAGCAGTGGGCGAACAAGCGTACTGTAACCTACTTCCTTTGTTTTCGGATTGCATTTCCTTAGGATTCTTCCAATGAATCTCAGTCTGGCATCTGCTTTACCGACGATCAACATTATATGATCATTCCATTTTAAATCACTCCTAATGCGTACTCCCAGATAATTTATGGTATTAACTGCTTCCAGTTGCTGACCTGCTATTTTGTAGCTAAATGATAAAGGATCTACCTTTCTGTGTATTCGCAGCACATTACACTTGTCTACATTGAGATTCAATTGCCATTCCCTGCACCATGCGTCAACTGTCTGGTACGTGTCCTAACCGGTCTGGCAAGTCTGAACCTGCGCGCGATATGTATATACATTCGTAGTGCCCCAGCCCATTATACTCATTACGCGCGGCGCGTTGCCGATTCCCGTAGGAGTTCGGGCACTGTTTGCGCATTCGCACAGAAGAAGAAGATGGTCAAGTGGCCGGTGAGCCTTAACTATATATATACTAAGATGGTATCTGTTCTTTCGGACATGTCCGAAAGAACAGATACCATCTTAGTATATATATATATATATATATATATATATATATATATATATATATATATATATACCTTTTAATGAGCGGGGCGCACTGCTCAGTTTACTTGTTATAAAAGACTGCTCACACAAGGTGAGAAAGCCTACGTGCAGAACAAAGCAAAGTGTGCTCACCTTCGCTATCCAGAAGATCCTTACGTGAAGAAGCCACTCCGTCTCAGGCGTTGAACCACAACTCCTCGTTCCGCAGTGCCAAGGCGCTAGCGACCTAGGAAAGTAGAGGAACAATTTCGTCGAGCTGCAAGGCGGTAACGGCAGTTCCGGCGGCAATAGCCGCAGCAGTTGCAGGCCACGTCCGAGTGCGGTGGCCGCAGGTGGCACGCCGTGTGGGCGGCGGCCAACACATTGCGCCACGCGAGACATGCCGCAGCGCGTGGGCGGGTAGCGTTACATCTGCCTGCTCCTGTTAACGCAGTAGCCAAATCGAGTCGGCCATCAGAGCGCGATATCGCAGTACAGATCAAAACGATAGAGACTAATTGAGCAAGTGGTGGAATATTTTAATAACTACAGTTTTTGTGCCAATATATAACATCCAATTGGATGTGATAATTGATGACGAATACAGAACAAATTATGGCGTTAACATGAAGCTGTAACTCTGGAATCAGGCGATGGAAAGGAAAGGAAATTATGAAATTACTAGTATAGGAAATGAATGTAAGACTTGATGGGCGAATGAACGGATAAAAAGACTCTACCAACAAAAATAATCCGCCATGAAAATCAATCTACCAATAAAACTTTATACAAAACAAGTGCGAATCCGTATCAAACCTGTCTGACACCAGTCGTCGAAGGACTGCTATAATTGCTAAAAGTAGCCACACCGGAAAGGCGTAAGTCACACTAGGATAGTAACTCGTCGAACCACACTACATTCGCTCGGTTCAAAGTGAGATTTTCACTCTGCAGCGTATTATGTGCTGATGTGAAACTTTCTGACACATTAAAACATTGTGCCTAACCGAGACTCGAACTAGGGACATCCGCCTGTAGCGGGCAAGTGATATTCCGACCTTTTTCTTGCTGATCTCATTTTGATCGTTACTGCTGCACCGTTGCATTTGTTTGGGTCGGACGTCTCATGACACCCGTTCAAGTTCATTGTTGACCCATTCACTCAGTGTTTTTTTTTTTATTTTTTTTTTTTCAGAGGACAGCTAACCCTCTGACCAAACACGCTGAACTACTGTGCCAGCGTACAGACTGAGCTACCTTAGCACGACCCACGACCCATTCTGACAGCTTTGCTTCCGCCAGTGCCTCGTCTCCAACCTGGAGGACGCACACTCCGCTGCAGAGTGAATATATCACTCTGGAACACCCCCCAGGTTCGCAGGAGAACTACTGTAAAGTTATGAAAGTTGGAGACGAGGTACTGGCGGTGCTAAAGCCGTGTGGATGAGTCGTGAGACATACTCTTCCGGTGTAGTTTGTTCTGCTGAAGACGTGCAGCTTTATTTGTGACGGTGAGCAAGGTACTCGCTTCCAAATGCCCACTCCCTGCAGCTCTTTTCTTGATGTTCGCTCTAAAACTAGATTCGATGGGCCCCAATCATTGACAGCAGCAGTTCCTCTCGGGGCTGAAACCGACCGCCATTGGCAAGAAGTAACTCGTCTCGAGTGCCTGGCGGTTGAAATAGAGCGAGGTTGTGATTAAACTTTCAACGCCTGAAAGGGCTTATGAAACGCGTGATCGTCGGACAATGAGACATTCTGGAAACATTTGTAAGGACATGCGAAAGAGTAATAACAAATAAACCGTTCAAACAAAAACATTTTCATTTTCACCTGAGACGTTTCAAATCTAGAGCTCCTGGTCGTTACGCAGTTGGGAACGATCGACCAATAATTCGGTTTTCTCCAATCGTGTGACGGAGTGACCGAGTGACCTCACGAGCAAGTGAGGTCGAGCTCCATCGTTCATCAAAACAGCTGAAATGGTTCAAATGGCTCTGAGCACTATGGGACTTAACATCTGAGGTCATCAGTCCCCTAGACTTAGAACTACTTAAACCTAACTAACCTAAGGATATCACATACATCCATACCCGAGGCAGGATTCGAACGTGTCACCGTAGCAGCAACGCGGTTCCGGACTGAAGCGCCTTTAACCGCGCGGTCACAGTGGCCAGCTAAGTCGACTAATCATGAACAGTGCCATGAAGTCATATCACAAAGTGATTCGTTCAGTACTCAGGGGAAACTTCATGAAAATTTGTTAACCTGGGACCGATGACCTCGATGTTTGTTCCCTTCCCCCTAAACAACTAACTTTCGTTGACAGTGACGATCCCCAAATGCGACAATCATGATTGTTGACTGCCCCAGTGACCATAAAGTGTGCTTCATCATTCAAAAAGAACTTCCACGTTCACATGTCTTCAACTTCAAACCTTGCAATAAACGTAAGAGCGGAGTTTACTCGAACGTCTCCATCACATGGCAAAAGTTTGCGAGTAATGTGAAGTTTGTGAAGTTTGTAGGGACACCAATTCATAGCTGTTCACAGCCCTTTTCGAACTGTGGACCATGGGATGTTCAGCTGTCGTGACACATATCGTGTGCTGCTTGAAGATCGCACATTGTGTATAGCTTTATCAGCCATGGCAACAGTAATGTCTTCAACAGTTTGTGGCGCAATTGGCCGTCGGCTTCTCCCAGAAGCAAATCAAATCATTGGCCAACCGTTCCAAACTGTGTCACCGCTAAGATCACCAGATTTGAACCCTCACATGTGGAAATTACAATGTGTTCCTTTCAATGGTTCATTCGTTACTTCTCTTCCGGAAGTCCTTACTAAATTCTCCAAAGAGTTTCATTATCCTGCGATCACTCGATCTTCATGGGAGCCCTCTGAAATAAACTCCGTCCGAACAGGCCTCGGAAGACTCAACGGTATCGACCGACCGCCTGTATCCTCATCCGACAGGCGGCACTGGATGCGGATATTGAAGGACATGTGATCAGCACACCCCTCTCACAACCGTTATCAGCTTTCGTGTCCGAAGCCGCCACTTCTCGATCAAACAGCTCTTCAATCGGCCTCAAAAGGGCTGGGTGCACCCCGCTTCCCAACGGCGTTCGCCAGACTCGGAAGGTGACCCATGCAAGTGCTAGCCAAGCCAGACAGCGCTTAGCTTCGATGATCTGACGGGAACTGGTGTTACCACTGTGGCAAGGCCGCTGGCTTGAGCTTAGTTACAGCTCAAAAAAATGGTTCAAATGGCTCTGAGCACTATGGGACTTAACATCTGAGGTCATCAGTCCCCTAGAACTTAGAACTACTTAAACCTAACTAACCTAAGGACATCACACACATCCTTGCCCGAGGCAGGATTCGAACCTGCGACCGTAGCAGTCGCGCGGTTCCGGACTGCAGCGCCTAGAACCGCACGGCCACCGCGGCCGGCGTTACAGCTCAAACAAAAGTGTAAAAGAGACACAAAGCGCAATGGAAATCGTTGCAAGATAGGCGGAGTTATATTCATAAATCCCCCCAGGATAAATTTTGAGAGTTTAACAGTTAAGCTGCTTTTACTCTTTCCTAATATAAGGATCATTACAATATGATGAGAGAGATTAAGAAGTGATCGCATGAGGCATCAAGTGTCAGTTTGGTAATGGGGGATGTATGGAGGTTGGGGAAGATGTGCGTTGCATTAGTTATGAAGACACTTTTACATGATCGGACTGAAGACCACAACAACAACAAGAAGCGAGATTAGGCGTTCACGGAAGCATACAGGTAGTCAGTTTTCTGTAGTAATAAAAGCGATCGAAATAGGTCACAGAGGGTTTAATATTTGTATGATCTGCCATTTGCCACGTACATTCTGTGAATTGTGGACGTAGATGGGTACATACAACTGTGCTGGGTTTTCCAAGCTGCCAGAACTCAAAGTGGTCCTGCCTGCCATGTCAGGATGACACACGCACGCCGGCCGGCGTGGCCGAGCGGTTCTAGGCCATTAGTCTGGAACCGCGCGACCGCTACGGTTACAGGTTCGAATCCTGCCTCGGGCATGGATGTGTGTGCTGTCCTTAGGTTAGTTAGGTTTAAATAGTTCTAAGTTCTAGGGGACTGATGACCTCAGATGTTAAGTCCCATAGTGCTCAGAGCCTTTTTTTTTTTTTTTTTTTTTGACACACGCAGAGAAGATAAGTGGTGGTCGGATTTTCAGAGGGACCTGTGGTTATGGCCACACCTAGAAACTGAGAGTACAAAAACTTGTCTAAGCGGCAACTGCATACAGGGGATAGGTCTACTAAACAAACAGTGAAGAGTATTGTACCTAGCAGATAGTGCATCTAGAAGCACTTGACTTTTTGGTAGGTACTTCTGTCCAATGACCGGCTTAGAATCACGTAAATGAATTAATTAGTTGTTTATAGCGTCACGTAAGGTATACGGACAAATATATACCCGTACCATTTCCAAGACGAAAAACTTCAAGCATTGCTTAAATAAATAACATATAATACCTCAACTCACTTGCATGCATCTGAACAATGTAGGGGTTGGGGAAACATATGGAAACGCCGCGAGAAAATTACGCTTGTACATAAATGCGTATGCTAGCCAAGCCTGCAGATTGTGCTCTTGCCTCTAACCACGAACGGGACGTTTGCAGTTTTCTCAATATGTTGCACGTTCCAGTCGTGATCAGAACATTGTTCTGTGTAGCTGCCATTGCATTGTGTCGGAATTAAGTAAATTAGAACGTGAACAAATTACTCGTTGGTGCCCTTATAGTGGTGCTTTCGTAACCAAGGTAGCCTAAGTGTTTAGTATTTGAAGAGGCATCGTATCGAAGATTTATACCGCCTGCAAGGAAAGCGGGAAAATATCATCCCCTAAGTCACAACGCGCACGAAAGTGAGTGAGTGATCGTGACGCGTGACGGGCGGTCATTCGAGAGATTTGAGACGAAAAATAAGACAACGATAGCTACATGAGTCACTGAAGAAGTGGAAGTCACACTCGCGAGCGCTGTCAGAACCAAAACAACGCGAAAGGAGCTCCAGATGCAGGGAATTGAAGGGACACCTGAAATTGACACCTGAAATTCCAAAAACACTCATCAGTGATGCAAATGCCCATAGCAGGGAAACGTGTTGTCATAACCATAAAACCCGGTCTATGCAACAATGGAAGAAAGTAATCAGGTCGAATGAGTCTGTATACCACTTCTGGCCGACAGTTATAGCTGGTGGCAGCCATATCGTGGTATTCCTTGGGCCCTTTCGTTACTCTGCAATGCTGCATTACTGCCAAAGGTTATGCGATTACTTTGGCTGCTCAGGTCCACCCCGCGGCACAACGTTGGTTCCCCAGTGGCGATGCTGCATTCCAAGACGACACGATCCCTGATCACACCGTTCGCATTGTCCAGGGTTGGTTTTGTGAGAACGAGGATGAATTGTGGTATCTGCTCTGGGCACCACTGCCACCAGACGTCAGTATTAATGAGGCTTTGTGATCTATTTGGTAGAGAAGGGTGCGTGATCGCTATCCAACTCCATCGTCGTTACCTGCAGATGCATTCACCTGGTTCAGAAGTTCATCTGTGGTGGTCAGCTTTGGGTCACAGCACTCCACCCACCATTTCACCGTATACCATAAATTTTCTATTGGCTACAAGTCTGGCTGACATCTTATACACCAAGAAAGCACGTCCTCGTGTAGCAACATGTGGTCTTGCATTGTCTTGCTGAAAAATGGCGTCTGGTTATCATTCACGTAGGTCACACTGGTAATGACGCCCTGTGCACGTGTCAGCTGTGATTTGACGTTGCACCCAATAGCACCCCATACCATAAGACCTCGAGTTGGCGACGCATGTCTTGTGCGAATGCACCCACTGTGAAGCCACTCACCATGTCTGCGACGAACCAAAATGCGGCCATCATTTTCAAACCAACAGAATCTGGATTCGTCCGAGGCCGGTCTTAGTGACCGAGCGGTTCTAGGCGCTTCAGTTTGGAACCGCGCGACCGCTACGGTTGCAGGTTCGAATCCTGCCTTGGGCATGGATGTGTGTGATGTCCTTAGGTTAGTTAGGTGTAAGTAGTTCTAAGTTCTATGGGACTGATGACCTCAGATGTTGAGTCACATAGGGCTCAGACCCATTTGAACCATTTGATTCGTCCGAAAAACACTGTGTGGCGCTGTTTCTATCCACTGTAACGTCGTTCCATACACCATTGGCGTCAAGCATGTTATTGCACATTCATCATCAAGATAGGCGGAGAAGAGGACGACGTTCACGTATCCCGTGCCGTAATAAATGACGAAAGTCTGTCACCCTTGATAGCGTACGATGTGTTACACTGTTCCACTGTTGCGCCAGAGCCGACGACGATGCTGATCTTTCCTGCAAAGCCATTCGGATGAGGTGTCCATCTTCTCTGGGGGCGGCGCGGGTGGTGTGACATGACCCATCTCGAAGTGTTCTATAGCTTCCCGTGAACCGTTCTGCACACACTGCCGAAGCACTTCGTCCCACATGAACAGCAATTTCCTGTATGTTTGCATCGTATTTTCTCGCGCCAATAATCCGCCCACTTTCAAACTCATTGAGTTCACGGTGTGGTTCGCATATACATCTGCGAGGCATCCTACACGTCTGCTCAAAGCCACACTGATCCGTTATCATAGGTTTATAACGACAGTGAGAGTCGCAGGCACATTTTACCAGTAGGTGGTGTTGCGCCGCGATATCCATGTTGACCTTGAACCAGCGGGTCGACATGGTTCAAGTGCTAATCATTTCTGCACAACGTACTAACGCACATACCCGGTGAATACCAACGTCCTATTTCTAGTCGTCCAAGGTGTTCTGTTTTCTTGGACATGAGTGTGTTCGCAGTTGCGAATACGAAATACCATTAGCTGTATATAAGAATGGCGAAAACGAAAATCTATACAGGACTGGGACTGGAACCTATATTTCCCGCGTTACGCGAGCGGTCTCCTTGAACCATACTAAGTTTGTGTCTGTCCGTCATGTGTCACATCCTGTACTCATACGTTACGTATATTCACGTCCAAGAAGAACATACTTATTATCAGCTGAGGGCCTGGTATTGGCGGTTCAATACGAAACAGGAGTGGCCTGTGTCATTAAGTAGTGTGATGCAAAGTTCCTTCGGATATGCATGCATTCTTAATAACACAGGCACTGCTATTTCGTATTAATCCACGTTCTTGTTCAAGGAAACGTATACCACGTCACAGTTCTGAGCAAATTTACCACGAGTATGTGTTTTCCCAATTATTCACAGCGATGGTTCAAAATGGTTCAAATGGCTCTGAGCACTATGGGACTTAACATCTGTGGTCATCAGTCCCCTAGAACTTAGAACTACTTAAACCTAACTAACCTAAGGACATCACACACATCCATGCCCGAGGCAGGATTCGAACTTGCGACCGTAGCAGTCGCGCGGCTCCGGACTCAGCGCCTAGAACCGCGAGACCACCGCGGCTTCACAGCGATCTTTCACGTCAACTCTACCTGTTCAGAACATTCTTTTGTCAACCGGTTTTCTCAGTATTGTTGTCAGTATCCTGTGTAGTATTTTCATTTTGCTGTTCAGGTTTTCCCAGTTCGTCATCCTAGTGAAGGATGATAACGTAAGGGGGTCGAAGAACTGCGTTAATTCACAAAATACAAATAAAAACACAAAATTTCAAGCAAGTACCTTAATTAGTAATAATGGTATACAGCGCTGAAGAAACGCGGTACGTTTTCGATGATTTCGTAATCTGGCAAAAATTTTCTAGGTGCAAAACATGCAGGTATTCGGTAGTGGGTTTTTACATTTTAAAGTCTTACTGATGCGATGTAAGCGTGGAAATTGGAAATCATGTGATTTACATTACAGTACGTAGATATCACAAGGACAGCACCAGTAAAATGTACGAAGTAATTCGTATACAAAATTTTGTTGTTCAGAACTAAATGCTGAATTCACCTGTCTACAATAAAAATGCTACTGAAGCCGTGTATGTTGCTTTACTTTATCACGCTGTCAGGCTGAACAATGTGTCTATAATCTACAGCGTTCTCTAGCTCTGTTCCATCAGGAATCGGACAGCAAAACGAATTCAAAATGTCTTTCCTTTCTTATACGAAGCTATTTTTTCGGACAGACATGTTTATTAAAACATATTTACTTTTATTACATACTAATTTTAAAAGTTAAGCTGACTGATAAGTTGCGAAATGTTCACTTATTACGACCAAAATTATTTCTCAGAAATTTCTTCCTCAATTTAAGACCTACGTTTGATACTAGTGACTTTTCTTGACCAGGAATGCCCTCTTCGGGCCGGCCGCGGTGGTCTAGCGGTTCTAGGCGCTCAGTCCGGAACCGCGCGACTGCTACGGTCGCAGGTTCGAATCCTGCCTCGGGCATGGATGTGTGTGATGTCCTTAGGTTCGTTAGGTTTAAGTAGTTCTAAGTTCTAGGGGACTGATGACCACAGATGTTAAGTCCCACAGTGCTCAGAGCCATTTTGAACCCTCTTCGGCTGTGCTAGTCTGCTATCTATGTCCTCCTTTCTTCGTCCGTCATGGTTATTCTAACTTATCATAAATTTTGATGTTAAGTTTCTCGCTATTCTCATTTCTCATTACTTTTTCCTTTTTCTGGTTTACTCTCAGTCCATATTCTGTACTCATTAGACTGTTCACTCCGTTCAACAGATCCTGTAATCCTCCTTCACTCTCACTCAGGATAGCAACACCGTCAGCGTATCTTACCAACTCGAATCTTAAGCCCACTGTTGATCCTTTCTTGTATTCCCGGCATTGCGTCTTCAATATAGAGATTAACAGTAAAGGCGAGAGACTGCATCCCTGTCTTATACCATTTTTAATCCGAGCACGTCGCGCTCGGTCTTTGCTCCCTCTGCGTTCTCGTAGGTATTGTGTATCAACCCGTCTTTCCCTACTTTTCTCACAACTTCGATCATTTTGCACCATTTCACATTGTCGAACGCTTTTTCTATGTCGACAAACCATATCAGGGTATTTCGCTTTTTCTTCAGTTTCTGCTACCGTTATCAACCGCGACGTCAGAACTGCCTCTCTGGTGCCTTTGCGTTTCCTGAAACAAACTGATCGTCGCCTAACAGATCCTCAATTTTCTTTTCCATTCTTCAGGACGGATGCAGGAGTGTGAAACTGATTATGCGGTAATCATACAATGTAGGCTTTCACGGCCGGTGTTGTCTTCAGTTAAAACTTCCGAACGACCTCAGAAGATGTCTCCCGCAGATGGAGACGAAACGTCAGGTGGAAATTTTATAATAGACCACGGCCTCTCAGCCCCGAAGTTTTAACTGATTATGCGGTAGTTTTCGCACCTGTTTGCTTTTGCTGTCGTGGGAACTGTGTGGATGATATTTTTCCCAAAGTCTGAAGGTACGTCGCCAATTTCATAAATTCTACACACCAATACTGTTCGGTTGCCATTTAACCAGCTAATTTTAGAAGTTCCGATAGAATGTTGTCTGTCCTTCACGCTTAATTTGATTTTTAGTTTTCCACGCATTTTTAAATTACGGCAAAGATTAGAATAGGTAAAACATTTTATGGTGGGCGTTGGGTGTAATACGTGCGAAGATTAGCCCAAGATCTGTAGTTGAAGGGTACGATTCGATGTAAGACATCAAAATATAAAACATAAAACAAAAAGGCAGGTAACGTTTCCCTTTCGTCATTTGCTCCGTATCACTGTTTCGAATGATCTGTCAGTGAATATCTTCTCCAAAGAATACAATTTGTTCCGCATATATGCCAACAAAAATTGTTAGTTTTTAGCTTTTTGATACTACCACACAAAACTGAAAATTACATAATAAAGAAAGAAAGAAACAGAAAAACAAGATATGCACTATTTTAAAAATACTTCTTATATACTTCAAGATTCTTGACGTGTTGTGCGGTTCCTTCCTCCTTAAAACAGTTTGCACGTTGCGCTTTTCCCAGAATTTCTCTGTCTTCAGGCCTGACAGCAAATATTTACTCGATCGCCTACCAAACAAACACGCCTTAGAGAATATTATACGTGACAACCGACAGAGACAAATTTCGAACAATAAACTGGCACATCAGTTTCCGTTCTTCTGTAATATGTATGTTGATTACTGATTCCTCATAGATAAGTCTACATGTAATTTCAAGACCGAACCGTTTAATAATTTACATTCATTTTATCTTAATTACATGGCTGGAAGAACATGAAAGAAAATCGGCTGATGAGTTGTCACGACCGACAGCAATCTGCGGCATTAGCATACTAATTCGAAATAACGGTTGTCAGATTTCTTAAAATGTTTTCAACAACTGCAATTACATCACTCGAATCAATAAAACAACGTTTCACTCGCTTCAACTTTTTTCATACTAGCCCGACAATTTTCTGTATAATAACAGTCTGAATATAAGGAGCAATCAGATATTTTGTGTCCCCCTAAATGAACCTGTTAGAGGACGGAATAACGTCATCCATATTTCCTCCCTTGTCAAAGATCGATAGTGCGACCACGTACGGTGGGCCCTTTCAAATTATTTTGTTAATTAACACGAGGTTTGTTTAAAGCCTGTTTAATCAACCGGCAAATTAACCTTAAATTACATTCATAAACAGAAATTATAATTTATTTCATTACCTTGATTCAGAAAATGCTCGCAAATATAATGCAAACCAGCTGCTACACCATTAGGGATATTAACTCCAAATCACGTACCTGCAATGGAGAGAAAATTTTCATTAGAACAGATAAAAATTTACAGTGAAGCAGGAAAATTTAAAAATCAAGCTAGCCTTTACAAGTCTAGAAATTACTGTGGATTCATATTCCCAGGACGCCCTCACAAACACTAAAAAGTCTCCCATGGAAATAAATCATTTCCTGAACTAAATCCAAATAACACTTTTTTTCTGTGTTTTAGAGATTAGAAACGGACCGAGTAGAAGTCCAACGGTTAGGCTGTAACGTCAGTGCTATTATACCGGATTCATTTCTTGGCACTGTAGTACCGCGAGTGTAGATAGTCTGCCGTCGTTTTCTACTCGTTGACTTGTACTCTCTCAGTCAATACGTGCAGGAGTTTAAGACCGCGACGTAGAATAGGAGTTTAGTGCAAGATCTTTCTGTCATAGTGTTGCGCGACAGAGCTAAAACCAACTACTCTCAACTCCACATGGCCTCTAACGAAGCTGTGTCTTGTGAGACGGAAATTAGGTGTTGCAATGTATACAGTCGGCTCCTTAAGAGGAAGAATGATGGCTTGAGAAAGTTCAATGTTATACAAACATCAAAAGAAGTTTTGCATCACACCGGTTCCCAGAACGCCTAAGGACAGACGATGACTGAGGATATTGTATCACACAGTCCCTTTCACTGTTCACAAATGTCACTAAACCCGCACAACGATGTAAACAACGATGTATGAGCAACGTCTATTAGACGGAGAGGATCCGATAGCCGATCAGTTCCAGTCATTCCACCAGGAAGGAGGTACACGGCTTGTGTTGTCCGTAGTTCAACCATGCCTAGACGGTGAATATCGCGGTTCGATCGCGTCCGCATTGTTACTTGTCTTCCAACCTTGAAACATTTCGTAAGTCCCAGCTTGGAAGCAAGACTAATTTTTTCCAGCGTAAAACGGTTTTGCAGTAATGAATTAGAATATCTACCAAGTTTCGCTGTCGTAAAATACTTACAGTCCACCTGGACCTTTGTGAGCAACTGCACTTCAGTTGTAACCCCCCAGTACCACAGAGACAAAAACGCGACTGGTGTATGGACAAGGGAGGAAACGTGCATCTACTAGAGCTAACGTATTAATTTTACAACATTGCATTTCTGTAAACGAATTGTGTGGTTTTCACGCGAAATACTGCGACAACTTCCGCTGGAGAACGTTGCAGCGTACCCAGATGAGAAAATGGTACGTAGTAATTATACCGACAACGATGAAACTGCGGCCATCAGTGAGGACTTTGACTGGCACATCTAGAGATGCGCTCTACCAAATCTACAGTTTGTTAGTTTTGGGACACTACGTAAATGACGTAGTAAACGGTAGTATTACCAGTGGCATTGGTAGGACTGGCAGGGAAAGAAATGTAAATGAATGTTTAAAAGATAAAATGGCAGCCGACGAGTTCTTTTCCCTATCGGGTTGGTTCTTTGTTTGCACATAATTAGTCCACTGTGTACTCTATATCCTCACAGAATGTTGTTGTTGTTGTGGTCTTCAGTCCAGAGAGTGGTTTGGTGCAGCTCTCCATGCTACTCTATCCTGTGCAAGCTGGTTCATCTCCCAGCACCTACTTCAACCTACATCCTTCTGAATCTGGTTAGTGTATTCATCTCTTGGTCTCCCTCTACGATTTTTACCCTCCACGCTGTCCTCCAATACTAAATTGGTGATCCATTGATGCCTCAGAACATGTCCTACCAAGCGATCCCTTCTTCTAGTCAAGTTGTGCCACAAATTTCTCTTCTCTCCAATTCTGTTCAATACCTCATCATTAGTTATGTGATCTACCCATTTAATCTTCAGCATTCTTCTGTAGCACCACATTTCGAAAGCTTCTATTCTCTTCTTGTCTAAACTATTTATCGTCTATGTTTCACTTCCATACATGGCTGCAGTCCATACAAATACTTTCAGAAACGACTTCCTGACACTTAAATCTATATTCGATGTTAACAAATTTCTCTTCTTCAGAAACGCTTCCCTTGCCATTGCCAGTCTACATTTTATAACCTGTCTACTTCGACCATCATCAGTTATTTTGCTCCCCAAATAGCAAAACTCATTTTTTACTTTAAGCATCTCATTTCCAAATCTAATTCCCGCAGCATCACCCGATTTAATTCAACTACATTCCATTGTCCTCGTTTTGCTTTTGTTGATGTTCATCTTATATCCTCCTTTCAAGACACTATTCATTCCGTTCAGCTGCTCTTCCCGGTCCTTTGCTGTCTCTGACAGATTTACAAAGTCATAGGCGAACCTCAAAGTTTTTATTTCTTCTCCATGGATTTTAATTCCTACTCCAAACCTTTTTTTTGTTTCCTTTACTGCCGGCTCAATATAAAGATTGAGTAACACCTTTCTATCTCACAGAATATAAATTGTATATATAAGAAATAAAAGTTAGTTGATTAACTTACTTCTGCACTTTTGTGTAACCAAAGCTATTACTCTTGATGTAAGGGCACTTTACATTATTGTTGTTATTTTGCACTCAATAGGCAACAGTTTCCTGTTATTACTGATAAATGTGAAAGATGTTCGTGAATAACAGAAACATATTTTATGTAAGTCTGACGAAGTATTGAAGCAATGTTTGACATATTTATGTTTTGCCGTTAGTTCCATTTTACTCTGTTGTTGAGGAAATCACTTTTTCTAGCAGTATGTAATAAATATGCATTGTTTTCTTCATTTTTACTGCAACATACCCCTGCTTCACGTTACAAATCAACAATTTTCGATTAAAAAACCTAAATAAAACATTGACAATTTCAGTATTGCTATGAGGACATGTTCTCAAGTGAGAGACACAAGGGTAACTGGGTAGAACAAAAATGTTCCATAGGTTAGCTGCAACTCTCTATGCCCTCACTCAGTTTCTACACGGTTCACCATTTCTGGTTATTATGGGAATCTACTCTACTGGCCATTAAAATTGCTACACCAAGAAGAAATGCAGATGATAAACGGGTATTCATTGGACAAATATATTATACTACAAGTGACGTGTGATAACATTCTCACGCAATTTGGGTGCATAGATCCTGAGAAATCAGTACCCATAACAACCACCTCTGGCCGTAATAACGGCCTTGATACGCCTGGACATTGAGTCAAACACAGCTTGGATGGCGTGTACATCTACAGCTGCCCATGCAGCTTCAACACGATACCACAGTTCATCAAGAGTAGTGACTGGCGTATTGTGACGAGCCAGTTGCCCGGCCACCATTGACTAGACGTTTTCAATTGGTGAGAGATCTGGAGAATGTGCTGGCCAGGGCAGCAGTCGAACATTTTCTGTATCCAGAAAGGCCCGTACAGGACCTGCAACATGCGGTCGTGCATTATCCTGCTGAAATGTAGGGTTTCGCAGGGATCGAATGAAGGGTAGAGCCACGGGTCGTAACACATCTGAAATGTAACATCCACTGTTCAACGTACCGTCAATGCGAACAAGACGTGTAACCAATGGCACCTCATACCATCACGCTGGGTTATACGCCAGTATGGCAATGACGAATACACGCTTCCAATGTGCGTTCACCGCGATGTCGCCAAACACTGATGCGACCATAATGATGTTGTAAACAGAACCTGGATTCATCTGAAAAAATGACGTTTTGCCATTTGTGCACACAGGTTCGTCCTTGAGTACACCATCGCAGGCGCTCCTGTCTGTGATGAAGCGTCAAGGGTAACCGCAGCCATGGTCTCCGAGCTGATAGTCCATGCTGCTGCAAACGTCGTCGAACTGTTCGTGCAGATGGTTGTTGTCTTCCCATCTGTTGACTCAGGGATCGAGACGTGGCTGCACGATCCGTTACTGCCATGCGGATAAGATGCCTGTCATCTCGACTGCTAGTGATACGAGGCCGTGTTCCGTATTACCCTCCTGAACCCACCGATTCCATATTCTGCTAACAGTCATTGGATCTCGACCGACGCGAGCAGCAATATCGCGATACGATAAACCGCAATCGCAAGGCTACAGTCCGACCTTTATCAAAGTCGGAAACGTGATGGTACGCATTTCTCTTCCTCACATGAGGCATCACAACAACGTTTCATCAGGCAACGCCGGTCAACTGCTGTTTGTGTATGAGAAATCGGTTGGAAACTATCTTCATGTCAGTACGTTGTAGGTATCGCCACCGGCGCCAAACGTGTGTGAATGCTCTGATAAGCTCATCATTTGCATATCACAGCATCTTCTTCCTGTCGGTTAAATTTCGCATCTGTAACATGTCATCTTCGTGGTGTAGCAAGTTCAATGGGCAGCAGTGTAGTGTCGCATACGTAAAGTAAGTGATCGTTATGAGGGTACGCCTGACATGTATGCAGTACACCCAACATATAGGTAACGCGGGTACTTCCTTAAATGACCCGAGCTGCTACGAAAACTAACGTAGTGTGCGCTTACTTATGGTAGTCAACGCTAGTGTCACAACTCTAGCCACATCCTAGCACTTTCTGCGCAGCCTGTCGCCGCCACGGCCGATGTCGCCGCATCACATCACCGCGTCGCGCCGCGCGCCCTCCTAATTTGGAGACGCGGCTGGGCTGATTTGTGTGCTGTGCGCTGGTAGACCAGACCAGACCAGACCAGACCCCGCCCGCCGCTTCCTTATTACCGGGTCGGGCGCGCCCCGGCGGCCGCCGCGGAGCGAGAAACGCCGCTCGCTGTCGCTGATGCTCGCCCGGCCCGTAAACATATATGGCATCGGCGGGTCGACTAGCTTCGCTATAATTAGCCCCGCCCGGCGCGCTCACCGTGCAGACCTGCGACCTAAAGAGTGTCTGCCGGATGTGCTGACACCGACCTAGCTCTGATTTACATTACAATGAACACATCGTTGCCGCTCCCACATTCTGCTCTCGTGCTAGACTGAGAAGAGTGCAATTACGTGGTCTTCGGACGCGGAAGACAGTGTTTAAAAGTCTAAGCGGATCAAGAGGATGGCAACTTGTTAATGGTCTGTTCACTGACGAATGTTTCGCAGTCCATTCGTTCCTTTTCCTAACGATATACTGGCAGGAAAGTCAGCAAAGAGTGAATGGTACCGACCACCGTACGTGTTGTGAAAAGGATCCTATTCAGAATTTAAGAATATCGACCGTATACGCCAAATATTTGATTATTTGTACGTAATAGCCGGCCGGGGTGGCCGAGCGGTTCTAGGCACTACAGTCTGAAACCACGCGACCGCCACGGTCGCAGGTTCGAATCCTGCCTCAGTCATGGATGTGTGTGATTTTCAAAATAATATTCAAATGTGTGTGAAATCTTATGGGACTTAACTACTTAGGTCATCAGTCCCTAAGCTTACACACTACTTAGCATAAATTATCCTAAGGACAAGCACACACACATGACCGAGGGAGGACTCGAACCTCTGCCGGGATCAGCCGCGCAACCCATGACTGCAGCGCCTAAGACCGCTCGGCTAATCCCGCGCAGCGATGTGTGTGATGTCCTCAGGTTAGTTAGGTTTAAGTACTAAGTTCTAGGGGACTGATGACCTCAGAAGTTAAGTCCCATAGTGCTCAGAGCCATTTGAACCATTTTGTACGTAATAATTTGCCAATATTGGGATACAATCGTACACGATGTACGAGAGCTGTAGCTAGAAACAATGCGGATCGTATATGGTACTAAACTGAGTGCTTTGAAATAATAAACCAATGCTCAGTGGTACGTGAGTCTTTCGGAACAGGCACGTAACATACTTGTGTGCAAATTCACATTCACCCTCAAGCCGAATACGTAATTGCATATCGAGAAATGAACTAAGATTAAGGGACGATGTAATGGATTTTGGTCCATGAGCCATGGCGCCATTAAGTTAGTAGACTGTTCCGTCTGGCGCCTCTAACTCAAGGGTAGTATCAACCATCCCTCTGTGCGCCCCCGGTAGCTGAGTGGATAGCCGTCACGGTAGCTCAGCGTGTTCGGTCAGAGGGTTAGCTGCCCTCTGTAAAAAAAAAAACTGAGTTAATCGATCAACAACGAACTTAAACGGATGTCTGACGACGTCCGCCCCGAGCAGATGCAACGAGTAAAAGCGAACAAAATGAGATTAAAAGAAAAAAAAAAGTGGTCAACGCGACAGATTGTCAATTCTAAGGGCCCGAGTTCGATTCCCGGCTGGGGAATCATCCCCATCGACGCGCAAGTCGCCGAAGTGGCGTCAAATCGAAAGACTTGCACCAGGCGAGCGGTCTACCCGACGGGAGGCCCTCCTCACAGGCCATTATTATAATATAACTATCCCTCTTGCGGCCCTGTTGCCAATATCTATGAGTAAGAGTTGGTATCTGTGGGTTGTGCCCTTAGAAGTTCTTTGCTTCCCGGTATATATACGGGTTCGCTGGCCCGAGGAAGGAGGCACCAAGTTCGGGGAGTGGCGGTAGCGTCGCGACAAGAGGCGGTCACGAGATCCGAGTGGCCGAGGCCACGTGCGTCCGCAGCTCGTGTAATAAAAAAAAACTGAGTTAATGGATCAACGACGAACTGAAACGGGTGTCTGACGACGTCCGCCCCGAGCAGATGCAACGAACGAAAACGAACAAAATGAGACAAAAAAAAGTGGCTGACGTCGCTGCCTCTGGATCACGGAGCCCTGGGTTTGATTCCCGGCCGGGTTGGGGATTTTCTCCGCCCGAAGACTGGGTGTTTGTGTTGTCCTCATCATTTCATCATCATCATTTGTGACAGCGGATAGATTGGGCCGTGTAAAAACATTGGATTGCGTCAAAATTTGGACTATGTACGGGCGCTGATGACCGCGCAGTTGAGCGCCCCACAAACCAAATATCATCGCAGCCACGAGCTACGCAAGGAACGCCTGCGCAGGGGAAAGATACCGGAGTATTTCCCCGGGGTCAGCGTCGACTACAAGCAGCAAGGCGACATCCCGTAGGTTGGTTGGCAACGTGTCGTGTCGGACGACCGCTGCCCCCTTCTACCTGGCTGTCACCGGCACCACTCAATAACCGCCGCGGCACACAGTGGATCCATGGAGCTGCTTCCTGATAAAGGGGAGTAACATTCTGTATTCCTCGTGGTGACTTGTTTCTTTGTCTACCCGACCTCCTAATTGTTTTCTGGTTTGTACCCGACCTTCAGAGTTTTACTCGGTCGGCTATTTCGTCGCAAATATAGTCCATACTATTTTACTAAGACACTAGTTGTCGTTTAAAAATTTCTTATATTACATTTCCCTCCTTTCTAGTTGATACCCGATCATTAATGTTTTAATGAATCAGCTCCTGGTCGAAAATACAGTCGGAACAAATGTACCAAGGTCCAGGTTGCCGTTTAAACAAACAGGGGTCTTGTGGTTAGATTTAGATGTTAACCGGTTCAATTCCTTGATTTTAATTGTATTTGAGGTAATCTGAACTTCCTGCTGCACTAAGCTGTGAGTTCCTGTCTTTGAAAGACCGGGTCATTATTTGTGTATTCTTAACTGGATCTTGTGGTTCCGCCGAGTGAGCACTCATACGTAAGATTTTACAATGTTCCTTCAGAGTGGCCTTCATAACTGAGAAGCAATTTAACTTTTGGCATATTAACAGCCAACTGTCACCAGGGCTTTAGTCAGAATACGATTGTCAAAAGGGCCGGGTGGGATCCAGTCGCACCTTGGTTGCTGATTGAAATGAAAAGGTTGCTCGCTTTGAAGCAAGTCTTATCATAACTGTTTTCTGATTTGTTTAACCTTTAAGCATAGGTGCGCATCTTAACCCCCAACCTTTCGAGATACAGTTTCCAAATAAAAAAAAAAATTACGTCATTTTTTTGCGTAATTGAAACAGTCTTGTCATCAATATTACTTATAGGTTTTCATGTGTTGCAGAAGGGCATTTAATAAGAGAAACTGTGTCCAGCGCGGTAGAAACACCGCTGTTTCACCCGATGGCGGGGGGCTGCATGTCCGGGTCCTTAAATTATTGTTATGTTGTTTTTGTTTTGACTTCTCTTGTAAAAGCTTATTCATTTCACAAATATGTTAATTTGTAAGGATAACAAATGTATGATTATATATTGTAAAATAAACAGGTTGTGTGGTGGGTCCTCCGTTCCACGTTTTCCTCAATATCAGTAAATACCAAGTCTTAGTCCAAAAAACTGATTTTTCAAAAATATTATATTTTTCATCTACACAGTTTAATCTATGTTGAGTGTGAATTTTATCGTGATAGCAGCTTGGTCAATGCGATGGCTATTTTCTTTCGGTATCTTTGGCTGACATCTGTATCTCTGGTTGACATCTGTATCTTTGCCTGAAAACTTTCTTGCATGTGGTTTATTTACGTTATAATGTTTACACATATTAGTATGTGGAAGGCTGATTTCGCAAACCTTTTAGGTGGAAGTCAAGATTTTTGCATAATGGGTGATGGAAAAAGTGTGTTTAGGAAACGGAGGTTTCATGAAAATCGGTTTACGAACAAAGAAAGAGGAAGCAGCTCGAAAAGAAGCTCTCAGCTTCAGCATCAAAACTTCGGGCAGGAGGATTGAACAGATGCGTGAATGATGTTCATATGGGCACTACTACAATCAGATTTATTGATTTAGAGCTTCTCTGTCAGGCTATAAAACTTTCATGTTCATGTGTTAGCTGTAAAAATACAAAATGCATGATTGTTGTTGAAGAAAGAAGAGTGGGAATAGTTTGTTATTTTAAATTAATTTTTAATTCGTGTGGCTATGAATTTTCATTTTCCTCCAAAAAAAACTGACACTGGTACCTGTGAAAGCAATTTTAGGTGAGCATACGCTCTGAGACGCCTTGGACGGGGCAGGGAAGGAGGTAATCTGTTGTGCGGTTTTCTAAAAATGCCTCCACCTTGTGCAAGGTTTGAAAAACTCAGTAACGAAATGTCTGTTGCTGTATGCGATAGTGCCAAAGTTTCTATGAAGAAAGCATAAAATAAACCAAAAAGAAATAGATCCGGGGTAGACATTCATGACAGTGAATCTCCTACAAATGTTACTGACCTGTGTATGTCTGTAGATGGGACCTGAATGAAAAGGCGTCACACGTATCTGTATGGAGTTGCATCTGTTATTGATACTGACTCGGGTAAAGTTTTAGATCCATAAATTATGTATAAATAGTGCCACCAGTGTGCAACAAGGAAAATGTCGGACAATGAAGACATTTGGAAGTATGAGAAGAAAATCTTTGAATCTCATTTTCTCTGTTTTACATTTTTTAAGTTATTAGAAGCCTTTTCTCAAAAAGGATATGAGCTACTGCTATGATATTTTCGGGAAATGTTCGCAACGTGTTGCTATCTCCCTAAACAAAAAAATACGAGATCCTGCAATTACAATCTGATTTTTACATGATTGTATGTAGAAAAAAAGTTAATTTTGGATGTCCAATATTAAGAACTCGTTAATGATGCACTTTGTACCATCAATTAATAACTGTAGTTCAGTGGTCTTATAACGTTCTCAGGACAATACAATATTCTTTCAGATTAATTACATGATTAGAATTTGAGTTATGGCTTTTCATAAAATATACAACAACAAATTAAAAATTCAAATTTCTGGCAAAATATTATTATTGCATATTTTATTGTATTTTTCCGTTAAAACACAGCTCTTTTTCTTTACACATGCAAAATTTTACATTTTTACATTAATAAATATAGCTGTAATGATTTTTTAAATAAATTTTTACATTTTCCTTTACATCCCGCCTTAAATGTAAGAGCGATAGTCAGTTTCCGTAGTAATCGAAGACAGATTTGCATGCTGGTTGGAAGTAAGTGAATGTTTTGTAAGTACACAAGGCGATACGGGTCTTGGATGAAATCACTTTCTGATGGCAGACGTTCCTGATTTGAGATATGGCTTCGGCTCTTGGGAAGATAAGCACTGCTTTGCGAAGTGAGGTGACAGGAACGGTTCGATATCGTCCATTCTGAGACAACAATCTCGATACGCGTGCTTTTATCCAATTTAACTTGCGAAATCACTAAATTCTTTACCTTGTCTTCTCGAATGAAACAGATTATTTGTTCATGAAAATTGCCTCATTTTGAAATTGGTTCCTTTTACAGGCATGATTAACCTATTTTTCAACACTAATACGTCGACCGATGTTAATATTTTTGGACTGCCACAGTGCGTAAGCTTTGTGACTCCTCTTGTTAAAGTTGATACCTTTAAATTCTTGTCCCTCATTTGTTCCTCCTTGCGCCGTCTCATTCCCCTGATAGCCCATAAAGGTACTGCATTAATGACTATACTTTCCCCCCATGATGTATCAACTCTGTGTAATCTGGTGCGATGTTCGACCATAAAAGATAAAAAATTGTAAGAATTAATATAAACGAACAGTTTCCTTCTGAAGGTAGTATAGTCCTCTATCTGATTACCGAATGATTTCAGTAATACCAGCACTTGCAGTTGAATGTATCTCATACTTTTCAGCTAAATTAGATCCCGTAGGAAACATTAAATTACATCAGGGTGTGTGAAGTGTAGATCAACAGTCTTTCTTACAGCGATTCGTGCTGTTAAGCGTATGGCAATCATTACATCCAGCCCATACAAAGAAAGACCTTTTGTAAACCCAGACAATTAAATTCAGATCACAGATTCTGACAACTGATGAAATTACAATTGCAATTTCCGGACTCCCAGGTGGATTACATTATCTTAAACAAGTACACAAATTTAATAAGCACTAATCTCGCAGTAAATCAATTAGAAGTGATATTCTGGAACTACCGGTGTGTTGTGTAAGGGCAGGACTATCAGACAGTGATATCACAATCATTATGTGATTACCATCAATAACTTTTATTGACAGTCCCAATATGTTACCATTTAAGACAACAAGTCCCTCAGTAGATCTGCGAACCTCTCTACCACTGAACAGTAATACTTTTCTTCGTTACTAATAGGGCCTACAGTTTCTTATTTACCATCACATTACACTGTTTGCGGTAACCCCATAAAAAGATCTGTGGTAAAACATACTGTATTCTACAACGTGTTTAAAACATACATTACATCAACACAGTGAAGCAGCAAACGTAGCAAAATTAATATAAAGTATCCTGTCATCTTCTCCTCCATTCCCAAATAGATTCGGTGCCCAAACAACACACAGTGATGCTCTGTGTCTTCGTGTTGACAGCTGGTGGAGAGGGCGACCCTAGAGCTGAAAATGTGCTCTCCCTGCCATAACGAGTAACAGGTGTTTGTTAGTGCAGTTACCATGTATGGCTGGAAACGCGGACAATGTTTTCAGCTGTGCAGGCACACTGCCCAAGTCACAAATGTCGTGGAGAAACCGTCCTCCACCTTGCTCACACGTTCAGTTCACTCGCACATTTCGTCTTGCTCGTCGGATTCGTGTACACTAGCGCACCAGTCTGTCACCATGCTAGATAAAAGCGTGCTCTGACTGTCATTACTTCGGAATCAGACATGCAAAGTCCATGCTTACAATTAATTTTACACATTGCAAACCACTGTGAAGTGCACGGCAGAACGTGCTATCGCATGTTAAGGTTTCTTCTCGTTCCAATCGCGTATAGAGCATGGGAGGAATGACTTCGTCCCCTGGCACAGTATCACGAAATGTATGCTAACTTCCCTACGATTTTAAACAATGTAATTAAAAAAAAAGAAATAGTTAACCACCAATGAACGTGCAGTGGTGCCAGGGTACTCCCAGAGAATAGTTTGCTACGCAAATACGGAAACTGCCAGAGTGACGGAAAAGTGCATACAAACTGACGGGGAGACTTGTAATATAATCTGTATTCGTTTTTTCAGTAAATGATGTAAGTAGGCTGTTTATGTTTTCTCTATGTAAGTAGGCTGTTTATGTTTTCTTATTGGCAACGTTACGTAGCGCTCAATATGAAAATCACTGGCTGTGCTGTGTGCAGTCTGTGGCTGCTTTGCATTGTTGTCTGCCATTGTAGTGTTAGGCAGCTGGCTGTGAACAGCGCGTAGCGTTGCGCAGTTGGAGGTGAGCCGCCAGCAGTGGTGGATGTGGGGAGAGAGATGGCGGAGTTTTGAAATTTGACATGAACTGCTATATTTATATATGATGATATCAAGGTAAATACATTGTTTGTTCTCTATTAATATCTTTCATTTGCTAACTATCCCTATCAGTAGTTAGTGCCTTCAGTAGTTTGAATCTTTTATTTAGCTGGCAGTAGTGGCGCTCGCTGTATTGCAGTAGCTTGAGTAGCGAAGATTTTTGTGAGGTAAGTGATTTGTGAAAGGTATAGTTTACTGTTAGTCAGGGCCCATTCTTTTGTAGGGATTATTGAAAGTCAGATTGCGTTGCGCTAACAAAATATTGTGTGTCAGTTTAAGCACAGTCTTGTATAATTGTTCAAAGGGGACGTTTCATATGGCGACCCTTAGCCGAGGATACCTTACTGGAATCTTCTGATTTTTTGTTGTAGTTCGTGTAATTAGTGTAGATTTTGTTTATTGCTAGCACGTAATTGTAGAGAAAATCTCCTTTGTAGTTGCAGACTTTCATTGTTGTACAGTAAAACAGTTGTGGCATGCATGTAGATTTGCACCAAGTATTTCGCAGCTGCAATTAACTAGATATTATTTTCAGTGCTATGTTAATGTGTTCTCTTATTTTTGATCTTCAAATTGTGTTTTTCTGTGTTGTCGTGTGAAATACTGTGACAATAATGGCGTGTGAAAAACGTAATACTAGGCTCCAAAGTAAACTGAGAAATGACAGTGAAAATGAAAGCAGTGTGTTAGCGCCACCGAGTAATGAATTAACTGATGTTCAAAGTAGTAATTTAGTAATTGTGCATAGGGAAATGGAGCGGGGGGCAAACAATGGCGTGGACAGTGAAACAATTAGTGAAGAGGGAAGCATTATCGATCGATCGGTCGGCAACAGCTCGCCTGAGGAATCCGAAATGACAGGACACAATTTTGCAAATACTGTAGATTCAGGTTTTGCGTCCTCACCGTTTTCCCAAATGAGTCAAGACACGTTTTCCGCTTGTCAAAATGTGAATGTTGCCGGTGCAAATTCACTGCCGAAAAGCACTGAGGAACATGTTTCAGACACCAGTGCATTGTTATTACAGTTAATGCAACAAATGGGACAAAAGCTACAAAAGTTAGACACAACACTTGAACAAAATCAGAAACAAATGGGACAAAATCTTCAAAAGTTAGACACAATGGAACAAAATCAGAGACAAACACAGCAAAAGCTTCAAAAGTTAGACACCACACTTGAAAAAACACGTGAAGATTTAACTACTGAGTTACATAACATTGAATCGAAATGTCAAAAAGTCTGTAATGACGTAAAAACACAAATTTGTGAGCATTTTCAGCCTATTTTTTCGCGGCATGAAAATGTATTACAGAATCACGAAGCAGCCATAAAAGAACTGCAAACCATTGTTCATGAAAATGACGACACCTTGCAAGCTAAAATTGACTCAGTTGCATCTACCGATTCGGTTACGCAACTTGCAAAAACTCAGGAAACCTTAAAACACACAGTAGATACTCTGAAACTTGGTTCAGAAAAAACATACAGAGGAAATAATTTCACTATCGGATAAAGTAGCCGAACTTTCAGATCAGTTCACTAACTTATCTACAAAGGTAGATGATGATCTGAATAACACAACACCTGTAGCCTTCACTGACACTGAAGAGTATGTAGAAAATTCAAACAAAATCAAAATCAAATCAATACACAGTACAAAAGAGAAATCCGGGAAGTGCAAGATCAGCTGACACAGGTAATACAAGAATTACGTATTTCAGAGGACACTCGCACCCCAATACGGGAAGAGGGACATAGAAATACGGAACAGCCACAAAATAATAACACAGCGCATTTCGGAAATTATGAAAGAAATTGGCAATGTGCACCGAATTTTGAGATTGAACAGCCGACACGACGTAACAATGACCGATATGCGACTCGCCGACATGATGATTTTGACTATAAGCTGTTCATTACTACATGTAAATTCAAAACATTTAAGAATTCCGGCAACGACATTCATCCACAAGCGTGGCTCCATCAATTCTCTCATTGTTTTCCTCCCAACTGGTCATTGGAGCACAGGTTAGAATTTATGTGTGGCTATTTAGAGAATGAACCAGCTGTAAGAATGCGATCGGTCATTCACGATTGTCACAGTGAAAGAGAATTTTACCATGCCTTCCTCTCAGCATATTGGTCTCAAGCCACACAAGACCGAGTAAAACATGGCATCATAATGATGAAACATTTGGAACAATCTGAATTCTCCAGTCTTGTGAAATATTTTGAAGACATGTTGCACAAGAATCAGTACCTGTCAAACCCATACAGCCCCTCAGAACTCATCCGCATTTGCTTAATCAAATTACCTGAACATTTACGACATATTATTTTGGCAGGACGTTGCAAAGACGACATTGAAGCTTTTCAGGGACTGTTACAAGAACTGGAAAGTGACACTGACAATCGCGGAACGCAGGAGCACAACAATTACAGATCACATCAGTCGCAATTCCGCGATGAAAGAAGTAATAACTTGACACGACAAGGCTATTCTCACAACACAAATCGTGACCAAAACAGACACCACCCGTATGACAACCGTTGGCAGAGTAGTAATAACTACAGGGAAAGATCACCTCTCCGTGGTAATGACTATCACAGAGACAATCAGAGAAACAGACAATATGGGAACCAAAACAATTATTATCATGGGAGGCAGAATAACTTCAGACGCAACAGTTCGGCGCACAGTTACGATTCAGGGAGAAACTCTCCACCACGTGACGGACAAGGAAGAAACTACGGAATCTACCGACATGACGACAGACGATATATTCGTAACGACAGACCTGAATTGCATCAGAACTGGCGGGATTCAAACAGAGCAGGGTACTTTCGACAACGTGAATTTGTAGAAGCTAGGTCTCCTAATCCCAATAACGACGCGCGCCAACAAAGGGACAGACAATGACTCGCACCGCAGGCAGCCGCTTGCGCCGGCTGTTTCAGAGAAAAATGACATAGATGCTAACCTTAAGAAAAATTCCAGTATTGTTTAACGACGTATACCGCACGATAATTGCGTTGAAGTTGAAACTCTGCGTACTAGGAAGAGTAAAAGTTTACACCACATTTCACATGTAAAACCGTTTATTGAAAGATAATCTACTTTTTAACTTTGTCTTTGCCATAAAACTTTTCACTTCACATTTCTAGTATGCTTTGTCAGACTTAGAATCTGTTAACATACAACAATGTTTGAAGTTAAACATCCAATCTAGAACCTAGGGAACATTTTTAAACAGAAATTGCGAATGTATTGTTATAGTGAACAGACGACACAGTGTTGTACACTCCTGGAAATTGAAATAAGAACACCGTGAATTCATTGTCCCAGAAAGAGGAAACTTTATTGACACATTCCTGGGGTCAGATACATCACATGATCACACTGACAGAACCACAGGCACATAGGCACAGGCAACAGAGCATGCACAATGTCGGCACTAGTACAGTGTATATCCACCGTTCGCAGCAATGCAGGCTGCTATTCTCCCATGGAGACGATCGTAGAGATGCTGGATGTAGTCCTGTGGAACGGCTTGCCATGCCATTTCCACCTGGCGCCTCAGTTGGACCAGCGTTCGTGCTGGACGTGCAGACCGCGTGAGACGACGCTTCATCCAGTCCCAAACATGCTCAATGGGGGACAGATCCGGAGATCTTGCTGGCCAGGGTAGTTGACGTACACCTTCTAGGACACGTTGGGTGGCACGGGATACATGCGGACGTGCATTGTCCTGTTGGAACAGCAAGTTCCCTTGCCGGTCTAGGAATGGTAGAACGATGGGTTCGATGACGGTTTGGATGTACCGTGCACTATTCAGTGTCCCCTCGACGATCACCAGTGGTGTACGGCCAGTGTAGGAGATCGCTCCCCACACCATGATGCCGGGTGTAGGCCCTGTGTGCCTCGGTCGTATGCAGTCCTGATTGTGGCGCTCACCTGCACGGCGCCAAACACGCATACGACCATCATTGGCACCAAGGCAGAAGCGACTCTCATCGCTGAAGACGACACGTCTCCATTCGTCCCTCCATTCACGCCTGTCGCGACACCACTGGAGGTGGGCTGCACGATGTTGGGGCGTGAGCGGAAGACGGCCTAACGGTGTGCGGGATCGTAGCCCAGCTTCATGGAGACGGTTGCGAATGGTTCTCGCCGATACCCCAGGAGCAACAGTGTCCCTAATTTGCTGGGAAGTGGCGGTGCGGTCCCCTACGGCACTGCGTAGGATCCTACGGTCTTGGCGTGCATCCGTGCATCGCTGCGGTCCGGTCCCAGGTCGACGGGCACGTGCAGCTTCCGCCGACCACTGGCGACAACATCGATGTACTGTGGAGACCTCACGCCCCACGTGTTGAGCAATTCGGCGGTACGTCCACCCGGCCTCCCGCATGCCCACTATATGCCCTCGCTCAAAGTCCGTCAACTGCACATACGGTTCACGTCCACGCTGTCGCGGCATGCTACCAGTGTTAAAGACTGCGATGGAGCTCCGTATGCCACGGCAAACTGGCTGACACTGACGGCGGCGGTGCACCAATGCTGCACAGCTAGCGCCATTCGACAGCCAACACCGCGGTTCCTGGTGTGTCCGCTGTGCCGTGCGTGTGATCATTGCTTGTACAGCCCTCTCGCAGTGTCCGGAGCAAGTATGGTGGGTCTGACACACCGGTGTCAATGTGTTCTTTTTTCCATTTCCAGGAGTGTATTTATACATTCTTGCTTGTTAGTTGCACGATTACGTAACGACTCTCAGGCTTACATACTTAGGACACATACTGGTACTGCTAATGAGATTTTAATGCAACATTTTGGTTTACTTGAAAATACATTCTGGATTTAAAGTACTTTCTGTGAGATACCAGACGACACAGTGGTTAGTTTATGTGACAACTACACGATTTTATCACGACGCTACTAATGAGTGACAATTTACAATGTTGCTTTTGCGGTGTATCTGTTTTATATCTGCACAGTTTTTCTGAATTCTTCTGGAAAGTAAAACAGGTTTTAGTAGTAACTTTTGTAGTATAGCTACAATGAGACAGGGTTTTCCGTAGCACAACAATACGTTACAGTACAGTACTTTCTTCATCACAACAATAAGCGTAATAACTACGATATCTATACACAAAGCATTTCACTTTTGTTTATCATGAGGTAGGTACATTGACTTCTGCAGAACTTAGCTTTCGGAGGACGATAACTACGACACTTCCACACAGATTATGTTGCAACAAGACGCACATTTAGCGCTACAGTACACGTATTTGAGTGATTAATTTTGTATTTAAAACATTTATTCTTAAAGATTTTTGAATTACAAAGAAAGTTTTCCGTGATACATTTCATTCCATTGCTGTAATCTGTAACACCTGAGGGTATAATTACATTAATCCTCAGGGGGGTACACGCTTACTTTGTGTACCATGTGTGTGGCAACCACAAGGAACCCTAGCTAATATGGTATTTGCTTATACAACTTTACACATCGGTACCATATTTCTCTAACACACAAATTACACAGCTATCTGATCATTCAACTGAGAGATAAACATTTTTTTACTACATCAGTGTCACATGTTTACGCAATACACAGTTGGGTAACTTCACACTTATGAAACTGTATTTTGTCTGTACTTTGTAAACTGTTCATATTTTTTCGGAACCATTGTGATACTATGAGAGCTTTGAATGATATATTTGGTAAGGGAGCATGATTTTAAAGTACGTTTGAGGTAGATGACATTATTGAAATGAGCAGAGAATTATAGGTTTTGAAATTATTGCAGAAAGCTACGACGTTTTTGAGATTTGACTGAGGTGTTATGATGTTATTATTACGACGACGATGTGTACTATGCTGTTGAGATATGTTTATGATCAATAAGATGATGCTACCGTATATGAGGAATAAGAAGTATGTTGGAAACCAAGAATCGTACTTTAAGAGTTATGAAATGTGTGTAAATGCGTGAATATATCACAATGCCGGCGAAAATTTTTTTTGGACACTGTTATATTCATAGGATTTTGTTTCTACACATTTGCAACGTAAATTCTCGACCTGTGAAATTTTTATATGAGACTGTCACTGTAGCGGAAACTGCTGTCGTAAATATTTCCGTAAGAAAGTTAAGTGACCACCTGCACGTACATTGTCGGCACAGCGCTGTATCAGACACCTGGAGAACAAGCCATTAGGGTGTGCCTTTCCGGAAGCACAGGTAGAAAAAAAAAAAAGGGAGAGGCCATTATCCTCGCTATTGACATTTTCTTGTTGAAAGCATACTGTGGAGCTCGTAATTTATGATATTTACTGAAATGCCTAATGAAATGACGAGAAATATTTTTACATCTGCACACCTGATTACGACAAGCGTCTTTCTACGAGAGTTGAGAGAATTTCTACTAACTTATGAAATGTCACATGACTATTGAATGATATTTGTATGCTTTGGTTTGCGTAATTGCTTATTTCATTTGATACCTGTTTTCCAGCTGTGTTACAGCATTAGTTTTATAAAATAAACTTAGATGCATTTGCTAATATGAACACTTTCTGTCAACAGATCTATTAAATGATAATTTTGTAATCCACATTCTTTAAAAAAAGGAGCACTTGGAAAGGAGAGAACAATAAGAAGGGACTAGCAACAGTAACTGGACACATAATTTTCTTTTCAAGTACATGGTAATATTTTTTTTACAATAAGTTGTTGTGGTGCACCACTTAAATTACATAGACATTAAGATGTGAATATACATTTCCCTTATCTGCATTGCTGTTTTTACTGTAATATTTTTTCTGCTTGAGCTATGTCATGTTTAGGTATAAGTTACTGCTGTTTGCCAGGCATAGTGTTATTGAATTTGACTTTACATTATTCTGTTAAGCCAGTTTTACTAATGATTTATTTTTATTGTTTGCTGCACATTGCCTTAGATTAGTTGTAATATTACAATTGCATTGCTAATTTCTTAATGCTGCTTGCTTCACAAATCTGCGTTTTTTTTCATTGCTGTTTATATTAATTGTTTTATGTGATGCTGCATTGCCTCGTCCCTTAGTTTAGCATCTGAGCTCAGTAGATTTAAGTTAGCTTAAGAGGGGTAGACTATATAAGAAACTGACTATGGAGAGTAGGTAAAAAACGCATTGAGAAGATATAAGAAACAGATTTGGCAAAAATGAGTATTGTGCACTGAGAAATAATTATTTTGAAAGAAATATGAATAGAATACAGAAAGCAGGTATAGATAGGACTTTTTGGGAATAATGATGAATGAAGGGAGATCTCCAAGAAGTAAAGAAAGTTTAGTTTGCAAAATACTGCAGTAAAACAAACCCTGTCCTTTCCTTTATATTATTATGCTATGTGTTTGTGTACCCTTGTGTATTTGTGTACTTCCTGTCTTTATGTGTTTATCTGATAAGACTTATGTTGTAGAATTTTTCTAGTACTAAGCTACATTCACTATGATGAGGAATACTGTTATCCTCAAATATAATTTGCATTTATAATATGTTATTTACTATGTAAAGATGTTTAGACATTATTTAATCTGTTCTGTTTTAATGCTCATGTGTAAAGTTGATGTTTCGAAAGTTATTCTGATCTTTTATGTATGTACTTACGTCATAATTCCTGTAACACTGACGTATATGTTTATTTCTACTCTTTTGTAAAGCCCCTATTACTACAAATGTTATCTGTATTGTTACATTCTTTAATGATGTATTTTGTACCTTTGTAATTGTATTTTCATGTTGTAAATTTATAATTGTATAGACACCAGTTCTTCAAATTAAGTTCCATTTCACTGCACACGTTTCTGTTGGTAATCGTAATGCACTATATGTGAGAAGTAGGGACTGTTAGTGTTTGCACGTGTTACTAATTCAGCAAGGGACTGGATAACAGCATTGCTGGTTCTAAAGACAATTCCAAAAACTTTGTGAGTGCACAAGTGGTGGTTTATGGACTTGCTATATTCTCCGCAAGACTCTTCGATGGTGAATGTGCACCTGCACAATCGCAACAGATGGCTGCTAGCCATCTCTACAAGGACTACAATGGGTCTGCACCTCTGGTGGCCCACCAATACCATTATCTCTACAAGGACTACAGTGGGTCTGCATCTATGATGACCCACCAACGCCATTATTTCTACAAGGACTGCAGTGGGTCTGCACCTCTGGTGGCCCACCAATACCGTAATCTCTACCAGGACTACAGTGGGTCTGCTCTGTGATGACCTACCCACCAATATTCTTCAAAACTTCGACTGACTCTGCTGTGGGTTTGCTCTGTTGTGGCGCATTACCTGTCTGCATATCGAGAGTCAGCACTGTCTTTCCGTTGGAAGGACAACACTACTTCTTCAAGACTGCATGGAAATCCACTACTTCTGTGTGCAATTTCTTTTACTAATGAGACTTTGTGAAAAAACCCTGTAATTACTATTATGATGAATGATCAGGACTATCTTTATGGACTGTGAGAAAATTTTAGCTTTTGACCAACATTGCATCAATAAGTGTGTGCATTTGATTTCTTTGTTATTGTAATTATGAAAAATTTTATCAAATCATTATTGTCCACTGCCCAAAAAAAAATTTGTAAAATTTTTTTGTGGGGAGCATGGGGGCTATGTAAGTAGGCTGTTTATGTTTTCTCTATGTAAGTAGGCTGTTTATGTTTTCTTATTGGCAACGTTACGTAGCGCTCAATATGAAAATCACTGGCTGTGCTGTGTGCAGTCTGTGGCTGCTTTGCATTGTTGTCTGCCATTGTAGTGTTAGGCAGCTGGCTGTGAACAGCGCGTAGCGTTGCGCAGTTGGAGGTGAGCCGCCAGCAGTGGTGGATGTGGGGAGAGAGATGGCGGAGTTTTGAAATTTGTCATGAACTGCTATATTTATATATGATGATATCAAGGTAAATACATTGTTTGTTCTCTATTAATATCTTTAATTTGCTAACTATTTCTATCAGTAGTTAGTGCCTTCAGTAGTTTGAATCTTTTATTTAGCTGGCAGTAGTGGCGCTCGCTGTATTGCAGTAGCTTGAGTAGCGAAGATTTTTGTGAGGTAAGTGATTTGTGAAAGGTATAGTTTACTGTTAGTCAGGGCCCATTCTTTTGTAGGGATTATTGAAAGTCAGATTGCGTTGCGCTAACAAAATATTGTGTGTCAGTTTAAGCACAGTCATGTATAATTGTTCAAAGGGGACGTTTCAATGATTCCTATGAACACGCTAAAGTTGTAGCGCCAGGAATTTTTGAACGCCTCAAGTTTATGTATTTTCGGCGGCAATCACTATCTCCGCTTAAATTATCTCTGATTTTCCCCTAGACACCTCTGTAAACCAATGTGTCTTGGATTGTGAAACATAAAAGATACTGTTGCTGGAGATAGTCTGTCGTAACATTTACCGGCCGTTTATCGTGATTTTCTCTTTTTACGACTTGCTGTTTACAAGGAAGGAGATTCTGAAGAGCAAGTCGTAAACAATGGATATCGCTACAAACGTCCAATAAATGTTACGACAGAAAGTCTCTAGAAATACAAAATATATTTTCTTGCCGTCATTTATTTCCGAATATGAACACAGGTCACAGTTCTCAAAGACATTTGCATCCTCTTCTGCCCGAAAACCGGTTGCTTCCAGTCCAGAATTGTACTGTGTATTTTGTTACAGAGCAGATCGGCTGTGTTACAGCCATTTTGATGGTTCTAGATTTCACTTTACGTCGTAAACATCCTTAATGTCGAATCGTGATCATAAAATATATGTCTCGATTTTACATCTGTAAGCGTGGACAGTCTGGTGGAGTTTAGGTCTCCTGCCCGCTTCTAAAATATAAACACGAATATAAACTGCAAACCCAGATTTTACATTTACCGGAAATTTTTTTTTTCTGAAACTATTCTTCGCTACATGGTTCGAAAAAGTTGAGCATAGTGAGAGAAAAGGATGAATGATAAAAGGTGCAGAAAAAAGTGTTAAGAAGTACTTGAAATGTAACAGGAGAATGCTGAGGCTTGAATTAATTGACTGGTACTGAATGTTATCAAGAAGGAAACTGCTTCATTGAAAAAACTGAGTAAAAGAAAAGATAGATTACTAGTGAACCATCTGATTCGCCATACGTCACAGTGGGGTAGAATGAATTACAGAAGTACTGATGATTTACCAATAATCTCATACTAGATAATGACGTTTTAAAGCAAAATCTTGCTTCTTCTATATATAATGAGATCTAGGTACGGAGACAGATGAGAAGATGAATATGGGAAGTAATCTGTAAGAGAAATAGGTTATCAGTTTCTGTGCTTTGAGCAGTTATCAAATCGTGATGGCTTGAAACAACTCTCATCCAAGGGGGATGATAAGTAAAAAAAAATGAAACACTAATCGTGGTGATCCTTAATCTTGAAAGGTTTGTTAGAAGGAAGGAAGATTGCATTTTAAGGTTGGTGTCTTTTGAGAGAGCTGGGAGCAGTCATTTTCCTACTCTTTATCATACTTCTGATACTGTTACCCGACAAATGGAACTGAAGATCTGGCTTGGGTGACAGCACTGTAATGTTTACACTGGAAAACAGGAAGCCGCGGGAGGGGGCGGGGCCGTAATTGGGTACACTCCAGTATTCTTACAAGTCGAGCGCCGTCACACACTAATCGCCTAGACGCCCAGCACAACAATTAAGCAATGACCGTCACTTTAGGATGATAATATTCCTCGGACACTATCAATATGCTGGGATTTATTCCTTTATTGTTATTGTTACTGTTATTATTATTATTATTATTATTGTTATTACGATTAATCAAGATAAACCACTGGCCACTTTAATCCTGATACTTCCTTTTCTCGAAAAAATTTAACAAAGTTTGCTTCGTATGAAACTACATAGAATCGTTCGCATATGATGACTGTTTACTTCGGCACGTCTTAAAATCAAGTCCCACAGAAAGATCTTCTTTACTTACCTAGATGTTCAATATAATGTGAAATAGGTTGGTATTTCGTTATAGTGTTCATATTTGTGCAGAAATTGCTGCTTAATAACACATGTACCCATATCGTGAGATCTGCGCTGCTTCTTTTTTGGGGCTGTTTTTGTGGCCTGCAGACTGCAAACTGATTTAATGCATCTCCACACGCTGTTTTCTGCAAGCCTCTTTATCGCCGAATAACTGATGCAACCTACATGCCACTAAATCTGCTTACTTTATTCATCTCTTAGTCTCCCTTCACAATTTTTACCCCCACAATATACTCGAGTACCAAATTGGTGATTCCTTAATACCTCAGAATATGTCCTATCAACTGAGTCCTTCCTTTCGTCAAGTTGTACCCTAAATATCTTTTCTCTCCCGCCCGATTCAAAACATCATGATTAGTTACACTATCTACACATCCAATCTTCAGCATTCTTTGACAGCAGCAGATTTCAAAACTTTATATTTTCTTCTAGTCTGAACTGCTTACCGACCAGTTGATGCTGTCGTGATTCCGGTGATGCTGTCATGATCACGTCGGTCGCCTTTTGACATGAATCACCTGAGGATAAGAGACAGCTCCGCCACCGCACTGCGCTCTTGCACCTTGTGTACGCGATATTACCGCCACCTATATATGTGCATGTCACTGTCCCATGACTTTTGTCACCTTAGCGTAATCAACTCAATGCATTCTAGCGTGACTATTACCTCTACAGCAAAACTTTCAAAATGTTAATCACAGCAAAATCCGAGTGTGTTATGTTTTCATATTCGTATCCTTCTTAATATTAAAGTCAATTCCGGGTTCAAGCCCACTTTTCAGATTGGTTAGTGCTCTCCGAACAACTATATCTCTTATAGTTATTACTCCATGCGGGCATCGCGAATCGAAAGAGAACTACAAATGTACGCTTAGTGAATAGACAAACGAGTCGCATCAAAGCAACCATATTGTCACACGTGAGCAATCCGTCTCATGCTTCCCTCACATTGCTTGGGAAGTCTGAGCGACAAGCGATCTGTAGTTGCCATCTGCGATTTCCCTACACGCGTACGATCTGCAGACATATTCCTGTTATCCGTCGCTCTTGTGTTACGGTCTTTAGGACTGGTTGTCCACTGGAAGCGTATTCGTACGAAAAACAGATCAGCGAAGACAGCCGATTTATCTCGAGACCGAAAAAGGTGTTGGGTAAGGGTCTACTATCAAGGCCTTTCACGCTGATGCTCAACAGAGCAGAGAGATTCAGCTCTTACTGTAGGGAATTGGGGGGGGGGGGGGGGGCGGGGGTAGTGCCTTGGAGACGGGAGTGTTGAGTCCGGTGCGACATGTGTTGTACAGCTGGCCGAAGCGCAGTCTATCGTCAAAGCGGCGTCGTAAATTACATACAGCAGTCGCAAATGAGCTTCTACTAACCAAGTGCCTTTTGGTTCCCAGTTCGACCTTTATCTTTCTCTAAAGGTCCGAAACTGTTTCCCAGGTCAAATAACACGTTGCCTCTCTGAAGACTTGGCAGGGGGGAGGGGTGGGAGCTACAACAATTTGGTTTGCAGTATGTCAAATACACTACTGGCCACTAAAACTGCTAGACCACGAAGATAACGTGCTACAGACGCGAAATTCAACCGACAGGAAGAAGATTCTGTGATACGCAAATGATTAGCTTGTCAAAGCATTCACACAAGGTTGGCGCCGGTGGCGACACCTACAACGTGCTGACATGAGGAAACATTCCAACCGATTTCTCATACCGGCGTTGCCTGGTTCAAAAATGGTTCAAATGGCTCTGAGCACTATGGGACTTAACATCTTAGGTCATCAGTCCCCTAGAACTTAGAACTACTTAAACCTAACTAACCTAAGGACAGCACACAACACCCAGTCATCACGAGGCAGAGAAAATCCCTGACCCAGCCGGGAATCGAACCCGGAAACCCGGGCGCGGGAAGCGAGAACGCTATCGCACGACCACGAGCCTGGTGAAAAGTTGTTGTGATGCCTCGTGTAAGGAGGAGAAATGCGTACCATCACGTTTCCGACTTTGATAAAGGTCGGATTGTAGCCTATCGCGATTGCGGTTTATCGTATCGCGATATTACAGCTCGCGTTCGTCGAGATACAATGACTGTTAGCAGAATATGGAATCGGTGGGCTCAGGAGTGTAATACGGAACGCTGTGCTGGATCCCAACGGCCTCGTATCACTAGCAGTCGAGATGACAGGCATCTTATTCGCATGGCTGTAACGAATCGTGCAGCCACGTATCGATCCCTGAGTCAACAGATGGGGACGTTTGCAAGGCAACAACCATCTGCACGAACAGTTTGACGACGTTTGCAGCAGCATGGACTATCAGCTCGGAGACCGTCGCTGCGGTTACCCTTGACGCTGCATCACAGACAGGGGCGCCTGCGATGGTGTACTCAGCGACGAACCTGGGTCCACGAATAGCAAAACGTCATTTTTTCGGATGAATCCAGGTTCGGTTCACAGCATCATGATGGTCGCATCCGTGTTTGGGGACATCGCAGTGAACGCACATTGAAAGCGTGTATTCGTCATCGCCATACTGGCGTATCACCCGGCGTGATGGTATGGGTTATGCGTCTCGGTCACCTCTTGTCAGCATTGACGGCACTTTGAACAGTGGACGTTACATTTAAGATGTGTTACGACCCGTGGCTCTACCCTTCATTCGATCCCTGCGAAACCCTACATTTCAACAGGATAATGCATGACCGTATGTTGCAGGTCCTGTACGGGCTTTTCTGGATACAGAAAATGTTCGACTGCTGTCCAGATCTCTCACCAATTAAAAACGCCTCTTCAATGGTGGCCGAGCAACTGGCTCGTCACAGTACGCGTCACTACTCTTGATGAACTGTGGTATCGTGTTGAAGCTGCATGGGCAGCTGTACCTGTACACGCCATCCAAGCTCTGTTTGTCTCAATGCCCAGGCCGTTATTACAGCCAGAGGTGGTAGTTCTGGGTACTGGTTTCTCAGGATCTATGCACCAAAATTGCGTGAAAATGTAATCACATGTCAGTTCTAGTATTATATATTTGTCCAATGAATATCATCTACATTTCTTCTTGGTGTAGCCATTTTAATGGCCAGTAGTGAAGTAATGGTTGAAATTTAAAACTTACAATTCTCTCATAATCTACTCATTAATATAATAGGTGTAATTTGCTAATGCTTAATACAATGTCAAGTATTTAATTCTGTGCGTATGTCGTGAGGCTGCGTAACTCGCGGGACGCAAAGAACTCAGAGTGCATCCATACACTATTTGAGAATGGGAGCATTCAGCGACTCCTTCCCACGCCCGGGTTCCTGGGTTCGGTTCCCGGCGGGGTCAGGGGTGCCTCGTGATGACTGGGTGTTGTGTGATGTCCTTAGGTTAGTTAGGTTTAAGTAGTTCTAAGTTCTAGGGGACTGATGACCATAGATGTGAAGTCCCATAGTGCTCAGAGCCAACCAGCGACTCCCAGGAAACATTACACAGAATTTCAAAACTTTGTGAATATTGTTCTCTTTGATAACCGCAAGAAAATCATTGCTCATTACTCTTATCTATTCATGCAGTAAAACTTCAGCATCACCCAAGACGTTTTATTTTATTACTATTTCACTATGCATTCTGCAAACAGTGTCCACATACACCGGCCAATGAACCAGCAATATTATGTCATTGTTCGACACATAGTTCAAGAGATACGACGTCATAAACACTGAGATACGTGAAAAACAAAAGTTTTGCGTCGTCAACCATAAACGTTTTACATGTTTCATCGTCAAATATTTAATACGTTCACTCATTTGTAATCAGACGTTTGAAGCGCTTTTATACATGGACGTTCTATTTTTTAAAGAATCGGGAGTGAGGATGCTTTACTGGTGTTAAGATAAAGAATAGTATTGCAATTTAAAAAAAAAGAGTGGTTAATATTATCATTAACACCCTATCTGACAATAGGATCACGATAAAGTTGAAAAACTTTTAATATCCACGATCGTATTAATTAATATTTATTAATACATATTGATTACATCTCAGTCAACGTACATCTTGGACTCTATATGTCACAGTTGTACAAATTATTGTGTTTACATAACATGTTGTATACATCATGGATACATCTCACTTGAAGTATATCTTCGACTGAGATGTATCCATAATGTACACAACATGTCATGTAAACGTAAACAATTGTACAAATGTGCACTTGTACTATACGGTATACCTTGCACTGTACAAACTAAGAAGCCCCAATGGAGTGCTCCGTGTGTGAACATGCCCATTTGCAAAAGGTGCTTTTTATCTGCCTATGGTTTTCCTTTTGACAAACCGATGTGTGTAATCAACTGCATATTCTCCATCTTAGTGGCGCCATGGCATGATTGTAAATCTCATAATGGATGAGAGCTTCAACTGCCGAAACCGGTCGTCAGCAATAGATTTTAACTAATGCGAACTTGGCTACATTTTTTTTTTTTTTTTTCAAATTAAATGTTGTCGCTCCTTCCATTTTCTCAAAAGGGGTAACTTAAATCACGAAAAATTGTTAAAAGAAAATAAATCGTGTAATAACTAGCTTCACTTGCGAATACTTTTATGCAGAAAATACTTTTAAGCTAACGATAAAGTTCGATACAAAACACACATCAGTAAGCTAAATCTCGCGCATTTTGTTTTGGTTTTCTTGTTTTTTTTTTTTTTTTTTTTTTTTTTGTCGTTTTAGGTACGTTCGTGAGGCCGACTATTTAGCCAAATGTAAGAGTCTATTTGTACTTATCTCGCACTTGGGACGACGCAACACGATCTGTATCACCAGTTGACGCATCAGAAGTATACCGCGGTAATGTTTACCACTGCTGAGCCACGAGGCCCCACCTCTATTAGGCACGGTGGGTTTCTTACAAGGAGCCGCCATTTTGTTGGGTTCACAGATTTACTTCAATCTTAGTACACGTTTAGTAGGTCATTGAAACAACGTAATGTGCGAGTAGTACGGTGCACTTTTTTATCACATCAGCTAATCCTCTAGCCGAACACGCTCGAATCCTGCTCGGGCATGAATGTGTGTGATGTCCTTAGGTTAGTTAGGTTTAAGTAGTTCTAAGTTCTAGGGGACTGATGACCATAGATTTTAAGTCCCATAGTGCTCAGAGCCGTTTGAACCATTTGAAACGAACACGCTGAGCTACCGTGCCGGCAGCGGGATTCGAACCCTAGCCTGGTGCACGATCTTCTTCCTATGCGCGAACACTAACGTCTTGACCTCAATGACTTCCTATGACAGGAACATCCGCACAGGTACATCAGTTACGTAATACACGCGTAAAACTTCTCTTGTGATCTTCTCGGAATTGGCATAGTAGTGAATCTTACTACTTGCGCAGTACGTTGTTTTACTGGCCCCCTAAAATTGTACAAAGTCTGAAGTAAATCCCTCATCCCTGGTCAGTCTGTCAACTGCCACTAGTCTAGCATAGCAACGTCCACATCAATGTGCGGCGGAGACTGGAGCGCTGACAAACGTGACGATTCATGGGCTCATTTCTAACCCTCCACAGAGACCAACTGGGCTGAAGTAAGCGTCGAAGAGCGAGACTGTAACAGCTCGTAGCTATAAGCTGCCGCGGCGTCTGTTTCAGGTTGCCTCGCCGTGTGTGTCCCGCCAGAGGCCACTACAGTCAGAAATACCGGGCCGCCGCCTTCCCAGGCAGTGTTCCGGCCGGAGGCTTTCATCATGTTTTATGGCCTTCCGGGAACGGAGCGCAGGCCGGTCGCGCAGCTGTTTACGCGGCGCGCAAACAGTTTACCGTGGCGGGCCCCCGCGCCAGCTGCGGCGCTCGTCATCATTATGAGCAGTGACTAGGCGCAATGTGACTCGCCGAGGCGCCGCCGAGTCCTCTCCTGCCTAATCCACCTCCGCTGATGCCCGACTCAACTCCGCTTCAAGTGACCGCTGCCACATCCGGCGCACCAACCGACGTCGCGGACTTTCTCGTCTCCATTAGGCACTCGCGGCAGGTGAGGCCGTAACAGCCTGCCCTTTGTCAGAGTCACTTATGTCTGTGGGTTTACCCATTTACGGGCCCGTATCTGTACCAGAATGAGTCCCCATTCGTCTCACTACCGGTTATGTACTCTGCTTGCCGCGTCACGTGCTTGTAATATACACTACGCTGCATTCAGTCTCACTGCGCGATAACACGGCTGAAGTCACTGATGACAGTGACAGTAAAGCAGAGTTATTAAACACGGTTTTCCGAAACTCCTTCACCAAAGAAGACGAAGTAAATATTCCTGCATTCCAATCAAAAACAACTGCCAAGATGAGAAACATAGAAGTAGATATCGTCGGTGTAACAAAGCAGCTTAAATCACTTAATAAAAGCAATGCCTCCGGTCCAGATTGTATACCAGTCATCTTCCTCGCAGAATACGCTGATAAAATAGCTCCATATTTAGCAATTATATACAACCACTCGCTCATAGAAAGATACGTACCTAAAGACTGCCGGCCGCGGTGGCCGTGCGGTTCTGGCGCTGCAGTCCGGAACCGCGGGACTGCTACGGTCGCAGGTTCGAATCCTGCCTCGGGCATGGGTGTGTGTGATGTCCTTAGGTTAGTTAGGTTTAAGTAGTTCTAAGTTCTAGGGGACTTATGACCTAAGATGTTGAGTCCCATAGTGCTCAGAGCCATTTGAACCATTTGAACCTAAAGACTGGAAAATTGCTCAAGTCACACCAATACCCAAAAAGGGAAGTAGGAGTAATCCGCTGAATTACAGGCCTATATCACTAACGTCGATTTGCAGTAGGGTTTTAGAACATATACTGTATTCGAACATTATGAAGTACCTCGAAGAAAACGATTTATTGATATATAGTCAGCACGAATTCAGAAAATATCGTTCTTGTCAAACACAACTAGCTCTTTATACTAACGAAGTAATAAGTGCTATCGACAGGGCATGTCATATTGATTCCATGTTTTTAGATTTCCAGAAGGCTTTCGACACCGTTCCTCACAAGCGTCTTCGAACCAAACTGCTTGCCTACGGAATATCGCCTCAGTTGTGCGACCGGATTTGTGATTTCCCGTTAGAAAGGTCACATTTCGTAGTAATAGACGGAAAGTCGTCGAGTAACACAGAAGTAATATCCGGCGTTGCCCAAGGAAGTGTTATAGGCCCTCTATTGTTCCTGATATATATTAACGACATAGGAGACAATCTGAGTAGCCGTCTTAGATTGTTTGCAAATGATGCTGTCATTTACCGTCTTGGAAAGTCATCAGATGATCAAAACGATTTGCAAAATAATTTAAAAAAGATATCTGTGTGGTGCGAAAAGTGGCAATTGACGCTGAATAAAGAAAAGTGCGAAGTTATTCACATGAGTACTAAAGGAAATCAGCTATATTTCGATTACGCGATAAGTCACACAAATCTGAAGGCTGTAAATTCAACTAAATACTTAGGGATTACAATTATAAATAACCTAAATTAGAACGAACACATAGATAATATTGTGGGTAGAGCAAGTCAAAGACTGCGATTCATTGGCAGAACACTCAGAAGGTGCAACAGCTCTACAAAAGAGACTTGTTACACTACGCTTGTCCGCCCTATTCTGGAGTACTGCTGTGCGGTGTGGGATCCGCATCAGGTGGGACTGACGGATGACATCGAAAAAGTACAAAGAAGGGCAGCTCGTTTTGTATTATCGCGAAATAGGGGAGACAGTGGTACAGACATGATATGTGAAGTGGAGTGGCAATCATTAAAACAAAGGCCTTTTCGTTGCGACGGGATCTTCTCATGAAATTTCAATCACCAGTTTTCTCCTCCGATTGCGAAAACTTTCTGTTGGAGCCCACCTACATAGGGAGAAATGATCATCACTATAAAATAAGAGAAATCAGGGCTCGCATGGAAAAATTTAAGTGTTCGTTTTTCCCACGTGCCGTTCGAGAGTGGAACGGTAGAGAGACAGCTTGAAGGTGGTTCATTGAACCCTCTGCCAGGCACTTTATTGTGAATAGCAGAGTAATCACGTAGATGAAGACTCTGAACAGTGGCCACAATATCTTCGCTCATCAGACTGGTGTCGCAATGAAACGCCGTCTTACAAAGGCAGACTTTTCTGTTAAACAGCATATTCGTCACAAAGAATGCGAATGATCTTTTTGTGGGTACTGTATAAAAAAATAAATTCAGTTTCTGCTTGTCGAGCTCACAAGCGAAACTTCCCATCGCACCCCCCTCCCCCTTCCAAGTTTACGGGTTTGATGGGCGAGTGGATAGCCCGTCAAAAACTGAACACAGATCAAGCATGAAAACAGGAAGAAGGTGTACTGAGCTGTGAAAACAAAAAGCAAAATCGAAACAGTGAACGGTAAAATGTCAGCATGGACAACAGTAAGCGAACTGCAAGAAGCATGGTGTAGACTGGCACGCGGGAGATCCGATTTCAAATCTCCAAATCGTGAGAATATCGTGCTGCAACGAAAAACGCGTTTGTTTTAATGACTACCACCCCAATTCGTGTATCCTATTTCGCGATAATACAAAACGAGCTGGTCTTCTTTCAACTTTTTCAATGTCCTTCGTAAATCATGCCTGATGCGGATCCCAAACTGTACAGCAGTATTCTAAAAGAGGGCGGACAAGCGTAGCGTACGCAGTCGCTTCAGTACGCCTGCTCCATTTTACAAGTGTTCTGATAATAAATCACAGTCTTTGGTTTGCTTTCCCCACAACATTATTTATGCGATCGTTACAGTTTACGTTATTCCCTAAATATTTAGTTGAGTTAACAGCCTTTAGATTTGTGTGATTTATCGTGTAACAGAAATGTAGCGGATTCTTTTTAGTACTCATGTGGATGACTTCACATTTCTCGTGATTTAGAGTCAATTACCACTTTTTGCAACACACACATATCTTGTCTAAATCATTTTGCAATTTGTTTTGACCATCTGATGACATTACGTGACGGTAAATCACAGCGTCGCCAGCAAACAGTCTAAAAGCACTGCTCACATTGTCTCTTAAATCGTCTTCGTGGAAGACCACGAGCAACAGAGGCCCTGTAACACTTCCGTGGGGAATGCCAGATATTACTATTAGTTTACTCGATGACTTTCTGTCAATTATTACGAATGTAACGTTTCTCATAGGAAACTACGAATCCAGTCACACAACTGAGACAACATTCCGTAGGCACGCTATTTAATTAGAAGTAGCTTACCAGGAAATGTGTTAAAGGCTTTCTGGAACTCTAAAACTATGCAATCAATTTGACGTCCACTGTCGATAGCACTCATTACATCATAAGAATAAGGAGCTAGTTGTGTTAAACAAGAACTATATTTACTGAATCCGTGGTGGCTGTGTGTCAATAAATCGTTCTCTTCGAGTTGATTCATAATATTCGAGCACACGTTAGTAGGACGTTAGCGATATGGGTCTGTAATCCAGGAGATTACTGCTATTCCTTTTTGGGTATTGGTGGGACTTGTAGAGCTTTTCAGTGTCTCGGTACGGGTCTTTGTACGAGCGAGCGGTTGTATACAGGGCGAACATTAACAAAATCGACAATCTGTAGGGAGGGATGCGTGACTGGAAATGGTGGAAAATGGTCCTATCAAAATGTGTCCGGAAATGCATCGTTGCCAGGGCGAATGCTGATGACGTATGAAAGTTTCTCTGACCATGTGCCGCGTGTTCCTTGTCTGTTGCAGGCTGTGTGTGATTGACGCAGCGTACTGTAAGCAGCAGAATGGTCTGTTATTCACGTCGGGAACAAGTTGAGATGGTGTTTGTGTACGGCCACGCAGATGGAGACGGTCGAGAGGCAGCACGGCTATATCAAAACAAGACACCAAACATTTCAAGCCCTTTTGGGCGTTTGTGTGATCATGGGTCTTCCAGACAGACGGACTTGCGGGCTAAGTGGCGAACTGTGCGTATACCAGATTCGAAAGATCTTGTTCTCGCTTTATATAGCTGTGCTTTCATAGTTCTCTGGGTAAAGTGTCGTATTCGGTAGTTTTTTATATTAAATCTTATGAAAAAATCCTTTCATAAGGAAACAATTAGTTAGTTGCGAGAAGAACTCGCGCACTGAGGATTTCGTACGAACTTAATTAAGTTTATAGACCATCCATTCTGGGACTCTAGTATCTCGACGATTTTTACCTGCCATCGATATTGACACTTCTAGATATTCCCCTAAAAACGACAATATAAAGGTCTTTTTCGTGTGATATATTACAATTATCAATTTGCTGATTCTTTTCCTTTACTTGTACTGTGGAACTTCTCTTCGTGCCAAATTTCATGGCTCTATGTCAAGGGCAAGTACCCGATAGGTTTTAATAAGTGAGATTTCGAGTTCGAAATATATAACATAAATCGCCGTATCTTTTGACTGCACTGATTTAGTAGCGACCATTCCTGACAAAAAAGGACCTTAAAAAACCGAGGGACAGACAGTCAGATAATAACTGACCTAAAAAATTCTTTTTGTGTGATATAATTACAAATTAGCATTCTTAAGATTTTTCCTTTGGTTGTACTGAGAAACGTCGCTTCTCGGCAAATTTCATAATTCTAGGTCAACGGCAAGCGTCCTGTAGGTTTTCATGAGTGAGTTTTCGAGTATCAAAATAGGCGACACAAATGGACGTGTCTTAAATGGTTCAAATGGCTCTGAGCACTATGGGACTTAACATCTATGGTCATTAGTCCCCTAGAACTTAGAACTACTTAAACCTAACTAACCTAAGGACAGCACACAACACCCAGCCATCACGAGGCAGAGAAAATCCCTGACCCCGCCGGGAATCGAACCCGGGCGTGGGAAGCGAGAACGCTACCGCACGACCACGAGATGCGGGCGGACGTGTCTTAAAGGCTTCACCTTTTTACATCGCCAAGGAACCGTAGATTTTAATATATGACGTTAATTTCATCTAGATACATCTGCCCATTGCTGAGACAAAGAGTTCTGAGCAGTCCGACAGACGGACAACAAATTGATCCTGTAATGCTTCCGTTTTTACCGATTGAGTTACGGAACCCTTAAATTAGGATGGTGAGGAAAGTGGCCACTGTCGCATAAGAAATCCATCGAAAATACGTAGTTTTTTATGTGAATTGTTAAACGATGATACACAAAATGTACCGTTGTTGTGTCTGAGTGATTTGAATGTAAGAGCAGTTCAACTGCGTAGCGTAGTGCATGAATCTGCGCACGGATATGGAGACGTGTGAGGAACGAAAACTTTTAAGAAATACCGAACCGGTATGGATATTCAGCATCAGCATATATGATTTGCAATAGGCGTAGTGGAAATGCCGTAGCTATCCGCGACAAAAGTCCATTGATAATGCAGAGTTCAAACATGGTTCAAATGGCTCTGAGCACTATGCGACTTAACTTCTGATGTCATCAGTCGCCTAGAACTTAGAACTAATTAAACCTAACTAACCTAAGGACATCACACACATCCATGCCCGAGGCAGGATTCGAACCTGCGACCGTAGCGGTCGCTCGGCTCCAAACTACAGCGCCTAGAAACGCACGGCCACTCCGGCCGGCAATGCGGAGTGGGCAGTGCCTATTCCTCAACTCCTTTACCTGCGTGCTGTGGTACTGTGGAGTGGAGATATCAGTGCGCACGACGACTGCAGACATCTATCAACAACTAACCAAACAGCTGATTCCGTAACTGCATTTTCCCCAGATGATAATTAAAACTTTGTGACCAACCGTTGCCTGGCAGTAGAGCTTTGGCCCACACGGTCCGGCAGAACCTCAGAGGAAATAAATGGCAACGGCTGGGGAAACTGCCAGCTGCCTTGGAAGCAGACTCGCGCTCTTCGGAACGCCGGCTGCCGTCCTGCCTGTGGCGTGGAGAGCCCATTCCGCGCCCTGCCAGGTCCGGCAGCAGTAATTGGCGCGGTATGCAGCGGCGCATTCCAGGCGCTCTTGCGCATGCGCGTCCCGGCCTGGCCACATGGCAGCCGTCCTTCCCCCTCCACCCGCCCGCCCCACAGCCGCTCACAGCCGCGCTACATTCATTAAAGACGCCACTGCCGGCGCCGAACACGCGGGTCGCTTCGTGAGCGTCGTGTGCGCCTCCGGCAAAGCCGGCAATGCGGTCCCGGGGACGCAGCGACATTTTCAACTCCGGAAATCCTCAACGCTCACCTTAGTCGTGGCGGTATGTCTGCGGAGAGCGACAAGCCGAGTTCGCTGAGTTGCCTACTCAGCTGAATGCCGGACATTTGCCACTTGCCCCTTCGCCAGGTAGCGATCCCTCAGGTAAGGGACGCCCTTCCTCGTACTTCTTCTGTCCGCTTCCAAACCGCCGTCTTCACATCTTACTCGATACAACCAGTACGTAAGGGGCCTTCTTCTTCGACATCTTGGCCAAATACAGAGCTTCTTTTCCGAAATCGAAATACTTGTAACTTTTGGGAAACTAAAGTAATGCCGACGAATATGTCAGTATGTAATTAGTTCTGCCAAGAATAAATATAGATCCCTCTGCCTGTACGGTAGCTTCCTTTCACGCTTACTGATTGCGATAGAAACAGTCCATGGCCATGGGAGCAACAAGAAAGGAACGATTCAAAGAGAATGCGAATGTACGCTAATCATTTCTTTTTGATCACTGCATTTGTGCCAACTTTATGTACGCTAATCATTTTTTTTATCACTGCATTTGTGCCTACTTTAATTACTACAACTCCATGTCCAAAAGACAATAAGGAAAGAAGAAATGGGTATGTGAATGTGAGAAAAGAAAAACGACATACTCCATATTAATTTACTCTCTAAAATGCGATATCTCTTGCGGCGAAACATTGGTTAATAAATTGTAGCGGGACAGTGTTCAAAACACGACTAAAATTACGTCCACTAAATAGAGATAAGAACATGTATGATTGACATGTCATCTAAAGTCGACGTACAATTTTAAAATGTTAGAAATAAGGAAATGAAGTAATGCAAAATGCTATGCTTGTACGGTACGTTGTTGTTAAACATTGTTCAGCTCTGGTATTTACAGGGTCACAGAGAAAGGGTCCTAGGTTTTGGAGGGAAAAGCCGTAATTGTAATGATCTGCACTACAACAGAAACAGAAGCACAACTTAAAGTAACGCAATGTGTGTTCCAGCTTACATTTGACACTGAAGCAGATAGATCCTATGACTTAGTAAGGGCAGAGGCTATATTCGACAACCGGAATAAATTAATAACTGGCTCCATTTACCGATCCCCGGTCTCAGGTGAAACAGTTGCTGAACAGTTCAAAGAAGACTTGACTCTCATCACAAATAGGTTCCGTAATCATACAGTTGGCAGTGACTTCAAGCTAACTTCCGTATGTTGACAAAAATACATTTTCAGACCCTATAGTAGATAGAAAACAAGTTCAGTAATTGTTCTGAATGTTTTTTTTAATTATTTTGAACAATTAGTTCACGAGGCTATTCAAATTGTAAGTGGTTACGAAAACACACTTGACCTCTTAGCCACAAATAATCATTAGCATCACGACGGATACAGTGATTAGTGAACACACAGTCGTAGCGAGGCTCAGATCAGTAACAAGGAAATTCACCAAAACTAAACACGAAATACACTCCTGGAAATGGAAAAAAGAACACATTGACACCGGTGTGTCAGACCCACCATACTTGCTCCGGACACTGCGAAAGGGCTGTACAAGCAATGATCACACGCACGGCACAGCGGACACACCAGGAACCGCGGTGTTGGCCGTCCAATGGCGCTAGCTGCGCAGCATTTGTGCACCGCCGCCGTCAGTGTCAGCCAGTTTGCCGTGGCATACGGAGCTCCATCGCAGTCTTTAACACTGGTAGCATGCCGCGACATCGTGGACGTGAACCGTATGTGCAGTTGACGGACTTTGAGCGAGGGCGTATAGTGGGCATGCGGGAGGCCGGGTGGACGTACCGCCGAATTGCTCAATACGTGGGGCGTGAGGTCTCCACAGTACATCGATGTTGTCGCCAATGGTCGGCGGAAGGTGCACGTGCCCGTCGACCTGGGACCGGACCGCAGCGACGCACGGATGCACGCCAAGACCGTAGGATCCTACACAGTGCCGTAGGGGACCGCACCGCCACTTCCCAGCAAATTAGGGACACTGTTGCTCCTGGGGTATCGGCGAGGACCATTCGCAACCGTCTCCATGAAGCTGGGCTACGGTCCCGCACACCGTTAGGCCGTCTTGCGCTCACGCCCCAACATCGTGCAGCCCGCCTCCAGTGATGTCGCGACAGGCGTGAATGGAGGGACGAATGGAGACGTGTCGTCTTCAGCGATGAGAGTCGCTTCTGCCTTGGTGCCAATGATGGTCGTATGCGTGTTTGGCGCCGTGCAGGTGAGCGCCACAATCAGGACTGCATACGACCGAGGCACACAGGGCCAACACCCGGCATCATGGTGTGGGGAGCGATCTCCTACACTGGCCGTACACCACTGGTGATCGTCGAGGGGACACTGAATAGTGCACGGTACATCCAAACCGTCATCGAACCCATCGTTCTACCATTCCTAGACCGGCAAGGGAACTTGCTGTTCCAACAGGACAATGCACGTCCGCATGTATCCCGTGCCACCCAACGTGCTCTAGAAGGTGTAAGTCAACTACCCTGGCCAGCAAGATCTCCGGATCTGTCCCCCATTGAGCATGTTTGGGACTGGATGAAGCGTCGTCTCACGCGGTCTGCACGTCCAGCACGAACGCTGGTCCAACTGAGGCGCCAGGTGGAAATGGCATGGCAAGCCGTTCCACAGGACTACATCCAGCATCTCTACGATCGTCTCCATGGGAGAATAGCAGCCTGCATTGCTGCGAAAGGTGGATATACACTGTACTAGTGCCGACATTGTGCATGCTCTGTTGCCTGTGTCTATGTGCCTGTGGTTTTGTCAGTGTGATCATGTGATGTATCTGACCCCAGGAATGTGTCAATAAAGTTTCCCCTTCCTGGGACAATGAATTCACGGTGTTCTTATTTCAATTTCCAGGAGTGTATATCTATTTATAAAAGCAACTTAAAATTCGGTTGACGTCTTTCTAAGAGACAGTCTCCAATCCTTCCAAACTATGTAAGTGAAGACCATATGTGGCTTAAGTTCAAAGAAATAGTATCAACAGCACTCGAGAGATTCATAACAAATAAATTAATAAGAGACGGAATTAACCCCCCATGGTATACAAAACATGACAGAAAGCTACTGCAGGAGCACCGAAAAAGGCAAGTATAATTTAGACGAACGCAAAATCTCCAAGATTGGCGAAGTTTTACTGAGGCTCGAAATTTGGTGCGGATTTCAATGCGAGATGCATTTAATAGTTTCCACAACGAAACTCTCTCTAGAAATGTGGCGGAAAATCCAAAGAGATTCTGGTTCTACGTTAAGCAAATCAGCGGAAAGTCTCAGTAAGCGATGTGGAGGAGGAGGAGGAGGAGGAGGCGGAGACAAGGGACCCAGCCCTTCGGAGCAGGTAAAATCGTGGAAAGTGTCCGGCGTGGCAAATGTCCGCACACCACTCAGCAATGTCGCAAGCAGCGGCTACAGGATGCTTCAGACTCTTCGGCGTTCCGAATGGAGAGTGTTTGTTTTCCACCAAATGCGTTAGAGAAGAAGGCAGGTTTGTTTTTCATCGATAAAAAGAAAACTATTAACTGTACTTCCGTGGAAATTGGCTTGTCTGTAGTCTACAATTAACTGCTCACTTTCAAATATTTCACTATCTCAGTCATTAATTGACACGCATGTAACATCTGAATTTCACAGTTCAGTATTGAAAGTATGGTGGTAATATGAAACACTAAACAAAATTAAGAAATTTTAAGCCAGAAATGAAAAATACTTGTTTTATTGTTTTAGCGTTGGTAACAAAGGACTATGTAAATCATAACAAGGAAAAACAAACATGAATACAAAAGATTAAAAAAATGTGACCAGACAACAGTACCCAAACTATGGAAAATTACATGTTGAACAGTGGCCTCAACAACTTTATCTATTTGTTGTAGAAACAATAATCGCAAATATAGTTAACTTTCTCCACGTTTGTACATTCTGTGTGCACCGGTGTGCTACACATCAGGCACTGAATTCATTTTTCTACATGACAATCGTGAGAAAATTAACAATTGCAGAAAATACAAACTGCGCCCGTTGTGTTGCGTCAGTCCTGACCTTCTACTGAGAAAAGATAGTCGTCAGATTCACTGAGTCTTCTGATGCCTCGTCTTCGATTTTTCTGTTTTTTCTTTTAGCTCGTCGGCTTCTTACGTTAGTACATCCGGGTTTGACTTTACTGGGGTTAGTTGCTTTTATAACTGTTTTTGTTGCTGAATCAAATTGTTTTTGTTTGGAATGAAGTGATTAAAGATTAACTAGCTTTCCGTTCCCGGTTAGAGCTTCTCACTTTCAGTTTTGGAACAGGCAAAATTTCGCTAGGAGATGTCAATGCAAGTCTAGGGCTATCTTCGTCTGAAGTCTGGGATTGAAGAGTGACGTTTGGAGAACATCGCGAATGCGCAAAGGCGACTAGTAGATGTTGGTTAAGCTAATTTGCACCTTGATTATGACGCTCTTGCTCTTTGTTTGCATTTGTTATTTGTGTTGAAATGTCTTCTCCGTGTGGCACTTGAGCTGGTAGGTAGTCACCATCAGAAAAAATGTTTCTATTAAATAGAAAGAGTTCTGTCACACGAAATCCGTTAATGGCGATCTCAGAAGTTTGCACTTGCATGTAAGCTTTCACTAGCAGTTCCGCAATGTCGAATGGACTTGATGCTCTCTATTCAATGCGAAGAAACAGGCGAACTTCTTCACTATAATAAGACGCCAAAGGAGCCATGAATGTTTTCTCCAGTGGCTGTAATCTGTGTGTCGTATGTTGTGGCAGAGAGACAATTAATAGTTGATTGTTTCTCGCCAGTTCAGTTACGTCTATGTTCCTGGTATGACTGTAATGGCCAACTGATACAAGTACAGGAGTTTCCTTAGTTGGTTTTACTTTGCTATACTGAAAACAGGATTTATTAATCAGTAAACTCGCACCCCCAAATCATAACGAATCAAACTCCTACCTATATAACGTCGTATCTAACAATCCTTGAACAAATGGCTCAAATGGCTCTGTGCACTATGGGACTTAACATCTATGGTCATCAGTCCCCTAGAACTTAGAACTAATAAAACCTAACTAACCTAAGGACATCACACAACACCCAGTCATCGAAAAGCAGAGAAAATCCCTGACCTCGCTGGGAATCGAACCCGGGAACCCGGGCGCGGGAAGCGAGAACGCTACCGCACGACCACGAGCTGCGGACAACAATCCTTGTGTCGTACAGTGACAAGGCTTTGCAGGTCCCCACTCACTTGTACAAACTATACGGGATGTATGAGACTGAAAACAGTGCGAGCGATCTGGCAACGCTGTGTTGTTCTACTTGTGTAGACACATTTGCTCATTCCTTCCAGATGCTCATTCCGAGTCTCAGCTCCGCACAGACTTCACTTGATTTTTGAGAGCACCATCACTGAAGTTGTATCAAAAATTGAAAAGCGGAATTTAAAACAAACGTTATGCCATCAAGTTTCGCGTTAAGCTTGGGGAACCCGTGAGTGTTACCTCCGAAAAGTTGAATCAAGTCTATGAGGATCATTCCGCAACATGAACACAACTTTGCCGCTGGCACAAATAATTTTTGGAAGGGCGAGACCGCCGTGAATATGAACCTTGCACAGCGAGACCATCAGCTTCAAAAACCGAAGAAAACGTTGAAGAGGTATCGTGCATAAAGTGTTTCTCAAGGACAATCTGTCAACCCAGTGCTTTACAAGAATGCTCTTTAAACTCTAAGGAAAAGAGTGAATGAAGTGAGGCAGGACATCGCAGACAAGTGGAGGCTACATCGTGACAACGCCACATGTTACATCACGGAATTTTTGATATCAACAGGCTTTGCTGTTGTTCCACAGCCCTGCCCTCCTCCCCCCCCCCCCCCCCCAACCCCACCACCCCCACCCCTCGCCCAGATCACCTGATCTTAGGCCTTGAGACTTTTTCCTTTTCCCAAAATTGATAAATGTCTTAAAAGTACGTCGTTTTGGGACTCTGCTAAACATTCAAGAGAATGTGACTGACGTGCTAAAGACCCTAATAGCTGAAGCTTTTGAGTGCTACTACCAAGAATGGGCCCGTCGTTGTATAGCTGCCGAAGGGAAGTATTAGACTGCAAATGAAGTAAATACGTGTGTAATGTTGTTGAGTACTCCGTCCTCGGTCGCCAATAAAAATATCTGCACTTATACACATTACACCCTATTCATACAGTTTCTACCTACAGCCCTTGTATCTTACTGAAGCTTTAACGTAAGATTATAGCCATTAAAGGGCATTTAAAATTTTTAAATTCGATCCGTAGCTGTATGAAATACTGAAAATCAGATTTCTGTTGCCCCTGCAAGTCGTTGGATAAACAACCCGCACCTGGGGTCGTGTCGTAGGTTAGACGTTTAGTAATAAATATATAATTAACCCTAGAAACACAATTCGCCGGCCGCGGTGGCCATGCGGTTCTGGGCGCGTCAGTCCGGAACCGCGCGACTGCTACGGTCGCAGGTTCGAATCCCGCCTCGGGCGTGGATGTGTGTGATGTCCTTAGGTTAGTTAGGTTTAACTAGTTCTAAGTTCTAGGGGACTGATGACCTAAGATGTTAAGTCCCATAGTGCTCAGAGCCATTGGAACTATTTGAACCAAACACAATTCAATGAAATATATGTAAATCACTAAATGCTGCACTGCACTGACGGATGGGAAAATAATTCTTAGTCATGCTACACAGAAGCCGAAGGGTTCTTCTGGGACAAGGCCTCTTCACCAACACAGTGACTCCTCGCTCTTCATTTTACGAAGTTCCCTGTGCCATATGGAAATTGTCTACTGTTTTCTCGGAGACTGACATCGTGAGATCGTAGTTGTGTAAAAATACTGAGTACCTCTCACAATATAGTAAAAATAGAAAAGTGTCACTGTCAGTAGTGCATTTGGTCAGGAACAAATGCGGCAGTTACCGTTTGTAGGTACTGGAAAGAACTGCAGAAAAAAGAAAATTATGACACAGTTTCAATTTAAAAGGCAATCGGTTCATAGGACACATCCTGAGGCATCAAGGAATGGTTCAAATGGCTCTGAGTGCTATGCAACTTAACTTCTGAGGTCATCAGTCTCAAGGAATGGTCTTTTTGATAATGGAGCGGGGATAAAAGTTGAAGGGGAAGACCAAAGCTTAAGTAATCAGCTTGAAATGGATGCAATTCGGAGATGAAGAGGTCCGCACAGGATATAATCAAACCAGGCACGGACTGAAGATCAGAACACCAAAACGAAAAGGTGTCTATTACGGATGCGGGGTATCACTGTTAATTCATGGCAGCTGAGAGGAGCGGGTGGACATGTACTTTACATAGTACTCAAAAGAATTAGTGGAAAATGACTTCAACCGTCTGCCATACTCCATTGAGCAATAACTGAGAACTGGCAATGTTACCGAATTATACTTTCATGTTTCAAAAATTATTTACGCAACGAAACATCATTGCATCAGCAAACGTTTGTAGAAATAGAACATAATTGTCCGACAGAAGTCGAAAACAAGTGAAAACAATCATTCATCCTGTGTGCTTTTCATTGGACTGACAACTTTAGTAACACGCATGCCCTCCGTGTACGTTTATCACTGCCTTACACCGACGTGGCATGCTCCGTATAAGTCTACGGAGGTTTCCCTGTGATATCCGTTCCCATTCTTCAAAGTGAGTCCATGAGAGTCCTTGGAGGGTCTGTTAAGCATGTCCCACATATGCACGATGGCGTTTAGATCGGGACATGCCACCCCATTACTTCATTGACCAGGCTCACCACATAGTCCCTGGCATTAAAAGGAATTCAGGGGCACCACCGCGTACAGCATCCATCACGTCGTCCAACGTGCTCTGTTCGATGTACTGCCATGTAACGAAACCATGGACAGAGGCAAGATTCGAATGGCTGTCAACACTGAACCCTCACCACAACATCACAAACCCTTGGTAATCTGCCGATTTCCTGGACAACATTTCGAAGGTACCACTCACCACGAGTCTCCATACATGGCCATCCCATTGCGTCAGAGGATATGTGGACTCGTCTGTGAATAACACGTTTCGCCATTGAAGAAGTTGCCAATTGACTTGACAACGCCAGGACTGAAGACTATCTGCAAGACGTTGTCGTGTCAACAGGGCTACTCAAACAGGACGTCTAAGTGGTAAGATCCTTTCTCGTAAACTCTTCATTACAGTATGATCGGACACAGCTGCTCCAGTGACCCTTCTGAGATCGTCTTGCAGTGATCTGGTGGTATTCGTGCAAAAGAGAGATGGCCGAATATTGGTCTTCACATAGGGTTGTAATACGTCGGCGAGCTTCTCCAACTCGCCTTGTGTACTGACCTGCCTCCCTGTAGCGCATCCACAGCTTATGAACGAAAAATAGAGAGACACTGGAATCTTCAGCTATACCGAAAGTCTGTCCTTCATGGATCGTGTTGCACTGCATTAACATGTCGCACTGCATGTGTTTGGTTGAATACAACCTTCTCAAATGACAGCTGCCTTTTGAGTACCTTACCAGGAAACACTGAGACACTGATACTTACTTGCTTCTGAGGGGCACCTGGCACTGTAACGCATGACGCAGCCAAAAGATGGCGAATGGTTTTAATTGCTACATTCATTGGGAGCGAAGATCACAAGCCAAGCAGTAGGCCCACAGGTACTGCCTGTACCAAAGCAGCTTTAACATGCCGGAAGATGTTCATTAACATGTTCCTTTAATTCTTATGAACAGTGTATTAGCAAGTTGGGTGTTTATTTGTGTGTTTTATGCTACCCAATAGACGTCATGAAAGTACTCGGTCAACTACTTTATAATCAAGACAAACCTCTGGAAATCGTCACCGCCGACGTTCCCGTCGCTGTTTGTGGGTACGAATAGAATAATCCTTCAAGACTTGCTATATTAATGAAAAGATCAGGAAAGCAAGGTCTGTTTTTGTTGTTGTAACCTACATGAACAGAAAAGAGAGGAGGAATCAGCAATCATTCGTTAATTTATTCATTCACCCATTGATTGACAGTAAAATATCTCGTGTACATCATGATTCATTTAACAATTGTATTCTCCATGAAGAGGAAGACAAGTTCCCCAACTACAGATACATTTTGGCAAAAAAAGACTTTTATTATAAAGTGGGGTCGATTGCAGCCTCATTTGAGTTTATTCTCGAGTGACATCAACCATAAACGTAGCGAAATGAACGTCAGCTATGAGATGAGTTTAGTGAACTTGACCAAGCATCTATACGTTGTGTGAAAATGTAGGATCTTCAATTTTCCATTCTGAGATAGTTAAAGACTTATATCAGTGTCTCATATTAAGCACAAAGAAAACATTTGGTTGTTGAACAAACAACGCTATAGTGTTTTTTCAATTTTGTATGCCCAGCAATTCAGATACGACATCGAATGAAAGAATTGCTACACTACGAAGTACTATAAAATGCCACGTTTTGGTTCGCGGCCAAGTAACTCACATTTCGCTCGCAGCAACTGACGAAGGTAGATCAGTCTTCAAGATATTGACGCTAAAAATGGTGTTATCAACTCAGATGGACACACGATTTCGCTCCGTGTAACTTCTTAAAGTATTTTTCCACAACACTTTCAACCACACAAGAAACATGTTTCTACGCATCATTTGTCTACTGTTTGTACAGTCAAAATCCTTAATATTATTTGCAATCTCTCTGGTTAGACACAAGCTTGGACAGGCTACTCGGACAAACGCTCATTCCCTGGATAGGAGGTAATAGACAACGTACCTTTGCAGCGGATGTCCGACTCCGGTAAATCCTGCGTAATTTTATTTCAGTTTTTATTAATAATATCAATATTATTTTTCGCATCCCATTAATCTTCTCTACAGAGACACCTTACGAAAAAACAATGTTTTCGCTTGTTTGCAGAGTGTATCAACACGGAAATGCGCAACATATCGAACTTTTAATTTCATGATGAACATTAAAATGACGGAATTAAGGTCTCGATTTCGTGGAATTTATTTTGTGTACGATAAATATCGCAGTATTTGAAACGAATTCCCATTGCGAAACACGACAGCGGAATTTCTGTTACAAAATATTCGCTAGCGAAACGACATTGACGAGAACAATAAATCACGTAGTGTCCATTATACCAGTCCTCGGTACACATTAAATGTCACCGGGCCAGTAGCTGCACTGAGCCACCAACGCTCACTCCGAGGTCAAAGATACTTGTTTCTGGGAATCAACTGTAACTCACTTAGCAGGGACAGTGATGGTCTTTTTGTGGTTAAAATTCCAACTTTGTTTCAGAGCAGCTGCCAAAATGAAACAAACGCGAAAGTGTTACTTCACTATGACTTATGAATCCCATTTTCCAGCTCATTTCGTTTCGTTTCACCGGTTGTCATGTTACACCTTTACCAGCTGTAAGGCAAATTAATGTGATCTGTTTAGTTTCGTGGTTGACAGCAGCATTTGAATTTCTCGTATTGGCGTGTTTTGCGATCGGTGAGGAATTCGCTTGGGCAATTGCATCTGTGCTGTCGCATCAGAATCATTTCTCATAAAAGGACGAAGAAAAAAAATGTGTGTGAAATCTTATGGGACTTAACTGCTAAGGTCATTAGTCCCTAAGCTTACACACTATCTAACCTAAATTATCCTAAGGACAAACACACACACCCATGCCCGATGGAGGACTCGAACATCCGCCGGGACCAGCCGCACAGTCCATGACTGCTGCGTCCTAGACCGCTAGGCTAATTCCGCGCGGCCAAAGGACGAAGAGGAAAACAGCATAAAATGCCCATTTCTTTATGATTATCGCCCATACCACAGTATAGTCGTGACAGTCCTGCTCATGTTTGTTATGCACTGCGACAGCAGCGCGCCAATTGGTCAGTAAGCTATATTGTTGAACACGACCTCCGATGAATGACATTACTGTTGTTCATATTGATCTGTAATATGGTTTTACAAAAGAAAGCGCATACAGCGGAATGAACTGCAGAAATAACGAAAATAAAAAGTCACATTAGTCATTCTTAAGTTTTCCAAGAATCCTGAGGATTTCAAATATCACATGCAAGGCTCTTTAGTTACCGTTGTCCTACAGACATTAAAATCTTGGATGCTTGTTGCTCTGCAGTGTGTAAAATACGTTACAGGCCATTTTCTAACGGCGGGTTACTGTGGCCGAGCGGTTCTAGGCGCTTCAGTCCGGAACCGCGCTGCTGCTACGGTCGCAGATTCGAATCCTGCCTCGGGAATGGATGTGTGTGATGTCCTTAGGTTAGTTAGGTTTAAGTAGTTCTAAGTCTAGGGGAATGATGACCTCAGATGTTATGTCCCATAGCGCTCAGAGCCATCTGAACCAAATGGCTCTGAGCACTATGGGACTCAACTTCTGAGGTCATTAGTCCCCTAGAACTTAGAACTAGTTAAACCTAACTAACCTAAGGACATCACACACATCCATGCCCGAGGCAGGATTCGAATCTGCGACCGCAGCGGTCTCGCGGTTCCAGACTGCAGCGCCTAGAACCGCACGGCCACTTCGGCCGGCTGCCATTTGAACCATTGAACCATTTTCTAAATGCACATAAAATATTATTTAGCCAAATTGTTATTCACGTGTATAACCCATCGTCAGTGTCATCTTACACAGAGGACAACAAACAACCGAATGTGCATCGATATCTGCACCATGACAGTTCTAAAGGTAAGAGCAGAAATATCTGTCTGCTTACATTATGTATCTCTACATCAGTGACATGCATGTCAGCTATAAATTTCTTGTGGTGTTCAGTTTCATGCCAACTAGGAACCAAACAAACATGTGGATACCTAAAATCCAGTTACAACTGTGTCTACGAAAATATGTTAGGATATGAAATTCGTCCTACCTAACAGGACACAGAATGTCATGTATGTTATTGCTTTCAGTTCTTAGGAACTGACATTTCTTGATCACATCTGATGTAACTGTCATATAATGTAAATATGGAACTAGCGGATAGGCCACAGAGTCCATAAGTCTGGTATCATTTCTGAGATCACACACACAGGGTGATACAGGTGCCACTAGCGATGGGTTTTGTGAAACCCAAAATGACTTCAAATAACACATGCAATGCTTCCATATTCTCTCGGTCGCTACGTGCAAACTATTAATCCTATAGCAAAAAATTAACAGGGCCTTTTTGTAGGAAATTTAATGCAGTTAAGTTTTGTACCAGAATACATTTTCGCTAGGGGCCGTATTTTTCGATTTATTCAAGAAAAAACTACAAAAGTAACCTTCATACGCGTTTTTCATGAACAACTCGAAAACTGTGACCTCCAGCAAAAACGTATCACAGTACAAAATACATGTACATTAAATTTTCTAAGAAACGGTTTTGTTCATTTTTTACTGTAGGGTTAATAGTTTGTGCTAGCGATCGAGAGAATATGAAAATCTCGAATGTATGAATTCTCCGCCCTGAGAACTTTCTGCCCCACTAGAAATCTGCGAACTCTCCACCTCGTACCTGCGTCCATTGTGTCCCGTCCTACCTGCAGCCGGACCGTCCCAATCATCTTGCTCTACCTGTTCCTTCGATTCCGCAGTACTCTGCCTGCACAGTCCCAATTGCCTATTAGTATCGCTCTAGTTTTCGTAGACTTCACATCGTGCTACTTGGATATTACCATCTCAGTAGTTGTGATATGGAAGTTTCAACGACAATTCGTGTTAAGCGTAGTTGCCACTATGAAGGTTATTCTTACACAGTGAAGAAAACAAAGGAAAATGGGACTGTGATTTGACGCTGTTCAAAACAGAAAGAGAAGCATTGCCGTGGAAAGCTTAAAATCAAGGATTCTACAGTGCTCTTGTCGCACGAGCCTCAGTGTGGAGCTCCGGATGACACAAGGTTGGAAGTTCAGAGGACTCTGAACCAGGCAAAGAAGAGAGCACGAGAGGAAAATACGTCTATTTCCAAAATCTATTCAGAGGAGCTAGGTGGCTTGCATAATAGAGGGTACGAACTTGTGACAGAAATACCAGCGCAGCGAACAACGAAGAGGACGTTATACAAGCAAAGGACAAAGTCGCAGGGAAGTGAGAGGGATCCAGAGAGAAAGAGAAGAGATTGAACTTAAAGCAGAGCTAATAACTATGAATGATGGAAGCAGTTTCCTGTTAAGCGACGATAAATCAGGAGACGGGATAGTAGTTTTTTGTGGAAGAGCAGGGAGAAAGACTCTAAGAAGTAAACGAGACTTTTTTATGGATGGTACTTCAAGGGCAGTAGCAAACAGTCTTCACAGATATATACAATTCATGCAGATATTCGACGTAATAAAAATGAGACTATCTACCCAAGATGCATTTGCATTATTACCAAATTGCCTGTGGTAAAGAGAGCACAACAAGAACAGTACAAACTGTGATTTTTAATTGAATGTGCCATCCAAGTTCTAAAAACACTTGAAACACGTATATTGTGTGGCGGCGATGGCGAGGCATTGCAGAGTCTCTGACCAGAGAGCCATTTATCGTGGCTAGTCTGCGCTTGACCGCGCGAGAGTTGCGAGCGGTACTCTGTCAGTAGTAGTCGTGCAGTACAGTTGCGAGCAGTAGTCAGTGGGCAGTCTGTCGGTAGTAGCAGCCCAGTGCAGTTGTGTGTGAGGAGTCGGCGGGCGTCGACATGGCACTCTGGTCAAGATTCAGGATGAGGTATATTATTTTTAAATGCGCTCAGCTAATAATGTAAATTAACTGTAACTAATTTGTGCAACAATCGCCCCAATAATAATTTTGGTTTTCATAGCAATATTTTTAACAAAAGAACTATTTAATTGAACGAACGATTTTCTTCCATTTCCTTTAAAGAAAAGTTTCAATTAAATTAAAAAAAAAAAAATATTACTTGCGATGCAGTTCCTCCAAGCTGTGGCCAACAATAAGAGCAGAAATTTGACATGCAGTTTCAATGAGGTAAGAAATTAATTATGATTTTTTTTGCACAGGGCCAAAGAGCGATGTTTCGGTTTAATTGAGTTTACATTGTCACTGAAGTCTCATTAGCATTGAATTGTTTTTCATTATTTTCGTGACAGCTTACACCTTGAGTCAGATTGCGATTCTCATTTTTATTGTCATTAAATTTAATTGCTAGGGAGGTTACGCTTGGCTCCATTTCTATTAAAATAATAATCTTTAAAATTTCGGTCGGGAGGTTACACACTCTCACGCAGTGGCTGATATAGAAGGAGTCAGACGTTAACCGTTAGTTAACGCTTCTTTTTATCTCATTGTCTGTTAAACAAAAACGAATGTGTAATCTTTATTTTTTAATTTTTTGTCACTATTTTGATGATTCAACTATTAAATTTCCAAGACAGTCACAGGTCACTGACAGATGTCAGAAAAGAAAATATTACTACTTCTTTCATTGGATTCTTCTTCATTTGCTCTTTCTTCAACTAATACACTGTCTTCTTTTGTATGACAGTTATGTGCAAGATTTTCTACGTTTTCTTTAAGTCCTTCAGTTATATCAAGAACCACCTCCTCAATAGGTTCTTAATTTTTGTTAGTCTCGTCAATTTTTTGATCATCTACAAATGCACTCTTGAACTACAATATTTTTGGGCCTTCTTTCATGTGCTTTGGGTCGAGTGCTTCTCTGACGTAAGTTTAACAAATTTCGGCACTGAACCAGCCAACAAATGGCCCTTCAAAAACCTGACCGCAATTTACTTGTTTATTTATTTATTTACTTATTTTGTGCTTCACTTGGGCAACGTCGCTGTCTATGTGTTCTAAACCAAATTTCTGCATAAATTAATAGAATCATTTTTTCTACTTTTAATCAGTAAGAACTCTCTTCGTTAAAACATATAGATATCAGAACTAATAACACAGAAATTGTTACATGGAACATACAGTATGGCTAGTACCGTACGGCTTGAGCTTGCTAGCTCGCGTCCCCAGGGGATTAGTGGACCCTTCCTCGGCCTTTTCTGGGTGGAAAATTCACAGGGCGGAGAATACACGACACCGAAATCCTCACACATGGTTTTTGAAGGCATTGCGGGATGCATAAAACCCATTGGTACGAGGGCAGTTCAATAAGTAATGCAACACATTTTTTTCTGAAACAGGGGTTGTTTTATTCAGCATTGAAATACACCAGGTTATTCCCCAATCTTTTAGCTACACAACACTATTTTTCAACGTAATCTCCATTCAATGCTACGGCCTTACGCCACCTTGAAATGAGGGCCTGTATGCCTGCACGGTACCATTCCACTGGTCGATGTCGGAGCCAACGTCGTACTGCATCAATAACTTCTTCATCATCCGCGTAGTGCCTCCCACGGATTGCGTCCTTCATTGGGCCAAACATATGGAAATCCGACGGTGCGAGATCGGGGCTGTAGGGTGCATGAGGAAGAACAGTCCACTGAAGTTTTGTGAGCTCCTCTCGGGTGCGAAGACTTGTGTGAGGTCTTGCGTTGTCATGAAGAAGGAGAAGTTCGTTCAGATTTTTGTGCCTACGAACACGCTGAAGTCGTTTCTTCAATTTCTGAAGAGTAGCGCAATACCCTTCAGAGTTGATCGTTTGACCATGGGGAAGGACATCGAACAGAATAACCCCTTCAGCGTCCCAGAAGACTGTAACCATGACTTTACCGGCTGAGGGTATGGCTTTAAACTTTTTCTTGGTAGGGGAGTGGGTGTGGCGCCACTCCATTGATTGCCGTTTTGTTTCAGGTTCGAAGTGATGAACCCATGTTTCATCGCCTGTAACAATCTTTGACAAGAAATTGTCACCCTCAGCCACATGCAAGCAATTCCAAGCAATTCCGCACAGATGATTCTCCTTTGCTCTTTATGGTGTTCGGTTAGACAACGAGAGCCCAGCGGGAACAAACCTTTGAATATCCCAACTGGTGAACAATTGTGACAGCACTACCAACAGAGATGTCAAGTTGAGCACTGAGTTGTTTGATGGTGATCCGTCGATCATCTCGAACGAGTGTGTTCGCACGCTCCGCAATTGCAGGAGTCACAGCTGTGCACGGCCGGCCCGCACGCGGGAGATCAGACAGTCTTGCTTGGCCTTGCGGCGATGATGACACACGCTTTGCCCAACGACTCACCGTGCTTTTGTCCACTGCCAGATCACTGTAGACATTCTGCAAGCGCCTATGAATATCTGAGATGCCCTGGTTTTCCGCCAAAAGAAATTCGATCACTGCCCGTTGTTTGCAAAGCACATCCGTTACAGACGCCATTTTAACAGCTCCGTACAGCGCTGCCACCTGTCGGAAGTCAATGAAACTATACGAGACGAAGCGGGAATGTTTGAAAATATTCCACAAGAAATTTCCACAAGAAATTTCCGGGTTTTTCTACCAAAATTGGCCGAGAAAAAAAATGTGTTGCATTACTTATTGAACTGCCCTCGTAGGTGCAGCTGAATCACACTCTATATGCATACGTGAAATGCATTTATAAATGTAAGATATCATGGTTGGACAACTTGTATGTAAGGGTAGAACAAACGAAAAGTATGAAATTGTAAAGAGATGTATACAAAGTAAATACTGATGTTGATTGTGCTGTGTCGAGCCGTTGCGCTTACTCAACCAGGAACCAACAACAAACATGGGGTATGTGGGCGCGGACCTCGCCGGGACCTCTACAGACGAATGACGAGGAATGTTCGTGCTCCGGCCGGCCACCAGGCGGCAACCCAGGCGCCGCCAGAGGTCACTGGCCCCGCGGACCTCTTCTCCTCCACGGACCATGTGACCCACATCAGCACCTGCAGTAGCCTGGCGCCAGCGCAATATTTAGGGCTGCGCCCGGGCTAACTCTGGCCGTTCGCTCCGGGTGAGTTAACGGGTCCAGGCGCCCACTGCGAAAGCAGTGTCACAACCAGGACGTCACTCTGGCGCCGCCACTACGACCTTCGCCTCCAGGAGCTGCCAACTATGGATCTACACGATTTGTGGCATCTAAACCTAAAAGACGTCTCCTACAATGCCAGCAATTAGATTTTGTAATATTTAGCTTTGTTTTTCATCGGCAGTACACAGTCCCCGTCCGGACTTTTGATTGCGGCGTGCCTAGTGTGTGGGCAATGGATTTTGGAACTTTCAATTTTGGACACATTTCCAGGCCTTCAGCTTTGAGATATTACTATTGTTCTTTCAATATTCAAAAAGTGACTTGCTTTTAATTATTTTGTCCCAAATCAACTCCCGTTAGAGAAGACTTTTGGAATATGTTCCTATTCATTTTATACCTGGTTATTTTTCCTATGCAGTCTTCGACGGACCATCAAATTGACATGAACTACACAATCTGCGTTTATTGTTAATGAGGTTGTCAAGTCGGACTTGGATCCTGTAGTAAACCAACATATCATGTCAAATTAGATACTTTTTAATATATAAGGAACTATCAGCCTCGATTGTGGTAATGAAACCAACCTTTACCTAGGTTTCAGCCCAAATAATTGAGCTTTCTTCAGAAAATATATCTGAACTATAATTTGTCTAAGAGGGCATGGTCTAGGAATAAAACTGAAACAGCCTGAATAGGCGTAGTCATATTTTAAAATGCGGTACATAAGTACTAAGTCAACATCAAGACTTAAGCTCTGTCGTGCGCCTCGTCTCCATGGACGCCGTGCGGTGGGCCTCGGGAGCTCACGTGAAACTAAGTATGACTAGACAACGCGCTGCAAATCAACATGGCGGGAAACATTGCGCATGTCTGAGACCCTGACTGTCAAAGATAAAAGACCAACGCAGTTATATCTTAAAACAAATAACTTATAGAAAGATTGAAAATCTTAAACATAAAGCCCCTGCACCAGGTCATGACTAAAATGTAACAAACTATGCATGGGTTCATATAAGTTCGAACACACTACCCCGACTTACACTATTAGAATGTATCGGCCCTTTCACAAACGAATGCTGCATAACGCACCCATCGTTATTAATGAAAGACGACACAGGACATAAAACAGCGAAATTGTAGTATGTAAACGCCCTAATGCAATAATCTCGGTTAATCTGTACACAAATCGTCGAGTAGGTGTTTTTATCAGTTGACGTAAATATACTTCTTACTGCTGGCGCGCACTGAATGAAGATTATTATCAAGATTAATTTTTTATCCTATTAAAAATAACGCTTGCGTGAACGAACAACGCCACTTCATCGTCATGTAATAGCAAATGACCAGCACAGGTCAAATTATGTTTTACGCGTAAAAAATATGGCAATTTCGTGAACGGACATGCAACGCCCTTTCATCGCTCTTATTCTCTATCGACCGACAGAGGTCAATTTCACTACGCGCTACAAAAGAGAATTTTCGCCTATTATATTAAAGGCTATTGTTAAATAGATATGATAAAACGTGCTTGACCCGAAAAGACACATAGGAAAATTTTATGGACACTTGAAATGGGAAAACGGCATGTTCTTCACAAAAAGAAATAAAAGATAGCTACTAATATGCCCATGAGCATGCCATAAATGGACTATGATGAGGCCGTCTCTGGATTGCAACTACAGATAAATGTGCAGGGAATTACATTTACAATTGAAAATACAAAATAGATATTTTTTCATGCAACAGATGGAAAGAGAGACTCCAAACCAAACTTATTCAGTTAAAGGCTGTTAAAGTTTTGCTTATCCTATTCTGTAACGCTGTTCATGAAGTATGTTGTCGGAGTGTTTCGTCATATGATTGTGTATCTCAGTTTCTTATAGAATGCTGATGATCGCTTTCTCGAAATGGCAACTGTCTTACCTTGGAAACACCGCCACAGTGAGAGTCCAATTCAGTCGTCCTTGACGATATTTATTTTCAATGGAAGGGTCGCCTCATCGGAACTTTGTGGACGGAAATGGTGGAGTGAGAAAAAGTCATCCTAAAAATACTAGTTTATTTGCTCTCAATCAATATTGTTCGAGCTGAAGTTTGATTGATTTATAATTACTTTCATCAAACAATGTAAAAAGCAATATGCATTCAATGTTAAGATATTTCTGAACCACCAGCGTGATAATATTCAGATTTATAAACGCTATATCTGTGCGGATGACTCACAAATACTGTCTGGAAGACTGAAAACTGATATGAGAATCACTTTGCAAAGTGTGCACAACTCACGAAAAGGGCATATACCGGATAGCATCGACTTTTGATCCCAGTACGATAGACAGCTAACCACACAAACGCTCAACACGACACTTACTCCAAAACAACGAAGGCGACGTTAAGCTGAAGCACGGCATTTAATAGCGGCTTTCCAACGAAGAGACACAAACCTCTGCCTTGTTCTAGCCCCAAAAACGACTGCACACCCTCTCACCCTACTCAGAATTACCGCATGTTGGAGGAAATCGCAAGGTTTGCCACCGTGACAACTGAAAAATGGTTCAAATGGGTCTGAGCACTATGGGACTCAACTGCTGAGGTCATTAGTCCCCTAGAACTTAGGACTAGTTAAACCTGACTAACCTAAGGACATCACAAACATCCATGCCCGAGGCAGGATTCGAACCTGCGACCGTAGCAGTCTTGCGGTTCCAGACTGCAACGCCTTTAACCGCACGGCCACTTCGGCCGGCAGTGACAACTGAAAATCTCCCTTTATCTCCCTGTATGCACTTGCCGCATTCTCTTTCAACGAACTGTAAGTCGGCAATGCACCGGACTTCGCATGACTGGCGGAACGATGTCTGGGTGTGCTCATGCAGCTCGCTTCTCACGTTGTTCACGGACACATAGCGGTGGTCCTGATATCTCTTCCGCTTTTAGGACGACCTGTAGGTTTATGTCAAAATCTATCGGGAGCTCATGTGGCTCGCACTGCTTTGAAAGACGCTTTTGAAGTTTTCTGGTTTATGAGGTACTCCAAGCGCCTTATTCGCGCAGTCACTGCCCGTGTGAGTCCCAGTGGGAAACCTTCCGGATTTCCGCCATTGTCTAGCCACCTCCTAAGACTTGCTGGTGGCACGTCTTGCTACATTGCAGCAACTAGGAGCAACAAGAGCTGAAGTGCCAGAATTCGCAGGCACTGCCCTTCCATTCAAAAAGTTGCCAAGAGTACAACATAAATTTTCATGCACCTGTCGATATATATATATATATATATATATATATATATATATATATATATATATATATATATATATATAGAGGATGTACATACAGTCCGCGACACTTTCAATTATTTATTGCACAAGAATCAATCATTGCAGAGATATCATATATATGTCATTTTGAAGAGAAACCCTGAAAAGTTTTTTTCATGTATACCTCCACAGTGTAGTGTGGTAATTTGCCTATAGCCAGCACTAGTCGTACATCAACATCTACATTTATACTCCGCAAGCCACCCAACGGTGTGTGGCGGAGGGCACTTTACGTGCCACTGTCATTACCTCCCTTTCCTGTTCCAGTCGCGTATGGTTCGCGGGAAGAACGACTGTCTGAAAGCCTCCGTGCGCGCTCTAATCTCTCTAATTTTACATTCGTGATCTCCTCGAGAGGTATAACTTGGGAGAAGCAATATATTCGATACCTCATCCAGAAACGCAACCTCTCGAAACCTGGCGAGCAAGCTACACCGCGATGCAGAGCGCCTCTCTTGCAGAGTCTGCCACTTGAGTTTGTTAAACATCTCCGTAACGCTATCACGGTTACCAAATAACTCTGTGACGAAACGCGCCGCTTTTCTTTGGATCTTCTCTATCTCCTCCGTCAACCCGATCTGGTACGGATCCCACACTGATGAGCAATACTCAAGTATAGGTCGAACGAGTGTTTTGTAAGCCACCTCCTTTGTTGATGGACTACATTTTCTAAGGACTCTCCCAATGAATCTCAACCTGGTATCCGCCTTTCCAACAATTAATTTTATATGATCATTCCACTTCAAATCATTCCGCACGCAGATAATTTACAGAAGTAACTGCTACCAGTGTTTGTTCCGCTATCATATAATCATACATACGTAGACATGGCGAGTTCAGGTGCGGAGCGAGCATTCTGTGTGGTGGAGTTCGACAAAAACAAGTGTGCTACAGCTGTTCAACGGACATTTAGAACCAAGTACGGTAAGAAGCCACCAACAAGGAAGGCCGTTTACCACTGGCACAACAAATTCGTTACGACAGGTTGCTTGTGCCCGTCAAAGAGAAGCGGACTGTGAGTGAAGTGAATGTGGAATGCGTACGAGAGACATACATAAGGAGTCCAAAGAAATCGGTGCGTCGTGCATCCCGTGAACTCGAAATGGCTCCTATGACAGTGTAGGACATTGGAGCTAGTGCAGAAGCCACAGACAACGATGCCATGCTGGGACGGGTATGGCAAGAATTCGATCACCGTATTGAAGTCTGCCGGGTCACTCATGGTTCGCATATCGAATGTTTGTAAAAAAAGTGTGAGGATACTCAGCGAATGGAATTGCTTGGCCCTCTGCCCCCGTCCCAAACAGGCACGAATGGCCATCCAAAACGCCCTACCACAGAACTTCCTTACCAACCTTGTGACCATCATGGGAGGTCGTTGCAGAGCGTGGGTTACCGTCCTTCGTTATTACGAACCGTGTCCCGCCTTTTGTAATGTCCAGGGCTTTTGAATAAAAGTGTCGTTCGTCTTACTTCGTATTTCTTTCAGTTACCTTATTTAAAATATTGTACCAGTTCTCTCTCTATGGTCAAAGTTTCACTGAGTCCGTTTACAACCTGCACCACGCAAGAAACGAGCAGCCCTTAGTGGCTCGCCATCAGAGTTTTTTTTTATCTTAAATATCTTTGTGACTAATGCCCTTTTGGCATATTTATTATTTTACACTCCTGGAAATTGAAATAAGCGTGAATTCATTGTCCCAGGAAGCGAAAACTTTATTGACACATTCCTGGGGTCAGATACATCACATGATCACACTGACAGAACCACAGGCAACAGAGCATGCACAATGTCGGCACTAGTACAGTGTATATCCACCTTTCGCAGCAATGCAAGCTGCTATTCTCCCATGGAGACGATCGTAGAGATGCTAGATGTAGTCCTGTGGAACGGCTTGCCATGCCATTTCCACCTGGCGCCTCAGTTGGACCAGCGTTCGTGCTGGACGTGCAGACCGCGTGAGACGACGCTTCATCCAGTCCCAAACATGCTCAATGGGGGACAGATCCGGAGATCTTGCTGGCCAGGGTAGTTGACTTACACCTTCTAGAGCACGTTGGGTGGCACGGGATACATGCGGACGTGCATTGTCCTGTTGGAACAGCAAGTTCCCTTGCCGGTCTAGGAATGGTAGAACGATGGGTTCGATGACGGTTTGGATGTACCGTGCACTATTCAGTGTCCCCTCGACGATCACCAGTGGTGTACGGCCAGTGTAGGAGATAGCTCCCCACACCATGATGCCGGGTGTTGGCCCTGTGTGCCTCGGTCGTATGCAGTCCTGATTGTGGCGCTCACCTGCACGGCGCCAAACACGCATACGACCATCATTGGCATCAAGGCAGAAGCGACTCTCATCGCTGAAGACGACACGTCTCCATTCGTCCCTCCATTCACGCCTGTCGCGACACCACTGGAGGCGGGCTGCACGATGTTGGGGCGTGAGCGGAAGACGGCCTAACGGTGTGCGGGACCGTAGCCCAGCTTCATGGAGACGGTTGCGAATGGTCCTCGCCGATACCCCAGGAGCAACAGTGTCCCTAATTTGCTGGGAAGTGGCGGTGCGGTCCCCTACGGCACTGCGTAGGATCCTACGGTCTTGGCGTGCATCCGTGCGTCGCTGCGGTCCGGTCCCAGGTCGACGGGCACGTGCACCTTCCGCCGACCACTGGCGACAACATCGATGTACTGTGGAGACCTCACGCCCCACGTGTTGAGCAATTCGGCGGTACGTCCACCCGGCCTCCCGCATGCCCACTATACGCCCTCGCTCAAAGTCCGTCAACTGCACATACGGTTCACGTCCACGCTGTCGCGGCATGCTACCAGTGTTAAAGACTGCGATGGAGCTCCGTATGCCACGGCAAACTGGCTGACACTGACGGCGGCGGTGCACAAATGCTGCGCAGCTAGCGCCATTCGACGGCCAACACCGCGGTTCCTGGTGTGTCCGCTGTGCCGTGCGTGTGATCATTGCTTGTACAGCCCTCTCGCAGTGTCCGGAGCAAGTATGGTGGGTCTGACACACCGGTGTCAATGTGTTCTTTTTTCCATTTCCAGGAGTGTATATGTCATTTTGAAGAGAAACCCTGAAAAGTTTTTTTCATGTATACCTCCACAGTGTAGTGTGGTAATTTGCCTATAGTCAGCACTAGTCGTACATCTACATCTACATCTATATTTATACTCCGCAAGCCACCCAACGGTGTGTGGCGGAGGGCACTTTACGTGCCACTGTCATTACCTCCCTGTCCTGTTCCAGTCGCGTATGGTTGGCGGGAAGAACGACTGTCTGAAAGCCTCCGTGCGCGCTCTAATCTCTCTAATTTTACATTCGTGATCTCCTCGGGAGGTATAAGTAGGGAGAAGCAATATATTCGATACCTCATCCAGAAACGCACCCTCTCGAAACCTGGCGAGCAAGCTGCACCGCGATGCAGAGCGCCTCTCTTGCAGAGTCTGCCACTTGAGTTTGTTAAACATCTCCGTAACGCTATCACGGTTACCAAATAACCCTGTGACGAAACGCGCCGCTCTTCTTTGGATCTTCTCCATCTCCTCCGTCAACTGCTACCAGTGTTTGTTCCGCTATCATATAATCATACATACGTAGACATGGCGAGTTCAGGTGCGGAGCGAGCATTCTGTGTGGTGGAGTTCGACAAAAACAAGTGTGCTACAGCTGTTCAACGGACATTTAGAACCAAGTACGGTAAGAAGCCACCAACAAGGAAGGCCGTTTACCACTGGCACAACAAATTCGTTACGACGCGTTGCTTGTGCCCGTCAAAGAGAAGCGGACGTCCCACTGTGAGTGAAGTGCATGTGGAATGCGTACGAGAGACATACATAATGAGTCCAAAGAAATCGGTGCGTCGTGCATCCCGTGAACTCGAAATGGCTCCTATGACAGTGTAGGACATTGGAGCTAGTGCAGAAGCCACAGATGACGATGCCATGCTGGGACGGGTATGGCAAGAGTTCGATCACTGTATTGAAGTCTGCCGGGTCACTCATGGTTCGCATATCGAATGTTTGTAAAAAAAGTATGAGGATACTCAGTGAATGGAATTGCTTGGCCCTCTGCCCCCGTCCCAAACAGGCACGAATGGCCATCCAAAACGCCCTACCACAGAACTGCCTTACCAACCTTGTGACCATCATGGGAGGTCGTTGCAGAGCGTGGGTTACCGTCCTTCGTTATTACGAACCGTGTCCCGCCTTTTGTAATGTCCAGGGCTTTTGAATAAAAGTGTCGTTCGTCTTACTTCGTATTTCTTTCAGTTACCTTATTTAAAATATTGTACCAGTTCTCTCTCTATGGTCAAAGTTTCACTGAGTCCGTTTACAACCTGCACCACGCAAGAAACGAGCAGCCCTTAGTGGCTCGCCATCAGAGTTTTTTTTTTGTTAAATATCTTTGTGACTAATGCCCTTTTGGCATATTTATTATTTTATAAATGAAGTGTAAGTACTGCCAGTCTTTCACGATAATTCCGTACTTATAATTTGTATCATACGTTTTTAATCATAATTCTGTGACCATATTATAGACCATTCTTTGGTTTAAATTCTGAGAAAGACACTCCTAGTAGTGTTGAAACCCGGTTAATTCGTTAAAAATTAGTGACCGAGGGCTGTTTTCTTTTAATTGAGCTATATTACTTGGTAGGGAGACATCATGCGAAAGTTATTAAACCGTGCCGCAACCCGGTTGGTCGCTCCACATTCTCAGTAATAGTCCTGTTTGGCCAGTGGGCGTAGCTTGTGGCCTTAAAGGCGCGACGTCGGCGGATTCGCTCGCTTGAAGTTCTGTTGTGGGAGAGTGGTGATGGTTGAGGAGCAGAGCCGGGAGTGGGTCGCAATTTCGCTCGGTGTTGTCTCGAGTGCCCTCATACTCTGGGTGTGTGTCTGGTAGCCGCAGTCTTTCGTGGCGCACGCGAGGCGTGCTGGTCGTGTCGATTTGGACGCATCAGAGTGGGACCGGCGGCGAGCGGTATACCGCCTGCCGCTTACCGCCGTGGCAGCACTCTTGTGGAGAGCTGGCAGAGAAGTAGTCCTACCACGGGGGAAGACGGCTCTCACACCGACGTCAACTTGCGTTTTATAGCAGCTTACCGGCTTTTATTAAGGGTGAGCACGTTTTTGAACTTTCCCAGTGATTGACATCGTTGTGGCTCACCTTGTGGTGTTCGTGCAAGCAAGTTGGCTGTGCGACCAAATCTTTGAATCCCTTCAGTGGTGCTGTGTATTCTGCTCCACTGGCTGGCGTAGATATGATTTTCTACAACGGGACAAGCATGTTTTAGGTAGTTAAACTGTATGCAGCGCAACTCAGCCTCCGTGAGTATTTCCGGTTTTTGTAATTATGTTTTTGAGAACTGTTCTCTTTTAAATTCTGCGGTTCGAAAAGCAGTTTTGAAATGCACTGCCCGCTTGTGCTCCGTTTGAATGGCCTGTCTAACCAGGCTAATTTGCGAGAGAAATTTGTGAATTATTTCTGCTCCCTTCTGGTGTGTTAATGGAAGCCGCATTTTTCTTGGTACAGTAACTCGATGTGCAGGACGCCCTAACTGTTGTTTATATGGCGAAGCGGGTTCGCGAGCAACTGGTGTTGGCATTTACATCACTTGTTAAATAACATGATTTATATTAAGCAATTAATTCTGATGTTACTTGAACGCCTGTTGGCTCATTATTCAATTCTAGACATTAGAGCATTGCAGTAATTCAGCCTTTGTCCTCTAACCCAAGTGCGAGTTCACTGGCATTCATATAAATTATTTTGGTTCAAGTACGTTTAAAATTTTCAAGTCAAGTGTTAAGCTAAGAGTTCTTGTTTAAGCGCACGTGCGTTCGTTAAATTACGGACACCTTCCTGTTAAATTCTGGTGATCGTACATCTGTAACATCTTATTTTTGGTATATACACTGATATGTACGTTTTGCACACCTTTTCGAGCACACTCTAGCCATTAGAAAATAGAGTTGATCGCATTAAATTTTAATTGTTTTAGGAAAAGAGATTATTGTGGATAATGGCAGTACGTATGATGTAAATCTGATCACTTATCACACGCACTTTAATGTTATATTACGTCTGTGTTTTAGAATTAAATGGGGTGTCTATTCCTTGATAAGTGTAGCACAGTGGTTCCCGGCATGGAAGAACTTACCCCCTGAGGGGTAAAATGAAACTTCCTGAGTAGTAAAAACTAACTTATTTTCAAAAGATCATTACTGTTATCACGGTTCTGTAAGACTTGAGTATTAATTACATAAGTTATCAACAATTCTTTTTTTATTTAATAACATTAATGCAATGGAGGTTACAGGTTCTTCAGGCAGTCCACCCCCCTATACAAAAATGTTGTCCTTTGTCCCGTATATCGCTAACGAAAAAAGTGACTCATATACGCAACAAACGCCAGGAAAATATCTACCCCAAGTTGTAGATAGTACCTGCAGTAGTCCAGAAGTTGCTTCATTACTCGCTTCAAAACAGATGAATGAATTAATTGACACCATGACACAGCAGTACCCTATTATAGTGCTGCGCACAGTGTTATGATTATTATCATTACAGTGGTCAGACACGAAGCATTAACAGCCTGAAATTGTCAAATTTCTGCCAGTTCGGAAGTAAGGAGTGCAACAATAAAGTGATTTACAAACAGTATGTGTAGTGCACACATGTGAACGTGCTTAATTTTAAATGGGGTTGCAGTGCGCAGGTCAAGCAAGTGGCGCAATGGAGAGGAGTAATGCAGGGGAAGTATATTCGTAACAGGTGTCTACCATCTGCGGATAGTTAGCTTTCTTATCTGATAAGGAGTTGCGGGTAGTACTTGAGATGCACCACTAATTCTTTCGTTACTCATTCTAACCCCCCCCCCCCCCCCTCCTTTCCCTCCCCCACACAAAAATTAATTATCATTGATCTGTCATAATTTTAAAAGTAATAGTGTTCCAGGACAAGTCTTTCGTTCTACAGTTCAGTTAGGTGCTAAGGTTGGTGATAATGTGTGTGTGTGTGTGGGGGGGGGGGGGGGGGGGAGACGACACTAGCTAAAAGCTAAAGTCTAATTCCACTCAGGGGTAATGGCCACAGAATGGTCATGATTTGCCGGTAGCGTAGGAACTGAAACTTATTTAATTTGATTTAAGTTGATATTTTTCATTGTTATGCTTATCCATTACGGATATTTTAGAACCGTGACTGTTAATCTACTGTAAATAAGTCATATAAAACTGCAACCAGTAACTTTTTTGAATAATTATATTTGATTCCACGACCCGTTTTTCGAGCCTTTTCAGGTTCATCTTCAGATGGTTTCTTGAGGTTACATCATTATTTCTACCATAATGCTGGGCGCTGGCTCTATGACAAAACGATGGAACACGCTTTAATGTATTGGCATGACTATTGCTTATCTTTCGATATGGATGTAAATTTAGTTTTTCACTTACTGCGACAGTATTGGCGGCTATTTTCCGTTAGTGTCCATCTGTCTGCATCCATTTTGATGTCCAGTTCTTATATCACTACACACACTTTCACAGAAACTATATTAATTTAAACTCTGGCAGCGAAATTTTGCCAGCATCCAGCATGCATGTAACAAGTGTTGCTTGTATCAAAGATCTTGACAAAAAGATAGGCCTACTTTGCACACAGATATAACTTGTTCTTTTGTACATCGATTAAAGTCGACCTAAGGGCAAATATTTTAATCAAACTGGCGATAGCATGAGAGCACAAAATAAAATAAATAAATTACTACAAGAACAAACTTCAAGTGACCTGATGTCTTATTTCTATTTGTATACTAACGTATAAACAGGCATTTTATAGCAAATACACTCCTGGAAATTGAAATAAGAACACCGTGAATTCATTGTCCCAGGAAGGGGAAACTTTATTGACACATTCCTGGGGTCAGATACATCACATGATCACACTGACAGAACCACAGGCACATAGACACAGGCAACAGAGCATGCACAGTGTCGGCACTAGTACAGTGTATATCCACCTTTCGCAGCAATGCAGGCTGCTATTCTCCCATGGACCGACGATCGTAGAGATGCTGGATGTAGTCCTGTGGAACGGCTTGCCATGCCATTTCCACTTGGCGCCTCAGTTGGACCAGCGTTCGTGCTGGACGTGCAGACCGCGTGAGGCGACGCGTCACCCAGTCCCAAACATGCTCAATGGGGGACAGATCCGGAGATCTTGCTGGCCAGGGTAGTTGACTTACACCTTCTAGAGCACGTTGGGTGGCACGGGATACATGCGGACGTGCATTGTCCTGTTGGAACAGCAAGTTCCCTTGCCGGTCTAGGAATGGTAGAACGATGGGTTCGATGACGGTTTGCATGTACCGTGCACTATTCAGTGTGCCCTCGACGATCACCAGTGGTGTACGGCCAGTGTAGGAGATCGCTCCCCACACCATGATGCCGGGTGTTGGCCCTGTGTGCCTCGGTCGTATGCAGTCCTGATTGTGGCGCTCACCTGCACGGCGCCAAACACGCATACGACCATCATTGGCACCAAGGCAGAAGCGACTCTCATCGCTGAAGACGACACGTCTCCATTCGTCCCTCCATTCACGCCTGTCGCCACACCACTGGAGGCGGGCTGCACGATGTTGGGGCGTGAGCGGAAGACGGCCTAACGGTGTGCGGGACCGTAGCCCAGCTTCATGGAGACGGTTGCGAATGGTCCTCGCCGATACCCCAGGAGCAACAGTGTCCCTAATTTGCTGGGAAGTGGCGGTGCGGTCCTCTACGGCACTGCGTAGGATCCTATGGTCTTGGCGTGCATCCGTGCGTCGCTGCGGTCCGGTCCCAGGTCGACGGGCACGTGCACCTTCCGCCGACCACTGGCGACAACATCGATGTACTGTGGAGACCTCACGCCCCACGTGTTGAGCAATTCGGCGGTACGTCCACCCGGCCTCCCGCATGCCCACTATACGCCCTCGCTCAAAGTCCGTCAACTGCACATACGGTTCACGTCCACGCTGTCGCGGCATGCTACCAGTGTTAAAGACTGCGATGGAGCTCCGTATGCCACGGCAAAATGGCTGACACTGACGGCGGCGGTGCACAAATGCTGCGCAGCTAGCGCCATTCGACGGCCAACACCGCGGTTCCTGGTGTGTCCGCTGTGCCGTGCGTGTGATCATTGCTTGTACAGCCCTCTCGCAGTGTCCGGAGCAAGTATGGTGGGTCTGACACACCGGTGTCAATGTGTTCTTTTTTCCATTTCCAGGAGTGTATTTTAATCATGACTGGCATTAGCATGAATGCCCAGGATCAATAATACAGCGTTATTGTATTTGCAATGAGATACAGCTGTTTGTACGCGATACATTAAAGCGTGTCCCATCTTTTTTGTCATAGCATTATGCTAGAAATAATGATGTAACTTCCAGAAACCATCTCGAAGACCGGTTCAAGGGATAAAACATATTTATTAAAAAAAAGTTACTGGTTGCAGTTTTATTCTACTGTTAACTTCCATATGTTTTGCAAGGAACTTGGTCATTGTAAGAACGAGTATTTAAATTTTATTGGTGTCACGAATGGTGACCAAACCCTGTTTGCGTAGTCCGTCCATCCCCAAGGCAACCAGGCAGCAGGCTGACTTTCAGCTACTCGTCCTTAAGTTTTGCATACCAGTGTGTCTCCAGGCAGAGACAGAAACGTTAACTGTGCCGCTTAGCCCAGCGTTGCCAGTTACATGGGTAGCAATGGCTCGAGCCGTAGGTGTGCGGACATTTGCCACGCCGGACATTCCCCACGACTTTACCTGCTCCGCAGGGTTCAGTGCCTTGTCTTCGCCTCCTCCTCCCCATTGCCTACTGAGCCTTTCCGCTGGTTTACTTAACATAGAACCAGAATCTCTTTGGATTTTCCGCCGCATGTCTAGTTAGCGTTTCCTTGTGGAAACTATAAAATGCATCTCGAATTGAAATCCGCACAAAATTTCGAGCCTCGGTAAAATTTCGCCAATCTTGGAGATTTTGCGCTCGTCTAAATTATGCTTGCCTTTTTCGGTGCCCCTGCAGCAGCTTTCTGTTGTGTTTTGTGCACCATTGGGGATCAGTTCCGTCTCTTATTAATTTATTTATTTATTTGGTATGAATCTCGAGTGCTGTTGATACTGTTTCTTTGAACTTATGCCGCATATCGTCTTCACTTACATAGTTTGGAAGGATTGTAGACTGTCTCTTAGAAAGACGTCAACCGAATTTTTAGTTGCTTTTATAAATAGATATATTTCGCATTTAGTTTTGGTGAATTTCTTTGCTACGGAATTGAGCCTCGCTACGACTGTGTGTTCACTAATCCCTGTATCCGTCGTGATGCTCAGTATTATTTGTGGGTAAGAGATCAAGTGTGTTTTCGTAACAATTTGAATGGCCTCGTGAACTAATTCTTCAAAATAATTTTTAAAGAAGCATTTAGAACAATTACGGAAGTTGTTTTCAGTTCACAAAAGGGTCTGAAAATGTATTTTTGTCAACATACGGAGGGTAGATTGAAGCCACTGCCAACTATAATTGTATGAGTAGGGTACCTATTTGTGATGAGACTCACGTTTTCTTTGAACTGTCCAGCAACTGTTTCATCTGAGACCGGAGGTCGGTAAAAGGAGCCCGTTATTAATTTATTCCGGTTGTCGAATATAACCTCTGCCCATACTGAGTCACAGGAACTATCTGCTTCAATGTCATTTGTGAGCTGGAACACACATTACATTATTTTTTCTCAAGTTGTGGTTTTTGTTTCTGTTGTAGTGCAGATCGTTACAATTACGACTTTTCCCTCCAAAACCAACGATGCTTTCTCTGTGACCCTGTAAATACCAGAGCTGAACAATGTAGAACAACAACGTACATTACAAGCATAGCATTCTGTATTACTTCATTTCCTTATTTCTAACATTTCAAAATTGTACGTCGACTTTAGATGACATGTCAATCATAGATGTTGTTATCTCTATTTAGTGAACGTATTTTCAGTCATGTATTGAACATTGTCGCGCTACAATTTATTAACCAATGTTTCGCCGCAAGAGATATCGCATTTTAGAGAGTAAATTAATATGGAGTATGTCGTTTCTCTTTTCTCACATTCACATACCCATTCCTTCTTTCCTTATTGTCTTTTGGACATGGAGTTGTAGTAATTAAAGTAGGCACAAATGCAGTGATAAAAAAAATGATTAGCGTACATAAAGTTGGCACAAATGCAGTGATCAAAAAGAAATGATTAGCGTACATTCGCATTCTCTTTGAATCGTTCCTTTCTTGTTGCTCCCATGGCCATGGACTGTTTCTATCGCAATCAGTAAGCGTGAAAGGAAGCTACCGTACAGGCAGAGCGATCTATATTTATTCTTGGCAGAACTAATTACATACTGACATACTCGGCGGCATTACTTTAGTTTCCCAAAAGTTACAAGTATTTCGATTTCGCAAAAGAAGCTCTGTATTTGGCCAAGATGTCGAAGAAGAAGGCCCCCTACGTACTGGTTGTATCGAGTAAGATGTGAAGACGGCGGTTTGGAAGCGGACAGAAGTAGTACGAGGAAGGGCGTCCCTTACCTGAGGGATCGCTACCTGGTGAAGGGGCAAGTGTGGCAAATGTCAGGCGTGGCAAATGTCAGGCATTCGAGCCGTACGCTGGCGCTGATGCAAAGTATTCTCCGTCTCTCTCTGCACAGAAGTCAACACGCCACACCTTCTTACTTGCACACCACTACAGTTCGCCTGTCCTACGACGTAGAGTCAGCCCCAGCTTCCGTTGCATTGCACCCCCTGTCTGCATCCCCTCTTCCGAGACCGCAGACGTACCTCGCGATAAAAAGACGAAAACACGGGGCGCCGCCTTCGGGCCGGATGGGCGAGAAGGCTAGCGCCTCCGCGCCGCACCGCCCCTGTGTCAATATTGGCAGTGCCCTGTAGAACAGAAGGCGGCAAGGAGCACAGTAAGTACATTATGCAGAGGAAGCAGCGCGCCCGCTCAGAGTCAACAGCACCCCCCACCACGCGCCGCGCCGGATGTGGGCTGGCGGCGCGGACCCCTGGTGGCAGGAAGCGGCGACAGAGCAGGTGCAAGCGCGAAGGCCCGCCACAAAGAGCGCGGTTCACACCGTCTGTATGGAGCCTATACTGTGATTTGTACGAGGGTCGTTCAATAAATACAGCCGTGAAGTTTCTTACTGCTGTTAATATACCGGGCTACTATAGATCATTCATTCGTTTTCAAGCTCTGTACTTTGCAGAAGTATTACATGTACAGATATGGTCCACATATGAGTTACAACTTTTTCTACTTCTTTATTTTTCGTCATCTGCAGTCTACTCAGCTGCTCTTCTTTGTATCCGTGTCTGTGTATGCTAATGCCAAACAATACAACTGGTGTAACTTCAGAAACGCTATCTGATAAAAAATAGCTGTCAAAACTAAACATGTATAACGTAATTTTTAGTTAACAATTGGAAAACCAAAACTGTAATCTAAATAAGCTATCCCATGCAACTGTTTGTGCGGTACAGCGAGCAGAGCTACAATACGATTATATTCTGGGGCAACTCATCAAACCGAGAAAATGTTTTTAGGGCGCAAAAGCGTATGATAAGAATCATCTGTGTTGTAAATTCAAGAACATCACGTAGAAACTTGTTCAAGGAACTTTGTACTCTAACCACTGCTTCTCAGTGTATTTATTACTTAACGAAATTTGTTGCAAGTAGTATATCTCTATTTTCTACCAAAAGCTCAATCATAGTATAGGAATAATAACAATCCCATAAAGACCTAAAAACAAGTACCTTTGTGCTAAAAGGGGTCCAATATTCAGGAACACACATTTTCAATAAGTTACCGTCAACCATTAAAAATTTGGGTTCTTGAACAGAGTCTGAAAGACTTATTGACAGGCAACTCCTTCCACTTTGTAGATGGATATCTTATCAGAGACTGTTAAGCAAGCTTAAGTAAAAATGTCTGTTAGATTTCAGTTTTGACACCACTTGGTCACAATAGTCAAGATTAAGTATTTTGTGTACGATAAATTTATTAATAGTGCATAACAATATTTCATTTTGACAGCGTGTTAATTCTGTAAATATTCATCTTGAGGTTGAAGCTCTATTTTTTTCGTGTTACCTTTAACAATACGTATGTTTTAGGATAGGGTCCGCCTTTAGCAAAACACAGTTTTGTTTTTTAACCCAAACATGTTTCACTGCAGTTGCAGCATCTTCAGTAGGCTTTTATTTTATGGCCAGCCATAAAATAAAAGGCCCACTGAAGATGCTGCAACTGCAGTGAAACATGTTTGGGTTAAAAAAAATTGTTTTGCTAAAGGCGAACCCTATCCAAAAACATACGTATCTGTAAATATTAGCTGTTCTAGTTTACCGTATTGTATTCACCTATTTCGACAATCTCATAACAAATGATCGGGGTAGTAAGTATTATATTCAAATGTTTTATGTTTCTACACTCCTGGAAATTGAAATAAGAACACCGTGAATTCATTGTCCCAGGAAGGGGAAACTTTATTGACACATTCCTGGGGTCAGATACATCACATGATCACACTGACAGAACCACAGGCACATAGACACAGGCAACAGAGCATGCACAATGTCGGCACTAGTACAGTGTATATCCACCTTTCGCAGCAATGCAGGCTGCTATTCTCCCATGGAGACGATCGTAGAGATGCTGGATGTAGTCCTGTGGAAAGGCTTGCCATGCCATTTCCACCTGGCGCCTCAGTTGGACCAGCGTTCGTGCTGGACGTGCAGACCGCGTGAGACGACGCTTCATCCAGTCCCAAACATGCTCAATGGGGGACAGATCCGGACATCTTGCTGGCCAGGGTAGTTGACTTATACCTTCTAGAGCACGTTGGGTGGCACGGGATACATGCGGACGTGCATTGTCCTGTTGGAACAGCAAGTTCCCTTGCCGGTCTAGGAATGGTAGAACGATGGGTTCGATGACGGTTTGGATGTACCGTGCACTATTCAGTGTCCCCTCGACGATCACCAGTGGTGTACGGCCAGTGTAGGAGATCGCTCCCCACACCATGATGCCGGGTGTCGGCCCTGTGTGCCTAGGTCGTATGCAGTCCTGATTGTGGCGCTCACCTGCACGGCGCCAAACACGCATACGACCATCATTGGCACCAAGGCAGAAGCGACTCTCATCGCTGAAGACGACACGTCTCCATTCGTCCCTCCATTCACGCCTGTCGCGACACCACTGGAGGCGGGCTGCACGATGTTGGGGCGTGAGCGGAAGACGGCCTAACGGTGTGCGGGACCGTAGCCCAGCTTCATGGAGACGGTTGCGAATGGTCCTCGCCGATACCCCAGAAGCAACAGTGTCCCTACTTTGCTGGGAAGTGGCGGTGCGGTCCCCTACGGCACTGCGTAGGATCCTACGGTCTTGGCGTGCATCCGTGCGTCGCTGCGGTCCGGTCCCAGGTCGACGGGCACGTGCACCTTCCGCCGACCACTGGCGACAACATCGATGTACTGTGGAGACCTCACGCCCCACGTGTTGAGCAATTCGGCGGTACGTCCACCCGGCCTCCCGCATGCCCACTATACGCCCTCGCTCAAAGTCCGTCAACTGCACATACGGTTCACGTCCACGCTGTCGCGGCATGCTACCAGTGTTAAAGACTGCGATGGAGCTCCGTATGCCACGGCAAACTGGCTGACACTGACGGCGGCGGTGCACAAATGCTGCGCAGCTAGCGCCATTCGACGGCCAACACCGCGGTTCCTGGTGTGTCCGCTGTGCCGTGCGTGTGATCATTGCTTGTACAGCCCTCTCGCAGTGTCCGGAGCAAGTATGGTGGGTCTGACACACCGGTGTCAATGTGTTCTTTTTTCCATTTCCAGGAGTGTATGTTATACTTCCTGACACGTTCCACTCCCACGAGAATCATCTCATTCTTTGGGTCTATGGAACAAAAACTGAATCTAATCTAATCTGATCTACACATAGCGATACGTCGTTTTAGCTGCTACAAATTTTGTTTCCTGTGCAGCTGTGTGAAGTGCGAACAATTCCGACAGATGGCAGAGCCGTAGACCATCAAATTGGTGTGTACGAAGGATGCTCGTTACAAGCAGTGCGCTGTAAGCGAATAATTGGTTGCGAAAAAAGAAACCTTGCTGAACATCCATCAGTATTTGGGTGCATCGTCTGTTAATAACGTGTTTGATAGTAGTGTTGGGCGGTGGGTAAAGGGAGTTAATCCGTCAGGAACAAACTGTGCTCGATGATAATTACATTAGAGACAACCTGTCAAAGCCAGTGCTCTCGACATCCTGAATCACGCAAATCTCATTGGTGTAGACCGGCATATCATAACTAGACAACTGGCTCTCGATGAGCATTGGAAATGGTTGTGCAATGACTGAGACTCTTTGATGTTAAAAAGCACACCGCTTGAGATGCGTTCCACGAATGCTCACAACACACCACAAAATTCGAAGAAAAACAATTCTGACCTTTTGGAGCATTTTTAGGCCAACGCAGATGCCTTTGTGTCACGGGTGTCGTGAACAGGTGACGAAACCTTGGTGCATCACTGTGAGGAGGGAACAAAAACGTAGTCACTAGAGTTGCACAGCCTGCAATCACCAAAAAAAAGAAGAAATTCGAAGCACCTCCCTCTGCTGGCAAAGTCATCATGACATTATTTTGCGATATCGGTAGTGTAATTGTCGTGGAAGTATTGCCAAAGGAAATAACCGTCAATTTAGTGGCATGGGGGAAGAGTCTGAACAAACTCAAGAACCTTTTCCGAACTGTTGGCTCTGATATGAATCCAAAAGCCAATTTGCTCCAACACGACAATGCGCACACACACACACACACACACACACACACACACACACACACGACCACCCTGCAACACAGAACTGCCACTGTCGGCCTTCATCTGTTTGGGCTACTTAGAGATCTTCTGCGTGGACTCATTTTGATGATGAGAGCTTAGTTCTTCCAGTGAAAACACGGCTACGAGCACAGGACAGCAGCCTTTAGAAACAGGGAATACAGGCTCTTACACAACGCCAACGCAACGCCTCAAAACGTGATGAAGACTGTGTAGAAAAATAGTGTAAAGGAAATGCTGGCCGATATTGCTCCCGAAATGATAAATGTTAAGAATAAATTTCCGACAAAAAAATTGTGAGGCGTTGTTTATTGGGTGAGCCTACAACAACGAATAATGCAGCATTTTTCTGCTTCAGTCACGTAAATGTACCCTGCACGGAGAGTCAAATCGGTATTACCGACATGAGTAGGTATCGCCAGATTTGTTTCGATACCTTGCTGCTAATACCCAAGGGACAAGAATACGATATGTTTGACCGAAGGGAGAGCTGAAAATCTTGAAGTTACAAACGATTAACGATAGATGCCAACGATACCGTGAAAGTCTACATACAATTTTTGAATAGACAGTAGTGATGAATCAAGGAACATACTACAGATCTCTATCTCCCCCGTTAGGGACACTGATGACAGGAGCAGACAAATTATTGCACGCACAGGCGCGATTAAGCTTTCGTTCTCCCGCACTGCTTACGAGAATGGAACAGGAAGATACTCCAAATACTCAGCACCACATCTCGGCGATGCACTTCCTTGTAGTTTGGACAGCCTTGATGTGGATGTGCATATGGGTGTCTTCCAAAAGCCTTATACCGTCCTACGCGGGACGCGATCGTCGGGGTGGTCGTGGCTTTTGACATTAGAACGTGGGAATTCAAGTTGTAGATAATTCCCAAGCGTGACAGGCAGAATCAGACACAGCTTCTTGGAGAGGAGCGTGGCCAGTGAGATGCAGGATAGCTTTCACATCACAGGCAGAACTTCGAAGATGCCATACTGGTTTAGGTCGTTTGCATCTGAACTCCTTATCTCGGGATTTCTATGTTATGACTTACATGCTATGAATATACGCCAGTTCAACGCACCAGCGTGTTGAAGATTTAGTAAGAACTCGCTGCTTCTGGCATGACTTGTAATGAAATGTTAGCTTTCGACATAACGGTGGTTGAAGCATTCAGGGTGCAATAAGATACAGACATTGAAGAAGTTCAAGGCCATTTCAAGTTCACGAAAATTTCACCAGTGGACAGAGTTCAGAAGCCATACAAGATTTTCGTTGAAAAATTTTTCCGGTCTCGCTTCGTTCTCGAGATACTGGTAACCTAGGAAAGTTACAATGAATTGCCCCCTGTCGACAAACTATTGGTTTTTCAAAAAAAAAAAAAAAAAAAAATGTTTCCTACAAACAATGCATTTTTTCACGTAGAATACGAATATGGCATTAAAAATAGGGGTTACAATTTGCAAAAATGAACTTGACTTTGGTTTGACCTTGAAACGGGGGTTCAGGTCATTTCGAGGCAACCATTCCAGGACCCCCTTTAAACGTTACAACTTTTACCAGAGACTGCTTTTGCAGAATTGTGCCGCTGCAGAGACAGCGGCCAGTATAGATTAAGATGGGACACCCTGTATATATTCTTACACGAAGTACACAAAACTTAACGGTAATAATGAAGCAAATAAGTCATATTCGGGCTGTATCAAAAAGAGAACTCGCACTACTCGCAGTAACTTTTGACCTTTCTGGTTTCAAGTCTCAAGTATTCCCAATGTTGTAAAATATTGCAACTGAATAGAAGCAGGAATCCAATAAGAATATCCCTTGAGATACGCTAATGACTTTGATCCTATGTGGAACATTATTGCAACTTCGTGTCGCACTATTTTTAATGATAAGTTTTCAGTACTTACTGATTAGGCACGGAACTTTTTGCCTTGTATCAAGTTCATGGATGCCGAAGGTTTTATTTTTTTACACTACAGTCAGAAGAAGATGGTTACCACACAGATAAAGGCATAGACGTACGGTTCATTAGAGCTACGTAGCACCTTTCGAGCGTCCGTTTTCGTAATCAGACTGTGCGGTTTACAAGCTAAATATGGCCGTCAACTGCTGATAGAGAGAGTTGCAGTCCCTAATTACGATGAGGTGCTTTGTCAGTGTATGTACCAGTTCGTTTACGAGCGTATACTAAGCTCGATGCCGGCCGAAGTGGCCGTGCGGTTAAAGGCGCTGTAGTCTGGAACCGCAAGACCGCTACGGTCGCAGGTTCGAATCCTGCCTCGGGCATGGATGTTTGTGATGTCCTTAGGTTAGTTAGGTTTAACTAGTTCTAAGTTCTAGGGGACTACTGACCTCAGCAGTTGAGTCCCATAGTGCTCAGAGCCATTTGCACCAACCACTAAGCTCGATGGGAACCATGTTTTGCGTGTCTCATGACGAGAAACACGTCCAGTGTAAAGAATGCTTTATTGAGTCGTTTCATAGAGATTAACCTGGAAGATATGACTCTAGACGGTCGTACTCCAGTGACAGAGCACCCAGCGAAAAAAAGCAGTACGTGTCATCTGTCATAAAGAGGGTGCTGAACGAACTCCCGCTATATACATGGGTGAGCGTAGAGACCCTCGCTCTCCACAGCAGGTAGAAGCGGACAGGACCAGAGGGGGTCGCGGACGGACGCGCCCCTGACCTACGTCAACGCCTGTGGGTCGGCGGTGCTCGGCTGCTCACCGCCCGCGTCCATCTGCTGGGCCAATCTCCGCACACGCCTACTGACACGTATTTCACTGTCGTCACAGAAATACCACCCTTAGTATCAGAATGTTGCTCAAAATAATTACGGCGAATTCTTATGTTGCTATTTTCTCGTTCGATACATCTTTCCAGATCATTGTGTCGTAAGCAGACCTCTTCATCTCAATTGTTTCATCATATTTCGCGAGTGCATGATATCCAAAGTACAATCACTTCTTTTCTCCGGATGCGATTAGCACCTCTCCGTTAGTTATACATTCGACATTTCTAATATTAGGTATTCTTCTGTAGTACTCCATTTCGAAAACTTCTCATCATATCTGTGCTGTTTATCGTCCATGTTCCACTTCCACTTCATAAGACATAAATTTAAAAATATATATTTTTATCAGTAACACTTTTCTTGATATTTCCCGTCTACATTTTATATTTCCTTACTTCGCCCATCACTAAGTTACCGTATCGCCCAAATAGCAGGACCCGCCTTCCACTTTCATAGTCTTATTTTCTGATCCAATTCACTCTCCATCACTTGAATTAACTTTACTACACTCCGTTATCCTTGTTTTATCTTTATGTTAACCTTATAACCTCTTTTCAAGACTTCACCCATTCCTTTCAATTGATCTGGGAAGCCGTTTGTTGTATGTTAGTCCTTAAATTATTATTCTCATTCCAAATTTATTGTTGGGTTCCTTTGCGGATTGCTTAATGTAACAGAATGAATAAAATCTGGGCTGGACTACAACCGTGTCTAACTACCTTCACAAATACTGCTTCCTTTTCATGTACCTCGACAATTACAACTATTGATTGGTTTCTGTACACGTTGTAGATATCCTTTCGCTCCCTCTATTCCATCCCTCCTACCAACGATATTTCAGAGAGTGTATTTCGGTCAACATTGTCAAAAATAGTCTCTAAATTTACAAAATCTGTAAATATAGGTTTCCCTCATAAACGCTAAACATTAAATCACAAAATAAAGTAATAAGAATACGTCGACAGTAAAGAAACTATTGGCCAGGCGTCATTTATTTAAGGACACGCAGGCGTCAAAAGTTTGAAATAATAAGAACGATAAAGGTTAGAGAAATAGCATCCACATGACGTACAAGAAAATCGCACTCTCTTAGCAAATGGGAATTCCAAGTATCTTCAAAAGGAAATATTTGAAATGGGAGCAAACTGAAATCAATAGCCAGTATTTACCTAGAGAGATGATATATTACAATCAATTAATGCGGAATTATTAATACTCGAAATATTTTATTATCTACGTAAGGGTTTTTGTTTGTGTAAACCATGATTTCCTCATGACGATATACTGGAATAATGGATACAGTAGGTTCAAGACGGCGTAAAGGAGTACGTTTTACTTGACTTTCAATAACCTAAGCAGCGTGTACTTGGAATTAGAAGCCATCAGACACGGTGATTATTTTGAGCCCTTCGTTGTTTCTTATTCGCATAAATTATCTTACATTTTCTACGTCAGAAGATGTATAAGAAGGAAAAACATTACAAGATACCTTACAGAAAAGGCAGCAACGGAAGCATTTGAAAATGTCAACAGATCGTTCAAACCAAACGGTCTATTACGAAATTTTGATAAGACTCAGTAAATAGTATTCAATAGTTCTCGCAGAAGTCCACAAGCTAACAAATAATGTTTCTGTTTTAAATGGAAAATCCAGGCCCTTGAAACAATGAAGCGCCTCTTGCAGCTATATGTGAGTCATTCATAATGACAACTGTAATGATTTGAAAATAACAATTTACTTCATAGTATTTAATCTGTTGTTTACACTGATGAAAGAATTATGTAATAATCGTTTAGAGGAAGTCAGTATTCTAGTCAATATTGTCAAAAGCTTTCTGTAAGGCTGCACACGCTATAAACGCAGGTTTGCCTTTCCGTAAACTATATTCTACGAGAAGTATTGGAGGCATTATTGCCTCGCGTGTTCCTATATCTAAGTCACAAGGCAACTGGTTGCCTGTTATAACTACATAAACTGCCAATTTAAACGATAGTTATAGTATATGTATGTATATAATGATTAAATATAAGAGCATGTTTCAAGTATTTTGGTCGGTGTTCGTTCGTGAACAATGTACAGAAATCTCTTGGTATTCTGGGAACTGTTTCACAGTATCTATCATAACCTTCGGCGTCAAGAATTTCTCATTTCACAAAAAAATAAAAATCAAAAATCGCAAAACGTGAATACTAGGACAAGAAAAATCTGTACCAAAGTTTTGACGTTAGTACAGTACGAAGACAGATGCGTAGGTATACATATATTTAAAAGTGTTTTTATAATGTAGTGACGTTTAAGGGTGAAATGGAAAAACTTTCGTTGGGTAATTCCTTCTCCTCCATTAAAAATTAGCTTCATACAAAATCTTAAGATTAATAAAAAATTTAATTAAAAAGCAGTCTTGAGAGCTAAAATAATTTGTTTATCTTAAAAGTTAACTGGTTTTGATGTGTGTGATATCATGTTCCGACCAGCTACTCTATGATGACCGTTGGAGTAGGTGATTTGGAGCAGGAATGTATTACCTTCTCCAATGGTCATCATAGAGTGGATGGTCGGAAGATGATCTCACGCAGATTGAAACCGGTAGCCTTTTGAGATAAACTTCAACTATTTTAGTGACCATACAGTTTAAAAATTAAAAAAAAAATAGTAGTGATTTTGGACCGCTCTTATTTCCATGAAAAATGTTTTAAAATTATTGGGATTGCAGTGTATTTAATACTGAAGTGATATTTTCATCTTGATGTTAAACAAAAAGTACGTCTTTTGTTTGTTTCCGTTTTCCGTGCGACAGCTAAAGTAACACTGCTTGTGTCCGCTGTGTTGTTCGGTAAACGTCCTAGACGTTGAGCAATATACGCAACATTGTTAAGGAGTAAACCGTCGACTGTATTTTCAGGTACGTCCCATCCTGGTATCGACCACTGCGGAATTCAACGCACACGTTCGCCTGCAAGCAAAACGAGAGCACAACTCAACCGCTGATGGGGCTGGCCGTGTGGAGTACAGCAAGTGTGGCCGCCCACTCCGTGAGCCCCACGCGTTCGCATCTCGGCGATCCCCGCTACAGGCGGGAGCAAGAAGTGCTGCACGTGAGCCGTATGCAGAGCGGGGGGCCGTGCACGGAGAACAATGAAGTTCTTGACGCTGAGAACAATGGCTGTTTACCGATTCCAAATGGAAAAGAATGTGCTGTCTCTTTATGTACAGTCCGCTGGGAAACATTAGTCACAAAAAGATAACTGCATCACGTTGCATACAGACTCTCTCTATTGCACCATTTAAAAAATGAGGTTCTTTTTACCTTATATCTGCAGAACGCCATGTACTAAACTGGTTTTATTTTACCATTTGTCAGTCTCAGGAATGCTCGGTCCGCTGAAACTGTATGACTGAAAGAAAGACCCAAGGTTGCGTACTAGATCGTCATGATTTCACTTGAGGTACGAAATCACGAATGAAAGAAAAAAGGAGGAGGACGAAGATGGAGGGGGCAAAGGGCGATTGACACACCTTAACACACGAAGCCTAGAATCCGGTGTTTATGGGAGATAGCGTTAATTCGAAATGCGTGAGAACAGTGAAGCCACTGACACTTTCATAAAAAGCAAAGAATGGTAGTGTAGATTACCTATATTGGAACCAAAGAATAGTACTGTAGAAGACTTATATTGACGTGTTATTTATGTAGCTAATGAGAATTTTTCGCGCTATCAAATTTTTTTTCTAATAAAAGAAGACAGAGACTCGCGATTAGGTAACAATCTCAAATTGAATTATATATAGGAAATGTACGAAATGAAAATTAGCTCCACATGTTGTCAGTGCACCTGAACTTGTATGTGTGATAGATTATTAGAACGATGGTAGCATCGACAGTTCAGTATTTATTTAACGATATATTACGATGTAATAAGTGTCGTACTCATCGGATCTTGTGAGACTCCCACAGTCAAAAGGCTGCATTTTGACAACGACACGTACTCATGTCAGATAGTTTTATATTCTGACACAATGAAACTTTTGCAGTGTTACTTGAAAATGGCCACAAGGCCGAAATTGCAATAGTAACAATAGATATTTTATACAGTCAACGGCGACTATGATGTCTTTTAAGAAAAACGAAGATAATATACTGTTCGGTCTACAACTTTGCTTCTGCCGTTTTTTCTTGAAGTTAGAGACTATATTGTGAAAAACAAAAATTTTACTATTCGAAGTACTGGCCACCGCTGGCCACTACTTTCTCCCATATTTCGGACAGCATACGAATCCCACGGCGGAAGAACTTTGTGTCTTTTTGAGGAGATTCGTGAATCGATCCAATTGGACTTGTTCATATGACCAGCAGTCCCGGTCAGCCAGGCTATATTCCACTGTTTGAAACAACTGAAAGAGGGAGAATATGGCGGGTGGGGTAGGACTCCCCATTTCAACGTTTCCAAAGTATGTTTTGACGGGTTTGGCGACATAGGGTCGGGAAGTGTCATGCTGCAAAATCACTTTCTCGTGTCTATCCCTGTATTGTGGCCGTTTGTCTTTCAGTATTCGGCTCAAGGCCCGCCCGGCTAGCCGCACGGTCTAACGTACTGCTTTCCGGGCGGGAATGCGTGCCGGTCCCCGGCACGAATCCGCCCGGCGAACCGCACAATAACCCTGGGTTCGGCGTGGGACGGCGGTGGCGTGGGTGGACTGCTGTGGCCTATTGTTGGGTTGTGTACCACTGAAGGCTACGGCAGGACGAAGCCTCTCCATCGTTTCTAGGTTCCCGGTTCAGCAGACAATAGACTCGGCTCAAAATCATCAGTTGTTTTCGAAACTATCTCCTGTGATTTTTTCCGTTGGTTTCAGCAGCTCCGAAAACCTCTTTTCCAGCGACATCGAACTAACTGTTCTTGAAGCGTTGAAATCACTCTCTGCAAATTCTTTCACCAATAGTTGTCGCGCCATGCGTCTTACCCAGAATTTTACGATCCTCAGCCGCAGATTTCATCATAATGAAGCTGAATATTAAAACCCCGCAAAGACGAGAATCGGGTTCGTAAGTTATTCATTGGATAGGAACTCTGTGATGCTATCACATACCGACTAATCGTTTGACGGCGTTATGTTTACAGAAGCCTAGCTCGTGCTATGATACTTACAACCTACCAGCTGCACAATTACTTGCCACTACTGCCATCTATTGCAAAACGGGGAAAACGTTAGTTGTAGCCCTGATATTTTCATCGGAAAAGGATTACGACCAGCCTAATTTAACGCAATGGACTACAGTTTTGTTCCACATCAGGAATCTGCTGATATGGACGATGGGTTTGTGTGTAGCAGAGAATAATATGGACTGCGTAGAAAGCCGCGAATTGGAATTACGTGTGCAGAAATCAAGCATTAAAAATTAAAATCTTAAACATGGCTGCGAATCAGCAAATCGTAAGTCTGAAGAGGTTGAAAAAGTCAGCCAACCAGTTGCAAAACAAAGGTTTACTAGCCCTTGACATAGGTTTCGATATTTTAAAAAATATCTTCTTCAGAAGGAGTGAGCCTTATGACATATTTATGTTAGTTTTATGTATGACACAAGCCGCTCGGCTTGAGCTAATGTAAAGTCCGGCCATCCTGATTCAGGTTTTCGGTGATTTCCCTAAATCATTCCAGGCAAATGCCAGGATGATTCTTTCGAAAGTAAACGGTCGGTTTCCTTCCACACAATCCCAGCTAGAGCTCTGTCCCTATTGACCTCCAAGTCGATGGACCGTTAATCTTCCTCCCTTTTAACATGGATCAGAATTTGGACATCCTACACACAGCTCAAAAGGGACAGCTCCTTAACGTCTTGGAGGAGCTCGCATTTTTCGGTCGCAAAAACCAGTATCCGGATATAATTTTGAACGAGCAGAACAAATTTAATCACAGTTTCACTTTTAACATTTATGACGACTTATTATGGTGGTGATTGTAGCTTATGGATGTCCACGGTGACAGGGGAGAGAAAGTGTGTTGTGCGACAGCTGTACATTTGAGCTGCGCCTGACACTGGTGAGGGGACACCCCTGCGCTCCCCTCTGCCCTCGGCAGCGGTTACAAGACGACTGCTCGCATATCACCATGACGTCACAGTAGCAACCACGACTTGTTAGTTTGGAAACTCTGTACTGAATTTCTTCCTACTCTACTGCTTCAGTCATTAAGAAAGGAAAAGAAACTCCTGCAAGTGAAACGACCAGCAACGATATTTGTCCTTGGCTTGTTGCGACTACGTTGCTGTTCAATTTGAATATGTCGCAATTTCCAAGGATGTAGCTGGACAGGAACCTGAGACTTAGGAGCACAGCTTAAGGGGGAAACCACATTAGGAGGTACAAAAAAATCCCATTTTTACTGCATAAAGTGTTAGCTTAACTATGCAAGAATACGCTGTCAAAATTTCAAAGCTCGTACATTCGCATTCGTTTACATTTTATGACCACAGATAGTGTGCAAGAGATGAAAGAAGCAATTATGGCGTCATACTATGGTGCGATTTCCACGGATGAAAATCCTCGACACGAGTATTGCCCAGAGGCAGAAGACAGCTTGGAGCGAGTGCAGAAACGAAGCCGGCCGAAGTGGCCGTGCGGTTAAAGGCGCTGCAGTCTGGAACCGCAAGACCGCTATGGTCGCAGGTTCGAATCCTGCCTCGGGCATGGATGTGTGTGATGTCCTTAGGTTAGTTAGGTTTAACTAGTTCTAAGTTCTAGGGGACTAATGACCTCAGCAGTTGAGTCCCATAGTGCTCAGAGCCATTTTTTTGAGCAGAAACGAACAGCCCTTGGAATGGAACATGAACCGCACCCTACTCAAAAGATGGTTCAAATGGCTCGGAGCACTATGGGACTTAACTTCTGAGGTCATCAGTCCCCTAGAACTTAGAACTACTTATACCTAACTAACGTAAGGACATCACACACATTCATGCCCGAGGCAGGATTCGAACCTGCGACCGTAGCGGTCGCGCAGTTCCAGCCTGTAGCGCCTAGAACCGCTCGGCCGCCCCGGCTGGCGCACCGTACTCCATTGCACTCCAACGTACAGAAGGAATTTTTTCGCTATATGAAGATTTATCAAGGTATAAGTTACTGGAGACATGTTTAGGTCGCCACACACAAAGTGCGAATGGAAGTTTTAATTCCACTATTTGGCGATTAGTTCCTAAACACTTCCACTCCGGACTAAAAGTCGTTGAATTGGCATCATATTTAGCAGCGGGCTTATTCAATGAAGGAAATTCAGGCCTTCTGATGGTCATGAACGAGGCAGGAATTGTAGTAGGGACGCTTTAATTATGCCGAACAAATGGATAACCAGCGCGTGAGCCGGCAGAATCGACGTAGTTAATTGGAGTCGAAAGAAGGTCGGAAAGCAATGCTGGAAGCGCAAAACGAAGCCTATGAGCCGGCCGGAGTGGCCGTGCGGTTCTAGGCGCTACAGTCTGGAACCGAGCGACCGCTACGGTCGCACGTTCGAATCCCGCCTCGGGCATGGATGTGTGTGATGTCCTTAGGTTAGTTAGGTTTAATTAGTTCTAAGTTCCATGCGACTGATGACCTGAGAAGTTAAGTCGCATAGTGCTCAGAGCCATTTGAAGCCTATGAGGAAGAGGAACGATTACTATTTGGTGCAGGAATCGCAGATTAAACGGAAAGCATTTTACATTATTACTAACTTCCTTGAATTTCTGGTTTCCGAGTGTTTATTTTTCAAACGCGTAATGACTATTTTCACATTTGCGTGCAGTCTAACTCATAAAGTATAGAACCGATCATTATGAAAATTGATAGTAAGATTCTTTATAAAGTTGCGAATCATAACAACTAATTTGATATGATTGTAAGAGTATTTTCTTTGCATAATTAGGGAAAAAATAGTGAAAAATCAAAGTAAGTTGTTCCAACGCATGCATGCATTATTTTCACCTGCATTGAGAATCATATTCTTAGAAAATAAGTTATTAATGTAAAATCAAAACCATTTTGATTTCAGATCAACATCGGGATGGCTACACTGCACGCAATTGGAAAACTATCGTCACAATCTTCAGCATAGTTATGTTTGGCTGAAATTTTTCAAAAAAATTCACAAAAACTGTCGAAAATATGAACGAAATGGTGTCACAATTTGATTAAATTATAATTAATTCTTCCCACCCAAAAAATCACTGTCAAAAAACCTCCTAATGTGGTTTCCCCCTTCAAACTACTGCGGATGAAAAGAGCAGCACTGATATTTACTCTTTCTTCAGAAATATTTAACTGCGATCGAATCGTTACAACACTTTACTAAATTCAGTGATCAAGATAACGATCGCACTACACTACGAGTGTTAATGAACCTGTGCAAAATAAGTAACAGACATTGATGTTGCGGTGTCTGACTGTGATTTGTATCGTTATTTCCATATTTCACTTGTTACATCTCACTAAATGACCATTTACACACGAAATATACACTTAAATTCACCGAGAGAACTATTCAATGAACGCTGTCCCACAAATTACAAAAAAAAAGAAAAAAAATTAGGTGAATCCTTACATACGTCAATGTTCCAAAAGCAGAATAACTCACTACCAATACAATGGACCAAGTTTTATTGCCCTCCCCGTTTTCAAAAAAAGATTTGCAGTGGTAAAATACACTATTTCATGAATGCTTTGCAGACAAATTGTTCTCGCAATGTTTCACATATAAACATTCAGTTTTCGTTATGTCTGTCGCAGCGCCCGCGGAACACCAAGCGGGAAATGCAAGTTCGAATTCCTATCCGGATCAAATTTTCAGTATCGTCATCTCATTATACAGCTGATAGTTGTTCATATTTGCAACTGCGAATACATTTCATGTATGTAAAGATAAAAACGTATCCGCCGGACTGCACTCAAGCTAATTCGAAACGAAGCAATTCTACTGACTCTCGCTACTGCTATTGGTTATTCACGTTTCTGGCCGAGCTGTCCCTACCGATAAGTGACGAAAACAGGTCAACAGCACAGCCATGGATCCAGAGGCCATCCGCCATCCAAACAATATATTTTTGACAGCCCACAAGTTTTATGCAGGTATTTCCAAGCCGCGCCGTTTGAGGCGCCATGTTACGGATTTCTCGGCCCCTCCCGCAGGAGCCAGCTGGAGTGGCCGAGCGGTTCTAGGAGCTACAGTCTGGAGCCGAGCGACCGCTACGGTCGCAGGTTCGAATGCTGCCTAGGGCATGGATGTGTGTGATGTCATTAGGTTAGTTAGGTTTCAAAAGTTCTAAGTTCTAGGCGACTGATGACCCCAGAAGTTAAGTCGCATAGTGCTCAGAGCCATTTGAACCATTTGAACCTCCCGCAGGAGGTTCGAGTCCTCCCTCGGGTATGGGTGCGTGTGTTGTTCTTAGCATAAGTTAGTTTAAGTAGTGTGTAAGTCAAGGACCGACGACCTCAGCAGTTTGGTCCATTAGGAATTCATACACATTCGAACATTTGAATTTCCAAGAACAGTGTTCTCAACAAACAAGTATACTTACTAAAATAGAAAGTTTGTTGATTAGTTATTTTACTTATATCTACAGATCTGAGGACGGTTCATGCTGAACCAAAACCGGTCAGCTTTCAAGCCGTATGGACTATAAGACGCACCTTAAATTTACAGCAATTTTTAAAAACAATAACTTACCATTTTTATTAATAGACTGCAAAGCCAGACTAAAAATATTCTTAGTTTATGAAACCTACTGACCTTTAAAAACGCTGAAAATCGTCATCTGAACTTTCTTCTTCTTATTCTTCTTCTTCTCCTTCTTTTTCCTCTTCGTCACATTGTTGTCCTCCTCATATACAAGATGGTCTTCACTATTATCGAGAGCGTTACTTATGCCGCACTTCTTGAAAGATTTAACAGTAATGCCTACTCTCTCTCTAAACTACAACTGTTTTATCCACTGACCTACTTGTTTTCTCGTCGTTTTAAAGCTTCCTTCGATGTAAATTCATGTTGGGTTTCGCGCTGTTCCATTCCTCACTCATATACACTTTAAATGGTTTATTTATCGGGACATCAAGAGCTTGCAATTGTGAAGTAAGTCTACTCGGAATAACAACAAGCTCTGTATGTCACTGTCTCAATTCGTCTTTCATAGAATTTTTCAAATGACTGCTCAAACGATCTAGCATAGGAAGGCAACTCTTCTTCAATAAAACACCTTTCCCTCTCTCCCACACTTTGTTAAACCATAATTTCGTACCAATCCTTGCCACGTACGTTAACAACACCTGGCTGTATTTCGTAAGATTTTGGCATTGTTTTGTGCTTAAAAATGACCATTGGATTAAATTTAGTACCGTCAGTACAAAATGAAATGACAACGGTGTACTGCATTTTGTGAGATATTTTGCGTTTGGTTCGCATGGTAAGTCCATAAACCTGTAACAGCAACCAAATGCACCCTCAAAGTCTGTTAAGTATTACCGTAACGCTTTGATGGTGTCCTTGAATCCATTTCAAAAAGTCGTTTTCTAATTATGGCCATTTTGCATTCAGTCCTCTGTTGCACATTTAGTGTTCCTCATTTTCCCAATTCTTTTTTACTAGCCTGCCAATAGCGATTGGTTTTTCCTCTGGGTGGAGGGCTGAAATGCCGTTCAGCTCCTCTGTTTCGATGTTCTTCTGCATATGCTATTACTTTCAATTTAGCCCGCACTCATATGGATACCATTTACTTTTTTCCATTACAAAACTGCAACTAACAAAGATATTAAACTGTTACCGATACCACAAATCGCTTTGTATTCAAGTTCACTGATACCGTAGATTGCAATTACGAGTCATTGGCTAGACAGTGTTCTGGGTTTGTAAAGGCGGGGACAGGGAGGCACTGTTAGCAAGCTTGTGAATCCCTGCAGCTCATGCCAGTTGAATCCAATGTCGACAGACAGACATACGTTTTCCGCGGCATCACATACGGCCATTTTTATGACTAGCGGGAATTTTTAATCAAACAAAAACATTGTTCAAATGGCTCTGAGCACTATGGGACTTACCATCTGTGGTCATCAGTCCCCTAGAACTTAGAACTACTTAAACCTAACTAACCTAAGGACATCAGACACATCCATGCCCGAGGCAGGATTCGATCCTGCGACCGTAGCAGTCACGCGGTTCCGGACTGAGCGCCTAGAACTGCACGGCCACCGCGGCCGGCTTTAATCAAACACTGGACATTTTTATATTAATTTCGGGTATGATGCACCTGAATTATGGGGGCAATTTTTCGAAGAAAAAAAAGTGCGTCTTATAGTACGTAAAATACGGTGTACCAATATTTGTAAACAGCATTTAGTTTCCCTTTTTTTACTGGACCATATTTTACGCTCCGAAGTCAATGCCTAGCGTTCGGCACGAAATGATGAAACGAAACAATGTAGTGTTTGGGCCCATTCTAGAGATACGTATCGCTTTTTAATTTTCTGTACACTTATGGATCTGGAGGTGGAGTGATAAGCCGCGCTCTGTACAGGACGGAGTACCGAGTTAATGAAGTTCCGCGATATGTAGTGCGCAATGGGGCGAGGCGGGAGTGCGTTTAGCATCCTGACAGCGCAATTAACTCTCCGCGGCGGCCATTGTCAGCGACAGAGGGAAATACGAGCCGTTGGCTGCGCTCTTGCTCTTGACAGCGCCGCAGTCGGCAAACTAACCATCGACCAAATATTCCTTCTGTAGTTCCGGCCGCTGATGTGCTTCCCGCAGCGATACAGGATGCAACAAAAATATACGGTACAAACTGCAGGCCACATTCCCCACACGTAGGGGAAGAAATTACGTGGTATGAAAACGGGTACGTTTCCGTGTTACAATTCATGTCCTCCAGCACATTAATCATGAAAAAACACACAAGAACAAACACTAGAACCGTGGGGAACTTGCACTCTTGGTGCCGTCTGATTACGTTGTGCACCGTCAGTTTTTTGTTTTACATGACCCTGCAGTGTTGGAGCCGGAATTGTTGGTGATTCTTTGGTACGGCCTTACTTTCTCCCACCCAGGTTCCACGAACAATTTATCACAGTTTCGCAGAGAATATTCTACCTGACCTGTTACCAGATGGCCGGCCGGGGTGGCCGAGTGGTTCTAGGCGCTACAGTCCGGAACCGCGCGGCTGCTACAGTCGCCGGTTCGAATCCTGACTCGGGCATGGATGTGTGTGCTGTCCTTAGGTTAGTTAGGTTTAAGTAGTTCTAAGTTCTAGGGGACTGATGACCTCAGAAGTTAAGTCCCACAGTGCTCAGAGCCATTTGAACCATTTTGTTACCAGATGTGCCTTTAGCTGTACGACAAAACATGTACTTCATACTTCAAGGACACTTCCTCATTTCAGTGTTAATCTTGGCGGCTTCTAAATAACAAAGAACTGAAACATTTGTGATAACTTAATGTACATTTGTCTGTTAGTCATCCAGCTGATCACATAGAAAATTACGCATTTCCTGAACAAATCTGAGTGCCACTTGATGCATGCATAAAACGTTGGCAAAAATTTCTTTCCCCAAGTTAAGTGACGTGTTAATTTTTTTTCAGCCGTTTCTGGGTTGAAGATTCAGCAATTTTCCTCACTGTTTCCAAGCGTTTATCCTATGACGTGTTTCGTTATTTCATGTCAGTTATGTTCGAAAGTGCAGCTTGCATATAGTATACGGTGTACGAAAATTTGTACCACTCATGACGATTTGCACTCCATCTTTTTTCCCCCATAGCGATCAACATTTTCTAACGACTACTGCCGCTGTTTTCTTTTAACGCAAATTGCAATCCTAATTCTTGGTTTAGTCTATGAAATCGGCAATAACAAAAAAAGGTCCAATTATACGACAAAAAGGAATCGAATGAATAAAAAACGGCTAACAATTCTCACGTCTACACTATTTACGTAACCACTGCAAGAAAAATGAAAAAATACCTTCATCCGCAAATCGTCTAACAAGACGACCGTATCGACGACGGTACCGTATTGGAAGCAATCGACTGCGGCGTTTCAGACGAGCCAATATCACAACAACCCTAAGGGATTTAGGAAAACCATGGGAGGAAACAGCATGTTGTAAGCACTGAAGTAATTGCTGGTCTGTCGCTGCGTAAGTGCGTTGGACAGGCAATCGACAGGGGTCGTACATGTTCTCTAAATATTCATAAAGAGCAACAGCTTGTAAATCTTAAATCAAGTAGAAGGTAATAGACGTAAGCCAAGTCGAGAGTCCGTGCAGCAAACAAAGGAGAGCAGGTAGTTTACAGGCATTAATCGGCAAGGCGAACTGGTTACTCGGCAGTATTGGCAAAGAACTTGTCCATATCACTAGATACAATCGCTTTGCAATTCAAAGTAACAGACGTTCTTACTTCGTGGTGCGAGCTCGAAATCTGATCACAAGCAATGGACGCGGAAAATACTTTCACGGTAACTGGCAAAGATTTGATAGTACCGACATAGAAAGCGACGGAAGCTGTAAGCAGAGTGAAAATGAAGTAGGTCAGTGGTGTCGAAACTACGGAAGGAAGGAAACGATGCCGAGTGGAGGCGGATTCAGGAATGTGCCCCAAAGCAGAATAAGTAAAATGTACACAATAAATATTTCCTTAATTATATACAGGATGATTCCTTAATGACGGATATGGGTAAATGTTTCAATCTGAGGTAAGGGACCCTGATCCGGGGACGACCGAATGGAAAGTTATATGCGAAAATGGTTCTGACACCCCTGACACTGGAATACACGTACCTGTACTGTTGTTGCTAAGATTGTATAGTAGCCAACTTTCAAAAGTGGCAGTAAGTATTAAAACAAGAAAACAATGTCCAGTAAACATCGGCTTCAAAACGCTTGCCTTAAGAGCTGCGGCCACATGTTCAGTAGAAGAGATGGGTCTCACAGTAGTGAAGACGAACAAGTGCTCGTAGTTCTTAAGGTACGCTTTTTAGAGCCCATATTTATTGGAAATTGTTTTCACGTTTGGATACATACTACCACTTCTGAAAGTTGGCTACCATACAATCTCAGCAACAACAGTACAAGTACATGTATTCCAGTGTCAGAGGTACCAGCACGTTTTTCGACTGTAACTTCCGCTTAGTCTTTTCTGGATCAGGATACCTTACCTCAAATTGATACATTTACCTTTCTCTACCATCTCTGAAAGTTCGTAATATCTCCTCGGGATCAACCTGTAGATGAATGCACCATTGCAGAGGTATTTCTGTGATATTGTGAACAATAAGAGGAAATACCGTCTTTTCAAAATGTATATGAAATCTTATTGGACGTAACTGCTAAGGTCATCAGTCCCTAAGCTTACACACTACTTAACCTAAATTATCCTAAGGACAAACACACAAACCCATGCCCGAGGGAGGACTCGAACCTCCGCCGGGACCAGCCGCACAGTCCATGACTGACTACCATCTTTTATAAAAGGAATACTGAAAAAAAAACTGTTGTGTCTATGGCATTTGATTTTAAGAGGTTCTAGAAAGAATGTGTCAGTATTTGTGGATGAGAGAACATGCATGCAAAAAGAGCTTACATTAGATTTCCTACGAAAAAATTAAATGTCAAAATCGAAGTGGCCAGCAATCTGTTTATATTAACTGTGGATTCAAACACTTTACACTGTGAATAAATATTGCAAAACAGAGGCGATTCTAGAAGTCGGTCGTAGGGGGGCAAATGGGGGGGGGGGGGGGTTGAGGGAATGGAATATCGCTTAACAAAAGGAGAGTCTTCCGCCGACCAACTGGTAAAATTTGATGTTGCTCAAAATAGGTTTTGATAACTGTTTTGGAGTTCAGGGTAAAAATCTAATTTTAATATGCGAGATTTTATAAATTACATAAACCGTAAAAAAGGTCAACTTAACAAATAAGTTTTCATAAATTTTCTGAATACAGAAGATGACATGAATGTAAAAACTTGAACTTGACGTGGATATAAAAAAAATTATGTAACGAAGTTCACTGGATATTTCCGTCTTCTGCCCAATTTGTCATGTTCATTGCTGCGAATACAGAAATTCGTTCTCTACGTTTATAATAGGGAAACTCAGCCTACCATATTGGAATGGCGGAAAACTAAGAGACAAGATGAGCTCAAGGTTTGTCATTAATTAAGAAGCGCAAACCTTCTCGTCTTTATTCCATTAACAACATTTTACAAAAAATGGTTCCCTTCCCACTGCCACAACACTAGCAAGCCACACAATGCCTATAGAACGGCTCTAAAATCATACAAACAGTAAGATACATAGTCTTAATATGTCAAGAATCTTGTACTCCAACCAGAAAAAGATCGGTCGGAATCAAACACGGAACGTTGGCGTTACCGGCCAAAAACGCAAAATATTAGACCGCGCGGTCACCTTTATTTCACAGTTACCAAAATATCTGTTAGTGTTGTAACGTTAAAAGACTAAAAAGGTCGTATATGATGCCAAAATAATGTGTGATGATTGCTGGCAAAGAGATACTTTCGCTGTCGAGAAAAGTAAAAATATAATAAAGTCAGTCGACAGAAATTTGAACAAAGAGTCGGCATTATCGTCCGCGACTTCGAGAGCAGTCTACGAATCAACAGACACAGCTCTGAGAAACAGCATCGTCACTGGAGCGAGAGCAGTTTTAGGGATACTGTCAGCGAAACATTACATACACACAAGGTGACTACCGTACATGTGGGTGGACTGAAATATGGAAACACCACAAACACTGGACATTACTACGCCTAACACGGTGTAGGAAAACCTTCGGCATTCAAAACAACTTCCAGTCGCCTCTCAATGGATAAACAGAGGTCTTGCACGGATTTTTTTCTCCCTTGGAAATAATTGCAAGTTCAGGTAACGAAGATGGAGTTGCATAGGGATCACATCTACATCTACATGGATACTCTGCAAATCACATTTAAGTTCCTGGCAGAGGGTTCATTGAACCACTTTCACAATTCTCTATTATTCCAATCTCTTGTAGCGCGCGGAAAGAATGAACACCTATATCTTTACGTACGAGCTCTGATTTCCCTTATTTTATTGTGGTGATCGTTCGTCGCTCTGTAGGTCGGTGTCAACAAAATATTTTTGTATTTGGAGGAGAGAGTTGGTGATTGGAATTTCGTGAGAAGATTCCGTCGTAACGAAAAACGCCTTCCTTTTAATGACGTCCAGCGCAAATCCTGTATCATTTCAGTGACACTCTCTCCCATATTTCGCGATAATACAAAAAGTGCTGCCTTTCTTTGAACTTTTTCGATGTACTCCCTCAGTCTTATCTGGTAAGGATCCCACACTGCGCAGCAGTATTCTAAAAGAGGACGCACAAGCGTAGTGTAGGTAGTCTCCTTAGTACGTCTGTCACATTTTCTAAGTGTCCTGCCAAGAAAACTCAGCCTTTAGCCTTCCCCATAACATTTTCTATGTGTTCTTTCCAATTTAAGTTGTTTGTAATTGTAATACCTAGATATTTAGTTGAATTTACGGCTTTTAGATTAGACTGATTTATCGTGTAACCGAAGTTTAACGAGTTCCTTTTAGTACTCATGTGGATGACTTCAGACTTTTCGTTATTTAGGGTCAACTGCCACTTTTCGCACCATTCAGATATTTGTTTCTAAATTTTTTTGCAGTTTGTTATGATCTTGTGATGACTTTATTAGTCGATAAACGACAGCGTCATCTGCAAACAACCGAAGACGGATGCTCAGATTCTCTCCCAAATCGTTTATATATATATAAGGAACAGGAAAGGGCCTATAACACTACCTTGGGGAACGCCTGAAATCACTTCTGTTTTACTCGATGACTTTCCGTCAATTACTACGAACACAGTGACCTCTCTGACAGGAAATCACAAATCCAGTCACGTAACTCACACTTCTCTCCGAAGTAAACGACAAAGGCTCATTAATATTGAGATCTGGTCACTGTGGTGCCCAGGTGATACGAGACAACTCATTCTCATGTTGAGAAAACCAGTCCTGGAAGATGAGAGCTGCGAGTACATGGGCCCTGTTGCGGAACAAACATCGTAGCACGGTATGAACACGATCCACGAAAATGTTCCGATGACCCTTGGCAGTAATGCAACCTCGCGGAGAAACCATGGGGCTCATAGTATACCACGATATCGCTGCCCAAATCATAGCCTAATCCCCGCCGAGTTTCGCTCATGGGACGTAAACTCGGCTAGAAGTTGAAAACAGTCTGAAACAAGACTCATTCTACAAAATGACATTCCTGAATTGCCCCGTACTCCAGGTTTTAGGACCTCTGCACCACGTTTTTCTGTTATGGGCATTTGCATCATCGATGAGTGGTTTTGGAATTACAGCTTGCCGTGCAATTTCATGCTTCTGGAGCTCTCTTCGTGTTGTTTTCGTGCTGACAGGTTTGCGAGTGCATTATTCAATTCTGCACTGACTTTTGCAGATGTTTTCTTGTTTAGCGTCCCTCTTACTTATGTCCTCGTTCTGACTTTTAGCAGAAATTGTTTTTCCGCTTTGCCAGTATGCGGTGCATCCTGAAATACCAAAATTTCGGCTCCCTTGGTTACGGACCCATCAAAACTGGTTCAAATGGCTCTGAGCACTATGGGACTTAACATCTATGGTCATCAGTCCCCTAGAACTTAGAACTACTTAAACCTAACTAACCTAAGGACATCACAAACATCGATGCCCAAGGCAGGATTCGAACCTGCGACCGTAGCGGCCGCGCGGTTCCTGACTGCAGCGCCTAGAACCGCTCGGCCACTTCGGCCGGCTATGGATCCATCAATCATATGAGCAGCAACAATGTGTCCACGTTCGAATTCACTGAGATGCAAAATAATGTGTCCACAACTACACAGAACACTGTTTTGATCACGAACAGCACCTGCAACGTATTGCACATGTGCCGTTCGTGTTCAAAAACAACAGCGCAGCCAGCCTCCGCATTTGTGTTCAAGCATACATTTCTCGCGGTGTTTCTATATTTTTGTCCAATGTCTTTGTTGTAAGACGTTCTCGTTCCACATGGGCCCTTCATTCAGTGGCGCGTAGACTCGTGTAGCGTTGAAAGGTGGCTACACTGAGCCACAGCGCCAGAGATTGCGCCAAAGAGTATTATTCAGCCGCCTCCACTGGCAGTGCTTGGGGAGAACTCGTAGTAGTCAGTGCCTGTCGAGGACTCGTAGTAGTCAGTGTGCTTGTTGAGAACTCGTAGCTGAGAGTGCTTGCTGAGATGTCGTAGTGAAGAGTGCGTGTCGAGATGTGGCAGTACTCAGTTCTTGTTGAGATGTGGTAGTAGCGACTCGGTATGGTGATATATTGTAATGATTAGAGTGCTTTTCATCAATATAAATGAAGGTAAAAAAAAATTTTCTTTTTTCTCCCATTATTTCAGTGCCCTAAACAATGCGTCATTACAGGTTCACTCAACAAAGCATCTGGCGTGTGTTCTTGTATTAGAGTGTAATTCTGGGTTTCTTGCGCAATTATAGTGTTTCTAATTTTTTTTTATCACGTCAGTATAAATGATATTTAAAATTTCTTGCCTTATTGAAGAAGAACCGTGCCAGATGTGTACGTTGAGTCATACTTCCACACACAGAACAGTTATACTTGTGCTTTGGTTTCGTAGGTTTTATAGTTGCTGGGGACTTAATTAATTAATTGTGTTAACAGGAAATTTTCATTTCATTCTTTGTTGTTGTTCTATGCAGTCAGATTGCGTACTAAGACTAGTCAGGGCCAACCGTTTACGAAACAGCGTAATCGGACATACAGCTACGAACGAAAAATAAAAATTATTTTCAATATATTTAATTAAGCCCCCATGCAGCGTGTGGCAGCGCTCTGCTTGCTAGAGTACTGGAGTGTACTCTGTCGCTACTTCCTCGCCCTGCTGCTCGGGCGTAAACACGACGGGGCGGCCACTTTGGCCAGGTAACCAGTTCGCTTAGTCAGGTAATATGTGGACGTACATACACAAACACGGCAGTGATTGCCTGGTAAATCACAGGCGCCACCTATGGACGCGAACACATTACAGGCAAATTTCTAACCTTAGGACCGCACCCTGTCGCATTATAAGGTGGACGCCTAGAGATACCTTACGCTATTCAAGATGCTCGTAAAACTGTCTGATATATTATTCGCTTGTAACACTGCTTTTACAAGACTCCCCCTCCTTTCTTAATACACAATGATGAGCCCAAACATTATGTCACTGCCCGCCGCGACATTCAACATCCGGTAGCGTTGCGGACACAAGACGTGGTAAGGGGAGTACATCTGTGTAGCAGGGACTAAAGAGCCGACGTTAGGAGTGCAAAATGCGACTTTGACCATGGGAACGAGCGTCTAGGAGATAGCGAAGGTGGTCGGCTGTTCGCGTTGCCTATCTATGGGAAATGCTTGGTGAACGGTGAAATCACGACTAGGCTAAATGATGCTTATCAGTGAACGAAAAAAAGGAAAATTAGGGTTTAACGTCCATCGACATGGATTTCATTACAGACGAAGCACGAGCTCGGATTGTTTCATCGATGAGGAAGGAAACTGGCCGTGCTCTTTAAAGGAACGATCAGGCATGTGGATGGGATGATTTAGGAAAAATCATGGAAAACCTAAATTAAAGACGGGAAAATCTAAATTAAGATGGCTTGACGCACAGCTGAATGGTCGTCGTCCCGAATTTGAGTCTAGTGTGCCAACCACTGCGACACCTCGCTCAGTCATAGAACGTGACGGGTGGAGGCTTTCCCAGTCTGTAGAACAGGATAGGCGGCGTTCTGTTGTAGTTGTGACGATGGATCACAGTGCTGGGACAGACGCAAGTGTTTGGGAGCACATTTGTTTTTTTGTACTGAGCATGCAAATGAACCCCACTTATTGCCATGCTGACCCAAAGATATCATCAATTAAGACAGCACTGGGATCTTCGAGATCGGACCAACGATCAAGGGAAACGTGTCGCCCGATCCATGTTTCTTGTTACACCAGTGCCAGAATACGCCGTCATCCAGCAAACATTTGCTACTAATACCTACGACACCACAGGCGCAGGGCGATGGGAGGGGGGGGGTGTGTGTGTGTGTGTGTGTGTAGTATCACGATAGTGCGGTAGTGATCCAAGACACCATGAAAGCTGTGGTCATCGTGAACATTACTGCGGACAACCCGCATCCCGTCATGCCTGATGTCTTCCCTGACGGCGATGGCACCTTCTAACAGGATAACTGTTCATGTCAGGAATCGAGTGAGCACGAAAGTGAATTCTGTTTGGTCACGGGCCGGCCGGAGTGGCCGAGCGGTTCTAGGCGCTAAGAGTCTGGAACCGCGCGACCGCTACGGTCGCAGGTTCGAATCCTGCCTCGGGCATGGATGTGTGTGATGTCCTTCGGTTAGTTAGGTTTAAGTAGTTCTAAGTTCTAGGGGACTGATGACCTCAGAAGTTAAGTCTCATAGTGCTCAGAGCCATTTGAACCATTTGTTTGGTCGCCAAACTCGCCTGATGTGAAACCAGTAGAGCACACCTGTGATGCCATCTTTGCCAGCACTGTGTCCAAAAACCACGGATCCATAATATACGGAAAATGCGTGATCTGTGCATAGACATCTGCAGCCACAAACCTCTGAAAAGCGTAACAAAGATCTCATCGACTCCGCGCCATGCAAAATCCGAGGGCGGATCAAATATAAACAGGATTTTATTATTTATTTAAATTCATTAATTGAAAAACTCACGGCAATTATATTTTTCCACATAGTCTCCTGCTTTGGAAATGCATTTGCCCCAGAGTATGGGCAGCTTTTTGATGCCCTCATCATACAAAGAACTGGGTCGTGTCACCAGCCAGTTGCGCACGAAGTTTTCCAGACTCTCGTCATCTTCAAATTGTCGCCGTCCTAGAGCTTCTTTAAGCAGGATGATAAGTCCGGGCTGTAAGGAGGATGATCAAGTGTAGTCCAGTGCATTTTCTGTAGCTTGGAGACACTTAGAGCTGCAGTATGGCGTCGCGCATTGTCGTGGGGAAGGATGACCTGTCGAATCGATTGGTCTCATCTTTTGCGGCGGTATGCTACTCTCGCCTTGTTAACAGTTCGCAGTAGTAAGTAGCATTGATTATGCGTCACACAAAAAATCAGTCAGCAAAATGCCTCACTGATCGAAAAAAACGGTTGAAAGAACCTTACCAGCTGACACTCGAGTCTTGGCTTTCACTGGTGCCGCCTCCCCTTTCCTCCGCCACTCCTTACTGGCTTGTCTGCATTATGGAGTGTAGTGGTGAACCCATGTTTCGTCACAGGTGAGGATCCAACTCAAAAATGCATCACCTTCTAACGCAAACCTTGCTGTAAGCCTCTGACAGACCTCCATACGTCTCAACTTCAGATTTTCGGTCAAAAGTTTAGGGACCCATCTGGAACACACTTTACGGAAATGTAGGTCGTTTGCGATGATTGCTTGACAGCTCCCATAACTGATTCCGACGTTTTGTGCAATTTCTGATACTCTCCCGTCGATCGTCGTCAATAATGTCTTTAATAGCACGAAAGTTTTTGTTTGTAATGCTGGTGCGAGGACGGCGATCGTGTTGCTGGTTTTCCACACGTTCTTGTCCTTTCTTTAACTTTTTATGCCAGGCAAACACACGCGTCTGTGATAATGTTTTATCACCGAACCGTGCAGTCAATCTGTGGCAAATTTCCACCGCTGTAACTCCTACACGAGCAAGAAATTTGATATTTATGCGTTGCGCAATGGAGCGGTGCACCTGTTGCTCAGACATCGTGAGCGTTACTGACGGAACGGCGGGAAATGTCTAATAGTAGGTAGCAGAGGCGTGGAACCAGTCGTACCAACTGTTGATATTCACGAACAAAAATCTCGTTTGTATTTGATTCTCCCTCGTAGCTGCTGTACTGCTCTCCAAAAGTGGACCAGCGCGCTACTACGCATGTATTTCAAATGTTTTGGCTGATCAGTGTACAGTTTGACCAAAAAGTCTGTTAACTTTTGAAAAGGTTCAAATTCACGGAATAATGTAGGTAGAGAGTAAAACTTGGCACACATGCCTGGAAAGACATGGGATTTTATTGAAAAGAAATTTAACGCAAAAACCGACCAACGGATGGCGCTAGACAGCGGGGTGCAGCTTCTCAAACTGTCAGCGTGAGTGGTGCGAGGTACGCCGATATGTTACAGAACCGTATTATCCCTAGCCTGGTTGGCAAACACCTGTTTGTAGGTACGACTTGTTTATGCAGGACGGCACTCCACCTTATATTGCTAAACGTGTGAACATCGCGTGCTGACCGCCACTTCCGTCATACTTGGCTTCCAATGTCCCCAATCCTCAATCCGAGTGCCTTCTGGTTGTGGGGTTACCTCAAGTCGTAGTTCTACCGCAATCGTCTGATTGCACTAGAGATGCTAAAAGTCGACATCCGACGGCAATTTCTCAACCTACCTACTGATGAGCGGTACAGTGCTGTTCACAACATGAAAAGTCTCTGATCTTCTATAGTGTCTGGTGCAGTCCTGTCGCAGCTGCTACAGGAGTCCACGAACTGGGCGCCATGGGGTGCACAAGACGAATCACGTGACCTATTGCTCCTTAAACTTCCTCCCAGACATTTGTTGGAGGGCCTGGATAATTTCTGGGCCCTGTTGCACCTACGTTATTAAGCCAAATACAGGGCTATTACAAATGATTGAAGCGATTTCATAAATTCACTGTAACTCCATATGGTCACGACACACTACAGATACGTAGAAAAACTCATAAAGTTTTGTTCGGTTGAAGCCGCACTTCAGGTTTCTGCCGCCAGAGCGCTCGAGAGCGCAGTGAGACAAAATGGCGACAGTAGCCGAGAAAGCGTATGTCGTGCTTGAAATGCACTCACATCAGTCAGTCATAACAGTGCAACGACACTTCAGGACGAAGTTCAACAAAGATCCACCAACTGCTAACTCCATTCGACGATGGTATGCGCAGTTTAAAGCTTCTGGATGCCTCTGTAAGGGGAAATCAATGGGTCGGCCTGCAGTGAGCGAAGAAACGGTTGAACGCGTGCGGGCAAGTTTCACGCGTAGCCCGCGGAAGTCGACGAATAAAGCAAGCAGGGAGCTAAACGTACCACAGCCGACGGTTTGGAAAATCTTACGGAAAAGGCTAAAGCAGAAGCCTTACCGTTTACAATTGCTACAAGCCCTGACACCCGATGACAAAGTCAAACGCTTTGAATTTTCGGCGCGATTGCAACAGCTCATGGAAGAGGATGCGTTCAGTGCGAAACTTGTTTTCAGTGATGAAGCAACATTTTTTCTTAATGGTGAAGTGAACAGACACAATGTGCGAATCTGGGCGGTAGAGAATCCTCACGCATTCGTGCAGCAAATTCGCAATTCTCCAAAAGTTAACGTGTTTTGTGCAATCTCACGGTTTAAAATTTACGGCCCCTTTTTCTTCTGCGAAAAAAACGTTACAGGACATGTGTATCTGGACATGCTGGAAAATTGGCTCGTGCCACAACTGGAGACCGACAGCGCCGACTTCATCTTTCAACAGGATGGTGCTCCACCGCACTTCCATCATGATGTTCGGCATTTCTTAAACAGGATGGATCGGTCGTGGTGGAGATCATGATCAGCAATTCATGTTACGGACTCCACGCTCTCCCGACTTAACCCCATGCGATTTCTTTCTGTGGGGTTATGTGAAAGATTCAGTGTTTAAACCTCCTCTACCAAGAAACGTGCCAGAACTGCGAGATCGCATTAACGATGCTTTCGAACTCATTGATGGGGACATGCTGCGCCGAGTGTGGGAGGAACTTGATTATCGGCTTGATGTCTGCCGAATCACTAAAGGGGCACATATCGAACATCTGTGAATGCCTAAAAAAAACTTTTTGAGTTTTTGTATGTGTGTGCAAAGCATTGAGAAAATATTTCAAATAATAAAGTTATTGTAGAGCTGTGAAATCGCTTCAGTCATTTGTAATAACCCTGTAAGCATCTCCAGCTTCGCTATGGTCCCGCGAGGCACGGTTAAAGCAGTTACTTGCGCTATACTACTAATTACTTCATACCCTGCCGCAATTTGACTGATCTCAAAAGACTCCCACGTCCGACCAATGGCCTCGACAACAACACCGCTGTCAGTCTCTGCACCGTCACCAACCGGTTTCTACTATCTCCTCTGTAAAAAACACACCAACACAGTCTAAAGTCGGACTGGCAACGGCGTGCAAATTCCACGCGGGCCGAGTGTGCAGGCCATGTGTGGGCAAGACTCCGCCTGTATCACCTTTATTCGTTCCTTCCCGAAGTACTCGATCCAGCGCGACATTGCATTTCGTATTGCGGTGTGGCATTTTTCGGTCGGCACAACTTTCTTCAGTTCGGCAGAATCGTGGTGACAGAGCTGTTTACCTTACGCTATTTGTCCGTGGTATGAAGGACGTCCACACGTCCAGTGGATATTTGCACAAAAAGACGCTGTCTAGCGATCTATCGTCACAAGCCTTTTAAAAATGAATGGGAATTCTCAGTATATATTACGTAGTCGCATAAGCGACAGGTACTGCAGATTTCTTAAAAAACGGTACTTCTACACCACGCTGAAAGAATTTAAAGATTTAGTTGACAATGACAGAGCCAAAAATAACAATGATCGACAGATGGAATTCATTGTTCACTGCATCAAGAAGTACTTTATGCTAAGTTTTCAGGCATGCAGCACTTGATGATATTGGTAGTGTGAAGAGCGTAATTTTCGATGTCGTACACATTACTCAGTCATTTGAAACTGTTTTCCATGGAAAAGTACGGTGTCTTTATATATTGCTGCAAATCACGTTGGTTAAGGGGCAAGCCCGGAACGACTTTTCGACTTAAAACTCTTTATTGTTGAATTTATGAAGCAAAAAGGAGTGCAGGAACTAAAATTAGAACATTCTGAATGGATTGAGTACCTCGCATTTTAAGTGGACTTGGCTGTACACTGTCAGCAGTAAGACACTGCGAGGTGAGGAACAACTTTTTGATTTGATGGGGATGCATTCAAAAAGAACATCGCGTCATAGAAGGGACATATTTTGACAAACAAACTCCAGTTTACTTAAAGAAAAGGCGAGCCTTGAAGAATTCGTCGAAACCTTGAAAGAATTACAAGAACTGTTTCCTAAACCTTTTCAGGACATTGTCATCTTATGTATGTTTTCGAGGTGTTTTCGAGACTGTTCGCCGTTTCAGATGAGAACGCCCCTGTGCATGTGTATCTGTAACTAATTGATTTACAAGGTAATTCCCATTTTAATGAAAAATCCTTTTACGTTAAAACCAAACAGGTTGTCGACATTATTTGCCTCAGTCTCAATAATAAGGTTACAAAAGTGCTACAATATTTCGATCAACATATACGTGTCAAAGGCACTTTTTCAACTATGAAACTAAGTGAGTCACGATTATATGACAACATGAATGCGAATAATCTCTGAAATCTTCTGCGTCTGTCCCTATGCAGACGGTTTGTACCTGATAAAAATAATTAAGTAATACTGAAAATTTGTTTTCTTTGTGAGCTGTGTTGTTGAAAAACGTGAAATATAAAACCAAATCCTATCCAGTGCGACTGCTCTGCCACATAAATGCGGCACATTCGCATTTTCCCCTCTCCCCTCATTCAAACAGCAAAGCTCGGCGGTGGGGGAAATGCGTAGCGAAGCTCAGCGGTGTGTCAGTCGTGCCAAGTATCGGCTCGCAATCCAAAGTTTTCGCCGCCCTCGGCCTAAGGTCAAGGAGAGTAACGGCATACACGAGAAATCCACTCTTGAAATTTCTATTGCCGGCCGCTGTGGCCGAGCGGTTCTAGGCGCTTCAGTCCGGAACTGCGCGACTGCTACGGTCGCAGGTTCGAATCCTGCCTCGGGCATGGACGTGTGTGATGTCCTTAGGTTAGTTAGGTGTAAGTAGTTCGAAGTCTAGGGGACTGATGACCTCAGATGTTGTCCCATAGTGCTTCGAGCCATTTGAAATTTCTATTGAAGCAGAGCACAAAAGTACAATTTATCTGTTCTAATATGTCTTGCCAAGTCCGATTCGTCCGTCAGTCAACGATCCCAGACCGTTGCTTCACGCTCCGTAAGGCCGCCAGTTCGTGTATGCTCGCTAACATCAAACCATCATCTCGAAAACTAGCGATGGTTTAAGTCGTTTCTCAACTCGCGAAAATTTTTGGACTTCACATCTGGAGAAACAACCTTACTACTCCCTGACTACGAACTTTCAAAATACGCTTCCTGACCATTTCCGCGTCAAAGAGTTCAACTCGCGTCCTGCATCCTACCACTGCCACCGAACGACTCTTCGGTTTCGCCAGCTGCCCACAGCTGCACAACACTGTTTTCACCTGCCAACATTTCGGCCGATCAGCCTGCAAAACAGAAAGTAGTCACTGCGATTAGCCGCTCATTAAAATTGCTACACCACGAAGATCACGTGCTACAGACGCGAAATTTAACCGACACGAAGAAGATGCTGTGATATGCAAATGATTAGCTTTTCAGAGCATTCACACAAGGTTGGCGCCGGTGGCGACACCTACAACGTGCTGACATGAGGAAATTTTCCAACCGATTTCTCATACACAAACAGCAGCTGACCGGCGTGGCCTGGTGAAACGTTGTTGTGATGCCTCGTTTGAGGAGGAGAAATGCGTACCATCATGTTTCCGACTTTGATAAAGGTCGGATTGTAGCCTATCGCGATTGCGGTTTATCGTATCGCGACATTGCTGCTCGCGTTGGTCGAGATCCAATGACTGTTAGCAGAATGTGGAATCATTGGGTTCAGGAGGGTAACACGGAACGCCGTGCTGGATAACAACGGCCTCGTATCACTAGCAGTCGAGATGACAGGCATCTTATCCGCATGGTTGTAACGGAGCGTGCAGCCACATCTCCATCCCTGAGTCAACAGATGGGGACGTTTGCAAGACAACAACCATCTGCACGAACAGTTCGACGACGTTTGCAGCAGCATGGACTATCAGCTCGGAGACCACGGCTGCGGTTACCCTTGACGCTGCATCACAGACAGGAGCGCCTGCGATGGTGTACTCAGCGACGAACCTGGGTGCACGAATGGCAAAACGTCATTTTTTCGTATGAATCCAGGTTCTGTTTACAGCATCATGATGGTCGCATCCGTGTTTGGCGACATCGCGGTAAACGCACATTGGAAGCGTGTATTCGTCATCGCCATACTGGCGTATCACCCGGCGTGGGGTGCCATTGGTTACACGTATCGGTCACCTCTTGTTCGCATTGACGGCACTTTGAACAGTGGACGTTACATTTCAGATGTCTTACGACCCATGGCCCTACCCTTCATTCGATCTCTGCGAAACCCCACATGTGAGCAGGATAATGCACGACCGCATGTTGCAGGTCCTGTACAGACCTTTCTGGATACAGAAAATGATGGACTGCTGCCCTGACCAGCACATTCTCCAGATCTCTCACCAATTGAAAACGTCTGGTCAATGGTGGCCGAGGAACTGGCTCGTCACAATACGCCAGTCATTACTCCTGATGAACTGTGGTATCGTGTTGAAGCTGCATGGGCAGCTGTACCTGTACACGCCATCCAAGCTCTGTTTGACTCAATACCCAGGCGTATCAAGGCCGTTATTACGGCGAGAGGTGGTTGTTCTGGGTACTGATTTCTCAAGATCTATGCACCCAGATTGCGTGAAAATGTAATCACATGTCAGTTCTAGTATAAGACATTTGTCCAATGAATACCCGTTTATCATCTGCATTTCTTATTGGTGTAGCATTTTTAATGGTCAGTAGTGTATAAATTGCTGCTGCCTGCCGACTCCTTCAGAATTGATCTTCAAGGCCACTCTTTGGGAAAATCACACGCCTTGTGAGACCACCCTGTCGGGCCAGGCCAGTAGCCGTTAGTCGGATTAAGAGAAGCCCGTCCTTTATATACAGGATGGAGAATAGCCGCAGTGCCAAACTGGCACTGTCATCCAACATAGCGACCGGCACTCGCCGACCTTCGCGGCCCCGGAATGGTCCGTTACATACATTGTCCCCCGACTACAGGTATCGTTGATGAATGACGGCCGACATGTTGAGCAATTGCAATAAACAACATCGTCTCTGATAAAAAGCAATTGTTGGGCAACTTACAGCGTTTTTATTATATGAAGCGCCATCTATTGGTCAATTTGAGCCATTTGTTTGGTTTCAATAAAAATGTCAGTCCGAACATCTCTGTCGATTTTCACCTCTCTACCTACATAATTCCGTGTAGTACTGAATTTAGCGGACTTTAGGGTCACCCTGTATGTTGTATTCAGTTTCTTTACCTCCTCTTTGTTACTTTCGGTAATCTATGCTCCCACACCTCTCAGTACCTACTCATTTTGCTCCCAGCACTGTCGCTGAGCAATAATAATAACATCAATGGTCTCGCGCCCCGGGCGTGGGAAAATTGATGACGTACGACGTCGGCTATAAGCGGCGTTGCTCGCGGGTTCGGCGTTTGCACAGAACAGCGCGTGCGGCCGCTGTACGGTACGTAAATCCTGCGCGGCGTGGCGAGCACATGTTTGGCTTTCAGGCCTTTGTGCGGTCGGCGCGTTGGGCGTGCGCTGGTGGCGGCATAATGGCGCGAGCACGCGCCGCTCGATGGCCTTTTCGTGTAATCGCCGTTTCCCGAAATGCAGCGCGGCCGGAAGCTGGGGGCGCCGCACGCTGCTGCTGCCAGTGGCCAGCGCACCCACAAATCATGGCGGGCCTGTGGTACAGCCACACGCCCTGTAATCGGTCCTCTCACACGGCCACAAACGGGCGCTACTCGCTCTCGCTTTTCATGCGCGCTGCGCTGCTCTACAGCGAAATCACCTACCAGCAGCACTGCCAAACGCTGGTGTTGAGAAGTATTCCATTCACAAACACGCTGGCGCCTCTGTTAGAAAATCCTCTGACAGGAGTGTTATGCCATCAGCACTTTAACCGAACGCTAAGGTTCAAATGGCTCTGAGCACTATGGGACTTAACATCTGTGGTCATCAGTCACCTAGAACTTAGAACTGCTTAAACCTAACTAACCTAAGAACATCACACACATCCATGCCCGAGGGAGGATTCGAACCTGCGACCGTAGTCGTCACGCGGTTCCAGACAAGCGCCTAGAACCGCACGGCCACACTGCCCGGCTGAACGCTAAGGAAGGGACACGCAAGTATTAGGCTGGTGCACAAGTTCGTAGCGTTTTTACATAAGTTTAATAAACATGGCAGAAATATTTGTTTTGCAAATCAAACTGCCTTTTCCTGCTACTATTTATTTTATTTAATCCATACGCGTTTCGCCTTCTATTGTTTTAAGGCATTATCAGTGGGATCTATAATGATACAGTTTTGTTAGTTACAGATTATCCAACAGTTCACTTCGCGATTTTCTGTAAAAAATGTAATTACTTACGATTTGCTTATCAGCGTTTTCTCACATCTGGTCTGGACGTCGCACTACCACTTTTATCACAGTTCTATATTCACCTCTTCGTGTTTTCGCCATCCACACACTGTTCAGCATGTTTCTCACTCTTTTCTGTGGTGGACTATCGTTCTTATGTCAGTCGATACAACTATTTCGTCGTACACTTCTTTTCACAGCGTAAATATTGCTACTCCATTACGTGTTTCATCGTCTTGTTTACCTATGTGTCGCCATCCTAACGAAGTATATGTTCGTTACTAACTTCTGTTTAACTTCTGTTTATGCTGTTTATACCGTGTGCGTGCGTATGAGTGAGAGAGAGGGGGGGAGATAGCGCCGTTTTTTTTTTTTTTTTTGGGGGGGGGGGGGGGGGTGTGTGGAGGTTGTACTAGCTGTTAGCGAGTGGCTGAAACCTCGGTGACAGCTGTTTTGACTTTTCGTTTCAATATTCAGGGGAGGGATCATTGATGAGTGAGTGTAAACAGGTTAGGTTCTATTACTATTACATTGAACACTATTTTTATATTTATCCTTTTTGCGAACATTATTCTATTATTTTATCTATTAGTGTAAATAATGAATTGCTTGGCATGTGTACTTGGTCATTCAACAGGATTTTCCCCTCTGCTTTGGTTTTATGTATGTGGTAATTTTCTTGCATGGTCAGAAGGTGCTTTTTATTGTTGATTCTAATTATTCTCAGGTCATCTTCTCTAGTGGTTGGTTTGTGGTTATTTTCTCTTAGGTGTTCAGCAAACGTGGAGTGGTTTGTCCCATATTTCCGTGCCCTCATGTGTTCCTTGTATCTGACATCAGATGTTCTCCCTGTTTGCCCTATGTATGTGCCTTCACAAGTGTTACATTGTATCTGGTATATACCTGATTTCTGGTATATGTCTCTGTTTTTTGTCAGTTTTGTGGTGTATTTTTGTATAGAATTATCTGTTTTGTATGCTATGTTTATTCCCTGTCCTTTGAAAATGTTGGCGATTTTAATGGGTGAGTTTGTGTTTGTATGTCACTGCGTACCATCTTGTGTTTGCTTTCATCTTTTTCTGATTATCCTGTGTAGTTGTTAAGGGACTGTGTGTTTGTGTTTGGTACTGTTGTGTTGTTATCTGTGGTTTGGACCTTTCTGCTTTTATTTTACTTATAATCACAGAGACTTCAGCCATCAATAACACACTGACGGAAAAAAACTGCAATACCAAGAAGAGGTCTATTCAAATTTCAAGACAGTCGCATAAGTGTGGCACTAATGGCGCCCCTCTCTCCTCCCGAATAGGCCATGAAGCCCCAACGGTACCGACCGGCCGCCGTGTCATCCTCATGCATGGGCGTCACTGGATGCTGATATGGAGGGGCATGTGGTCAGCACACTACTCTGATGGCCGTATGTCAGTTTCTGAGACCGGAGCCACTACTCTCATTCAAGTAGAGTCAAACTTACGTCAGTGTTATTGTGAATATTTTCCGGGAAATCTTATTTCACCAGTAGGTTCGAAGCTACTCATACTTAACTCACATGTGAACGCAATTATGACACAAAATGAAAGAAATTGTAAGATGTAATGATATAGGTGGTTCTTTTGCCAAAGGAGTGTCGGAATCCCACAAGAATATTTAACGACTAATTCTGCTCTAACTGAACATCGTCTTGTCAAGGTGTTACGAAGCTACAAGGTACTATCTCTAGAGTCGTCTGCCGACGGACCGTGCCTTAGAACGTCAACGTTGAACTTGCCGACTTTGACATCGCGGCGTGGAATAAGCACCTTGGAAAGTTTTTCCGAACACCTAGAGCAATATCAAGCGTGACAGGTATTCTGAACGTGCGTTTGAACGAAGACCAGTTATGTAGAAGGATGCCACCTACGTCACAAGCACGCCACCTCTCTTCAGTACAGAGACTGGAGACGCCATTTTGGCTTGTAATTACAGCTCATATTTGATGACTTTTATATTTGGATCTACATCCTACGAATATATGGAGTTTCAAAGCACCAGCAAACTGATATTTCAAAAATCTATCGTTTATTGATATTGTCTGTTGTGATGAAATGACGAGGAACGTTATATTGGTGATTAAGGAGTTTTCGAATTGTTATTAGCGTGTTATAAAGGTACGACATATCAAGGAAATGCACACTCAAGAATCAAAACCACATTTTTCTTGACACGATTTGTTATAATTACGTGTCACAATAAAGTACCTGTGATTAATGCCTTCAGATGATAGCAACATGAAATGGATCACGTGTTTTGGAAATTCAGTGTAGTTTAATGAATAGAGACATTAAGTTATGAAGTCATGTCTGTATGTGCTGCTGGTTCGCGTCTCACTATAACCAGAATTTTCTTACTCACTTTGGCGTTTTCTAATAGGTTCTGAGATATTCTTATTAATTTAATACGTGATAGTATATTCTATAATATTCGATGTTATGTAACTACAAGGGCGCTCTCTCACAGGAGTGTGTGAGTTCGGTTGGATTTATCTACAAGAGAGTTCTATTAGCGGCAAATTATTTTGCACTTTCTTCCATAGATTTGTATTTTATGTTCCAATAGAAACAACAATCAAACAAGAATGACCTTTTATTAAAAATTGGGAGCGATGCAATAATTTTTATCTCATGTGGAGAACTACTGAAGACTACCGTAAATTTGTATCCCACCATTTGTATGGAATTTTTGTAAGCTGAAGTGTTTACCGACTGTACAATAAAATTTCCTGTTTGCCTAACAACACGTTCAGTTTTAATTTATGTATACTACTGACAGAGCAACAGGACTAGCTTGAGGATAAGGGAAGAAATGTGCATTTGAATAGAACTGAAATTTTACGATAGTCCCTTTCGTAAACAAACTGTGTAATCTGCGAGCCAGATGCAGCCGATAACAGCCGATGTGCCGACAGGGGTGGCCGATCGGTTCTAGGCGCTACAGTCTGGAACCGCGCGACCGCTATGGTCGCAGGTTCGAATCCTGCCTCGGGCACGGATGTGTGTGATGTCCTTAGCTTAGTTACGTTTAAGTAGTTCTAAGTTCTAGGGGACTGATGACCTCAGAAGTTAAGTCCCATAGTGATTAGAGCCATTTGAACCATTTTATATTCTCGTAAGGATGGTTATTATGCTATACTTCGGAAACATAAATACATCGCTGCTCCATGTACTCTAGTGCGTACAGAGATCTACGTACGTTCTGAGCGGCAACGTAACGTACCAGTGTAATTCCGATGCTCGAAAATCCAGTATGACGCAAGTTTTAATCCGCAACTTCAATGATTGGACCCTGTTTAGAACGGCAGTTGCGCTCTAGATTTTCTAGAGTCCATGCGGCGCCGGAAGAAGTTTCCGGAAGAAGTCCCGGCCGGCGCCTTGGGCTCAGCGAAGCTGCCTCGTCCCTGGCGGGTAAACAGCGTCGGTTATGCATATAAAACGCCAGGTGGGGCGTGCCTGAAATCCGCAACCATTAGCCGCGCCTCGCCTACGAAATTGAGGCCTAAGCCACCGGAAACAGGTTACGTGCTGATGAAGCCCGCCCTAGTTCGCTAGAAAATAGATGCTGAAGATACTGTTAGTTCCACAGAGAAGCGGAGACACGGTGGCAGAAGCGCTGATCAGCAGCTGAAATCACGTGACTGTTTTCGGCACTCAGACGCGGCGATTGGTCAGCGGCCGTGGCTCACGTACACTGGTGGTGTTAAGCTCATTGAAGCAGATCCAACTCATGAGTATATCTTATTACTAAGTCACTGTAAACGGAACTTGAAGATAATCTAATGCATCAACAGCCATCAACGTTCTTTTTAATTGTACTTCAGCTATGTCGTTTTTATTTTAAAAAGTCATATGCAGTTCCTCTTGTGCGGTTGTCGCGCCGTTAATACGCACTGTGGAAATGGCTGACGCTGCTTCCCGCTGTGCAGTAGTGAAACTCCCGCGCGGAACACCGGGAGACGCAGACTCAGAAGCGTTAGATTTTTGCCGCGTGGACAGGAACGTGGCAAATGAGATGCAAGGCCGCTTTATATGGCACAAAATGAGCTTAGAAGACACCATATTGGATGACGTGGTTCGTAGCTGAAGCAGGTATTTGTCGCTTTTTTTTCTTTTTTGACTGTTGTAACTTAAATGGTGTGAATGTACCCTCTTTAAAAACACCGGTATATTGGGAACGTACGATTTGTTAGAACACAATGACACAACGTAATATTTCCGTTTTGGTACTTTATTTATTATAGCTTGTGAGCTATGAAATTATGCTGTTTCAAAGCACAGTTGCATTCAAATTTATCAAACATGGGTCGTTTCTTTACTATCTGCTGTGATTAAAAATAATGACACATAGATGGTTAAATTCTTTACGACACTGTAAGAACATAGACACAGTCTCGAATATCATCCATCACTGTGGTATGGTGGACTAAGGAAGCAGCCCTGCTCACATCCTGCTTCCTACAAATGGGGTTAATCGCCTTCATGTTTTATAAACTATTCTGTCGCCTTATTATTCATTTAACTGGAAATGAATACTGGAATTTTGAAGTCATGCACACTGAGGTGACAAAAGCAATAGCGTAGCAACGTGTCCACATACAGATGACGGTAGTAGTGCGTACACAACGTATAAAATGCGGTGCATTGGCGGAGCCATGATTTGTACTCAGGTGATTCATGTGAAAACGTTTTCCACGTAATTATTGCCGCACGATGAGGATTAACAGATTTTGAAACAGAATGGTATTGAGAAGTGGATGCATTCCTTTTTGGAAACGGTTGTGTTGTTGTGGTCTTCAGTTCTGAGACTCGTTTGATGCAGCTCTCCATGTTACTCTATCCTGTGCAAGCTTCTTCATCTCCCAGTACCTACGGCAACCTAAATCCTCCTGAATCTGCTTGGTGTATTCATCTCTTGGTCTCCCTCTACGATTTTTACCCTCCACGGTGCCCTCCAATGCTAAATTTGTGATCCCTTGATGCCTCAAAACATGTCCTACCAACCGATCCCTTCTTCTAGTCAAGTTGTGCCACAAACTTCTCTTCTCCCCAATCCTATTCAATACCTCCTCATTAGTTACGTGATCTACCCACCCTATCTTCAGCATTCTTCTGTAGCACCACATTTCGAAAGCTTCTATTCTCTTCTTGTCCAAACTGGTTATCGTCCATGTTTCACTTCCATACATGGCTACACTCCATACAAATACTTTCAGAAACGACTTCCTGCCACTTAAATCTATACTCGATGTTAACAAATTTCTCTTCTTCAGAAACGATTTCCTTGCCATTGCCAGTCTACATTTTATATCCTCTCTACTTCGACCATCATCAGTTATTTTGCTCCCTAAATAGCAAAACTCCTTTACTACTTTAAGTGTCTCATTTCCTAATCTAATTCCCTCAGCATCACCCGACTTAATTTGACTACATTCCATTAGCCTCGTTTTGCTTTTGATGATGTTCATCTTATATCCTCCTTTCAAGACACTGTCCATTCCGTTCAACTGCTCTTTCAAGTCCTTTGCTGTCTCTGACAGAATTACAATGTCATCGGCGAACCTCAAAGTTTTTATTTCTTCTCCATGAATTTTAATACCTACTCCGAATTTTTCTTTTGTTTCCTTTACTGCTTGCTCAATATACAGATTGAATAACATCGGGGAAAGGCTACAACCCTGTCTCACTCCTTTCCCAACCACTGCTTCCCTTTCATGCCCTCGACTCTTATAACTGCCATCTGGTTTCTGTACAAATTGTAAATAGCCTTTCGCTCCCTGTATTTTACCCCTACCACCTTCAAAATTTGAAAGAGAGTATTCCAGTTAACATTGTCAAAAGCTTTCTCTAAGTCTACAAATGCTAGAAACGTAGGTTTGCCTTTTCTTAATCTTTCTTCTAAGATAAGTCGTAATGTCAGTATTGCCTCACGTGTTCCAACATTTCTACGGAATCCAAACTGATCTTCCCCGAGGTCGGCTTCTACCAGTTTTTCCATTCGTCTGTAAAGAATTCGCGTTAGTATTTTGCAGCCATGACTTATTAAACTGATAGTTCGGTAATTTTCACATCTGTCAACACCTGCTTTCTTTGGGATTGGAATTATTATATTCTTCTTGAAGTCTGAGGGTATTTCGCCTGTCTCATACATCTTGCTCACCAGATGGTAGAGTTTTGTCAGGACTGGCTCTCCCGAGGCCATCAGTAGTTCTAATGGAATGTTGTCTACTCCCGGGGCCTTGTTTCGACTCAGGTCTTTCAGTGCTCTGTCAAACTCTTCACGCAGTATCTTATCTCCCATTTCGTCTTCATCTACATCCTCTTCCATTTCCATAATATTGTCCTCAAGTACATCGCCCTTGTATAAACCCTCTATATACTCCTTCGACCTTTCTGCCTTCCCTTCTTTGCTTAGAACTGGGTTGCCATCTGAGCTCTTGATATTCATACAAGTGGTTCTCTTCTCTCCAAAGGTCTCTTTAATTTTCCTGTAGGCAGTATCTATCTTACCCCTAGTGAGAAAAGCCTCTACATCCTTACATTTGTCCTCTACCCATCCCTGCTTAGCCATTTTGCACTTCCTGTCGATCTCATTTTTGAGACGTTTGTATTCCTTTTTGCCTGCTTCATTTACTGTATTTTTATATTTTCTCCTTTCATCAATTAAATTCAATATTTCTTCTGTTACCCAAACGGTTAGGGAATTTAATATCCCGAGATCCACAGTGTCAACAGTGTGCCGGGACTACCAAGTGTCAGGCATTACCTCTCAGCACGGACAACGCAGTAGTCAATGGCCTTCACTTAACGGGTAGCGGTGTTTGAGTAGGGTTGTCAGTGCTAACAGACAAGCACAACTGCGTGACATAACCACAGAAATACATGTGGGACGTACGACGAGTGTATCCGTTAGGATAGGGCCGCTGTGCTGACAGCACGACATCGCCTGCAGCTCATCTCCAGTGACCACATCAGGTGGACCCTGGGCGACTGGAAAACCGAGGCCTGGTCAGACGAGTACCATTTCAGTTATCAAGAGCTGATGGTAGCATTCGAGTGTTGCGCAGACCCCACGAAGCCATGGAACCAACTGGTCAACAAGGACTGGAATATTTGGAAATTTAGGGTAAGATCTTATGGCACCAAACTGCTGAGGTCATCGGTCCCTAAGCTTTCACACTACTTAATCGAACTTAACTTACGCTAAGGAAGGACAACACACACACCCATGCCCGGGGGAGGACTCGACCCTCCGACGGGGCAAGCCGCACGGACCGTGACACAAGGCGCCCCAGACCGCACGGCTACCTCGCGTGGCTCAACAACGCACTGTATAAGATAAGCTGATGGTGGCTCCATAATGGTGTGGGCTGCGTTTATATGGAATGAACTGGTTCCTTTGGTACAACTGAATCAATCATTGACTATAAACGGTTAGGTTCGGCTACTTGGAGGCCTTCTGCAGCCATTCATGGACATCATGTTCCCAAACAACGATAGAATTTTTATGGATGACAGTGCGCTTTGTCACAGTGCCACAACTGTTTGCGCCTGGTTTGAAGAACATTCTGGAAAGCTCGAGCAAATGACTGGGCCACCCAGATCGCCTGGCATGAATCCCACCGAACATTGATGGGACATAACTGAGACGAAAGTTAGTGCGCAACTTGTTGAGTTCATGTCACGTCAAGTTGCTCCACTATGCCGGGAAAAAGGAGATGCGGCACGATTTTAGGGGTATCCCTTTGTGTATAAAAAAGTGTACTCTCCTTTCAGGTTTGAGTTAATTTTATGAACGTGCCAGGAAACATCAGCCTATAAATTACAAGACTGCTGGCTGCATCACTGGCTGGTTCCCTTGCAATTCAGTATACTACAGACAAATCAACATGGCTAGCCTTTGAAAAAGGGAGCAAATGTGCATTTCAATAGACGCAGGGGAAGAGGAACAATGTTTGTACAATTTCAAATACACTCCTGGAAATTGAAATAAGAACACCGTGAATTCATTGTCCCAGGAAGGGGAAACTTTATTGACACATTTCTGGGGTCAGATACATCACATGATCACACTGACAGAACCACAGGCACATAGACACAGGCAACAGAGCATGCACAATGTCGGCACTAGTACAGTGTATATCCACCTTTCGCAGCAATGCAGGCTGCTATTCTCCCATGGAGACGATCGTAGAGATGCTGGATGTAGTCCTGTGGAACGGCTTTCCATGCCATTTCCACCTGGCGCCTCAGTTGGACCAGCGTTCGTGCTGTACGTGCAGACCGCGTGAGACGACGCTTCATCCAGTCCCAAACATGCTCAATGGGGGACAGATCCGGAGATCTTGCTGGCCAGGGTAGTTGACTTACACCTTCTAGAGCACGTTGGGTGGCACGGGATACATGCGGACGTGCATTGTCCTGTTGGAACAGCAAGTTCCCTTGCCGGTCTAGGAATGGTAGAACGATGGGTTCGATGACGGTTTGGATGTACCGTGCACTATTCAGTGTCCCCTCGACGATCACCAGTGGTGTACGGCCAGTGTAGGAGATCGCTCCCCACACCATGATGCCGGGTGTTGGCCCTGTGTGCCTCGGTCGTATGCAGTCCTGATTGTGGCGCTCACCTGCACGGCGCCAAACACGCATACGACCATCATTGGCACCAAGGCAGAAGCGACTCTCATCGCTGAAGACGACACGTCTCCATTCGTCCCTCCATTCACGCCTGTCGCGACACCACTGGAGGCGGGCTGCACGATGTTGGGGCGTGAGCGGAAGACGGCCTAACGGTGTGCGGGACCGTAGCCCAGCTTCATGGAGACGGTTGCGAATGGTCCTCGCCGATACCCCAGGAGCAACAGTGTCCCTAATTTGCTGGGAAGTGGCGGTGCGGTCCTACGGTCTTGGCGTGCATCCGTGCGTCGCTGCGGTCCGGTCCCAGGTCGACGGACACGTGCACCTTCCGCCGACCACTGGCGACAACATCGATGTACTGTGGAGACCTCACGCCCCACGTGTTGAGCAATTCGGCGGTACGTCCACCCGGCCTCCCGCATGCCCACTATACGCCCTCGCTCAAAGTCCGTCAACTGCACATACGGTTCACGTCCACGCTGTCGCGGCATGCTACCAGTGTTAAAGACTGCGATGGAGCTCCGTATGCCACGGCAAACTGGCTGACACTGACGGCAGCGGTGCACAAATGCTGCGCAGCTTTCGCCATTCGACGGCCAACATCGCGGTTCCTGGTGTGTCCGCTGTGCCGTGCGTGTGATCATTGCTTGTACAGCCCTCTCGCAGTGTCCGGAGCAAGTATGGTGGGTCTGACACACGGGTTTCAATGTGTTCTTTTTTCCATTTCCAGGAGTGTAACTGCCACAACGAACATTACCGAATAGTGGCGTCTTCTTGCATATCTGAAAAAGTAAATTGCGTTTGGCAGCACAAATCCAACAATCATTAACAGAACTAACGTAGCTAATTTTAAGCGCGTCCAATTTCGTACATGTACTGTGAGGTTTGCGCCCCATATACAGTCAGCAGATACAATTGGAGAGCACTGCGCTTGCAACTCGTGTTGAAGAGCACATTCTATGTGATACACCGTCTCCTTTCTGAGCGTGCACCAACCACATTGGAAACTACGTTTAGTGTGCTTTACGTTGAGAAACACGCCCATTATGTTTAAAGCATACGTTTAATGGAATCTGTGTGTCTTACCTCTGCTCTTTAGGGCAGTAAGCGATATGGTTAATATTTGAAGAAGGAACCAAGGTTGCGGATACTTTTCAAGATCTTCTTTGTGGCGTTATAAATGCTGTGCTCGTAAAGTGTGTGGTGTCCCAGTTCGATGATATTGCGACCACAGTACCTCTGTTCGTTATCCCGTAACACGAGGTGAAAGGGGACAACACGCATGTTGTGATCGGCACCGAACATGGTATCTAGGTTATCTACTATCTCTTTATTATAAGAAACGTCATGAATGGAGGCCTTTATATAATCAACAATATACTACCTCCTCCCTCAAAACGCACCTTGAAGGCGATTCTTTCCTCCTTGACATCAAACGTAATAATGATAGAGTACTGAAGTTTGCTGTTGGAAGAAAATCAGAATGTAAAGTTATACAAGCCTTCAACAACCACGCGCGAGATTTTCATACTCTCTCGCTCGCTACGCGCAAACTATTTGCCCTACATAAAAATGAACAGGACGGTTTTTGTACGCAGTTTAACGCAGTTAAATTTTATACTGCATCGTTTTCGCCAGAGGCTGTAGTTTTGGAGTTGTTCAAGAAAAATGTACAGTAATGACCTTCAAAACGCACTCACTTCCACGCTCAACCCTCACCGGTAGGGATTTCTGCTATGTTCTTCAACACGCACCCCGCCTACCACTGCACAAAAATTTGCGACTGCACGAATTGTTTCACACGTTCGACCTTTTTTGATCTTCACTGACTAGCCTTATTAAGCCAACGGCTTACTCGAGCACTTACAAACTGTATAACTGAGGTCTATGCAAATTTTGCCCGACAATTTTGTGAGTGTTAACAGCAGAAAACAAACAATCACACAATTACGTCGTTGTTCTCGTCACGCTTTCTGAGTACGAAACTACTGAGCTTGTAAGGGTTAAGTCTGGATCCAATTGTCAACGTAATTAGTTTTAACGTAATGTTTATAAAAGCCGTTTTTCTCTTCTTAGCCTTATGGGCACGTTTAAATTAGTAATGTTAACGAAATAGCCGACCAGGATGGTGGCATAATAGCCTACTCAACAGTTCGGAAAGGTCGAATGTCGGGAATACACCGTATAGTCGGAAATTTTGGCACAGTAGTAGGAGGGAGTGCCACGAACAACACAAAAGAAATCCTCATTGTCGAGGGATAAGTGTGGGGGTGGAGGTGCATTCGCAGGTCACTATTGTAGGTTTTTTAAAAAATAACTCGGAAACTGAGGCTTCCAGCGAAAACGTATCCGAGTACAAAATTTACCTACATTAAATTTACTACGAAAAAAGGTCCGGTTAATATATTTTTCTAGGACTAATAGTTTGCCCATAGCGAGCAAGACAATATGAAAATTACGCCGATGGCCTTTAGATGCCAGATCTAACATTGTAAATTGCATAAAACTAGCGGTAGGGGCAGCTGAATCACCCTGAAATGATCTAGCTAACTTCATGATATTAAGGATTGTAAATGAAAAAAACAAAACAAATATTTAATACAGAAATTGTGTACTTTCATGTAAGAGACAATTACATTACTCTACTAACCCATGATAAAGAACAAAGTGGGCATGGCTGCCTAATTTTATTATAGTATACCTAATTGTGTACACTATATACTTTGTGATAATGTGCTTAATTCTGTGGCAATTTTCTTTTAGATTGTTGAAGTTCACTTAACACACTTTTCGCACATTTTCAGCACAAGTATCAATGTCACTAACAAACATTTACACAAATATTACACATAAACCCGTAGCGACAGGGGAATCGATGGACTGACAACTTTCAAGGGACCATCGCAGACAAAAATAACACTGAGCACAAGCACTGTTATTCTTTCCACAGCTGTAGCTCTTTACAAGTGGCACAAATGTCATAACTTCTTTTGTTCTTTGAATTCTGTGTATCCTTAGACATTTAAAAATGTGTTGGTTTATTTATTAACGCACCTCGTATTTCGACCAACAGGAATCCGAAACATGTGTCACACCCTGCCACCGGTCGGTTTCAAACCCGAGAGGAACTGCTGCTGTGGATTACTGCAGGTCCACGTGCAATGGTCATTTGAAGTCGGTTATTTCACCCATAGCAGCACACATAGCTAGCTGTACGTCTTCAATGTGCCAAACAAACAGAAACTAAACGGTAGCTAACTGGGAGCGTGTGGTCCGCGAAGTCAGTCTCGTTGATGTGGCTTACAGCTTTCTGGAGTGCCTACTATTTGCAATAAGAGCGTGAGTGTGAAATCCATCGTCACCTGCTGTCAGGCCGGTTTGATATCGATTCGCACTTGAGTTTTATATGAAGTTTTCTTGCCAGATGCCTTTTATCCTTTAATGCCCCCATCAAATCTTACATGCAGTTCCTCTACTAGTAATTTCACATACATATTATAGCAGTGTTAGTCAACCTGTGCACCTCGGCTTACTGGTGCACCAAGAATGATCACCTGGGGGACCAAAGATTTGTTTCAAAAAATGGTTCAAATGGCTCTGAGCACTATGGGACTTAACTACTGAGGTCGTCAGTCCCCTAGAACTTAGAACTACTTAAATCTAACTAACCTAAGGACATCACACACATCCATGCTCGAGGCAGGATTCGAACCTGCGACCGTAGCGGTCACGCGGTTCCAAACTGACGCGCTTAGAACTGCACGGCCACACCGGCCGGCAAAGATTTGTTTCGTAATTAGTGGCAAGGAAGGTAGTTGCGGAAAATTTCGTTCCTGGTGTCAACCTGGGTTGGCCAGCGTGTCCTACAACAAATTCTGCATTTTTCAATTGAAACTGGCTAGGAAGAACGTGTTGCATTACTTGAAGAACTACCCTCGTAGTAATGACCGTCCCTACACTGCTCTATGGAACTGAATTGTGGACAATTTACAGACAACAAGAAAGTTAGACGCAGGACTGATTAAGAAACAGTGATATTAGGAAAGAATTGTACATATTTAACGTAAGTAACAAAACTGAAGACAACAGAAGGAAATGGAGTGAACATCTTGACAGAATGAACATTAGCAGACCACGTTACAAAGTCAGAAATTATAATCCGGTAAGCCGAAGACGTTTGTGAAGCACAACGAAGGGTCGGACACTGTAACACGCAAATGCCTAATACCTGAAATGCGAAAGAAGAAGAAGAGAAAGAGGAAGAAGAAGAAATGTTTATGGTTACACGTATAATCTCTACTGACTGTGCAAATCTGCTCTCGCTGAATATGAAAGAACGAAAAATAGATTAATATTTAATAACATGGGAAACAATGTTTTCAGACGCGAAGGAGTAACGATCGTATTATTTATACATTAATGTAGCATCACAAGTTTAAGAAATCTATAGCAGGTTTTCCTTGTAGCTGTTTTAGTTGCGATCCTTTGTCCACAGACGTACGTTTCCATTCTAGTCTGCCCACACAAGTCACTTCGTCTTTGAGTAATTACAGCCTTGTTTCTTTTTACCACAGTACAGCCTTGAATCAATCTTTAACTTTTAGCGTTGATTCCCTTGACAATATTTAGCCCTAATCCTCCCTCAATTACCAAATCAAATGTTCTTTGATATTTCAGGGCACGACGTACAATCCATCGTTGAAGAATGTCAAAGAAAGAGCATGACAAAAGGCAGATAGAGACTGTGATGTTTCTGAGAATTTCAACATACATGTTCTCCACAACTTACTGTGAGAGAAAGCTGAAGGTAGTTGAAGAAGATGCTGATGGTTAATCATAAAATTACTAGAGAAGTTTCCATCGGAGGTTCGAGTTCTCCCTCGGGCATGGGTGTGTGTGTTTGTCCTTAGGATAATTTAGGTTCAAGTAGTGTGTACGCTTAGGGACTGATGACCTTAGCAGTTTAAGTCCCATAAGATTTCACACACATTTTTGAACTAGAGAAGTGGTAGTCGTTGTGGTAGAAGGTGGAGGACTAGCAAAGGATTCACTTATAGGTTCCTGAACATAAACTAGTTTAATACCGAATCACTAGAATGACCAGCTGAGGTGACGAGAAGAAGAACTTTAACCTGGGCAGTGTATAGTGAAATCTACAGCTAACCTTTCTGAACGTGCCTAGCCGCACGATGCATATCTCACCGTTACAATGGATACTCATGTGATCCTTTGGCAGACACAGGTATCTATCTTGTTAGCATACCTAGCCGACGTCGGCCGTACAAAGCAGTGAGAAAGCCATTCTCTTCCGGCAGTGGAAAGGGAAACGCGTCAGCCTACATTACGCCTCCCCATAGAAGGAAGTGGATGACCTTAACGAGACGTTTAGCTTGACAGTTGGGAAATTCTGCAGCTGCATGTATGGACGAAGGGTTTTAAATCAAAATGCTGCGCACAAATTATTCATCTTTCACCTATGGCTGAAAAATGAGCACCTCACAGTATAATTTCCGGTAGCTATTTTAAATAAATTAAGGCTGTACTTTGGTGGGTAATTCTGTGTTCCAAACCACTGTAATCAGAAAATACTTATTTTGTTTTAAAATATACTCGTATTGCTCTGAGAATGTTGTTCTCCGCAACTCCTAGTGCGGATTCAGATTGCGGAGAAATGGAGCGTCTTCGAGAATCAAACATGGATGAGATTCAGCAGCAGGAGAGGAGAAAAAAATTAAATACACATATAATGTACGAAATCAATTTGAGAACAAAGAAGTCCATGACAGACACAAATACTGCGGACAGGTTAGTGGGACATCAGCTACGGTAACGACGCTGGAGGGAGCAGGGGAAAAGCTGTGTAAGGAAACAAGAACCTGTAAAAGTAATCATGGATGATATTGGATGCAACAGCTGAGCAGAGGTGAGAAGATCATCACAAGACAGGAAAGGTGGACGAGGGCATTAAACCAGTCGCAAGATGACTTTTCTCTCGCAGAGTTGTACAGTACACACTTAATATAAGATAGCCATGATGTGTATCTATCCATCTGTCACATTTATGACACATTCAGAAAATAAGCAGAACAGTTTTTATTATTATTAAGCACTGCACTGTAAACAGTATGTTGGGTTTCTTTTGATGATGATGTTGTTTGGTTTGCGGGGCGTTCAACTGTTCGGCCATCAGCACCCATACAAAGTCCCACTTTTTACACAGTCAAATTTTTTAGCCGCTGTCACGAATGATGATGATGATGATTATGAGGACACCACAAACACCCAGTCCCCAGGCAGAGAAAATCCCCAACCCCGTGGGGAATCGAACCCGGGACCCCGTAATCCAGAGGCAGCACGTTAGCCACTAGAGCACGAACTGCGGACGGGTTTGGATTTGTTTATGTTTTGTAAGTTTCCATCACCTCTTTCTGTACACAAGACGTTGTCCTACCGTTGTCAGAGTTCGTGTCTACGTTGCAGAATCAGTGGTGTAGATATAGTTTCAGTGAAATACAAATGTATCTGTAGAACAAAGGGAATAATAACTTACGGCCGAAAAAAAGCGGGCTAAAGATTAAACTGCTGAGGTCTAGTTCTAAAAGTTTCTTGGTAGAGTTCAATCACCCTATTTACGAAAGACGATTGAGAACTTTGAGTGAGTTACATAGCATACCCAAGAGCAGATATAGACTGAACTCTCAAATCACAATTTGGTAATGCTGAAGGCTAGAATTAAGTTCAAGAAAATCACCAATCAAGAGAATCGCCAAGAAGAATCGACGTACAATGGAGTAGTAAAGTATTACGTGTTCGAAGTTCACTGAGACTGTAGAATAATGCGACAGCAAATAACACCATTTCAGTTGCGAAGTAATCACTGAAAACGCGCAGAAAAATAAAAGTGTTAGTAAGGAACGAGAAAGAAACTGGGGATAACAAGAAACACTTCGGCTGATCAACGAAAGATACAAAAAAATAAGGAAAATAAAGGATTATAGCACATATAGAAAATAGTAAACTAAAGAAAAATGGGTGCACAAAATTGTGATGTAATCGAAAAGGGAATGGTTGTCATAAGAAGAGATTCAGCGTATAGAAAGATTCGGTGAAATTAAATACAAAGGTGCCAATGTTGGAAACGTGATTGCAATTCCTCTGTTAAATGCAGAGAGAGCAGACAGGTGAAAACACAACACTGACGGCCTCTATGAGTGGGAGGAACTGCCTAGTGGCGTGATAGAAATATGGTTGTCAAGTTGGAAGGAATAGCGGAATCAGATGCTGGCAGAGCAATGTAAGGTGATGGTGACATACGTTGTGCGGACGACATTTGGGTCTTTGGAGCCCTTAGGAAAATCTGTAAGATATGAGAGTGGTTAAAGTAAATCGCTAAACCCGCCCGGCGGATTAGTGTCGAGGTCCGGTGTGCCGGCCAGCCTGTGGTTTTTAAGGCGGTTTTCCATCTGCCTCGGCGAATGCGGGCTGGTTCCCCTTATTCCGCCTCAGTTACACTACGTCGGCGATTGATGCGCAACATGTCTCCACGTACGCGAACACCATAATTACTCTACCACGCATACATTGAGGTTACACTCATCTGGGACGAGACGTTACTGGGAGGGTCCCCTGGCGACCGAACCGCACAATAACCCTACGTTCGGTGTGGGGAGACGGTGGACTGCTGTAGCCTGTTATAGGCTTGTGTACCACTGAGGGCAACGGTGGGGACGAAGCGTCTCCGTCGTTTCTAGGTCCCCAGTTCAATACATACATACAAAGCACTCTGTTTCACTCACTCATTCACACACACACACACACACACACACACACACACACACACAAACACAGCATCATCAGTGTAATCGACCACATTAAAACTTAAGACAGGGTTGATGCGATGAAAGACGTAAAATAGTAGCGGCTGGTCCTGGCGGAGGTTCGAGTCCTCCCTCGGGCATGGGTGTGTGTGTTAGTCCTTAGGATAATTTAGCTTAAGTAGCGTGTAAGCTTAGGGACTGATGACCTTAGCAGTTAAGCACCATAAGATTTCACACACATTTGAACATTTGTAAAATAGTAGAACAAAAATAGTGACTGGCTAAACAACTGACTAACAAATGACGAGGCAGCCACTCTGCAAAGCACCAAAACCTACAACCTAAGTAAGAGGTTTGGCTGGAGTCTGGACACTTTACAAACTTTTGAAATTTCTTTCGTGATGCGCTGAAATAGAGAGGAGGTCCACTCTTTACTGCTGCCCTACCCGTTATAATTTTGACATACCGAAATGTTGACGCCAGAGGCATCACAGTTAAAGTCGAGTGAGTACGACTTCATCCCGCCCGTGTGACTGGAAGGAGGAGCATAACGGACGTACAGTGCTCTACACAGCCCGCGGCTTCTTGTCGTTTACCTCCAGCCACTCTTGCTCCACTTCGCGTATGATCTTCCGGCTCACCAATGATTTCAGAGTCTGTAGGGAACTGGGATATAGTTCAACTCTGTCATCACTATAGGCCTTCTCAGCTGCTATGTCAGCTTTCTTGGCGTTCGGTCAACGGAGTGACAGGGGATACATAACACCCTTTCGATTACAAAGTCATTGTAGGAAGCAGAAAGCAAATGACCATAGGAACAATATAAAAACAAACTTCATATGCATTTATGTATTAGGTGAATCATAAAAGATAACTAATGAGGAGGTATTGGATAGAATTGGAGAGAAGAGGAGTTTGCGGCACAACTTCACTAGATTCCAATTAGGTTTTAAAGAGAGTACTCTACTGCATTGGCTCCTTGCTTAGCTTGTATTTATCGCGAATATCTTGCCCAACGTAAAGTCCCGAACGACTGGAATAAAGCGCAGGTGACGCCTGTATATAAGAAGGGTAGAAGGACGGATCCTCAAAATTACAGACCAATATCTTTAACATCAGTTTGTTGAAGGTTTCTCGAACATATTATCAGTTCGAATATAATGAATTTCCTTGAGACAGAGAAGTTGCTGTTCATGCATCAGCACGGCTTTAGAAAGCATCGCTCCTGCGAAACGCAACTCGCCCTTTTTTCACATGATACCTTGCGAACCATGGATGAAGGGTATCAGACGGATGCCATATTCCTTGACTTCCGGAAAGCGTTTGACCCGGTGCCCCACTGCAGACTCCTAAGGTACGAGCATATGGGATTGGTTCCCAAATATGTGAGTGGCTCGAAGACTTCTTAATAGAACCCAGTACGTTGTCCTCGATGGTGAGTGTTCATCGGAGGTGAGGGTATCATCTGGAGTGCCCCAGGGAAGTGTGGTAGGTCCGTTGTTCTTTGCTATCCACATAAATGATCTTTTGGGTAGGGTGGATAGCAATGTGAGGCTATTTGCTGATGATGCTGTGGTGTACAGGAAGGTGTCGTCGTTGAGTGACTGCAGGAGGATACAAGATGACTTGGACAGGATTTATGATTGGTATAAAGGATGGCAGCTAACTCTAAATATAGATAAATGTAAATTAATGCAGATGAATAGGAAAAATGTTTGAATACTCCATTAGTAGTGTAGCGCTTGCCACAGTCACGTCGATTAAATATTTGGGCGTAACATTGCAGAGCGATATGAAGTGGGACAAGCATGTAATGGCAGTTATGTGGAAGGCGGATAGTCGTCTTCGGTTCATTGGTAGAATTTTGGGAAGATGTGGTTCATCTGTAAAGGAGACCCCTTATAAAACATTAATACGACCTATTCTTGAGTACTGCTCGAGCGTTTGGGATCCCTATCAGGTCGGATTGAGGGAGGACATAGAAGCAAGTCAGAGGCGGGCTGCTAGATTTTTTACTGGTATGTTTGATCATCACGCGAGTGTTACGGAAATGCTTCAGGAACTCGGGTGGGAGTCTCTGGAGGAAGGGAGGCGTTCTTTTCGTGAATCGCTACTGAGGAAATTTAGAGAATCAGCATTTGAGGCTGACTGCAGTACAGTTTTACTGCCGCCAACTTATATTTCGCGGAAAGACCACAAAGATAAGAGAGATTAGGGCTCGTACAGAGGCACATAGGCAGTCATTTTTCCCTCGTTCTCTTTGGGAGTGGAACTGGGAGAGAAGATGCTAGATGTGGTACGAGATACCCTCCGCCACGCACCGTACGGTGGATTGCGGGGTATGTATGTAGATGTAGATGTAGAAGAAGGGATCGGTTGGTAGGGCATATTCTGAAACTTCAAGGGATCACCAATTTAGTACTGGAGGGAAGCGTGGAGGGTAAAAATCGTAGAGGGAGACCAAGAGATGAATACACTAAACAGATTCAGAAGGATGTAGGTTGCAGTAGGTACTGGGAGATAAAGAATCTTGCACAGGATAGAGTAGCATGGAGAGCTGCATCAAACCAGTCTCTGGACTGAAGACCACAACAACGTGTATTAGGTTGGTGCATAAGTTCAGTTGTTGAATACAACCAGCGCAAGCTGAAGAAATTTCTCGCGATTTTTACATATTTTTGTCCAACCCCTATATTTGCTGACACGGAACTGATGAAGAGTGGCTGGGCAGTGGGTTGGAAGTCGACCTGACGGCTGCTTGCTTCATTACCGTCTTTTGAGACGGCAAAGAAGGCGCTCCGTCGCGACCTCCGAACTCTTTGCCTCTGATCGGCCAGCACACCCAGGAGCTTTCACCAGTCGAGGTCAGCGACGCTCCTCAACATAGCTAGGCTATCGATTGTGTCCGCAGCGCTTGTGTTGCGCCAGCTGTTCCTGAGGACTTCCGCCTGGCCGGCGGCCTGGGTCCTCCCGCAGATCGACGAACTGTCGGCGCGAACTCGACCGCGGCGTGCCTCGTTATTTATGCCCGGACAAAGGCCCGGCGCCTCCAATTAAGGCTGTTACACCGCGGTCGTTCTGGGACAGCCCAGCCTCCTTGCCTTCCGCAGGGTGAATTGCTAACAGAGTGCAGATTAATTAAACCCGCGTTGTTTTTCTTTTCCGCGCGGCCGCCATCACCCCTTCTGAGATAGCGAGCTTGTGGACGCGTACGCTTTCGGCTTCGTAATTAACAAGCACAGCAGCCGTCTGGCCACTGGTGAGCCGTCCTGTCTACTGTAGTACACAGTTCCCGATTTCGTCATGAGAAGCCGACTACAAGCGCGAAACACTCACTACTAGGGCCTGTGCCAAAGCTATGTTACAAGGCGTAGTATTTGGTAGACGGGATCATGTAAGCATACACTGAGGTGACAAAAGCCACGGGATACGTCCTAATATCGTGTTGGACCTCCTTTTGCTCGTTGTACTGCAGCTCTATGTGGCATGGACTCAACAAGTCGCTGCAAGACCCCTGCAGAAATATTGAGTCATGTTCCCTCTACAGCCGTCCATTACTGCGAAAGTGTTGCCCGTGCAGGAGTTCGTGCACCAACTGACATTTCGATTACGTCCGATAAATGAGCGATGGGATTTATCTTGGGCAATCTGTGTGGCCAAATCATTCGCTCGAAAAGTCCAGAATGTTCATCAAACCAATCGCGAACAAACAGTCCTGCCGGAGAACATATGCAACTGAGCATTATAGTAGAAGTTGAAAACTTCGCTTTAGATGCAGGTTTTTTTAATTTTTCCGTGCTTAGACCACAAGTTTCGGGCTGTTACATGCTAATCACGTGCGGTAATTTTGTGCTGTGACACCGAGCGCCGCGATGGAGGGTACAGGACGCGGCGTACCAACAGCGCGTCTTATACCCTCCATCCCGGCGCTCGGAATCACTGCACAAATAATTATCGCACCTGATAAATGGGCATGTAATAATCCAAAATTGTTCGTGGTCTAAGCATTGAAAAATAAAAAAAAGCAAAAACGACCTTACAATCCAAGTAGTATTTTCAATCAGTCGCGAACAGTTGTGCCCCGGTGACATGGCACATTATCGTCTATAAAAACTCCATCTTTATTAACGAACGTGAGGTCCATGAATGGCTGCAAACGGTCTCCAAGTAGCCGAAGATAACCATTTCCATCCAACGATCGGCTCAGTTGGACCTAGATGACCCAGGGATCAGCTCATACCAACTGAAGTCTGGACACATCCGACCACATCACGGTTTTCCAGTCGTGTAATGTCCAACCGATATGGTCACGAGCCCAGGTGGCTTTGCAGGTGATGTGCTGTTAGCAAATACACTCGCGTCGGTGGTCTGTTGCATAGCCCAGTAATGCCGCATTTTGCCGCGCTATCTCAACGGATCCGTGTAATGAACGTCCCACATCGATTTCTGTGGTTACTCCACGTATTGTTGCTTGTCTGTTAGCACTGACAACTCTAGACAAACGCCGACGATTTCCGAAATGGAACTCCCATGCGTCTACTTCCGACTACAACTCCCCCTTCAGAGTCTGTCAATTATCGCTGTGCGGCCATTATCACGCAGGAAACCTTTGCACATGAATCACCTAAGTTTAAATGACAGCCCCGGCAATGCACTGTTCATTTGTGTCTTGTGTTCGCGCTATTATCGCCATCCGTGTATGTGAATATCGCTATCCCACGACTTTGTGACCTCAGTGTATCGTGCCAATAAACGAGTTCGAAAACGCTTCGTTTGCATGCTATTTTCTCTGAAACGTAACCAGTTAAGGTCGCACAAGCTAGACAACGTGTAATGTAGACAATGTACGTTACATCAGTAACCACGACTTTATTTCAATTACAGAAGGTGCTCAATATGACCGCCACGAATTTCGATACATTTTGTATATCCCTTGATTGTAACTTGCCGAACTCTTGGAAATACCCCGGTATATCATGTAAGACTACAGGTACTCCTTGTAATCGTACCACAAGATGTTATGGTAGGTGCAGATGTGTCTCGCACGCCGCGGTTTCCCTGTACCCCCAGGAATGAAAAAATCTACATCTACATCTACATTAATACTCCGCAAGCCACCCAACGGTGTGTGGCGGAGGGCACTTTACGTGCCACTGTCATTACCTCCCTTTCCTGTTCCAGTCGCGTATGGTTCGCGGGAAGAACGACTGTCTGAAAGCCTCCGTGCGCGCTCTAATCTCTCTAATTTTACATTCGTGATCTCCTCGGGAGGTATAAGTAGGGGGAAGCAATATATTCGATACCTCATCCAGAAACTCACCCTCTCGAAACCTGGCGAGCAATCTACACCGCGATGCAGAGCGCCTCTCTTGCAGAGTCTGCCACTTGAGTTTATTAAACATCTCCGTGACGCTATCACGGTTACCAAATAACCCTGTGACGAAACGCGCCGCTCTTCTTTGGATCTTCTCTATCTCCTCCGTCAAACCGATCTGGTACGGATCCCACACTGATGAGCAATACTCAAGTATAGGTCGAACGAGTGTTTTGTAAGCCACCTCCTTTGTTGATGGACTACATTTTCTAAGCACTCTCCCAATGAATCTCAACCTGGTACCCGCCTTACCAACAATTAATTTTATATGATCATTCCACTTCAAATCGTTCCGCACGCATACTCCCAGATATTTTACAGAAGTAACTGCTACCAGTGTTTGTTCCGCTATCATATAATCATACAATAAAGGATCCTTCTTTCTATGTATTCGCAATACATTACATTTGTCTATGTTAAGGGACAGTTGCCACTCCCTGCACCAAGTGCCTATCCGCTGCAGGTCTTCCTGCATTTCGCTACAATTTTCTAATGCTGCAACTTCTCTGTATACTACAGCATCATCCGCGAAAAGCCGCATGGAACTTCCGACGCTATCTACTAGGTCATTTATATATATTGTGAAAAGCAATGGTCCCATAACACTCCCCTGTGGCACGCCAGAGGTTACTTTAACGTCTGTAGACGTCTCTCCATTGATAACAACATATATTGCTATTAGGTGCGGTTAGAGAGGGGGTCATGTTACTGGGCCTCCACGTCTAATCCATCCAGAGATGTCGTTAAAGTGGTCACTTACCACATTCTTAAAGTGTGCTCCAGGACCATCCCGCTGAAACCACATGGCGCGACAAATGTTCGAAGGCACTTTGTACACCAAGACTTCTGGCGCTGAACATTGTTCCAGCAGCCACCTCTGATATGACGAAGAAGAAAGTTATCCTGTCATTCATTGAATGAGTCTTCTGCAGTTTCTTGGTGCCACAGAAGTGCCACAGAACAAAGTGGTTCGCACCGAGGGTGTGTCCTACAGCTCGGGTGCCCGTAGAAGGGTGCTCTGGAAAACGCTGACGTACAACTTCTTCAAACTCTGGTGCACGACTGATGTTGCGACCGTCTGGACGTAAGCTACTCGTTTCATGCAAACGCCTCTTCAGCCTTGCAAACATGATGTGGGCTGGGTGACGACTGATGCGGTAACGTTCTTCATAGAGCCGGCAATTACTTTGCATTCCATTGGGCTTGCTCGTACACGGGATGCAGGTCGTTGTACTCTGCAGTTCTGTACACGAGCGCCGTTGTTCATTATGGTTTTACAACAGCACTACGAACGACTCAAGAGTGTACAGTGTGAAACTATGGAATACAAGACAGTACTGTACTCTTCCGTCGTCTATGTAAGACTACGGAGCGCTGCGCGTCTCATGTTAACAAATGAAGCAGTACAACCGGTAAGCACACCGACCTCACAGTACACACAGTATGTATCTTCTGGTAAACCTTCCGGGATGTAAGGTCGTGGTCCATGAAACTCTTCAGCTCCTAACGTTTCGTCCAGAGCTGCGCTGGGCATCTTCAGAGGGGTGTTTCTCCTCTATGTCATCCGGTCGTGAAAGCTTTCATACACACAGTATGCCCTGGCTGCTTCTCCGTTTTGGTTTGCTTACCTACAATCCCGTTTCGGAGACCCTATTGCATCAACAGTTTCAGAGCGATTGCAATTCACATTGTCTTCGTTTCATTGACAAGTTATTCCTCGAATAAACTTGTTGTAGCTGGGATTCAAAGCCATAAAATTTGCTTTAAAGGACATCATTTTTCTGCCAGTGACTGTTATAAGTTTTCATTAAACTACTGCATGTCAACGTTATGTAAGCTGACACATTTGTATGTCGTTGTCAATACTGTTACGAGTGTATTTAACAGTATTGACAACGACACACAAATGTGTCACCTTACATAACGTTGACATGGCTTAAAGTCATAATATCACTTGATAATGGCCTAAGGCCGAAATTGCAATAATGTAATGACAAGTTATAACAGTCACTGTCAGAAAGATGATGTCCCTTCAAAAAAGTTATTCCTTGATTTAAAAGTAAAAAAAATTGTTCAAACCAGAGTTTTACCTCTTTGATATTACCCACTTAATGTTCTTCTGAGCTGCCTTACGCTCATTTATCAATTTGTGCGAAAAAAGGAGATTCTTTCACTAACACAAATTTTTGTGATAGCTGAAACTGTCTTCGCTAGTTCCCAGTTCCACGATATACTGAGCACCGAATTATGTAGCGATCATCCTGACATGTCAGCAATTTCCCTGATTGATGCGCGCCAGCCTGCTGAAGGTAAACTAACAATAATCAAATACATGAAGTTGGTGACATACCAAAGGAACGAGAATAATAACTACGAACTCGTACATGTAAACAAACAAATACACGTTAATTTGTTTCTTCCATGAGACAAGGAAGTTAACCAATTGCCCAGTACATCTCAGAGTTACCTGGCGTGGCTCTGAGTTAAAATACTCATTAATTATTCCATAAGAGCACCTGAATGCACTTACATGCTATAATAGAAAAGACTGAAGGGCACATGTGTGTGGCGTTTCCCTCACTCAAAAGAATGTGATCCTGATTCATAATTCTGGCCGTTAGCCTTCTTTGTCTTCAACTTCGAGAGGATGTTAGAAAGGTACTTGGTAATAATCAGTAGACTGCCTGGCGCTCTTTGTCCCAATGAGGTGCCTGATTTCAATGTATGGCAAGAAGCTCGTGAATGACTATCAGTGCCTAACCAGATGACTGCAGGTTAGTGATACGTGACACCTGGCAGATCAAAAGAATCTGCCCATTATTTGCATGTGGGTATCTTTTACGTGCTGCTAGTCGGAGGAGGAGGATATTAGTGTTTAACGTCCCGTCGACGACGAAGTCATTAGAGACGGAGCATAAGCTCGGATTAGCAGAGAAAAGAGGAGGAAATCGGTGGTACCATATCAAAGGAACCATCCCAGTATTTGCCTTAAGAGATTTAGGAAAATCACGGTAAACCTGAATCTGGATGGCGGAACGGGTTTGAACCGTCGTCTTTCTGAATGCGAGTCCAATGTGTTAACCACCGCGCTACCTCGCTCGGTCTGCCAGTCGGCTTCCCCTCTACTGTACCTCCTGCAATTTCAGTCTCTACCGTTTTGTCCCATTAACAGGATGTAACTGTATCTTGCCAACGATAAAGCTGTTATTGCTAAATTAGACTTCGCTTCCCATTCATGAAGTTGTTTAGATTTCACTATGATATATATATATATATATATATATATATATATATATATATATATATATATATATATACGTAGTTTCAGACTATCAGGGTATCGGTACATCAGTTGTACAGCACATGCTGGATGCTGCTGGATTTATCATGATGGTGCTTATAGCCAACGGTGATTAATTCTGTGCACAATATGCAATTAAAATGGAAACTGTCAGGGAAAGAGCTGCACATATCAAGTGTTGAAACTAACACAGCGCATCGAAGATGGTTTTCAAATGGAAGAGATCACAGGAGCTGTATTTATAGATCCAACAGCAGCTTATGACACAGTTAAGCATAGAAGACTTCTTATGAAGCTGTACAACGCGACAAATAGAAATTTTTTTTGTTGAATTCCAGGGCAAGAGACGCAAATGGAGATCACAGGAAAACGGATTACCCCAGGGAAGTGTGCTTGCTCCAGCTTTGCTTAACATCTACACAAATGATCATCAACTACCTGAAGTAACACAGAGCTTCATCCATGCAAATGATTGTGCTATCACCGCCCAAGCCCGCTGCTTTGAAACTGTTGACGAGAATCTGTCGAAAGCATTGAGGGAATTGTCAGCTTACTACAGGGAAAACCAGTTGAGACCAAATCCTGGTAAAACACAGACATGCGCTTTCCATCTTAAAAACCGGCAGGCAACTAGAGCCCTCAAAATCACCTGGGAAGAAACATCACTAGAACACTGTACGTATCCCATATACCTAGATGACCGTGCATTAACATAGAAGAGGCACTGCCTAAATACCGAGCAAAAAGTGGCAGCCAGGAACCATGTCATCAGAAAGCTAACAGGCACAAGGTGGGGAGCACACGCCAACACTCTGAGAACCTCTTCCCTTGCACTGTGTTACTCTGCCGGAGAATACGCATGTCCAGTGTGGTTCAATTCTTGCCATGCCAAAACAGTACATGTCGCTCTTAATGATACTTGTCGTATCATCACCGGGTGCCTGGAGCCTACTTCTCTGGATGATCTGTACAGCGTCGCGAGAATTGCACCCCCCGACAGGGAGCAGCAGAAGAAAAAATCAGAAACTTCTGAAGCTCACCTCCTATATGGCTATCAACCAGCAAACCCACGACTAAAATCCAGAAAGAGCTTCCTCATACCTACCGAGGCTCTAGTTGGGGCACCACAGCAATGCCGAATCGAACTATAGCGTGCAAGGCTTACCGGTACTTTGGGATGGATTACACCAAGCGAGAGACTACCACGCGGCTACACAGAGAATTGGAGTACATGGAGATCCCTCGACAGACTACGCTCGGGTGTCACGAAATGTAAGAGCAATCTCACCAAATGGGGTTTCCTAGAGGAGCAGCCACTTTGTGGGTGTGGAGCAACGCAGACGGCCTCCCACCTGCTCCAGTGACCCAGTGTCCAGCAACATGCACAACAGAAGATCTGCTACATGCAACACCAAATGCAACAGAGGTCGCTAACTGGCGGCAAAAGTGTAAATAATTGTCTCTACAAAAGTATATACACACTAGATGTAAATATTGTACATTATTTTATACGATCGTAAATGCTTCTGACACGAATAAATAAATGAACCTGCGGATATAGCATGTTCTTTCCTTTTCTATATAAAGTATCAAGACTGCCGCCCCTTGAAGTGTACTTTGAGACAGGGAAATAAAAGAAAGTCACTGGGAATGAGGTCCTGTGAATGAAAGACGATGAAGGGGGGGGGGGGGGGGGGGAGGAATGCTATATATGGCTTAAAATTCATCGTCGAATACAACAATGTGATAGGAAGCTTTGTTATAGTACACCTCCAGTTGCACACAATAGTTGGACGCTCGTCCTTTTTTTCCTTTCAAGAACATACAGATTACAAAAAATTTAACAGTTAATCCTGGAGCCATAAATCCTGTATGGACGATATCTCGCCTAAAAAGAAAACAATAAAAGGAAAAAGAATACATCGGCTTAGTTTTGGGTTTGCTCGTTCTAGCTTTCGTGGTATGGGGAGATCTATAGTGCATCACCCCTGTTTCGTCACGGGGTTGCATTCGAAAATCTATCAGTCGTCTCCTGAGAATGAGTGACTGATGAATTTTGAGTTCCTCTGAAGGCGCTCGAGAAGGTACGAAGCACACGTTCCTCCGACAGTCGTACGTCGTGACGTTCTCTGCGACAATCTTTAGGCAGGGAATATCTTTAGGCACACTTCCTAAGCGTCCAAACCCTGTCTTGAAATTTAACTTACTACTAATCATTCTCGCTGCCAATCGACGATGTGACTAATTGTATCCACGTTTAAATAAAAATTTTCTGAATTTGTGACCGCATTGTCAATATGTAAAACTACCAACGTTTCGGTCACTGTTGCAAGTGACCTTCAGCATGTTTTTGTAAACGTCAGTAGTTTTACATATTGCGGTACAAACCCAGAAAATTTTTATTGATTGTGACAATGGTCGCGGAAGCCAACGTTTATATGTTTCCACGTTGTCATATGTTCTTGAAGTTGAAGTATCTTTTTTTTCCTTCCACATCGTCACGGCCTTCTAAAGATAATTTGCGCTATCTGAACTGTAGGCAGAGGGAGGCAGCCTAAACACACCGTTGCCCAACGTTGTCAGATCATGCTCATGTTTACTACTGTTATTACGTACGAGAGTAATGTGCGGACACTAAAATGACGCTCACAGCGGACTCCTAGTGATATCAGTTTGCTAATGGTGCCCTTAATTGCTTAGTGCTACGCCTTCAGAATGAACCCACATATCGGAAGCAGGTGCATTAGCACTAGTATTCGTAAACACGACTGCAGCAGCTAAAAGGCACAAAAATTGTTATGATGTTAGTGGCGATATTAACGCCCGCGCGCGTGCGCTCCTGTGTGTGTGTGCTACTGGACATTAAAACTGATACACCACGAAGATCACGTGCTACAGACGCGAAATTTAACCGACGGGAAGAACATGCTGTGATATGCAAATGATTAGCTTTTCACAGCACTCTCACAAGGTTGGCGCCGGTGGCGACACCTACAAGGTGCTGACATGAGGAAAGTTTCCAACCCATTTCTCATACACAAACAGGAGTTGACCGGCGTTGCCTGGTGAAACGTTGTTCTGATGCCTCGTGTAAGGAGGAGAAATGCGTACCATCACGTTTCCGACTCTGATAAAGGTCGGATTGTAGCCTATCACGATTGCGGTTTAACGTTTCGCGACATTGCTGCTCGCGTTGGTCGAGATCCAATGACTGTTAGAAGAATATGGAATCGCTGGGTTCAGGAGGGTAATACGTAACGCCGTGCTCGATCCCAACGGCCTCGTATCACTAGCAGTCGAGGTGACAGGCACCTTATCCGCACGGCTGTAACGGAGCGTACAGCCACGTCGCGATCCCTGATTCAACAGATGGGGACGTTTGCACGAGAACAATCATCTGCAAGAACAGTTCGACGACGTTTGCCGCAGCATGGACTATCAGCTCGGAGACCATGGCTGCGGTTACCCTTGACGCTGCATCACAGACAGGAGCGCATGCGATCCTGTACTCAACGACGAACCTGGGTGCACGAATGGCAAAACGTCATTTTTTCGGATGAATCCAGGTTCTGTTTACAGCATCATGATGGTCGTATCCGTGTTTGGCGACATCACGGTAAACGCACATTGGAAGCGTGTATTCGTCATCGCCATACTGGCGTATCACCCGGCGTGACGGTATGGGGTGCCATTGGTTACATGTCTCGGTCACCTCTTGTTCGCATTGACGACTCTTTGAACAGTGGACGTTACATTTGAGATTTGTTACGACCCGTGGCTCTACCCTTCATTCGATCCCTGCGAAACCCTACATTTCAGCAGGATAATGCACGACCGCATGACGTAGGTCCTGCACGGGCCTTTCTGGATACAGAAAATGTTTGACTGTTCCCCCTTGGCAGCACATTCTCCAGATCTCTCACCAATTGAAAACGTCTGGTCAATGGTGGCCGAGCAACTGGCTCGTCACAATACGCCAGTCACTACTCTTGATGAACTGTGGTATCGTGTTGAAGCTGCATGGGCAGCTGTACCTGTACACGCCATCCAAACTCTGTTTGAATCAACAACGCCCAGGCGTATCAAGGCCGTTATTACGGCCTGAGGTGGTTGTTCTGGATACTGATTTCTCGGAATCTATGCACTGAAATTGCGTGAAAATGTAATCACATGTCAGTTCTAGTATAATATATTTGTCCAATGAATATCATCTGCATTTCTTCTTGGTGTAGCAATTTTAATGGCCAGTAATATATATATATATATATATATATATATATATATATATATAGAGAGAGAGAGAGAGAGAGAGAGAGAGAGAGAGAGAGAGAGAGTAGAGTTCTTTATCCTTATTAGACTGATGAACCAAAACATTATTACCACTGCCAACTGCGAGGCTGGATGCTTCCCGGTGGCGCTGAGGGCACGTGACGTGGTGACAGAATTATATGAGCAGAGCAGGGAAAAATAGTGAATCATTCTAGCGAAGATAAGTGGCGCAAATTCGGAAATCCGCCGACTTAAACGACATTCACAAAGGCCAGACTGTTGTGGCCCAGTGCCTGGGAGCGAGCGCCTCGGAAACGGTGAAGCGGGTCGGCTATTGGCGTGCCAATGTCGTGAGCTTCTGTGGAAAGTGGTTGAAGAGTGCTGAAACCGCGAGTAGGCGACAAGAAGTAGGACGTCCGTACCTCATCACAGAACACAGGGATCGGAGGCCTGCCCCCTCTCTACAAATCGTTCAAATGGCTCTAAGCACAATGGGACTTAACATATTAGGTCATCAGTCCCCTAGACTTAGAACTACTTACACCTAACTAACCTAAGGACATCAGAAACACCCATGCCCGAGGGAGGATTCGAACCTGCGACCGTAGCAGCAGCGCGGTTCGGGTCTGAAGCGCCTAGAACCGCTCGGCCACAGCGGCCGGCCCGCTCTCTGCAGCAGGATAGGCGGCGATCTGTGGCAGATCTGAAGACAGAGTACAGTGCTGACGCAAGCACCATTGCTTTGGGGCATACCGTTCAGCGCACGATTTGAACAAGGTGTTCCGCCGCCGAGGACCCCTACGTGTTCCCATATTGACCCAGCAGCATCGTTAGTTGTGATCACTGTGGGCACGAGATCATCGAGATTGGACCGCGGATCAGTGGAATCGTGTCGCCTGGTCGGATTGATCCCGTTTGTTGTTAAACCAGGGTGATAGTCTTGTCCAGATAAGCCGTCGTCAAGTCGAACGCCTGCTCAAAACATGCAAACGCACCACGGTCGCAGTCCAGTGGGAGCAGTATTATGTTATGGGGGACATTCAACTGGGTTTCCATGGGACCTGCGGCAGTAATCGAATGCACCACGACATCTGGGGACTACGTGGACATATTCAGCGACCACTTGTAACCCTTTATGCATGATGTCGCTCTCAACAGCGATGGTACCTTCCATCACAATAACTGTCCGTGTAACAAGGCTAGAACCGTGCTGCAAGGGTTTTGAAGAGCATGATAGCGAACTCACGTTGATGTCTTGGCCATCGAATTCGGCTTACCTGAATCCGATGAAACTGGGACGTTTTCGGGCGCCGGTTACGAGTCCACAAATCGTCCGCCCGTAAATTACGGTAAATGTGTGACCTGTGCGTAGGCATCTAATTCCATAAACCTCTGGAAACCTATCAACTACTTGTTGAAGCCATGGCACGTAGAATTACTGCTGAATTGCTTTCCAGAAATGTACCAACACGCTTTTGTGTAGGTAGTTATAATGGCTTGGTCCCGCTGTGTATATCGTCGCCTAAGAATTGTTGAGCTCCCACGTCTAACAATAGCATCAGCACTTGTAGGATGGTTATGATCAAACAAAAACTTTCTTGACACGTAATAGCGACTTTCGCCGATGTTGACGATGTCCACAACATTTAGGTGCAATATTCAAGACCTCTCAGTGAAAGTTCCGTCCTTGCAAGAGGCGAGCAATCGGCGAACACAGTAAGTTTTTCTTTAGTTTGCCCAGTTACAATTGCATATGGAAGTTTCTGACAGATATCACTTTATATCTAGCGCATTCAGGTACTGAAATAATGAATTACCTGTATGACAAGGCATTATTGATTTCTTCCTCGATGAGAGTTGCAGAACTCTCGTTTTTCTGTCAATGTTTTCAATACGACTTCCTTTAAAAAAGAAAGTGAAGCTACTGCCACAAAAATAATTGAAATAAACAGACCAAAGAAACTGTAACTTTGCTCCACCTCGACCGTCAGAAAAAAATGATTTTTGGAGGTGCGTAGGTTCAAATGGCTCTGAGCACTATGGGACTTAACTTCTGAGGACATCAGTCCCCTAGAACTTAGAACTACTTAAACCTAACTAACCTAAGGACATCATACACATCCATGCCCGAGACAGGATTCGAACCTGCAACCGTAGCAGTCGCGCTGTTCCAGACTGAAGCGCCTAGAACCGCTCGATCACACCGGCCGGCGGAGGTGCGTAGGAATCTTACTGTCAGGTTTAACGACAGGTGACCGAGAGCTGCATAATTGTTAATTGACAGTGTTCACAGTTCATTAGAGACTTCAATGGATGCACTTTAAAAAACACTGACTATCGATCTAATACCTCAGCTGAGTGCATAGTGCGTCTGCTTCAGTATGTGCCCTGCACATACCTAAAATTGTATACAGTGCAGCCATTTCGGACTCGATAGTGGAGATACATTTACATCTACGTCAAAACTGCAAACCACAGTTAAGTGCCTAGCAGAGTGTTCTTAGATACTTATCACGTATTATGGTTTATTCCCATTCCATTCAAGTACGTATCGCTGGAAGAATAATTGTTTAAATGCCACTTTGTGTGCTATAATTAGTCTTATCTTGTCTCCGCAAACTCTCCGGGAGCGATACACGCATAGCTACAGTATATTCCTAGACTGCTCATTTACAACTGATTTTGATTTGAAAGTAGTAATTAGAGAAAATTCACCATACATCTTCCAGTACGTGTAAGTTCCATTTTCTCAGTATTTCCATTACTCTTTCTCGGGAGTCAAACAAAAATGGCTCTGAGCACTACGGGACTTAACATCTGAGGTCATCAGTCCCCTAGAACTTAGAACTACTGAAACCTAACTAACGTAAGGACATCACACACATCCATGCCCGAGGCAGGTTTCGAACCTGCGACCGTAGCGGTCACGCGGTTCCAGACTGAAGCGCCTAGAACCGCACGGCCACACCGACCGGCGGAATCAAGCAGACTTGCGAGCATTCGCGCTTCCTTCTTTTTTTGTATATACGTTTATATCACCTGTTAGTCCTATTTGGTAAGGGTCCCAAAAACTTAAGCAATATTCTAGGACAGGTCACACGAGTGTGTAACCAATCTCCTTTGTTGACTGACTCCATTTTACGGGAATTCTACCGATGAACCAATGTGTGTCATTACTTACAACTGATCCTATGAAATTATTCGATTTGGTATCCCATAAACTGCTACGTATTGTATAGGCTGATTGATTCCATTTGTGCCTCACGGGTCTTATAGTCATTAGTTTCTACGTTTTTGCTTGAAGTATACAGTTTTACTTTTCTGAACGTTTAAATTAAGTTCCCAGTCTTTGCGACAATCTGAAATCTTATTAAAATTTGTCAAAATTTGTGCAGGTTGTTCAGACAGTACTTCGTTATAGATAGCTGCGTCATCTGCAAAAGGCCGGGGATAAGTATCAGTACTGTGAGCTCATTAACATATAATCCAAATAACTTAATATGCAGTATTGCACAGCTTACTCGCGATTCATTGTTTTGGCCGTGGACTATATGAAACAAGTCATGCACTACTAGTCCTTAAATGGTAACAGGATTTTCCGTAAAATAAGAAATCTGATTAGATTTGAGGGTGTCTGAAGCTTGTCATAAAATTTTAATTATCACCTTGAAACACATAAACGTACGTAAGTACATGACCACACTCATTTTATAAGACTTCATGTACACGTGACGTAATTTTGACGTCACACGCAGTAACATAGACAGTAGAAACTACTATAGCTTTTCGTTAGCATTCTCTGCGGGGTACTTGGAAGTCTCTATTTTTTATTTCGGATCATAACTTGCGTGTTATGAAAGTATGCTGTTTCAAGACAAAGGCACATAGAAGATTTATAAAAACACATCTTTCTTGGTACGATTTGTATAATTAAACGTCTCATAATGACATATCGGCAGTTTTCATGAGACGTGTGTTATAGGATAAAGTTTCATGTTCCGTCTGGTCATCGTAGTTTAGAGGTTGTGAGTGCGGCGTTAAGAAAGTAATAAAGTGTGAAGTAATGGGTACGTGTCCAGCCACTGGAGTTTCTTGTGCGTCTCTGTAACGGTCCCGCGCAGACAGGGCTTTTGAAGAAACACGCCGTTCTTCGTTATATGGACTATCTTTTCCATCAATTTGTAAATTTGTGGTAGGGTATTATGGGACCGACTTAATATAACTTAAACTAACTTAACACTAAGGACAACACACACACCCATGCCAGAGGGAGCACTCGAACCTCCGACGGGGGTACCCGTGCGAAGCATGACAAGACGCCTTGACCGCGCGCCTACTCATCGCGGCTTTTCTGTCACTCCTACCTGCTAAGGACCCCAGCCTGGAGAACAATATTCAAGAATCGATCGAACAATCGCCTTGTGAGCCACTTTCTTCGTGGGTGAGTTACATGTCCTTAAGATTCTTGAATCACAATCAGGCATGTACACTACTGGCCATTAAAATTGCTACACCAAGAAGAAATGCTGATGATAAACGGGTATTCATTGGACGAATATATTATATTAGAACTGACATGTGATTACATTTTCACGCAATTTGGGTGCATAGATTCTGAGAAATCAGTACCCAGAACAACCACCTCAGGCCGTAATAACGGCCTTGATACGCCTGGGCGTTGTTGATTCAAACAGAGTTTAGATGGCGTGAACAGGTACAGCTGCCCATGCAGCTTCAGCACGATACCACAGTTCATCAAGAGTAGTGACTGGCGTATTGTGACGAGCCAGTTGCTCGGCCACCATTGACCAGACGTTTTCAACTGGTGAGAGATCTGGAGACTGGTGGCCAGGGCAGCAGTCTAACATTTTCTGTATCCAGGAAGGCCCATACAGGACCTGCAACATGCGGTCGTGCATTATCCTGCTGAAATGTAGGGTTTCGCAGGGATCGACTGAAGGGTAGAGCCACGGGTCGTAACACATCTGAAATGTAACGTCCACTGTTCGAAGTGCCGTGAATGCGAGCAAGTGGTGACCGAGACGTGTAACCCATGGCACCGCATACCATCACGCTGGGTGATACGCCAGTATGGCGATGACAAATACACGCTTCCAATGTGCGTTCACCGCGATGTCGCCAAACACGGATGCGACCATCATGATGCTGTAAACAGAACCTGGATTCATCCGAAAAAATGACGTTTTGCCATTCGTGCACACAGGTTCGTCGTTGAGTACACCATCGCAGGCGCTCCTGTCTGTAATGCAGCGTCAAGGGAACTGCAGCCATGGTCTCCGAGCTGATAGTCCAGGCTGCTGCAAACGCCGTCGAAGTTTTAGTGCAGAGGGTTGTTGTCTTGCAGACGTCCCCATCTGTTGACTCAGGGATGGAGACGTGGCTGCACGATCCGTTACAGCCATGCGGATAAAATGCCTGTCATCTCGACTGCTAGTGATACGAGGCCGTTGGGATCCAGCACGGCGTTCCGTATTACCTTCCTGAACCCACCGATTCCATATTCTGCTAACTGTCATTGGATCTCGACCAACGCGAGCAGCAATGTCGCGCCGACTTCGGTGGCCGTGCGGTTCTAGGCGCTCCAGTCCGGAGCCGCGCTGCTGCTACGGTGGCAGGTTCGAATCCTGCCTCGGGCATGGGTGTGTGTGATGTCCTTAGGTTAGTTAGGTTTAAGTAGTTCTAAGTTCTAAGGGACTGATGACCACAGCAGTTGAGTCCCATAGTGCTCAGAGCCAGAGCCAGCAATGTCGCGATACGATAAACCGCAATCGCGATAGGCTACAATCCGACCTTTATCAAAGACGGAAACGTGATGGTGCGCATTTATCTTCCTTACACGAGGCATCACAACAACGTTTCACCAGGCAACGCCGGTCAACTGCTGTTTGTGTATGAGAAATCGGTTGGAAACGTTCCCCATGTCAGCACGTTGTAGGTGTCGCCACCGGCGCCAACCTTGTGTGATTGCTCTGAAAAGTTTATCATTCGCATATCACTGCATCTTCTTCCTGTCGGTAAAATTTCGCGTCATCTTCGTGGTGTAGCAATTTTAATGGCCAGTAGCGTACTTTTTCTAATATTTGTTTTGTATAAACATTGTACTTGAGGCCGCTCTGGATATTTACTTCTAGGTATTTTGTATTATATGCTGTTTCCAGTAGTTTCTCGACAGTAGTGATTTGTAGTGCTTTCTTTTCCTTTTCACGCACAATATGTTATGTTTATTTACCTTCAGGGTCAACTGCCAGAGTCTGCACAATGCATCAGTCATCTGCAGGAATATATTCGCTGTTGCGAATATAGAAAATCTTCAGCTATATAATGAAATTACGGTAATTTTTGGCGTTCCGAGACTCGAACTAAGATTTTCCGCTTATCGCAAGCGCTAGCCTTACCATTGCAGTACCCGTGCACGACTCACGGACAGACCCAAACCTCCATATATCGTCAACCGCGTGACTAACAGCTGTAGTCGTTCATCCATTACATACATTGCCGTACAGGGGAGACGTTTTACATGAAACTCGCTTGTCCGTTGTCAGCAGATAAATACGGTATTGCAGTGTCTGTGTTATTTCGAATTACTCTGCAATGTTCCTTCGGGCATGCATGCAATATCGTAATCCTATGCAAGTCATCTTGCAAATCAATACTCTCTTCTGGCGTTGCTACTTTTTTATATACGACCGCATCATCTGTGCACTGTTCGAAGAGTATCCGAGGCTTTCTGCCAGATCAGTTAAATACATTGTTAACAATATCGGCCTTATCACGTTTCCTTGGGGTACTCCGGAAATGTTTACGTCTGTCGACTATGTTGCCGCGCGGGAGTAGGCGAGGGTCTAAGGCGCTGCAGTCATGGACCGTGCGGCAGGTCCCGGCGGAGGTTCGAGTCCTTCCTCGGGCATGGGTGTGTGTGTTTGTCCGTAGGATGATTTAGGTTAAGTAGTGTGTAAGCTTAGGGACTGATGATCTTAGCAGATACGTCCCATAAGATACCACACACATCTGAACATTTTTTGAACATTTGACTATGTTCCGTTAAGGGTGACGTGTTGAATTCTGTTGGTAAGGAAGTCTTGTATCAAGTCGCAAATGCGGTCCGATACTCGGTAACTTCTTTTTCTTTTCACTAGACGCTAGTGCAGCACGGTGCCAAACGCCTTCCTGAAGTCAAGGAACACGACGTGAGACTGAGTGCCGTTGTCTACAGTGCTATGGACCTCATGGAGGAACAGAGTTTTGCAGAATTCATGTTGAAGTTTGCAGAGGAGATTTTCCTTCTCCAAAAACATAATAATACATTATCACAAAACATGTGCCATAATTCTACGAGGGAGGATCAAAAAGTAACGCACAATAATTTTTTCAGCCCTGTTATTGCAGCTGGAATTCTAAAATTTCACTACGAAATAGTCTGAAGTTTACGCTACAGAGGGTATTTCGTTTTCATTTGCAGCTCTAGCGAGAGGAGCCTGAACAGCGAAAATTGGAAATTGGTGGTAATTTCCTATGGGACCAAACTGCTGAGGTCATCGGTCCCTAGGCTTATACACTGCTTAATCTAACTTAAACTAACTTACGCTAAGGACAACACACACACTCATGCCCGAGGGAGAACTCGAACCTCCGACGGGGGGAACCGCGCAAACCGTGGCAAGGCGCCTCAAGCGCCGCGGCTAACAAGCGTGTTAGAGCTGCGAAAGAAACATGGCATGCATGTTACTATCGTGAACTTGTAAACAGCACCGAAGTTAGTTAGATATTTGTGGGCCAAAGGGCATAAAATGAGTGTAATTCAAAGGGGCATGCGTGGCGCCCTGGGCAAAAATGTACGGAGCGTAGAAGTGTCTTCAGGTGATGTGCATTAATCCACGAGACTGATTAGTGATTCGCCACGCTTCAGGTGGCTGCAACCCCGCAGAATGTCGGAGCCATTGAGGCAAAAATTTTGAACGATCGGCGTGTGCAGCTGCCAACCTTACCACAGCAGTTCAATGTTGCCTACGGTGCGGTGTACGATATTGTTCGTGACACGTTGAAATTTCGTGAAGTTAGTGCTCGATTGGTGCCGAACCTGATAGACAACCAGCTGGGCCAGGAATGAAGACAAGCCTGGATCATTTAACGCTATATGGCGCAGAATGGCATCACTTTCTGAAATGAATCTTCACTGGTTATAAGTCGCGGGTGTGCCACCGCACACCTGAAAACAAGCAGGCCTCGGCCTCTATGGTGCGGAAAGATGCTGTTTCCCCAGTACGAAAAAAATTCGAAGTGAATCTACCTGCTGGGAAAGTACTTGTGACATTGTTCTGGGATGTGCATGGTGTGTTATTGATGGAATTTGCTGAGCACAGGACCACTCCCAATTTAGCAGCCTACTTTAAAACTGGTGAAGTTGCGTTGTGTCCTTCGTGATAAACGCCAGAACATTCACTACGTGTACTTGCGACACATCTGCCGAAAGACGAAAACAGAATTTCGGAACGCGGTTTTCGCTGTCGAGTTTTCATGTTAAGATCTGAAGCGCATTTGCTAGCCCAGTTAAATATGGCGTCTGGAAAACAGCTGATCCAGTTTCTGATTCAGTCAACACAGTCGTTATTTCTCTTCACCTAAATATTACAGGTAGACAGTTTCATACGCAGTCTAACATTTCCGCTTCTCCTTCACTGCACAATAAGTTCGTATTAACCGAATAACGCAACTTGGCAACTTGGCAGCCCAAGCACGTTTCAAAACCGACTGCGTTCAGATAGGTGCGAAAATCGATTGCGGAATTGGAAAAAAAAAGGCTCAAATCGCTCTAAACACTATGGGTCTTAACATCTGAGGCCATCAGTCCCCTAGACCTAGAACTACTTAAACCTAACTAACCTAAGGACACCACACACATCCATGCCCGAGGCAGAATTCGAACCTGCGACCGAAGCAGCAGCGCGGTTCCAGAACCGCTCGGCCACAGCGGCCGGCGCGGAACTGGAAAACCGGCAGCTAGAGACCGATTTCCAGAATCCGTTTTGAAGTGTTTACGTGGCCACGCAGAAGCGGTATTGGGAAAACAGTTTACGAAATCCGGCATGGGAGCCCAGTGTAAACGAGCTGATTAATGCTGAAGGTGTCACACATTTTCATGACAATGCTCGTCCTCATGTTGCTGCTCCCGTCCGTGAAAAAATACCCAACTTGGGGTGGGAGGTGCTCCAGTACGATCCACAAACTCAGGAATTTGCACCGTATGACTTGATCTGTTTGGTCCCAAGATTTTCCTGGCCGGCCAAAGCTTTGAGACAGATGCGGAAGTGAAATCAGTGGTCTGCACATGCCTGTACTGCAACCAAACGGACATCTACGAACAGGGCGTATTGAAAGTGGTACCACGATGGGAGAAATATGTAGGTACAAGATGTAAGTTCATTTGTAATCTTCTTGGTGATAAAATTATTGTGCATTTCTTTCCGCTTTTCCCTCGTAAAGCACGTTATGAGTACCCGTCGTAGATACCACAATGAATGCGTATGAAGAGGGTTTTTGCCGGCATCTGGAACGCCTGACGGAAAAGGCCTAGATGTCTAAGTTTGGAAACGAAGCCACTTGGCTGTCTGTCGGCCCAGCACATCTGGGCACCTTCAACATGATGAGATTTACGCAACGGCGAGCGAAGGACTGTACACAGACAGTATTGTGGGCTGGCAGGGTGGCTGGCTTTATGCGACGTAAGGCAGGCACCCCCGCCAGCTGCTCGGCCGGTGAATGGGGCGCCTGGGCCTATTCAGCGCCGGCCTCTGCCCTCTGGCCGCCATTGTGCCTGACCACCGCCCTGATCCGCGACACGGCCGCCGACGCCACGCGATACACGCGCCGCCGGAGCCGCCACAAAGGAGTAAACTAACTTCAAGGGTGAGAGTGTTCATAGCCGTCGCTGCCCGCTGCCAGCCACTTCATTATCTACCTGTTTATTGTTGTCTGCACCGGCGCCGCACCTGCCGAGGGGAGGATACCGGCTGCAGCTGCTTCGTCTGTCAGCTTCCAGAGGAAAGGCAAGGTAAACATTCGGTGGAAAGACGCATCCTGCAAGGAAATCATACCTCAAGTGAAAGCTCTACGGTATGGTGAATCAAGACAATTCTCATTTATTGTTCCGTCTCAATTGCACATTTTTAGTTAGGTTACGTGTTTCCATCACTTTGGATTCTCTTCAGATCAAAAGCCCATCTTGTCCAATCAGAACAACGTAACAGAATACTTTGATGCATGGGTATGAGTTGACAAGACGCAACTACTTAGATGTGAAGATGATTCAAAGGACCGTAACATATAATCTAATTAAAAATGTGCAACTGAGGCGGAAAAATAAATGATTATCTTGATTATCTAAATACACTACTGGCCATTAAAATTGCTACACCAAAAAGAAATGCAGATGATAAACGGATATTCATTGGACAAATATATTATACTAGAACTAACATGTGATTACATTTTCGCGTAATTTGGGTGCATAGATCCTGAGAAATCAGTACCCAGAACAATCACCTCTGGTCGTAATAACGGCCTTGATACGCCTGGGCATTGAGTCAAACAGAGCTTGGATGGCGTGTACAGGTACAGCTGCCCATGCAGCTTCAACACGATACCACAGTTCATCAAAAGTAGTAACTGGCGTATTGTGACGAGCCAGTTGCTCGGTCACCATTGACCAGACGTTTTCAGTTGGTGAGAGATCCGGAGAATGTGCTGGCCAGGGCAGCAGTCGAACATTTTCTGTATCCAGAAAGGCCCGTACAGGACCTGCAACATGCGGTCGTGCATTATCCTGCTGAAATATAGGGTTTCGCAGGGATCGAATGAAGGGTAGAGCCAAGGGTCGTAACACATCTGAAATGTAACATCCACTGGCAGCCATTGTCTCCGAGCTGATAGTCCATGCTGCGGCAAACGTCGTCCAACTGTTCGTGCAGATGGTTGTTTTGTTGCAAACGTCCCCATCTGTTGACTCAGGGATCGAGACGTGGCTGCACGATCCGTTACAACCATGCGGATAAGATGTATGTCATCTCGACTGCTAGTGATACGAGGCCGTTGGGATCCAGCACGGCGTTCCGTATTACGCTCCTGAACCCACCGACTCTATATTCTGCTAACATTCATTGGATCTCGACCAACGCGAGCAGCAATGTCGCGATACGATAAACCGCAATCGCGATAGACTGCAATCCGACCTTTATCGAAGTCGGAAACGTGATGGTATGCATTGATCCTCCTTACACGAGGCATCACAACAACGTTTCACCAGGCAACGCCGGCCAACTGCTGTTTTTGTATGAGAAATCGGTTGGAAACTAATCATTGGCATATCACAGCATCTTCTTCCTGTCGGTTAAATTTCGCGTCTGTAGCACGTCACCTTCGTGGTGTAGCAATTTTAATGCCTTCTATTTTCGAGGTGCATTCCGAAACAAGTCCCCCCTTCTTTTTGTGTGTGCTTACTTTCAGTATCCGAGACAGATTATGTTTGTATGGTACTAGTTTTCGAACTTCCCTGCTAACGTCGTCTCGCCACAATGAATTTTCACTTTGTAGTGGAGTGTGCACTGATACGAAACTTCCTAGCACATTAAAACTGCGTGTCGGACCGTGGACTGAACCTGGGACCTTTGCCTTTCGCAGCCAAATGCTCCACCAAGTGAGCAGCACGATTCACGATCTGTCCTAACGGATTTTCTTTCGCCATCCAAACGTCACAGAAGTTCTCCTACGAATCTTACGGTATTATCACTCCTGGTATAAAGGATGTTGTGGAGACATGGTTTAGCCACGGCGTGGAGGACTGTTTCCGGAATGAATTTTCACTTAGCAACTGAGTGTTTGCTGATACTAAACGTCCTGGCTGACTAAAACTGTGTATCGGACCACGGCTCCAATCTGAGACTTTTGCTTCTCGCAGGACAACGCCTGTGAAGTCTGGAAAGTAGGGGATGAGGCACTGACGGAAATAAAGCTGTGAGGTCGAATGTGAGTCGTGCTCGGGTAACTCAGTTGGTATCGAACGGGGCTGCACTCTGGCATTTCATTATCAGCGGTAAATTCCCAGCCAATCGTCAACTTTATCATATAGGACTGGCTACTCTGCCACTCTTTGCTCTGTCTGCCAACTCGGCGACACCGACAAGCATCGCAAAGGGACGTTTGGCTCCTCATCCAGCGCATCGTGGGCTGTTATCTCCGCGACCAGCAACGGTTTTCCCAGGTTTCCAACTGTTGCCTCAGACTTCACACAACACCAGGTACATATTGTTCATGACCAAATCACTGAACACTTGCATGAATTCAGCCTATATGACAAATTTCAATCCGGTTTCCGTAAACATCACAGCACAAACACTGCTCTAATTAAAGTAACTGATGACCTGAAATATGCCATCGACAATCGAAAGGCAACAATATTGACGCTACTGGACTTCAGCAAAGCTTTTGACACTGTTAACTTTGACATATTGCTCAGAAAAATGCAACAGCTTAATTTCTCTGATAGTGCAATGAGATGGTTTGAAAGCTACTTAAAAGACAGACAGCAATGTGTTGTCTGCGTAAATGAAAAATCTTCCTGGAAACATGTTTCCTCGGGAATGCCACAAGGATCAGTCTTAGGACCACTTTTGTTTTCTTTATATGTCAACGATATTTCGTCGGTTCTGTCCTCCTGTAAATATCATTTCTATGCCGACGACCTCCAGCTCTACCTAAGCGTCAGACCTGAAGATGTAAACACTGCAATCGCTCAGATGAATGATGATCTGTCTTCAGTAGTGAGATGGGCGAAAAACCTGGGGCTTAAACTAAATGCAAAAAAGACGCAAGTAATCTTAATAGCCCATCAGAAATTAATAAGTTCAGATTTCCGCGAACGGCTGCCTCCTATTCTGCTCGACGGTACTCCAATACCATATCAGAAAACAGTGAAGAACTTGGGTGTAACTTTGGATGAGCATCTCAACTGGGCGGTGAATACAGTCGCAGTGTGCCGAAAGACGTCTGCTTGTCTCTATGCTCTCAAAAAGTTTTGGAACATATTTCCACAGGACTTGAAACGCCAGCTCGTGCAAGCACTCGTTCTACCGAACCTCCACTATTGTGATGTGATTCAACAAGGCATGAGTAGTGAAAACAAAAGACGGCTAGAGCTAACCGTGAATGCCTGTGTGCGTTACACCTGCAACATTCGCCGATATGATCATGTTAGTGCTTCATACTCCGAGCTAGGGTGGCTGCGGCCGGACAAATTGCGTGACTACCACACTCTATGTCTACTCCACCGACTCCTCATCGCGCAAGCACCCCAGTACCTTGCTTCAGAGATTAAAAACCTGTCATGTCATCATAATCGAAACACGAGGTCACTCTTATTTGGTATCCTAACTGTGCCCACTCACAAAACAAAAACTTTTGCAAACTCCTTCTCAGTTGCCGCTGTCCGCCTCTGGAACAAACTGCCCCTTACCTTGCGCAAAATTCGATCTCCTGCTGCTTTTAAGAAGAAGTTGAAGCATTTCCTACTATCATCCTCACAAAGTTCTCCACAAAATTAATGTACAAGGACAATCCCCTCATCTGTCAAATAGCAAAGCTAGCGTCTCCTATCTTGCTCCTGAGATGCCTTCCTCTTCACCTTTCTCTATTAGCCACGCAATCTTCTTTTCCTTTATATTTCCTTAATTATGTTTCATCATGTCTCTATTCTTCTCCTCCCTTCACCATGAGTCTCCCTCATACTCCCTGCTGCCGGCACTCCTATCTAAAATCTGTCTCTTCAATAATGTCTAATTATAACAGTACTTGTGACCTAAGAATATAAACTCTATATGTATGTATTTTTCCAGGTGTACCTTTCAAATTGTTTATTTCACTTTTTGTACTAGATGTAGTTTAACATGCCTACTAAAACATATGAATGTAAAATAAGTAGAATGCCTGGTTAGATGTAAGAGAGGGCCTGATGGCCCTAATCTTGCCAGGTTAAATAAATCAATAAATAAATAAATTATCTTTCGAGAACAGGCTTTAGAATGCCTTTTTCACAACGGTCCACATGCGATCCTCGACTTCTGGAATCCGATTGTGATAATGGACAGTACGCTTATCTTTCGTGATCCCTCCCCTCGCCCCTCCCCCATTTCATGATGCATCCGTTATCATCTTCCACGGTAGGGTGCACCGACACGTACAGGCCAACGAGCGGATACGAAAAAAAAAAAAAAAAATCTTCGTTTCATGGTTAGTGGGATCAGCTACTCCAAATTCCAAACATCCTTAAGGCCTGGCGCTAGAACGACTGCCGCTTTTAGTCTCCTTAGATCCTTTAGGTGGGTGCGTGGGGGGGGGGGGGGGGGAGGGGCTTACGTGTAGTTTGGATGGCAGCAACTAAAGAGGGGCTGGCCAGTGTGGCCGTGCGGTTCTAGGCGCTTCAGTCTGGAACCGCGTGACCACTACGATCGCAGGTTCGAATCCTGCCTCGGGCATGGATGTGTGTGATGTCCTTAGGTTAGTTAGGTTTAAGTAGTTCTAAGTTCTAGGGGACTGATGACCACAGATGTTAAGTCCCATAGCGCTCAGAGCCATTTGAATCATTTTGAACCTGAAGAGGGCAGGGTCATAAATGACAGCACCCCATAGCGTTAGTTCTAATTTTTGTTTCCTTTTGCTAGGTGCCGTTAACGCGCCGATCAATAAAAGTGCGTGCTGTTGAAGATTGGTGATGGAAGAGTCTCAGGTTCGAATTTCCTTTATAAAATGTTTTACTGTTATTTAAATAAGAAAAAAGTTGGTAGGGCACTTGTCTGCGAAAGGCAAAGGTTTCAAGTTCGAAACCCGGTCCGTCACATAGTTTTCATCGATGAGGAAGCCCCAGTGTTCTAAAGGTTTCGTTGTGCTTACGACCATACAGCAGCATGAGAGGAGCACTGCAAAATGTTGTCCAATATGGAGGGGTCTATAAAACAGAGACTGTCATTGAACTCCTGACTGTTGAATAAACCGTCACCAGAGATTAGACGTCGTGCCAGCACTAAGAGCCCACATCCAAAAGACAGTTGTTGGAATGGCGGGTTCCGAATACTGCAAGAACAAAAAGTGAAGATACAGCCATCTGCAGGCGAAATGATGTGCTCAGGGTGCTGGGCTAGACATGTTGTACCCAATAGAAGAATACCAGTCGCCATTGTTTAGGTTTTATTTTTAGGCTACCAGTTTCGACGATACAGTACGTCGAAACTGGTAGCATAAAAATCTAAATAACGGCGACTGGTATTATTTTATTGGATATGACCAGCCGTAGTCCCATACTCCAGACAGCAGAGAGAGTTACATTCAGACAAGGTGTAGTTCTTTTGAATGTCTTGGACCCTATAAAACCTCTCAATTCTGGGCACTACATGACGACACTGGCTAGACTAAAAGCACGAATTTGCAGAGCCAAGCCAGAGAAAAAGAGAAATTTCCTTTTGCAACAAGCTATCTCCAGGTCTCATAAAAGATTTTTGACCGTACAGTTCAATGGCAAATTATCCGCCTCCATAGTCGGGATCATTAACGCACGCATATGCGGCGGCGCTTGACTCTGAGGTGAACCGGCTACAATTCTGGTGGTGCATGAAACATTCCCACGTTCAGCATTTGGCATGCAAGGATAGGAAAGGTGATGGCGCAAAGTTCCTGATCACCAGCCTGTGCACCAATGTTCTGGACTGAATCCCACACCTCTCAGAAGTGTCCTATGAAGTGGGGACATATGACACTGTTGTTGGTGATCCGTTCGTCGGGTGGGAACATTAAACTCGCCGGTTCTCTTCGTATTTTTCGAGAGAAATAGGCTGTGTACTTGCACCCTTTACCCTTCTCAAATCGTCATCATCCTCATCATCATCTTACCAGCATACAACATAAACATAACATCACACTTTAACACATCCACTACACTCGCCTACATTCCACACATACACTTAACGACACAACTCTCAGTACCCACAAGGAAAGTGGCCTGTGTGCGCGAATCGTCTGATGCCATCCCAAAGGAGATCCCAGCCAAAAATGCAAAAAATGCCAAATTTGACTTTCACCACATAGTCCTTATTTAGCACATTCACAATTCCACCTCTACAGGCCTATGAAAGATGGACCACGTGCCCAACATCTTCCAGTTACCGTCAAAACTATGAGACAGTGAATATCCTCAACTAGTTCAGTTCTTTGCGAACGCTGAATTCAGGCTCTTGCTAATCCTTGGCGGTAGTGCTGAACAAATGGTGGTGGCTTTTCATATGTGGGGATGTGCGGCTGTACAGTTCTTCCTCTGGTTCATCAACAGTAGACCAATAGGATGGCCAAACTGAAGCCGATACGTCGGTTTCATCCAATAAGTGACAGCTATTTTACAACATAGCGCGGTTATACACCCACAAAACTTCTATATCAACTGGCTCTGGCCGCAGAAGCCTACGCTCTTATATAATGTATTTGTTAAAAAACAAAGCTTTGAAGTGAATTTCATTTGATAATAACGTTAACAGAGTTGACATCAGCATCTGACAGCAGTAACACACTATTTAGACCAGGCTCCTCGAATAGCAAAACGGAGTAGAAAACGTAGCACACACGCGTTGTTGAAAAGAATAAAATGTATACATGTTTATTTATTTTTTTAGCATATAGCTACGTTACTATAAATTACTATTTACATTTAGCTCAGATTACAAACTACGAATGCAGTAGATTGATCCTTTCATCTTCAACAGGAACTTTGTTGGATCGCCTATGAAAACTGTCAGAGATCATTCTTGAACTACATGGAGAATAGTCTGGTTTTCAGCACCGTAGCCATAGCTTCGAGAAATTATTTTCTTCCACTTGTGCAGGGAATTGGCACACCTGCCACTTTTCGTTCTTTTTCGCTTAGGAACCGACTAAATATCGCTTGATAATTCAAAGCCAGCCAACGGCCTTGCCGCAATGGTAACACCGCTTCCCGTCCGATCACCAAAGCTACGTGCTGTCGGGATGGACTAGAACTTGGATGGGTGACCATCCGGTGTGCCGAGTGCTGTTGGCATGCGGGGTGCACTCAGCCACTGTGAGACAAACTGAGGAGCTACTTGATTGAGACGCAACAGCTCCGGTTTCATAAACTGACATACGGCCGGGAGAGCGGTGTGCTGACCATATCCTCATCCATATCCGCATCCGGTGACGCATGTGGGCTGAGGATGACACGGCGGCCGGTCGGTACTGTTGGGCCTTCCGAGGCCTGCTCGGACGGAGTTAAGATTTTAGTTTAGTAATTCAAAGCCAGGTGGCGATGTCGAATGCATGGCATCTTATGTCTTTCTGTCGCAGCGTTTCCATGTGCGTCTCCATGAATCCAAGCTTCTACGGCCATAAACCATGATTTTAAATAATTTCATTGATAATTTTATATAACTGTGAGTTACTGAAGAATGACCATTTCGAAAGAATAAGTAGTGTACTAAGAACATCAAGGCGTAAGAAGTTATAATTACGTCAATTTTTGTTTTGTATAAGTTTATAAATAGTCGAGACAATAGTCTCTCGCTCTCTTTTTTTTTTTTTTTTTTTTTTTTTTTTTTTTTTTTTTTTTTTTTTTTTTTTTTTTTTTGCAGTCTCGCCTTACCGTTGTCTGTATTGTGTTAGCTCGTGTGACCGTTTATTACTTGTAATTGTGAAAATATACACTCCTGGAAATTGAAATAAGAACACCGTGAATTCATTGTCCCAGGAAGGGGAAACTTTACTGACACATTCCTGGGGTCAGATACATCACATGATCACACTGACAGAACCACAGGCACATAGACACAGGCAACAGAGCATGCACAATGTCGGCACTAGTACAGTGTATATCCACCTTTCACAGCAATGCAGGCTGCTATTCTCCCATGGAGACGATCGTAGAGATGCTGGATGTAGTCCTGTGGAACGGCTTGCCATGCCATTTCCACCTGGCGCCTCAGTTGGATCAGCGTTCGTGCTGGACGTGCAGACCGCGTGAGACGACGCTTCATCCAGTCCCAAACATGCTCAATTGGGGACAGATCCGGAGATCTTGCTGGCCAGGGTAGTTGACTTACACCTTCTAGAGCACGTTGGGTGGCACGGGATACATGCGGACGTGCATTGTCCTGTTGGAACAGCAAGTTCCCTTGCCGGTCTAGGAATGGTAGAACGATGGGTTCGCTGACGGTTTGGATGTACCGTGCACTATTCAGTGTCCCCTCGACGATCACCAGTGGTGTACGGCCAGTGTAGGAGATCGCTCCCCACACCATGATGCCGGGTGTTGGCCCTGTGTGCCTCGGTCGTATGCAGTCCTGATTGTGGCGCTCACCTGCACGACGCCAAACACGCATACGACCATCATTGGCACCAAGGCAGAAGCGACTCTCATCGCTGAAGACGACACGTCTCCATTCGTCCCTCCATTCACGCCTGTCGCGACACCACTGGAGGCGGGCTGCACGATGTTGGGGCGTGAGCGGAAGACGGCCTAACGGTGTGCGGGACCGTAGCCCAGCTTCATGGAGACGGTTGCGAATGGTCCTCGCCGATACCCCAGGAGCAACAGTGTCCCTAATTTGCTGGGAAGTGGCGGTGCGGTCCCCTACGGCACTGCGTAGGATCCTACGGTCTTGGCGTGCATCCGTGCGTCGCTGCGGTCCGGTCCCAGGTCGACGGGCACGTGCACCTTCCGCCGACCACTGGCGACAACATCGATGTACTGTGGAGACCTCACGCCCCACGTGTTGAGCAATTCGGCGGTACGTCCACCCGGCCTCCCGCATGCCCACTATACGCCCTCGCTCAAAGTCCGTCAACTGCACATACGGTTCACGTCCACGCTGTCGCGGCATGCTACCAGTGTTAAAGACTGCGATGGAGCTCCGAATGCCACGGCAAACTGGCTGACACTGACGGCGGCGGTGCACAAATGCTGCGCAGCTAGCGCCATTCGACGGCCAACACCGCGGTTCCTGGTGTGTCCGCTGTGCCGTGCGTGTGATCATTGCTTGTACAGCCCTCTCGCAGTGTCCGGAGCAAGTATGGTGGGTCTGACACACCGGTGTCAATGTGTTCTTTTTTCCATTTCCAGGAGTGTATATTGTGAAAATATTCAAAACTTTAATTTCAGTAGTACCTTCCACCTTATCTGAAAGTAATTATCTTTGTGAAAAGGAAAAGTTTTACTACTAAAAAGAACTGATGATTAATTTTTTAAATGTGTTCAGCGACGTCAGATAGGAAATTTCAGTGGACAGCAATTAATTCAGAGCTGAAAGTGTGAGAACTTCAATTATTTACGATCTCTACATTACGCAGCGCAGCGATCGTCATTTTTTCATCAAATCGAACGAAAGTTAATATTGGCATAGGATCTTTGACTGACAGTATTAATGAACATTGACTTTATAATAACTAGCAAAAATGACTTTTGGCGTGAGTTTAACTTGCTTTCAAGAGTTTGAAATGCTTTCAAGAGTTTAAAATTAATTTGAACGGGACTCACTTAAAGATTATCGTCTTTATTCATCAAAGTTAAAGAAATATATTACGAAATATTCACTTCCATTACAGACGCTATTTTACAACGACTTTTAAGGATGGTAAATTGTGGCGTCTTCTAGCAAAGAAAGTTAGCAATTACCACGCCCCGAGATCAGAAAGAAACCGTTATTAATGACGACTAACCATTACATATTAGTCAAGAACCATCAAGATAACGAAAGCGACCACATCCAGCAGGCACTAGTATTAAGCCGTTGCTAACAAACGTCGTTTCCCGTTTTCAAGGGTGGGTGACGAGAGCGAAGCCTTCTTTTAATGATGGTTAGAATGTGTGTGTGAACAGGGATGCGATGATTCTTCTGTAGATTTTCGTACTTCCGTACAAGCGCTTTTTCTCACTGTAGAGATAGCTGTGCTATGTAGCTACGTATGGGTAGCCAAAAGGTAGATGTAGACTTGATTGTACCAGTATTAAGACGTATCGTACGGAGGAACTGTGTGTCAATAAATCTTGTGTCAGCACTATTCAGCAAAGTTCGGGAACAACATTCCGCAACAGAATAAACCAATCCCTGATCTGAAGTAATTAGTGTCAAGGCAGAGGATTACCATGGTATGTCACAGAGTTCCTAGAAAATGTTATTTCGAGTCTTGGTTTTGGCAGCTATTCTTAATAAATGTTGTTTGTAACTGGTGTTCTATCTAGAGCAGGGCTTCACAACATAAGTGCTCGCGGAGCAAGCTGTGAGCAGCAAGGCGCGAGCACGGAGCAGCGCGAGCACGCTACCCCCACTACCGGGCCAGAGCGGAGAGTGGGGAGAGTCACGTGGGGTACACAACAGCTGCCGCCAGTCGATGTAAATCCGCGGCCACCTGCAGGGATATCACTCACGAATTACTACTGCGACAAATGAAACAAATAAAGGAGAATGTACACGTGCCACATAATTTTATTAGCTTAGTGTATGCCTCTACCATCTGTAGACACTGAAACTAAAGAATTCCACGACAATCCTATATCTTCAACACTTTCTTCAACACTACTTAAAATATCACCTCCGGTTGTAGTGTTCTTCATGGCTACTACATCGAGGAGCTCCTCCCTCACCTGAAGATCTCTATTAACCCCTCTAATAAATATGGCAAGCTGCGCTGTTCCAGTGATATCAACACTTTCGTCCAGAGCTAGAGAATACGCCATAAAATCTTTACAGATATTTGCAAGCTGGCTCTGGACGTCGTCTGCCATGTCCTCTATTCGACGCATAATGGTCATGTTAGATAATGGTACAATCCGAAACTGTTCAACTTGAGATGGACACAAATGTTCCGCTGCAACTACCAAACATTCTTTTATTAAATCGCCATCAGTGAAGGGGCGCAGGGATTTTGCTAAAAACAAAGCAATTTTGTAGCTCACTCTGAGAGCTGCCTCAGTTGATTTTTCTTCGTCGTCCAGATCTTCTTCGGATAGCTTCCTTTTAAGTTTAATAACTTCCTGTGCACGATCTGGTCAATCACATTCTCCACGTCCGTAGTCTTTCGCGTGGTACGACATATAATGTCGCTGCAAATTAAATTTCGTAAAAGAATTCAGCGTTTTGTGACATACTAAACATTTTGCAACATCATCTTTTTCAGTAAACAGATACAATTCCTCCCAATGGAGGTTGGACTGCGAAAGCATGGTTGGGGTTACACAACGGCGACTTGACATGATTCTTAACCAGCGAAGTGACTGTTAAGAGCTGATCGTAGTACTTTAAACGTTACACAGTTGGCGCGAATTCAATAGGCACGCTGCGGCCCTATTCAAACGTGCGCGCACATTTCCCCTCCCTCCCTACTCCGCGACCTTGCACCTGCTCGCGAGCACGGGCCTGAGCAGACGCGAGTACTCGCGCTCAAAACCGGCCAGTTGTTAAGCCCTGATCTAGAGTGAAGCATAGATATTTCGGGTTTCTGTTACGCTCGAGTAGCCTTTCTCGCAAGCTGAGAGTGAGCTTCCAGAACTAATTTTCACTCCTCAGCGGAGTGTACGCTGGTTTGAAACTTCCTGGCAGATTTAAAACTGCGTGCTGAACGTATTTCAAGTTTGAACGGTACTGGCGGAAATAAAGATGCGACAGCGGACCATGAGTCGCGCATAGACAGTTCAGTCGTACAGCAAAGGTCTCAGGTTCGGGTGCCGGTCCAGCAAACTGTTTTCACCTGCCAGTAAGTTTTGGACCGTCACTTCCTTAATGTTTTCTCTGCCTCGTGATGACTGGGTGTTGTGTGATGTTCTTAGGTTAGTTAGGTTTAAGTAGTTCTAAGTTCTAGGGGACTGATGACCATAAATGTTAAGTCCCATAGTGCTCAGAGCCATTTGAACTTCTTTAATGGCCAACTTGTTCTGTAGCTGAAACGTTGAGACTTCTTAGTGACACAGGACTGCAACCTCCACTGGCGTAAAAATTCATTAATAATCGATAAATCACTGATCTATACGGACTCGGTAGCTTCAAAATATTTATGCCTCATTGCTTTCCTCTTCCACCGGGTCCGGATCAAGTGCCTTTCGTTTTTATTGCTATCACGTTTCAGTGTGAAAATTATTCTTGCAAAGGAATTTAGTGGCGGTCCGTACAGGACATTTCTGACAGTGATCGATGCGGAATGCCGCGAATGCACGCATCGTCCATCATGTTTACCAGTCACGCCTGGCGTTCGGCGGCCAACAGGTTCGGCGCAGCGCGCTGGGAAAAAGCGGGAGTGTTGGCACGGCAGGCAGCGCTGAACATGCAGTTTCTTCCCTCGCCAGCCCAAGTCAACGTCCGCGCCCTGTAATAGGCGTACTCGCATCTCGCAGTAGAAATCAGGTGCTCGTCATGATAGCTCTCTCTGCTGCGATCATTTTCCTTTGACACCGTGTAATGTTTAAATTTATAAACTGAGGGGCAGTACTTCCAAGTGACGATTTACGGCAAAAGCCAGGAATATTTTTCACGTTTTCAATTGCTGTTGCATGTACAGAATAGTCCGAGCTACAGCGACAAAAATTTGGAGGTTGTTGATGGATGTTTTCTGGGTAATTTGGTATAAGGAACTTGTGGTCACGAGCTTTCTTTGACACACTGAAGAGCGTCACCGAAATCCTGAAGAACCTGAACTGACAGATGAGTTAGAAAGGACGCCCGTTTTCAGTTGGCTATTGTCGCCGTTGGTGCACGCGCAGGTAGTCGGTGACACTTTAACAGTACTGAAAGGGAGTGGGGAATCCAGTTACTGTACTGTGGAGTGTGTAAGGCCGTGTCCGTGTGGTGCTTTATATTGAAACGAAGACAATAGTAGCAACCTAACGACCTTCCTGCAAGATTAAACCATCGCAGACACGTCATACGGAGATGCATAGCTAAGTGGTGCAAGGATGCTTCTGATCACCGCGTGATAGGAAGTCTCCTGGGCGACTCCGAAGTGTGAGAATACGGGAAAATATCGACCGTGTACGAGCATCACTTCAACCGACCCGACAGTTCCCAATTTCTTACCCTTCGAGTATGTTAAGTCCAGAGTGTTCGAAAATCGCTGTGCAAATCCTCAGGCGATGATGACCAACATCCGTAGAGAAGTCGCCAGTATTCCCGTTGCTCTACTGGAAAATACTTGTCTACACGACTTCTTCAATAAATGCTTCAAATGGCTCTGAGCACTATGGGACTTAACTTCTGAGGTCATCAGTCTACTAGAACTACTTAAACCTAACTAACCTAAGGAGATCACACACATCCATGCCCGAGGCAGGACTCGAACCTGCGACCGTAGCGAGTTCTTCAATAAAAGCGGTGCTCATCTGAGTGGTATGACCTTTAAGAAGCGAGCGCTATATACTGCATGAAACTGCAAAGACCCACTAACACGTCTGCATCTGTAAATCATGAAGACCTGTGTGAATAAAGTTTTTGTCGACAGTTGAAAAGGTGCGTTCTTTCTGGATCATGGTGTACTACAACATCACACGTATCGCACCCGCAGAGCAGGAGTTCCCAAACATTTCCTCTGATGTTTGGTGAAACACTATTTTAGTTTCAATAATTTGTTCTCATGTTGGTGATTTCTTTAATTCTTCAGGGTAGTCTTTTTGTAAAAATATCTATTTTGAAGGTTGATACAATTTCAAAAAATTAGAACAACTTGTTTTATCCCATGATTAATTTTAAATATGACTAATAACACAGAAATAATAATAAAATTAAAAAAATGTTATTATAGTCAAAATGTACAAGAAATTGCCATGTTGTTAATAGATTTTTGCGGAGCACTTATTCACTTTCCGTGGAACACCATTTTTCTGTGAAACGCAGTTTGGCGAACCTTGCCGCAGGGACCGCGAAGCAAAGCTTAGACTGACTACATTGCGCAGAGATACCTTTACTCAGTCGTTCTTCTCGCGCTCAATATACGGAAGCAGCGGGAAGAAAGCTTATTTATTTATTTAGCGTGTGGCTCATAACATCACAGTAAAAATTACAGAAACAACACGATTTTAAAAAAATTACATATGTATAAACAGAACAATAAATAACAGTTTGTATATAAGGACACCACCAATTGTAAATTTACACTCACAGTAGAGCAAACAAACGTCCAGCTTAGATAATACACAGTCGATTGCCTCTTGGGTCGCCATTAGGAAATCCTGTGGGTCACCCTCATATGCCCTTAGTGGGCATTCTTGCACGATGTGTTTGACCGTCTGTCTCTCAGCGCCACAGTCGCAAGCGGCCGAAGGAAGTTTACACCATCTGTGTAAGGAGTCGGCGCATCTCCCACAGTTCTGATGCGATTAAGATTTGACCAAACTTTGCGAGGGCAGTCAAATACTTTTGGTTTACTAAAGATACGTGGCATATTGTGGCAGTTTACTGCTGTTCTGCTCTCCCATTCCTCTTTCAATCGGCCATTTATTTTAAAGTTGGTTTGGTGCAGCGCTTCTGCGGTCTTTAGTGGAGGGTGCCTAGACTGGAGTCGGTTTCCTTGGATGTCGTGAGTATCTTCATGGATTTGTAGTTGCGGGTTGGTCATGATTTTTGGAAATTCTTTAACCAGAGCGTGTTCTCGGCCCAGGTTAGGAGGGGCTATGTTACTGAGAACAGGCAGCCACACTGTAGGAGTCGGCCTCATTGTGCCTGATATAATACGCATTGTTGCATTAAGTTGGCTATCTACCATGTGTGTGTGTTTGCTGTTGAGCCACACTGGGGCACAGTATTCTGCCACTGGATACACCAAGCCAAGTGCGGATGTTCTTAAGGTAGATGCTGTGGAGCCCCTAGTGGTGCCACAGAGCTTCTGCAATATGTTGTTGCGTGTTTTAAGTTTCGCTGCAGTTTTCGTCAGGTGTTCTTTGAATGTTAGTGTCCTATCTAGGGTAACCCCAAGGACTTTGGGTGTTTGTTGTGATTTAGTATTTTCCCGTCTAGATATACATGTAGTTCTTGTTGGCCATTTTGTTGTTCAAATGGAAGGCAGGTACTTCCATCTTTGTAGCACTAGGTTGTAGCCTCCATTTTCTAAAGTACTCGCTGAGAATCCCTAGGTCACTCGTAAGGATATCTTCGGCAGTTTCTATATTTCTGTGGGCTGTCGCCAGAGCCCAGTCGTCAGCACAACCAAATTTGCGCGATTTGGTTGCAGGCATGTCAGCGATGTAAAGGCTGAAAAGAAGGGGGCGCAAGGACAGATTCTTGTGGGAGTACATTATTGAGTTTCATCTGTTTACTTCTCTCATTCCCCATTATTACTTGGAAGGTTCTATTTAACAGCATATCGTCAATGAGGTTGGTTATCTTCTTGCACGGGACGGCACAGAGTAATTTGTACATGAGTCCCTGTTTCCAAACTCTATCATAGGCTGCTGTTAGGTCTATGAAAGCTTAATATCTGGTACAATGAAAGGTGCCCTTTGCTATACGCTACTCAGTGGTTGACAGAATATGGATGTGGATGCAGATATGTTCCCAATCGCCGGCCGATGTGGCCGAGCGATTCTAGGCGCTTCAGTCTGGAACTGCGCGACCGCTATGGTCGCAGGTTCGAATTTTACCTCGGGCATGGATATGTGTGATGTGCTTAGGTTAGTTAGGTTTAAGTAGTTCAAAGTTCTAAGGGACTGATGACCTCAGATGTTAAGTCCCACAGTGCTCAGAGCCATTTCAACCATTTTTTGGCCCCAATCGAGCGTCGTCGGACTGCAAATTCAGCGTCGTCCACAAACAGCATTAGTCGTCCCTGTACTGACCGATCAAGTGCAAAAGGTCCGGAAGTACATCCCTCAAATTGACCTCGGCCACCTGTGGAATACAATACATGCACGTTTGCCTGCTTGCACTCAACATTCTGGCGGTTTCATCGGTTATTAATATACCAGCAAGTCACATTTGCAATGGCGTACATTGACCTGTGACCTTTCAGTGTTAATCACTAGACAAATGTATGCAATTTTAATAGACAGTAGCGTAGCAGATAGTGTCGGAAGTTCCATGCGGCTTTTCGCGGATGATGCTGTAGTACACAGAGAAGTTGCAGCATTAGAAAATTGCAGCGAAATGCAGGAAGATCTGCAGCGGATAGGCACTTGGTGCAGGTAGTGGCAAGTGACCCTTAAGATAGACAAATGTAATGTATTGCGAATACATAGAAAGAAGGATCCTTTTTTGTATGATTTTATGATAGCGGAACAAACACTGGTAGCAGTTACTTCTGTAAAATATCTGGGAGTATGCGTACAGAACGATTTGAAGTGGAATGATCATATAAAATTAATTGTTGGTAAGGCGGGTACCAGGTTGAGATTCATTGGGAGAGTCCTTAGAAAATGTAGTCCATCAACAAAGGAGGTGGATTACAAAACACCCGTTCGACCTATACTTGAGAATTGCTCATCAGTGTGGGATCCGTACCAGATCGGGTTGACGGAGGAGATAGAGAAGATCCAAAGAAGAGCGGCGCGTTTCGTCACAAGGTTATTTGATAAGCGTGATAGCGTTACGGAGATGTTTAGCAAACTCAAGTGGCAGACTCTGCAACAGAGGCGCTCTGCATCGCGGTGTAGCTTGCTCGCCAGGTTTCGAGAGGGTGCGTTTCTGGATGAGGTATCGAATATATTGGTTCCCCCTACTTATACCTACCGAGGAGATCACGAATGTAAAATTAGAGAGATTCTAGCGCGCACGGATGCTTTTCGGCAGTTGTTCTTCCCGCGAACCATACCCGACTGGAACAGGAAAGGCAGGTAATGACGGTGGCACGTAAAGTGCCCTCCGCCACACACCGTTGGGCGGCTTGCGGAGTATAAATGTAGAGGTAGATGTGTAGATGTAGTCACTTTGGCCACCAAGCTATACCACGGGGACGGCCGCTGTTAGACCTCATGGCTACGCGAGCAGCTGGGCTCTGGGCAGACGGATGGCCGTATCCAGGGGAGGCGCTGCCGCCCCTGATGGGGCGGGCGTGGCCGCGCCACCGATGTCGGCCGCCCGGCTCACCGCTCACGAGGCCGTTAACTCGCAGCCGCCGCTGTAAATAATCGCTATCTGTAGCGCCGGACCGCGGGCAGAAAGATACACATGTTCGCCGGCGGGCTATTGCCCCGGAGAGGGCCGATAAAATGGTGGCCAGTCGGGAGCGGCGGGGTAGGGATAAACCGGCTACTACACGAATGCGCCTCGTCAAACGATAAAGAAACGTCCCGTGCGAGCGGAGCGGTAGCTCTTCCCCAGCATACGACACACACTACACTGATAGTAACTCCTCTCGCGCCCGCTGTTTGAGTGCTGTGGGTGCTACATTGTTGCTGGAGACGTATTACAACAGTGCAGTTCTGCGTCAGTTGAAACTTCCGGACTGTACAAAACGATTTCGTCTACGACTGCGGGAGAAATCTTTGTACATAAAACTGCCCTTTAACCCTTTGGTGAATTTGCCGTTTTATCTCACACTCAGGGGTGAAACATTACGGAATAGTCTTTAAACATCGAGCACAAACATTCAGTAGGGACTGTAACTAAAATAAACATCGACCGTGAATGCCTACACTGCACGAATAACACCGTTCTGATCGATTTTATTTTCTGACAATAAGGCTACTCTCAAACAAAGATTGAGGTCCGGTAACTGAAAGATATACATACATTGCATTGTATGCTGCAAAAATTATTAGGCGGATAGGGTAATTTGAGGCTGCCAATACCCCAAATGCTGGTTTAAACCAGGGGTGTACGCACGGTGGCCAGCAGCTCGTCCGACGGCGACCCACCCGTATTTTTTTCTTTTTTTCGTTTCATTCATTTTCACAAGGTAATGCCACAGCTACGTTTCTTTAGCATCCCTTATGCCAATTTGCCTTAAAATGCACCAGTAGCGTTTCAACTGAAACTTACGGACAAACAAAATTATACGACACTGCGAATTACGATGCAGATTACAGGGGCGCTCCAAAAGTAATAAAACACATTTTTTCTGAAAGGAGATTCTTTTTATTCAGGATTCCAATACGCCATTTTATTCCCCACTTCCTTGGTTAAAAATTCCTATTTTTCAACAAAATCTCCGTTCAGTGCGACGGCCTTACGCTATTCTATTGGGAGACCCTGCATGTCCGCATTGTACCAACCTACTGGTCGATGTCGGAGCCAAAGACTTATTGCTTCAATAACCACGTACTGGGTCCCGCGGAGTCATCCGTCATTTGGCCTAAGAGAGGGAAGTCGCGAGGTGCGAGATCTTCACATCAAAATACACACAGTTTACGAATTTAAGGTAATCTGATAATTTTGAAGCAAAATGACATATGGTGAACAAAGCAAAGTGGCCACTCCTAGCCAAAAGGAGTCTAAAAGTAAAACCTCCGCCCGAACAGGCCGTAAAGGCCCTACGTTCCGACCGACCGCCATGTCGTCTGACCCGAGGGTGTCACTGGATGCGGATACGGAGGGGCATGTGGTCATCACACCGCTCTCCCAGCCGTATGTCAGTTCGCGAGACCGCAGCCGCGACTTCTCAATCAAGTAGCCCCTCAGTTTTCCTCACGAGGGCTGAGTGCTCCCCGCTTGCTAACAGCGCTCGGCAGACCGGATGGTCACCCATCCAAGTGTTAGTCCAGCCCGACAGCGGTTAACTGCGGTGATCTGACGGGAACCGGTGTTACCACTGCTGCAAGGCCGTTGGCCCAACGGAAGTCTGCTAAAATCAAACATGGGCCTTGAGCTGAGGGTGAACGTACTAAGAATGTAGCTGTGGTAGTCAATCATAAGCTGTGGGAAGACCGAAGAAGAAGAGAATCGAAGCATTTAAGACGGCGTGCGATAGAACAGTGTTGAAACTTAGCTCGACTGAAAAGGATTGAGATGGTTCTCTGCAGAGTCGATGAAGTAAGGAACATACGCAAGCCACTAGCAAGAATGGCGGACAGGATGATAGGACAAGTCTTAAGGCGTCAAGGAATAACTCCCATGATATGAGAGGGAGCCGTATACGGTAATAACTGAAGAGGGAGAAGGAGACTGAAATACAACAAACACTAGATGACTAAGGGTGCAAGTAATACTCCTGGGTGAAGAGGTTGGCACAAGAGAGGAGTTAGTGGCGATCGGCATCGAACCAATCAGAAGACCGACCTCACCAAAAAAGTGGCCCACAAGGGCGCCACGACGTTTGGATCAAAGATCCACTTCGAACTTTGTACACCTTTAGTAGTCCATTAGGAGAACAAATGTGCAAGTAGTAAGGCGTACTACCTTAGCAATTTCGAGTAAATGTCAAGAGATGTTTTATTCGTCAGTGATGTACCGGTGCGTTGCGCTCCTAGGCAGGAGCGGACGGCAGTCATGAGGTCAACGTTCAAATTGGATCGAGTTTCGCTCATCTTTTTAGTTTGTATGTTTTCCAACACTAATGATATTATTTAGTGCATGTTACATCTGAAAGTTAATCTGATGAAAAGAGACGCATGTTCGCATGAACTTTATTGAATTTCCAACGTTATTTAGCTGTTTACTAATTTTTATTATTACAACAAATATTATGCGACTTTTATTTCCACAGGCAGTTGAAAACTTTGTCAAGTGCCTTCAAACTTTTTCATATCTGATTGACAACGAACGAGAAATTGCTTCCGTTGGAGCTGCTGTTAAAATATATTCAATCGTACATCGCCAATTTTCGACACCGATATTTACGAAAATGTTGCATTAAGCATGATTTGCATCAACACTGTCCAAATCTCAAAGAGCTTTGTTTCCCCTAGTTGAAAATTTGATGTAGTAGATGCCGTTTCAATTTGTTTTCCGTTTCTGCATGAAAAATATCATCCTGCAGTTTATAGTGCCGAAAACATATCTGATAGCTAATAGTTAATTACCTTCATATTCAGGCATATTGTAACTAATTCTATTATTGAATAAAGTTATTTACACCTTTATTTGTCGATTTTTGACCTGGACATTCCAAGTCTGTCCCTCGTCTTTGAAACCTTTGTCTGCAGATCGAAGTGTCCAGGATCAAAGCAGTTCTCGATTCCTAATCCAGTAGCAGGTATAAGGGATTTGGGAAATCCCCACAGGCATACATTTTCAGGAAAATTTATTTGTCTGGTCGCTTATGTGTCGATAATTGTAAATATTACATTTTTTGTGACAGTAAAAATCAGCAAACAACCGAATAACATTAGAAATTCAATAAAAGTTCGTCCAAATATGCATGTTTTTCCTTATATTACCTTTAAGATGTAATATAAAAACGAAAAAATCGATTATTGATAAAATTACTTACATGGACTGATAAAAAAATCTACTCACCAAGCGGCAGTAGAACACACACATAAAAAAGACTGTTGTGATTGGCAAGCTTTCGGAGCCAGTGGCTCCTTCTTCAGGCAGAAGCGTTGAAGGGAAAGAGAGAAGGGCGAAGGCAAAGGACTGGAGAGGTCTAGGAAAAGGGATAGTTTTTGGGAAAGTCACCCAGAACCGCGGATCAGGGGACACTTACCATACGGGATATCCCGTACGGAAGTTTCCCCTGACTCGCGGTGCTAGAAATCTACCCCTTTTCCTAGACCTCTCCAGTCCTTTCCCTTCAACCCTTCTGCTTGAAGAAGGAGCCACTGGCTCCGAAAGCTTGCCAATCAAAACAGTCTTTTCTGTGTGTGTTCTCCCGCCACTTGATGAGTAGATTTTTTTATCTATCCAAGTAAATAATTTTTAAAATGTAATGTATGAAGTAATATAACTAGTATTGAAAAAAACTATGAATTAAAGAAAAAAAGATGAGCGGGACTCGATACCGCGATCCACCGACTACGGAGCTTGAACGCTTATCATACGATCGCCGCCATTTCGTACTCATGGTCACAACGCACCGGTACGTCACTGTCGCGCAACCTGTTTCGATTTTACCTAATTCGCCTTACTACTTGCGCATTATGTCATCGCAGAGGATTACTATAAATGTACAAAGTTTAAAGTAAGTCAGTGATCCGAACGTTAGTACCGCAGGAACGATCTGTAGCCCTGAAAGTTGGTGTTGCAAGAGGCGACGCGAAGCGCGCTGAACAGGGGACCTTGAGTGGTGGGGCGGACTACTTAAAGACTGCCAGATAACGGCCGGCCCGGCCGGATGTCCGTGGGCTGAGCGGGAGCCATCTGGCGACACGGCGGGCTGCTTTAGGCCTGCTTCAAGTGTTGAATAATGGCCGACATTAGCGCAATCTCGCCACAATGAGGCCCGTTATTAAAATCTATGGCAGGAAGTGGCTGCGCCGCTGTGGGACTCCGCCGCGGCAGTCTCTCTCTGTCCGTCCCTCTGTCACATACCCCAAACCCCCCCCCCCTTCTCTCTCTCTCACTTACACACGCACACACACACACACACACACACACACACACACACACAGCCCACACGGGACCGTGCATGCACTTCTTTCAGTCTAAGATTTCATTTTTTTTTTCCGGTGGTTATGAATAAATATTTGACACACAGAACCCCTTATGCCACAATGCATATCGAATGCCCCACAGAAGGAAAGTATCACTTAGCCTGCCCCGAGGAAGCGTAATCGACGTCTGTAATATCACATTTGCTTAGTACATTTGTACGTGGATGTGTAGAGAGTAGACACCACAGATATTGTTGCTAAGTGACACCGCTAAGAGAAACGAACATGGATAAATTGTATCTTAGTGTTGCTGCGGAGTTGGAAGATGGGGGTCTTCTTTCGGTAATAGCTATTCGTACACCACAATACAGAGAAGTAATAAAGGGGTGCTCACCAATGGAGAATATATTATTTTTGAAAGTTATTAATAACAGTAACAACGAGTTTCAGAATTTCTACGTCGATACGGCGTGGGAACAACGCTGAGGAACTTGCCCAGGAACCTGCACCTTCGGCACGGCAATTTACTTCGGGGCCGGGTCGGCGATTAACAAAACTATTTTCAGCTCTCTATTGACACACAAATCTGCGACATAGTAATTCAAACACGAGATTAATTTGTTTGAATGTGACATTAGACAGCATTACATAACAATAACAAACAAACAAATTCCCAAAAAATTTTAAGCATTAATAAGAAACAAAAAAAAAATGGTTCAAATGGTTCTAAGCACTATGGGACTTATCATCTGAGGTCATCAGTCCCCTAGACATAGAGACCGAGCGAGGTGGCGCAGTGGTAAGCCACTGGACTCGCATTCGGGAGGACGACGGTTCAATCCCGCGTCCGGCCATCCTGATTTAGGTTTTCCGTGATTTCCCTAAATCGCTCCAGGCAAATGTCGGGATGGTTCCTTTCAAAGGGCACGGCCGACTTCCTTCCCCGTCCTTCCCTAATTCGAATAGACCGATGACCTCGCTGTCTGGTCTCCTTCCCCAATCAACCAACCAACCTAGACATAGAACTACTTAAACTTAACTAACTTAAGGACATCACACACACCCATGTCCGAGGCAGGTTTCGAACCTGCGACCGCAGCAGCAGCGCGGTTCCGGACTCAGCGGCCGGCTAATAAGAAACATTTCACGTCTATAGTTCCCAGAAAACATAAATCATTTAGTATTTGTCCCCCTTCAGGAACTGTATTTCCATTTGTTGAAATAATCGGCGACCAGATACACAAAAGAAATTTTATTTCTTTGGCGATATCAGGAACGTAGTGCACTTCTTTTGAAAGTTATAACTATCTTATTATTTGCGGGCGCCAAAAATAAGATGTATGCAGCGTATTGGTTGAAATGGCTCTGAGCACTATGGGACTTAACTTCTGAGGTCATGAACCCCTAGAACTTAGAAGTACTTCAACCTAACTAACATAAGCACATCACACACATCCATGCCCGAGGCAAGATTCGAACCTGCGACCGTAGCGTTCGATCGGTTCCAGACTGTAGCGCCTAGAACCGCTCGCCCATCTCGGCGGCGCAGCGTATTGTTGTGGTCGTGAGGATCATTGTGAGCACAGCAATACGCTTAATACATCTGATTTTCTGACGCTTGCAAATAACGAGATACTAACCTTCTAAAGGCGAGCACTGGTTGAAATGGTAGCTCACTCTTCATTTTGTTCTTTCAGTTAGCCTTAATTCTGTCTATTTACTGGCTACGCTTTACACAGGATTTGCATTTCTGTTAAGTGACAGCTCCTTTTAAACGTGGATACATTCGATTGCGTTAGGTTAGTGATTGACGTCCCGTCGACAACGAAGTCATGAGAGACGGAGCGCAAGCTCGAGTTAGGGAAGGATTGGGAAGGAAATCGGCCATGCCCTTTCAAAGGAACCATCCCGGCATTTGTTTGAAGCGATTTAGGGAAATCACGGAAAAAACCTAAATCAGGATGGCTGGAGACGGGATTGAACCGTCGTCCTCCCGAATGCGGGTCCATTCGAGGTAATGCCTACAACAAATGGGAACGCGCCGATACTATCCGACTGCGAGATATATGGGAACATCTGGAGCATATCACACAGTGTAAGAAGGGTGAAGGTGCCATCGATGAGCCGGCTCCATCGATGTGCTGACTCGATTTCTCTGTGGCTACTGACAATACGTGCAGCTAGTGGTCATTACGAATATGTGTACCCCCTTCTGCCACAGATTCACCATGTCAGTGAGCTGTTCCGCGAAGATAAAAAGCAAAGTAAAACAAAGGAGAGATTTACACTATTTGTTCGTTACTGATCAGTATCAATGATTGGAACGTCATTGTGATACGGTACTAGTGATTAAAATTCTGCTGACAACATTGGAAAGTACGAGCAATTAACGCCACGTTTTTCATATTCACAATATAAAGTTAAGTGCTGTGAAGACCAGGTGCTGTTAAGTGATACACTGCGGGTTACCTTGAATGAGCCACCACAAATTTTGTCTAATCTTAGGTCTAAGCCGGTCAATATGAGCAAAATTTAAGTAATTTTTGATAATCAGTCAAACGCTATTTTTAATGTTTAAATTTTTTTTTTACATTGCAAAGAGACATTTCTAAAAGTCCGATTAAAATTACTTGATAGCTGACACACGTTGGAGCTGGCTGGCTTCCTCCAATCAGAGTGCTCAACGTCACGACCGAACCGTTCGTCGTTGCCTAGCTGCCACAATTGGTCAGCTCACTTCCAATTCCTTGCTCGGCTTTCTTCCTTGATGTGTTTCTATTTCGTATTTCATTGCAGATGATAACCACATCAAAGACAACACACACACACACACGTGTACAAGGATGGTAATAAAATACACATCTATCATACTTCATACGCAGCACTAACCAAACACTACTGGATACTTCCGCACAAGACGCGCCGCAGCGTCATACATACAATATTCATAATCACAGAGATTGGATTGCGTTGGATAAGCTTCGCACAACATTGCTTGAAGCCGAATTTTTGAACTCCACAATTCATCGTTGCGACTGGATGGCTACACTTTAAAAATAAAAAGATAACACAGTGTTCTGCCATATCGCAATGGTTGGAGTATAAACCTGGTGTGTAGAAAGGTCGTCAGACGAAGAGAATTATTTTAATTTCTAAATCTAATCAAAAGATTTTATTATTTTTATCTATTTAAGTGTTTTAAATGTATTTTTTATTTCTAGTATTTTGCCGCGTCATTTTCATCATCGTATTGACTTTTTTATTTACTCTTATGTTTCTTCCTCTCTTTTTCCATTGTAACCTGCCTGTGTCTCCTGTAATCTGCAACGAAGAGTCAAGGAGGATTTGTCGTCGGTTGATAACGAGGCAGCTCGTGTTGCTAATATCAGATTAGTTTCACGTAACTAATGACAGAGAGGAGTTATAGTTTGCTGAAAGCGAATCTTCTATGTCTTGGGTTGTAGTTTTAATCGCTGTGAACAAAGCGATCGTGATTTTAGTTTTGGTGTGGATTGTTGACTGTGAAACACGTATGTAACATAGCAGCGATGGCGAGGCATTGTAGCATCTGTGACCAGAGAGTATGCGCTTGACCGCGCGAGTGTTGCGAGCGGTTCTCTGTCAGTAGTAGTCGCTGCGAGTCTGTCAGTCAGTCGTTGCGAGTCCGTCAGTAGTCGTTGCTCAGTCTGCCAGTAGTCGTTGCGAGTCTGTCGTTGCGAGTCGGTAGCTCGGTTTAGTTGAGAACAGTACTCTGTCAGTATTCGTCGCGTGCTGTACGCTAATAGTCGTCATGCAGAGCGGTCGGTCAGTAGTAGCAGCCCAGTGCGGTTGTATGATGTAGGCGGTCGGCAACACTGGTCAAGATGGTGAATAAGGTATACCATTAATTAATATAATCATTAGATAATGTAAAAATTTATTTATTGTAATTATTCTCCAACAAGTTCCCCAATAATAATTTTTATTTCAAAAGCATTTTTTCAAAAATTTAATTTTTTATTGAACTAAAGATTTCGTTGCACTTCCCATTTCATTCCACTTCTTTTAAAGAAAATTTTCAGTAAAATTACAGAAAAAAGAGAATATTATTATTTGCAATGCAGTTCCTCCAAGCGGTGCGCAACAACAAGAGCAGAAATGTGACATCCATTTATTCTGAGGTAAGACTTTAATTCTGATTGTTTTACACAGGGCCAAAGACCGATATTTCGGTTTAATTGTATTTTCTTGTCACTGAACGGACTTTAAATTTTGTGAAAAATTTATATTTGAGTCAGATTGCGAATTTCACATTTTTGTTGCCATTTTCAATACCTCTCATTGTGGGCGAGGTTACAATTAGCGCAATGTCCATTAGCATTCTTAAATAATATTGTCCATACTTTTTCAAAATTATTGTGGGGAGGTTACACTCGGCTCCCATTTGTATTAAGTATTGTCATTTTCTTTTTCTTTTAAAATTACGGTGGGGAGGTTACACTTGGCGACACCCAGTCCAGGATCGTATTTCGTTGAGAGTCTTTTGAGCAACAGTCAGATATCTGCTCTTATTTGCTTAAGTATAATTAGGATTTGGCGCTACGCTTTTATTAACTTGTAACTTTTTTTCTACAGGTCAACGGCAATTTGTTGCTTTGTTGTATTTGTGTGTTGCTTTTGCATATGTGCTTAATTGTTTTGTGAATAATTTTGACTATTGTTAAAATGCCGCGAAAGACTGTGAATAGTGTATCGCGAGGTATTATGAATGAAATTACCGACGCAAACAACTTTACCGATAGGACATGTGACACGCAGTGTAATGATGACAATCCTGCGTTCACTAACAATCAGTGCATTACAACCACTAATGATGACTTTCACCTTAATGATGAACAAACGAACTCAATTGTCTCGTCTGTTAACTTGACGACAATTGATGACGCAGAATGCTCTATAGTAATGAGCGCTGCCGAGCCTAACACACCCGGTTTGAAAAATTCTCGTGAAAGTGGTCAGTGTACCGAAAATACGACGGACTCGAGTGAGAAACCTTTTTGTAAATTACAGAATGACCAAATGGTCACGCAAAACAAGACAATTCCAGATCCACCATTAAACACCACAGAGAATAGAAATGCTAATTTTGGTTCGGATCAAAGTATGACACTATTGCTGCAACTAATTAACCAAATGATAGAAAAGCAAGACAACAGTCGTAAAGAGTTACAACAACTATTTAGTGAACGGAACAAGAAACTAGACAAACTTATTGAACGGATCGGACAACAGAGTGAAAGTTTCGACAACCATTACAAACAACTTAGCGAAACAATTGATGAAAGTTTCAAACTGACGAACGAAAAACAAGACGACCTTAAAGAACAGAACAAACAAGTTAGTGAGCAGATTACAGCTGTTACCGTGCAATGTCGGGACAATAAAGTACATTTACGTGAAGATACTGAGGCTTGTGCTAAAAACAGTAATAAAGAAGTTGGCACTGTTGCACAGGAATTAAGTAGTACACGTGTAGGCACAACAGAATCACATAAAGACGAGATTATTGGAGTCACCGAACAATGTTCAGCAAACGAAACACAGGTACACGAAATTAATGCAATCACTGAACAATACCCTAAAAACGCAGTACAGATTTGCGACGAAGTTAATTTAGAGTCAGTGGAAGTTTCACACACTGCGAATACGGAAGTCAATTATAAGAGTGAACGACACAACAACCAAATTGGCGAAAATATTAAAGTAACAGAATTAAAAACTATTTCAGTCACCAATACGTCACAGAATCCGCTACTTTGCGAGCATTTGTCAGAGTCACGCAGCGTGTATAATGTGAGCAATTTACAGAGACTGCGAGATGTAAAATCCGAAAAGCCACGTGACTTAAAATATGAAAAGATACGCAACTTGAAGTACGAAATGACACAGACAAACAGACTTTCACACAAACCCGAACGTGTTTTCAAATTCAATGACGAGAACGTAGATTACGAGCAATTTTTATCCGCCAGAAAATGTAAGGAATTTAATAATGACAGCGTACAGGTACACGCTTTGCACTGTATACGACAATTTATCTTTGTACATTCACCGCTATTGCCTGTAATGCAGAAGCTAGCTTTGAACCAGATGCGACAATTTATTTTTGTATTTACAACAGCATTGCCTGTAATGAAGAAATTTGAATTAGCACGAATACAACAATTTGCCTTTGAAATTTTACCGCTATTGCCTGTAACACAAAAGCTAAAATTTATTTGCAGTGCGTAAATGACCTCAGGGGATTCATTACGCTTTAATGAATATGTGCCGTAGCGAGCATAGGGCCCCGAGCTGTAGTAGTGCTATTTCATCTTTAGTTTTCTGCACTGCTGCCTTTTCTTCTACTATCCTTTATATCCATCCAAACTGCTCTTTAACTATTGCTCTACCTAGAATTAAGAAATATTGTACTGAAAACCCGATATGACAAATCTTTTACCGAATGTGACAATTTTCATTAGGCACTCCAGAACCAGCGTAATTTTAATAACGGATAAAAATCGTAATCATCAGTATGTGTAAAATTAACAGCAAACGCATTTTTTGGTGACAATAGACGTTTTCCACCACAATAGCATGAAAGTCAACCGCTTAGCATACCTAACCAACAATGCAGTCTACAAGGTCAACCAAACTTTTATGTTTCGCCGCGTGCACGTATAGTCCCAGCTCCAACAAATAGTAATGCATGGCAGCAAAGAAATAACAACGTACAGACAACACACCATTTCAATTCGTATCGCAATGCGCCGTATAGAAATTACTGTCATGACAGACGTAAAAAAAAATGATGAGCACAATTTTCAGCGTACATTTAATAACAGTCGATCTTATGAGCAGCAACAACATCAGCAACAACAAATAATAATGAATGAAACAGACAATAGGTGTCATCCATAGCGTAACACGTCAGTAAGAAATAACATAACAGTTCATATAGTGGATATGCCACAACATTCTCCCGTAAATAATAACACGTACGCTAGAATTTTAACCAGATAGAGCACAGATTGCATATTACAGTAACGCAAACATTACTTTTGACACGCAGAATTTTGTTCACGAGAATGTTATTTGAAACATGCTTTGTTGAATGCTCCACTTTTATCGCACCCAGATCTTACTAGAAATTTTTCCATTGCCACCGACAGTTCCGACACCGCTTTAGGCGTACACATTTTCCAGGAAATTGAAGAAGATGGTTCTACAGTAATTAAAAACATCGCATTTGCAAGTCGCATTTTGTCACCTGCTGAGCGAAATTATTCTGTTACAGAACTTGAAACATTATGTGTTGTATGGGCTTTTATGAGATTTAGGCACTTTCTTTATGGCAGACATACCACAGTTTACACAGATCACAGAGCGATACAATTTTTACTTTCGGCCAAATTCACGCACGACAGATTAAGCAGATGGAAACTCTATTTACAGGAATTTAATTTTACGATTGTTCACATTCCCGGCACGCAAAATGTTATAGCAGACGCACTATCGCGTTCTCTCAGCAACAATCAGCAAGACGTAGCAACCAACTTCTGCAAAACAAATTTCAGTGTCATGTACATTCAGCAAGTTGCATTTGAAAACTTTATTTCATCGTCTTTACAGGACATAGCACAAGAGCAAAATAAAGACAATGTGTGGAAAGAAATTAAACACCTTTGGCAAGATAAGAATAATATTACGATTAGAAATCACTACACTGTACGCAATGACATTCTGTTTCGCCGCTCTCATCCTGACAGCAACATTTGGTTATTATGCATTCCTGACGAACTGGTCAACAAATTAATTTGGTACACTCATTTAAGCTACGCACATTACGGAGCACGAAAATGTTTTCTTATACTGAGACAGAACTGTTATTTTTCTAACATGGAGAAACGTATACGACGAGTTCTAGCGTCTTGTAAAATTTGCCAAAAAGCTAAATCAGACACCACTTCACATATTCCTCCTTTATATCCCATTATACCTGTTAAATTAAGACACATGGCTGCTGTAGATATTTTTGGTCCGATTCCCAGAACTAACAGAGGTTTTTGCTACATATTTGTCGCTGTTGAGCTCACTTCAAAATTTGTTACTTTCACCCCATTACGCAAAGCTACTGCTAAAACTGTTTCGAAAGCATTTGTAAAACATTTTCTATCTCATGTAGGGCATGTAATGAAAGTAATTTCAGATAATGGATCACAATTTCGTAGTAGCGTATGGACACGTATGTTACGAGCCAGAAACATTTCTCCAATTTATATATCCAAGTACCATGCTTCTTCGAACCCTTGTGAAAGATTAATGAAAGAAATTGGTAAGCTGTGTAGAATATACTGCCACAAAAGACATATTGATTGGGATACACACATACTCTCATTCCAAGATGTAATTAATTCCATTCCAAATGAATCCACTATGCTATCTCCGACTGTTATACTGAAAAACGTTGAACCACCGAACAAAATTAAAGAATTAATAGAATTTCCCAAAAGTCGTCGCCTACGACACCACGAAATAATTGACATTGCGCTGAAAAACATCAAACGTGCCGCAGAGCGCCGGAGAAGACAGCAAAAACAGGTTTGTACACGCCGCGACTTTCACGTTGGACAGAAGATATTAATACGTACACACTATTTATCCAGTAAATTAAAAGGTAAGTGCAGTAAATTTGAACTTCTATACGCAGGTCCATATCGGATTCGCAGCATTCCTCACCCCAATGTTGTACACGTCGAAACTTTGAGAACCAGAAAATCGAAAGGCAATCACCATATATCAAACATTAAACCGTTTATTGAGTGAAACCACTGTATGATTCAACACACTATGATGCCATTTACTAATGCAATTATTTCACGTGACTAATTACTGATGATTATCGTATTTTTTCTTGGCAAGTGCCCGGCAAGGTAAGGTTAGCAGGTCGCTCTTCTTGTCGTTACACATCAGACCGTGCATATTTTTCCAGATGAATTTACACATTTACGACTATTTCTGCAATTATATTTATGTGAGTACTTATTGATGATTATCGTATTTTTTCTTGGCAAGTGCCCGGCAAGGTAAGGTTAGCAGGTCGCTCTTCTTGTCGTTACACATCAGACCGTGCATATTTTTCCAGATGAATTTACACATTTACGACTATTTCTGCAATTATATTTATGTGACTACTTATTGATGATTATCGTATTTTTTTCTTGGCAAGTGCCCGGCAAGGTAAGGTTAGCAGGTCGCTTTTCTTGTCGTTACACATCAGACCGTGCACATTTTCCACTTTTTTGTGTGTATGATTGTACTCCAGTTTTGTTTGTATGCACTATGAAATAGTTAAGATATAACACACACCAGTCGACGTTGACATTTTTTTTTGCCCTATGACATCTCAACATCGTGACTGTTTTACATTTTTTTTTGCTACTGCATTGTATTATTCTGTGTACATTTTTGCATCTGAACACTGTCAATGCCTTTGACATATTACGTTTTCTGTCATGTTATGCTGTAGGGTTAATTATGTTACCATAAACCAGTCATTATCTAGTGGGTATATGATTTAAATGCAAGACATTAATCTTTGTTCATCAATTTCAGAAAGGAATGATGATTCTAAGAAATAAATTTAACATAAATGGGAATTTCACCTACGGAATAAACGATAGAAGATGCAATAACTTTATAAGGAAGAGTAAATGGATCAGGATTAACAAACATTAACAAGAATATACTATACTCATCACAGAATAGCAGTCTTAACTAATTTTTTCTTTCAGAATACAAGGTGATTGATGCAGGCTGTCAGAGAGAACTACACATCTTAGTTTTAGTGATGAAATATGCTAGAGATAAGGAATAGTTATGTAATGAGTAATGAAGTGATTTTTTGCAGATGATAGTGAATACTGATGAATAATGATGAAGGATATGGTATTATGAATAATGAAGTTTTTCTTTACAGGTGATGATAATGGTGAAGTTATGATGATATGGATAATGAAGTTTTTTTCTTTACAGATGAGGATAATGTTGAAGTAATGTATTTATGCTACGTAGTTATTTAAGTATTTGTTGCAGTTTGCTTTGACAGCAGGTGTTACATTGCATAGTAGGATGACTGAAAGTTTTGGAAAGGACAGCTATGGAATACATTTTTATACACACTTCACTGCCTGTTAATTCGAAGTTCACTACTTTTCAGCATAGTGTGCGTTTCTTCTTTCAGGTCAATAATCCATTTTGTAATTTTTCCAGGAGAAGTTTTTCATGATACTTACTAAACCTGTTACTTATTATACCTGTTCTAGTACTTGCATTTTTATGTTTTTACCCATTTGTGTCTATCGTTTATAAATGTGATCACATGTACTGCCTTGTTACATAATCTTGCTACAGCTGACTCATGACGAATGACGTTACCTATCCTCATTTGCAGCAATAGGTCAAAAGCAAAACGTATTATGCCTCAGCAATTAATTATCGATCCCAACGCAATGCATTGCTAACCAAAAAAATGTATTACCAGTCCCACATAATGTCACTAGTTTATGATAATTCTGAATAATACTGATCAACTCTGAATAGCATGTCACTTGAGTAATGACCTCTTAATGAGACTATGTTCAAAATAATGCTTTGTCACTAGCTAATAACTGACACTGTTTATTGTAATGATACTACTTATAATGCCTGTGATTATTAATGATTTGACTGTAATTAACTGATTTTAATAATGACTTTGTAATGATCTGAATACTACTGAAGGAGGAACACTGTTTACTGTAATGTTACCACTTATAATGCCTGTGATTATTAATGATTTGACTATAATTAACTGATTTTTAATAATGATTTCGTAATAATCTGAATAATACTGAATGATGATTCTATTCAATACTTGCTGGCCACTGAGTGCCAATAATTAATGTCACTCCAAGAATTGTGATTAATTATGCCATTGATTAGCTCTTGTTTCCAATGTTGATACTTTGTAACCAGAAAAGACTGTGACTGTTTAATAATGCTTTGTAATTAGAAGAAGGCTAATGATTCTTAATAGATTGGAATGACAAGTGATTAATTAACTGTCATTAGGATGTTTTGTAATTAGAAGGCTAATGAATCTTAATTACTGTTTAATAATGCTTTGTAATTAGGAGAAGGGTAATAATTCTTACTACATTGGAATGACACATAATTAATTAACTCTGGTACTGTTTAATAATGCTTTGTAATTAATTAAGGCTAATAATTCTTACTATATTGAAATGACAAATGATCAATTAATTAACTGTAATTAGACAAATGATTAATTAACGACAAATGATTAATTAACTGTAATTAGACAAATGATTAATATGATTAATTAACTGGAATTATACAAATGATTAATTAACTGTAATTAGACAAATGATTAATTAATGACAAATGATTAATTAACTGTAATTAGACAAATGATTAATTAATGACAAATGATTAATTAACTGTAATTAGGAGAAGGTTAATGATTCTTAATTATACTCTGTAACTGAAAAGAATGCAATTATTTCATAATGCTTTGTAACCAGGAAAAGAAGGCTACTGATTCTATGTAAAACAATTAATGGACATTTTTCTGTAATACTACATACTTGGTACAGAAATGTTCAATAACTGGGCTATGAATGCCACAAACTGCTAATTAAGTCTGTAATTGTCAATATTATGTGACTTGATGTCCTTCACCTCATAAGCTGACTACCCTGAATTACTGCAATGTCCATTTGTCCTGTATATCCCACTGATCATGGAGCACTATATTTGGTTTTGCACTAATTCTACGTTGGTGTGCCTTGTAAGAGTGTGGTGTTGACACGACATGCTGTCCACCACCATGAGCGATGAAGACATTATTATGGTCCCACTGTTTGGTGTACGTAATGTACCGCCAAAATGAAAACATGGAACATTACTACGACAGTTCAGTGTCTTGGCTACACTGATAAATTCTGATGGGAAAAGAACTTCAAGTTGTGTCACTTGGTGTTGTACTTCTGTGGAAAGATATGGACTTTCAGAGCAGCTGTGTGCAATCTAAAGTGCTACAACCATGATGCAATCCTTCCCTTTCCTATCCTGATTCTTGTCACATAAAGAAAAAATTTTTTGGTAACATCATTTATGTTCATAGGTTATACATTTTTCGATTCGCTGAACTCCAATGCGAGTACACTTATGTCACTTGTCAACATAATATTTTTTGCCAGTCTGTTCATTTGTTCTGAATATGCTAAAGAATTTTCAGTGCCTGTGCACTTTATTATCTGTCAAATAATTTGTATATACATTTTTCTGATTTGCTACTATGTTTTGTATTCACATTTTGTCTTTGTCTGATATATTTTGTACTTAGTGCGTGTGCACAACATTTAAATATTCTGTAAGTTGTAGGATTTTGTTAATTAAAGAAAAATTTTGCCGCGCTTGGCAAGTCCAAATGACTCACCATCGCTGCCAAATTTTTGCCCCCCCAGTGGAGGGTTATGAAACACGTATGTAACATAGCAGCGATGGCGAGGCATTGTAGCATCTGTGACCAGAGAGTATGCGCTTGACCGCGCGAGTGTTGCGAGCGGTTCTCTGTCAGTAGTAGTCGCTGCGAGTCTGTCAGTCAGTCGTTGCGAGTCCGTCAGTAGTCGTTGCTCAGTCTGCCAGTAGTCGTTGCGAGTCTGTCGTTGCGAGTCGGTAGCTCGGTTTAGTTGAGAACAGTACTCTGTCAGTATTCGTCGCGTGCTGTACGCTAATAGTCGTCATGCAGAGCGGTCGGTCAGTAGTAGCAGCCCAGTGCGGTTGTATGATGTAGGCGGTCGGCAACACTGGTCAAGATGGTGAATAAGGTATACCATTAATTAATATAATCATTAGATAATGTAAAAATTTATTTATTGTAATTATTCTCCAACAAGTTCCCCAATAATAATTTTTATTTCAAAAGCATTTTTTCAAAAATTTAATTTTTTATTGAACTAAAGATTTCGTTGCACTTCCCATTTCATTCCACTTCTTTTAAAGAAAATTTTCAGTAAAATTACAGAAAAAAGAGAATATTATTATTTGCAATGCAGTTCCTCCAAGCGGTGCGCAACAACAAGAGCAGAAATGTGACATCCATTTATTCTGAGGTAAGACTTTAATTCTGATTGTTTTACACAGGGCCAAAGACCGATATTTCGGTTTAATTGTATTTTCTTGTCACTGAACGGACTTTAAATTTTGTGAAAAATTTATATTTGAGTCAGATTGCGAATTTCACATTTTTGTTGCCATTTTCAATACCTCTCATTGTGGGCGAGGTTACAATTAGCGCAATGTCCATTAGCATTCTTAAATAATATTGTCCATACTTTTTCAAAATTATTGTGGGGAGGTTACACTCGGCTCCCATTTGTATTAAGTATTGTCATTACATTTCTTCTAAAATTTCGGTGGGGAGGTTACAACTGTAATACACTGTACATCACGTAAATGTGGTTAGCTTGGTACATGAGTTTCGTTTCAGAACTACAAAACGCGTCGTCTGCCGCTGTTTAGCCGTTGGTCACTTGCAGTCAGCTGTCGACAGAGGAGACAGCCCAAACAAATACTCCTCATTATGTCTTTCTGGCCGGCTGCGGTGGTCTCGCGGTTCTAGGCGCGCAGTCCGGAACCGTGCGACGGCTACGGTCGCAGGTTCGAATCCTGCCTCGGACATGGATGTGTGTGATGTCCTTAGGTTAGTTAGGTTTAAGTAGTTCTAAGTTCTAGAGGACTGATGACCACAGCAGTTGAGTCCCATAGTGCTCAGAGCCATTTGAACCATTTTTTTAGTCTTTCTTGTAGCGCCCAATGACGACGGAAAGCGTGGGTTTGTTTCGCGTTACGAACAAAATGATTTTTAAAGCGGAATTTTTACGAGCCCATTCGATGGTCCCATGCGAGTCTAGTGCGATACTTCTTTTTCGTTATGTACGAGGGTCACTCCAAAAGAAATGCACACTATTTTCGTAGAAATACAGTTTTCATTCTGTACCTGTGAAAGTTTTACAGTGTGTAGATACATCCTTCCCGCTTGTTTTCAAACTTAGTTCAACCTGTTCCCGTGAGTGGCGCCGTCACAGCATGTCTTCAAGATGGCTGCTACACTTGACGTTCGTCAGAAGCAACGTGTTGTCATAGAATTCCTGTGCTGTGAAAACGAGACAGTGGGAAACATCCACAAGAGGTTGAAGAAGTTGTATGGAGATGCTGCTGTCCATCGCAGTACAGTTAGTCGGTGGGCAAGCAGGTTACGTGATGAAAGTGGGCACAGCAATATTGAGGATTGTCCTCGTACTGCACACACTCCAGACAATGTGCAGAGAGTTAACGAATTGGTGACTGCTGACAGACGCATCACAGTGAACGAATTGTCACGCTACGTTGGGATAGGGGAAGAAAGTGTTTGCAGAATACTGAAAGTGTTGGCGTTAAAAAAGGTTTGTGCCATGTGGGTTCCCAGGATGTTGACAGTGGCTCACAAAGAAACAAGAAAAACGGTATGCAGCAAACTTTTGGAACAGTAGGAGAATGGTGGAGAATAATTTCTTGGAAGAATTGCGACAGGTGATGAAACATGGCTCCATCATTTTTCACCAGAGACTTTCTTCGTGGAACAGGGTTTGAAGACGATGACTCCCTTGTGCACGCTGCCAAATAGTGGCTCCAACAGGTTGGTCCAGAATTTTACCGTGCGGGTATACAGGAGCTGGTTCCAAGCTGGCGTAAGGCACTTGAGAGTGATGAAAATTATGTGGAGAAATGAAAATATTTTTCCTACAGGATGTATCTACACACTGTAAAACTTTCAAACGTGTAGAATAAAAGATGGATTTAAACAAATAGTGTGCATTTCTTTTGGAGTGATCCTCGTATTAACAGAGACAGTAAAACACGGAGAATAAAGAGCAATCCAGCAGGGACTGCGCAGCGCTGCAGCAGCAGTCAGAACGGGCCAGGGCGGTGCTATCGCGTCTACTGTGCTGGTTGTTGGTTCAAATGGTTCTGAGCACTATGGGACTTAACATCTGTGGTCATCAGTCCCTAGAACTTAGAACTACTTAAACCTAACTAACCTAAGGACATCACACACATCCATGCCCGAGGCAGGATTCGAACCTGCGACCGTAGCAGTCGCGCAGTTCCGTACTGGTTGTTGTTAGTGTTTTACTGTCTCTGTTAATACACGTCGATGAAACGAGTGCCGCGATAGATTCACTTAGGACCGTCCAATCGAAATTCGAAAGGACACGTAAAACCCCATTTTAAAAATCATTTCGTTTGTAACGCGAAACAAACCGACTCTTCCGGTGGACAATGAGCGTCGCACGAAGACGTGATGAGGAGTATTTGTTTGGGCTGACTCCAGCTACACATTGCAAATAGGAAATTGTGAACTTTTCCCGAAACAGACAAAGTGCGCCTGACGACTCTTAGGAGATGCACTCGCCTGGAATCTCAATGGCAGCAGTAGAATTGTCTTGAGTGACGAGTCTCTCTTTGAACTGATCCCCAGTGACCCAGTGAAGACATGTCTGAAGACGCCCCGGAAAGCGGTGGGTACTAGTCTGACTGTTGCCCGCCGTACGGCCACACAACAAGGAGTGCCATTTCGTTTCAAAACATGGGCCCTTCGGTTTTCACCAACTGCATCCTTATAGCACAGCGGTTCCGTCGACGACATTCTACGCCACGTTCTGGTTTCTTCATGGCAAGCCATACTTAGCTTACATTTCTGCAAGGTAAAGGCCGCCCGCACATGGCCAGACTTTCCACTGCTTGTCTTTGTGCTTGGCTAACCTTATCTTGGCCAGCAATGTCGTTGGTTCTCTCCCGAATTGAGAACGACTGAAGCATTGTGGGCAGCGCCCTTCAACCACCTCGGAATTGACGATGTAATCCGTCCGTTGTACAGAATTTGGCATGATATCCCTAGAAAAAGAGCATCCATAAGCTCTATCGATGAATGCCAAGCCGAGTAACTGCTTGCATAAGGACCAGACGTGGACCAACTCCTTATTGACTTGCTCAATTTGAGAAGCTCTTTCTCTTGAATATATCATCCAATTTTTCTGAAACAGTAATCATCTGTTTGTCTGTGCCGGTCGCGGTGGCCGAGCGGTTCTAGGGTTCTAGACGCTGCAATCTGGAACCGCGCGACCGCTACGATCGAAGGTTCGAATCCTGCCTCGGGCATGTATGTGTGTGGTGTCCTTAGGTTAGTTAGGTTTAAGTAGTTCTAAGCTCTAGGGGACTGACGACCTCAGAAGTGAAGTCCCATAGTGCTCAAAGCCATTTGAACCATTTTTGTGTGTCTGTACGTGTACATTACATCTACCAGTTTCCATCTCACTCAGATAATTCCTTCATGGTCATTGTTTTTTTCTGTTTTGTATTACTCATCTATGGATAATGTAAGTGAGAAGACTCTGCCATATCGTCTTATTTAGAATACTGATACATATGTTGAGGTAGGCACTAGTGTAACACTTTTAAGCGGGGTGTATATTCTGATAGTTTTTGAACAGCTGTTAAGGAGAGGAAGTTCATTACCAAATAAAAAAAATATAGAGCATTATTTTAAAAAAAGACTTATTTCTGTTGATATACTTGTAACGATGTTACAAGAAAGGCAGTCATGCTGGTTACTGTCCTGCTGGTAACTAAACAACATTTCCTTGGTACATTTTTTTTTTTTTCTACTGCTAGATAAAGTCTTATTCGGTGCGGTCAAGGTCATTGGGATGCCCTGCACAGACGTGCAGAACTAGATAAAAAAAAAAGAAACTTGTAGCAAACGTGCAGCGACATCACCGAAAGGGTTGAACCAGCGGGCAGGGAACACCGTAGCGAAAGGGGAGACTGGCGAAAGTTAAGACCGGGGCCAAGTACTTACTCGAAAATTACAGGACTTAACAGCGCCCCAGCTTACGTGGAGAATCGCTAATTGTGCCGAAAAAAAGGGGTTAAATAAACGTGCGCAGCCAGGCACAGCAGCGGCGCACAATCTCGCGGGCAAACACTCGTTACTTATGAAACCGCTGGCGCAGCGCGTCCCGCACTAAGCTCGTTAGCACCATAATTTCTTAATAGGTTTGCTTTTGCGGTGGCAGGGAGCACCGCGGGAAAAAGAGGAGCGCGAGGGGGGGGGGGGGAGGGGGGGACAAGAAAAACTGATTTCACGCTTCTGACGGATCGGCGGGCGCGCGGCGCGTTTCCGGTTTAATGAGTGAGTATTACCTGTTAGCGGGGGTTGGTAAGGCACGCCCGTGAAATTGCGTGCCGCGCCCGCTCTGGGTTTTTACGGGAGCTTCGCGCCGGTTCAACATACTCGGCCTTCATTTTCTTTATTTACTGTACAGCGCCGCAGTGGCGATGGACATCCGTCCCATTAAATGGCAAGATAACAGCTACGCACAATTAAATTTTTACAAGACTCGATATAAAATTTGCTGAGAGCTGCGCGTGGAAAGACGACGTCGGTTCTTTATAACAACACGTTACACATTAAAAACAGTTTTCAAATGTGAAAAATAAAAAATAAATAGTATGATCGTCCGTGTTTTATTTGCAAAATGAGTCCGTGATACTATTGTTATGCGAGGGGCATTCATAAGTAACGCAACATTTTTTTTTTTCTGGAGGCAGGGTCGTTTTAGTCAGGTTGCTCTACATCATGTTATTCCCAGCAAAGCACTGTTTCTCAGATTAACTAATCTTCGTTCAATGCGACGACCTTACGCCACCTTACACATTAAATCCAATCAAACTGGAATTTCTGCCTATCGACCCAATCGAAACTGCGAGGATCAGGTCCTCGCATTAACAACGTTCATTGAGCGGGGCTATGAACAACGCCTGAAAACAGGTTCGGTTTTCATCGGTTTGACAGCAGCATTTGATACTGTCTAGTTCCTAAAGGCTACTAGACGTAAAACGATGACGTCTCTTTTAGAGATCATGTAGCGAAATAGAGTCTTGCAGATCTCAGTGGGTGGCTCTTTCAGTAAATAAAAACTCCTGAGTAATGGTCTCCCAGAAGGATCAGTGCTTGCGCCTCTGCTTTTCAATCTCTATGTAGCCGACCTACCAACTACCGCATCCCGAAGATTTATTTACGCATTTGACATCACTCTTGCATGCCAACATACTGATATGATTTCACTTGAACAGACTCTCACCCAAGATCTAGAATTTATGGCTGAATACTTCAATAAATGGCGACTAATCCCAAGCGCACTTAAAATAGACCTGATGCTTCCATCTAAATAATAGGCTGGCTGAAACACCTCTACAGGTATCTCTGATTGGTACTGCGCTTCCTTACAATTCCCATCCAAAATATCTGGGCGTAACACTGGATCGCACTCTTTCTTATAAAAAACATCTATCAAACCTGGCCGCAAAACTGAAATACCGAAACAACGCAGAGACACACTGTACCACCGCTCTAAGCTTAGCCTACTCAACAGCTGAATACTGTGGATCGGTGTGGCTAAACAGCCAGTACGTGGGCAGAAGATGCGAATAATTGCTGGAACTCCATTCTACTGGCTACCAATTCTCAACAACATCGAACCGCCTTACATACGACGATGCAACATACTCATGAGAGAGTTTGAAAAGATCTCCTGTAATACAGCCCTGCCAATCCACCAGGACCTTACTGTATTTAGAAGACTCAAATTCAGAAAACCCCCTGCGAAGACTGCACAACAACTTCTGAGCCAAAACTACAATGGCGTTGAAATCTGGCGAATGGACTGGAGAAACAGAGCCAATCCAAGATGGCATACTTTATTTGAGACTCCCAACCATCCAGCGAGCTTTCCCCCTGCCAAGGAGAACCTGCGTAACACTAAACAGAATACGGACAGGTCATGGCCGATGCGGATCCTCGATGTACAGATGGAACTTGAGACCTGACCCTTGGTGCGACTGTGGTGCCAAAGAACAAACCGTCCACCACATCGTCAGCGGGTGTCCACTGAGGGCGTTCACCGGCATGATGACGACTTCCTGAGGGCAGCACCACAAGCTGTGGATTGGCTGCAGAATCTAAGTGTGGAATTGTGATTGCTGAAAATACTGGAATCTGAACTTTATGGAATCTTATTGTTTTGTAATGTAGTTATACCTTTATTGTTATGTGCCAATGGTCAATTTACATTATTTTATTATGTTTGTATCCTGTATTTTAACAATGTATATTGTCTTTTATGCTGTTTCGAATGTAGTGCATCATGCCATAAGCTAAACAAATAAATAACGCCACCTTACTGGCAGGGCCTGTATGCCCGCATGGTACAACTGTACTGGTCGACATCAGAGCCAACGTCTTGCTGCGTTAATAACCTCCCTCGTAACGCGAAAAATTCCGTTAGGCGGTAAGGAACCCAGCACACACACCTTTGATTTCCCCAACTCGTAGACGAGTGTGCCAGCACTACCAACAGAGACGTCCAGTAGTGCAGCGAGGTATTTCATTGTGATCCAGCGATCACCTCGAATGACAGTGTCCGTAGGCTCCAACATTGCAGGAGTTTGAGGCCGGCCAGCACGCGGGAGATCGGGCAGGTTTTCCCGACCTTGTTGCGATGATGACAAACGCCTCGCCCAACCACTCACCGTCCTTTTGTTCACTGCCAGGTCTTCGTAGGCATTCTGCAAGCGGACATGAATATCTGCAATGCTCTGGTTTTCCACCATAAGAAACTCAATGACAGTGCTCTGTTTGAAACGCACCTCCATCACAGACGCCAGTGTGAAGGTTACGTATAGCGCCGCCATCTATCGGAACTTCATGAAACTACAGTAGGTGAAGTGGGAATATTCCACGATGTCCCACAACAAATTCCGCATTTTTCTCTACCGAAATTGTCTCACAAAATGTGTTGCATTACATATTAAACGCCGCCGTTATATAAATGCTGACACTAATAACCAGGTAGGCGTAAATCACCAGCTATAGCTCATTCCAGAATTTTTCAACAGCAAAGATAATATCCAATTACAAGCTAACAGTGAAGTATTCACAATTTCTAGCCTCGACTGTAATTAGTTTCGTAATGGGGTGGAGACATTGATACAACACGATATTGGAGTGTCTTTGTAAGAAATACGATAAAAAGTAGACATTCAATCATTTAATCGAAAGCTGCTGGGCTGGTATCGGCGGGTAAATACGTTACTGCAGTGCAATGTTCCCTTCGGACATGCATCCATGTCCGAAAGAACAGACACTGTGACGACTAAAGTCATTATGAAATATAGGAAATGTGTTTGGAGCTGTGAATGCTGGCAGCGTCCAACTATAGAAAGGAATGACGTCATTGAAAATTTAATCCGGACCCGGACTTGAACCCGGGTATCCCGTGTGTCCGCTACCCCTGCACACTTCACGGCCAGACTCAAATTTACATATGTCGTCCTCATGCGTCAGTAACCTGTACTCGTACATTTACTGTAATCCTCTGTACAGGAATTACGTGAAATGTATTTGCACTTAAGAATACGGACAACACCCAATTGTATTCCCTGTATTGGAATTACAGTAAATGTGAGAGTGCTCGTTAATGACACAAGGGCGATAACGTATGGAAGTTTGGGTCTATTCCTGAAACGTGCACGTATCGCCGAAATGATTAAGGCGTTCGCTCGGAACAAGCGGGAAATTCAGGTTCGAGTCCCGACCCAGCACAAATTTTCAATGTCATCATTCCATTCTATAGTTGCAGGTTGTCCGTATTCGCAACAAGGCTGGCTGACCATGAACGGAACAAAATGGTTCAAATGGCTCTGAGCACTGTGGAACAACATCTGAGGTCATCAGTCCCCCAGAACTTAGAACTACTTAAACCTAACTAACCTGAGGACATCACACACATCCATGCCCGAGAAGCGAGCAGAGAGTAAACGTTACATACAGTGACACAAATTTTTTTTTCCGCTGTAGTCCAGAGATCAGTCCACACGGTACAGGAAAGTCGCATAAAAGTATACCACGTAAGTTAAACTTATCTTTCCTTAGCCAGTATACTACCGAAAAGTTACGGAAATTGTTAAAATGAGAGAAAAAGAAACAAATGAAAGCAATTTGTTTTCGCAAAGTGACCTCGAAATTGATTAAAATGGAAAATGTGGCGACTGGTGATGGGGTAGAGCTATGATTTTCTTAACCCTACATGTAATACATACAGATTAAATTTCACTCGTTTCTGGTAACTCCCTTGCCGTGCTGCTGTGTACAGAACAATAGCATACGTCCAGATGCGCATCCCCGGATTTTATGTTTACTCACTGTCCATCGAGATGGTGCGTAGTGCACAGTGGCAGGTCCTCCGACGCTTCGCCTGCGAGCTGGCGAGAACACGTAGCACGGATGTCCCCGCGATAACGGCCGCCAGCTCTAGACTAGAAGATAACGGCGTGGCAACGCCGCCTCCCTGCCTACCGGCCTGGGACGGCCGGGCTCGACTCCCGGAACCAGACGGCTAGGCTGTCACCGCCCACGACGCCGCTGCGCCTGCCTCTAGCCACCGGCCGCACGTCTCAACACCAGCTCCGCCCTCTAAAATGCAGTTCAGTGCAGTATCACAAGTACGCCTGTTCAAGTGATACTCTTAGATTTTGATCGGCTTTGAATATGTCGTAGAGTAAAGCAAAATATGAGACACATATTTTTTTTATACTTCCCGTACCGCCGCTGTGGGGTGAAACGAAACACTCCATCGAAAAACGTCTCAGCACTAGCTCCGCCCTCTACAATGCAGTTCAGTGCAGTATCACAAGTACGCCTGTTCAAGTGATACTCTTCGATTTTGATCGGCTTTGAATATGTCGTAGAGTAAAGCAAAATATGAGACACATATTTTTTTATACTTCCCGTACCGCCGCTGTGGGGTGAAACGAAACACTCCATCGAAAAACGTCTCAGCACTAGCTCCGCCCTCTACAATGCAGTTCAGTGCAGTATCACAAGTACGCCTGTTCAAGTGATACTCTTCGATTTTGATCGGCTTTGAATATGTCGTAGAGTAAAGCAAAATATGAGACACATATTTTTTTATACTTCCCGTACCGCCGCTGTGGGGTGAAACGAAACACTCCATCGAAAAACGTCTCAGCACTAGCTCCGCCCTCTACAATGCAGTTCAGTCCAGTATCACAAGTACGCCTGTTCAAGTGATACTCTTCGATTTTGATCGGCTTTGAATATGTCGTAGAGTAAAGCAAAATATGAGACACATATTTTTTTATACTTCCCGTACCGCCGCTGTGGGGTGAAACGAAACACTCCATCGAAAAACGTCTCAGCACTAGCTCCGCCCTCTACAATGCAGTTCAGTGCAGTATCACAAGTACGCCTGTTCAAGTGATACTCTTCGATTTTGATCGGCTTTGAATATGTCGTAGAGTAAAGCAAAATATGAGACACATATTTTTTTATACTTCCCGTACCGCCGCTGTGGGGTGAAACGAAACACTCCATCGAAAAACGTCTCAGCACTAGCTCCGCCCTCTACAATGCAGTTCAGTGCAGTATCACAAGTACGCCTGTTCAAGTGATACTCTTCGATTTTGATCGGCTTTGAATATGTCGTAGAGTAAAGCAAAATATGAGACACATATTTTTTTATACTTCCCGTACCGCCGCTGTGGGGTGAAACGAAACACTCCATCGAAAAACGTCTCAGCACTAGCTCCGCCCTCTACAATGCAGTTCAGTCCAGTATCACAAGTACGCCTGTTCAAGTGATACTCTTCGATTTTGATCGGCTTTGAATATGTCGTAGAGTAAAGCAAAATATGAGACACATATTTTTTTATACTTCCCGTACCGCCGCTGTGGGGTGAAACGAAACACTCCATCGAAAAACGTCTCAGCACTAGCTCCGCCCTCTACAATGCAGTTCAGTGCAGTATCACAAGTACGCCTGTTCAAGTGATACTCTTCGATTTTGATCGGCTTTGAATATGTCGTAGAGTAAAGCAAAATATGAGACACATATTTTTTTATACTTCCCGTACCGCCGCTGTGGGGTGAAACGAAACACTCCATCGAAAAACGTCTCAGCACTAGCTCCGCCCTCTACAATGCAGTTCAGTCCAGTATCACAAGTACGCCTGTTCAAGTGATACTCTTCGATTTTGATCGGCTTTGAATATGTCGTAGAGTAAAGCAAAATATGAGACACATATTTTTTTATACTTCCCGTACCGCCGCTGTGGGGTGAAACGAAACACTCCATCGAAAAACGTCTCAGCACTAGCTCCGCCCTCTACAATGCAGTTCAGTCCAGTATCACAAGTACGCCTGTTCAAGTGATACTCTTCGATTTTGATCGGCTTTGAATATGTCGTAGAGTAAAGCAAAATATGAGACACATATTTTTTTATACTTCCCGTACCGCCGCTGTGGGGTGAAACGAAACACTCCATCGAAAAACGTCTCAGCACTAGCTCCGCCCTCTACAATGCAGTTCAGTCCAGTATCACAAGTACGCCTGTTCAAGTGATACTCTTCGATTTTGATCGGCTTTGAATATGTCGTAGAGTAAAGCAAAATATGAGACACATATTTTTTTATACTTCCCGTACCGCCGCTGTGGGGTGAAACGAAACACTCCATCGAAAAACGTCTCAGCACTAGCTCCGCCCTCTACAATGCAGTTCAGTCCAGTATCACAAGTACGCCTGTTCAAGTGATACTCTTCGATTTTGATCGGCTTTGAATATGTCGTAGAGTAAAGCAAAATATGAGACACATATTTTTTTATACTTCCCGTACCGCCGCTGTGGGGTGAAACGAAACACTCCATCGAAAAACGTCTCAGCACTAGCTCCGCCCTCTACAATGCAGTTCAGTGCAGTATCACAAGTACGCCTGTTCAAGTGATACTCTTCGATTTTGATCGGCTTTGAATATGTCGTAGAGTAAAGCAAAATATGAGACACATATTTTTTTATACTTCCCGTACCGCCGCTGTGGGGTGAAACGAAACACTCCATCGAAAAACGTCTCAGCACTAGCTCCGCCCTCTACAATGCAGTTCAGTCCAGTATCACAAGTACGCCTGTTCAAGTGATACTCTTCGATTTTGATCGGCTTTGAATATGTCGTAGAGTAAAGCAAAATATGAGACACATATTTTTTTATACTTCCCGTACCGCCGCTGTGGGGTGAAACGAAACACTCCATCGAAAAACGTCTCAGCACTAGCTCCGCCCTCTACAATGCAGTTCAGTCCAGTATCACAAGTACGCCTGTTCAAGTGATACTCTTCGATTTTGATCGGCTTTGAATATGTCGTAGAGTAAAGCAAAATATGAGACACATTTTTTTTTATACTTCCCGTACCGCCGCTGTGGGGTGAAACGAAACACTCCATCGAAAAACGTCTCAGCACTAGCTCCGCCCTCTACAATGCAGTTCAGTCCAGTATCACAAGTACGCCTGTTCAAGTGATACTCTTCGATTTTGATCGGCTTTGAATATGTCGTAGAGTAAAGCAAAATATGAGACACATATTTTTTTATACTTCCCGTACCGCCGCTGTGGGGTGAAACGAAACACTCCATCGAAAAACGTCTCAGCACTAGCTCCGCCCTCTACAATGCAGTTCAGTCCAGTATCACAAGTACGCCTGTTCAAGTGATACTCTTCGATTTTGATCGGCTTTGAATATGTCGTAGAGTAAAGCAAAATATGAGACACATATTTTTTTATACTTCCCGTACCGCCGCTGTGGGGTGAAACGAAACACTCCATCGAAAAACGTCTCAGCACTAGCTCCGCCCTCTACAATGCAGTTCAGTCCAGTATCACAAGTACGCCTGTTCAAGTGATACTCTTCGATTTTGATCGGCTTTGAATATGTCGTAGAGTAAAGCAAAATATGAGACACATATTTTTTTATACTTCCCGTACCGCCGCTGTGGGGTGAAACGAAACACTCCATCGAAAAACGTCTCAGCACTAGCTCCGCCCTCTACAATGCAGTTCAGTCCAGTATCACAAGTACGCCTGTTCAAGTGATACTCTTCGATTTTGATCGGCTTTGAATATGTCGTAGAGTAAAGCAAAATATGAGACACATATTTTTTTATACTTCCCGTACCGCCGCTGTGGGGTGAAACGAAACACTCCATCGAAAAACGTCTCAGCACTAGCTCCGCCCTCTACAATGCAGTTCAGTCCAGTATCACAAGTACGCCTGTTCAAGTGATACTCTTCGATTTTGATCGGCTTTGAATATGTCGTAGAGTAAAGCAAAATATGAGACACATATTTTTTTATACTTCCCGTACCGCCGCTGTGGGGTGAAACGAAACACTCCATCGAAAAACGTCTCAGCACTAGCTCCGCCCTCTACAATGCAGTTCAGTCCAGTATCACAAGTACGCCTGTTCAAGTGATACTCTTCGATTTTGATCGGCTTTGAATATGTCGTAGAGTAAAGCAAAATATGAGACACATATTTTTTTATACTTCCCGTACCGCCGCTGTGGGGTGAAACGAAACACTCCATCGAAAAACGTCTCAGCACTAGCTCCGCCCTCTACAATGCAGTTCAGTCCAGTATCACAAGTACGCCTGTTCAAGTGATACTCTTCGATTTTGATCGGCTTTGAATATGTCGTAGAGTAAAGCAAAATATGAGACACATATTTTTTTATACTTCCCGTACCGCCGCTGTGGGGTGAAACGAAACACTCCATCGAAAAACGTCTCAGCACTAGCTCCGCCCTCTACAATGCAGTTCAGTCCAGTATCACAAGTACGCCTGTTCAAGTGATACTCTTCGATTTTGATCGGCTTTGAATATGTCGTAGAGTAAAGCAAAATATGAGACATATTTTTTTATACTTCCCGTACCGCCGCTGTGGGGTGAAACGAAACACTCCATCGAAAAACGTCTCAGCACTAGCTCCGCCCTCTACAATGCAGTTCAGTCCAGTATCACAAGTACGCCTGTTCAAGTGATACTCTTCGATTTTGATCGGCTTTGAATATGTCGTAGAGTAAAGCAAAATATGAGAAACATATTTTTTTATACTTCCCGTGCCGCCGCTATGGGGTGAAACGAAACAATCCCTCGAAAAAGAATGAAGTTAAGTATTTCTGAATGAATACCGTTGAAACGGTAATAGATATTTTAAAAGAACCTTCAAATAAAAATTCTATAACAAAAATATGCTCAACATATACGCAAGGCCTCAGACCATACCGCCCAGACGTGGGAAAGTCGCAAAACTTCACTGGACCTTAATCATCTCGTGATGTTGCAGTTCTTCTTGTTACGTCCGTGCTTGCTACGAAAATAGGACGAGGAATTCCGCCTTATGCAAGACACCTTTTTCTGTTTTGTTTTACCTAGACATGTTTCAGCACTTTTTTGCAATTCAGTGGATTATTTTTTTATTTTCTGACTGTAAAATTGTTGTTATATATTAAAATTTAGCGAAACTTTTGGTACATAATATTTAAAATTGTGAATGAATAATTGCTGTAAAATGTTATATATCATTTGCTCATAGTTCACAGCAGAGATTTGTATCAACGACCTGATTCACTGCGTGTTGTTTATAACATTATGAGTTCTACTCATAGCTTAATTGGCAAAAAGAGTGATGTATGCATTAGTTTACATACCTTACATGATGCTATTGGCCATTTATTTTAGTTGCTATCTGCTACACAATCTACAACTTCTCATCTGCAAACCGCAAAACGTAATTTTTATTTTTCTGTTTATTACGCATTTACAAACGGAAACGAGTATATAATATCACGTTTTTTGTGTGTAACTTAAGGCTTTGACATTCTAGTGTTTTCTCTTATGTTGTTGGCGAAGTGACCTATGGTCGCTAGACACTGCACTTTCTCCGATTTTTCAAAACATAGGCAGAGTTTTCGCCACCATTACGTGTTGTTGTTAATACCTAACAACAATTTTACAGTTAGAAAATAAAAAATAACACACTGACGATAGCACAAAAAGTGCTGAAACATGTCTGGGTAAAACAAAACAGAAAAAAGGTGTCTTGCATAAGGTGGAATTCCTCGTCCTATATCCTATTCGCTGGACCGTTTTTCCTCATCCACCCTACAACCCAGATTTCGCATCGTCCGACTTCCATCTGTTTAAGCAATACTGACCCTACGACTTATTTAGAAAATGAGATCAAGAAAGCGAATCTAAATACGTAACCACCGTAGGTTTAGAAATTCTTTTTGACAATATTGCACGGAATCCACTCTATAAAATTGTTAAGTTATTAGTGATAAAACATGGGGAGTGAAGTTTTATTCACAAATTGTATAGAAACAACTGTCGAATTACACGAAAGGGGCGCAGTAATTCTCTATATTATTGAGGCAGTACACCGAATAACCATTAAGGAGGAATTCGGAGAAGGAGTTAATGTTCAGGGAGAACAAAGAAATACTTTAAGATTTGCCCACAACAGTCTAATTCCGTCAGAGACGAGAAAGTACATAGAAGGTCAGTTTAACGGAACGGAATTTTGTCTTGAAAAGAGCTGGTGAGATGTACTTTAGCAAAAGCAAAACAAGGGTAAAGGAATACAATAAAATCGAATCGGTCATTACAGGGAGTATTAGACTTGGAAATAAGACACTATTTTGTAGATGGATTTTGGTAGTTGGGCAACAAAACAGCCGACGACAACCAAAGTAGGATATAAATTCAGAGTGGTAATAGCATGAAAGGTGTTTCTGAAAAAGGAGGAATTTGTGAATATCGAATATAAATTTCCTCAAAGTAACTGTTTGGAGTTCAGCCTTAATATTGACTTAAATACTGATGTTTGACTACTTCAGTCAATATTAAGAGAATTATGGTTAGTACGGTAGAGAGGAAGATGCTAAAACATTCTTCCGGTTCGGTCCACAGACTTTATCTAGCACCACATTTCAGTAATGTTTACACAGAAGCTGGTGGTGTAAACATGTCTTTCATTAGATACATAGATCGTATAGTTAATAACGTGGCACTGAATCGAATGGGACAGTAAAGAAGTTTGTGGTCCTACTTAACTAGAAGAAGAAGCCGGCTGACAGAACACATCCTGAGGGAATCGTCATTTTAGTAATGCATGGAAGTGGAGACGACGCAGTAAATATTGTGGCGGGAGAGCAATTTTTGACTACAGTGAGCTGTGAGTCAAATGGACGTAGTTAGTATTAGTTATGCAGAGACAAAGATGCTTGGACAGTCTTCGGACTGAAGACCACGACAAAAACGACGTATCAGAGTATTACCAGGGTTGAGGTTATTGTAATTGTTACATTCATTATTGTAATTATCTTCATCATCGTTATTATACACTGAGGTGACAAAAGTCATGGTAAAGCAATATGCACATATACAGACAGCGGTAGTATGGCGTACACAAGGCTTAAATAGGCAGTGCATTGGCAGAGATGTTACTGGTACTCAGGTGATTCACGTGAAAAGTGATTATAGCCATACAACGGGAATCAACGGACACTGAATGCGGAATGGTAGTTGGAGTTAGAAGAAGCACGGGGCATTCCATTTCGGAAATCGTTAGGGAATTCAATATTCCGAGATCCACAGAATCAAATGTGCCGAGAATGCCAATTCGGGTATTACCTCTTACCACGGAAAACGCTTAACGATCAAGCCTAGAGGACCAAACTGCCGAGGTCATCGGTCCATAGACTTACACACTACTTAACCGAAGTTAAACTAACTAACGCTAAGAACAAGACACACACCCATGCCCGAAGGGGGACTCGAACCTCCGACGTGAAGAGCCGCGCGAACCGTGGCATGGCGTCCTAGACCGCGCAGGGTAGCAGCAGCGTTTGGGTAGAGTTGTCAGTGCTAAGAGATACGCAACACTGCGTGACATAACCATAGGAATCAATATGGGACCTACGACGAACGTATCCGTTAGGACAGTACAGCGAAATTTGACGTTAACGGGCTATGGCACCAGACGTTCGACGCGAGTGCCTTTGCTAACAGCACGACATCGTCTGTAGCGCCTTTCCTGGGCTCATGAACGTATCGTGGACGCTAGATAACTTAGCAAACCGTGGCCTGGTCGGATCAGTCCCGATTTCAGTTGGTGAGAGCTGATGGTAGGGTTTGAGTGTGGTGCAGACCACACGATGTCATGGACCCAAGCTGCCAACTACGGATTGTGCAAGCTGGTGGCGGGTTGTGTTTACATGGACTGGACAGGGTCATTTGGTCCAATTGAACCGAACACCGACTGGAAATGGTTATGTTCGGCTACTTGGAGAATCATCTGCAGTCATTCATGGACTTCATGTTCCCGAATAACGATGGAATTGTTGTGGATGACAATGCACCATGTCACGGGGCCCTAATTGTTTACAATTGTTTACAATTTGTTTGAAGAACATTCTGTACAATTCGAGCGAATGATTCGCCACCCATCGAACATTCATGAGACAAAATCGAGATGTCAGTTCGCGCATAACATCCAGCATCGGCAACACTTTCGCAATTATGGACAGCTAAGAGACGGCTTGGCTCAATATTTCTGCAGGGGACTTCCGACTTGAGTCCATACCACGTCGATCTGCTGGGCTACACCGGGCAAGAGGCGGTCCGACACGTTATTATTATTATCCCATGACTGCTGTCATCTCAGTGTATGAACCCCATTTATAATACAGCAATGTCAACTATGTTCAAAGAGAATATCTAAGGATACTTAGAGAGCGCTTCATGGATCTACTCCTGTCAATTAAAATAAATACACAAATACATAAGCTTGAGGGAGGATGTATCGAGTAACAGAACACTTAAGAACCTTCGTCAACAGCGCATTACCTTCATTTGATTCAAGATTACAAATATCACACGTTTGATCTCAGAAACAGATTTAGCGCGCTTCCCTTGCATAAACTGAAGCTATGTGTGCGTTACGAGTTGCGTCCAACGCTTCTCACGACAAACGGCGTCAATGTTATTAGAACCATCACCCGGCGAACAGGTAATCCAGCACCCATTTGTTGGAAAACGCTGCGTCAGGTGGCCGCAAGAAACGGACGGCATACGGCAGATGTGGACTCGCTCCTCGTCACGTTGGCGTCGTAAAACTGGGAAGACGGGCTACCTGCGAGAAGTAGCGCGGCCATTACTGTGGGGAGCCACCAGCTGCGAAGTGCTTGACGCCTGTCGTTCCAAGTGGCGGGCACCTGGCTAATACACGCGGCCAGCGGCCGCTCGCCGATGGATCTTAATACTTACGCTGCACGGTGTTTCTTGCTGCCGGCCACTGGAGCATTATTCGCAATTTCTCTCACTCTCTTTGTGGTGCTCAGCCACCGGTAACACGTCTACCTAAGGTCGTTTGAAAGCCACACCCTATTAAGATCCCAAGATATGTACGTTTGTGTGTGTGTGTGTGAGTGTGTGTGTGTTTGTGTGTGTGTGCCCAGGTAGAAGGGGATGGGGGAGGGCAGTAAAGGAGTGGAATGCAATGACTACCATATCAGCCACGATCGGCCAACGACTTGTGGCGCTGCATTCGTGTCCGAGAGTGAGTGAACAACATGGCGAAGTAGTTACGATGCTGACGACATGCATATCACATTACAGCAACAGCGAGGCTCTGTTCCAGCTGGTTGCACTTAAGAGTAGCTATCTTTCACTCGCCACACTGCATCACAAAAAAAATGTTACTTAATTTCTTCCCCGATCCGCTAACAGTACGTGCATTTTTGCTCCGCCTGTACTAACCTCTGTCCGCGACAAACACCGTGAGATTTCTGTACTGTGAAATTCCGTTTAGGGTGTCAGGATTTTTCTAAATCAAGCCGATATTATTTTGCGAGCCTAACAGTTATAAACTGAACAAAATCTAGATTTTTTTCAAATTTTTAGGTAGACATACGAGATGTTTCATAATTTCTATTACGGAGAGGACATGGCAGATGAATTTATGACAAGTAACTTATGTCTGCCGTTTGGATATGAAATAAATTTGAAGATCGCATCACTTCCAAATCTACCGCTTCTTGGTACGCACACAAACTGAGGAAGAGGGCGCCGTCGCCACTTCTTGTTGTGATACTACATATCATTTTCGCCAGAGCAGAAAAACGGCTGCGAGGAACAGGGACGTTCGCAACTTGGACAGATCACTATAGTGCTCCACGGACGCGCCACATCCTCGAACAGTGCTCGAAAGCGTGTCCAAGCTGTTACAGCGAACACAGGTCGGAGTTCGTTGTGTCCGCTGTGTGCATATCGTGAAGCGCGACATTTGAATGTGGTTCGATCCTCAAGCTTATTTCATACCCAAACGGCATACTGCTGGAGATACATGGTGACAGTTATTGAACTACATGAAAAAAACCGTAAATTAGTTACAATTTCGATATGCACACACTTTATTCAACATACAAACGTCGCTACAGATATTCTGATTCGGGTTATGAGGTGTTCGATATGCCTGCCATTATTGGCGATGATACGGTGCAGACGAATAGCGAAATTCTGCATGACTCGCTGAAGTGTTGGAACATCTATGCTGTCGATAACCTCCTGAATGGCTGATTTTAGCTCAGTAATGGTTTTGGGGTTATTGCTGCGCACCTTGTCTTCAATACAGCTGCTCAAAAAGGCGTCGCATGTGTTCAGATCCGGTGAATATAGCGGGCAATCGAGGCCCATGCCAGTGGACCCCGGAGCCAGAATGCGGTTCTCAAAGTGCTCCACCAGGACATCAAACACTCTCCTGCTTAACTGGGAGCGAGCTCCGTCTTGCATGAACCACACCTTGTCGAAATCAGGGTCACTTTGGATAATGGGGATGAAATCATCTTCCAAAGCCTTCACGTACCGTTCGGTGGCCACCATGCCATCAAGGAATATCGCACTGATTATTCCACGACTGGACATTGCACACCCACAGTCACCCGTTGAAAGTGAAGAGACTTCTAGATAGCGAAATGCAGGTTCTCAGTCTCCCAGATGCGCCAATATTGGTTACTGACGAACCCATCCAAAAGCAAGTGGGCTTCATCGTTAAACCAAACCATGCATGCGAATACTAATTCCCATCATGCCCTGAGGCCAACCGTTAGGTTTGAACGCCGTAACGCAAACCGTTCAGAAGTCGGAATCTTCCGTCATAGATTCCTTTCAAAAGTCCGCTCTACGACGCTGTACAGGCCGCCTCTTTGGAGGAATTACAGCAAAACTTCATTACTGATTAACGTGAAATTAATTTGTTTTTCTTATCCTGGTTCGGAAATGTCACTTATTCGTGGTGCCGGTCACATGGCTTGCGTGCAGTACCGGCCTGTGTTGTAGGCCACACGTAATCTGAATCAGTTGACGATTACTGGCAAAGCACGCTCTGTCAGTGATGTCTGCAGCAGCCAATGGTCGGCCGGTGTGGCCGTGCGGTTCTAGGCGTTACAGTCTGGAGCCGAGCGACTGCTACGGTCGCAGGTTCGAATCCTGCCTCGGGCATGGATGTGTGTGATGTCCTTAGGTTAGTTAGGTTTAATTAGTCCTAAGTTCTAGGGGACTGATGACCTCAGAAGTTGAGTCGCATAGTGCTCAGAGCCATTTGAACCATTTTGATTTAGCAGCCAATGGGAAGTGCGAGAAGATTGTCACGTGGGGCGCCGGAGATGCAGGCATGGCGTAGGTTCCAGACCGGATATGCTGTCTGCTCCCAGCTCCCACCTAACAACATGCATTACCCTTTCAAGCACCTATTTTTCCCAATTTCGGTTCACCGCAGCTTAGATGTGATTGCTTCTCCAAACAAACGGTGGTATGTTCGGCTTCTCTAGGCGCGCCCTTAATATCCCGTATACCAATAGAAGACCTTTAATTACTGTTTAATGCTACTGCTCCTATACGAGGCTTCCCTTATCGGTTGCCCATTCCCTCGCCCACCTTGGCGCCTGTGGAGCCCCTAGAACTTGGAACAGGAATTGTGAGACAACCTGCATTTTGTACAGTTTTGGTTTATTATTTTCAAGCCTGACGCGAATAACACATCATAATTAGGAATTGAAGCAAAAAGCTACATTTTACCTTCTTGACATTTCAGCTCGCTTTTCAACCTGTTTCTTTTCCGTCGTGAAAACAAAAAATTTCAGCTGTAGCCCTCGTAGTTTCATTTCTGCCACTGCCTACCTTCCGAACTGAGAAGGTGCTCTGCACACGTTGTTTGGCTGGCACTCACGGCAGAAAGGATATAGTGCAGAAATGGCTTAGCCAAAGCTTAGAGGATAATCTCCAGAATGACCTTTCATTCCAGAATGGAATATGTGTAGAGTTTAAACTGGAAAGTAGGACAGAAACGATGGCAAAGGTAAAGGTGTGAGGGCGGATCGTTTGTGGCAAGGTGTCAGGTTCACGTCGAGTGAGGCATGGAGTGTTAATTTGAGAGAGTTTAATGTGAATGCGTAGTTCATCTCCACCATTAATTCTACTCCTAACTTGGCCATTGACAGATGGTACCTGTTGTTTGCATACGACTTTATACACAATGGTAAGGACGGGCTACAGAATGGTGCAGTAACTGTCGTTGTAGGACAGCTGGACAGAAGCAAAAGTGTTTAGTGAACAAGTTAACACAGTAAGCCAGCTCGGCTAGCCGCGCGGTCTAACGCGTTTCCCGAGAGGGAAGGCGTGCCGGTCCATGGCACGAATCCGCCCGGCGGATTAGTGTGAGGTCCGGTGTGCCGGCCAGGCTGTGGATGATTTTTAAGGCGTATTCGGGATGGTTCCCCTTATTCTGCCTCAGTTACACTATGTCGGCGACTGCTGCACAAACACTGTCTCTACGTACGTATACGCCATAATTACTCTATCACGCAAACATTTGGGGTTATACTTCTCTGCTATGAGGCGCTGAGACGTTGTGTGTGTGTGTGTGTGTGTGTGTGTGTGTGTGTGTGTACGCGCGCGCGCGCGCACCTGGAAACACTCACAACCTACACAGGAAACAAATGAATACACACAGTGCTGCGTGCAGAACATGTAAAGACTACAGTAGTTGCCGGCCGGGATGGCCGAGCGGTTCTAGGCGCTACAGTCTGGAACCACGCGACCGCTACGGTCGTAGGTTCGAATCCTGCCTCGTGCATGGCTGCGTGTGACGTCCTTAGGTTAGTTAGGTTTAAGTAGTTCTAAGTTCTAGGGCACTGATGACCTCAGCAGTGAAGTCCCATAGTGCTCAGAGCCATTTGAACCATTTTTGAACTACAATAGTCCTTCACTTGTGAAATTTCCAAAAGTCCGATGAAGTACAAATATCACATATTTAGTGTAATGAGAAACGGGATAACAAAACGCAAAAGAATTGCGAAAGGAGGTGAATGTACAACTACATTCTTTCAGCTTCAACTTCCGCTGAGAACGGATGGAGAAGCATCTGAATGAACACAGAAAATGTTTTATAAATAAAAGAGAAACGTGCCTAATGAAAAATACTCTTTAATATCAGTAAACTTAAGACGGAAAAACCCGTAATAATTGGCTATCAGAGCTGCCGCTCAAAGTGGACCAGCAAACACACATAACATGCAAGTATTGTTGGCGAGCTAATGATATGAGACCACAGTATCCAACATGCCTTCTTCTTCTTTGTCTTCTTCTTCTCTGCCACCATCTTCTTCTTCTAATTCGCCTGTTTACTGAATTTCACACAGGCCGCTAAGGTCTCACTTCCTGTGGCAGCTTAGTCATCCTCATTCCACGGTTACGAGAGCTATTCAGAAGGTAGGGTCCGACCAGACGCGAAAAGAAAAGCACAGTGAAAACCTGACAGATGTGTCTGGCAGTCTCTCTAGTACTCCTGTCGATCGCGTCACGTCGCTCTTTACGGTTTTGGGCGCACAGTGAGCACGTAAAGATGTCTAGATAAGTAATGTGTCCCGCCAAGCATGAGTGTCTGTGAGAGATTTCGCCTCCAGCCCACATAATGTAATTGTCATGCGTATCCTTCTTAGTTTCGATTCTCGGTCTCACTCTGCAGGGGCATTGAGGACGTTCCCGCGGCGTTTCCGATATAAAGTGTTTGGTCACTCACCATACAGCCTAGACGTGGCCCTCTCTCATTTTCATCTCCACTCACATGAACCGCTGGCTATGAAAACAACTTTTTGGGGAAGACAACGAACTGTGGACTAGCGTACAGAACTGGCGAAAAGCAGGGGCGGCTGCCTTCTATGACTAGTGTACTGGGATGTTGGTACAGAGCTACGACAAACGTCCGATCGGAGCGGCGATTATGTAGAGAAGTAGCGGAAAGTGCACCTAGCTGTTGCTACTGTGGTGTCACCGCCAGACACCACACTTGCTAGGTGGTAGCCTTTAAATCGGCCGCGGTCCGTTAGTATACGCCGGACCCGCGTGTCGGCACTGTCAGTGATAGCAGACCGAGCGCCACCACACGGCAGGTCTAGAGAGACGTACTGGCACTCGCCCCAGTTGTACAGCCGACGTTCATAGCAATGGTTCACTGCCCGATACGCTCTCATTTGCCGAGACGATAGTTAGCATAGCCTTCGGCCACATTTGCTACGACCTAGCAAGGCGCCGTATTCAATTGATAATTAATATTATGAAGCACGTACCGTAACGAGAGATGTTCTACAATTATGGATTAAAGTTAAGTATTAGATCATCAACGTACTTTATTTGCAATTCTCAAGATATTGTCCTGTTCCAGACCTCACGCCACTCAGCGTGTAATTAAACGCGTGCATTTCGGCCTCCTCTAGAAAAAACAGTGTTGGCTCTTCTGCCAACACTACAGCTACTAAAACAGTTTTTTAGTTTGACAATGGTTTCCATTCCGCGACCGAATGGACCTTACTTTCCGAACAGCCCTAGTATTTGCTGGATATGTTCCGATTTCTTAGTTCTTCCAAAATGCACCTTGGAAGCTAGTCCCTGATTTATTAACACATGTCCCATCATTCTGACCCCCCTTCCATAATGTACCACGAGCAACTGTGGAGCTTCTCACGTCTACAGACGTTAAAGTAACATCTGGCGTACCACAGGGGAGTGTTATGGGACCATTGCTTTTCAAAATATATATAAATGACTTAGTAGATAGTGTCGTAAGTTCCATGCTGCTTTTCGCGGATGATGCTGTAGTATACAGAGAAGTTGCAGTATTAGAAAATTGCAGCGAAATGCAGGAAGATCTGCAGCGGATAGGCACTTGGTGCAGGGAGTGGCGACTGACCGTAAACATATACAAATGTAATGTATTGCGAATACGTAGAAAGAAGGATCCTTTTTTGAATGATTATATGATAGCGGAACAAACACTGGTAGCATTACTTCTGTAAAATATCTGGGAGTATGCGTACAGAACGATTTGAAGTGGAAAAATCATATAAAATTAATTGTTGTTAAGGCGGGTGCCAGGTTGAGAGTCGTTGGGAGAGTCCTTAGAAAATGTAGTCCATCAACAAAGGAGGTGGCTTACAAAACGCTCGTTCGGCCTATACTCGAGTATTGCTCATCAGTGTAGGATCCGTATCAGGTCGAGTTGACAGAGGAGATAGAGAAGATCCAAAGAAGAGCGGCGCGTTTCGTCACAGGGATATTTGGTAAGCGGGATAGCGTTACGGAGATGTTTGGCAAACTCAAGTGGCAGACTCTTCAAGAGAGGCGCTCTGCATCGCGGTGTAGATTGCTCGCCAGGTTTCGAGAGGGTGAGTTTCTGGATGAGGTATCGAATATATTGCTTCCCCCAACTTATACCACGCGAGGAGATCACGAATGTAAAATTAGAGAGATTCGAGCGCGCACGGAGGCTTTCCGGCAGTCGTAATGACAGTGGCACGTAAAGTGCCCTCCGCCACACACCGTTGGGTGGCTTGCGGAGTATAAATGTAGATGTAGATGAGCACGCACGGCAGAACAGCCGATCGCGGCCGTGAGTGCAGATAGGACAGCGCACCGTATGAGGCAGGCCATCTGCGTGGGAGTGTGCCGCGTGGGGTCACCAAGGCCGGCGCCCCGCAGCAATGGGTCGCACGGCCGACTGACGGAGCGGCGCCTCCGGCCCACGCAACATCCCGCCCACGCACCTCTGCTGTCGCCGCTGCGACAGCACGCACCACCTGCCGCTCCACCAATTGCCGCTGCACCTCATGTTATATATACAGAGTGTTTCAAAAATGACCGGTATATTTGAAACGGCAATAAAAAGTAAACGAGCAGCGATAGAAATACACCGTTTGTTGCAATACGCTTGGGACAATAGTACATTTTCAGACAGACAAACTTTCGAAATTACAGTAGTTGCAATTTTCAACAACAGATGGCGCTGCGGTCTGAGAAACACTATAGTACGATATTTTCCACATATCCACCATGCGTAGCAATAATATGGCGTAGTCTCTGAATGAAATTACCCGAAACCTTTGACAACGTGTCTGGCGGAAGGGCTTCACATGCAGATGAGATGTACTGCTTCAGCTGTTCAATTGTTTCTGGATTCTGGCGGTACACCTGGTCTTTCAAGTGTCCCCACAGAAAGAAGTCACAGGGGTTCATGTCTGGCGAATAGGGAGGCCAATCCACGCCGCCTCCTGTATGTTTCGGATAGCCTAAAGCAATCACACGATCATCGAAATATTCATTCAGGAAATTAAAGACGTCGGCCGTGCGATGTGGCCGGGCACCATCTTGCATAAACCACGAGGTGTTCGCAGTGTCGTCTAAGGCAGTTTGTACCGCCACAAATTCACGAAGAATGTCCAGATAGCGTGATGCAGTAATCGTTTCGGATCTGAAAAATGGGCCAATGATTCCTTTGGAAGAAATGGCGGCCCAGACCAGTACTTTTTGAGGATGCAGGGACGATGGGACTGCAACATGGGGCTTTTCAGTTCCCCATATGCGCCAGTTCTGTTTATTGACGAAGCCGTCCAGGTAAAAATAAGCTTCGTCAGTAAACCAAATGCTGCCCACATGCATATCGCCGTCATCAATCCTGTGCACTATATCGTTAGCGAATGTCTCTCGTGCAGCAATGGTAGCGGCGCTGAGGGGTTGCCGCGTTTGAATTTTGTATGGGTAGAGGTGTAAACTCTGGCGCATGAGACGATACGTGGACGTTGGCGTCATTTGGACCGCAGCTGCAACACGGCGAACGGAAACCCGAGGCCGCTGTTGGATCACCTGCTGCACTAGCTGCACGTTGCCCTCTGTGGTTGCCGTACACGGTCGCCCTACCTTTCCAGCACGTTCATCCGTCACGTTCCCAGTCCGTTGAAATTTTTCAAACAGATCCTTTATTGTATCGCTTTTCGGTCCTTTGGTTACATTAAACCTCCGTTGAAAACTTCGTCTTGTTGCAACAACACTGTGTTCTAGGCGGTGGAATTCCAACACCAGAAAAATCCTCTGTTCTAAGGAATAAACCATGTTGTCTACAGCACACTTGCACGTTGTGAACAGCACTCGCTTACAGCAGAAAGACGACGTACAGAATGGCGCACCCACAGACTGTGTTGTCTTCTATATCTTTCACATCACTTGCAGCGCCATCTGTTGTTGAAAATTGTGACTACTGTAATTTCGAAAGTTTGTCCGCCTGAAAATGTACTGTTGTCCCAAGCATATTGCAACAAACGGTGTATTTCTGTCGCTGCTCGTTTAGTTTTTATTGCCGTTTCAAATATACCGGTCATTTTTGAAACACCCTGTATCTGCTGATTAGTTCCTGTTCTAGCATGATGTATGCACTTCTTGTTTCGCTTCTTTACGCTCATTTTGTACAGACGCTATGAACAACATGACCATTGCATTTTGCTGTATGCACCTCATTGCTGACAATCGCAAAAAATGCGGTAGGTTTAGCCTTCTGAATAAGGGCACTAAGCTCCAGAAACCGGTACAGAAATTAAATTTCTTTTATGCCACGGGTCTCGACTTACACAAAACTTTTAGTTCAGCGCCTGCTAACGACAATAAGTACGATGATCATACAGTGTAAGCTTTGAGGGCAGATACTGACTTCACTTGAAACTTCCGAGCTAAAAGGCCGTGGTCGACGTATAAGTCCAGGACGTTCCTTCCATACGTAGGCACCTTTGGTTTGAAGTACGCAGGACCCTAAGAAAATATCAATTGATAATAACCTTCCAGCCACTGACAAAGTTTAGGGCTGTTGTCGGTTTGATAAAAAACGATCTGGGACTGCAAAGTCCAGGAAGTTCCTTCCATACGTCGGCACCTTTCGTTTGAAGTACGCAGGATCCTACGAAAATGTCAACTGATAATAACCTTCCAGCCACTGACGAAGTTTAGGGCTGTTGTCGGTTTGATAAAAAACGATCTGGGACTGCAGAATGCCACAATTTACAAAATTCTTTGAAAGTGTGGTAAAGCCTAGATAGGTCAGACAATATGAACAGTACAAAAAGGTGAATTGAAATGGGCGCCACACTTGCCTTTCACAGCCCTGTAAGTCGGCCGTAGCTGAGCACTGTATTACGACAGGATACTATGGATTAGTCTGCCACAAAAATTTTGCCCCCAGCGAGACGCTTTTGGGATTCAATAATAAAAGAATTTGTGGAAATGCGTGTAGCACAAGATCCTATAAATCGTGACGGCGGCTTTGAACAGGACAAGGCATGGGACCCGAAGATCTCACTAATTTCTTCTGAGAAAAAACATTTTTATTCATAATGACACGGCGGGTGACATCTGACGTTTGTTTCTAGGGCCGCGAGCGCGTGTTCCAACAGAGGACGGACACGTAGTTTCACCTTTTGAGCTTGCGCCTGTATGCCACAGATGGAATATTATTTGCAGAGGGCTCCCACTTCGACAGAGGACGCGCCTGTGAAGGCCGTCAATGCGGATGTGTCTTCGGGCCAAGTTTTGCTATATAGCCGACACCGTGAACTAGCAGTCTGCATGAGTCAGTCAGGTTGGAGCCATGACAGTATTTATTTGCGAGTACGTGCCCGTCGTTCGTTATGGTCAGGAGTTCTACTCGGCATTGTTTACTACTAGTGTCTGAGACGACGTTGATTTGACGTTCGCCTTCTAAGGCACCGTTGTTTTCCGTACGTGTCCCGTTCTATTGGGGATTTATAGGCGACACGAGTTAGCATATTTTGCCTATCAGGGTCCTGGCTACGTCAGTCGGACCGAGGAAAAGCTTGAATAGGGCCAAGGACAGGAATCCGCGGCTAGGCCACTCCTTCGCCGTTCCTTCGCGCGGCAATTTAACACCGGCAGTTCGATGGCAAACTGCTGGAGGCGCCGATACTGACACCACCCAACGGGCTAAGGACCAAGCTCACCGTGCCTACCGCCACAAGTCACCGTAATCATTGACAGTGACACCGATTCATGTGGACCCTGTCCACAGCCTCGCGTGAGGGACTGATTTTCCTCTTCTTTATCCGACGACTCCCTTGGTCGCCTGGTGATAGAACTCTCATCCAATGACGGTCAGGACATGTCAGCCCCCAGCTTTGATACAACCGACCACCAGGTGGACGCCCCATCGGGTGCCTTTTCGCCTACACCATCTCGTTGGCTCAATGGGCTTTCTGGAGATTCTCACCCTGCCGGCCCAGAAGAACCCCCACCACAGGATGTAGAAGCAGTTTCATGACCCTCAGGGTAAGCATCACAAGAGGTGTCGCCAGTGTCGATTCTGCCCCCAGCTCGCCGACCAGAAAACAGAACAATCGCAGGCCAAGATGTTCGCCTTTTTCCTCCAACATAAATCAGAATGGTCTGTTGTCCGAGCCTTACAGCGCTCCACAGTGAGGACCAACCATCCCATCCGGACTGTGGGTGGCTTAATTAATGAAGCCGTCCATGTGGTAAAAACTCTGGCCAAGGCATCTGAGTCCCAGAACTAATTGCTCGTCCAGGACCTTACACCTGATGAACTTGAGGATGAATGCGATATTCTGGCGGCCGTTACCGCTTTCAGACAAAGACCGCCTCTTACATCCCCTCACCTTACATCCCCAGCAGAAGTCCTGCAGAAGCGCGGCAGTCAACTCCAGGTTTGAATGGCATCGTAAATGAACATTTCGGTCGGCTCCCGCACAACCATTTGATCTTATTTACCAGCATCTTCAACTACTGTCCCACAATTGGCCTACACGGGCACGGCACGGGATACATGCGGACGTGCATTGTCCTGTTGGAACAGCAAGTTCCCTTGCCGGTCTAGGAATGGTGGAACGATGGGTTCGATGACGGTTTGGATGTACCGTGCACTATTCAGTGTCCCCTCGACGATCACCAGCGGTGTACGGCCAGTGTAGGAGATCGCTCCCCACACCATGATGCCGGGTGTTGGCCCTGTGTGCCTCGGTCGTATGCAGTCCTGATTGTGGCGCTCACCTGCACGGCGCCAAACACGCATACGACCATCATTGGCACCAAGGCAGAAGCGACTCTCATCGCTGAAGACGACACGTCTCCATTCGTCCCTCCATTGACGCCTGTCGCGACACCACTGGAGGCGGGCTGCACGATGTTGGGGCGTGAGCGGAAGACGGCCTAACGGTGTGCGGGACCGTAGCCCAGCTTCATGGAGACGGTTGCGAATGGTCCTCGCCGATACCCCAGGAGCAACAGTGTCCCTAATTTGCTGGGAAGTGGCGGTGCGGTCCCCTACGGCACTGCGTACGATCCTACGGTCTTGGCGTGCATCCGTGCGTCGCTGCGGTCCGGTCTCAGGTCGACGGGCACGTGCTTCTTCCGCCGACCACTGGCGAAAACATCGATGTACTGTGGAGACCTCACGCCCCACGTGTTGAGCAATTCGGCGGTACGTCCACCCGGCCTCCCGCATGCCCACTATACGCCCTCGCTCAAAGTCCGTCAACTGCACATACGGTTCACGTCCACGCTGTCGCGGCATGCTACCAGTGTTAAAGACTGCGATGGAGCTCCGTATGCCACGGCAAACTGGCTGACACTGACGGCGGTGGTGCACAAATGCTGCGCAGCTAGCGCCATTCGACGGCCAACACCGCGGTTCCTGGTGTGTCCGCTGTGCCGTGCGTGTGATCATTGCTTGTACAGCCCTCTCGCAGTGTCCGGAGCAAGTATGGTGGGTCTGACACACCGGTGTCAATGTGTTCTTTTTTCCATTTCCAGGAGTGTAGTTGGGTTCCCTATTGTTTGCTATTTTGAATTTTGGCCGTCAGAAGGTGCTACGGAACTTCAAGTCCCACTGCTACACCTTCAACGTGCACTCCAACGAAGTCACTGGAATAGTGTCATCGTAGGACAGAAAAAATTTAATCCTCACACCAAGACAGTAAGACAGAGATCCACTGGTGACGTTGTACCCGAATCTACCACAAAAAGTCTCCAGTGGCGGATACTCACCTGAAAATAGGTGAACAGTTGCCAGCCGAAATATTGTGGCAAGAAGTCAAAAATATCCAGCTGCAATCCCGAAACATCATACAACAACTTGACACATAGAAACCGCTGCACTGCCATGACTTACGTCGGCGTTGAGGTGTCGCTAGACCGGCTTGTAGCAGTCTGCACCACCTACAGCGTTCCAAAGTGACCGGCGTGCTCTTTGAGGCGAATGACTAATACTTCGTCCGGAGAGCTTGGCCTCGGTGTTGGCTGTTGTTGCGTAACAGCGCGGTACCTGCAGCTCGGTGCCAGATACTGCGCAGCCGGCGCGCAAGCTGCAGCGACTACTGCTATTGGCGGCAAGAGTGGTGGCAGTGTCCGGCGCCCGCGTTGCAGGTCGTGTCTCTTGCTGGCCGAGCCTCGCAGCCTGCTTAATGGAGTGTGCAGGCCTCGCGCCCGTAATAGCAGCCGCGCCGGCACTTGCTGCCGACTCGGCCTTCACTCGGCGAGTAATCGCAGTTGCGCGACCTTTCCTTTCCTGCCCCACCATTTCACGCCTTTCATTGAGCTGCTACCTATTTCTCGCGAAGGTCTGTGAAGTTATTTATGCATCTCATGACTCATTTTAGACGGACAGGATACACTGCTGTTTCAGTTGTGACGCTGCGTTTGAGACTTTGGAAGATAACGATCAGAGAGAACAGTCGCTCTGCTGGAGGAGGATGAAAGAGTTTCCCTTGCCGTATCGAGGGAATCTCCTCAGAATTCTCCTAGAGCTATTACGATGTGTTGTTCTGTTCTGAATGACACTACTATTTCCTCAGGGAACTACATAAATCTGAAGATGATTACTTGTGATCGATAAAAAAACGCAGATGAGACGGAAGGAAGCGATTTATAATTTTTTAAATATTTTAGAACTCCTGGTCAGCTCAGTCAGCGATATGTTCGTTGTGTTTCCTTTTTTGTGCCTTTCAGTCCATTCCTTTCCTCCTCCTTTAATTCTTCTTCTCCCTTGTACTTCGCCTTTTTTTTTTTTTTTTTTTTTTTTTTTTTTTTACAGGATTCGCGTCCCGGCGGCCGTACCCTAGTTAAGCTATTTTGCATCAGGTAGCAGTTATAAGAGATGAAGGGTATGAGAGGGAAGGGTTGTTGAGAGGGAACTGACACATAGTTGAACTCTATCCCCAGTCTTATTCATTCTGTAAATTGACCTGGCAGTAAGGAAAACGAAGGAGAAATTTGGAGTTGTCCAGGGATAAGACATAAAAACTTTGAGATTTGCCGATAGCGTTGTATTTGTATCAGAGACAGCAGAGGAAACAGCAGTTGAACGGAATAGATAACGCCCTGAAAAAAAGTTTACAAATGGGACATAATCATGAGTTAAACGAAGGTAATGGAATATAATTGAATTAAAGCGGCCGACGCTGTGAGAGATTAGGAAATGAGACACCAGGAGTAGATAAATTTTCCCCTTTGGGCAGTAAAATAACTCATACTAGCCGAAGTAGCGAGGATATAAAATGCAGACTGGCACTAGAAAGACAGATGTTTCTAAAAAGAAAAACTGACGAATCTTTAAATATCTAGCGTCAATGTAGGTAATAGGAAGTCTTTTTGGAAAATATTTGTCTGGAGCGTAAGCCTGTGTTTAAGTGAAAGGCGGATGGTAAGCGTTTCAGACAAGAAGCGAAGAGAAGCTTCTGAAATGTGGTGCTACGGAAGAATGTTGAACATTTAATCGGCCACATCATCATTCGTCCCTAGTTATACACCAAACGCTGAGCATTTGATTTGAAAGCGTCTATTTATAAACTACTGAAATATGGTCAGGACGAAACGACGAAAAGCTACATCGCAGTTACGAGACGGTTGTTCGAGTCCTGCCTTGACCACCGCGTCAGTTTGATAGATACGGCAACAGACTTGTGTTTGGAAAGGAAGATGTTTAAATTGTAGGCACTCTTCGTTTTGCTATAATTTATGTTTGCTAATTCACTTCGATTAAATTCCAGGATGCTACCTTCTACATCTACAACAACATAGATACTTCGCAAGCCACCGTGCGGTGTATGGCGGACGGCTTCCGGTACTACTATTTGTCATTTCCTTCGAAAAGGTCACAACTTATCCCCTACCACCGTTGGGCTATAGGGTTAGTACTTCGTCTCTGTCCATCAAGCCGTCGAAGGTAATAAACGGTTCAAATGGCTCTGTGCACTATGGGACTTAACATCTGAGGTCATTAGTCCCCTAGAACTTAGAACTACTTAAACCTAACTAACCTAAGGACATCACACACATCCATGCCCGAGGCAGGATTCGAACCTGCGACCGTAGCGGTCGCGCGGTTCCAGACTGAAGCGTCTAGTACCGCTCGGCCACACCGGCCGGCCCGTCGAAGGTATTTTATAAACTGTAGCGTTCCGTTCTTCGCAACAGCTACCTAAGCAGAAAACAAGCTATTAGTACATACACGCCCAGTAATTCATCATTGTTGGCCCACATGGAAGGAACTATCAATATTCTTAATCCTTAAAATAGATGTTATTCCCGTTCCAGGTTCACATCTTCATCAGACGTCGGTACCATTTGTTCATTCCACTGCCGTTGAGCGGTGTGTCAAAGGAACTGTAACGTGGCTACGGAAAGCAGCTCCCATACCGCAGGCCCGGAGTGGGGTGGTGGTTGGTTGGTTGGATGGTGGTGGGACGATGACTTTGAAGGTATGAAGCCTACACTCCGCTCAGCCAGAGAAGATGCGTTGCAGTCACAAGTGCGCCGTCAGCGTATCATTCAGTGTTGCTGTTGTTGCCAAGTCATGAATCTTAGACTTGGCTTGACGAAGTTCTCCAGTTCTCTCACTTGCCAGCTGCCCCCCTCCCCTCCTTCATTCCAGCAATACTGCTGCATCCAATATCAGCCAAGCAGCTCACCTCAGTTATCTCCGGAACCACTGAAGATATCGCAATTTACAGGGGTAGTCAGGTAGTCAAAGTTTTTGTTCTTGTGGTCTGCAATCCACAAACTAGTCTCCCTCCACTCTATTTAAAGCAAACCTCTTCGCCCCGAATGGCTACTGCAACCTATATACCGGGTGATCAAAAAGTCAGTATAAATTTGAAAACTTAATAAACCACGGAATAATGTAGATAGAGAGTTAAAAATTGACACACATGCTTGGAATGATATGGGGTTTTATTAGAACAAAAAAAAAAACCACCCCATATTGCTAGACGCGTGAAAGATCTCCTGCGCGCGTTGTTTGGTTATGATCGTGTGCTCAGCCGCCACTTTCGTCATGCTTGGCCTCCCAGGTCCCCAGACCTCAGTCCGTGCGATTATTGGCTTTGGGGTTACCTGAAGTCGCAAGTGTATCGTGATCGACCGACATCTCTAGGGATGCTGAAAGACAACATCCGACGCCATTGCCTCACCATAACTCCGGACATGCTTTAAAGTCCTGTTCACAACATTATTCCTCGACTACAACTATTGTTGAGGAATGATGGTGGACATATTGAGCATTTCCTGTAAAGAACATCATCTTTGCTTTGTCTTACTTTGGTATGCTAATTATTCCTATTCTGATCAGATGAAGCGTCATGTGTCGGACATTTTTTTAACGTTTGTATTTTTGTTTGGTTCTAGTAAAACCCCATGTCATTCCAAGCATGTATGTCAATTTGTACCTCTCTATCTGCATTATTCCGTGATTTAATCAGTTTTCTAATTTATACTGACCTTTTGATCACCCGGGACATTTGAACCTCCTTAATATATTAAGTCCTTGATCTTCCTCTACAATTTGTGCCCCGCCCCCCAAAACACATACACACACACACACACACACACACACACACACACACACACACCACATCCATTACCAATCTGACGATTCGCTGATAGCTCTCGACATTACCCTTTCAAGTGATCCCCTCTTTTAGTCAAGTTGTACATCTCGAGCTAGTCATCAGATCTGCAGCATTCTTCCATAGCACCAACTTTCAAAGGCATCAAGCCCCTTCTGTATCAACTGCATATCGTCCACATTTCAATCCCCTACAAGCCCATGCTTCGGACAAATAATTTCAGAAAAGACTTCCTAACACTTAAATTTATAATAGTTGCTCACAACTTCCGTTTTTCAGAAATACGTGTCTTGCTGTTGCCAGTCTGCGCTTTGTGTCCACTCTACTTCAGCCATCACCAGTTACTTTGCTGCTCAAAGGGCAAGATTCATGAACGATTTTTCGTATCTCATTTCTCAATCTTATTTAATTCGACTACATTCCATTACCTTTGTTTTATAGCCCTGAGTTCGATGTGGGGCGGCGGTGGGGTGGGTGGACTGCTGTGGCCTGTTGTGGAGTTGCGAACCACTGAGGACTACGGCGGGACGAAGCCTCTCCGTTGTTTCTAGGTTCCCGGTTTAATACAAAAGACACACAATACACACTTTTGTTTTACGTTTTTAGGTTCATCCAAAAACTCTTTTTAAGACAATCTGCATTCCATTCAACCACTGTTCCAAGTCCTTTGCTGTCTTAGACAGAATCACAACATTATCGCCAAATCTCAAAGCTTGTATTTCTTATTCCTGCGCTTTAATTCTCTCTCCTAATTTCTCCTTCGTTTTCTTTTATGCTTGCTCAGTTTACAGAACGAATAACGCTGGGGATAGACTAAAGTCATGTTTCACACTCCTCTCGACCACCTTTCCGTCTCATGTCCTTCAACTTTTGTAGAAATTCAAACTAGACTTTCACTTCATTTTATTCATGCTACCTTCAGAATTTCAGGCTTTCATCCAGAAGAATAAAGTTACGTTATTAATGCTTTATTTGTTTGTGGTCCTGGAGCACTCAAAAATTCTCGCAGCTGTGACGTAGCACGCGGCTAGGAAAGCAAGAAGAAACCAGAGCACCTCACTAGTGGAGTATCACACGGTAATTCGTTTTTGCCAGCAGTGGAAGATTTGCAACTGCGTCAGGGTAATATAGATGACTACAGTAGCCCTCTCTAATTGCTTGGACACGTTGGACAAATATTTCGTTTTTACAGGAGCTGTGTCAAAAACTGCATGCTTTGGGATTTATTGCACTTACAGCGCTATTCAGTTCTCGGAAAATCAAGTGCTGGTGTTACCAACTATCCTATTAGCTAGACCACTTACATTAAATTACACGTTCTTCGCAATAACATTTGTGTCATGTGCAAAGAGAATATTTTTTTTGAGTCCTGTATCATCTTTTGTGACAGATCAAGGATATAAATCAAGAGAAGCTACAGATCCTGAACAGGGCCCTGTTGCAACCTCTATTTTACACGACCCCGATCCAAATGTGTTTTCTGTTTGTCGACACTGGGGAATTATCTTCTGCTTCCTAATTTTTTACATATGAAGTGAACCGTTGTTGAGCTTTTTCCCTAGAGCCATGGTGTTTAAACTTCGTCTACACAAATAAATAATTTTATTGAATGTAGGAAATAATATGACAGATGCACAGCATACACATTATTTCTCAACGGCGCTTTTTGTCAGTAGCCAAATTAAGCGTATTACATGATCAAAATTAATTGCTGGGACATAATTTTCAAGATTTCGTTCAGCACTAATAAAGAACAATACACAAATAGTTAAAAGTTACTGTTCTCGTTAAAAACTTTATTTTGAAAATATTTATATAAAAACAACGTAGAAGGTGCCGTCTATGGAGAATCTGTTTAATCGACATGAACGACATCTGCTGCAGTTGTCTAGTTTCTTCAAACAAAGCGATGTCGGTCAAACCTGCCGCTGTAAGCAATTTAGATGACGCCATCTATTGACAATCTAATTTTATTCTAATGCAGCGGTAAATAAATGTCGTGTGACTAGGGCCTCCCGTCGGGTAGACCGTTCGCCGGGTGCAAGTCTTTCGAGTTGACGCCACTTCGGAGACATGCGCGTCGATGTGGATGAAAAGATGATGAGTAGGACACCACAACACCCAGTCCCTGAGCGGAGAAAATCTCCGACCCAGTCGGGAATCGAATCCGGGCCCTTAGGATTAACAATCTGTCGCGCTGACCACTCAGCTATCGGGGGCGGACTATGCAGGGGTTAGAGTTGTTTACTTTCTCTGAACAAGCATTGTGTATTGCGAGACAATGATAAGAAAACAATGTCTAATAAAAGTAGCCTTCGCCGTGACTATTAATGAAGCACAAGGCCAGACGATTCAAAGGACAGGATTGTATTCACCAGCACCTGGGGCTTTCTCACGTGTTCATAGTTTCATTGATATTTACGTTTGTATTAAAGACACATAGAGCCAAAAAGTAAAGAATGATCACATTTTAAGTTATAACGTTGTTTTCGAAGACGTTTTGTAAAATACAGTAGTTTTAAAAAATAAATTTATTTTGACAAAGGCAGTATCTACTTTTTACATGTTTTACAGTTAACCATACTGTATATAACGACATGGTTTTTTTAGTGTGACTAATATTTGTTACTGCTATTAAAAATATAATGTCTTTCAATAATAAATACTTGAATTTACTAATTTATACATTACTATATTACCTATCAGTGACTGATCAGCGCCGGCCGAAGTGGCCGTGCGGTTAAAGGCGCTGCAGTCTGGAACCGCAAGACCGCTACGGTCGCAGGTTCGAATCCTGCTTCGGGCATGGATGTTTGTGATGTCCTTAGGTTAGTTAGGTTTAACTAGTTCTAAGTTCTAGGGGACTAATGACCTCAGCAGTTGAGTCCCATAGTGCTCAGAGCCATTTGAACCATTTGACTGATCAGCATAGAGTGCAAATTATTTGCACGGGTCAGCTAACCGTATTTTACATTACTTCAGTGCTCTCGAAATACTCAGAACGTCTTCATAAACTTGGCAGACGTCAGCACCGATAGGATGGCGACAATCAGCTCCAGCACTTGAGAGACACAATCGCTCGCATTTGCAAGGCAGCTGCCGCGGTCCCAAACACACACGCACAGAGTGAGCCGGCGAACTGCTGCAGAACGCGGCCCCGTATATCAACCGCTACCCGGGGCCGACTTTACGAGGCATTTATTATCATTTCATACTCCTAATTCCCAGGTAATACTAAAACATGATTTATGCCTGCAACTGGCAGCCTATACGCCTTTGTGCTTCATTCATGAATAAGTACAATTGGAACGTGGCCATCTTAAAGAATGTTTTAAAAATGACTCACTCAAAGTAAGAGAAAATTCCGTCAGCACTTGTTTCGTTCAACTTCTCTATTGTAACGTAGTTTCCTGCCAATATTTTGTCTGAGATGGGAATTAAGTAAAGCACTCAACAATCCGAAGATTGTGTTGAACACCGCACTGCTTAGGTATCCCTCTATCTGAGCTGGTATGCCACTGAATTCATCCAGCCTTTGTACAATGAACAGAATCACTTACAGTGGAAACTGCTTACTAATTCAAAATACATAAATCGGTGCAGCTTCGTTATTTCACATACACGAAGCACAGCCAAGAGAGACAGACGGGGAGGGTGGGCAGTATCGGGGACTTTACTTATTCATTGCATCCACCCACTAGACCAAATGCTTGCTTTACCTTTCTCTTCCGATTGAAAATTATTTCCATGTTTTTAACAAAGTTGTCTGCTCTTCTGAACGACAGATCATTGACTATTGAAGGTGTTTTTCTTAAACCAAGAGACTTTTCATGTTGTGAAAACTGGAGTTTGATGTGGAGTTAGAGCGACATGGATTACTGGACCGATGTTTTACCCCATACCATAACGTCTGATACGTACACGAGCTAGATAATGTACCCTTTTTCAGAGGACTTATAACGAAAAGACCATTAGTTATTTCATATGCAAGTCTATGCAAGAGCACTCACCACTAATCCGTCTATGACAATATTACACGATGTTTCTGGTGCTGCGATAGTGCCAATAATTCGTTTTGCAATAATTACTGACTAAACTACCGTTTTCACACCATGTAAAAGTTGATGATACAGCTGACGCGAATTTTCAGAAGTCTGACGGTGAATGTTCTGCGAATTAGAACACTCCGATAATACAGCCACGCTTCATTAGAAATAAAACCATTCCAGTGTCAGATTCTCCATTACCAGCTGCAGCACTAACGTCTAGCAATAGTTTCATTTATTTATAAAAGGTGGTCAGAAACAGTCTGAAAAGTTTGTAAATGGGTTTACATGGTAGGTTTTGCAGACAAATAATTCTTCAGAAACAATTCGATACGCTGCGCCCTTTCCGACTTAGTTAGCATTGACGGCAGCCAATCAGGCAGTTGGGCGCGAATTCAAGGCCCCCCAGGTACAATTAGTGTCAATTGTCCTCTTAGAACGGCCGGAGTGGCCGAGCGGTTCTAGGCGCTTCAGTCTGGAAACCGTGCGAACGCTACGGTCGCAGGTTCGAATCCTGCCTCGGGCTTGGATGTGTGTGATGTCCTTAGGTAAGTTAGGTTCAAGTGGTTCTAAGTTCTAGGGACTGATGACCTCAGATGTTAAATCCCATAGTGCTCAGAGCAATTTGACCATTTGAACAGATGATAGCGCACGAGACTACCAAACCTTTGGCTCGGCCTCGACCCTTACTACCATCCCGTGCCCAGTTCTTGTCTCGCTCTCTTGTCCAGTTTTAGGAAACCAAACAAAGAACACGTTTAGTGACACCGTCTTTGGCTAGCTGTTCCGGCGTAACGACAAGCGCCGGCACCAATATCAAGAACTTTACAGCGGAGAGGGGTGTGAGGCGTCAGCCAATGCCACGTTGACTATGACGTCACCGCGGCAGGACCGGCATCTACACGAAGAGAATAAAAGCGATGCGCAGCCTAGACTCTGCAGCAATAGAAGAGAGGACTAGAAGAGTCGCACTAGAAGAGCCGCAGTGATATTAACGATAGCGTTTACTTATGAACTTGTGTGATTAGCTTGCGTGGAAATCATATATGTCAAAGGACATTGATTATTTGTGTGTCGCCAATTGCTTACGACCCATCATATAAAAACGAAAGTTAATTATTGTCAGTTCAATTACTGTAATAAACTTCATTAACATGATTTGCTTGTATGTTGCTGAGCTATCCGAGAAAACAGCTTCCTAGGCACCCTATTAGAGGCGAGTGAGCCGGATAAAAACGGGCGCGCCCATTGGCCTGATTGGCTATCTTCAATAGTAATTAACTTGGAAACGGCGCCAAGTATCGAATTTTTTTCTTATCAATTGTTTCTCAGCACAACCTACCCTGCAACAACGTAGCAAACTTTCCAGACTGTCTCTGACCACCGGGCACATTTATTTTTCTGTGCTGTCTCTTAAAAAAAAAAAAAAAAAAACATGTTCAGAAGTTGAGAATGTTAGAGGCGATAAAAAGAAATAATTTTTTATTTGACCAAAAATGTCAAAAGGACATGGTTTCCCCGCTAGGGGTTAATGAAGGTTTAGACGCTAATGATGTTCAGAGCCGATGTTTGAATTGTCGTGTGATGGATATTGTTTTAGACATGTTGCTGAAAATGGCGTCCGTTTACATTAATATACGTGCTAGCATCGGCGTGCTAACGGCTCTCTAACACGATCAAACCATGCAGGTCCTTCGGGATTAATGACTGCAGCTTCAGCCAAACAGGTAACCAGCTGCTCTGGAGTGTCTATCTCTATCTCGTACAACAAACGTTACAATCCCGCTCCCCTTCCCCCCCCCCCCCCCCCACACACACACACATACACACAAAACCATAGGAGTGAGACCGGGAAAACGCAGTGGCCACGGTACTCGCCCGGAAAACTTCCACGTAAATACAACACAGCAAAAACAATAATAATGTAACCGTTTATCCACAGACGTGGACACACTTAGCAGATGTGTGTTGCAAATCAGATTCCAATATCAATACGTTGCATGCAAAGCAGTCGAAACAACTCTGAAACTGGCGTGAGGGGAGTCCAACTGTCACACCGTTGACGCACCTCTAATGGGCAAACGATGCACCTGTGGCGTCTGTGTCAGATAACGAAGGTGTTTCATTTTACCTCCTTTAATAACGCTTCAAATTTGTATACATGTTTCTTTTTTTCTGTGTATTTCGCCCCAGACCACACATGTAGTATAGTTCCCGGTTTCCACTTATTAGCATCTGGTTCAACTGGCTCTGAGCACTACGCGACTTAACTTCTGAGGTCATCAGCCGCCCAGAACTTAGAACTAATGAAACCTAACTAACCTAAGGACATCACACACATCCATGCCCGAGGCAGGATTCGAACCTGCGACCGGTGCGATCGCTCGGCTCCAGACTGTAGCGCCTACAATCTAAGCATTCTCTCTGATGTTATAGGCCATAGTTCACTACATCTTCTATCTGTATTTATATCTTTATATATTTTAAATTATAGCTACAGCAGTGCTTTCTGTCTATATGTTCAGGCCAACCTCAGGAACTACAATAAGGATTTTTATACTATTTTCAGTAGTACACAGATTAATTCACGAGGAAGTTTTGTGTATAAATGTGTAACTGAATTCCATTTACAGAGTTTGAGAACAGATTCCTCATAACAAAACGAGGAAAAAAGTCCAGTAAACATGGGTACTAAAGTGCCTACAGTAAGAGCTATGAGCTGTTCCATCTCCGATACTGAGAAAAACATATTTTCTATTGAACAAGTGCTCATGGCTCTTAAGATATGCATTCTAGAGCCCAAGTTTACTAGACTTTTTTTCTTGTTTTGGTCCACACTAACTCCTCCCAAAACATGAAAAGAAAAGAGAAGGGAATTTAGTTACACCACGTACAATTGATAACCGCTACGCCGGACAAATCGTGCGCTTGTAGAACATTAATGCCACACGTGCGAAGCCGGGGCGGGTTGCTAGCAGTAATATAAAGTGGGCAATTCTGAAATTGCAACAGTTTCTGACCTATCAATCGCCGTTCTACTGTTATTTCTTACACAGCTCTGTGAGCAGACACTGCTGACAAGACCAGTCTGATGTGCTAAGTAGGGCAAGAATTTTCTCAGGCTTTCCAAGACCGCTTTCTTATTCGTTACATTTATCCTGTGTTAAAACTGATAGGTCAGCTGCCGAAGTTTCAAAGCAACAGTCCTTAGTATCTTACTGCAATTACCAGCACAACGCTAGACGTTGCTTGCATCGTACATGATGTACGACGAGGCTATAGGTGTGTTGGTTGTGTACGAAGTACCATTGGGTTGTCCCCGTCTGATTTCGAAATGCTCTAGTGGTTTACGTGAAGCTGAGGGATTGGCGTTTGTGTGCCTATTTTCTGTGTGTAAACTTGTGTTTGGTGTTTTATGTATGTGTTATTAGTCTCTAAAGAGGCGTGTAAGGGTTAATTTTGGGCGTATGAAAAAGTGGGGCGAAGTTTGTGTTGTTTCGTAAAATTTTGTGGATTTTTCTTGAGTAAGTACGTAAATGGTGTGTTGGCCTAGGAAGTCTCTTATGTGTGTGCTGGGAACGTATCTGCCAGCGTCTGAGTTGACACGGAAAATTTTGTTCTGGAGGCGTTGCAGTCGGGACATGATATACAGGGTGAAGAAAAATTCGCGCATTCGGACTTCGGAAAGCGATGCCTCACATCCTAGCAATACAAAAATATCTGTCTCAAAATTTCGTCCTGACAATCTGGCAACACTGTAATTACATCAGCATCTGAGAGTTGTGCTGTGCAGTTGTTGCAGTATATAGCGATTTGTATTACCATGCAACAGGTCGAAGTTTCGATTCTGGGTCGATACGTAGTTTTTTATTTGACAGTTTCATTCTGCCACGTAATATTGTAGTATACACAGTTTGTTAAGCCATACGTATCCGCATTTACATAGCGTAGCGTTCTGTAATGACCAACATAACAAAAATGTGGTCAGACAAGTCAGTAATTGACAGCTGAAACAAACTGAATTGTCACAGAACAGAATATCTACGAAAACTGTATCAGTTTCGAGATGCTTAGATTGTTGCGCAGTTAAATAACTCATTGTCTACTACTCACGCAGTACGTCCGTCAGATGTAACACATTAACAAGCAGTGACATTTAATTTCCATATTAATGACCGTATGGCATTTACAAAAGAATACGTTGTCCTCAGAGCTGACAAATGATAACGATTGTACTTCCATTTCTGTGTTTTGTAGAGGACCCTCTGGAATCCCTTTTTGACGATTAAGACGGCAGATACCGTACCACGTAGACTTCATTTGCGAATAAGATCAAATACGCCTCGACCGAGAATCGAACTCTCGACCTCCTGCATGCTAATACAAAACGCTATCTACTGCACAGACTGCACCGCGCTACTCATATCTGCTGACAGAGGTAGTTACTGTACATGTAATTAAAGTTTTGCCAGATTGCCAATCTTTAACGTCCATTTATTGACGGAAATACGCGCAGGACGAAATATTGAGAAACATATTTTTGTATTGCTACTAGGTGAGGAATTGCGCTATGAAGTCCGAGTGCGTGAATTTTTCATCACCCTGTGTACTGGTTGCTATGAGTCCTCATAACTGCGTGGCGACTTACAACTGCGCGCTGTGGAACACCAGGGAGTCAGCGAGCCGCTCGGCTGAAACGCAACATCTTACCCGAACCGCCACTAAAAACCATTCGCGTCTCCCCAAGGACACTTTCCAGAACTGGCGGCAGCCGCCGAGGGGAAGACTGTCATAACGAGGATGTTTTTACGAGCCCGACAGAAACATTAGGAGTCCGCTTTCCGCCGGAAGCTCTAAAATAGCGGATGTATAAATTCTGCCCCCGAGACTCGTCACCGCGCACCTCCCGGTCGAACCGCGGCGCCGCTCGCGAGGTGGGGGGTCTGCGATGAGTCAATCACGAGCCCTGAGGGCCTTCCCTGCCAACGGACTCGGCTCGTTCGCTTTGTATTGGAAACGACGTGCTATCTTCGTTTTACACGCGGTTTTACGAGGGTCACTCGAAAAGAAATGCACACTATTTTTTTTTTTAATCCATCTTTTATTCTACATGTTTGAAAGTCTTACAGTGTGTAGATACATCCTTTAGGAACAAGATTTTCATTTCTCCACATAATTTCCATCCCTTTTCAACTGCCTTCCGCCATCTTGGAACCAGCGCCTGTATACCCGCACCGTAAAATTCTGGACCAACCTGTTGGAGCCACTGTTGTTCCACGAAGAGAGTCTTTCAGTTTCCCAAAGAGATGATAGTCACATGGAGCCAGGTCGGGACTGTAAGGCGGGTGTTTCAGTGTTGTCCATCCGAGTTTTGTGATCGCTTCCATGGTTTTTAGACTGACATGTGGCCGTGCATTGCCGTTCAACAGCAAAACATCCTGCTTTTTCCGATGTGGTCGAACACGACTCAGTCGAGCTTGAAGTTCCTTCAGTGCCGTCACATATGCATCAGAATTTATGGTGGTTCCACTTGGCTTGATGTCCACAAGCAAGAGTCCTTAGGAATCGAAAAACACCGCAGCCATAACTTTTCCAACAGAAGGTGTGGTTTTGAATTTTTTTTCTTGGGTGAATTTGCCACTCCAATGACTGCCTCTTCGTCTCTGGTGAAAAATTATGGAGCCATGTTTCATCACCTGTCACAATTCTTCCAAGAAATTCATCTCCACCATTCTCGTACTGTTCCAAAAGTTCGCTGCATACCGTTTTTCTTGTTTCTTTGTGAGCCACTGTCAACATCCTGGGAACCCACCTGGCACAAACTTTTTTAACGCCAACACTTTCAGTATTCTGCAAACACTTCCTTCCCCTATCCCAACGTAGCGTGACAATTCGTTCACTGTGATGCGTCTCTGCACATTGTCTGGAGTGTGTGCAGTACGAGGCCTGCCGCTGCGAGGACAATCCTCGATATTGCAGAGCCTGCTTTCATCACGTAACCTGCTTGCCCACCGACTAACTGTACTGCGATCGACAGCAGCATCTCCATACACCTTTTTCAAGCTCTTGGTGATGTTTCCCACTGTCTCGTTTCCACAGCACAGGAATTCTATGACAACACGTTGCTTCTGACGAACGTCAAGTGTAGCAGCCATCTTGAGGACATGTGGCGGCGCCACTCACGGGAACAGGTTGAACTACATTTGAAAACAAGCGTGAAGGATGTATCTACACACCGTAAAACTTTCACACATGCAGAATGAAAACTGTATTTTTACAAAAATAGGGTGCATTTCTTTTGGAGTGACCCTCGTACATAACTCCTACTCAAGGCATTGTACAGTGTTCGGTGGAGGGTACATCGCTCTAACGTTATTATCGGTTTCATTTCCTATTCCGCTCGAGTACTGAGAGAGACAAAACAGCACTTGGCAGACCCTGTCTTTGAAAGATTCAATTGCTAGCCAAGCCCGACAGCGCCTAACTTTGGTGATCTGACGGGAAACCGGTGCTACCACTGCGGCAAGGCCGTTGGCAAACAATAGCGTAAAACCGCTCATATACAGGGTGGTAAATTGATCGTGACCGATCCAATATCTCACGAAATAAGCGTCAAACGAAAAAACTACAAAGAACGAAACTTGTCTAGCTTGAAGGTGGAAACCAGATGGCGCTATGGTTGGCCCGCTAGATCGCACTTCCATAGGTCAAACGGATATCAACTGCGTTTTTTTTAATACGAACCCCCATTTTTATTACATATTCGTGTAGTAAGTAAATAAATATGAATGTTTTAGTTGGACCACTTTTTTCGCCTTGTGATAGATGGCGCTGTAATAGTCATAAACATATGGCTCACAACTTTAGACGAACAGCTGGTGACAGGTAAGTTTTTTAAATTAAAATGCAGAACGTAGGTACTTTTGAACATTTTATTTCGGTTGTTCCAATGTGATACATGTACCTTTGTGAACTTATCATTTCTGAGAACGCATGCTGTTACAGCGTGATTACCAGTAAATACCACAGTAATGCAGTAAATGCTCAAAATGATATCCGTCAACCTCAATGCACTTGGCAATACGTGTAACGACATTCCTCTCAACAGCGAGTAGTTCGCCTTGTGAAATCTTCACACATGCATTGACAATGCGCTGACGCATGTTGTCAGGCGTTGTCGGTGGATCACGGTAGCAAATATCGTTCAACTTTCCCCACAGAAAGAAATCCGGGGACGTCAGATGCGGTGAACGTGCGGGCCATGGTATGGTGCTTCGACGACCAATCCACCTGTCATGAAATCTGCTATTCAATATCGATTCAACCGCACGCGAGCTATGTGCCAGACATCCATCATGTTGGAAGTACATCGCCGTTCTGTCATGCAGTGAAACATCTTGTAGTAACATCGGTAGAACATTACGTAGGAAATAAGCATACATTGCACCATTTAGATGCCATCCATAAAATGGGGGCCAATTATCCTTCCTTCCATAATGCCGCACCATACATTAACCCGCCAAAGTAGCTGACGTTCCACTTGTCGCAGCCATCGCGGATTTTCCATTACCCAGTAGTGCATATTATGCCGGTTTACGTTACCGCTGTTGACGAATGACGCTTCGTCGCTAAATACAACGCGAGCAAACAATCTGTCATCGTCCCGTAATTTCTCTTGTTCCCAGTGGCAGAACTGTACACGACGTTCAAAGTCGTCACCATGCAGTTCCTGGTGCGATCCATGTTGATGTAGCACTCTCAACACCGACGTTTTTGAGATTCCCGATTCTCACGAAATTTGTCTGCTACTGATGTGCGAATTAGCCGCGACAGCAGCTAAAACACCTACTTCGGCTTCACCATTTGTTGTAGGTCGTGGTTGACGTTTCACATGTGGCTGAACATTTCGTGTTTTCTTAAATAACGTAACTATCTGGCGAACGGTCAGGACACTTGGATAATGTCGTCCAGGATACCTAGCACCATACATAGCACACGGCCGTTGGGCATTTTGATCACAATAGCCATACATCAACACGATATCGACCTTTTCCGCAATTGAGAAACGGTCCATTTTAACACGGGTAATGTATCATGAAGCAAATACCGCCCGCACTGGCGGAATGTTACGTGTTTCCACGTACGTATACGTTTGTGACTATTACAGCGCCATCTATCACAAAGCGAAAGAAGTGGTCCAACTAAAACGTACTACACGAATATGTAATAAAAAATGGGGGTTCCTATTTAAGTAAACGCAGTTGATATCCGTTTCACCTATGGCAGCGCCATCTAGCGGGCCAACCATAGCGCCATCTGGTTTCCCCCTTCAAGCTAGACGAGTTTCGTTCTTTGTAGTTTTTTCGTTTGATGCTTATTTCGTGAGATATTTGGCCCGGTCTCTAACAATGGACCACCCTGTATATATACGAGGGTTGGAACTTAAATAGTAGCAGCTATTTATTTACAACCGATGCAAAGGAGTTACATGTTTGCATCTATTACTGGTCTCAAAGTAATCACCATCGTTGTGTAGAACCCATTGCCAGCAATGTGGAAGGCGTAGTATCCATTAGCAGAGCCCGTTCTGTTGATGGTGCGAAAGGCGTAGTATCCATTAGCAGAGCCCGCTCTGTTGATGGTGCGAATGGAGCGGTCTACTGCATGTCGAATCTCTGGAACAGTTCTGAAGCGATTGCCACGAAGTGTTCATTCATCTCCGGAATCAAATCAAAGTCACAAGGATTTAAGTCCGGGGAGTATGGTGTATGGTACAGTACTTCCCAGTCCCATCGACCGAAGAGACCAGCCACAGCTTCCGCTCTAAGCGCCTGCGCATTGCTGTGCAAAATGATGGGTGGGTCGCGTAGAAAGTGTCGCCGCTTCTTTCGCAGAGCTGGTCGCAGGTGATGCTCCAAAAACAAACAGTTATACGACTTAAGTAAATAACAGAAATATTAAGCTTTAACATTGTACTGTAATATAAATATACTTTTAAAAAATCTTGTTTCGTATGTGCATTTCTTGTGCACTTTATACGTTCCTCGTCATAACGGCTACTGTACCGTGCGATTGATCAATGGAACACGCAACTAACTAACTATCTAACTTCCCGTCAAGAGGTACCAGAATGATTTTCGATTATAAATTTCGACCTGGTCGTTTCTGGACCAGGGTCCCTTACCTCAAACTAACACACTTAACCTTTTCCATCATCGAGAAGGCTTAACATCAGCAGTGATGATTCAGCTCGTTATCACCCTGTATTCGTCCAGTATTTCGGAATCAGAGCACTTAGCGACTCCCAAACAAACTTTACATGCAATTTCGAACCTATCCGAAGCTTTTTCCTTGAACAACCCCCCCCCCCCCCTCTCCCTCCGCACAAAATAATTAAAGGAAAGTGATGTGTCGCCTATTACATTTTTGCTGTTGATGCAGTAAATATTCAACGTCGGGCACGACGTTTCAATTTATTACTACTGTACCGCTACCTCATTCGCAACAATTTTGCAGACAGTTTCCACATATACCACTTAAAATACCTGCAAAATTATATCATTTTACGGCTCATAGTTCAGGTGACATGACGTCATAAACATTGAAATGCGTGAAAAACTTTATTTTCGTAAAACTTACGAAGCGCGTTCGTTCTGTGGATGACTAATCTGCAACTAATGTAGTCAACATATTTACGGTTTTGCGTCTGCAGTAATAGAGGTTTCACATGGTTAAGCTCGAAAAGTTAGTACATTAACTCATTTGTAAAGTAATCATATGTTTCTGTTTTACACTGGGGAGTTCGATTCTTTAAAGAATCGAGGGAAGGAGTATCATTGGTCCATTCTAAATCACGCTACAGAAAATGTCGTACCGGATGGGCTCCTACACTTTTATAAAAAAATGAGGCTCTTAAGCGGCGAAAGATGTCATCTTTTACAGCAGAAAGGAGCTGAACTGTAAAAAAGAAGAGGAGGTAGGGATAGTAGCCAGTCTCCTAGATTGCCTGGCGGCACGCGACCGGTTCTTAGGACGACGTTAGTGACGAGAAAAAGAGGGCGGTCGAGGTGAGCGACGGAACGCGAAAGTCACGAAGAGGAGAATGTGGGGCAGGCAGAGGCGGCCTGCAGACAGCAACGCGGCGGGAAGATCTCCGAGCGACTGAGTTTCTCCCGCTGGGAAAGCGGCGTACGCAGGTGCAGCGAGCAGCAGCTGTGCAGCTGGCCCTGCGCGGGAAAGCTGCAGTCAAGCCGATCACTGACTGGCCCACACTGTCAGCTGGTCGGTGCCGGTATGCTACACCCGTATCGAGGGAAGCTCAACGACGATGGGACGATGACATTTGCAAAGAGAGGCCTTAGCTTGAGACCCACCACTCTGACGAGCTACGGCACATTTTTTTGTTAGGGATTGAAAGCCCATGATGTCAAGGTCTCACATAAAATCTTCTTTCTTTGGATGGGTTACTAGTTTCCGTTAACAATCTAACCCTCTTCAGATCATAAAACATTCTTGATTAGTGTTGGTGCCATACTGCTTCACACATCGTTAATATCTTCCTTAAAATGACAATATTCTCACATGACATAGTTAAAAATAGCTTTTCATCGTACGTGGCTAGTGTAATTGAAAGAAGGCGATGCCGCGCGGGATTTGCCGAGGCGCTGCAGTCATGGACTGTTCGGCTGATCCTGGCGGAGGTTCGAGTCCTCCCTCGGGCATGGGTGAGTGCGTTTGTCCTTAGGATAATTTAGGGTACGTAGTGTGTAAGCTTAGGGACTGATGACCTTAGCAGTTAAGTCCCATAAGATTTCACACACATTTTTTAACAAGGCGTTATTCCGCCAAAACTTACTGACACAATTAGGACACTACTGGCCATTAAAATTGCTACACCAAGAAGAAATGCAGATGATAAACGGGTATTCATTGGAGAAATATATTATACTAGAAGTGACATGTGATTACATTGTCACGCAATGTGGGTGCATAGATCCTGAGAAATCAGTACCAAGAACAAACACCTCTGGCCGTAATAACGGCCTTGATACGCCTGGGCATTGAGTCAAACAGAGCTTGGATGGAGTGTACAGGTACAGCTACCCATGCAGCTTCAACACGATACCACAGTTCATCAAGAGTAGTGACTGGCGTATTGTGACGAGCCAGTTGCTCGGCCACCATTGACCACACGTTTTCAGTTGGTGAGAGATCTGTACAATGTGATGGCCAGGGCAGCAGTCGAACATTTTCTGCATCCAGAAAGGCCCGTACAGAACCTGCAACATGCGGTAGTGCATTATCCTGCTGAAATGTAGGGTTCCGCAGGGATCGAATGAAGGGTATAGCCACGGATCATAACACATCTGAAATGTAACGTCCACTGTTCAAAGGGCCCTCAATGCGGTGACAGAGACGCGTAACCAATGGCACCCCTAGTCTACCATCACGCTGGGGGATACGCCAATATGGCAATGACGAATACACGCTTCCAATCTACGTACACCACGATGTCGCCAAACACGGATGTGACCATCATGATGCTGTAAACAGAACCTGGATTCATACGAAAAAATTACGTTTTGCCATTCGTGCACCAAGGTTCGTCGCTGAGCACACCATCGCAGGCGCTCCTGTCTGTGATGCAGCGTCAAGGGTACCAGCAGCCATGGTCTCCGAGCTGATAGTCAATTCTGTTGCAAACGTCGTCGAACTGTTCGTGCAGATGGTTGTTGCCTTGCAAACGTCCCCATCTGTTGACTCCGGGATCGAGATGTGGCTGCACGACCCGTTACAGCCATGCGGATAAGAAGCTTATCACCTCGACTGCTAGTGATACGAGGCCGTTGGGATCCAGCACGGCATTCCGTATTACCGTCCTGAACCCACCGATTCCATATTCTGCTAACAGTCACTGGATCTCGACCAGCGCGAGCAGCAATGTCGCGATACAATAAACCGCAATCGCGATGGGCTACAATCCGACCTTTATCAATCTCGGAAACGTGGTGGTACGCATTTCTCCTCTTTGCACGAGGCGTCACAACAACGTTTCACCAGGCAACGCCGGTCAACTGCTGTTTGTGTATGAGAAATCGGTTGGAAACTTTCCTTATGTCAGCACGTTGTAGGTGTCGCCACCGGCGCCAACCATGTGTGAATGCTGTGAAAAGCTAATCATTTTCATATCATAGCATCTTCTGCCTGTCGGTTAAATTTCGCGTCTGTAGCACGTCATCTTCGTGGTGTAGCAATTTCAATGGCCAGTAGTGTGTGCACTCTTTTCTAGTTGGATACATATGGTCACCCTATGTACGCAGGTGTCTCCGTGTCTACAATTTTCTGAAACTGGTTTCACGGAAAGAATTTCGCAACCTCGTGTCGTCGAGTGACGTTGCCTTTAAGGTCTACAGTCGCACCGCTGTCGCTACAAGAGCTGTTTGCCGGCTACCACCGTAGCGCACCCGTCTTCAGAGGTAGAAAATCACGAAAAATGCTGAAGCTCAGTTACGGAATAGGTTAGTATAGTGGCTCTAAGCAGGTCAAAATTATGTCCCTAATTTCCTAATTCAGAAATGGCAAGCCCGATGTTCCGTGGAGCAAAAGTGGCAACGGAACGGCAGCCGACAAAGCCAAGCGTACCGTTTGGCGTATTGTTGCCGGGAGAAGAGCGCTGACAGCTGGCAGCGCTGGAAGTGCAGTAGGCCGGAGACGGGTGGGGGGTGGGGGTGTGGGTGGCGGAGGGGCGGAAAGCGGACTGGCGATCGCAACGACAAAGGCTTCGGTATCTTCGCTGCTGCTGTCCTCATGGTATGATAAATGAATTATAATATTTTGTATGGATTCTTCCTTACGCCTTCTTTTATCAAGGTGTATACGGCCTGGGAGATCCGGGAAAAACCCGGGAATTTTTTCATCCGGGAAAAACCCGGGAATTTCTTAGAATTCCGGGATTTTTCATTGTTTTAGATTTCAGTTAAAGTTTTGTACGTTTGACGTGTAAGACCTGATACTCTTGACAAAGAACTTTAGTCCACTACTGCTGAATAATACTGCAGCAATGAAACATAAACCAGAGAATAACACCAAAATAAAAGTTTAGTAGCATAGAAAATGGGTAATTTACACAATGCACAGACCAGTTTGCCGTCACCGAAAAGTGTCAAAGGCTTTAGGTCGAAGATTGTGCAGTACGTCCGTAACAACTAACGTGCATTCGATGTGCGTGACGTCACAATTGTTTACATTTCTAACAGATCACCAGAAAATATTACGAATAGTGGCTTGAGATGCGTTGCTTTCAAAGTAAATTTCCACGCAAGATGATTTATGTTACGTGTGAGAATGTGCAGTGAATTTCTTAAATCACAGGGCGTTATAACTCTCATTCAAAACGTAACACTTTGAGGATCAGTCATTTGAAAAATGTCGGGCCCAGAAGATAAGTCATTTATGCCACTATTTAAAATTTTACCGGCACATTTGTGTTTGATAAGACTTAACGTGTAACACACGCTAAAAAAAGACCGAGCTTCAAGTTAGTTTTCATATTTAATGTTGTTCTTACATAGATAAAAAATTATGCGATCGATGGCCAAAAGTGTAATTGACTTTCAAAAAAAATGTGCATAACGTGTTACTGAGCAATGTCACAAGTCTTTTCATGCCAGAACACCTCGACTTTTCTACGCAACTGATAATCATTTTCTCACGATTTTAACTGCCAAATTAGAGCCTGTTAGTAGGCCTACGGACTTCCTATCATTGTAGGACTAATAACAGTGGATGCCAATAGACGATGCAATTCTCGTTCGTACATACACATCTACTTACGAGTTAACCGCTGTAGAAACGCACTTTGCTGAGTTGAGCGAGCTCGGCCTACCTTGGTAACGTACGCGCCGCGGCCTGTCTTTCTCGCAGGCCTCGTGCTCTGAACAACTGCCGTCATTCGCTAGCGAGATCACGTGACATGAGCTATGACTGGCTGACAAAAGTGCATCGCTCAACGCAATCTCTATTTTAGAGTTTCGGAAGCTACCGTGCTGTAATTTGTGGAATTTGTGTACATACTTTCGCAATACTAAAGTAAACTCTGTGCACATTGTCTCGCATCAAACAACTTTCCAAACGCATTGTTTTTCCTGGATTTCGTTTCCTGAAGTGCTGGGACGTCCTTTGCCGTTATAAAACCTTTTCGATTCAAGGGACTGATAGGTTTTACAGCTTCGAGGGAAAGCATACTGTTACTTAAACAGGGTGTATTTTCACCCGCTTTATACGTAATTTCATCCGGGAGAAATTGTGTTTTTAACCGAGAAATACGGGAAAAATCCGGGAATTTTTTTTTTCTTGTTCACGTAGGCACCCTGTTTATGTTCGACATGGTTCACGACGTTCTTCCGATAATATGGAGTTATTCGTGTGACCGCGTCATTTACCAGTCTCTGTGTCTCGCAAAGTGAAGGTTTTATTTCACTATGCGACGTCTGCTTTTATTTGATCCCATACAAGCAAGATGGCGTTGTAATGGCAACGGTACGGTGGAAGACGTAACTTTGTGGCAGTGGTTCTCTTCTGACATATCAATTACACACTGCGTCTCCTGTGGCTTACACTGTTTCACTAATTTCAGAAGTTCCGCTTTTCGCACAGTCTGTTTAAAGCCTATTTTGTTATCTTTCAACCAGCTGACTATTTCGTATCTTCTAGCAGCAGCCGTTGGTGCCTTATTTAATTATACAGAATGGTTCAGCGCGCTGTCCATTACAAAAACGCTACCAGAACTGACATATGGTACCAAAAGAGTACAGAAACAGACTTGAAATTTATCTGCATTCATTTCTTCCTGGTAATTGACAATTTTTTTGTTTACTGAAATATCATCTCAGAAACAGGCACAAAACCGTTCACAGAGCTAGCATGAACAATAATTAGTCGTCCTACCTTACCAGCTGGCACACTCACAGTTCGTGGCGCGTGTCGTCTCCTCTCCCCCACTGCTAGCAACTCACGCAGGTAACGGCATCTCCGTGCCACAATGTCTCCGCGTTCCATTATTACCTCTCTTCCTGAGAACTTTTTACACCGAAAACAAATTTTTTTTTTCAGACAATGCTGAGGCTTGAGCAAACCACTGAATGACACTGATGCCACCTACTTTTTAAGTGTCGGGTACTCCTCCTTCATGCTGTAGTATGCGTATGTATGTTGACATACAGCAATTACGTCACGACGCGATCTCTGCGTTGACTTTCCAGGTGTAGCAAGAACATGGCTCCCAGCTGAACTCGCAGCCTCATTATCATTTGAGAGTCTCCATTGTCGCTGTAGGGATGTTCAGTGCTTTTGCCACCCTGACAATCGTTTTATTCACTAGTATCAAAGGCTCACCGTTGTCCCTTTCCTTTTTAAAGTAAAATCTGTATATAAATTCGCGTGCTTGAAATTTCAGCGTAACTCCTTTTCTAAAAGTCTTCCTCTCCACACACATGGCAAGAAACACGCAGAATTAGTAGAATGCCCACCTACACAAACACAAACCTGAACGGCGCACTCGACGCCACTGAAATGTGAGTGACGGCAGGCGTCGCCTATGACCGTCGTGGACGCGCGAAGCACGTGCACCAAGGTCACTTCAATTGTCAGAGCTCTTATCTCGCCATACGGAATACAGCTGTCAAATGCAAACTAACTTAAATCAGAGTTTCCAAGAAATCGAACCTTTTGTCGTTTTCATCCGTTGCAGGTGTATCTGAGGAGCAAAGCCGTTTCTGAGGGAGCGCCGAGAAAATTTCCTTTTGAGGAACGAATATTCAATATGGAGAAAGCATATTGCATAACAAAGAGTACCTACAACAGAAAGTGTTTATCTAACGAACTTAAAATAAACCGCTGTAACACAGTGGCGAGACCCAAATGCATTTGTGCTAGTGAGTCTCTAATACTAAATTATAAGCTTGAAAAATTAGAAATGTTAGAAGAAGAATTATACAGAAAATAGTAGGTCCTCATTACACTGGCGGAAGAATTATACAGAAAATAGTACGTCCTCAGAAAATGCAGCTTTTTGGAAATTAAGAAGTAACAATGAAATTTATCAGAACATGGCAAACGTATCAGATGCAATATGGAAGAGACGATTACTGTATTTTGGACATATTTACAGAATGGATGGCCACAGACTCACCAAGCAGATATTTAAATATCTTAGGAGAAAGGAATTAATGACCATTTGGGTTCAACAGGTTAGGAAAAATTCGGAAAGGAAGAAGTATTAGAAAGAGAAATGTTTAGGCAAAAAACTTTACAACTAAAAAAATTCCAAGGAAGGAGGGAAACCAAATTAGCACACAGTCGTATGAAGACAGTTAAAAGAAACAGTTAAACAAAGAAGGAATACTGGAAGAAAGGGAAATAATAACAAACGATTAAAACTGAAATTGGAAAGAGGTCCACAGAAGGCATTAATGCAAAAAGATTGTAAGCAGTCGTGAATGCTCAGAGATCCCAGTCACGTTCCAGGTGTGTGTGTGTTCAAATTGCATATCTTGCAATATTTTTTATTGTTGAGCGAGTCTACGAAGATTGTCGCAAAATTTATATGTTATTAATTTAATAAAATATATTGTAACAGATAAAAACCACGTAACACGTATTGTTCGCTCTTTCATCTTCACATTGCATATAAATGGACAACACATCTTATGAAAAAAAAAAACATAGAAATAAAACGGAAGCCCGCCGCGGTGGTATCGCGGTTCTAGGCGCGCGGTCCGGAACCGCGCGACTGCTACGGTCGCAGGTTCGAATCCTGCCTCGGGCATGGATGTGTGTGATGTCCTTAGGTTAGTTAGGTTTAAGTAGTTCTAAGTTCTAGGGGACTGATGACCACAGTTGTTAAGTCCCATAGTGCTCAGAGCCATTTCAACCAAATAATACGGAAGAACATGCAGTCTGCACCGAGGATCGCCTTCGTCTTTTTATCTCCGTTTCTCTACTATCCACGGCATTCTTACATCAGAGGACTCCGCGCCAGTTGTATCTGAAAAACACAAATTCTGCAGTGTTTTCTTGCTCATACTCGTTTCAACATATATTTTCCACCATCAACGGCCCCGTATTTTATAGATAATCTTAACTATTAGTCAAGTAGGTTTTTAGAGCTTTCATTAAATGGGTGGAGGGCTTGCCACAATAATTTACCGGTGCAGCCATCCCCACGACATATTCTTTACGTAAAGACGGTGTCACAAAAACGGTGCATACGCTGATTTTAGTATCGGCACTTGCAGTTTGGTAAGCATTAACTTCAGAAACAAAACTTTCGTGGTCGTACAGAACACGCGTTTATGTGAGGAACAAGCACAAGAAAATACGAGCATCACGAATGACAAGCTATCCATCCTAACTGGCTGGTAATTAAGACAATCAACAAAATAACGACCCAATGATGATTTCACAGATGTGCTGACACTTGTTTGGGCAAGTAAGCAAACACGAATTTGCTTTTTTCTGTGCGAAAACAGTGGAAGCTGGTTGCATAACGTTTTCTGCAACATCAGCCACATTTGACGACATCCGTAGTTAGTTTTATCCGTTTCTACAATTTTACTCCCACTTTGCTCCTTGCAGTGTAAATTAAGAGTTTTTGGGTACCTTAATCGATTGTGGAATTATCCTAATAATTCTAACGGTAATTGTAATTTTTTGACTTTTTTCCTCCATCAATTTTTTGGCAAGTGTCTCTTCATTTCACAATTTTCCTATTCGACTTTTGAAAGTTCTTGTTTAAAACCACATTTTGGAGATTTTCACGTACTTTCATACGATGATGTGCTTGAGACGTTTTTGTAATGTTTCTCAAGTTTCATGTTCTCTTATTACTATAACTTTCGACTAAATTTTGTTCACGTTTAGCGAAATTATGCTGCAAACGGTGCTACAGAGTGAAATCTGCTTCTGTTCTAGTTTCATCAACACTCGATTCGAGATGAAAGCCCTAACAGACGAATGACGGGTTGATTCCTTTAAAAGGCCAAAACAGAATTCGTTCCCCATCCTTCTTGAAACCGCGATTGTGATCTGCTACTATTGATCTAGTCGTCGACGGGACGTTCAGGAATAATTTTCCTTTTTTTCTCCTAAGATTCCCCTGTGTTGGTTCAGTTCACGGTGGCGACTCTCGCATCAGCAGTTTTAAAAAGTTTTTCATGTTGACAGTTCAAATTTCCCCCAAACAATTTCAATTGTATGTGAGAGCAAACGTTACTTTACTACTTTTCATGACAGCAAATATGTTTTTGGAGGTTCCCACGTCTCGTATTAGCCATTACTTATAACGCCCCTTCGGCCTTAACTGTTTCAAGAAACCGGTCTGTTTTAAGAAAAGCTAGTTTTACACGCTTCTCAGTGATTATGACGTCATATACCCTGAACTGTGTGTCATACTGTGATACAATTTTGCAATTCATTCAGTGGTATATGTGAACATTGTCTGCAAAATGGGTTGCGAAAGAAGTTAATAATAAAGAAGAAATAAACTTCATGTCTGTTGCTGGGATTTTACTGCATGAACAGCGATATCATAGTAACCGATAATTTTTGTTTCATTATTTTGTGGAGGGTGTAAAGGAGGAAACAGTTCGAAATTGTTTGGAATTACATGTAAAATTTGTTAGAAGAGACAGTATTCTCATTCTCAAATACTGGAAAAATACAGTCTGCGTAATTTTCGTGTTTATTATTTATGTTGTCTCAAGACATATAAACTTCTAACTTTAATACTTGACTTATTGTGTTAAATCTGTATCATAAGATTACACCTCCTAATGAATATATTACGTTAGAATTTTAAATTTTTAAATTCGGGCACCAGTCATTCGAAATAATGTAAATCAACGTCAATGTCATGCGTCATCATGCCGTAACCTCAAGTATATTCTGGCAGGATAACTTTTAGAACTGTTTTACTGAAATGTGATATCAATACACTTTTCTAGCATCGACGCATCTTGTTTCAAAGTGGACGCACCACAAGCTATAGTCACAGCTGCGACAAATTCCTCAAAGTACAGCTTTGCACTGGAATTAGTTTTAAAAAAATCTGAGGCCAGAAAATTCGTTACCGATCTACAAAGTACGCATATGCGAATAAGGATCTCTATTCGAATCCTTTATGAAATAAAAACAAAGAATCTTTTGCTTTTTTGTGACTCACAAATTCACAACTACGTGACAGAAATCTCAAGCGCACGTTAAATTTTGTGTTACTATCATGAAATGGGAAACGGATATACAGCTGGGGGAATCACGAACAACAAACATATTTCGACATCCGAGGAAACGGCTACCAATACAGACAATGCATTTCTGACACTGACCTTTCCACTGTGTATAAAGAAGAAAAACAAAAGAAAACGCTGGTCCATGGAAAGATTGAACTGGAGAGATAAATATACACCCGGTATTGCGCTAAAGCAAGTACGTATTACATTCAGAACGTCGTGATTACATCAACTTCTGCCGAACAGACAGTCACATTTTTAGTAACATGTTAAAACTACGTTGCACTCACACTGAAAAAGACATATATTCTCTTCTACTTGGTCCTCTAATCAAACAAATAACTTGCTGCTGAGGGCAACCGCAGCTGAAGTAATCCATGTTTCTGAAATAAACGACTTTCAGCTGTATATGCACTTTTACAGCAACACTGACGTATGTAACCTGAGGAGTGATCTGAAATTACGAAACTGGTCATGTTACTGGAAAAGTTAATATGCAGCTGAAAGCGGTTAATCTCAGAGACATCAGAAACCTCTAATGAAAATTAACTGAAATACCACAAAGTGGGAACATATACATCGCCCGTGGAAGAACCGGAGAGCTTTGATTTTTTTTTTATTTTATTGAACTCCCGCTTTTATGTTGTACGTATCATATTCATTTTCTTCCTGCGTTTATATGGCTGGGAAAGATGAAACACCTCTACTATTTTCGTAAATGCCCCTGTTCTTTCGTTTTTAAACGTATAATTATTCGACCGTAGTTTCACGATACAGAGAGATAAATTGTAATAAAAACTGAAACTTCCTGGCAGATTAAAACTGTGTGCCGGACCGAGACTCGAACTCGGTCCGGCACACAGTTTTAATCTGCCAGGAAGTTTCATATCAGCGCACACTCCGCTGCACGGTGAAAATCTCATTCTGTAATAAAAACTGTTTCTCACTAAACACACACTGCGAATCACCAACACAAACAACGTCCGACATTTTGTCAAATCGGCCTTCAGTCAAAGTTTCTCTCTAAGACAGTCTATGTTAGACAAGCACGTGAAACAACGTCGTCAAAAAATTTGACAAACTATTGAATTGTGACAAACTATGTGATCATTTGTAGGGGCCTTAACGATGATTTCCGGACAGTGAGTACGTCAGGGGAAGGCGCAGTCGAGCTACAAATACTATACCGCTATTAGGATTGCGCTCTACCAAACTGCGGGTTTTGGTGCACTAGATAAATGACTTGGTAAATTGTAGTATTGACAGCACTCGTAGAGAAAGAAACATAAAAGGATGGGTATTAGGGAAACTGGGAACCGACGACTACTTTTTGTTTCTTTGTTCGTTTGTTTTGCAAATAATTAGAACCGCACTTGATTAAGTATTAGTCCACTGTGTATTTTGTATCCTTACCGAATATAAATTGCATCTGATGAGTAATAAAAATTAGTTCATCGCGTAACTTCTGCACTTTCATGTAATCAAAGCAAGTACTTTTAATGCAAGTGCAGTTTACGTGCACAAACATGAATAATATATAATTACTGTTGTTATTTTGCACTCAATACAACGTTCTTCATCACAATCAGACAGGAGTTTCTTGTTATTGTTGATAAACGCGAAAGTTGTTTATGAATATCAGAAACATGTTTTATATGAGTTCGAGGAAGTATTGAAGCGATGTTTTATATATTTTTGTTTTACGTTTTTTTAATTTTGTCTTTTTGTTGAGGAAATTGCTTTTTCTTGCGCTATATGATACATATGTAATGTTTTTATTATTTCTACTATAACACCCCTCTGTTTCACATTATACATGAACAATTTTCGAACAAAACCTGGATTAAACCATTGATAATTTCAACTGTGCTATAAATGCTGCTACTTTTAATTAACAGACAGGAAGATAACTATGTAGAACAAAAACGTTCTGTAGGTTACCAGCCACTTATCTGTTCTGTCACTTTCTAGACATTTCACTGTGGTGTCACCGACAGACACCACACTTGCTAGGTGGTAGCCTTTAAATCGGCCGCGGTCCGTTAGTATACGTCGGACCCGCATGTCGCCACTATCAGTGTTTGCAGACCGAGCGCCGCCACACGGCAGGTCTAGAGAGACTTCCTAGCACTCGCCCCAGTTGTACAACCGACTTTGCTAGCGATGGTTCACTGACAAAATACGCTCTCATTTGCCGAGACGATAGTTATCATAGCCTTCAGCTACGTCATTTGCTGCGACCTAGCAAGGCGCCAGTACCAGTTGCTATTGATACTGTAATAATGTACCGTCAAGACCGACGTTCACCATTAATGGATTAAAGTTAAGTATTCCACCAACTACGTCCGTTTTTTTCTAAATTCTAATTTCCTTGTCCTGTTCCAGACCTCACGCCAGCCTGCGTGAGCTAAAACGCGTGCCTTTCGGCTTCCTCTAGTAACGGTGTTGGCTCTCCTGCCAACCCACAACATTCACCATTTTCGATTTTCAGGGGAATCGCATACACAAAGAAAGCGATCGTTACGAAGTAACGCCTGATAGGTATGCAAAACACCTAACTTACAGGTAATGTGGTGTCACCGCCAGACACCACACTTGCTAGGTGGTAGCTTAAATCGGCCGCGGTCCATTTAGTACATATCGGACCCGCGTGTCGCCACTGTGTGATCGCAGACCGAGTGCCACCACAAGGCAGGTCTCGAGATACGGACTAGCACTCGCCCCAGTTGTACGACGACTTTGCTAGCGACTACACTGACGAAGCCTTTCTCTCATTTGCCGAGAGACAGTTAGAATAGCCTTCAGCTAAGTCAATGGCTACGACCTAGCAAGGCGCCATTAACCATTTTAAGATAGAGTCTCACTTGTATCATCAAGGAATACTGTATACCAATGAAGGATTAAAAGTTAAGTATTATAGCAGCTACGTACTTTTCTTGCTACCATTCATTACGTATCCCGTTTCAGACCTCTATCTAGCCTACGTGAGATTACGCGTGCCTTTCGGCTACTTCAGTGTGGCGTAGCTGTCTTGTTACGCCACAACAGGTAATGCATGTACGACCTTAACTGATCAAAGCTACTAGTAGAACTACAGTGGTGTACACTTACTTACGGAAGTATATGGTAGCCAAAAGTAGTTTTACAACTGTAACCGCGGTTCAATGGATGTCTTTATCCACAACCGACTGCTTCCGAAGCAGGATCTCAGAATGATTTGCAAAAACTGACAATATTTCTCCTTCCACGATCGCTTAGAAATCCCCGAGATTTCCCTGACTTTTCCAATGAATTAAATTCTCCGAGAATTTACTGCCGGTTCAACATAAAGTGGTGCAGGAGGCGTTCGAGCGTGACGTAAACTTGAGGAGACTTACACCACTGCTAAATAGGTCGCTAGAAAAACTGATTACTTGCTGCTCAAAACGTATTATTTACTGACGCGTTTCGGGTACGGTTTCTGGCAGCCGTCAGCATCAGTCCTCAACAGGTGCGTCAGTGAGTCACGATTCAAAAATAAAGAATACCCACGCTACAAAGAAGTTTCAGTTGGGTACTCATGCTGAAATCTGACGCACCTGAGTGCGTACGTACTTTGTGCGAAGACTTTTCTTTTTGACGTTCTGATGATGAACAGTATCCGAGACGCGTTAGTAAATTAGTATTTTTGAGCAGTAAGTGACCACTTGTTCTAGAGACCTATTCAGCAGTGGCATATGCCTCCTACACAAGTCGTCCTCTGTTCGTTTTAAGGGGGCCACACCCTGCCTATCTAACCCGTGTTAATTTAGGCAAGTATTTGACCCATTTCTGAAAAAACTACTTGATGCAGGACCTTAATATTTTCACTCTATGTTACATGATGCTAACAGAGTCAACTGTACTGAAATCTACTTCATACATTTTATAGTTTTTAAGAAATACATTTTAAAACTTTTTAACAAAAATTACTAAGTTTTTTCTGCAGAAAATATTTTTTGTGTACTTCCTAATGGGGGAATAGTAATGAATGTAGTACCAGAGGTGACTTTTTATGTTATGCAGAGTCTCTGAAAATTTCATTCATTTATCTATGATAGTTTGTGATATAATGGGGCATATGTACCGAAAATTTTAGTTTGCGGGAAATTGACTTTACACAAAAAACTTTTGAAATTTGTTACTTACAGTTAATTAAAACTGTCCTGCTGCTTCTTTGGTCTCTAGCAGGTCTTCCAGCTTCTTTTTCACCTTCCTTGATGTTTGTATTGCTTTCTTGGCCATATTAGATGCAGACCTGTCTGCATCGGCTATCCTCATTTTATCGCATCGTTGTAGCCCAGTGATCATATTTTCACCAGGATTAATTCCCAGCTATTTTGGTACCCAACACTTTCCAATATTACCACAACTAAATGTAATAACAGCATCATGAACTCCTAGTTCCATTGTATGCATGCCTACAAATACAGTTTTAGGAAGGCGGTTCCAAATTATGATGTTGAAACATTCATTTGGGTTCTGTGTCTGCCCATGCACACATTTCCTTAGGTCAGGATGAGCCAAGTCTCTGAAAATAGGTTTAATTGCTCTAATAACAGCAGCAGGAAGAGAATGCTGGTGAGAATAAGATTCTCCAGTTGCCTGAGCCCTATTGTATTTGCACCACGAATTTTCTCCTGATGGACACAATCCATGACATGGCTTATCATCAGTAGAGGACTTATGGAAGAATATGGCCCAAACATCTCTCTTCATTGGCTCCAGATTTTCTTTATTTCTCCTAATTGCCTGCCCATAGTATACTTGCAAGTTTTCTATTTCAGTTTTAGTTAACCGACGCTGTCCGGTCAACAATTTTCGATCTTCTAATTTTTTACCTCTCATATCAACAGTTAGTTTTCTCAGCCTTGTTCCCAAACGTTTTTTAGCATGGTCTACATATTCTATTTTTCTAATAATGGCATTTCCATATGGCTTAGAGTTCACCACATTGTTGTATGCCTTACTGTCACCATCGCCTAAATATTTGGTGTACCATACGCCTCTTGTTTCTACGGAGCGATGAAATATTTGTTGTACTCCATGAACTTCTATACCATCACTTGATCCTCTAAAATTAACCACACAGTTGTGTTCTTTATGTTCATTGACTTTACAACATTTGCAATAGTTAGACATTATCTCCACATCTAACACTTTATCGGTGTCTACACTCGTGGCAGTCACTACTCCATTCAGAAAAGTATGTCCTCTTTTCTGCCAACTTCCATCGAGTGCAACTGCAATATCCGAACATCCATCATTTTCTTCCACTGCTAACGTCAATGTGGGGGATATAAAGATCTAAAATACAGGGTGTTACAAAAAGGTACGGCCAAACTTTCAGGAAACATTCCTCACACACAAATAAAGAAAATATGTTATGTGGACATGTGTCCGGAAACGCTTAATTTCCATGTTAGAGCTCATTTTAGTTTCGTCAGTATGTACTGTACTTCCTCGATTCACCGCCAGTTGGCCCAATTGAAGAAAGGTAATGTTGACTTCGGTGCTTGTGTTGACATGCGACTCATTGCTCTACAGTACTAGCATCAAGCACATCAGTATGTAGCATCAACAGGTTAGTGTTCATCACGAACGTGGTTTTGCAGTCAGTGCAATGTTTACAAATGCGGAGTTGGCAGATGCCCATTTGATGTATGGATTAGCACGGGGCAATAGCCGTGGAGCGGTACGTTTGTATCGAGACAGATTTCCAGAACGAAGGTGTCCCGACAGGAAGACGTTCGAAGCAATTGATCGGCGTCTTAGGGAGCACGGAACATTCCAGCCTATGACTCGCGACTGGGGAAGACCTAGAACGACGAGGACACCTGCAATGGACAAGGCAATTCTTCGTGCAGTTGACGATAACCCTAATGTCAGCGTCAGAGAAGTTGCTGCAGTACAAGGTAACGTTGACCACGTCACTGTATGGGGAGTGCTACGGGAGAACCAGTTGTTTCCGTACCATGTACAGCGTGTGCAGGCACTATCAGCAGCTGATTGGCCTCCACGGGTACACTTCTGTGAATGGTTCATCCAACAATGTGTCAATCCTCATTTCAGTGCAAACGTTCTCTTTACGGATGAGGCTTCATTCCAGCGTGATCAAATTGTAAACATCAACATGTGTGGGCTGACGAGAATCCGCACGCAGTTGTGCAATCACGTCATCAACACAGATTTTCTGTGAACGTTTGGGCAGGTATTGTTGGTGATGTCTTGATGTTCTTCCACCTACGCTCAATGGAGCACGTTATCATGATTTCATACGGGATACTCTACCTGTGCTGCTGGAACATGTGCCTTTACAAGTACGACATAACATGTGGTTCATGCACGATGGAGCTCCTGCACATTTCAGTCGAAGTGTTCGTACGCTTCTCAACAACAGATTCGGTGACCGATGGATTGGTGGAGGCGGTCCAATTCCATGGCCTCCACGCTCTGCTGACCTCAACCCTCTTGACTTTCATTTATGGGGGCATTTGAAAGCTCTTGTCTACGCAATCCCGGTACCAAATGTGGAGACTCTTCGTGCTCGTATTGTGGACGGCTGTGATACAGTACGTCATTCATCAAGGGCTGCATCAGCGCATCAGGGATTCCATGCGACGGAGGGTGGATGCATGTATCCTCGCTAACGGAGGACATTTTGAATATTTCTTGTAAGAAAGTGTTTGAAGTCATGCTGGTACGTTCTGTTGCTGTGTGTTCCCATTCCATGATTAATGTGATTTGAAGAGAAGTAATAAAATGAGCTCTAACATGGAAAGTAACTGTTTCCGGACACATGTCCACATAACATATTTTCTTTCTTTGTGTTTGAGGAATGTTTCCTGAAAGTTTGGCCGTAGCTTTTTGTAACACCCTGTATATGCAGAAAAGTGCGTGACAGAAAAGTGGGCGAGGCACATAAACACACGTGGTCGGAAAATGCTCTTTAAATGGTCGGAAAAAAATCATTTTCAGCGAAATCCTTTTCAGAGTACTTAAATAAAACCTTAATCTATCGAAATATGATGAAAACCAAAAATCGATTTTTTTCGAACGGAAACACGGGGGGGCCCCCTAAGACATGTCGCCACCCTGTTCACGGACGCCGGAAAGGTCGTTTCTACAGTTTGTTCCACGCGTGGCTGGCAGGTCTTCCTGCCGCGCCGCAGACACGCTCCCGGCCGAGCTGCGGACGGGAAAGTTCACACGCATCGCGGCCTACGATCGGAGGTCGTGCATCTCAGCCAGTACGGATGGCTGCTGGCTCTCGCGACCTCAGGAGCGCCGCTCCTCGCCAGCACTTTTGCTTCGATCTGATTGCACCCGGAAGTGAGGTCGGAGCAGCCCGAATGCGAATGCGACTGTGGCGCGTCCTCCGCCTTCTATCGCCGACGAAATCGTTTTGCCGTTACCGGCGGAGGACAATAAATGCGACTGTTGATCAGATACCGGCCGAAACGGCGTATTCTCGTAATGACTTTCGGGGGCACCAACGTTATGCCCGTTGCTCGAGGTGCTTAGTTCGCCACAAGCAAAGAATGTAAATCAATGTTGTGAGCCATTTTTTTTTGTGCTTCAATGGGTCACGATTCGAAAATAAGCAAAAGCTACGACATACAGAAGTTTCTTTACACGTCGGGGCAATTACTGGAGGCATGATCACGAAGCGATATCTTTCGTCTACAGTAAAACTAGCCCTTATTTAGCGAGTTATACGAAGAAGGAAATGGACCCGCTAAGCACAAATCTCCTCTCGTATCTTGATGGCGTTGCAAGTGCCTTTCGAACAATACCATGCGTCCAGCTTCCAGGTGTTCGAAAATACTCTCGGTAAAGTAGTCTCTGCTATCAGATACTTCGCGTAATAACTTGGCAGCTAATATGCTGTATGGACAGATGAAGCACGTTTGTGAGATAAATAAACATTACATCGAAAAGCTCGTCAGATTTTACGGTCTGTATCTACTCCGTGCTAAACAATGTTCACAGAACCATTCATAAGTTTTAATCATTTGAACGTGGATTACAGACAGACATAGTAGGTTTCAGAGAAACACTGAATTACAGAAGACGCCCTGTTTCGTGACCAATGACTACTTCATACTAACCAGTATTCAAGTAACTACTCATGTTCTCACCCAGTTGGACGATAGTTGGTTACTGAGCAACGCTTCAGCCCTACTGTTCTGTTTTTTCTATTCATTCGTGAAAATGGGGGTATGACATCTTCAAGAAGACCAATGCCGTTTGCCGGCCGTTGTGGCCAAGCGGTTCTAGGCACTTCAGTCCGGAACCGCGCTGCCGCTGCGGTCGTAGGTTCGAATCCTGCCCTGGGCAAGGTTGTGTGTGATATCCTTAGGTTATTTAGGTTTAAGTAGTTCTAAGTCTAGGGGACTGATGACCTCAGATGTTACGTCCCATAGTGCTCAGAGCCATTTCAACCATCTGAACCAATGCCGTTTTTACACTGAATGTATTCGCAATTGCGACTACGGGCAACCATCAGCTGTAAAATGGGATAACGGCAACGAAAATTTGTGGTGGATCGGAAATCGGGGTCTAGTGCAGCAGGGGATACAACCCGTCGGCTTTGAACAATGACGTCATTCCTTAGTCATAGATCGTAATGTCTTCACTTCGAGGCATAGATAATATAGCGATCGCTTGATATTGGGTGCATCATTAAACGTGTGACTTAATTAACTTAATTATTTGTTTTTTATTCACGAGATAGAATAAACTGTTATGTTTTAGTTTAGTTTTTTTATTGATTGCTTAATAAAGTAGGATCAGTTTATTCTATCTCGTGAGATTTTTTTTAAAAAAAGCCAAAAAACACTTATCAGCTACTAGCTACTGTGAGATTTTTTTTAAAAAAAAATCCAAAAAACACTTATCAGCTACTGCTAAAACATAACAGCAAAAGCTGTTATGTTTTAGTTTCGTTTTTTTATTGATTGCTTAATAAAGTAGGATCAGTTTATTCTATCTCGTGAGATTTTTTTTAAAAAAAAGCCAAAAAACTCTTATTACTTACTGAAGGGAGCTAGAACACTAAGAAGAATCGCTTCTCGGCTTTTGACAAGATATTGCTTAATAAAGTAGGATCAGTTTATTCTATCTCGTGAGATTTTTTTTTTCAAAAGCCAAAAAACTCTTATTACGTACTGAAGGGAGCTACAACACTAAGAAGAATCGCTTCTCGGCTTTTGACAAGATATTGCTTAATAAAGTAGGATCAGCTTATTCTATCTCGTGAGATTTTTTTTTTCAAAAGCCAAAAAACACTTATTAGGTACTGAAGGGAGCTGCTTAATAAAGTAGGATCAGTTTATTCTATCTCGTGAGATTTTTTTTAAAAAAAAGCCAAAAAACTCTTATTACGTACTGAAGGGAGCTAGAACACTAAGAAGAATCGCTTCTCGGCTTTTGACAAGATATTGCTTAATAAAATAGGATCAGTTTATTCTATCTCGTGAGATTTTTTTTTTTTTTAAAGTCAAAAAACACTTATTACGTACTGAAGGGAGCTGCTTAATAAAGTAGGATCAGTTTATTCTATCTCGTGAGATTTTTTTTAAAGTCAAAAAACACTTATTACGTACTGAAGGGAGCTAGAACATTAAGAACAATCGCTTCTCGGCTTTTGACAAGATATTGCTTAATAAAGTAGGATCAGTTTATTCTATCTCGTGAGATCTCGTGAGATTTTTTTTTTAAAGTCAAAAAACACTTATGCTTTTGACAAGATCAATGTTTATCTCTCTCGCATTCCTTTGTTTCTCAACATTCTCCTCAGCTCTTTCATCTCTGTAATACATGCTCTCTGGCGACTTGTGACGTCATTGTTCAAAGCCGACGGGTTGTATCCCCTGCTGCACTAGTCCCGGAAATCGCACGCGGATTTCCCTCTTATCGCGAGCGGCCGCCTTGCCATTTGGCTATCCGTGCACGACTGACGCCCAGACCGAAGCTTCCATATGTCGTCAACCATGCGTCTACAACCTTTACATTGTGTACATTCTTGTACAGATGAGACGTTTCACTTTAATGCCGCTTTCCCCGTGTCGGCGGATAAATACGGTATCGCAGTGGCTGTGTTATTCTGAACTACGATGCATAGTTCCTTTGGACATGCATGTGTCGTTAATTCAGAATAACACAGGCACTACAATTTCTATTTAGGCACACTCTTACGCCATCCTATTTCGTGTACAACGGCCAGTATTACGATCAGACAGACGGCGTAACAATGGGTAGCCCGTTGGCGCCAGCTTCATGGAGAATTTTGAGCTTTTTGCCATAGATACTGCGCCATTGAAATCGAAGTGTTTCTTTCGATACGTTGACGACACGTTCGTCATTTGGCCACACGGACGCGAGAAACTAGAAGAGTTTTTGGAACACCTCAATGGCATCAACAGTAATATCCAGTTCACCATGGAGGTGGAAAAAGATAATGCACTGCACTTCCTCGACGTCCTCGTCCACCGTATACGAAATGGGTGCCTCGGCGCTGCGTCTAGAGAAAACCCACCCACACAGACCTGTACCTGCACGCCACCAGCCATCATCCAGCACAGAAGCGCACAGTATTACAAACATTGGTACATCGTGCAATAGTGATATCAGACGACGATAACTTGCCCCATGAACTGAGCCACCTGCGCAAGGTTTTCAGGAATAACGGATACAGCGCCCATCAACTGAAAGAAGTGATTTCCGCGAAATATCAGAATAAGACCACCGACAAAGAACAGGAAAAGAAACTTGCTTTGCTGCCATTCTGAGGCTCTGTGTCGGGTAAGATAAGCCGCCTGTTGAAAAGACATAAGATCAAATCAATCTTCAGGCCTCCAACGAAAATCCGTCAATTATTGAGACCATTTAAAGACGCAGTAGGTCTCAGAACACCTGGAGTCTACGAAATACCTTGTGAGTGTGGCCAGAAACAGTGCGGACAAACAGTGCGCACTGTGGAACAACACAGGAATGAACATGAGAGCTATTATCGCCTACACTATCCAGAGAAATCTGCGTTAGCTGAGCATGCGTTAGAAGACGGACACCACTTAAAATTTGAGGATACCTCTGCCGTGGTTCGCACTAACGGCTTCTGGGGCAGTTTAATAAAGGAAGCTATTGAAATAAAAATTACCGCAAACACCCTGAATAGAGACGGTGGCTTGCAGCTCAGCGCTGCATGGGATCCAGCGATCGCGCGGTCGAAGAGGGCACATCGAACGCCGACTCAAAACATGCCCATATATGGAATGTCACGGGCACCAATGACGTCACAGCCGGCAGTTGGCATATATAAGGGCGCACCAACAGCCCACTGGCAGTCATATCACTTGACAATGGCCAAGGAGTGCTTGGCCGAAAGCTCGTGTAGTTTTAAGCAATTGACGCGGTTGGAAACCTGAGAACATTTTATTCAATATCCTATTTATCTGCCGACGCCGGGCAAACGAGTACAGGTTGTAGACGGATGGTTGACGACATACGGAAGCTTGGGTCTGGCCGTCAGTCGTGCACAGCTAGCCCAATGGTGAGGCGACCACTCGGAATAAGCGGGAAACCGCGTTCGAATCCCGGTTCGCCACAAATTTTCGTTGTCTTTATACCATTCTACATCTGATGGTTGTCCTTATTGGCAACTGCGAATAAATTTAATGTATTTCATAACGGCTGTAGTCGCTGCAGTGCCTGTTCCTTTGGACATACATGAATGTCCAAATAAATTTTGCTTCGTAATTCAGAATAACACAGGCAATGCAATATCGTATCGTGTAGTAAAACTGTTTTTATCCTCCGTCTTTCTCCATCCCTATCACGAACACCAGCTGTGAAAATATATTATTCGCGTCCCACATCTCAATGGGTCAACGGAACCTTTCGAGAATCTGTCTGCACATTGAGCACATTATGAAATCTGTTCGGATAACAGGTATTTGAAATCCTTCAAGTAGGTCGTTTCCTTCCCTACTTCTCTAGGTGCAGTACATGTAGATCCTCTTCAATTCACTATAGCCGACATATTCGTCCTGAGAGAAACAGCAGCTGCATTGATATTTAAAAGAATTCTCATTTATTCTTCTGTCTCAGTTGCACATTTTTAATTACCATTTTCGGTCACTCCGGATCATCTTCAGATCTAAGTAGCGATCGAAACACGTCATGTAACTAAAAATGGGCATCTGAGACTGAACAATAAATGAAAAGCCTTTTAAATTAAACCTCTTCAAAGCCGCGCGGGATTAGGCGAGCAGTCTGAGGCGCTGCAGTCATGGACTGTGCGGCTGGTCCCGGCGGAGGTTCGAGTCCTCCCCCGGGCATGGGTGTGTGTGTTTGTCCTTAGGATAATTTAGGTTAAGTAGTGTGTAAGCTTAGGGACTGATGACCTTAGCAGTTAAGTCCCTTAAGATTTCACACACATTTGAAAATTTTGAAACCTCTTCAAATGCTCAAATGGCTCTAAGCACTATGGGACTTAACATCTGACGTCATCAGTCCCCCAGACTTAGAACTACTTAAACCTAACTAACCTAAGGAAATCACACACATCCTTGCCCTAGGCAGGATTCGAACGTGGGACCGTAGCTGCAGCGCGGTTCCGGACCGAAGCGCCTAGAACCGCTCGGCCACAGCGGCCAGCTAAACCTCTTCAATTCCTTTTGGTGTGTGGCCCGATTTATGTATGTGCTAGGCTACTGCCCATTTTCCAGAATCGTCTAGTGTAATGGTGTGTGTTCGTGCGTGCTATTTGTATCCGGTATTGGCATAAACATAGCACATTTTCTTAAACTACTGTAATATTTGCTTCAGAAAAACCCTTCGTCCTTTTCTTTGCGACAGTTGATTACTCGTTCCGTTCGAGTGAAATAGTGCAGTTTATGTTCGCTGGAAAAACCAGTGCAGTAGAAATCAGCTGGTGTGAGAACAAGTTGACACGGTCAGAGACATTGCTGAAGGAAAGAAGATACAGAGACGAATAGGCGGTACGGCGATGGGAAGGAACAGTTGATGAATTTATTTTTTGACTGTTCCTTCGAAAAATTCAGGTACTTCCGATTGATGGTTTAAACATGGACAGCCATGATAGCGTCACTTTCGAGCTAGATAGATGTGTATTACCAATGTTTTGCTGCGGGCTGCATGTTTATTAAACGTAAAGATTCATTTAAGAACCTTCAAATGTCGCGTGTAGGTCTGTTAACTCCATAAAATGGATAAGACACACATGTTGTACATTTTCTGGTTGTTGTTGTGGTCTTCAGTCCTGAGACTGGTTTGATTCAGCTCTCTACAGTAAAGCTGCATGCCCTCTGGAAAAATTGCGGCTGTAGTTTCCCCTTGCTTTCAGCAGTTCGCAGAACCACAACAGCAAGGCCGTTTTGGTTAGTGTTACAGGGCCAGATCAGTCAATCATCCAGACTGTTGCCCCTGCAACTACTGAAAAGGCTGCTGCCCCTCCTCAGGAACTACACATTTGTCTGGCCTCTCAACAGATACCCCTCCGTTGAGGTTGCACCTACGGTACGGCTATCTGTGTCGTTGAGGCACGCAAGCCTCCCCACCAACGGCAAGGTCCATGGTTCATGGGGGGGGCATTTTCTGGTATCCGGGTGAAAAGAATTTACATGCCTGCCAGAAAAATGGTCTTATATGGGGGAAGCGCTATAATGTTCAAGACATCGCCTACTACACGTAATTCCTCACCACTCAAAAAATAGTCACAAACTTATGCACAACTCCTTGAAGACACATGGCGGTGATCCGTCATTCTGTTATTCGACACACTTGAGTATAATTACCGTGGAACGAGACCGGATTGTCTCTATTACATTATCTCATCGTCTGGATTTCTTTCTTGGTCGCGCTTTGGAATGTTCGCTGGTTGTTCATCTGTCCGTCTAATGTCGCGAACGTCTCGTGTACGGCATTTGTCTTTCGTTCTTTCCGTCGACCTCCGGGTCGGCTCAAGTCCTATCCGACACCGGTCTCGAGTTCTTCCTACACCGTCTGAGATTCTGACGCCTCACGGCTGCAACACATTTTTAAACATCTGTGTCGTGTATGAAAAATATATCAGATTTGAAGGGGAGATAAATTACGTTGAATCAATTATCCCATCTGAAGCCACTTCGCTATCAGCAGATAAAAAATATTAAACTTCCTGGCAGCTTAAAACTGTGTGCCCGACCGAGACTCGAACTCGGGACCTTTGCCTTTCGCGGGCAAGTGCTCTACCAACTGAGCTACCAAAGCACGACACACTCCCCGTCCTCACAGCTTTACTTCCAGCAGTACCTCGTCTCCCACTTTCCAAACTTCACAGAAGCTGTCCTGCGAACCTTGCAGAACTAGCACTCCTGGAAGAAAGGATATTGCGGAGACATGACATAGCCACAGCCTGTTATCGCCTGAGGGTGGGACGGCAGTCGGTCGGCACCGTTGGGTCTTCCAAGGCGTATTCAGACAGAGAGTAGATATGGTGTTAGCGTTACAAACTATCGATTTCGAAACCAAATAGCTTCTTCCAGGTCATTGATTGGATGCGTGAGACAATCAAGATCTGCAAAACACTCCTCTCTCACACAAACCCGGAGCATAAAATCCTTACTTGCATATTCCATCTTTACATGAAAGTGATACGTCTACAAAATTGCGTTTTTATGGCTATATCGTCTTTTAAGTATGCAGGTACTTGTTTAGTCCCAGTAGCAGCATGAAACTTTTTTTTTCCGGCGGAGACGAGTCAGTATGTTATCCCGGACATGGCGGCATGTGTAAAAGAGCGCATAACGCAGTGGAGGATGCGACACCGTTGCTAGGGAACACGTAACATGGATAACCGGTCGGGAAGTTCGCGTACTGGGTGCAGCTAAGGAGGTCGAAGCCATAAAACGAGCTAAGACCATTAGCGAAACTTAACGTGGCGGTCATTGTAGTCGCCGTGCATCTAAAGGCGGGCCGCAGTTAACAGTCACTTTATATCCCCTGGAGAGGCTATGTACGTCTCCGTTTATTGCGGATGTTCAGTCGCCTTTCAAGACAGTATGAAGAATAGCGAGGCACTGTGAAAGTTCCGCCATGCAGATGTACTTGCCCACCGCGAGCGAAGCGAGGTCCGTTGCGAAAGGTACCACCGAGGTAATAGCTGCGTTTAATGTCGGCGACGTTCCGCTAGGAATGACAGAAGATTATTCTTCCCGACAGCAATATAAATTGTGCTTTAATACGATATTTACTGCACGGTTCTCTTAAGCACGTAGTGAAATGAGACATTCGTTTTGCGTAACCGTAAGGAACGAAACCTAAATTTAGGTTGACCAGTCATGTGCTTCACGATGCATTGTCCTCTTGAGGTGGCACGCCCTTGTTTTCTACTGGCGTAGCCTGACCGAGGAGATAAGATGCTGGACTCGCATTCGGGAGAAACTGGCTTCAAATTCTTCCCCGACCTCTCACGTTTCCATTTTCCGTTTCCCTAAACCGCTTAAGGCAATTGCCAAGATCGTTCCTTTGAAAAGGACATCGATTTCCCGCACAATTATTTTCAATTCTGACCTTCGTCTCTAATCATCTTCTCGTCCCTGGGATGTTCAACCCAAAAAATGGAATTTATCACTTTGTTGTCCGTCTGTCTGTCTGCCTAGCTGTCCGACTGTTAGGAACCCTTTTTCTCAGGAACTTGAAGACGTAGGCTTATCATGTTCAGAATTATGTCGTATATTAAGATCTCTTGTCTCTCGGCGACGTAAAAATTGTAAGTTTCAAAGTCAACGCAACCAAAGACAGGACCATTCACGTCTCATTTTGAGACTAGAAAACGCACCCGTCTAAACCTATAGTGCCTCCTTTTGGCTTAGAACCATGAAATTTGGTAACAAGCACGGCTTCACAGTACGAATAAGGTAAAAACCCCGAAACTTGTTAAACTGCAATTGCATCACATAAAGAATATATTTTCCTGTTTCAACATACACTGCATTCATCATCCGTGTAAAGCGTAGTAGACGAACGTCACTGCATGCAATCATAAAATGTAAGCTGTAGTCTTGTTTTATTAAGGAAGTAAAAATTGTTTTATTAATTCTTCTCTCTCTCTCTCCCTCTCTCTCTCTCTCTCTCTCTCTCTCTCTCTCTCTCTCTCTCTCTCTCTCGCTCGCATCTTTTTGTATGTCCGCACTAGTCTGAGGAACTACTGATGAGTATTTGATACGGTCTTAAAATTCCTTGGATCGGTATCTTGCCAGTATCGATATCGATAACATGCAACAATCGTTTTTGCAGGATATATATATATCCTGGGAATCGAGTACACCAACAACATGCAAATATCGTTGGAATCGAGAAACCGAACGTTTTTTGAATTTTCAGCAACCGTTTTTGAAGAATGCCGATGAGAAGAAATAGCACACTAGTTGCATTAAAAATTGGTGTGCTGCTTCTTCACCACGGAATTCTTGTTATTCAATTCACACCGACACCACCAGTGCAATCGGACTTCTTTTGTGGAACATATACTTGCTTTACATAGGCAAAGAGAAAGATTGGACGTAGTGAAAGTAAAATTATGATCTACTACAATTTCATATATTTACCGAAAATTGTGAAGCAAATACAATACATTTTAAAAATATAGGCACCCGTTATAGCCATTTTGATATCGATATATAGTGTGAATAAATGAGGCCTTTATATATCGATATTTTTAAAATAATTTCGATGCATCGATATTTTACCAATAGCACTGGTCCTAGTCGCACTTAGCAGATTTTTCAGTCTTTACCGACACAGGGGCCACTATTTGAACCAGCTGCTGAAATACTTCGGTACAGTACGACATTTTCCCATTCATACACTTTCAATGCAAATAGCAAGCGGAAGAGAAGACTGAATATTAGGATTTAACGCACTGTCCACGCCCAGTTCATTAGAAAGGGAACAGCAGATCAGGTTGGACAAGTATAGAACCAATGGACTTGCTGTCTAATATTTAATCACTGAGATATCTATAGGGTATAGCTACCAAATCCACTATGTAAAACGTTGTTTTACGTTTTATCTGCAATGTCATAAAAACATCGCATTCGGGAGGACGACGGTTCAATCCCGTCTCCGGCCATCCTGATTTAGGTTTTCCGTGATTTCCCTAAATCGTTTCAGGCAAATGCCGGGATGGTTCCTTTGAAAGGGCACGGCCGATTTCCTTCCCAATCCTTCCCTAACCCGAGCTTGCGCTCCGTCCCTAATGACCTCGTTGTCGACGGGACGTTAAACACTAACCACCACCACCTCATAAAAACATAAACGGCAAACGCAAGAAATAAATCTCCAATCTCTACAGAAAAATGAATCCCTCTGTATTACACCGACCTGGATTTGAAACACTATTCTTATCTCTCGCATCCGAGAGATAGTGATCCAATCACCGTCTCTTCATCCCGATTTACTTTTTCTGTGATTTAGCTGAATTACGTAAAACAAAAACGTAGTGAAAGATGGAAGGATGAAGTGAAACAAGTAACCAACAGATAACAAGAAGGAATGGACAAAAGTGGAAGTAACAGCAATCTTAGTGACGCAGTGATAAAAGTGAAAGAGTCAGTGAATGATATATGTGAAGTGAAAGAACTGACGAAAGAAGTGAAGGAATCAGTTAAGAAAGTGAGACAAAGTTCCATAACAGAAATAAGAATTTCATTGGCAATTCTGAAACAATGTTTCTTTTCAGCTACGACAAGTGTTGAGTCCGGAAAGCTCTAAATCAATTAGCAAAACGTTTCAATATTGATGTCTTTCTTTGCTGCAAAAGAACAAAGGAAATAGTAGGATAATGTTAAAAAGGACCTGAATGATGAACAGTATGGCTTCTGAGGGACGAATATAACATTCGTAATTGAGAGAAGAAAGACAATCGATAATACCATCAAGGCATTTTATAGTCTTTGCGATTGGGAAACAATATTTCTCGAATATTTGAAAATAATGAGAATAAAGCCTAAAGACAAATAAATAACATAAAATCAACAGAAACAAAGTAACACTAATAGAAGTGATTAACATTCATACAGAATATTGTCTTGCTATATATTGAAAACAGGAAAACGATGTAATGTACTTAGTGAAAGAGTCGTTCCGCTCAGAAAGCAAAATAATAAAGAATGGAAGAGGGAGAAAGACGTCATGAACAGGTTACTCCAGACGAAAGACACTAGTAAACACATGCTTATTTGCAAATAACGAAACACGCGACCATAAATATCAAAAATGAAGAACTTCAAATCATTGAAAGAAAGACTTCAAAAATTAGGATCGACAAAGTACCATACCTTAGGTTCTATATTACATAAATAGAATAATTACTTCGTTGTTTTGTAAGATTTAAATTTGGTACCTTTCGTATTTTTCCGAACGTTACTCTGGAGGTTCCTTGTATTTTACAGAAGCTTCGAAGATTTTAGACAAAATCTACTCTACGGAATAACAATATTCAGTGATTTAGGAACTTGGATATTTGCTCACAGATAGGGCTGCTACTTCAGAGACTGAGATGTCATCGTGCTCCTGTGGGTCCAGTGAAGGACATTACTACAGTTTTATGTGTGTATCGCTCTTATAGTATTTCCCTCTTCACCGATAAAATAATTTAATAACCTGCGGATGGACAAAAAAATCCACCAAATTCTGTACTAAAATTTAAAAGTTAGAGGTTTGTCTGCAAACTCTATTGACATTGTCAGCAGGGAGGCTAACAAGCAACACTTCCTGAAGATGTATATTCGGAAGTCGAGCCTAGTTGATACCGTTAGCGTAATATTTCGACAGGTTTTGCAAACGCTTGTCTACAAGATATGCACGCAGCCTGTTCGATCATAACTTTATTACCATAGTACTTCCAACTCAGTTTCTTCAATATTCCTCATTTTATTTCAGTAAGCTAATGTCTTGGTCCTTGTGCATGCCCCTCACTGTGGGAATCGTAAAACGTTGTTTGATGCTTGAATTTTGTACATGTTAGACACCTGTATTCTTCCATGCCACTAGCGTTTTTTGGCTGCAAAGTTTAACGGAAATTAGGTTGCTTTTGTTGATAACGTGCACTGTTACGTTTCGTAGACGTGGAAAAATGTTGATATGGTCACCTCAGGAAAATGTTCATTGTAAACATTAATCATATTTCATTACGTCACCTAAAAGAGTGTAAAAACGGTTGTAATTCGATGAAACTTGCTAGTAACAACTCGCCTCCAGAGTTGAGTTCGACAATGACCGTCTTTGCAGTGACGCTCCAAGTAGAGGTATCTGGTTCTAATCCTTGTGGTAAAAAAAAAAAAAAAATTCACCGCTAGTGTTTGTCCTGAAAGGTGAAAAAGAGACGGCGGAGTAAAGCTCTTGATGGCCAGATATCGCTCAGTGTCCAGGAACAATTTCCAAACCTCTCCATAGTGTCTCATGGAGTGGGGACGTCTGGCAGTGTTGATGGGATCCGTCCGTCGGATGTGGACGTCAAACGGCAATTCGTGGCTGTATTGGACAAGGGTGAGGAAGAGAAATGGCCGTACCTAGATTAAGGTTAAAAAATCACGGATATCATCATTCGAGATGACTGAAGAGAGAAAGATGCCAAGCGCGCTCCTCCCGAAGTCGGATCTAGCATGCTGCACATTGTCAGTGAACTAAATTTTTCGTCAGTGCCAAAGCAAGTTTTGAAGGTACATTCCTCTTCCTAGGAAAGAACAGATATCGTGACCTTATCTCCGACAACGCTTCTGTATGTCGTTGACTACAATCAGAGTGAAAGTTGCTGGTGGCGTAACACAGTGCGGCAAGTAGAGCACCACTGTCACCGGCTAGTTGCCTGAGTGAGATGGTGCACCTGTCGCGGTGCCTTTCCACGCACAAGATGCTGTTTTCAACCACCAGTACTTGGTTTTTCTTACGGACAACAGGAGTCAAAGGATGAACAAAAATCATCCTCATAATGATAGATATTCAGCGTCGGACTAGTATCGCACAGGACACAAGGTCTGAAAGTGATCATGCCGTTCACAATATACATAAATGAAGTAGTAGAAAACGTCGGAATTTCCATGAGGCTTTACGTGGATGATGCTGTTACACACAGAGAAGTCAAGAGGCCACAGTGAAATCAGGAAAGACCTGCAGAGGAACGACTCGCGGTGCAGACAGTGGCTCTCAGTACAGATAGCTCGAAGGTATTGTGGGCTAGGGGCAGCGTCTTTGATTTATAATCAACACGTTTTCGGTCCCGGGTTCGAATCTCGCCACTGCTTAAATTTTGATTAATAATCAGCATTGGCGGCCGAAGACTTCCGGCATAAGAAGTAAAGCCTCATTCTGCCAACGGCCTTGTCAAAGAGGGCGGAGGAGCGGATAGAGGTTCAGGGCACTCTCTTGTCCTAGGGGTGGGAAATTGCCCCTAAAGGCGGAAGAATCAGCAATGATCAACGACATGAGGATGCAGAAGGCAATGGAAACCATTGCATTGAAGACACATAACGTGTATCCATAGGATATGTGGCCTGTAATTGAAGAAGTGTCATGATGATCTCTCCATTGACAAAAGATTTCGAAATAGTCCCCCATTCGGATCTCCGGGAGGGGACTGCCAAGGGGGAGCTTACCACGAGAAAAAGATTGAATAATCAACGAAAGAATAACGTTCTACGAGTCGGGGCGTGGAATGCCAGACGCTTGAGCGCGGTAGGGAAACTAGAAAACCTGAAAAGGGAACTACAAAGGTTCAAAAAAATGGTTCAAATGGCTCTGAGCACTGTGGGACTCAACTGCCGTGGTCATCAGTCCCCTAGAACTTAGAACTACTTAAACCTAACTAACCTAAGGACATCACACACATCCATGCCCGAGGCAGGATTAGAACCTGCGACCGTAGCAGTCGCACGGTTCCGGACTGCGCGCCTAGAACCGCGAGACCACCGCGGCCGGCACAAAGGTTCAATCTAGCTATAATAGGGGTCAGTGAAGTGAAGTGTAAAGAAGACAAGGATTTCTGGTCAGATGAGTATAGCGTAATATCAGCAGAAAATGGTATAACGGGAGTAGGATTCGGTATGTATAGGAAGGCAGGGGAGAGAGTGTGTTACTGTGAACAGTTCAGTGACAGGGTTGTTCTTATTGGACTCGACAGCAAACCAACACCGACAACGATAGTTCAGGTATACATGCCGACGTCGCAAGCTGAAGATGACGAGATAGAGAAAGTGTATGAGGATGCTGAAAAGGTACTACAGTATGTAAAGGGGGATGAAAATCTAACAGTCATGGGGGACTGGAATGCAGTTGTAGAGGAAAAAGTAGAAGAAAAGGTTACAGGACAATATGGGCTTGGGACAAGGAATGAAAAAGGAGATAGACTAATAGAATTCTGTGACAAGTTTCAGGTAGTAATAACGAATACTCTGTTCAAGAATCACAAGAGGAGGATGCATACTTCGAAAATGCAGGCTGATCCGGGTAGATTTCAGTTAGATTACATCATGGTCAGACAGAGATTCCGAAATCAGATACTGGATTGTAAGGTGCACACAGGAGCAGACATAGACTCAGATTACAATATAGTAGTGATGAAGAGTAGGCTGAGGTTTGAGACATTAGTCAGGAAGAATTAATATGCAAAGAAGTGGGATACGGGAGTACTAAGGAATGACGAGATACGCTTGAAGTTCTCTAAGGCTATAGATACAACAATAACAGTTGAAGAGGAATGGACATCTCTAAAAAGGGCCAGCACAGATGTTGTTAAGGAAAACATAGGTACAAAGAAGGTAACTGCGAAGAAACCATGAGTAACAGAAGAAATACTTCAATTCATCGATGAAAGGAGAAAGAACAAAAATGTTCCGGGAAATTCAGGAATACAGAAATACAAGTAGCTGAGGAATGAAATAAATAGAAAGTGCAGGGAAGCTGAGACGAAATGCTGCAGGAAAAATGTGAAGAAATCGAAAAAGAAATGCTTGTCGGAAGGAAAGGACAGACTCAGCATACAGTAAAGTCAAAACAACCTTCGGTGACATTAAAAGCAAGGGTGATAACGTTAAGAGTGCAACGGGAATTCCACTGTTAAATGGAGACGAGAGATCGGATAGGCGGAAAGAATACTCTGAAAGCTTCTGTGAGGGGGAAGATTTGTCTGATGTGATAGAAGAAGAAAGAGGAGTAGATTTAGAAGAGAAAGGGGATAAAGTATTAGAATCGGAATTTAAAAGAGCTTTGGAAGACTTAAGGTCAAATAAGGCAGAAGGGATAGATAACATTCCATCAGAATTTCTAAAATTGTTGGGGGAAGTGGCCACGAAACGACCATTCACGTTGGTGTGTAGAATGTATGAGTCTGGAACATACCATCTGACTTTCGGAAAAGCATCATCCACACAATTCCAAAGTCGGCAATATCTGGCAAGTGTGAGAATTATCGCACAATCAGCTTAACAGCTCAAGCATCCAAGTTCCTTACAAGAATGATATATAGAAGAATGGGAAAGGAAAGTGAGGATGCGCTATATGACTATCAGTTTGGCTTTAGGAAAGGTAAAGGCACGAGAGAGGCAATTCTGGCGTTGTACAGCAGCCAAGAGTGGACGACCAAGAACTAAGTGCTCGTATTAAAAAGGGTGTAATACAAGGATGTAGTCTTTCGTCCCTACTTTTCAGTCTGTACATCAAGGAAGCAATGATGGAAATAAAAGATAGGTTCAGGAGTGGAATTAAAATTCAAGGTGAAAGGATATTAGTGGTACGATTCGCCGATTACGTTACTATCTTGAGTGAAACTGAAGAAGAATTACATGACCTGCTGAAGGGAATGAACAGTCTACTGAGTACAGAGTATGAATTGAGAGTAAATCGAAGAAAGGCAAAGGTAATGGGAAGTAGTAGAAATGAGAACAGTGGGAAACCATCAATTGATGGTCACGAAGTAGATGAAGTTAAGGAATTCTGCTACCTAGGCAGTAAAATCACTAATGACGGGCGGAGCGAGGAGGACATCAAAAGCAGACTTGCACTGATGAAAAGGGCTTTCCTGGCCAAGAGAAGTCTTCTAATATCAAATGTCGGCCTTAATTTGAGGGAGAAATTTCTAAGAATGTACGTCTGGAATTCAGCACTGTATGGTACTGTAGAGGAAGACAGAGATTAGAATACATTCAGCAAATAATTGAGGACGTAGACCGAAAGTGCTGCTCTGAGATGAAGAGGTTAGCAGAGGATGTAAGTATCTCTTCAAGATTTCTGTTTGTTTCTGATAATATTGGACTAGAGTATGTTTGGCATATGCTAAATATGCTATCATACCTCACACTGTCACGTAAGTGATTGTTTATTTCATCACAACAATACTGTCAAATTTTTTCCATGTAACTCCACGCCTTTAATATCTTGTCTTATTTAGGCCCAGAACAATAATTTACATCATACATGAACTGATTAATTTCGGTGTACATCTGCGCTACGAAATTCGTAGATAAAATGGCATTCTCTATATTTTCATGAGAGCAAACAGTGAAACTATGTATCCAGTGCAGCAGCTCTTGAATCGAAGCAGCACGAAACAATGATAACAGAAATGGAATATTGTAATGAATCAAGAATAAATCAGAAACTTTCTGGAACCGATAACGAAGAGAGGCTGTTAGAATAGCGTTGCTAAAGTATGTGAGAACGATACCTACCTCTTAGCCGGCCGCGGTGGTCTAGCGGTTCTAGGCGCTCAGTCCGGAACCGCGCGACTGCTACGGTCGCAGGTTCGAATCCTGCCTCGGGCATGGATGTGTGTGATGTTCTTAGGTTAGTCAGGTTTAAGTAATTCTAAGTTCTAGGGGACTGATGACCACAGATGTTAAGTCCCATAGTGCTCAGAGCCATTTGAACCATTTTGAACCTACCTCACTGTGTGAATATCTAATAAGTCAGTTGTGAAAATGATCGCAATAATGCGTTCAGAAAAATGAGGCACACCACATGTCATTAACAAAGCGATTTCTGCGCCGACTCTAACGTAAATCGTGTACGTGGGACGTGGGTACATTATAATAACATAATTTGACTTTCAGTGCGACACACTGATTTACTGATTTCAAATACACCTTGCCCATGCATGGCCCCAATAGAGTTGTGAATGCATCATAAAATACGCTTATAGAGTATTCATGATCTGTGTGGGCAGTATTCTCCTGAGAAGCGGACGCTGTATTCTACATGAGAATAGCGGAGAGCAGATCGATTATGAAGATAAGTCCATCAGGCGTTCATGTCGCCAGCGAATCGCGGCCCTGCACAACGCTTCTACTGTGGCTTCTCGATACGGACCACTAAAGTTACTTTTGTTACACACTGCGTTCGTAAATTTCAAACATGGTGCTGAATTAATAAATCTGTTATTTAAGAAACTGGCTAAATATGGCTCTGAGCACTATGGTACTTAACATCTATGGTCATCAGTCCCCTAGAACTTAGAACTACTTAAACCTAACTAACCTAAGGACAGCACACAACACCCAGTCATCACGAGGCAGAGAAAATCCCTGACCCCGCCGGGAATCGAACCCGGGAAGCCGGTCGTGGGAAGCGAGAACGCTACCGCACGATTTAAGAAACTCTACTAGATAATAATGATCATCCTTGTGATGTAAATTTTCACGAATATGTACGCAGACATTTTTTTCATTGAGGAGAGATTCCAAAGATACCATTTGTACACTGATCGGTCAAAACATTACGGCCACTGCCCACCTTGACGTCGGATGCCGCCTGATGGAGTTGCGGGTGCGTGACACGGTAACAAAAGCATGTTAGAGGAGCAGACACGGACGGAAGGGGGAGGGGGCGGGGCAACCTAGCGAAGATATAGGCTGCAAATGGGGAAATCCGTTAAGTGGGTTTAACAAAGCGCAGATTGTTATAACACAGAGACTGTGAACGATTATCTCGACAATGGCGAAGTTAGTCGAATGTTCACGTGCTACTGTCGTGGGCATCTACGACAAGAGGTAGAAGCCAAGTGAAACTATCACTGGGCGATAAATGATTGGATGTCCACGACTCTTCACAGAATCTGGGCGTCGGAGGTTTGTCTGCACTGCAAAGTAGGATAAATTGTCATCTGTGGATCTCTGCCAAAAGAGCAATGCTGGAACACCCACAAAGAGTTTCGGAGCACACCATTCATCGTACATTGTTGAAAATAGAGTTCTGCGGCAGACAATCACCACGTGTATACTTTCTGACCAAACGACATCATTAATTACAACTGCAGTGGGCACGGGACCATCGGGATTTAACCGTCGATCAGTGGAAACGTGTCGGCTCTTTAGGTGAATCATGTTTTTGCTGCGCTAGGTCACTGGTCGTCTCCACAAATGCCGTCCTCGAGGTGAACGGCGGCTCAAACGTGCAACGCGCCACGGACACAGGCTGGTGGGAGGGGGGGGGGGAGTAGTATTATGCTATGGGAGACATTCTCCCTCCCTTGTGGCAGTAATCGAAGACACGCTAACAGCTGCCAACCACCTGCATCTCAATTTAGCTTGATGTAAATCCTATGCAACTCATGTGTGTCGCTATCAGGCGCCTTCACCGCGTACGATAATCAGCGAATTACATGCCGTGTGCGTAGACATTTTATGCCACATACTTTCGAAAACTCACCAAAACTGTCGGATCCCTGATAAGCAGAATCAGTGACTATTTCGGCACAAAGACGGAGAAATTAGCTATTAAGCAGGTAGTCATAATGTTTTGGCATATCAGTGGATGTTATACCAATAACGTACACAGCACCTCAGTTTGGGAAAGCGGTAGTGGGAGGTAACTCATATCAGTTTCGTGTTTAATGATGGAATGGTTTGAGATTTCACAACAAATGGTTCTGGGTATACTTGTTACAAGCAAGTTCAAGAAAATGTTCGAATGTGTGTGAAATCTTATGGGACTTAACTGCTAAGGTCATCAGTCCCTAAGCTTACACACTACTTATCCTAAATTATCCTACGGACGAACACAGACACCCATGCCCGAGGGAGGACTCGAAACTCGGCCGGGACCAGCCGCACAGTCCATGACTGCAGCGCCTGAGACCGCTCGGCTAAACCCGCGCGGCTACAACAAATATCCACTACTTGTTCTTGCTTTCTTGAAACTGATGCTGAATTGCTATGACTGTGAGTTCGGATTGCGAGGATTTATTTTTCTGGGGGGGGGGGGGGGTGACAATTACCCTATCCACTCGCTGCGTACGTTCTTGTCTGATGCAGTAGAGCTACATCTCTACATCTGCAAAGGCACATGCGAAGCACTTGATGCACATGTTTTAGTTCGTTGCTTTCATATTCGTCTGCTGTATTCGTAAGAGTCAAAAGCAACGATGCCAAATCGTACGCTTACTATTGCTAAAACAATGGAGTTACGACGAGATGTATGTGTTCCTCAAAAATCTTAGTGAATAGTATACGTAATGTTTTCCTTCGGTATATTACCAATCGTTGCGAAATACTGAGTCTGGATACAATAGGTAAAATTCAAATATTTGAAGTATGTCTTGACCATTGGCACTCGTCTCGTGGTCTTCGCCCGACGGTGGTTGCCAGACGTTTCACCGCACGAGGGACTCGCATTGTAAGAGTCGACGGGTGATCAATGGAAACTTGTCGGTTCTTCGGGCGAATCACAATCCCGAGGCGAGCGCCAATAAGAAACATGTCGAGAAATGGCCGCGAGAGCCCCACAGTTTTTTTAATTGTAGAAGGAAGCGGTGAAGTTTCTGAAAAATCACCCAACCAGTAACCGTTGTGAACCATTGAACAGTGGTAACCCAACAAACACTATCCCGTATTTTCTTTCCGAAAAAATTGGCCCAGCCTCTTATACCACATTCATTATAAATCTTTCAGCTCCAGAGATGAGCTGAACTACATGACAAGAATCGGAAGAGATGACAAAATAGTAAAGACACTGGTCCCATATTCGGAAGAAGTCTCGATAGGATAGCAATGATTTAGGTTCTGAGCGATTTCCCTAAATCAAGTCTGATGGATACCCTTTTCATTCGTCTAATAGGTCGGGGTTGCTTCCTTTCCGGAACTCTTGTAAGTGATGCTACTGTTCCGTTTATAAATACTCTCTGAGACAAAAAAAAAAAAAGACGCACAAGGATTTATACGAGTCAGACGAGAATCGATGGACGTAATGTACGAGTACAGACAAACAAATGATTACGATTTCAGTAAAATTGAACGATTTATTCAAGAGAAGGAGTCTCACAAATTGAGCAAATCAGTAACGCATTTATATAACCCTAGCCCTTATGCATGAAGTTATTCGGCCTGGCATTGATTAATAGATTTGTTGGATGACCTCCAGGGAACAAACGGTGCGTTAGACAGTCAAAGTCCCGAGTTACTGGAGGGCCCTATCCATAATGGTCCTAACGTTCTCAACTGGGGAGAAATCCAGCGATCTTCCTGGCCAAGGTAGGGTTTCCCAAACACAAAAACAAGCAATAGAAACTCTCGCCGTGTGCGTTGTTGAAATGTAAGCCCAGAATGGCTTGCCTCGAAGGGCAACAGAACAGGGCGTAGAATATCATTGAGATACCTCTGGCTATAATGCTGCCGCGGACGACAACCAAAGGAGTCCTACTGTGAAATGAAATGGCATCCAGACCAACACTCCTCGTTGTCGAACCGCACGGTGAGCGACACTCAGGTTAGTATCCCAGCAAGACTCATCACTGAAGACAATTCTACTTCAGTCAGTGAGATTCCAGACCGAAGACGTGTCTGCAGACGCCTCTGAGAGCGACGGGATTCAACATGACTGTCGCCTACCATACGGCCCGACAACCAGTGTTGGTTTGAAATGCCACAATTTCTTTTCACAGCAGAACCCCTGCAATTATCGTCCGCGGCACCCCTACAACATTTGTTGGTCTGATATGAACATCTCATCTACCAATATCCTTCTCATTCGCACAATTCTTCGTGGTACGTCTTTCTTTTATGCGAGGGTGAGTCAAGTAAAAACCTTAAATTTGTAATAACAAATCGAAATTTCGCGCCGTTATCCTGCAAGTTGGTAAGCGTGCTACAAACAGCGTGCAGAATGGCCTGTAGTTGGCAGGATAGTGCAGATGCACACATACCGTCGGAGAATCAGTATAAAGATGGCCGCCCCACTTGTGACTTGCACCAGGGAAGAACAGTGTTCTGTTAATCGGTTTCTGCATAGTGAAGGTGTGAAACCTATTGAAATTCATCGACGAATGAAGGTTCAGTACGGTGATGCATGTTTCTCACTACGAATTGGTTAGGAAGTTCGCAAACAGTGTGACTTCAGTGGAAGATGCTCTTCGTCAAGGTCAGGCACAACGAGTTGTGACTCCACAGAACATTGCAGCACTTGAAGCCATAGTGAAAGAAAACCGCCGAGTGATACTGAATGACATTGCAGCATGTTTACAGATTAGTCATGGGTCACCACACCACATTGTGCATGATGTGCTCCAGTTTCACAAAGTGTCTACAAGATGGGTGCCACGGCAGCTGACTCCTGAAATGAGAGGACGATGTGTTGATGCTTGTGAAGAACTTCTTCGGCGCTTTGAAAGAGAAGGTGATGGCTTCCTTGCAAGAATCGTTACTGGGGACGAAACCTGTGTTCACTTCCACCAAACGGAATCGAAGAGAGCGAGCAAGGAATGGCGCCACTGAAAAGTGATACAGCTTTGTACCACTTCCGCACAATAAATAATATTAAAAAAATATTTAAGGTTTTCATTTGATATATTGACATCCATGGTACGACTTCACCTTTCTTTGGGCGCTCCTTACATTAATAACCAGTGTGAAAGATAAAAATTTGCGAAATAAATACAAAGGAAGATAAGGACAAGTGGAGGTCAATATAAAGACAAAGATTCAGGACATACTGAAAATACCTTTTCGGTGATACCGATAAGTACTTACGTCCATCTGACAAACCACTATAAATGCTGTAACATATCGTTTACTAACTGTCCATGTGTGCTAGCCCAGTCCGGTATCGAAGTCGCCCCAACCAGTATCTGGCTACAGGCGGGGTTTTATCTTCGGCCTGGGTGGGCATTCCCTCATCGTCCGAAATGGGTTGTGACCGGCATCTGTATGGTACGCTTACCGAAAGGGCATTTTCCCCACGATGGTCAGTGTTGCAGAAAAAGTTTTTAATGTTCTGCGACGAGGCGGCACATTACAGAAGCGCTGTAAGCAGGGAGAGGAAGTGACCAATGACAATGCCTCCATTCTGCTCCTGATTCTGATTGCCTGAAAGGCCTATATGTTAAATAATTTCGTGGAGTGGTGTAAAGTGGTGTGGGGCTCGCGAAATCGAAGAATTGCCCAGCAGCCTTCGTGGGGTTCAGATGGCAAGTCGTGGGTTTACTGGGGCAGGTTCTCTGTTTCTGAGTGCGGGTCATTTCAAAGATTTGGGGTTAGCGATCTTCCGTGAGCAGAGAGAGGCCTTCCCAGTAGGGTGGCGTAAGGGTGCCGTATGGAACGGAGACCATGTAGAAAAATAGGTTTAGCAGCCAAAAGAGTGGGAAATAATATAAAGTACTAGAAACCTCAATAAAACCAATCTGCTTTTAGGGAAGAAAAATGTGTTGCACAACTTATTGAACGTCCCTCGTACAAACTTCCCAGGTTTCTCGGGACCCTGGATATAATGAAGTTAGAAGAAGCCATATCAATTACGTTAACAAACAAAGAAATCACTCTGGATTTTGTAAATATGTTAAGACACGTACCACGGGGAAACTGTTCCACCTCTTCCAGAGAGGTGCCGCAACGTATTAGATTTTTCCCGAAACTTTAGCTGGACCACCACAGCCGACTGAGAGCACTGCGTGTCACAAACCGTGCGTGTTGCATAGTTGGGAGCCAGTCTCTTATTTGGGGAGTTTTAAGGTACTTCTCTGTTTCTCCCAGTGAGGATTGTGGACTCTTGAAATTACAATGGCCCTCAGAGCAGAGGGTGGAACCATAATTTAGCTGAAAGTGGTGGTGGAAAAACTGACAAACTTGCCTACAGTCAATTGATACCAATAAATTTCGATTTTTTCTTCCTAATTTGCGTGTGCCGTTTCTGACTGGCTTTTCTCTAATAAATTTGAACGGTGTTCTTGTTTTGTTGTTGAAAATATTCCAGTTCAGTGATCGGATGCTGGAGTATTTTCTGGAAGTAGTCACGTAGCTACGAGGGATCCACCAGGTTAGCCGAGAGCGCTAATGCGCTGTTTCCTGGAGTCGTGTAGCCCGCGCCTGCCCCGGATCGAATCCGCCCGGCGGATTAACGACGAGGGCCGGTGTGCCGGCCAGCTTGGGTGTGGCTTTTAGGTGGTTTTCCACATCCCGCTAGGTAAAGACTGGGCTAGTTCCCACGTCCCGCCTCAGTTACACGATTCGCAGACATCTGAACACGTCCACACTATTCCATGGATTACATTAGACTCAGACAGCTGGGGTACAGTAATTCCGTCCCAGGGAGTACGGGGTGTCAGCCAGAAGGGCATCCAGACACCCCTTAACATTAACCTTGCCAAATCCGACCCTAACCTTGCCGACCCTGCGTAACCGCGGGGTTAAGGCATAAGCGAAAAAAGAAGAAGTCACGTAGCTACGAGGGTTTTAATAACTGACTTTGGAGTAGTGAGAAGTTTTTCTAGTGGGTCAAAGCGAGGCTGATGACCCTTATTCTTTTATGTGTAGCAGTGGAGGGTTCGTCAGTAAACGTTTAAAATTAAATCAATGGAGCCGTACGTCGTGTGTCGCACATCGCCAAGAGTGCGTGGATTATGGCTCGGGTTGAGAGTGTGATGCTACAGAAGGTTTGGAGCACGACGGAAGAAACGTTGCAGCGCTACGACTTCTTTTTACTTAACTGTTATTTACATTTCCCCCACTGAGGGTGTGTTGGCAACGACCAAAGATCCGTTCTTCTGCGTTTCAATTACATAATTTCAAAACTTTATGACCAGATGATGGTGATGTAATGGGGGCTCCTGGTATCTGTGGTTAAGGATCGTGATGTGGGATGTACTGGGGAGGATGTTATGACGAAAAAGATGTGACAAAGAACTGACAGGTTGGTTGTAGCTGTTAGGAGATGAGCTGGATGCGAATACGGCAATGAAATGGTGAGTCATATTCTTTATTTGGAATGGTCAGGTCGGATGTGTTACAGTTAAGAGAGAATGGTAGAGTTCTGCGATGAGCTCACCTTGTGTGCGTGGAAGACTATTGAAATTACGTAGGGGAAAGACATGGAGAGTTTGGAGTGGATTTGTTTGATAGAGATGCGGTAGAAGGGACAGGGTTCTCAAGGACTGCAGGATGCGTAAGAGCGTTATGAATGCGTTTAGCAGTGTCATTTGCAGATGAGGAGAGTTAGCAGCTTTAATGCTTTACTCGAAGGTTTTGGCCTTAGATGTTAAATACTTCTGAAATAAACAACTACTATTCCGAGCGATGACAGCGTTACTACTGCTTCCCGTTTCTTATTTGAAAAGCAGCATGCATAAATGCAATCTGATGATGGCTGAAGGGATCTACGTTCATTGTGACATATGTGGACATAAACGTGATATCGGCGTTATACGTGAGCAACACGGAGGCATCCACGACGGCTAAGACTCATATTAACCCCGACAGAAGAGGACGTAGTGAAAACGGGAGTACTAATTTTTGCCTTTTGACACATAAAAATGAAGTCACTAGACTCTTCGTGAAGTTGAGGTAACAACCAGTTTTGTAGCATGTATAGATATGGGATTCCTGCCACAGTTTCCTGTGCAAAACGGAAACGTATATAAGCTTAGTGAACAAAAGCGGTTCAAAATTATTTCAGTTTCGGTGAGTATCTTTTATGCTCGAAGTCGACGCCACGGTCTTGCGACCCCCAAATTCTTACATTATGGCTATTTACACTCCTGGAAATTGAAATAAGAACACCGTGAATTCATTGTCCCAGGAAGGGGAAACTTTATTGACACATTCCTGGGGTCAGATACATCACATGATCACACTGACAGAACCACAGGCACATAGACACAGGCAACAGAGCATGCACAATGTCGGCACTAGTACAGTGTATATCCACCTTTCGCAGCAATGCAGACTGCTATTCTCCCATGGAGACGATCGTAGAGATGCTGGATGTAGTCCTGTGGAACGCCTTGCCATGCCATTTCCACCTGGCGCCTCAGTTGGACCAGCGTTCGTGCTGGACGTGCAGACCGCGTGCGACGACGCTTCATCCAGTCCCAAACATGCTCAATGGGGGACAGATCCGGAGATCTTGCTGGCCAGGGTAGTTGACTTACACCTTCTAGAGCACGTTGGGTGGCACGGGATACATGCGGACGTGCATTGTCCTGTTGGAACAGCAAGTTCCCTTGCCGGTCTAGGAATGGTAGAACGATGGGTTCGATGACGGTTTGGATGTACCGTGCACTATTCAGTGTCCCCTCGACGATCACCAGTGGTGTACGGCCAGTGTAGGGGATCGCTCCCCACACCATGATGCCGGGTGTTGGCCCTGTGTGCCTCGGTCGTATGCAGTCCTGATTGTGGCGCTCACCTGCACGGCGCCAAACACGCATACGACCATCATTGGCACCAAGGCAGAAGCGACTCTCATTGCTGAAGACGACACGTCTCCATTCGTCCCTCCATTCACGCCTGTCGCGACACCACTGGAGGCGGGCTGCACGATGTTGGGGCGTGAGCGGAAGACGGCCTAACGGTGTGCGGGACCGTAGCCCAGCTTCATGGAGACGGTTGCGAATGGTCCTCGCCGATACCCCAGGAGCAACAGTGTCCCTAATTTGCTGGGAAGTGGCGGTGCGGTCCCCTACGGCACTGCGTAGGATCCCACGGTCTTGGCGTGCATCCGTGCGTCGCTGCGGTCCGGTCCCAGGTCGACGGGCACGTGCACCTTCGGCCGACCACTGGCGATAACATCGATGTACTGTGGAGACCTCACGCCCCACGTGTTGAGCAATTCGGCGGTACGTCCACCCGGCCTCCCGCATGCCCACTATACGCCCTCGCTCAAAGTCCGTCAACTGCACATACGGTTCACGTCCACGCTGTCGCGGCATGCTACCAGTGTTAAAGACTGCGATGGAGCTCCGTATGCCACGGCAAACTGGCTGACACTGACGGCGGCGGTGCACAAATGCTGCGCAGCTAGCGCCATTCGACGGCCAACACCGCCGTTCCTGGTGTGTCCGCTGTGTCGTGCGTGTGATCATTGCTTGTACAGCCCTCTCGCAGTGTCCGGAGCAAGTATGCTGGGTCTGACACACCGGTGTCAATGTGTTCTTTTTTCCATTTCCAGGAGTGTATTTTACTCGATAGATGAAACGTCGATTCGTACGAACAAACGAGTCGTTCAGAAAAGTGTCCTCTGCCAGGACAAATGAAATGCAAAGTTCGTAGCTTCTGCTATAGTCGCTGGAACGCGATTGCTGCAGAAACTACATCTTGTAACCCTTCATGTGTAAGCATCGTTTCAGAACATCCCACATCGTTGTTTGAGGAAGTAGAAATTCCTGACCCTCTCGTTTTGTGGATTTCCGAGGGCGCCGTTTGTATGCATCTCGGATACGCTCGGCATTTTTATCAGACTTGCCTGGCCGACCAGTGCTCTACCCTTTGCGTATGCAATCAACTTCCAACAGTTTAGTATGCCAGTCAAAAATGTGCTTGCGATGAGGCGACTTCTTGCGGAATCGATGGCGGAATGCATGTTGCACTTGAATAATGGATTCTTTTCGCGCAGATTCCTACACACGAAATTATTTATCTTGTGGTGTAGTCTCGATGTTGTTATAAAACAACTTTGAACGATCCTCTCTCCAGTGACATGCGCAATGTGTTTCTACCTTTTATACACTAAAGCGCCAAAGAAACTGGTATAGGCATGCGTACTAAAATACGGAGATATGTAGATAGGTACAATACAGCGTTGCGGTGGGCAACGCCTATATAAGACAACAAGTGTCTGGCGCAGTTATTAGATCGGTTACTGCTGCTACAATGGCAGCTTATCAAGATATAAGTGAGTTTGAACGTGGTCTTACAGTCGGCGCACGAGCGATGGGATACAGGTAGTGATGAAGGGGGGATTTTTCCGAACACCCATTTCATGCGTGTACCGTGAATATCAGGAATCCGGTAAAACATCAAATCTCCGACATCGCTGCGGCCGGAAAAAGATCCTGAAAGAATGGGACCAACGTTTAGCTTGACAGAAGTGCAATCCTTCCGCAAATTGCTGCAGATTTCAGTGCTGGGCGTCAAAAAGTGTTAGCGTGCGAACAATTCAACGAAGCATCATCGATATGGGCTTTCGGAGCCGACGTCCCACTCGTGTACCCTTTATGACCGCACGACAGGAAGCTTTACGCCTCGCCAGCGCCTGTCAACACCAACATTGGACTGTTGCATTGTCGGACGAGTCTCGTTTCAAATTATGTCGAGTCGGTGGACGTGTACTAGTATAGAGACAACCTCGCGAATTGGGGGACCCTGCATGTCAGGAGGCTCTGTAATGGTGTGGGGCGTGTTCTGTAAGAGGTAATATGAGACCCCTGATACGTATAGATACGTAAGCACCCTGTCTGATCACCTGCATCCATTCATGTCCATTGTGTATTCCAACGGACTTGGGAAATTCCAGCAGGACAATGCGACACTTGACACGTCCAGAATTGCTACAGAGTGGCTCCAAGAACACACTTCTGAGTTCAAACACTTCCGCTGGCACCAAATTTCCCAGACATGAACATTATTGAGCATATCTGAGATGCCTTGCAACGTTCTGTTGGATCTCTGCCCCTTTCTACTCTTCCGGATTTGCAAGATTCATGGGGTCAATTCCCTCCAGCACTACTTCACACATTAGTCCATGCCACGTGGTATTTCGGCACTTCTACGTGTTCGCGGTGGCCCTACAAGATTTTAGACAGTTGTACCAGTTTCGTCGGCTCTAGGTGTAATTTCTGAGTAATAAACAAGCCCTAAACGATATTAGACACGATGTACCAGTTCTACGGCTCTAGGTGTAATTTCTCAGTAATAAACAAGTGAAATTTATTCTTTCTTTCTGAATCACCCGATATTTCATCGCATTTAACGCACTGGCCATAACTGGAACGGACTGCCCAATTCAGTTCCGTGTCATTTGTGACTACAACTCAAGATCACCGAAACCAGACGGCAAGTAAGAATCGCGAGAGACGCCCACTAGACACGCGGCGCCCAACCCCGGGGTACACCGAACCCCATAGCCGGCCGTTTTGTCCTTTTTTGACCCCTCCACGTGTCCTTCGTTTTGTTCACCGGTTCGGCCGATCTTTTGTGGTCACGAAATAACTGTGGCCATCAGCGCATCGGAAGCGCGTGCCTGAGCACGGCGCGACCGCGTCCTCATTTAACTAATGACAACGTCCTACAGGAATTAGGCGCAATATTTTAAAAATGCGAGCATAAAATGACGCCCCTATTTTCTTCTACGTGATCCGCTTGCGAATTTAAGAGACTCGCGAGTCGTCCGGCGGGCACTTATAGATTATATATGGTCCTCATTAACTGCTGCCGCCTCCTTTATGAGACGATAGGTGGTATTAGGAGGCCTCACCCAAGATTTTGGCAGAAGAAACGAAGTAAAAAGAAAATAGGAGCTCCAAGCTTTATTGCACCAAGTAGCCTATTCTTTTTACCTCAATTTTATAAAAAATCTGTGATATTGTTTTTGACTCTGATACTGTTTTACATTAAACCTAGTGAACAACCCAACAATATCTACATTGCAGAGATAAACTCAGTTTCTTCAGATATTCAGCATTTAAGTCAGATGCAGAGTAGCTATTATATTCCGATATTCGGTGAAAACACCATTACATATCTCGTAGAAGAAGTAATGTATGAGATACATCTGACGTTGTTTCACTAAGCTTCTTTCTGTAAGTTTCATCCTGTCCGCCAAATATTCACACCTTTGTCTTCATCGCCCACTTTTCACTACGACTGTTGTTTTTTATAACTTGTTTCTCACATTATTTGTCTGCTCCTCTTCGTCTCCTTCACTGCTAACACGTTCAACATACTTGTCCCTTGCTCTGGTAACTTCTATTTCTACAGCCTCCTGTCCTCACCTATTTTTTGTAATAGTTCTTCATCTGCAGTATTTCATTTTTAGTATCTCTGGGACTGAAATTCACTGAAATTTATTTTACTGATCAACCTATTCCCCGTGACAATACATTGGACAGTCGATTCCGACATCAAGAACGTTACATCGCGCGTTGAATACCCCACGCAATAAAAGCAGCAACGAATGCCTCACGGAAAACGTTTATCTACATCTACATACACTACTGGCCATTAAAATTGCTACACCAACCAGAAATGCAGATGATAAACGGATATTCATTGGACAAATAGATTATACTAGAACTAACATGTGATTACATTTTCGCGTAATTTGGGTGCATAGATCCTGAGAAATCAGTACCCAGAACAATCACCTCTGGTCGTAATAACGGCCTTGATACGCCTGGGCATTGAATCAAACAGAGCTTGGATGGCGTGTACAGGTACAGCTGCCCTTGCAGCTTCAACACGATACCACAGTTCATCAAGAGTAGTGACTGGCGTATTGTGACGAGCCAATTTATCGACCACCATTGAACAGATGTTTTCAGTTGGTGAGAGATCTGGAGAATGTGCTGGTCAGGGAAGCAGTCGAACATTTTCTGCATCCAGAAAGGCCCGTACGGGATCTGCAACATGCGGTCGTGCATTATCCTGCTGAATTGTAGGGTTTCGCAGGGATCGAATGAAGGGTAGAGCCACGGGTCGTAACACATCTGAAATGTAACATCCACTGTTCAAAGTGCCGTCAATGAGAACAAGAGGTGACCGAGAAGTGTAACCAATGGCACCCCATAGCATCACGCCAGGTGATACGCCAGTATGGCGATGACGAATACACGTTTCCAATGTGCGTTCACCGCGATGTCACCAAACACGGATGTGACCATCATGATGCTGTAAATAGAAACTGGATTCATCCGAAAAACTGACGTTTTCCCATTCGTGGACCAAGGTTCGTCGTTGAGTTCACCATCGTACGCGCTCCTGTCTGTGATGCAGCATCACGGGTAACCTCAGCTATGGTCTCCGTGATAACAGTCCATGCTGCTGCAAACGTCGTCGAACTGTTCCTACGGATGGTTGTTGTCTTGCAAACGTCCCCATCTGTTGACTCAGGGATCGAGATGTGGCTGCACGTTCCGTTACAGCCATACGGGAAAGATGTCTGTAATTTCGACTGCTAGTGATATGAGGACGTTGGGATCCAGCACGGCGTTCCGTATTACCCTCCTGAACCCACCGATTCCATATTCTGCTAACAGTCATTGGATTTCGACCAACGCGGGCAGCAATGTCGCGATACGATAAATCGCAATCGCGATAGGCTACAATCCGATCTTTATCATAGTCGGAAACGTGATGGTACACATTTCTCCTCCTTACACGAGGCATCACAGCAACGTTTTACAAGGCAACGCCGGTCAACTGCTGTTTTTGTATGAGAAATCGGTTGGAAACTTTCCTCATGTCGGCACGTTGTATGTGTCGCCACCGGCACCAACCTTGTGTGAATGCTCTGAAAAGCTAATCATTTGCATATCAGAGCATCTTCTTCCTGTCGGTTAAATTTCCCGTCTGTAGCACGTCATCTTCGTGGTGTAGCAATTTTAATGGCCAGTAGTGTAGATATTCCGCAAGCCACCGTACGGCGCGTGGCGGTGGGTACGTTGTGTCTGTATGCCTCCCTATGAGCTCTAATTCTCGTACCTTACCTTCGTGGTCCTCACGCGCGACGTACGTTGGTGGCAGTAGAATCGTTCGGCAGTCGGCTTCAAATGCCAGTTCTCTAAATGTTTTCAATTGTGTTTCTCGAACGGAACGTCGCCTTCCCTCCAGGGATTCCCATCTGAGTTCCCGAAGCAACTGCGCAACACTTCCGTGTTGTTCGAACCTACCGGTAACAAATCTAGCAGTCCGTCTACGTACTGCTTCGATGTCTTCCTTCTGTCCGACCTGGTACGGATCCCAGACACTCGAGCAGTACTCAAGAACAGATCGCATCAACGTTATGTATGCGGTCTCCTTTACAGGTGAACCACTCTTTCCTAAAATTCTCTCAGTAAAACGAAGTCGACCGTTTGTCTTCCCTGCTAAGTTTTCACATGGTCGTTCCACCTCATATCGCGTAAGAGCTTATATGTTGCACAGACACAAACGCCTTGTCAGGTAGTCAGGACCAATCTCTGAGTGTTCGCTGCGATGTTATTGTGTACGGGAAGGAATCGCCACTCGGATATTCATCAAGAAATCGAGAGCGACTATGTTATCAACCTACTTGAATGAATAAATGTAGGACAATACGCGCTAACAGGAGACAGATTTCATTTCTATGTTACAGAATTAGTGGTAAACTTATGTAACATGTTAAATTGATGTTCTTTTTTTTGGGGGGGGGGGAGGGGGGGAGAGGGGGCGGGTGACATTAAGAAGCCGTAGGAAATAGAACATGTGAAAACGATTTTATAGAAGGCGAAGGTGTAAGCATTTATTTGGCAGGAGAATGGGAGAGTGCAGTCCATTGTTAATCTAGTGCGACATTGTCTAGATACGGATTGAAGACTTAGGACGAGTCCTCCTGTGAGGGCGAAAGAACACGATAGATGAGGAGAGCTTGAAAACGTACCGTAAGCTGATTGTAAAGCACTCTACATTTGATTGTAAAAACAGTGATAGACTACACATTTGTAATTTATTTACTTCGCGTTTAGCCCGCACAGGGCTTCATCAGACAGTCTCAAAGAATAGAGTGACGACAAAGTTGCAAGCAGCTGGCATAGTCAGATTCCATATTACCAAGGTGATCTAATAGCATTAGCGGGAAAAGGAGATAAAGTGTAAAACGTTGGGGACTCATATTGAAATTAATGTCACGGGTACATACCCCTATAAAGTTAAGTGAGGTAAGACGTCAAACGGGCAGAATTGGAGCAGGAGAGGCACCACAGGACATTTTAATTTCCACTACGCTTTTACAAATAAATTCATAAAACTTTGTGAGCGTGTCAAGGAAGGATTCAGGATTCACACTCATAGCAGTGGAAGCTCAAAAACGTAAAAAAATAAATTTTCTTTTACATGTGAAATTTCATCATTTTTTCACTTACTATTGGCTGCATTTGTTGCTATAGGTGCACTTTTCTTCACAAGTAAGAGAGACTCTTCGATGAATTTTGCACTGATTATTAAACGCAAACTCCTTAATGCAAAACTCTAGAACTTTCAAAATCTATTAAAAACTGTGGTAAAAATTGAGATAATTAACTATTAAATTAGAGTTTTTTTTCAAACATGAAGTTAAAAATGTAACAGCTTATTCATTTTTTCATAAACTAAATAAATTCTAGAGTTTCATACACCTGTAAGTACGGTTTGTATGCTGTGCAAAATTCATCGAAGTATCTCTCTTACTCCTGAAGAAAAGTGTACCTACAGCAACAAATGCAGCCAATCGTAAGTGAAAAAATGATGAAATTTCACATGTAAAAAAAGTTATTTTGCTATGTTTTTTAACTTCCATTGCTATGAGTCTGAATGTTGAACCATTCCTGGTCATGCTGACAAACTTTTATGAATTTATTTGTAAAAGCATAGACAGTGGGAATTAAAATGTCCTGTGGTGTCTCTCCTGCTCCAAGTTGGCCCGTTTGATGTCCTGCCGCCCCCCACTCCCCCCACCCCCACCTATGTCAACGGCAAATGTCACATCGAAAGGAATACCAGAAAGGAAGGTTTTGGATGTGAAGAATACATAAACGTCAGTTTGGCGATGCAAAGACACAACGATACACGTGTGTATGAAATGTAAGGAAGTTAGAAATACCTTAGGTACGACAGAAGCTGTCGTAGCCGTAGAGAATAAGACCACGCGTACATAAATATACGCGGCCCCCATGCAGAGGCTGCGTCGCAGCTTCTTCCACTCTGGTAGATGACGCATAAATAACTTACACGTAGCTGCGTGGGCTAGGAAGTTAGCGCAGAGAAGAAGTAGAGGGCGCAGCACAGCGTGGTACAGTAAGCTTGGTACACGATTGATGTAGAACAGAGAAAAAGGAACATAATCAGTCTAAAATCACCCCCCCCCCCAAAAAAAAAACAAAACTGGGAAACTAAATATATAAAGTATATGACTGTGTTAAGTATAAAGAAAACGAGTAAGCTGTCAACAGATGTAGCAAATTGGAAAATGCCAGGAGACCAAGATCAATATGGGAGTATGAAATAAAAAAGAATAGAAACACAGTATAGTCGAACTATAAACAATGAAAAGCAAAAAGTCACTAAAATGCGGTGAACAAGAAGGAAAAAGAAAATAAGAGCGTCCCAAAGAACGGGAACAGCCAACGGTGAAAACTAAAATCGGGAACGTGGAGAACAAGAAGTCCTATAAAATATTAAAGGAGCTTAAAAGCACATATGAGGATTGATCTTTAAATATTGAAGTGTTGGCATATAAAAGTGACCTTAATAACCGTAAATCATGAATCATAAAAACTGAGAGGAAGGACTACAACTACATGGACAGCATCTGATCGTAATAAACTTTATTTTTGGTGGCCAGTGGATCGTTCAGCAAATTTTTTTTTTTCACGCACACGTATTTGGAAATTTCGATCTCTTCTAAGAGATTAAGCCTCCTCACCTTTAGTGCTGTAGGACTTCGAGGATAGGAAACTTGGATGATGATCGGCGAAACTCGATCCATGTTTCATATGTCCCATTTTTTGTCAACATGCGCTCGTGATATCTAGTTTTAAAGGCACTGCCTTTCTGTTCCTTGTATGTTGCTTGACAGTCCGGGGGTTTAAGTTTACAATTGCCAGAGGGTGTGTATTTATCTTTATGGAGGAGTAGTGGTATTGAATGTTATTAACAGTCGTAAATACTATTTTTATTTTCTGCCCCTGGAAAAGCCTCGCTAAATTGCAGGAAAAGCTGCTTAAAAACGGAATTTTTTATAAATGCTTACAATTCATGATGTAAACATCACATACACATGTTGTTGTTGTTGTTGTGGTCTTCAGTCCTGAGACTGGTTTGATGCAGCTCTCCATGCTACTCTATCCTGTGCAAGCTTTTTCATCTCCCAGTACCTACTGCAACCTACATCCTTCTGAATCTGCTTAGTGTATTCATCTCTTGGTCTCCCTCTACGATTTTTACCCTCCATGCTGCCCTCCAATACTAAATTGGTGATCCCTTGATGCCTCAGAACATGTCCTACCAACCGATCCCTTCTTCTGGTCAAATTGTGCCACAAACTTCTCTTCTCCCCAATCCTATTCAATACCTCCTCATTAGTTACGTGATCTACCCACCTTGTCTTCAGCATTCTTCTGTAGCACCACATTTCGAAAGCTTCTATTCTCTTCTTGTCCAAACTATTTATCGTCCATGTTTCACTTCCATACATGGCTACACTCCATACAAATACTTTCAGAAATGACTTCCTGACACTTAAATCAATACTGGATGTTAACAAATTTCTCTTCTTCAGAAACGCTCTCCTTGCCATTGCCAGCCTACATTTTATATCCTCTCTACTTCGACCATCATCAGTTATTTTGCTCCCCAAATAGCAAAACTCCTTTACTACTTTAAGTGCCTCATTTCCTAATCTAATTCCCTCAGCATCACCCGACTTAATTAGACTACATTCCATTATCCTTGTTTTGCTTTTGTTGATGTTCATCTTATATCCTCCTTTCAAGACACTGTCCATTCCATTCAACTGCTCTTCCAAGTCCTTTGCTGTCTCTGACAGAATTACAATGTCATCGGCGAACCTCAAAGTTTTTATTTCTTCTCCATGAATTTTAATACCTACCCCGAATTTTTCTTTTGTTTCCTTTACTGTTTGCTCAATATACAGATTGAACAACATCGGGGAGAGGCTACAACCCTGTCTTACTCCCTTCCCAACCACTGCTTCCCTTTCATGTCCCTCGACTCTTATAACTGCCATCTGGTTTCTGTACAAATTGTAAATAGCCTCTCGCTCCCTGTATTTTACCCCTGCCACCTTCAGAATTTGAAAGAGAGTATTCCAGTCAACATTGTCAAAAGCTTTCTCTAAGTCTACAAATGCTAGAAACGTAGGTTTGCCTTTCCTTAATCTTTCTTCTAAGATAAGTCGTAAGGTCAGTATTGCCTCACGTGTTCCAGTGTTTCTACGGAATCCAAACTGATCTTCCCCGAGGTTGGCTTCTACTAGTTTTTCCATTCGTCTGTAAAGAATTCGTGTTAGTATTTTGCAGCTGTGACTTATTAAGCTGATAGTTCGGTAATTTTCACATCTGTCAACGCCTGCTTTCTTTGGGATTGGAATTATTATATTCTTCTTGAAGTCTGAGGGTATTTCGCCTGTTTCATACATCTTGCTCACCAGATGGTAGAGTTTTGTCAGGACTGGCTCTCCCACGGCCGTCAGTAGTTCCAATGGAATATTGTCTACTCCGGGGGCCTTGTTTCGACTCAGGTCTTTCAGTGCTCTGTCAAACTCTTCACGCAGTATCGTATCTCCCATTTCATCTTCATCTACATCCTCTTCCATTTCCATAATATTGTCCTCAAGTACATCGCCCTTGTATAGACCCTCTATATACTCCTTCCACCTTTCTGCCCTCCCCTCCCTGCCCAGAACTGGGTTTCCATCTGAGCTCTTGACATTCATACAAGTCGTTCTCTTATCTCCAAAGGTCTCTTTAATTTTCCTGTAGGCGGTATCTATCTTACCCCTAGTGAGATAGGCCTCTACATCCTTACATTTGTCCTCTAGCCATCCCTGTTTAGCCATTTTGCACTTCCTGTCGATCTCATTTTTGAGACGTTTGTATTCCTTTTTGCCTGTTTCACTTACTGCATTTTTATATTTTCTCCTTTCATCAATTAAATTCAATATTTCTTCTGTTACCCAAGGATTTCTACTAGCCCTCGTCTTTTTACCTACTTGATCCTCTGCTGCCTTCACTACTTCATCCCTCAAAGCTACCCATTCTTCTTCTACTGTATTTCTTTCCCCCATTCCTGTCAATTGCTCCCTTATGCTCTCCCTGAATCTCTGTACAACCTCTGGTTCTTTCAGTTTATCCAGGTCCCATCTCCTTAAATTCCCACCTTTTTGCAGTTTCTTCAGTTTTAATCTACAGGTCATAACCAATAGATTGTGGTCAGAGTCCACATCTGCCCCTGGAAATGTCTTACAATTTAAAACCTGGTTCCTAAATCTCTGTCTTACCATTATATAATCTATCTGATACCTTTTAGTATCTCCAGGGTTCTTCCATGTATACAACCTTCTTTCATGATTCTTAAACCAAGTGTTAGTTATGATTATGTTGTGCTCTGTGCAAAATTCTACCAGGCGGCTTCCTCTTTCATTTCTGTCCCCCAATCCATATTCACCTACTATGTTTCCTTCTCTCCCTTTTCCTACACTCGAATTCCAGTCACCCATGACTATTAAATTTTCGTCTCCCTTCACAATCTGAATAATTTCTTTTATTTCATCATACATTTCTTCAATTTCTTCGTCATCTGCAGAGCTAGTTGGCATATAAACTTGTACTACTGTAGTAGGTGTGGGCTTCGTATCTATCTTGGCCACAATAATGCGTTCACTATGCTGTTTGTAGTAGCTTACCCGCATTCCTATTTTCCTATTCATTATTAAACCTACTCCTGCATTATCCGTGCTTTATTGCTCCATTTTATATTTTTTCAAATATATTATGTATTTCAACCTGTTGTACTCCATCTTTCTGAGTCTAGTTTTCACCATTGGCTGTTCCCACTCCTTCGGACGTCCTTACTTTCGTTTTCCTTCTTATTCTCCGAAATTTAGTGATTTATTACTTTTGCTTGTTTATAGTACGTTTTTATTCGATTTTTTTCCGTACTCCCATATTAATATTGTTCTCCTGACATTTTCCAGTTTACTACATCTTTTGGACAACTTGTTTTTTTTATTTAGATTTAATACATTCATGCATTTTATATGCTTAGTTACAGCGGTTTTTGAAATTGTGATTGGTACTAGGTTGACTGTGTTCAACATTAATAGTCTACCACTCTTACTACGCCAGGCTGTGCAGCGCCCTTTACTTTCTCCTGCGCTAACTAACCTCCTATTTGTGCCATCTACCAGAGCAGAAGGAGCTGCGACACCGCCTTGAGTGGGTGTCGCGTATATTTATATACGCATACTATGACTACTTCGGTCGTTGTACCTTAATGTAATTCTACAGTCTCTTTCTTATACTTCATACACTCATGTGTAGTCGTTTTTTTGGAGCGCCTAAATGTCGTTTATTAAGTCTTCATTTCTAGAATCTTCCGTTCTGGTGTCAACGTGAGTCCCCACTATATCATACTTGACCTCTTTTCCAAATTTATGCTATTTATTAACCGAGCGAAATGCGTATAAATAAGTCTGCGACTCTTTTTAAAATCAACTTATAATAATGTTGCTGTATTGACTCGCCACCATGGAATGGAATTCTTTTCATTCTATATTTGTTGCAGATTAATAAAAACATGCAGAAAAACGAGGCATGTGGCGCTGCAGGCTGGCAGATCCCGAAATGTTTTTCAGTCGCATATTCGAAAAGCGTTTTCTTACTCCGCGCACATATATTGCTTTCCTCGCGGTCCATGAGAGTGTTTTACTTACACAGTCGGTTCTTTGTAATTCTAAGAACATTGTGTATACGGAAAAGTTAGAATAATTTATCGAAGTTTGAATGGTCAATGTAAACACTGTTACAAATTCATATTTTTAACGTTAACAGTACTTTTTTAGAAAAGCCAGTTTTATCTTCAGCAAAAGACGCAACATAACCTGCGCTGAACTTGGTCTGCTGCTGTCAAAAGGTGTCTGTGCTCTTCACTAACACCAGCAATATAACTACACAATTCTCGACCTGAAGATGATGGTGTGAACCGTCGAAACGCGCCGTGGAAACATAAATAAGTGACTGATACTGTCAACTGTTCATTTATCCTTATTTATATGATCAATTTATTACCAGGACAAAGTCAAAATAAGGTTATAACTTACAAGTTTCAAAATGGTACTGCAGTTGAAAGGAGTCTACTGGGGCTCATTTGTATGTGGACCCGAATATGACTTTATAAACGATGTATGTCTTTGATAGGCTTTATATGGATGACTGTGTAAGACCGCAGACGCAAAGTACTGCTAGTGTTGAAATAAGAGAGCGCTTGGCGCACAGTTGTAATTAGCTGTCTGTGAGGAAAAGACGATGGAGTAGGTAGTTTTTGTGGTGTGCTGTGTGAAGACCACAAGTGTTAGATAATGTAGGTATGTCATTATTGTTGAACTTGGAAGCAGAAGTCTTCATGCAAGCAAGGTAAAGATGTTAAATAATTATGATATTTGTTTGTGCCAGCGCGTTAGTATAGATGAGTTGGCTAATAATTTGTAATTGTTCAGTAACCCCAGAATGTACGTAAACTGTTTTGATAAAAAGGCTAGTTAGATATCTACCTTTTGTAATGCTTCTAAGATTTGTTAAAAGAGCTATCTGAAATTTGATTATTTGCATTTACGTTGGATTAGTGAAATTAGATAATACTTGCTGTTTAAATCTCATTGCTTGTGAATCAGTTGTGAGTGATGTAACTTCAGTTGTCGGATGTTTTTGAAAAGACTAAGTTAACTTGTAATATAATTTTGCAAAAAAAAATAAGTGTTAGTAATTCACCACAATTAGTACCACCTCCCTGTCCATATTTTTCAAAGAAGTTGGCTTTTTCATAAATGTTTTCATTTGTCAGCCAAAACAATTTCATGCGCATTTCGAAGTATCACAGTCAGCATTGCACATCGCTGAGTCTGTAGCTAGCATATTTATATTTTTTTATGAGAGTCCAGAATATATCGAGTTACTCCTGCCGCCCTAGAGGTAAGACAATTTAATTTATTTGTTATGTGCACAGTGTTAGTTTTGAACGGGGCTATACGTTTCAGTGCCTAAGGTGCTGAATATATTTTGCAGTTACTGTACTTGTTTATTGATATTGGGAGTTGCACTGCCCAATCGATTCGTATGAAGTTTTGCCAACAAGAACACAGAGTATGTACACCAATTGCAGTTACAACAAGCTACACGACAATGTGAGTTTTGTATCTGTTCCACAGTTGAGACATTCATTCATTGTACTCGTAAAGATACTAATCGTTTTTAAAGAACGTTACGCACTTCCAACCATACTCGTATTGTTGCAAAACTAACAACTATAACTCAAATTAAAAGAAAGATTTTTTTACCTAGTGTTTTATTTTTATTTTTTTACATATGTGCACAATTAAACCGAAAGACACGTATAGGTTTTCGAGAATACAGAAGGAAACTTCAATTTCATTCTTTTTTTTCATGTTTAACGAACTGCTTTCGAAGCTTGTATTTTCTTCACAAATTTTCTTACCAACGTTGTCTTTTTTTACAATTACTGCGTCTCTATTCACTAACCGTGAACCCTTAAATGCCCAGACTAACAGCGAATGACATCCTTTTTTAAGGATATAACCTCCGGTACGTATGCTTTGGTCCCGTCCGTGTAAAAGGAGGCGGGGAGTATTGTGTTGTGTTGTCAGTATACAGGGTGGTCCAGTGATAGTGACCGGGCCAAATGTCTCACGAAATAAGCATCAAACGAAAAAACTACAAAGAACGAACCTTGTCTAGCTTGAAGGGGGAAACCAGATGGCGCTATGGTTGGCCCGCTAGATGGCGCTGCCATAGCTCAAACGGATATCAACAGCGTTTTTTTAAATAGGAATCCACATTTTATATTACATATTCGGTTAGTACATAAAGAAATATGCATGTTTCAGTTGGACCACGTTCTTCGCTTTGTGATAGGTGGCGCTGTAATAGTCACAAACGTGTAAGTACGTGGTATCACGTAACATTCCGCCAGTGCTGACGGTATTCGCTTCGTGATACATTACCCGTGTTAAAATGGACCGTCTACTAATTGCGGAAAAGGTCGATATCGTGTTGATGTATGGCTATTGTGATCAAAATGCCCGACGGGCGGGTGCTATGTATGCTGCTCGGTATCCTGGACGACATCATCCAAGTGTCCGGACCATTCGCCGGATAGTTACGTTATTTAAGGATACAGTAAGTGTTCAGCCACATGTGAAACGTCAACCACGACCTGCAACAAATGATGATGCCCAAGTAGGTGTTTTAGCTGCTGTCGCGGCTAATCCGCACGTCAATAGCAGAAAAATTGCGCGAGAATCGGGAATCTCAAAAACGTCAGTGTTGAGAATGCTACATCAACATAGCAATAGGGTGTGATACATCAGTTTAATTTTCTCGAGACAGGTGTCTGGTGACAGAGACCTCCGCCAGCGTCTAAAGAAAACTTCAGTATGTCAGCTAAATTTCATACGCAGCAACATATTATGTAATAAGCACCAAATGCAAAATCATAGCGACCCGCATTTTTCATTGTAAATGTTTTCAAATTTCTCTTAGTGTCTTACTTACATCCAAATATCACAATAACTATTAACGAAATGATGTGCGCTTCATGATGAAGTTGACATATACAGCTATAAGTAACGCAAAAATGATTTTTTTACCTAATAGTTTGTGGAAAATCGTTTGAGAAAGACTGCAAGGGGTGCGCCCCGACTCTGTCAACGCAGCTCTTCGCCGACCGGCCGAAAATGGCTGGCCTCCTTTCCGAAGACAATAATGAACTCGCCCAGCGCGTTGGAAGAAACTCTGCACGAACTCTAGCACATACGTTGCCGGTCCTGATGGGTGAGGCCATCGACAATGACTACAGACGACAATGTCCGCGTAATTGAGCAATTGATTAACAGCACTCGCAGAGTGATTGTGGCGGATTTTGCTCAGCAGATGCGCATCTCAACAGGCAGTGCTCATTCTATCGTTCGTTATTGTCTTCAGGATTGGAAATTGGACTCGGGTCGGGTGTTTCAGTCACTTGTCACCTGCACACAAAGACACTGCGTTTACGTCGTCTTCGGATATCCTTGAACGTTACTCCGTGAGAGGTAATGACTTCCCAAGCCGCATCATTAGGAGCGATGAGACATGAGTCCATTGTTTCACAACAACAATAAAGAGAGCGTCTATGGAATGGAGACACATCTCTCCTCCGTGGAAGAAATGCAAAGTGGCGCCATCAGCAGGGGTCAGGGCCATCGTTTTTTTCAACTGTTGAGGAGCTGTTTACACAGAGTTCGTGGCAAACGGCGCAGTCTTTAATACCAATTCGTACTGTGCAGTACCGACATCGACAGGCAACATCATAACAACGGGCGTGGAGAAATAAGCAAAGACATTGTTGTCCTGCACGACAAAGCAACATCCCACACAACGCGCATGACACATGCTTTTCTTCAGCTTTTTCGACGGGAGGTTTGGTATCATCCGCTATACGGCACAGATATTGTGCCACGCGATTTCCATTTTTTCGGCAAGATGAAAGAACACATGGAGAGGAAACAGATTTTCCAATGATAAGGCGCCGGCCGCGGTGGTCTAGCGGTTCTGGCGCTGCAGACCGGAACCGCGGGGCTGCTAAGGTCGCAGGTTCGAATCCTGCCTCGGGCATGGGTGTGTGTGATGTCCTTAGGTTAGTTAGGTTTAAGTAGTTCTAAGTTCTAGGGGACTTATGACCTAAGATGTTGAGTCCCATAGTGCTCAGAGCCATTTGAACCAATGATAAGGCGTTCACACAGCGAGTTTTGAATGGCTGAGCGGATTTCTATCGTGGAGGAATTGAAGTTGTGACAGAACTTTCCTACTTTTGTTTACACATATTTGGTCAGTGTTAATAAAAATTAGTGTCATGTATCTGCGTCACTTGGAATTGAAGTGCATTACTTAATAGAAGTTACCTGACCTGCAATGATAAAGTGTTCCATATTATTACTATACATGCTATGCGTGCACACAACTTAAACGTTGAGAATTTCTCGAAAACGCATCATCAAAAACATGGCTCTGAGCACTATGGGACTTAACTGCTGAGGTCATCAGTCCCCTAGAACTTAGAACTACTTAAACCTAACTAATCTAAGGACACCACACACATCCATGCCGGAGGCAGGATTCGAACCTGCGACCGTAGCGGTCGCGCGGTTCCAGACTGTAGCGCCTAGAACCGCTCGGCCACTCCGGCCGGCAAACGCATCATCTGTGGTACGATATGTTACGGTAAAATGCCAGATAATGACGTATTAACGGTTAAAACTTTTGGGACATCGTAAGATAAAAGGCATAGACAGACTCGTACAAAGTCTTTCAACCGTAGCGTAGTGGATAGAGACAGTGTGAACTGAAAGGTTGGAGATTTTCGTCGTGCTTTCTGCCAATATTATTTTATTAGTCTTCATGTTTCCGCAGAACTTCTGGGGCGGTTATGTAATAGAAGCATGTTCCGCGATAGTCGATGTTACGTACGAAGTCTGTTCAAAAACTTCCGGAACATTTGTAATTTCGCGCCAATCGTATGTTGGGAGCGAAATGCGGTTGACGTCCCTGCACACGTCTGTGTTAATGTGGAACTGCCGGATGTTTCATTGTTGTATGTCTGTTAGTTGTACTGTGCTGTATTGAGTAGAGCGCCGTGTCACAGTTTGCGGGTTTCGAGATAGCAGATTTAGAGGAGCAACGCGTCTGCATTAAATTTTGCGTGAAACTCAAGAGAAACTTTACAGACACACACCAAATAATGCAGGAAGCATACGGTAATGTGTGCTTCAGCTGTACTAGATGTCCGCCTCCGTAGCGCAGCGGTATCGTTACCGCCTACCACGCAAGGAGGCCCGGGTTCGATTTCCGGCAGGGGACAGGATGTTGTGTGTTCTTCATTATCATTTTTATTATCACTGACACGCAAGTCGCCGAAGTGGCGTCTTAGTTGACGCCATACGGCGGCCGAAGCCTGAAGGGGATATCCCGGTCAATAAATGGCATACGATCTTTTCATTTCACTGTACTCGATGTTACGAATGGTTCACACAGTTGAGAAATGGCCGGACGGAAGGTGAGGATGGCCCTCGTTCATACTGCCCTTGACGTCTACCGATGACGCTCATATCAGGGACGTCAACGAAACTGTGGAGATTGCAGAAGAACGTAACATTTCGGTTGGATCATGTCATGAAAGCATGTGAGAAGGAAATGGCCTGAAATGTGGCAGGACAATTAAAGGCTCTCACATCAGGGTAATGCACCCGAACATTCATCCCTGGTGGTGCATGACATTGCTCAAAAACCGAAATCACTGTGCTGCCTCATCCTCCGTACTCTCCGCACCTGGACCCTTTTTTTCTTTCCAAAATTGAAAATTCCACTGAAAGATTTACAACGATAGACGAGATAAATGAAAATTCGCAGACGACGCTTTGCGCGATCCAGCAAGAGGCGTACCAAGACTGCTTCCGGAAGTGGAAACTGTTGTGTTGGCAGAAGAGCCAACACCGTGTTGTTAAAGGAGGCCGAAATGCACGCGTTAAGCTCACGCAGACTGGCGTGAGTTCTGGAACAGTTAAGGGAATTTATAGTAGCAAATAAAGTACGTAGTTGATGTAATACTTAACTTTAATCCATAATTGGAGAACATCGCTCTTGTTGATACATTAATAACAATCTCAATATAAACTGGTAATGGCGCCTTGCTAGGTTCGTAGCAAATGACGTAGCTGAAGGCTATGCTAACTATCGTCTCGGCAAATGAGAGCGTATTTGTCAGTGAACCTTTCCTAGCAAAGTCGGCTGTACAACTGGGGCGAGTGCTAGGAAGTCTCTTTAGACCTACCGTGTGGCGGCGCTCGGTCTGCTATCACTGAGTGGCGACACGCGGGTCCGACGTATTCTAGCGGACCGCGGCCGATTTAGAGGCTACCACCTCGCAAGTGTGGTGTCTGGCGGTGACACCACAGAAACAGTGTATCAATTGCGGATGAGAGTATTTCGAAGGAGACCTTCCACAATGAGTAAAAAGTAAACGTAGAAAAGGACAAAGTTCCGGAAGTTTTTGAACAGCGGTCATATACTACGCACAAGAGAGCCGTGCGCGATGGCTTCGCGCCCAGAGTAGTGCCTCTCTGGTTATTTATTAATCGTCGTCCATGGTTTGGTCTTCCGATCTGGTTATCAATCGTCGTCCGTGGTTTGGCCTTTTGATCGGAGACGCTGGTCTGAGGATCTTTGGCTGGAAGACTGTTTAAGCACGCGCGGCGTGTCGGTTTCTCTCGAGTCCTTCAAGTTTGGTTCCGCGGGCCGGCCGCGGTGGCCGAACGGTTCTAGGCGCTACAGTCCGGAACCGCGCGACTGCTACGGTCGCAGGTTCGAATCCTGCCTCGGGCATGGACGTGTGTGTTGTCCTTAGGTTAGTTAGATTTTAGTAGTTCTAAGTTCTAGGAGACTGATGACACTAGACGTTAAGTCCCATACTGCTCAGAGCCATTTGAACCATTTTTTTGGTTCCGCGGTGGTGCGAGGTTACTCCGCGAAGTAGCGGGTCACGCGGTTGCTAGCAGACTGAGAGACCGAGCGGGCGGTGCAGCGAGGGGCGTCTTGTCCGCTGTGATTAATCGGAGTTTTGGAGTTTCGCTGAGAACGGTACTGTACTAGAATCTGAGGGGCTCATTTGCATCGGTGTTCACAAACAGCAGTGACGGTCTGTCAGTTTGTTTGATTTCGTGGCTAAAATGCTGTTTAAGGCACTATTGTATCCCACAGCCTGGTTAGAGTGGTAGCACGAGTACAGTTAACGCTGTTATATACCAGTCTGTGATCGGATTACACTACTGAGGAGATAAGTTATGTACAGCTGGATGGTCTCAGTGATTTGATATTAGCAATTTGTCCACGTTTTACAGTTCAAGCTCATTTCGCCCGTTCAGAAATGTCTAAAGTTGAGTTGGCTGTAATTTAGTACGATGTGCATATTTAAAGAACTATCCTGTGCTGTTGTTGTTTTACCGTACTTAGGTTTTTTTGCATTAAAGGGACATCCTTTTTCTTAACCATCACGTAAAGATTAGCTGGTGGATGATCACTGAATTGTTTATAATTCTAGTAGGGTTAAATGCGCTGAGCGTGTTGCTTCTTGAAACGGAGGAGGTGTTTGTGAACTAGTTGTTGACTTGCTGAGTGCGTGTGGAATACGAGTACTGGCTTAAATTGTTTGCACTGCTGTTGATCTGGAATCTCCTCCTCTCCCCTCTCTCTGTCTGTTTCCTACTCTCCCTCTCACTTTCCATCTCCTCCGCCATTTAAATCCATTTTCTCCTAGTCCTCCGCCTCCCCCCCCCCCCCTCCCCTGCCACTGCCTGTCCATCCCTTCCACCCTCTTCTCTCTTCACGTTGTCACGCTAACCCTTATAGGACGTTGGTGGTTCTCAGTCCCACACTACTTCTTTTCAGATCGGACTAACACGTGTACCAAAATTAGCTGAAATCGTGCCAGTGGTTTAGGATGAGCTTTTTACCCGTGCCCTTGACGGCGCACGCACGTGTCAAATACAATTTACATATATTTAACATGTTGTTATTGTTGTGGTCTTCAGTCCTGAGACTGGTTTGATGCAGCTCTCCATGCTACTCTATCCTGTGCAAGCTTCTTCATCTCCCAGTACCTACTGCAACCTACATCCTTTTGAATCTGCTTAGTGTATTCATCTCTTGGTCTCCCTCTACGATTTTTACCTTCCACGCTACCCTCCAATACTAAATTGGTGATCCCTTGATGCCTCAGAACATGTCCTACCAACCGATCCCTTCTTATAGTCAAGTTGTGCCACAAGCTTCTCTTCTCCCCAATCCTATTCAATACCTCCTCATTAGTTATGTGATCTACCCATCTAATTTAACATATTTCATTTTCATGCAACTTAATGTTTAGTACGTCGTATTTCCTCAACTATCTGCTGTACAACGGTAAAATTTTGCACATACATCGAGCGGTATATGTGGTTACTATCTACGAATACAGTTAGTAATAACAAAGTAATAAAGTAAAACGTCATGCATCGTGCTCCAGTTTTTCACGCAACTCAGTGTTTATAACATCGTATCTCCTGAACTATGTATCGTGCAGTGATATAATTTCGCTGGTACATTTATTGACATGTGTGAATACTGTGTCGAGAATGCAAGTAATAAATAAAAATTTCATGCTTCATGCGGCAGTTTTACTACGTGAACAGCGTAAATGTAGTAAGACTTTTCTCCTTTCATCATTTTGACGGGGTTGTCAACGAGAAAAAGTTTCGTAAGTGTTTGAAATTATTTGTGAAGTTTGTTGCAACTCACTAAGTGCTTTCATTCGCAAGTAATGGATGAAGTATATCTATTCGCTCGTCATTGGCTACACTGCTGTATCATCCCCCCATCCCTTTGATAGATAGGTAGTTGTTACCCACACAACGATGACGTCCAGATAGTAAGTGTCATGTGAACCAAGCTTGATTCATATCGGTCCTGTGGTATAGGAGCATCTGTGAAACATACATACATTTGTGGTCCATTGACAGTGAACGGGCCGAATATCTCACGAAATAAGCACCAAACGAAAAAAACTACAAAGAACGAACCTTGTCTAGCTTGAAGGGGGAAACCAGATGGCGCTATGGTTGGCCCGCTAGATGGCGCTGCCATAGCTCAAACGGATATCAACAGCGTTTTTTTAAATAGGAATCCACATTTTATATTACATATTCGGTTAGTACATAAAGAAATATGGATGTTTCAGGTGGACCACGTTCTTCGCTTCGTGATATATGGCGCTGTAATAGTCACAAACGTATCTAAGTACGTGGTATCACGTAACATTTCGCCAGTGCGTACGGTACTTGCTTCGTGATACATTACCCGTGTTACAATGGACCGTTTTTCCCTCCAGCTCAACTCCCGTCGCTCCGCCATTTTTGTTTCCCTTGACCTCCAAAATGCCTATGACCTTGTATGGCATCCCGGTCTCCTCTTTAAACTCCAAACCTACGCCCTGCCTATCAATTTTGTCCGTCTGGTCGCTTCCTTCCTCTCGCACCGTCCTTCCTATGTCACCCTCCACAACACCAACTCCCGTATCTTTTATCCCACGGCTGGCGTCCCCCAGGGTTCTGTCCTCTCCCCTCTCCTTTATCTCTTGTATACAGCTGATATGCCCAAGCCACCCCCACCAGTCCACCTTCTCCAGTAAGCTGATGACACCGCCTTCCTGGCACTCTATCCTACCCTTCAACGGTCTCAACGTACCCTCCAAACCCACCTTAACCAGTTCACCACTTGGTGTAACCAGTGGTTCCGCCATCTCAACCCCTCCAAAACTCAGGCAATCATCATGGGCCGCACCACTCGCTCCTTTCGCCTCCATGATTTCTACCTCACCCTTTATGGTCGTCCTATCCAGCTCACCCCCACCCTGAAATACCTTGGCCTCACCCTCGACCGACACCTCACCTGGACCCCTCACCTCCAGACCATCCAGCAGAAAGCCCATTCCCGCCTCCGCCTTCTGAAACTCCTGTCTGGCCGGATATGGGGATTGCATCCTTCTACCATCCTCCACACCTACAAATCCCTCATCCATCCTATCCTCTGTTATGCCAGCATTGCCTGGATCTCCGCCCCCACCCGCTTTTACAAGGCCCTCCAAATCCTTGAACGCCATGCGCTCCACCTTGCCTTCCGTATCCGCCTTCCTTTCCCCACACGGCTCCTGTATGAACTTATCCCCTTCCCCCGCCTCCTCCTGTTCCTCCAACATCTCCGCATCCTTTACATTGTTTGCAGGCTTGATCCCCCCCCCACCCTCTGGTTTAATCCTTCCTCTCCACCCCCCGCCCGTTGCCGCGCCTCTATCGCTGTATCCCTCCCTCTCTCCACCTCCACACCCTCCATCTCCTTCATCAGGGCAATTTCCAACGCCTCCCCCTCCCGGATGACGAACTTCGCCGTGACATCTACCCTTCCTTCCAACTATAACCTGGCCTTGTTCACTCCCCCTCCCCAGGGCACCCTTTTCCTCTTTCCTCCTTCTCCCAAAGCGGATTTTCCTCCGTCCCCCCCTCCCCTGAGACCCTGCACCCCCATCTCTTCCCCTCCCTCCCTTCTTCAGGTCTCCCTCATCTCCTAGCGCCTGGCAGATTCTCTGTATTGATCATCATCAGTGTGCCACATCAGTGTTGTGTTTAGTGCTGTTTCTCGTGTGCGTCTAGAGGTGTGATTTTAATTGTGTACTGCCTTGAGGTTCGACGTCAGTGTTACGTTATGTGCTACGCCATCCGTCGCTACCTTTATGCTCTTGTCGTACTGTGCCTTGTGTTCTTTTAACCGTCGCAGTGTGTGGCTTTTTGTGTGTGCTACTTTTAAACAGTTTTTTATCTCCATTTTACAGTCACCCCGTTTTTTGTCTATTGCCTTCCATGATGTTCCCCCTTTTATATATCTATGTTCACCTTATTCTCTCCTTTGCTGTTTTTAAATGTCTTCTATTGTTTTGTTCTATGTCTTTCGGCTGAAGAGCAGCGCTTATGCTGCTGCCAGCCCGCCCCGATGGGGAATTGAAATACAATAAAGAAAAAAAAATGGACCGTTTAGCAATTGCGTAAAAGGTCGATATCGTGTTGATGTATGGCTATTGTGATCAAAATGCCCAACGGGCGTGTGCTCTGTATGCTGCTCGGTATCCTGGACGACATCATCCAAGTGTCCGGCCCGTTCGCCAGATAGTTAAATTATTTAAGGAAACAGTAAGTGTTTAGCCACATGTGAAACGTCAACCACGACCTGCAACAAATGATGATGCCCAAGTAGGTGTTTTAGCTGCTGTCTCGGCTAATCCGCACATCAGTAGCAGACTAACTGTGCGAAAATCGGGAATCTCAAAGACGTCGGTGTTGAGAGGAATGTCGGACACGTATTGCCAAATGCATTGAGGTTGACGGGCATCATTTTGAGCATTTATTGCATTAATGTGGTATTTACAGGTAATCACGCTGTAACAGCATCTCAGAAATGGTAAGTTCGCAAAGGTAGATTTATCACATTGTAACAACCGAAATACACTCCTGGAAATGGAAAAAAGAACACATTGACAGCGGTGTGTCAGACCCACCATACTTGCTCCGGACACTGCGAGAGGGCTGTACAAGCAATGATCACACGCACGGCACAGCGGACACACCAGGAACCGCGGTGTTGGCCGTCGAATGGCGCTAGCTGCGCAGCATTTGTGCACCGCCGCCGTCAGTGTAAGCCAGTTTGCCGTGGCATACGGAGCTCCATCGCAGTCTTTAACACTGGTAGCATGCCGCGACAGCGTGGACGTGAACCGTATGTGCAGTTGACGGACTTTGAGCGAGGGCGTATAGTGGGCATGCGGGAGGCCGGGTGGACGTACCGCCGAATTGCTCAACACGTGGGGCGTGAGGTCTCCACAGTACATCGATGTTGTCGCCAGTGGTCGGCGGAAGGTGCACGTGCCCGTCGACCTGGGACCGGACCGCAGCGACGCACGGATGCACGCCAAGACCGTAGGATCCTACGCAGTGCCGTAGGGGACCCGACCGCCACTTCCCAGCAAATTAGGGACACTGTTGCTCCTGGGGTATCGGCGAGGACCATTCGCAACCGTCTCCATGAAGCTGGGCTACGGTCCCGCACACCGTTAGGCCGTCTTCCGCTCACGCCCCAACATCGTGCAGCCCGCCTCCAGTGGTGTCGCGACAGGCGTGAATGGAGGGACGAATGGAGACGTGTCGTCTTCAGCGATGAGAGTCGCTTCTGCCTTGGTGCCAATGATGGTCGTATGCGTGTTTGGCGCCGTGCAGGTGAGCGCCACAATCAGGACTGCATACGACCGAGGCACGCAGGGCCAACACCCGGCATCATGGTGTGGGGAGCGATCTCCTACACTGGCCGTACACCACTGGTGATCGTCGAGGGGACACTGAATAGTGCACGGTACATCCAAACCGTCATCGAACCCATCGTTCTACCATTCCTAGACCGGCAAGGGAAGTTGCTGTTCCAACAGGACAATGCACGTCCGCATGTATCCCGTGCCACCCAACGTGCTCTAGAAGGTGTAAGTCAACTACCCTGGCCAGCAAGATCTCCGGATCTGTCCCCCATTGAGCATGTTTGGGACTGGATGAAGCGTCGTCTCACGCGGTCTGCACGTCCAGCACGAACGCTGGTCCAACTGAGGCGCCAGGTGGAAATGGCATGGCAAGCCGTTCCACAGGACTACATCCAGCATCTCTACGATCGTCTCCATGGGAGAATAGCAGCCTGCATTGCTGCGAAAGGTGGATATACACTGTACTAGTGCCGACATTGTGCATGCTCTGTTGCCTGTGTCTATATGCCTGTGGTTCTGTCAGTGTGATCATGTGATGTATCTCACCCCAGGAATGTGTCAATAAAGTTTCCCCTTCCTGGGACAATGAATTCACGGTGTTCTTATTTCAATTTCCAGGAGTGTATAATGTTCAAACGTACCTACGTTCTGTACTTTAATTTAAAAAACGTACCTGTTACCAACTGTTCGTCTAAAATTGTGAGCCATATGTTTGTGACTATTACAGCGCTGTATATCACGAAGCGAAAAACGTGGTCCAACTAAAACATTCATATTTCTTTACGTACTACACTAATATGTAATAAAAAATGGGGGTTCCTATTTTTAAAAAACGCAGTTGATATCCGTTTGACCTATGACAGCGCCATCTCGCGGGCCAACCGTAGCGCCATCTGGTTTCCCCCTTGAAGCTAGACAAGTTTCGTTCTTTGGAGTTTTTTAGTTTACGCTTATTTCGTGAGATATTTGGCCCGGTCACGATCAATGGACCACCCCTATATACGTACCTCCATTTTTATCGTATGTATGAATGTATGGATTCACAATCAACCGTAGCGTTACCTTGCAAGCAGTATAAGCGGTTTTGGGTCAGCGGTATAAAGGCTGTGGTTGCGCAGCGTCCACCACACAGCCGTAGGCGGCCAGGCAGTGGCGGAAACAGCATCGCATCGGGTCCGGACCTGCCTGTGGGAAGGGACGAGAACGGGTTCTGCCGGCCTGTGCAGCTTTTTCCGCGCGGGACCTGCAGCGTGCGACCGCGTCGTCGACATGCGCGTCGCCACGGCTGACTCTCGCCGCGCTCCCGCAGCACGCAACTGCCCTGTCTCCTGCTTTACTGCACCATCATCACTTAAACAGCACTTCCTGCCCTATTTTTCTCCCTTTTCTGTCGTCATACGCTTTTACTGCAGCGTACTCGTACCTGCTAAGAGTGTACATGTTTATGTTACGACAAAGAGGCTAAAATATGGCTCTCACAGATGGCTGGTCTGCCTCATGTAAACCAACTCTATTCCTTCAGAATCATATTTTCCATCATCAATATCGTGTGATTTTTGCCACTGCAAGGAAATAATGTAGAGATGGGCATTGAAATTTCGACTTATACAAGGCACTATGGATTAATTTTTATTTCTCCCATGTATGACTGAGCACATTACGCTTTATATTACGCTTTATCTTCACTGACTTTGTTATTTATATATGCGAATAAAAAACTTTGTCAGGCGATAACAGCTTTTAAAGACAGTTCTTACGAACAAAGCCGCATACTAGTTTCATAATTTTAATTCATGGTCGGACATGTAGTTACGGACTGTGATACACGTTAGGAAAGGAAGTTATGTAACACACAAGGTTTGTGTTTAAGGTATAAGCCTATAAAATTAGTCCCTTGCATGAAACCAGCTACAAAAGACAAATAAACAAATCAACAGCTAGCCTTATGGAAGATACATTAATGCATTTTATTCTCTTTATATGTCTAACTCTCCAAACAAGCGTAGCATAGGTTACCATGCCTTCCAGTTTACCATTTACTGATGTGCATACTCTTACGATACAAATACGAGATTCTGAAGAGGCAGTGCTGGAAGAGCCGGCCGGTGTGGCCGAGCGGTTCTAGGCGCTACAGTCTGGAACCGCGCGACCGCTACGGTCGCAGGTTCGAATCCTGCCTCGGGCATGGATGTGTGTGATGTCCTTAGGTTAGTTAGGTTTAAGTAGTTTTAAGTTCTAGGGGAGTGATGACCTCAGCAGTTAAGTCCCATAGTGCTCAGAGCCATTTGAGCCATTTTTGAGTGACGGATGAGAAGTTGGCAAAGTCTTCAAGGGAAATTGAGTGGCGCCTAGACGTTCTGCAGGTAACAGACGGAGCATACGTAGAAGTGCATCCATAAAAAAACTTTACAATGAGGTGACAAAAGTCGTGGGATACTTCCTAGTATCGTGTCGGACATCTTTTTGACCAGTGTAGTGCGTCAACTCGACGTGGCTGGACATAACTTGGAACTCCTCCGCTGAAAGTATGAGCCGTGCTGCCGCTATTACCACCCAGAATTTCAGAAATGCTGCCGGCGCTGGATTTTGTGCACGAACTAACCTCTGGATTACGTCCCACAAAAGTTCGATGGGATTCATGTTGGGCGATCTGATGGCCAAATAATTCGCTCGAACTGTCCAGAATGTTCATCAAACGAATCGCGAACAATTGTGGCCCGGTGACATGGTGCACTGTCATCCATAAAAATTTGATCGTCGTTTAGGAACATGAAGTTTATGAATGGCTGCAAATGGGCTCCAAGTAACCGAATATAACCATTTCAGCCAGTGTTTAGTTCAGTTGTTTTCATATCATATAAGGGTTTTGTTTCGTACAGAAAATGGAAGTTCTGGTAATATTTTGTATGTCACGCGGAAAAGTAATGCTTTAATAACATCTGAGTAATAGTGGGCAACATCTCTGCCAAACAGGTTGCGCTGCGAGACATTGTTAGTAGAACCTTTGTGAGTGGAATGCAATCTTGGGGAGGGAGAGGAGGAGTCGATATGTATCTTGTGATGAAGTAAGATGTGTTTAGGCCGTGCTGTGTGCTGGCAGTTATTTTCTTATACTATTTTCATTTACGGAGACATATTTTGTAAATTCATTCAGAAGACTTCAAAAGGAACTGTAATAGGGCATTTGCCGAAACGTCCAAGAATGGCAATTAATGTGGCCAGGGATTTAGAATTGGTGATTTTTATGAAAACGCAACAATGTGCGATTTACTGATATTTCTTCAAAGATGGATGACATGTGTTTGTAAGAAAGTAAAGAGAATTTGTTCAGGTTTTTCCACTATCAACCTAAAGTGAACTTCTAATATTTCAAGTGTCAAAACATTTTGTCTTAGTGATGTAAAGTTTTATTAATACAGTTACTTTATTATTTTTCCATCAATCAGCATTCGTCTCTTGATTTCAAGTTTCAGATAGATAATTTTGCTTTCCCGATTTTGTCAGTAACACAACTTTTATAGACAATGATCACTGCAGTAATGAAATTTATTAGCACAGAAGTTTTGTGTATTACTCTATGGTTTGAAGCAAGCATTGCACATGGCGTTGCTAGTATTTTGAATTTTTATTTTTTAACTAGAATAGCTGCAGCTGCTGCAGTAGTTTGGAGACAGCAGCAGCACAGCATTTATTCACTGCTCAAAAAGATAGGCTGTTTATAATTAGCATGTGATATAATTAACATTTCAACAGTGACATCCTTTTCAGACAGGGTCATTTTGATAGTTATTTACATTTCATATTTTTCTCGCAGCCAGATTGCTCGTATTATAGCTATTAGGGCACTTTTCTTAAATTTAGTTGTTAATCAGATGAGACTGAAACTCTTGCCACGAACATTGTAGTACACTGTTTGATGTTGCATTTGTGATTGATTTCTGCATTGCTGATCGCTTTTCAAAAATTACGAGATTACTTACGAACTTAGGTTCGAGCTTAACTGTTTCTCTAATCACGAGTTCAACTTTACATTACCCACAGACAAAACACCCGTAAATATAACTGTAGATTACCATACAACAAACCTGATTAGCCATTTTCAACCATTATGGAGCCACCACCAGCTTACACATTGCTTTGCTGACTCCTTGGGTACGTAGGGTCTGTACCACACTTGAACCTTACTGTGACCTTGTTGTTGTTGTTGTGGTCTTCAGTCCTGTACTGGTTTGATGCAGCTCTCCATGCTACTCTATCCTGTGCAAGCTTCTTCATCTCCCAGTACCTACTGCAACCTACATCCTTCTGAATCTGCTTAGTGTATTCATCTCTTGGTCTCCCCCTACGATTTTTACCCTCCACGCTGCCCTCCAATACTAAATTGGTGATCCCTTGATGCCTCAGAACATGTCCTACCAACCGATCCCTTCTACTGGTCAAGTTATGCCACAAGCTTCTCTTCTCCCCAATCCTATTCAATACTTCCTCATTAGTTATGTGATCTACCCATCTAATCTTCAGCATTCTTCTGTAGCACCACATTTCGAAAGCTTCTATTCTCTTCTTGTCCAAACTATTTATCGTCCATGTTTCACTTCCATACATGGCTACACTCCATACAAATACTTTCAGAAATGACTTCCTGACACTTAAATCTATACTCGATGTTAACAAATTTCTCTTCTTCAGAAACGCTTTCCTTGCCATTGCCAGTCTACATTTTATATCCTCTCTACTTCGACCATCATCAGTTATTTTGCTCCCCAAATAGCAAAACTCCTTTACTACTTTGTCTCATTTCCTAATCTAATTCCCTCAGTATCACCCGACTTAATTAGACTACATTCCATTATCCTTGTTTTGCTTTTGTTGATGTTCATCTTATATCCTCCTTTCAAGACACTGTCCATTCCATTCAACTGCTCTTCCAAGTCCTTTGCTGTCTCTGACAGAATTACAATGTCATCGGCGAACCTCAAAGTTTTTATTTCTTCTCCATGAATTTTAATACCTACTCCGAATTTTTCTTTTGTTTCCTTTACTGCTTGCTCAATATACAGATTGAACAACATCGGGGAGAGGCTACAACCCTGTCTTACTCCCTTCCCAACCACTGCTTCCCTTTCATGCCCCTCGACTCTTATAACTGCCATCTGGTTTCTGTACAAATTGTAAATAGCCTTTCGCTCCCTGTATTTTACCCCTGCCACCTTTAGAATTTGAAAGAGAGTATTCCAGTCAACATTGTCAAAAGCTTTCTCTAAGTCTACAAATGGTAGAAACGTAGGTTTGCCTTTCCTTAATCTTTCTTCTAAGATAAGTCGTAAGGTCAGTATTGCCTCACGTGTTCCAGTGTTTCTACGGAATCCAAACTGATCTTCCCCGAGGTTGGCTTCTACTAGTTTTTTCCATTCGTCTGTAAAGAATTCGTGTTAGTATTTTGCAGCTGTGACTTATTAAACTGATAGTTCGGTAATTTTCACATCTGTCAACACCTGCTTTCTTTGGGATTGGAATTATTATATTCTTCTTGAAGTCTGAGGGTATTTCACCTGTTTCATACATCTTGCTCACCAGATGGTAGAGTTTTGTTAGGACTGGCTCTCCCAAGGCCATCAGTAGTTCCAATGGAATGTTGTCTACTCCGGGGGCCTTGTTTCGACTCAGGTCTTTCAGTGCTCTGTCAAACTCTTGACCTTGCCCCAGCAGAAATCGGCACTCATCCGATAAGGCCACGGTTTTCCCGTCATCTAGGGTCCAATTGACGCGGTCTCGACCCCAGAAGAGGCGCTGCAGGTGATTTCGTGCTGTTACCAAATTCACTCTCGTCGGTCATCTGCTGCAATAACCCATTAACGCCAAATTTCAAGGCATAGTCCCAGTGCAGACGTTCGTCGTACGCCCCACAGTGATGTCTGATGTTATTTATTCCATGTAGTTTTTGCTTGTCTCTTACCACTGACAACTCTACGCTAACGTCGTTCTCGGTCGTTAAGTGAAGGCAGTCGGCCACTACGTTGTCCGTGGTGAGAGGCAATGCCTAAAATTTGGTATTCGCGGCATACTCCTGACACTGTGGCTCTTGGAGCATTGAATTCCCTAAAGATTTCCAAAATGGAATGTCGCATATTTTCTAGCACACACTACAAATCCGCGATGAAACTCTGTTAATTCCCTTCAGGCGGCCATAATGACGTTCACACCTTTTCACATGAATCACCGAAGTGCAAATCACAGCTCCACCACTGCACTGCAGTTTTATACCTCCTGTAATCGATACTACCTCGATGTGCACATGTGCATATCGCTATCCCATGATTTAAAAGAACGCAAAATCCCCAAGATTGGCAAAGTCTCACAGAAGTTCGAAATATAGCGCGCACTTCAATGCGAGATGCTTTTAATATTTTCCACAAAGAAATTCTGTCTCGAAATCTGGCAGAAAACCCTAAGAGATTCTGGTCATACATAACGCACACCAGTGGCAAGACACAATCAATACCTTCACTGCACGATAACCACGGTGAAGTCACTGATGACAGTGCCACTAAAGCAGTGTTATTAAACACGGGTTTTCCGAAACTCCTTCACCAAACAATACGAAGTAAATATTCCTGAATTCCAAACAAGAGCAACTGCCAAGATGAGAAACACAGAAGTAGATATACTCGGTGTAACAAAGCAGCTTAAATCACTTAATAAAAGCAAGGCTTCCGGTCCAGATTGTATACCAGTTAGGTTCTTCTCAGAGTATGCTGATACAATAGCTCCATATTTAGCAATTATACACAACCACTCGCTCAAAGAAAGATACGTACCTAAAGACTGGAAAATTGCTCAAGTCACACCAATACCCAGGTAGGAGTAATCTGCTGAATTACAGGCCTATATCACTATTTGCAGTAGGGCTTTAGAACATATACTGTATTCGAACATTATGAAGTACATCGAAGAAAACGATTTATTGACATATAGTCAGCACGGATTCAGAAAATATCTTTCTTGTGAAACACAACTAGCCCTTTATACTCATGAAGTAATAAGTGCTATCGACAGAGGATGTCAAATTGATTCCATATTTTTAAATTTCCAGACGGCTTTTGGACACCGTTCCTCACAAGCGTTTTCTAATGAAACTGCGTGCCTACGGAGTATCGCCTCAGTTGTGTTACTGGATTCGTCATTTCCTGTCAGAAAGGTCACAGTTCGTAGTAATAGACGGAAAGTCATCAAGTAAAACAGAAGCAATAACCGGCGTTCCAATTGTTATTGTGCCTGATCTATATTAATGACATAGGAGACAATCTGAGTAGCCGTCTTAGATTGTTTGCAGATGATGCTGTCATTTACCGTCTTGTAAAGTCATCAGATGAGCAAAACGACTTGCAAAATGATTCAGATAAGATATCTGTATGGTGCGAAAAGTGGCAATTGACCCGAATAAAGAAAAGTGCGAAGTTATTCACATGAGTACTAAAAGAAATCAGCTAAATTTCGATTACGCGATAAGTCACACAAATCTGAGGGCTGTAAATTCAACTAAATACTTAGGGATTACAATTACAAATAACCTAAATTGGAACGATCACATAGATAATATTGTGGGTAGAGCAAACCAAAGACTGCGATTCATTGGCAGAACACTTAGAAGGTGCAACAGGTCTACTGAAGAGACTGCTTACACTACGCTTGTCCGTCCTATTCCGGAATACTGCTGTGCGGTGTGGGATCCGAATCAGGTGGAACTGACGGATGACATCAAAAAAGTACAAAGAAGGGCAGCTCGTTTTGTATTATCGCGAAATAGGGGAGATTGTGTCACAGACATGATACGTGAATTGGAGTGGCAACCATTAAAGCAAAGGCGTTTTTCGTTGCGACGGGATCTTCTCATGAAATTTCAATTCCAGTTTTCTCCTCCGATCTACATCTACATGACTACTCTGCAATTCACATTTAAGTGCTTGGCAGAGGGTTCATCGAACCACAATCATACTATCTCTCTACCATTCCACTTCAGAACAGCGCGCGGGAAAACGAACACCTAAACCTTTCGGTTCGAGCTCTGATTTCTCTTATTTTATTTTGATGATCATTCCTACCTATGTATGTTGGGCTCAACAAAGTATTTCGCATTCGGAAGAGAAAGTTGGTGACCGAAATTTCGTAAATAGATCTCGCCGCGACGAAAAAGTCTTTGCTTTAATGACAACTCGCGTATCATATCTGCCACACTCTCTCCCCTATTACGTGATAACACAAAACGAGCTGCCCTTTTTTGCACCCTTTCGATGTCCTCCGTCAATCCCACCTGGTAAGGATCCCACACCGCGCAGCGATATTCTAACAGAGGACGAACGAGTGTAGTGTAAGCTGTTTCTTTAGTGGACTTGTTGCATCTTCTAAGTGTCCTGCCAATGAAACGCAACCTTTGGCTCGCCTTCCCCACAATATTATCTATGTTGTCTTTCCAACTGAAGTTGTTCGTAATTTTTACAACCAGGTACTTAGTTGAATTGACAGCCTTGAGAATTGTACTATTTATCGAGTAATCGAATTCCAACGGATTTCTTTTGGAACTCATGTGGATCACCTCACACTTTTCGTTATTTAGCGTCAACTGCCACCTGGCACACCATACAGCAATCTTTTCTAAATCGCTTTGCAACTGATACTGGTCTTCGGATGACCTTACTAGACGGTGAATTACAGCATCATCTGCGAACAACCTAAGAGAACTGCTCAGATTGTCACGCAGGTCATTTATACAGATCAGGAATAGCAGAGGTCCCAGGACGCTTCCCTGGGGAACATCTGATATCACTTCAGTTTTACTCGATGATTTGCCGTCTATTACTACGAACTGCGACCCTCCTGACAGGAAATCACGAATTCAGTCGCACAACTGAGACGATACCCCATAGGCCCGCAGCTTGATTAGAAGTCGCTTGTGAAGAACGGTATCAAAAGCTTTCCGGAAATCTAGAAATACGGAATCAACTTGAGATCCCCTGTCGATAGCGGCCATTACTTCGTGCGAATAAAGAGCTAGCTGCGTTGCACAATAACGCTGTTTTCTGAAACCATGCTGATTACGTATCAATAGATCGTTCCCTTCGAGGTGATTCATAATGTTTGAATACAGTATATGCTGCAAAACCCTACTGCAAACCGACGTCAATGATATAGGTCTGTAGTTCGATGGATTACTCCTACTACCCTTCTTAAACACTGGTGCGACCTGCGCAATTTTCCAGTCTGTAGGTACAGATCTATCGGTGAGCGAGCTGTTGTATATGGGGAGCTATTGCGAAAACATTCTGTTGGCACCCACCTACATAGAGAGAAATGATCATCACGATAAAATAAGAGAAATCAGGGCTCGCACAGAAAAATTTAAGTGATCGTTTTTCCCGCGTGCCGTTCGAGAGTGGAACGGTAGAGAGACAGCATGAAGGTGGTTTATTGAACCCTCTGCCAGGCACTTTATTGTGAATAGCAGAGTAATCACGTAGATGTAGATGTAGATTATTGTCACCTCAGTGTAGGAGTTAAGGTACCATCTGCAAGAAAGCACGTAGCGGTATCTAGTACAGTCCCACAGAAATATTTCCAGCCAGAGAAAGACTTTACTTCCACCTGGTACGTTCACCGCGCCGGCTACCTGCGAAGGTTTGCTGCGGACAGGTGCCGGCAGCTATCACACGGCGCAATGCAGGTGCGCGGCCGCACATCGTGGCCGGGCGTGCACCGCGCCGACTGCAGCGGAAGCCGACCTGCTCCACCTACGTGCCGCCGAGCCGGCGGGTTGGTGTCCGGGCATCGCACCCCTGCGCTGCGCTGCCGCCCACGAAACGGCCGCGTCCTTTACGAGGTGCGCCGCTGCAGCTGCGGTCTGGCGGCAGATTTCTCGCAATTAACGAGCCAGTAGCGGCGGCCGCAACCGGCGAGCGCAACTGGTTTACGGCGCGGGCGGTGAGCGAGCTCGCAGATGCGATACGATGCGAGGAGAAGTCCACCGCGCCGCGCTACCGTGACAAATTCGCGCCGGACGGCAAACAGCCGCGACCTTGCGGTGTTCGCCCGCGGGCGGCGCCGACTGTCCGGCAGGTGCCACACCGCCCAGCAACTAATTGGTTCGATCCGCGTAAACACGCGGCGTATTAACGACGCCCACGCGGAACCTGTTCCTAGGAATCTGGCCGCTCGTAAAGAACGCCCCCTCCCCCCACCCCCCGCCTTTCCCGGCCATCCGCTTACGACATATTTCCACTTCGTTTGTTCTCCCGACGGCAAGTATGCGAGGCGGCATGCGCGACCGCTCGACCCGCGAGCTCCGAGGTGCCCGGGCGACAACCCTAACCTCGCGGCCCAGCAGCCGTGCAAGCTCAGAAAATCTCACCTTGCTGTCATCAAGCTGTTTCGACTTGCAGTATCATTACTGTGCTACGACAGAGAGGACACAGATATTCAAAAAATACCGAAAAATTGAACAGTAAAGCAGTACTGAAATCAAACAAGTCAAGGGCCTTAGTTATAAATAAAGCAAAACACCTATTAAAGTCGTGTACTGACTGTCAAGGTTATATTTTATTATTAATATCCTGTCTTCTGCCACAATATTTTTAGTAACATGGTTTTAGTGGGTCGCTTTTTTATCAGTCTTTCAGTACAAACTCTACAGTCGATTTTAAACTAGTGATTAAAATTCTTCTGGGTATTATACCGCGTCATTGCTAAAAACTGACAACAATAATAAACTGAAACCGACGTTCCGGCAGAATTGCAAACGGCCTTCTTCAGGGCACGACTGGTTTTGCATGGGGATAGGTGCTACTATTTACTACAGACTATCGATGTCTCAAGTCACTGTTGTAAAACTTTTAATTGGCCCTCTAGCCCTCTAATATGATTGGCTAGTCATGACGTAAGGGAAGATAGAAAGAAAGAAGCTATTCTTGGATATCCATGTCGTCAACGATTGGTAGCTGTCCGCCAGTCAGCGTTCGGCTTCTGATCGGCAAGTTTTCCTCCTGGTGTGCGCGGAAGTTTTCTAAAAATGGTTCAAATGGCTCTGAGCACTATGGGACTTAATTGCTGAGGTCATCAGTCCCCTAGAACTTAGAACTACTTAAACATAACTAACCTAAGGATATCACACACATCCATGCCCAAGGCAGGATTCGAACCTGCGATCGTAGCGGTCGCGCGGTTCCAGACTGTAGCGCCTAGAACCGCTCGGTCACTCTGGCCGGCGGAAGTTTACTGACAGTTGCTCTACAGCTTTTTGTGCAGATACGTCGGTGTCCCGTGTAGCTTCTGCCCCGCGACCACTCGCGGCCCGTTGGACTGGGATGGCCGGCAGCTCGGACGCCGGGAGTTTGTAGCCATCTTCTCTGTGATGTTGTCATGCTACTTAATAATTTCGATCGCCTCCCGTATTTTGCGTTCTCGCATCAACGATTATTTCGCCAGTACTCGGGCTTCCTGGAACCTGATAGGTTGTCCACAGTCACGGTGGTATTCAGCTATCGCCGATTTATTATGTTGTTGTAATCGTACATAGCGTTCGTGTTCTGTTACTCGTAAGCTGACAGGTCTCCCTGTTTCTCCTATGTAGGCACCTCCGCACTCACACCGTAGTTCGAACACACCTGCAGTGTTAAGATCGTTGATTACATCCTTGGTGGAACCTATCATTTCGTGGATCCTGTGACTACTTCGAAAAATCGGTTTGAAACCTCGTCGGCGGAGGACGTTGCCTAGCCGTTCACTGACGCCTTTTACATATGGTAAGTGTACCAGTGGAAGCTTCTCTTCTTTGTCTCCTTCTCGTGTTCTCCTCCCCTCGGTTGGTTGGTTTGTGGGATTGAAGGGACCATCTGCTCCCTTCGGTTTTAGCTACCTTTCTTATGATGTTATTATCATAGCCGTTGGCACGAAACGTGTGTTGTAGCTCCTTTAATTCTTCTTTGATGTTATTTTCATCGCTCATCCGGTAGGCTCAGGCAGTTAACATATGCAGAACAGAATACTTTTGAGCTGGCTGGTGGTGGCTCTCCGCGTGCAGGTACCGATTAGTGTGCGTTTGTTTCCGGTATACTTTGTGTCCCAGTTTACCTTCGGCAGCTCTGTATACTTCCACATCCAGAAATGGCAAGGTACCTTTGTTTTCAGTCTCATGTGTGAACTTTATATTTTTGTGCATACTATTTAAGTCGTGGAGGAAGTTTCCCAGTTCCGCTTCCGCTTGACCCAGGAGAATTTTGATCACTATGACACCGGCCGCGGAAACCCACGTTCTTATATCAGTGATTTTAAACTAATTTCCCGATGAGCCAGAGACCTGACATTTTAAACACAACTCAGAACTGACTGACAGTGCAACAGAAATCCCTTTCTTTTCGGTCTGTTTTCTAGTGGCTGGGGACGGGGGAGAAAATGGCTGGTTAACACCTGACATCTCCGCTGCCCTGTAGGACCACCATGTAGAATGCGTTCCATGCCGTCTGCGAGCTGTAGGACTCGGCTGAGTAGAGATAGGGGTGGTGGGGATGTGTGCACAGGTCTACAGAGGTGAAGCCTTTTGTCCCATGAGAAATGGACGTTTTCAGGGGTATGGGATGAATGATTATTCGAAGCAAAAATGTTCAGTAAACATAGGACCTATGAGCTCTTCTTCATCTTCGGTATTGTGAAAGAAATATCCTTCCCTACAAGCCCTTTTCTCTCCATATCTTAGGAGGAGGTAGTATGGGCCACAACAAGAAAGAAAAGCCCAGTGACCATGGCCTCTAAAACGCATATCTTAAATTATTCTGAAATATCAGGTACGCCAAATCGCTTGTAAATCTTTTATTGATTACCGCTTTCGACAGATGTGTGCTGTAATCACCATACCTTTGTAATATATTAACAAAAGTTCACGATATTTACAAACTTGCAAGTCACATAGTGATGCTGCGTCGTTTTAGAATATAAGGCAGCAAGGAGCATCAGAATGTCAAACATAAAATACCACAAATATAAAACATACATAGTATTGTTCTGATGTCCTAGTGCACTCATTCAATTAACACCACACTGGCGACTGACCATAAAAAACTTTGAGTTAAGCTGTTGTGTCATGTGAATGAGTGCATTAGAATATCACCACAAAAAAATAACGTGTGTTTTATATTTGTGGTATTTTATGTTTAACAGGCTGATATTCCTTACAGTCTTTTTTCGAAAAATGACGCAACATCACTATGTGACTTACAAATTTGTAAAGATCATGAACTTCTGTTAATTTGTTACAACATCCGATGACAGCACAGAGCTGTAGAAACCAGTAATCAATAAAAGGGTTACAAAAGACCTTGGCATACCTGATATTCGAGAATAATGTAACAATTCAGATCGCCCCAGCTGTTGACACAATGTCAGACATACGTAGCATACCTTACGACCTATGAGTTCTCGTTCCGTAGATGACAGATGTTTCAGGGTAGAATGTGCTCATAGCTCTTGAGATATGTACTTTAGAGCCGATATTTGCTGAATATATTGCTTGTCCATATACCACCTCTCAAAATATGGAAAGCCAAGATAAAGAAGAGCACATAGCTATTAAATACTAATTTTAGAGCCCATGTTTAGTAGACTTCTTACTTCGAATGATTGTTCTTGTCGTACCCCTGATTATTTTCCATTTCTCCTCGGATACCCTGTATAAGTACGTACTTAAATAAAAGCACAATCTCATCAAAATGTTTAAAATCCATTGAGAAATGTCACACACACGAGACTAAAAAGCAGAAAATAAGTATTCAACTAAAAATAAAGTTTTAGTACAACACACAGACAGTCCTGATAATCTGTGCTTGCGAGATTTAAATAGCTATGACAACACTCGTAAGATTTATAACGAAAAACGTGGAGCTCATGCAACAAATATTAGGAAATGAAGTATTTATGCATCAGTTGTGTACTGCAGTACGCCCAACGTTTTTCGTTATAAAATTTCAAGTATTGTCATTGCTATTAAAAATTGACTAGCACAATTTTTGAGAACAATCTCTATGGCATTAGCGATTTGTATGGGCCTAGGGGAAATTATTTCTACTTTTTAGTCCGCTTTTTAAAAAAAATGTTGTATTAAAATGTATTTTTATTTAAATAACAATTATCTAATTTCTGTACAACGCGTTTCGGAGCTACAACTCCCGCTTTCAAGGACTGCATAGACGTAATGGTCGTTTACATCTGCTTCAGTTTTTTACCTAACAGTAACACGACAGCAGAGATTTAGCGAAAAGAACTATCTCGGGAGGGAGTAATGTAAGAAACGCTAGAGCAATGAGAGAAATAAAACATAGTTAAATTTTACCTGCGTCTGACCACATAACATTCGTCTCTTGCATTGGTGAGAAACCTCCTTATTTGCACTTACATTTTGAACGATGTAATAAAAGTGTTGTGACTGAAAATGGATATATATATATATCCTCCTAACCTAAGAGCAAAAGGTAGCCTTTCTTCTACTGTACAAGCCCTACAACAGAAGTAGGCGCTACTCCAATGTCTTAAAGTGGTCCGATGACGCCACAAACCGATTGTTGTTTGATTAAGTACAAACAATTCGGCTTGCTAAGCTTGTTCTTCTTCTACTTCTTTTTCTTTCACTTCATGGACTAGACTTACAGCCTGTTCTGCCTTCACCGAAGCCAATCGCTCTACGGTCTTCCTCCATAGCACTTTCCTATTGGTTTATGATTAATTACTTGTTTAACTAATTTGTCTTGCCGCTTTCTGTCGATACCTACTTATCAATTTCATGCATCCTCGCTCTATTTTCCATTCATAAAATATATATTAAGTTCTTCCTTCTTTTTATTCTTCAGTCGTTTTGGCCAACTAGGAACCATGTCCATTCAACCATCTCTTTTACCGAGCATTAACTGCCGCCCAATTTCTCTTGCATTCACTTCTTTCGTTCTTTTATCTCTTGCCCTACGCTTTCCCTGTCTGCAGTTTCTGCCTGCCCTGGAAACCTTTCTGTATTCGTAGTTTTTCCTTAAAGCGGCTCATGATCTTGGAGGTCTTTAGGAGAAATTCACTCTTCTGGTAGATCATTTTCAACTTCTATTAACCATGCGTCTTAAGTGTTTTATCTTAAATGTGTAATATCGTTTTACATACCTTGTCTTGCCCCTTTCTGTCGATACTTAATTTTCAATTTCATTCATCCTCGCTCTATTTTTCCATTCATAAAATATATATTAAGTTCTTCCCTCTTTTTATTCTTCAGTCGTTTTGGCCAACTAGGAACCATGTCAATTCAACCATCTCTTTTACCGAGCATTAACTGCCGCCCAATTTCTCTTGCATTCACTTCTTTCGTTCTTTTATCTCTTGCCCTACGCTTTCCCTGTCTGCAGTTTCTGCCTGCCCTGGAAACCTTTCTATATTCGTAGTTTTTCATTAAAGCGGCTCATGATCTTGGAGGTCTTTAGGAGAAATTCACTCTTCTGGTAGATCATTTTCAACTTCTATTAACCATGCGTCTTAAGTGTTCTATCTTAAATGTGTAATATCGTTTTAGATACCTTTCTAGGGCTCATTCGCGTCAGCGGCCGTAGAAGGCAATGTGATCTGAGAAGGCAATCTTTTTCCGAATCGGGTCACTTATCTACATGGTTACATATTTCGTGGTTCTGATGCCTCCAATAATCGCTGTTTTTTATGAGACCCAGAATTTTTCTCAAAAATCTTCCTTTATTTGGCCTCAAGTTACTCCATTAGACTTTTCTTGTTCATTTTAAGAGTATCTACCGCATGAGGAGCCTCCGGGCAAATAACAGTATAGTAGTGTCTAATATTGGAGTTTAACGATAGCCAACAACGTTTCCATTCGTCGATGGTATTGGATTCATTAAGTAGGAATCCTGGTCATGATAAGAGTGGGGTGTCTTGATCTTCATCTTTTTCGTTCCACAGGAGATACATCGCTCAGCACTTAAGGTCTATGTTATCAAAAACCTTCTGCTATTCACGTAGTAGAGCACTCTCACACGTGATATCGGGGAGGTGAGATGTGACTCAAGGTCGATTTCAAGCAGATCGTACTGACCCACAGTGCACATTGATTCGCTAAGAATAAAAGTGTGTAGGAGTGGACATTCCCGAAGTCAGCTAGGGCAGATAAATTACATTCAGTTTACAAGCTGATGCACCCACTTTGTTGACAAAAATAACGTACGGAAAAATGGAAAGGACAATTATGGATACATTAAATGATTTTCCTTTAGGAAAGGTAAAGATAACAGAGAGACAATTCTGACGATCAGCTTTATGATTCACGTAAGGTGTAAGATAAATCACGAAACCTTCATCGATGTCATCCTAGGAAACGCATTCGACAGTGTGAAATGGTGCAATATACCTGAAATTCTGAGAAACATAGGTACAAGCTACAGCGACAGAGACGGCTAACAGAATATGCACGGAACAAAAAGCTGTGTGGTCAAGACAGCAGTGCTTAGATTGCAAATAGCATAATTCACGGGTGCCGTCTTTCTCCTCTACAGTTCAAAAGAGAAACAAAATGACAGAAATGAACGAAAAATTCAGAAGGGATTGAAATTCAGAGTATAATGATACCAATCGTCAGAATCTCTGATGAGAATGCTGTCTTCGGACGAACGTAAGCGGTGTAGCAGGAATTAGGTAATCGGTAAAAGCAACAGCAAAGCTGGAGACGACGAAGCAGACGAAGTGAAGGAAGCAAAATTACGAGTGAGGCAACTGGGGTGAATGAAGAAGACCAGAACGAGCAAAGTGGACATCCTTCGCTAAAGGAAATCTGCTAGTGTCAAACACACACCTTAATTTCAAGAACACATTCTGAGAATCTATAGAAATAAGGAACACCAACAGCCGTGCTTTTTATAAAATAATTACGCGACCAGTTTCGTCACTACACTAGTGTCAGCTTAAGGCCCCTATGCAAACTGAATGCTGATATCCAACCCTCCGAGCCTTAGGGCGGGTGCTATATATATTTACTGGTCTCACAGATACTGCACTCCAGCCATCTAACAGCAACTGCGAAAATAAGTGGTTGATACAAATAAGAAATCACTACAACCAGCAACATATTTATCAACTGAACAATTTATTTATCGATACAAATTACAAAATTAAAGCCCATTTTTTTCTGTCTGAAAGTGGAGGCTAGTATCAGGAACCGCTGCAGGGGCCGTGATGCAGATTTCCCGTAGGTACTTAGTGCTACCCATTCGAAGTAGGGTAAGGTCGCAAGTTCATAACTAGTTTTTGGGCGTACGTCTATCTTCAGATGTGTTAAATTGCATAATAAGAAACGTGTGCTGTCAGCTGAAAATATGATTAGCTGCGAAACTAATTTCAAATACACTGCTTATTACTGGTTAATGGTGGAGCCGTTGGGGGAGGTGGTTGCAATCTTCCTCGCAAGCTGACAGAATTCGCATCCTCGCCAAAGAGAGAGACATGTTAGTTCAGTATCAGTTCCGAGAAAGCTACAACATTTTACGAGATACTGTCCACAGGAAATATACCCAGAGCCATTTGTCGCGAAATCACGTGACTATTTTTTCATCGCGCAACTAGTACGAGTTAACGTCATCCCTTCCCGAACCCTAACTCAGGTTCAGGTACGTTCAAGGCAATGTTTCTTTTGTTACAGCCTTTATTTATTTTTATGTGTCTGTGTGTGTATTTAAATGAGAGAGGACCATCTGCTGGTATTCAGTTATTTCTGGATTTGTGAAACGCTCTGCAAAACAGGCTGCCATTTCTCAAATAACGCTTACACTTATCCTCACATCCTACAATAGTCATAGATAGGAGGAAAAGTCTTCGGCAGGTAAGAGTTTATTGTCATCGATTGTCTACTGTTCTCCTCCTTAGTTGCCTTAATTAGACTTGTTTTATGCACAATGTGATTGACGAAGAACAGATGAAACAGCAGTTCTTAAATGGGTGATTGATTTTATACACGGTGTAACTAGCGATAATAATTTCAGATTACGTAGCATACGGTGGCGCTCTCCGTTATTTTTACCTAGAGTTTAATACCATCGACTTCAAATACGGCGAAAATCATTATTATTAGCGACATCTTCAGCTCCTCATTTTCCTAAGAATACTGTCGTCCTTTCCACACGTTTTGCATTTTATCGGACTTGAAGTGGGAATTGTTAAATATTTATACACACTTTAACTTTAGCATTCAACCACACAAACTGTTAAAAACTTGAATACACAGTATTAACGTCCCACAATAATAATTTGTATTCAAGTTTTTAATATGTCTATGTTTCTCCATGAACTGACGGAATATTCAATAAATAACATAAGTATTGTCTTGTAGCTAGAAATCAAGAACAGTTTAAAAGATTAAGTGGAACAGCTGATGTATTTGAGTTTTAAATTCATATCAATCAATGCTCACACAATTTTTATTGGTTTGCTTTACTGATTGCGACTACTTAGTCTACATCTACATCTACATCTACATTGATACTCCGCAAGCCACCCAACGGTGTGTGGCGGAGGGCACTTTACGTGCCACTGTCATTACCTCCCTTTCCTGTTCCAGTCGCGTATGGTTCGCGGGAAGAACGACTGTCTGAAAGCCTCCGTGCGCGCTCTAATCTCTCTAATTTTACATTCGTGATCTCCTCGGGAGGTATAAGTAGGGGGAAGCAATATATTCGATACCTCATCCAGAAACGCACCCTCTCGAAACCTGGCGAGCAAGCTACACCGCGATGCAGAGCGCCTCTCTTGCAGAGTCTGCCACTTGAGTTTCTTAAACATCTCCGTGACGCTATCACGGTTACCAAATAACCCTGTGACGAAACGCGCCGCTCTTCTTTGGATCTTCTCTATTTCCTCCGTCAACCTGATCTGGTACGGATCCCACACTGATGAGAAATACTCAAGTATAGGTCGAACGAGTGTTTTGTAAGTCACCTCCGTTGTTGATGGACTACATTTTCTAAAGACTCTCCCAATGAATCTCAACCTGGTACCCGCCTTACCAACAATTAATTTTATATGATCATTCCACTTCAAATCGTTCCGCACGCATACTCCCAGATATTTTACAGAAGTAACTGCTACCAGTGTTTGTTCCGCTATCATATAATCATACAATAAAGGATCCTTCTTTCTATGTATTGGCAATACATTACATTTGTCTATGTAAAGGGTCAGTTGCCACTGCCTGCACCAAGTGCCTATCCGCTGCAGATCTTCCTGCATTTCGCTGCAATTTTCTAATGCTGCAACTTCTCTGTATACTACAGCATCATCCGCGAAAAGCCGCATTTCAATAGCCCATAATGTTTCTTGGCGGACGGCTGCGTCTGAGTGTGGAAGATGCGAGCATGTGAATAGTCCTACTAGAGAACTCTAGGATATGTCCACTTCTATCAGACTCTGACGCAACCGTTATAGACTACTGATAATACAGTAAAAGTCGAAACGAATATAATCACTGACTGATAGAAACGTTCTAGTGAAAATTAATCAGCTCACGGGCGCTCTCCCGCATATAAAAATAATGAAACGGCTTATTTTTTAAGGAGAATTTCATGTAACCGCTATTCTTCTGGAAATAACAGTTCTACAGTTACATTAATTTCATTTCCTATTTCTATGATCGCTGCTACTTTCGCGGGTCGCTGTCCGAGTCTGAAGCGCTCATTCTAGTTGCAAGCTTTAACGTTGCAAGCCGACGCCATTACTGTCATAGTTATATCCAAATGAAGCATAGGTGTGGGTCATTCATTTCCAGAAGTGTGTTGCTATAACAATTTCATCACGTCGCGATTGCTTAACTATATACAGACGTTCACTTTACCGGTTTCGCAAAGTAGTTGCTATCATCAGTTGTAATTAAACTAAACTAAGCTCCGTCCGAACAGGCCTTGGAAGGCCCAACGGTACCGACCGGCCGCCGTTTCTTATAGATATACAACTATAACAAATACGGTTAACTATTTCGAATACCGTGAAGCCATCTACGATATTTCGAGGAATGTACATCATATCGTCACAGTATTGCCGGTTTCAGTAAGTATATATATGTACGAAGATTTTTTATGAAGTAATCGGTTGGGATTACTTCATAAAAAAGCTTCGTACAGATATATACTTACTGAAACCGGCAATACTGTGACGATATGATGTACATTCCTTGAAACATCTTAGATGGATTCATGATATTCAAAAAAGTTAACTGTATTTATTTTACCTGTATACCTATAGGGAACATTTCGCATATTAATGGAACCTACTTGCAGTATGTGTGGTGTCACCGCCAGACACCACGCTTGCTAGGTGGTAGCTTAAACCGGCCGCGGTCCATTTAGTACATGTCGGACCCGCGTGTCGCCACTGTGTGATCGCAGACCGAGCGCCACCACAAGGCAGGTCTCGAGATACGGAATAGCACTCGCCCCAGTTGTACGACGACTTTGCTAGCGACTACATTGACGAAGCCTTTCTCTCATTTGCCGAGAGACAGTTAGAATAGCCTTCAGCGAAGTCCATGGCTACGACCTAGCAAGGCGCCATTAGCCTTACATAGTTTGATAGTTATCGTATGAAAGGTCTCATCAAGAATGCTGTAAACAACAAGGATAAATAAAAGTTAAGTATTCGAGGAGCTGCATACTTTTCTTATTAGCATTTACTACTTATCCTGTTCCAGAATTCACGCCCGTCAGCGTTAGATAGCGTGCATTTCGGCCGCCTCTATCTACAAGGTGTTGGCACATTTGCCAACACATCAGTATGAATATCTTTTATATACGAGATGGTGAAAACGGACTGTTCCACAGGATACAGAAACAAATATTTTTGGTTAATGTCATAATTACTTGTGAGTATTTTTTAATCCGGTAGAGGGAGTAATCGCTCTCAGCACTCGTGCAATTGCCCATAACATGTGGACGAATCAGACGAATGTAAAAAATGTCCTTCCTGGGCTATTGCTAATCCATTCCACTTACAGCAAGCGCACAATCTGAAGCCAGATGATAATCCACTCATTGTACAATTTTAGCAGGGCCACCAAGAACAGAATCAAATCCACATACATTTCCGCCCTCTCTGCTGTTTACAGCTGAAGCAACGTTCGAGAGTGCTGGGGTTTCCAGCATCCATTTTGAATGAGGTTAATCCACATGCCACGTTTCCTTGCGCTCATCAATTGCATTTCTGAGTCATTGTGTGGGCAGATAACGTTGGTGACTGTTTAATTGGACTATATCTTCTACATAGTCCATTATATAAAGGCGTTACTACAGTCTCCTCGCCAGAGCATTGTCAGAGTTGCTAGATGACGTGCCACTCGCTACAAGACATGTGGTTCCTTCCAGATGGGGAGCCGGCCAAGTTTCAGTCATCCCGTGGGTCGGTTCTGGAACGGACAGTTTGCAGGGAAGTGGACTGGCAGTGATGGTCTTATACCATGGCCTACTCGATTCGCTCCTCTGCACATCTTTGAGTGACATGTGCAGCCTTGTTAACAACTCCTGTTGATTCGGAAGAGGATGTGGTTGCCCGGATAGTAGCAGCAGTAGTACGAATTAAGGACACTCCTGCAGTCTTTGAGCGAGCTAGACAAAACAACGGTGCAACCTCTGTTTACAAGTCAATGGTGGCATTTTTGAACCACTTCTGTAGTTGAAGTAATTGTGTAATGTTAATGTTTTTATCTCTTGTTAATAACGAATTGAAACTTGCCCGTGTTACGTTGTGTCCTCACAGGACAACACGTTAGAACCCATGCAACCTCCATTAATTTGTTAGTATAATTACTTTTCATCCAGAGAAAACTTCCTCTACCGCTTTCAAAAACATTAGAGAAACATATTTGTTTCTCTCTCTCCTCAGTTTAAATAATTTCGTCATGTACATTTAAGCGATTGCGACGTAATAAAATTCTACAGGGGGCTTGGGAATTCCCATTACAAACTTCTGAGTCTTGTAGAGGGGACTGATTACATAATATTCTGATTAGGAACCGGTTTTCGGAAACTCACCGATTCCGTTCTACGACGGATTCAATTTAGATGCAAGTCATACACCTCTGCTTGAGGAACTGAATTTAGGCGTGACGCAGTACAGTTATTAGATAACAAACGATACGAATGGAAAAATAACGAAACATCCACTTATCACTTAAGCACATTTGTTTGTACTAGGTGTTAACTTTACTATAAAAAAAAAGAACCCAACACACCGTACGCAAAGGACAGTACTGATGCATTACAACAGCGGCTCGAAGCACCTTGTGGCACACAGTCTCAATCCCACATGGCGCCTCCTGGATTTCTAATACAACATCAAGAGCTCGTGTCAGCAAGTCTTCCTCCGTCTCTGCAAGAGTCTCGTAAATTGAACTTTGCAAGTGAAGTGACATTAAGTGACCGTCTGACGTAGTACATGTAATCCTCTCTATCCTGATGAATACCAGGACAGGCAACTCTTGGGACTTTTTTCTTTCCCTCAGCAGACGTGGGCGTATTAAACATTTGAATTGAAACCGTCTTAGAACGGAAATGGTACGTCTCCGGACGTGGGTTCCTATTCAAAATACCATATACTCACTTCCCTCTATAAGTTCTAGAAGTTTGTAACAGAATTTCCAAACACCCTGTATACAGACATTCACGAAGATCATATACCGGGTAATCAAAAAGTCAGTATAATTTTGAAAACTGAATAAATCACGGAATAATGTAGATAGAGAGGTACAAATTGACACACATGCTTGGAATGACATGGTGTTTCATTAGAAACAAAAAAATACAAACGTTCAAAAAATGTCCGACAATGGTGCTTCATCTGATCAGAATAGCAATAATTAGCATAACAAAGTAAGGCAAAGCAAAGATGATGTTCTTTACAGGAAACGCTCAATATGTCCACCATCATTCCTAAACAATAGCTGTAATCGAGGAATAATGTTGTGAACAGCACTGTAGAGCATGTCCGGAGTTACGGCGAGGCATTGGCGTCGGATGTTGTCTTTCAGCATCCCTAGAGATGTCGGTTGATCACGATACACTTGCGACTTCAGGTAGCCCCAAAGCCAATAATCGCACGGACTGAGGTCTGGGGACCTGGGAGGCCAAGCATGACGAAAGTGGCGGCTGAGCACACGATCATCACCAAACGACGCGCGCAAGAGATCTTTCACGCGTCTAGCAATATGGGGTGGAGCGCCATCCTGCATAAACATCGTATGTTCCAGCAGGTGTTTATCAGCCAGGCTGGGGCTGATGCGATTCTGCAACATATCGGCGTACCTCTCACCCGTCACGGTAGCAGTTACTGACGTTTTGCTGTCCAGCGCCATCTGTCGGACCTGTCGGACATTTTGTGAACTGTTTTTTTGTTCTAATAAAACCCCATGTCATTCAAAGCATGTGTGTCAATTTTTACTTCTCTATCAACATTATTCCGTGATTTATTCAGTTTTCAAATTTATACTGACTTTTTGATCACTCAGCACTATCAGTTGACGATACGTCAGATAATTAATCATGTCGAGGTTTTGTATCATCGAAGACTCTTGATGACAGGGACACAATAAAAGGAGACACACCGGCCAGTGGACACATATTTGTGTATTTGAATATTTTTCTCTGGACACAGTACACGTGTGGCACTGACAACAAGTCCCTTGCCTGCTTGGTGAATACGAAGGAATACTTCAAGTAGTCTGTCTGATGGAGTCCTTCGTATTTTAAGCCGACAGTTGACGTCATGCATTTTGAAGGGCGTCGCGCATTTACCTTGAGCATCTGCGTGTGTCCGCAGCGGCAGCAGCAGTAGGAGAGGTACTCGGGAGGCAGTGGGGGCGGCGAGTCCTCGGAGAGGCGGCGGTAGTGCGCGCGGAGGCGGCCCATCTCTATGGCGGAGCCCGCGCCGCCCCCGGGGCCCGGCAGCGCCGCGCCGCCCCCGCCACCCCCTCGCCGGTGCCGGAGGCCGCGCAGGCGCAGCCGCCAGGACCAGCGTCGCGTCGCGTAGCGCGCGGGACCCGCCGCCGCCGTCGCCGTCGCCCTGCGCAGCGCCGCCGACACCAGGCCGCCCAGGACGCCGCCCCCCGCCCCCGGCGCCGCCGCCGCCACCGCCACCGCCGCCCCCGGGCCCGCTCGCCGCTGCGGCAACGCTCCCGCGGGCGCCGGACGCCCTTCCGGAGGCGAGTCCGCGCCGTTGGCTGCCGTCCAGCGAATTGTTGCGTCTCGCAGTGGGCAACGGCGTCGCGAACCGCCGAACCACTGGGCTCTGCGGAGCGTCACTTGCAGTCTACGCAAACACTCTCCCCTTAGTGGGCGAAATATAGCTCAGTAACAGCTGGGCTAGATTCACAATATCCTGAGTCCGTTCAAATAGCAAAAAATATGTCTAGAAAGAATCAATCTTCTATGTATGTGACAACACTACTGAACTTTAGCACCTTTAGCAAGAATGGAACTGTGAAATTCGAGGGACGAGCTGCGGATGCACTGGCAATCTACACGTCCACGAGAATCCTGTAATTACAATGAGAAAAACGTACCCCGTACACAGGAGAAACCAGACACACGCAATAACTTCACAGTTGCCGCAGCCACAGTAAATTTCGATGCAACACTAAGGAACACTTAACAAGTAGTAAACACTGCACGATCCATTCACAACGGCTACGCAACAGAAATGTACGATTGTTGAGAGGTTTTTTAGCTGGTGGCAGCAGAAGCCAGACACACGAAGATTTTGAACATTTCAGTTGCCACCCTGTCTGTAACTACTCGTAAAACACTCTGTAGCACTCAATAACTGGCAAAAGCTGCACGGTTCACTGCTGGACTTTTGACATTCCATTCACAACGGAAACCACAGCTGGATCCACTGAAACAACAGCAGGGACGCTGTAGCCTGATAATATCACACCAGTAGACGTCAACTGTAGTCACTGTAGCAATACAACGGGAACTTGTAACATTTCGAAGTTAAAATCGCCGCAGTAGCTAGTAAACACTACACATTGCGTTGGAGCGGCCTTCACATTCCATTGGGCCGAGCAACATTCCGGTAACCAGCAGCTGCACTCGTCGACGTACCTCCTGCCACGTTCTTCAGAACTATAAATTAGAAAATGATATCACAGCAAGAGAGTGAGCCACTCACCGTAGTCTATGTTGAATACTATCGGTAAGCTGCTACATTTCGACCTCGAATCCGCGCCAGGGTACGCAGCACACGGTAGAAACGCCCTCGTGGCATTCCATTTCGCCGCACTGATTGCGGGTTGGGTGTTGACGTATCCACGCGCAACAGGTCACAGTGCGGATTGCGCGCTGCGACGTCTAGTAGCAGACTGCCAGCACGGTGTCTGCGGCCGACGATTCCCACGAGCCGGCTGGCGTCCTTCGAGGAGCCCCGCGACCGGACCGCGCTTGGAATGCAGCTGTACCGACGAGAGCCCAGCGCCTTCTCGTCTCGCGTGCCTGCGTTCGTGCCCACGGCCTCGCCTGCTCCCTCTCTCCTTCTGTCTCTCTCTTTCTCCTCGCGCGCAGCTGACGAGCAGCCCACTGTGGCTCCGAGCGCCTCGTAACAACTGACTGTGGAACGCAGTGACGTGTTCGGGTTACGGGCGCGCAGTGTTGCCAACGCCTGCCGCGCGGGTTACTTTCGGACCGGAGCTGACGTCACGGAGCGCCGCCGCGTAGCGCGGGGATTTCAATGCTCGATGGCACAGCAACTCCTCCGGCGTAGCCAACGTCGCGACAGCACCACCTGTTGCTGGCGCACTCTCTGCTGCGCCTTTCATAAATCAGTTGTAGCAAGGCAGTACGGCTAAAACACGGCTAACGAATAACCCAAATATGTTGGGATGAATCTTCCAGACGCACTATTTCAACTACTGGCAGTGAAAGAAGATGATCGTATAAAATAAGAATACATACTCAAGTTTACCATTTCTACCAGTGAAAATACGGAACACTTGCAAAACGCTGTGAGGAAATGATCAATAATTTCTGAAGTCCTGTGTTAACACAACATTAGGACAACGGAAACATGATAAACGCACTTTGTTTTACAAAACAATAATTAATATATTAAATGAAGTGCAGTTACAAATCCTTCATATTGCTAGAATTTTATCTGCATCTACATCTACATATATACTCCGCTAGCCACGAAACGGTGTGTGGCGGAGGGCACAATTCGCGCCAAAGTCATATTTCCCCCCTCTGTTCCACTCGCGGATCCCGCGAGGGAAAGACAACTGTCTGAACACCTCAGTACGAGCTCTAATTTCCCTTATCTTTGAATGGTGATCATTGCGCGATTTGCAAGTTCGTGGTAGTGACGTATGCTCTACATCCTCGGTGAAGATTGGATTTCTGAATTTGGTGAGCAGCCCCTTCCGTTTAGCGCGTCGTCTATCTACAAGTGTGTACCACTTCAAACTTTCTATGAGATTTGTAACGCTCTCGCGATGGCTAAATGTACCAGTCACGAATCTTGCCGCTCTTCTTTGGACCTTCTCAATCACTTGAATCAGACCCAACTGGCAAGGATCCCATACAGACGAACAATACTCTAAGACTGGACGAACTAACGTATTGTAAGCTATTTCCTTTGTTGAAGGACTGCATCGCTTCAGGATTCTACCAATAAACCGCAATCTAGAGTTCGCCTTACCCGTTACTTGTGTAATCTGATCATTCCATTTGAGATCATTTCGAATAGTCACACCCAGATACTTGACTGATGTTAGCGCTTCCACAGACTGATCATTTATTTTGTACTCACGCATTAATGGGGAGTTTCGCCTTGTCATACGCAGTAGGTTACACTTACTAATATTGAGAGATAACTGCCAGTCATTACACCACGCATTTCTATTCTGCAAATGCTCATTGATTTGTTCAAAACTTTCGTGTGATACTACTTTCCTGTAGACTACAGCATCATCGGTAAACAGTCTAATGCCTCTGTCAATACCATTAACTAGATCGTTTATGTAAATCGTAAAAAGCAAAGGACCTATTACGCTGCCCTGGGGCACACCTGAAGTTACTCTTCTTTCTGTTGAAGTTACGCCGTTCAGGACAACATACTGCTCCCTGTCTGTTAGAAAACTTTCTATCCAACCGCATATGTCATTGGATAGACCGTAAGCGCGCGCTTTTTGTGTTTGTATTAGTCCATTAACTTTCGGGCATGCAGCCGCACAAATAAAATTTCTTCCACTGATATTTCGGCCGCGTATCGTCCGGTCATCCTCAGAGTGAGTCGCACGACTGCACGCCCGAAATTTGATGGGCTATTCATTACGCAGCTGCTGACTGAATTTGGTCACAAAACTGCCTTTTGCATGACAATGTACCGTTCAAGCCTATACATGAAATGTTTAGGTTACACTTTAGAATCACTGCATTGGAAATTATGCCATCTAAAACGTTTCTTTTATCACATGACCAGTAATGATTCATTTCTGAAAGCAAATGCTCAATTCCTACGTTCGACCCCAGGATTTACAGAGCGAGTTCTACAATACTAGGCAGGACTCTTACTTTATGTATTTTTGTTTCAATACCTTAAATATTTCAAACCATCTATTGCGCACTTCTTCCTTGGAATCGTACCAGGAACTTAATTTTTAAACAACAACCGTTTTGACAACACAATATTCATCAAACAGGTCTGCACTATTGACTTCTACACTTCTTAGTTTCTGCATCAAAGGTATACTTGATTCTGTATCACTCCAGTGTAGCTCATTTTTCACGATGATCCAACAAAGTTACCTTTAATCTGAAAACTGCAACCCCCCCTTAATCAAATATTTAAGTGCTGTATTATCAAACGAATGAACACAGAGATAAAACCTACCGTGAGCAGCTTGATCACCGTCATACAATTGCTTCAACATATATATGAAGATACACTACTCTTCATTAAAATTTCTACTCCAAGAAGAAATGCAGATGATAAACGGGTTTTCATAGGACAATTATATTATATTAGAATTGACATGTGATTACATTTTCAGGCAATTTGGTTGCTTAGATCCTGAGAAATCAGTACCCAGAACAACCACCTCTGCCCGTAATAACGGCCTTGATACACCTGGACATTGAGTCAAACAGACCTTGGATGGCGTGTACAGGTACAGCTGCCCATGCAGCTTCAATACGAAACCACAGTTCTTCAAGAGTAGTAACTGGTGTATTGTGACGTGCCAGTTGCTCGGCCACCATTGACCAGACGTTTTCAATTGGTGAGAGATCTGGAGAATGTGCTGGCCAGGGCAGCAGTCGAACATTTTCTGTATCCAGAAATGCCCGTACAGAACCTCCAACATGCGGTCGTGCATTATCCTGCTGAAATGTAGGGTTTCGCAAGGATCGAATGAAGTGTACAGCCACGGGTCGTAACACATCTGAAATGTAACGTCCACTGTTCAAAGAGCCGTCAATGCGGACAACAGGTGACCGAGACGTGTAACCAGTGGCATCCCATACCATCAAGCCGGATGATACGGCAGTATGGCGATGACGAATGTGCGTTCACCGCGATGTCGCTAAACACGGATGCGACCATCATGATGCTGTAAACAGAACCTGGATTCATCCGAAAAAGTGACGTTTTGCCATTCGTGCACCCAGGTTCGTCGCTGAGTGCACCATCGCAGGAGCTCCTGTCTGTGACGCAGCGTCAGGGGTAACCACAGCCATGGTCTCCGGGCTGATAGTCCATGCTGCTGCAAACGTCGTCGAACTTTTCGTGCAGATGGTTGTTGTCTTGCAAACGTCCCCATCTGTTGACTCCGGGATCGAGACGTGGCTGCACGATCCGTTGCAGCCATGCCGACAAGATGCCTGTCATCTCGACTGCTAGTGATACGAGGCCGTTGGGATCGAGCAGGGCGTTCCGTACCCTCCTGAACCCACCGATTCCATATTCTGCTAAAAGTCATTGGATCTCGACCAACACGAGCAGCAATGTCGCGATACGATAAACCGCAATCGCGATAGGCTACAATCCGACCTTTTTATCGAAGTCGGAAACATGATGGTACGCATTTCTCCTTCTTACACGAGGCATCACATCAACGTTTCACCAGGCAACGCCGGTCAACTGCTGTTTGTGTATGAGAAATCGGTTGGAAACTTTCCTCATGTTAGCACGTTGTAGGTGTCGCCACCGACGCCAACCTTGTGTGACTGCTCTGAAAAGCTAATCATTTGCATATCACAGAATCGTCTTCCTGTCGGTTAAATTCCGTGTCTGTAGCACGTTATCTTCGTAATGTAGCAATTTTAATGGCCAGAAGTGTATTTGTATTAGTTCATTAAATTTAGGGCATGCAGCTGCACAAATAAAATTTCTTCCACTGATATTTCGGTCGCGTATCGTTCGATCAACCTCAGAATGAGTCGCACGACTGCATGCCCGAAATTTGATAGACTATTCATTACGCCGCGAAAAGTTGAAAATGCACATTTATTTGTATTCTTCTGCTGACTGAATTTGGTCGCAAACTGCCTTTAGAGTGACAATGCACCGTTCAAGCCTACACATGAAATGTTTAGGTTACACTTTAGAATCACTGCATTGGAAATTATGCCATCTAAAACTTTTGTATTATCACATGACCAATAATGATTCATTTCTGAAAGCAAACGCTCAGTTCCTGCGTTGGACCCCTGGATTCACAGAGCATGTTCTATAATATGAGGCAGGACTCTTACTTCGATGCATTTTTCTTTCAATACTTTAAATATTTCCAATCATCTATTGCGCAGTTATTCCTTGGAATCGTTCCAGGAACTTAATTTTTCAACTACAACCGTTTTGACAACACGTTATTCATCAAACGGTTCTGCACCATTGAATTCTACACTTCTTAGTTTCTGCATCAAAGGTATACTTGATTCTGTATCACTCCAGTGTAGCTCATTTTTCACGATGATCCAACAAAGTTAACTATAATCTGAAAACTGCTACCCCCCGTAACCAAATATTTAAGTGCTGTATTATCGAACGAATGAACACAGAAATGAAACCTACCGTGAGCAGCTTGATCACGGTCATACAATTGCTTCAACATGAAGATAGTAACTGTTCTCGAAAGAACAGATACCATCGATGAGCGTGCAGCTTCTCTAGAATAAATGATAATTGATTGAAATCCTCAGCTGCCGACAGGTGTTGTTGATATACCTCGATGGGGACAGCTGAAAATGTGTACCCCGACCTGGACTCGAACCCGGGATATCCTGCTTACACGGCAGAAGCTCTATCCATCTGAGCCACCGAGGACACAGATGAAAAGTGCGACTGCAGGGACTTATCCTTTGCATACGGGAATCGTCACCTTAGTGTGCGCGAGTAATGAGTGGGGCAAATGTCTATTAAGTACGTTACGTATGTAGATTGTGGACAGTTGAGAATGTGGGTCTCGCGGGAAGCGTGCAAGGGATAAGACCCTGCAGTCGCGTTATCCATCTGTGTCCTCAGTGGTTCAGATGGGTAGAGCGTCTGCCAAGCAAGCAAGAGATCCCGGGTTCGAGTCCCGGTCGGGGCACACATTTTCAGCTGTCCGCATCGAGGTATATCAACAACACCTCTCGGCAGCTAAGGGTTTCAATTAATCAGCATCCTTCAACACACACTAAATCTTATAACTCAAAAAAATCATTTTTTTCCTGTTTTTTTTTTTACCTTTGTAACGAGGAATTAATAACAAGACATTGTTTCCTTTCCGATTTCTCCATTGCTTATTTCTAGAAGATTATGCTGACTTTAAGCAAACCACAATTGTAATTGAGATTTCTCCTTACTCAAAACTCTCATTCAGAGAGGAAAAGTGATTTTACAGCAGGATATAAGTTCAAAATTCTTTTAAGAGCAGGAAGACGTGTTTGGTAATGCCGACATCTTGTACTGCTGTAAGCTAGCAATTGACGTTAAATGACATTTAAAAAACCGCAGTATCCTTTGAGTCTTTCGACACTTACAGTATAAATATGAAAATGAATAAGTGTCTTAAATCAGTCGCAAGATCGCTTTCCCGTTTCGGGCGATATGTTCCTCTTTAGTTCATTTGCTACAGTCACAGATTAACCTGTTGAAGATAGGCAGCTGCTCCGAAACTGGAGACATGGAAATAACGGAAAGCGATCTGGAGACTGAATTTGTTTTTGTAAGTAACGATCGCGGAAAGTCAATGAAGACGAATATGTCTAGTTTGTATAAAATACGGAATTAATTGTAAATTTTACAAACTATATTCGCTATATCAATTGGCAGCTTCACAACGCTGTTTTCATACTGTTGTTGATGATATGTGCCATACAGCCCACATCTATAAGACCTGCTTGTAATTTATCAAAATATTTTCTGTCACTTGTGTTTACTCCTTCAAACATACTGGTCGTACTGCCAGCAGATAAAGATACAAACACTTTTTCTAGGTAATGATGAGCGTTTGGGGTCACTGGCCGGGTGGCCCTCTTGCGGGGCAGGTCCGGCCTCCTGGGTGCATTCGATGCCACATTGGGCGACCTGCGCGCCGGATGGGGATGAAATGATGATGAAAACAGCACAACACCCAGTCCCCGAGCGGAGAAAATCCCCGACCCGGCCGGGAATCGAACCCGGGCCCTTAGGACGGCAGTCCGTCACGTTGACCATTTTCTTAAAATCTCATTTTGCTCGCTATTGTTCGTTGCAACTGCTCGGGGCGGACGTCGTAAGACACCCGTTTAAGTACATTTTTGATCGATTAACTCAGTTTTTTTATTACAGAGGGCAGCTAACCCTCTGACCGAACACGCTGAGCTACAGTGCCGGCCTCAGCTATCGGGGCGGACTTTGTAGGTAATGTCATGCGGAACTAACATCACATTTTTAGATATGAGATTAGGATCACAATTTTCAATAGAAATGAAGTACAATATTTTTTGATGAACCCCGCTTCCTGAAATGAAATGTTTAACCAATATTACAAGAAACATTGTTTATTTGTGACTACTGATCTCAGTGGATAAACTTTCAAGGCTTACGTAGTTCGTTAAGAAGTTGTTCGCACCACGGAGTTAATACATTGTGAACAAGGGCTTCAACTTTCGTTCGTTTGCAACTGAACGTTTGCAACGTTTGTTCTGCAGTCCATAACTCAGTAGCTACAATTACGACAAAATGTACGATAGACCAAAGTTCTCTCAGCTGCAACAGTACAGCTTCTTAATTTACTGGAATTTCACAAATGACGCCTTCAATATTTACCCACTCTATGAGTTCTCTCAGCTGCAGGCAGTGCAGCTTCTTAATTTACTGGAATTTCACAAATGACGCCTTTACTATTTACCCACTTTTTTTTTTTGTCATCAGTCTACTGACTGGCTTGATGCGGCCCGCCACGAATTCCTTTCCTGTACTAACCTCTTCATCCCAGAGTAGCACTTGCAACCTACGTCCTCAATTATATGCTTGACATATTCCAATCTCTATCTTCCTCTACAGTTTTTGCCCTCTACAGCTCCCTCTAGTACCATGGAAGTCATTCCCTCATGTCTTAGCAGATGTCCTATCATCCTGTCCCTTCTCCTTATCAGTGTTTTCCACATATTCCTTTCCTCTCCGATTCTGCGTAAAACCTCCTCATTCCTTACCCTATCTGTCCACCTAATTTTCAACATTCGTCTATAGCACCACATCTCAAATGCTTCGATTCTCTTCTGTTCCGGTTTTACCACAGTCCATGTTTCACTACCATACAATGCTGTACTCCAGACGTACATCCTCAGAAATTTCTTACTCAAATTAAGGCCGGTATTTGATATTAGTAGACTTCTCTTGGCCAGAAATGCCTTCTTTGCCATAGCGAGTCTGCTTTTGATGTCCTCCTTCCTCCGTCCGTCATTCGTTATTTTACTGCCTACGTAGCAGAATTCCTTAACTTCATTGACTTCGTGACCATCAATCCTGATGTTAAGTTTCTCGCTGTTCTCATTTCTACTACTTCTCATTACCTTCGTCTTTCTCCGATTTACTCTCAAACCATACTGTGTACTCATTAGACTGTTCATTCCGTTCAGCAGATTATTTAATTCTTCTTCACTTTCACTCAGGATAGCAATGTCATCAGCGAATCGTATCATTGATATCCTTTCACCTTGTATTTTAATTCCACTCCTGAACCTTTCTTTCATTTCCATCATTGCTTCCTCGATGTACAGATTGAAAAGTAGGGGCGAAAGGCTACAGCCTTGTCTTACACCCTTCTTAATACGAACACTTCGTTCTTGATCGTCCACTCTTATTATTCCCTCTTGGTTGTTGTACATATTGTATATGACCCGTCTCTCCCTGTAGCTTACCCCTACTTTTTTCAGAATCTCGAACAGCTTGCACCATTTTATATTGTCGAACGCTTTTTCCAGGTCGACAAATCCTATGAAAGTGTCTTGATTTTTCTTTAGCCTTGCTTCCATTATTAGCCGTAACGTCAGAATTGCCTCTCTCGTCCCTTTACTTTTCCTAAAGCCAAACTGATCGTCACCTAGCGCATTCTCAATTTTCTTTTTCATTCTTCTGTATATTATTCTTGTAAGCAGCTTCGATGCATGAGCTGTTAAGCTGATTGTGCGATAATTCTCGCACTTGTCAGCTCTTGCCGTCTTCGGAATTGTGTGGATGATGCTTTTCCGAAAGTCAGATGGTATATCGCCAGACTCATATATTCTACACACCAATGTGAATAGTCGTTTTGTTGCCACTTCCCCCAATGATTTTAGAAATTCTGATGGAATGTTATCTATCCCTTCTGCCTTATTTGACCGTAAGTCCTCCAAAGCTCTTTTAAATTCCGATTCTAATACGGGATCCCCTATCTCTTCTAAATCGACTCCTGTTTCTTCTTCTATCACATCAGACAAATCTTCACCCTCATAGAGGCTTTCAATGTATTCTTTCCACCTATCTGCTCTCTCCTCTGCATTTAACAGTGGAATTCCCGTTGCACTCTTAATGTTACCACCGTTGCTTTTAATGTCACCAAAGGTTGTTTTGACTTTCCTGTATGCTGAGTCTGTCCTTCCGACAATCATATCTTTTTCGATGTCTTCACATTTTTCCTGCAGCCATTTCGTCTTAGCTTCCCTGCACTTCCTATTTATTTCATTCCTCAGCGACTTGTATTTCTGTATTCCTGATTTTCCCGGAACATGTTTGTACTTCCTCCTTTCATCAATCAACTGAAGTATTTCTTCTGTTACCCATGTTTTCGTCGCAGCTACCTTCTTTGTACCTATGTTTTTCTTCCCAACTTCTGTGATGGCCCTTTTTAGAGATGTCCATTCCTCTTCAACTGTACTGCCTACTGCGCTATTCCTTATTGCTGTATCTATAGCGTTAGAGAACTTCAAACGTATCTCGTCATTCCTTAGTACTTCCGTATCCCACTTCTTTGCGGATTGATTCTTCCTGACTAATGTCTTGAACTTCAGCCTACTCTTCATCAATACTATATTGTGATCTGAGTCTATATCTGCTCCTGGGTACGCCTTACAGTCCAGAATCTGATTTCGGAATCTCTGTCTGACCATGATGTAATCTAATTGAAATCTTCCCGTATCTCCCGGCCTTTTCCAAGTATAGCTCCTCCTCTTGTGAGTCTTGAACAGGGTATTCGCTATTACTAGTTGAAACTTGTTACAGAACTCAATTAGTCTTTCTCCTCTTTCATTCCTTGTCCCAAGCCCATATTCTCTTGTAACCTTTTCTTCTACTCCTTCCCCTACAACTGCATTCCAGTCGCCCATGACTATTAGATTTTCGTCCCCCTTTACATACTGCATTACCCTTTCAATATCCTCATACACTTTCTCTATCTGTTCATCTTCAGCTTGCGACGTCGGCATGTATACCTGAACTATCGTTGTCGGTCTGCTGTCGATTCTGATTAGAACAACCCGGTCACTGCACTGTTTACAGTAACACACCCTCTGCCCTACCTTCCTATTCATAACAAATCCTACACCTGTTATACCATTCTCTGCTGCTGTTGATATTACCCGACACTCATCTGATCAGAAATCCTTCTCTTCCTTCCACTTCACTTCACTGGCCCCTACTATATCTAGATTGAGCCTTTGCATTTCCCTTTTCATATTTTCTAGTTTCCCTACCACGTTCAAGCTTCTGACATTCCACGCCCCGACTCGTAGAACGTTATCATTTCGTTGTTTATTCAATCTTTTTCTCATGGTAACCTCCCCCTTGGCAGTCCCCTCCCGGAGATCCGAATGGGGGACTATTCCGGAATCTTTTGCCAATGAAGAGATCATCATGACACTTCTTCAAATACAGGCCACATGTCCTGTGGATACACATTACGTGTCTTTAATGCAGTGGTTTCCATTGCCTTCTGCATCCTCATGTCGTTGATCATTGCTGATTTTTCCGCCTTTAGGGGCAATTTCCCACCCCTATGACAAGAGAGTGCCCTGAATCTCTACCCGCTCCTCCGCCCTCTTTGACAAGACTGTTGGCAGAATGAGGCTGACTTCTTATGCCGGAAGTCTTCGGCCGCCAATGCTGATTATTTATCAAAATTTAGGCAGTGGCGGGGATCGAACCCGGGACCGAAAACGTTTTGATTATGAATCAAAGGCGCTAGCCCTATACCACGGGTACGGTCAGTACCCACTATATCATACAAATTAAAGCTCATAACAATAACATGTGGGATGCTCTCTATATAGAGCCGACTTTGATGAGATATCAGAGCAATTACGGGGAAGTACCAGCTCAACCCTCAACGATAATATTATATCTTTTGTTAATATCATTAATGTGAAATCTCTGGGTCCTGAATACTAAGGATTTAATTTCATGATAGGTTTTAATAAAACATATTTATGCCAGCAATTTTTTACATTTTTAAATGCATGTTTTATAGAAACAACGTAAGCAGAATTTCTTAGGGTGTGTGAAATGAAATCACCCACGATTAGATAGAGAAAAAGTCATGTGTTTTAGAAGTTACTGCAACAGCAGGCAGAAGAAGCCAGCTAATGTTAGTTTGATTTGTCACGCTGAACGATATCCGGGCTCCCATCATGTGAAATGGCAAATGTGACATAGCAAACTTTACAGTGAACTTCATAATTAAGATTCGTCTCTTCGAGGAAAGGATATTTTTCCTTTGAATTGCAAGAAAAGGTGCATTTGCGTTTAGGTATAATATCTTAGTTCAATAGCAATACGTCATATCAACTAACACTAGACTAAGCAGACGTCTCTCTTTATTGTCCACAGTATACGCTAAACAACGAAAACCGTATGTGAGAAAACCGCTGACCCAGCTTTTCTCCTGTCGGTGTCAAGAATAGTTCGGTTTTTAATTGAGGAAGACGGTGCCAAGAAATGCGGGACCTATTCGGGTCCCAACAAAAATTCTGGAGATGCAGGACACGCAGGACTGTCAACATACCACGACCTCGCAGGCTTTTTGTGGTCTATTGTTCCTTCGTCCCGAAATTGGTTATTAATACTGCGTTAGTGCACCGATTTTGTCCCAGCTACTAAAATAAAGCAGATTGTTCGATAGACAGGCATGTTTTGTTTATTTTTTTCCACGTCATTTTCACTTGTCTATAATACCGCATACAAAGTAAAGACACTTAGAATGTCAAAATTCTAATAGCGAAGTTTAGTAAAGTTTCGAAGTATTTGTAACAAAGTTCCTGAATTTAATACCCTCCAGGAAACACGTCGGACTCAAATTATCATTGAAACCGACTGAAGCATAATGCTCCGAAATATTTTGCAAAGCATGGAAAGTACATAGAACAGATAGATTAGGCGCCTTGTTCATTGCAGTTGACAAAAATGTGCCTATCGAGGTTGTTATTGAGTCTATCTTTGAAGTTATCTGGACGCGAGTAACGTGCCAAGGTGGTCTCAAATTAAATATCGTATTTCTTTTATTTTATTTTAAAACTGGCCATCCGATGCCGCCGTGTCGGTTTTACAATTAATGATTTTACTTTGATGTGGAGCCACAGTCATATGAAACTTTTTGAAAGATATAACCCCATTTGGCTGTGCAACAAGTTTTATTCCACAATCTAGTTTTCGGCCTTAGTCCATTTTCAAGGGTTACAAGTATAAAAAATGATTACACTTGAGTCATTAGACTTGTGTTCTACTCAATTCTAATGATTTTTGATGCCTGTAACACTTGAAAACAGCCTACGCCCGAAACATAGATTGTGGAATAAAACCTGCTGTACTGTCAAATGGCGTTTATATCTTTCAAAAAGATTTTCAGTCATTCAGAGAAAGACTACGTTCAATAGCGCGAAGGTACTCAGATCATGAAGAGTAGTTGGAGGCGACTTTAGCCTACCGACTTCAATGAATTCCTTGCAGCTAGTAGGGACAGGCTGTCTTGCGAAATAGTTTTGAGCACGATCGCCGAAAACTGTCTTGAGCAGACCGCTCACAGTGGAGATGTTTTAAACCTTGCAGCTACAAACATGCGTCTTATCGACCATGTCAGTGTAGAGACGGGGATTAATGATCCTGATGTCACGACAGCGACGATGGTTACTAAAGTTAATATAACCATCACGAAGGTTAGGGTAGTTATTTACACTTGAAAGAACAGAGAAGAATCCGTTAGCTTCCCACTTAGACAAAGAATGGACACCACTTAGTGTCTGTACGACGGCGTAGAGAGATTATAGGCAAAGTTGAAACTGACGTGGTTAGTTTGGGGGCGATATGCAATGAACAGTAACTGAAGAATACAAGCCAGGATCGATAAAAAGCATTCTTTTGGATAATCGGTTTTGACAGAGCTATGCTGTCATCATCGGATCTTATGTTTTAAAATTTTTTTACGGCCTGTTGCCAATCAGTGTTGCAACTTACAACCTTAATGGACAACATGTTGTAAAAAATTTTAAAGCACAGGATCCGATGATGACAGCATAGCTCTGTTGATACCTCTTGAAGCGTATGATCCGATGATGACAGTATGTATAGCTCTGTCGGTACCAGTCATCCAATAAAACAATTTTCACGGATTTAACTTGTGAAATTTTCTTCTCTTATCAAAGTCCAAACTGATTGTATAAAGCACTTTGGAGAAATATGTACCAAGTAAGTGGGTTAAAAACGGAAAAGGCCCACTGTGCCTTAATAACAACATTTGGAAACTGCTCAGGAAGCAGAGACTCTTGCATTCTCGGTTCAAAAAAGAACGCTCAAATAACGGCAAGTAAAAGTTAATACAAATGGAAACCTATGGGAAGGGGGGGGGGGGCGGGGGGGCGTAGCATGCAAAAGCTTCCACCGTCATAACTTAGCAAAAGCTCTAGGCGGAAAGCCGACAAAATTCTGGTCCTATGTAAAATCACTGAGCGGTTTGAAAGCGTTGACCTATCTGGTGGGGCAATAGAGGACAGCAAAGAGACAGATGAAGTTTTAAATTTAGCGCTGAAGAAATCATTCATGCAAGAAGATCATACAGACTCCGGTAGGGAGAACATAATATCAGTCATCCTTGGCGCAGAGAGACAACGAAAGAGTTGAAAACAAGTAAGTTCACAGGTTAAGATGCAATTACTGATATTACTGTTTGCTTTTACATTTACAGTTCGGTTATCAGAAATTTGTACATTAATTAAAGTAAACCAAATTTGAAGTTAAATAAAATTACAGACTTTTTGTGAAGCTTACACAGTAGTAATAATTGTCAATATGCAAGCTTTCATAATGGAGCAGTATCGTCTTTTAAGTCACACACTGCTAAAAAGCTTTATATTTTGCAAAGTAAACGTCATTTTTATAGGATTTAAAAGTAAGCCAACAAAAGATTTTCAATTTATGGAATTTTTAGATTTACTGTCACTACACATCGTAAGTACTGTACGAAAATTAAGAAAAAGTGACGACTATAATATAAGGCAGGCAATATTTTTCTCATGATTTCTTAGTTTTATCTCTAAAGCAACCTTTTCTGGACACTTCGCCCTTTTATGTGTAACGTATTTTACTGCGACATTACCATTTTTTATTAAGGTAGCAGCGTCACAAAATCACAAACCTCTACCGTAGCAACATCAATGTACAATCACAACACAATGACATAACATTTCAAGTCATACAATATACTACTATCCAATGAACAATAACCAAGACTACATGTCACATAATTTCTATATGATATCACACATTCGGTAACAATTTTTTTCGTAATGTGACCTTACCATAGGATTTTACATGAATCTCATGTTTTCTCATTTATCTGTATATTTATTTTTAAAAATTTCCAACCTTCAGGGATACAAAGCTTATACTAACTATCATAATAACAACATTTTTATTGTGGATTGTATGAATTCGTGTGAAGAATTATTCCAAAACTTCATGTCACCCGATGCCTAGGTGAAACCTACCAGATTTACGATGTGACAGTCACAGATCTGTAAGTGATACTGTCATTTAAGACAGTAACAAGGTTTCTACGGCTAATTACATAGTATGATTCCGCTATGGTACTGGCGAAGCTGTAATTTGTAAGCTATACCTGGTAGAATAATTATGAGCCTCGTTACCCTACGCCTAGATGGGATAGGAGTATTTTTATGAATTATTTTCCCAACGGCAACCACATAAGGTTTTTATACTGGTGTACAGTTACGCAGTATATGCGTAGTACGATAAGTTAAATGCAACATCAACGCTTCATAAAATACATGTTCATGATCTTGAGAATCGTCGGCTGACGTCTAGGTGAGAGAAAGAGACTATTCATCAACCAATCTATGGAAAAAGGAACCACAACTAAGATTAATGTAAAACAACTCATTACCTGTCATTGTTTGCACTTGATGTATCCTGCAATCTACATTAACATCCCTTTTAGAGTACAATCTCATAGTACGGTTACGAAAAAGATGTTATTCGGTTTCAAGAGTATCTACGATAAAGTGTTGCAACAATTTACATTGCTGATGTATCTAACCGTACTTTCATATTCAGCGAAATAGTGGAGACCGAGAATAGATAGGCAAGTGATTTCTATGAGTGGTTTCGGTATATAATAAACATGGGTGCGTTATGATGGCAGAATATTTTTGTGGACGTCTAAGTGGGTAATCTGTGAATCACACTGAAGTACCTGCTGAGAATTCATCGAACCATCTTCACATTAATTCTCTATTATTCCACTCTCGAACAGCGTGCCGAAAAAAAATGAACACCTATATCTTTCCATGCGAGCTCTGACTTTCCTTATTTTTATTATGATGGTCGTTTCTCCCTCTGCACGTAGGCGTCTACAAAATATTTTCGCTTTCGAAGGAGGAAGTTGGTGACTGAAATTTCGTCAGTAGGCTCCGCCGCAACGAGAAATGCCTTTGTTTTAATGACGTCCAGCCCAAATACGTATCATCTGTGACACTCTCTCCCCTATTTCTCGGCAGTACAAAACGTGCTGCCGTTCTTTGAAACTTCTCGATGTACTCTGTTAAACCTATATGGTACGGATCTGACATTGCGCAGCAGTACTCCGAAAGCGAACGGACAAAAGTAGTGAAGGCAGTCCCTTTAATGGATCTATTGCATCTTCTCAGCGTTCTGGCGATAAAACGCAGTCTTTGGATCGCCTTCCCCACATCATTTTCTATGTATTCTTTCTAATTTATGGCGTTTAGATTTGATTCATTTATCGTAACACTGAAGTTTGAAGGATTCCTTTTAGCACTCACGTGGATAACCCCACATTTTTCAATATTTAGGGTCAATTGCCAATCATGTAGGTATCGTTTCTAAATTGTTTTGCAATTTGTTTTGATCTTCCAATGACTTTACTGGGTGGTAAACGATAGCGTCATCCGCAAAAAAATTAAGATTGCTGCTCAGATTGTCTACTAAATCATTTATATAGATAAGGAAAAGCAGAGGCCCGTAACACCACCTCTGGGAACGCCAGAAATCACTTTTGTTTTACTTGATGACTTTTTGTCAGTTGCTGCGAACTGTGATCTCTCTGACAGAAAACCACGAATCCAGTCGCATCACTAAGACGATATTCCACAAGCACGCAGTTTGATTACAAGCCTTTTGTGAGGTATGGTGTCAAAATCCTTCTGGAAATCTAGAAATACGGTATAAATTTTAAATTCCTTGTCGATAGCACTCAACACTTCGTGTGAGTTTGTGTTTCACAAGAACGATGTTTTCTAAAGCCATGATGAATGTGTGTCAAAAGACTGTTCTGTTCGAGGTAATTCATAATATTAAAAAAATAACTTATTATGTGTTACAAAATCCTGCTACATATGGAAGTGATTCATATGCGCCTGTAATTTAGTGGATTTCCGCTGCTGTCTTTCCTGGACATTGGTGTGACTCGTGCAACTTTCCAGTTTTTGGTTACGGATTGTAACGTAGCAAGTTATTACGAGATAACATTCGTCGCAGAAAGGCACGCATCCATGTAGCGCGGTGGCTTCAGTATGGCTATGTTTTTTCTTCGCTCCGACTGACAGCGCAGCTGACGTTACCAGCCGTGACAACAGTCTCAAGTAACATTTTGCTGGTACGCAAATTCAAACCGCTACGAATCTAAATAAACCATAGTAATTATCATCCGATTTTGTTCAAACTTGGTACGCAATTTTTTGTTATTAAGGAAGGGATTCTGTCAAAATTTCATATTTTTATCTATTATAGTTACAGAGATTGTGAAAAATTACTTAAATGTCCAAAAACCGACACTTATGTTCCAAAACTCAGTTAGAAACAATAATCAAATGACTTCTATTATCACCTGAAGTAATACAAAGCTCACAGTGTATAAAATCACTTACTTAATTGCAATTTTCTTTTCAAAAGTTTAATTATCTACGATATGTAGCATAAAAAAGCATTCAAAATTATTATTTGCTTATTATTTTTCTGTGTGAATACATGGGAATGAATGAGAGAGTGTATGCGGGACATACATTAAAACTTAATGTCATTTTATGTAAAACTTTATAAAATTGAACTGTGGGAAAATTGTGTTGCAACCACGATACTGCGAGTAGATAGTTAGGTAGGCAGAGAGGAGAGGAGCATCGAAAGAATCTCTCGCTAACCTGTTTCCGAGTGTAAGTTAGGAACATTTTGAGGAAACTTTGATGTTTCTGAATAAGGTAGTTGAAGTTTTATAAGTGTGTGATCTTTTGGTCTTAGAGACAATTCCGTGTGGCATATTCCGTGTTCTTTATGGTGCTTTGGCGGGCACTTCTTACATAGAAGACCAGTGAAACGACCGAATGTTCAGCTCGCTAATAGTGGTGGGTCAAGTGACAGTTATATCGTAAAATTAGGTGGGTCGGACTTTCAGGAAGTTGGAAAGGCAGAGAGGAGAGTAGCATCGAGAGAGTCGTCCGCTAATCTGTTTCCGAGTAACACCACGCTAGATGTCTCCGCGAAAATAGTATGTAAAAATGAAGAGCTAGTGAGATCATTTCAGATAAAACGTGTCGGGACTAAAGTGCTTTAAGTTACGAATATTTTGAGGAAAGTTTGATGTTTCTGAATAAGTTAGTTGAAGTTTTATAAGCGTATGTCTTCTGACATAGAAGACCACTGAAACGACCGAATGTTCAACTTTCTAATAGTGGCGAGTCAGTGACTGTTAGATCGCAGGATTAACTGGGTCGGACTTCTAGGAAATCTGGCTGCTTTTACGTGTGAAATATGTTTGATAAATAGTGAACTTGGAATGATAAAGCATTTGCATTATTAAATACGGACTTGATAGCCATTTCATGTGCTTCCTTATCAATAAAAGGGCGTTAATAGAATTTTCAAATGATTACTGCAATTAAACTGCGTTCTCATACTGCCTGAAATTTGTGAAAATGAACTCACGGGAACTGATTTGCAACTTCAGTTATGCGGCCTCTGTGTGGCCGGTATTAGGTAGTGGTTTCATCAATGCTGCTTTACACTGCCTAGCGTGTATCTACTACGGCAGAGCGAAGGGACGTCGGAAGGAAGAAATATAGAGGTAGGTGAACTGTCTGATGAAAGTGACTGAATGAGAGTAAGGAGACGAAAGAACGACAGACCGACCCCTCCCCACCGCAAGTGGTGCATTTAATGTCCGGGAAATTATAAGTTCGGGTGTATACGAACTTCAAAAGTAGCAGTGTAAATAAACCGATAAATGAAAGACCCACACGTCTATAAAGGAACTTTAATAGGACAGCAGTAGCGAAGTGGAGAATATAGCGGCGAGAACAAATGCGGTAGAAAGCGGCTGACGATGTCGGCAACAGCTGGAATTAGCAAGGCAACGAGCAACAGCAGCCGGGAGTCTGCGGCAGTTGGTAGCAGTGGCCGGAGTGTGGACCCAGACACTACACCTGTGGGGCCAAAGCTTGGCGAACGGTCTCGCTGGAACATCTCGCCGTACTGATAATGGTAGAGAAAAGCTAAGTAGTGTTCTACTTCGTTTGGTGTGTTTGTGTGCGCAAAGAAACTTGTGAACATGGCGGAAAATAATAACCATGAGATATTAGATGAGAAAGTGAGGGTGGATTTGGGTAGAGTAAAATATGAAGACGATACAGTGACAAGTGAATTTAGTTTTGATGTATCACAAGCAAATGATACTGGTTTACCAGACTCAATGTACACTACTAGCCATTGAAATTGCTGCACCACGAAGATAACGTGCTACAGACGCGAAATTTAACCCACTGGAAAAGATGCTGTGATATGCAAATGATTAGCTTTTCAGAGCATTCTCACAAGGTTGGCCCCGGTGGCGACACCTACAACTTGCTGACATGAGGAAAGTTTCCAACCGATTTCTCATATACAAACAGCAGTTGACCGGCGTTGCCTGGTGAAACATTGTTGTGATACCTCGTGTAAGGAGGAGAAATGCGTACCATCATGTTTCCGACTTTGATAAAGGTCGGTTTGTAGCCTACCACGATTGCAATTTATTGCTGCTCGCGTTGGTCGAGATCCAATGACTGTTAGCAGAATATGGAATCGGTGGTTTCAGGAGGGTAATACCTAACGCCGTGCTGGATCCCAATGGCCTCGTATCACTAGCAGTCGAGATGACAGGCATCTTATCCGCATGGCTGTAAAATATCCTGCAGCCACGTCTCGGTTCCTGACTCAACAGATGGGGACGTTTGCAAGACAACAACCATCTGCACGAACAGTTCGACGACGTTTGCAGTAGCATGGACTATCAGCTCGGAGACCGTGGCTGCGCATACCCTTGACGCTGCATCACAGACAGGAGCGCCTGCGATCATGTACTCAACGACGAACCTGGGTGCACGAATGGCAAAACGTCATTTTTAAGAATGAATTCAGGTTCTGTTTCCAGCATCATGACGGACGCATCCGTAGTTGGCGACATCGCGGTGAACGCACATTCGAAGCGTGTATTAGTCGTCGCCATACTGGCGTATCACCCGGCGTGATGGTATGGGGTGCCATTGGTTACACGTATCGGTCACCTCTTGTTCGCATTGACGGCACTTTGAACAGTGGACGTTATATTTCAGACGCGTATACGACCCGTGGCAGTACCCTTCGTTCGATCCCTGCGAAACCCTACATTTCAGCAGGATAATGCACGACCGCATGACAGCAATGCTTCACCAGGCAACGCCGGTCAACTGCTGTTTGTGTATGAGAAATCAGTCGGAAACTTTCCTCATGTCAGCACGTTGTAGGTGTCGCCACCGGCGCCAACCTTGTGTGAATGCTCTGAAAAGCTAATCATTTGCATATCACAGCATCTTCTTCCTGTCGGTTAAATTTCGCGTCTGTAGCACATCTTCGTGGTGGATCAATTTTAATGGCCAGGGCATTGGAATGATGTAAAATATTTTCGTTACAGGCATTCTCAACATCTAAAATGTTATCTAAGAAGCAGCGATACCTGCCTGAAGATCTAACTGCTGAAACTGAAAATGTAAATGTAAATAATGGTCTTCCAAAACACTTTGCGTCCAAAAAGTAAAATATCCGAAGAGCGTTTCTTCTGAGACACCTGGAGGAGACATATAGAAGTAGTGAAAAATGACGTCAGCTATATCTGTTTGAGAAGGTTATTCGTAATTGGTTCATACAATGTAGTCGATGCCTTAAGGATGCAGGTGATTTTGGTATATTAGAGGACCCAACAAAAGTATTTATTGGTGACGAACACGTATTTTATTCAATCCAACAAGCTTTAACGCGTTGGGACCAAAGGGGGCTAAAATGTGTATGAAGTCGAAAGAGGAAAGACTAAGTCCTCATTCAGAGCTCTGTTTTTCTTTTTTGCATCAGGGATGATGGTCCCAGCAATCATAATTTTTCCATATCAGAGGATTCTTGCGGATATTCTGCGACCTGTTTCAAATTCAGTGGGTATTGGTCGTGGTGAGAGAAGGTGGATGAGCGCCGAATTCTTATATGAGTGTATTGGCAATATATTTGCCCCATTTATCAAAAACAGTAATATCGAAACCCCAGTAGTATCTCTTTTGTGATCGCGATAAGGGTCATCTCAACTGTGAGTGATTTGTGCACTCAGCTTTCTGTTGTAGCTTTTTATCCTAATGCCACCCGCATTCTACAACGGCCAGACGTGGCAGCATTTATGCCATTTAAAGAGGGGTGGAGGAGAGGAGCTGTTGAATGACGGGAAACCTAACCAAGGGTCAGTTCTGCCCCTCTAGAAAGCTACAAACATATGAAACCAGAAACCTTAAAGAATGTTTTCAGGCCTGTGTTGTAGTCTCTTCAAACGTAGACGCAGGGGATTTTACAGAACATCTTGGCACTTCAAATGTTGGACGTGAGACAATAAAAGCAAATGAAATGATCGAAATACGACAATTATATTTTGAATCTTTCAGTGATACAAATGAAAATGAGTTACTACAAACGTTTGCCAGCATAAAAAATGAATGTGCAGAGGAACATAACAATGAATTTCACATTCTCTTTCGTATGTGCAATGAAATTTTCAATAAAACCATCCCACACAGCGTAATAGCTAGGATTCAAGAAGATGGACTGGCGGCTGCGCAACCGAAACAGCCACCTAGTAGCACTGCTAATAGACACACCACCGTCCCCGGGACTACTGATACAGCTCCAAATATAAGAGTGCACCTGTGTCTTTTATAGCCAGAGGGAAAGATGTTCATACTGTAACGCACAACAGTGTAGCTGAAAGAGAAGACGCCATTTTGCTGGGAGATGTAAATCTGACACGATAGGAGATGACCCTACGCAAAATCAATGCACTCGCCCAATGAAGTGCAAGTTGTTTGATACCCCCGGGAAGCATGCATACTCTTCGAAATTACTTGAAATTTTGGTGTGGCCTGAATCACCGACAAATACAACCACTTCTTTTTGTTGTAACAAGCGAAGCCTGGATAATAATTCAGCAAGAAAAGGCAACAAAAAGGAAAGAAGAAAGTGAGAAGAAACTTGAGAGGAAAAGAGACGAAAAGAAGGACCTGAATGCCAAGAAAAGGGATGGACCTTTATAAGTAATTAGACCTACTAGTAACTGTCCACTAATTGACGCAGAAAGTAAATACTGTAAGCAAGGCCTTTGTTCTATGGGTGCTAGAAATATCAGGCCACGTAAACAAGACTCACTAAAGCGCTCCATGAGAAAAAACTTCTCCATGAAAAGTGTGTCCTAGAAATCATCAGGTACTTAAGCCCGAGGATATAGAGCACGTCACTTGTCACCTGTTTTTTTCAAAATGGATGACATAGATTTGGTTGATAGTTGAAGTTCTTCTCTGAGCGTTAATACCTACCTTTTGCTTCTGGATCTAATTTGACACTAGATTTGGATGGACTTGTAGTCCGGGGTGATATGTTACAATACAGCATCACCGGTCTATTACGGTCTAACTGTGTTGGTGGGGCAGTGAATTTCCACAGGGCAGTTACTGCGTCACTGCAATTCACTTTGGAGGTGTGGCGGTGGGACTTCTAGTCCCGTACCACCCTCTGACGGTGATAGTACTACGTGAGTCAGGCAGAAAAATTTAGCCTAACATGGGCGGGTGAAGGTGTGGCGGTGGGGCTTGTAGTCCCGTACCACCGGGTGATGTGCTGCAAGTGTGGCGAATTATTAATGTCGAGATTAGTATAAACTGCCTGCGAGAATTGGACGTTCCGTGCTACGGACGCATCTCTCTGGAATAAGTAACCAAAGATGTATATTCGAGGATTGTGTGAAGCGATTACAGAGATCGGACGAGTTTTATGCTGGAGAGATTTTGCTATTGTTATGCGACGCTATTAAGCTCCATTGTGAATGTTAAGTTAGTCGATGGCACAATAAACAAATTCGAGAAAATAATACGCATTCTAGGTGTGTATTTATCAATTTATAAAAGATTTGACAAACATTCTTCAAATATCAAGTGACGTAGATCGATCAGAGGTGCAGTGTGGAATGATAGTGCGAGCCTACATCTTTTCACGGTTAGTATTCTTCGAGAGAATATCTCACAAGCAATAAACTTTTCGTTGTTCAAAAAGTTGGACACATCAATCCATACGCATCATACAACAAAGCACCTAGTTGTACTGAACGATCTTCGCAGCGAAATAAACATTTTAGAGATTTCAGGTGGAGCAGTTCCGACGAGGAATATCAGCGAGATCGACTCTGCGGGACATATATCTAGCTCCCCTGTGGTATTTAAAACCAAAGCTTTTAAAAGACTGAAGCTAAAACCTAAATAAAACCACTGGAAATCATAACCAAAAATACCAAAAATAAATAAGAAGCAGAGAATTTTCTTAAACAAATGTCGTAAATAAAGAAATAAATTAAATAAAAATATAATAAAGTGGGCTAATGACCTAATCGCTCGAAATAATTTTCAGAGAATGCGTATAGCACAATTTTGGATGATGCACTTCCAGATTTAAACATGCATTTTCGCCAACATATCAAGGGTGAAATGAAGTCACCACCAACTATAATTGTATGAGTCGGGTATGTATTTGAAATCAGACTCAAGTTTTCTTTGAATCTATCAGCAGCTTTATCATCTGAGTTGGAAGGTCGATAAAAGGATCCAATTACTATTTTATTCCAGTTGCCAAGAATGACCTCTACCCATACTAACTCACAGGAACTATCTACTTCAAATTCACTACACGCTGCACATACGGAGGAGCGGTAACAGGAACTAAGGAACGGGCCAAGTTTTAATTAACTGAATATGACTGTGAAGTAATAACCAGATCGCAAACTGTTGGATTACAGGAAAAATCGATGTGGCGTACTGGAAAATTAAACATAACTTTGGAGAAGTAAACTGAAGATGTGAACTTACGAAGTACAGATGGAAAATCTCTATTAAATGCAAGAAGAAGAATAAACAGATGGAACGAGTACGCCGAACGTATATACAATGCAGAGGAACTGTTCCCAAGAGTGGTGGAAAAAGACACAGCAGATGTCGGAGATGAAGGTGCTCCAGTAACGTGATCTGAATTTGATAGAGCACTGAATTATTTGAGCTCTAGGAATACTGATGTCGGCGATTTAGATTTGCCTTCAGAATTACTGACATCTGCTGTGGTTGTAAGAATGTTAAGGTTATTTGGATGGGACTCAGAAATGAGTGAAACTGATGACTTACTATCAGAACTCCAGTAAAGCTTTATCGTCACTTCACGAAGATAGCACAGACGGATGAATATGGAAATTATCGGGAGATGAGGCTGACAGCTATGCTAATCGGGAAAATATAAAGAAGAACAGAAAGAAAAATTTAAGAAGTACTGCAGGAAGACCATTTTCATTTCAGGAAGGGGAAAGGTATCGGGGAAACAATTCTGACATTGAACTTAACGATGGCAGATTGAAGAAAAATGGAGACCCATAGAAAGTCTTCGACAACGTAAGGTTAAGATAACAATTCATAGAAAATTGTGCGTAAGTAGAGAAACATACGAATAATATTCGTCCAGAAAATCAGTGAGGGAATCAAAAATGGGAAGTCACGGCCAGGTTCACGTTACGCAGCTTGTTAAGAAGCATTGAAGCGTATCGCCATTGCTTTTCAACTTGGAAGCAATAAAGTAAGTGAAGGGAAATTTCGAAAGAGGAATGAAAGTTAAGGCGAACAAATATCAGTGCTAAGGTCTGCAGACGTCGTCCCTTATATAGAGAAGTGTACGGAAGACTTAGCAGAAATATTAAAAGGAAAGACCAACGTAGTTTGCGCGGAGTATAGCGGAAGCATGAAGACTCAGAAGATGTTGGCGAATACTAGTGGAAAGGAGAAATAGGATACGTTCAACATCAGAGCTGGGAGCAACTACGCAATAGTGGAATAAACCAAGCACTTCTAAGAAACAATATCACACAGAATGGCCAACGCAGGGAAGACATCAGTTGACTGGTACAGCCGAAGCAACCTTTCTTCGATGAAAGAGCGCTACTGATATTAGACACTGACGTGAATGCCATACAATCATTTCATTTCATTTAACGTGGAAATGACTAAAAAGTTCCTAAAAGTGTATTGTTGCTCATCACCACAGTTATTAGGAAGCTTGTTGCCTGTTGGTGCAAAACTTTCATCTCGACATTGTCTGTTTGTACATTTCTGAACAAATAATTTAGAAAAAACCTCTGACTGTTTAAAAGCATCGACTTCCAATGTTTATGACGTCATATCTCCTGCACTGACTGTCGTACAACGATTTTAATTTTGCAGGTTGAAACACGTATGTAACATAGCAGCGATGGCGAGGCATTGTAGCATCTGTGACCAGAGAGTTTGCGCTTGACCGCGCGAGTGTTGCGAGCGGTTCTCAGTCTGTCAGTAGTAGTCGTTGCGAGTCTGTAGCTCTGTCTAGTTGAGGGCAGTACTCTGTCAGTAGTAGTCGTGCAGTGCAGTACGCTAATAGTCGTCATGCAGAGCGGTCGGTCGGTAGTAGCAGCCCAGTGCGGTTGTCTGATGTAGGCGGTCGGTAACACTGGTCAAGATGCTGAATGAGGTATACTGATAATTAATATAATCATTAGATAATGTAAAAATTTATTTATTGTGATTATTCTCGAACAAGTGCCCCAATAATAATTTTATTTCAAAAGCATTTTTTTCAAAATTTTAATTTTATTGAACTAAAAATTTCGTTGCACTTCCCATTTCATTCCACTTCTTTTAAAGAAAATTTTCAGTAAAATCACAGAAAAAAGGAATATTATTATTTGCAATGCAGTTCCTCCAAGCCGTGCGCAAAGATAAGAGCAGAAATTTGACATCCAGTTATACTGAGGTAAGAATTTAATTTTGATTTTTTGCACAGGGCCAAAGACCGATATTTCGGTTTAATTGAATTTTCTTGTCACTGAATGGACTTTAATTTTTTTATGAAGAACTTATATTTGAGTCAGATTGCGAATTTCACATTTTTGTTGCCATTTTCAATACCTCTCATTGTGGGCGAGGTTACAATTAGAGCAGTGTCCATTAGCATTCATAATTAAATATTGTCATATTTCATTTTCCTTTTAAATTACGGTGGGGAGGTTACACTTGGCTCCCATTTCTATTAAGTATTGTCATTACATTCCCTTTAAATTTTTGTGGGGAGGTTACACTAGGCGACACCCAGTCCAGGATCGAATTTCGTTGAGAGTCTTTTGAACAACAGTCAGATATCTGCTCTTATTTGCTTAACTATAATTAGGATTTGGCGCTACGCTTTTACTAATTTTGTGACTCTCTTTCCACAGATCAACGGCAATTCTTTGCTCTGTTGTAATTGTGTGTTGTTTTTGCATTGTGCTTATTGTTTTGTGAATATTGTGACTACTGTAAAAATGCCGCGAAAGACTGTGAATAGTGTATCGCGAGGTATTACGAACGAAACTACCGATTCAAACAACTTTACCGATAGGACATGTGACACGCAGTGTAATGATGACAATCCTGCGTTCACTAACAATCAGTGTATTCCAACCACTAATGATGACTTTTGTCTTAATGATGAACAAACGAACTCGGTTATGTCCTCTGTTGATTTGACGACAATCGATGACGCGGGACGCTCTATTGTAATGAGCGCTGCCCAGCTTAATACACGCGATTTGGAAAATTCAAGTAACGTACAGACAAATTTGTCTAGTGAAAATGAACAATGTACTGAAAGTAGGACGGATTTATTTAATTCCGAAATAATGTCTGACAGTGTACATTCGACTGACAAACTTTTTTCTAAATCTCAGATTAACCAAATGGTTACAGAAAGCGAGACAATTCCAGATACACCGTCAAACAGTACAGAGAATAGAGCAGGTAATGCTACTGAGGCTCAAATTATAGCATTTTTGCAACAAATGTTTAAACAACTTAATGAAAAACTTGATAAGCAGAACAAACGACTGGAAGAAGAGATCAAACAATTTAGAGAACGGAACAAACAATTTTCTGAAGGTATTAAACAGCCGAGGGAAAAACACGATAACCTTAATGAACAGAACAAACAAGCTAGCGAACAGATTACAGCTGTTACCATACAATGTCAGGACACTAAAGTACAATTACGTGTGAATACTAAGACTTGTGCTAATAACAGTGATGAAAAAGTTGGCACTGTTGCACAAAAATTAAATAGTACACATGTAAGCACAACAGAATTACATAAAGACGAAGTTAATGCAGTCACTGAACAATGTTCAGCAAACGCAACACAGATACACGAAATTAATGCAGTCACCGAACAATGCCCTAAAAACGCAGTACAGATTCGCGACGAAGTTAATTTAGAGTCAGTGGAAGTTTTACACACTATTAATACGGAAGTTGTTAATAAAAGTGAACGACACAACAACCAAATTGACGAAAGTATTAAAGTAACAGAATTAACAATTATTTCAGTCACCAATACGTCACAGAATCCGCCACGTTACGAACATTTGTCAGAGTCACGCAGCGCGTATCATGTGAACAATTTACAGAGAATACGCGAATTAGAATCCGAAAAGACACGCGACTTAAAATCTGAAAAGCTACGTAACTTGAAGTACGAAATGACACAGACAAACAAATTCTCACGCAAACCCGAACGTGTTCTCAAATTCAGTGACGAGAACGTTGATAATAAGCAGTTTGCATTTGTAAGGAAGTGTAAGGAATTTAATAATGGCAGAACACAGAGACACGATTTGCGCTGTATACGACAATTTGTTTTTATGCTTTCACCGCTACTGCCTGTAATGCAGAAGCTAGCTTTGAACCTGAGGCGACAATTTATTTTTGTATTTACAACAGCATTGCCTATAATGAAGAAACTAGAATTAGCATGCAGACAGCAATTTATTTCTGAATTTGTAGCGCCATTGCGTATAACACAAAAGGTGAAATTTATTTGCAGTGCGTAATAGACCTCAGGGGATTCATTACGCTTTAATGAATATGTGCCGTAGCGAGCATAGGGCCCCGAGCTGTAGTAGTGCTGTTTCATCTTTAGTTTTCTGCACTGCTGCCTTCTCTTCTACTATCCTATATATCTATCCAAACTGCTCTTTAACTATTGCTCTACCTAGGATTAAGAATATGTAATGAAAACCGGATATGACAAATTTTTACCGAATGTGACAATTTTAGTAGGCACTCCAGAACCACCGTAATTTTTAATTACAGATAAAATCGTAATCATCAGTATGTACAAAATTTTCGGCAGACGCAACCACATTTTTGTAACAATAGATGTTTTTCACCACAATAGCATGAAAGTCAGCCGGTTGGAATACATAACCAACAATGTAGAGCACAAGGTCAACCAGGCTTTAATGTTTCGCCGCGTGGACGTATAGTCCCTGGTCCAACAAATAGTAACGCACGGGAGCAGAGAAACAACTACGTACAGACAACACTCTATTTCAACTCGTATCGCAATACACCGTATAGGAATGACTATTACGACAGACGTAAAAATAATGAGCACAATTTTCAGCGTACATTTAATAACAGTCGATCTTATGAGCAGCAACAACATCAGCGACAACATATTATGATGAATGAAACAGACAATAGGTGTCATCTATAGCGTAACAGGTCAATAAGAAATAACAGAGCAGTTCATATAGTGGATATGCCACAATATTCTCCCGTAAATAATAACACGTACGATAAATTTTAACCAGATACAGCACAGATTGCATATTACAGTAACGCAAACATTACTTTTGACACGCAGAATTTTGCTCACGAGAATGTTATTTGAAACATGCTTTGTTGAATGCTCCACTTTTAGCGCACCCAGATCTTACCAGAAATTTTTCCATTGCCACTGACAGTTCTAACACCGCTTTAGGCGTACACATTTTCCAGGAAATTGAAGAAGATGGCTCTATAGTAATCAAAAACATCGCATTTGCAAGCCGCATTCTGTCACCTGTTGAGCGAAATTATTCCGTTACAGAACTTGAAACATTATGTGTTGTATGGGCTTTTATGAGATTTAGGCACTTTCTTTATGGCAGACATACCACAGTTTACACAGATCACAGAGCGATACAATTTTTTACTTTCGGCCAAATTCACTCACGACAGGTTAAGTAGATGGAAACTATATTTACAAGAATTTAATTTTACGATTGTTCACATTCCCGGCACACAAAATGTTATAGCAGACGCACTATCGCGTTCTCTGAGCAACAATCAGCAAGACGTAGCAACCAACTTCTGCAAAACAAATTTCAGTGTCATGTACATTCAGCAAGTTGCATTTGAAAACTTTATTTCATCGTCATTACAGGACATAGCACAAGAGCAGAATAAAGACAATGTGTGGAAAGAATTAAACACCTTTGGCAAGATAAGAATAATGTTACGATTAGAAACCATTACACTGTACGCAATGACATTTTGTTTCGCCGCTCTCATCCTGACAGCAACAATTGGTTATTATGCATTCCTGACGAACTGGTTAACAAATTAATTTGGTACACTCATTTAAGTTACGCACATTACGGAGCACGAAAATGTTTTCTTATATTGAGACAGAACTGTTATTTTGCCAACATGGAGAAACGTATACGACGAGTTTTAGCGTCTTGTAAAATTTGCCAGAAAGCTAAATCAGACACCACTTTGCATATTCCTCCATTATATCCCATTGTACCTGTTAAATTAAGACATATGGCCGCAGTAGATATTTTTGGTCCGATTCCGAGAACTAACAGAGGTTTTTGCTACATTTTTGTCGCTGTTGAGCTCACTTCAAAATTTGTTACTTTCACTCCGTTACGCAAAGCTACTGCTAAAACTGTTTCGAAAGCATTTGTAAAACATTTTCTATCTCATGTAGGGCATGTAATGAAAGTAATTTCTGATAATGGATCACAATTTCGTAGTAGCGTATGGACACGCATGTTACGAGCTAGAAACATTTCTCCGATCTATATATCCAAGTACCACGCTTCTTCGAACCCCTGTGAAAGATTAATGAAGGAAATTGGTAAACTGTGTAGAATATACTGCCACAAAAGACATATTGATTGGGATACACACATACTCTCATTCCAAGATGTAATTAATTCCATTCCAAATGAATCCACTATGCTATCTCCGTCTGTTATACTGAAAAATGCTGAACCACCTAACAAAATTAAAGAATTAATAACATTTCCTACATCTCGTCGATTACGACACCACGAAATAATTGACATTGCGCTGAACAACATCAAACGTGCCGCAGAGCGCCGGAGAAGACAGCAAAAACAGGTTTGTACACGCCGCGACTTTCACGTTGGACAGAAGATATTGATACGTACACACTATTTATCCAGTAAATTAAAAGATAAGTGCAGTAAATTTGAACTTCTATACGCAGGTCCATATCGGATTCGCAGCATCCCTCACCCCAATGTTGTACACGTCGAAACTTTGAGAACCAGAAAATCGAAAGGCAATCACCATATCTCAAACATTAAACCGTTTATTGAGTGAAACCACTGTATGATTCAACACACTATGATGCCATTTACTAATGCAATTATTTCACGTGACTAATTACTGATGATTATCGTATTTTTTCTTGGCAAGTGCCCGGCAAGGTAAGGTTAGCAGGTCGCTTTTCTTGTCGTTACACATCAGACCGTGCACATTTTCCACTTTTTTGTGTATGATTGTACTCCAGTTTTGTTTATATGCACTGTGGAATAGTTAAGATATAACACACCAGTTGACTTTGACATTTTTTTTTGCCCTATGATATCTCAACATCGTGACTGTTTTACATTTTTCCTTTTGCTGCTGCATTGTGATATTCTGTGTACATTTTTGCATCTGAACACTGTCAATGTCTTTGACATATTACGTTTTCTGTCATGTTATGCTGTATGCTTAAGTATGTTACCATAAACCAGTCCTTATTTAGTGGGTATATGATTTAAATGCAGGACATTAATCTCTGTCATCAATTTCAGAAAGAAATGATGCATGTAAGAAATAAATTCAACAGAAATGGGAATTTCACCTACGGGATAAACGAAAGGAGATGCAATAACTTTATGAGGAAGAGTAAATGGATCAGGATTAACAAGCATTAACAAGACTATACTATACTCATCACAGAATAGCAGTCTTAACTAATTTTTTCTTTCAGAATACAAGGTGATTGATGCAGGCTGTCAAACTGAACTACACATCTTAGTTTTAGTGATGAAATATGCTAGAGATAAGGAATAGTTGTATAATGAGTAATGAAGTGATTTTTTGCAGATGATAATGAATACTGATGAATAATGATGAAGGATATGGTATTATGAATAATGAAGTTTTTCTTTACAGGTGATGATAATAATGAAGTTATGATAATGTGGATAATGAAGTGATTGATATTGAAGTTTTTTCTTTTCAGATGAGGATAATGTTGAAGTTATATTTAGGCTATGTAGTTATTTAAGTATTTGTTGCAGTTTGTTTTGACAGCAGGTGTTATATTGCATAGTAGGATGACAGAAAGTTTTGGAAAGGACAGCTATGGAACACATTTTATACACATTTCACTACCTGTTAATTCGAAGTTCACTACTTTTCAACATAGTGTGCGTTTCTTCTTTCAGGTTAATAATCCATTTTGTAATTTTTCCAGGAGAAGTTTTTCATGATACTTACTAAACCTGTTAGTTATTATACCTGTTCTTGTACTTGCATTTTTTTTTTTACCCATTTGTGTTTATCGTTTATGAATGTGATCACACATACTGCCTTGTTACATAATCTTGCTACAGCTGACTCATGACGAATGATGTTACCTATCCTCATTTGCAGCAATAGGTCAAAAGCAAATAGTGTTATGCCTCACCAATTAATTATCGATCCCAACGCAATGCATTGCTAAAAGAGGTATTACCAGTCCCACATAATGTCACTAGTTTATGATAATTCTGAATAATACTGATCAACTCTGAATAGTATGTCACTTCAGTAATGACTTCTTAATGAGACAAAAAAAAAGTATATATTTAAGATAATGCTTTGTCACTAGCTAATAACTGCCACTGTTTATTGTAATGAGACTACTTATAATGCCCATGATTATTAATGCTTTGATTGTAACTAACTGATTTTTAATAATGACTTTGTAATGATCTGAATACTACTGAATGAGGAACAATGTTTTATTGTAATGAGACTACTTATAATGCCCATGATTATTAATGCTATGACTAATTAACTGATTTTTAATAATGACTTCGTAATGATCTGAATAATACTGAATGATGAACTATGTTTTATTTTATTCAATACTTGCTGGCCACTGAGTGCCAATAATTAATGTCACTTGAAGAACTGTTATTAATTATGCCATTAATTAGTTCTTGTTTTCAATGTTCATACTTTGTTATTGGAAATGAATGTGACTGTTTAATAATGCTTTGTAATTAGGAGAAGACTAATGATTCTTACTAGTGGAATGACAAATGATTAATTAACGACAAATGATTAATTACCTGTAATTAGGAAAAGGCTAATGATTATTATTGGAATGACAAATGATTAATTAACTGTAATTAGGAGAAGGTTAATGATTCTTAATTATACTCTGTAACTGGAAAAGAATGTGATTGTTTCATAATGCTTTGTAATCAGGAGAAGACTAATGATTCTTACTATTAGAATGACAAATGATTAATTAACGACAAATGATTAATTAACTGTAATTAGACAAATGATTAATTAACGACAAATGATTAATTAACTGTAATTAGACAAATGATTAATTAACTGTAATTAGACAAATGATTAATTAACGACAAATGATTAATCAACTGTAATTAGGAAAAGGCTAATGATTATTATTCGAATGACAAATGATTAATTAACTGTAATTAGGAGAAGGTTAATGATTCTTAATTATACTCTGTAACTGAAAAGAATGCGATTATTTCATAATACTTTGTAACCAGGAAAAGAAGGCTACTGATTCTATGTAAAACAATTAATGAACATTTTTCTGTAATACTACATACTTGGTACAGAAATGTTCAATAACTGGGCTATGAATGCCACAAACTGCTAATTAAGTCTGTAATTGTCAATATTATGTGACCTGATGTCCTTCACCTCATAAGCTGACTACCCTAAATTACTGCAATGTCCATTTGTCCTGTTTATCCTAGTGATCATGGAGCACTATATTTGGTTTTTGCACTAATTCTACGTTGGTGTGCCTTGTAAGAGCGTGGTGTTGACACGACATGCTGTCCACCACCGTGAGCAATGAAGACGTTATTATGGTCCCACTGTTTGGTGTACCTAATGTACTGCCAAAATGAAAACATGGAACATTACTACGACAGTTCAGTGTCTTGGCTACACTGATAAATTCTGATGGGAAAAGATCTTCAAGTTGTGTCACTTGGTGTTGTACTTCTGTGGAAAGATATGGACTTTCAGAACAGCTGTGTGCAATCTAAAGTGCTACAACCATGATGCAATCCTTCCCTTTCCTATCCTAATTCTTGTCACATAATGAAAATCATTTTTTTTTGGTAACATCATTTATGTTCATAGGTTATACATTTTTCGATTCGCTGAACTCCAGTGCGAGTACACTTATGTCACTTGTCATCTTGATATTTTTTTTTTTTTTGCCAGTCTGTTTATTTGTTCTGAATATGCTAAAGAATTTTTTCAGTGCCTGTGCACTTTGTTATCTGTCAAATAATTTGTATATACATTTTTCTGATTTGTTACTATGTTTTGTACTCACATTTTGTCTTTGTCTGATATATCTTGTACTTAGTGCGTGTGCACAACATTTACTTTATGTACTACATCTAATTATTCTGTAAATTGTAGAAGTTTATTAGTTAATTAAAAATTTTGCCGCGATTGGCAAGTCCAAATGACTCACCATCGCTGCCAAATTTTTGCCCCCCCAGTGGAGGGTTATGAAACACGTATGTAACATAGCAGCGATGGCGAGGCATTGTAGCATCTGTGACCAGAGAGTTTGCGCTTGACCGCGCGAGTGTTGCGAGCGGTTCTCAGTCTGTCAGTAGTAGTCGTTGCGAGTCTGTAGCTCTGTCTAGTTGAGGGCAGTACTCTGTCAGTAGTAGTCGTGCAGTGCAGTACGCTAATAGTCGTCATGCAGAGCGGTCGGTCAGTAGTAGCAGCCCAGTGCGGTTGTGTGATGTAGGCGGTCGGCAACACTGGTCAAGATGCTGATTGAGGTATACTGTTAATTAATATAATCATTAGATAATGTAAAAATTTGTTTATTGTAATTATTCTCCAACAAGTGCCCCAATAATAATTTTGATTTCAAAAGCATTTTTCAAAAAATTTTATTTTTTATTGAACTAAAGATTTCGTTGCACTTCCCATTTCATTCCACTTCTTTTGAAGAAAAATTTCAGTAAATTCACAGAAAAAAGGAATATTATTATTTGCATTGCAGTTCCTCCAAGCCGTGCGCAGAAATAAGAGCAGAAATTTGACATCCAGTTATTCTAAGGTAAGACTTTAATTCTGATTGATTTACACAGGGCCAAAGACCGATGTTTCGGTTTAATTGAATTTTCTTATCACTGAATACACTTTAAATTTTTTTGTGAGGAATTTATATTTGAGTCAGATTGCGAATTTTACATTTTTGTTGCCATTGTCAGTACATTTCATTGTGGGCAGGTTACGCATAGAGCAATGTCCATTAGCATTTCTAATTAGGATCAACATTTCTTTTAAAATTACGGTGGGGAGGTTACAAGGTACATTCAGTGCTGTATGCGGACACTGTATGCAAAATGTTTTACGAGTAAAAGTAGTAGTGAGGCAGTAAGAAATTAAAACATCATGAGTAATGCTGAAATTGTACTGCATGAACAGCGAAAATGTGTCAAGCGATAAACACTTTTCCCCTCATCATGTTTTGGTGAGATGAGAACGAAAGAAGAATTCATAAAGGTTCGAAATTATGTGTAAAATTGTTGGAAGTCGCCAAGCGCATTTATTCTCAAATGCTAGATAAACAAAGTGTGGACAGTTTCTAACTGTACTGCATGACTTATTGTGTAAAATAAGATTATACCCCCTAATTACTAGGAATTTTAAACTTTTAAACTTGGTCAATAGTTAGTGAAATATTGAAAATCAAATTTTTGCTGCTCTTGAAGCAGTAAGATAGACAACTTGCTACTGCGATTGATTGCCAGTGCCCCAGGGGTAGACGTTTATTACCATAGATTTATTAATCTAATCTCCGCACCATTCTCCTGATTCAATTCAACTACACCGCATTGCCTTTGTTTTACTTTTGTTGATGTTCATCTTACAACCACTGAAGTCACTATCCTTTCCTTTCTACTGGTCTTCCAAGTCCTATGCTGTCTGTCACAAAATAACAGTGTCATCAGCAAACCTCGAAGTTTTTATTTCTTTTTCCTGTCCTTTAATTCCGTTTTCATATTTCTCCTTCGTCTTTTACTCAATGTACAGTTTTAATCTAATCGGGAACAGGCTACAACCCAGTTTCACTCCCTTCCGACTTATTGCTTCCTTTTCATGTCCTCGACTCTACAAATTATTTGAATTTTAAAGTGTGTTATTGTAACTAGAGACTTAGATTAGGAAATGAGACACTTAAAGTAGTAGATGAGTTTTGCTATTTGAGCAGCAAAATAAATGATGATGACTAGCCGGCCGCGGTGGTCTCGCGGTTCTAGGCGCGCAGTCCGGAACCGGGCGACTACTACGGTCGCAGGTTCGAATCCTGCCTCGGGCATGGATGTGTGTGATGTTCTTAGGTTAGTTAGGTTCAAGTAGTTCTAAGTTCTAGGGGACTGATGACCACAGCTGTTGTCCCATAGTGCTCAGAGCCATTTGAACCATTTTTTGATGATGACTGAAGTAGAGACGATATAAGATATAGACGCAATGACAAGAAAGGCATTTCTGAAGAAGAGAAATGTGTTAACATCGAATACAGATTTAAGTGTTAGGAAGTCTTTTATGAAGGTATTTGTCTGGAGTGTAGCCATGTACGGAAGTGAAACATGGACGATAAACAGTTGAGATAAAAAGTTAGCTTTCGATATTTGGTGCTACAGAAGAATGCTCAAGTTTAGATGGGTCGACCACGTTACGAATGTGGAGGTATTGAATAGTATTGGGGGGACAAGGAATTTGTGGCACAACTTGACCAGAAGAAAGGATTGGCTGATACTTCACATTCTGAGACATCAATGGATCACCAGTTTAGCATTGGAGGGAAGCGTGTGTGGTAAAAATCGTAGAGGGAGACCAAGAGTTGAATTGAGTAAGCATATTCACAAAGATGTAGGTTGCAGTAGTTATTCGGAGATGAAGGGGTTTGCATAGGATAGAGTAGCAAGGAGAGCTGCATCAAACTAGTCTTCAGACTGAAGACCACAACAACATCATTAATAATCTTGGGCATCTGTGGCATGCTAAAAGGTACTGCTGAGTTAGAGTTGGGAGAGGGGAACAGACTATAGCAAACTGTAATTCCCCGCCAGAACGGACGACTGGCTCCACCTTTTATCCATATGTACCTACAGTATGGCACAGTCATTTTATTCAGTCTACACTAAAATAGCTCTGCAGAGAAAAACTGAAAGAAGAATCTGTAAGCCGTGGAGGGGTTTCTATGACGGCGGACTAACGGTGAACTCCTGTTGTGATTACATTGTGTAGCAAGGAGAGGTGGTGCCCTTGACAGGACTGGCGACGTATGTTTGGCACGTACAGAATCTGAGCAAAAACATCCCGACGTCTGCTAGTGGACATTAAAGTGGGGTATGTAAACCCTCCGACTTCATGGCGGCTTGAAGCCTGCTCAGAATGTTTCCAATGAGCTCCTTCAAAATATGTAAAGGAACGAATCCCATTCTTCCCCAAGATCCGAAACTACAGAAGGTAGTGATGTTGGACACTGGGGTCTGACTCATCCCAAAGGTGTTCCATTGGGTTCAAATGGGGACGTTTGCCAGACCAGCCCATTCTGGGAATGTTACTAACCACAAATCATTGCCTCACACATGTCGGCTTATAACAAGGTGCACTGTCATGCTGATATAGGGTATGCCCAAATGAAAAGAAGACCTTCGCTGTAACAGCGTTGTATGTAATCCAAGAGGGTGAATGTTTTTATCGAGAGATGGTATAGTGGTATTCACAGTTGCGCAAGCAGAGTTAACAGCTACGCAGAAGCTTACTCATTTCTGGGGAGTTGTTCCCGCAGTTTGTTGCGCGGTATATTCTTCAATATTAGCACAACGAGCGGTTGTTGAATTTCTTCGTGCGGAAGTGGAGCATGCTCCACAAATTTACCGCAAGATGAAAGAGGTGTCTCGCACTGTGCACAATATTCTGCCTGTGTCAGCGCTATGAAGCGAGATGTGTGGCCAAGAAGACCCTCGAGCGCTTTCAAAAATTTCTATGGGAGGTTCTGGAACATTCTCCATTCAGCAGCGATATCTCACATCTGGCTCGTAAATCTTCGGTCCCTCAAAACGATCTACGAAAGATCAGAGGTTCACCTGTGACAATGAAATGCAGGACACAGTAGTAAACTGGATCCATCAGTAACCTTCTAATATCTATATTGAAGCCGTCCAAGTCCCGTCCAATGCGCTGGGATCGGTGTATCAGTATCAATGGCAAGGAAGTATAGTTGTACTGTTCCATATGAACTGCAATTATGATACTGTCATTAAAATTTCTTTACAAATAACTGTACCCTCCGTTTCATTAGGACATATCTTATACGAGTAATCATAGCCTCCGAACATTTCTCAACTACAAGCAGTACAATATGCTGTAAAATGTGTTCATATCTGTGGTGTAACCGCCAGACACCACACTTGCTAGGTGGTAGCTTAAATCGGCCGCGGTCCACTAGTACATGTCGGACCCGCGTGTCGCCACTGTGTGATCGCAGACCGAGCGCCACCACAAGGCAGGTCTCGAGATACGGACTAGCACTCGCCCCAGTTGTACGACGACTTTGCTAGCGACTACACTGACGAAGCCTTTCTCTCATTTGCCGAGAGACAGTTAGAATAGCCTTCAGCTAAGTCCATGGCTACGACCTAGCAAGGCGCCATTAGCCTTACATAGTTTGATAGTTATCGTATGAAATGTCTCATCAAGAATGCTGTATTCACAACAAGGATAAATAAAAGTTAAGTATTCGAGGAGCTGCATACTTTTCTTATTAGAATTCACTACTTATCCTGTTCCAGAATTCACGCCCGTCTGCGTTAGATAGCGTGCATTTCGGCCTCCTCTATCCACAAGGTGTTGGCACATTTGCCAACACATCAATATCCATCCGCATTTAGCATTTTTTAAGCGCAACGACACTTATAACCGGCCTTTCCCGCAGGAGGTTCGAATCATCCCTCGGGCGTTGGTGTGTGTGTTGCTCTTAACATAAGTTAGTTTTAAGAGTGTAAGTCTATGACCTAAGCAGTTTAGTCCCTTAGGAATGCACACACACACACACACACACACACACACACACACACACACACACACACACACATAACAATACAGCATATCCTGTATACTTCACTGTTGGCACTAAACGTGGCGGCAGGTAAAGTTCTCCAAACATTCACCAAACCCAAACGACTTCTGTCGTATTGCCACAGGGTATAGTGTGATTCATCATTCGAAACCATTGGCTTCCAGTCATCTTTGATGATGTTTATCTTCACACAACCTATGGATCACTTACAAGGAAACATCACGAACTTGACCTCATGTTTCAAGGAAAACAAAGACACACTTGCAAGACATGAGTGTCAGCAATCAATCTACCGTGAAAATTTGGGCTATAATTCTGATAGGACCCAGTTACGACCTTCTGAAAGTAAAGCTCTGAAACATGAGGGCGCACAGCTTGTCACTCGCTTTGCTCCATTGCAGTCGCTTAATCGACGAGTGCGAAGTAGTTTAGTCTGGAGTGAGAAAGAGGTTAGTGAGCCCGCCCGATTGGCCGCGCGGTCTAACGCACAGTGCGGCTCTCGCAGCCGAGCGAAGCAGACGTGCGGTGTGTGCTCTCCGCTGTCAGAGAGAGCCCGCGCGCGTTGTTTACTTTCTTCGGCCGACACTAACATGACGCCGTAGCGCTGCAAGACCATGGCAAACCAATACAGAAGATCAACCTTGAAATTCACATTTCGGAACGACTTTACCCGACCAAAGGCGCTCGAAGTCGAACGCTTTTTAAAAGAGGAAGCCAAGATCCCGGCTGCCGACATTGGTGGCATTCACTTTTCGATCGTCAGTAGCACGGTCTGTGTAAAGCTCATAAACGAAACTACATGCGACAAGGTGCTTCGTGAGATGAAACAAGAACTCCGCTTCTGCCACGCAGATGGCAATGTTGGCAACGTCGAGGTCGGCCATGCCGCAATGGGACTGCGGACTATCCGCATATTCGAACTTCCATTTGAACTCCCGGCGGCAGAAGTTGTAGCGGCGCTCCGCCCCTACGGCACGGTACACGAACACGTGGCTGAAAAATGGACCCAGTTTCAAAAAATGGCTCTGAGCATTATGGGACTCAACTGCTGAGGTCATTAGTCCCCTAGAACTTAGAACTAGTTAAACCTAACTAACCTAAGGACATCACAGACATCCATGCCCGAGGCAGGATTCGAACCGGCGACCGTAGCAGTCTTGCGGTTCCAGACTGCAGCGCCTTTAACCGCACGGCCACTTCGGCCGGCGGACCCAGTTTAAGACGTACCCAGTACTCTATGGAGTACGCCAAGTGCGCATAGATCTCCAACGACACGTGCCATCCTATCTACAGATAGGAGGATGCCGGGCCATAGTTATTTATGACGGCCAGCCGAAGACGTGTTCCGGATGCGGCAAGGAAGGTCACCTTCGTTCCGAGTGCCTCCAGCGTCGGATCACACAACTCCCACCGAAGGACGTTGCACCACCAGCGACGAAGACTATTCTACCCGTGACTTACGCGGCGGCGCTCACGACGTTCTCCACACAACAGACACAGCCGACCGTTTCAGCGGTACAGGAATCACTTTCCACGGACAAAAACCTAGATGATCCGCCGACCCGGCCAGTGGTGGAAAATAGTACTACGACTCTGGAGCTACCGAACGCGACAGACATTGACGACAGCAAGATGGCAATTGATTCTCTTATTGTACCGACCGAAGCGTTTGTTCCGGCGGAGCTTGAGTCAGTGCCGTCTTCTGACAATGAAGGCCATGTACGGAAACAGCGATCACCGAAACGCCGAAAGCGCCATCGTCGGACTGTGTCGGAACACAGCAGTTCGCATTCAGCTGGGGAAGAACAACTGACCACTCAAGAAGCCAGCCGCGAAGCTCAGGCTGTTTCCACTGACTCAACCTTGCAGAACAGACAGAACAACATGCAGCTTTCGACCATCAGCCCATAGACAGAAACAGTGAGCAGCGGGAAGGTACCAGTGCAGGCAGCGAAGACGCCCGGTCCCTTACTATCAAACATTCCGAGGCTATGGAACATGAACAGACATCCGCGCCCGCTTCGTGGGCCGAGGACGTCGAGACGCAAGATCCCGATCCGCGGCCAGCTGAGGCGTCGCCGGATCATGCAGCATAAGCAGCACAAGGAGGACCGCGTTCGGCGGGGGGTGACATCACTTCCGATGTTCGCTTCTCTCCAACTTCAACATGGATAGCCTCGTCCAAACAACGCGTTGCCAGGCTTACCGCCTGGCGTCAATGAATATCAACATGATCAGTTCTCCTGTCAAGATCCAACTTTTGAAAGAAACCATACGAGCCATGGGAGTTGACTTACGGTTACGCCACTCATGTGACGCCCGGTAGCCCTGCAGACACTGGAGTGGCAATATTAGTGCGTGAAGGAATTGAAGTTACCGACGTCACGTTTCTTCCCTCCGCGCGAGGAATAGCATTTACGGCACTCAACACCCGATTCATTAATGTTTACGCGCCGTCGGGTACCACAAGACGTCACGACCGCGCCAGATTCTACTCCACAGATGTCGCTCCCCTTTTCCTTGGACGATACGACCACAGCGTCTTCGCCGGCGATTTTAATTGCGTACTTCACCCCAAGGACCAAATCCCACATTACATGCCTTGTCCGGAACTGGGTGCGGTGATCCAAGAACTTCACTCGTGCGACACCTGGGAAAAATTCCACGGTAACCGCTCTGGCCACACTCATCTTACCAGTCTTTCGGCCAGCCGACTTGACCGCATATACACTCCTGGAAATTGAAATAAGAACACCGTGAATTCATTGTCCCAGGAAGGGGAAACTTTATTGACACATTCCTGGGGTCAGATACATCACATGATCACACTGACAGAACCACAGGCACATAGACACAGGCAACAGAGCATGCACAATGTCGGCACTAGTACAGTGTATATCCACCTTTCGCAGCAATGCATGCTGCTATTCTCCCATGGAGACGATCGTAGAGATGCTGGATGTAGTCCTGTGGAACGGCTTGCCATGCCATTTCCACCTGGCGCCTCAGTTGGCCCAGCATTCGTGCTGGACGTGCAGACCGCGTGAGACGACGCTTCATCCAGTCCCAAACATGCTCAAAGGGGGACAGATCCGGAGATCTTGCTGGCCAGGGTAGTTGACTTAAACCTTCTAGAGCACGTTGGGTGGCACGGGATACATGCGGACGTGCATTGTCCTGTTGGAACAGCAAGTTCCCTTGCCGGTCTAGGAATGGTAGAACGATGGGTTCGATGACGGTTTGGATGTACCGTGCACTATTCAGTGTCCCCTCGACGATCACCAGTGGTGTACGGCCAGTGTAGGAGATCGCTCCCCATACCATGATGCCGGGTGTTGGCCCTGTGTGCCTCGGTCGTATGCAGTCCTGATTGTCGTGCTCACCTGCACGGCGCCAAACACGCATACGACTATCATTGGCACCAAGGCAGAAGCGACTCTCATCGCTGAAGACGACACGTCTCCATTCGTCCCTCCATTCACGCCTGTCGCGACACCACTGGAGGCGGGCTGCACGATGTTGGGGCATGAGCGGAAGACGGCGTAACGGTGTGCGGGACCGTAGCCCAGCTTCATGGAGACGGTTGCGAATGGTCCTCGCCGATACCCCAGGAGCAACAGTGTCGCTAATTTGCTGGGAAGTGGCGGTGCGGTCCCCTACGGCACTGCGTAGGATCCTACGGTCTTGGCGTGCATCCGTGCGTCGCTGCGGTCCGGTCCCAGGTCGACGGGCACGTGCACCTTCCGCCGACCACTGGCGACAACATCGATGTACTGTGGAGACCTCACGCCCCACGTGTTGAGCAATTCGGCGGTACGTCCACCCGGCCTCCCGCATGCCCACTATATGCCCTCGCTCAAAGTCCGTCAACTGCACATACGGTTCACGTCCACGCTGTCGCGGCATGCTACCAGTGTTAAAGACAGCGATGGAGCTCCGTATGCCACGGCAAACTGGCTGACACTGACGGCGGCGGTGCACAAATGCTGCGCAGCTAGCGCCATTCGACGGCCAACACCGCGGTTCCTGGTGTGTCCGCTGTGCCGTGCGTGTGATCATTGCTTGTACAGCCCTCTCGCAGTGTCCGGAGCAAGTATGGTGGGTCTGACACACCGGTGTCAAAGTGTTCTTTTTTCCATTTCCAGGAGTGTATGTGTCACAAGATCTCACACAAGGTGTGGTGGACGCCGAACTATGGCCTCAAGCCTATTCCGATCACAGTACCTATATCTGCACTATACACTTACGCCCCCAACAAGTCTGGCGCAGCAATGGCTTTTGGAAGCTCAACATAACTCATCTCCAGGACCTGGATTGCCGTCGGCAAGTTGCAGCAACGTGGACTGACTGTGAACGCCGCCACCCACGACACACCTCGACCCTGGAGTGGTGGCTCCTCTGTGCCAAACCAGCAATCCGTAGGACACTTATGCAATATGGCAAGGACGTGACTGCGTGGCATCGACAGACCCTCGATTTTTACTACGCGGCACTCAGGGACCTCGACGCCTTACCCCCATCCCCGTAGAGACAACATGACCAAAGCAGAATCAAGGCTCACATACTATCATTGACGAAGCGCCGACTAGAAGGTGCAGTAGTCCGCTCGCGACGGCACGACCGAACGGTTGCAGAGGAAACCACTATGCACCACGTTGTGGCGGATAAGCGCCGACAACGCCACATTTAATCACACAACTCATAACACACGACGGTCGCTTATGTACGACCCAAGAAACCATAGTAAAGGCGGTGGAGGATCGTTTTCGTCATCTTTACAAGGAAAGAACCGTCGATGACGAGGCCACTACTGAAGTGTTACACCAGGTAACACGTACTATCGACGAGGCTACCGTGAATGCACTAACAGAGGAAATCTCACTCGAAGAAGTCGAAGACGCCGTGGACAAAGGTGCGGCCAATAATTCTCCTGGACCTAATGGATTGCCCATCGAATTCTACCGAACTTTCCGTGACATCATGATGCCTCGCTGGGTTATAATGTTCTGCGAACTTATGTCTCCAGACTGTGTTGTGCCGCCAGCGTTTGTAGAAGTTCTTCTCATACCGGTACACAAGCCAGGTGGAGGGCTATCGATTAACGACTATCGGCCGCTTACAATGCTGAACGCCGATTACAAGATTTTCACCAGGATTATGGCGAGCCGTATTAAGACAACTTTGCCGATGATCCTCGCTCCAGAACAGACGTCGCAGGGGGGAGAAGCCAACATACACATGGCCACCGGTGACTGCAGGGACTTAATAGCGATCGCTTCTGCGTGCCGTCTGAGAGCGGCGATCGTCTCCGTCGATTTCAACCGCGCCTTTGATAGAGTGCACCACAGCTGCAAAATATCATGCGCTTACATGGTTCAAAGGACTTACCGTCGCCTACATCTTTAGCGACGGAGAGAAAGAGCAGCTTGATTACTGGTGGTTCCTACAAAATGCTCACAATGCCCTCGAACGCACACCGAAATACCGTACACTCTTCGCAAATTATTTACGCAGCGTTTTCGTTAACCCCCCACTCAGCTGGGGAGTGCCAAGCTGCGGTTAATGTTCTGTGCCGCATCACACTCAAGGCTGAACGTTCTGCCTTGTCAGCCATGAGCGAAGGAAGAGACAGGCTGCTGCAAGGATGCTGTTTTGCTGGAGGCACTAGCGAAGCAGAATGCCTCCGTTGCAGATGCCCTTCAAAGGCGCTATTGGAGATATCAGATAACGATGGCGAGGCTCCAAGTGGAACCAGTTACATTATTGAAGAGCCTTTTAGTTGGAATTACATCAGTGATTTATATTTTTTGATTACTCTTTTATGCCGCCTTTGTTGTTGTAGCACTTATTTGTAACATTTAGTTACTAGAATTCTCATTTGTACACGTTCCTTAAATGTAATCATGTAAAAAAAAAAAGTGACAAAGGATAGCCCTAACCTTGATTTCCCATATTTCCCATGGTATATAGGCAGCTCTCTCGGGTGGGTTTACTCAGGAGCCAACGCCTGAAGTGGATCAGATTTTTTTGTTATAGGATAAAAAGTGGCGGTATCACTTTGGTGTTTTTTTAGTTCAATTTTCCTAAGGGGCTTTTTAGGGGGAAAAAAGTGGTCAAAAAAAAAAGGCATGGCTTTCCGGGCGGGAAGGAGCGCCTGGTCCCCGGCACGAATCCGCCCGGCGGATTTGTGTCGAGGTCCGGTGAACCGGCCAATCTGTGGATGGTTTTTAGGCGGTTTTCCATCTGCCTCGGCGAATGCGGGCTGGTTCCCCTTATTCTGCCTCAGTTACACTATGTTGGCGATTGCTGCGCAAACAAGTTCTCCACGTACTCATTCACCACCATTACACTACCACGCAAACATAGGAATTACACTCGCCTGGTGTGAGACGATCCATGGGGGGCCACCGGGGCCGAACCGCACAATAACCCTGGGTTCGGTGCGGGGCGGCGGAGGGGTGAAGTGGACTGCGGTAGTCGTCGCGGGGTTGTGGACCACTGCGGCTGCGGCGGGTACGGAGCCTCTCCGTCGTTTCTAGGTCCCCGGTTAACATACAATACATACAAGAGGTTTGAGAAATATTGTTTTGACAATGGTAGCATGCTTTGCTCATTGTGACAAAGTGCGCGGTTTCTAACCTGTAGCTGGAGCCAGAGGTCTTTTTGCTTTAAAACTTTTTATGTTGCGATTCACAAACGCAGTATTAAATGGATGAAAGGTATGATGGCGTCATTAAAGAAGTAACGTGACGCTATTTAATCATCACCATCGCTGTTGTACGTTATTTTCTTTGGATTTTAAAGCTGTCACTGTTGAAGTGAAGTACATATGCCGGAGGTTCGCTGTTCTTCATTGTGACTGGCTTGATTATATTATAAATCGAAAATTATTAACTTCATTTCATAATAATTTTCAGTTGCTTAGGTTTATTTATTTTGATTCTGAGGATATATCGGCGGAATATTGCCTATATGAGTACATTGTTAAAATATATTGAATATAAATGTGCTTGAGGTTGTCGTGTTATGTATCGTATTACTGTTTTTTGCGTAGAATAGCATGTCTTGTCCAACAAGATTTCAGATGACTTTGGGCAGACGTGACTCCTACCCCTCTCCTCTTCCCTGGTGAGCAACATCACGCGAATAAGAGAGCTCGGCTGACAGTATGCTGTATCCTACTTCACGTCTGGGCGTTAGGCGACTGTATAGAGAGGCGGAGCCAATGACAAACAATCGGTGAAAGGACTATACTGGGGCGCACTGTGGCACCAGAATAAACAATAAAATTAATAAATTAAAATGAAACTAGTATATTATAAACGATGAATGTCTCTGATAGGCTCGACAATGCCGATCGCTGACTGCGCGACCGCAGAGCCAAAGAGCGCTGGGCGCTCAGTTGTACGTAGCTGTCTGAGAGGGAAAGACGATGGAGTGAGCAGTTTTTGTTGTATGCTGTGTGAAGCCACTAAGAGTTAGATTAATTTTGGGAATGTCAGTATTGTTGAACATGGAAGCTGACGTCTTCATACAACCAAGGTAAAGATGTAAAATAATTATGATTTCTGTTTTTTGCCAGCGCCTTAGTATAGATGAGTTGGCTGATAATTTGTAATTGTTGAGTAACCTCGGAACGGACGTAAACCGGTTTGATAAACAGGCTAGTTCTATATTTCCTTTTTAACGTTTCTAAGATTTGTTAACAGAGCTATATGTAATTTTATGGTTCGCATTTATGTTGGATTAGTGAGGTTAGATAATATTTGCTGTTTAAATCTCATTGTTTGTGAAACAACTGTGAGTAAAGTAACTTCAGTTGTCAGATGTTTTTGAAAAGCCAAACTTAAGTGAAATATAATTTTGCTAAAGAAACTTACTGTTAGTAATTAATCATAATCAGTACCACCTCCCTGTCCAGGTCATATTTTTTAAAGAAGTTGGATTTTCTTAAATATTCTCGTTTATCAGCGAAAGGAATTTGATGTGCATTTCAAAGTATTATGGCCAGCGTTGCACTCTGCTAAGCCTGTAGCTAGCATATTTATATTTTTGTAAGATACCAGAATATATCGCGTTCCATCTTTGGTGCTCTAGAGATAAGATAATTTAATTTATTTGTTATGTACACTGGGACCAAATGTATCAGTTGTGAACAAGGCCAGATGATTCAGTGCCTAAGGGGTTGACTGTAATTTGTAGTGACTGTATTTTTTTATTAGTATTGGGAGTTGCATTGCCCAATTAATTCGTGTAAAGTTTTGCAAACAATAACACAGAGTAAACACACCAACTGCAGTTACGACACGCAACACGAGAGTTCGAGTTCTGTATCTATTCCACAGTTCAGACATTCAGTCAACGAAATCTTAAAAAGTTTATTTCTATAAAAGAACATTACATCAGTGCGGGCGAAAGTTTAAAAGCTGTACTTTCAGAAGGTCATGGCTCAAATTTTCGATCGGGGTCGATTGCTGGGCCCGATAATTTGCAAGTATTCAAGAATTTTTCTTGAAATATGATGTGATGTTTGTAATGTTTGCTTATTAGCAGTGACTACAAAACTGTGTGGTTGATGAGTAGCTGTCCTACTACTGTACCCCCTTCTTATTAACTCCCTACGAACAGTCATTCTGCCAGATGGTCTGCTGGTAGCGGTTCCTGATTACTTTCGCTGATATCATATGATTTTTTTACAACCAAATTCCACAATGGTCGACGGTTCCTGTCCGTCAGTGTATAATTCTGCCATGTCTTGGTTGATCTGAGGGTGTTTCTTTGTGTTTCTGCTTTACAGTAATATCACCAACAGTTGATGTTGTCAATTTTAGAATGATTGAAATGTCGCTGATAGATTTGTTAGGTAATATCCAATGACAAGTCCACGTTCCAAGTGATGCAACTCCACTGACCGACCTGTTATGCTGATACTGTTTCTCTACTGACAAGATAAAGCAGCCCACTTCCTTTTACACTGGCGTGGCCAGTTCTCATGTAGTAGCCAGTCACTCAAGCCCGGATCGTATTGATCAGATAGTGTACACTGGAGTTTATGTCGTTATGTTGTGTTGGGAAGTGTCACCGGAGGCGACGCGGCAAGGGGTTGGATCGATACCTTTCTACAATCGCAGGACGAAAAGAAATTGCATCCACGTCGACTGCATGTCTGCGCCGAAACCGCCGCCGTTCCAAGGGAACAGCGTAGTTTTCTGTGAACGGCATGACAAGCAAATACATTCAAACAACGATAAATCTGCAGTTGTGTAGAATCGGAGCCAATCATATTAGAAACGCGTGAGAATTCTGTTGAGAGTAGAAAGTGTACCTGCAGTTGTGAACAGCTGTCTTGGTACACGAAGAACAATACGCTACACACACAGTAGTCTTGTCGAGTGTACACGTAGATATGCTGCAGATAAGCTTGTGCCTGTGGTGAAACAAGTACACTTCTATAAAACTTCGCTCATGCTTCGCTTTTGTCGGCTGATGTTCTGCTTTACCTTTCCGGTCGTGCAGACGCCAGTAATTGCAATGACTCACACCCGGGCGCTACAGGGAGAGCGTAGGTGGCTTCAGAACTGGTACCGCAGGTTCGCTCCTCGGATCGTACCGTGAAAGGAGAAACAACGTCGGGGACACTTTATGTGCGCAATTAAAATTCTGTCGTCGTAAACGTAGTCTCAGCGCTGACCCCATCAACGCGGTGCTAACAGAGTGTAGCAGTTCTCCTGCTTGATCGTTGGGAGTATACCCTTCGCTCTATGAAGCGGCAAGTCTATAAAAAGTCGCTGACGGCATGCGGTCTAGGCTAGTGCTTGCAGATCGATTTACATGTTTACAGACCAGAATGTACTTGTAGGATGGAACATGGATTACTGTAATGATTCATCCAAAAACCTGTAGAGCTTCATCTACAACCCGCAGAGTACGCCGTAATAGAAAATATAAATAAGCTCACCCTTAAAAAGACAACACTATGGATCGTTGTAGATAGTGTAGAAGTGGTAAGTGGCGGTCTAGTGACCATGGATCGCTGACATATTTCATTGCAGTCTATACGCCAGCCGGTGGCATGGAATTGAGCAGAAATTTGGAGAAACGCTTGAAACGTCCCCTTAGAAAAATTATACATGACTGTCCTTAACTGACACATAATATTTTTAGCGCAACGCAATCTGACTTTCAATAATCCCTACAAAAGAATGGCCCTGACTAACATTAACCTATACCTTTCACAAATAACTTACCTCACAAAAATCTTCGTTACTCGAACTACTGCAATACAGCGAGCGCCACTACTGCCAGGTAGATAAAAGATTCAAACTACGGAAGGCACTAACTACTGATAGGCATAGTTAGCAAATGAAAGATTTTAATAGACAACAAACAATGTACTTACCTTAATAGCGTTGAAAAATCATAATATACATAGCAGTTCATGACATCCAGTCTTACAAATTTCAAAACTCCGCCATTTCTCTCCCCACATCCACCACTGCTGGCGGCTCACCTCCAACTGCGCAACGCTACGCGCTGTTAACAACATCCAGTTGCCCAACACTACAATGGCAGACAACAATGCAAACTAGTCACAGACTGCACACAGCACAGCCAGTGATTTTCATACAGAGCGCTACGTGGCGTTACCAATAAGAAAACCTAAACAGCCTACTTACACGCTTAACAGGAATAAAAATGCACGTCTTATACTCGTCTAACAAAGTGGTCTAACCGTCGAGTCAGCAAGGAACTGTGTACTACCATTGTATTATTCTCAGCCTTGATTTCTTTTACCAAGGAAAATCGCCAAACAGGCCTACGTTTTGAGAAGAAATTTTGTTGCATTTAGACAACCTCTTTCAGCATTTCAACATGCTGTCTTCAGGATCCACATGCACGTCATGTGTAGACAATAAGCTGTATCGATAGTAGCACACTGGATCCATCAGCACCGTGAATTCGTTATTCGAGTGCTTCTTCGAAGGAAGCACTCGAATAACGATTCACGGTATCCAGATAATGGTGGCTCCAGTATGCTAATATCGATACAGCTTATTGTCTATACATGAAGTGCATATGGAACCAGAAGAGACAAGCTGAAGTGCCGAAACTGGTTGTCAAAATAAAATAAAATAATTTCTCAAAAGGTACGGCTGTTTCACAATTTTGCTTGATAAATATTTCACCAGGTGCTGTCCCGTGTCCACAATGGATCAACAGAGATTGGTTTCTTTTGCTCCTGTCTCATGACTGGATTGATGCGGCCTGTCACGAGTTCCCTTCCTGTGCCAACCACTTCATCTGAAAGTAGAATCGGCAACTTCGTCCTCAATTATTTGCTACATGTATTCCAATCTCTGTGCTCCACTACAGTTTTTACCCTCTACAGCTTCCTCTAGTACCATGGGGGCTATACCCTAATGTCTTAACGAATGTACTGTTATCCTGACCTATTCTCTTGTCATTCGACTTAATATTCAATTTTCATATGTAGCACCTACAATGTGGTCATCGGAATTTGCAATTTAATTATCCTGTTTTTTTAAGAAATGTGACTGTGAATATCGGACTGCCCAAAGCGTTGTTATGACAAAATTTTGAATGCGATAATAATAATTCACTTTAAGATGTACTATCTTTCTACTTGAAATTAGAGAGGATGAAAAATTTACAATATTTGGGATGATGTAGGTGTTGCTAATGATGTAATAATATTCTACAGAACTGAATGAGATAATAACTTAAGGTTGTAACAAATATGGTAATCACTCACATGATTATTTACATACAAGTTATACTACCAGTCATGAACTAAGAAATATTGACATTTACACAAATGACATTGGGTGGCTAGTGAATCTGTTATTAACTGCAGTGGCGGAGAAGAGCAACTTTATATTTTAGTGCCTAGATTCGATTACCAATTAAATTATTTTATGACTAGCTTTTCCCAGACACGCATTGCCGTGGCCTAGTGTGGTTAAATGGAAAGAAAAGAGAAAGCACACTTTTCTAACACGTATGGGAACTAGATATACGTCTTAATCTACTTCTCCCCCTGTCTCCATCCATCTATGCCTGCTTTTTGTCCAACTCTTCCTCCTTTCCACTCTCTCTGTCGATTTCCTCCTGCTCCCTCCCTCTGTCCATCACATCACCCCCTTTCACTATTCATCTTGTGCTCCCCCTCTCTAACTCCTCCTACTCCTGTCTCTCTCACCCCTATCTGTCCATCACCGCATACCCCCTTTCTCACATTTTCTTCTCCCCTTTCCTATCCATCCCCTCCTGCTCCCTTTCTCATCCCTCTCTCAATCTATATCTACGTCTATCTTATACTCCCCCACTCCCAACCTCCTCCTGCCCCCTCTCTGTCCATCTCTCACTTTCTGTTTTCGATGTCCATTTCTTGCAGCCCTCTGTCCATCTCCTCTCCACCCCCCCCCCCTCCCCCCACTTTCCTGTTCTCAATGTTTCAGGATTGATATTTGATATACACTGACCGACACGAAAAACGCAACACTTATGACACTTTTATGACACTAATCCACTAGCTTATGAAGGAATGTTGTTGTACAGTCCCATATAAGTACCCAACAATGAAAAAAGGAAGACGATTATTAACAAATGTAGCAAATTATGATAGAGATTAACACTTCCAGGACATTTTGAATGAGCTCGTAAAGATAATGCTCGTCTGTTTCGATGTTATACGCTGCACACTTTACTTCAAAGACATCGGAGACGGGGTTTGGAGACCTCTGTTCGCATGTCACCTCTTGCACCAATGACGGCATTCAACCATTTTAGGCATGCTCCTGACTAATGCGGTAATGTCCTGTGATGAATCATATCCCATTCTTCCAGGAGGGCGTTCCGCAGGACCTGTGGTAGGGTCTCTGGATAGTGCTGACGGGCTCTTCTCCTAGCTGGTCCCAAACGCGCTCAATAGAATTCAAATCAGTGCTTCGAGCAAGCCAACCTATAGCATAAATCCCTGTTTCATCTAAGAACTATTGCACAGTTTTGGCAACATGTGGGCATGCATTGTCGTGCATTAGTGTGAAATCATAACCAATAAATAGAGTGAAAGGCACAACATGCTTCAGAAGAATTTCCTCCACATATCCACGTGCGGTAAGGCTCCCATGGTTCACGAAGACAAATCCGTCTCTGCAGCTGTATTGATTCCTGCCCACACCATCACAGAACCACCCTGAAAAGGCGTCCTGGATGAGAATGTGAAAGTGGGATACCTTTCCCCTGGCTTTCTCTCCCTTCCGTCAGCTGATCGGAAGCCAAATCGCGACTCCTCGGTGAACAACATTTGATACCATTGTTGTACAGTCCATCAAAGATGTTCCCTTGCGAAACGTTGTCGAGCTGTTCAGTGCTCTCTGGTGAGTTCTAGACCCGTAGCAGGTCTTCTGGAGATTGGCTTCGAACGCTTCTCTCACTAACATTGACCCCTCTAACCTGGTGGAACCGATTTCGTGCTTCGATAGCGGTGGTGTGACGATTGCGGAGAACTTGAAGTTGTAAGAAGCGATCATCTCTTTCCGATGTTGCTCTACTCGGACCTGTTTCTGGCCTCCTTGCTAAGCCTTCAGTTTCCCTGTAGATTCGTTGGAAATCGTGGAAGGTATAGTCCTCAGTACTTCTGCAACGCAATACATGCTGCGGCCATCTTCCACCAAGTTTGCTCAAGGCTTAACGGCATTTCTACTCCAGAAATATAATTACAACAATCATAGGAAGATCCTACAAACACGTGTAACTGAAAGCAAAAATATTTGGTGCACAACAATAAGCGGTACAAGAGCTGGAAAACATTATTCGCTCACTTTCAGCGATGTGTTTTCCCGGTTGTGTGGGAAACAACAGTTGAGGCTACTGCAATAAACGATCAACACATCATTGTTTGCTCGCAAAGCAACGCAAATAACGTACCCTGCCTAAAAAAAAAAAAAAAAAAAAAAAAAAAAAAAAAAAAAAAAGAAAAAAAAGCTTAAATGCTTCACTTTGATCAAAAAGATAATCAGACAGTGATTATACATCATCTATCATCTACTAGGCGTTGCGTTTTTCGTGCCGATTAGCATAAATAGATATAAACCCAAAAACTTTTATTACTCTGATGTATTCGTATATGAAATATGAGCCCAAAAACGTTTACTACACTAATGTGTAAAAATTTGAATTAAATCGGTCGAGGAAATTTGGGATTTCATGTATTACATATCTTTTTATGCATTTCATATATTAAAAATATATGCCTTAAGTCAGTCCAAATGTTCTTTAGACTATTGCATAAAATTTGAAGTACAACAGTCAAGAAATTTTCGAGATTTTTGGTAATAATGTTTCCCCTTGTACATTACATTTGTTCAAAAAGAAGGCATGTAAAAACACGTGCATATTCTACTGAAACGTTGTGCTATAATTTCGAAACAATCGTTGAAGAACTGTTGCAGATTTTGGACAGACGAAAATTTACATATTATATAAATTTCCTCTATAGTTATTGCATGTATGCTTACATGTTATTTGTGGCGCTCTTGAATCTATATATAGCATTCGCATACTCGAACGCAACGTTGTGTCAAAATTTCAAAGTAATCGGTGAAGAATTTTGGAGAGTTACGATTTTGAACTAAAGAACATTTACATTATTATTTATATAGATGTAAATGTTCGTTTGTTCAAAATAGTAGCTCTCTGGAAAATTCTTCACCAATTCCTTTGAAATTTTAACACAACATTGCATTCGAAAACGTGTGTTTTTATTCACCTACAGGAGCGCCGCACGGAATATAAATATGTAATTATATGTACAACATTTCTATTCTTTATATATGTAATATATAACTTATATAGCATATGCGGCTCCAGTTAGTCTACAAAAACACGCGCGTATTTCAATGCGACATTCTGTCAAATTTTCGAAGGATTCCGTGAAGAACATTCGCAGATAAACTGCTTTGAACATTTACATTTTTGTTTATATATATATGATAGGTTGTAAAAAACAGTCAATAAGAGAAGCAAATTTTCCGCACCGCATTTCATTCTTGAACTGCAGAACGTGAATGAAAAGAGCTATCGACAAACTTGGCTTTGTAAACAGATCTTTGTAAATAGGACCTACCTGGACTGATGCTATAGACGTCGTGGTTCAGTGGCTGATAAACAATTCTCTTACTTACCATTATTCCTTCTGTTACAGCATTATGTTAAATATTTCACAGTGACTAACCCGCATCTCGCGTGTAACGACGTTATAAGTATTTTTCACATACTTTTCCTCACTGTCACAAAAGCGCACAGCTGTCCTCAGAGAATACACATCGATTTACTGCCGTAGGCACTACTACTCACGATGCTGTTACAATAAATAAAGTCTCTGCATAACGAATGCAATTTTGTCACAGGAATGGAAAATTTTGCTTCATAATTTGTTTCTTTTTTTAGGCATTCAACAGTTTCTGTTTCGTTTAACTTTTAAAAGAACTAATCACAAAAATAATAATATATACGATTACTATTCCGCACAGGAAAGAAAAAAATATAACGTTTGTGCAAAGTTCATATGCTGATAACAGATGTCTTACTGGTTATATTTACAGAGTATTGGTATATACTCTGAAATATCTCGAACTAGACTATGAAATGAAATTAACAAATGCACGAATGAAAATTATGCTGTGCTTTATGTTTTGAAAATGAATGTCTTCAAATGTATATTCCTGTCCTGACTTAACTGTGATATCACACAACGCATCTCAAACTCTTCGATTCGTTTATTCTTCCCACAGACCATGGTTCATTACCGTAAAATGTCGTGCTTCAGACATACATTCTCAAACATTTCTTCATCATATTAAGACCAATGTTGGACGCTAGCAGACTTCTTTTGCCCAGGAATACCCTCATTTCCTATGCTAGTCTGCTTTTCATGTCCTCCTTGCTTCCTCCGTCATGCGTTATTCTGCTTCCAAGGAAGCAGGATTTCTTCACTTCCTCTGTTTTGTGATCCTCAGTTTTGATTTTAATTTTATCAATAACTGCATTTTCGTCTTTCTTTGATTTACTGTGATTCCACATTGTGTGCTCAGTAGACTTGATTTCTTTCAATATGTCCTGTAATCTTTAGTCGCTTGCACTGAGAATAGTCATGTTATTAGCGCGAATGTGTCGTTAATATTCTTTCATGCTGAATTCCAGTCCCTCCCATGAAGCTGTCTTTCATTTTTGTCAGTAAGCCTGTGCTCTTGTCTTAAACTCTTTTTTAGCCTAGGTCCTTGTTTTTGGTCTTCCATTCTTGTTGCCCTTTCTTTGTTCTTATACATATTGTATATAATGATTCTTTCTATATAGGTTACAGCCATTTTTCTGATGATTTCGAACATTTTTCAACGTTTTACATTGTCGAACGCTTTTTCTAGGACGACAGATTCTATGAAGATGTCTATATTTTTCTGAAGTCATGTTTTCCGTGTTACGCGCAAGGTTAAAACTGCCTCTGTAGTGTGTTTACCTTCCCTAAAGCCAAACTGTTCTTTATATAGCAGATCCAAACTTTTTTCCATTCTTCTTTACATTGTTCTTGCAAGCAACTTTGATGCATGAGCTCTTATGCTGATTGTCCGACAGCGTTCGCATTTATCTGCGCTTAATATCTTCTCGATTCTGTGGGTCATATTTTCCCGAAAGTCAGATGGATTTATCCAGTCTGATATATTCTACACCAATCATGAATAGTCGTTTCGTTCCCACTTCCTCCATGATTTCAGAAATTCCGAACGTAAGTTATCTATTATTTCTGCCTTATTTGATCGTAAGTATTCTTAATGTCTGTTAAATTCTGACTGTGACAGTAGATGTGTGTCATACATATCAACTCCCAAGTGAATCGGTTATTTATGAAACCCCACTAAGTCATGTAATGTAAAATTGTGAGAAAACAGCGAAAAACCAATTTCTGAAAACATGAGAAACTATTTGTAATACCAATGCAAAGACATCATGGAAGTGTGATATGAAAAACGAACAACCTTTTTCTTACTCTACCAAAGAAAATACCAAAACCATAGTCAAAGAATTTAATGATGTCTGAATCCATTTTCTTTGAATATAAAAAGGCAAAATCATTTACAGTACCAAAATCTACACTCTCTCTCAGGTTGCTTGAATTTGCGCGCGCAACCACCTGATCTGCCTATGTATCGTAAGTTCTGTGACATGCTTTTTGGCTACTGTTCTTTTTGTGAAGAATCCAGTGGATTCGAAATGTATGTATAAGTACCTCTACACATGAAGTTGAATTAATGAAACGGTTTGTGAAAGATTTACCCTACAATACAGAATGTTTCAAGTATCTAACGAGACGTTTCATTGTCCATCAGAAACAGACTTGAAACAAAGTATGTTTGTTGGAAATGGCCCTCGAATTAAGATACTTTATTCCAACTATGGATCTTAAATGGCCGTGTGTGAGAGGGAATCTTGGGTATTACTGAAGGAAGATGTTCCAAGTTCTTCCAAATGTGGTATCACATATCGGTACCACCCCACGGGCGCCTCAAAATTGGCAACGGCAATCCGAGCTTCCGTCAGACGCCGAGAGCAGTTGAGCAAGCGGACCCAATGACGCACGCTCACTGATCCACGCTCCCAATGGCTCCGTATCGTGAGCTCCCTCTGCTGCACTGACATGGTATGGCCGGTGGCAGCCACGCAACCCATTCGCGCTTGAAGCGACTTCACTAAATGACGCTGTGCAGACGCCACATAGATGCTGCTCTGACACCATCGTTTGTTGGGTTGGGTTGGGTTGTTTGGGGAGGAGACCAAACAGCGAGGTCCTCGGTCTCATCGGATTAGGGAAGGACCTGGAAGGAAGTCGACCGTCCCCTTTCAAAGAACCATCCCGGCATTTGCCTGGAGCGATTTAGGGAAATCACTGAAAGCCTGAATCAGGATGGCCGGACGCGGGATTGAATCGTCGTCCTCCCGAAGGCGAATCCAGTCTGCTAATCACTGCGCCGCCTCGCTCGGTCCCATCGTTTATGATTTAGCACAGAGAGCCTCATCCTTGTTGACAATGAGAGCTGCATCCTATTTCTGTAATGAGTCTTTGTATACTTGGAAAAATACAAGTCGTTAAATCTTATGTTTACTGTGTTAACTTGTTCGCTAATCATTTCTGCTGCTAATATTTTCTTTCCTATGACCACAGTTGTCGCACCACTCCGTAGCCCCGCCCACCTCTCCTTACCGTTGTATGTGAAGTCATACACGACAGCAACAAACGCATATTATGTTTCTATTGCGGTCAACACGCTGGAACAGTTCACATTTGGAACTTAGTGGTAAGATCTTATTGGACCAAACTGCTGAGATCAGCGGTCCCTAAGCTTACATACTACTTATTCTAACTGAAACTAGCTTACGCCAAGAACAGTACATACACCCATGCCCAACGGAGGTCTCGAACCTCCGACGGGAGGGTCCGCGCGACCGTGACAGTAGCCGCAGGCCGCGCGGCTACCCTGCGCGGCTGGAACAATTCAGTCAGGTAGGCTGTTTGATGGTTCATTTTTTTTCCTGAAAATTTTCAGGAAGTCACTGAGAAACAGGGTGGGTGCTTACATAAAAGCATCGGAGTGGTGGAAAGACGATATCAGCGCCGCTGTAATACCAAAATGGCAGTGCAATTTGGAGTGGCAACAAGTTATCTGCACGAAATTTGGAGCGCCTTGTTTTGTTTGCAAGTAAGTAATATTACATTTTTATTCTATGTTTAGGTATAGTTGATATTATCCTGTACACTGTAGTCTATGCGAACATCCAGCCTAATAAATAACAATAGCAATGTTAAGTTACTAAAGCGGCACGTTAGGATTATAAAGGATAAAGCAAGTTCCTGGTTGCAACCGTAAAACAGAATAAAAAGAATTTACGGTTTATTTCTCTAATAGGGTAACATGAAAAAAAGCCAGTGTGTATGTGGGATGAAGATAACATGAAGGAAACCGTAGAAAAAGACATTTCTGGAAATTACAATTAGGGAAGTGAGAGAGAAATACTTAGTTTCAAAAAGTACATTAGCTGATAGACTTTTTGAGGTCATCGTTGCTGCACATTGATCGATACGAGAGCAAATACAATCTCTAAGAGGTGCGACAACGCGTGTTTAAGCTTTTATGAAAGTTTTAATCAAATATAGTGGCATGTTTTTGTGACTATAATTAAGTAACACCTTTCGACAATAGATATAATAAACTAATAGTGATATCTCACTCCACTGTTTTAACGAATTCCCCCAAACGATCGCCAAATAATACTTACAGAGAAACATCGATCAGCGACAAAGAGACCAGTCATTACCAACTAAGTAAGGCAACGAACATATACTTCATAGCTCTTCAAACGAAGGTACTTTCCTAGGCATGACAGCATCATCAACCAAAAATCTTGCAGTATTGATGAGCCTGTCCATAGAAATGTGTGGATGAAATACGTCTGCTGCCCACTGAAGCCATTACGGCAGTTACAGGCAACTGTATTCCACAGTTTCCAGAATTTCACTTCAGTGAGCGAAACCTTCACAATAAACGTCAGACAAAGTGCGCTGACCAGGAAGCAACCGATTTTCGAATGTATGTGAATTTGTGTCGTGGAGGTACGCTGATTTCATTGTGAGACGAAAATTTTTCATGTTACCCGCTTGTATACAGTATATAGCATTTCTGTGTCTCGGAGCCATTACCTCACGCCTACAGATTACACGTGGGTTGAGCGAGGCTGTAACAGCGGACGTATGACGTCACAAGGTGTGATGAGGCAACTACGACGCAGGCAGCTAGCATGACGCAGCATTCTTGGCAAATTGCGCCATCAGAAACTACTTGCTCTCTCATTGACCTCTGTAGTGAAATCTAGAGGAAACTGTGTTCCTGGCCGGCCGCGGTGGCCGTGCGGTTCTAGACGCTTCAGTCCGGAACCGCGGGACTGCTACGGTCGCAGGTTCGAATCCTTCCTCGGGCATGGATGTGTGTGATGTCCTTAGGTTAGTTAGGTTTAAGTAGTTCTAAGTTCTAGGGGACTGATGACCTAAGATGTTAAGTCCCATAGTGCTCAGAGCCATTTGAACCATTTGACCTGTGTTGCTGTATGCGTGCCAAACCACCGATTTTCAGTTCTCAGTGGTAACTAACTTAATTTTCAGACGCATTGTAAAGCAGCTTGAGAGACTCTCTCAGTACCGTAGTGTAATGATGTATTTACACATTAATTTTACAGGTAATTTTAGATAATTTGACGTTTCGTGCGTCATCATCAGTGTAACGAATAATTGCCTAGTGAAGTGTATTGCGTGTAACAGATAATGGTAAACATGATGGCGCATTGTTAGGATGTGTGCGGTTAAGCACGGTCAGCTGTACGCAAAGCAGATTATGTTACGAGCTTAGGAATGTCTAATATGTGTTGTGAGAGGGACATGTGCGTTGTTAAGTTAGAAAGTGGTAAAGGAACGATTTTGACTGATGAGATTGATAGGTGGTTTATCCTGTGAACATAAGCGTACACGTGGTTATGCAACATTGTAGACCTCTCTTACAGAATACGCTTTTAATAAAAATAGCTGGCATTGCTACAAACTACCGACTTCATTCAGAGATCGGATAAAAGCCATAGCCATTTTCACTGTAATTTCATTGAGCCTCTCATTAAAAGCAACGTACTCAAGGCAGGTCTGCTTCTGTACTAGGACGATGACATCGCACGAAGATGCTAAATTGCTGGAACTATTAGAGCTTTCGCATGTTTCTGTGATGTAGCAAGATACAGGTAGATCACTTACATGGACTGCTGTTCCAGGAAATTGGAGACAGTAACGAGCTACACGTTGTTGCACAGAGAACCATATGATCCACAGGTTCTGTAACAGTGTGTTATATTGGCCACACTGTTTATCTCTGGTGGAAAAAGTTGGCTACCGATTTCGCCGTAAGTATCAACCACACTACTGGCCATTAAAATTGCTACACAAAGAAGAAATGCAGATGATAAACGGGTATTCATTGGATAAATATATTATACTAGAACTGACATGTGATTACATTTTCACGCAATTGGGGAACATAGATCCTGAGAAATCAGTACCCAGAACAACCACCTCTGGCCGTAATAACGGCCTTGATACGCCTGGGCATTGAGCCAAACAGAGCTTGGATGGCGTGTACAGGTACAGCTGCCCATGCAGCTTCAATACGACACCACAGTTTTTCAAGAGTAGTAACTGGTGTATTGTGACGAGCCAGTTGCTCGGCCACCATTGACCAGACTTTTCTAGTTGGTGAGAGATGTGGAGAATGTGCTGGCCAGGGCAGCAGTCGAACATTTTCTGTATCCGGAAAGGCCCGTACGGGACCTGCAACATGCGGTCGTGCATTATCCTGCTCAAACGTAGGGTTTATCAGGAATCGAAAGAAGGGTACAGCAACGGGTCGTAACACATCTGAAATGTAACGTCCACTGTTCAAAGTGCCGTCAATGCGAACAAGATGTGACCGAGACGTGTAAGAAATGGGACCCCATACCATCACGCCGGGTGATACGCCAGTATGGTGATGACGAATACACGCTTCCAATGTGCGTTCACCGCGATGTCGCCAAACACGGATGTGACCGTCATGATGATATAAACAGAACCTGGATTCATCCGAAAAAATGACGTTTTGCCATTCGTGCACCCAGGTTCGTCGTTGAGTACACCATCGCAGCTGCTCCTGTCTGTGATGCAGCTTCAAGGATAACCGCAGCCATGGTTTCCGAGCTGATAGTCCTAGCTGCTGCAAACGTCGTCGAATTGTTCATGCAGATGGTTGTTGTCTTGCTAACGTCTCCATCTGTTGAATCAGGGATCGAGACGTGGCTGCACGATCCGTTACAGCCGTGCGGATAAGATGCCTGTCATCTCGACTGCTAGTGATACGAGGCCGTTGGGATCCAGCACGGCATTCCCTATTACCCTCCTGAACCCACCGATTCCATATTCTGCTAACAGTCATTGGATCTCGACCAACGCGAGCAGCAATGTCGCGATACGATAAACCGCAATCGCGATAGGCTACAATCCGACCTTTATCAAAGCCGGAAGCGTGGTGGTACGCATGTCTCCTTCTTACACGAGGCATCACATCAACGTTTCACCAGGCAACGCCAGTCAACTGCTGTTTGTGTATGAGAAATCGGTTGGAAACTTTTCTCATGTCAGCAAGTTGTAGGTGTCGCCACCGGCGCCAACCTAGTGTGAATGCTCTGAAAAGCTAATCATTTGCGTATCACAAAATCTTCTTCCTGTCGGATAAATTTTGCGTCTGTAGCACGTCATCTTCGTGGTGTAGCAATTTTAATGGCCAGTAGTGTACGTTTCATTTTCTGCTCCTACCCTGATGTTAAACAAAGGGTAATTCTCTGACTGGATTAACTTCAACTTGCGATGCAGTGCTCCTGTGGACTCTCAGTCGGAAGGACCGGGTGTGAAATGCCAGCACGGCCATCTAAGGTTTTCCACGTTTCCTACAAAATACTTACGGGAAATCTAAGCCTAAAATTTATCGCTGATAATACATTGTTAAATTGTTTTACCGAGAACATGTAATTCACGTAAGAAAAGTTGGGATGGTTTACAGGTTTCTCTGCGCTCTATTTCTTTTCCCACCGTTACCCCGTCCGAGATTGAGCTCATGCTCTAGTGATCCCCGTGTGCCGAAGAGTTAAGCTGCACAGACTTTGTTTCCAATACGCATCTATCGTAATGGCCGCATAGGCGACTTTGCGATGTTAAAATGTGCTCCCTGAATAATAGGTGTCCTGACGTGAAGCACGGGCGGGAAGACCAACGTCGAAAGCCACTCTCCTTACGTCAGCCCCTCCCCAGCCCCTTTTCACATACACCCGCTTGTCAAGGGCTGTTCAGGCTTCCGTGGACGCAGCATATCTGTCGCCTGTTGTGGAGGCCGGCCATTCAGCTGGGGCAAGACCAGCCGCTCCGTATCTGTAGGCAGCACGCCACGCACGCGCACACACACACACACACACACACACACACACACACACACACACAGGCGCGGTCACACACGGCAACGAGGCAACACTTAAACGGGAGACTGGTGTAGAACGGGATGGGAACGATTTGAGGCCGCAGATAAAGTTGTAGCTGATATACGTTTAAATCTGCATACATATTCCGCAAGTCACCTTATGATGCACGGAGGAGGGTACCACATACACCTACCATTCAGCTCTTTTCCTGTTCAACGCGTAAACAGAGCTAGAAACAGACGACCATTATATGCCTCCGTATGACCCCCAATTTATTTTATTTTATCTTCGTGGTCCTTACGCGAGATGTGCGTATAATAGTTCTGCAGTCAACTCCAGATTTCAGTTGTCTAAGTTTTTTCAGTGGTGTTTCGCGAAAACAACGTCATATTCCCTCCAGGGACTCCCATTTGAGTTCACGAAGCATTTCCGTAAGACTAGCATACTGATTGAAACTGCCGGTAACAAATCTAGCAGCTTGCTTCTGAATTGCTTCGGTGTCTTCCTTTAATCCGACCTGTGCTAAAATTCTCCCAATAAACCGAAGTCGACCATTCGCCTTCACTGCCACGGTCCTCAAGTGCTCGTTCAATTTCATATCGCTTTGTAACGTTACGCCTAGATATTTAACGGACGTCACTGTGCCTAGTAGTATATTGCCAATATAGTAGGATCTACTAAAGAAATATAATTAAATTATTAAAAAGTGGATAATAAAGAGACGTTATTTAATTACATAAATGAGAGCAAAGGACTACATTTAAATTTGTTGAACTGGAAGCTGTGATACCCGTGGAAACAGTCCTACAATACCATCATTTAGTTCACAATCGGAGCGTAGTTAAACCGGCTTCCTACAGAGCATCCTTTTTTTTTATACAGAACAGTTTTGCTTATCAGTTATGACAGTACCTAGTAACACTTATTTTGTCTAAGATGCGATGACGTATGAACTGTTCGTTGGATCCTGTGTAGAAGTTCGGTCGTCTTGCAGTAATGTGGACTTCATTTCCTTATTGCAGAGCTCTTTTTCTGTAACCCTCTTTTCCGACACAACTTGCAGTAATTTCTGATACGTATTTTTCTCTTCTGTAACGCATTTAGTTTTCCACTTCACGTAAATACACACTTTTGACTTTAACTTCAGAACAGAACGCACGACTGCAGTTGCACATAATACTAGATGACGCTGCCTTCCATCTCCATACTGCCCCGCCAGCTGACGAGTCCCTGTCCGTGACGTCTGCCTGGGCTCAACAACCACAACAGGAAAAGCTCAGCTCGGAGATATACCTGTCTCATTCAAAGACTACTCGTAACTTGTTCTTCATCCGTACCAGCAGGGTTTTCTCTGGCATCTTCACGCTCAATTTGAATATATGTACAGGGTAGTCCATTGATCGTGACCGGACCAAATTTCTCACGAAATAAGCGTCAAACGAAAAAAACTACAAAGAACGAAACTTGTCTAGCTTGAAGGGGGAAACCAGATGGCGCTATGGTTGGCCCGCTAGATGGCGCTGCCATAGGTCGAACGGATATCAACTGCGTTTTTTAAAAACAGGAACCCCGGTTTTTTATTTACGTACTACAGGAGTAGTACGTAAAGAAATATGTATGTTTTAGTTGGACCACTTTTTTCGCTTTGTGACAGATGGTGCTGTAATAGTCTCAAACATATGTCTCACAATTTTCGACGAACAGTTGGCAACAGGTAGGGTTTTTAAATCAAAATACAGAACGTAGGTACGTTTGAACATTTTATTTCGGTTGTTCCAATGTTATACATGTAGCTTTGTGAACTTATCATGTCTGAGAACGCATGCTGTTACAGCGTGATTATCTGTAAATACCACATTAATGGAACAAATCCTCAAAATGATGTCTGTCAACCTCAATGCATTCGGAAATACGTGTAACGACATTCCTCTCAACAGCGAGTAGTTCGCCTTCCGTAATGTTTGCACGTTCATTGACAATGGGCTGACGCATGTTGTCAGGCGTTGTCGGTGGATCACAATAGCAAATATTGTGGTGTCACCGCCAGACACCACACTTGCTAGGTGGTAGCCTTTAAATCGGCCGCGGTCCATTAGTATACGTCGGACCCGCGTGTCGCCACTGTCAGTGATTGCAGACCGAGCGCCGCCACACGGCAGGTCTAGAGAGACTTCCTAGCACTCGCCCCAGTTGTACAGCAGACTTTGCTAGCGATGCTACACTGACAAATACGCTCTCATTTGCCGAGACGATAGTTAGCATAGCCTTCAGCTACGTCATTTGCTACGACCTAGCAAGACGCCATTACCATTTTATATTGAGATTGTTATTAATGTATCAACAAGAGCGATGTTCTCCAATTATGGGTTAAAGTTAAGTATTCCAGCAGCAACGTACCTTATTGGATATATTAATTACATTGTCCTGTTCCAGACCTCACGCCAGTTTGCATGAGCTTAAACGCGTGCCTTTCGGCTTACTCCAAACTCCGTGAATTGGCTCCTGCCAATTCACAACAAATATCCTTCAAATTTCCCCACGGAAAGAAATTCAGGGACGTCAGATCAGGTGAACGTGCGGGCCATGGTATGGTGCTTCGACGACCAATCCACATATTATGAAATATGCTATTCAAAACCGCTTCAAGCGCACACGAGCTATGTGCCGGACATCCATCATGTTGGAAGTAAATCGCCATTCTGTCATGCAGTGAAACATTTTGTAGTAACATCGGTGGAACATTACGTAGGAAATCAGCATACATTGCACCATTTAGATTGCCATCGATAAAATGGGGGCCAATTATCCTTCCTCCCATAATGCCGCACCATACATTAACCCACCAAGGTCGCTGGTGTTCCACTTGTCGCAGCCATCGTGGATTTTCCGTTGCCCAATAGTGCATATTATGCCGGTTTACGTTACCGCTGTTGGTGAATGATGCTTCGTCGCTAAACAGAACGCGTGCAAAAAATCAGTCATCATACCGTAATTTCTCTTGTGCCCAGTGGCAGAACTGCACACGACATTCAAAGTCGTCGCCATGCAATTCCTGGTGCATAGAAATATGGTACGGGTGCAATAGATGTTGATGCATTCTCAACACCGAGTTTTTGAGATTCCCGATTCTCGCGCAATTTGTCTGCTACTGATGTGCGGATTAGCCGCGACAGCAGCTAAAACACCTACTTGGGCATCATCATTTGTTGTAGGTCGTGGTTGACGTTTCACATGTGGCTGAACACTTCCTATTTCCTTAAATAACGTAACTATCCGGCGAACGGTCCGGACACTTGGATGATATCGTCCAGGATACCGAGTAGCATACATAGCACACGCCCGTTGGGCATTTTGATCACGATAGCCATAGATCAACACGATATCGACCTTTTCCGCAATTGATAAACGGTCGATTTCAAGACGGGTAATGTATCACGAAGCAAATACCGTTCGCACTGGCGGAATGTTACGTGATACCATGTACTTATACGTTTGTGACTATTACAGCGCCATCTATCACAAAGCGAAAGAAGTGGTCCAACTAAAACATTCCTACTTCTTTACGTACTACACGAATATGTAATAAAAATGGGGGTTCCTGTTTAAAAAAACGCAGTTGATATCCGTTTGACCTATGGCAGTGCCATCTAGCGGGGCAACCATAACGCTATCTGGTTTTCCCCTTCAAGCTAGACGAGTTTCGCTCTTTGTAGCTTTTTCGTTTGCCGCTTATTTCATGAGATATTTGGCTCGGTCTCTATCAATGGACCATCCTGTGTATAATATTTCAGATTATTTTATTTAACTACTTTTAACTGAGAAAATAAAAGTAATTAAGGGAGGAATTGCATAAATAATCCGTCCTTCAAGTCCAGATAATTATTTCTTGTCATGCAGACGCAAAGTTCCACTTCACTAATGCGGTGTTCGAACATTACAGGATTGTTTTCACTGCTCGTCCATAGCAGCTTACATTTTTTTACATTTCGAGCGAACTGCCATTCATCACACCAACTAGAAATAATATGCAAATCGATTTGTATCCTCGTACAGTCACTCAGCGACGACACCTTCCCAAAGACCTCAGCATCATCAGCAAACAGCAGCAGATTGCTGCTCACCCTGTCTATCAAATCATTTATGTGCGTACAGGATAAGAGTGGTGCTGTTTTCCTTGTCTCTGATGATCGTCGAGGAAAACGCACTGGATTCTATTACTTATGAAGTCAAAAAGCCACACACATATCTGGGAAGCTATTCCGTATGCTAGTAGCTTTTTTAACTGTCTACATTGGGGCGCCGTGTTAATCGCTTTCTGAGAATCTAGGAATATAGAATTTTCCTGTTGCCTATCATCCATCGTTTGCAGGACATCGTGCGAGGAGATGACAAGGTGAGTTTCTCACGAGAAATGGTTTCTTAATTCGAGCTGCGTCTAATGAGCTGTTTGCACGTGACGTTGACTATGGACTGCGATATCCGAACGAAAAACAAACACCGTGCGGCGATACTGGCCGACCGCCCTGTCACCCTCAGCCCTTAGGCCTCAACGGATGCGGATACGGGCGGGCATGTGGCCAGCACACCGCTCACCCGGTCGTTGTCAACTTTCGTGATCGGTACCGCTGCTTCTAAACCAAGTAGCTTCTCAACTGGCCTCACAAGGGCTGAGTGCACCTCGCTTGCCAACGGCACTTGGCAGACCAGGAAGGTGACCCATCCAAGTGCTAGCCAAGCCCGACAGCGCTTAACTTCGGTGATCTGTCAGGAACCGGTGTTACCACTGCAGCAAGGCCGTTGGCATGGACCGCGATTTGATACTAGTAAATCGGTATGCTACGATGCTGCCCGCAGGAACAGCTCCGTTACGGGAGAAGGAACAGTTTTCCTGTCAATACTCAATCAGATTGGTGAAAATCTTAATCTAATTTGTAGAAGTAACTTCGGATTACTCCAAGAGAGTGTTATAGGGCTGTTCGCATTGTATAAAAATGATTTCGCGGATAATCTGGGATGCTCCTTAAGGCTGTCCGCACGTGCATTAATGTATGTAGAGATCGACAGAGAGCTGTGGAGGCTCGACATTTGGTGTTAGCATGGACAGTGGATCATTAACTATAATAAATTTAACATGTTGCGCGAAAATACGCGGAAAGGCCTGTTACTGTTAGAATGAACTGTAAGTAGGCTGTTTATGTTTTCTTTATGTAAGTAGGCTGTTTAGGTTCTTATGTAAGTAGGCTGTTTAGGATTTCTTATTGGTAACGCCACCTCTGTATGAAAATCACTGGCTGTGCTGTGTGCAGTCTGTGGCTGCTTTGCATTGTTGTAATACTCGCCATTGTAGTGTTAGGCAGCTGGCTGTGAACAGCGCGTAGCGTTGCGCAGTTGGAGGTGAGCCGCCAGCAGTGGTGGATGTGGGGAGAGAGATGGCGGAGTTTTGAAATTTGTCATGAACTGCTATATTTATATATGATGATATCAAGGTAAATACATTGTTTGTTCTCTATTAATATCTTTCATTTGCTAACTATCCCTATCAGTAATTAGTGCCTTCAGTAGTTTGAATCTTTTATTTAGCTGGCAGTAGTGGCGCTCGCTGTATTGCAGTAGCTTGAGCAGCGAAGATTTTTGTGAGGTAAGTGATTTGTGAAAGGTATAGTTTAATGTTAGTCAGGGCCATTCTTTAGTAGGGAATTTTGAAAGTCAGATTGCGTTGCGCTAACAAAATATTGTGTGTCAGTTTAAGCACAGTCCTGTACAATTGTTGAAAGGGGACGTTTCATATGGCGACCCTTAGCCGAGGATACCTCACTGGAATCTTCTGATTTTTTGTTGTAGTTTGTGTAATTAGTGTAGATTTTGTTTATTGCTAGCACGTAACTGTAGAGAGAATCTCCTTTGTAGTTGCAGTCTTTCATTGTTGTACAGTAAAACAGTTGTGGCATGCATGTAGATTTGCACCAAGTATTTCGCAGCTGCAGTTAACTAGATATTATTTTCAGTGCTATTTTAATGTGTTCTCTTATTTTTGATCTTCAAATTGTGTTTTTCTGTGTTGTCGTGTGAAATACTGTGACAATAATGGCGTGTGAAAAACGTAATACTAGGCTCCAAAGTAAACTGAAAAATGACAGTGAAAATGAAAGCAGTGTGTTAGCGCCGCTGAGTAATGAATTAACTGATGTTCAAAGTAGTAATTTGGTAATTGTGCATAGGGAAATGGAGCGGGCGGCAAACAATGGCGTGGACAGTGAAACAATTAGTGAAGGGGGAAGCATTATCGATCGATCGGTCGGCAATAGCTCGCCTCAGGAAGCCGAAATGACACGACACGATTTCGCAAATACTGTAGATTCAGGTTTTGGATCCTCACCGTTTTCTCAAATAAGTCAAGACACATTTTCTGCTTGTCAAAATGTGAATGTTTCCGGTGCAAATTCACTGCCAAAAAGCACTGAGGAACATGTTTCAGACATCAATGCATTGTTATTACAATTAATACAACAAATGGGACAAACACAGCAAAAGTTTCAAAAGTTAGACACAATGGAACAAAATCAGAGACAAACACAGCAAAAGCTTCAAAAGTTAGACTCAATGGAACAAAATCTTAAAAAGTTAGACGCAATGGAACAAAATCTGCAAAAGTTAGACTCATTGGAACAAACTCTTGAACAAACACGTGAGGATTTAACTACTGAGTTACATCACATTGAATCGAAATGACAAAAAGTCTGTAATGACGTAAAAACACAAATTTGTGAGCATTTCCAACCTATTTTTTCGCGTCATGAAAATGCATTACAGAATCATGAAGCAGCCATAAAAGAACTGCAAACTATTGTTCATGAAAATCACAACACCTTGCAAGCTAAAATTGACTCAGTTGCATCTACCGATTCGGTTACGCAACTTGCAAAAACTCAGGAAAACTTAAAGGACACAGTAGATACTCTGAAACTTGGTTCAGAAAAACATACAGAGGAAATAATTTCACTATCGGATAAAGTAGCAGAACTTTCAGATCAGTTCACTAACTTATCTACAAAGGTAGATGATGATCTGAATAACACAACACCTGTAGCCTTCACTGACACTGAAGAGTATGTAGAAATTAGAAAATTCAAACAAAATCAAAATCAAATGAATACACAGTACAAAAGAGAAATCCGGGAAGTGCAAGATCAGTTGGCACAAGTAGTACAAGAATTACGTATTTCAGAGGACACTCGCGCCCCAATACGGGAAGAGGGACATAGAAATACGGAACAGCCACAAAATAATAACACAGCGCATTTCGGAAATTATGAAAGAAATTGGCAATGTGCACCGAATTTTGAGATTGAACAGCCGACACGACGTAACAATGACCGACATGCGACTCGCCGACATGATGATTTTGACTATAAGCTGTTCATTACTACACGTAAATTCAAAACATTTAAGAATTCTGGCAACGACATTCATCCACAAGCATGGCTCCATCAATTCTCTCATTGTTTTCCTCCCAACTGGTCGTTAGAACACAGATTAGAATTTATGTGTGGCTACTTAGAGAATGAACCAGCTGTAAGAATGCGGTCGGTCATTAACGATTGCCACAGTGAAGGAGAATTTTACCATGCCTTCCTCTCACCATATTGGTCTCAAGCCACACAAGACCGTGTAAAACATAGCATCATGATGATGAAACACTTTGAACAATCTGAATTTTCCAGTCTTGCCAAATATTTTGAAGACATGTTGCACAAGAATCAGCACCTGACAAACCCATACAGCCCCTCAGAACTCATCCGCATTTGCTTAATCAAATTACCTGAACATTTACGACATATTATTTTGGCAGGACGTTGCAAAGACGACATTGAAGCATTTCAGGGACTGTTACAAGAACTAGAAATTGACACTGATAATCGCGGAACGCGAAAACAAGAACACAACAATTACAGGTCACATCCGTCACAATTCCGTGACGACAGAAACAATAACCGGACACGACTGGTCTATTCTTACTACGCAAATCGTGACCAAAATAGACACCACACGTACGACAACCGTTGGCAGAGTAGTAATAATTACAGGGAAAGATCACCTCTCCGCGGTAGTGACTATCACAGAGACAATCAGAGAAACAGACAATATGGGAACCAAAATAATTATTATCAATGGAGACAGAATAACTTCAGACGCAACAGTTCAGCGCGCAGTTACGATTCAGGGAGAAATTCTCCACCACTTAACCGACAAGAAAGAAACTACAGGAACTATCGACATGACGACAGACGATGTGATCGTAACGACAGACCTGAATTGCATCAGAACTGGCGGGATTCAAACAGAGCAGGACCCTCTCGAGGAGGTGAATTTGTAGAAGTTAGGTCTCCAAATCCCAATAACGACGCGCGCCAACAAAGAGGCAATAGGCAATGACTCACACCGCTGGCAGCCACAAAACGTTCTTATGACACTAACGACGCAGCTGCCGTAACTAGTAATTACGTAAAAATGGAAGACATTAGGGACATCTTACTCCAGGAACACGACGTAAAGCATAACAACATTGCATATCCTGTGATTCACATTACTGTAAATGACGTAAAATTTACGGCAGTACTTGACTCTGGCAGTCCCATTTCAGTAATCAGTGAAACAGCCTTTAGCAAATGCAACAAATCGAACGATTGCCCCACACTTCCGTTACGTAAGATTAAATTACAAGGTGCAATCTTTGGAAAAAGTGTAGATGTACGCCAACAAACCAATTTAGAATTCTTTTGTCAAAGCCACAGCTTCTCTATGAACTTTCTCATTGTTCCATTATTGTCGACGGAAATTATACTGGGAGTAGACTTTTTGAATGAATACAAAGCAATCTTAAACTTTCACGATGCTGAAGTAACTTTAGAAAAAGAAGGTAAGTCAGTAGCTTTGGAATTTGAAGATTGGCTCTCAAACCATGACGAAGAAATTAATCGGCTTTACCTCCTGTTAGACAACAGTTCGGAATTTTCGACGGAACTTGACACTAACAATCACTCTGCAAGTACTGACAGGGGTTATATCGACGGCGCATTTGATACTAATGAGTTAATTCAGAATAAAATTCAAACAATTGAGAATTGTAATGACAATGATAGGCAAGACCTTTTTGAGATTTTACAAGCACATTCCACAGTTTTTACTCACAAAACAGGAACAATCAAGGGATTTCAATACCAATTTCGTGTTCGTGAGCATACTAAATTTTGTGTTAGACCATACGTAATTCCGGCGCATTATAGGGACCGTGTTGGAACAGAAATACAATCTATGCTTGACGAGGGCATTATTGAGCCTGCAGTAAGCTCATACAACAATCCGTTACATGTTGTTGAGAAGAAAAATGGATCGATCAGGCTTGTCTTAGATTCGAGACAAATCAATACTATCATTATTCCTGAAACAGACAGGCCGCAGACGATGGAAGAACTTCTTCAAAATTTTAATGGTGTAAAAGTGTTGTCTTCCATTGATCTCAGATCCAGCTTTTATGAGATCGAACTTCATCCAGAATGTAGAAAATACACAGCTTTCCTTTGTTTCGGCGTTTGTTATCAGTTTCGGAAACTTCCATTTGGTGTGAACATTTCTTCAGCAGCATGCATTCGCGGGCTAAATTCCATATTACCTGAATTTTTAAAACGTCACATCACCTTATATGTAGACGATATTCTGATAGCAGAAGCCTCATGGGAACAACACAATCGCATCCTCAACAGCGTGTTACATATTTTTGCAGAATCTGGAATTACAGTTAACTTGGAAAAGTCTGAATTCGGTAGGTCAAAGGTGAGGTTTTTGGGACATATTATTTCTTCTGAAGGCATTCAGCCGGATCCTGAAAAGTTAGAAGCAATCAGAGCCATTCCAGCTCCATCTACAAAAAGACAAGTCCGCAGTTTTCTAGGTCTCGTAAATTTTTACCGTCGTTTTCTGAATATGCAAATTCTTGTTACACCAAAACTTTGTTCTCTCACTGGAAAAAATACTATTTGGAACTGGGACGAACAAGCACAGTTGGAATTCAATTATTTGAAAGAATCGCTACTTAACGCGCCAATACTAGCTCATCCAGATCTGTCACAAGATTTCTGCCTTAGCACGGATTCTTCTAAAGTCGGTCTTGGTGCCCATTTATTTCAAGAAGCCATAGAAAATGACACTACCGTTCAGAAAACCATTACTTTTGCTAGCCGAGTGCTAACAAAATCTGAAAAAAATTATTCCGTTACTGAATTAGAAGCTTTAGCTATCGTTTGGGCATTTAACAAATTCCGTTTCTTTCTTTCTGGTAAGCACGTAAAAGTATACAGTGATCATCGTGCATTACAATTTCTTATGTCTTCAAAATTAAATCATGACAGGTTAAAACGTTGGGCATTGTTTCTGCAAGAATTCCGCTTCACAATAGTCTACATTCCCGGCAAGGAGAACATTGTTGCGGACGCACTGTCACGCGCACCGGCTGGGCTTGAGAAAAGTACCACAGAAGGCAACCTCGAGAAAAATTTCAGTATTCTTTACATTCAGAAAGTCGCCTTTGAAAACTTCATCACCACATCTTTAAAGGACATTGCTCATGAACAAGATAAAGATCCGATTTGGAAAGACATCAAGAGCAAATGGCATGAAAAGACACACACTCAGATTCGGCATTATTATCTGGTTAGAAACAACATACTGTTCAAACGCTGCACTGTTGATGACAAGCTATGGGTACTTTGCATTCCTGACGATTTTGTTAATAAGCTCATTTGGTACATTCATTTCAGTTACGCACATTTTGGCCCACGAAAATGTTATCATATTCTTCGAACGACTTGTTATTTTAACAATATGGAAAAGAGAATTCGAAGAGTCTTGTCCATTTGTAAACTTTGTCAAAAGGCGAAACCATCTACTATCTCACATCGTGCTCCGCTGTTTCCTATCATTCCTTCTAAATTAAAAGAATTTGCTGCTGTTGATCTCTTGGGACCCCTTGTCAGAACATCCAATGGATTTTCGTACGTTCTAGTCGCTGTTGAACTTACTTCAAAATTTGTTTCTTTCACTCCGTTACGTAAAGCCACTGGACGATCTGTATCCAACGCCTTTGTTAAAAATTTCTTACGTGAAGTTGGCCACGTTGCTAAAGTCATTTCAGATAACGGACCGCAATTCAGATCTGCTGTTTGGTCACGCATGCTTCGCAACCATAAAATCAAACCTGTTTTTATTTCATTGTACTCACCACATTGTAACCCCTCCGAACGGATTATGAAAGAAATCAATAAGCTTTGCAGACTTTATTGTCACAGAAAGCATCAGCATTGGGACAGATATTTACACTTATTTCAAAATGTGCTGAATGAAATGCCTCATGATTCCACTGCTTTACCACCTACTCTTGTGCTAAAGAATGAAGAACCACCGAACAGAATCAGAGAGCTTGTACCTTTCCCGAATACACGTAAACTTCGACACAAAGACATAATTGATTTGGCTCTTAAAAATATAAAATCTGCAGCAGACAAAAGGAGAAAACTACACGGTAAAGCAAATGCAAAGAAATTGTATATTGGTCAGAAAGTTCTCATTAAGGCTCATTCATTGTCACATAAGAAGAAACACTTGAGTCACAAATTCTTTCTAGTTTACAATGGACCTTACAGAATCCGACGTATACCACATGATAATTGCGTTGAAGTTGAAACTCTGCGTACTAGGAAGAGTAAAGGTTTACACCACATTTCACATGTAAAACCGTTTATTGAAAGATAATCTGCTTTTTAACTTTGTCTTTGCCATATAACTTTTCCCTTTACATTACTAGTATGCTGTGTTAGACTTAAGAAACTGTTAACATACAACAATGTTTGAAGTTAAATATCCAGTCTAGAACCTAGGGAACATTTTTAAACAGAACTTACGAATGGATTGTGATAGTGAACAGACGACACAGTGTTGTATTTGTACATTCTTGCTTGTTAGTTGCACGATTACGTAACGACTATCAGGCTTACATACTTAGGACACATACTGGTACTGCTAATGAGATTTTAATGCAACATTTTGGTTTACTTGAAAATACATTCTGGGTTTAAAGTACTTTCTGTGAGATACCAGAGGACACAGTGGTTAGTTTATGTGACAGCTACACGATGTTATCACGACGCTACTAATGAGTGACAATTTACAATGTTGCTTTTGCAGTGTATCTGTTTTATATCTACACAGTTTTCTGAATTCTTCTAGGAAGAAAAACATGTTTTAGTAGTAACTTTCGTGGTATAGCAACAATGAGACAGCCTTTTTCGTGGCATAACAATACGTTACTGTACAGTACTTTCCTCATCATGGCAATAAGCATAATAACTAAGATGTCTATACGCAAAGCATTTCACTTTTGTGTATCATGAGGTAAGTACATTGACTTTAGCAGAACTTTGCTTACAGAGGACGATAACTACGACAGTTCCACAGAATTATCTTACAGCAAGACGCGCATTTAGCGCTACAGGACACGCATTTGAGTGATTAATCTTATATTTAAAACACTTATTTTTAAAGATTTTTGAATTACAAAGAAAGTTTTCCGTGATACATTTCATTCCATTGCTGTAATCTGTAACACCTGAGGGTATAATTACATTAATCCTCAGGGGGGTACACGCTTACTTTGTGTACCATGTGTGTGGCAACCACAAGGAACCCTAGCTAATATGGTATTTGCTTATACAACTTTACACATCGGTACCATATTTCTCTAAGACAGAATTACACAGCTATCTGATCATTTAACTGAGAGAGACAAACATTTTTTTTACGTCAGTGACAGATGTTTACGTAATTACACAGTTGGGTAACTTCACACTTACGAAATTGTATTTTGTCTGTACTTTGTGAACTGTTCATACATTTTTGGAACCATTGTGATACTACGAGAGCTTTGATTGATGTATTTGGTATGAGATCATGATTTTTAAAGTACGTTTGAGGTAGATGACATTATTGAAATGAGCAGAGAATATTTTTTTAGGCTTAGAAATTATTGGAGGAAGTTACGACGATTTTGAGATTTGACTGAAGTGTTATGATGTTATTATTACAACGACGATGTGTATTATGTTGTTGAGGAATGTTTATTATGCTACGTATTTCTCACGATGAAATATTGAAGAAGTGTCGACGAATATGTATATGTATAATGAGGTAAGGAATAATGAGTAGTGTTTAGGGACTCTGATTTATGAAAAGGATGTTGGAAACCAAGAAACGTACTTTAAGAGTTATGAAATGTGTGACTGTATCACAATGCTGACGAATATTTTTTTTGGACACTTATATTTATAGGATTTTGTTTCTACAGATTTGCAACACTAATTCTTGACCTGTGAAATATTTTTATATGAGACTGCCACGGTAGCAGAAACCGCTGTCGTAAATATTTCCGTACGAAAGTTAAGTGACCACCTGCACGTAATGCGTCGCGGGCACCCAGCTGTGTCAGACGCCTGGAGAAAAAGCCATTATTGCGAGCCCTTTTCAGCGGCACAGGTATAACAAAAAAAAGGGGAGGCCATTATCCTCGGAAATATTCTTACATCTGCAAACCTGATAATGACAAGTGTCTTTTTACGAGAATTGAGAGCTACTGACTTACAAAATGCCACATAGCTATTGAATGATATTTTTATGCTTTGCTTTTCATAGTTGCTTATTTCATTTGATATCTGGTTTCCAGCTGTGTTGCAGCATTGCTTTTATAAAATGAAATGCATTTGCTAATGTGAACACTTTCTGTCAACAGATCTATTAAATAATTATTTTATGATCCACATTCTTTAAAAAAGGAGCACTTGGAAAGGAAAGAACAATAAGAAGGAACTAGTAACAGTAACACATAATTTTCTTTTCAAGTACATGGTAATATTTCTTTTACAATAAGTTGTTGTGGTGCACCACTCTAATTTACATAGACATTAAGATGTGAATATACACTTCCCTTATCTGCATTGTTGTTTTTACTGTAATATCTTTTCTGCTTGAGCTTTGTCATGTATAGCTATAAGTTTTTATATTTTTTATATTTTTTATATTTGCTGCTGCTGTTTGCCAGGCATAGTGTTACTGAATTTGACTTTGTGTTACTCTGCTAAGCCAGTTTTACTATTCATTTATTTGTATTGTTGCTGCACATTGGCTCATATTAGTTGTAATTTTGCATTTTATCTGTTAATTTAGATTTGCTGCAGCTTGCTTTGCGATTTTCCATTTTTTTTCATTGCTGTTGATATTAATTGTTTTATGTGCTGCTGCATTGCCTCGTCCCTTAGTTTAGCATCTGAGTTCAGTAGATTTAAGTTAGCTTAAGAGGGGGTAGCCTCTAAGAGAATGAGTTGCGATGAATTGGAAGAAATGCATTGAGAAAACAGGTTTAGGTAGGATTTTCTTGGAAATAAATGTTGAGGTAAGAAATGTGTGAACATATAAATACAGAAAGCATGCTTAGATAGAATATTTTTTGGTGGAAACAAAGGATGAAATAAGAGGAAAGATATATGAAGTTTTGGGTTGGACTGCAGTACCAAATATTACACTGAAAACGATCCCTATCCTTTCCTATTGGTGTTATCCCATTACGTGTTTGTGTACCCTTGTGTATTTGTTTTCTTCCTGTCTCTGTGTAGTTTCATAGAATTTTTTCTTCTTTTAATATTCAGCTACATTCACTATGATGAGGAATACTGTTATCCTCGAATATAATTGGCATTAATAATATGTTATTTACCTTGTAAATATGCTTAGACATTATTTATTCTGGTTTGTTGCTCACATGTGAAGGTGATGTTTCAAAAGTTCTTGTGATCTTTATGTATTTACTTATGTCATAATTCCTGTAACACTGATGTATATGTTTATTTCTATTCTTTTGTAAAGCCTGTATTGTTATGTTCTTTAATGATGTAGTTTGTACCTTTGTAATTGTATTCTTATGTTATAAAATTGTAATTGACACCAGTTCATGATATTATTAACTTGTTAGTTACATTTCACTGCACACGTTTCTGTTGGTCATAGTATATGGACAATATGTGAGAAGTAGGGACTGTTAGTGTTTGCATGTGTGTTAATCATTCAGCAAGGGACTGGATAACAGCATTGCTGGTTCTAAGGACAATTAGAAACTAACTTTGTGAGTGCACAAGTGGTGGTTTATGGACTTGCTATATTCTCTGCACGACTCTTCGATGGTGATTGTGCACCTGCACAGTCGCAACAGATGGCTGCTAGCTTTCTCTACAAGGACTACAGTGGGTCTGCACCTCTGGTGGCCCACCAATACCGTAATCTCTACGAGGACTGCAGTGGGTCTGCACCTCTGGTGGCCCACCAATACCGTAATCTCTACAAGGACTACAGTGGGTCTGCACCTCTGGTGGCCCACCAATACCGTAATCTCTACAAGGACTACAGTGGGTCTGCACCTCTGGTGGCCCACCAATTCCATCATCTCTACAAGGACTACAGTGGGTCTACATCTTTGATGATCCACCAATACCATCATCTCTACAAGGACTGCAGTGGGTCTGCACCTCCAGTGGCCCACCAATATCGTAATCTCTACCAGGACTACGGTGGGTCTGCTCTGTGGTGACCTACCTACCAACATTCATCAAAACTTCGACTGACTCTGCAGTGGGTTTGCTCTGTTGTGGCCCATTACCTGTCAGCATGTCAAGAGTCAGCACTGTCTTTCCGTTGGAAGGACAACACTACTTCTTCAAGACTGTATGGAAATCCACTACTTCTATGTGCAATTTCTTTTACTAATGAGAAACTGTAATTACTATTATGATGAATGATCATGACTATCTTTATGGACTGTGAGAAAATTTTAGCTTTTGACCAACATTGTATCAATAAGTGTGTGCATTTTATATCTTTGTTACTGTAATTGTGAAAAATTTTTGTCAAATCTCTATTGGCCAGTGCCCAACACCATTTGTAAAAATTTTTTGTGGGGAGCATGGGGGCTATGTAAGTAGGCTGTTTATGTTTTCTTTATGTAAGTAGGCTGTTTAGGTTCTTATGTAAGTAGGCTGTTTAGGATTTCTTATTGGTAACGCCACCTCTGTATGAAAATCACTGGCTGTGCTGTGTGCAGTCTGTGGCTGCTTTGCATTGTTGTAATACTCGCCATTGTAGTGTTAGGCAGCTGGCTGTGAACAGCGCGTAGCGTTGCGCAGTTGGAGGTGAGCCGCCAGCAGTGGTGGATGTGGAGAGAGAGATGGCGGAGTTTTGAAATTTGTCATGAACTGCTATATTTATATATGATGATATCAAGGTAAATACATTGTTTGTTCTCTATTAATATCTTTCATTTGCTAACTATCCCTATCAGTAGTTAGTGCCTTCAGTAGTTTGAATCTTTTATTTAGCTGGCAGTAGTGGCGCTCGCTGTATTGCAGTAGCTTGAGCAGCGAAGATTTTTGTGAGGTAAGTGATTTGTGAAAGGTATAGTTTAATGTTAGTCAGGGCCATTCTTTAGTAGGGAATTTTGAAAGTCAGATTGCGTTGCGCTAACAAAATATTGTGTGTCAGTTTAAGCACAGTCCTGTACAATTGTTGAAAGGGGACGTTTCAGAACTATAGGCGATAAGTTACAGTATCACATGTTAAATGTGAAGGAGTAACCCTCGATAGTGTTCTACACTAGAAGAAACTGCAGGTAAAGCAGATGCCAGCGTGGCATTCGTTAGCGGAAACCTAAGAAATACAGGGTGCTAAAAAAAGTCTTCCATATTTTGAGAGGTAATAGTATGTTCACGTGGTGTAGGGGTAGCATCTTTCATTAGTAATAAAAAAATCCTGGGCCCCGACTTCGATCCCAGGGACTGCTTAAATTTTGAACAAAAATCATCAGTAATGGAGACCACAGACTTCTGGCCTAAAACGTCACCTCGCCGTACCAAACGGCCTTGTCGAAGTGGTCGGAGGAGTGAACAAAGCTTCAGGGCACTGTCTTGTCCTGTGGGTGGGAGACTGCCTTCAAAAAGACGAATAATCAGCAATGACCAGTGGTATGAGGGTGCATAAAGTAATGGAAACCACTGCATTAAAGATACGTAGTGTAAAACGAGAACGTGGCGGTAATTGAAGAAGCATCATGTGTTTCATAGTAGCGAGGACGAAGAAGTTCTTTTAGCTTTTAACGTACGCATTTTAGATCCCACTTTTGTGGGTACTTTCTTCTTGTTCGGGTCCAAACTACCACCTCTCAAGACATGAAATAGTTTTGTTTAAATGGTTCAAATGGCTCTGAGCACTATGGGACTTAGCATCTGAGGTCATTAGTCCCCTAGAACTTAGAACTACCTAAACCTAACTAACCTAAGGACTTCACACACATCCATGCCCGAGGCAGGATTCGAACCTGCGACCGTAGCGGTCGCGCGGTTCCAGACTGAAGCGCCTAGAACCGCTCGGCCATTCCGGCCGGCGTTTGTTTAAAAACACCATGTGTAATCTATCAGTGAAGATATGACCTGCAAAACAGTCTATCGGTCGACCCATGAGTGTTGCTAATCTGGAAATCTTAACATGTAAGATTAATAGAGGAGACGAAGATCCAAAGAATCTAGAAGAGTATTGGGAACAAATTAAATTTAGGAAAGGCGTGAAGTAAGTTACCACATACATTAAAACAGACAAATACTTCATTAACTAGTATTTTCCACGACTCAAATAAATTAAACAGTTGTCCAGTACATCTCAGTTGTACTAATACATCAACAGTGTTCGTCAAGCAGCTGAGTAAGGTTTGGCGCCGAGGAAAAGCGATATGCGATGCTGGCCAGTTTGGGATCTTTCAATAAGGCTGTGGACAAAGCGAAACCCTCATATTCCGCGCAACAAGTAGACTTGTCGCCTCATCAAGATCCTCATAAAGGTATCTGGCAGGGGAAACTCATTGCTCATCATCTACTTGCAAATAGCAGCTGTTTGTCCAATGTTGAATTTATTTTACGTTAGACTCAGCAGATTAGCGATGAGGGGCGTCAGACATATAATGACCTGGCTTCTTGTATGTACAGCGCTCTCTAGTTGTTTAACGTTTTTAAATATGATTGTGCTTCCGTTTTGTACCATTCGTCAAAGGTAGTGTGCTCTTCCACCAATGGTGAAAGCTGTTACTGCTCAGAACTCTTACCTTCTCCCATTTATCAGGGAATCTCTTTTGCCCCACATATTTCACTAAGTAATCTAAAAAACAAACACAAAATTGATCTGTCCAGGGCGCAGTGCACATTCTCGTACAGTGAAGATGGGCTGCGCCCAGGGCTTGGCTTTGGTTGTACTCCACAGCCTGCTGCCTGCTCAATGAAATAAGATGTACGAGAGAATGAGGGCCACGGGGAATCTTTGGCTCCAGAAAGTGCCGAGGATGGGCTGCTGTCTATGAACGAACATTGTTGGACTATGGCATAATGATGCTTTTTCGAACACTGATGTAGTGATACCTTGTCACACTGATAGCAGCTTTAAAGTGATGATAAAGGCTGTAAATCACTGCGACTTTCTTCGAGTCCGGACGGGACGGAATGCAGGGGGATGAAAATTTCATGGCTGCGTTATCGAAGGATTAATTGGTAGGTATGAATGTCGACTTAACTAAATGTAGGTCTTACACAACAAAGCAGACATCACAGAGTATTCAAGTCTAGCAATTAATAAAACGTAACATCCGAAATGAGGCGTTCATAATATTCTTCAGGTAAGTAATTGGAACTGCTTTCTCGTAAATATAATTTATTTTCTTGATTATGTTTGGAGCCGCAGTTGCAATGAATTCTTGAGAGAAGTTTCGGCAGATATGAACCAATAACTTTATTTCCACGAGTGATCAAGTTTAGCTTTAAGTCATTATCAACTGAATAATTTGGGTGCCACAGTACACATTATCTACATATAATATGGCGTATGTAGAGCCAGTGACTAACTGATATGAAGTGAAATATAATGATAACGCTGTAGCTTGATGTGCATGATTAATTATACACAGGTCACTTTACGTCACATAAGAGAGCGGAAATAATGGTTGTTTATACGTCTCCAGGCATATTGGTATGAAGCTAATCTTCGCTTTGTCATGCCTACACGAGACAGACGAAAAATAATCGTTGATTCCACCTCGTATATTTTTTTAAATGGTTCAGAATACTAAAAATTTTTAATATATTTTTAATACATTTTAATATATTCTTTGATAACGCTAATAGTGCCCATTAGTAATATAAAACTGGAGCTGACCACAAGTAAATAGCAGTCACATCATAATTTCCAACTGGAATATGTACCACAAGAAAGGTTTTCTATACAGGGCTCCGCAGCTATCAGGTATTTAACAAATCACATCATCATCACATAACCCGCTGTTTCAATAATCATTTTATTGATTTCGTGACCAATTTCGGACTACAAGATCACTACATAGCCACAGATATAATTAAAGTACCAGGTGGTTACAAGAATAGTATTGTTGCTTCAGCTATCTCAAGTTCTGGGTTCAAGCACTACACGTTGGTACGAAACTGAGAAGTTGAAATATACGAGGTTCGTTATCGTAGTAATCATAACGGTGTTACATAGTACTAGTAAACACACATCATATGAGACTTAATTTCCTAAGGTTCGAAGGTCCTCTGGATGTTTTCCCGTGTTTGCGATTTAAATATTGGGTTGTTTTGAAAATCAGTCTTATGCGAACACAATTTATTTTTGTATTTAGCCAGACATGCTTCGACATCTATGTGTCATTTTCTGATGAAACGTAAGTGTCGAAACATGTCTGGGTAAATGCAAAAATAAATTGTGTTCGCATAAGATTGATTTTCAAAAACCCATAGGTATCGAAACATCTCCGGGTAAATACAAAAATAAATTGTGTTCGCATAAGGCTCATTTTAAAAACAACTCAATTTCACGCATCATATGATTACGGTCATGACCAGACTGAAAGTCGTACATTACGGTAAAAAGTGACGAGTCTCATTCAGCTCATAAACTGGTAGAGTAACTACATATCACAACGTGGATATCACATAAAAGTTACTGATATATATTCGGTTATTCATCAATTATCCTGTAACACACACCATGGCACCTCTTGCAGAGATATGCTATAAGATAGGAATACTGCCTTTACAGACAAGTGACATACTCTATTGAATATACTACAACCTTTTTCATTTCTCTTCAATGACGTCACCACACGCAAAAGGCAATGCTTCGTATTCAAGTGCCGGTCCGGCACATGTAATCTGCAAAAAAGTATTATTGCAGTGCACACTCCGCTACGAAGTGAAATACTGAATCTGGATGCAATCCCCTGGTCTGAAGCTAAGCCATTTCTCCATAGTGTCCATTCTTCCTGGAGTGCTAGTCTAGCGAGGTGTGCTGGAGAGCTTCTGAGATATTTGTAAGTTACTGGCAGAAGTGAAGCGATCGTCATTACGGCCTGGGTAACTCAACAGTCAAATAATTTGACTGGCACAGGCAAACTTCAAGGTTCCTGTCCTGGTCCATCACAAATTTTAGGCTCTTAGCAAGTTTCAGAATAGTGAATACGTTGCTGCGAAGTGAAAGATTAATTTTGGATCCACTATCCTTATTTTATACTCGTTGTTTTTCATCTTTAAACCTCGTTCAAAATGACTGTCGACTCCCTTCAACTGTCCTTTCAAGTCCTTTGCGTTTTTGACAGGACTGCAGCGTCATCAGCAAACCACAAAGATTTCTTTCTTTGCCCTGAACTATAATTCTTTTCCAAATTTCTCTTTAATTTCTTTAATGCTTGTTCAAGGTATAGAATAACAACATGGAGGATAAAGTACAAGCCTGTGTCACTTACTACTCAATTTTTTCAATACTTCTTTTGCTCCTTCTGTTTTATCCCTGATAACCTGAGAATTTCAAACAGTCTTCCGGTCTACGACGTCAAATATTTTTCTTGATCTACATGTATTATTAATGTGGGTCTGCATTTCCTTAGCCAATTTTCGAAAGTAAGTCATATACCAAATAGTTCAATGTCTGTTTTATAATGGACTGTGCGGCTGATCCCGGCGGAGGTTCGAGTCCTCCCTCGGACATGGGTGTGTGTGTTTGTCCTTAGGATAATTTAGGTTAAATAGTGTGTAAGCTTAGGGACTGATGACCTTAGCAGTTAAGTCCCATAAGATTTCACACACATTTGAACATTTGAACATCTGTTTCATACACACATCTTGGGATGGAAAACAGAACTGACGCAATAGGATCGACCACATAAGCTCGTCCTTTCATTATGATACAGATTTGCCAGATAAAGGTCTCTTACGCTGAAACCAGTGGCAGACATACTAACATTTTTATTACAGCAGTAACTGAGGCGTTCATCATTAGGTTTTACGTATCAAGGACAGTCTGGAAGCCAGTAGCAGTGTCGCATCTATTATCGTAATGAGCGCGTTAATGTCCAACACCTAGAGACTCTGAATGACAAATAACCTGTATGAAAGTAATGCATCGATGGTTAGTCAAACATTGTAATCGGATAAATTCTTATTGCAATCGAAATAGAATTTTGTGTCCTCAGCCTGGCACGGTATGCGGTTTAAGGACACTTTTTAACAAAGGCAGCTAGGAACGAAGAATTTCATGTACAGTAGTCGCACCAAAAGATTTCCGCAGACTCAGGGTTGAGGGCACGCGTAGAGAAATGTGTCCTGTGCACATGCTCAAGACGAGCAGTCAGATCCTGGTGGCGAATGTAAACATTATTCTTAGAATGGTGTCTGTCAGTGTTGTCAGACACATTCTAAGTCATCACAGAATTGTCAGTTTCGGAATCGAGGGAAGTGAGTGTGTGTGTGTGTGTGTGTGTGTGTGTGTGTGTGTGGGCGGGTGGGAGGGTGGGTGGGTGGGGGGTAACTTTTATTTTTATTTATTTATTTATTTTTTGCTGATATCAAGGTTTGACTATAGTAAGCAGCTTCAAATAGATATAGACTGTAGGTATTTTACAGATGGAATCTACTCTTGCTCATCTTTGCTCCAGTAGAGTAGCATCGAGGACGCGGATATTCTCCGTATTATAAATGGGCCGATTTTTGGCGCCTGCAGATAATTTGGCGCTTGAGACGGTCAGTCCATCCTGAGAGAGAATACAGAACCGGTCGCAGTTGTGAACGATGAGCCAGATCGCATGAGGAAATACACTGACGGAAGAAAATGCCAACACCAAGAAGAAGTTGTGTGATGTGAACGAAAGTTGATAGGCGTGTTCCTGCGTCTGAAAGATGAAGTCTATCCCAATTTTGCGCAAGTCCCGTGAGAGTGGAGCTAATAATGTCCCCCAGCGCCACCAAGAGGATGCACATCAGGTTTGCTTTAAATACACTCCTGGAAATGGAAAAAAGAACACATTGACACCGGTGTGTCAGACCCACCATACTTGCTCCGGACACTGCGAGAGGGCTGTACAAGCAATGATCACACGCACGGCACAGTGGACACACCAGGAACCGCGGTGTTGGCCGTCGAATGGCGCTAGCTGCGCAGCATTTGTGCACCGCCGCCGTCAGTGTCAGCCAGTTTGCCGTGGCATACGGAGGTCCATCGCAGTCTTTAACACTGGTAGCATGCCGCGACAGCGTGGACGTGAACCGTATGTGCAGTTGACGGACTTTGAGCGAGGGCATATAGTGGGCATGCGGGAGGCCGGGTGGACGTACCGCCGAATTGCTCAACACGTGGGGCGTTTGGTCTCCACAGTACATCGATGTTGTCGCCAGTGGTCGGCGGAAGGAGCACGTGCCCGTCGACCTGTGACCGGACCGCAGCGACGCACGGATGCACGCCAAGACCGTAGGATCCTACGCAGTGCCGTAGGGGACCGCACCGCCACTTCCCAGCAAATTAGGGACACTGTTGCTCCTGGGGTATCGGCGAGGACCATTCGCAACCGTCTCCATGAAGCTGGGCTACGGTCCCGCACACCGTTAGGCCGTCTTCCGCTCACGCCCCAACATCGTGCAGCCCGTCTCCAGTGGTGTCGCGACAGGCGTGAATGGAGGGACGAATGGAGACGTGTCGTCTTCAGCGATGAGAGTCGCTTCTGCCTTGGTGCCAATGATGGTCGTATGCGTGTTTGGCGCCGTGCAGGTGAGCGCCACAATCAGGACTGCATACGACCGAGGCACACAGGGCCAACACCCGGCATCATGGTGTGGGGAGCGATCTCCTACACTGGCCGTACACCACTGGTGATCGTCGAGGGGACACCGAATAGTGCACGGTACATCCAAACCGTCATCGAACCCATCGTTCTACCATTCCTAGACCGGCAAGGGAAGTTGCTGTTCCAACAGGACAATGCACGTCCGCATGTATCCCGTGCCACCCAACGTGCTCTAGAAGGTGTAAGTCAACTACCCTGGCCAGCAAGATCTCCGGATCTGTCCCCCATTGAGCATGTTTGGGACTGGATGAAGCGTCGTCTCACGCGGTCTGCACGTCCAGCACGAACGCTGGTCCAACTGAGGCGCCAGGTGGAAATGGCATGGCAAGCCGTTCCACAGGACTACATCCAGCATCTCTACGATCGTCTCCATGGGAGAATAGCAGCCTGCATTGCTGCGAAAGGTGGATATACACTGTACTAGTGCCGACATTGTGCATGCTCTGTTGCCTGTGTCTATGAGCCTGTGGTTCTGTCAGTGTGATCATGTGATGTATCTGACCCCAGGAATGTGTCAATAAAGTTTCCCCTTCCTGGGACAATGAATTCACGGTGTTCTTATTTCAATTTCCAGAAGTGTACAAGCTGAGACGGTCGAGAGTGTTATTTACCTTTGAGATTGGAAGTGGTGAGTCGACGTTATTCAAGAATGTATTTGAGGCGATGAAGACAGCATCATCAACATCTCACTGAGGTTGAAAGAGATCGTGTTACTGGGATACGAGAAGGTGGATGTTTATTCTGCGATACCGCAGTAAGACTCGGTAGAAATATAGCAGCTGTACATGATTGCTGGCTGCGATGGTCTCGAGAACGTACGGTCGCAAGAAGATAGGGCTCCGGACGCACTAGTTGGTCTACCGAGGGGGAAGAACATCGTGTTCAGTGCATGGTTCTGGAGCGTTGTAACTGCATCTGCAGCGACAATTTGGGCAATAGTAGGCATCACAATGACACAACAAACTGTTACAAACTGGTTACTTCAAGGACAGCTCCGAGTTAGTCATCCTGTAGTGACTTTATTGACGTCAAGCGAGAACTCACTGTTGGAGGGTAGACTGGAGGTCTGAAGCGTTTTCTGATGAAAGATGGTTCTGCCTTGGTGCCAGTGGCGGCACAGAGAAGGAAGCCAGTAAAGGACCGCAACCACCCTGTCTGTGTGTTAGTCACACTCATCCTACACCTAAAGCTGCGGAATGGGTTGATATTTCGGAGCCAGCAGGAAAAGCCTCTGGGTACCTCACGCACCCCACTGCAGATTTGTACGTAGTCTGGTGCTTCGACCTGTAGTGCTGCCATTCATGAACAGCACATTTTCCAAGAGGGTAACGCTCGCCCAGATACCGATGTTGTTGCGTAACATATTCTGCAGAGTGTCGACATGTTGCCTTGGCCTGATCGATCACAAGACTCGGTCTCCAATCGAGCACATGTGGGACACCATCGGACGACAGCTCCAATGACATGTCCCTACATCGACAGTCCAATTACAAGAGGCACCCAACTTCGTGACTGACATCTGGCACCTGTGCAATGCATGCACTTTTGCATGCTCGCGTTCAGCATTCTGACAGATACACCAGTTATTAATGTACCACCATTTCACATTTGGAATGGCCTACCTCGCGCCTACATTAACTTGTGGTCATGAAATGTTAGTCACTTAAATATGTTACCAAGACAAATGTAGGCACGAAATGTCATTGAGATGAGATGAGATGAAGTCCCATGCTTCTTTACAGAGCGTAGGGGAACGATGCGGGAGACCCGCACGGCCTTACTAGGCAAGGTCGTGATGGAGGTGGTTTGCCGTTGCCTTCCTCCGACCGTAATGGGGATGAATGATGATGATGAAGACAACACAACACCCAGTCATCTCGAGGCAGGAAAAATCCCTGACCCCGCCGGGAATCGAACCCGGGACCCCGTGCTCGGGAAGCGAGAACGCTACCACGAGACCACGAAATGTCATTACTGTACGTTAATTACTTTTTGATGTTGCGTTTTGTTCAGTCAGTGTAAGAAAGAACACTTAATAGTAGGTCACCGTAAAGTACCTAACAGCAATGGCAAATTCGAAAGAACTGTGACAAACAAGAGATTGTGACAGTAGTGTGAATGTTCTTATGGTGCGTAGAGTGATTGTGTTCGAGTCTAAAGAAGAATAATGTACAATTTTCATTTATAGTTCTTGATCAGAAAAAGCTATTCAACGGACAGAAGTTTTCAATAGGGCACGTGTCAATAGGTCTACGGCTAGGAACTTAAATTGAAGTTTTTACTTTGGGCATAATCCAGTACTGTCATGAACTTACAGTAAACACCGAACAATTTTGACACTAAAATAACTCAAACATTTTGATAATCAATATTTAATGGCTGCTTATTGATGGAGATCTGCGTGAATCCAATCTTTGGACTTAAGACTAGCACAGCAGGCGACTTCTGAATGTAAGTGGGAAATACATGTTCTACAGTCGTATTAATACATCCAGGTTATATCTAGTCTTCATTAGAGTGGAACCGTTATTGAAATGAATGCACCTTGTCCTACTGCATTCACATTTATTACTGAACGACATGGGAGGCCGATGAGCGACTAATATGGTGAAAGAGATGCCGTTTTCCTCATCTAGATGTATGTGGAGTGGGTATTTTGCTCTCGTTCTCGGCGATTCAGTAGTACGACAGCAAAATAAAAGAGGATTGCCAGATAACGGAGTCATTATGTGAAAAGCCGGTGATATCACTTACAGTTCGCAAACAAGCACAGAAAAATAGGCAATGCGCTGGATGGCCTTTCCATTCAGAATAAAATATTTGATTATGTCCATCGTTAAGGAATATAGAAATTGCAAAGTGGTATTGTGCGGGAAAAAAACAGCTGCTATGCGGCTTACTGTGATATTTTCCTTTAGCACCAAAACAGATGGGAGAAGAGAGAAAACGAGGACGCAATAGAAAGAGCATGAATAATGAATGACGCTCTGTGAAGGGATAAATGTCGTTTAGATTCGATCTGGAAGCAACCTATGGAGCACATTTTACGTGCAGATGACAACTGCGACTCATGCATAGGGAGAAATCTAGTGAGGGTCTGTTTTTTCTCCATAACGCTTTTTAACTGATGTTAATAAGAGCAAAATATGTTTTGAATATATTCTCCAGTAGCTGTCAGAAGAAGCAAGTGAATTAAATTGAGGAACGCGTGCAGCATTTGTAGAAAGCTTTCGACAAACTCAAAAAGAAACCAGCACTGGTCCTTAACGGAAAATATCTGCACAAAAATCGAAAGATTGTTATGAAGACTTTAAGAACAAAGTCGACATATTAATAAATGGAATAATATAAGAAACGTGTCCAGTATCAATTATTTGCAACATTCTGTAACTTTATTTCTGATGACTAAAAAGTCGACATCGGCTGGAGAGAGTCCAGATCGCAAACTGATAACTATTTCAAATCTCTCGATCAAGACTGATTAGTATTTTTATTATCTGTCAGATCGTTGTTAACTTCCAAGAACGATTTCATAGTCGAAATGTTTAAAACCTTATCTCTAACACATAGACATCCACACAATGGAAAAGAGTAACTTTTTCAGTAAATAAATAAGTTCTCTGTTGAGATGCCTAACCTCATGATTCCTTCTCAGCTCCACAGACACTACGGAATGTTATTAATGTGACCACCTGTCAAAACCAAAAACAACCACCTATTGCAACGCGAACCACTACCAGTCGTCCAGGAAGAGTCACTGAGGTTCTGGAAGGAACAGACAGTGATGTAGAGCCATGCCGACTCCGATGCAGTGGCCAGCTGCGCTAGGTTTGTCGGTTGAGGCTATATGGTGCGTACAGGAGGTGGTCCGAAATATTCTTCATTGGGTTTAAAACTGGCGAATACTACAAAATTCATCTTGGAGTTCTTCGAACCTGGCACGTAAATGCGAGCTGTGTGACACATTGCATTACCATCGTGCCGAGGTAAAACAAACTCTATATAGGAGTAATCATAGCCCCAAGAATAGGTGCACAGTTAAAGTTAAAGCAATTACAGTACGCGGTCGCCAAGTTTAAGTCTTTTGACCTGGTTTCGACACTTATATCAGTGCCTTCATCAGAAATTAATTCAAATAGGTCTATAACAAGTACACAATTGTGGAAACATTTTTTATATGAAAGTGTAAGTACTAACAGTACAAGAAAGAAACAGTACTTACATGTCACATATAAAACAAATATCAAGCAATAAAGCTTCAGTCACAAAATTTTAAAAACAAAATGCGTCGAAAGTAAGCCACTGTGGGCTGTTCGCATATGGCGAGCTACAGGTGGCATCAGACTGAGACGTCCGCGTTAAATGCGGTTAGGTGAACATTGATGCAACAGTGCCATCTGGTAGCCACAAGTACAAACTGACTACTTAACGTTCAAATAAAAGCAGACTTGGCCTCTGATTTCGGGTTTACCCGTGCAGTTAGCGAAGTATTTTTTCTATGTAAATCGACTCATACTTTTTTGTTTATTAAACGGTTTATACTGGCTGCATTTCATGTTATATTGTTTTTCTGCAGGTTGTATCATTCAGCCCTCTTTGCATTTTCTATAATGGTATTTTCATCCTTTAAACTGTACTTCTAGGCTCTGATGTAGTCGTAATGTTACCTAATCTGCTGCTGTCAAACAAAATATTGTTTTTAACTTATGTACTGAATAACGTTCATCACAATATTCATCTGTTTCTATTTGAATGTTAAGTAGCCAGTTTGTACTTGCGACTACTAGATGGCACTCTCGGCGCAATGCTCACCTTCCCGCAGTTGTTAACGCGAGCGCCTCAGTCGGATTCTACCTGTAGCTCGTCGTATGCCAGCAGCCCGTAGTGGCATGCTTTCCCCGCATTCTACTTTTAAAGTTTTGTGACTAAAGCTTTATCGCTTGCTATTTATTTTATACGTGACATGTAAGCACTGTTTCTTTTTTGTACTGTTAATCAGTTTTCAGTCTTAAAAAACTGTACTTCACAGCTTTTACATAGACAAAAAGTTACCATGTCTGTTGCTGTCAAATGAAACATGTACTAAATAATGTTCATCTTAACGTTCATCTATGTATATTTTAAATGTTAAGTGAGCTACTTACATTTTCGGCTAGTAGATGGTATTCTTGGTGTAATGTTCACCTGCCCGCAGTTGCTTACGCCGACGCCTCAGTCTGTTGCTACCTGTGGCTAGACATATATGAGCAGCCCATAGTGGCTCGCCTTTCAAGTATTCTTTTTCTTTTTTTTTTAAAATTTGTAACGAAAGCTTTATTACTTGATATTTATGTTGTATGTGACATGTATGTACTGTTTCTTTCTTGTACAGTTAGTCTGTAGTTACACTTGAAAGGTCTCTGTTGGATTCCTTTCATGTTAATTTCTTAAATATGTTGTCATTTACGGCATAAATTCCTCTTCTAAATTTACTATGGTGTTTCGGACTATCTGGGAGGAGATTGAGCAGTGAAACGTGTTACTTTTACACATAAACAAGAACGATCTGTCACACTACTACACTTTAAAACACAGTTTATATGTAATTCATGTCACACAGTCTCATACGGAACCTGCATCCGCTTTCTTTTATATACTGTATGTGATAAGGTACTGTCATCCCCCTTCCCTTCTGTGTGAGAGGATGAATGAGCAAATATATTTCTAGTTGCATGCTTGAGGGTAGCAGACAAGCCTGTCTGCTAGAGAACAGTAGGACCAACGTCGGAACGGGTAGCTACGATTTTTAAAAGCAAAGAGGTTTCTATCCTTAGTATGGTCCTGTCCGTCCCTTGTCATGTTGGTATAGGAAGCTGCCTCTCTGGTCACTTCCGTTTTGTATACGGAAGCACCCTTTGTAGGAACCCAGGTCAGTCTGTCCGCGGCGAGCGTCTGAAGTGGTAAGATCTCCGGCTAAGCGCGTGTCTGCAAAGTCCGTAGGACAATGGATTTCTTAAGTTCAGCCTAACTGAAAATTTAATCACCTTTATTTCAGGTTTAGCTCTAAAATATCTAATGTTATCTTAAATTGCAACGCAGTGTGATTCGAGTGTGACGTTCAGAATGTATTCCGGTAGTTGCTTTGTCACTACATTGTGAGTAAAGTGGAACCATGTGTTGATCAGTAACTCTAACTAGCATCATCAATCTTCAATGCGAATGTGCGTGAGATTATAACGTCTCGTCTTGACAATATTTTTCAATATAGCAACTTTTCTTTATGTTCAACCCACGTGGGGTGTACTTTGTGAGACCAGTACCACGTGCTTGTACAATTGTTTGACCCATCAGGTTAATAGTAAGACGATAGTAACCAGTTCGAGGTTTTTCTTTTGTAAATTGCTTTTCGAATTTATTTTAATTATCAAAATTATTGTGGAGTTACACTCTTTGTGTAAACCAAGTTGACCACGTGAAGCATGTGGTGTAATCATCAAAGTAGCCCTCAGCTATTCTTTTCGGGAAGATTTCACAGAGAGTTAGTACGAATTTAGTATGCCAGTGTGTGGTAATTCCATGACGGACAGGATTGTACTACGAACGTAACTCCTTTGGGTGAAAATTGAATCGGTTGGTTGTGGTTAATTTCCTCTTGCATATGTTTCAACGTTCTTCGTGTGTTATTTTATGAAGGCAGTGTTGTATGCAGTCTCCCAATCTTGGCTCCATATTTGATGTGTTCCGTAAGATTACAATCTCACATTTTCACAATCCTAAATAAGGCACCAGCTTAGTTACGACTCAAGTTTAATATGCTGAAATTTCAATGATCAATGTTAAATTAAATTTCCAAATATAAACTGATTTATTTCTTTTTATTTAAATTCTCTTTTTTATATATATATATCACCGGTTGTCGTATGACTATTAAAAGATGATAAGTAATGTTAGTCTGGTAGGGAATTTGGTAAGCTGGACTGGATACCTGGTGAAACAGTTGCGCAGTAATCCAAGGTTAACTTCCTCAGACAGCTCACAGCTTTTAACCCGATTTTATTGTCTAGCAGCACCGCTTGCATAGCAAATTAAAGCAAAAACGTTACACACTTTTATATAAAAAAATTTCCAAAATTTTGTATTTATGTTATAGGCCTATTTAAATGAATTTCTGTTGAAGGCACTGATATAAGTGTCGAAACCAAGTTAAAAGACTTAATTTTTGCAACCGAGGGCTGTAATTGCTTTAGCTTTAATTTATAAATGGTCGATGACTACGCAGCCATGTTTAAAACTTTAATAGATGCATACTTACGTTGGTCCTTATTTCTCCCAGAATGACGAGATCATCTAGGAAATGCCCACCAGCCTGGACTCTTCCGGCGATTATAGCAGGATGTTTACTTTCAGATATTTCATGACGTCAACGGCCTTATGTGCGACGTAGCACAAAATGTAATTTACCTCAAGGCCACCTACGGCCAGTGTACGTCCATGAACCAGGCGTTTGCTGCGAAGGCCCATATGCAGCAACGTTCGGTGAACTGTCGTTGAGGAGACTCTGTTCGTAGCCCGTTGGTTGATCCGGTTGGTCAGTTGCTCAAGAGTTGCTCGTCTACTCGCCATCTCCACAGCATCGTTCATCCCTGTTGTATATGGACCCAGCTACCTCAACTCTGGTTTTGGATAGAGTTGTTTTGGCGCGCATGGTATACAGGATGTCGGAAAAGTCTTTCCCTGATTACATAAATTGATAACTCAGGCTAGAAGTAAGATACAAATATGAAACCGATGTCTAATTGTTTACAAACTATCAAATTTTTTTTCACACATCAGTAAACATCCACATGAGCACCCTTGGTAGCACTTAGATCTAGGCGATATTCAATTTCCGTCCACACATTAACCAACACCACTGGAGGGGTCGATTCAACGACTGTGGTTGTCCGTTGCCGCAGGGTTTCAAGATCTGGTACACGTGTTCGGTAGACTTCGTCCTTGAGATAATCCCATAAAAAGAAGTCTAATGGGGTTATGTCGGGAGAGCGTGGAGGCCAAACCGTTGGCCCATCAAGACCAATCCATCGCCCAGGAAAGGTCATATCGAGATAGGCACGGACGTCCAAACACCAATGAGGCGATGCACCGTCTTGCTGAAACAAAACATCGGGGTGATACTGAAGCAGCTGAGGAACAGCATACAGTTGCAACATGTCCAGATACACTGCAGATGTGATGGTAGCCTCAGCGAAGAAGAATGGCCCGATAATTCGATCGTGCAATAGCGCGCACCAAACATTCACCTTTGGACTGCTTCTGTTGCACTCCGTGACCTCGCCAGGGGGTTGTGAACCCCAAATGCGCACATTATGGCGATTCGCTACTCCACTGACAAAAAAGGTCGCTTCGTCAGAAAAGGCAATTCGTCTGAGATAACCACCATCGTCCTCAATACGTGATAGCATTTCGACCGCTGAGTCATATCGACGTGTACTGTCATTGGGCAACAAGGCCTGAACGATTTGCACTTTGTATGCACAAAACAAAAACGTTTGTGTCGTGGAGAGAACTTTTTGGCATCTGTAATTCAGGTGAGGCCCTGCGCACCGATTTCTTCGGACTTCGCAGAAAAGACTGCCTTACAGCTTCCTCCCTATCTGCTGAGGTTCTTGGTCGACCAGACCTCGGAAGGTCAGCAACCGATCCTATGTTCTTGAACTTCTCATACCAGCCATTAATGCTCTTGACATCAGGCGGATTCGTTCCAAATGTTGTCTGGAAGTGTCTCTGTACTGTGGTTGGTGATCGTGTCTCATGGTACCACAGGACACACTGTGCCTTCTCCTGATTGGTTAACATGGCTTCTTGGGCACTGCACCTCATCCACTACTTACGTACTGCGAACCTAAAACAGAAAAAAACTTTGATAGTTGTAAACAATTCGACACAAGTTTCACATTTGTATCTTACTTCTAGCCTGCGTTATCAATTTATGCAATCAGGGAAAGACTTTTCGGACACCCTGTACTTAAGCACCGAGCCACGCGAACAGTTGACAAACTTGGCCGTTTCGGAAACGCTTCCACCCTTCGCCCGAAAGCCAGTGACCATGCTGTTTTGGACGTCAGATAAATCGCTCCGTTACCACCTTACGACAACTGCGTCACCGTTTTACGCGTCCACCCTAAGAAGCTTCATATCATATGCCCCCTAATCCTACAGCTGCCACCTGCCGTCTGTGAGCGGTTATTGCATGTTGACATTGAATGTAGGGAGTGTCACATTAATGTGATTGAACCGTGTATATATTTTGTTTGGACATAAGATTTTGAAAACATTAACTAGCATTTCAAAATTGTTCACGTAAGCCTTGTACAAAACTGTTCACCAAGTTACGTGGGTTTTAACAATGTAATTTTAACAGTCTCGTTAGTGTTCTGTAGTGTGCCGCTATTATAGTTTCTCACGTATGTTGATATCGAATGCTTGCTGCACTCGGATGGTAGTGACGAATTTTATGTGCATAAACCGTGCAGTATTCCTTTCTACGTACACTGTATTTACAGTGACGAGTGTTCAGATTCCGAGTGTGTAGAATGGATTAGCAAACAGCTTTATCTTATTGTTGTTCACTTAAACCGTTACTTGTTCCGAAACAAGCACATAAACATTAGCCTCAAAGTGGAACTAGCGTACTGAGCAGCAGAAATTTGCCACCTTTACAAAACTATTGTGAAAACACTGAGATTATTTTTTTTTTTACAGGCAGATTTCGAGGAGCTGCGCGTTATAACTGTGATTTAAATTGTAGGTCTCATGTTATGGTGCCTGTCATGTTTCGCAGTCTGATGAATTACGATGCTCATCCTATAATTATGAACTTATGTGAACAAGTGGAAGGATCTGAGCATAATAAAACGGTGAAAATGAAGCCAGCCCATGTTTCTGTGACTGCAATAGGTATTGAAATGGAGAAAACATTCACTATATCCATTGCAGTGAAACATGATAGTGACATAAAATTCCAGTATATGATTCCTTCAACTTTCGGGCATGCTCTCTAGAAAAATATGTCTCTTCTTCAAAACCTTACGAAATAAGTAAAACAAAAAAGTGTTTCCCCAGCAGTGAACACTTTAATTTGAATAATAAGAAGAGCGTGTTTCCATATGAGTGTGTAACTGACGGACCTTTTGTGTTACGGTTGCTGTCGGTTGAAGCGTCCAAAAGACTGCAGACCACTGAAACTATTATCAAAATATAAATACCACAGAGCACATAAACTGTGGTGTCTAGATAAATCCAGGACATTAGAAGATTATTCTAGCTTATATTTAAAAACTGAAGTCTTACTCTTCGCCAATGTCTTTGAAAATTTACGCGCTTTCTATCTCCAAACTTACAGACTGGATTTAACTCATTGTTTGACTTCACCGGGTTTAACGTGGTATGCTTGCTGACAATTACTAATGTAAAATTACTGCTTGTTACTGACGGAACAATTACAATGTGTTGAGCAAGGTATCAGCGGTGGTATTGTTCATTGTTGGCACAGAAATGCTGTTGCAAACTGTAGGCTCATGTCTAATTGTAATGAAAATAACGATGATCATAAGATATATGTCAGTACTGACAATCTCTACAGATGAACTACGATGCAGTATCTGTCACTCTCTGATATTGCATGGACTACTGTTGACCGTTTAAGGCAATCAGCAAGTCAGGTGATTTAGACACAGGTTACATTTCAGAAGTAGATCTTGAATATGCAGAAAATATCCATGAACTTCACTCCGGCACACAATTATGCTCAGAGAAAACGATACCAACACCAAGTATCAACAATCCAGTAGTTCCAAAGAAGCTGATTTCCACATTATACAATAAGAAAATTGTTTGATGTCTACCGAAATTTAAAGCAATACCTGAACAATAACCTCATTCTAAGCAAAATTTACCTTCAAGCTCCACGGAGAATGTTTCCAAACTAATGAATAACAGTATTTTTGGCAAAGCTATGCAGAATGTGCGAAAAATGTGTAATGCCAAGCTAGTAACACGTAGGGAATGTAGATAAGAACTGTTTCTCTGAGACCAAGTTTCAAGTGCAGTCCCGTATTTAAGGAAGATTAGATTACTGTTGAATTAAGCAGATTTAATATTGTTTTTTACAACTCTATAGCTGTAGGAATGTATTCTGGAAACATCCCCCAGGCTGTAGCTAAGCCATGTCTCCGCAATATCCTTTCTTTCAGGAATGCTAGTTCTGCAAGGTTCGCAGGAGAGCTTCTGTAAAGTTTGGAAGGTAGGAGACGAGGTACTGGCAGAAGTAAAGCTGTGAGTACCGGGCGTGAGTCGTGCTTCGGTAGCTCAGTTGGTAGAGCATTTGCCCGCGAAAGGCAAAGGTCCCCAGTTCGAGTCTCGGTCGGGCACACAGTTTTAATCTGCCAGGAAGTTTCAATAATCTATATGGTCGGGCGCGGTTTTGAACAGTCATCTTCCCGAATGCTAGTCCAGTGTGTTAACGACTGCACCATATCGCTCGGCTGCAAGAAAGAGGCAGGGCATAAGGTGATTGGACAAGCTGATACGGCAGTGAATTAGTATTGAGCTTTTATTGGGAGATATGCTGTCTTTTAAACCCTGTTGTGAATGCGTAAATTTAGCAGCGCCCAACATAAATATTTAAATGCGTTCTAAATTGACATTCAATTACTGCATTACCCGGCTAGAATATGACATGAGCATGAATTGAAATACACAGCCTTTTTCGTATGTTCTCTGTAAAGAAGTGTATATGTTTAAAAATTATTCAGTTAGTTTCGTTGACTACTTTCATACAAACTTAGCTCACTCTTAAATATGACTTCACTTTTATAACACGGAGACACACAACACTGGAACTGGCGAATTTTACTGAAAAGATTTCTGAGCTTTAGCTGAGAAAGTTGTAATCTCTGACACAAGCAAATAAAGGTGGAAGTTAAAATAATTTCTCATAACATAGATTTTGATATGCAATCAAGATACCTCTACGTGGATTCTTTTTACGATGGCAAATATATATGTCTGAAATATTCGGCAATTTAAACACGCCGCGTAAAGCTTTCATGAAATGGCGGCAGATAAATGAACATCGGTGTATCAAAGTATCGATCCAATTAAATGAAAATAAATGAATTCGATTTGAAAATAACATTAATCAGCATTAAATAATTGTTCTCAGCATTTTCAATCTGAAATAAAACTATAACTCTTGCCAATAAAATCATATAAATATATTACCGCTAATGGCGGCGTTGTAGTTCGTCCGCAGCGAAGCAAAGATGGAATTCAGAGGGATCAAAATTAGTAAAATTCTTACAGGAAATATATGGTAAACTTGAATAACATTATTATCTATATTTCTCCAGTAATTTACAATAGGTAGTTTACATAATAGTAATAATACCAGACCATATCATAGGCGGCAGATGAAAGTGCGTCTTGCTAGCACCATGGCTACTCGAACAAGAAGAAGGAATGCAATAAAAAATCAGTGATAATAAGAATTGTTGTTATTATTAAAAGATATCATTGTTTTCAGTCTATTTTCTGTGGCTTGTGAAGATACTGTTACACCGTTTCTGCATTTTCAAAACCAAACTGTCTCTGACAACTTGTCTCTCACGATATCATATATTAAAAAAATAATAAAAAATGTTTTTATGGAATATAAAATAAGGGGGGGGGATGCTATAGAGAGCTAAATATTTGTAACACTAGCGTCTTAGAAATTTTCGGAACGGGAAATTTGCGAATAGGGGCACAGCTTAGGAAATAGGAGGAAAGGGGAACTGTGTGTCCTAGACATGGGGGATCGGTGATATGCAATCAGGATACCTTTACGTGGATTCTTTTTACGATGGCAAATATATATGTCTGAATTATTCTGCAATTTAAACTCGCTTAAAGCGTTCATGAAATGGCGGCAGATAAATGAACATCGATGTATCACAATATCGATCTGTTCAAATTATATGAAAATAACTGACTGAATTCGATTTGAAAACAACATTAATCAGCATTAAATAATTGTTCTTAGCATTTTCAATATGAAATAAAACTATAACTCTTGCCAATAAAATCATATAAATATATTATCGCTAATGGCGGCGTTGTAGTTCGTCCGCAGCGAAGCAAAGATGGAATTCAGAGGGATCAAGATTAGTAAAATTCTTACAGGAAATATATGGTAAACTTGAATAACATTATTATCTATATTTCTCCAGTAATTTACAATAGGTAGTTTACATAATAGTAATAATACGAGACCATATCATAGACGGCAGATGAAAGTGCGTCTTGTTAGCATCATGGCTACTCGAACAAGAAGAACGAATACAACAAAAAATCAGTGATAATAAGAATTGTTAATAATAAATGAAAAGCACCAGTTAGCAATAAAAGTAATATTGTAGAACAAAAGCAAACTGGCGCTTTTCATTTATTATTATAATGTTGTTCTACCAAGAACCGACGGAAGATTCTATTAATATGATAAGAATTGTTCTTATAATTAAAAGATATCATTGTTTTCAGTCTATTTTCTGTGGCTTGTGAAGATACAGTTACACCGTTTCTGCATTATCAAAACCAAACTGTTACTCTAACAACACACTTGTCTCTCACCATATCACATATTAAAAAATAATAAGAAATGTTTTTATCGAAAATAAAATAAGGGGGGGGGGGGGATGCTATAGAGAGCTAAATATGTGTAACACTAGAGACTTAGAAATTTTCTGATCGGGAAATTTGCGAATAGGGCACAGCTTAGGAAAGAGGAGGAAAGGGGAACTGTGTGTCCTAGACATGGGAGATCGGTGTGGGGAGGCGTGAGTAGAGGCGCAGCGTGGGAGCTGGTGGGGAGGGGATGGTTTTATAGTCAAAGATTAAAGAACAAATTTGGTCTAGGTGTCGCTACTACATGCCCATTGTCAGTATCGACATATTAATCTTAACAATAAATCCTGAGTTTTTTGCCAGCTGAAAAAAACCAACATTACAGTATTTGTCTAACTGCCATCAGCCATTAGTGGACGCAGTTTTGTCACTCACTTCAAGCATGAGACGACGGTGAAAGAATATGCTCCATCATTTAGATCAGTTATGTAAGGAGTATGCTGTTGAAATATCTGAAGTTAACACAAAGGTTATCTGATTCTGTGGCAAATTACACTGAAGGCCAAAGAAACTAATACACCTGCCTAATATCGTGCAGGGCCTCCGGGAGCACTCAGAAGTGCCGCAACACGACGTGGCACGGACTCGACTAATGTTTGAAGTAGTGTTGGAGGGATTTGACACCATGAGTCCTACAGTAGGGATGACCATAAATCCGTAAGCATATGAGGGGGTGGAGATTTCTAGCGAACAGAACGTTGCAAGGCATCCCAGATATGCTCAATAATGTTCATGTCTTGGGAGTTTGGTGGAAGCGGAATGTTTAAACTCATAAGAGTGGTCCTGAAACCTTTCAGTAGTAATTGTGGAGTGTGGTGTGTCGCGTTGTCCTGCTGGAATTGCCCAAGTCTGAACGCACAGTGGACATGAATGGATACAGGTGATTAAACAGGATTCTTATGTAAGGGTCCCGTGCTAGAGTCGTATTTAGACGTATCGGGGGTCCCATATCACTCCAGATGCACACGCCCCACGACATTACAGAGCCTCCACCAGCTTGAATAGTTCCCCGCTGACATGCAGGGTCCATGGATTCATAAAGCTGTCTCCATACACGTACACTTCCATCTGCTCGATACAATTTGAAACGAGACAGCCAAATAGGCAGCATGTATCCAGTCGTCAACAGTCAACGTTGGTGTAAGGTGTCTTGCAATCATCAAGGGTATACGAGTGGGCCTTCGGCTCTGAAAGCCCATATCGATGATGCTCCGTTGAATGGTTCGCACGCTGATACTTGTTAATGGGCCAGCACTGAAATCTGTAGCAATTTGTGGAAGGGTTCCACTTCTGTCACGCTGAACGATTCTGCTCAGTAGTCGTTGGTCCCGTTCTTGCAGGATCCTTCTTCTGGCCATAGTGATGTCATAGATTTAATGTTTTACCGGATTCCTTATATTCACGGTACTCTCGTGACATGGTTCTACTGGAAAATTACCGCCTCATCGCTACCTCGGAGATGTTGTGTTACACCTCTTGTGTGCCGACTATAACACCACGTTCAAACTCAAACAATGACAACCTGCGATTGTAGCAGCAGTAACCGATCTAAGAACTGCGCCAGACGCTTGTTGTCTTATATAGGCGTTGCGACCGCAGCGCCATCTTCTGTATGTTTACATATCTCTGTATTTGAATAAGAATGCCACTACCAGTTCCTTTGGCGCTTCAGTCTATGCTGATGTTTGGTTTATGAGGCGCTCAACTGCGCAGTCATCAGCGCCCGTGCAGAGTCTCAATTTTATCACAGTCCAGTTATTTATTCAGTCCAGTCTGTTCATTGTCACGAATGATGATGATGATGATTATGAAATGATGAGGACAACACAAACGCCCAGCCCCCAGGCAGAGAAAATCCCCAACCCGACTGGTAATCGAACCCGGGAGCCCGTGATCCAGAGGCAGAAATGCTAGCCAGTAGACCACGAGCTGCGGACGCGCTTCAGTGTAGAATTCTATTAGACCTCATGATATTAGAAAAAGTATGATAATTCAGCCATTTCAGGTATCAATAGGACAACTGTCAATAAAGATCTTGAAACAAAGTTGGCCGGATTTGGATCTATATGTAGCACTTAGAACAAATCTCGCCAAGATACAGAAATGAAGCTCTATAAAAATATGGCTGTTCCAAGAATACTAAGTTGAATTCACAGTGTCTAAATGAAATTTGTAAGAACAAGAGATTACTGTAAAAAAAGGAATGATTACACTAGGTCAGTAATTAATAGTACTGGGAACCGATTAGAAAATCAATAACGCAACAGCTGGAATAAACACGTAGAAATGATTAGCAATAAAAAAATTGCATAATTAACTGAAAATTATAAACCATATGGGAGAAAAAAGATTAGAAGACTTAGGAAGAGAGGAAAGCATTTGTGAAGGTATAAAATGCTGACAAGCCTAACCCATGAAGTGACGAAGAAGAAGAAGAAAAAGAAGGTAACATAACTTAATCCATCATCATAGGACATACTTTTCAGGGGTTTTTGTGAAAATTTCTGTAGCGATCATTCCTTTACGTCATTCATTTAAACCTGAGGTATTTATAAACGGAAATCAGTCACTTGAAAAAAAAATGTTTTGTAGAATAGGAATGCAGGTTTTCTTGCTGAATTTCATTACTGAAATCATCTCGAGCTGTTAGCCAAGTGTCAGTGTGTTTTTATCGTCACGTTTCGAAGAGTTCTCGCTTGAAATCTTCATGCGATTACAACGCCTGAAGATTATGAGTAAGAAACGTGTTGAAACGTTGCAACAAAAGACACCACTACCTGCGAAGATTTTATCAATGTTTTCTAGAGTGATCGCAAGTATTCTGTTATTCTTACATTAATAACACCGATAACGTGTCCGTCCCTGTTACTATCCGTACAATAAATACAGTACGTATATAGCATTATTTTCAAGTGTGGATACTGTTGTGATATACCAATTATTGTCGTCTTCCAGCAGTTACAGTTCTCGCAGATGTTGTTATGTGTGTCGTGCAGTTGATCGTTGACAGTTCGTAAATTTTCGAACGGCTTTGGTCCGTGAATATTTACCGATAACTGACGTAAAAACAAGCACTCACGTTGATTTGGGTAAATAGTTTACAATCGGCCCAATGTATGTGTTTTAAAAATGCCAGAAAATGCTGGAACAGGTTCACTTGCCTTATGCGGCTCCCATTTCCTTGATGGTTTATTCCATGTGAAATATCGTGGCACATCCGAATAAAGCAATGTTCGTGTGAACTGAACGAAAATATCTGTTCTTTTGCATAATTCGAAGAATTCAGTCAGTGAGGTTTTTGACGGGTTAAATGCTCTTCGCAGGTCATTGTCTTCTGTAAAACGAACACGTTGGCCGTTTTCAGATGTAGGGTCAGATGCATGACAGATGGGTCTCTTTCATGTATGGAATAACTCACAATACGCAAGATAGATTAGTTGCTGGTGATGTATCTGCGCATCTGGTAATGTGTTTTTTCTTAGTTTTCATTTACATTTCGAACTGCAAATACTCTCATATCGCTGCCCTTATGAACGTATTTGCAAAAGGAATTTGTTTGACGTAATTGCAAAACTCCACATCAATGTGAGCGTTGTAAGTTTTTACAAATAGAGGCAAATATAATAGTACCCATTGATTGTCAATGTCAGTCGGACTGCTATTGTTTGAAATTCGCATTGTAAATGAATCACGTCCATTGTCTTGTGTTCCTACGACGATACAATGGATAACGGTCGATATTCATAATAGTGTCGTTAGTAAACTGTTTTGGGAAACGCTTAGTACATTTTCCATCGTCCATACACGACGCTGTCGTGTTAAGTACATGGCATGGACCGTGGATTATGTTTGTGATAACTACATGGAATAATTCTTCAGCAGTTGACACATCTGAAATAATGCAATCGATTTCTTCTGGTCGTATCTTGTCGAGTATCCATATCAGATGTACGCACGTGGCAATCTCGTTTTTGTCACTCAGTAGAATACAGCCAGCAAGGTGCTGATACGAAAACGCGCAATTTGGTTATTAAATTAAGCAATGGTTTTAATTTTTGCTTGAACACATATGCAGTAATGTCGTGGAGATGCTAGTGGACATGGCATTATCAAAGTTCGTATTTCTTTCAATTTGGGATTACATGTGAACGTTATAAATAAATATAGTCGTCCTCAGAAGTGCACGAAAGTCATAGCGTCTTCTATGTATTCTTGCATATGACGTGGAGTGCCAATATATGTGGATGAAATTGCGAATGTATTTTCTATTTCGTTGATATTTACATCTGTATCTACGTTACTGACGATAACATCTCTCAAGTGAATATATTCTTCTGACGCAGCGTCGCTGATATAAAGAAACCGCTTGCTTTCGATCTTCGCATACATGTCCACGACGTATTGAAGAAGCAGCTAACGACATTTGATTGGTTCAAATGGCTCTAAGCACTATGGGACTTAACATCTGAGGTCATCAGTCCCCTAGAACTTAGAACTACTTAAACCTAACCAAGCCAAGGACATCACACACATCAATGCATGTCCACGACGTATTGATGAAGCAGCTAACGACATTTGATTGGTTCAAATGGCTCTAAGCACTATGGGACTTAACATCTGAGGTCATCAGTCCCCTAGAACTTAGAACTACTTAAACCTAACCAAGCCAAGGACATCACACACATCAATGCATGTCCACGACGTATTGATGAAGCAGCTAACGACATTTGATTGGTTCAAATGGCTCTAAGCACTATGGGACTTAACATCTGAGGTCATCAGTCCCCTAGAACTTAGAACTACTTAAACCTAACCAAGCCAAGGACATCACACACATCAATGCATGTCCACGACGTATTGATGAAGCAGCTAACGACATTTGATTGGTTCAAATGGCTCTAAGCACTATGGGACTTAACATCTGAGGTCATCAGTCCCCTAGAACTTAGAACTACTTAAACCTAACTAAGCCAAGGACATCACACACATCAATGCATTTCCACGACGTATTGATGAAGCAGCTAACGACATTTGATTGGTTCAAATGGCTCTAAGCACTATGGGACTTAACATCTGAGGTCATCAGTCCCCTAGAACTTAGAACTACTTAAACCTAACTAAGCCAAGGACATCACACACATCAATGCCCGAGGCAGGATTCGAACATGCGACCGTAGCAGTCGCGCGGTTCCGGAATGAAGCGCCTAGAACCGCTCGGCCACCGTGGCCGGTAACGACATTTGAGGATATGGTTGTCTTGACTGCGTTGAATCATCATCGGGTATGTTTCTCTGCCTCGTGATGACTGGGTGTTGTGTGTTGTCCTTAGGTTAGTTAGGTTTAAGTAGTTCTAAGTTCTAGGGGACTGATGACCATAGATGTTAAGTCCCATAGTGCTCAGAGCCATTTGAATCATCGGGTATGAATAATGGCTCATTGCGTCGACAGTTTTTGGTTTTGACGTCTAGGAAGTATGAATGAATGAAAAATATTGAAAAGAACATTACAAGAGTCGTACATTTCCCATACGAAATTTATTACCTGTCGATGGATTCCGCTGACTGACATTAATATAATATCCATCGTCTCCTTCCCAAAATAACAGTGGGTATTGTAGGGCGACCACTCACAATGGTGTGTAGAATGTATGAGTCTGGTGACATACCGTACCATCTGACTTTCACAAAGATATCATCACACAATTCCGAAGACTGTGAGAACTATCACACAATCAACTTAACAGCTCTTGCATTCAAGTTGCTTACAAGAATGATACACAGAAGAATGGTAAAGAAAATTGAGAATATATTAGATGATGATCAGTTTGGTTTTCTGAATGGTAAAGACATAAGAGAGGCAATTCAGACGTTGCGGTTTATAATGGAAGCAAGACTAAAGAAAAATCCAGACACGTTCATAGAATTTGTCGAGTTGGAAAAAGCATTCGACAATGTAAAATGGTGCAAGACGTTCGAAGTTCTGAGAAAAATTGGGGTAAGCTATTGGGAGAGACGGGTAATATTCACTATGTACAAGACCCAAGACGGAATAATAAAAGTGGACGACCAAAACGAAGTGCTCGGATTAAAAAGGTTGCAATACAGGGATGTAGTCTTTCACCCCTACTGTTCAGTCTGTACATCGAAGAAGCAGTGCTGGAAATAAAAGAAAGGTTCAGGAGTGGAATTAAAATTCACGGTAAAAGAATATCAATGATACAATTTTTGATGACATTGTTATCCAGAGTGAAAGTGAAGAAGAATTACATGATATGCTGAATGGAATGAAAAATCTAATGAGTACAGAACACGGATTGAGAGTAAGTCGAAGAAGTACGAAACCAATGAGAAGTAGCAGAAATGAGAACTGCGGGAAACTTATCATCAAGAATGATGGTCACGAAGTAGATGAAGTTAAGGAATTCTACTATCTAGGCAGCAAAATAACGCATGACGGACGGAGCAAGGAGGATATCAAAAGCAGATTAGCACTGACAAACAAGGCATTCCTGGCCAAGAGCAGTCTACAAGTATCAAACATAGGCCTTAATTTCAGGAAGGAATTTCTGAGAATGTACGTTTTGAGCAAAGCATTGTATGGCAGTGAAACATGTCCTGTGGGAAAACCGGAACAGAAGAGAAGTGAATCATTTTAGATGTGCTGCGGTAGATGAATGTTGAAAATTAGGTAGACTGAGAAGGTGAGGAATGAGGAGGTCCTGCGCAGAAGCGGAGAAGAAAGAAAACACTGATAAAGAGGAGGGATAGCATGACAGGACATCTGTTAAGACATCAGGGAATAACTTCCAAGGTACTAGACAGAGCTGTAGAGTTAAAAACTGTAGAGGAAGACAGAGATTAGAATACATTCAGCAAATAATTGAGGACGTAGGTTGTAAGTGCTACTCTGGGATGAAAAGGTTGGCACAGGAGAGGAATTCGTGGCGAGCAGCATCAAACCTGTCAGAAGACTTTTTAAAAAAAAGTAGAGCGTCGTACAAAGGGTGTGTGTCGAGCAGTCGTCTGAACTGTGTTGTCTCTGCGCTGGATTCTGATGTTTCGACGTTCAAATTGATCGCCAGATGTAACAACAATGACTTCATATACAGTGGGTGCGTTGAATCGGCCGACATGCTCTCCAGCTGGCATTTGTCGGGTTCGATGATGATGAGCAAGTGGGTGTCACTGCGTAAACGGCTTGACACTCTTATATTGGAACAAATAAGCCCTCGGTCACAAATCTTAAGTCAAAATTGACCTGGTTTCGGCGCTACTATGAGCGTAGTCTTCAGAATTAGACTAACTGTTCTAAAACATATTAGGTATATAGTACATTAATAAAATTAAAGTTTGTACTGACTGGAAAACATGCAGTACTTACAAGCCACATATTAAAAAAGATCTAAGCCGGAAAGGCGACGTCATGAACAGTTGTGAGATGGCGAGCCGCTAAGGGCCACTCGTACTGTGAACAAAAGTTGCAACCCAGTCAGTACAAACTTTAATTTTATTAATGTGCTATATACCTAATATGTTTTAGAACAGTTAGTCTAATTATGAAGACGACGCTCATAGTAGCCTCGAAACCAGGTCAATTTTGACTTAATATTTGTGACCGAGGGCTTATTTGTTCCAATATAATTCTGACACGGTCACTGAACCTTTAGCAGCTTTGTTCAAAGGCTTGACACTCTTTTGAACAATCGAACAGCTGATTGTTCAAAAATGTCTCCAACGATGTCACTGTTTCCCATTTCGCGATTCGTTCGATGTGATAATGGCATCTTGTGTCCACGCGTTCTTGTTCATCGCTCATGAAGTAAATTTGTATGGATTTCAAGTCCGCAACGTGCACTATTACTTTGGAGTCAATTCTATGGTAAAATTGGCCTGAATTTTTAGTGTCGATTTCAAATTTCGACCGTCGATGTACTGAACAATGTCGGTTGCGCCAAAAGACATCATCTGGAGGCACGAATTCAATTCGCGAATTTTGCACCATCACACCATCCATCTGCTTTTTCATTGGTTCGCATAATTCAACGCTTGTAGTACGACTTTGCCTGACACGCTACAGATGCAGGGTGTTTTTGATTTGAATGTTATGCATGAGAGTATTAGCGTTTTTTTGTCCATTTCAACCATAATAGTTTTCGGATACATCGAATATTCAGTGTCTTGATTATAGTCATACGCAAGACGAACGAATGTGGAACGCGCTAATGCACCATGTGCTGGCATGCGCTGTCGGTTCTGTTTCCTGTGTGGGTCTGTGGTACGTTGACGCGCCTATCTTTGTCTCGAAGCATTTCCTCGAAGGCAATTGTTGTGTTGAGTTGCTCTTGCCTTTTAGTTGCACATGCGTTTGCCTTTCGGTCTCGTGGGTCGGCATTGTGTGCCGTGTTTTGATTTAATGCTCTCATGTTCCTTATAGCTGACTATTCAACGTACGTCGGCCAAGATTTACCCGTGCTCTTCGTGGCACATTTCCGTACATTCACAAGATATGAATATAAAGGACGAATATTTAATTTACTTTATTTTATATTAATTTATAGAATATACTTACACGTTGCATTCATCCCACGAACCGTTTAAATTGTCACGAACAAAGCATCATCAATGAAATCACACCAATGAACACTGAATAAAATATTTGATTTAGGAGGTTAGATGCAATGCCACCAAATGATGAGGTGTATAAACCGTAATTCAAACAAAACACCTTTACATTTTCACACAGTGTTGTTTCAAATACACTTTGTTTGTTATATAAAAATCTGATTAGTCGATAAGTAATTCACTCAGTTTGTACGCAATTACAATACTCGGAACGCATCAGAACAAAATATCACGTCAAATAAACTTCAGAGTTTAGATCAATCTCGAATTAATCACTAAACAATTCACTCAGTAATCACGAAATTACACTGCATGGAATATATCAGAGCTCAACAGTCCGAAATCGAAATGACAAAACAATGCCAAGCTACGACCCAATGAGGTTGCTCATGTGTTGATGCGTAAGTCAATACTGAGAAGTGCTGGGAAGCTAAAAATTTGAGACTATCTGTTTCTTTACGTGAGAAATTCTAGAAATATTTAAATAGCATTTGGTCGGGAAAGTTAAGAGAATCCGGCTCTCAACAACAGTGACACCTACCGCGTCCAATTATAGCTAAGAATCAACCAGTTGATCCCCAGCCCCGCCACCCAACTCCCCCCTCCCTCCCCCCCCCCCCCCCCCAAAAATAACAAAATTGGTCAAGCCGTTTTGGAGGAGAAGAATTAGGAACACACTACCACCGGCAGATGAAAACTGCTAGTAATTTATTCTCAAAATCTACCTTTAAGCCTACAATTGTTTCTTACTTTGCAACGGATAACTGAAATCTGCTCTGCCTGCATACTGCAGTAACATACAGTACTGAACTAGATGGGTCTGAAGTAAAGCACTGCTCGGCTGTTTGCATCTTACTTTCGGTTGCTTTTCCAAATGAGAATATTGCTATCGTTCCAAAACGCATTACTGTAAGTTGTGACAGTGCAGCAAGATACAACTGTATTGAAATTGTAAGGACAACCGTCAGTGAAATATTTTCAAATGTATAAAAGAGTATTTTGAACTTACACTATAAGATACACACAAAAAGAAGACTTAACCACGAAGGACTTATCCGAATGAGACAAACAAATGATTACAGTTTCAGAAAGATTCTATGATTTATTCAATAGAAAAAGCTTCACAAATTCATAACGCGATGGTCCAACTCTGGCCCTTACGCTAGCAGTTATTGAGCTTGGCACTTATTGACAGAGTTGCTGTATGTCCTACTGAGAGCTGTCTTACCAAATTCTGTCTAATTTGCCCGTTAGATCGTCAAAATCCCGAGCTGGTTGGAGGAGTCTGCCCACAACGCTTCAAACGTTCTCAATTGTGGAGAGGTCCGGCAACCTTGCTGGCCAGTATCGGGTTTTGGCAAGCTCGAAGACAGAACACTAGAAACTCTCGCCGTGTACAGGCGGGCATTATGTTGGTGAAATGTAAGGTAGGGATGGCTTGCACTGAAGGGCCACAAAACGGAGCGTAGAATATCGCAGTAATGACGTCGCTGTTGACAACCAGAGGGATCATAGTGGCTCATTGCGAATCGGGATTCATCACTGAAGACAATTCTGGCTCAGTTAACGAGATTTCAAGCCGAAGAGATGTCTGGAGATGCCACAATCAACTTTGGGATACCTACTTGACTATAGCCGGCTGTAGAGCCCGACAACCCAGAGTGATGGTCTGGGGTGGCATTTCCTTTCATATCAGAAACCTTTGGTTATCATCCGTGGTACTCTTAACAGCACAGCGGTACGTCTACAATATTCTATGACCTGTTTTGTTATCCTTAATGGAAAGCCAACGTAGCCTTAGATTTCAACAAGATAATGTTTGCCCGCAGACGGCGAGATTTTCTACCACTTGTCTTCGTGCTTTCCAAACCCTACCTTGGGAAGAAATGTAGCCGTATTTCTCTCCAATTTAGAAGGTTTGAAGCCTCGTGGGCAGGGCCCTCCAATCAGCTTGGGATTTTGACGATATAACGGGCAAATGAGACAGAATTTGTCAAGATGTCTCATAGGAGGACATCCAGGAACTTTATCAGTCAGTACCAAGCCGAATAACTGCTTGCAAAAGGGCCTGAGGTAGACCAACGCATCATTGACTTGCACAATTTGTGAAGTTCTTTACATTGTAGAAATCATCCAGTTCTTTTCGAAATTGTAATCATTTGTTTCTCTATACATGTACTTAACATCTACCGATTTCTGTTGCATTCGTATAATCCCTTTGTGGTGCGTTATTTTTTTGTCATGTTACAGTTTTTATTAAAGTCCTTTTAATAATACAAAAGTGACTCGTCCTAAAATGAAATTTTTGTTTTAGCACTGTCATGCGCCATGAAAATTAACTCATACAAATAATATTTCAATTACGTAAAATATACTCTCCGCTTTTCTAATGAAAGATTTTTAACTGAAGGCGGAGGGTGAAGAATAATAATTAAGATTCTGAACATACGACTGATAATTCGCTGTGGATACCAAGACCTAAATATTGTTAAACACAACGTAGTCTTTACTCGACAATAATTACTCAGCCAGCCCTTGCTGCACATAAAACTCAATGCATATCACGTTGCTTTAAAGGTATCATCTATAAAATCATCTCAGAAATCCATCCTTTAAATTCAGCTACACCAGGAAGTATCTCAAATAAAATTCATTCTCTGTTCGGCACGTCAACCGTCCAAGGTTCTCATTGAGCGCGACCACAACACACTCTCTCTCTCTTCTTCCTCTCTGCAGCCAACTGGCTTACTCATTGGTTCGTGCTCTTCTAAAAATACGAAAGAATACGTATCGCTTATGCATTTAGGAATCCAGAGACGCTCATGGTGGCAAGTGTTTCAATCACACTGCCGTTTCTCACGGTACATACTGCAGTTTATATTGAATGCGTCTTCAGTTAATCTCAGTGGGGAGAACTATTAATATTGGGTGAGAGATGTAGATTAGGTTGTCACCTTCAGGCTTTATCATTATTATGGGACGACAGCTTATTTTCCTGAATTTTTATGTTATTATCTCACATGATAAGTACAGTAATTTGTAAAATTGACCACAAACAATTAGTTTGTGTTGCCTTATGCATGTCCTGTGGTAATTATATGATTAATACCGCTAATAAAATAGATTACACTCTGCTTTGTGTGGAGTCTTTTTTTGTATGTCTGTGAAAGCTAGACACCGAAGACGAGATAAAGAAACAAAAATGAATTCGAGGTGTTCATTTCAAGGGGAGTAAAGGAAATAAAATGAGTGAATAAAGTGATGAACACTAGAGCAGTGGGAAGGGTAAAGACATAAAGAGCTCTTACACGTCTTGTTAAGAAAGGGTGGGATGTATACTATAAGAAAAGGAATTCTAACAACAGCTATCGAAGGTACAACGCAAGGACAAAATAAAATAGGATGGAGAAGAATTAAAAGAGTAAAGAGGAAGATTGCTGACTACGAAGCAGTTGCCTGCGAACAGGATCACATGGAGACAGGTAGTGCGTAAGGAACTTGCCAATAGGCGGAACACCTTATGATAATGATCATAGAACGCAGCATGTCATTCTCAATGGAGAGAAGTCTTCCGAAGTAAGAATGATTTCGGGTGTGCCGCAGGGGAGTGTCATAGGACCGTTGCTATTCACAATATGCATAAATGATCTTGTGGATGACATCGGAAGTTCACTAAGGCTTTTAGCAGATGATGCTGTGGTGTATCGAGAGGTTGTAACAATGGAAAATTGTACTGAAATGCAGGAGGATCTGCAGCGAATTGACGCATGGTGCAGGGAATGGCAGTTGAGTCTCAATATAGACAAGCGTATAGTGCTGCGAATACACAGAAAGATAGATCCCTTATCATTTAGCTACAAAATAGCAGGTCAGCAGCTGGAAGCAGTTAATTCCATAAATTATCTGGGAGTACGCATTAGGAGTGATTTAAAATGGAATGATCATATAAAGTCGATCGTCGGTAAAGCAGATGCCAGACTGAGATTCATTGGAAGAATCCTAAGGAAATGCAATCCGAAAACAAAGGAAGTAGGTTACAGTACGCTTGTTCGCCGACTGCTTGAATACTGCTCAGCAGTGTGGGATCCGTACCAGGTACGGTTGATGGAAGAGATAGAGAAGATCCAACAGAGAGCAGCGCGCAGGATCATTTAGTAATCGCGAAAGCGTTACGGAGATGGTAGATAAACTCCAGTGGAAAACTCTGCAGGAGAGACGTTCAGTAGCTCGGTACGGGCCTTTGTTAAAGTTTCGAGAACTTACCTTCACCGAAGAGTCAAGCAGTATATTGCTCCCTCCTTCGTATATCTCGCGAAGAGACCATGAGGATAAAATCAGAGAGAGTAGAGCCCACACAGAAGCATACCGACAATCCTTCTTTCTACGAACAATACGAGACTGGAATAGAAGGGAGAACCGATAGAGGTACTCAAGGTACCCTCCGCCACACACCGTCAGGTGGCTTGCGGAGTATGGATGTAGATGTAGATGTAGATGTAAATAGCATTTTCATACACGCCGTAAACATCAAGCCCTGTAATGCACCCGCGGCATGTACATTTATAAGTGCATCCATGTTTATTTGTTCTCTTTCACTACATCGGCAGCTAGTCATATAAGGATCCGTTATTGACACATAACCGTTTTCGAAATTGTGAGCGGTATTTTGTGTTGCATAATATCAGTACTGACTGCTTCTGATTACCACTCTTTGGGCTTTAGTATCTGTGGTCACTTGATTTTGTTGTTTTAGAGTTTCGGCATGTGGAGTGGGTCGATTCATATTTCCTACTAGATTATACCTTTAACAGATACAAATTAGTCACCTCCGTCCTGATAGAATCTGCCATTTCCATGAACTTAAATTTTAGTTTTTTACTCACTCACAGATCATTTTCGAATGACATGTCAGCACAAGATAAGACAAAGTGAAAGGTAACAAACACATAGGTTAAAAAATCGCGATCAGGTCTAGTTTATTCAAAAACTAATGTTACACAATTTATTGAAAATCTCATCGTCAGTCACTATACACATGCAATCTCTGTACACACTAAAAACAAGTCATATCGTTTTGTGTTACCATTTGTCTGTCTGAAAAACTGACTATTCCCTCTCAATGAAGCAGTTAAGTTGCTCAGGAAGATGAAAGGAGGAGGGCATCTTTTCTCAGAGATACTGGGCATACGGTATTCCAATAATATGCATCTACATTTACATGGCAGCTAGTCCAGCCACCTTCACAATTCTCTGTTATTCCATTCTCGTATAGCACTCGGAAAGAACGAACACCTATATCTTTCCGTACGACCTTCGATTTCTCTCATTTTATCATATTGATCGTTTCTCCCTATGCAGGTCGGTGTCAACAAAATATTTTCGCATTCGGAGGAGAAAGTTGGTGATTGGAATTTCGTGAGAAGATTCCGCCGCAACAAAAAACGCCTTTGTTTTAATGATGTCCACCCGAAATCCTGTATCATTTCAGTGACAATCTCTCTGCTATTTCACGATAGTGAAAAACGTGCTCCCCTTCTTTGAACTTTTTCGATGTACTCCGTCAGTTCTATCTGGTGAGGATCCCACACCGCGCAGCAGTATTGTAAAAGATGATGGAGAAGCGTAGTGTGGGCAGTCTCCTTAGTAGATCTGTTACATTTTCTAAGTGTCCTGCCAATAAAACGCAGAAAGTACAGTGTCACATCAGAAGTATCCAGACACCACTTTGTAAAGCGGAAATGATCAGCAGATGTCAGGCGGGGTGCACGGGCCCGTACAAAAAATGTTGTCCGCAGAGAAGGGAAGCAGTAACAGCACGAATGGGTCCATCAGGGCAGCTCAGTGACTTCGAACGTGGACTAGTCATTGGCTGTTACCTGAGAAACAAATCCCTCAGGGATATTTAAACTCATCTAAAGCTACCGAGGTCGACCAATGGTGATGTAATTGTGAAGTAGAAACGTGGAGAATGGTCACAGCTAAGCCATGACAAGGTAGACGGGGACCGTCGGGCGTTTTGAGGGGCTGATTGTGAAAAATTGTATGCAATCACCGGAAGAAAGGACTTGTTGCTTCAAATGTGCTGCAGCATTCCAGACAGTGCAATTACTGCACTTAAGAAGTTAAAAAATAAGGTGCACAACGGCCGGGCAGCTACTGGTAAGCCACACATTTCTTAGTTAGGGCCCAGCGCCGCTTGGGGTAAGAAGGAGCGACGCCAATGGGCAGTGGATGACTAGAAATGAATGATTTCGATTGATGACCCACACTATGCCTTGTGGCAATCCGATGAAAGCGTTTGGGTTTGGCGAATGCCTGGAGTACGTTGACTGCCATCATGTGTAATGCCAACAGTGACGGAAGGAGGACATGATCTTTTTCGTGGTTAGGGTGTCGTCACCTTATTGTGCTTAAGAAAACTCAGAATGCGGAAGGACACGAACGCATTTTACAGCATTATCTACCGACTACGTTAGAGGGACAGTTCGGAGACGATTATTATTTGTCTCTGCCTGACGAAGAACTCTGACATAAAGCAGGATCTGTGAGGCAATGCCGGCCGGAATGGCCGAGCGGTTCTAGGAGCTACAGTCTGGAACCGCGCGACCGCTACGGTTGCAGGTTCGAATCCTGCCTCGGGCATGGATATGTGTGATGTCCTTAGGTTTAAGTCGTTCTAAGTTCTAGGGGACTGATGACCTCAGAAGTTAAGTCCCATAGTGCTCAGAGCCGTTTGAACCATTTTTTTTTTAGGCAATGGTTTATTAACAACAACATTCGTAGAATGTACTGCTTGCCCTGTGTCCCGCCCTGAACTCAATGGAACATCTTCGAGATGTGTTAGAAGATGGATCTTGCTCTAGCCCTATCGTCAAACATCGTTGCATTTTCTCGCTTAGGTTCTTGAGGAAAATCTGGACAGATACTCAGACACCTGACTGTCTCCGGCAGAGTTCAAATCGTTATAAAGTTACTTGGTGACCATACCCTATATTAATGTCCAGTAGTAACTCTCCGGATATTATTGATCATATAGTGTAAAATGTGGAATGACAGTGGCAAATCCTTCCATGCAACGCCTGTTGCCATGACAGTTGGTTGATTTGGTTCTAGTGTTCGCTTGTTGGATCAGTTTGGACATAATACGAGCTAAATAAGTAGCGTAATTATACTAGACATTTAATGCTGGAAAGCTGTAACAGTTGTATCTTAGTTGTCGGGAACAAACATAATGAGGTATATAGGAAAGTATTGTCTCCTCTACGTCAATCAGGATGGATTCCGAAAAAAATGGTCATGCAAAACCAAAATCAAGTAAAAAAGAAAATCGCAACACCAAGAAATGATTACTGTAGACCAGGGCTTCCCAACGTGTGGTCCGCGGACCCCTTAGGGGTCCGCCGGCTCTTTCTAGGGGGTCCGCGGCCGCCCTTTACCAAATCGTGTAAAATAATGAGTAAAATTATTGAATAAAAATGTGAAAATCAAATTCATCACTATTTTTTTCGTGTGAAAAACATGTGTACTTTTACTTCAGGTCGCATTCCCAAGCAGCCTTTGGGGTTCCTAAGTGAGAACGCATACACGGTTTAGTGCCGGAGAATGCGGCTTCTCCAATCGACTGTTTCCCAACAGTACGGGGGTCGTTTGTGCGCCAGCTCACGGCGGTAGGTGCGCTGAAACCTTTTACGCATGCGCGGAGCGAGCTTTGTCGACCAATCACACCGCTCCCTGGCACATATGCGGCCCCAGGCATCATTAAATGTTGAACTTGGTCAGTGCACTACCTATTCCATAAGTCGGTTTTTCGGGGGGGGGGGGGGGGGGGTCATTAGGAACATGGAACTTGCATTAAGAAGCTTTCAGTTCCCATGGGTTTCGCTCTGAAATTTAAAGTTACTGTGCTCTTGACTGACTAGGTGCCCGCCATGGATTTTCGACTGAAGAAGGGGTCCACCAGCTGAAAAGGTTGGGTAACCCTGCTGTAGACTAATGAAATTTCGGGAATATATTTGTCTAGGTGACATATTTAAGTGATTAATATCGCAAGATCACAAGTTAATGTAAGCACGAGATAAGCTATTGCAAATGTGACATGCTGGCACATTAATAACTGGTGCAACTGCCAGAATGCCTGCATTGTGTTGTACAGATGTCGCATGTAAGTTTCTTGGATGGAGTTCCACGCCGTTCCACTTGGTCGGTAAGTACAGAGACAGTTAATGCTGGTTGTGGATGACTCTGGAGCTATAGTCCGATGATGTGCCACATGTGTTTGATTGGTGACAAATCAAGTGATCGAGCAGGAAAATGTTCAAATGGTTCTGAGCACCATGAGACTTAACTTTTGAGGTCATCAGTCCCCTAGAACTACTTAAACCTAACTAACCTAAGGACATCACATACATCCATGCCCGAGGCAGGATTCGAACTTGCGACGTCAGTGGTCGCACGGTTCCAGACTGTAGCGCCCAGAACCGCTCGGCCACACCGGCTGGCAGCAGGAAAAGGCAACGTGTCGGATCTCTGCAGAGCATGTTGGCTTACAACAGCGGAATGTGGGCGAGCGTCTTCCTGTTGGGCAAAACCTACTGTAATGCTGTTCGCGAATGGCAGCACAACAGGTCGACTCACCAGACATACAGATTTGCAGCCAGGGTGGGTGGGATAACCATGAGAGTGCTCAAGCTGCCTTAAGAAATCGCACTGCAGACCATAACTGCAGGTGTATTCCACGTGTGTCCAGCATGCAGACAGTTTGGGTGAAGGTCCTCAACTAGGTTGTAAAGCGAAGACATTGTGAGTACTGCCCACCACGGCGTTGGATAACGCCTGGTGGCGTTGCGGCCATGTGAAGCGTTAACAAAAGTATGTAAGCGGGGCAGAAACGGACTATAGCGAAGATATGGGCTGAAAATGGGGAAATCCATTGAGACAGTGACTTTGACAAAGAGCAGATTATTATTACGCAGAGCATATGAACGAGTATCTTTACAACGGCGAAACTTGTCGAATGTTCACATGCTACTTTCGTGTGCATTTGCGGAAGAGATAGAACAGTGAAACTACCACTAGGTGCTAAATAATTGGAAGTCCACGACTCTTCACAAATGTGGGGTTTGGAGGAGGCTTGCCTGTTCCGTAAAGTAGGATAGATGATGACCCGTGACATCTCTTCCGAAAGAGCACAATGCTGGTACACGTACAAGTTTTTCGGAGCACACCGTTCATCGTACGTTTTTTAACATGGGGCTCAGCAGCCAATGGAAACGTATCGGCTCTTCGGGTGAATCACATCTTTGCTACATTAGGTGGATGGTCTTCTCCACAAACGCCGTCACTGGGTGAACGCCGGCTCGAAACGTGCAGCGCGCCACGGACGCTGGCTGGTGGGAGCAATATTATGATCTGGGCTACATTCACCTGCGCTTTCATGGGACCTGCTGTAGTAACCGAAGACACGCTGACAGCTGCAAACCACCTGCATTCCTTGGCGCTTGATGTCTTCCCCGACGGCGATGTCATCTTTCACCAGTATAATTGTCCGTGTCTCTGAGTCAGAACCGTGCTACAGTGGTTTGAGGAGTATTATAACGAACTCACGTTGATGCCTCGGCGACCAAATTCGCCTGATATAAATTCTACGGAAGCCATCTGCGTCGCTGACGGAAGCCATCGCCGTGTTCAGAAATCAGCGGCTCTTTATTTACGCGAATTACATGACCTGTGCGGAGATATCTAATACCACATACCTATGCAAAGCTACCAACGAACTGTCGGATCCCTGACTGAGAACCACTGACTTATTTCGTTCCAGAGACGGACAAGGAAGCTACTGACCAGGTGGTCGTAATGTTTCGCACATCAGTGTATTTCCCAGATCAGGTTGGTTGGAACAAAATTTGTTCGTCTCTAAGGGGTACATCCAATGATTATAAACTCGACCGCTTGCCCCATTCTCGTAGGGCATGAGAGGTCCAACTTTGAAAACTTAAATAGGAACCCTTATTTTTTAAAATTTCAGCTTCGGATTTTCCGAGATAAAACACGTAACTTGTGTATGTAACAATTTTTCGTTGTGTGACGGATGGTGCCGTAATGGACAAAAATCAAAATACATCAGTTTTCGTTAGTCGCATGAGGTTCAGGAATTTAGCAAAGAAGTGTTATGCGTATATTCCATGTTGAGCTTTGGCAGTTGGATACAACAACAGCTAGCAGCCTACGATGATTGAATTTCGCAGAGCGTGGTAGACATGGAACGTGCAACATATGACAGCAGTTAGCAATTGACTGGGACATTGAAACAACGATTTCCAGCATTTTCTATGATGGGCAGTTCTCCTGTTCATTAACAAGGGTCAGCTCCGTGTCGCTCTATAGATATTTCATTTATACACACATCAAAAAATGTTTTGCATCACCCCGGTTCTCTGAACTCCTGAAGACAGACGTAGACTGTGGATATTGTATCACAGACACAGTCCCTTTGACTGTTCAGAGATGATACTAAACCCGCCCAAAGGTGTAAACAACAATGCACAAGCAGCACCTAGTAGACGGAGGGGGCCCGACAACCGATCAGTTCCAGTTATTCCACCAGAAAGGAGGTACACGGCTCTGAGAGAACCAAAGCAATGTTGTTCGGACATGAAAGAAATACAGAAAGACAGGAATTGTCCATGACATGCCACCCTCAGACCGCCCAAGGCCTACTACTGCAGTGGATGACCGCTAAGTATGGATTATGGCTCGGAGGAACCCTGACAGCAACGCCATCACGTTGGAAAATGCTTTTCATGCAGCCACAGGGCGTCTTGTTACGAATCAAACTGTGCGCAATAGGCTGTATGATGCGCAACTTCACACCCGACGTCCATGGCGACGTCAATCTTTGCAACCACGACACAATCCAGCGCGGTACACACAGGCCCAATGACATGCCGAATGGACCGCTCAGTGTTGGCATCATGTTCTCTTCACCGATGAGCGTTCATATGCATATGCCTTCAACCAGACAATCGCCGGAGACGTGTTTGGAGGCAACCCGGTCAGGCTTAACGCCTTACCCTGTCCAGAGAGTGCTGCAAGGTGGAACCGGAGGTTCCCTGCTATTTTGGGGTGGCATTATGTGGGGCCGAGGTACGCCGCTGGTGGTCACGGAAGGCGCCAAAACGGCTGTACGATACGTGAATGCTATCCTCCGACAGATAGTGCAATCATATCGGCAGAATATTGGCGAGGCATTCGTCTTCATGAACGACAATTCGCGCCCTCATAGTGCACATCTTGTGAATGACTTCCTTCAGGATCAAGACATCACTCGACTAGAGTGGCCAGTATGTTCTCCAGACATGAACCCTATCGAACATGCCTGGGATAGATTGAAAAGTGCTGTTTATGGACGACGTGACCCACCAAGCACTCTGAGCGATGTAATCCGAATCGTCGTTGAGGAGTGGGACAATCTGGACCAACAGTGCCTTGATGAACTTGTGGATAGTATGCCACGGCGAATACAGGCATGCATCACTGCAAGAGGACGTGATACTGGGTATTAGAGGTACCAGTGTCTACTGCAATCTGGAGCACCACATCTGTATGGTGGTAAGACATGCAGTGTGTGGTTTTCGTGAGCAATAAAAAGGGCAGAAACGATGTTTATGTTCATCTCTATTCCAAGTTTCTGTACAGGTTCTGGAACCCTCGGAACCAGGGTGATGCAAAACGTTTTTTGGCGCGTGTATATTTCTAATGAATCAACTTTTACCAATTCTAGTCAGTTGAATCCGCATACTATGATTCATTGGTCAATGAAGAATCCCCTCTAGTTAAGGTGAGTCGAGCTTCATTTGTAAAAGAAATTATACTGATAATGTGGAAAAGTAATGTTTTATGTTCTGTGGACTCAAGAGCCGGTGTCTCATAAAAGATTTTAGAATAACCGCCTTTCTAACATCTTTGGATCCTAATATCATGTATATCATGTATATTTCCCAATCTTCAATGGTTTCTAACCAATTTTTGTTTTTGACAGTTACATGGGAGAAGCCCCTGATTTCAAAATTAAATATCATAAAAACTAAGATCGATAGTCGAGTACTTTAAAAGTTATGTTTATTGTGAAAGCTGTAAGAATATTATATAAATGTTATACAGAAGTTTTGAAATAGATCAGAAAGCTGCTAACACATGGCACTGTACGTTGTGCAGCTCATACAGCACCAAAGTGCATAATTATACTCGTTCGCCGCGAGCGGTCTTTCCAGTCAAACCGCATTGTTTTCGAAATGTCCTCTCGCAGTCCGGCGGTGGTGCAAACGAACAGTAAGATTTGTCTCAACAGAAACGGTAGATGGCATACAGATCGCCGACTGAAACACGTCCAGTGTGGTGGGTTGGATCCAGTACACAGTGTCTTTTACTGTACGCCGCAAAAACAAGTCACAAGAAGTCACATCGGACGAATATGCAGGTCCGTCCAACCCTGCGCTAGTAAATTTTCAGTAATTCTGTACTTGAAGTGTATATCTAGAAAATGTAGCATCTTTTTGGTGCGATATGGTGTGATTCCACCTTGCATGAACCAGAGGGTGTTGCGTGCATCGACAAACTGTTCGAAAATTGTAATGTGATGGCTTTTCGCATAAAAAGGGGTTAATAATGCTCAGACAGCAGTGGTTTCGTTTACCAAAATAGTTCAAATGGCTCTGAGCGCTATGGGACTTAATAGCTGAGGTCATCAGTCTCCTAGACTTGAACTACTTAAACCTAACTCACCTAAGGACATCACACACATCCATGCCCGAGGCAGGATTCGAACATGCGACCGTAGCGGTTGCGCGGTTCCGGACTCAAGAACAGCTCGGTCACATCGGCCGGCTTTCGTTTTACACAAGTGGAGATTTTCGGAATCCCTAATAGGGGGCTATACGTAATTTAACGTTCATTTTTCTAGTATTTAGTTGTCATGAACGCGTAAGCTCCTTTGTGTTGTTTGAAATTATAGACGCTGTGCCGCCTGGAGGCTTCCTTGGGCCACCTTTGCTTTACAAGACGCGAAGGAGATGATGCGCGCAGTTAATCGTGAGATGTGGTGACACAGTAGTCGGCAGTAGCGTGTCATGAGTAGAGGTGTATCATAGGCCCAGTTGTATGATTGTATTCATATTCTGAGGAAGTGGTAAGAAACGTCCCCCTAGAAAAATTATACAAGACTGTACTTAAACTGACACACAATATTTTTAGCGCAACGCAATCTGACTTTCAAAAATCCCTACAAAAAAATGGCCCTGACTAACATTAACCTATACGTTTCACAAATCGCTTACCTCACAAAAATCTTGGTTACTCGAACTACTGCAATACAGCGAGCGCCACTACCGCCAGCTAAATAAAAGATTCAAACTACGGAAGGCACTAACTACTGATAGGGATAGTTAGCAAATGAAAGATTTTAATAGAGAACAAACAATGTATTTACCTTAATAGTCATAATATATATAGCAGTTCATGACATCCAGTCTTACAAATTTCCAAACTCCGCCATTTCTCTCCCCACATCCACCACTGCTGGCGGCTCACGTCCAACTGCGCAACGCTACGCGCTGTTAACATCCAGCTGCCCAACACTACAATGGCAGACAACAATGCAAACTAGGCACAGACTGCACACAGCACAGCCAGTGATTTTCATACAGAGCGCTACGTCGTGTTACCAATAAGAAAACCTAAACAGCCTACTTACATAGCCCCCATGCTCCCCACAAAAAATTTTACAAACTGTTTTGGGCGCTGGCCAATACATATTTGTTACAAATTTTTTCACAATTACAATAACAAAGAAATCATACGCACACACTTATTGATACAAGGTTGGTCAAAAGCTAAAATTTTCTCACAGTCCATAAAAACAGTCCTGATCGTTCATCACAGTAAAATTGCAGTGTTTTTCTCAAAGTCTCAGTAGTAAAAGAAAATGCACATGGAAGTAGTGGATTTCCATGCAGTCTTGAAGAAGTAGCGGTGTCCTTCCAACGGAAAGACAGTGCTGACTCTCGACATGCAGACAGTTTATGGGCCACAACAGAACAAACCCACAGCAGAGTCATTCGACGTTTTGAAGAATATTGGTAGGTAGGTCATCACACAGTAGACCCACTGTTGTCCTGGTAGAGATTACGGTATTGGTGGGCCACCAGAGGTGCAGACCCAGTGCAGTCCTTGTAGAAATAATGGTATTGGTGGGCCATCAAAGATGCAAACCCACTGTAGCCCTTGTAGAGATAATGGTATTGGTGGGCCATCAAAGATGCAGACCCACTATAGACCTTGCAGAGACGGCCAGCAGCCATCTGTTGCAACCGTGCAGGTGCACAATCACCATCGAAGAGTCTTGCGGATAATATAGCAAGTCCATAAACCACCACTTGTGCACTAACAAAGTTTTTGACATTGTCCTTAGAACCAGCAATGCTGTTATCCAGTCCCTTGCTGAATTATTAACACACGTGCAGACACTAACAGTCCCTACTTCTCACATATTGTCCATATACTATGACCAACAGAAACGTGTGCAGTGAAATGTAATTTACAAGTTACTTAATTTGATCAACGGGTGTCAATTACAATTATATAACATAAGAATACAATAACAAAGGTACAAAATACATCATTAAAGAACATAACAATACAGATAACATTTGTAGTAACACAGACTTTACAAAAGAATAGAAATAAACATATACATCAGTGTTACAGGAATTATGACATAAGTAAATACATAAAATATCAGAATAACTTTTGAAACATCAGCTTCACACGTGAGCATTAAAACAAAACAGAATAAATAATGTCTAAACATCTTTACGAAGTAAATAACATAGTATTTGAAAAATTCTACAACATAAATCTTATTAGCTAAACACTTAAAGACAGGAAAAAGACAAATACACATGGGTACATAAACACATAGCAGGATAACACAAAAGAAAAGGACAGGGTTTGTTTTACTGCAGTATTTTGCATCGAGATCTCCCTTCGTTCATCATTATTCCCAAAAGTCCTATCTAAGCCTGCTTTCTGTATTCTGTTCACATCGTCTTTCAAAAATAGTTTTTCTCCACTGTACACAACTTTTTTTTTTGGCCAAACCATTTTCTTATAGCTTCTCAATGCATTTCTTCCGGGAGGGTCGCCATATGAAACGTCCCCTTAGAAAAATTTTACAAGACTGTGCTTAAACTGACACACAATACTTTTAGCGCAACGCAATCTGACTTTCAAAAATCCCTACAAAAAAATGGCCCTGACTAACATTAACCTATACGTTTCACAAATCGCTTACCTCACAAAAATCTTGGTTACTCGAACTACTGCAATACAGCGAGCGCCACTACCGCCAGCTAAATAAAAGATTCAAACTACGGAAGGCACTAACTACTGATAGGGATAGTTAGCAAATGAAAGATTTTAATAGAGAACAAACAATGTATTTACCTTAATAGTCATAATATATATAGCAGTTCATGACATCCAGTCTTACAAATTTCCAAACTCCGCCATTTCTCTCCCCACATCCACCACTGCTGGCGGCTCACCTCCAACTGCGCAACGCTACGCGCTGTTAACATCCAGCTGCCCAACACTATAATGGCAGACAACAATGCAAACTAGCCACAGACTGCACACAGCACAGCCACTGATTTTCATACAGAGCGCTACGTGTCGTTACCAATAAGAAAACCTAAACAGCCTACTTACAGTGGAACATGCTGATTTACTGATTAATTATTTGAAATGAGAAAAGAGAGTTAATCATATTGATAGAGAATATTTTATTATGATTATTTTAATGAGCAGTAGAAGAGGATCTAATTTAGGGTAACTGATTTCAGATATTGTACTTTCTTGCCGCAACTTGTAGTTACATATTCTTGGTTTAGACATACAAAGCCTTGTACATAGGGAAAGATAAGCAGCCATGCATAATTTTCCGTTTGAATTTGGGTGTAGGAATAACTGTTGAATATTTAATGTCATTTTTATTAGTTTAATTTTTGAAAAGGTCTTATTTGATATTAAAGACAACTTATGTTTGTTCACCCAAGAAATGTAATTTCTTTTTGTATAATGATGTTTTGTAAAGCAAAGAAAGCGAAATTTTTTTAGTACAGAACTTTTCTAATCAGAAGACTAATTGCATTTGATTTTATGATTTGTCCCAGGTCATTGTCCGCATCCAGTGTCCATGCCAAAATATGAGTTATTATTTTTACTTAGATTTGTTATGAAAAAAATGGTTCAAATGGCTCTGAGCACTATGGGACTTAACATCTGTGGTCATCAGTCCCCTAGAACTTCGAACTACTTAAACCTAACTAACCTAAGGACATCACACACATCCATGCCCGAGGCAGGATTCGAACCTGCGACCGTAGCGGTCACACGGTTCCAGACTGAAGCGCCAAGAACTGCACGGCCACTCCGGCCGGCTGATTTGTTATGAACCAAGTATGCTAAGCCTCTTTTTAAAAAGACAGCGCACTGCATCAGGAGCACCTCAGTACTAATTAGTTGTAGCTTAGTAAATATCACACGCTTTCAAGGCATGAGCAGTACCGTGGTGTTTTCGTTGTACAACAGGTAAGCCAAAATTAACTAACAAAAAAAAGGAACATTGAGTTTTTCCAGGGCCAATCATCTATTTATATAATGATTCTCAGTGTTGAATTCAGACAGTATTCTTACCATTACGAATGTTTAGCAGACCGGGAACCCGGGAGGCAGTTCCGAGTTACTTTCTCGCAGTTAGATCTCGCAACACACTCGCTGTCGAAGTCTTTTATGTTCAAAGTTTACGTAACTTTACAGATAGTCTACATTGCAGAAAACAAACTTTTAACAAATAACAACAAGCTTACTATTTTTATTATGGCCAGGTGGCTTTCGATTTTGAGTGGAACCATGTGTAGTTTCTGTATCAGTCTCGGCTGCAATTCTTTCGGCAGCAACAATTCGAGAAAGGGTGGTAACATTTTCATGAGCAAGTACAATTTGCATGGGATCAAGATTCCCGTTAGATAATTAGACAAGCTGCCTGTCGGTTGGAATTTGGCGAAGAGCTTGCGAATGGTTTTCGCATCGGCTCGTTTTGGAACATTAAATCGTCTTTGAAAATTGCACCTTGATGCCTTAGGATGGTGTCCTAAAGCGGGGTATTGCAGTGCCAGCAAAACACATTGCTCAGTGGAAGAGACGATTCCAAACTCTTCCTTCAGCACGGTAACGTTCCAGGTGCAGCGATGGAACTGATCGTTCTGAGCTGAGGCGCACTATTTATAGGCACTACATATTGCGATTGTAGCGCCGTCTGTTAGCAGCTTTTCGAGCTGTTTCGAAATAAAATTCTTACAGCTTTCACAGCAAAGAAATCATTAGCTTTCGAGATATATAATTCCGAAATCAGGGACTCCTTCGCTGAACACCCTGTATCACACAACTAAGAAATGCTAAATACGACAGTTTCGAATTTTTTCCCGGGTACGTTGGAGAGGAGGGGGTCCTGTTTAAGATTCAAAGCTGACTTCCTTCCCGTCCTCATGGGGTGGGGGAGGTCGTTCGAGTTTGGTGTGCTGGTCGTTCTCCTTTTAGACGAACAACTACTATTACAATCTTTTTAATCTGATTTGTTTTGTAGATATTTTCAAAAACAGTTTAAAATGCCTCACTCTAATTTTCCACGTTTCAGTCCCTCCACGACGGCCCGTTGACCACTCGGCCTGCTTTCAAAATCTTTCCCGAGACCAAAAGGGAGCCGTAGCGAGGTGTCCGCCATTACTCCCCCTCCTACTACCGAAAGCAGTATGCAGAGAAGTCACAACGCTAGAAAATTATAATGAAGTACTGGAAAATCTGTAGAGGATGGTCGTTTGGTGCAGGCTTTACCAGTTGAATCCCCACGTAAGCAAATGTGACGTATCGCGTATACATATACGGGAAGACCTACTCCTGTTTATTACGTAATTGGCGAACAATTACTGCAATAACATTTATTAAATATCTGGGAGTATGTGTGCGGAGCAAGTTAAAGTACAATGGACACATAAAACTGTTTACGGGAAGTCAGATGGTGGACTAACTGGATGAATTTTCAAGATGTGTACTCCAGCCATCAAGTCGACAGCTAACAAAATCCTTGTTCACTTTATTCTTGTTGTTTCTTAGTCTAAGAACCTTACCGTGTAGGACTGGTAATTGAAACAGAGACGAACGAGACAAGAGCAGCACATTTCGTCACAGATTGGTTTTTTTTTTTTTTTTTTTTTTTTTTTTTTTTTTTTTTTTTTTTTTTTTTTTTTTTTTTTTGGTCATCAGTCTACTGACTGGTTTGATGCGGCCCGCCACGAATTCCTTTCCTGTGCTAACCTCTTCAACTCAGAGTAGCACTTGCAATCTACGTCCTCAATTATTTGCTTGACGTATTCCGATCTCTGTCTTCCTCTACAGTTTTTGCCCTCTACAGCTCCCTCTAGTACCATGGATGTCATTCCCTCATGTCTTACCAGATGTCCTATCATACAATGTAAGCTTTCACGGCCGGTATTGTCTTCACTTAAAACTTCCGGTCTGATAGGCCGTGGTCGAAGTATAAAACTCTCTCCTGACGTTTCGTCTCCGACTGCGGGAGACATCCTCGGTGGTAAAGCGGCGAACTGCCGCAGTTCGCCGCTTTACCTCCGAGGATGTCTCCCGCAGTCGGAGACGAAACGTCAGGAGAGAGTTTTATACTTCGACCACGGCCTATCAGACCGGAAGTTTTAAGTGAAGAGATGTCCTATCATTCTGTACCTTCTCCTTATCAGTGTTTTCCACATATTCCTTTCCTCTCCGATTCTGCGTAGAACCTCCTCATTCCTTACCTTATCAGTCCCCTTATTTTCAACATTCGTCTATAGCACCACATCTCAAATGCTTCGATTCTCTTCTGTTCCGGTTTCCCCACAGTCCATGTTTCACTACCATACATTGCTGTACTCCAGACGTACATCCTCAGAAATTTCTTCCTCAAATTAAGGCCGGTATTTGATATTAGTAGACTTCTCTTGGCCAGAAATGCCTTTTTTGCCATAGCGAGTCTGCTTTTGATGTCCTCCTTGCTCCGTCCGTCATTGGTTATTTTACTGCCTAGGTAGCAGAAATTCCTTAACTTCATTGACTTCGTGGCCATCAATCCTGATGTTAAGTTTCTCGCTGTTCTCATTTCTACTACTTCTCATTACCTTCGTCTTTCTCCGATTTACTCTCAAACCATACTGTGTACTCATTAGACTGTTCATTCCGTTCAGCAGATCATTTAATTCTTCTTCACTTTGACTCAGGACAGCAATGTCATCAGCCAATCGTATCATTGGTATCCTTTCACCCTGTATTTTTATTCCACTCCTGAACCTTTCTTTTATTTCCATCATTGCTTCCTTGATGTACAGATTGAAGAGTAGGGGCGAAAGGCTACAGCCTTGTCTTACACCCTTCTTAATACGAGCACTTCGTTCTTGACCGTCCACTCTTATTATTCCCTCTTGGTTGTTGTACATATTGTATATGACCCGTCTCTCCCTATAGCTTACCCCTACTTTTTTCAGAATCTCGAACAGCTTGCACCATTTTATATTGTCGAACGCTTTTTCCAGGTCGACAAATCCTATGAAAGTGTCTTGATTTTTCTTTAGCCTTGCTTCCATTATTAGCCGTAACGTCAGAATTGCCTCTCTCATCCCTTTACTTTTCCTAAAGCCGAACTGATCGTCACCTAGCGCATTCTCAATTTTCTTTTCCATTTTTCTGTATATTATTCTTGTAAGCAGCTTCGACGCATGAGCTGTTCGGCTGATTGTGCGATAATTCTCGCACTTGTCAGCTCTTGCCGTCTTCGGAATTGTGTGGATGATGCTTTTCCGAAGGTCAGATGGTATATCGCCAGACTCATATATTCTACACACCAACGTGAATAGTCGTTTTGTTGCCACTTCCCCCAATGATTTTAGAAATTCTGATGGAATGTTATCTATCCCTTCTGCCTTATTTGACCGTAAGTCCTCCAAAGCTCTTTTAAATTCCGATTCTAACACTGGATCCCGTATCTCTTCTAAATCGACTCCTGTTTCTTCTTCTATCGCATCAGAAAACTCTTAGTGTTGCCACCCTTGCTTTTAATGTCACCGAAGGTTGTTTTGACTTGCTGAGTCTGTCCTTTCGATAATAATTTCTTTTTGAAGTCTTCATATTTTTCCTGCTGCCATTTCGTGTTAGGTTCCTTGCACTTCCTATTTATTCCATTCCTCAGTAATGTGTATTTCTGTATTCCTGAGTTTTCCGGAAAATTTTTGCACTTCAAGACTTGAAAGAACTGTGAAAGATGCTTGAACAACAGGGGACTGAAGTTCTAGAACATACGTTGATTCTGTCAAATGGTCAAGGAACGGGACAGCATCGCATTCTAAGATTCAGAAGTAAAATAACATTGTAAAGTGCCTCATAGAGGCTTTCAATGCATTCTTTCCACCTATCTGCTCTCTCCTCTGCATTTAACAGTGGAATTCCCGTTGCACTCTTAATGTTACCACCGTTGCTTTTAATGTCACCAAAGGTTGTTTTGACTTTCCTGTATGCTGAGTCTGTCCTTCCGACAATCGTATCTTTTTCGATGTCTTCACATTTTTCCTGCAGCCATTTCGTCTTAGCTTCCCTGCACTTCCTATTTATTTCATTCCTCCGCGACTTGTATTTCTGTATTCCCGATTTTCACGGAACATGTTTGTACTTCCTCCTTTCATCAATCAACTGAAGTATTTCTTCTGTTACCCATGGTTTCTTCGCAGCTACCTTCTTTGTACCTATGTTTTCCTTCCCAACTTCTGTGATGGCCCTTTTTAGAGATGTCCATTCCTCTTCAACTGTACTGCGTACTGCGCTATTCCTTATTGCTGTATCGATAGCGTTAGACAACTTCAAATGTATCTCGTCATTCCTTAGTACTTCCGTATCCAACTTTTTTACGTATTGATTCTTCCTGACTAATGTTTTGAACTACAGCCTACTCTTCATCACTACTATATTGTGATCTGAGTCTATATCTGCTCCTGGGTACGCCTTACAATCCAGTATCTGATTTCGGAATCTCTGTCTGACCATGATGTAATCTAATTGAAATCTTCCCGTATCTCCCGGCGTTTTCCAAGTATACCTCCTCCTCTTGTGATTCTTGATCAGGGTATTCGCTTTTACTAGCTGAAACTTGTTACAGAACTCAATTAGTATTTCTCCTCTTTTATTCCTTGTCCCAAGCCCATATTCTCCTGTAACATTTTCTTCTACTCCTTCCCCTACAACTGCATTCCAGTCGCCCATGACTATTAGATTTTCGTCCCCCTTTACATACTGCATTACCCTTTCAATATCCTCATACACTTTCTCTATCTGTTCATCTTCAGCTTGCGACGTCGGCATGTATACCTGAACTATCGTTGTCGCTGTTGGTCTACTGTCGATTCTGATTAATACAACCCGGTCACTGCACTGTTCACAGTAACACACCCTCTGCCCTACCTTCCTATTCATAACGAATCCTAAATCTGTTATACCATTTTCTGCTGCTGTTGATATTACCCGATACTCATCTGACCAGAAATCCTTGTCTTCCTTCCACTTCACTTCACTGACCACTACTATATCTAGATTGAGCCTTTGCATTTCCCTTTTCAGATTTTCTAGCTTCCCTACCACGTTCAAGCTTCTGACATTCCACGCCCCGACTCGTAGAACGTTATCCTTTCGTTTAATAAGGGCGAAATCGTTATGGAGGTACTCTAGTTCCAGATCGTACAACAGAGGTGCTGTGCATCACACGGTATGGTTTAGTGTCAAATTTTACAGATCGTAGGTTCCTGGAAGAATCCAACAACATTTCGCTTCCTTCCACATATATCGAAGATATTTCCACGAAGTTCAAAATACACTCCTGGAAATTGAAATAAGAACACCGTGAATTCATTGTCCCAGGAAGGGGAAACTTTATTGACACATTCCTGGGGTCAGATACATCACATGATCACACTGACAGAACCACAGGCACATAGACACAGGCAACAGAGCACGCACAATGTCGGCACTAGTACAGTGTATATCCACCTTTCGCAGCAATGCAGGCTGCTATTCTCCCATGGAGACGATCGTAGAGATGCTGGATGTAGTCCTGTGGAACGGCTTGCCATGCCATTTCCACCTGGCGCCTCAGTTGGACCAGCGTTCGTGCTGGACGTGCAGACCGCGTGAGACGACGCTTCATCCAGTCCCAAACATGCTCAATGGGGGACAGATCCGGAGATCTTGGTGGCCAGGGTAGTTGACTTACACCTTCTAGAGCACGTTGGGTGGCACGGGATACATGCGGACGTGCATTGTCCTGTTGGAACAGCAAGTTCCCTTGCCGGTCTAGGAATGGTAGAACGATGGGTTCGATGACGGTTTGGATGTACCGTGCACTATTCAGTGTCCCCTCGACGATCACCAGTGGTGTACGGCCAGTGTAGGAGATCGCTCCCCACACCATGATGCCAGGTGTTGGCCCTGTGTGCCTCGGTCGTATGCAGTGCTGATTGTGGCGCTCACCTGCAAGGCGCCAAACACGCATACGACCATCATTGGCACCAAGGCAGAAGCGACTCTCATCGCTGAAGACGACACGTCTCCATTCGTCCCTCCATTCACGCCTGTCGCGACACCACTAGAGGCGGGCTGCACGATGTTGGGGCGTGAGCGGAAGACGGCCTAACGGTGTGCGGGACCGTAGCCCAACTTCATGGAGACGGTTGCGAATGGTCCTCGCCGATACCCCAGGAGCAACAGTGTCCCTAATTTGCTGGGAAGTGGCGGTGCGGTCCCCTACGGCACTGCGTAGGATCCTACGGTCTTGGCGTGCATCCGTGCGTCGCTGCGGTCCGGTCCCAGATCGACGGGCACGTGCACCTTCCGCCGACCACTGGCGACAACATCGATGTACTGTGGAGACCTCACGCCCCACGTGTTGAGCAATTCGGCGGTACGTCCACCCGGCCTCCCGCATGCCCACTATACGCCCTCGCTCAAAGTCCGTCAACTGCACATACGGTTCACGTCCACGCTGTCGCGGCATCCTACCAGTGTTAAAGACAGCGACGGAGCTCCGTATGCCACGGCAAACTGGCTGACACTGACGGCGGCGGTGCACAAATGCTGCGCAGCTAGCGCCATTCGACGGCCAACACCGCGGTTCCTGGTGTGTCCGCTGTGCCGTGCGTGTGATCATTGCTTGTACAGCCCTCTCGCAGTGTCCGGAGCAAGTATGGTGGGTCTGACACACCGGTGTCAATGTGTTCTTTTTTCCATTTCCAGGAGTGTACAATGATTCGAGCTTGTACACAGGGTTGGCACCTCTCTTTCTGTCCACGTACTATTGGCGAATGGAAGGGGAAACAGGGTATGGCAGAGGTACCCGAAGTGGTCTCCTACGTCACGTGGCTTGCAGGATACTGACGCAGATATAGAGATATATGTAAAAAATAGAAGGAAGGTAAGCTGTTCTGAGAACTAGTCAAAGTAATTTAGGTAAGCTACGTAAATCTGTACCAGGATGGGCGGACGGAGATTCGAAACGTCGTCCTCTCAAATGCCAATCCAGTGTTTTACCCACAACACTTTCTCGACTGGTGAAACTGATAACGCCTCCTATAGACAGTTCGTTGTGTTTTGACACAATGAAGAGCAGCAGATAATGAGGACGGTAGAGTGAACAAAAGAAAGAGGGAATTACTTGGCTCGCGATCTGCTTTCGCCTCAGGCTGTCGAATGCAGATGCTTGCTTTTCGAGGTCACACGGGTCTCAAGCACATCGCTGCCTGTGAACAAAGGCTCCCTGTTTTTAAAACGCACTAACGGTGCTATCAGCTTTAGTGACCGATAGGAAGAGCCACACGCAGAACCAGTGTGCAAAAGCACAACAAAAAAACTACGAAATCTTACAGTAGGGCTGGAGGAGACATACATCGGATCTATTAGTACACAGTCTTTGCGTGAGGGCGCGCTCGCGCGCTTGTGTGTTTGTGTGTGTGTGTGTGTGTGACAGAGAGAGAGAGAGAGAGAGAGAGAGAGAGAGAGAGAGAAAGATAGATAGAGAGAGAGAGAGAGAGCGGGGGCAGTGTGTGTGTGTGTGTGTGTGTGTGTGTGTGAGAGAGAGAGAGAGAGAGAGAGAGAGAGAGAATGAATTTGGCATCTGGGTCATGTAATGTAAACAAAAGGTACAAAGAAGTTATGTTGTAGTTGAATAATGACACTTAAAATTTTTTCAGAAGGTTCTTTTTGTACTCTTCAATCGAAAGACTTATTGCTGCAGCTCTCCTAGCTACTCTGACTTGCACAAATCTATTCATCTGTGCATAACTACCATAACTTGAGTACTATATTCAAATCTTGACCTGCCTCTGCAGTTCCCCCTCCATCCTACAATCTAATGCCCGACATTTAAGTTCTAATACAAATGTGACACCCTGTAATATTTGTGTCTAATTGACCCTTGAGGAAAATAAATTGTGTTGCGATCCCGACGTCATGATAGAGCGCTGGGTACGTGGGTGATGATAGAGAAAGTGCATGGGTGCTCACGTGAAAGAAGGAAGTATTGTTTTTCCTTGCCTTTGATTGGCCGAAAGCTGAGAGTCCAAAATAACTGGACACCAGGAATGTGGCAACACTTAAGTGTTTGGAAGTCAAATTAGGAAGGCCGCCCCGTCTTGTACAGTTGTAGTGCGACAATGCGTTTTTAATCCATATGTAATCTTTACATTGTTATTGTAACGATGAGTAGCGGCTCACATTCCACCACGACAATTATTAACTCTGGCATTAAAAAACATTTCGAAATCATTCAGCAGATTTAGAGTATGTTCGATCCTCATTACAGTCACGACGGGTGCAGTCAATAGACCTCTGACTGCGAGAGGTTTTCTGCAAAGTGAGTGGACAGAACTTTGCGAGACTTGACTGAAGTGTACTCGTCCAATAGGAACTCTCACGTAAACTGCTGTAACATCCAGTCCACATCGTCAAGTTTCCGAAAAGAGTTTCGAATGGAGATGTTACACTGCCATTAAAATCTCAGACAAGATATTTTATTTTTTATGTTTCTTGACAAAATCACATGAACATTTCAGTATGCTATAACCAGATTCTGAAGAAGACCACGGCCGGTTGTGGTATTTTGAAATGCTCCTGCGATTGTGGCGAAAATATGTTGTTGTGGTCTTCAGTCCAGTGACTTGCAGCTCTCCATGCTGCCCTATCCTGTGCTTCATTTCGATGTACCTACCACAACCTTCATCATTTTGAATCTGATTAGTGTATTCATCTATTGGTCTCCCTCTACGATTTTTACCCTCCACGCTGCCCTCCAATACTAAATTGCTGATCCCTTGATGCCTCAGAACATGTCCTACCAACCGATCCCTTCTTCTAGTCAAGTTGTGCCACAAATTCCGCTTCTCTACAGTTCTATTCAGTACCTCATTAGTTACGTGATTTATCGATCTAATCTTGAGCATTCTTCTGTAGCACCACATTTCGAAAGCCTCTATTTCGCTTCTTGTCCAAACTATTTATCGTCCATGTTTCATTTCCATACATGGCTACACTCCATACAAATACTTTCAGAAACGACTTCCTGACACTTAAATCTACACTATTTCGCCTGTCTCATACTTCTTGCTTACTAGATGGTAGAGTTTTGTCAGGGCTGGCTCCCCCAAGGCTATCAGTAGTTGTAATGGAATGTTGTTTACTCCCCCGGGGCCTTGTTTCGACTTAGGTCTTTCAGTGCTCTGTCAAATCCGTCATGCAGCATCGTATCTCCCATTTCATCTTAATCTTCGTCCTCTTCCATTTCCATAATATTGCCCTCCAGTACATCGTCCTTGTATAGATCCTCTATGTACTCCTTCAACCTTTCTGCTTTCCCTTCTTTGCTTAGAACTGGTTTTCCATCTCGTTCTCTCTAATTTTCCTGTAGGCAGTATCTATCTTACCCCTAGTGATATATGCCTCTACATCCTTACATTTATCCTCTAGCTATCCCTGCTTAGCCATTTTGCACTTTCTCTTGATCTCATTTTTGATATTTTTCAGTTACTGCATTTTTATGTTTTCTCTTTTGTTACCTAAGGATTTCTACTAGCCATTGTCTTTTTACCTACTTGATCCTCTGCTGCCTTCACTCCTTCATGTCTCAGAGCTACCCATTCTTTTCTACTGTATTTCTTTCTCCCATTCCTGTCAATCGTTCCCTAATGCTTTCTCTGAAACTTGCTACAACCTCAGGTTCTTTCAGTTTATCCAGTTCCCATCTCCTTCAATTACTACCTTTTTGCAGTTGCTTCAGTTTTAATCTACAGTTCATAACCAATAAATTGTGGTCAGAGTCCATATCTGCCCCTGGAAAGGTGTTACAGTTCAAAACCTGGTTCCTAAACCTGTGTCTCACCATTCTATAATCTGTCTGAAACCTTCCGGTGTCTCCAGGCCTCTTCCACGTTTACAACCTTCTTTCACGATTCTTAAACCAAAAGTTAGCTATGATTAAGTTACGCTCTATACAAAATTCTACCAGGCGGCTTCCTCTTTCATTCCTTACCTCCATTCCGTATTTTCGTCTCCCCTTACTATCTGAATGATTTCTTTTTATCTAATCATACATTTATTCAATCTCTTCGTCATCCGCGGAGCTAGTTGGCATATAAACTTGTACTACTGTGGTAGGCGTGGGCTTCGTGTCGATCTTGGCTACAATACTGGTTTCATTATGCTGTTCGTAGTAGCTTACTCGCGCTCCTGTTTTTTTTTATTCATTATTAAACTTACCCTCCGTTGTGGTTGTAGCTACGTAAGGGCTATCTGTATCGCCCATGGTTCATGTGGGGGGAGGGGGGAGGCAATATATATAAAAGAAATAAATGACTCACTTTCTCACTACACGCAAGCTTAACTACATTTGTGGCTCGATACGTTGCGATAGTGCTCAACTTGTGTTGGCTATTTAAAGTAATGTAAGAACACCAATCATAGGTTTTATTTCTATGTAAGAATAAATTGCTCCTTTTATTTTCATATGCAGGCTTCCATCATTGATTTCTGTCACGTTCACAAATTACTATTCAGATTAGAAAAGTGCTTCACCTATGTTGGATTTGTCTGGACGATCATTTGTAGAAGCTCTTGCTGTATTAGATAGAATAACTGTAGTGTGCTAAAAAAAGTGTCGAATGTTTTGAGAGGTATTGGTAAACGAGACAAGAAAATGTCAATTAAATATGAGTTCTGGAAAGCAACTTTCTGAGATCTGGACATTTCCTTATAGGAGGGACCGAAGGAATGTCGGTTGCGTTGAATTGGCGATAGGTTCAAATGGTTCAAATGGCTCTGACAAGGGAACCTCCCCATCGCACCCCCCTCAGATTTAGTTATAAGTTGGCACAGTGGATAGTCCTTGAAAAACTGAACACAGATCAATTGAGAAAACAGGAAGAAGTTGTGTAGAACTGTGAAAAAATAAGCAAAATATACAAACCGAGTAGTTCAAGGGAAGATAAGCAACAATAAGGACGATGGGAACGCAGGAGCGCCGTGGTCCCGTGGTGACGTGAGCAGCTGCGGAACGAAAGGTCTTAGGTTCAAATCTTCCATCAAGTGTAAATTTTAATTTTTTATTTTCAGTTTATGTGACAAACTCTTATGTTTTCATCACTTTTTTGGGAGTGACTATCACATCCACAAGAAAACCTAAATCGGGCAAGGTAGAAGAATCTTTTTACCCATTCGCCAAGTGTACAAGTTAGGTGGGTCGACAACATATTCCTGTCATGTGACGCACATGCCGTCACCAGTGTCGTATAGAATATATCAGATGTGTTTTCCTGTGGAGGAATCGGTTGACCTATGACCTTACGATCAAATGTTTTCTGTTCCCATTGGGGAGGCACGTCCTTTCGCCTACTAATCGCACCGTTTTGCAGTGCGGTCGCAAAACACAGACACTAAACTTATTACAGTGAACAGAGACGTCAATGAAAGAACGGACAGATAATAACTATGCAAAAATAAAGAAAGTGAAATTTTCAGTCGAGGGGAGACTTGAACCAAGGATCTTTCGTTCAGCAGCTACCACGGGACCACGGCGCTTCTACACACACTTCGTCCATGATGTTGCTTATGTGGCCCATGGACTACTCAGTTTGTATATTTTGCTTATTTTTTCACAGTTCCACACAACTTCTTCCTGTTTTCTCAATTGATGTGTGTTCAGTTTATCAAGGCCTATCCACTGTGCCAACTTATAACTAAATCTGAGGGGGGTGCGATGGGGAGGTTCCCTTGTGAGCACTATGGGAAAACACTAACCACCACCACCACCACCACCACTATGCGACTTAACTTCTGAGGTCATCAGTTCCCTAGAACTTAGAACTACCTAAACGTAACAAACCGAAGGATATCACACACATCCATTCCCGAGGCAGGATTCGATCCTGCGACCGTAGCGGTCGCGCGGTTCCAGACTGTTGTGCCTAGGTCAACAGTGTCTTTCAGCATAGCAGTAACTTCAATAAGTAGGTAGTTCGAGCATTAGATAGTCTACAGTGTGGTGTTTGGATCACTTTTTGTTGTACAACACAAACCTACTGGAATCACACAGCCGAGTGAAAGCCACTTAATGAACTGATTAATGTGTACTTAGACTGCTGCGGTAAAGAAAGATGTGGGAACGCTCTGTTAACCGACCTGACCAAAAACAAAAACAAGGAGTCTCCTTGTAGCAGCAATCAGACGTCTTTCATTCCCTCCTATGAAGAAGTTACGTCCCCAAGTATGCGTTTACATGTACCCATGTACCCATGTTTAGCGGAATTATTTTCCTTGTTTCCGTGAGTATAATCACATGTCAAAATATTAATTAACAATCTGCATAAAGATATGTGAGCCACATCATAAGACGACCTAAATGAGCTACGTAAAGGAACTACTGTGTAACTGAGTTGTCCATTTCCCCACCCTTTCAGAATTCCTTTCTGGTTGCTCTCTATTCCAAGAGTAGCGAGCACAGGTGTATTACTTACATTGCAATAAATCCTTTTCTCTGCATCGTACATGAAGGGTGCGTATGTTTCCAGGGAAAACGATTCCTATTAAAACGAATTTGCGTCTTTTTTCGTACTTAGTACGATACTTTCTTCGAGCTTCGGTCGCAGTGTGCGTGCTCTAGGAAGGTTAGCAAGGTCATTGGAAGTGGACAGGCGCCACAGCAAACGAAGCGTGGCGAATTTCTTAAAGTTGCTAAGAAGTTGGCTGTTAAACAGACTCCTGTCTCCCTTATTTGGATCAAATGCCGTCAGACACACGAAGCATTAACTGGGTGGCTGGTGGGTGCCATCTTCAACCTCATTAAACCCTAGGTCACGAGCAAAGGAGTAATTCCACTTACAGTTTCCACCGCCGTTGATGTAGTACCGCCGGCCGAAGTGGCCGTGCGGTTAAAGGCGCTGCAGCCTGGAACCGCAAGACCGCTACGGTCGCAGGTTCGAATCCTGCCTCGGGCATGGATGTTTGTGATGTCCTTAGGTTAGTTAGGTTTAAGTAGTTCTAAGTTCTAGCGGACTAATGACCTCAGCAGTTGAGTCCCATAGTGCTCAGAGCCATTTGAACCATTTTGATGTAGTACTGCTGCCAACCCGATAAATTGTTTACATTTGTCTGGCTGAGAATTTTAAGTGAAATTGCAGTCGTTATACTGTGCAAGTATGTAAGTTTTAGTTCGTCAGATGTCGTGACATTTACTTTGAACGAAAAATAAAGAGTAGAAATTAGTCTTTCAGTGAGAGCTTATTCAGTGCATTTGTGTTGAGCTATACAGTACTGTACTAGGTATTACCCACAGCTACGCTCGCATGTCAGTATTTTCGTTGTGATGAGAAGGGTGAAAATTAAGTAACATATCTTACGCACAGTAACGTCAGCGGCTCTCACGTGTCTGCCTGTTCGGGTAAGGATCGATGGACAGTTGCGCACCCCCTCCCCCCTCTCTTCCAACTAGCCAGCTGGCCGGTGTGGTGGAGCGGTTCTAGGCGCTGCAGTCTGGAACCGCACGACCGCTACGGTCACAGGTTCGAATCCTGCCTCGGGCATGAATGTGTGTGACGTCCTTAGGTTAGTTAGGTTTAAGTAGTTCTAAGTTCTAAGGGACTGATGACCTCAGATGTTAAGTCCCATAGTGCTCAGAGCCATTTGAACCATTTGAACCAACTACACAACACTCAACTATGTGACACGCACATAGTGTTACTGCCAAGAGATGCATGCGGATGGATGAGGACAAGTGCATTATCTTACTGAAGCAGGTATACATTATACAATGTGCTAATTATATAGTTTTTTAACATGATTTACATTTACTGAGGCAAAAGGTACATGTCCAGGCCCTTTCACATACTCTTGAGTGTCGACTTTTCTTTCCTTTCAGTTTATAAAGTGGCCTATGTTCTTCTTCAGTATTCAAAGTATCTCCATACTAAATTTCATCTAAGTTCAGCGGTTTTGTCGCGCAAAACGTAACGGCGTTACCTTTCACTTGTATTTTATTATGGTATGCATGTTTGGATTAAACACATTGAGCATTGAATAAGATTGTATTCACGATGTTCAATCGTATTATATAGAACATATCAATCAACAAAATCCTTTTCACAAATATGATGAAATTCAAAAGTCAAAGAATAAATAGCTTATTCAAAGAGTAAACGCGTAATTTCTACAAATCCGTTAATGTTTTGTGCAACACACTCTCTAAAGTAGCCTATTTCCTTCCCCGGCGTTCAAGCTTCTTCTGTACCAAATTTCATCAAAATCTGTTCAGCAGTTCAGTCGTGAAAAGGTAACAGACAAACACACTATCGCATTTATAAAACTATAAATTACGTTACCTTTTCTCCGTGACATAATTTTGATGAAATACAGTATATTTGTTGACTCAAGCTACTCTCACGTTACCTGTGAAATCCCCGTGTTCAAAGTGACAGAGAGAAACGAATAGGATGGTTTTAGATAAAGCTTTAAAGCACGTCAATTTTTTTTCCTTTTTTTCGTGGTACAATTTTGATGAAACCAAACCCATACGTTGTTCTATAAATTCTCTCTTCAGTCCTGGACACGATTCCGATTCCGTGGTCGCTAACACACGCTTAAACAACCCCACAAACAGAGATAATCGATTCGTAATTGAAGTACATTGCTGTACAAAATTCAACTACGAAAGTAACTTTCGTATGATGTTTCACGTGTAACATTATTAACTATATTATCTACAATTGTCTTATCTAACTTCTCTATATGCTTTTACTTAACGTGACTTCTGTATCACCAAGTTCTCTGATGTAACATCTGTGTAAAACTTTCATTCATTATTTATGACGATTTTTGTAACTTTATTTCATCTGTGGATGTATTTTCAAACGTAATATTTTGTAAAAGAATGGAAATGTTAAAACTTTACTTGTAATACTGGATCATGTATAGAACACGTGGGTTTGTAAACAAGTGAAACACGGAGGGAAGCCTCTCTGCAACGAAATGGCTTAGCGTTAGTAGAAGGTGAATCCGGCGGACGAACTGCAAGGCTCCTTCGTGGCAAGAGTCAGTCGGTGGACAGCAGGCAGATGTTTGCATCTTGTGAACTAAACGTGGCAAGAAGTCTGAAAGATTATACGCAAACCCAAAGAAGTTTTGCATCACCTCGGTTCCGAGAGTTCTGGAACCTGTACAGAAAATTGGAATGAGAGATCAACATAAACATCATTTCTGCCCTTTTTCTTGCTCATGAAAACCACACATTGCATGTTGTACCACAATACAGTGAGACCTTCAGAGGTGGCAGTCCAGATTGCTGTAGACACTGGTACCTCTAATAACCAGCAGCACGCCCCCTTGCATTGACCCATGCCTTTATTCGTCGTGGCATACTGTCTACAAGTTCATCAAGGCACTGTTGGTCCAGATTGTCCCACTCCTCAACGGCGATTCAGCGTAGGTCCCGCAGAGTGGTTGGTGGGTCACGTCGTCCATAAACAGCTCTTACCAATCTATCCCAGGCAAGTTCGATAGGGTTCATGTCTGGAGAGCGTGATGTCGTTATCCTGAAGAAAGTCATTCACAAGATGTGCACGATGGGAACGCGATTTGTCGACCATGAAGACGAATGCCTCGCCAATATGCTGCCAATATGGTCGCACTATCGGTTTGTGGAGCATGGCATTCAAGTATCGTACAGCTGTTACGGCGCCTTCCATGACCACCAACGGCGTACGTTGGCCCCAAATAATACCACCCAAAAACAGCAGAGGGCCTCCACCTTGCCCCACTCGCTGGACAGTGTGTCTAAGGCGTTCAGCCTGCCCAGGTTGCCTCCAAACACGTTTCTGTCGATAGTCTGGTTGAAGGCACATGCTACACATCGGTGAAGAGAACGTGATGCCAATACTGTGTGGTCCATTCGGTATGTTATTGAGCCCATCTGTACCGCGCTGCATGGTGTCGTGGTTGCAAAGATGGACCTCGCCATGGACTTCAGGAGTGAAGGTACGTATCATGCAGCCTATTGCGCACGGTTTCAGTCATAACACGGCGACCTATGGCTGGACGAAAAGCATTATTAAACATGGTGAGGTTCCTGTCAGGGTTCCTCCGAGCCATAATCCGTAGGTAGAGGACATCCACAGCAGTAGTAGCCCTTGGGCGGCCTGAGTGAGTCATGTCATCTACAGTTCCTATCACTCTGTATCTCCTCCATGTACGAACAACATCGCTTTGGTTCCCTCCGAGACGCCTGGACACTTCCCTTGTTGAGAGCTCTTCCTGGCCCAAAGTAACAATGCGGACGCGATCGATTGCGATATTGACCGCCTAGGCATGGTAGAACTGCAGACATCACGAGCCGTGTACCTCCTTCCTGGTGGAATGACTGGAACTGATCGGCTGTCGGACCTCCTCCGTCTAATAGGTGCTGCTCATGCATGGTTGTTTACATTTTTGGGCGGGTTTTGTGACATCTCGGAACAAAGGGACTGTGTCTGTGATACAATATCCACAGTCAACGTCTATCTTCAGGAGTTCTGGAAACTGGTGTGATGCAAACCTTTTTTTGATTTGTGTAATATAGCCTCGGATGTGGACGTAACTTGGCGTATTATTCGTGGCAAACTTTGGCTGGCTCAGTGCTACGAAAATCCGACGCTAAGAAGAGAATTTTCAAAGATAGCTACACAGAAAGAGCCGTGAATACTTTTGCCGCCTTTTTGAATAGTATCGGAGACCGACTTTGCCACCACTTTCGTCTCAAATTACTACTTGAGTACGGTATATCTGTATGGACCTGATATGCGGTTTCTTTTTCAATAATGTTTGCGTTCTGTAAACTTTGTGGAGAGCACCTCTATTTTTCAATGAGCATAAGACTTGAAGTACAGTCTAACAGACTTTGGAGGGCCCGCATGAGGATTAATTATTGTGCAGGTTTCGAAGTAACAGCGTTTATAATTTCATTTGTGTATAGTTAATAGTTACTCTCATATTGTGTTGTGACTAAGATATTCAGCCTTGTTCTAAGTCTACTGATAGATTAGTTTCAGCATCACCTTGTTAACTGTTGAGCCAGAGTTTTCACATTACAACTACAGCGATAATTAAGTGGACTTGACAGTCAATTAACATTTGTGTGCAATAGTAAGCAACTGGTTACAACTATTCAGACTATACTAGATCTTGTACCACATGTTCCATTTGAGCTAAATGGTGTAAGTACGTGAATGTTCCTTGTGAATACGAATGAGTACAAAAGATGCAAATACTTGAAAACTATTTCAGTGGCAATAGTTTCCAGTAACTAAACTGACTAAAGAACCCCTTGTACAAGTTAGTAGTGCTCCAGTATTAGTAATCATGTATTATAATGCCATTAGCTTCCTACTTTAATGTACAGATAGCAAGTGTTATTGAGAGCCAGGTGTTGCCTAAACGTATTAATGCTCTTGTCACATTAACTGCTAAATTGGGCTACTGCCTTGTATCTTGGCAGCAAAGCAAAACTTCAGTATCAAGTAAAGGCAATCCCAACAGTTAGCTTTCTTTATGGACCATGTCAGTACTTGGTACAAGTTTGCATAATTAGGATGGCGACCGTTTCCTTTTACATAACTGCTGTTTACTTTATTAGTAATAGAACCTTGGTTCGATTCCTGTTTGTTCTGCTACTGCATTCCTTCGATAGAAATCTCTAGAGAAACAAAAACAGTCCGATACCTTTCCATTACACACGATCACGGTCAAACAAGTATCTTTTCACAGGAGTAAAATTATCGGTTTGTTGCTAATTTAGTACTGGCCGGTAATGCCAAACACTGCCAAGTAACATAGTTCGATGGAACTTGAACCTTTCATAGAAAGAACTGCTACAGTATGGTACAAAAGAAAGGGTACCTGAAAGAAACACGCAGTGACAACGAACAGAAAGAACACTTTCTATTTTAAGATAATAGTTACGCTTATATGAGGATTCCCTGGACATTACAAAAGGGGGGAATGGGTTTCAGCAGGATGTGTGATAATCGCGAACAGTAATGAATGCTGTGCAACTTATTGCCACCCAGGCCACATGGTTGGCAAGGAGTTATTACGCTAGGGCATTCCATTCCTCCACCAGCATGGTTGAAAACCACTAGATGGTCGTTGGTGCATATGGATGTTCTGAAATACTTCTCCTCAACGCATCCCATATGTGCACGATGAGATTTAAGCCTCAGCAATGGGCAAGTCAATTCATTCGAATAATATCCTATTGTTCCAAGAGCTCTCCCAATAGCGCTGTTTGATGCGGTCGAGCATTGTCAACCACAAAAATGAAGACTGGGCCGAACGTGCCCTTGAAAAGACTCACGTTGGGAAGGAATAGTGGGTTCCAGTAACACTAACCGGTCGGTGTACCGTGTTCAATGATTTGGATGTCAATACATATATTCAAAATTATTCTTCCTCACACCATAAGGTCTTGACCACCAAAAGAATCACGTTCGATAATGTTCCTGGATGAATTACTTGTTCAGCCGGCCGCGGTGGCCGAGCGGTTCTAGGCGCTTCAGTCTGGAACCGTGCGACTGCTACGGTCGCAGGTTCGAATCCTGCCTCGGGCATGGATGTGTGTGATGTCCTTCGGTTAGTTAGGTTTAATTAGTTCTAAGTTCTAGGCGACTGATGACCTCAGAAGTTAAGTCGCATGGTGCTGAGAGCCATTTGAACCAAATTACTTGTTCCCACCTCTCCCAATATGAGGGTACACTCAGGAACACTACTCATATTGAATTTGGTCTCATCAGAGAGAAGCATTCGACCCCACTCGTTGTTGGTCTGGTCCCTATGTTTTGGCACAATAGCAAACGTTGCCGGCGATCTGCAGTTGTCGACGGAAGACAGTTCACTATTCGTCGGTCAAACAGACCGCGTGCTTGAAGCTGCGTCACTGTGGAGCGTGGGATTGTCTTGTAGTCCTGTCACATGTGGTTGCATTTACACCTGCTGTTTGACGAGGGTCCCTTCTTGCGTGTTGGATAGTGTAGCGGTCACCTGCTGTTGTAGTTGACCGCGGTCGACCATTTCTTCTCCTTCGGGCAGCGGTGCCAGCCGTACTGTGAGCAATACCAAACTCCTGGGCTACACATTTCACACTTCGGCCTTCTTCCAATTTCCCAGCTATTCCTCCCCTTGTGTAACCATCTGTATCCAAGGCATGTTCAATGAAGAACACCACTACAGTGCACCGTAGCTGCTCGCTGATTGACAATCACGGTCCTTTTCTGTTTGTTCAAGTACTTCGCGCTCTGCCGCGGTAACTGCGTGTTCAGCGTGGCGGATTCGTAACCGAAGAGGTCCGGGTTCGATTCATGGCTGAGTCGGAAATTTTCTTCGCACTGGGACTGGTCGTTGTGTTGTGCTCACGTTCATATCAGCAAAACTGGTATTCCAATATTGACATGGCAGTGTAGGCACGTTCAGAAAGCCAATAATAAACAAATAAAGATAAAGACCCACTTCGAGTTGCGGGGCCAGGTCCATTTGCCGCTCTAGTCACACTGACCTCACGCCGTAGAACGTCCAGCATTCTCTGTACGATCTCTAACAGCCTACTTTCGTTCATTTTCACCGAAATGTAAATGTATTTTATGTGATCTCCCTGCCGCCGTTGTATAAGCAGCAGCCAGCAGCAAGTCGCACTCTTAGCTCACTTATTTGTGTGTTTTTGGGTACTTGCATAGTTTAATTCACAAATTTCGGCTGTATTATGGTAGCTCGCGTTTTAATACCCGTATAGTGTAAATTCGCGCAGTCGTCAATCATCTGTTTGTTTTGAACGGTTTGTGAGATAAAAGATAGGAAAAAAAAGTTGTTAGGGATGGATAAGGACTGCGCCTGTTGCCTACGGATTCAGGGGGAACTGCACCGTCCGTAAACAGTTGGAAGCTGTGTTTGCCGTGGTCCATGCTCCAGGCTGTTGCCCTGGGCCGCGGTGACACAGGGACACCGCAGGCGAGCGCTTTGGCGCCTCTGTAACCGGTAGCATCGCCTGGGATCTCTGGTGCCACTGCGCCCTCGGATTCGGACGTTCCTGCCAGTCGACACTTGCCTGACGGTGATTGGGGAACTGTGGCGGGGTAGCGAATCCCTGGGCGGAAGGCGAAAGGCTGTACCCTTACGCCTCCGTAACAGTTTTGAGTTACTGCCCACAGCTGAATGAAAGTATGTGAAATCTTGTGGGACTTAACTGCTAAGGTCATCGGTCCATAAGCTTACACACTACTTAACCTAAATTATCCTAAGGAGAAACACACACACCCATGCCCGAGGGAGCACTCGAACCTCCGCCGGGACCAGCCGCACAGTCCATGACTGCAGCGCCCTAGACCGCTCGGCTAATCCCACGCGGCCCACAGCTGAATGTACTTCTGAGCCAGCAAGGGCGGCCTCGCCTGTTGCGGCAGTGGCCGGTCTTCCTGAGAGGTCCGGACAAGCACAGAGGGCGGAATTGCTTGTTATTGGTAGATCCAATGTTAGGCGGGTGATGGAGCCCTTCAGGGATATGGCAGCTAAGGACGGGAAGAAAGCCGATGTGCACCCCGAGAGCATGCCGGGGGGAGTCATCCCAGTTGTAGAAAGGGTCCTTCCGGATGACTTGAAGGGTACAGGGTGCAGCCAACTGCAGGTGGTGGCTCATGTCGGCACTAATGACGTGTGTCGCTATGGATCCCAAGAGATTCTCTCTGCTTTCCGGCGGCTATCTGAGTTGGTGAAAACTACCAGTCTTGCTAGCGAGATGAAGGCAGAGCTCACCATCTGCAGCATCGTCGACAGGACCGATTGCGGACCTTCGGCACAGAGCCGAGTGGAGGGTCTGAATCAGAGGCTCAGACGGTTCTGCGACCGTGTAGGCTGCAGATTCCTCGATTTGCGCCATAAGGTGGTGGGATTTCGTGTTCCGTTAAATAGGTCAGGTGTCCACTACACACAGGAGGCGGCTACGCGGGTGGCAGGAGCTGTGTGGCGTGGACTGGGAGGTTTATTGTGTGAATTGTAGGGTAACCATGTAGATGTAGATAGATGTATTTTAATTATCTCCTTCTTAAGTATTGCAGAGCAGTGTACCTTTTCTTGCGATTCCTCCAATGAATCTGTGTGGCACATAGCTTTCTTTATTCAGGATTACTTCGCGATATTTGCTGTCCTTGCATTTGAAACGGTTTCAGTGCCTGAGCTACGCCATATATCCAAGAAAAATATATCATAGCCTTACCCGGCTGTCATGCCTTATACTCACCACAGTGAGTCCCACTGTAATTTATTGATTACATTAATTCCTGGATTTTCACTCACTCCTTGTCACACTGTAAGAGCATCACATATTAACTGCCTCCATGACCGAATATTGACCATGTCTTAGACACCACATGTTTTCGAACGACGGCAGCGTCAAGTAGTTTTTACTTGGTGGAAGAAACATAAGGAGTTCACTGATCTCTGTGACAGTAAAGTAGACATCTGAAAAATCGCCTTGGACCTTGTAAAGCTACGTTAATACAGGGGAGATATGTATGTTGAGTGTACGACATACCACTACTGTCGTCTATTGATGCCTAAAAATGATAAAACAACGCATGACCAGAAGATAAATGTAGTTCACGGACAAAAGTACGTTCGTTGTAGAAAAACAGACTTCTACCATGGCTGTCCTTCGTCAGGTCCCCTGAATAACTCATGTAAATGCCGGAGCGAATACTTTAACAAGCTCTTAGGTTACGCTAATGTCAGTGATATAGTGAGTAAATTTTAAAACGATTAGATCATAGATAAAACGAAACCAAGAATGTTGGAGGGTAAATTTTCTACGTGTTAAATATTGCGATGGCGAACCATTGCTTTGAGTACATCATGGAGATCAGTCGTAATATAATACCTCTAATCATCCCTCAGTTGACTATGTTATTCAGATTGAATGAATGGAACCAAATTAGTGTAATTAACAGTGTTACATTCTATGTCACATCCAATAGCTGTTACGCAACAAGCTGCCCACCTGCATTACGGCCATGCAAATTCACGAGCTGTTTACCTGTTGCATTCCTTTTTGAATCGTATTTCAATAAATTTTAATTGTTCCCTGGAAGCCGCAGTGCGCGGTAAATAACAAAGTCCCCCTGTGAAACGCTCACACAGGTGTTTGACGCAGACATTCATCGCCATTGCCTAAATACCTTTTGCTGTTTTTTACTGTGGGGTGCAATGCTTTGTTTCATTCTATAGAGGCAACGTAATTATTCAGAACTGTTGTACCGACTTTTAATTGTCTACCCTTTGTATCTAGAAACAGGGCAGCTGTTCGGAAAAGAGGAATCCACTACCCCAAGCTACTTTCTAGTAAGTAACGATAATTATTTTCTGTCATGGTGTAAATTGCAGTTCTCCTTAATTTCGTACGTTCATCTCTGTCACTGAAAGAAACGCTTTCGCTTCATGGGGCTTTAAGCATGTTCAGTGACCTTTAATATATTATTTAGTTCCAGGCACAAGCCTTTTTCATTATGAAGAGAAAAAACTTCAATGAATGCAAAGGATGAAGTATATTGGAATGATCCTCTGTCTCTGTCTCCGAGATTCCGTGGCATTATGCTAAGTCTCAGATGTTCTATGTTTGAAAGAATTCCTAACTCACTGCAGAAATGAGTGCAAAGTTGCATCTAAAAGATAATTTTTAAATTTTTTCTCAAAATTCAGCTTTCTTATTATAGTAACCAATGAAAGAAGAAGACATTGGCAAAGAGCAGACTATCATTTGTTGTGAAAAGGTGGTTTCACACTGGAACCGCTAGGACGCACAATTTTTAACCTTCCGTCATTTCACCTCATGCATCTGAAAGCAGTTTCGCGCTTCTGCTACGGACAATCCCACATCTCGAAAGTCCCATAAACTCGTAATGCATAAACCAAATTATAGTCCTACATGAGAAACAAAAATGGTCCAAAATTTAATAAATTTCTATTAGAGTTGGATACTGATCCAGTGGTGTCATTTGGAAACCACTCATCAAAGCAATAGTACAAACTGAATTTTAATTTGCAATAATTTTTGGTACACTTAAAAAAATTTCACGTCCTTCCACAGTCACGTAGCACAATCTTGGCGCCAACTGTTGGTTTGCACACTCTAAGTGACTACTATAATACACTACATTGGTAGAAAGTACAACAGTAAAGTTTTGAACATGGCTGCTTGGTTCAGTGACTGTTTATAAATTAAAATTGAAACAAATGAGCCCTCGGCCACAATTTTTTTAGTCTTATTAACCAGGTTTCAACACTTTTAAGTGCCTTCATCAGGATTTAGACATTTAAAGTGATCTATAACATAATGCCCGCCCCCGGTAGCAGAGTGGTCAGTTCGGCGCTAGCGGCCGTGCGAAGCGGAGGTCCGATACTTCCGCCTGTGCGGCGTGTGCGAGTGTTTGTTTACTTGTGGACTTAGTCTGCGCGCGGGCTAGTAACAACGATCATGGCGAACAAGTACAGGAAAACTAAATTACGATTCAATTTCTGCAAAGACTACGAACGACCAAAGGCTTTAGCAGTGGAACGATTCATTCGAGAGGACGTCAAGATAGCGCCAAACGATATTATCGGAATTCACCTATCCATCGTTAGTCCCACGGTGTATGTTAAGATGATAAATGACGCGGCGTGTGAGAGAATTCTACAGGCGACAAAAGCAGGTCTCCGATTTTGCCATAGTGACGGGAATGTCGGCACGGTAACTGTAGAACATGCTGGTCTGGGTGTACGGACAATATGTGTTTTTGAGCTGCCATTTGAGCTCCCGGCTGACGAAGTTATCAAGGCTTTTAAGCCATACGGCACGGTACATGGTCACACAGCAGAACGCTGGACACAATTCGCCACGTACCCCGTTCTTAACGGAGTGCGACAGATCACTATTGATCCTCAGAAGCATGTACCGTCCTATCTGACAATTGGTGGTTGTCGGGCGGTGGTGATTTACGATGGTCAACCACGTACATGTTCTGGCTGTGGCCAGGAGGGACACCTCAGGTCGAACTGTATGCAACGGCGGATTACGCAACTGCCTTCAGACGTCCGGGAGCCGTCACCGGCGATGACAGTACTACCGATCACCTATGTCAAAGCCCTCACTGCGTCCGCTGATGACCGAAAGGACACAGCCCCGGTGAAAGATCAAGATGGCAATCTCCGAACCCTTGTAGCAGACGTCGGGATGACAGAGGATGCTGCACCATCGAGCATACAATCTATGGCGGCAACATCAGATGAGACCGAACTCCCACCAAGCACGCCGATAGTACACGAAGCAGTTCCAGCCACTACGGATGCTGTGCCGTCTGGAACGCACGCTGTGACGACGACATCAGTTTCGACCGAACTCCCGCCAAGTACAACGATGGGACTCGAAACACTTCCAGTTCCTACGGATGCTTTTCTGTCGGGCAGCCGTGATTCCCTACAATCTGAGGACACGGAAGGAAGATCACGCAAACAACGTTCCCCGAAAAGGAGGAAACGGCGGCGTCGCACGACATCTCCTAGGGATGACTCCCCTTGCCCCGACGACGATGTGCCTGTGGACCAAGACGACACAACAGCCTCTACGAAACAGGATGAGGCAATGGAAACTGTTCGATCAGACCCGCAGCGGTCTGTCACATTGACGGTACCGGGACGTGGTGATGCTGAAGAGGAATCACAACCAGTTGGCTCTCCAGACGCAGATGCTGTGGCTATGGACAGACACGAATGTATCACTGCCTGCAAAGATGTGGTATGACGATATTGAGAAGGCGCCGGACGTCATACAGAGGCAGCCGGCACTCACGAAGACGGCCTAATAATTGCTGAAGGTGAAGGGAGAGGGGCGAGAGAACGTCTTCTAACGTAGCCCCCAGCGCCGATGCAGGGAGATGTCGTTGCGCCTCGACAGAGTGGGATTCAGCGCCATGCGAACCGTATTGCGACATTAAATATAAATGACGTGTGTTCACCGGCCAAAATACACCTACTGAAGGAAACGATTTGGGCATCTGATGTGGATATTGCTTTGCTGCAGGAAGTCCACATAGCTGGACTCCCATACATCGCAGGCTACCAATCCTATTCGTCACATGGAGATCACAATGGGAGTGGGGTGGCAGTTTACGTGCGAGATGGCTTCCCAGTGGAAAACGTGTGTTACCTTCCGTCGGCCAGGGGACTGGCTTTCACGACGTTTGAGACACGCATCATCAATCTTTACGCACCGTCGGGAAACAATCGGCGGCGGGAAAGGGCGCGATTTTATGCAGAAGACATTGCCCCACTTTTCCATGGACGTTATGAATGTGTAATAATTGGTGGAGATTTCAACTGTGTGCTCATGCAGAAAGACCAATGGCCGCAAGCAAACATCAGCCAAGAGTTGCGAATCGTTGTCAACGACCTTGTACTTAGTGACACGTGGGAATTACGACATGGAGATGCACCGGGATACACCTATGTGACAAGTCATTCGGCGAGCAGGTTAGATCGCATTTATATCTCACGGGCTCATGCAAATGATGTCCAGGACGCGGAACGCTGGCCATTGGCATTTTTCGACCACAGCGCTTACATCTGTACGGTGCTTCTTCCCCGTAGAGAGGTGTGGAACAGTAAGGCCCCGTGAAAATTAAACATTCAACATCTACATGATCCTGAATGCCGTCAACGGATCCTTGAGACATGGACGATGTGCGAGCGAAGGGTTGGAAGGTATGCAACGAAGCTTGATTGGTGGCTGACTTGTACTAAATCGGCGCTTCGCCGTACGTTGATCTCATATAGCAGGGAGATGGCAGAATGGCGCCGCCGTACGACCGACTTTTATTTTGCAGCGCTGTGCGACCTGGACGATGGTCCGCCGGGACAGGACGTTTGGATCGAACGCAAAAGGATAAAATCTAAACTAGTGGCTTTAGCTCGGAAACATCTTCAGGGAACCATGGTGCTCGTCAGATGTCACGATACGATAATGCACGAGATTCCTTCCATGCACCACGTCGTGAATGAACGAAAGCACCGACGACGCGTTTTGGTACGGGAATTAATTACCCGGGAAGACCGAAGAGTGATGCGTCAAGCGGACATTGTCTCTGCATTCGTCGACCATTACCGACACATCTATCGGGAAAAAGCAGCCCCTGTCGATGACCTCGAACGTATAGCCACGTACGTTTCCCGTACACTGACGGTGGAAGCCGCGGGAATCTTACTGGAAGCCATTAGCTGTGAGGAAGTACATGATGCGATCGCAAAGGGTGCGTTGAATAGGTCCCCAGGAATTGATGGACTTCTTGCTGAATTTTATCGAGAATTTCGCAACGAAATGGCACCGCGATGGACGGAAATGTACAACGAGATGTTAAATTCCGATGCGCCTATTCCACCGGCTTTTATGGAAGGCCTCTTGGTGCCAGTACATAAACCGAAACCAGGAATTACGGTCACACATTATCGCCCCATCATCCTGCTTATTGCCGACTATAAGATCTTTGCACGGTTGCTAGCGTCCCGATGTTAATTCGTAGCGTTGTCTCTCCAGAGCAGACGACACCGGGTGGATCGGTGAATGTGCAAACAGCTACTTGCGAATGCCGTGATGTGATAGCGCTGGCGGAGGAGCGGCGATGGTGGCGGTTGATTTTGACAGTGCTTTTCATAAGGTGCGCCACAACTATCTGTACGCTGTACTGGAACAAATGGGATTTCCAGACCATTTTACTGGTCTCATTAGAAGGATTTATGGGGGCGCTCAATCCTTGGTACAGGTTAATGGGCGTATAGCAGGGCCCATTCAAATTCGACCATCCATTCGCCAGGGCTGCCCTCTTTCGATGCTGCTGTTCGCGATAGCGTTGGAACCATTGATTTGGAAGCTAACAAATTCTCTTTCTGGGATGGAACTGCGGGGCTACACCTTCAAATGTCGTGCCTATGCGGACGACCTCCTGCTGCTCGTTCGTTCTGAGGAAGAGGTGAAGACGGTCCTTGAACTGTTGTTGGACCACAGTGTGACGGCGGGTAGTGCAGTGAACATGAACAAATCGGCAGCAGTGCCGGTTGGAAGGGGCCTTACGCCGGAAGAAATCAGTCCGTTTCCTTATGTGCAACGATCCCGCTATCTCGGCATAGACTTTACCTCATCTGTAAAACATACTGCGGCAGTTAACTACCGACGTATTTTACAGACAACATGTACCATGGTCCGACAACATCTCCTACGGCGCCTTGATCCTTTGCAGCGAGTCGAATATCTGAACACTTATGTGGTTTCTCGAATGGTGCATATTTCACAGATCCTGCCCCTACCACTCACGCTCGGACGTCGACTTCAATCAGCACTAGGCTATTTTGTGATGATTGGGTCGCCCCTCAAGGTGCGATACGCAACGCTCACGCTCCCTACGGACAAGGGGGGGGATTCGGACTTACGAATGTTCACTGCCGAGCGACGGCGCTCCTTCTAGCCACTATGTACAAGCAATGGCGTAGCGAGCGTGATTCCCTTACATCCCGCCTACTGGATCTCCTAGTTCCAGCGTCCCTCACACCTCCGGTGGCGGTGGGCAACATTACGCCACATTTTGCGCATGTATCAACATTTATCGTGGAACTTAGTTATATCACAGACGAGCTTTCGCGCACGAGACCGCCATGCGCGAAGTATTTTTATGTTTGGCTGCTACGACGGATAAGTCGTAATGTCATTGAACTCAAACACCTCAAGTTGCATTGGCCGAAGATTTGGAGACATGTGCACCAAAAATTCCTTCCTACCTTCGTTCGGGCACTGTGGTTCTCTGTCACGTGTGGCAAGTTCAACGCCAACCAACGACTCCATGCAATTGGACTAATGGACACTCCACTATGCCCGAAATGTCGCCAAGTGGATGACGACCATCACCGCTCAACTTGTATCGCGGTGGAGGACGTATGCCTCCTAGGAAGACAGATGGTGGCTTGCTACCTGCGTGTGACCCCGCAACATATTACATCTGCTTCCTTCTTACATCCGGAGAGTGACTACTTTCCGGCGACTAAATCACAGTCGATCATCTGGGTCAAAGGTTGGACGATCGCGTACCTCTATGGGGATGCTGCCAAGTCGTGACTTGACTTTTGGTATTTCTTGCAGCAAGCCCACAATGAGGTTCATAGATGGTCACACTATCGGAAAACCTTTGCCAACTATCTTCAGGCAGTCTTCCTCGACCCCCCACGCAGTTGGGATGTGCCGGGTGCAGTCGGTGTGCACATTTGACAGCTGATAATGAACCTCACGCTTCTCTCACCGCTCCATATGTAATGCACATACTATACCATGAAATGATCTACATGTTCCTTTTAACAGAGTGGTCCTTATGGAAAATAAATAAATAAAAACAACATCCCTGTTCCTTTACATCTGTGATTTGTTTTACAATTTTTTTTTTATGCAGAGGATGCATTTCATTTAGTGTTTGTGAACTGCCTAATTTTGTATCCAAATAAAATAATAATAATAAAAAGACGGATAGAGCGTGTGCCATGTTAGCTGGAGATCCCGGGTTCGAGTCACGGTCGGAGCACACATTTTCATCTGTCCCCGATGACGTATGTCAACGCCTGAAAAAAAAAAGTGGTCAGCGTGACAGAATGTCAGTGTTAATGGCCCGGGTTCGATTCCCGTCTGGGTCAGAGATTTTTTTCCTCTCAGGGACTGGGTGTTGCGTAGTCCTAATCATCATCATTTCATCCCCATCGACGTGCAAGTCGCCGAAGCGGCGTCAAATCGAAAGACTTACACCCGGCGAATGGTCTACCCGATGAGAGGCCCTAGTCACAAGACATTTACGCTTATTTATAGCATAATTACATATGTACGTGCTGTACAGGAATGAGCAGTCCTTAGAGGCTCTCCTTCACACTTTCCTTTTAAATATTTTGTGATTAAAGCCCTTATGACTTGTTATTTATTTTATACGTGACATGTAAATACTGTCTCTGTCTTGTATCGTTAGTAAGCACTTACACTTTTTTATATAAAAATTTTTTCCCATAAATTTGTAATTATGTTATAGACCACTTTAAATGTGTAAATTCTGATGAAGGCACTCTTAGAAGTGCTGTACCCTGATTAATAAGACTAAAAAATTGCGACCGAGGGCTCATTTGTTTCAATTTTAAGTACAACAGTGTACTTCCAGATGTCTTTCTCTTGCGACAGCATCAGTGGTTTCATGCGAAATGCACTGGCAATTAAACAGTAATAATAATAATAATAATAATAAAATTCGAGTAATTACGACTAGACCTTGACGACCAAGCGTTCCGTACGAACTTAATTTTGTATATACAATGTGTTCGGAAATTCCCGTTTGAAACTACTATGACTTGAAGCGGGGAGTAAGTACATATTGTGAATAGGAGCCCACGACTGGAAACGGTTTCGATTCAGATGTCTCAGAGTTATTTGTCCTGGTATGCAGTAGGATAGACGGTCGCCAGATGTCACATAACGTCTGCCTTACAAAATGTAATCCACTATACTTCTGAAGAGATAGAAGCATATCTGCTGGCACGAATTCTGACCGGTACGATAGAAATTCAAGAGACACCAGGTGGGATCGAGAGAGTGTACCGGAACAAGGTTTGTAGCTAAAATGTTTTTAACAACGTTGGTGGTCGCCATACCCAGCCGCTGTTAGAATGCATTTTTTTTAGTTTTGGAATAATGCAAGCATGTAATGCATATGTGTTAATACAAAGAAAAAATGTGCTTATGTGATAAATGGATGTTTCGAATTGTTACCTAATAACTGTACTGCGTCACTCCTAATTCAGTTCCTTAAGCAGAAGTGGATGAGTTAAATATCTAAATAAACGGTCATAGGGCGAAAACGGCACATTTCAGAACATGGTTTCCTATTCAAAATATTTTTAACTCAGTCCCCTCTATAAGTCCTAGAAGTTTTTAACGGGAATTTCCGAACATCCTGTAGATAGTTCATACATCGTGAGGATCGAGATTCTCGACGATTTTTGCCTGTTCCCGAAATCGGTACTGACTGACAAGATATACGTCCACATATTTCTGAGAAAAAGGTTTCTTAACAGACGGGCTGAAAGACAGTCGGACACCAAATGACAATTTTCTGATTTTTTTTTTTATAGTTGTATTGTGAAACGTTACGTAATGCTGAACTTCATGATTCCAGAACAACTGGAAATACCCTACAGGTTTTTATGAGTGAGTTACCGAGTATCGAAATACGTGACTTAAATGGCAGTAAAAAATTAAACTCTGCCCGAACAGTTCATGAAGGCCCAACGGTACCGACCGGCCGCCGTGTCATCCTCAGCCCTCAGGCGTCATAGGATGAGTATATGAAGTGGTCAGCACACCGCTCTCCCTGCCGTGTGTCAGTTTACAAGACCGGAGCCGCTACTTCTGAATCAAATGGCTCTGAGCACTATGGGACTCAACTGCTGTGGTCATAAGTCCCCTAGAACTTACAACTACTTAAACCTAACTAACCTAAGGACATCACACACATCCATGCCCGAGGCGGGATTCGAACCAGCGACCGTAGCGGTCGCGCGGTTTCAGACTGAAGCGCCTAGAACCCCTCGGCCACACCGGCCGGCTTGCCAACAGAGATCGGCGGACCGGATGGTCACCCATACTAACCCAGCCCGACACCGCTTAACTTTGGTGATCTGACAGGAACCGGTGTTACCACTGCTACAAGGCCGTTGGCTTAATAGGTCGTGTCTTTCGACTTAATTTACTTCAGAGTTCAATTTATTCCGTCTATCCGTTTCTGAGAAGCAGTGTTTTTAACAGTCCGACAGACAGACACACAAACAGATAACAAAGTGGTTTTGTAAAAGTATCGTTTCTGCCGACTGAGGCACGAAACCCTAAAATCGGTGTTAGAGGCACAAACGACTGGTACACAAACAGTTAAAAAGGAAGAGTGTACTGTATAGTGTAACATGTAGCCTACTGATCTGATATTGTATTTCTCGTTAATGTAGATCATGGGTGAAATGTGAGCCGAATTAGATGGGGACGTTATCGCAAAATTTATATTAAAATAAATGTTGCCAACTAGAACAATATTTCGTACTGAAGTTTGACAGCCCATGAACACGTATTAATTATCTTTCAAGACTGATGACCTCAGATGTTAAGTCCCATAGTGCTCAGAGCCAATTATGTCGCAAACACAATGTTTAGGCCGCTTTTAACGTACGCTTTTACCCGTGTGAGTTTGCGCTGTTAACGATACACCATGTATAGTGAAATGGGAACCAATAAGATCAATAAAATTCGAAACGTTTGTATTGTGAGGTGTGCTAGTACTGTAACATTTTACACGCGACAAAAGCTTGTTCACTGACTACGTAATACCCCTCGTAGTTCTTCTATCAAACTGTGTCCAAAAAGATGATGAAAACGCCGCCGGAGGACGAGAGTTTTAGCTGGTAATACCGAGAGAGTGGAACTGTGCTCTCTGCGTAAGAGTAAATGGCCTCTTTTCGTACCCGCTCGCAATTTGTTCCCCGTTTTATATCCGAAATTACTTCAAGCGCTTTCTTCTTCTTTTTTTTTCTCCTACTTGGGCGGAAAAAAGGCGAAAGAGGAGAAGAACGAGCCCTGCTGGCTGGGTCTACGGGCGCTCCAGCCGCCCTGGCCGGCCGTGGGCCTCTATACAGCTGACCGGGCAGATGCGGGCAACTGATTTGCGTCCTCCGGGAGCCGCAGGAAAACTTCATGAGGCGTAGGGGGAGGAACAGCTCTTTTCCATTGTGATGTTTACTGCGCGCCGCGCAAGTTGGGCCGTGGGGCCAGCGGGCGAGCGCCGAGTGAAAGCCGGGACCCCGCGGTGGGCCGCGATACAAAGTTCTGGGGGCGGCGTGGGCGGCGGGGGGTGGCGGGGGGCGGCATTCAGCCCCGGCCGCACGAGCCCGAGTAAGAGGATCCGGCCGCGAGGTGTGCCGTTCTGAATGCCCGGCCCTGCGCGTTCTACATATAAACGTATCTAACAGCGGCTGCTTCCGTACATCTCATGCCGGCAGCAGTGACGCCCACCGATGAAAAGTTAGCGGAGGGTACTGCACAAAAACGTGTAATCAGAATAATAGATGATGCCCATCCAAGACCACCTTGCAGACATTTATTTAACGAAATCGAGATATTCACAGTACCATCACAATACATGTGTTCTCCTGTGAAATTTGTTATTAATAACCCATCACAGTTAAAAAATAATACCAAAGTGCATAGCTGCGACACTGGAAGAAAGGATGGTCTTCACTCTTCTGACTTACATCTGAATTTGGCACAGAAAAGGGTGAGTTATGCTGCCAAAAAAATCTTTGTTCACTTACCAGATAGAATTGAAAGTTTAACAGATAGCCAACCAGCATTTAAAAACAATAATATAATTTCTGAATGACAATACGTTCTACTCAGTAGATGAATTTTTAGATATGTATACTACTTCACATGTAAAAATTCATATATTGAATGGAACGTGTTGCCATTCAGAAGTTCTTTTAGTATATATATATATATATATATATATATATATATATATATAATATGGGACTCTACTTATACTTGTGTATAAAAGTATATATTTAAAACATTGGACTCTATTGATATTTATATATATAGAATAATACTTATTTATATATAAAAGAATACATATATATATATATATATATATATATATATATATATATATAAATAGAGTCCCATATTTTAAACATAAATATATATATTAAAAAAACTACTATTGATATTTATATCTAAAAGAATACATATATATATATATATATATATATATATATATATATATATATATATATATATATACTCTTTTATATATAAATATCAATAGTGTCCCATATTTTAAATGCTTAGGTGAAGTCCTTGAACCTACAGGGCGAGAGAAAATAGCATAAAACGTTCGCCACCAAAAACTAAAGAGAACCTATGCAAGAACCTACAAGATTTACAATAAAAAATGCTTGTCCAGAATCACTAAGATTAGACACTATAACGCAGTATTAAAATCTGCATTGAAACCCTGACAGTCCGCATAAAAGGTGACCTACAAAATTTATTAAAGGAAGAATGTAAAATCATCAGAAAGATATTAGGGCTATAGACCACATTCTCCTCAAACAACTGAGAAATTGCCCAGCCTTGCAGCAGACACTAGAAAAAGGTGATTAAAATTTTATGGGCACGTCTGTAGACTTCCCAAAACAAGACTTCCACACAAAATTCTTAAATACATAGAAGAACTTAAAACTATACCCTGGATACAAGAGATCAAAAGGGATCTACAATAAGCTCAGAGAAGGTATTTAAGCAGAAAGTTGAAAGATGGGAAGTTAAGTCAGAGAACGAAGCTCCGAAGAAAGCAGGAACGAAATGGACAGACGAAGGGAAGAGACCCCATGCAGAAAAAATGAGAACAACGTGGGAAAAAAGGAAAATAGAACCAAGAAGCTCTGCGTGTTCCAAAGGTCTAATCGCATATTATATAATTACTACTTCATATCCAAAAGTTCATCTATTGAGTAGGAGGAGTTGGTATTCATATATATATATATCGTGCAAAGAAAACTTTGTTAAACTGACACGTTCTACATCTTTGCAAAGTGTCGTATTCGTGATCTATGGAACAAGTGCTAATGTAATGTACTATCGACCGGCTTACAGTTCCGCCTCCAAATGGCAGAGGTGTACAGTAAGCAGATACGAGCTGTTATGTTCACGTGCATTGGAGTGGAGTATCTTCTCCCTCTCTTGAGTGCTTTGTCTGCTCTGACTGCTCTGAGTATTTTATAGTGTTGCTGTAGTTCTTAGACTACGAAAGATATTTTGAGGGTTGAAGTACCCGCTTTCAAAGTAACTACTAAATTTTCGTTGCTATATTTCGGTTATCTGTGTTATGTAAAACATGGCGTTTATCGAACGTTTCATGATAATTTCTATAGAAGAACGCACAATATAACTGCATCCTGCTCAATTTTGCTGCGTATTTCAGGCCACCCGATTGCCTTCCAGTACCGGCCAGGAGTTGTTTCAGTTTTTAAATTATATTTTCTTCTTCTTGCTTCTTTTCAGACAGAAACGGCAAAAACTGAGAAAAAAGTTACAAGAAAATGGAATGAAGAGTCCTTAAAAATGGCTACGGGAAAAGTTACGTCTAGCAAAACGACTACTATGGAGGCATCTGCAGTGTTTACAACAATTAGAAAAGAAAAAGATCACCAGCGAAGATGAGAGACTGAAAGCAGAAAAAATAAAGTTTGAAGGGTAACTGAAGAAAATTTGAATTCAGTCGGGTGTTCCAAAATAAAAGAAACATGCTGAGGGTAGCTACAGAATGCCAATGATAAAGCGGCAATGAAAACTGCAATTACCGGAAATAATAGGTCAACAGAAAAGAGAACATTATGTGTTTGGAATCATCTGAAGAGACTGGGTACATTACGCCGTGCTATTCATGGACATATCTTGAAGCGAGAGAATAATATATTAGCATTCCAATTAACCGTCAGAGTAACACAGTACAGTTAAAAAATTAAACCCGGCCGATATTGTACGACTCTCCCCTACAGCACTATTTACGGAAGATACCACCGTAAGGGAATGGCGTGAATGTGCCTAGACTAGGAAAATGAGTAGAATATTGAACTACCTGTACCATGTCAACTGATACACAGGATGTACCGAAATTAGTGCATTCGAACACCACAGCGCGTTTTCTTAGATACTACCTGTACAAAAATGCCTGTTTAGTATTTACACCATCTTCAGAAACAGTATTTGTGTTTATTGAAATAATTGGCAACTAGCTGCACAAAAAAAGTGATTTCAGGTATCTAGTGTCCATCTTCTACATTTCATTTACAATGTAAATGTAAACCTTTATGTTCTAACGGTTGATGTTGACGTTAAAACGTTGCCTGAGTGATCCAAATGTGATTGAACAGTACAAATAATATGGCTAGACGTTGTGAAAGTTGCAGCTGTCATTTATTTTGCACAATTCGCTACTAGTTTCAGTCCATGACCATTATAAAGTTTAGCCGGCATAAACGGCAGGAAAAGTTTTTTGTTCAAATTATGGTATAACTTTCGCGTAGTTTACGCTAGCTAAGCTTGTTATTGGTCATGGGCTGAAACTAGAAGCGAATTATGCAAAATAAATGACAGCTGAAGGTTTCAGCATGAATGTAATAATTGTTTGGCGGTTGAATATCCCCACCTGCAAACATACAGGGTGTTTCAAAAATGACCGGTGTATTTGAAACGGCAATAAAAACTAAACGAGCAGCGATAGAAGTACACCGTTTGTTGCAATTTGCTTGGGACAACAGTACATTTTCAGGCGGACAAACTTTCGAAATTACAGTAGTCACAATTTTCAACAACAGATGGCGCTGCAAGTGATGTGAAAGATATAGAAGACAACGCAGTCTGTGGGTGCGCCATTCTGTACGCCGTCTTTCTGCTGTAAGCGTGTGCTGTTCACAACGTGCACGTGTGCTGTGGACAACATGGTTTATTCCTTAGAACAGAGGATGTTTCTGGTGTTGGAATTCCACCGCCTAGAACACAGTGTTGTTGCAACAAGACGAAGTTTTCAACGGAGGTTTAATGTAACCAAAGGACCGAAAAGCGATACAATAAAGGATCTGTTTGAAAAATTTCAACAGACTGGGAACGTGACGGATGAACGTGCTGGAAAGGTAGGGCGACCGCGTACGGCAACCACAGAGGGCAACGCGCAGCTAGTGCAGCAGGTGATCCAACAGCGGCCTCGGGTTTCCATTCGCCGTGTTGCAGCTGTGGTCCAAATGACGCCAACGTCCACGTATCGTCTCATGCGCCAGAGTTTACACCTCTATCCATACAAAATTCAAACGCGGCAATCCCTCAGCGCCGCTACCATTGCTGTACGAGAGACATTCGCTAACGATAAGTGCACAGGATTGATGACGGCGATATGCATGTGGGCAGCATTTGGTTTACTGACGAAGCTTATTTTTACCTGGACGGCTTCGTCAATAAACACAACTGGCGCATATGGGGAACCGAAAAGCCCCATGTTGCAGTCCCACCGTCCCAGCATCCTCAAAAAGTACTGGTCTGGGCCGCCATTTCTTCCAAAGGAATCATTGGCCCATTTTTCAGATCCGAAACGATTACTGCATCACGCTATCTGGACATTCTTCGTGAATTTGTGGCGGTACAAACTGCCTTAGACGACACTGCGAACACCTCGTGGTTTATGCAAGATGGTGCCCGGCCACATCGCACGGCCGACGTCTTTAATTTCCTGAATGAATATTTCGATGATCGTGTGATTGCTTTGGGCTATCCGAAACATACAGGAGGCGGCGTGGATTGGCCTCACTATTCGCCAGACATGAACCCCTGTGACTTCTTTCTGTGGGGACACTTGAAAGACCAGGTGTACCGCCAGAATCCAGAAACAATTGAACAGCTGAAGCAGTACATCTCATCTGCATGTGAAGCCATTCCGCCAGACACGTTGTCAAAGGTTTCGGGTAATTTCATTCAGAGACTACTCCATATTATTGCTACGCATGGTGGATATGTGGAAAATATCGTACTATAGAGTTTCCCAGACCGCAGCGCCATCTGTTGTTGACAATTGTAACTACTGTAATTTCGAAAGTTTGTCTGCCTGAAAATGTACTGTTGTCCCAAGCATATTGCAACAAACGGTGTATTTCTATCGCTGCTCGTTTAGTTTTAATTACCGTTTCAAATATACCGGTCATTTTTGAAACACCCTGTACGTAAATATATGGCTAGACATTGACATTTTGGGCGTGTAAGCTAATTGTACTGTAATGTAGTTTTCTGTTCCCTGCGATGTTGTTTGTGGTGAGTTGTCAGACCATCGGGATGCTTGATTTCGGCGGCTGCCTTCGAACTCCACCATGAGGGTGAATGATTTCGGTGTTGCAATTCACGCTCTGGACGCTACGTGGTTGTTGGGGAATACAACCACAACCACTGTATAAGGTCAAATGTCCATGTAGTGATGGTGATAGTGACAGGAGAACCTGCGATGGTCACTAACCGAAATGAAGCACCCCAGTGGTGAGACGCGAAGGGACTCATCTATAGCCGGCCGGAGTGGCCGAGCGGTTCTAGGCGCTACAGTCTGGTGCCGCGCGACCGCTACGGTCGCAGGTTCGAATCCTGCCTCGGGAATGGATGTGTGTGATGTCCTTGGGTTAGTTAGGTTTAAGTAGTTCTAAGTTCTGGGGGACTGATGACCTCAGAAGTTGAGTCCCATAGTGCTCAGAGCCATTTGACACATTGATATCAAGCACGGAACAGAAAACTGTAACATCCACGTCGTTGGTCCTGGTTCAGGAACCATAAACTGAAACAGTACTAAACTAAATTTCGAACGCAAATATCAACAGTTAGAACACAAAGCTTTACATTTACATCGAAAATGGATTGTAGAATCAAATGTGTCAATTCTTAACTTCAAGAACAGCCCCACTTGATGTTTACCGACTACAGCTCGTACAATCCCAATATGGAACAAAAAGGGTGGGAGCGGGGGGTTCCCACTTGCAAAAGCGAAGTTGAATGTACCCACGCAGGAGAGATGGTTAAGCCATGGCCAGTTGTAGCACAGACAGATGTCCCTTAGCCTAAAATTAAAATTCATTGTAGATCTTTCAGCACTGGACACCACTTCGGTGACTTCCGTGTTCGTAACCTACACTACTTATCTAACCGGAGAAAAGGGAACTACAATAAGAGGAACCTACAATTAATGAGTAAGTTTCCACCTAGTAAGCCTGTTTCGTAAGATGCATCATTCTCGCGCTGTTTCGTTGTCTCAAGCTGAAACAAACACCCTGCATAAAGGACAAAAGGTGTTAGCAACAAACTCGAAAACTTTTTGAGCGATTCACTTCTGGTATTTACACGATACTCCAACAAACATACGGAAAGGTAAAGACCATTCACCTCTTTTAAACGAAAATGTACATATCTTCTGCTAAAACCGACTGCAAGGTGGAAAATGTATGCGGTTTCGTTTTCTCTCTTGCAGTCGGTTTCAGCTGTTTTTCTGCTTATTCGATTTACTCTCAAACCAGGAAGTTCTCTGAGTAAAACTAGTGACCAAACAAAAGAACACGATTGTCGGCAACTCTGAAATCAGATGCTTCGGAAAAGCTTGTAAGAGGTCCATGACTAAGGAATTTATTGCTAGCGCACTCGAGCAGATGTAATTTCGATGGACTGCTCACGCGCTGCCTGCGATATGTAAGCTATAAGAGAATCTCAGACCAGAGAGCAGTGTTGGCTGCAGTGTTAGAAGGAGTAGTAGTGGTGGTAGCTGGCAGTCGGGCGGTTGAGCCGGTCGTGCCTGAGCGATGTAGTATAAGGTATAAAACAGCTGCGCGCATGTTTAATGTGTTACAACTAAATTTGTACTATTGTTATGTCAAGTCCCATGTAAATATTTCAAAAAATCTTTTAATAATAATCTTTTTTTATAAAATTAACTTTTGACACTCATTCATCTGAATTTAAAGAATTTACTAATTTCTCCAATCCATGTTCATCCCGATTATCGTAAGGAAAAATCAGTTGTTTCTTTTACACATGACAAATCTAGCGGCCAGCATTGCACTGGGCTGTGCCAGAAAAATTTCTTATAGGAGCAGATATATACGCGTTATCCGGCGACTTCATTGAGGTAAGAATTTTCAGTTTATCCAGAAAGATCTTTCAGTGCCATGACGCAGCACTGCTGACGTCCAAATTCACCAGTTTAGATTCACAGTCAGTTAATTATTGAAAGGTAATATACGAGTCACATTTTTCTTTGGGAGGTTAATCAGGTTTTTTTATTCCGAGGTTACGGAAGTAAACTGTTGCGAGGTTAAACCAAATGCGAATGTTATAATTATATATATATATATATATATATATATATATATATATATATATATTTGTTCTGTTGGGAGGTTACAAGCTGCCTACTCGATTATGTCTGTCACACACCTGATAAACAATTCTTCTGCAAATAATTCGTGTCAGTATTTTGCCACTACAACTTATTAAACTGAATATAAGGCAATATTCCCACCTATCAGTACATGCCATCTTTGTAACGAGAACTATTACAGAAATAAAAATCCAAATTAGGATAACCTGATTTGACCTCAGGTCGTCACTAATTCAAATCGAGTGGCTTGGCTACCATGCCACCTCACTTCGTAGCAGTAAACTTTGAACTCCGGAGGGGAGGTCTTCGTTCTAGGGCTACTAACTGCCTTTTATGAAACAGTGGTAGCATCCATGTTGTAGGTACAGGACAGCACATGCGCCTCGCTCGTACTCGGTATCTGACCTATTTGAAGTGCTCGCTCGCTGCGGATTTATCTGAGCGTGACAGAGGCTGGCAGTGCTAAATCTGCGGTAATGAGGCTGCAGTGACAGGCACCCCGTCACGGCCGCACACTGTCCGCCGCACGGCGAAGCGACAGGAGACCGGCATCCTGCCCTGGTCTTGTCCGCCAACTGCTAATGGCAACAGCAGCAAGATATCTCCGACTTGGGGAAGCTCTGCCCACAGCTACAAGATGTGAGTGATACATCCTATCGGCGCCGAAGTTGTTATACACGGAGCAGAAGCACGGATTGGAGAAAAACTAGGAAAAAATTGGTCGCGCCTTCCAAACAAACAATCAAGCATTTGCCTTAAGCAGTTTAGGCATATCACGGAAGACCTAAATCTCATTGTTCTCGACCATGATGGCTATGTTTGTGAATCGTGACTGAGTAGGATTATTATTTATTTGTAATTTCTGCTACCAGTCACTTTTTTATTTTTTGTTTTATGTTTACTTTAACATAATACAATGCGTTTAGAACATGCTCTGTTCATCTTCAGCCATTTATACACACATACAGAGAAACATTACTTAAAAATAAACCGTCTTAAGGGGCTCCGGAACGCCCTATACTTGCAATGTTAAAATAACGCTTATAAATTACATCTTTCCTCACAAAGTATTTGAGGTAGGAAGTTGAACTTTTTACAGATTATTTATTGGAATATGGGCTACAACTTAACACAGGGATTTTACAAAATTTTAGTTCAGTTATTAAAGATGATTTTTTTTCAATTGTAATGAAAATTCACAACATTTTTTTGCAATTTTTTATTTATATATTCAAAAATATACAGTTTTTTGGAAAAAGGCTGTGGTAAATTATGCAGAAGGTACTGTGTAACATTTACTGAAAGTTTGAAACAAATATGTTTGGAAGATCCTTAGAAAATATGTAATTAGTATGAGAAAATAAAAGTTTTGGGAATCGAGCGACAAAGATTGGATTAACTTTTTAGTGCATTCCAGGTCCATAGGATGGATTATCTTCATCCTCTGCAAACTCCTCCTCCAGCTTCCTCTTGTTCCTCCTCCTGTTTACTCTTGCTTGTATTTCTAGACTCTTTACAGCCCTGTCTGCAGCCCGAAGGCGTTCCTTGTCTAAAGCAAGCATCGCTCGTTGTTGTGTTCGTAGATTTTGCTACCATTTTCTTCAGTTGCAGTTACTACAACACTGTTCCAAAAGGTGGTCATGTATGAACACTTATCACATTTCAGTTGTATTTCACTAGCAAGTCCTACGTGCTTTATTATGGAGAGTTCCAGACCAACTTCACTACAATGAATACATCTTACACAGTTTGAAAAAATTCCTTTGAGAACCGACATATGAAATATTTCATTCACATCCGATTCCCCATAAAACATTCATAGTTTTCACTCATTGAACCAAGCTTCTTCTGTGAAGTATTTTCTTTCCCACTTTGACTGGTATGGGCAGGTGTACTTGAGAGGTTAGGTTCACTCACTTAGTTATCGTCTTTATTGTTTACAGTAATAACACATACCTTTGGCTTTCCAACATTTCTCCTTTTCTTAAAAGCCTTCAGAGGATTTCTAATAACTTTACTTTTACTCAGTATTATACTTCAACAAAACAGAGACTCAAGAAACAGAATTAATTACGAATATTTTCGAGATAACGACAGAGTAAATAAACATGAAACAATCGACAATCACACCAGCGATATATATTGAACCATCACAGGTTAGCCACAACACATACTTTATCTCACATCACTAAAATGTACATGATGAACACGGACGTTAATAATAACACCATTTGACAGCAGTTTAACAGCGCCACAGTGGGTCACGCCCATGTAGAACACATTTCAAAAAAAATTTAAAAATAGTTGTAGTCTTCCGAATTGAATAAATTATATATCTATTAAAAGGTAATAGTCTGCAGATTTAGAAAACGCAAAAAAGTAAAAATTGAACTTTTCATGATTTTGAGTCTTTCCGAAGCCCCTTAAACTAGATTAATCTAGAACTCTTTGTCCATTGTTTGTTACTGTAGCGGCTGGTGTGGCATTTGGGGGGGGGGGGGGGAGGAGGGGGCAGTGGATGGCCAGAAATCGAAGTCAGTGGTGTCTTCTGCTGGTTTTCTTCCTTGTGCTTGACTATGTGTGATATCACTGCCTGTACAGGGTGCAGATAGTTTTGCATCAGTTGTGTATTACGAAATACCATGAAAGGCTTTTATATGACAGTCGATCACTTACGATTTCATCACCTTGCAGCTTCACTTTTATTTTTCCGGGGGTCCACAGCCTCAACGTGTTTTGAGAATGGAAAAGCGGTCCAAATAGCCTGTAATTTGTTTATTATCCTTACAATTGGCCAATTCCAACCAACGGTCATTTCCTGCCATCTGAACTGGTTCAAATGGCTCTGAGCACTATGGGACTTAACATCTGTGGACATTAGTCCCCTAGAACTCAGAACTACTTAAACCTAACTAACCTAAGGACATCACACACATCCATGCCAGAGGCAGGATTCGAACCTGCGACCGTAGCGGTCACGCGGTTCCAGACTGAAGCGCCTAGAACCGCACGGCCATACCGGCCGGCTGCCATCAGAAATACGTCCGTAAACGGTGACATCGGTTCCTATATATACATATACTTTATAACCACTTGGGGCGTTCGATAAATAACGTAACACATTTAAACCGTATTTTTCGACATAATCTTCGGTTAATGCGACGATATTATGCCATCTTACTGGAAGGGCCTGTATGCTCGCATGGCACCAATGACTGTTCGTCGTAGGATCCAAAATCTTGCTGCATTAATAGCCTTCCCCATCATCGACATACCGCTTCCTGCGGAGTGCGTCCTTCATTGTGCCTAACAGATGGAATTCGGAAGCTGTGAGATCCGGGCTGTAGGGTAGATGAGGAAGAAGAGTCCAGTGAAATGTTGTGAGCTCTTTTCTGGTCCATGAGCAAGACCAGAATTTTTAGTGCTTTTAAAATGGCAATGAATGTTACATTTGTATGTGTAACGTGTCATGATGTCGAGCTATGAATCATCTCCTACTTACGACTTACGAAGTGTGAAGACTAAATGAGGCTACTTTGCTCAAAACTGAAGCCATTACTTGCGTTTAACATCAAGTTGTACTATAATTTAGATGTCCCACAGAGGCATTTAAAAGTAGGTCCCTCCTCTTCCATGTAAAACCTGTATGTTCTGTAAGTAGGCTGTTTAGGTTTTTATGTTGGTAACACCATGTAGCGCCCTGTATGAAAATCACTGGCTGTGCTGTGTGCAGTCTGTGGCTGGTTTGCATTGTTGTTGGCTATTGTAGTGTTGGGCAGTTGGCTGTTAACAGCGCATAGCGTTGCGCAGTTGGATGTGGGGAGAGAAATGGCGGAGTTTTGAATATATATATATATATATATATATATATATATATATATATATATTTCATGTCATGACATCCAGTCTTACAAATTTACTCTCTCTGATGGACACACGTCCAGATCATTCAAAACTCCGCCATTTCTCTCCCCACATCCAACTGCGCAACGCTATGCGCTGTTAACAGCCAACTGACCAACACTACAATAGCCAACAACAATGCAAACCAGCCACAGACTGCACACAGCACAGCCAGTGATTTTCACAACAGGGCGCTACATGGTGTTACCAACATAAAAACCTAAACAGCCTACTTACAGAACATACAGGTTTTACATGGAAGAGGAGGGACCTACTTTTAAATGCCTCTGTGGGACATCTAAATTATAGTACAACTTGATGTTAAACGCAAATAATGGCTTCAGTTTTGAGCAAAGTAGCCTCATTTAGTCTTCACACACACATATATATATATATATAATGACTTTTGAACACTATTAAGGTAAATACATTGTTTGTTCTTTATCAAAATCTTTCATCTGCTAACTATGCCTATTAGTAGTTAGCCCCTTCAGTAGTTAATATCTTTTATTTAGCTGATAGTAGTGGCTCTCGCTGTATTGCAGTAGTTCGAGTAACGAAGATTTTTGTGAGGTAAGTGATTCATGAAACGTATAGCTTACTGTTAGTCAGGGCCATTCTTTTGTAGGGATTTTTGACAGTCAGATTGCGTTGCGCTTAAAGTATTGTGTGTCAGTTTAGTGTTGATCAGAATAAGTAAAGAGAGTAATGTCTGAGTACGTTCAGTTTTGCTCAGCTGTTTGAAACGCAAATAATGTAAGAGGTTTATTAGCACAGTCATTTCATTAATTTTTCTAAGGGGACGTTTCAGTTCCAACAGATATGTACACGTGACGTATTGGTTACTACATCACTATTGTTTTATTTTATAGACTGACAAACACACTTCATTAAAAAGCACGACATAATTTTTTGTGTTGAAATTTGTACTGTAATTTGTAATATTACGTGTGGCATGATATATGATGTAGGAGTTTCGATCGTCTTCTTTTAATAAGTTAGCGCATGTGAGAATAGAAAAAACATCACATGCCAGTGTATACTGCACCAGTAGCTTAATAATATCGACCATCCACAGATAGGATTCTAAACGTCTTTGGTCATTCCATAACAGCTGTGGATATCCTATGATATGGCAGCTTTCTGTTCCTGTGTGCTGAAGGACGCTATCATGTACACTGTTGCATTGCTTTTGTGCCACACACAGAAATACGATATATTCCTGTCCGCATATACCAGCGATGTATTAGAATGTGAAGTGAAGCGTGAAACTTAGAATATCTAAGAAACATGTGTTATAAAGCACATGGTTATGCTAGAGCTTGTAGACACGTAATTTATAAGCCAATTTCATCATTTTTGAGCATTTTACAGGTGGTTGTAAATGACCCAGAGCTGAAACTGCACGGTTAATAAACAGATTACAGCCTACCTTGACCATGTTTCCATTCTCAAAACATTTATTGTGTTGCGACCGGTTTCGTTTCTGTGAACATCTTCAGGTTGCGAGCTGTCGGAAGAAACTTAACCGGCCGTAATACAATAAGTGTGTAAAAATACAGCTCAGGTGGTTTCCATTAATCGTTAACATTAATGTCAGCTGTGGCCTCAACATGATCAGTGTGATCAACGATGGAAGTTTCAATGAGGTTGATGAAAGTAGGCGAAATATTTCCTAGATGGAACTGATTATCACCTAGTGTTGCGATGAGAGGACCACCGTTTTTGTTGTTAGTTTCATCGCAAAAACAGTGGAGCTGGCTTTCAGGTCACCAGTGATGATGGTTGCGTTTCTTGTAGTTACCTATGATTTTTAAGACAATACGAAGGCCGAATCGTATGGCTGTCAATTGCTTTGTGTGAAAAATGGCTACACTTCCATGTGAACATCCTTTCGCTCTTGCTTACTTGGGTTTACCAAACAAAATGGCTCTGAGCACTATGGGACGTAACTTCTGAGATCAAGAGTCCCCTAGAACTTAGAACTACTTAAACCTAACTAACCTAAGGACATCACACATCTCCATGCCCGAGGCATGATTCGAACTTGCGGCCGTAACAGTCGTGCGGCTCCAGACGTAGCGCCTAGAACCGCTCGGCCACTCCGACCGGCTGGGTTTATCACAAAACAGTAAAGGCAGAAATTAGAAACCTTTTATAAGAACTGACCCATAGTGCCATAGGCAAATTCAAGTCACCCCGTCGGAGGTTCGAGTCCTCCCTCAGGCATGGATGTGTGTGTTTTCCGTAGCGTAAGTTAGTTTAAGTAGTGTGTAAGTTTAGGAACCGATGACCTAATCAGTTTGGTCGCATAAGATCTTACCACAAATAAAAAATTCAAGTCATGCCAGAGACACAGACAGACTAAAGTTCAAATGGTTCAAATGGCTCTGCGCACTATGGGACTTAACATCTGAGGTCATCAGTCCCCTAGAACTTAGAACTACTTAAACCTAACTAACCTAAGGACATCACACACATCCATGCCCGAGGCAGGATTCGAACCTGCGACCGTGGCAGTCGCGCGGTTCAGGACTGAAACGCCTAGAACCGCTCAGCCACCGCGGCCGGCACAGACTAAGGAAGTGAGTCAGTATTGCGCAGGTGTGTCATGTCGACGACACTGTCTATCGAGTAACGATACCCATTTTTTAAGCGGGGCAAGTATATTCGTTAGCTCGTGTGACATGTTGCAAAACGCACTATGTATTTCGTAAGAGCACATAGTGAGGGACTGACACACCAGTTAACAGCATGTCAAGTGAATAAGGAGGGCACATTCGGTCATTACGAACCGAGTCTTGTGTCATAGACTGAATCTAGCTCCCTTCAAATTCTCTAGTTTTCGTCATGAGTTGACCATCAGGATCGATGGCATTCACAGTAACAGAACTCGATTCACAGTGAATTTATGTCTTAGATGCTCCAGCACAGTCTATGATCTAGTCGAAGATGTACTCAAAATGATGGCCTTCACCTGCTCATGCTACTCGCCCCCTAGCAACTAGTGATGGAGAAACTGACTTCCTTCCCACAACACCATGTCGTAGAATGCTATCAATACCATACTTTAATGCAGAAGCCAGCAGCAGGACCTCTTTGGGTCCACATTCCCGCTCAACACTCAGTGCTCGGGTGCTGATACCTACCATGGGCACGGAGGAGTTCAGCCGACCACACGACTACCGACACTACGCACATCGCGGACAGATCATCAACGGTCATCGCAGAATAGACTCGAGCAGCCACCCAGAAATGGTAGCGCCTTCCCGCCAATAGTCCGCCGCGGCGTCCCAGGTTCCTAACAACTTTTGTGACTTCAAGTAGAGGTGTCTTCGCCCGCCCGGTTAGCCGTACGATCTAACGCACTGATTTCCCAGCGGGAAGGCCTGCCGGTCCCCGGCACGAATCCGCCCGGCGGATTAGTGTCTAGGTCCCGTGTGCCGACCAGCCTGTGGACGGGGGTTTTCCATCTGCATCGCCGAATGCGGGCTGGTTCCCCTTATTCGGCGATTACTGCGCAAGCACTGTCTCCACATGCGAGTACACCATAATTATTCTACTACGCAAACATTGGTGCTACACTCGAATGAGACTTTCCTGGGGGGTCCACTGGGGGCCGAACCGCAGAATAACCCTGGGTTCGGTGTGGGACGGCGGTGGGGTGAGTGGACTGCTGTAGCCTGTTGTGGGGTTGTGAACCACTGAGGGCTACGGCGGGGACGAAGCCTCTCCGTCGTTTCTAGCTCCCCAGTTCAATATATACATAAATACAGAGGTGTCTTTGCTCGGCTCTCTGTAGAATGAAGCGACTGTTAGAAGTTGAACTGGGGGAAGAACAGTTTGGATTTCTGGGAAATGTTGCAACATACGAGGCAACACTGACCCTGTCAGGAGATAGAGTGAAAAAAGGAGAACCTACGTTTATAGTATTTTTAGATGTAAACAAAGCTTTTGGCTTTCTGCAATACATCCTTTGAAATTCTTAACATGCATGACAAATTCTGAAAGTACAGGGTGGCGCACGAAATGTGTTACCATACTTCTAATATAAACTTTATTGTCAATACAATCTGAGAGAAACATATACTACAATGAAGAACCGTCCATGGAGATTTATTCTGACTCAGCACATGCTCAATATGTCCACCATTTCGTTTCCTAACTTCCTTCAAACGAACACGGAAGTTAGTGATTACCCTACAGCACACGTCTTCCGTAATTTCACTGCAAACTTGAAGAGTCTTCTGAGCTCTATTAAATCCCGTGGACGTTTCGGGAAAATTTTTTCCTTTAGGTACCCCCAAAGAAAAAAGTCACATAGATTGAGGTCTGGACTATTGGGGGGCCAATTTTATCTGTCATTGAAGCGACCTGGAAACCTGAGTGAAATGATCCACATGTCGAAATGCTCGTGTAAGAACTCCAACACAGTGTTTGCAGTATGTCGCCTTGCTCCATCTTGCATGAACCACTGCGTGTTGAAGGGCAAGGCAGTAGCAAGAATCTGTAGAATGAAGCTATTGCGAAGCATGCTCAAATAACGCTCGCTGTTCACAGTTTCTTCAAAGAAAAAGGCTCCAATAAGTCCGTGACTGGAAATTGCTGCCCACGCTGTAATCCTCGGAGCCTAATGTTGTCGTTCATGAAGCACTTGTGGGTTTTCAGTGGTCCAAAAGCGTACATTTTGTTTGTTAACCACACCATCTAAATGAAAATGCGCCTCGTCTGAAAAGCAAACTTTGTTGAGAGTTTCTTCCCTATCCTTCGCCCACTGAGCAAACAGTACTCACTGCTGCTGGTGTTCTTCAGTGAGCTTCTGTGCACAGCTCATCTTCTACGGGTACATATGGAGGTCACTTTTAAGAATGCGTTGAACGGAGCACCTGGATATTCCCAGTTGCACTGCTGCCTTTCTGCATGATTTCGCGGGACTTCTCTGTACAGCAACTCGTACCGCTTCAATATTCTCCGACGAACAAACAGGCTTAGGCCGAGGTCGCTTCGCTTCCAGTACTGTTCCTTCCTGTACAAATTTATCGTACAACATGTGGATGGTCTTCTTGCAAAGGAACCATCGTGAGTTAAACTGTTGTCGAATACGCGAGTCACAACAAGGCTTTTCATTTCATGAAAAAGTAACACAATTGCCGATCGTTGCTGTGTCGTCAGTCTTCCATTGTCAGCCATTGATGCTTACTAGTCTCCTAGCGGCAGTATCGTGAATTACACGTCATTTCGTAACTCATTTGTTTTTCCAAACTCTGCTGGTACTGCTGTAGAGATCCCAGCAGGATATCTAATGTGCGTCGTATATTGTGAAAGAAACAATTGGTAACACATTTCGTGCGCCACCCTGTAGGAGCGATAAAATACAGGGAGCGAATGGTTATCTACAACTTGTACATAGCTATAATTGTCGGAGAACACGACAGGGATGTTCAAATGGTGTAAGTAGGCTGTTTAGGTTTTGTTATTGGTAACGCCATGTAGCGCTCTGTATGAGAATCACTGGCTGTGCTGTGTGCAGTCTGTGGCTAGTTTGCATTGTTGTCTGCCATTGTAGTGTTGGGCAGCTGGATGTTAACAGCGCATAGAGTTGGCAGTTGGAGGTGAGCCGCCAGCAGTGGTGGATGTGGGGAGAGAAATGGCGGAGTTTTGATATTTGTAAGACTGGATGTCATGAACTGCTATATATATTATGACTATTAAGGTAAATACATTGTTTGTTCTCTATTAAAATCTTTCATTTGCTAACTGTGCCTGTCAGTAGTTAGTGCCTTCAGTAGTTTGAATCTCTAATTTAGCTGGCAGTAGTGGCGCTCGCTGTATTGCAGTAGTTTGAGTAACGAAGATTTTTGTGAGGTAAGTGATTTGTGAAACTTATAGGTTAATGTTAGTCAGGGCCATTCTTTTGTAGGGATTTTTGAAAGTCAGATTGCGTTGCGCCTAAAATATTGTGTGTCAGTTTAAGCACAGTCTTGTATAATTTTTCTATGGAGCGTTTCATATGTCGACCCTTAGCCGAGGATACCTCACTGGAATCTTCTGATTTTTTCTTGTAGTTTGTGTAATTAGTGTAGCTTTTGTTTATTGCTAGCGCGTAATTATAGAGAGAATTTCCTTTGTAGTTGTAGTTTTTCATTGTTATACAGTAAAACAGTTGTGGCATGCATGCAGATTTGCAGCAAGTATTTCGCAGCTGCTCTTGCAATTAACGAGATATTATTTTCAGTGCTACGATAATGTGTTCTCTTATTTTTGCTCTTCAAATTGTGCTTTTCTGTGATATCGTGTGAAATATTCTGACAATAATGGCGTGTGAAAAACGTAATACTAGGCTCCAAAGTAAACTGAGAAATGACAGTGAAGACGAAAGCAGTGTGTTAGTGCCACCGAGTAATGAATTAACTAATGTTCAAAGTAGTAATTTGGTAATTGTGCATAGAGAAATGGAGCGGGCTGCAAACAATGGTGTAGACAGTGAAACAATTAGTGAACAGGGAAGCATTATCGATCGATCGGTCAGCAACAGCTTGCCTCAGGAATCCGAAATGACAGGACACAATCTTGCAAATACTGTAGATTCAGGTTTTGTGTCCTCGCCGTTTTCTAAAATAAATGAAGACACGTTTTCTGCTTTTCAAAATGCGAATATTGCTGGTTCAAATGCATTGCCGAATAGCACTGAGGAACATGTTTCAGACACCAGTGCATTGTTATTACAATTAATGCAACAAATGGTCCAAAAGCTTCAAAAGTTAGACACAATGGAACAAAATCTTCAAAAGTTAGACACAATGGAACCAAATCAGAGACAAACACAGCAAAAGCTTCAAAAGTTAGACACAATGGAACAAAATCAGAGACAAACACAGCAACAGTTAGACACAATGGAACAAAATCAGAGACAAACACAGCAAAAGCTTCAAAGTTAGACACCACACTTGAAAAAACACGTGAAGATTTAACTACTGAGTTACATAACATTGAATCGAAATGTCAAAAAGTCTGTAATGACGTAAACACACAGATTTGTGAGCATTTTCAACCTATTTTTTCGCGGCATGAAAATGCATTACAGAATCACGAAGCAGCCATAAAAGAACTACAAACTCATGAAAGTCATGAGACCTTGCAAGCTAAAATTGACTCAGTTGCATCTACCAATTCGGTTACGCAACTTGCAAAAACTCAAGAAAACTTAAAGGACACAGTAGATACTCTGAAAATTGGTTCAGAAAGACACATGGAGGAAATTAGTTCATTATCAGAGAAAGTAGTTGAAATTTCGGATCAGCTAAATAATTTATCTACGAAGGTAGATGATAATCTGAATGACACAAAACCGATAGTCTTTAATGACACAGAAGAGTGCGAAAAAATTAGGAAATTCGAACAAAATCAGAATCAAATTAATACGCAACACCAAAGAGAAATCCGGGAAGTACAAGATCAGCTGACACAGGTAATAAAAGAATTACGTATTTCAGAGGACACTCGCGCTCCAATATGGGAAGAGGGACATAGAAATACGGAACAGCCACAAAATAATAACACAGGGCACTTCGGAAATTATGGAAGAAATTGGCAAGGTGCACCGAATTTTGAGATGGAACCGCCGAAACGACGTAACAATGACCGACATGCGACTCGCCGACATGATCATTTTGGCTATAAGCTGTTCATTACTACACGTAAATTCAAAATATTTAAGAATTCTGGCAACGACATTCATCCACAAGCGTGGGTTCATCAATTCTCTCATTGTTTTCCTCCCAACTGGTCATTAGAACACAGATTAGAATTTATGTGTGGCTACTTAGAGAATGAACCAGCTGTAAGAATGCGATCGGTCATTCACGATTGCCACAGTGAAGGAGAATTTTACCATGTCTTCCTCTCAGCATATTGGTCTCAGGCCACACAAGACCGAGGAAAACATGGCATCATAATGAAGAAACATTTCGAACAATCTGAATTTTCCAGTCTTGTGAAATATTTTGAAGACATGTTGCACAAGAATCAGTACCTGTCAAACCCATACAGCCCCTCAGAACTCATCCGCATTTGCTTAATCAAATTGCCTGAACATTTACGACATATTATTTTGGCAGGACGTTGCAAAGACGACATTGAAGCTTTTCAGGGACTCTTAAAAGAATTAAAAATTGACACTGACAATCGCGGAACGCGAAAACAGGAACACAACAATTACAGGTCACATCCGTCGCAATTCCGCGATGAAACAAATAATAACTGGACACGACAAGGCTATTCTGACATCACAAATCGTGACCAAAACAGACACCACCCATATGACAGCCACTGGCAGAGTAATAATATTTGCAGAGAAAGATCGTATTTCCGTAGTAATGAATATGACAGAGATTACCATAGAATCAGACAATATGGGAACAAAAACAGTTATTATCAAGGGAGACAGAATAACTTCAGATGCAACAGTTCAGCGCACAGTTACGATTCTGGGAGAAATTCTCCACCACATGACCGACAAACAAGAAACTATGTAAACTACCGACAAAACGACAGACCTGAATTCCATCAGAACTGGCGGGATTCAAACAGAGCAGGGCACTCTCGACAAGGTGAATTTGTAGAAGTTAGATCTCCTAATCCCAATAACGACGCACGCCAACAAAGAGACAGACAATGACTCGCACCGCAGGCAGCCACGTGCGCCGGCTGGCTCAGGGAAAAATTACATAGACGCTAACCTTGAGAAAAATTCTAGCATTCTTTACCAATGTAGCATATACCACATGATAATTCCACTGAAGCTGAAACTCTGTGTACTAGGAAGAGTAAAGGTTTACACCACATTTCACATGTAAAACCGTTTATTGAAAGATAATCTGCTTTTTAACTTTGTCTTTGCCATAAAACTTTTCACTTCACATTTCTAGTATGCATTGTCCGACTTAGAAACTGTTACCATGCAACAATGTTTGAAGTTAAATATCCAATCAAGAAGCAAGAGAACTTATTTAAACAGAAATTACGAATGCATTGTTATAGTAAACAGACGTCACAGTGTTATTGTGTGTGTACATTCTTGCTTGTTAGTTGCACGATTACGTAACGACTATAAGGCTTACATACTTAGAACATATACTGGTACTGCTAATGAGATTTTAATGCAACATTTTGATTTACTTGAAAATACATTCTGGATTTAAAGTACTTTCTGAGACATACCAGATGACACAGTGGTTAGTTTATGTGACAGCTACACGATTTTATCACGACGCTACTAATGAGTGACAATTTACAATGTTGCTTTTGCGGTGTATCTGTTTTATATCTGCACAGTTTTTCTGAATTATTCTGGAAAGTAAAACTTGTTTTAGTAGTAACTTTTGTGGTATAGCTACAAGGAGACAGCCTTTTTCGTAGCACAGCAATACGATACAGCACAGTACTTTCTTCATCACGGCAATATGCATAATAACTAAGATAACTATACGCAATAGCATTTCACTTTTGTTTATCATGAGGTAAGTACATTGGCTTCTGCAGAACTTAGCTTTCGGAGGACAATAACTACGACACTTCCACAGAGATCATCTTACAGCAAGACGCACATTTAGCGCTACAGGACACGTATTTGAGTTATTAATTTTGTACTTAAATCATTTATTTTTAAAGATATTTGAAGTACAATGATACAAAGGTTTTCCGTGATACATTTCATTCCATTGCTGTAATCTGTAACACCTGAGGGTATAATTACATTAATCTTCAGGGGGGTACACGCTTACTTTGTGTACCATGTGTTTGGCAAGCACAAGGAGCCCTAGCTAATATGGTATTTGCTTATACAACTTTACACATCGGTACCATATTTCTTTAACACATAAATTACACGGCTATCTGATCATTTAACTGAGAGATAAACATCTTTTTACTACATCAGTGACACATGTTTACGCAATTACACAGTTGGGTAACTTCACACTTATGAAATTGTATTTTGTCTGTACTTTGTGAACTGTTCATATTTTTTGGAACCATTGTGATACTATGAGAGCTTTGAATGTCGCATTTGGTATGATTTTTTAAGTACGTTTGAGGTAGATAACACTATTAAAATGAGCAGAGAATTCTTTTTAGGTTTTGAAATTATTGCAGAAAGCTACGACGATTTTGAGACTTGACTGGGGTGCTATTGTTACAATTACTATGTGTATTATGCTGTTGAGGTATGTTTATGATCAATAAGCTGATGATATATGAGGAATTTGATTATGCTATGTATTTATTATGATGAAATATTGAAGAAGTGTCGACGAATATGTGTATGTGTAATAAGGTAAGGAATAATGAGTAGTGGTTAGGGACTCTGGTTTGTGAAAAAGGATGTTGGAAACCAAGAATCGTACTTTAAGAGTTATGAAATGTGTGTAAATGCGTGAATGTACCACAATGCCAACGAAAATTTTTTGGACACTGTTATATTTACAAGATTTTGTTTCTACAGATTTGTAACGCAAATATTTCGACCTGTGAAATTTTATTTGTATCCAACTGTCACTGTAGCGGAAACTGATGTCGTAAATATTTCGGTAGGTTACTGTAAGCACCCAGCTGCATGACAGTCGCCTGGAAAAAAGCCATTAGCGTGTGCCTTACAGAGGCACAGGTGGAGAAAAAAAAGGCCATTATCCTCGCTATTGGCATTCCTTTGTAGAAAGCATCGAAAATACGACACGCCCAAACTTGAAAACATATGATTACACTGTGGAGCTCTTAATTTATGATATTTAGTAAAATGCCTCATGAAATGATGAGAAACATTTCACATCTATTGTCTTGCTAGTTGAAAGATTGCTTACTGCATTATGAAGTGCCATATGGATAGTGAATGACGTTTCACACCTTGCTTTGCCTATTTTGTTTAATATTTAGTTTCTAGCTGCTCTGCAGCATTGGTTAAAATAAAATTTTATAGATGTGCTAATATAGATATTTTATGCCTACAGATCCAGTAAAAAATAACTTTATGATGGATGTACAAAAAAATGAGGGAGCACAAAAAGACATTTCCACGTCACAGGAATTGCATAAATAATTTTTGTCAGTGACTTGGTAACTTGTCTGCTAGAGCATCACTCTAGTGTTATGAGGTGACATAGGTATTAAACATGGCCATTTTTACTGTAATATTTTTTCTGCTTCTCATGTTTCGATATAAGTTATTGCATTTGCTGCAGCTGTTTGCCAGGCATAGTGCTACTAAATTTCACTTTGTATTACTCTGTTAAGCTAGTTTTACTACTGATTTATTTTTCTTGTTGCTGCACATTGGCTCATATTAGTTGTAATGTTGCATTGCTTGATAATTTAGATTTACTGTAGCTTGCTTTAACAATTTCCATTTTTTTTTGTCATAGCTGTTTGTGTTAATTGTTTTGTGCTGCTGCATTGCCTCGTCCCTTAGTTTATGCATCTGAGCTCAGTAGATTTAAGTTAGCTTAAGATGGGGTAGGCCATATAAGAGAGCAAGTTGTGATGAATTGGATGAAATACATTGAGAAGCTATAAGAAAATCGTTTGGCCAAAAAAGTATTATGAAAGAGGATATGAACCAAAAAAGTAGGGTTTAGGGACAACAGATTTAGGTAGGATTTTCTTGGAAATAAATGATGAGGTAAGATAATGGAAAATAAATAATGAGGTAAGGAATGTGTGAACATATAAATACAGAAAGCATGCTTGGATAGAATTTTTTTGGTGGAAACAAATGTTGAAAGAAGAGGAAAGATACATGGAATGAAGTTTTGGGGTGGACTGCAGTACCAAATGTCACACTGAAAACAAACCCTGTCCCGTATTTTTGTGTTATTACACTATGTGAATTTGTGTTTTTCCTGTCTTAATGTGTTTAACTAATAAGAGTTAAGTTGTAGAATTTTTCTGATAATATGTTATTTTCTTTGTAAAGATGTTTAGACATTATTTATTCTATTTTGTTTTAATGCTCATGTGTGAAGTTGATGTTTCAAAAGTTATTCTGATCTTTTATGTATTTACTTATGTCATAATTCCTGTAACACTGATGTATATGTTATTTCGATTCTTCTGTAAAGCCAGCATTACCACAAATGTTATCTGTATTGTTATGTTCTTTAATGATGTATTTTGTATCTTTGTTATTGTATTCTTATGTTATAAAATTGTAATTGACACCAGTTCATCAAATTAAGTAACTTGTAAGTTACATTTCACTGCACACATTTCTGTTGGTGTATGGACAATATGCGAGAAGTAGGGAGTGATAGTGTTTGCACGTGTGTTAATAATTCTGCAAGGGACTGGATAACAGCATTGCTGGTTCTAAGGACATTTAAAAAAATTTTTGTGAGTGCACAAGTGGTGGTTCATGGACTTGCTATTTTATCTGCAAGACTCTTCAATTTTGATTGTGCACGTGCACAGTCACAACAGATGGCTGCTGGCCATCTCTACAAGGACTACAGTGGGTCTGCATCTTTGATGACCCACCAATACCATAATTTCTACAAGGACTACAGTGGGTCTGCATCTTTGATGGCCCACCAATACCGTAATCTCTACCAGGACTACAGTGGGTCTACTCTGTGATGACCTACCTACCAATATTCTTCAAAACTTCGATTGACTCTGCTGTGGGTTTGCTCTGTTGTGGCCCATTACCTGTCTGCATGTCAAGAGTCAGCACTGTCTTTCCGTTGGAAGGACCACACTACTTCTTCAAGACTGCATGGAAATCCACTACTTCCATGTGCATTTTTTTCTACTGCTCAGACTTTGAGAAAAACACTTCAATTTTACTGTGATGAATGATCAGGACTGTCCTTATTGACTGTGAGAAAATTTTAGCTTTAGACCAACATTGTATCAATAAGTGTGTGCATTTGATTTCTTTGTTATTGTAATTATAAAAAAAATTTTTCAAATCTGTATTGGCCACTGCCCAAAACAATTTGTAAAATTTTTAGTGGGGAGCATGGGGGCTATGCAAGTAGGCTGTTTAGGTTTTCTTATTGGTAACGCCACGTAGCGCTCTGTATGAAAATCACTGGCTGTGCTGTGTGCAGTTTGTGACTAGTTTCCATTGTTGTCTGCTATTGTAGTGTTGGGCAGCTGGATGTTAACAGCGCATAGCGTTGGGCAGTTGGAGGTGAGCCGCCAGCAGTGGTGGATGTGGGGAGAGAAATGGCGGAGTTTTGAAATTTGTAAGACTGGATGTCATGAACTGCTATATATATTACGACTATTAAGGTAAATACATTGTTTGTTCTCTATTAAAATCTTTCATTTGCTAACTATGCCTGTCAGTAGTTAGTGCCTTCTGTAGTTTGAATCTTTAATTTAGCTGGCAGTAGTGGCGCTCGCTGTATTGCAGTAGTTCGAGTAACGAAGATTTTTGTGAGGTAAGTGATTTGTGAAACTTATAGGTTAATGTTAGTCAGGGCCATTCTTTTGTAGGGATTTTTGAAAGTCAGATTGCGTTGCGCCTAAAATATTGTGTGTCAGTTTAAGCACAGTCTTGTATAATGTTTCTAGGGGGCGTTTCAATGTGTGTGAATTTCTAAGGGACCAAACTGCTGAGGTCATCGGTTCCTAGACTTACACACTACTTAAAGTAACTTAGGCTAAGAACAACACACACACCCATACCCGAGGGAGGACTCGAACCTACGACGGGAGGTGCCGCAGCACGACAGGGAGGTGGCAATTGAAAAGGGGATGGAACGGGGCTGTAGCCTGTTACCGATTTTGTTTAATCTGTCTGTTGATCGATCGAGTACATACTTTGATATTTCCAGGGTACATATGCTCTGTGGCATGTCTGAGGACTGATCAAAATATATATAGGCTAAATCTGTGTTTTAAATTTCTGTCTGTGTCTTTGAGTAGAATGTCAGGAAGATTCGAAGATGCCGTCACAATTTATTGGTGTGAAGGTCCAGTCTGACCATTAATAAATATGTAGAGCCGTGCACGGCTCGTGTTCATGCCATTTATTATTTGTCATCTTCTATTATGGTACTGCCGCCTCATTTTATTATTACATTTACTGGCGCCACTAACTTCCTGCCGTACTTGTCTGTGCGAGGCAGCAGCAGCGCGTATCGATAAGTGCACTGTCGTACTACCTCTGAAGCGACCGATAGTATTTCCGGGTCGTCGTGTGTCTGGCAGTCGGTTGGAGACGGGCCAGCAGAGCAGTCGGGACTCAGCAGCAGTGAAGTCGGGGACGGAGCGCCGGTGAGGCGCCGACAGCCAATGCTCGCCGACTGCTGGCGAAACACATGAACTGTCCGACGGAGGGAGACTGGAGGGGAACGACCGTTGGTTGGTCGTTCGGTTGGTCGTGTCGTCGGCCGACGTATATTTGTTCCTTTCACCGTTTCCGGGCCTAGGGAGTTGTTCGGTTGGAGTGGAGCAGCGAGGAAATCTCCGTGGCGCGTAGTTTCGCTGGGGCCGCTGGCGGCTCCACGCGCTGTTAGAGTGTGAGATGCTATTCACACGCTGTTCTGGAACTCTCCCATTACATCGAAATCGACTATTATTACAATCCTCACGTGCTAGTTCCATTTCACATCGCTTTGCATCGTTACGCCCACATACACTCCTGAAAATTAAAATAAGAACACCGTGAATTCATTGTCCCAGGAAGGGGAAACTTTATTGACACATTCCTGGGGTCAGATACATCACATGATCACACTGACAGAACCACAGGCACATAGACACAGGCAACAGAGCATGCACAATGTCGGCACTAGTACAGTGTATATCCACCTTTCGCAGCAATGCAGGCTGCTATTCTCCCATGGAGACGATCGTAGAGATGCTGGATGTAGTCCTGTGGAACGGCTTGCCATGCCATTTCCACCTGGCGCCTCAGTTGGACCAGCGTTCGTGCTGGACGTGCAGACCGCGTGAGACGACGCTTCATCCAGTCCCAAACATGCTCAATGGGGGACAGATCCGGAGATCTTGCTGGCCTGGGTAGTTGACTTACACCTTCTAGAGCACGTTGGGTGGCACGGGATACATGCGGACGTGCATTGTCCTGTTGGAACAGCAAGTTCCCTTGCCGGTCTAGGAATGGTAGAACGATGGGTTCGATGAGGGTTTGGATGTACCGTGCACTATTCAGTGTCCCCTCGACGATCACCAGTGGTGTACGGCCAGTGTAGGAGATTGCTCCCCACACCATGATGCCGGGTGTTGGCCCTGTGTGCATCGGTCGTATGCAGTCCTGATTGTGGCGCTCACCTGCACGGCGCCAAACACGCATACGACCATCATTGGCACCAAGGCAGAAGCGACTCTCATCGCTGAAGACGACACGTCTCCATTCGTCCCTCCATTCACGCCTGTCGCGACACCACTGGAGGCGGGCTGCACGATGTTGGGGCGTGAGCGGAAGACGGCCTAACGGTGTGCGGGACCGTAGCCCAGCTTCATGGAGACGGTTGCGAATGGTCCTCGCCGATACCCCAGGAGCAACAGTGTCCCTAATTTGCTGGGAAGTGGCGGTGCGGTCCCCTACGGCACTGCGTAGGATCCTACGGTCTTGGCGTGCATCCGTGCGTCGCTGCGGTCCGGTCCCAGGTCGACGGGCACGTGCACCTTCCGCCGACCACTGGCGACAACATCGATGTACTGTGGAGACCTCACGCCCCACGTGTTGAGCAATTCGGCGGTACGTCCACCCGGCCTCCCGCATGCCCACTATACGCCCTCGCTCAAAGTCCGTCAACTGCACATACGGTTCACGTCCACGCTGTCGCGGCATGCTTCCAGTGTTAAAGACTGCGATGGAGCTCCGTATGCCACGGCAAACTGGCTGACACTGACGGCGGCGGTGCACAAATGCTGCGCAGCTAGCGCCATTCGACGGCCAACACCGCGGTTCCTGGTGTGTCCGCTGTGCCGTGCGTGTGATCATTGCTTGTACAGCCCTCTCGCAGTGTCCGGAGCAAGTATGGTGGGTCTGACACACCGGTGTCAATGTGTTCTTTTTTCCATTTCCAGGAGTGTATTTAAAAGACGTGACTGTGTCAGCAGGACACTATTGATACTGTATGCGAACATTATGGGTTTGTTTCTCCTACTAACCCGTATTAACTTACATTTTTCTACATTCAGAGCTAGCTGCCATTCATCACACGAACTAGAAATTTTGTCCAAGTCATCTCCCATCCTCCCACAGTCACTCAACCGAGCGGCGTGGCGCAGTGCCTAGCACACTGCACTCGCATTTGGGAGGACGACGGTTCAAAACCTGCGGCCAGCCATCCTGATATAGATTTTCCGTTATTTCCCTAAATCGCTTCAGGCAAATTCGGGGATGGTCCCTCTGAAACGGCACGGCCGACTTCCTTCCCCATTCTTCCCTCAACTGATGGGACCGATGATCTTGCTGTTTGGCCCGCTCCCCCAAACCTATCATCCAACCAACAAAACTAACTGTGCAGCACGGCAACATCAGTAAACAATCAGACATTGCGGTCCGCCAAATCATTTATGTATATAGATCATAACAGTGGCCCTATCAGACTTCCCTGCAATACTCCCGTATCTTTGATGAACACTCGCCGTCGGGGACAATACACAGGTTCTATAACTTAAGAAGTCTTCGAGTCAATCATACATCTGCGAACCCATTCCAAATGCTCGTACTTTCTTTAACAGCCGGCAGTGGGATGCCGTTTCAAACGCTTTCCGCAAATCTAGAAAGATGGAATCTGCCTTTTGCCCTTCATCCATAGTTCACAGTACATCAACAGAGAAAAAGCCAAGCTGAGTTTCGTAGTAATGATGCTTTCTAAAACCATGCTGATGCGTGCAGACAAGCTTCTCGATCTCAACAAAATTTGTTATATCCAACTGAATGTTAAAGGATTCTGCAGCAAACCGATGTTAGGAATATTGGTCCGTGGTTGGAGGGCCGCTCTTTCGGCCTTCTTATACACACATGCGTTACAAATTACTTGTTCTTTAAGACACCGAAAAACGTTTCTTCCACATTACCGTTCCTCCCGTCAGTTCTTTTCCTTCCTGTGTCAATACTCGAAGGAATCGATTTCAGAACTGCACTTGCATCACGCCCAAGCATTGTACCACCAATTCCTTTGACTGAGAGAAATTCATGTATTTATGCAACAGTACCTGTATTATCATATTTTTCTGTTAGTAATGTCGCTTTATAGAAAACCAAGCTGCAGTTCTCTGTGTTCTGAGTAGGTTTCCCAAGTAACTCGCTTATGTTGTTACGTTTGTGCAACTTTGATTTTAAACCTTTGATGGATGAAATTGGCTTCACAGTTCGTCACGAAGTAATGTTCCAAAATTATCATTTAACAGCTCAATTTCAAAATTCTTTTCACAGATGGGATGTAATGACAACAGCCCATTTTCGGAAGAGGCATGAATCAATATGTTAAGTATACATTTGAATACTGGAGGCAGTTCTTTTTCTTTCACCATTTAAAAAAAATGTTCTTCCCAAATGAACCAATTTTCTCACTGTTTGTATGATGCACATTTCACCTGCTCCAGCGAATACAAACAATGTACCAGTACGGCTTCAGTTGTCTCATTATCGACACTCCGCCGCTACTGTAATGAGTGGTCCAAGCCGAATCGGTTCAGGGAATTCCCTGTCAGACGTTTGCCTGAGACGAAGCACGTCCACTTATAGCGCCTGTGCTGAAATAAAAACGAAACACCTGCTGCCATTACGGAGGATTACGGAAGATATATTAATAGCATAGAAAATTGTATTTAAAAGTATTATCGTATTTTTACGTCTTCTTTAATTCTGGTTCAATTTTTAAATATAACTAACAACATGAACTGGCCTCTTCTATTCCTGGACCGCTTGTCAGGCGTAGTGGTAATTTTATTTGTGAGCCTCTGCGTAGAGCTACGACTAAAATTCAGAGAACAACGTTAGGTAAATTCACTTCAATTTCACGTATAAATTAAATGGTTTACGCAGTGCTTGCTAGGAAAATTCTCAGGAGGCACGACTTAATCAACTAACATTATCATAGTTCATTAACTTAGCCCGAAATGTTTATAAACTATACACACAAGCATACCTCGTAAATCACTCTGTCTATTAAGCAAAAACGTATGAAAATACCTGAAATAGTTCCCGAGATTAACCTTCACAAACAGACAGAAAAATACTGTGGGGTACTTAAATACAGCCATTTCAGCCAATTAGCACAGAATACATGCAAATTATGCATACAAACGTCCTCGAAAAACAATGTGTTGGATAAAACCCCTCGCCCGCCATATCCCAGCAAGCGATAATGCGCATGACAATAACGGTATTCAATTACGTTGACGCATTTGTCGGGTTTATCTGTATGCCAGGTCGGCATTAGGATTTTTTGTACCACGCCAACAACTGAGATATTCGATATATCTCCACTGCACGACTTTGAACCATAGGTGTCAGCATGGAGGAGCAAAAGAAGGGGGCGCTTGCCCGCTCCTGGAATTTGGGGAACATACTGTTTTATTCACTGGAGAATTCTCTCAGATTTATTGAAATTATTGTATCTGATAATACTAAAACACAGATCTAGCAGCGCCGAGTGCGGTGAGAAATAACGTGGCTTCAGCGATTCTCACGCAGCTTAGATGTGCCGTGCTATTGACGGGAAATTATGCAACTTCCTTCACACGGTGGCGAATTTAGCTCTATCCCACAGACAATGCCGACGTAAATCTTATCAGAACAGTGTCGAAACAGGATAAATACTCCAGTTCTTCTGTCGCTTTCTCGCAGAGCACTTAACGAGCTGCCGACCAGTGTGGCCGAGCGGTTCTAGGCGCTTCAGTCTGGAACCGCGCGACCGCTACGGTGTCAGTTTCGAATCCTGCCTGGGGCATGGATGTGTGTGATGTCCTTAGGTTAGTTAGGTTTAAGTAGTTCTAAGTTCTAGGCGAATGATGACCTCAGCTGTTAAGTCCCATAGTGCTAAGAGCCATTTGAACCATTTTGAACTTAACGAGCTGCAGGAAGGTGCAACACCCTGTCGCGGAATCCGTCGTCTGTCCTCAGCTTTTGACCTTACTTTTCCTCAATCCCTCACTTAATAAACTTAATAAACCACTGTTTGAGAATACTCTCGTAATTGCCCGTGTTGTTGTTGTTGTGGTCTTCAGTCCTGAGACTGGTTTGATGCAGCTCTCCATGCTACTCTATCCTGTGCAAGCTTCTTCATCTCCCAGTATCTACTGCAACGTACATCCTTCTGAATCTGCTTAGTGTATTGATCTCTTGGTCTCCCTCTACGATTTTTACCCTCCACGCTGCCCTCCAATGCTAAATTTGTGATCCCTTGATGCCTCAAAACATGTCCTACCAACCGATCCCTTCTTCTAGTCAAGTTGTGCCACAAACTTCTCTTCTCCCCAATCCTATTCAATACCTCCTCATTAGTTACGTGATCTACCCACCTTATCTTCAGCATTCTTCTGTAGCACCACATTTCGAAAGCTTCTATTCTCTTCTTGTCCAAACTGGTTATCGTCCATGTTTCACTTCCATACATGGCTACACTCCATACAAATACTTCCAGAAACGACTTCCTGACACTTAAATCTATACTCGATGTTAACAAATTTCTCTTCTTCAGAAACGATTTCCTTGCGCCTGCATAACATATGAATGAGACGACACTGTAAAAACTCCGCTGCGTTTTGGGAAAAGAAGCAACACCACGAAGATGACGTGCTACAGGCGCGAAATTTAAACAACAGGAAGAAGATGCTGTGATATGCAAATGATTAGCTTTTCAGTGCATTCACACAAGATTGGCGCCGGTGGCGACACCTACAACGTGCTGTAATGAGGAAAGTTACCAACCGATTTCTCATACATAAACAGCAGTTGACCGGCGTTCTCTGGTGAAACATTGTTGTGATGCCTAGTGTAAGGAGGAGAAATGCGTACCATCACGTTTCCGACTTTGATAAAGGTCGGATTGTAGCCTATCACGATTGCGGTTTATCGTATCGCGACATTGCTGCTCGCGTTGGTCGAGATCCAATGACTGTTGGTAGAATATGGAATCGGTGGGTTCAGGAGGGTAATACGGAATGCCGTGCTGGATCCCAACGGCCTCGTATCACTAGCAGTCGAGATGACAGGCATCTTATCCGCATGACTATAACGGATCGTGCAGCCATGCCTCGATCCCTGAGTCGACAGATGAGGACGTTTGCAAGACAACAACCATCTGCACCAACTGTTGGACGACGTTTGCAGTAGCATGGACTGTCAGGTCGGATACCATGGCTGCGGTTACCCTTGACGCTGCATCACAGACAGGAGCGCCTGCGACAGTGTACTCAACGACGAACCTGGATGCACGAATGGCAAAACGTCATTTTTTCGGATGAATCCAGGTTCTGTTTACAGCATCGTGATGGTCGCATCAGTGTTTGGCGACATCGCGGTGAACGCACATTGGAAGCGTGTATTCGTCATCGCCATACTGGCGTGATGGTATGGGGTGCCATTGGCTACACGTTTCGGTCACCTCTTGTTCGCAGTGATGGCACTTTGAACAGTGGACGTTACATTTCAGATGTGTTACGACCCGTGGCTCTACCCTTCATTCGATCCCTGCGAAACCCTACACTTCAGCAGGATAATGCACGATCGCATGTTGCAGGTCCTGTACGAGCCTTTCTGGATTCAGAAAATGTTCGACTGCTGCCCTGGCCAGTACATTCTGCAGATCTCTCACCAATTGAAAACGTGTGGTCAATGGTGGCCGAGCAACTGACTTGTCACAATACGGCAGTCACTACTCTTGATGAACTGTGGTATCGTGTTGAAGCTGCATCCAAGCTCTGTTTAACTCAATGCCCAGGCATATCAAGGCCGTTGTTACGGCCAGAGGTGCTTGTTCTGGGTACTGATTTCTCAGGATCTATGCACACAAACTGTGTGAAAATGTAATCACATGTCAGTTCTAGTATAATATATTTCTCCAATGAATACCCGTTTATCATCTGCATTTCTTCTTGGTGTAGCAATTTTAATGGTCAGTAGTGTAATTTCAACATAGCAACAAGAGAAATGCAGTTTTTAGTAAAAATTCGCAACAGATGACGTCTCTCTCTGAAAGTGACTAACGATTAAAACGGAAGGCGAAAATATATCACTGCTTTTGTTGCATTTTCAGTGGAACTCCTTTTGTATACTAGCTAGAGGATATGTGACACTAGACCTTTCTCAATCGCCAGAATGCAAGTGCAGGCGTTGAGGGGCTTCGCTTAATATTTACAAAAAATGTCGATTTGAACTGAATTTCCCTTCCAGTGCTCGGCATCTCCCCTGCAGTGCCTGCCCACAACCCCCACCACTACTGCTCTCTCCAAGTGCGCGCTGCCAAATGCGCATGTAGTGGCCACGTTTTTCTGTGTGCACTCTGCAGTGGCTGCATCCCTGCCAGGACCTGCAACATCCAGCTTCTCGTAGCCCTATTTCACCACCTCTCTGAAATTAAGTGAGTTCTTGATACTGGTGTCTTGTAGCCTATAATGCACTTTTGACTAACGTGAACTTACCACGTCCAATCTCGAAGGTAAATAACCCTCACGACCGTTGCAGCGTGTAATTAAAGCAAACATGATTTGCATCCTCATATTGACGCTACTAGCGCCCCTCTTATACGATTGGCCTGAAATTTGAATAGCTGTCACCTGTCAGATGTAGAAATACGCATGCAAAAAACTAAAAATAAAAAATAAAAAAAAATGAAAAAAAATGTTCAAATGGCCCTGAGCACTACGGGACTCAACATCTGAGGTCATCAGTCCCCTATAACTTAACCTAACTAACGTAAGGACATCACACACATCCATGCCCTAGGCAGGATTCGAACCTGCGACCATAGCGGTCGCGCGGTTCCAGACTGTAGTGCCTAGAACCGCTCGGCCACATCGGCCGGCGTACGCATACCAACCTTCATTTATGTCAGACAACTTCTTCCTTGTGTTGCGATTATTTTCCGTCAGTTATTATTATATGAAATATTGCAGTTTTAGACTCTTGCCCACTCCTGGACAAATTACTACCGGCACCCATGTTCGCGGCATAAATCGGCTTGTCCCCGGAGCTGGGAACACGAGCAACGCTCGCTCGAGTCTCTCTGCGCACAGCTTGATTCAGCCTGATCAAATCGAGTTCGAAACTAAGCTATTTTTAGTGCCCCCGTTTCGAAAACACTGTACTCTGCGGAGTAACTGATATTGGTGGTCGGTGCTTTAACAGCTGTCGGTAGCGACGGCCAGATTTAATGTGCGAAGCCCTCGCAGTGCGCTCCTCTCACTCGCTTTGTAACGGAGCACACGCGCCGCGGTACACGGCTTTTCACTCGCCGTCAACGGCCGCCGGCGTGGCGGGAACACTACGCGCAGCCTGCCGCAGTGAGCGATTCGCGAGCGCCGTGCCGCATTCCGTCGTGATCGCTGCACGCTTCCGCCCGCGCGCTCCGCGGCGTCAGTTTCGCTGTGCGCCACGCAACAGAGTGGCGGCCGGCACCAGCGGGCAGTAATTCGGGCCACACGGGTCGATAGACCCACTAAGTACAGGGTGTCCACAATGAGACTTCAACATTTTAATATCCTATATCTTTCTCATTTGAGATGGTGGACCTGTGAACCCTGATGGGGCAGACAGAGCAACTCAACAAGTTTGTGGTGTGCAAATTTCATACGCCAAGTGGCCGTAGTGGAGCTGCAATCAATTGTTTTGGCAAAATGGAGAATATGAAGGAGGATGCACAAGTGGTCTGGTGGTAAGCAGAGACAAAATCGGCGACCCAAGTGCAAAGAAACTTTCGTCGAGTTTACAAAAAGGCGCCCCCGTCGTTCAAGACTATAAAGAAGTGGTGTGATCAGTTTTTGGCTACTGGGAGTGTTGCGAAAGGGCATGGTGGTGGTAAGCCTGGGATCAGCGAACATCATGTGGAACAAGTGCGGTGGTCTTTCCAACAAAGCCCACAGAAGTCAGTGCGACGGGCAGCACGAGAACTTCGTATGAAACGTTCAACAGTACACAAACTGCTTCATCAGCGATTACGTTTGTACGCATATAAAGTGCAGGTTGTGCAAGAAATTAAGCGTGATGATCGACCAAAGCGAGAAGAAGTTGCATGTGTCATGTTAGATTGCATTGCCGCGGACGCGACATTTTTATCACGCGTGATGTTTACTGACGAGGCAACCTTTCACGTGTCGGGGGCTCTCAATCGTCACAATGTGCGCTTCTGGGGGTTCGAAAATCCACATGCGCCTAGGGAACATATGTGCGACAGTCCAAAAGTTAAATGTGTGGTGTGGTTAGATGATAAATCGCATTGTTGGGCCGTTTTTCTTTCAGGAGCCGACCGTGGATGGAGCCAGGAACAATTTGCCGTGCCACAGATAACAGACCTGCAGCCAAATGTGACGTTTCAACAGGACGGTACACCACCCCATTGGAGCCTTGATGTCCGAAAATTTTTAAATGACTCATTCCCGCAACGATGGATTGGCCGTGGAGGTCCAATTCCTTGGCCGCGACGTTCGCTCGACACAACCCCCCTCGATTTTTTCATGTGGGGTTATACGAAATACCGGGTAACGCTACACCAGTAAAGGACCTGCAAGACTTGAAACAGCGCATAAGAATTGTCATCAACTCTGTCACAGAACAGATGCTTCGCAACGCATGGCACGAAATCGATTACAGACTTTATATTCTTCGCGCTACCCGTGGCGCCCATGTTCAAGTGTACTGAACCGTCTACCTGTGTATGAAAACTGTATGATTTCCCTGTATTTGTTCCTCAATAAATTGTGTTTCCCCTCAGATTTTATGAGTTCAAATGTTGGAGTCTCATTGTGGACACCCTGTACAAAGTCTGACGCTATTCGATTTCGTGCTTCGCAAAAATGATTCATGTATTTCCAAAGTATCTGTCGAGCTAGAAAAAGCGGTCGACCATGCAAAATTGTGCATGGTGTTCAAAATTCTCAAAAACGTAGTGGTAAGCTATAGGGAAAAGGCCGTTCAGTAAGTAAAGGAACTCCGCCAATTTCGGTTGCAAAAATGCGGAATTCATTGTGTGCCGTCGTGGTGTATTCCCGCTTCATTCTCAATAGTTTCACGAAGTTCCGATGTGGCGGCGCTTCAAAATGGCTTCTGTAACTGAGGTGCTTTCCAAGCAGAGAGCTTCCACTGAGTTGCTTTAAGCGCAAAATCACAACATCGCAGATATTCATCGGTGCTTGCAGAATGTTAACCGAGACCTAGCAGTGAACAAAAGCACAGTGAGCCGTTGAGCAAGGCGTCTGTCAACATCGCAACAATGTCGCGCAAAACCTATCCGATATCCCGCGTCCCGGTAGGCCCCACACAGTTGTAACTCCTGCAATGTTGAAACCTGCGGACACATTAGTGCGAGGTGATCTATGGATTACAATCAAAGATCTCGCTGAACAACTAGACGTTTCTGTTGGTAGTGCTAACACGCTTGTTCGCCAGTTGGCGTATTCAAAGGTGTGGGCCCGCTATGTTCCTAGCCCAACAGAAGACCAAAAGAGCCACGAAGGCCCTTGGTTCCAGAATTAATTACGAAGCCGACCGTGACAGTTCTTGTTAAACATTACCGCAGGCGGTGAAACATGCGTTTATCACTTCTAACCGGAAACATAACGGCAATCCATAGTGCCACCATACCACCTCTCCTTGGAAGAAAAACTTCAAGGCAGCGCTCTCAGCCGGTAAAGCCATGGCGACGGTCTTCTGGGTCTCTGAAGGAGTTATTCTGGCTCGTTTACTCCCTCATGAAGCAACGATAAACTCTGAAGTGCGCTGCTCTGTCCTCAAGGTATTGGAGAAACGATTTCAGTGTGTTCGTCGTCACTGAAATGCAAACGAAGTTCTCCTTCTCGATAACAACGCGAAGCGTCATCGACGTCTGCGCATCCGAGAGGAGCTCATAAAACTTTATTGGACTGTTCTTCTTCATCCACACTACAGTTTGGATCTCGCGCCTTCCATCTGTCCGAAGGATGCTCTCCGCAGCAAGCATTTCGTGGATGATGGGGAAGCTATTCATGCAGCAACACGTTGGCTCCGATCCGACCAGTGTCGTGGTACCATGCCACCATGTAGGCCCTCTTAGTAAGATGGCGTAAGGCCGTCGCATTGTACCGAGATTATGTTGGAAAATTGGGTTTTATAGCCAAAGTGGGGAATGATATCGTGTATTTGAATCGTTTATAAAACCAGCCTGCTTATCGAACAAAGAACAAAAGTGTTGCATTACTTATTGAATGCCCCTCATGCAATATGGCAATATGGATAACAGCCAAGAAGGAAAAATGTTTCAAATGGCTCTGAGCACTATGGGACTTAACATCTGTGGTCATCAGTCCCCTAGAACTTAGAACTACTTAAACCCAACTAACCTAAGGACATCACACACATCCGGACTGAGCGCCTAGAACCGCTAGACCACCGCGGCCGGCCAAAAAGGAAAATAAGCACAGAAGACCAAGAATGAAATACACAGATTATAAAGGGAATAACATAGGGCATCAACATATGGAAAACAGGAATAATGGAATGAAGTCGAATTGAACCAGGTGACGCTGAAGAATTAGATTAGGAAACGAACATTTAAAGTAGAAGATGAGTTTCGCTGTTTGGGCAGCAAAATAACTGATGATGGCCGAAATATAGAGGATATAAAATGTAGAGAAAACAAGGATGGAAATACAGGAAATTTTCAGGAATGGGATTAAAATTCAGGGTGAAACTATAAGATTCGCTGATGACATTTCTGTTCTCAGTAAAAGTGACGGGTTGCAGGACATGTTTAATAGTATGAACAGGCTAATGAGCACACACTTTGGATGGAGAGTAAATCGAGGAAAGACGAATGTATTGAGTAGTAACAGAAGGGAGACTGGCGATAAAATGAATATCTAAGAAGACGAAGTGAAGGACTTTTTCTACCTTGGAAGCAAAATAAAACATGGTGTGTGAAGCAAGGAGGACATAAAAAAGCAGACTAACAGCCACATAGAAGGTATACCTGACGAAACAAAGTCTCTAGAATAAAACATATGCCTTAATCTAATGAAGAAATATCTGTGAAGGCATGTTTGGAGTACAGCATTGTATGGATGTGACTCATTGACTGCAGGGAGGGGGGGGGGGGGGGCTAAAATAGGAGAATCGAATAGTTCGAGTTATAGTGCTGTAGAAGGATGTTGAGGAGTAGGTGGACTGATCAGAAATGAGATTGTTTTCCACAGAATCAACGATGATAAGAATATGTGGAAAACATTAACAAGAAGAGACAGAATGATGGGACATCTGTTAAAACATGAGGGATTAACTCCTACGGTTCTACAGCGACTAGGGGAAGATACAGATTGGAATAATCCTCCTAATAATTGAGGATACTGGGTGTAAGCGCTACTCTGAGGTGCTGAGGTTGGCACAGAAGAGATAGTTTGATGGGCGTTGTCAAACCAGATGACTGATGACCAGAAAAAATTCCAAAGTGACTTACCTCGAAGAAACGATAATTTTGAGAAAACTCGTATTTAGCATGTTCTGCATAATTTCAATTCCTAGGGTCTACAGTAGGTAACTCGCAAAGCGGGCTGTTATGGGTGAAGGGGGAGAATGTCTTTGTTATTGGGTGCCCAAAACATACTGCTTCAGTGTCAGCCTTGTTGCGTTTCGTTATTACCTATTTATTGTCTCCAGTTTCTTTCATTTCTTTTATAAGAGAGAAATTCTAGTGAATTGTGCATGCAGATATTACATCCACACTGCAGATAAGAAACGGATGAGGAAACCTCTCCACTGGTCATGTTTTACTTTAATAAAACGCATTTATATTTACTATTAAAAACAGTATTGATCACGACTTATTTATTAAGGTGACCGGTTTCGACCACTACTGTGGTCATCTTCAGACCATTGGGTAGGAACCTCTTTCTGCTTACATAAACACAGCAAGTATTATTGAATCACTGATACAGCAGCTCCTGATGCAGTGTACCCACAAACGCGGTATCGATGCACTGAAATCAGACAATATTACTTTTCTTTTTATTTATTTATTTATTTATTTTTTGTAAGTCATCGTTCTTATGACTGGTTTGATGCGGCCCGCTACGAATTCCACTCCTGTGACAAACCTTTTGATCTCAGAGTAGTAATTGCAGCCTACGTCCTCAAGTGTTCGTTGGATATATTCCGATCTCCCCCTTCCTCTACTGTTTTTACCCTCCACCAAAGAGTAAGAGAGTGCACCGACTCCTTGACAAGGCCGTTGGCAGTATGTGGGTGACTTCTTATGCCGGAAGTCTTCGGCCGAAATTGCTGATAATTTTGTGTTTTAAATTTAAGTAGTGGCTATGTTCCAGCTCGAGACCGATAACATGTTGATTACTCGTAATGTAATCACTTCATTCGACTCTCTTCAAATCAGCCACAGTTACAATGTTGACATAACTGCATTCACGAAATTGTTTTTGGTGCGTTGCGTACTATTCTGTTCGTCGACTCGCTGCTGGATTCCTGACGCTTGTATTTTCATCCGTGGACAGTACTTTCTGGCACATCGTTGTACGTTTATGTTCTAAACAGCATATTGGCATTAAAGACAAGCACAAAGTTTTCATATAATGTAAAAAATGAAACACAGCACTGGTTAGCTAGCTCGATTTAAGAAAAAGATGTTACAAAGAAAAAAATTAAAACACGTATTTCAGTCCGCACAAAGAGTAAATTGATTACAGCATTAAATTGGATTCAACAGTAAATAGCTGCATTCACATAAAGTGGCTTGTAAACTCATTCTCATAAAACGGCATAGCATAATATCGATTAACTTTCTTCCATTAACTTCCTTAAATGCGGTTGGCATTATTGATCTCCACAAAGGTCGTACCTATACTGCAAAAGGTAGCGCAATAGATTTTTATAATATCCGAAGAGCACGTTAAAAGCATGCAACTCAACACATTCGGCAATGATTACAGTTCACTCTATATTTTTCGAATTTTCTGTATCAGAAAAGCTTCGTCTATTAGGCTGTTGGGTTGAAGCTTATGCTGATGATAGTCTAACATTCTGAGTGGTGTCTGTTTGTTCTATATCGTGTCTCCCAACCACTTTCGCGCAACAACGCTTTGAGCGTGTTTTTTAGGGAATTGACTAGTTTGAACCTGGGACCTGTTGCTGGTAGGGAGACGCCAGACCACACATGACATGTAGAGTTCAGAAGAGTTCAGTGAGACTAGCGATGATATAACCAAATACTTAATGATTTCAGCGTCAGCTCCACTGCACTCCCTGTAAAAGAATCTTAATACTAACTAAATTTAGTGGAAGGGGTTCAAGGCTTTCCTATTTTTAGTTAGCTGGTAAAATAACGTCGAAAAAGCAGTTAAGTTTACCAATGGAAATTTTATTCTACTCACAAAACATTGTTTATAATTTGCACTATTGATAAAAGGAAATGTTTTAATACAGGATGGTGAAAACCAACTGCGTTCAACAAAAATGTGAACGAATATTCCCTGAATGGGTTTCCAAGTTCTACAATGGATCGAAGGATGACCTATGCCATATCACATCTATAATCTAGGTTTAAATTAAGTTTCACAAGAGAGAAAACTATCAAAATGGTCTACAGTGACCCTCAATTATCTTTAATTACGTATCTAACTTGTCATAAATTAAAGTGGCTGATGTGGCTTCTCAATAATTATATAACAGAAAAATCATCGCGTTTCAGATTTTAACTTACATAGCAAATGTGAATACCATGAGATTTAATTGACGATCGACACTAGTATCACGTCAAAAGGGGTGTAACAGATGAGACTTCTGCAGTTCTGTGAAGCTTTATGCGCTGTTATGCGGCATCGCGTGCGTTCATTACCTTGTCGGTGTTCGTCAGGGGGCGACGGGCAGCACAGCTCCGCTCACCTCGCCGTCTCGGAAGGAACTCTTTCCTAACCTCTCCTTACTACAATTTACCGAAGTTGGTTTAAAACAAACTATCTGGCTGTGTTATCATCTGACCAATCAGGGCCTCAATGTTAACCTTAAGCTCCGCCTCAAAAATTCTGTCTATCCAATGAGAAACGTTATACTTTTCGTGGTGGGGCAATGTTTTTAAAGTTTGCAACGTAACAGAGACGCGAAAAAGTCTCACGCTAAAACTTGCAGCTGGTGTGGTCCTTTAGTGTTATCGTAACATCTATACTGTTTTTTTGGAGGGCTCTATCTTTTAACATTGGCTGGGGGTTGGTCCTAACATAACAGAGACGCGAAAAAGTCTCACGCTAAAACTTGCGGGTGGTGTAGCCCTTTTTGTGTTACCTTAAGATCTATACTGTTCTTCTGGAGGGCTCTAGCTTTTAACATTGGCTGAGGGGTGGTCTTGATGTAACAGAGACGAGAAAAAGTCTCACGCTAAAACTTGCGGGTGGTGTGGTCCTAGCGGTTAGCTGGCGACGTGGGTGTCCGTCCGTCCCTTATCGTAGGTCCTTCCAGCTTAACACGGTTCTGATCTCGGCTTCTGTTCTCGTTTCTCCCCTCAGAACTGCGTCTGTCCCACGGTGGGAAGATATGACATGCATTTAGGCATTCTTGTGTTAGTCTGTGGTATTCCGTTTGCTCACTCGTTACTCGTATTACTTTGGTTAATTTAATGTCACGATTTATTCGGAGCTATGTGACATACTACTCGATTTGCTTATCTTGTCAGAGTTTTCATGGAAGGTGTTGGATTTGCCTGACACCTTACAATAGTTAAACCAAACATGAAGAGTTCGGCGTTTTTATCGCTGGTATTTCACTCTATCGCAACGTCCGTCATTGTGTTCACAAGCAAGAGCAGATTTCCACCATCACTCGGATTTTACTTTTATTGTAATGGATTGCGTCGTCTGTTTCTGGTCTATCGGCTTGATATTACCTGCATTTCCTCAGTATGTGAGTTTCATGTGGTTAAATTGTGTATCTGTAATGGATCTCTAATGTTTCTGTAATTTCCTCAGAACGGAACTGTGTGTTCTTTGCTTACTGATTTTCTTAGTACTTTTCCACTTACGCAACTTCGTGCTGACTTAGACTTACGCTTTTTAAGTGCGTGGCTTACGGTCCGCGTTCAGTTAAGAAGTAGGAGGTGGTGAGGGGCAGCGGCCCATAAAAAGCAGGACCCACAGGGCGCTGCCATTCATACACGTAAACTGAGCTCTTCCACTGGATGGGGTTAGTAGAGACCTTCACGAAACAACTGTGCAGACATCGTCAGTGTGTAGGTGAACGTGTGAGAGTAGTGTTCTCTGACTGTTGCGTAGTCATTACGACTATTTTAAAAGAACAAAGAGTGTGTGTGAAATTTTGTTCCCTGATTAAGAAATCGGCAACGGAGACTCACCAATGCTTCAAGAGGCTTTCCAGGAGAATACTGTTCGTTGAACACTGGTTTGGGTTCTTTCAAGGTTGTTGTAGTTCAACTTCGTTCTGGGCGCCTTGCAACATTTCCAACCGAGGAAATCATTGAAAAAAATCTGACAAGAAATGAAAGAGAATCGTCAGTGCGGAAGTGAGCCGAAGGCCTTTTGAAAGTCGAATTTCAGCAGAGAGAGGCGTGAGTTGGAGCTCGTGCCAGCGGATTTTGTGTGAGGATTTGCACACGAGACGCGTTGCGGCTAAATGTGCTCCGCGCATTCGGAAACGCCCGGAACTTCAACGATCAGGTGACCGGTTCATTCATCACGAGATCGTCCGCCCCAGTAGCTGAGTGGTCAGCGTGACGGATTGCCGTCCTCTGGGCCCGGGTTCGATTCCCGGCTGGGTCGGAGATTTTCTCCGCTCAGGGACTGGGTGTTGTGTTGTGTTCATCATCATTTCATCCCCATCCGGCGTGCAGGTCGCCCAATGTGGCGCCGAATGTAATAAGACCTGCGATATGGCGGCCGGACCTGCCCCGCGAGGGGCCTCCCGGCCACTGACGCCAAACGCTCATTTCATTTCCATCACGAGATCGCCCGTTCACACGCGGTACGAGTGAGCCACTATTTGGCGCCACAAGATGGTCTCTCTTTCCCCACCTTCCTTACTCGCAAGCCCTAGCCCCATGAGAATCTTTCCTATTCCTGAGAATGAAGAAAAACAAAGCGCTAGCAGGAGACTGTTATGATGATGTGGAGGCGGTATAAACAGCTCCAGAAAGGGCACTGGACGGTATCAAAATTCATGCTTCAGACAGTGGGAAAAAAAGACTTGACAAGTGCATCGCATCTAATGGAGAATATTTTGAAGGTGACTGAAGGAATTTTGTAAAAATGTTAATGAAAAATATTTTCACAACAAAATCTGTTTTTTTTCTTCTCGGATATCTTGGCGCAACTAAGATCGGCATGTTTTGTTCTTAACCGCTTGGAGATGGCGGGGAGTAATGTATGGACTCTTGGTCCCTTATCAATGATTTCTCATTCGCCTTGCTATCAACTTACAAGGGGAGGCCGCCAATTGTGAAATTCAGATTCGATTCATACTGCACAGAATAAAAGCTCATGGCCAGAGGTGTAATGTGGCAAAGCACCAAGATGCACTTCTCAGCCGTTGTCGAGAAAATCGACAGTTAAAAGAAACCGTTGCGGTGAAATACTCTCTGCGATTAATAATTCTCTACAGGGTCGTGGCGCAGCGGTAAGCTCTTGGGTTCGTAATCCAAAGGTCGCCGGATCGAATCTCGCGCTATGCAATTTTTTTTTTAGTATTTGCTTTTTATAATATATATATATATATATATATATATATATATATATAATTCCCGGCAATCAGTTGCAACAATTATGCATATAATAAGTTGTTGAAAGACGTTTGTCGTGGAAAAACTAGCGACTTAGAACATCATTATGCTTTCCGCAAACAGAGTTGTATTTCACAAATGTTATTAATTGTCTTCATAATGTTAACCACGTATAGTTAACGGAAGACGTAGAAAAGATATTCCGAAACGAATACGTATAGCGTAAGTCAAACGTTCGAATTAGAATAGAGACCCCACGAACACAAATTTGCTGTGGCAGGTATGAAATATAAACTCCGTTACTCGCTCGATACACTTGAAGGACAGATGTTGAATGGGCCGAAACGAGCCGCCGCATACCAGCGTAGTTGCCTGCTAACTTCGAAAGAACGTAGATGCGGTCCCTAGCGCAACTTATAAGAGTGTCGAAAATCAGTGCGGACGGGAGAGCTTTGGTACACCCTGTTAAAAGAAACGGAAAAATGGAGGCGGTACAATTGGAGAGCGATCCGCCTTCACCAACATGCATAAGCAATTCATTAATACTTTATATATATATATATATATATATATATATATATATATATATATATATATATATTTGAATTACAAAAAACTAATAATTAAAAAAATGCATGGCGCGAGATTCGATCCAGGGACTTTAGGATCACGAACCCGAGCGCTTACCGCTGCGCCACGACGCTGTAGAAAATTATTAATCGTCCAGAGTATTTCACGGCAACGGTTTCTTTTAACTGTCGATTTTCTCAACAATGGCTGAGAAGTGCATCTTGGTGCTTTGCCACATTACACCTCTGGCCATGAGCTCTTATTATGCACAGTATGAATCGAATCTGAATTTCAACGAACACAAATTAGCTGTGGCAGGTATGAAATATAAACTCCGTTACTCGCTCGATACACTTGAAGGACAGATGTTGAATGGGCCGAAACGAGCCGCCGCATAACAGCGTAGTTGCCTGCTAACTTCGAAAGAAGGTAGATGCGGTCCCTAGCGCAACTTATAACAGTGTCGAAAATCAGTGCGGACGGGAGAGCTTTGGTACACCCCGTTAAAAGAAACGGAAAAATGGAGGCGGTACAATTGGAGAGCGATCCGCCTTCACCAACATGCATAAGCAATTCATTAATACTTTATATATATATATATATATATATATATATATATATATATATATATATTTGAATTACAAAAAACTAATAATAAAAAAAAAAATGCATGGCGCGAGATTCGATCCGGGGACCTTCGGATTACGAACCCGAGCGCTTACCGCAGTGCCACGACGCTGTAGAAAATTATTAATCGTCGAGAGTATTTCACGGCAACGGTTTCTTTTAACTGTCGATTTTCTCAACAACGGCTGAGAAGTGCATCTTGGTGCTTTGCCACATTACACCTCTGGCCATGAGCTCTTATTATGCACAGTATGAATCGAATCTGAATTTCACAATCGGCGGCCTCCCCTTGTGAGAGGCAGCGGCAACGGCCACGGACAGCAACGCGACAGGGCATCGCGTACAGCGCCGGCTCCTGGGTTGGCTCGCAGTCCGGTCTTGTTTATGTCACAGCGTGGCTGGCTGAGGGAGTTGGTCGGCGAGCGGGCATCTGGGAGGGTGGGTGGCGCCTGGCTGCTGCAGTCTGGTGTGTGTGTGTGTGTGTGTGTGTGTGTGTGTGTGTGCAGAACTGGGGAAAGGGGCGGGGGGCGCTGTCTTCATGAGAGCGAAGAACCTTAGCAGAGATGCGACACTGTGAAGATGGCCAGCGAGAAGGGAGGAAGTGGGTATCTCAGACGGCAGTTGGCTGAACTGGACTTGGGCGAACGGACGGTGCTTGGCGTCTCTGATCCATAAAAGCCGGCGCTGACAAGATACCAGCTACGTTAAACCCTGGCGCGTTTTCTGCCGCGACACTGTTCTCAGTTGTTTGGCCAGTTATGTTCGGGGCAAAAGTTCGGCTGTGCAGACGACTCTGACTGGCTGGTGTTCAAGTGTGTGTTAAATATTATGGGACTTAACTGCTGAGGTCATCAGTCCCTAAGCTTACACACTACTTAAACTAAATTATACTAAGGACAACACATACACCTATGCCCGAGGGAGAACTCGAACCTCCGCCGGGACCAGCCGCACAGTCCATGACTGCAGCGCCCAAGACCGCCCGGCTAATCGCGCGCGGCTGGTTGGCTGGGCTTCAGTTGAAATTGTGCAAGTTTTTATGTCTACATCTACATATATACTCCGCTAGACACCAAGCGGTGTGTTTCGGAGGGCACAATTCGCCCCAAAGTCATATATTCCCCCCCCCCCCTCTCCAACCCCGCTGTCCCACTCGCGGTTCGCGCGAGAGAAAAACGGCTGAACGCCTCATTACGAGCCGTAATTACCCTTATCTTTGAATGGTGATCATTGTGCGATTTGAAAAAATGGTTCAAATGGCTCTGAGCACTATGGGACTCAACAGCTGAGGTCATAAGTCCCCTAGAACTTAGAACTACTTAAACCTAACTAACCTAAGGACATCACACACATCCATGCCCGAGGCAGGATTCGAACCTGCGACCGTAGCAGTCGCGCGGTTCCGGACTGAAGCGCTTAGAACCGCTCGGCCACCGTGGCCGGCGTGCGATTTGAAAGTTGGTGGTAATAATATATGCTCTACATCCTCGGTGAAGATCGGATTTCGGAATTTGGTGAACAGCCCCTTCTGTTTAGCACGCCGTCTATCTGCGAGACTGTCCCACTTCAAACTTTCTGGGAGATTTGTAACGCTCTCGCGATGGCTAAATGTACTGGTAACGAATCTTGCCGCTCTTCTTTGGACCTTCTCAATCTCTCGAATCAGACCCAACTGGTAAGGGTCCCACACAGACGAACAATACTCTAAGACTGGACGAACTAACGTATAGTAAGCTATTTTCTTTTTGAAGGACTGCATCGCTTCAGGATTCCACCAATAAACCGCAATCTAGAGTTCGCCTTACCCGTTACTTGTGTAATCTGATCATTCCATTTGAGAGCATTTCGATAGTCACACCCAGATACTTGACGGATGTTGCCGCTTCCAAAGACTGGGCATTTATTTTGTACTCGTACAGTAATGGGGATTTTCGCCTTGTTATATGCAGTTGGTTACGCTTAATAATATTGAGAGATAACTGCCAGTCACCACGCATTAATTTTCTGCAAATCCTCCTTGATTTGTTCACAAATTTCGAGTGATACTACTTTCCCGTAGACTACAGCACCATCGGCAAATAGTCTAATGCCGCTGTCAATACTATAAACCAGATCGTTTATGTAAATCGTAAAATGCAGCGGACCTATTACACTGCCCTGGGGCATATCTGAAGTTACGCTTGTTTCTGTTGAAGTCACCCCGTTCAGGACGACATACTGCTTCCTGTCTGTTAAAAAACTTTCTCTCCAACCGCATATGTCATCGGATAGACCGTAAGCGCGCACTTTTTGGAACAAGCGACAGTGCGGATCTGAGTCGAACGCCTACCGAAAGTCGAGTAATATGGCAGCAACCTGGGAGCCGGTATCTAGAGCCTGTTGTGTATCATGCACAAATAGGGCCAGCTGTGTCTCGCATGACCACTGTTTCCTAAAACCGTGCTGGTTTCTGCAGATGAGCTTCTCAGAGTCCAGAAAGGTCATTATGTCTGCACACAAAAGAAGTTCCATGATTCTACAACAACAGGATATGCATAAATTATCTTTACAACTTAAGACTTTAATACCCTTAAAACTGTTCTAGATAAGGTAACTCAAAGTTTTTTTCCTCATTCATGCACTTCAATGTGTGCACCCTTAGTGGCATAGATAATCATTAGTCGGAATTCCATTTCTGTTCATGTACGATTAAAGATCTCCACGGTGACGTGTTTGAATTCATTACGAATGTGTGGCTTCAAGTCCTGTACATCTCTAACTTTGGCTTGGTACACCATATTCCTTAAGATAACCGCACAGGAAGAAATCTAGTTGTGTGAGGACAGAGGATCGTGACGACCATCGAGGAGGAGGAGGAGGTTACCGTATTTATCGTCTCGTCGACAACGTGGTCGTTAGATACGGGACACAAGCTCGGATTAGGGAAGGATGGGGAAGAAAATTGGCCGTGCTCTTTCAAGGGAATCATTCCGGCGTTTATCTGAAACGATTTAAGGAAATCACGGAAAGTCTCAATCAGGATGGCCGACGCGGATTTGAACCGTCGTCCTCCCGAATGCGAGTCCAGAGTGTACTAACGAATAAAAATACAGATACAGCAGTATTTTAAGAAGTGCTTAATTGTAATTGACCTTCGTGAATATGACCGAGAGCTAATTACGGTAGCCTCTTAGCTTAGGGCCAGAGGGGAAGCTAGCGCGACAATTCTGGGTTAAAGGGTGTGAAAGGGGGAGTGTTTTATTGTTTATCTTCCAGTACTGACAACCAACGGGTGCGCGTGTCTCATACAGATCTGCTGCTGCAGTATAAACGTATAAATTTCAAATGAAAGTAACGTGAACTAGCGACTGCACATTATAAGAAGGTCATCTCCAAATGCGGTACATATTTGTAGCGAAGTATATGAAATTAAAGTAAGAACGTTGTAATACAATGCAATGGGTATAAAAGCGATATTAAAACATCTACTAGACATTTATGATCGTGCCACATATTGCATAATGCAATCAAATGCAATATGATGATGATGATCTTTAGTTTGTGGGCGCTCAACTGCTGCGGTCATCAGCGAACGTACAAAGTCCCAACTTTTTCACGCATTCTAATCTAGCCACTATCACAAATGATGATGATGATGATGATGATGATAATGATGATGATGAAATGATGATAAATGAAAGATGATAATCCACTCACACAGACAAGACGACCACGTTTGGTCAGGTAATTACTGTGCCACAAGTTTGGGGTCACTGAGGGTAGCAGCAGTGTGGAACATAGAACAGTTGACACGAAGTGTTACGTATGGTGCCGACACTCAACGCCAGTAGTTGGCAGCCAGCGGCCAGCTTATTCCGCCATTACTACAGCTAGTGTGTTGGAGTTCCATAATACACTTATACATGTAGGTTACCAATTAATAATAAGATCGGTATATATGCGGCCGACGTGCCACCCCAAAATGCTAAAATAGGTTCTTGAGCAAAACGTTTGACCATCACTTATTTAACACCTTTCCCAGTATGAGGTGCAAATTTATTTATTTATTGATTTATTTAACCTGGCAAGATTAGGGCCATCAGGCCCTCTCTTACATCTAACCAGGCATTCTACTTATTTTACATTCATATGTTTTAGTAGGCATGTTAAACTACATCTAGTACAAAAAGTGAAATAAACAATTTGAAAGGTACACCTGGAAAAATACATACATATAGAGTTTATATTCTTAGGTCACAAGTACTGTTATAATTAGACATTATTGAAGAGACAGATTTTAGATAGGAGTGCCGGCAGCAGAAAGTATGAGGGAGACTCATGGTGAAGGGAGGAGAAGAATAGAGACATGATGAAACATAATTAAGGAAATATAAAGGAAAAGAAGATTGCGTGGCTAATAGAGAAAGATGAAGAGGAAGGCATCTCAGGAGCAAGATAGGAGACGCTAGCTTTGCTATTTGACAGATGAGGGGATTGTCCTTGTACAATAATTTTGTGGAGAACTTTGTGATGATGATAGTAGGAAATGCTTCAACTTCTTCTTAAAAGCAGCAGGAGATGGAATTTTGCGCAAAGTAAGGGGCAGTTTGTTCCAGAGGCGGACAGCGGCAACTGAGAAGGAGTTTGCAAAAGTTTTTGTTTTGTGAGTGGGCACAGTTAGGATACCAAATAAGAGTGACCTCGTGTTTCGATTATGATGACATGACAGGTTTTTAATCTCTGAAGCAAGGTACTGGGGTGCTTGCGCGATGAGGAGTCGGTGGAGTAGACATAGAGTGTGGTAGTCACGCAATTTGTCCGGCCGCAGCCACCCTATCTCGGAGTATGAAGCACTAACATGATCATATCGGCGAATGTTGCAGATGTAACGCACACAGGCAATCGTGGTTAGCTCTAGCCGTCTTTTGTTTTCACTACTCATGCCTTGTTGAATCACATCACAATAGTGGAGGTTCGGTAGAACGAGTGCTTGCACGAGCTGGCGTTTCAAGTCCTGTGGAAATATGTTCCGAAACTTTTTGAGAGCATAGAGACAAGCAGACGTCTTTCGGCACACTGCGACTGTATTCTCCGCCCAGTTGAGATGCTCATCCAAAGTTACACCCAAGTTCTTCACTGTTTTCTGATATGGTATTGGAGTACCGTCGAGCAGAATAGGAGGTAGCCGTTCGCGGAAATCTGAACTTATTAATTTCTGATGGGCTATTAAGATTACTTGCGTCTTTTTTGCATTTAGTTTAAGCCCCAGGTTTTTGGCCCATCTCACTACTGAAGACAGATCATCATTCATCTGAGCGATTGCAGTGTTTACATCTTCAGGTCTGACGCTTAGGTAGAGCTGGAGGTCGTCGGCATAGAAATGATATTTACAGGAGGACAGAACCGACGAAATATCGTTGACATATAAAGAAAACAAAAGTGGTCCTAAGACTGATCCTTGTGGCACTCCCGAGGAAACATGTTTCCAGGAAGATTTTTCATTTACACAGACAACACATTGCTGTCTGTCTTTTAAGTAGCTTTCAAACCATCTCATTGCACTATCAGAGAAATTAAGCTGTTGCATTTTTCTGAGCAATATGTCAAAGTTAACAGTGTCAAAAGCTTTGCTGAAGTCCAGTAGCGCCAATATTGTTGCCTTTCGATTGTCGATGGCATATTTCAGGTCATCAGTTACTTTAATTAGAGCAGTGTTTGTGCTGTGATGTTTACGGAAACCGGATTGAAATTTGTCATATAGGCTGAATTCATGCAAGTGTTCAGTGATTTGGTCATGAACAATATATTCAAGTGCTTTGGAAACAGCAGGCAGTATGCTAATTGGTCGGTAATCACTAGGCAGTTGCGGGTTTTCGATCTTAGGGACGGGTCGAATTAGGCTTCTTTTCCATGCAGTAGGATATATTCCGTTCACGAGGGAAAAATTAAATATGTCAGTTAAGACAGGTACTAAGATATCGGCAACATTCTTAATCATGGTTATACCGATACTGTCGTTGCCTATTGCATCAGAAGAGATTCTCATTATTGCTTTTCTTGCCGTATTTGTTGTTACATGTTTTAGATGGAAGGTATCGTTGTTAGTTATCCTGTTTGGGGATTCTTGTGGACGGTAATTATCAGCTGTGCTGGTATTCAGAGGTGCAGAGAAGAATTCATTTAATTCGTTAGCTGACACATGAAAAGTAGTTTCCGATTTTGCCTTTCCGACCCCCAAGCTACGGAGATTCTTCCATAGAGTCGTGGGCGTCAGATCGCTGCATACAAGGGAGCGAGCGTGCCTGATTTTAGCATTGCGAATGCATTGTTTCACTCTGTTCCGTAGCTTTCTATATTCTTCGAAACGCTCGGGTTTCGGATCTGCCTTGAAACGCCTGTGGGCAGCATCCCTATTAGTCATCATTTGACGTAATTCAGCTGTCAGCCATGGAGCAGGAGATTTTCTTACACGGATTGTGCGCACAGGTGCATGTTTGTCATAGAGGGCAGTGAGTTTATCACCAAGTTGCAAATGGAGCATAGCACAGTATTTAAATGACACGGGCTGTTGGAAAGCACGTGAACGGAACACCACTGCCCATCACCCATTCAAAAGTGAAAACATCACTGCGCAAGGGTATCACGCATTGAATTACTTGTGTGATCTCTCTTACGTTTTGCAACCCTGTGCATCATATAGCGCCCGGTAAACCATGTATCTTGCCGTGATGGAGTCAGCGTTGCACACACCCATACTGTAGGTACAACCACAACGGAAAGTAGTTGCAGGACAAGAGACTGGACTATTGACTGATACAGTCTTGTAACATCAGCCAACATGGCCTTGCTGTCCTGATACAGCGAATGGCTGAAAGCGGGGGAGTATATACAGAAGGCACGCAACTGGATTCAGCACACTGTGAAATTTTTCTTCACCTTCACACAGGTGAGCAATACCATCGGCGAATCTTATCACTGATGTCATTTCATCTTGAATTTTAATTCCATTCTTGAACCTTTCCTGTTATTTCCATCATTGCACTTTCAATGTGTAGTTTGAACAGTAGCGGTGAAAACTGCTTCCCTCTTTTTCACCCTTTATAGTCCGAGAACTTCCTTCTTGGTCTATCACTCTTATTGTTCCTTCTTGGCTCTTATATGTATTGTATATTACCTACCATAAAGATCGTCCCTATTTTGCTCAGAATTTAGAACATTTTGTACCTTTTGACAGTATCTAAAGCTTTCTCCAGGTTGACAAACTCTATGCAAGTGTCTTGATTTTTCTTTAGTCTTGCTTCCATTATCAATTACGTCAGAACTGCCTCTACAGCGTTTTTACCTTCCCTAAAGCCGAACTGAGTTTGCTGAGTTTGACTATAGGGACAAGTGTGTGTGTGTGTGTGTGTGTTTGTAGCCAAGGGGGGGAGGGGGAGGGGAGAGATGGGAGAAATAATTTTAGCTGCAGACCAAATGTTGGGTGCAGTAAGCAGGTTCAATAGGTTTGCACAGCGCCGTTTAAGTCTAGGGACTGATGACCTCAACAGTTTGGTCCCTTAGGAATTCACACACACTTGAAAATTTCAACACAGAAAAAAGCAGTTGAAACTTTTCATCTCTTCTAAGCTACATTTATTTCGCACTATCACTTCCCCCAATAGCTATAATCATCCACTTTATTTTGTGGTTCTTGTCTGGATAGAGTCTTGGTCCGATTTACCTTGATCATTTTCTTCTAGGTGCGCCCCACAGCCTCAGTAAATTTGGTAAAACGACATTATTCCAGCAGCCTGTGTTTTCAAATATTTTATGTGCTATTTTGCTTCACAGTAATCAGGCGTTGAGGTAACACACGAGAACACAGGATGTTCGTAGCTTACCGTTGTGCTGTTCTCTCATCCCGCCAGCCAAATGGAGACAGAGAATGAGGCTTCTTTCTAGCTCTGTTAGGTTCTGATAAAATGTAGGCTGACACTAGGAGATTTCAGATAGATTACATCACGGTCAGACAGAGATTCCGAAATCAGATAATGGATTGTAAGGAGTGCCCAGGAGCACATATAGACTCGGATCACAGTTTAGCACTGATGTTTAAGAAATTAGTCAGAAAGAATCAATACACAAAGATGTGCTATACTGAAGTACTAAGGAATGACGAGATAGAAATGAAGTTCTCTAAGGCTGTAGATACAGCCATAAGAAATAGCTCGGTAGGCAGTAAAGTTCAAGAGGAATGGACACCGCTAAAAAGAGCAAACAGAAGTAGGAAAGAAAACATAGGTACAAAGACGAAACCATGGGTAACAGAAGAAATACTGCAATTGATCGATGAAAGAAGGAAGTACCAAAATGTTCAGGGAAATTAAGGAATGAAACATATAGGAAGTGCAGAGAAGCTAAGACGAAATGGCTGCAGGAAAAATGTGAAGAAATCGAAAAAGGAATGAATGTCTTGAGGATTGACTCAGCATATAGCAAAGTCATAATAACCTTCGGTGAATTTACAAGCAAGGGTGGTAACATCAAGAGTGCAACGGCAGTTTCACTGTTAAATGCAGAGGAGAGGGCGTAAAAGTGAAAAGAATACATGGAAAGCCCCAATGAGGAGGAGGAAGATTTGTGTGATGTGATAGAAGAAGGGACAGGAGTCGATAGGGAAAAGATAAGGGATCCAGTTTTAGAGTCAGATCTTAAGAGAGCATCGAAGGACTTAAGCTCAAATGAGGCAGAAGGGATGGATAGAATTCCATCACAAGTGCTAAATTCATTGGGGGAAGCAGCGACAAAACGACTATTCACCTTGGTGTGTAGGATGTATGAGTTTCGCAACATGCCATCATCCACACAATTCCGGAGACTCCAGTAGCTGAAAAGTATCCCCCAGGCTGTGGCTAAGCCATGCCTCCGCAATATCCTTTCTTTCAGGAGTGCTAGTTCTGCGAGGTCTGCAGGAGAGCTTCTGTTAAGTTGGGAAGGTAGGAGACGAGGTACTGGCAGAAGTAAAGGTGTGAGGACGGGGCATGAGTCGTGCTTGGGTAGCTCAGCCGGTAGAGCACTTGCCCTCGAAAGGCAAACGTCCCGAGTTCGAGTCTCGGTCCGGCACACAGTTTTAATCTGCCAGGAAGTTTCAGCTGAAAAGTACTTGAATTATCGCACAATCAGCTTAACAGTTCATGTATCCAAGTTGCTGATGAGAATAATAAACAGAAGAATGGGAAAGAAAATTGAGAATGTGTTGGATGACGATCAGTTTGGCTTTAGGAACGGTAAAGGCACCAGAGAGGCAACTTTGACATTTCAGCTGAGAATGGAAGCAAGACTAAAGAAAAATCAAGACACGTTCATAGGATTTGTCGACTTAGAAAAAACGTTCGACAGTGTAAACTGCTGCAAGATGTTCGAAATTCTGAGAAAAATAGGTGTAAGCTGTAGGGAGAGACTGGCAATCTATAATATGTACAAGAGCCAAGAGGGAGTAATAAGGGTGGACGATGAAGAACGAAGTGGTCGGATTAAAAAGAGCGTAAGAATGATGTAATATTTCGCCCCTACTCTTCAATCTGTACATCGAAGAAGTACTTTTGGAAATACAGGAAAGGTTCAGGAGTGGAATTAAAGTTTAAGGTGAAAGGATATCAATGATATGATTGTGAGAATGTACGTTTGAAGTACAGCATAGTATGGTAGTGAAACATGTACTGTGGGAAAACTGGAACACAAGATATTCGAAGCATTTGTGATGTGGTACTACAGATGAATGCTGAAAATTAGGTGGATTGATAAGATAAGGAACAAGGAGGTTCTGCGCAGAATAGAAAAACATATGTGCAGAACAGTGAGAAAGAGGAGGGACAGGATGGTAGGACATCTGTTAAGACATCAGGGAATGACTTTCATGGTAGTACTGGGAGCTGTATAGGGTAAAAAGTGTAGAGTAAGACAGAGAGTGGAATACATCCCGCAAATAATTGATGACGTTGGTTGCAAGTGCTGCTCTGAGATGAAGAGGTTGGCCAAGGAGATGTTGCGTGGCCACCAGTCAGAAAAATGATGTCTCACAAAAAAAGTTTTGGTAACGCTCTCTCACGCTAGTAAGTTGTGTTTCTGTGCCTTTCACAGTGATCACTCAGCATTTGAACGGTATTTATGGCTCCTGTGTACCCTACCAGGCCTGGTAACAACATTAAGGACGAGCAACACCAGTGCACTCTGGCGGCTTTTAGCCTGGAATTTTCGGGATTAGCTACTCTAATTCATTTATGCAGACGCCTATGGAGGCGGATTCCGCATATAACAAGGATAACGTGTCTAATAAATTGGCTTCTTTTACACAAACGTTTGTTAGTGAGCTGCTACTCCAAGAAAAATTCGTAGGCTGTTGCGTATGTTACGTGCTACTGATTTCTTCCAGTGCTTCTGCAGAATATTTCCCGAGCAATAATTCGAAGAATCGTATGGTTGAGGCGTGGTGGCGTGAGTTACACTGCCTAATACCTATCCTGATAATTGCGTAGGACTGGCTGAAACATGCAATGAAATTCCAAAGAAACTTACTAGTGTCGTTACAAAGGTAAAACCATTCATGATCCTACAGCTTATACCTGCTGATGAAGCGATGAAAAGCTTTTTGTAAATTTTTTATGGGTTTTTATGAATTGCTGGCATTGTTAATAATTTCCTTTACCTTATCATCTGCAATACACAGTTGCATTAATAAACAATAAAACCATAGAATGTATGGACCAAAGCTCATTTCACATTTTTTTGTGTTGGTGTGAGGAAAAAATCATTCACGATAGCTCCCGTACAACGCTATCTTTGTATTCGTAACGTAATACACTTTTAAATTTTAGGTTATTGTACCACAATCTCTAATTCATATCATCATATCACCCCCAAATTTCTCTGTTTTTAATTAGCTGGCCACGCGGGATTAGCCGAGCGGTCTAAGGCGCTGCAGTGGTGGACTGTGCGGCTCGTCCCGGCGGAGGTTCGAGTCCTCCCTCGGGCATGGGTGAATGTGTTTGACCTTAGGATAATTTAGGTTAAGTAGTGTGTAAGCTTAGGGACTGATGACCTTAGCAGTTAAGTCCCATAAGATTTCAACACATTTCGACATTTCTTTAATTAGCTTCTCATCTCCTTTATTGCAATGATTAAGTGATCGAAAATGCACTACTTAATACTCCGTTCGTTTCTCAACACGTTTCAACTATAATACCGAATTACAGACTTAGTCATTAGTGTGAGACGATATTTAGTCGTTGACTGACGATGACTCATTTTATCATGCGACTAACCAACGAAAATACGCTCAAGAGACTCTTTACTTTTCGATCAAGAAATTTGAGAGGACAGAAGAAAGGGGAAGCAAAGGGCACAGATGTTGGAAATAAGATGTAGAAGAGTGTGGAAAGTAAAATGAATGCTGCGGCGCTAAATTGAATAATATCATTCACAAAAGACGAAGACGGAAATTGGTAGACAAGTAAAGTGCTAGGAATGGCTGATACAGAGACAGCACGAGACAATATTTTGTGGTGTACTTGTTCAGCAGAATCACACAGTGTGTGGCTGAGTGTGTCTGGCTGATATCAGTTTACTTAAATCTTTTTTATTCAGTCATTACAGCCAGAGACCAAGGTAGCTCTTTATTACGTCCTCGTACCCCTAGACTGTGTATCGGAATTCTAAGAATAGCCCTTCAAGTGGTGCATGACGTCTTGGGGTTAATGGGCGCTCAACATCGAGGTCATCAGCGCGCATGACGTCTTCATTGTTTTGTCCGACATCACTGTTTGTGTGTCGCTCTTGTGCTGCCTATTCAAAGTGGACTCGGGTGGTGCGTCCTGTCTTTGAAATTTAATCCTCCTCACAAATTACGAGGTTTTAAGTAGCCCAGACCGATGGACAATACTGAGTCGCTGTCATACAGACGTGTGTTTGATCACTTGCGGAAATGAAATGCACTGTTTTACGATCTTCCTTTGTAACATCGCTAGGTAACGGTGATTGCAATTGTGTTTTACAAACGAAATCGCCTTCATTAGATTTTTGATGTTTTTGTACACCAGAGAATATATCTTCACTATTAGTAAGTTAGGCAACGTACGTATCAGTGTGATTGTGTGAAAATCACGCAATAATAATTGAGTGTCAGCCACTCTCTCTTATTCAAGTCAGTGGAATACACTGCCTAAACAAATCGTATTTCTCATGACTTCGCCTGTCATCACCAGAGCTACACATTGTGCATAAAAATCACTTTGAATATTTTTAGCGTGGTGCAGCAGAGTCAGCAACTGTAAAATGTAATTATATTAAGTTTCAGCCTCCAGTTGCATAAGCAAAGAAACTTTACTTAGTTCTCGGTTATAATAATGTAGCCTTCTTCAGAAATGCCACAAAATAAAATAAAATTAACATATGCCAGATATTGGCCTTGTCAAACTTAAAATGTTGCCGCTGGTAGCGACGCAGCGAGCTCAGCTGATGGTCGCACGCATGCGCGTACGGAGTAATATAAACTTAAAACCAGTAAATGTTAACTGAGATTATTATGGAAAATAGCTTACTACAATAGTTCGAATTATTAATTTCACTAAAACCAGAAGTCACTGAAGTTACAGTTCTAAAAAATGGCTCTGAGCACTATGGAACTTAACATCTATGGTCATCAGTCCCCTAGAATTTAGAACTACTTAAACCTAACTAACCTAAGGACATCACACAACATCCAGTCATCACGAGGCAGAGAAAATCACTGACCCCGCCGGTAATTGAACCCGGGAACCCGGGTGCGCGAAGCGAGAACGTTACCGTTCTATAAAAGGCAAAAGGCATATAAAAAGTGTACTGCACAAAAGTATGAACAAACATTAACTGACAACATTATTTGTTACAGCAGCTAGAAATGTTACTTGCACATAAATCTTGATAACTGAAGTTACAATTCCATGAGACGCAAATGACATTATAAAGCGTAAAGGAACCTTTTAATAAGAAAAGGGCATACGTGCCTGAGATGTGTGGAACTTAGCTAAGTATTAACGCCTGTTAATGATAATAAGGACAATTGTCTCATACCAGTTAGCAGTTAGATATATAGTATGTGATCAGCAATTAATGCATAAGAAAACCAGTGGGCTGTATGTCATAGCCAGGTTCTGGATTTATCAGATAATAGGTGCGCGCAACGCCACAAAACGTTATGAAGACACTATAGCCAGTGCAGTTATATGCAAACTTAATGAAGGTCTTAAATATAAATACACCATTTGATGTGTAACAAACTGTGAAACAGCATTGAACATAGGTTAGTGTGTTAGCTATGCAGTGCATAATCGGAAAATACCCGAAGCGAATAATAAGAACAAAAGCGCTGTCCGCCCCCGGTAGCTGATTGGTCAGTGAGACAGAATGTCAATCCTAAGGGCCCGGGTTCGATTCCTGGCTGGGTCGAAGATATTCTCCGCTCAGGGACTGGGTGTTGTGCTGTCCTAATCATCATCACCATTTCGTCCACATCGACGCGCAGGTCGCCGAATGTTGTTAAAATTTCTCCAAGAGCTTTCTCCAGCTTATGTTCTACATCCTTAAAGGTCATCCATGTGCTGTAATTGCCAGGTCATGCGCATACAGAAAACGTTTTGTATGCTTAGGCATCGGTTGGTTGTTGGCTTACAGATTAAATAGGGAAGGCGCAATACGCTTCCTTGGGCCAGACGATTTTTCTGGTTTCTTCATCTACTCTTTTTCCTACTGAGGACAACACAAAATTGTCTATTTCGTAATAGGGAATCTTAACAAATTGATAGTTTATTAGTTCATTATAGAGCTTCTGGAGCAGCAGCCTGTGGTTAATTGTATCATATGCAGAGCTAAGGTCGACCAGGGCTAGCACGGTTATCTTTTTAATTACGTATCTTTCCTCTATGTGTTCTATTAAGCACAGAATTTGGCTAGTACATGATTTTCCAGGTCTAAGACCAGCGTGTTACATCTCAATAGTCTGTCATACGATTTAAAATAAGTCTCTCATACAGTTTGTTAAGATGACGCAGGAGAGATATTGGGCGATAGTTCTTTGGTGAATCAGGTGCCTTCCCGGGTTTCAAGAGTGCCACTATCCTTACCTTCCTCCACATCTTGGGGATCTTACATGTTTCGCGACATTTATCGAAAAGTCGCAGGATCCAGTTCTTTGTGTTCGGTCCAATGCGTTTGATCTGCTCAGTGCGCATGTTATTTTATTCAGTCTTGCCTCCATTGTCAACAACAGCGTCAAAAGTCTTTCTCTGGTGCTTTTACCTTTCCTAAAGCCAAACTGATCGGCATATAACACCTTTCCAGTTTTGTTTTCCATTTTTCTGGAAAGCATTTTTGTCAGTAACTTTGATGAATGTGCTGTTAAAGTGGTATGCGGTAATTCTCGTACTTGTCAGTCCTTGCTGTCTTCGTAATTATGTGACTAATGTTTTTCAGGAAGTCTGACGGCATATCGTCAGACTCATACGCTCTACACACCAACGTGAATAGTCGTTTTGTGGCCACTTTCCCCAACAATTTTAGAAATTCTGATGGAATATTATCTATCCAATCCACTTTTTTCAATATTAAGTCTTCCAAAGATCTTTTAAATTCTCATTGGTTGTTCTGAATTTTCTGTATGCTGAATCAGTCTTGCTATTAATTTCTTTTTAGATTCCTTCACATTATTCATGAAACCATTCTGCCTTAGATTCCCTGCATTTCCAGTTAGTTTCATTCCTACATCTACGCGATTACTCTGCTGTTCATAATAAAGTGCCTAGCACAGGGTTCAATGAACCACCTTCAAGATGTCTTTCTACAGTTCCACTCTCGAACAGCGCTCGAGAAAAACGAGCACTTAAATTTTTCTGTACGGGCACTGATTTCTCTTATTTTATCGTGATGATCATTTCTCCCTTTGGGGTGGGTGCCAACAGAAAGTTTTGGCAATCGGAGCAGAAAACTGCTGATTGAAATTTCATGATAGATACCGTCGCAACGAAAAACGTCTTTGTTTTAATGACTGACACTCTAATTCACGTATCACGTCTGTGGCACGATCCCACCTATTTCGCGATAGTATGAAACGAGCCGCCCTTATTTGAAATTTTTCGATGTCATCCGTCAGTCCCACCTGACGCGGATCCCACACCGCACAGCAATACTGCAGAATAGGGCGGACAAGCGTGGTGTAAGCAGTCTCTTTAGTAGACCTGTTGCGCATTCTAAGTGTCCTGCAATGAATCGCAGTCTTTCGTTTGCTCTACACAAAACATTACCTATGTGATCATTCCACTTTAGGTTATTTGTAATTGTAATCCCTAAGTATTTAGTTGAATTTGCAGCCTCAAAATTTGTCTGACTTATCGCGTAACCGAAATTTAGCGGATTTCTTTTAGTACTCATGTGAATAACTTCACACTTTTCTTTATTCAGGGTCAATTGCCACTTTTCGCACTATACAGATGTCTTATCTAAATTATTTTGTAATTCGTTTTGGTCATCTGATGACTTTACAAGACGGTAAATGACAGAATTATATGCAAACAATCTAATAGGGCTACTCAGACTGTCTCCCATGCCGTTAATATAGATAGTGAACAATAGAGGGCCTATAACACACCTTAGGGGATATTACTGTTGTTCAACTCGATGACTTTCCGTCTATTAATACGAACTGGATTTCTAATAGGAAATCACGAATCCTGTCACACAACTGAGGCAATATTCCATAGGCACGCAGTTTGGTTAGAAGACGCTTTTGAGGATCAGTGTCGAAAGCCTTCTGGAAATCTAAAAATAGGAAATCAATTTGACATCCACTGCCGACAGCACTCATCACTTTATGAATATAAAGAGCTAGTTGTGTTTCACAAGAACGATCTTTTCTGAATCAGTGCTGACAGTGTATCAATAAATCGTTTTTTGAGCAATTTTCCGGTCTTCGGGTACGGAACTTTCTGTGAGCGATAGATTGTATATAATTGCTAAATATGGAGCTCTTGTATCAGTATAGTCTGAAGGGAACCTGAGTGGTATACAATCTGGACCGGAGGCCTTGACTTTATTAGGTGATTTAAGATGCCTTGCTACACAGAGGATATCTACTTCAATGTTTCTCATCTTGGCAGATGTTCTTGATTGAAATTCAGTAATATTTACTTCGTCTTCTTTGGTGAAGGAGTTTCGGAAAACCGTGTTCAATAACTCTGCTTTAGTGGTTCTGTTGTTAGTGACTTCACCGTTGTTATCACGCAGTGAAGGTATTGATTGCGTCTTGCCACTGGTGCGGTTTATGTATGACCAGAATCTATTTGGGTTTTATGCCATATTCTGACAGATATTCGTTGTGGAAGTTATTAAAAGCATCTCGCATTGGGGTACGAGTTGTATTTCGAGTTTTTGCAGAACTTTTCCAATCTTTGGGATTTTGCGTTCTTTTAAATTTGGCATGCTTTTTTCGTTGCTTCTGCGACAGCGATCTGACCCGTTTCGTGTACCATGGAGGATACGCAACATCACTTATTAATTTATGTGGTGTATACCTCTCAATTGCCGTCGATACTATCTCTTTGAAATCATTCCACATTTTTTCTACGCCTACCTGATCAGATCGGAATGAGTGGAGACTGTCTCTTAAAAAGGTGTTAAGCGCATTTTTATCAGCCTTTTTAAATAGATGTACTTTGCGTTACTTTTTGATTGTTGTAGTTATTAAGGTACTCAGACTAGCAGCAACTGCCTTGTGGTCACTAATATCTGTATTCGTTATGATACTCCCTATTTGCCCAGGATTATTTATTGCTAAGAGCTCAAGTATGCTTTCGCAAACATTTACGCTTCGAGTGGGCTAATGAACTAATTGTTATAAATAATTTTCTGAGATAGCATTCAGTACAATTTCGGATGACGTTTTATGCCTGTCGCTGGCTTTAAACGGATAGTGTTTCCAGCATATCGAAGGTAGACTGAAGTCACCACCGACTATAATTGTATCAGTGGGGTATCTATTTGAAATAAGACTCAACTTTTCTTTGAACTGTTCAGCAACTATATCTCCTGAGTCGGGGGTCGGTAAAACGATCCAGTTAATAGTTGAGTCCGATTGTCAAGTATAACCTCTACCCATACTGTTTCGCAGGAACTATTACTTCAATTTCATTACAAGATAAACTACTTCTGACAGCAATAAATACACCACCACCAACTGTATTTAATCTATCCCTTTTGTGCTCTATTAGACTGTTTGAACAGATTTCGACTAAACTTCTTTCCGGCTTTAACCAGCTTTCCGTATCTATAACTATTTGAGCTTCAGTGCTCTCTATTAGAGCTTGGAGTTCTGGTTCTTTCCCAACACAGCTACGACAATTTACAACTACATTACCGATCGTTTCTACTTTGATTCACTGCCCCTTTTAGACGGACGTCCTTTCTGTGGTTTCCTGAGTCCCTCTAACCTGAAAAACCGCCTAGTCCCTTCCACGCAGCCCCCGCTATCCATTTAGCCACTTCCTGTGTGTAGTGGACGCCTATTGAGCGGAACCCGGAAACCCACCACCCGATGGCGCAAGTCAAGGAATCTGCAGCCCACACGGTCACAGAACCGCCTGAGCCTCTGATTCAGATCCTTCACTCCGCTCTTCACCAAACGATTCTGTCGACGATGCTTCAGATGGTGAGCTCCACCCTAATCTCGCAAGCAATTTGGAAATCTTTACCATTTCCGCTAGCCACCCGAAACCAGAGAGAATCTTCTGTGATCCAAAGCGACACATGTCACTGATACCGACATGGGCCACCACCTGTAGTTGGCTGCACCCTGTACTCTTCATGGCATCCGGAAGAACCCTTCCCACATCCAGAATGACACCCTCCGGTATGCATACGGAGTGCACATTGGCTTCCTTCCTCTCCTTGACAGCCATTTTGCAAAGGGACCCATTACGTGCCTAACGTTGGAGCTCCCAGCAAACCCACCCTCTGTGTATGCCCATATCTTGTGGGCCGAGAAGCTTCCTCTGGAACAGGTTGGACGAACTTGTCCAGCTCAGAGACTTCGTCAGTCACAGACAACATCTGAAACCTCTTCATCTAACGAACTGGGGAGGTCCTACGATCGGCGTCTTAGAAAGTCTTTCACTGCCTGCCAGACGTTGTAATGATCTCCCACTCGACCACAGGTTAGGGATCAACCTCAGTCCAGGCAGTAACTTGGCCGGCCACAGCAGTGGACCGATCGTGGGACATTTGGGACGTGCTCGACGTCTCTCGTATACTCGCGTTGACCCCTCACAGTGATGCCCCTAAGCAGCAGCCTCAAGTTGGGTGACGAAAGCCAACACGCCCTGGAGGTGTGAGCGAAGGGTGAGCAAAGCTGACATCTGTACACAGCGATCACAGTTCCTCTCCATTACTGAAATCGATCCTGTTTGAAGCCCGTAAAAATATGTAATAAACGAACGGTGTACTCGCCTTATTTGCAGGAGGAACTCGCGGTGTACTCTCACTAACGGTCTAACACTGAGCTGTTCTAACCAAAACAGACGATAACAACGGCGGTACCCCACGCTACAGTGTTATTAAAATAAAACGTTATGAATAGTAAGCACACAAACACTCAAGAAATTTCCCCCGGGGTGTTCGCCCCTCTATGGCGGGTTTGTGCTTGGCTACCATGGGGCCCCAGCCTTTGTAGCTTTTTTTCCATTCCGTGCTGTCTGTCTACCCTCTTGCCATTCTTTTTCCCCTCCCATGGAGAACATGTCTGGAGTGTTATTGGGAATGTTCTACACTGTCTGTGGTAGACATAAGAACAGTGTCATTTTTGTTGTTTGCTCCCTTTTCCTTACTTTCTTTACCTTCTCCTCTTGTTCCTATGCTTCAGCGTTTGAGGTTTCTCTGTTCCTTCTTCCTCCCTAGGCACTCCTGAAGGCCAGTCCAAGCATCTGATGCGTAACAGGTGACTGGGTAACGCGTAATTCCCCGTGCCGGGTTGTCAGGTAGGGTTCGCATGTACCCCTGGTACAGGCCACGCCCAGGAAGGAGTGATTGCGTGAGTTGCAACCTTCCCAAATTGCTGATTGGTCACTCTGCGGGGTGTGCAGGAGGTGTCACCTGAGGTGTGAACAATCACCTAAGGCAGGTGCGCCCCCTTGTGAAGGCGGCCCCCAGTTGGAAGAAGAATGAAAGTTGAGACATTGCCAATCATGGGAGATTTTCTCGCAATGAGTCAATCATCTTCATAATCAACGTCTACCAAACGAAATCGTAATGAGGCTAATGATTCGAAGACCCTTCTCACTGGTTCCTCATGGTCTCATGTACTGAAGACAGTCTGTCCTTCGTCACGGTAAATCTGTTTATTATTCTGAAAGGTGTTGATGCAATTGCCAGCCCGGTGAAATCCTGCTCTTGTTTATGGAATGGCACTTTGATTTTGGTGACTACATCTGATTCTCAAGGACAACAACTGCTTGCTGCCTCGCTCCTGCAAGGATACCCTGTTCGTGTAGAGGCCCGTAGAACATTGAATTCTTGCCATGGTGTAACTTACACCAGGTTTCTCGATGGTCTAGCCGAAGCCGAAATCCGATCTTACCTCTCTGATTAGAGTTTCATTGCCGTCCATCATGTAATGAAAAAGGTAGATTCCTCCTTAGTGCCCCCCCCCCCAAACTCTTTTTCTCAACTTTGATAGCGTGGTGCTTCCGTCCAAAACCAAAGTAGGCTATGAAATTATCACAATCTAGCCGTACATTCCGGACCCAATGCGCTGCTGCTAGTGTTATCATTTCAATAACACTAGAAAGTCTTGTCGACACCCATCCAAATGTGTAACCTGTGGTAGGGATGCGCTCGAGGGCGATTGTCCACCTCCTTCTCCCCACTGTATCAACTGCAATAGCAGCAATGCCACTTCCTTTCGGGATTGTCCCGTGTATCTCGATGAGCATGCTTTCCAAGAGATCCGGGTGAACGAAAAAGTGCCTTACGCAGTCGCTCATAAGTTACTGGCTAGTCGCAAACACTGTTTTCTCCATCTGGCACCTTTAGTTCTGTTCTTGTTAGACATGCGACCCCCAATTCAGCTCTGAGGTTGTGAAATCGCCCAGTGTCAAGGAAGCATCACCATCCCTCCGTCCAGCAGTGCAACAAGCCGTCAAACTCCCGCCTCAAGGGGTGAAGCAACCAGCTACACAACCAATAGATTGGAAAGGACAGAAGGAGTACTCCCATGAAGACTTCCTCCGCCCCTCCAGCCAAACAACACCCGAGATTTCCTCTAACCGGAAAGGCTCGAAGAAGTCCACCAAAGACAAATGATCTCCTTCGCCAACTCCAAGACTCGAAGATCTTCTTCGACGGTGTCGCCACATGTTACCTTAGCCCAGCCGGCCTCTTTGTCGCCAGTGCACACAACCAACTATTTTTGATTCAGCGTTAGACTCCACAGACCTACCGCACAAGCAAGCTGATGCTTCTGTGGGCTCCATGAAACAGGATCCTTCTGCTTCTGTGCCCTGTGTACATGCAATCTGATGCTTCTGTGGACCCCAAGGAACTGGATCCTAATGTTTCTGTACCCTGTAGTAGCGCTGTCCCTCAGAAGCTGCCGAGGTGACACCCCTACATCTATATCTCATCATGACTCTCCTCCAATGGAACTCTCACGGCCTTCAGCCTCGCAAAAAGGATTTACAGCTGCTTTTAGTATCGCAGAGTCCCCTTGCACTCAGCCTTCAGGAAACGAAATTGTGCCCTCACGACTGCATTGACCTTTCACGTTTCTTACTGATTCGTTTTGATCTTCTCCCTGAGGTCGCTATTCCATCTCATGAGGGCGTCATGCTACTCATGCGGGATGACATTCATAGTCAACCCATCTCCCCGACTACCCACCTTCAAGGTGTTGCTGTTCGCCTTTTCCTTCCCCAGCTGACTTTTTCCCTGTATACCATTTATGTCCCTCCATGATTCGATGTCACCAGGACATACTTCCTTCAGCTTATTGCGCAGCTACCTCCCCCATTTTTGCTACTCGGTAACTTTAACGCACATCATTCCCTTTGGGGTTCTCACAAGACCTGTCAGAGAAGTGCCCCCTTGGCTGACCTTCTTAACCTTCTTCTGCCTTAACACTGGTGACCCCAGTTTCCTTTCTGACTCCTCGCACACCTATTCCCATTTGGACCCATCCTTCTGCACTGCCCAGTTTGCCCATCGTCTTGAGTGGTCCGTTCTTTGTGACACCTACTCGTGCAACCATTTCCCGTGTGCTATCCATTTGCTGACTCCTGCCCCATCTGCATGCACTCCCAAATGTCAGGTTACTAAGGCTGACTGGCAGCTTTACTCCTCCATGGGGACCTTCAGAGAACTAGATTTTCCCAGTTGTGATGTCCTGGTGAAATATTTCACAAACGTTATCCCTACTGCTGCAGAACGTTCCATTTCCTCTTTACCTCATCATGTCCCAGTCCCTTGGTGGTCGGAGGCATGCTGCAACGCAATTCGCGCATGGAGACGTGCTTCCTCTTTTTTAACCGTCGTTCTACGATGGCAAACTGCATTCATTATAAACAGTTGCGTGCAAAATGTCGTCGCGTTCTTCAGGGTAGCAAAAGAGGTAGCTGGTTTTCATTCAGTAGTTTTTTTAACAGATCCATCCCTTCCTCTGTCGTGTGGGCCAACTTCTGACGGCTCTCTGGGATCAAGATTCCCAATTTCGGTCTGACAGTAGCAGACAATGTCATCGTGGACCCTCTTGCTACCTCCTACACATTGGGCCACAATTTTGCGGATGTTTCGAGCTCTTTCCACTATCACCCCGCCTTCTCTATCGGAAACAAGCGGAGGAGGCTCGGGCGATACCCCTCTCAGAATCGTGAGTGCTACAAAGCCGCCTTTACTATGAGGGAGCTAGATCATGCTCTCAGTTCGTCCCGGTCTTTCGTCCCAAGGCCAGGCGCTATCCACATTCAGATGTTGCAGCACTTTTTTCTTGCGGTAAGCACTTTCTGCTTGACATGAACAACTGCGTCTGGGCAAAGGTCACATTTTCCGGACGCTGGCGTGAAGCCACCGTCATACCCATACCTAAGCCCAGTAAGGACAAAAACCCTCCTTCTGGCTACTCTTACCAGCTGCGTTTGCAAGGTGATGGAACTTATGATTCATGCCAGGCTGGTATAGTGGCTCGAGTCTCGCAATTTACTTTCGAATGAACAATGTGGATTTCGAGCACGGCACTCTGCAGTTGACCATCTCGTTACTTTGTTCACCCATGTCATGAAAGGTTTCCTGTGGCCGTTTCTTTAATTTGGAGAAGGCCTACGACACAGGCCGGAGAAGTATCCTCCTTACTCTTTATACGTGGGGCTGCCGTGACCACCTGCCCTGTTTCCTTCAGGCATTTTTGAAAGACCGAGTTTTCAAGGTGCGTGTGGGTTCTGTTTTGTTGGCCACCTTTATGCAGGAAAGTGGTGTGCCTCAGGGTTCCCTACTGAGCGTCGTCCTCTTTGCTATCGCCATTAATCCTATAGTGGCCTGTCTCCTGCCGTGCATCTCCGGCTCCCTTTTTGTTGACGATTTTGCCATATATTTCAGTTCTCCACGGACCTGTCTCACTGAGCGGCGTCTTCAGCAATATTTTGATCGTCTTTACTTCTGGAGCATCGACAATGGCTTTCGATTTTCGACTGGCAAAACCATCTGTATGAATTTTTGCTGAAGCAAATGGTTTCTCCCAACATCTTTACTTCTTGGACCTGTTACCCTTCCGTTCGTTGAACTACAAAATTCCTGGGGCTCATGCTCGATAGGAAACTCTCTTGGTCCTCCTACGTGTCTTACCTGGCTGCCTGCTGTAGGGGGCCCCTCAATATACTACATGTTCTTAATTGTATTGCCGGGGGTGCAGATCTAAACACTCTCCTCCGTCTGTAACTCTACTCCAGCCTCAGTCTATCGCCTTCAGTTTCACAATCTTCGCATGGAGCTTCGCGATAGTACCTTTGCATACACTGATGGCTTTCGGACTGACCGTGGGGTCAGGTGTGCCTCCGTCATTGTCTTTCGATATCGGCTTCTAGGACACTGCTCAGTATTTACAGCTGAGCTCTTTGCTCTTTATCAGGCCATAGAGTACATCCGGCGACACAGCCTTTTCAATCGTGTCCTTTGCTCAGACTCACTCAGCGCCCTTCAAAGTCTATGTGCGCTGTACACCACCCATCCCTCAGTACAGCGAGTCAAGGAAAACTGTCACTTGCTTACTCTTGGTGGAGACAGTGTGATGTTTCTGTGGGTTCCTGGTAACCTCGGTCTGCTCACCTCGGGCTGCCAGGAAACGAGGCTGCTGGCGCTGCTGCCAAGGCTGCAGTCCTCAAACCTCAGCGCACTAGTTCCATATTCACTCCGATGTCCTCCGTGTGGCCGTCTGTCAGGAAGTGGTTCCCTTTGGCATCGCCAATTGTGCTCCCTTCATGGGAATACCTTCTGGCTGATTAAGCCTCTCCCAGCGGCTTGGACGACCTCCTCTAGGCCCTTCCGCCGGGAGGAAGTCATTTTCACTAGGATGCGTATTTGGCACTGCCTTTTTGTCATTTGATGAGTGTCGCGACCCAACCACTTTGCACACTTTGCGCCCAAGTTTTAACTGTCCGCCACTTCCTGATGGAATGCCCATTTTTAACCTTTTACGTTCCCTCTTGGGTTTGCTGTCAGAGGTATCGGCCGTTTTAGCACATGAAGCGAGGGCTGTCGACCACGTTTCACTTTTTATCCGCGGAAGTAATATGGCGCAGGGCATTTAATTTTTTGTTTTGGGCCTACGTTTCTGTATGGTGTTCTTTTTATTCCTTTTTCCATGTGCCTGTTTTTATATGTCTTCTATTATGTCAATTGGAACTGACGTACAGTCGTTTTTTAACTCCTCTCTGTCTTCGTGTTCTATAGTTTTGACTTGGGTGCGTATGACCCCAGTTATTTTTTCGCCCTAAAGCAAAACAAAACCAAAACCAAAACTCAAGAAATTTGTGACATGTATTTCTGTCTTCCTGGGTTTCTGTTACGCTCGGTTTCTTCATAGTTACCTGTTTTGTTTTTCCTTCCAGTTTCTGTGATTGTCGTTCCAGAGATGTCCATTTCTCTCCATTGAACATCCTGCTATCTACAGCCTTAGAGAACTTCAAACGTATGTCCTCACTCCTAAGTACTTCCGTATCCAACTCCTTTGCGCATTGATTCTTCCCGATTAGTCTTCAGCAAAATCTTCGTACCACTAAATTGCGACCTGAGAGTACATATACCCTAGGGTACGCGTTTCAAACCACTCTCTGATTTCGGAATCTCTGCTTGATCATAATGCCATCTAACTGAAATCTTCCCGTATCATCCCCCCTTTTCCAAGTATACCTCCTTCTCTTGTGAGCGGAAGTTTTTTATCGAACTCAATTCGTCTTTCTCTTTCCTCATTCCTCCTACCGAGCTGATATTCTCCTGTAATCCTTTCATCTATTGCTACCCCTACAACCAAATTCCAGTCCCCCCTGACTATTAGATTCTCATCTCTCTTTATGTACTGAATTAATCACTCACACAGCTTCTCTGTCTCTTTATCTTTGGCTTGCAACTTCGGCATGTGTACGTGAATTATCGTTGTCGGTGTTGGTTTGCTGTCGATTCTGATGAGAATAACCCTGTGACTGAGCTGTTCACTGTAATGAACTCTCCGCACTACCTTCCTATTCATAACGAATCCTACTCACGGTATAAGATTTTGTACTGCTGCTGCTAGTATAACCCTGAACTCATATGATCAGAACTCATTGTCTTTTTTACATTTCACTATTCTTACCCCACTATATGTAGACTGAGCCTTAGGATCTCAATTTCCAAGTTTTTTAACTTCCGTATCACGTTCACTCTTCTGAAATTCCACATGCCGACTCTTAGAACGTTATCCTTTTGTTAGTTATTCAGTTTTTTTCTCGTGGTCTGTTAACAGCGCCATGCCGGAGTACCGAATGGCGTACTATGCAGAATCTTTTGCAAATGGAGAGATCATCATGCAAGTCTTATAATTATAGGCGACACGTTCTGTGGATACACATTAAGTGTCTTTAATGCAGTGGTTACTATTGCCTTCTGCATCCACAAGCGGAGGATCATTGCCTTTAAAGTCAGTTTCCCACCCAAAGGGCAAGAAATTTCCTGAACCTCTGTCCTATCCTCCGCTCTCTTTGACAAGGTCCTTGGCACAATGAGGGTGATTTCTTATGCCGGAATTCTTCTGCCGCGATTGCTGATTATTTATATTCAGATTTTTAACGGCAGCGGGTTTCGAAGCTGAGACTCGCGAAATTGTGATTATTAATCAGACACTACTCCTAGAACGTGGATAATATGCAATATGGGATAGTATATCACAAGTACAGGAGCCTAGAGGGAACAATGAGAGGGGAAAACCAAGAACGAAGTGCTTGGATTTAAAAGGATGTAGTCTTTCGCCTCTCCTTTTTAATCTATTCATCGAAGAAGCAGTTAGGGAAATAAAAGGAAGGATCAAGAGTAAAATTAAAATTGAATGATAAGATAAGCTGATGACATTGCTATCTTCACTGAAAGTGAAGAAGGATTACAGGATCTGCTGAACTGATGAACAGTCTAATGAGTACAGAATATAGAGTGAGAGTAAATCGAAGCAAGACGAAAGTGATGGGAAGTAGCAGAAATAAGAACAGCGAGAAACTTAATATCAGAAGGGGTGATCACGAAGTAGATTGTTAATGAATTCTGTTACCTAGGTAGGAAAGTAATACATGACAGACAGAGCAAGAAGTATATAAAAAGCAGACTAGCATGCGCAAAAAGAGCATTCTAGGCCATGGGAAGTCTGCTAGTATCAAATATAGGCCTTAATTTGAGGAAGAGAGTTCTGAGCATGTACATTTGGAGCACAATATTTTATGACAGTGAGACACGGACTGTAGGAAAACCGGAACGGAAGACAATAGAAGAGTTTGAGATATGGTGCTACAGAGTAATGTTGAAAAATAGGCTGACTGATAAGGTAGGAGGTTCTGGGCATAACCTGATAGGAAAGGAATTTATGGTAAACACTGACAAAAAGAAGGGACAGAATGATACAGCTTAAGACATCTTGGGATGACTTCCGTGGTACTAGAGGGATTGGTAAAAGCTGTGGAGGAAGACAGAGATTGGAATACATCCAGCAAATAATTGAGTAGGTCACAGGTGCTACTTTGGTATGAAGAGGTTGGCACGGAAGAGGAATTCATGTCGGGCAGCATCAAACCAGACAGAAGACTGATCACTCAAATAACTAGTACCCAGTGCGACGCAGAAATTTAAATTTAGCTCAAAGGCGCCTACATCCGTCCTCTGTAGTGATGGAAAAGCATGGCGCCCTGTGAGATCACCCTCGGGTTCGGTTTACGCTATGTGTCGAAAAGGGTCAGAACTCAGAAGCTGATGTGAAGTGTAAGGCGGGTTGATGATATCACACTGGCACCAAATTTCACCAAACTTCTGCCCAAAGCCACTCTGGATGTCATATGATGGGGATGTTGCGACACCTCCTCTTATCCACATTTCGTATCTTTTGCCCCGTCGCTCAGAATCGTCTCGGAAAGTACTCAGGGAGTGCCATTAAGTGTGTCAATGAAAGCACCCCGTCCTCTGGAGCGTTGATTCCCACACATTCGCGGTCGAAAATGATATCGTGCATGTGGATTGGCAACTGGACGAAATTCTTGATAACCTTCGACAGTGCTGATACTCCCGGACTTTTTATTCCATCTCTAAGACATCGAAGACCGGCGACCGCACTGAACGAGATCGCAACCCTTTGAATTGTAGTGCTAAGGGTCTCAAGAACGTTGTCCTGTTGCAAATCACACTGCCAACTGTCGTCTTCGACTGCAAAATGTGTGGGAATCAGCGCTCCTGGGGAAGGAGTGGTTTTGTTGATACCCTTTATGTCACCCCGTGTCGATTCTGAGCGGTGGTATGTCTGAAATGTTTTTCTCGGCCACTCATGAGACAATCGCGTGGTTTAAACGCTGGGTGTTGCTGTTCTGACCTCGATCGCAGAGGCGTCAAAGAAGTGCTGTAATGTGAGTAAGAGGGGGTGTGAGGACTTTCTCACTCGTGACACGACTGCGGTTACGTTGGCCAGAATTCTAGAGAAATTTAGTGCCAGTGTGATACCATTAACACACCTTACACCTCACATGAAATTCTAAGCTCTGGTCGTTGCTTCTTTGCATGTGTCAACATCTCGCTGTTTGAAGCGGCGCCAAGCCCGAGGGTGACGTCGCAGGGCGCCACGCTTTCGCGTCATTGCACGGCACTCCTTTAGGCACCCATGAGCCATATTTCAAACTTCTGCGTCGCATTGGGTACAATCACTGGGTTTCGAAGAAGTGACCCTTATTAAAAGGCTAAAATGGTCAACCGGCTACAGATGCAAGGTTGTCTATTTTAACAGTTTGCAGCACCATCAAAAATATGATTTTCAGAATTTCATATGTGAGACGTGGTAAAAATTGCTGTTTTGAAGAGCGCGCCGCAGCGCGTAGTGTGAAGCATTCGCCCTCCGTTTCTGGCGGTGGCGCCGCTGTGGCCATCGCAGCTTTGGTGTCTCCCTCTGGTGGGAAACGGGAAAAGTTACCTGTTCTTGTGCATTTAAGGGGCGCTATGAGCTCGGCAAAGGGTCTGAGGCTGTCATTCTAGGCGAGTTTGGGTCTGTCTCTCGTCCTCATTGGTGAGGCAGTCAGTGTCTGGCTGTCGTCCGGAGTGCAAGTTTGTGTTAGGCCGCCAGTCTGCTCGAGTTTGCTCAGGCAATGGTCAAGGCGGTTGGATCGATCGGTTGGTCGGTCGCGCACTGAGACACAAGATGACTTGTCCGCCTGTAGCGCCGGCACACGTGTGGTCGCCACGTGAGTCCAGTGGCCACACCGTATAGCGAGGCGTAGTGGCTTCGCGGCCGACAAGAGAGCAACAGGAATCAACCCACGACTTCGGTCTGGCCGGCGCGAACTCGACGCCGTGAGACGGGAGATCGGCCCGCCTTCCTGCGTCCGTTGCAGCGGCTGGAAGCGAACGGTTCGTGAGAGCGATTTTGGAGTGCTGCGCCAGGTCTTCGCCAGACATCGCAGTTTATTAGAAGTTAAGTGAATTGTGATATGTTGCTTCATTTACTTGTTAAATTCTACTTATTTTCTTGGTCAGTCTATCGTCCCCAGCTTGCTCGTCTGTCTCGCGTCCGCATTTGTTACGCAGTTAGTGTCTGTCTTGTCTGTCGGTCTGCCGTACGTTTATAGCTGCCTCTGTCATGTTTGTCGGATTCGGTGTAAACGAATTTATAGAATTAAGGTATAAAGGCCGAATTCCTGAAATATGTACAGCATACGTGTTGCCTTGTAAGTTATTCTTGAGATGTAGTTTTCGACCTACTGTTTATAGATACATCCGAGGATTGGACTGAGTCGCTGTAACCTTGTAGTGTAAAGGCTTAAGTCAATAAATAATTGTAATGCTGTAGCGAAGGTTTTAATCATAAGTTCTATAATTAACACAACGACTTATTTGCAGAGTATCTTGAGATGTTTATTAAATGTTCGATTCTTGAAAGAAGAGAAGGTAGCGGGTTTCTCGTTAATTAAATGTTTGTGGTACAGGCAAACATACACTGACAGAGAATCTCAACACCAAGAAGGAATTGTGCGACGTAAACGAAAGCTGAAATATGATGTCTATTCAGATTTCGTGCCAGTCGCTTAAGTGGCGCTTGTACCGCCACTGTAAGGATGCAAATTGCTATAAATACGTGCTGTAACTGTCGTAGGCGTTAGTTACCTTTGAGATTGGACGCGTTGAGTTGATGTTAGTGAAGAACTTTAAGGAGACAAAAACGTCTTAATCGACACCTCACAGAGTTTGAACGAGGTCGTGTAATAGGGCTTCGAGAAGCTGCATGTTCCTTCTCAGATGCTGCAGAAAGACTTGAAAGGAGTGTAGCCACTGTACATGACCGCTGCAGCCGTGGTCACCAGACTGTTGGGTCGCAGGAAGACCCAGGGTCCAACGGCCTGATGGAACTACACATAGGGAAGAGCACCATTTTGGCGTATGACGTTTCGGCGTATGGCTCTGACGTATCTGCAGCAGCAATTTGAACAGCAGTCGGCACCATAGTGAGACATCCTACTGTTACAAATCGGTTACATTAAGGACACCTCCATGTGAGACATCCTTTAGCGGAATTCCACTGACCCCAAACTACCGCCATTTGTGACTTCAGTGGTGTGAAGTGAGAGTCCATTAGAGGGCAGTTTGGAGCTCTGTTGTGTTTCCTGATGAATGCTGGTCCTGCCTAGGTGCCAGTGATGGCCTATGTTGTGATTCTTCAATTTCTCCAGGCGTATTTTATGACGAAATAAATCTCGGGTGAACAGCCTGGTATGAGTGTGCATGGGGCACAATATTTCGGCAATCGACCACGTTGGCATCATCAGGTACTGACCGGCGGTGGGCCGAAGCCAAGTGTATATAGGACAATCCCCCTCCTGCTCCTCCCTCAGGCGCTTCCTAGGAGTCGGTGCGGTTCGCTCCCCGCGCGCGGTCCAGGTGCAGCGTCCGTTCTCCCGCCGTCAGGGCGCTGCGTCCTAGGTCTTCTCGTTCAGGAGGGTCTGCCGGCACCGCTCTGTTATTCTTCCCCTCCCCCCCCCCCCCCCCCGAAGTCGGTACACTCTGGGAAATATCCTTTGTCTTCAAAATAGTTCAAATGGCTATGAGCACTATGGGACTTATCATCTATGATCATCAGTCCCCTAGAATTTTTTTTTTGTCATCAGTCTACTGACTGGTTTCATGCGGCCCGCCACGAATTCCTTTCCTGTGCTAACCTCTTCATCTCAGAGTAGCACTTGCAACCTACGTCCTCAATTATTTGCTTCACGTATTCCAATCTCTGTCTTCCTCTACAGTTTTTGCCCTCTACAGCTCCCTCTAGTACCATGGAAGTCATTCCCTCATGTCTTAGCAGATGTCCTATCATCCTGTCCCTTCTCCTTATCAGTGTTTTCCACATATTCCTTTCCTCTCCGATTATGCGTAGATCCTCCTCATTCCTTACCCTATCAGTCCACCTAATTTCCAACATTCGTCTGTAGCACCACATCTCAAATGCTTAGATTCTCTTCTGTTCCGGTTTTCCCACAGTCCATGTTTCACTACCATACAATGCTGTACTCCAGACGTACATCCTCAGAAATTTCTTCCTCAAATTAAGGCCGGTATTTGATATTAGTAGACTTCTCTTGGCCAGAAATGCCTTTTTTGCCATTGCTAGTCTGCTTTTGATGTCCTCCTTGCTCCGTCCGTCATTGGTTATTTTACTGCCTAGGTAGCAGAATTCCTTAACTTCATTGACTTCGTGGCCATCAATCCTGATGTTAAGTTTCTCGCTGTTCTCATTTCTACTACTTCTCATTACCTTCGTCTTTCTCCGATTTACTCTCAAACCATACTGTGTACTCATTAGACTGTTCATTCCGTTCAGCAGATCATTTAATTCTTCTTCACTTTCACTCAGGATAGCAATGTCATCAGCGAATCGTATCATTGATATCCTTTCACCTTGTATTTTTATTCCACTCCTGAACCTTTCTTTTATTTCCATCATTGCTTCCTCGATGTACAGATTGAAGAGTAGGGGCGAATGGCTACAGCCTTGTCTTACACCCTTCTTAATACGAGCACTTCGTTCTTGATCGTCCACTTTCATTATTCCCTCTTGGTTGTTGTACATATTGTATATGACCAGTCTCTCCCTATAGCTTACCCCTACTTTTTTCAGAATCTCGAACAGCTTGCACCACTTTATATTGTCGAACGCTTTTTCCAGGTCGACAAATCGTATGAAAGTGTCTTGATTTTTCTTTAGCCTTGCTTCCATTATTAGCCGTAACGTCAGAATTGCCTCTCTCGTCCCTTTACTTTTCCTAAAGCCAAACTGATCGTCACCTAGCGCATTCTCAATTTTCTTTTCCACTCTTCTGTATATTATTCTTGTAAGCAGCTTCGATGCATGAGCTGTTAAGCTGATCGTGCGATAATTCTCGCACTTGTCAGCTCTTGCCGTCTTCGGAATTGTTTGGATGATGCTTTTCCGAAAGTCAGATGGTATGTCGCCAGACTCATATATTCTACACACCAACGTGAATAGTCGTTTTATTGCCACTTCCCCCAATGATTTTAGAAATTCTGATGGAATGTTATCTATCCCTTCTGCCTTATTTGACCGTAAGTCCTCCAAAGCTCTTTTAAATTCCGTTTCTCATACTGGATCCCCTATCTCTTCTAAATCGACTCCTGTTTCTTCTTCTAGCACATCCGCCAAATCTTCATCCTCATAGAGGCTTTCAATGTATTCTTTCCACCTATCTGCTCTGTCCTCTGCATTTAACAGTGGAATTCCCGTCGCGCTCTTAATGTTACCACCGTTGCTTTTAATGGTTCAAATGGCTCTGAGCACTATGGGACTCAACTGCTGAGGTCATTAGTCCCCTAGAACTTAGAACTAGTTAAACCTAACTAACCTAAGGACATCACAAACATCCATGCCCGAGGCAGGATTCGAACCTGCGACCGTAGCGGTCTTGCGGTTCCAGACTGCAGCGCCTTTAACCGCACGGCCACTTCGGCCGGCCTTGCTTTTAATGTCACCAAAGGTTGTTTTGACTTTCCTGTATGCTGAGTCTGTCCTTTCGACAATCATATCTTTTTCGATGTCTTCACATTTTTCCTGGAGCCATTTCGTCTTAGCTTCCCTGCACTTCCTATTTATTTCATTCCTCAGCGACTTGTATTTCTCTATTCCTGATTTTTCCCGGAACATGTTTGTACTTCCTCCTTTCATCAATCAACTGAAGTATTTCTTCTGTTACTCATGGTTTCTTCGCAGCTACCTTCTTTGTACCTATGTTTTCCTTCCCAACTTCTGTGATGGCCCTTTTTAGAGATGTCCATTCCTCTTCAACTGTACTGCCTACTGCGCTATTCCTTATTGCTGTATCTACAGCGTTAGAGAACTTCAAACGTATCTCGTCATTCCTTAGTACTTCCGTATCCCACTTCTTTGCAGATTGATTCTTCATTACTAATGTCATGAACTTCAGCCTACTCTTCATCACTACTACATTGTGATCTGAGTCTATATCTGCTCCTGGGTACGCCTTACAATCCAGTACCTGATTTCGGAATCTCTGTCTGACCATGATGTAATCTAATTGAAATCTTCCCGTATCTCCCGGCCTTTTTCAAGTATACTTCCTCCTCTTGTCATTCTTGAACAAGGTATTCGCTATTACTAGCTGAAACTTGTTACAGAACTCAATTAGTCTTTCTCCTCTTTTATTCCTTGTCCCAAGCCCATATTCTCCTGTAACATTTTCTTCTACTCCTTCCCCTACAACTGCATTCCGGTCGCCCATGACTATTAGATTTTCGTCCCCCTTTACGTACTGCATTACCCTTTCAATATCCTCATACACTTTCTCTATCTGTTCATCTTCAGCTTGCGACGTCGGCATGTATACCTGAACTATCGTTGTCGGTCTGCTGTCGATTCTGATTAGAACCACCTGGTCACTGAACTGTTCACAGTAACACACCCTCTGCCCTACCTTCCTATTCATAACGAATCCTACACCTGTTATACCATTTTCTGCTGCTGTTGATATTACCCGATACTCATCTGACCAGAAATCCTTGTCTTCCTTCCACTTCACTTCACTGACCCATACTACACTCCTGGAAATTGAAATAAGAACACCGTGAATTCATTGTCCCAGGAAGGGGAAACTTTATTGACACATTCCTGGGGTCAGATACATCACATGATCACACTGACAGAACCACAGGCACATAGACACAGGCAACAGAGCATGCACAATGTCGGCACTAGTACAGTGTATATCCACCTTTCGCAGCAATGCAGGCTGCTATTCTCCCATGGAGACGATCGTAGAGATGCTGGATGTAGTCCTGTGGAACGGCTTGCCACGCCATTTTCACCTGGCGCCTCAGTTGGACCAGCGTTCTTGCTGGACGTGCAGACCGCGTGAGACGACGCTTCATCTAGTCCCAAACATGCTCAATGGGGGACAGATCCGGAGATCTTGCTGGCCAGGGTAGTGGACTTACACCTTCTAGAGCACGTTGGGTGGCACGGGATACATGCGGACGTGCATTGCCCTGTTGGAACAGCAAGTACCCTTGCCGGTCTAGGAATGGTAGAACGATGGGTTCGATGACGGTTTGGATGTACCGTGCACTATTCAGTGTCCCTCGACGATCACCAGTGGTGTACGGCCAGTGTAGGAGATCGCTGCCCACACCATGATGCCGGGTGTTGGCCCTGTGTGCCTCGGTCGTATGCAGTCCTGATTGTGGCGCTCACCTGCACGGCGCCAAACACGCATACGACCATCATTGGCACCAAGGCAGAAGCGACTCTCATCGCTGAAGACGACACGTCTCCATTCGTCCCTCCATTCACGCCTGTCGCGACACCACTGGAGGCGGGCTGCACGATGTTGGGGCGTGAGCGGAAGACGGCCTAACGGTGTGCGGGACCGTAGCCCAGCTTCATGGAGACAGTTGCGAATGGTCCTCGCCGATACCCCAGGAGCAACAGTGTCCCTAATTTGCTGGGAAGTGGCGGTGCGGTCCCCTACGGCACTGCGTAGGATCCTACGGTCTTGGCGTGCATCCGTGCGTCGCTGCGGTCCGGTCCCAGGTCGACGGGCACGTGCACCTTCCGCCGACCACTGGCGACAACATCGATGTACTGTGGAGACCTCACGCCCCACGTGTTGAGCAATTCGGCGGTACGTCCACCCGGCCTCCCGCATGCCCACTATACGCCCTCGCTCAAAGTCCGTCAACTGCACATACGGTTCACGTCCACGCTGTCGCGGCATGCTACCAGTGTTAAAGACTGCGATGGAGCTCCGTATGCCACGGCAAACTGGCTGACACTGACGGCGGCGGTGCACAAATGCTGCGCAGCTAGCGCCATTCGACGGCCAACACCGCGGTTCCTGGTGTGTCCGCTGTGCCGTGCGTGTGATCATTGCTTGTACAGCCCTCTCGCAGTGTCCGGAGCAAGTACGGTGGGTCTGACACACCGGTGTCAATGTGTTCTTTTTTCCATTTCCAGGAGTGTATATCTAGATTGAGCCTTTGCATTTCCCTTTTCAGATTTTCTAGTTTCCCCACCACGTTCAAGCTTGTGACATCCCACGCCCCGACTCGTAGAATATTATCCTTTCGTTGATTATTCAGTCTTTTTCTCATGGTAACCTCCCCCTTGGCAGTCCCCTCCCGGAGATCCGAATGGGGGACTATTCCGGAATCTTTTGCCAATGGAGAGATCATCATGACACTTCTTCAAATACAGGCCACATGTCCTGTGGATACACGTTACGTGTCTTTAATGCAGTGGTTTCCATTGCCTTCTGCATCCTCATGTCGTTGATCATTGCTGATTCTTGCGCCTTTAGGGGCAATTTCCCACCCCTAGGACAAGAGAGTGCACTGAACCTCTATCCGCTCCTCCGCCCTTTTTGACAAGGCCATTGGCAGAATGAGGCTGACTTCTTATGCCGGAAGTCTTCGGCCGCCAATGCTGATTATTTATCAAAATTTAGGCAGTGGCGGAGATCGAATCCGGGACCGAAGACGTTTAGATTATGGATCAAAGACGTTACCCCTAGACCACGGGTGCTACACCCCTAGAACTTAGAACTACTTAAACCTAACTAACCTAAGGACAACACACACATCCATGCCCGAGGCAGGATTCGCACCTGCGACCGTAGAGGTCACTCGGTTCCAGACTGAAGCGCCTAGAACCGCAATCCTTTTTCTTCTTCATCAGGGTGATCGCGGGTTCCCACGCCTTGATAAGGATATAACCGCTGTCACGATACAGATCTGAGTAAGGGAGCCACAACTAAATCGTGACAGCGGTAACATCCTTAGCGAGGCGTGGGAACCCGCGATCACCCAGATTAAGAAGAAAAAGGATATTTCCCAGAGTGTACCGACTTCGGGGGAGGAGGGAAGAATAACGAGAACGGTGCCGGAAGACCCTCCTGAACAAGGAGAACTAGGACGCAGCGCCCAGACAGCGGGAGAACGGACGCTGTACCTGGATCGCGCGCGGAGCGCGGACCGCATCGCATCGACTCTTAGGAAGCGCCTGAGGGAGGAGGGGGATTGCCCTATATATACCTGGCGCCGGCCCACGGCAGGTCAGTACATCAGAGCACCTGATGATGGCAATGTGGTCGATTGCCGAAATATTGTGTCCTATGCACACTCACACTAGGCTTTTCACCCGAGCTTAGATGGACGCCAGTGAGGGACCTGCAAACCAACCTGCCTGCTTGCTAATCATATTGGACCTACATTCGGAGTTGTGGTCTTAGGTGCGATTCAGCAGGGACACTCTCGTGCTTATCCCACCCCACCTGACTGGAAATTGGATCGCCAGTCTCCGAATTCACCCTGTTGTGCAGCCATTCATGAACAGTATTCCAGGGCATGTTTTCCAAAAGGATATAGCTCGCTCACATACCGCTCTTGCAATCCAACATGCTCTACAGAGCGTCGACACGTTGTCTTTGGCTGCTAGATCACGAGATCTGCCTCCAATCGAGCACATACGGAACACCATCGAATTCTAGAGTCATCTATATGAAGCATTAAGTGTCCGTGTATTGACTAGCCAAGTGCAACAGGCATCGAACTGGATCCCACAAGGTAACATACGGCACCTGTACCACACAGTGCATGCACGTTTGCATATTTGCATTCGACATTTTGGCGTTTACACTGGTTATTAACACACGAGCATTTCGGATTTGCAACGACTTACCTCGCCTTTACATTAACCTGTGATTGTGGAATGTTATTGCTTAGATGTGTTAGACAAAAGTATTCCGGAAGTTTCGTTACTCTACATTAATTATTTCTTGTTTTACGATTTTTTTCCGTCAGTGTATGACGACAAAATATAAATCCAGTAGCTTATTTGACTGCAGGTTTGCGGCTATGGGCGCGCGCTCCTGGGCTGGACCAGCTACCTGCGACCCTGCAGAACGTCCGGCTGAGCGCGCTGGAAGCGAGCGAGCTACGGGGAGCGGGGTCGGCCTCCCCACATGACTTACGCGCCGCAAGCCGGGCTGCAGTTTTAATTGAAGCTGCGGCCGCGCCAGCTGATTGCGAAAGTTCCGCAATTAAAAGAATCCCGTAATGAGAGAAAGCGGATTCATTCGCGGCCGCTTTCGCCCGTGGCCGCCCGAGTTCTCCCCGGAAAAAGCGCCGGCGGCGGAGCCGAGCACGAGTGCCGCATGACTTGGCTGCCGGCGCCGGCTTAGCGCTGATGATGCGGCGCTTTCCGCAGCGAAGCGCGCTCCGCTTTGCACGCAGAGTCTTCCAGTGTAGCAGGCAGGCGCTTTGTAATCTGAAGTGAGGGGCACAGGCACTCACGTTTTTAACACAGAATTACCATATAAAGCAATTCCTCACACAGGTGTGTTGGTATCCGTGCTTCGTTTCTGGGGAAGGGTCACTGTTACTAACTTGCTATTACCGCCATTATGAGACCATTGTCCCTGAACACAATCACATATTGCTTAGTACCTCACCTCCAGCCATCATTCACCTTCACCAACAGCAGCATCCAACTATAAAATCGAAAAGAGTTTTCTCTGAGTTTTTTCTTAAAATGTCGAAATATAATGATTAATTTCTTATCTATTTTATTAAACGATGCAATAATGAATCCAAGATATATAGACACGGCTTATTTTTGACAGTTTATGTCGTTTTCGGTTGGCTCTCAGTCGGCTCACATCGTAAATTATGCTCAAAGTCAATTCGGTTTCTTTTTTTCATCTATCATGGCTAAAATTTATTTTCAAGTCGATCTGTCTTGATTACCACCTTTCTTTTCAATGTGATCTGTTCGAGCACTGTGCGTGCAAAACTGCACGATGAAGCAGCACCTGATGCATCGTGAATCGTCAGTGCTACGTGGACCTTAAATATCTTCAACATTTCGCGGCCCTGTCAGCAACTGTGTTGCTTGAGACTTTCCCGACGGACATGTTGTATATATGGTTCTCGGGCGAGACGTCGGATGTCATAGTGAAAACTCCACAATATTTTATCAGCGCAGCTGGCCGACATCTTCAGGTGCGACGAACACACTGCTAAGGCATGACTAGAGCCCCCTATTTATGTCAGTCTTAGGCAGGAAGTGCGCATGCGTGGAGGCACCAAAACTCGATGGTAAGGAGAAAAGAAGATGACACATTAGGTCACGCAGTGTACCGTAAACCAATACACACGGACTTATACTTACAGGCCACCAGCTGTCACCATCCTTCGCAACGAAGTGGCGTACTTAGGACGTTGGTTCACAGAGCACGAGCCATATCAGACTCAGACACCTTATCCAATGAGCTACTCCATCTGCGTACCACTTTCCAACAAAATGGATATTCCGAACGGGAAATTCCCCGTACCTTACACCCGAAGTTGGTTACCCAACGTGAGGAACTGGAAGAAGGCGAAGAACAAAGGGGAATGGTCATCTTGCCATACATCGGCGGTGTCTCTTCAAAAATAGAAAGATTAATGAAGAGGCATAAAGTTAAATGTGTCTTTCATCCGCCGGCAAAACTCAGAGTTCTCTTGGGCTCATCTAAGGACAGCCTTGGCCTAAGAAGACCCGGTGTTTACGAGATTCCTTGTAGCTGTGGCATGTCGTACATCGGCCAAACGAACACCCACGCTACACTCGTCTGGAGCAACCAGAGAAGTCTGCAGTGGCCGAGCATTGTCTGAGTACAGGCCATTCTAAGAATTATCAACACACCAAAATTATCGCGTCGACGAGTTCGTACTGGTACAGTATTATTAAGGAAGCAGTGGAAATAAGTAGCTCGACGAATCTTGTAAACAGACACACGGGCTTTCAGCTCAGTACAGCTTGGGATCCAGCAGAGGCCATATTGAAGTCGCATCGGGCGGAGAGGAGTACTATTGGTCATACGACGGATGACGATTCGCCAGCAACATAAATATTCTGTTGACAACGGGGGGATAGTCAGGCGCCTTACGCGGACGCGCATCTTTGCTTGCGGCTTCCGACAGAGGTCGCTGGGGCGGCCGATGGCAGCGCAGAGCAGCAGCGGCAGCCTCCGCACGTGCGCCGAAGTCTTTGGTTCTTCATCTTTCAGGTGGAGTTGCTGTCCTTCCAGCTATCGGTCGATATCGTCGCTATTGACCATCGAATTTTCGCGCCTCCAAGCACGCGCACTTCCTGCCTAAGACTGCCTTATTAGTGTGTTCGTCGCACCTGAAGATGTCGGACAGTTGCGCTGATGAAATATTGTCGAGTTTTCACTATGACATCCGACGTCTCGCCCGAGAACCATACATACATGTATAAACATTAATGTTAATAATCAACAGCCTCAGTTGCACCGTTTACCTAGAATTTACCCTCTTCAGATTAACAGTAACTAACGTTTGTCCATAGTGGACATCGTCAAGCTAAAACTACAAATCTATAAATTATCGTCAGATAAATTTTTACAGTCTGACGATAATTTATGGATTTGTAGTTTTTGCTTGACGATGTCCGCTATGGATAAACGGTAGTTGCTGTTAATCTGAAGAAGGTTTGGTTAATCCAACTGAAACCTAGGTAAATTCTAGATAAACAGTGCAACTGAGGCTGTTGATTATTAAAATTAAAAATTGTCTGCAAGGGAGGGCGGGCGGGTGGGGAGGGGGGTGGGGGGTGGGGGCGTTAGATACTACTTACAAAGCATGCATCACCCATAGCCTCCATCTCATTTAAAGTCGACAAACTTAAAACATGTTCACTATATTTACTGTTTGTAAATCACTTGATTGCTATACTTCTGGACTAGCAGGAACTGGAAGACTTCAGGCTGCCAATGCTTTGCTTCTCACCACTGCCACTAATAATAATAATAAAATACTATGCAGAACTGTATGGTAGCCGTTAGTAGTTCTTATTGTATTGTGCTGTCAGTTACTTCAGTTATCTGCGAATGATGAACGACTAGTGAAGCAATTTCTGGTCCAGCACAAGAACTGTCTACAACTCGGAGAAAAAGTTTTCATGGCATATTTTGCACTTGTTACGTCTTTGTCTCACTTTTACTGTCATAGTTACACGGTACGAAGCACAATGTACGTGTGTGAGAGATAGGTTGCATGAATAAGCTATATTTCATATATTCGTTTCACAGGCTGTAACCTACAATGCATCGTGTCAGTCACTGGTGGTAGTATTTGTCAAAAGTGAGACGCAAGAATGGCCGTCGCGGTTCACGAGGAAGGCAGCTCAACTCCAACGTGGCGTGGCGTCTTCCTGATAGCGGAACTGGTGTTAGACTGGGTACGTGAAGCAGACATGGTCGCTGCCGAGGGCTGTCATCGTTTGTCTGCGCCCGCCGTAGCCGGTCCGGGGAAGAGGCGGAGCTGCTGCCTTGCTGTGCCATTCGAACTGATGTTAAACTGTGAGTCACACCCAATGCTCCAAATCTGGCTGTCTAGTGGGCTCGTGCTCTACGCTGATAGAGAGTTAACGTCGTTGTGGCCAGCATTAACAGCTGTATCGATGTGTTGCCTCATCCGAGCTCGTTGTTTGGTCACGACTATCCACTGGGTGTTCTGAACGTAGCTTTAAGAATGTAGAAAGGAAATGGACTGTGATTTCTTGTTGTGCTATTTCTTTCTGTGAGATCTCTGTTGAGAGTTGCCAAAATTTTTTTCTAGCCGTTACTGTGGGGCTGTCCCAGTTCACTTGTTAAACAAATGCTATGGAAGCAGCGTTCAAAACATTTCTAGATGTTGTTTGTGCCATGTATAAAGGTCGCTGTTATGAGAATATGCAAAATTTGTATTAGGTGGCACGTTTACGGTTCGTGATTCTCTGTTCCTTTTGAAAAATAATTTGGAGTACGACAACTGGGTTTAAATGCGCAGATAATTTCACAACTAGTGCCCTTGTTCACGACAATGCCTAAGCATGTAAATTGCCTACTGGCTGTTGTGGCAAGATTTAGTTGCTGAAGCAAATTCTGTGAGTTGATAGCGTTTTCTTATGTTTTTAGATCTAGCTGTTCGAAACCTAAGTGTGTTGCCCAGGGCGCAATGCCCGTTTTTTTTTTTTTATATATAAATAGAGGTTGAGCCCCTGCACGCCGACACCGGCACGATGGCCAACTCACATCTCAAAAAGTCTACTGCCATCTCTGCATAAGGATTAGTTTCCAGTAAAGTGACGTGTCGCAAGATGTGGGTACTGCGATGTTTGCTTGCGTCTTGTTAAGGTTAACCACTTACAAGCGCTCATCTGGAGATAATTTGGGTCGAAAGTCGAACGAAGGGTAATGGTTTGAAGGGCAGAGGGAAAAAAGTGCCAAGGGAAGCGCCAAGGGAAAAAAAAACTCTGCGATAGTTAGGTCGGGTAGTAAGAGCAGTAACGGATATCTTGCTGACTGCGATAGTTGATGCAAGGATGGGTTAAGTTGGAAGTGGGTATGATGCAAGTGGATACCATGTCATATTTTCTTCATAAGAGATGAGTCCGTGACGGTGCTGCAGCATGGCGTGCTGCAGTTTGGGCTGTGAGAGCTCCCTGCCGCGCTGCGTCAGTGGTGTCTTGGCGTGGGGGAAGGCCCAGGTAGCCCATCGGTGTCTGGTGGGCGAGCGTCGAAGCCAAGCTCTAGGAGATGTGCGGTCGCGTAGCGACACCATTTATCACTCGTTGGCTGATCTGACAGGCCCAGCGAGATCCGCGGTTGAGTCTTCCCTGTGTAGCGAACGACGTAGCCCATGCCCTCGAGCGTCCTGATCGCTCTGGTAGCCCACTCGTCGGAGCAGAGCTGCTCGGAACCGATGGGTTTCGGCGTTGTTGCGGCGGATTCCGTCTTCTTCTTCGGTGTGTCTGGTGTGTCCGCCGCGGTGTGTTCTTCCGCCGGCTGCTCCATAAGGGAGCGGCGGCAGGCGTCTTCCCTTCGACTGTGGCGTCCGCATAGATGTCATGCGCCATCTGCGAGCGTAATTGCCGCAGTTGGCTGCATGCCTTATAAGCTGCCCTATCTGCGTCCATGGCGGCTTCGAAGGCCGCAGTCGCCTCCTCCGCTAGCATGGCGCGGATCTCCTGCACTTGCGGCGCCTGCTGTGCTGCCGCGGGCAGCCGGTCCTCCGCGCCACTCAGGCGCGATATTCCGGCCGTTTGTGGGCAGTGGGAGCTGTCTTCTCTCCTTTAGGTTGCGTCTTTGTTCGGCGGCGCTTACGGGCCGTCGTCGTGTCTTCTCGGTTTCCGCGTTGTCTCCAGCGCAGCCGTCGCTAGCGAAAGCCGGGCAGCCACGCCAGTTTGCCACATGTGGTCCGCCGAAGCGAGCACAAGTTGGCGCCTCTTCTCGTCGTCTGTCCCAGGCGCGGGTGTCGTGCGCACCGCGGCGAGTTGCGGCAGTATTTAGCCCCATGCCCTTCAGCTTGGCACCTGAAGCACTGTGCCTTAGGGTCCATGCCTAGGGGGAGAGCTTCTGTCCCCCGAATATGTCTTTGCCATCCGTCGCAGTTCCTACTACGACGATGTACAGCGGCGGCCTCTTCTTATTCGTCCGGTTGTGCACCTTCGTAGCTGCACCCCGGAATCCTGCACGTGCCAGCCCCTCTTGGACCGTCTTCTCATGGCAGATCCAAGCCAACCCCCTGATCAGGGCCTCGGATTGCTTCTCGCGCTGTTTCGGCGCGGTCGTCTTCTCCACAGTAGGTGGGTCAACAATGTGGGCAGCCACAGCGCTCTTCAGTGCGCGGTGGTCGGCCGCGCTCGCTGCCTGCAGCTGGACGATGGCGTCTGAGTCAAGGGACTCTACTCCTACTTCTTCCCTGCACCAGCTGACTATAACAGCATACATATCTGTCCGCGACCCTCTACAGCACTGGATATACACAGGGGGGACAGGTACATGATGCTCGTCGCGCTTCCGTTCCACATTCCTAGTGGGTTGCGGTGTCGAAGGCTGCTCCTCTGTGTCTGCCTTCTTCATCTTCTGCCCGTTTATGGCCATTCTGTGGCGCGAGAACACGACAGTTTTTCTGTGTCGTAATAACGACACACGACAAGTTGCTCAGCGTCGCGCCACAGTCGGAGCACGGCTTCGCAGCTCTTCTTCTAGCTCAGCACAGGTAGCGCGCTGCACCAGTTATGCGCACGCCTCCGCTGCTCGAGCGCAACTGATGGATGCCCGGTTGTGTGACCAAATTGGCTAAGCGGCTTGTGCTGTCGTAATCGGACACGCACAATCAGCCTGTGATCTCTTGAGCGGTTCATTTTTTCCTCTTAATAGTAATATTAGTAACAGTAGTTTGCCCGTAAGATGAAAATTTGTAAAAGGGGGAATGGGTTTACTGCTTTTAATTAACAACACCAAGTGGTGGGAATCAGGATTGTCTGTTCAGCTGTAGCTTGTTTTATACCAGTTTTTTTAATCTATGGTATCCAGAGAGGTCTTTATAAGTACGTTTGTGCCTAATTGTAAAGTGATTCCTTTCTCACTTCTTAATTTGACCTTATTGAGATCGAGATTAGAGCAAGACAATGTCTATGTGGCGATTTTCCTTCACTATTAGTCGTTATGGCCAACGGCCTTGCAGCAGGGTAACACTGGTTCCCGTCAGGTCACCGAAGTTAAGCGCTGTCGGGCTGGGCTAACACTTGGATGGGTGACCATCCGCTCTGCCGAGCGATGTTGGCAAGCAGGGTGCTCTCAACCCTTGGGATGCAAACTGAGGAGCTGCCTCATTGAAAAGTAGCGGCTCCGGTCTCGTAAACTGAAATACGGCCGGGAGAACGGTGTGCTGACCACATGCCCCTCCATATCTGCATCCAGTGACGCCTGTGGGCTGAGGATGACACAGCGGCCTGTCGGTACCGTTCGGCCTTCCAAGGCCTGTTCGGGCGGAGTTTAGTTTAGTATAGTTCTATTAGTTGTTATGCGCAAATCTTTCAGAACGAATGGGTCGTTAAACTAAGTGATCAACCCTTGTTAGTGTTACCTGATAAGTCTGAAACCACTTTTGTAAAACTGAGCAAAGAAGAAGGAGAAACAAAAATATTGTGATTCAACTATGTTTAAGTTCTTTTTTAAGAAATAAGAAAGCAAGGCAAGAATTTTTTTTAAAGAGTGTGGACTCTTGTGAGGCTGTTGCCTTGCCCCTTTATTTAATGGTGATTTAACTGTAACAAGTAAACCATGTTCGATGTTAGTCAGTCAACGTTTATACTAATACCGATGAAGCTTTTTTATGACTTTTAGAATAAATTAAAAATTAAAATATGTATCCTTTATTGGACTCAGTGTTTCTACTGCTCAGCGCTTGTGGACTGCTTTCCTACCTGCAAAAATGAGTAATTATTAGTAATTTATGTAACCAGTATTACAATCTTACAAAATTATGAAAATAGTATTAATGTTTTAAAAATAATTCAGCTCCGTAACCGAGAAACAATCGAGCCTTTTTGGCTATTAACCCTCGGAAAAATTCATTTTACTCCTCTGAGGGTAATTGTTCTTAGATTGGCAACCGACGGTACATTTTGTAAGTAGGCTGTTTAGGTTTTTATGTTGATAACGCCACTTAGCGCTCTGTATGAAAATCACTGACTGTGCTGTGTGCAGTCTGTGGCTGGTTTGCATTGTTGGAATCTTTTCTATTGTAGTGTTGAGCAGCGGCAGCTGGATGTGAACAGCGCGTAGCGTTGCGCAGTTGGAGGTGAGCCGCCAGCAATGGTGGATATGGGGAGAGATATGGTAGAATTTTGACAGCGGACGATCTGGACGTGCGTCCATCAGAAAGAGTAAATTTGTAATACTGTATATCATGAACTAATATATATATATATATATATATATATATATATATATATATATATATATATATGATAACTTTTGAATATTATTAAGGTAAATACATTGTTTGTTCTCTATCAAAACCTTTCATTTGCTAACTATATATATATATATATATATATATATATATATATATATATATATATATGATAACTTTTGAATATTATTAAGGTAAATACATTGTTTGTTCTCTATCAAAACCTTTCATGTGCTAACTATGCCTATCAGTAGTTCGTGCCTTCAGTAGTTAGAATCTTTTATTTAGCTGGCAGTAGTGGCGCTGCTGTATTGCAGTAGTTCGAGTCGGCTGTTCCCGGCGGAGGTTCGAGTCCTCCCTCGGGCATGGGTGTGTGTGTTTGTCCTTACGATAATTTAGGTTAAGTAGTGTGTAAGCTTAGGGACTGATGACCTTAGCAATTACATCCCATAAGATTTCACACAAATTTGAACATTTTTGAACAGTTGTTCGAGTAACGAAGATTTTTGTGAGGTAAGTGATTCATGAAAGGTATAGGTTATTGTTAGGCAGGGCCATTCTTCTGTAGGGCTTATTGAAAGTCAGATTGCGTTGCGCTAAAAATATTGTGTGTCAGTTTAGTGTTGATCAGAATAAGTAAAGAGAGAAATGTCTGAGTGCGTTCAGTTCTACTCAGCTGCCTGAAAATCAGATAACGTAAGGGGTTTATCAGCACAGTAATTCACTAATTTTTCTAAGGGGATATTTCAATTTTAACGTTGAATCGTTTCTTCGTTCTTCGCAGCTTCCGTGGCGTCACGTGAACTCTCATTCGCTGCAGCGGCCTCAGTCCGTACATTACAGCTGATGAGCGGAGAGCGACACAAATTACGTGACCTCCCGCTACGCGGATTTAATCGGAAACGTTTATTGGCGGACTCGAATTAGTCCTCTGCTCTGTTACAGTATCAAATCAATCTGAACATCGATTTGATTCGCGAGACCGGGTTAAAGTTCACACTACTCCAGTATCAATAGCCAGAGCCCTGTAGCAGCCCAAACACTTTGAGAAAAATTCCAAGGTCCGGCCAGTGGACTGGATTTCGTAGTTCCTACATCGCCTCCTACTAGCCTCTAGCAACTCTCGCCGATAATCACATCAACAAAACTGGAATAAAGTGCAAAGTCAATACGGAAGATTGATACAAAAACGTCAGTCTCGAACATGTACGGAAACAAATGAAATTTATTGACTTGACCGAATCTTAAACAAGTCCGTCTCCCAGGTAACTAATGCCTCCATGCTCTGGTTTCTCTCTCTCTCTCTCTTTTTTTTTCTTTTTCCAGTCATCAGTCTTCTGTTTGATGCGGCCCGCCACAAATTCTTCTCCTATGCCGACCTTGTAACCTAAGTCATCAATTATTTGCTGGATGTATCCCTGTCTTTCTCAACAGTTTCTACCCTCTTCAGCTCCCTGTAGTATCATGGAAGTTAGTCTTATGTCCTATTAATTTGTCCCTGTTTCTTCTCAGTGATTTCCACATGATCCTTTCCTCGCCGATTCTGCGAACCTCCTCATTCCTTACCTTACACGAGTAAATTCACCTGATTTTCGACATTCTTCTGTAAAAGCACATCTCAAGTGCTTCGAATCTCTTCTGTTCCCGTTTTCCCACAGTCGACGTTTCACTACCGTACAGTGTTGTCGTCCGAACGTACATTCTCAGAAATTTCTTCCTCAAATTAAGGCCTATGCTTGATACTATCAGCTAGTGGCTAAGATTGCCCTATCTGCCGGTTATACTCTGCTTCTTATATCACCATTGGGCCGTCCTCGATGCGTTATTTTGCTGTCTACGCAGCAGAATTCATTAGCATCATGTCCCTCGTGAACTCCATTTCTGGTGTCTTCTCGCTGTTCTCGTTCCAGCTACTTCTCATTACTTATATCTTTTTTTCGATTTACACTCAGTCCGTGTCGTGTACTCATTAACCTGTTCATTCCATCCAACAAATTCAGTAATTATTCTTTACATTTATGAGGATACAATTGTCATCAGAGAATTTCATCATTGATGTCCTTTCACCTTAAATTTTAATCCCATTCTTGAAACTTCCTTTTATATCCGTCATTGCTCCTTAGATGTATAGATTGATAAGTAGAAGTCAAAGACTACATCCCTCTCTTACAGCCTATTTTATTCGAGCATTTCGTTCTTTGGCTTCCACTCTAGCTGTTCCCTCCGCTTTCTTGTACATATTCTATATTACCCGCCATTCCGTATAGCATACCCTTATTTTTCTCAGTGTTTCGAACATTTTCCACCACTTTACATTGTCGAGAACTTTTTTCAGGTCGACAAATCGTACGAACGTGTCCTGAATTTTCTTCAGTTTTGCCTCCATTATCAACCGGAATGTCACAACTGCTTCTCTGTTGCCTTTACCTTTCCCAAAGACAAACTGATCGTCATCGAACACATCCTCGTTTGTGTTTTCCATTCGTCTTTACAGCAATCTTGTCAGCAACTTGGATGCACGAGCTACTTGACTGTGCGATAATTCTCACACTTGTCGCCCACTTGCCGTCTTCGTATTTATGTAAGTAATGTTTTTCTGAAAGCCTAAGGGTATATCGCCAGCGTCATACATTCTACACACCAACGCGAACAGTCGTCTTGTTGTCAGTTTCCCCAGTGATTTTAGAAATTCCTATGGAATGGAATTCAACCCTTCTCCCCCTTTCTTCTTGTCATCAGTCTTCTGACTGGTTTGATGCGGCTCACCACGAATCCCCCTCCTGTGCCAACCTCTTCATCTCACACTTCCAAACTACGTCCTCAATTATTTGCTGAATGTATTCCAATCTCTGTCTTCCTCTACAGTTTTTATCCTCTACAGCTTCTCCTAGTACCATGGAAGTCATTCCCTCGTGTCTTAACAGATGTCCTATCATCCTGTCCCTTCTCCCTATCAGTGTTTTCCACATATTCCTTTCCTCTCCGATTCTGTGTAGGACCTCCTCATTCCTTACCTTATCAGTCCACCTACTTTTCAAGATTCGTCTGTAGCACCACATATCAAATACTTCCATTCTCTTCTGTTCCTTTTTTCCCATAGTCCTTGTTTCATTCCCGTACAATGCTGTACTCCAGACGTACATTCTCAGAAATTTCTTCCTCAAATAAAAGCCGATATTTGATATTGGTAGACTTCTCTTGGCCAGGAATGCCTTTTTTTCCATAGCTAGTCTGCTTTTGATGTCCTCCTTGCTCCGTCTATCATTGGTTATTTTACTGCCTAGGTAGCAGAATTCCTTATCTTCATCTACTTCGTGACCATCAATCCAGATGTTAAATTTCTCACTGTTCTCATTTCTACTACTTCTCATTACCTTCGTCTTTCTCCGATTTACTCTCAATCCATACTGTGTACTCATTAGACTGTTCATTCCGTTCAGCAGATCATGTAATTCTTCTTCACTCTCACTCAGGATAGCAATGTCATCAGCGTATCGTATCATTGGTATCCTTTCACTTTGAATTTTAATTCCACTCCTGAACCTTTCTTTTATTTCCATCATTGCTTCCTCGATGTACAGATTGAACAGTAGGGGCGAAAGGCTACATCCTTGTCTTACACCCTTTTTAATACGAGTACTTCGTTCTTCGTCGTCCACTCTTATTATTCCCTCTTGGCTGTTGTATATATTGTATATGACCCGTCTCTCCCTATAGCTTACCCCTACGTTTTTCAGTATTTCGAACTCCTTGCACCATTTTACATTGTCGAACACTTTTTCCAGGTCGGCAAATGCTATAAACGTGTCTTGATTTTACTTTAGTATTGCTTCCATTATCAACAGCAACGTCAGAGTTGCCACTCTAGTACCTTTACCTTTCCTGCAGTCAAACTGATCGTCATATAACAACACATCCTCAATTTTCTTTTCCATTCTTCTGTTTATTATTCTCGTCAGCATATTGGATACATGAGCTGTTACGTTTAATGCATGAGCTGTTAATCTGATTGTGCGATAATTCTCGCATTTGTCAGCTCTTGCCATCTTCGGAATTGTGTGGATGATGCTTTTCCGAAAGTTAAATGGTATGTCGCCAGACTCATACATTCTACACACCAACGTGAATAGTCGTTTTGCTGCCACTTCCCCCAATGATTTTAGAAATTCTTATGGAATGTTATCTATCCCTTCTGTCTTATTTGACTTTAAGTCCTCCAAAGCTCTTTTAAATTCCGATTCTAATACTGTATCCCCTCTCTCTTCTAAATCGACTCCTGTTTCTTCTTCTGTCACATCAGAAAACTCTTAGTGTTGCCACACTTGCTTTTAATGTCACCAAAGGTTGTTTTGACTTGCTGAGTCTGTCCTTTCGATAGTAATTCCTTTTCGAAGTCTTCACATTTTTCCTGCTGCCATTTCGTGTTAGGTTCCTTGCACTTCCTATTTATTCCATTCCTCAGTAATGTGTATTTCTGTATTCCTGAGTTTTCCGGAAAATTTTTGCACTTCAAAACTTGATAGAACTGTGACAGATGCTTGAACAACAGGGGACTGAAGTTCTAGAACATACGTTGATTCTGTGAAATGGTCAAGGAACGGGACAGCATCGCATTCTAAAATTCAGAAGTAAAATAACATTATAAAGTGCGTGTGATAACAACTGATCATATTTACACCTTAGGTACTGCCATAAACCACAATAATCTTTTTCCTCTAAGTTCAATTTAAATAGAATGTAGTCCACTCACAGCAATGTATATTTGAATGTGTATGTGTATCCGAATCGGCGAGAAAAATGCACGCCTGAAGGTAATTATCAACAAAATAAGAGGGTACAAATGAACGTGCACCAAAACTTGACAGCTATGTATCGGAGATTTAACGAGCGCTCATGTACTTAGACAAGAACTGAAGCGTTAACGCTTGACAAGAAATTTAAAAAGGTACTAAAACTTGATTTTGACCCCAAATGGTTCAATTAAATACAAGTACACTCGCACTTTAATCAGAGGACAAAGCCTGAATTAGTGTAATACTCTAAAGTAGACAATTGTATAATGAGCAAACAGGCCCTGAAGCAACACAAAAATTATAGATTAATAAAAATCACGTTGTCTAACAAGTGAGGTAGATGTGAACACCCGTTGCACGCGAACTTGCTTCACTTTATACACAGCAGTTGTAGTTTCCTGCACCCCGAGCTACTGTGTCAAGCAAAAGGCATCTCCCGTCAACACACCAGAAGGGAGCAGAACTAAATGACAAATTTCTCTAACAAATTACCCTACAGCCCATTCGAACAAAGCACAAGCGGGCTATGCGCTGTTTCTTGAACCACAAAATTTAAAACGGAACAGTTATTACAAACATAATTACAAAATCCAGAAATACTATGGGAGGCTGAGCTGCACTGCACACAATTTAACTCTCTAAAACATGCTTATTCGGTCCCAGAAAATCGGATCTACACCAGCCCGTAGCACGAAGAGCACAGGCCGACGGTTAAAGCGACTGTAGATATTGAAAGAATTGCTCGCACACAAAATGTTCTTGCGCCAAGACCACAACGTGCGACACAACGACATTAATCAGCGAGAAAGTTTCAAAAACTAGATCGCCCTTAATGAAAGGCGACAAGCTGCCAGCAAACGCAAGCTGACGTCGGTCTATGAGCCGCCTTCCCCCAGCTAGCCGTTGCCAAAAAAATGGTTCAAATGGCTCTGAGCACTAAGGGACTTAACATCTATGGTCATCAGTCCCCTAGAACTTAGAACTACTTAAACCTAACTAACCTAAGGACAGCACACAACACCCAGCCACCACGAGGCAGAGAAAATCCCTGACCCCGCCGGGAATCGAACCCGGGAACCCGGGCGTGGGAAGCGAGAACGAGCCGTTGCCCACGAGCACGCTGCGACGGCTGTAAATGACAGGCAGCTTACTTCAAGCAGCAGGTCCCACTCTAATCTGTTCAAGTTGGCGCTTTTCACTGCGAAGGGTTGCAGCGAGGAACCATGGGTGCAGAGTATGAGGCCACTCGAGCCAACACCAAATGAAACCGACATCCCTCTCCGGTTCCGCTCTTAGACCAACCTCCCAGTTCCACAACCGAACGTCAGTAGAGCGAAGTCGCTGCCAGCGCGGCCTGTCACGCCGGTTAGTCACACTCTCTGGCCAAAGATAAACACTATTGAGAGCGTGACGCGATCTATCGATTCCGCACGATTCATACCCTCTCAGACCGCGAAATTTCATTTTGTTTCCTTCTCCCCTTCTGGTTGCTTCTCCTTTTTGCTAGACAGTGTTATTTTTCTGTACAACTTGCAAAACTCACGTACTACTTTGAAGGTCTCATTTCATAATCCGTTTTTTCCAGCATCACGGTCTCAGTTCCATTACACTCTAATCCTGTATATTATGTTTTTTCTTCGTCTTATAGCTTCTGTTGAATAGTATCCATTCCGTTAAAGTGATTTTCCCAGTGCCATCTCTGATAGCATTAAAATTATCTCAGCTAACTATAAAGTTCTTGTTTCTTCGGTTGTGCCATAAGAAAATACACCCACAGCGTTCGCTCTTGGAGGAAAGTGAGTGGAAATATAACATATAAAATATTATTTGATGTATGTAGACTAAAGTGGCGAGTGAAAATTTGTACCAATGCCAGGGATCGACGCTAGGTCTCCTGCTTAGTATGCAGGCGAATTAGCCACATTGCACCTTGGCACACTGGTGTACACTACCACACGAATTATCCTGACACACCTCCCTCCGCGATCCAGATTCCGACTGCCGCCCCAGTCTCCTTTAAATACTCCCTTACACACGAACGGAAATTCTGAGGCTCTCCAGGTTCTAAAGGAAGGAAATCTCAGCATCGAACAAAGCAGGACACCCGGTTTCGATTCCCGGCCTTGGTACAGATTTCCACTTGCTGATTTAGTCAATAATGTCGCAAAATAAACTGAGTGGCACCGTGGTGTAGTGGATATGATACTAAACTGTTGCATGAAAGGTCGTGAGTTGAAAACTCACGTGGACTGTAGAATTTTAATTTCCATATTCGGTTCGAGTACATTCTAGTGGTATCCATAAATGTCAAGAATCATTGTACTGGAATGTTCTGTAGCTATATATATATATATATATATATATATATATATATATATATATATATATATATACTGTATGTATTTTGGCCGTAGGCAGTTCACTCCTTGCTCTTGTATGTAAGTGCTGAATAAACCTTTGTTAAGTGAAGTTAGTGTTCGTCATTCATCTAATTACACCTTCTTCTACGTGAGATCATACATAAATCATATCTGTATGAGACCAGCAAAGTATCTGAATTTGTGTCATTTCACTTGTATAAAATATTAGGTCACTTTTTTGCCAAATAGATACGAAGGTTTACTTAAATTCGTGCAATTCATTTCCACAGCAATGTTTTAAGGATTTACATCTGTCTCCAGAAGAGTAAAATATTTAATGCAGACGTTGATTAACACTTGATGCTCTGTAGTTAGTTTAGGGTGCTGAAATTTCATAAATTTAAAAGACCCTTCACTTGAAGAATAATGGACATAATGTTGAAATTCAGGTCTCGTTAAGATATTTAGAACACTGTAGGAGCTATATAGCTGTAAGTAAAGGAGCCGCTGCAGTCGCGTCGACAAGCTCTAGAAGGCGTGCGTACAGCGGCGTTGCACTTTCGTCCGTGTCGTATACTGCGACTGTACTCCTCTGTTGTGTCGTTGCGAGCTGCCAACCCTGATTTAGCATGCCGCTCTTTGCACTACATATTTTTTTCTACAAACTTAAATTCTTTTTCCAAGTTCATGCTTGATCTACGTCCAGATTATTGCCTTGGTGAATAATGTAGATATCTGCCTTTTTCCCTTGTTTGCCACTGCCTGCCTTTCATCCCTTCGCACATTTCGTCTTTATTGCCCTGATAAGCTCGGAAATATAAACTCGGAAATCCAAGGCCTGCATTCAGGTTAATAGAGTCACGACCGCATTTTAAATCTACAAATTCTGTAAGTGTGGGTTGTTCTTTCTTCAACGTATCTTCTAAGATAAGTCTTTGGGTCACTGTTGCTTCACCTGATCTTATATTTCTCCACGACATAAAGTAATTTTCCCCATTGCGTCTTCTAACAGTTGCTTCATAGTGCTCCAAATAATTATGGTCATTTTTTGCAGCCATTACTTTTTGAAACTGGTGTTTTGGTAACACGTCTGTGAGCCCCTGCCTTCATTCCTAGTGATATTATTACGTTTTCCTTGAAGTCTGAAAGTGTTTCTCTATTGTGTTACACGGTCCAGTCACGTTAATGTAAGCAACGCTATCTTCAATATCAACATGCCATAACCACTCGCCGGCCGTGGTGGCCGAGCGGTTCTAGGCGCTACAGTCTGGAACCGCGCGACCGCTACGGTCGCAGGATCGAATCCCGCCTCGGGCATGGGTGTGTGTGATGTCCTTAGGTTAGTTAGGTTTAAGTAGTTCTAAGTTCAAGGGGACTGATGACCTCAGAAGTTAAGTCCCATAGTGCTCACAGCCATTTTTGGTAACCACTCAGCAGGTGGCAGCACTTGCAGTGGAGGGTACATTAAGCGTGTCGGGGTGAGGGGGACGCGGGAAACAATGCAGTCGTTGTCGTAATATGGTCACGGAGAAATTTTCCTGGCGTCCAAGAGGCCATGGTCATTGGCTTTCGGGCCAATGGTGGAGACATTTCGGAAACGACTAACTCTGTAAACTGTTGGTGTGCCGATGTGGTTAAAGTATCCCGTGCTTGACAAAGTTGCGCTATCCGCGCTATCCAGACAAACAACCGTGGTTCACCATGACGGCTGAGAAGATGTGGACGGACGTGCGAGAATTATACATCTTATTGCCCAGAGAACCCAGGGTTTACTAGCAAAGTCTCCATAAAGACCGTTCAGTGAACGTTGCTGCCTTTATGCCTGCGCAGCAGTTGCATTTCTCTCGCACCCGTACTGACGGCTTTTCATCGGCGATGAAGGCTCGAATTTGCACTTCAATACTCCAGTTGGACTTGCAGTTAGTGGCGACAGGTGGCCTTTTCAGATGAATTGCGTTTTCTACTCCATCAGACAGATGGTCGTTAGCGTGTTTGGTCCTATAACGATCGTCGTAGGGGTCCAGGCTGGAGGGCATTCTCCAGGTAATCTCGTCACTCTGGAAGGCACAAAAGAGCGGTACGGGTGTGCATCTATTCTTGGGAACCCTGTGCACCCTTAAATGCAGGTTTTCTTCGGCACGATGGCATCTACCAGTAGGACAAAGTAATATGGCACACAGCTCGCAGTGTACATGTGTGGTTCGAAGAGTACCAGGAAGAGTGTACAGGGTGGTCGCAAATTCCCGTTACGGACTTTTAGGACTTGTAGACGGGAGTGAGTACATCGTATTTTGAATAGGAACCCATGTCCGGAAACGTCATTCAATGAGACTACAGAGCGTCAAAGCTATAGGCGCGGGCGTCTATAAATGCACGTATATACGGGGTGATTCCGTGATGATGTTACAGACTTTCTAGGATGATGGAGAACGATAAATGTATTAATTTGAAGCAAGGATCCATGTACCGGAAACGAACGAATCGAAAGTTATAAACGAAAACCGTTCTGATACCTCTGACGGTTGAATACATTTACCGGTTATAGTGTTGCGAAGAGTGTAGGGTTGGTAACTTTCAGTGGTGACAGTGTGGACAAAAACGAGAAAAAATGTCCCATAAACGTGAGCTCTAAAGTGCGTACCTTAACAGCTATGAACACTTGTTCAGTAGAGGAGATGTGCGAATGGACATTTTTTCTCGTTTTCGTCCACACTACCACCACTGAAAGTCTCCAACCCTACACTCTTCGCAACACAAGAACCGGTACATATTGTAAGTAGGCTGTTTAGGTTTTTTTTATTGGTAACGCCACCTTTGTATAAAAATCACTGGCTGTGCTGTGTACAGTCTGTGGCTAGTTTGCATTGTTGTCTGCCATTGTAGTGTTGGGCAGCGGCAGCTGGATGTGAACAGCGCGTAGCGTTGCGCAGTTGGAGGTGAGCCGCCAGCAGTGGTGGATGTGGGGAGAGAGACGGCGGAGTTTTGAAATTTTTAAAACGGGATGTCATGAACTGATATGTATATTATGAGTTTTCAACATTATTAAGGTAATACATTGTTTGTTCTCTATTAAAATCTTTCATTTGCTAACTATGCCCATCAGTAGTTAGTGCCTTCCGTAGTTTGAATCTTTTATTTAGCTGGCAGTAGTGGCGCTCGCTGTATTGCAGTAGTTCGAGTAACGAAGATTTTTGGTGAGGTAAGTGATTTGTGAAACATATAGGTTAATGTTAGTCAGGGCCATTTTTTTGTAGGGATTTTTGAAAGTCAGATTGCGTTGCGCTAAAAAAATATTGTGTATCAGTTTAAGGACAGTCATGTATAATTCTTCAAAGGGGACGTTTCAATATATTCAACTGTCAGAGGTATCAGAACGGTTTTCGTTTATAACTTTCGACTCGTTCGTTTCCGGTACAGGGATCCTTACTTCAAATTAATACATTTATCGTTCTGGAGTCGGTATGGCTCCACATTCCTGTCCATGTCTTTCAGAATCACACTGTGGGTTTCAGAGCGGTACGCGCTGCTCTAGGTGGTTATTCAGGTCTTTGATAGGCGATCATATTATTGTGACTGGACAGTGTACATACTGCAGATCGTAGATTTTCGTTGTAGTTACCACTCCCAGGCAGCGCAATAATTCTGAGACAATGTCGTCTAAATCAATTGCCCAGTGTCGACTGTGATCTTTCAATGTTCTACCCAATTCTTCTTGCGGCATAGTATCACTGACAATTTCATCCACTGCCTGTAATATTTTTATTTTATTAAAAATGATACTCCACCAGCTGTACTTAAGATTTCATATTTATTTGGCTACTAGTTTCGACGTTGCGTCAACGCCATCTTCAGGCCCGTACACTTTGATGATACCAACTGTGTGTGGCTGAGTACCTGAAGTCCGCAGTGAGACCAATACATGCTCCACATGGATGGCGGGCAGTAGCTAGCGTCAAAAAAAACAAAGCCTGTAATATTACCTAGAAGTTTATTTCCTTTATATTGATATTCAGTATATTCCTTCCACCTTTCAGCTCAGCAGAGAAGAAAAGACGGAGATCTAGGAAGATACCATAATCTCACTAACTATACAAATTCTATCTCCATCGTGGTCTTCTGCCATCATTTTGTAGGGAGACTCTATAATCGGTATCGACGGAGAGGACAATTACCCTGGGAAAAATGAGAGGTGATGTGGCCAGGTGAGTCAGCTCCGACCCCATCTGTTGATAGCAGGTGGTGTGGACGGGGACAGGGGATGAGTCAGAGGCGAAGGGTGGTTGCGGCGCGTTGCTGTGACGCTGTCTGCGTCGTCAGACTGGTGGCTAGCGAAAGGTCAGGGAACTTCTGGCGGGGTCACGGCGCACTCTGGACTCTAATTAACTGCTATGACTGACAGCCGAACGCCGTTAGCGATTTAACGGAATGGGCGAGGCATAAAGCTATTCTTTTGATCTGATTACCTTCCCGTTTGGTGCTTTTGAAAGTAATTTAGCGGAGCTTGATTTTCATATGTGCTATTTTCTATTTTATCGTTGTATTCACCGTAACAAGTGTGTACCTTCGCTCCGTTTCATAATGTCATTGCCTTCCTAGCACGCAACAACACATAGTTATATGCACGCTATTCAGGCGATGTGGAAAAATGTGTTGAAACTGTAGACATACATGTTACCGTTATCTATAGTAAAATGCAGTGCTTTCGTAAAGACCACAAATTCAGTGATTTTATATACACAATGTTTTTTTTAAGTGTATTGCAAGAATGCCGAGATTTTTGCCGTTCTATGGACAATGCACATTCTGATAAGCAGGTTCAGCAAGGAAGAGTACTCTTTTAACTTGTTCCTTCTTTCGGCTTCCGTGCGCAGTGTACGCTCACTTTTAATGTCTTCCTAGACAATTTGTATCATCTACGACTGCTTCCAGTGTCGCGGTCGTTTGGTCCTTTAGGTGTTAACGTATGTCCGATCATCTTGTCGCTTGTTCTAGTCACCGTTTTCCAAGTACTGGTTTCTTTGCTGGTTACACAGAGCACTCCTTTATTCTTGTCTTTAATTCCTAGTATCCTTCTTTAACAGAATGTCTCAGAGAATTTTCTCTTTTAAAGTTTTTCCGCAATACATGATCCATTGCCGTACAATTCTGTGCTCCAGACACGCATTCGCAGAAATTTTTTCCACAAATTATGGCCTATGTTTTATACAAGTAGAGTTGTTTTAGCGAAGAGTATCCTAATTGTCTGTGCCGGTCTGTACCTGATATCCTCTTTGCTTTGCCTGTTATAGTTATTTGGCTTCCAAGATATCAGAATTATTTCACTTCAACTTCTTCCTACCTTTCAATTTTGATGTTAAGTTTATCGTTGCTACTCAGCACTTTCATGCTCATTAGGTTACTCATTCGATTTAAGAGATCCTATAATTCTTAATCACTTTCTCTTAGAATAGGAACCTTATCAGCGTTTATTGTCGTTGATATACTATCGACTTGAATTTAATTCCTATTCTTCAATATTGCTTTTATTTCTGTCATTGCTTCTTCGATTTATAGGTTCAGCAGTAGAGGCGGAACCTGCATTCCTGCATTACCCCGTTTTTAATCAGACCACTTTCCGTTGCTATTGTACATATTGTGTAATACTCGTTTTCGGCTGCAGTATACACTAATTTTTCTGAAACTTGCCATCATCTTGCGCTATGTCACGTTGTCGAACGCTTTGTCTGAGTCGATAAATGCCGTAAAGGCGTTTTGCTTTCTTTTAAGACTTGCCTCCAGTTTCAAGAGCAGAGCTGTCCTTTCTCTTTGCTAAAGCCAAACTGATTGTCGTTTGCCATCCTTCTGTATATTATTCTTGTGAACAACTGATAGTGACCTCAGAAGTTACGTCGCATAGTGCTCAGAGCCATTTGAACCATTTGAACAACTGATAGAATCAGTCATTGTGGTGAATACGCAATAATTCTCGCATTTACCTTACAAGTTATTGAACAGAAAATATTGAAGTATACATCTAAATAGCAGCAGATACGTTGCAGGGATGTAATTTGTAATGGACTCCTCTTTTTCTTCCTAATTTTCTTGGTCTTACCCGGTGTCTTCACAGTGTCGGCATGTTAATGATGATTTGGTAATATTACTGGTAGAGGATGGCCCGATGACCTTCCTATCGGAATGTATAGGATACATCCATCTGTCTGCGTCTAGTGTTATTTCACGTGAAAGTGTGAGAAAGTTTTCGAAATGTTTGCGAATCGTGTAACTGAGGCTGGAACGTGGGTACCAGACCGATGTTCTTAGAGTTGGCTGTGAGAATCTGCCCAAAATCCACATGCAGGCTGGCCGGCACACCGGCTCTTATCGAAGCGAAACGCATTCGATCCGAGCGCGGTGCGACTCAGCGAATCCCGGGAACGGCATGTAAAAAACCACCGTGGAGGCGACCTCGGCTATCTGCGCAAGTCGATTCCGGCCATAGAGAGTACCTTCCTTTTTCGTAATATAGTGTATAATCTGTCTACAGTTGTGTTTTGTTTTTGTGGAGGTGGAAATAAGCAACGATTCTCTGCAGCAATGAACGACCACAGATGCTCAGTTATCAAGTTGGGCATTGGGGCTGGACTTAAGAGGTGCTGAAACAGAAGCACAAGCCCCGAATCCATTCCTGAGCTCACCTGTGAATCCCCTTTGTGACGTTGTTACGTGCGATGACATTCTGGATGTTACAGGACAGATTCTGTTTCACTTACTGTATTAGGCTACGTGGCATATCCGCAATGGTTTTCTTTATGTAGCAGAGACGTCACCTTCTGCTATATTTGTAGGTCTTATTTTATTTGTAATCATTTACGGTGTTACATTACCCATGTGCAGGTTCCTCTATGACAGTTTATGGAAACGATAGACAGCACCTACGGAATGCCCCGAAGCCACTTCCAAACTTCAAGATAGGAAGTAAGAATTCCGACCCACAACTTCTCATAAGCATCCATCTCCCTCCATTTCTCCGTTGCAGTTGACACAAATTACACGACAGTTGGATTCAAATCTACATCTCACAATCCTTAGTTTGCTCTGGTTTCCCGGGAAGCATTTATTGGCAGTGTATATGTCGTTTCTTCAAAGGCTGCTTTAATATCCAGCCTTAACCAACAGCGCTATCCACAATGACCTCGACAGTTCGTATCCCATGTTATTAAAATTACTGTCCAGCAGCATTCAATATTGCGTTACATTGTGACAATGTAAAGGGTTTCTGGAAAAATAAGAGAAATTTTCTTATAAAAACCATAGCTATAGTCATACTGATTTTAGAATACTTCCGACGTTACCTCATGCTCAATTTCGATGATTTTCTGCTGTTCCTCTGAACTTCTCTTAATCCTTTTGATCCCATTGCTATTATAACTCGTCTTTCCAAGTTTCCTTCTACGCCTTACAATCCTGTATCTGATTCCGCAATCTCTGTCTGACCATGATGTAATGTAACTGAAATCCTCCCATATCACCCTTGTAACAGGGTATTCGCAATTACTAGCTGAAACTTGTTACAGAACTCAATTAGTCTTTCTCCTCTCTCGTTCCTTGTCTAAAGCCCATATTCTCCTTTAGCCTTTTCTTCTACTCATTCAACTAAAACTGAATTCCAGTCCCCCATGACTATTAGATTTTCATGCCCCTTTACATACTGTATCACCCTTTCAACATCCTCATAAACTTTCTCCATCTGTTCATCTTTAGCTTGCGACGTCAGCATATGTATCTGAACTGTCGTCGTCGGTGTTGGTTTGCTGTCGATTCTGATAAGAACAACCCTGTCACTGAACTGTTCACATTAACACACCCTCTGCCCTACCTTCCTATTCGTAACGAATCCTACTCCTGTTATGCCATTTTCTGCTGTTGTTGATATTACCCTATACTCATCTCAACAGATATCCTTGTCTTCTTTCCATTTCGCTTCAGTGACCGCTATTATATCTAGACTGAGCCTTTGCAATTCACTTTTCAAATTTTCTAGTTTCCCTACCACGTTCAAGCTTCTGATATGCCACGCCCCGACTCGTAGAACGTTATCCTTCCGTTAATTACACAGGCTAACAAAAAAATGTTTTTGAAAAACTTTTTTTACTTTGATAGCTAATCTTTATAGATTTTTATGAGTTGAATCCAAATATAGCCTTAGTTTTTTTCGAGTGATATGCTTTTTATTATACAGTATAAAAATCCCATGCTATACGGTAAACAGGGAAATTAATGAAACGCTTTGTTACAACATAAGCATGGTTTCTATTTACAGTAAGCTACTTAAAACAATGATATGTTTTACTAGAGGTTTCACTTGTCAGCTGGAATTGGCTTGTATTTTCTTTCTCTTTTTTCTTTGATGTTTCTTGTGTAGCTTTTTCTACGATGAGTCGCTTGCTGAACTTCTTGATGAAGTGACCAACAGTAGTCCCACATCATGATGGTGTTTCAGCGGCCTTGGTAGCGTTATTCCATCACTTTAATGTCCTGGTGAAAATACTCTCCTTGCTCCTCACTAAAATCTCCCATATTGTCCAGGAAGCAATCAAGGTGACTTCAAAAAGTGAACTTCCAGACTCATTAACCATCCTAATGTTTTAAACTTCTTTAATATCGTAGCTATAATAGAAACATATTCTGGGTCTTTTTCTCCTTTCTGGACTATTTTCTCAGATCTTCAACACACACATAACATATCTTATGCGGCGCCAAAGATTTCTTGATCACCAAGTTTAGATGGTTCAAATGGCTCTGAGCACTATGGGACTTAACAGCTGAGGTCATCGGTCCCCTAGAACGTAGAACTACTTGAACCTAACTGACCTAAGGACATCACACACATCCATGCCCGAGGCAGGATTCGAACCTGCGACCGTAGCGGCCGCGCGGTTCCAGACTGTAGCGCCTAGAACCGCTCTGGCGCTCCGGCCGGCAAGTTTAGATCCAATGTATGATACATAAGCCTTTTTCACAGGGCCTGTAATGTTTCTTTGGTGTTTTTTTAATCACAAATTCGTCACAATTATAACAAAAACTGTCAGCAGAGGTTTTACCACCACAATTATGGGACAACATAGGATTTTAATACCCACTCCGAACTTTTCTTTTGTTTCCTTTATTGCTTGCTCAATATACAGATTGAATAACATCGGGGATAGGCTACAACCCTCCCTTCCCAACCACTGCTTCCCTTTCATACCCCTCGACTCTTATAACTGCCACCTGGTTTCTGTACAAATTGTAAATAGCCTTTCGCTCCCTGTATTTTACCCCTGCCACCTTCAGAATTTGAAAGAGAGTATTCCAATCAACATCGACAAAAGCTTTCTCTAAGTCATCAAATGCTAGAAACGTAGGTTTGCCTTTCCGTAATCTTTCTTCTATGATAAGCCGTAGGTCAGTATTGACTCACGTGTTCCAACATTTCTACGGAATCTAGAACTTAGAACTACTTAAACCTAACTAACCTAAGGACGTCACACACATCCATGCCCGAGGTTACTGCCGGACTGAAGCACCTAGAACCACTCGGTCACTGTGGCCGGCTTCATTACCGGGGGGGGGGGGGGGGTGAGGAGGGGAGGGGGGGCTGCCTTACCGAGAGGGAGGGTGTGTCTTCTGGAGTTCTCCCACTGGTTGTTGCGAATTGCAGCGAGACTTGACTAATGTCTATAGCACCGATTCCAGTTGCCGACTTTGGTGTGGCACCGCGATCTCTCGACGATTCCACAATAATAATAGTATTACACATTGGAAACATGTAATTGTTTTTACTGAAGAGATAGCCAGCATCCAGGGAGAACAGCATTGCAGCGTGGCTACGTATTACTGTGCAACCGTCAGTTGACGACTTTAGACCACTTTGCCAGTTTCGTTTTTATTCTAGCAGCGTCCGTATGTGGACTGGGGCTCTTCCCGACACCACATCACGCCTCCTGCATGCCGCGTCGCAGTTCATCAACTAGCCGTGGCTGTGATGAGTACTCCCGTATGTGCCGAGCAGTTATGAGAACTTTGATCCATGGACTTTGGTGTTAGTCGAAGGTCACAGCACTAATTCATACAACCGTGTAATGCTATGAAAGCTACCCTACTGTGGAAGTTGAATCCAGTACTTACGTTCTTAACCTGGTAATGCTGAATGTTGTGCCGATGGTTGGCACTACTGAAATCGACTGCGGCTGTATCAAAGATATCGCGAGGTCAGGTGACTTCTGTGACACATTATCTGCGCATTGAGAAGTGACTGACGGGCTGGGAAAGGAAGAGGACGTTGCGACTGGAGACACAGTAATGCGTTTACAAATCGCTTGGACGGAAATCGCGCTGACAGCAGGCTGTTAGCTTTTGGCACCATCGAAGAGCACCTCGTTTAGCTGCAACAGTGTTAACGGGCTCCTGTTTAATATTTACTGGTGCTGCAGTGAAGTTCTAGTGCTTCCCCGGCAGGAGAAAGACCTTCCACGTACATATTACGGCATACGGCTGCGTCTGCCTGAGCATGTTTCACGAGGAATTGACAGCTACATTCGACAAGCGGAGCCGCGCCGGGCGCGCTCGCATGTGATGCTTTGTCGGGTCACTTTTGAATTGTGGTGACGCATCACTGACGTTGTACTGTGTACGTTCTTGCTCTTGTTTCTTAGCTTAAAGGCTAATGCTGCCGGTGTACTGTGAGCTGAATTGTAATTATTCCTACTAGCTTAGTTATACACATGGACTGCGGTGGTTCGTCTGAGTTAATATTACAAATATTGCGGTGCCTGTCTTGTTCAGCATTGTTGAATTTTTTGTGTTCTATTTGTGGCATCAAGTTATATTATGGGCTGTGATTTGTACTATCACGGCTAATGCAAAGCTTACCAAGTAAACGTAAGGTTTGCGTTAAGGCTGAGGTTTCGCGATAGATTTTTTTGAGACCAGATTAGTAGTTTCCAGTTTCCATGGACTTTTTTATGATTGTTTGACCTATTGCACATCACCATGAAAAAATAATGTTGTCGCATTTCTAGACGAGATTTGAAAGTTATTGTTGGTCGGTAAGCACTACTGTCGGCCTCTTGCTTGTGTATGATCTACCGTTAGCCTTTGTCTAAAATATGCATCTATCACGAAATGGACTGCTTTATTTTCATTGGTGTGATGTGAAGCTGGTTTATTTTGAAATGAAAGTGGATGTCAGTAGCGCCGCCGGTCCTTAACAGACGTTCAGCATATGGTGGAAGGTATGATGTAAAAGGCGCCTCTTCAACAGATCAAATTAGTTTTGAAACGTCCCCTTTGAACAATTTTACATGACTGTGCTTAAACTGACACACAATATTTTGTTAGCGCAACGCAATCTGACTTTCAAAATTCCCTACAAAAGAATGGCCCTGACTAACATTAAACTATACCTTTCACAAATCACTTACCTCACTAAAATCTTCGCTGCTCAAGCTACTGCAATACAGCGAGCGCCACTACTGCCAGCTAAATAAAAGATTCAAACTATGGAAGGCACTAACTACTGATAGGGATAGTTAGCAAATGAAAGAAATTAATAGAGAACAAACAATGTATTTACCTTGATATCATCATATATAAATATAGCAGTTCATGACAAATTTCAAAACTCCGCCATCTCTCTCCCCACATCCACCACTGCTGGCGGCTCACCTCCAACTGCGCAACGCTACGCGCTGTTCACAGCCAGCTGCCTAACACTACAATGGCGAGTATTACAACAATGCAAAGCAGCCACAGACTGCACACAGCACAGCCAGTGATTTTCATACAGAGGTGGCGTTACCAATAAAAAAAACCTAAACAGCCTACTTACATAGAGAAAACATAAACAGCCTACTTACATAGAGAAAACATAAACAGCCTACTTACATAGCCCCCATGCTCCCCACAAAAAATTTTACAAATTTTTTTTGGGCAGTGGCCAATAATGATTTGATAAAATTTTTTATAATTACAATAACAAAGAAATCAAATGCACACACTTATTGATACAATGTTGGTCAAAAGCTAAAATTTTCTCACAGTCCATAAAGACAGTCCTGATTCATCACAGTAAAATTGCAGTGTTTTTCTCAAAGTCTGAGCAGTAAAAGAAAATGCACACGGAAGTAGTGGATTTCCATGCAGTCTTGAAGAAGTAGTGTTGTCCTTCCAATGGAAAGACAGTGCTGACTCTCGACATGCAGACAGGTAATGGGCCACAACAGAGCAAACCCACTGCAGAGTCAGTCGAAGTTTTGATGAATATTGGTAGGTAGGTCATCACAGAGCAGACCCACTGTAGTCCTGGTAGAGATTACGGTATTGGTGGGCCACCAGAGGTGCAGACCCACTGCAGTCCTTGTAGAAATAATGGTTTTGATGGATCATCAAAGATGTAGACCTACTGTAGTCCTTGTAGAGATAATGGTATTGGTGGGCCACCAGAGGTGCAGACCCACTGCAGTCCTTGTAGAGATAATGGTATTGATGGATCATCAAAGATGTAGACCCACTGTAGTCCTTGAAGAGATGGCCAGCAGCCATCTGTTGCGATTGTGCAGGTGCACATTCACCATCGAAGAGTCTTGCGGAGAATATAGCAAGTCCATAAACCACCACTTGTGCACTCACAAAGTTTTTGGAATTGTCCTTAGAACCAGCAATGCTGTTATCCAGTCCCTTGCTGAATTAGTAACACACGTGCAAACACTAACAGTCCCTACTTCTCACACATTGTCCATATACTATGACCAACAGAAACGTGTGCAGTGAAATGTTACTTACAAGTTAATAATAAGATGAACTGGTGTCAATTACAATTTTATAAATTTACAACATGAAAATACAATTACAAAGGTACAAAATACATCATTCAAGAACATAATAATACAGATAACATTTGTAGTAACACAGGCTTTACAAAAGAATAGAAATAAACATATACATCAGTGGAATTATGACATGAGTACATACATAAAAGATCACAATAACTTTTGAAACATCAACTTCACACATGAGCATTAAACAGAACGGAATTAATAATGTCTAACATATTTACAAAGTAAATAACATATTATTAATGCCAATTATATTCGAGGATAACAGTATTCCTCATCATAGTGAATGTAGCTTAATATTAAAAGAAGAAAAAATTCTATGAAACTACACAGAGACAGGAAGAAAACAAATACACAAGGATACACAAACACGTACTGGGATAACACAAAAGGAAAGGACAGGGTTCGTTTTCAGTGTAACATTTGGTACTGCAGTCCATCCCAAAACTTCATTCTATAGATCTTTCGTCTTATTTCAACCTTTGCTTCCACCAAAAAAATCTTATCCAAGCATGCTTTCTGTATTCTGTTCATATTTCTTTCAAAATAATTATTTCTGATTGTACAATACTCATTTGGGCCCAAATCCTTTTTATATAACTTCGCAATGCATTCTTTACCTATTCTCCATAGTCAGTTTCTCATATAGTCTACCCCCTCTTAAGCTAACTTAAATCTACTGAGCTCAGATGCTAAACTAAGGGACGAGGCAATGCAGCAGCACGTAAAACAATTATTATAAACAGCAATGAAAAAAATGGAAAATTGCAAAGCAAGCTACAGTATAAATTAGCAAAAGTCAAATTCAATAACACTATGCCTGGCAAACAGCAGCAACTTATACCTAAACATGACATAGCGCAAGCAAAAAAAATATTTCAGGAAAAACAACAATAAGGGAAATGTATATTCACATCTTAATGTCTATGTAATTAAAGTGGTGCACCACAACAACTGATTGTAAAAAGAAATATTACCATGTACTTGAAAAGAAAATTATGTGTTACTGTTACTAGTTCCTTCTTATTGTTCCTTCCTTTCCAAGTGCTCCTTTTTTTAAAGAATGTGGATCATAAAATAATTATTTAATAGATCTGTTGACAGAAAGTGTTCACATTAGCAAATGTATTTTATTTTATAAAAGCAATGCTGCAACACAGCTGGAAACCAGATATCAAGTGAAATAAGCAACTACGAAAAGCAAAGCATAAAAACATCATTCAATAGCTATGTGGCATTTCGTAAGTCAGTAGCTCTCAATTCTCGTAGAAAGACACTTGTCATTATCAGGTTTGCAGATGTAAGAATATTTCCGAGGATAATGGCCTCCCCTTTTTTTTGTTCTACCTGTGCCGCTGAAAAGGGCTCGCAATAATGGCTTTTTCTCCAGGCGTCTGACACAGCTGGGTGCCCACGACGCATTACGTGCAGGTGGTCACTTAACTTTCTTACGGAAATATTTACGACAGCAGTTTCTGCTACCGTGGCAGTCTCATATAAAAATATTTCACAGGTCAAGAATTAGCGTTGCAAATCTGTAGAAACAAAATCCTATAAATATAACAGTGTCCAAAAAAATTTTCAGTGGCATTGTGATACATTCACACATGTCCTAACTCTTAAAGTACGATTCTTGGTTTCCAACAACCTTTTCCACAAATCAGAGTCACCACTACTCATTATTCCTTACCTTATTACATATACATATTCGTTGACACTTCTTCAATATTTCATCATGAGAAATACGTAGCATAATAAACATTCCTCAACAACATAATACACATCGTCGTCGTAATAATAACATCATAACACCTCAGTCAAATCTCAAAAACGTCGTAGCTTTCTGCAATAATTTCAAAACCTAAAAAAAATTCTCTGCTCATTTCAATAGTGTCACCTACCTCAAACGTACTTTAAAATCATGCTCCCTTACCAAATATATCATTCAAAGCTCTCATAGTATCACAATGGTTCCGAAAAAATATGAACAGGTCATACAGTACAGTCAAAATACAATTTCGTAAGTGTGAAGTAATCCAACTCTGTAATTGCGTAAACATATGTCACTGATGTAATAAAAAAAGTTTATCTCTCAGTTACATGATCAGATAGCTGTGTAATTTGTGTGTTAGAGAAATATGGTACCAATGTGTAAAGTTGTATAAGCAAATACCATATTAGCTAGGGTTCCTTGTGGTTGCCACACACATGGTACACAAAGTAGGCGTGTACCCCCCTGAGGATTAATGTAATTATACCCTCAGGTGTTACAGATTACAGCAATGGGATGAAATGTATCACAGAAAACCTTTGTATCATTGTACTTCAAATATCTTTAAAAATAAATGATTTAAGTACAAAATTAATCACTCAAATACGTGTACTGTAGCGCTAAATGTGCGTCTTTCTGTAACATAATCTGTGTGGAAGTGTCGTAGTTATCGTCCTCCGAAAGCTAAGTTCTGCAGAAGTCAATGTACTTACCTCATAATACACAAAATTGAAATGCTTTGCGTATAGATATCGTAGTTATTACGCTTATTGTTGTAATGAAGAAAGTACTGTACAGTAACGTATTGTTATGCCACGAAAAAGGCTGTCTCATTGTTGCTATACCACAAAAGTTACTACTAAAACATGTTTTTCTTCCTAGAAGAATCCAGAAAACTGTGCAGATATAAAACAGATACACCGCAAAAGCAACATTGTAAATTGTCACTCATTAGTAGCGTCGTGATAAAATCGTGTAGCTGTCACATAAACTAACCACTGTGCCATCTGGTATCTCACTGAAAGTACTTTAAATCCAGAATATATTTTCAAGTAAACCAAAATGTTGCATTAAAATCTCATTAGCAGTACTGGTAAATGTTCTAAGTATGTAAGCCTTATAGTCGTTCCATAATCGTGCAACAAACAAGCAAGAATGTACACACACAATAACACTGTGACGTCTGTTCACTATAACAATGCATTCGTCATTTCTGTTTAAATAAGTTATCTTGGTTCTTGATTGGATATTTAACTTCAAACATTGTTGTATGTTAACAGATTCTAAGTCTGACAAAGCATACTAGCAATGTAAAGTGAAAACTTATGTGGCAAAGACAAAGTTAAAAAGCTGATTATCTTTCAATAAACGGTTTTACATGTGAAATGTGGTGCAAGCCTTTACTCTTCCTACTATGCAAAGCTCGAGCTTCAATGGAATTATCATGTCGTATACGTCGGTAAAGAATACTGGAATTTTTCTCAAGGTTAGCGTCTATGTTATTTTTCTCTGAGCCAGCCGGCGCACGCGGCTGCCTGCGGTGCGAGTCATTGTCTGTCTCTTTGTTGGCGCGCGTTGTTATTGGGATTAGGAGACCTAACTTCTACAAATTCGCCTTGCCGAGAGGGCCCAGCTCTGTTAGAATCCCGCCAGTTCTGATGAAATTCACGTCTATCGTTTTGTCGGTAGTTTACATAGTTTCTTGTTTGTCGGTCACGTGGTGGAGAGTTTCTCCCTAAATCGTAACTGCGCGCTGGACCGTTGCGTCTAAAGTTATTCTGTCTCCCTTGATAATAATTATTTTGGTTCCCATATTGTCTGTTTCTCTGATTGTCTCTGTGATAGTCACTACCGCGGAGAGGTGATCTTTCCCTGTAATTATTACTACTCTGCCAACGGTTGTCGTACGGGTGGTGTCTATTTTGGTCACGATTTGCGTTGTAAGAATAGCCTTGTCGTGTCCAGTTATTGTTTCTGTCGTCACGGAATTGTGACGTATGTGACCTGTAGTGATTGTTTTCCTGTTTCCGCGTTCGCCGATTGTCAGTGTCACTTTCCAATTCTTGTAAAAGTCCCTGAAATGCTTCAATGTCGTCTTTGCAACGTCCTGCCAAAATAATATGTCGTAAATGTTCAGGCAGTTTGATTAAGCAAATGCGGATGAGTTCTGAGGGGCTGTATGGGTTTGTCAGGTACTGATTCTTGTGCAACTTGTCTTCAAAATATTTCACAAGACTGGAAAATTCAGACTGTTCAAAGTGTTTCATCATCATGATGCTATGTTTTACACGGTCTTGTGTGGCTTGAGACCAATATGCTGAGAGGAAGGCATGGTAAAATTCTCCCTCACTGTGGCAATCGTGAATGACCGATCGCATTCTTACAGCTGGTTCATTCTCTAAGTAGCCACACATAAATTCTAATCTGTGTTCTAACGACCAGTTGGGAGGAAAACAATGAGAGAATTGATGGAGCCATGCTTGTGGATGAATGTCGTTGCCAGAATTCTTAAATGTTTTGAATTTACATGTAGTAATGAACAGCTTATAGTCAAAATCATCATGTCGGCGAGTCGCATGTCGGTCATTGTTACGTCGCTTCGGCGGTTCCAACTCAAAATTCGGTGCACATTGCCGATTTCTTTCATAACTTCCGAAATGCCCTATGTTATTATTTTGTGGCTGTTCCGTATTTATATGTCCCTCTTCCCTTATTGGGGCGCGAGTGTCCTCTGAAATACGTAATTCTTGTATTACCTGTGTTAGCTGATCTTGTACTTCCCGGATTTCTCTTTGGTGTTGCGTATCAATTTGATTCAGATTTTGTTTCAGTTTCCTAATTTGTTCGCTCTCTTCTGTGTTATTAAAGACTACCGGTTTTGTGTCATTCAGATTATCATCTACCTTCGTAGATAAATTATTTAGCTGATCCGAAAGTTCAACTACTTTCTCTGATAATGAACTAATTTCCTCCATGTGTCTTTCTACTGTGTCCTTTAAGTTTTCCTGAGTTTTTGCAAGTTGCGTAACCGAATCGGTAGATGCAACTGAGTCAATTTTAGCTTGCAAGGTCTCATGATTTTCATGAACAATAATTTGCAGTTCTTTTATGGCTGCTTCGTGATTCTGTAATGCATTTTCATGCTGCGAAAAAATAGGTTGAAAATGCTCACAAATTTGTGTTTTTACGTCGTTACAGACTTTTTGACATTTCGATTCGATTTTATGTAACTCAGTAGTTAAATCTTCACGTGTTTGTTCAAGTGTGGTGTCTAACTTTTGAAGATTTTGTTCCATTGTGTCTAACTTTTTAAGATTTTGTTCCACTGTGTCTAACTTTTTAAGATTTTGTCCCATTTGTTTCTGATTTTGTTCAAGTGTTGTGTCTAACTTTTGTAACTTTTGTCCCATTTGTTGCATTAACTGTAATAACAATGCACTGGTGTCTGAAACATGTTCCTTAGTGCTTTTCGGCAGTGAATTTGCACCGGCAACATTGACATTTTGACATGCAGAAAATGTGTCTTGACTTATTTGAGAAAACGGCGAGAACCCAAAACCTGAGTCTACAGTATTCGCAAAATTGTGTCCTGTCATTCCCGATTCCTGAGGCAAGCTGTTGCCGACCGATCGATCGATAATACGTCCCTCTTCACTAATTGTTTCACTGTCCATGCCATTGTTTGCCGCCTGCTCCATTTCCCTATGAACAGTTACCAAATTACTACTTTGAATGTCTGTTAATTCATTACTCTGCGGCGCTATCACACTGCTTTCGTCTTCACTGTCATTTCTCAGTTTACTTTGGAGCCTAGTATTACGTTTTTCACACGCCATTATTGTCACAATATTTCACACGACAACGCAGAAAAGCACAATTTGAAGAGCAAAAATAAGAGAACACATTAACATAGCACTGAAAATAATGTTTAGTTAATTACAAGCGCAGCTGCGAAATACTTAGTGCAAATCTACATGCATGCCACAACTGTTTTACTATACAACAATGAAAGACTGCAACTACAAAGGAAATTCTCTCTATAATTACGCGCTAGCAATAAACAAAATCTACACTAATTACACAAACTACAAGAAAAATCAGAAGATTCCAGTGAGGTATCCTGGCAGGGTCGCCATATGAAACGTCCCCTTTGAACAATTTTACATGACTGTGCTTAAACTGACACACAATATTTTGTTAGCGCAACGCAATCTGACTTTCAAAATTCCCTACAAAAGAATGGCCCTGACTAACATTAAACTATACCTTTCACAAATCACTTACCTCACAAAAATCTTTGCTGCTCAAGCTACTGCAATACAGCGAGCGCCACTACTGCCAGCTAAATAAAAGATTCAAACTATGGAAGGCACTAACTACTGATAGGGATAGTTAGCAAATGAAAGAAATTAATAGAGAACAAACAATGTATTTACCTTGATATCATCATATATAAATATAGCAGTTCATGACAAATTTCAAAACTCCGCCATCTCTCTCCCCACATCCACCACTGCTGGCGGCTCACCTCCAACTGCGCAACGCTACGCGCTGTTCACAGCCAGCTGCCTAACACTACAATGGCGAGTATTACAACAATGCAAAGCAGCCACAGACTGCACACAGCACAGCCAGTGATTTTCATACAGAGGTGGCGTTACCAATAAAAAAAACCTAAACAGCCTACTTACATAGAGAAAACATAAACAGCCTACTTACATAGAGAAAACATAAACAGCCTACTTACAGTTTCCAGCCACTCCGCCGTGTTTTGTAAACTCATTATTGTTGTACTGCATTGTCTCATATTTTTTATCCACAGGATTAAACACGCTTTAGCTAATATTTTGGCATTTTTACATATAATTTTTATACTTTTTGTTTCAAAACTTGTTCAAAAATAGCTCTGAGCACTATGAGACTTAACATCTGAGGTTATCAGTCCTCTAGAATTTAGAACTACTTAAATCTAACTAACCTAAGGACATCACATACATCCATGCCCGGGGCAGGATTGGAACCTGCGACCGTAGCGGTCGCGAAGTTCCAGACTGAAGCGCCTAGAACCGCTCGGCCACTTCGGCCGGCTCAAAACTTGTGTTCGCAGTTTGCTGTAATTACGTTTGGGGAAACTGTGTTAAAGGTTGTTGAGACAGTGTCGCTATTTTTCTGAGTTTTGGCAAGATATGTATAGTTAAAGATCTGGCCAGTACCTCTGAACTGCACTGTTACATTAATGTAAAAAATTTCTTGATTTAACAATGTGTGAATAACGATTTTCTGTATTCAAAAATGTACAGATGTATGTTAATCTGGAGAAATATTTGTTCTTAGAATGAATAACTATTTTCCATATAAGTACATATACATCTAGATCTATATGGATTCTCTACAAATCATATTTAAGTGCCTGGCAGAGGGTTCATCGAACCACCTTCACAGTTCTCTATTATTTCATTCTCGTATAGCGCACGGGAAGAACGAACACCTATATCTTTCCGTACGACCTCTGATTTCCCTTATTTCATCGTGGTGATCTTTTCTCGCTATGTAGGTCGATGTCAACAAAATATTTTCGGCTTCGGAGGAGAATATTGGTAGCCGCGCCGATTGGCCGCGTGGTTTCAGTCGCCATGTCTCGCCGGAGGTTCGAGTCCTCCCTCGGTCATAGGTGTGTGTGTGTTGTTTTCGGCACAAGTTCGTTTAAGTAGTGCGTAAGTCGAGGGACCGATGACGTGAGCAGTTGAACATTTGAGAATATTGGTGATTGGAATTTAGTCAGAAGATGTCGTCGCAACGAAAAATTTCTTTGTTTTAATGATGTCCAGCCCAAATACTGTATCATTATAGTGACACTCTCCCCTATATTTCGCGATAATACAAAACGTGCTGCCCTTCTTTGAACTTTTTTGACGCACTCCATCAATCCTATCAGGCAAGGATCCAACACCGCACAGCAGTATTCTAAAAGAGGACGGACAAGCATAGTGTAGCCAATCTCCTTAGTAGATCTGATACGTTTTCTAAGTGCCCTACCAGTAGAAAGCAGTCTTTGGTTAGGCTTCCACACAACATTTTCTGTGTGTTCTTTCTCATTTAAGTTGTTCGTAATGGCAGTTCCTAGGCATTTTGTTGAATTTGTGGCCTTTAGATTTGACTGATTTATCGAGTAACCGAAGTCTAAGGGATTCCTTTTAGCACTCATGTGGATGTCCTCACACTTTTCCTTATTTATGGTCAACTGCCAATTTTCGCACCATTCAGATATCATTTCTAAAACGTTTTGCAATTTGTTATCATCTTCTAATGACTTTATTAGTCGACAAACGACAGCTTCATCTGCAAACAACTTAAGATGGCTTCTCAGATTGTCGCCCAAATCGTTTAAATAGATGGTTCAAATGGCCCTGAGCACTATGGGACTTAACATCTGAGGTCATCAGTCCCCTAGAACTTAGAACTACTTAAACCTAACTAACCTAAGGACATCACACACATCCATGCCCGAGGCAGGATTCGAACCTGCGACCGTAGCGGTCGCGCGATTCCAGACTGAAGCGCCTAGGACCGCTCGGCCACACCGGCCGGCGTTTACATAGATAAGGAACTACAAAGGGCCTATAACACTACCTTAGGAAACCCCAGAAATCACTTCTGTTTTACTCGGTGAATTCCCATCAATTACTACGAACTGTGTCCTCTCTGACAGGAAATCACAAATCCAGTCACATAAAGGAGACGATGTTCCATAAGCACTCAATTTCGCTACAAGCCGCTTTTGTAGTACAGTGTCAAAAGCTTTCCGGAAATCCAGAAATACGAATCAATCTGAAATCCCTTGTCAATAGCCCTCAACACTTCATGCGAATAAAGAGCTAGTTGCGTTTCACAAGAACGATGTTCTCTAAATCCATGTTGACTCTGTGTCAGTAACCCGTTTTCGTCGAGGTAATTCATAATGTTCGAACACAGTATATGTTCCAAAGCCCTGCTGCATGTCGACGGTAGTGATATGGGTCTGTACTTTAGTGGATTACTCCCACTGCCATTCTTGAACATTAGTGTGATCTGTGCAACTTTTCAGTCTTTGGGTATGGATCTTTCGTCGAGCGAACGATTTTATATGATCGTTAAGTATGGAGCTACAGCATCAGCATACTTTGAAAGGAACCTAATTGATATACAGTCGGACCAGAAGACTTGATTTTATTAAGTGATTTAAGTTGCTTCACTAGTCGAGGATATTTACTTCCATGTTACTCATATTGGCAGCTGTCCTTCTTTTGTGAAGGCATTTCGGAAGGCTGGGTTTAGTAACTGCTTTGGCAGCACTGTCTTAGATAGTATCTCCATTGCTATCCCGCAGAGAAGACGTTGATTTTGTCTTGCCGGTAACATAGTTCACATACCATCAGAATCTCTTTTGATTTTCTGTCAGGTTTTCCAGACAAAATTTCGTAGTGGAAACTATTATAAGCATCTCGCGTTGAAGTCCGCACTAAATTTCGAATTTGTGTAAAAGATTGCCAATCTTGGGGGTTTTGTGTCTGTTTAAATTTGGCATGTTTGACTCGTTGTTTCTGCAAGTGTTCTGACCCGTTTTGTGTACTAAGGAGGATCAGCTCCGTCCTTTGTTAATTTATTGGTATAAATCTCTCACTTGCTGCCGATACTATTTCTCTGAATTCAAGCCACATCTGATCTACACGTACACTCCTGGAAATGGAAAAAAGAACACATTGACACCGGTGTGTCAGACCCACCACACTTGCTCCGGACACTGCGAGAGGGCTGTACAAGCAATGATCACACGCACGGCACAGCGGACACACCAGGAACCGCGGTGTTGGCCGTCGAATGGCGCTAGCTGCGCAGCATTTGTGCACCGCCGCCGTCAGTGTCAGCCAGTTTGCCGTGGCATACGGAGCTCCATCGCAGTCTTTAACACTGGTAGCATGCCGCGACAGCGTGGACGTGAACCGTATGTGCAGTTGACGGACTTTGAGCGAGGGCGTATAGTGGGCATGCGGGAGGCCGGGTGGACGTACCGCCGAATTGCTCAACACGTGGGGCGTGAGGTCTCCACAGTACATCGATGTTGTCGCCAGTGGTCGGCGGAAGGTGCACGTGCCCGTCGACCTGGGACCGGACCGCAGCGACGCACGGATGCACGCCAAGACCGTAGGATCCTACGCAGTGCCGTAGGGGACCGCACCGCCACTTCCCAGCAAATTAGGGACACTGTTGCTCCTGGGGTATCGGCGAGGACCATTCGCAACAGTCTCCATGAAGCTGGGCTACGGTCCCGCACACCGTTAGTCCCGTCTTCCGCTCACGCCCCAACATCGTGCAGCCTGCCTCCAGTGGTGTCGCGACAGGCGTGAATGGAGGGACGAATGGAGACGAGTCGTCTTCAGCGATGAGAGTCGCTTCTGCCTTGGTGCCAATGATGGTCGTATGCGTGTTTGGCGCCGTGCAGGTGAGCGCCACAATCAGGACTGCATACGACCGAGGCACACAGGGCCAACACCCGGCATCATGGTGTGGGGAGCGATCTCCTACACTGGCCGTACACCACTGGTGATCGTCGAGGGGACACTGAATAGTGCACGGTACATCCAAACCGTCATCGAACCCATCGTTCTACCATTCCTAGACCGGCAAGGGAACTTGCTGTTCCAACAGGACAATGCACGTCCGCATGTATCCCGTGCCACCCAACGTGCTCTAGAAGGTGTAAGTCAACTACCCTGGCCAGCAAGATCTCCGGATCTGTCCCCCATTGAGCATGTTTGGGACTGGATGAAGCGTCGTCTCACGCGGTCTGCACGTCCAGCACGAACGCTGGTCCAACTGAGGCGCCAGGTGGAAATGGCATGGCAAGCCGTTCCACAGGACTACATCCAGCATCTCTACGATCGTCTCCATGGGAGAATAGCAGCCTGCATTGCTGCGAAAGGTGGATATACACTGTACTAGTGCCGACATTGTGCATGCTCTGTTGCCTGTGTCTATGTGCCTGTGGTTCTGTCAGTGTGATCGTGTGGTGTATCTGACCCCAGGAATGTGTCAATAAAGTTTCCCCTTCCTGGGACAATGAATTCACGGTGTTCTTATTTCAATTTCCAGGAGTGTATATTATAAATTTGGAAGGAGTGGAGTCTATCAGGAAGGCGTCAAGTGAATTTTTATCTGCTTTTTTGAATAGGTATATTTTCCGTTTATGTTTGGACGATTTGGGGGTTACAATATTCAGTCTCGCTACGACAATATTGTGTTCACTAATCCCTGTATCTGTTTTGATGATCGTTATTAACTCAGGATTATTTGTTGCTAAGAGATCAAGGTCTAGTGTGTTGTAACAACCGTTTACTATTCACGTGGGCTCGTGAACTAACGGCTAAAAATAATTTTCAGAGAATGCGTTTTGCACTATTTCTGATGATGTTTTATGCATACCTCTGGAATTAAACATGCATTGTCGCCAACATATCGAGGGTAAATTAAATTCACCACCAACTCGTATAATCGTATGAGTGTTTGAAATCAACCTTTGAACCCTTCAGTAGCTGTATCATCTGAATTGGGAGGTCGGTAAAAGGATCCTGTTATTATTTTATTCCGGTTGCCAATAATGACCTCTGCCCATGCTAACTCACAGGAAGTATCTACTTCAATTTCGCAACTTAAACTACTTCTAACAACAACAAAAACGCCACCGCCCACCGTGTTTAGCCCATCCTTTCGGAACACCGTTAGATTCTTCTCAAAAATTTCGGCTTAACTTACCATCAGTGACTATAACGATTTGAGCATCAGTACTTTCTATTAGCGGTTGTAGCTCTGGTACTTTTCCAACACAGCTACGACGATTTACGACTGTTATATCAATGGTTCCAGTGTCTACGTTCTTCCAGTGTTCGGTCTGCACCCTTTGTGACTGAAGCCCTCCTTGTGTTTTCCCGAGACCCTCTAACCTAAGAAACCATCCAGGCCACGCCACACAGCCCCCGCTACCAGTCTAGCCGCCTCCTGCGTATAGCGGACACCTGAGCTATTCAAGCGGAACCCGAAACCCAACCATCCTTTGGTGTAAGTCGAGGAATCATGCTGGTTGGGTTTTGATATCACGTGGGTTACAAGCGTTCCGCGTCTCCTCTTAACAGTTCTCTTCAGATTTTCACAATCAAGATAGAACTGTTTCGTCTACTCTTATTCTCCAAGTGACTATGAATTGTGCTGAGTATAGTAAGTCACCGTCACTATGGAAACTGTTGGCGTTGTTGAACAGTACTAAACCACCGTCTTAATCCAGCAAAATGTTATGCTGACAGACGGGTAATTGCCTCTCAGAAGCTGCTGGGCAATCTTTGTTGATCGTTTGATTGATAAGATTCTTGGAAAGTACGATGTGGAACGAACTGATGTGTTTCGAAAGATTTATCTAACGTTCCTATAGGTCTCCAATTACTTGACTTTGTTAGTGATTCAACACGTATACTGAATTATCACTTTTTGTGTGCAGTTCTCAACTCTTCCTAATAGGACATAATGCAACTTTTGACATCTATTTGGGGAACACTACTAATAATTTTGTATTACGTATACGGATCAAGATAGACTCTAAAGAAAGTTTTTAACTTAACCCTTAGACGGTGTGTATGTGGCAGAGGAAGTACGGGATGCCTGCTATAAATCCAACAGTTATGACTTATTATAGGGAAAAGATTACCCTTAGCGTTAAGGGTGTGGCTGGGAATGGAGTGAAACACAAAAATAAGAATTACCCTGTATAATGTTCCATCTACTGAATTTCACTGTTTTTGGACTTTTACGTGTTATTTTTTTAGACGTTTTCTGTGCATTTTCAAATATTTTCGTATGATATAATATTACTGCAATAAAATGTTAATGAGGGAATATGCGAGATGAAAACGTTAATTTTGTTCATTGAAATTACCGAGCCTTCGGACATGCCAGAAAGAACAGATACCATCTTCATTTATACAGGGTGGTCCATTGATCGCGACCGGGCCAAATATCTCACGAAATAAGCGTCAAACGAAAAAATTACAAAGACGGAACTTGTCTAGCTAGAAGGGGGAGCGCAGACGGCGCTATGGTTGGCCCGCTAGATGGCACTGCTATAGGTCAAACGGATATCAACTGCGTTTTCTAAAATACGAACCCTCATTTTTTATTACATATTCGTGTAGTACGTAAAGAAATATGAATGTTTTGGTTGGACCACTTTTTTTGCTATGTGATAGACGGCGCTGTAATAGTCACAAACATATGGCTCACAATTTTAGACGAATAGTTGGTAACAGGTAGGTTTTTTAAATTGAAATTCAGAACGTAGATACGTTTGAACATTTTATTTCGGTTGTTCCAATGTGATACATGTACCTCTGAGAACGCATGCTGTTACAACGTGATTACCTGTAAATACAACATTAATGCAATAAATGCTCAAACTGATGTCCATAAACCTCAATGCATTTGGCAATACGTGTAACGACATTCCTCTCAACAGCGAGTAGTTCGCCTTCCGTAATGATCGCACATGCATTGACAATGCGCTGACGCATGTTGTCAGGCGTTGTCGGTGGATCACGATAGCAAATATCCTTCAACTTTCCCCACAGAAAGAAATCCGGGGACGTCAGATCCGGTGAACGTGCGGGCCATGGTATGATGCTTTGACGACCAGTCCACCTGTAATGAAATATGCTATTCAATACCGCTTCAACCGCACGCGAGCTATGTGTCGGACATCCATCATGTTGGAAGTACATTGTCATTCTGTCATGCAGTGAAACACCTTGTAGTAAAATCGGTAGAACATTACGTAGGAAATAGGCATACATTGCACCATTTAGACTGCCATCGATAAAATGGGGGCCAATCATCCTTCCTCCCACAATGCCGCACCATACATTAACCCGCCAAGGTCACTGACATTCCACTTGTCGCAGCCATCGGGGATTTTCCGTTGCCCAATAGTGCATATTATGCCGATTTACGTTACCGCTGTTGGTGAATGACGCTTCGTTGCTAAATAAAACGCGTGCAAAACATCTGTCATCGTCCCGTAATTTCTCTTGTGCCCAGTGGCAGAACTGTACACGACGTTCAAAGTCGTCGCCATGCAATACCTGGTGCATAGAAATATGGTACGGGTGCAATCGATGTTGTTGTAGCATTCTCATCACCGACGTTTTCGAGATTCCCGATTCTCGCGCAATTTGTCTGCTACTGATGTGCGGTTTAGCCGGGACAGCAGCTAAAACACCTACTTGGGCATCATCATTTTTTGCAGGTCGTGGTAGACGGTTCACATGTGGCTGATCACTTCCTGTTTCCTTAAATAACATAACTATCCGGCGAACGGTCCAGACACTTGGATGATGTCGTCCAGGATACCGAGCAGCATACATATCACACGTCCGTTGGGCATTTTGATCACAATAGTTATACACAACACGGTATCTACCTTTTCCGCAATTGGTAAACGGTCCACTTTAATACGGGTAATGTATCACGAAACAAATACCGTCCGTACTAGCGGAATGTTAAGTGATACCACGTAGTTACACGTTTGTGACTATTACAGCGCCATCTATCACAAAGCGAAAAAAGTGGTCCAACTAAAACATTCACATTTCTTTATGCATTACACGAAAATGTAATAAAAATGGGGGTTCCTATTTAAAAAAAAACGCAGGTGATATCCGTTTGACCTATGGCATCGCCATCTAGCGGACCAACCATAGCGCCGTCTGGTTTCCCCCTTCAAGCTAGACGAGTTTCGTTCTTTGTAGTTTTTTCGTTTGTTGCTTATTTCGTGAGATATTTGGCCCGGTCACTATCAGTGGACCACTCTGTATACAGTTAAGGTTCACCGGCCATTTGACCACTTTCTTCTGTGCGGAAGCAAAAACAGTGCCCGAACTCTTACGGGAATCGGCAGTAAAGCCGCGAGTAATGAGTACGATGGGCAGGTGCACTATGAATATAGTGCGGGACAATACTTTGCGAATGTGGGTCCCACGGGAGGCGTGCCAGAGATAAATCCCTGCAGTCGCACTATCCTCTTTGCCCTCAGTGGCTGAGATGAGTAGAGCGGCTGCCATGTAAGCAGGAGATCCCGGGTACGAGTCCCGGTCAGGGCATACATTTTCAACTGTCCCCGTTGACTTATATCAACGCCTGTATGCAGCTAAGGGTATTCATTTCATTGTAATTTTATGTACTCAGAGTTACCTTTAAAGTTAAGGTGAGCTTTACTCGAGTGTGTCGATCTTTTCTTTGCATTGATACCTAGGTAAATGATTAAATGAAATATCAGGCCTGCTAGTATTCTTTTGAGTTGTAACTTACTATTTCCACTTTGTCTTATGGCGTCGATTGTTAAAACTGATTGCACCACACTATTTCATCATGTTCAACATTTTTTAAAAATAAAATTTGTTCACTAATTTCATGTTCATGATTCACACCTATCATGTTTCATTAACATCCTGTCAAAAACTGGTAACTATCTCAATATTTCTACAGCAGTCCAACATCATCCGTTATCGTTCACTCTTACGTCCACCATTCTCAACGTCCTCGGCAGCTCTCCTGTTTTATTCTGACACTATCTTGGCCTCACTTTGAGTGCAGTATTCTTGCACATAATTTTCTTATCTTACTCGTGCTTTTTTCATCTAGTAGATACATAAAACGGGGGTTGAGTTCAAGGTGGAATTAAACATTAGCTTGCCTACACAAAGTAGCATTTCCCTATTCAATCTAGTAATCAAAGAATAAGCAGTATCTAACTACCCTTCGCTTATCTCAAGTTCGTGGGAGATACGTCTTTCGTTGTTGCACACGTCCTATTTTACGGCGTTGTGCTGCGGCATGTTGGCTGCACTGCGAACTGCGCATCCTCGTGAATGATTCTTTTTTCATGAGCGCGGCTGTGTATTATTGCGCATTGGATACCGCTAATTGGCAGATGGAGTGCAGCCTGTTAAACCTGTGGTTCTGAATGTCCTGCCGGCATTACTGTTCTGTCACGAGGTCAAAGCAGCTTTTACTACCCTTTAACTCCCACATGTCTAAAAGAGTCTCTAACAGGTGGGAACGAGCGAATTCTAATTCACGGCTGGAAATATAATTTTATATCTTGCCCCTGCATGCTACAGGACTCGCTTTTTCCATTACCTACTTTTATCTCTGTTATTTCGCTCACGACTCTGATCGCGAGATAAATTTTCAATTGGAACTAGGATCGAGAATAGAAGATACACTCCTGGAAATTGAAATAAGAACACCGTGAATTCATTGTCCCAGGAAGGGGAAACTTTATTGACACATTCCTGGGGTCAGATACATCACATGATCACACTGACAGAACCACAGGCACATAGACACAGGCAACAGAGCATGCACAATGTCGGCACTAGTACAGTGTATATCCACCTTTCGCAGCGACGCAGGCTGCTATTCTCCCATGGTGACGATCGTAGAGATGCTGGATGTAGTCCTGTGGAACGGCTTGCCATGCCATTTCCACCTGGCGCCTCAGTTGGACCAGCGTTCGTGCTGGACGTGCAGACCGCGTGAGACGACGCTTCATCCAGTCCCAAACATGCTCAATGGGGGACAGATCCGGAGATCTTGCTGGCCAGGGTAGTTGACTTAAACCTTCTAGAGCACGTTGGGTGGCACGGGATACATGCGGACGTTCATTGTCCTGTTGGAACAGCAAGTTCCCTTGCCGGTCTAGGAATGGTAGAACGATGGGTTCGATGACGGTTTGGATGTACCGTGCACTATTCAGTGTCCCCTCGACGACCACCAGTGGTGTACGGCCAGTGTAGGAGATCGCTCCCCACACCATGATGCCGGGTGTTGGCCCTGTGTGCCTCGGTCGTATGCAGTCCTGATTGTGGCGCTCACCTGCACGGCGCCAAACACGCATACGACCATCATTGGCACCAAGGCAGAAGCGACTCTCATCGCTGAAGACGACACGTCTCCATTCGTCCCTCCATTCACGCCTGTCGCGACACCACTGGAGGCGGGCTGCACGATGTTGGGGCGTGAGCGGAAGACGGCCTAACGGTGTGCGGGACCGTAGCCCAGCTTCATGGAGACGGTTGCGAATGGTCCTCGCCGATACCCCAGGAGCAACAGTGTCCCTAATTTGCTGGGAAGTGGCGGTGCGGTCCCCTACGGCACTGCGTAGGATCCTACGGTCTTGGCGTGCATCCGTGCGTCGCTGCGGTCCGGTCCCAGGTCGACGGGCACGTGCACCTTCCGCCGACCACTGGCGACAACATCGATGTACTGTGGAGACCTCACGCCCCACGTGTTGAGCAATTCGGCGGTACGTCCACCCGGCCTCCCGCATGCCCACTATACGCCCTCGCTCAAAGTCCGTCAACTGCACATACGGTTCACGTCCACGCTGTCGCGGCATGCTACCAGTGTTAAAGACTGCGATGGAGCTCCGTATGCCACGGCAAACTGGCTGACACTGACGGCGGCGGTGCACAAATGCTGCGCAGCTAGCGCCATTCGACGGCCAACACCGCGGTTCCTGGTGTGTCCGCTGTGCCGTGCGTGTGATCATTGCTTGTACAGCCCTCTCGCAGTGTCCGGAGCAAGTATGGTGGGTCTGACACACCGGTGTCAATGTGTTCTTTTTTCCATTTCCAGGAGTGTATTTGGTTTCAGGCTGTTTGAAGTAGCAGAGAAACTCCGTTTTCTAACTTTTACTCTTCCTTTGTGCTACTGTGGACATATTTAGCGTATTTATCGGTCCCTTCCTTTTAACTATATAAATAATTTAACAGATCTCCTTTTTATATTTTTCTTTGATGTTGCCGATGAATGATATTTTCTGGCGACTGAAGTGTTTTCCTGATGGACGGGAACCAAAAAAGCACATTCATAAGTGATCCCTATACTTCGTTGCGACTGGGTGTAGAATTTAGTGGTAGAACTCCGAAAGTTGGCTCGGGATGACAGTTATCTACAAAAGAGAAGTTGTTATAAATCAAGGCATGAAAAGGGCTACAGGTATTCACATTATCTTAATGTCTTAATTGATAATATTAGTCTCGATATGCAACCAGATACAGTTTCACTGTCGAGAGAAGACTGAAAACTATCTCTTAATATAGAGATATAGATTGTTGTTCCCTCCAGCAACCGTATAACTGTAGTAGCGTATGATGAAACGGTTAATGTATGACGAGTTAGTTAAGTTATACGAATAACAATTCGCTGGAATAAATCGATGTTTCGATGGAATGAAATTACTGAAGATGTAATGACATCAAACGATGTCAACGGAAACTTGTCAGGAATGCTGAACGTGCGGTGTACTTGGAAAACAGTGTCTAGGGACGAAAGAGGAATGATGTCATAAATTCAGTTGTAGATAAAACAATCTCAAGATTTCGACTTATACATATACGGGAAACTGCTGTGTGTTTATGAAAGTGCACGTTTTAATATTGCTCAAGTGTTGGAGAACCATATCACGTCGAACCCAAAGGCTTGCTTGACTTTTGGGGGGCTGTGAATACGTGCTAAGAAATCCTAACGCGAAGCTGATCGAAGAATGTCACTATGTATCTCATGGAACTCTGATTAGGAAATTGTAAGTATTTGCTATGAGGGCAGTAACTACAATTACTTTGCTGTCTACAAAAAATGAATCTCGTACAGATTGCGAATGTAAAGTCAAACAAATGACAGTGCATACAGAGGCGATCAAATATTCATTATTGCTATCATCCAAAGGGAAGAAACCTTGATGTACTTTGGAACGATATAGAAGTAACCTCTGCCATTATTCATAGTGATTCTAAGAGAGTAGGTTTGAATGTAAGTGTACAGTTGTGTTAAGAACTGGCTGGTAAAGATCACTATCATATTATGAAGGCACAGTCAGAAATCAAGGAACTTTTTTATTGAGACTGATATTTGCCTTTTGGAGGTGTCGCTGTTATCACCTCAAGCCTCGTACGCTGCCCACACGACACGACGTAATCCCTCAGACGTGCGACATGGCGCACTGGTTACGACAATGGCCTCGAAATGGGAAGGAGCAGAGATCGAATTCCTGTTTGCCCTTGTAGATGTATGTTTTCCTATATCGACAAATGGAAATGGGGAATGGTTGTTTTGAAAGTGATATGGGGGAGTACACTATACTTTTCCTGTCCAGTCGTAGTTAGTACTACCCTTCTAATGGTTTCGACGTTCACAGTAGTAGCCTTAACACTGCATCTTGCAGTGCGTTTCTGTCTCCACCGAATCTCATGTAGATATCGTTTTGCACTAGTAACACTGGGGAAACTGACAAAGGCAAGGACTTATTTCCACAAGGAAGAGAGGTTAGAACTTAACCAATCATCGATTTCGGGTTCATTAGAGCCTGTGCTCGGATTGCGCGATGTTAGAAAAGGATACTGCCAATAGACTACGAGAACCACATCATCATCATTAGTGTTGTGCCAAAAGGCAGGTTTTCACATGGTACTGCTCCAGGCTGTCCGGTCTTCTGCTATCCTCTTCAGGTCCGCATAATTTCCTCTTCCCTTTAAGTAATCTATCAACTTGTATCTCCTTCTTCCTCTCAGTCTTCACTCGCAAACCAGTCCTTCCAAAGCATCTGCTAGCAAGCACTCCCTTCTCAAAGAAAATACCAACCAATTCGTTTTCCTTTCTCCTATAAGCTTCAGCAGACATCTTCTCTCACCAACCCTTTCCAATACCGGAGAACTTAAATCAAGATATCTAGACAAGGATTTCAACGAAATATTTTACCTCTTCTCTCGGTGCGTTGTTTCCAGACTTGACGAGGAAGAATCGTTATTTGCTAGAGAACTAGACTTGTATCTATAAAAAGAAAGAAAAGCAATGAACGTGTAAACCAACAGCTAAAGCATACTCTGCAAAGTTGTAGATATGCCGAACTTCCCAACTACGCCTGAAACACCTTACTCTCTGTAGGCTTGGTTCTATTGTCTGGGGTAGACAGGAAAAGGCATTTCAACAGTATATTCGTTCCTACGGTGTGTTTCGGGTTGTAAAGTGTGCAACATCAAAACGGTGCATTTCACTTTTGGATGAGATATTTCATGAAACATTTGTTTTCATTGTGCAATACAAAAATGTTCAAATCTGTGTGAATTCCTGCTTAGATCATCGGTCCCTAGACTTACACACTACTTAAACTAACTTATGCTAAGAACAACACACACACCCATGCCCGTGGGAGGACTCGAACCTCCGGCGGGAGGGGCCTGTACAATATATTTTTCCCACTGATGACTACGCTTCACCACATTTCTCTGTGTGGCGGCAGTTAGCCTGATAATACAGGGTGGAAAAAATACCTTGCCTGAAAAAAAAAGTAATGTTGTTATCAGGGATGGTAAGGTACATATGGGGCATGAGCAGCAGTGGATGTACGAAGGACACAGAGATGCTGCACCGTCATGTGAAACAGCGTTAGTCGCACTTGACAGACACCGAAAAATGCATTATTGTGGGTCTCCTACTAGCCGGCTGGAGGAATTTTGCAATATCTAGATTTTGATGCTTTCGGATGTGACGGTGGCCCGATGTTCGACTGCATGGCACGTGAGGGCAGGTATACCCGTTCAGCTCGACCGCGTCTAACCACCACTATGGAGGATCAACGAATTGTACTCCAAGTTCATTGCAACTACTCCGCATCCGCGCCTGCCATTCGAGATCCGAGAATAAGTAACGTAGCAAACTGCAACATCTTAAGTCATAGCGAACCAGTGGTCGGAGAGTAGCAGCACCCGAACTAGAGAGTTACCGCAATGCAGTCTACCATTAGAACTACAAGACAGATGTCTGCGTTTGGAGTGGTGCCGTGACTGGGAAGCATGGATTGCGGGTGAATGGGATCGCACTGTGTTTAGCGGGGAATGGCTGATATGCACTAAACCAAATAACCGTCGTCAGCAAATATGGCGGCGTCCTAGGGAATGTTCCAGCTGTTAGTTAAGGAGAGACACACTGGTTGCACTCCAGCGTCATGGTGTGGGGAGCCATCTGGTAAGGCTTCATGTCACGACTAGCTGTGACTGAGGGAACTCTATTTCCTCGTGTTGCAGCGTATCGTGGTCCCATCTTTCAATAGCACAATGTTTGTCCAAACATGGCACGTAAATCTACGAAGCATCTGCAGGCTGAGAAGATACTCCCACGGCCAGCCCAATGGATCACGTATGGAACCATTCCAGTCGCGGTATCCAGGATATCAAGGACCAGTTACGACATTTCTGGGACCCTGTGTCTCAGGAGAGGACAGAACGATTTGATGGAGATCCTAATCAACCGAAGCACATACACTCCTGGAAATGGAAAAAAGAACACATTGACACCGGTGTGTCAGACCCACCATACTTGCTCCGGACACTGCGAGAGGGCTGTACAAGCAATGATCACAAGCACGGCACAGCGGACACACCAGGAACCGCGGTGTTGGCCGTCGAATGGCGCTAGCTGCGCAGCATTTGTGCACCGCCGCCGTCAGTGTCAGCCAGTTTGCCATGGCATACGGAGCTCCATCGCAGTCTTTAACACTGGTAGCATGCCGCGACAGCGTGGACGTGAACCGTATGTGCAGCTGACGGACTTTGAGCGAGGGCGTATAGTGGGCATGCGGGAGGCCGGGTGGACGTACCGCCGAATTGCTCAACACGTGGGGCGTGAGGTCTCCACAGTACATCGATGTTGTCGCCAGTGGTCGGCGGAAGGTGCACGTGCCCGTCGACCTGGGACCGGACCGCAGCGACGCACGGATGCACGCCAAGACCGTAGGATCCTACGCAGTGCCGTAGGGGACCGCACCGCCACTTCCCAGCAAATTAGGGACACTGTTGCTCCTGGGGTATCGGCGAGGACCATTCGCAACCGTCTCCATGAAGCTGGGCTACGGTCCCGCACACCGTTAGGCCGTCTTCCGCTCACGCCCCAACATCGTGCAGCCCGCCTCCAGAGGTGTCGCGACAGGCGTGAATGGAGGGACGAATGGAGACGTGTCGTCTTCAGCGATGAGAGTCGCTTCTGCCTTGGTGCCAATGATGGTCGTATGCGTGTTTGGCGCCGTGCAGGTGAGCGCCACAATCGGGACTGCATACGACCGAGGCACACAGGGCCAACACCCGGCATCATGGTGTGGGGAGCGATCTCCTACACTGGCCGTACACCACTGGTGATCGTCGAGGGGACACTGAATAGTGCACGGTACATCCAAACCCTCATCGAACCCATCGTTCTACCATTCCTAGACCGGCAAGGGAACTTGCTCTTCCAACAGGACAATGCACGTACGCATGTATCCCGTGCCACTCAGCGTGCTCTAGAAGGTGTAAGTCAACTACCCTGGCCAGCAAGATCTCCGGATCTGTCCCCCATTGAGCATGTTTGGGACTGGATGAAGCGTCGTCTCACGCGGTCTGCACGTCCAGCACGAACGCTGGTCCAACTGAGGCGCCAGGTGGAAATGGCATGGCAAGCCATTCCACAGGACTACATCCAGCATCTCTACGATCGTCTCCATGGACGAATAGCAGCCTGCATTGCTGCGAAAGGTGGATATACACTGTACTAGTGCCGACATTGTGCATGCTCTGTTGCCTGTGTCTATGTGCCTGTGGTTCTGTCAGTGTGATCATGTGATGTATCTGACCCCAGGAATGTGTCAATAAAGTTTCCCCTTCCTGAGACAATGAATTCATGGTGTTCTTATTTCAGTTTCCAGGAGTGTATATGGGCCGGAGAGGTACAACACCATTCTGACTAGTGGGCTCATACTGATAAGTTCTTTGTGAGTTTGACTCGATCTCGGAATCACTGAAATAACATTGAATATATTTTCAGCCTGTGACGTTTCATTTGATTTCCAGTTCCCAATATTGGTGTTTCACTTTTTTGTTCAAAAACGGTTCACTTGGGTCTGAGCACTATGGGACTTAACTGCTGTGCTCATCAGTCCTCTAGAACTTAGAACTACTTAAACCTAACTAACCTAAGGACACCACACACATCCATGCCCGAGGCAGGATTCGAACCTGCGACCGTAGCGGTCACGCGGTTCCAGACTGTAGCGCCTCGAACCGCTCGGCCACTCCGGCCGGCTCACTTTTTTGTCAGGCGCCTGTAAAACTGATCCGGAAAATATTTAAAATCAATTCAAATGGCTCTAAGCACTATGGGACTTAACATCTGAGGTCATCAGTTCCCTAGACTTAGAACTACTTAAACCTAACTAACCTAAGGACATCACACACATTCACGCTCGAGGCAGGATTTGAACGTGCGACGGTAGCGCCACAACGGCCGGCGGGAAATATTTCATGCACCTTAAAATAGGTTATACAGTTCACGTTATCCACCCCAAGAGCAGATGATACAAAATGGGTTGCTTATCTTAGGGTACACGAAATATTTTCTACGCACTTTTTTTCGACAGCTGATGTGCTACAGCGCATTAATTGTCTATAACTCTCTCTCATAGGAACAAATCAGTAATAAATGTTAACTGTTGCCTTCTCGTTTTCAGACACTTCAAAAGATTTGAAAAATCAGGTAGTTTCTTAAAGAAATATGCAGTTTCGAACATAACGCAAAGAGAAATATGACGAAGGAGATCTTGGGAAATTCACAGAAGCGACAGAGCGTAAATGCAGCACAAACGCTGAATTTACTTGAATAATGTTCAGTTTGTAACAGCCGTCTAGCCTGAGATCTTTCAGGCTCGTAAGTGGCTTCGACTGATATATTTCTCTTGTAGGGTATTTATTTACAGCGGGGGCGTTGGATACATCCGCCCACGTGTTCCTTTGGCTCGTAGTTGATAGGCGCGATGAATCACACAGTGCCGCCCTCACTCCCGTCTGTTTTCAGTTTCCTTCTGGCAGTGACACGGTGTTTCCGTAAAAACTATGCATTCCACGTCAGTCTAAATAACATAGTGGTATGTCTTCCAGACACCCATTACCAACAAATAAAACGTAAGTCAAAAAGCATTTACAAAGTAGATGAGAGGAAATATTTCACAAAGGGAGATGAAATTGGTTTGCTACCTGTCAAATTCTATTGAGTATAGCAATGTTGCCTAAATGGTTTCACGAAAGAATGTCTTCACATGAGAAAAAAAGAACTTCTTTTATTCTGAAATACATTATTTCTATTCCATCCTCGTTTAGTAAACGGGATCATAACCTTCAAGTTAAGGCTTAGGTTCACTGAGATCGGTGCGTAGCCCTTAAGTGTATCCTATTGTCGAAAAGCTGCTAACTGAGTAAACGTGCGGCGCATTTAATCTGTTAAAATGTATTTTCTCGAGAACTGTAATGACACCGTCCAGTCGCATTAATGTGACCACCGCCCGTGTTCGACAGATGGTCTTTTTGGGTGAATCACGTTTTATGCTCCAAAGGAGACGTGGTCATTGGTGTGTGTGTACGTCGCGAAAGGTCTGAAAGCAGATACCATGCAAAAATCGTTCGAAGGGTCCCGCCCGTACCTGGGCGATCTCGTCATTCTGGAATGCCAAATGGATCAAAAAAGTATGCATCTATCCTTGGGAACTACATGCACTTTGTTTTCCATCGGCACAGTAGCATTTTCTAGCACGACAATGCAACGTGTCACACAGCTCGCATGGTCCGTATAGCAGCAGACAGAGGTTACCGCACGACCCTGGCCCCACGTTTAAACCCATTCGTGAATACACTTCTGGCCATTAACATTGCTACACCAAGAAGAAATGCAGTTGATTAACGGGTATTAATCGGTGAAATATATTATACTAGAACTGACATGTGATTACATTTTCACGCAATTTGGATGCATAGATCCTGAGAAATCAGTACCCAGAACAACTACCTCTGGCCCTAATAACGGCCTTGATACGCCTGGGCATTGAGTCAAACAGAGCTTGGATGGCGTGTACAGGTACCATGCCCATGCAGATGCCCATGCAGCTTCAACACGATACCACAGTTCATCAAGATTAGCGACTGGCGTATTGTGACGAGCCACTTGCTCGGCCACCATTGACCAGAAGTTGTCAGTTGGTGAGAGATCTGGAGAATGTGCTGGCGAGGGCAACAGTCGAACTTTTCCTGTATCCAGAAAGGCCTGTACAGGACCTGCAACATGAGGTCGTGCATTATCCTGCTGAATTGTAGGGTTCTGCAGGGATCGAATGAAGGGTAGAGCCACGGGTAGTAACACATCTGAAATGTAACATCCACTGTTCAAGGTGCCGTCAGTGTGAACAAGAGGTGACCGAGACGTCTAACCAATGGCACCCCATACCATCACGCAGGGTGATACGCCAGTATGGCGATGACGAATACACGCTTCCAATGTGCGTTCACCGCGATGTCGCCAAACACGGATGCGACCATCATGATGCTGTAAACAGAACCTGGATTCATCCGAAAAAATGACGTTTTGCCATTCGTGCACCCAGGTTCGTCGTTGACTACACCATCGCATGCGCTCCTGTCTGTGATGTAGCGTCAAGGGTAACCGCAGCCGTGGTCTCCGAGCTGATAGTCCATGCTGTGCAAACGCCGTCGAACTGTTCGTGCAGACGGTTGTTATCTTGCAAACGTCCCCATCTGTTGACTCAGGGATCGAGACGTGGCTGCACGATCCGTTACAGCCATGCGGGTAAGATGCCTGTCATCTCGACTGCTAGTGATACGAGGCCGTTGGGATCCAGCACGGCATTCCGTATTACCCTCCTGAGCCCACCGATTCCATGTTCTGCTAACAGTCATTGGATCTCGACCAACGCGAGCACCAATGTCGCGACACGATAAACCGCAATCGCGATAGGCTACAATCCGACCTTTATCAAAGTCGGAAACGTGATGGTACGCATTTCTCCTCCTTACACGAGGCGTCACAACAAAGTTTCACCAGGCAACGCCGGTGAACTGCTGTCTGTGTATGAGAAATCGGTTGGAAACTTTCCTTATGTCAGCACGTTATAGGTGTCGCGACCGGCGCCAACCTTGTGTGAATGCTCTGAAAAGCTAATCATTTGCATATCACAGCATCTTCTTCCTGTAGGTTAAATTTCGCGTCTGTAACAAGTCATCTTCGTGGTGTAGCAATTTTAATGAGTAGTGAATGTGGGGCAACATCGATCGTGGTGTTCACGTTGTGGATCCTCAACCGAGGAACCTGGAGCAGCTGGCCACAGCACTGGAATCGGCATGGTTCCACATCCCATTCCAGAACCACACTGACACTCTTCCTGTACATCTCGCAGCGATCCATGCTGCAAAATGTGGGTATTCATGCTTTTAACAGGTGGTCATATTAATGTGACTGGATCATATACAGAGTGAGAAGGAAGGATACTTGTTTTGAGACGCGACAGTATTAGTGATTGTGAACAAGAAACTTCATATGGACATACACCCTATTGCGAATGGTTTCCGAGATAGAACACGTTTAATATACCTTTCGTACGTTTTTCTTTAATAACTCGAAAACTTCGCACTCCAACGAAAACTTCTCCCAGTTTACAATTAAACTACATTAAATTTGCTATAAAAAGGACCATTTATTTTTTGTCTAGGACTGACAGTTGGCCCTGAGAGATCGCGGGAAAATTGAAAATCTCGCGCGACGCGTGCGCGCGATAGCTTAGGTACTTTTTGTAGGCCAGTTTGAGGTAGTTTCCCTACTTTGTAGATCACAAGCGTCGTGTATCAAAATGTTCGTCTCAACTTCTTCTATACTACAGTGGTATGTTGTAAACAATGACAATGAATAGTACAGAAAATGAATAGAAATGTACATTAAAAGTGTTCTATCTCGGAAACCATTCGGATTTGGGCGTATGTCCCCCATCAAGTTTTTTGTTCAGAATCAGTAATGCTGTCACCCGTCAAAGCACGTAGCTTTCCTCCTGACTCGCCGTGTATAACCACATAGCTACATGGAGAACATTAGCAGTTTACTCCTACTTCTAGTCTCCAACTATGTCTCCACTCTACAAGTCGCTGTGTAGTTTATGGTAGATGGTGGTTCTCACTTCACTACTTATTACTGTACTTATGGAACACGGGAAGAATGAATGATCAGATGCCTCCGTGCACATGGAACTAATCTAATTTGTCTTCGCTAGCCCTACGGGGCTGATTCGTAGGGACTGTGGTATAGTCGTAGATTCCTCAGACACTACCGGTTCTTTTAAATTGTCAAGTTGCTTTTCGCTAGACAGTCAGGTCTTGAAGCATTTGTCAGTTAATTTTTTTCAAAATTTCCGTGAGCTTCTCTCCTTTCATGCCACCTTTATATGTATCCGCTGTTCGACCTATGTGATATGGGTCTCATACACTTTCATTCTAATATGAGCCAAACCAGTGTTCTGCGTGCAGTCTCTGTCGTGGGCTGAATGGATTTTCCCAGTATCCTACTAGTGAATCGAACTATAACAGCTGATCTACGTACATCTGTAGTACATTTGAGATTGGGATGTTGTATCATCTGTAGTAGCAGGAAACTTGTTTACTGCTTTAGCTCCTTGAAATGCGTGGCAGATTGCCTGCTAAAACTGTCGAACCGTGCGATTGACAGGGTGGCACCAGAACAGAAATATGGCATCACAATAAGAAATATTGACGGTAGGATAGAAACTTCACTTAACTTTGGGTTACAGTTTCATGCGTGGCAAGTGGAGTTATGAACAATAAAATCTATGTAACTTTTTGTCTCTTGGCAGCTAACGATATTGTCTCTACGACAGGCAGCAATTACTCAGCCACCGTGTTGTTTGTCCCAGTTGTCGGTAAATAGCGACTGCAAAGTAAGAATGTAGTTGTGGTGTCACCGCCAGACACCACACTTGCTAGGTGGTAGCCTTTAAATCGGCCGCGGTCCGCTAATATACGACGGACCCGCGTGTCGCCACTGTCAGTAATTGCAGACCGAGCGCCACCACACGGCAGGTCTAGAGAGACTTACTAGCACTCGTCCCAGTTGTACAGCCGACTTTGCTAGGAAAGGTTCACTGAGAATTACGCTCTCATTTGCCGAGACGATAGTTAGCATAGCCTTCAGCTAAGTCAATTGCTACGACCTAGCAAGGCGCCAATTATCCTTTGCTATGTATCTAATGACCATATACTGTATCAACAAGACCAATGTTCACCAATTGTGGATTAAAGTTAAGTATTCCAGCAGCTACGTACTTTTCTTTATAGCATTCATTACGTATCCTGTTTCAGACCTCACGCCAGCCTGCGTGAGCTTAACGCGTGCCTTTCGGCTACTTCCGAGTGGCGTGGCTGTCTTGCTACGCCACTACAGTAGTCTTTACAACGGAACTCGTAGAACTGTGCTCCATAGCGTAATTACGGGAGCTGTACTGTGCTGGTTGCAGGTGATGAACTGTATTGTCTGAGTGCAGATTCAATATTGAGGGAGTGTCCGCTGCACGCCGTCTTTCCTGCATGTCGGCGATAGAATTTCCATCTCCTCCAGTATTAGACAAAGCAGAAGCAAAATAATCCCTTGATGGTAGCGCTCTCTTTGGTGGCTGGCAGTGCTATCGACGTGCGAGTACGACGTGCCGATAGACGTGTTGGGGAAAGAGCAAGTACTGGGGTTTGTGAATGTCATCTGGGGGTCTGCTGCTGGAGAACGAGAGGCGCCAGGCGAGTAGTTGTGCCTGTGTGTCGGCGACCTCTCGTCGTTTTTGCAATGAGGCGACAAAAGTTATGAACAGCGATGTGCACATGTACAGACGGCGGTAGTATCGCGCACACGACATAAAAAAGAACGGTGCACTGGCGTACCAACTTGTACTCAGGTAATTCATGTGAAGTATGTTCGCACACCCACTGTCTTCGCGACTGCACAAATATCGCTTCGCCGCCCCCCGTCCCACCCCCCCTCCCCACCTTCGGCAGCGCAGCTGATCTCAAAAGTTTGTGTATATATTGTCCCGGCTAGTTAACAACCATTCCCTTCCGTGTGGGTCAGGCATAAAGCATCTCTGAATATCGTTGTGAATCTAGTCGTGTGAACTATCAGTTGAAAATTGATCGCTTTTTTCCAGAGATATTTCGTACATTTTCAACCACCAGGGATCCAAAGATTGTTTTTTATTACTCTGGAGTAAGATTTCAGTTGAGTTCTAGTCTATTTTTACTAATTTGTTTCCCTGAGTAATTTGATTTAGTTACTTTAGCAGTCTGTATGCATTCGTTGAATCCTATTCAATCTGAAACTTCCTGGCAGATTAAAACTGTGTGCCGGAGCGAGACTCGAACTCGTGACCTTTGCCTTTCGCGGGCAAGTGCTCTACCAAGCCCGCGAAAGGCAAAGGTCCCGAGTTCGAGTCTCGGTCTGGCACACAGTTTTAATCTGTCAGGAAGTTTTATATTAGCGCACACTCCGCTGCAGAGTGAAAATCTCATTCTAGCCTATTAAATCTGCTAGTAAAAAGGTTTACCAGCTTCCTCCAATAACCCTTGAATATTCACAGATATTATTGTCTATGTACTAGCTGATTATGGAATTTAGTAAACACTGGAAATGTCTCATATATTTCTATTTTGTTGACACAATTAAGTTATTGAATTAATGAGAGATTGCACGGGGGATCAAAGAAAGGAGAGTTGATCCTAGTGTGTATTGTTTTGGTATGATAAGTCAGTCAGTACTACATTCCTTCGTGTACCTATCACCAAAGATATGCTTTCCCATGAAACTGTCCTTTGCCATTAATGACCGATAAATTATAAATATGTCTCTGAGCCTTACAATCTCTAAGCTTTTCAGTTCTCACCTCACGATATTAATTATGGGTGCGAATCCTCTCAATGTCTTTTCAGCACAAGTTTAATCTTTTAACGGGCACCATTTTTCACTTCTCGTTTATTAGCGGAATCACCTTGACAACGAGCGGCAAAGATGCTCTTAACGGGCACCATTTTTCACTTCTCGTTTATTCGCGAAATCACCTTGACAACGAGCGGCAAAGATACTAGTGTGATAAGGTCCAAACTATTTTCGGTCCCAATACTCTTTAATAATTCGCATACAGCTAGTGAAGTCCTAATTCAACATAAAATTTTCCGTATTGACAATAAATCTCTTCACAATCGTAAGTATACGATCGTAGCGTTTCATTTAACACGTACGATCACCATTCACTTGAATGTCAATGTTCCTACATGCAATCAGCTCTAATTGACTCCATCTCTGAATTTATCCCAAAATAATATAATCTCCACCACTCCAATGTCTAATCCAGTTCTAAGAATGCATTTCAGTTAGGCTCATAATCACAAAATTCCGAATACCACGGAAGAACTGCGAACACACTCGCCACCGCTGAAAACAAAAACTCAAGAGACCTAACAATGCTGCTCTAATTCGAATATCTACTCTTTGTAAAATTTTAACTAACTATTATTTGGAAATACTACTGCCTTTTTTTGGCTCTTAGGTCATCTCGTATAACAGAATTTAATCTAATACTCGTTTCTGTATAACCACTCTCTATAGGGCGGTTACAGAAGGGAATTAATATACTTTGAGCTCGGAATGATAGTTGGAGTTACATTCAAGGGGACATTCCATTTCGGAAATCGTTAGGGATTTCAATATTCGGAGAGTTACAGTGTCAAGAGTGTGGCGAGAATACCAAATTTCAGGCATTACCTTTCACCACAGCACAGTGGTCTACAGCCATCGCTTAACGATAGAGCATCGGCGTTAGCGTAGAGTTGTGAGTGCTAACAGATAGGCAACACTGCTTGAAAGAACAGCAGAAATCAATGTGGGTCGTAGATGAACGTATCCTTTAGGACACTGCGGCGAAATCTGACGTCAACGAGCTATAGCAGCAGACGACCGAAAAGAGTGCCTTTGCTAATAGCACGACATCGCCTGCAGCGCCTCTCCTGGGCTCGTGACCATATCGGTTGGACCGTAGAGGACTGGAAAATCGTGACCTCGTCAGATGAGCTCCGATTTCGGTTCGTAAGAGGGGATGGTAAGGTTGGAATGTGGCGTAGACCCCACGGAGCCATGAACCCAAGATTTCAACAAGGCAGTGTGCAAGCTGGTGGTGGCTTCATAATTGTGTGAACTGTCTTTACATGGAATAGATTGGGGTCTCTGGTCCAATTGAACCGATAATTTATGGAAATGTTTATTTGCGGCTACTTAGTTTGGAAGGTAGGAGACGAGATACTGGCAGAAGTAAAGCTGTGAGGACCGGGCGTGAGTCGTGCTTCGGTATCTCAGATGGTAGAGCACTTGCCCGCTAAAGGCAAAGGTCCCAAGTTCGAGTCTCGGTCGGGCACACAGTTTTAATCTGCCAGGAAGTTTCGTATCAGCGCACACTCCGCTGCAGAGCGAAAATTTCATTCTGGAAATATCCCATAGGCTGTGGCTAAGCCATGTCTCCGCAGTATCCTTTCTTTCAGGAGTGCTAGTTCTGCAAGGTTCGCAGGAGAGCTTCTGTAAAGTTTAAAAGTTTGGAAGGTAGGAGAAGAGATACTGGCAGAAGTAAAGCTGTGAGGACCGGGCGTGAGTCGTGCTTCGGTAGCTCAGATGGTAGAGCACTTGCCCGCGAAAGGCAAAGGTCCCGAGTTCGCGTCTCGGTCGGGCACACAGTTTTATTCAACCAGGAAGTTTCTTACTTAGAAACTGTTTCCAGCTATTGATGGACTCCAACTTCCCCAACAACGGTGCAATTTTTATGGATAACAGCGCACCGTGTCACCGGATCGCAGATATTCGTGAATTGTTTGAAAAACATTCTGGACAATCTGAACGAATGATATGGACACACAGATCGCCCTACATGAATCCTACCGAACATTTATGGGACATAAACGAGAAGTCCGTTCGTGCACAAAATCCTGCACAGGCAACACTTCCGCAGTTATGAACGGCTATAGATGCCATGGCTCAATGTTTCTGCAAGGGACTTCCAATGACTTGTTGAGTTCATGCCACGTCGAGTTACTGCACTACGCCAGGGATAAAGAGATTCGACGCGATACTAGGAAGTCTCCCATGACATTTGTTATCTCAGTGTATGGGACCTGTACTGAGTTTCCTGCAGGCTTTTGAACTGTTCTGACTGCACAATCGAAGCTGAGAAAGCATCCGCGGTGCGGCATCTTCCCTGCCCGTCGTCAGAAGGATTTCCATCTCCTACAGTACATGGCGGGAGCAGGATAGTTCCCTACTGATAGCACCTTCTTTCGTGGTTGGCAACGAAATCTGCTTAAGACCACGGTACACTGGTAAACGTGGCGCGAAAACAGAAAATCATCTAGGTTTGTGAGCGCCATCTGGAGGCAGCTGCTGGGAGCAAGAGATACAGGTTAGTGGTGGTGGTGGTGGTGGTGGTGGTTGTTGGGATGTTTAAGGGGGACTAAAGGTTAGTGATTGTGTCTGTGTGGTAACCGTCTCGCATAGTATTCGTTATGTACCTCTTCGTACTGTTACACAATATGCAGAGGCCAACAAGTAAGTCCATCCCATGGTGGCAAGTATCCATGGTTATTCCGAGACTGGTCTCTACAGCTGCTGAAAAGAATGCGTGGCGGAGTATTTATGCAATCAAAATAACGATCCAGATCTTCACTTATACTCCGTAAAAAAAATTTGCATTGCATGGCGGGGATTACTTCGACTTCCTGTCCTACACCATTAGCATACCGAACAAAGGAAGGATGGCTACCTCGTAGCCTCTGCAAGCACTCTGATCTCTCCTGCTTTACTATCACGATCCCACGTAACGCACAGACTGGTGGCAGCGGAACTGTCACACCTTCCTAAAGCATCGGTTGCAGAAATTTATGCAACCAGTTTTATTCGCTTTATTCCAAGGATTTCCATAGACGTTCTGCGATTGGCTCTCTTACATTTTTGTATGGGCTAATCCTACTTGTTCTGTTCTTACTTGCGCGTGTCTGAAACCTTGCGTTATCTGCTGTCATTCTTACTCGATGATTACTCCAAACCTGTTCGAAAATATCCTCCATTCCCTTTGTCTGCAGCAGATTTCACGTAATCCTCGTGTTACTTAGCGTATCTTAGTATTACCCTTACACCCTTACACTTATACAATAGAATGTTCTGTAGATATTTACCTCTAATTCTAGAATCGTTTTTTCTTTCTGTATGGATATTATCTTACATTTATGTCCGTTTAAGGAAAACTGTGATCCACTGCACAAAGTGGAAATATTGTACGATTATTTCTGCATTTTCGTACGATAATCCAACAATAATACTGTCCTGTACACAACAGAATCGGCAGTGGAAAATCCTTTTTTAGTGCTGCTGATTCTACCTCATAAACCGGTTATATATAGAGAGTGCATCTGCGGTCATAATTACACTTCTTGTGACACTCCCGAAGTTAGTTTCCGTTGAACATTCAACGTTCTCTACAGCTAATAGATACTATTCGTAAAGTCATCAAGCCAACCACACATCCTCCAAGAGATGATCCCACATCATCGCAAAGCCAACGTGTTTGTAGGTATGTCATGAATTTTCTGTCTCGTTTGATGTCGCTCGCCAAGAATTCCTATTGCACCCCTTGCGCTCCATTACGCACATCAAAAAAAGTTTTGCATCACACCGGTTCCCATAACTCCTGAAGACGGACGCTGACTGTGGATTTGTATCACAGACACATTCCCTTTGACTGTTCATAGATGTCTACAAACCCGCCCAAAGATGTAAACCACCATGCATCAGCAGCGCCCATTACACCGAAGGGGTCCGACAGCCGATCATTTCCATTCCACCAGAAAAGAGGTACACGGCTCGTGTTGTATGTAGTTCAACCATGCCTAGACGGTCAATACCACGGTTCGATCGCGTCCGCATTGTTGCTTTGTGCCAGGAAGGGCTTTCAACAAGGGAAGTATCCAAAGCGATGTTCTTCCGACATGGAGGAGATACAGAGAGACAGGAACTGTCGATGACATGAATTGCTCAGGCCGCTCAAGGGCTACTACTGCAGAGGATGACCGTTGCCTACTGATTATGGCTGGGAGGAACGCTGACAGTAACGCCACTATGTTGAATAATGCTTTTCGTGCAGCCACAGGACGTCGTTTTAAGACTCAAACTGTGCGCAATAGGCTGCATGATGCGCAACTTCATTCCCGACGTGCATGGCAAGGTCCATCTTTGCAACCACGACACCATGCAGCGCGGTACAGATGGGCCCAACAACATGCCCAATGGACAGCTCAGGATTGGCATCACGCTCTCTTCACCGACGAGTGTCGCATATGCCTTCAACCAGACAATCGTCAGAGACGTGTTTGGAGGCAACCCGGTCATGCTGAACGCCTTAGACACACTGTCCAGTGGGTGCAGCAAGGTGGAGGTTCGCTGCTGCTTTGGGATGGCACTATGTGGGGCCGACGTACGCCGCTGGTGGTCATGGAAGGCGCCATAACAGCTGTACGATACGCGAATACCATCCTCCGACCGATAGTGCAACCATATCGGCAGCAAATTGGAGAGGTATTAGTCTTTTTGGACGACAATTCGCGGCCCCATAGTGCACATCTTGTGAACGACTTCCTTCAGGATAACGACATCGCTCGACTAGAGTTTCCAGCATTTCTCCAGACATGAACCATATCGAACATGCCTGGGATGGACTAAAAAGGGCAATTTATGGACGACGTGACCCACCAACCACTCTGAGGTATCTACTCCGAATCGCCGTTGAGGAGTGGCACAATCTGGACCAACAGTGCCTTTATGAATTTGTGGACAGTATGCCACGACGAATACAGGCATGCATCAATGCAAGAGGAGGGCCCGCATCTAGTGGTCGTGCGGTAGCGTTCTCGCTTCCCACGCCCGGGTTCCCGGGTTCGATTCCCGGCGGGGTCAGGGATTTTCTCTGCCTCGTGATGGCTGGGTGTTGTGTGCTGTCCTTAGGTTAGTTAGGTTTAAGTAGTTCTAAGTTCTAGGGGACTGATGACCATAGATGTTAAGTCCCATAGTGCTCAGAGCCATTTGAACCATTTTTTTTTGCAAGAGGAGGTCTGCTGGGTATTAAACGTACCGGTGTAAACTGCAACCTCGACCACCGCCCCTGAAGGTCTCGCTGTATAGTGGTACAACATGCAATGTGTGGTTTTCATGTGCAATAAAAAGGGCGGAAATGATGTTTATGTTGATCTCTATTAAAAAAATGGTTCAAATGGCTCTAAGCACTATGGGACAACATCTGAGGTCATCAGTCCCCTAGTCTTAGAACTACTTAAACCTAACTAACCTAAGGACATCACACACATCTATACCCGAGGCAGGATTCGAACGTGCGACAGTAGTAGCCGTGTGGTTCCGGACGATCTGTATTCCAATTTTCTGTACAGGTTCCGGAACTTTCGGAACCGAGGTGATGCAAAACCTTTTTCGATGTGTATATTTGCTGCAGTTATTCCAATGTCTGCCTTCCTCTAGAGATTTTTCCCTCTACAGCTCCCTCTAATACCTTCACATCTTAACACATGTCTTATCATCCAGTAACTACTTTTTGTCAGTGTTTCCTCGCTGATTCTGCGGAGGACCTTCATATTCCTTACCTCATCAGTCCACCTAATTTTCAACATACTTTTGAAGCACCACAACACAAATGTTTCGATTTAATACTGTTCCGGTTTTTTCCGTGCTCCAAACGTATGTTCTCAGATATTTTTTCCTCGAATTAAGGCTTACTTGTGATACTAGTAGACGTCTTTTAGCCAGCGGTGTTCTCCTTGCTGTGCTAGTTTACTTTTTATGTCTTTCTTGCTTCGTCCGCCATGAGTCTTTTACATCCAAGATCTCAGAATTCCTGAACTTCATCTTGTTCGTGATCACTAACTCTGATGTTAAGTATGGCACTGTTCTCATTTCTGCTACTTCGCATTACTTCCGTCTTTCTTCGGTTCACTCTCAATCAACAGTTTGTTCTCACTAGACCCTTTTATGCAACAGATACTGTAGTTCTCGTTCAGCTTCACTAAGGATAGCAATGTATTCAAGGAATCCTGTCACTGATGTCCTTTCGCCCTCAATTTTAATCCCACTCAAGAATATTTCTCTTATTTCAGCCATTCCTTCTTCGAGATACAGATTGAATAGTAGCGGCGAAAGACTGCCTTGTCTTACTCCCGTTCTAAGGCGTTCATTTGGAAATTGGTATTCCAGTCTTTTTTTCTCCCTTGGTTCTAGTACATATTGTTATTCATCCGTCTTTTTGTATAGCTTAACCCTTTTTCCTCGGGACTTATGACACAGCACACCATTTTACATTGTCATTTTCAAGGCCGAGAAATTTTAGGTATGTGTCTTGATGTTTCTTCCTTCCTGCTTGCATTAAGAACCGCAACCTCTCGGAATTGCCTCTCTGATGCCTTTACCTTTCATAAAATCAGACTGATCGCCATCTAATAGATCCTCAGTTTTCTCCTTCGTTCTTTTCTACATTATTCTCGAGAACAGTTTAGATGCATGAGGTGATTGTTCGATAATTCTCGCATTTGTCGCCTCTTGCTATCTTCGGAACTGCGCGGATGATATTTTTCGGAAGGTCTGATGGATTGTCGCCATTCATAGGTTGTACACACTATCTTAATGAATCGTTTGGATACCACTAGCCCCAATGATTTTAGAAATTCCGATTGAATGTTATCACATTATTTGACCTCAAGTCTTCGAAAGCTACTTCTGGGTCAAATATCGGATACCGTACTTCTTCCATACCGATCCCGTTTCTTCTTGTAACCCGCCGTCATACAATTCTTCCCCCTCACAGAGGCCCTTAATGTACTCATTTCACATATGCCATATCTCCTCTTCGTTTATCAATGGAATTAACATTGAATTCTTAATGATGCCGCCTCGCTTGTAATTCTGGCGAACGCTCTTTTATACGCTGGATGAGTCCTTCCGACGATCATGTCTGTTTCAACTGCTTCACTTTTTTCCTGTACCCGTTTCACCGTGGCTGCCTTGCAGCTCCACTTATTTCATTGCTACGTGATTTATATTTATGTGTTCTTAAATTTCCGCCAACATTTTTCCACTTCCGTCTTTCCGTCATCAATTGAAGAGCTTCCTTGCACCTATATTTGCCCGTGCTACGTCTGTAGTTGATCTTTTTAAAGATGTCCGTTCCTCTTAAACCGAAGTGTCTAGTGTGGTATCCCTTATCACCGTATCAATATCCTTAGAGACTTCAGACGCTTCTCATTACTCTTCAGTAATTCATTATTCTTCTTGCTTCCACACTGATTCTCCCGTACGATTCTACTAAACTTGAGTACAGCCTTCATCATTAGTAAATTGCTGCCTGAATCTGTAACTGCCCTTGGGTATGCCTTACCTTCCGATATCTACACGCGTGTTCAGAAAAAAAAACAGAACACCTTCAATGACTTGAATCAGAACGTTCATATTCACAGGAGATGTACATTAGTATGTTCTTCAGAAATGATCAGCGTTTCCGTCGCCTCAGTTCGTTTAGCAAGTTTCTAGTTGCCTAGTAAGCACACCGCCCGCCATGGGCCCCGATAACTTGTTCCATGGTCGATGGCATCGACGCGTGTAAGTTGCGAATGGTGTCATGCTGTACAGCTATCCATGCTGCACTTACCTGGTTCCAGAGTTCATCTGTGGTGGTTGGCATCGAATCACATCACTGCACCCGTCGTTTCACGATATATCCCACAAATTTTCGATTGGCAACAAGTCTGATGATCTGGCGGACCAGGTCAAAAGGCTGACACCTTTGACACCAAGACGACCCATGTTCGTGGAGGAACATGTGGTATGTATTGTCTTACTGTAAAATGGCGTCTGGGGTGTTGTGCAGAAAGGGTATGGCTACGGGTCATTCACATAGGTCCGACTGGTCACAGGCTCTGACCTCCCCCCCCCCCCCCTCCCCCCCGCGCCACAACAAAGCCTTCAGTTGGCGCTATATGTTTTGTGCGAAGTGCGAATGCAGTCAATCTGATGCCGCTCCCTCTGTCTGTAGCGAACTAAATTCGGTCTTAGTTTACAAACAAACAGAACCTCGATTCGACCGAAAATACTATCTCATACCATTTCTTTCCCCAGTGACCTCGTTCCATACACTATTGCAGTCTACCATTGTTTCAGCACATTCGTCAAAGGTTGGCGGAGATGTGGACGACGCGCACGTAATCCATGCCATAATAAATGGCTACGGACTATCACCCCTTGTAGTGTTCGATGTGTTCCAATGTTGCGCCAGATCCCAGGAGGACTCAGATCTGCCCTCCAATGGCATTTGGACGCCATTGCGTTTTACACACACCCGTTGCACTACCGAAACACTTTCGTCTTACAGGAGCAGCAACTTCCCGGATGGATGTATCACATTCTTTCATTCTCTCTGCTTAAGTGAACTGATCCAATACCTTTGGTTTATAATGGCAACGAGACCCTAAGGCGTATTTTGCCCGTAGGTGGTGTTGCACCGTGAGTTCGATGTTGACCTTGAACCCGCATGCTGGCATGATTCAAATGCTAATCATTTCTGCAGAACATACTAATGTGCTTGTTCTGTGAATTTGAACGTCCTCTTTCTGGTTGTTTAAGATGTTCTGCTTTTCCTGAACATGAGTGTAATTTCGGAGTGTCAATTTGACCATGACGTAATCCAGCAGGAATCTGCCGTTGTCCCCGGGCTGTCTCCAAGTATACAAAATCCTTCCGCGATTTTGTTATCGCAGAACTCAATTAGTTTTCCTCCTGTGTCATTCATATTAACGTGCCCGTAGTCTCCCGCAACGCTTTCTTCTTCTCCTTTCCCTGCAACTACATTGGTAGACTTTTATCTCGCTTTACATACTGAATTACCCGTTCAATATCCTTGTACACTGATCAGCCAAAACATTATGACCACTGCCCACTCGACGTTGGATGCCACCTGGTGACACTGTGGCCACCTGACGCCGTAACAAAGGTATGTAATCGAAGAAGACACGGACGAAGGATCACTCTAGCGAAGATATGGGCTGCAAATGAGGAAATCCATATAGATAAGCTACTCTGACAAAGGGGAGATTATTATTATGCAAAGCCTCTGAATATCTCGAAAACGGTAAAGCTGATCAAATGCTCACGTGCTACTGTCATAAGCATCTAACGGAAAGAGGTAGAAAGATAGTGAAATCACCACCAGGCGCTGAATGGTTGGACGTTCATGATTCGTCAGAACGGTAGAGTTCGGTGGCTTGTCTGCTCTGTAAAGTGGAATAGATGGTGATCTGTGGCATCTCTGCTTAAACAGCACAATGCTGATTGTACGCGCAAGTGCTTCGGAGCACACCGTTCATAGTACATTGTTGAAATGGAGCTCCACAGTATACCACCCCTAAGTTTTCACATCTTGACCAACGCCAGTTACAATTGCACAGGGACCATCGGGACTACACAGGGACCATCGGGACTGCACGCGGACAATCGGAATTCAATGTCAATGTCGATCAATGGAAATGTGTCGGCTCTTCGGATGAATCATATTTTATCGTCGTCTCCACGAACTCTGTGATCGACGTGAGCGGAGGCTCGAAACGTGCAGCGCCCTACGGACGCAGGCCGGTGGTTGGTTGGTTGGTTGGTTTGGGGAAGGAGACCAGACAGCGTGGTCATCGGTCTCATCGGATTAGGGAAGGATTGGGAAGAAAGTCGGCCGTGCCCTTTCAGAGGAACCATCCCGGCATTTACCTGGAGCGATTTAGGGAAATCACGGAAAACCTAAATCAGGATGACCGGACGCGGGATTGAACCGTCGTCCTCCCGAATGCGAGTCCAGTGTCTAACCACTGCGGCAGGCCTGTGGGAACAGTATTATGTACTGGGGAACATTCTTCTGCACTTGGATGGGACCTGTGGTACTAATCGAAGACACGTTGACAGCTGCGAACCACCTGAATCCCTTCATGTTTTATGTCTACCCTGCTGCGATGTCATCCTTCAGCAGTGTAACTGACGGTCTCTCGGGGCCAGAACGGTGTCTGTTGTTATGAACGATATATTTTGCAGTCTACCATTTAACAAATGTCGTTTTCTGCCATGTCGCAGCTATACAGGTTAATACCTGCTTCATAGACATCAAATCCAAACACACATCCAGTAATCTTATTTTCATGTGATGTTTTAGATTGGATTTAATCACACTACTGGTTTCCAAAAATACATCAGTCTTTTGGGCCCCATCTTTACTGAGAAAGATTATGATGTCTAACAACGTTAACTGGAATATATGACCTATATTCCTTGAACTTTCGATTATTGTTGTTTTCTGTAATCTGTTTTTTAACACAAACCTACGTTTTTTAAATGGAACCACGTTAGTTTTGTTAGCACATCTGAACATATAAACAAATACGTAATCAGTGCCGTTTGTTGCATTGTAAAATGTTAATTACATCCGGGGATATTGTAACCTAAAGTTGACGCTTGAAACCTCCGACGTTCAGTTGCGTGTTGTAACAAACACGGGCCACGGACGGCGAGCAGCGTCTGGAGCGACATGTTTACGATGACGACCGTGTTTACGAGTGTGGCTGTGTGGTTTGGTCTAGCTGTCGCAGTGTCCGCATGTAGCACTTGCTGCTATTGTTATTCTGCATTCGTCTCCGCACGCAGACCAACTGTAGTACACCGTGTTACCAGACGTCTGTGATAGTGTAGTGTTGTAGGAACTGTGATCATGGTGTATTCGAACTCTGAAAAGGCGGAGATGATACTCGTCTATGGCGAGTGTCGACGAAATTCAGCTGAAGCCTGCAGGGCGTATACAGAACGGTACCCGGACAGAGAGCAACCAACGTGCCGCACATTGCAAAACATCTACCGCCAACTGCATGCAACAGGTATGGTCGTAGCACGCAAACGGGTCCGTAACAGGCCCGTCACAGGAGAAGCGGGTGCAGTTCGTGTGTTAGCTGCTGTTGCCATGAACCCACACATGAGTACACGGGACATTGCGAGAGCCGGTGGACTGAGTCAAAGTAGTGTCATGTACATACTGCATCGTCACCGCTTTCACCCGTTTCGTGTGTCGCTACATCAGCAATTACATGGTGATGACTTTAATCATCGAGTGCAATTCCGTCAATGGGCATTAACAGAGAATGCGTTGCAGTTCTACCTGTTTACCGATGAAGCGGTTTTCACAAACCACGGGGCAGTGAATCTACGGAACATGCATTACTGGTCCGTGGACAATCCTCTCTGGCTCAGACAGGTAGAGCGACAGCGATCGTGGACTGTAAATGTATGGTGCGGAATCATTGGCGACCACCTCATTGGTCCTCACTTCATTGCAGGAGCCCAAACAGCTGCAACATACATCGCGTTTCTACAGAATGATCTGCCAACGTTGCTCGAAAATGTCCCACTGGAAACGTGTCGACGTATGTGGTATCAGCATGATGGTGCACCTGCACATTCCGCAATTAACACTAGGCTGACCCTTGAAGGATGTTCGACGGGCGTTTCATAGGACATGGAGGACGCATAAATTGGCCAGCCCGTTCTCCTGGTCATACACCTCTGGACTTCTTTCTGTGGAGGACGTTAAAGGAGAATGTGTACCGTGATGTGCCTACAACCCCAAAGGATATGAAACAACGTATTGTGGCAGCCTGCGGCGACATTACACCAGATGTACTGCGGCGTATACGACATTCATTACGCCAGAGATTGCAATTGTGTGCAGCAAATGATGGCCACCACATTGAACATCTATTGGCCTGACATGTCGGGACACACTCTATTCCACTCCGTAATTGAAAACGGAAACCACGTGTGTACGTGTACCTCACCCCTCATGGTAATGTACATGTGCGTCAGTGAAAAAGACCAATAAAAAGGTGTTAGCAGGTGGATGTAATGTGCTGTTCCAGTCTCTTCTGTACCCAAGGTCCATCACCGTTCCCTTTGGATCCCTACGTAATTCGGTGCTCTCCGATACACACGATCGAACAGCGGAGGAGTGGTACTCGAGCGTCAACTTTAGGCTACAATATCTCCGGCTGTAATTAACATTTTACAATGCAACAAACGGCACTGATTACGTATTTGTTTATATGTTCAGATGTGCTAACAAAACTAACGTGGTTCCATTTAAAAAAACGTAGGTTTGTATTAAAAAACATACTTCCGTGCATTTTTTTAATGGTTTGTATTAACCAGTTACACTAGCCCCTCTCCTCACGTTCGGTCTGTGGAATCGATTCGTCAGTATTTGATGTGGTTTACGAAATATATCCAGCGGTAATGTTAGGTGACTCACCCTGTATACTTCTTTGAGTTTTCAATAATTATTTGCAACAGCTAGTAGATACGTTTTATACAGTATTGGACTTGTAACAGAAAAAATAGCTTTCGCTCATCTGAGGTTATGGGGCAATTGTAAGAAAACATGATTGAAGTTGGTTAGAAGACATCATTCTACAGCTTTGTAAGTACTTTGTAACCAACTGTTCTTCATACATGTGCTTCATTTGTCCGTGTAATTAGTCGGGCAAGGCCATTGCGGCCCCACCAGTTGCCAAATTTATTCAAGATGGAGGACCCAAGATGATATCGATAGATATAGCAACGCCTCAATGACTTATTGGTGGGAAGTTCAAATTTTGGTAGGAAAATAGGTGAGTTAGGTTACCTCCACTAACCTAAGTCATCCGACCACCACTTCTTCCTTGGCATTGGTGGGAAGAACACTCAACCTGTGATGGACTAATGGATAGGATGGATGTAACTTTATTTTGCATGCAGCGTTTATGTAAACAATGTGAGTTGTCATAGGCAGCAGCTCCATCCAATGTCTTCACCATGAGGTCCGGAATACGATTGACGAGGTGCACAGCACTGCAACAAGAGAGCGCTTTCATCCTGTGGCGGACTGGGGGAAAAATAGCGGGAAAAGGACTGTGTCCAGCTGCACACAAAATAGCGCAACTGGGTTAGGAGTTGAGTAGTGTGTATGACCGGAAATCATGTGACTGGAAGCGCAACCATCTTGGATCTTTAGAGGAAAAAAAGAAGGCTTGACAGCCACAACTGATCAGTCTTCCACGATAGTTGATAGTGTCAACATGGGTTGCTCCAAAGTGATAAACATCCCTCGGCTGTTAGGGAGGAAGACAAGACCAAGAGACAAACCCTTCCGTTTGTGGCTATTACAGCATGACCTGGATAATCTGCCTACTGACATTAGCAACATAAATGGCTCCAAAAATGGTAAACCACTTCGCGAGAAGAATGTAAATGTGCTTACACCTGTTACAGAATCGTTTTGCGATAACATTATGGTTATTAAAATCTGTGTTCGAGTGGACTGCCAAGAACGACTAGAAAGAGGATGGTCTGTAATGTTAATGAAGGAGATGTGTGTTTCATTTAACTCTTATCTACGTAGTACATTCTCCAGTTTCGTCATTGCAAGACATGGTGTCTAGGCAAAGCTGCCTTTTCTCCTACACAGGAACGACAGTGTGACAGCAAGAGGGATACGGGAAAAACTCGGCACGGATGCATTGTAAACTATTTCGAAGAAATGTAAAAATCTTGTGGTTACACCATATAAAGTGGAATTATCTGACTTCAAAATTGGATGTTCTAATGGAAGGGCTGCCTGAAATACTGCAGCAGCTACGTGTAAACGACTATTACATTTTGGATTTGGGCATAACGCCAGACTTCGCCGGAATTTTTATCAAAATGGAGATGTGCGACTACTTAATATCAACCCAGGACTTATGCATGGAAGGAGATCACCAGAGAAACAGCAATGTGATTATGAATAACAATAAGACAGTTGGAATAGACTGTCTAACATGGTTAAGCTCCAACAGTAAAGATACATAACGAATTTATATGTCAGATCACAAGTCCAGGACTGAACAAAGATATTGGTAACCATATTATAGATTTTATAAAGTGTCCAGACATGCGACTACGAGAAACTTCCTTGGCTAAGCAGAATGGCATTACCAGGCTGGAGACTACAATATACAGCTACAGAATGGATCGTGTATTCGACCCTGTGCATGAGTGTTTACGTGTATTAGACACCAATAAACAGTGTTTGCTCGTACAATGTGCTCCACTTTACCCTGTGCCTCTTGCTCCCATGAGGCGTGAATTAACGGATGACATACAGAATAACTGTAGTTTTGTGTTTAATAAAGTTCTGCGGTTTGTGTGCTGGGGTAATAAGAATACCCGAAAATTGACCGGTGTACAAGTAAGTCTTCCAGATACTCCAGACTGAGAAAAGGGTATCAGCTATGTTCTGTCTGCACACAGTTTTAGTTATCTACCAATAAACTACGTGGAGATTCTTAATTCTGACCCCAATAAAGACAATATAAGTATTATACAGAAGTATTACGTTAAAGCAGGAGAAACTTACTTTTCTCATTGTTCTCCACAATACTGTCCGATATAGATATTGCAGACCTGAGATTAGTTGACACGAGCAACGTTATTCCACAAGTCATAAGAGAAAGGGTAAATGTATTACACTGACTTAAACGATTTCCTATTAAAGAAATTACATCTTTAAGTACAGTTAATGTGTTACGTGCACGAAAAAGGGAACTGTAAATGGAAGACATTGAATTAAAGAAAAGAAAATTAGAGGATACAGAGAAGACAACTGCTATAAAGGACGAATATAAGCTGCAAATGGAAAAGGAAGTGGCTATTGCGGATGTTTACATATGACTTTAAACACAGTACATGGAGAAATCTGGCTACTACTTGGGGACACAAGGTAATAGCATTTACTGTAAGCAGTGGTAACTGGCTATGTGTTGGAGTACTGGCCGAAAACGACGGACTGGAACATGTTTACTATGTTAAAGGACACACGAAAAATCTGTTTATCAAACTCTATTCCTCCTTGGATCCGCTTAAAAAAAAGGGATACATTAAATCGAAATGTGTTGGGCATGATATCACACACTTAGCAACAGAAGAACCGTTTTCAGAGCTTAAAAACAACGGCAATTCGTTTGCAATAGTTGTAAACCTAAAGTTCTATACCGAAATTCAGCAAGAATGTGCAGCCGAAGAACTGGCAGTACACACCCAGGAGGATGTGGAACGTTATAAAAACAGTGTCATGCAGGAAATAAGAGGAAAAATTAAAATCCCCGATTGCTCTAATCTAGAAAAACTGCCAAAAGGAACAGAACTAACTATTAAAGCAATAAGAGAGGTAGTTTACAGGAAAAAAATGAGATAATACTGGAGTTCAAAAACACACATTCTCTGTGTTTGTCAGATTACTGTCTGGAGAAAGAAATAGATGATTCATATGGGGATTTGAGTTATAAGTTAAGAATGAAATTCGACATTATTAAAACCACATCTAACAAAAGTAAGGAAAGAGTTGTTTCCCCTATGCAAATACAAAAGTTAATAATGATTTTGTACTAGAATATTGGCTTGCCTTATTTGCTAATCTACCAGAAATCCCGACATTTCCTATATATGATGATCCATGGGATGTATTTCGGTTGTGGAAAGTGGGTAGTCAGATGACCTTGAAACATATTTAATACTAGGTAGTTGAAAGTATAGGGACTCCCTTTTCATGCATATATGAGTGTGTTTGCAGAGCATTTTACAAGCATTATTTAGACAATTTACGAGCTGTTGCGTGTCTGTAGATCAGTGTACTGCATTATTTTGGTAATTTTTGGGCAGTTTGTACGTCTGACAGCTGTGAAATGCATTATTTCCACAGTTTACAATTAGTGAGCTAGTTTGCAGAGCCTTATAGATGCACTATTTTGAAAATTTACGAGTTTTTTTCGTGTCTGCACATCAGTGTACAGCATTATTTCCGTGATTTACAAGTAGTTTGCAGGTCTGTATGCTATTTACTGTGACCTCAGTCACTCCAAGGCGAATGTTTTGCAACAGCATAATGTATGTACTATGTGAAATCCATCCCTAAATAAATTATTCCAACGTCTCACTGAAAAACTAAAGAAGAGTGCACTCCTTCTCTCCAACAGTTGGACACAGACTGAGTCCTTTTCCTGGCATTTTTCACCACACCGCCACATGACAACAGCGCCCTCTGGTTGCAGTACTGTGTACTATACTGCGTTCATCATAAGAATAAACCTGATGCAAACATTACCCCATGTATTCTTCTGCATTTGCTTGAATCTCATTGGATTTCGTTTCACCTAGAGCAGAAGCCAAGCAGTGGCCAGTACAGTCAAGTACGATGATAAGGATACCTTTTATGCTGTGTTACACACACATATACTGTGCGACAATGCGGGACAACAGCTTCACCGGCGCCTTGAAGTTGGACAACACTGGCCAACCAGTGGTCCAATTAACCTGCAATGATGTGAGCAGTTATAGTTCAGACGTAAAAAAGAGACAAGCCAAGAAACAATACAGCTTCGAAAGTCATTTACTTTTTAAAAGGAACGAAGTAATATTCGGCAAAACTTCAGCAATACTACACGCTTCTTAGGTGGCCAGATGGAACACATAAAATGCTCTCATTTTCACTTAATATTCTAATTACAAACAAGAGTGCTGAAAATGCTGTCTTAAACGCAGGGTAATTTTTCTACATCTGCATCTACATCTACATATATACTCCGCTAGCCACCAATCGATGTGTGGCGGAGGGCACAATTCGCGCCAATAATTCCCTCCCCCCCCTCCCCCCCTGTTCCACTCGCAGCTCGCACGAGGGAAAAACGACTGACTGAATGCCTCAGTATGAGCTCTTATTTCCCTTATGTTTGAATGGTGATCATTGCGCGATTTGAAAGTTGGTGGTAATAATATATGCTCTACATCCACGGTGAAGATCGGATTTCGGAATTTACTGAGGAGGCCCTTCCGTTTAGTGCGCCATCTATCCACAAGAGTGTCCCACTTCAAACTTTCTATGAGATTTTTCTGAGTGAGCTCTGTGTGATGCAAAAGCATGCTGCAGGGATTTCACCATACTGTTGCATACTGAAGCCACTGAAGGTAATAACTACTGTCAGTTGTCTGGTAATCTCTTAGTTCCTTCCTTTCTGAATCCGAGAAATACGTCTCAGTTCTGGAACTGTCATCTGCTATGTTGATAACGAGTCGATCAACAACAGAGTCCACAAAGACATCCAGGCGCCGCATTTTCTCCTCTTTCTTTTATTTCCCACCAGAGTTCGGTTGTGACATGTGAAAAAGCTGCGTCCGTTAGTACCAGCACATCTGGCAGCTTAATAGTATTATTATTTTTTGATTAGAACATCTTAACTTAAATCAGTTCTGTTGGGTTCATATTGTAATGGTACAGTGGCAAATGTAAAAATGCAGTATTTGTATGGTGTGCTGGATGCTGTCAAAATGATTGTTTTTCATATTTCTACATAACTTATCCACATCTGTGGTATAAAACAATACACATAGTCCATGTAAAGAGTATTTGGTATTTGATTTTTGCCTTATAATATATATTGTTTTGTTTCCTTAATTTAAGCAACCTTAATTAAAAGCATTTCATAAATTATGGATAATCATTATATTTCAACGAAAACACGGATTTCGCGTGCAATATGCAATTAGAAACAAGGAGATGTGCATTATTCATAAAAACGATGATTAATTTTACAATTACAAGATATCGGTATATCAAATCGAACAAGAAGAAAGTGTGTGAAGTGAGACTTGACCCAGCGAACCATGAACTGTACTATGTTAGCAATCTACTAAGCTACCGATTCGGCTACACTTATAATGCGTATTTGTGTCTCAACTCTATCTAATATATTTCCTTTGAAATTTTCAAAGTTGATTATTTCTTTAAACTTATGGATAACAATAAGAAAAGCCTATTTATTAGCACTTTTTAACAGTGTGCCACATGCATGTGTAATGAAAAATCAGAAAGCAGCTTCAAGCATTTTCTTACTGCATATTAAAAGCGCGACAGTCAGAGCACAACAGTGCAGAGGCTGTGACTGTACACGATTTTTGAAATAAAAACTACACAGCCAGAGCGTGATTGAGAAAACGTTGATGGCTGTTAATACCTTTGAATATACTAAAGTTTCATTTAACGTAACTTAGTAATAATATATCTAATACATAAGCAGGATCTACTTCCAACAGCTAACACCAGTGTAAATGTGCTACAACTTATGACCAATCATCGCATTTGTGTTGCTTTGTTCAAATGTGTGTGAAATCTTACGGGACTTAACTGCTAAGGTCATCAGTCCCTAAGCTTACACACTACTTAACCTAAATTATCCTAAGAACAAACTCACACACCCATGCCCAAGGGAGGACTCGAACCTCCACCGGTACCAGCCGCACAGTCCATGACTGCAGCGCCTTTCACCGCTCGGCTAATCCCGCGCGGCTCCGTTGTTTTCATCAGGTTTATTCTTAAGGTGAATGGAGCATAGCTCAGTTGGACTCCAGATCTCATGGTGAAGACGCTGGATGGAGCTACCGCCTATGACAACTCAAAGTACTTAAATAAACACTGCATGCAAAATAAAGACTTACTTCCATCCTATCCAGCATCCCAGCACAGGCTGAGTTCTTCCCCCACCAATTGCAAGGAAAAGGTGGTGTTCCAATGAGTTAGGTTAGTGGAGCTAGCCCAAATGTCCTTTTTTCGCGCCAAAATTTTCCCACCATTTTCTTAGGTTAGTGGAGGTAGCCCAAGTGACCTTTTTTCCGCCAAAATTTCAACTTCCCGCCATTTTCTTGGGGGATGGGTGGGAGAAGGATGGTAGGGGATGGGGTTAGGTTAGTGGCGGTAGCCCAACTGGCCTATTTTCCGGCCAAAATTTGAACTTCCGCCATGACATCATTGCGACATGGCTACATCTATCGCCGCCATCTTGGATTCGCCGTCTTGAAAAAAATTAGCAACAATGCAGAGTGGGGCCGCATCGGCCATGCCCTACTACTTGTGTATACCACATATGTCTTTTCTGTTTCTATATTTTATATTCCCCCTGGGAAGATCGTTATTTAACCGAAACTGGTTGAGAATAAAGGTGTATTTGTACAACTGATTGCTCAGAGATACATTTCTTCAAAAGATAAATAACTTTAAGGTAGTTCGATGAACCCTCCCCTCCCCCTCTACGAGGCACTTTGCTGCGAATTGGAAAGCAATCATGTAGATGCAGATTTGGACGTAGTTACGCTTGCTTCTTTTATTTTTACTACTGGACACAGGTGCAGAGCAGAACTTGTTGCGATCACATGAAATAGCTGTGAACGGAATCAGACATGTTAATTAAGAGAACAGATGTTCTGTCAGACTTCGGTCTCTATGCGAGGCAGGGTTCGTTAAGCATTTCGTTGTTAATTATCAACACTCATCTGATGCAGTATGGGAACGCGCTGCAGATGACTGCGTGTTGATGAGACGTGACTACCTAATGCCGAGCGTCCGCTGAAATTTCAGCGCACGGTAGGTGCAGCGAGATAATGAGACAGCAGTCGGACAATGGTTACGTTCCATGTAGAAGCGAGCGTGGCCTGTCATTATGAAAAGAATGTGAATGCGAGATCTGACGTCATGTCGGTAGAGAGACAAAGTAACGAAATAGTGTCGGACGGTGAAGAAATTTGTGTTAGGACTAGTTCCAAACAGGCTTCGAGGAATTAACATCGGTTACGTAAATTCTTCCACGAAGAATGTCGGAAAGGTGTGTCCTTTAACAGAGCTCCTAGCAACGTCGGCGATGAATGAGTTTAGTTAGAATTTTGTGTGTTTTGTTTCCAGGAGAATTTATATTACACATGTGGAACATCGTACATGAATATACACTCCTGGAAATTGAAATAAGAACACCGTGAATTCATTGTCCCAGGAAGGGGAAACTTTATTGACACATTCCTGGGGTCAGATACATCACATGATCACACTGACAGAACCACAGGCACATAGACACAGGCAACAGAGCATGCACAATGTCGGCACTAGTACAGTGTATATCCACCTTTCGCAGCAATGCAGGCTGCTATTCTCCCATGGAGACGATCGTAGAGATGCTGGATGTAGTCCTGTGGAACGGCTTGCCATGCCATTTCCACCTGGCGCCTCAGTTGGACCAGCGTTCGTGCTGGACGTGCAGACCGCGTGAGACGACGCTTCATCCAGTCCCAAACATGCTCAATGGGGGACAGATCCGGAGATCTTGCTGGCCAGGGTAGTTGACTTACACCTTCTAGAGCACGTTGGGTGGCACGGGATACATGCGGACGTGCATTGTCCTGTTGGAACAGCAAGTTCCCTTGCCGGTCTAGGAATGGTAGAACGATGGGTTCGATGACGGTTTGGATGTACCGTGCACTATTCAGTGTCCCCTCGACGATCACCAGTGGTGTACGGCCAGTGTAGGAGATCGCTCCCCACACCATGATGCCGGGTGTTGGCCCTGTGTGCCTCGGTCGTATGCAGTCCTGATTGTGGCGCTCACCTGCACGGCGCCAAACACGCATACGACCAACATTGGCACCAAGGCAGAAGCGACTCTCATCGCTGAAGACGACACATCTCCATTCGTCCCTCCATTCACGCCTGTCGCGACACCACTGGAGGCGGGCTGCACGATGTTGGGGCGTGAGCGGAAGACGGCCTAACGGTGTGCGGGACCGTAGCCCAGCTTCATGGAGACGGTTGCGAATGGTCCTCGCCGATACCCCAGGAGCAACAGTGTCCCTAATTTGCTGGGAAGTGGCGGTGCGGTCCCTTACGGCACTGCGTAGGATCCTACGGCCTTGGCGTGCATCCGTGCGTCGCTGCGGTCCGGTCCCAGGTCGACGGGCGCGTGCACCTTCCGCCGACCACTGGCGACAACATCGATGTACTGTGGAGACCTCACGCCCCACGTGTTGAGCAATTCGGCGGTACGTCCACCCGGCCTCCCGCATGCTCACTATACGCCCTCGCTCAAAGTCCGTCAACTGCACATACGGTTCACGTCCACGCTGTCACGGCATGCTACCAGTGTTAAAGACTGCGATGGAGCTCCGTATGCCACGGCAAACTGGCTGACACTGACGGCGGCGGTGCACAAATGCTGCGCAGCTAACGCCATTCGACGGCCAACACCGCGGTTCCTGGTGTGTCCGCTGTGCCGTGCGTGTGATCATTGCTTGTACAGCCCTCTCGCAGTGTCCGGAGCAAGTATGGTGGGTCTGACACACCGGTGTCAATGTGTTCTTTTTTCCATTTCCAGGAGTGTAACACTCACTTTTGCTATAGGCAGAGATATCCGTTACACAAAATGTTTCAAAAGAGTTTAATCCATTTCACAAGGCTATGTTAACCTGTATCTTCTACTAGAAACATCAGATATAGTTTAACTTACACGCCGAAACTAAAATTTACCTTGTCATTAACCGTAAGCTGGCGGTAGGTGCCGCTAGCTCGATCGCTCGTTCGTTACCCAATGTGCTTCGAGTCGCATGGCGGTGATACAGCAACAATAGGCGTTTTACTTTCCCTGTTTCAACATGTGTAATTCAGTTACAACTCATTTTCGTCGATAGTATGGGACTGTGTTTCCTAAGGTGGAGAGGCGTACGGATCTCGCATACTACCATTGGCCTCCAAGGTAATGTGATTTCCTTCCACTGTTGGGTTTGTGAAAGTCTCCATATATATATAAAATCTCCTGTAAGTTTGCCGTGCGCCTAGCCAAGGGCAAAATTTAACATTTATGGAAGAAAAATAATAACTGTGAATCGTAAATAAATTTCCTAATTAAACTGTGGTTTTAAGGAATTGATGGCATAGACAACTAACAGATAATGCCATATTGACCAAGCAAATGCTCAAACTTGCACTGAATGAGTCACTCGATGTAAGTAAAGTAAAGTCTTGTGAATGGGAAGAAATAACTTTCGAGTTTCCACTAAATATGTAAACGACTTGTGGCTAGGACCTCCCGTCGAGTAGACCGTTCACCGGGAGCAAGTCTTTCGATTTGACACCTCTTTGGCGACTTGCGCGTTGATGGGGATGAAATGATGATCAGTAAGACAACACAACACCCAGTTCCTGAGCGGAGAAAATCTCCGACGCAGCCGGGAATCGAACTCGGGTCCTTAGGATTGGCATTCTGTCGCGCTGACCACTTTTTTTGGGGGGGGGGGGCCGGACGAGTTTCCACCATTTTCCTCACATAACCTCGTGAGAGCTGATGGCCCTTATAACGGACACAGAGTTCTCTGTTCTGCTATCAGAGATTCTGCATTTTCCGCCGTAAGGTCTGTGGTCCATTTCAGTGGAGAGTGTGGTGCAAACGTATGACGAGAAACCGTCACTAGGATCACCACTTGGCGCCAATTATCAGTTCTGTTTCCCAAGTGTTACCATGGCAGATGCGTATTCCTTCATTACCGCGTATTTCATGAAAATATGTACCTATTGTAGACAGTACCTATGAGCGTTGTTTGTATGGCTTCCCTGTACAATAAGTTTTGGTAGTACTGCACGTTTCTTTAATTATCTTTACAATATAGTAATGTCGACTTAATGGACGCAAAGACTTCGTGCCACATTTTCGGACATGGTCCCTAAGAATCAGTGGTGATTATCTTTTCTTGTGATTGTTGCTGGTGACATTATCTGAAACATTATCGTCATTTTTTTGTAATTAAAGTAGGTACTTCACTAATCCAGTAATCTTCTTAAAGGATACAGATCAGAGTTTGGTCCAAAACAAATTTTAGATCCACCTCTGAATGGAGCCATTTCAGATTTTGATGTCAATGACGAAGAGAAGGGCAAGGTGGACCTGTTACGCGATGTAGTGCAGCTCGACGTTGTTCTTTTTCAGCGTCATCTCAGTGAAGTGGACTATGTAAATTATATTTGACTGCTTGGATCCGGGATAGCGTCTGTGATAGTAATCCAAACGTCCTCAGTCCCGGGTTCGAACCTCGCTACCGCTTAAATATTGAATAAAAGTCATCAGCAATGACGGCCGAAGACTTCCCACATGAGAAGTCACCCTCATTCGGCTTTGTCAAAGAAAGCGGAGGAATGGACAGAGGTTCAGCGCACTCTCCTACCCTTGGGATGGGAAAGTGCCTCTAAAGGCTGAAGAACCAACAATGATCAACGGTATGAGGATGCAGAACGCTTTGGAAACACAACAAATAAATAAAATTGTCTTACCTCTAAAGCATCAACGGTGGATCGCGATATATGATGGACTCTCATGAAGAAGAATAAAATATATTAGCTACAGACTCAGCGGTGTGCAATGCTGGCCGTAAATGAAATTCTTTTGGCTGATAAATGAAAGTATTTACGAAAAATTCATTATCTTTGAAAGACATATGACCTGGACATGGACGCGGTACTGATTTGGGTGAATTACTAATACTGACCTTTTCAATGGTGAAATTTTATTTGAAGTTAAGTTTGACTTTCCAAAACATCTGACAACTGAAATTACATTACACAGAAAAATTATATCCTTTTTACTAACTGAGTCACAAACAATAAGATTTTTACAGCAACTATTATCTAATCTCACTAAAAAGGTGTAAAGACAAATCATCAAACTGTGGATACCTGTGTTGATAAATCTTAGAAACATTACAAAAGGGAAATTTCTAACTAGCCTTTACATCAAATTTAATTGCGTACATTTTGGAGTTACTCAACAATTGCTAATTATCAGCCAACTCATCTACACTAACGCGCTGGGTAAACGAAAGTCATAAATATTTAACATTTTTACCTTGCTTGCGAGAAGGTTTCTGCTTTCACATTCATAATTCCAATAATACATGTACTCGTAGTTCCCACATTTTAATTTAACACTTGGTCGCTTCACAGAACACACCACAATAACTGCCCACTCCATCCTCTTTCGCTCACAGACATGTACCCACTATTGTGCGCCAAGCGCTCTCTTACTCCAACCCCGGGACCGATGGCCCTTCTGGTCTGGTCCCTTCAATACCACAAACCAACCAACCAACTCCAACCCTACAATCTCAGACGAGAAGCAGTATCTTTGGCTCTGCGGTCGTGCACAGTCAGCGGTCCACTTTATAGAGCCCATCAGAGGTATATATCGTTAGTAATGTAAGAGTTTCATTTTGATTTACATTAGTATCATTACAATATTCGGCTGCCACATACAAACGTACCCCAGTAGACTTCTTTCAATATCAATGATGAAATTCGCTAATGACGTTGCTATCCTGAGTGAGAGTGAGAGGGAAGAAGAATTACAGGAGGTGTTGAATGGAATTAGTACAGAATATGCACTGAGAGTAAATCGAACAAAGCGGGAAGTAATGAGACGTAGCAGAAATGAGAAGGGCCATCAACTTAAAATGAGGATTGATGGTCACCAAGTAGATGAAGCTACCTAGGCAGCAAAACACCCAGTGACGGACGGAGCAAGGAGGAGAGGAGGACATCAAAAGCATACTAGCACTGGCAAAAAGGTCATTCATGGTCAAGATAAGTCTATTAGTATCAAAAATAGGCCGTAATTGGAGCAGAGCGTGTACCGTGGGAAAACCGGAACAGAAGAGAATCGAAGCAATTGATAAGTGGTACTACAGACCAATATTGAAAATTAAATGGGCTGATAAGGTGAGGAACGAGGAGGTTCTGTGCAGAATCGGAGAATCGGAGAGGAAAGGAATACTTGAGAACGCTGACAAGGAGAAGGGATAGGATGATAGGACATCTGTGAAGATATCGGGGAAAACTTCCATTACATTAGAGGGAGCTATAGAGGGCGAAAACTGTAAAGGAAGACAGAGATTGGAATACATCGAGCAAACAATTGAGGACGTAAGTTGTAAGTGCTACTCTGAGATGAAGAAATTGGCACAGGAGAGGAATTCGTGGCAGGCCGCATCAACCCAGTCAGAAGACCAATAATTCTGCAATAAGATACTGGATTTTAAGGCATACCGAGGAGCAGATCCAGACTCACATCACAAGTTAGTAGTTAAGAAGAACAGACTGAACTTTAAGAGACAAGTCAGGAAGAATCAATACGCAAAAAAGTGGGATATGAAAGTGCTAACTGTGGTGTCACTGCCGGACACCACACTTGCTAGGTGGTAGCTTTTAAATCGCCCGCGGTCCGTTAGTATATGTCGGACCCGCGTGTCACCACTATCAGTGACTGCAGACCGAGCGCCGCCACACGGCAGGTCTAGTCTAGAGAGACTCCCTAGCACTCGCCCCAGTTGTACAGCCGACTTTGGTAGCGATGGTTCACTGACTACATACGCTCTCATTTGCAGAGACGACAGTTTAGCATAGCCTTCAGCTACGTCATTTGCTACGACCTAGCAAGGCGCCATATTCAGTTACTACGAATGTATTCTGAACAGATAATATTGTGAATCATGTACCGTCAAGAGCGACGTTCATCATTAATGGATTAAAGTTATGTATCAAACTAATTACGTCCGCTTTCTGAATCTAATTCCTTGTCATGTTCCAGACCTCACGTCAGTATAGTGCTTCCCTCCTCACGCCAGCCTGCGCGAGCTAAAACGCGTGCATTTCGGTCTTCTCTCGTAACAAGGTGTTGGCTCTTCTGCCAACACAACACTAACGAATGGTGAGATACGCTTGAAGTTATCTGAGACTATAGATACAGCAACAACTCCGTAGGCAGTGCAGTTGAAGAGGTAACCACAGAATTTGGAAAGAAAAACATCGGTACAAAGAAGGTAACTGTGAAGAAGCCATGGATAACAGGAGGAATGTTTCACTTTATCGATGAAAGAAGGATGTACAGAAATATTAAGGGAAATTCAGGAGAATAGAAATAGAAGTTACTTAGGGATTAAATAACTGGGAAGTGCAAGGAAGCTACGGCGAAATGGACGAATAAAAAATGTGAAGAAATCGAAAAAGAAATGAATGTATGCAGGACAGAAGAGTTAAAGCAAGCTTGAGTAAAATTAAAAACAAGGGTAGTAACATTAAGAGTGCAATGGGAATTCCACAGTTAAAGGCAGAGGAGAAGGGAGTTCGGTAGTAAGAGAACATTGAAGGCTTCTATGAGGGGGAATACTTGTCTGATGTAATATAAGAGGAGCCAGGAGTCGATAGAGGAAAATTAGAGGAGCCAGTTTTAGAATGTGAATTTGAAATAGCTTTGGGAGACTTAAATTCAAAAAAGGCAATGGGGATAGGTAATATTCTCTCAGATTGTCTAAAATCGCCGGGGAAGTGATAACAACTATTTACATTTGAGCGGAGAATTTATGAGTCTGGCGCTATACCATCTGACTTTCGGAGTAACATCATCCACACAGTTCCGAAGACTGCAAGAGGCGACAAGTGCGGGAATTATCGCACAATCAGCCTAACATAACAGCTCATGCATCCAAGTTACTGACAAGAATAATATACAGAAAAATGGAAAAGGAAATTGAGACTGTCTTACATGACGATCAGTTTCGCTTCAGGAAAGGTAAAGGCACCAGAGAAGCAGTTCTGACGTGGTTGATAAAGGAGGCAAGACTAAGAAAAATCGAGAGATGTTCATAGGTTTTTTCGACCTGGGAAAAGGAATGACATTGCCAAATCTTACAAGAAAAATAGGGCTAAGCTATAGAGAAAGACGGGTAATATACAATCTGTACAACAACCAGAAGGAACAATATGAATGGAAGACCTAGTAGGAAAGACGCAATGGCGGAAATAAAAGAACGGTTTAAGATTGGAATTAAAATTGAGGGTGAAAGGATATCAGTGATGAGATTCGGTGTTGACATTACTATCCTCTCTGAAAGTGCTGAATGGAATGAACAATCTAATGAGTACAAATATGGACTGAGAGGCACCGAAGAAAGGCGAAAGTAATGATAAGTGGCAGAAATGAGAACAGCGATTGGTAATGACTAAGTAGATGAAGTTAAGGAATTGTGCTACCTAATCAGTAAAATAACCGAAGACAGAGGGAGCAAGGAGTACATAAACAGCAGAGCAGTACTGGCTAAAAGGGCCGTTCCTGGCCACGATAAATCTACTAGTATCAAAAATAGCCCGTAATTTGAGTAAGAAATTTCTGAGTATATACGTTTGGACTGATAAGGTGAAAAATGAGGAGGTTCTCCGCAGGATCGGTTAGAGAAGGAATGCACGGAAAACACTCACAAGACGAAGGGACAGGATGGTGGGACATCTGTTAAGACATCAGGGAATAACTTCATGATACTACAGGGAGCAGTACAGGGTACAACTGTAGACGGAGACAGAGGTTGGGATACATCTAGGAAATAACAAAAAATCTGGGAATGGCAAATGCTGTACTTAGTACACGAATGACAGAATTTAGAATTATGAGACAAAGAATGGTATCTTTCAGTGTAATGATTTCAAACTAAGGATTGCAGAGCATTTGTTACGTGGCCAAGGCAAGAACTCCTGAAAGGCGAGGACTATTGCCTTCACTATCACGCTTACTTACCGTAGCCCATTTGCCAGAAATGAAAGAGTTGGAAACTAGCAATGGATATACGGTCACTGGCTGCACGAAGAAAAAAAGTCCTAAGGCTGTTCAGCCTTGCACTGTCTAACATCACGGAACAAATGCTTCTCTGAGTTCATCAGAAATAAAATTTTCATGTTTGTCCTTCTTTTTAAATTCAATATCAGTGTATGATAGAAGTGACATTAGCCTCATAAGACTGTATTTTGATAAGCAAATTTTTTAAAAAATTCTTCAGTTTCTTTCCTATGGTTACTTATACGCCACAAACATCCGGAATCCATTGGAATGGAGACTACTGAATTTCTTCAAAAATTTCTGAAATTTAAAGAAAATTTATTACAATTGTCACAAGGTCTCAGTCGGATATGTAAATAACCTTCCATCTATATACAACAAGCATTATTAATTATTTATGAAGATGGCATTAGTATTGTAATTTGATTATACCTACAGCAACAGAAGATATGGTAAATAACGTTCTTAAAAGTAGCAAGGGTGGCTTTCTGCAAATGACCTCAATTTAGATTCAAAACAGACTGTTTGCACGACTAGGGCACTACACGAATCGTATATGTGGGACACGATGAAGAAGTAATAACGTGGGCAGGAACTTCAAGACTTCCTTTTTCGGTTTAAAATTTAATTAGACATCTAAAATTTAAATCGAAAAAAGACACATTTTGAAATTCCAAAAATAACTTCTTTCAGTCGCATTTACACTTCGAATTATTGCAAATATTGCGTAGAGACAAATCTGTAAGTTGATATATTTTATGTATTTCCATTCAATAATCTCTTATGGAATAGCGTTCTGGGACAACTCATCTTTAACTAAGAAAGTCTTCGCTGTTAGAAACGAAAATAAATAAAAAAATGTATGTTCCCACATGGCATAGAACATACACAATTTTCATTTCTAATTAAGTTGCTCTATCAAGAATCGACGGTAGAATCGGTTAACATAAGGTCTTCACTGCTGAGTCGCGTGGGGTAGCTGCGCGGTCTGGGTGTCTTGCACGGTCCGCGCGGCTCCCCCTGTCGGAGGTTCGAGTCCTCCCTCGGGCATGGGTGTGAGTGCGTCCTTAGTGTAAGTTAGTTTAAGTTCGGTTAAGTAGTGTGTAAGCTTAGGGACCGACGACCTCAGCAGTTTGGTCCCATAAGACATTACCACAAATTTTCAAAAAAACTTTTTCTTCCCTGCTGAAAAACGGACTATAAGAAAAATACATCGTGCACACTCACAAACATCTAGCAGACGCCTGCTCTAGAACGTACGCCATCAGATTACTGCTTCACAGTGTATTTATTCCCTCATGAAGTTTTCTCTCAATAACCTACTAAAGTTCAAAACTGTCCATGGAGCACGAAAGTATCTAAAACTTGGACCAAAATGTAAGTGTAGAAAGTATTCCAAAGTCGGAACGTGTTTGTATGTAACAGACATATCCTTGCAATCGAATGGTTCTTCTGAAAAAGAAAGTTTTGTAGTCTTAAAAGTAAGTTGAAATTCATCCTAAATGTCTCTCTAAATTGATGTAGAATGTACAACTATGAAATCGAACAAATCATTTTGAAGCACCCTGCACACGAAGCAGATGTAATATGTGTGGAGTGTACGTGAAATCAGTTTGTTTGTTGAAAAAGTACTGATAGTGATTTATTTTTAGTTTGTGATCTTGTTGAAGTGTTTATAACACTGGGACACATTTACAGTTATAGTACTTGTGGTGTCACCGCAGACACCACACTTGCTAGGTGGTAGCTTAAATCGGCCGCGGTCCATTTAGTACATGTCGGACCCGCGTGTCGCCACTGTGTAATCGCAGACCTAGCGCCACCACCAAGGCAGGTCTCGTGATACGAGAGAGCACTCGCCCCAGTTGTACGAGAACCTAGCTACCGACCAGATGTACGAAGCCTTTCTCTCTCATTAGCCGAGAGACAGAATAGCCATCAGCTAAGTTAATGGCTACGAACTAGCAAGGCGCCATTAGCCATACAGTGATTGTACTTAAAGTCTCCTGTGTATCGTCAAGATCGATGTACCACCATGATTGAGTAAAGTTAAGTATTAAACCTGCTCCGTACTTTTCTTCCTAACATTAATTACGTATCCTGTTCCAGTACTTCACGCCCGTCTGCGTTAGTCTAGCTTGCCTTTTCAGCCATCTCAACTTCACGGTGTCGGCCCAGATACCGACTCAACAGTACTGCATGGTGCACAGGAAACAACAACAAAATGAGGTCTTTGAAGCTATAAAGAAACGTTCACTGACACCAAGGTAAACAAAACAACATCGTCTGACTAGCAATTTCTCTTCTAATGCAGCCATTTGAAGATGAATGAAAGTTCAAACCAGTAATGGCATCAAAAATTAAAATGTAATGAAAAAAAGGTCTTTAGATTAAAAGCTAGTAGCTGTTTAAATAACACAGTCAATCGTTAAGTTACCGTAAGTCTGTCGTGATGATAAGGGTGTATAGACAGAGAACAAGAATAAGACTCATTGATAAATCATGAATGAATGGTGCACATAAAAACTGAGCTATAAGGAAGACAAACTGTTAAGGATATGATGGCGAAGAGTTTTTTCAATAATAGGACGATAACTAACCAGCTAGACAATTCCGTTAGCTTGCATGACACAATTTTCAATGTAGACGAGGGACTCAGCAACGTAACAAGCAAATAAAACACAAAACCTGTTACAAAGATAGGGGTACTTTCTTTTTGTAAAAACTTAAAAGAAACTAACAACTGGACTGCTGGGGAATGGAACCTTGTAGTACACATAAACAAGAAATTCCTTCAGAACGAACCGCATGATGAGTAGACTGAATACATGCAGGTAGAAACAGAATCTCTCCCTTGACGTCAGATAAACTGCATAAGCACAAAGTAACGGAATACTACCAGAAGGAAATTTTTACTCCGCAGCTGAGTGTGCACTGATATGAAACTTCCTGGTAGATTAAAACTGTGTGCCGGGTCGAGACTCGAACTCGGGATCTTTACATTCTGGAAACATTCCCCAGCTGTGGCAAATCAATGTCACTGAAATATCTTTTCTTCTAGGAGTGCTGCTAGTTCTGCAAGTTTCGCAGTGAAGCTAGGTAGGAGACGAGGTACTGGAGGATTAAAGTGTGACGATGGTTCGTAAGTCGAGCTTAGGTAGCTCAGCCAGCCTTCAGCGGCACAGTGGTTCGGATGGTGTTTACATCCCTGCCACACATGTGCATGAGAGGTGTTTACATTAAGCCATCAGTGGCGTGCCGTGGTAAAACGTAGAATGAATCATGGCCTTGTCATTCTACAAATCGGCACTTGTGATGTGTTGGCAAATGTGCCAACACCTTGTAGATAGAGGAGGCCGAAATGCACGCTATCTAACGCAGACGGGCGTGAATTCTGGAACAGGAATAGTAGTGAATGCTAATAAGAAAAGTATGCAGCTCCTCGAATACTTAACTTTATTCCATCCTTGTGGTACATCGCTCTTGATAATACAAATAAGACTATCTTCAGATACGGTTAATGGCGCCTTGCTAGGTCGTAGTCATGGACTTAGCTGAAGGCTATTCTAACTGTCTCTCGGCAAATGAGAGAAAGGCTTCGTCAGTGTAGTCGCTAGCAAAGTCGTCGTACAACTGGGGCGAGTGCTCTTCCGTATCTCGAGACCTGCCTTGTGGTGGCGCTCGGTCTGCGATCACACAGTGGCGACACGCGGGTCCGACATGTACTAAACGGACCGCGGCCGATTTAAGCTACCACCTAGCAAGTGTGGTGTCTGACGGTGACACCACAACTTGTATTGTAACAACACCGACTCTGTACTATTGTACATAAAAGCAATTCTTTTCATTTGATTTTACGATAAACTTATGTAATTGATGTTCTGATTTCATTTTTTTTTTGTTTCAGGCCATTGTGTTAAAAGAACTGTAAATACGTTTCGATGTGAATATTAATGTTTATGTCAAATGCCAAGTAATATTGTAATAGAATTGAAATGTAACAAATGTTGAAACTGTTGTAAGATATTTAAAATTGTGCGTCTGGTCCATACGTAGGCAATGTGTTAGGATATGTAGAATGCAAAACCTCGGGTGAATACCCGGTCTGTCAGAGAGCGATAAAAGGTGGATGGCAGGCGAGCGCGGGAAAATGCGCGCGGGCACTGCACGGCACAACGGGCACAGTAGTAGTTGGAGTTTGGCACTGGTTTGAGCAACACCTTCTGGAGCGAGGAGGCTCTCCTGGAAGACATAGCTTCACTGACCCTCGGGTTGCTGTTCCAACGCCCACACAGCATGGCAAAATTCCAGAGGCACTAAATGGAAAAGTATTGCGACGCTAAGAAGAATTAAAGTGCCGATACATCAAGAGCCATAGCTGTGGTTGTATGTGTGGTCTGTGCCTCGCCATCTCGCCGCCTGCCAACCGCCGCATCGATACTAGCGGGTTGAAACTTTTAGTACTGTATTCCTGTGGATCAGAGAGTGAACTGTGTTTGTTTGGTGCAATAATAACCTAAATTTTGCCAGAACTTTTCCATAATTTAATTATCCTCACAACCAACCTAGACAGGTTCCTTTCCAAACGTTGCGCAATCCGAGTGTCCCGAAATGAAAATTAAAAATTGTGTTAATAATAATTATTTGCAGAACTAGCTATATTAGAATGGTGTTTAAAGAAATTTTTTGTTAATGAACCAGTAAATGAATAGCGAAGGTCTAACGAAGTCGAAAGATAACTTTAGTATTGACGTAGTAATGAAGTTTATTGTTTCGAGACAGATATAAAGGCATTTAAATGAGCAGTAAATAAGATGAAAAGAGTAGTAACTTATATACTGGAAATCTTGAATGAATAATAAATTTAGTAATCATTTTTTCTTTAAATACAGCGATCATAACAGTTTCAGGGACCCCCCTCATTCATTTGAACTCTGAAGTGTTCTGAATTGGTTTGACCAGCAAAAGTTAAAGTCAATATAAAAGTCAAAATTCATCAGTGTTTTATCTTTATCAAAATTGACATTTTGTGTGTGGCACGAAAGTGCAATTTCTAGGGTAACCTATGCCCGATTTAATTAGACAATATAAAGTTTTGTAGTAAACATTATAGTGTAATGTTATGTATTCATGATTTTCCATATCAGTACAGAATGTGAAACTATCAGTTCAATAGATTTTCTGGTCCTAAAATTCTACTATATTATGCAGTGTTACAGCTTGTTGTTTTGCATGAATATATACCAATTTGTACAGGGAAGAAACTCAGTTACTGCCTAATTAGGCTGGCGACCGTATTATTGTTACATTGGTAGCATCTTCTGGATTGTTCTTGATCCATCCTGACGCGTAATTGCATTTCGAACTTACTTGTCGGATCATTGTTATCCGGCAACAGCCTACTGAGGAGGCTACGGCGCCTACAACGCGCGACAACAAAGGGACACTAGGCGCCTGGTCAGAAGACCCACCTCCGTCAGGATGAACTGTTCCCACCCACTCTCCTGGTGTAAGACATTTAGAGTGCACGGGATGAGGTCAGACCATTTGATGGGACGGTGGGGGACGTTAGAAAGAAAGCAGCCTGTGTACTTAAGACTTAGCGACCGTAAGGTGCCCTGTCTGCGGTGACAGCCATGCGACAAGCTTATCGGATAGGGTCTGTTAACATCAATAGCATTGGGATGCCGGTAAAAATTAAGATGCTCACTGACATGATAAAGGCTGAAGATTTAGGCATAGCGCTGTTACAGGAAATTCGGGTGCTTCCCCCCTCGGACTTTTAGGGTTACGGTATTTATTGTTCCTCATCCGTCGAGAGAAGCGTTGACACTGCGATACTATTGAAGGAAGGGATACGTACAGACAAAGTAGAGTATTTGCCTGAGGTACGGCCGTGACCATAGGTGGAATACGTTGATCAATATACTGGGTGGCCCACTGATCGTGACCGGGCCAAATATCTCACAAAATAAGCGTCAAACGAAAAAACTACAAAGAACGAAACTTGTCTAGCTTGAAGGGGGAAACCACATGGCGCTATGGTTGGCCCGCTAGATGTCGCTGCCATAGGTCAAACGGATATCAACTGCGTTTTTTAAAATACGAACCCCCATTTTTATTACATATTCGTGTAGTACGTGAATGTTTTAGTTGGACCACTTTTTCCCCTTTGTGATAGATGGCGCTGTAATAGTCACAAACATATGGCTTACAATTTTAGACGAACAGTTGCTAACAGGTAGATTTCGTAAATTAAAATACAGAACGTAGTTACGTTTGAACATATTATTTCGGTTGTTCCAATGTGATACATGTACCTTTCTGAACTTATCATTTCTGAGAACGCATGCTGTTACAGCGTGATTACCTGGAAATACCACATTAACGCAATAAATGCTCAAAATGATGTCATGTCAACCTCAATACATTTGGCAATACGTGTAACGACATTCCTCTCAACAGCGAGTAGTTCGCCTTCCGTAATGTTCGCACATGCGTTGACAATGCGCCGACCCATGTTGTCAGGCGTTGTCGGTGGATCACGATAGCAAATATCATTCAACTTTCCCCACAGAAAGAAATCCGGGGACATCAGATCCGGTGAACGTGCGGGTCATGGTATGGTGCTTCGACGACCAATCCACCTGTCATGAAATATGCTATTCAATCCCGTTTCAATCGCACGCGAGCTATATGCCGGACATACATCATGTTGTAAGTACATCGCCATTCTGTTATGGAGTGAAACATGTTGTAGTAACATCGGTAGAACATTACGTAGGAAATCAGCATACATTGCCCCATTTAGATTGCCATCGATAAAATGGGGGCCAGTTACCCTTCCTCCCATAATGCCGCACCAGGCATTAACCAGCCAAGGTCACTGATGTTCCACTTGTGGCAACCATCGTGAATTTTCCGTTGTTCAGTAGCGCATATTCTGCCTGTTTACGTTACCGCTGTTGGTGAATGACGCTTCGTCGCTAAATAGAACGCGTGCAAAAAATCTGTCATCGTCCCGTAATTTCTCTTGTCCCCAGTGGCAGAACTGTACACGACGTTCAAAGTCGTCGCCATGCAATTCCTGGTGCATAGAAATATGGTACGGGTGCAATCGGTGTTGATGTAGCATTTTCAACACCGACGTTTTTGAGATTCCCGATTTTCGCGCAATTTGTCTGCTACTGATGTGCGGATTAGCCGCGACACCAGCTAGAACACCTACTTGGGCATCATCATTTGTTGCAGGTCGTGGTTGACGTTTAACATGTCACTGAACACTTCCTGTGTCCTTAAATAACGTAACTATCCGGCGAACGGTCCGGACACTTGGATGATGTCGTCCAGGATACCGACCAGCATATATAGCATACGCCCGTTGGGCATTTTGATCACAATAGCCATACATCAACACGATGTCGACCTTTCCCGCAATTGGTAAACGGTCCATTTTAAACGGATAACGTATCACTAAGCAAATGCCGTCCGCATTGGCAGAATGTTACGTGTTACGACGCACTTATACGTTTGTTACTATTACAGCGCCATCTATACAATGCGAAAAAAGTGGTCCAACTAAAACATTCATATATCTTTACATACTACACAAATATGTAATGAAAATGGGGGTTCCTACTTTAAAAAATGCAGTTGATATCCGTTTGACCTATGGCAGCGCCATCTAGCGGGCCAACCATAGCGCCATCTTATTTACTCCTTCAAGCTAGACGAGTTTCGTTGTTTGTAGTTTTTTCGTTTGACGCTTATTTCGTGAGTTATTTGGCCCGGTCACTATCACTGGACCACGCTGTATATGCATTGTGAGGCTCGGATAAGATAAGGGATAGAGCAGATTTTTACGCCCGTCAGGTTACACCGTTGTTCCGGGGACTATACGATGCTTGCATACTCGGCGGAGATTTTAACTGTATGCTCGACAGAAAGGACCAACATCCTAACTATACTCCTAGCCAAGAATTTCGGGAGCTGGTCAACGGGATGTAATTAGTTGATAGATGGGACCTGAAGTATCGCAACCAACCAAGATATAAATTTTTTACGAGGCACTCCGCGAGCCGTTTGGACTGGCGTTATCGATGTTGATGGTGGACGCAGAAATCTGGCCAACAGCGTTTACAGATTATGAGGCATATATTAGTACGGTTAACCTTGACGGTCAGCAGTTATGGAGACGGAGGGTAACTGGAAGATGCGTGATGCAGAATGCATGGTGGAGGAAGCGTGGCTCTGTCGACGAAAATCTTACGGTTCTGTCCTACAGTGGTGGATCGAGTGCGCGAAACCAGCTTTGCGGAGGACGTTAATAGGTTACGGGAAGGAGGTTTCTCAATGGAAGTGCACGACCACTGACTTTTACTTTACGGCCCTCCGGGAACTGATCGCTCAACCACCTACACCAGAACGCCAGACGGCCGTCCACCGGGTCAAGGCGAATCTGGTACAGCTTGCGACGCAGAGGATGGCGGGTACGATGATACGCGCGAGGTCGCACGATTGCCTGCCCAACGAGGTTCCCTCGATGCATTATGTGATAAAGGAAAGAAGAAGAAGAAGAAGACGAAGAACGTTAATACATGAGACCGATCTCGGCAGTGGTCGTCGTTTTTGAACACCAAGCGGCATAGACCAGGCGTTCACGGATCATTTTAGCAGATTCTATTCGAGCGACTGGATGGGCCAGAGGGAGCGTCCTTGAACGAGATCCAGGGGCTACGCGTATGCAAGGGGAAGCGGAGGTGTTATCTGAAATTACGTGTGAGGAGCTGGAGGAAGCGATTACACGAGGTGCCTCCAACAAGTCCCCAGGTCCAGACGGATTCCCGTTGGAATTTTCGCGTGACTTTGTGACCATTATGACACCGATGTGATTATGCGTGTTTAATGAGCTTCTGCGGCAAGAGGTACCGGTTCCAATTAAATTGACAGGACGGCTTATGATGCCGATACCCATGGCCTGTGGTGGCAAACGGCCTTGCGATTATCGCCTCTTGATTCTTCTTAATAGTGACTACAAGATCCTTATGCGCATACTGGGCAGCCGTATCAAAACACCTCTGGCGAATCTTGTACATGCCGACCAGAGTTGTCTTGGCGGCATCAGTAATATCCATACCGCCTTGGGAGACCATCGTGACGTCGTCGCCCTCGCGGCTGCATGCTGCCTCCTGGGGGCACTGATTGCTGTTAATTTCGATCATGCTTTTGATCGAGTGGATCATCTGTTCTTCGCGGCGGCGATGAATAGAATGGGTGTCTCGCTATTATTGACCACTGCAGTGATGCGGCTGTTGCACGGCTCTGGATGAGCGATGGAGAGAGATAGTCAGACAGGTTTGCTACTTGTCGATCCTCCTACAGGGTGTTTCAAAAATGACCGGTATATTTGAAACGGCAATAAAACCTAAACGAGCAGCGATAGAAATACACCGTTTGTTGCAATATGCTTGGGACAACAGTACATTTTCAGGCGGACAAACTTTCGAAATTACAGTAGTTACAATTTTCAACAACAGATGGCGCTGCAAGTGATGTGAAAGATATAGAAGACAACGCAGTCTGTGGGTGCGCCATTCTGTACGTCGTCTTTCTGCTGTAAGAGTGTGCTGTTCACAACGTGCAAGTGTGCTGTAGACAACATGGTTTATTCCTTAGAACAGAGGATTTTTCTGGTGTTGGAATTCCACTGCCTAGAACACAGTGTTGTTGCAACAAGACGAGGTTTAATGTAACCAAAGGGCCGAAAAGCGATACAATAAAGGATCTGTTTGAAAAATTTCAACGGACTGGGAACGTGACGGATGAACGTGCTGGAAAGGTAGGGCGACTGCGTACGGCAACCACAGAGGGCAACACGCAGCTAGTGCAGCAGGTGATCTAACAGCGGCCTCGGGTTTCCGTTCGCCGTGTTGCAGCTGCGGTCCAAATGACGCCAACGTCCACGTATCGTCTCATGCGCCAGAGTTTACACCTCTATCCATACCAAATTCAAACGCGGCAACACCTCAGCGCCGCTACCATTGCTGCACGAGAGACATTCGCTAACGATATAGTGCACAGAATTGATGACGGCGATATGCATGTGGGCAGCATTTGGTTTGCTGTCGAAGCTTATTTTTACCTGGACGGCTTTGTCAATAAACAGAACTGGCGCATATGGGGAACCGAAAAGCCCCATGTTGCAGTCCCATCGTCCCTGCATCCTCAAAAAGTACTGGTCTGGGCCGCCATTTCTTCCAAAGGAATCATTGGCCCATTTTTCAGATCCGAAACGATTACTGCATCACGCTATCTGGACATTCTTCGTGAATTTGTGGCGGTACAAACTGCCTTAGACGACACTGCGAACACCTCGTGGTTTATGCAAGATGGTGCCCGGCCACATCGCACGGCCGACGTCTTTAATTTCCTGAATGAATATTTCGATGATCGTGTGATTGCTTTGGGCTATCCGAAACATACAGGAGGCGGCGTGGATTGGTCTCCCTATTCGCCAGACATGAACCCCTGTGACTTCTTTCTGTGGCGACACTTGAAAGACCAGGTGTACCGCCAGAATCCAGAAACAATTGAACAGCTGAAGCAGTACATCTCATCTGCATGTGAAGCCATTCCGCCAGACACGTTGTCAAAGGTTTCGGGTAATTTCATTCAGAGACTACGCCATATTATTGCTACGCATGGTGGATATGTGGAAAATATCGTACTATAGAGTTTCCCAGACAGCAGCGCCATCTGTTGTTGAAAATTGTAACTACTGAAATTTCGAAAGTTTGTCTGCCTGAAAATGTACTGTTGTCCCAAGCATATTGCAACAAACGGTGTATTTCTATCGCTGCTCGTTTAGTTTTTATTGCCGTTTCAAATATACCGGTCATTTTTGAAACACCCTGTATATGCGATCGCCTTAGAACCGTGTCTCGCATGCCTTCGTCGCCGTCTTACTTGGATCTACCTGCGGCATCTATCATTCAAATGTAGAGTATAAGCGGATGACATTGTGTTCCTCGTCAGGAATGAGGGGAGACTCAATCAGCACTGGATTGGCTACAGGCGTATGGGATGGCAGTCGGCAGCGAGGTCAACTTCCGAAAATCACAATTAGTACATGTGGGGCGTGGGCTAGAACTAGCAATGATAGGGCCCTTACCTGTGCTGCAAACCCTCCGATGTTTGAGTGTCACCTTTCATAAGGATACGGCGGGAGTGGCTGCGGATAACTACCGCCGGCTGTTGCTCAGATTCCACACGGCAGTACGGCTAAACGCCCTACGGTCGATAGATACGCTGCAGCGAGTGTTACTCGTCAACCTTTATCTCGCTCCCATGATGTGCCACCTGACACTCCTTCTCCCACTGACGCGCACGATAGCTGAGGATTCAGGCGGCTTTTGGGTACTATGTAAACCTGGGACAGCTTTTTGAGGTACAGTACAACACACTTACCCTCCCAACGCGAGAAGGGTGCGTTGGTTTAGAGAATGAGCATGAGAAGATGCGTGCCATGTATATTAATACTATGCTAAAACTGTGACGCAACAGGAATCACTCGCTTACGGGAATGATCATCGAAAAACTAGTAGCAACATCGCTTCTTGCCCCGGTCAGTGTCGGCCATATGTCGCCCCAATTCACGAATGTGCGCACGTTCATCGTTGAACACTGTCACATTGAGAGCGTTTACCGACGTCCCGACAGTCGACGCAGAAGGACGTGTACCATCTGCTTCTTCGACAGAGCGCCCGGAGCAGGGTGGAACGGAAACATCCAGTCGTTAATTGGCACGGTACACCACCCCCACCTACCTACAACTGTCAGGTCAACATGGTACATAGCAACAAGCAGAAATACCCAACGAATGGCAAAAAGTACGCAGTCCCTTTGGCGGATTCGCCCATGTGTCAGCAATGCGGTGTACTGGCTGCGGACGACCACCGGCTGGTCTGCGGCGAGGCTGTCTGGACTATAGCAAGGAAGATACTAGCATTCATGCGGCGCACTACATATACAGCGATATCTTCCGACGTAGTATTTTTTCCAGAGGAAACGTATTTTCCGCGTTATAAGACGAACGCATTGGCATGGATCACAGTTATGACGGTCCATTACATATATAGAGAAACAAATCTGAGCGCACTGAACGTACTGGATTACTAGCAATACTTCCAAGACGGACACACAAAACTGTTACGGCTACGAAAGTACAAGAACTGGTATGCCAATTTTTAGGAACGGTTTTTGCGGATCCGCCATATACTTGGGGTGTGCCGGGTGCACAGAGATGAGCGGCGGTGCTGTCGTTGTAAAACCGACCAAGTAAAGTTAGCAGCTAAGGAAAACTACGCGAGTATGCGACCCAGGAAGAAATAACACTTGCGTAGTTAGCAATGGAATGTTTCTTCGAATTTTGTTATAATATATGTTAATACTTTTGTGTAAGGATGCTGGAGGTGGCCCCACTTTGTGTTTGTTGTTTCATGCTGCATGGTAGGTCGGCAGCGAGGTTCGTTCCAGGACTTACAATGTATAAGGACATACTATGGTTTTGTGAATAATAAAGGTTTCTGTTTCTCCAACCTAACTCACGAAAAAAATAAAATAAAATAATTGAAAAAAAAGACAAAGGAGAACAAAAACCTGCCGTGGCAAAGGATTGGAAAAAAAGTCGATAGAGCACTTGCCCGCGAAACGCAAAGGCTCCGAGTTCGAGTCTCGGTCCGGCACACAGTTTTAATCTACCGGGAAGTTTCAGATTACTACCCAATGACGAAACGTTTACCGCATAATGGAGGGCTACCAAACAGACATCAAGAATGCCGTTTTTCTTAGGATGTGCTCTGAAATTTGCATTCCAGTTTTAGATGTATAATGCACATTGTTATAGGTGAACTGCGAGTATACTTATTAATTTCATTAACAAACAAGGAATGTTGCAAATCAAAACGTGTTTATCGCAGGTGCATTTCATAACCAAAAAAGTAAAAAACCCAGAACACATGTTCGATTATGAATTCCATTTCATAGATAGATAGAGTTCCAATTCTCTGTGACAAGTAAACACCCACTTGAGTGCATTACTGATGCCTGTGTTTAGTGTTGTTACCATCCGTAGTAGGCTATGTAAAGGGCTTCATTAGCGCCAGATGTAGAGTGATCTCTGTGAAGGAATCGGACGTGCCGCGTAATCTTATGAGACAGCTTTATCAGCAACCGGCAGTGAAAGGGGTCTCATTGTGGGTCTCCACTTTGTGGGCTTGTCGAATCCTGCAATATCCAGACTTTAACGAATTCGGATGCGACAGTGGGCCGATGCTAGACTGAATGGGGACATGATGGCAGACGCACTTCTCTTCGAGGTTCCGATCGATCACGTCTGACCACCATAATGTACACCAGACACATTGTAGTCCATTCACACATGCGGCTGTCATTCGTGAACAAGTAACGGACTCCCTGTAACATTCCGCGTCACTTCGCACTATTGGTAGATACTGGGAGAAACGAGACTAGGGAATTACCGTTCCGGGCCGACCGTGGTGGTCGAGCGGTTCTAGGAGCTTCAGTCCGGAACCTAGCGGCTGCTACAGTCACAGGTTGGAATTCTGCCTCGGGCATGGATGTGTGTGATGGCCTTAGGTTAGTTAGGTTTAAGTATTTCTAAGTCCAGGGGACTGATGACCTCCAAGTCCCATAGTGCTTAGAGCCATTTGAACCATTTGAATTACGGTTCCATGCTTACACCGCCGTTATCGCCACGACACAAACGGTTGCATGTGGACTGATACGTGAGAGGGAAGCATGGACTGATGATGATAGGCATCCCATTGTGTTCAGCCATAAATCGTGGTTCGGCACTACAGTGGATGACTATCGAATTCATTCTTCGTGTGTTTTGGATGATGATGTTTGCTTTGTAGGGCATCAATTGCGCGTCATCAGCACCCGTACACATTCCCAATCTGTACACAGTCCAGAATAGCCACTTTCATGAGTGATGATGGAATGATGAAGACAACACAGACACCGAGTCCCCAGGCAGGGAAAATCCCCAACCCAGGCGGGAACCGAACCCAGGACCCCATGATCCAGAGATAGCAACGCTATCCACTACACCACGATTTGCGGACCAGTGTTTTGGAGATGCTCGGCAGAGCTACTGCTGGTGTCACGATGAGGATAGCTGTCGGGTATGACTTCAGATCACAGCTGACTCTGATTAAGAGAATTATGAGCAAACAACATTATATCACAGACAAGCTGCGTCTCACTGGTAATCCAGTGCCATTTTTCAACAGGACAGTGCTCGTCCGTACAAGGCATTTGCCTCTATGAACAGTGTACACGATGCTGAGACACTTCTGTGGCCAGCAAGGTGCCCAGGTCTGTTCACAACAGTATATGTGAGAGATCAGTTCGGATGTCAACTCTGACCCAGTTACCGTATCCAGAATACCAAGGACCGGTTATAACAGTTACGTGAAAGATGCCTTACGAGACGACACATCGGCTTTGACACCCTTGCCAACTGAATCACTGCATGCGTCCAGGCGATGGGGTATGTCGAGTCATACTGGTAACGGGACTCACACTGCCTTCTTCATCAATTTCACTCGATGTTCCATCACTGAAATAACGTCGCGTGAAGTTTCATTTCGTTACCACCTCCACTTCTAAATAATTCACATTTTTATCCTGCATTGTAAGTACCATTCTCATTCGAGATATTCATGGAACTGATACGATGCTGACTGCCAACGTTGTTAAGAAGAACGATGTATCCTTCTTAACAACACATGCACTGCACTGTCGTAGTTATCCCAAGATACCAGGTAGCGACTTTCAATTAAAATGTCCTCCTCGCTACGGGAATTACAAAATGTGTGTGCAAGTACAGGTTATGACTAATGGATCGACGACGTATGGAGTTTTGGGCCTGGCCGTAAATCGTACACGAACAACCAAAATTTTTAGGGCGACCGCTCGAGCAACGCAGGAAATCCGGGTTGAGTCCCGGTGCGGCACAAATTTTCATTGCGTCTTTCCCTAATGCAGCTGAAGATTGTTAGTATTCGAAAATGCGAATACATTTCAAGTTTTTGTGGTACTGCCTTGAACATATCCTAAGAACTGCTGGGTTGTATGATTTATTTTCATAAAATATGTAAGTATGTGCGTACGGAGTGATTTGAAAGGAATGACCACATAAAGTTAGTCACAAATAATGGAGATGCCATACAGATTCACTGCAAGAAATATGAGGAAATGTAGTCCATTAACAAAGGGCATAGCGTACAACACATTCGTTTGACCAATGATTGTTGGCATAATCTCCTCACATCTAGCGGACATCTTAAACAAACAAGACTTGGCGATTACTCGTTGTAGAGACCACTACTCCGGTGGATCAGGGCCATTTTGCGGTGCAAAAATATGTCGTTACTTGTTTAACATTGTATACATAACCACAAATGTAGATAAAGAGTACTGTCTAGGACTCTCCAAAGAATACATTTTCCTACACGATACGTTTTCATATAGCTGCGTCTGAAAAACATACAAAGGTATTTAAGAGTCCTAAAAAAAGTGATGATCTGTAGAACTTTTACCAGAGCCCTCGAAGGTTTCCATTTTATTCAGTCAGTGCTTTAGAGAGCCACGGATCCGTTATATATTTTGTTATGCTTTGTACATGCGAATAAAGAAGGGAAATCCAAAGTCCTTGTGTGTGTGTGTGTGTGTGTGTGTGTGTGTGTGTGTGTGTTGTCTCAGTGTTAAGAGAATAATAAAAAGACATGTTGCTAGCATTCTACAAACTCATGTATAGCCATGATGGTATTAAAAGTTCCCTGGCAGCTCGCAGCGCTGTTGCCAACTTCGAACAACAAACGACTGCATGCGAAAACAGTAGCCGTCTATAGAACAGTGTCGACACTGATGCGTTGCCACAGAGACGTTTACAAAATCGTGTTGCAACTGTCAGGGAACAGCTTACGCCACCTCAACTATAGACTTTGTCACGGACATAATGATCTGTGAGAGAGGAGTACCACAATGTAGCAAAAGAGTGTGATATTTTGAGTCTGAAGGTATTTTTTTCTTTCTGTTTACATCTGTAAAATTCAGTCCAAATAATTATGTGAGTCGCCTAATTTTACTTTGAGACATCGGTCTTTGACTGATTTAATGCGGCCCGCCACGAATTCCTGTCATGTGGCAATGTACCATCTCATAGTAGCACTAGCAACCTACGTCCTCAATTACTTGCTGGATGAATTCCAGTCTCTGTCTTCATGCAAGGTTTTCCACCTCTACAGCTCCCTCTAGCATCATGGAAGTTATTCCCTGCTATCTTAACAGATGAACTATCATACTTCCCCTTCTTCTTGGCAGTGTTCTCCGTATATTCCATTCGTCTCCGATTCTGCGCAGAAGCTCATCATTCCTTACTGTACCATTCCACCTAATTTTCAATATTTGTCTGTAGCACGACATCTCGGATGCTCCCATTCTCTTCCGTTCTGGTTTTCCTAAAGTCCACGTTTCACTGCCGTACAATGCTGTACCCCTGACGGACATTCTGCCACTTCTCATTATTTTCTTTGTCTTTGATTTACTCTCACTCCATATCCTATACTCATGAGACAATTCTAGTCAACAGACCTTTTGATTCTTCTTGAATTTGAGGATATATATATTATCAGCAATCTTATCGTTGACATCATTTTACCATGAATGCTAAGTCCATTCTTGGACCTTACTTTTATTTCCATCATTGCTTCTTCTTTGTGTAGACTGAACAATAACACTTCGTACTAGGTCTTCCACTCTTATTATTCCCTCCTGCTTCCTGTACATATTGTGTACTACCTGTCTTTTCCTATAACTTACACCAATTTTTCTCGTAATTTCGAACATATTGCACCATTTTAAATTGTCGAAAGCTTTTTCCAGGTTGATAAATCCCATGAACGTGTCTTGATTTTCCTTCAGTCTTGTCTCCATTATGAAACGCAACGACAGTTCTGCCTCCATGGTGCCTTTTCCTTTCCTAAAGCTATCTGGCACATCCTCAATTTTCTTTCCCATTCTTATGTTGGGAGTTTTCGGCTGCCATTGCTGATGGTTTTTATTCGAGATTTAAGCGGTGGTGGGTTTTCGACGAGGGATCGAGGACATTTTGATTACTAATCAAAGACGCTATCCGTAGAGTAACGGTTATTTCATTAGTTAGCTGTATACATGTTTGATACATCATTTGAAATATTCTTTTATCGAAATGATGTGGAACTAGTTATTTTCGCTAACAATCCATCATTCAAGCACCTTTCAGAACTCATTCGTCTGACTAACAATTTCAACTTACGGTCTAATCCAGTTACTACTTCTCCCTGTCTAGCCTCCAAAAGTATGTCGTGTCGCCGTACGTAAGTATTGTCCGTATATGACAAGTCCCTTTTCAGGTCATTCGTGTAAACTCTGTCCATCAACAACGCAATCCTTATTTCCTAACTCTTCAAATCCACTACAATTAAAAATAAAAGCTTTTTAAAAGTAGTATAAACAAAAATGGTCTTCAAATCTCCAGAAGAACTGAGCTGCAGATATGCAAACAAAATCTTTAATTAAACGTTCTATCATGGGAGAATGTTGTATCTGAAGGATAGTGAACCTAAGAGAACATGTTGCCCTGTCGGTGTCTGAATCTAGTGACTGATTTTTGAATCATCTGAAGAAACAGGTACTACAAACTGCGACAAGCAGTCTCCGGTATTTTCTACTTTTACCGTTGTTGTGGAGTATGAGGTTATCTTTTCTGCAACGTTTGTAAATGCTACTAGTTCTACCTAGTTACGTTCTGTAAAAACATCGAAGCTGTTTGAAAGGTATTGTTAATTCTGCAGTTTTTGTGGTGAGTAAAATTCAGTATATTTTTAAAACTTCTTATGGAATGGGTTGGGTTGGGTTGTTTGGGGAAGGAGAGCAGACAGCGAGGTCATCGGTCTCACCTGATTAGGGAAGGATGGGGAAGGAAGTCGGCCGTGCTCTTTCAGAGGAACCATCCCGGCATTTGCCTGGAGTGATTTAGGGATATCACGGAAAACCTAAATCAGGACGGCCGGGCGCGGGATTGAACCGTCGTCCTCCTACTTATGTAACGGTTGTATCATACGTCGTCTGACGTGCTCCGTACTGTACCTTGAAAAGGAAGATGTTCTTCTACCGTGCAACACCTATTATTTGCAAGTTAATTGCATTTTTTAAATATCGTGTGCTGCAGGTCGATGTGCACATAATATTTCATCCCATCAGTCGGCTTGACCGTATATTTCGTTAATAACAATACGTTGAGCACACCTGATGTTTTATGTTGACGGATTCGGACTTTTAATGGTCTTAGCAGCTTACTAGTCCTCACACTAGCTAATTGGATTATGCTGTTAAGGTCTGTTCCACAAATACTGATTGAGGCGATATCATCGTCGCTTATTCTGAAGAAATACTTTATCCTAGCATGTTCTTGTTTAACGGGACTAGCGGGTATTGATTGCGTAACTTTGATGAATAATCGCAAGCAATAAAGTATTTTTCACAGATCGTCACATAGTTGTTGTCATCTCTTGCTAAGACAGCCAGCGATCTTAGCACATGCAGCTAATCAGTCATGAGCGTAACTATGTAACTCACATCTCTCAGCTAACGTCACGTCATTATTAAAAATTACTGCACCTTTTCACTTTTTAAAACTGTAGATCACTTAAAGAGCATGTAACAGCCCTTCAGAATTGATCGTGGACGTTAATACAGTCTCCAACACCCAAAGTCACTTCATCGAAATTAATCAGTCGAAGACAGTCCAGTTCCCTTTTTCTCAGCTTTACTCAATTAATGATTCTACATCTGTTTGTAACACCTATTTTTGACCTATTTTGTATCTATACTGATATTTCTACGTAAATTTGTAGTATTGCTTACGTATAATGTCGTATCTGTCATGGAAATTCTTTGACTATGTGTACATGTTTCAGTAATGTTTAAATTAAGCTTGTGGATTTAAATAACTAATGGAATGATTGCTATGCAATGTACTGTAAATGGTTTGGTCCATAGTAAGGGATTACTATGATTATATGATAGCGGAACAAACACTGGTAGCAGTTACGTCTGTAAAATATCTGGGAGTATGCGTGCGGAGCGATTTGAAGTGGAATGATCATATAAAATTAATTGTTGGTAAGGCGGGTACCAGGTTGAGATTCATTGGGAGAGTGCTTAGAAAATGTAGTCCATCAACAAAGGAGGTGGCTTACAAAACACTCGTTCGACCTGTACTTGAGTATTGCTCATCAGTGTGGGATCCGTACCAGGTCGGGTTGACGGAGGAGATAGAGAAGATCCAAAGAAGAGCGGCGCGTTTCGTCACCGGGTTATTTGGTAACCGTGATAGCGTTACGGAGATGTTTAATAAACTCAAGTGGCAGACTCTGCAAGAGAGGCGCTCTGCATCGCGGTGTAGCTTGCTCGCCAGGTTTCGAGAGGGTGCGTTTCTGGATAAGGTATCGAATATATTGCTTCCCCCTACTTATACCTCCCGAGGAGATCACGAATGTAAAATTAGAGAGATTAGAGCGCGCACGGAGGCTTTCAGACAGTCGTTCTTCCCGCGAACCATACGCGACTGGAACAGGAAAGGGAGGTAATGACAGTGGCACGTAAAGTGCCCTCCGCCACACACCGTTGGGTGGCTTGCGGAGTATCAATGTAGATGTAGATGTAGATGTAGAATATAGGGTTGAATATAAAAGATGTGGGAAGCCCCGCAGCTACGGAAGTAGCTTGGCAGATTGGAAAAGGTGTGGTTGGCGCGCTAGTGGCAACTCGTCCTTTGTGATGGCTAACAAGTCTGGGCTGGGCCAAGGAGTCTGGGCTGAGCAGTGCTGTGGTCAACACCTGGCTAGCAGTAGCGGATAATTGTGGCTGATATTCCTGGAATTTTGAGGCCAGAAGAGCTTAAGGATAGTATTTATGGGCCTCGGATGCTCGATTTGGTGATGCCATTATCATGGTGTGGTTTTTGGCCATACAAAAATTTAATTTCGACGCCAAGAAGCTACGTAACAGGGCGAGACCAACAGTACTGCTATGACTGCATCGCCGCCATGTTAATAACCACCGCAAATTGCGCCACCAGTACCACCAAATTGTTTATATTTGGCACTCTGTAAACGGACAAGGTATTTCTGAATTTTGTTCCACTGAAACTGTTGCAAGAGACCAACGGTTTGCCGAGAGATGTTTGGGCGAGCGTTGTCATGTAGAATGTGTACGCCCTTGCTCAACATTCCTCCTCTCCGGTTCTGAATTGCCCGTTTGAGTATTTTCAGAGTCTCACAGTACCTGTCAGCGTTAATTGTGGTCACAGTGGGCATAAAGTCGACCAACAATACCCCTTTCAGATCCCAAAAAACGGTTGTCGTGACTTTATCAGCAGACTGTGTTTGTTCGAATTTCCGCGGCTTTGGCGAAGAAGGATGCCGCGACTGGCGAGATTGTTGCTTGGTCTCAGGTGTAAAGTGGTATGCCCAGGTTTCGTCATCCATGACAGTTGAGTCCAGAAAGTTGTCTTGCTCGGCTGCAAGACGGTGAAGAAATGCGCGGGAAGCATCAACTCGTTGCCGCATGTGGTCCTCAGTCAGCATGCGTGGCACCCATCTTGCGCACACCTTCCAATAGTTGAATGTTTCCGTTAAAATTCTGTGAGCGGCGCTTCGGGAAACCTCAGGAACCAACGTGCAGAGATCATCCAGGGTGATCCACCGATCTTCACGCATGCTTTGCTCAATCTTCAACACTGTCTCCTCAGAAATTGACGGTCTCCAGCTCCTTTTTTCGTCGAGAATTTCGGTCCGGCCAGCTGCAAACTCTCTAGACCACTTACAAACATTTTTGACATCCATGCACGACTCACCATACACTTCCGTCAATTGGCGATGGATTTCAATCGGCGCAGTGCCCTTTGCTTTCAAAAACCGAATAACTGCGCGCAATTCGCACTTGGCGGTAACATCCAACGGGAGCTCCATTCTCAACGGCTGTCAAGCCAAGACAGCGCCTCAGTGCCGCGTGCACATGTTTACACACAGCGCTTGAAGCACTCTTCATAACAGTGTGACCAACTGCCACACAAGCAGAGTTCTGTACTTATAACAAATAGGAGACCTTACTTTTGGGATTACCTTCGTACCTACAATTAGACTGCTTCTAGATGAGTAGGAGTAGTGGGGTTACGTAATCATGAAATAACGTTTATTGCACCCAGCTATTGTAGCTTTACGTATTCAGTACCCATCTGCTCGCATGCATCGACGTCAGTTTTGCAGATAACGCATAATACACGGCGCGGCGCCAAACAGACGCCACATTCGTCAATCTCAGTGCCTGGTCATATTCAGACAGGCGCATTTTAACTCCGATAAAATTCTCCGAACTTTACTCCCGAAGTTCCGTTTCGCATTTTCCGCACTGGTATTTTACACCACATTCCGTTCGTTTGTTCCATACAGCGAGTCCTCAATGTTTTGAGGCAAAGTATTCCGGGAGAGAATGAAATCGAGTTGGCTTGAAATAAAGACTTTGAACATTTCTCTTGCATATAAATGGAACACATTAAACTAATTAGGGATGGAAGGAGGCATAAAGACTGAAAAAAGACTGCGTCGGCCCTGTACCTAACATCGCTCCGGCAGGAGTACTCACAATACGAGGGCTCTAAATAACCTCGATGGTATTCCACCGAGAAGTCATTCTCTGTTGCACTCAAGAGCACGGCTTTTTGAAGTACGATTCTCTCTTTAAATGAAAGCACACTCTGGTTGAAACAAAAGATTCATTCATCAGCCACACTTCTTTGAAACACGCGGAAAATCTGTAGCGGTGTCCCTGCCGACTCAATTCCCCCAGCTACATTCCTGAACACTGCGAGCTGAGAATAGCGTCATTACTCGGAGACAGAAAAAGGAAATGAAATACCAGCCAGGGGAGATAAACAGTACATATTAATGTAAACTTAGATGCAGGAATCTTAAAATTCTTAGATTCAATAAAATTTTTCGAATGTTTAAAGTTTAATGTAAATAAAATGTACAATGTCAGAAGCTCCACTAATGTGCTTTTGCAATATTGTTGGTTCTCTTTCGAGAGTTCACTGAAGTTATTTCAATAATGCCACTATGGAACTGATTGTTGCACCGTTCTCTGTCTGCGGTAGGGTCCCCTCCAAACTGTGCGGTATGTGGTGTCATTCGAAACATAGCATTTTAACTTAAGAAGTATTGTATTTCTTTGATGGTGTTCAAATTTTGTTTACATATTTTATCGTTTTGGTAGCTGATAACTTCGTTTCTTTTGCGCAGAGGAAGAACATCTGTAGTTGTTCATATTTTTAGTGTTATGTGTGAGTGAAAAGACGTCTGACTCGGAAAAGATGCTACTGTTTCATTGATTCTCAATGAAAGCAGATAGACGCAGTGGGAAATAATAACAGAATACAATTTCGCAGAAGACTGTGGTCGGAATCAAGATTTCATTGTAGGGAAGTTAAAGATACAAGCGCAACTCTTTTGTAAGAACTGACGATAATGCAAACTACTGCAGAAACAATGAGAAAACGAAATGGCGTAGGAAGCCTCAGAATCACATCCATAGTGAAGATTTGAAAATGTCAGCCACAACCGTAAGAAGGGGATTATTCGGAGCTGATGTAGAAGATTGTTGTCCAGCAGAATCCCAGAAGATCACGTTAGTTAGAAAAAATAAACTACTTAAGTGGCAAGGAGTTTTAGAAATGGGTTAGCTGTGGTTTGGCAAAAGCAGCTATCCAGTGGAAAATAACTGAGAGAACAAATTTTTCCTTTGCTGTTCAGTGTCATAATCTGCTAACACACACGATATTTTCATCTGGTAACACGCATCTCAAGGTGCGTTTACACTGCGATTTGTATCGGCACATGTATGAGGTACATGTATATGCGACTTTGCGACATGTATCGCGACTTGTATGAGTTGACAAATATCAACTTCGTGCATGTATGAGCGTGCGTTTACACTGATTGATTTGTATCACTGTGCGATGGCTTCCGACGACGATTTGGAAGATTTCACATTTTTATGTGCTGGTACACTTGCTCTTTTGGGAGATGATAGGAAGAAAAGGCGGAGGAAGCGTATATGGTGGCAGAGAGAGTTTCTTCGCAAACGCGCTACTCACGGAGCTTACGCAATGCTCGCTCAGGAATTAACGCTAGAGGATGGCGCATATTGTAGAAATTGTGTCAGGATGAGTATGGAGGATTTCCGCGGTTTGCTATCTCTTGTTGCTCCTCTTGTGTCCAAAACCAACACAAACTTTCGGGAAGCGATTCCACCAGAGGATCAGTTGGCAGTAACACTCCGTTTTTTGGCCACTGGGGATTCCTTTTCGACGTTAATGTATCTGCATACAATATCAAAAAGTGCCATATGCAACATTATTCTTCGTGTTTGCGAGGCCATTGTGCAAGTTTTATCCCAAGAAGTGAAGGTAAAAGTTTTATATATATCAGAGTATGTAATAAATCATATAATTTTTTCATGCATCTGGCACGTATATAAGTTTTTTGCTGTTATTCCGGCGGCCTCGCGTGATAATGTTGACAACGGATGCTAATGCCGACAATCGTGTGTGAGACGTTGGAATTAGCAATCGCGCGACAATGCAAATGTTTTGTCATGAAATCTTCGTTTTGCGAGGGCAATTACTTTTAACGAGCGGACGAGGGTACATACAAGTAACTGTCAACCAGGAACAGCAGCACAAATTTTCTACCGCGCCGTTGATGTTGCCAACATAACCACGTGAGGCTGCTGGAATAGGAACTAAAATTTTGACGGCACATACATTTTGCAGTATAAATTTCTCAAATTTTGCTGAAATGGGTTAGCTTTTAGTTCTTTGGAACGACTGAAATGCTCCACTCAGTAATACAGTATCACAATTTCTGAGGACAGTTTCTGCATAGTAAAGATATCCAACAACATTAATTTGTATTTAGTTTTATTAAGTAGTACTTGACAGCACATGACATGCATATTTCAACATTTATACATGTTTTTAAAGAATCCATATATTATGTTGCATTTGCATCTATTAGTTCATCGTTTGCCTCCTGCAAACATCTGTATATTCCGTTCTCAAGTCTTGCCATAATTCTAATATGGCCATTTTCATAAAGAAATCTGAGCTTATTGGCGACAAAATCACCCAAGTGGGTAAACTGGTCCCTTTTTCTGCCTGCTAAATTGTCGCCAACTTTTCTTAAGGTCTGTAAAAGACCTTCTCGGTCTTCATCCAGGTCTCTCCTGGCTCTGTCCAGTGCACTTGATCTACCACTTCCACTCGGACTTGGAGTGGTGCAGGGTGGCACGGTTGCACATCCACTTTCATGTGGAGGCACAGAGATGACTGGAGTGGTTTCCACTTCCACAATGTCTTGTGGGGGCGTGGCAGATGCCACCTCCTCCATTTCTGTTACATCGAAAGGGAAGCTAATGCTTCCTTCTCCTTCTCCTTCACCATCTCCTTCTGTGGCTGGGGCTTCCATTTCTAAGACAAAGTGAGCTATATGTTATACATACATTTAATCAAAGTATCTTAATGTATTGAGAATTTTTTGAGTGTCCATGCTTAAATTAAATTAAAAATGTAACAATTTTCTTTCCAGCTTCCTGCTACTGTAGAGGAATGGCTGAAAATTGCCAAAGAATATGAAGAAAAATGGAATTTCCCCAGGTGTTTTTGGAACTATAGATGGGAGGCACATTGACATTGTGGCACCACCCAACAGTGGAACAGTTTATTTTAATTATAAAGAGCGCTTCAGCATTGTTTTGTTAGCAATTGCTGATGCTAATTATAGAATAATTTACGCTGATGTTGGCACGCAGGGGGGGATTTCAGATGGTGGTGTCCTTAAAGACACCACATTTTACAAAATGTTAGAAACCAAAACTCTAAATATACCACCATCAACTCCTCTTCCTGGTAGGAGCAAGCCTGTTCCATATGTTTTCGTCGCTGACGAAGCCTTTGGCCTAGAGGAAAATATTGTGAAACCATTTCCAGGTCTGCATGAAAATAATAGTTGGCAACGTATTTTTAACTATAGAGCATGCAGGGCAAGAAGAGTAATAGAAAATGTATTTGGGATTATAAGTGCTGTTTACAGAGTGCTGAGGAAGCAAATGCTTCTCAGTCCGGAAAAGGCTACAGTGGTAGCACTAGCCTGTGTTTATTTACATAATGTTCTTCAAAACAGAAAATCTCAAAGGTATTGTCCAGCAGGAACATACGACAGAGAGGGAGATGATGGCACCGTAAAATACCTGGGTCCTGGAAGGACACCCCTACTGTGCTGGAGCCACTGCCCAGAACTGGCCGAAGAACTTCATTGCTGAATGACAACAGAAGAGAATATGCTGAATACTTCTGCAGTATTCAGGGCTCCATCCCATGGCAGTATGGAAAATAAGTTCCACATCATTGTTAAATGATGACGTAAAGTAATATGCTCTATTCATCTGCAGTATTCAGGACTTCAAACCATAGCGGTATGGAGAATCATATTTTTCAGTGAAATTGTAAATATTCACATTATGTAAAGCATTAGCACGAAAAAATGTTGCCAAATATATGAGTAATAAAATAATATAACAAATTTACTTCATGTGTGCTCCTATGAGAGAGTGATTTGTAATTGTCTCTTATGAACTTCATACTTTCAAAAGCATACCATGAAGAGTGGTACACATTGCTTGTAGCACTTCCAGTTACTTTGCTGCTCTTCCTTTTCGCTAACTCGCGACTATATTGGCTTTTTAAATTATGCCACTTGTCCTCACATTCCTTCCTTGACACGTTAAATGCCTTGGCAATTTCCTCCCACTCGTCATACCTTTTCTGAGTGTTCTTATAGTCTCCTAGATTCACATCCCATATACAGGGATGCCTGCGCACTGCCTCTATAAAATGCAGTGTATTTTGTTTTGACCAATAAGTCATGGCAAATTTTAAAGTATTACACGCGGGCACAACACACGACACAATACACAAATAACTACACAACGAACGACACTCGGCACCTCCAAAACTCAAACAGCCGCCAAAGAGCCTGGTACTACGCATGCGCTAATCGTCAAAATAATCGGCAGGCGACAAGACGACAGGAAATGATAGTACTGTGCATGCGCGAGTTCTTCAAATGTCGCTCATACATGTCGCGTATATGGCCAAAAAGCGATATACAAAATGTATACGCGACATGTATGAGCTCGAGGGTCCGCATACAAGTTCCGTGAATTTTTGTATGAGGTGATGTATCGCGACATGTGAAATTGACATGTCGCTCATACATGTCGCGATACATGTATCCCAGTGTAAACGTGCCTTTACAAGAACATTATCGTTTGTGTACTGGATTCAGAACTTTTTGTTTGCGATACAGGTACGCTTCAGTGATTACTTTGTGTTCACTGCAGTAAAGGTAGTCGATAAAGACTATCGCCAAATACTTGGAAGCTGGTTGTTGTATCACTGATTGCGGTATTCCGTCCTGTGTATTATACGTTGATCGATGTTAACTCTTCATTTAGTCCAAGATTATGTTTGTTAAGGAATCAGGAGTTGAGTTTTCTAATGATTTTGCCTTGGCTTGTAAAGCTGAATGTAAGTTGGAGTATACTTACCGAGTTGTAAAGTTTTTCTGTTGCCTTTAAAGTCTTAGGAATTCATTTGCCATAACCATATCATTCTTTGTACATGATCAATGTGGATGTGCCACGGTGGTGGTCTCCACTCAGTTTCAAGAATGGCACTGAGAATTATAAATATGAGGGTTGCCCAGAAAGTAATGCCCCGCTTTTTTTTCTCAGCTGAAAACAATGCTACGGGCGTGAAACGTTACGTGTGTATTATTTGAAGTCTCCTGAAGGAGTGCGCCAAGTTTCCGTTGCTTCCGACGTATCGTGTAGTTGCAGGACAGTTTCAAAATAGCGTCTGCAGGCGACGTACGTTATAAGCAACATGCCGTCATTGAATTTCTCTATGCAGAGAAAGAAACTGTGGGGAATATTCACAAACTCTTGCACAAAGTCTATGGGGGCATCTGCTGTCGACAGAAGTACGCCGGCCGCGGTGGTCTAGCGGTTCAGGCGCTCAGTCCGGAACCGCGCGACTGCTACGGTCGCAGGTTCGAATCCTGCCTCGGGCATGGATGTGTGTGATGTCCTTAGGTTAGTTAGGTTTAAGTAATTCTAAGTTCTAGGGGACAGATGACCAGAGATGTTAAGTCCCATAGTGCTCAGAGCCATTTTTGACAGAAGTACAGTTAGTCGCTGGACACGGAAGGCGGTTCGGCGGAGCTCCACGATTTGTAGGGGTCGGGGAGACCATCTACGGCTGTCACATCTGACATGTAGCAGCGAGCTGGTGTTGTCATTTGCGAGGACAGACGCATTACGATTAGGCAGTTGGCGCTGCATCTGTCATTCAGCAATGGAAGTGTGGATGCAGCTATCCGCATTCCTGGATAAACAAAAGTGTGTGCAAGATAGGTCCCGCGGTGTCTAACGGTGGATCACGAATCGCACAGGAGAAACATTTGTCTTGATATGATGCAACATTTTTTATGTGAGGAGGAGGCCTTATTGTCCCAGATTGTGACAGGTGATGAAACCTGGGTTCACCACTTTGAGCCCGAAATAAAAGGACGGTCGATGGAGTGGCGCCATTCCCGCTCCCCCCAATGAAAAAATTCAAAGCAACTGCTTCCTGCGGTCAAGACATGATCACCGTGTTCTGGAACTTTGAAGGTGTGATTCTCATTGATGTGATGCCAAGAGGCGGTACCATCAATTCAGGATCATAAGTTAACACATTAAAAAAAACTCAAGACGCGCTTCCGGCGATTTTGGCGCCACAGCAACCCAGGAGATGCTTTGCTGCAACACGATAAGGCTCGGCGCCACACAAGTCTGAGGACTGCCGAACACATCGCAAAACAAGGTTGGACGGTGTTACTCATTCCACCCTACAGCCCTGACCTAGCCCCCTCGGACTTCTACTTGTTTCGCCCATAATTGTAAATCCTATCTGATAAGGGTCCCAAACCGCGCAGTTGTACTCCATAAGAAGACGGACTAGCATAGTATAGGCAGCCTCTATAATAGATTTGTTACACTTTCTAAGTGTTCTTCCAATGAAACACAGTCTTTGGTTAGCATTCCCCACAACATTTTCTATGTGTTCTTTCCAGTTTAAGTTTTTCGTAATCGTAATTCCCATGCATTTAGTTGAATTTACGGTCCTTAGATTTGACTGATATATCGAGTAACCGAAGTTTAAAGGATTCCTTTTAGTACTCCTATGGAGGACCACACACTTGTCATTATTTAGGGTCATATGCCACTTTCCGCACCATACACATACCTTTCCTAAATCGTTTAGCAATCTTTTTTTGAGCTTTTGATGACTTTACTAGACGATAAACTGCAGCGTCATCTGCGAACAACCTAAGACGGCTGCTCAGATTGTCTTCTAAATCGTTTATATACACAAGTAAAATAACAAGGTTCGCAGCACTACCTTGAGGAACGTCGGAAATCACTTCTGTTTTATTCGATGACATTCCGTCAGTTAGTACGAAATGTGATCTCTTTTACAGAAAATCACGAATCCAGTCACTACAAGGGCTTGTGTGGTACAGTGTGAAAAGCCCTCTGGAAACCTAGAAATGCGGAATCAATCTGAAATCCCTTCTCAACGGCACTCAGCACTTGGTGAGTGTAAAGGGCTAGTTGTCTTCCACAACAACGATATTTTCTAAATCCGTGTTGAATACGTATCAATGGACCTTTCTCTTCGAGGTAATTTACACATGTTCTAAAATCCTCCTGAAAATCTACGTCAGTATGGCCCTGTAATTTAGTGGCTTACTCCTACTGCCTTTTTTGAATAATGGTGAGACATGTGCAACTTTCCAGTCTTTCGGTTCGGATCTTTCGTCGAGCGACCTGTTGTATATGATTGTTAAGTATGGAGCTAATGCATCAGCATACTCTGAAAGGAACCTACTTGGCATACAGTCTGGACGGGAAGACTTGCTTTTATTAACTGATTTAAGTTGCTTCACTACCCCGAGGATATCTACATCTAAGCTACTCTCATTGACAGCCGTTCTTGATTCGAGTTGTGGGATATTTACTTCGTCTTCTTTGGTGAAGGAATTTCGGAAGGCTGTGTTTAGTACGTCTGCTTTGGCAACATTGCAGTCAATAGTATTTCCATTGCTACCGCGTAGTGGAGGCATTATTGTGTCTTTCCTATAGAATACTTTACATACGATCAGTATCTCCTTGGATCTTGTGCCACGTTTTCAGACAAAATTTCTTTGTCCAAACTATTACAAGCATCTCGCATTGAAATCGGCCCTTACTTTCGAACTTCTATAAAAGATCGGCAATCCTTAAGATTTTGGGTTCGTTTGAATGTGACTTGCTTTTTCCGTTGTTTCTGCAACAATTTTACGACCCGTTTTGTGTACCAAAGGGGATCAGCTCCGTCGTTTGTTAATTTATTTGGCGTAAATCTCTCAGTTGCTGTCGATACTATTTATATGAATTCCACCAAATTTGGTCCACAGTTACACCATTAATATGGACGGAGTGGATATTGTCTCTCAGGAAGAAGTCAAGTGAATTTTTATCAGCTCTTTTTGAATATGTATATTTTTCGTTTATTTTTGTAGGATTTGGGAGTACAATATTCAGTCTCAGCACGACAACCCTGTGTCCACTAATCCCCGTATCTGTTTGGATGCTCGTTATTAGCTCAGGCCCAGTGCGTTTTCGTAACTGTTCACTATGCGCGTGGGATCATGAACTAACCGTTCGAAATAATTTTCAGAGAAAGCGTTTAGCACAATTTCGGTTGATGTTTTATGCGTATCTGCGATTTTAAACATATATTTTCGCCAACATATCGAGGGTAAATTAAAGTCACCACTAACTGTAATTGTATGATTCGGGTACATGTTTGAAAGTAAACTCAAGCTTTCTTTGAATCTTTCGGCAATTGTGTCATTTGAGTTGGAAGATCGGTAAAAGGATGAAGTTATTAGTTTATTCCGGTTGCCAAGAACGACCTCTGTCCATGCTAATTCACTGGAACTATCTACTTCAGTTTTGCAACAAGATAAACTAACAGCTACAAACCCACCACCAGGAGCTGTGTTTAGCCTATCCTTTCGGAAAACTGTTAGATTCTTCTAAAAAATTTCGGCTGAACTTATCTCCGGCTTTAGCCAACTTCCGGTGCCTGTAACAATTCGAGCGTTAGTGCTAGCTATCAGCTATACGCGGAAAGCCAACACAAGTTCTAAGTAACCTACTGAATTCACGAACCTGTTCATTTATGTGCTACATACACACTCTTGACATTCAGGACTTCATGTCTTTCCATTGTGCTGAGCGTACGGTGTGTGGTGCTGTCCGATTGCTTTTGTTTATTGCCAGGTCAGGTCACGCTGCCAGGTTTGTTCTTCTGGACATTAAAATTTACATTCATCATATCTTCAAAATGTCTGAGCTTATTTATCACTTTCTATGAAAGCTGTCAGTGCTTCTTTATACAAATGCATCTACTTTTCCACTCGAAGCGATCAACTCCCTTGAAAGTGAGTCCAAAGGTGCGCCACTTAGGAACTTTTACCCTATCCAACGCATTAAAAACAATTTACTTGTTAATGAGCCACTATAGTGCAAAATTAATCATATTACCATTATGGAGGTTGTATTATGTACTAAACTGCTAATATGAAATTGAGAAGTTAGAAAAGAATTACATCAAGCATGTAAACCACTGAGGAACCTTTGAAAGACTGACGGTGAAATCTGTAGCCATAGTCACGGCATGATATGTAATTTTCACTGTCCCCAACTATTGCTTCAGTCTGGAACCGCGCTGCTGCTATGGTCGCAAGTTCGAATCCTGCCTCGGTCATAGGTGTGTGTGATGTCCTTAGCTTAGTTAGGTTTAAGTGGTTCGAAGTTTAGGGCTGATGACCTCAGATGTTAACTCCAATAGTGCTTAGAGCCATTTGAACCACTTTGAACCCAACTATTATTTATTAATATATACCAGATGACTCGTTGATATCTCAGTCACGATTTGTTCAAAAAATGGCTCTGAGCACTATGGGACTCAACTGCTGAGGTCATTAGTCCCCTAGAACTTAGAACTAGTTAAACCTAACTAACCTAAGGACATCACAAACATCCATGCCCGAGGCAGGATTCGAACCTGCGACCGTAGCGGTCTTGCGGTTCCAGACTGCAGCGCCTTTAACCGCACGGCCACTTCGGCCGGCCACGATTTGTTATTTCTGTAGTCATATAAAATGACTTTTTTTTCACAGGAAGCGCTTATGTATAAAAACCCGTCAGACGTCAACAGTACAATGAATAATAGACAAGGGGAGTGAGAACTTTATAATGCCGTGTGCAGTATGCCGTATGCAGCCCTCTCTGATGGAAAGCATCAAGCCCATGCACGTCGTAATTGGCTTAATTTCCAGCAATTTTTTTCCTTGCCCCTCTGACGCCATCTGTTACCAGATCCTTTCACTGCAATAGTCGAGCTGACGGAAGCACGTGAGGAGTGATGGTTTCTTTGGAGATGAGTCTTGAATTATTGAGGACCCTATCGATTGGACTGTCATCGGTCCAAAAGGCGTCCAATTACTGGCGACTTGGGGCCGGGAAGAATGGCGTGTTCCGGGCCCCTGTTTGTCGTGGTCTCGCTGTCCCCTGCGTCCGCCGTTACTGCCTCATCAACTTCATCCGGTCCTCCCTGCGCCATTAATATTCGGCTCACAGAAGTTTCTGCCGTCGCAGCCTCTTCGGAAGTCGACAGACTACAATGCAATAAAATGCCATGCATGTGTACAAAATAATTTGGCAACCTTCCATCACCTCCACTGTATTAAAAAGAATTTTGTAATTATTATTTAGATTCCAGTGCTTTTTTTTTCGAGTACAACTCAATTTAACTAACTCGGTTGCGACAATCTGGGAATGACTGCAGCAAGTAATGACTGAATCCACAGAGTATTTAGCACAATAAATAGCACCGAATAAAACAATGGACGTAGTAATGGTAGCAGACTGCAACACAACTTCACATTTTACCTTCAAAAATAACATTATCTTTTACGTACGAGGACCATTCGGAAAATAACGTCCGATCGGTCCCAAAATTGGAAACGACAGCGAAAATCCGATGAAACTTTGTACAGATGTGTTCGGCAGTGTCTCTAGCATGCCATCCGATGGAATCTGTTCTGAGCGCTCATTGCGCACTTGAAGACTCTTAGAAAATGTTATTCCCCGCTAGTTGTGAGGGTCTGGTGAGAGATTGCGCCTGACGTTATGCAGCCAATATAACATAACTGTCATGCATTTCTTTCTTCATGACAGTTCTCGCCCGCACTCTTCAGGGGCAATGAAGAATGAAGAGGGTCCTGCAGTGTTTTGGATGAGAAGGGTTTGATTACACACAACCAGTGGCGGATACATATTGGGGGCACGCCCCTCCCCCCCCCCCCCCCCCATCCCCTTGGCGGGACCGCTCGCATGGCCACGCGCGCCGCCCCCGGCAGTCAGCCCGCACGCTTTCATTCGGTTTTTTTTCGCCCGTCCACTCGGGTGAATCGAGTTATCGAATAGTTGTACTTTCCTATGTAGCACGCGCGTCCACGTCGTCGTATTTTTGTTCCTCGTCTTACAGGTAGACAAAGACACAGGAAAAACTGCGCTCATAATGATGATGCTATGATATACCGAAAGAGAATTGATTTTAGTCCAACACTGGACCATATTACGACTGACATGAAAGAACGGTTTGCTAAAGAAAATGTTTATTATTAAAAATTCAACATACTTTTGCGCTCACAACTACTGAAACATGACGGTAATGATCTGGCACATAAATTGAATCAGTGCTTAACTGAACTACTGTTCTTTGCAGAAGAATCACTCTTTGTGATTAAGAAGAGACTATTGGGAGAGACTTTGGAATACAAGCAAACGAGCACATACGCCACTAGCGATCGTGATACCGTTATACAAGCGTTGACTAAAATTCGACTAAACACCTAACACGCACAGGCAACGTAACTCCGGTCCATGGGCAGTAGCTGAAAGTTAAACTTTCGAACGTTCGCGATTCTTGCATGAGTCGTTTTAAAAAATTTCAAAAATTTCCTTGATGTTGATTTATTCTCTTTAAAACAAATGGGTATCAATTTAATGTCCCAACATCAGTTATGCAATGTTACTGTCTCTGTTACAAGTACATATCCGAAAGCAGGCAGAAGATATTTAGTCTAACCCGATATTTTGCCGGCCAGAGTGGCCTAGCGGTTCTAGGCGCTACAGTCTGGAAACGCGCGACCGCTACGGTCGCAGGTTCGAATCCTGCCTCGGGCATGGATGTGTGTGATGTCCTTAGGTTTATTAGGTTTAAATAGTTCTAAGTTCTAGGGGACTGATGACCTCAGAAGTTGTCCCTTAGTGTTCGGAGCCATTTGAACGACTTAACTCGATATTTTGAACGTCGTAAGTAATAAGTGACCCACCACTATTTGCGACATTCAGTCGTTCAGCAGGCTTTTTGTAAAGAAGTGCTCGCCATAATTCCTCGTTATCCGCATGAAACACATGTATGAGATGAAATGGTCCCACGCGATTATCTCCTACAATCAACCATTCACAAAGTTCAAACATTCACAAAATAGTACTGTGGTCGCTTTTCGTCAACGACACGAGAACCAATCACAATGCGTGTAATTATTCTTTTTGGCACAAACCTGATCAGCGCGGTTTAACGTAGGTGTTTACCAGAAGACGGCTCCCGAGCGACTCTCTCGACTCATAGAGCTGGGGCAAAAAAACTAATCAAATGCACGGAAAATGCTGAAATCCTATTGGCTAATATGTTAAGCAGCCAATCAGATCATGTCGAGCACTTCTAAACCCGTGGTATTAGTAATGTCAACCAGTCTGTTTACCACAAGTAATTTAGAATAAAAATTTCCTGATTCCTAAATTAAACAAAATTTAATGAAAACAAAATACCATTCTTTTCCACAAAATAATTCACTAATAAATTTAATAATCAACGCCGCTTCCGGCTCCCTTTCACAAAATAGTCTCACCCGGACATACGTCACAACTTCCCCTACTTCACAACAATTGTCTCACACAGATATTTAGATAGTTTTAATAAAATATCACATTCTCACTTTACTTATGTCCTCCATTCACTCTCTCAGTCTCTCCGAAATACTCACACAACCAACATCCGATGAAATTATAATTTTTAAAGTACTTTTAATTACGTCAAAAAACTGGTAATGAAACTAAAGAAAATTCCAGAAAATTATTTTATATGAATTAATACTCTTGGCTGCAGTTTCAGTTGAACATACAGATGATCACATTACAGTCCCCAGCTCAAGTTTCACAGTGCCAGCACAGATATTATCTGTTTTAGGTTAACATTTATACCTCCAAAAGTACGGAAGTTATTGATTTGAAATTTTAACAGTATGGCAGTGTCATCCATAGGATTTGGTATATTACGTATGAAAAAGTTCGATTAATATTTAATAGTACTTATTCAGATTGAGAGAGAGTGTGTGTAACGTACTGCACGCAGCGTTAATCAAGGACATAGCTCATTCGGCCCAATAGCCAGCGTCAGCTGTGCAACTGTGAGAGCAAAAATTCTGCCCTCCTCCCGGTTCCACAGCAAGCTACGCTTTCAGTGCAAGACGACAACAAGGAATAATTTGCTGCGTTACCGGACCTACGTTAAACTGTCACCAAATGAAGAATAAATATCACCAAATTAGCTGACATTATCATAAAGTTAGGTACCATTGCTGTATTTCAAAATATCCTCAGCTCCACCAAAAGGATTCCTAACAGTGAGAAAGTGCTATTATTATATCGTACGCATACAAAACGAAGTCGCATGAACATTTTCGGCAGGAATGTATGGCTAATCAAGTAGTTATTTATAAAATTACGGGCTTTATCACCAAATTAAGTTTATTTACCCTATTACAGTTTGAGACCGTGCATACGTCTTGAGGCAGGGAAATTCATGGCGCACAAATACGCAAGCTACGTTCAGCCAGTATTTGAGAATGAGAGCACTTAGCGATTTTCAACAAATCTACACATTATTTCAAACCTTTGCGAAACTTGTTCTCCCTGACATCCCTCACAAAATGACGACAGGAAAAGACTATCATTCATACCTTTTCGTTGAGGCATGAGATCTTAATTTATAACGTCTTTACTACTAACTCTATTCGCAAAACATTTTGCGGACAGTATCCGCGCATGACACTTAAAATATCTCCAAATTATGTCACTGTGGGACAAATAGTTCAGCAGACAAGACGTCATAAACATTAAGACGCGTGGAGAAACTAGCTTTTGATCAAGTCGCACCGTAAATTCTCGATATTATACTCATAAAGAGCCAACGGCCTTACCGCACTGGTAACACCGAATCCCGTCAGATTACCGAAGTTAAACGCTGTCGGGCTGGGCTAGCACTTGGATGGGTGACCACCCGGTCTGCCGAGCGCTGTTGGCAAGCGGCGTGCACTCAGCCCTTGTGAGGCAGAGGAGTTACTTGATTGAGAAGTAGCGGCTCCGCTCTCGGAAACTGACATACGGCCGTGAGAGCGGTGTGCTGACCACATGCCCCTCCATATCCGCATCCAGTGACGCCTGTGAGCTGAGGATGACACGGCGGCCGGTCAGTACCGTTGGGGCCTTCATGGTCTGTTCGGGAGGAGTTTAGTTTATACTCATAAAGTGTTTGTTAATGAGAACCTTAGCAGTTTCCGCCAAACTTTAAACATTTATTGCTTACGTCTTTAACGTCGAATATTTAACACATAAACTAATCTGTACAGTAATAAAGAGGTGCGAGGGTATTTTATAAATCAAAGTTCGATTGTTTAAAGACTCGGGGGTTTACTTGTTTCACCTAGTTCATTCCCTCCGTTTCGGTAGCTACTGTGTTTACCGGGGCATTAACCTGTTGAAACAGTTCAAACTTGAAAGTCAAGAATGATGACGCTTTCAATAAATTTTTATTTCAGTCGAGTCGGTAATGAAGCGTTACTAGAACTATTGTGGATTTTTCTCTTTTTCGGAATAATCCAATGGACGATTCCATGGTAATGTCCAAATAATGGTGGTTACTGCATTTCCAGCTGAGGAAATTGTTTCAGATTCCTCCGTGGAATCACATTATTATTGGTATTCTACGCTGTGAAGTGAGCAAACCGTGGAGAAAGAGTAAGTATACTTACATTGTGGGGATACGATTTAAGTATTGATAGACTAGTATGGGACAATGGTTCCTTAGTGTTCATCAGTAAACTCAATTACCAGTCCTGATACCAATGATGTAGCAGTATTAACAATTAACTAACTCTGGTTCGAGCCCGCCCGGATCGCCGTGCGGATTAATGTCGAGGTCCGGTGTGCCGGCCAGTCTGTGGACGGTTTTCTATTTGCCTCGGCGAATGCGGGCTGGTTCCCCTTATTCCGCCTCAGTTACACTTTGTCGGCGATTGCCGCGCAAACACTTTCTCCACGTACGCGTGCACCATAATTACTCTACCACGCAAACAGTGGGGTTACACTCGTCTGGTGTGATACGTTCCCGAGAGGGGGGGGGGGGGGTGAGTGAACCGCAGTAGTCTGTTGTGGGGTTGTGTACCACTGAGGCTACTGCGGGGACGAAACCCGTCGTTTCTAGGTCCCCAGTTCCATACAATATAAACTAGGTTCCCAATCCGGCACAAAGTGCTGGATGGGGGCAAAGAGACAGAGCTGGTGTTGGAGAGGGTTCTGAGCTTCGAGAGCTCGACTGCACTCTGGTGATAAGCTCTGCTGTGTGGTGTTACTAAACGCGTCGTTATATGCAGAGTACTAACGTTGCTCGCTGCATCTGGTTACATTGGACACGGTCAAGGTACAGGCTTGGGTAATTTGTAGCCGAGAGCGGTGTTTATCCAGTGGACGGTCGCTCGGTGTTGTACGTAACTTCGCTGTTGTGTGTGTGTGTGTGTGTGGTTTGAGGTTTTCGGGCGCTAAACAGCGTGGTCATCAGCGCCCAAGCGCATAGAAACAGGAACACATGCAGTGAAGGGACGAAGACGGACAGCGAACAAGGAGAACGGATAAAAGACACAGACGTTACGCACTTCCAAATCCTCACCTACAGAGGCAAAACAAGAAGAAAAGAAACGCACTAAAAAAGGAAAGGAAACACAAGAAAAAGAGAACAGAAATCGGAGGGAAACAAGAAGGTAATCGTGACTGGCGGACCTCTTACCTAAAACCTGGGTGAGCCAGTCACCCAGCAGCACATTAAAATCCTCTCCCTAAAATCCGAGGCAACAAATTGGACAGAACACAAAACCGTAAGACCTTAACCACAGTCGTTGCGTCGTCTTGCAAAATAGAGGGCAAATCCGGTGGCAAGGAAACCACCGCCCTCTGGTCAGAGAATAAAGGACAGTCAAGTAAAATGTGGCGGACTGTAATCTGGACGCCACAAGCACTGCAGATTGGGGGGTCCTCCCGCCGGAGTAAAAAACCGTGCGTTAAGGGACTGTGCCCGATGCGGAGGCGAGTGAGGAGAACCTCATCCCGCCTGCATGACTGGTAGGACGTACGCCATGGCCGCGTGGTGGCCTTGACCAGACGCAGCTTGTTTTCACCGACTGCCAGCCACTCCTCTTCCCATTGACGCATAACACGAAAACGCAAGAGGGAGGTAACAGCATGGAGGGGGACGGCACATTCAACAACGTGAGGGAGGGAACATGCATCTTTGGCAGCCACATCCGCCAGTTCGTTTCCCCTAATACCCAAGTGCCCCGGCACCCAGCAGAAAGAAGCCTCCTTCCCCTGCCGTTGCAGGTGGAGTAGGGCATCATGGATGTTCTGGACGACCGTATCCGCTGGGTACAAGTGTTGTATGGTCTGAAGGGCACTCAGGGAGTCAGAACAGATGAGGAACTTACGACTGGGAACACATGGCATCTGCTCCAATGCCCGCAAGATCGCAAACAATTCGGCATCAAAGATGGTAAACGCTGCAGGAAGCCGTAACTTGACGACTCGATCAGGGAAAACAAGAGCACAACCAACAGAGTCCCCCTGTTTAGAGCCATCCGTAAATACTGGTACATGCTCGGCATGCTGGTTTAAAATATCGTAAAATAAGGAGGTAAAAACAAACGCAGGAGTGCAGCTCCTCCGGTACTCTGACAAGTCTAAAAGGACGCTGGGCCTCTGGAGCAACCAGGGAGGCAGGCGGGTAAAACCCTGGAGTTGGGGTGCCACACGCTCCACACCAAGGGACTCAAGCAAATGCTTGGCACGAATCCCAAATGGTCTCGTTGCCCTTGGACGACTGGAAGAGAGACGTTCCATAGGCGGTCGGGTAACAGTAGGGTGTTGTCAGCACGGTGGTTAACGGCGTCTTAATCGGCGAGAGACGACTCGAAAACGTTTACTTCAACTTATAAGAAGGAAATAACGACACGGCACGCCACTGTCAAGAAGCTGACTGGTGCTGCCGTTGTGGATTACTGTAAGGACTGGTTACGGCCGTAGCGCGGGGAGTTTAAGTCTGTCATTTGCAAACGAATGTACCGCGCATACCTCCCGCCGCAAAGTGACGGAAACGACCGTTACTGTGATAATGGTCATCTGTCAAGAGTATGTTACACTTCGATATACAATGCTGCCTTGTTGTTGTTAGCGGATTAATCAAAAAGGTAAGAACGGATGGACTGCCTTGTTGGTATTGTTTCGAAAATCGTGAAACATTGATACTCCCCTGTGGTGGGTTGTCGCATGGTCAGATTGTTCCAGACAGTGCAGAGTGTTGTGAGACCAGTTGTCTTGTTTGTAACTGGTATTGGTTTTGTTAGGTTGAATTTATAGGTTTTTATTGTGTTATTTTTTCGCTTATTGTGGCGGTTGTTATTGCGGATCACATCTGTGTGGAGTAGGGCGCTTCGCTCGTGCAGAGCAGAGAAGTGATGCACCACAGGAATCAGTTATTTTAATTAAGGGTGCCTGACCGTAAGTACTGATCTGGGTAAGGTCGCACTGTCTTACTTGACTTGTTTTGCACAGCGTCCAAGAGGATTAGTTGTGCTAAAGCCTGTCCGGTGTTTGTCCTTGCTTGCATGGCTGCGTCCAATTTTGGTTAAGTTTATCGGCATCTGTAGCTGACTTTACGGTTCTGTGGCCGTACTGGGCAGCCTGTGCGGCAATAACTAATTTTTATTTGAGCACAGTAGTTACGGGCTTGGACAGCCTTAAGCTTTTTCTAAAAGTATAGTAAGTTTAGTAGTTACGAGCTTGGTCAGCCTTAAGCCTTTTTTAAAAGTATAGTAAGTTTTAAAAGTTTTTTTGATAAACCTTTAGCTCTGTTTCTCCTGCCATTTGAATTAGTTTATTGATAAAATTAAGTCCTGATATTTAAGTTGGATGCTGTCCTTTAGGTCTGTGATACATAAGTTTATATTTTCTGAACTTTAAGCCTTTATGTTTATGTTAAAGGAACGTTAAGTGGTGTTGTTCTTGCTGGCGCCAGATGTTTAGTCTCTACTAAGTCACTTGCAAGACGAAATCCACGCGGAGTGGCTACACTGTTTGAGGCGCCATGTCACGGATTGCGCGGCTCCTCCCCCCGGAGGTTTGAGTCCTCTCTCCGGCATGGGTATGTGTGTTATTCTCAGCATAAGTTAGTTTAGGTAGCTTAAGTAGTGTATAAGTCTAGGGACCGATGTCCTCAGCAGTTTGGTTTCTTAGGAATTGACACACATTTCAACATTTTTTGAGCAGGACGGCAGTACGTTGCCTACATTTTGAAACTATCTGCGGCAGCATTAACGGAGGAGGAAAAGACCAACAGCTATTTCCAGCAGGGTGGAGCAACTGCCCTGACAGCCGACTGAATCTTGGAGCACTTTTACACAGTCTTCACGCCTGACAGAGGTGTTAGCAGAGGTCGGTCTGATCGCGGCTCTAGCTGGCAGCTCAGGTCACCTGATGTGTCAGTGTGCAACTACATTGTGTTGGGAGCCCTCAAGTGCAACGTGTATCGGAACAACCCTCATACACTCCTCATTTCGTAGGAGACTGCAGCAATTGCAACAGTCCAGCGTCGATCCGCCTTCAGCAACTTGCTGACGAGGGCCCAAATGTGACAAGAGATGAGCGCTGGTAACTTACAACATCTGCTATAGTCCGGTTAGTTGCCTTTCGTCTGCTGCGTTTCTTTGTATCCTGGAACTCTGTTCTCTGGGCCACTTTTATTTGCTCCGCCCTGTACAAGGGGGAGGTTGACCGTTTGGGGTTGCAGATACTGAACTGCTATTTGTAATTGCATCTGTCTCTATACAGTTTGTATGAATATAGATGGTGGTAGGGGACTAAACTATCTTGGAAGTCAAATTGTAACGGAGACAATAACCGAGCGCACCCTCCAAGGGTTGGTTCCTGCACATCATAGTAGAGAGCATGGACCTCAGGAATTGATAGGTGATTATATATGTAGAGAAAAACAAATTGTTAAGTCTCTTGGGTTGAATTAAGCCGAACATCAAGTGGTCCATGATATTATTAATGGACTAAGACCTGAGGATAGACCAAGAGCAGTACTCTGCCAAGCACCTCAGGATTCCAAGGAGTTGGAGGATCTGTCACACTAAGTTCAGGGAATAATGTAAACTTACCAAAGAAGGCAAGCTAATCCTCAGATTGGCCGCACTCAAGAGGTTCGGTTGAGACAACGTAATCATGAGAGAGGTCAGGTTAAATGTTTTAAATGCGGAAGGGGAGCCCACAAACAAAGGTTTTGTAATCAGAGTAGGGTGGAACAGAGAGGTGACAATTAAGGAGACGGTAGCGGAGGAGTGTCAAAGACAGATATAGTGTAACTGAAAAATTGCAACCCGTTTGTTTGTTGCCAAATTAATAAGGAACCAGTCGGTGGATTATTGGATTATGGAAGCCACATCACAGTCGTTGATCGCCGTTGGATAAAAAAGAACCAACAACTTCGTAAATTTCCGTCAATTGTACAGTATCTGACCGAGGAAAGTCTAAAGCAGCCAACAAGTTACGTGTGCTGTGACAGTAAACTTGCGAATCGATAATTTCAGGTGGAGAATACAAATTAGGGTCCTGGATAACCTTACGACAAGTCTGGTACTTAAGACTAAATTTATTGCCAAAGTCAGTCTTGTGCCTTATTGTTTTCCAAAGAAATTAAATTTACGTTTTGTCAACTTTAGGACGCTGACGTCAACGGAAGATACAGGGGAAGAAACGGCGTTTTCAGCCATTCTTACGGTTGTCTGAAATGATAGATCAGTTTCAGCATTTGTAAGATGAAGAGAAGATTAAGATGAAAACATTGCATGATAAATTCCCTGATGTTCTGAGAGATTAGGGATTACCTATTTGATCAAATGTAAAATGGAGGTAAGTGATGAGGTGCCCATTCGGTAACCGCCTTATACATTGTCACTTCCTCGTATGAAATAGCTAAAGCTGGCGTACAGAAAATTTTACAGCAAGCGTCTATTCAACCATCCTCTTCGCCTTCCTCTTCCCCTAAATTTACGGCTAGGAAACAGCAAGGAGGAATTCAGCCTGTAGCTGACTATCGGCAAATGAATAAGAAAAAAAAAAAATTGCGTTCTGTATCTCTACCTGATATCTACCCTTGTTTGGCATGGTTTACGGGTGCTGAAAATTTCAGCTAGGCTTAAACCAGGCGTAATTTATTTTCACCTGCTGCTTTTGTTTAATGACCCACCCTCTGATTGCTTATGGTGGGTCTTTGAATGCCTCTTGGCCGCTCTGACTGAGTTCGGGGTCCGAGACGGTAGTGTAATACTACCCCGGCACCCGACTCCACTTCCACCGTTGCCCGTGTCCTGCCACGTGGAGGCGGGCTTTTTTTCTGCAGCTCATTGAAAACTTTTCAAATAATAATTATAGGTAAACAAATACGAATTCATTACCATGAAACAAATAGTAACAGTTATCACAAAACAAATACAAATCCAAAACCATAAAACAATGAACAAGAAATTCTATTAACTACGGGAAGCAAAGATGCATAGAGAGAAGAGGAAAGAAAGGAGAAGAGAAAGAGTGTCTCATCACGGATTTGGAGCGGCGGTGAGGGTCTTGGAAGGACTTCAAGTCCGTGACGGCAGCTCCGAATTTCTATTCGTACCCTTGAATTTGCTATTTCTCTAGTAAAACTTTATTTGACTACTACTCTAACTTACATACTAATCTATTTGCAAGACTACAACTTGAACCACTCCCACTGGCCAACAATCCACTTTTTTAGCTCCTCCTAGCTGCGCAAACGATTCAGCCAGTCCTGTGGTTTTCCCCGATCTGCTCCCGTACCTGTCGGGTATGGCTCTGTACAGAGGAACTACAATTAAGATCCTTCTAGCCAGGCTCACGTCGCTGCTCACAAGGACGCACAAGTCCCTCTAAGAGCTACCTGACATTAAGCCCCTTCTTGACTACTGACCTGGTGGGACTGGACCAGTTGATTTTCTGGAAGACAGCTATAGATGTATTTACATTGTATTGTCGCTAGTAGTGTATACGCCACTGAGATGTCTTCAGATGCAGTCTCATCACCGTCCACCCTGTGAAGTTCCTGTCGTCTTTGCATATAGGCTTACCTTCTGTCATCAAGTATTCTGTGTGTACAGCTTGTGTATATGGCTTGATCACGGAAGTAATTCCTCTCATGTCCTCTTTAATACATACACCAACGGCCCACCAAGGTCTAACACGTGCAAAAACTTCATGTATGCGGACGATCTTGATTTAGCAACTGAAGTGAAGAAGACTGAAGAACTCGTGCAAGATCTTACAACACCAATGAGAGCTTTCACTGAGTATTATGGTAAGAACCATCCTCAGAAAACGGATGGCTTTGTTTCCACCTCCGAAATACATGAACAAATGGGAAACTAAACGTTAATGAGAGAACACTGGGGTGGATCACTTCTTTACACCTAAATATCTCGCTGACCTTTTAGATAGTTCTTTGGCACGCCACAAATACAGAACACTAAGATAAATGTATCAGCTCGAAATAACATCACTCGGAAACTCACTGGCAATGGCTGGGGAGTCCAACCTCAAGTCATCAGAATTTTTGACATGTCAATCTGTTTTCCTCAGAGAGTATGGCTGCCATTTATGGCATGGCTCCGTCCATGCAAAGCAAGAAGACGTCGTACCGAATGAAATCGCACGACTGATCAACGGGAGTCTGGAACCGACAGCTGGAATAGATTATTGCTTGGTATGTATTGCACCTCCTGACACACGAGTACTTCGTAAAATAGCTGCGGAACTTGAAGTGTAAAAGGTTGAACCAAATCATTTACACCTACTCCATGGACATCAGCCACCAAGATCTAGGTTCAAATCCAGAATACTTTTCCCTCATTCCAGCCTCAGCACTAACTGTGTCTCCACGCGCTGCCAGAGAACAGCTGTGGACACTTAGATGTGACCAAAGTCCAAACGTCAACAAAACCTGCTCTCTACTGACTGGAGGTACTTAGGTAGGCACACCTGGAGATCAATGAACAGGCTAAGACCAGGTATTGGTAAATCCAGAGACAACCTTGTCAGATGGCGATATTCCGAAAGATCGACATATTGTGACTGCACAAAGTACAGACGATAGATCACGCTTACCACTGTCCACGATGCTGCCCTTAGTAAAGCAGTGACGAATAGCTGTTAAGTGCTGAAGGCAGTACAGTTGCCTTTTCTTAACTCTTGAGGAAGATAATTTAGTCATCTCCTCTTTTGTGCAATTACAGGGTGTTTCAAAAATGACCGGTATATTTGAAACGGCAATAAAAACTAAACGAGCAGCGATAGAAATACACCGTTTGTTGCAATATACTTGGGACAACAGTACATTTTCAGGCAGACAAACTTTCGAAATTACAGTAGTTACAATTTTCAACAACAGATGGCGCTGCAGTCTGGAAAACTCTATAGTACGATATTTTCCACATATCCACCATGCGTAGCAATAATATGGCGTAGTCTCTGAATGAAATTACCCGAAACCTTTGACAACGTGTCTGGCGGAATGGCTTCACATGCAGATGAGATGTACTGCTTCAGCTGTTCAATTGTTTCTGGATTCTGGCGGTCCACCTGGTCTTTCAAGTGTCCCCACAGAAAGAAGTCACAGGGGTTCATGTCTGGCGAATACGGAGGCCAATCCACGCCGCCTCCTGTATGTTTCGGATAGCCCAAAGCAATCACACGATCATCGAAATATTCATTCAGGAAATTAAAGACGTCGGCCGTGCGATGTGGCCGGGCACCATCTTGCATAAACCACGAGGTGTTCGCAGTGTCGTCTAAGGCAGTTTGTACCGCCACAAATTCACGAAGAATGTCCAGATAGCGTGATGCAGTAATCGTTTCGGATCTGAAAAATGGGCCAATGATTCCTTTGAAAGAAATGGCGGCCCAGACCAGTACTTTTTGAGGATGCAGGGACAGTGGGACTGCAACATGGGGCTTTTCAGTTCCCCATATTCGCCAGTTCTGTTTATTGACGAAGCCGTCCAGGTAAAAATAAGCTTCGTCAGTAAACCAAATGCTGCCCACATGCATATTGCCGTCATCAATTCTGTGCACTATATCGTTAGCGAATGTATATCGTGCAGCAATGGTAGCGGCGCTGAGGGGTTGCCGCGTTTGAATTTTGTATGGATAGAGGTGTAAACTCTGGCGCATGAGACGATACGTGGACGTTGGCGTCATTTGGACCGCAGCTGCAACACGGCGAACGGAAACCCGAGGCCGCTGTTGGATCACCTGCTGCACTAGCTGCGCATTGCCCTCTGTGGTTGCCGTACGCGGTCGCCCTACCTTTCCAGCACGTTCATCCGTCACGTTCCCAGTCCGTTGAAATTTTTCAAACAGATCCTTTATTGTATCGCTTTTCGGTCCTTTGGTTACATTAAACCTCCGTTGAAAACTTCGTCTTGTTGCAACAACACTGTGTTCTAGGCGGTGGAATTCCAACACCAGAAAAATCCTCTGTTCTAAGGAATAAACCATGTTGTCTACAGCACACTTGCACGTTGTGAACAGCACACGCTTACAGCAGAAAGACGACGTACAGAATGGCGCACCCACATACTGCGTTGTCTTCTATATCTTTCACATCACTTGCAGCGCCATCTGTTATTGAAAATTGTAACTACTGTAATTTCGAAAGTTTGTCCGCCTGAAAATGTACTGTTGTCCCAAGCATATTGCAACAAACGGTGTATTTCTATCGCTGCTCGTTTAGTTTTTATTGCCGTTTCAAATATAAAGGTCATTTTTGAAACACCCTGTACATAAACCATGTAAATTGTTGCTTTAGCATTACCCCACTTGTGAGCGGTGTCTCACTCGAATAAATAAAATGAACTGTACGCAAATAGTTTGTATAGCTGGCATATTATCAAATGAGAAGATATATTGTGTAATTATGAATGAAAATGTCAGTCGTGTAGCACAATCGGACTTTGTTGTTTCCTGGCTGCTTCGTTAACTGGATTACACTGTAGCAAACTAATTTTGGTCGCGTCTTTGCGCCCACCTTGCGGCTGTTGTGGGCGCCAGACCGTGTTTTAGGCGTCTGGAGGAAGAGCGCCTTTTCCATCTAGAAGGTGATGGCATGGGGCTTCTGTAATCCTTCCAAATGGACTGTGGTCGGACTCTACTAGGCTTGGCTAACAGCAGGTGACGTTTCCTGACGGAATCTGTTTTTCAGGAACTCTTGTAATGAAACTTACTGTCGGGATGTAACACCTTCCAGAGTTGCTCTTATAGTGGAAGCAGGCATTTGCCACTAAAAGTGCTTGCACTTTGTTCCAGGGACTTATTGGCTGAAAGCCATGGATATTAAAACAATTATGTAGACGGTTTTGAATCTAGCGAAACTGCGAGTCAGCTAAGTGCATGCGAGGGGTGTATAAAACTAGTCTTTGTGCCATTTGGACATTTAAAAGTGTGATTCTGGAAAAAGCTGACCTTTCCTAGTCGTGTGGGAATGAAGTTGTGGGCCTTGTGGGGCAGAGGTAATACATTAAGTGTTGCATGTACGAAGCCGGGAGAAAAAGATCCCCCTTGATGGTTAAAATTATTCGACCAGGGACAATACACTAAACGAATTTGAAAGTACGCTAACTTATCAAAAGTATTCGGACACCCATATGTAAGATGTCACGTTGGCTTCGACCTCCTGCTATCCTTCTAAATGGGTTGTGATCGGAGCCTACAGTGTAAAAGGAGGCGAAGAGTATTGTGTTGCCAGTAGACAATCAATAGCAGTGTAATAGGTCGGTCTGGAGAGCTCAGTGACGTCGGTCGTAGGCTTGTCACTGGATTTCACCCGAGTAACAGATCCGTTAGGGATATTAGAAATCTACTAAAGCTGCCCAAATCTACTGTAGGTGATATGAGTTTGGAGTGGAAAGACAAAGGACATTCGTTGCTAGACCAAGACCACGCAAACCTCTTGTACTGAAGGACAGGGACCGTGGAGCATGGCTATGGGTAGTTGTAAAAACTCGCATGAAATTAACAGGACGAATCGCTCGTGAGTTCCAAAGTGCTACGAACAGTCCAACTTGCACAATGAGTCTGCGTAACAAGTTAAAGATGGTGAAGTACTATGGTGGAGCAGCTACTCACAAGCCACACATTTCTGTAGTTGATACTAAGCGACGTTTGAGGTGATGTACAGAGACTCCACAGCACTGGAAGGCCTGAAACGAGTGATCCAGTGTGTCAATCCGATGTAAGAGTTTGGGTTTGACGAAAGCCTGGAGAACGTTATCTTTCGTCATGTGTAGTGCCAACAGTGACACTCGGAGAAGGTGATGTTACGATATGGAGGCTTTGTTTGTCTGTTGTTATGGTATGGTCCCCTTTTTGCGCTTAAGAAAGCAATAAGTTCGGAAGGATATAAAACAGTTAGCGGTGTTGTAGACTGTGTACAGTTGTGGAATAATTTCGAGACGATGACTGCTTCAGCATAACAATGTCCCCTGTCATAGAGCAGCATCTGTGACGCAGTGGTCTGAGGACAGAAACATTCGAGAAAAGAATTGTCGTGCCTAAGATCTCGATCTGAATGCAATTGAACAGCATGGAATGAGTTGTAACGACGACTTCGCCTCAGACCACAACGTCCATCATCGCTACCTACTCTTGTTTCGGGTCTTGAGGAGGAATGGGCCCCTTTCCTCCACAGATACCTCACTGAAAATGTCCCCAGTAGAGTTCAAGCAGACATGGAGCACCGGACACATACTAATTTGTCCTCTTGCACGTTTACGTGCTTTGGCGTTCTTGGCGAGTATCGCTATTTGTTCAGCGAGCATGTGTTCTGCAGTCAGAGGCCTATTATCAGTAACTGAGAGATTGTCTAGATACAGGTAGTGTTTGATACAACCAGACGGACTTAGTAAGGTTGAAAAGAAGGGAAGAAATACCGTTTGTTCCCGTAGAGTCTCAGATTTTTGTACGTGGATGTCCTTTTAATCTGATTTTAAACTGTTATCCTGTTCTGTTTATGGAGGAATTAATCAGCGGGTTTTGCTGGAAACCGGTTGTAGACGGTCTAGGAACAACGGTGCACCCTAGACGACTGGATAGATGAGTCGCAATTTCAGTTGGTAAGAGCTGATGGTATGGTTCGACTCAGTGCAGGCCCCATAAAGCCATGGAAATAAGTTGTCAACAATGGACTTTAATTTTAATTCTGTAATTTGTGGCAAGATCTTATGGGACTATAGTGCTGAGGTGATCGGTCCCCTAAGCTTACACACTACATAACCTAACTCCAACTAACTTACGTCGAGGACAACACTCGCATCCATGCTCCAGGGAGGACTCGAACCTCCGACGGGGGAGCCGCGCGAACGTGACAAGGTGCCCCAGACCGTGCGGCTACCCCGCGCGGCAACATGGGACTGTCCAAGGTATTAGTGCCTCCATAGTGATGTGGGCTGTGTTTACGTGGAGACAATTGAAGCCACTTATCAACGTCATGTTCCCAAACAAAGAAGGGATTTTTATGGATGACAAAGCACTATGTCACTGGGCCACAACTGTACGCGATTTGTAAAGAGCTGTTACGAGCGACTGGTTTGGCCACCCAGGTCTCCCGATATGCATCCCTTCGAACATTTACAGTATAAGACATAATCGAGAGATCAGTTCGTGTACAAAATCCTCCACCGGCAGAAATTTCGCTATTAGGGGTGGCTATAGTGTTAGCAATGCTGTGTTTCTGTAGGGGACTTTCAAAGACTAGTTGAGTCCACAGGATGTCGAGATGTTCTGCTACTCCGGCTACAAGGAGGTCTGACCGATACTAGTTGGTATCATATGACTTTTGTCACTTGAGTGTAAAGATCGTCGCATTTTGAGCAGAGATTACGTTAAAAAATGCTTTTGTTGCCAAAAGAGTGGAGAACGGTTTATCCTGAAGAAGACCTGCCACCTTTCAGAAAGACGTGTGTTGCACTAGTTATTGACGCTCCTTGTATGTAGAGAGTGTGCATAATGGCGGACAGGCTGAAAATATGTATCATTTCCTTATCAAATATCGCACATTTGCAGGTCCAACCAGATCAAGATGTTTTTCAGACCAAAGAAAGACAGAGATTGCACGGCTCTGCCTCGGCGATATACACTGACTGTGGTTGCGCCGGATTAGCCGAGCGGTCTGAGGCGCTGCAGTCATGGACTGTGCGGCTGATCCCGGCGGAGGTTCGAGTCCTCCCTCGAGCATGGGTGTGTGTGTTTGTCCTAAGGATAATTTAGGTTAAGTAGTGTGTAAGCTCAGGGACTGATGACATTAGCAGTTAAGTCCCATAAGATTTCACACACATTTGAACATTTTTTACACTGACTGTTATTTCGTGCAGTAACGAGTGTCCAACACATCGCACGTGTAAAAAGTTTGAGAGCCAAGGGGCTGAGCAGTGAGTGCAGTGGAGAGCCCAGGCGAGCCGGCAGCAAGTGTGACGGCTCCGCCGGGCCTCGACACCGGCAGAAGCACGTCACGTAGGCGGCGCCACTCGCCGGCGCCAGCTGGCGCGCTGCAAATGGACGTCGGCTCCAGCCGGCAGGCGGAAATGGGCCGCGCTGTAATGCGTGCCCCTCCAGGTGGCCGACGCGCCGACCCGCACTACACTCCCGCTACACTCCCTCCCGCCCTTTCCCTTCACAGCCCTGGCAACTTGGCGACATATCTCGCAGCAGCACCACTCGCGGCCAAAATGGCGCGCCGAAAGCGTGGCGCACTCTCGTCCGGGGCGTGTGACCGGCTGCCGAGAGCAGCTTCTGCACTCCCGGTTGCGCGGTAATTGATCGCACTACAGGAAGGCTGCCGCCTAGCGGGAGATTGCTGGGGTAGACCACCACGTACGTTGTAACACTCTAACCCGTCCACCTTCTGGCAAGTAACTGTAATGGTGCCCGTGGGTTTGAAACATCATGTCGCCTGCGACGTCAGTATTATACATGACGCATCGTTCAACGTTTTAAACCGTATATTGGACACTGTTGTTGTTGTGGTCTTCAGTCCAGAGACTGCTTTGATGCAGCTCTCCATGCTACTCTATCCTGTGCAAGCTTCTTCATCTCCCAGTGCCTACTGCAACCTACATCCTTCTGAATCTGTTTAGTGTATTAATCTCTTGGTCTCCCTCAACGATTTTTACCCTCTGCGCTGCTCTCCAATACTAAACTGGTGAACCCTTAATGCCTCAGAATATGTCTACCAACCGATTTCTTCTTCTAGTCAAGTTGTGCCACAAATTTCTCTTCTCCCCAATTCTATTCAATACCTCATTAGTTATTTGATCTACCCATCTTATCTTCAGCATTCTTCTGTAGCACCACATTTCGAAAGCTTCTATTCTCTTTTTGTCCAAACTATTTATCGTCCACGTTTCACTTCCATTCATGGCTACACTCCATAAAAATACTTTCAGAAAAGACTTCCTGATACTTAAATCTGTACACGATGTTAACAAATTTCTATCTTTCAGAAACGCATTCCTTTGCCATTGCCAGTCTACATTTTATATCCTCTCTTCTTCGACCATCATCAGTTATTTTGCTCCCCAAATAGCAAAACTCATTTACTACTTCAAGCGTCTCATTTCCTAATCTAATACCCTCAGCATCACCCGATTTAATTCGACTACATTCCTTTATCCTCGTTTTGCTTTTGTTGATGTTCATCTTATATCCTCCTTTCAAGACACTATTGGACACTACAGTACAGTTTTGGGCCATGTATCCGATACTACTATACTGTCTTCTATTTACTTGGTGCTACAATTCTGTTTCGCAGACGCAAGTGTTCGCAAATAATACCTATAGGTGAAGAGAGACGCATCAGAAGACTATCTCTGCTATTGATTTAAATTTATAATTTTTGCTAACATTATTGGCAGCAGCGATCTGTCGTTAAAGTAAAATTTGAAAGAAAGTCTTCATCGCACCATCATTTTTTGAAGTATTTTTTCCAAAAAAATTATGCTAATGTAAATAGTGGTGTATTTAATTGCTACGCAGCAACTTTTTATATGTTATTCTATTACAAATACGTAACTGATCACTCACTAGCAGTTGCTATGGAAACAGCGTATCACTAATGCTAACTATTGCTTCCAGGCGGCTTACCGGCTTACAGTCTGACCTATCACCTTGGCTTATTATCTAATGTTTCTAAAAATGGATTTAGCGTATATAATACCCAAAGGGTGTTGAAATGCCTGTTTTCTAACCTTTTATAGTTAATGAAGGTTGAATAACACTTAGGCGGTTTTTTGTTCTACTGATTTTTATTTATATGAACTAGTTTTCGGATTATTAGGCCATCTTCAGATAACTACTGGCTGTTGTTTACAAGGAGCCTGTGTTCTTACGAACCAAACATTCTGGACTACGATACAATGCACTTACATACGATTTTTAGTTGTTGTATTGTCTGTGGAACTGTCAAACGGGTCGTTTGACTTTTTGTTCTGTAAAACTGTTCTTTAACATAATAAATAACATATTATGGTTTGTCAGTACCATGTACAGCAACTATTAGAATTGTTTAGAATACACATTACTACAAAATGACAATTTTTTGGTTTTTGTTGTGAACATTTGCACTGGACACTAATTGTTGGTTGTACAACTGCGATGTTTTCTTTGAGGGTTACATTTTGTTATTAGAAAAATTGTGCATTAATATATACCAAATATTACATTGTTACAGTTTAGTTACAGTTAGGAATGTAAACACATAAGGGATATTACATTATGTTGGGATGTGAATTTGTTTACTATTGGGGCACTTTCCTGTTAGTAGCAGGTTTACTTTGTTGTGTAAAGTTTAAGAGTGGTGATGCGCTCAGTTGCAGTTGGTCATTTAGAACCAGCTGTGCATTTAGGGCTAAGTGTTTGTTCAAGTGCTTCTAGTAGGCTGAGTTTTCTGCCTTTGTTGGCTATATGTGGCACTTCTGTGTGTGTTGGATATTTGTGTCCTTCTTTGAGCACATCTTCAGCAAAGGTGGAGTCTGATTTATTTAATCTCCAGCTGCGTTCATGTTCAGTCAGCCTTGTTTATATTGCCCGGCCTGTTTGACCAGTGTACCGTTTATTGCAGTCAGTCCAGCTTATTTTGTAGACCCCACTGTTGCTTAGTTTATGTGCTTTGCCCTTGCTGTTGAATAGAGATTATCTGTAGTGCCTCTTACGTAAAATGATATTTTATAGTTTTGGGATTTCAGTCTTTTGGCTAGTTTGTCTGATAGCTTACCTAGATATGGAATTGTACACCAGTTGGTTTTTGGTGTGGTTGTTATTGCAGAGGGGGCATAAATGTAGGGCAAGATTTTCCTTCTTTATTTCTTGTGCAGGATTTTGTCAACTAATTCAGGGTTATGGCCAGTAGTTATCTGAACATGGCATCATAAGCCGAAAAATAGTTCATACAAATAAAAATCAGTAGAACAAAAAACCACCTAAGTGTTATTCAACCCTCAATATGGAATTGTTCTATCAAGAAGCGACAGAAGAATCCATAAATAACATTTATAGTTAAATTTACGTACACTTTTTTTAATGGCAGTTCAAATCTTAACGCACTACATGTAAATCGCTCCCCATTGGCTGACGGTGGCGTCTTGCGGCTCATGTGCGCCTCTTCCACTGTCTATTTAACGTGTGGCTGCTCAGCCATTAGCAGCAGTTCTTTGACTGGGTTCAGCGCAGCTATTCCAAGTCTCATCACCGTCAGCAAGATGGGTAACGATACATGAAATTAACGTATATTCTTTCTAATGTTTCCGACTGCCTTAAGTGAATCACCACTTCTAATTTTTATCTTTACGGATCATTAGCTGAACGTGGCCTATAGGCCGACACCGACCGACATTATTTTTTTTTACTAATGTTAAGTTTATAATGTTCGCGTATTGATAGAGGATTGAAAAGTTTTTGACATGTAGTAATTACAATAATGTTTGCAAGCATCCACAATTCGATTGAAGCTATCCGTTTCCAGAGACCTTTTCAAGTCTTAAACATCAAAGATTTGGAAAGGTCTCCGGAACCATATAGCTTCATTTCATTAAATCACCTATGTCTGAGTTTCAGGCAGAATCCCTCATTTCGTTCGATGCGTAGGTGCCTTTCCTGTACAGCTGGTGAGCCTGTGCAATGGTGTTTGAGTTTAGGGAGAACGCCAAGTGGACTAAGACGTAATGGGAATCTGGTTTGAGGAGGAAGGCCGTGCAGCTGTGCAAAGCCACTTTGTTAAGGTGGTGTAGTGGTTAGTGTATCTGCCTAGCGAGCAGGAGAGCCAGATCGAACCCCAGCATTGGTACATATTTTCATTCGTCACTTATGTCTGCTTACGTGCATCATCTACCCATTTCAAGATAATGTACTGAGAAGCAATTTCATCGTGGCTAGTACTTCATTCATTTCGATGATGACCACGTCTTGCATAAAAAATCGAACAATCAACCAAATTTTTAAGAAACTGCTATCTTGGGATAGAATTCAGGTATTAATTAAATAAATTACGTCTCAGACAGAGTCCCTGAAACACACTTATTACACACAGATACTTGGAGTGATGGTATAGACATATTTCATTTTTGCAACATTGAAATAATGTTTAAAACTCGAGAAATAATGTTCAGAAAAAGACACCACATTAAATTGTAACTTTGTCTTTATGAGTATTAACAAAACTCACCTTGTACATGTACTGGACTTGCTGAAAACCGTGACAGTAAAGTGTACTTCTATACAATGTCACCCATATACGGAAGTGGATATTTTACACTCACTACCAACACTTGTTTAATATTAGCCAAAATTTCAACAGTTATCAATAACCCCCACAAAGACGACCAAACGTAAAACTTGTCTTAACATGCAACATGTTTCTTATACCTCTGACTTTTCACTGACTCACAACAGGGATGGAGACACCACAACTACAGCACTGTCCAATCTCCTAACAAACGAAGAGTTACTAGTTAAATTCACGTTGTGAAATTAAAGTCAGTCACGGTTGATCAATTTGTTAATTCAAAAGCCAACAAAATTAATTATATTAACTAAGTTTACGCCAGCAAAAAATGAAATGAAATAAACGTGTGGCATTGTTGGCCGGGAAGCCCCATCCCGGGAAGTTCGGCGCCAGTTTGCAAGTCTTATTTCAGGTGACGCCACATTGAGTGACTTGCGTGTCGCTGTGGATGAGGAGATGATGAGGACAACACAACGACGCAGCCCATGAGCGGAGAAAATCTCGAACCTGGCCAGGAATCGGGCCCACGTCCACTGTATGGTAGCCAGACATGATACCTAATTTTTGTTTTTCCTTTGTTTTTAATGATCGTTTTTTACTGATTTTTTAAAGATAACACAAATAAAAATTACGGTTGTGTGAAAATAAGACGATGTCATTTATAAAATAGAATATTTATGGAAAACGTAAATAAGTGGACTTTTTCAACCTCAATTTTCTTAGGTAAGTGGTGTAACAATAATAAACATAAACTCCTTCATTCAGTAAAGAACAATAACGAACCACGTCCCTCTTCGTGGGCGCATTCCTCACCGATCCCGTTGTATCTCGCATTGGTACCAGGTATGTCTTTACGTATGGTGGTGGATACTCTGCACTGTCGTGGTCCTTGCACGTTTAGAATAGTTATATGGAATAATTACATTCTCCTATACGGTACACCCCAACTGGGTGGGGGATCAAGTAAGGCATTTTCTAAAGAGTTAGCATAATATGTTCGATATCTCGGATTTTGCTTAATTGATGAGTGACGTTCTTTTAATAGGGCACAAAAGTCTAGCACATTGTCACTGACCTCTAAAAAACGTAAGTAAAGTCAGATCCCAAATCCAAGTCACTGCATTGGTCTTCGTTCAGCGAAAATACGTCCTATCTGGGAGAGGTAATATCCGTGGTTCTATTGCTTACGGCACCGCCTGAAGGAGGAAGGAGAACATTGCTTGGAACAAACATCACACTGCCACAGAAGGCCCACATACCAGGCGATGTTCGTCTGCGTCTTTTAAATTCCACTGTGAACACAGTGGAGTATCCATAATGTGAATTATATGCAACCTGGAACGAGTCACATATTTTCCATTTCCTACCTCATAACACAGTGTGTGCGTCCCTGTATCATTGTGTATGTGGTGCACTGCATGCCATACTCCTGACCATGTCACTGTTGGTTGCCGTCTTTCTAAGGCATTACTCGGCAATCCTCGAGTCACGATGCGACGCATATCACGTGCCGTTGCCATCCTTGTAGTTGGTAGTTCCATATGTACATATTTGTGTTCCGCAAGAAAGACTCGTATGTGGGCAAGCGATTGTAAGATATGAGCCACTGTTACTGGTGCCAGACGAGAATATGGTTCCAGTTCTTCTATCAAGGTGTCGTGTCCACATCTTGATCATTGTGCTTAGGTAAATTGCCACTGCTCAGTCACAGAGATGGACTAGCCCAAAGCCTCCATGACTACTAGGGAGGGTGAGTCTTTCATATCTAACCTTAAAAGACAGCCCTGTGATCACAAAATATCCTAATGCCGCAAGGATTCGGTGCACCCACGCGACTGGCATAGGAAGAACTTGGGCCAGTGGCGGTTGCGAGAAGCTTGGGAAGTGTTGGCAAAGGCGACCCTTTGTCTCGTATCTAGGGCCCTTAACCTGTGACTTCAAACGCTCATATCTGAGAGCCGCCAGGTGTCGAATGTCTGTAGTGAAGATAATTCCCAAGCATTTCATCTTATCTATCTGCTGTAACGGTGCTGCACTTGCTGTTGGGAGTCGTCTTCCAGTGTTCAGCGCTCCCGACATTGCCACTTTGTTCAGCGCTCCCGACATTGCCACTTCCCATAGCAATACCATAGAAATTAACCCAATGTAAAGCCGATCTTGCCTCCTTGCATGACCATGGTAAAATCACTAGGTCATCTTCATATGTTCTGTATACAGACTTATAGTGCCTTATCGTCATTGCTTGTAGTTGGTTCTGGAGCCACCAGAGCAGTGGTTCGAGAGCTATAGCATACAGTACTGGTACTGTCGATTGTGGGCACCCTTGTCTGACCAATGGTGAGATGATGATGGGACCTACCACATTTCCATTGGTGAGCATTCTGTATCAGCCGTTGTGGAGTAGTCGCATCACAACTGCGACAAAACTCTGTGAAAACTTCATTTGTGACATCATTTCCACAAAGGTCTAACATGTGTGAGACTGGTTCTGAGCTACCTTCATACCACAGTTGCGAAAGGATGCTCTGTGAGTGTTGTGGGGGACTAGTGTTGAACGTACGGCCTGCACAGTAGGAAGATGACATCTCATGCATGCAGAGTTCAGAAAAGTGCAGCAGTATGGGCAGTGATGTAATCAGATGATGATCTCAGTGTCCTTTCCACTGTACTCTCTGTAGAAGAGATATTGCTAACAGATATTAGTGCATGGTTTCAGGTGTAACTATATGTTCGTAAAAACTGAAAAATGGATCTTCGTTATTGAGGTTTATTTTTACTCTAAATATGACTATATGACGTAGCAAACATAATTATAGTCCGTACAGGATGGTAAAATATTGATGTTGGGTGTTCAGAACTGTGAAGCGAAATTCCTATCTCTTCTAAGGTTCTTTAATAATAAGATGGTTGGTGACCATGTCTGGGGATCGACAAAATACAAAGAAATTCAATATAATTGGGGCCAGTGTGGTGTCACCGCCAGACACCACACTTGCTAGGTGGTAGCCTTTAAAATCGGCCGCGGTCCGTTAGTATACGTCGGACCCGCGTGTCGCCACTATCAGTGATTGCAGACCGAGCGCCGCCACACGGCAGTTCTAGAGAGACATCCAAGCACTCGCCCCAGTTGTACAGCCGACTTTGCTAGCGATGGTTCACTGACAAAATACGCTCTCATTTGCCGAGACGATAGATAGTTAGCATAGCCTTCAGCTACGTCATTTGCTACGACCTAGCAAGGCGTCATTATCAGTTGCTATTGATCTTGTAATTCATGTACCGTCAGACCGACGTTCACCATTAATGGATTAAAGTTAAGTATTCCACCAGCTACGTCCGTTTTTTTCTAAAGTCTAAATTCCTTGTCCTGTTCCAGACCTCACGCCAGCCTGCGTGAGCTAAAACGCGTGCCTTTCGGCTTCCTCTTGTATTCCTGGGTTGGCTCTCCTGCCAATCCACAACAGCCAGAGATATCAATTAAGTAAAGATGCACAATGAAAATACCCAAAAATAATTGAGGTCAGTATACGGTACGTAAATATCATTGCAAATATATTTACACAATTAAAACAGTTCAATGACTTCAGAGTATAAAGGACTCTGTAGTGTCTGGTCAATCCTTTTTGTGACATCGGATGTATCGCGTGTTTTCGTTTCAGTTAAACTCGACAGTCATGGATATGTTTAACTATAGGTCATGGTTGAATGTACGACAGTATAGGAGAGACGGAGACGACCGCAGTTCTGAGTGTCAATTGAATAACTTGCTGGCATAGAGAAAGTGCACATGTTTACCTTTCGCCAGTGGTGGCAGTGGCTGCTGTCAGTGTGAGCTGTGAACCTGAGAACCTATTCTGATTCTCTCTCGAATGTTAAACACGTCTGAAACATTTCCTATGGCTTTGGTGGAGCCCAGATCCTAGTTATTCCATAACTAAGTTAATTGGCACTGTTTACGCTCTTTGGCTGGAGTAGTGCATACATCATTCCTGTCAGTTCACTTGCAAGGGCAAAAACTGTCAATGCTTGGTGCAATTCTCCATACTAGGGGACTTTGCAGTTTAACTCCTTAAGACTTAAGACGAGCCTCTGAACAAGTGTTCACATAGTTACTCTTGTAATCGTCTCAAGGCGGCCTGAATCGCTTCGCTCAAACACTCGACGCCTTGCTGCAAGAGAAAGGCGAATTTTTCTGTCCGCATTTTGCCTATATCAGAGCTGGTGGCCATGCTTTATCTTTCTGGCCAATCAGAGCACTCGTACTTGTTGTAATTCCACCCACTAGAGTATCTGTTTCATTTTTCCACGTGGCTTTTTACGCAGGTGGCCACATTTGTTCACCAGTGTTTTGAGTTGGATATCTCCCGATGTTTATCTGCCATCTCCAGCCGTGTTCCTGCAGAAAGCCTTTATGAAGGGTCATCGTTAGAAGCAGGGACAAGGGTGGCTTTTGCTGCTGGCCTAGGCAGTGGCTGCAGCATCAGGATGTGTCCGCTGGATATTCCGCTGTGAAGTTTCCGACCGAGCTTGGACCGGGCGTTGCTGTCGTGAAATTCTCCTTTCCTCAGAACTTCGTCTCATAGCTCGCGTCTGAGAAATTACTTGCATGCAATTTATAGTGTGAGTGTTAGTGGTCTATATTCACGAAATGTCGACTTGTTTATTCAATTTGCCTATCATTAAAATTCATACATTTTCATGTCATGTCATGTCATGTGACATATCGGTTTAACCTGAATTGTTTAAGGAATTCAATGTGATGTTTGTCTGACGCTTTACATAGGCGTGATTCACCCTGTCAAATGCGTGATCGAAATCTATCGGTACCAGCAGGTGCAATCACATCGCGATAGTTGCTGAGTGCCATTTGTATCCACTCCTAGCTGGGTTTGATTGAGTGATATCACTTGGCGCAGAAAGCTCTTGAAACGTGCTGCAAGTATCCAGGTGTAGATCTTGTCGCAATTGAGCAAGGTCATTGACTGTTAGGCCTGTATCTGTTTACTGCCATATATTTTGTGGATAGGGATGATCATTCCTTCTAGAAAGGCTGGAGGAAGAAGCACATTGAGAGACATCAATTCCTGGTATGTGGCAGTACATGACGGAGTCATGAGATTTTTAAATGTCCGGTAAAACTAACGGAAACCCGTCGGGTCCCAGCATCTTCTATAACGCTCCGTTATCGAGCACTTCTATTTCGTCGTCATCTCTGATTTCCCCCGTGAACTCTCGCTCGACCGTCGCGATAGCGTTCTTTGGACGTCATGGAAGGCTGGCTCGTCGTTTTCTGCTTCTTCATAGGGGTGAGCTGTATCGTTCCACAAAGACCTTGGCAATGTTTTTTTGTGTCGTCATATAGCGACCATCCGGCAGTACGACCGTCTGTATTTAGGTTGCGCGGCTATCTGTTAACGTGATACATCGAAAGCGATTCTCCACAGACTCATTCAAAAGCCCTTACGCGGACTGCGATCCCCTTCGGATGGCGTTGCGTTCTGGAAACTATTTGAGCCTGCGCTCGTTTTAAACCCGATTCTGTGAAGGCGCTTGCTCAAAAAGTTCGCGGAGCATAGTGAAATGAAATTCTGTCGTCTGCTCCCTTCTGCATGCAATTAACGCTCGGTGCAATACAGGCTTAAACGAATTCCAGCTACCATTGCAACGTCGTAGCATTCGTTAAGAGGCGTCGTTCACATATGTGACAAGTGTCTTCGATTAAGCGTTTGCACTCTGATTCCCTGAGGTGCGTTGTACTCAATTTCCCAACACGTCGACCTCTCCATATTCGTTGACGATGTAGGGAGACTGTGCATTTGTATGCTACATTGTCTGAGATGGGGACGGGCAATAATTCTGCATCATAGGTGGCCGACTCAAGACAATGTTTTACGTGGATTCCATAGAGCTCAAGACAATGTTTTACGTGGATTCCATAGAGGCGACTTGTGACAAAGGTATACCGCGTCTGTCGCTGTGTATCGCCTCCCATGTATCGATTAGATTTATGTCCTGTATCAGCTGCCGCAGCTCCTGGCATGAATTACACACTACTGGCCATTAAAACTGCTGCACCACGAAGATGACGTGCTACAGGCGCGAAATTTAACCGACAGGAAGAAGATGCTGTGATATGCAAATGATTAGCTTTTCACAGCATTCACACAAGGCTGGCACCGGTGGCGACACCTACAACGTGATGGTCGCATCCGTGTTTGGCGACATCGTGGTGAACGCACATTGGAAGCGTGTATTCGTCATCGCCATACTGGCGTATCACCCGGCGTGATGGTATGAGGTGTCATTGGTTACACGTCTCGGTCACCTCTTGTTCGCATTGACGGCACTTTGAACAGTGGACCTTACATTTAAGATGTGTTACGACCCGTGGCTCTACCCTTCATTCGATCCCTGCGAAATCCTACATTTCAGCAGGATAATGCACGACCGCATGTTTCTGGTTACAGAAAGTGTTCGACAGCTGCCCTGGCCAGCACATTCTCCAGATCTCTCACCAAATGAAAACGTCTGGTCAATGGTGGCTGAGCAACTGCCTCGTCACAATATGCCAGTCACTACTCTTGATGAACTGTGGTATCGTGTTGAAGTTGCATGGGCAGCTGTACCTGTACACGTCATCCAAGCTCTGTTTGACTCAATGCCCGGGCGTATCAAAGCCGTTATTACGGCTAAAGGTGGTCGTTCTGGGTACTGATTTCTCAGGATGTATGCACCCAAATTGCGTGAAAATGTAATCACATGTCACTTCTAGTATAATATATTCGTCCAATGAATACCCGGTTATCATCTGGATTTCTTCTTGGTGTAGCAATTTTAATGGCGAGTAATGTAGCATGGGTGCTGATCCTTTAGTGCGAGCACGCACCTGAAGTCGCCTAGAAGAAGACTTGTTCATACCGGCCCCTAGAATAGTGGCGCAATCTCCTCTGCATAAAACCGGGATCTATCGCGCCTTCTGTCGGACTCCAGCGGTGCGTAGATGTTAAGGATCCTTACTCCTAGCACTGTGAGCGCCAGTCCTCGCGCTGACAGCTGGTACTCCATACCCTCGGCTACTATACCTTCACACAGGAGTACCGCTGTTCCGCTGCCGTCTGTATTGGGTGTAACGTATATGTCGTATTCAGAGAGATCGTGGAAGCTCTAAACACATTCTTCCTGCAGAAGGACCGTGTCGACGTCTGACGCGTGTAGCAGGTCTCGTAATAACTGCAATTTGCCCGTTGTTATAATTGCATTAATGTAAACAGAGGCTCTTTGATACGCCTGCCGCTTTTCGTCAGTGTGTAAAGCGTTACACGCAATTCTGTCTGCTGTGGAGTGCATTACGCAGGAGTCTGACGGTGCTAGCGGTAGTCTCTTGTGGCTCCTCGTTGATCGTTGTTTGCGCATATCCGTGTGTGTGCTTCCGTGTACGAGTGCAGAAGTGACTCCCGGCGCTCAGGGGCGAGAGCAGCCGTCAGCACAACCGTAGGATCCATTTCCACCCATCCTACCGAACCTTTCCCGTCGGTCAATGGCGTCACCGGCGCTGGCGTAGCACAAATGTACGTATCTTCTTCGTGGGTGGCGGTCTCTGCTGCATGCGGTTGCCGTGAACTGTAAGTCCGCATACGTTAGTGTCTGCGATATCGCCGTGGGCCTAGGGACAGTTTCGCCAATTGTAACTTCTATAATCCTCCGCTGCACGCACTCGGAACGGACGTGGCTTTCGCTCCCGCATCCAGAGCATATTTTGGGGAGTCCTTCGTAGATCACTATTGCTCTGCATCAGCCGACGATCAAATATGAGGGCACGTCTTGCGTCATTTCTGTTCCGATCTGTCACACACCATTGAGAACGGGGATTTCCTTCACGTGGATAATCACTCTTCCATATGGCCGTTGAGCATCAATCGGCAATTCAGACGGAACCTCGAAGGGAAGTTCGAAGATACGGATGCTTCGCCAACCCAGTCCTCCATGATCAATAGTTACCTCTTGTAACACCCTAGGAAACCCAAAACCCCAAATAAGAATGCCATGAAAATTTAATGTATGGAACAGTGTTATCCTGACAGGTACAACAACTTCGACAGTTATATAACACCTTGAAGTTTTGATGAACACCGATTTCAATAGTTATTGAGTATGTCATGATATAAAGGTAGAAAGACAGAAAGGTTATTTTTAACTAGCTATCAAATATCTCAGTAATAACTGCAAATCAGTACGACGAAAGTCAAGTCCAAAGTAATTTGTCGGTCACAGATAACATTTATTGTGAAAGATAGTTGTAAACGTGGCGAAAAGGAAATTCAATGCGTCTACAATGCTCGATCATGGAAATGTTAGTCTCTTGCTAGCTTTGCTAGCTTGCTTGCTAACAAGTCGAGAGATACCACCGTCTGTTATAGTACTACAAACGGAACGCTACGAGATTGTTTCTTTTTTAAAAAAAGTAATATTGTGTGACGGAAATGCGCGGATTTTGTTCTCAGTTATTCTGACTTGAGAACTTGAACTGAAGTGATATTCTGATAGTGTACGACGAGTTAATTAACTTTAATGATTGGAGATAGTATTGTTGGACTCAACCTTCATCAAAGTGAACAGTTGCAACGAAGAATGGATATAGTATCGAAGACTGCAATACCTGATTAGCCTGGAGTAGGAAACATTAATACGAACACACGAAGATAATACAAATACGCCGATTGTAAAAGTTGTAATTGTCACGATCACCGAATTGAAAAGAATCGTAATTGATCTCAAAAAATGTTCAAATGTGTGTGAAATCTTATGGAACTTAACTGCTAAGGTCATCTGTCCCTAAGCTTACACACTATTTAACCTAAATTATCCTAAGGACAAACATACACACCCATGCCCGAGGGAGGACTCGAACCTCCGCCGGGACCAGTCGCACAGTCCATGACTGTAGCGCCCTAGACCGCTTTTTTTTTTGACTGTAGCGCCTTTTTTTTTAAATTTTTTTTTTACTCATTTTGTTCGACTTTGTTCGTTGCATCTGCTCGTGGCGGACGTCGTAAGACATCCGTTCAAGTTCGTTGTTGATCGATTAACTCAGTTTTTTTATTACAGAGGGCAGCTAACCCTCTGACCGAACACGCTGAGCTACCGTGCCGGCATCATAATGGTTCAATTGGCTCTGAGCACTATGGGACTTAACAAGACCGCTCGGCTAATCCCTCGCGGCGTAATTGATCTGATCGATCGGTGTGCGTGTGGTGTGATGATTATAAACTAATTGCTAAGAAGGAACAATAAAATTGTTCGTCAGTAATGGAAATCTCACGTGTTGGCCCCATCATTAATTGAATTGTGTGATAGTTGATAATCAAAATTAATTAACTGTGAACATTCTAATTGAAAGAGTGACTTGATGAACATTGAGCATTGAAAGGAGTGTTATGCCAAAATAATATCACGACGTACGAAAGCAAGATAGCATTGTAGATTATCTCTGGATCTGCGTCGTTCCGTAGTGAAAAATTCTGCCTAGCAACGCAACAACAACTACTGATACTGAAACGCAAATGAATTTTTCCTCGCTTCAGTGGTGTGAAACGACGCCGGTGATGAATCATTCACTCGCCGGCCGATGTGGCCGTGCGGTTCTAGGCGCTTCAGTCTGGAACCGCGTGACCGCTACGGTCGCAGGTTCGAATCCTGCCTCGGGCATGGATGTGTGTGATGTCCTTAGGTTAGTTAGGTTTAAATAGTTCTAAGTTCTAGGGGACTAATGACCACAGATGTTAAGTCCCATAGTGCTCAGAGCCATTTGAACCATTTTTGAATGAGTCACTCAATACTGCAACAAATAACTAACCGGGCATAACAAATTATCATAAAACCATAACAGACAATTAAAATCAGCAGTTCGCATCGCTGAGAAGACTCTGCGGACCCGCAAACGGACTCTCATACATTACGCGAGGAACAATTGTCTCTAGAGATTTTCAGGTGCTGTTCCACGTTATCCGATGGGGACAACCATCACTGAGCGTCGCGTCTCCATTCCACCGACCGAGCTGAGGCAGTAGCGGCTCAACATCAACAGTGACAACAAAAAGGGGCAGAGGGGACGTCACACTCTCCAACGTGTCCATCGAGGTGACGAAATTTGAATCCATGTTCAGTATCTCGAATGATTTTGCCACACACTGCATCACTAATCAGTTTGATGTGGACGACATCGCTCACTGTGGAGAGGTGTTGTAATCAAGTTTAACTTGGTCTCGTAGGAAACTTTTAATTCCATAGGCTTTCGGTTGCGCATATTCATTCGAAAAACAAATCTTGAGAGTCGATTTTCGGTATGTTTTGCCATTCTATATCGGTGGTTTCGCCGACCGAACTGGCCGTGCGGTTATAGGCGCTATAGTCTGGAGCCGAGCGACCGCTACGGTCGCAGGTTCGAATCATGCCTTGGGCATGGACGTGTGTGATGTCCTTATGTTAGTTAGGTTTAATTAGTTCTAAGTTCTAGGCGACTGATGACCTCAGAAGTTAAGTCGCATAGTGCTCAGAGCCATATATCCGTGGTTTCAGAACCTGCGAGTGCGCCGGATAGGTAAACAACAGCGTGCGAGCGCGAACTTCCGTGGCAGGAACGTAAACAGCCGAAGGCAGACTCGTACTGCTCAGCTAAGCGGACTACACGCCTGCAGTCTGAGACCCCTAATACGAAAATAAAGAACTATCGACTGATGGGGGCGGAGAAATTGTCCATACTGTGGATTAATTATTGATAATAATTTCCAAAATTGGGAAACTCTGTAGAGATTCCGAGCCGTTATTTGAATTTCGACCTACGGCTACCTCGACGTGCAAGGATACCAGGCTTTCCCGCCTGTGCGGAAATGCCGACACTTAAGTCACCCCGACTCCGGAGTGTGTGTGTGGCAGGGAGACTGGCAGGGCTGTCACTACCCATAACAGATTGTACACCCTGTCCTAGTTAGGGTGGTTGCGGGATCCCCATTCCACTGTAGGTCGCCGACTGAGGTGAGGCGTCCGAAACTACAAAAGTGCCAAGCACCCCATTCACGTTGAACCAAATTCTGAAGGAAGTATTAATTTTCGTGACTGAACTGAACGAAATCTCTCTGCTTCTTTAAACGGTTCCAAATAACAAAATGATCAAGCTCTCCAGGATAGCCGGCGGCCGACATCCGCTGGATGATGGGAAGATGGAAGGCGCCCCTCGATCCTCCTGGAGGAATTCTCAAACTCAGACTAATCTAAGGGATTCACCTGCAGGACCGGGTGGTGAGACTTGGCCCTGAAACTACCATCCCAATTACTAATTTCGTCCTGCAAGTGACTTAGGAGACAGTACATATCCGGCGCCAACAACGATGACTGCATCAAAACTTAAAGTTCCTTCAACATAAACATAAGGGCATAACATTCAATAAATAGATAAATATTATTCAACCTGCCTACTTTTAAGTAGTACGAATATGCCCCTTAAAGCCACTCGTGTGCGATGCCAACGCCAGAAACTCAAGAACGTAACACTGCTATACGTTTATGTTTCAGAGACGTCAAGGGCGACAGACAGCTCATTTACCAGGGCGTACTTTTATCAATCAAACAACTTAAATGGCAAGAAACAATTTACCATACTTTGAAAAAGGCTGTTCAACCTCATAACTGCTCTGCTCAGACACAAGTAAGTTACTGCCACATGGGCTCCGGAGTACTCACGCAGAATTACGAAAATCAAGTACAGATGCCGATAAACGTGACCGTAATTGGACGTGGCCACCTAACCAAGGGCGAACACCAGATAGGCTGTAGCACAACTGACCTTAGGGCGCTAAACAGAACAAGTCAAGTAAGACAGTGAGCCCGATCCACATCCATACTTACGATCGAGCACGATTAATTAAAACAACTAACGGCTGTGGCGCACCACTTCATTATTCTATACAAGTGAATCCCCTACGTCACAACAGCCTAAAAAACGCTATAAAAGCCCTTAAATGAACTCAAAATAACAATTTTTTTTTTTGGTCATCAGTCTACTGACTGGTTTGATGCGGCCCGCCACAAATTCCTTTCCTGTGCTAACCTCTTCATCTCAGAGTAGCACTTGCAACCTACGTCCCCAATTATTTGCTTGACGTATTCCAATCTCTGTCTTCCTCTACAGTTTTTGCCCTCTACAGCTCCCTCTAGTACCATGGAAGTCATTCCCTCATGTCTTAGCAGGTCCTATCATCCTGTCCCTTTTCCTTATCAGTGTTTTCCACATATTCCTTTCCACTACGATTCTGCGTAGAACCTCCTCATTCCTTACCTTATCAGTCCACCTAATTTCCAACATTCGTCTATAGCACCACATCTCAAATGCTTCGATTCTCTTCTGTTCCGGTTTTCCCACAGTCCATGTTTCACTACCATACAATGCTGTACTCCAGACGTACATCCTCAGAAATTTCTTCCTCAATGTAAGGCCGGTATTTGATCTTAGTACACTTCTCTTGGCTAGAAATGCCTTTTTTGCCATTGCTAGTCTGCTTTTGATGTCCTCCTTGCTCCGTCCGTCATTGGTTCTTTTACTGCCTAGGTAGCAGAATTCCTTAACTTCATTGACTTCGTGGTATCAATCCTGATGTTAAGTTTCTCGCTGTTCTCATTTCTACTACTTCTCATTACCTTCGTCTTTCTCCGATTTACTCGCAAACCATACTGTGTACTCATTAGACTGTTCATTCCGTTCAGCAGATCATTTAATTCTTCTTCACTTTCATTCAGGATAGCAATGTCATCAGCGAATCGTATCATTGATATCCTTTCACCTTGTAATTTAATTCCACTCCTGAACCTTTCTTTTATTTCCATCATTGCTTCCTCGATGTACAGATTGAAGAGTAGGGGCGAAAGGCTACAGCCTTGTCTTACACCCTTCTTAATACGAGCACTTCGTTCTTGATCGTCCAATCTTTATTATTCCCGCTTGGTTGTTGTACATATTGTATATGACCCGTCTCTCCCTATAGCTTACCCCTACTTTTTTCAGAATCTCGAACAGCTTGCACCATTTTATATTGTCGAACGCTTTTTCTAGGTCGACAAATCCTATGAAAGTGTCTTGATTTTTCTTTAGCCTTGCTTCCATTATTAGCCGTAACGTCAGAATTGCCTCTCTCGTCCCTTTACTTTTCCTAAAGCCAAACTGATCGTCACCCAGCGCATTCTCAATTTTCTTTTCCATTCTTCTGTATATTATTCTTGTAAGCAGCTTCGATGCATGAGCTGTTGAGCTGATTGTGCGATAATTCTCGCACTTGTCGGCTCTTGCCGTCTTCGGAATTGTGTGGATGATGCTTTTCCGAAAGTCAGATGGTATATCGCCAGACTCATATATTCTACACACCAACGTGAATAGTCGTTTTGTTGCCACTTCCCCCAATGATTTTAGAAATTCTGATGGAATGTTATCTATCCCTTCTGCCTTATTTGACCGTAAGTCCTCCAAAGCTCTTTTAAATTCCAATTCTAATACTGGATCCACTATCTCTTCTAAATCGACCCCTGTTTCTTCTTCTATCACATCAGACAAATCTTCACCCTCATAGAGGCTTTCAATGTATTCTTTCCACCTATCTGCTCTCTTCTCTGCATTTAACAGTGGAATTCCCGTTGCACTCTTAATGTTACCACCGTTGCCTTTAATGTTACCAAAGGTTGTTTTGACTTTCCTGTATGCTGAGTCTGTCCTTCCGACAATCATATCTTTTTCGATGTCTTCACATTTTTGCTGCAGCCATTTCGTCTTAGCTTCCCTGCACTTCCTATTTATTTCATTCCTCCGCGACTTGTATTTCTGTATTCCTGATTTTCCCGGAACATGTTTGTACTTCCTCCTTTCATCAATCAACTGAAGTATTTCTTCTGTTACCCATTGTTTCTTCGCAGCTACCTTCCTTGTACCTATGTTTTCCTTCCCAACTTTTGTGATGGCCCTTTTTAGAGATGTCCATTCCTCTTTAACTGTACTGCCTACTGCGCTATTCCTTATTGCTGTATTTATAGCGTTAGAGAACTTCAAACGTATCTCGTCGTTCCTTAGAATTCAATAGAAATTACAAATAAGATAACTGATCTCACAACGCCCTGCGCTGTTGGGAACAGCCTGACCATGCGACAACACAGCACAGAGACGTACCAATGTTACACACTACAAGTTTCACTGTGTTGGAAACAATACTAAGGCGGCAACCCACGATTTCTTCTCTTTTTGATTAATCCCATAACTGCCACAAGACAGAGAAAATAGATGCTTGCCACACTCTTGAGAGATGACTGCTAGCTCAGTAATGGTTGTTACCGTCACTTTACGACTGTATTATTAATACTCCTTTGGAGATAACAGATTTAAACAATAAAATCTGCTGTCGTAGCCAGTCCTTACAGTAATTCACAAGGGCAGCGCCAGGCAACTTCTTGACGGCGGCTTACTACATCGGCGTTTCCTCCTTGTAACTGTAAGTAGGCTGTTTAGGTTTTTATGTTGGTAACGCCATGTAGCGCTCTGTAGGTAAATCACTGGCTGTGCTGTGTGCAGTCTGTGGCTGGTTGGCATTGTTGTAATATTCGCTATTGTAGTGTTGGGCAGTTGGATGTGAACTGCGCATAGAGTTGCGCAGTTGGAGGATGTAGGGAGAGAGATGGCAGAATTTTGAGAGCGGATGATCTGGACGTGTGTCCACCAGAAAGAGTAAAGTTGTAATACTGTATATCATGAGCTGATATATATATGATGACTTTTGAATATTATTAAGGTAAATACATTGTTTGTTCCCTATCAAAATCTTTCATTTGCTAACTACGCCTATCAGTAGTTAGTGACTTCAGTAGTTAGAATCTTTTATTTAGCTGCCAGTACTGGCGCTCAGTTCGAGTAACGAAGATTTTTGTGAGGTAAGTGATTCATGAAAGGTATAGGTTATTGTTAGTCAGGGACATTCTTTTGTGGGGATTATTGAAAGTCAGATTGCGTTGTGCAAAAAATATTGTGTGTCAGTTTAGAGTTTATCAGAAGAGTGTTTATCAGAAGTGTTTATCAGAAGAGCGAAATGTCTGAGTTCTGCTCAGCAGTTTGAAAATCAAATAATGTAGAGGTTTATCTGCATAGTAATTCATAAATTTTTCTAAGGGGAGGTTTCATAACTTTAAGTAAACGTTTTCGAGTCGTCTTTCATCGCCTTAAGGGACCGTTAACTAGCCTGTTGACAACACTGAAGCTAAATACAACAGAGAGCGGCTGAGTACTGATTAAGCACCACTCTTGGTTACAAAACATCACAAGCCTATACCTTGACTGTGGCCAAAGCAGTAACCACAAACTGCGAGCAACAATGTTAGGATTCTACATACAACGACATGCTTAGTAACACCAGACCGCAGAGCTTATCACGGGACTACAGTATAGCTATCGGAACCCAGAACCCTGGCCAACACCAACTCTGTTTCCTGCAGCGGCCCTATCCAACGCTGTGCTCTCTAATATGGGCGGTCAGCAACTGAGAGCCGGGCCAAGCGTATACTAGAGATGGGCAAAACTGTTCTTTTCAGAGATCGGATCAGGACTGTTCACTCCCTGAAATGAACTAGCTCTTTTTCATTACTCACCATTCATTCACAATAGAAAATAAATGGAAGGCACATTGCCCTTTAAACTCGGTTTATTCCAGTGCTATAACTGTATTTTGATCTTATTTGATCCTATTTTGAACTAAGAGAGATAATGAGTAAGAATTTTGTATTGTTTATTGAAATTTCCACGATATGACAAAGTTTTGATTATTGATTTATTTTGCACTATCGTGGTTTTTTGGGTGGTCGGAAAATGTTGTAACTTGAGATTTACATTAACAATATATTTGGCTATAATTTATTAAAATTTCATTAACTTTGTACAAATACATCGCAAGCCATATATTTTTAAAGTGAACGTTTCCTTCCGAAGACGCCTAAAATCGCAAAATCCGTACCAGAATAAGAAAAAATATATATAAATTTGACTGTAAGACTAAAGTGCTGCATATAGCCTTACGCAGAATAAAACAAGGAAAATATTGGTGTATCACATTTTGCGATACGTTTATCGGTTCGCTCGTAATTAAAGCGTAAATTCGAGTGTCCATAATAAAAATCCTATAGTAAGAGGAGTCATCAGGAACCTAATCTGATCAGTTTAAACAAATAAAAATAAAATAAAAACAAATGATGTATACATAACATAATATTGTAATACACATACCGGTATTACTACGAAGAACAATATCCAGTAGAGACGAACTCCGATGCAGAGGCGCTGAGTCAAGCAGGTCGAGCCGCGAGCTGTATTACTGCGTGAGCTAAGACCGCAGAGACCAGAGTGACACCTGAGTTGCTTTGCTCAACGCTCTGGCTAGAGTCGAGAAGGGTGGGGTGAGCGTTGAGCAGGCAAGTTCCGAGGGTGGAGGGAGCGGTGAACGGCCACCACACACCCGCTCGGAGACAAATCGTCCGTTCTCTTGCGAGCAGGTTGTTGCAAGTAGTTCTTATGTTCTCCGCTAGGAGGTTCTCTGTCCTGTTGCTCGCATCAACTGCCCAGAGGGCAGGACGTGCGACTGAAACGATCGCCGACGGAGTTCAGGTGCGCCAGACACTGCACGCGGCAGAGGAAGCACAGAGAGGGCACGGCATGTGTGAAACACAAAATCCAATGGGGCACTGCACAATGCAGGCAGCCAAGGCAGAAGCAGGGCAGAGGCCTGGCGCTGGCTGTGTTGTGTGGCGTGCAGTGTGCTCTGACCAGCAGAGGCCCCGCTGATATGCTCCGTCTCTCTCTCTCTCTGCTGTGGGAAACGTTTGGAGCTGCTGTTCTTTTTTTCTGAATCACTGATTGTTCACTCCTTTGAAAGATTCAACTCTATGAATCAGTTCAGGGGCGGATCCCCCATCTCTAGCGTATACCACATCTCACGGCTAGAGAGCCTGCATAGGAAGAGAGTGGCCAACCGGACGACACGGCGGCCATTTTTCTGCCAAACTGCGGGCGGGACTTTTGAATGGCCAGTAGTGGAGTAGTGGAGTATAAACTCACCGAAGCACAAGACAATATGGCGAAATCATTCGTTAAATGCCTTCGTTTATAAGAATAATGTGTTTATAAGAATAATGTGTGTTAACTATGTATATTGCTAGTTGTTTTATATGTAGTAAAAAGCAAAAACGACTTACTTTGCATAGATAAGAGTACCCACTTGGTTTCCACAAGGCTCCTGTTTGATTTATGTCAACCCTGTTGACTGCGACTGCCCGCAGCTTTCGTCTTTCTTCATTGCGTGGATATGCTAACATGCTAAATCCACCTTCGCCTCTATTGGAACAACCAAATGCAGCACAACCTGGCATCGTATACGAACGTCTGCAGAACGAATTACAGATGTCAAAAACAATACTGTACAATTACTAACGTGTTTATTTCAAACATGTAGGCCTAGCGACTTCATCACAAAACGCTTCATTATTTCAACTCGTATTTAAGATCGCAAACGCTAATTACGTACTAAAAACGATATACGTAGTGTTGGCAGAAGAGCCAACACCGTGTTATTAGACGAGGCCGAAATGCACGCGGCTTAGCTCATGCAGGCTGGCGTGAGGAGGGAAGGACTATACTGACGTGAGGTCTCGAACATGACAAGGAATTAGAATTCAGAAAGCGGACGTAATTAAAAAAATGGTTCAAATGGCTCTGAGCACTATGGGACTTAACATCTCTGGTCATCAGTCCCCTAGAACTTAGAACTACTTAAACCTAACTAAACTAAGGACAACACACACATCCATGCCCGAGGCAGGATTCGAACCTGCGACCGTAGCAGTCGCGCGGACGTAATTAGTTTGATACTTAACTTTAATCCATTAATGATGAACGTCGCTCTTGACGGTACATGATTCACAATATTGTCTCTTCAGAATTCATTCTAATTACTGAATATGGCGCCTTGCTAGGTGGTAGCAAATAACGTAGCTGAAGGCTATGCTAAACTATCGTCTCTCCAAATGAGAGCGTATGTACGCAGTGAACCATCGCTAGCAAAGTCCGCTGTGCAACTGGGCGAGTGCCAGGCAATGTCTCTAGACCAGACCTGCCGTGTGGCGGCGCTCGGTCTGCAATCACTGATAGTGGCGACACGCGGGTCCGACGTATACTAACGGACTGCGGCCGATTTAAAAGCTACCACCTAGCAAGTGTGGTGTCTGGCGGTGACACTACAACGTACAACTAAATCCAACATGCATGCACAACGCATAACAAGTCTCTCAATAATTCAAATACCTTTTAATCTTTCCCAAAAGTCCTCTGAACTTCAATTCAACTCAAAAACACAGCGAACATAGGAAGCGCGAGAGACGTTTGGCGCCATTTTTCTGCCAAAGCTAATCAACCAATCACGGGCAACTTCACCTATGGCCACTCTCTGTATACAGGCTCTCTACTCACGGCCACCGCTCCGCAACGCGCACACTTAGGCTATAAAACACTCCGTGGAGTACAGAGAAACTACACAATGTGGCACGATGCTGCAAGTTCCAAATTTCCTGGGGCGAGACCAACTGGCACAACTTCTTGGTTGGCGATACATCGTAATAGCGGTGGCGCTGTTGTCGCCACCATTTTCATTGTCTGTGCACCTGCTCTTGTTACGTGGTAGCAGCCACGGAACGAGCAGTTCGGTCCAATAACACATTTTCTCAATAGAACGCTCGCGACAGTTTCGGTCGCTACTTCCAAACACTGCATCCGTTTACATCGCGATCAATGGAAGCAAAGACTTTATCCATGCTGAAGCGCGTAACTGTTTAGTGTTGTTCTTGTGTGGGATTTCGTTGAATCGCGGGTCGCACGGTTATTAACAGTTTCCCTTCTAGTTACAGATCTTATAGTTTTGTTGCAATTTTTAGTTAGCATACTCCATCAAAGGGCCTAAACGAGTGTTGATATTTCCCGTCTTATGTTCAGTGCAGTTTTAGTGATTTGTCTTTGGGACGTGAGCCACAAGGAAACGCAAACACAGGCTTGTAGTTCACAAAGATTAATTACACATATCTCCAAAAATAGTACAAAATCTGTTACAAATGGTTCAAATGGCTCTCAGCACTATGGGACTTAACTTCTGAGGTCATCAGTCCCCTAGAACTTAGAACTACTTAAACCTAAATAACCTAAGGACATCACACACATCCATGCCCGAGGCAGGATTCGAACCTGCGACCGTACCGGTCGCGCGGTTCCAGACTGTAGCGCCTAGAACCGCTCGGCGACCCCGGCCGGCAAAATCTGTTACAAACCGGCCTTCCAGTAGCCACAAATAACAAATATAATTAAAAACTTTATACATTATTTTTAAGATTATAAGGAACGAAACAAGTAAAGATCTTTTCTTTTAAGTAAATAACAAATAGTCCCACATAAAATATATAGAAGACAAGCATAATTGTCCACAAATTTCACAGGAATGTACCTGGACGAAATCCGCATTGGTAAAACAAGCAACAACACAGAATATTAAACAACAAATAGCAAAATCCCAACAGGAATCTTAAATCAGTAAACAGACCGTAGAACAACGGAATACCACCAATTATGTAGAGACTTATTCCACTGAACTCATTCGTGAAATCCCTTTCAAGTAAAACGACATTTAGGCCGAAAAGACAGTTCTTAATAGTCAGTTTAAATTCCACGCAACAGCGAACACAGCGTATCAGATGACCCACCCTAAAACAAGAGTGACCAAACTTCAAGGAGCAAGGGACACATCTTGGCGCAGCCCGAACACATTAACGGAAGGAATCTCCAAATAATTACGAAACAGAATACTCAACTTCTGTCAGCTACTGGGGAGAGCAACGACTCTGACAGGATACAGCCAAGTAGCGCCGAGCGTCCGTCACCAAAACGTAGCTGGCTGAGCCAACGCCGTGTGAACGTATTTCAATCAAGGCGTCGCCCTCTGTATTGGTCAGTCCGGAACTAATTGTGCCCGCCGCTCGTTGTTCACCGTAACAGACACCCAAACCAAAGGGCACATCACAAACTCTCTTAATTCAGAGTTATGCCCCCCCCCCCCCCCCCCGCCTTTAAATTTAATACCCTTAACGAATACGAGACCTTAGACAACACTTCTTACAGCTCATGAGTCTGGAGAAGTTAATACCCTGCCAAACCAAGAGCATAAAAAACCATAATACAAGACACCAAAGTCACAGTACCTTCAGACGGAGACCACAGAATGAAACATAAGATACTCAAGTAACATTACAAGCACACTATCTCAACACTAAACATGGCCTGAGCACTATCTTAGAATGACTCATGCAGCCTTCAAGCTACTCACGCTTAGTACTCCCATCAGCGAGCGATGTTTCACAATCTTAACAGCACTACTCAACATATACTGTAACCAAGAGGTAATTCCTTATTCCCGCAACGGCAGGGATACTCACACACAAATCACTGTTTCCGGCTATGAACACAAATTACGATCAGATTGATCACAAACAACTTCAAAGAAATAGCTGATTCCCACCGTTAACAGCAAATGACGAGAATCCGCGTAGCATACACAGGCATCCAGCATCAGGTAGTACAATATACACACTTGCTAGTGCATTGGAGGTCGTCACCACCAGCCCGCTGCCGACACACTCCTCAAATCATAACACAGCGCCCCGAGCAACCAACGCTCCTCTGTAACGGTCACTCTATGACCCGCAAGCACGACCATTAGGGCACCGTGGCAGAAAACCAAGAGAGCCATAGCCGGAAGCGCCGAGCTTAAATGGCCGCCAGAAGAGGAAAACCAAAGAGATAACGCGCATGCGAGAACGAGCGGGATTACTGCCTCTACTAGATAAGAGAATCAATGGTTCCTGAGACTCCCCCACGGCTCAGTCTTCACCTGCACGAAGACGTTATTGACCCAGGTCATTACTTTAGCTGTGAGTGGATGGGTCTTGTGTAGAACGTAACAGATTACCAGTCATTGCTGTGTTTTATAGTGAATGTTTCAAAGTAGCGAACCCGGAAATGCTTCGCAGTTGCGATACGTCCTGAACTCCTTGTTTCCCCCTCCCCTCTCGGTCCCTCTCCTCTTCCCCCCCTCTCGCTAATTTTGAGCCTTATTTATTGTCAAAGCTAACAAAATATTGACTGGGAACAGAAGTCACATAAAGTAAATGGGTATGGGTGAATTGATTGAGGCACTGGTATACTGCGTATGAGAGATCTCTCCCGCTGCTGTATCAGTACTGGTGGTAGCTTTCATGAGAGTATTTCGCATAGTTTTAATCTGAAAATGGGTAAGTTTACAAAGTTTCCGACGATATAGATACCGTAATAGTATTCTAATCAATAGGCGATTAGTCACACATACAACTTTTGTACCTCCTGTTAAAATAGACGGTAGAGAAGAAAACGAAACAACATATACGTGGGTATAGAAACTTTGCTTAAAATTATACACAGGGCGTCCCATTTATCTTGCTCACCTACAACAACTTTTTTCTTATGTGTTAAATGAAAAATTGTTGCAACCAATGTTTTGAACATCTTGCTGGGGGCATACGATTTATGTATCACCATAGAATGTAAGAGATACATGATATTGATTAATTTGTTAAACAGATCAATGTAATTTTTATGCAAGAATACACTCACCCTCTGCGAAAGCTATTCAAAAATGTATCACACTGTACTATTTTTATCCACTTAACTAGTAGCTGTTTAAATGATGAATAATACACAACTTATCTAATTTAAATATCACTTCAATGCATTTCATTAACTAGACCATTTTGAAAATTTTATCAGTTACCAATACACATTGAATGCAACAGTACTTCACTGTACAATAATTGAATCTTGTTATTGTACAGTACTGTATTACTGTACTTATGAAAATTCAGTAGTAACCTGTCCCTTTGTAGCAACTTTTACTGTGGTACAACCACTACATATAAAACAGATCGTTTACATAACATGCTCTAACTAGTGACCACTGGCATTCGTAAACAGTGTCATTCTATGGATGGTCGACTCCCTGCATAGTACCACAAACTTCTCTGTGATGACTGTACAAGCATCAGTAATGCATTCCTGCACGTCCTCTGGTGTTATTGGACCATTTTGGCAGACAACATCCTTGGCTGCTCCTCACAGAAAAAAAATCCAAAGGTGTAAGATCCGGAGATCGGACATGCCAACTAACTGGCCCACTACATTCAGTCCACCTACCAGGGTATTTAGGGTTCAGAATTCGTCGTGCTCGTAATGCATTATGTGCAGGGCATCCATCACGCTGATACCTTATTACCATCCTCTGATTCAGAGGTGAGGCGTCGAAGAGAACACGAAAAGTGTGTCTTAAAAATCGGGCATATTATCTGCCATTTTGGTTCTCATTTACAAAAAAAAAAGAGGCCCGATAGTGATATCTCCAATAATACTGCACCAAACATTAACGTTCCATGGACGTTGATGCTCTACCTGTCGCAGCCATCATGGACTGTTGACGGGCCAGTAATGCATATTTCTTTTATTGGCAATTTCTCTGATGAAGAACGACGTCTCGTCGGTAAAAAAGAGCCCACTGACAAAATTGAACTTTATTGTTAGAGCCGTTTCCATTACGTTCTTGGTGTAAATGAACATAGCAAGAATGGAGTTAATGATGTTGCACACTGTGATGTGCACTTCTTTTTGGAGAAACCAAATTCATGTTCAATTCGTCGTGTGTTGACTTGAGGATTCATGACTACGGCAACGAACGCATCGACCTCAGGACGTTCGTCTGCGCGTATTCTACAACGATTTCGGGGTCTTACATTTAAACATCCCGTTTCACATATACGAAAAGCGAGACGACCAAACATCCAGCAACAAGGCGAACGGGTCTCCAGGGAATCGTCTGCTATACAGCAGTTGTGCCTGAACATAATTTCGCCTACGGCAAATTACAGTACAGGTACGCACAGCAGAGTAGAGATAGACATAATAACATAATAATCATAATGTCCTCTTACAGTACTGAACATGAAAATGCCAGTTACTGAATTATTTCGTGTCAACGTACTTTGTCCATAGATCAGCAACATTTCTTCCGTATCGTCACGCGTGTATATCACACACCTTTACACAACAAAAATTATATTCACAATGTGTACTGCCGCCATGCAGTTACTAAGTTACTGATGCACGACTACATTGATATACAGTGTATTGTACCCTAAAACAACAAATGAGGTGCGCGGGGGAAGAGGGGGGGGGGGGGGGGGGGAGTCCATGTATCTACATGAGTCGGTCGGAAATTAGAAACGAAACTCACACCTCTACTACAGCACTACACTGGGTACGTAATACATGCACAAAAGCAATAAACAGCTCTTTTCATGCACAACCTGTGTAATCATTATCGTTTGCACATCTACGTTTTGTTGACAACAATGATACAGTGTGATACATTTTTGAATAGCTCTTGGAGAGGGAGAGTGTATTCTTGAATAAAATGTACGTAACTCCATTTTAAACATTTAACCTCCACCCCGTATCTCCTACGTCAGTTGTTTTGGTTGAGCGAGATAAATGGGATATCCTGTATAAGGAGGAAAAATATATACGGAAGTAAAAATTTGTAACGCTTTAAATGCCTTGCTGTTGTGGTCGAGACCGACTGCGAGAACAGAACTGTATATTTTCGCAGCGCAGCATTTTCTTTTTCACCGTCGGTTTTAAAAGAAAACCTGTACTTTGTTGTTTAGAAAAATATGTAGCCCATGTGCGTTTCAAAATTAAAAAAATACATGAATTTTTATTAGCATATTTTTGCTGTCAGTGTTTTCTCTCTTTGTACTGTGAAAAATATAATGCTTATGTCCATCCAAACAAGTGTTAGAGTATTGTGTAAAAAGAGGTCAAGAACTTTACGAGATTTTTACTAACAATGTTTCCTCTATGTACATTATTATATACTTATTTAATTACTCCATATATTAAAAATATGTAGCCCATATCCATTGGAACTTTAACAGTATCTTTCAAAAAACACGAAATAATTTGGTCAAAAACTTTTGGAATATTTTTTCTCTCAACGTTTCCCCTGCACATAGTATATATATACAGATTGGTCCACTTAGTTTTCAGTGCAAATATCTCAGGAACAAATACAGACACTGCGAAACGACTTTCACGGGTATAAGGCACGGGCTCGTGAAAGTAAATACCATGAGACAGTTTAAAACGTAACCAAATATTAGTTTCACCGCAAGCGTTCGTGCTTTAAATGGGCACCCTAAGCCATTTTTCAACAATCAATAAGACGAAAAATCACAAAAGGAAGGGCGTTGGTTACATCACAGTACGTCAGTTCCATCCCAAGAAACTGCAAAATGAAATTGGCGCTTGAAATAAACAAAACGCGCCGATATTGCACATCCCGAAATGCAAGCGTGAACCCCACGTTGCTCGTAATCGCGATGTGGTTGACATACGATACAACAAACGCAGTACTTATTGCAGTTTAGAGTGTTATTAAGTGGACCAGAATCAACACAGGCGTCCAGTCATACCACTACGTACAACTATAATTTACACCGCTGTTAGATCGTTAGTCAGCCAGTAATTATGTTTAGACATGCCTGTGTTTTCGGATTTTCATTGCTGTTATGTCCATTCTGTATTAAACGTCAGTGAAGCACTAACGAGTTAACCCTTCCCGAATTTTCATTGTGTGTGATGTGTGGCTAGGGCCTCCCGTCGGGTAGACCATTCGCCGGGTGCAAGGCTTTCGATTTGACGCCACTTCGGAGACTTGCGCGTCGATGGGGATGAGATGATGACGATTAGGACAACACAACACCCTATCCCTGAGCGCAGAAAATCTCCGTTCCAGTCGGGAATCGAACTCTGGCCCTTAGGATTGACATTCCGTCTCGCTGTCCACTCAGCTACCGGGGGCGGACATTGTGTATGATTGGATATCTGTATTGTTTCCAGTCCACTTACTAAAAATATAAACAGCAAACAGCACAGCGTTTGTTGGGTCGTAGTACGTCAGTCACGTCGCGATTGCGAGCTACGTGGGGTTCACACTTGCATCTCGGGATGTGCCATAGCGGCGCGTGTCATTTATTTCAAGCGTCAACGTCGCTTTGCACTTTCTGTTTGAGCTATTGTGATGCAACCAACGTCATTCTTTATGCGATTTTTCATTTCTTTGATTGTGTAAGAAACAGTGTAGTTATTCATTTAAGAAAACATAAGTTGTGTTGAAAATAATATTTGGCTACATTTTAGAATGTCTCATAGTGTATATTTCCATGAGCCCCTGCCTTACGTTCTTACTGTGAAAGTCGGATTTCAATATCTATAGTTTTTCCGGAGATATTTTCGTTGAAAGGCTTAAGCCAACCACCCTGCATAACAAGAAAAGTAGCCCATGTCCGTTCCCACGTTTGTTAGAGTGTCGTGTAAAACTTAGAAGTATGTCGATCAAGAACTTTTCGAGATTTTTGGCAACAACGCTTAACAACGACTTTCCTTTATGTAATAGTTGCAGTTTATTTACCAGGTGTGGGTTGGCTGGGGTGTAGCACTCACCTGTTGGCCAATATCAGTAAATTTCTCTATATCTCTACAGAAACACGGGCCAGTGGAGATAAAGACGATGCCTCCACGGTAAAGGAACAGAAGATTTGCAAGTGAGGTTAATTTTCTAGCTAATCAATCTTATCTAATGCTACGACACAATCTACACTGTAACAGAAAACTGAAGGAGGGAATAGTTATTAGATGTGTTTGGTAAATCTGACTTATAGTATAACTTTACGCAGTGTTAGCGCTTATTTTGTAATTTCAATGAGTTTTGGTCTACATAGGGAGCTGGAAGCACACAATAAATCTCAAAACTGGTTTTTTATTTATGACAGTCAAACTATTACGCAAATTCCTGCAGAATTGTGATTACGAACATGGAGATACTAACAGTTCTGACTTCTGAGACACTATCAAAAACAAAGCTAAGTATACTGTCTTCCCTAATTTTCTTGAACAGAAACCGAGTCTGTAGAGCGGATCTCACGTCAGGTGTGGTGGCACATGTGAATTTAAACCGAGAACTCGAGGAGAGGTCACAAAGGAGAGCGAAGACATGATAAACAGATAATGAGGATATATAGGTTTACAGAAGTTTTTCCTCAATTTTACGATTAGAAAACTGCATGTTTTCAATGTTACTAACTTCTATTAAAATCATATCTTTATACTGAATTGAACATTTTCACGCGGAGGGATATACCTGCAGGCAGAAACTGACCATCAAAAGACGCAACTCAGTACTCCGATACAGTCCTTCCAGAATTGCTAGAAGGCACTTTAGTTTGTCAGTTTCAAGTTTGGGAGCAGAGATTACAAAATAGCATCCAATGCGTACAGTGGCTCCTAGTTTTCAATAAAATCTGTGACAAAACAGTCTTGATAGCATTGGTTATTTTATTAAAATGACCGGTTTCGGCCTAGGCCTAGGCCATCTTCAGACAGCACCATCAGCTGAAGTTGACGACGCATAGGACACACAGTTGGCCTCAGTTGCTGTTTAAGTGTTTGACGGGTTTGGTGAAATCAACGTGAATTTCCGCAAGATGTATACCCAGCTTCTTGACCATATGGTCAATAGTTTAGGCGCCACGTTTTAGCGGCGTCCCGACTGCTGCAGCCTAGCAAGTTTAGCACAGGTTGCCAGTTTTGATGACTAAAACGTTGGAAGGTCTCTGTGTATTGCTGCACTATAAAGGTACTTAAATTACGTAACTGTTCACATGCAAGCCCTCAATTAGATTTATATTGAATATATTTTATGCTCCCAGATTTCCATCCTTCTCGTTACCGTTTGTGTGAAAGTGCTCGTGAATGAATTTTTCGTGTTTCCATTGGTAGATAGTAGTATGAAACTTGCTGACTGCTGTGGTCAGTCTGCCCAACTTTGGCCGTTCGGTCAAAGCAAAGAGATTTGTGCCTTCTAAGACTTCTTTATCGACAGTGGGTAGGTTGGTACCCGGAAGCAACCCCTTTGGTCTGTTCTGGCTACCTGCGGAGAGTCATTGATTTCTGGGGTGCTTAAGCACTTGACGCTGGGCAGTCGGTGAGTGTAGTCGTCAGCCTACGACTGAGCTTGGAGTAAGATGTATAAGTCTTCAGGTTAACTGAAGTAATATAGTTCACCTTTTACCAATTTACCAATTTCAAGAAGTGTCTTCTTGTACTTCCTTTGTGCTACCAGAACTTCTAGTGTGCAAAGGTTTCCAACCTAGTCATGCTGACATTACGTTACAGCAGATTTTCCTAAGTGTGTAGGCGTGCATTGTTACATTCTCGTGTGAATGGTTTCATTTATTATTGCAGTCTGAATTCCTTCTGTTTCACCTGTTATTTGATAAATTTGCCTTCATGATTCGCACCACGTGACGCCAGTTTTGTTGTTCGGCGGAAGTCAATCGTGTTCCCTTGATTGAATTTAGCATGTGTTGAATGTTCTGTGTAATTAACGGCTTTTAGTGTATTTTACCGTTTGAAATTTCAAATGGTTAGCTTGCTTGCTTTGTTGGTCTGAACTAGGTGCTTGGAAGAGCCAGTTGAGCCCTCAGATCTCTGTGTCCATCGACGGACAAATTTCTTGCAGTTCATTTTATCTCTCTTTGGGCGTCGCGCATGTAATTTGTTAAAATGTTCAAGCACCTGGTAACTGTGCTACCCCTTTTTAAATCTAGTATCCACGTGGTCTCCACCACGCCCCCGCCCCCCAACCCCCAACACCCGCCACCTTGCATCGGTTTCATTTATGTGAGAATATTTTAATCAATTGTATTTCCCGAAAGATTCTACTTCAGAAGGCACGAATCTCTTTCTCTGACTCTTTGGTGAAGGCGTAATAAGTCTTGAGCTTTGTTCTTTAGTAAGGATGTTGCGTAAGTACGTGCATTTATTCTATCCTCTTCCCAGAATTTTCACATAGCTTTACCGTCATGTGATACGTAAGCATTCAGCAATTTTAAACAGTCTTAAATGTAACTCAGGCTACTGCAAGCGTTATTACAATCTGTTTACTGTATAGTGTTTAACTTGTGCTTCTGTTTAAAAGAAATTGTGTTTATACTTCATGAGTGTCCATCAACGCAGCCACCCCTCCCAAAATTGACCTCAATACATCCAACCTGTCGTTACCAAAGCGCAGTATTCTTGCAGATCCAAATTCTGAATTTTTAATTAGATTCTAAAGAATTATGTTTTAATTTAAAACTGGTTTCATTCAGTATGATCACGATTTTGAGTAAATTAATTTCAGTGTTCATTTCATGAGAGTACTGACATCTTAATGGTTGCTATAGAACAAGTTAATAATTTCTTTAATTAATTGTACTTAATTTATTCGTAACTTCGTTGGGTGGCGATCCTACATAATTTACTACAAAAGAAAATATCAGAGAGTTTAAAAATCCATGCATCCCGTTTCTGTATAACCCATTTATCGGTTAAACCACATGTTACTTGTTACTCATGATTACACAATTAATAGCCCTTACAGTGGGAGTTCAGAGGTGTGAAAGTATGTCGCCGAAGAAAATTTAGTCTCAATTTACGATCAATAAAGAGTATAATCTTCAATTGTCTCCATCCCCGATATCCGATCATATCACAAATTTTATTCCTGTTCAATTTACCCAGCACAAAGAATTTTTTTCTTTCTTTTAGAGAATTTATAGAAGTTGGAACCAGACCTCAGTTATTATATGGGTTTTCTTTGTTATGCCTGAAGTGTGATTTCATTCTACTGTTTACTGAATTACTGGTACTGATCGTTAAGTGAGAGGAGGCTTTGATCAACTGAACTGAGAATTTAATTAAATGGCAACCAGTTAAGTTTTGTCGATTACTCACTCATTTTTACCTAAATCCTTTTAAATTGCTGTTCTTAATAAGTTGTGCCTGTGACTCAGTGGAAAGGTGTTTAATAATAAATTGTGTTATTGTCTAAGTATGTTTGAGTCCCCACAAACCGAATCACCTCCTCTGAGCCAACTTATGCTTCTAACCCAACATGCATTGTAATAGACAGTTGCGTGTCATGATAGAGAGCACACTTGCAGTAGTAACAGGAGAAGTGGTCATAATGTTATATGATGCTGTCGAGAAGCGTGAACAGTTTTATGAATAATGAAGATGCGATGAGTGAGAGAATTAGCCACATGAATGAGTTGGACCAGGAAGATTTTTACTGTAATCCTGGGAACAATAAATGACGACGACGTATGCAATGCAGTGAGATGTCTAAATAGCAAGCGTACACCTATTACACTTAAATTTGTGCTAGAGCTATCAGTTACCTTAATGACAAATATATGTGGTAACGAAAGCATTTTAGATAATATCAAATTTCTATTATTATTTTAACATTTGGCATCAAATTTTACTTTGTCACTATGGTAAAGTCGATCTCTAAGAACTTAAGTTCCGCTTTCTGCCCCTAGAAGGGCTAGTGGAGCTCGATCGGGCGCAGTGTTATCATCTGCCAATGACGTCATCGGATGCGGTATGGAGGTCAGAGATATAAACGATATTGGGTAGTTAATCGAAAAGTGGATTGGCAGACTTGTTTGCCTCTATTGACCAAACTAACTCTTTAAACGCCGTGGGATATCTATATCATTAAGGAGAGCTTTACATTCCGTGTCAGGTCAATCCATCCTGATATCCATCGTGAACTGTCAAAAATGCTCAAGTGAAATTGTAAATACATTATGACTTAAATTGACAAGAACTTAGTGTATAACATTCCATCTACATAAAACGCTAAAGTAGGTAAATTAGCTATTAGTTAAATGGCGATGTGACGGATGGTAATAGATAACTAAGGGGTTTGAACATAACAATATACTGATATCTCCATCGTTGTTGACAATGGCATCTCGGAGGCATGCAGTTCCAGCATGTTTTGTTGCATGACAGGTACTGCCTTAGGATAACCAGGATTGATGTTGATTTTATACTACATGAATAATAGATTCCTAAACACACATATTGCCATCGTACACACCTTGCCTGTCAACATGTACAGTATGTAATGGAAAAAGGTATGACACTCGATTTGCCAGTATTAACACGCCGAACCCAAATCCTGCATGTCAATGAGCAAAAGGTGAAAAAAAGCTGCTGGAAGAGACACTTTAGTTTGGGACGGACTCGGGTTGCGTAGCCATGGCCAGCATACAACAAAATGCTTTCAACAGGCGGTTGGTGACCAATGGCGTGGAAGACAACAAATGTACCATGCGATACATCGAAGGTAGCAGGTGACGGCCCAGCGGTGCCTGGGACGGGGAAATTCTTTAGAAAATCGTGTTGGGGAATTTGCAGATGGACACAAACAAGCCAGAGACGCAGTTAAAAGAGAGACGCAGTTACTGATCACGTGAAAGGTCTGTGGTGTTCTTGTGATGCACGCGTGTAACTTTTAGGCTTCAGGAGTGGACACAAAATGTCCGATTGGCTGAAATAAATTCGGAAATAGTAGAAGTGGCGAGATTACGGCTTAGTTTCAAGGTTCGCCTTTTGCTATTAGGGTAGTTTCCACGAGATGAAAGGAACGCTCCCACTGCTCAAAAAAGGCTGTAATGTGAAACACGAAAGGACGCAGGTGGGGTGAGAGTCTTCTACGAAAGACAGAATACCGAAAACTCCATGGACTCTCCTCTAAACCAGTGTCAAGTGTAGAACATCACGCTCTGCATGACGCCGAAAGAGGAATTTTGTGTGAACACTGCGTTCACTATGGCTGAGCTGAAGAATCATTGAGCTCCGATAGCGGAGAAACTAAACAGCCATATAGGTAATTGTTCTTGCGAGAATTGAGAGGGTGTTGAAGTATACACGCTGCTCCATCTATGCACGTGTATATTGCCATATTTCCCAGACTAGGGATGAGAGCATGTTCTCTCGTCTAATAGGAAACATAAGGCAGTTTCAGATGATAGATGAAGTATAGATTTTGATTACCTTTTTATAGGATTTTCAGAGGGCAAGGACTGGCATGCAGCTGACAACACGTCGCAGCTAAAGGTAAATGCCACTGGCAGAGGCGTAAAATTATTGTTTCACCAGCCTGCGCCACTGAGAACATGAGCAACCTTGAGTAATCTTTTGCATTTCTTGTCACAAAAATTAACCATGCGCTGTAGACTTGACTATCCTAAATACACATATCAAAAAAAGTTTTGCATCACAACAGTTCCCAGAACTCCTGAAGATAGACGTTGACTGTGGATATTGTATCATAGACACAGTTCCTTTCACTATTCAGCGGCTGCCACTTTCTTTTTTTTTTTTTTTTTTTTGATCATCAGTCTTCTGACTGGTTTAATGCGGGCCACTCCGGCCTTGGTGGCCGAGCGGTTCTGGGCTCTACAGTCTGGATCCGCGCGACCGCTATGGTCGCAGGTTCGAATCCTGCCCCGGGCATGGATGTGTGTGATGTCCTTAGGTTAGTTAGGTTTAAGTAGTTCTAAGATCTAGGGGGCTGATGACCTCAGCAGTTAAGTCCCATAGTGCTCAGAGCCATTTGAACCTTTTTTTTTATGCGGGCCACCACAAATTCCCCTTGCACCATGGAAGTCATGGAAGTCATTCCCATGGAATGACCATGGAAGTCATTCCCTCATGACTTAACAGATGTCCTACCATCCTGTCCCTTCTCCTTATCTGTGTCTTTCACATATTCCTTTCCTCTCCGATTCTGTGTAGAACCTCCTCATTCCTTACCTTATCAGTCCACCTAATTTTCAACATTCGTCTGTAGCACCACATCTCAAATGCTTCGATTCTCTATTGATCCGGTTTTTCCATAGTCCATGTTTCACTACCGTACAATGCTGTACTCCAGACGTATATTCTCAGAAATTTCTTCCTCTAATTAAGGCCGATATTCGATATTAGTAGACTTCTCTTGGCCAGGAATGCCTTTTTTGCCATTGCTAGTCTGTTTTTGATGTCCTCCTTGCTCTGTCATTGGTTATTATACTGCCTAGGTAGCAGAATTCCTTAACTTCATTGACTTCGTGACCATCAATCCTGATGTTAAGTTTCTCGCTGTTTTCATTTCTACTACTTCTCATTACTTTCGTCTTTCTTCGATTTACTCTCAATCTATATTCTGTACTCATTAAACTGTTCATACCATTCAGCAGATCATGTAATTCTTCTTCACTTTCACTCAAGATAGGAATGTCATCAGCGAATTGTGCGATTGATACCGTTTCACTTTGAATTTTAATTCCACTCTTGAACTTTTCTTTTATTTCCATCATTGCTTCCTAAATGTACAGATTGAACAGTAGGGGCAAAAGGCTACATCCTTGTCTTGCAGCCTTTTTAATACGAGCACTTCGTTCTTGGTCGTCTACTCTTATTATTCCCTCTTGCCTGTTGTTCATATAGTGTATGACCCGTCTCTTCCCGGAACGTTTTTGTGCTACCTCCTTTCATCAATCAACTTCACTATTTTCTGTTACCCATGGTTTCTTCCCAGTTACCTTCTTTGTACCATGTTTTCCTTCCCAACCTCTGTGATGGCCCTTTTTAGGGGTGTTCATTTCTATTCAACTGTGCTACCTACTCAGCTACTCCTTATTGCTGTATCTATAGCCTTAGAGAACTTCAAGCATATCTACTCATTCCTTAGTACTTCCGTATCCAACTTCATGACTAATGTCTTAAAATTCAGCCTACTCTTCATCACTACTGAGTCTATATCTGCTCCTGGGTACGCCTTACCATCCAGTATCTGATGTCGGAATCTCTGTCTGACCATTATGTCATCTAATTGTAATCTTCTCGTATTACCCGGCCTTTTCCAAGTATGCCGCGTCCTCTTGCTGAAACCTGTTACAGAACTCAATTCTTCTTTCCCCTTATTCCTTGTCCCAAGCCCATAGTCTCCTGTCACTTTTTCTTCTACTCCTTCTCCTACAACTGCATTCCCATCCCACATGACTACTAGAATTTTATCCCTCTTTACATGTTGTATTACCGTTTCAATATCCTCATACACTTTCTTTACCACTTTGATTACTACTATTATTGAATACTGTTCAATGAACTATCGATGAAGCCCGACCAACAGGGAATTACATGTTCTGAGCGAAAATAATAGTGCATTGAGAATGGCTAGCTTCTAGCCGAAATGTAGATCTGCACAATAAAATTTAAAAAGGACGACTAATCGCTGCAATCTATACAAGTCAATATAACAGTTACTGAGTGCAACAGCTTTCTGAATGGAAGGTAACCTGATACCATTTTCTGCTGCTGTTGGTATTACCCTATACTCTTCTGACAAGAAGTCCTTGTCTTCTTTCCACTTCACGTCATTAACCCCTAGTATATCTATATTGAGCCTTTGCATTTCCCGTTTCAGATTTTCTAGTTTCCCTACCATATTCAAGCTTCTGACTTTCCACTCCCCGACTCGTAGAAAGTTATCCTTCCGTTGATTATTCAATATTTTTCACATGGTAACCTCCCCCTGGGCAGTCCCCTCCAGGACATCCGAATTTGGGACTACTCAAGAATCTTTAACCAATGGAAAGATCGTCTTGACACTTCTTCAGTTACAGGCGACATGTCCTGTGGATACACGTTAGGTGTCTTTGATGCGGTGGTATCCATTGCCTGCTGCATCCTCATGCCGTTGATGCCGTTGATCACTGCTGATCCTTCGTCCTTTAGAGGCAGTTTCCAACCCCAAGGTCAAGAGAGAGCCCTGAACCTCTGTCCGCTCCTCCGCCCTCTTTGACAAGGCCGTTGGCAGGATGAGGGTGATTTCTTATGCCGGAACACACCCAAAGATGTAAACAACCATGCATGAGCAGAGCCTATTGGACAGACGAGGTCCGACATCCGAACAGTTATAGTCATTTGACCAGGAAGGAGAAACGCGGCCAGTGTTGTCTGTATTTCAACCATGACTAGACAGTCAACACTGCGGTTCAATGGCGTCCGCATTGTTACTTTGTGCCAGGGAGGGCTCTCAACAAGGGAATATGTGTGTAAAATCTTGTGGGACTTAACTGCTAAAGTCATCAGTCCGTAAGCTTACACACTACTTAACCTAAATTATCCTAAGGACAAACACACACACCCATGCCCGAGGGAGGACTCGAACCTCCGCTGGGACCAGCCGCACAGTCCATGAAGGGAAGTGTCCAGGCGTCTCGGAGTGAACCAAAGCGATGCTATTCGGACATGGAGGAGATACAGAGGAACTGTCGATGACATGCCTCGCTGAGGCTGCCTAAGGGCTACTGCTGCAGTGAATGACCGCTATCTACAGATTAAGGCTGGGAGAAACCCTGACAGCAACGTCACCATGTTGAATAATGCATTTCACGCAGCCTCAGGACGTCATGTTACGACTCAAACTGTGCGCAATAGGCTGCATATGCGCAACTTCACTCCCGACGTACATGGCGAGATCCATCTTTGCAACCACGACACCATTCAGCGCGGTAAAGATGGGCCCAACAACATGCCGAATGGACCGCTCAGGATTGACATCATGTTCTCTTCACCGATGAGTGTCGCATATGTCTACAGCCACACAATCGACGGAGAGGGGTTTGGAGGCAACCCGGTCAGGCTGAATGCCGTAGACAGCGAGTGTAGCAAGGTGGACGTTCCCTGCTGTTGATGCCGACATTATGTATGGCTGACGTATGCCGCTGGTGGTCATGGAAGACGCCGTATGTGAAAACTGTATGTGAACGCCACCCTCCGACCGATAGTGTAACCATATCGGCAGCAATTTGGCGAGGCATTCGTCTTCATGGACGACAATTTGCTCTCCCATCGTCTACATCTTGTGAATGACTACCTTCAGGATAACAATATCGCTCGACTAGAGTGGTCAGCATGTTCTCCAGACATGAATCCTATGGAACTTGCTTGGGATAGATTGAAAAGGGCTGTTTATAGACGACGTGACCCACCAACCTCTCTAAGGGATATACATGCTATTGAGGAGTTGGACAATCTGGCCCAACAGTGACTTGATGAACTTGTGGGTAGTATGGCACGACGAATACAGGCATGCATCAGTGCAAGAGGAAGTGCTGCTAGGTATTAGAGGTACCGGTGTGTACACCAATCTGGACCACCACATCTGAAGGTCTCGCTTTATGGTGGTACAACATGCAAAGTGTGGTTTTCATCAGCAATAAGAAGGGCTGAAATGATGTTTATATTGATATCTATTCCAATTTTCTGTACAGGTTCCGGAACTCTCGGAACCGAAGTGATACAAACTTTTTTTTTTATTGTGTAGAACCAAACTTCGAACTAGAATCGGATGATTTGACGAAATATTGGCCAACTCAGGCAGTGCTTCACTGTCTAGAGGTAGGAAAAAACTTCTAGAGAACCTTCTATTTAAATTTGATTTTGTTGTGTGCAGTGTTAGTTCAGCTAATCAGGACGTAATATGATATGTTGACAATTTTCCTAAAATTGTCATGTCAGAATCTATGCATACCTGAGTGCATCATTGACAGCAATACGAAAATTAAAGCAGTTCTGTGCAGCTAAACATCGATGTGGTCTGTGGTAGAATATGGGGTCATTCCTATCCCCAGTAATTTTTTCTAGTGACGCTAACGCACTCACAGGGTGTTTTTGTTGATGTATGACGAATGTGAAAAGGAGTGGAGTGTCATATAATTACTTTACGGCTCATACAAACCCCAAACTGATCGTGAAGCGTACTAACCAAGAAAGGATCAATTTTTAGCTGGTATGATCTACACACTGCTTATTCCATATTGAATTCCGTATTTCTTAACTCACTTCATTATATTTTTTGGAGGCTTCCTTGGCACCAGGGGACTGAGAATACAGGTTACACGTACCGCGGCATAGACAGTAGGTTGGAGTGGTGTCTGTGCAATGCCAGGAGACAGTGATCGATCGGCTGGTTCGGAGATCTGATCTGTCAGCTCAGTGGGCCAAACGGACAGCTGATTCATCGGTACGCAGCAGCCCCTCGGGCACACACCAACGTTCTCAAACTCGGTACAGTGTACGAGTCTCATCACGAACACAACGCCTCTTGATGGGTCACATGTACTCCAATTGAGCCCCGTCTACTGAAACATAACTTTCTAAATGCCAAGGAGTGGACTGCATATAAACAGACAGTTGGTGTATCGTCTGCAATCACAAACAGTTCAGTGGCTATCCCTTGAGCTTTGCCACGACAGTCAACCATATCAAAATGAATGGGATTTGGCGGGTTCAAATGTTCAAATGTGTGTGAAATCTTATGGGACTTAACTGCTAAGGTCATCAGCCTCCAAGCATATACAGTACTTAACCTAAATTATCCAAGGACAAACACACACACACACACACACACACATGCCCGAGGGAGGTCTCGAACGTCCGCCGGGACCAGCCGCACAATTTGGCGGGTGAATTCAGAAATAAATGTATTGCTAGCTCGACAGCCACGAACTACGATTGCAAGCAAAACTTAAAATGCAAAAGTAAGTGGCATGGCTGAATGAGACTGGCACCATATACAGAAAGAACTGCTACAGTATAGTACAGAAGGTAGCTAAAAGAAAAAAAAAACAGAAATTACACTTTTATTCATAGAAAATTTTTACATTGAATGCACTGCATTTCGTGATGGTCTCCAATGCACATTACAAACGGTGGGACATGGTTCATATTAGACGATTAGAAGATTAACGACGGGAATGCATACTCTGCTTCGTTCTCCCATGCCTGCTGCGAGGCTGGTAAATGCTTGTTGTATGGCGCTGCATTTCTCCACTAACGCTATTGAAATTGTTGGATGGTCGTTGATGCGTGTCTACGTGCTGCAGTATGCCTTCCAAATGCGTCCCACACATCCACATAAAGGTTTATATCGGGGAAAAGGACAGGCCAGTGCATTTGACGAGTACTTTTAGTTCCGAGAGTTCTTCCACCTAAGCTGTTCGAAACAGTCGCGCATTATCAGTGCTGAATGCACCCCTGAAATGACGCACTTGGCGAAGGAGTACACTGTCGCAATATTTAAGACTGGTCAGCGTAACTTGTTCAAAGATTTGGACATCAGTATGGCCATGCAACATTATATCTCGACATATGACACCCGAACCATCGGAACGATCGTGTTCCTGGGTGCAGTACGTGTCGTACCACTCTCCATATGAGGATATGTTCAGCATTTTCAAACGTGATGGTTTTTTTGGTCCAGGACTTACGGTACAGGGAGGCATAATGTTGCATGGGTGTACCCACCCCAAAAGTTTTGAACACTCACCGGTGAACGTTAATGCGACACCTTACAGCATTCGGCCCTGATAATTGGATAACAATACGCGACCACATCGAAGAGCGCTGCTGGAGGAGCTCTTCGAACGAGAGGATATCCGGCGAATGGACTAGACTGGCGTGGTCGTTCCCCAACCTTAAACCCCATCGAGCACATGCGGGGTGCACTGGGGAGATGTACTGCATCAAGTCTACAAGAACCATCGACCGTCCAGCAGTTGTCAACCGTGCTGTTGGAGTAATGCTGTCGGGCGTGGTCGAAACTTGGATAGGTGACCATCCAGGCCGCCATGCGCTGTTGCCATTTTTCGGGGTGCACTCAGCTTCGTGATGCCAATTGAGGAGCTACTCGACCGAATAGTAGCGGCTTCGGTCAAAGAAAACCATCATAACGACCGTGAGAGCGGTGTGCTGACCCCACGCCCCTCCTATCCGCATGCCCCACTGAGGATGACACGGCGGTCAGATTGTCCCGGTAGGCCACTCGTGGCCTGAAGACGGAGTGAGTGCTGCTGGAATAATAGAACGTGCTGCCGCAAAAATTCCTCACCAATCTTGTGGCCATCATCAGAGCACGTTGAAGAGTGTGCTCTGCTGTCCATGTTGATCACACATCCTATCAAGAATCGTGTGCCACCGTCTGCAGTGTCCAACAGACCATCATGAATAGCGGAGTCTTCTGCGTAATTATTGTTTTTAAAGAAAAATGTCGTTCCCGTTCGACTCATTCCGTTGTTTGAGTTACCTTTTGTGCTATACTATATCAGTTTTTCCTATCTTTTCAAGTTTTATATGGCTATGTTACTTGGCAGTGACATATAATACGAGAGCTACTTTCGTCTTTTAGATATGCACACGAGTGTACAGACAAACACGAGAGAGGTAGGCAGGTGCTCGCCAGATACCAGTGGCAGACGCTACAAGAGACTAGTTGAGCATTACGATGAGGAACTGTTAAAATTCCGAGAGCATACTCGACAGGAAGAATTTACCAACACATCATTTCGTCCCAGAGACTTCTCACGGAAACATTAGAGTTCATATGGAAGCCTACCATCTTTTTCTCGTGCATCGTTCGTGAAGAATGTTGAATAGTGAAATCAGGAGGACCTACGTCACGTATCATCAGGTGTCTTACAGAATGCAGATGTAGAAATATTATTGCTGTGTTGGTTTCCAGGAAAAAGACTTATTTCTTGGAACTCTCTACGTTTGTCTATCTTCTGCAAGTCTCTTCATTTCTGCACCAATTCTGCAACTATATCTGTTTGAGGTAGTTTACGTTCTTCCAGCCTTGGTCTCCCTCTACAGTTTTCCCTTTACCAAATTAAATATTTGTTAATTTCGCGGGATGTGTCAGATCTGCCTAACTGTTCTTTTAGTCGAGTTGTGGCATCAACATCTTTTCTTCTCGATTCGAAACAGTATCTATTTATTATTTACCTGATTTATCAAAATAATCTTCAATATTCCTCTGTAACACCACATTCCACATGATTCTAGTCATTTTTTCCGTGCTGTCCATCGTCCACGTTTCACTTACATATAAAGCTACACAGACTATTAGTTTCAGAAAGGATTCGTAACTCATAAAGTTATACTAGATGTTGACATAGTTCTGCATTTTATGTCCACATTACTTCCTCCATCTTCAGTTATTTTGGTTTCCAAGTAGCAAATCTTGTCTACTACTTGCAGCGTAGGACTTACTAATTCCAATCCTTCAGCATCACCTAAATCAATTCGATTACTTTATCCCTGTTTTATTATTGTCAATAATCTCTTCCTTATATTATATTACCAGGAAACCATCAATTCCTTTTAACTGAACTTTCAGGTCAATGCCTTCTATGTCAAATCACAGAATTACAATGCCGTTGACAAAATCTAAATTTGTATATATTAACTTGAATTTATTTACCAAATTTTCCCTTGGTTTCCTTCACTGCCTGCTCTGTGTAAGGACTGATTAACGTTGGGTAGTCTTCTTGGCTACTGCGACTCTTTCACAACCTTCGACTCTTAACATTTCTGTTTGCGTACGAGTTGTAGATGACCTTAAGCCCCCTGCCTCTTACATCTGATAACTTTCGAATTCCAAAAAGCGTATTTCAGTCAACAGTGTCAAGAAAGTTTTTTAAATCTACTTGTGTTATAAATTACGAATATCTTTTTTCAGCCAGTCTTATAAAATAAATAAGTCTTTTAATACTAGTCGTAGCTTTATTAAACTGCCCGTTCGGTAGTACTCATACCTTAAGCACTGGAGTTATTACAGTTTTCTTGGAGTCTGAAGATGTTTCTCCTGTTTCATATAGACTACATCCAAGCTGGAATAGTTTTATTATGTTTGATACTCTGAAGAACTTTAGTAATTCCGAGGGAATGTGTTCCTCTCCACGTGCCTTGTTTCGACTTAGGGCTTGCAGTCTTCTCTCAGATTCTTCTAGCGGTATCACTTCTCCGATCTTATCTCCAGCACCTCTCCCTTTTAATAAAATTATCTTCAAGGTAGCCTTTCTATATATTTCTGCCGCCTTTCAGATTTTCTTGTTTTACTTAGTACTGCCTTGCCATATGAGTTCTTGATGTTCACAGAACTGCTTTTCTTTTCCCCAATTGTTTCCTTAATTTTGCTATGCGTAACATCTACCTGTCTTACAGTCGTGCTTGCAACTGCAGCTTTACATTTCTGCTCTAAACAACTCTGCTTTGCCTATTCGTACCTTCTTACTCTTCAGGTGAGTGTGCTGTTATGGAGAGAGGTGCGAGATCTACGTTGTCGAACATGATCTGTAGACGCGAAGTTCCGTAAAGTAAAATATAAAGGTGTTAGCCAATGAAATATCGGTATACAATATACAGTATTAAGTGTTCAAGGCAAGGTGAAGTGTAAATCATGTGAGAATACAACTGAGAAAAAACTATCCCGAAATGTTGGTCAAAAACGGAAGCAATGTCTGAAAAGTCGTTCACATCAGATTAAGTACACCATTCGCTGTGTAGATCCATCGTGAACTAATTTCTGAGCTTGTGGAATACACTCAAAAAACAAATAAACGTAACACATGTTTACGAAAGGATACACGTGGTGACGATTATCCCGCAATTAGTATCTGAGATGATCGTCAAGAATGTACAATTCGTAAAGATTTTACATAATTTTGCGTATGGAAGTTTACAGTGAACCATTGTAAAATGAACACAGTACACTGTACTTTCTTACACCGGTCAACTTATTGCCATGAAAAAGTCTATGTCATAAACAACGTACCACTCACGTTGGGTGATATAGCTCATGTCATGCATTATTTGGTCCTGATAAGAAGGTCGTCAGTGGAGCAGAGGGAATTGGTCAAAAATAAATCGTTTGGAGTCCTCTTACAATGTGCTTCATTACTGCTTAACTTATTATGATTGCCGGCCACCTAGAGAAAATATGTCTTCCTGAGTAACGCGTGTCTTTCTGGGCCAAAATAAAGGACTTCTTGTGTTTATTTATTTTCTTCTCATTTCTGTTATTCATTCCCCTAACTAATGTGTTAGACTGAAAGCAAGATACACTCCTGGAAATTGAAATAAGAACACCGTGAATTCATTGGCCCAGGAAGGGGAAACTTTATTGACACATTCCTGGGGTCAGATACATCACATGATCACACTGACAGAACCACAGGCACATAGACACAGGCAACAGAGCATGCACAATGTCGGCACTAGTACAGTGTATATCCACCTTTCGCAGCAATGCAGGCTGCTATTCTCCCATGGAGACGATCGTAGAGATGCTGGATGTAGTCCTGTGGAACGGCTTGCCATGCCATTTCCACCTGGCGCCTCAGTTGGACCAGCGTTCGTGCTGGACGTGCAGACCGCGTGAGACGACGCTTCATCCAGTCCCAAACATGCTCAATGGGGGACAGATCCGGAGATCTTGCTGGCCAGGGTAGTTGACTTACACCTTCTAGAGCACGTTGGGTGGCACGGGATACATGCGGACGTGCATTGTCCTGTTGGAACAGCAAGTTCCCTTGCCGGTCTAGGAATGGTAGAACGACGGGTTCGATGACGGTTTGGATGTACCGTGCACTATTCAGTGTCCCCTCGACGGTCACCAGTGGTGTACGGCCAGTGTAGGAGATCGCTCCCCACACCATGATGCCGGGTGTTGGCCCTGTGTGCCTCGGTCGTATGCAGTCCTGATTGTGGCGCTCACCTGCACGGCGCCAAACACGCATACGACCATCATTGGCACCAAGGCAGAAGCGACTCTCATCGCTGAATACGACACGTCTCCATTCGTCCCTCCATTCACGCCTGTCGCGAAACCACTGGAGGCGGGCTGCACGATGTTGGGGCGTGAGCGGAAGACGGCCTAACGGTGTGCGGGACCGTAGCCCAGCTTCATGGAGACGGTTGCGAATGGTCCTCGCCGATACCCCAGGAGCAACAGTGTCCCTAATTTGCTGGGAAGTGGCGGTGCGGTCCCCTACGGCACTGCGTAGGATCCTACGGTCTTGGAGTGCATCCGTGCATCGCTGCGGTCCGGTCCCAGGTCGACGGGCACGTGCACATTCCGCCGACCACTGGCGACAACATCGATGTACTGTGGAGACCTCACGCCCCACGTGTTGAGCAATTCGGCGGTACGTTCACCCGACCTCCCGCATGCCCACTATACGCCCTCGCTCAAAGTCCGCCAATTGCACATACGGTTGACGTCCACGCTGTCGCGGCATGCTACCAGTGTTAAAGACTGCGATGGAGCTCCGTATGCCACGGCAAACTGGCTGACACTGACGGCGGCGGTGCACAAATGCTGCGCAGCTAGCGCCATTCGACGGCCAACACCGCGGTTCCTGGTGTGTCCGCTGTGCCGTGCGTGTGATCATTGCTTGTACAGCCCTCTCGCAGTGTCCGGAGCAAGTATGGTGGGTCTGACACACCAGTGTCAATGTGTTCTTTTTTCCATTTCCAGGAGTGTATATTTTACTTACGCCAATTGGATTTATGGTATAAAATTAAAGAGATGCATGTACCTGACGAATCTGAACATTCTTAAATTCATACCACAAACAATATGTGTTACACGCATCTGGATTCAGAAAACTATAGATGAGCCTCATGCCTCATACCAAAACATGACACTCTGTACGACATTGTGAAATGAAAGTGAAAAAAGCATGTTAGCTTGTTTTAATACCTGCATCTGCAACGTTCGCATGGCAAATAAACATTGATTTAAGTGTTTCAAATGTTCTGTAGTACACTAATTCCATATTAATTTTTTGTCAAGTAATAATCCTAATGTAGCGCTGTCTACCTCTTTTACCCCGACGCCCTCGTAATTTATGCACAAGATGGGTTGATACTTCATACACGTTGGGAAGAAAATCAAATGTACTGAGCTTTTTCAAAGTTTAAAGACAACGAAACCCGTAGAATACTTCTATAAATGTGCAAAAAATTTGTTTAATGACTTATTCTGAAACTACAGTTGATTTGCTACTTGTCGTGAATGTTCATACCTACCGTAAACAGACTTAACATCTACTAATGTTACTAATGAAAGATCATCAGTATGCACCAGAAACGCCTCACAATACGAAACCTTGTGGTGCTCCAGAATGAAGATTGCATGGTTTCGACTCCTTGCTATCGACGTTCTTCCTTTCCATTTGGAGATATAATTTGAATCATTTTTCATTGTTGTTTCCGTGAGAGATCTGTTTTCTGCCCCCAACAAGTCTGTATACACCACGAGTTTTCCACTTCTTTGGAACTATACAAGTGCATGAAAAAGCATTTCATCAAGCTGTGAAGGAAAACTCCAGTTGCCAAAATGCAGCGGCACAACGATGATGTGTGACTGCTGAAGCACGAGAATTATTTTGGACACCTTGGAATAAGAGGCTCTTAGAATGAGGGGGGCAAATTAGGTCGGTCAGAAAAGCTCAGTAACTTCCAGCATTGACTAGTTATTGGATGTCAGCTGAGTAGCAGATTCGCACGGGACATTTCAGCTCTTGTAAAGCTGACCAAGTCGACTATTGGTGGTCTGAGAAAACGCGAAGGCACAAATCACAACTAAATCAAGGCCACATGTACTGACGGGCAGAAACAATCGAGCATTTGCGGAGGGTAGGGTAAAAAACTCATGAAATCAGTGGAAGGAATCGCTCGACAATTCCAAAGTCCTGTCAGCAGTACAGCCAGTGCAATGATTGTGCGTAGGAGGTTAAAAACAATGGGGCACTTATAGTGGTAGAGCGACTCCTCATAAGTCAAACATTTGTGTAGTCAACGCTAAACGACGACTGACGTTGTGTATACCCTGTGGCAATCCGATGTAAGGGTTTGGGTCTAGGGAATACAGGGCTATTACAAATGATTGAAGCGATTTCATAAATTCACCTTAGCTCCATTTATTGACATATGGTCACGACACACTACAGATACGTAGAAAAACTCATAAAGTTTTGTTCGGCTGAAGCCGCACTTCAGGTTCCTGCCGCCAGAGCGCTCGAGAGCGCAGTGAGACAAACTGGCGACAGGAACCGAGAAAGCGTATGTCGTGCTTGAAATGCACTCATATCAGTCAGTCATAACAGTGCAACGACACTTCAGGACGAAGTTCAACAAAGATCCACCAACTGCTAACTCCATTCGGCGATGGTATGCGCAGATTAAAGCTTCTGGATGCCTCTGTAAGGGGAAATCAACGGGTAGGCCTGCAGTGAGCAAAGAAACGGTTGAACGCGTGCGGGCAAGTTTCACTCGTAGCCCGCGGAAGTCGACGAATAAAGCAAGCAGGGAGCTAAACGTACCACAACCGACGGTTTGGAAAATCTTACGGAAAAGGCTAAAGCAGAAGCCTTACCGTTTACAACTGCTGCAAGCCCTGACACCCGATGACAAAGTCAAACGCTTTGAATTTTCGGCGCGGTTGCAACAGCTCATGGAAGAGGATGCGTTCAGTGCGAAACTTGTTTTCAGTGACGAAGCAACATTTTTTCTTAATGGTGAAGTGAACAGACACAATGTGCGAATCTGGGCGGTAGAGAATCCTCACGCATTCGCGCAGCAAATTCGCAATTCACCAAAAGTTAACGTGTTTTGTGCAATCTCACGGTTTAAAGTTTACGGCTCCGTTTTCTTCTGCGACAAAAACGTTACAGGACACGTGTATCTGGACATGCTGGAAAATTGGCTCACGCCACAACTGGAGACCGACAGCGCCGACTTCATCTTTCAACAGGATGGTGCTCCACCGCACTTCCATCATGATGTTCGGCATTTGTTAAACAGGAGATTGGAAAACCGTTGGATCGGTCGTGGTGGAGATCATGATCAACAATTCATGTCATGGCCTCCACGCTCTCCCGACTTAACCCCATGCGATTTCTTTCTGTGGGGTTATGTGAAAGATTCAGTGTTTAAACCTCCTCTACCAAGAAACGGGCCAGAACTGCGAGCTCGCATCAACGAGGCTTTCGAACTCATTGATGTGGACATGCTGCGCCGAGTGTGGGAGGAACTTGATTATCGGCTTGATGTCTGCCGAATCACTGAAGGGGCACATATCGAACATTTGTGAATGCCTAAAAAAACTTTTTGAGTTTTTGTATGTGTGTGCAAAGCCTTGTGAAAATATCTCAAATAATAAAGTTATTGTAGAGCTGTGAAATCGCTTCAATCATTTGTAATAACCCTGTACACGGAGGACATTACCTGCCGACGTCTGTAACACCAACAAGGAAGTAGAGAGGAGGTGGTGTTACGGAAGATAAGAGCACACTGTACAGCTGTGTGCAGTAGAATAGTTAGAAAACAACGATTGTATCACCATGAAAATGCACGCTGACATAAAGCAACTTTTAGGAGGCAGTGGTTTATGGACATTGATATTCCTGCAATGGCCTGGCCTGCCCAGAGACCCGATCTCAACCAAATGGAACCTTTGGGATGAGTTAGATAGTTGGCTAGGTTCCTGATCCCCACATATTACGTCGCTACCTTCTTTAGCTTCGGCTCCTGTGGAAGAATGAGTAGCCATTCCTCCACAGACACTCAGACACCCCACTGAGAATATGCCCCAGCAGAGTTTAAATCCGTGGTCTAGTGGTAGCGTCTTTGATAAGTAATCGAAACCTCTTCGGTTCCGGATTCGAATCCTGCCAATGCATATGTTTTGATTAATAATCAGCATTGGCGGCCGAAGACTTCCGGCATAAGAAGTCACCCTCATTCTGCCAACGGCCTTTCAAAGAGGGCGGAGCAGCGGACGGATGTTGAGGGCACTCTCTTGCCCTTGGAGTGGAAAACTTTCCCTAAAGGATGGAGAAGGCAATGGAAACCACTGCATTAAAGATACGTAACGTGTATCCACAGGACATGTGGCCTGTAATTGAAGAAGTGCCATGATGATCTCTCCATTGGCAAAAGATTGCGGAATAGTCCCCCATTCGGATCTCCTGGAGGGGACTGCCAAAGGGGAGGCGACTATGAGGACTGAATAATCAACGGCAGTATAACGTCCTACGAGTAGGAGCCTGGAACGTCAGAAGCTCGAACGTGGCAGGGAAACTAGAAAATCTGGAAACGGAAATGCAGAGATTCAATCTAGTCATAGTAGGGGGTCAGTGAAGTCAAATGGAAAGAAAAGTAGGATTTCTGGTCAGATGAGTACAGGGTAATATCAACAGCAGCAGAAAATGGTATAGTGGGAGTAGAATTTGTTATGAATAGGAAGGTAGGTCAGAGAGTGCGTTACTGAGAACAGTTCAGTGATAGACTTATTCTTATCAGAATCGACAGCAAACCAACACCGACAACGATAGCTCAGGGATACATGCCGAGGTCGCAAGCTGAATCACGTTAATGTAAGAACAGAAATAACTCAACAGCTCCCTTGAAATTGTATTATTGTTTTAATTTAAATACAAAATTCATGGTCACACAGACAGCTGCATCTCATTGCAAATACTACAATTGTGTATTATTTTATTCCTTGGCGTTCACGTTAATGCCAATCTCGATTTAAGTATTTGCTCATAAACTGACTGTATTAAACGTTAATATACAAATAGAAATAAGACGTCAGATCATTTCAAGTTTGTTCTTGTAGTAATTAATTAATTAATTTTAATTTGAGCTCTCATGTTAACTCGAGTCTAAAGTATTTGCCCGTTTATCGACTTTAATTCATGCAAACAAAAACAAATAGCATCTCTGAGCAAAGTAGGCCTATGTCATATCTTTTACAAGATCCTTGTAACAAGCAACAGTTGTATAGCACATGCTGGATGCTGGGAAAGTTTCGCTATCACAGTGTAAATGCGTACAGATTGTGTAACAGCGTGTAAAGTGATGTACTAACTGGCCACCAAAATGGAAACAGACAAATGGACGCTAACAGAAAAAAGCCGCCCTACAGTCGCAGTGAGAACAAAATTAAAATCTTGCATCCATATTGACAGATAAAGAATACTCATGGCGATGCATTAAAGCATGTTACATCTTTGTCACAGAGCCAGCTCCCAGCATTATGCTAGAAATAGTGACATAACTTCCAGAAAATGATCTGAAGTTGAATCTCAAAAGGTTCATGAAATACTAACTATTCAAAAAAGTGGTTGCAGTTTTAAGTATTTACATTGAATTAACAGGCACTGATTCTAAAATACCCGTAATGGATGAGCATAAAATAACGAATGTGTTTTTATTTTTTGTCGTGTGCTGGATACTTAAGAATATTAGAAACTGTAAACATTTTTCTTCGTATTAATTATCCCAGTTCAAGATCTTAACACAGCTGTATAAAGAAAGTTTTTTATTTTGAAAAGACATATTTTGTGAGTTGGATACAAGTGAGTACGATCAATAGAGTTGTCAATGAGGAAAGATCATTTTCTCTAAAAGCACACAGGTAACTTTGAATATGAGTCGCTGGGCTTTATTTACGGTCATTCCAAAAGCAATTTTCAGCTGGAATGGCAATCTTTTAAATTTAAAAGAGTAATCCTTTTGTATAATCAAAACACTTTCTCCTTTAGCTGAGCTACTAATTATAGTAGCCCTACCAATGTGAATGTAATGTGTAAGGGCGTACCATTAAACAATGAGCTCGCATCAAGATTTCTCATTAACAAGACTGGAAAACCAAACTTTGACTTCAGTTTACGAGAAGGAACTCCTGACAATTTCGACTCTCTACATTACCTCCTTGTACTGGTGGAAATTTTTTTTGATTTAGCTGTGCTACAAATTTATTACTCGGCACCAAAATTACCCTTTCACACAACCATTCATTATTTGTCGTATTGGCCTGCAGCTCAGGATAAACTCTGCTTACCAGATGTTAAGTACTGTGAATAATATTACAGAATTCATGTTGTAATGTAATTATGCCCTTGACATCCGTATCAATACGATCTTCGCCAATTTTCAGAAACTCATCCTAAGTATTGTGCAGATTCTGTATCACTGTGCAGTTGCGCGGGAATATTTCTTGTTAACTAAAATTTTTAACGTGTTCCCGTAAGGCTGACCCTTTAAACAAGCATTTACTCCATCTGCTACTGTATCTTTAATTATTACAGGCAGAGTCGCTCCAGACACTGTACACCCAAACCATCAGTTTACACAGCTGCGACAACCGCCCACGGTCGCTATTCTTACTGATGTTACAAATATGTATTATCTTCAACGTCAGTTTAGGTACTAAATGCGCCGTTCGGCCACCACTGAGCAATCTGGTAGCTATTCTTGAGGAAGCTAAATCAACAGTAATCTTTTATTTTTCCGAATTTTGCCTGGGAGCAAATTTAAAAGAAATGTCTTACCAGTTCCCCACGGGGACCTGATGCAAGTCTTTTTATTTGACGCCATTTCGGCGACCTGAGCGCTGATAATAATAAAATGATGAATTCAATCGTTGCACTAGTGCTTCATTCGAAGACTTACAGTTGCTATGATATCTTCGAATGCACTAGTGAAACGATTGAGTTCATCATTTTATTATTACCAACGTTCAGGTCGCCGAAATGGCGTCAAATAAAAAGACTTGCATCAGGTCCCCGTGGGGAACTGGTAAGATATTTCCTTTAAATTTGCTCGCAGCCAAAATTCGGAAAAATAGGAGTTGCTGCTGAAGTAGCTTCGTCAAGAATAGCTACCACGTTGCTCAATGGTGGCCGAACGGCGCATTCATTACATAAGCTGACGTTGAAGATAATACATATTTGTAACATCAGTAAAAATAGCGACCGTGAATTGCTATGAAATCTTCGAATGAAGCACTAGTGTAACGATTGAATTCATGACGTCCAGAGATTTGTGGCTGTATATGACATTTTCGTTTATTTGGAGAGAGCGTATGGAGCCTGAAGATGGCACAGTGAAGTGCTGAAACTGGTAGCCTTCAAAATAAAATATAATAACGTCCTAAGTTACACGGCTGACACTGACAATTACTTAATCAGCCGACGTCCCCTGTCATTATCGACCAACAGGAAGGTAGATCTGGTGATCGATCAGGGCAGAGCATCATGCAGGCATGCTTTAGAGAATGTTGGGTTATGAAAGCGGTTTGTGGGCGAGCGTTACCGTATTGGAAAACACCCTTTGGAATGCTGTTCATGAAAGGCAGCGGAACAGGTCGAATCACCAGGCTGACATACGAATTTGCAGTCAGGGTGCGACGGATAACCACGAGAGTAGTCTTGTCAGGCCCTTAGATGACCTCCTCCTGACGAACACACGGCCATCAGTCCCATCGAGGCAAAACCAGCTTTTATCAGAAATCATAACAGACCTCGCCCTCGAATGAGTTCCCGCAGTATGGTGCGCCACGGTCATACACCTAAAACAATGGTCTACCCTCTCGGCAGTGCCGCGTGGCCGTCCGGAGCGAAGACTTCTTACGATCGTACATTCTCGTGACCACCGCTGCCAGCAGTCATGTAGGTTGGCTACATTCCTGCCAAGATTTTCTGCAGTATCGCAGAAAGAACATCGAACTTGTTGTAGGCCTGTTACACGACATCGTTTAAACTCATTGAGGTGTTGTAGCCTTAAAGACATTCTTGACTAAAATCTACGCAGCAAGTCTAATCTTATAACTTACGCTCACAATCGTTATGGCGTGTATTTAAAGCAGACATTGCTTGCATCCTAATAGCGGTGCTAGTAGCGCCGCTTTTACGCGACTAGTGCGAAATCTGAATAGACTTGAAATTTGAAATGTGAATAGACAGGTGTAGAAACACACATACTAACGTCCGTTTGTGTCACACAACTCCTGCTTGTTGTTGCGATTTCTTTCTGTCATTGTAGGTTTCTCGTAATAAGCTCTTCGCAGGCTATCCAAATTGAGCAGATGCTGTTACTTTAATGAAGTCTTATTTAGCTGTGCTTTCCTTCTCCAATATTCTGGAATGTGTAGTGGTTTTGGTGTAATGAACTTACAAAACTGGCAATTATCGCTTCCACACTGCTGCTGTGAGGTGTGTGTAACTGCCGGCCACAGCTTGAGAAGAGCATACTTATTTTTGTTTACCAGCACTTAATCAATCCACTGATAGTCATAAATGATTCGTTCCGTTCGTTTCTTACGGTATTGACCATTCAGTGTAAAGGGGAGAGCGTAACCACAAACGAAAGAGAGGATCATTACATTGAAGATATTATATCCCACAAAGCTCTGTACCTATAGTGTATAGTGAGGTCGTCAGACCCCATCAGAGTTGCGTGTGTAGTGTGAAGGTCTCACACGTTTTAAGTTTATTTCAAGCATTGCGCATGTGTTTCTTTCTTGAGTCATTAATCTTTCTACTGGTTCGATGCGGCCAGCCCCGAATTCCACTCTTGTGCCTTCCTTTTCATCTCAGACTAACATCTGCCACCTATGTCCTCTATTATTTGTTGGATGTAAACCTCTATCTTCCGCTACCGTTTTTATCCTCTAAAGCTCATTTTAGTACCATGGAAGATATTATCTGATGTTCTAACAAATGTCCTATCATCTTATCATTTCTTCTCGCCAATGTTTTCCAAGTATTCCTTTTCTGCCCGATTCTGCGGAGAATCTTTTCATTTCTCACTGTATTAGTTCACCTACTTTACAGTATTCTTTTGTAGAACACTTCTCAAATTTTTCGATGCTCTTCTGTTCTCGTTCCCCCACTGTCCATGTTTCATTTTCATACAATTTTGTGCTCCAAAGGTACACTCTCTGAAATTCCTTCTTCAAATTATGACCTAAGTTTGATACTAGCAGATTTCTCTTGGTCAGGAATGCCTTTTTGCCAGTTCTCGTCTGCTTTTTATGACCTCTGCTTTATCCATCCTGCAGAATTACTTCGTGTACATCGTGATCCCCATTTCTGTAGTAAGTTTCCCGCTGTTGTTCTTCCTGTATCTTCTGATTACCTTTGTCTTTCTTCGATTTATTCTCAATCCATAATCAATATTCATTTGACAGTTCATTCCCTTCAATAGATTCGACAATTCTTATTCGCTTTCACTGTGAATACCAATGTCATAACCTGATAACCTTTCATTTTAATACCAATCTACAACTTTCTTTTATTTCTGTTGTTGACGTTTCGATGTATGCATTGAACAACAGGGGGCTAAAGACTACATCCCTATCTTACTCTGTTTTTAATACGAGCACTTCGTCGTTGATCTTTCAATCCAGCGGGGTAGCACAGCGGTTAGCTCACTTAACTTGCATTCGATAGGACCACTGTCCTGTCCAAACCGGCATCCGGCCATCCTGATTTTGGCTTCCCGTGATTTCCCTAAATCGCTTAATGCAAATTCTGGGATGGTTCAATCGAAAAGGCACGGCCGCTTTACTTCTCCATTTTTCCATAATCCTAACTTGTACTCCGTCCTCGTTATAACGGGACATCAAACTCTAATCTCCTCCAACTCCTCTTGATCTTCCAGTCTTATTGTTCCCTCTTGGTTCTTATACATATTGTATTTATCCGACTTTCATTGCAGCTTACTGCCATTTTTCTCAGAATTTCGAACATGTTGCACCATTTGATACTGTCGAAAATTTTTTCCAGCTCGACAAATCGTATGAACTTGTCTTGATTTTTCTGAAGTCTTGCTTCCATTATCAACCACCTTTAGCTTTCCTAAAGTTAAACTAATAGTCATCTAACATTTCAACTATTTTATTTTCCGTTCTTCTATAAAGTATTCTTGTTAGCAACTTGAATGCATGAAGCATTCAGCTGATTGTTCTATGAATTCTCGTACTTGTCAGCTCTTGCTGTCTTGTATTGTGTGGATGATATTTTTCCGAAAGTCGGATGGTATATCGCCAGTCTCATACGTTCTACACGCCAGCGTGAATAGTCGTGTTGCTATCATAGCCCCGAATGATTTTAGAAATTCTGATGTAATATTTCTATCCCTTCTACCTTATTTGATCTGAAATCGTCCAGAACTTTCTTAAATTGTTATACCGGATCCCCTATTTGTTCTCTGTCCTGTCTTTTCTTTCATGTCCTCCCCATTATAGAGGGCTTTAGTGTACGCTTTCCGCTCTCTCCACCACATTTGGCAGTGGAATTCCCATTTAACTCTTTTTGTTACTGCTGTCGCTGTTTATGTTATTGCGGTCGTAAGCGCTTTGTCATGTACCGTTATATTCATGATACGTGAAATTTTCTAGAACTATTCGAGACTGTTGTACGCTATTTGAGGGCCTAAATAACCTACCACCATGGACATGCAAGTTTCCGAAGTAAGGTGTCATTACAAGTGCAGCTTGCTGAAACATTCATTCGTGACTTACAGTATGGCTTACTAAAAACAAGGTTCATTTCCTGTCGTATTGGTGACATGTATCGTGTTGCGTGACATGGCGACTGTTGTCATTTAATTGACAGTTTCCTGCTTGGTACCTGCGTGCTGTTCGCCCCTCATGCACGTGGCTATGTTGTTTATGTATGCCATGTTAATATTTGCTTATGGCGTCTCTCACTCTAATTCTGATTCTGGCTGTATACTTTCTGCTTATATTAACACAGTGGTGCGCATAAGTTTAGGACAAAAGCAGTTAGCGCATGATGTGTCAGTGCGAGGCAACATAGCTCGATGAAATTTTGGACCATACAAGAAAAGAACTGCTACAGTATAGTACAGAATTTCACAATAAGACGAACAAAAATTAGACCTTTATTCAAAGACAATAACAGCACTGGAACACAGCGATTCATGATGATCCCGCCGGAAATTAGAAACGTCGGGACATGGTTCTTTATAGGGTGTATGATCACCACGGACGGCAGTGCACACACACCCTGCAACATGCTCCCACGCAGGCCATAATGTTGCCGAGCAATTCATACAGGGCGCTCCCTTTCCCTAACAGCGCCGCTGAGAACTGTTGGATGGTCGTTGGTGCACGTGAACGACTGCAAGACGTTTCCCCCATGCATCACATAAGCGGCCGATGGTATTTAAATCGGAGGACCGAGCAGGCTAGTCCATTCCCCAAATACCCTCTCGTTCCAAATTTCTTCCACCTGCGCTGTTCGATGGCGTTGGTTTGTGGGGAGGTAAACTTCGCGGTCATCAGCGCCCATACTCCAATTTTTTACGCAGTCCAATCTAGCCACTATCAAGAATGATGATGATATGATGATGACAATACAAACACTCAGTCCCAGGGCAGAGAACATACCCAACGCGGCCGGGAATCGAACCGGGGACCCCGTGATCCAAACGCAGCAACGCTAGCCACTAGAACACCAGCTGCAGATGCGCTGCCCAATGCGGTCGCCCATTGTTACCATAAAAATGAAGCCAGGGTCGAATGCGATCCTGAAACATGCACAGTGGAAAGGAGTACAGTGTCGCAATAACGTTTACCGGTGAATATACCGTGTTCAAAGAATTGGAGGTCAGTACGTCCGTGCATTATGCCTCCTCACACCACACCAGCTAGACCATCAGAACGATCATGTTCGACAATGCTCCTGATAGCATTATACGTTCCCATCTTCTCTTCCTCACCATTATTAATAATCGTCTCGTATCCCATCAGTCTCGTGCTCTGCGACTGGCGTCTTAGTATGTCATTAAGATATAAATTTCTACGGCATACCCGCGAGTTGGAACTTTAATAGTGGTAACTATTTATTTACAGATCGTACAAAATAGATACTTGTTTCAAAGTTTTATTTGCCTTCAAAGTAGTCACCAGCATTGTGTATAACCCGTTACCAACGATGTGGAAGTCGTAGGATACTCTTAGCAGTGCCAGTAGTGTTGACAGTTCGAGCAGCGCGATGTATTGCCCGACGAAATTGTAGAAGTTCTGAAGCGAATTCCGTGAAGTGTTTCCTTCAGTTTAGAAATCGAGTTGAATTCAGGAGTGCGTAAGTCAGGGGAGTGCAGTAGGTGTATAGCACTTAGCAGCTCCATCAGTCAAACTAATCAGTAACACTTTGAACTGTACGTCCTAGAGCATTGTCCTGCAAAATGATGGTCAGGTCCTGCAGAAAGTGTCATCACTTCTGTCTCTAAGCTGTTCATTTTTGGAACACAAACTACGACCAGCTTAGAAACAGAAGTGATGACACTTTCTGCAGGATTGACACTTTCTGCAGGACCTGACCATCATTTTGCAGGACAATGCTCAAGCACGTACAGTGCAAGCTGTTACTGATTGGTGTGACTGATGTGGCTGCTAAGTGCTATACGAGTGCCACTCTACTGCACTCCCCTGACTTAACCCCTGCTGAGTTCAACTCGATTCCTAAACTGAAGGAAACTTCACGGCATTCGCTTCAGAACTGCTACAAATTCGTCGGCCAATAGACCGTGCCACTCCAACTTTCAACACAACTGGGACTGCGAAGAGTATCCTACGACTTTCACATCGCTGGCAACGGGTTATACACAATGCTGGTGACTACTTTGAAGGTCAGTAAAACTTTGAAACGGGTATCTATTTTGTACGAGCTGTGAATAAATAGGGTCCACTATTAAAGTTCCAAACCTGCTATACGTCATTTGAGTGTCCGCTTGTTTAACTGAGTGGTAACGTGCTTGCCTCGCGTGCAGCGGGGCAGAGCTCGATTCCCGGCCGAGTTGGAGATTTTCTCCGCTCGTGGACTGGATGTTGTGTTGTCCTCATCATCATTTGATCCCATCACCGGCACGCAAGTCGCCCAATGTGGCGTCGACTGAAATAAGACTTGCACTCGACGGCCGTGCTTTCCCGGGTTGGGCCTCCCGGCCAACAATGCCATACGCACATTTCATTTCATTATTTGAGTAACAGACTCAATGTTATTTACATTGTTGCAACTGTTGCAACTGTTGTACCTCACCAAATTATAGTCGCCAGTACAACGGTGGATTCTTTACTTGCTGCGTGAGGAGAACTAATGGAAACTAGAACATGTAAAATATTAATTCAATTTATAATAAAATAGATTGGAAGATTTTCTTAACTTTGTGTAATCCATTTCCACAGGAATATTCTGAGTATTTATAACTCTCTCTCAGTACTAAAGTGTCACTGGACACAGACAGTTTTACAAGGCTCTTCAGCTGGAGTACATACAGGTTGGCAATTATTGCACTATATGAAGAAAACGTAAATTAGTTATAAAGTACGGCGTGCACACATTTTATTCAACATGCATACGTCACTACAGATATTTGGAATTAGGTTATGACATGTTCGATAGGCCTGCCATCATTGGCGATGATGTGGCGCAGACGAAAAGCGAAAATCTGCATGACCCGCCGAAGTGTCGGAACATCGATGCTGTCGACGACCTCCTGAATGGCGGTTTTCCTGAATGGGGTTATTGCTGTACAGATTGTCTTCAACATAGCTCCACAAAAAGGAGTAGCACTTGTCCAGCTCCGGAGAATACGGCGGCCAATCGAGGCCATTGTCAGTGGCATCTGGGTACCCACAGACAGAATGCAGGGAATATCTCATCGATTACTCTGTATGTTCCACACCACACAGTTATCCATTGAGGGTGAAGAGACCTCTCGATTGCGAAATGCACGTTCTCAGTCCCCAAAAGCGCAAATTTTGCTTATTGACGAACCCATACAAAAGAAAGTAGGCTTCGTCGCTAAACCAAATCACACAGTTCCCATCAAGCCTAGCGGCCATCTGTGCAGTTCTAACGTCCTAACGCAAATCATTCAGAATTTTTGACGATTTTATTTGATATCGTTCAATAATTGTCATCCAGTAGATATAACGTTCAGAGTGTCAGGTAGACCGTCAGTGACAGTTCCTGCTGCTAAGAAGGCGAGTATACCGTTCGTTTGTTATATATTTTTTCGAGGATTTATTTACAGATACCTGTGTAGTTACTGGATGATTTTTGTAATTTCTTGCGTGTTCAAGTGCCTCCTAGGCACAGGCTTTTATTTTAATAACAGTGTAGCGTACTATACCGCTGTTGCCATCGACATATCGACCCTCGGATCGTACAGGCTTTTCCTTGTTTTGGTTGGTGAGAGAGCACTTAGAATTCCTGCTGCTAATAAGCCGAGTACACCATTCGTTTGTTGTACATTTTTAAGAGCTTGAAATGGGAGCGACTGCAGTAATGGATAGGAACTGTGATTACTGAGTACTAATGCGAGCTGAGTTGGCGACCATTCGCTCCCAGCTCCAGGCTGCGTTGGCATCCATTACACAGCTTGAGGCTGCTGTTATGGGGTATCACTGTGGGGGTTGGACGCAGGGATGCGAGAGATGTCGAGCACGTACCATGTGTCCCCTGTTCGGTCCACTGCTGTGGCTGACCCGGGTACTGCCTGCACTGAGGTTGACCCCTCACCCGTGGCCGCGAAAAACTTTCCGAGGGGCCGATCGTAGGACCGTCCCAGTTTGTCTGACAAACAGATTTCGGGCGCTATTTGTGACTGACGATATGTCTGAGCCGGATGCAGTCATCCACCGTGTCCCAGAGGAAGCTTCTCGGCCCGCAAGGCCCGGGCGTTCACAGAGGGCGTAATGGGGCCCCTTAGGAACATGGCTGCCAAGGCGGGGAAGGAAGCCAGTGTGCACTCCGTGTGCATACCAGGGGGAGTCATTCTGGATGTGGAAAGGCTGTTTCCTGAAGCCATGAAGAGTACAGGATGCAGCCAACTACAGGTGGTGGCCAATGTCGGTACCCCATGACGTGTGTCGCTTTGGATGGTTTCGGGCGGCTAGCGGAAATGGTAAAGACTTTCAGTCTTGCTTGCGAGATTAAGGCGGATCTCACCATCTGCAGCATCGTCGACAGAACCGACTGTGGTGAAGAGCCGAGTGAAGGATCTGAATCAGATGCTCAGCCGTTTATGTGACTGTATGGGCTGCAGAGTCCTTGATTTGGGCCATCGGGTGGTGAGTTTTCGGGTTCTGCTTAATACGAGTCCACTACACACAGACATTCCTTTTCTCTTCGATTCTATGGGAAACTCTTCATTTCTAATCAGCCCATTAATTTGTAGAACCTTTCTGTAGCATCAAATCTTAGATTCTTTAAATGTCTTTTTTCCGCTTTTCCCACAGGTCTTGATTCACTACCAAACAATGCTGCATTCCAAACGTATGTCTTCAGAAATTTCTTTGAAATTAAGACCTTTGTCTGATATTAACAAACGAATTTTAATCAGGCATGCAATATTTTTCTGTGCTAAATTGTTCCCTATATAGCTCTTTTTTCGTGAGTCATGCGTTATTTATCTTCCAATGTACCATAATTCTTTCACTTTGAGTATTATGTGTATATAGACGTATCTATATCTGTTTCCACGGTATGAAATAATATAGGCAATCTTAAGGTATTTAAATAGCGTGGTTTTATAATTTCACTAGCGAAACTGGCAATGCTCTTCGCAGTTGATTTATATGTATAGCAACTGGATTTACGTTTTAATTTCCATGTCCCCCCCCCCTTTCTACGCCCATCTTCTCCATTCCCCCATCTCTCTACCCTCTATCACCTCCTTCCACCTCTTTATGTCCATCTTCTCTCCCTCCACTCCCTCACTCCCTGTCTACTTCTTCTTCCCGGTTCTCTCTGAACTTGAGCCTTGTTTGTTGTTATGGCCAACGAATCCGTTATTAGGAATTGAAGTTACTTAAAATGAATGCGTGGATAGTTTGGGGTCAATTTATACGGGGTGTGAGAGACCTCTCCAGCTGTTGAAACTGTGAGGACAGTAGCTTTAATAACAGTATTTTGCATCTGGGATTTCAAAGTTTCGCACGATTCAGGTTCTGTAGTGGTATTCCCATCATAAGCTGATAAGCAGTAAATATAACACTTTCTCCATTAGAACCGACTGAGGGGAAAAATAAAACAGCACATAGCTGTGTATACAATTTTTGTTTATAATTATATGTAAGGAGAAGGAATATATCTGGAGGAGAAATTGGCCTAATTGCTTAAATGCCGTTCTATGCTAGTTAAAACTGACTTCGAAAAAATATACGCTACCGCACATTTTCACAAAATAGGATGTTGTTTTTCATAGGTGGTTTTAACTGATAATATATATAACCTATGTCCGTCAGAATATTTATTGTTGCGCATGGCGTATTTAATATCGAGTAAAATTTTTAATTAAATCAGTCTAGATCTTTTCAAGATTTTTTTGTGATACCATTTACCATTTATACAGTACATATAATCGTATATATAATGTACGATGTTCATTAAACATATAGCCTATGTTTGAGCGAAAGTTTATAAGAGTACTGTGTGAAAATTTGAGACTAATTACTGCACAACTTTTCGAGGTTTTTGGAAATAATGTTTTTCCTTTCTATTATGTATACACGTATTTGTATACCATATATATTTCAAAAAATACGTAGCCTCTGTACCTCCGAACGTTTTTCAGATCATCGTGTAAAAATCTGAAGTAAATAGGTCAAAAACTTTCCGAGATTTTTGCTAACAGCATTTGTCCTTTACATATATATATACTGGATTTGCAAAATTAAATGCTATTGCTCCTGAAAATAACACAGTGTAGGGAAACGAATCTAATCTGATATAAATGAGGTGAGGTACGGGATACGTGGTCGATGCATAGACAATGGAAATGTGTAAAGTAATGAATTCATGAACGATAAAAGAAAAGTACCGAATGCGCATTAAATTGATCCAGATGATTACAGAAAATAAGTTTACGCTTCACGGTAATTACAATACAGTCGATGTATGGTATTCAACATTTGTGTCCTTACACAACAGATCTTGAAGATAGTATTACAAATGTGATTACCGTGAGTTTACAAGAAAGAGAGAGAGAGAGAGAGAGAGAGAGAGTGGATACTGGACTGCACATGTGTAAGTGAAACAGAATATAGCACAAAGACTACGAAGTTCTCTCAGCCAATTCAATGAAAAACGTGAAAGATGCACATATGGATAGGTGCTATCAGCTGGATAAACAGTTTATGTATCTTTGAATTGCCGTTGATTGTAGACTGGACGGCGTCGAATCAGCTCATGGAGAGCAATGTTCTGTCTGATATATTATGAGGTTTATGTTTGTGTACGGCATGTGAACTAACGAGTATTGCGCACTCATTTAAATATATGGAAGAAAGAGTCAGCCTACAGGTATTGTGAAATGAACCTGTCTCGAGGACCGTATGCTACAAAGGGAGCGGATTCACCAAGAGATGGAGAAATTCACCGACGTCTATTGTCTATTGAGGCCTAAGCGCTGTAGTGTGCGAGTGAGACGACGAGAACCTACGTTACAGGGAAACCCAGTAGAAGCTGTTTTGGCCAACGAGACGTAGCAATGTTAGATATTGTGGACCTACGATCGGCCATAAATGGAAACATTTATGAAAACTATTTAATTCTGTAGCAATGCAGTAATTTTAATGTGCCATCCTTCATAAATCTTCATGGCGATCCTAATAAAACTTGAGTATTGATAATATATGTAATAGTATAGGATTTTCTGTTAAAGTGAAACAACAGCGTTTGTAACAAAGACCTGACTGCTAAAATGTGAACGCTTTTGTCGACCTTAACGATCGGCATTTCATATAGAAGCTTATCATTAAAATGAAAAACGTTGTAAATATCAGCTCTGTAATTTTATTTTTCTAAAAGATATAGTAAATTTAAATTATCAGTATTTACAGTTAAGCATCAGATCATCATTTCCTCCACTCAAGACATATTGAAGGATGACAGCATGACACCTTATTGAATCGTTAGGTAATATAATATTTGTTGTAAAGTTTAGTGCATAATAGTTACTTTTGTTCTTTATCTATTTAGCGGAAAGCACATTGGTGCAAGGCTACTGGCCGTGACGTCCGAAGTTAAGAAGGAAATTGTATTGGTTTTATGTTAAATAATTTAACCTTTATTATGTAATGGAAGTGGTCAATCTTTAATTATTTAAATATGTTAAAATGTAATATAATGTAGAATAAGCTCTAGACAATCAGATGGACGGTTTCAGGAGAGGGAACTGCCCTAGTCAGTTGAGCGATGATGTTCGGCACGCGGGAAACGCGGCCGGGGACGGGCTGAGGGAAAGTGCTGGTGGAGACCGAAAGCGGACGGCCGGTCTTTAGGTAGTTAGGAAGTGAAACGACTTCGAAAATTTCGCGTTGTGTGGTATTGCGGGAATTAGTCTCTGAGCGGTGAGCAGCCGCGAGGCTGGTGTGAACTCTTAACTTTTCGCGTAGTTAACTAGGTGGTGTATTGGACTTTTAATTCGCGATGAGACTGTGAATGGTCGAAATGTGTCAAATGGACGTGCACTCGAGTGCAATAATAATTCTAAATACGACCACTTTCGCTATTAGTTTGCTTTCTGAATAAACATTGTAACCAAATCGCAACTGTGTAGCCTACATCATTTATGGGTCGTTAATTTAGTTACTGATATTATTATTACTATTACTATACGTAATATTAACTTTGTATTTCGCAAACTCGCCATCAGCCAGACAATTTAACCAAAGGGTCACAAGTTTGTAATTTAGGGCGTGCAGTTCTACCCCTAGAGGAGTTTGAGCTAAGACATATCAATGAAGAGGAACCGCATGTGAGGCCGAATATCTTTGGGATGTTAGCTCGCAGGCACCAATGTCATTTTAAATCGGTACAAACATGGAACTTTGTTCACTGTCGAGTCTCCTACGAGATTGGTTATACACACACCAGAAGATTTAAAAAAGAGTACTACGCACCACGAAAGAATTATTCGAATCTTCAGTATCGATAACTACGATGCCACGGCGTAGGTGCAAGTTCATAGGTTGGCACTAAGTCACCAACACCGACGACAGCGCCCTCTAGCCGGCTCTGTGCAGCTCGACGAGCGCCGCTCCGGATTCAGCTCATTTGATGCCGAGCAGACGACCAAGCAACACTCTTTCTATCTCATAGTGGGGAGCCACTACTTGAACTTTGTAACTTGATGTACAGCTTCGCACTTACGTGCTCATCTCAGCCAAAGTAAAACCACTTTCAATTGCATACCGAAGAATTTCCCCTTTTCCTTCTCCTACTCACTTCCTACATTCGGCCTACCCTTCAGTTTACAGGAGCAGACCCACGCGCCATGCGATCATTCTAGGCAAAACCACCCCTTCCTTCCGACTCCTTGATTTCTATCTCACCATCTATGGCCGTCCTATCCCCCTCACTCCCACCCTTAAGTACCTTGGCGTTAACCTCGACCGTCGCCTCTCCTGGACTCCCCATCTCCGGACAATCCAAGCCAAGGCACGCTCCCAACTCCGTCTCCTCAAGCTCCTTTCCGGCCGTACGTGGGGTCTGGACCCCTCCACCATCCTCCACACCTATAAATCCCACATCCGCCCTATCCTTTGTTACGCCCATTCGGCCTGGATCTCCGCCCCCCCCCCCTACCTTTTATAAATCCCTCCAAATCCTTGAATGCCATGCTCTCCGCCTCGCCTATCGCATCTGTCTCCCCTCCCTGACGCGGATCCTGTACGATCTCATTCCGTTCCCCCACCTCCTCCTTTTTCTTGAAAGGATACGGATCCTGTACACCTCCCGCAAACTCGATCCTGCTCACCCACTTGTCTCGCCCATCCTCTCCCGCCCCCGCCCGCTGCTGCGCCTGTATTCCCACGTTCCACTCGGTCTCCATCTCTCCACCCTCCTTACCCTCTCCCAAGGTGGCTTCCGCCAGCTCCCCCTCCCTGACGATGTCCTCCTCCCCTCCATCTACCCCTCTTATCAACTTTGATCCTGCCCCCCCACTTCTTGTGTCCTTTCCTTTAGGCACCCTCCCTCCCTTCTCTCTCCTTCCCCTCCCCCCCATCCCCCTTCCACCATCCCTCTTCCCCCGGGCTTCCCCTCCCCCTTCCTCCCTTCCCCCTATTTCCTCTGCCCATGGCACCTCTGCTCTCCCCTCTCCTTCTTCCACCCCCCCTCCTCCTCTCTTGGCAGGTCCCTGGACTCGCACATGCTACATGGACTTCCGCGCGCCGTAGATCATCGCTATCAGTGTCTCGTGTGTGTCGTCGTGTTTAGTGTTCAGTGTTCACCGTCGCACTCCATCGTTCACCTGTGCCATCGCCATCTTCAGTGTTTGTGCGTCGTATCAACAGTTTGCAGTGTGGATTACCGTCGATTGTGAACGGCTCCGTGTTTGTCTTTATGTGTCTACTGTTTTATTGCCCACCGTTCTGTAACTTATGTGTATTCTTACTGTTTTTTCTCATTGTGTATTCTATGGCTGAAGAGCAGCTTAGAGTGCTGCTGACAGCCTGCCTGTTGTACAGGTTTTAAAATAACAATAAAGTAAAAAAAAAAAAAGATCCACGCGCCGACTTCCAGGTGGGATACAAAAGAATCGGTAGATGTGATGTGCGTATACTGACAAACAAATGCCTTGAGAAAAATTGGATGATTCGTTAAGAGAAAGAGGTTCACAAATTGAGATTGGCTCTGAGCACTATGCGACTTAACTTCTGAGGTCATCAGTCGCCTAGGACTTAGAACTAATTAAACCTAACTAACCTAAGGACACTACACACATCCATGCCCGAGGCAGGATTCGAACCTGCGACCGTAGCGGTCGCTCGGTTCCAGACTGTAGCGCCTAGAACCGCAAGGCCACTCCTGCCAGCTGAGACAGTCAGCAATGCGTCTAGCCGTTATGCAAGCTGTTATTTGGCTTGCCATTGATTGACAAAGTTACTGGGTGTCCTCTGGAGGGATATTGTGCCAAATTTGTGCGTTAGATCGTCAAAATTCCGAGACGGTTGGAGGGTCGTGCCCATAATGCTCCAAACGCTCTCAGTTAGGTAGAGGGCTGGCAACCTTGTTGGGCAAGATAAGGTTTGGCAAGCTCGAAGGCAAGAAGTAGAAACGCTCGTCATGCGTGGACGGGCATTATCTTGCTGAAATATAAGCCTGGGATTCATGACTCGCCATGTTGGGTAAGAAAACGGGGCGTAGACTATCGTCAACATACCACCGTGCCATAAGGGCGCCACGGATGACAACCGAAGGGATCATGTTAAGAAATGAAACCGTACTCCAGACAATCACTCCGTGTTTCGGGTCGTATGGCGGGCGATAGACTGTTGCCCACAGGTGTCCATGGGAGTCTCCAGACACCTCTTTGACCTGGCATCTTATTGACGTGGAGTCGAACTGTCTTGCAATGAGTCCCGCTTCGAACTGAGCCCTGATGACACCCTAATGACAGGGAAGACGTGTCTGGAGTCGCCCTGAACAGTGGTGGCATACCAACATGACTGTCGCCCGCCAAGAGTGAAGGAGTTGGGTGCCATTTCGTTTCATAACATGACCCCATTGGTTGTCATCCACGGCAGTTCAAATGGTTCAAATGGCTCTGAGCACTATGCGACTTAACTTCTGAGGTCATCAGTCGCCTAGAACTTAGAACTAATTAAACCTAACTAACCTAAGGACATCACACACATCCATGCCCGAGGCAGGATTCGAACCTGCGACCGTAGCGGTCACGCGGTTCCAGACTGAAGCGCCTTTAACCGCACGGCCACACCGGCCGGCGCTCCACGGCAGTCTTACAGCACAGTGGTATCTGTACGATATCCTACACCCCGTTATGTCATCCTCGCTGGCCGCTGTCGCCGAGCGGTTCTATATGCTTCTGTCCGGCACCGCGCTGCTGCCACGTTCGTAGGTTCGAATCCTGCCTCGGGCATGGATGTGTGTGCTGCCTTTCGGTTAGTTAGGTTTAAGTAGTTCTAAGTCTAGGGGACTGGTGACCTCAGATGTTAAGTCCCTTAGTGCTTAGAGCCATTTGAACCATTTTTTATGTCGTCCTAGAAGGCAAGCCATCCTCGCCTTACTTTTCAGCAACGTGATGCTCGCCCGCACACGATAATTTGCGCAGCTTTTCTTCGTGTTTGCCAAACCTTACCTTGGCCAGCAAGGTCGCCGGATCTCATCCCAACTGGTGTGTTGTGGGCAGGGTCCTTCAACTAGCTTGGGATTTTGACGATCAAAGCGTGAATTCGACAAGATTTGCACGATACCCCTCAGAGGAAGTCCAACAACTCAATCAATGCCAAGTCGAATAACTGCTTGCTTAAGGGCCATTGTTGGTAGACCTTATTACCGTCTTATTGAGTTTGCAAAGATCTTTCTCCTTAATAAACCATCCGATTTTTCTGAAATTGTATCCATGTTTCGCATTTTGCATTTTTTTCTTGTTAGAGTGTATTGAAATGGGATAAACAAATTTTTTTACAGCTATACTGAGTAAAGGTTTTACGTTAAGACGATAGAGATAGAATCTGGAAATGCTCGTTGCCTAAATCAGCTGATCATATGACATAAGTGGCGGTGACCGTATATAAGCCAGGCTGAAAAATGGTATTTTTAATAAATTCGTGTCTGTTCCACCCGATGTGACAAAGTTTACTGGAGTATGGCGCCGTTTGGTCATTATGTTCACGGTGTAGCACATTCCGTGGTGTAGGTGACCACATTCACGTGCGGTGGTTGGCCTGCGCGAATAGGGAGCGCACGAGTGAAACAGGATCTGCTTTTTAAGAAGAGTTGAGCACCGCCGGGGAAAGGCGTCTGGTGGGCTGGTGGGTGGGTGGGGTTGGTATCCGTGACGTTCGGCCGCTCGGCGAGCTCACGGCTAAGCCGGCATCAGGATGCGAGCCACACGGACGCGGACCAGGGGGCAGGCGGAGTGTCGCCGCAGCTCGCCGCGCTTCGCAACAACTGGCAGGTGAGGGCCGAGGCGTGGCGAGGCGTGATGAGGCTAGGCTTCAGGAGGGCGGAATTCTCCAGCGGACAGCTGACGAGCGCCGCGCTTGTAGCGGGGGCCGCGTGCAGACGCAAACCCTGGAAACAACAAATAACAGTAACCAATTACTTCCATTATATTTCCATAAGCGTTTCAAAAGTTTATGCTACCTCCATCATCAGGGGGGTATAAGTACACAAAGATTCTATAATCTACAGGGGAATTCAAAAGGGGAGGAGAAACTAAATGAAACTTTACAGTTTGTGAATGTACCTATATTACACTATTGGCCATTAAAATTGCTACACCAAGAAGAAATACAGATGATAGATGGGTATTCATTGGGCAAATATACTAGAACTGACATGTGATTACATTTTCACCCAATTTGGGTGCATAGATCCTGAGAAATCAGTACCCAGAACAACCACCTCGGGCCCTAATAACGGCCTTGATACGCCTGGGCATAGCTTGGATGGCGTGTACAGGTACAACTGTCCATGCAGCTTCAACACGATTCCACAGTTCATCAAGAGTAGTGACTGGCCTATTGGACGAGCCAGTTCCTCGGCCACCAGTGACCAGACGTTTTCAGTTGGTGAGAGATCTGGAGAATGTGCTGGCCAGGGCAGCAGTCGAACATTTTCTGTATCCAGAAAGGCCCGCACAGGACCTGCAACATGCGGTCGTGCATTATCCTGCTGAAATGTAAGGTTTCGTAGGGATCGAATGAAGGGTAGAGCCACGGGTCGTAACACATCTGAAATGTAACGTTTACTGTTCAAAGTGCAGTCAATGCGAACAAGAGGTGACCAAGACGTGTAACCAATGGCACCCCATACCATGACGCCGGGTGATACGCCAGTATGGCGATGACGAATACACGCTTCCAATGTGCGTTCACCGCGATGTCGCCAAACACGGATGCGACCATCATGATGCTGTAAACACAACCTGGATTCATCCGAAAAAATGACGTTTTGCCATTCGTGCACCCAGGTTCTTCGTTGAGTACACCATCGCATGCACTCCTGTTTGTGATGCAGCGTCAAGGGTAACCGCAACCATGGTCTCGGAGCTGATAGTCCATGCTGCAGCAAACGTCATCGAACTGTTCGTGCAGATGGTTGTTGTCTTGCAAACGTCCCCATCTGTTGACTCAGAGATCGAGACGTGGCTGTACGATCCGTTACAGCCATGCGGAGAAGATGCCTGTCATCTCGACTGCAAGTGATACGAGGCCGTTGGAATCCAGCACGGCGTTCCGTATTACCCTCCTGAAACCACCGATTCCATATTCTGCTAACACTCATTGGATCTCGACCAACGCGAGCAGCAATGTCGTGACACGATAAGCCGCAATCGCGATAGCCTACAATCCGACCTTTATCAAATTCGGAAACGTGATGGTACGCATGTCTCCTCCTTCAGGAGGCATCAGAACAACGTTTCACCAGGCAACGCCGGTCAACTGCTGTTTGTGTATGAGAAATCGGTTGGAAACTTTCCTCATGTCAGCACACTCTAGGTGTCACCACCGGCACCAACCTTGTGTGAATGCTCTGAAAAACTAATCATTTGCATATCACAGCATCTTCTTCCTGCCGGTTAAATTTCGCGTCTGTAGCACGTCATCTTCCTAGTGTAGCAATTTTAATGGCCAGTAGAGTATATCAGTAACAACAATATCGATTGAGATTTATAAAAAAAGCTTGACAATATGAGCACAGTTGTCAGTATTATGTTGCGCCACCTCAGGCCTGGCTGTGTGGACAGATTCGGTAGGGAAGAATGTGATAAATATGCTGTACCCTCTACTGAGACAATCTGGCGCACAACTGCTCTAACTGGTAGTTGATAATCCGTATACTGGCACTAGGCTGGAGTTACGTCCGAGATGATCTGACACGAGCTCTATTGGGGGCAAATCCTAGGATTTTGCTGGCCACGAAGAGAGCCCCCACATCACGCAGAGTTCGCAAATGCATTTACAGGTTGTGGACAGCGTTTTACTGTTGAAATATGGCATAACCGAACGTCACACTAGTGGTAAACGATGACTGTGACGTACTATTTGAACATCAGTGTTCTGTCAATCACTACCGCCTGTGACCCGAAATCGTAGCCGACAGCTCCCCATATCATAACGCCAAGAGTGTGTTTCTCAAAAACATTGTAAGAGTGGGACCGCTCGCCCGGGTGACTACCATACTCGCCGACCACGGCCATGCGGGATAGTGAAAAACTGCTTCGTTGCTGAAGAGAATGAGACGCCATTCTTGAGTAGGCCATGCTTCCCAATCATGGCACATATACTGTTATAAAAGCTAGCAATGAAATACATATATGCATTGCCCCCATGGAACTTCATCACCGTCTAAACCAGGCTCGTCCAAACTGTGCTCCTGGGGCGCTAGCGCCCGCGATCGCCCGCGGCCAGCGCCCCGGCCGAATTCGTATATTGCTGCAGCGACCGAGCCGTGTCGCTTAGCTGGCCGTGCGGACCGTCCGACCGTCCGCCGCGCCTTTCGACCTTATACCATTATAAGACACAACCACGGGTTTGGGTATTTTTCTAGCCGTGGAAAACGTGTTACAGTCAATGGGTTTAAAATGGGAACGCCTGACCAGTGTAACAACGGATGGGGCCCCTGCGCTGCGAGGGATACGCACTGGATTCCTGGGTTACGTCAGGTCTCAAATGGCTGAAGTCGGCTGTTCCTTATTCGCGGCAGTCCATTGTCTGATATACCAAGAGGCACTCTGTGCGAAGATTGTCAGCATAAAAAATGTTATGGACACAGTTCTTCGAACGGTTGAGTATCTTCGATCGCATGGACTCACTCATCTCCAATTTAAAGAATTTCTGGCTAATATCGAAGCGGAATACCCGGACATCCCCTACCACACCGAAGTAAGATGACTAAGCAGAGGAAAGGTGCTTCATCGGTTTTTCTCCCTGAGGGGTGAAATAAATACCTTTTTGAAATGAAAGGACGTCCAGAAGAATTACTTTGTGATCCTAAGTGCGTGGTGAATTTGGCTTTTTTGAGTGACTTTACTGGTCATTTAAATACTTTGAACATTCCACTCCAAGGCGAAAGTCACTCTGTTGCTGATTTAGTGCAGACGATTCAAGCATTAAAAGAAAATGTATATATATATTTTGTGGGGAAAAATGTTGTGCGAGAAGAGTAGTGGACACTTTTCTGCACTAGACAGTGTTAAAGAAGCTGTGGATTTTTCAGATTATGTTCAAATCATTTGCGAATTACAAGAACAGTTTGAAAACAGATTTTTGGACATAAGGGAGCTTCAACCGGCCTTATATATATTTGTTCGCCCGTTTTCCCTTCGAGCAGAGGACAAGTGCTTCATCTAGAGGTGATTGACCTGCAGTGCGAATCCGCCTGAAGAACCGCTTTCTTATGTGGAAAACTTTACAGATATCTTCCACGAGAGAAATATCTTCTTTTGCACAAGCACGCGGCCAAATTTCTCTCAATGTTTGGTTCTACGTACTGTATATTTGCGAGCGCTTTTTCTCTCTTTTAAAGCTTGCTAAAACTAAGAACCGTTCATTACTTGGCGATAAAAATTTGACTAAATCTTTGAGGTTAGCAGTCTCACGGAATATTGTACCAAACATAGACAAACTCGTTTCCTCGAAAAAGAAAAATGTGTAAAATGTTAATTGTCTTCTTTAACAATGTTGACTGTAAGAATTAAAGAGCTTTATAACCTCAATTCAATTTTAATGAGTTTTCAAACTTGGTCAGTTAAAATTATTACGTACAAAACAGCAAACTAAGGATCCGATTTCTAAACTCTGAAAAGGGATACAAAAAGCTGTAGTACGAAGTATGACAAAAAATATTTACTTGTAACTGCTAACAGTAAGAATGACACACTATATCCCTTACATAAAACTGTTTCTAAAATGGAATATTTTGTTTGCGTTGGATCTGACAGCGGGACAGTCCAGCGCAGAGCAGTGCTGTGCGGTCTCACCCGTTCCGCAGCTCTCTCTCTCTCTCTCTCTCTCTCTCTCTCTCTCTCTCTCTCTCTCTCTCCCTCCCTCTCTCTCTCGCTCCTATGGCGACACTAGCGACACACGGTCGCGGACGGGGCGCTGAACGACACTGCCTGACCCCCGCGGGGCGTGAGATGAAAATATACCAATAGCAGCATTAACAATGCGGTAAGTGGTGAATTTCTGTTTTTGTTTTTATATGTAAATTACATTTTGGATTTAAAATCCTAGCAAAAACCTCTGTTCAGAGGCTTTTGCTAAAGAGGCCATACTGAAACGATTTCTTTATCTCTTCTGCTATTAAAAATGACATTGTACGTCGTTTATTCTCGCCGTTCTGTGGCACCTTTTCTCGTCTGGCTTTTGTAGAGTAAGCACACATGTTTCTTTGTGTCGTAACTAGATAAAATATACGAACAATCCTGTTAGAAGAACATCCGCAACTGAGCATTGTAGCAGAGGTTGAAAATACCGCTTCATCTGTAAACTACTTTATTTTCACACGACCGGTTTCGGACTGTTCTGCGCTCATAGGCAGCACACCGCGCCTGGTACACGCGGCGCTCAGGGACCACAGTACAGCTATGACACCTGAGGATAGGCTCATAATAGTCCGAAACCGGTCGTGTGAAAATAAAGTAGTTTACAGCTGAAGCGGTATTTTCAACCTTTGCTAGATAAAATATGTTGTGTTCTGCCCACTCGTGTAATATGGGGTGCCTAGGAAAGCTGTTTCTCGGATAGCTAGACAACAAATGACTCTGAGCACTATGGGACCTACATCTGAGGTCATCAGTCCCCTAGAACTTAGAACTACTTAAACCTAACTAACCTAAGGACATCACACACATCCATGCCCAAGGCAGGATTCGAACATGCTACCGTAGCGGTCAGGCGGTTCCAGACTGAAGTGCCTAGAACCGATCGAACACTGTGGCCGGCAGCTAGACAAAAGTTCAAGCAAATTGTATTAATGATGTTTATTATCGTAAGATAAACGACTTTACTTAGCTTTGCGTATTGACGAAGGTGTGTCACAAGCAAATGGCGACTTGTCCTTAGGTATATACAATTCTAATGCCACCAAAACGATACAGTTTGTAAGTCACTGCAATAGCGTTAGTAGCAAGGCTCGTGTTCAACTCGGCCGCGGCAACGCGGAGTGGCACTCATATTCTCTTCGTCTAGAGGCCGCTCCTGTCTCGGTGTCGTCCTAGAGGGTAGAGATGGGTAGCTCGCGAACGAACGGGTGCAAAGGAACGGTTCACCAAGATCAACGAAAGGACCGAGGAACGAATTCCAAGGAACGATCGTTTCATAGTTCACTTCGGTCGCGGCGGTCTACTTATAGTTCCCGGGAGCGAAGAACGATCGGTTCATAGTTCACTAGTTCACTTCGGTCGCGGCGGTCACTTCGGCAGTTCTCGTTCCAGCCTCGGTCGCGTGCTCGTCTCAGCCTCGGTCTCCCTCGGCCGCACTCGTCGTTCTTTGCGTGACCACTGCCGACTGCTCCTAGTTAGTTCAGTATCCAGTTCTTCGTTTCGTTCACAGCGCACGTCCATTTTACATGTGTTGCAAACTGTTCTTGCACTTGGCTATTGAGCGTCCACGACCGGTAATCAAAAAGCATTTTATAGTTACATAAATTACATAAAAATTACGTTGTATTTAATATGTACGTCTTTTCAAGTAACAAAAGGGCATATCAGCTCATTTCATTATATCGATGAACAGCACAAGACATACTTATAACAAGGCGATTTTTTTTTATTCATATATTTCTTGGTTTCATCGACTCCATTAGAAAAGACATAGATTGCCATAAAATCGTATTTACTTATTATCTCAGAAACATTTGTTCAGAAGGACTGTCAAACCAAAAACTTTATTACTGCGAACTTTATTATTATTATTATCGCTACATTACCTTTAATAATGCAACAGAAAAATCTAATTTTTACTAAGCGTGTGACGCAAGTATGATGAGAAAACCACATTTTATTTTATGCTTCCATAAAGTCTCTACTTCGCCTATGAACTCAGAGGCAACGTGAAGTATACAGCGTGATTCAAAAAGAATACCACAACTTTAGGAATTTAAAACTCTGCAACGACAAAAGGCAGAGCAAAGCACTATCTGTCGGCGAATTAAGGGAGCTATAAAGTTTCATTTAGTTGTACATTTGTTCGCTTGAGGCGCTGTTGACTAGGCGTCAGCGTCAGTTGATGCTAAGATGGCGACCGCTCTACAGAAAGCTTTTTGTGTTACTGAGTACGGCAGAAGTGAATCGACGACAGTTGTTCAGCGTGCATTTCGAACGAAGTATGGTGTTAAACCTCCTGATAGGTGGTGTATTAAACGTTGGTATAAACAGTTTACAGAGAATGGGTGTTTGTGCAAAGGGAAAAGTTCTGGACGGCCGAGAACGAGTGATGAAAATGTAGCACGCATCCAGCAAGCATTTGTTCGCAGCCCAGGAAAATCGACTCACAGAGCTAGCAGAGAGCTGCAAATTCCACAATCAACTGTATGGAGAGTCCTACGAAAAATGTTAGTTATGAAACCTTATCGTCTGAAATTGGTTCAAGCACTGTCTGCAGCTGATAAGATTAAAAGAATCGATTTCTGTGATTTTATCCTTGCTAAAATGGAAACAGATGAATCTTTCGTTTCAAAGATTGTGTTTAGTGATGAAGCAACTTCCCACACTAACGGGAAAGTCAACCGTCACTATGTCTGTATATGGGGCACTGAGAATCCGCGGGAAACAACTCAGTATGAACGTGACTCGCCTAAGGTGAACGTTTTCTGTGCCATTTCAGCCAATAAAGTTTTTGGACCCTTTTTCTTCGAAGGTGCTACTGTAACTGGACTGCAGTATCTGGAGATGTTAGAGAATTGGCTGTTCCCTCATCTCGAACAAGAAGCACAACAATTCATATTTCAGCAGGATGGAGCGCCACCACATTGGCACTTATCGGTCCGTAACTACCTGAACGTCAACTACCCGAGGCGATGGATCGGCCGCCAGGCAGCCCATGACAGAGCACTTCATCACTGGCCTCCAAGAAGTACTGATCTTACCCCCTGCGATTTTTTCTTATGGGGGTATGTGAAGGATATGGTGTTTCGGCCACCTCTCCCAGCCACCATTGATGATTTGAAACGAGAAATAACAGCAGCTATCCAAACTGTTACGCCTGCTTTGCTACAGAGAGTGTGGAACGAGTTGGAGTATCGGGTTGATATTGCTCGTGTGTCTGGAGGGGGCCATATTGAACATCTCTGAACTTTTTTTTGAGTGAAAAAAAACCTTTTTAAATACTCTTTGTAATGATGTATAACAGAAGGTTATATTATGTTTCTTTAATTAAATACACATTTTTAAAGTAGTGGTATTCTCTTTGAATCACCCTGTATATAGGGTGTAAACGATTATTGTTTACAACGTAGCATAGCTATGTAGTGGAAGTCGAAACGAAGGATTTTATACAAGAGACTTGTGGTTTATTAAGTTGGGAAACAGCCACCAACAGGTTTACAAGACAACATGAGCTATAGCCCATGCGCGTCGCGTGAGATTTTCATGTTCTCTTCTCCAGCTCTCTGCACATCGTCATCGATTGTTTCGCAATTGTTGCTTGCATTAGCTTGTTATTTCTTCACTGCCTAATTATTACATGTTTGTTTGTTTGTTGTATCTGCTCGTAACGGGCAACACATCGTCCGTAATTGGCGAGCAGTCTGTACTCGTGGCCGGTTTTCCGTGCGCCACCCTATATTATTCCCCTGCGATCAGCCACACAACGCTATAGTTGGCTAAATGAGAGGTTCTGCAGAATCACAGAAATTACTTCTAAAAGTGTGTAAGAAATCAGTAATGAATAAAAACTCTATACTCCAGGGGGGAGGCAAGTGCCCCCTCTTGGTGCCCTCCATCCTTCAGTCACCTACACTATTAGTTTACAGTTTTTCGTAAGAACCATATACCAAGCACAAATGAACGGTGAACGGTGAACGAGTAAAAATGAACGGTTCCCAAAAAAGAACGATCAGCAGTGAACTAGTTCCGAAGAATGAACGAGTTTGCACATCTCTACTAGAGAGGGGTCTGCCAGCGTACTACTGGCTGACGTCGTCTCACAGTCCTCTCTGCTGTAACGTTCCTAGCCGACGTGCCGGCACTTGATGTTACGCCGGAACAATATACAAGATATTTTGTGAAATGAGTAATCGGAATTTAATTGCATTATCAGACCCGGTCATAACCCTTAGTAATAACCATAACTTTACATGAATATTTGCATCTTTCGTTTCAGAGGCCGTAAAGAAAGAACAAGTGTCGAATTGTTCCAGAGTAGAACGACCGAACACATTACGTGTTCTCTCGTTACCTATTCAACATCACTAAATACAACCAGTCTAAAATCGAATTGCCGATCTCCCCTTTCATTCCTTACGTATATTTTTCTACACAAGAATCATGTTAGGTTGATCGGGCAGTTACCTTCGAGCAATGACGTCCGCAGTCGCTTTAATGGTTTGATATATTGTGCCCCATAGGAGGGCATCTGATAAAAAAAAAAAAAAAAATACGAAATTTAGATCTTTTGATAGTAATCGTTAATTTCATTTATCTGTATGTTTTCCTCAAGTTTGTCGTCTTTGAACGTCTCCCTCGCCCATCAGGGAACTGCATAATAATCAGAATTTTTATTTGCCGTGACGCCGTGGGAAAATTTTTCATAATAGTAATAGCTCAGGCTTTCGTTTCGCCCCACGCCCAAAGCAGTCGTTTGTTTTGTGGTATTAACGGCTGCCTGCACATGGGATGGTAATTTCCTAGTCCAGCTGCTGGTATTCTACGAGCAGTGATGTGGTATGACACAGAATGGCGCACGCGCGGACGACGGCGGAGTTAAGACGTGCTTTGTGCACACTGTGACGATCATCCCTTGTGACGATCAGATGTGGTCGACTGGAACGTTGATGACGAGTACACCTGCCCTCACTCTGAAACGTCCCCTTTTGAACAATTACAAATGACTGTGCTTAACTGACACACAATATTTTGTTAGCGCAACGCAATCTGACTTTCAATAATCCCTACAAAAGAATGGGCCCTGACTAACAGTAGACTATACCTTTCACAAATCACTTACCTCACAAAAATCTTCGCTACTCAAGCTACTGTAATACAGCGAGCGCCACTACTGCCAGCTACATAAAAGATTCAAACTACTGAAGGCACTAACTACTGATAGGGATAGTTAGCAAATGAAAGATATTAATAGAGAACAAACAATGTATTTACCTTGATATCATCATATATAAATATAGCAGTTCATGACAAATTTCAAAACTCCGCCATCTCTCTCCCCACATCCACCATTGCTGGCGGCTCACCTCCAACTGCGCAACGCTACGCGCTGTTCACATCCAGCTGCCGCTGCCCAACACTACAATGGCAGACAACAATGCAAACTAGCCACAGACTGCACACAGCACAGCCAGTGATTTTTATACAGACCGCTACGTAACGTTGCCAATAAGAAAACATAAACAGCCTACTTACAACTCTTCCATGCAGTCCAACATATCTCCACTGTCGCGTGTGAATGCCCCACAAATGTGCATCCTGCACGTTTTGACTAGCCAATGATTTGTCCTTCACAGTGATGGCTCTACATACGACGCTGTTCGCACCCCTTATATACCCTACAAACCCTGGCGACAACAATAAAGGTATGCAACGTTAGTGGAGGAGTGGGTGTCACAGAGAACTGCAACCCGTAATCATTTACATGACGATGGTATATACGAGTATGTAGTTACACTGAGATACAACCATATATATAGTGCGTGCTTCACTTTTCTGTCAGGTAGTGCATATACCTGCCGCGCGGTGTAGCCGCGCGTTCTAAGGAGCATTGCCACGGCTCGAGCGGATCCCCCCGTCGGAGGTTCGAGTCCTCCCTCGGGCATGGGTGTGTGTGTTTTCCTTAGCGTAAGTTAGCTTAAGTTATATTAAGTATTGTGTAAGCCTAGGCACCGATGACCTCAGCAGTTTGGTCCCATAGGAACTTCCCACAAATTTCCTAATTTTACGATACCCCGTGGCCTTGTCATTGTGACCACGGGATACTTTTCACTCTTATACACACCGTGTTATTACATGTACTTAGTTTATAGAAACTGCATATGATGACGGGGTGTAAATACGTTTGAAAAGCATCATGTGGCCACTGAAAGACAGTGTCACAAGCTACCATAAAGTAGTATGTACAACACCTCCATGCTTTCTTAAATGACACACGTCCACTTAATAATGAATGTCATCTGGAACAAGTCGTGAAAATGTAATAAAAGTGACTGGTTCCTCTAATTTGCTGTTCATTTGAAATTAATTTCATTTCACATTTGATGCATGACTGCCAGTAGTCAGCTAACCTTCGGTTGAAAGTTGTGAGCTTCATCTGTCTGTGAATCGTGTAAACACTGTTACGTATGTTGTCGTATTTTACCCGTGGGTTTATTTTCTGACGCGGAGAGGACAGTCCAGAAATTGCCTAAAAGCACGCTCATGCCGGCCAGTATATAAGAGCAGCGTTCGACAATCTACATATTGCATGCATTGCTCCCTGGCTTGAAAATAAATTTGTTCCGGGCCACATTTCCGCAGACGAACAGTATATTTTTCCCTTTGTTTCACTGAATTAGCTTCAAAAGCAGGTTCCATATTCTGATAAAGGAAATGGTAATCCAGTTGTCAAACAAAATGTTAGCATGGACAGCACAGTGACTTACTAGGGCTGCCGTTACATTACTTGTCCATTAGAATGTCGGAATCAAACAGATGACAAATTTGCAAATGAAGAAAAAAAAAACTGAGTAGCCAAACGTTACGGAAAGGGTTCTCCCCATTCTGAGCCACGTATTACGACCGAATGCATGGGGGTCACTATAATGTATGTCTGCTTTTGATATCGGTTTCAACGACACAAAGACCAGTTTTCGATACTTAGTACAGATACTTTAGCTGTGGGAATAGCATCATTTGCTTTTTCAAGAGGTGGCACCCCATAGCTAATAACCATTTGAAAGGTGCCATGATTACCGCCTCGAACTGATACAATTCTTTATTCAACTGCCAGTTCTGGTCAACAGATCATTATTACGTTCTTAAAAACATTTACATCATCTAAGACGAATATAAAATCTTTGACATCAGATAATGAAACCATGAATTTGTCACCGTTGTCACTAATTATACAGTCAATAAACGGCTAGAGGACAAATGTAAGGATAAACATAATAAACCGCTGTTTCAGAATTCTCTCGCAACTACATCTGCACAACATGTTAATGAGGGGACACTTTGTAAACTCCGCTGTGTTTTGGGTAAAGAAGCATATTGTAACATGGAGACAAGAAATATGAGCAGTGTTTACTCAAAATTCGCCACTCATGACACTTCTCTGAAAACAGTAAGTGGTTAACAAATCGCTGGTTTTGTGGCATCTTAGGTGGAATTCTTTCTAGAAACTAAACAAAGCAACAGGGAAAGATGTTTTTGAATGGTCACAGGTGCGGGCGCGAAGGACCTACACTTGATATTTATAAAAAAAATGTGAACGTAGTCTTTAGTTTAGAACGGCACATTCCCTCCAGTGCTGGGCACTTTCCCTACGGTGGCAGTCCGTAACACCCACGACTACCGCCTTCCCCACGCATGCCCTACCGATTGCGCATCTACCGACCACATTAATCTTCTGCATCTGAAAGATGCTTATTCAAATTGCGCACCGGTGGCATAAAGTGGCTCTAGTAGAGCCACTATGAAAATGCAAATCAGGTTTTCTCTAAATAAACGCTGTAACGGTAGTTAACGTTAGTTACCTCTGAGATTGGACGTGGTGAGTTGATGTTAATCAAGAATGCCTTTAAAGCGACAAAGAAGCCATTATCAGCACCCTGCTAAGAAACTTCCTGGCAGATTAAAACTGTGTGCCCGACCGAGACTCGAACTCGGGACATTTGCCTTTCGCGGCAAGTGCTCTACCATCTGAGCTACCGAAGCACGACTCACGCCCGGTACTCACAGCTTTACTTCTGCCAATACCTCGTCTCCTACCTTCCAAACTTCGCAGGTTCGCAGGAGAGCTTCTGTAAAGTTTGAAAGGTAGGAGACGGATACTGGCAGAAGTAAAGCTGTGAGTACCGGGCGTGAGTCGTGCTTCGGTAGCTCAGATGGTAGAGCACTTGCCCGCGAAAGGCAAAGGTCCCGAGTTCGAGTCGCGGTCGGGCACACAGTTTTAATCTGCCAGGAAGTTTCATATCAGCGCACACTCCGCTGCAGAGTGAAAATCTCATTCTGGAAACATCCCCTAGGCTGTGGCTAAGCCATGTCTCCGCAATATCCTTTCTTTCAGGAGTGCTAGTTCTGCAAGGTTCGCAAGAGAGCTTCTGTAAAGTTTGGAAGGTAGGTGACGAGGTACTGGCAGAAGTAAAGCTGTGAGTACAGGGCGTGAGTCGTGCTTCGGTAGCTCAGATGGTAGAGCACTTGCCCCGCGAAAGGCAAAGGTCCCGAGTTCGAGTCTCGGTCAGGCACACAGTTTTAATCTGCCAGGAAGTTTCATATCAGCGCATACTCCGCTGCAGAGTGAAAATCTCATTCTGGAGCACCCTGCTAAGTTTGAACGAAGGCTACGAAAAGTTGGATGTTCCTTCTGCGATATTTCAGAAAAAACTTGGTAGGAATCTAGCCACTGTGCATTACTGATGGCAGCGGAGATCACGATAATGTACGGTCGCAAGAAGACGGGGCTCCAAACGGCCGCATGGCACAGGGAAGAACATCGTGTTCGGACTATGACTCTAGCGCATAGAACCGCATCTGTAGGAGCAATTTGAGCAGTAGTTAGCACCACAGTGACAGAACGAACTGTTAGAAATAGGTTTCTTAAAAGACAGCCACGAGCCAGACACCCTGAAGTGTCCATTCCACTGACCACAAACCATCGCCACTTGCGACTTTAATAGTGCCAACTGAGAGCTCATTCAAGAGCAGGCTAAGGGTCAGTTGTGTTTTATGATGAAACCTGTTCCTGCCTCCCTGCCACTGGTGAAGGATACCCATCGAGGACCAGCAATCAACCTTTCTGCATGCTAGACACACTGGACGTACTCCTAGATTATGGCCTGGGGTGTCATTTCGTACGACAGCAGTAGCACTCTAGTGGTTTTCTCACGCATTGACGATCATTTATTTATTTTTTAGTTTTCCTAAATTTATTTATTTTCCTTAATTTATTTATTTTTTAATTTTCCTAAATTTCATTCCTCTACATCAGTTATTTTTTGATATGGAAATTCCGTAGGAATGTGGAAGAAAAGAGTTGGCAGTGTAAGCCCAAGAAAATGTGGAATCGTTTATCAGTTGTGTACAGTGGGAAAGATAATGTTAAAGCGTAACCCCCGAATGCTCTAGGCTGGAAGAGTTTAGAAAAACTATCGAGCTAATTTTTAAGAGAATACAAGAGGTAATCTACAGCAGAAAAATTAGTCCTGTATTAGAATTCCTGAGCATACTGCCTGGGGAAATAACTGCACATTTCAGACGTAATTTTAAATTATAAGTTAAAAATTAAGCTGGGTGTTCTTAAAACTACACCAATGAAAAATAAAGAAATAATTGTGTTCTTTGTGTAAAAAGAGTAAGTGCAAAAATTAAGACAGATTTTGTTCAAGAATATTTGTCTTTTAATTTGTTACCCTGCCGGATGTGAGTTGGTTTCTTTAGTATCCAACAGCGATTCGATTTCCCTTCCCAGCCCAGTTATCTACTAAGTGTTTGCAGGATCACTTCTTTCAAATGTCTACCCAGAAAGCTTTCATTAACACGGTGGTTGCAAATCATGTCGTTATATCCACTCAAACGTGTCGATAACGGTGGAGGAGGGATGTGTTACAATGTTAGTTAAAGTATCATAGGTGAGTGTGTTGAGTTAATCTGTCGCGGATCCCTCTGAAATTCCGCACCCTGACAACCACCACTGCGCTGGCAGGATCCCCATCTAACAAAGGAGATACCCATTTTTCTTTCTCGTAACTTGGCAATGCAGATACTGATCAACTGCAGCTATCATATACTCTAAAGATCCAACATGATGGCACTTTTGGTCACATGATAATGATGACCTTACTTCTGGTCACGTCTTCTAAATTTCGTTGTACTACAATCCCCAGTGTTGTCGCCCAGCCTCAGCTAATTTCCAAAAACATGTTACTACTTTATACTTTAATCTGTGAGTTCATAAAAGTTTACGACCTCAGTTTTCAGTCTCCTCGAACACCTAAAGTGAACAAATGCAATCCTAACGTCACTCTTGTTTCGTGGCTATAGCGCATTTCCTCATAGTGCTATGGAATAAGTACAACAGGAATCAACGTAAAGAAAACCAGGACAGAAATGAAACCATAATCCTTACTACAGATCTCATGTAGCCAATCGTTGTGTCCCATTTAAAGAAAATAAATGTAACTGTAAAATTTTAGAACGGCATTAATCAACTGAATTGTCAAACTCACCGAAATCCTTTTCGATCGTCATTTTTCGATGGGAACTTTGATCAATTAATGTAATGAGTCAATTATGTGAGATGCTAGCCACCCTATGTCTATTTATATCAGGGCCATTATAAGATTTCGTTTTACAGCTTGTGCCTGTTCAATATAAACCCAACTGTGTGTGATTTGCTTAAAATCGATAGCAAACACATGGCTGGTTTCTAAATTAGACCTTTAGTTGTAATTTAGCTGTACAAATATTTTTGCAGTTTCTATCGTGCAGCACCTAATAAACGGATAAGCTAGTGCTACTGAGGTAGTGAGCTAGTGAAGTACACGATGCTGCAACCATGTGCATTGAGGTTTGACTACAACACGACCTGGATAGCTAAAAACACCCTTCAGAGATAGGGAAGCGCCATTGCTGCTGAAGACAGTTTATTCCTTCTATGAAATATAGTGAAAGCGAAACGTAGTTCACTCAAGAATTTCTAAGGATTCGAATAAAAATGGGAGGAGTATAAAAATAAATTCATAAGAATCCCAAATTTCTGTTCATGAATATTGAATATTGTCCAGAAGATGAATGGAAAATGTCATGCTTCACGTACAAGTGACCGTACACATATAGAAGACAATGTGAATCAGTGTACTTTCGTATTAATGCTCAGTGACGTCTTATGTGATGAGGAAAATAGAAATCAGATAATAATCCTGCAAGTCTGGATGACAGAAAGTTGATGTTGATTAGCGAGTACTGCAAGGAAACTGTGAACTCGAACAAAGATCTAATATTTCTTCTGTTGAATACGACCGCAAAGTACTTTGCGTAAGTAAATCTCATGTTCCACAAATATACAAACGCAGGGCAGTCATTCAGCCATCTTACAGTAATGCAGAATGTTCTCATTTCAACTTGTCCATTACTCTGTCACAAGACAAAGTGTTTACACCGAACAGATAGGCTCGTCACCTCATCACTAAACACATTATGTATGTGTGTCACTTTATCCCCTGACAGGGTGGCCCTCACTCAGCAATTCTGCTCGCTACCTTATCTAAGAGTGTAGCCGATTTGCGTATCTCATACCTAGTAGTTGCTATCAAAAGATACGATGAGGTGACAAAAGTCTTGGGATAGTGATACACTTATATACAGACGTCGGTAGTGTCACATGCAGAGAGCGATTGTATCGCGTACGCAAGGTATAAAAGGGCAGTGATTTGGCGGAGCTGTCATTTATACTCATGTGGAAATGTATCCGATGTGATTACGGGCGCACGACGAGATTTAAGAGAGTTTGAACCAGAATGATGGTAGCTGGAGCTAGAGGCATGGAGCATTCCATTTCATAAATGGTTGTGGAATTCAGTATTCCGAGATCCACAGTGTCAAGAATGTTCCAAGAATACCACATTTCAGGCAGTATCTCTCAGTGGATGACGGCCTTCACTTAACGACCAAGACCAGCGGCATTTGCGTAAAGCTGTCAGTGCTAAAAGACAAGCAATTCTTCTTGAAATAATCCATTAATCAACGTGGGGAGTACGAGGAACGTATCCGTTAGGATAGTGCGGCGAAACTTGGAGTTAATTGACCACGGCAGCAGACGACCGACGCAAGTGCCTCTGTTAACAGCTTGACATCGCCTGCAGCGCCTCTCCTGGGCTCATGACAATATCGGTTGGATACTAGACGGCTGGAAAACTGTGGCCTGATCAGATGAGACCCGATTTTGGTTGGTATGAGCTGACGGCTGTGTTTGAGGGCGGCGACCACGAAGTCATGGACATATATTGTCAGCCGGCCGCTGTGGACGAGCGGTTCTAGGCCGTTCAATCCGGAACCACGCTGCTGCTACGGTCGCAGTTTCGAATCCTGCCTCGGGCATGGACGTGTGTGGTGTCCTTAGGTTAGTTAGGTTTAAGTACTTCTAGGGGACTGATGACAGATGTTAAGTCCCGTGGTTCTTAGAGCCATTTGAACCATTTTAGAACACATATTGTCAACAAGGCACTGCGCAAGCTGGTGGCGGCTGCATAGTGGTGTGGGTTACATTTACGTGAAATGGATCGGGTCCTCTGGTCCAACTGAATCGATCATTGAGTAGAAGTGGTTATGTTCTGGAACTTGGAGAGCGTCTGCAGCTAATCATGGATGTCATGTTGCCAAACAACGGTGGAATTTTCTTGAATGCCACTGCTACCCTTACAAAACGGCGATCCTGGCGAGCATCTGCGCTGTTTGGACGTCCAGAACATCGTCTATGGGTGTGACAAAATTCAAGTGACTACTGATACCAGCATCGTTGTACAACTGACGCAGAACGTCCAACTTCTGAGGCAATTCCCCGAAAGGACTATCCCGCCAGTCGGAAGGTCACAATTTGACTTCAGACTTGCACAGTTGGCTGCAGGTAGCACGAGAGCGTCTTCGCGACATAGTTGTCTGATTGCTTCACATGCTTGCATCACATTGTCATTTTGAAACGAGTATTCACCCTCCAAAAGAAATTACTATCAGAGAAATGTCAGACTTCCTCTCTCCTTCCACGTGCTGCTATTCACTGCCACGGTATTTAACACAGCTGTCGTGGAGGAATGAAGAACCGGTTAATTCCTTTCAGCACTTGACGACTCTGTGCATACAGTATGACCTACTCATGTGTACTCTGTGGTGCGTTTAACGACATGCGACTTTCCCCTTTCGCTTTAGCATGCGATTTGCCGCGCGCTTTAACGAATGTGTCAATGGGCACTCCCATAGTCCTCCATCTAGCTAAGCTGCTTTATATTGCTGTATTGTACCCGTCTCTCACTTTTGATACTGAAAAAGTGAACCCACGAGCTTCACTAGGGAGGCCCCTCGCGGCAGCAACGTGAAACGGCAACTTACAACAGTCACTTTTTGTTCCGATCTGTTGATTAAAATTGTCCGTTTCTACACTACCGAGAAAAAAAATTGGTACACCTGTAAAGCCGATGTATATTTTGATCCGATGACTGCGTATGTCACCTGGGGATAGTAGATGTACTGATAATGGTCTGCTACAGGTAGAGTAGTGGCATATCTATGAGAGAATCACCTTTATTTGCCCTTCAGTAGGGAATGCTCACAACCAGAAGGCTCAGTGTGGTTTAAACGTGTGAAACAAGCAGGTAACCGTGCCACGAAGACGCACTCGTGCTTCCTGCAGCCGACTGAGCGAATTTGAAAGGGGTCAAATTGTGCCCTTCCGAGTGGCGAGATAGTCCTTTCGGAGAATTTCCAAACAAGTTGGACGTGCTGTGTGAGTTGTGCTACAATGCTGGTGTCAGTGGTCACGTGAGCATCCTCACACCCTTAGCTGAGATTCTTGACCTCCACGCAGCACAGACACCCGCCAGGATTGTTCGACCCTGATGACGTACGCAGCACCTGTCTGGGGATACTCTGCGCCTACACGCCTGCGCCGTCTGCAGCTCATACAAAACAAAGTACTCAAAATCATAAGCAATGCTCCACGATACACACGCATCGCGGACCTTCACCGGGAATACCGACTTGAGACTCTCACGGAGGTAATCCACAAGCTCACCACAAGACTATACAGAAACTCCAGACATTCGCAGAACCTGTTTATTCTGAATCTAGGGAACTACGACCACAACCACAGATGGAAACATAAAAGACCAAAAGACATCTATGGCCAAGCACACGCAAACACAACGGTACAGGTGAGCCCCTGTTAATCAGACGCCATTACTGGATATCCAGCTGGAATACACTGCCGAATAACTGGCACCACGCAGGGGAGACGTACCGTACACTGCATGCAGACAAGCTCCACACATCCCCCCACACAGTGAGATGATCTACGGCCTATCTCCCACTACTGTACAACGATCTTGATTGTTCCAGGAATGTAGCGGCTGCAGCAACTGGGATACATCGCCATCGCTTGCCACGGTAATGATGCATGATACCCATACTAACAAATCCAACCTTGCATGAACTATCGCAGCTAGTAAGCCACTACTGCTCTTACTACCCATCCCACTTTCGCAGAGGTTTTTTTTTCCCACGGCACGAGCCTTGGCTCTTTTTTCCCTCTGCTCTTCAAATCGCTACCCTCACTCGCGTTTCGTCCACTATCTATCACCTGATGGACCGTGTTCATGAGTAGTCTTACCCAGACGCACGGATAACATCACAGCCCAGCATCCTGTGATCCACTTACTAGACAACTAACATGTTGACGGAGGTGACAGTAGAACTTTTGGTTTGGTCACCAAGTTGGTGAGGGCGTGGAGGGGCCCCATCTCTATTGAACCCGCCAGGATTGTCGTATTTATTGGGTCGCGCAGCTATCAAGCACAGATAAGAGAAGCCCAGACGTGTCTACACGAACTGTTTTGAACCGTTTATTTGCAGTGGGTCTGAGGGCACCCACACCTCTCGCCTGTCTTCCAATGATGCCACAACATCGCCGTACACGACTGCTGAAGTCAGAGAATCACTTCGAATCTGGAATGGCGGGCCGTGTTCTTCAGCGATGAAAGCACATTCTGCCTGCACGGTCGTTTACACTACGGCCTACACCTGTCTCGTGGAGTACATTCGTTGAAGATACGCTGTCCACACCATAGGCCTTACCGCCTGGTGAGCCATAAGCTACAACTCTCGTTCACGTTTGGTATTGCTAGGGGAGGCGAAGCAGCAATCGGTATGTGTAAAATGTTGTTAGACAAGGTTATGTGTTGTTCCAACAGGAAAATGTTGCCCACACATTGCCCATCCAACTCAACGTGCTCTGTAAGACGTGCAGCAGCTTCCCAGGCCATCACGATCCCGAGCACGTGTGGGATATAATGGGACGAGAAGTAACTCCTGCGACTCCAACAACTCTTACAGAACCACATGAACAGCTCGAGCAGGTGTGGCGCAACGTATCCCAGCACAGTATTCGCCATTTGTACGATCGACTGACTGTCAGAGTCAACGCCCGCATTGCCGCCCGTGGAGGTGAAACTTAATTGTTTTTACTTCAACTGCTGAGTGAAACTTGTTAATAAAGATTTTACTTAAACTGCTGAATGATTACTCTGGTGAGTGAGCCGGTTGGAGTGGGCGAGCGGTTCTAGGCGCTACAGTCTGGAACCGCGCGACTGCTACGGTCGCAGGGTCGAATCCTGCCTCGGGCATGGATGTATGTGATGTCCTTAGGTTAATTAGGTTTAAGTAGTTCTAAGAGAACTAAGGGGACTTATGACCTCAGAAGTTAAGTCCCATAGTGCTCAGAGCCATTTGAACCATCTGCTGAGTGAAACTGAATCCAAGTGAACCTGCTTAAATTGCTGAGTGAAACTGAACGTACTATCTCTTTGCTTGTCTTTATCATTTTATATCTGACTTACAGAATCTGCCCTGACAAATAGAACTCAAACTTTTCGTATTCATTAATTACCCAAAATATTCAACAGGAACGCTATCTGACTGCTTTCAAATTAACTCAAAAGAATGGCCCTGAATAAGAGGAAATCCTAACAATAACCTGCACTTTCCAGAAATTACTTACATCACAAACGTCTTCATTACACGAACTAAAGCAGTGCAGCAAGCACCAATACTGCCAGCTAAATAAAAGATTATAACTGCTGGAGGCTCTAACTACTGACAGACATGTGCTTAGGAAAGGAAAGATTTTGTTGCTGAGCAAACAATGTATTTACCTTAATAATGTGACAACCAGTTCAAAAAATATATATTCGTCCTCGGCATCCAGTTCCAAAATTGTATAATCATCAACAATATTACATTTCCATGACCGGCCTCTGTGGCCGAGTGGTTCTAGGCGCTTCAGTCCGGAATAGCGCTGCTGCTACGGTCGCAGATTCGAATCCTGTCTCGGGCACGGATGTGTGTGATGTCCTTACGTTATAGTTAGGTCTAAGTAGTTCTAAGTCTAGGGGACTGATGACCTTAGATGTTAAGTTCCATAGTGCTTAGAGCCATTTGAACATTTCCGTGACAGATACACGTCCAGATCCTGAGCTTGCGCTAACACTTTAGACCTCTAACCTCCATCAATGCTAACTACTCACTTGCAACCTCCATCACTGCTGACTGTTCCCCTCCAACTGCAAGTTCGACCAGCCACAGAGAGTCTCTTACAGACTGCACATAGCGCAGTCACAGATTTAATAGAGAGCGCTACATAGCGCTGTCAACCTACAAATACAAGAACAGCCTACTTACAGATGCTAATCCACCTACTAATACTCATCGTTGCATCAATAAACCTTGAGTGAACTGGAAACCTCTAAAAGGATGCACTAATTTTTTTTTTTTTGGAAATGTATCTTCATTCGTGTACGACTCTTAGACTTGTGAAGTTTGATGAAACGCCACGAATTCCTCTGCCACCCACACGGTTCGTGAATGGCCCACTCACCATTATTCCCTGACGCAGCAGTCTATGGGACGAAGAACTGGGGGAATAACGCACTGCTGCTCTTCGGACAAGCAGTGTCGTATTTCAGGAAGTGGCGGAAAACGCGTTCCACCCCAGCTGTTTGCCCGTCCCTCACTCCGTGCCGTGTAATCTCCAAAAAGCCGCCGAGGTGGCCGCTGCCGTTACCGGAGCCGCTGAATCATCCAGGGCGCCCCACGCATGGCGGGGCGAACGGAAAGCAGGGAGGTGCCCCGTGTCCCAGCTGATGTACTGCAACGTGCGACGGTAGATTCATAAATACTGTGCGCGGTTCACAGAGCCACTGCCGGAAAAAAAAACAATTAGTGCACCCATTTATAGGTTTCCAATGCACTCAAGATTTATTGTTGCAACAGTGCATCTGGAGAACATGAATTGATTACATTTAACGACCCACAGCATAAGCGGTTCTGAGGTACCAGGTACGGATCTATGCTGAAACACCCTTATTAGTACGTGGTTTAGCAGCTATGGGAGGCAATGCAGGCGCTGACTCGGACATCCAGTCTACCATATAGACGGCGATTACTGTCCTGGGATGCGTTACGCCATGCCTGCTCTGCCTGATTATGTAGGAGGGGTGTTTGAAAAATCCGTGCAAAAATAAAAACTACTTACCTGTGTGGGGTAAATCTTTTTTATTTTTCGACATAGTCTCCTTTTGGACTAATGCACTTCGTCCAACGCTGTTCTAATTTGTTAGTCCCTTCCGAATAACAGGAATTGTCGAAGTTTGCAAAATAGCTATTAGTTGTTGCAATAACCTCCTCGTTTGAATAAAATGTTTGTCCCGCCAGTCATTTCTTCAAATTGGGGAACAAATGGTAGTCCGAGAGAGCCATGTCTGGAGAATAAGGGGGATGCGAAACGAGTTGGAATCCTATTTCCATTAATTTTACGACCACAACAGCTGAGGTGTGTGCTGGTGCATTGTCGTGATGGAAAAGGACTTTCTTGCCGTCCAATCGCCGGCGTTTTTCTTGCAGCTCAGTTTTCAAACGATCCAGTACCGATGAATAATATGCACCTGTATTAGTTTTACCCTTTTCCAGAGAGTCGATGAAGATTATCCCTTGCGAATCCCAAAAGACAGTCGTCATAACCTTTCCGGCCGAAGGAATGGCCTTCGCCTTTTTTGGTGCAGATTCTCCCTTGGTAACCCATTGTTTAGAGTGTTGTTTGGTCTCAGGAGTATATTAATGTATCCATGTTTCATCCACAGTGACGAAACGACGCTTAAAGTCCTTCTGATTCTTCCTGAACAACTGCAAACCATCCATGCACTTCACACGATTCCGTTTGTGGCCAAGCGCGAGCAATCGTTGAATCCATGTTGTGGACAGCTTTCTCATGTCCAAATGTTTATGCAAAGTATTATGTACCCGTTCATTCGAGATGCCCAAAGCACTAGCAATCTCACGCACCTTAACTCTTGAATCATCCATCACAATATAATTGATTTATCAATGATTTCTGGAGTCATAACATCCAGAGGGCGTCCAGAACGTTCAGCATCACTTGTGCCCATATGGCCACTCACAATGTTTTGAAAGTACTTATAAACTGTTCTAATCGAAGGTGCAGAGTAACCGTAATGTTTAACAAGCTTATCTTTAGTCCCATGAGGCGTTTTGCCTTTCATAAAGTAATATTTAATCACCACATGAAACTCTATTTCGTCCATTTTGTGACAATCACTCGACTTCCTTGATTCACGCGAATGCCAAACAGAAAGAAATAGACCAATATGGCTGAAACTTGGTGTGCGTTCTTTCCAAAGATGCTACTAACTAACATGACCTCGATATGCACCGGTGGTGCCATCTCTCGGACTTTGCACGGAGTTTTCAAACACTCCTCGAAATTCTCTAAGAGTCGCTGGTGTACGACTCACACGAGTCACTTCTCGTCCCATCATACGTAACACGTGCTCGACGAGACATCATGCTAGCCAGGGAAGTTCCTGCACATCTCGCAGAGCACGTTCAGTTTCGCGGGCAGTGTGTGGGCAAGCGTTATCCTGTTGAGACAACACATCATCTTCCTGTTGGAAGAATAGCAAAATAACTGGACTAACAACATTCTGCATACACCGACCACTGGTTAACGTCCACTCCAGAAACACCAAAGGTGAACGAGAGGGAGGCCTGGGGTGGGGCCAGTCTGACTTGGACGAATGCACTCTACGAGGCAGCAGTCACCTGGTCTACATCGTACACGCAGCAGGCAGAATCTGCTTTCATAGTTGAATATCACACTGCGCCATTCCATCTTCCAGGTGATATTCTGACGGCAACAGTCGAGCCTCACACGGCGATTCTGTGGCGTGAGTCGAAGAGAGCTACAGGTGTGTCCCCTAGTCCCACTGCTAATAACCGGTGCGCAACAGTTCGTGTTTTCCTGATCATGCCATTGTAATAGGGGATGACTTCAACCTGCCAGGTATAGGCTGAGAGCGTCATGCTTTCAAAAATGGTGCCAGAGTAGGGATTCGTGTTACATTGTTCTGTATGTCTTGTCATAAAATTACTTTGAGCAGATAGAGAACCAAACCGTGAGGGTAACCTATTAGTCCTCCCGACAACAAAGAGACCTCGAGTTATCTAATCGGTTAACGTAGAGGAAGGTATCAATCAGTGATCATTATACTGTGATAGCACCTATGCAAACGTGTTTTTCGAAGTATGTTAAGAAAGGTAGGAACATATTGAAATGCCTGGGCTACCAGGATAGAGCGGATTAGGTTGTGGAAAGGGGTCAGAATAAGTTTGCTGTCAGTTGCAAACTTTATTTGTACACACACATACTATTACAACAAGAATGGAAAACACTCAAAGTTTTAATCGACCTCCTTTGATTAACTTTAGATCGGCTGAGGGCCACACTCAAAATCCAAGATGCAAGGCTTAAGTAAGAAATTGACATACAAAGTTCTTCTGGAGGTGTGACCCAAAAATATTTTCTAAATCTTCTATCTAAACAGGTTGAAGGCCTTATTATTTTGATTTTAATGGAACTCGGCTGGAGGCCGCATATTGAGCAATAAGAAGTGTTTCAATCAAACGGCAGAAGGCATTATCTTAAAACAATTGAAGCAAATTCGACTGAAGGCCCCATAGAAAAACATCACCGTATGCCTTAAGGGCAAGACAAGAACATTAATTCAAGAGATATTAAAACTCAAACAGGGAAGTTACTATGTAACAGACACGGAACGGCGCTCAGAAGTTCCAAGGGTCGGCCTGGAATTGTAACACTAACTCCCGTTTAGGCGAGACAGGCAGCTTGACAACAATCTCAAAATCGGAAGGCAACTGAACCGAGAGACAGCCGACCGACCAATCAACCAAATCAGTTCCGCTCCACGCAACCACCAATACGACCACAAGATCTCAATACAACGACACACAGAAAATTGGCAACCACAACGACCATCAACACCTGAGCTGTCCAACTACACACCGAGCTGGACAGCAACAACACGACGAGGAAAATAAGGTAAGTTAAATTTCACAGGAAGACGTCTGGAATCTTAGACGACTTAAATACAAACACAATGTTGCTCGCGGCAATGTCCCAAAGGCGACAACCAGGATCAAACGAAGAAATGTAAACAGTTGAGTTATGTGAGGACTCAACTTTCTTGTCCAAGATCGGTGGGCGACGAAGTTCGTAGCACTCTTAAGCAGCACCTCACACTCTAACCGCACATGCACGCCACCAGCGGCTCCAGCCCGACTCTGCGCAAAAGGAACTTGCTTGCTGCTACACGCCAACCGACCGACTGGACTGCACTGCTGCTGTGTCCCCCACTTACTGACTTCCTTCGGACGGACGACGTCCCGGAGACACTGGCTTGGACCCAATCATGCAGCCATCTCTGCACAGGAAGGGGACCGATCCAAATACACGTCGTCGATGAGACAACCGACCGACCGACCGACCGACCGACCAACCAACGGTCCTTCCCGCTGGTGCTGGCTGTGCCGACCTCAGTGGGGCTCCGTGCCCAACTGCATTGCTGGTCCGTCTCGAACTGGCAGCCACACACACGACGACCCGGAAGTACTAACGGTCGCTCCAGAGATGGTACGACAGTGCACTTATCGATACGCGCTGCTGCTGCTCCCGCTCATGAGCAAGTAAGGCAGGAAGTTAGTGACGCCAGTAAATGGAATAAGAAAACGAGGCGGCAGTACCGTAATAGAAGAAGACAAACAATAAATGGCATGAACACGAGCTGTGCACGGCTCACACATCTTTGCGTAGCAAGAGTGGTGCGATACCAGCTTCACAGTATCTGAGTAATCAGCATCAAATATTCTGTGACGAGGACGAATATGTGGAGAACAAATAGAAAAATTCAAAGGTATCGTGCAATATGCCCTGGACTTGCATGTTCGGAGTAAGGTCTAAGGGCATGGTGAAGACCTACCATGGTTTAATAGCAGTATTAGAAAACTGCTTCATAAAGAAAGAGAACTTCAAGAGAAGTCAAAACCCAGCTGACAGACAAAAGCTGAACGAAGCGAAAATGAGCGTAAGGAGACCAGTGAGAGATGCGTTCAATGACTTTGAAAGTAAAACTTTGTCAACCGATCTGAGTAATAACCTTAAGAGGTTTTCGTAGTATGTAAAATCAGTGCGTCAACATCATCTATTATTTCACTCAGTGACCAAACTAGCACCAAAACGGAAGGTAACACGGAGAATGCCGAAATGCTGAATTCGTCCTTACGAAATTGTATCGTCGCGGAAGTTCGTAACACGGACCATCCTTTCAATCGTCGCACGAAGAACAAAATGGCAGATAATGAGGTAACCGATCGCGGAGTAGAAAAACAACTACAGTCGTTTAATAGTGGAAAGGCGTCAGGAACAGATGAGATAGTAATAAAATTCTACAGTGATTATGCGAAACAACTTGCTCCCCTTCTAGCAGCAATGGATCTTAGACAGTTTGAGCAACGAAAGGTACCTGGCGACTGGAAGAAAGCGCTGGTCATTCCCGTTTTTAAGAAGGGCCGTAGGACGGACGCACACAATTATAGACATATATCGTTCACGTCAATCTGTTGTAGAATTATGGAACACGTTTTATGCTCAAGAATTTACGACGTTCTTGGAGAATGAAAATCTCCTCTATAAATGTTAACATGGAGACATCCTAAGAAAGGCAGCACGCTCTGTTCTTCCATGAGATCCACATTGCCGTAGACAACGGGGCTCAGATTCATGGCGTGTTCCTTGACTTCAGGAACGAAAAATGTAATTTCTGGAGTACTGTTACTGTTTATAGTATATATAAATGTTCTAGTAGAAAGAGTCTGATACTCCGTTAGGTGATGATATGGTTGTCTGCAACAAAGTAGCAACTCCAGAAGATAGTTACGATTAGCAAGATGACCTACAGAGAACTGACGATTGGTGCAGGCTCTGGCAATTGACACTGAATGCAAATAAATGAAACATTTTGCGCATACTTAGGAAAAAGAGGCGAGAAACGCTTGAAGTTCACTAAGGCTATAGATACAGCAATAAGGAATAGCGCAGTAGGCAGTACAGTTGAAGAGGAATGGACATCTCTAAAAAGGGCCATCACAGAAGTTGGGAAGGAAAGCATAGGTACAAAGAAGGTAGCTGCGAAGAAACCATGGGTAACAGAAGAAATACTTCAGTTGATTGATGAAAGGAGGAAGTACAGACATGTTCCGGGAAAATCAGGAATACAGAAATACAAGTCGCTGAGGAATAAAATAAATAGGAAGTGCAGGGAAGCTAAGACGAAATGGCTGCAGGAAAAATGTGAAGACATCGAAAAAGATATGATTGTCGGAAGGACAGACTCAGCGTACAGGAAAGTCAAAACAACCTTTGGTGACATTAAAAGCAACGGTGGTAACATTAAGAGTGCAACGGGAATTCCACTGTTAAATGCAGAGGAGAGAGCAGATAGGTGGAAAGAATACATTGAAAGCCTCTATGAGGGTGAAGATTTGTCTGATGTGATAGAAGAAGAAACAAGAGTCGATTTAGAAGAGATAGGGGATCCAGTGTTAGAATCGGAATTTAAAAGATCTTTGGAGGACTTACGGTCAAATAAGGCAGAAGGCATAGATAACATTCCATCAGAGCCGCGCGGGATTAGCCGACCGGTCTGGGGCGCTGCAGTCATGGACTGTGCGGCTGGTCCCGGCGGAGGTTCGAGTCGTCCCTTGAGCATGGGTGTTTGTGTTTGTCCTTAGGATAATTTAGGTTAAGTAGTGTGTAAGCTTAGGGGACTGATGTCCTTAGCAGTTAAGTCCCATAAGATTTCACACATTCCATCAGACTTTCTAAAATCATTGGGAGAAGTGGCAACAAAGCGACTATTCACGTTGGTGTGTAGAATATATGAGTCTGGCGATATACCATCTGACTTTCGGAGAAGCATCATCCACACGATTCCGAAGACTGCAAGAGCTGACAAGTGCGAGAATTCTCGCACATTCAGCTTAGTAGCTCATGCATCCAAGTTGCTGACAATAATAATATACAGAAGAATGGAAAAGAAAATTGAGGATGTGCTGGACGACGATCACTTTGGCTTTAGGAAAGATAAAGGCACCAGAGAGACAATTTTGACGTTGCGGGTGATGATGGAAGTAAGACTAAAGAAAAATCAAAGGATTTGTCGTCCTGGAAAAAGTGTTCGACGATGTCAAATGACGCTAGAAGTTCGAAATTCTGAGAAAAATAGGGGTAAGCTGTAGGAGAGACGGGCGGTATACAGAATGTACAAGAGCCAAGAGGGATTAATAATAGTGGAAGACCAAGAATGAAATGCTTGGTTTAGAAAGCGTGTAAAACAGAGATATAGACTTTCACCCCTACTGTTAAATCTGTAGATCAGTGATGGAAATAAAAGTTCAGGAGTGGAAAAAAAATCCAAGGTGAACCGATATCAATGATAGGATTCGCTAATGTCATTGCTATCTTAAGCGAAAGTGAAGAAAAATTGCATGATCTCCTGAATGGAATGATCAATCTAATGAGTACAGAATATGGACTGAAAGTAAATCGAAGAAAGAAGAAAGTAGTGAGAAGCAGCAATGAGAACAGCGAGAAACTTAACATCAGGACCGATGGCCACGAAGCAAATGAATGTAAGGAATTCTATTACCCGGGCAGCAAACTAACCAATGACGGATGGAGCAAGGAGAACATCAAAAGCGGACTAGAACTGGCAAAAAGGCCATTCCTGGCCAAGAGAAGTCTACTAGTATCAAACATAGACCTTAATTTGAGGAAGACAGTTATGACAATATACATTTGGAGCACGATATTGGATGGTAATGAAACATAGACTGTGGGAAAACCGGAACAGAAGAGAATCGAAGCATCTGGGATGTGGTGCTACAGAAGAATTTTGAAAATTAGGTGGACTGATAAAGTAAGGAATGAGGAGGTTCTGCGCAGAACTGGAGAGGAAAGGAATGTATGGAAAACACTAACAAGGAGAAGGGAGAAGACGATAGGACATCTGTCAAGACATCAGGGAATGAATTCTTTGGTAGTAGAGGGTAGTAGAGGGCAAAAACAGTAGATGAAGACAAAGGTTGCAATACATCCAGCAAAAAATTGAGGACGTAGGCAGCAAGTGCTACTCTGAGCTCTCAGCTGAAGCGATTGGCACAGGAGATGAATTCGTGGCGGGCCGCATCAAACCAGTCAGAAGACTGATGACAAAAAAACTACTATACAGCTATACTACTGACAACAAACCGCTGGAAAGAATATCCCTCCGTAAAATATCTAGTAGTAAATATCCAGAGCGACCTTAAATGGGACGACAACATAAAGAAACAGTGGGAGAAGTTGATGCCATACTCAGATTCATAGGAAGAATCTTAAGGAAATGTAAGTCATCCACGAAGGAAGTGGCTTATAAGGTATTCGGTCGACCGATTCTTGAGTATTGCTCATCTATCTGGGATCCCTACCCGGTAGGACTGGTAGGTGAGACAGAGAAGATCCAACGAAGAGACCGGCCTTTGTGGCCATGCGGTTCTAGGCGCTTCAGTCTGGAACCGCGTGACCGTTACGGTCGCAGGTTCGAATCCTGCCTCGGGCATGGATGTGTGTGATGTCCTTAGGTTAGTTAGTTTTAAGTAGTTATAAGTTCTAGGGGACTGATGACCACAGATGTTAAGTCCCATAGTGCTCAGAGCCATTCGAACTATTTGAACCAACGAAGAGCTGCGCGTTTCGTCTCGAGAACGTTTAGCCGGCACGAGAGCGTTACGGAGATGGTCAACAAACTCCATTGGCAGACGTTATAAGAGAGGCGTGAGCACCACGGACAAATTTACTATTGAAATTTCGAGAGATCACTTACCGAGAAGAGTAGGGTAACATATTACTTCCCTCCTCGTGTATCTGGTATCATGACAACGAGGAGAAAATTCGAGAAATTAGAGCCAATACAGAGGCTTAACATCAATCATTCTTCCACGCGCTATTCACTAGTGGCACGAAAAATACCCCCCCCCCCCCTCTCCCGCCCACCACACACCATTAGGTGGCTTGCGGAGTGTGACGTAGACGTTGATGTAGAGACAAATGGGCCTACAAGCTCTCTAATGTGTGCTGTGATAGCTGTACAATCCGCCACTGCTGCTCTTACTATACGACGATCTTGGCGGGCTTCCAGAACCTCGTCTACGGGTGTGAGAATGTTCGCGTGACCACCCATACCAGCATTACTGCAGACTGACGCTCTACGTCCAACGTGTGTGGCAATTCCCCGGAAGGATCATCCTGCCACTCGGAAAGCCAGCCGCTCAATTAGTGCAGTTAACACGAGTTCCTCTCCGTGGTGTGGCTGCCTGCTTGCTTCGCTCGAAAAAAAAAAAAGCAGGTACTTCAATTGCAATCGGCAGTGTTCAATCAACTCCGACTTACGGTTTTGCAATTCAATAACTTTTACCAACAATCTAAACGTTAGGTTATTCTAACATATTTCGAAGCAACGAGGCCCCATACGCAAAATGAATTGCCAAAACTGGATGCGTCCGAAATAAAATAATCTTAAGTGTATGGCCGTTGTTGAAGTTTATTGAACTGAAAAGTACGTATCAGCCGATGTCCCCCAGCCATACTGGATCGATAGAGACGCAACTTACTGTTGACCTCATCATTATATGCGTTTCTACGTTTACCAACAATCTAAACGTTAGGTTATTCTAACATATTTCGAAAGCAACGAGGCCCCATACTCAAAATGAATTGCCAAAACTGGATGCGTCCGAAATAAAATAATCTTAAGTGTATGGCCGTTGGTGAAGTTTATTGAACTGAAAAGTACGTATCAGCCGATGTCCCCCAGCCATACTGGATCGACAGAGACGCAACTTACTGTTGACCTCATCATTATATGCGTTTCTACGTTTACCAACAATCTAAACGTTAGATTATTCTAACATATTTCGAAAGCAACCAGGCCCCATACGCAAAATGAATTGCCAAAACTGGATGCGTCCGAAATAAAATAATCTTAAGCGTATGGCCGTTGGTGAAATTTATTGAACTGAAAAGTACGTATCAGCCGATGTCCCCCAGCCATACTGGATCGACAGAGACGCAACTAACTGTTGACCTCATCATTATATGCGTTTCTACGTTGCACCCTATGTTGATACAAGGTCAAAGGATATCAATGACAAGATTCGCTGGTGACGTAGGGTAATTGAGGAAGATTTGCAGGACCTGTTCAATGGAAGCAGCAGCGTACCAAGCGCAGTATATGGACAGATAAGCTGGCTATACAGAATATTAAGAGCACATTGGTCAGTTTGCAACGTGGAACGTTGTGTTTGGTCCAACTGAATGTGTAGAATCACTGCAATAAGACGAAGCGGGTTCTGATCAAGATTTAAATTCAGAGTGGAAGGGTATAAATGAGAAGATTCACTGATTGCATTACCGGCTCCAGTGAAAATGTCGAAGATCTACAGAACCCGTTTCTTGAACTGAACTGCCTACTGTGCACTCAGTTTGAACTGAGAGTAAACCGAAGAAGGAAGACAGTAATGAGGAGTAGCGGAAATGAGATTAACGATAAACGTCGAAACGAGAAAGTTTCTGATGGAGCGCAGCACTGTATCGAAGTCGCTCGTGGACTTTGGGAGAACTGGAAAAGAAGAGAACTGACGCGTTTGAGACGTGGTGCCATCCAGGATGAGGCCGCCACAGATAAACCTGGAATGAATAAATATACCGAAGTGTGGTTTTTGCCAAGTTTTAACGGACGATATGGCGAATTTGTCGACGTTCGCAAGTAAGTTTTATCTTTGTGGTCACTGCATTACGACACAATTTTTTCCCTAAAGGAGTTATACAGTATTTCTGTGGCATGTGAAAGAAGGTGCTACGAGAACTTCAGTGACACAACATTATGGTACTTGATGGACAGTATGAAGAAAACAGCGCCGCGGACTACTGACCTACCGTTAGCAGAACAGGTTCCATCAACATTTGCCCTATTATAGCAAACGTAATCAGATTCGTAACTCAGGTACGATTCTTATGTTTATGTTGTCATACAAAGTGCTCAAAATGTTGACCGCGAGCATTGCTGCACGCTGCAAGGTGTTTCTTGAGATACAATGCTGCGCGTTGAATTTCGTCTGCCGGCCAGAGTAGCCGAGCTGTTCTAGGCGCTGCAGTCTGTAGCCGCGTGACCACTGCGGTCGCAGGTTCGAATCCTGCCTCGGGCATGGATGTGTGTGATGTCCTTAGGTTAGTTAGGTTTAAGTAGTTCTAAGTTCTAGTGGACTTATGACCTCAGATGTTAAGTCCCATAGTGGTCAGAGCCATTTGAACGATTTTTTTTTTTTTTAATTTCGTCTAGAGTTAACGGCAGCACAGGCCCGCGCTGAAAGGCATTTCATGCCTTCGGACGTGGTCACTTCTTCCTACTAGTCCTCTGTTTCAATTTTTACAACAGATGAAAGTATTGAGGTGTTAAGTTTGGTGTGCGTTTAGATCATTTTGCTTTTCCTGAACGTCCGTTCCAATGCTTTTTAGAAGGTCCGTCATTACACATACGGAACGGGTGGAGCATCCGTCATGTTGGTACCACGCTGATTCCTTATATTCGTGGGATGTCTTCCAATAACTGGCGCAGCAGCATATATTAGGAATCGAGATACTAGAGTATATTTAGATTCCCATCAATAAAACGGTGACCACTGATGCGTGTCTGGAGAAAAACGCACCAAACGTTGATAGCCCAAGACCGTTGTTTCTACCCAGTTTTTGAATCAGCGTGAATTTTCAACTAACGATCAATTCATATTGCGAACATTAACATGCTCATAGTTGCTTCTTCGTTAAACAAAATTTTGCTTACATATACAGCATCACTTTGCGCATTTTAGAGAGAAATTGCAACCTAGTTTGGAAGTCATTGTCCTGAAGCTGTAGATGCAGTGAAATGACAAGAGGATGAAATGCAATGCAATGGAGTGTCCGCAGAATACCTGTTTGGTCAACCTCTCTCGTTCTATCGAGATGCCTCGCAGAAACATTGGCATTGTGTGTTACTGGTGCTAAAACATTAATTTCATTTATTTCATCAGTTGACCTTCTTTTGCCTTGGCGAATTTATTCTCCACACTTCCAGTTTGTAGAACTTAATAATGTTGGCACAGAAAGATAGTGAGGCTTGCCACGATCTCGATAGTCTTCAGCATATAACAGCAGCACTGCACTAAGAGTTTGGAGACATCCGCTTTAAACGATATGCACTTTTCCAACTGTCAAATACGTCCTAAGACGTACACAGTGGCAGATGTAGCCCCGGCTCACAATTTTGTAATGATGAAGAGTAGGATGAAGTTTCAGAGACTAGTCAGAAAGAATCAGTGCGCAAAGAAGTGGGATACGGGTGTACTAAGGAATGAAGAGATACGCTTGAAGTTCTCGGACGCTATAGATATGCGATAAGGAATAGCTCCGCAGGCAGTTTAGTTGAAGAGGAATGGACATCTCTGAAAAGGGCAGTCACAGAATGTGGAGAGAAAAACATAAATATAGGGAGGTAACTGCGAAGAAATCATGGGTAACATAAGAAATGTTTCAGTAGATAGACTAAAGAAGGAGGTACAAAAATGTTCAGCGAAATTCTGGAATACAAGAATACAAGCCGCTAAGGGATGCAATGAATAGGAATGAAATAAACAGGGAGTGTAGGGAAGCTAAGGCGAAATACACTACGTGATCAAAAGTATCAGGACACTTAAAAAAAACATACGTTTTTCATATTATGTGCATTGTGCTGCCACCTACTGCCAGGTACTCCATATCAGGGACATCATTAGCCATTAGACATCGTGAGAGAGCAGAATGGGGCGCTCTGCGGAACTCACGTAATTCGAACGTGGTCAGATGATTGAGTGTCGCTTGTGTCGTACGTCTGTAAGTGCGATTTCCACACTCCTAAACATCCCTAGGTCCACTGTTTCCGATGTGATAGTGAAGTGGAAACGTGAAGGGACACGTACAGTACAAAAGGGTACTGGCAGACCTCGTCTGTTCACTGACAGAGACCGCCGAAAGTTGAAGAGGTGGTAATGTGTAGTATTTAGACCATCACACATAAATTCCAAACTGCATCAGGATCCACTGCAGCTACTATGACAGTTAGGCGGGACGTGAGAAAACTTGGATTTCATGGTCGAGCGGCTGCTCACAAGCCACACATCACGCCGGTAAACGTCAAACGACGCCTCGCTCGGTGTAAGGAGCGTAAACATTGGACGACTGAACACTGTTGTGTGGAATGAGGAATCACGGTACACAATGTGGCGATCCGATGGCACAGTGCGGGTATGGTGAATGCCCGGTGAACGTCATCTGCCAGCGTGTGTAGTGCCAACAGTTACAAAAAAATGGTTCAAATGGCTCTGAGCACTATGCGACTTAACTTCTGAGGTCATCAGTCGCCTAGAACTTAGAACTAATTAAACCTAACTAACCTAAGGACAACACACAAATCCATGCCCGAGGCAGGATTCGAACCTGCGACCGTAGCGGTCGCCCGGTTCCAGACTGCAGCGCCTAGAACCGCACGGCCACTCCTGCCGGCGCCAACAGTTACATTCGGAGGTGGTAGTGTTATGGTGTGGTCGTGTTTTTCATGGCGGGGTACTATCATAGCACAGGCCTACATTGATGTTTTAAGCACGTTCTTGCTTCCCACTGCTGAAGAGCAATTCGGGGATACCGATTGCATCTTTCAGCACGATCGAGCACCTGTTCATAATGCACGGACTGTGGCGGAGTGGCTACTCGACGATAACATCCGTGTAATGGACTAGCCTGCACACAGTCCTGATCTGAATCCTATAGAACACCTTTGGGATGTATTGGAACGCGGACTTCGTGTCAGGCCTCAGCGACCAACATCGATACCTCTATTCACTGCAGCACTTCGTGAAGAATAGGCTGCCATTCCGAATGAATTCTTCCAGCACCTGACTGAACGTATGCCTGTGATTATGGAAACCGTCATCAAGGGTAAGGGTGGGCCAACACCATATTAAATTCCAATATTACCGATGGAGGACGCCACGAACTTGTAAGTCATTTTCAGCCAGGTGTCCGGATATTTTTGATCACATAGTGTAGCGGCATGTAAAGAGTGAAGAAATAAAAAAGACACAATTGTCGGAAGGAATGACTCAAGATACAGAAAAGTCAAAACAGTCTTCGGCAAAATTAAAAGCAAGGATGATAACATTAAGAACGCAATTGGATTTACACTTTTAAATGCAGGGGAGAGAGCAGATAGATGTAATATGTACACTTAAGGCCTCTATTGGTAGGGAAGACCTGTCTGATATCATGATGCAAGAAGAAATAGTAGTCGGTATAGAAGAGGTAGGGGATCTAGTATTAGAATCAGAATTTAGAACTGCTTTAGAAGACTTAAGACCAAATAAGAAGGGATGGATAACACTCCATCAGAATTTCTAAAATCATTGGGGGAAGAGGCGACAAAACGTCTATTCGTGCTGGTGTGTAGAATGTATGAGTATGGCGATATAACATCTGACTTCCCGAGAAATTTCATCTACACAATTCCCCAAAATTGCGAGAGGTGAGAAGTGGGATGGATGTGACACAATCAGCTGAAAGAGCTGCAAGAATAACATACAGAGTGTGGAAAGGAAAATTGGGAAACTGTCAAATAACGACCAGTTTTGCTTCAGGAAGTGTAAAGTCACCAGAGAGGCAGTTCTGATGCTGCCGTCGATAATGGAAGGTAGACTAAAGAAAAATCAAGACACGCTCATAGGATTTGTCGGCTTGGAAAGAGCATTGTACAATATCAAATGGTGCGAGATGTTCCAATTTCTGAGAAAAAATGGAGGTAACCTGTAGAGAAAGACAGATAATACAAAATGCGCAAGAGCCAAGAGGGAACAGTAAGAGTGGAAGACCAAGAACGAAATGTTTGAACGGAAAAGGGTGTGAGACAGGGATGTAGTCGTTCGTCCCTGCTGTTCACTGTAAACGTTGAAGAAGCAGCGACGAAAATAAAATAAAGGTTCAAGAATGGAATTGAATGTGAAAGGATAACAATGATAAGATTGGCTGTTGACACTGCTATCTCCGGTGAAAGTGAAGAAGAATTACAGGATGCATTGAACAGAATGATTAGTCTAATGAGTACAAAATATGGATTGAGAGTAAATCGAAGAAAGACAAACGTAATGAGAAGTAGCAGAGATGAAAATAGCGAGAAAGTTAACTCCGGATTTGTGGATCACTAAATAGACGAAGCTATGGAATGCTGCTATATAGGCACGAGAATAACCCATAACGGAATGAGCAAGCAGGACATAAAAAGCAGATTAGTGCTGACAAAAAGAGCATTCCTGGCCAAGGCAAGTCCACTAATATCAAACATAACCATTAATGTGTGGAATAAATCTCTGAGAATCTACTTTTGGAGGAGCACAACATTGTATGGTAGTAAAACGTACACTGTGGGAAAACCGGAACATAAGAGAATCGAGAATCGAAGGATTTGAGGAAGGATTTGAGATGTGTTGCTACAGAAGAATGTTGAAAATTAGATGTAGTGATACGGAATGAGGAGGTTCTCTGCAGAATCGATAAAGAAAGGAATATATGGAAAATACTAACAAGAAGAAGGAACAGGATGGTAGGACATCTGTTAAGATATCACGGAGTAACTTCCATGGTGCTAGAGGGAACAGAAGAAGGCAAAAACTGTAGAGGAAGACAGAGGTTGGAATACATCCAGGAAATACTTGAGGATGTAGGTTGCAAGTGCTTCTCTGAGATGAAGAGGTTGACACGGAGAGGAATTCGGGGCGATGAGCGACAAACCGGTCAGAATACTGATGTCTTATGTAGTGAATGCCTCAATAGTTTTACGAGAATATTTTCTGACTGTTACAATAACAGAACCCAAACTCACAGGCATCAAGCACACAGGTAACCACCAGAACCATATCAGAGTAGCATTTTGCTTATATTTTGGTATACCAGGGCAGCCGTTTGTGGAACTTCTTCTTCTAATGGCGGGACAGTGGTTTGCGGCGCTGTTGTCCTGATACTATTTCAAGTCCCATCCATGTTATGTCACTGAAGTTCTTTCAGAAGCTTATTTTAGATGCCATAAAAAATAAGTAGTCACATTAGAAGGATACGTAGTCGATGTCGTGATTCGGCCACTATAAACGATAAAATTTACTTGCAAACATCAGCAAATTCGCCATATTGTCCACTATAACTTGGCGATAAATGCAAGTCGACATATTCATTCTCTCATTTTGGATATACTGTCGTGTATTATCTAGTAGAAGGATGTTGAAACTTCGGGCGACTGATAAGAAATGAGGTTCTATTCAGAATGGACGTGGACAGCAAAACATGCGACTCTTGGAAATTCTCTCTACGTTTGGCACAGTGGACATAACAAAGACGACCTACTCATTTACGACCTACTCATTTCATTATACCACTGTTACGATGAAGTTGTATTTATTCATTATTCCCGCAGGTACTCTTCACTTGGTATTAATGGGTTATGTTAAGTACTAGCACATATTACTATACCATTCCCATTTTCTCTATACTTCCAAAAGCTGAGTTAGTAGTCTAGGTATTATTCCTTTACTTCTTTTTAGTTACCTTCCTTTTCTCTTTTGACGGATCCGTCCTCAGCCACGACTATACTGCTACCTGGCCGGGAAAGAAGTGCAAGAAAACTGTCACACTACAGATTTTCGTGTAGGTCTGCCTGAAATAAATTGATGCTTTGATTGAAAGAAGAGATACGTTATGATTTGCTCCAGTACGCAGCGCTGCTCAAAGTCAACTCTGCGCTGTCAGTCTAGCTACCGCAGAAGCAGATGGAGACGTGAACGAGTTTGTAACGATGGCAGCAGAAGAGGAACACGTGGTTGGCGGTTGCCCTTGGAAGCGGCAGACGCCGGCAACCCTCCCTTAATTGCTGCCATTCAAAAACCCTGCGCGGCAGCAAAAAGTGTCGAAATCTGCGCGTCCAAAACAGATTTAACAAACTCTCTCCCATTTTAAATATTCATTGTTTAACTGTCGCAAACTTGCCGGTTCCGCAGAATTATTAACTCGGTGTCTGCTAAGGGAAAGGGAGGAAGGGAGCAGGGGGGGGGGGGGGAGGGGCGAAGTAGATGGGGAGAGGAGAGCGAGGAGAGGAGAAAGTGGGTATTCACGATTTACTCTCAGCTTTCCTGGCCGGAAATGACGTTCAGACCTTCTGTTAACTTCCCTGTTTATTCTGCAGTCGTCTTTGAAACTTTCGACCGAGGGTTCTGAAGTTGCAAACTTGTGCTGATTACTGAGTCTGATACAGCGTTTGGACTCCTCTTTCGTTACTTTCGCTTGGTAATTCCATCTCATTGGAGGGGAAAAGAAGTTTTCACTTTCCTAGCGGAAAATACGTGATTTCATTATCATCAATTTCTAATGAATTTGTCTTACTACATTGGTCTTTCATAGCGAACAAGAATTTATAAAGTAGAAAAAAAATATATGTGCTGCAAGAGACATATGAAGGTATCATTATTTATCCTATGCATTAATACAGCTGAAATGTAAATTCCTTCATATCATACCAGCACTTCAGTTTAGTTCTGACATTACTTTTTCTGTAGCCTTAGCCTACTACTGCCTGTCACAGTTGGCATTGGCGTCTTTCTCCTGTGTTTTCTCTTCACTTGAGTTTACCTGTCGCTGTCTATCATGATGTTGTGTGCAGTACCTTGTGAACCTCTGTTACCAAGTGATACTCTCAACAAAACGCTGCACTCAGTCCTGAACAGTAGTCCCAACAACAGAAGTTTCCCGCTTGAAGTTACTGATTTCGGAAGTGTTTGGATATCAGCTTCGCAGGGCGTCATATAAGAATTTATTTCATGCCCTTTTACTTATTTCCTCACGTGTTTTTCATGCTAAGACACGTGACTGCTTCGATTACTTGGCTACTGTACGAACGATGTATAAGAAAGTTGATATGAAGCGTGCAAGGACTTAACAAGAGAAATGACAATCTACTGAGAACAGAACATGGATTACGAAGAAACCAACTAACGACGAAAATAGAGAAGAATAGCAGAAATGAGATTAAAGCCTATGCCTTCTTCTTAGCTTTGGATTACATTGAAAGGTATGTGCTAAGGTTTGATCAGGGTAGCTCCAGAAAATAGTCGGTAGTTGCCAACCGCACGGTGGAACGAGTATAATATCTTTGAGTAGGAGGTTCTTTGATGGTTAAGAGAGCCGGGCGCACGCAGTAAAAAACCGGGTAGTCGCAGGTAGGTGCCCGGAGGAAGCAGACGTGTGGTGGCAGCGTTAAGGTAGGTCGCGTTCGCTGCCCCAGACCAAACCTTAGCACGTAAATGTGAGAAGATATATAATGATTTCAAATTGGTTTTGTTAGATAATACTCATAGTTAGGATTTGTATGTCCTAGGTTTGACACATTAAGCGTTTGGTAAAATTTTTTGTAAGATTGTTTCGTGCTACTAAAATGTTGGGAATGGTAGGTTTTGTGTATGACTTATAATTTTAACAATATATATATATATATTGTTAAAATTATAAGTCATACACAAAACCTACCATTATATATATACCATATATATATATATTGTTAAAATTATAAGTCATACACAAAACCTACCATTCCCAACATTTTAGTAGCACGAAACAATCTTACAAAAAATTTTACCAAACGCTTACTGTGTCAAACCTAGGACATACAAATCCTAACTATGAGTATTATCTAACAAAACCAATTTGAAATCATTATATATCTTCTCACATTTACGTGCTAAGGTTTGGTCTGGGGCAGCGAACGCGACCTACCTTAACGCTGCCACCACACGTCTGCTTCCTCCATATATATATTGAGATCAACATTGTGTTTAAATCTAACAGCCTGAATCATAATCCAAATACTTTGCTTAAATTGAATATGAAATGAGTAGTAGAGTAAAGTTACCCACCAATTAAAGAACCAAGTAAACATCAGGGCCAAAAGTTAATTTTCCAGTACCATCTTAATGCCATTGCACAAACGGCATTATTCTCTTAAATTTTATTGCTGAGTCAAATACATGTTGCATTTCTGGCAAAATGGAGGAGTGCAAGAAACAAGTTCACAGACGCAGTTACATGCAGGTTTGTTGAATAATTAATTTAGAACAATCTTATCAATGATACTTTCAACATGTAACAAATTTTGAAAGGAGTGAATGTTATTAGTTTCTTTTAACCCCCACCCCCCACCTGCTACCCCACCCTGCGATGATGTAGGGGAGCGTGCCACTGATCGACAGATAGTCCTCTGTGTCGTCGTCAGCAAAGTTTCAGAAATTGGGGATATCCCGGAAGAAAGGTGGAACGAGTTGAAACAGATTTTGCGTGAGCATGCCAATGTATTCAGATATTTGGGTATTTAGGTATAAGTCTATGGCGAAGGAGCATTACAAATAGTTCCATCAGACATACAGTCTACCACTCGTGTATAAGGAACAGGTGGTTCAGCATAAGTGAAAAGTTAGAACATGGGTTATCGAATGTGCAAGCAACAGTTGCAGCAGTGTCCTGCACATGGTAAAACAAAAAGACGGAACAATTAGATTGGTACTGGACTTTCATGAGTTAAAGAAAATCATTGTACTCGAGACTCTGGAGGAATCCCACAGAAGAAGCATATTTTCAGTGCTGAATTTACGGGCAATCTTTTGACAAGTTGAACTTGCAGGCAGTATACCGCGTTCCTGTGCTATGGAAGATGCGACCAATTCAAAAAGTTACCATTTAGTTTATCTGCAGCTTCCAGAATATTTATGTGCACCATGAACACAGCACTGAACGAGGAAGTAGAAAAATTCACAACAAAATACACAGATGCCGTGTTGCTTGTCGCCGTGATGTGGGACGAGCATAATCACTATGTGGAAAGCTGCTGCAACTATTGCAAGAGGCCAGACTCACCGTAAAGCTAGAGAAATCGAGGTTTGGATAATCAGAGATTGCTTTCCTGGGACGTGTGGCTTCTGGGAGCAAAGCGAACAAACGAGAAACCTTTAGGTGTAGTAAGTTCCAACAGAAGAGTTTTAGCAACGCATTTAACTAGTTTAGGTATTATTTGTATGGGAGAACGACTACATTATACACTGGTCGCAACGCTCTCAAGTTTCTGATGATAGCGGAACTCACCCACGGGCATCTGTATCGTGGGGGGCTGTATTTGTAGAAATTCTCGTTGGAGATCAGACACCTTCTCGAAAAAGACAATATTCTGGGTGATAACAATGTCGGTCTTGCACCGTAGGTCTTACGGAGGGTACAGAGGACGAAATCAGTGAGGATAAATTTGACGTTTTATATCTCAAAGGAGTGCCGCTCGATAACTATACTCCTGAAGCCCTTCAGAACGTCGACGAGGACTAATACAGGGATGAAGTATTTAAGGACCTCAAGAAGAAAATGAATTAAAACGATTTTCCAGCGCTGAGGCCGTTTTACGTTTCAGGAAAGAAAATATTACTTCACCATAGGATTCAAAATTATTCAGCTTGGGAGGTGTGTGTGCCAGAGAATACAATAAATAAACTAATGTAGTATACCCACCTAAGTTATGCACATTTTAGACCAGAGAGACGTGCCAGAAATCTCAAAGAATAGGATTACTTCAACAGCATGCTGAAGTGCGTGGAGAAGGTGCTGGCCATCTGCATAGAGAGCCAGAATGAAAAGCTGTCTTTCATCGAGCTTGCTGTTCCTTTCTCGCTGATCGTTCCTAGAAAATTGAAGGATAATGTGGCCGTCGACCTCAGGAGTCCAACTGTAACAACAAGTAGTGGGTATGGATACATTCTCATAGCCATCGTGTTAGTCTCGAAATATATAACCCCCACTCCCCTGAAAACTCTACTGGGAGTTCTGTTTCAAAATCTTTTTTCTAGGCCTTTGTAGGTGTAGTGGGGCACATCACATATTTTCTGCCTGACGGCGGGAGACTGTTTTGAAGACTTGGAAAACGATGCTTGGGGGAGTATATTGCAGTATATCTATATATATTGCAAATGGAACCGAGGAGGTGATGAGTACTAGGGTAACTATCACACATTTATAGCAATAAGAATCATGAAACGTGGAATGATTGCGTCAGAGATTTTGAACTAATCATGAATCACGTCCCTCATCGTAGAACGTGGATCCAGAGGAAAAGGATCCAGAGGAATGATCAGAAGATTGGTTCTATTTCCACAACAACATTCAGCATGGCATAGCTAAATAGTCGACGAGATTGATGCCAGTACCAAGAAAGTGGCGCTGCAATGGCAGGGGAGAAGTGAGAAAAATGTGAAGCACCGTTTCTTCTTCCGAGGTCAGAAGATAATTGTGGGAAATTACCGCCTTTCCTATAAAGCAAAGAATCAGACACAAAAGTTTTTCACCATTTTGCATTATCGCATAAAACGTGTGGTTTTCACCAGTGCCGCCATGCTCCAGCCTCTGCAGACAGAAAAGCGAAAGGAATTCACCATTTCTCAAATCCGAAACGTTTTGTAAAGGATTTTTAGTTTTGTATATAGTCTGTAACCAGTAGTGCTTGGATATTAAATCAAATGATCCTCACCCTTACATTTCAGTTACTATTAGCCATAAGTTTTTTGCTGTTCTTTATCTCGTTTTTCTTTTGTATGTCCAACAGGTAGCGTTTTTGTCTTTGTTAAGTTAAATGACGCATATACTTGTTTCGGCTGTGAGAACGTTTTTACGCAGTTCGTATGTATTTTGGGGAATGTGTGTGAGACCACGGACACACACGTTGCTGCTATTTTCGCTGTCACACCCATTCGGTAAAGGTCCTTCCATTGTCAGAAAGTTAAATTACATTTTCGCCTGTTATAGATAAAGTGATGCAGTGGTGAGCTACAAGAACCATCTGCGTTGTTTGGATTCACAAGCATAGAACAAATTGCGCAAGGTAACAAAGATCATGTATTGTTCCTTTCCTCATTTACTTTCACTTTATTATCCCTTGTATGATGCCTCATTCTTCACTTTTAGGCTGTCGGTCGAAGTAGGAAAAGGTGTTTATTATTATGAGACTTCTGAATAATGCTATTTGTGGGGATTGTTGGTCTCTGCCACTGCTTTAGAACGGTATGACCTTATGTATCTGTTGATGGGAGAGTGCTTTTTAATGTGGATGTTGTGACAGTGTTTCGAGCATGCTGCCAGCAGTGATTGTTTCTTTCTATTGAATTCTCCTCGTCAGCCTCCAACTGAAGCTGTTAGAGCACTGAACGAGGTCGACGAGGTATTTGTGTTGCGATTTGTGAATACCGCTCCTCATACCGTCACTGTAACGAATTATTTCTTGAATGCATTAAATAGATTTTGTTACCCTTGCTGAACCATCCATGTAGAAACCCCGACTCATGATTACTTAACATGAGGACTGCTTTGAGAATCAGTATACTGAATGTATGTCTTTTTTTTTCTTTTTTTTTTAGAGAAGTCAAAATAAGTACATAATGTTACAAACAAACGATAACATAATGAAAGACTAAAATGTTAGGATCTACTCATAGGGTCGTAAAGTGGGGGAAAGAAGAGATGTTTTGCCCATTTCAGCCTTTGCGTGTCTCAGGCGCAGAAGTATTACCTGCAATGTGTAATATCCACGCCCACATTTTATTCAGAATAATATTCACAATAGCATTATGTGTGAAATGTCAATGAACATTAATCGTATCCTCGTGATATTAATAAAAAAACTTAATCTTTAATAAAATAATAAATAAATATTGTCAATGACATAATTTAATATTTTGTAAAAAAATTTATTTCAGACAATACCAATGGAAAAAGAAATGAAAATCTCAATCTTCTGTTATTTAGGATTCTTCTAGAAAAATTCTTCTTCTTGTTTGAACTGTTGTACTGATAGGATGTGATTGATGTCTCGTAATACAGAGGCCTGTAAAAATTGTATTATGTTGCAAATTTAATATTTGAAAAATAGTGTTTATGTGTCATTGAAATGAATCTTCTTTGTTTGGAGTTTTATTTCATTATAATTCTCGTCCTATATAAACATTAAGTTTTCTGCTCAGCTACTAAAGAGCGGAGCCATAAGCGCTATTGACCAACAGCGCGGTTTATAGGTAAATGCTGAATAATAAGCCATTAACATTGAGAAATAATTTCAAATTTTGATGCATATAATGAAGGTACAAAATATTTTAATATGTATTATTTGTTAGCAGTAAAACAGGGCCTGAAGCAGAATCGATAAGTGATTGTCATATGTTAGCGACCATCTTAATGAAATATTGCAGCAGCAGTTTTAAATTGATTTCTGAGGTAATAAATTCCAGTTAGACTGTGAATACAGTGAACTTGTATGAATGCAAACCGCATCTTACGTGATATAAATTCTTATCTGCTGATGCTTGAAGCCTAGCTACTTCGTAACTACTTATATGAAATATTTTGACAGGAAAAAATACATTAATGTTCTGTGCGTGTGGTACTGCGTGACAAAACTGTTCATTCTGCTTAATGAATGGTGTACGCCACCTCGAATAACGGGAGCGTTAAATTCGATAAACGATCTGCAACAAGTAAAGAGACTATTATACAACTGCACTGAAAATTACTAAATATCATTACTCTTGTTTAGTTCAGATTACTTATCACACATTTAGCTTGTTTGCTGGTTAGACATGGCTACTTTTGTGCATGAGCTTAGTGCCATTTACACTGCTTGACAGACAACATTGCTACACGTTCCCAGATGGAGATTTCTTTAACAAAATAGCTATCATTAGCCGGAAAAAGCAGTGATTAAATAAAAACTCATCTTACATTAATAAGTAACTAGTTTTATTGTAATCTTGCTGAAACTGTACAACAAGCAATCAAACCATTGACGCCACAGTTGGCAGAATGGGATTCCGTAAGAGCTGTCTGAGACGAATGACATCGAAGAGAGTGGAGAGAGCGGTTACACGTGATCCTTACCTGCGACTTAGCGACGGAAGGTCGCGTGCGCCACGTCTCAGCACGCCTCGACCAGGTGTGAACTCTTTCTTGACACAGTCTGCCGGCAATCTGTGTATCCTCCCCGGCATTCTCGTTTGAGACGAACGATTCAGCCACTCTGAGCTAGCCCAGTTTTGTTTGTTTGTGTTTCACATAACCATTTATGCTTACATACAATTTTTTCTTGTTTTATTAGTTAGTAAAACATACATAGTACTACTTACTGAGACACTAGAATAAGCGGTTTAATCAACAAGCCATTGTATGTTTGGAGGTTACTATGCTCAAGGTCAGCTTAGCAAGTTTTTTTTTTTTTATTTGAATTTATACATGTGTCTGCCCGAATGTGGTAGCCACTACTAACTTCCAGAGTTTATAATTGTAAACGCCGATAATCTTATTTCACTTTCATAGTCTTTAGATGATACTGTTAAATGATGTTATTAACTTTTCAACATGTACTGTAAGCCTGCCATGTAAAATGCAGGCTAAATATTCTGTTGTATTAATTTTTAATTTAATCTGGAATGAAGTTTCACATATTTAATTTTCTTAAGTTTTTTTTTATCGTTGAATGGAAGAGCGCTAGGAGTTTCATGTCCTTCAGATTTCTGGTGATTAATTTCAAGTAGAATTATTTTGTCATGTCCTGCCATTAATCAGTGATGACAGAGGATTGCCATGAATGGAGTGATGTGACAGTACATTTTGCTTTGCGATGATAATTAAATTTCGTAAGCTATTATCTCAACTTTAGCATAGGGAAATATGTAGCTTGGGGCTTCTGGAGTAAGATTTTTAAATTTCTCTTCCCTAAGGCGATCCAAAGCTGATGCACTGTGAAAGGCCTAGGTGGTCTTAAGGCTTTGAATAAGAGGTGGTTTCCCATCCCATGTGCGGCTATGGGTTCTTACAACTGCTCAGCCAAAGCTGTTCTTTCCCTTATTGCCAAGGCACCATGGACCTTTGATATACTGATCACAGCTGTAGGCATGCTGTAGGCTGAAGCAAACACGTAAAACGGCTGCTTTGGCGATTCCAGTGAGAGAAAATGTTCGAATCTTACCTTCCGGATGTTGTCAGCCAATCCCACTGGTCATTAGCATCGGCGCTGTGAGGGCCACTTGGCACTGCAAAGAGAAAAGACCACAGTGTTCGTCGTCTGGCTCTGGTGCATTGTACTGAATCTGCAACAGAAATTTCAGCTGCAGTTGGTACAACGAACTGTTACAAATCGATTACTTCAAGGACAGTTCCCAGCCAGATGTCCTGTAGCATATGTTCCACTCACCCCAAACCACACGACATTTTCGACATCAGTGGTCTCAAGCGATAGCTCATTGGAGAGCAGGATGGAGCTCTGCTGTGTTTCCCGATGAAAGCTGGTTCTGGCGCGGTGTCAGTGATAGCCGTGCGTTGGTTAGAAGAAAGCCAGTTGAGGACTTGCAACTAACCTGTCTGCGTGCTACACATACTGGATCTACACCTGGAGTTATGGTCTAAGGTGCGATATCGTATAATAGCACGAGCACTATCGTGGTTATCCCACGCACCCTGACCGAAAATTAGTACTTCAGTTTAGTGATTCGACCTGTTGTGCTCACACTGACGAACAGCTGAGCCGTGGCAGCTGCTGCTACTTGCATCGCTAATATCGATATTCGGCTGTCTCGCTATCTTTGACTGCTCACCCCGGCGGGTTTTCCGGGTGAACGTGTGACGGAGGAGTCTCCGGTAGGCCTTCATCGAGCCAACTAGCGTTGAAAACAAGCCGGCGTCCCTAACCGTGGTGCGTGGGCCTCGCCGTGCTCGCCGCCCTTGTCTTTTGTCGCGTCTGATGTACCGTGCCGATCATTGGGCGCCTTGACGTGCAAAATTGTGGTGGGCTCGTCGTCTCACGCTGAACAGCTTCCCAGCTCGTAATTTGCAAGCTCCAAGTTATTCTGTGTTTAACTAAGAAGATTGTTGAAACTTATTGTGGCATGGATAGCTGCCGGAGATGGTTCTGAACTTGGTTCCACAGTGGCTATTTTAAGGAGGCTGATGTTCCTCATTCCGTTCCTCATCATTTGTGGAGTGTGTGTTTTAAGTGGTTTTCATGCAAGTTTTAATTTGGTTTAAGACATATTGACCTCCTGGGAAATGGTTGCCGTCGTGTACGCGCCTGGCAGCTGTAGAGTTAATGGTTTAATCATTTGTCACGGCAGGATTTGGTATGTTTATTTAATGTTGAAAGTGCCTTAAGGCTACTGCAAGTGATCTCTAAGTTTCCTGATAATTTACTGGGAGAATTAGGGGACGTGCTTATTATATATTCCAGTGTGGCTGCGATTTGACCTCGTTTTCATTGCAATCTACACTCCTGGAAATGGAAAAAAGAACACATTGACACCGGTGTGTCAGACCCACCATACTTGCTCCAGACACTGCGAGAGGGCTGTACAAGCAATGATCACACGCACGGCACAACGGACACACCAGGAACCGCGGTGTTGGCCGTCGAATGGCGCTAGCTGCGCAGCATTTGTGCACCGCCGCCGTCAGTGTCAGCCAGTTTGCCGTGGCATACGGAGCTCCATCGCAGTCTTTAACACTGGTAGCATGCCGTGACAGCGTGGACGTGAACCGTATGTGCAGTTGACGGACTTTGAGCGAGGGCGTATAGTGGGCATGCGGGAGGCCGGGTGGACGTACCGCCGAATTGCTCAACACGTGGGGCGTGAGGTCTCCACAGTACATCGATGTTGTCGCCAGTGGTCGGCGGAAGGTGCACGTGCCCGTCGACCTGGGACCGGACCGCAGCGACGCACGGATGCACGCCAAGACCGTAGGATCCTACGCAGTTCCGTAGGGGACCGCACCGCCACTTCCCAGCAAATTAGGGACACTGTTGCTCCTGGGGTATCGGCGAGGACCATTCGCAACCGTCTCCATGAAGCTGGGCTACGGTCCCGCACACCGTTAGGCCGTCTTCCGCTCACGCCCCAACATCGTGCAGCCCGCCTCCAGTGGTGTCGCGACAGGCGTGAATGGAGGGACGAATGGAGACGTGTCGTCTTCAACGATGAGAGTCGCTTCTGCCTTGGTGCCAATGATGGTCGTATGCGTGTTTGGCGCCGTGCAGGTGAGCGCCACAATCAGGACTGCATACGACCGAGGCACACAGGGCCAACACCCGGCATCATGGTGTGGGGAGCGATCTCCTACACTGGCCGTACACCACTGGTGATCGTCGAGGGGACACTGAATAGTGCACGGTACATCCAAACCGTCATCGAACCCATCGTTCTACCATTCCTAGACCGGCAAGGGAACTTGCTGTTCCAACAGGACAATGCACATCCGCATGTATCCCGTGCCACCCAACGTGCTCTAGAAGGTGTAAGTCAACTACCCTGGCCAGCAAGATCTCCGGATCTGTCCCCCATTGAGCATGTTTGGGACTGGATGAAGCGTCGTCTCACGCGGTCTGCACGTCCAGCACGAACGCTGGTCCAACTGAGGCGCCAGGTGGAAATGGCATGGCAAGCCGTTCCACAGGACTACATCCAGCATCTCTACGATCGTCTCCATGAGAGAATAGCAGCCTGCATTGCTGCGAAAGGTGGATATACACTGTACTAGTGCTGACATTGTGCATGCTCTGTTGCCTGTGTCTATGTGCCTGTGGTTCTGTCAGTGTGATCATGTGATGTATCTGACCCCAGGAATGTGTCAATAAAGTTTCCCCTTCCTGGGACAATGAATTCACGGTGTTCTTATTTCAATTTCCAGGAGTGTACTTGTGCTGCAGGCCATTTGTTAAGTCTGCTCGTTTCCTGGCGTCGGTGCTGTTACGGATTCTTGTCAGGACCGGGCATTGTGAGGCCGGTCGGACTATATATAAATATATACCGTTTGCTTGTGAGCCTATGCACAAGCCGTGGGGAGTGAACGCTCGTATTGCCTACCAGCCGGAGCGTTATTGCTTCTAAATACTGTTGTAGGCCTTAACGCTGTTTTCTAAAGTGAAGTGAGGCCACTTCGTTAATATTAGCGTGTCTGTAAGTTATTTTACAGGTTATTACTAGCCATTCTTATTCAACACTTATGTTAATCATTTGTGTATCTTTAATGAATGTGCAGCTTGTTATTTTTCTTGTGTGCCATTTTTGCGACCTCGGTTGGCCCACTTTGCATTTTTAGAATAAGCATATATCACTGTGGACCTTTATGTGTGCACTTCAGTTTTATTAAGCTTTAAGAGCTTCGTTTTTTTTAATGAAGTTGTGGTACTATGTGGCTGTGTAACTTTGGGTTGGAGGTGTTACTAGAGTCTTGAGATATGGTTAAACAAGAACGATTGTTTATGATTGATAATTCACTGTGCCTACTATCTATGTTTTTAGTTGCGGATGCAAAATATGATTCTTATTCGTGTTTATGTAATTCAATTAAAGTGAAAATTTGTATACTGCATAAGTAAGAGAGCAAATGTCCGAACCGAAGTTAATAATAAAGTCTGTTTTGAGTCAAATTGAAATTGTAAAACAATCACAAGCTTATCCATCACCAGTGATCTAGGGCTTCCTGTTTTCTTTAAATAACTGTGGTGAGAACGTAATTTGCATTTTCTAAAGAATTGAGTAGTACCACGGTTCAACAGCATTTAAGTGCGTGTCTTCCAATAGGATAACGCTCGTCCACATATCGCCGTTGTAACCCAAAATGCTCTACAGAGTGTCGAAAGATTGCCTAGCCCTACTCTATCACATCTGTCTCCAATCTAGCACATTCTGGAGATCATCAGAAGACAATCACCGTCGTCCATAAACAGCATTAACCATCCCTGTATTGCCCGACTAAGTGAAACAGGCATGGAACTCCAGCCCACAAGCCGGCCGAAGTGGCTGTGCGGTTCTGGGCGCTGCAGTCCGGAGCCGCGAGACCGCTACGGTCGCAGGTTCGAATCCTGCCTCGGGCATGGATGTGTGTGATGTCCTTAGGTTAGTTAGGTTTAACTAGTTCTAAGTTCTAGGGGACTAATGACCTAAGCAGTTGAGTCCCATAGTGCTCAGAGCCATTTGAACCATTTTTTTTCCAGCCCACAAACAGAAATCCGAAACCTGTAAAATACAACATTCCGTCGGTTACACCGGTTATTAATGTACCACCATTTCCTATTTGCTATGTGTTATGTTGTACTTACATTAACCAGTGGTCATACAATGTTAATCAGTTATTACGTTACCTAGACAAATGTGTTTCCGAAATTTCATTACTCTACATTAATAATTTTTTGGTATTGCGATTTTTTCAGTCAGTGTATTTACTGTAGTAGATATAATTTAGCAGTTACGTTCATCAGTATATGATGATACGGTCTGCAAAATGTGTTGCTAACATAGATAGTAGTAAAGAAGTTACAAATTATGTCGTCATGCCTATAGCTTAAGTCTTACTGAGTGAACAGCTAAAATGTAGTAAGCGACAAACTTTTTCCCTTTCATTATTTTGTACGAAGTGTTGCCGAGAAAAAATTTAAAATTATGTGCAAAATTTCTCTGAAGTCACGAAGTGCTAAATACTAGACGAACATAGTCCGGTAATCTGCGCGCCGTAAGTTACGGTGCCTCAACACACATAAATACACTCCTGGAAATGGAAAAAAGAACACATTGACACCGGTGTGTCAGACCCACCATACTTGCTCCGGACACTGCGAGAGGGCTGTACAAGCAATGATCACACGCACGGCACAGCGGACACACCAGGAACCGCGGTGTTGGCCGTGGAATGGCGCTAGCTGCGCAGCATTTGTGCACCGCCGCCGTCAGTGTCAGCCAGTTTGCCGTGGCATACGGAGCTCCATCGCAGTCTTTAACACTGGTAGCATGCCGCAACAGCGTGGACGTGAACCGTATGTGCAGCTGACGGACTTTGAGCGAGGGCGTATAGTGGGCATGCGGGAGGCCGGGTGGACGTACCGCCGAATTGCTCAACACGTGGGGCGTGAGGTCTCCACAGTTCATCGATGTTGTCGCCAGTGGTCGGCGGAAGGTGCACGTGCCCGTCGACCTGGGACCGGACCGCAGCGACGCACGGATGCACGCCAAGACCGTAGGATCCTACGCAGTGCCGTAGGGGACCGCACCGCCACTTCCCAGCAAATTAGGGACACTGTTGCTCCTGGGGTATCGGCGAGGACCATTCGCAACCGTCTCCATGAAGCTGGGCTACGGTCCCGCACACCGTTAGGCCGTCTTCCGCTCACGCCCCAACATCGTGCAGCCCGCCTCCAGTGGTGTCGCGACAGGCGTGAATGGAGGGACGAATGGAGACGTGTCGTCTTCAACGATGAGAGTCGCTTCTGCCTTGGTGCCAATGATGGTCGTATGCGTGTTTGGCGCCGTGCAGGTGAGCGCCACAATCAGGACTGCATACGACCGAGGCACACAGGGCCAACACCCGGCATCATGGTGTGGGGAGCGATCTCCTACACTGGCCGTACACCACTGGTGATCGTCGAGGGGACACTGAATAGTGCACGGTACATCCAAACCGTCATCGAACCCATCGTTCTACCATTCCTAGACCGGCAAGGGAACTTGCTGTTCCAACAGGACAATGCACGTCCGCATGTATCCGGTGCCACCATACGTGCTCTAGAAGGTGTAAGTCAACTACCCTGGCCAGCAAGATCTCCGGATCTGTCCCCCATTGAGCATGTTTGGGACTGGATGAAGCGTCGTCTCACGCGGTCTGCACGTCCAGCACGAACGCTGGTCCAACTGAGGCGCCAGGTGGAAATGGCATGGCAAGCCGTTCCACAGGACTACATCCAGCATCTCTACGATCGTCTCCATGGGAGAATAGCAGCCTGCATTGCTGCGAAAGGTGGATATACACTGTACTAGTGCCGACATTGTGCATGCTCTGTTGCCTGTGTCTATGTGCCTGTGGTTCTGTCAGTGTGATCTTGTGATGTATCTGACCCCAGGAATGTGTCAATAAAGTTTCCCCTTCCTGGGACAATGAATTCACGGTGTTCTTATTTCAATTTCCAGGAGTGTAGATTCTTTCTCTAATGCTTGACTTCATGGCAATAAAATTCTACTGTGTATGTGTCCGCATTGTCAATTCCGACGTTTCGGCCGCTGTTGCAAATGATGTTCCTCAGGGCGTTTTTATTGGCACAGTCAATAAAATTTTTCTGCGAATGTGACCGCACTGTCAATGTGTAAAATCTTCCGATGTTTCTGACACTGTTGTGAATGGCCTTACTCAGTGTGTTTCTGCAAGAAAAACACTCTCAGGAAGACATTTGCAACAATTTTTCAATGTCAATAAACTTCAACAACAGCCGTATGCTTTAAGATATTCTATATTACTCCGAACGCAAGCAGTTTCGGCAATTCATTTTGCTATCTTCAAGCCCCAAACTTTGGCAGAGTGAATTGTCGAAACTGATTGCTTTCAAAATAAAATACAGTATCCTATAGGTATACGGCTGTTGGTGAAGTTTATTGGCATTGACAAGTACTTACCAGTCGACGTCCCCTGGCTGTGACGGACCAACAGAGACTGGTTTTCCAACAATGGCCGAAACGTTGCAGAATTTTACGCGTTGAAAATTCAGTCGCTTACCCAGAAGAATTTGATTGACTGTGACAAAGGCCATGGGTATCTTCGCTTACAGTTGACTTATTGTTTTAAATGTTCAAATGTGTGTGAAATCTTATGGGACTTAACTGCTAAGGTCATCAGTCCGTAAGCTTGCACACTACTTAACCTAAATTATCCTAAGGACAAACACACACACCCATGCCCGAGGGAGGACTCGAACCTCCGCCGGGATCAGCCGCACCGTCCATGACTGCAGCGCCTGAGACCGCTCGGCTAATCCCGCGCGGCTATTGTTTTAAACCTTTAATGTAAGGTTTCACCCGTTTTTTATTGTAAGACATATCTCTTAATGAGTAAATAATAACAACTATTTGTATTTTAAATTCGGTCGTCAATAATTATACGAAGTACGGAGGATCAAATTCTTGTTGCCACAGAAGCCATTAGATACACAACTTGCAACTGTGACAATATGACCGTTTTAGTCGCTGAGTGGTATAGAAACGACCACGAAGGTAAAGCGCGACAGTTTCGAGCTCACACAGCGGCTAACCAACAATCATTCTTCTTGAGCGCCATCTGCGACTGAAAAGGGTTAGGGTAGGACTGGGGGAGGGTAACAGGTAATAAATGTACACAATGTATCATCTGCCACACACGACAATACGGCTTGTGGAGGATAATGTATATTTCTGTACTGAGTTTATTTACGAAGACAGTTTTGTGCATTTTCCCTTTCACTGGACTTACAATATTGAAACAGTTTTTTTATCACTTTCATTAACGGTTGTAATTATTTATTCGCATTAATTCTAACTTTTCACAATTTTCATCTCTCACTAAGTACTTTATTATTCATTGTTTTAAGTTTATGTTTTCTTTGTCTACTTAGCTTCATATTTTATACCGTGTCATGCACCCTTTGACCGGGTTGAAAAATTTCGTCTGTGACGAAAGTGACGTTGACTAGTGCACTCCCAGCGCAGTCGGTGGAATAAGAGGAGGGTTCGCCACGGTAGTCGGCCCCGGCTCTCGGCTCTGCAGCCGTTATTGCTTTTTGAGCCGGCCTGCCAACGGGCAGAGCCAGTGCAAAACGCCCGCACTCCGGCGAGCTAACAAATAACCGATCACGTGACCCAATAACCCGGTAAAAAGCGCCATACGTCAGAGCCAGCGGCCTGGCGGGCCGACAGTCGTTTGTTACTGCGCCGTTGCGTTCCGTCCTGTTCCGTTCTGTGCCGTTCCCGGCGCAACCCAGCGCACGCACACACACACACACACACACACACACGCACGCCCAGCCGGCTATGAACAGCACGCAGTAACGGGGCGGCCGAATACGTCAAAAGCGACAAAGGAGCCGGGCGCAATTCCTTCAGAAAGGACGCAGCGCTCTTTGTGCAAATAATGGCGACCATATTTCCTCCTCGTCGTAACAGCTCGCGTCGTAAGCGCTGCTCGTTATCTAGAGTAATTGCTGTTGAGTCTCGAATAGATGTACAGTACTGGATTCCACAGCGACTCTCAGCGGCTGCTAGACCGTCTACGCAAAATATCTCACTGCGGATTACTCTTTTTTTCCAATACTGACTACAGTAATGGTAAAGCAGGGAACGTACTGCTGAACGTAAAGTTAAACGGATTTGTTGACTGCTTAGAACGCGAAGTCGAGAGAGGAATTAAAAAAAAAAAAAAAAAAAAAAAACAAACAAACGGAAGAATTACTAGCAACACCTTACAGTTTGCGAACAATGTCACTTGATAGCGTTTAAATATTTGTATTGTATTTCGCATATTTTAGCAACACATTTCGAGAGACATTGTTTCTGCCATCGGATTGTCGATACTCATAAGATTAAAACTGTAAAACTCCAACACTATATTTGCGGCGATCATAAAAGAAATAAATAAAACGGAATGGAATGTGGAAGAAAATTAGTCTGTAAATAATACTTTCGTGTCACGTCTGACAGTATAAATTGAACAGCACCTATGAAATGCGAGGAACAAATGTAAAGCGTGAGAAGTTGACGGCTATTATAACGGTGATTATGTAATGACATTTATGATGAATATAATTGGCGCCCGTTCCGATTACAGATAAATAAATGTAGCTATGTTTGATCTTTTTTTCTTTTTTTGATACTGAAAGTTGCAACTGCCATTTCTTCCATCATGGCTCTTCGTGTATCTTTTAGTGCACTGAGTCAGCTAAGGAACGTTGTCACTTTGTTACTTTCTCTCAAAAAACACATTCCAAGGCACCACTGTGGTGAGGCTGTAGTCATTCTGTTTTGCCACTGAATATCCTCTCTCATGGTGCAAGTCCACCCCTACAATGGTCCAGTTGTATGAATAGAACTGTGCTCACAGAAAGGGAAGGAAATGGTTGGCCTAATACATGGACTATAGTTGAGTGTCCTGATAAACATAAGTAGTGATAGGGATTATCAACTACTGTAATGAAACAAGGGCTACAAATCATGTTCATTTATTGGCTGTGAATTCAATGATTACTCAGAACAAACAAGAATCTAATACTATCAAGGAAGACTGAATGCATATACACATATGACTATATGATAATTGTTGGTCTCCAGAGGGAAAGTACTGGAAAAGTTCAGGTAAAATAGGTCACATAAACAATAAATCGTATTAACTGACTGCTAAACGCGAATTTGAAGTGTTTGTTGGTAACGATTGCATTGGAACGTTAGTGAGTAAGTGAGTAAGAGAAACACAATCCCGTAGAGTAAAATCATGGCCGAAGGTTACCACACAGTAACATCGATTAATCTGTGTTGGGAATGCAGGAGGACGGCATAGGTCTTCAGTCACAAAGATTCCCAACAATTGGTAATACAATGATGTTTATTAAATATGAAGAATTACTCAACTTAAATGGTGGTCCAGCAGAACTGGACGTTTCAAATTATTACAAATCCTTTAAAATATTAAAATCCTGTTGCTGTGCCTCTGAGTGATGCCTACCTTGAGAACAGAGCTGGCATACGATACCTACGGGGCTAAATGTCGTAGAAGACGGACAAACACGGCCGTTGGTAGACTCAAAGCGCTGAAGAGAACTATCCGCCGTAGCTCAGCGCTCCGGTATTTGAGGCATCGACCTATCGCTATCCACACTCGTGATGCCCATGGGTTGGCAGCTGCACCCCTAGGCGGACCTGGTTGTAGTTCGTACTGCCAAACCATGCAGCTGCTGAAACTCCCTGGCAGATTAAAACTGTGTGCAGGACCGATACTCGAACTCGGGACCTGGTGGAAGTAAAGCTGTGTGGACGGGGCATGAGTCGTGCTTGGGTAGCTCAGATGGTAGAGCACTTGCCCTTGAATGGCAAAGGTCCCGCGTTCGAGTCTCGGTCCGGCACACAGTTTTAATATGCCAGGAAGTTCCGTATCAGCGCACACTCCGCTGCAGAGTGAAAATCACATTCTGCATACACCTGTTGCATTACGAGTGTTTTGAGCGCTGCTATTGATTGTGGTGCAGTATTCCCTGGAGTCGTGAGTACCATCACCACAACATGAACGAACGCGCATGTTATCCCCTACCAAATTCACACGCTGTTGCTGAGACAGAATCATTTTTGGCAAAGGTGCTGGCGGGGATCGACGCTGGCATGGCAGTGGCCGTCTGCTCGTGAATCGACTACTTTTCTTGTGGTGGAGAAGACTTTTTTACGCCTATCAGCGACCAAGTGTCCTCTGTGTGTCTTGACGAAGACGTCAAGTCTGCACCTTTCAACGACCAAGTCTGATAATTCTCTCTTCTGCTCCATCTGGTTGTGGGCCCGCCAACTCTAACATTTTGGCCAGCTGAGACAGCATACTTTACTCCTTCACGCCGAAAGCTCCTAACAGTTTTGTCCCGGAAGGCTCGTCGTCACTTTCTGGAAATATTCCGAACGCAGGTCTACTTTCCAGAAACTTGCAAATGCCGCCCTATGGCACATCACCGTTCCCACAGATTCCGAGTTTCCGCCAGAACTCCGTAACTTCGTCTTCTCAATGTTTGCGTTCAAGGTGATAGCGGTCCTTTTTAACTTAAGACTCGCCTTTGGTGGTGCCCCGTGGCTACTGCACAACGTTGTGATGTTATCCTATGGGACACCTCATTTGCGTGGGTGGTGTGTCTTTCGGAAAAATCTCTGTAGTCATATTCGGCACTGGTGAGGACAGGACGAATTCTCTGAACTCCGCTCGTAAGTACATTCTCCCTCAAGTGTTGCTAATCTGTGCCAAGACGGTCAAACATACTGAAAGGGTACAGTACCGCCCGACATTGAAAATAGGTACAACATACTTCATTATTCTTGTCAGAACAACACATTTTTTTTGGTAAAAATAACTCAATTTCAATTAATACAGCGAAGCCGGATACCAGTGTGGGAAAGAATGACAATTTATTTATTTAATTGATCACATGTGCACTCCCACAAAATAAATCCCTACATCCAGTTTGGTGAGATCTGTGAAATGAATGAATGTATGGTCGTCTGCTAACCACAGATAGTGAATGTGAATATATGATCATCTTTGAGACGATCCATTGGCCACCTTTGGTGGGACCAAAGAGATGAAATTTACCTGAGCTTTGAGCGCCTGAAATGTGGCTGACCAATACGGTAGCAAGGTGCTCCCCCACTTCAGCAGAGGTGCGAGAGGACCTAAAGAACGGCCATGTTTCGACACTCTGCCGCTGGATCTTATGCTGTTAAGATCTGTCTTACAACGGGAGGCCGCCAATTGTGAAATTCAGATTCGTCATACTGCGCATAATAAAAGCTCATGGCCAGAGGTGTAATGTGGCAAAGCACCAAGATGCACTTCTCAGCCATTGGCGAGAAAATCGACAGTTAAAAGAAACCGTTGCGGTGAAATACTCTCAACGATCGATTATTATCGACAGCGTCGTGGCGCAGCGGTAAGCGCTCGGGTTTGTAATCGGCAGGTCGCCGGATCGAATCTCGCGCCATGCAACTTTTTTTTTATTATTAGTTTTTTGTAATTCAAATATATATATATATATATATATATATATATATATATATATATATATATATATATATATAAATTATTAATGAATTGCTTATGCATTTTGGTGAAGGCGGATCGCTCTCCAGTTGTACCGCCTCCATTTTTCCGTTTGTTTAACAGGGTGTACCAAAGCTCTCACGTCCGCACTGATTTTCGACGATGTTGTAAGTTGCGCTAGGGACCGCATCTACCTTCTTTCGAAGTTAGCAGGCAACTACGCTTTTATGCGGCGGCTCATTTCGGCCCATTCAACATCTGTCCTTCAAGTGTAACGAGCGAGTAACGGAGCTTATATTTCATACCTGCCACAGCAAATTTGTGTTCGTGGGGTCTCTATTCTAATTCGAACGTTTGACTTACGCTATACATATTCGTTTCGGAATATCGTTTCTACGTCTTCCGTTAACTATACGTGGTTAACATTATGAAGACAATTAATAACATTTGTGAAATACAACTTTGTTTGCGGAAAACATAATGATGTTCGAAGTCGCCAGTTTTTCCACGACAAACGACCTTCAACAACTTATTATATGCATAATTGGTGCAACTGATTGCCGGGAATTATATATATATATATATATATATATATATATATATATATATATATGTGTGTGTGTGTGTGTGCGTGTGTGTGTGTATATATAGACGCATTTGAATAACAAATAACAAATACTAAAAAAAAAATTGCATGGCGCGAGATTCGCTCCGGCGATCTTCGGATTACGAACCCGAGCGCTTACCGCTGCGCCACGACGCTGTCGATAATAATCAATCGTTGAGAGTATTTCACCGCAACGGTTTATTTTAACTGTCGATTTTCTCGACAACGGCTGAGAAGTGCATCTTGGTGCTTTGCCACATTACACCTCTGGCCATGAGCTTTTATCATGCGCAGTATGAATTGAATCTGAATTTCACAATTGGCGGCCTCCCATTGTTAGTTGTGCTCCGTAAAGACAAAATAGTGGAGACATGGTATGCATGTGGAATATTTAAGAGAAGTTTGAAATAATAATTTCTCTATTTCAGGAACTTTTGTGGGGAGAATTAAATGTCAGGCAGGTAATATTAATGGGATCGTAGTAATCTTCGGAAGTGACCTACGGTCACAATGAAACCACGTGTATCAATAAGTTGAAATACTTCCGTGTGCTTAAGTTAAGCTGCATTACTAGCGTGTGTACTATAAGTTGAAATATTTAAGAAATAGCGTGTGCAGGACTTGAAATTAGAGACGAGTACTTCCACGTGGTGAGTACTGTGTGAGTCCCAATCTGTGTATGAGACAAAGGATAAAGAGAAGTACTCGTCCATGGTATCAGTTGAGGACTCGTGTGTGTGATGAATATGTTCTTAATATTACTTTACGAGATATGTTTCTGTGTGACGCTTGATTCAAACTATAACACTCTGAGAGAGAAACAAGGTGAGTCAGCCGTCTATCCAGCAACGCCACTTGGCTTGCATTGCACAGGAAGATGTGCATATATCTCCAGAGTTCATAGTAGGAAAGTAGAATTACAAAGTGGGGCAGTGTCGTGTGAAACTGAGATAAATACTAATTGAAGTGGGAAAGCTGAAAGTGATAGTGTTGTGATTATTTATTGTATTGTATACCATGTTGTAGTGTGGCGTATGTCATGTAATTTGGGTATGTGTGGTTTGCATGGGAGAGTAGCAAGGTAGTTTCAAAAGATTAGTGGATTATGCTTGTTCCTTCGGTACCGCTCGGTCTGGAGGAAAGTTTCGTGATGATGATTGTGAGAGTCGAAGTGTGAGGTACAATAAAAGATCCACCATCCTATCCAGAAAGTGCACTGTAGCGTTAAATAATTACGAGGCCATAAGGTAGAGAATCATCAATGTAAAGCCATGCCCGCTGGGCGGAATTTCTCATGTGTTATTGTTGTAGGTTATAGAATTTGTGTGTTTAGGTTATAGAATTTATCAGAATATATAAGATAGTGAAAAGAAAAAGATTGGTGGACTTTTCCTTCGAATTGTATGTTGTCATGATGTCCCGAATTTATAATGTGTGCGCCATTCATATTCAGTGCGGTGGCCAGGTGTTGATAAAAGCCGTTAAATAAAAGACAAAAGGAAAATGTGGTATTGCCAGTGCGTAGTGAACAGTCAGGGGTCTGTAAATTACTGATAGTCAGATGTGCGTTTCCGTTGCGTATTATTCATACAGGAGGATAATTTGTAACTTAATTGAGAGTACGAGAGTTCATATTTCTCGATAAATAAGAATGAATCCACTCGCTTGGCAGACCACTCATCTTGCAGGCCTGACTGCTTGATGCCACAGTATGAGCAAGGCATGTGGGTGCGTCTCAATTCACGCAGCCCCCTGCCGTGGTGAGTGTGACAGGAGGCGGTCGCTCAGAGAATTCGGGTGGCTGGAACTACCCCCATCCCCCCCCCCCCCCCAAACCCACCCAACCACCCCACATTACCCTCCAACTAGCGTCCAGTCAGCCACCTCGTCTACTAAAGGCAGGCCAAAGCGAGTGGAAAGTGTAATTTCGAGGAAGTCCACAATTGATTTCATTAGACTGTAGCTGATAAACAATACCGAGTACAGCCCAGTCTAGACGAACTTAACTAATGCCTTCTATAATACAGTTTAAATTCTGTTATAGAAAACAAGTAACGAAAATGGTTCAAATGACTCTGAGCACTATGGGACTTAACGTCTGAGGTCATCAGTCCCCTAGAACTTAGAACTACTTAAACCTAACTTACCTAAGGATATTACACACATCCATGCCCGAGGCACGATTCGAACCTGCGACAGTAGCGGTCGCGCGGTTCCAGACTGTAGCGCCTAGGACCGCTCGGCCACACCAGCCGGCAACAAATAACAAATATTATATAAAACTTATAAAATGTTTTGTCTCATTTAAACCGTCTTAGGACATAATAAGGACAAACGCCTTTTGGCGATAGCACCTGTGTTGAACTTTGCACTAGGAATCAAATAGCGGATACTTCTGTAGGTCTCAAGACGTTTTAAATAAACCAGATACAGAATTTAATATTATTTTTTTTTAGAGTTTATCATAAACAGTCGCTGTTGTTCCAAGAGATAATACGCCTAAATTATTATACAGTACGAGGTCGATAAGTCGGTAAGTAGCGCCCTCCAGCAAGGCATCTGTAGTAAAATTGTAGGAACATTCATAAAAAGTATCATACTCGTTAAAGGGTGCGAAGCTGATATGTTCTTTGTAAGCATCATGTGTGTGGATTGATTAACATTCACATTAAGAATCATCTCCTCTGCAACCGACTAAGGAACATGAAAGCGTGCGATTTCTGAGGTTTTGTGGCGTAAATGACACATTTTGTGTTCAGTAGCAAGCTGAATTCCACTCTCAAGGGCAGTATTTCAATGGCTACCTTGGCAAATCTCCTCTACGCGGAAAATTTCCCTAACACAGGAAACTGATTGTGGGCAGACACTCATTCAAGGGCTATCCAATGAATTTATTATAGACAACATCTAATGGCAGAGCGATTTTAGGCCCTAGACACAGATGCTAAGGTGAGGGATTCACAGAATGATTTAACGTGACAGGTAAGGGTATGACAAAGACAATCTCTCTTTTAAACAATCTAATTTATTCATTAAAACGTAGATGATCACAACTCATAAAACGGAGACAATCAAACAGTCGACTGCTGTGCCAGCCGGAGTGGTCGTGAGGTTCTAGGCGCTACAGTCTGGAACCGAGCGACCGCTACGGTCGCAGGTTCGAATCCTGCGTCGGGCGTGGATGTGTGTGAAGTCCTTAGGTTAGTTAGGTTTACGTAGTTCTAAGTCTAGGGGACTGATGACCTCAGAAGTTAAGTCCATAGTGCTCAGAGCCATTTGAACCAATCGACTGCTGTTCTCTGTTCGAAAATTCTGATTCGTGTTTGTATGGGTAGCGTTAGTCGGCTGCGTTAACTCACGAATGACGATCTGAAACTAAATTTCATAACTCGCTGTTTCCTCGTGGAAAACACATTCAAGATACCTACGCTCAACCTGAGAAAGGCGATTGTATACAATTCCACCACTGTGGAATGAGAATGACCTAGCTCGCTGATGCTGCTATGAATGTTCGCCGCTACGTAACTGCCTTGCGCCCTGATGGACGCCACTGGCTTCCTGGCTCGCTCGAGAAGACAAGGGCGCGTTGCTATAACTTCGACCCCGTTCTCTGGACGTCTCCTAACTCGGAAATCGCTGCGGTCAGCACAACGTCTCAGACGAAGTCGACGCCGCCTCCAACACATCTCAACCCTCATTTCATTCTATTTTTGTCTGTTAACGCCCTGTGCTCCTTTTCCGCCAACAGTGCCAGTGGCCAATACTGAAAGTACAAAACACTGTGGCCTAATAGCAAGGTAGATGCAATAGACACGGAAGCACAGAGAATCCCACCAAAGTGATGCACTGCGATCAGACGCCAACACGCCAATCATAAAGCAGACCTCTTCCCTACCATTAAAAAAACGTCCGTTCAAATTTTTTGCTCCTGCCGTCACACGCTGACATACCAATCCCGCGTTTTCGCGCCTATGTCACTACTCTGTCATCAGAGGGCCTCTGAAATCGGAAACGACAGCTCACGAGGCTCACATATATTCTTCTCCAGCCCATGTTTTCTAAAGCGGTCGATGGGTCTCTACAAAAACGGTAAACAAGATGTGAGGAAGCTGCCCGGTTGTGAAGCTGGACAATGGATTGGTACCCCCTGGGATGCCTCGGCAACCCCAGTCCCGGTTAAGTCCACCTGAGTCTTCAAATGGTTCAAATGGCTCTGAGCACTATGGGACTTAACATCTGAGGTCATCAGTCACCTAGATCCTAAAACTACCTAAACATAACTGACCAAAGGACATCACACACATCTATGCTCCAGGCAGGATTCGAACTAGCGACCATAGCATTCGCGCGGTTCCAGATTGAAGCGCCTAGAACCGCTCGGCCACAGCGGTCGGCATCTGAGTCTTCATTCTCCACTTCCAGCAAGGTGTCGTTTTCCATTAAATTTTCGGTTAGCTCCATCTCAACTCCAAAATAATGTGTCTTCTCACGATGCAAAAAGCATTTAGAAACCAGTGGGTTTACCACCATGTTAAAGAAGGAGAACAGAGGTACATAGAGCACTATATACCAGTCACTATTGTCCAAGATCTTCAATAAAAACATTCCCAATGCAGTGCCAACCGCTGTCGTCATCTACCTACACAATCAGTATGAAATGAAATGAAAAAGGCATGGAGAATTGTGTGTCACGTTTCACCGTTAGTTATATTCTCCAGAAGCCCTCAGAACATTTTGTTCTACGGTATAATTTGTGCAACTAAGGGGTCTTCCATGAATTACGTCGCATGTTTAATATTGTGTAACACCACCCCTGTCACTTTGAGAATATGAAAGAGAGTATTACAATCAACATTTTCAAAAGCTTTCTCTGTCTACAAATGCTAGGAACGCAGGCTTACCTTTCCTTAATCAATTCTCTAAGATAAGTCGTAGGGTCAGTATTTTCTCACATTTCTACGGAATCCAAACTGATCTTCCCCGAGGTCGGCTTCTACCAGTTTTTCCATTCGTTTGTAAAGAATTCGTGTTAGTATTTTGCAGCCGTGGCTTATTAAACTGGTAGTTCGGTAATTTTCACATCTGTCAGCACCTGCTTTCTTTGGGATTTGAATTATTATATTCTTCTTGAAGTCTGAGGGTATTTCGCCTGTCTCACACATCTTGTTCACCAGATGGTAGAGCTTTGTCAGGGCTGGTTCTCCCAAGGCTATCAGTAGTTATAATGGAATGTTGTCTACTCCCGGGGCCTTGTTTCGACTTAGGTCTTTCAGTGCTCTGTCAAACTCTTCACGCAGTATCATATCTCCTATTTCATCATCTTCTTCCACCTTTCTGCTTTCCCTTCTTTGCTTGTGTTTATATATATATATATATATATATATATATATATATATATATATATATATATATATATAAAACCACAAGCAAACACGGAAATCGAAATACATACTAAGTTAACACCTCATGGAGAAGATTGAAAAGTAATGACAATGTCGAAGGTGAAGCAGATTCGAAAATCTAAGAATTGCAAATAAAACTGACGACAAAGTAAGCGACACTTCAGATTTTTTGCGAAATTTGTTCATCGTCAAAACCACTAAATCAACTAGAGCCCATGGTCGTAAGAGCAACTTTGAGTTTTACATTATTTTAACATTCTGTTCTTCATTGTCAAAAATGTATTTCGCTTTCTGTGGCAGTTTGAAAAACAGAACAACCCAGTCAGTTACGTTGATTTGTTATTCACTGCTTGTTATAAAGCAAAATCGGTAACAGTATCTTTCTATCTGTCTGTTGGAGGTAATCTCGATAATCTCAGTGCAGTTCTCAGTATGGTGTAGCTGAATTCCTCCGTGTGATTTAGTATACACATTGTCCGAAATGCTCATATTCAACATTTTGCGTGCTTATGTTTAATTGCAAGGAAGAAACCAAACAGCATATACCAGAAGACACTTCATATAATAGGATGCAACCAAGAGGAAGCCAGTTACATCAGTCAGCACCTAAATCAACGCCTAGACAGATCACTTCCAGGAATAAAATTGTAGTACTAGCTCAGTAGCCTGCTTTTAGCTCGTGATGCTGGTATGGCGACAGATGAAGTAGCAAAAAGATTAACAGCATTAAGGGAAGAGATTCAACAGCAAAGAAGCAACCGAACGTCAGAAGAAAGACGTGATTCTAAAACACAAAAAATTCCATAAATTTTTGGAAGTAATTCCGACTTATCAGCAGCTCTTAAAACTTGACCGTTGGTCGTCCTAGAGTAGAAGAAAATCAATTCGGTGTACTTGAAGTCATAATGGACACTGCAGTTTTTGGTGGTGCAAAACAGTGGAAGACTTACAAGCCGAACTAGGTAAACAAAGCTATACTAATGGTCGATCAGTGTTACATTTAAGACTCCTTCCCGTACAATACAGAGGAAGGAAAGAAAGACGTGGCAACAGTTCCTATTAAATTGTGCAAATCAGACTCTACGCTTCACGTAAAGGATAAATATGGCAAATTCTGTGCTGTTACTGTAAGATACCTTGAATCTTTAGCTTCAATATTGGACCCTGGTGAAGAAAACTTTTTATCTATGGAAGACAAAGTAAGTGTGCCATTAGGTATTGCAGCAGCAATTTTCAAGCACGAGTGTTAATTCATCTTGACTACCGTGTAAAATTACAGGGTCATCTTTTCGTGTTCGCTGAAAAACATAAACGTATTCCCTCTAGTTATGCAGGCATTGTAATAAACAGAAATGTTAAGAGTAAACTTGAAGCTGTGACACACTCTGGGCCTGCGTTTGTAGCGATTCGTAGTGTAAAATATTCTTCCTCTAATGCACAGACTCATGCCACAGACGTCCTTAGGCGCTCTAAATTACCAGCTTTTGAAAAGTTACTGCGAACCCTGTATTGTTTTGTAATACTTACAATGGTGCTCCCGACGAAAATCCGTTACACAAGTTAGCCATAGTTTTAGCCGAGCAACATTTTAAAGATATCGGCTTGAATGCCATTTACATTGCCACAAATATTCCAGGAAAGGTTTCGTAAGACCCCTGTTTATTTTCATTTACACTGGTGGTCCCAACGAAACTCCACTATATGAGTTATAGTTTTAGCTGTACAACATTATAAAGATTTTTACTTGGGTGACACTTACATTGCCCCAGGAAAAAGTGCATTTAACAGAGTGGAGCGACAAATGGTGCCTCTTAGTCGAGAAGTTACTGGTGATGTGTTGAAACTTGACAGTTTCGGTCCCATTCTTAACTCCAGTAATCGAACAACTGACCTGCAGCTAGAAAAACTTTCAGAGTTCCGGCACCTTAGTGACTAATGTTTGAAGCCAACTGGTCATTGACAATTTCCCTGCCGTTGTCGAATATATTGTGCCAGTAGATACCACACTGGATATCGAACAGGCTAGGACTTTGCGCAATAATGCTACTTGGTACGCAATTCACGTACGTGAATCTCGATATCGTTTACAAACTGTAAAACGCGAGGTTGTCGCCTGTTACGGTGTGCGACGATCTAGCCTGTGGCGGCTATTACGAGAGGGGTTCTTTCTAACGTCTGGTTTGAATAAACGGGCTTCAGACGGGCTTGTACCCGTAGGAAACGATGACTCCGAAGGTACATTTGCTCCTCTTTTGCTACAGCCATCTTTGAATCTCCGAGTGTCATCACATTTGAAGCAAGTTCCCTAAGACGATTATTGCCCCAGAGTCGAAGCACACTAGTTTGCCAGCCGGAGTGGCCGAGCGGTTCTAGGCGCTACATCTGGAACCACGCGACCGCTACGGTCGCAGGTTCGAATCCTGCCTCGGGCATGGATGTGTGTGATGTCCTTCGGTTAAGTTAGGTTTAAGTAGTTCTAAGTTCTAGGGGACTGATGACCTCAGACGTTAAGTCCCATAGTGCTCAGAGACATTTGAACCATTTGAACACTAGTTTAAACGATCATATGGCATCTGTGACCCATATTTTTCATTATACAAAGCCATTAACCAACACATGCAATCACATAAGAGCGAATAGGAGCTTTTGCCCATCACAAAGATCCATCCTGAAGGAATTGCAGATAGATGCGCCAGGGAAGATCTTTGTTTAATAAAGGATGACGACGCTATATGGTTGGATGAAAATGATGTGGACACATCGAATGTTCCTAACATTATCCCAATCAAGAACGAGCTGACTGCTATGCCTATCGCCGGCCGGAGTGACCGTGCGGTTCTAGGCGCTGCAGTCTGGAGCCGAGCGACCGCTACGGTCGCAGGTTCGAATCCTGCGTCGGGCATGGATGTGTGTGAAGTCCTTAGGTTAGTTAGGTTTAATTAGTTCTAAGTTCTAGGCGACTGATGACCTTAGAAGTTAAGTTGCATAGTGCTCAGAGCCATTTTTTTTGCTATGCCTATCACAAATGATTTAAAGGAATGGACACAATATGAGGAAACTTTGTATCGTTCACTTTTTTGTTATGTTCTCTAAATTTTCTAAAACGTATGATTTGTTCTTGTTTTTATGAAAAGAAATGTTGTTTGTAGAAATACACGAATAGACGAAGCATACTTTTCTTAAACTTAAATCTGCAAAATATGCTTCGTCGCTCAGGGAACCATCACTGACAAGGAGAAGGGGGGTGGGTGATGTGGGGGGGGGGGGGGGGGAGTGGGGAGGGCTGCAAAATTCATGAAATTCGTGTGACATAGTTTATGGATGACTCCTAATACGCTTTCGATGATTTTTGCGCCGGTTGAGACACACTGAGGACACAGCCCACGTAAACAGTGTAGAACTGTTTCATTGAAAAGTATGCGTACAAAATACTTTCCGTTCGACAAAGTTAATCACTAAAAAGTCTGTGATAGTTTTTGATCAGCAAATGATTTGGACAGTTTTGAACTCAGACTGAAGACCTCAATAAAGAAACATTTAGTGTCTGCTATATACTTCAAAAGTGTCCGCCCCCGGTACCTGAGTGGTTCAGTCTGCTTTCGGCTGCGGTGCGGCGAGGACGTCCTCTGCATCTTGCCGTGCGCGACCGTGAGCGCTTGCTTGTGTTTACCTTCTCGCGGCGCGAGTTGTATTTGTTCTCCAAGTTCAGTGCGACTATGGCATACACATGGCGCCACCATACGATCAGAATTACCTTCCAACCAGATCACGCGCGTCCTCGAACCTATGAAATAGAACAGTTCATACGCGACGATCTACGTTTAGATCCGGCGACTGCCGTCGGAATACATTTTTCTATAACGGCGAGCGTGGTTTATGTGAAAATGACCAGTGCAGAGGTCTGCGCGAGAGTGGTGTCTAAATACCCGAATTCACTCAGATTTAAATATTCTGACGGGCATATCGATGCAGTGACGGTGGATCACGCAGGCATGGGCCTGAGGACTGTAAAGGTTTTTGAGCTCCCCTTTTAAGTCCCAGAGGAAGTTGTCAAGGACGTCTTCCGACCATATAGCAATGTCATCAACCACGTTGCAGAAAAGTGGCAAACTTTTTCTACGTATAAGGTCTACAATGGTATGCGCCAAGTTAAACTCGAGCTCAAGAAACATGTGCCGTCCTATTTGAACATCGGCGGCTGTCATGCAATCAAAATGCACGATGGTCAACCGTGTACCTGTTCTGGATGTGGGCAAGAAGGCCATATTCTGTCGGACTGCTTACAACGTGGAATTACGCAGACACCAGTGGGAGACTCCGTTTCGCCGAGGGGGACGACAATCCTGCCCCTCACGTACGCTCAGACGACGATGCGCACCATAGATGAGGATGAAACGGGCGGTCGGGCACATCCATCGACGTCAGAAGGACCAAGGGAGGAAGAGGAAGGACCCCCGTTGTCGACCCAGATGTCGCCCCCTCCACAGGAACAACAGCAGCAACAGTCCCACGGACTCCAGACGCAACATAACATTCAGAACGCAATGGACGTGGACGCGAACATTGTCCCGACCGCGGCTTTCCTAGCGGAAGGTGATACGACGTTAGATTATCTCCCACATTCGGATACGGATGTCCACGATCGAAAGCAACGTTCGCCTCGAAGACGCAAGCGACGTCGGCGGACCCCTTTTGACGATTGGCTCCTACACACGGCTGGTCAAGAAGGTGACATCTCGTCAGACGGCATGGATGCTGTGCCTGCTGAGGATCTAAGTGGTGTAGACGGTTCACTTGCCCATACTACGAGTGCCCAGTTACTTCTTGCACCACAAACGCGGCAGGTCGCGTCGATGGATGGCGCTCCGTCTACCTCTAACAAAGACGACGTACGTGAGAGAGATTTAGGTGCCGATCAGCTACACAGCAACGTGTTGCACCCACCGTGGTCGGACGATGTTGAGGAACTTCCTGAAGAGGGCACGGGTGACAAGGGAGGGGGCGGCATTGGGGATGCCACTCCTAGCGTGAAAGGCTCGTAATCTACATCGGGTTCGGTTGGTCCGGCATCTCTTGCAGTTACTACCCTAGGTGAAGAGGCTAGGCAGCACACCTTTCGCCTTGCCTCAAGCAATATCAATGCGATAAGGGCGCCACACAAACTGACAATGCTACAATGCATGCTCGATGCGGCACACATCGACGTGGCACTCTTACAGGAAGTATGTGTCGCTAGCTTCCTTGACTTCTACGGATATACCGTCCACATCTGCCAAGCCTTTTCTACCGATTGTGGTGTGGCTATCCTGCTACGGGAAGACTTGGCGGCTACGGACGTACTATACCTACCGAGTGCAAGAGCCGGTGTACGACTCATCGATGTATATGCCCCCTTCAGGATCAGGGAGACGGAGAGATCGGGCCCGCTTTTCTTCGGAAGTTATTACGCGTGTCTGTATGGGCCGCATAGACGATATGGTGATAGGAGGATTTTAACTGTATCTCCGTCTGATCAGCAACCACATCACGTCCCGTGAGCGGAATTGGAAATGCTAGAGCGCGACCTCCACCTGCTCGACACGTGGCGCCACATCCATGGCCCAGCTCTTGGTTACACCCATTATACAAGTCATTCGTTAAGTCGGTTAGGATTTACGTCACAAGCACCCTTTAGCCGGCGACGAGAGCAGCAGAGCTCTGGTCCACTGCATTCACCGACCACACAGCCTATATTTGCACCATTGCCCTCCAACCTGCACGTGTGTGGTGCAGTAGGCCCCCCTGGAAACTGAACGTCGCCCATCTGGAATAGCCGGCATGTAAAGGTGCTATCGAAAAGTCGTGGAACGCGTCCTTACAGCGTCGTGGTCGTTACCGATCGACCCTCTGTTGGTGGATTGAATGTGCGAAACCTGCTCTTAGGCGCACCTTCATGACTTGCGGCCGGGAGGCAGCGGCATGGAGAAGGAGCACGGAAAACTTTTATTACACCGTCCTACGGGAATGTCTTGCTATGGAGCCCTCACCTGAAAGGCAGATCATTGTCAATCGCGGTCCGCAGCTCGTGGTCGTGCGGTAGCGTTCTCGCTTCCCGCGCCCGGGTTCCCGGGTTCGATTCCCGGCGGGGTCAGGGACTTTCTCTGCCTCGTGATGACTGGCTGTTGTGTGATGTCCTTGCGATGTCCTTAGGTTAGTTAGGTTTAAGTAGTTCTAAGTTCTAGGGGACTGATGACCATAGATGTTAAGTCCGATAGTGGTCAGAGCTATTTGAACCATTTTGTCAATCGCGCGAAAGCGCAGCTCGTCTCCTTAGCACGCCATCATTGACAGGGCGCTACAGGCATGCTACAATCAGAAAGGCCATCTATGGACCACGTCCTCTTAGAGAGCAGGAGGCGCCGTAGGGCGCTGGTAACCGACATGATAACGGACGACGATCGACACGTGGTAGAACAAGCAGATATAGCAGAAGCCTTCTATGGGCATTACGCTCACCTTTATTCAGCAGTGCTCCCTAATATGGCGACGGTAAACACCGTTTCAGCACATGTCCACGGTACAGTTCCACCGACTTTACTGGGAGAAGTGACAGAAGAGGAAGTGCTCGAAGCCATTGGTAAACGTGCTCCCCATAAATCACTGGGAATCGACGGACTACTATTAGAGTTCTGTCGAGCCTTTAAGCAACTGTTGGTATCGTGTTGGGTTGAAATTTGTCATGAATTGATGAGCCCAGGTATACCGTTCTTCGAAGGACTGATTGTACCCAACCATCAGCCGAAGGGGCGGAATCATGTCCGCGATTATCGCCCCTTAACGTTATTGAACAGCGACTTCAAGATCTTTTCGAGGCTGCTTTCAGAACGTATTCGCGGCACACTATTGCCCGTTCTGACGTCCTTGGGGGGACCCAACATCAGAACTGCGTTATGTCGTTACAGAGATCTTATCTCCCTTGCACGGGTGAGACGTTTGCCGGCAGCCCTGGCGTCTATCGAATTTAGCCAGGCTTTTGACCGTGCGGGCCACAGTTTCCTCACGGCCGTTCTACGGCGCATGGAATACCTCGACCCCTTTATCACAGTGTTGACACGCTTTCTGCATGGTGCTACTTCTCAAGTTCTTGTTGATTGAAGAATGACGGCACCCATGCCGATCTGCCGATCAGTACGACAGGGATGTCCATTATCTACATTGTTATTTTCATTGGCCTTAGAACCTCTGTTGTGTGGTCTCCGAGACAGGCCCACTGGATTACAGTTTGGCGGCTCCATCTATCGCTGCACCGCATATGCGGATGATTTGATAATCGTCATACGTGGAGCTGCCGATATGGCGACGGCTTTGGACTGGATTGCAACCTTCTGGTAGCCAAATCAATGTTGACAAGTCCGTTGCCATGAGCATTGAGATTGGGCTACTGCAGGAACACATTGCCCCCTTACGCTTCAGTGATACTCTCCGCTGCTTGGGCATAGATTTCATGAACGACATGCGACGCGCGACGACGTTCAATTATCTGCGCCTTCTTAATCAAATTCGGGCCGGAACTCCAAATCAGCGCTTGCGGTCCCTCAACATCGTTCAGAGGGCGGGTTATGCCAATGTATACCTTGCGTCCCGCATACCGCATGTCACCCAAACGCTACCCATTCCGAACCCCTTGGCGCGTAGCTTTATGGCAGCGCTGGGATACTTCGTCAGCGCTGGTATGTTACTGAAGATCAGATACGTATCTCGTGTCCTCCCAAAGGAAAAAGGTGGTCTCGGCCTAGTTAACGTCCTTGACAGGGCCATTGGCCTCTATGTTAGCTCACATTTATGTCTGCTGCGCCGTTGTCCTACGAGCCTCACGAGTTTGCTTCTGACGGCACTACCACCTGCTTCACTAAGAGCGCCGGTGCCACTACAGGCCATCGCAGCGCCCGACTTTTATGTAGGGCCGGCCGGAGTGGCCGAGCGGTTAAAGGCGCTACAGTCTGGAACCGCACGACCGCTACGATCGCAGGTTCGAATCCTGCCTCGGGCATGGATGTGTGTGATGTCCTTAGGATAGGTTTAAGTAGTTCTAAGTTCTACGGGACTTATGACCACAGCAGTTGAGTACCATAGGGCTCAGAGCCATTTGAACCTTTTTTTTTATGTAGGACGTCTGTGTTTAGAACAAAGTTATTCCAGTGTAGCGCTCACGACACCACGAATGGCCACAACTCGACATGCTGCGACGCCGCCCCTAAATGTGGTCGAACTAAAATATCCTGATGTACGGTGGCGCGAGGAGTAGAAAAGTGTACACGATGCCATGCTTGATTCCGATGTTGCTTCCCAATGGTACGTCGTCGTTAATGGGAAGCTGGTGACGCAAGAACGTCTCTACAATATCCACACGGCAGAATCTCCCAATTGAGCGGGTTGTAATACAGTAGATTCTGACGAGCACCGCCTCAACTGTGGAGAGGCGGAGCCGGTTTGGCACCTAGTGCGGCAGATGCTGGCTTATCTCTTGCGAGTTACTCCGGAGCATATATCTGCGCTCACGTCATAGTTCCCGGATGAGACATTTTACCCCAAGACTCGGACCAAATCAGTCACCTGGATACGTGGACATGCGGTCCATTACCTCTGTCGTGACGGACACAAGAATTTAGTTGACTTCTGGCTCTATTTGCAAGAAAGACATCATGCTATTGCCGGGCATACCAAATATCGACGATGCTTCGCAAACTACCTACGGAGTGCCTTTCACAGCCCGCCGTGTAGTTGGAATGTTCCAGGCAGTGGTAGATAAGGTCAGAACGAAGTGCAAACTATCATACATTGAACTACACTCCTGGAAATGGAAAAAAGAACACATTGACACCGGTGTGTCAGACCCACCATACTTGCTCCGGACACTGCGAGAGGGCTGTACAAGCAATGATCACACGCACGGCACAGCGGACACACCAGGAACCGCGGTGTTGGCCGTCGAATGGCGCTAGCTGCGCAGCATTTGTGCACCGCCGCCGTCAGTGTCAGCCAGTTTGCCGTGGCATACGGAGCTCCATCGCAGTCTTTAACACTGGTAGCATGCCGCGACAGCGTGGACGTGAACCGTATGTGCAGTTGACGGACTTTGAGCGAGGGCGTATAGTGGGCATGCGGGAGGCCGGGTGGACGTACCGCCGAATTGCTCAACACGTGGGGCGTGAGGTCTCCACAGTACATCGATGTTGTCGACAGTGGTCGGCGGAAGGTGCACGTGCCCGTCGACCTGGGACCGGACTGCAGCGACGCACGGATGCACGCCAAGACCGTAGGATCCTACGCAGTGCCGTAGGGGACCGCACCGCCACTTCCCAGCAAATTAGGGACACTGTTGCTCCTGGGGTATCGGCGAGGACCATTCGCAACCGTCTCCATGAAGCTGGGCTACGGTCCCGCACACCGTTAGGCCGTCTTCCGCTCACGCCCCAACATCGTGCAGCCCGCCTCTAGTGGTGCCGCGACAGGTGTGAATGGAGGGACGAATGTAGACGTGTCGTCTTCAGCGATGAGAGTCGCTTCTGCCTTGGTGCCAATGATGGTCATATGTGTGTTTGGCGCCGTGCAGGTGAGCGCCACAATCAGGACTGCATACGACCAAGGCACACATGGCCAACACCCGGCATCATGGTGTGGGGAGCGATCTCCTACACTGGCCGTACACCACTGGTGATTGTCGAGGGGATACTGAATAGTGCACGGTACATCCAAACCGTCATCGAACCCATCGTTCTACCATTCCTAGACCGGCAAGGGAACTTGCTGTTCCAACAGGACAATGCACGTCCGCATGTATCCCGTGCCACCCAACGTGCTCTAGAAGGTGTAAGTCAACTACCCTGGCCAGCAAGATCTCCGGATCTGTCCCCCATTGAGCATGTTTGGGACTGGATGAAGCGTCGTCTAACGCGGTCTGCACGTCCAACACGAACGCTGGTCCAACTGAGGCGCCAGGTGGAAATGGCATGGCAAGCCGTTCCACAGGACTACATCCAGCATCTCTACGATCATCTCCATGGGAGAATAGCAGCCTGCATTGCTGCGAAAGGTGGATATACACTGTACTAGTGCCGACATTGTGCATGCTCTGTTGCCTGTGTCTATGTGCCTGTGGTTCTGTCAGTGTGATCATGTGATGTATCTGACCCCTGGAATGTGTCAATAAAGTTTCCTCTTGCTGGGACAATGAATTCACGGTGTTCTTATTTCAATTTCCAGGAGTGTATTTTTATCAATGGGGGCAGTCGCTGGGAAGCCTGACTACAAAGTGGTAGCTTTATTTTCATGTTATTTATGTTTACTATCTTCGATGGTGTCTTCATTCTGTTTTAGTTTTCCAGTCTTGACTATCTAAGACTGTTCGCATATTGATATCTATATAACGAAAAAAAACCTTCCGCAAACTACTAGAAATACCCTTCCCCCCTTCCTTTCATTGTGTTTTTGCGGGTTGGCGCACACCCGTTAGTCCCGTATAGTATAGTTTCTTCACATTTTAGATGCGTGGTGGTTACGTATTGTTAGGAAGGCAACGCTGAAGAGGAAAAAATTTCAATTTGTTTGGCAGGGACACAAGTGGAGGTGCCCCGTAGGGATGGCTTATAAGCCCGTCGCGAACACGCGAAGGGTATTTGGTTTATTGTTTCAGATAAAGGGAGTTGTTGTGGTACCGAGTGGTGCACTCGCTGTGTGTAGCAGTAAAGAAGACAGACATCCTTCGAACACCTTTGCTTCAATTATAAGCGAGGGCCGCTTATACATTTCGGCGTGCTACTCCATCGGTACGCGGATATCTGTTAAAGGGAGACAGTATCTGAAACCAACCAAACAATGCGAGGAGTTTGTTTTAACGGTTACAGATCGGAGTTGTCGCGATCGACGGACGCCGACCTGTGTCAGCCAGACTTGAACAACCATCCACATCGAGGCGACACACACACACGCCACATTATTTGGCGCCGCAACTTGGGCCGACTGCCCGTGCCTACGAGACACACGAGCCCACCCGCAGAGGAAGTCCATCGCGACGCGTCGGAGAACCGAACCAGAGCTGAACGTTGGTCGTGACAGCGACACGGCTGCCGACAGTGACGTGAGCGAGACCCAAACAGCACTCAGGCAGACACTAATTATTAAATCACTACTCAAAGTAAGTGATTGTCCAGGTACGGTAAAAAAAATGGCTCTGAGCACTATGGAACTTAACATCTGAGGTTATCAGTCACCTAGAACTTAGAACTACTTAGACCTAACTAACCTAAGGACATCACACACATCCATGACCGAGGCAGGATTCGAACCTGCGACCGTAAATGTCGCACGGTTCCAAACTGAAGCGCCTAGAACGGCTCGGCCACACCGGCCGGCCTACGGAAAAATTTTTGTTTTAACTAGTTGGTAATTGTAAGAATTTTATTGTGCTGGTGTCGAGTAGATCGTAATATTAGAATCGAGTGACGATTATCACAATAACTATTGCGGATACTAGTCAAAATTAGTCAAAAACGACTTACCACATATGTTAACTGGGTATTCGCCCAATGAGGTTCTGTTTAATAAGCGGGATAGTAATAATTGGCTTAGTAATTTACCATGTATTCAAAACGAACCAAAGGATCTTGATGCGATTATAAAGAAGGTATAACTGAACTCGCAGCATAAACCAAGTATTCGTAAACATCAATTTGATAAAAAGTTTGGCTTAGTTGTCACTTATAAAGCTATTGATAGTATTCTATTGAAGAATCATCCCAAGTCTTCAAAGCGAAGAAAAATAAATCGAAAGTGGAACAATCTTTATAAGGGACCATGTAAAATCATTAATATCTCACAAGAAGGAAGCTACTTATTAGAGGATGAAGGAACCAAGAAAAGCCTATAACTTTGTCTGACAGCTTCGTGGTGGATGTGGAAAATAGATTTGAACTGTTGCTAATAAGCCAATAAAAAAGAGACTTCACCTGGTTAGGGACGTTGAAGCGGGAAGTCACGTACCCACTTCATCGACTGGGGGGCATAGTACATGGTGGTCCATTGATCATAACTGGGTCAAATATCTCACGAAATAAGCGTCAAACGAAAAAGCTACAAAGAACGAAACTTGGCTAGCTTGAAGGTGGAAACCAGATGGCGCTATGGTTGGCTCGCTAGATGACGCTGCCATAGGTCAAACGCATATCAACTGCGTTTTTTAAAATAGGAACCTCCATTTTTTATTACGTATTCGTGTAGTACATAAAGAAACATGAATGTTTTACTTGGACCACTTTTTCGCTTTGTGATAGATGGCGCTGTAATAGTCACAAACGTATATGTTAAGTGGTATCACGTAACATTCCGCCAGTGCGGACGATATTTGCTTCGTGATGCATTACCCGTGTTAAAAATAGACCGTTTACCAATTCCAGAAAAGGCTATATCGTGTTGATGTATGGCTATTGTGATCAAAATGTTCAACGGGCGTGTGCTATATATGCTGCTCGGCCCCACCGAGCTGCCATCGTGGAGGAGCACGTCTGGGATGCTCTCGGTCGACGTATTGCTGCATGTCTTCAAACCTCTGGGACACTTCAGGCGCTCCGACAGGCACTGATGCAATAATGGGAGGCTGTACTCCAGCAGCTGCTCGACCACCTGATCCAGAGCATGTCAACGCATTGTGTGGTCTGTGTACGTGTGAATGGTGATCATATCCCATATTGGTATTGGTAAGGAAACAGTGGCGTTTTGTAGCACATGTATTTCGGGACGGTTTCGTCAACTTATCACCAATACCGTGGACTTACAGATCTGTGTCGTTTCTGTTCCCTAAGTGCCTATGCTATTAGCGCCAGTTTTGTGTACGTTGTGTGGCACCACATTCTGCAATTATCCTTAATTTATGAGAATGAGTGTAGATTGTCTCTTCATTTCCCTTTTCGCGTTCAAAGTACGTATCATATTTGATTAACATTGCAAGAGCCCAGGTTACAACAAGCACGAGAAAAGCCATTGCAAATACGAAATGCTGATACATTAATAACCGGTGTAGCCGCTAGAAACAGGCATGCATTGTGTTGTACAGGTGCCGGATGTCAGTTTGTGGGATGGTGTTCCATGCCTGTTGCACTTGATCTGTCAATACAAGGATGCTTAATGTTGTTTTTGGATGACGCTGATTGTGTTGAGATGATGTACCATATGTACTCAATTGGAGACTGATCTGTGATAGGGTAGGGGATGGCAATATTTCCACCATCTGTAAAGTATGTTGGATTACAACAGCGGCATGTGAGCGAGCGCTATCCTGTTGGGAAAAAGCCTCTCGAATGCTGTTCATGAATGGCAGCACAACAAATCCAGTCACCCTTGCAGTCAGCGTTTATGGGATTACCACCCGAGTCTTCCTGCTGTCATATGAAATCGTACCCCAGACCATAACTCTAGCTGTAGGCGCAGTGTGTCTAGCACACAGACATGATGGCTGCAGGTTCTCAGCTGGCCTCCTCGTAACCAACACGCGGACATCACTGTCACCGAGACAGTACCAGCTTTCATCAGGAAACACAACAGACCTCCACCCTGCTCTCCAATGAGCTCTCGCTTGACGATGCTGAAGACGCAGATGTTTGTGGTTTGCGGTCAATGGCATGCACGCTATAGGGAGTTTGGCTAAGAGCTGCGACACTTTGTTGTGTCACTTTGGTGCCAATTGCTGCTCGAAAAATTGCTGCGTATGTCGTGCAATCTGACAGAGCCATATGCCGAAACGATGGTCTTCCCTATAGGTAGCGCCACGTGGCCTTTCGGAGCTCGTCTTCTTGCGAATGTAAATTCTCGTGTCCACCGCTGCCAGCTGTCATGTAAAGTGGCTAATTTCCTATCAAGTAATTTTGTAGTATCCCAAAAGGAGCATCCAGCTTCTCGTAGGCCTGTAATACGATCTCGTTCTAAATCAGTAAGGATTAGATAATGGCGTCTTTGTCGTCTTAAAAGCATTCTTCATAAGGTCAACTCACCACATCCAGTATCAAAGGTAACTAACGCCCACGACTCTTACGGCGTGTATTTACTGCAAACCTGGTTTGCATCCTCATAGTGGCATTACTAGCGCCATTATTATGCGGCTGGCGTGAAATTTAAATGCACATCATGTTTCAGACGTAAAAACACGCCTACCAACATTCGTTTATATCGCACTCCTCCTTCATGGTGCTGCGATTTTTTTTTCGATCAATGTATACTTCACTGTAGTATACCTGTTCCACAGCCGTCCCCATTCCCTCAAGGACACGTGACCCTTCTGCCACACAACAACACTGGCTTACCATTTTTCTTTAGTCGAAAACGAATTACCGGTTGCTGAATTCACAGTTCAAGTTTAGAATTGTACAGCGACTGCAGAAGACTGATTAAAACGGTCCTGCTGTAGGGGTGTGTCATCTGTAGTTCATTTACGTATCCAAATTCATGACCATATACGAGCAAATTACATTTTCTTCTACGGAAAAGAGGAAAAAAATTTGAAATTTCAGGCTAGAGAATACTCAAATTCCATGGGGTGCAATATAATGGAAGACGCAGTCAGAAAGTCGCATATTCGGCAATGGAACAGGCATGCAGCACACAACTGTGCCAAGGCGGGGAGACAAGGACCATTTTCGTTCAGTTCTGGACTGTAAGTTGATTGTGTAGCCAGTTTCATTTTATTTTGGATGGATTCTCATATTTAACTCGTCGAATGCAAACCCGGGTTACACATTCCCCAAATAAAGTAACAATGTAACTTTCAGAAAGCATTATGTTTGAATTGAACTACACCAGTCAGTTCAGGAAAAATATAGATGGTATGAAAATAATGCAATAAATGCATTAACACATCAGATGTGAAGTGTTATAGGTTGCATCAAAGATGACTAAGGTTTTATGAAATTTATTTCCCGTGTTTCCAATCTGGAAATACTAACCAGTGTCATTTCCGTTGATAACCAACAGAACTGTCTACTGTGTTATGATTTACTTTTAATTAAGATTGGTAATCTTCAGGGTGATCATAATGTTACTAGGAAATTAACAAAATTATATTTTGTGAGTATATTCTAGAATTGCATCGTAATTCATTGGATATGTTATTTTTAATCATATGGGGCAGTAATGTAAGGCCGTTACATCAAAGAGACTGAAACCATATTCATAACGATAAAACAAAAAGATTCACCTTGCTTGTACAAATATTACATTGTTACTTTCAGTCTTTCACATACAATACTTTTTATTTGCCTCCTGCCCTGTCCGCGCAAATTGGCTGCGCGCTTTGTGGCGCTGTGATGCATTGTGCGGCCCATCCTGCAGGAGGTTCAAAAACGTTCAAATGTAATTGAAATCTTATGGGACTTAACTGCTAAGGTCATCAGTCCCTAAGCTTACACTACTTAACCTAAATTATCCTAAGGACAAACACACACACCCATGTCCGAGGGAGGACTCGAACCTCTGCCGGGACCAGCCGCAGAATCCATGACTGCAGCGCCTTAGGCCGGAGGTTCGATTCCTCCCTCGAGCATGGGTGTGAGTGTGTTGTTCTTAGTTTAAGTAGTGTGTAAGTGTAGGGACCGATGGCCTAAGCAGTTTGGTCCTTTAGGAATTCACACACATTTCTCCTGTCTTTCTGGGGTACGACATTATCTCAACCTCATCGAGTCAGCTACACAAATAAAGGCAATTTTAGAGTATTGCCTCCTCTTCGATAAACTTCTGTGGACCCCCCGGGTATAAAGAAGGAGAAAGAAATTTTGCAAAGGACAGAGCAGTACCTAACCAAGCTTAGAGTCGATGAACAAAACGCAATCAACAGTTCAGGAACACGTGAATTTTGAAATGCTTACAAATTTTAGCACTCAACTTATGAAATAGAGGCACAACAAGAGGCGGGTAGAAATTAGCTGCATCCAGTAAAAAGTGGAAGGTCAATCAATAGAGCTCATAAAGAACTGAAATATTCGCGTCGAAATTTTGAAACTACACTAGAACAAGCCATCCCGGGGGTAGAGAACAAATGAAAGAGAAGATCGGAATTCCATTTTGTTTTACAAAAGGGGACTCGGCTGCATTGACCCCTTCCTTAATTTCCATTTATCATAAATTTCTCGCCAAGCGCAAAGTCCCGAGCGCTGGGAAGAAGCGCAGGTGACTACTGTATATAACAAGGGCAAAAATAACGGACCTGTAAAATTACAGACCATTGGTTTGCTGCAGAATTCTTTAACATGTTCTCAGTTCCAATGTAATAAATTTCATTGAGACGGTAAAGTTTCTGTCCACGAATCAGCAGGGTTTTAGAAGGCGTTGCTCGTTCGAAACTCAACTTGCCCTTCTCCCGGATTATATTCTGCGTACCATGGATCAAGGGCAACAGTGAGATTTCGTATTTTTAGATTTCCGAAAAGCATTTGGCACGGTTCCCCACAGCACACTGTGAACGAAGATACGAGCTGACGAATATTATACGAGATACGTGAGTGACTCGACGACATCTTAAGAAAGCCTAGTACGTTGCACTTGACGGCGAGTGTTCATCAGAGACAAGGTATCGTTAGTACTGCCGCAGGAAAGTGCGACAGGACCACTGATGTTTTCTATATACATAAATGATTTGGCGGAGAGGGTGAGCAGGAATCTGCGGTTGTTTGCTGATGATGCTGTGGCGTAAGGTAGGTGTCGTTGTTCACTGACTGTGGGAGGAATGCCAGCTGAAATCGAGTCAATGCAGATGAGTAGGAGAAACAAACGCATCATATTCGAATAACGCATTAGTAGTGTGTTTCTTGACACAGTCGTTTCTATTAAATATCTTGGCAAAACGTTGCAAACCGATATGAAATGGGACGAGCGTGTAAGGACTGTAGTGGGGTAGGCGAATGGTCGCCTTCCGTTTATTGGGAGAATTTTTGAAGAGTGCGGTTCACGTGTAAAGTAGACAGTATATAGGACACTAGTGCGACCCATTACTGAGTACTGATCGAGTGTCTGGAATTACCAGGTTGGAGCGAACATAGTCATCGAAGTGTTTCAGAGAGTCTGTTAGAAAAGTTACCGGTACGCTCGAACAACACACAAGTAGTACGGAGATAATTCAGGAATTCAAATGAAAAGTATGGAGGGAGAGTGATGTCCTTCGCGAGGATTACTAATGAGAAAATTTGGAGAACCGGCATTTGAAGCTGACCGCAAAGCGATTCTGATACCACATACGTACATTGCGTCTAAGGACGACGAAGATAAGATAAATTCGGGCTCTTATGGAAGCATTGCGTGGGGGCTTAATTATAAAGGATGCAAATACTTTTTAATTTTTTTTTAGTCGCTGTCTGTACGATTACGAAGTCTCGTAAACGATTGGCCCTGACTAGTATTACTCCGCAATCTAACTGCATAGAATAACAACAAGGAATGAAAGGAAATTTCCGTTAACACAAATAATTAATTAAGTCCCCAGCAACTATAAAACCTACGAAACCAAAGCACAAGTGTAACTGTTCTGTGTGTGGAAGTGTGATTCAACGTACACATCTGGCACAGTTCTTCCTCAATAAGACAAGATATTTTAAATACCATTTATACTGAAGTAAATAAAAAAAAATAAACAGAAATACTATAATTGCGCAAGAAAACCAGAATTACACTCAACACAAGAACACGAGCCAGATGCTTTGTTGACTGAACCTGTAACGAGGCATATTGTTTAAGACATTGAGATAATGAAAAAAAGGAATTTTTTTTACCTTCATATATATTGACGAAAAGCGCTCTGATCATTACAATATCTCCATTCGAACAACATCTGCTGTCTAGCCCATCGAACAACTGCATGCAATATGGCCTCAAATAGCACAGCTATCAATATCCTCTCCGCAAGATCTGCACAAGCACTCACTACGGTGACATCTCAACAACGACTCACTACCACCACATCTCAACAAGCACTGCCTACTGCTACTTCTCGCTAAGAACTGCCAGTGGAGGCGGCGAAATAAAACTCTTTGGCGCAATCTCTGGCGCTGTGGCTCAGTGTAGCCACCTTTCATATGCCCCTCCTCCACGGGCTTGAATTTGATGGTATTTTTGCCAGCATTGGTGGTGAAAATACCACCAAATTCGTCCAAAATAAATACAGACAAAAATAAAAGATAATATTAATAAGTAAATATCACTTCACTAAATAAATTTTGGCTTTGCACTGACCGTTCCATAACCTAATATATAAAATACAGTAAGGAAAACAATTGCTTTCATACATATGATTTTACATAATAGTTTACATAAGTATTATTCAATCAATGGCATCCAGTAATGTTGAGCAGGTGCAGACACCAACAAGTGACATTATTTCAGTAGAAGCAGTTCCATTAGTGGCACCCAGTAATGTTGAACAGGTGCAGACACCAACAAGTGACATCATTTCAGTAGAAGCAGTTCCATCAGTGGCACCCAGTAATGTTGTACAGGTGCAGACACCAACAAGTGACATTATTTCAGTAGAAGCAGTCCATCAGTAGCACCCAGCATTGTTGAACAGTTGCAGACACGAACAAGTGACACCATTCCAGTAGAAGCAGTCCATCAGTGGCACCCAGCAATGTTGAACAGGTGCAGACAGCAACAAGTGACATTATTTCAGTAGAAGCAGTTCATCAGTGGCACACAGTAATGTTGAGCAGGTGCAGACACCAACAAGTGACATTATCTCAGTAGAAGCAGTCCATCAGTAGCACACAGTAATGTTGAACAGGTGCAGACGCCAACAAGTGACATTACTTCAGTAGAAGTAGTTCCATCAGTGGCACCCAGCAATGTTGAACAGGTGCAAGTAACAGTCCATAATATTCACTATCACTAATCAGACAGTTCATCAGAGTTTATCAGCACAAATTAAACATTTCCAAGTGGCACCCAGCAATGTTGAATAGGTGCAGGTGTGAACAACAGTTTAAATGCACACACAATTGCTTTTACAAAACTATTCTCAATGCTCTTACACTAAACATACAAATTATAATAAACACACAAATGATATCAGATAATTGTCATATTAACTATTACAATACACAAATAACAGTAAACCTATAATATTTATGGGTGTCAGTGCAAGCTACAACAAACAAGTAAAATAATATTTAGGAGATAGGTCGGTACCAATCATTTGGGATTAGGAAGGGAAAACACACAAAACACACTCACTCATCTTTCATCCACATTAAGTACTACTGTGTAATTGAATAGTGTTAACTGTGTAAATGCAATTCTGTCAAAGATTTGATGTTCGACATGTGTATCAAGTAGTAGTGGCAGCAATGTATAACAGTCAATAATAGTTAGTCAATGTCATAGTCATCATGTCAAGACCAATGTTTGCCAAGCCAGATCAAAATGTACAGTTGCTGAACAACTGTCAGTGTGCCAAGATATGCAATTACTTCCTCTCCCCAAAAAAAAGTATATACTGCTTACTGATTTAAAAAAGTGTGTGTGTAGACAATCTTCTTTCCACTTGAGTGTTCTAGTCTGCCATCTTCATCCTCCTTGTTCCATATAAACCAACAAAAAAAAAAAATATGCTCCTCCACTTACTTTACCTCTTATCCACCAAAATTCCAATAATCATCAGCATCACATAATCTTAATACTTCAATAATACCTTTTACGTCGATACATATAAATCTTATCATCAATATCATTTACCTTACCTCTTGTCCACCAAAACTCCAATAATCATTGACTTCACATTATCTCAGTACCTCAATAATACCTCTTCAATACGTCGATACATATAAACCTTATTACCAATATCATTTCCCTTCCATAACGACTCTTTCCTCTAGTCAGTCTCCTCGAACAAGTACAGATAAAATCCTAGTGCAAACTTCAAATCATCATCCCATGCAATCCGAAGACACAATGTCCACACACGACCTCTGTGTAGTCCACCTGAGCCAAATCTTCTACTCATTATGAATTATAAAATACATTTTGATTACCTTGTCCATCATAAAATAAAAGAAATGCATACATGACCTCTAACAGCCTTTAGTTCGAATAACTTTCAGTAAGTAAGTACGAGTACGGAGTGTTATGATCGTAATATTTCATAGTGTGTACACCACTTCAAGAATCATGGCAAACAGAAGCAAACATGTGGAGTATTTCTTGTGTCAAGTGTCACTTACCATTTCAATTGCTCACGAAGAATGCAGTGTAATAACTGTCAATGGTCTACACCTAGTGTTGGTATATCATGTCGTTAGCTTCCTTCCTATTAGCATAAATTTATACAGTTTCCATAAAACCTCCAGCTCACGGCAGTTCATTTTCTTATCTTAAAATATAAAGCACTGAGCGTAAGCAAAACATGCAACAGCGAGTAAATATACCAGTAGAGAACAGAATGTCAACAAGTGGATGCAGCACAATCCCTACAACGAAGCTCTGCCAAGCAAACAATCTATAATTAATACCGTAGTGTGACCTACACTCTGTGTTCGTACACCGCATATCAGCATTTCTATATACCAAATTAGAGTGTATTTATGACAACAAAACAGAAATGTGTAAATATGCAATCCATACGCAAAGCAGCAAATATACACTCCTGGAAATGGAAAAAAGAACACATTGACACCGGTGTGTCAGACCCACCATACTTGCTCCGGACACTGCGAGAGGGCTGTACAAGCAATGATCACACGCACGGCACAGCGGACACACCAGGAACCGCAGTGTTGGCCGTCGAATGGCGCTAGCTGCGCAGCATTTGTGCATCGCCGCCGTCAGTGTCAGCCAGTTTGCCGTGGCATACGGAGCTCCATCGCAGTCTTTAACACTGGTAGCATGCCGCTACAGCGTGGACGTGAACCGTATGTGCAGTTGACGGACTTTGAGCGAGGGCGTATAGTGGGCATGCGGGAGGCCGGGTGGACGTACCGCCGAATTGTTCAACACGTGGGGCCTGAGGTCTCCACAGTACATCGATGTTGTCGCCAGTGGTCGGCGGAAGGTGCACGTGCCCGTCGACCTGGGACCGGACCGCAGCGACGCACGGATGCACGCCAAGACCGTAGGATCCTACGCAGTGCCGTAGGGGACCGCACCGCCACTTCCCAGCAAATTAGGGATACTGTTGCTCCTGGGGTATCGGCGAGGACCATTCGCAACCGTCTCCATGAAGCTGGGCTACGGTCCCGCACACCGTTAGGCCGTCTTCCGCTCACGCCCCAACGTCGTGCAGCCCGCCTCCAGTGGTGTCGCGACAGGCGTGAATGGAGGGACGAATGGAGACGTGTCGTCTTCAGCGATGAGAGTCGCTTCTGCCTTGGTGCCAATGATGGTCGTATGCGTGTTTGGCGCCATGCAGGTGAGCGCCACAATCAGGACTGCATACGACCGAGGCACACAGGGCCAACACCCGGCATCATGGTGTGGGGAGCGATCTCCTACACTGGCCGTACACCACTGGTGATCGTCGAGGGGACACTGAATAGTGCACGGTACATCCAAACCGTCATCGAACCCATCGTTCTACCATTCCTAGACCGGCAAGGGAACTTGCTGTTCCAACAGGACAATGCACGTCCGCATGTATCCCGTGCCACCCAACGTGCTCTAGAAGGTGTAAGTCAACTACCCTGGCCAGCAAGATCTCCGGATCTGTCCCCCATTGAGCATGTTTGGGACTGGATGAAGCGTCGTCTCACGCGGTCTGCACGTCCAGCACGAACGCTGGACCAACTGAGGCGCCAGGTGGAAATGGCATGGCAAGCCCTTCCACAGGACTACATCCAGCATCTCTACGATCGTCTCCATGGGAGAATAGCAGCCTGCATTGCTGCGAAAGGTGGATATACACTGTACTAGTGCCGACATTGTGCATGCTCTATTGCCTGTGTCTATGTTCCTGTGGTTCTGTCAGTGTGATCATGTGATGTATCTGACCCCAGGAATGTGTCAATAAAGTTTCCCCTTGCTGGGACAATGAATTCACGGTGTTCTTATTTCAATTTCCAGGAGTGTATATCTTACATAATAAACAGGTCATTAGCATCATATCAGCATAAGCAAATAAATGTTCATATGTAATCTTAATAAGTAAACATGAAGGCGCAAGCAGATACATCACAAAGTATAACCTACATACATAACCATATCAGCACAATTAATCATGTGACAATTATAATTTAAATAAATAAGCACAGCAGGCACATAAAAAAAATAATGTGACATCAGTGAAAAAGCATAGCAGCCAAGCGATGCATAATATACATAAGTAACAACCCTATTCATTAATCAATCATCGTCAAAATCAGATAACACAAAGTATAAATCACGCAATCGCGAGCAGCAAATGACGTCTAAATTACGTACCTAAGTGGAAATATCTTACCTGAAAAATAAACTCAATTAATAGTTACCTTTTTAGTTTATTACTTTCTTCTTCGAAATTACATTCTTCCTGAAAATTTCTCGATAGCAAGTCCTCTTAACGTCGGACACACACAGAATTTACCTGAAGTTCTTAAATATTTTACACAACCGTATCCTGAAAAATACTGAACGTTAATAACATAATTTATCAAGTCACTATAGCTTTATACTGAATTTAATCAGAGAAATTATACCGTGTATTTGTTTACGGCTGTCAGTGCATTTGCACTGAGCGCTCGATCAGCTGTAAGTACGCGTGACGTAGGAAGTAATTGTTTGCGGTCAACGACTGCCTTGTGCGCCGCTCAGACTTGACTGTTGCTTTGAGTATGTGCCGCCGCCAGAACACGGTGCAGTATCCTTGTACTCTCCGTGTGTTTACGTATAACTGTTAGTTTCTCAAAAGTATGTCATTCCACAAAAAATTTTAACGTTCGATATATGATGTATTCCCTTAGAGCGCCGAGATTTAAGAGTTTCTACTTCGATAGTGTTATCATGAATGATTTTGCGAACCCTATATGGACCGTTATAAAGCAGAAAAAATTTGCGACACAAGCCTTTTCGTTTGTGAGACAAACGATGAGACTTAATTAACACCTTTTGACCAACTGACAAGGTTTTTAAACGACCAGGACGTTTAGCTGATTTCTTTCTTCTAGCAGCCGCAGATGCAATATTTTGCAGAGCCAGGTTCACAACTTCAGAATGCCGCAGTTTCCGTGTAGGTGGAAAAGGAACGATTTCAGAAATGTGATTTGTCGGTGCTTTATTTTTTAATATCAATATAGGCGGTAAAGAAGTTGAATCATTAGGGAGTTCATTCAGAATGTTTTGAAAAACATGAAGATACTGATCCCACGTTCTGTGATTCTGATGACAATAAAGTCGACACAATTTATTAATTTCCTTCATCCATCTCTCTGAAGCGTTAGATTGAGGGTGAAAAAGTGAAATGAAAATTGGTTTAATCTCACGACGCCGTAGAGTACGAAGCCAAATTTAAGAGCGAAACTGTGATCCATTATCTGATATAACCTTATCAACATGACCCACATCTTTAAGAAAATGTTTGATGAAAGCATTCGATACTGAACGAGCTGTTGCTTTGCGTAAAGGTGTAAAACACACATATTTTGATGTCAATTCCACTGCTACCAAAATATACGCAAAACCATTAGTAGAACGAACCACTGGACCGAACAAATCGACTGCAGCCATCTCCTTTAATTTCGCTGGAATGATAGGAAACAATGGTGCTCTGTGAGAAATAGTTGGCGGCTTAGCCTTTTGACATAATTTGCATTTGGAAAGAACAGATCGAATACGTTTCTCCATATTACTGAAGTAGCAATTTTCTCGTAATTTATGAAAGCATTTTCTGGGACCAAAGTATGCATAACTGAAATGTGTGTACCAAATCAATTTATTGACCCACTCATCAGGAATACAAACTAACCAGAGTTGTCGACCGATTTTCGTTTAAAAGAATATCATTGCGAACTAAATAATACTGTCTAATCGCTACGCTTTCCTTTCTCCTCCACTTCTCCTTAAAGTCCTTCCAGATTGGATCCTTGTTTTGCTCCTTAGCGATGTCCTGAAGCGAAGACGAAATAAAATTCTCAAACGCAACACCTTGAATACACATCAAACAATAATTGTTTTCTTTGCTGTTCCTCTTCAGCACTTTGTTTCAAACCCATAGATGCACGTGATAAAGCACCGGCAACAATATTTGAAGAACCCTGTATGTAAACAATACTAAAGTCAAATTCCTGTAGATACAGCGCCCATCGTGACAATCTTCCATGTGTTAATTTTGCTGACATAAGAAATTCCAGAGCTCGGTGATCGGTGTAAACCTTAGTATGTCTGCCATACAAAAATATGCGAAATTTTGTGAAAGCCCATACAACAGCCAAGGCTTCAAGTTCCGTAATCGAATAATTCTTTTCTGATTTAGAGAGAGCACGACTTCCAAATGCAATAGTTTTCGGTACTACAACGCCGTTTTCTTCTATCTCTTGAAATAAATGTGCACCTAGAGCTTTTTATGATGAGTCCGTAGCCAAACAAAAATCTTTAGATAAATCCGGATGTGAAAGAAGTGGAGCAGCAACTAAAGCATCACGAAGTTGTTCAAATTCTGATTGAGCTTCCTCATCCCAACACCAATTAGAATTTTTTCCAGATAGTTCACATAAACGAGGTGTGGCCAAATTGTCCAATCTAACAAAGCGTCTAAGAAAATTGCAGACTCCAAGGAAACTACGAACATCACGTTTTGTAGTAGGAACATCATAATTACGAATTGCATCTAGTTTCTCTGGATCAGGAAGAATACCTTCTGTAGAAATAATATGACCAAGAAATTTCACCTGAGAACGACCAAATTCAGATTTTACCAAGTTCACTGTAATGCCAACTCTTGCAAAAATACGCAACAATGAATCCAAAATTATGCTATGCTCACTCCAAGAACGTTTAGCAATAAGAATATCGTCAAAATATGAAGTAATATTGTTACGCAGAGAAACAGGTAAAATTTCGTTTAAACTACGAATGAATGCTGCAGAAGATATAGTAAGTCCAAATGGTAATTTCCGAAATCACTTTTGGGTAAAATAGTCATATCCGGTTATTCTTTACCGATTCTCTAGACAGATTGATAGTCGAAGAGTTGTTTTGATAGATACAAAGAATAGTAAAAGAGTAGGCAACAGTGCAGAAAACTAAAATGGAAATAGCACTACTACAGCTCGGGGCCCTGTGCACGCTACGGCACATATTCACTTAGCGTAGTGAATCCCCTGAGGACTTTAATAGCCGCACATAAATTCCAGTTTGTGACTTGGTGGCCAGTTTGGTGGAAGTGCGTACATAAATTGATCTAACCATGAACATGGATGTATGTCATTCTTAGAATTGCGAAAGATCTTAAATTTCCGAACAGTTAAAAAGTGTTTATAGTCAAAGTTTTCTCCTCGTGGCGACAAAGACCTACCGCGTCTGTCCCAGTCTGCATGTCGATTATTGTCAAGTTCACGCGCCTGGCGCTCTCTTGTTGCATCCCGTAAATGAAACAAATTATTGTCTTCAAAGCCCTCTGCTATCTGTAATTCTAAATTTCTTTTGCTGTCTTTTCCTACGATTTTGCTTTCAATGTGTTTGACTTGCTTTCGTAACGCCTCAAATTCCCTTTTAACGCGTTCATTAAATTTTCCCTGATTTTCAACATGTTTATTTATGTTCTGGTACTCTTCTGTTTCTGCAAATGGCAATGGAGCTGTATCATCTGAATCTCTGTCCCAATTTAGACTAAGACTTGTCAGTTTATCTGAAATCTCCTCAACTTTTTCCGATAAGTCACCTATTTTTTCTTTCTGTTTATTTACGTCTTCTGTAAGTGTCGCGACTAGGGTTTCAGTATTGACACATTTAGTAGTTAACTGTTCATACTGTTGTGTTAGGTTATTTATTCTGTCATTTGGTACGGATTCCTCGATTCTCTCAAATATTTCTTCCTTATCGTGTGCACATTGTAAATTTAACTCTGAAAATTTCTGTACTATCACGCGATCTCTTTCCTCCTGTTCTCTATCCTGTTCCTTTGGTCTGATTTCTATTGAAATTAATCTGTTATTGTGAGCATTCAAAATCGGTTGTACTTCTTCTCTAATTTCTTTCTTTAATTCATCTTTCATGTTTTTGAAACATGTCCCTATTCGTGAGTCTAACTGTGTTTCCATTGTTTCCATCTCTGTTTTAATTATTCCTATTTGTGATCCCAGTGAGTCTAACCATGTTTCCATTGTTCCCATATCAGTTTTAATTTCAGATCGTAACTGTGATCCCACTGCTTTTAATTCAGATCTTAACTGTGTTTCCATTGTACCAATATCAGTTTTTAATTCGGATCCCAAAGTTCCCATCTCTGTTTTAATTGATCCTATATGTGATCCCAGTGTGTCAAACCGTGATCCCAAATTTAATATTGCACCCATCAACTGCTCCATATGAACTGGTTCAAAATTCCTTTCGCCCCAACATTTCCCACAAAACCAGCTTCCTTCGTCATAGCTGTAAAGCTATCTGTGTTCGATACTATTCCAGAATCTTCTGTCGTTAATCTCGAATTCTGAAATTTTTTTAATTGTGAAAAGTTTTGAATTGGTTCCGGACTATTTTCCCGACTTATTAAATTGTTTTCAACTTCATTATTCATCACACTGTTCTCCTGTGTTGGCGAGTTCGCCATGTTAACAATTTCGTCATTCTCACTATCCATCATTTTTGCCTTTTTCATCGATCGCGTAATCATTTACAAAACATACAAAACTCGTCACTATACAAAAATTACACACAATGACACTTTATCACCAACAATATCATTCACACTAAATGCTTCCCTCAAACACGATTAACGAACAATTGAAATCTTCATCATTGCACAAAATTGTCAAACCCGTATACAAGACAACAAAAATTAAATTCTGCAAAAAATACCATTAGAAGAATGACAATAGCCAAATCTACACATGCAATACAGACTACAATTACTAAACTACGAATTACTACAACAATACTACTGTCTGCTATTTATACACTCAGAAGAATTCCAAGGGACGATCCGAAGCAGCGGTCGCCACGTGCGTGGGGGCTTAATTATAAATGATGTAAATACTTTTTAATTTTTTTTTAGTCGCTGTCTGTCCGATTACAAAGTCTCGTAAACGGTTGGCCCTGACTAGTATTACTCCGCAATCTGACTGCATAGAATAACAACAAGGAATGAAAGGAAATTTCCATTAACACAAATAATTAATTAAGTCCCCAGCAACTATAAAACCTACGAAACCAAAGCACAAGTGTAACTGTTCTGTGTGTGGAAGTGTGATTCAACGTACACATCTGGCACAGTTCTTCCTCAATAAGACAAGATATTTTAAATACCATTTATACTGAAGTAAATAAAAAAAATAAACAGAAATTCTATAATTGCACAAGAAAACCAGAATTACACTCAACACAAGAACACGAGCCAGATGCTTTGTTGACTGAACCTGTGACGAGGCATATTGTTTAAGACATTGAGATAATGAAAAAAAGGAATTTTTTTTACCTTCATATATATTGACGAAAAGCACTCTGATCATTACAATATCTCCATTCGAACAACATCTGCTGTCTAGCCCACCAAACAACTGCATACAATATGGCCTCAAATAGCAGAGCAATCAATATCCTCTCCGCAAGATCTGCACAAGCACTCACTACGGTGACATCTCAACAACGACTCACTACACCACATCTCAACAAGCACTGCCTACTGCTACTTCTCGCTAAGAACTGCCAGTGGAGGCGGCGAAATAAAGCTCTTTGGCGCAATCTCTGGCGCTGTGGCTCAGTGTAGCCACCTTTCAGCATATAGTGTTGTTTTTGTCTTGCTCTATATGTGAATGGAACAGAAAAGTAGTAGTGGTGCAGGATACCCTCCGCTACGCACCGTACCATGTTTGCAGCAGTATTTATGTAGATGTGGCTGTTATTAAATGGTTTTGACATATTTACTGGAGACCACGTAACCTTATGTTACATATCAGCTATTGTCACTAGTGATAGTGTTTCTAATGCAGGAACGTTGCTAGTTACCTGAATTATAAAACAAATAAGAAATGAAGTGTATTATTCATTTTGGAAAGTTAGGTTTTACTTCTTCAATAAAATTCTTCAGGGTATCAGACCGCATCGTCATAATTTAAAATGCGCCAACGTTTCGGCCAGCGTTGCAGCTAGCCTTCATCAGGGCCTTACGTTAACTGCTAAATGAACACACTTGGTTCCTTAACTAGCTGCACGATAAAACCGTGTCGTTACTTGATTGGCTGTAAAAGGAGGAGGAGGAGGGGTGAAAGGTATGCTTTATTGGTGTTTCCTTTATTGTCTGTCATCGGCTGAAATAGCTGTTTTCTATTGGTCTTTATATTAATCCACCCCATTGGAGGAGACGGACGAATAGCGAACAGGTGATGGCTGTGACGTCACACTGTTTCCATGCTGTCCAGAAGCCGGCTGCGGCGTGCCATTGCTTTGTGTGCTCGCGACCACTACTGCGGCTCTCCGGGTGTCTGCATGGGCCGCCACGGCTCTGCCGCCGCTCCGTAGCCCTGCTATTGCCGGCAGCCAAGACCTCGGAAGCTTGTACCCGTCCTCTCTATTCATGTTGGCGGGTCTCTTGGCTATTTCTATCGCCTCTCTAATCTTTCTTTTGAAAGCGAGAGGCTGTTTCGCCAGGACGCGGGCTTCTTGAAAAAATATTGGTTTTCCGCACTCGTCTCGGTGTTCCGCCACTGCTGACTTAGTGTGTTGTTTCAAGCGGATATATCTTTCATGTTCCGAGAGCCTTGTGCTAATCGGACGTCCCGTCTCACCTATGTAGACTAATCCACACGCACAACCAATTTCATACACGCCAGCTGTGTGTAGTTTGTCAACTGCATCCTTGGTAGAACCGAGCATGTCTGATATTTTGATTCTGCTTCGGAAAATTGGTTTGATGTCGGCTTTTCGTAGAATTTTGCCAATACGTTCGGTGACCCCTTGTACATATGGTAACACAGCAATGCTCTGTGCCTCCTTCTCCTCTTCCCTATTAGTCTTCTCCCTTGTCGACATGGTGCTGTCTATCATCTGCTTCCCATAGCCATTTGTTCCGAAGATGGACCTGAGGCGTTCAAGTTCTGTCTTCAGATGTTCTTCGTCGCTTATCCTGTACGCTCTCTTCGTTAGCGTGTGCAGGGCGGACTTCTTCTGCGTGGGGTGATGGTGGGAGGAGGCGTGAAGGTACCTGTCCGTATTGGTTGGTTTCCTGTACACTTTGTGGCCAAGTTTACCATCAGGTTTTCGATAAACTTCCACGTCGAGAAAAGGCAGCATCTCATTCTTCTCTGTTTCCATTGTAAACTGAATTTTCCTATGCTGTTGGTTAAGGTGCTTGTGGAAATTCTGTAACTCCTCTTCTCCGTGGGGCCAGATGACGAAAGTATCATCGACATAGCGAAGCCAACAATTTGGACGTAATGCAGCTATTTAAGGAACCAAGTGTGTTCATTTAGCAGTTAACGTAAGGCCCTGATGAAGGCTAGCTGCAACGCTGGCCGAAACGTTGGCGCATTTTAAATTATGACGATGCGGTCTGATACCCTGAAGAATTTTATTGAAGAAGACAACGGCCGCGGAAGCCTACGCTTACATTTAGGTTTTACTTGTTTGATTTATGAAACGTAAGTCAATATTTTTAAGTCGACATCATAACTCCATAATTGTTCTCTTCTACTCTTTCCACAATTTGTAATAGAGTTGGCCAGATTCGTAAAATTTAATGGGGGATCCCCTCGGCAGATGATTTAGTGTTTCGCTACAGATTTTTCTGTCGGTCGATTTTTCGTTCGTCCATACGCTTGCAGCTTATGGCTGTATGACGTTGTTATCGTAACAAAACTAACTTTGGTACGTACTTATAATATGTGTCACAATATTTCGAAAAAATGCAGCCGCGTGGTCTAGGGCGTCTTGTGACGGTCCGCGCGGACCCCCCTGTCTGAGGTTCGAGTCCTCCCTCGGGCATGCGTGTGTGTGTGTGTCGCCCTTACCGTAAGTTAGTTTAAGTTAGATTAAGTAGTGCTTAGGGGCCAATGATCTCAGATGTTTGGTCCCATAAGACCTTACCACTAATTCAGGTTCAAAAAAATACAGTATTATTCGAAAAGTGAAAAGAAACTTTATTAGAGACTCGAACGTCTGTAACTTCATTAGATTTCTCTGTGTGCTGTCTTGTAGTACACAACAACGAACACGGAAAGAGCATTTTTAACTGTATAGCGCTAACAAAAGTTCCTTTTTGTCTTTGTTTTCTAGATTAGGTCACTTGTAAGTAGCAGAGAGGTCTTTAATATCACGACATTGATCTGTTATTGAACACTCAGAAATGGTGTGAGATTTGCGTACTATGTGGGTATCACAAACGCCATTACACGACGTCGCCACACATTCACGTATACGGGTAATATTTAATGTGATCTGTCCCTGCCCAGACTGGTAGACCTTTCACTGCAGATCCAGTTTACAACTACTAGAAGTGGATCCTGCTGATGGTGACATCAAGATCCAAGGCAAAAAAAAAATTCAGCAGCTACACGGCGGACTGAAGTTACGTTTATAAATTTACCCGAGTCCAGTATTTTACCGCTAGAGACAGAGAAAACATTTTCCACCGTCAGAACAAGGGAAATACCGGATCGTAAGAAAAGTATACAGTTTGAGCTTATCAAATTATCGTCATCTGTCGTGACAATGCGTTAAATTTATTGTTTGGTCTCCAACATATTTTGGGAACTTTTACTGTGGCGAAGCACGCTACTGGAACATAATTCCTACCTCTGCTAGCGTGTCTGAGCATTGCTATGGCTGATTCGTAAAATCAATGTTTCTATTTCGGCACTGGGTACTCCGGTGTCTGACATGTTCATGCCAGTTTCTCATTTACTAAATGTGGAACAAACAACGTGCACGGTGCTGTAAATTGGTAAAATACTTCATTGAACGGTGCAAATTCATGGAGGGATTGACAGAATGTAAATTTGAAATTAATTTTCATGGTTTAGGGCTATTTTTCGAGATCCATGTAACGAGAGTGTGAATGAAAAAGAATTTTTTGTAAAGCATGATGAAAGTAACTCTTTAATTATTTTCATTAAACACTGACCTTCAGAATTTTCCCTGACAAAGACAATTAAAACTTAACCTATTCATTTATTACCCACAATATACAAGCCCGACGTAATCTGACTGCTATACGTTGACGACTTTCAATAATTAACACAAAAGAATGGTCCTGAATTGCAAGAAATCCTAACAATAACACAAGTCCAAAAAATATGAAATTAAAGAAATTTGAAACTACCTCCAACTCTGTTAATTGCCTAAACTCATTTCAATCACGAATCCCAACAGTGCAAACCTCACTCTTTTTCATAAGTCACTTACCTCACAGAAAATCTTCATAACACGAACTACAGCAAGTAGCAACTATGGCCAGCTAAATATAAGGATTTTAACTATTATAGACACTTACTACTAGGAGGTATATGGTTAGCGAAAGAAAGATTTTGTTGAAGAGCAAACAATACATTTATAAAATTTTACCTTATTCATGTGACATCCAGTTCCAAAAATTATATAATCATCAATAATTCTACTGCCCAAACATTATCAACCAAACATCCATCATCATACATTTCCTTGCGTATTTTCTGATAAACACCTAATTCCATCTCGCTTTACAATGCATGTCCCACCAACACAGAGTCACCGCTAAGAATATCATGTCCATACACTTTCCTCTCCACTCGCTAACTGCTAGTCCGTCCAACCACAGAACCTCTTGCCGAAGGCGCAGAGCGCTGTCAGTGATATTGACACCGTCTATAGCGCTGTCAACATACAAACAGGCTACTTACAATGTGTTTCATAATTAGAAATATTATCCCTTGCATGTGGTAAGTTGTACAGAATATGGAGGCTACTTTTTTCTCACAAGCTATACAAAAAAGTTGGACTGAGAAGGATTGCATATTCATGCATTAGTATTCTTCTCGAAACGCACGAAACTGACAGAAAGGTGACATGGATTATTGATATTCACCTGCTCATCCACAATGGGACGTTTACACTTTAGCACATTCGCGTTACTCCAATGAGAAATTTAAAAAAAAAAGCATTGAAAACATATTTGGTCGAAGAACAACCTAAAATAACTGCCGTGGTGAAAAAGGAATCGTGGAGAGCATAGCAGGAGTTGCAGAAGCGATTTCGTGATGTCAAGTCAGTCCCAAGGAAATGTGCTATGGCACGAAATAAAGGCACAATTCGAAGTCACTTCTTGTCAGTAGATTTTCATTTCATCACACCTGTGGAAAGTACTCGCCAGTTCTTAAATGCACTTTACTAACCACACTCAACACGTACGGGTCACAAACCATGGTAACTGCAATACTTAATCTGTGGATACAAATGCGTAACGGAATCTAGACGTTTGTAGCCGTAACTTTCGTCCCTCTTTCAAGCGAGTAGAAGAATATGTCAGCCAAATTGTATATTGTATAATGATCGGCAAGTGAAATGCTGGAGTTCAAACATGCAGAGCAAGTAATTTCTAAACGTAGAGATAATTTTCTCAGCAACACGTCTATTTCATAGTATGTAGCAATAAAGCTGTTCCTGTAAGCAAATATAGGAATGTCCAAATTTCACAAAGTCCAACATAAAACTGAATATCTAACACATGTCCCATAAATTAATTACTATTGTTGAATAACGATGTTAAATGTGTTGGATGGAACCATCTGTGTGAGAGCTGCGCCCGGTGCTAAACATTTATACCCCCCCCCCCCCTCTATCTCTTTACCACACACACACACACACACACACACACACACACACACACACAGATACCACACGTAATATACGAAGGCTATTCGGAAAGTAAGGTCCGATCGGTTGCGAAATGGGAACCATAGTGAAAAATCAGAAGTTTTTATTCTTAACAGTTAGCCACAGCTTCCTCCTACCTCTCTAAATAGTCGCCGTCCCGACTTTGACATTTGTCGTAGCGTCGTACAAGCTTTCCAGGACCTTCGTCACAGAAAGCAGCCGCCTGTGCGTTCTGTCAGTTCTCTACACTGGTATGCCGTTCGTTGTTTGTGCCAAAATGTTGTCGTCGTAGCCAGCTGTTCATGTGAGCAGAGATGAACATCGGCGGGAGCAAGTTGTGGACTGTACTGTGGGTGATCAAACACTTTGTAAGTAGGCTGTTTAGGTTTTTTTATTGGTAACGCCACCTCTGTATGAAAATCACTGGCTGTGCTGTGTGCAGTCTGTGGCTAGTTTGCATTGTTGTCTGCCATTGTAGTGTTGGGCAGCGGCAGCTGGATGTGAACAGCGCGTAGCGTTGCGCAGTTGGAGGTGAGCCGCCAGCAGTGGTGGATGTGGGGAGAGAGATGGCGGAGATTTGTAATTTGTCATGAACTGCTATATTTATATATGATGATATCAAGGTAAATACATTGTTTGTTCTCTATTAATATCTTTCATTTGCTAACTATCCCTATCAGTAGTTAGTGCCTTCTATAGTTTGAATCTTTTATTTAGCTGGCAGTAGTGGCGCTCGCTGTATTGCAGTAGCTTGAGCAGCGAAGATTTTTGTGAGGTAAGTGATTTGTGAAAGGTATAGTTTAATGTTAGTCAGGGCCATTCTTTTGTAGGGAATTTTGAAAGTCAGATTGCGTTGCGCTAACAAAATATTGTGTGTCAGTTTAAGCACAGTTATATATAATTGTTCAAAGGGGACGTTTCATATGTCGACCCTTAGCCTAGGATACCTCACTGGAATCTTACCTCACTGGAATCTTCTGATTTTTTTCTTGTAGTTTGTGTAATTAGTGTAGATTTTGTTTATTGCTAGCGCGTAATTATAGAGAGAATTTCCTTTGTAGTTGCAGTCTTTCATTGTTGTATAGTAAAACAGTTGTGGCATGCATGTAGATTTGCACCAAGTATTTCGCAGCTGCGCTTGCAATTAACTAGATATTATTTTCAGTGCTATGTTAATGTGTTCTCTTATTTTTGATCTTCAAATTGTGTTTTTCTGTGTTATCGTGTGAAATATTGTGACAATTATGGCGTGTGAAAAACGTAACACTAGGCTCCAAACTAAACTGAGAAATAATAGTGACGACGAGCGTAGCTTATCAGCGCCGCCGAGTAATGAATTTACTAATGTTCAAAGTAGTAATTTGGTAATCGTGCATAGGGAAATGGAGCGGGCGGCAAACAATGACACGGACAGTGAAACAATTAGTGAAGAGGGAAGCATTATCGACCGATCGGTCGGCAATAGCTCGCCTCAGGAAGCCGAAATGACACGACACGATCTCGCAAATACTGTAGATTCAGGTTTTGGATTCTCACCGTTTTCTCAAATAAGTCAAGACACATTTTCTGCATGTCAAAATGTCAATGTTGCCGGTGCAAATTCACTGCCGAAAAGCACTGAGGAACATGTTTCAGACACCAGTGCATTGTTATTACAATTAATGCAACAAATGGGACAAAAGCTTGAAAAGTTAGACACAATGGAACAACACCAGAGACAAACACAGCAACAGTTAGACACAGTGGAACAAAATCTCAAAAAGTTAGACACAGTGGAACAAAATCTCAAAAAGTTAGACACAGTGGAACAAAATCTCAAAAAGTTAGACGCAGTGGAACAAAATCTTAAAAAGTTAGACTCATTGGAACAAACTCTTGAACAAACACGTGAAGACTTAACTACTGAGTTACATAACATTGAATCGAAATGTCAAAAAGTCTGTAATGACGTAAAAACACAAATTTGTGAGCATTTTCAACCTATTTTTTCGCGGCATGAAAATGCATTACGGAATCACGAAGCAGCCATAAAAGAACTGCAAACTATTGTTCATGAAAATCATCAGACCTTGCAAGCTAAATTTGACTCAGTTGCATCTACCGATTCGGTTACGCAACTTGCAAAAACTCAGGAAAACTTAAAGGACACAGTACATACTCTCAAACTTGGTTCAGAAAAACACACTGAGGAAATAAGTACACTATCGGATAAAGTAGCCGAACTTTCAGATCAGTTCACTAACTTATCTACAAAGGTAGATGATGATCTGAATGACACAACACCTGTAGCCTTCACTGACACAGAAGAGTATGAACAAATTAGGAAATTCAAACAAAATCAGAATCAAATTAATACGCAACACCAAAGAGAAATCCGGGAAGTACAAGATCAGCTGACACAGGTAATACAAGAATTACGTATTTCAGAGGACACTCGCGCTCCAACACGGGAAGAGGGACTTAGAAATACGGAAAAGCCGCAAAATAATAACACAGGGCATTTCGGAAGTTATGAAAGAAATTGGCAATGTGCACCGAATTTTGAGATGGAACGGCCGACACGACCTAACAATGACCGATATGCGACTCGCCGACATGATGATTTTGACTATAAGCTGTTCATTACTACACGTAAATTCAAAACATTTAAGAATTCCGGCAACGACATTCATCCACAAGCATGGCTCCATCAATTCTCTCATTGTTTTCCTCCCAACTGGTCGTTAGAACACAGATTAGAATTTATGTGTGGCTACTTGGAGAATGAACCAGCTGTAAGAATGCGATCGGTAATTCACGATTGTCACAGTGAAGGAGATTTTTATCATGCCTTCCTCTCAGCATACTGGTCTCAAGCTACACAAGACCGGGTAAAATATAGCATCATAATGATGAAACATTTTGAACAATCTGAATTTTCCAGTCTTGTGAAATATTTTGAAGACATGTTGCACAAGAATCAGTACCTGTCAAACCCATACAGCCCCTCAGAACTCATCCGCATTTGCTTACTCAAATTGCCTGAACATTTACGACATATTATTTTAGCAGGACGTTGCAAGGATGACATTGAAGCATTTCAGGGTCTGTTACAAGAACTGGAAATTGACATTGACAATCGGGGAACGCGGAAACAGGAGCACAACAATTACAGGTCACATCTGTCACAATTCCACGATGAAAGAAATAATAACTGGACACGACAAGGCTATTCTCACAACACATATCGTGACCAAAACAGACACCACCCGTATGACAACCGTTGGCAGAGTAGTAATAATTATAGGGAAAGATCACCTCTCCGTGGTAATGACTATCACAGAGACAAGCAGAGAAACAGACAATATGGGAACCAAAACAATTATTATCAAGGGAGACAGAATAACTTCAGGCGCAACAGTTCGACGCACAGTTACGATTCAGGGAGAAATTCTCCACCACGTGACCGACACGAAAGAAACTGTGTAAACTACCGACAAAACGACAGACCTGAATTCCATCAGAACTGGCGAGCTTTAAACAGAGCTGGGCCCTCTCGGCAAGGCGAATTTGTGGAAGTTAGGCCTCCTAATCCCAGTAACGACGCGCGGCAACAAAGAGACAGACAATGACTCGCACCGCAGGCATACACGTGCGCCGGCTGGCTCCGAGAAAAGTAACATTATATCTGGTACTGCTAATGAGATTTTAATGCAACATTTTGGTTGACCTGAAAATATATTCTGGATTTAAAGTACTTTCTGTGAGATACCAGATGACACAGTGTTAGTTTATGTGACAGTTACACGATTTTATCACGACGCTACTAATGAGTGACAATTTACAATGTTGATTTTGCGGTGTTTCTGTTTTATATCTGCACAGTTTTTCTGTATTATTCTGGAAAGTAAAACATGTTTTAGTAGTAACTTTTGTGGTATAGCTACAAGGAGACACCCTTTTCTTAGCACAACAATACTTTACAGTATAGTATTTTCTTGATCACAGTAATGTGCATAATAATTATGATATCTATACACAAAGCATTTCACTTTCGTTTCTGATGGGTAAGTACATTGACTTCTGCAGAACTTAGCTTTCGGAGGACGATAATTACGACACTTCCACAGAATTATCTTACAGCAAGACGCACATTTAGCGCTACAGGACACGCATTTGAGTGATTAATTTTGTACTTAAAACATTTATTTTTAAAGATTTTTGAATTACAAAGAAAGTTTTCCGTGATACATTTCATTCCATTGCTGTAATCTGTAACACCTGAGGGTATAATTACATTAATCCTCAGGGGGGTACACGCTTACTCTGTGTACCATGTGTGTGGCAACCACAAGGAACCCTAGCTAATATGGTATTTGCTTATACAACTTTACACATCGGTACCATATTTCTCTAACACAGAATTACACAGCTATCTGATTATTTGACAGAGAAACAAACATTCTTTTTACTACATCAGTGACACATGTTTACGCAATACACAGTTGGGTAACTTCACACTTATGAAACTGTATTTTGTCTGCACTTTGAGAAACGCTCATATTTTTCGGAATCATTGTGATACTATGAGAGCTTTGAATGACGTATTTCGTAAGGGAGCATGATTTTAAAGTACGTTTGAGGTAGATGACGCTATTGAAATGAGCAGAGAATTTTTTTAGGCTTAGAAATTATTGGAGGAAGTTACGACGATTTTGAGATTTGACTGAAGTGTTATGATGTTATTATTACGACGACGATGTGTATTATGTTGTTGAGGAATGTTTATTATGCTACGTATTTCTCACGATGAAATATTGAAGAAGTGTTGACGAATATGTATATGTATAATGAGGTAAGGAATAATGAGTAGTGTTTAGGGACTCTGATTTATGAAAAGGATGTTGGAAACCAAGAAACGTACTTTAAGAGTTATGAAATGTGTGACTGTATCACAATGCTGACGAATATTTTTTTTGGACACTTATATTTATAGGATTTTGTTTCTACAGATTTGCAACGCTAATTCTTGACCTGTGAAATATTTTTATATGAGACTGCAACGGTAGCAGAAACTGCTGTCGTAAATATTTCCGTACGAAAGTTAAGTGACCACCTGCACGTAATGCGTCGCGGGCACCCAGCTGTGTCAGACGCCTGGAGAAAAAGCCATTATTGCGAGCCCTTTTCAGCGGCACAGGTAGAACAAAAAAAAGGGGAGGCCATTATCCTCGGAAATATTCTTACATCTGCAAACCTGATAATGACAAGTGTCTTTCTACGAGAATTGAGAGCTACTGACTTAAGAAATGCCACATAGCTATTGAATGATGTTTTTATGCTTTGGTTTGCGAAATTGCTTATTTCATTTGATATCTGGTTTCCAGCTGTGTTGCAGCATTGCTTTTATAAAATGAAATGCATTTGCTAATGTGAACACTTTCTGTCAACAGATCTATTAAATAATTATTTTATGATCCGCATTCTTTAAAAAAGGAGCACTTGGAAAGGAAAGAACAATAAGAAGGAACTAGTAACAGTAACACATAATTTTCTTTTCAAGTACATGGTAATATTTCTTTTTACAATCAGTTGTTGTGGTGCACCACTTTAATTACATAGATATTAAGATGTGAATATACATTTCCCTTATCTGCATTGTTGTTTTTACTGTAATATTTTTTCTCCTTGAGCTATGTCATGTTTAGGTATAAGTTACTGCTGTTTGCCAGGTGTAGTGTTACTGAATTTGACTTTGTGTTACTCTGCTAAGCCAATTTTACTACTCATTTATTTTTCTTGTTGCTGCACATTGGCTCATATTAGTTGTAATGTTGCATTGCTTGGTAATTTAGATTTACTGTAGCTTGCTTTGCAATTTTCCATTTTTTTGGTCATTGTTGTTTGTGTTACTTATTTTGTGCTGCTGCATTGCCTCGTTCCTTAGTTTAGCATCTGAGCTCAGTAGATTTAAGTTATCTTAAGAGGGGGTAGCCTCTAAGAGAATGAGTTTCGATGAATTGGAAGAAATGCATTGAGAAGTTATACGAACGAAAAGTACAGAAAACAGGTTTAGGTAGGATTTTCTTGGAGATAAATGTTGAGGTAAGAAATGTGTGAACATATAAATACAGAAAGCATGCTTAGATAGAATTTTTTTTGGTGGACACAAAGGATGAAATAAGAGGAAAGATATATGAAGTTTTGGGTTGGACTGCAGTACCACATGTTACACTGAAAACGAACCCTGTCCTTTCCTATTGGTGTTATCCCACTATGTGTTTGTGTACCCTTGTGTATTTGTTTTCTTCCTGTCTCTGTGTAATTTCATAGAATTTTTTTCTTCTTTTAATATTAAGCTACATTCACTATGATGAGGAATACTGTTATCCTTGAATATAATTGGCATTAATAATATGTTATTTACTTTGTAAAGATGTTAGATATTATTTATTCTGTTTTGTTTTAATGCTCATATGTGAAGTTGATGTTTCAAAAGTTATTGTGATCTTTTATGTATGTACTCATGTCATAATTCCACTGATGTATATGTTAGTTCGATTCTTTTGTAAAGCCTGTACTACAAATGTTATCTGTATTATTATGTTTTAATGATGTTTTCTGTATTTTTGTAATTGTATTCTCATGTTATAAAATTGTACTTGACACCAGATCATCTTATTATTAACTTGTAAGTTACATTTCACTGCACACGTTTCTGTTGGTCATAGTATATGGACAATATGTGAGAAGTTGGGACTGTTAGTGTTTGCACGTATGTTTATAATTCAGCAAGGGACTGGATAACAGCATTGCTGGTTCTAAGGACAATTCCAGAAACTTTGTGAGTGCACAAGTGGTGGTTTATGGACTTGCTATATTATCCGCAAGACTCTTCAATGGTGATTGTGCACCTGCACAGTCACAACAGATGGCTGCTGGCTATCTCTACAAGGACTACAGTGGGTCTACATCTTTGATGATCCATCAATCCCATTATTTCTACAAGGACTGCAGTGGGTCTGCACCTCTGTTGGCCCACCAATATCGTAATCTCTACCAGGACTACGGTGCGTCTGCTCTGTGATGACCTACCTACCAATATTCATCAAAACTTCGACTGACTCTGCAGTGGGTTTGCTCTGTTGTGGCCCATTACCTGTCAGCATGTCGAGAGTCAGCACTGTCTTTCCGTTGGAAGGACAACACTACTTCTTCAAGACAGCATGGAAATCCACTACTTCTGTGTTCATTTTCTTTTACTGCTCAGACTTTGAGAAAAACACTGCTATTTTACTGTGATGAATCAGGACTGTCTTTATGGACTGTGAGAAATTTTTAGCTTTTGACCAACATTGTATCAATAAGTGTGTGCATTTGATTTCTTTGTTATTGTAATTATGAAAATTTGTTTTCAAATCTGTATTGGCCACTGCCCAATCCAATTTGTAAAAATTTTTGTGGGGAGCATGGGGGCTATGTAAGTAGGCTGTTTAGGTTTTTTTATTGGTAACGCCACCTCTGTATGAAAATCACTGGCTGTGCTGTGTGCAGTCTGTGGCTAGTTTGCATTGTTGTCTGCCATTGTAGTGTTGGGCAGCGGCAGCTGGATGTGAACAGCGTGTAGCGTTGCGCAGTTGGAGGTGAGCCGCCAGCAGTGGTGGATGTGGGGAGAGAGATGGCGGAGATTTGTAATTTGTCATGAACTGCTATATTTATATATGATGATATCAAGGTAAATACATTGTTTGTTCTCTATTAATATCTTTCATTTGCTAACTATCCCTATCAGTAGTTAGTGCCTTCTATAGTTTGAATCTTTTATTTAGCTGGCAGTAGTGGCGCTCGCTGTATTGCAGTAGCTTGAGCAGCGAAGATTTTTGTGAGGTAAGTGATTTGTGAAAGGTATAGTTTAATGTTAGTCAGGGCCAATCTTTTGTAGGGAATTTTGAAAGTCAGATTGCGTTGCGCTAAAAAATATTGTGTGTCAGGTTAAGGTCAGTCGTGTATAAATTGTTCAAAGGGGACGTTTCAACTTCCCATCGAAAATGCTGCAGGAGCGACTTCATTGCCCCTGCAGAGTGCGACTGAGAGTTGTATTGAAGAAAGAAACGCATGACATTTATGTTATGTGGGCTGCATAGCTTCAGGCGAAATCTCTCCCCAGATCCACATACTTGGCGAGAGACACTGTTGTTGTAGGCGTTTCTACGAGCTCACTGTGCTCCCTGGACTGAAAAGAGCGACGTAGCGCTGTATACGGGTGTAGTAGAGACACTGCCCAACACACCTGTTCAAAGTGTAAACGGATTTCGGATTTTCACAGTGGTTTCCATTTCGCGCCGAATCGGACCTTACTTTCCGAATACGCCTTGTAAAACTGAATAGTAAATTTCAAATAGATGCAAAATAAGTCAACTATATGTTTAATCGACGAATAAAACACGTTTACGCGAAAAACTTGTGGCAATGGAACAGAAAAGTGGGCGGAAGATAATTTTGACAGTTGTACACTATTATTCTATACATTTAAGACCACAGGACGGATGAAGAACTGTTCTTCGTCTATCGCATTTGACAACATGGCTTATTGAGAATAAATTTCGTCTCAATCTCAGACAGTGATGTGATATGCAGTTGGGCAATTAATCATTTAGATATTTAATGTGTGTTTCACGTAATTAATACTGACGATACTGAATGTATAAAATTTCAGTTCTATACTACTATGTGTCAAAGGCGTTCAGCGTAGTGCACATTTGTATGAAATTACGTGTAAGCAGAGCGTGTAGCAAAAAGGAAACAACAAGATATCCACATTTTTTTATTTTCAGTATCGTGTAGAGTTTATAATATTACGCTAGTGACGGTGACTTTCTCTGTGTTGTAAGTAGTTCCGCTTTCGGATGGCACGACTCTAGGTGTCGCGGCGAACACGTTACTTTCGGTTGGCCTTTGTCCATCCAGCGAAACTACATGTTTAGCTTGGGTTGGCTCTGAGCACTATGGGACTCAACTGCTGTGGTCATAAGTCCCCTAGAACTTAGAACTACTTAAACCTAACTAACCTAAGGACATCACACACATCCATGCCCGAGGCAGGATTCGAATCTGCGACCGTAGCGGTCGTGCGGTTCCAGACTGTAGCGCTTTAACCGCTCGGCCACTCCGGCCAGCTTTAGCTTGGGGATTGGACCAGCACTGTAAAGTTAACCTTTCGTATAAAGCCCTCATCATCCGCATCCTAACGTAACAGCACAGTCTGGCTCTCGACCTCTCCTAAATTTCACAAATCGCTTGAAATCTTAGAAAGATGTGATCCCCGCCCACTGCATCTGTCTACTTTCCCCAACACGTATCCTATACCACCTCAACAATATTACTACACCTTCTCGTCCTGGAGCATCTTCAGACTCAACTCCCACTGCCTAAAGATCAAATCTGTCTGGAGACATACCCTTCATTCCAGCCTTAATAAACAACCCACCTTATCCCACCCTTCCGTTGCCCACACCTCTATAATCTTCCTTAGTAGGCGCTAGATGCTCTTTGCGGTTCCACTGGGCCCGATCGTATTATCCATCTTTGTCCTTCCATAATTAACACGATCATTTTCATCCACCAGCATCATTATAATTTCGCCATAGCAGAATCGATATAATCTCGTGCTTACCTTTTAACTTTCGTTTCAGTTCATCTAAAATACATCAACAATGTACATATTTCTAAGAACAGCATTTATCTACATGTTTTACTTAGTTAAAAGTTTGAATATGTGAAAAATTTGGCTAACTAACCGTTTTATCTGCTGCCAGACCGATCTCTCGCAAGCAGTCGAGAAAAAAAAAAAAAAAAAAAAAAGAAAGCGTAAACCGTCCTGGCAGAAAAAGTATCAATGTCATTTTCTTCTTTTATAATTTTTAGACTTGTCAAGACCAAATTAATTTCGTCACATCTTTTAAGCATTTATTCATGTGGTAGTATTTAGTTTTAAGGAAATTCTGATTTGCATGATAACAGTGCCGCATTCATATGAAATAGTTCCATCGGCTGTGAGAGTATTAAAAATATACGCTGTCGCTTGGCAAGATGGCAGAAGACTTGGAACAAACTGACCTTCTTTTATATATGTACTGTAATAACTTTGTGACTGAGCCATGCTCTAGTATTTTTACCATACGAAAATATTTACTATTATTTTGGTGGCTTTCTGCTTCCTAAACACAGAATAAAATGTTACACACTTCTCATCCTACCTCATTTTAAAGCTTTACATGTCTCCAATATAATTATGTTTCTTACTTTCCCATAAAACTTTTAGTTCAAGGATATTTATGCAGCAATGTTTTTGACAGTGTGTGTTTCTTTTTGTATATGTTTCTTATATCTTTGACGGTAAAGTCGTGCTGTTAAATTCATTGGCATATTGCCTATTCGACTTTAATATTCGGACCACATCGTGTGTAGTTTGATTTTAAATGTCCCAGTAACGTATAGTAATGTGTTATTCACTGGACAGCGGTAAAACCTGCGTAAGGGTCACATTTTGACAAGTTTTTATTAGACCGATTTCTTCTCTGTCTGTCAGCTCCGTACAAATTTTGCAGCCGATTTCAAACTAACTTCACGAAGAGAAAGAGTCTAGAAATTTTAAACGTAGCACAGAATTGAATGACAAACACGTTTTTTCTTTCTTTCTGTTTGATCCACCCAGCTCCCTTAGGGGTGGGTTTGGGAGTGAAAAGGGTTGGTAACGCTGCCTGCAGGACGTGCGTGCTGTGCGGCTGGTACCGGAATGCATTCGAGATATTTGCCACGCCTCAGGTTTTCGCTGTTGGTTTACTCGTTTGAACTTTGTTATTCCGACGTGCCGTCTCTGTTGTCCATTTTCCTCTCGTTGTCCTCATATTCACACTTGGCTAACTACTATTGATGGTCCTTGGCCGGTCGGCCATTCTCTGTTGGTTCTTTGAGTCCTTCTCACAATAGTTGGCAGCAATAAAATAATAATAGAGCCTTAGTGAACATTTCTTCTACGGTCAAACGGATAGTCACCCAACTCAAGTGACACTTAGAGAAGGAGAAGAAAAAACGACAAGAGAAACTTCGACAGGAATCGGAAGCAAGTCAGTTTCGAAGTCCAGCCGAACGGCGTAAACGAACAAAAAAAGTTCCCGAAAGGAACGCATTGTCGAATGTAAAACTGCCTAGGACAGACGGTGGACGGACACACCTCTCGATTTGCCAGTGGCGTGCAGGAAGTGAAACAGGGTATGAGTATATCGCTCCCCTTGCTACTAACGCACTGCCATGCTCAAACAAGGGCGGTTGAAACTACTAAAGCCAACATGTCTCGTTAGGAATCTGATGTAATGAGACATCCTGACGTGAAGCGACACTACAACGTCAACATGAGGTCTGAGCTGATGAGGTGTATTTTCGCTTTACCATAAACAGTTCTTGTGACAAATGCTATGATATCTACCGGGAAAAGTTCTATCAAAATCACGTAGTGAAATATTGTTTGATTTCTCCAAAGCCATAAGCAACTAAAACCGATTTGCTTGTTTGCAGTCGATGCAGTGTGCAACTGAAAAGCTCAAAGAATCATTCTCTATCCAAGACGTATTAGAGTAACTAGCTACCGGGTGACATTCTCTGTGATACTGTGGTAGTAACTGAACCAGAACGACATTTGTTTCAACGCATCATTCCGTATGTCAAAATGATCTGATTCCCAGGCGGACTGGGTCAACACAGTTTCAAAGAACATACAACGTCATTTGCTCTCGGTATCTTTGATGTCAGTGACAGGGAGGCCCGAATGCTTCCTCGATCGAAAATAGTCGTAGGAATTGTTGTGGTGACTGCAACTATGGAGAGCTTGTATATATATCCAGAGATCATAACGTTTCACCAAGTCGAGTCTACAACGCACTTCACTGGATTATAGCATATAACCCTTCCTATAACGATGTAAGTGTAAATCAACTTGCGGGATTAAATACGCTTGATGTCGTCTGCGCTATTCCTAATCAGCCAGAACGACCTAACGAATTTAATTACCAATCTACTGCTGCTCCAATGTACAGTGCTTACATGCTGATTAATTATTCATGGAGATTCGTACGTTCTTCCTGGAACCAAATACTTGAAGAAATATTTCAACCCGGACGCCAATGTTTCCCAACAATCGTGGCGAATTTAATTCGTGTTGCCATTCTACCATCAAAGGAATGGGATACGAATGTTTTAAATCGATACCAGAGTGGAGGCAATGGACTTCCCCAATGTACCGATTATGAAACTATAAATCAAACAGGTGCCTCTCCAGTTGATAATAGCAGCTATTTACAGATCAAAAATCTTGACGTTGTAAGACACGACAGCCTGATGTTAGACAATACCTCCATTGTTGAATATGATGGTCTAAATGGCGTGCGTGATGGCAGTTTTTGCGACAGGGGACACGATGGTATTAATTTCCTAAATCTTTGTACTTCGATAAACTTACTGCTCGCCGAAAGTAATGTTGAAATTTTGATCATATCTATTCCCGCTAACCTAAGGAAAAAGCAAAGCATAGAATGGATGAAAAGCCTGTGTCATCATACGAAATGCTGTTGAAGAATTTCTTTCTATTAACCGCCAAACTGTGCCTTCCAATAACGAGAAACAATTTTCAGTTGGTGTCATCAATGTTGCCGTGAATGGAGGAGCTGAACCAATGCAGCAATGTTTGCAAGCACTTCCATCGATAGAGGTGGATGAAGAAGTTTCTACCGAAAATGACCCAGACCCAGAACCAGTGAATGATGCATCTCGTTCCTGTCAGAATTGTAATGGCATCAATTAATCACAAGCTGTCATATGGTGATGATGAATTTCAGGAAACTAGAAATATGGTATAAATTATTAGCATACCTACAAACAGTTTTGTGAATGTGAATAGTGAGTTGAAAGTAGAGGTGTTTTCATAGTTTCACCTCATGCCGCATGGAAAGATTTGATTGAACGGAGAGTGTCCGATAAAAATTATTCCAGTCTATTATTTGCAACAGCGAATTCTAGGTTCGGATACTCTTTTAGAAGAAATGGCTGTTTGTTTTAAGCACTCTCGATACTTGACTGTCTTTGTGAGCAGTGAACGATCAATGCATATGGCAGAAGTATACCGGAGCACAAGAAGGTGTCGCCGAACTTCATGTTTCTTTTTCTTTTCTTTTTTTTTTTTATCATCAGTTTTCTGTTTGATTTGATGCGGCTCTCCACAAATTCCTCTTCTGCGACAGCTCAAAGTAACAACTGCAATTTATGTACTCAATTATTTGCTGGATGTATTCCAGTCTCTGCGTTCCTCTACAATTTTTATCCTCTACAGCAGGCTCATTTAGAATTGCGCCCGGCGGGCGTGCCCGCGCCGCTGGGCCGTCAGGCAGTGCAGTTCAGCGCCCCGTCCGCGACCGTGCGTGTGTCGCTAGTGTCGCCATAGGAGCGAGAGAGAGAGAGAGAGAGAGAGAGAGAGAGATAGAGCTGCGGAGCGAGTGAGACCGCACACCACTGCTCTGCGGTGGACTGTCCCGCAGACGCAAACAAAATAACAGAGGAAGCGCACCTCTGTAAAAGAGGCCGATGAACGGTAAAAAAAGCAAACCATTTACCGTTTAGGTAACTACTAGTGTTCGTGTGGCAGAATTACCACGCAAAGCTTAAGACAACAATATCCAAAACAAGAATCGAAGAACATCTTAGTTGTTTTCTGACCCACAGATTCATTCCATTAGAACTGCACATGCACACTCGTCATATGTACAATAGGCGTCTTCTGAAAATTATATCAGTTTCTTAAATGAACTAGAGTCATAAATATTCTATTTTAGAAATAACTTTATGTAAGGGATATAGAGTCTCATTCTTACTGTTAGCAGTTACAAGTAAACATTTTTTGTTATACTTCGGGCTACATCTCTTTGTATCCCTTTTCAGCGTTTAGAAATCGGATCCATAGTTTGCTGTTTTGTACGTAATAATTTTAACCGACCAAGTTTGAAAACTTATTAAAAAATAGAATTGAGGTTATAAAGCTCTTTAATTCTTACAGTCAACATTGTTAAAGAGGACAATTAACATTTTACAATTTTTTTCTTTTTCGAGGAAACGGTTTTGTCAAAGTTTGGTACAACATTCCCTGAGACTGTTAACCTCAAAGAATTAGTCAAATTTTTATCGCCAAGTAATGAACGGTTCTTAGTTTTAGCAAGCTTTAAAAGAGAGGAAAAGCGCTCACAGATATACGTGGAACCAAACATTGAGAGAACTTAGGCCGCGTGCTTGTGCAAAAGAGGATATTTCTCTCGTGGAAGACAGCTGTGAAAGTCATCCAAAGTTTAATACATGAGAAAGCGGTCCTTCAGGCGGATACCTCACTGCAGGTCAATCCGCTCTAGTTGAAGCACTTGTGAGACGTCCTCTGCCCGAAGGGAAAACGGGTGAACAAATATATCTAAGGCCGGTTGAAGCTCACTTATCTTCAAAAATCTGTTTTCAAACCGTTCTTGTAATTCGCAAATGATTACAACACAATCTGAAAAATCCACATCTTCTTTAACGCTGTCTAGTGCAGGAAAGTGTCCACAATTCTTCTCGCGCAATTGTTTTTCCCACAAAATAATCTTTTTTTTTTTTTTTAATGCTTGAATCGTCTGCACTAAATCAACGACATAGTGATTTTCGCGTTGGAATGAAATGTTCAAAGTATTTAAATGACCAGTAAGGTCACTCAAGAAAGCCAAATTCGCCACCCACTTAGGATCACAAAGTAATTCCTCTGGACGTCCTTTCATTTCCCTCCGCTCAGCCATCTTACTTCGGTGTGGTAGAGGATGCCCGGGTATTCCGCTTCGACCTCAGCTAGAAATTATTTAAATTGGCGATGTGTGAGTCCATGCGAGCGAAGATAATTAACCGTTCGAAGAACTGTGCCCATAACATTTTTTTATGTTGACAATCTTCGCACAAAGTGCCTCCTGGTGTATCAGACAACGGACTGCCTCGAATAAGGAACAGCCAACTTCAGCCATTTTTCACCTCACGTAACTCAGAAGTCCAGTGCGCATCCCTCGTAGCGCAGGGGCTGCATCCCTTGTTACACTGGTCAGGCGTTCCCATTTTAAACCCATTAACTCTAACACGTTTTCCACGGCTAGAAAAATATCCAAACCCGTGGTTGTGTCTTTTAATAGTATAAGATCGAGAAATTCTTCGATGACACGCAGATTGTCGTCGACACGTCGAATGAACATGACGAGCTATGTCCGCAACGTCCGCGGACTCGTCAAGATCGATGGAAAGTGAAATGAAGTTTGCCGCTCTCTCCATTAATTGCTGCTCCATATCTGAGACCATATCTTCGGCTCTGCGAGCAACAGTTTGAGGCGAAAGAGCTATTTTTTCAAATTTTTTCGTGAGGTCTGGTGGACAAATACAAACCGCCGAGTCGACCAGGCAATCCTCGATGAGATTCCCAGCAGCAAAGGGTTTCCCTGTTTTCCTAATTCGCAGCTATCATTTGTAACTTGCGCACAAACTTTGCCCACCTGTTTCCTGCTCGTACCACGCCAAAAAAGAACATATAATTAATTTTGTACGATCCTGTTTTTAAAACACTTTTATCTCTTTAACAATAAATTGTTTCATTCATTGAAACTCAAATAAAAAACTAACAGAAAAGATTGGTTTTAGATGCGTTGTCCCCCAGTTCCGCTGAAAAGGACAGCGATGTGTGGTCGCAAAATAAATTTTTATCTATTGCAATATTTGCGTGCAGCGGCATGGCGAGGCTCGGCGGGCGGTCTGCACGGCCAGCTTAAGCGACACAGCTCGGTCACTGCAGCAACACACGAATTCGCCCGGGGCGCTGGCCTCGGGCGATCGCGGGCGCTAGCGTCCCGGGGCACAGTTTGGACGAGCCTGCTCTACAGCTTCTTCTAGTACGATGCAAGTTTACGGGATGTCTTAACAGATGTTCTATCATCCTGTCCCTTCTTCTTGTCAGCGTTTTCTATAGATTCCTTTCCTTGCCGACTGTGTGGAGAACCTCCTCATTCCTCAATTATTTTTCAACATTCTTCTATAGCACCACATCTTAAATGCTTCGATTCTCTTCTGCTACAGTTTTCCCAAAGTCCACGTTTCACTGCCGTACGATACTGTGCTCCAACCGTACATACTCAGAAATTTCTTCCTCAAGGTAAGGCCTGTATTGATACTAGCAGGTTTCTCTTGGCCAGGAACGCCTTTTTTGCCAGCGCTAATCTGCTTTTTATGTTCTCCTTGGTCCGTCCGTCATGTGGTATTTTGCTGCCTAGGTAGCAGAATTCCGTAAATTCATCTACTTCACCGTCAACAATTCTGATGTAAAGTTTTCCGCTGTTCTCATTTCTGTTACTTATCATCATTTTCGTCATTCATCGATTTGCTCTCAAACGTACCCTGTACTCATTAGACTATTCATTCCATTCAGCAGATCCTGTAAGTCTTCTTCACTTTTACCAAAGCTAGAAATGTCATCAGCGAATGTTACCAATAACATCGTTTCATCTTGTGTCTTAATCCCATTCGTTTGAACTTCCTTTTATGCCATTATTATTTCTTCGATATATGGACTGATCAGTATAGGTGAAACATTACACCCATGTTTGACATCCTGTTTAATCCGGGCACTTCGTTCTTGGTCTTCGGTCTTATCGTTCCCTCTTGGTTGTTGCACATGTTGTACATTATCTGCGTTTTCTCTTGTTGCTTACCTGTATGTTTCTAAGAATTTCGAACATCTTTCATCATTTTACATTGTTGAACACCTTTTCCAGGTCGACAAATCATATGAATATGTCTTGGTTTTTCTTCAGTCCTGTTTCCATTATTAGCCGCCGAGTCAGAACCGCCTCTCTGGTGCCTCTATCTTTTCTTAAGCCAAAATATCGTTATCTAATAGATCCTTAATTTGCTATTCATTTGTTCTATGTATTATTCATTTGCGTTTGAATAATCTAAGAGGATGCGTATCATATTCGCGGACAGCCCAAAATGAATTATTTGCATTTTCCTTCCCTTGGTTCTACAGCTACGTTTATTATTTTTGCTATAATGATCCGAACTGGTCTGACATGCGCAGAGCATTTTAGTACGTTGTGTGTCTATTCAGTATACATTTTTCAGTTGATTTTAAAGTAACCTCTCGATGAGTTAGATAGTTGAAATTTTAGACTTAGCTCAGAGCTGGATTACAATGTATTGTTAACTTACTTTCTCGTCAATCTGTTTGGCAGTTGCTGTAAACAGTGCGTCCGAGTGGTACAGTTGTTAATGCAGCTGCGTAGTACGGAGGCACACAGTTTCTCTCGTCTCCTCTGATTCCGCGTGGAGCCTTGATGCAGCTGACATCAACTGTCTCTACCTTCCCTGTACTTTTTCCGCCCTCCACCTGCAATTTACATACCACAGAAATTTCACAAACACTAAACTACAAAGCAGAAAATAATTATTTAAATTAAAATAAAATTTTACCTATAGTAACACGATTTTAAATTGGACTATAAAGCATAAAATAATTTCTCCTAGCGCCTTACACATTCCTATCCGTACACACAAAGACCTGAAAAAATGTGTTTGTGAAATTTTAATAGCTACGACTGTGGCTGTAAGATTTACGTCGATAAACATGGGGCGCTTGCAGTAGACAACAGTTAGCAGTTGAATTATTCATCTATCATTTATGTGATACATGCAGCCCACGTACCAGTTTCGCATGAGACCAACAGGCCCTGCTTCAGCGACGTAGCGCCATTCAGCTGTGTGACGAAATGGCTGCCTGTGACGTCAGCGCTTAGTAATCAGTGAATGGATGTCTCTGTACAGGGAAATTTTTAAAGTGCCCAAAAAAGGTGCACAGGTGGCACTGACTGTGAGGCTTTTCCCGAACTGGGACCCTTTGCTGTTTCATTCATGCATGTACCATTGACCATTGTATCAGTCATGCTCCCTCGCTTCTCTTCCACCCCCCCCCCCCCCTTCCCACCCATCACTCTGCTCAGGATAGCGTCCACATAGCGTCGAATGGTTTTGAACAATCCCTAGTTACTTCACCTTGTACACCAGAGCTAAAAATTGTAGTTGCAGTATACCCCAAAGGGGTGCGATTAAATTCAATGGGGTTGCTGGGCCACGATGTCGAATCATCCGCGAAATTTTTGGGGATCAACGCCCTACTTGAAGGATATGTTTCCTTGATGCCATTTCTGCCAGTCACTTTGGCCTTTTCTTGTCAGTTCTGAGGGGCGGTGTGCCAGAAATTTTCATCTTGGTCACTCATAAGAAAATCGCATTATTTCGACGTTGGACGTCTATTCTGACCTCCATCGCAGAGGCGTCATGAGGAGGGGTGGGACGTGGGTGAGAAGGGGGTGCGACGACCTTGCCATAATGCTACACGACCACGGTGATTGTGAGTGGAATTAGCCCCTTACACCTTGCATGAACTTCTGACCTCTGGACTTCTTCTCGCCGAGCCCGAGGGTGATGTCGCAGGGCGCCACGCTTTTGCACCATCAAAGGCAGGTGACAGGTACCTCTGAGCCCAATTTCAAACTTTTGCGTCGCAAATGGGAGACAATTACGGGTTTGCGAAAAAGTACTGTCTGCCTCTTACCCATAAAATACCACTTGCTGTCACCCTGCAGTTTTAACTATTTTAATTGTTGTGTCGGTATCTGGGCCGACACCGTGAAGTTGAGATGGCTGAAAAGGCAAGCTAGACTAACGCAGACGGGCGTGAAGTACTGGAACAGGATACGTAATTAATGTTAGGAAGAAAAGTACGGAGCAGGTTTAATACTTAACTTTACTCAATCATTGTGGTACATCGATCTTGACGATACACAGGAGACTTTAAGTACAATCACTGTATGGCTAATGGCGCCTTGCTAGTTCGTAGCCATTAACTTAGCTGATGGCTATTCTGTCTCTCGGCTAATGAGAGAGAAAGGCTTCGTACATCTGGTCGGTAGCTAGGTTCTCGTACAACTGGGGCGAGTGCTCTCTCGTATCACGAGACCTGCCTTGGTGGTGGCGCTAGGTCTGCGATTACACAGTGGCGACACGCGGGTCCGACATGTACTAAATGGACCGCGGCCGATTTAAGCTACCACCTAGCAAGTGTGGTGTCTGGCGGTGACACCACATTAATAATTACAATAACAATAAAAATTTTAAAGTTTAAGACAATAATTAATTTTTTACATCATTGGTTAGCAAAACATTTTATTGTAACGTCCAGAAATTGAAGTTAATTTGAAAAGTTGTCGTTCGAAAATTTCAGAGGTGTATGTGCCATGCAGCTCAATTATGAATCATGGATTTGTCACAAAATTGATTTACGCGACAAAAAAACCGAAGTGTGCATTCTAAGTTGTCTGTGTTTCTTTTAAAACTATAGTGAGGAACACAGGTCTGCAGACTATGGCTATGGAAAGGAAATGCATCGGAATTGGTGTTTATTTCAGTTATTTCCACCTACGTTTGGAAAACTTCAGCCTTTCTGTTCTTAGTGGAATGTCTTTTCCTGTCTGTTTTATCTTACTAAACGTTTTGCAAATTGCCATTGTTACCTGTGGACTCACGAACTGAGTCGGATTTGTCATTGGCAGCATGTTCGGTCATTCTATCATTTGGCGTCTTTACTTGGCTCGAGTACTTTTTCAGTCATGCAGTCCATTCACGTGGCGAGGTCCTCAGACAAGCAACTGAGAAGTATACTGTGCTAAAAATAGCTTGTAATTTCTAGAATTTCTCCCCATTTGCGAAACCTTTGATTTTCATTCTACTTTAGTCTACGGAATATGGTAAACGGAAATGTATAAATATATGAACTCCTTTGTAAACAATTTATGGCCAGCATGAGCCCCCATCCTTTCCCCTTGGATGTGTACCTGCTGGAGTGAACTAACGATAAGAGAGGAGCCAAAGTTAAAGAGAAAATCATACGACATCTCAACTACCGCAAAGCAATCCACTGACAGAGTGCTCGATGAAGTCAGAGTCGGCTGCTGAGTAACTCAATTTTAATAGCTTAAAAGCCAGCCACCCTTCTCATTTCAGTTCCACGATGCGTTTTCTTTAACAGTTCATAATGCAACACATGTGCTGGCAAAAATGTCATCCCCAATGACTGCAGAGGGGCTCAGAAGCTGCCACAATTCCAGGCCCTCTTGCCTTCCCTCATGCCTCCCCTCCCTCCATCCGTCCACCTATTGGCTGTGGGTGGGGGGCAGTCCTTTTCAAATGGCCATCTGCTCCACCATGCACCTCGCGGCACGAGCTGGCTGGGGTCGCTGTTCACCTACAGACAACTGTCCTTCGCCAACATTAAAGCATGTTTAGTCAACTAAACAACAGGAGATAAAAGAACGGCTGCCATAAGTGCAACTTGTTTGTCTAAAACATAGCGACACAGCCCCCACACAACGCCCCCTGGTCAGAGAGCGGCTGTGTCTGTGACCACCCACAGTAGACATGCCCATTCGCCCCCAGCATCGCACTGTTCGGCTAAGGAGAACAATTGTATTTAACATCAATGCAACTCTCTCTTGCAATCTGGGCGCTCCAGTCTGGAACCCTGCGACCGGGTCGCAGGTTCGAATCCTGTCTCGGGCATGGATGTGTGTGATGTTCTTAGTTAGGTTTAGGCAGTTCTAAGTTCTAGGGGACATGACCTCAGAAGTTAAGTCCCATTGTGCTCAGAGCCGTTTCTTGCAATCTGTTAAATGTATTTCTCAGAAAGACTAGACAAAGCTCCAGAGAACGCTCCAGATCGCTTTTTCAAATGGCTAGCTGTTCTGCCGATTGCTGTGTTGTTTTTCTGCAGCGCGCTGCCACCCGTCTGCAATCGCTTGTCTCACCAGGCCTTCCACCATCTCTCGCGATCACTCACAGTACCTGGTCTGCCTTGAGGCGTTGGCTCTTCACCAGCACAAATGATGTCAACACATCTCCTATAATGGAACATCTATTTAAAAAGGGAAACATAACTGCGCCGATAATAAATGTCCTCTTTTCACGGAAATACGAGCAGTCCATTTTATTTTAGTTTTATCAGTTAAATTGGTATAGCTTTTGTATTCAACTGCAGGATACAATTCGCATCTCATTTTATGCGACAGCCAGCGAAGCGTACCATCGGCGGTTACAGATGATCAGCAGAGTCATACCCACCCTGCGTAAAACCGGGAAAAAACTTCCACTATTTAGATGCAAAAAGTACCAAACTTTGCAGAATGTCCTCATTATTTCGAAACCGTCATCAGAGTAAAGAAAAATCGAGAATTTAAACTCCAAAGAAAAACATCTGTATTAAGCAATTTCTTTCAGCTTGATAGACAAATAACATGACCTGAGAGCGTCTCTCGTGTTCAGTGTCTGCAAATAAACTGTCATGCATATGTATATTACAAACATTTCAGACACGTAAAATCACATTAGAAACTACAATCTTTCACGCCATTAGTTCACATGTCAGAAAAAAACACAATCATTTTATGTTAGATTACAACAAGCTATAATTCAAGGGAACGTAGCTATTTTGTAGACTATGGCAGGTCCCATTTTACCAGTGCACGCATTACATTCCCCAGGTAGGTCAAATGGGAATCAATGGACAGAAGAAGATGTTCTTTTTGGGGAACAATACTGAGAAATGACATTTGAAGCTGACCACAGAGGGATTCTACTGTCCACACCATATATATTGCGAAAGCACCGCGCTATTAAAAACACGGTCTTAACGAATATGTTTCCGCCACCCTGCATAAAAGGCCTCATTCAGTCTACAGGCACACACAGGTCGCTGATAGCGTTACACTTTCTGGTAGAAATGCTGTCTGCGATTTGGAATAAATTGTCCATTCGCCCACATACTTGCATTGGGTCTTGTTGCGATGTTTTTGGATGATTACAGTCACTGGTGAATCATAGTCATGCCATTCTCATATCTTGAAACGAGTCACCTTTTTCGATCCTACCTATCTGCTAAGGATCCCACACAGCAAAATCCCCAGCGCTGTTTTTTAGGCCGTACCTCTGCGTTTTGTACCTGTTCCACAATCTCTGTAACTCCTTCCCTGCAGCTTTGTCCATGTGATCGTCCCAAATTATGTCGGACCTGAACGGAAGTCGGAGAGCACTATATCTAAGACCTTCTGCATCCTGTGGAGAAACAGGACGAGGTGAGTTAATGCGATAGGACCGCGTTTTGACCACTCAGTGGAAATGGGAACATGTTGTCGTAGCTCCACCAACTATGTATAGTGTGTAAGTTAGCTCCAAATGAAGCTTTCCCCTGCAACACAAGGCAGTAGAAAAGATAGTGCGAACAGTTACGGTGGCATTTACTGTTGGGAAACTTAGGAAGACTCCACATCATACAGGGCATGGAAGGAGGGTGAGGATTTTGCTGATGCATTGCGATACTTCTCCAAACTACATACATGTACTGCAGTTCGAAAATGATCTGCGTCTTTCAGGGTGCATTCATGTCTGTCATCCAAACATTGTCTCTCACCTTGATATTTTATACCATGCAACAGAGGAAATCTACGAACTATAAAAACTCCATTAATGTCAACCGTTAGATAACCCGATAAGATATTACCATGTCCCTGTCTTCTGATGTATCAGAAAAAAATACAGTCTGTGTGCCTGCATCGACCATATGTGGTGATCCTATTAAACATACAGGTATTGGTTCACTGGAGGAGGTGACTGGTAATTGAAATCGCTTCCACAGGCCAGTGTAAAGTTTCCTCACTTGTATTGTAGGAGGACCATAGCCCACAGACCATCAATTGCAACTGAGGGCCCATGTGTTGTTATTTGAAACAATGTTTTTTTCTGCTGTAACACATAAAAGCACTGCATGAATACAATTACCTACACCGCCACCATTTTGTTTGAGGTCTGTGTCAGGTGCTAAACCGACATTAACATGTCTCGATCCATTGGCTCTCACAGAAAACTGGACATCGCATGGTGAAAATGATGCTGCTGCTGCTTCCACAGTACAGGATGGTTGAAATAAAAGGCAGAGGCAGTGGTCGTTATTGACAAAAAAATGCGGAAGACATCGAGACATCTGGAAACTAGTAGAGTTTTATGGCACTGTGTGGCGTTTCCAAACAGCTGACCAAGGTTAAATTATGACCTCTACATTTAAAGTAATTTTTCACAGTGACATACTAGCATATGTCTAGGTGTCCCGATGGATTGATCTGTCACATTGAAGTCATGTACGCTATCACTGTTTAGGTGCAGGCCATACTCGGAGGGTGCTGCTCCCATTAAGAGTCTCCATCTCGAACAAGTGATGATCATCATGTGGCAATCAACAGCATACCAGTGGACAGATGGGATGGAAAAGACTCCATCTATTTAATGTAATAAGCAACACAGTTGAGAGAGCGATCAATTTTAGCCATTTTACAAGTTTTTCTGTAATTTCAACACTGACCAGTGAGGTGGTAGCATACTTCCCAATTTCTGTATCATCGCTAAACCTCCCGTCCACTACTTTGCAAGCATCATATACGAGATTGCGTATGTAGATACATAACTGTGCAATACGTCCATTCAATGTTAATTCTCGTATATACACTCCTGGAAATTGAAATAAGAACACCGTGAATTCATTGTCCCAGGAAGGGGAAACTTTATTGACACATTCCTGGGGTCAGATACATCACATGATCACACTGACAGAACCACAGGCACATAGACACAGGCAACAGAGCATGCACAATGTCGGCACTAGTACAGTGTATATCCACCTTTCGCAGCAATGCAGGCTGCTATTCTCCCATGGAGACGATCGTAGAGATGCTGGATGTAGTCCTGTGGAACGGCTTGCCATGCCATTTCCACCTGGCGCCTCAGTTGGACCAGCGTTCGTGCTGGACGTGCAGACCGCGTGAGACGACGCTTCATCCAGTCCCACACATGCTCAATGGGGGACAGATCCGGAGATCTTGCTGGCCAGGGTAGTTGACTTACACCTTCTAGAGCACGTTGGGTGGCACGGGATACATGCGGACGTGCATTGTCCTGTTGGAACAGCAAGTTCCCTTGCCGGTCTAGGAATGGTAAAACGATGGGTTCGATGACGGTTTGGATGTACCGTGCACTATTCAGTGTCCCCTCGACGATCACCAGTGGTGTACGGCCAGTGTAGGAGATCGCTCCCCACACCATGATGCCGGGTGTTGGCCCTGTGTGCCCCGGTCGTATGCAGTCCTGATTGTGGCGCTCACCTGCACGGCGCCAAACACGCATACGACCATCATTGGCACCAAGGCAGAAGCGACTCTCATCGCTGAAGACGACACATTTGTCCCTCCATTCACGCCTGTCGCGACACCACTGGAGGCGGGCTGCACGATGTTGGGGCGTGAGCGGAAGACGGCCTAACGGTGTGCGGGACCGTAGCCCAGCTTCATGGAGACGGTTGCGAATGGTCCTCGCCGATACCCCAGGAGCAACAGTGTCCCTAATTTGCTGGGAAGTGACGGTGCGGTCCCCTACGGCACTGCGTAGTATCCTACGGTCTTGGCGTGCATCCTTGCGTCGCTGCGATCCGGTCCCATGTCGACGGGCACGTGCACCTTCCGCCGACCACTGGCGACAACATCGATGTACTGTGGAGACCTCACGCCCCACGTGTTGAGCAATTCGGCGGTACGTCCACCCGGCCTCCCGCATGCCCACTATACGCCCTCGCTCAAAGTCCGTCAACTGCACATACGGTTCACGTCCACGCTGTCGCGGCATGCTACCAGTGTTAAAGACTGCGATGGAGCTCCGTATGCCACGGCAAACTGGCTGACACTGACGGCGGCGGTGCACAAATGCTGCGCAGCTAGCGCCATTCGACGGCCAACACCGCGGTTCCTGGTGTGTCCGCTGTGCCGTGCGTGTGATCATTGCTTGTACAGCCCTCTCGCAGTGTCCGGAGCAAGTATGGTGGGTCTGACACACCGGTGTCAATGTGTTCTTTTTTCCATTTCCAGGAGTGTATATGTACCAAAGTATATCAGACAGGGTCCTATACTGATTTACATATTTCCAGTACTTTGACCATAGTGCGTTGTGTATGATTACGATTGCCCATATATCCTTATGCGGCTGGGAGTCACAGAGCGTTCTCATATTCTTAGGGTAAAGTTGTAGATTCTTAGATATCCCCGCATTGCCTTTTACCAACCCTCCCTGACTGTTTCACAGATTTAATTTGCAGCTGACCATAAGTAGGAGGAATTCTATATGCACACTATGCAACAGAGTGGACCGAGTCCGTAACTGCTGTCCAGAGAAGACTGCTCCGCGCTAATCTTACTCACAGCGCCCAACCAAGAGTACAAGATCTCTCCAGATGCACGCATGTCGAGGAGGTTAACACCCCTTACCAGTGTATAGCAAATGTAAGAGTGTTGTGATGATGTAACAGACGGTTATGAAGTAGAAACGTGTAGTTTATGCATGATGGAGTTATAGACGGACGTAGTTTGAAGCATTTCACACAAATCAACTACGCTATCAATTCAGAAGTATTGTTCTAGTGTCTCGGGTCATCACCAAGAAGGAATTGGTAAGAGAGAAACTGAAAGTATCAAGTCCAAAATTATCTTTAAAAGTGAAAGTCTCCAACCAAAATTGTTTTCTTTTTAATTAGTGGAAGTATCAAAGATGAAATCGTTCCAAAATAATTATGCAACAAACCTGCATCTGACTGCGTCTGCGAACTTGTTTCGTGCACTCCTCCATTTTGCCAGTAATGAAATATGTATCTGACTCAGCAATCAAGTTTAAGAGAATAATGCCGTTTGTGCAATGGCATTAAGATAGTACTGAAAAATTAACTTTTGGCCCTGATGTTTACTTAATGAAATTATATACTGAATAGTGCCAGTTGTGCATTGGCATAAAATTAGTTAATGGAAATAACTTTGCTCTGATAACTTTAGTTATACCGTACCAAAATCGATTTCAAACCATGAACTGCATATATATATATTGCATAGAGGCCTCATTTTCTTTACGTTCGGTCATTTGGTGGGTAACTTTACTTTACTACTCATTTTCATATTCAATACCAGCAAGGGATGTGGATTATGATTCAGGCTGTTAGATTTAAACACAATGTTGATCTATATATATATATATAAAATTTAAGTTATATACAAAACCTGCCATTTCCAACATTTTTGCAGCACTAATCACTCTCACAAAAAATTTTACAAAACGCTACTGCGTCAAAACCTGGACATACAAATCCTTCCTCCGAACATTATCTAACAAAAACAATTTTGAAATCATTTTATAACTTCTCCCATTAACATGCTAAAGTTTGTTCAGTGTACAACCTGAAAAGCGCATAGCGCAAATCCTACGTTAAAGCTGTCACCACACGTCTGCTTCCTCCGGGCACTTAGCTGTGACGACCGAGTTTTTACTACACGCGCCCGGCTATCTTAACCATCCAAGATCCTCCTACTCAAAGATATTACACTCATTCCACCCTGCGGTTGGCAACTATCGACTTTATTTTCTGGATCTACCCTGATCAGCCCTTAGCACATGCCTTTCAAAATGATTGTGGAACATAAACACATGCAGTCCTAAGGCTACACGGTTAAGCAATTAACACAAGCTGTACTGCTAGAGTGGTGCGGCTTCCGACCTATTAATAGTGTAGAATACAACGCCGTTTATAGTCCTGTGTAAAAAATCTTTTCTGAATGCGCGACATACTTTCTCCCTTCAAGTTTCTTTACGATAAACTGTGGCAAAAAACTGTAAAGTATAAAGCTACTACCCGCCAAAACAAAGGAAACATCGATTCCTTGTAACAAAAACACGACGTAGATATCCACAGGTGTAGACACCTGTCGTTTACGAAGTTCAAGCCCAATTACGGTTCAGAAATTATGATACGCTGACAACAGCTCTATAAAATGATCGTTGACAGCCGAAAATGCATACGAAGAAATAAACACCACGACCAATAGCCAGAGAAGATGAAACAGTCTTACTGCAGATTACCACCACCCCTGGTAACCTTAGTCTTGCACATAGAAGTTATGGCCCGATGTTAGGTTGTATTGCTCATGTGTAGGACAATATTACCGTTTCGTCTTGACACCACGTCTCTAGAATGCCTCCTCTCTCCATTATTTGGGTGTGTGTATGTAACATCAGTGTGTTCTCCTCCTCCAGATCGAGCAATTTTATTGATTTTCCTGAGTACTCTTTTCATAGCATGTGTGTCTAATTTTATGTATTCTCAGTCAGTTTCCCTAACTTTACTAGATTTTCGGGATTTTACGAATCTCATGCTCTTTCCCTCAATTTTTGCGTATCTCACATAAATTTTTCGTGATAATACCAGGTTTTCCTCGAATTTTCCAATTTTATATCATTTTGCACAGTTTTCAATACGTATGTGGTCACATTGCTAACATACCTGTGTGCTGTTTGATTTACTACGAGAATATTTGCGCATCCTATATACCAACCTACTAAAAAGTCCTACCCCACTCCCCGATGATCCACTTGAATGCATTTAGGATAGGACGAACACGAAAAGTATAGTAACAGCTGCTTCAAACTTATAAGAACCATAAACTCAATTTATGCCCGAAATGTGACAGAGAAGTGGAGAACATCACATATGGTACATCTTACTTTGTCTAGATGCGGGCACCGAAAGAGGTTTTCCATTGATGGATAAGTTTCATCATCACATATGCGTTGCAAGCCCTCTGATATGCTGTTAACGTTCGCAGATAGACTGTGCTGTAAGTTACACACAGAGAACATGCAATTGTGTATTAGTCGATCGCAGGCTATACCAAACAACTGATTCACCCCGAGAGGACAACGGAAAAGATGGTTAAATGTTTGATAAATGACATGCAGCAACGTCTCCCTCTCCCTAGTAAGCATCATCAGTCTACCATTAAATTATACCTAGCAAAACCCCCTCTCATCCAATCACTCCATCCGCTTTGTATCATCCTTTAACGCAGATCCATGCCAATTTTGAGGCAGATGGCTCCTTTTTTCCAGGAAAACATCAAAGAGAGCAATCAACTTCCATGTATCACTGTTACCTCTCTAAAAATAAAGTGCATGTTGCTGAAAAGAAAAGGAGCCATGCAGAAGCTGTAAGGTTTTTGTTAGCTCAAACCACATGATTATGATTGGTGGAGAACGCAGAGAAGCACATTGCAAATACAGTTTATTAGAGTTCAAACCATGAACCATGGACCTTGCCGTTGGTGGGGAGGCTTGCGTGCCTCAGCGATACAGATAGCCGTACCGTAGGTGCAACCACAACGGAGGGGTATCTGTTGAGAGGCCAGACAAACGTGTGGTTCCTGAAGAGGGGCAGCAGCCTTTTCAGTAGTTGCAAGGGCAACAGTCTGGATGATTGACTGATCTGGCCTTGTAACAATAACCAAAACGGCCTTGCTGTGCTGGTACTGCGAACGGCTGAAAGCAAGGGGAAACTACAGCCGTAATTTTTCCCGAGGGCATGCAGCTTTACTGTATGATTACATGATGATGGCGTCCTCTTGGGTAAAATATTCCGGAGGTAAAATAGTCCCCCATTCGGGCGGGGACTACTCAAGAGGATGTCGTTATCAGGAGAAAGAAAACTGGCGTTCTACGGATCGGAGCGTGGAATGTCAGATCCCTTAATCGGGCAGGTAGGTTAGAAAATTTAAAAAGGGAAATGGATAGGTTGAAGTTAGATATAGTGGGAATTAGTGAAGTTCGGTGGCAGGAGGAACAAGACTTCTGGTCAGGTGACTACAGGGTTATAAACACAAAATCAAATAGGGGTAATGCAGGAGTAGGTTTAATAATGAATAGGAAAATAGGAACGCGGGTAAGCTACAACAAACAGCATAGTGAACGCATTATTGTGGCCAAGATAGATACGAAGCCCACGCCTACTACAGTAGTACAATTTATATGCCAACTAGCTCTGCAGATGACGAAGAAATTGAAGAAATGTATGATGAAATAAAAGAAATTATTCAGATTGTGAAGGGAGACGAAAATTTAATAGTCATGGGTGACTGGAATTCGAGTGTAGGAAAAGGGAGAGAAGGAAACATAGTAGGTGAATATGGATTGGGGGACAGAAATGAAAGAGGAAGCCGCCTGGTCGAATTTTGCACAGAGCACAACATAATCATAACTAACACTTGGTTTAAGAATCATGAAAGAAGGTTGTATACATGGAAGAACCCTGGAGATACTAAAAGGTATCAGATAGATTATATAATGGTAAGACAGAGATTTAGGAACCAGGTTTTAAATTGTAAGACATTTCCAGGGGCAGATGTGGACTCTGACCACAATCTATTGGTTATGACCTGTAGATTAAAACTGAAGAAACTGCAAAAAGGTGGGAATTTAAGGAGATGGGACCTGGATAAACCAAAAGAACCAGAGGTTGTACAGAGATTCAGGGAGACCATAAGGGAGCAATTGACAGGAATGGGGGAAATAAATACAGTAGAAGAAGAATGGGTAGCTTTGAGGGATGAAGTAGTGAAGGCAGCAGAGGATCAAGTAGGTAAAAAGACGAGGGCTAGTAGAAATCCTTGGGTAACAGAAGAAATATTGAATTTAATTGATGAAAGGAGAAAATATAAAAATGCAGTAAGTGAAACAGGCAAAAAGGAATACAAACGTCTCAAAAATGAGATTGACAGGAAGTGCAAAATGGCTAAGCAGGGATGGCTAGAGGACAAATGTAAGGATGTAGAGGCCTATCTCACTAGGGGTAAGATAGATACCGCCTACAGGAAAATTAAAGAGACCTTTGGAGATAAGAGAACGACTTGTATGAATATCAAGAGCTCAGATGGAAACCCAGTTCTAAGCAAAGAAGGGAAAGCAGAAAGGTGGAAGGAGTATATAGAGGGTCTATACAAGGGCGATGTACTTGAGGACAATATTATGGAAATGGAAGAGGATGTAGATGAAGATGAAATGGGAGATATGATACTGCGTGAAGAGTTTGACAGAGCACTGAAAGACCTGAGTCGAAACAAGGCCCCCGGAGTAGACAATATTCCATTGGAACTACTGACGGTCGTGGGAGAGCCAGTCCTGACAAAACTCTACCATCTGGTGAGCAAGATGTATGAAACAGGCGAAATACCCTCAGACTTCAAGAAGAATATAATAATTCCAATCCCAAAGAAAGCAGGTGTTGACAGATGTGAAAATTACCGAACTATCAGCTTAATAAGTCACAGCTGCAAAATACTAACACGAATTCTTTACAGACGAATGGAAAAACTAGTAGAAGCCAACCTCGGGGAAGATCAGTTTGGATTCCGTAAAAACACTGGAACACGTGAGGCAATACTGACCTTACGACTTATCTTAGGAGAAAGATTAAGGAAAGGCAAACCTACGTTTCTAGCATTTGTAGACTTTGAGAAAGCTTTTGACAATGTTGACTGGAATACTCTCTTTCAAATTCTAAAGGTGGTAGGGGTAAAATACAGAGAGCGAAAGGCTATTTACAATTTGTACAGAAGCCAGATGGCAGTTGTAAGAGTCGAGGGACATGAAAGGGAGGCAGTGGTTGGGAAGGGAGTAAGACAGGGTTGTAGCCTCTCCCCGATGTTGTTCAATCTGTATATTGAGCAAGCAGTAAAGGAAACAAAAGAAAAATTCGGAGTAGGTATTAAAATTCATGGAGAAGAAATAAAAACTTTGAGGTTCGCCGATGACATTGTAATTCTGTCAGAGACAGCAAAGGACTTGGAAGAGCAGTTGAATGGAATGGACAGTGTCTTGAAAGGAGGATATAAGATGAACATCAACAAAAGCAAAACAAGGATAATGGAATGTAGTCTAATTAAGTCGGGTGATGCTGAGGGAATTAGATTAGGAAATGAGGCACTTAAAGTAGTAAAGGAGTTTTGCTATTTGGGGAGCAAAATAACTGATGATGGTCGAAGTAGAGAGGATATAAAATGTAGGCTGGCAATGGCAAGGAAAGCGTTTCTGAAGAAGAGAAATTTGTTAACATCCAGTATTGATTTAAGGGTCAGGAAGTCATTTCTGAAAGTATTCGTATGGAGTGTAGCGATGTATGGAAGTGAAACATGGACGATAAATAGTTTGGACAAGAAGAGAATAGAAGCTTTCGAAATGTGGTGCTAGAGAAGAATGCTGAAGATTAGATGGGTAGATCACATAACTAATGAGGAAGTATTGAATAGGATTGGGGAGAAGAGAAGTTTGTGGCACAACTTGACCAGAAGAAGGGATCGGTTCGTGGGACATGTTTTGAGGCATCAAGGGATCACCAATTTAGTATTGGAGGGCAGCGTGGAGGGTAAAAATCGTAGAGGGAGACCAAGAGATGAATACACTAAGCAGATTCAGAAGGATGTAGGTTGCAGTAGGTACTGGGAGATGAAAAAGCTTGCACAGGATAGAGTAGCATGGAGAGCTGCATCAAACCAGTCTCAGGACTGAAGACCACAACAACAACAACAACAGAGTTCAAAACACGTAAACAGTCATGCACAGAGTCGAAAACACCATCTATTCTGAAATTGTATATTGCATTCACCCCAGCTGATAATACAACGTTCTTTAGCTAAGGACACTTTATAAAAATTTTTAAAGCAGCGGCGAATTATTTTGGGTTCACACCTGGGCTGGTACCCAACATATATGCGTTTATTACTCTACATTTGATGATCATCCGCCTTAAACATTCTATCCCAGTCGTCTTATCGCTGTCGACGAATAAATGATTGTCTCCCTGGTTCCATGTGCTTTCACATCAATTTTTCTTCGTATTCATTTTGCTGTCACATACTCGTCCCCATGCAGAAGAACATTCCTGCACCAAGTAGGATTCGTCTCAATGACGTCATCTGGGGTGGGGATGGTCGATAGGGGGGATTAATTGATCAATTTAATTAATTTACGTATCAATTTGGTATCAAAATTGCACCGAGAACCCCATCACCCTACTACTAAACACAAGAGTGATATATTTTCAGGGGAGGGTAAATGTTCCATGTTTTCTGCAGGCAGTTCTACTGCTGTGCAGATAGCACATGATTCATTGTGAAATGGCGCGGCAACTGGAAACGAAGTTGAAGTACACTGGACAGCACGATTTTTGTATGTAAAACGTCTACTTATTACACAAATTTAGGGTGAAAATTTGGCAGCATATGGGTCAAGTGAAACGTCACATCAAGCTGTAGTGAAAAGTTGCCAACAATTGACCAAGGTTGCACAGACGTTGATGGTCCTAATCTGGAAAAAAGGCCATCGAGATCTGCCACAGTCGGCAATGTACAGGGAAACTAGGAACGGATTTGCAGCAACTGCAGAGAGATTGTCGTGGATGTTGTTTAGCAGATGGACATCTCAATAGGCAGTGATCATTCCATCATCCTAGAGCGTCTGCAGTTTCACCTTTGGTTGCGCTATCACCGACATCCACACAGGAATCAGCAGTATTTGTGACCATAAAGAAAAAGAGACGTGAAAAATTAAGCAAAGGCATTGTTCTCCTGCACGAAAATGTGACGCCCCACTCGGCCGTGCGACCCACGAGTTTCTCTTCAAAGAGTTCGAGCAGCCGTCTTGCAATCGAAATCTTGCACGATGCGATTTCCATCTGGGTGGAAAGAGATTTTCCAGTGACGAAAGCATGCTGCGGTTCTCCAAGGGCTCTGTAACCAAAGAGTGGGTTTCTGTCGAGGAATGGAACGAGTGGTAGAATCTTAAGACAGTCATTTACGGAGATTTGTTGAGTATGTTGGAAAATAGTGTATCCAGCATTCAATAATCGTTGCTTGCCTTATTATTAACTTACGTTTTAAAGTTAGCTTGTACACTTGTGGGTATTGAGTGTGCAATGGTCGTTAGCACTGCATTTGGTTCTCAAGCATACAACATCAGAGAAATATGTAATTGAAGCTCTGACGGATCGCCTCCGTGTTCCGTAAATAAGTACAGTTAGGTGGAATTTAATGTGGAGTAGTTTGAAAGTTATAGTTACTTCTTTCAAAAAGTTAAATAAGTATCCAGAATGAATTTTCATTTTGCAGAGGAGTGTGCCTTGATTTAAATAAATAGTTTAAAACTGTTTCCCAGATCGGGATTCGAACTTGGGACCTTTTCCTTTTCCGGGTAAGTACACTACAAAAATATAGTTATTTTGTTTTTCGATTTTTCTCTGCTCGGAGCAGCCTTGTTATCACTAGACATTTTTAATTTTTTTATGACAAAGAAAGTACTTATATCGGCAGGAAAAAATGGACAGTCTGTCTCAGATTGGATGGAGGCACTGTGGGCAGATCTCGAATCCTGAGACCTACCCCCCCCCCCCCCCCTCCACCCCTACCTCTACCCCTCCCTGTCCCCCACCGAATGTCGCTGAGCTGGTTCCTCATATGGTACTAGCCTGATTTCTTAATTTATTTTTTAGAAATTAAAACTTGATTAACAGATTCCACAATTCTCGAAATCAAAAGAAAACAATTTTTTCCCTAGGAAGAACGCCATGAGAGAAGGCTCCAAACAAAGGGGAAAAACAAACTATCCAATACCTTGACGATTAAGGAAATTTGAAACATATTCGCAAATAACGTGGAAGGGTGACAACGTGGTAGGGTGATAACGTGGAAGGGTGATAACGTGGAAGCCTCTGCCGTTTCCAATGCGCGTTTGCCATATATTTGCAAAAAACAACGGTTTAAGGATCGTTGTCACACCCTACTATATATTGGGCATAGTGTCTGAGGAGCCATACGATCGTATTAGTCTTTGTTGAAGGAACAACGGACAAGTCAGAAAAGAGGAGCAGTTCAACCGCGGAGGCAGCTTCAGTTGATGGTGTAAGGAAAGCCAGGTGTCGCGAATCCAGTACCAGAGTTCTCGTCCGCAAGAGACAAGCATTCGTGGTAATGTTTCTGGTTGATGACGTGTGCAGCAAAGACCAGACGGACAAAGACCAATGCGATGGAGGCATTTGTTGGTCGGGATCTAATTATGAATGACTGTACAGCACTATGAGGCGACTTCTATCCGGATAGGAAGGCTATTGTGAAACCACACTGCGTCAATGGCGAGACAATTTCAACAGGGGAGAGGGATGACAGTGTTCCCGAACGGGGGAGCAAAGATCTGGAGGTAAGGGGCGCCACTGACAAAATGCAAGCTGCCAGGAAACCATTTACAATACAAAATTCACATATGTGCCGCGATTGAGATGTTTTGGGCTCTGCCCATCATCAGATTACCATTTCGTAGCAAAAATAACTTTGACAGCTTGTTCCATACTTGTTGTTTGTAGTTCTGCCTGCTACGCGGAAAGGCAGCTTCGAACGATGACGCCGCGCGGAGTGGCCGCGCGGTCTTGGGCGCCATGTCACGGATTGCGCGGCCCCTCCCGTCGGAGGCTCGAGTCCTCCATTGGGCATGGGCGTGTGCGCTGTTCTTAGCACAAGTTAGTTTCAGTTGGTTTAAATAATGAGTAAGTCTAGGGACTGACGACCTCAGCAGTTTGGTCCCTTAGGAATTCACACACATTTAGAACGATGACAGAATATTAAATTTCTTTCAGCTACCGCGAACAATAATCATTTTAGAGAATAAAACGCGCTTATCAGACTACTGACTGTCCTTGGTAAGTTGGTCGCTTTCGAAACGATTGTGCCAATCTTTCCAACTATTGCTACTCAATACGTATCCAGCCACTTGCGGCATGAGTAATTACGTGTACTGTCAAAGTAATGACTCTAAATGTCCATTTTGATTCAGCCGACTGCTTTAAGCACCTAAAATCGGTAGTGGCTTGAAACTTACCACAAAAGCGAAAGATGAAATCATTTGTCAAATAAAATTAAAATATTTTGAACTTAATTAAATTTCCTGTGCTGCTCTTAATCTCAAAGTGAATGTTCAAAATGTAGTTAGCAGAATGTAAATATTCACTGAATTTCTAACATCCGCAGCAAGTTAACGAAGGCAGACTGCTAATCACTTTTACTAGGAAGATTTAAATATGTCCTGCTCTTGCACAGCCACTAATTAAAAGACATTCCCACAAAAATTTATATGAAATGAGGGTAAATACAGCCCACGAAATATAAACAACGGTGGTAAAGGACAATATTTATGTTCAAGGTAAAACGTAATCCGTAATTGTGCGTGCAGTTATTCGGACATTATCTTTTTCTGCTTGTAACATTTACTTTTCACTACAGACTGTTAAAAAAATTCGAAGTACACACTCATTAAGACTAATAGCTCAGTACTTCGACATATTCGCTACTCAAAAATCTCCCGGTTTGTGGGTTTTCAGAAACGAATTACAGTAGCATTTAGAAAATAGCAAAGAAATGGCATTTAGCCGGCCCGTCTCTTTGTTTGCAGTTAAAAATAGGAAGCGAAGGGAGAGCGTTGTCATGAGGCTATGTAATGATCGTACATCTCTGTTGTCTCAGCTCACGTTCTTTTAGACGCGTATAAACTCTCCCTTTTAAGCATTTATTAATTAATCCTTAGAAGTCGATGAATATAACATCACCTGTTTAGACAGAAACTCCCGGAGTATCTGAAGCAGTTATTCTGAATTATGTGTCACTATTTTTACGAATTCATTGTATTTCTTTTTGTAACCACTGGATTGTGTTGATGTGTTTCCAGTTCATAATGAAATTCACGGGCCCATTCACGAGTCTCACCATACGTGGCCTATATATACGTGTAAGATGGTACCAATCCAAATTATAGCTTATCATTTTATGTAATCTAAATTATTAGTCGCATAGTAACTTAATACACATGCGGTATTGGCATCGCATCAGCAACATATTGCATCATTATAACAATACCTCAGAACTTCATGTACAGGTATAAATTACATGCACTTCATGCAAGACCGTGCCCCGTCCAATATCGGAACGGGGGGGGGGGGGAGGGAGGAGGAGGAGGTGTATGTAAGCATCATAATTTAATGTAAAAAACGAAATCATCCTACAGAGAATACATATCTGGCGCAAGAAATACTAGCTGTAAGAATTTCGTGAATCAACTGTTTTATAAACTGATGTACGACTCACTCTTGTTGTAACTCTTATCTTATCACTTGGTTTTAATGCCTGTTGTGTCTCTCCTGTCGACATGTGGATGAGAAGGTCACGTACGGTTGATTCCCGTATCTGAAAATGAATTAATTTTTTACATCTACATCTGCTTGGATACTCAGCGAATCACATTTAAGTGCCTGGCAGATTGTTCATCGAACCATCTTCACAATTCTCTATTATTCCAATCTCGTATAGCGTGCGGAAAGAATGATCAGCTACATCTTTCCGTACGAGCTCTGATTTCCCTTATTTTATCGTGGTGATCGTTTCTCCCTATGTAGGTGGGTGTCAACAAAATATTTTCGCATTCGGAGGAGAAATATTACGTTCGGTTTCACTGAGTAGAAGAATAACTAAATATAAATATTATGTGTGACTTCAGCATATGCAGCAAATTGGAAGTGGTCGTTTTGGTGACGTTGCGATCGCACCCCATTAGCTACTAGAGTCTGCAGGCTATAAAGTTAACGAACTCCAATTACAAACCTTATCTTCACGCAAAGCTGATTTTTTGAATCATGTCATCAAGCTATTTTCCAGTTACAACCCACGGAGATGAGAATTATGCATTTGCGACAACTAAATATATATATGACATTAAATGCTGTTTTACGACACATCATTGAGGTTAGCAGGAAAATTATTTTCCCTTTTCGTCGTCTGTGTGATATGTCCCACCACTATCCCGGCGGGGTCAGGGATTTTCTCTGCCTCGTGATGACTGGGTGTTGTGTGCTGTCCTTAGGTTAGTTAGGTTTAAGTAGTTCTAAGTTCTAGGGGACTGATGACCATAGATGTTAAGCCCCATAGTGCTCAGCGCCATTTTTGTCCCACCATTCATTCAATTTTGAACACTCAAGTCATTTTCTTTTCATTATACACTACTGGCCATTAAAATTGCTACACCAAGAAGAAATGCAGATGATAAACGGGTATTCATTGGACAAATATATTATACTAAACCTGACATGTGATGACATTTTCAAGCAATTTGGGTGCATAGATCCTGAGAAATCAGTACCCAGAACAACCACCTCTGGCCGTAATAACGGCCTTGATACGCCTGGGCATTGAGTCAAAGAGACCTTGGATGGCGTGTACAGGTACAGCTGCCCATGCAGCTTCAACACGACACCACAATTCATCAAGAGTAGTGACTGGCCTATTGTGACGAGCCAGTTGCTCGGCCACAATTGATCAGACGTTTTCAATTGTTGAGAGATTTGGAGAATGTGCTGGTTAGGGCAGCAGTCGAACATTTTCTGTATCCAGAAAGGCCCGTACAGGACCTGCAACATGCGGTCGTTCATTATCCTGCTGAAATGTAGGGTTTCGCACGGATCGAATGAAGGGTAGAGCCACGGGTCGTAACACATCTTAAATTTAACGTCCACTGTTGAAAGTGCCGACAATGCAAACAAGAGGTGACCGAGACGTGTAACCAATGGCACCCCATACCATCATGCCGGGTGATACGCCAGAATGGCGATGACGAATACACGCTTCCAATGTGCGTTCACTGCGATGTCGCCAATCACGGATGCGACCATCATGATCCTGTAAATAGAACCTGGATTCATCCGAAAAAATTTCGTTTTGCCATTCGTGCATCCAGGTTCGTCGTTGAGTACACCATCGCAGGCGCTCCTGCCTGTGATGCAGCGTCAAGGGTAACCGCAGCCATGGTCTCCGAGCTGATAGTCCATGCTGCTGCAAACGTCGTCGAACTGTTGGTGCATTGGTGTCTTGCAGACTTCCCCATCTGTTGACTCAGGGATCGAGACGTGGCTGCATGATCCGTTACAGTCATGCGGATAAGATGCCTGTCATCTCGACTGCTAGTGATACGAGGCCGTTGGGATCCAGCACAATGTTCCGTATTACCCTACTGAACCCACCGATTCCGTATTCTGCTAACAGTCATTGGATCTCGACCAACGCGAGCAGCAATGTCGCGATATGATAAACCGCAATCGCGATAGGCTACAATCCGACCTTTATCAAAGTCGGAAACGTGATGGTACGTATTTCTCCTCCTTACACGAGGCATCACAACAACGTTTCACCAGGCAACGCCGGTCAACTGCTGTTTGTGTATGAGAAATCGGTTGGAAACTTTCCTCATGTCAGCACGTTGTAGGTGTCGCCATCGGCGCCAACCTTGTGTGAATGCTCTGAAAAGCTAATCATTTGCATATCACAGCATCTTCTTCCTGTCTGTTAAACTTCGCCTCTGTGGCACGTCATCTTCATGGTGTAGCAATTTTAATGGCCAGTAGTGTGTTTCCTGGCCTACATTACAAAGGGAACGGCCAGACTGTTTATAACAATTTCATGGAACGGGGAAGCTTGGAGTGAATGAAGCACAATTTCTCACAAGAGAAAAATCAAAACTACTTAAAACTGTTTTTCGAACACTAGACTTAGTACTGCTGCCACCTTAGAATAGGTACCTACTACATGCAATGCACTTGACTGGAGGCAGTATGATTTATTAATATTCGTAGGTATCTCTTTTTTTGTCAGGCAGGTATCAGCTAATGAAAATTTTTCTACATCAACATGTTCTGTAGTTATCTACTTGTACGCAAGAAGAAACACTGCATATTGAAGGTACAACGCTACTGGAAGTTTTCGGGGCCCACCGTCACCTGCTGTTTTCAGCTGCAAGGAGAATAGCAGCGAGTGGCCGTTTTGAGGCTCAACAACAAATGGCTCTGGCTACTAGTCAGTTATACGTATGCCTTCCCTCAAATTCATACAGAAACGACTCATTTGTCCATGTGACAAACAGGAAGTAATTACGGTTTGCAAAGGTCATATTTTTTTCTAGACAGTATGAGAAGGGAGTGTGAGAAGCAGTTACTTTCCTTTGCCACTCGCTGGCTACTCCCCTACGAAAAATTACACTTCGTGCCCCATGCTAGAGAAAATTAATAACCACTATACGGAACAAATGTGAATGACTAATATTAAACGGCTGACTATTAAAATTATATCGTCACCAGCCATCCCTCCAGCCGCATCAACCGAATTTACACCTCGCGCTCCGTAGCCACGGGGACGATAGGTGCTGAAGTTAGGCCCACAGCGTTTTCTGACCACGAGGGCTACATCAGTGCCATTACCGTCGGCCGCCAGAAGGTATGCCACAGACGTCGCCCATGCAAGCTGAGCGTCGCCCACCTAGCCTCTCAGGAATGTCGACGCCTTGACAGAACACGTGGGATTCCTGTAGTCACCGGCGTGGCGCCTACCCGTCTGTCGTGGTGGTTACTCTGTGCCAAACCAGCCATCCGGAAGACCTTAATGGGCTACGGACGAGATGTAGCAGCATGGAAGAGACATACCAAGCACTTTTATTACAGAATATTAAGGAAATGTACAACACTGCCGTACTCACCTGCCAGGCAGGTGACGTTGAACCGCACCGAGGCACGGATCCTCAGATTTACTCGTTGCCACTTTGAGAGCGCGATCGTAAGACATACCCCAGAGCTGATTGCCGCAGTCTCTAACTCACTTATGACACGCTCTCTCCGACAGCGGCAGTGGGTTTGACTGCAGATGTAACGGAGGAGGACATCATTGAAGCAATACAGGCGTGGGATGCTCATAAGTCCTCGGGACCTGATGGCCTCCCTCTGGAATTTTATCGGACTTTTCAACAATTGCTGGCACCTGCATGGGCTGATATTTGCCGCGATCTTATGTCTGCCACGACGCAGATCCCTGGGGCGTTCCTAGAAGTACTGATTGTGCCCATACACAAACCACGAGGTGGATACAGGATCAGTGATTATCGCCCCTCCACCTTACTCAACGCGGCTTCTGGCAGCACGCCTAAAACGATCCTGATCGCACTAGCCAACGCTCGCCAAATGCCAATAGTTTTGGCCTCACTCTTTAGCCAGGCCTTTGACAGAGTCGACCACACATTTTTGATGGAGATACTGCGACACATGGGGTATCCGGACATCATAGTTGCGCTAATGATGCGTCTCCTACGCGGCGCGACGTCCAAGGTGTTATATAACGGCCGTCTCACGCCGCCGATACAGATCCTGCACTCAGTGCGACAACGCTGCCCGATCGGGCTGCCAAGGAGGCCTGCAGAGAGCGGGATGTGGTCCAGTGTCCTGTCCCCTTGCAGTCAGTTATTGCTGCACTCCACAGGAAGTGCATGGAGCTGTGGGAGGACGAATGGCTAGCGGTGACGGCCAATAAACTGCGGTTGGTAAAGTCAACAACTCGGCCGTGGCGTTCCTCCTGCCGGTTGCTCAGGCGGGAAGAGGTGGCCCTCACACGTCTTCGGATCGGGCACTGTCCTCTCACACATAGCTTTTTATTACGGCGGGAGGATCCTCCGTTTTGTGATGCTTGTGGTGTGCACATCTCTGTCCGGCACATTTTAACAGACTGCATTTTATACCGTGATGCAAGGGCAGAAGCACAAGTTGATGGGGATCTGCCTTCTGTTTTAGCTAATGATGAGACGAGTGTGTCTAGGGTTTTTAAGTTTTGTGATGTGTCTGGACTCTGGCCTAAACTATTAGGCTGGAGGTTTTAGTGTATTGCAGAGTGGCTGACTCCTCCCCTTTTTCCTTGTGGTCAGCCAGCCACTTCCATCTGCTACATTGTTTTAGCTCCCTCTATCATTTTCTTCCTGTGTTGTCCATGTTTTACTGCTGACACCCTGCTTCATCCCACGCTTCGGTGTGGGTGAGCACATATTTTTCAACGATTGTTGCCCGTGTTTTATGTTCCGTTTTATATTCCTGTTCTGGGATTTTTCTTGACACCCGTCTCCCTCTGTTACTGAACGGGCGCTGAAGACCTTGCTGTCATGCGCCCAAAAACCCCTCTACTACTACTACTACTCTTTCTGCGATATTGTACGCCGTCGTCCTGGAACCACTACTCTGTGGACTCCGACAACGCCTGACTGAGATGTCCCTTGGTGGACACACTTTTTGCTGCACTGCCTATGCTGATTATCTGGTACTCCTTCTTCGCAATAATGACGATGTTCGTGCAGTACTGGCGTGGGTGGCGACCAACGGCGCGGCATCGGGGAGCAGTCTCAATGTCCACAAATCGCACGCCCTGTCTATAGGGAGAGGTCTAGCCGACGAAAGCGTCGCACCGCTACGAATCAGTGACACAGTCCGCTGTCTTGGTATTGATTTCACATCTGACATGGAGCGCTCGACAGCCCTTAACTACAGGCGTTTATAGAATCAGATAAGAGCAGGAATAAGTGACCACTGTCTTAGAAATCTAGACCTCCTGCAACGGACGCGATATACTAACGTCTTTTTTTGGCGTCACGCATCCCCAATTTTGCACAGATACTCCCGATACCACCTACTCTGGTTCAACGCATGTTCTCGGTTTTGGGATCCTTTGTTAGTACGGGCATGTTATTTAAGATTCGTTTCGAGTCCCTAAGCCTCCAGAGGACCAGAGGGGGTTTAGGCCTTTGTCATGTTCAGAACAGAAGAAAGGCCCTGTTCGTCAGCTGTCACCTGCACTTGTGGCGACGAAGCCCGTCGCGCATCACAAATTACTGGATGCCTTACGACCCACCTCACTCACATCCCCTGTGATGATATCGGACATCCCAGCACCTTTCTTCTACATTAGCCAATTCTTCCTTGAATTAAGCTACATCCACACCGCACTACTATCCATACGCTTGATGACGACGAGGGCGATATATACTGCCATGTAACTGAACAGGACGCCAGATGTGATTGAAAGCAAACACCCCACTACAAAGTTTCGTGCTGTGTGGCAGGCAGTGCATGCCACCACCCTTGATACTGACGTGCAATCTGCATGGTATATAACTGTTAATGAGACACAGTTGTGCCAATCCTGCCTACATGATATCCACCTCGCCGACTCACCCTTGTGTGACACATGCCACGTGATTGACATGGACGAACATCGTTTCGAATGCGGTTCGGCAAAGGAAGTTTGGTATTTGGTGCGTCAGATGTTGGCTTTTCTCACACGCACGACTCCAGACAGGATAACTACACGATCACTTCTTTTCCCAGATGAGATGTATTTTCCAAGAGCAAAATAAATTCTGTGACGTGGATTAGCTGTAACGCTGTTCACTACTTATCCGGCAATGGCGAAAAGACCGTACCCGATTTTTGGTATTACCTCAATGAAGGGTACTGTGCGAACATCAAGAACCCTAAATACAGAGAGGGTTTTTCTAATTTTCTTTGGAGCGCATACGATAACCCGCCTCGCGGCTGGATTATCCATGACGTGAGAAGATAACCTTCAAACCTCTTTTCAGTTCCTTTTATTAATGAGATTGAACAAACAACACAGCGACGAGACGACAGTCATCGGAAAATCTGCAGCGGGCTATAGTATGGAGCATCCTTATGTCGTAACGGCACGACTTTTATTACTCTGGTTATGTCACCGAAAAAAAAAGAGTAGCGTCTATCATTCATAATCAAAACATCTTCGGTCCAGGCTTCGAATTTCCACCGCTTCTTAAATTTTGATTAATAATCAGCATCGTCGGCAGAAGACTTCTGGCATAAGAAGTCACCCTCATCCTGCCAACGGCCTTGTCAAAGAGGGGGGAAGAGCGGACACAGGTTCAGGGCACTCTCTTGTCCTAGGTGTGGGAAACTGCCCCTAGGGGAAGAAGAATCAGCAATGATCAACGGCATGAGGATGCAGAAGACAATGGAAACCACTGAATTAAAGACACGTAACATGTATCCACAGGACGTGCGCTCTGTTGTTGAAGAAAAGATGATCTCTCAATTAGCAAAAGATTCCGGAATAGTCCCCCATTCGAACCTCTGGGAGAGGACTGCCAAGGGTGAGGATACCATGAGAAAAAGATTGAACAATCGATGGAAGGATAATGTTCTACGAGTCTGGGGGTGAAATGTCAGGAGCTTAACAGTGGTAGGAAACTAGAAAATCTGAAAATGGAAATGCGAAGGCTCAGTCTAGATGTAATTGGGTTCCGTGAAGTGAAGTGGAAAAAAGACAACGATTTCTGGTCAGATGAGGATAGGGTCATATCAACAGCAGCAGAAAATGGCATAACGGGAATAGGATTCGTAATGAATAGGAAGACAGGGCAGAGAGTGTGTTACTATGAACAGTTCAGTGATAGGGTTATTCTTATCAGAATCGACAGCAAACCAACACCGATAACGATAGTTCAGGTATACATGCCAACGTCGCAACCTGAAAATGAAGAGCTAGAGAAAGTATATCAGGATACTGAAAAGGTAATACAGTACGTTAGGGAGTCGAAAATCTTATAGTCATGGGATACTGGAATGCAATAGACGAAACGGTTACCGGATAATATGGGCTTGAAACAAGGAATGAGTGAGGAGAAAGACTAATTGAGTTCAGTAACAAGTTTCAGCTAGTAATAGCGAATCACAACAGGAGGAGGTATACTTGGGAAGGCTGGGTGATACGGGAGGATTTCACTTAGATTACTTCATGGTCAGGCAGAGATTCCGAGATCAATTCCTTCGTTATAAGGCATACCCAGGAGCAGACATAGACTCAGATCACAACAAAGCATTGATGAAGAGTAGGCAGAAGTTTATGACATTAGTCAGGAAAAATCAATACCCAAAGAAGTGGAATACGAAAGTACTAAGTTTTAAATGGCTCTGAGCACTATGGGACTTAACTTCTGGGGTCATCAGTCCCCTAACTAACCTAAGGACATCACACACATCGATGAGGCAGGATTCGAACCTGCGACCGTAGCGGTCGCGCGGTTCCAGACTGTAGCTCCTAGAACCGCTCGGCCAGTCCGGTCGGCAAGTACTAAGGAATGACGAGACACGGTTGAAGTTCTGTAAGGCTGTAGATACAGCAATAAGGAATAGCTCAGTAGGCAGTACAGTTGAAGAGGGTGGACATCTCTAGAAAGGAGCATCACAGAATTTGGGAAGGTAACTGCGAAGAAACCATGGGTAACAGAAGAAATGCTTCAGTTGATCGATGAAAGGAGGAAGTACAAAAATGTCCCGGGAAACTCAGGAATACAAGTCGCTGAGGAATGAAATAAATAGAAAGTGCAGGGAAACAAAGACGAAATGACTGGAGAAAAAATGTGAAGACTTCGAAAAAGAAATGATTGTCGGAAGGACGGACTCACCATACAGGAAAGTCAAAATGACCTTCGGTTACATTAAAAGCAAGTTTGATAACGTTAAGAATGCAACGGGAGCTCCACTGTTAAATGAAGGGGAGAGAGCGGATAGGTGGAAAGAATACACTGAAAGCCTCTATGACGGGGAAGATTTGTCGGATGTGATAGAAGAAGAAACAGGAGTCGATTAAGAAGACACAGGGAATCCAGAAGTAGAATCAGAATTTAAAAGAGCTTAGGAGGACATAAGGTCAAGTAAGGCAGAAGTGCTGGATAACAATCCATCGGAATTTCTAAAATCATTGGGGGAAGTGGCAACGAAACGACTATTCACGTTGGTGTGTAGAATGTAGGAGTCTGGCGACATATCACCTGACTTTCGGAAAAGCATCATCTACACAATTCCGAAGACGGCAGGAGCTGGCAAATGCGAGCATTACCGCACAATCAGTTTAGCAGCTCATGCATCCATGTTGCTTACAAGAATAATATACAGAAGAATGGAAAAGAAAATTGAGGATACGCTAGATGACGATAAGTTAGGCTTTAGGAAAGGTAAAGGCACGAGATGGGCAATTCTGACGTTGCGGTTAATAATGGAAGCAAGACTAAAGAAAAATCAAGACAGGTGCATAGGATTTGTCGAGCTGGAAATAGCGTTCCACCATGTAAAATGGTGCAAGATGTTCGAAATTCTGAGAAAAGTAGGGGAAGCTATAGGGAGAGACGGGTCATATATAATATGTACAACAGTTAAGAGGGAATAATAAGAGTGGACGATCTAGAACGAAGTGCTCGTATTAAAAAGGGTGTAAGGCAAGGATTTAGCCTTTCGCCCCTACTGTTCAATCTGCACAATGAGGAAGCAGTGATGGGAATAAAAGAAAAGTTCAGGAGTGGAGTTAAAATTCAAGGTGAAAGGATATCAATGATACAGTTCGCTGACGACATTGCTATCCTGGCTGAAAGTGAAGAAGAATTACATGATCTGCTGAACAGAATGGACAGGCTAATGAGTACAGAGTATGGATTGAGAGCAAATGGAAGAAAGACGAAAATAATGAGGAGCAGTAGAAATGAGAACCGCGAGAAACTTAGCATCAGGATTGATGCTCGCGAAGTAGATGAAGTTAAGGATTTCTACTACCTAGGCAATGACAGACGGAGCAAGGAAAACCTCAAAAAGCAGACTAGCAATGGCAAAAAGGGCATTCCTGGCCAAGAGAAGTCTACTAATATCAAATATCGGCCTTAATTTGAGAAAGAAATTTCCGGGAATGTACGTCTGGAGTAGAGCATTGTATGGTAGTGAAGCATGGACTGTGGGAAAACCGGAACAGAAGAGAATCGAAGCATTTGAGGTGTGGTGCTACAGACGAACGCAGAAAATTAGGTTGACTGATATGGTAAGGATTGTGGAGGTTCTGTGCAGAATCGGAGAGGAAAGGAATATGTGGAAAACACTGATAAAGCGAAGGGACAGTGTGATAGGACATCTGATAAGACATGAGAGAATGACTTTCAATGTACTAGAGGGAGCTATAGAGGACAAAGACGGTAGAGGAAGGCAGAGATTGGAATATATCCAGCAAATAATGGTGGACGTAGATTACAAAGGAAGGTGGACAGACATGGAGAGGAAGACATAAGCAGAGAAAGGGGAGTAGGAGAAGAACAGAGAGAGGGAGAACAGAAATGGATAGAGAAAGGGGAGGAGTTGGACCGAGAGAGGGGAGAGGAGGAGGTTGACAAAGGGATGAAGAAGGGCAGGAAGGGGTGATGGGGAGACGGAAAGAGAAAGGGGGAGGAGAAGATAGACACTGAGATGGGGAGCAGGAGATGGAATTAGCAACAGGAGAAGAAGATGGACCGAGGTAAAGGAGCATAAGCACAGAGGAGGGAGGGGTAGGTTGACAGAGAGGGGGAGGAGGAGATGGAAAGAGAACAGGGGATGGAGAAGATGGACCGAGAGAGGGGGAGGAAGATATAGACTGATAGATTGAATAAGTATATACTTGTGCCATACCACGTACTCAGCTGGTAATACAATAAAAATGAAATTTTAGATAGTAAATAAGTGTTGTTATATTTCAATCTGTCGAATGATTTACTTGAAGTGGAATCTTTCAAAGTGGATTGACTTTAAACAACATGTCACAAGTGTAATGTAACAGAGCACATGGGTAAGGAGACAACTGGTGTATTGTCATTTGCTGTGGTCGGACTGAAAAGTGACGTGAGGGCGGATGCTGAAGTGAAAAGTGGTCAGACAGGTTTTTTGGGGTTTAAAGAGACACAATTGCACTCTGTGAATGAACAGATGGAGTGCTACACGTCTGATTTTACGGACTGCCTGGTGCGTGGAAATTAGTAGTCCACCTCGACTTGCGTACCTAAAAAATACCATAGTCTACTGAAAAAATCGAGTCAATGAATTACATTCCTGCATTTAAATTGTGTACTGCCTAGTTACTATAAAAATTAATTACTAAATTCAGAACATATTGGCAAAGTGGATCTGTCTCCCACCAAGACTCATGGAAAAACTAAGTACAAGGTGCATTCAAGTTCTAAGGCCTCCGATTTTTTTTCTAATTAACCACTCACCCGAAATCGATGAAACTGGCGTTACTTCTCGACGTAATCGCCCTGCAGACGTACACATTTTTCACAACGCTGACCCCATGATTCCATGGCAGCGGCGAAGGCTTCTTTAGGAGTCTGTTTTGACCACTGGAAAATCGCTGAGGCAATAGCAGCACGGCTGGTGAATGTGCGGCCACGGAGAGTGTCTTTCATTGTTAGAAAAAGCCAAAAGTCACTAGGAGCCAGGTCAGGTGAGTAGGGAGCATGAGGAATCACTTCAAAGTTGTTATCACGAAGAAACTGTTGCGTAACGTTAGCTCGATGTGCGGGTGCGTTGTCTTGGTGAAACAGCACATGCGCAGCCCTTCTCGGACGTTTTTGTTGCAGTGCAGGAAGGAATTTGTTCTTCAAAACATTTTCGTAGGATGCACCTGTTACCGTAGTGCCCTTTGGAACGCAATGGGTAAGGATTACGCCCTCGCTGTCCCAGAACATGGACACCTTTTTTCAGCACTGGCAGTTACCTGAAATTTTTTTGGTGGCGGTGAACCTGTGTGCTTCCATTGAGCTGACTGGCGCTTTGTTTCTGGATTGAAAAATGGCATCCACGTCTCATCCATTGTCACAACCGACGAAAAGAAAGTCCCATTCATGCTGTCGTTGCGTGTCAACATTGCTTGGCAACATGCCACACGGGCAGCCATGTGGTCGTCCGTCAGCATTCGTGGCACCCACCTGGATGACACTTTTCGCATGTTCAGGTCGTCATGCAAGATTGTGTGCACAGAACCCACAGATATGCCAACTCTGGAGGCGATCTGTTCAACCGTCATTCCGCGATCCCCCAAAACAATTCTCTCCACTTTCTCGATCATGTCGTCAGACCGGCTTGTGTGAGCCCGAGGTTGTTTCGGTTTGTTGTCACATGATGTTCTGCCTTCATTAAACTGTCGCACCAACGAACGCACTTTCGACACATCCATAACTCCATCACCACGTGTCTCCTTCAACTGTCGATGAATTTCAATTGGTTTCACACCTCGCAAATTCAGAAAACGAATGATTGCACGCTGTTCAAGTAAGGAAAACGTCGCCATTTTAAGTATTTAAAACAGTTCTCATTCTCGCCGCTGGCGGTAAAATTCCATCTGCTGTACAGTGCTGCCATCTCTGGGACGTATTGACAATGAACGCGGCCTCATTTTAAAACAATGCGCATGTTTCTGTCTCTTTCCAATCCGGAGAAAAAAATCGGAGGCCTTAGAACTTGAATGCACCTTGTACTTTTTCAGAGTCACAGTTACTATAAAATGATAATGGAAGCTAACTCAGAAAGTTTTGTTCGTAATGAACGGCCGTATAGAGGTAGATGTGCTTGCTCCAGTCTATAAACTGGAGTGTAACGTTTGCCAAAAATTTTACGTAGGCCATACCGGTGAGATACTTAAGACTAGGTTCCACCAATATCTGGAAATAAAAAGGCCAACGTTAGGAAATATCTGAGCATTCAAGGCAACGGGACACCATCACCCACTATCGACGATCTGCAAATTTTGCATTATGCCTAAAAATGACATGACAATGTACGGCACTCAGTGTAATGTTTAGCGAGCTGTACACATGCTCGACGTCTTCTGCAGTGATAGCTGGTTTACATAGGACTATGTGATTTGCACAATTCTAATAAGTGTGGTTCTACCAGCTGCGCCACTGCACATGCCACCATGATTGTAGCGGAGGAATTTCTCTGCATTTTAATACTTTATCTGACTTATCACTACATCATTATCCTTTTTAAGGTTTGCTTTTCAGCTCGTGTTCGCTGTCGTTGCACATACCCCAGTTAGCTCGACCCGGGCATATGCTTATTTCACAGCACAATAGTTCCACGAATGTCTCACAGGCAAAGGTTCGTAAAAACTTCCGTAGGTATTACAGCCGTGCATGTTAGGACTATACCTTAACCATTATTTTCTCTGTATTCTGTTTGAAGATTATTTGATGACGGCCTACAAAGGCGCAACGCATCAGTAAACCATATTTTCACAACCATGATCGTTTTATTAAAAAATAAGATATAAATAGCGCTTCCAAAAACTAAATTAATCACGGAGTTGGGGTGTGAATATTGTGATAAATACACCTGGCTTAGCTTTGTTTTCTCTGGGTTGGGAAAACAGGCGCCGACTCCATAGGGCCTGAGGGGGCCCGAGCCACCCCAGTAATTTAAGATAATTATTAGTTATATTATGCTTTGTAAAATCAGAAAAACAAGTTGGAATTTTTTATTTTTCTTGCTTGACGATAGTTACCTTTTAAAATATATTTAGTACTGAGTTAAATAATTATTACGGTAGTAAGCAGGTTAACTGAAAACGAGTGGTGTGATCATGATAGTGTTACGGCGCTGCGGGCACACTTATAATTTGTCCCGGTGCGCGAATCTTCGGGTACAGTCTGGTGCCGGCGGGCCAGCGCTGCAGCTACGGAGGACTGGAGCGGAACCACCCGGAGCCCTCCGCCGCGCGTCGTCTTGACGCTTCGAGACATTATGATGCTGCGGCTATATAAAGCCCACCCTGATATCGCAGTCATTCAGTGTGGATACTTTCGTTCAGTGCATGCTGCAGACGTGTTTAGTGTTCCGACTTTAGTGTCTAGTGGACTATTTTAAATTACTTTATTTTTTTCGTTTACTTTAGTCTCTTAGTGTATTGTGAATTAAGTTTGCAATGGATAAATTTGTTACCAAAAAGGTGCGCTTGGAAGTTGATGATACTGCAAATCAAATTCCAACAATCATTGTGTCGTCAACTGCTTCTTCGTCCTAAGGCGAGAACCATTCACAGTCGAAATCTGGACAATCCCGTAAGGGAAGATCATTTCTGAAGTGTTGGTTGACCAAATATAAATGGCTAAAATATGAAGCATCTACCGAAAAAGTTTTTTGCAAAACTTGCAAAGAGGCAGATGCTAAAAATCTATTACAATTTTCTTCAAAAAAAGAAGATGAATTTACTTCCGTAGGGTTTTATAACTGGAAAAGACCTTGGAAAAATTCCATTTTCATGAAAATACGTTTACACATAAAGAAGGTGTTCTGAATATAAATTCTATCCATAACCGAAGTGTGGCCACTCATTTGAATGAACAGTTAGGTAGTGATATGAAGAAAGCCCGTCTATCTCTTGAGACAATTTTTATTACCATGCAATTTCTGTGTCGTGAAGGACTATAAATTAGAGGGCACAAATATGTAAACTCAATTATTCATCTACTAGGAAAGTCTGTGTTGAGAAAGGTATTGGCTTCAATCAAGAAGACTGAACATTTTTCTATTATGGTTGAGGAAACAAGTGATTCTTCGATTCACGAACAAGCGTCATTTTATATTCGTACTGTCGATGATTCCTTAAACATCAACAAAGACTTCGTTGGCCTATTTGAGACCCCCATCACTGAATCACAAACGCTGTTTAGTATTTCCAAAGTTTTTGCTCGTCTTGATTGTCAATGGATAAATTAAGAGGATGGTGCCTCGAATATGAGAGGTAAGTTCAAAGGACTAAAAATAAGTTAGTTTTGGACATACAACCAAAAGCACGTTATGTTCACTGCACTGTTCACTGTTTAGACTTGGCGGTTGTAGACAGTCTCATCTATCTTACGTCTATGAGGGATATTATGGCTTTAGCCAAGGACTTAATAAGGACTGTAAGGGAATCCAACGAAAGGGTAGGACTTATCAGAAGCATATGCTGTGAGGGTGCCAACGAACAAGCTCGCCTACGACGCCTTTGCCCGACTCGATGGGCTATGTGAGCTTCTAATATCTTGAGAATACTGAAAAACTTTGAAGAACTTCTAGAGTTTTTTAAATATTTTCTGCAGAGGACAAAACAGAGGCAGGTTACAAATGTGCAGGCTACCTTGAGTCAGTGCTACAATTCAAGACTTATTTCTTTTTACGCTTTTATTGCCATGCAATGAACCCAGTAGAGGATGTCAATGAAAATATCCAATACCCTCATCTAAGTGTTGCTGATCTGGAAGAAATATATGAAGGCTTCATTTATATATTGAATGGAAGGCGTGATAGTTTTGAGCACTTTGGGAATTGTGTTTAAAAGAAAAACCCTTACAAGTTGATGATCCTTCGCTTCTCCGAAATCGAAGTATACGAAAGAAGTATGAAAATAACGAAGCCAGCTCACTGCACACTTCCAAAACCCCAACGGAATATTACAAAGCTATTTACATTTCAGTTTTTGAAATGATGCAATCTTGCATTACTGAGCGGTTTGCTTCAACTGGACTCACACAGGTCATTGCAGTTGAACAAGAGTGCTTGCTTTTAGTAAACAGAGGTGAAACAAATTTGGAAAAACCAAGTGAGTTTTTCAAAAATGACCTAGAAACTGAGAGACTTACACTTGAATATGTTATCTGATATCGCTAATAATGTTTTTTAAAACATGAGTGATGTAAGAAAGTACATTACACAAGAGCCTGCGGTTGGAGAAATGTTGTGTGAAGTAGTGAAGTGCATTAAGCTCCTCCAAGTAGTTCCAATCACGACAGCAGCGGTAGAACGGTCATTTAGAGCCCTTACGTCTGAAGTCAATCTCCTATCAATGGGACAGAAGCGATTGAACAACTTGACTGTTCTTCATGTCCACTAAGATGTTTTGGTTGAACTGAATATCTGACCAGTCATCAACGACTTCAGATTCAGTAATCCAATAAGACGGTCGGCATTTGCACCTTTCTAAAGACACTCAAGCCCTGATAATATTTAGAGCAATAATAAAAGTCTTTAGAAAATAGAGAATTAAATACATAAGTAATGTTAAATTTTCAGTATCGAAATATTAGTACTAGTTTAGTACTGTATTACTATAGTACTGTGTTAGTTATTTTCAAATACTTAAATATTTTTAGGGTGTAAGATCCAACTAAAACCCGCTATTTACATACTTTTTGACTGAAAGTATTAAGCATACTGTATTAACTTTATTAAGTGTATTAAACCATTAACTTCGAGATACTGTTTTTATTTAATGAACCCTGAACCTTATTGAAAGAAAGCTTAAACTAGCTATTTCACTTATTAATCAAAGTGCTATTACTGTACGAGAACAATATTTTATGTTTTCATCTTTTAATGATAGTTTAGGATTTATTTAAATATAATTTCAGTCTTTTCAGAGCTATATATTCACTGCTCTGTAATAGTCTATAAGCATGATTATCACTGTAAATTAAATTAGCTTTTTACCCCAAATACCGTGCGTGTTTATGTTTTGTTTCTTCGTTCAGAGCCCAAAAATGTGTCAGGCTTGTCGAGTTTCCTGGAGTGTCGAGTTATCGAGAATCCAGTTTTCGGGGTTCTAATTTTGATCATATGACTCTAAAATGCTTAAAAAACTTAAAAACTCACAATTTTTCATCTAAAATTTAGAAAATTTCCCGGGGCAAGACCCCAGTATGCCCCCTCCCCCCCCCCTAATATTTTATATTTTCGGCGCCCTTGGTTGGGAACCAAGTTTTATTAGTTCCTTCCGATTTCGTTGCACATGCTGTTCGTGGTGTTGCATGTGTCCGGTTGTGAGACAGGGCACAGAGGTGGATGTATAGGTGGCGGTCAGTTGTGCCTGGGCACTACGAATTCAGACATCGCACCGCTGGCTTCCGCAGCTTACGGGATCTACGTACCCGTGCACAATGTAGCAGCACCTTTCAGAACCGATAGTGCCCCGAGTAGCTTGTACAGTGGCGAAGTGTCGAACGCTAATTCGAGCTGCCTCACTTACTTTACTTTTTCGTGTCCGGAAACTACTATTGCCCAGTATTGGGCAAAGTCCAATGCTTCTTCTTTAGCCAGCCATATGTGGTCGAGGGTGCATCTGTGGGGGCAGGCAGGGCATTGCAGAAGATGTTCCATGTCCTGTCGAGCGCCGCAGTCGCATTTGTCGTCATTTTCGTCCAACAAACCCCATTTGATCAGATTAGATTTCACAGGAGCCACCCTAGTTCATCTACATCTACATTTCTACATTTATACTCCGCAAGCCACCCAACGGTGTGTGGCGGAGGGCACTTTACGTGCCACTGTCATTACCTCCCTTTCCTGTTCCAGTCGCGTATGGTTCGCGGGAAGAACGACTGCCTGAAAGCCTCCGTGCGCGCTCTAATCTCTCTGATTTTACATTCGTGATCTCCTCGGGAGGTTAAGTAGGGGGAAGCAATATATTCGATACCTCATCCAGAAACGCACCCTCTCGAAACCTGGCGAGCAAGCTACACCGCGATGCAGAGCGCCTCTCTTGCAGAGTCTGCCACTTGAGTTTGTTAAACATTTCCGTAACGCTATGATGGTTACCAAATAACCCTGTGACGAAACGCGCCGCCCTTCTTTGGATCTTCTCTATCTCCTCCGTCAGACCGATCTGGTACGGATCCCACACTGATGAGCAATACTCAAGTATAGGTCGAACGAGTGTTTTGTAAGCCACCTCCTTTGTTGATCGACTACATTTTCTAAGAACTCTCCCAATGAATCTCAACCTGGTACCCGCCTTACCAACAATTAATTTTACATGATCATTCCACTTCAAATCTTTCCGCACCCATACTCACAGATATTTTACAGAAGTAACTGCTACCAGTGTTTGTTCCTCTATCATATAATCATACAATAAAGGATCCTCCTTTCTATGTATTCGCAATACATTACATTTGTCTATGTTAAGGGTCAGTTGCCACTCCCTGCACCAAGTGCCTATCCGCTGCAGATCTTCCTGCATTTCGCTACAATTTTCTAATGCTGCAACTTCTCTGTATACTACAGCATCATCCGCGAAAAGCCGCATGGAACTTCCGACACTATGCGGTTAAGCATTCTCCAGGTTTTCCATCACCAGAAACGCCGCTTGGTGGGTCCCTCTCTTAGTGGATAGTAGATGGGAGGCTCATCTAAGGCGCAACTTAGGAAACGGCGCCTGGATTTGAGTCTGCTGGGGCCACACTCTAGGCCAAATATTGAGTGACGGGCATCAAAGGTTTGTTTTAGCTTCTCGGTATGTTCATGGGCTTTCCTACGTGAGTCAGGGTTTGTGAAACCTGCAGCCCTGTGAAGATTTCCTATGGGGGTTGGTTTCATGCAGCCTGTCACTATCCTCCATGTTTCATTCAAGCTAATATCTACCTTTTTTGCGTGGGCGGATCTGCACCACAGCGGGCAGGCATATTCGACAGTTGAGAAGCACAAAGCATGGGCTGAAGTTCTGACCACGGTGGGTTTGGCACCCTATTTGCTACTGGACAGCTTTCTTATTAGGGAATTTCGTGCTTCTACTTTTTTGCGTGTGTTTTCGCAATGATATTTGTATGTCAATGTTCTGTCCAGCACGACGCCGTGGTAGGTGGGAGTATCTGTGTGTTCTAGTAATGTCCCATCCCAGGTAACACTGAGCCTGTACTTTGCCTGCCTCGAGTTCAGATGGAATGCACTTACTTTAGTTTTGGAGTGATTGGGTTTTGGAGAATTCCTTTTGTAGTAGGTTGGCATTGTAGAAAGGGCGGTTTCTCGATTCTCCTCGATGGCGTCAAACCTGTTGCCTTGAACTGTTATTGCCAGGTCGTCTGCATATAACAAAGTTTTGGTTTTATCTGGAGTTGGATGGTTATTTGTATATGGGGTGAATAGGATTGGCGCCAACACGCTCCCTTGGGCGAGCCCATTTTTGGAGCTGCCTCAAATTCGTGGGACCTCCGTCAAGCTGCGCTGGCGCTGAACGTACGTTTTTAGCACGTGTATGGACCATGTGGCTAGGCGGCAGGTCTCAAATGAGTCAGCCGTTATGCACCATCGCACCGGAAGCGTCTTGGCCCCCGCCGCGGCAGCCGAGCGCTCATTATTCTGCGTCCCCCGCACCTGCCTCCCAGAGCACGGGACAGACGGACAATGAGCGCGCCGTTCGCCACCCTTCTTTCCCGCCCCGGAACAGCCTAACAGCATTAGGCTGCCCCTAATTACGGAGAATGCAATTGTCAGCTCCCGCCCTATACAGCTGCCGTGTCGTCTTGTTTCGGTAACAGGATCGCGTGCTGCCCGTTAAAAGAATTCTACAGCTTCTTTGTCGGGGAGCATCTGTGTGCGCCACGGGCACCGTAATTAGGAGATTGCTTTCCCTATCCTGGATCCGGCGGTACAGAAACCGTGGCAGCCGTTCCTTGTGTGTTAATCGAGCTACGAGACACGCCAGCGGGTTCTGTTCGTACTTTCCAAGGCAGAGGTCCGTTTCTTGTCGATGTGACTTCATTGATAGAGAGATAGTTCCCCGAGAAGAGCTCACAGACTTCATGCATAGCTGAATTATCTCTATTATTGATGTACTGTGAAAGTATGCAAACCGATATTGCGCTGGTGTGCAGATCCTACCGATATAAAATCGCTAAATTATTTCTTTTATGGCTTGTGTACTCATATGCCGCAGTCGCATTAACCAATCGTTGTGTTTAAAAATACAAATTCGAAATAACGCATTTGCTATAAAATGAATATCAGATGTAAAATTTCTCGAATTTGGTGAACAAATACGTAAAAAAGAAAAACCAGCCTTATGCTTATGCCGATATACATTTCCAAGAGGTAGTTAAATACAGAAATGAGGTCTGACAATAAACACAAAACAGAGGGAATATAATGGGTGAAGATGAACGAGAAGCTTTGGATGTAGATTGTGCAAAATCAGGAATGTCTGTACATTAACATACGTGCGCCCCACTTTTACAACAAGCAGAGGAATCACACAAGACATCACAAATAAAACTGGGTAAAGAAAAAGAGCAATTGACCAACTTAACTCCTTGCTATTTACACAGAAAACAAAGCTCTTGGTGTACAAGCCAATCGTAGAGAGACCACATATTCCGCACAAATATGAGAGTTAACCAAATGGACGAAAAACAAACTTATATCCCTCGAGACAGATTTTTGTCGATGAAGTTGCCACATCTGCAGATCGGAACACGACAGAAATGAAATATAGGGGAAATTATCGCAGAAAAAGACACTGTTGCCGATGCCGTGGATAGCAAAGTATTGACTTGATGTGGCCACCTCCAACTGAAAACTGATCGCTAGAAAGAATATGTAAATGGACACCAGCTGAACGAAGAAAACGTGGAGGTCCACGTAGAAGATGGGTGTAAGATCTTAATGATGCGATGAATTTAAATAGCCTACAAGAAGAATATTGAACAGGTGGGAAACTATGGAACTTGGGAATCGGAAGACGACGACCGTCGTAGAAAACACGCACGTACACTATATGATCAAAAGTATCCGGACACCCCAGAAACATACGTTATTCATATTAGGTGCATTGTGCTGCCACCTACTGCCAGCTACTCATCATCAGCGACCTCAGTAGTTATTAGGCATCGTGAAAGAGCAGAATGGGGCGCTCCGCGGAACTCACGGACTTCGAACGTGGTCAGGTTATTGGGTGTCACTTGTGTCATACGTCTGTACGCGAGATTTCCACACTCCTGAACATCCCTAGGTCCACTGATTCCGATGTGATAGTAAAGTAGAAACCTGAAGGGACACATACAGCACAAAAGCGTAGAGGCAGACCTCGTCTGTTGACTGACAGAGACTGCCGACATTTGAAGAGGGTCGAAATGTGTAATAGGCAGACATCTATCCAGACCATCACACAGGAATTCCAAACTGCATCAGGATCCGCTGCAAGTACTATGGCAGTTGGGCGGGAGGCTGCTCATAAGCCACACATCACGCCGGTAAATGCCAAACGACGCCTCACTTGGTGTAAGGAGCGTAAACATTGAACGACTGAACAGTGGAAAAACGTTGTGTGGAGTGACGAATCACGGTACACAATGTGGCGATCCGATGGCAGGGTGTGGGTACGGCGAATGCCCGGTGAACGTCATCTGCCAGCGTGTGTAGTGCCAACAGTATAAAATTCGGAGGCGGTGGTGTTATGGTGTGGTCGTGTTTTTCATGGAGGGCGCTTGCACCCCTTGTTGTTTTGCGTGGCACTATTACAGCACAGGCCCACATTGATATTTTAAGTACCTTCTTGCTTCCCACTGTTGAAGAGCAGTTGGGGGATGGCGATTGCATCTTTCAACACGATAATGCACCTGTTCATAATGCACGGCTTGTGGTGGAGTGGTTACACGATAATAACATCGCTGCAATGGACTGACCTGCACAGAGTCGTGACCTGAATCCTATAGATCACCTTTGGGATGTTTTGGAACGTCGAATTCGTGCCAGGCCTCACCGTCCGACATCGATACCTTTCCGCAGTGTAGCACTCCGTGAAGAATGGGCTGCCATTTCCCAAGAAACCTTCCTGCGCATGATTGAACGTGTGCCTGCGAGAGTGGAAGCTGTCATCAAGGCTAAGGGCGTGCTAACACGGTATTTAATTCCAGCATTACCGATGGACGGAGCGACGAACATGTGAGTCGTTTTCAGTTAGGTTTCCGGATACTTTTGATCACATAGTGTATGTGTACAATGTCAGTTTTTTACAATATGCAGTAAATGTTTTTAATATCACACATTAATAGAGTTTGTTACTAATGAATTCATAGATGTAATCAGTAAAATGGGAGAGACTAGTAGGAAAGAGCAATAGGAGATAACGGAAACAGAAGTAGACTAAGCTGTAATAGTATCTTAACAGGTGTGTGTGTGTTTAAATATTCAGTAATGTACCGAATTCAGTTAGGAGTCAGTCTGCTGAATTAATTTTCAATTTTTTCATTAAAGATGGGCTGTGGCTGTGGTATGAGGTACTTCTCAAAGGTTTAGAAAATTTCTAATATGAATATGAATATTGATCAGGTAGCAGATTTACCCTTTTTCCTATGTTGTCATTGAAAATACAATAGGTCAATTTTATTATTACGGTTTCCATTCATTTTACTTTTTCTCTTCAGTCACGAATATCCGCTATGGCTCCCATTAAACTAATAAAAGTAATTAACGAATCTGTACTATTTCTTGAGATATGACTGTACCTTGCAAAATCATTGCTCAAAGCGAGGTATACACTTCACAACTACTGCGTGCCCACTCCAAATGCCTGGACGGTGGAAAACGTCAGTGAAGACGAAATTTGTAGGGCTCAACCAGCAGTTAACACCGCCGTTGGTAGCGTAATTTAACGAAACGTTAAACTGAATGTCGATTCTAATTAAGTCGTCGGCTGCACTGGTCGTATATTAGAGCTGTAGCAAATAACTGCCAATTACCGTCTTTGATTGGGCCGTTTTTAAAATGCACCGGTCCTGGCGGTACGGCCACTAATTCTCCGTTATTAGCGGCATGACCCGACGCCGGCACGATGTGGGTGTTTCGCCCCCATGTCTGAGTCAGCAGGGCGTCCTTTCTGCCGTAAAATACCACGTGGTTGACCGTCCAAGCAACTGTAACTCGTGAGAATTTCTCCCACTGATCATATCAATTTGGAATAGTCTGCGCCACAAATAATCTCTAAAATATTCACATCAAATCTTGCATTGTGTCTGGCATTATTTTTCTTCTTGTGTTCAAGCTCAAACTCAGTCTCCCCAATAACTAATCCTAGGGATAGTCATGAGGCTTTAATTGAGTGGTACAGATACTTGCTGAAGCAAACTGAGTAAGTTAAATGGCTCTTTATAAATTATGTGAGTTAATATCGAAAAATCACGTACTTTTTTCCTAATGGTCGGTTAGTCTATGTAGAGTTGTATGTATGGTTAGAAATGCCGCTGCATTATTTTTATAATGTATTAAAAATACTGATACTCCTTGCATCTTAAAGCTTTTTTACAATAAAACTGGTACAAGTGCAAAAACGTTTCATTTACTTTTCTGTGTTTTGAAGATTTTTTGTTATAACACACATGATATACGTAATACATGTTCATTGCCAAACGAGGGTATGTGAGTAATTAAAGCGAAATTAATATAAAAACCTGAATAATGATACGTAAATAGCAAGTAAAATTAAAATACCGCAACGACCATATGTTGGAGTGACCCCAACAAATACAAGAGTTTTTTCATAATCACTTTCTATAATCCCTCACAGTGACTGTCCATAGAATCATACTCATGATCTTCTCCTGAGGAATGTCCTTTTAGGGCAACACTCGTGATGCTATAGCAACGTGTTGCGCACGTTTCAGTTTTCCTCCTCTCCTTCTCTTACCGCATCCTCTTCTTTCTCCACTCCTCTTCTTACACCCATAGTAACTGCTGTGTAGAAGTGCCATATATTGTTGCAGAACTTTTATGTCAAACGCATCTTAATGTAAATGCTGCAGAAGAGGTATTGATAGGGGACTAATATTGGGCCTTCTAGATCCGCTTCTGTAAACTGAAGATCACGGCTTAGTGACTAGAACTGCAGTGTTAGAGAATTTTCTTTACTGATTCAGATCCAACTAGTATTCCGCCATTGTACTTTTTTCCTTCTGCTTCTTTCGCAAATTTGTCCTTTGGTATGGCATCTATGGATTTAATTGAAGGGAAGATTTCTGTTTTCGTCTCCACTACGGAAAACTTTCTGCTGGTCTGCTTTCGTGTTTACATCCTGTCTTGGGGAACAAATACACGTTTGATGTGTTCCTTTGCCTTTTCACAGAGAACAAATTTTTCCTCAAGATGTACAAGAGGTAATTTAAAAATATTTCCTATTTAAACACGCAGTAAATTTTACTATTCTTAAGAACATACACATTAGGCTACTGCTTTAGTATAAAAGGAAAATTCATACCTGAGTAGAGGGATGAGAATGACATAGACCAAAGCTACAAGTTCCTCAAAACATGTTCTTTTTGTATGAATTCAACTTCTATTCAACAGTGGAAGTTACTGTAAAAATATTTTAAATTTCACTCACCAGAGGACAGAGCATTTCACACTTGTTGTTGTCATATGTTGAGGAACTAGGCTTTTTCTTCTGCGAAACAACCCAAAATCACGGCAAAATGACGTTTTCAAAGAAGAGGTTATTTCCATGCGTAACCAAAGACGAAAGTTTTGACTAAGAAGTGGCTAGTTCTGATAAAACTTATTGATCAAATGGAAGCAGTTATTGTCCCTCTGATGAGCAGTTATCCGAAAACTGCTTGGTATGTCGAAAATAATTTTTTTAACACTAAAAAATTGAGGCTTAGGTTTGTATCATACTACAATGTTATTTTGTAATACTATTATTTACATACTAATTAAAATATGTTTGTGCAAATCAAACACAGATTATTCTTCTCCTATTAATACTGCATTATTGGTGATATTTTAATATTATAAGGTTGTTTGTATAATATATCAATGCGAGTTGTATATGCTAAACTGGCGTTGGTCTTTCTCATTCTGGACATTTTGTCCGACTTAGGATGTTGAAGAATATAAAAGGTGTCTGGAGCTATCACCTGCTGAAGCATCTAAAGACATAAAAAACAAGAAATATTAACAATTGGAAAAGGTTGAATTTTCTCATTTTGAGAGTACTGAAGGTGCGATCTGTTTTACTCACTAAAAAACATTCAACAGCCTAGATCGCATACAATACTTGAGTTCTACGTTATACGCCAATTTAAAGTAGATGTTCATTGTTTAGAGTCTGTCCACCTTATGTAAGCAGAAGTGCTAAACTGTACTGCCTTTTTGTGATATAGCAAGCATCTATGAGCGATATACACTCCTGGAAATTGAAATAAGAACACCGTGAATTCATTGTCCCAGGAAGGGGAAACTTTATTGACACATTCCTGGGGTCAGATACAACACATGATCACACTGACAGAACCACAGGCACATAGACACAGGTAAAAGAGCATGCACAATGTCGGCACTAGTACAGTGTATATCCACCTTTCGCAGCAATGCAGGCTGCTATTCTCCCATGGAGACGATCGTAGAGATGCTGGATGTAGTCCTGTGGAACGGCTTGCCATGCCATTTCCACCTGGCGCCTCAGTTGGACCAGCGTTCGTGCTGGACGTGCAGACCGCGTGAGACAACGCTTCATCCAGTCCCAAACATGCTCAAGGGGGGACAGATCCGGAGATCTTGCTGGCCAGGGTAGTTGACTTACACCTTCTAGAGCACGTTGGGTGGCACGGGATACATGCGGACGTGCATTGTCCTGTTGGAACAGCAAGTTCCCTTGCCGGCCTAGGAATGGTAGAACGATGGGTTCGATGACGGTTTGGATGTACCGTGCACTATTCAGTGTCCCCTCGACGATCACCAGAGGTGTACGGCCAGTGTAGGAGATCGCTCCCCACACCATGATGCCGGGTGTTGGCCCTGTGTGCCTCGGTCGTATGCAGTCCTGATTGTGGCGCTCACCTGCACGGCGCCAAACACGCATACGACCATCATTGGCACCAAGGCAGAAGCGACTCTCATCGCTGAAGACGACACGTCTCCATTCGTCCCTCCATTCACGCCTGTCGCGACACCACTGGAGGCGAGCTGCACGATGTTGGGGCGTGAGCGGAAGACGGCCTAACGGTGTGCGGGACCGTAGCCCAGCTTCATGGAGACGGTTGCGTATGGTCCTCGCCGATACCCCAGGATCAACAGTGTCCCTAATTTGCTGGGAAGTGGCGGTGCGGTCCCCTACGGCACTGCGTAGGATCCTACGGTCTTGGCGTGCATCCGTGCGTCGCTGCGGTCCGGTCCCAGGTCGACGGGCACGTGCACCTTCCGCCGACCACTGGCGACAACATCGATGTACTGTGGAGACCTTACGCCCCACGTGTTGAGCAATTCGGCGGTACGTCCACCCGGCCTCCCGCATACCCACTATACACCCTCGCTCAAAGTCCGTCAACTGCACATACGGTTGACGTCCACGCTGTCGCGGCATGCTACCAGTGTTAAAGACTGCGATGGAGCTTCGTATGCCACGGCAAACTGGCTGACACTGACGGTGGCGGTGCACAAATGCTGCGCAGCTAGCGCCATTCGACGGCCAACACCGCGGTTCCTGGTGTGTCCGCTGTGCCGTGCGTGTGATCATTGCTTGTACAGCCCTCTCGCAGTGTCCGGAGCAAGTATGGTGGGTCTGACACACCGGTGTCAATGTGTTCTTTTTTCCATTTCCAGGAGTGTATAAGTTTATGGCTTTTTGTACAAAGTGCTTTACGTTTCTAAATGTTTTAGCTACTGCAAACGTTTTATAATGTTCTGATACTTATCCACTAGACAGTTGGCGTGGGACTCGACGTAAAATGAATATGTTTTACAATAGATATATTTTAAACAACTGAAGATGACAGAAAAGTCTGTCGAAACTATTTGTCTTAAGTAAAATAATATTTTATACGATCTGGCTTGTTCAATGTTTCTTAGTAAACTGGAACAGGATCAGATGTGAACATCGTAGAAATTCCGTCAGAGAGACCTAACCTGTCAAACAGTACAGACTATTGGTGCTGAAATTCTTGGTCATTGTTGCACATGTGAAAACAAGTGTTGGAGCAAAATTCATGAATGTATAGAGCAAATACTCCATTCCTTCGGATATGGTCGACTTCAGTTGTGAAAATACTTACCTTCTAAGTAATATTAAGATGGAACCAATGCAAAGGAGGTAACTATCATTCATGAAAATCAGAAATTTGATTTGTATGTGATTTACTTTTTTGTAGATAAAATTGTTATTTTGATTGTTTAACATATTTTATTTTTTCAGGTACCCAAAGAAAGAGAAAAGCATAGTTTCGTGATAGCTGGTTACTTTTCTGTACCAGGTTAATTTTAATGGGTGTAATATTTTGATATGCAGAGAGGCCTTTTTAAGTAAACATGGGCTCCAGAGCAATCAAGGATGTCTTCGAAACTTACAGAAATGCTTGCGTGGTGGTCACTCATCTTTTCCAAAAGACTCTAGAGTTGTCTAAAGATTAATTTAATATTGCCTTCTGGAAAATTCATAATTATATTTTATTCAGTTTATTTATGTTATTTCTTCTGTAAGTATCGTTTTCAATGACAAGTTCACTAAAATTCTCTGACGTGGGTGTTTAACTTTAAAATGAACTTTTTTTGTTTCCAGGAAGAAAGGAGAACCCATCAAGGAACGTTTCATCAGAAGTAGTATAGACAGTTCAAAACTTCATACATAATTTATCTAAGTATGCCAATCATTACATCTCACAGAAACCTAATAAGGTGCACTTCGGCCATGACATGTCGATCTATCATTATAGCAGGAATATTATTGGAAAAATTGTGAATAAAATAATGCACCAAAAGTAAATTTTAAAAATTTCGAAGTATTTTTAACTAGGGCTTGATTCCAAATTGCCTCTTTCAGACACATGTTATGCATGTGATCTACATCCACATCTAGATCGATACTCTGCAAATCACATTAAGTGCTTGGCAGATGGTTTATCTAACCACCTTCACAATAATTCTCTATTATTCCAATCTCGTATAGCGCGCGGAAAAACGAACCCCTATACTTTTCGGTGCGAGCTCTTACTACCCTTATTTTATTGTGGTGGTCGTTTCTGCGTATGTACGTCGGCATCAACAAAGTATTTTCGCATTTGGAGAAGAAAGTTGGCGATTGAAATTTTCTGAAAAGATTCCGCCACTAACAAGACCCGCCAGGTTCGCCGAGAGCACTAATGGGATGCTTGTTGGTCACAGGTAGGCGCGCCTGCCCTGATTAGAATCCTCCCAGCGGATTAACGACGAGGGCCGGTGTGCCGACCAGCCTGGATGTAGTTTTTAGGTGGTTTTCCACATCCCACTAGGTGAATACCAGGATGGTCCCCAAGTCCCGCCTCAGTTATTTGCCTCACAGACATCGAAAGACATTTACACTATTCCATGGGTTACACTTGATGCAGACAGCTGGGGTACACTAATTCCATGCCCGAGGCTATGAGGTGGTGGCAGTAAGGGCATCTGGCCACTCCTTAATATTAACATTGCCAAATCCGTACCTAACCACGCCAACCCTGTGCAACAGCGGGATAAAAGCGCAAGTGAAAGAAGAGGAAGTAGAAGAAAAATCCACTGCAAACAAGAATGCCTTTGTTTTAATGATGTCCACCTCAAATCCTATATCATTTCAGTGATACTCTCTCCCCTATTTCGCGATAATACAAAATGTGCTGCCCTTCCTTGAAATTTCTCGATGTACTCTGTCAATCCTACCTAGTAAGACTGCCACATCCAACAGCAGTATTCCAACAGAGGACAGACAAGTGCAGTATAGCTGGTCTCTTTAGCAGATGTGTTAAATGCCAATAATAGTTTTTGGTTAGCCTTCACCGCGTTATTTTCTGTGTGTTACTTCCAATTTAAGTTGTTCGTAATTGTAATTCCTAAGTATTTAGTTGAATTTATGACCTTTAGATTTGACCGATTTATCGTGTAACCGAAGTTCAATCGATTCCTTTTAGCACTCATGTGGATGACCTCACACTTTTCGTTATTTAGGGTCAACTACCAATTTTATCACAATAGAGATATCTTTTCTAAATCGTTTTTGCAATTTGTTTTGCTCTTCAGATGACTTTACTAATCGATAAACGACAGCGTCATCTGCAATAATCCTAAGACTACTGCCAAGACTGTCTCTTAAACCGTTTAAATAGATGACGAGCAGCAAAGGGCCTATAACACTACCTTGGGGAAAGCCAGAAATCGCTACTGTTTTACTCAATGACTTTCCATCACTTTCTGCGTATGGTCACCTCTCTGACAGTAAATCACGGTGCCAGTCACATAACTGAGACGATATTCCATAAGCACTAGATTTCACTACAAGCTTGTGTGGTACAGTGTCAAAAGCCTTCTGGAAATCTAGAAATACGGAATCAATATGAAATACCTTGTCAATATCACTCAACACTTCGTGCGAGTAAAGAGTTAGTTGTGTTTGACAAGAACGATGTTTTCTAAATCCATATTGACTGTGTGTCAATAGTCAGTTTTCTTAGAGGTAATTGATAATGTTTGAACACAGTATATATTCCAAATTCCTGCTACATATCGACGTTAATGTAATGGGTCCGTATGATGAATTTCAAATTAAAATTGAAAATGCATAATTGACTAAATCTGAAGATATAATTCGAAGATTAAAAATTGAAAACAACCTACATCATGCGAAAGCATCTGCAGAACAAAACATCATTACACAGCTTTCCATGTTCGCTAGGGAGAATTCCGAGGAATATCTGACAGCAGCATTTGATCTACAACAAACCTTTCGACCACTGCGACTGACGTCCTGGCCTGCATTTTATAAGAGGAAATGATGGACGTACAGTTTAGATATTCATGGCTGTGTGTCCGAAAATGGACATATGTTCGTGTGAAGCAACGATGACGCAAAGCGTGGATCTGACGGAACAGGAAGCTGCCTGCTAAAATTCCTAGTTACAGAACAGCCTCAAGCAACCATTTTTCACATCGTTAGTGACAACTGCAGAGACCAAGGTAAAATTTGAGCAATTTTGGAACTAGAGAGATCACTGGTGTTATAAGGACAACTTAAGGCCTTTGAACATTAGTTTCTGCAAGTTGGGCACACACTATTGCCCCATTCCCGAGATTTTGGTCGGATTGAGAAGCATGTTAAGAACAGAAACTCCACAGTACACTCCCCTGTTGATTGGGTTACAGTCATTAAAGATTCTTGCGAAAAGAAGCAAGTAGATATTATACATGTGACAGCTTTGCAAATAAATATTGTAAAGAAGGACGAATATGATGATGGATCTAAGTTCCGATTTTCAGAAGCGGCAGCTTTTCGTTTTGATGAAGTAACACCATCACATTTAAAAGTGACGATTACGAAGAATTCACAACTGCAAATATCTCTAGAAAGGGACGAGAACATCACGAGCTTAATCTGTTCCAGCTGTCAAGAGAATACATCCTATCACAATCTGCGAGAAAAAACTTAAACGAAATCATGTCATTAATGCGACATACACTAGAAGTTTCGAAGGGATACTTCAAGAGTCTGAGTGAAACAAAGAAATAAAATGAAGATAATGACACATAGGTTATATATATTGCTTATATTGTTTGAAGTATTGCAGTCACTGTCTCTATATGCTACGTTTGAGTCCACAATTTTCTATACCTTCTTTCTTTTAGAATGAGACAGCCCAATGTTACGTCACCCAGTGATAAAATACTTTTTTATTAATAACGTATAATTTTTTCACAAAATAACTATGCATAAATGAATATTAAGACATTGGAGAAATAAACTGCATTTGTTGGATACCCAGAGAAACTGGTATGTGGTTCATGGATTTATTCCACCTTTTGAAACGCTCTCTTGACAAATTTACATTTTGTGGCTCTGGTTTATATCATTCTCGCCTCAAGATATTGAAACGATAATCTGAAAGTACGTCCTATTTAAATATTCAATAAATATTACTACTTATCAGAATATGCACATTAGGGTATTATTGTACTATTAAAGATAGCAACAATTCTTATTCTGTCCTCCATTTAATTTATACTGGGTGTATTCTAAAAATAGTCGGTGCAGTGTCTTAGAGCTTAAACTTTACTATCACAGAGTGCGTCACTATGTGGGAAATCACTTGTCCTTTCACTCAGAAGAGATCTACACTTTAGCTTTCCAAATGTGCATTTATACCATTTTCTTGTGCAATACTCTCAGCCCCTCAATCACCACTTCCTAAATAAATCAAGCTGCAACATGAAACATAGTGAGGATACCAGCTCTTCCCTACTTATTCACACTTCATCGCTACAGATTTTTCTCGAAGGTGAATGACTCGTAAAAGTTTTTGGTTTCCAAAATATGTGTTGCGGTAGTTCAGTAAATATTCCACCTCGTAAGTCGCCTTGTAATTTTGAAAATGTTTGCCACGTAGTGGTTTCTTCACTCCTAAGGAAAAAGCGAAAGTCTCTATTTGAAACGTTAGGAGAGTAGAGGCTCAAGGCTGACACTGATCGTTTAAAGACACAGCATATTTGTATCCTGTGTCAAATGAGCTCCGCTGTAGACAAGTAACAAAAAACACGCTCTTGGAGAGCTTAGGTCGGCGTTTCGCCTTGTCAAACTCCCGTCAACGGAATTTCCCTAGTAAGTATCTGTGATATTTTCTCATACAAGTACAGTATGAAAAATCATAACATAGCACAAAAAAGGCGAATATGTCCTGGGAAGATTTAGGTATGTGAAAAAAGAAACTAGCTTTTCGACTTATCTGGTAGTTTCAGAGACACTTAAATCAAAACATCATGACATATTCGCGCTTTTTTCTTAGTGTTACTACTCATGTCATGTAATATAATGCATCGTGTCGAGTAAAGTAACTTGATACATGATGTCATGTCGTGTATCACATGCCATCATCACATCCACAATTGCCAACTCGTGCATTATGACACAGCGCATCAAATTTTAGAATGCATGCATCCCCACTCTAGGATACTTCATCTTATAGATGCAGCGTAAATCTTGGATACTTGATATTATAGATGCATACCACTCGATAGAAGCGCATAAATTTATGTCTGGTCTTACACCGCTCACCATTCAGTAACAAGACGTGGGTTTGTGGGAGCAATGGTTCCCTCGCGGAAAACCTCGCACCCCACATCCAGCAACCAAAATATTGTTTTAGCGAACCTCATAAACCAATCTGCTCCTAGAAATTTTACCCCGAGAGAAAAATTTTATTTGCTATTACATGTAAGCTCTCAGCACTGTGGTCTAATATATTGTGTACTATAGGTGGCGAATCTTCTCGGTTTTGTGCACAGGATCACGGACTTTAGAGTATGAATGAGCAGATGTAGTTGTGCCAACACACTGCAACTAAGAGAGCTCACTCCGTTGGGGAAGTAGGTTTAACTCCCAAAATGTCAATACGTTTTGATTTACATGTATTTGAAGCTGCCAGATAAGTTGGAAAACGAGTTCCCTTCTTTTACACCTCTAACTCTGCCCAGAATATTCAAATTTTTGTGGTGTGATACTCGTATTTTTCGCACCGCTTCGCAACTTTTACTCTACCATAATTTTGAAATTAGGTGGTCATAGCATGGCAATGGATGTATATTTTTGTTGACTCGCGTGACGACTGATCCGGCACAGGCAATTTTATTGTCTTCCGGCCCATGTTGCTTAGAACGTCGCAGCGGATAAAACTTTCACAAAAGAACAGAGTGACCATTAATTACCTGCGTTGAGACACGTGGGAATAACGTCCACGGTGCTTGAGGGAGCTGTAGAGGGCAAAAACTGTATAGGAAGACAGAGATTAGAATACATCAAGCAAATAATTGAGGACATAGGTTGCAAGAGCTATTCTGAGATGAAGAGGTTAGCACAGGAGAGGAATTCGTGGCGGGCCATAGCAAACCAGTCAGAAGACTGATGGCCCAAAAAAAGAAATTGTCTACCTTCTTACGAAATTTGAACCGATTCGCACAAGTCTGAAACAAATATGTTGTCAGGGTAAGAAAACTGGTGAAATCAGACTAATCCTAAATTTCTTAAAGCGAGTTTTCAGTTTCATTATAAGAATGCCTCTTTCATTTATCTGATTCACACTCAACCGCTTCTGCGTATCCAGTTCACTTAAGATCGATGTTAGATTCCTACATTTAGCTCGGCTTTAAACAATCATGTTTCGTCAACGAATGAAGATTATTAGATGGAAAAAATTCTGTTTGACTTCATCCAAGTCTCTGTCTTCATGCAAAGTTTGAACCGATTCGCACAGGTTTAAAGTATCGAAAGGGCGTGCCTCAAAGTCCTCTCGCGTTTTTGCACGTAAAACCCAAAAGAAGCAAGATTTTTTTAAACGGTTAAATCATACCTTAGACCAAGGTCCGATACAGCGGTGGACCAAATCTGAATCATCAATCTCGCTCCTGCAGAGAATTATTCGAGGGTGAATTTTTTTGCACGTAATATCCGAACGGTGCACATTCAAATGGTGACGTTAGTTGAGCATTAATTTCAGCTCAGTTAAAACCATTTTCAAAACGAATTAAAATATTCGTATAATTTGCTTGGGAGATATCTCCGGTTCATCATTGCAACCTTGATTAATGTACTGTCACCTAACTACAATAAGACAGATGTCCAAAGATTGTACAAATGGCCAGTGGTCTGGGCTAAACCAAAAATTTGTTTACCCGATGTTCATCATCGTCATCATCATCGTCGTCATCTTCTCCATCTCCCTGTTCTTCTTCTTCCTCTTCTTCTTCCTTTCCTTCCCAGGATTACATGTTGTTATCCATCTATCAATCTCTTATGAGGTCTACCTCTTTCTCTCTTTCCAGTCAGCTGATATTCATTATCGTTTTTGGGAATCTATTTCCTGTCCTTCAATCAACACGATTCTTCCATGTCATTCTGTTTTCTTCAATCCTGTCATTAAGTGAAAAGATTTTTAAATTTGTTCTTATTGTTTCATTCCTTATTTTATCTATTTTAGTACGGCTCTTTGTGTATCTCAAGTTCATTTGTCCTGCTTTTGTAGATGACTTATCTTTTTTTTGTTTCTGTCCATAATTTGGAACCATATACAAGAGTAGGTACACCTATAAATATACAATTTCATTTGCGTTTCTTTCATTGTTTTTATTCTCGAAGTTTAGCCAATTTTTCTGCACGTTGCTTGATTTTCATTAACTTTCTTCTCAAAGTCTTTGTCTTAGTTAAAACTAATATCACGTCCTAGATGACTGAAGTGGAATACTTGCTCTAAAATTTTGTTATTTATTATTATTTTCGATATGACTGGTTTCTTTTCTTTGAAAGCTGTTATCTTTATCTTATTTCCAGATAAAGTAAAGTTGTAATATATTGCGTTTTAGCGCAATCTATATACTCCTCTTTGTAAATTATCTTCTGTTCTTATATAATTATCTGGTCATCAGCATGTAACAGAGTATTTAATGGTATGCTAGAAGATATTTTAATTCCTAAGTGTGTTTTACCACTTTGATCTTTATAACTATGTCGTCAGTACATAAATTAAATAAAGTGGGCGATGGACTGCATCCTTGGTGAGCACTTTGACTTATTAAAATTTCATCTGACATCATCTGAACATGAACTTACAACTGTTTTATGTTTGCATATAGGCTCTTGCAGGTATTAATAAGATGTACTGGAAAATTTTTTATTTCCAATATTTTCCAAATATTTCTACCTTATCGAACGCTTTCTCAAAATAAATAAATAAATGGTAAATGAATTTCTAAGCCAGATTTCTAAGGTTTTTCAATAATTTGATTTATTATGTGCCAGGTACTTAAATGTGATTTGCCGAGTATGCATGTAGATGTAGATAAATATATTGTCATTACATGGACATCCCTTTCTGAAGCCTGATTTTTTTCTGATGTTACTGCATCAAACTTTCTTTGAATACGAATTTTACCACAAATTTTGTATCCTGCATTAAATAAAAATGAACATATTCTTTGATAATTTTCTGCGCCTTCCTATCGCTTTTGTAAATATAAAAATAACTTTAGCTGCGTTCCATTCTTCAGATACAGAACAGCTCTTTCAAACACATATTTTAGGAATGGAGGAAGCAAAATTCTACAATGGTACCTCCATATTTGATTAATTCAGCTTTAATGCCATCTAGGCCAGTAGCTTTTCTATTTTTTTTTACATTTAAAGCTGCTTTTAATTCTTTTGTGTCTATTTTATCTATAGAGTTATTATCAAGTTTTATAGAATAACTTTCTTCACTATCTTCATTATACCATACATTTCTGTAATGGTGTATCCATTCGTTTCCTGTTACGATTTTAAAGTTTGCAGTATCTTTCCCCATTTTATTAGTGTGCTTCGCACACTTAAACCCTATATTCGCTCTTACATGAATATCATGTTCAGTATTAACTATGAATTTTCCCAAGATACCCTACAGTATCTTTTTATTAATATCTTTGTTTCATTTCTTTTCAGTTCATACATTTCCCAGCCTTTATTTGTTCCAGTTTGAGAATTGGTGTTATTTCTGTATTCCATATTTTCAGACCAATTTTCTGTTTTGATGCTTTACTTTTCTGTAGTACCTCATCATCTGTTTTCAACATTGCTGTTTTTAATTTTTCCCATTCTTCTTCTATATTGTCTTTAGTTACAACCGTTTGCAATTCCTGTGTGAATCTTTGTTAATATAAATTGCTTATATTTTATTCTTGTACAAGGTTAACTTTATATTTCAAGTTTTCGTTTTGAGGTTTTTTGTATTTGTTTGTTTCCTCTACCTTGACCATATTTCAATATTCGAAATACCTGAGAAGTGATCTGATCTGAGCTTATATCGTTCCTTCCAAATACACGAGTATCTCTATTTTGAGATGCTATTTTTTCATTAACTCGTATAAAGACAATGATTGAGCGTGAACCTCTTTTATTGCAGGTGTATTTATGTTTTTCTGCTGAAGAAGGCATTGTTACTTGTAGCTGACAAATGTAGCAAAATGTCTTAATATCTTGCCATGTACATTTAAAGATATTTCACCATACGTGCTTCTTGTAAATAACATCTTTATCCTTTTGACAACAAACATTTATTTTCCAAAGTGACATAGCTTCTCCTAAAAAAAAAAAAAAAAAAAAAAAAGAAAGGTAGGAAAATTGAAGGTTAATTTGCCATGTTAAATATACACACATGAAATTCTTTCAAAATGGTGAATAACATAGTTACTGAATTGCAGTAATACGCTTTTAATGACCTTGGACAAGATGTAAGCAGATAAGACTTTAAGAATATTGGCCTTTAAAAACATTTAACTTTAAAAAAGTTTAAATAAGTCAGCGAATGTGAATCTTCAATTTCTCCAGGCGTATTTTATGACGAAATAAATCTCGGGTGAACAGTCTGGTATGAGTGTGCATAGGACACAATATTTCGGCAATCGACCACGTTGCCATCATCAGATGCGCAGATGTACTGACCGGCCGTAGGCCGGCGCCAGGTGTATATAGGACAATCCCCCTCCCGCTCCTCGCTCAGGCGCTTCCTATGAGTCGGTGCGATCCGCGCCCCGCGAGCGGTCCAGGTACAGCGTCCGTTCTCCCGCCGTCTGGGAGCTGCGTCCTAGGTCTTCTCGTTCAGGAGAGTCTCCCGGCAACGCTCTCGTTATTCTTCCCTCCTCCCCCGAAGTCGGTATACTCTGGGAAATATCCTTTTTCTTCTTAATCCGGGTGATCCCGGGTCCCCACGCCTTGCTAAGGATGTTACCGCTGTCACGATTTAGTTGTGGCTCCCTTACTCTGATCTCTATGGCTTCTTTGATGACACAGTCCCAGTATTTGGAAGTCTGTGTCAGGACTTTGGTTTGGTCACAATCCACACTGTGGAGTTCCGACAGGCAGTGCTCAGCGATTGCCGACTTAATGGGCTGTTGCAGTCTAGTGTGCCGTTGATATTCTCGGCATCGGTCCTCAATAATGCTGTGTGATGCCATGTGTCTAAAAATGTATTTCTTGGCCTTATGAATCTAACGTTAGCAATGTCTGGTGCTGTTATAACTTTTAATTGTGGGAACTATGAAAGACTTAATGTTCTGGAGAACTTAGGGGTAAGATTTGGACAGAACACAACTAAAGGACTGCTGGAACTGGATAAGATTCGTGAATGAGATGCAGAGTTAGCTGCACAGCAAATGACAAAAGAAGCAGGAAAGAAAAGGAGGAGGCAAGCACTGGGCTGTTGTCACACTCAACAAGACACGGACTATGGGCCAGAGCAGTTCTAGTGCATAAAAGACGCAGAAATCTAAGTCTGTGTAAGAATTTGTAATAAAAAAGTTTAAAATCTCGATATTTCTGAACTACATTTTTTGGAATAATTGACCCATTTTCTAAAAATGTATTGATGGTAGAGACATGAAATTTTCACAGCATGCCAAGTGTGAGATTCAACACATAAGGAACTAGAATAATTAAACGATAACATGCCCCACAGTACAATTTTAGTAATGATTGCAGTTCAGTGTAACTAAAAGGGTACATTCAATAACAATGGAAAATTGTAAGTTGGTGTCTTAAAAAGTTTCCAAGATAATGGGTCACAAAATTCGATAATTTAACATTGGCGGCATAGAACATACAATGTCCCCTGAAAGAAAGAAAAAGTAAGTAAATCATAGAGTCTGATATAATTATGTGTCAAGTTGGCCGTCTTACATAGTAACACAAATCAGCAAAACAACCAGGTATGAAGAAAGGCTGCAAATTCCGTATACCTCAAAGGAGCAGCTGTTACTTTGAGCAAGGGTACGTGCCTACTACAAATCGAGGAATAAACTGGACAGCCTTTTTTTTGTGATATGTTACAATACAGCATCACCGGTATATTGCGGTCTAACTGTGTTGGTGAGGCAGTAAATTTATCCACAGGGCAGTGACTGCGTCACTGCAATTGCGGTAGCGTTCTCGCTTCCCACGCCCGGGTTCGATTCCCGGCGGGGTCGTGGATTTTCTCTGCCTCGTGATGGCTGGGTGCTGTGTGCTGTCCTTGGGTTGGTTGGGTTTAAGTGGTTCTAAGTTCTAGGGGACTGATGACCATGGATGTTGGGTCCCATAGTGCTCATCGTTGGCCATGGTCGGAATCCGATTCCTCTAGGATGGTTGGGGGAGCCGGATGTCGATGCCAGCGGCGTGGAGGTGTGGTCCCAGCGTGGCGTAACCCATGGGCAGTGTCCCGCAAGGCATCCACTTTCAGGGCGAATGTGGTAAATTCATATTATACGAACAAACAACTGCGAGAATAATTAACCATGGCAAATTTTTGGGGTGAAACCTGGACAGCAGATTAACAAAAGTCACTTCAAAAACACACAGAACAAGCAGGGCTACAAATTTGTAGTGTCCCGCAAGGCATCCACTTTCAGGGCGAATGTGGTAAATTCATATTATACGAACAAACAACTGCGAGAATAATTAACCATGGCAAATTTTTGGGGTGAAACCTGGACAGCAGATTAACAAAAGTCACTTCAAAAACACACAGAACAAGCAGGGCTACAAATTTGTCCTAGAAATAATAGAATCAAGTAACAAAAGCGTGTATGACGGCTCAGTGGATACAAAAGCGAAATATCAGCTCAAACAGCGGGCAATCTCTGCAGAGAGCTGACGATCCAGACGCGCACAGCATAGGCGAAACAAATCTTTTGCCTTCTTCGCTGTCTTGGTGAAGAAGAGCGAACGACAACCCAGAGGAGTCGTCGTGCCGATCAACACGCATATCTGCTGCTCTGCCGCTGGCCTCAGCTCCACACTGCACGAAGATGATGATGATTATGATGATGATGAGGTCCCCTAGTCCGAGAAGCGTAGGGGACGATGTGGGAGACCCGCAGCGCCGATTAGGCAAGGTCCTAGCTGACATTGTTCGCCATTGCCTTCCTCTGACGGTAGTGACGATGAATGATGATGATGAAGACGACACAACACCCAGAGAGGCCGCCTTTAAAGCTTACCCGGGGCAGTGATAACAGCACAAGGGAGTAATATACGCCACTAAAAGCTATCGTTAGTGGGAGGGTGAAATAAGCCGTCACGGCTCATACTTATTTTTACAGTTCTTCATAAAATATTTCACAATCATCGTGATGGTACCTTGTGAGGGTCACTTGCCAGGGTGACGAAGAAGACTGCAACAGTTGACGAGGCAATGTGGGATCAGACGCTCCCGGCAATGACTCAAAGAGTAGAAGCAACAACCCTCTCTGCTGGGGTTTGATTAACAGAGAAGAAAAGAGGACGTAGATCTCCTAATCCCTGGTCGGCATTCCACCTAGGAGAAGGCACTATGATTTAAAGCCCTGTCCCCCAACATGGGGGTTGTGAGAAGGGCTGTTTACCCATCCATACAAAAAAGGCTCTGAGCACTATGGGACTTAACATCTATGGTCATCAGTCCCCTAGAACTACTTAAACCTAACTAACATAAGGACATCACACAACACCCAGCCATCACGAGGCAGAGAAAATCCCTGACCCCGGCGGGAATCGAACTCGGGAACCCGGGCGTGGGAAGCGAGAACGCTACCGCACGACCACGAGATGCGGGCCCATGAAAAAAAAAAAAAAAAAAAAAAAAAAGAGCCATAACTCATAAGCCTCTAACGAATGAGATGAATAATTCTCAAAGTCGATGAGAAGGCCATGATAAAGATGTATTACGTATAGGTACCTGGAATATAAGAGGAGGTTTTAATACAAAGCAATTAGAGTTTATAGAAAACTTGAATCAAAGAAATAACATTGCTCTAATAACAAAAACAAAGAAGAAACTGCGAGGAACAAAAGATTTAAGTAATTACACATTAATTTACCATCGAATAGAATAAACGAAATGAGCAGTTAGTGGTCTAGGCGTTCCTTTAGGTGAGAAATAGCAAAGAAAAGTGTATTTTAAGACTAGATAAATGAAAGGATAATAATTGCTAGATTCAGAACTGATAGAGGACATTGATGTGTATCATATGAGATATATGTACCTGAAGTTGGAAAACACGATGATTCTGGTATATTTTGTGAAGAACCACAAAAACAGGTATATAAATACCTCAGGTTTCTAGCTCAAATAGGAATCGAGCACCAAGATCCTTGAAACTGCAATTCTGCTCGCGGCCTTTTCAGACATATCTTTTACAGCATTTACGCGCTTTAAAAATACTCTGTTAGCACTACACCATGATAGTCACAAGAAACAGTCACCATCACCATGGACGTTAATGGCTGGGCGTTCGCCATTTCTATCGGTGTTGGATCCTAATGCTTCTCTTGCTTAGCATGCTCCTTCTCTTGTAGTTATTGTAATACATTTGAAACGTCCCCTTTTGAACAATTATACAAGACTGTGCTTATCGTGACACACAATATTTTGTTAGCGCAACGCAATCTGACTTTCAAAATTCCCTACAAAAGAATGGCCCTGACTAACATTAAACTATACCTTTCACAAATCACTTACCTCACAAAAATCTTCGCTGCTCAAGCTACTGCAATACAGCGAGCGCCACTACTGCCAGCTAAATAAAAGATTCAAACTATGGAAGGCAGCCTACTTACACATGTAGCTCTCATAAATGGTGACGAGGCGGCTAGAGACGTCATGTGGATTTGCCATTCCGCTGCTGCCTCGGCGGGCTTCACGATTGGGCATGGTAAACGGCGGAACTCCGGCAACTTACCTGGCGACCTTTGTTATGTCCAAAATGTCGTGCAAGATGTTTAAAGCAGGTCCATGACAGACTTTATCCACAATCACCTCGAGTGTTGTAAGCTGAACACCAGAGCTTCCACTTCTCATGATATTCGCAACAGTGGGATGTTCTACCATTTCGTTATTCGTCGTTCATACCTGTTTCAGTACGCTTCAGAAGCAGAAAACGAATTATTACTGCACGATATTGGACCTTGTCAATGAGCTGGCCCATTTTCTTTTGTGTCATCTAGAGACGTGTTCCGGTATTGTGGTGTGGGGATTTCAGTGTATGCCAATATTGCAGACAGGTATCTGCAAACATACAAAAAAGTACATAACTTTAATTTTGGAAATGCTAATTCAAACCTCATGACTACCCTTTGTACAAGCCAAATGCCTGATCTGATTTATTTCCTCTACTTATATCTTCTAGGCGTAGAAATCGAACGTCTTTCAACGTATAGCTGCTCATGTCACTCGCAATTCCACATTCCACGCCCCGACTCGTAGAACGTTATCCTTTCGTTGATTATTCAATCTTTTTCTCGTGGTAACCTCCCCCTTGGCAGTCCCCTCCCGGAGATCCGAATGGGGGACTATTCCGGAATCTTTTGCCAATGGAGAGATCATCATGACACTTCTTCAATTACAGGCCACATGTCCTGTGGAAACACGTTACGTGTCCTTAATGCAGTGGTTTCCATTGCCTTCTGCATCCTCATGTCGTTGATCATTGCTGATTCTTCCGCCTTTAGGGGCAATTTCCCACCCCTACGACAAGAGAGTGCCCTGAACCTCTATCCGCTCCTCCGCCCTCTTTGACAAGGCCGTTGGCAGAATGAGGCTGACTTCTTATGCCGGAAGTCTTCGGCCGCCGATGATGATTATTTATCAAAATTTAGGCAGTGGCGGGGATCGAATCCGGGACCGAAGACGTTTTGAGTATGAATCAAAGACGCTACCCCTAGACCACGGGTACAACGCACGCACACATACATACAAAATTCATGAACTATTTTCTGAGAGCGAGGTGACATGTAAGGAATGCAGCGTTTGACGTAAACATTTTCTTAGATGAAGTATGAAAACATGTGTGCATGTATGTGTATTGTGTGAGTATGCGTGCTGGACGGCTGTAGTTTTCGTAATTTAACTTCAGTTGCTTATGATTTTTTTTGATAGGGCACCAATTCAGATGATTTTTAATATGACACCATTTTCCGCAAGTCAAGTGAAACTTACGTAATTTATTTTGGAAATGCAGTAATAATGGTGAATACCTTTTTTTGAACATGATACAATTTGCCCTGATTTAGATGAATGTGATTTTTCAGCATGGAAATATTGTGGTACTGGCAATCTTCTGTACATTCTGCCGTTTTACACCGTTCAGGTCTGAATTTTTTGGAAATACTGTACTACTGGCAAATATCTATACATTCTGCCGTTTTACACCGTTCAGGTCTGTATTTTTTGGAAATACTGTACTACTGGCAAATATCTTTCAGGACGACACCATTTTCCACAGTCATATAATTTTTCGTCGTGGAAATTCTGTTGTACTCCCAATATTATTTTTTAATTATTTTGTACAATTTGAGAATCTGAGTGAAACTTACGTTTTTTTGTGCTGTGTGTGCAAAAATGACAGCAACTGACATAAATTTTTCAAACATAGCGCTATCTTGGAACGTAACGTTAGTGGATAATAGGGTTACAAAGCATATCTGGGTCTAGTTAGACGATGTTGGATTTTTTTTAAATTTTCACCGTCGCCAGTCTGAATATGTTTCAGCTTTCATTACCGCTTTTTTCTAAATTTTTTGGTAACTGCCAGCCCGCGTTTTCAAATCTGCTTTCAGAAACATCTTGCGTTTATAAATTTCCTGCCACTGCAATCTTTAATATTTTATTCACCATCTTACATTTTTTTTCATTTATCACAAGCGACAGCTTGATTTATAGGATACTACAGTGGCAACTAGCAGCAGATGCTTGAACTATACACTCGAGTCTCCACAGACATACTAGTGACCTTAAGTGCTTAATGAGTATCACAGTTGTTGGTAATGATACATGACCCCTTATGCCCCTTCCAGCTCGTATCTAACATTATATTCTGTTGTATCCATCTTGTATTCAGAGACAGATTCTACTGAGACTAAAAACATTTTTGCTCATTTGACCTTCATTGAACCTTGCCATTACCGTAAATAATGTATCATTTTATACATAAAATTTGTCGCTCTTTTCAGATCTTAAATCAAATACGAGGCTTCCCATTTTAAAATACTGCTTTGACCTTTAAATCTCATTGAAAATCACCTTCAATATAGCAATGCGTGGCCCTCTTTGCCATATACAAAGTTTTACGTTTTGCTTATCTCAGCTCTGCCCCAAGTAATTGCCTTTTATGGATTAAAATGGTTTACCCTGTGCTTGTCTGTTAGGATTGATTCCATTTTATATACAGGGTGATTTCGTGATGATGTTGCAAGCTTTCATTGATGATGAAGAAGGTATACATACATACCTCTATCTTTTTAACGAATGCCTTTCAGATAAGACACTTATGATTCATCCACAGTGCCATTATTGCGATATAACCGTTGCTTGTTGCCTTTCATAGGAGTGTATGAAGTTCAATAAAATCTAGTTTGTTCTGTACTTTTCCGAACTCCACTTACAATATATTTTTGTGAAAAATTATTACAATCAAAAATTTATTGCAATGAACTCATTTTAGATCTAAACTAACTGGTGAAGAACTGGTTGACATGCAAATCATATATGGGTAATATCACACTAAATGCGTCATGAGTATTAGAACTGAGTTCACAATGGTGCAATGTTAGGCGCTGTCAATCTGGTCCTATCTTTATCAGAACAGGCGGAAACTTCTGAGATACAGCATTCACATGCATAAGCTTACTGGAAGTGAGAAACCTACCAAAAGACCAGCAGCTCTTTTGAGTAATACTTTGTACACTTATTTTCAGTCAGTCGATCGGTGTGTTGTTACCTCCGGATTTCTAGTCTCAGGCGACGTCACATACCATCAGCACATTTTCGTAGGTACACAGTAACTGTGTAACTACGGATATGGTCTGAAAATAGGTGTATGTCTACATGTTACAAAAATGGATGTATGTATGTATTTATTTATGTTCTCATATCCTCCCAAACTACTGGATCGATTTGAACCAAACTTAGTAACATGTCACTTAACGTCTGAAAAGAAGCGCTGTTGGGGTAAAAACCACCTACCTATCAAAGGGGTGGGGGTGCGTGTGAAAAAGAAGTGTAAATAACGACACGCAAAAATCCAAATATTATTCATTCAGCATTTGATAATGACAGCACCTTATCACCTGCAACAAACTCACACATTCTTTCAAATCTTTAAGGAACGTTTTCTCGTTGACATCTCCCACAAAATGATGAAAGGACAATAGTGTATCGCTTACCACATTATCGATGTTCATGCAGCAAAACTTCCTCGTCGGGCAGGACGTTTTAATTTATTACTTTTTTATTAATAACCCTAGTCAACACTCATGTTACAGGCAGTATTCACACATACTACAGCATATAGTTATAATTGCTCGACACATAGTTCAGGAGGTAAGATATAATAAACACTGCACTGCGTGAAAAGGAATCTGTAAATTATCTGTGATCTTCGCTAGAGATACAGGTGAAATACGGGTACAAATATGTATGAAATACAGTAAATATATGTGCCAAATTCGTACACTAATGAAGACGTGGGAAAAAAGCTCCTCCCGAACCAGTGGATCCGTTTTTGGTACTTAAGTAACTTATTCTTTGGAAAGACTGTGGGCGTAAGGACCACTTACGTACTATTGGAGTGAAAATGATGGACAACGGAGAACGATGTTGGAGGTGGACACAGGCAGAGGGCAGGAGGAGGTGTAAAGTAAGAGGGAGAGGTGGGGAGGCCAGAGAGAGGGGGAAGAGCAGATAGAGAGAGAGTGGAGGGAGATACGGAGAGAGAGATGAATGAAAGGGATGGACACAGAGATGGGGAAGAGGAGTTGGGCAGAGAGAGGGTAGATAGACTAACAGAAGATTTAATAAATACATTTCCCGGTAACGCAGTGTACTCAGGAAGTTTTCTACAAATAAGTATCAAGTATCACTACTTATTGAATAGCATATGCAGTGTAATAGGCAACAAGAGCGTGTATGTACGAGGGTTGTTTTTTAAGTAAGGGCCGTTCGCGCTTATAGTTCCGCCGCAACAAGCCACCGCGCCACTTGCCGGCATCCTTCCCGTTCACACTGATGCAACTTGCAGCTCTGTAGCTGACGTGTACGCATCGCTTTGCTACTTTATAATGTTTACGATTATTGAATCGCCCGCCGTGTGTGAGATAATGTCAGTGGTACGTTTTTTGACCTCGAGAAGCCTATCAGCTGCAGAAATTCATCGTCAGTTAACAGAAGTTTATGGCTTGAATGCAACGAGTGAAGGTAAAGTGCGTCAATGGGTTAGAGAGTTTAAAAATGGCCCTCAAAACGTCCATGACGAAGAATGCTCAGGCCGGCCCTCTGTGATCACTGATGATTTGGTGGCTGCAGTCGAAACAAAGATTCGTGAGGACAGAAGATTCACAATTTCCACTCTTTCTTTGGAATTTGCACAAGTTTCAAGATCGGTTTTGTACAAAATTGTGTCTGAAAACCTAAACTTTAAGAAACTGTGCTCTCGTTGGGTACCCAGACTCCTCACAGAGGACCACAAAGGGAAGAGATTTGCCACTTCATTGGACTTTTTGATTTGTTACGAGGAAGAAGGGGATGACATGTTGAGTCAAATTGTCACTGGAGATGAAACATGGGTATCCCATATCACTCCCGAAAGCAAGCGACAATTGATGGAATGGCGACACACAACCTCACCCGTCAAGGTCAAAGCCAAACAGACGCTGTCAAAGCGCAAGATTATGGCAACTGTGTTCTGGGACCGGCGCGGTGTTTTGCTAGTGGACTTTATGCCACGAGGAACGACAATCAACTCAGATGCCTACTGTGCAACTCTAAAGAAGCTCCGCAGAGCAATTCAAAACAAAAGGCGCGGCATGCTGACAAAAGGAATTTTGCTCCTGCACGATAACGGTAGGCCTCAAACCTCTCAAAACACTCGGGATTTGATTGATTCTTTTGGCTGGGAAGTTTTGGACCATGCACCATGCAGTCCCGACCTTGCTCCTAGCGATTTTCACCTTTTCCGGTACCTGAAACACCATCTTGGCGGGCAGCGCTTCAATGACGACGATGAAGTGAAAGCGGCCGTGAACTCTTGGCTGTCGGAGCAGGCGGCCGAATTCTTTGAAGAGGGAATTAAAAACTTAGTTGTACCGTATGACAAGTGCTTAAATAAACAAGGAAACTATGTAGAAAAATAGGTAAAAGTGTGTAGAAACAGAAAATAAAAGTTTTTTTACAAAAGTATTTGTATCTTTTTTTAAAAATAAAAACGGCCCTTACTTAAAAAACAACCCTCGTAGTTAGAGGACACTAACAGTCATGTTGACCGCCCAGTTAGCCGAGCGGTCTAACGCACGGCTTTAATAATTGGGAAGGAGCGCCTCGTCCCCGGCACGAATCCGCCGGGCGGACTTGTGTCGAGGACCGCTGAGCCGGCCAGTCTGTGGATGGTTTTTAGGCGGTTTTCCATCAGCCTCGGCGAATGCAGGCTGCTTCCCCTTATTCCGCCTCAGCTACACTATGTCGGCGATTGCTGCGCAAACAAGTTCTCCGCGTACATATATAGCACCATTACTGGACCACCCAAATGTAGGGGTTACTCTCGTCTGGTTTGAGACATTCCCTGGCTGGGCCACGGGGGCCGAACCGCACAATAACCTGTGTGGAGCGGCGGTGGGGTGAAGTGGACTGCGGTAGTCGTCGTGGGGTTGTGGACCACTGTGGCTGCGGCAGGGACGGAGTCTCTCCGTCGTTTCCAGGTCCCCGGTTAACATACAACATACAGCAGTCATGTTCTAGAGGAAGGTCTGGGGAAAACCACTGAGCATCATTCGTTATTAAGTACCTCCTTCAACAATTTACTAAACAACAAGAAATTCTTTTCTATTTAAAACATCAAAAATATTAAAGATCAATCTGTACTCCATATACCACATGTTAAACAATAGAGACTTGCTTCACAGTTTTAAAATAATTACAGAAGATCAAAGACATTAAATATTAAGGATTTACAACTGACCAGCCAGACGTTAGATGGCGCAACGGGCCCCAGGTGTGGACCGCGGACGCCAGCCCCTGGCGACAACAAGGCAAGCGAGAGTAAGCTGACTACTACAACACGTAAACTCTCCTAACCAGTGAAAGGGTGAAAGAAAATAAAGCTATTGGCCCAGCTCCGACAGATATCACACTCAGAGCGCATTAACCAAGAATCAAAGATTATTTCTACTTTAAATATAAAACGAGTATTCGAATATTGTATCAAAAATTCTACTTATTCCGCTAAAGCGTTAAGGACGGAGATATACTACCGTTGGCAAGAACCAAGTCACTGCCACTGATTAAAGTGGATCCCCTCTCTTAAATGCAAGGCAGGGGCAAGATGAAATGTAAACTTAAAACTGAGTACAGGCCAGTAGTCTTTAAAATCACAATCACAAGGAAACAACAGTTTGAACTTAAAATATGGAGCCCAAAATAAAAAAAACATAAAAAAATACTCTAAACAGATAAGCTACTTTGCAGACGAGAGGGGTTGAGCACTTACCAGCGGCCCCTTCAAATAATCCCCAATTAAATGCAAAATGCTCGATCGCAGCCCAACTTAGTCGAAAACCAAGCGCCAAGCTGCTTCAAACAAGCTGCAGGCAGCCTACACAAGTTTCTGGCGAAAATTAGACTCACCCATAAATACGAGCAGGCACAACGTCACTGTTGTGGCGTAACAAGACAGCTACGCCACACTGAAGTAGCCGAAAGGCACGCGTAATCTCACGTAGGCTAGATAGAGGTCTGAAACAGGATTCGTAATGAATGTGATAAAGAAAAGAACGTAGCTACTAGAACACTTAACTTTTATATCGTCCTTTGGTATACAGCATTCTTGATGATACAAGTGAGACTCTATCTTGAGGTACATGCAATGTTACAAATGGCGCCTTGCTAGGTCGTAGCCATGGACTTAGCTGAAGGCTATTCTAACTGTCTCTCGGCAAATGAGAGAAAGGCTTCGTCAGTGTAGTCGCTAGCAAAGTCGTCGTACAACTGGGGCGAGTGCTAGCCCGTATCTCGACACCTGCCTTGTGGTGGCGCTCGGTCTGCGATCACACAGTGGCGACACGCGGGTCCGACATGTACTAAATGGACCGCGGCCGATTTAAGCTACCACCTAGCAAGTGTGGTGTCTGGCGGTGACACCACAGTGACTCTGCTCTCGATCGCAAAGTCAAAGAGGGCGTTTCCCCACTATCCGGAAAAATCCCACGATAAAGGCGTTCCGAACTACCCTCGTGGTCTAGGGGAGACCCGCCGGCACGGTAGCTCAGCGTGGTCGGTCAGAGGGTTACCTGCCCTCCGTAATAAAAAAACTGAGTTAATCGATCAACAACGAACTTAAAACGGATGTCTTACAACTTCCGCCCCGAGCAGATGCAACGAACAAACACGAACAAAATGAGATTAAAAAAAAAAAAAGGGAGTAGCGTTTTTGATTCAAAATCAAAACCTCTTCGGTCTCGGGTTCGATCGCCGCCACTGCCTAAATTTTGATAAATAATCAGCATTGGCGGCCGAAGACTTCCGGCATAAGAAGTCAGCCTAATTCTGCCAAAGGCCTTGTCAAGGAGGGCGGAGGAGCGGATAGAGGTTCAGGGCACTCTCTTGTCGTAGGGGTGGGAAATTGCCCCTAAAGGCGGAAGAATCAGCAATGATCAACGACATGAGGATGCAGAAGGCAATGGAAACCACTGCATTAAAGACACGTAACATGTATCCACAGGACATGTGGCCTGTAATTGAAGAAGTGTCATGATGATCTCTCCATTGGCAAAAGATTCCGGAATAGTCCCCCATTCGGATCTCCAGGAGGGGACTGCCAAGGGGGAGGTTACCATGAGAAAAAGATTGAATAATCAACGAAAGGATAACGTTCTACGAGTCGGGGCGTGGAATGTCAGAAACTTGAACGTGGTGCGGAAACTAGAAAATCTGAAAAGGGAAATGCAAAGGCTCAATCTAGATATAGTAGGGGTCAGTGAAGTGAAGTGGAAGGAAGACAAGGATTTCTGGTCAGATGAGTATCGGGTAATATCAACAGCAGCAGAAAATTGTACAACAGGTGTAGGATTCGTTATGAATAGGAAGGTAGGGCAGATGGTGTGTTACTGTGAACAGTTCAGTGACCGGGTTGTTCTAATCAGAATCGACAGCAGACAAACACCGACAACGATAGTTCAGCTATACATACCGACGTCGCAAGTAGAAGACGAACAGATAGAGAAAGTATATGAGGATATTGAAATGGTAATGCAGTATGTAAAGGGGGATGAAAATCAAATAGTCATGAGCGACTGGAATGCAGTTGTAGGGGAAGGAGTAGAAGAAAAGGTTACAGGAGAATATGGCCTTGGGACAAGGAATGAAAGAGGAGAAAGACTAATTGAGTTCTGTAACAAGATTCAGCTAGTAATAGCGAATACTCTGTTCAAGAATCACAAGAGTCACAAGAGGAGGAGGTATACTTGGAAAAGGCCGTGAGATACGGGAAGATTTCAATTAGATTACATCATGGTCAGACAGAGATTCCGAAATCAGATACTGGATTGTAAGGCGTACACAGGAGCAGATATAGACTCAGATCACAATATAGTAGTGATGAAGAGTAGGCTGAAGTTCAAGACATTAGTCAGGAAGAATCAATACGCGAAGAAGTGGGATACGGAAGTACTAAGGAATGACGAGATACGTTTGAAGTTCTCTAACGCTATAGATACAGCAATAAGGAACAGCGCAGTAGGCAGTACAGTTGAAGAGGAATGGACATCTCTAAAAAGGGCCATCACAGGAGTTTGGAAGGAAAACATAGGTACGAAGAAGGTAGCTGCGAAGAAACCATGGGTAACAGAAGAAATACTTCAGTTGATTGATGAAAGGGGGAAGTACAAACATGTTCCGGGAAAATCAGGAATACAGAAATACAGGTCGCTGAGGAATAAAATAAATAGGAAGTGCAGGGAAGCTAAGACGAAATGGCTGCAGGAAAAATGTGAAGACATCGAAAAAGATATGATTGTCGGAAGGTCAGACTCAGCAAATAGGAAAGTCAAAACAACCTTTGGTGTCATTAAAAGCAACGATGGTAACATTAAGAGTGCAACGGGAATTCCACTGTTAAATGCAGAGGAGAGAGCAGATAGGTGGAAAGAATACATTGAAAGCCTCTATGAGGGTGAAGATTTGTCTGATGTGATAGAAGAAGAAACAGGAGTCGATTTAGAAGAGATAGGGGATCCCGTATTAGAATCGGAATTTAAAAGAGCTTTGGAGGACTTACGGTCAAATAAGGCAGAAGGGATAGATAACATTCCATCAGAATTTCTAAAATCATTGGGGGAAGTGGCAACAAAACGACTATTCACATTGGTGTGTAGAATATATGAGTCTGGCGATATACCATCTGACTTTCGGAAAAGCATCATCCACACAATTCCGAAGACGGCAAGAGCTGACAAGTGCGAGAATTATCGCACAATCAGCTTAACAGCTCATGCATCGAAGCTGCTTACAAGAATAATATACAGAAGAATGAAAAAGAAAATTGAGAATGCGCTAGGTGACGATCAGTTTGGCTTTAGGAAAAGTAAAGGGACGAGAGGTGCAATTCTGACGTTACGGCTAATAATGGAAGCAAGGCTAAAGAAAAATCAAGACAGTTTCATAGGATTTGTCGACCTGGAAAAAGCGTTCGACAATATAAAATGGTGCAAGCTGTTCGAAATTCTGAAAAAAGTAGGGGTAAGCTACAGGGAGAGACGGTTCATATACAATATGTACAACAACCAAGAGGGAATAATAAGAGTGGACGATCAAGAACGAAGTGTTCGTATTAAGAAGGGTGTAAGACAAGGCTGTAGCCATTCGCCCCTACTCTTCAATCTGTACATAGAGGAAGCAATGATGGAAATAAAAGAAAGGTTTAGGAGTGGAATAAAAATACAAGGTGAAAGGATATCAGTGATATGACATTGCTATCCTGAGTGAAAGTGAAGAAGAATTAAATGATCTGCTGAACGGAATGAACAGTCTAATGAGTACACAGTATGGTTTGAGAGTAAATCGGAGAAAGACGAAGCTAATGAGTAGTAGAAATGAGAACAGCGAGAAACTTAACATCAGGATTGATGGTCACGAAGTCAATGAAGTTAAGGAATTCTGCTACCTAGGTAGTAAAATAACCAGTGACGGACGGAGCAAGGAGGACATCAAAAGCGGACTTGCTATGGCAAAAAAGGCATTTCTGGCCAAGAGAAGTCTACTAATATCAAATACCGGCCTTAATTTGGGGAAGAAATTTCTGAGGATGTACGTCTGGAGTGCAGCATTGTATGTTAGTGAAACATGGACTGTGGGAAAACCGGAACAGAAGAGAATCGAAGCATTTGAGATGTGGTGCTATAGACGAATGTTGAAAATTAGGTGGACTGATAAAGTAAGGAATGAGGAGGTACTACGCAGAATCGGAGAGGAAAGGAATATGTGGAAAACACTGATAAGGAGAAGGGACAGGATGATAGGACATCTGCTAAGACATGAGGGAATGACTTCCATGGTACTAGTGGGAGCTGTAGAGGGCAAAAACTGTAGAGGAAGACAGAGATTGGAATACGTCAAGCAAATAATTGAGGACGTAGGTTGCAAGTGCTACTCTGAGATGAAGAGGTTAGCACAGGAAAGGAATTCGTGGCGGGCCGCATCAAACCAGTCAGTAGACTGATGACAAAAAAAAAAAAAAAAAAAAAAAAAAAAAAAAAAAAAAAAAAAAAAAATATTCATGCAAATACGTTGAATGTTGCCTGTACACTTCCGCTGCCATTATTTCCCTTATTATTCTTGCCTTTTAAAAATCTTGAGTTTATCTTAGCGATATTTTCCGAGTTTATACAATGGTCAGCTTTGATTAGCAGAGCCAAGCTCTCTGGCCTTTCCCTTGTATCTAAGCTGGTGCTTATTTGTTTTAATGATGGCCTGTAAAGGCCGTCAGCTAATACGAAACGTTTGCGGGTGTTTAGCCATGAGACAATAGAGCACTTATGTGCTCACGCCATTTTGTTCTGTTTTCCGCGCTAGTTTTGTTAGGTGTGTTTTCCGGAGTCAGTGTTAATACTACAGTCATGAAGATTTTGGGTGAGATCTTTACAATTATTGTCGTTGGTGACTAATAGACGATTTTTAAGTTATGCCATTCGTATGTTCTAAAAATCTGTACAGTTACCTTGCGATCAATTTGCGTATAAAACTTGCAGTGATTTGAGGTGATATGGTATTCTAGCATGGGGTGAGATAAAGGGTGTTACATCACTCACTTTTAGTAAAATGGAAGTTGGTCGTAGGATTGAGTAACATCTTTTTTAATCCGTTATGTTGTCGATTCATACTTACCATGCTCTCATGCGTTATAAATGGTTGAGTTTTCTGCTGGATGTCACGTCTTGAGAACATATAATTTCGTTACCTTACTTCATATTACCTACGTTCAGAAGCCATGAGGTAATTTATCTGCACTATTTTGAGATTCAAAAACAAATTATTCGACTATTTCTCTGAATTATTTCACTCAACCTGTGTCATTTCTTTATCATCACACATGTAAAATTCCATGCTGTTGTCCCACCATCTTCTTCGTACCTGTTGTTACAGGCTATCAAAGAACAATGGTTCAAATGGCTCGGAGCACTATGGGACTTAACATCTGTGGTCATCAGTCCCCTAAAACTTAGAACTACTTAAACCTAACTAACCAAAGGACATCACACACATCCATGCCCGAGGCAGGATTCGAACCTGCGACCGTAGCAGTCGCGCGGTTCCGGACTGAGCGCCTAGAACCGTTAGACCACCGCGGCCGGCTATCAAAGAACAGTCATGATACATACAGTTTATTGGTTCAATCCTATGCTACTACTGCAGTCAATAAACAAATATCCCGTTCCTTGCCTGAATCTAATAACGAGTGTTCAAAGGTATGTCACTGGACGCTGTTCTGGGAGGCTGATTATTTTTGGAAGACTGTTATATGGAACATATGACAACAGGAGCCCCCCCCCCCCCCCCTTTCTATTTTCAGCAATATATTCTTTTTTCTTGGATATTCAATTGACGGCCGTTGTGGCAGAGCGGTTCTGGGCGCTTCAGTCTGGAACCGCGAGACCGCTACGGTCGCAGGCTCGAATCCTGCCTTGGGCATGGATGTGTGTGATGTCCTTAGGTTAGTTAGGTTTAAGTCGTTCTAAGTTCTAGGGGACTGATGACCTCAGATGTTAAGTCCCATAGTGCTCAGAGCCATTTGAACCATTTTGATATTCAATTACAGCAGAGAAAAGTGATCTGCATTTGGCTTAACTTTTTCATCATTGTCGGTCCTCGTTTGTTCACATATGTTCATCACCAAGAAATGTCAATTCTAATTACTCAGCTAGTGAAATATGACTGGCACTGTGTAGCAAGGTATGTTGCTCACAGTACATCTGGTATTTGCTGCACCTATATATGGCGGGTGAAATGACAGCAATCGCTATATCTAGCATCACATTCTTCAAATGAGTGCTTGCAAATATGACAGATCTCTACTGAGCAAAACCCTAACTCTTCTTCAGGTCTTCAGGACTTATTTTAGTACCATTTATCCTCAACAGTAACAACTGTTTCATGAACCGTTTGATAGCATCTCTACTTCTGTACGATTTAAACTTAGAATATCCCTCATGGTATATAACAGATTTGGTTGAACTGTGTATGCGGATGTACTGATCAGAATGTTAACTAGTATGGCTGCAAGTAGAAACTGGTTTCAACAAACATTCTCTGTCAGCACAAATTACAAATGGCAACTTCAGTTTGTTGCTAAACATAGTAAATTTAATGTAAATTCATCCTTGCCTCTAGGCATGACGCTATTCTCTGGCATAAACTTTGCACAATCACCTAAGTGTGCGTGTAGCTTTTTTTTTTTGGAGTGCTCACATATTGTGGTGGACTTACGATGGTAAATAATACCATATTGTACTAACGTTCACAAGATTTTTAAATGTGTGAAGTGGTATGTATGTATATTAAGAATCTGCGACATTAATGAATTTACACATTTCTAATGATGGAGCTCTGCAGCTGTTGAGGTCGTTGACTGCCTTGCTGCAGCAGTAGCTGAGTGTGGTGAGACAGACGCCCGGCAGCTCCAGAGAAAGAGCCTGCAAATTATTTCATCTTGTCACAGCCCAGTACAGTACGGCCGTGAATTGGCTATAGAATTCCGCTTCCTCGGGTACTTTTGACGCTCAGGGTCGCTGACAAAGCGCAGTGTCCGCCAGCCACGACCTTCCTGATACAACCTCACTCACCAGTGGCGCTTCTCAGTGCTCAGCTGCTCCTGAAGGACCCTAGTGCCGCGACAGCACGCTCTACGCCCCGTCTCCCAGCGTTGTCAGAATGCGGCAGACTGATGACGTAATAAGTAGTGGCTCACTGCCGCATGGTTGGCAGACTGCTACCCTGGCCCGGCTATGGTCCACTGTAGCGGTGGCTCCATGACTGAACAGCTCCAGTTTGGGTTACCCCAGTGCAGACGGGATTTCTGGTTCTCGATCAGTTTGCCAAATGGTGGCCAGGTGACACAGATGATGATAGAGCTGTGGTGCTGACAGGAGTTATTTTAATACAAATGGCTTGACTATATATACTCTTCCAAGCTGCTCATATTGACTGCACTACATCTTTTGGCACATACGTGAAACACTTTGGTGGCTACCACTGCAGGAATGCTTGTGACATGTTGTTGCTTGAGTACTGCTGCATCAACTGTTTCCACACAGTATGAGGCTAGTCTGGCGTGTGTTACAATTCGCAAAGGATAACACCTGTTTTTGCCTGCCGCTGGCAGTACTGCAGTCCTCTTTCTGTCTTCATGCATCAGATATGTTTGGTGTGCTGCAAAACATATGACAGTACAACTCGATTTTTTCATATGTCATTTGCTCATCCTCAAAATACTTGATGGCTTACACATTAGCAGAGATGTCTTTAAAACAAAAATCAGTTACAAACGTTGGCTATGAGTGGGTACTGACTGAACTCAGTGAGGAAAATTGAGAATCTGTGCTGGACTGGGTTTCGAACCATGGTGTCCCCCTTGCTAGAAAGATGTCTCTGACCACATAAACTCAGTTTATGTGATCGCTCTAAGCTTGTTGATCCCAGTGCCTGCCAATTTTAATTGTATATAACAGCAGTGAGGATGGTCACTAAGTGACCGAAAATCGATTTTGCGGATAATAAAACAAAAAAATACGACCAATGCTGTTTCTCCTTCCAATTATGTCCATTATCTGGTCGTGGTGCACAGAATACTCCATGGAGTCGCCAATCAATAAAGTGTATGCTCAAATACCAATTACACCAGACGATATGAGGCAATGTGTCATCGAAGCGTGCGCTGATATCTCACGTGACACCCTCGCAGCCGTTCACAAATCATTCGAACGGCGACTACAAATGTGCATTGCAGCAGATGGGAAACATTTTGAGCACATGCTTCAGTAAAGTTTTGTATCATGTACAGTATGTATTTTGCATATTTGTGTGTATTTACTTAGTATTGTGAGCAATAGTAAATATTTTCAAATAAAAAGCAAATATGTACTAAATAATTGTGAACAATAAGGGCTTCCTCATTTACATTTGTATTTCTGTTATTTAAATTATGTTGACATCTTGTAGTATTTTAATGCTGTATGTTATCTACTATTTTGGTGTCACAGTTGTCAAATAACTGAATAATATTTGCGCGACACCATCAGTTAAGCCGGCCGCGGTGGTCTCGCGGTTAAGGCGCTCAGTCCGGAACCGCGCGACTGCTACGGTCGCAGGTTCGAATCCTGCCTCGGGCATGGATGTGTGTGATGTCCTTAGGTTAGTTAGGTTTAAGTAGTTCTAAGTTCTAGGGGACTGATGACCACAGAAGTTAAGTCCCATAGTGCTCAGAGCCAGCCATCAGTTAATTTTTGCGCAAAATATCGCAGTATGTACTACTATTGTCGGGTAAATGGGCGTGTTTGTGTAAGGACGGACTCGCGACGTTTACTATGTACTCTACGCAACAGGAAAGTTCGCATTGGATACCGCCGCTTCGAAGGGCGAACACAATACGAAAACATACCTGTGTCTTAAAAACTACTCGCCTAAATATTATGATATACATATATTTGAAACCGTTTTTTTAAGCCCATCATGTTACGCTAAAATTTAACATAGGGTTCCATATAAGAAAACCGAAGATGGCCTCATGTCTTTGTAACAAAAATAGCACAAACATGAAATGTGATGTATTCAAATTCAAGTAGCCCCTGTCGCTGCAATTCACTGTCCAAACGGCATCTCTGTATCTATTACGGTTGGGAATATACAAGGAGTGTTATGACTTAGCTGCCACAGCGTAATATATATATATATATATATATATATATATATATATATATATATATATATATATATATAAAAACAACGGGAAATTTTGCAAGGTTGCATTTATCTTGTCATAAAAGTGTTCACACAGGTGATAGTAAAGTAGAAACAACATGTGCAATGGTAGACAGAAATGTTCTTCGTTTTGTCCAACTTAACGGATTTGCACACACATTCCGACAACTGGTTAATGTGCTCAGTATGGGACGTGACCACCTCTGGCAGCAATACAACTCTGACAACGACGGGGCATGCTGTGAATGGTGTCATCAGTCTCATGTTGAGGCAGTAACGCCTGAAACGTCCCCTTAGAAAACTTAATGAATTACTGTGCTGATAAACCTCTTACATTATTTGATTTTCAAACAGCTGAATAGAACTGAACGTACTCAGACATTTCGCTCTTTGCGTATTCTGATCAACACTAAACTGACACACAATATTTTTAGCGCAACGCAATCTGACTTTCAAAAATCCCTACAAAAGAATGGCCCTAACTAACAATAATCTATACCTTTCATCAATCACTTACCTCACAAAAATCTTCATTGCTCGAACTACTGCAATACAGCGAGCACCAATACTGAAAGCTAAATAAAAGATTCTAACTACTGAAGTCACTAACTACTGATAGGCATAGTTAGCAAATGAAACATTTTGATAGAGAACAAACAATGCATTTACCTTAATAGTGTTCAAAAGTAATTATATATATATATATATATATATATATATATATATATATGTATATGAGTTCATGACATCCAGTCTTGCAAATTTACTGTCTTTGATGGACACACGTCCAGATCATTCGCTCTCAAAACTCCGCCAGCCCTCTCCCCACATCCACCACTGCTGGCGGCTCACCTCCAACTGCGCAACGCTACACGCTGTTAACAGTCAACTGCCTAACACTACAATGGCGACTATTTCAACAATGCAAACCAACCACAGCCTTCACACAGCACAGTCAGTGAATTTCATATAGGGCGCTACGTGGCGTTACCAACCTAAACAGCCTACTTACACGCCCATTCTTACTGCAGAGCCTCTCGAAAGTTTTGGAGAGAAGTTGGTGGAAGCTGACGTGATACAAGCTATTTCCCGAGAGCATCCCAGACATGCCCTATGGGACTCAATTCGCGACAGCGACCAGGCCACGCCATGCATGCAATATCTTCCGAGAAAACATAAACCGTATGTGCTGTATGAGGTCGAGCATTATACTCCAGCAATAAGAAGTGTGGGCCAACGGCACTTCGCAACAACTGTAGATGAGGTCCCAAGATCTCGTCACGATACCTGACAGCAGCTGAACCTAGCCAATTGACCAGTATGATTTCATGAAAAGGTCTTCGAGTAGTAAACATAATTCCTTCCCACACCATTAGGGATCCTCCTCGATGACGGTTTCTTTGCACAATGTTTGGGCACCGAAATCGTGTTCCACGTTCCCTCCAGATGCGAATCCATCGAGAATCACTCTCCAGACTAAATCGGGACTCACCTGTGAAAAAAACACTGGCCCACTGCTAGATCGTCTAGGTGATATGTTGATGATTCACTCCAGACGTTTTCTTCTGTGAAGACGTCAGACATACAGCATGTCTCCGACAATAAAGGCCATTCTGCCGAAGCTTTCTGCACGCCGCTTGCCTCGATACAACACATGCAGTGGATGCTGCGAGGTCGGATAAAATTTGCCGTGCAGTACTAAGGTGGTAACGTCGTATCACTACAGCCAAATAACGGTCCTCTCTTCTGAAGTCACACGTAGTCGTCCCTGCCCTGGTCTCTGCAAACCGCCTAAACTGTCGCCACATCCGAGAAATAACAGAACGATTCACATTAAGCCATCGAGCCAAATCAGTTTGTACTGTTCTGCTTCCTTTCTTTCTACAGCCTTCCACCGCAGAGAGTCTGGTAGGCATCTGCTGTGTGGCCCACTGAACTGTCTGTGACCGTGTACACAGCGAGTGTGGATGTGTGTGCGGCTATCCAGCAAACACTACCTCGTTTCATAGGTCCCCTGACATTGTCGTTGGTGTGGTTGTCCGTTGACCGGAATGCCGTCTTTCGTGCAGAACAGTAATATGTCTGCACGCTGCACCGCCAGTGAATCATAAGGCACGCGTCGGGATGTCGTTCTTTGTGAAACACCCTGCAATTGTTTATTGTGACGCAGTGGGGATGTTATAGCGGGGAATCACCTCCTCTTTCTTCAGTTTACAGACCTATGGACGACGGAAATTGATGAACACAATCGGCGACCTACCTTCCTGCGCCCTTCTCTGTCATGTAAAGCATTTTATCCCTTCATTCAACTCTACTGCACTTAGACGTGACACAAAAATTTTATTTTTGTGGTAACCCACTTCATTTAACAATAAATAGTATTTTGTACCATTAAAAACGATATTATCTGTGATTTTTCCGTCATCTGCAACATGGAAACTATTAATCCTACACAAAAAATGAAAACGACCTTTTTTGTGGAAATTTAATGTACTTGAATATTTTACCGGGAAATATTTGCACTACAAGTCCAGGTTTTCGAGTTATTCGAGAAAAACAAAAAGTGACCTTGGATGCCCCCCCCCCCACCCCCTACCCCTCCACCCCAACGCTGAAATCCCACGAGTCAAGATTTTTAATATGATCTTCATCATAATCACTTTAACGCTGTGTAAAATTTGAGACTATACGATTTCTCACCCCCCCCCCCTCCCCTCCCACAATCGGTTGGTATTCGTTGATCGGGCTAACATGAGAGTACCCTTTCCCAGCGCAGTAACAAGCGACCTTGTTCTCTCGAAAAGATGTTCGGTGTATAGTGAGTGACTTGTGGAGAACATTTCTGAATTTAACTATAATAGGTTTCTTACCAAAGTAGTTTCAGTGGTTGACACTGAACTACCCGTAGCTTTCGAGCTTACTGAAAATCAAACTGAGCCTCCCTTGTGAGTAAGAAGAGAGGAACGACTGAGCACAGAATTGTAGAAGCACGCGTAGTATATTAGTTCCGCGAACAGGAGGAGCTTTCGAACTGACCTTGCCATATCACCCTAACAGGAATCCGCAATAAATCCGCCCGACGAAGACACGAACATGCTGGCCAGAATGCATGACTCGATTATTGGACGAGACTTGCCACAGCGACTTCTGATTGGCTGCTAGCAAGCGGGTGGTACACGCCGCCCGCGAGACAAAGGGCTCAGTTTATTGCGTCCGAGGACCTGAGGGCGTGATATCGTTCTATGACGTCCGTAGGCGAGCCCGTAAAAGTCATCTCATGTTTATGACGCCACCGCTGTGTCTTTGTTATGTTTATAACGGCTGTCCTCTCGATTTAGCGCAATGTTTTATTGTCTGCGTCGTCTGAATTGTCCGCATTCATGATCTTAGTGCGTCGATGCATGTTTCGTAAGACCTAAGAGTCTCTCATCGAGTATTCCGCTCTACTGCTGTGATCACCATACTATTAGGTGTGTAGTTCCGTCTTATGTTATTATTTTGAATATATTTGGTTCAAAATGGTTCAAAAGGCTCTGAGCACTATGGGACTTGACATCTGAGGTCATCAGTCCCCTAGAACATAGAACTACTTAAACCTAACTAACCTAAGGACATCACACACATCCATGCCCGAGGCAGGATTCGAACCTGCGACGTAGCGGTCGCGCGGTTCCAGACTGTAGCGCCTAGAACCGCTCGGCCACTCTGGCCGGCGAATATATTTGGTCTCTTCCTAAGCGGGAGCCGATTTTACAATGTAATTTCATTTTATCAGTATGTAATGCACATTACAATACAACAATATATTACAACAATACATTGCAATACACAGTAATAGGGATGATACACTATTCAGTTTTTATAATCTCTATATTTGTCAGATAATGAATTGTATGGAGTACCCAGGAGTAGATACAGACTCAGGTCAAATCGTAGTAGTGATGAAGAGTAGGCTGAAGTTTAAGACATGAATGCGCAAAGAAGTGGGGTACGGAAGTAATAAGGAATGACGAGACACGCTTGAAGTTCTCTAAGGCTGTAGATACAGCAATAAGGAATAGATCAGTAAGCAGTACAGATGAAGAGGAATGGCTATTCCTAGAAAGGGCGATAACAGAAGTTGGGAAGGAAAACATAGGTACAAAGAAGGTAACTGCGAAGAAACCAAGGGTAACAGATGAAATACTTCAATAGATCGATGAAAGGAAAGTCAAAACAACCTTCGGTGACATTAAAAGAAAGGGTGGGACCATTAGGAGTGCAACGTGAAAGCACTGTTAAATGCAGACGATAGAGCGAATGGGTGAAAAGACTACATTCAAAGCATCGATGATGGGGAAGATTTGTCTGATGTGATAGAAGAAGAAACAGGATTTAGAAGAGATAGGCAACCCGGTATTAGAGTAAGAATTTAAATGGGCTTAGGAGGACTAAGATCAAATAAAACACAAGGGATAGATAAAATTCCATCAGAATTTCTAAAATCGTTGGGGAACTGGCAGCAAAATGAGTATTCACGTTGGTGTGTAGAAGGTATGAGTCTGGCGATATACCATCTGACTTTCGGAAAAACATCCCCCACAGATTTTAGAAAACGGCAAGAGCTGATGAGTGCGAGAATTATCGTACAGTAAGCTTAAAAGGTTATGTATCCAAGTTGCTGGCAAGAATAATATACAGAAGAATGGAAAAGAAAATTGAGGATGCGCTAGATGACGATCAGTTTGACAATTGTGACATTGCGGTTAATAATGGAAGCAAGACTATAGAAAAATCAAGACACGTTCTTAGGATTTGTCGACCTGGAAAAAGCGTTCGACAATGTAAAATGGTGCAAGATGTTCGAAATTCTGAGAAAAAATAAGGGTAAGCTATAGGTAGGTAACGCTCATATTCAATACGTACAACATCCAAGATAGAATAAAAATAGTGGACGACCAAGAACAATATGCTCGTATTAAAAAGGATGTAAGACAAGGAAGTAGTTCTTCACCCCTACTGTTCAATCTGTACATCGAGGAAGCAATGAAGGAAATAAAAGAAAGGTTCAGGAGTGGAATTAAAATTCAATGTGAAAGGATACCAATGATGCGATTCGCTGAATGCATTGATATCCTGAGTGAAAGTGAAGAAGAATTACGTGGTCTACTCAATGAAATGTCTAATGAGTATACAGTATAGATTGAGAGAAAATCTAAGATGAAATTAAGGAGTTCTGCTACCTAGGCCGTAAAATAACGAGTGACGGACGGAGGAAAAAGGATACCAAAAGCAGACTGGCAATGGCAAAAAGGACATTTATGGCCAAGAGAAGTCCTACCGAAATGCATATCCCTCCAAATCGCCCACCGTTTATAATGACCATGGTTCCGGGGAAATGGGACAATATATCGCAGATTATGTTTAATACTGGTAATATTTTGCTTCACTATCACATGCCAACAGCAATGGTTTTTTTAGTAAAGCTACTTTACTCAAAAGCCGACAACAGTTGAAAAGGATGTGGTGATATGGGGACGAGTCACTCAGTAACGGCTGGCTGGCAGTACCGGCTACTGCTGACTTCATTTTTCGCCTTCAGATGGCGAAAATTTACAGTAAGCAGCAGAAGCTCGTGTACCGATGTGCTCTGGAGTCGGATATCTTCTTCCTCTCTTCCGTGCTTTTGATGCTGTGAGTGCCTGATGGTGACTGTTGTATCCCTTAGCACACGAGAAATAACATGAGGGCTGTGATACCCCATTTTAAGGCATGTGATTAACGTCGTTGCTGTGTTTCACCATGGACCTAAGTAATGACATCTAACACACGTTTCATGATAATTTCGATAGAAGAACATACAATATGAATACACCATACAGAAAAATTGTTGTGCAGTACCAGCCGTCCAATTTTCTCTCCGATTTTTTAATTATATTTTCTTCTTATTACTTCTTTTCAGACTGACATGGTAGGAAATGAAAAAAAGTAAGAGGAAAATGGAATGAAGAGCAGATCGAAGGTTCAGAAAAGTGAGATACTGATATCATCACCTTCTAAACAATAATTAGAGGAGAAAAGATCGCGAAGAGATTAAAAGCGGAAAAAAGAAAAGACGCAAGAGAGTTTTCGAAAGCTGAACTAAAGTAGAGTATTCCAGAAGAAAATAAACCCACAGAGGCTGACTATGAAAAACCAGTTACCAAGCGGCAAAAAAAATTGCAATTTACTGGAAGTAACAGGTCAATAGAAGAGACTGAACAGTGTTCGGTGCCAATTGAAAAAGATCGGGTGCAATGTACCAAATAATGAGGCTTGGCATATGTTGGATGTATGGACCACGAGATTATTTTGTGTCTTACTTGTGATCGCTGCAAAACAGTGAGCTAAACGTTTGTGAACTGAGCTGAAATACTAACAGTAAATTCTTATTCTTATGTGTTCTCTTATTATTCAATAAGTATCAGTACAGTGCATTATTAAGAACTGATATTGTAAAAAAAAGTGACAATGGCCGATATTGCAACACTCTTTCTACAACTGGTGTAATTGTAACTTCTTTTACTTTCTATGTATATACAGAAAGGAGAAGAAATTACACTGTGCAATTCACAGATCATGTCTTCAGGTAAGAGAACGGTATATTGATATCCCAATTAACCACAGGTGCTACACAGCAAAGTAAAAGAAGTTAAGCCGGCTGATGTTGCAAGAAACTGCCCTAATGTTTACTAGTATTTTGAGTTTTACCCACATAGTCATGTAATCATGGTTTAAAGGGACTTAAATTCACCTGGCTGGCTTTGGATTCAAATCTGTTTCGCGGTAATGTACAATGCTTCATCGCACTATTACCAATCTACAAGTTAGGCATCACTCTGCTCGTACCACCAAGTGTTCTCAATTGCTGTAAGGTTTACAATTAACATCACTCGGAGAAAACGCTTGGAGGAAGGCTTGCTTCGGAAACTTTAATTGAACAGCAGCATCCAGATCCACCATAAATAAACGCGAAATACATGCGATTAAAAAAGCAGGTAAAAATTCGCTGACGCTTTTCTAAAAGACACTTTCCACTCCTTTCGATCTGACTATGTAAGCGGAGACCATCGTTAGTCTGAATTCAAAGAAATAGTACCGACGGAAACTGAGAAACGTATACCACATAAATTAACAAGAGATGGTACTGTTCTCCAATGGTATACAAGACGGGTAAAAATATTGTTGCAGAAGCAACGAAATAAGCAAAGCAGATTAAAAAGAGACCAAAATCCCTAAGATTAGGTTCACAGAAACTCAGAATTTAGTGCGAACTTCAGTGCGAGATGCTTTTAACCCTTAGATGCATGATGGGGGCCTTGCAGGCCTGGGAGTGAATTAATCACCCATTTAATTATATTAAAATTACATATAATTAGACCTTACTTTATGTAATCCTTAAAAATACGTTTACGATTAAGAAACTCAATAAAGTTGTATTTACTGTCGCAAAGACAGACAGAGCAACTGGCAAATGTCTTTAGTGTAAGTAGAACTGTAACCCCCCACCCTGACGCCAGGAAGTCACCAGGTACTTTCAGTGAGCGGAAAGAACATATATTTCACATGCACAACTGTCTTGGGAAGCTGCGTATCATCTTGGACGTATCATGTGTCACGAAGGTGAACTCATTCGTCCTGAGTCAGCCGTTTGACTATTCCAGCATGCATTGTCATACCTGCGAGACAAACTGTTTTGGTCAGGCTACCGAACGCCTGCACCTCACACTGAAATCTGCCAGAATTTCAAGGGTCTGATAGCGAAGTTTCCCTTTTTCTCATAATCAGAACGGCAGACCGCGTAGTTTGCATATTTTTGTAGTACGTCAGAACATTGCAGTTGCCGCAGCGACCGCTTCTCGCCACAGCGTCCCATTTTCCGCTGCCGCCTGAATCAGGGTGAAAGGGTAAAATACTGCTGCATCAGTGAAGGATTGTTAAATGATATTCAGAGTTCCCTGTCCTCAGGTGAACAACACTTTGTGGAATAGTTGATCATAGTTGATCCCATTTCGATACAGCTGAGCCTCACAGTGGACTCATGTAAACCAAGTTGTAAAAGGGACTAATTCGGAGGAGAACTTGTACAGCTTCCACCCCAATGTATGCTTTGCTCATAAAAGGAGTCCCTTTTTTGATTTGTGTTTGCAATATTTGTGGAAGATTTATCAGCTAGGTGTAGTTAAGGTTGAATAAAACTTGCCATTATTTTGTAAACTTAAATACGCCGCTGTTGTCATTCATACTCTCCCTACTACTCACAGTTTTTATTTATTGTGGTGGAACATGAGTACACAAGCAATTCAAAATGCAGTACTATTAAATTAGTTAATATGATTATTAATTTGACTTCTGAAAGTGATTACGTGCTTGGGTCAACAAAAGCACCATGAGTATGTTCACTTATTCATATAGAAGACTCATGTGAGTAGCACATGATTTGAAGCTTATTGACAGGATTATAATTTTCATCATATAAATAAAATAACATTTGCACTGAAGCGCCAAGTAACTGGTATAGGCACGAATATTCAAATACAGAGTTACGCAAACCAGAAGAATACAGGCTGTGGTCGGCAACGCCTATGTAAGGCAACAAGTGTCTGGTGCAGTTGTTAGATTTGTTATTGCTGCTACAATGGCAGAGTATCAAGATTTAAGTGTGTTTGAACGTGGTGCTATAGTCGGCGCACGAGCTATGGGACACAGTCTCTCCGAGGTAGCGAGTAAGTAGGGATTTTGGCGTACTGCCATACCACGGGTGTTTCGTGAATATCAGGGATCCGGTAAAACCTCAAATCTCCGACATCGTTGCTGCCGGAAAAAGATCCTGCACGAACGGGACCAACGACGACTGAAGAGAATCATTGAACATGACAGAAGTGCAACTCTTCCGCAAATTAAAGCAGATTTCAGTGATGGGCTTCAACAAGTGTCGGAGTGCGAACCATTCAATGGAACATCATCGATGTGGGCATTCGGAGTCTAAGGCCCAATCGTGTACCCTTGATGACCGCACGACACAAAGCTTTACGCCTCGTCTGGGCCCGTAAACTCCGACATTGCACTGTTGATGACTGGAAGCATGTTGCCTGGTCGTAGTCTCGTTTCAAATTGTATCGATCAGATGGACATGTACGCGTATGGAGACAATCCCATAAATTCATGGACCCTGCATAACTGCAGGAGACTGTTCAAGCAGGTGGAGGTTCCGTAATGGTGTGGGGTGTGTGAAGTTGGAGTGATACGTTACCTCTCACACGTCTATATACGACTCTGACAGGTCACAAGTACGTAAGCATCCTGTCTGATCACATGGATCATGTCTATTGTGCATTCCGACAGACTAGGGCAATTTCTGCAAGACAACTACACTCCCCTGAGTTTAAACATTTCTGCTGGCCACCAGACTTCCGAGACATGTACATTATTGAGCATATCTGGGATACCCTGCAATGAGCCGTTCAGAAGAGATTTCCACCCCCTCGTACTCTTACGGATATATGGACATCCCTGCAGGATTCAAGGTGTCAGTTCCCTCCAGCACTACTTCAGACATTAGTCGAGTACATGCCACGTCGTGTTGCGGCACTTTTGTACGTTCGCGGGCGCTACACGATATTAGGCAAGTGTAACAGTTTCTTTGCCTCTTCAATGTAGCTTCATTCACACATATATTTATGATTTCATTGACTGCAACTTATTAACAGGAACTTGAATGCAATAGGTTCTTTGCTAAGAAAACTAAAAAACGCGCTTTAGAACTGAATACGCACTTTAAAAAAACAGAAATGACAAACTGAGATAGCAGACAAAACATAATATTTACCAAGAAGAACTACATGACAATAGTTAAAATTTCAGTTAGGAATTGTTTCATTGGCCAGCATTTATTGTCCAATGTATTTATAAGTACATGTTCTGTGACCTGTTGATCTGTAAGTCTCCTTTCATCACAAGATGATATTCATTCGAAGACGATGTTAGTGTTTCAGAAGCCGCAGTACATCGTAACAAAGATACTAATTTTGGGTTATGTTGGCAAGTCTGATACACATCTTTTACTCTGATTCCAGAGTAGGAAAGGATGACTATTCCCTAGCATAAAAGGAAGCTGAAAGTGAATTTCGCTTTCGTTTGTAAGTGGTCTGCTAGACCAATCTTGACCACCTTCTGATCATATGCTAATCAAAGAGGGTTTGGTTCGTTCTGAGCCCCCCCTGTTGAAGTAAAGATGAAAATTTACCAATTTCGTCCAAGTGTTACTTATCTCTTGCGTCTAATTTGGTAAGGGCTTTGCTAACAATGGGAGGGAGGTTTCATGTACATTTTTTTAAACATGGGATCCTGTGGTGTTGAACTGCACAGCAGACATCCGCGTAATACTTTTGCACTTCCGTCTTTAAGCCTGCTTGGAAGGTTCTGAGAGAGGACTTCGGCTGTAACACGTTTAGAATTGTGATTTATTAATTCATTTTCTAGAATGGTCACTGCATCAGAAATCGTCTTGGTGCATTCTTTATGGTATGACTGGCAAGCACCTGAGCAGTTAATGGTGACAGTCTCACAAATATTTTCAACATAAGGTAAGCTGTGTTCGTCCTCGTTTCTGCCGACTGAACCGAAAACATTACCTCTTTGGAGTGCCCTCCCATTCTTGTAACAACCTCAACTTCTCCATAAATACATTACTGTGCCTTGCAAATGTGACGACTGATTTCATTTCGCTTGTTAGACTTTCTAAAATTTCGTTATTAATTTTCTTATACGCCATCTGTTACTATTAAGTGCAGAAGATACGAGAAACGATAAATGGTCTTGCAATAACCCTTTTGTTGTGTCGGTAGCTGGGCCGACACCGTGAAGTTGAGATGGCTGAAAATGAACTCTAGACTAACACTGTAGCCGATAGGGCACGCACGGCTAAAGTAGACGGGCGTGAAGTCTGGAACATGAGAACTTATAAATGAATAAGAAGAAAAGTATGTAGATGCTTATTACTTATCTTTTAATTAGTCCTTGGAATACATCTCTCTTGAATACTCGTAAGCTATAGGCACTGATACAACTGGCGCCTTGCTAGTTAGTAGCCATTAACTTAGCTGATGGCTATTCTGTCTCTCGGCTAATGAGAGAGAAAGGCTTCGTACATCTGGTCGGTAGCTAGGTTCTCGTACAACTGGGCGGTAGCGAGGTTCTCGTACAACTGGGGCGAGTCCACTCTCGTATCACGAGACCTGCCTTGGTGGTGGCGCTAGGTCTGCGATCACAGTGGCGACACGCGGGTCCGACATGTACTACATGGACCGCGGCCGATTTAAGCTACCACCTAGCAAGTGTGGTGTCTGGCGGTGACACCACATTCCTCCCCCGCAAATCGGCGAACGGTCGTGAGATAAGGCTTCCGCCCGCCGTGGGGAGGACCACATGTTGACGTATGCGATGAGGTGGGGAGCCTAACAACAGGCGAGGCTGTGCCACCCGCACCCGGCCATACGGTCCGAGGGGAGCTAGGAAACGCCTGCAAAACTAGTCCAGGGTGCACGTCAACATGCGGTGTATGCGCCCGTAAAGAGACAGGAGTGACCGAAGGATCAACCTCCATTGCGTCGGGGTAGCCGACGCGCGATGACGTCATGTGGTCCGGAGCGGTCGGGAGTTCCCTGGCGGAGGACAGCTGGTCACGGGAAGCGATCGGCGGCGCGTGACCCTGGGAGGCGCTTGGCGGCCGCAACGAAGCGTCGAATGCGGGCGGCGCCGGCGGGAGAACAAGCGGCGGCGGCGGCGGCTGCTGCTGCTGCGGCGGCGGCGGCGCGTCGCCATGGGGCAAAATGGAAGGCATCGTCGGTAACACCTGGGGATGAGGCGAGCCAGTAGATGGGTCCCCAGGGCGCTGACCGGACGGCACCGTCGCTGAAAGCAGACGGGGAGCGGCAGAACCCGAGCGACGACAGAGGCGCAGCTGATTGAGATGCCGACGCACCTCACCAGAGGCCCCCAAAACCAAATACATCGCGCGGCCGAGGCAGCGAAGAATGCGCCCTGCGAGCCAACGCCGCGAACCTCGATAGTCGCGCTAAAATACAACGTCGCCTGGAGCAAAAGCAGGAGTCTGCCGCTGCACAGGAACCTGATGCGGCGGATGCAGCAAAGACATCAAGGTGCGATGAGGACGACCGTGGAGCAACTCAGCCGGCGAGCGACCATCTCGGGGCTGAGAGCGATACGAAGACAAAAAGAGCAACAATGCGTCCTCCCGAGAATGCGACTCTTTCAATTTCAACATCTGTGACTTGAAAGTCCGGACCAATCGTTCAGCGGCACCGTTGGACTGAGGCGAAAACGGCGCGGATGTCAGATGTTGAATACCATTGGCCTGGCAGAATGACTGAAATTCTGCAGACATGAATTGTGGGCCATTGTCGGAAACAATAGTCTGCGGAAGACCTTCAATGCAAAAGATAGCAGACAACGCTTGGATGGTGGCGGAGGACGTCGTGGAAGACATCCGGACAACAAAAGGAAAATTACTGAAGGCGTCGACCAGAACCAACCATCGAGCATTCCAGAAGGGACCAGCAAAATCAATGTGCAAGCGTTGCCAAGGGGAAGTGGCTTTTGGCCACGCAAAGACTTTCCGCGGCGGTGCGGACTGTTGTTCGGCACACGCCGGGCACGAAGAACACATATGCGTAATCGCAGCATCGATTCCGAACCAAGTACAGTGCTGACGAGCAAGTTGTTTCGTTCGCACTATACCCCAATGTCCTTGGTGAAGAAGCCGTAAAACAGAGGACTGTAACGAACGTGGGACCACGACTCTGGACTGATCATTATCAGAACGCAACAACAAAACACCACGTCGAACAAAAAGTCTCTCCTTGTGAGCAAAAAATCGGCGAACCAACGGATCCTCGATCCGAGACTTTGACAAAGGCCATTGCGTAGCAACAAAACGTAAAACAGTAGCAAGGACAGGGTCAGCAGCTGTGGCTGTAGCGACACGACGAAAATCAATCGGAAACGATTCGACCACTTCATCGGTTTCCGAATCAATGAACATGCAAGCAAGTTCGGAAGAATCGAATGCTTTATCCTCAGCAACAGGCAAACGGGACAACGCATCGGCGTTTCCGTGCTTAGCAGTGGACCGATACAAGATATCGTAGCGGTACGGCGAGAGGAAAATAGACCAGCGAATGAATTTCTGCGCTGTACGTGGAGGTACAGGCTTGGTCGGATGAAAAAGCGATGTCAAAGGTTTGTGGTCTGTGATGATGGTAAAGTGACGACCATACAAGAAAGCATGGACTTAGTAACACCAAACACGAGAGCCAAAGCTTCTTTCTCTATCTGTGAATAATTTCTTTGCGCAGACGACAGCAATTTGGACGCAAAGGCAATAGGGCGATCATGGGAGCCAACTTTGTGCGCAAGCACAGCACCGATCCCGAAATCCGATGCATCTACCATCAACAAAAGGGGTTTCTGGGGATCGAATGGCGTTAGGCAAGTATTAGAAAGCAACGCCGATTTCAACTGGCGAAAGGCGCGTTCGCAGTCCGTCGTCCAGAGAAACGGAACACCTGTACGGCGTAAGCGATGAAGCGGAGCTGAAATGAAAGAGGCATTGCGCACAGACACTCACACCTTGTGATTCTACATTGTTCAATGTTCTTGCGACCTCCTGACGCAATGCGTGGGGAACATTGCGCGCTCTGAAAAATTTCGGTTGCGCGTTTCCGTCCAGTTCCAAATGTGCTTCATAGTTTTTAGCGCAACCTAAGCCCGGTGCAAAAATGTCTGCAAATTCGTCACACAGCCGAGAAACACTGTCTGTAGGCACAGTCTGATTCACTGATAGGACCTGATTTACAATAGACATGTTAAACAACTTAAATAAATCTAGACCAAACAAATTCACAGCAGAAGAACGAAGAACGTAAAATGACACAAGTTTTGTTTGTCCCTTGTATGTTGCAAGAAGGCTGCACTGTCCTAACACAGGAATTTTCTGTCCGGAATATGTAGTTAGCTTAACATTTGCGGAACGCAACGGAGGTTTGCCCAGTTGTTTGTACGTGTCATGATTGAGCAATGAAACTGCAGCTCCGGTATCGAGCTGGAATGGTATCACTTTGCCTTCAAAGTCTAAGTCCACAAAAAGTTTATTGTCCTGCTGACGACAAGAGCGACTGTTTTGTGCAATTGGAATAGACACTGGTACAGAATCACTTGCTAATTGACGTGATTTCCGGCGACGTCGACGCACAGTTTTTGTGGGACGATCACAGTCACTGTTAGAGAAAGTGTCACTGGACGAAGCGGAATTAACGACATGAATGTCCATAGGCGAAGGTCCACGAGCCTGAGTGTCCTTGGTTCGATTCCGGCGCGAAGCAAAGGGCCTGGAATGATTGTGATTGTCTGATCTGAGCTTTTTCTGGCAAACACTTTGAACATGTCCTTTCTTATTGCAGAAAAAGCAATTAGCTTGGCGTGACGGGCAATGTTCACGCGAATGTCTAGTAGTACACCGCGGGCATGATTTCACTGCATTTGTGGGCTGGCGCGGCACACCTGGCTTAGCACGCGGCGGTCGCTGTGTCGACGTGCGCAAGGCCCGGTTACCGGGCCGCGCAGCGCGTCCAGCGGGCCGGTTAATGTTACACACGGCTGGCGAAGTTTCAAAAGATTCCTGAGCACAGTCAAGTGTGTCCTGTCTATCCAATATGTCTATCACTTGTTGAAGGGAGGGATTAACTAGTTTCAAAATTTGCTCCCGTATGCGAACATCAGAAACGTTCTGTGCAATTGCATCACGCACCATTGTATCTGAATAAGAAAGACCACAGTCCCTAGTAAGTCCTTGCAATGTTGCTACCCACTCCCTATTAGTTTGACCGGCCGTACGTTTTGTACGAAAGAACGTATACCGTTTTGCAACCACATTAACTGTTTCTTTGAAATAGGCATCTAATGCAGACAAAATTTCCTCGTAGGACAGAGTTGCTACGTCGCGTCGGGGAAACAATTTCACTATCACACGGTATGTGGACACACCGACACAAGAAAGCAAAAACGGCTGCCGCTCATTACCTTGAATTCTGTAGGCAGCAAGGTGGAAGTTGAACTGGCGAGACCACTCTTGCCACGTCTCATCGGCTGCCACGTATGGTCGAAAGGGAGGTGCAACAGCGTTTAGTGGCAGCGGTAGCGAAGAAGCGGCGGCGGCCGCATCGGTTTGAATGGTACGTTGACCCTGGACGAGCTGTCCAAGGGCATCCAGTAACGCCTGCGTCTGCTGATTCTGCAAGCGATAAAATTCGGACAGTACATCTGGAGAATGTGGCGAAGCCATGACACAATTAAATGTAAGCAATCAGAACACTTTAAATCGTCGCCAATGTTGTAAACGAATTAATACAAACTCTTTTGCTCGTCGCCAATAAATGTTGTGTCGGTAGCTGGGCCGACACCGTGAAGTTGAGATGGCTGAAAATGAACTCTAGACTAACGCTGTAGCCGATAGGGCACGCACGGCTAAAGTAGACGGGCGTGAAGTCTGGAACATGAGAACTTATAAATGAATAAGAAGAAAAGTATGTAGATGCTTATTACTTATCTTTTAATTAGTCCTTGGAATACATCTCTCTTGAATACTCGTAAGCTATAGGCACTGATACAACTGGCGCCTTGCTAGTTAGTAGCCATTAACTTAGCTGATGGCTATTCTGTCTCTCGGCTAATGAGAGAGAAAGGCTTCGTACATCTGGTCGGTAGCTAGGTTCTCGTACAACTGGGCGGTAGCGAGGTTCTCGTACAACTGGGGCGAGTCCACTCTCGTATCACGAGACCTGCCTTGGTGGTGGCGCTAGGTCTGCGATCACAGTGGCGACACGCGGGTCCGACATGTACTACATGGACCGCGGCCGATTTAAGCTACCACCTAGCAAGTGTGGTGTCTGGCGGTGACACCACACCTTTCTAAAATTTATTTTTTGTGTAACGATTCCGGACCAAAGAGTCCATATGGTAATTCGTATATTAACACGTACATTATCTATACAAATAAATGAGAACGCGGCCTCCAGTTTTTTCTAGAGCAGTTACGAGAGGCCTAGCTGGTTGCTTTTGTCTTTTACCATTGTGATGTCATCATGCTTGCATCGGTCCCTGTAGCTCCGAATAATCTGTAACGAAGTGAGCTAATTCTCAGTCAAAGTGTGTTCGAAAATTTTATTGCCATGGCAGTTCACTGTTTTATCAGTTTCATTTTTCTGTCTTTTGTGGGAGAGACGCAACACTTCGACGTGGTACCGATCCACCATTGACTTGACGACGTTACGGATTTTCAGTATCCCTTTTTCGCTTAAAGTACAACCAAAACCTGTGGTCATTCAAAAAGTCAAAAAATTTTAACTAATTACACAGCGTAGAGCGATTACCTGGTCGTCATATGCAATTTACATTTCAAAAATTCCATTGGTCCGCATCTTTATTTGCACTGCTCCCAACACTAATCTGGGGTAGTTGCATCGTGCTGTATTAAACAGCTTCGGCAGTTATTTAGTGAGTCGAGATGAAAGCCAACTCATCAGTCTTCCCCTCACTCAACAACTTTCTTATCCCAGTGATAAATCTGTTCTGTTTCAGGAACAATGTTATCGCAAGTATTAGACAAAGAACGCCCGTCATTACTGACTCTGGTTGACTATTGTTTTTGGAAGAAACTGTAACAACAAAGTATGATTCAATAGACTAAAGTGTAGATGCAACTAATATATTTTAAAAATGTAGTATAAGTTACTTACCTTTGAAGTGTGCCATAGCAGGAGATAATGAAAAATGAATTACATTAGTTATTGCTGATTTAACCGTGTGAGTGTGTGCAGTGTACTTACTGCTACCCATCTGATCTCCCGGAAGACGACCAGTTTTGATTGTGAAAGACAACTTTATGTAAAGTAAAGAATTTGAGAGCAGGTGGTGAAACAAACTTACCATCCTACATCTTACACATAATAGGCTCATAAAATCTGCCAAATAACCGATAATACGTGTCATATATTTCAAAATAAGAATTTCGTTTAAATACTGGTATATAAAATAAAGTGTCCTTAGTTACAGTGTGCTATAATGAAGAAAGGGAAAGAAATATCATTCTACAGCGACGTTGTGTGTGGTGGATCGACATGATTTCGTTGCAAGTTATATCTCGAGGAAACAAGAATTTTGTGCCTGTAATTTTAAGAGTCTAAAGAAGTAGGTGACAAATGCAGTTTGCTTGTCCAAATATAAATATAATTATTTTTTTTCTTTAATTTTAACAGGTGAATTTCGAAGAAAGTTGTGAGTACCTGCAGACTTTCTACTGAGTAGCTTATACAATGCCACTGGAACTTTGGTGAGATGGGCGAACGCCCCTTTCTCTACAAGCGAGAGAGGTAAGTAGTCCATGCACACCATAAGAACCAATGCATTTTAAGGGCAACGTTTCCCACCACCTACAAATAGGCTATGTATATGTTATACATTGCACACTATAACTCTTTTACGAAATTTGCGTTTGGAAGTTTAGCGAGTGGTTAAGGTCTGCATTCAGCTTCCGGTTCTTATCTCTTGCCCGACGAGATGTAGTCTCTCAGACTCCGCAAAAATCTCCGAACTCGCTCTCCAAGCTCAGTTCTGGTGTAATGTTTCTGCACTCCGCCTGCCCAACGTAAATCGCCAACCCTACAATATTTTGCTATCTGTTGTATTATCGAATTCTTTGGTTGTTGTTGACACGTGTTGGGGTCTCCTACACCACGCCTCGTGAAGTACGTACCGGTTTTTTTTTTCATTGTGGTGGAAAATGTGTTAGCAGGTATATGTTAGTTTTATCTTCCCTAAGTTTGATGAAATTGTTAATCGGAGGATGAAGAAAGACGTCAGTGATACAGATCAACAAGTAGGCGAAAAATATGATATTACAACAGCCAGTGAGCACAGCTCTGCTATCGGATGGTCATGCAGAGGAAAAATTTCTAAGATGTTAGTTAATATCAAACGTGTTCCGTGTAGTGATAAGGAAAAACATAGATCGGAGAACTGAATCTCAGTTCTGCAGGTTTTTTTTTTTACCTATCGAGGACATTTTTTGTATGCAAATTTAAACCTTGGAATTTAATTTTACGTGAAAATTTACTCACTAAAGAAGTGCTATACTCGTAGTTTTTCAGCATAAAAACTTCAGCTCTCTGACAGTTCGTTTATGTGTAGTAGTTAAATTACGCGCAAATGTATGTGATTTTACGTGATAGTAAGTAAAATACTCCAGGCTTTATTTACTGCAGTAAAATCAACAAGGAATGCCTGAATAACGCTTACATAAATCTAAAATTAAATTTGTAATTATTCCTCCCTTAAATATGTGTTAAAATATGGATTCCAGACGCGTTACCTTGTGTTACGTGTCGCTTCCTGACATCGGATTGACAAAATTATGTAACTCAGTTTGATAACTAGAAGTTCTCTCCTGGTTTACAAAGAGGGATGTGTGTTAATGGAGGTAGGAGAAGATATGGCATTGAGGCTGTGGCATACATCGGTCTTGGTGTCTCTAGCAAAGACGACTCAGGTGAAGGAAACGGTCGTACTGACAGCGAGGCCGAAGGGTCACAAGTTGATGAATTTCCTGTGTGGTCACTATCAGTATTTCACCTTGAAGCAACCCCAAAATTACGGCTTCAATTACCATCCCGAGTTCATTGTAAAGGTATGCTTTCTTCTATATGAGCTAACAAGTTTGCTGTGCCTCTTCCTGTTTTTATTCTTTTAAAATGCAAAGATTAAAAATTTTATATAGAGTTGATACAGAAAGAACCGTGAACGTTTTGGAGGAGAGAGAAATATATGAGCATCTGGAAAAACAACCGTCGCAAGTATCGAATGAGTAGACGGATTTGCTTAACATGATGTCTTTGCACAATTTCTGTCAAATATTCAGTACGATATTAACCAAAGAAGACGAGGGGTTGCTTTCACCATCATGGAATCTTTCATTGTTACGAAACCACATCATGTTTTAAATACGAACGGTCATTGTAGTTTATTGTACTGCTGACAATATTCTGAATATTTTAAGAATCGTACCTTCTGATGAACAGGAGGCATTTTTTTTTAAAAACCTCAATATATTTTATGCAGTAGTGACAAGTATAATATTGATAGCAATATTAATGCCAGCGTAATCAATTTCAGTTGACAGTCCATAATTGTTTTCATTAAGAATAATGACAAGGCACATAAGGCAGATAATACTGCGGTCAGAAATCTGCAACTCTCTCCGCTGCCATACATTAACTCTCTGCAAAATGTCGCTGTCTAAACATATTCTTCGACCACTGACTGTGGTTGTGTTTTTATAACCACTGTGTTTACGTTCATGGAAAGAAAAGGACACGTTGTGCTGCTAAATAAATGAAGGAAGACCTTACAAGCCTCTTGTTAACAGCAACTCATTTACGTATATAAGTTGTAACAGGTATAAATACTGATATTAACGATATTGCAGTGCTGGTGGTGTTCTGATTACGTTGCAAAGTTCCTCTGAACACGCATGCATGTCCAAAGGAACAGGCACTGCGGCGACACTCAGAAAAACATAGGCATGGCAGTATCGTATTTATCTGCGATACCGGGCAAGCGACTTTCAACTACTACGTCTGACCTGTACGGGAATATACAGGGTGTTTCAAAAATGACCGGTATATTTGAAACGGCAATAAAAACTAACCGAGCAGCGATACAAATACACCGTTTGTTGCAATATGCTTGGGACAACAGTACATTTTCAGGCGGACAAACTTTCGAAATTACAGTAGTTACAATTTTCAACAACAGATGGCGCTGCAAGTGATGTGAAAGATATAGAAGACAACGCAGTCTGTGGGTGCGCCATTCTGTACGTCGTCTTTCTGCTGTAAGCGTGTGCTGTAGACAACATGGTTTATTCCTTAGAACAGAGGATTTTTCTGGTGTTGGAATTCCACCACCTAGAACACAGTGTTGTTGCAACAAGACGAAGTTTTCAACGGAGGTTTAATGTAACCAAAGGACCGAAAAGCGATACAATAAAGGATCTGTTTGAAAAATTTCAACGGACTGGGAACGTGACGGATGAACGTGCTGGAGAGGTAGGGCGACCGTGTACGGCAACCACAGAGGGCAACGCGCAGCTAGTGCAGCAGGTGATCCAACAGCGGCCTCGGGTTTCCGTTCGCCGTGTTGCAGCTGCGGTCCAAATGACGCCAACGTCCACGTATCGTCTCATGCGCCAGAGTTTACACCTCTATCCATACAAAATTCAAACGCGGCAACCCCTCAGCGCTGCTACCATTGCTGCACGAGAGACATTCGCTAACGATATAGTGCACAGGATTGATGACGGCGATATGCATGTGGGCAGCATTTGGTTTACTGACGAAGCTTATTTTTACCTGGACGGCTTCGTCAATAAACAGAACTGGTGCATATGGGGAACCGAAAAGCCCCATGTTGCAGTCCCATCGTCCCTGCATCCTCAAAAAGTACTGGTCTGGGCCGCCATTTCTTCCAAAGGAATCATTGGCCCATTTTTCAGATCCGAAACGATTACTGCATCACGCTATCTGGACATTCTTCGTGAATTTGTGGCGGTACAAACTGCCTTAGACGACACTGCGAACACCTCGTGGTTTATGCAAGATGGTGCCCGGCCACATCGCACGGCCGACGTCTTTAATTTCCTGAATGAATATTTCGATGATCGTGTGATTGCTTTGGGCTATCCGAAACATACAGGAGGCGGCGTGGATTGGCCTCCCTATTCGCCAGACATGGACCCCTGTGACTTCTTTCTGTGGGGACACTTGAAAGACCAGGTGTACCGCCAGAATCCAGAAACAATTGAACAGCTGAAGCAGTACATCTCATCTGCATGTGAAGCCATTCCGCAGGACACGTTGTTAACGGTTTCGGGTAATTTCATTCAGAGACTACGCCATATGTGGATAATATCGTACTATAGAGTTTCCCAGACCGCAGCGCCATCTGTTGTTGAAAATTGTAACTACTGTAATTTAGAAAGTTTGTCTGCCTGAAAATGTACTGTTGTCCCAAGCATATTGCAACAAACGGTGTATTTCTATCGCTGCTCGTTTAGTTTTTATTGCCGTTTCAAATATACCGGTCAGTTTTGAAACACCCTGTACATAATAGATGTACGATACAGGTCGTAGACGCGTGGTTACGACATATGGAAGTTTGCGGCGAGCTCTGAGTCGTGCACGGATAGCCAAGGTAAGGCACCGCTCGTGGTAAGTAGGAAACCCAGGTTCGAGGCCCAGTCAGGCACAAATTTGTCGTCATTTCACTCTACAACTGATGGTTATCCTCATTCGCAATTGTGAACTAATTTAAAGCACTGACTTTTTTATATGTGGTAATATGTACACACGTGAATGTGTTGGATGTTTTTTCTTTGCATCGAATAGTCTTCCCACGAACACGTCACAAACTGCACGACCTGATCTTTTCTTTATGGCCCTAGCTGCAACACTAAGGGGACCACTCGTATCAGTACACACTTAAGATTTGGCGTCCACGCTTCCACGCTTCAATACCTGATAAGCTGCGTAGGGGAAAATAAGCATTAATGGCTTGCTCTTGCCACATCTGCTTAGCAGTACTAACAAACGTAAAAACATATGTCTTTCAGTAGCTGTAATTGTGATGTAAATACTAATATAACAGTGTTCAGTACACTGTCCTCAGACGGCAATAGTTATATCGAAACAAACACATATATATATATATATATATATATATATATATATATATATATATAGAGAGAGAGAGAGAGAGAGAGAGAGAGAGAGTGTATGTGTGTGCGGGAAGGGCGATGAGGGGCCGGAGAAAGGGGGGGGGGGAAATCTGTTCCACATCGCAATCTAAACTGTTTTTAAATATGAGACACATTTAATCGACGTACCAGTAACATAGTGTAATGGCAGTTCAACATACAAAGTGAAATAACCTCAAAAAAGTGGTTGGTCTTCTTCTTTATAAGCATTGTTTTTAGACGGATTCGAAAACGACCACTGGCCGAAACTGACACGTGCTGAAATATAACAATGAAAGTCAGCTTCAACGAAGAATTTGACAGTTTATTGTGACTATTTAGAATCGTTTTGGCACTGAAAAATCAAATGAATCAGAGCTCATGCGGATGGTTACCGACAATATTTTTTCCCGCACACCATTCACGAATGGAATAGGAAATGCATAAAAAAGAAAGAAGCAGCAGAATTATCCTCCGCCAAACAATATGAGGTTTCTCGCACAGTAAGTTGTAAAAGCAGGTGTCAGGAACAGAGATTAGAAGAACGTAAACCAGACTATAGAGAGTTTATCCAGTGCAACAGTTGCACTGAGGTGACTGAAGTCGTGGGATAGTCAACGCACACATACAGTTGGCCGTAGTATCACGTATACGAGATACAAAAGGACAGCGCATTGTCGGAGCTGTCTTTCAGTACACAGGTGATTCATGTGAAGACGCGATTATGGCCGCAAGACGACAATTAACAGGCTTTGAACGCAGAATGGTTGCTAAAGCTAGACGCATGCGACATTTAATTTCGTAAATAGTTAGGGAATTCCACATTCCTAGCTCCACTGTGTCAAGAGTGTGCCGAGAATACCAAATTTCAGGCATTACCTTTCACCACCGACAGCCCAGTGGCCGACGGCGTTCACTTAACGACCGACAGCAGCGGCGTTTGCTTAGGTTTGTCAGTGCTAACAGACAAGCAACACTACTTGAAATAACCGCAGAAGTCAATGGCAAGTACAATGAACGCATCTGTTAGGTCAGTGGAGCGAAATTTGACATTAATAGGCTGTGGCAGCTGACGACCGAAGCGAATGCCTTTGCTAATAGCATGACATCACCTGCAAAGCCTCTTCTGGGCCCTTGATTGTACAATGTGATCAAAATTATCCGGACACCTGACTGAAAATGACTTGCAAGTTCGTGGCGCCCTCCGTCGGCAATGCTGGAATTCAATATGGTGTTGGTCCACCCTTAGCCTTGATAAAAGTTTGCACTCTCGGAGGCATATGTTCACTCAGGTGCTGGAATGGCAGCCCATTCTTCACGGAGTGCTGCATTGAAGAGAGGTTTCGATGTCGGTCGGTGAGGCCTGGCACGGAGTCGGCGTTCCAAAACATCCCAAAGGTGTTCTGCAGGATTCAGCTCAGGACTCTGGGCAGGTCTGTCCATTGCTGGGATGTCATTGTCGTGTAACCACTCCGCCGGAGGCCGTGCTCAATCGTGTTGTTCCCGGCGGGGTCAGGGATTTTCTCTGCCTCGTGATGGCTGGATGTTGTGTGCTGTCCTTAGGTTAGTTAGGTTTAAGTAGTTCTAAGTTCTAGGGGACTGATGACCATAGATGTTAAGTCCCATAGTGCTCAGAGCCATTTGAACCAATCGTGTTGAAAGATGCAGTCACCCTCCCTGAACTGCACTTCAACAGTGGGAATCAAGAAGGTTTTTCGAACATCAATGTTCGCCTGTGCTGTGATAGTGCCACGCAAAACAAGAAGCGGTGCAAGCCTCTTCCATGAAAAACACGATCACACCACAACACCACTGCCTCCGAATTTTACTGTTGGCATTCGCAGTACCCACATCCTGCCATCGGATCGTCACATTGTGTACCGTGATTCGTCACTCCACACAACGTTTTTCCACTGTTCAATCGTTCAATGTTTACGCTCCTTACACCAAGCGAGGCGTCGTTTAGCTCAAGTGGTTCAAATGGCTCTGAGCACTATGCGATTTAACGTCTGAGATCATCAGTCGCCTAGAACTTAGAATTAAACCTCACTAACCTAAGGACATCACACACATCCATGCCCGAGGCAGCATTCGAACCTGCGACCGTAGCGGTAGCTCGGTTCCAGACTGTAGCGCCTAGAACCGCACGGCCACACCGGCCGGCGTCGTTTGTCATTACCGGCGTCATGTGTGGCTTATGAGCAGCGCTCGACTATGAAATCCAAGTTTTCTCACCTCCGGCCTAACTGTCATAGTACTTGCAGTGGATCCTGATGCAGTTTGGAATTCCTGTGTGATGGTCAGAATATATGTCTGCCTTTTACACATTACGAGCCTCCTCAACTGTCGGCGGTCTCTGTGAGTCAACAGACGAGGTCGGCCTGTACGCTTTTGTGCCGTACGTGTCCCTTCACGTTTCTACTTCACTATCACATCGGAATCAATGGACCAAAGGATGTTTAGGAGTGTGTGAATCTCGCGTACAGACGTATGACACAAGTGACACGCAGTCACCTGACCACGTGCGAAGTCCGTGAGTACCGCGGAGCGCCCCATTGTGCTCTCTCACGACGTCTAATGACTACTGAGATCGCTGATATGGAGTACCTGGCAGTATGTGGCAGCAGAAGGCACCTAATACGAAAAACCTGTGTTTTTGGGGGTGTTCGGATACTTTTGGTCACATAGGATGTATGAGTTGACCCCTTGTCTAATGGAAAACGTCTCATGGTCAGATGAGTCCCGATTTAATTGGTATGAGCTGATGGTAGGATTCGAGTCTGGGTCAGAGAGTGAAGCTGTGGGCTCAAGTTGTCAATAAGGCACTATGCAAGCTGGTTGTGGCTTCATTATGGTGTGGGCTACGTTTATATGGAACGGACTGGGTCCTCCGATCCAACTGAACACACCACTGACTGGGAATTGTTACGTTCGGCTACTTGGAAACCATCTACAGTCATTAATGAGGAAGACGTTACCGAACAGCGATATCTTATCACTGGGCCGCAATCGTTCGCGAATAGTTTGAAGAACATTCTGGACAATTCGAGCGAACGATCTGGCCACCCAGATCGCCCGGCATGTACAGGGTTTTACAAAAAGGTACGGCCAAACTTTCAGGAAACATTCCTCACACACAAGGAAAGAAAATATGTTATGTGGACATGTCCGGAAACGCTTACTTTACATGTTAGAGCTCATTTTATTACTTCTCTTCAAATCACATTAATCATGGAATGGAAACACACAGCAACAGGACGTACCAGCGTGACTTCAAACACTTTGTTACAGGAAATGTTCAAAATGTCATCCGTTAGCGAGGATACATGCATCCACCCTCCGTCGCATGGAGTCCCTGATGCGCTGATGCAGCCCTGGAGAATGGCGTATTGTATCACAGCCGTCCACAATACGAGCACGAAGAGTCTCTACATTTGGTACCGGGGTTGCGTAGACAAGAGCTTTCAAATGCCCCCATAAATGAAAGTCAAGAGGGTTGAGGTCAGGAGAGCGTGTAGGCCATGGAATTGGTCCGCCTCTAGCAATCCATCGGTCACCGAATCTGTTGTTGAGAAGCGTACGAACACTTCGACTGAAATGTGCAGGAGCTCCATCGTGCATGAACCACATGTTGTGTCGTACTTGTAAAGGCACATGTTCTAGCAGCATAGGTAGAGTATCCCGTATGAAATCATGATAACGTGCTCCATTGAGCGTAGGTGGCAGAACATGGGGCCCAATCAAGACATCACCAACAATGCCTGCCCAAACGTTCACAGAAAATCTGTGTTGATGACGTGATTGCACAATTGCGTTTGGATTCTCGTCAGCCCACACATATTGATTGTGAAAATTTACAATTTGATCACGTTGGAATGAAGCCTCATCCGTAAAGAGCACATTTGCACTGAAATGAGGATTGACACATTGTTGGATGAACCATTCGGAGAAGTGTACTCGTGGAGGCCAATCAGCTGCTGATAGTGCCTGCACACGCTGTACATGGTACGGAAACAACTGGTTTTCCCGTAGCACTTTCCATACAGTGACGTGGTCAACGTTACCTTGTACAGCAGCAACTTCTCTGACGCTGACATTAGGGTAATGGTCAACTGCTCGAAGAATTGCCTCGTCCATTGCAGGTGACCTCGTCGTTCTAGGTCTTCCCCAGTCGCGGGTCATAGGCTGGAATGTTCCGTGCTCCCTAAGACGCCGATCAATTGTTTCTAACGTCTTCCTGTCGGGACACCTTCGTTCTGGAAATCTGTCTCGATACAAACGTACCGCGCCACGGCTATTGCCCGTGCTAATCCATACATCAAATGGGCATCTGCCAACTCCGCATTTGTAAACATTGCACTGACTGCAAAACCACGTTCGTGATGAACACTAACCTGTTGATGCTACGTACTGATGTGCTTGATGCTAGTACTATAGAGCAATGAGTCGCGTGTCAACACAAGCATCGACGTCAAAATTACCTTCCTTCAATTGGGCCAATCGAGGAAGTACAGTACATACTGACGAAACTAAAATGAGCTCTAACATGGAAATTAAGCGTTTCCGGACACATGTCCAAGTAACATATTTTCTTTATTTGTGTGTGAGGAATGTTTCCTGAAAGTTTGGCCAGTACCTTTTTGTAACAACCTGTATATCATCGAACATTCCTTGCGCATAGTGGAGGTCATTTCGTTCACAAATCCTGTACTGACAACACTTCGGCAATTATGGACGACTATAGAGGCAGCATGGCTTAGTAGTTCTGCAAGGTATTTCCAGTGATATGTTGAGCCCATGTCACGTCTAGTTGCTGCGTTACGGCAGGTAAAAGGAGATCTGTATCGCATGACTTTTGGCACCTCAATGTGTACTGACAAGGGGAGGCCGCCAATTGTGAAATTCAGATTAGATTCATACTGCGCATAATAAAAGCTCATGGCCAGAGGTGTAATGTGGCAAAGCACCAAGATGCACTTCTCAGCCGTTGTCGAGAAAATCGACAGTTAAAAGAAACCGTTGTCGTGAAATACTCTCTACGATTAATTGTTTTCCACAGCCTGCTGGCGCAGCGGTAAGCGCTCGGGTTAGCAATGAAAAGGTCGCCGGATCGAATCCCGCGCCATTTAACTTTTTTTTATTATTAGTTTTTTGTAATTCAAATATATATATATATATATATATATATATATATATATATATATATATATATATATGAATTGCTTATGCATGTTGGTGAAGGCGGAAGGCGGATCGCTCTCCAATTGTACCGCCTCCATTTTTCCGTTTGTTTAACAGGGTGTACCAAAGCTCTCCCGTCCGCACTGATTTTCGACGATGTTATAAGTTGGGCTAGGGACCGCATCTACCTTCTTTCGAAGTTAGCAGGCAACTACGCTGTTATGCGGCGGCTCGTTTCGGCCCATTCAACATCTGGCCTTCAAGTGCAACGAGCGAGTAACGGAGTTTATATTTCATACCTGCCACAGCAAATTTGTGTTCGTGGGGTTTCTATCCTAATTCGAACGTTTGACTTACGCTATACGTATTCGTTTCGGAATATCGTTTCTACGTCTTCCGTTAACTATACGTGGTTAACATTATGAAGACAATTAATAACATTTGTGAAATACAACTTTGTTTGCGGAAAACATAATGATGTTCGAAGTCGCCAGTTTTTCCCCAACAAACGACTTTCAACAGCTTATTATATGGATAATTGTTGCAACTGATTGCCGGGAATTATATATATATATATATATATATATATATATGAATTACAAAAAACAAATACTAAAAAAAGTTTGTATGGCGCGAGATTCGAACCAGCAACCTTCCGATTACGAACCCGAGCGCTTACCGCTGCACCACAACGCTGTAGAAAATTCTTAATCGTAGAGAGTATTTCATCCCAACGGTTTCTTTTAACTGTCGATTTTCTCGACAGTGACTGAGAAGTGCATCTTGGTGCTTTGCCATAGTACACCTCTGGCCATGAGCTTTAATTATGCGCAGTATGAATCGAATCTGAATTTCACAATTGGCGGCCTCCCCTTGTGAGATGCAAGGATTAGCACAAGATGGAAAATGGTGGGAGACAGTATAGAACCGGGCGGACAACTGTTCATTTTAGAGAAATTTGGACAAAGCGTGGAATGACTGCCGAAGCCCTGAAGTCTGGCAGAGTACCTGTGATGCTCGATCGCTGTCCGCGTTCGGCTAACCTCAGAGTCCCTCTGGCGGGGCACTTTATTGCGGATTCCTGACAGCTCGGAGCGCCGTACAATGGCAGGCCACCGCTCCTCGCCTGCGAACAACACCGTGGGCGGCGCCACCTTCCAAACCCCGCCCCAGCCGGGCCGGCCACGCGCCTTGCGGACCAGGACGACTGCTCCGCCGCGCCGCCGAGTTCAAAACAGCCTGCGACTAGCGGACTGCATTAATTAAATTCCTGGCGGCCGGCTTCGGCGTATAAACGATAGACGCTGCCCCCTGTACTTCGCCCCTCTATTTCCTCCCTTCCACTCTCGTCTCTCTCTCTCTCTGTCTGTCTCACTCTCTCTCTGTTCGTCTCCGACAGAAGCACTACCCTGCTCTGTACTCGGCTTTTCTCCCTGTTCCTCCCTCGTTTCACGTGCTGTTTAAAAACTAAATTAACTGCTATCGTGCGGCCGAATACCTTAATTACGATTTATTGGACTTCGCGTCGGTATTAAATTCTGCAGACTCCTACTGCTGCTCCTGCGCCGAGTAAATTAAAAGCCCCGATGGTTCAAAACGCAGCAGGAGTTATTTTTATTTCTGTCAGAAATTCCTCGTGCAGTGCTATGAACGACGGTTGAATGAAATGAGATGTGGAATGAGGTTTTGCACAATATTCTCGTGAGTCCACTCCATAAAATGCGAACTGGCTTTCAGCTTCTTTTATCTTACGCCCTTGAGAGAATAACCAGTAATTTGGTCCTCTGCAATTGTTGTGTCCATTTCACGGAATTCAAGGCAGTAATGTTGAGTGGTGCATGTGTTTCATTCCGATCAGGTCTAATACTCCGATATGATTGAGGGCATGGCGCAGATGATAAGGGTCCAGCCAATGCTGCTCTCTGACCACTGTCAGTAGAGAGTAGAGACCATTATTATGTCGATCACACTACATTATATGACATGTACATATTTCCCCCAAGCATACTATTACACATTTAACGAACACAGAATTGTAAAACTACAAAGAGCATACAAATTCAGTTGGTAGAGATGCAACCGTCTGTATGACCAAAGACCGTCTGTATGACCAAAGCCACCATACTGAAATCGTTAAAACGGAATCTCCATACGCATATGAAACTAGGACATTTGTTGGCAGATAATAAATAAAAAGCACTGAAAAACAGATGAGAAAAATTCACAGGAAAATCTTGAGACTATAATGCGGAAATGAAATCTGGATGGAAAACTAATCACAGGATATCTTCCAAGTTACTGGAAAAAAATCACAGCTTCCATAAGGAAACAGCGATTACAGTTTTTAGTCTACCGATGTTGAATGGACAGCAACAGTCATACGTTAAAAATTATAAATATGGTCTCCTCGATGAAATACCACAATTTGCTAACAGAAGTTAAGGTACACCTAAAAGTAACGGGCATTCATGAAGAAACAGTTGTAGATAGAACGAAATTTATGAGCGCAATTCACAAAGACAAATATGCTCAGAGCGTTACACGACAAAATTCGTAATCAACAGAACAACATAAAAAGAAACGCAGAGGACTGGTAAAGAGATATTACGAGGAAAAGAAGTAAAAAATAACCTAAGAAGCCTAGCCAATAAAATTTAAGATAGACATAAGAATGTGAAAAGAAACACAGTGAACGAATACAGAGAATCTTGCACGAAAAGAAGAAAATAAAGTCTTAAATAAGTAAAGACGTGCTACTTAGCTGGGCACAAAGAACCACAAAAAGTTTCTTCCTTCGTCTCCCCGAAATTTTGAATTATGTAACTTACACAAATTTAGAAGCAGTAAATAAAACTCATATTCCAGGCACTTGTTAGCTACTGACCCTATTTGAAGACTTTTTAGGATTAATAATAATTCGTTGTGGCTTTGCGTCGAAGTACAAGTCTTTCATTTCAACTGGAGGCCGCTTCCTCCACTAGGGACCTACCAGTGAAAGGCTGTTCAACGTGCAGTTCTCACCACGTCTAGATCCTGGTGAATCTTCACATAACTGAGAAGCGAAAGTTAGGTTAAACGCAGACTGAAATATTCGGCGGTCTGACAACATCTGGAAATCTTTCGGTTTCCAGGCATGTCCTTTACAACTAGACCATCAGGACAGAAATTTTGACTCTTTATTCCAGTGAATGCTAGTCATTACGTGAAACATCTCCAAAATCGAATCGAATCTTTGTCCTTTCTTCCTTTCCTGTGATGCTAGAGCTGAAAATATGTGGTTAGAGTAATGTTGATGGAAAGAAATTTACATAACGGAAGTGGAGAAGTGATCTCTTCTGATTACTCGACCGTCGTGTAGTGGTGCTAGGCAATCCATTGCCCTACACACTCCACCCTGACTTAGAAACGACCATCCTGGCAGTTAATGGTATTCGCACTCCCGACAATGTCGTCTGGGAACATCATCGTAGGCATAAAGACGGTACGCTCCAGGTAATTTACCGCTATCGTTAACAGTAGATACTCTTATCATACTACCTTGAGGTACCAAAATGTAGATGTGTAGATTGCTAGTAGTAAAGTTATTCGTCAAATGTTTTCAAAAACAGCGAATGCGATTTACATCGGCTGTACGATTTAACAGTAACATACAAAAATTTGGTCCGGAATGGCACTCGAACCTGGATTTCTTGCTTTGCGGTAGCCTTAATCAGGCTGGCTATCCACGCACACTTCACGGTAAGACGAAGCTCCCATATTTCGTAATGTCTACGTCCCATAGTTGTTATTGTTGTGGTCTTCAGTCCTGAGAGTGGTCTGATGCAGCTCTCCATGCTACTCTATCCTGTGCAAGCTTCTTCATCTCCCAGTAGCTACTGCAACCTGCATCCTTCTGAATCTGCTTAGTGAATTCATTTCTTGGTCTCCCTCTACGATTTTTACCCTCCACGCTGCCCTCCAGTACTAAATTGGTGATCCCTTGATGCATCAGAATATGTCCTACCAACCGATCCCTTCTTCTAGTCAAGGTGTGCCACAAACTCCTCTTCTCCCCAATTCTATTCAATACCTCCTCTTTAGTTATGTGATCTACCCATCTAATCTTCAGTATTCTTCTGTAGCGCCACATTTCGATAGCTTCTATTCTCTTCTTGTCTAAACTATTTATCGTCCACGTTTCACTTCAGCCGGCCGAAGTGGCCGTGCGGTTAAAGGCGCTGCAGTCTGGAACCGCAAGACCGCTACGGTCGCAGGTTCGAATCCTGCCTCGGGAATGGATGTTTGTGATATCCTTAGGTTAGTTAGGTTTAACTAGTTCTAAGTTCTAGGGGACTAATGACCTCAGCAGTTGAGTCCCATAGTGCTCAGAGCCATTTGAACCACGTTTCACTTCCATACATGGCTACACTCCATACAAATACTTTCAGAAACGACTTCCTGACACTTCAATCTATACTCGATGTTAACAAATTTCTCTTCTTCCGAAACGCTTCCCTTGCCATTGCCAATCTACATTTTATACCCTCTCTACTTCGGCCATCATCAGTTACTTTGCTCCCCAAATAGCAAAACTCCTTTACTACTTTAAGTGTCTCATTTCCTAATCTAACTCTCTCAGCATCACCCGACTTAATTCGACTACATTCCATTATCCTCGTTTTGCTTTTGTTGATGTTCACCTTGTATCCTCCTTCCAAGACACTGTCCATTCCGTTCAACTGCTCTTCCAAGTCCTTTGCTGTCTCTGACAGAATTACAATGTCATCGGCGAACCTCAAAGTTTTTATTTCTTCTCTATGGATTTTAATACCTACTCCGAATTTTATTTCGTTTCCTTTAGTGCTTGCTCAACATACAGATTGAATAGCATCGGGGAGAGGCTACAACCCTGTCTCACTCCCTTCCCAACCACTGGTTCCCTTTCATGTCCCTCGACTCTTATAACTGCCATCTGGTTTCTGTACAAATTGTAAATAGCCTTTCGATCACTGTATTTTACCCCTGCCACCTTCAGAATTTGAAAGAGAGTATTCCAGTCAACATAGTCAAAAGCTTTCTCTAAGTTTACAAATTCTAGAAATGTAGGTTTGCCTTTTCTTAATCTTTCTTCTAAGATAAGTCGTAGAGTCAGTATTGCCTCACGTGTTCCGTCATTTCTACGGAATCCAAACTGATCTTCCCCGAGGTCGGCTTCTACCAGTTCTTCCAGTCGTCTGTAAAGAATTCGCGTTAGTATTTTGCAGCTGTGACTTATTAAACTGTTAGTTCGGTAATTTTCACATCTGTCAACACCTGCTTTCTTTGGGATTGGAATTATTATATTCTTTTTGAAGTCTGAGGGTATTTCACATGTCTCATACATCTTGCTTACCAGATGGTAGAGTTTTATCAGGACTGGCTCTCCCCATAGTACTTGCATACAAATCGTATGATTCCTATACAGGGACGTAGAGACTAGAACACGCGGAAGTTTGGATCAGGCCGTGAGGCGTGCATGGATAGCCAAAGCAGATAAGAGGACCGCTCGCGTAAATCAGGATATCCTGGTTCGAGTGCCGATCAAGTACAAATTTCATATACTACCAGTGAATTGCATATCCTGTGTAAAATCGTATTCACAACTTGTGATTACATTTCTTAATTAATACAGCTGTCTACTCCAGCAGTGTCTGTTCCTAAGGACATGCATCATTGCATCGAACTATACATACAGTGTAAAATACAGACACTACCCTACTGAATTTCATGTCAAAGTAAGGCACTCTGCCCAGCAAAAACAATGTGTCTCCCTGTGCGAGAACCATACGATTTGTATGTGAACGCTATGGGACGTATACACTACGTCGTATGGGAGACTGGGGCTGGCTGTAAGTCGTGCACGATTGGTAAAAGTGAATAATGCATCCGCTGGCCTAAAGGAGGCAATCCAGGTTCTAGTCCCAATCCGGCACAAATTTTCATATGTTACTAGTAAATCGCATAGCCGATGTACAGTCGTATTTGCAGTTCGCGAATACATTTCATAATTTAAAAATGGTTCAAATGGCTCTGAGCACTATGGGACTCAACTGCTGAGGTCATTAGTCCCCTAGAACTTAGAACTAGTTAAATCTAACTAACCTAAGGATATCACAAACGTCCATGCCCGAGGCAGGATTCGAACCTGCGACCGTAGCGGTCTTGCGGTTCCAGACTGCAGCGCCTTTAACCGCACGGCCACTTCGGCCGGCTCATAATTTAATACGACTATCAATAGTCAGGAGCGTTTGTTCCTTTGGACATGCATGCATGTGCGAAAGCACATTACATCTGTGCAGACAGTGTAAAATACTGACACTGTCGTATACTTATTTAAGGGAAACGCTGTTAATAATAATATGAATCTCCTTTTACTGAGGTAACATTTTTGCCTTTACAATAGCAGAATATTTGCGGTCAAACATTGACGAAACATTTTATTCCTGTTCCTTAATATATGTGTGGTATCGATAGCTACTATGCCACAACGTAGGTGCGCTCTTCTAGGTTGTCACTACGACAGACACCGACGACAGCGCACTCTAGCCGGAGCGAGAGAGCTCTACGAGCTCCGCTCCAGATTCTTCCCGTTTCATCAAGAGTAGACGGCCTGGAAACATCGCTTCGACCTCAGCTTGCTATTGAGACTATGTACTACTTACGACGGGTCTAAGGCTTCGCACCTCAGTGCAAAGTTATGTATTCAGTTAATATTGTGATATAGTAAAACCATTTCTAAGAGCAATATCGTGAGATTTTCGCCTTTTCCTGCTCCTACTCACTTCCTACATTCGGCCTACCCATTCTGTTTACAGGAGCAGACCCACGCGCCGCCTTCCAGGTGGGATACAAAAATGTGATAGTTCCAATATTAATGCGCGTGTGACCTTGTCCCGTAAGGGATTCTCATGCAATCTTATTCCTTAAATTAAATACCTGAAATACGTTGCCTATCAGCTTTTCCTTCAATTGCTCTTCGTATATTGACTAACACACACACACACACACACACACACACACACACACACACACACACTCACACCTGTAATTTATGCTCTAACTCTATCGAAATAATATTATAATTACTAAAAACAATAATATGGTAGCAGATCAGTAGAACAAAACGTTCTACATTCTACCAGCAGATAAATTATCCGTAACACATGTAAACGAAGGAACAATGTACTTACATATAACGTTATTGTCTTACAAACTCTGTCCACAATCTGTAGCTGTACTCTTTGACATCAGCGTATCTGATGGGAATAAATTAGTGCGAGAAATCAGTTAATTTGTTTAATTTAAGGAACGCCTCTTTCAAAATCCCAACAAGTGTCCAAACCGTAAAGCCATGTGGCATGACGTGACGTGACGTAGTAAGGTAACTGAATTGGTGGGTTAGCTTTGAAAATTCCTCTGCTACACAGAATAGTATAGTCTTACTAAAAGAGTATCTTTTAAGTCATTCTTGGTTCAAACGATGTTCCCTACGTGTTGAAGTTCCGGTTTGAAATCTGGTAAACTTCATAAAATTCGCTGACCGCTGAAGCGTTATGTGTTTCTTTATTTCTTTTTTTTAACACCCTGATTTCCAAGGAAGAGACAACTGCTAAAACATACCTTTACGGTGCATCTGTGTTATGCCTCTGCTCGCTGGAGTTAAACAAAATTTTTCGTTTTTTGGGACCGAAAAAGATGGCGGTCAACCACAGTGGCGACTACTTCTTGTTATAACAAATTTAATTCCTTGTAAAAAATAGTTCGTTCTAAATTAACGCTATAAAGCTCATTTCTCCTCCAGCATACTAAGGCTATCGAGAAAGTACCAGACGTTTTGGCCTATCCAGTGGCGGAGTAAAAATTTTGAGCTCCTAGGCACACGATATTATATGCACCCGGCCCCCTCCCTCCCCCGAAAAACATGTTTTAAATAATAACTACTTCCCGATAACCTCAGAATTGACATTTTGGATGGGAGCGCTGTGAGCTGTTTCCATACTATGCTATTCGTTGTTCTGAAAGACGGGTCACTGGTCTAGTAGCACTCAATCAAAACGTAATATCGTTCCTGAACTGTACTTGGCGTACAGCAGCGGATAAAACAAACTTAAAACTGCAGTGTTTTAACACATTCTTCTGTCGAAAGACAACAGAAACGAACACAAGGAAAGTAATTTTTCTCTTGTAGCCTAAAAATTCAGCAGAGCGTGTGGGAGACAACGGATTTTTGTTATACGTTCACTTTTAATATGTTCATTTACACGAAACCGTTGAAAATGAAAATAGAAATGTTATGTTACGATCTAAAAATTGAAGTGAACGTGTCATACATTAGAAATTAATACGTACTTTTATAGAGATGCGTTCAAAATTAAAATTAAACTCTCGGTTTACGATCGAATAACTTGAATGTGTAGCAGATAAAAGAAAAACACGTTCGGTATTAATACGTGAATCTATAGGATAGCGTAAGGAATGAAAATGAAATAGAGATTTCGGTGCACGAACTAATAGCTAAATACAGACGAACAAAGAACTGGATTTGCTATTACATAATCTTACAGACTAGTGGCCGCGCGGAGTGGTCGCGCGGTTTGACGCGTCATCTCATGGACTGCGCGGCCGTTCCTGCCGGAGGTTCGAGTCCTCCCTGGGGCATGGGTGAGCGTGTTGTTCGAAGCATAAGTTAGTTTAAGTAGTCCGTAAGTCTGGGGACCGACGACCTAAGTAGTTTGGTCCCTTAGGAATTCATACACATTTGAACATATTTGAACCAACTAGTGTGGAAAAATCAAATTTGTTTCACAATCTAATAGTTAACGTGTAAGGCATTATGGTCTGTGTAGCTAGATGCTGCATAGTAAGTGTACACAATACCTTTAATCCATGTGAGGGCTGAACAGTTATGTACTGCAGTTACTGCTCTCACAATAGCTGTTTCTGACGACATTAGCAAAGCTTTTACGTACAGAACTGGCCATTAAAATTGCTACACCAAGAATAAATGCAGATGATAAACGGGTATTCATTGAACAAATATATTATACTAGAACTGACATGTAATTACATTTTCCCGCAATTTGAGTGCATAGATCCTGAGAAATCAGTACCCAGAACAACCACCTCTGGCCGTAATAACGGCCTTGATATGCCTGGGCATTGAGTCAAACAGAGCTTGGATGGCGTGTACGGGTACAGCTGCCCATGCAGCTTCAGCACAATACCACAGTTCATCAAGAGGAGTGACTGGCGTATTGTGACGAGCCAGTTGCTCGGTTACCATTGACCAGACGTTTTCAATTGGTGAGAAATCTCGAGAATGTGCTGGCCAGGGCAACATTCGAACATTTTCTGTATCCAGAAAGGCCCGTACAGGTACTGCAACATGCGGTCATGCATTATCCTGCTGGATTTATCCGAAAAAATGTGGTTTTGCCATTCGTGCACCCAGGTTCGTCGTTGAGTACACCATCGCAGGCGCTCCTGTCTGTGATGCAGCGTCAAGAGTAACCGCAGCCATGGTCTCCGAGCTGATAGTCCAAGCTGCTGAAAACGTCGTCGAACTGTTCGTGCAGATGGTTGTTGTCTTGCAAACGTCCCCATCTGTTGACACAGGAATCTAGACGTGGCTGCGCGATACATTACAGCCATCGACTGCTAGTGATACGAGGCCGTTGGGATCCAGTACGGCGTTCCGTATTACCCTCCTGAACCCACCGATTCCATATTCTGCTAACAGTTATTGGATCTCGACCAACGCGAGCAGCAATGTCGCGATACGATACATCGCAATCGCGATAGGCTACAATACGACCTTTGTCAAAGTCGGAAACGTGATGGTACGCATTTCTCCTCCTTACACGAGGCATCACAACAACGTTTCACCAGGCAACGCCGGTCAACTGCTGTTTGTGTATGAGAAATCGGTTGGAAACTTTCCTCACGTCAGCACGTTGTAGGTGTCGCTGCCGGCGCCAACGTTGTGTGAATGCTCTGAAAAGCTAATTATTTGCATATCACAACATCTTCTTGCTGTCGGTTAAATTTCGCGTCTGTAGCATGTCATCTTCATGGTGTAGCAATTTTAATGGCCAGTAGTATATTTATCGACAGAACTGAACTACATTATTTATTAACACTTTTTCATTTGAGCTTTCTCTCCTATAACGTATATTTCCACGATAACTATACATTTCAGCAGACCCCAAGAATACGCATCAGTTGTAATATACTACAGTATCAGTATGACTTGACTGTACAGTGCCGAGCGGCCTGGATAATGTTTAGAATTGTTGTGCGCCTTCGGCCACGTCTGCACGTAAACGAGGTTTATTTCCGCGTTCTGCCATCGGCAATCGTAAAATAAACAGGTAGTACCTAGTTTGTAAACCCAATGAATGTGATCTAAATTATAATAAAAGTCACATTATAATCTTAAATTTTTGAAACTAATATGAATAAATGAACAAGCTCACCAGTCAGCAAAGTTTGCGCCTGGATTCGAGGCAGAAAACTCGTTGATCATATCTTCGTAGTTCAGATGGTTATCAGTTAGGAGGTCGGCTTCGATGTGAAGAATGGAAAAGGCGTTCAATCTCTTTTCAGTCATCGTATAACGTAGATACGATTTCAGTCTTTTAAGAGCTGAAAACCAGCGTTCAGCTGAACAATTTGCAAGTTGCATGGATATAAATAATCTAAGAGTAATTTCAACATTCGGAAACAGACTGTAACCTCTCTTTTCGTAAACATTTACTCATTTCGACTGTATATCACTAATCTCGGAATATTTCAAAAGTTCCTCGAAATGTGCTCATTCACTAGGAAAGGAAGGCTCTAAATCTGTGACATATGATGTTTGGAGTTTTGCTGTACGTTCAGCAATATCGTTAGGTGAACGGTTCTTAAGGTTACTGAAAACTGTGAAGGAGTCCAACAGGGTGTTCTATAGCTTTCCTTCCTTATCACTAATTCGGCGTACAAGTTGTCGAGTACTGGGAGAAGTGTTTCGACTCTAAATTTTTCCCTTCCAGTCAGAAAAGCTTCTTCAGATTCCGCTTCTTCCTCATCATGAAATTTGCATTTTCATCATCTTTTATAGGTGCATTCATAGTATATCAGTCACAATCTCCATGGATTTTTTGTCATAATAGTTGAACATGCCACGAATAAATGAAATAAATCCTACAAGTGATTCATGTAATTCGTACACTATTTTAGTATCAATATTTACACTTTGCAAATTCAGATTTACACTATTAAATCTTTGGAGTATGTCCTTCCAAACTGTCATCATGAATGCTGTTTCTAGTCTGCTGAGTTTATTCAATAAATTTGAAGCTTCATTTCTCACAAGTGATTTTTCAAACGTATTATTGGCAATATGCGTGAGGGCATTAATAACGCCCTCCCAGTTTTCATATAGACTTACACACGCTTCCTCTCTTGCTGACCAACGTGTTTTTGATAAACTTTTTACCGTTTTGCTTCCTGTTTTTATTAAAGAAAGAAATTATTCCAGCGCTGTGCAGAAGCAGTGAAAAAATTATAAAGGTTTTGCACTACGTTGAAAAATGAACTTTCTTCCCAACAACAGCTTGCAGCACTAGTGCCGACTAAATTCAAAGAATGTGCTGGACAAGGCACATAATGCGCTTTCGGATTTCGTTCTTAAATATGTGCCTGCAAACCAGTGTAGGTTCCTGACATATTGCTTGCGTTGTCATATGACTGGCCTCTACAGTCAGTAATATCAGTGGAATGTGTTGACAGGGCTTTTAGTACGGCCTCAGCTAAGTTTTCAGACTTGTGTCCCGGGTTTGGTAAAAACAGATGGAAACGTTCAACAGTTCACCATTCTCGTTCACATATCTTAATATGAAGGATAATTGATCAATATGTGAATTGTCCACAATAGAATCTATTATCATAGATAAATATTTGGCCTGTTTTATTTCACTTATGATAATTCTTTTTATTCGCTCAGAAAGAAGCTCTATTATTTCATCACAGATTGTTGGGGAAAGGTAACTTGTTTGCCCCTGCCGTGGATTTCCATATCGTTCAATGTGCTCTGCGGGAAAAGGATCAAACTCGGTTATAATTTCAAGAGAGATCATAAATTGACCATTATGCAAAGAATGGAATCTTCCAACGTGTCCCCCTAGGAGAAGTGCGCGACTTGTTAGCTTCTTCACTACTGCAAACACCCAGCACACTGTGCCAGTACATTTTTTCTGTTTCGACGTATGACTCGAAATGGCTATCTATTGTTCCAAGTGAATTTTTATTGTTAAGAGTGATAACTGAAATTTTTTGTGTTCAAATGAATTCTCATGATGAAATGAAATATTAGAAATATTTTTTCAATCTGCAATACCATTAGTAGTAATCGCGGCCTCATCTCCGAACAATTTACATGGTGCACAAAAAACAGGACCGGTTCTACAGCAGTATACTATAAAATCATGGAAAGTTGATTCACCATTAAAAAGTTTACGGTAACATACATTTTTGTTGAAATATCTAGTTTTATCGCCCATTTTCTTGAATCAGAAAAATCATCGTTTCAATTTTGATTAATGCCACGTTTTAAGTGAATGTCGATTGTTGATCCATTGACACACTGTTCTGCAGGATCATCAGAAGGTTATTTCTTTTTGTAATGTCTGACTTGCACTTTTGCTTTTTTCACTGTTATTCATGTTAAGGCACTTACAAAATCGTCAACCAACAGTCAAAACCAAATGTAAAAAATTGTAAAATGAAAGAAAAAAAGACTGTATCCATTTCCAATTGTACTACACCGCACATGAGCACAAGGCTTTTTACTATAAAAACGGCACACGAGCACAAAGATTTATCCTTTAGACTTAGTCGGGTTACTCGACGTAACTGTACTATGAAAGAACGACAATGCAGAATGATTTAATTTGATTGTCGCCTGTTTCTCTCTTGTCAGTGAACAGTAGAAACACAATTGCCGACTGGAATTCGACTCGGAAAGAAAACGGGACAGTCCCTTTATTGGCTTCTGTTTCCCGCGCAGCCAGAATTTTAGTTGGAACGCAAATATGTTCTGAACGGTCTTGACACCGTCTTTCTAATTTAAAAAGCAAATAATTTTTGCAATTTCTAGCATTGAGTTGTGATGGATCGACTCTTATCCCACTTATTCTTATAACATTTAAGCGGTTTCTGTGCGCAGAGAAAACAGATTACAAAGTTTACGTAGTTTGTTGGCAGCTGATGTGGTGTGTTGTCATTTTTGTGAGCACTGCTGTTATGTCCACACGCAAATGCCCCTTTTGTTCCAACATAAAATAAAAATAACCTTTCCTTGAAGAATAAAAGCTCAGTCAAGAAGTTTAATATAAAATTTTGAATGCCACGTACCATTCGATTGCACAGAGTGGGAACTTTTGATATGGTGCAGGCTGCAGCACAATAAAAGAGACAAATGAAAGTTGGTTCTTTTTTCTCCAAAGAAGTAACTAAGTAAATAAATAAATAAATTTTTTAAACTGTTGTGAAGTGTATTTCAGAAATTAGTAGATATTCGGCTTATGTTCTTTTCGTATAAACATGTGTTTAAAAATGTAAAACAATCCCTGTATCAACATGTTTTGTTAAACGGGTGTCACTATATCAAAGCTCAGATATTGAAGACCACAGAGTTTTCACATTAATTACAGTAATGGAGTGTTGACTTGATACTTCCTCATAATTTTTACAAGAAATTTAAGTAGTGTCGGGTTTTACATACTGATGCCCACACATTTTACAATATTTAAGATACTGCTCATTAGTTTATCACAGATTTTCAGAGGTCCCGGTATTTTCACGGGGAAAATATGGTAGGGTTAAGTTGAAGCCGACAACATTCTCGGAAGAATAACATTTCAAACTTTGTATTGTACATTGCCGTCCTGACAGCTTACTTCAAAATATTTTGAACAGTCATGAAGATGATACCAGACTGAAACCCAACGTTAAAAGTCCATTCGATCACCAAGTAAATTATATACAGGGTTATTACAAATGATTGAAGCGATTTCACAGTTCTACAATAACTTTATTATTTGAGATATTTTCACATACAAAAACCCAAAAAGTGTTTTTAGGCATTCACAAATGTTCGATATGTGCCCCTTTAGTGATTCGGCAGACATCAAGACGATAATCAAGTTCCTCCCACACTCGGCACAGCATGTCCCCATCAATGAGTTCGAAAGCATCGTTGATGCGAGCTCGCAGTTCTGGCACGTTTCTTGGTAGAGGAGGTTTAAACACTGAATCTTTCACATAACCCCACAAAAAGAAATCGCATGGGGTTAAGTCGGGAGAGCGTGGAGGCCATGACATGAATTGCTGAACATGATCTCCACCACGACCGATCCATCCTGTTTAAGAAATGCCGAACATCATGATGGAAGTGCGGTGGAGCACCATCCTGTTGAAAGATGAAGTCGGCGCTGTCGGTCTCCAGTTGTGGCATGAGCCAATTTTCCAGCATGTCCAGATACACGTGTCATGTAACGTTTTTTTCGCAGAAGAAAAAGGGGCTGTAAACTTTAAACCGTGAGATTGCACAAAACACGTTAACTTTTGGTGAATTGCGAATTTGCTGCACGAATGCGTGAGGATTCTCTACCGCCCAGATTCGCACATTGTGTCTGTTCCCTTCACCATTAAGAAAAAATGTTGCTTCATCACTGAAAACAAGTTTCGCACTGAACGCATCCTCTTCCATGAGCTGTTGCAACCGCGTGTCAGGGCTTGTAGCAGTTGTAAAAGGTAAGGCTTCTGCTTTAGCCTTTTCCGTAAGATTTTCCAAACCGTCGGCTGTCGTACGTTTAGCTCCCTGCTTGCTTTATTCGTCGACTTCCGCAGGCTACGAGTGAAACTTGCCCGCACGCGTTCAACCGTTTCTTCACTCACTGCCCTTACAGAGGCATCCAGAAGCTTTAATCTGCGCATACCATCGCCGAATGGTGTTAGCAGTTGGTGGATCTTTGTTGAACTTCGTCCTGAAGTGTCGTTGCACTGTTATGACTGACTGATGTGAGTGCATTTCAAGCACGCTTTCTCGGCTCCTGTCGCCATTTTGTCTCATGCGCTCTCGAGCGCTCTGGCGTCAGAAACCTGAAGTGCGGCTTCAGCCGAACAAAACTTTATGAGTTTTTCTACGTATCTGTAGTGTGTCGTGACCATATGTCAATGAATGGAGCTACGGTGAATTTCGGAAATAGCTTCAATCATTTGTAATAGCCCTGTATATTTCCAAGCTTTTGTTGTCGAATTTCGTTCTTAAGGCTTACTTAAACTAGCAGGTTGTTTAACAATATTAAAAAAATTTGTCATTTGTAATAGCAGTTATTTTAAAACGGAAAATGTTAAAATGAGTACAGAGCAAATAATGTCGCCCCCATCAAGGTGCAGCCACTAGGCCCGTGCCTAGTGGGCCTGTATGTAAATCCTATAATTAGGTTCCAGTTGGCAAAAAATTGCAAATCAATTGAAGTTTATCGCGACCTTCGTGATGTGTATGGAAGAAGACAAATGATTGAAAAGTAACAGAGGCAGTTGCTCATTTATTTTCAAAATTGCTCACTATGAAGATCGCAGTGTTAGGCCTAGCCTTGTCGCTGAGGAACTGGTGATGTAAATCAACGACAAAACTCGTGAAAATCTTCGTTTGAAGATTACAGAACTTTCACATGATTTTCCCCAAATTTCACGGAGTTTAGTGCATGAAACTGTGACGGAGGAGATAGGTTATTGCAAATATTGTAGTAGGTGGGTTCCCATAATCCTAACGAAAGACGACAAGAAAACAGAGACTGAATGTAGCACTGACCTTCGTCGAAGATTAGAAGAAAATGGTAAAAAAGTTATCGAGCGTATCATAACTGGGGACGAGACTTTGGTGAAGCATGTCAGCTGTGAAATAAAAAGGCAGTCGATGGAATGGGAGCACCAAAATTCCCCCAAGGAATGAAGGAAGTGTTAGCAAACGCTGTCGGCAAGAAAGATCATGGCTACTGTGTTTTGGAACTCTAAGGTAGTAATTGATCTTGATTTTCTTCGACGTGGCACTACAGTGAACTCAGAGAGGTATTGTCAAGCACTGACAAAGTTAAGGCGGGGAACACAAAACAAGTGTCTGGGAAAACTTAGAGCAAATGTTTCGTTTTTTCATGACAGCTCGCGTCCACACACATGGCCAATTGTGCCCGAGAGCTCTTAGGGTTTTTTCGATGGGATATGTTTCATCATCACCATTGAGTCCGGATTTGGCGCAGGGCGACTGCCACCTCTTCCCAGCAATGAAGACGTGACTGCTACACGACGCTTTGATATTTACGCCCAACTGCACGGCGGTATAAACCAGTGGCTGCCATCACAGGCGGCAGATTTCTACAGAGACGGTATTGAAATAATTATACCACGGTATGATAAGTGCTTCAATTTGATTAGCGATTATATAGAAAAACAGTTTAAGAATGTACCTCTAAAATGTATATAATAAAATTACGTTCTTCCATATTATTAAATTTATTTTATTTCAAAACGTCTGCTACGTTTCGGATATGCCTCATATTTAAGAAAATGTCAGAATGCGATTTCTGCGTTGTAACGATTGGTGAAGCGCTATACCCGAGTGCAACATACACCCTAACTTCATTATTCCGGAGCGTGCACACTTATTCGCGTTTTCCAAGAGTAACATGTAAAGCTCTCAGACCGCTGTTACGATTTATTTACAATGCTGATCTGCTGATACCGTTCTCGTAATTATTAGAGTCTTTATTTCTCTTTCACCACGGTTTTGAAACTCATCGTTCAATAGTCGAACGCAATTCACTGTAGCTGTATCACAGTCCACACCTTTCACATGGTTCGTGTGCAAACTGGTTTTCTTCTCTCACATAGTCCTCATCCGCAGTGTAAATAGCCGATGCTGGTCTCCTTTCATAACAGAACAATTCAATATTTTCTTGATGACGCTTCGCACTGAATCGGTTATCCACATTCACCAAATCGACTCAGTCCCCCAAAACACCACCTAACCCTTCACTAACTTATCTTTCAAAACAGTTTGCGGGTTGATTTCAATTTCCCGCACAACGGAATGTTTCCGAAGTTAGCTTGTACGCTTTAACTTCCGCATTCACGCGCCATCTCGACTACACACAGTATTCTGTGCTAGCAAAATAATCTCCAACTTTGGTTAAATACTGTACATGTTATTTATTGTGCCTAACTGAACCACAGCACTGCAATAATTACAGAGTAGATTTTTTACAACAGATTTTGTGTACAATCATAACAGAAATAATCAATAATACAGACAATGTACAGAATAAAAATTTTCCAGTTGGTGTAATAACAACAACGAATATGTTCTGTGCAATAAAATGAGAAAACCGAATACTTGGATACATTCGCACTCACAGGCGAATGAAATGAAATGTTGAATGGACTCTGCTGGGGCACATTTGTGTGTGGCACCCAAATGTGATTTTATAAACGATGTATGTCTTTGATAGGGTTTATATCGCAGTGCCAGAGATACAGCTTCTGGTCTGAGATTATTTAAGTGTTGGAGTAGAGTTGTAGCTAGCTGTCTGTGAGGAAAAGATGATAGAGTAGGCAATTTTTGTGGTGTGCTGTGTGAAGCCAACAAGTGTTAGATTAATATAAGTATGTCAATATTGTTGAACATGGAAGTCTTCATGCGACCAACGTAAAGATGTTAAATAATTATAATTTTTATTTTACCAGCGCACTAGTATAGGTGAGTTGTCTGATAATTTGTAATTGTTGAGTAACCCCAGAATGTACGTAAACTGTTTTGATAAAGAGGCTAGTTAGATATTTCACTTTTGCAATGCTTGTAAGATTTGTTAACAGATCTATATGTAATTTGATGATTTGCATTTATACTTGTTTAACGAGGTTGGGTTACACTTTCTGTTTAAATCTCATTGTTTGTGAATCAATAATGAGTAATGTAACTTCAGTTGTCAGATGTTTTTGAAAAGACAAACTTAACTGGCAATATAATTTTGCTAAAAAAAAGTCATTGTTCTTAATTCACCATAATCAGTACCGCCTCCCGGTCCAGGTCATACGTTTTTCAAAGAAGTTGGATTTTCTCAAATGTTTTAATTTATCAGCCAAAACAATTTCATGTACATTTTCAGGTACTACAGCCAGCATTGCACATCACTGAGCCTGTAGCTAGCATATTTTTTGTGAGAGACCAGAATATTTCGCGTTACTCCGTTGCTGCTTTAGAGGCAAGACAATTTAATTTATTTGTTATGTACGCAGGGACCAAAGTTATCAGTTTCGAACAGGGCCAGATGATTCAGTGCCTAAGAGGCTGATTGTATGTGATGTTTAAAGTTTTCCCGGCGTACTGATTTTCCATAAAAAAACGGGAGAACTGCCGGATATCAGTAACGTCCTGCCACGATATTTCTCTGCGAAGACTCTGCGCCGAAATATCGTGGCAGGACGTTACTGATTTCCGGCAGTTCTCCCGTGTTTTTATGGAATAACAGGCTGAATGTACTTTACAGTGTTGGGAGTTGCATTGCCCAATCAGTTCGTATAAAGTTTTTGATAACAATAACACAGAGTAAGCACACCATTTGCAGTTACAACACCCAACACGATAATTAGAGTTTTGTATTCTTTCCACAGTTCACAAAATTCGTTCAACGTAATCGTAAAGTTTTTTCTCATTAAGAAAGAACGTTACAACGTACATGAAAAGATCCTTCGCTATAGTACGCCAGCAGTTCTAACGATAAGCCACCCTGCACTACATCCGAAACAGCCACAAAGCATTCATTAAAGACGGCGAACATAGCAGAGTTTCAATAATTTAATTATATAAATGCCACACAGTTTCTCGTAACATCCTTGAAGTACAAAAAGGAACTGAAATTACGATCACTTATTTCGTAGAAGGCTTATTCCCTCAAGGTAATAACTCACACTATGTAGTATATTCATTATTTTTATGACCATAATTGAACTTTTATGGCGTGTTGATCAAGACAATTTGCTATAGTGCACACGTATTTCGTATGGTGTATTTTCCGAGAGCACCTTGCCTACATAAAAGGGTAGTATTTTTAGTATCTGAGTTGTAGATAATATTGATGTTATTATCATCACTGCTATCTACCTCGCATATTCGTATATCCTACTGGCATGTAGATCAACAGTAGATCTCTAGAGTCCATTTTACATTAATCGTACATGTGCGGTAGCCTGATGTATCTCTTGCGTGCTTAGAAGTTGTTGCTTCACTTGCAATTATTGTATGTAGGTCACCGTAATCTAAAATGCAAATTACAGGTCTAGGCCAAGAGTGGTACCAGTTGTGTCGTCACCCCTTTGTGATATTCAGTTATGTTAATGAGCTCTTGTTGATTCTGTGAGCACATGTGCTTGTTGGGACTGTATGGCACTGAATGTATGTGGCTTTTTATGGAACATTAAGACATTTCGGTTAATTTTTCTTCCCAAGTACGACTATCCGATGGAAAATGTCATTTTGTTTAGTTTTCATGATTCATCCCTTTCCCTGCTTATGGTGACAATGTTCAGTCACGTAGTAAGAATTAAGCTTAACTGAAGGAAATTCGCATCATTAGGGGAAAAAAAAAGAAATCTGTGCAGGACCGAAGAGCTGTCTAGATTTGTATTCATAAATATGGAACCTTAAAATATATCCGCTACAAAGCTACTTATAAAGGTTTTAGTTGTTTCCGATGTGCTAGACTAACAGAAAATCATTATCACGAACTGTTAGATGTTGTCAAAATGCTGTCAACGTATGAAATAAAGAGAAATAGGACATCACGTAAAAGTCGATCACAGATTATATATAGTATGGTCAGGGGCGTACTACTGTCTGTCATTCAGATCAGTGACAGAGTGTCCAATGTCTTCGGAGTCAGTTTCATTTGGTGAACACTACAACAGATTGACACAGTTAAAAGCCGCCACTGTCTTAACATTCTGGAGACACGAGTAAATTTATGTTTTTGAGATACACACTAAATTTTCTTCAAATGAAACACGTTCTTGCCGACCCACAACCAGGTAATATTCTCATACATTAAGAAATTTTGGGAACGTGTCGGGACCACAGCGATTTTTTATTTAATTAAGAATAAAACATTACAATCTAAATCACAATGTTTGTTCGATCTCTAGGTGGTGACGGGTTTCTATTATGATAATCATCATCTGACCAGTATTAAATTACCCCGATCCCGTCGGATAACTGCCCTAAGAGCTGTTGTGTACCGGCAAAGCTTAACGGATACCATTCGTAAATATTTTTTACCGTTCTTTTGACGGTTATGGTTACTCAGTTTTGTTCTCAGTATCCTTATATTACTTTAATTTGTCGTACTCAGGTGCTTACCAGCTAAAGTTATCCTAGAGAGCAGCAAATTCATTATCTGCTTTCAGAGTGGGTTCAGAAAGTAAACTCCCTTTAATGTCACGCAGCTTGACGGTTGAGTACTGATTGCAGATGAATGTATTAACAAGAATATCCTTCGCTAACGTTTTGAGAGATATGAAAGGGTAGTTCAGCTTCAGTAATACGGTCCTATCCTCCCCACAACTACCGTACATGGAGTTATTACCACCTACTTAATGCCACTGACTGTTTCGACTTATAAATTTGTGATGTTTCTGAGGGATTAAATGTATCTCATTTGCTCTGCCTTCTATGAAAAAGTAAAAAGATAAAAAACCGGCGTTATCGCGAACACACGCTTCAGATTCGATATTTTATACTCACAGCACGAACAGGTAAAGATTATGACGTACCAAACCAACCTAGCGTCAGTATGGAATACGGGAAAACACAGAAAAGAATAATACATAACTCAGAAGATACCAATGTCATTGACAAAGCGAAGAAAATAAAAGTGGACCAGGAAATATTACATGCCCTTAAGATAGGCAGCCCAAAATAGATAACCTGACTTAGTTTCGAAATTATATACACTGAGGTCACGAAAGTCGTGGAATACCACTTAAAATCGTGTCGAACTCCATTTGAACAACATAGTACATCAGCTCGACGTGGTTTGGAAAACAACTCGTTAGAAGAACGCTGCAGAAATAGTGAGCTTTGCTCCGTCTATAGCCATCCATAATTGCGAAAGTTGTTGGTGCAGCCTTTTGTGCACAACTGACCTCTTTACGTAAGTGTTCTGTGGGACACATGTCGGAAGATCTGGATGGCCAAATAATTCGTTAGAATTCTCCAAAATATTCTTCAAACCAATCGCAAAAAATTGTGGCCCGGTGATATGTTTGAGAACTTGAAGTACCTGAAGGGCTGAAAATTGTCTCCAAGAAACCGAACAGTGCCGTCTCCAGTCAATGACCGGTTCAGTTGGACCGGAGGACCCAATCCATTCAATGTAAGGACAACACACACCTTTACAGAGCCATCGCCAGCTTCTACAGTGACTTGTTGAGAACCTGGGTTCGTGACCTCGTGAGGTCTGCGAAACACTCGAAATCTACATCAGTTCTTACCATCTGAAATCCGGACCCATCCGACCTGTGTCAAGTCTTCTAGGGTATAATTGATATGGTCACTATCCCAGGAGAGCCGATGCAGGCGATATCGTGCTATTAGCACAAAGGCACTCGCGTCGGTCGTCTGCTGCCATAGCCCATTAACGCCAAATTGCACCGCACTGTCCTGACGGAACGCTCTCCGTACATCACTCATCGATTTCTGGAATATTTCAGGCTTTTTTGCTTGTCTTTTTGAAATGACAACTGTACGCAAATGCTGCAGTTCTCCGTTGTTAAGTGAAGGCTGTCGGTCATTGAGTTGTACGTGGCGAGTTGTCCTGAAATTTGGTATTGTCGCCACACTCTTGACACTATGGATCACGGAATAGTGAATTCCCAAACCCACCTTGCGTCTGCCTTCAACTAACATTCCACGCTCAAAGTCTGTTAATTCTCATCTTGCGGCCACAATCACGTTGGAAACCTTTTCACATGAATCACAATCTGTACTTGTGCAAAATGCTGTTCTATGACTTTTATCACCTAAGTGTAATTTAGGTTATCATAAGCTGCATGAAATATTTTCTGCGTGATTTTATTTTTTTCTGCCTTGTACAATATGAAATCTAATATAGAGGAAAAGTCACTGACATGAATCAGTCGCCTTTGCTGTTACTGTAGTACCCTGTTCTTGTACTCTGAGTCAAGAAGACTGGTTTGATTAAGCCTATCTTGTAAATATTTTCACCTTTGCGTAACTACACTATGCCACCTCTTTTTGAAGTTGCTTACTGCTTCCCTCATGCAAGCCGGATGGAGAAAGATTCGGCTTGGAGGGCGGACGAGGAAGGAGACCCCTTTGAGTGCCCCAACTCATGTGTCAGCACTACCAACAGAGACGCCCATTTGGGCAGTGAGAAGTTTCAATGTGATCTGTCGATCATCTCAAATGAGAGTGTCCACACGTTCCACCATTGCAGGAGTCACCTCCTTGCGGCCGGACGGCACGCGGGAGATGCGACAGTTTTGCGCGACCTTGTTGCGGTGTTGACTAACGACTCACTGTGCTCTTGTTCACTGAAAGGTGTCCGTAGACAATCTACAAGTGTTCATTGCAAGGTCTCCGTAGACATCGCACACGCACCTGCGAGTACCTGTGTTGTTCTGGTTTTCCGCCGAAAGAAACTGAATGGCAGCTCTCTGCTTGGAACGCAGACCCCATTTTGAAGGCTACAAATATATCCGCCACTTACCGGAATTTCATGAAACTACAGGGTCTGAAGCGGAAATATTATGCACTGTCCCCAGACAAACTCCGCATTGTTTCAACTGAATTTAGTCGTGAAAAAGGTGTTGCATTACTTATCGAACGCCCATTGTATATTCTAAGCACATTTTCGTGTGGTACTGAGCGTTCGTGCTCACGTATTTCCCTTGTGAGCAATAAGAAAAGTTGCGTGAAATAACCAAACTTCATATTAAAGCCATTACGTTAAACTTTGAAACACAATAGACCTAACTCAAAGTATCAAACTATCCTTTAGTGGTACATTTATCACACGTGCAGTAACCATTGTTCAGCATAATTGCCATGGGCACAGACCTCACCAATGTGGCAATGAATTCAGTCTTTTCGGAAGGTTTAATTGATCGGACAAATTTATTTTCTGTACGTTACTGAATTTTCTTGGAAAGAACTTGTAATTTCTTAAAACTAGTTTCATGGCCAGTCTTTGATTTCCCGTAAAATTGTCAGTCACCTACCGTACTGAATATTTGTCACAATCTTCCTTGACTGTCATTTCATGAAGTCTGTCTTTCTACTGTTCCTTTCGTGTTATTTTCGTCCCCTTTATGTTGTGACTCTCATTCTTAGCTGTAAAAATTTAACATTTTCTTGTATTCGTATCGTCAGGTACAACCCGAAATTTATCTTCCGGATACAATACAAATGTATCGTTTTGTTGGTTTATCATTCCCCTTGTTATTACTTTGGATAGACATTGTCACAGTAAGAATGTGCAGAATAATATATGTTATACAGAATATCAGAATAAAGAAAGAAAGATTACTTCTTGCAAAGAAAACAGAACACCCCAGAATTAAATCTGTGCACCCAAGAGCTCACAAGGAAGAGATTTCTTACTATTCCAAATCTCATTATAGATTTGATTTAATATTTTCCATACTTCACATTGCAGTGGGCGACAGGTGCTCCCACTAGCGCTAGAGTTCAGAATCGGCTCCTGTTCGGTACAGTTCGCTGACAGATGCAACTCAACCTTCCGCTAATTCTTGAATCACTCTACCATTATGAAAAAGACAACGACATGTTTTCTAGTAGGCTTTTAGTTTAAACGAGTACTTTTTAAGCAGTAATGGCAAGTTCTGAGTGATCGTTGTTAAGCGCTATGATCATTGTTAAGTGCACAAAAAATACACGGCGACACATAATCTTAGCAAGTATGTAACAAAAATCGCATTCCATGCCAAAATACCATTCATAGTATAGTCATCAGTGGACAAAGTTGGCTCAAAAATGACTCTGAGCACTATGGGACTTAACATCTGAGGTCATCAGTCCCCTAGAACTTAGAACTACTTAAACCTAACTAACCTAAGGACATCACACACATCCATGTCCGAGGCAGGATTCGAACTTGCGACCATAGCGGTCGTGCGGTTCGAGACTGAAGCGCCTAGAACCGCTCGGCCACAGCGGCCGGCAGTGAACAAAGTATCCAGATGTCAACATATACAACTGTTTGCAGACCAGCCATAAACAATGACGGAAAAAATCGTAAGACAAAAAAATAATTGACGTAGGCTAATGAAATTTAGGGAATGCATTTGTTTGGGTGACATATTTATGTGATTAACATTGCAAGACGATATTATAATGTAACTGGGAAACATACCATTGCAAATGTCAAATACTGGAGCAGCGGCAACTGGTGTAACCCGAGCTATGCTTGAAGTAAAATATTTCTTGATTAACATCAAGCCATCAGGTCCGATCTCAAAGGTAACTAACGCTCGCGACCGTTACAGCGTGTATTTAAAGGAAACCTGATTTGTATCCTCTTACGCGACTAGCGCAAAATTTTTATGGACATCATCTTTGAGAACTAGAAACATGTCTACCAGCTTCCGTTCCTGCCGTACAACACCTTCTTGATGTTACGATTATTTTCCGTTAGTGTGTATTTACAGGCATACGCGGCAAGGTTAAGAAAACATGTTGGTGGAGAAGTATGTTTACATCGAATGCAAATTTAAATGTTAAGTAATCTTTTCTGAAAATAACTGAAGTGTAGTCTGATGCAAAAGTGAAATGTTAACGGCTCGCGGGATTAGCCGAGCGGTCTAGGGCGCTGCAGTCATTGACTGCACGGCTGGTCCCAGCGGAGATTCGAGTCCTCCCTCGGCCATGGATCTGTGTGTGTTTGTCCTTAGGATAGTTTAGTTTTTTTTTTTTTTTTTGGTCATCAGTTTACTGAGTGGTTTGATGCGCCCATCACGAACTCCTGTGATAACCTAACCTCTTCATCTCAGAGAAGCACCTCAACATACGTTCTCAATTATTTGCTGGATGTATTCCAATCTCTGTCTTCCTCTACAGTTTCTGCCCTCTACAGCTCTCTCCAGTACCATGGAAGTCATTCCCTCATGTCTTATGTCCTATCATCCTGTCCCTTCTCCATATCAGTGATTTCCACATATTCCTTTCCTCTCCAATTATGCGTAGAACCTCCTCATTCCTTATTTTATCAGTCCACCTAATTTTCAACATTCGTCTGTAGCACCACTGAAACACCCCCTTTGGAAAATTATAAATGACCCTGCTGTTAAACCTCTTACGTTGTTTGATTTTCAAACAGCTGAGCAAAACTGAACGTACTCAGACATTTCTCTCTTTACTTATTCTGATCATCGCTAAACTGACACACAATTTTTTTTTTTTTTTAGCGCAACGCTAATTTTTAAGACTAAATGTCATGAACTGATGTATATATTATGACTTTTGAACACCATTAAGGTAAATACATTGTTTTTTGTTCTCTATCAAAATTTTTCATTTGCTAACTATTTCCTATCAGTAGTTAGTGCCTTCAGTAGTTAGAATCTTTCATTTAGCTGGCAGTAGTGGCGCTCGCTGTACTGCAGTAGTTCGAGTAACGAAGATTTTTGTGAGGTAAGTGATCCATGAAAGGTATAGGTTATTGTTAGTCAGGGCCATTCTTTTGTAGGGATTTTTAAAAGTCAGATTGCGTTGCGCTAAAAATATTGTGTGTCAGTTTAGTGTTGATCAGAATACGCAAAGAGAGATCTGTCTGAGTACGTTCAGTTTTACTCAGCTGCCTTCGTATGAAATAACGTAGAAGTTTACCAGCACAGTAATTCATAATTTTCCAAAGGGGACGTTACACCACATCTCAAATGCTTCGATTCTCTTCTGTTCCGGTTTTCCCACAGTCAATGTTTCACTACCAGACAATGCTGTACTCCAGACGTACATCCTCAGAAATTTCTTTCTCAAATTAAGGCCGATATTTGATATTAGTAGACTTCTCTTGGCCAGGAATGCCTTTTTTGCCATAGCTATTCTGCTTTTGATTTCCTCCTCGCTCTGTCCGTCATTGGTTATTTTATTACCTAGGTAGCACAATTCCTTAACTTCGCCTACTTCGTGACCATCAATGCAGATGTTAAGTTTCTCGCTGTTCTCATTTCTACTACTTCTCATTAACTTCGCCTTTCTTCGATTTACTCTCAACCCATACTGTATACTCATTAGACTGTTCATTCCGTTCAACAGATCGTATAATTCTTCTTCACTTTCACTCAGGATAGAAATGTCATCAGTGAATCCTGTCACTGATATTCTTTCACCCTGAATTTTGATTCCTCTCCTGAAACGTTTATTTCCATCATTGCTTCCTCAGTGTACAGATTGAACAGTGGGGGTGAAAGACTACATCTTAATCTTACACCCTTTTTAATAGGAGCACTTCATTCTTGGTCGTCCACTCTTATTATTTCCTTCTTGGTTGTTGTACATATTGCATATGACCCGTCTCTCGCTATAGCTTACCCCTACTTTTTTCTGAATTTTGAACATCTAGCACCATTTTACATTGTCGAACGCTTTCTCCAGTTCCACAGATCCTATGAACGTGTCTTTTTAGAGATGTACATTTCTCTTCAACTGTACTGCCTACTGAGAATTTTTAGCGTGTCTCGTCATTCCTTAGTACTTCCGTATCCCACTTTTTTGCGTATCGGTTCATCCTGACTAATGTCTTAAGCTTAAACCTACTCTTCATCACTACTGTATTGTGATCTGAGTCTATATCTGGTCCTGGGTACGTCTTACAATCCAGTATCTGATTGAACCTAACTGAAATCTTCCCGTATCACCCGGCCTTTTCCATGTATGCCTTTTCCTCCTGTGATTCTTGAACAGGGTATTCGCTATTACTAGCTGAAAGTTGTTACAGAACTCTTTCTCCTCTCTCATTCCTTGTCCCAAGCCCATGTTATCGTGTAACCTTTTCTTCTACTCCTTCCCCTACAATTGGATTCCAGTCGCCCACGACTATTATGTTTTCATGCCCCTTCACATACTGTATTATTCTTTAAATATCCTCATACACTTTCTCTACCTTTTCGTCCTCACCTTGCGACGTGGACATATATACCTGAACTAAAGCTGTCGGTGTTAGTTTGCTGTCGATGCTGATAAGAATAACGGAACTGTTCACAGTATCACACTCTCTGCCCTACCCTCCTATTCACAACGAATTATACTCCTGTTACATCATTTTCTGCTGCTGTTGATATTACCCTATACTCATCTGACCATAAATCCTTCTCTTCATTCCACTTCACTTGCCCCTACTATATCTAGATTGCGCCTTTGCATTTCTCTTTCCAGATATTCCCTACCACGTTCAAGCGGCTGACATTCCACACCCCGACTCGTAGAACGTTATCCTTCGGTTTATTATTCAATATTTTTCTCATGGGAACGTCCCCCTCGTCACTCTTCTCCTGGGGATCCGAATGGGAGACTATTCCGGAATCTTTTGCCAATGGAGAGATCATCATGACACTTCTTCGATTACAGGCCACATGTCTTGTGGGTACACGTTACGCGTCTTTAATACAGTGGTTTCCATTGCGTTCTGCATCCTCACGCCGTTGATCATTGCTGATTCTTCCGCCTTTAGGGGCAGTTTCCCACCCCTAGGACAAGGGAGTGCCCTGAACTGTCCGCTCCTCCGCCCTGTTTGACAAGGCGCTGGAAGTATGAGGGTGACTACTTATGCCGGAAGTCTTCGGCCGCTGATTATTAATCGAAATGGAAGCAGCTGCGGGTTTCGAACCCGGGACCGAAGACGTAGAATAGAAGACGCTACCCCTGTACGTTATTGCTCGTTGTATTTGGTCGTAGCGAACATCATGTGACATCCATTGAAGTTCGTTGTTGATCCTTTCACTCATTTTTTTTAAATATATATAGAGGCCAGCCAGCTCTCTGACCGCACAAGCTGAGCTACTGTGCCGGCAATCCCTAGACCAGGGGTGGAGAGGCAGACCGTACAAATAAGAGGGCTCGGGAGCTTTCGAAATATGGTTTAATAGTAGAATCCTGTAGCTGAGATGTATAGATCTATTAATTACTGGAGAGATATTGAATCTAATTGGGGACAGAAGAGCTTAACGTGGATGATGGGGTGGCTACTGACGCAGCAAGACGTTTTCTCTGCGTCACCCAGTAGGAAGTTATGTTGAAAAATAATGTTTTGTAGCCAAAAGAGTGGGAAATTATGTGGCGTGCTGGAATCCTAAATAAAACCTGCTGTCAAAGAAATAAATAAATAATGTGTTGCATTACTTACTAAACGCCCCTCGTAAATCGCTGATCCTAAAAGTAGTGCAATAAGCCACTTACATGCAAAACTATGTGTTTTACAACGACAAACATTTGAATAAATACGTGTGCGAATTCTAAGAGAGAAACACTGTTAATGCGAAAAATGGTTCAAATGGCTCTAAGCACTATGGGACTTAACATCTGAGGTCATCAGTCCCCTAGACTTAGAACTACTTAAACCTAACTAACCTAAGGACATCACACACATCCAAGCTCGAAGCAGGATTCGAACCTGCGACCGTAGCAGCAGCGCGGTTCCGGGCTGAAGCGCTTAGAACCGCTCGGCCACACCGGCCGGCTGCTAATGCGATAAACCAAATTACTGATATAAGAGGACCAAAAACGTAGGTAATTGAACGTCAGGATATTGCTATATCTCCTTCTGTTTAGAACAGTTCGGCTGTCTGAACAGCAAACTGTTTCTACTGATCCGACAGAGTTGCACTGCTAGTCAGTCTTAGAAACTCAGGTGTGGCATTTTAATGAAGTTTGAAAGCATAGAGAAATAGAACAATATGCACACAGTTTTCTCATTCAGCATCAGCTCTCCATTCAAGCAGTCTGATGTCAAACGCCACATTAATTAAATTTTCAAGTCATAATACTGATACTTCGATATTAACCTGCCTTGAATACATGAAAGTGAAGAAGTGGCTTATCCAGATGGCATATTGTTCTGCTTCACTTTGATTAATTCACTGAAGTCCCACATCTGCACTTTGAAGACTGAATAGGTGTGCAACAACGGCAGGTCAGCAGAAAAAGTTTTTTGTCCAAATAGCGTATTTAAAGCAGTGGGAAATTTACAAATAAGTAATGACATTGAAATACATGCCTCCTGTTGTATCGACATTTTATTTCTTCACGTGATCAAAGTTCCTCCCTTACACCTTGCACAACTGAACATCCAAATGTCTCCAGTGTTATGGTTCGCAGTTTTACGTTCGAATGGCTCACACCACTGTTTTTAGGATGAGCTATTTATATTCTCAGTACGTTTTCGTTTGGTTCTGTGCGTTCCGTGTCATGTACTCCTCTTGTAAAAAGTAAAACTTGTACCTACTTTGGTTGAACCTCTATAACCATCTACGTGTCGTACTACAGCTTTTTGTAATAAAGCTGACTCATTTATACGCTACGAATTCGTGTCCTACACAACAGTTCAGCCATCGACTCCGTCCAAAAATTTAACTTTTCTTCTACTTTGCCGATTTCAGCCGTATTTTAAAAGCATTCTATCACGCAAAGGTATAGCGGCGAACGTGAAGGTATAGCGACACACACTAGAACTTCATTGTTTTGAGTTTTGAATTTTTAATATGGTTTTTACGGTAATTTTGAAAACCAACTTTTGGTGCTCAAACCTCAGTTTTTACGTTACAAATTCTTGTACGTAGATTCACAAGACATTGTTCATCAGATGCATGTATTCGTTTTATGAGAAATGCTGGTAATTGACTTTCAGTATTTTCTCAAGCTTCAAACTTTAATATCCTTTCATTATCGTTACATAAATGTGATACTAAAATATACAAACTACATTTTCGATAATATTAATGCATAGAAGTATGGTAATACCACACGATTACTTCCTGCAAAAGCCACATTGAGACTGGTTAATACGTAGAACGAAAAAGTTGTCGTTGAACTTAGAATTCAAACGTGCAGGAAAATAGATTTTAAAATTTTATTTAAAAGTGAATACCAACATAAGATACATTCCCATTACAATTCACCAGTACCATAAGTTTTCCCTTCCTCCTGCTGTAAGGCTTGTTCTTCTTGTAATTTCAAGAACATGGTAGCCTTTTCGTCGAGGTTTACATTCTCCAGCCAGCCTCTTGTGGAGTGCTTGATTCGTTGTTGATCTATAGATAAGCTGTGCTGGGTTTCCTGCTCTGCTTAGTCTTCCACTCCATACTAACAGAGAAACAGCTTCTACAGCACCCAAAAGAATCTTTTTCTTCCTTTTTTCTATAGGACACTTGGACCATATAACACTGTGCACGCTTTCAGCCTGTATTTTACGTCTTGCCATTAGTGCATCAGATGCAAACATTTGATAGACATGTTGTGTCTTAACGACTTTGGAAATTGTCAGTGTGCCATGGCTCCTCACGCAGTACATACTTCAAATATTTCTTAGATGTATATGTAATTTCAAATTCACCCAAATCGTTTTGGTATCTGATAGTAAACACTCCAGATGGAAATAGGTATTAATATTATTTTGGAAGACTTGAAGTTTTTGCTGTGGAGTCTCCTCTTAAACAACAAAAATGCAGAATGTGGAAAAAATATTTTAAGAAATCACTGAAAGTATATTGTACGACGTTGAGTTTTTGTAATCCTGAAATTTACTTTTGAAGTTGAACTTAACTGTAATTGATGCAGATGTAAGCGACATATGAAACTTTTGTGCCATAATGAATCTCGAATACGTATTTCTTGCTTAGCGTGGACAATGGCCTTACCATTTTCTTTTCTATTTTTCGTTGTATGTATCTATTTCTTCGTTATATTTCTCTCCATTCGGCCTGTAATGATGTGACATTATACCTCTTCTGACCGAACAAGCTGAGAAATCGTGCCGGTCTCTAACCCGGATTTTTCCATTTAGGGCATTCGAGCACGCTCTCCGGACCAGCCCGAAGTACCATATGTGACACACGTATCTATTTCTTCTCACACATTACTAATTCATTCATTAATAACCGCATATCTCGTGAATCTCGTGACCAGAAATCATAGACTAAATCGTTGTAATTTTCGTCACAGACACGCCTTCGTCTTATATATGTTTATATTTGCTGACGGACTACAGTTTCGAATATTAAAAATTTGTCTTGTAATTGAACTTTACTGTAATACGGATAGATATACGTGCCGCAACGAGACTCGAACCCAGATTTCCCGATAGTACACTCCTGGAAATTGAAATAAGAACACCGTGAATTCATTGTCCCAGGAAGGGGAAACTTTATTGACACATTCCTGGGGTCAGATACATCACATGATCACACTGACAGAACCACAGGCACATAAACACAGGCAACAGAGCATGCACAATGTCGGCACTAGTACAGTGTATATCCATCTTTCGCAGCAATGCAGGCTGCTATTCTCCCATGGAGACGATCGTAGAGATGCTGGATGTAGTCCTGTGGAACGGCTTGCCATGCCATTTCCACCTGGCGCCTCAGTTGGACCAGCGTTCGTGCTGGACGTGCAGACCGCGTGAGACGACGCTTCATCCAGTCCCAAACATGCTCAATGGGGGACAGATCCGGAGATCTTGCTGGCCAGGGTAGTTGACTTACACCTTCTAGAGCACGTTGGGTGGCACGGGATACATGCGGACGTGCATTGTCCTGTTGGAACAGCAAGTTCCCTTGCCGGTCTAGGAATGGTAGAACGATGGGTTCGATGACGGTTTGGATGTACCGTGCACTATTCAGTGTCCCCTCGACGATCACCAGTGGTGTTCGGCCAGTGTAGGAGATCGCTCCCCACACCATGATGCCGGGTGTTGGCCCTGTGTGCCTCGGTCGTATGCAGTCCTGATTGTGGCGCTCACCTGCACGGCGCCAAACACGCATACGACCATCATTGGCACCAAGGCAGAAGCGACTCTCATCGCTGAAGACGACACGTCTCCATTCGTCCCTCCATTCACGCCTGTCGCGACACCACTGGAGGCGGGCTGCACGATGTTGGGGCGTGAGCGGAAGACGGCCTAACGGTGTGCGGGACCGTAGCCCAGCTTCATGGAGACGGTTGCGAATGGTCCTCGCCGATACCCCAGGAGCAACAGTGTCCCTAATTTGCTGGGAAGTGGCGGTGCGGTCCCCTACGGCACTGCGTAGGATCCTACGGTCTTGGCGTGCATCCGTGCGTCGCTGCGGTCCGGTCCCAGGTCGACGGGCACGTGCACCTTCCGCCGACCACTGGCGACAACATCGATGTACTGTGGAGACCTCACGCCCCACTTGTTGAGCAATTCGGCGGTACGTCCACCCGGCCTCCCGCATGCCCACTATACGCCCTCGCTCAAAGTCCGTCAACTGCACATACGGTTCACGTCCACGCTGTCGCGGCATGCTACCAGTGTTAAAGACTGCGATGGAGCTCCGTATGCCATGGCAAACTGGCTGACACTGACGGCGGCGGTGCACAAATGCTGCGCAGCTAGCGCCATTCGACGGCCAACACCGCGGTTCCTGGTGTGTCCGCTGTGCCGTACGTGTGATCATTGCTTGTACAGCCCTCTCGCAGTGTCCGGAGCAAGTATGGTGGGTCTGACACACCGGTGTCAATGTGTTCTTTTTTCCATTTCCAGGAGTGTATATGACTACGTTCATAGTATCTGTAGACTTATAGGAGGCTTGTGACAATGGTGACCGGAATGCTCTCTTTGAAATTCTAAGGTAGCGAGGGTATAATACAGGTAGCGAAAGGCTCTTTATAACTCGTTCAGAAACAAGATTGTAATTATAAGAGTCGAGGGGCATGAAAGGGAAGCAGTGGTTGAGAAGAGTGTGAGACACAGTTGTGGCTTGTCGCCGATGTTATTCACTGTGCACATTGAGCAAGCAGTAAAGGAAACAACAGAAAACATTTAGAGTAGGAATTAAAGCCCAGGGACAAGAAATGAAAACTTTGTGATTAGCTGATGACACTGTAATTCTATCAGAGACAGCAAAGGACTTGGAAGAGCAGTTGAATCGAATAGACAGTGTCTTGAAAGGAGAATACAATGTGATCATCATCGAAAGCAAAATAAGTGTAATGGAATGTAGTCGAATTACATCAGGTGATGCTGAGGGAATTAGATTAAGAAAGGAAACACTTAAAGCAGTAGACGAGTGTTGTTATTTGGGCACCTAAATAAGTGATGATGGCAGAAGTAGAGAGGATATTAAATACGGAATGGCAATAGCAAGAAACGCGGTTCTGAAGAAGAGAAATTTGTTGGCATGGAATGTAGACGTAAGTGTTAATATTCTCTGAAGGTATTTGCCTGGAGTGTAGCCAGGCATAGAAGTGAAACGTGTACAAGAAACAAGTTTCACAACGAGTAAGTAAAAGCTTTTTAGCCGTGTTGCTACAGAAGAATGCTGAAGTTTAGATGGATAGATTACATAACCAATGAGGAGATACTGAATAGAACTGGGGAGATAAGAAAATTGTAGCTGACCTTGTCTATAATGAGAAATATGTTTATAGGATACATTCTGAGATATCAGGGAATCATCAATTCAATACTGAAGAGAAATGTCGGTGGGTTAAAATTGTAGAGGGAGACCAAGAAATGAATAAAGTACAGGGCTATTACAAATGATTGAAGCGATTTCATAAATTCACTGTAGCTCCATTCATTGACAAATGGTCACGACACACTACAGATACGTAGAAAAACTCATAAAGTTTTGTTCGGCTGAAGCCGCACTTCAGGTTTCTGCCGCCAGAGCGCTCGAGAGCGCAGTGAGACAAAATGGCGACAGGAGCCGAGAAAGCCTATGTCGTGCTTGATATGCACACACATCAGTCAGTCATAACAGCGCAACGACACTTCAGGACGAAGTTCAACAAAGATCTACCAACTGCTAACTCCATTCGGCGATGGTATACGCAGTTTAAAGCTTCATGCCTCTGTAAGGGGAAATCAACGGGTCGGCCTGCAGTGAGCGAAGAAATGGTCGAACGCGTGTGGGCAAGTTTCACCCGTAGCCTGCGGAAGTCGACGAATAAAGCAAGCAGGGAGCTAAACGTACCACAACCGACAGTTTGGAAAATCTTACGAAAAAGGGTAAAGCAGAAGCCTTACCGTTTACAATTGCTACAAGTCCTGACACCCGATGACAAAGTCAAACGCTTTGAATTTTCGGCGCGGTTGCAACAGCTCATGGAAGAGGATGCGTTCAGTGCGAAACTTGTTTTCAGTGATGAAGCAACATTTTTTCTTAATGGTGAAGGGAACAGACACAATGTGCGAATCTGGGCGGTAGAGAATCCTCACGCATTCGTGCAGCAAATTCGCAATTCACGAAAAGCTAACGTGTTTTGTACAATCTCATGGTTTAAAGTTTATGGCCCCTTTTTCTTCTGCGAAAAAAACGTTACAGGACACGTGTATCTGGACATGTAGGAAAGCTGGCTCATGCCACAACTGGAGACCGACAGCACCGACTTCATCTTTCAACAGGATGGTGCTCCACCGCACTTCCATCATGATGTTCGGCATTTCTTAAACAGGAGACTGGAAAACCGATGGATCGGTCGTGGTGGAGATCATGATCAGCAATTGATGTCATGGCCTCCACGCTCTCCCAACTTAACCCCATGCGATTTCTTCTGTGGGGTTACGTGAAAGATTCAGTGTTTAAACCTCCTCTACCAAGAAACGTGCCAGAACTGCGAGCTCACATCAACGATGCTTTCGAACTCATTGATGGGGACATGCTGCGCCGAGTGTGGGAGGAACTTGATTATCGGCTTGATGTCTGCCGAATCACTAAAGGGGCACATATCGAACATTTGTGAATGCCTAAAAAAACTTTTTGAGTTTTTGTATGTGTGTGCAAAGCATTGTGAAAATATCTCAAATAATAAAGTTATTGTAGAGCTGTGAAATCGCTTCAATCATTTGTAATAACCCTGTAAGCATATTCCGAAGGGTGTAAGGTGCAGTAGTTACTCGGATATGAAGAGGCTTGTACAGGACAGATTAGCGTAGAGAGCCACATCAAACCCGTCTTTTACTGAAAACCACAACAACAACAGCAACATGATTTCTCGTTATCCTGATTCTCATAACCTAAACGGAAGTCACGAGATGTGCGAGTTTGCGTAAATGAATTAATAACCTATGAAAAGAAATAGATAGGTGTGTGACTTTTGGGAGTTGGGGCCTGTCCGCGGAGCGTTTGATGATGATGAAGTTTGGTTTGTGGGGCACTCAACTGCGTGGTCATCAGCGCCCGTACAAAGTCTCAGTTTTTACACAGTTCGATCTAGCCTCGGCCTTGTCAATGTGCGACTCCGAGCGGCGTCCTTGTACATGTCCATCAAGCACAAGTAGTAGAACGGGGACCCATCCCTTACGCGCAGCTTGCTGGAAATTGTTATGCCCGCGACCATAACGCCACCAGTACCATTCGGACTAATTAAGCACCATCTGACGAACATTTCTAATTTCATCGTCGACTTCAGTTATGGTAACACACGCTTACAGAACACGCATTCTTCTCGACCTCAAGATTTTTACACCCCACTGCTTCGTTACATATCCAACAACAACATCGAACTCAGACATCCATCGACGTGGTGGTCCACGGTTTGGGGTCATATCCACCAGCTTTTCCTTCCCTCCAACGTCCGGGCAACGTGGTACCACGTCGCACGAGGGATATTCACCACAAATCAGCGTCTTCACGCCATCGGACTAACGGACTCTCCGCTTTGCTCCGTTTGACACATCATGGATGACGATGTCCATCAGCTTACTTGTGCTGGCCGGTCACGGTGGCCGAGCGGTTCTAGGCGCTTCAGTCCGGAACCGCGCGACTGCTACGGTCGCAGGTTCGAGTCCTGCCTCGGGCATGGATGTGTGTGATGTCCTTAGGATAGTTAGGTATAAGTAGTTCTAGGTTCTAGGGGACTGATGACCTCAGATGTTAAGTCCCATAGTGCTCAGAGCCATTTGAACCATTTTTGAACTTGTGCTGCCACTAGCGAAGTATGGAAACTTGGTCGACAGTTCGTTGCCTGTTACTTTCGCGTTCCGCCGGATTCGACTGACCCATGGACTTTTATCCATCCTCAGGATAGTTATTTTCCCGCCACCAAAACTTATGCGATTGTATTGGTCAAGGGGTGGACGATCACCTACATGTATAATGATGGCGACAAATCACGCCTTGACTTCTCGCGGTACTTACAAACCGCTCACAGTGAAGTCGAGCACCGACTGAGCTATCGTGTCTTCTTCGCCAATTACGTACACGCGAACTTTACGTCACCCCTCCCCCCCCCCCCCTCCGCTGGATGGTGCCACACACGGTCGACACTCCCGTCCCCTGCTGACATCTGAGACTCTCCACGCTCCTTTCTATATCGTAACCCACAGTGGAGTAGGCGCATGGACACGAGCCTCCTTTCTTTTACGCAGTATGCCATAGCACGCTGGTCTTTCGCCCAACTCTACTGTCCTCTCCTGCTTGGCTTCTGCCCTCCTTTCGGCGCGGTAGTGGTGCCGGGAACACAGTGACCACGCCTTGCATGTGTTACCCCTACTCACTCTGCCTCCACGCTCCATCTGCCCAGCAATTGCCTTCAAGTCTTATCATACCCCTGCACCTTCTTCGCTTTTTGTCTATTGCCTCACACCTTTCAGCTTGCTTCAGCATTATTGCTATTATTTTTTTCCAACACCCCGTTAATAAAGACTTTCGCCCTCCTTGTTCGAGTGTAATGTCTTTTGCTGATTCCACCGGAAGAAAGGCAGTTCTGTTGTATTTATGCTTGTACAAATACAGCTGTTTTATTTTCCTTACCCTGTTCCCTGAAAAAAAAAAAAAAACTAGAAGGGAGTGATTCAGGGATGAGAAGGGGGAGGCATCGCGGCCAGCCCTCGGATTTTCGACCCCTGCCCATTAAAAAAAAAAAAAAGGTCCTCATAAGTTTATCATCATCGTCATTCATGACAGTGGCTAGATTGGGCTGTGTAAGAATATTGGATTGGACTGTGTAAAAACTGGGACTTTGTGTGGTGTCACCGCCAGACACCACACTTGCTAGGTGGTAGCTTAAATCGGCCGCGGTCCATTTAGTACATGTCGGACCCGCGTGTCGCCACTGTGTGATCGCAGACCGAGCGCCACCACAAGGCAGGTCTCGAGATACGGAATAGCACTCGACCCAGTTGTACGACGACATTGCTAGCGACTACACTGACGAAGCCTTTCTCTCATTTGCCGAGAGACAGTTAGAATAGCCTTCAGCTAAGTCCATGGCTACGACCTAGCAAGGCGCCATTAGCCGTACATAGTTTGATAGTTATCATATGAAATGTCTCATCAAGAACGTTGTAAACCAAAGGACTATATAAAAGTTAAGTATTCGAGGAGCTGCATACTTTTCTTGCTACCATTCACTACTTATCCTGTTCCAGAATTATTCACGCCCGTCTGCGTTAGATAGCGTGCATTTCGGCCTCCTCTATCTACAAGGTGTTGGCACATTTGCCAACACATCACTTTGTATGGGCGCTGATGGCAGTACAGTTGAGCGCCCAACATACCAATCACCATCCTAAGTGTGAATACAAAAATGTCCTGCAAAAGTCTATTGAAAGACTAGGTATACTGAAAGCTACGTTAGTCAAATACATCTGTTCAAAAAAGCAGCTTAAACATTCTTCATGTGTTTGAAAAATATGTAAAAATCTGCCAACCGGTTGCATAGGTTTTCTGTGTACCTTGACCAGATTTCGTCACCTCTAAGGGTGACTTCATCAGATGGTAAGGTACACCTGTGTTTAGGATCTTCTTTCTGATGCCTTTGATACATGGGCTGGTAAGAAGCGTACAACTTTGAACATGGCTGACGTTTGCAGCAACCGTATACACAAATTTGAAAAATACGTAAAAATCTGCCAACCGGTTGCATATGTTTTCTATATAAGGTATATATAAAACCTATGCAACCGGTTGGCAGATTTTTACATATTTTTCAAATTTGTGTATACGGTTGCTGCAAACGTCAGCCATGTTCAAAGTTGTATTCTTCATAAGTGATGCATATATCGACGCTGCCACGGCGACACAGCAGTCAGTCTTACCACTTGGCAATGACTGAGGAAAGCTCGGTCGAAAGCTCGTGGGATTTTAACCATCTGACGCCGCTGGAAGCCCGAGAAAAATTTTTATTAATTCATTAATTTTATTAATTCATATGCCGCGAAACCATGCATTCATACAAGATGCATAGATACATTACTTGGCGGGCTGAGAGTAGTGGGTAATAATGGAAGGGGCTAACCGCAACACCATACCACATTTCAAAAAACCAAAAAAAAAGCAAACGAAGTGGTAAGGCGACCATTCGCGATAAGTGGTAATCTGAGTTCGAGTCCTCGTCGGGCAACAATTTTCATCGCTTCAGGTAACACATTTATATCCATTGCACTCAAGTTGAATTTCAGGAGTAAATTTCAGTATATGAAACTGCAGTTAGTCATCAAATATAACTCTTATAATTCTACACTATCGCAAAAAGAAGTAGGATGCCCTGTTAGAGGTTTCCAATTCACTCAAGATTTATTACTGCAACACTGTGTATATAGTACATGAAATGATTATATTTACAGATCAATAGCACAATTGGTACTGAGGTACGAGGTACACTCATATCGGTGTAGCTTCCGCAGGCAGCAATGCGAGCGCTGACTCTGGCATCCAGCCGATCATACAGATGACGAATACTGACCGGGGATACGTTATGCAGCACCTGATCTACCTGTTCACGTAGTTCTCTAAGAGTTGTTGGTCGACGAGTCGCACGAGTCAGTTCTCGTCCCTTGATATCCCACACGTGCTCGATTGGAGAGAAGTCTGGAGATAGTGCTGGCCAGGGAAGGTGCTGCACGTCCAGCAGAACACGTCCGGCAGAACACGTCTTGCAGAGCTCGTTGAGTGTTACGGGCAGTCTGTGAGAGAGCATTATCCTGTTGGAACAACATAAACCACTTTCCTGTTGCAAGAACGGCAAAAGAACTTGTCTAACAACATTCTGCACGAACCGTGCGCTGGTTGGCCTCCACTCAAGAAACACCACAGGTAAACGAGAGTTGTAGCTTATGTTACCCCAGACCGTAAAGCCTGGAATGGAGCAGTGCGTCGTGGACGAATGCACTTTACGAGACAGTGCTCACGTCAGTTGCACGCAGGTAGAATCTGCTTTTATCGCTGACGACCACGCCGCGCCATTCGATCTTCCAAATGATCCTCTGACGGCACCTGTTGAACCGTACATGTCGATTCTATGGCTCGAGTGGATTACGGGCCTAAGGCGTGCGTGTCTACAGTACCACTGTTATTAACCAGTTAGCAACAGTTCACGTTGACAAGTATGGTCTCACAAGCCTTTTTATCTGTGCTGTGGTAACTGTACGAACTGACACTGCCGCCCTAATAATACGGGCGGGTGTCTGTGTTGCCCGGACATCCAGAACATTGTTCACGAGAGGGAGAGTTTTCACGTGACCACTGATACCAGCTTCGTTATACAACTGACGCGGCACTTCCGACTTGTGTGGCAGTCCTCCGAAAGAGCTATCTTGTCACTTGCAAAGTCACAATTTCACTCCTTTGAAACGCAATCAGATGACTTTAGGAAGCATGAAAGCACCTTACGTAAGTCTGCAGTCTTTCGTGGCCGTTGTCACTGAAGTTAAAATCTTCTGGGTTACTAGGCCGATTCATGTTTCTTCTAAAATGATCGACGTTTCGAACCCTCTGCTGGGATCTTCCTCAGGATCTTCTGGTGTCCACTAATGCTAGAACACTGTCAGAGACGAGTGTCGCGTCCTCTTATAAAGGGGGAGTTTTCACGCGTTCGTGTTGGCGAAGAGATCTAACACCTCGAATACCTGTCTCGCCCAGAATGTACGGACTACCGAAAATACATAAAGAATCGGTTCCTTTGAGGTCCATAGTCAGTGGGATTAACTCGCCGACTTAATTTTTAGAACGTCATTTATGTTGCAAACTGAAGCATCTAGTTGGTAAAACAAATACTTTTATAGAAGATTCCGTCAGGTTACCGTTCGTTTCTGGGGGCACTGATCGCATAAGCAAAATTTTAAAGAAAAATGGTATTCAGACATCTTTCTTTAGTCAAAACAAAATAAAAGACTTTTTATGACGGAAAACGGATGCACCTGATTGCCTCCACAATGGAGGCGTCTATCAAGTGACATGTGGCGGCGGAAAGTGTATATAGGCGAAAAGGGAAGAACTGTCACAGAACGCATTAAGGAACACGAACGGCACATGCGGCTAAAACAAAGTGCAAAACCGGCAGTAGCGGAAGATCATGAGAACTGTGGCTCTGACATCGACTTCACAAACGTACGTGTACTGGCTAAAGAAACAAACATTTATAGAAGAAAGGTCCGAGAAGCGGTTGAAATTTTTAAGAATTTATCTGATTTCAATAGAGAGGACGGCTATAGGCTTCCGGCATCGTGGCTCCCCCGCCATCAAGGAAGTAAATACGCGGCCGCGGTGTGTGAGCGGCATAAATAACGCGCTGCAAGTCACCTCGGCGGACAATAATATTTTGGGTAAACATCCACCCCCACCCCCCCTCTAGCTCTGTCCGCTTCGAATGTAGCCACTGATGACGACCAACCAATAGCAGCAGCAGGCATTTCAACCAATAACCCTTCTCCCGCAAGCCGGCCACGGTGGTCTAGCGGTTCTAGGCGCGCAGTCCGGAACCGCGCGACTGCTACGGTCGCAGGTTCGAATCCTGCCTCGGGCATGGATGTGTGTGATGTCCTTAGGTTAGTTAGGTTTAAGTAGTTCTAAATTCTATGGGACTGATGACCACAGCTGTTAAGTCCCATAGTGCTCAGAGCCATTTGAACCATTTGAGCCTTGTCCCGCATAAGTGTGGAATAGTGCATTTCTATCCAATGACCGTGAGCCGCCATGTGGTATCCACAGATGAGCTACCAATGCCCCTTCTTCTGCAACAGAGCGGGAATATTAGCCAATGACTATGCCCACAAATGGTAGCAAAATGAATTTTAACCAATACTATCTCTTCTCCAAGACGAACGCGTGAAAACTCCCCCTTTTATAAGAGGACACGACACTCGTCTCTGACAGTATTCTAGCAGTAGTGGACACCAGAAGATACTGAGGAAGATCCCAGCAGAGGGTTCGAAACGTAGATCATTTTAGAAGAAACATGACGCGGCCTAATAACCCAATGAATGCATCTCTCTGGCATGGATGATTTCTTGCTTCACAAGTTTGCACCTTCTGAGGCGTCTGGCTGCAAGCAAGAGTAGACACACATGGCTCTCTGGTAGCTATGCCACTACTCCATTTGTTGCGAACGAGGTGTGTGTGCCAATTCCTGAGGGACCAAACTACTGAGGTCATCCGTCCCTAGACCTACACACTACTTAAACAAACTTATGCTAAAAACAACACACACACGCATGCCCGAAGGAGGACTCGAACCTCCAGCCGGAGGGGCTGCGCAGTCCGTTACATGGCGCCTCAAACCTCGCGGCCACTTCGCGCGGCCGAACGAGGTGAAACTATTATCAGTACATCTACTAGCCCCCCAGGTGCTATATGCCGTCATCGGATCAAAATCGACGTCGTCTTTCCGTGTTTACTAATGTCTTTTCCGGCAGTGTGTCGTGGACGAATGCACTCTACGAGACAGTGCTCACCATCAGCAGCATGCAGGTAGAATCTGCTTTTATCGATGACGACCACGCCATGCCATTCGATCTTTCAACGTCACACTGCCGCTTAATGTGAAGAATGTTACATTACAACCTTCACAAAAAACTATAGTTTCGAAAGTGCTTAAGTGTCGGGTGCCACCCTTTTGCTGCCACTCCTTTAGCGGCAGACGCCGTGACAGAAGTGAAGCGCCTCCTCGTGTTTTGACCAGCCCCCCCTACCTCCTCCCCGCCACCTCACAGCGGCAGCCACTGCTCTCGTCATAACTGTTCGCCTGCTTTGGCGAGCGGCGGAATACAGCGCGAGCTGGTGCGCGCCCGCCCACACTAATCCACATTTTCACGGGGCGCTGCAAAAATTCAGAATTTAAGCTCTTTCCCGACAAATCCCGAATAATTGGATGAAAATATGCGCTCGTATTTTAATGGATTTAGCTTTCAAATCGCATCGGAAAGTATTTCATTTTATCTCAAGTTTGTTAAATCTTTCGGTCCCTCGCTTTTGAAATGAAAGGTCATTTGAAGCTGACGTCATGAAATCACTTTTTGCCTCACAGACGTTGTTTTGCTCTACTTTTTATTTTTCATAACTGTTGGAAGAACATGACTGACTTTGCTGCAGCCACATAACAGCATAGGTTCTATCAGCACTCTAACATCCAGTTCTTCAATAAATTTCCGATTCTGAGCATGAAACGGCGAACATTAACAACTGTTAATAACTACATGTGAGTGTTTATATATCAATATTTCTTTAAACACTCTACAAGCAAGAACTTTTCTCATAGAAGAAACGAAACGGTTTAGTTCACTAACTTAACTGCCTTTCCTCTGACTGAGTACGTAGTTAATGTCAGTCAAAAGATTTCACTTCGTTTTAGTAGAATTTCTATGTGCTGGTTCATTGTCTCACTAAACACGCTGTGATAAATCAGTTAATTTAATACATGCCGTTTTTGCACAATGGGTTTGTCCCGAATTTCAGTTAGATATGTTTGTTCTTCGCAAATTATTTTTCAAGATTTTCTTTCCCATCATAGATTAAAGTCTGTCTCAATTACATAAAAAATATCTCAAAGTACGCTTATTTAATTTGTATGTGTATTAAAGACAGAGCGGCAAGCTTTCATATTGTGATTTCAGTTCATTTTGTGTATCGCCAGGACAAATTACATTTGTGCTTGAAAATATTACATCTGACTAGATTAAGTTTTGTTTTTTTAATGTTGTTTACACTGTGCCTATTCTTAAGTACGAATTATTTCTGGATAGAACACTGTTCATTTTCATATTGACTGTCCATTATTTTCATTGATCTCATTACAGTGATATATAACGATATACGTGTCTTAATGATGACTATTCTAAAAGAAGCCCATGTATGCACAACCCCAGGCAAAACTCAACTCCACCCAGTGGCAGTGGTAGAATGACAGAATCAGTCGCTCTTATGTTAATAGGTTTCTTAAACCGTTAAATAATGTCAGTTACACAGGATGGACAGAAACAGTCCGATATGCTTGAAAGCGTATTGCAGCATAGGCTGTGCTACGACATAATTGTTAGTAAAAAATTCCTTATGTTGCACCGTTTCCAAGTTAATTAGCATTGATGTTAACCAACTGTGGCATGCGCCAGTTCAAGCGGACCGTCAGAGACGGTGTCGACAAACGAGCACTTTGAAACTTCCTGGCGGATTAAAACTCTGTGCCGGACCGAGACTCGAACTCGGGTACTGGCGGAAGTAAAGCTGTGAGGACGGGGCCTGAGTCGTGCTTGGGTAGCTCAGTTGGTAGAGCACTTGCCCGGGAAAGGCAAAGGTCCCGAGTTCGAGTCTCGGTCCGCCACACAGTTTTAATCTGCCAGGAAGCTTCACATCAGCGCACACTCCGCTGCAGGGTGAAAATCTCATTCTGGAAACGAGCACTTTGTTTGGTTTCCTAAAATCGAACAAGAAACAGGACTTGGGACTGCAGTAAGGATAGAAGCCGAGCCAATGGCTGAGCAGTCTCATGCGTCATCATCTACGCTATGAGAACAGCTGACACTCATTGTATCTCGTGTGCCGGTTGAACATGCAAGCGCAAGGGACTGATTGGCTAACTTCAATAGTAATTAACTCGGAAACGGCGCAACGTAACGCATTTTTTCTCAACTATTGTTTCACGGCACAACCTATCTTGCAATACCTTTTCAAGCTTTTCAGACTGTTCCTGACCTCCCGGTATAAATGACATAATGCAATTGTCTAGGAAACCTATTAACATAAGAGCAGCTGCCTCTACAGTTCTAGCACTGGGACTAGGTAGAGTGGCGTTTTGCATCAGTGACCTGCAAACACGGTCTTGCTTTAGAACGGTCTTCATTAACAAACATATCCTAACATAAACTAAAATGACGTCAATGAAGATGCTAGGTAGACAATAAAAAAATATACAATATTCTGTCCGTAAATAATTCTGATTGAATAAGGGCACAGCACAAATAACAATAATGAAACAAAACTTATTCTAAGGACATACAGTATTTTGAAACACAAATCTAATTCATCCTGGTGATACACAAGCGGGCTGCCGCGTTGGAGGCTCTCGCCTAATGGATCGGCAACCCTTCGAGCACCTCTGTCACGCTTGCAGCCATCTTCGCACCTGCACACCTTCAGCATCGCAAGAGCAACAGGTCACCGACAACGCAGGCCAAGAGCAGGCAAAGCCAGCGCCTGCACAGGGCGCCAACAAGACGGGCCCTCGTCGTGTCCACGCGCTACGTGACACGGAAACAGTTTCAACAGTGTTCTGCCGCAGTCACCAATTACCCTAAGCTGGCGTCAGGACGGCACAAGTCAGTCAAGGCTTCGAGAGCCTCTCTGGCCCAAGTGACAAATGCCACTGTCAGAAGTCATCGTCATTTCATACCCAGGAACGTTAGCTTCTGCAGCAGCACACTGTGTTCACCATTAGTGACGCTATTCTGTATTGGAAGTTCTGGCCTTCGGCCCCAAACTCTTTAAGTTCTGTCTTATTGAATCTAACCCAGAAGAATCGCCATCCTCCAACTCAGGCTTACAGGCCACAAACTGAGCACCCAGCCAGTGATCGTTGCCGAACTTGTTGCATCCAGGAAATGCTCGCTCCCGACTTGGCTCCAGTCAGTGTTTAGTCCCGAATGGAGGATTCCGCAAGTGTTTTCTCTGTGAACTTAATCTGAGATAAGTGACGTCTGAGCTCATTGCCAATCTTACCTCATTGTGATAATCAGTTTTTTCCTTATGTGTTCCAATACCTTTGTACTTATTGTGTTACTCTTATTATTTTACTTCTAGGCTTTATTTACACACCGTCGAAGCAGACGTTTTGTTCAATAAACTTGTTATATTCTTGATGTGGATTTCCCGTCTCGGAGCGCGACACTACACGGGAGCCAACCCAGAACAAAGAACCTTAAATCACAATGTTGAACCTCACTACTGTCTTCAATACACAACCTGGTGAGAAAACTAACTAAAAGTATGCCTGCCGAGTCCCTAACGTGTTTAAAATGGCGTCTAGTGGAGTAAGCTAAATAAAGTGTTAAACGTTTGCATTCACTTCCTGCACAGCTTCCTTTCCTGCAGCTTTAAAAACTAGGGTGTGCAATTAAATCGCGGAACAGATACTAATTACTGAATTTCGTTCAAAGCAAACGAATTGTAGCGAGCAGGTGATGGAAGGTGGCTTCGAGGAGCTTGGCGGTTTGCTTTAGCTTCGGTAAGGAGAGTTGCCTCCATCACAACCGATCTTCACGACGTAAAGCATGATCAGATAATCTAAACTATGACACCAAGACAAGATCACAAATAATGATTACGAAAACGTTACACAGCAAGGCATGGTTCACCTCACATAATAGCTTCAAAAAGACATTAGGAATACACTCGTGTAGGAAGCAGAATAAGGAAATCGTTACGCATAAGAAGGGAGAATCACTTCCTCTCGCATATTTTGCTGACACCTCCATGAAAATGCTTGTGTGCTAACAAGAGACGACTATTTCAAACACTGGTATCATGGTGATGAAAAATTACGCCCTATTGAGGAACGGACAACAGGTGACACATTTACTGAATCCACAGTCATTGTGAGATGTAAGCACGGTGCAAAACGTTTCCAGCAGCCACAGTCAGTGGCCTGACTTGTGATCTTTACTGTATTTGGGTGGATGATATCCAATTGTGTAACGGTTATCTACGCTTGGAAATAGTTAGTACATTTAATGGTTGTCATTGTAATTCATTTGTTAATAAAATGGTTTGTTGAACTTGATTGAAGCCATGCCCAGTTTCCTGCTTTTTTTTTTTGGGAACTGTGTAGTTCAGGTTTCAAGCCCTGTTCTTAATGGTATAAATTGGTAAAATTTGTTTTTAATGAACTGAGTCTGATCAAGTGTGAGAGTTGTGATCCTTTTAAGAAGCTTTATAAATTGTAATGATAATATTCTTGTTAAGAAGTATATTTTATTCTGTGAAACAACAAAGGACGAACTGTGTGGGTCTACCTTCCAAGTGTTTTCCTTAAAGCTATCCGAATACCAGTTGTCAGGTATCAGTAGGGTTGGCAGTTTTCGGGATGGTGTACAGACGCTTCCAATGAACGTACTTGGATTACGTAGGGCCTCTGCCTAGATCTAAGGCTGGCAACAGCTTCATTTTCGTGTGTATGGATGCGCTTACCTCGTTTGTCTGTTACCAAATGGAGGAACAATCAAGCAAGTTGTCATTCAGAAATTGCAATGTATATTTAGCACCTTTGGATTGAGTGTAAACTTGAAGAGAAATTAATGTAAAAAAACCAAGGTTTTAAATCTGCTAAAACTATGAGAATGTTAATAAACGTGCAATGTGCTAGTGTGACTGTGACTACATCAATCGTTTCCACCTCTTCAGATCTTATGGTCCAAGTAAATACTAAAAAAGTGTACAGGCTCTGTTTCATATAATCAGCTACTAAATAAGACTAAAATCTAATTAAAATAAGTGAAGTAAAAACACACATGCACATACCGCACACGCATAGTTGTCAAAAGGCAAACGAAAAGAGTATACGCAATGTTAGTGAGGAAAAATGAAAGCGTTTCGATATGATTTTTATTTCGGTGTAGCTTATCTTTGTAATGCACTAGGGAACGTTCTGCAATGTTTAAAGTGCAAACAGACACACACACACACACACACACACACACACACACACACACACACACACACACACACACACACACACATAAAGAATTTACTTATCGTACACTCTAGTTGCTTTTCGTTAATACGTAAGTACGATTAAATATGATTGCAAAGGGAAATTCGAGCTTTGCAGGAAAATAAAGTTATTTCCTAAATTGTGGAAGATTTCGTGCGCAAAACAAACCCTGCTCTTCAGTCTTAATTTTCGTGTTCTGTAAGATTAAAAAATAGTACACATGCCTTGCATATCGGAACTACTGAATTTATAGCAGACGAGAATAGAGTTTTGTTCCACATAGTAGTAACAAGGATTAAAGTCAACTAAATAAATACAAATCCGTTTATAACACTGCAATACAAACATGAGCACTACTTCCTATCTTACAGTCGACGTGAATTACCACAGTAAACCACGATATTCCCACTTTTAAATTAGTCAGAAAGTCGTCTCAAAAACTGGCAGCAAAGGCAGCCAACCATTATAGTGGTCCCCATGATATGGCACTAACTTCATCAAATTGCTGAAAATGTTTGCTACCTTCTGCTGTTGCATAAGGAAACCACATGACACTTCAATTAAATACCGTATTGAACGGTAGTAACAAACTTTTGTATAAAAAAAGGGTTGTTAAGCTTTCGAAGTCACCCAAAGTTTGTAGCAACTCCATGCAAGGGTATTAATTTTACCTTACAGTAGAGAAAGCTGATCATTATGAACCAAAAATATATCAAGGCACTATTTGACTTCTTTTCGGTTGTAACCCGATGCAGCCACAGATTTTAAGCGCAACGAATATATTTTTGCATCTGAAACAAGTTATTGTCGTTAAATAAACAGCGTTTTCATCACTGAATCTAACATTTGATTCCACCAAAATTTCCTGGTTTACGTTAAATAAACAGAACATATTATGATAAAAATTCTCGACAACAGTTCAGAGTACTTTACTCTAAAGAACTATTAACGTAGTACTTCCATAGAACATTGAATGTAATACAGTACAACAACTGCCTGCCCGAAGTTTGTGAGGCAAACCTACCTTCTTATACACGCTTATTATCAAAGAAACTATCATGGTGAAGGCAAAAGGTTATGATTCTTCATCACTGCTACACGAGGCATCAATGCATGTATAGGTTTCATTTAATTTGATGGGGGTATGAAAGGTATAAATGAAGGATGAAGTTTTGATATTATTCTGTGATTCTTAAAGTCTGAAGAAATATCTGATTTACATAGAACATCAAAATTACTGTTAGATGAACTATGTGGTGCTTCCATCACTATCACAAATTATTCTCAAAAGCAGCGAAAAGCAGGACAGTTCTTGATGAACATAGCTCACGTCACGTATGAATCGAGATATTGTATAGAAAGCACGAGAGTAGCTCATGTGATTCGGAAACAAATCCCGCATTGGACATCATCATGTCTCCATTCAAACAAGAACACTGTCGCTTATCTAGAGAAAGAATACCGTTCATGGTCCCCACCACATATAGTGTCAGGGGGTAATGGCAGTCACCTTGACAACTGACCATCATTGTCCAACTCAACAGTATCTGGGGTAACAACAGTCACTGCATCAGCTGACCATTATTATCTAGACCCAGTACTATGTAAGGGTAATGACAGTCACCTTTTAAACTCATCATCATTGCTCCAACCAATAGTATCTAAACGTTAGGGGTAGTCATACGCAGTTTTCCTGTAAAATGGTAATATTACTTGTTACAACTTGTTGAAACTAATCAGTAGTAGTCGGACTTTCTTGGAAATATTTTCAAGTATTCGGAATTTGCTGAGTGAAGTAAGAAAGGCCATATGAAGATGTGTATGTACACTTATGTAGGGTAATTGTAGCCACTATAAGTGAATTGACCATCATTACCTCCTCCATCCTGTAAACATGTTCCTGTCAATTATAAGTTCTTCACGTGCCTAGAATTATCAGCATAAGGTGACAAACGTTCTGCACTGAAATACAAGATTAACGCCCTATCATGTAGTCACCACAATGTATAGGTGACTCTGAAAGCAGAACATCCCCAGTTTCTTACTTGTATAGTATTGCTGTTAAGTTCAAAAATGGTTCAAATGGCTCTAAGCACTATGGGACTTAACATCGGAGGTCATCAGGCCACTAGACTTAGAACTACTTAAACCTAAGTGAACTAAGGACATCACACTCATCCATGCCCGAGGCAGGATTCGAATCTGCGACCGTAGCAGCAGCGCGGTTCCGGACTGAAGCGCCTACAACCGCTCGGCCACAGCGGCCGGCTTGCTGTTAAGTATGTATTTCATCAGAGTGTCATTGGTTTCTACTGTGCAACAGCAGAAGATGACAAACGTATTGAGCGCTGTGATGACGTTAACGCTGAAGTACAGGGACACAATGTTTTTCTGACTGTGATATCAGTTTTACACATAAGTTGTCACTAACTTAGATTTATGAATAACGTTGTTTATTTTGATATTTCCCATTGAAAGAGCGCTCTAAGCTGTAAGCTACGTCAGTAGTTGTATTCATGTGTGTTTTGCAGTGTTATAGAACTAATTATGAAGTAAGTTGATGACCTTAAAGTGTGGTATTTATATTAAGATCGAACTATAGTACATACTAATTTTCAGTTTATTTCAGTAGTACTAATAAGTGAGCCATTTTTATTTTAACTAGTAGAATAGACAATATAGATGCGGACAAAATTTAACTGAATGTCCCATTGTTTGGTTCAAATGAAAAGTAAAAGCAGTACTGCGTTGTTAATCAAATCGACTATTTTTTTCTAATGCAGAACATAATGCATTACCTCGCGGCCGATTTGTTGTGTGACCAGCTCTATATTACCAAAAAATATTTACACAGTAAGTATTGTTGAGATGTCCTGGGTCTCACCTTTATCTATGACAATGATCTAGGATTAACCCCATTTTGCTTATCGTTAAGGTGCTGTTCCAATATCGGGGAGCCTCTGCAGTATTGAATCGAGTCTACAGGGAGAATAGCAATCCGCTGAGCCATGAATTGCAATTCTAATCAGCGAGGGAGCGTTGGTAGCTGCAGTACTAGTTTGGTGCAGCAGATAGCGTATCTGTCTAGTAGGCAAGAAACTGGCGATCAAATCCCAGTGGTGGTACAGATTTTAATTTATTTCTTCAGCTACTATCGTCATTACTAAAAATGTTATGAAAATATTAGGTTGTCAGTTTCTAACACGTGTGTGACTGGTTGTGATCTATCTTCCTACCATAGTTGGACAAGGACGCTCTGTGAGTGTTTCAGGAATCTGGTGTTGAACCTACGGGCTGCAAGGTAGGAAGACACCATCTCACACATGTAGAGTTCAGAAGAGTGAAGCAGTACGGACAGTGACGTAATCAGACAATGATCTCAATGTCAGTTATCACTAACAAAAATTAGTGTACAGGTTCAGGCGTAACTATATGTTATCAAAAAATGAAAATCTTAGATTTCCGTTATTAAGGTTTATTTTTACTCTAAGTGTGACTTCATGACATGGCAATGTTATGAAAATTAACTTGAGGATAGTAAAATATTCATACTCCATTTTGACAACTGTGAAACAAAAATCCTAACTATCATATGCTTCTTTAATGGTAAGATAATTGATAACCATGTCTGTGGAACGATAAAACTACAAACAAATTAAGTACAATTGGGACCAGAGATATTAATTACTCTAAAATCCACAATAAAAATACCCAGAATTGAATGGGAGTCGGTCAAGTGCAATCAAACAGAAGTACACATTTAAAGCAATTCATAAGTCTACAGTGGCTGATCAATCCTTTTCGACAGTTCGGACATCTCGCGTTCCTACTTCAATTAGGCTCGGCGGTCGTGAATATGTTTAACTACAGGTCATGGTAGAATGTTAATAAAAAAAAGGAGAGATGGAGACGACCGCAGTTCTGAGTATCAATTGGATATCACTTGCTGGCATGGCGTGGGCGCGTGAGTGCTGACCTTGCGTCGGCGACGGCAGTGGCGGCTGTCGGCGCGAGTTGTTAACCTGAGAATGTATTCTAAATCTCTATCGACTGTTATACACTATTGCGATACATTTCCTGCGTCTTCGGTGAAGCTGAGACTCCTAGTTATTCCCTAGCTAACTGGCATGGTACATGCCATTTGGCTGGAATAGTGCGTACGTCATTGCCCTCAAATCACTCGTAAGCATTAATTGTCAGTGTTCACCATGCTGGGAGACTTTGCAGTTTAACTCCTTGTTAATTAAGACGAGCCTGTGAACAAGTGTTCACATAATGACTCTCGTAATCGTCTCAGCGTGGTGCGAGTCGCCTTGTCTGAACACCCGACGACTTCTGCAAGAGAAACAGCCAATTACTCTGCCTGCATTTTTCCCGATCATAGGTGGTGGCCATGCGTATTCTTAGTTTCCAGACAGAGCGTTTATACTTTGTTATAACTCCACCAACTAGAGGTTTTGCAGCCTATCAAAGGTGTTGTCTCTTTCTTTCGGCAGCGTTTAATACTGAGATAAACAGCTATTTCTTTCATATGAGTTTTTAGCGCAGGTTACAACGACGATTCCCCTTTGTTTTGTGTTGGGTTTCAATGGATGTTGTACCTCTGGACGTTCTATCTGGCATTTCCTGCTCTGTTCCTGTACAAAGGGTTTCCGAAGAGTCTTCGTTAAAAGAAGGGACAAGGTCTGGCTTTTGCTGACGGCCTACACACTGGCGGCGAGCGTGTCATTGTTTACGCTAGATGCCCTGTGGCGAACTGTGTCGGCCTACATGGGACGGGCACTGCCGTCGTAAAATTCTCTTTCCCTCAGAACTGCGTCTCGTAGCTCTGGACGGTGAAATTACTTGTGTGCAATTACTAGTGTGAGTGTTAGTGCTTTATATTCACAAAATACTGGCTTATTCATTACATCAGCATTTTAATAACATTCGTTGAATTTCACGTAACTATGTTGTGTGACACACCAAGTTAACCAGAATTGTTTCGGGAATTCAGTGTAAGGTGTGTTACTTGTTTGACGCCTTACAAGTTCCTTCTATGAAACACCAATAACATATCACGTAATTACACTGACAACAACATTTACTTATGTTGGAGGTGGCGTTTCGATTGTAACACTTGAGAAGTATCATAGAATAACTGAAACGTGCGAAATATTATTTTAGGGGTGCTCTGAGCCTTGCTCCAAGTCTGGGCCTAAAAATGGAATTAATCATGTTGTTCCTGTAGCTGGCACTATCTCGAAGTATCTGTTTGTTTGCATGCTTGCATGTTTAGTACAGTATTTTTGTCAGCATTCGATTTCTGCGATCATAAGCTTGGTCAGGTTAGTTTCACTACATTGCCTTATTTAGGGTTAACCTGAAATGTTAACTGCCTGTTCAGCATGTTATTAGGCTCCAATTTTAAAGTGTGTGTGTGTGTGTGTGTGTGTGTTATACGTGGTGTTCAAAAAGTCTCTCCGCATTGCCGTATGAGTGTTAGCCGCGCGTGTCGTTTGCTACAGTGAATATGCCGAAATGAAACTCAGTAAAATACAAGTTATTAATTTATTGAATACTCATTTTTACTTGCAAATTTTCACATTAAATGCAATTTCTCTAATCATGTTTCCAAACACAAGCTGTAACATTTCTTCTGTAACAGAAGCTGTGAAAGTGCATATTGCAGTTTTCAATTTATCGATTGATTTTGGACGGTTTTAATAGACAGTTGCATTCGCTGCACCCCAGAAGAAAAAGTCAGGTGGTGTTAGGTCAGGCGATCGTGGAGTCCAAAATCCCTGTGAAATTATGCGATCACCAAAAACATCAGCAAGCAGTGACATTGAAACGCGAGCTGTTTGCGTGGTTGCACCATCTCGTTGAAAATAGTTGACACTAACATCGTTTTCCTGGGCTAGTTTCCTAGTGACTTGTTCGGACTCATGGACATTTTATCGGAAATGTCGAGTAGTTTACCCTCAGACAAAACGCTAGGACGACCACTTCTTGGTGCATCTGTCACTGAACCCGTACTTCGAAATTTGTTAATCAAATCTCGCACAGTATCGCGATGTGGGAGTGTTGTATCAGGGAAAACTGAATTAAATATTTGACGAACTGAAACTGTGTATTTACCGCCAGCTTTGAACACTTGTTCGACTAAAAACACAGGTTCTCCAATGGTTAGCATTTTAACAGTGACAAAAACGAAGCAAACCAAAAAAGGAGCTAAACTTAAACGTTCACGTCAACACGTAACGTCACACACCTACAGTACTACCGACGCTGGCTGAGATAAACGAAACAGTGGAATGTTGGGAGAGTCCACTTGAAGGGAAGTAACCCAGGCAGGCGAACAATCACATGGCACGCGCGGCTAACAATCATACGGTACTCCGTATTATAGATAATGGTGGCATGTCCTGGTTAGCTACAGATAAGGGAGGGGGGAGGAGTCATGGCTTATGAAGTCATCAGCATGGGCACACACAATGTGCACATGTTTACTTCCAACAGACATTTGGAGGTCAAGGTGCATAGTCAGTGGGTAAACGTATTACCGATCTTCTGTTACGCTGCTGGAATATGTCATCTGATATGTTGTTATGAAGAATATGACAACAAGGTTTACCATTCTTATTACGTACCGGCATCAATCTGACCACCACGAACTGAAACCAAATCATCATTAAACAACAAGAACAGTCATTATAGACTGTCTGGTGTCTGGTGTATTGTATCAGCAGTAAATGACCCATGCCACTAGAGACCATAACCCCTGGTACCAGTAGTCTGTTGTCGATGGCTCATGGTAATATTCTGCCTGTAGCCTTTGTGACAATTTAAGCTGTCATCCACACATCCGACAGAGCTAGTGGAACAATCCTACGATCTTCCCGTAGTCTAATCTTTCTGAAAGAACCTGTGCTAGGTATTCATTCCACACTGTCATACCAAGTCCGTTTCGTGACCACTTGCTCTGAGGTCATTGCAATGCACCAAATTGTCTCCAAAATTTATTGCTATGATGCTCTCATGTCTCTCAACGCCAGTGATTCTACGTTTGTCAAAGTCTAAAACATAGCGTCTAACTGCACTGGTATGTGCCTTGCGTATAGTGTATTATTATCTTTGCCTTAAAAGCACCAGTAACGTTAGATACACCCATCTTATATTCAGGTCATTCTTCGTCTGTAGGAACAGGTTTTTCTGTACTGAAAATAAGCTTGCGTAAGTATGAACTTTTGATCAACATATTCCAATTTTGTTTGGAAATGTATGAGTAACAGTTTGGTAGGGTTGGTGTTGTATTTTCCATATCCGTTAGTGCTTTATGTTCTCGCAGATATGCTGCCGGATTGTGTCTACATCAGATTCACTATTATAAGAGTCAGAGCTTACAAACAAAGAATTATTGGAACTATAGAACATCACATCCTCTTATTTTCATGTGTCTTGATTGCATTTGGTTGGTTTATGAGTTCCAGCTCAAATGTGTCACTATAAGAACGAGTAGCATTTTTAATGGACAGGATGAGTGATTTATGTGTTAGTTTGTAACGAAATATTTGTTCCGATGACAACTCACTAGTCGAAACCGTTAACTGCCACCAAGCAACCAAATGCAATCAATATGTTACAATCAAAGTGAATGCATTTCTGATAGATAACTGAACATGATTATTTCAGACACTTCTGGAGCATCATTACCTTTAAAAATTGGCTCCAAACGTATCGCATTTGTGCCCTCGGAGCTAAGCCTGTCCTCCAGGTCTAGTTATGAGGCTGCTGGACGAAGGCCTCCCACGCTGTTGTTAGAATGCAGGGTAGAGATCATATGATGTGTGCAGTTAGCAAGCTGCGACGCTGACACCAGAGACGACATCTCCACGACACAGTAGCCCGTTCTCATTACGTTTATTCGTGAGAACTTGGCTATCTACTTGAGTGTGAGTCCTTATCGATGACTGGATGTTAAGTGCATAGTTACGCTACAGTTATCTGTGTACTGCGAGGTTTTGTGAGCATATTTCGAATCGTTTTAAGTGAAGCATACGTGATTTCTATGCTACTGCGAATTTTCCTAATCACTGTAGAAAATGGAGAAGGTTGGGAATTATTTGAATGAAGTTTTTCTAAGATCAAAGAGATGAAACGAAGTGTGTAAATGCTCATAAACGTCTCAGTTGGTTTACAGTTACCATTTCTTGCGTGCGCACAAGGTATGTTGCTAAATAGGAGTAAGAAAGGGATTTTAAAAGTGAAACTGGATATAGGAGTTTCCAGCGAAACATACTAGAAACATAAAGCTGTTACAGCTCTGTGTCTCACATATACCAGTGTTGATTTCGGAGTGCTAATGAATCTAGTAGTGAGAGAAAAATCCGGACACGAAAATGTCACCATGAAGAAGTAGAACAGCTTTTACAGTGAGATACACTTGCAACTAATGAATAAACTAATAGTAAGGAAACATGAAAACAGATCAGTGTTGTCAATGTGAAAAATGCGCATTGGATACCAACAATTAGAAATTATGAAAAAAGCAATAAAAGAACTTTGGTAAAAGAATATGTATATTCAGAGTCATCTATCTCGCTAAAACACACAGTTTCTGAAAATAAAACGTTTTCAAAAGTGGTTGAAGTTTTTTTTTCAGTTAACAAGCATTTATGAGAGGACGGCCACAGGAGTGAGCTGCAAGCGCTGCGTCTTTGCTTTGTGTCAAAACGCATTATAAAAATTTATGTATGTATGTATTTATGTGTGTGTGCTTGTGTGTGTGTGTGTTCCACAATTCATCCTAAATCATCTGGCCAATATCAACTGAACTTGACCCATATATCCCTTACTGTCATGCAACAATCGCTATGGGGGTAAAAACAACCTACCTATCACAATCCAGGACATACGAAGTCATAAACACTAAGATGCGTAAAAACATGCCGCATCGTGCGTGAACTCCTAATGCAGTTATTCTTTACTATTAATAGACTCTGAAGTCGAGTCAGCTTGAGGAAATCCCTGACACCCTCGAGCGCTTTTCACGGTTTTCAACTGCGAAGCGCAAACGGCTGTAGGCGAAAACAACTGCCGTCTGTAGAGTTATGAAGTGGATTTTTCATAGAGACGTTTACAAAATGGCGTTTTAAAAACGCGAAGCAGCTGTGCTCAGCGTATAGAAACTGTCTCGGATCTTTGTAGTATTGTTCTATAATTTCTAAGGTGTTTTCACAAATATATGGCATGAATTTTTTTCGATATTACTGTTCCATAGTTTCTACGGTGTTTTAACGAACAAATGTAAATGAAATTTTTTCGATGTTGCATTACAAACACGGTCCAATTCTTTGTATTCCTTGGCAATGCTGGGTTTGTCAGCAAGTCGCTCATAAAGCATTGTTTTGTCAGGGATGCATTGAAAAATTTTTTCCCTAGTGCAGTCACTAGTGAGAGAACAGTCACGTTGTTTACCAATCCACCAGGTTTTATACTAGTATTCCAGATGTCTTATAAAAAGCAGTCTTGATGAATTTCAGAAAACAAAGTCTTTTCTTTCTTTATTAACTAATAAATAAGTAAAATGCTTTCTTGTTCCGGTCTATGATCACAAATGAATTCTTTAGACGATGACCTGTTTCAGTCTGTAATGACCATCCTCAGATCTAAAATATATAAATATATTCATCTAGTGAGCAGTGTGCCTTTCAACATAAACCAGCAATATGTATCACAATATACTGTCATACACCACGGAAATGTACAGATAAAATATGGTATAACGTACCTTTTCTACACCGTCTCCTAAAGTGATACGGCCATAATGGCATCGTCAAAACATATAAATATAATGAGCATAGCATCGTCACATAGATTTAAGATATGGTGTAGACTAGGCCACATCGTCCACATAGTGATAATTACCAACTACCTACTGAGGTACAGTAGCATCCAGAAGCCTGTTTGCCTAAACCCTACCTACTTATGGAATGTATAGCCAAACTATATAATTTTATTTATTGAATGCTTATATGTTGTTTAAACGTTTTCTGTGGGAGACATGTCACGATGTATGTAAAGCCCTCTATTGGTTAAGTTCTTACGATCGGTGCGCGCCCACATAGGATCCTAGTGGCCGACCCAACAGAGGACGCTGTTCATTGATCTGTCTCTTTTTCAGCTGTCATATAGACATTTTATCTTTCATAAGCAATTTATAGGTTGCCACAGGCAATGCATTACGCTATATTAAGTGTTGACCGTAAATTTACCATAAAAAAGGGTCGTACCTATACTCTTCATATATTTTCTTTTAATAATTTTACATGGGTAACTGCATTCATATTTTAATGTATCACAATTGGTTTCTATGATAATCATCAATTTTAATGTCTGCTACATGCATTTTATCTAATGTGCTTTTATCAGATTATGTTTTTGCGTAAATGATGACTACATACAAGCAAGCCCACAGTAGCGACATTTAGGGAGGGTGTAGGCAAACAGGTGCAACTGTACCTCAGTAGCTAGTTGGCAATAATCACTATGTGGATAATTTGGCCTAGTCTACACCATATCTTAAATCTACGTGACGATGCTATGTTCATTATATTTATATGTTTTGACGACGCCATTACGGCCGCATCACTTTAGGACATGGCGTGGAAAAGGTACGTTATACCATATTTTATCTGTACATTTCCCTGGTTGTATGACAGCATATTGTGATACATACTGCCGTTTTATGTTAAAAGACACACTGCTCACTAGATGTATATATTTATATATTTTAGATCTGAGGATGGTCATTATAGACTGAAAACGGTCATCGTCTAAATAATTCATTTGTGATCATAGACTGGAATAAAAAAGCCTTTCAAAGTATTGGATCACTGTTTGTACACGCGATTGTGTCGCAGTTGGTGATAATAAATAAGTTAACAATAATGATGATGATAACACCACACTATACTATAAAAAGTCCCAAGTCTTTGCAGAACTGTGTACGATTTAATCTAATGTACACAGTGTAGCTTTTAATCGGTGCGGCGAAGCGAGGGCATGGTGACGTCAGCACTCACAGCACGTCTGTGCGTGATACCTGCCGTTTATTCCAGTGGCCTCGCCTAAGCGAGCAGGTAGCACAAGCGTTTGCCAACAGTACACGCAGATCTCATTGTCGATCGGTCGTCAACACGGTCCAGAAGAAGATAATCTCCGGATTTGTAACATGGCAGGCTCCGGCAGCGGTTAGCAGGCTTCGCAGCAGTCGCGGCCGGTTGCTGCCGCCAGAGGCGCTGGCGGCGGCGAGTCCGGATTTAGTGGCGGAACACGGGACACCACTCGAGGCCCGCCCGCCGCTGCCGGCTGCCGCACGCTGGCCACTCATCCCGGATTTTGCTGCTGGCGCGCTACATGTGACGGCCCTCTGTTACTGTGTACGGCCACATGTCGAGGTCCTCCAATGTTTGTTTTGTTGTGTCGAACTTCCTCCACAGTGGAGCCCTCGAGATTTCGAGGGATTAAGCTCACAACGGGCCGAAGCCGTGGTCGAGGTTGGTGACAGGTGCCAGCTCGCAGTGACGTCATCGGTTCGAATCTCGATAGCAGAACACACGAGGACCCGCAATGGGAGACGACGTGTTTGAATCTTCACGGTAAATGATAGCAGCCACACAGTGGCAGGGTAAAGATTTATTGAAATCCTTGACCACGGTTTCGGTATATCTAAATATCCCTCCATCAGAAGCAAAAATACACCTGAACAGGAACACACCTTCATTAAAAGAAACCTTAGCACCATAACTGAGAAAATAAAAAAAAAGCAATTACAGATTTAACTAACCACGAACATTTTCAAACTATTACAAGCACAAAAACTATTAGTCACTTACTAAAGTCACATCCTGCAGTGGAGATGCATAAAACAATCGTGCCAAAGGCGTCGTCGGTAGTTAAAATTAAAACATCACCTCCATATGTACAGCATAATTAAGAAGAGATGGTCGATGGGATCCCAGCATACTATCCGAACTCAGCCTGTGAACTATCGTGAAGAGGGTGTGGTAGCACTAAGGCAAACAATATCACTTACAAGGAGACGGCACGACCGTGGGGTCGGGGATTTGTCCGAAATTTTGTGTGGTGAAAGAGGACCTCTAACACCTCACGTGGTTAAAATATTAGGACGCACTACCCAGAAAATCTCGGGAAAAATCGATCCAAAGTTTCTTAGGTGGCTTATGACTATAAAATGTTAGTCCGCCGTCTGGAGTAGATGTTAAGGCCTCGGAGTCTTACGCCACAGGTCTCGGGTTCGATTCCTCCTTTGGCAATTTTTTTGATCTCTTTCATTTTCTTTTGTTATTTCACCAATAATTCAGAGAGTTTTGCAAACCTACATTATCTTCAACAAATTAGTTACATTATTGAATAAAAATTATTTTCTTTTCGTCCAACAACACAATTCATGGCGGTGGGTTTTCCATTTTTAATTGTTAATTATACGAGGGGAAACATTGGGTTTTTAATCAGAATAACAAAGTCGATTGGGAAGCATTTAGTTTTTATACATATAATAATTTTAAACAAGAACCGTAGTGGTAATTATCGTAAAAACAAACAAAGCTATAATTTTTGCGACATCTTGCGCAACATATAAAGGCGGATTTTTTTCAATCACAGGGCGTTTGCAATAAATCTGTACAAACACGTGCGCCATTAACATTTACGAAAATGTTTTGACTTTCTGATAATTTTGAGGCAAACCAGGCATATTGAATCATGTCTCGGAATATTGGTGACAATAATTGATGGTGAATTATAGAATGAATTTTTATAGAATATTCCCGGGAATTAATTTCACGATTCTTCTGTAACAATGCGCTGCAGTTTTGCGATCAACAGAAGAAAATAAAGTGCCGCAGAAGGAATCGTACCCAAGACCTCTGGCGTAAGGGTCCGAGTGCCAACCATGTAGGCCAGACGACGGGTCGGCAATGGACTGACATTTTATACTCATAAGGCACCTAAGAAACTTTGGATTGATTTTCCCCGGGATTTTTCGAGTAGTGCGTGCTAATATTTTAACCACGTGAGGTGTTAGAGGTCCTCTTTCACCACACAAAATTTCGGACAAATCCCCGATCCCACTGTCGTGCCGTCTCCTTGTGAGAGAGGACACTTGCGGTATGCGCGAGATATTCGCGCACGTTAAAACCCAGAGATACATACTTATGCCCGTCAAAATTTTAAAGGTTGTGCTAATTCAAACCCTCTGTCTTAATAAACAAAACACATCAGAACTATTTAAAACACATACATACAATAGAAAATATGAACACGAATTTGCCTGTGTCCTAGTGTCAAGCAGGTGAATCTTTGGCTAAGGAACACATCTAACGAAAGAGGACACTAGTGTTATACGCGAGAATCTCGCGCAAATTAAAGACTTGGATACATACTAGCAAAAAAGAACAAAATGTTGTAGTAAATCGAAACCATCTGTCGTCATGAATAAAAAACATAACAGAATCATTTAAACCACACATACACATCGAAAACCGCGAGCAACAATCATAAAAGAAATCGTAAAATCCCAACAAGACAGGAAAGGAATATCTCACCAGCATCAACAGACAAGAAAACTAGCTTCTAGTCAAAAAAATGTTCAAATGTGTGTGAAATCTCATGGGACTTAACTGCTGAGGTCATCAGTCCGTAAGCTTACATACTACTTAACCTAAATTATTCTAAGGACAAACACACACACACCCATGCCCCAGAGAGGACTTGAACCTCCGCCGGGACCAGCCGCACAGTCCATGACTGCAGCGCCCCAGACCGCTCGGCTAATCCAGCGCGGCGCTTTTAATCAGCCAGACTATATTACGTTAGAGCAAGACGGGCTTTGAAACCACCCAAAACAAATTTATTTCGAACCTGCACCTGTTCGTTAAGAATAAATACATCTTTTTGAGATAGATGTTAGAAAATTTCTAATTCCTCGAATAGGTCCAGTTTGTAACTCTCACTCATTTCGTGTAGGAATTCTAAGCCATCCAGTTTACATGGTGTATGATGTAAGAGCAATAGATGTTCATCAAATGTGGAATTGCATACGTTTTCTTCATTTTTACCTAGTATGTGTACTTTATATCTTACTTTAATGCGTCTACCTGTCTGTCCAACGTAATACTTAGGGCAGTCGTTATAAGTAATTTAGTAAACTCCGGATTTAGTGCCAAGTTCTTTCCGTGCCTCAATAATATGAATCACTGTTTTAAGTTATTATTTACGGAAAAGGCAACTCTGTAACCGTATTGCTTGCTGGCAGTTGTGGCCGAGCGGTTCTAGGCGCTTCAGTTTGGAACAGCGCGACCACTACGGTCGCAGGTCCGAATCCTGCCTCGGCCATGGATGTGTGTGATGTCCTTAGGTTAGGTTTAAGTAGTTCTAAGTTCCAGGGTACTGATGACCTCAGATGTTAAGTCCCATAGTGCTCAGAGCCATTTGAACCGTATTGCTTCTGTAGAAATCTCCTAATCTTGGATGATACGTTCCACAAAAATGGAATAGAAATAGAGTTATTACCCTCACTCTTTATAGCTCTGTTATCTCCTATGGTTGAACATTTTACAGGTTTCTTTTTAACAAATTGGTCAATTAACATAGGGTCGTATCCATTGTTAGTAGCTATGGATTTTACTAAAGATATTTCTTTTTCTGAACAGTCCTGCTCTAAAGGTGTGTTCACGGCACTATGACCTGCAGAGTGAAAGAAGACAGTTTCGTGAGTTTGTGCATGACAAGAATCTGCTGGGGTAATATTATCAGAAAAGTATTTTTAAAGGCTCTGAGTACTATGCGACTTGACTTCTGAGGTCAGCAGTCGCCTAGAACTTAGAACTAATTAAACCTAACTAACCTAAGGACATCAGACACATCCATGCCCGAGGCAGGATTCGAACCTGCGACCGTAGCGGTCGCTCGGCTCCAGACTGTAGCGCCTAGAACCGCACGGCCACTCCGGCCGGCAAAAGTATTTTTAAGAAAAATGTCGAAGCTAATCGTGTTGTTAAGTAACTTAAGTTTGAAATAAAAAAAAAATTTCTCTCTCATCGTTTTACATCTCTTTTGTGAAATTCATTTTCTCGTAAAACTGTTAAAAACATGAAACATTAGTTGCAGATCTTGGTCACTCACTTGAAATATTACGAGTATGTCATCAACGTAACGAGCACAGAAAGAAATATTACCCAACACAGGATTATTTTTGGAAAAACTTCCTTCTAAAGCATTCACAAAGACGTCAGCTAAGATACCAGCTAACGGGGAACCCATGACTAAGCCGAATGGTTGCTCATACATTTTGCATTTAAACTGATAGTAATTATAATCGAGTACAACCTCCAATAGTGACGTAAGTTTTGACAGTTGCGACTGTCTTAAAGTTTTATGTTTTGAATGTCATTTTCAATAATTTTAAGAGCGATAACTACCGGAACATTAGTGTATAAACTCACAACAAAATTTTGACGCGCATGAGTATGTATCCCTGGGTTTTAATGTGAGCGAGTGTCTCGCGCATACCAAAAGTGCCCTCTCTCGGTAAAACTGTTTGCCTTAGTGCTTCCACACCCTCTTCACGATAGTTCACCGGCTAAGTACTGATAGTATGCTATGTTCATATCGACCATCTCTTCATAATTATGCTGTACAAGTGGAGGTGATATTTTAAATTTAACTGCTGAAGACACATTTGGCACCATTGTTTTCAGTATTGCGTGTTACTGTATCTTTGCTGGACTCGCTAGTAAATGTCCTGAGGGAACAACCGACGTATGCCAGCGTAAGTGCTCGTCAAGGCAGTCGTGCGCTGGAGGAAGTGCAGACATTGACGCTGCTCATAGGTTAGGCGTTCACTTGCTCATACCGTTCCCAGTTATGGCTGAGTGAGAGGCTTCTACTATGCCCTTTGTTTCTGGTGTTCGTCCTGCAGTCCAGCCCTAGTTGTTAACTTAGAGGAGCGTCTTAAAAATGTAGTGAACCAGAACGAATTACCATTAGGGTACTACAATGGTGGCTATGAAATCGATATGCTGGGACGGCCGCAAACAAAAGCTGTTTTGATGAGAACCTAATGTTAAATAATCTCTTTTCTAACCACACCAGATATTCACATCGAACTTTAACTTATTTCTGTTGACCATGGTGGACATTACGTGTTTATCTTCACGAGTGTCATTTATTCTCCGTGATAATATGTACCGATATTCCTATGAGTCCATGTTGAATATTGTGTTTCTCTTTTCAATCCTTAAAATATAGCTACTGTCTGTTCTTCTTAAGCACTGTTGATTTTATGAGTGCCAAAACAGAACATACTTAACAGCACTCCACCATAACTGCATTGCTTGCATACTTTTAAATGTTTAGTCAGGTATGTTGTACATCTCCAACGCTTTTAGTGGGCAGATTTGATTTGTCTTTAAGTGATATTTTTAATGATTTAACTGCTGTTTTTAATAATGTTGCTTTAAGTCTCTTACAGTAGTCCATATGTGATTAGCATTCCAAGGCGCCAGTCGGCATGTTTCGCCAGTCCCAGTGAACAAGAAATAAGCTTCACTTTTTTAAAACGAGAGTGATTACTTAATATAGCTAGTAAAAGTCTTTTACTGTTTTCATTGTTAAACATCTCATTGATATTTGACATAAGTTACTGGTTGTTAATCTAATCCGCTGGTTGAAGATAGAACCTGCTATGATATTCATGGGTATTGCTACTGCTGAAATGAAGAAGCTTAATGCTTTTTTATGATTTATTTAATTTAATTGTATTGCTAGGGTCCCCCATCGACCAAGCCGTGAGCCGGGTGCCGGTCTTTCAATTTGACGACACTTCGGCGACCTGCAGTCGATAAGGATGATAGGATGATGATGAGGACAGCACAACACACAGTCCTCGGCGGAGAAAATTCCCCGACCCAGCCGTGAATCGAATCCAGGCCCAGAGGACCGAGAATCCGTCACGCTGACCATACAGCTACCGAGGGCGGACTTTTTTATGATGAAATCTGGAAATACTTCTGCAAAAAATTATATTTGCTATTTTTATTGGGTCATCTGTCTTCTGACCGGTTTCTCATTTAGTAGGACAATAATCTTATAGAAATTTTCTGCTAATATCCCAGTTAAAATTATCCCAAACATCATACCTCTTGTCAACCACATCCAACCCAGTAACAGTACACCACTTGAATGAGATTTTCACTCTGCAGCGGAGTGTGCGCTGATATGAAACTTCCTGGCAGATTAAAACTGTGTGCCCGACCGAGACTCGAACTCGGGACCTTTGCCTTTCGCGGGAAAGTGCTCTACCATCTGAGCTACCGAAGCACGACTCACGCCCTGCCTCACAGCTTCTGTAAAGTTTGGAAGGTAGGAGACGAGATACTGGCAGAAGTAAAGCTGTGAGGCCGGGCGTGAGTCGTGCTTCGGTCGCTCAGATAGTAGAGCACTTGCCCGCGAAAGGCAAAGGTCCCGAGTTCGAGTCTCGGTCGGTCACACAGTTTTAATCTGCCAGGAAGTTTCATATCAGCACACACTCCGCTGCAGAGTGAAAATCTCATTCTGGAAACATCCCCCAGGCTGTGGCTAAGCCATGTCTCCGCAATATCCTTTCTTTCAGGACTGCTAGTTCTGCAAGATTCGCAGGAGAGCTTCTGTAAAGGTAGGAGACGAGATACTGGCAGAAGTAAAGCTGTGAGGCCAGGCGTGAGTCGTGCTTCGGTAGCTCAAATTGGAGAGCACTTGCCCGCAAAAGGCAAAGGTCCCGAGTTCGAGTTTCGGTCGGGCACACAGTTTTAATCTGCCAGGAAGTTTCAGTACACCACTTCGTCCCTTTCCTCAATACTGAAGTCAACTACCAATCTCCAATAGGCAGAGCCTTTAGAACTCATCACATGGGGGAAAGCTCTCAATATTTATAAACAAAGACATCATATTTGTAACTATGTGATTGAATGACTCATAGCCACTTGCCACTATATCGCTCCTTCCTATCCCCTTCTTCCCCCTCCCACTACTTCTCTCCCCTCATCCTCCCTTTCAATGGCTCCATCACCCTCCTTCCCCATCCTACACCCTCCCTTCACTTCACCTCCCACAAACTCCCTCCTCTCCTCCCCCATCTCCTTGTTCCCCTCCCTCCCTCTCTCGCATGTCCCACTTCCTCCCCCCATTTTCTGCCCCATCATTCCCCCTACAACCCACTCTCTCCACCTCCTTGCTCTTCCCTACCTCCCTCTCCCTCTCCCTCTCCCTCTCCCTCTCCCTCTCCCTCTCCCTCTCCCTCTCCGTCTCCCTCTCCCTCTCCCTCTCCCTCTCCCTCTCCCTCTCCCTCTCCCTCTCCCTCTCCCTCTCCCTCTCCCTCTCCCTCTCCCTCTCCCTCTCCCTCTCCCTCTCCCTCTCATCTGCCTGTCCCCCTCTCCCTCTACCTCTCCCTCTCTCTCTTGTCCCTCTCTCCCTCTCTCACTCCCTCTCACCTTTCGCCCTCCTTCCCCCCTTGACTCCTCTCATCCCCTGACTTCCCCGCCACCCCTCACCTCCCCCGACAAGCCCCATCCCCATTGCCCTTTCTCACTTTCTCGCACTCTCACTCCCTCTCTCTCTCTCTCCCTCCCTCCCTCCCTCGCTCTCTCTCTCACTTCTTCTCTCTCTCTCTCTCTCTCTCTCTCTCTCTCTCTCACACACACACACACACACTTCTCCTCTTACCCTGTAACTTTTATGGCATTGTCATTTTACTACACATAAAGTGTAACGTCGATCTGCAGCGAATGGGAGTTTGGAACATATATTGTGTTCGAACATTATGAATTACCTTGAAGATGACGGTCAATGCAGATTTAGAAAACACAACTAGGTCTTTACACACATGAAGTGGTGAGTGCTATTGACAAGGGATTTCAAATTGGTCATGTATTTCTAGATTTCCAGAAGGCTTTTGATACTGTACCACATAAGCAGCTCATAGTGAAATTGCGTGTTTATGGGATATCGTCTCAGTTACGCGACTGGATTCGTGATTTTCAGTCATAGAGGTCACAGTTTGTAGTAAGTGATGGAAAGTCATGGAGTGAAACAGAAGTATTTTCTGGCGTTCCCCAAACTAGTGTTGTAGACCTTCTAGTGCTTCTTGTATAAATAAACGAATTAAGAGACGATCTGAGCAGCTGTCTTAAGTTGTTTGCAGATGATTCTGTCGTTTATCGTTTGGTAAATCCATCAGAAGAGCAAAAGAAATTGCAAAACCACTTAGAAAAGATATCTGTATGATGCGAAAATAGGCAATTGACCCTAAATTATGAAAAGTGTGAGGTCATCAATCAGCAACATCTAAAGGCTGAAAATTCAACTAAATGAATAGGAATTACAATTATAAACAACTTGAACTTGAAATAAGACATAGAAAATGTTTTGGGGGTGGCAAACCAAGGACTGCGTTTCGTTGGGGGAACGTTTAAGAAATCTAACAGATCTACTATAGAGACTGCCTACACTACGCTTGTCCGTCCTGTTTTAGAGTACTGATACGTGGTCTCAGATCCTTACCAGATATAATTAACGGAATATATCGAGAAAGTTCAAAAAGAGCAGCACGTTTTGTATTATCGCGAAAGAGAGAGAGTCACTGGCCTTATAAGGATTCGGTGTGGACATCATTAAAACAAAGCCGTTTTTTTGTTGCAGCTGAATCTTCTCACGAAGTTTCAATCGCTAACTTCCTCCTTCGAATGCAAAATATTTTTTTGACACCGACCTACATAGGGAGAAACGGTGATCGTATTAAAATGAGGGAAATCAGAGCTCGTAAGGAAAGATACAGGTGTTCGTTTTCTCCGCGCGCTGTTTGAGATTGGAATACTACAGAATTATTGTGAAGGTGATTGGATGAACCCTCTACCAGGCACTTAAGTACGATTTGCAGAGTATCTGTGTACATGTAGATATAGATGTAGATGAAGCGAGGCGTGAGCAGCACTTATTTCCAGAAATGAGATAAAACTTTTACTTCTCATTGCAGATATGGACAACGTACTGCGGTAGTTAGAATACCATCCACATCTAACTCGACAGGTCTTTTACGCCCAGAGGCGGGGCCCCTAATGCTCGGGGCCCATAGCATTTGCTCTTGCTACATCGGTAACCGGGCTATGCATGTTTCACAGCAACCATTGCAACTTGCTGGCGGTTGTGTAGGGAACAAATTGTTAAAGTTCTGATAGGGAACCCATGTGCAGAAATGTACCGTTTAGATGTAATATTAGTTTGTGGAGTGGATCTCTTGCTACACGGTACGCACACGAACTGAGGAAAGTGATGCACCGCCAGTCTCTGTTGGAATTACGATATCACATGCTATTTTCTTAAATATGGGGCATATGTGCTTTAAAATTAAAATGTATGAAAAAAGTATTGTTTCACAACAATACTCATCTACAAAACTTCCAGTTCATATATTATATCCTTATTTCTATGGTGTCGTAACTGCATTCTTCGAAATTACATTTACCTTGTTTTCCACCTGAGGCCCCTAATTACTGACAAGTTTATCTCATTCCAGTGATTAATCGTAGTGGAAATACATTGGGCCTTCTGATTCGTTTACCTATATTACCATATATTTCCTTAATGAGGCGGACATATATATATATATATATATATATATATATATATATATATATATATATATATATATACGAGGCCTGTTCAGAAAGTAAGCTCCGATTGATTGCCAAATTGAAACCACAGTGAACATCAGAAATGTTTTACTTGTAACAATTAGCTACACCTTTCAGCTACTTCTCTACGTAGTCGCCGTTCTGACTTAGACTTTTGTCATAGCGTTGTACTAACTTTTCAATAGCCTCATCATAGAAGGCAGCCGCCAGTGCTTTCCGCCAATTCTCCACGCTGGCCTACACCTCGTTGTCTGTGTCAAAATGTTGTCTTCAAAGACAGCGGTTCATGTGACCAGAGATGGAACTCAGGGGGAGACAATTGCGGACCGTATTGTGGGTAATCTAACATTTCCATTTGAAAACGATGCAGGAGCATCGTCATTGCCCCTGCAGAATGCGGCTGAGAATTGTCGTGAAGACGAAACAGCACGACAGTTATGTAATGTTAGCTGCATAGCTTCAGGCGAAATTTCTCACCAGGCCCTCGTACTTGGCGGCAGACACTATTTTCTAGACATCTTTACGCACTCACTGCGAGCTCAGAAATGAGAAGAGCGACGTGATGCTAACTGGGGTTATACTAGAGACACTACCCAACACATCTGTGCAAAGCTTTATCGGATTTTCATAGTCATTTCCATTTTGCGACCGATCGGAGCTTACTTTCTGAACGCCCCTCGTATATATATATATATATATATATATATATATATATATATATATATATATATATATATATCAACCACTTACAGTCTGAAAGCATTATCCAACTTGGTAACCCTTAACACTTTTTGGGACATTATTTATGAGTGGAAGATTGTGGATGTGATACTTTTCTTCAAAATGCATTGAAATTTCAGTGCATTAAAAACTCACCTTTAGGAAGAAACAGCAATCTTCATGAACTCTCATGCAGTCACAATTTAAGACAATTTAGAATTCTATACAATTAATCGAATGAACTTACACAACTTTCTCAGAAAATACAAAATGACCCTACAGTAATTTCACAAAACGCACCATAATAGAACAGTATACTTCAACAGTTTTTTTTTCATAAGCAGATAACCATTCACATTTATGCACATTTCCATACTAAGGCTTTAAAGCATTAACTGAATTTTCCGTTGGTACTTCGCAAAAAATTATAACAATATTAAATAGAAAATACTTCCTAGTGAGCTGCTAAATTAAGTGTTTATTTGCTCACGAACCACCTTTCTGCGTCTTTGGTCATCGTCAAGTGACAATAATTAATATATATTATTTCTAAAATGAGATGTGAACACGACGTCAGCATGTGCTCAACATGTGAGACACCAAGATGACCAGAATAATTATACCTTCCCTTATCATAGTGGGTGCTATAATGCGCATTCTCAATATATTTTGGAAGCTCACGTACGGATATTTGGACTGTCAACTTCAGATGAACACACCTGTTTCTTCAAGAAACGCCTCAAGAGAAAGAAAATTGGGTTTTAAATATACGTATTTGGGTTGCCAACCTAATGCCTTTAACTGAAATCCATGAAGTATAAAGCAATTACTGCTTTGCTTGTAACAACTTTTGCATTCTTCGTCTCGCTGGCAAACATTTCTATTCTTTTCAGGTTAGGCCATCAACTCGCTCTCTTATCAACCAATTTAGTTCTTTCCTAGAAGTTTCTTTACAGCAACCAAATTTCTAACTCCACTGTTTTTTATGTCATGAAATGATTTCCTGCTTTCATAACGTTTCCGCCATAGTCCCGCCTAGGAACGAATGTCACGGATGGCTAACGTGATAGAAAACGCGTCATAATGATCGGAAATGAGTGAAGTGTAGGCTTATCTGATCCTGAATAAAGGATTAGATAAAGAAAAATCGAGAGTGGTAAGTTTAAAATTCTTATACAGAACAAATCACATTCAAGTATTTATGCATTTAATAGCAATAGAAAAAAATCTTGGACGCTATCAAATTATTTTCAAAACCTTGAAACAATCAAAAATTAAGTACAGTTTGATGACCATCAGGTGTTTATTTCCGAGACATTATTAATATATGTCGTGGTAACATTTAAAATGAGGTTGAAACATAACAGGTTAGCAATCACCTTACATTTCGCACTTCCTACAGTGCACTGCAGAATTTCGTTAAATTTTTAATTTCTTTATGTTAAACAAAAATTATATTCAAATCGTTAACATTGTATAACGGGTAATGGAATGCTGCAAAGATTAGTCAGATTACTCTCTGCTATGGAATAGTCCCTGAGGAAGTTATATCAGTGTGAAACTTGAAACACGTATGTAACATAGCAGTGATGGCGAGGCATTGTAGCATCTGTGACCAGAGAGTATGCGCTTGACCGCGCGAGTGTTGCGAGCAGTTCTCAGTCTGTCGTTCAGTCGTTGCGAGTCTGTAGCTCTGTCTAGTTGAGGGCAGTACTCAGTCAGTAGTCGTCGCGAGCAGTACGCTAGTAGTCGTCATGCAGAGCGGTCGGTCAGTGGTAGCAGCCCAGTGGGGTTGCGTGATGTGGTCTGGCGACAACACTGGTCAAGATGCTGAATGAGGTATACTGTTAATTAAGATAATCATCGGATAATGTAAAGTTTAACTATTGTAACTAATTTTCAACAAGTGCCCCCAATAATAACTTTGATTTCAAAAGCAATTTTACATAAAATTTTCATTTAATTGAAGTAACTATTTCGTTCCACTTTCCCTAAACAAAAGTTTCAGTTTTCAATTAGATTACAAAAGAAAAAAAAAAGGGAATATTATTATTTGCAATGCAGTTCCTCCAAGCGGTGCGCAACAACAAGAGCAGAAATTTGACTAGGTGTTGCAATGAGGTAAGAATTTAATTTTGATTTTTGCACAGGGCCAAAGACCGATATTTCGGTTTAATTGAATCATTATTATCACTGAGATTTTCTTATCACTGAATGGACTTTAATTTTTATGAAGAACTTATATTTGAGTCAGATCGCGTTTCTCACTTTTATTGTCATTAAATTTAATTGCTAGGGAGGTTACGTTTGGCTCCTATTCATTTATTATTTCTGTCTTTAAAATTTCAGTGGAGAGGTTACACTTAGCGCAATGTCCATTGGCATTCATAAATAATATTTACATGTCTTTAAAATTTTTTGTGGGGAGGTTACAAACTAGTAAATAACGTCGTATACATTATTTTTGTTCAGATGTAGCAATTAGCAGTTCACTTCATATTAAAATTAACATCACATAGTGTATGTTATTCAAGCTGATGGTGTAGGATGTCCGTAGACAATGTAATTCAGAATAAAGTAAATCTGAATTTGACTAGTGGTTGTTCCACACATCACCTTGTATGAAATTGAAATACGAAAAGCTTCAGCTATTTTTGTAACGCATACAAAAAGAGAAATGCAATAGTAATTAAACAGGGTGAGTGTTCCTATTTATTTTTCATTTCCTACACTTGTGGTAAGCCTTTTCTTAAGAATGTCTGACCTCCGCCTGTTACACTTAATATTCGCAACAGCAGTTTTGAAGCCGCTATGTTCCAGAGTGACAGTAGTAAGAATGTGCAAGGAAAGATGTCTGTGTAAAAATATTATTAGAAGAACGAACTGGTTTGTCCTGTGATGTATATCAGAATAGGCATTAGGTTTACTCCAAAAGTTGTGGGAATTTTGTAACTTCGCGTGTTTTAATAGCCTGAACGGAGGAATTTTTCCGTATCTGCACAATATTAGCTGTACTGGACGTTTATTCTGTTGCCAGCACTCAAAAAGATTACACCTGTTTTGGTAGCATCGGCGGTCATTTATTTTGTATAAAAATAATCGGAGATATCATGTTAAATTTTGCTATAAGAACGTAATAAAGGTCAACAAAATTTCTGAAATGTTAAATGTCGGTTTTGTGGGTCTTCAATGATTAAAACAAGGTTTTACTAGCATTATAAGCATTTCGAAAAAGGTATTCAATACGTTACAGGTGACAACCATCTTTGACGCCTTAGGGCATCGTCAACCGAGGAAAACATTGAAAACTCGTTAGCAGCTACTATCAGCTGCCATCTGATATTTAAGGAAAGTAGCGTGCGACAGCAAAATTTGTTTCAGTATTGTTGAATTTTTAAGATAAACAGCGGCGAATGCAAGGGTCGTTAGGTGAACTCAACTACGCAGAAATACCGAAGCGTATCGTAACAGGTAATGAAATATGGGTTTACGAATTCTGAGTCGTCCCAGTGGAAGCATTATGGATCACCAAGAGCGAAAAATGTTCAATAAGTACAGTCAAATTTGGAAGCTATGCTCACTTTTCTTCGGTTTTTGACGGAACTGTGCGCCACGTGCTCTTGCGGCAAGCTCGAACCATCAAGTAGGAGTGCCAATTACAAGTTCAAGGACGTTTGAGTAAAGCAGTCCAAAAAAAATCCTGATTTTGGGGGATTAATTGATGCCTTTGGTCCACGATAATCACCCTGATCTTATTTCATTACTTAATGCAGTTTTGAACAGAAACAATAATGTAATTACGCTCCAGCCTCCATAGCCGCCAGTCTTGGCCCAATGTGACTTTTTCTTGTCATCAAAAATAAAGAATCTGTTAACGGTCAGTCATCTGACAAGCATAGATGAGAGTAAAAACGTATCGCTAAGAGATATAAAATCTACACACAAGGCCGGGCTCCAGAAGTGTTTCAGGTATTACATAAGGCTCAGGCATTAGACTCTAAAATATTGTGAGTACTATTTTGAAGGGGATAACACTGATGTGGGCAAATACATAAAATTCTTTCCAAAAATCAAAGAATCCAGTTTTATACACGTCTCGTATGATGGAATTGTAAAGAACGTCCGACGACGAAAGTTGAGTCAAGTATGGTAAGTGATGGAAAATGTTGAATGCTGTAGATATGGTGAGGGGACACTATTTTCATTTGCATGACACCAGCAAATGAGTGTCAGACTGAAAAAAAGGAAGAAACGGACGGAACTGTATGAAGTTTGCCAGACAACATGTCTGCAGGTTAATTTAGCTAGTCGCGTCTCATGGGTAACCTCTTCTATTAAAACTGCTACTGAATCTTCGGGCATTCTAAGGGGATGCTCTTGAGAGATGTGCCAAAGAACACACGATATCATGATTGCATCTTGTTACGGTGTTAATACTGGGGAAACTTGCCGCCCTCCTGTGGAATCCAATTAGCCTAGTTCTGCCGGTTGTAAAGCCGTACTAACGCTAACTTCTCGGCGGAGGTCTGGTCGTAAGGGGTGTCCTGTGCTCTGAGAGATTTGCAAAGTTGGTGTTCCCTAAATGAGGTGGTGTGTGCAGCGCGGTAACTTTAACTATCGCTGCCATCGTTACAATTCATATGTTCCTCCTAACGGTAGATATAAGAGGTACCCAGAAGCCAGAACGTTCGTCTGACCAATCAAAAGTTCCTAAACTCCAGTGGAACAGAAGACTTTACTATCAAGTGAAACACACCATTCAGTCTAGGTTTCGACATAATTACCACATTATTGTGACGAAATGCAATACATTGTGTCCTTATTTCCGAAAAATCTGAAATGATGCTACAAAACGCGTTATTGCAAAGTGATGTAAACGATTTAGACCAAGTTTCGAAATTTGTCAAGAAAACTTTGCGTGTCGTAACATGATATATCGTATACCTACACTATTGGCCATTAAAACTGCTACACCAGGAAGAAATGCAGATGATAAACGGGTATTCATTGGACAAATATATTATACTAGAACTGACATATGATTACGTTTTCAAGCAATTTGGGTGCATAGATCCTGAGAAATCAGTACCCAGAACAACCACCTCTGGTCGTAAGAACAGCGTTGATACGCCTGGGCATTGAGTCAAACAGAGCTTGGATGGCGTGTACAGGTACAGCTGCCCATGCAGCTTCAACACGATACCACAGTTCATCAAGAGCAGTGACTGGCGTATTGTGACGAGCCAGTTGCTCGGCCATCATTCACCAGACTTCTTCAGTTGGTGAGAGATCTGGAGAATGTGCTGACCAGGGTAGCAGTCGAACATTTTCTGTATCCAGAAAGGCCCGCACAGAACCTGCAGGTCGTGCATTATCCTGCTGAAATGTAAGGTTTCGCAGGGATCGAATGAAGGGTAGAGCCACGGGTCGTAACACATCTGAAATGTAACGTCCACTTTTCAAAGTGACGTCAGTGCGAACAAGAGGTGACCGAGACGTGTAACCAATAGCGGCACCCCATACCATCACGCCGGGTGATACGCCAGTATGGCGATGACGAATACACGCTTCCAATGCGCGTTCACCACCATGTCGCCAAACACGGATGCGACCATAATGATGCTGGAAACAGAACCTGGATTCATCATAAAAAATGACGTTTTTTCATTCGTGCACCCAGGTTCGTCGTTGAGTACATCATCGCAGGCGCTCCTGTATGTGATACAGCGTCAAGGGCAACCGCAGCCATGGTCTCCGAGCTGATAGTCCATGCTGCTGCAAACGTCATCGAACTGTTCGTGCAGATGGTTGTTGTCTAGCAGACGACCCCATCTGGTGACTCAGGGATCGAGACGTGGCTGCACGATCCGTTACAGACATGCAGATGAGATGCCTGTCATCTCGACTTCTAGTGATACAAGGCCGTTGGGATCCAGCACGGCGTTCCCTATTACCCTCCTGAACTCACCGATTCCATATTCTGCTAATAATCATTGGATTTCGACCAACGTGAGCAGCAATGTCACGATACGATAAACCGCAGTCGCGATAGGTTACAATCCGACCTTTATCAAAATCGGAAACGTGATGATACGCATTTCTCCTCCTTACACGAGGCATCAGAACAACGTTTCACCAGACAACGCCGGTCAACTGCTGTTTTTGTATAAGAAATCGTTTGGAAACTTTCCTCATGTCAGCACGTTGTAGGTGTCGCCACCGGTGGCAACCTTGTGTGAATGCTCTGAAAAGCTAACCATTTGCATATCACAGCATCTTCTTCCTGTCGGTTAAATTTCGCGTCTGTAGCACGTCATCTTCGTGGTGTAGCAATTTTAATGGCCAGTAGTGTAGGTCAAAGAAAGATGCCGCCCGTGATGATAGCAGCAATAGCTGTTGAAAGTATAACTATCTTAGAAACCGTCGCCGACAAGGAATCTTTTCAAGCACGAAAACGGATGAAAATCAAACGAGGCAAGTTCAGGGCTGTCCTATATGTATGTTGACAACGCTGGAAGACTAGGCGAAAGAGTCATAATGACGAGTCAGTCTTTAGCTTTGTTACAAAACATGGGGGCTGGGCTTAGGTGCAGATTAATTACCTTCATTCAGTCACGCTGTTCACCACATTCTTTTTTCTTTCTGATCAAGAGAATTCATGAAAGGCATCCATAGTTACAGAAACTGATGACCATTTACAATTTTGAGAAACGTTGCGAAGGACGTACTGCTATACACCTACTTTGTGAATACCGTGAGGGATTTCTGTATTGTCTCTTACTGTTATCGATAACTGTCGACTCTGGTACACAGTGTGTGCTTCGCTGACTGTAGCCCAACACAGAGGCTGCAGCTTCATTTTGCGCCGAGCACCTGACTGGGCTCGTAGCAGAGGGGCTGAGAAATGTGGAAAAATCGTGATGTAGGGATACGTCATTGTTGATAACTGTGATAACAATAATATCGTGTCCTGACAACTGCGTCAAGAGCTGTATCCGTGCCGTTCTGGCCAGTGCGCAAGATAGCATGGAGGAGATCACAGCCACACATCACCACCGACCTCACAGAGACACTCGAACTCGTCAGACCTGCTTGCTTAGTCAGCTGAAATAATTATTGCAGGCAGTTTTAATTATAGTCTGGATTAAAGCACTATGTCTCCTGATCACTAAAATCACACTTCGGTACTATTCGGATTTCGGTACTGTTCGGATTTCGGTACTAAGTAGCCATCTCACGAATCACTCTCGTTCCAGATACTACAGTCCCGTGTCATACGGCATTCACCACGTAGAGTTGCCAGTATCTCAAGCAGCACAAGTTATTGGTTTATCGTGGTGTTGAAACACAGAAGAGGACACGCTGTGATAATCCCTAATGTGCTATTTGTGGTGACAGTTGTGCGTGAAAACTGTTGTAATCGTAGATACTGGACTATTAAGATATTGTAGCAATAAAAACAAAAAAATAAAAATTGAAATGTCGAATTTAAAAGCATTAGAAAAGCAACCACAGTAAATTCATCGGTCAATTAAGGACCTTCAGGATAGAAATATATGTAAGATTTTGTCGTACGAGGTCATTTTGCTTAATTATTTACGTATAAAGCGTGGTGTTGAAAATGGTGTTACTATGAAACTGAATAACAAGAACTACGCGTTTTAAGACCAGTTGCATCTATTGCCATCTGAAAATCCTCGCTTATGAAGGTGAGGATCACTGTTCGTATCTTTCGTATCCATTCAGCTCAGTATATGGTGAATCTAGTGGCGCTTTATTCTCAAAAAATAATAATGCGATATGATCCCTGTTATAAAGCAATACGTATTCATCTGGTCATTCATCTAATGACTGATGGAAAGGAAAAATTTAACGTATTATTGACATCTAGGTGATGGGTGACCAGGTAATATGGACACTTACGTTATCAGTGGACTAGCTGAAGCATCGTTCTTGGATGTATGTAAGGAAACAGAATCTGAACGACGAGTGAGGAACTTACCCACTGAACGTCCAAAACGCAAGTCCTCTGCTTTAACTACGTCATCACCTGCCGTGGTCTCCTCTGTTTAAATAAGACGACGACAGAACACCTAACAATACAGTACACAGACAATATTTCGTACTATTAAATTGCGGAATATGTCAATGTAGACAAAGCCGCTATCGCAAACTAGCGGAAGTGGCGTCCGACGTTAAACTACCAGGTAAATTCCTGAACCACACATACTGTATTTGGCTGCATAGGACGGGAAAGTTGTAAAAACCTATAACGCTAGTCTGGGCACCAAATTCCTTAACACCTGCTCTTTCTTAGAGTATGAGGTTATTCTAATACTGATTATTCCATAAGTACAGGTAGATGCTCCCTTGGTGAACTTCGAAACGAACAGGATATGTGCTGACACTAGATGTGATCATTTCCATCCATAACACACTAAACCAAAACCCTACACAGAACATGCACTCATAACAGCTATATATCGATTTATTCATGGAATTATTTCAGTATGTCGACGAACGACTGGTGTCGTGTTTGCCAGAACTGCTCAGTCACCGCGAACGGTAACCTCCCTTTTCATTAGCACAGCTGACCGTTAAAATTTGAGACTTCAAAAAATGGTTCTAATGGCTCTGAGCACTATGGGACTTAACATCTGAAGTCATCAGTCCCCTAGAACCTAGAACTACTTAAACCTAACTAACCTAATGGCATCACATACATCCATGCCCGAGGCGGGATTCGAACCTGCGACCGTAGCGCTCGCGTGGTTCCAGACTGTAGCGCCTAGAACCGCTCGGCCACTAAGACCGGCAATCATTCTGAAAAGGATCTTGGTTCCCGTCAAATTAAATTAATGGAGAGCACAAGAAAACACACCACCGTGGGCTACATTCAGAGGCGAACGAAAATGCGGAGTATAATGCCAACATGAAAATTTCCTTCAGCTTACACGAATCGTAACAGTTGAGTATGGCACATGCTGTAGGATTGTCGATCACAGAAAGAGACAAACGTCTCATTAAAGAAGAATAACTGAAATGTACTTTTGTTTTCAGGTTTTTACACTGATGGAAGAAAAAATCGCAATATCAAAAAAATTAATTAATGTAAACTAATGAAATTTCGGAAAGACATTTGTCTAGGCGATATACAGGGCTATTACAAATGATTGAAGCGATTTCATAAATTCACTGTAGCTCCATTCATTGACATATGGTCACGACACACTACAGATACGTAGAAAAACTCATAAAGTTTTGTTCGGCTGAAGCCCCACTTCAGGTTTCTGCCGCCAGAACGCTCGAGAGCGCAGTGAGACAAAATGGCGACAGGAGCCGAGAAAGCGTATGTCGTGCTTGAAATGCACTCACATCAGTCAGTCATAACAGTGCAACGACACTTCAGGACGAAGTTCAACAAAGATCCACCAACTGCTAACTCCATTCGGCGATGGTATGCGCAGTTTAAAGCTTCTGGATGCCTCTGTAAGAGGAAGTCAACGGGTCGGCCTGCAGTGAGCGAAGAAACGGTTGAACGCGTGCGGGCAAGTTTCACGCGTAGCCCGCGCAAATCGACGAATAAAGCAAGCAGAGAGCTAAACGTACCACAGCCGACGGTTTGGAAAATCTTACGGAAAAAGCAGAAGCCTTACCGTTTACAATTGCTACAAGCCCTGGCACCCGATGACGAAGTCAAACGCTTTGAATTTTCGGCGCGGTTGCAACAGCTCATGGAAGAGGATGCGTTCAGTACGAAACTTGTTTTCAGTGATGAAGCAACATTTTTTCTTAATGGTGAAGTGAACAGACACAATGTGCGAATCTGGGCGGTAGAGAATCCTCACGCATTCGTGCAGCAAATTCGCAATTCACCAAAAGTTTACGTGTTTTGTGCAATCTCACGGTTTAAAGTTTACGGCACCTTTTTCTTCTGCGAAAAAAACGTTACAGGTCACGTGTATCTGGACATGCTGGAAAATTGGCTCATGCCACAACTGGAGACCGACAGCGCCGACTTCATCTTTCAACACGATGGTGCTCCACCGCACTTCCATCATGATGTTCGGCATTTCTTAAACAGGATATTGGAAAACCGATGGATTGGTCGTGGTGGAGATCATGATCAGCAATTCATGTCATGGCTTCCACGCTCTCCCTACTTAACCCCATGCGATTTCTTTCTGTGGGGTTATGTGAAAGATTCAGTGTTTAAACCTCCTCTATCAAGAAACGTGCCAGAACTGTGAGCTCACATCAACGATGCTTTCGAACTCATTGATGGGGACATGCTGCGCCGAGGTTGGGAGGAACCTGATTATCGGTTTGATGTCTGCCGAATCACTAAAGGGGCACATATCGAACATTTGTGAATGCCTAAAAAACTTTTTGAGTTTTTGTATGTGTGTGCAAAGCATTGTGAAAATATCTCAAATAATAAAGTTATTGTAGAGCTGTGAAATCGCTTCAATCATTTGTAATAACCCTGTATTTAAGTCATTAACATTACAAGTACACAAGTTAATGTAAGCGCGAGATCCATTGTAAATATGAAATACTGATACAATCAGGCAAATTTTCATGTATTGTGTTGTACATGTGCCGGATGTCAGTTTTTGGGAGGGAGTACTATGCCTGGTGGACTTAACCGGGCAGTACACGGACGTTTAATATTGTTTGTGGATGACGTTGGAGTTGTCATCTCATGATGTCCCTTATGTGCTCGACTGAAGATGTGGTGATTTGACTGGCCAAGGTAACATGTAGATACTCTGTAGAGCATGTTAGGTTACAACAGCAAGGTATGGGCGAGAGTTATCCTGTTGGAGAATACTCCCTCGAATAATGTTCATGAGTGGAAGCGCAACAGGTAGAATGACCAGACTGACGTACAAATTTGCAAGCAGGGTGCGTGGGATAACCACGAGAGTGATCCCACCCGTCATACGAAATTGCACCCCAGGCGATAACTGCAGATGCAGGTCCACTGTACCTAGTTCGCAGACGGGTTGGTTGCAGGCCCCCAATTGGCCATCTTCCAAGCAAGACACGGCCATCACTGGCACCGAGGCGAAACCACCTTTCATCAGCAGACACACCCAGCCCTCCAAATGAGCTCTGGCTAGATACATGGCTGTGGTTTGGGGGTCAGTGGAATATGTACTACAGGTCGGAGCTGTGCTTGAACTAGCCGATTTGTAGCACTTCTTTGTGTCACTGTGGTGGCAACTGCTGCTCATATTCCTGCTGCAGGTGCAGTACGCCGAACACGATGGTCTTCCCCCTCGGTGGTGCCACGTGGCCGTACAAAACAGGTTTTATTACGAACGCCCATTCTCGTGACCATCGCTGCCGGCAGTCATGTACAGTGGCTACATTCTTGTCAAATCTTTCTACAGTGTTTCAGAACATCCACTTTCTCGTAGTCCTATTACATGACCTCGTTTAAACTCATTGAAGTGCTGATTATGGCGCCTTTGTCGCCTTAAAGGCATTTTTGACTTACATGAACTCACCACATACAACCTCAAATGTAACTTAGCTCATAACCTTTACAGCGTGTATTTAAAGCAAACCTGATTTGCATCCATATAGGTTTGTAGCGAACAGTAAAGGAAACCAAGGGAAAACTTGGAGTAGGATTTAAGTTCCAGGAAGAAGAAAAAAAAAATTTGAGGTTTGCTGATGACTCTGTAATTCTGCCGGAGACAGCAAAGGACTTGTAGAGCAACTGAACGGGACGGATAGTGTCTTGAAAGGAAGATATAAGATGAACATCAACAAAAGCAAAACAAGGGCAATAGAAAGTGGTAAATTAAATCAGGTGATGCTGAGCGAATTAGATCAGGAAATGAGGCACTTAAAGTAGTAGATAAGCTTTGCTATTTGGGCAGCAAAATAGCTGATGATGTTCGAAGTAGAGAAGATATAAAATGTAGACTGCCAATGGTAAGAAATGTGTTTCTGAAGAAGAGAAATTTGTTATATCGAATGCAGAAGATTTAAGTGTCAGGAAGTCTTCTCTGAAAGTATTTGCGTGAAGTGTCGGCACGTACAGAAATGAAACATGGATGATAAACAGTTTGACAAGAAGAGAAGAGAAGCTTTTGAAATGTTGTGCTGCAGAACAATGCTGAAGATTAGATGGATTCATCATGTAACTAATGAGGAGGTACTGAATAGAGTTGGGGAGGAAAGAAATCTGTGACAAAACCCGACTAGAAGAAATAGTTTGGCACGACACATTCTGAGACATCAAGTGAAGTTTGGGGATAAAGAGAGACCTAAAGATAAATACGGTAAGCAGATTCGGAGGGATACAGGTTGCAGTAGATACTCGGAGATGAAGAGGCTTCCACAGGATAGAAGAGTAGCATGGAGAGCTGCATCAAATAAGTCTTCGGACTGAAGACCACATCAACAATAGTGGCTCTATCAGCTCCTCTCTTATGTGGCATGCGCGAAATTTGAACAGACACCATCTTTCAGATTTAGAAACACGCCTAAGAACTTTGGTTTCTGTCGCAGAAGCTCTTCTTGGTGTTGTCATGGTTTCTTTTTCAGTCAGTGTACTTCGATACGTATTTCAGACAGAAAGTTACTTCGTCAAAGCCGGCCGCTGTGGCGCTTCAGTTCGGATCCGCGCTGCTGCTACAGTCCCAGGTTCAAATCCTGCCTCGGGCATGGATGTGTGTTATGTCCTTAGGTTAGTTACGTTTAAGTAGTTCTAAGTCTAGGGGACTGATGACCCCAGATGTCCCACAGTGCTTAGAGCCATTTGAACCATTTTTTAACTTCGTCAAAATTTCCAAGACTCACTCGTTTTTCATAATGAGCTGACGAAGCAGACTCAACCGACGGAGGTTGCTTTCTTAGATAAATGGGAAAAACATACGAGCAATTGTAAAAATAGTAGTAAAAGAACTGTTTATGACGAGAACATATTTCAGTGGTGCTCCATGTTTAAATACTTCTGAGTTGTTTGGTTTTCACTGCACAAATATATCGCTGAGAAAGTATGACAATATTGAGAATAAACAAATTGTGTGGCCCAATTTATTCCCTAATAGTTGTATTCTGCAGATAACATATAATAGATAAACTGGAACGTAAATTTAGCTAATCTTCTGCAATTTTTTCAACATCAGCTCGTCGCAAAAATTGACTGTAGAAACTCATCGCCCTTCTTTTCCTTTATACTCATATTTTTTGTCATAGCAGTAAGAGACAAAATCCTTCACTTCAATCTTATATAATCAATGTATTTTATTTGCAGAACAAACCTAAGCGACTTTAGTTGGTCAAATAGGTTGTCTGTTCTCAGTGTTTTCATAGTCTGTTTATTAGCGATACACTGGTGCAGTGAAGAACAGGATTCAATGTTGTGTTGGCTGAAGAGCCAACACCGTGTTACTAGAGGAGACCGAAATGCACGCGTGTTAGCTCACGCTGGCTGGTGTGAGGAGGGAAGAACTATACTGACGTGAGGTCTGGAACATGACAAGGTATTAGAATTCAGAAAGCGGAAGTAATTACTTTGATACTTTAATCCATTAATGATGAACGTCGCTCTTGACGATACATGATTCACAACATTATCTGTTCAGAATAGTAACTGAGTATGGCGCCTTGCTAGGTCGTAGCAAATGACGTAGCTGAAGGCTATGCTAAACTGTCGTCTCTGCAAATGAAAGCGTATGTAGTCAGTGAACCATCGCCAGCAAAGTCGGCTGTACAACTGGGGCGAGTGCTAGGGAGTCTCTCTGCACTAAACCTGCCGTGTGGCGGCGCTCGGCCTGCAATCACTGATAGTAGCGACACGCGGGTCCGACATGTACTAACGGACCACGGCCTATTTAAAGGCTACCACCTAGGAAGTGTGGTGTCTGGCGGTGACACCACACTCAACGTTTGTGATGCTTCTTTGTTTACTACTTGCGACAGTACAGGACGTGTGTACGTACAGCAGCTACATAGAAAAATACGCAGACAGTTACAAGCCAGAGAACTTGCTAACGATAACCGACATGTACATTTATAGTACTCACTATTTCCACCCAATTTCTCTCAGCTGATCCTACCCAGCGTCACGTGTATATACGTGTAATGTTCCGCGATGCTGACCAATCTACCTGGAATTCCCATACTGTAGGACTACACAAGGAGACTCTACGGCAACAACGTTTGTTTAAGACTCCTCACACCCTAAATATCTCTGTTATATATTCATGTGCTGTGTTCCAGTTACTTCATTTCTTATTAACTACTAGCTTTAGCAAGCGAATCTGTCCGCATGCATCTCGAACCCTCATGAATTTTAAAACACACTGTAGCTTATTATCGGCGAGAAAAACGGATATAAAAAAACTGAAGGTGAAGTTGTCAAAAGGGCCCAACGATAGGGAGCTTATGTGTCTGTAAGCACAGATACATGAAGTACATACATGAAGTACCAATAGACCTGGGTAGGGGAACGGCAAAGCATTGTATTTATAGAAATTACAAAAACTGCAGAATTTCTTTGTATACAGCATTTAGTGTTTTGAACATAGCAGCCATTATAAACAAATTATCCGAGCTTGTGTACCGCGAGCAAGCTACGAGACCTGTCCGTGGGAGAAACAGTTTAAGATCGACTCCGACTGCTCAAAGCTTCTATCCTTGCTACTTGTTGACGGTCATGGCGAAGCATATGCTCACGGGAAACAGTGAAGTGACTCTGCTTTAAGGTGAGTTCCACTACCTAGCTTCGCAGGTGTTTTGTTCTGAAGCAGTATAATCGGAATACCAGCTCTCAGAGCGATGTTATGCATGGGAAGTCTGGATGCAGAAACGGAGCTAAGAAATACCGCCCGATAAGTGGTAGCATCAGCTTGTTCCAGAACAGTATTTCTGGACCAATGTAGCACCTCGATCCCATCAACTTTCTCCAAAATGCTTTGGTTTATAGCAGCCATTTGATCGTTTTTAGGCGTCGGTATTGCTCGTTCACAAAGCCAAGAATTTTAGTGACCCGTTGTTTGGGATACATCTCCATATATGAAACGAATGACCTCCTCTACCGAAGGAATAATTAGACAAAGGCTCTCTGGCAGATTAACTATGGATGACAAAAGTTAAAAGAATGAATTTGTATAACACATAACCTTTCCAGCATCGTCTTCTCGTCAGGTAATGAAAGTGAAAATCTACATTAATCTCAAGTGTGATGAGGATTGTTTGTTGGCTCTGCCAGTGTGGTTAATTACTAAAATTTAACCCTGCACAGAAGGAGTCGTGTATTTCAGGGTACATCTTCAGTTACTGTATTCTTAAATCGTTTCACTGATGTCTTATATTTTTGCTGGAAATTTATTTGTTCTGGCTCACAGTGCACCGTAATGAACACAACAACATCACATAACAGTTGAACATTTTGACGTTTACATTCCAGAGACTCTTAATTGCTAAGATAAAGATATTTCAGTTTCTAAGACACTTCAAGGAAAACACAGTAAATTTTTATACAAGTATATTTAGATCACTGCACATATTAAATAGTATGAATAATTGGTACCTCTTGGTTATTCAGTAATCTTAAAAATACATTTTTATTTCTTAGTTAAGTATTTTTATATTAATAAAAGAATCGTTCCATAAGGAGAAAATTTTGAAGAAACTCAGATTGTTACTTTATAATCTGTCATTTAGAAATGCATTACAGTGTACTCTGCTTTGAATGAATATTTATAGTTCTCCATAGAACATCATTTGGCGTCTCATGTCCATTTTGTATAATACATGAAGATCATTCGCAACATCTTGAAACGGGTTCTCGGTGCCCTTGATGTGAGTGGCTATTGTCGATTTAGCGTTACTGTTTGTGTGGTAGGCATTTATGTATTCGTTGTATCTTTTTTCAAAGTCTCTCCCAGTATTTTATTCATTTCACTGTCGACTTGTAACACGTCAGACCATTACAGATTCACTAAAATATCTCACATGTTGACCTTTCGCTTCTCTAAAGAAGAATGACGACAAATAAAAGACTGTCCAGCCACAACTATGTCAAAAGACAGACAACATGCAGAGTGAAGAACAGTAGGAAGCAAGCGAGAATTCTGTAGCTGATCGAAAAGGAAGAGTTGGTAAGAATGGTGGCTTCGACCGAGTTTCGGCTGTCATCTTCAGGGGCTGGAAACTGCAGCCACCTGTCTCTAGCTGGCCGAGGTGAACTTGGCGGCTATCGACGGCTCGGCGGCGTGTCGAGTGCCACGCAGCACTTCTCGAGTGCCGGCGGCTGCCCGTGTCGGCTCGGGACTTCCCCGGCTTCGCTAGCCGAGCAAGACGCTGCCCGCCGGAGAGCTCTCCCGCTAATTAGTGCCTGCTCACATCGTCATTAATTGAGCTATAATTAGACTCGACTAGGTCATCCGTCGCGTCTAGGACACTGAGGCGGGTGTGAGGCATGTCTGAGCGTACGTCGTCGTTCCTATAAGACTACTCTGCAACGTCCTAGGCTAGTCGAAAAAAAAAGACAGAAAAAGAGAGTCTCGCGGCAGCTAACTCTCACTGACGTAGCACCATTTCTGTCTCGTATCATTTGTAGCACTGCGTTATTTTTTAATATCCTATTACGCACATTTCTGATTTTGTAATTCGCCGCTACTCGCCTCTACGAGGTAGAGAAACGTAACCTGACGATAAAATCGGAGAGGGATGGTGAAAGTCGGATCGAAGAAAATGTTACCGATAATCAGAGGTCTGCACTGCACGTTTTTCAGAGCTATGGCTATAAAATGACAGCAATCAGGAACGACGATCGACAGGAATTTGTCACGCAAGCGAACGTGTTTGCGACCGTGACACTCGTTTGCAACATACCAAGGATTTGAATTTCCTTGACTTTTTAAACTATGTAGCAATAATTCACGTAGCTGTTTCAAGCATACCCTGTAAAATGTACGATTTGAGAAAAAAAGGGTGTTTAAAATTAAATTTCAGTTTTCTTTTTCTCAGTTGTCTTAGCTTACAGTCGTGGTTTTCAAACGTTTCTTACCTGCTGCCCCCCCCCCTCCCCCTTAACAAACCCAAAATCTCTCATTCCCCCTATGTTTACCTATTTTACTTATTTGTTTGTTTCTTTCAAAGAACTTTGACAATCTGCAATCTACATTCTAATAAGAGGACATCACGTATAGATTCCTATATTCTTTCAACGGACTTGGTAGCCGAATGGAAATGTCTTTATATCTTATTTAAAACCTAATGATATTGTTTATACTCGAACTATACATTTCGTATCTAGCATTTATATATCTGATTAAAATCGCATCTACGATACGATTGAAACTTTTTTCCCTAAGCAGATCGTTTCAGACTAGTTAAAGGACATCTAGGGTCACTACGCATTTTCGGGCGACCGCAGTATTTTGTTTCCATGATGTTTCCCTAGAGTCGAGAATCCGGTCACACATAGGTATGTGGATGAGATCTCGACGACGACTTTTACGGCTTCCTTCGCCACTCGTGGGTAAATAGGATGGAAAGTGGCCCAAAATTCTTCCATCCCCATTTGCTGAAATTTTTCTTTAGCACCCTTATCTAGAGTTGGGTATAAAGGAAGGACCGAGCAACTATTTCTAAGCAATCTTCCTTCGCCGTTCTCTTCAGTAGTTCCAGGAATACTCACTCTTTCCACTTTCCGTTTCAGCCTTTTAAATTACATGACTTTCATAAAAATTAAGTTTTATGTGATACATTTTTTCATGCAGCAAACAAGGAAATCTGCTTATCTCTTTGTCGCTTTTGTCAGCTGCACAACACATATCCACCATATATAAGATTGTTTTTTTATTTGTCTTTAAGTTTCACATGCTTGATTTAAGGACTAGTTCTTAAGATAACTTTATTTCATCAAAAAATAGAACATGACACTTAGGGAGGGACTTATTTTTCAATTTTGATTGTTTCCTTCTGCTGCCACCTAATTTGATTCGTTCCCCCCCCCCCCCCCCCCAAAAAAAAAAAGAGTTTTTCGCGATTTCTGCTCAGTAGGAAAATGGGAAGGTGTGCCTTACCAATTGAAAAATCTTGGCATGACATAAAATTGTATTTAATTTTTATCTCAAAAAATATTGCTCAGAAGCACTTTTTTCAGCGAAAAACTTAATTACTAATAAAGTATTGCTGCATTGACATTAATAATATCATCTATAAATCTACTGCTTACTAAGAGTGTGAGGCAAATATGACGAGAAAATCACATTTTCCTTTAAACATACTCATTCTCGAATGAAGTGTCTTTTTTCGCCCTGGAACCTTAAGAGATTACTCAGAACAAACCTCGTTTTTTTTTCCTGTCCCAATCGGATAATTTACCACGTGTAGAGCGTTGACATCCTCACTTACAAGTCACTGTGAAATTCTGTCTTAAGGAACTTGTCACTCAAATCAAATTGTCTAGATATTCCCTTGTTTTATTAGAAACGCGCAGTTCAGTCCCATTACTCATAATTTTTGGGATTTGACAGTATCCTACTAGAATCCTTGTGTATCTTTCTCTGTTGATTCTGCTTCGCGATTCAGTGTAATTTATTTATTTGCACGTAAAGTTCCTTAGGACCAAATTGAGGAGCAAATCTCCAAGGTCATGGAACGTATCAGTAGATGAAATTACAACGTAAAAGTAATAACAGATAAAAATAAACTGTTCATGAACCACTCCCAAAAAAAAAAAAAAAAAATTCAAGCCGTAAGTTTAAGTAAGCGCAGTCAACAATATAAATTTAGAATCAGCTTAATTTTTCAAGGAACTCGGCGACAGAATAGAAGGTGTGAATCATGAGGAAACTCTTCATTTTCGATTTGAAAGCGCGTGGGTTCCTCCTAAGATTTTTTAATTATTGTGGCAGCTTACTGGAAATGCATGTAGCAGTATACTGCACATCTATCTGCACAAGAGCTAAGGAAGTCCGATCGATATGCAAGTTTGATTTCCTACGAGTATTAATTGAGTGAAAGCTGCTTATTCTTGGGAATAAGTTGATATTGTTAATAAAAATGACAGTAAATAATATATATATATATATATAATGAGAGGCTAAATTCAAAATACCCAGACTAGTGAACATGGTTCGACAAGAGGTTCGTGAACGTACACCACTTATTGCCCGAACCGCCCGCTTCTGAGCCTAAAATATCCTTTTAGAATGGGAAGAGTTACCCCAAAATACACTCCTGGAAATTGAAATAAGAACACCGTGAATTCATTGTCCCAGGAAGGGGAAACTTTATTGACACATTCCTGGGGTCAGATACATCACATGATCACACTGACAGAACCACAGGCATATAGACACAGGCAACAGAGCATGCACAATGTCGGCACTAGTACAGTGTATATCCACCTTTCGCAGCAATGCAGGCTGCTATTCTCCCATGGAGACGATCGTAGAGATGCTGGATGTAGTCCTGTGGAAGGGCTTGCCATGCCATTTCCACCTGGCGCCTCAGTTGGACCAGCGTTCGTGCTGGACGTGCAGACCGCGTGAGACGACGCTTCATCCAGTCCCAAAAATGGGCAAACTGGTTGGTCGTTGTGAACTAGTTCACTGTTGGTCGTTCGCTTATGTAAACCGTTTATTTTTACTCTTTCATCGTCACTCCGAATTTTTCTTTTGTTTCCCTCACTGCTTGCTCAATATACAGACTGAATCACATCGGGGAGAGGCTAGAGCCCTGTCTCACTCCCTTCCCAACCACTGCTTCCCTTTCATGTCCCTCGACTCTTATTACTGCCATCTGGCTTCTGTACAAATAGTAAATAGCCTTTCGCTCCCTGTATTTTACCCCTGCCACCTTCAGAATTTGAAAGAGAGTATTCCAGTCAACATTGTCAAAAGCTTTTTCTAAGTCTACAAATGCTAGAAACGTAGGTTTGTCTTTCCTTAATCTTTCTTCTAAGATAAGTCGTAAGGTCAGTATTGCCCCACGTGTTCCAACATTTCTACGGAATCCAAACTGATCTTCCCCGAGGTCGTCTTCTACTAGTTTTTCCATTCGTCTGTAAAGAATTCGCGTTAGTATTTTGCAGCTGCGACTTATTAAACTGATAGTTCGGTAATTTTCACATCTGTCAACACCTGCTTTCTTTGGGATTGGAATTATTACATTCTTCATGAAGTCTGAAGGTATTTCGACTGTCTCGTACATCTTGCTCACCAGATGGTAGAGTTTTGTCAGGACTGGCTCTCCCAAAGCCGTCAGTAGTTCTAATGGAATGTTGTCTACTCCCGGGGCCTTGTTTCGACTCAGGTCTTTCAGTGCTTTGTCAAACTCTTCACGCAGTATCGTATCTTCCACTTCATCTTCATCTACATCCTCTTCCATTTCCTTAATATTGTCCTTAAGTACATAGCCCTTGTATAGACCCTCTATATACTCCTTCCACCTTTCTGCTTTCCCCTCTTTGCTTAGAACTGGGTTCCCATCTGAGCTCTTGATATTCATACAAGTGACTCTCTTTCCTCCAAAGGTATCTTTAATTTTCCTGTAGGCTGTATCAATCTTTCCCCTAGTGAGATAAGTACTTACATCCTTACATTTGTCCTTTAGCTATGCCTGCTTAGCCACTTTGCACTTCCTGTTGATCTCATTTTTGAGACGTTTGTATTCCATTTTACCTGCTTCATTTACTGCATTTTTATATTTTCTCCTTTCATCAATTAAATTCAATATTTCTTCTGTTACCCAAGGATTTCTACTAGCCCTCGTCTTTTTACCTACTTGATCCTCTGCTGCCTTCACTACTTCATTCCTCAGAGCTACCCATTCGTCTTCTACTGAATTTCTTTTCCCCATTCCTGTCAATTGTTCCCCTATGCTCTCCCTGAAACTCTGTACAACCTCTGGTTTAGTCAGTTTATCCAGGTCCCATCTCCTTAAATTCCCACCTTTTTGCAATTTCTTCAGTTTTAATCTACAGTTCATAACCAATAGATTGTGGTCAGAGTCCACATCTGCCCCTGGAAATGTCCTACAATTTAAAACCTGGTTCCTAAATCTCTGTCTTACCATTATATAATCTATCTGATACCTTTTAGTATCTCCAGGATTCTTCCATGTATACAACCTTCTTTTATGATTCTGCACATGTTAGTCCTGTATTTAGCCACATTTGTTGTTTTTCCTTTAAGAATGCTCAGTTTACTGTACGATTAAAGCAGTCAGTAGTAAAGCTGCTTTATAGAATAGGAGAAAGAGATAATGTGGAAAATTTTAGACCTTCTTCTATGCCATCAGTGTTCGCTAAAGTTACTGTAAAGGCCGTGTATGTAAGGATAATTGATCATTTTATATCACACAATTTGCTATCAAATGTACAGTTCCGCTTTAGAAGTCCTTTAACAACTGAAAATGCTATATTCTCTTTTCTCTGTGAGGTACTGGATGGGTTAAACAAAATGTTTCGAACAATAGACATATTTTTTGATTTAAGTAAGGCGTTTAATTGTGTTGATCACAAAATATTCTTCCAGAAGTTGGACCATTATCGAATACCGGGAGTAACTCCCAATTGGTTCTCCTCTTACTTTATCAACAGACAGCAAAAGGTTGAGAATGGCTGTGATGTGGGGTTTGAGTAGGGTACGATCAAATGTGTGGTGCCCCAGGGATCAGTGTTGGGGCCACTTGTGTTCCTTATTTATATAAATGATATGCCCTCTAGTTTTACTGGTAACTTTAAAATATTTCTCTTTGCTGATGACACTAGCTTGGTAGTAAAGGATGTTGTGTGCAACACTGGATCGGTTACAAATAGTTCATGGCTTGTAGAAAATAAACTAACGCTGAATCACAGTAATACTCAGTTTTCACAGTTTCTGACACAAAATTCAACAAAATTCGACGTTTTAATTACACAGAATGGGCATATGATTAGTGAAACTGAACAGTTCAAACTTCTAGGTGTTCAGATAGATAGTAAACTCTCGTGGAAATCCCACGTTCAGCATCTTGTTCAAAGACTTAATATTGCCATTTTTACTGTTCAAAAGGTATCTGAAGTAAGTGATCGTTCAACGCGTAAGTTAGTCTACTTTGCTTATTGTCATTCGCTTATGTCGTATAGTATTATACACTCCTGGAAATGGAAAAAAGAACACGTTGACACCGGTGTGTCAGACCCACCATACTTGCTCCGGACACTGCGAGAGGGCTGTACAAGCAATGATCACACGCACGGCACAGCGGACACACCAGGAACCGCGGTGTTGGCCGTCGAATGGCGCTAGCTGCGCAGCATTTGTGCACCGCCGCCGTCAGTGTCAGCCAGTTTGCCGTGGCATACGGAGCTCCATCGCAGTCTTTAACACTGATAGCATGCCGCGACAGCGTGGACGTGAACCGTATGTGCAGTTGACGGACTTTGAGCGAGGGCGTATAGTGGGCATGCGGGAGGCCGGGTGGACGTACCGCCGAATTGCTCAACACGTGGGGCGTGAGGTCTCCACAGTACATCGATGTTGTTGCCAGTGGTCGGCGAAAGGTGCACGTGCCCGTCGACCTGGGACCGGACCGCAGCGACGCACGGATGCACGCCAAGACCGTTGGATCCTACGCAGTGCCGTAGGGGACCGCACCGCCACTTCCCAGCAAATTAGGGACACTGTTGCTCCTGGGGTATCGGCGAGGACCATTCGCAACCGTCTCCATGAAGCTGGGCTACGGTACCGCACACCGTTAGGCCGTCTTCCGCTCACGCCCCAACATCGTGCAGCCCGCCTCCAGTGGTGTCGCGACAGGCGTGAATGGAGGGACGAATGGAGACGTGTCGTCTTCAGCGATGAGAGTCGCTTCTGCCTTGGTGCCAATGATGGTCGTATGCGTGTTTGGCGCCGTGCAGGTGAGCGCCACAATCAGGACTGCATACGACCGAGGCACACAGGGCCAACACCCGGCATCATGGTGTGGGGAGCGATCTCCTACACTGGCCGTACACCACTGGTGATCGTCGAGGGGACACTGAATAGTGCACGGTACATCCAAACCGTCATCGAACCCATCGTTCTACCATTCCTAGACCGGCAAGGGAACTTGCTGTTCCAACAGGACAATGCACGTCCGCATGTATCCCGTGCCACCCAACGTGCTCTAGAAGGTGTAAGTCAACTACCCTGGCCAGCAAGATCTCCGGATCTGTCCCCCATTGAGCATGTTTGGGACTGGATGAAGCGTCGTCTCACGCGGTCTGCACGTCCAGCACGAACGCTGGTCCAACTGAGGCGCCAGGTGGAAATGGCATGGCAAGCCCTTCCACAGGACTACATCTGGTTTTCATTAGGGAGTGCATACATGTCAGTAGTGACGGTTGATCCTATTCTGCGCGCCAGTTTTACTAAGTCAGATGAGGAAAATAAAGTTTGAATTCTTCAAGCCATTCCACGTGTTCACCGATGATAACCCTCCACTCGTTGTCATCGCACTGTTGCCTGTCTATAAGTTGATTGAATCGGGGGAATGAAGGAACGTTAGTAATGTGAGCATAAAGGCGACGCTTTCCAGCTGTGTTTTTCCGGGAAAGTCCTTATGGCCTCAGTGGATTCCTTTATTGTTGTTTTTCTACCTTATAGTTTCAAATTCAGGTTTTTCAAGGGAGTTCGCAAGTTATGCTAAGGAAAATATAAAGCTAACGTCAGCGAATGAATGATGAACCTCGGGTTTCCCTTTATCTAAAAGACGCAGTTCTACCTCAGGTTTCAATTCATACAGCCTGGTAAGGATATTGCTCCTCGAAAGCCAACGGACTTGTATATGAGAGATTAAAGATTGGTGTTTAGCATCGGAATCATTACAAAGGACTCGGAAAAATAAGTATTCACAGCACTTGACTTAATTTTATTAATTTCACTGATCGACACTTTGAAGCAGTGTTCAGTTTGACAGGTAAAGTTTTAGAACTAAGAGATTTTCTGTGGATCATACATTGAGAGCCGATAAAATTAAGATTTCTTTTCCGTAGGTGATACTTAGCAAGACAAAACGTGAACCTAACGTAGCTGGTGCTCCATTAAGGCAAATTCTGGTAAATATGCCCGAAGACAAATAATTTTCATCCAAAACTCGTTACCGTCAGAAAATGCATCAGAGCCTTTTAACGTTATTTCAAAGTTGTCAGAGATGAGTACCTCTCCGATTCTTCTCGTCCCCAAATTGGCAGTATATTGTTAAGTGATACCACTGAGCTACTTCAGTACAATCGTCACTTTGCAAGATAAGAACTGGAGATATTTTCAGTCTTTTAGGTACTGTTCTTTCAAATCAGGGCCATTTCTTCGTTGCTACGTTACATACTGTTATTTGAAAGAGGTATCTTGTTCAGTTATTACTGACTATTTTCTCCAGAAAGAAATACGGCGGCTTTCAGAATTGAAGATTACTGAAATCCGCTCGCGTACGTGACGGGATTGTACCGTCACATCAATAGCATGAGTTTTTTCTGTTAAGGGAGAAATTTCATATAATGCTTCAGTAACTTTCTCAGTTTCCTGCTGAAAGATGGCGGTACAGTTTCATTCGATTTAAGAAATTTCTTTTTCCAGCGATAAACTATTTTTGTTGATTCTTCAACGCCCGATTAGCTGGTTTTGTATAACGTTCCAGGCGCACGCGATGTACTGAATCGTTAATGAGGACATTATGACGCAAAACGGACTGTGGCAGTTGTACATTGTCTTTTTCAATAAACATGAATCCATACTTAGTACATTCTTTATTATTCAGTGTTCTTGTAGCAGGCATTTTCATTCGGAGAACAAAACCAATGAAACTACTACTACTTTCTTATAAATAGTACAACAGGTGCGTTACCGATATAAGAATGGAGAACAGAGATTGAAGAATGTGTTTTCGTTGGCAACGAATTGGCGACGCGTGGGGCTGGTTCAAAAAAATGGTTCAAATGGCTCTGAGCACTATGGGACTCAACTGCTGAGGTCATTAGTCCCCTAGAACTTAGAACTAGTTAAACCTAACTAACCTAAGGACATCACAAACATCCATGCCCGAGGCAGGATTCGAACCTGCGACCGTAGCGGTCTCGCGGTTCCAGACTGCAGCGCCTTTAACCGCACGGCCACTTCGGCCGGCACGCGTGGGGCAATCTGGTGCTGCCAACTCTACAAAAACTCCTCTTGCTAACTGTAATATAATTTTTTGACTCGTCTGACCGCAAGATACTGCTTCTCAGCTGTCTGCAACCCACCCTCCCCTCTCCATCTCCCCCCAGGAGGGCGGAACAACTGACTTACGCGGACTGATCTACTGGCTAGTGTATTTTGTAAAATACAGCTTCACTCTTGCTCATTGTACATGAGAAAAAATTACAGCATGTTAACCTTAGATTTCCTTGTTAATAGCATTACACTTAACAGTGCCATCTGCAATAATTTTTGTACATTACAACTTATTATCTTAACAGATAAATGGGACTAAATTACATTTAGTGTAGTTGGTTTGATAGTGAAGCTTTAACCAGAAAACACTTCAGGAAATTCTCACCTAACATAATCAGCGATGGGCAGGAATTTATTGTTTGCCTAACTTTGACTATTAAGAGGAAATCATTCTGTTCAGCTAATTTATGTAGTAACTGCGCTTTTCAGCATCACAGGTATCACCTGGAGAAAGTTAGATTAAAGGCGTCAGTTCAACATAAGCTCGTCGTTGACTGGCTGTTGTATAGTTATCTGGAAAATTTTGCTTGATTAGAAGTCCCCTGCGAAATTCTGACCTTATTATCACGTTGTTTTCTCCATCCTGTAGAGCTGTCGACATTATTCTTTTCGAGTAGGCAAATGTGAATGTTTCTGTTAATAAGTTTTTCGAGTCTTCTAATTATAATTCTCTCTTACATGTGGACTGTTATGTCATTCAATGTTAAATATCTGTAGCTTTTCTCAAATTTATGTTTTCTGCCAATAAAACTTAAAACCGTGAGTGACGGTCATTTTGTGATATTGAATGGGAGAAGCAAAATCAGAATCAGATTTTTTTCTGAAGTATTCTGGCTCTACTCGTTTGAGAAATGTGGGCCTTTTTCCTTCTGCTGCAGCTACTTGCTACAAACGGAAGATATTCTTTTTACTCTGGGCCCATTCATATATTTATTTTTGCTCTGTAGATACAAAAAATTCTTTCTTTTAGTGTATCGTTCTTAATGTTATTATTTATGTAGATGTTTCTGATACAGTTAATTAGTTTGTTTACTCAACTTTTATTGTTTGCATAAAGTCTGCAAATCGTTGTGTATGCTACAAGAAGTCCATGCAACCTGTTAGCCTAGAAAAATAACCTATTTTTCCTCTAACGAAATGTTAGCGAGATTCCTTCTTTTATGCTCCAAGAAGCAAGTCTTGCAACATAGGCGATAAAACACTCGCATTTTTAAGGCTAGCGTGCCTCTTCCCCACATTTCATATTTACTTCCCACTTGGCTTTTGTATGTGTGTTTGCTTGTGTGTGTGCGCTACTTGTACAACTTTTGTGAAACGCTCGGATCTCCGATTTTAAATTCATAAAATACGGTATATTTGGAGCGTGTAAGGGATCAGGATCAGTATTTTTCTCTCTCATATTTTCGTTTTCTTACGGTGCCTCGATTGTCGCAGAAGACATGTCTGTACTGAGAAGCTATGGCCTCGGAAGGGATATTAAATAAAAAACGAAGTTGCTGAGAGTTGTTATTTCTTTCTTTTTCTCTTTGACATACATAATGAATTTTTTATGTCTGTTTTCATGAACGATACGGAACCTGTCCCACGACGAGTGAATTCTAGGGAAAAGAACATCGATGGCGCTAATGCATGGATGAACTGGAACTAACTGTAGAAATAACTAGAACGAAGCACCACTGTAGACCATAAAATGGTAGCAAATCAGATGGATGTAGCTCACCTCAAGTACATTATATACTGAAAGACTATTACGTAGCTATTAGTCATGTACAAGTGATGACCACATTCAGGTTATTGATAATAGGAATATCTAACATTTTCCGCTGTAAAATTAGAATTAAATTACGAAAAATATTCACTCTCTCAAAGTTGTTTAGTTTGGTATGTCGAAGGAGGATTTAGGCCGTATAAAGTCACTATAACTATATGTACTACTCGTTTGAAAGACTGTAATTTATGCTATTTGCCAGAAAGATTGAATATGGTGCGCTAATGCTGTCTGTTGTTAGTTTTAAAATTGACTGTAGGCCAAGAAACGTCGTGCCTAGAGCAATAAAGGTACATTTGTGTTATCAGACGATTGTTCTGAGAAAGGAGAGAAAGTCACAGAATGTATTCTTTGTTGTTATTGAGCGTTATTCCCAAAATTAGTTTCCCCTAGCAAGGGGAAAAGTGTTTCAGTGAACGACCTTGTCTAGAATGTAGGAAAAGGGATGGAGTTTTACACCGTATCAGTGTGCAGTTGTCTCGTTGTATTTTTTCTAGGTTGACATATTTAATTTCTAACTGGTAAACATTGGAAGATCGATTCACTGAAAAGATATTGAAAGGTATAAACTTATTTAACATACCTACTTCGTTACGTTTCTCGTGACCTGGTCAACAATAGGCGTGAGAACGAATACAAAGAAAAATTTATTTTACGCAGATTAACTTCGATATCTGATAAGATAGGTGTTGCGTAGAGACTAGTTTTAACCATCGGCGGCTGCTTTAATAGTATTATCAGATAGTACTCGTAACACAAACCTTTATACACCTGCAGATGCATGCCGAAGCCTGTAAAAATTCATACACTCCTGGAAATTGAAATAAGAACACCGTGAATTCATTGTCCCAGGAAGGGGAAACTTTATTGACACATTCCTGGGGTCAGATACATCACATGATCACACTGACAGAACCACAGGCACATAGACACAGGCAACAGAGCATGCACAATGTCGGCACTAGTACAGTGTATATCCAACTTTCGCAGCCATGCAGGCTGCTATTCTCCCATGGAGACGATCGTAGAGATGCTGGATGTAGTCCTGTGGAACGGCTTGCCATGCCATTCCCACCTGGCGCCTCAGTTGGACCAGCGTTTGTGCTGGACGTGCAGACCGCGTGAGACGACGCTTCATCCAGTCCCAAACATGCTCAATGGGGGACAGATCCGGAGATCTTGCTGGCCAGGGTAGTTGACTTACACCTTCTAGAGCACGTTGGGTGGCACGGGATACATGCGGACGTGCATTGTCCTGTTGGAACAGCAAGTTCCCTTGCCGGTCTAGGAATGGTAGAACGATGGGTTCGATGACGGTTTGGATGTACTGTGCACTATTCAGTGTCCCCTCGACGATCACCAGTGGTGTACGGCCAGTGTAGGAGATCGCTCCCCACACCATGATGCCGGGTGTTGGCCCTGTGTGCCTCGGTCGTATGCAGTCCTGATTGTGGCGCTCACCTGCACGGCGCCAAACACGCATACGACCATCATTGGCACCAAGGCAGAAGCGACTCTCATCGCTGAAGACGACACGTCTCCATTCGTCCCTCCATTCACGCCTGTCGCGACACCACTGGAGGCGGGCTGCACGATGTTGGGGCGTGAGCGGAAGACGGCCTAACGGTGTGCGGTACCGTAGCCCAGCTTCATGGAGACGGTTGCGAATGGTCCTCGCCGATACCCCAGGAGCAACAGTGTCCCTAATTTGCTGGGAAGTGGCGGTGCGGTCCCCTACGGCACTGCGTAGGATCCAACGGTCTTGGCGTGCATCCGTGCGTCGCTGCGGTCCGGTCCCAGGTCGACGGGCACGTGCACCTTCCGCCGACCACTGGCGACAACATCGATGTACTGTGGAGACCTCACGCCCCACGTGTTGAGCAATTCGGCGGTACGTCCACCCGGCCTCCCGCATGCCCACTATACGCCCTCGCTCAAAGTCCGTCAACTGCACATACGGTTCACGTCCACGCTGTCGCGGCATGCTACCAGTGTTAAAGACTGCGATGGAGCTCCGTATGTCACGGCAAACTGGCTGACACTGACGGCGGCGGTGCACAAATGCTGCGCAGCTAGCGCCATTCGACGGCCAACACCGCGGTTCCTGGTGTGTCCGCTGTGCCGTGCGTGTGATCATTGCTTGTACGGCCCTCTCGCAGTGTCCGGAGCAAGTATGGTGGGTCTGACACACCGGTGTCAATGTGTTCTTTTTTCCATTTCCAGGAGTGTATTAGCCTTAATTCTCGTTGAGACTGTCACTGCACACGATCGCTGGCGGCCAGTATCACGCAGCTTGTCGCCTAAATGACTTAGTATTGTTAAATACGCAGTGCAGTGAGCGAGTTAGTCTAAGGCAAACCGTTAACCAAATTGTTGTGCGTTCGGCCACTGTCAACCTCGCCGCGCTGACAACATTGTCTGTAGCACTAAAGTAGCTGTTACAAAACAGATATATTGTGCTGTAAATTTTTTCCTTACGTGTTTCGGAATGGACAGTTCCTGATGCACTATAACTGGTACTACGACTTGTCGATATAGGCGTGTAACAGTATGTAGTGAAGTATGTCTCGCATCTCCCGTCGCCCATGCTTTCCACGAAGAATATAGCTCATATGTTGTTCCGGTACTGTGACGAAACCTTTCCTCAGAGTAGTCTATCAGCAGGGTAGACTTCATTCCCTTCTATCCCCCACTCGTCCCTTTTGTTAGCGATAAATAAAAGTTGTACAACATGTGTGTGTGTGTGTGTGTGTGTGTGTGTGTGTGTGTGTGTGTGTGTGTGTGTGTGTGTGTTGTAGGCACTGGAAATAACTCATCTGTTTCGGATTTCACAGCCCTTCTTCCCATTACATCACACATCGTAATTTACGTTGCTTAGGGCCCTTTCGTAAGTCTACCCGTGAGTTGAATATTTTAATGTTATCGTCAATAATTGACTTTTCTTACCTTGAACTGATAATCATACAATAAAACTTAAGGTTTACCTTTCTTCTCGTATACATACTTTTTCTTTAAGCAAATTAAAAGTTTTAGTGTGTTGAAACTTCTACCAGAGGAGGATTAAATTTTTATTAATGATGCTCTCCTTCAATTCGAAGTTTAGTGACCAATACGAAAAGAAGTACCGAAAATGATGCACATTTTTTTAAAAATGTAAGCAGGGAAATTCTGCTATACTTTCGCTAATAGTAGGGGAAATTAATTGTTCGATTATTGAAAGTCATTCAACGTCAATTTTGCCTTTGTGAGAATTTTCCAAGTGGTTTAATGCTACTGTTAATTTCCACATAAATTGATCTGCCTTATGGTGTTACCTTCCTCTGAAAGAAAATACTGGATACCAGTACTCGTTTATCACTGTTACGATGGACAGCTGCAAATACAATCCCTTTAATGTGTGACTGCTATACATTATTTGTAATTCAAGTGGACTGCGAATGAGAATAACGGTTCAACAAATTATACATATTTTTCGATACGGATTACATTTAATCTCGTATCATTGACAGGCGTAACGACAAATCATGGTGCAGCAAATGGCGTTATAAATAAACACATATCAAAATTCGCTGTTTCGGTGTACTCGCGCCCAAAATCGTTATTATTACTTATACCAGGAGTTTGCTAAATATCGATGAAACGTTCACGCGATGTATATTAGGCCCTCTACGTGCACGTAGCACTCACCTGATCAGAGCGACTCTGCAGTCGTCAAAAACTCTTGTAAAGCTTTACAATTGTTTCCTGTTAATCCTTCGTTTGGTCAATATGCTCATCACTGACAAAATGCAAATTTCATAACTCCAAGGGCTGCTGATGACATAATTCATTATTAACTACTGGTTTCGATTCTCTGGTCATCTTGAGGTCTCTTACAATAACGCACAACAGTCTAAATGGCAAATTTTTACTCTGACACTGATTAAAATAAAAATGGTCCTGCGCCATTGCCTTCGATAGCGAAATGCGTTATACAGTCAATAGAGAAGTTCATTTTTAATAGATGATTATGCTCAGATTACGGAAACCTGTATTTAGTGCAGATTTATTTCATCTTCATTTCTAGACTTTTTCCAAATATCTTCGAGCTGTGGGGCATTACACACACAAAATATATCAGCTCATAATTACTGCTAATGGTACTTATTTAAAAACGTCAACACCCTTTCTTTCAAATAAATTTTCTAAAAATCATCTCAGCTCTACTCAGCACCTAATGTACACACTGATAAGCCAAAACATTATGAACATTGTCCAACGCGGGGCTGGATGCTGCATGGTGAAGTTGCTGGAACGTGACGGGCTATGAAAAGTATGTAAGCGCAGCAGCGACGGGTGGGGATACTCCAGCGAAGATCTGGGCTGAAGTGGGGAAATCCACTGAGATAAGCGGCACTGCCAAAGGGCAGATCTTATTACTACGCAAAGCCAGTGAATGAGTATGTCGAAAACGGCGAAGCTGGTCGAATGTTCACGTGCTACTGTCATGAGCATCTACAGAAAGAGGTAGGACAGTGAAACTACCATTAGGCACTAAATGGTTGGACGTATAAGACTCTTCACAGATCTTGGGGTTCGGAAGCTTGTCTGCTCTGTAGCCGGCCGCTGGTGGCCGAGCGGTTCTGGCGCTACAGTCTGGAACCGCGCGACCGCTATTGTTGCAGGTTCGAATCCGGCCTCGGGCATGGATGTGTGTGTTGTCCTTAGGTTAGTTAGGTTTACGTAGTTCTAAGTTCTAGGGGACTTATGACCTCAGCAGTTGAGTCCCATAGTGTTCAGAGCCATTTGAACCATTTTTTTGTCTGCTCTGTAAATAGGATAGATGGTGATGTGTGGTATCTCTGCCGAAAGAGCACTATGCTGGTGCACGCACAAGTGTTTCGAGCACACTGTTCATCGTACATTGTTGAACACGGAGCTCCGCAACAGATCATCTCTACGTCTTTACATGGTGACCCAATAATATCACCAATTACGATTGCAGTGGGCACTGAACCATCGGGACTCGACCGTCAATCATTGCAAACGTGTTAGCTCTTCGGGTGAATCACATTTTTGCTCCACAAACGCTGTCATGGAGGTCATCGGCGACCTGCGCTTGCATGGGACCTCGAAGAGACGCTGATAGCTGTGAAACACCTGCGCCGCTTCATGCTTGATGTGTTTCCCAACGGCGATGTCATCTTTCATCAGTGTAAGTGTCCATGTCTCGGAGCCAGAATCATGCTACAGTGGTTTCAGGAGCATTACAGTAAACTCACACTAACACGGGACGGAAATAGGTTGACGTGATGTACATGATTACAATTTCGGTAAAATTATATGATTTAGTCAAGAGAAAGGGATTCATAAACTGATCAAGTCAATAACGCGCTAGTCCACCTGTAGCCCTTATGAAAGCAGTTGTCCGGCATGACAATGATTTATAGAGTGGTTAGAAGACTGTAACCTCCCCCTCACTTATCGACCTTAATGACAGTGAAAAATGAAACCGCGTGTACCTAATGGGAATTTTGGAAAAGTAATAGTCACCGAAGTTAGCCTGTCGGTAAAGAGGGAGGAAAGGGTTACATCTAAATGAAAGGAAAAATGCAAGTGAAACTGGTGGAAATTAATTTTGAAATAGGGATAAAGTTAATAAAGAAAGTAAATGTGCGGCCGTCACGTTAACAATCAACTAGCGGTAATTAGATATTTGAGATTTGGGGGAAATTACGGTCGCCAGTCCTATGGACAATTACTATAATAACTGAAAAAGAAAGGTTATTACACATATAATTAGCACTAGAAGTGTGGCAACTGAAGGTTGACACGTGTAGTGTGAAAACTGAAAGTTTGTCAGAAGTAATAAATTTCGCTACACTTAATTTAGCAAAGGAATTAATGAAACCGGAAAATCGAAAGTTAATTTAGTGACTGAAGTTAATAGTGAGCTTTCTTTCTGAAGCACATCGAAATACAGTTAGTCTTGGACTACCTCAACAATCATTTCTAAAGCTACTTGAACCTACGCAATTTAGAAAGAAGAGCTTTAACTTTGAACTTGAATTAAACGATTCTGAACAATTAACAATAGTAAAATTTAGTACGTACCAAGCTGAGCTGCAGTCACAGGTAAGCTAAAATATGGTAACAAAACTCGCACTCTTAATTTGTGCTTGTGTAATCTAACTATTGTAGCCAGCTATGAATACTTAAAGTGAACTTTGAAATTAAAGCAGTGAAATGGAATTATGCTGGCGTTTGAATTTCAACGACACTCGGGTTCATTTCGGAAAAGGAAGGGACCCTGCTTGGCAATGCAATTGGGACAATGAGCAACAAAGGTTCATGCTAAGTTGCTGTAATTTTGCGAGGCAAATGGGACAATTTGAAAAGCTGAGGTCTGCCATACAGTTCTAAAACTTTACGTGCTTTTAGTCTTCCTTGTTGGTTGATTGAAGGTTTGAAGCCGTCGATCGAGGAGGTGGCGACAGTCACTCATTGTCGGCCGTCGCTGTTGCAGAAGCTGGATGTTGGCGCACCTTCTTCTCGACACGGTCACCAGGCGAAACGGACTCTTGTTGTGCACCAGCTAATGCTTCCCGTCCGCAACACCATGTCAGAAACTATCATCGCGAGTCGAGCGCAATTACATGCTGCCAAACACCGAAAGCGCGGCAACTCGCGGGAGCGTCACACAACACACCTGCTCCACTCGCTACTCCAGCCAGACTCCCACAGCTCTGCCCGCGCTCCACGCGGCAGAGTTAACACTACCAAAGATCCTACACACTTTGAGTCTTCACACGACCTATCGATGTAATCGTTCGATAGCAGTTTTCCCTAGGCAAGACCCAGCGTAAAAATACAAATAATATTTACGAAACAAACCAATTATACATCGACATAAATGCATAAATATATATATACAATTAGTAAAACAATTACAATATGTAAAGACACAGAAATGTCATATATTCAGGTAACAAAAATAAGGAAAACAAATTATAGTACAATAGATGGAAATAGGAGGATATGCATTTCCGGCGTTACAAGACCTTCAGAGGGATATCGCGCAAAATTCTGTCCATTTACAGCGTTAGATCGTCAAAATCACGAGATGATTAGAGGACCTTGGGGAGATATCCGGTGACTTTGCTCGCCAAGGTGCGATTTGGCAAGCGGGAAGACAAGCAGTAGAACTCTCGTCGTGTGCGGGCGGCCGTTTTCTTGTTGCAATGTAAGCCTGGCATGGCGTACATGACGGGGAATATGACGGGGTGTAGAATATCGTCGACGGAGGGCAATGCTGTAAGGGTACCGCGCATGACAACCCCATGGCTCCTGCTATGAAATGTAACGGCACCCCCAGACCATCGCTCCATGTTAATTTGAAAACCTTTTTATTATAAAGAATGTAGAAGGTGTCACCTGTTGAAAATCTGCTTACCTAACATCCACGACAGCTGTTGCAGTTGGTTAAATCCTTAAGATTAGCGTAGTCCATCATGCTGTTTGGGTCATACACGTAGATGTAAAGTATTTGCAAGGCGGCACCTACTGAGAAGCTAATTTTACTGTTATGTACAACAGCGGCAGAAGTTGTTTACAGTCTTTAGGAAAGCGTTGTGTACTGTGCAAATAAACTGAAATACTCCAACGTTCATCATCAGAGGTCTGACAAGACACTATATGCTTATTATACTTTTTACATTGAGCCATTTTGTATATAATGATATCGATTTTTACAGTGTGACTAGCTTTGTTACCACTACTTAAAATATAAAACGTTTTATAAATAAATACTGTTATTTACCTATTTCTCCATTATTATATCACCTTTAGGCGACTGATCAGGATAGAGTCCGCACTATCTGCACTGGTCATTTGCTTTAAATGTAACAAGTAATGGGTTCAAAGTACTTATTTTTGTGTCATCAGTTTTCTGACCGGTTTCATGGCGTCTGCCACGAATTCCTCTCCTGTGCCAACCTCTTCATCTCAGAGTAGCACCTGCAACCTATGTCCTCAATCATTTGCTGGACTTATTCCAATTTCTGTTGCATGGGGGCTTAATTAAATATATATGAAATGTAAATACATTTAATTTTTCGTAGCTGTAAGTCCGATTACGAAGTCTCGTAAACGGTTGGCCCTGACTAGTTTTTGTACGCAATCTGACTGCATAGAATAACAACAAAGAATGAAAGAAAATTTTCATTAACACAATTAATTAATTAAGTCCTCAGCAACTATAAAACGTACGAAACCAAAACACAAGTGTAATTGTTCTGTGTGTGGAAGTGTGATTCAACGTACACATCTGGCACGGTTCTCCTTCAATAAGACAAGAAATTTTAAATACCATTTATACTGAAGTAATTAAAAAAAATAGAAATACTATAATTGCGTAAGGAAACCAGAATTAAACTCTAATACAAGATCACAAGCCAGATGCTTTGTTGACTGAACTGGTAATGACGCATTACTGAAGACATTGAAATAATAAAAAGAAAAGGGATTTTTTTTTACCTTCATATATATTGACGAAAAGCACTCTGATCATTACAATATCTCCATTCGAACAACATCTGCTGTCTAGCCCATCAAAACTGCATAAAACATGGAACAAGCACTCCCTACTACAACATCTCAACACCGACTCACTACTACCACATCTCGATAAGCACTGACTACCACGACTTCTCGACAAGAACTTTTCACTACGACATCTCAGCAAGCACTCTCCACCACGACTTCTCGACAAGAACTCTCCACTACGACATCTCAGCAAGCACTGCCAGTGGAGGCGGCGGAATAAAACTCTTTGGCGCAATCTCTCGCGCTGTGGCTCAGTGTAGCCACCTTTCATATGCCCTTCCTCCACGGGCCAGAATTTGATGGTATTTTTGCCGGCATTGGTGGTGAAAATACCACAAAATTCGTCAAAAAAAATACAGACAAAATAAAAGATAATATTAATACGTAAATATCACATAATTAGATAAAATTTTGGCTTTGCACTGACCTTTCAATAGCCTAATATATAAAATACAGTAAGCAATACAAATTCTTTTATACATGTGACTTTACATAATAGTTTACACAATACACAAAAAATCAGTTTATACAAATATTCACATAACATGCTTTCCATGATTAAAAAAAAAACAAGTAGTTGATAGTTCCAGCAGTAGCACCCAGCAATGTTGAGCATGTGCAGACAGCAACAAGTGACATTATCTCAGTAGAAGCAGTCCATCAGTGGCACCAACAATTTTGAGCAGGTGCAGACACCAACAAGTGACGTTATTTCAATAGATGCAGTCCATCAGTGGCACCCAGTAATGTTGAACAGGTGCAGACACCAACAAGTGACATCATTTCAGTAGAAGTAGTCCATCAGTGGCACCCAATAAAGTTGACAGGTGCAGACAGCAACAAGTGACATCATTTCAGTAGAAGCAGTTCCATTAGTGGCACCCAGCAATGTTGAGCAGGTGCAGACACCAACAAGTGACATTTACAGTATAAGCAGTTCCATTAGTGGCACCCAGCAATGTTGAACAAGTGCAGGTAACAGTCCATAATATTCACTGTCACTAATCACTCAGTTCATCAGCAGAAATTAAACATTTCTAAGTGTCACACATCAATGTTGAACAGGTGCAGGTGTGAACAACAGTTTGAATGCACACACAATTGCTTTTACAAAATTATTATCAATGCTCTTACACTAAACATACAAATTATAATAAACACGCAAATGATATCAGATAATTGTCATATTACTATTACAAATACACAAATATCAGTAAACCTATAATATTTATGGGTGTCAGTGCAAGCCACAACAAACAAGTAAAATAATATTTAGGAGATAGGTCGGTACCAATTATCTGGGATTAGCAAGGGAAAACACACAAAACACACTCACTCATCTTTCGTCCACATTAGTGCTATGTGTAATTGAATACTGTTAATTGTGTAAATGCAATTCTGTCAAAATTTGATGTTCATCATGTATTCAAGTAGTAGTGGCAGCAATGGATAACAGTCAATAATTTTTAGTCAACGTCATAGTCATCATGTCAAGACGAATGTTTGCCAAGCCAGATCAAAATGTACAGTTGCTGAACAACTGTCAGTATACCAAGATATGCAAATACTTCCTCTCTCCAAAAAAAAGTATATACTGCTTAGTGATTTAACAAAGTGTGTCTGGAGACAATCTTCCTTCTACTTGAGTGTTCTAGTCTGCCATATTCATCCTCCTTGTTCCATATAAACCAACAAAAAAATATGCTCCTCACCTACTTTGCCTCTTATCCACTAAAACTCCAATAATCATTATCATCACATAACCTTAGTACTTCAATAATACCTCTTACGTCGATACACATAAACCTTATCATCAACATCATTTACCTTACCTCTTGTCCACCAAAACTCCAATAATCATCAGCATCACATAATCTTAATACTTCAATAACACCTCTTACGTCGATACATATAAACCTTATCATCAATATCATTTACCTTACCTCTTATCCACCAAAACTCCAATAATCATCAACTTCACACAATTTCAATACCTCAATAATACCTCTTCAATACGCCAACACATATAAACCTTATCGCCAATATCATTTCACTTCCATAAGAACTCTTTCCTCTAGTCAGTCTCCTCGAACAAGTACAGATAAAATCCTAGTGCAAACTTCAATTCATCATCCCATACAATCCGAAGACACAATGTCCACACACAACCTCTGTGTAGTCCACCTGAGCCAAATCTTCTACTCATTATGAATTATAAAATACATTTTGGTTACCTTGTCCATCATAAAATAAAAGAAATGCATACATGACCTCTAACAGCCTTTAGTTTGAATAACTCTCAGTAATTAAGTACGATTACGGAGTGTGAATGATCATAATATTTCACAGTGTGTACACTACTTCAAGAATCATGGCAGAAGCAAACATGTGGAGTATTTTTTGTGTCAAGTGCCACTTCCTATTTCAATTGCTCACGAAGAATGCAGTGTAATAATTGTTAATGGTCTAAACCTAGTATTGGTATGTCATGTCGTTAGCTTCCTTCCTATTAGCATAAATTTATACAGCTTTCATAAAACCTCCAGCTCATGTGACTTCTATGAAGTTTCTTGTACTAATGTCGTTCGTCGAATTATAGCAGTTCATTTTCTTATCTTAAAAATATAAGGCACTGAGCGTAAGCAAAACATGCAATAGCGAGTAAATATACCAGTAGAGAACAGAATGTCAACAAGTGGATGCAGCACAATTCCTACAACGAGGCTCTGCCAAGCAAACAATCTATAATTAATACCATAGTGTGACCTAAACTCTATGTTCGTACACAATATATCAGCAGTTCTATATACCAAATTAAAGAGTAGTTATGTCAACAAACAGAAATGTATAAATATGCAATCCATACGCAAAGCAGCAAATATGTATCTTACATAATAAACGGATCATTAGCATCATATCAGCATAAGCAAATAAATGTTCATATGTAATCTTAATAAGTAAACATGAAGGCGCAAGCAGATAAATCACAAAGTGTAACCTACATACATAATCACAGTCAGCACAATTATTCAGATGACAATTATAATTTAAATAAATAAGTACAGCAGGCAAATAATAAAAAAAATATGACGTCAGTGAAAAAGCATAGCAGCCAAGCGATGCATAATATACACAAGTAAAACCATGTTCATTAATCAATCATTGTCAAAATCAGTTAATGTACGCAAGCACGTCGCTTCACAAGTAAATCCATAGAACATAAAATTTAGCACAAAGTATGAATCACGTAATCGCGAGCAGCGAATTACGTCTAAAGTACGTACCTAAGTGGAAATATGTTACCTGGAAAATAAACTCAATTAATATTTACCTTTTTAGTTTATTAGTTTCTTCTTCGAAATTACATTCTTCCTGAAAATTTCTCGATAGCAAGTCATCTTAACGTCGGACATACACAGAATTTACCTGAAGTTCTTAAATATTTTATACAACCGTATCCTGAAAAATACTGAACGTTAATAATATAATTTATCATGTCACTATAGCTTTATACTGAATTTAATCAGAGAAATTAGACTGTGTATTTGTTTACGGCTGTCAGTGCATTCGCACTGAGCGCTCGATCAGCTGCAGGCGCGTGACGTGGGAAGTCATTGTTTGCGGTCAACGACTGCCTTGTGCGGCGCGCAGACTTGACTGTTGCTTTGAGTCTGCGCCGCCGCCAAAACACAGCGCGGTATCCTTGTATTCTCTGCATGTTTACATGTAGCTGTTAGTTTCTCTAAAGTATGTCATTCCACAAAAATTTTTCAAAAGTATATCATTCCACAAAAATTTTAACGTTAGATATATGATGTATTCCCTTAGAGCGTCGAGATTTAAGAGTTTCTACTTCGACACTGTTATCATGAATAATTTTGCGAACTCTATATGGATCGTTATAAAGCAGAAAAAATTTGCGACACAAGCCCTTTCCTTTGTGAGACAAACGATGAGACTTAATTAACACCTTTTGGCCAACTGAAAAAGTTTTTAAACGACCAGGACGCTTAGCTGATTTCTCTCTTCTAGCAGCCGCAGATGCAATATTTCGTAGAGCCAGGTTGACAACTTCAGAATGCCGCAGTTTCCGTGTAGGCGGAAAAGGAACGATTTCAGAAATGAGATTTGTCGGTGCTTTATTTTTTAATATTAATATAGGCGGTAAAGAAGTTGAATCATTAGGGAGTTCATTCAGAATGTTTTGAAAAATATGAAGATACTGATCCCACGTTCTGTGATTCTGATGACAATAAAGACGACACAATTTATTGATTTCCTTCATCCATCTCTCTGAAGCGTTAGATTGAGAGTGAAAAAGTGAAATGAAAATTGGTTTAATCTTACGACGCCATAGAGTACGAAGCCAAATTTTAGAACGAAACTGTGATCCATTATCTGATATAACCTTATCAACATCACCCACTTCTTTAAGAAAATGTTTGATGAAAGCATTAGATACTGAACGAGCTGTTGCTTTGCGTAAAGGTGTAAAACACACATATTTTGATGTCAATTCCACTGCTACCAAAATGTACTCAAAACCATTAGTAGAACGAACCACTGGACCGAACAAATCGACTGCAGCCATGTCCTTTAATTTCGCTGGAATGATAGGAAACAACGGTGCTCTGTGAGAAATAGTTGGCGGCTTAGCCTTTTGACATAATTTACATTTGGCAAGAACAAATCGAATACGTTTTTCGATATTACTGAAGTAGCAATTTTCTCGTAATTTATGGAAGCATTTTCGGGGACCAAAGTGTGCATAACTGAAATGTGTGTACCACATCAATTTATTAACCCACTCATCAGGAATACAAACTAATCAAACAGAGTTGTCGACCGATTTTCGTTTAAAAAGAATATCATTGCGAACTAAATAATACTTTCTAACGCTACGCTTTCCTTTCTCCTCCACTTCTCCTTAATGTCCTTCCAGATTGGATCCTTATTTTGCTCCTTAGCGATGTCCTGGAGCGAAGACGAAATAAAATTCTCAAACGCAACACCTTGAATATACATCAAACAATAATTATTTTCTTTGCAGTCCTCTTCAGCACTTTGTTTCAAACCCATAGGTGCACGTGATAAAGCATCAGCAACAATACTTGAAGAACCCTGTATGTAAACAATACTAAAATCAAATTCCTGTAGATACAACGCCCATCGTGACAATCTTCCATGTGTTAATTCTGTTGACATAAGAAATTCCAGAGCTCGATGATCGGTGTAAACCTTAGTATGTCTGCCAAACAAAAATGTGCGAAATTTTGTGAAAGCCCAAACAACAGCCAAGGCTTCAAGTCCCGTAATCGAATAATTCTTTTCTGATTTAGAGAGAACACGACTTCCAAATGCAATAGTTTTCTGTACTACAACGCCGTTTTCTTCTATCTCTTGAAATAAATGAGCACCTACGCCTTTCGGATTTAGAGAGAACACGATATCCAAATGCAATAGTCTTCTATACTACAACGCTGTTTTCTTCTATCTCTTGAAATAAGTGTGCACCTAGGCCTTTGTATGATGAATCCGTCGCCAAACAAAAATCTTTAGATAAATCCGGATGTGAAAGAAGTGGAGCAGCAACTAAAGCATCACGAAGTTGTTCAAATTCTGACTGAGCTTCCTCATCCCAACACCAATTAGAATTCTTTCCAGATAGTTCACATAAACGAGGTGTGGCCACATTGTCCAATCTAACAAAGCGTCTAAGAAAATTACAGACACCAAGGAAACTACGAACATCACGTTTTGTAGTAGGAACAGCATAATTACGAATAGCGTCTAGTTTTTCTGGATCAGGAAGAATACCTTCTGTAGAAACAATGTGACCGAGAAATTTCACCTGAGAACGACCAAATTCAGATTTTTCCAAGTTCACTGTAATGCCAACTCTTGCAAAGATACGTAATAATGAATCAAAGATTTTGTTGTTTTCACTCCAAGAATGTTTAGCAATAAGAATATCGTCAACATATGCAGTAATATTGTCACGAAGATAATCAGGTAATATTTCGTTTAAACTACGAATGAATGCTGCTGAAGGTACAGTAAGTCCAAACGGTAATTTCCGAAATCACTTTTGGGTAAAATAGTCATATCCGCTTAATCTTTACCGATTCTCTAGATAGATTGATAGTCGAAGAGTTGTTTTGACAGATGCAAAGAATAGTAAAAGAGTAGGCAGCGGTGCAGAAAACTAAAAGGGAAATAGCACCACTTCAGCTCGGGGCCATATGCACGCTACGGCACATATTCACTTAGTGTAGTGAATCCCCTGAGGACATTAATAGCCGCACATAATTTCCAGTTTGTGACTTTGTGGCAAATCTGGCGGAAGTGCGTACGTAAAATGATCTAACCATGCACATGGATGTATGTCATTCTTTGAATTGCGAAAGATCTTAAATTTCCGAACAGTTAAGAAGTGTTTATAGTCAAAGTTTCCTCCTCGTGGCGACAAAGACCTACCGCGTCTATCCCAGTCCCAATGTCGATTATTGTCAAGTCGCGCGCCTGGCGCTCTCTTGTTGCATCCCGTAAATGAAATAAATTATTTTCTTCAAAGCCCTCTGCTATCAGTGATTCTAAATTTCTTCTGCTGTCTTTTCCTACGATTTCGCCTTCAATTTGTTTGACTTGCTTTCGTAATGCCTCAACTTCCCTTTTAACGCGTTCATTAAGTTTTCCCTGATTTTCAACATGTTTATTTATGTTCTGGTACTCTTCGGTTTCTGCAAATGGCAATGATGCTCTATCATCTGAATCTCTGTCCCCATTTAAACTAAGACTTGTCAGTTTATCTGAAATCTCCTCAACTCTTTCCGATAAATCACCTGTTTGTTCTTTCTGTTTATTTACGTCTTCCGTAAGTGTCGCGACTCGGGTTTCAGTATTGACACATTTGGTAGTTAACTGTTCATATTGTTGTGTTAGATTATTTATTCTGTCATTTGGTACGGATTCCTCGATTCTCTCAAATATTTCCTCCTTATCGTGTGCACGTTGTAAATTTAACTCTGAAAATTTTTGTACTATCACGCGATCTCTTTCTTCCTGTTCTCTATCCTGTTCCTTTTGTCTAATCTCTACTGCAATTAATCTATTATTGTGAGAATTCAAAATCGGTTGTACTTCTTCTCTGATTTCTTTCTTTAATTCATCTTTCATATTTTTGAAACATGTCCCTATTCGTGAGTCTAACCGTGTTTCCATTGTTCCCATCTCAGTTCTAATTGTTCCTATTTGTGATCCCACTGAGTCTAACCGTGTTTCCATTGTTCCCATACCAGTTGTAATTGTTCCTATCTCTGTTTTAATTGTTCCTATTTGTGAGTCTAACCGTGTTGCCAAAGTTCCCATCCCTGTTTTAAATTTAGATTCCAACTGTGATCCCAGATTTAATATTGCACCCATCAGCTGCTCCATATTAGCCGGTTCGAAATTCTTTTCGCCCCTAACATTTCCCGCAAAACTAACTTCCTTCTGCATAGCCATAAAGCTATCTGTGTTCTATACTATTTCAGAATCTTCTATCGTTAATTTCGTATTCTGTGAATTTTCTGATTGAGAAAAATTTTGAAATGGTTCCGGACTACTTTCCCGACTTATTAAATTGTTTTCCACTTCATGATTCATCATACTGTTCTCCTGTGTTGGCGAGTTCGCCATGTCAACAAATCGTCATTCTGACTATCCATCATTTTTGCCTTTTTCATCGATCGCGTAATCATTTACAAAACATACGAAACTTGTCACTGTACGAAAATTACACACAATGACTCTTTATCTCCAACAATACCATTCACACGAAATGTTTCCTTCATACACGATTAACGAACAATTGAAATAATTGCACTAAATTGTCAAACCCGTAGACAAGACAACAAAAATTAAATTTTGCAAAATACCATTAGAAGAACGCCAATTACCAAATCTACACATGCAATATAGACTACAATTACTAAACTACAAATTACTACAACAATACTACTGTCTACTATTTTTACAATCAGAAGAATTCCAAGGGACGATCCGAAGCAGCGGTCGCCACGTGCATGGGGGCTTAATTAAATAGATGATGCAAATACTTTTTTTTAAATTTTAGTCGCTGTATGACCGATTACTAAGTCTCGTAAACGGTTCGCCCTGACCAGTTTTTGTACGCAATCTGACTGCATAGAATAACAACAAAGAATGAAAGAAAATTTTCATTAACACAATTAATTAATTAAGTCCCCAGCAACTATAAAACGTACGAAACCAAAACACAAGTGTAATTGTTCTGTGTGTGGAAGTGTGATTCAACGTACACATCTGGCACGGTTCTTCTTCAATAAGACAAGAAATTTTAAATACCATTTATACTGAAGTAAATAAAAAAAATAGAAATACTATAATTGCGTAAGGAAACCAGAATTACACTCTAATACAAGAACACAAGCCAGATGCTTTGTTGACTGAACCTGTAATGACGCATTATTGAAGACATTGAAATAATAAAAAGAAAAGGGAATTTTTTTTACCTTCATATATATTGTGGAAAAGCACTCTGATCATTACAATATCTCCATTCGAACAACATCTGCTGTCTAGCCCATCAATACTGCATAAAACATGGAACAAGCACTCCCTATTACAACATCTCAACACCGACTCACTACTACCACATCTCGATAAGCACTGACTACCACGACTTCTCGACAAGAACTTTTCACTACGACATCTCAGCAAGCACTGACTACTACGAGTTCTCGACAAGCACTGCCAGTGGAGGCGGCGGAATAAAACTCTTTGGCGCAATCTCTGGCGCTGTGGCTGAGTGTAGCCACCTTTCACTGTCTTCCTCTGCAATTTTTACCCTGTGTAGTGCCCTCTAGTGCCATGCGCATTATTCTCTGGTGTCTTAACAGATGTCCTATCATCCTGTCCTGTCTCCTTTCCTGTCCGTTTCTACGCAGAACCTCCTCATTCCTTACCTTATCAGTCCACCTAATTTTCAACATTCGTCTATAGCACCACATCTCAAATGCTTCTATTCCCTTCTGTTCCGGTTTTCCTACAGTCCATGTTCCAATCCCATACAATGCTGTGCTCCAAACGTATATTTTCAGAATTTTCTTCCTCCAATTAAGCCCTGTGTTCGATAATAGCAGACTTCTCTTGACCAGGAATATCCTTTTTGCCATTACTAGTCCGCTTTTGAGGTCATCCTGGCTCCGTCCGCCACTGGTTATTTTGCTGCCCAGATAGTAGAATTCCTTAACTTCAGCTTCGTCGTGACCATCAATCCTCATATTAAGTTTCTCGCTGTTCTCATTTCTGCTACTTCTCATTACTTTCGTCTTTCTCCGATTTACTCTCAGTCCATATTCTGTGCTCGGCAGACCGTTCATGCCATTCAGTTGATCCTGTAATTCTTCTTAATTTTCGCTAATGATAGTAATGCCATTAGCGAGTCGTATCACTGATATTCTTTCACCTCGAATGTTAATTCCACTCTAGAAACTTGCTTCTTCGTTGCAGAGATTGAACAGTAGATACGAAAGACTACATCACTGTCTTACACACTTTTTAATCCGAATAATTCGTTCTTGGTGTTCCACACTTATAACTGCTTCTTGCTTTTTGTTCATGTTATATATTAGCAGTGTGTCCCTATAGCTTACCCGTATTTTCTTCAGAATTTCGAACATCTTGCACCATTTGACGTTATCGACCGCATTTTTCACGTCGACATATCCTATGACTGTGACTCGATTTCTCTTTAGTCTTGCGACCATTATAAATGCAACGTCAGAGCTGCCTTTCTGGTGTCTTGACCTTTCCTAAAGCCAAGCGGTTCGTCATCTAACACATACATAATTTTCTTTCCCATTCTTCTGTATATTATTCTTGTCAGCAAATTCAATCAATGAGCTGTTAAGCTAACTGTTCTATAATTCTCGCACTTATCAGCTCTTGCAGTTTTCGGAATTCTGTGGATTACGTTTTTTCGTGAACTGGATGCTATATCGCCAAAATGACGCATTTGACACAACACTGTGAATAGACCTCTTGTTGCCACTTATCCCAATAACTTCACAAACTGGAATTTACCTCTCAATTCCGCCTTCTCTGATAACAAGTCTTCCATAAGTTTTTAAATTCTGATTCTAATAATGGATCCCCCAACGTACCCTGTTTTTCCTTTTGTCTCACAGGTCTTCCCCTGATAGATGCTCCCTCCTCTGTGTTGCGACAGTTGAATTTGCCTCTGCCCTTTTCATTTTGCCACCACTGCTTTTTTCATTTCACCGAAGGTTGTTTTGTCTTTTCTGTATGCTGAGTCAGTCCTTCTGTGAACGATTTGCTTTTCGATTTCTTCAAATTTTCCATGCATCCATTTCGCCTTACCTTCCCTGCATTTCTTATGTATTTCACTCCTAAGTGACTTGCCTTTCCGTATTCTTGAATTCCCCTGAACATTTTTGTACTTTCCTTCATAAATCGATCAACTGAAGTATTTATTCTGTTAACCGAAGTTCTTACCGTCTTTGCACCTATGTTTTTCTTCCATCTTCTGTGACTGACTTCTGGCAATCACTACTGAGCACTTCGTTATCGCACTATGTATAGTGATCCGTGGTGACGTTGAATTAGTAGACCTGTCTGGCGCCACGGGCTCAGGTGTAGTGTCGAATTGTCAATATCTATGAGGAAGACTTGGTATCTGTGGGTTGTGTCCTTAGACGGTCTTTGCTTGACGGTACCTAAACCGGGTTCGCTGGCCCGTGAGGGAGCCACGAAGTTTTGGGATTGGCGGTAGCGTCGCGACAAGAGGTGGTCACGACATCTGAGCGGCCGAAGCCACGAGCTGCTCAAGGACGGTCTGCGCAGAGCGAAGATACCGGAGTACTTCACCGGGGTCAGCGTCGACTACAAGCAGCAAGCCGACATCCCGTCGGATGGTTGGCAACATTTGTGTCTGACGACCTCTCATGGCCTGGCTGCACTCTTCTACCTGTCTTTCATCGGTATCACTCATTAACCCCTGTGACGCACTTTGAATCCATGGAACTGCTTACTGAGTAGGGGGATTAACATTCTGTAATCCTCGTGGTGATTTGTTTCATTGTCTAAATTTGTACCACTATTATATTGTCCTTTTTTTCTGGCAGGTACCCGATCATTAATGTTCTCATTAATCAGCTCTTGATCGTAAATATGGCCGGAAAAATTCTACTATGGCACATGTTGCCGTTAAACAAAAGAGGTATCTTGTGATTAGATTTAGCTGTTAACCAGTTCAGTGCTACATTGTAATTGCATTTCTCAGTCATTAGTTATAATCTGAACAACCTGTTGAATTAAGCCTGTTCGTTTCTGTGTTTTAAAAACCAAGTCATTATTGGTGTATTTTAGCAGGATCTTGTGGTTCCGCCAAATGAGTTCTCTTGTAATAAGTGTTCACAAGTAATTTTTTAAGACGTTCATTCAGATCGTTCTTAATAACTGACAATCAGTTTAACTTTGAAAATATTAACAGCCAACTGTCACTAGGGCTTTAGTCATAATAAAATTGGCAGAAGAGACGGTTTTGGATCCAGTCGCACCTTGGTTGCCAATTGAAATTAAGAGGTTGGTTGCTTTGAAGTAAGCCTTATCATGGTCATATTGTTTGCTAATCTGTTTAAACTTTAAGGACAGGTGCGCATCTTAACTCCGAAACTTTCGATATACAACTTTCAGATTATGTTAAGTCATCTGTTTTGAGTAATTGAATCACTCTTGTCATCAATGGTGCTTATATAGTTATCATCTGTTGCAGAAAGGCATTTAATAAGGCAGACTGTGTCCAGCGAGGTGGTAAACACTGCTGTTTCACCCGATAACGGGCAGGCTGCAGATCCGGCCGTCTTGTAATCATTGTCACATTCTTTGCTGTTTTGCAATGCAGCACTTCAGATTTCTTTCGCAAAGATTGAAAGGTTATTCAGCTTAAGGATTAAGGCTAAAAGAATTTTGCAAATTTGTTCATTTTGTTAAAGAAAATTTTATGGTTAAATTCGTCGATTACCTGTAAAACGCATTCATATATTGTTAAAAAAACAGTTTGTGTTAAGAGAAAGTTATATTGGTGGGTCCTCCCTTCCACGTTTTCCTTAATTCCAGTAAGTACCAAGTACCATTGGTAGCTAAGCGTGGTTTTCGACCCGTTAGGGGGGTGGGGAGTAGGGGAGGGTTTGTAACGATTTTCATTTCACGCAACCTGCTTCAGTTTAAATTTTATACTTTATTCTTTTGCGATATTATCTAATTACTCTCCTTTGTCCATAGCCACACCATGGATTCACGGATCCACGTCAGTGTCCCGGTGTTTCGTACCTAAAACGGGATCAGCTCGAGTATGAACTGAGCATTAGGCAACAAAATATTCACGGTATGGTGGGGGAGGTGGCAACCAGGCTACGGGCAGCGTTGTCAACACCACTCACCGTTTCTGTCAGCACAGCTGGCGACATGAGATAAAATTTACAGACTATTATGGTCGCATTGAATCGGTTACAAGAAAATCTCTTCTTTCTCTCAAATAATTAGCCAACTGTGAGGCATATGAAGCGCATTAATGCACAATTAGTTCATCTGGGCAACAGAGTAAAGGATCTGAAACTTTTAGAACCGAGCCCTGAGCAGTTATCACGTGTCATTCAGTTAAATAATATTTTGTTTGATTTGCAAATCTCAAGTGCAGTTTTAGAATTAGAAAGTGTTGATGATACAAATATACCGGGTGGTCCATTGATAGTGACCGGGCCAAATCTCTCACGAAATAAGCATCAAAAGAAAAAACTACAAACAACGAAACTCGTCTACCTTGAAGGGGAAAACCAGATGGCGCTATGGTTGGCCCACTGGATGGCGCTGCCATAGGTCAAACGGATATCAACTGCGTTTTTTTAAAAATAGGAACCCCCATTTTTTTATTACATATTCGTGTAGTACGTAAAGAAATATGAATGTTTTAGTTGGAGCGCTTTTTTCGCTTTGTGATAGATGGCGCTGTAATAGTCACAAACGTATAAGTACGAGGTATCACGTAACATTCTGCCAGTGCGGACAGTATTTGCTTCTTGATACATTAGCCGGCCGGGGTGGCCGAGCGGTTCTAGGCGCTACAGTCTGGAACCGCGCGACCGCTACGGTCGCAGGTTCGAATCCTGCCTCGGGCATGGATGTGTGTGATGTCCTTAGGTTAGTTAGGTTTAAGCAGTTCTAAGTTCTAGGGGACTGATGACCTTAGAAGTTAAGTCCCATAGTGCTCAGAGCCATTTGAACCATTTGATACATTACCCGTGTTAAAATGACCGTTTATCAATTGCAGAAAGTATATGGCTATTGTGATCAAAATGCCCAACGGGCGTGTGCTATGTATGCTGCTCGGTATCCTGGACGACATCATCCAAGTCTCCAGACCGTTCGCCGGATAGTTACGTTATTTAATGAAACAGTGTTGAGCCACATGTTAAACGTCAACCACGACCTGAAACAAATGATGATGCCCAAGTAGTTGTTTTAGCCGCTGTCGCGGCTAATTCGCACATCAATAGCAGACAAATTCCGCAAGAATTGGGAATCTCAAAAACGTCGGTGTTGAGAATGCTACATCAACATCGACTGCACCCGTACCATATTTCTATGCACCAGGACTTGAATGGCGACGACTTTGGACGTCGTGTACAGTTCTGCCACTGGGTACAAGATAAATTACGGGACGATGACAGATTTTTTTGCACGCGTTCTATTCACCGATGAAGCGTCATTCACCAACAGCGGTAACATAAACCGGCATAATATGCACTATCGGGCAACGGAAAATCCACGATGGCTGCGGCAAGTGGAACATCAGCGACCTTGGCGGGCTAATGTTTGGTGCGGCATTACGGGAGGAAGGATAATTGGCCCCCATTTTATCGATGGCAATCTAAATGGTGCAATGTATACTGATTTCTTACGTAATGTTCTACCGATGTTACTACAAGATGTTTCACAGCATGACAGAATGGCCATGTACTTCCAACATGATGGATGTTCGGCCCATAGCTCGCGTGCGGTTAAGCGGTATTGAATAGCATATTTCATGACAGGTGGATTGGTCGTCGAAGCACCATCCCATGGCCCGCAAGTACACCGGATCTGACGTCCCCGGATTTCTTTCTGTGGGGAAAGTTGAAGGATATTTGCTATCGTGATCCACCGACAACGCCTGACAACATGCGTCAGCGTATTGTCAATGCATGTGCGCACATTACGGAAGGAGAACTACTCGCTGTTGAGAGGAATGTCGTTACACGTATTGCCAAATGCATTGAGTTTCACGGACATCATTTTGAGCATTTATTGCATTAATATGGTATTTACAGGCAATCACGCTGTAACAGCATGCGTTCTCAGAAATGATAAGTTCACAAAAGTACATGTATCACATTGGAACAACCGAAATAAAATGTTCAAACGTACCTACGTTCTGTATTTCACTTTAAAAAGCCTACCTGTTACCAACTGTTCGTCTAAAATTGTGAGCCATATGCTTGTGACTAGTACAGCGCCATCTATCATGAAGCGATAAAAGTGATCCAACTAAAACATTCACATTTCTTTACGTACTACACGAATTTGTAATAAAAATGGGGGTTCCTATTTTTTAAAAAAAAACGCAGTTGATATCTGTTTGACCTATGGCAGCGCCATCTAGCAGGCCAACGATAGCTTCATCTGGTTTCCCCCTTCAAGCTAGACAAGTTTCGTACTTTGTAGTTTTTTTCGTTTGACGCTTATTTCGGGAGATATTTGGCCCGTTCACGATCAATGGACCACCTTGTATAGACTGTGTTTCTGACAATTCAATAGCCAAGTGTGTATCTGAATCCCGAGGTCTAAGTGATCGGTCTGGAGAATATTTTGCGCGCCTCCCTATCCCGATGATGTGTCTCTTAAATAGTATTCAGGAATAGTCAATTGAAACCTTAGAAAACATAAAACATGTATTGTGGCTGCTAGTTAAGTTTGAGTCGCACGCTGACGCATTAAGGATCCCCCGTCACGTTAGCACGCGGTAGCTTAAGTAATCTGCTATCTGAAACCTTACAGCAGGGTAAGACGATCGGGGAACTGAGCAATCGGTTCGTGGAGGTAAGTTATCAGTCCGTATGCTCGAAGAGCTAGAGTGTAGGTATTACTGGCGCGTGCAGAACTCCCACGAATCGTTGTCTGAATTGTTCGTGAGGCAGCATCAGCACTATGTATGGACCTTCCCAAGGTGGATTTAGTTGCTATTGTCTTGGAAGCTATTCGGCCTGTATATAGGTCTCGGATCGCACTCTTTTCTCGCCCTGTCACTCTTCACGAGTTAGAGAATCTTGTTAAATGTGTTATGACATTGTCTTCTGCCGAGAACCAGCGAAATGAGTTAGCGGGGGGACATCAAGTCTTATCTAACTCGTGTCCAGAAGGTAGCATGATTGGTAGAGTGCGCAGTTCAATGAAATCAGGGTCTTATTTTAGATGCGGCGCACGTGACCATTAAGTACGAGGATGCCCGGTTCCAAGGACGCCTTGAGCTGAGAAACTACGCCAGGCGGGGGAGGGATCGCATCCTCGGAGACAGGGGTGGTGTAGTCGTGTACAGGTTGTCACTACACGTACCTTACCATTTGTTTGTGCGGCTAAACAGCATGAACCGTTGCGTGGGTTGTTAGATTCAGGCAGCTCTGTGTCACTCCTTGATTACGAATGGTTTATTGAATATGGACACACATGTAGATTATCTCAAGTACGTCCCTCGATTAAGAGATGTCGGGTGACCAATAGCCAAGAGAGACCATCGTGCGGGGAAGTGCGGAGAAATCTTTCCGTGTGTGAATTTTCATGGCCTGTCAAGTTTTTATTAGTTAAGAGACTGCTGCCTGACTTAATTCTAGGTCATGATTTCATCCGTGAGACCGGTATGGTGTTAGATTTTGGTACCCGGACCTTTTATTCCAAATTTTCCCCCAACGATCGAATAGCTTTTTGTTCATGTGCTCATGTGGGGATGGGACGTGACGCCAGTAGTAACACGTGCCTGCCTGGCGCAGACCATCTCTCTCTAGACAACAAGGGAAACAGTTAAGTGAATTTCTGGGAGAAATTCCTGACGTTCTTTGTGACAGATTGGGAGTCACAGTCGTCGTTAGATACCATATTCGTGTGATAGATGACGTGCCGGTTCGCCAGTCTCCATATAGCTTGTTACCACCTAAGATAAAGATATTAAGGCACAAAATTGAGGGCTTGTTAAAAGACGGAGTTATAACACCGTCCACCTCCCCCTTATGCTTCCCCTATTTTCTTAGTATCCAAAGATCAGGGGCAGGATTACGACCTGTGGTTGATTACAGGCTTCTCAATAAGAAAGTGATATTGGAATCGGTGCCACTGCCTGATCTCCACAACTGTTTCACTTAGTTTTCTGGAGCATCTTGGTTTGCGGTCATAGATCTTAATCGGGCTTATTACCAGATAAACATCTCACCGCCTTCGCGACGGATTGGAATTTACATGTGTTCAGCCGGGTTCCGTTTGGTTTCTCAACCGGTGCGGCCGTTTCATCCCGTTTATTGGATAAAATTTTAGCTGATTTAGAGTTTAATTGTGTCTTCAATTATTTGAACGATGTGGTCATATTTAGTGCCTCCTTTGAAGAGGACTTAGAGCACATCCGGAAGGTACTATCCAGGCTCAGGGATGTGGGGCTAATTGTGAAACCCTCAAAGATAACCTTGGCTAAGCGCCAGGTGTCATTTTTGGGTCACTTGGTATCCGGGGGTGGAAGTAGCATTGATCAGGAAGGCACTAAGGCGTGGAGGAATTTTCCGCAGCCACGAAATAAAAGGAATGTTGCCCGATTTGTAGGGATGGCTAATTATTTCCGCAGATTTGTCTCAAACTTTGCGCAACGTGCAACTCAGTTAAATTTGTTACGCAGAAACAATGAGAAATTCGTTTGGACTGAAAGTCAGCAGGCAGCCTTTGAGGGAATTAAAACTGCGATTGCCATTGCACCGGTTTCAGCCGTACCTGACTTTAAGAAAAGATTTGTCGTCCAGACTGATGCTTTCAATACTAGTGTGGCGGCAATTCTTCTACAGGAAGCTCAAGATATCAGGCGTCCGTTAGCATTTGTTTCCCGACGTCTGGAGGAGCCTGAGCTCAATTACTCGGTTTATGAGAGCGAAGCGTTAGCTGTGTTGTTTAATTTGGTAAAATTTCGGTTCTATCTCGAACATCGTGAATTTTACATAGAGACGGATAATAAGGCTTTCAGTTGGGTCCTAGCTAGTCCTAGGAAGAAAGGGCGTATTGCGAGATGGGCGGTCCGCATTTCGGCTTTCCTTTTTAAGGTTCGGCACTTTAGGAGATCTGATAATCATGTTGCTGACGCCCTTAGCAGGATGTTCCAACAGGGCGAGCTTGATGAGGAAACGCCAGACAGTCACCTAGTATGTAAGATCCTTACGGAGGTACTTCAACTGTTTAATAATTTAAAAAGTGAACAAGAACATGACCTATTGTGTGTGGGGGGGCTCAGGAGTCAAATGATGGATAGGAATCCAGTGAACATTTTCTGAAGAACGGCGTTCTGTGTAACCGCAGCGGTAGGTCTGGGGAAGCTAGAATTTGTCTCTCACGAATCTTATTCATTCCGGTCTTCCGGTATTTCTATGATTCTCCAGTAGGAGGGCACTTAGGTCTTTATAAAACCTTAGAGAAGGTCAAGCTGACCTGGCCGACACTATAAAATTAGAGGTTTAGTCAAGGAACGCCGAGATTGTAAGAGGATTGCAGGACTGTGTCCCGCGCGGTGGTAAACACTGTTGTTAGACCCGATGACGGGCGGGGTGCCGACCTGGCCGTCTTGTAATCATTGTCATATTGTTTGCTGTTTTGCAATACAGCACTTCAGTTTTGTTTTGCAAAGATTAAAAGGTTATTCAACTTAAGGTTTAAGGTCAAAGAATTTTTCAGATTTGTTCATTTTGTTAAAGAAAATTTAATGGTTAAATGCTTCGATTATCTGTAAAACACAGTTTATATATTGTTAAATAAACCGTTTTGTTTGAGAAGAAAGTTGTATTGATGGGTTCTCCACGGTTTCCTTAATTCCAGTAAGTACCACGTATCATATAGTGTTAGAACTTCGAGCGCATCTACTCACTACATGTTCTGTTGTTGTGTTCTTCACTGCAGAGACTGGTTTGATGCAGCTCTCCATGCTACTCTATCCTGTGCAAGCTTCTTCATCTAACAGTACCTACTGCAACCTACATCCTTCAGAATCTGTTTAGTGTATTTATCTCTTGGTCTCCCTCTACGATTTTCACCCTACGAACTTCCTTCCAGTACTAAATTGGTGATCCCTAGGTGTCTCAGAATATGCCCTACCAATCGATCCCTTCTTCTAGTCAAGTTGTGCCACAAATTTCTCATCTCTCCAGTTCTGTTCAATACCTCCGCATTAGTTATGTGATCCACTCATCTAATCTTCAGCATTCTTCTGTAGCACCACATTTCGAAAGCTTCTATTCCCTTCTTGTCTAAACTATTTATCGTCCACGTTTCACTTCCATACAAGGCTACACTCCATACAAGTAATTTCAGGAACGACTTCCTGACACTTAAATCTATACAAGATGTTAACAAATTTCTCTTCTTCAGAACCGCTTTCCTTCTCTTTGCCAGTCTACATTTTATATCCTCTCTACTTCGACCATCATCAGTTATTTTGCTCCCCAAAAAGCAAAACTGCTTTACTACTTTAAGTGTCTCATTTCCTAATCTAATTCCTGCAGCATCACCCGATTTAATTCGACTACATTCCATTATTCTCGTTTTGATTTAGTTGAAGTTCATCTTATATCCTCCTTTCAAGACAGTGTCCATTACGTTCAGCTGTTCTTCCAGGTCCTTTGCTGTCTCTGACAGAATTACAATGTCATCGGCGAACCTCAAAGTTTTTATTTCTTCTCCATGGATTTTAATACCTACTCCTAATTTTTCTTTTGTTTCCTTCACTGCTTGCTCAATATACAGATTGAATAACATCGGGGAGAGGCTACAACCCTGTCTCACTCCCTTTCCAACCACTGCTTCCCTTTCATGCCCCTCAACTCTTATAACTGCCATCTAGTTTCTGTACGAATTGTAAATAGCCTTTCGGTTCCTGTATTTTACCCCTGCCACCTTCAGAATTTGAAAGAGAGTATTCCAGTCAACATTGTCAAAAGCTTTTTCTAAGTCTACAAATGCTAGAAACGTAGGTTTGCCTTTCCTTAATCCTTCTTCTAAGATAAGTCGTAGGGTCAGTATTGTCTCACGTGTTCCTACATTTTTACGGAATCCAAACTGATCTTCCCCGAGGTCGGCTTCTATCAGTTTTTTCATTTGTCTGTAAAGAATTCGCGTTAGTATTTTGCAGCTATGACTTATTAAACTGATAGTTCGGTAATTTTCACATCTGTCAACACCTGCTTTCTTTGGGATTGGAATTATTATATTCTTCTTGAAGTCTGAGGGAATTTCGCTTGTCTCGTACATCTTGCTCACCAGATGGTAGAGTTTTGTCAGGACTGGCTCTCCCAGGGGTGTCAGTAGTTCTAATGGAATGTTGTCTACTCCTGGGGCCTTGTTTCGACTTAGGTCTTTCAGTGCTCTGTCAAACTCTTCACGCAGTATCATATCTCCCATTTCATCTTCATCTACCTCCTCTTCCATTTCCATAATATTGTCCTCAAGAACATCGCCACTGTACAGACCCTCTGTATGCTCCTTCCACCTTTCTGCGTTCCCTTCTTTGCTTAGAACTGGGTTTCCATCTGTGCTCTTGATATTCATGCAAGTGGTTCTCTTTTCTCCAAAGGTCTCTTTAATTTTCCTGTAGGCAGTATCTATCTTACCCCTTGTGATATGCGCCTCTACATCCTTACATTTGTCCTCTAGCCATCCCTGCTTAGCCATTTTCCACTTCCTGTCGATCTCATTTAGAGACATTTGTATTCCTTTTTGCCTGCTTCATTTACTTACTGCATTTTTATATTTTCTCCTTTCATCAATTAAATTCAATACCTCTTCTGTTACCCAAGGATTTCTATTAGCCTCGTCTTTTTACGTACTTGATCATCTGCTACGTTCACTATTTCATCTCTCAAGGCTACCCATTCTTCTTCTACTGTATTTCTTTCCCCCATTGTTGTCAATCGTTCCCTAATGCTCTTCCTGAAGCTCTCTACAACATCTGGTTCTTTCAGTTTATCCAGGTCCCATCTCCTCAGATTCCCGCCTTTTAGCAGTTTCTTCAGTTTTAATCTACAGTTCATAACCAACAGATTGTGGTCAGAGTCCACATCTGCCGCTGGAAATGTCTTACAATTTAAAACTTGGTTCCAGATTCTCTGCCTTACCATTGTATAATCTGTCTGAGATCTTCCAGTATCTCCAGGCTTCTTTCATGTATAACCTTCTTTTATGATTTTTGAACCAAGTGTTATCTGTGATTAAGTTATGCTCTGTGCTTCCTCTTTCATTCCTTAATCCCATTCCATATTCACCTACTACGTTTCTTTCTCTTTCTTTTCCTACTATCGATTTCCAGTCACCCATGACAATTAAATTTTCGTTTCCCTTCACTGTCTGAATAATTTCCTTTATCTCATAATACATTTCATCAATCGCTTCGCCATCTACGGAGCTAGTTGGCATATAAACTTGTACTACTGTAGTAGTCCTGGGCTTCGTGTCTATCTTGGCCAGCCGGCCGAAGTGGCCGCGCGGTTCTGGGCGCTGCAGTTTGGAGCCGCGACGCCGCTACGGTCGCAGGTTCGAATCCTGCCTCGGACATGGATGTGTGTGATGTCCTTAGGTTGGTTAGGTTTAAGTAGTTCTAAGTTCTAGGGGACTAATGACCTCAGAAGTTGAGTCCCATAGTGCTCAGAGCCATTTTTTTTTTATCTTGGCCACAATAATGCGTTCACTATGCTGTTTGTAGTAGCTTATCCGCACTCCTATTTTCCTATTCATTATTATATCTACTCCTGCATGACCCCTATTTGATTTTGTGTTTATAACCCTGTAGTCACCTGACCAGAAGTCTTGTTTCTCCTGCCACCGAACTTCACTAATTCCTACTATATCTAACTTTAACCTATCCATTTCCATTTTTAAATTTTCTAACCTACCTGCCCGATTAAGGGATCTGACATTCCTCGCTCCGATCCGCAGAACGCCAGTTTTCTTTCTCCTTGGTAACAACGTCCTCCTGAGTAGTCCCCACCCGGAGATCCGAATGGGGGGCTATTTTACCTCCGGAATATTTACGCCATCATCATTTAACCATATGGTAAAGCTGCATGCCCTCGGGAAAAATTACGGCTGTAGTTTCCCCTTGCTTTCAGCCGTTCGCAGTACCAGCACAGCAAGGCCGTTTCGGTTATTGTTACAAGGCCAGATCAGTCAATCATCCAGACTGTTGCCCCTGCTACTACTGAAAGGACTGCTGCCCCTCTTCAGGAACCACACGTTTGTCTGGCCTCTCAACAGATACCCCTCCGTTGTGGTTGCACCTACGGTACGGCTATCTGTATCGTTGAGGTACGAAAGCCTCACCACCAACGGCAAGGTCCAAGATTCATGGAGGGATGGAGGGGGGGGGGGCGGCTTCACTCCATAGTACTCCCATATCGCACTTCTTTGCATATTGATTGTTCCTGACTTGTCTCTTAAATATCAGCCTACTCTTCATCACTACTAAATTGCGATCTTGGTATGCCTTACAAGTATATCTCACAATCCAGTATCTGATTTCAATACCGCTGCCTGATCATGTTGTAATCTAACTGAAACCTGTGTTTATCTCTCGACTTGTTTGAGGCATACCTTCTCCCCTTATGATTTTTTAACAGAATATTCACTGTTACTAGATGAAGTTCATTGCAGAACTCAATTAGTCTTTCTCTTCTGTCATTCCTGGTGTCAGGCCTATATTCTCCCGTAGCCCTTTTTTCCACTTCATCCCCTACAACCACATTTCACACGTCCATGACTATTAGAATTTCATCTCCTTTCCTTGTACTGAATTACCCGTTCAATATCTTCGCATACAATGAAATATTAAGCAACCAGCTGCATAATAGAAATGTAATTGCTTTAGCGGTTTCGGCACTTAGTGCCGTTATTCTGAAGGTTATACCTATCGTATTATTTGCGAGTGCCAACGGTAAGATGCATACGGAAAATGTCATGGTCATGTGGTTTGTAGTGTCTGGTTGCTTATTATTTCATTATATACAACTACAGTTCGGCTTGCGACGTCGGCATATATACTTTATTGTTCTCTGTTTGTTGTCGATTATATCGCTGTGCCCTGCCATCCTATTCTTAACGAATCCTACTCCGTTATGCCATTTTCTGCTGTTGATATTACCCTACACTTATCTGACCAGAAATCTTAGTCTTCTTTCCATTTCACTTCACTGACCCTCGCTGAATCTAGAATGGGTCTTTTCATTTTCCTTTTCAGATTTTCTAGCTTCCTTTCTAGGCTCAAACTTCTGAAATGCCACATCCCGATGTGTGGAACATTATCAAATCGTTGGTTCTTCAGTCTTTTTCTGATGGTGACTTCACCCTTGGCAGTCCCTTCCCGGAGTTGCTGATTCTTCCGCCTTCAGGGACTGCAAGAGTGAGAATGCGAAGCATCTGTGTTGCCTCGTCCTTCCTCTTTGACAAGGTCATTGACAGAATTAGGGTAAATTGTTATGCCACAAGTTTTCTGCCGCCAATCCTGATCTTTTTTATTCAAACTCTAAGTGGCGGCGGGGTTCGAAACCGTGACCGAGGACGTTTTGATTTTGAACAAAAACGCTACCCTTTCTTCTTTTTAATTTTGTTCGTTATTGTTCATTGTATTTGGTCTAGGCGCACGTCTCGAGACACCCGTTCCCCGTTGGTTCCTCCACTCGTTTTCTTTTATTACAGAGAGCAGCCACTGCTCTGACCGAACACGCTGAGATAACGCACCGGCACCCCTAGACCATGGGTGCATTTTTTTTTCGGGATTTATTTACTTGAGAATAGAAAAACTGGTAGAAGCAGCCCTCGAGCAATAACAAAGCACACACGACGTATCGTAGAAAATGGACTGAAGACAAGGAAACCTACATTTATAACAATTGTAGATTTAAAGGAAGCTTTCAGCAATGTTGCCTGGGCTACAAGCTATGAAGTTCTGAAGGTATCAGGTATAAAATACAGAGAGTGGAAGGTTATTCACAAATTGTATAGAACCCACGCTACCGATGCAATAGTGGAAGGACACGATGGGGGAGCAGTGTTTGACAAGGAAGGAGCTAGTTTTGTGGCATATCGACGGTGTTGTTCAATCTGTACATCGAAAAATCTGTGATAGAAATCAAGGAAAAATTTCAAAACCTGATTAAAGCTCACGGAAAAGAAATAAAAAATTTGAGTTTTCCCAGCGACACCGTAATTCCGTCAGAGACGACCTGGGTCTCGGAAGACTGATTGAACGGAATGAAAAATGTCTTGAACAAAGATGACAAGATGAAAAACCAACAAAAGTAGAACAAAAGTAATGGAATGTAGTCAGTTATATTACGTAAAGTTGCCAGAATTCCATTGCGAAATGCGATACTGCAGTAGTTAATGACTTTCGTTATTTAGACAGAAAAATAACAGACGATGGCTGAAGTAGTGAAGCCTTAAAATACAATGTGGCAACAGCAAAAAAGCATTTCTAAAGAAGAGGAATTTGTTAACATCTATAATAAATTTAAGTGTTTAGAAGTCTTTCCTGAATACGTCTGAATGGAGTGTAGCCTTGTACAGAAGTGAAACTTGAACAATATCATAGAGTTCAGACAAGAATAGAATGGAGGCTTCTGAAATGTGGTGCTTTGATTATAGAGGTATTTCTAACAACTAATGAAGATATACTGAATCGAATTGGGAAGAAAACAAATTTGTGGCAGAAATTGATAACAGCAAGGGATCACTTGAAAGGCCTCATCACGAGACATTAAAGAGTCGTCATCTTAGCAATAGTAGGAAATGTGGGAAATAAACCCTGTAGAGGGAAAACAGGAACAGAAGAGAATACAAATATTTGAAATATGGTGCTACAGAAGAATGTTGAAAATCAGGTGAAATGGTAAGGTAAGGAATGGTGAGGTTCTGCGCAGAGGAGAGGAAGCGAATACATGGAAAACACAGACAAGAAGAAGGGACAGGATGACAGGACATCTGTTAAGACATGAGGGAATATCTTTCGTGGTATTAGAGGGTGCTGTAGAGGATAAGAACTGTCGAAGAAGACCTACATTGGGATACAACCAGCAAACAATTGAGGACATGGGTTGCCTCTAAAATGAAAAGCTAGGCACACCAGTCAGACTGATGACTGAAAAAAAAAAAGAAAAAAGAGAGAGGGAGAGAGGGTGGGGGGCAACGCTCGACTACACTAAGTAGGTTGGAACAGATGTAAGTGAGCTGTGGTATTGTAGTAGTTATATAGAGATGAACAGCTTGCAGTGGACAGACTGGCGTGGAGGAAAAAAATTAAAATTAATTGTAATTTGAGAGCGTTGCAGAACGATTCTTTTTAATTCACAAGATTTTACCACCTAAGTGAAAGAAGATAGAAACTTCAGTTTTTTGTACGAGGGCCGTTCAGAAAGTAACCTCCGGTTGATTTAAAAAAATACACCAAGTTAAATAAAAATATTTTAATATATACATCTTACAACTACATCTTTGCACTATTTTTCTACATAGTCTCCATAGCGATTGAGCCACTTATCGTATCTCTTCACAAGCTTTGAAATTCCTTCTGCATAAAAATCACCCGCTTGTGCCTGGAGCCAGCCTGTGACCGCATCTTTGAGCTCTTCGTCGTCATCAAACCGCTGTGACCCGAGCCATTTCTTCAAATGCATGAAGAGGTGATAATCACTTGGCGCCAGGTCTGGGCTGTAAGGTGGATGGTTGATAACGTCCCACTTGAAGGACTCAAGAAGGGCCGTTGTTCTGCGAGCAGAGTGAGGACGGGCGTTATCGTGCAAAAAAACGATACCGGAAGTCAGCATACCACGACGTTTGTTCTGTATAGCCCGTCGTAACTTTTTTATTGTTTCACAGTACACGTCTTGATTAATGGTCGTACCACGTTCCATGAATTCAACCAACAACACCCCTTTGGCATCCCAAAACACCGTTGCCATCAGTTTTCTTGCAGAAAAATCTTACGAGGCTTTTCTTGGTTTGGTAGGCGAATTTGAATGTGCCCACATCTTTGATTGTTCTTTTGTCTCAGGGTTCACGTACTTAATCCAGGTTTCGTCACCGGTCACGATTCTGTTTAACAATGGCTCTCCTTCGTCCTCATAACGTGACAGAAAGTCTAATGCAGAGGCCATTCTTTGAGTTTTGTGGTGGTCGGTAAGAATTTTGGGCACCCATCGTGCACAGAACTTACGGTAACCCAATCTTGCTGTAACTATCTCGTACAAGAGAGTCTTAGAAATCTGTGGAAAACCAGTAGACAACTCCGACATTGAGAAACGTCGATTTTCACGAACTTTTGCATCAACTGTCTGAACGAGTTCGTCAGTCACCAATGATGATCTACCACTCCTCTCTTCATCATGAACGTTTTCTCGTCCACTTTTAAATAAACGTACCCATTCACGGACAACTCCTTCACTCATAACTCTTGCTCCGTACACGGCACAAAGCTCACGATGAATAGCTGCTGCAGAATATCCTTTGGCTGTAAAACACCTTATGACAGCACGCACTTCACATTTGGCGGGGTTTTCTATTGCAGCACACATTTCAAACTGCCACAAAAACTAAACTAGCGCAGGTACGACGTTCACTCGACCACGGCTTGATGCCGACTGACCTGTTGAGTGCGTGAACGCACAGATGGCGTCGCTACTCCCCCCACAACCCGCACTGTGACCAATCGGAGGTTACTTCCTGAACCGCCCTCGTATTAATGCCGTCTATGTCGACAAAGTTTTCATTTATCTTTCACAAGTTTTCAATGTGACCTCCATCAGATGCAGGAGAAATATGAAGACAATATTCAAAGCAGTTTCATACATTTTCGAACATGTCGGCAGCTGATGCATTCACTACTGCTGATTTGTGGCCTCCCCACTTCACCAAAGGTTGCTGCGGATCAGATAAAAAAATATTAAAAAAGTATACCCTGTGCTCAGGTAAACTTTGAGGCAAATGGTGCAGTGCGAGATCCATACGTCCCTTACGGCCGGTTCAGCATGTAGCACACTTACATGCTGCCAACAGTGTAGTGTTGAAGGAATCAGATGTCGAACACATACAACTACGCGATTACAGAAACCGTCATTTTGGCAAAAATAACTGGTGCTTCAGCACTGAATACTAAATGGAAAATTAAATTTCCTTCTATCTGCACACCAAGAATTAATTTACATAACTCTAAACGCTGTTTCTTCAGTTAAAACATCCGGACTGCAAGACCGTGGACGATATATAAGAATATTCCCTGACATTTCGTCTCGCAAAACGAAAGACATCTTGGGAGGTAAAACTGCATCGAGGACTCGAATGGCCCACGAATTTACAGGGCTGTAGAGATGGCAGCACCATTCGCCAGTTGATGCCGGTTGAGTTATTAGCTCTGAATGGCGCCATCGTTCACTATTAGAAGTGATCTATTCCGTTGACGCAAAGCCGACATCCGTATTCTCTGCCAGTTAACTTGTTCTTTTCTTTCTAAATTTTCATGTTGTTCGTCAATGTCAGTGGACTAATGCGCTAATGACAATGCTTTGTAACCTGCTGGGAAAAAGTTGTAGCACCCTCGAGCACAAAATCTTTCTACTGTCAATTGAAGAGACACGTTACTCGTCACTGTAGGAGAACACGATAAGAACTTCAGATCTAGTGAAACACACTTGTCACAGCGAGGGATGACCAAAAAGCTGCAGCAATATACGGTGTTCCTCCCCTCTCCCCCCCTCCCCCCTCGTACACCTCTCCTCCTTGACGGCAACTGTGTATTCTCGCAGGCAAAGGATCATAGAAGAGCCGAATGACACCTGCAATAGATTATCCTAAGCATCCTGTACCTTTTGTTGCAATTTCTGCCCTCGAGTAACCGCACCATCGTATACCATGAGTATTCACAGGCGAGAGATCTGGTGATCCTGCTGGCGATTTGAGCATTAGTCTAGAGTGGCCTAAATCACAGTTCAAAATGTTGTAAACCAACCCTCCTGAAATCCAGTTTCACGTGTTTTTGAAAGAGAAACACTTGGTAAAGGTAAAAAAAAGCTATTGTTTCTTTGGTTCTTTTTCCGTACCAATTAATTACTACAAAAGTAATCCACAATCGAAATAGAATGGTTTTATTTTTTTCAAATCTTCGTGTAATTTCTAATTCTCACTCATAAGCAATGTGTTCCTGCGGACAGTGGATCGTTTGTTGTTTATAGACATGAATGATTCCGTTGTCGTTAAAGTTCCCTTGCGTCATGTTGCAGCGCATGAAAATTTTTAATTTTCTAAGGTCGGAGACAGAAGTTCTTTTGTACATGTAGAAACCAGTATATTTAAGGCAGTCTTTATCAATTTCATCACCTCTGGAGTAAGTTCTCCTACCTGTATATTTGAAGAAACGAAGAGCACTAATTCTTCTGTACTTTCAACGAAATAATTTTTAGATTTATACACACCATGTTTCTGTGCAAAGCTGATCTTTCTGGGCCAACGTCATCCTTCAGTTTTAGAAGAAGATGTGTCTCTACTTCTATGAAGTGAGTCACAGCAGTTTAAAAAATCGTTCCAAGTAACACTGGATCACAATATCTAAAACCTCAAAATGAATTCTACGGTAATAATCATCACGGAAAGCATAGGGCAGGGAAATCTTGCAAATTTTCGGAAGTTTCGGGCCTTCGACACTTTTTTGGTCAAATGCAAGCAAGAGTTCCATACTTTATCGATAATTTCATGAGTTCCAGATAACTTTATAACATCTTTGCCACTACTAATATTTTCCATGGGTTTTTAGAGAGGAACTTTGCAAAAAAGCATAAACATTTCAACTGGCTCCCCAATTTTAGTAAAAATGTAGTGACAAAGAGAAATTGAAAAGAACACACGTTCAAAATGGCTCAAATGGCTCTAAGCACAATGGGACTTAACATCTGAGGTCATCAGTCCCCTGGACTTAGAATCACTTAAACCAAACTAACCTAAGGACATCACACACATCCATTCCCGAGGCAGGATTCGAAACAGCGACCGTAGCAGCAGCGCGGTTCCGGACTGAAGTGCCTAGAACCGCTCGGCCACAGCGGCCGGCAAGATCACAGGAAAAGTAAGAAACCTTTAGCTTTAGCACCGGCACCAAACTTTTCGAGCTCGTGTTCCTTGAAGAACAAAATTAACTGTCCGTAATTATGGAAAATAGTGTTTAAAATCACAGACAGGTCGAAAGGGCCGAAGAGCCACAGGACGAGTCAAACTAGCACCTTGGGCTTGTAGCAGAGACTCAAATACTGCTACTCGCTTGGTGGATACGCGTACAAAATTGATCTTCTCTTTCACTTTTGAAACACAATCTCTCCCCACAGTCTCTTTTGCATTGCCTCTTAGGTCGTAAGTTTCAAAGATTGGGTCAGTGAACGTGAAGAACTCGTGACTCAATTTCTCTGATTTCGGGTTACAAGGTGAAAAGGCGCCGATCAATAGTAATACCTCAACTTGATATCTAACGGAAAACAAGTGACAACATGCATTAAAACTGTCAACAACACTTCAGGTGTAGCAGATTCAGGACTATAGAAAAAAAAAACTTTATTAATTCGAAAACTGTCACCAATGATATATCGAAAGCAGATCGGAAATTGCTCGTGTTGGCATACGTCGCTAGTTTCATTCACAGTTATCGAAATGTATTGCTAATATTTTACAAACTTTATCAAACTGTGTAAGACTTCATTAAACGTAATAGAACTCTCTTCATTTGTTATGGCATGCGAAAGTTATGGCTACTTTGTACGCCGAAGCAAAGAGAACAATTCGGAATGATCTTCAGCAACTATTTCAGGCATTCCATAATAATTAGAACTTTCGTCTCTGTGAAAACAGGCTGCTAACCCCTGCACCACGACGTAAGGCAGCGAAGATAACATTCTCAACAAAGTCAGTCTTGCACATATAATTTCTCTCTCACCTCACCATCAGACATTACATGTTCACAGTTTCATCAGTTTCACTTTTCTTACTGTAGCAAGACATAATTCGAGTACTGGTGACAAGTAAACCTCACTAACAGAATCTTCCAAGAGGAAGACCCAGCTTCAACGAATGCTTTTATCGCTTCTTCGTCTTACAAATAATCTTTCTTCGCAATAATCTTTCTCCGCAAAAGGCCCTACTACAAGGACACATTTCCGTAAATGAAGAACAAAAGGCTTTATCACATTTCTCGTCATATAGCATTCACATATCGCTTTTGAAAAGTACGGCCACCACAACATGACCAGTTTTCTTTGCTTCATTCGATACAGCAGCAGAGTTGAAGCCACCTGAAATTATATCTGGGTATGTTGTAGCGGAATCACTTTTCCTCACTGACGAGCAAACAATAAATTTTTCCTCTACAGAAACCAACTACAACAAAGAAATAAACGGAAGAAATTGTTATTGTAAATGATACTGTGTTACGCAATAAAAAGTATGTAATCTAAAACTTACTGCTGCACAAATAACGGTACCAAGTGATTGAATATCTGTCGACGCAAAGCAGACGATTCAAATCTCTGCTGGCCGCTGCCCGCTGGACGGACGTTTCCGCGTGAGTGTAGCACTGAGCACTCGTCAATTGTTTCTGCAGGACTGTGAAGCGCTGGGGCGTGTTTGCATGGGCCGACGCGAGAGCGCGACGTAAATATTGACAGCTTTGAATTTTTCCCCTATTTTTCTGTTTTCTCTTTTTTTCTAATTTATCCTATTTTTTTCCTTCCTCGCTTTGAGTGCGTGCTGAGCACTCCAAAAACATTCGGGAGGGTACGGGTGCGCCGGAATACCCAGAGAGTCGACGCCCCGGCCGTTCGCCATGAAGCGCCCACTGCGTCGCAGCAGCCGATGTGGACGTGCACTGTCTGCAGCAGAGGCACATCACTTTAGCTTCGAATAAATGGTAGCAGCATGGGGATAACAGCTTATGCAATGTAGCGGGCACTGATTACTTCAGCCTGCAGAAACATCAAATATACAGGCTGACAATTATTGAATTCTATGGAAAAGTAAATAAATTTAAAAAAACGCAAATAGTTCAAAACTGTGGCGTCCACACACTTTATTCAATATGTTAACGTCACTACAGATATTAGGATTTAGGTTATGAAATGTTCGATATGCCTGCCATCATTGGCGATGATGTGTCGCAGACCTCTCGATGACCTCTTGAATGGTTATTTGGAGATCAGCAATGGTGTTGGAGATATTGCTGTACACCCTCTATTTAATTTAGCCCCACAAAATGGAGTCGTAGTGTTCAGATCCGGAAAATATGGCGGCCAATCGAGTGTCATCAGACACTCTACTGCTTCGATGGGGTCGAGCTCTGTCTTGTACGAACAACATCTTGAAGGTTACTCTGGATAACGGGGATGGAATAATCTTCCAAAACTTTCTCTTACCTTCCGTAACTGTGCCATTAAAGAATATAACACCGATTACTTCGTGATTGGACATTGCACACCACACTGTCACCCGTTGAGTGTGAAGTGACTTCTTGATCGGGAAATGCGGAGCCCCCAAACGTGCCAATTTTGATTATTGACTAACCCATCCAAATGAAAGTGGTCTTCGTCGTTAAGCCAATCCATACAGCGGATACTAATTCCCATCATGCCCTGCGGCCAAAGTGCAGTTCGCATGTCGCAACGCAAACCATTCAGAAGTTATGACAATTTTATTTTAGATAGTTCAGTGACTCTCACCATGTGACTGCGAGGTGTAACTCAACCCACACCCCCCCTCTCCCACTACACGCACCATACAGCCTGGGTGCAGAGGGCGAATGAACTCAGAAATAGACATCATACACGTGTATGCCCATTACTCCTATACATACAGAAGCTAGTCTCATCAGTGAAGACCATACAGCGCCATCCGACTCCCGTCAACTCTTTGACTACGACAGAGTAGCCCGTTAGGCAATGTCGTGGTGTCAGTGCTAGCCTTGCCATAGGCCCTTGTGATATTAATCTTGCTGCAAGGGGACTGTTTCCACAGGTCCCTGATGACACAGAAGGGAAAACATATCCCCATGTCCGTCCCTGGAGTACGTACATTACTGGAATATGGTCTACAGGTGTGGACATGTTCCACATCACTACAAAAAGCAGTGATACATCATCCGCACATTGTATCCAACTTGGATCAGGCTCATAGTGCAACACCGTTCACGTGGACGAAGTTGGCGCGAGGAGTACCGGCGCGGTCAGGGGCGCCATGTCAAAGTCTGCGCGGCCAGACCCGCCGGAGGTTCGAGTCCACGCACGGGCATGGGTGTGTGGGTTGTTCTTAGCGTAAGTTAATTTAAGTAGTGTGTAAGTCCAGGTACCTATGACCTCAGCAGCTTGGCCTCTTAGGGAAGAAAAAGATGAAGTTGTTGAACAGGAGTACATAGAAATAGACAGCCCACTGTAGTCGTCGGTGGGGTATGGTTGTATCCTATAATGAATGTTTCAAACACTGTTCACATCTAAACTTGTCACCATTACTGCCTGCAGAGTCAAAAGAGAGGATGCGCAGACAGGCTTTCTGAGCGCCATCTGATGGCCTATGAGAGTGACAAGTGAATCACCAACACTACAGAACTTCAGCATGCGCATATTACACGTCGGTTCCATTGAATACGATCCTTGAAGGTGTTCAGTTTCTTTTCTGTCTGTGCATTTGGTAAAGTGCTACTGTCACTGAGTTTTATTTCGAGGTTTACGTCTCGGAAAATCTTGTTTCACTGCGACCGGGAATTTATCAGTTTATCAAACCATGTATAGAGAAGAGATAGAGAATAGCCTTTTATTTTGGCATATTCATTGCTACATTGAGTAGACTATGTAGACAAACGCTTGAAAATGTCTACATCGCCGAAACTGTTAAAAAAAGGAAACAAAAAATAAAAGAATATTTTAATCCACGAGACGATTGCCATTGCAGTATATAAATGTCATAAAATAATAAACGAAAGAAGTGAAGGGTAAACACAGGACTCAGTTAAGGAGGTAGCTTACCACCAACTCTTTTTAATATATACACTGATGACATTTTAAAGAAATGGAAATTGCTAGCAGATCCAGAAATTAAATTATCAAGCAGTGTCTATTTAAGCACTTGCATTTGAAATAGACAGAAATGGACCTATCACTTACAAAGAACGGAGAATACTAGACTTTCCAAGGCAGCATTGGTTGTTAAGCTAAGGGGGAGAAGTGATCGAGGGCGACTCAGGATAATTGTGAAGCCGGAACGTACAAGAATGCCGAAACCATGAAGCACCTCAGAATAAGGAGAAGAAAAAGTTACGGGACGGGTGTCTAACATCTCTTTGAACTGCAGGTGTTAATTGCTGTATTGTCAGCGAGAATTACGGTGCACGGTTGTAGCTGAATCATAGGTGTGGAAACGGATCGGAAAAAGGCACTTGCTGCGGTCTCATTAGATAATATTAGGTAATGAACGAGTAATGTAGCTACTTCACCGAGATCATAATTAGCTACCCAATAAAACGGATCGCAATACGCACTTGCTGCCGTCTTATTAGATAATATTAGATAATGAACGAGTGAGGTAACTACTTCACCCAAGATCCTAATTGGCAACCAAGTGAATCGGTTTGTTAGAACTGGCGCCAAGGTAAATATTTAAATTTGATGCAAAACTTTTATATTAATGATCGAAAATCCTCGAAGTCAAGATCGCAAATAAATTTATTTGATTAGTAGTTTCAGATACACACGAACATTCTCTAGATCATAAAAACAATCTTGATGGTCTAATTGCCATAACGGCTCAATATCTCGTTAAAATCTTTTTTTTTTAAATAACAACATCGTTGATAACCAATCAGTAGAACGAAGATCATAAAACTAAGGGGTTACGGTATTAAAACACAGTGTTTGTATTATCTCGTAGCAGAGTTCATCATGACTATGCGAAAGTTAAAATTCATCCCAAGTTCCTATCTTAATTCATGTTTAAGTTCCACTCCTATCAAAACGGAAGAATTTCTTTGGAGCTGAGTGTGAATCCAAGGTGTTTCAAAGTCTTTGCGGCAGACGTCTAGGGTGATAGATCAAGACACAACTTTGTTAGAGAGAAAATGTTCACCAATGTTTCGCAGCGATGTTAGACGCTCTGGAACTGCGAGATTTCACCGACCTAGCAAGGTGTACTAACGAGTTGTGCAGCATAATACCTATTCCGGTAACTTGATAGAGTGATTTTCGGTAAGAAAACCTTCAGAAAGTGTATGTCGAAGCGGAGAGAGATGTTTGAGAAGTGGATCAGGTTCTTCAGTGTTGTTTCTCTCGCGGAGTGGACGATAGGCAACAAACATTGCATTGGAACGCAGCTGAGTGCTTACGTCTTACCGCCTTTCGGGAACGTTACCAATCTTCATCGACGCTTCGTTAGGAATCATTAGCGAACATTTTGTCACTGACAAAAGTCGTTGTTTATGACGTGATCTATAACCGCTAGACGTTTGTCGCAAAGAATTTGAAACATCTTATATACATGGTCAACCACACCACTGATAAACTTCCGTAGCCGGCCGTAGTAGCCGGGCGGTTCTACGCGCTACAGTCTGGAACCGCGCGACCGCTACGGTCGCAGGTTCGAATCCTGCCTCGGGCATGGATGTGTGTGATGCCCTTAGGTTAGTTAGGTTTAAGTAGTTCTAAGTCCTAAGTGACTGATGCGCAGAAGTTAAGTCCCATAGTGCTCAGAGCCATTTGAACCATTTGAAACTTCCGTATGTGATTAAAAAAAGAAAAAAGAAAAATCTAGCAAGAATGGGCTCTAAAATGCTTACCTTTGAACCGGTAGCTCGATTACCTACAGCCACAACTGAACCACAAACCAGAGAGACACTCATTGATGACGTCATGTGGATAGACGATTTCAGCAACGAAAAGTTCTGTCTAACACACGTTACTTACAATTCCGTAAATACTAATTAAGTGTATCACACCACCATCTAATGGACATGAAGCTTATTACTCACTACGGCGCACTTAACCCCAAATGCGACTAGTTAAATCTCTAGCTACCTATTTGCATTCTTCCTGCTCTGTCCGAGGCGTTAGAATATGTAGTCTACGACCAGGTAACAATGTATTTAATTACAAAGAACCTACTACACCAATACAAACCAGCTTCCCGTTAACATTTCAGCACAACGCCTACATTAATAAAGGTAACAGGTGTCTTGAAGCTGGCCATGGATGCACAAGAGGCTACTGTCATCTGCTTTTCAGACTTCAGCAAAGCCTTTGACATTGTTGACATTTTACCTGACAAACTTAGCGGTCTGTATTTCTCGACAAGTGCAGTGCAGTGGTTTCGCTCGTATCTGACGTTTCGCCAACAAACCGTTGTGTCCAACAAAGCTACAGTGAAGGTACGTAGTATGAGGCGTCCCCTCAAGGTTCATTATTATGTCCTGAAACGTCCCCTTTGAACAATTCTACACGAGACTGTGCTTAAACTGACACACAATATTTTGTTAGCGCAACGCAATCTGACTTTCAAAATTCCCTACAAAAGAATGGCCCTGACTAACATTAAACTATACCTTTCACAAATCACTTACCTCACAAAAATCTTCGCTGCTCAAGCTACTGCAATACAGCGAGCGCCACTACTGCCAGCTAAATAAAAGATTCAAACTATGGAAGGCACTAACTACTGATAGGGATAGTTAGCAAATGAAAGATATTAGTAGAGAACAAACAATGTATTTACCTTGATATCATCATATACAAATATAGCAGTTCATGACAAATTACAAAACTCCGCCATCTCTCTCCCCACATCCACCACTGCTGGCGGTTCACCTCCAACTGCGCAACGCTACGCGCTGTTCACATCCAGCTGCCGCTGCCCAACACTACAATGGCAGACAACAATGCAAACTAGCCACAGACTGCACAAAGCACAGCCAGTGATTTTCATACAGAGGTGGCGTTACCAATAAAAAAACCTAAACAGCCTACTTACATAGCCCCCATGCACCCCACAAAAATTTTTACATATTGGATTGGGCAGTGGCCAATACAGATTTGAAAAAAATTTTCATAATTACAATAACAAAGAAATCAAATGCACACACTTATTGATATTATGTTGGTCAAAAGCTAAAATTTTCTCACAGTCCATAAAGATAGTCCTAATCATTCATCATAATAGTAATTACAGTTTTTTTTCACAAAGTCTCATTAGTAAAAGAAATTGCACACAGAAGTAGTGGATTTCCATGCAGTCTTGAAGAAGTAGTGTTGTCCTTCCAACGGAAAAACAGTGCTGACTCTTGACATGCAGACAGGTAATGGGCCACAATGGAGCAAACCCACTGCAGAGTCAGTCGACGTTTTGAAGAATATTGGTGGTCAGGTCATCACAGAGCAGACCCACTGTAGGCCTGGTAGAGATTACGGTATTGGTGGGCCACCAGAGGTGCAAACCCACTGCAGACCTTGTAGAGATAATGGTAATGGTGGGCCATCAAAGATGCAGACCCACTGTAGTCCTTGTAGAGATGGCCAGCAGCCATCTGTTGCGATTGTGCAGGTGCACATTCACCATCGAAGAGTCTTGCGGAGAATACAGCATAAACCACCACTTGTGCACTCACAAAGTTTTTGGAATTGTCCTTAGAACCAGCAATGCTGTTATCCAGTCCCTTGCTGAATTATTGACACACGTGCAAACACTAACAGTCCCTACTTCTCACATATTGTCCATATACTATGACCAACGGAAATGTGTGCAGTGAAATGAATGCTTACAAGTTACTTAGTTTGATAAACTGGTGTCAATTACAATTTTATAACATGAGAATACAATTACAAAGGTACAAAATACATCATTAAAAACATAAAAATACAGATAACATTTGTAGTAAAACAGGCATTACAAAAGAATAGAAATAGACATATACTTCAGTGTTACAGGAATTATGACATGAGTACATACATAGAAGATCAGAATAACTTGCGAAACATCAACTTCACACATGAGCATTTAAACAGAATGAATAATGTCTAACATCTTTACAAAGTAAATAACATATTATTAATGCCAATTATATTTGAGGATAACAGTATTCCTCATCATAGTGAATGTAGCTTAATATTAAAAGAGGAAAAAATTCTATGAAACTACACAGAGACAGGAAGAAAACAACTACACAAGGGTACACAAACACATAGTGGGATAACACCAATAGGAAAGGACCGGGTTCGTTTTCAGTGTAACATTTGGTACTGCAGTCCAACCCAAAACTTCATATATCTTTCCTCTTATTTCATCCTTTGTTTCCACCAAAAAAATTCTATCTAAGCATGCTTTCTGTATTTATATGTTCACACATTTCTTACCTCAACATTTATTTCCAAGAAAATCCTACCTAAACCTGTTTTCTCAATGCATTTCTTCCCATTCATCGCAACTCATTCTCTTCTATAGTCTACCCCCTCTTAAGCTAACTTAAATCTACTGAGCTCAGATGCTAAACTAAGGGACGAGGCAATGCAGCATCACATAACAAATCAACACAAACAGCAATGCAAAAAATGCAAATTGGCAAAGCTAGCAGCATAAATGAGCAAAAGTCAAATTCAATAACACTATGCCTGGCAAACAGCAGCTTATATCTAAACATGACATAGCTCAAGCAGAAAAAATATTACAGTAAAGATAACAATGCAGATAAGGCAAATGTATAATCACATCTTAATGTCTAAGTAATTAAAGTGGTGCACCCCAACAACTGATTGTAAAAAGGAAATATTACCATGTACTTGAAAAGAAAATTATGTGTTACTGTTACTAGTTCCTTCTTATTGTTCTTTCCTTTCCAAGTGCTCCTTTTTTAAAGAATGTGGATCATAAAATAATTATTTAATAGATCTGTCGACAGAAAGTGTTCACATTAGCAAATGCATTTCATTTTATAAAAGCAATGCTGCAACACAGCTGGAAACCAGATATCAAATGAAATAAGCAACTATGAAAAGCAAAGCATAAAAATATCATTCAGTAGTCATGTGACATTTTATAAGTTAGTAGAAATTCTCTCAACTCTCATAGAAAGACGCTTGTCATAATCAGGTGTGCAGATGTAAAAATATTTCTTGTCATTTTAGTAGGCATTTCAGTAAATATCATAAATTACGAGCTCCACAGTATGCTTTCAACAAGGAAATGTCAGTAGCGTGGACAATGGCCTTCCCTTTCTTTTTTTTTCTACCTGTGCTTCTGATGAGGCACTCACTAATGACTTGTTCTCCCGGCGTCTGACACAGCTGCGTGCCCACGACGCATTACGTGCAGGTGGTCACTTAACTTTCTTACGGAAATATTTATGACGACAGCAGTTTTCGCTACAGTGACAGTCTCATATATACAAAATTTCACAGGTCGAGAATTTACGTTGCAAATGTGTAGAAACAAAATCCTATGAATATAACAGTGTCCAAAAAAATTTTCAGTGGCATTGTGATACATTCACACATGATTCACACATGTACACACATTTCATAATTCTAAAGTATGATTCTTGGTTTCCAACATCCTTTTCCATAAGTCAGAGTCCCTAATCACTATTCATTACTCCTTACCTTATTACACATATACGTATCCATCGACACTCGTCAATATTTCGTCATTATAAATATGAAGCATAATCAAATAACTCATATAGCCTCAGCCTATTAATCATAAACATACCTCAGCAGCATAATACACATCGTCGTCGTAAAAATAACATCATAACACCTCAGTCAAATCTCAAAATCGTCGTAGCTTCCTCCAATAATTAAAAAAAATTCTCTGCTCATGTCAAAAGTGTCATCTGCCTCAAAAGTACTTTAAAAATCATGAATCCATACCAAATACATCATTCAAAGCTCTCATAGTATCACAATGGTTCCAAAAAAAATATGAACAGATCACACAGTACAGACAAAATACAATTTCGTAAGTGTGAAGTAATCCAACTCTGTAATTGCGTAAACATATGTCACTGATGTAATAAAAAAAGTTTATCTCTCAGTTACATGATCAGATAGCTGTGTAATTTGTGTGTTAGAGAAATATGGTACCGATGTGTAAAGTTATATAACCAAATACCATATTAGCTAGGGTTCCTTGTGGTTGCCACACACATGGTACACAAAGTAAGCGTGTACCCCCCTGAGGATTAATGTAATTATACCCTCAGGTGTTACAGATTACACCAATGGAATGAAATATATCACGGAAAACTTTCTTTGTAATTCAAAAATCTTTAAAAATAAATGTTTTAAGTACAAAATTAATCACTGAAATGCTTGTCCTGTAGCGCTAAATGTGCATCTTGTTGTAAGATAATCTCTGTGGAAGTGTCGTAGTTATTTTCCTCCGAAAGCTAAGTTCTGCAGAAGTCAATGTACTTACCTCATGATAAACAAAAATGAAATGCTTTGCGTATAGATATCGTAGTTATTATGCTTATTGGCGTGATGAAGAAAGTACTGTACAGTAACGTATTGTTATGCCACGAAAAAGGCTGTCTCATTGTTGCTATGCCACAAAAGTTACTACTAAAACATATTTTACTTTGCAGAAGAATTCAGAAAACTGTGCAGATATAAAACAGAAACACCGCAAAATCAACATTGTAAATTGTCACTCATTAGTAGCGTCGTTATAAAAATCGTGTAGCTGTCACATAAACTAACCTCTGTGTCATCTGGTATCTCACAGAAAGTACTTTAAATCCAGAATGTATTTTCAAGTAAACCAAAATGTTGCATTAAAATCTCATTAGCAGTACCAGATATAATGTTATTTTTCTCGGAGCCAGCCGGCGCACGTGTATGCCTGCCGTGCGAGTCATTGTCTGTCTCTTTGTTGCCGCGCGTCGTTACTGGGATTAGGAGGCCTAACTTCCACAAATTCGCCTTGCCGAGAGGGCCCAGCTCTGTTTAAAGCTCGCCAGTTCTGATGGAATTCAGGTCTGTCGTTTTGTCGGTAGTTTACATAGTTTCTTGTTTGTCGGTCATGTGGTGGAGAATTTCTCCGTGAGTCGTAACTGCGCGCTGAACTGTTGCGTCTGAAGTTATTCTGTCTCCCTTGATAATAATAGTTCTGATTACCATATTGTCTGTTTCTCTGATTGTCTCTGTGATAGTCATTACTACGGAAATGCGATCTTTCTCTGTAACTATTATTACTCTGCCAGCGGTTGTCATATGGGTGGTGTCTGTTTTGGTCACGATTTGCGTTGTAAGAATAGACCAGTCGTGTCCGGTTATTGTTTCTGTCGTCACGGAATTGTGACGGATGTGACCTGTAATTGTTGTGTCCTTGTTTTCGCGTTCCACGATTGTCAGTGTCACTTTCCAGTTCTTGTAACAGTCCCTGAAAAGCTTCAATGTCGTCTTTGCAACGTCCTGCCAAAATAATATGTCGTAAATGTTCAGGTAATTTGATTAAGCAAATGCGGATGAGTTCTGAGGGGCTGTATGGGTTTGTCAGGGACTGATTCTTGTGCAACATGTTTTCAAAATATTTCACAAGACTGGAGAATTCAGATTGTTCGAAATGTTTCATCATTATGATGCCATGTTTTACGCGGTCTTGTGTGGCTTGAGACCAATATGCTGAGAGGAAGGCGTGGTAAAACTCTCCTTCACTGTGGCAATCGTGAATTACCGATCGCATTCTTACAGCTGGTTCATTCTCTAAGTAGCCACACATAAATTCTAATCTGTGTTCCAACGACCTGTTGGGAGGAAAACAATGAGAGAATTGATGGAGCCATGCTTGTGGATGAATGTCGTTGCCAGAATTTTTAAATGTTTTGAATTTACGTGTAGTAATGAACAGCTTATAGTCAAAATCATCATGTCGGCGAGTCGCATATCGGTCATTGTTAGGTCGTGTCGGCCGTTCCATCTCAAAATTCGGTGCACATTGCCAATTTCTTTCATAACTTCCGAAATGCCCTGTGTTATTATTTTGTGGCTGTTCCGTATTTCTGTGTCCCTCTTCCCGTATTGGGGCGCGAGTATCCTCTGAAATACGTAATTCTTGTACTACTTGTGCCAACTGATCTTGCACTTCCCGGATTTCTCTTTTGTACTGTGTATTGATTTGATTTTGATTTTGTTTGAATTTTCTAATTTCTACATACTCTTCAGTGTCAGTGAAGGCTACAGGTGTTGTGTTATTCAGATCATCATCTACCTTTGTAGATAAGTTAGTGAACTGATCTGAAAGTTCTGCTACTTTATCCGGTAGTGAAATTATTTCCTCTGTATGTTTTTCTGAACCAAGTTTCAGAGTATCTACTGTGTCCTTTAAGTTTTCCTGAGTTTTTGCAAGATGCGTAACCGAATCGGTAGATGCAACTGAGTCAATTTTAGCTTGCAAGGTGTTGTGATTTTCATGAACAATAGTTTGCAGTTCTTTTATGGCTGCTTCATGATTCTGTAATGCATTTTCATGACGCGAAAAAATAGGTTGGAAATGCTCACAAATTTGTGTTTTTACGTCATTACAGACTTTTTGACATTTCGATTCAATGTGATGTAACTCAGTAGTTAAATCCTCACGTGTTTGTTCAAGAGTTTGCTCCAATGAGTCTAACTTTTGAAGATTCTGTTCCATTGTGTCTAACTTTTTAAGATTCTGCTGTGTTTGTCTCTGATTTTGTTCCATTGTGTGTAACTGTTGCTGTGTTTGTTTCTGATTTTGTTCAAGCGTTGTGTCTAACTTTTGTAGCCTTTGTCCCATTTGTTGCATTAACTGTAATAACAATGCACTGGTGTCTGAAACATGTTCCTCAGTGCTTTTCGGCAGTGAATTTGCACCGGCAACATTCACATTTTGACAAGCGGAAAACGTGTCTTGACTCATTTGAGAAAACGGTGAGGACGCAAAACCTGAATCTACAGTGTTTGCAAAATTGTGTCCTATCATTTCGGATTCCTGAGGCGAGCTGTTGCCGACCGATCGATCGATAATGCTTCCCTGTTCTCTACATGTTTCAATGTCTACACCATTATTTGACGCCCGCTCCATTTCCCTATGCACAGTTACCAAATTACTACTTTGAATATTTGTTAATTCATTACATGGTGGCGTTAACACACTGCTTTCGTCTTCACTGTCATTTCTCAGTTTACTTTGGAGCTTAGTATTACGTTTTTCACACGCCATTATTGTCACAGCATTTCACACGACAACACAGAAAAACACAATTTGAAGATCAAAAATAAGAGAACACATTAACATAGCACTGAAAATAATATCTAGTTAATTACCAGCGCAGCTGCGAAATACTTGGTGCAAATCTACATGCATGCCACACCTGTTTTACTGTACAACAATGAAAGACTGCAACTACAAAGGAGATTTTCTCTCTACAGTTACGCGCTAGCAATAAACAAAATCTACACTAATTACACAAAGTACAAGAAAAAATCAGAAGATTCCAGTGAGGTATCCTAGGCTAAGGGTCGACATATGAAACGTCCCCTTTTGAAGAATTATACAATGACTGTGCTTAAACTGACACACAATATTTTGTTAGCGCAACGCAATCTGACTTTCAAAATTCCCTACAAAAGAATGGCCCTGACTAACATTAAACTATACCTTTCACAAATCACTTACCTCACAAAAATCTTCGCTGCTCAAGCTACTGCAATACAGCGAGCGCCACTACTGCCAGCTAAATAAAAGATTCAAACTATGGAAGGCACTAACTACTGATAGGGATAGTTAGCAAATGAAAGATATTAGTAGAGAACAAACAATGTATTTACCTTGATATCATCATATACAAATATAGCAGTTCATGACAAATTACAAAACTCCGCCATCTCTCTCCCCACATCCACCACTGCTGGCCGCTCACCTCCAACTGCGCAACGCTACGCGCTGTTCACATCCAGCTGCCGCTGCCCAACACTACAATGGCAGACAACAATGCAAACTAGCCACAGACTGCACACAGCACAGCCAGTGATTTTCATACAGAGGTGGCGTTACCAATAAAAAAACCTAAACAGCCTACTTACAGTCCTATACTCTTCTCACTGTATCTGAATGATGTGTCATGACTTTTGTTCCTACTGAAAATGCCAGAAGTATGCTGATGACCACAAGTTGTTTCTAATTGCAAAACCAATAAATCTGAAGACAGGTATCGAGAATTTCAGTACTTATCTGTATGCACTATCTAAATGGGCACATAAAGGGTAGCAAAGCGGTAGGGATTGATCATTCTGGGCTCATTACCCAAAAATATTAGAAATTCTTACCATATGTAATCATAAATGGGTCAAATATCAACTTCTCTCCATCAGTAAAGAATCTAAGAGATGATAGATGAAAATCTAAATTGGTCTCTGCACCTAACCACAATGTGCGAGAAGGCATCAGCATCTCCCCATGCCCTACAAAAATATAAAAAAGCTCATACCGTTTGATCTGAAAAAGAAAGTTGCATGTATACTTCTTCTCCCAACTATTGATTACTGTGACGTTATCCTGCGTACTCTTTCTCAGGAAAGCTCACAGCTCTGGAAACTGGTTATGAACGCGTATATTCGATATATCTGTCACTTTCGATTCTTGGATCATATTTGACCTTCGTATTCACAGCCCTGGGTAATTGCAGACAAACGCAGAGGTATCGATACGCTCTGTCTCCTCTATTGTCTTGTCAACGTACACTGTCCACGACGTCAACGTTGTGTGTTTATATCGGAAAGAAAATCGATAGTGGAAGTGGAAAACTGGCAGCTAGAAACCGATTTTTTTTCTTTATTGAGTTTCGATTCCCCCCTAAGGGGGCAGGCTTACAGCAGCTTAGTACGCCGCTCTTCAACCTACAGAATTTGTTTTAAAAAGATGAAGATAATGAATAATAAAAACAGGCGATAAAATCGGAGACTGAAATGGTAACATGGCAGAAAATTCGTGGAACTTAAAACATAGAACAAAGGGATGATGCTAATAAAATAAATATGAAGCACACAGGTAAAATAATAGACAGACAATTAAAAAACATGGCTACAGTTTCTGTTCGCAAGAGACATGAAATTCACACCCAGTGACAGCATGATTTCTGTTCGCAACACTTCGGAAAGACGAACAACACTGAACATTCGTTAGAACACTGCACTAAAAAGTTGGTAAATATGACATACCACAGACGAGGGCAGGTGGGGGGAACCTGGACACATGATGGGAAAATAAAAAGGGGGAAGGAGAGGTCAAACGAAGGGGGGAGGGGGGGAAAGGAGCCGATGCGGGATGAGGATCCATAAGAGGGGGGCGGGGGTGCTTGGCAGATGCAACAGGGATTGGGGGAAAGGAGAGGAGAGGAATACAAAAGGACTTGGGGGGGGGGGAGGGAGAAGGGAGGTGGAGAGAGGTTAGGCAGGGAGAAAACCTAGAAACCAATTTTTTTTTTTCCTTTATTGTATTTCGATTCCCCCCGAAGAGGGCGGGCTGGCAGCAGGTTATTACGCTGCTCTGCAACCTACAGACTTTTTTAAAACGTAAGAAGAAGATAAGGAACAATAAAAGCAGGTGATAAAACCGTGACAAATTGTAAAACGGCGGAAAATTGTGAAAAGTTAAAACACAAAGCAAACGGTTGGCAAAGTGAATAAAACACACAGGAAGCAGACAGGTAACATTGTAGACAGACAATTAAAAAGCATGGTGACAGTATGGTTTCTGTTTGCAAGAGATATAAAAATCACACCCAGCGACAGTATGATGTCCGTTCGCAATGCTTCAGAGAAGACACACAACACTGAACACTCACTGTAAACACTGCACTAAAATGTCGGCACAAAGATGACACCCCATAGCCAAGGGCAGTGGGGGGGGGGGGGGGCTGAACAGATGGGGGGGGGAAACAAGGAGGGATTTGGTCTCACCAAAGGAGGGAGAGGACTCATAAGGGAGGGGGGGAGGGGCAGGGCAGACGCGAGAAGGAATGGGAAAAGGCAGAGGTGGGAAATGCAAAAGGACTTGGGGGAGAGAAGGGGGCGGAGAGAGGGTAGGTGGGGAAAAAAGAGGATGGAAGGGGGGGAGAGGGAGCCCAGGAAAGGATGGAGGAAAGGAGTTGATAGGAGGGATAAATGGAGGGAGAGAGGGCATCATCTGGGAGTTGATGGAAGCCACCTTGGGAAAGGAGATGAAGGGTATAGAGATGGACGGTAGGGGGGACACAACAGTGAAGACGTGGCAGGGGGCAGGGATGGGAGAGGAGAGGAGCAACCAGGGCGTGAGCAGGATCAAGGCGGCGGGAGCTGTAGAGTATGCGGATATGTTTGAGGAATAGGAGCAGATGGGGGACAGGAATGAGGTCATAGAGGATCCGCATGGGGGACGGGAGGCGTATGCAGAAGGTGAGGTGGAGTGCATGACGCTCAAAAATCTGGAGGGACTTATAGAATTTGGGGGGGGGGGAGATATCCAGGTGGGACTGGCAAAACAGAGGATGGGACGGATTAAGGATTTGTAGGTGTGGAGGATGGTAGAGGGGTGCAACCCCCATGTCCGGCCAGACAGGAGTTTGCGGAGTCGGAGGCGGTTGTGGGCTTACGACTGGATGGAACGGAGATGAGGAATCCAAGTGAGGTGACTGTTAGAAACCAATTTCTATATTCGATTTTGTAGTGCTTACATGACCCCCGGAAGCGGTATTGCGATATCGGTTTACGAAATCTGGTTTCGGGAGCGCGTGTAAACATGGTGTGTATGCGTAAACATTATCTTTTCGTAGGTAAGAGAAAGAGTTCCCACTTAGGGCAGGCCATTAACAGGTGTACCGCCATAGTGGAGGAGTGTTTTGACAACACTCCCGACCGCTAATGGTTTCCGTAATGGAGTAACACCAGTACGTGACGTGTAGTGCAGGCGACCGCCGCGGTGAGCAGTGGCGCTGGCACTGTAGCCGGCGGCGGCGGCGGCGGACACGCCACTTGTTCGCGTTCGAGTGGCGGCAGCGCGCGCTGCGGTCTGCCGTGCGATTGCTGCCCTTCTGGCCGCCGCGCCGGCCCTAATGAGCAACAATTAAGGGCGAATGTTTGCTCTCGGCGGTGTAATTGTGCAGCCCATTACAAGCGGCGCCCCGCTCCCGCCTGCTGTTGCCAATTCCCTAAAGCCGGGCGCGCTCTCCACGCGCGTCAGGCCTCATTAGTTGCCGAGGACCGGAGAAGCTCGACTGGCAGCCGGCGGCGCCAGGCCAGCCAACCAGCGCCCAAATAATAATCGCTGTCGCGAGCCGCCGCTGCTGAAACGGTGAGCTGTCTCGTCGGTGCTCTTCCGGTCGAGCAACGTCGAAAAGGAAAATACAGTGAATCGGAAATGCATTGTAGACTTTTCGTGGAGACACACAGCAAAGCTGGCATTTCACGTACCAGGAAACAAGTGAAATAAAAATAATCCAGATAATCCGATTACACATTTATGTTGCTGGTGAGACGACGACTTCATCGGTAACAAGGACGAACCTATCAATTGCGAAATTAAAAAGCTCCCTAATTAAATCAGTCAAGCTGAGTATCAAAACTAATTTTCTCCGACGAACAAAAACTACCGATGTCATGCCTGCATGGTGGACTGTATGGTGGAGGGGCTACACATTTTTCTCGTTCACCATTCAATTAATATTAAAAACACTCTAGACATCGAGGTTCCTTAATGTTGGAGCCGTTACTTTGAACCATGACGAGAGAGCACTATAGCGCTTTGGGATACCAACTGTACTCTTTCAGAGAACTGTTGCCCAAAGGGGCCGCGCAGCTTTAACTTCAAATAACCGAGCCGAACCGCTGGCATGAGCACACAGGTACCTTTGGCGCCTCCTCCTCCAGTTGTTTTGCACAACCGCAAATGCATACTGAGGGATACATATACAGATAGTGAGCATAGCCTATTTCGTATGCTCTCAATATCAAAGCGGGCTAGTCACGGGACTCTGGGACGACGCAACTTGTCTACAAAAAAAATGGTTCAAATGGCTCTGAGCACTATGGGGCTTAACATCTGAGGTCATCAGTCCGCTAGAACTTAGAACTACTTAAACCTAACTAACCTAAGGACATCACACACATCCATGTTCGAGGCAGGATTCGAACCTGCGACCGTAGCAGTCATGCGGTTCCGGACTGAAGTGCCTAGAACCGCTCGGCCACCGCGGCCGGCCACTTGTCTACAATTTGCCTTGTTTTATGTACGTTTATGCACTTCTGAGTTTTAGTAAAGCTATGGTGCAGCAGTGCCGTCGCTACGGATGTAAAGAGAAGTATTTGAAAAGAAGACCAGCTATTTTTCATAGGTGCGTACAAGAAATGTATAACTGTAAATGTCTTATTGATATGAGGCACTTAGAAGAACATGGACACTGTATTATCAATTCTTGTATTGTTGGGATAATTTCTGTGATTTGAAGGAGATATGTTTACGAGACAAGTGTTAGATAAATTTAGATGTGTGAGTAAGCTGCGATTCAGTGTATACGTATCGGTGCTATGTTCATGTGTAATTATAATCTGTACAGGACAAACAGATTGCAGTCCTCCAATATAAGCAGGTTCTCAAACTCTTGTGAGTATCTAAGAAATTTCTGCATGAGACAGTTTCTTATACAGTGCATTTGTAAAGTGATTAATTAGGACAGTTTCGACAATATTAATCAATGCAACAGAAAACGTTAAGAAGTCTTATTGGCTGTCACTTCTTGTCCCCTTACCGACATAGCATAAACAAAATGGTATCTTAGCTATGATACAGTGACGAAAAGGCACAATAACATTGCTCTTCATTTCTTTAAGCCAACTTCAGTTCCTGATATCACATTGTTAAGATGTCTGTTAAATGCATATATGAAGTTGTGTACTTCTGAAGATGATGTACAGGTGTAGCAGCGAAATAATGACACTAAAAATACGCTAGGGGCTATACGGGTTAAAATGCGCCTACCCAAAATCACGTGACTTGATCTGCAGGCGAATTTACGGGCAGAATTTACGTTCTGTGCGTCCAATGCGCCCGAGGCAATGAAAGCACAGAGAGGTATCTCTGGCTCCCAGTCGTATGCAGTAGCTTCGTGGTGATAAATGTGTCGGTTCGTGAGTTGCTGCAACGGCGGAATTACCTGAGTAGCTTTGTATACAGACCGGTTATCTATCGGGCAGCTTGAATGGCGATCGGAAGTGCTACACGGGCGATCTTCGCAAAACAGCTCGGCAACCCTTCGGCCACCTCGGGGACGCGTACAGCCTACATGGCCCCTGCACGCTTCAGCGTCAGGGACTAGACCTGTCGCAGTAACTGGCGGGCATTGGGCGGCGGTACCAGCGCAAGTAGAGGCCGCCACAACCAAAGGACCTATTAGCGTCCACCAAACATGTGACCAGAAAATGTTGGCTCAAGTATTCCGCCAACGGCGGCTATGGAGATCGGCGCCAGAAATACACAAAGCCACACCTAAATTCAATAAAGTCCTCCAAATCCTTGGACGCCATGCGCTCAACCTCTCTACCGTCCCCCAAGAGGATCGTCTATGACCTCATCCCTTTCCGAGATCTCCTCCTCTTCCCCGAACACATCCATATCCTCTACGCCAATCGCCGCCTCGATCCCCGTGGAGCCGGCCGAAGTGGCCGTGCGGTTCTAGGCGCTGCAGTCTGGAATTGCGAGACCGCTACGGTCGCAGGTTCGAATCCTGCCTCGGGTATGGATGTGTGTGATGTCCTTAGGTTAGTTAGGTTTAACTAGTTCTAAGTTCTAGGGGACTAATGACCTCAGAAGTTGAGTCGCATAGTGCTCAGAGCCATTTGAACCAATTTTGATCCCCGTGGTGTCTCCTTTCGTCTGTACGCCCCACCTGCTGCCGCGCCTTTACCGTTGTGTTCCACCCTCTCTTCATCTCCAAACCCTTCACCTCCTCTCCCAAAGAAGCTCGCCATCCCGGATGATGTGCTTCGCCTCGATATTTATCCTTCCTTCAAACTCTGACCCACCTCTTTCCTTCCTAGGACTCCTCCTCCTTCCACTCCCCTTTGCTGGTTCTCCCTCCACCTCTCCTACCTCTCCTTTCCCCCATCTGTTCTTTCACTTATACAAATGGTCAGCGGCATGTTCCCGATAATGCAAGAAAGTTGCTTTTGTCCTTCGGCGATTTGAGACAATCTTTGACCTTCTTTGTCAGTTTATAAAAAGTTTTTAAGCCGTGGGTGCTAAATATTATAACACCCCAACGATCCCCTTAAAGTCAATTAAGACAGAATATCATAATATGAAGCAGGGAAGAGTTATCTTGGCAAATACGACATCTTTGCCGATAAGCTAACACCAAGAAGTTTTGATAACAACAACATTATACATCACTGAGAGTTTTTGTTATGAAAAGAGGAGGAAGAAACCTCAGATTTAATTAATGGACAAATATCCAAGTGATAATTGCAATTAATATTTTGAAAGGTAAGTCCAAGGTGATATTAGTCAGAGATAACTTTTATGTGGAAGAGAGTTGTAAGCGCAACGAAGAAATGCAATGAGCCTATCATACTCTTTCACAGAAGAAGTCGCTTGCTGGTTCTCGTCCTGTAAAGACGTGCGAGAACAATTCTTGTCTTAGTTATTGAGAGTGCGGAACGCGACGAGATTGTTTTGCGTTCAGAAATGTTTCTTGCGTGACGTGATTCACGAACTTCGGAAACTGATTTTCTAAGCAGAGACAGGATCTGATAGACGCGTTTAACCGTGCATAACGGGTTAATTGAACTTCATTGACGAAACTGGTGAATATTGGACTTGACTTTCAAATAGTTGGAACTAAAAGAAGAGTGGATAGTATATCAAAGGCCTACACTCAATTAGTCTCGAGTAGGACACAATTACACGACTTCACGAAGATAATACAATTATGCTGAAGAGTCAAGTTGTCGTAATTGTCAAGAAACTTAATTTTAATAGAACTGACTTTACCAACGAACTGCGTGTGCGTGTGGTGCCAAAGTTATAAAGTATTTAGTGGCCAAGGAACAATAAGCTGTTCGTTCCAAGTGAAATATCAAGCGTAGACTACATTATTAAGTTATTTAATCAATGATAGTTAACGAACGACTGTTCACCAGGGACAATTTAATCTGAATATCAAAATACCTACTTCATTAATTGAAAAGAGAACTTCTGAACATTTTTTTTCAACATTACGAAGTGGGTTCACTCTGAGATGATCAAAGAGTATCTGTGGATCTCGCTTCATACAGGTTCAACAACTCCATAGCAACGAGCCAAAAACGTACGAGAAGACTCACAATTACAATGTTTCTTCGCAATTGGTGGTGTGTACGATGCGGATGAGATAAGATTTAACTACTGCATATCCGGGCAATGAAAATCTTAAATCAGAAGAAGCATTCATCGTATGAGTTCGCATTTCTGTCTCCCGTTCACCAACGGACACCTACGTCATCGCGCATCGTGTCTCAACTCCACTGCACTGTGGCAGTAGCAGCTCTACGGCGTCGACATTATCAGTACGCGGTTGGAGTGCGGGGACGCCACAATATGCATCCACTTCTGTCCTCACAATGGGAACGTGTGGTCATATCCGACATTTCTTTTTCCAGTGTGTCATTTCGCCTTGTTTTCGATTCTGTGAGACGTCTTACGTAACTGGTGGAGTGCTTACTGCTTCCGAACGCTTTTTAGTTGTTGCATCTCGCGTCTGAGGTTCACATGCTCGTCTTGCGCGTGTTTCGGGAGTATTGATGATCCCTCTTTTCTGGCTCGGAGTCATGATTTGACAGTCTGTGCAGTTATTGGGTCTAGTGCAGCAGGGGATACAACCCGTCGGCTTTGAACAATGACGTCATTCCTTAGTCATAGATCGTAATGTCTTCACTTCGAGGCATAGATAATAAAGCAGTTCTGTGTTCTAATAAGCACTATCATTAAAATAATTGAATGAAGAAGAATCGCTTCTCGGCTTTTGACAAGATATTGCTTAATAAAGTAGGATCAGTTTATTCTATCTCGTGAGATTTTTTTTAAAAAAGCCAAAAAACTCTTATTACGTACTGAAGGGAGCTAGAACACTAAGAAGAATCGTTTCTCGGCTTTTGACAAGATATTGCTTAATAAAGTAGGATCAGTTTATTCTATCTCGTGAGATTTTTTTTTAAAAAAGCCAAAAAACTCTTATTACGTACTGAAGGGAGCTAGAACACTAAGAAGAATCGCTTCTCGGCTTTTGACAAGATATTGCTTAATAAAGTAGGATCAGTTTATTCTATCTCGTGAGTTTTTTTTTTTAATGCCAAAAAACACTTATTAGGTACTGAAGGGAGCTGCTTAATAAAGTAGGATCAGTTTATTCTATCTCGTGAGATTTTTTTTTAAAGTCAAAAAACACTTATTACGTACTGAAGGGAGCTAGAACATTAAGAACAATAGCTTCTCGGCTTTTGACAAGATATTGCTTAATAAAGTAGGATCAGTTTATTCTATCTCGTGAGATTTTTTTTTTTTAAAAAGTCAAAAAACACTTATGCTTTTGACAAGATCAATGTTTATCTCTCTCGCATTCCTTTGTTTCTCAACATTCTCCTCAGCTCTTTCATCTCTGTAATACATGCTCTCTGGCGACTTGTGACGTCATTGTTCAAAGCCGACGGGTTGTATCCCCTGCTGCACTAATCCCCAGTTATTGGTCCGTGTGTGTCTGTTTCCGATACACCTTGTGTCTCATGTGATTTTGATTTTTTGTGATTTAAAATTATCAATCTCTACCTGAATTAGAAACACACAAACACATTTCGCTTTTCGGTACCCACTCATTTAATCCCAATCACAGGCTCAATGGTGTGTGTTCTTATGAACCTCTTTCACTAAAATACGTAAGAAAGGGGTTGGGAAGTTACTATGTATAGCAATTTTCACTATATTACAAACGGGGAAAGGGGAGTGGCACTGTAATGTGTCCTTCTCTCTTTCTTCTACATTACATCTTGCAAGCTACGTTCCATGAAGCCTCCGTGTCACTGAGAAATAGATAATATAGCCTAAGTTTCTGTTCTCAATTTACATCTAAAGGAGGGAAAAACACATTCTATTGTCTGCTCTACTTTTATAATTCAAGTAAAAAATTGAGAGGTTATGAGAAAGAATTTTCGTTCGTTATTTTTTGGATATCTATTATTAACTTTTTCAGAATGATTATTGGCAATACATTACTTCACGAGATCGTGACGTTACTCCAGATTACTTTTACCAGTTATATCATTATGAGTTTTAATCACGAGCTTTGCAAAACATTTTTATACATGAACCATAGCTATTGTGCTCTGAAAGTCAATCTAGGTTTTTAAATAGTTACATTTTGGGCTAGTTTTCAATTTATTTCGTTACCTTAGATGTTACTTTACTTAGAAAATCAAGTAACTCTTGTAAGTTCTATCTTCATGTGCCTCAATTATAGTATGGATTAGTACGCTAAAGTCATTTGTTCAGCAACATTTACTTGGCTTTGTTACACACACCATTAAAAAGCTGTTATTAATTGTAACATCCCAATACTCTAGGATCTGCATTTCTTAACACATTTGTTTACTTGTATTGTTGTCTGTAGATATCATTATTTATCTTTTCACTGCCTTAAATAAGATTACGCGTTTCTCAAACCTTTTTACAAGATGTAAGAGAATCGCACACCAGTTTTCCGTCATTTTCCATATACGTCCGCCAACTGACTCCGTTATTCCTATTTCCGTCTGTTTTCAGTTATCCATATATTTCGACACTTCTTTGTCCCTTTTATCTTCGCCAGCCTATTGACCTCATTATTTACATATATTTTGGTGTGCTTCACACACCATTTCTAAGCGTCTCCTTTAATTAATATCAATAATCTTTAGCTTACCTATAGTGGAGTCGTATAAATACCCCCTCTTACCTACAATCTTACTTGTAACATGAAAATTATTATTAATTTATTTACCGTTTGTCTTTTCAGATATTATGAATTTTCAGCTTCAATTATTTCGCAAAGCATCTGTATTTTGCTGTTACTCATTCTTTTATGAATCTCACTTATTATTTGTTTATTTTAGCAATGATTTCTCTATCATTGCTGCTCAAAAGTTAACCACTGTTATTTTATTATTTGGAATTTACTACTGCAAACTACCTCTCATATTGTCTAACAAGTCATAATTTAGGCACAGTCGTTTTCAGGAATCAGTTCTTACTTGCTACGATGATACTACAAACTAACAGCATATATACAACATGAAGGCATATATTCTTTACATACTCTACATAGAACAGAAGGACAATGAGACTTGAAACGGAAATAAATTTTCATCCAGCTGGAACCGCACAGCACGCCAAAACATGTATCCACCAAAGAGTGGCAGACTTCCTACAGAATGTTGTATAAATAGGACAGAAGATAAGAATGATACTTGAAGGAAAAATAAAGTTTCATCTATCTGGGACCGCACAGTATGCCAAACTATGTATCTGCCGAAGAGTGGCAGGCTATCTACAGAATCTAATTACTGTATGTTTTAAAAGGCTTCAGATCTACAATGCTCGTAGACCTAGTTGTTTCTTACTTTTCGGGGATGCCAAACGGTATGCGTCTGAATGAGACTTACCTGTTACCGTGAATGGTCATAAATATGTGTAAATTTCTTTGCTTCCTCTGACATTGTCTCAGATTTTTCTTTAGCTTTCAAAAACACTAGTTAACCAGTGCAATACTGGTGGGGGGGGGGGGGGGGGGGAGATTTTGAGTCGTGCCTGCTGTTTCTATCCAAGGTTCTTTTATCAGAAATTTGATTTGTTGAATGTACCTTCGTCTCTATGTCTTCCCAGATATAGTTCTTCTGCGCATTAGCACTTGCAAATTATTTCTAAATTCAGTATCTTTCTGCATGTATACCATATTCCTCATTACTCTATTAGGTAATTTCATTACTTCGTTACTACTTCCCAAACAATTTCGAATGAAAGGCACCGCAATCACTCGAGAATATGGTAAAGTTAATACTAAGTGGCTCTGATCAAAGTCAATCTTTTCTTGATATTTCGTTAAAAGATTTGTGCCAATTAACATTTCAACACATAAATGAAGTATGATTAAAACAGGGTCATCTGTTATTATATTACTTGTACTAACTGATATCAAAGCTTCGTACTTACTGGTCTAGAAACTTTTTCAGTAGCACATGCTATTCTTAAATTCATTACTTTCATAATAGTTAATTCATTCTTGTTAGTAGAGACCGGATTATATGAATTTTTATGTTGCATATGCATTTGCATATTTGGCTTCTTTTTCACCGGTTATTGTATATTTTAACTAAAATCTACTGACGATGTATATTTTCGCTCTATGTTTATAATATTTTAAAAATTTTGACCGGCGGTCTCTAGCTCGGTCTAGTTCTGATGTTTCACAGGTCGACCGCAACATAGAACTGCGTTTAATGGCTAACCCAGAAGCCACTGCCTAGCGCAATCATTACAGAAGAGGCACAGGAACAGGCTGACAGAGTCAATGCTCCTGGTCCCGCACCCCCAGTTCATCCATTCCGCTGTCACACCGTACGCGTCGGCAACAATTACATTAAATTACGCAAGCTTTTAGTCACATGTCCATTGTTTCATTTTAGCCTTCTATTTACTTGTACAGAGCTGAACGTGTTTACGACGTGCACCGTTTAATCTGTTGTGCGCCATGCCGCCCGAAAAAAGAAACGTCATTTCGTGGATAGTTGACCATCCTCGAACATTTACAAATGACGGAATTGTTTCATATTGTCGAACTTGCGAGAAAAAACATTTCGTGCAAAAAAAATTTCAAACAGACCAGCATGTCAAGACAAGTTTCCATATCGCAGGAATGCAGAAGAAATTACCACAACAACAACTTCTGACAACAGCAAGTTGCAGTAGCAGGGGTTTGTCTTAAGGTAACCAGAAAATTCGGTTTGACATGGATTTACGTAAAGCATTCATTGCAAGCAATATTCCTCTTTACAAACATACAAACTCTTTCCTCAAAGCCTTCCAGTGCATGTATTGCTTAAGTCAAAAATTACATACCGACAATTTACGTAAATGTTCTGGAAGAAATACGCAATGAACTCAAGGACAACATTATCTGGATTTCAGTTGACGAAACTACAGACACTTGTGGCCGTTAAATTACAAATTTAATTGTTGGTACTTTCAAAGAAGAGTCTTCTTCTTCCTATTTAGAAGCCTGCAAAGAACTTGAAAAAGTAAATCATTCTGCGATCGCCAGATTTGTGAATGAGGGTATTAGAAAAAAATATTTCCAGAAACTTCTGTAGGTGAAACGGTGTCTGTGTTTATTTCAGATGCTAGTCCCTATATGATTAAACCAGGAACACCCATCCTTGTATTTTATCCCATTTTGATTCATGCGACGCGCTTTGCTCATGGCGTACATCGCCTTGCTAAAGAAACACTTTCCACGTTTGTAAATGTAAATAAACTGATTTCATCCACAAAGAAAGTGTTTCTAAAGATCCTGCTCGCATCAAGACCTACAAACAAAAACTACCAAATGTGATTTTACCTCCTGAACCAGTGGTAACTCCTTGGAGTACGTGGGTCGAAGCTGTGTTGTTTTACAGTGAACATTTCGAGGCCATTAGAGAGGTAGTAAATATACACTCCTGGAAATGGAAAAAAGAACACATTGACACCGGTGTGTCAGACCCACCATACTTGCTCCGGACACTGCGAGAGGGCTGTACAAGCAATGATCACACGCACGGCACAGCGGACACACCAGGAACCGCGGTGTTGGCCGTCGAATGGCGCTAGCTGCGCAGCATTTGTGCACCGCCGCCGTCAGTGTCAGCCAGTTTGCCGTGGCATACGGAGCTCCATCGCAGTCTTTAACACTGGTAGCATGCCGCGACAGCGTGGACGTGAACCGTATGTGCAGTTGACGGACTTTGAGCGAGGGCGTATAGTGGGCATGCGGGAGGCCGGGTGGACGTACCGCCGAATTGCTCAACACGTGGGGCGTGAGGTCTCCACAGTACATCGATGTTGTCGCCAGTGGTCGGCGGAAGGTGCACGTGCCCGTCGACCTGGGACCGGACCGCAGCGACGCACGGATGCACGCCAAGACCGTAGGATCCTCCGCAGTGCCGTAGGGGACCGCACCGCCACTTCCCAGCAAATTAGGGACACTGTTGCTCCTGGGGTATCGGCGAGGACCATTCGCAACCGTCTCCATGAAGCTGGGCTACGGTCCCGCACACCGTTAGGCCGTCTTCCGCTCACGCCCCAGCATCGTGCAGCCCGCCTCCGTGGTGTCGCGACAGGCGTGAATGGAGGGACGTGTCGTCTTCAGCGATGAGAGTCGCTTCTGCCTTGGTGCCAATGATGGTCGTATGCGTGTTTGGCGCCGTGCAGGTGAGCGCCACAATCAGGACTGCATACGACCGAGGCACACAGGGCCAACACCCGGCATCATGGTGTGGGGAGCGATCTCCTACACTGGCCGTACACCACTGGTGATCGTCGAGGGGACACTGAATAGTGCACGGTACATCCAAACCGTCATCGAACCCATCGTTCTACCATTCCTAGACCGGCAAGGGAACTTGCTGTTCCAACAGGACAATGCACGTCCGCATGTATCCCGTGCCACCCAACGTGCTCTAGAAGGTGTAAGTCAACTACCCTGGCCAGCAAGATCTCCGGATCTGTCCCCCATTGAGCATGTTTGGGACTGGATGAAGCGTCGTCTCACGCGGTCTGCACGTCCAGCACGAACGCTGGTCCAACTGAGGCGCCAGGTGGAAATGGCATGGCAAGCCGTTCCACAGGACTACATCCAGCATCTCTACGATCGTCTCCATGGGAGAATAGCAGCCTGCATTGCTGCGAAAGGTGGATATACACTGTACTAGTGCCGACATTGTGCATGCTCTGTTGCCTGTGTCTATGTGCCTGTGGTTCTGTCAGTGTGATCATGTGATGTATCTGACCCCAGGAATATGTCAATAAAGTTTCCCCTTCCTGGGACAATGAATTCACGGTGTTCTTATTTCAATTTCCAGGAGTGTAGTAAAGAACTTCGATAGAGCAGGGGCTTTGGCTGTTTCCCAATGCAAGGAAACTTTTAATGATTCTGATAGTAAAAAAGACATTGCTGTGATTGGCACTCATTTTTCCCATATATCCACAGGCATTAAAAAGCTCGAGACTCAAGGTTTGGCGCTGATTGAATCTATTCGGCAAATGAATAAAATTATCCCAGTGAACTCCTCATTGTCGTAGATAGTCTCACAAAACTTAAAGAAAAGTTTGAAAATATTTTAAACGATATCCCAGGCTTTGATCCCTTCTTCCAAATTCATAGTTTTATGAATGGGATGGGTGAACGTTTACCAGAAACAATAAGTTCCAACATAGCATCCGAATTCAAATATTGCCCATTTACCCCAGTTGATGTAGAACGGTCCTTTTCTGATTATAAACACTTTAAGTGATAGAATACACTATTTTACTACCGAACATTTGGAATAGTACTTGGACGTTTATGTTCACAATGATAGAGAAATGTAAAATAACTTGTAAATGATGCTTTGCTCCAATAGTATTAATTGAAAGTTAATGCTGTTCAAAAAATTCTTGATTGTATGTTGTTTTTTAAATAAAATATTACGGAGTTTTTGAGCGTACCCCCCTGCGTGCGAAGTTGGTCCTGTACATATCGACTATTTCGCTGCGATTCACTGGCATCGCATAAGCTTGTTACCAACGATAGCAAAGAAGGAACAATTCTTGAAACACGATATGCGTTTCCATTTTGCAAATTTTTAGAAAATAATCCTAGAAAGATCCCCTTCTTAACCTCTACCAGTAAGTATTCAGAAAATGATACCAGTGTTCTAGTTGTAGCGATTTTTCGCGTGGCCGGCGCTCTTCCTCGTAATTGATATCCAGACGTTTGACTTTGTGATATAACCCACGCGGTAACCACCATGGTTTTTTATTATTTGATCTTCCGTATTTCGACCCTTTTTATCCGTTTTTAAGCATTGTTCATGCATATTTTAAGGTTTTTGCGATGTGTATAGTCCGTTCTATACTTACTTGAAACAGAAACAAAAAATGCTTGAGACAAACACTTGTTTCACTGCCACTATCAAGACTACAAAGCCCTGTTACTAATGAGATATTAGTTTCTAAAAGAGGATGAATTATCCTACTTTGAACAGGTTCCTCATAAAATACTTCTAATAATCCTTTTCAATCTGTTTCCATCTAAAGCAATTTTGTTCCGTTGCAAGTACATTTACACTTAGATTCACGGGGTCATCAACCTCTACATCCGCAGCTGCCTTTACCAATGTGTCCACCAATTGAAACCAAAGCATTTGACTCCCTCTTCTACACACTCTACACATCAGCTAAGCCGGCCGCGGTGGTCTAGCGGTTCTAGGCGCTCAGTCCGGAGCCGCGCGACTGCTACGGTCGCAGGTTCGAATTCTGCCTCGGGCATGGATGTGTGTGATGTCCTTAGGTTAGTTAGGTTTAAGTAGTTCTAAGTTCTAGGGAACTGATGACCATAGATGTTAAGTCCCATAGTGCTCAGAGCCATTTTTTTTTTAACATCAGCTAAACTACTCTCAGCTTCTGAACAATTGCGTCCCTGTGCAGCAGTGCTATGTATAATAATGTCATAAGTTTTTACAGTTTGTGGCAAGTCAATACAGCGAATAGGATCCTGTCCTCATTGTTATTGCTATCCTCTTCATCCAATGATTCTTCCTCTTCAAAAACTTACAGAACTGGCTCTGCTTCCTCTACTCTGCTTCCTCTACCGAAACTCTAGCTTTCAGATTACCATTACTGTCCAAGATGTAAGCCTTTATTCGTCTTCGTCCACGCATGATTCAAACCCGTTAATTTGTTCCTCCCTATTATCTGCAGCGCTTTCTTTTTCCTTTTTGACCCACTTTTCTAAAGTTTTCAAAATCCTGTCAGCTTTATAGTGAGAGTGGTCTAGCACATCACTTGTACTGTCTGTTCCTGTTTCATCATCACTGACATCTGTTAGCATGTGCTGACTGACTGGTCTGTGTTTTTTGTTCTGGCTGTGTTACTGTTTCCGCCTGGTAACCGTCGGTTAGCTTCCCACACACGGCCTATTGTGTTCATTCGATTCAGAATCAGATCGGGTAGCGTTAGTTCCTCTGTCTTGTCTCAACAGCACATTATTTACATTTCTGTCTTCGTCATATTAATTACTGTGAAACCGTGGTGGCAGTCTACCTCCTCTTCCTCTATCACGGATTTGACCACAATAATTAGATCTTGTATTCTGAACCTCCATACACCCAGCATTCACGTTCCCACATTTCGGTTGTTTGCATCGTTGTTAAAACACCTGTTATTATTTTGCACTACTCCTCAACAGCAACTATTCTTTCTACTCGCTCCTGTCATTAAAACCTTGTCCATTAACTCTAGGTGTGGAAACGATACATGTCTGCCAATACCAAGACAGCTTACCTGATAGTCCCATGACAATCATTTCCGCCTTAATTTTTTCTGTCGTATGTGATAACTATGCTGATTCACGACCTGGAGTAGACCTTTTATCACTCCAAAATTCTCTAAAAACATCGTTTTATTTGTTGTGAGACCAGTACACATTAAGAAATGCAATTTTAAATTCACGAAGAATTTTGCATTTAAGCATTACGTTAGCTGATTAAGGCAAAGAATCTCCTAACAAACGACTTCTTATAAACTAAATTTTCTCTCTTTCTCACCATGCATTTGGCAAAACATGCTCAAAATCATTACAGAACTCTAATGGGTGAATTTGTTTGTCTCGGTAAAATCGTAAAAATTGAGGAGATCCGATGAAAGCGGCGTCAACTGAAGCCACATTATGTACAGTGGTATTGCAAGAGTTACCTGTGGTTACTCTCTCTGTGAAAGTAATGTTAGTATTTAGTTTATGTACTTTAGTTCTGCTGCCACCACTCTGTTAAAGAAAATTTTATCCCCACATAATTTCACAAATATTTCACTTTTTTAATACCCCTCTAACGGTGTGTTCAGTTTATTAGTTACTTCATGAAATCGATTAGAACAAAATTTGGATTCATTGGCTGTTCTGTCTGACAACCTCCCTTCCATATGATCATCTGAGTCTTTGAAATCTTTTCTAACTTCACCAATATAGGTTTTTAAAACACTTTGCAATTTAGTTAGCTGTTCCTCTACATTGACTTGCAGATCATGGTAATTAGAATCCATTTTATAATTAAAGTTATTAAGTTTTCAGGTCATTTCATCCTTTAATTTTTTATTACTATCCTTTAGTTCTTTATTACTAGATTCACTCTTACTGTTCAGTTCTTTATTACCACCCTTTAGTTCTTTCTGATGCGATTCAAGCAATTGCGATTCAGTAATTGCATACTACTTGGTGCCTGTACCTTGCCACTTAGCATTTACGTCGTTTTTAAAGGAGTCTCTAGCATACCCTGACTTGGCTGAATTTCAAAAATATTGAAGTTAGTTTCATTATCTGATAACTCCATTAATTCCACCTTTTCTTTTTTGAGCTCAACTTCAGTTACATCATCATCCGAAATGGTTCTAACTTCCTAGTAAAACCGAAATTTATTTCCGGTTCTACTGCTGACAAATCACATTCACATTCTGAATCTATTACTTTGACAGAACGGTCTTTGTTAATTTTAGTTTCCAACTCTGAGGATTCGTTGTCAGAGACCAGTTTCATCTTAACCTTCAGATTATCGTTATGATTAGATTCCATTTGTAATAGCCTGTTTGAAGCAATTAATAAATACTTTAAATATTCTTGACTTACTTAATAGCTTGACCTCGATGAATGATGCCGACATAGTGTACCAGCAAATGCGATGCGACGTTTGCCCGCATCTCGTGGTCGTGCGGTAGCGTTCTCGCTTCCCACGCCCGGGTTCCCGGGTTCGATTCCCGGCGGGGTCAGGGATTTTCTCTGCCTCGTGATGGCTGGGTGTTGTGTGCTGTCCTTAGGTTAGTTAGCTTTAAGTAGTTCTAAGTTCTAGGGGACTGATGACCGTAGCAGTTAAGTCCCATAGTGCCAGAGCCATTTGAACCATTTGATGCGACGTTTTACAACGTAATGCAGGCAGCAGTAGCAGATGTGGCGATGAGGGTGGCATCGAGTATCGCATACTACAGTAGCTTCGTTGTGGGTAGGGGGAAGGGGGGGGGGAGGTGCACTGATGAGGGAGCGCAGTAGCTTACACTTAGCTTCGAGGTCCACACAGTTCCATGATGATGCACAATCTTCTTCTAACCTCTGCGTCAGTGGTAGACGCGATGCAGTGTCGTCTTCTTACCTCCTTCCGTCACGTTTAGGGTTACTGTGGCTGACATTTACAGTTTAGTTTCCACAATCACTAGCAAATCTTAAAACATCATTGGTTTCAGCATATTTCAATTCTGTATCCTGTTAGTGCCTACTGAGTTCCCTGCTTTGTACCGATCACCTTCACAGTTCAGTTTCCTGGACGATGCATCATATGGGGAGTTTTCGGTCAGCCACAAAGCGATGGAGAACATACTGATCATAATTTCTAGTCCTACTTGCTATCTCTTCGGATCTGGAACCATAACTGTAAATAAAAGTTTTGAGTTGTAATTGATTGATATATCCAGTAAAGGTTCACACACACAAACAATACTATTGCTGACACTAATAATAATGTTCCTACCGAAAATAACGCTATCAACAGTTCAGAGCCGATCTCTACGGTAAGCTGCAGGTAAAATAGTCTATCGCTCTAGCTTATAATCACCAAAAGTTAATTGCTCGACTTAAAAATGGAAAATAATCTCGCTACTTACTTTGTGGTTTTGTCAACACAAACAGTTCTTCGATGAAAATTAAGCCGTGCAGTACGGTGTACAGTCCTGACGAGTTCACTTCCTACTTTTACGGAAACTGCGTTTGGTAGCTGCCTGGCTGTGACGTCATCCGAAGAACAGCATTCGTAGGCATTTCACTGATCCAGATTGACTGGGATCTCGGTGCTAAGTTTCTCTTCGCACTGCCTCTCAGGCAGTATTTATATACGGGCAAAGCGGACCGCCAAACGAAACATATGCTGACGTCCGCTCTTGGAACAGGTGGCCCCTTTCTTGGATACGTAATAATTAATGTCTCCATCGTTTAATAAATTACAATCTTCTTAATTTCTACGTGAATGGAGTTAAAGTCTGATTTAGTTACTGAAAAAAGCTTTAGCTCGACTGCATTTAAACTTTTCTGGCTACAATTTTTAGAACGGAACTGACAGTAGAACATGATCTCTGAACTGTCCCTTTAAGATTCCTTTGATTGATTGTTATTTATGGTAAAGTCTTGGAACTTGGTAGAGATGTAATATTTTCTGAATGTAATCGAGTTCTTTAATTAGAACTACTACTACTATTACAAATGGTACTTAATGTATTAAGAATCGGTGAGTTTCCCTTCCAAATTTAGTCTTTAGTAAATAACTTGAAAATTAATAGAGTTAACTAAATGGAGTCACATTGTTGATATTTTTAGATGACTCTGAAGCTACATACGAATTTTCACCGTTCTGAATCTAATATTTAGCGCCTTCAAAATTTCGTAAAACTTTTGATTTCGAGTGAAGTATTGCCCTGACCAAGTATAGCTTTGTAACTTTTGATTGTGACATTTATTTGCACAATCTGAACGGTTTTTAGGTTTCAAGCTTCATTATTTAGCGTTACTTACGTTTTCTAAAAATAATATATATAATACAGCATATTCATTAGAGCATTCTGAGACTTCACAGTGTTAACATTTATGTACTGAAACATACACTGACGAAGTCTGGAAAATTTATTTTAATTTTTAATTTCCAAAAAATGGTTCAAATGGCTCTGAGCACTGTGAGACTTAACTGCTGAGGTCATCAGTCCCCTAAAACTTAGAACTACTTAAACCTAACTAACCTAAGGACATCACACACAGCTATGCCCGAGGCGGGATTCGAACTTGCGACCGTAGCGGTCGCGCGGTTCTAGACTGTAGCACCTAGAACTGCTCGGCTACCCCGGCCGGCAATGTACAAAAATTTTGGTGCGAATGGAAGCTGTAAGAAACACAGTTAACTAATTATTCTGTACCACATAATAACGAATTTATTTGAAAATTCAGAAGAGAAGAAACTAAAAATTACGCCCATTAAGACAGAAACTAAAGTGCAGATGTCGGCACTGTGCAGATCTGCGCTTTTTCATCTTCAGATCTACACAAATAATGTATATTAACCAGCGTATTCATTGCTTTCGTAATGTTTCCCTCTTGTTTAGTCTTCTTGTGATGAACTGGATCCACACACACGAGTCTGACTGTTTCTTTGTATCCTTCCATCTACTATCTTTGTGCGTTATTGTTCAGTGTTCAAAAAGCAAAATATTATGCCTGCTCCCACGAGGTATTAAAACGAGGTCGCAAGAAGGCTAACGAATTATAATCAAAATACATTGAGACGCCAGTTTATCTGTAGTCATGGTGTTAAGTCAACAGAAATAGTTGGGTGCTATTGCTTGCATCACCGGCATCCCTTTGTCGTCTTCTCTTATTGAGATTTTCATATTACCCTGAACACAAGACGCTGAGATAAATGTGTATATTCTCCGTGACGAAACATCCCACATTCCACTCATCCTAATCCATTCGTTACGTGCATCGGCAGCAATGAGTGATAGGAAAGCTGTTGTGAGGTGACGAATAACAATAAAAATGGTAGTAATAACAAATCAGCAATCAAGTAAGTTACTGCATTACAGACGATTACCCAAATAACTAAGAAAGGATGAGTGTTTAATTGGCCCTTTGCATAGCTGTTCTTACCACTTTGATACTGAATTCTGGTTGTTTGCAGAGAGAAATGAAAGAACCATCAACTATCCCTGCTTTACATCACGAGACGAACATGGCGTTCCCGAGCTGATATTTTAAATACATTTCTGTTTTCTCTCTTTGTCTCTCTCTCTCTTATTATTTTTATTTTTATTTTTTGAGGAAAGCATTGAGAAGCGCGAATAATAAGCAAGGAGGCATATAACCTGTTTACCGTCATTTTCATTGGGATATATAATGCAAAAATTCAACTTTTAAACCTGGACCTGGACAAACTGAAAGAACCAGAGGTTGTAGAGAGTTTCAGGGAGAGCATAAGGGAACAATTGACAGGAGTGGGGGAAAGAAATACAGTAGAAGAAGAATGGGCAGCTCTGAGGGATGAAGTAGTGAAGGCAGCAGACGATCAAGTAGGTAAAAAGACGAGGGCTAATAGAAATCCTTGGGTAACAGAAGAAATATTGAATTTAATTGATGAAAGGAGAAAATATAAAAATGTAGTAAATCAGGCAGGCAAAAAGGAATACAAACGTCTCAAAAATGAGATCGACAGGAAGTGCAAAATGGCTAAGCAGGGATGGCTAGAGGACAAATGTAAGGATGTAGAGGCTTGTCTCACTAGGGGTAAGATAGATACTGCCTACAGGAAAATTAAAGAGACCTTTGGAGAGAAGAGAACCACTTGTATGAATATCAAGAGCTCAGATGGCAACCCAGTTCTAAGCAAAGAAGGGAAGGCAGAAAGGTGGAAGGAGTATATAGAGGGTTTATACAAGGGCGATGTACTTGAGGACAATATTATGGAAATGGAAGAGGATGTAGATGAAGACGAAATGGGAGATAAGATACTGCGTGAAGAGTTTGACAAAGCACTGAAAGACCTGAGTCGAAACAAGGCCCCGGGAGTAGACAACATTCCATTAGAACTACTGATGGCTTTGGGAGAGCCATTCATGACAAAACTCTACCTTCTGGTGGGGAAGATGTATGAGACAGGCGAAATACCCTCAGACTTCAAGAAGAATATAATAATTCCAATCCCAAAGAAAGCAGGTGTTGACAGATGTGAAAATTACCGAACTATCAGTTTAATAAGTCACAGCTGCAAAATACTAACGCGTATTCTTTACAGACGAATGGAAAAACTGGTAGAAGCGGACCTCGGGGAAGATCAGTTTGGATTCCGTAGAAATGTTGGAACACGTGAGGCAATACTAACCTTAAGACTTATCTTAGAAGAAAGATTAAGAAAAGGCAAACCTACGTTTCTAGCATTTGTAGACATAGAGAAAGCTTTTGACAATGTTAACTGGAATACTCTCTTTCAAATTCTGAAGGTGGCAGGGGTAAAATACAGGGAGCGAAAGGCTATTTACAATTTGTACAGAAACCAGATGGCAGTTATAAGAGTCGAGGGGCATGAAAGGGAAGCAGTGGTTGGGAAAGGAGTGAGACAGGGTTGTAGCCTCTCCCCGATGTTATTCAATCTGTATATTGAGCAAGCAGTGAAGGAAACAAAAGAAAAATTCGTAGTAGGTATTAAAATTCGTGGAGAAGAAGTAAAAACTTTGAGGTTCGCCGATGACATTGTAATTCTGTCAGAGACAGCAAAGGACTTGGAAGAGCAGTTGAACGGAATGGACAGTGTCTTGAAAGGAGGATATAAGATGAACATCAACAAAAGCAAAACGAGGATAATGGAATGTAGTCAAACTAAATCAGGTGATGCTGAGGGAATTAGATTATGAAATGAGACACTTAAAGTGGTAAAGGAGTTTTGCTATTTAGGGAGCAAAATAACTGATGATGGTCGAAGTAGAGAGGATATAAAATGTAGACTGGCAATGGGAAGGAAAGCGTTTCTGAAGAAGAGAAATTTGTTAACATCGAGTATAGATTTAAGTGTCAGGAAGTCGTTTCTGAAAGTATTTGTATGGAGTGTAGCCATGTGTGGAAGTGAAACATGGACGATAACTAGTTTGGACAAGAAGAAAATAGAAGCTTTCGAAATGTGGTGCTACAGAAGAATGCTGAAGATAGGGTGGGTAGATCACGCAACTAATGAGGAGGTATTGAATAGAATTGGGGAGAAGAGAAGTTTGTGGCACAACTTGACTAGAAGAAGGGATCGGCTGGTAGGACATGTTTTGAGGCATCAAGGGATCGCAAATTTAGCATTGGAGGGCACCGTGGAGGGTAAAAATCGTAGAGGGAGACCAAGAGATGAATACACTAAGCAGATTCAGAAGGATGTAGGTTGCAGTAGGTACTGGGACTGAAGACCACAACAACAACAACAACTTTTAAGTGTATTATTACGTAATTCCAGTTGTTGACAGTCTATTCGTGAGCTTGCTCGCATTCAGTGGGGTGAAACCTATCACAGAAGCAAGAAAAACACAAATATTTCTTGCACCAAGTGCAACACACAAACGAAATCTCACTGCACTGACGTGTTGTCCGATATATCGCACGGAAAACATATCTGATTCATGTTGATAAATACAGCTCTATCAGATATAAATTTGGATACATACCAAGTGTATAAAAGTATACGTCGAATACGCAGAAAGTCACATAGAGGTATTCAACTGAAACATAGCCATGACCAAGATTGTAACTGGGCTCAACAGCATGTCGTCTACCACCTTGGCAACTCGAACGGTGACAGTGCTCGGCCGGTTACTTACGTTTACTGTATCAAAGCTACAGCATGAAAGCATAAAAATGTTAATAACCCGAGGATCATTAACTTTGGAACCCATAGAAAGTAAAGCAGTCATCAGTCGCAAGAGTGGTTTGAACTCCACAGTGCTTTAATAGGCACAGTCTTGTTGGAGGTGGTATGCCGTTGCTTTCCTCCGACCTTTGAGTTGACTTACGTTGCCAGTTAATAGGGGAACCTACAGTTAAACGTGGCTTTCGGACCAAAGTGCAGCTCGGCATTTTTCACATCAACAAATACTGCCCGAGGGGAAATAAGCTTAAAATGGCACATAAAAATCGTAGGTCTGACGAGGGATTGAAACTGAGATCTTGCTCTTTATCACTTTGCCACCATGCAGCTACTACTGTGGTTTCTGCTTGGCATTAAAATTGTGGATCTCTCGTTTGTGCCTGCGTTGGCACTTGCATGTCCCTTAGGACACCTTTCTTTTGAAATTACCCTAGTATACGTGTGTGTAAACGCCTTCCGATTCCCACGCAAGGAAGACAAGGATACACAGTCTAATTTCAATATTATAAACACGCCTCAGTTTGTGGATGAACTCAGACTTATGTTGATAATCATTTTGAATATTTAGCAGTGCTGTACCCACTGGTGTTAAACTCGTTTTCAACCACTGATTCCCACGGCTACAGGAATACTACTTGTGATACCTCAGTGCTATCAGACGGAAAGATCAACCTGACACAAAACTGTGGGAAGTTTGTTTTACAACCTTCGTACCCGGATAAAGAGCTTTTCCTATTTGAGATATCTGTGAACGTTGCTGCATAAGACGAGTTAAGAAGAAACTAAATTCCTTCAGCTAGGCCAATGTTTAAAGAAGTCGTCTTAACGTCGCTAAATCGTGGTTTGTGAATCGTTTACCGGATGTTAACATCGAGTTCGACGCTGTGCAAGATGAGTCAACTTGTAACATGAGTTTGCTAATTTTCCACAGAAATCATGTATTTCATGCGAAACTAATTTCTTGGTTCGCCCATCGCGAAATCGAAGGAGGAGTGTCTTGCGAAGACAGTAGTTTTCTGCTCTTAGTACAGAATCTATCTGCTATTGCTTCACACGAATGGGAGAGTATTTAATGTCGTCATCCTCACTATAAATGGGTTTTCGTGGCCGGCCGAAGTGGCCGTGCGGTTAAAGGCGCTGCAGTCTGGGACCGCAAGACCGCTACGGTCGCAGGTTCGAATCCTGCCTTGGGCATGGATGTTTGTGATGTCCTTAGGTTAGTTAGGTTTAACTAGTTCTAAGTTCTAGGGGACTAATGACCTCAGCAGTTGAGTCCCGTAGTACTCAGAGCCATTTTTTTGGGTTTTCGTCAGCGTCTTGCAAAATGTGTACAGTTTGTTTTGTTCGATTTTCTCCCATGTTGGAAGTATGTGTGCCACATGTTTTCCGATAATTAACGTTCCATTTGCAACTTTTTGGGACGACTGTACGGATTTACGTGCAAACATTCTTTTATATTTTCCATACCGTCACTTTCCTATACGGACGAAGTTCTGCTGAATCGCTTTTACCAGTTACCAAGCAGCAGTCATTTAGTTCTGAGCGTGCTATTTGCCTTCAGCAACAATACAATTTTTCTAGGATTGCTACCATAATTAGTATCAGGACTAGAGTCAGTCACTATAAAAATTATGCATCTAGAAAGAAATGACACAATTTCATAGACCTTACAAGTTTCATACAGATATTATTTGAGGTGTATATGTCGAAGCGACGAGTGAAAATTTGTACCGAGGCCGGGAATCGAACCCGAGTCTCCTGCTTACTAAGCAGGTCCGGTAGCCATGAAGCCATTTTTCTTCGTTCATTGCACTTGTTCAGGGTGGACGTCCTGGAACACTTGAGAGGTGGCAGGAGCCCCCTGTCATAGTTCTATCTTATCCTGAATAATTCGATTTTCCTCCCTAATTGCATGCAGTGAAAAGTTGCTATTTCTCCACACACAGACTTCCCATGCAGCGTCTCTCGTCACCCGAGTGGTCCGGTGACAGGCGAGTTCTGCTGAGCTTCAAAGGGTTAAGCCGACGGGTGTGAGGGAGTCGAGTGGATGCTTTCCAGACGCCGACATTGTCATAAGAGCGGCGGCGACACGCCCGCAGGGGCCTGAAGGAGCGGCTGGACTAGAGATTCCGTTACTTTGCAGAAACTTTGTGAAAACACTTTCTGGTGGGCTACCAGCGAGGTGTGGGAAAGATTTGTGTTCCCAGGCAGTCTTGGCGGGCAAATTCCCGCGTTTTCTGCAAAATCGTAACTGTGATTGGCTTGCTCAGGGCATAGCTCCGTGACGTAGCAAAATCGGTGCAGAAATTGGCGCCAAGAATCTCCATTGGTGGAATGGTAGTGCTTCGGCAATAGAGTGGAATTTTCCGCCGGTTATCGAGTTGCTGATTGGAACGTTTAACCACGGCCACTGTCGTGGGGGCGGGAATGTTCTGTGTTTGGTTTGTACAGGTGCTCTTCAGGAGTCAGCTCTCGCCTTTGGGTTGGGGTAGGTTACAAGACTGAGCTCTCGCTGCTCTGGACAGCCTGCCTTCCGTTGGCTGTCTAATATGCTTTCATTTAATCGTAACTGTTTAACAAAGTTGCTGAAGTTTCGACTTCAACGTAACTTTCCGAGTATAGTTGGCAATTGAGCTTTCTGCGTACAAGCAGCCTATGTTGTCTGTCTTGAGCAGTTCTGGTTAAAGTTGACTGTATCAGAGTTACTGTGTGACTTCACTTGTTAAAATCAATCACTGTAACGTCAGTGATTGTGTGGCGAGCCTTCTTCGTCTCCCTCAGAGGCGCATTTGTATTGATAGGAAGTCTTTTGTCTGGAACAACCAGACCAGAATAATTTGTTTCGGGCTATACTCGCGACATTATCATCACCACGACGGGACGTCGAAGCAACCACCCATCGCTTCCGGTACGCCAGATCGTGTCAGTGCAGTTAAGAAGTCCGCAGCACCGGCGGATTAGAGAATTTGCTCTGTGATAATCAGAGCTCAGCAGATCGCGCCTGTTCCCGTCTTTTCTTACGTGGTTCTGTCTTGGATGTTCATTGCCTGAGTTCTCACTACCGTAGCAGTAATTAATGTGGGTTGGCTGGGTGTTCCTCTTAAGATTTGATTTGCAAGGAATTGGCTCCACATACCACTTGATAATAAACGTCACAATCTAGTTTATGGACAACTTCACCTTCACAGCATTTATTTGAGTATCCAATTTGTCGTATTGTAAATCTTTCATGTGTTTTGTTTATTATTTTGAGTTTAGTCATAATAAATCAAACTGTTATTTTGGACAGAACTTTCACTCTGTGGATCGGTAAAGCAACCTTTTCATTTCTCACTACGTTAATGAAACTTTCCTTTATAAAATTAAATTATTGCAGGTGCCAAACTCTTTGCTACTCCACTTACAGGGTCGATTACAGTCAGTTCGCGTTTCTTCTTAATCCATGTGCAACAGCAAAAGTCGGAGTTAGAAAAGGGGGAGCTTAGAGCTTCATTTCCATATGAAGATTCTAGAAGAATTTAGTGTTAAATTCACTGCTAGCCCCGGCACCTCGCACACTCATTTCAGTTTGTTATTGATCCATTCATGCAGTTCTTTTTATTACAGACTGCAGCTAACTCTCTGACCAAACACGCTGAGCTGCCACGCCGGCATTGGCCAGTGGTTCACCCAACTGCACAGATCGACATGCCACGCCTCCCTCCTCAAATTCTCACTGCAGCCCCAGTCTAGTTCAAATTCCCACTTGTGCTCTTAAATTGTTTCACTTCATTTGTATAAGTACCTGCTGCTGGCTTTCGGGCTGGATCCCCTATTTACGTTCGATGCTGACGTGCTACTCCAGAATATGGAGAGTCTTGACAATTCTGTTCGCGTGTAAGGGGGAATTTGAATTAGACTGGAGGGCAGTGGGTGGATCGAGAATTGAAGAATGGAGACGTGGCAGGTTAATTTGTGCTGTTGGGCTTACCAGTGTGCCAAGATGGCATAGTGGTTAGCGCACCTGCCTCGTAAGCAGGAAATACTGGTCAGTTCCCGGCGATGGAATAAATTTTCATCCGAGGCTACAGACAATACACTTAAAGTTATACGAGGTGCAATCAAGTTCTAAGGCCTCGGATTTTTTTTTCTAATTAACTACTCACCCGAAATCGATGAAACTGGCGTTACTTCTCAACGTAATCGCCCTGCAGACGTACACATTTTTCACAACGCTGACGCCATGATTCCATGGCAGCGGCGAAGGCTTCTTTAGGAGTCTGTTTTGACCACTGGAAAATCGGTGAGGCAATAGCGGCACAGCTGGTGAATGTGCGGCCACGGAGAGTGTCTTTCATTGTTGGAAAAAGCCAAAAGTCACTAGGAGCCAGGTCAGGTGAGTAGGGGGCATGAGGAATCACTTCAAAGTTGTTATCACGAAGAAACTGTTGCGTAACGTTAGCTCGATGTGCGGGTGCGTTGTCTTGGTGAAACAGCACATGCGCAGCCCTTCGCAGACGTTTTTGTTGCAGTGCAGGAAGGAATTTGTTCTTCAAAACATTTTCGTAGGATGCACCTGTTACCGTACTGCCCTTTGGAACGCAATGGGTAAGGATTACGCCCTCGCTGTCCCAGAACATGGACACCATCATTTTTTCAGCACTGGCGGTTACCCGAAATTTTTTTGGTGGCGGTGAATCTGTGTGCTTACATTGAGCTGACTGGCGCTTTGTTTCTGGATTGAAAAATGGCATCCATGTCTCATCCATTGTCACAACTGACGAAAAGAAAGTCCCATTCATGCTGTCGTTGCACGTCAACATTGCTTGGCAACATGCCACACGGGCAGCCATGAGGTCGTCCGTCAGCATTCGTGGCACCCACCTGGATGACACTTTTCGCATTTTCAGGTCGTCATGCAGGATTGTGTGGACAGAACCCACAGAAATGCCAACTCTGGAGGCGATCTGTTCAACAGTCATTCGGCGATCCCCCAAAACAATTATCTCCACTTTCTCGATCATGTCGTCAGACCGGCTTGTGCGAGCCCAAGGTTGTTTCGATTTGTTGTCACACGATGTTCTGCCTTCATTAAACTGTCGCACCCACGAACGCACTTTCGACACATCCATAACTCCATCACCACATGTCTCCTTCAACTGTCTATGAATTTCAATTGGTTTCACACCACGCAAATTCAGAAAACGAATGAGTGTATGCTGTTCGAGTAAGGAAAACGTCGCCATTTTAAGTATTTAAAACAGTCCTCATTCTCGCCACTGGCGGTTAAATTGCATCTGCCGTACGGTGCTGCCATCTCTGGGACGTATTGACAATGAACGCGGCCTTATTTTAAAACAATGCGCATGTTTCTATCTCTTTCCAGTCCGGAGAAAAAAAATAGGAGGCCTTAGAACTTGAATGCACCTCGTATTTATCGCTTCTGTGTCAAATACTGCAGTATTAAAGGTAAGCGTCGCACCTGACAGGCTCGCAGTCCATCACTCCACCGAAATTGTGACTTTGTGATGTATTCAAGAACTGTTGCGGCGCATGGAGCTATAAACCATGTTGTTTTACATGTTTTCATGTAAAGTGAGATGTTATTACGACTACTCTTGTAGCCCGCATCTCGTGGTCGTGCGGTAGCGTTCTCGCTTCCCACGCCCGGGTTCCCGGGTTCGATTCCCGGCGGGGTCAGGGATTTTCTCTGCCTCGTGATGGCTGGGTGTTGTGTGCTGTCCTTAGGTTAGTTAGGTTTAAGTAGTTCTAAGTTCTAGGGGACTTATGACCACAGCAGTTGAGTCCCATAGTGCTCAGAGCCATTTGAACCACTACTCTTGTCGTAAATCTTTGTCTATATTAAGCTTTCCCGAAAGGGCATTTTTTTAATACATGCAATATCGGGACACTCTTACACAGGCTATCCGTTTTCAAAACCCAACCGGAAATCTACTGACGTTTAATGAAATTTTTCCTTGTATTGTCGAGAAGGAAACCCTCGTTTAGATTCAGGAGGTTACCTGACGCTTGTATTTTTGAAGGAAGATTTCCTACATACTTAACGCCTCTTTTCTCTTCTCTGTTCCTATTCCATCGGCTGGTCCGGCATTTCTTCTTGCAAAGGTATCTTAATCTGTTCGAGTTGAGTGTAAGGTTAACAGACGAAACAACAGGAAAGTAAATAAGTAAATTGTTGAAAGCTAACAGAATAATTAATACACAGGAGAACGTCTCAAATCATGACAAAATGTTCTCGGGTGATCAGCCAGCCCAGTGCTGACGTCGTCTTGCCTCGTTTAGACGAGTTCCGCACACATCATCTGCTGGTGGAGTTTAGGGACGCTGTGTTTTTCAGTCCATACAGCCTGTGTTTCGCTGACCTCTTTTGTGTGTGGGCCAATAACGCGCTTTCGGAAGAGGGAGCCGCGGAACGGGCCACAAACCTGGTGCGGGTGTCCAGTCCTATCGGCTGTCCATTCCATACGCACACGCCATCGCCTTCAGAACGTAGCACTTTTGACGTACTTTTTTGTAAATGTGGAATATCACGATTTACTGAATTGAAATCCTCTACCCCGGTTTGTTATGTTGTTGTGCAGACATATCCCAATCGCTCAATCACGAGACCCACAACCCAGTGGTGTTGCATAGCTTCGTTTGTTCAGAATCGAAGGTGTGTTCCTCGTTAATTCTGTTCTCTGCCACCGCGGACTCGTCTGTCTGCCCTAGCCGACGTTTGTAATGTGTTCCTTACTGCACTGTGTGATGCATTGCTATATCTGCGCGATGTACAGCAACCCCCATTCGCATTCAATGTTGAAAACGCCCGGAGTCTACAGTCCTATCCGATCTTTGGACGAACCAACCATGTCCATCTTTCCGCATTGATTTCATTGATGGGAACCGGTATTTACTTGATGTTCTTCCTTATTCTCGCGATACTGGATGTCGGCAGCGCCTCAGCATACGGGCGGAATGCCGCAACTTTCCCTCCTTCTTCTTATAGAGTCATGACTTAATAACATTATCCAGCTTAGTATCTGATGAGAGGTCGCACACTTGTAGAAGACAGCATTCTGGGTTAGGAACTAGTCGCTTTGTTTCAACCGAGCAAAACCTCAGGCACTCTGATTCAGTTTTGCCTCTGGCTGCTAAGTCACTGCCTCTTTCCCCACTCTCACTGTCAAAAGCTCTTGGACCAAAAAAGAGGTCCTCAAATCAAAGGTTGGTTTGACAAGCATGAACCTACCAGAGGTGGCATGTGGTATCCTTCCTCCAGCCATCCATGTCGCTTACCCACTCAGTAGTGTGGGGACAAGGAGTTTAACGTTGACGGAGTCCACGGTGGAACTTAAGACATAATTCATCATCATCATCTTCATCTTCTTCTTCCTTAGAATTTGTCCTGCATTCCGACAGGGTACACTGTTTAGGTGTCTGTCATCATTTTATCCGATCCCTTGTCTAATTACGATGCAGGCCTAAGATCTTGAGATCTAGGTGCATCGTGTCAAGTAATTGCTGCCTTTGTCATCCTACAGGCCGTCTCCTGTTTCAAATTGAAACCAATCTTTACCATCGAGTGATAGGCGCAGTGGTTCGCACACTGGCCTCGCATTCGGGAGTCCGACCGTTTAATCCCGCGTCCGCCGATCCTGATTTAGGTTTTCCGTGATTTCCCTAGATCACTCCAGGGAAATGCCGGGATGGTTCCTCTGAAAGGGCACCGCCGATTTCCTTTCCCATCCTTCCCTAACCCCCGAGCTTGTGCTCCGTCTCTAATGACCTCGTTGTCGACGGGACGTTAAACACTAATCTCCTCCTCCCCCAATCTGTACCACCGTTGCCATGAATGCTGTAAGAACATTCCTGCACCATTGTACTGAGCTCTCTCTCACCTTGTCTGCCATTGGTGCACGACTACATAACCTACGAACTTCTTCAGTTGTGAGGTGATCGTGCAGTGTTAATCCTGAACACATTTGTTCCGCTTGCTTTGTAGAAGACTAGTATTCAGTACCACAAATTGCTACTCAACGCACTACGAATTAAAGCACTACAGATCATTATACTGACTTGATCTCGTCTGGAAATGGAAATGAGCAGAGAGCATCGTTGGCCGGGAGGCCCCTATTCGTGGAAGTTCGACCGTCAAGTGCAAGTGTCTTTTATTCGACGCCACATTGGGCGACTTGCGCGCCAGTGATGAGGATGCTGTGATGATGAGGACAACACAACACCCAGTCCCCGAGCGGAGAAAATCTCCAACCTGGCCGGGAATCGAACCCCGGCCCGCTTGCATGGGAGGTGAGCACGTTACCACCCAGCTAAGCAGGCAGACAGCTCGTCTGGAATCTTCCAGTCACAGATTACGCTAGTCACAGAACGCCGTTTGAGCCAGGTGCTGTTCAGGAAGTTGGAGATTTCTGCGCTGACATTCCCATCAACAGCTAGTGCCGAACCTCGGTACCGGTACCTAAAACTCGCTGTTATAGGGAGGTCAACGCCATTGATTCTGATAGTATCCGAGTCATTTAGATCTGTGGTGAGATACTGTGCTTTCTTTACGTTGAATCGCTGACCTACTTCTGCAAAGTGAAGGCTTGGACTTGATAGTGCTAGTCGGTCTTACCTACAGACGCCAGCAGCCCACCATCTACATACAGTGACCCCCAGGGTGCGGTTTTCTGCATCTCTCGTGAGACATGACTGAGACAAAGAGTTGACACAATAGGGCAGGTCACCACAAAAATAGAAAAGTGCCCAACATTACAGCAACTGACTGCGCCCTGCTCTCAGGGTCTGTGTAGAGCAGACTCATCCAGCTTACTAGTTGACACACTCCATGCTCTCGCAAGACTCGTGAGATCAAATCGTGTGGTACTCGGTCATGGGTCATTTCCAGCTGGGGGAAGGAACGGTGTAGGTGCCTTGACTTCTCACGGCATTTTTCAATAATCAGCATAGCATCTGTCGTCCCACAACCCTTCAGAAATACACACTGACTGGTGGTGATACTAATAATGTGTGGGATATTTTTAGCGATGATGCCTTCAAACACTTTCGCTGTGTATGATAGGGGGTGTACTGGGTGATAGTTACTACATTCAGCAAGTTACCTTTCTCATTCCAAATTGTGACTGTTGTACTACATTTTCAGTCTACTGTAATCTTCCCTTTTCAATAATTTTGTTGAAGTAAAGAATCAGACATTCAACAGAATTACATTCCTTAGATTTTTCGCATGCGATTCAATCTTTTTCCCGTGCATTGATTTGCTGGTAAGTCATGTGAACAACTCTAGTTTACCTGCATGTCAGTTATTACTATTATTGTTTAATAAAAGAAAGTATTTTCATATTAATCTGTACATATTTCAGAGTGAAAACATGTCGTATCGATTGACAGTGCTGCATTCTATTGAGCGAAATGTAATCCACAATTTGTGTATCCAATTAGCGTAGACTGTGAACCACTGCCAAATATTTATCATGATATTATTCCTACCTGGGTGCACTTTCATGTATGCTAAACTAAATATTATTCTGACTCCCAGCAATTCACGCTGGCCACAGCATGTTCGAAATGACTGAAATTTCTCATGTCCAGAAGTAACAACCAGTGATCTGTTTTACTTGGTTAAAAACTTTCCATAGCCAAGATCGGATCACTACTTATTTATTTTTGACATCCGATTTCGACAGACTTTGCTGTCATCTTCTGTTCATCAAATGAATAAGTTTTGTAACAAACGTTTTTGAAGACTGGAAGACGACAGTATGGCCTGTCGAAATCAGTTGCCGAAAATAAATAGGAAGTTTTTTATATTAATTAAAATGGCATGTTTCGTGTAGTTGAATTATCTGATATGGCATTAAAATGTCATGCAGGAACTTCGTGCTGTACACCCAGAAAATGTTAAAAGTTGTGGCTAGCTCACGGCTGGGGTTACGCTCATAGATCATAAATTACTCAGTCATTGATGATTTAACACTTGCTTTAGGTCTTCTTAATGAGTATCCGACATTTTTGTGTAGTACAATATCGCATGGGAAATACACAGTCCAGCCACATAAATGTGACTGCCAGCTACATTTGAGTTAAACTTGCCATAACCAACCAGAGACGGCAGATGTCAACACTAGCAGTGCAGGGTACACAAAGAGTGTCGACAGGGGTTGAGGAAAACTGTACGGTGGTTGTCGTAATGGGGAAACGGGGTGATGTATGTGACATCCAAAAGGTGTTCATCATTGTCTTTCGTATCAAGGTAGAAGCATCTTCAAAACGGCGAAGTTTGTAAAGTGTTTGCTTGCCACGTCGTTAAAGTATACTGTGCTTGGCAAAATAGCGCTATCCCGAAACGGTGACGAGGCAATTATGGTGCACTAAGGGCCATTGATGACAGGCGTGAACAACAGCTAAGGATGTGCGCACGGGCGAATAGACGCGCAAGTGTTGAGCAACTGCTCGCCGAGATGAACCAAGGGCCTACCAATAGTGTCTCCTCAATGACAGTTCAGCGAAAGTTGCAGAGTATAGGCTTCCGCAACAGCTGCCTGGTCGATGCTCCCATGTTGAGTGCTGTTTATCGACGATGACAGCTGGAATTTATACGCCAGTACGACTGAGTGGCGACAGGTGGCCGTTTCAGATAAATAAAAATGTAAACGTCGTGTGACTAGGGCCTCCCGTCGGGTAGACAGTTCGCCGGGTGCAAGTCTTTCGATTTGACGCCACTTCGGCGACTTACGCGTCGATGGGGATGAAATGATGATGATTAGGAGAACACAACAGCCAGTCCCTGAGCGGACGAAAGCTCCGACCCAGCCGGTAATCGAACCCGGGCCGCCGTCGGGAGTGGCTGAGCGGTTCTAGGCGCTACAGTCTGAACAGCGTGACCGCAACTGTCGCAGGTTCGAATCCTTCCTCGGGAATGTATGTGTGTGATGTCCTTAGGTTAGTTAGGTTTAAGTAGTTCTAAGTTCTAGGGGATTGATCTCCTCAGAAGTTAAGTCCCATAGTGCTCAGAGCCATTTGAACCGATCCCGGGCCCTTAGGATTGACATACTGTCGAGCTGACCACCGAGTTATTGGGGACGGACGCCGTTTCAGATGAATCACGTTTTACGCTCTATCGAACAGTTGGCCGTTGGCGTGTACGGCACGGAAAGTCTGAATCAGCGACGAAGACAGGATTTTGGACGCCAACACCGGAACTGAACGCCCATTGAGTGGCGACTGTTGTTCCTTTCAGAAGAGTCACATTTTATCCTGTGTCGGACTGAACACAGACACTCTGCAACAATTGTCGGAAGGGTGCAGACCGCAGGAGGGGAGTTGATGGTGTGGGGAATGTTTTCGTGGCTTTCCCTGAGTGATCTTGTCATTCTGGAAGGCACAATGGCCCAACAGAAGTATCCATCTATTCTTGTGAACCATGTCCACCCCTAGATGTAATTTGTTTTTCCTCAGCACATTATCATCTATCAACAGGAAAATGCAAAGTGCCACATAGCTCAAACAGTACGTGTGTGGTTCAGAGGGCACCAGGATCGGTTTACGGTACTCCCCTGGCAAGCAGACTTCCGGGATTTAAACCTAATCGAGAATCTGTAGGACCACATCAGTCGAGCTGTTCATTCTATGGATTCTCAACGAAGGAGCCTAGCGCAGCCAGCCAGTGGCTGCAAGGATGTGGTGCCATGCCGGCTCCAGTGCCGGCTTCACATCCCTGCCGGTAGCTTTCTGAACCTCCGTGGACTCCCTTCCTGCACGTCTCGCATCGGTCCGCCCTGCGAAATGTGGTTGTTGAGGCTTTTGGCTGGTGGTAACATTAATGTGACTGGACAGAGTATATTGTAATCGCCTGCGATGAAATTATTTTCTATATAATCTTCAAATGAAGCGTTGTGTGGTCTCCTGAGTGGGAATCATGCGACGACAGATTGGGAAAAAACTGCCACAGCGTGCCTATTTCACGAACGTGAGATAAAAATTCGACAAACTAAATAACGTAGTAAGAATTATTGCCACCTTTTATGGTCAACGTACTTTCCCGCAAAATAAGTAAAATATTCTTGTTTTAAAATACATCGTCCATACGCTACACTTATTACAAATGTATGTTTTCAAAACCGCTGTACAATTTGTCAAGCAACTGTTGAATAAATGAGTCCATAGATCAACAAAGACGTCTCAATGAACTGCTGTGTCACTGTAGAAATAACATCTACCCCGTTAAAGTAGGACTGAAATAAAGACCATCGTTTAAAAATAAGAGTTAATGTGGTAAATTCGGTATGCGTCTCAGATGTGTGACGTTATTTGGTACATACATTACTCGTCACTGCCGCCAGCTAGTGTGTTCGGTCCGCCATATATTAATTGCTACAGTTGTTATATTCGGTGACAAGCTTCAGTCCCACAGTGCTGCTATAGCTGCTTTTACTTTTTACTTAATATCTTTGTGCCGTCCTTTTAAGACCGTTACAGGGGCCAGTTAGCTATATCGCAACCCGAAGGCTGGTAACTCTAAAATTTGGCAAACTTCGCTGAAGCTCATCTATTCCAGGATAGGCAGACATTAATTCATTTGTTTCTACAAAGTCAGTTTTAAATATTTTCATTTATAAATTGTTACAGTTCCGTTTCAAATTTTATGGTTTTTATAAATTGTAAGCGCTACATATGCGAAGTGTACTTTTGTAATATAAACTGTGCGTGTCCTTTGGAAGCCAGATCAGGAAGCTGGAGAGAACTGTGGAGACTGAATAAGAGTCCCTAACCGTTCTTTCCACCAACCTGTCGTCTAAAGTTGTGTCCCCAGCGCAGAGGGCAGCTCGTCGGTCGTGGGATCTTCTTTGGCGGAGGCTGCTATGCCGTCAGCTGGAACCTGTGATTGTGCTTTTTATGGTATGCCACTTGCCCAGGTTAGTCTCCGTATCTACAGACTGTAAGTCTGTAGTACTGACAATGACGATAGGCGCAATTCTCATTACTGTATCCTGTTTCATTACATTTAAATAATCACACTTTTTATAACACTCGACATAGCTTCCTTAACTGTATGGTAACTGTTCTATCCACTTCCAATATAGAGTAGAACATCACCGTTCCTCCTGAACGGCCGATACATAGCTACACGACCATCCCTCTAGAAAGCCCGAAACAGTCTTACCCGTCCGGCCCTCCGAACGACCGAAACAGAGGTGCGTGACCGGATCTTCAGAACGCCCTAAATAATCTGACTAGCGCTGCCGAAGAACTTCGTCTCCCAAGCGCCCCAAAGCGACCCGAGGTGTCCAAAGCACTTCAATTTTATAATTGCTCTTATGTTTCTCAAAACTAGTGAAATTAAGTAAACTCTTCATTGTTACCAAATTTATTCAATATGGCAGATCCAAGATGGCGGCGATAGATATCACAACAACACATCGTCGTCATGGTAGGACGTTCAAATTTGGCCGGATGATAGGTAATCTGGGCTACCTCTACTAACCTAGCCCCCTCCCCTCACCCCTCCTCTCCCATCCCTCAGAAATGGCGGGAAGTGCAAATTCAAGCAGGACAATGCAACACACCATGGCTACTTCCACTAACCTAAGAAAATGGCGGAAAAACGGGTCACATGTGCTACGTCCAATAACCCGACTGCCACCTCTTTCTAGGAATTGGCAGGAAAAGGACTCAGCCTGAGCTGGATAGGATAGACATAAGTCTTTATTTTGCAGGCAGTCTTTATTTTGCAGGCAGTCTTTATTTAAACAATCCGATAAGGGGATCGCCTGCCTCTGCGATGTGGAGGCTGTGCATAGCTGTTGCCCCACGAACTGCTGCTGTGCCGTCTCGTAGCTTTGACAGATGCGAGCGGTCTCGAATCCTCGCCCAGCCACTGTCGAATCTCCAACTGAACAAGTTTATTTCTCTTGATTCCCCACCCCAAGGCTTCTTCTCTTTTTGAGACTTCTGATATGTCTTTTGTTTCAACTTCTCTCTCGCCTTTTGTCTGTTCTAGCCATGTTCTTTCTTCTGGACGAAAATTTTAGTTTCCTTTTTTAATTTTGTATTCTAGTCCCTATTTTTCCCACACTACACATCGGTCTCAATGGTCGCTACATACACAGTGGCACGACCTTCCCCGTTAGGATAACCGCATTATGAGATCAGCAGTATGGATTCATGTAGAGTCACTGCCTCTAGTAACATATGTTCGATATACATGTATAGACGGTAAGTCACTTAAATCTTAAGATATTCACCAATGTAAAAGGTTTTTGGTGCTTCAACTTCATCTTCGGGCAGTCAGTAATATGTGAAGACCAGGAAGATGAATCATTCTTCAATTTCAGTTCGATTCGCTGTCGTAGTAATATTGTTTATTCCTGTTGCAATACCTTTTAACTTCCATATCTTAAAATGAAGAAATAACTCACTCCCTCTTTTAATTTGTAGGGACCAATCTGAATTTGGAACCTTAGATCTATGTGGAATATTTTAATCTGATCTTGCGAATAAATTCACGTTACAAGAATTTACAAGATATTCTATAACTGATCGTTAATTCAGAGCGGTTGCATCTCTGAGTAGCAATGTAGGTTCTGTTACAGTTGAAACTTCCCCTTAGAAAAATTAATGAATTACTGTGCTGAGGAACCTCTTACGTTATTTGATTTTCAAACAGCTGAGCAAAACTGAACGTACTCAGACATTTCTATCTTTACTTATTCTGATCATCACTAAATTGACACACAATATTTTTAGCGCAACGCGATCTGACTTTCAACAATCCCTACAAAAGAATGGCCCTGACTAACAATAACCTATACCTTTCATGAATCGCTTACCTCACAAAAATCTTCGTTACTCGAACTACTGCAATACAGCGAGCGCCAATACTGCCAGCTAAATAAACGATTCTAACTATTGAAGTCACTAACTACTGATAGGCATAATTAGCAAATGGAAGATTTTGATAGAGAACAAACAATGTATTTACCTTAATAGTGTTCAAAAGTCATTATATATATATATATATATATATATATATATATATATATATATATATATATATATATATATATATCAGTTCATGACATCCAGTCTTACAAATTTACTGTCTCTGATGGACACACGTCCAGATCATCCGCTCTCAAAACTCCGCCATCTCTCTCCCCACATCCACCACTGCTGGCGGCTCACCTCCAACTGCGCAACGCTACGCGCTGTTCACATCCAGCTGCCCAACACTACAATAGCGAATATTCTAACAATGCTAACCAGCCACAAACTGCACACAGCACAGTCAGTGGTTTTCATACAGAGCGCTACGTGGCGTTACCAACATACAAAACGTAAACAGCATACTTACACCTAAACAGCTTACTTACACAGTATATTGGAATCTGCTAAGAAATTTAATTATTCACCTCAAGCTATTTAAATAATTGCAGAAGTCAAGCTTTAGGCACTTTTCACTAGACCAAATTAATTTAAACAAGATCAGTTTCCCTTATCATATTTTTCTGTACCCAAAGAAGGCTTGTGTTGCCAACTTGGGTGAAATTACACATGAGTTTTCATTCAAATAGTCAAGCTTGAAGTTCAATATACTCTTTCATAAAAATCAGAGATCCACGCAGTTCAAAACACAACTCAAAATCTTCAGATAAATTTTAAAACATTGCACACCATTTTATTTGCTTCTTCTTGTACAAATAGTTCTTCAGTTACTTCAGCACAATACCTTTCGGTGTATGAGTGCAGCATACACATAGTCCGACTATACTGTACAGTTCGTTTACATTTCTCAAAAATCGATGCAGCGAGAATTTGACCTTCCGGCAACCTTCTTTGTCCTTGTGGCAGTCGACTATGAGGCGAACATGTTCATTGGCTGCCGTGGCTGACTGGGAGGCCGAAGACTGCCGTTGTCGCCAACTCCTTCCTGCGTCGTTCATGAAGCAAAAGCAAAAACAAAAATCATTTGCAGTTCACTGGTAAAGAATATGTTAAATAACAACAAAACTTACTTGCTAAAATATTAGCATTCTTTACGAACCATGTATCGTTGTCGCTGGCAAGGAAGGTGATCATCTCACGGAAGCTGTTTGTCCCATTTCAAACATTAATAAGTATAGTTAAGGAATGGACAGTCTTTGTGCGAAAGGAATAAAACGTATCTAACGGTAATTTTTTGTATTTAATTACACAAGAATCTATGAATTTTGATGATGTTGACTGGAATATGTCCTTTGAAATTCTGAAGGAATCTCGAATAAAATACATCGAAACGTTATCAACAACTTACTAGATGCTAGACTGAATTAATGTCAAAGGACTTGAATCGGGCGCGTTAGTTGTTCAAGGGAGTCAGAGAGGATTGTAACCCGCGTTATTAAAACCTTACATAGATCAAGAAGTAAAGGAAACTAAGGGGAAATTTGGAAGGGAATTAAAGTTCACACAAACATTGAAGTTTCCAGGTGACATTATAGTTCGTTTAGAGATGCCAAAGTACTGGGAAGATCAGATGAAGGGAATGGGTAGTGACTACGAAAGAGTTTATAAGATGAACACAATAAAGGCAGGCAATGTTGAGGGAATTAGTACAGGAACTGAGATGCAGAATGAAGTAGGCTAATGTTGCTATTTGGGCAGCAAAACAGCGGGAGAGTAAAGAGGATTTAAATTCTTACTTCGAATAGATAGAACAGTTTTCCGAAAAAGTAAAATTTATTATACGTTTAAGTGTGACCAAGGACGGAGTATTCTCAGAAAGTACTTGTCTGAAGTGTAATTTTGAATGGAAGTGATGCTCGGACAATGGACTGCACAGACAGGAAGAGAAAAGAAGCTTCTGATATGTAGTGCTACGGAAGACTGGATGAGTCGTTCATCACATTCCTTCATAATCAACGGCATTTCAATATTTCAAGAAAAGTTGTTACTAAATTCCGAAGCAACAACTAAAAAATATATTTTGCTTCTTTAATTGGTCATATATGTATTTGGGAAGGGTATAAATATATTAGAATGTGTGAGTTATGTAGCTGTACTTAGTCTTAAGAACCACTTTAGTATATGAATGAGTCTGCAAGCATCCAAATCCACATCCTGAATGAGGAAAATTCGCTGAAAGACTCGGAAAACGAAAGCGACGTTTGATTTTTTGTGCCACGGTGTGCGTTCGTCGTTTTAGGTGACCTTTCGCAAATAAGACGCATCGAGACACAACTGACGTCCAGAAAATGCCTGAAGAGGAGCACATGGTATCCAAGAGCTTCGGTGACTACCATAAGAGATTACTGAACAAAGTACAGGCACACATGGATATTATCACTTTCAGTGGTGCCGAAGAACCTCTGTTACTTATGGTCAATGGTTTTAAGGCACAAAAAGCCATGTTTACCGGACTTCTTCTGTATGCAATAAGTGTGTGAAAAAATGGATCGACAGGATACGAGGTCAAATACCTGCAACTGAAAGCAAAGGCGGGTATTTTTATAAATATTTTACTTAAACTACATTTCATCCAAATACTCAAAAAATTGTCTCATCCGTTAGACACAAAAAACACGTGGATTTCGAACGGGATGCTGGCGAAATTTATACTCGAAGTCGTCTTGTCTTACTTTTTCCTTCCCAAATGGAAATATTTCTGAATATTCTTGAATGAAAACAGGCTCGGTTGCGAAATACTTTCTTCAGCCCACATGAAATTCAACAAATTTGTATTATCTATTATATTAATCTTTCAAATAATGATTGATATTGAAAAGAATGGAAATCTCTCTTTCTTGCATATACAGTTGCTCTTTTCCATGCTAATTCAAGTACTGGGTAAGCAACGTACAGGTTGTTTATTAAATTTAACATTTTTATTCAACATCTACAGACTTTGATAATAAATGTGGTAAGTGTAAATATGATTTTTGCGTGAAATATATTTTTTATCATTCAATTAGAAAAAGTATATACAATTTTACAACAGTGTTAATAGCATTAGTTGTTACTTTCATCATCCATTATCAGTTCGCGCTAGGCCACGTATCAAAAGGAAAGGTGTGACTTCTTCCGATCATGTGACTTTTGATCATTAGTGAACCTTACTCCAGCTAAAGAAATACAACAGGTACTTGAAAGCCTAGTCTAATTAAGAGAATAAATGACATCACATTCTTGTTTATACTGTCATTCACACAACCATAGTCTTCACACCGTCTGTTTCTTGATGGAACAGGTTCATTTAATATTTCCTTTCAAAGCTTCTATTTTGTCAGTTCAAACCTAAGTAGTTAATAGCCTAATGCAAATCATCAGACGTTAGGATACCTTGGAGTGTTCTTTGCATCGATGGTCAGTTATTTCTTGCCCCTTGACAAATCGGTAGATCAGAAAACTGGTTTATAATATTACCACAGAGTTTAAAAAGAAAATGTTGTACATTCTGATCATTTGTATTTATTGCATTGAACATAAAAATTAAAATATCTTAAAACATCATATTCTACGTGATTTTTTAATAAAAATGAAACTTGTCTTCCAACACAGTTCCCAAGGACACTCCAAATTTGTAAGTATATCCAGTTCCCATACACATTTAGCAATTGCGAAACATTGGCGGATTCGCTAGGGTTTCATAAAGTACCTACCCAACGTCCATTGTGTAGTCCACTCGATCTTCTATTATTTATCCGAATCAATTATAGCACTCCCGTTGTCCATCCATAGTTCATTCGTCTATCTACCTCCATTTCATTTTCATTTGGTATGATTATGTTAGATTTTGAATGGTTTTTGGAATGTCTTAATTACATACGACTAAAACTGCTCGAACACACAGTTTGTATACCATCTGTGTCGGCCATAGAGGAAGGTTGGCTGGAAAGTTCTACAGACTTTAAAGCAGCATACTAGGCCACTTTTTCCTCTCCTCTTTATTGCCGTTGTTGTTCATGTAGTCGTTCAATTCCCCAAAATATTAAAACCCTTCGAGGGTTCCTCCGAATTCATTGTTAATTCATACAAATTTCTTTTCTGGGTATAGACTACACGTTACCTTAGCCCTATTGACAGGTTTTTAATCCTGGTATTAAGGGCCATTCAGAATGAACATAGCAATCAGAAAAGATTGTATCATTCATTTGAACTGACCTGTAGTTTTAAGTAAACAATGTTAAGTGTAAATGTGTTATTCTCGTGGGTCACTGTATGGTACTTTCAATTCTTATTTAATAAATCGATGTTGCCATAAACCGTCTCACTGTGTACTAACATTACTGTAATTCGGACGGTATGCTAAATCTCCTTTATGGATCTATAAGTTGCCCTACATTCTGACATTTTCTAAACCGATGTGCGGCTGCTGTTCAAAACACTTCTGACATGGAGTTGACTGCTTACATAACGTGTAGAGGCTCTATATTTTATATAATTTAATACTGAACCGACACAACCTATCATAGACGTACTGAATCATTGACTTAAGTTTCTAAGAATTAGAGTCCCAGTTTATTGATTACAGTTCCGGCCCACCTCTATTACATTGGTGCAAGTTTCCCGCTCTGGCTAGACCGAAATATACGGCTGTTTGCTTTCACCTAATTTAAGCTTGTGTTAGGTCCACCGTTAATTATTACGGTGCATAAAGAAGGCTTAGGAAAAATATACGCGACCCTTTAGTAAGAAGTTTCTCTTTTCAAAAAATTGCAATCTACTTGTTATCCACAGACAATTGCTGAAAAATTGCGGAGACAATATTGTTTGATTGACCTAAGTGTGGAGGTTTTTAACGACATCTTAGTTAGATTTTGGTGCACCAGCATGGTTTATAAGCGCTCCACTGTAATTAATAAAGGAATCCACCAACGGTCTTTTAAAAAAAATTACTGTCAAAGGTGTCACCAGCTGCGTTATCAAATTTTTCACGCAGGCTGATGACTCGTCGAAACTAGCGTCTCTGTGCGACTTCGGCTGACGTACGAGTTACTGCTTATCACCACCCAAGCCACGGTTTAATGTTAGATACGCAGATAACAGTCGACATGAAATGAAGTTCCGTACGTACCGCGTATGCGACCTGTTGTCTGAGCAACCGATAAGCATTCAATATAGGCTTTCTATTGTTCCGCAGCTGCCGATTTAAACGCTCCACAGATCTGAACTATTATCTCGGATTTTCGGTAAACATTTATTGCTATCACCCACGAAGCGGTGTATAATCTCCAACTGCACTTTTCGGAGGCAGACTGCTAGACAGGAAAGCGAGCTGCAGATGAATGGAGTTCATGCGCCTGATTTGACGGGCGAACTCTCGTGTAGGGATCTTTAATCATGGTATCACATTTCCGCGTCTATGGGGAATATGAATGCATTTATTATTATACTGAGGTCGTTGAAAGGCACATGGACGAAAGAACAAACTTATGGTTGAAGAGGAACGTGCTAATTTCATAAAAATAGTCTTATTATTTCGCGTTGTCGATCCTGTTTCCGTTCATAAAGCAATTTATGGTATCTTCCTTTTCATTTAACATACTCAAACATCTGACTGCTTCAGAAGCCAGAGTAGGAAGCGAGCTGTCAAATTGTTTTAGATGCAGAGAAGGTCATTTGCTATTCAAGTATCACGGGGATGAAGTTGCACATAAAATTGCTCTAGGTTGGTCATGGAAGTAAAAAAGGAATAACAGACACGTGTTTCACTGCAGTAAATCAAAATTTAGAAGCGGGTATCAACCAGGCGTTGCGTGAACTGGTTAGTGTAATACATTATCACATTGACGAACGTCTAGTCGTCATCATTGGGGATAATCTCGATTGTTGGTCGAAGACTGAAGTAGAGCATTAATTTTCATAACAACATGTGTATGTGTATCAATACCCTTTAGGTAGAGTCTATGGACAAGGAAAAGCCCTATAGAAAGGTGCAGGAAGGGCTGGTAAACGCTATGGTACAAAGTATTGGATTCCTCTTCCTCGTTCAGTGCTCGATGTTACTTCAGCAGGGATAGTGCCGGATCCTGCACCATGTGCGGGTCAAATTAACACTAGTGAGGATGTAGACAGTCTCTTTAATAACATCGGCAAACATTGGGAATCAGTAATTAGGATCGAGATATTAAACCGGTTTAAATCGAACTGTGTAATCTGGTACGAGCCTGTGTTCGTTGCATTTATCTCAAATGTTGTGAGAAGCTTTAGCAGTATGGCTGGGCTCTGAGCACTATGGGAATTAACAGCTATGGTCATCAGTCCCCTAGAACTTAGAACTACTTAAACGTAACTAACCTAAGGACAGCACACAACACCCAGTCATCACGAGGCAGAGAAAATCCCTAACCCCGCCGGGAATCGAACCCTGGAACCCGGGCGTGGGAAGCGAGAACGCTACGTTAGCAGTATGGGATTTATCGCAATGAGCACTCACGTTTCGCCAAGACTGTTACGTCTGTTCGTGGGTCCTCCAGTAACAGTCATCATTATCTCCCGCGGGCAACGAGGAGAGGCCCCGTCGAACTACTGCAAATTTACAGCGCCAACCGGCAGCCTCGGACACAGCTGTAAGATCAGTGCATTTCAAACAATACACGGTCCATCTGGATTCTAGTTTTGTCCTACATATTATAGCTCTCGATATCTGCACATAATGCGCATTTGCAGAGTGAAATAAAAAGAATATATCTGGAAAAGATAAATAGAAAATGAAACAGAACTTCGTATTTTAGGAGATGTTTATTTGCCTTGTCAGTCTTATGACTGACTCGATGCGGAGCACAACGTCTTCTCGTGTGCCAACCTCTTAATCTCTAGTCATCCATATCAAGCACAACGGCACAACTGCCTTTCTGGAGCGTTTACTTATCGTTATCTAAAAGATCCTTAGTTTTCTTATTCATTCGTCTTTATGTCACTCTTGTCAGCAACTTGAATCCTGATTGTGTTATGGTTCTCGCATTTTTCTACCTTTCATATGTCATTACTTTAGTCTCCCAGTTTCTACTCACAAATTTGCACAATCGTTTTGTTGTCACATCCGTCAATGTTTTAGAAATTCCAGAATAATGTTATCTATTCCCTGTGCATTGTTTGGTGGCAGTCTTCGAAGTTCTGAGTCCACAGCCGTTTCTCCTACCCTGCTTTCTGACAGTTCTTCTCCTTCGCAAGTGATCTCACTGAAATTATTCACCAATCTTCCCTTTGTTTAGCAGTGGAATTCTTTTGTCACTCTTAATACTTACACACTTGCTTCTAATTTCACTAAAAGTCATTATGACATTCCTATATACTGCGTATGTCCTTCGATACCCATTTCTTTTCCGATTTCATGGCAGTTATCTGCAGGCATTTTGATTTGGCTACCCACGCTTCCTATTTATTTCATTCTCAGTTGGTTTATATTACTGTATTCCTTTCTTTTCCTTTAAATTTTTATATTCTCTCCTCTCTTCGGTCAGCTGAAGTATTTGCTATGTTACGGAAAGAATCCCCATGGTTAATTTGTTCCTTCCATTTGTATTTATCTATCCAACTGAGCCGGCCGATGTGGCCGAGCGGTTCTAGGCGCTTCAGTCTGGAACCGCGCGACCGCTACGGTCGCAGGTTCGAATCCTGCCTCGGGCATGGATGTGTGTGATGTCCTTAGGTTAGTTAGGTTTAAGTAGTTCTCAGTTCTAGGGGACTGATGACCATAGCTGTTAAGTCCCATAGTGCTCAGAGCCATTTGAACCATTTGTCCAACTGAGCCGTGGTGATCCTTTTCTGGCACACTAGCTCTTTGGCACGATTTTCGGTTACCCGGCTGCACTACGATTTGTGCCCCTGTTGTGGTCTGGCGGCGGTCGGGGAGTTGGTCGTGGGTCTCGCTACGAGGCGCAAGGACGTGTTTGAGGAGACGAAGGAGCAAAACACGCGGTCTCGGCCAGCAGCGGCGCGGCCGGTCTACCTTGGAGGACGGTCGCGAGTTTGTGGTGCACCTGCCTGGCGTCAACTCCGGGAGCTGCTCGTCGCCTTGCTTTGGTGCCTGTTTTCTCGGACAAGACCATTTCCTCGAGACCATCTCGGACAACGCTCTCCATCGGAGGTGTAAGTGGTTTTGGTGCCTTTGTTTCGTGGAACCATTTGCGTTGTAGCGACTGTCACTTGTTGGTTGGTTGGTGCCCTAATGTGCGTTTCTGAATTAAGAGCAGCCGGCAAGGAGACCAGCAGTCACTACTTCCTTTGAGGAAATCAGCGTCCCCAAAAGATGTAGCAACTCTAAGCTATTGAAGATATTAGGTCATAGTCTAGTTGTAATTTTCTGCATACCAACCTTACACTATTGGCAGTTACGTGGCAGACCTACGCCAGGAAATTAATGTGCACAAAACCGAGTTTGTGCTGAAGCTGTGCATTTGAATAACGTAACATTATCTTGAAATTATTTCCATTTCATCTTTGTACACATTGTCGGCCTTAATTATATGTGCAAATATTCTTTGCCTAACTATGAGAGTGTAAAAGTCTGATATCTTAGCAGTTTTATTGAAAACACTTATTGTTTTTTTTTAAATTATAGTATTATTTATTGGTTATTAACTTATATTAATTGATGTTGGCTTGGTGTTTGCCGTGTTTCTTGCGGTCTGTTTGTGTTCCAGTTTTTCTGCGAGTTGGTGTGTGTGGGAGCGTCGCCACGTTCTGCTTCGGTGCACAGAAGCTGTGATTTGTCTAATGGGAAGTGACTCTCGGTTAGGGACCGGCGTTTAGGTGTTGTTTAGACGGCTGGTCTGCTGCTTCCGGCATTTAAGTTAAGTCACCTTTGCCCAGGGCAGCATGGCGTCACTGCCCGTTTGGTAGTTATTGAACCTATTTTATATATATGTAAAAAAGGGGGTTTTTAATTGCTTGGGAATCAATTGCATTAATTAAATTCTTGTGCTCCTTGTGTTACGTGGGTTCGTAACGAACTGGTGTGCTTTGTAAATCATTTTCATATTATTGATTATTGCCTTAAAAAAGGGGGGAACATATGTGCCACCTTGTAATTTCAGATTGTAATTTGTTTCTTAACTATTGAAATCTCCAGTAAGTTGTAATTGTACATTTGAGATTATCTTAAGAACGGCCACGTGTTCATTGCCACTAATTTGTTTTATGAACGCTTGTTTGAACAAATTGTTATTAATTGATGCGCTAGCTGTTGCATTAAGGAGTGACTTAGTAGGGCCCTTGACCTTCCATGCTAAGTGTTCCCCTCATCACGATTTCCTAAGTAACATCAAATTCTTGTGATAACCATTTTTAAGCTGAACTGCTCACTGTCGTATTCATTATTGCAGTATCTACAGCCTATCATCATTCCAGACTACATTAATATCCGACTTCCTTACACATTGCCTGCCGGTGTGACCGAGCGGATCCAGGCGCTACAGTGTGGAACCGCGTGACCGCATTTTACACGCGCCTCAGTGTTTGTGGCGTCATATCTCGTGAACTGTGTGTCGTACAATAACGAAATTTTGCTAGTGCATCCAGTGCTATTTGTAAATATTGTCACTAAAATTTGCCACTAAAGCAATTGATCTTCAAAAAGTAATACATTAAAACATCATGCTTCATATGGCCGTTTCACTTCATGAATAGTGAAATGTAGTAAATGATAAACATCATTTTTCCATATTTGTCAGTGAGAAAAAGTCTGATAACGATTTGATAGTATGTGTATTTTTGCTGCAAGTCCAGCAAACGAACTTTTAAACAATTTAGAAGATAAGCAATATGTCAAACATAGCAGGTTTCTGAAGTCAACCAAGTTGCGTATTAAAAATCACACCTTTAACATTTACAAACTTTTTCAATCTTACATGATTACAGTAGGTCTGGTAACAATTAACAGTAGCCACACCTCCAGCAGTCTGTTGGTGAAATAAGCTCAGAACCAGGAGAAGTTATACATACACAATTCAGCCCCCCGACAGGCGGGATACCCCGATGGACAGAGTGGGCGGTGTGAACTCACTACCCACTGGTGTGCAGGTCCCGTACAACGTAAACTACAACAGGTTAAGAACTAACCTTAGAAAACTAGTAACAGTGCACTACTGTAAAAAGGATGGCACATATTTCATGATAGTACCACTTAAGTGCCAACATAAATAAATAAAAAGCAAGCATCTGCCCAGTCAGCGAATATCGTGATAAGCGACAAGCACTTAACATCTCGGTAGAACTGTTGTCACAGGAATGAGGAAACCAATAAGGATTACGTACCCCCAAAATTAACTGGCAGACAGATACTTGTACTCATTATGCAACACTAACACTCATTAAATACTAATACGAAATGGAAGAAAATTCAAACTCGCAGCTCTTACTAATGTAACCTCCACTATTTCAAATAGCTAAGAAACCGAATCTCAGGTGTCAAACTTGGTTTGCCAGGCTGCCCGGAACAACCATAGTGCAAAAGTACGTTCTTACATTAGCAGAATTCACCATAGAAATCTCAGGACGGGTCGATTGATCAACCCACCAAAATGTTTTACAAATACTCAAATAAAATGATTACAATGAAAAGGGACTCTGATTAAGTTAGCCCTCACTGTGTTTAAAAGGGAGAGCAATACACAATTCAGTCCACAACATGGTCCATGGTAAGCCACTCGCAATATGACCGATTTAAACAGGCCGTTATGATCAGCGTAACTCGACTAGCTCTTGCGGGCCACGCAAGTTTTCACACATTTCACAAACAGTTGCGTCTACCACCTGTAGTGAAATAGAGTTACTTCCGTTAAGGTAAACTTCTGTTCTTTCAGAGCGAATTCCCATGAATAGCGCACACACCACACCTTCCAGGAAGGAGAAACTAGTCGCAGCACTACGACTTTAACAAAACAAAGTGCAAAAACCACCGAAGAGGTCTCACCAAAATATTTGATGAATCGCTAGCGAAGTGGCACTAAGAATCTCCACGCGTTCGGAATAGGCAAATTTCCAGAGCCCGATCGTAACCACAGCCAACCCAGAACACCGTCTTCGCGGGATGAGGTCAGTGCACTGCAAAAGCAAACGGCCCCAGACAGAGAAGGTGAACCAGCCTCGAGCTCCGCAACTCCTCCTTCCAATTCGGATAGCAAATTGTAATTGGTAGCCTTCGTGCCGGTCAAATCTCCTCGTGGAAAACCACCAAAGATCGTGCCCAGCTACCGCGACCTTGCGATCGATTGATCGACGCAAGCTGGCACAGGTCACACAAAACAAATAAATTTTTTATGTTGTAAGGTGGCATCATTTTGAGCCACATTATAACTACCACTCCGGAAATAAGACCCTTTAATAGTATAAACATCGAGACAGGAAACCATAAACGATACTGACATCGGCTCGGGATCTTAATGTGTAGCAGAATATCTGCACGTTGTGCTATAGTGAATGGGACGGAGATGGGAGGCTGGCAGGAGAACGGGAAAGACACAAGCGAGGCAGGCAGGCCTGTGATCTGAAGACAACAGCGAACGTAAGCTCCTGGGAACCAGAGGCTGGTGGACCGCGGCTTAGCGGGAGCCACGGATGCCCTCCACCGACTACAGCGACTGGGGAAGGTTGTAGCTTTCTCAGCGACTGGGGAAGGTTGTAGCTTTCTGCTGGGTTCCGGGGCATGTTGGCATTGCTGGGAATGAAAGGGCAGATCTCGCAGCCAAGGAAGCGTGTCTTGATCCACACGTACACTCCTGGAAATTGAAATAAGAACACCGTGAATTCATTGTCCCAGGAAGGGGAAACTTTATTGACACATTCCTGGGGTCAGATACATCACATGATCACACTGACAGAACCACAGGCACATAGACACAGGCAACAGAGCATGCACAATGTCGGCACTAGTACAGTGTATATCCACCTTTCGCAGCAATGTAGGCTGCTATTCTCCCATGGAGACGATCGTAGAGATGCTGGATGTAGTCCTGTGGAACGGCTTGCCATGCCATTTCCACCTGGCGCCTCAGTTGGACCAGCGTTCGTGCTGGACGTGCAGACCGCGTGAGACGACGCTTCATCCAGTCCCAAACATGCTCAATGGGGGACAGATCCGGAGATCTTGCTGGCCAGGGTAGTTGACTTACACCTTCTAGAGCACGTTGGGTGGCACGGGATACATGTGGACGTGCATTGTCCTGTTGGAACAGCAAGTTCCCTTGCCGGTCTAGGAATGGTAGAACGATGGGTTCGATGACGGTTTGGATGTACCGTGCACTATTCAGTGTCCCCTCGACGATCACCAGTGGTGTACGGCCAGTGTAGGAGATTGCTCCCCACACCATGATGCCGGGTGTTGGCCCTGTGTGCCTCGGTCGTATGCAGTCCTGATTGTGGCGCTCACCTGCACGGCGCCAAACACGCATACGACCATCATTGGCACCAAGGCAGAAGCGACTCTCATCGCTGAAGACGACACGTCTCCATTCGTCCCTCCATTCACTCCTGTCGCGACACCACTGGAGGCGGGCTGCACGATGTTGGGGGGTGAGCAGAAGACGGCCTAACGGTGTGCGGGACCGTAGCCCAGCTTCATGGAGACGGTTGCGAATGGTCCTCGCCGATACCCCAGGAGCAACAGTGTCCCTAATTTGCTGGGAAGTGGCGGTGCGGTCCCCTACGGCACTGCGTAGGATCCTACGGTCTTGGCGTGCATCCGTGCATCGCTTCGGTCCGGTCCCAGGTCGACGGGCACGTGAACCTTCCGCCGACCACTGGCGACAACATCGACGTACTGTGGAGACCTCACGCTCCACGTGTTGAGCAATTCGGCGGTACGTCCACCCGGCCTCCCGCATGCCCACTATACACCCTCGCTCAAAGTCCGTCAACTGCACATACGGTTCACGTCCACGCTGTCGCGGCATGCTACCAGTGTTAAAGACTGCGATGGAGCTCCGTATGCCACGGCAAACTGGCTGACACTGACGGCGGCGGTGCACAAATGCTGCGCAGCTAGCGCCATTCGTCGGCCAACACCGCGGTTCCTGGTGTGTCCGCTGTGCCGTGCGTGTGATCATTGCTTGTACAGCCCTCTCGCAGTGTCCGGAGCAAGTATGGTGGGTCTGACACACCGGTGTCAATGTGTTCTTTTTTCCATTTCCAGGAGTGTATCTCAGTGTGCTATCCCCGTGAACGCACTCACATCACTGTTGCGCTCCCGAGTCATGTGTCGGTGGGAGGACGAGTGGCTGGAAGTGACTGACAATAAGCTCCGTCTAGTCAAGCCCACAACGCGTGTGTGGTGTACTTCCTTTCAGCCCCATCGACGGGACGAGGTTCTCCTCACTCGGCTTCGAATAGGCCACAGCCCTATGACGCATGGCTTCCTGCTCCGGCGAGAGGACCCTCCAATGTGTGGTGCTTGCGGCGTCCAGGTCATTGTGCGCCACGTTTTATTGGATTGCGTTTTATTTTCTGACCAGCGGGCCGCGGCTGACTTGCCAGCGGACCTGCCAACTCTTTTAGGCAACACTCGGACGAATGTGGTTAAAGTTTTAAAGTTCTGTGCCATGTCGAATGTTTTTACAAAGATTTTAGGGAGGGGATTTTAACTTGTTTCCTGTGTGACAAGCTCGCCCATATTTTATGTAAGTGGCCAGACAATGACGATTTCCTGTGTCATTCTTGTTGCTATGTTATCCCTTACCTTAGGTTTTACCTTCTCAGGTCGTATTTTCCCTCTTTTCCTGCTTTCTTTGAGTGTGTTTTTCAGTTTTATTAGGTCTCTCCACATTCGTTCCTTTTACTGTGTGTCAGGGCGCTGATGACCTCGATGTTGAGCGCCCATAAACCCCAACACACACACACACACACACACGTGGCCGAGGACAAAGGACAAGACACAGGGGCTCGCTCACAAAACGCGTGGCGGCGTGTAGGTGGTTTTCCCAACGGCCGGAGCGGAAGCTTCTAGAACAGTCTAGAAGTTTCTAGCAGCTTCGGTCGGTTGCGAAACTGAGATTGGTCGGCGCTCGGAAACGAACGCCTTCCAGCAACATGATTGGCCACGCACATTAAAGGGGGGAAGAAAAAGGAACGGGAGCTACGAAAAAGCGTAGCGACTGTGAAACACTTATTCCTAGAGCGTCGAGGGGAGAGGTTGGTCCTGGCGAGGTATGCGACCTCGTTACTGGGACAGAGGACTTGTAGCTAGAGCCTGAGGATCGTTTGGTGTTCCACGGCAGCCGTCGAGGTGCCTATGGAAGCTTTTGGTGAGGTAGAATTTATGTTATCCCGCTGAGGCGAGAACCTTTGCAGCGATAAGCATTAGATCACTGTAGTGGTCATACGAGGGTTGTTTTTTAAGTAAGGGCCGTTCGCGCGTATAGTCCCGTAGTTCGCGCGGACGCCGCAACAAGCCACCGCGCCACTTGCCGGCATCCTTCCCGTTCACACTGATGCCAGTTGCAGCTCTGTAGCTGACGTGTACGCATCGCTGTGCTACTTTATAATGTTTACGATTATTGAATCGGCCGCCGCGTGTGAGATACGGTCAGTGATACGTTTTTTGACCGCGAGAAGCCTATCAGCCGCAGAAATTCATCGTCAGTTAACAGAAGTTTATGGCTTGAATGTAATGAGTGAAGGTAAAGTGCGTCAATGGGTTAGAGAGTTTAAAAATGGCCGTCAAAACGTCCATGACGAAGAACGCTCAGGCCGGCCCTTTGTGATCACTGATGATTTGGTGGCTGCAGTCGAAACAAAGATTCATGAGGACACAAGATTCACAATTTCCACTCTTTCTTTGAAATTTCCACAAGTTTCAAGATCGGTTTTGTACAAAATTGTGTGTGAAAACCTAAAATTTAAGAAACTGTGATCTCGGTGGGTACCCAGACTCCTCACAGAGGACAACAAAGGGAAGAGATTTGCATCTTCATTGGACTTTTTGATTTGTTACGAGGAAGAAGGGGATGACATGTTGAGTCAAATTGTCACTGGAGATGAAACATGGGTATCCCATATCACTCCCGAAAGCAAGCGACAATCGATGGAATGGCGACACACAACCTCACCCGTCAAGGTCAAAGCCAAACAGACGCTGTCAAAGCGCAAGATTATGGCAACTGTGTTCTGGGACCGGCGCGGTGTTTTGCCAGTGGACTTTATGCCACGAGGAACGAAAATCAACTCAGATGCCTACTGTGCAACTCTAAAGAAGCTCTGCAGAGCAATTCAAAACAAAAGGCGCGGCATGCTGACAAAAGGAATTTTGCTCCTGCACGATAACGGTAGGCCTCAAACCTCTCAAAACACTCGGGATTTGATTGATTCTTTTGGCTGGGAAGTTTTGGACCATGCACCATACAGCCCCGACCTTGCTCCTAGCGATTTTCACCTTTTCCGGTACCTGAAACACCATCTTGGCGGGCAGCGCTTCAATGACGACGATGAAGTGAAAGCGGCCGTGAACTCTTGGCTGAAGGAGCAGGCGGCCGAATTCTTTGAAGAGGGAATTAAAAACTTACTTGTACGGTATGACAAGTGCCTAAATAAACAAGGCAACTATGCAGAAAAATAGGTAAAAGTGTGTAGAATCAGAAAATAATTTTTTTACAAAAGTATTTGTATCTTTTTTTTAAAATAAAAACGGCCCTTACTTAAAAAACAACCCTCGTACATTCCCAACGTCGGTTAGGGAAGTAAAGTAAATTGCTGATCACGTGTCTTTTTCGTTCTACGCTGAGGCTTCACGTTGCTAGTCGCGAGTGTACTTCTAAATGTAATTGCAATTGCTATAGCTGATGTCAGTATTCCGCTCTTGAATTAACGACCGCGAATATATCACAGGACAGTGGCATACAGAGCGATTGCCAAATGTGAATAGGCAGAACTAAAATGTTGCTCGTACTGTGTAACCTTGTATAGAGTAAATTGCAGAAGAGTCAAGAATTTAACACTGTTGAAAGTATCATTTCATAGATAGTACTTTCCTTTGTCATTTTATTATCTCCTTATTTGTGTATTTCATGTTTGCAACCACGTGGTGGAGGCAGTGTTTGTAGGTCAGCACATCTGAAGATTCTAGCATGTACTGAGAATATGGTTAGGAACCAACCAGATTTTTATACGACTAGTTGATGTCACATGTAGAGCAAAGGATAAGCTTACCCTTCTGGAGAGCGTATAAGTGTCAGGGCGACAAATTAGCGTTATAAAATCCATTGTGCAAAATTTTTCATTTATACGAGTATGTTCGGTTCGCAGGCTTAGCCATCAGCAGAAAAGAGCAAAATAGAAGCGGTTCAAATGGTTCAAATGGCTCTGAGCACTATGGGACTTAACTTCTAAGGTCATCAGTCCCCTAGAACTTAGAACTACTTAAACCTAACTAACCTAAGGACATCACATACATCCATGACCGACGCAGGATTCGAACCTGCGACTGTAGTGGTCGCGCGGTACCAGACTGAAGCGCCTATAACCGCTCGGCCACACCGCCTGGCAACAGAAGCGGTAGCTTACATTGTGATATGATTGAAAATTAAAACTATTCCTTTACTTGTACTGTTAATTCTTGCTTCTTGACGAACTTCATGATTCTAGGTCAACGGTAAATGCCCTTTAGCTTTTGATGAGTGACTGTGTGTATGAAAATATGTGAGATTAATGAACGTATCTTTTGAGTGCACTTACTTACATGCTTAAGTTTCTTCCGCCGCCAAGAGATTGGAGACCTTAGCATTTGACAAAAATTTCAACCTGATGCGTCAGCCAGCTCCTCAGAAAGAAGGGTTTTAGCAGTCCGACAGACAAACAGACAGACTGACTGAATTACGGACGGATAAGAAAGTGATCATATAAGGTTTCCATTTTCACCGACTGAGCCGGCCGGAGTGGCCAAGCGGTTCGAGGCGCTTGAGTCTGGAGCTGCGCGAACGCTACGGTTACAGGTTCGAATCCTGCCTCGGTCATGGATCTGTGTGATGCCCTTAGGTTAGTTAGGTTTAAGTAGTTCTAAGTTCTAGGGGACTGATGACCTCAGATGTTAAGTCCCATAGTACTCAGAGCTATTTGAACCACTTTTTTTTCTTTTTTTTTTTTTTTTTTTACCGACTGAGCTAGGGACCCTGAAAACTAAAAAATAATGACTGAAAAGAGAAGCTAACCAGCAACCCAGCGATTACCAACCTCGAGTGCTACTGATATTTCCCGATCTTTGTGTATATTAAACTTCACGGAAATGCTCGTAGAACATGCACATTTGCTGATAAGCTTGCGATAGCTGGGAACCAACCTGGGATATTTGGTACTTTCTATTTATTGTTATGAAGTTTTGTACCAGGAAGAGACAGATACGTTAAACACAGCTGTTACGGCCCTGAAGTACAGTTATGGATATGTAGACACAAGGGAAAAAATGAGTCTGTCAAGCGTATATTCAGCAGTACGCTTGTGCGGGGATGTGAGTTGCGCTTGCAACAGGCAAGGGCCGGGTGCTCTTCGACGGCGGGTGGCTGCGGTCTGGCGCGGCGCGTCGCTTACAGCCGGTGGCGGGAAGTGGAGGACACGGCCGGGGGTGGCCTTGTCGCGGCCAGAGTAATAAAGTCAGCGGGACACGCCCGCCCCCACCGCTGCCGCCGCCGGCCTCTGCGCTCTCTCGCGCTCCCTCGCTTGCACAAAAAGAGGAGGCGGCGGCGGCGGCGGCGGCGGCGCGCTCTGAGGCGGGATTCCCTTGTGATGGATGAGATCTCGGTGAAAGGGTGTTAGCGTCCCCCGCGCGCAATAACTCAGCGGGGGGCGGAGCGGCGAGCCACCGCCCCCACCGCCCCCGCCGCCGCAGCCGCCGTCGCTGTCGCCGCACAGAGGCGCCCGTGTCGCGGCCTGCCGGCGGCGCCCGCAACCACTGCCTCCTCATTAGGATGCCCAAGCAGAGGCGCCCGGCGCTGGCGGGGCTGTTTCAGTCCACCAGCGACCGCCTCGCAAGCCGAACCAAGTGGACACGGAGTGCAGCGAACACCGTCTCCATGTTGTCAGCAGTCGATCTTCAGACTATAGGTTGTTGTTGTTCTGATATTCACCTACTTACTGTAGTGAGACACGGGTCTTCTTCTACAGTTTTAGAATCCCAGCCCCCTTCACCCGCTCACCCACATTCTATGCAGATAGCCTGGATCTCGATTTCTCAATTTCTCAGGCTACCTAATACCGGCAGATAACTTCTTCTAGTCAAGCTAAAACAGAACCATTATATACTGGAGAGCCAAAGAAATTGTTACATCTGCCTGATATCTGGTAGCGCAACTGCGAGCAAGCGAAAGTGGTGCAACATTAGGTGGCATGGACTCGACTAATGTCTGAAGTATTGCTGGAGGTAACTGGCATCATGAATCCTGCAGGGCTGTCCATAAATCCGTAAGGGTACGAGGGGATGGAGATCTCTTCTGAACAGCAAGTGGCAAGGCAACCCAAATATGCTCAATAATTTTCATGTCTCGGGAATTTGGTGGCCAGCGAAAGTGTTTGATCTCAGAACAGTGTTCCTGGAGCCAATCTATAGCAATTCCGGGCGTGTGTGGTGTGGAGTTATCCTGCTGAAATGGCCCAAGTCCGTCGGGATTCACAGTGGACATGAATGGTGTGAATTTCTTAGGGACCAAGCAGCTGAGGTTACCGGTCCCTAGACTCACACATTACTTAAAGTGACTTATGCTAAGAACAATACACACGCCCAAGCCCAAGGAAGGACTCGAACCTCCAGCAGGGGAACAGCGCAATCCGTGCATGATGCCTCAAACCGTGCGGCCACTCCGCGTGGTGGACTGTCAGAATCGTATCTAGACGTATCAGGGGTCCCATATCACTCCAACTGCACACGCCCTACACCATTACAGACCCTCCACTAGCTTGAACATTCTCCTTCTGGCTTGCCGGATCAATGAATTCATGAGGTTGTCTCCATACCCTTACACGTCCATCTGCTCGATACAAATTGAAACGAGACCCGTCCGACCAGGCAACATGTTTTCAGTCATCAACAGTCCAATGTCGGAGTTGACGGGCCCTGGCGAGGCGTAAGGCTTTTTGTCGTGCACTATCAAGTTTACACAAGTGGGCTTTCGGCTCCGAAAGCCCATATCGATGATGATTCGTTGAATGGTTCGCACGCTGACACTGGTTGATGGGGCAGCAATGTGCGGAAAGATTGCACTTCTGTCTCGTCGAACGATTCTATTCAGTCGTCATTGGTCCCGTTCTTGCAGGATCATTTTCCGGCCGCAGCGATGTCGGAGATATGATGATGTTTTACCGGACACCTGGTATTCACATTGTACTCCTGAAATGGTCGTACGAGAAAATCACCACTTCATTGCTATCTCGAAGATGCTCTGTCCCATCGCCCATGCGCCGTCTATAACAGTACGTTCAAACACACTTAAATCTTGATAGCCTGACATTGTAGCAGCAGTAATCGATCTAACTACTGTGGCAGACACTTATTGTATTATGTAGGCGTTGCCGACCGCAGCGCCGTACTCTGCCCGTTTACATATCGCTCTATATGAATGCATATGCATATTCCAGTTTCTTTAGGGCTTCAGTGTAGGTTCACTTCGTTATTCACCTATCTGTCTGTTGTGTACATAGTTCCGCGTAGTCAGCGCATACACAACTTTCCCACTAGAGCGCGCCCCGCTAAGCACAATAGCGCAGGCGCAGCGCTCATCCGTCTCCGCACTACGAGATGGCGCTGTCGTAGAGACGAACCAAATTCTGCTTCCGCCGATCCGCGTATTAATATGTAACGCAGCCGATGAGGTTGCTGCAGACGTAGAACCTTTTCTCCACGCGGATCACACTCGCGCAGTGATACCTGAACGCGTGAGGTATTATAACGAGTGTACAGACCACCGATTAGTCAGTCTGCATTTGTCTGCACCAGTCTGTACCAGTCTGCATTAGTCTGCACCAGTCTATAGTCAAGTTTCAGTCTGCACCTAAGAAGATTATCATATTCCTGTACATAGCCATGAAGATAAATGTACAGCCGGCCGTGCTGGCCGAGCGGTTCTAGGCGCTTCAGTCTGGAACCACGCGACCGCTACGGTCGCAGGTTCGAATCCTGCCTCGGGCATGGATGTGTGTGATGTCCTTAGGTTAGTTAGGTTTAAGTAGCTCTAAGTTCTAGGGGACTGATGACCTCAGATGTTAAGTCCCATAGTGCTCAGAGCCATGTGAACCATGTGATAAATGTATAGACACTTTGTCAAGTATCAGAGACATGTGAGAATAAGATTAACGTACCAAGACCAAAGGAACTTGAGATTGTCAATTGTAAATAGCATCCAGAATCAAGTTATGTAATGTTTATGCTTGTTATTATTTTAATAAATGTGTGTGAAAATTAATCAAGTTCTGTTTAAAGTTGGAACCATCAATCTGCTACTTTAAGCGTGCAAGTGGCATTTATATTGTCTCTTCTGGTAAGCCTTCCGGGATGTAAGGTCGTGGTCCATGAAACTCTTCAGTTCCTAACGTTTCGTCCAGAGCTGCGCTGGACATCTTCAGAGGGGTGTTTCTCCTCCGGTGAGTCTTGCCGACTCGGCAAGACTCACCGGAGAAGAAACACCCCTCTGAAGATGTCCAGCGCAGCTCTGGATGAAACGTTAGGAGCTGAAGAGTTTCATGGACCACGACCTTACATCCCGGAAGGTTTACCAGAAGATATGTCATCCGGTCGTGAAAGTTTCCATACTATGATTTCTATCGACTGACTTAACGGCAGAAGATAAACACGCCACGATAAGATCTCGAGGCATATTGCTGACACTCGCCTACTTCGTCAGAGCGTCAAGTCAAATAATCTGATGGTGTGTGTGCCGAAGGTCTTACAGTACGCACACCACACTGTCTATCTGTCCGATTGTTAAAAAATCTTGTTCTCGAGAAGGGGTGGACGCATCAAGCTGAAATTTATGTCATGTAGTAAACTATTGTCCCTTAGCGGTGTAATAAATTTAAGCTTCTAAGTCAATGCAATCTAAAGACACGGTCGTTAATGTCAGATATTATCTACGCGCAATCTCACTCACCAAAGCCCAGAGCTTACTATCGTTGGCCAAGAATCATGCAATTTCTGTCAGAAGCATAGTTTCACTGGGAAGTAAAGAAAAAATCCGATAAATATTAATTTGTGATTATCTCACAGATAAAAAACAATTTTTTGTTATATCTCTCTCTGTCTGTCCTGTTGTGACCGCTTTTTCGCAGGAATTATGTCACGCACTACGATCTACGGACCGTTGGCGGTTAAATAACGTAAGGTTCTAATTCAGTGTTGTCAAAACATACGATCGTTTATATCACATATTTTGGTGCTCCCAAACCCACTCATCAATACCTATAGGGGCTTCTCGTCGGCCTATAACCATATAATTTTTGTAAGCAACACGGTTACACATTACAAGCAGAGTGAAAACGCAAAAATTGTAAATTTGTAATTATATAACACGAAAAAAATATTTTTGTTATTCTCGAAAGTCATGGAATTCGAGGTCCGATATCTTGCAGGTATCGATACCGACAAAAGGCAAAAATCGTTGAGATTCCTGATTCCCGGCATGGATGAACTATGTGTATAGACAATTAAGATTGTACGGACCCTTCGGAGCGTGAGTCGTCCTTGCAGTTTTCCGCATAATCCTGCCCTGCAAGTCAAACTATACTTAAATTCCTCAAAGAAATTCACTAACCAACTTAGATACACGGTCCAGTCACATTAATGTGACCACCGCCTATGTTTGACGTCAACGTGCGATAACCATAAACAGACAGCTGGTGGCAGCACCAGCAGTGGAGGGTAAATAAAGCGTGACGGAGGGACGCGGAAAACAGTGCAGTCGTTGTCGTACTCCGAAGACGGAGAGATTTGTCTGACGTCCAAATAGGCGTGATCATTGGCCTTCGAGACCAGGGTGGAAACATTTCTTAAACAGCCAAGTTTGTAAACCGTCCGTGTACCGCCGTGTTCAAAGTACACTGTGCATAGCGCTAGCGAAAACCGGCACGAGGCAACAGTGGTACACCACGGGCGAAAGGGATGAACGACGGCTGCAGGGATGTGTACGGGCGTATAGATGTGAAACTACTGAGCAAGTGACCGCCCAGAAGATGGCTCTGAGCACTATGGGACTTCTGAGGTCGTCAGTCCCCTAGAACTTAGAACTACTTAAACCTAACTAACCTAAGGACATCACACACATCCATGCCCGAGGCAGGATTCGAACCTGCGACCGTAGCGGTCGCGCGGTTCCACACTGTAGCTCCTAGAACCGCTCGGCCACTCCGACCCCGCCCAGAAGAACCAACGGGCTACCAACAGCGTTTCCTCAACGACCGTTCAACAAACATTGCTGCGTATGGGCCTCCGCAGGAAGCACCCATGCACTGCTGTTCGTAGGAGAGAAGGCTGGAATTCGCAGCCCAATATCGCAACTGGATGTCCAGTGTGTGGTGACAGGTGGCCTTTTCAGAAGAATCACGTTCTATTCTCCATTGGTTAGTTAGAGGTCTGGGGTGTACGCACCGAAAAAATCGTCAGAAGGGTCCAGGCCGGAGTAATGAGAGTTATGGTTTGGGAAATGTTTTCTCGGCATTAGCTGTGTGATCTCGTTATTCTGGAAGATAAAATGTATCAACTCAATTATGCCGTAGGGACCACCCCCTCCCCCTCCCCCCCCACACACACATGTTGTTGTTGTTGTGGTCTTCAGTCCTGAGACTGGTTTGATGCAGCTCTCCATGCTATTCTATCCTGTGCAAGCCTCTTCATCTCCCAGTACCTACTGCAACCTACATCCTTCTGAATCTGCTTAGTGTATTCATCTCTTGGTCTCCCCCTACGATTTTTACCGTCCACGCTGCCCTCCAGTACTAAATTGGTGATCCCTTGATGCCTCAGAACATGTCCTACCAACCGATCCCTTCTTCTGGTCAAGTTGTGCCACAAACTCCTCTTCTCCCCAATCCTACTCAGTACCTCCTCATTAGTTATGTGATCTACCCATCTAATCTTCAGCATTCTTCTGTAGCACCACATTTCGAAAGCTTCTATTCTCTTCTTGTCCAAACTATTTACCGTCCATGTTTCACTTCCATACATGGCTACACTCCATACAAATACTTTCAGAAATGACTTCCTGACACTTAAATCTATACTCGATGTTAACAAATTTCTCTTCTTCAGAAACGCTTTCCTTGCCATTGTCAGTCTACATTTTATATCCTCTCTACTTCGACCATCATCAGTTATTTTGCTTCCCAAATAGCAAAACTCCTTTACTACTTTAAGTGTCTCATTTCCTAATCTAATTCCCTCAGCATCACCCGACTTAATTTGACTACATTCCATTATCCTCGTTTTTCCTTTGTTGATGTTCATCTTATATCCTCCCTTCAAGACACCATCCATTCCGTTCAACTGCTCTTCCAAGTCCTTTGCTGTCTCTGACAGAATTACAATGTCATCGGCGAACCTCAAAGTTTTTATTTCTTCTCCATGGATTTTAATACCCACTCCGAATTTTTCTTTTGTTTCCTTTACTGCTTGCTCAATATACAGATTGAATAACATCGGGGAGAGGCTACAACCCTGTCTTACTCCCTTCCCAACCACTGCTTCCCTTTCATGTCCCTCGACTCTTATAACTGCCATCTGGTTTCTGTACAAATTGTAAATAGCCTTTCGCTCCCTGTATTTTACCCCTGCCACCTTTAGAATTTGAAAGAGAGTATTCCAGTCAACACACACATGCAGTATGCTTTTCCTCGGCACGATAACATCTACCAGAAGGACAACATAACGTGTTACACAGTTCGCAGAATAAATGCGTGTTTATAACAGCAGCAGGATGAGTTTACCGAACTCCCCAGGACACCGAACTCCCTGGATTTAAACAGAATAGAGAATCTGTAGGACCACTTCGATGGGTCTGTTGGCGCTATTGATCCTCAACCGAGAAATATAGCGCAGTTGGCCACGGTACTGGAGTCGACATGTCTTCACATCTCTGTCAGTAGTTTCTAGAACCACAATAACTCTCTTCCTGCACATCCCCGCTCAAAATGTGACTATTCAGTCTTTGGCAGATGGTCACATTAATGTTACTGGCCACTTTTCCGACAGAACCTTCTGATGACGTTACGCAACTTGACAGAATTCAGCGACAAACGCTTAAAGTTTCGCAAGAGCATGTTTGGTTTCATAGATAATGTTTTGAAGGAAACTCATTAATCACACATGGCATAGAAGCCCGCAAGTATAACTGATGCTTCATATAATGAGCTCTCCTGTAGATGAGAACTAGTGCAGAGCAAATGTATTTGAAGGACGAAGATCTGAAAATAAGTGTACAAAAATACAAAGAAATTTTAAAACCTAGTAATTATGGACTAAATTTCTTAGAAGACCTGTCTGATTTGTGGCAATACTTACCGTGTAACTGAAAGCCTTATGTAAGATAAAGCATAGTGTGTGAAGGTATAAGGCGTGTGCATCACCTGCAGCAAAAGAATCGTTAAGTGGGACAGTGAGTCGTGAATAAGCGACGTCAAGTTATTCATGCCTACATAAGCGGAATCGTCAGTGGAATCAACAGAGGAATGTCGAAACTTTTATAAAGGAGATTTAAAATTTGGGTATGTTAGTTACATGATGGGCAGCCCTTAGCGAAATACTGCAAACTGTCTCACAAGTTACAGAGAAGCCATCAAGTCCCTAGCTGTACAACACAGTTAAAGAAACAACATGATCAAGATAGCCTCCTTACTACTGGTTCTGAGAGAGAGGGCCTGATTTGTACGAGGGTTCGTCAGTGTGAAAAGTACAAATGGACATACACTGACGGAAAAAATCGCAACACCAAGGTGGAGCTGTGCTTCATGAACGATGGTTGTTAGGTGTTTTCCTACATCTGAACGATTATGTGTATTCAGATTTCTTGCCGGTCGCATAAGACTGGCGCTAGTAGCGTCAAGATGAAGAAGGAAATCAGGTTTGCTTTAAACAAACGCTGTAATGATCGTGAGCTTCAGTTACCTTCCTTCCGGATTGAACGTCGTCAGTTGATATTAGTCAAGAATACCTTTAAGGTGGCAAAGACACAGTTATCAGCACGAGGTCGTGTAATAGAGCTACGAGAAGCTATTTGTTACTTTCGCGATGTTGTAGAAAGACTTGCCAGTAAAGTAGGCACTGTACATGATAGCTAGCAACGGTGATCACGAGAATGTACGGTCGCAAGAAGACTCTGCTCCGGGCGGCCACCTGGCACTATCGAGAGGGAGAACCATTGTATTCGGCGTGTGGCTCTGGTGCATTGTGCTGCATCTACAACAGTAGTGTGAACAGATATTGGCACCACAGTGACACAACGAACTGTTATAAATCGCGTATTTCAACATCTCCGAGCCAGACGCCCTGTAGCGTGCACTTCTTGACACCAAACACCGCCACTTGCGACTTAAGTGATGTCAAGCAACAGCTCATTTGAGGGCAGGGTGGAGATCTGTTGTGTTTTGTGATGAAAGTTTGTTCTTCGTCGGTGCCAGTGGAGGACGTGTGGTGGTTAGGAGGACAGCTGAGGGCTTGCAGCTCAACACTTCTGCGTGCTACACACAGTGGATCTAAACCAGGAATTATGGTCTGGGGTGCGAATTTGTATGACAACACGAGCACTCTCGTGGGTCTCCCACGCACCCCGACTGCAAATTTGTACGTCGGTCTGTTGATTCGTCCTGTTGTGCTGCCATTCATGAACAGCAGTCCAGGAGCTGTTTTCCACACAATAACGCTAGCCCACTTACCGCTGTTGTAACCCAACGTACTCTACAGAGAGTCAACATGTTGCCTTGGCCTGCTCAGTCACCACATCTGTCTCCAATCGAGCACATATGCTACATCGTCGGACGAGAACTTCAGCGTAATCCTCGACCAGCATTAACTGTCCCTGTATTGACCGAACAAGCGCAACGGGCGTGGAAGTTCATCCCACAAACTGACATCCGGCACCTGTACAAGGCAAAGCACGTACGTCTGCATGCTTGCATTCAACGTTTTGGCGGTTACACCGGGTATTATTGTACCTGCATTACACATTTGCAATGGCTTATCTAGCTTTTACATTAATCTGTGATCTTGCAATGCGAATCACTTAAATACATTACTGGCCATTATAATTGCTGCACCACGAAGATAACGTGCTACAAATGCGAAATTTGACCGACACGAAGAAGATGCTGTGATATGCAAATGATAAGCTTTTCAGAGCATTCACACAAGGTTGGCACCGGTGGCGACATCCGCAACGTGCTGACATGAGGAAAGTTTCCAACCGATTTCCCATACACAAACAGCAGTTGACCGGCGTTGCCTGGTGAAACGTTGTTGTGATGCCTCGTGTAAGGAGCCGAAATGCGTACCATCATGTTTCCGACTTTGGTAAAGGTCGGATTGTAGCCTATCGCGATTGCGGTTTATCGTATCGTGACATTGCTGCTCGCATTGGTCGAAATCCAATGATTATTAGCAGAATATGGAATCGCAGCGTTCAGGGGAGAAATACGGAACGCCGTGCTGGATCTCAACGGTCTCGTATCAGTAGCAGTCGAGATGACAGGCATCCGCATGGCTGTAACGGATCGTGCAGCCACCTCTTGATCCCTGAGTCAACAGATGGGGACGTTTGCAAGACAACAACCATCTGCACGAACAGTTCGACGACGTTTGCAGCAGCATCGACTATCAGCTCGGAGACCACGGCTGCGGTTACCCTAGACGATGCATCACAGACAGGAGCGCCTGCGATGGTGTACTCAACGACGAACCTGGGTGCACGTATGGCAAAATGTCTTCTTTTTTTTTCAAATGAATCCAGGTTCTGTTCACAGCATCATGATGGTCGCATCCTTGTTTGGCTACATCGCGGTGAACGCACATTGGAAGCGTATATTCGTCATCGCCATACTGGTGTATCACCCGGCGTGATGGCATGGGGTGCCATTGGTAACACGTCTCGGTCACCTCTTGTTCGCAATGACGGCACTGTGAACAATGGACGTTACATTTCAGATATGTTACGACCCGTGGCTCTACCCTTCATTCGATCCCTGCGAAACACTACATTTCAGGAGGATAATGCACGACCGCATGTTGCAGGTCCTGTACCGACCTTTCTGGATACAGAAAATGTTCGACTGCTGCCCTGGCCAGCACATTCTCCAGATCTCTCACCAATTGAAAACGTCTGGTCAATGGCGACCGAGCAACTGGCTCGTCACAATACGCCGGTCAAATCTTAATGAACTGTGGTATCGTGTTGAAGCTGCATGGGCAGCTGTACCTGTACGCGCCACCCAAGCTCTGTGTGACTGAATGCCGAGGCGTATCAAGGCATTAGTTACAGCCAGAGATGTTTGTTCTGGGTGCTGATTTGTCAGGATCTATGCACCCAAATTTCGTGAAAATGTAATCACATGTCAGTTCTAGTATAATGTATTTGTCCAATGAATACGTGTTTATCATCTGCATTTCTTCTTGGTGCAGCAATTTTAATGAGCAGTAGTGTATATTAACTAGACAGATGTAGTCGTTAAATTTCGTTGCTCTGCATTCCTTTTTTTTTTTTTTTTTTTTTTTGGTGCTGCAATTTTATTCCGTCAGTGTAGTGATCGTCATGGGCCCATGTCTTCAAACCTAAAACAAAGGAATAATGTTTCTCATTGCACTTGAGATTAACACCAGACAGAGATTAACACCAGCCACAAGAAATTATTCCGTGAGAAACGCGAAGAACAGTGATAGTTCCTCAGGAAACTTAAGTGAACTATGTGGAGAAATACATTTAAGAACAAGAACATACGCCGATCTCGCCAAGTACCTGCTGTGACGTGAAGAAACGGCTTATCTGTATCAGCATGATACTGGCACTTAACAGACAGGTGTCTTTTCTGCCAGACCATGCTCCCACCAACCGAAATTCACGCTATGTCCCACGTTAGTTAGAGGAGACGTAGTTCCACGTTTATGACAAAAGTCAGCACGAGCAGAGCAGTTCTTTCAAAATGTTACGACTATGTCTGTGGTACTGGTATCATTTGCACTGGGATTATAGTGTGAGTGGTAGGCAGAGCTAGATCTCAACGTATTGAGAAAGATCGCGTAGTTCCGTAAATTGCATTGTCCTGGTATCGTCACTCCAAGTAGTTGTCCCAGGGTATCGAAAGGAGAGGTGTACTTTTGCCTGAAATAGTTTGCTACTAAGTTATATGTCAGCTTAGGTATGCAAACTTGGACAGAATATTAAGTCAGGTAGTTGAAATTACAAACATCGACATATCTTACATATATACTTTTCATGTGCAAATGAACAACAAGGATTTTTTGTAATATGTAATATGCCTTGCTTGCATGACTACGTCAACACGTAGTCACAGCGTTGTGGGAAAGACTCACACTCAACGACTCCCAGCGCGGATCGGTACATTGAGCGTGACTGCCCGACCAATCAAGAAATAACTTGCGGCTTTGATAACTTTTTTTTCAAATGTTATGATGATTTTCTTTTTACAAGTACGTCCTAATGATTACATTTTAACCATTAAACGGTTTCGTGTCAAAAATCTTGTTTAACTAATAAATAGCACTGAAGATATAAGCTTTTGCTACTCATGCTGTACGCAAGGGGGTAGCCGGTTCCACGTCACCTAAATGAAGTAGCTCACCAAACTGTGGTGCTATGTGCCGACTGACACCCCGTAGTGTTTCTTAGTCGGATACACGGATCAGTACTTCCCTGTGATGTCAGCTCCATGCTAGAACGCTTATGTCATTTTGAATGACAATAAAGTACTAGGAATACAACGTACGTAGCCCATGGTCTCGTGGATAACGTAGCTACCTGCAGATGGTGGGGTCTCGGGTTCGGAGGTTTCCTTTCCTCGGGGACTGAGTGTTTGCGTTGTCCTAATCATGTCATCTCATCTTAATCGACGAACAAATCACTGAAGAGACGTCACGTAGAAAGACTTGTAACGGGCTGCGAATAACCTGAGACAGGGTCTCCTGGAAAATAATACCACACGATCAAATAATTTTTGATAACTGTAAGAGCCAAAATTGGTACATATGCTACATATTGCTACATATTTCTCCATTTCTGTCAGTAAGCACCCATTAATTATTTGACAAACCATCTAATCTTCAGCACTCTAAATGATAGCCTCAAGCCCGTAGGGGTCAAGATCTCACGGAAAACTCGAATACAAGAAATGAAGTCCGTTCAAGCAAAGGTCGATCACTATAAAACGAAAATCAAGTCTGATATACTGTGCGCAAATGAGACACAAAAAGTCCATACAAAAAGCGACATGGAAAGCGCACAGATGGAAGAACGCACAAACATGAGAAAATTATCAGGCCAAAGATAACAGAAGAGGGATACAGAAAAACACACAGATGTCAAACTTAGTAGTAGATGTCAGAAAAAAGATGGTTAAAGTTCTACTGGCACATCAACAGGCTACCAAGAAAGAGACTAGCCGACAGATTCCTGTCACACATACAAGAGGTCAAATCAACAATAGCTTGGACCAGACAGGTTCAACCTGACCTAGAAAAAGCACAGATCCCTGTAATAGAGGTGGAAGATAGAAACATATACAGAGACAAGATATGGAAGTGGAATACGAGGGCCGGCCGGAGTGGCCGTGCGGTTCTAGGCGCTACAATCTGGAACCGCGCCACCACTACGGTTGCAGGTTCGAATCCTGCCTCGGGCATGGATGTATGTGATGTCCTTAGGTTAGTTAGGTTCAACTAGTTCTAAGTTCTAGGAGACTGATGACCTCAGAAGTCCCATAATGCTCAGAGCTATTTTTTGGAATATGAGGTGGGAGAAAGAAATCCCACAAAGAGATCAGAGGCAAAGTCGAATGAAACTCTATAGAGATAAAAAAAGAGAAAATCGCGGAAATGCAGAAAGACGCTCATATGAGATAAGCCTTTCCATAATCTTACAAGGGCTTGGCGCTAATTCTGGTCTGATGCGGCCGTCCACGAATTCCCCCGCGGAACCAACTTCTCCTTCTCACAGAAGCACTTATTACTAGCAATTCTTTGTTGCTTGAATTCCAGTCTCCTTTACAGGAGCATCAAAATTTATTACCCGGTGTCTTAATAGATGACCTACCATCTTCTGGTTAGCGTTCTCCGTATAGTCCTGTCCTCGCCGATTTTATGGAGAACATCCTCATTCCTGATCATATCAGTCCACCTTATTTTCGACACTGTTCCTTAGCATCACATCTCAAATGCTTCGATTCTCTTCTGTACCGCTTTTCTCACAGTCTATGCCTTCCTATCATACAATGCTGTACTTCGAAACCACATTCTCAGAAATTTCTTCCTCAAAAGCAACGCTTATGTTTGATACTAGTAGGATTCTCTTGGCCTGGAATTCCCGTTTCTCCTGCGCTAGTCTGCTTTTTATGTCCTCATTGTTTCATTCGTAGTGAGCTATTTTCATTCCTTTACTTCGTCTACTTCGTGATCACAAGTATTCATGTTTAATTTCTTACTGTTCTCATTTCTGCTACTTCTCATTTCTTTCGCCTTTCTTCGATTTACTCTCAATTCATATTCTGTACTCATTAGACTGTTTATTCCACTGAGCATATCATGTAATATATCTTCACTTTCACTCAGGATAGTAATGTCATAAGCGAATCTTATCATTGACATCCTTTCACTTTGAATTTTAATCCGACTCTTGATCCTTTATGCTATTACTGTCATAGCTTCTTCGATGTATAGACTGAACAGTAGGTGCGAAATACTACATCCCCGTCTTACACTCTTTTTAATTCGAGTATTTCATTCTTGTTATTTCAGTCTTATTGTTCAATCTTGGCTCTTGCACATACTGTTTATTTCCATTTTATCCCTATAGTTTACTATTATTTTCTCAGAATTTCAAACAGATTGAATCTTTTTAAATCATCGAAAGCTTTTTACCAGTAGACAGCGCCTACGAAAGTGTCTTAATTTTCTTCAGTCTTGCTTTCATTAACAACCTCAACGTCAGGATTGTATGATACGTCGGTTGAGCTGTTCAGCATACCCCTAAGACGCTATAAGTCCGATTGGTGGTGACGTATAGGAAGGGAATCTTCACATAAGACCACGAAAATTTGAGACAAACAATATCACATCCTGTTGAAGTAAAGCAACAGGTATAGCCAAATGAAGCATCAAAGTATGGGTACCGCACTACACATAGGTATGTTAATGAAGGAGCTCATCTGAACTACAAAAGAAAGTAGCGGTCTCTACAACAATTTGGTTTATTACCATAAAGTAACGGACAAATGAATTACCCACGTAGACAAGCGTAGATCTCGTCCACGTCTTTATCACTGCCATGTAATGTTTGAAGCCAAAGCCGGGCCAGAAAGCCGAGTTTCAGTCATTACGCTCTGTGTGAACGAGAGCTGACAGTTACAGTTTTTTTAACATGTATAGATGAAATGAAGCAGTGATTTAAAAAAACTGGAAGAATTGTGGTATTAATATTACACATGCAGTAGTACAGTAGCCTAAGTTCTCCGAAATTCCTGTTATTAATGCGATATTGTTGTCTTTTACCCAGACAATGAAAATTCTTTTTACACACAACAGAACTGTTGTTTTTCGGTGAATATTTAATTCCATTGCACTGTAAGGCACTAGGTTCGCCGATTCTACAGGAATGGAACACAAAATAACAAACTGACAGCATTAGTTCTCTGACCACTCTTCAACAATACGTGTGAAATGCTTTATTACGCGATTATAAGAGAATGAAATCCGTTTCTATTTATAATGTCCGCTTTTTAAATAAATAAAACGTTTAGCCGGCCGGAGTGGCCGTGCGGTTCTGGGCGCTACAGTCTGGAGCCGAGCGACCTCTACGGTGGGAGGTTTGAATCCTGCCTCGGGCATGGATGTGTGTGTTGTCCTTAGGTTAGTTAGGTTTAATTAGTTCTAAGTTCCAGGTGACTGATGACCTCAGAAGTTAAGTCGCATAGTGCTCAGAGCCATGTGAAGCCGAGTAAAACGTTTATGTTTTATGGATTTTCCTTAATCCAGTACAGATGGAAATGTTATCGATAAGCGTACATATAAAACGCGTCTTACAGATTATTTACAGAAGCAGACGATGCTTCCTGTGCATCGTTGGTTGTCTTCTCTTTTCCCTTTGCAGTCTAAGTGCAGAGGGAAACAAAAATAAATGGTACAACATATGGCTTCAGTTTCCTTCAGATAAGAAAGGCCTCAGTAACAGAACATTCAGGCTACAAATGTTTGGTGCAAAACAGTGGCTGTGGTAGTTTGGATTAAAATCCTCACATTTCAAAGCGACAGTCCTAACATCACTTCATACTTCATTTCTGGAAAACTATAATTAGTTTTGAGACTACATAAATACAAGTTACTAAAGTTTATCGAAGAAAGGGCATTTCAATTGGTATTTTAAAAATTTCCACACTCATTTTTGCAAGATAGATATTCAGTATAATGACACCGATTATTGACTGCGTAATTTTTAGATACAAATACTCTCAATTCGAAGACCACTCGCAAGTAATTTTTATATTATTAAAAGATCTTAAGCTGTGGGACGAAATTGCTTCCTATTATGTATCGTTCGCTGCAACCAAACTTTGCACAAGATGTCTCCATTGCAATGAAGAAACGATAACTGAAAATACAACTATTAAGATAAACTGAACTGCATCTCAGAAGTCCCCTCCATATACATACAGACCGCACATGCAGTCACAGAAACTTGGTGTGCAGGCGTAAGCTGTCGCCAGCACACCGATCGGCAAAAATGAAGCGAAGATCGAGTAGGAGGTGCTGGATCAAGCACGCCTATCACGAGAGAGGCCAGAGACACACCCACAACCAACTTGCCGCCAACGCCCTCTCAGCAGCGTGTATTAAGGCCACAACCGCTGACCGGAGGTCGTCACTCCCTCACTCCACTCAGTCATCCAGTTTGGAGTCTTTAGTTTACTCCCAGAGTGGGCTTAGTTCATCCCAGGCTACAACAGTGTATAGCTACCCGATTAGTGACTATAGAGGAACGAGTTTGCCTGAACCAGAATTGTACTTTACTTGCAGTGTGACATTACATCAGTTTTCAAGAGGACTATTACTGATGAGCTTGTACCACAAAACATGGACTCAATTCAAGTTAAGTAAATGTACTACTTCATGTAAATACAGAAATGTATTAATAGTATTAATCCATGTGTTCATTTATGTTGTAGAAAGACGATGCTGGCCACCTGTAAGAATATCCTCTCCCTTGCTTCCTTCAGTACAAGGTTCTACACTCGGCTTCCTGAGGCTTTCTACATCGACTCACGTAACTTAACGGTGTTGGTTTCACTATAAGGACATCATGCGCAGTCTGTGTTATTTATCGTCTTCAGAGATAAGAGTGTAAACATTTAATACATGCACAAAGGACTATGATTACGAAATGTAGCCTCAGAACAGGTGGGTGGACGTATGAAAACATAACGTGAAACTGTGTCGCGGATATGTGCAATGACAGCGGGAATGGTTAGTCGTTTAAAGAAGGAACTCGGGAAAATAAGTAAGAACACTAGCAGAATCGCCAAAGTGCATGCTGGAAGCCACAATTGCGTTCTGGTGCCGTTACATTTCGTAAAGACAGACTGATAGTTACCTAACCGAACCTCAATTTTCTTTACCATTTTTCTGTACATTATTCTTGTCAGCAACTTGAATGGATGAACTGTTAAGCTAATTATGTGATAATTCTCGCACTTATCGGCTCTTCCTTTCTTGCGAATTGTGTGGATGACATTATTCTGAAAGTCAGATGGTATATTGATAGACTCATACATGCACACACCAACGTGAATAGTCTTTTTGTACCCAATTTCCCCAAATGATTTTAGAAATTATGAAGTAATGTTATCATCCCTTCTGCCGTATTCGTTCGTAAGTCTTCCAAAGCTCTTTTAAATTCTGATTCTAATACTAGATCCCTTATATCATCTATATCTACTTCTGTTTGCTATCACGCCATCAGAAAAGTGTACCTCCTCATAGAGGCCTTCAGTGTACTCTGTAACAATTCTGGGCCTGCGGAGTGTTACATTGTCCTGCTGGAATTGTGCAAGACCGTCGGAATGCACAGTGGACATGAATGGATGCATGTGATCAAGTAGGATGCTTACGTACGTGTCACCAGTCAGAGTAGTCTCTAGATGCATCAGTGATCCCACATCACTCCAACTGCACACGCCTCACACCATTACACAGCCTCCACCAGCTTGAACAGTCCCCTGCTGACATGCAAGGTAGATGGATTCATCAGGTTATCTCTGTACCCATACACGACCATCCGCTGGATACAATTTGAAACGAGACTTGTCCGATCAGGCAACATGTTTCCCCTCATCAACAGTCCAATGGCGGTATTGATGGGCCCGGGCCAAGTGCAAAGCTTTGTGTCATAGACTCATCAATGCACTCCTGATCTAGGGGTGCCGGCACGGTAGCTCAGCATGTTCGGTCAGAGGTTTCGCTGCATTCTGTGATAAAAAAACTGAGTTAATAGATCAATGATCAACTTTAACAAGCGTCATGGAACGTCTGCCTCAAACTAACAGAACGAGCAATAGTGAACAAAATGAGATAGCCTCGATCTAACGGGACGAACAATAGTGAACAAATAGAGATCAACAAATTAAAAAACTAAAAAAGGACTAGCGTATTTGATTTATAATCAAAACTTCACGGCCCTGGGTTCGATTCCCGACGCAGCTTAAATTTTCATTAATAATAAGTATTTGTGGCCGAAGACTTCCGGCATAAGACGTCGCCCTCAATCTGCCAACGGCCTTGTCAAACAGAGCGGAGGAGCGGACAGAGGTTTAAGGCATTCTCTTGTCCTAGGGGTGAGAAACTGCCCCTAAAGGCGGAAGAATCAGCAGTGATTAACGCCATGAGGATCCAGAAGGCAATGGAAACCACTGTATTAAAGGCACGGAATGTGTATCCACAGGAAATGTGGCCTGTAATTGAAGAAGTGTCATGATGATCTACACATTAGCAAAAGATTCCGGAATAGTCCCCCGTCCGAGAGGTGACTGCCAACGGGGGGGTTACCATGAGAAAAAGATTGAATCTGAAAACGGAAATGGTGAGGCTCAATCTAGTAGAGATCAGTGAAGTGGAAAGAAGACAAGGATTTCTGGTCAGAAGAGTATAGGGTAATATGAACAGCAGCAGAAAATGGTAGAACAGGAGTAGGATTCGTTATGAATAGGAAAGTAAGGCAGAGAGTGTGTTACTCTGAACTATTCAGTGACAGGGTTTCTCTTATCAGAATCGACAGCAAACCGACACCGACAAGGATAGTTCAGGTGTATATGGCGACGTCGCAACCTGAAGATGAAGAGGAAGTGTAGAGGATATTGAAAGGGTAGTACAGTATGTAAAGGGTGATGAAAATTTAATAGTCACGGGAGAATGGAATGCAGATCCAGGGAAGGACTAGAAGAAATGTTTACAGGAGAATATGAGCTTGGAACAAGGAATGAGAGAGAGGAAAGACTAATTGGGTTCTGTAACAAGTTTCAGCTAGTGATAGTGAATACCCTGTTCAAGAATCGCTAGGGGAGGAGGTATAAAGACCGAGTGATACGGGAAGATATCTGTTAGATTACACTCTGGGCAGACAGAGATTCAGAAGTCAGATACTGGATTGTAGTGCATACCCAGTAGCAGATATGGACTCAGATCACATTATAATAGTGATGTAGAGTAGGCTGAAGTTCAAGACATTAGTCAGGAATAATCAATACGCAAAGAAGTGGGATACGCAAGTACTAAGGAATGTCAAGATACGTTTGAAGTTCTCTAAGGCTATAGATAAAGCAGCAAGGAATAGCTCAGTAGGCAGTACAGTTGAACAGGAATGGACATCTCTAAAAAGGCCCATCACAGAAGCTAGGAAGGAAAACATAGGTTCAAAGAAGTAAACTGCGGAGAAACCATGAATAACAGGAGAAATACTTCAGTTGACTGAAGAAAGGCGGAAGTAAAAAAATGTTCCGGGGAACTCAGGAACACAGAAATACAAGTCGCTGAGGAATGAAATGAATAGGAAGTGCAGGGAAGCTAAGACGAAATGGTTGCAGGAAAAATGTGACGATATCGAAAAAGAAATTATTGTCGGATGCATACAGGAAAGCCAAAATAGCCTTCGGTGACATTAAAAGCAAGGGTGATAACATTAAGACTGCAACGTCAATTCCATCGTTAAATGTAGAGGAGAAAGCGGGTACGTGCAAAGTCTATGAGGGGAAAAATTTGTCTGATGTGATAGAAGAAGTCGATTTAGAAGAGGTAGGGGTTCCAGTATTAGAATCAGAATTTAAAAGTACTTCGGATGACTTAAGGTCAAATGAGGCAGAAGGGATACATAACATTCTATCAGAATTTCTAACATCATTGAGGAAAGTGGCAACAAAACGACTATACACGTTGGTGTCTAGAATGTATGAGTCTGGCGAAATAACATCTGTCTTTCGGAAAAGCATCATCCACACAATTCCGAAGACGGCAAGAGCTGACAAGTGCGACAATTAGTGCACTATCAGCTTAGCAGTTCATGCATCCAAGTCGCATGCAAGAATAATATACAGAAGAATGGGAAAGAAAATTGAGGGTGTGTTAGATGACGATCAGTTTGGATTTAGGAAAGGTAAAGGCACGAGAGAGGTGATTCTGACGTTGCTGTTAATAATGGACGAAAGGAAAAATCAAGACACGTTCATAGGATCTGTCGACCTAGAATAAGCGTTCGACAATGTAAAATGGTGCAAGATGTTCGAAATTCAGTAAAAGGTAGGGGTAAGCTATAGGGAGAGACGGGTCCTATACAATATTTACAACAGCCAAGAGGGAATAATAAGAGTGGACGACCAAGAACGAAGTGCTCTTATTAGAAAGGGTGTAAGACAAGGACGTAGCATTTCGCCCCTACTGTCCAATCTGTACATCGAGGAAGCAATGATTGAAATGAAAGAAAGGTCCAGGAGTGGAATTAATAATCAAGGTGGAAGGATATCTATGATATGATTCGCTGATGACATTGCTATCCTGAGTAAAAGTGAAGAAGAATTATATGATCTGCTCAACGGAATGAACAGTTTGATGAGTACACAGTATGAAGTGAGATTAAATCGGAGGAAGACGAAGGTAATCAGAAGTAGTAGAAATGAGAACAGGGACAAACTTAACATAAAGATTGATGGTCAGGTGATGAAGTTAAGATGTACTGTTACCTAGGTAGTAAAATAACCAATGACGGATGGAGCAAAGAGGACATCAATGATAGACTAGTGATGGCAAAAAGGACATTCCTGGCCAAGAGAAGTCTACTAGTATCAAATATCGGCCTTAATTTGAGGAAGAAATTTCTGAGAATGCACGGCTGGAGCACAGCAATGCATGGTAGTGAAACATGGACTGTGGGAAAACCGGAACAGAAGAGAATTGAAGCGTTTGGGATGTGGTGCTACAGACGATCTAGGTCGACTGAAAAGCTAAGGAATGAGGAGTTTCGACGCAGAATCGGTAAGGAAAGGAATATGTGGAAAACACTGATAAGGAGAAGGAACAGTGTGATGGGATATCTGTTAAGACATGAGGGAATGACTTCAGTGGTACTAGAGGGAGCTGTAGAGGGCAAAAACTGTAGAGGAAGACAGAGATTGGAATACATCCAGCAAATAATCGAGGATGTAGGTTGCAAGTGCTACTCTGAGATGAAGAGGTTAGCACAGGAAAGGAATTCGTGGCGGGCCGCATCAAACCAGTCGGAAGACTGATGACTAAAAAAAAAAAAAGAGTACAAGAGTGGGCCTTCGGCTCCGAAAACCCATATCGATGTTGTTTCGTTGAGCGGTTCACACGCTGATACTTGCTGATGTCGCAGCACTGAGATCTGCTGCAATTTGCTGCTGCGATGTCGGAGATTTCATGTTTTACCGGATTCCTGATATTCGCGGTAGACTCGTGAAATGGTCGGAAGGGAAAATCCCTACTTCATCGCTACCTCGGAGATGCTGTGTTCCAAAGCTCGTGCGCCGACTATAAAGCCACGTTCAGACTCACTTAAATCTTGATAACCTGCCATTGTAGCAGCAGTACCAATCCAACAGGCGTGCCAGACACTTATTGTCTTATAAAGGCGTTGCCGACAGCAGCTTCGTATTCTGCTTATTTGCATATCTCTGTATTTGAATACTCATGCCTATACCAGTTTCTTTGGCACTTCAGTGTATATTTATCTACACCCCGAGAGACTACTTCCGGGGTCGCAGTCACTTTTCAGCAAGCCTTTGAAAAACTCTGGAAACTTCCCCAGTGCATTCGCTTGTAAAGTCAAAATTCTGCAGATTACGTATACCCACAGGACATTTGGACCGTAATTGATAAAGCGTCGCGGTGATCTCTCCATTGGCGAAAGATACCGGACTAGTCCCCATTCGGATATCCGGGTGGGGAATGCGAAAGGTAAAGTACCCATGAGAAAATAATTGAATAACCAACGATAGGAAATAGTCTACAAGTTGGTGTGTACAATGTCAGAAGTCAGAACGTGGTGCGGATACAAAAAAATATTGGAAGGGAAATGCTAAGGCTTAATCTAGATGTAGTGTGGATCAGTGTAGTGAAACAGAAAGAAGACAAGCATTTCCGACCGTACAGGTATAGGGTAACGTCAACAGGAGCAGAAAATGATATAACGGGATTAGGAATCATCATGTATAGGAGGGTAGGGCAAAACGTATGTTAATCGAAAAGTTCAGCGATAGGGTTGTTCTCATCAGAATAAACAGAAAACCAAAACCGACAACAGTAGTTCAGGTACAGATGCCGAAGCAGAATATGAGTGGTAGAGAAAGTATATGAGGATTAGACAGGTAATTCTGTACGTAAAGGTACTTAAAGTGAGATGAAAATTTAATGGTCACGGGGAACTGACATGCGGTTGTAGGGGAAGGGGTAGAGGAAGCGATTGCGGGAGAATTCTGCAATAAATTTCAGCTTGTAATAACGAATACTCCGTTCAAAAATCAAAAGAGGTAAAGATATGCTTCGAAAAGGCCGGGAGGTACGGTAAGATTAGAGTTAGATAACATCAGGCACAGATTCCGAAATCGGATGTTGTATTGTAAGGCATACACAGGAGCAGATATAAACCCAGCTCAGGATTTAGTAAAAATGAAGTTTAAGACATTAGTCAGGAAGAATCAGTGCACAAAGACATGGGATACAGAAGTACTAGGAAATGATGTGACACGTGAAGTTTCCTGAGGCTATAGATAGTGCGATACTGAGGAGTTCTGTAGACAATTCAGTTGAAAAGAAGTGGTCAATCACAGACGTTGGACAGGCACACGCAGGTACCAGGAAGGTAATTGCGAAGAAACCATGAGTAACAGAAGATGTACAGTAGTTAATCGAGGAAAGAAGGAAGTACAAAAATGTTCAGGGGAATTTACGAATACAGAAATACAAGTCACTTAGAAATGACATGAATCGGAAGCGCATGGAAGCTCAGGCGAAATGGCTGCACGGAGAATATGAAGAAATCGAAAAAGGGATGATTGTCGGAAGACTGACTAAGTATACAGAAAAGTCAAAACAGTTTTTTGTGAAAGCAAGAGCGGTGACATTAAGAGTGAAAAGAGAATTCCACTGTTCAACGCAGAGGAGAGAGCGGATAGGTGGAAAGAGTGCACTGATCGCCTCTATGAGGGGACACACTTGTCTGACGATACGGTAGAAGAAGAAACAAGAGTCAACAGGTAAGAGATACGAGATCCAGTATTAGTACCAGAATTTTGATCTTTGGACGACTTTTCTCTGCCTCGTGATGACTGCGTGTTGTGTGATGTCCTTAGGTTAGTTAGGTTTAAGTAGTTCTAAGTTCTAAGATACTGATGACCTCAGCAGTTAAGTCCCATAGTGCTCAGAGCCATTTGAACAGTTTTTTTTCTGAACGACTTAAGATTAAAGAAGCAGTTAGAACATGTTTCATCTTAATTTCAAAATCACTAGAGTAAGTAGCAACAAAACGACTACTCTCGTTGACGTATAGAATATATGAGGCTGCTGATGTACCGTCAGACTTTCGCAAAAAAGATCATCCGCTAAGTTCCGAAGATATCGAGGGAGGGTAACTGCGATAACTGTTGCACAATCAATTTAACACTTTATGGCCGGCCGGAGTGGCCGAGCGGTTCTAGGCGCTTCAGTCTGGAACCGCGCGACCGCTACGGTCGCAGGTTCGAATCCTGCTTCGGGCATGGATTTGTGTGATGTCTTTAGGTTAGTTAGGTTTAGGTAGTTCTAAGTTCTAGGGGACTGATGACCACAGACTGATGACCACAACAGTTAAGTCCCAAAGTGCTCAGAGCCATTTGAACCATTTGAACACTTCATGCATCCAAATTGCTTACAAGAATAATATGCAGAAGAATGGAGAAGAACACTGAGGATTTGCTGGATGACCATTAGTTTGGCTTTAGGAAAGGTAAAGAAGCTAGAGTGGCAGTTAGGAATGTGCAGTTGTCAATGGAAGCAACATTGAAGAAACATCAGGACACGTTCATGGGATCTGTCGAACTAGGAAAAGCGTTCGTTAATGTAAAAGGGTAAAAGGTGTTCGAAATTCTGAGAAAAAAGTGGCAAGCCTTAGGAAAATGCGGGTAATAAATATGTACAAGAACAAGGAGGGAAGAGTAAAGAGTGGAAGATGAAGACACCCAGCCATCTTTCCATCCCGTTATAGGAAATTAAAAGCATGTACGAAATAAAGATGTAGGATTCGTTCAGCGTTTTTTTTAATATTGTTCGTGAATCTTGTATTCTTACAAAGACAAAATGAAAGAAAGGAAACTAATTCAAAAGTTGAGCGGCGCGTTTCGTCACTGGTTCGTTTAGTAAACGCGAAAGCATTACAGAGATGCTCATAAAACGTCAGTGCCAGACGACGAAGAAGAAGCGCTGCACATCATGGAAAGGTTTGTTGTTTAAAGTCCGGCAGATACATCTCACGGTATAAGAATACAGAAGTGCTCATACAGAAGCTTAGAGACGTATCGTTCTTCGCACGGACACTGCGCGGACAGGGGACAATTTCATTGGAACATCCAGAATTCTATTTGTAATGTACTGTGCATCATATATACATCTGCATAGAGCGGATTGCACTCTACAAGACTGTCATTCCTTCCCTTTTTCATTCACAGACAGAATGAGGGGTGAATGACTGTCTGTTCGCTTCCATACGAGACCTGAATTTCTCTCACCGCGGTCCATAAGCGAGGCACTTGGATCGTTCTGCACTCTGTCGCAAATTCCGGTTCTCTATAGTTTCTTGTGATTGGCGGACAGAACGTATTCTTCTCTTTAGGTATGCCTACTTGAATTCATGGAGAATTTCCGCAACACTCGCGTGTTGATTGAACCTACCAGCAACGAATTTAGCAGCGTGCCTCTGAATTCCTTCAATGTCTTTCTTTAATTCGGTTTGGTGCGGATCGCAAACAGTCAAACAATACTCAGTAATGGTTCGACAAGCGTTTTGTATGTAGTCTCCTTTAGAGACGAGCTACACTTTCCTAGAATTCTCCAAACAAAGTGTACAACCACCGAACTTTCGTGCTCCTTCCCAAACCAGTGCAGAATGGCTGCTAGGGATGAAGAAGTCACAGAGTAAATGACTTCAAAAACTAAATGTACTGCAATGTTGTGCCTTGATATTAAATCTACCTGACTGTGTTCGCCATCCCACTTCATCAACTCACATTATCTCACATTTAGAACAAGCTGCCATTCAGATGTTATTCAGCATCCTCCTCGAACCACTCGAATACGACACTTTTCGGCACACTGCAGCGTCATCAGTAAACTGTTTCAGGTTATTGTTCAACGTACCCATCAGACCTTTTTCTGAATGGAAACAAGAGCGGTACTGTCACACTTTCCTGGAGCAGTCCTGACATACCTTGTCCCTGATCCTGATGACCACTTGTCGCCCAGGAGAAGTACTGGGTTCAATACATAACAAGTCTTTTTCGAGCCATATTTCTGAAATTTGTTCCAAATTTTCGGATCTTCGTTAATAGTCTGCAGTGGGGTACTCTCTCAAACACTTTCCGGAACTTTACAAATATGGAATCTGCCAGTTGCTCTGATTCGCAAGATGTCGTGTGAAAAGAAGGCAATCTGTGTTTCTCATCAACGACACTTTACAAATCAGTTCTGATTTGCGCACACAGGATTTTCTAGTTCATGGAAATTTATTTTATTCGAATTTACAATGTGCTCAAGAACTCTCCAAACGACTGGTATTAAGGACATTAGTCTGTACTTTGCAGATCTGCTTTATTCTTCTTATACGCGGGAACTATCTGCGATTTTTCCAGTCGCTTGTGAGTTTCTGCTGCTTGAGAGGTTCACGATAAATAAAATCCAAGGAACGGCCTACTCGGAGGAGTACTCTCTATTAAACCGAATTGTTATTTTATCTGGCTCCGTCGACTGATTCGTTTTCAATTCTTCTACCTGCTCTTCACCTCTAGGGGTGCCTGTCACTGTTTCCTCAATACGGATGGATCAACAAAGTGGATATGGAGTGCTAGCGCTTATGACATTCAAACTTAACGACGAAATATAAAGAAAGAGCCATAACAATCAATGAAAGATATTTTGTTTGAAAACTGAACACCTATAACAGTAAAAGACACATTACCTTTGTCGTGTAGAAGTAATGTAAATGATACTTTGTATGTGACATTGTCTTAAGAAGCCTGATTCAGTGACATTGGAGTGGAACAGTTATAAAAGTGTTGCCTCAAGGACCACCCGGCACTAGGGGAAAGGAATTCAAGCACTGGGAAGGGATAATGTCAATGTCGGTATTGATTCGTCCTTCTAATCGGGTTTCCCGGTGTGACCGAGCCAGATGTTGTCGAGCAGTTTCCTCTGTTAGCACGCAATGGCGGGGAAAATGTCCCGTCCATATCTTATGAACGGAGTCAACGAATATTTTGTATCGTGCCACAAAGTGATGCATAATGTTCTAGGCATAATCTCAGTCCGACTACCGATAGTCTTGTCAGGTCGCCTACCTGGGAAATGGCTGTTTAGGATGAAGAAGTCATAGGGTGCATGCATGGAAACACTAAATGTGTTGGCAATGAAGGAACCAGCCTTGCGTGTTGCTGGCAAAATTCTAATGGAAATCAATTGCCATGTATCTCTTTAATTCATGTATGCGGAACGTCAGGCCTGCAACTTTATAACTTCGACAGTTGCAACATCTGCAGCGATGGGTTAATCCGGCAATTAAAAAAATCTAAAGTTTTAAATGCAATTGTGACACATGTGAACGACAGGTTGTGGATCTTCATTGTTCGGCACCAATAACCTCATTATATTTGTCAATCAGTAAGGGATTTACCAGACACTCTGACTTCCAGTTAGAATTTCGGTGACAAGTATTACTTATGCCTCAGTACCAAGTGTTGACCTTCGCTGCCATCGAGCTAACTCTACCCACCAAGAACGTCATTCAGTTGGTTAGCTATCATGGTTCCTACGGAGCACTTAGCAAACATGCAGGGTGGTCCATTGATCGTGACCGGGCCAAATATCTCACGAAATAAGCGTCAAACGAAAAAATGCAAGGAACGAAACTTGCCTAGCTTGAAGGGGGAAACCAGATGGCGCTATGGTTGGCCCGCTAGATGGCGCTGCCATAGGTCAAACCGATATCAACTGCGATTTTTAAAATAGGAACCCCCATTTTTATCACATATTGGTGTACTACATAAAGAAATATGAATGTTTTAGTTGGACCACTTTTTTCCCTTTGTAATAGATGGCACTGTAATAGTAGCAAACATATGGCTCACAATTTTAGACGAAGATTTGGTAACAGGTAGGTCTTTTAAATTAAAATACAGTACGTAGGTACGTTTGAACATTTCATTTCGATTGTTCCAATGTGATACATGTACCTTTGTGAACTTATCGATTCTGATAAAGCATACTGTTACAGCGTGATTACCTGTAAATACCACATTAATGCAGTAAATGCTCAAAATGATGTCCGTCAGCCTCAATGCATTTGGCAATACGTTTAACGACATTCATCTCAACAGCGATTAGTTCGCCTTCCGTAATGTTCGCACACGCACTGACAGTGCGCTGACGCATGTTGTCAGGCGTTGTCGGTGGATCACGATAGCAAATATCCTTCAACTTTCCCCACAGAAAGAAATCCGGGGACGTCATATCCGGTGAACGTAGAGGGCCGTGGTATGGTGCTTCGACGACCAATCCACCAGTCATGAAATATGCTATTCAATACCACCTCAAGCCGCACGCGAGCTATGTGCCAGACATCCATCATATTGGAAGTACATCGCCATTCTGTCATGCAGTGAAATATCTTGTAGTAGCGTCGGTAGAACATAACGTAGGAAATCAGCATACATTGCAACATTTAGATTGCCATCGACAAAATGGGGGCCAATTATCCTTCCTCCCATAATGCCTCACCATACATTAACCCACCAAGGTCGCTGATGTTCCACTTGTCGCAGCCATCGTGGATTTTCCGTTGCCCAATAGTGCATATTATGTCGGTTTACGTTACCACTGTTGGTGAATGACGCTTCGTCGCTAAATAGAACGCTTGCAAAAAATCTGCCATCGTCCCGTAATTTCTCTTGTGCCCAGTGGCAGAACTGTACACGACGTACAAAGTCGTCGCCATGCAATTCCTAGTGCATAGAAATATGGTACGGGTGCAATCGATGTTGATGGAACATTCTCAACACCGACGTTTTCGAGATTCCCGAATCTCGCGCAATTTGTATGCTACTGATGTGCGGATTAGCCGCGACAGCAGCTAAAACACCTACGTGGTCATCATCATTTGTTGCAGGTCGTGGTTGACGTTTCACATGTGGCTGAACACTTCCTGTTTCCTTAAATAACGTAAGTATCCGGTGAACGGTCCGGACACTTGGATGATGTCGTCCAGGATACCGAGCAGCATACATAGCACACGCCCGTTGGGCATTTTGATCACAATAGCCATACACGAACACGATATCGACCTTTTCCGCAATTGGTAAACTGCCCATTTTAACACGGGTAATGTATCACGAAGCAAATACTGTCTGCACTGGCGGAATGTTACGTGATACCACGTACTTATACGTTTGTGACTATTACAGCGCCATCTGTCACAAAGCGAAGAAAGTGGTCCAACTAAAACATTCACATTTCTTTACGTCCTTCACGAATTTGTAATAAAAAACGGGGTTTCCTATTAAAAAAACGCAGTTGATATCCATTTGACCTATGGCAGCGCAATCTAGCTGGCCAACCGTAGCGGCATCTGGTTTCCCCCTTCAAGCTAGACAAGTTTCGTTCTTTGTATTTTTTTCGTTTGACGCTTATTTCGTGACATATTTGGCCCGGTCACTATCAATGGATCACCCTGTATATGGGCGAAAGAAATCGAAATTGTGAATTCGTTAGAGGACATACCGGTGTGTGAAACATTTCCAGATGAAAGAATTTAACTTAACTTTAATACCGTAAACCACTTCTTACTGTCTGAGGAGTAATTATTCAACCCGGACCTCAATTAGGAGACTGACCTGCGTACTAGTTGACATGAGTGTGGCCACCATCCGGGATTTTAGGAAGACGTTCCGAAGGCCACGAGGACTTTGATACACTCATTGTCGACGGCGTTCTTGAATCTGTGCAAGGGGGAGTGAAGGAAAATTTGCTCCGAATCTGACCATAGTGTGGTCGCTCTGGCTGCAGGCTATTACTTGAATGAGATCATTGCGCAATGATCTCTGAAATATCGGAAGTAGGCTTCTGCTTTGTTTCTGTCTCAAGATAAACATGTGAGAGAGCGTAATAATGAATGAATTAGTTCAGTTACTGTCATCAATAATTAAAGGTGAAAATCAAGAGAAATTTAACTATCATGTTACTGCGTATAAAGATCCCATACATACATCAGTGAATAAACTTTTGCCGACAGACCGTCTCGCTGAAGCTGATGTCCAAAATTAAAAGTTCATACGTCCAAGTGACAGTGCCGTGACGACCAAAAAAAAAAGTTTGTCCGATATAATAATTTTTTTTTACATGTCATTTATTTCCCGATTTCGTATCGAAAAGGAGTAAAAAGTTATTAGTTACTTTAAAAGATCAAAGGGCAAGAACTGAATAAAGTTCAGCATCATGGATAATCCTCTTAAATTCTGTCCACTACCCACCACAATATATTGTCAACTCGTGAGTCTCTTACAAACAGCGCTTCTGGATATTCATGTAATGAAATATTAACTCAACGTAATTATCCTTGCTGGCCCCAAATACCACGGTTTACGTACTGAACGTAGAGTAATTACGTCGGAGCTTTAAATAATTTAACTATGTGGAAAAGGGCTCTTTTATCGTCATAACATTGTTGCGGTTTGCCGTTTTTATTATCGTTTCTATTGTCAGTGTAGCTAATGTTATTTAAATCAGTAATCGCGTGTATTTCACTTCACTAGAACTTTCTGTTTCTGAAGCCCTATCTCACTATGGATGTAACAGAACTCATACATGCGCCAATAAGTGAACAAATAGACTACATCCGTCAGTGAATGGCAATCCGAAAAGCTAACACCACAGGATTTTCAGAGTTTTCATTATCTTCATATCTTTTCGTCTGCTTCTATTTATTTACGCAAGGGCTGTTATACCATTCCACAAGAATACGATTGTCAGAGCAGTTTGTGACAATATGGGGAACAGGGCAAGGGGAGGTGATGGTAACTGGGAGAGGTACCATTCCATAAGAATACGATAGTCTGAGTAGTCTGTGACGATATGCGGGAGTGGAGGAGGGGAGATGATGGTAACTGAGGGAGGTATAAGCCACCTAGTGGTGTTGCTGTGCTACCAAGTTATTCAACGGGCAACGGGCAAAATGTAATTGGTCTCGTGCACAAGCAATGCGACACCTTTGCCTACTTGCAGGAGTGGTTCATGTCGCGTACTTTGATGACCGTGAATTTCCTATTCACCCTAACGTACATGGGATACGCTACCTCCAATATTCCACAGACAATACGAGGAAATTTCATACTTACAAGAAAAACAAACGAAAGTTTATTCATATCTTAAACAGTGAGAAGGGAGCTGAAATTGGACTGAATCGTTCAAAATGTTAAACTTAGCACTTAGCAATGAGTAAAGGGAGCCTTAAAATTAAGTAGTGGAATATAACGGAGCATCCTCCCTCCCACACACACACACACACACACACACACACACACACACACACACACACATTTTATGATATTGATCTATATAACAGTTAGTTACCGAAGGAGTAATTTTACAACGGCCTAATCTGAAGAGAGATTAAGGAGTATGCAGTAAAGAAAGGTAAGGTAATGTCTAACCATGATAATTCATTAATTCATAAATTTCGGGCGTATTATAGTATTTGAGAGTTGTAGCATCGCGTTTTAGTACCTGAATAGTGTAAATTCGCGTAGTCGTTTGACTTCTGTTTTTGTTTTGAACGGCCAGTGTCGGTTGGTCACAGTCAGTGTGCTCCCTGCCGCCGTTGGATAAGCAGCTGCAGCAGCAAGTCGTATACTCCTAGCTCACTCATTTGTTACATAGTTTAATTCTTAATTTCTTTGCGTGTTTTTGGTACTTGCATTGTTTAATTCATAAATTTCGGGCGTATTATAGTATTTGAGAGTTGTAGCATCGCGTTTTAGTACCTGAATAGTGTAAAATCGCGTAGTCTCCTTCCGCCGCCGAGCAGTGTGTCAGCAGTGCGCAAGTAGCAGCATTACTGCATTTACTAGGCAATCTTGTATTTTAATAACCGTTTAAATTTTGTCGATTTGTTTGCGCTCTCTGTAGATTAGTTCAGACGTTCTTTGCAAAACAGTTTTTTAGCATGGATAGGGACTGCAACTGCTGTGTTCGGATGCAGGCTGAGTTGGCATCCCTTCGCTCCCAGCTTCAGGCAGTGTTGGCTTCGGTCACACAGCTTGAGGCTGTTGCCAATGGGCATCACTGCGGGGGTCCGGATGGGGGTTTGTCGGGGAAGGCCAGCTCGTCCCACGCATCTCCCTCTCGGACTACGACTGTGGTTGCCCGGGATACTGCCCGCATTGAGGCTGATCCCTCACCTGTGGTTGAGTGGGAGGTCGTCTCAAGGTGTGGCAGGGGGTGAAAGATATTCCGGAGGGCTGAACGGAAGACCTCTCCAGTTTGTCTGACGAACCGGTTTCAGGCTCTGTCTCAGGCTGATACTGATCTTCGGCCTGACATGGCTGCTTGTCCTGTTCCAAAGGTTGCCCCTCAGTCTGCAAGATCTGGACGGTCGCAGAGGGTGGGCTTACTGGTAGTTGGGAGCTCCAACGTCAGGCGCGTAAAGGAGCCCCTTAGGGATATGGCAGCAAGAGAGGGGAAGAAAACCAATGTGCAATCCGTGTGCATACCGGGGGGAGTCATTCCAGATGTGGAAAGAGTCCTTCCGGATGTCATGAAGGGTACAGGGTGCACCCATCTGCAGGTGGTCGCTGATGTCGGCACCAATGATGTGTGTCGCTATGGATCGGAGGAAATCCTCTCTGGCTTCCGGCGGCTATCTGATTTGGTGAAGACTGCCAGTCTCGCTAGCGGGATGAAAGCAGAGCTCACCATCTGCAGCATCGTCGACAGGACTGACTGCAGACCTTTGGTACAGAGCCGAGTGGAGGGTCTGAATCAGAGGCTGAGACGGTTCTGCGACCGCGTGGGCTGCAGATTCCTCGACTTGTGCCATAGGGTGGTGGGGTTTCGGGTTCCGCTGGATAGATCAGGAGTCCACTACACGCAACAAGCGGCTACACGGGTAGCAGGGGTTATGTGGCGTGGGCTGGGCGGTTTTTTAGGTTAGATGGCCTTGGGCAAGTACAGAAAGGGCAACAGGCTCAACGGGTGCGGGGCAAAGTCAGGACATGCGGGGACCAAGCAGCAATCGGTATTGTAATTGTAAACTGTCGAAGCTGCGTTGGTAAAGTACCGGAACTTCAAGCGCTGATAGAAAGCACCGAAGCTGAAATCGTTATAGGTACAGAAAACTGGCTGAAGCCAGAGATAAATTCTGCCGAAATTTTTACAAAGGTACAGACGGTGTTTATAAAGGATAGATTGCATGCAACCGGTGGTGGAGTGTTCGTCGCTGTTAGTAGTAGTTTATCCTGTAGTGAAGTAGAAGTGGATAGTTCCTGTGAATTATTATGGTTGGAGGTTACACTCAACAACCGAGCTAGGTTAATAATTGGCTCCTTTTACCGACCTCCCGACTCAGCAGCATTAGTGACAGAACAACTGAGAGAAAATTTGGAATACATTTCACATAAATTTTCTCAGCATGTTATAGTCTTAGGTGGAGATTTCAATTTACCATATATAGACTGGGACACTCAGATGTTTAGGACGGCTGGTAGGGACAGAGCATCGAGTGACATTATACTGAGTGCACTATCCGAAAATTACCTCGAGCAATCAGAGAACCGACTCGTGGAGATAACATCTTGGACCTACTGATAACAAACAGACCCGAACTTTTCGACTCTGTATGTGCAGAACAGGGAATCAGTGATCATAAGGCCGTTGCAGCATCCCTGAATATGGAAGTTAATAGGAAAATAAAAAAAGGGAGGAAGGTTTATCTGTTTAGCAAGAGTAATAGAAGGCAGATTTCAGACTACCTAACAGATCAAAGCGAAAATTTCTGTTCCGACACTGACAATGTTGAGTGTTTATGAAAAAAGTTCAAGGCAATCGTAAAATGCGTTTTAGACAGGTACGTGCCGAGTAAAACTGTGAGGGACGGGAAAAACCCACCGTGGTACAACAACAAAGTTAGGAAACTACTGAGAAAGCAAAGAGAGCTTCACTCCAAGTTTAAACGCAGCCAAAACCTCTCAGACAAACAGAAGCTAGACGATGTAAAAGTTAGCGTAAGGAGGGCTATGCGTGAAGCGTTCAGTGAATTCGAAAGTAAAATTCTATGTACCGACTTGACAGAAAATCCTAGGAAGTTCTGGTCTTACGTTAAATCAGTAAGTGGCTCGAAACAGCATGTCCAGACCCTCCGGGATGATGATGGCATTGAAACAGAGGATGACACGCGTAAAGCTGAAATACTAAACACCTTTTTCCAAAGCTGTTTCACAGAGGAAGACCGCACTGCAGTTCCATCTCTAAATCCTCGCACAAACGAAAAAATGGCTGACACCGAAATAAGCGTCCAAGGAATAGAAAAGCAACTGGAATCACTCAACAGAGGAAAGTCCACTGGACCTGACGGGATACCAGTTCGATTCTACACAGAGTACGCGAAAGAACTTGCCCCCCTTCTAACAGCCGTGTACCGCAAGTGTCTAGAGGAACGGAAGGTTCCAAATGATTGGAAAAGAGCACAGGTAGTCCCAGTCTTCAAGAAGGGTCGTCGAGCAGATGCCCAAAACTTTAGACCTATATCTCTGGCGTCGATCTGTTGTAGAATTTTAGAACACTTTTTTTGTTCGAGTATCATGTCGTTTTTGGAAACCCAGAATCTACTATGTAGGAATCAACATGGATTCCGCAAACAGCGATCGTGTGAGACGAACTCGCTTTATTTGTTCATGAGACCCAGAAAATATTAGATACAGGCTCCCAGGTAGATGCTATTTTTCTTGACTTCCTGAAGGCGTTCGATACAGTTCCGCACTGTCGCGTGATAAACAAAGTAAGAGCCTACGGAATATCAGACCAGCTGTGTGGCTGGATTGAAGAGTTTTTAGCAAACAGAACACAGCATGTTGTTCTCAATGGAGAGACGTCTACAGACGTTAAAGTAACCTCTGGCGTGCCACAGGGGAGTGTTATGGGACCATTGCTTTTCACAATATATATAAATGACCTAGTAGATAGTGTCGGAAGTTCCATGCGGCTTTTCGCGGATGATGCTGTAGTATACAGAGAAGTTGCATCATTAGAAAATTGTAGCGAAATGCAGGAAGATCTGCAGCGGATAGGCACTTGGTGCAGGGAGTGGCAACTGATCCATAACATAGACAAATGTAATGTATTGCGAATACATAGAAAGAAGGATCCTTTATTGTATGATTATATGATAGCGGAACAAACACTGGTAGCAGTTACTTCTGTAAAATACCTGGGAGTATGCGTGCGGAACGATTTGAAGTGGAATGATCATATAAAATTAATTGTTGGTAAGGCGGGTACCAGGTTGAGATTCATTGGGAGAGTCCTTAGAAAATGTAGTCCATCAACAAAGGAGGTGGCTTACAAAACACTCGTTCGACCTATACTTGAGTATTGCTCATCAGTGTGGGATCCGTAGCAGATCGGGTTGACGGAGGAGATAGAGAAGATCCAAAGAAGAGCGGCGCATTTCGTCACAGGGTTATTTGGTAACCGTGATAGCGTTACGGAGATGTTTAACAAACTCAAGTGGCAGACTCTGCAAGAGAGGCGCTCTGCATCGCGGTGTAGCTTGCTCGCCAAGTTTCGAGAGGGTGCGTTTATGGATGAGGAATATATTGCTTCCCCCTACTTATACTTCCCGAGGAGATCACGAATGTAAAATTAGAGAGATTAGAGCGTGCACGGAGGCTTTCAGACAGTCGTTCTTCCCGCGAACGATACGCGACTGGAACAGGAAAGGGAGGTAATGACAGTGGCACGTAAAGTGCCCTCCGCCACACGCCGTTGGGTGGCTTGCGGAGTATAAATGTAGATGGAGATGTAGGAGAAACTGCAAAGTTCTTGCCGCAGTAGATACACCGGTTCCCGTGAGATCACCGAAGTTAAACGCTATCGGGCGCGGTCGGCACTTGGATGGGTGACCATCCAGGCCGCTATGCGCTGTTGCCATTTTTCGGGGTGCACTCAGCCTCGTGATGCCAATTGAGGAGCTACTCGACTGAATAGTAGCGGCTTCGGTCAAGAATACCGTCATAACGACAGGGAGAACGGTGTGCTGACCCCACGCCCCTCCTATCCGCATCCTCAACTGAGGATGACACGGAGGTCGGATGGTCCCGGTAAGCCACTCGTGGCCTGAAGACGGAGTGCTATTTGGGGAAGCTGCTCACATGAAGGCGTCGCAGTCCACTATCTTCTAACGGCGAGATGGGATAAGAATGGCTGTACAACCGATCTATCGACTATGAGGCGCTGACGGTATTATATATATCCAACGGTCAAAAGCCAGAATAACTGCCATTACCAGCGCGGGCGGCTGCGAGAGGTGCATGAAGAGAGTCAATGAGTTCTCAAGAAAGTACCGGCAGGGATGTAGAGCCATCCCGATTCCGAAGCCGTGGCCAGCTGCGCTACGTTTCTCTGTTGAGGCTCCACGTCACGAAATGCCCGATCAAAGTCGTCCCACAGATTCTCGAGTGCGTTAAAATCAGGGGAGTTCGGCGGCCAGGGGAGTACAGTATTGGAAAGAGAGGAGTTTAAGAAGGGTATTACCAGTATGCATACAGTACCTATCGCTGTTTGATGTCAGAGGTCACTACAGATGCCTACTCAAAAACCACCCTACAGCCCAGGAGATAAAAGGACGGCCACCTCAAGTGCAACTTGCTCATAGAAAATATAACATCAGAGCCTCCATACACCGCCCCCTGCACAGAGAGCAGCTGAGTCTGGCGACCACTCAGAGCAGACATGGCGCCCTCGCCTGCAGCAGCCCGGCGTTCTGCACTGGAGAACAATTGTATTTTACGTCAACGCATCTATAATCAAGCAGCTATTACAAAGAAAGAAAACACAATTATAGTGATAATAAATATCCTCTTTCCACAAAAACAGGAGCAGTCCATTTTCTTTTAATTTTATGAGCAAAATCGGTGTAGCAGTATACGATCCGAAACTCATTATTTTGCAACATCCAGCCGAGTGTACCGCCGCTGATTACAGATTATCAGCAAAGAAATGTCCACCCTGTGTAAAATCAGGACAAAGAAAACTTCGACAATTTTGCTGTGAAAACTACAGATCACCACAGAATGTCCTCGTTATATCTAAACCGTCATCGGAGTAAAGAAAAAGGAGTCGTTACGCTTTCAGCTACCTAGTTTCAACTACTTTTCAAGGTCATCCAATCACCCACATCCGAAGTACGTGCTCATAGAGCGTTGTAAATACAAAATGTCTTAGGAGTTTTGGTTGGATAGCGAATAAGACAGGTAAATACTCTCATACACAATCTTTATTAACTTTAGAATATATATTTACACACAGAAAATAATACTTTCCTTATTTTTATTTGATGTCGTTTTAATAACGCCGATTTTAATTTTTAACTTATAACTTCACTCCACATCTGAATCATCTATTTCTTTCTCCAACCAGTAATTTGACAAATACAGAGAAGGTATATTCTCAAATTCTACTATATATCAAATTTTCTTCACTAAAATACTTGTTTTAAGGCTATAACTATTAGCTCAGTACCTTTCTGCACTTCTTCTAGGCGAGAGTGTTAGGAGATTTTAATTTTTCCTAATACGTCCTCCATGACGCTGTTGTTAAACCGTCACACATTTTCCTGGGTGTATGTCGACAACTCTTCTGCTCCACATTCTTGCGGGATTTCTGTATATAACTTTACAACTTTTGCAAATGAGCGTTCATTACATGTAGTTCTTCAATCAGTTTTAAACTCAGCAAATGGGAGTTCTGCTGCTAGGTGGACAACATCCAGCTCGCCACACTTAGATAGCGTCACTCTTAGATAGCGCCTTGTGTAGTGGGTTGTTTAATTAGGCCTAATCTTTATAATTAATTATGCGCCGGCCGAGGTGGCTGAGCGGTTCTAGGCGCTACAGTCTGGAACCGCGCGACCGCTACGGTCGCAGGTTCGAATCCTGCCTCGGGCATGGATGTGTGTGATGTCCTTAGGTTAGTTAGGTTTGAGTAGTTCTAAGTGTAGGGGACTGATGACCTCAGATGTCTAGGGGACTGATGACCTGAGAAGTTAAGTCCCATAATGCTCAGAACCATTTTAACCATTTATTTTTAATTATGCAATTATGATCGATATATGCGTCGATTTTCCGACCAAAATAAGTAAAGTGCACTAACCTAACCTTCTTCTCCTGCATCTGGACCATTATTCCATATGTTGGGGGGTAGCACTTGAGATTTCCATCCAGTAGAATCTGGGTTCGAGTCCTGGAATTGGCACCGCCAATTTTAATTTCCTATCAAATCCAAGCGCCTCTGGTTGTATAATCGATAATCGTGACGGGGTGTAAGGGGTGGGGGGGGGGGGGGCGGGGATGCACTTGTACCTCTCACCCAGGAGAACCAGGATTACAGTCCCGGAAAGGGTACCGCCACTTTTAATTTCCCAGCAAACTCCTATGTGTGGTGTGGGCTGTGATCTCAGCACAATATTAGGACAAAGAAATTCCCACCAAAAGTTCGAAATTCCCACCAAAATTCGGAATTTTTCGACAATAGAGTGGGTTGGGGGAGGGGGAGGGTGGGGAGGTTGGGGGAGGGGGAGGGTGGGGAGGGTTCGGGTGGGGAGGGTGGGGAGGGGTGGAAGGGGGAGGGAGCTGGGACCCACGTGCAGACTGAGAAAAACACGTGACGTCATCTGGGGGTGGGCATGTGTGTGTTCGGGGATGGGAGTGGTCGGGGGTGAGGGTGACCGGGGTCTGGAGATGATTAATTGATCAATTTAATTGATTTGCATACTAATTTGATATCGAAATTGCACCTGTGCCGCCAACTCCCTACCACTCTCTATCAGTGGTAGAGCACCACAGTTACCTTGGCGCTGGTTTTGGACAGCGCAGTTTTACAATGTGCCGTACACTTCAACGACGGCGGCTCCCGAACAGTTTACGATCTTAGCAGTTTCGGAAACGCTTCCACCCTCGGCCTGAAAGCCAATGCACATGCGCTTTTGGGCATCAGATAAATCGCTCTGTTTCCGCAAAACGATAACGAGTGCGCTGTTTTCCTCGCCCCTCTCCCCCAATACGCTTTATATACCCTCCATTGCTAATGCGGCACCTGTCGTCTGTGTGGTTATTGCGCCACAACGTCGAACAGAGACGGTGGTCACGTTAATGTGACGTCCCCGAGTAGTTTCGCCGTTCAGATTTATCCGCTGAGAAGCTCTCCCTCCACCTAGGCCTGGCCATCAATAAAAGTAGATGTGAACTGAAAGAAACTTTCCAGACTTTTGGCTTTTCAAGCCAAGGGCCAGAAGCCCAGCGGGCAAGACGCGGCCGGGTAATCCCCGTAGAAAGCAGCTTACGTGCCTCGCGCGCTGTATCCTAGGCAGTGGGCTGCTGGATAACCTAGTAACCACACGTTTAACGGCCCTGATGGGCTTTTCCGGCAGCTGTTTCGATGCTCCTTTCACGTACACAGAGAGGCCTGGGGGCCTTAGCCGCGGTCCTTGCGGCTCCTTCCGTCTCAGGTTCGAGTCCTCCATCGGGCATGGGTGTGTGTGTTGTCCATAGTATAAGTTTAAGTTAGATTAAGTAATGTGTAGGCTTAGCGACCGATGACCTCAGCAGTTTGGTCCCATAGGACTTTACCACAAATTTCCAAATTTTGGAAACAGGTGCTAGCCAAGCCAGCAGGCTGCACTGGTATATTTGACCACGAATGGCACCTGTTAGATGTCCTCAATTTAGTGGTCAGCACAAAGTTTTGTGAAATTGTGGGTGGATTATTTTGTAGCTAATTCGAACTTATCTAAATTGTTGGTGCGTTTCCGTAACGAAGGGAGTCGAAGTGTTTGGTGTTTCAAGATGTACCGAATCGAAGATTTATACCCGATATAGGTAATGCGGAAAAACATCTTTCGCTAAGACTCAGTGAGGGCGAAATAGTGTGTTGAGTGATCATAACGCACGGTGACTTACGTGATTGTGACGCGAAATAAGACGACTACAACTGCAAAAGCCGCTATAGGGTAGAAGTTGAACCAGCGAACGCTGTCAGCACCAAAAGAACGCAGTGGGAGCTCATCAAGGAGGGAATTGTGGGGCGACCTGAAAAACTAGAATAAGTCTTCAATGTTGCAAATCCGTCTAACAGGAAAATGTGGTGCCGAAGCCACAAAAACTGCGCTGTGGAGCAATGGAAGAAAGTCATTTGAATGAATGAGTCCTGTTGTCACACTGTTTCCGCCTGTTTTCATCCCAAAAATGAAACAAGGAGGGAGTTCTTTCATGATAAGGGCAGCCGTATCTCGAAACTGTACTCTGCAAGGTCGCATTATTGCCGAGGTATATGTGACCATTTTGGCTCATCAAGTCAATTCAATGGCACAATGTTCGTTTTCCAATAGCGATGCTGTGTTCCAAGAAGACAGGGCCTCTGTTTATACGGCTCACATGGTCCGGGACTGGTTTTGTGAGCACGAGGGTAGATTCCCGTATGTCACTTGGCCACCACACTCATCAAGTCTGTGGTCTGCTTTGGAGAGAAGGGTGTGTGATCGCTAGCTACCTCCATTATCGTTGCGCGAACTTCCCACTATTTTGCACAAAGAGTTGTAGAAGATTCGCTATAAAACCAAAAAGGACGGTTATTTATCCATTCAGAGACGAATGGAAGGCGATTTGAATGCCAACGGCTTTCCGGCATCAAACCAGTCAGGAGAGAGATGCTTCAAAAAAAAAAAAAAAAAATTGTGCTGTTTGCATAATTTTGTCCACACTCAGGTACTTGCAATGTTACTGCTAATTTGAATGTTCCAGTTATGTCATACTTCATGAGGCACTTCTAACCGTGGGCGACATTTTAGTGAGGTGACAAGCTATACTGTCATTTCAAAATTATTGTGTTTAACAGACTGATTATTCATTTCTCCAGTTCCATTTAATTAGAATAATCAAGCTGTTTCTTATCAAACAGAGGAGTACCGCTCGGCCTCTCACACTCGATTTGGAAACAAAGTGCTGCAGATTCACATTACAGAGCCGGCCGCGGTGGTCTCGCGGTTCTACGCGCTCAGTCCGGAACCGCGCGACTGCTACGGTCGCAGATTCGAATCCTGCCTCGGGCATGGATGTGTGTGATGTCCTTAGGTTAGTTAGGTTTAAGTAGTTCTAAGTTCTAGGGGACTGATGACCACAGATGTTAAGTCCCATAGTGCTCAGAGTCATTTGAACCACATTACAGAAGTAAGGTATTAAGTGTAACACGTTCCCCACTTTTGATAAGTTTCTACTTGTTTTATTTAGGTACCATGTTAACTTCCAGTGTAAATTGTATACAGGGAGTTAGACGTAGAATCTCCGTGGAACGCAGAGAGCTTTCAGGAGAGGGCAAGGTCTGCTGACAGCCAAAAGTATCCAGTTACGCTTAGGAAGAGTTCGCCATATGTTTTATGTGGCGTCTTATCGTTCTGAAATGTACACAGTCAGAAGGTAGGGACAAAAATATATAGAAAAGTTTAGAAATGTGGTTGTGGAGATGACTGGAGAAAGTGAAAAGGATCGACAGAATGAAAACTAAGGAGATGCTGGGCGGAGTTGGTGGGAAGTGGAACAGAAGTAGAAAACATCTTGTATGGGAGACATATTATGTAGAAATTGTCTGAAGCAGAAAATAATGGAGAGAAAAGTAGAAGCAAAATGAGGGAGACGAAGAGGAAGGTTTAGAATGCTAAAAGATTTGAACGGAGGAAGAGGTTACAGGCAAATGAAGGAGGATGCTCAGGACAAAGAGACATGCAGAACAGCCAAATCATACTCGTCTGAGGAGATACTGAAACAAGAAGATTTAAAAAAAATCGTTAATGACTTCTTACTAAATGTGTCATCTCGATTTGCCACATGTAAGCGGAAATGTAAATACCACACCATGGCGATGCGCGCACGTCGAAAGAGAAATATGCCGTTGGGTATGGCCAAGCAGGGGCTCCAATAGAGCTCGACTCCGGGACAGTGCTCCGGAAACCAGGGGTTTTTGATGCGCGTTGACCATTGTGTGTGTGGACCGTCAGTGATGCAGTGGGTGTACGATATAGTTCGACGGACGAAACGTGACTCGACGGCATGTAGTAGGCTGATCTCTTGGATCTTGGGATCGCTGCAATGTCTCTATAGCCGCGCAGGGTAGCTGCGTGGTCTTGGGCGCCTTGTCACGGTTTCCAAAAAATGCCTATATCCTACGTGGTCGGTGTGTTTTATAAATGCTCAAACAATTGTGAATTCACTTGATTAATTGAAGATTTTCTCTATGAAATTGAGTTTTCTCATTATGAGGGTGTTGAGGGGCGATGTATTTTAACTGTTAAAAAACCACTAAAAAGCCAGAAAGTCAAATCAAACACGTTTTAACCGTCCAGTTTCCAAACAAAAATATTTAGCGATGACAAACGTTAACAATGTGCTGACATGTGCATGAGGTTCAGCGTAAAATGAATATGTATTACTACAGAAAAATATTTAAGAGCTGAAGATGACAGCTAAGACGGTTGAAACTGGTTACCCTGAATAAAATTATTTTTTGCCATCTTGGCTGTTGAATGGTTATTTCTATGAAATGCTTAAGATTGCCGGAAGTGTGTCTACCAAGAGCGTGACTTCAGCTCGAGCCAGTGCATGGGCACTGCTGATACTTTTATCTAATATCTCTGTGGTGGTAACGTAGAGAATGTTGTATCGTTACTCCCTATGGGTAAGGCTAAGTCGATTAGCAAGGTGTTTATTTGTATATTGACTGATATATTAAATAATGGGTTAAAACTGTGAATGTGAGAGCCATTTTTGTATAAAAAATTTTTGTACTATAATTTTAAACGTTGTTAAATCTAAGTTCTGGTCTCAGTGATGATAGTCACGTACGGCTGTGCGACATGTGCTTTTCTGCTTATTTCTTGGTTAATTTTGAGGAGAGTACATGACTTGCTAACTCAGGAAGAAGACATTGCTTTTTCTTCTCTGAAACGAAAGGATGCATGTGTTCGTCCCACGGTCAGTCACAGAGGATCTAGAGAAGGAACGTAGATCACCAGGGCATTGCAGTTTGCGAGAGGTAGGTGTGCTAAGACGCTGTTCTGCGCTTTTTCGGCTACTGCGGTTTTCTCTTTGAAGGTAGTTTGCCACTAAGCCACCGCATGTTCCTAGTAAGTCACTGAACGTGACGAATTCGCTATCCCGTATGCAGAGCTAAGAATGTTCCATCGTAATTCTGCTTGGCCACCATTAGAAAAATTGTAGCCCCACACTCCAGATTTTGTTACCAACCAAATGCCTCGTACCCACAACCGTATCTTGGCGCGAGGGGATCGAATAACGAGTCGAACATGGCTAGCAGCCAATACCGACCTCTTGTGCGATGAGTTCCGTAGGTCAGGAATGGAACATTTCTGCGGAGTTCCCAATATTCATGTAAAAACGCAACAGTTAAAACAATAGAAACTCCATGTTGGATTGTAAACAATATTAGGAAAAGGGTAAGATTGCTACTCATTGCAAAGGTGATGCCGTTAAGTTGCAGACACGCACTACCAAAAGACTGTTACAAGTTATAGCTATCGACGAAACATTTTTTAGCAAAGTAAACACACACACACACACACACAAGCAAGCGCACCTCACTCACACATCATCGCTATCAACGGTAGCTTCCTGTGTGTCTGCTTCCTTTGCTGAAGGAGGCTTTAGCCGAAAGCTATAATGTCTAACACTTTGTTGTACCTGTCTGCAGCCCAACAGATCATCTTTGCGAAGTGTATCAATCTTCTCCATTTCCTAATAGTGTTAATAAAGCAACATTTCGATGCTCACATTGGCAGTAGCATTGAATTATCCCTTCGACATGAAGTTTCCTAAGAAGTGGAGGGTTAGGTTTAAAGGATGTTAATTTTGAACACGGGATTCTGCCATGTAGGGGGAGAGAGAGATTACAGATTCTGGTAACGGGTGGTGTGCTCTTTATCTGGTAGTGAATGGCCTGCTGTGGCACACATTTGCCGAGTTTGGACTAACTGTCACATTTCACATCAGCGCTATCCACTTTCTGAGCGGCTTACAGTTTGCGGGATTTGCTGCGCAACTTGTGTTGACTGATTAACTGTATTGTTTCATGTGTCCTGGGCTTGTTTACCTTTGCATATGCTAGCTGCACTGATTAGGAAAACTTGTAGCGTTTTCCAAGCACGCATTCACATTCTTTCTCATATTGTTAATGGAACGTTATTGATTAAGCTGAGCTTTTAAAGAGCTTTGTGTTTCAATATTTTAGGTGGCAGCGTGCTCTTTGTGTTGGAGTAATTTCTCAGTCAATTTCACGAGTGTTCATGTTCATTTCGTTGAAACATTAGTCTCTGTCATATTAACGAGGTTTCCCAAACAGCAGGGAGTGGGTTAGGGTACGGTTTTGAGTACAACACTGTGAAAATTACAAAAATGTAGCACTAAATAACATAATTATATTTAAAAATTTCTCTGATCCAGTATTTAACGGAGACGCAGTCAGAAATTATGCAGTTAAGAATTTAAGATCATTATATCTACAATAAACTCTGTTAAGGAATTTTCACAATTAAAAGTATTTACTGTAAAATTACATGAATAACTATGATATCTGTATGAATAGGACTGGTGGCAGAATAGCTTTAACTGTGTTACCTATATTGTTCAAAAGCGTCTGTTGTGGAAATGCTATAAATGTTTGCTAAAGGCAGACAGTCCAGAAAATTTCTTAACATCAAGACACGTTATATTTCGGATGAAAATAGTAAAAGTAGAAATAACCTACCAGATCAACTATAAGACTGGAAAGTAGGACAGCCAATTAAGAAGAAACAGTATTCCAGTAGTTGTAATTAATGGCCAGTTAAAAATTTTCATTGAAAGAGAGCAACAGATTTGGTGGATCTGAAAACAGTAATGGCTTAAATTATTATTCCAATAACTGTTAAAAATTCACTATCTTTTAGTTACCTGCCTTTTGAACAGAATAATTTGTCATCACGGACCACCGGCCAACTTAGTATATAACCAAACATGACATTAAATACAGCATACTCAAAACTATTAACAATGCAGTCTTACATTATAATGCAGCTTTACTTTCACACTAAAGAACATACGAGGTCAACTAAATAAGGTTAGGTTTTAAAGAGTTATGAAAATATTTAGGAAATGTAACTTGAGATTTATGACCAGGCAAAGTATGTGTCGAGATCTTAGAGTAAATAAATGAGTTATTAATTACAAGACGTATACACAGCCACTTCGGTTGCACAAAATTCTGTCAGTTAACTATGGTTTCGACTGCATTAGGGCAATCTTCAGCAGAACAAATAGTTACATGAAATACATATAATCACACCTTGGTGCAATCGGAATCATGGTCAATTGGCCAAATTTTGTGCACACCAAGTGGCTGTATATACGTCTTGTAATTAAATAGCGTACTGTTGCTGGAACACAGCCAATAAAAAGTTTAAGAAATGAGTTATTAAACCCAGACTTCATTTGAACCTCAGACCCAAATTATTTTCCTACAACTAATCGTGGTCAGGCGACCCTCAAAATAGAAACATAAACAGTTTATTTATATTTCTAGTATGTCTATCTCATCTTGACGGTGTTCCATTGCAATACAGTGGCCAATCCTCCGGATCATTCAGTTTATACATATTTTTATATTGTTATCAGTTGCTTAATAAATGTATGACGAGCAGTGCAGCTGATCGTCTAACATGCTGTTGATGATATCGTAAGTGAAGTCGAATAGCTACAACTTCGCAACGGACAGAAAAAGACCACGTTTATATTTCAAGTTTTTCTGTTTTATTTTTTACCGGTCAGCTGATCAGTATTAACGTTAAATTGTTTTATTTAAATCAATTAATGTTTTCATGCTTATGAGGGAAGTGACATGATCATAAGAACCTTTAGCACTCAACCATGAGCTTTCATACATGATCCAACTTATTGTCGTTGCTCTGAGTTTTCTTATTATGGGCGTTCCCTTTGTGATGTATGATAATTTCGTGAAATAAAATTCGTTCAAGGATAATGTTATCTCACTTATAAGCACAGCCCTGTCATTTCCGTCTCTCTATAAAGTAAAATTTGAGCAAGAACTTCCAATTAGACCGCAGAGAACTAATCTTACCGTAACAAACGAAACATAAAATGCCATATAATACATGTACTGCCATCTGATGATGACCATTCTGGTTTTAAGTAAGCTACGGTCCTAGAATAAAACAGTTCTTTATATTATCTGTGGTCATCCTCTGAACTGTTTATGATTTCTTTCCCACAAAATAATTTTTGGTTATACACTCCTGGAAATTGAAATAAGAACACCGTGATTTCATTGTCCCAGGAAGGGGAAACTTTATTGACACATTCCTGGGGTCAGATACATCACATGATCACACTGACAGAACCACAGGCACATAGACACAGGCAACAGAGCATGCACAATGTCGGCACTAGTACAGTGTATATCCACCTTTCGCAGCAGTGCAGGCTGCTATTCTCCCATGGAGACGATCGTAGAGATGCTGGATGTAGTCCTGTGGAACGGCTTGCCATGCCATTTCCACCTGGCGCCTCAGTTGGACCAGCATTCGTGCTGGACGTGCAGACCGCGTGATACGACGCTTCATCCAGTCCCAAACACGCTCAATGGGGGACAGATCCGGAGATCTTGCTGGCCAGGGTAGTTGACTTACACCTTCTAGAGCACGTTGGGTGGCACGGGATACATGCGGACGTGCATTGTCCTGTTGGAACAGCAAGTTCCCTTGCCGGTCTAGGAATGGTAGAACGATGGGTTCGATGACGGTTTGGATGTACCGTGCACTATTCAGTGTCCCCTCGATGATCACCAGTGGTGTACGGCCAGTGTAGGAGATCGCTCCCCACACCATGATGCCGGGTGTTGGCCCTGTGTGCCTCGGTCGTATGCAGTCCTGATTGTGGCGCTCACCTGCACGGCGCCAAACACGCATACGACCATCATTGGCACCAAGGCAGAAGCGACTCTCATCGCTGAAGACGACACGTCTCCATTCGTCCCTCCATTCACGCCTGTCGCGACACCACTGGAGGCGGGCTGCACGATGTTGGGGCGTGAGCGGAAGACGGCCTAACGGTGTGCGGGACCGTAGCCCAGCTTCATGGAGACGGTTGCGAATGGTCCTCGCCGATACCCCAGGAGCAACAGTGTCCCTAATTTGCTGGGAAGTGGCGGTGCGGTCCCATACGGCACTGCGTAGGATCCTACGGTCTTGGCGTGCATCCGTGCGTCGCTGCGGTCCGGTCCCAGGTCGACGGGCACGTGCACCTTCCGCCGACCACTGGCGACAACATCGATGTACTGTGGAGACCTCACGCTCCACGTGTTGAGCAATTCGGCGGTACGTCCACCCGGCCTCCCGCATGCCCACTATACGCCCTCGCTCAAAGTCCGTCAACTGCACATACGGTTCACGTCCACGCTGTCGCGGCATGCTACCAGTGTTAAAGACTGCGATGGAGCTCCGTATGCCACGGCAAACTGGCTGACACTGACGGAGGCGGTGCACAAATGCTGCGCAGCTAGCGCCATTCGACGGCCAACACCGCGGTTCCTGGTGTGTCCGCTGTGCCGTGCGTGTGATCATTGCTTGTACAGCCCTCTCGCAGTGTCCGGAGCAAGTATGGTGGGTCTGACACACCGGTGTCAATGTGTTCTTTTTTCCATTTCCAGGAGTGTAGTTGACAAGATGTTGTAAACCGATGGACAAATGTTCAGGCTACTATTGCAGGGGTATCCAGACAAATTTTAGGGAAACTCATTCTGCCTGGGCAGACTACGAACGTGTGAGCTATAAAACAGTGACATTTATACTACCTGCAGTAGTCTTCTCATAGACGACGAAATTACTCGGACTGCTTCTAGCAGTTAGGAAGATCATATTTTGATTTTACATTCCATCTGATTTAGGAAAGACATGCCATAATATCCAAAGGAACTTCGTTCAGATCTACCCTGGTTCTGGAAGCCCATCATTTACGGTTCTGTTTGGAACAAGTTTTTTTTTTTTTTTTTTTTTTTTTTTTTTTTTTTTTTTTTTTTTTTTGGGTCATCAGTGTCCTGAATGGTTTGATGCGGCCCGCCACGAATTCCTTTCCTGTGCTAACCTCTTCATCTCAGAGTAGCACTTGAAACCTACGTCCTCAATTATTTGCTTGACGTGTTCCAATCTCCGTCTTCCTCTACAGTTTTTGCCCTCTACAGCTCCCTCTAGTACCATGGAAGTCATTCCCTCATGTCTTAGAAGATGTCCTATCATCCTGTTCCTTCTCCTTATCAGTGTTTTTCACATATTCCTTTCCTCTCCGATTCTGCGTAGAATCTCCTCATTCCTTACCTTATCAGTCCACCTAATTTTCAAAGTTCGTCTATAGCACCACATCTCAAATGCTTCGATTCTTTTCTGTTCCAGTTTTCCCACAGTCCATGTTTCACTACCACACAATGCTGTACTCCAGACGTACATCCTCAGAAATTTCTTCCTCAAATTAAGGCCGGTATTTAATATTAGTAGACTCCTCTTGGCCAGAAATGCCTTTTTTGCCATAGCGAGTCTGCTTTTGATGTCCTCCTTGCTCCGTCCGTCATTGGTTATTTTACTGCCTATGTAGTAGAGTTCCTTAACTTCATTGACTTCGTGACCATCAATCCTGATGTTAAGTTTCTCGCTGTTCTCATTTCTACTACTTCTCATTACCTTCGTCTTTCTCCGATTTACTCTCAATCCATACTGTGTACTCATTAGACTGTTCATTCCGTTCAGAAGATCATTTAATTCTTCTTCACTTTCAATCAGGATGGCAATGTCATCAGCGAATCGTATCATTGATATCCTTTCACTTTGTATTTTAACTCCACTCCTGAACCTTACTTTTATTTCCATCACTGCTTCCTCGATGTACAGATTGAAGAGTAGGGGCGAAAGGCTACAGCCTTGTCTTAGACCCTTCTCAATACGAGCACTTCGTTCTTGATCGTCCACTCTTATTATTCCCTCTTGGTTGTTGTACATATTGTATATGACCCGTCTCTCCCTGTAGCTTACCCCTACTTCTTTCAGAATCTCGAACAGCTTGCACCATTTTATATTGTCGAACGCTTTTACCAGGTCGACAAATCCTATGAAAGTGTCCCGATTTTTCTTTAGCCTTGCTTCCATTATTAGCCGTAACGTCAGAATTGCCTCTCTCGTCCCTTTACTTTCCCTAAAGCCAAACTGATCATCACCTAGCCCATTCTCAATTTTCTTTTCCATTCTTCTGTATATTATTCTTGTAAGCAGCTTCGATGCATGAGCTGTTAAGCTGATTGTGCGATAATTCTCGCACTTGTCGGCTCTTGCCCTCTTCGGAATTGTGTGGATGATGCTTTTCCGAAAGTCAGATGGTATGTCGCCAGACTCATATATTCTACAGAACAACGTGAATAGTTTTGTTGCCACTTCCCCCATTGATTTTAGAAATTTTGATGGGATGTTTTCTATCCCTTCTGCCTTATTTGACCGTAAGTCCTCCAAAGCTCTTTTAAATTCCGATTCTAATACTGGATCCCCTATCTCTTCTAAATCGACTCCTGTTTCTTCTTCTATCACATCAGACAAATCTTCACCCTCATAGAGGCTTTCAATGTATTCTTTCCACCTATCTGCTCTCTCCTCTGCATTTAACAGTGGAATTCCTGTTGCACTCTTAATGTTACCAGCGTTACTTTTAATGTCACCAAAGGTTGTTTTGACTTTCCTGTATGCTGAGTCTGTCCTTCCGACAATCATATCTTTTTCGATGTCTTCACATTTTTCCTGCAGCCATTTCGTCTTAGCTTCCCTGCACTTCCTATTTATTTCATTCCTCAGCGACTTGTATTTCTGTATTCCTGATTTTCCCGGAACATGTTTGTACTTCCTCCTTTCATCAATCAACTGAAGTATTTCTTCTGTTACCCATGGTTTCTTCGCAGCTACCTTCTTTGTACCTATGTTTTCCTTCCTAACTTCTGTGATGGCCCTTTTTAGAGATGTCCATTCCTCTTCAACTGTACTGCCTACTGCGCTATTCCTTATTGCTGTATCTATAGCGTTAGAGAACTTCAAACGTATCTCGTCATTCCTTAGTACTTCCGTATCCCACTTCTTTGCGTATTGTTTCTTCCTGACTAATGTCTTGAACTTCAGCCTGCTCTTCATCACTACTATATTGTGATCTGAGTCTATATCTGCTCCTGGGTACGCCTTACAATCCAGTATCTGATTTGGGAATCTCTGTCTGACCATGATGTAATCTAATTGAAATCTTCCCGTATCTCCCGGCCTTTTCCAAGTATACCTCCTCCTCTTGTGATTCTTGAACAGGGTATTCGCTATTACTAGCTGAAACTTGTTACAGAACTCAATTAGTCTTTCTCCTCTTTCATTCCTTGTCCTAAGCCCATATTCTCCTGTAACTTTTTCTTCTACTCCTTCCCCTACAACTGCATTCCAGCCGCCCATGACTATTAGATTTTCGTCCCCCTTTACATACTGCATTACCCTTTCAATATCTTCATACACTTTCTCTATCTGTTCATCTTCAGCTTGCGACGTCGGCATGTATACCTGAACTATGGTTGTCGGTGTTGGTCTGCTGTCGATTCTGATTATAACAACCCGGTCACTGAACTGTTCACAGTAACACACCCTCTGCCCTACCTTCCTATTCATAACGAATCCTACACCTGTTATACAATTTTCTGCTGCTGTTGATATTACCCGATACTCATCTGACCTGAAATCCTTGTCTTCCTTCCACTTCACTTCACTGACCCCTACTATATCTAGATTGAGCCTTTGCATTTCCCTTTTCAGATTTTCTGGTTTCCCTACCACGTTCAAGCTTCTGACATTCCACGCCCCGACTCGTAGAACGCTATCCTTTCGTTGATTATTCAATCTTTTTCTCATGGTAACCTCCCCCTTGGCAGTCCCCTCCCGGAGATCCGAATGGGGGACTATTCCGGAATCTTTTGCCAATGGAGAGATCATCATGACACTTCTTCAATTACAGGCCACATGTCCTGTGGATACACGTTACGTGTCTTTAATGCAGTGGTTTCCATTGCCTTCTGCATCCTCATGTCGTTGATCATTGCTGATTCTTCCGCCTTTAGGGGCAATTTCCCACCCCTAGGACAAGAGAGTGCCCTGAACCTCCATCCGCTCCTCCGCCCTCTTTGACAAGGCCGTTAGCAGAATGAGGCTGACTTCTTATGCTGAAAGTCTTTGGCCGCCAATGCTGATTATTTATCAAAATTTGGGCAGTGGCGGGGATCGAACCCGGGACTGAAGACGTTTTGATTATGAATCAAAGACGCTACTCCTAGACCACGGGTCACGGAACAAGTTTAGAAACATGGTAAATTAATGCGATTATTTTATATTTTGTTTTCAGCAAAAAGTTACGAATTTCGCTCCTTAAGAATCGCAGTATGCCAGTTACAGTAAGTCAGCAGAAATTTTAACTTTCAAAGATGAATCCTTTTATGTAAACAGTTCCCCGCCGCACCGCCTGTAGATACACACAACATTCCAGCAACATACTGAGTTATCATACAATGTGTTATAGCATATTGAGTTACAATAAATTGCGTTGATGGAGTGAAGCGCTTAATGGTGACAACCCGATTTGTTATTCACTACGCTCGACTGAGATTCCCAAAACCGGATTTCGTAAATTAAATTACCCTTGGTTGGCCATGTGGAAACTGCTACGTAGATTCCCTTGATTTGAAAAGTGCTTGATCTGTCAGGCTAGGATTTTTTTTTACTTTGTTATTTCGCCTAATCTTGAAAGATTGAGATTTTGTGCATGAAGCTGTCTACCAACGATATTGAATTGAAGACAAGCAGTCATTGTGCTAACTAACTCACAAACTAGAATACTTGAATTCCAGAGCCCACTCATGTAAAACGAGTGACGATCAGAAAAAAATGTACAAGGTGTAACAAAAATGTACGGCATAAATTGCGGAACACATTACTCACCCGTAGACGAAGAAATTACGTTGTATGAACAAGGGTCTGGAAACGTTTTGTTTCCATGATATAATTCATTTCCTCCAGTTCACTAGTCATGAAAAACATACAAGAACAGAACGTTAGAATCATGGGCTAACATGCACTCTTGGTGACATATGATTACGTTGTACAGCGCCTGTGTTTTCTTTTACATACCACTGTTGCCATAGCTTGTTTAAGTATATCATTGCTTGTTTACAGATAGCATTATCTGTTCCAGCGGTCAGTACGACAGTTGCAAGCACACGGGATGATTACAGGCTTGGCTCGTGCAGCGGCAGTATATAATAAAGCAGAAATGGCAGACGCCCATTTGATGTACGGATTATTTTACGGCAATTTGCACCGGGAGAGATCTGGAGAACGAAGGCGACCCGAAACGAGAACGTTTGAAGCCATTGATCGTCGCCTTAGGGACCATGGAGCATTTATACCTTATGCTCGCGACCGGGGAGCAGTAGAATGACGAGGACACCGCAGCGGGAAGAGACAATTCTTTATGCAACTGACGACGGTCCTAGTGTCAGTACAGGACACTTAGTTGCGGCACCGAATGTTGACCACGTGACTGTCTGGCGAGTGCTACCCGAGGACCACCTGTATCTATATCTTTTACAGCGTGTGCAGGCAGTATCAGCTACTGATTTTTCTGCACGGGCTCTCATCTGGGAATGATTTGTTCAACAAAGAGTCAATCCTAATTTTAGCGCAACGATGCAGATCACAGATGAGGCAACATTTCAGCGAGATCAGATAGTAAATTTTCACATCGGCATGTATGGGCAGACGTCAGTCCTCATTCAGCTGTTGAAGCACGTCATCAACAAAGATTTTCTGCGAATATTTGGGTCGGCATTGTTGGTGACTGTTTGGTAGTGCCTCACTTTCTTCCACCTAGGCTCAACGGACAAATTTATGGTAATTTCGTAGAGAATGTTCCGCCGGATCTGTTAGCAGTCTTGCCTTTAGTAATTTCATAGAGAATGTCTTATCTGATCTGTTAGCAGATGCGCCTTTAGCTGTGCGACAAAACATGTACTTCATGCATGATGTCGCACTTCCTCAGTATAGTGTTAAATGTCCGTCGGCTTCTAAACAACAGATTGCGTCACAGATCAGTAGGGAGAGAGGGACCAATTGTCTGGCCTCCACGCTCTCCAGGACATAAACCCACTGGACTTCTATTTATGGGGGCATTTGGATTCTCTTGTGTATGGAACTCTATCTAGCACAAGATGTTCAGTCTCCGTGCCCCTCTCATGGATGGCTGCGACATGATGCGCTTTACTCGCTCGAGGAGTACATCAGTGCTCACGAAGGGCATGTTGAATGTGGTGTCACCGCCAGACACCACACTTGCTAGGTGGTAGCCTTTAAATCAGCCGCGGTCCGTTAGTATACGTCGGACCCGCGTGTCGCCACTATCAGTGATTGCAGACCGAGCGCCGCCACAGTTGTACAACCGACTTTGCTAGCGATGGTTCACTGACAAAATACGTTCTCATTTGCCGATAGTTAGCATAGCCTTCAGCTACGTCATTTGCTACGACCTAGCAAGGCGCCATTATAAGTTGCCATTGATATTGTAAAGAATGTACCGTCAGACCGACGTTCACCATTAATGGATTAAAGTCAAGTATTCCACCATCTGCGTCCGTTTTTCTAAGTTCTAATTTCCTTGTCCTGTTCTAGACCTCACGCCAGCCTGCGTGAGCTTAAACGCGTGCCTTTTGGCTTCCTCTATTCATACGGGTTGGCTCTCCTGCCAATCCACAACATTGAACATCTCCCATGAGAAAGAGTTATATATAGTGCGGGCTTTTACCTCGTGTCTTGCGTCACCACCAATGACAGTCGATGTGTAACATTTATGTCAAATAATGGGTACCTACTATTTCAAAATGTTTGTTGCAGAGTGCTGGAGGGAGAGCCATGGGGAGGAGCCCATCATTGGTGTAAGTGTGTCGGTTGTAGGTCCTGCTCATTACATTAAGCATATCAGTTTTGATTAAAGATAGAATCAACATCAGTGGCCTCCTTAGTCAACATATTGAAAGTGATTTTCATTGACTGTAACCTAGTTTATTGCTCTATCGCATATTCGCGGTCTGTATTAGATTGCTTATGTGCAGTATACAAAAGCATTCCGAACAATCTACCTACGGCTGCAGACTGGATGTAGCTGTGTAGTCAAGGTAAAGTGCAGCGTATGTGACGACACCATTGGATAACTGGAATTATATGACATCCTTTTTTAAATCATATACGCTTTTTACTGACTAAATCATTAGTAAAGAATTCTCTTCGTAGTTCGCTACTGCAGCTGTTCTCCGCATCCAGATCCGGCGAGTCCACGGCCTGCGTTTCCACTGTATCCAAAGGAATATCATCTGAAAGAAGAAGGTTAGCGGACTTTCATATCTCCAATGACGACCTCACCATGTACAATCTCTCTAGCACAAATGGATACTGATAGTGCTCCTGCAAATGTTGGGGGAGTGTTGTAGATGCCTGTTAAGATTTTTACGTGGAGCTGATTTCACTGGCTCACAACAAAATGAAGGGACAGCGGAAAATAAAGTGTCGGGAAATCGATTTATCGCATATGAGAACTCGGACGCTTATATAAGAAGTGTATTTATTTAAATATCTGTACAATACATTATGAGTGCGACCAAAGGATGACACACACCAGAGTATTTGAAATGGGTACGCAAATGAAGAACACTTTGGAAATGATAGCACTACATCGCGCGTGGTTAGTTAAATTCCGTCTGGATTCGGGTCCCGCCACAGACTGAAGCATTACATTTCCAGGTACCTGGGCTGCCCGAAGAGCGTTTGTAAACATAAATGCATGAGCTTTTTGCACCAACATAATTACGAAACCCTCAAGTTACTCAGTCGTAATTCTCTGACCTGGCGATGAAATGTGACACAAATATTTTACAAAAACAGAAATAGCGCATTGTAGGCCGACACGGGCACTTTTCAGTTCACGTCCAACTGATCCAAAGAAAACAAATTTTAAATCTCTGTCATCGTTTTTCCAAGCTGTCGCAGTAATGATGACTATAATTTTCTGTAACTCTTCCTTTTAGTGAGGTTGTACCATTGCTCTCTTATTTCGCTGCTACTGCAGTTGTTTATTTCGGTGAATAACGCCTGTTTGCAACGCGAAAGATTGTTTAATTCGTGTGTTCTTAATGATGTGACCCGATACGGTAGGAATAAAAGGTGAAACCTCTCTAATTTTCAACGAAGCTACGTATTCAGAGAGTTCATCATCGTGAGACTGTGTCGAAGGCGCTGTTTTATTGGGCACGATGTGCACCTCTCGCGGAAAGACGGCTTCAGCGATGGAACTTCTCCAGTGACAGCCACATAATGAATGGTATTGCCAAGACCAAGCCTGGAGCTGATGCGTGACAAGTGATTTACTGATTTACGAAGACCGTACACACTGGAAACCAATCTTTCTGTCTCGTAGTCCGACGCGAGCTGCACAGACTACCTCAGACAGGATATCAATGTCCAGACACCTAACTTAACCTAAAAATACCGAGAAGGAAGAAGGTAGGATGCGCCGCAAGACTGAGGTTCGGCGCTGATATTGTGATGGACGTCGAAACGTTCGGCAAAGTTTTGGTATTTTTCGACTTGGCGCCTCTCTGGTGGAATCGCTGGTTGTTTAGACTCTCTTTGCCAAAGAGGATTGTGGTGCGAATGTGGTCCGCGAGGCGGCGTGTGACGGGCAGCGACTGCAATCTTGAGATAGCAGCGGGAAGAGGAAGGTGGCGAGAGGGGCTCTGACCTGGGAGCAGCCCGTGTATGTTCCGGAAAACGACTTGGCCACACATGGAGTGATATCGAAGCCTAGTTGTAGTTGAGAGCCGTTGTTCGGAAAGCTGTAATTTGGAAAGGAGCTCCCATTCTGCGTGCAAGAGCGCTTAGGTTTCACAATACTGATGTTTCCCAATGGAGAGCGACGGGTTAAAGCAACATCTGGAGGTCTGCACAGCCGTGGCTATAGTGCCACTGCGCCATGATTGCATTTACGCGCGAATACTAGATAACTCCCCGTCAAGCTGAGTTGCAAAATTCTACCTGAGTCTGTCCTTGTGGTGCGCCATTAGTTCCACTATTTCGTGACTGGTTATTTATTTGTTTTAAATGTTAATGTTACAAGGTTGTCATTGAGTTTTCTCTGATGGGGGGCGCTAGTTTGCCTGTGTTGGGCCAGTGGTAACTGCATTATGTTTCAGGTCTTTTCACGCCAATTTAATGATGTGTGTAATGTATCTGCAGGAAGTAACGGCAAGACGTGTGAAACGAAATAACATTGCAAGATTACGGCTCTGTAAAAGCAATGAGGTAGCAGCGGATGAATTCGAATGCTACAGATTTGTTCTTGAGTTAAGTAATTACCTTTTGTAATCGAACAGATCACGACTCTTAATTTGGCGTTTATCTGAAGCAATTTTGCACCTAAGCTTGTTTTGAAATAGCACTCCTGAATGGTATACGAGCAAATTTTAAATTGTGGCACGAGAAAAACTGGTGTGATAAGTGGGGTCCCGCTGTACTTCGTTGTTGTGTATTTCAAGTTCTGTTGCTAAAATAGATTTATCTGAATACACTTTTTAGGTTTGAACTGCTGTCAGGTTGTTATTATAAACTTGTTGTAGGGTTAGTGCATGCATTTTAAGATAGCATTGAGGATTTTAAATTTTTTATCGAGCTTAAGTTAAAACTTTTGATTGATTTTTTAATTGATCTGGGCTCAAATCTGATACTACTGTATCACAAGTATTTTACCCTTGATACTGGATCAGTGTATAAATTATTAATTAAGAGTAAGCCTTGCAACAGGTAACCTTTAAAAGAAGAAAAAATAAAAGGTTGCATGGGGGCTTAATTAAATAAATTTGATTGAAAATGATTTTTTAGTAGCTGTCTGTCCGTCCGATTACGCAGTCTCGTAATCGGTTGGCCCTGACTAGTGTTATTACGCTATCTGACTGCAACAAACAATGTAAGAAAATTTCCGTAAACACAGTTAATTAATTAAGTCCCCAGCAACTATAAAACCTACAAAATCCAAGCACAAATGTAACTGTTCTGTATGTGGAGTGTGACTCAACGTACGCATCTGGCACGGTTCTTTTCCAACAAGACAAGAATTCTTAAATACCAACTATACTGACGTGACAAAAGAAATTTAGAAAAACTATAATTACGCAAGAAAACCAAAATTCACTCTAATACAAGAACACAAGCCAGATGCTTTGTTGACTGAACCTGTAGTGACGCATTATTTCAGACACACAATCAATAAAAGAACATTGTATTTTTTTACCTTCATATATATTGACGAAATGCACTCATTACAATAACATCTGCTATCTCTCCCATCAAATAACTGCATAAAACATGGAACAACACTCTTTACTACCACATCTCACTCCGACTTCACGACAAGCAGTGCCCACAAGCACATCTCGGTACGAACTCTTAACACATACTGCCCTCTACGAGCTCTCTACTAGCACTGACTTTCACGAACTCTCAACAAGCACTGACTGCCATGAACTCTAAACACACACTGTCCTCTACGAGCTCTCGACTAGCACTGACTGCCATGAACTCTAAACACACACTGACTTCTACGAACTCTCGACAACCACTGACTACTACGAACTCTTAACGCGCACTGTGGAGGCGGCTTAATAGTACTCTTTGGCGCAATCTCTGGCGCAGTGGCACAGTGTAGCCACCTTTCAAGGTATAGGACAATATGTTTTTAATAACTGTTGAGTAAGAATTGTTCGTTAATAAATTTGTTTTAAATGATGTCTGAGTTAATGTTAGCCCGGCACCTTCATCATAGCCTCTCCCATACTCGATATATATAAAGGTGCAAAGTTTTCAGACTCCACGGACTATTTGGAAATGATCTCGCCAGGTCTGGGACGCAAAGCAGCTCCTTTAGTGCTCCGCCGAAGCAATAGAGCTAGCTGCGTGAAATAACTTATGCCCTGCTCTGCTCTCGAAAGGTTCCAAAAGAGCGAATCCAGTGAAAATCAGTGTCAACTATTACCGAAGTTAGAACGAGCGCCATAGAACTGGGCTAACGCATTGGCCTGAATAGCTTTATATTAAACAAGAGCGAAGAACTTTTACAGCGTCGTAAGCTCGCTCACTTCTTTCAGGCCCGATCAAGGGGAAAGACGTTTACATGTAGCAAGTTATGCTACAGTATCTAGATGGTTTGACGTTGCACGGGGTCGTTGGAAAGCGTAAGTGACTGCTAGATCACTACCTACAGTTAGTACAGCAATAGTGATTGTCTAATATGTTTATTTTATAGTTGGAAGTATTGTAGGCTCTTTACTAGGGGTGATGCAAATCATCTTCTCAGGTCGATTGAATAAATTACAGTTTAAGTCTTGCATTTCCCGTCTAAAACTTTGATGAGCCCTATCTCTCAGTGGATATCAGTTACGCACAGGTCCAGTATGGTGCCAAGGGTTAAAGTACTGAGTTTTAAGGAATTTGTTTCTGCCTCAGTCCGTTGCATCGGAGATGCAAAAACAAAGGTGGATCAGAGTACCTGAAGCCGTAACAAACAACTCACACACAAAGCTTCGAAGCCGTCTACGTTTCCACATATTGCGTTAGCTATATTGGTGCTCTGTAATTACTAATTACGTACAAAGGTTATGTATACCTTCTACACAAAGAGTCCTATTCTACGGTGTAATTGTTGTCGGCCGGTTTGACAGTATACCGATTCGAATACATGAATCAACTTTTGAACTGCCTTTTGTTGCTATATCAACACTGATAATAACCGAGCACCTGCATTAGCATTTTAGCGCATAATCCTGTGGAGTTTTCCTTTTGTGGCAACGCAAGGTTATGCACTACCTAAGATAGTTTACACAATTACCCTGGCAGCGCGACAAAACCGTATTTGTACGGAAATTATAGTCAACACTGTTACTTGTTAACCTTATTTCTGTTAATACCTAATATATCTCGACGAATCGTAAACTCGGATAGAAATTAATAGCATAACATTGTTAGTCACTCCGAGAAACCCTGAAAAATCACATGTTCCTAACGATTTTGTAAACCATCTTCCCTTCTTGGCGTAACATACGAATCCATAGCGAACGATTACAGGTATCTTCGTAAATTATACGGGAACCTACTTTAGTATCACTTGCTAGTATTAATGAAGTATAACATTTAGCAAACTGATCATCTGACCTTAACACAAAACGTATAGTATATTCGTTGATGATGGTACCAATGCCAGATACACAACAGCTGGTACAAATCTGAACCAGAAGATGGGTACGTTTCATTTCTTTTTATTTTCATGTATCTTCCATTTACCGATTGCCGGCCTTTCCGACACACCGTCAGACTGATTCAACTCAACATATTATTACTGCTTATGCAGCATATATTTCGGTACGTGGTATGTGCCTATCTCTACTACAAAAAATATAAAAAAGTTGTTTTAACTCATAGTCCATCATATGGAAATCTACATCACTGTGAAGTCCATGTGGTGAAAAAAATATGAGTCGTCTTGCGTGTGAGGTTACTCAGTTCCGTGATATAGTGATCGGGTTCCTGCTGCTGAAAATGGAGGCAACTGATTGATGGAGAGGGATAATTGGGACTCTGCTCCGTTAGGATAGGGTGTTTCTATGTTAGCGCTCTCGTCTGGACAACACTGCAGAAACACTCGATAGCAACAGAGCACACTTCTTTCTGTCCCACTCCGTGTTCAGTCGGCTTCCTTTTCGGTAGCAGACGCCCGACTCTGGAACGATCTTCCTTACTATGTCAGAGAAATGAATATTATCTCCAACTTCAAAAGACAGTTAATGACATTGCTACTAAAATAATAATATTCCCTGTCTTTGTCTAGTACGCACCTATTACCCCATTACTAGTTGCTCTCTCTTCCTACCAGCTTTCCACATTTCAGAAAGCCCCTTACTGGGACAGCGTATCTAAATTTCTTTTCCTTAGAGCTCGCTATGTCAAAAAATATTACTTCTGAAACGGCATAAATACATTTCATTATTATTATTATTAATAGTAGTAGTGCAGGTGTTAATGCTATCTGCTTTTCCTGTTACTGCTACGCTTGGTTAAAAAATGGCAATGAGCACTATGGGACGTAACATATGAGGTCCTAACCTAAGGACATCACAGCCGGCAGCAGTGGTCATGCGGTTCTAGGCGCTACAGTCTGGAACCGCGCGATCGGTACGGTCGCAGGTTCGAATCCTGCCTCGGGCATGGATGTGTGTGATGTCCTTAGGTTAGTTAGGTTTAAGTAGTTCTAAGTTCTAGGGGACTGATGACCAAAGAAGTTAAGTCCCATAGTGCTCAGAGCCATTTGAACCATTTTTAAGAACATCACACACATCCATACCCGAGGCAGGATTCGAACCTGCGACCGTAGCGGTTGCGCTTCCAGACTGAAGCGTCTAGAACCGCTCGATCACACCAGCCGGCGCTATGCATGGCATCATTAGAAACAGTCTAACCTAGTTTCAAACCTTTTTTTTCTATTGCTACCATTTTATTACTATTTATAATGTTAAAATGATTACGTTTTTGTCATAGAATGAAAACTGTTCTGTAAGTTTGAAACTCTGGTCCAATACAACGTAGGGCCTGAAGAGTCTGATTTGATCAGTCTAAGTAGAGACAGTAAACACATAGTAGTACTTTGTGACTGAGATCGGCGGTGGGCTAACAGTATTCTATTAGTACCTTATACAGATACTATATCGCCCGATCACCTCCATAATCGAATGGTTGCGCATCCGCCTTCTCTCCACGCGTCTGTGTTATTTGTTCGGCGCACCGTGCTGACGGTCTCTCACGCGACCACACATTCTCACCTCGGTTATTTTACTGTCTGCGGTCGGGCAATCTTGATCAGGCTGTCAATGCTAGTCGATTCTATTCCCAGTTAAGTACGTCCATAAATTTTATATTGCTGACAGATATTTGGGGCAGATATTCTGCTGAGGCAGCATCTCATTGCCACATTTCTGTTAAAGAGAGAGAGAGAGAGAGAGAGAGAGAGAGAGAGAGAGAGAGAGAGAGAGGGATTGACTGTAAGGTGCCCATTGAAAACCAGGATCGCGGAAAAACTTCTTGGGTGACCGTGTGCTTCGATCTTAGCCTGCCAATGGCCGTAGCTTTCTCGTGGCATCAAGTGACACACAACCTGTTACCGACCAATCGGCGCCTCCTTCGTGATGGACTTAGCGTCATAGATCAGTGCGTTCAGTGTTCTGCCATAGACACGCGACAACATAGATTTACCCTGATCACGAAATGAACTGGTACTGGCTTAAAGCCGGCCGGTGTGGCCGTGCGGTTCTAGGTGCTTCAATCTGGAACCGCGTGACCGCTACGGTCACAGGTTCGAATCCTGCCTCGGGCGTGGATGTGTGTGATGTCCTTAGGTTAGTTAGGTTTAAGTAGTTCTAAGTTCTAGGGGACTGATGACCACAGATGTTAAGCCCCATAGTGCTTAGAGCCATTTGAACCATTTTTGAACTGGCTTAAAAAAATAATTTGCGATTCTAATTCGGTCCGTTGACACTGTCTTTCCCGCTGATACCCTATTGTGTCCAGACTTCTTCTACTTTTCGAGAGCAAAATTAAATACAGTTGTATGATTGTTAGGCCACTATGTTCATTAAATTGTAGATGGAGAGGGCGATAAGAACCCACTCGCCAGCGACCAATATATGGCCACTAATATTGGAAGTGCTACGGTATCACGACTTATTCGCAATACAGGGTGATCCAGGAGGAATGTCACGTAATTTGTGAGGTGATTCTGCATGTGCAGATAAACCGCAAAAGCCCCATGAACAAATGTCTGATTTTCGATAGTTACAGAACTGGAGCGGGTTGAAGACTACACATATCCGTGAATGAATATGAAGGCAAGTGTGAATATTACTTACCAAAATGCTGTGTAGTCGCTGTGGTGGACACAACAACGGTGGGACAGGTGACGATCCGCACTATAAGGTTTCGCAGCACTGTGATGTTGCTCTGGGGCAACAGCTGCAAGCCAGTGTGAAGCCACAGGTTGGATCTGTGAGCAGTCGTGAAGCCGTGTACATGTCGTGATTGAATGCTGTTTAATTGAGTAAATCCACTGCCTCCGTGAATACCAACAGGCCTCATACATTCATCCATGCAAAATACCCAGACGTCTTCTTTGTGTATGTATATGGTAACGACGATACCTGTGCGACTGTATTTCCCTGAGCGAAGAACCCCTGTGCCAAGGTGTTTACCAAGGTTTTCAAACGGTATATGAATCCGGAATACTACCCAGTGTTCATTCAACATAATAGCGCGAAGCCGTCCAATCAGTTGAGGAAAGGGAAGACGTTATTGCAATGGCACAACATAGTCCTGCTACCAGTACATGGCGCATTAGCCGTCAGCTAGATAGTCAACAAACGCGAGTGTGGCATACATTCCAACGGCTTGTACCCATTCCATGAGCAGCCCAAGCAACATCTGCATCCAGGCGACCCAGTAAGCAGACTACAGTTTTGTGAACGGTTGGCTATACACAGAGACTGATGCAATACATTTTATTTACAGATGACGCTACATTTATGCAGAATGAAATGACGAACATCTGCAATCCTGATACATGTGAGATGGAGTACCAACATGACACTAGGGAAACAATATTCCAGCTTAGGTTCTCGGTGAACGTCTGGTACAATTTGATTGACGACCTGATGATAGTCACAGTATATGCACGTTTTATAACAGAAGACCTACATGCACTTTTGAAAGACGTGACACTGGAGCACCGACAGCAAATGTACCTGCAACATGATGGATCACAGATTCGCTGTACCAGACAATTATCCCCATGTGCGAATCACACGTTTCCTCGAAGGTGGATGGCCATTACGGACCCATGAACTGGCCTGCCAGATCACCTGACCTAACCCCATTACACTTCTCTTTATGGGGCTCATTAAACAGGCATGTGTACACTACGAAGGTAGATACACATGAAGAACCTCTCGCATCACCGTTGCTGTTTCCCGCATTAATACCAGCTGCAGAGATCTTCGATGTGCAACACAACACTCCCTACGACTCTTTGAGCAGTGCATTGAGATGGATGAGGGGCTTCCTGAACACCTGTTGTCGGATGTATCAGTCATTCGTCCTACCATTATTCTGTCCTCCACGGCGCCTAAACAGCATTTCAGTAAGTAATATTCACATTTGCCTGCATAATAATTCATTGATCTGCTCCAGTTCCGTAACGATCGAAAATCAGATACACGTTCATTGAACTTTTTCCGCTTGTTTCCACATGTAGAATCACATCACAAAATATGTGACATTCCTCCCGAATCATCCTGTATGTTGAACATTGTATTTCGTAGGCAAGATGTAATTTGAGTTGTCTGGGTCATGTGGATTCTTGCTATGGCGCCTTCTCAGATGTGTTGTTACTGGTGGTGTACAAGTGGCGGTGCCATGTAGTATTAACTCTGACATTATTTTATTCTTTGTGTTTCCAAACAGCATGTCTACAAACAGAGACACTGAGAATAAAAATGGTCAACATCGCTGCTTTCAGTGCAGAACGACCTGGGTTAAAATCATGGTATCTCGTCGGAGTGGTATCGCGTATGATACCAGCCCAAGGCCGACGTTACGTTCCTAATGGAACTGCAAATTTCCGTTCGTCGTTAGTAGTGGTCCTGCGGGACCGGACAGTCCAAACGGTGCACGCCCGCCAAGCCACACCTCCAGCAGCTGTGTACTTCGAGCGCCCTCTGCCGCCACAGCACAGGATGGCAGGCGGCAGCCACCCAGCCCACTCACGGTCAGAACCACATCGCTACGTGAAGCTACACAGTTGCTGCCTAGTCGCGGCTCCATCACCCTCGTTGTTGCTGTTGTAATAACTGGACTCGGTTCTTGGCACATTATCTGTAACGCTCATAGACTTGGAGAAAAAAAGTTAACTAAATATTTTGCTTGTTGGGGTAAATTCTTTGCTCATCATTTCTGCTCCTGTTCAGCTTTCCTACGAGGATAATAGCCACACCACTCTGCAGCCCTCGCTGTTGTGTACGAAGCAGACCAGAACAGTCAGATTTTTCAGATATAGGAAGGTCTGAAACGAGGTTCACACAGCATCGTGAGGTCAAATGAAAGACTTCTAAAATTAATAAGCGGCTGCATCACCATGATACCTCTACTTGCAATAAAGAGTAGAGAGCTACATCCTTGTAGCAGCAGTCAGCCAGTCGAAACAGACTTAACACCTAAACCATAAGTGCTGTACACATTTTTTCAAGAATGCCCATAACTAATAATTTGGCATCAAAGACACTGGTTTTATAAATTACAACAAACCCTTAGACCAGGTCAGTAGATGTATTTTATGGAGTATTTTCGGAAAAAAGAGAGTACTCCAAAATCTTAACATAAATATTGAAATAATTTCCGGACGTTGTGTGATACGAAACACGAAATACTAGCAAGCTCGGAAAAAAACTAAATAAATTTTATAAATTAATAGTTAAGCATGTTGTGGCATATCGCTCGGAGTCGTGAACACAACAAAAGCAAAAAGAAACAAATACATTTGTATGGGACACAGAAATGGAACTTGTGGCACACACGAAACGTTATTGTCTGAGGAATCAGATAAGGAATTAAGACATCAAATCGAACTTGTGGATTCATTCAGAGGGAGTAAAATGGTTAGAATATATCTATAGGAAGACAAAAAAAGAAGTATTGAACTAAAAACATGGGAAACGACATCCAGGGTGAACACAGAAGTGGGGGCTGGACTGAGACAGGAAAAGGGTTTATTCCTTGAAGTGAAGAAGGAGGCAAAGAAAGAAAGAGAACATACAACATTAGCTGGAGCGTAGTGGCAGCAACAAATGAATATGTAAATGTCGATATGGTGCAGTAAAAGAGGAGTCTAACTTGAACAGATTTCTTTAAATAAGAGAAACGTTTATTTCTCTGTTTTACGAACTGAACTTCCTACATTATAAAACATAGGAAGGCTGACGTGGAACGAACATTCGAAGACAGGGTGTGTACTGGGCGCTGTGGACGAGCACTGACCTCTACTCCTCAGTGTCACGACTGGCATGAATGAAAATAAACCGATTTCAGGAGAACAAAGCGCTGTTATTTAGAGTAACGTTTTACAAAAAACAGTTATATTCAGTAACTAAAAAAGATCAGGCCACCATGCTGCTTCCCGAACAGGAAGGCATGCCAGTCCCTGGAACGACCCCGCCCGGCGGATTAGTATCGAGGCCCAGTATGCCGGCCAGCCTGTGTTTTTAAGGCGGTTTTCCATCTACCTCAGCGAATGGGGCTGGTTCCCCTTATTCTGCCTCAGTTACACTATGTCGGCGATTGCTGCGGTAACATTGTCTTCACACAAACGTACACCATAATTACTCTACCACGCCAACATTTGGGGGTTACACTCATCTGGTATGAGACGTTCCCGGGAAGGGGGGGGGGGGGATGCACTGGGACCGAACCGCACAATAACCCTGGGTTTGATATTGGGCGGCGGTGGGGTGGGTGGACTGCTGTGGCCTGTTGTGGGGTTGTGAGGCACTGAGGACTACGGCTGGACGAAGGCTCTCCATCGTTTCTAGGCCCCCGGTTTAGATACTCAGTACAATACAAAGAAGATTTCGTGGTAATCTGCACAGGATACTGAATTTATATTCCAATTTGTTATATATATGTTTATTTCACAAATTAATGTGTTTAACGTTTTAATTCTTTTAATATTTAAAATTGGTTATGCCAGTCTCGAATATTTTTTGATACTCCTTTACATCGCCTGTTTGGATAATTGCATTTGTTTGAAGAACTTTGGGCACTGCACGTTCTTGGGGGTACTATCTGTCATGGCAGATTTCCCATCCAGTGTAACGTTGCCTTTCAGCTCCGTGCTACATTGGATCACTGTTGGCTCATCTGTCACCAAATGGCATTATTACTAACTTTGATTCCATAAGGAACTGCACAACGGCCACTGGCCATTTCGCACATTGAAAGCCTGACATATTACAACTTTTTGAACTGTTTTTCGTATACTACCGCTGCAGTGATATGTAATAGTCTTAATATTTAGGGCTTAGATTAATCTATTGTATTTTTATATTCTTCATAGCTCTAATCACCACCAGCCTCGTTCAGGTGGTAACACCGGTTCGCTTCAGATAACCGAAGTTTAGGACTGTCAGGCTTGGTTAGCACTTAGATGTCACCGTCCAGGTCTACTGAGTGCTGTTGGCAAACGGGGTGCACTCGACCCTTGTGAGGCCCATTGAGGAGCTACTTGACTCAGAAGTAGTGGTACCAGTCACAAAGACTGACAACAGCTGGGAGAACGGTTTGCTGACCCTCCGCATTCGCATCTGGTGAGGCCTAAGGGTTGAGGATGACAAGGCGGCCGGTCAGTACTCTATTTGGAAGGTGTTCCCTTGTTTTTCATAGGGCTAATCGAGGTTGCTGAGAATAGACAGTGATAATACTGTGTTAACACTAGTGTTTCGTTTTTTCCTCAGTTGAATAAATCTTTGTCAAAATGCAAGTATACATTTACAATTTAAAAAAATGTTTGTCTTTCCTCAGCATGAAAAAGTGATATGAGTTACGCCTCATTTTACTACTGTCAGAAGATCTTTCATTATGTACAAAACTGTTTCTTTTTTTGTCTGAAACTTATTCGTTGATGCAGCATCGAAGTCCTTGCTCAGACAAATGTGGTATTTCGCTGATGCTGCTTAAGCAGGTGACGTCTTGTTGGTATGGCTTAAGCTGCATCAGTGTTTTTACTACCTGTATCTGGTATGCCCCATCTTATGTACTGTATAAGACGAACGTCCACATAAAGAAAAATTAAAAAATATGATATCGTCGGCTTCAAAGCTTTTAGAGAACTTTTGATATGGCTTGGACTTCTTATCATAAATATTTTGACTCATCTCGCAAGGGATCCACATAGTAATCAAAGTTCTCCATAGGTTTTAAAGCTGAAAATCAGGTTTCTTATGTCATAGAAGACACAGCTTAAATTCTGAGTAAAAATCAGCACTGGCGGCCGAAAATCTCCCGCATAAGAAGTCACCTTCATTCTGCCAACAGCCTTGTCAAAGAGGGCGAAGGAGCGGACAGCGGTTCAGGGCACTCTCTTGTCCTTGGGGTTGGAAACTGACGCTAAAAGCGGAATAAGCAGCAACGATCACCGGCGTGAGGATGCAGAAGGCGACGGAAGTCACTGTATTAAAGACACATCATACGTACCTATTGGACAAGTGGCCTGTAGTTGTAAAGGTGTCATGATCATCTCTCCATTGGCAGAACATTCTGGAATAGATCCCATTCGGATCTCCGGGAGGGGACTGCCAAGGGGAAGGTGACCACGAGAAAAGTATTGAATAACCAACGAAAGAATAACATTCTACGAGCCCGGTCGTGATGCCAGAAGATAGAACGTAGCATGGAAGCTAGAAAACTTGAAAAGGGAAATCCAAAGGCTCAGTCTAGACATAGTAGGGGTTAGTGAGGTGAAAGGCAAGGATTTCTGGTCAGATAAATATATGGTAATATCAACAGCAGCAGAAAATGATATAACTGGAGTAGCATTCGTTATGAATAGAAAGGTAGGCTAAAGACTGTCAACAGTTCAGTGATAGGGTTGTTCTTAATGGATCCGACAGCAAACCAACACCCACAACGATAGTTCAGGTACACATGCCGACCTCGCAAGCTGAAGATGAAGAGATAGATAAAGTCTATGAGAATACTGACTGGCTAATACAGTATATAAAGGGACACGAAAATCTTATAGTCATGGGTGGGGGGTGGGGGGATATAATGCAGTTGTAGGGGAGGGATTAGAAGGAAAGGTTACAGGAGAATATGGGCTTGGCACCAGGAATAACAGAGGGCAAGAATCTCAATAGGAAGAGGTATACTTGGGAAAGACTAGGTGGTAGGGGAAGATTTCAGTTAGATTACATCATGGTCAGACAGAGATTCCGAAATCATACAATGGACTGTAAGGCGTTTCCAAGATCTGATATGGGCTCAGATAACAACGTGGTAGTGATGAAGAGAGGGCTGAAGTTCAAGAGATTAGTGAGGAAGAATCGATGCGCAAAGAAATGGGATATGGAAGTGCTAAGGGATTACGAGACACGCTTGAAGTTCTCTAATGCTATAGATACAGCAATAAGGAGTAGCTCCATGGGTAGTACAGTTGAAGAGGAATGGACATCTCTAAAAAGGGCAGCCAAAGAAATTGGAAAGAAAAACATAGGTACAAAGACGGTAACTCAGAAGAAACCATGGGTAACAGAAGAAATACTTCAGTTAATCGACGAAAGAAGGAATTACCAAAAAGTTCAAAGAAATTCAGGAATACAGAAATACAAGTCGCTGAGGAATGAAATAAATAGGAAGTGCAGCGAAGCTAAGTTGAAATGGCTGTATGAAAAATGTGAAGAAATCGAAAAAGAAGCTATTGCTGGAAGAACTGGCTTAGGATATAGGAAAGTCAAATCAACCTTCGCTGACATTAAACGCAAGGCTGGTAGCACTATGAGTGCAATTGGATTTCCACTGCTTAATGCAGCGGAGAGTCTGGCGACATACCAACTGATTTTCGGAAAAATATCATCCACACAATTCCGAAGTCAGTAAGAGCTGACAAGTACGAGAACTGTCGCATAATGAACAGTTCATGCATGCAAGTTGCTGAAAAGAATAATATACAAAAGAATGGAAAAGAAAATTGAGAAAGTCCTAGATCACGATTAGTTTGGTTTTAGAAAAGGTAAAGGCAGTTGAGAGGCAATTCTGACGTTGCGAGTGATAATAGAAGCAAGACTAAAGAAACATGAAGACACGTTCAAAGGATATTTCGACCTGGAAAAAATGTTCGCCTATGTAAAATGGTGCAAGATGTTGGAAAATTCTGAGAAAAATCGGGAGTAGCTATACGGAGAGGCGGATAATATACGAGGGCTATTCTGAAAGTAAGGAACGATAGGTCGCGAAATGGAAACTACAGTGAAAATCAAAACAGTTTTATTTGCAACGGTTAGCCACACCTTCCAGTTACTTCTCTATACAGTCGCCGCTCAGACTTAGACATCTGTCGTAGCGTTGTACCAACTTTCCAATTCCCTCGTTGTAGAAGACAGCCGCCAGTGCTTTTCGACAATTTTCTACTCTGGACTGCAGCTCGTTGTCTGTGTCAAAATATTATCTTCATACCCAGTGGTTCATTTGAGCAGAGATTAACCTCAGGGGTAGCCAATTACGGCTTGTAGTGTGGGTGATCAAACACTTCCCATCGAAAACGCTGCAAGAGCATCTTCATTGCCCTTGAGAGTGCGGCCGAGAATTGTCGTGTAGAACGAACTGCATGACAGTTTTGTAATGTGGATTATATAGCTTAAGACGAAAAATTCGCCAGGCACCATACTTGGCGGGATTCGCTAATTTCTAGCCATCTTTACGATCTTACTGTGTTCTCAGAACTGAAAAGAGCAACATGATGCAATCGACGGGCGGACTAGACACAGTGCCCAACTCATCTGTGCAAAGCTTCATCAGATTTTCACTGTATTTTCCATTTCGCGACCGATCGATCCTTACTTTCCGAATAAACCTCGTACAATGTGTACAAGAGTGAAGAGGGAATAATTAGAGTGGACGACCAAGAACGAAGCGCTCGGATTAAAAAGTGTGTAGGACAGGGATGTAGTCTTTCCCCCCTACCGTTCAATCTGTACATCGAAGAAACAATGATGGAAATAAAAGGACGGTACAAGAGTGGAATTATCATTCAAGGCGAATGGATACTGATGATACGATTCGTTGCTGACATTGACATCTTGAGTGAAAGTGAAGAAGGATTACATGAAATGCTGAATGTCATGAACAATCTAATGAGTACAGAATATGGACTGAGAGTAAATCGAAAGTAATGAGACGTAGCAGAAATGAGAAAAGCGAGAAACTTACATCAGGACTGATGGTCACGAAGCAGATGAAGTTAAGGAATTCTGCTTCGTAGGCAGCCAAAGAAGCAATGAGGGTCGGAGCACCGAGGACAGCAAAAGCTGTCTAGCACTGGAAAAAAGGACATTCCTGGCCAAGAGAAATCCACTACTACCCAACTTCAGGCATAATTTCCGGACACAGCATTGTGTGCTAGTGCAAATTGGACTTTGGGAAAACTGGAACAGAAGAGATTCGAAGCATTTGATATGTGGTGCTACAGGCGAATATTGAAAATTAGGTGGACTGATAAGGTAAGGAATGAAGAGGTTCTGCACAGAATGGGACAGGAAAGAACTACGTGAAAAACACTGACAAGAAGATGGGGCAGGATGATAGGAAGACATCATTGAATGACTTCCATGGTATTACGGGAAGGTTAGAGGGCATAAACTGTAGAGGAAGACAGAGATTGCAATACATCAACCAAATAACTGAGGACGTAGTTTGCAAGTGTTACTCTGAGATGAAGAGGTTGGCACAGGAAAGGAATTCGCGGCGGGCCGGATCAGAACATTCATAAAATTGATGACACAGAAACCCCAACGCCAAATTGAAACATAATTATTAATAGAGCTTATGATCTGCCAGCAAATAAACTTTTGTACACTGTATGCCAGCTACGAAAGACATTACATAAAGATTCAGGTGCTCTTTAATGTAACTGATGTTCTACATTACCGATGAATGACTTTCTTCAAACACATACTAAGCAGCACGGGGAACATTAAGTGTGACGTTGAAGTATACAGTGATCCAGTGTCGAAAATATGTAGCTTTTAAAATAGCCTTTTATTGGTCTTTTATTTTTGACCGTTTCAGATTTTCAATTAGGGCATTACGAATGCATACAATAGTGTTGCTAATGGCATTCACATACATTATCTGAGGAAACGCTAAGAGAGGATAATCTGTCTTTCTAAACTATTAATAATACATGAACACATTGTAGCCACGACAGGCATCTTCGAAAGACGTAAAAACGTACTAAATATATGACAATGCACGGTTGACCCTTAGTGTAGTCGCAGTCAGCATAAATTTAAAATGTGCCATCACGACATTGTCAGTCAGATTAATTTCAAATTTTAAATCATAAACTCATTGTTATACAGTAACACATTTGCTATGTTAGCTAATGACCTTTTCTAAATGAAGAAATTGTTGGCAGAATATTCTTGTTAACCGCTTGTGTAACCTGCAGAGAGCTTGTACCCAGGGGGCCATAGCAGAAGCGACTGAGAACAGGGAGTGAGCCGAATTGGGGACATAGACTCTGAGGCAAGTGAAATGTCCTTGCGTATGATTCTGGACAACATTCCTTAACTGACTTGTGTTTTTCATTTTGAGTAAGATTTATCAACTGCTTCTCCAGAAAGTTGTAGTTACTAAAGGTTTCATAAAAGTTCTTACTATTTTGTAAACTTAAGTACATCACTGTTCTCATTCATCCTCCTACCATTTACTGTTCTTATTTTATTTGTTTGGTCCTTCTGACCTGCAGAGGGACGTCTGGCCGAAGCTCTCTCCTCCTTCCATTCAGAGCCGGACAGAAGCGCGCCAATTCGCAAAACATTTTACCTGGCCCAGACGCCATGTATCATGGAAGACTGCCAGATGGCTGACAGTGAGTAGAGAAAGCCACTTATGAGGGACTGTTGTAAAGTGAGCTTTTGTGAAGGTGGGGGGAAGGTCATAAAACTCTGTGCATTCTCATGTTAGAAGCTGCAACGATACAGACAGCATGGCAGGTGTATGTGTCTAGTGGAGGTAGGACTGTAACCTCCTGACGGCAGGAAGCCACCAGGTTCTTTTGGCTAGAGGCAAAAACATGCATTTCACAAATTTAGCGGTCTTCTTTCAGAAATTAGAACTGGTCGGCCCAGAAAGGTTAGATGACTCCTTAAATTAGGGACTGTGGTCCCGTCCAGGTAAATGTATTTTGCTAAGACATGGCCATACTTACTCTGAGAATGACGCTTCTCTAGTCTAAAACTTCGTTTTTCATACAAGAGAGATCTGTAGGCCCTGACTGGCTCCACTCAGTATATGGAGCGTAGGGGTTTGTTCCCCAGCGTGGGAATCCCTGTGCTGTGTCTGAATTGGCTGCAAAGCCAACAGAAAAGTCAAGAGGGGAGATTCAGTGAGTAGAGCATAGACCAGTTGTTTTGTGCAATCTGGTGGCGGTTTCGATTTGCTGATTAGGCTTCCGCATCAAGGATTGGTGGAAAATTATTGTGATTTTTCGATGGACTTCGTCTTCTGGGGAAGAACTTCAGTTCTGCCCCTAGTGAGTGACACTTACGGTCTGTATCTTGGGGTGGACGAAGAGCCTGTGCTAGTTTCCAACTCAACTGACAATGAAACTGCATACCACCTCGGACATATTGCCTGTCATAAGGATGATTTTATTCGTCCTGAGCCTGCCGTCTGACGTTTGACAATGCAACGTCGTGCCTATAAGTCACATTGGTTTGGCGAGATCAGCGAACGGGCACACCTCACACTGTAATCTGCCGGGATATCAGAGCTCTGATTGGGAAGTTCCCCACATACTGATAATCAGAACACCAGATAGCGTACTTCCAACTTCTTCGCGGACGCGTCAAAACGTTTCAGCTGCCGCAGCAACCGCTTCTCGTCCACAGCGCGCGCAGTCTTTTGCTGCCACCTGAATCAAGGTGAAGGGGTGTAAAGTACTGCTGCATTGCCTTAGGGTCATTAAATGGCATTAGCAGCTCCCTGTTCTCAGGTAAACCATAGTTTGTGGGGTAGCTGATAGTAACTGATTCCATTTGAATAGAGTTGGACCTCATAGTATATTCATGTAAACAAGGTCAGCTTGCGTTGTAAAAGGGATTAGTTCGGGCGTGAATTTGTATAGCTTCCACCTCAATGTACGCCTTGTCTATCAAACACCATTCCTTAACTGAATTGTGTTTCCCATTTTGTTTAAGATTTATTAGCTGGTTTTCCAGAATGTTGTAGTTACTTAAGGTTTAATAAAACTTTTTGCTGTTTTGTAAAGTTAAATACATCACTGTTCTCATTTGTAGTCCTTCTACTATTTACTGTTTTTATTTTATTTTGGTGGTATATGAGTACACCAGCAGTTTAAGGTTCAGTATTATCAGTTAATCTGATTATTAATTTGTGGATTAGCCGAGCGGTTCTAGGCGCTTCAGTCTGGAACCGCGCGACCGCGGTCGCAGGTTCGAATCCTGCCTCGGGCATGGATGTGTGTGATGTACTTAGGTTAGTTAGGTTTAAGTAGTTCTAAGTTCTAGGGGACTGATGACTTAAGAAGTTAAGTCCCATAGTGCTCAGAGCCATTTGACCCATTTGAATCATATTAATTTGCCTTCTTAAAGTGACTGCAGGCTTAGGGCATAAAGAAGATGCATATCAGTAGCACTCGATTTGAAGGTTATTGCGAAGATAATATTTTTTGTTTTCGTAGAGATAAAAACTTTTAACTTCACTCAGACATATATTTATGACTAAAGCAAATTACGGCTTGCAACATGCTTGCAGCTGCATTATACTTTCTGTAAGACATACAGTCTACACGTTGAAATAGTACCAGCGAGCTATTGTAGGCCGTCTCTTTTCGTTGCACTTGTTCGTCCCTTTACTGCAGCTACGAGACGTGCCGTGATTGTTGTAACTAGACTGGTCGACACTAGTGTGATGAGGCGCCTGAAACAGTCGGATACAGTACATGTGTCTATAGCATAGAGGGGAAGAGAGAGAGAGAGAGAGAGAGAGAGAGAGAGAGAGAGAGAGAGAGAGAGATTAATGTTTGAGGGCGCTAAGCAGATAGAAAAACAGATATCACGAGCTTGTTAAGGAGTTGTTCTGTCTGTATGAATGCTGTGTGTGTATGAGAGAGGTGAAGGGAGAGAGGAACGGAGAAGACGCGGGGTTTTGTTTACCTTCTCTCAGCGTTACTCGAACCATACTACCTTGTCAGTAGAATTTCGTGTTTATTTTCCGCTATATTCCCCTTGTTTGACTTCTCCTTTACGCACTTCTGATGATGCAGAGCGTTCGAACAATAAAGCTTCATTTGAAATCTACTGAATCTACTGGGGCGACTATTGTAGCAGTTTCGCGTTGCTGATTTATTGCGCGTTACTGGACTCAGTATTCAGGCGGTCGATGTTTTGTTCTGAAAACAAAATTTCGCACACTCAAACTAGCGAGGAACTACTTTATCTAACAACCGTATGAGTTTACAGAATGCAGTTACGTAGATTCTCATATACTGTCATGGGAACAGCGTTTCCTCCTACCGTTACAACTATGTTTAAACACGGCGTTACGGCTATAATGAATGGTTTGGAAGTTTTTCTGCTTTGCAGAATTATACCTTTACATCTAAACGTTTACATCGATTATAGAAACGAAATGCTTGCTTCAACATCTAAGTTTGAGCAGTCCTGGGGAAACAAACAGAATCTGGCATCACAGTTCCGGTGAACATACTGATGTATAATATCTTTTTCTTCTCTTTTGTTACGAGTTGGTCGCCCATGGTGTAAAGGTAGCGTCTCTGATTACAAATCAAAATGTCAACGGTCCCGAGTGCTAAACCAGCCATCCCTTAAATTTTGAATAAAAGTCATCAGCATAGGCGGCCGAAGACTCTCGGCGTAAGAAGTCATTCCCTTTCAGCCAACGGCCTTGTCAGAGGCGGCGGAGGAGCGGACAGAGGTTCAGGGCACTCCTTTGCCCTGGGGATGAAAAACTTCCCCAAAGAGCGGAAGAATTAGCAGTGATCAATAACACGAGGAGGCACTAGGAAAAGGAAACCCCTGTATTAAATACACATAATATGTATCTACAGGACGCGTGGCTCGTAATTGAAAAAGTGTCATAATGAACTCGCCATTGGAAAAATATTCTGGACTAGTCCCTCATTCCCATTTCCGGGAGGGACCACCGAGTGGGAGGTGACCATGAGGAAAAGACTGAATGAGTACGAAGTCTTTCGCGACGGCACTGTTGTGTAAAACATTCCCGCACTTCTTGCCAGGTCAGTTCGAGGTAAAACCTCCAGCTTTCGACGTTTTCCTCCATGGTTTTCGTCCATGGAGTGGTGGAGGAAATGATAGAAAGCTCGAGGTCTTATCCTGAATTGAGGCGGCAGTTTCTCCTGACGAAGACGATGGAAGAAATAGTCGAAAGCTCTAGTTTTACCCTGAACTGACGTGGCAAGAAATCCGAAAATGTTTTATACAGAAAAACATTGAATAACGGCAGAAAGGATAACGTTCTACGGGTCAGAGCGTGGATTGTCAGAAGTTCTAACGTGGTAAGAAAGCTAGAAAATCTGAAAAAAGGGAAATGATAAGGCTGAACCTAGATACAGTTGCGGTCTGTGAAGAGAAATGGATAGAACGTAAGGATTTATGGTCAGATGAGTACAGGGTAGTGTTGAAAGGAACAGAAAATTGTATGCCGGAAGTAGGATTCGTTATGAATAGAAAGGTAGTGCTGAGGGTGAGTTGCTGTAAATACACTCCTGGAAATTGAAATAAGAACACCGTGAATTCATTGTCCCAGGAAGGGGAAACTTTATTGACACATTCCTGGGGTCAGATACATCACATGATCACACTGACAGAACCACAGGCACATAGACACAGGCAACAGAGCATGCACAATGTCGGCACTAGTACAGTGTATATCCACCTTTCGCAGCAATGCAGGCTGCTATTCTCCCATGGAGACGATCGTAGAGATGCTGGATGTAGTCCTGTGGAACGGCTTGCCATGCCATTTCCACCTGGCGCCTCAGTTGGACCAGCGTTCGTGCTGGACGTGCAGACCGCGTGAGACGACACTTCATCCAGTCCCAAACATGCTCAATGGGGGACAGATCCGGAGATCTTGCTGGCCAGGGTAGTTGACTTACACCTTCTAGAGCACGTTGGGTGGCACGGGATACATGCGGACGTGCATTGTCCTGTTGGAACAGCAAGTTCCCTTGCCGGTCTAGGAATGGTAGAACGATGGGTTCGATGACGGTTTGGATGTACCGTGCACTATTCAGTGTCCCCTCGACGATCACCAGTGGTGTGCGGCCAGTGTAGGAGATCGCTCCCCACACCATGATGCCGGGTGTTGGCCCTGTGTGCCTCGGTCGTGATTGTGGCGCTCACCTGCACGGCGCCAAACACGCATATGACCATCATTGGCACCAAGGCAGAAGCGACTCTCATCGCTGAAGACGACACGTCTCCATTCGTCCCTCCATTCACGCCTGTCGCGACACCACTGGAGGCGGGCTGCACGATGTTGGGGCGTGAGCGGAAGACGGCCTAACGGTGTGCGGGACCGTAGCCCAGCTTCATGGAGATGGTTGCGAATGGTCCTCGCCAATACCCCAGGAGCAACAGTGTCCCTAATTTGCTGGGAAGTGGCGGTGCAGTCCCCTACGGTACTGCGTAGGATGCTACGGTCTTGGCGTGCATCCGTGCGTCGCTGCGGTCCGGTCCCAGGTCGACGGGCACGTGCACCTTCCGCCGACCACTGGCGACAACATCGATGTACTGTGGAGACCTCACGCCCCACGTGTTGAGCAATTCGGCGGTACTTCCACCCGGCCTCCCGCATGCCCACTATACGCCCTCGCTCAAAGTCCGTCAACTGCACATACGGTTCACGTCCACGCTGTCGCGGCATGCTACCAGTGTTAAAGACTGCGATGGAGCTCCATATGCCACGGAAAACTGGCTGACACTGACGGCGGCGGTGCACAAATGCTGCGCAGCTAGCGCCATTCGACGGCCAACACCGCGGTTCCTGGTGTGTCCGCTGTGCCGTGCGTGTGATCATTGCTTGTACAGCCCTCTCGCAGTGTCCGGAGCAAGTATGGTGGGTCTGACACACCGGTGTCAATGTGTTCTTTTTTCCATTTCCAGGAGTGCAGTTCAGTGAAATAACTATTCTCAGCAGAATCGATAGCAAATTTAAACTGGCTACGATAGTTCTGGTATACGCGCTGACGTCGCAAGCCGAAAATGAAGAGGTATAGAAAGTATATGAGAATAGATATTGTAATCGTATATATTGAAATAATAAACAACCAGACACTGTGACCTCATGTCCATGGCATCTTGCTGCATGTATCTTGTTTTCACGCTCGCAAATAATGAGATAGTTATAACCTTCTGAAAAAGGGCGCTAAGTGTCCGAAACCGGCAAAGAAATTAAATTTCCTTTGTACAGCTGGTTGCTTGTTATGTCATCGCATATGGGGATGTTGAACGGCTAATTCAATACGCAAAGGGAGCTGAAAATCTATTAGTTATGAGGGACTGGAACGCATTTGTAGGGAAAGGAGTAAAAGAAAGGGTTATGGGAGAAAATGGGCTTGGTTTTAGAAATGAGGTAGGAGAAATACTGAGTTCTGAAATAAATTTCAGCTGGTAACAAATATTCGGTTCAAGAATCACAGGAGGAGGAGGTATACTTGGAAAAGACCAGGCGATATCGACAAATTTCGATTACATTACATCAGGGTCAGCCGCGTGGGTCAGCAGTTTGGTTCCACAAGACCTTACCATAAATTACCAAATTTCCAAACATCAGGCGAGATTCCGAAATCAGATACAGAATTGTAAAGCATACCCAGGAGCATATGTCAACTCAGATCACTATTAAGTTGTCGTGTTCAGTAAGCTGACGTGTGAGAGGCTAGTCAGCGAGGATGTAGGCCCAAAAAAAAGGGATGAGGAAGTAGTGTGGAATGAAGAGATACACTTTAAATTTTCTGAGGTTGTAGATAATGATGGTGATGATGTCTGGTTTGTGCGGCGCTCAACGGCACGGTCATCAGCGCCCGTATTCAGTCCCATCGAACCATTGTCCCGGATGATGTTGATGATGATGATGATGAAATGATGAGGACAACACAAACACCCAGGCCCTGGGCACAGAAAATCCCCAACGAAGCCGGGAATCGAACCCGGGAGCCCATGACAGGTTGTAGATACTGAGATACGAAATAGCTTAGTAGGAAACCCAGTTCAAAAGGAATGGACGTCTCTAAAAACGGTAATCTCAAAAGCTGGGAGTGAAAACAGACATAAATAAGGTAACTGTGAAGAAACCATGGATAACAGAAGAAATATTTCAGTTGATCGATGAATAAAGGAATTCCCGAAACGTTCGGGAAAATTTCTGGAATCTGGAAATACAAGTCGCTCAGGAATCAAATAAATAGGATGTTCAGGAATGCTAAGAAGAAAAGACATCAAATAAGTGATTGTGGGAAAGACTGACTCAGCATATATGGAAGTCAAAATAATCTTTGGTGACATAAAAAATAAGGGTGATAATACACACATAAAAAAAGTTTTCCATCATACCGGTTCCCGGTACTCCTAAAGATAGACGTTGACTGTGGATGTTGAAAGGTGTCTACACTGAGCCACAGCGCCAGAGGTTGCGCCAAAGAGTATTATTTCGCCGGCTCCACTGGCAGTGCATGTTGAGAAGTAGCAGTAGGCAGTGCTTATTGAGAAGTAGCAGTAGGCAGTGCTTGTTGAGATGTGGTAGTGGAGAGTTCTTATCGAGAAGTCGTGGTGGAGAGTGTTGTTGAGATGTAGCAGTGGTGAGTCGTTGTTGAGAGGTTCCCATGGAGAGTGCTTGTTCAGATGTGCATGGGGGCTTAATTATATTATGAAGCAAATACTTTTTTAATTTTAGTAGCTGTATGTACGATTACGCAGTCTCGTAACCGGTTGGCCCTGACTAATATTAGTACGCAATCTGACTGCATAGCAGAACAACAAAGAATGAAAGGAAATTTCCTTTAACACAATTAATTAATTAAGTCCCCAGCAACTATAAAACCTAGGAAACAACAAAACACAAGAGTAGCTGTTCTGTGTGTGGAAGTGTGATTCAACGTACACATCTGGCACGGTTCTTCCTCAATAAGACCAGATATTTTAAACACCATTTATACCGAAGTAATTAAAAAAAATCCAGAAATACTATAATTGCAAATAGAAACCAGAAATACAGTCTAATACAAGAACACGAGCCAGATGCTTCGTTGACTGAACCTGTAACCAAGAGGCATTATTGTTTAAGACATTGAAATAATACAAAAAAGAGGAATTTTTTTACCTTCATCAAAACAATATGACAACATCTGAACACGCACTCTCCATGGGAACCTCTCAACAACGACTCACCACTGCTACATCTCAACAACACTCTCCACCACGACTCCTCGATAAGAACTCTCCACTACCACATCTCAACAAGCACTGCCTACTGCTGCTTCTCAATAAGCACTGCCTACTGCTACTTCTCAACAAGCACTGCCAGTGGAGGCGGCGAAATAATACTCTTTGGCGCAATCTCTGGCGCTGTGGCTCAGAGTAGCCACCTTTCAATGTTGTATAACAAACAAAGAGCCTTGGACTGTTCTGACATGTCACTAAGCTCGTCCAAAGACGTAAATAACTATTCATGAGCAGCACCTTTTAGACGCAGGGGATCCGGCAGCCGATCAGTTCAGTCTCTCCACCAGGAAGGAGGTACACGGCTGGTGTTGTCTGTAATCCAACCATGCCTAGACGGTCAGTACCGAGGGGCTCGATCGCGTCCACATTGTTACTTTCTGCCACGAAGGGCTCTCAAAGAGGGAAGTCTCCTGATTTCTCTGAGTGACCCAAAGCGATGTTGTTCTCACACGCAGGAGATACAAAGGGACAGGAATTGTCGATGACATGCCTCCCTCAGGCCGCCCAATGACTACTACTGCAGTGGATGACCGCTACCTACGGAGTATGGCGCGCAGCAACCCTGACAGCAACGCCACCATGCCGAACAATGCCTTTCGTGCAGCCACAGGACGTCGTGCTACGATTCAAACTATGCGCAATATGTTGTTTGACGTGCAACTTCACTCCTTTCCAACCACGACACCATGCAGCGCTGAACAGATGGGTCCAACAACATGCCGAATGGACCGCTCAGGATTGGCATAACGTTCTCTTCATCGATGAGTGTCGCATATGCCGTCGGAGACGTGCTTGGTGGCAACCCGGTCAGGCTGAACGCCTTAGACACACTGTTCAGCGAGTGCAGCAAGGTGGAGCTACCCTGCTGTTTTGGGGTGGCCTTATGTGGGGCCAACGTACGCCGCTGGTGATGATGAAAGGCGACGTAACGGCTGCACGATACGTGAATGCCATCCTCCGACCGATAGTGCAACCATATCGGCAGCATATTGGCGAGGTATTCGTCTTCATGGACCACAATTCGCGGCCGTATCGTGCACATCTCGTGAACCTTCAGGATAATGACATCGCTCGACTAGAATGGCCAGCATATTTTGCGATGGATTGGAAGAGCTGTTCATGGACGACGTGACCCACCAACCACTCTGTGGGATCTACGCCGAATCGCCGTTGAGAATTGAGACAATTTGGACCAACAGTGCCTTCATGAACTTGTGGATAGTATGCCACTACGAATATAGGCATGCATCAAAGCAAGAGGACCTGCTACTGGATATTAGAGGTACGAATGTGTTCAGCAATCGGGACCACCACCTCTGAAGGTCTCTCTGTATGGTGGTACAACAGGCAATGATTGGTTTTCATGAGCAATAAAAAGGGCGTAAATGATGGTTATGTTGATCTCTATTCCAATTTTCTGTACAGGTTCCGGAACTCTCGGAACCGAGGTGATGTAAAAGTTTTTTTAGATGTGTGTATTAAGAGTGCAATAGAAATTCCACTTTTAAATGCAGAAGAGGAAATGGATAGATAGAAAGAGTACACTGAAGGCCTCTATGTGGGGCAAAACTTGTCTGATAACGTGATAGAACGATAAGCAACTGTAGATATAGAAGAGTATTAAAATTTAAAAGAGCTTTGGAAGACTTAAGATCGAATAAAGCAAAAGTGATTGATTACATTCATCATGATTTCTGAGACATTGGTGGAAGTGGCAACAAAACGACTATTCCCGTTGGATGTGGCAACATACTCTCTCACTTTCGGAAAAAATCACCCACACAATTCCGAAGATTGCTAGAGCCGTCAAGTGCCAGAATTATCGCCCAATGAGCTCTATAACTCATGAGTCCAACTTGTTGACAAGAGTAATATACAGAATAAAGGAAAAGAATTTCAGGGCGTCTTAGCTGAAGATCGGTTTGTCTTTAGAAATGATAAAGGGACGAGACACGCAACTCTGACGTTGCGGTTGACAACAGAAGCAACACTAAAGAAAAATCAAGACACGTTCATAGGATACGTCGACCTGGAAAAAGTGTTTGGTAATTTCCAATGGCGCAAGATGTTCAACGTTATGAGGAAAATAGTGGTATATTATAAGGAAAGACGAGTAATATACAACATGTACAAAAACCAAGAGAGAATAGTAAGAGTGGAAGACCAATAACAAAGTGCTCGGATTAAAAAGGTATAAGACAGGGATATAGTCGTTCGCCCTTACTGCTCAAACTCTTCACCGAATAAGCATGATGGAAATAAAAGAAAGGATCAAGAGTGGAATTAAAACTCAGAGTGAAACGATACCAATGATAAGATTCGCTATCCTCGATGAAAGTAACAAAGAATTACAGGATATGCTGAGTGGAATGAACCAGTACAGAACATGGATTGGGAGTAAATCGAAAATTTCCGAAAGTAATGAGAAGTAGCAGAAACGAAGACAGCGAGAAACTTAACTTCAGGATTGGTGATCATGAAGTAGATGGAGTTACGGAATTCTGCTACCTTGGCAGCAAAATAACCCATGATAGACAGAGCAAGGGGGATATAAAAAGCAGACTAGCACTGGCAAAAACGGCATTCCTGGTCAAGAGATGTCTACTAGTATTTAACATAGACCTTAATTTGAGGAAGAAATGTACAGTCGTGCTCAAAAGTATCCGAACCACCTGAATTGCATTTCGCCTGATTCGCATGCAACCCACATAACGCAGCTGCCTAGCAGGTCCTCTAATCGCTCCTTGGTACAGTCGTTTGACTATTTAAAATGGTTCCAACAAGTCACCACTAGAAAACACTGCTGTGTATAGCAATAACTCAAGATGTAAGGTAATACCACGATACTACAAGTTATCAGGGAACACTTTATCACAGATAAGACTGTCCTTAAGGCTTGTAAGCTCACAGTTATTGCAATAAATGACATACCTGAAATGTTACCAGTCTCATTATTACGACAGATAGATAATGCACGTAGTAAGTTCGTCGTATTCATGATTTCCTCTTCAAAGTAACATATCATACTTGTTATTTAACACAAAATGACATTAAAAATTTACGTTATTCACTAGAAGCTAGTTGAGAATATGTATGAACTTCAAACGACACGACGAACCGCCTCGTTCTGCATATGGATTCAAACCCGGGTCATGCAGACTAAGATTTCGTGACTGACGGAAACTAACAGTCATTCCCAACTAGGAGTACAGGGAGTGATATACCTCGATTTTAGAGAGAATCAGTTAGCAAATACCAACTTTAAATTACGTAACGTAAACATTTTCAACGGACGCGAATTCCTTCTCAGCATCTACTGTCCCTGTTAACGAACTACGAGAGATGTTAAATATTACTTCTTTACAAGTAACTTACTTGAAATGCCGTGAGGTAACGCTTTGTGTTGGACAGGGATTCGAACCCAGAGCCTAATCGGATTGTTATCGAAGCACAATCAACTGTGACATATCGGATTTTCTCCGCAGTAGCTAGATGTTTTAACTGAAATGACGAGACGAAACATTACTTTTTTCTCTCCCAGGACTCCAACCGGGCAACTATCGCTGTTATATTCTAGAGAAAACGAACGTTAAATATGGGTTTGTTACACCAGCAGCGACATGTGAGCATGATTTAACTAGAAATAATATGACGAAGAGTTCAGTGCTGACTGTGAATCGAACCCCACACATCATTGTTGACTACACACAAAGAGACGTCAGCTACCGAATTTTTCTCCACCGGCACCTCGCAATAACATCCTTGAACTTACAGTGATCTCTCAAATTGTTCTGTGTCTCACTGGGAGTCAAAAACGTCAGATATCGTTAGGGTTGACAACGAATGAAAATGCATTAAAAATCAAAATAATTATTCACCAACGGATAGATATTCTCATGGTAGTGCTTGATAATACATAATGAAAGCTTTAGTGCCGGGCCAGGATTCGAACGTATTCACGCGCAATATGTGGAGATGTTGAGGAATCTGCAGTTTTGAACAAACAACAAATAGTCACGAAGGGAACAAATTCCGCGTTAAAGGCGGTCTGAGTTGCATTCCCATTTCAGAGCCAATTTTATCGACATACAGAAGCTCAAATAAAAGATGGAATAAGTGTCCTGTGACACTGCATAGCGCCTGTTTCGTCGCTAGAAATAAATAACTATTATAAGAAAGGTTACTCGTGGTAGAGATCCCACATTTCGCCACTCCTGACTTTATTGTGGTTCAACCTAACGGCTACTTGGTAGAGAAGGAATATCATGTTTAATGTGAATTTCAGACCACAATTCCATTATACCTTCTTCACTTGGCGTAGCCACAAGAGAATAGAATCTGTCTCTCCCTGTTAAAAATCATCGGCAGAAGGTAGAATTGAACCCAGACCATCATCATGGTAACATAACATCAATCCAACAGACCACCAAATCTGCTTGCCTGTGCTTTATTTTCCTGTCATAACACTGTTGCGGCACACTCCATGAGAATTCTGACACACAGGCTCCCTGTACTGGTTTGCAGCATGTTCAGTACATTCATTTACTTAGTTGACCGAACCGCCATGAACTAGCTGCCTTGGCTACCCAGTGCATACATTCGACTCTGTTTTGTAATCACCGAAATAAAATCACGTAACTGCCACCTACACAGAACTGCCAACAGTGTAGGTTGCAGAAATTTAAATAAGAAGTGTTCCTTTCCATTTGAGCTACTCTATTGCACTCGGAAGGAACTGTTGTTGACTTCTGGAGGCGCTGTAGCTACATGACTGCTAGTAGCGAAACGGTAAGTGTCGCGTACCGTAAAAAAGACGTCGCGAGTTCTATTACATTCGCTGCTACAATTTTTAAAACGCAATTCTGCTGTCTGCTGAAGTTATCAATGTAATGGAACTTTGACATAATTCCCTTCATTTCTCAATCCAAAATAGTCGCAAGTGGAAAAAGGACTAACGTTCTGCGATATTTTGTTCTTTTTAGGTTTAATAGACGGCCAGGCAGCAGGTGCATCTCGAAGCTTTTATATTATGCAAGGGGAGAGCGCATCGTGCCAAAATAGTCAGAAAAGTATTTTCTACATTAGCTGTCGTCTGGTAGCGGCATTTTATTCTTCTTCAAACCTTGTTTGACAGTTTTAACTCAGAACAAGTTTGCTACAAGCATGTCATCAATAAACTGCGTGTGCATTGTCAGACTGTTATAGATAACATCAGAGAATTCGCATATATCGTTGATGATTAATTTCTCTCTCATGTTTAGTACTGTTTTAACAACACTAAAAGAAACCTTACGAAAGAAGGTAGTATAAGAAATGAAATAAAAGTACGCACGATAACCTTACGACGAAAGTCTGTTTTAATAAAACCGAGTATCTGTACACATACGTGCCTCTATTGGCACGAATTAGTAAAATACTACTCACTTAGATTTTCATTGGGTCTGTGTTTAATTGGTATACCGTGTCAAACTCAACAGGTATGCAAATGTGGCATTTCATAAAGTTATGTATTCCTAGAAACCCAAAATTTGCTTATTAGCAGCGGAAAGAGGTGTTATTTGTTGTGCAGCATTGTAAGTTTTTCACCATTGCGCTATGAGCTGAAAGTATTTTCTTTCGATTCTCTTATCGATGTTTGATCTGACTGCTTGTAGCTCTTTTACAGAAGGGGTAAAAACGTTACAGTTGGCGAGACTGGAACCGCAAACCATAACAGACAGATTTTCACAGGTCAGCACGTCCCCACAGAGCTAGCGAACAGGTATGTGTTGCGGTTTCATCTTACGAGGCCAATAGTTGCTAGAACTTGTAAACCACCAATTTAAAGGACGAGATTAGTTGCGATTTCCACGTGCAACGGCTTTCCTGGGCTGAAAACCGTAAATTTACTATCTTTTGTTACACATCAAGCGATAATAACTCAGATTATTCAATGGAAATGACATGAAAATTCAAGTGATGTTTGAGGCTTAATTCCGTGCACACCAGGAAGTAATTCGTCGATCACAGTTGCCAAACATACCTTGCATTGTTGCCAAATCTCAGTTACAGTACCAGCAGGAAGAAGACGAACCGATGTGATCCTTCAGTGGGCTGGGAAGTGACCATAGCTGTCGTTTCAGAGACGCAGCTGCTACAGCCTGGAATACGTAATGCGTCTGATTCGCATTTCTGTAACTAGGTTTAGGGACTGGAGCCTAGTTACTAATAATACTCAGAACTGACTGCAAATTAAGCATCATAAATCAGTAACTCTCATAGTTGTTTTTATATTTCTTTCATAACTGTACTCAAAACTAAGAAACTCATTCACGGACGTTTCCGTGCCTCGCCGATAGTCGAGCACACCAAACAAATAAAAATAAAAAGAAATAATGTGTGTACGTGCGTGTGTGAGAGAGAGACAGAGAAGACGGATATATATATATATATATATAAAAGAATGAGAGAGGGGTAAAAAATTATTGTAAAGAAATTGAATAATGGTATGTAAAGAAATCTTTCCACATCATTACGAAATGTCGTATTCACGATCTATGGAACAATTATTAATGTAATCTAATCATATGATACTGCTGATTAGCCGTGAAGAGTCATGAATTACCGAAATTTTCGCCAATATCGGTAACCAAACCTAAACTTGAAAATAAAAGACTGCTATAAAGACCCTTTCATCCCTTTTAACTAACCAGGAAAGATGTCTGATATACCTCCATTCAGAAGCAATAAAGTGTGTATGCACTTAAGGATGAAGCGCATGATGTGAAGTTCTGTGGCGGAGATACGAACCCAACACGTAATCGGATTGTTAACTAAGTAAAATAAAATGTAACGTATCGGTTTTTCTTACCAGCGGCTAGGTGTTTGAATCTAAAATAAGGATAAAATTTTTGTGCCTGAGCGACAATCGAACCGCACTCCTATCGTTCTTCTTTATCGTCCAGGAATAAAGCTTACGTATCAATTGCTTACTCACTAACAGCAACATGTGTGCATGCTTGACCAGGAATTGTTGGCAACACGTGAACAGACATAAAAAATCCACGTTAATTTTCACTAGGGCTTGAAATGAAATTATGAATGCGAGTCTATTAAAGGGTTAAGTAGAAACAAGCTTCTGACGCGGAGATTATGCTATTCTCATGTCAGCAAGAAGTAAAGACTCGATGTGAAGCCAGTTTGAAATTTTCACTAATTCAGGAAATTTCTTAGTTCGAGAAAATCCACTGTGAAATGTGAAGTTACCGGATAATTCGGTTGTTACCGTCATTATTACTATCATTTTCTTCATACCGCTGCTGGAACACATGTGCTTGAAGATCTTTTAAGACCTTTTGGTCATTATGGAAGTAGTTGCCCAAGAACAGGTTCTTTCCCTGTCTAAGGAATCCTTTTCATGTTAATATCAAACATCAGCAATTACTCGTAGATTACATTAAAACTAAAGTAATTGATGAAGACGTTACTTGATAACAAATACGCACTGCCTTTCTTCATTTACTTGCGCCTAGAAATGGCTGTCGAATATTGCCAAACCAAAAGCCAAGCGGTCTTACTGCCTTCCGATATACGTCGCTGTCAGTTCTTCCACATGATTTGGTCGACGTGATATGTTTCAAGTTGTGTATGACAGAGAATGTTTTAGAAAATCAATTGTTTTCCTTTGCAATAAACAGAAATATTTTCATTCTAAGCTATCCAAGTTCAAAATTTTCACAATATTAGTTCAAATTTAATATTCGCTTCTATAATGTAGAAAAGTATTTCACAGTTGCAAAACCCGCATCCGACTCATTGTCGTTACACTTAGTCGCTGACCGTAAATTCTAGCTCAGAGTGACACCACTTTAAGTAACCTAATGTAGCGAAGACTGTTTGCCAGTGCTCTTTCTCACCGGAAAATATGCAGTTCACACATTGGGCTCCATAAGTACACTGTAACAATAATTTCTGTGTGTATGCAATGCATACGGATTGTAGAATTTAGTGGTGCTCTCTCTTCCACTTGTGTACACAATGTGCCTGACCTAAACGGGCCCTTTATCATTACAGGCCCTGGGCGGTCCAACATCATACTGACAACAGTAATGTGCTTATACTGACAACCTCACTGTTCGTTTTACCTGATTTTGTAATCATTTAAATAAAACAACATGACCTTCCAGTGGGAGACATTTCGTCCCCCTTTTCCTTCTGTGAAATTTGTAAGTAAGCTTTTTGCCTTCCAACCAGCGAAATACGGCAGAGTTGCCACAGACAGTCAACCACTTCATCAGACTACAAAGCAAACTACGTTAAGCTCGCCAGACCATGAAGTATGTCTCCAAAAACAGTACATCTACATCTACATCTATACTCCGCGAGCCACCTTACGGTGTGTGGCGGAGGGTACTTATTGTACCACTATCTGATCCCCCCTTCCCTGTTCCATTCACGAATTGTGCGTGGGAAGAACGACTGCTTGTAAGTCTCCGTATTTGCTCTAATTTCTCGGATCTTTTCGTTGTGATCATTACGCGAGATATATGTGGGCGGTAGTAATATGTTGCCCATCTCTTCCCGGAATGTGCTCTCTCGTAATTTCGATAATAAACCTCTCCGTATTGCGTAACGCCTTTCTTGAAGTGTCCGCCACTGGAGCTTGTTCAGCATCTCCGTAACGCTCTCGCGCTGACTAAATGTCCCCATGACGAATCGCGCTGCTTTTCGCTGGATCATGTCTATCTCTTCTATTAATCCAACCTGGTAAGGGTCCCATACTGATGAGCAATACTCAAGAATCGGACGAACAAGCGTTTTGTAAGCTACTTCTTTCGTCGATGAGTCACATTTTCTTAGAATTCTTCCTATGAATCTCAACCTGGCGCCTGCTTTTCCCACTATTTGTTTTATGTGATCATTCCACTTCAGATCGCTCCGGATAGTAACTCCTAAGTATTTTACGGTCGTTACCGCTTCCAATGATTTACCACCTATGGCATAATCGTACTGGAATGGATTTCTGCCCCTATGTATGCGCATTATATTACATTTATCTACGTTTAGGGAAAGCTGCCAGCTGTCGCACCATGCATTAATCCTCTGCAGGTCCTCCTGGAGTACGTACGAGTCTTCTGATGTTGCTACTTTCTTGTAGACAACCGTGTCATCTGCAAATAGCCTCACGGAGCTACCGATGTTGTCAACTAAGTCATTTATGTATATTGTAAACAATAAAGGTCCTATCACGCTTCCCTGCGGTACTCCCGAAATTACCTCTACATCTGCAGATTTTGAACCGTTAAGAATGACATGTTGTGTTCTTTCTTCTAGGAAATCCTGAATCCAATCACAAACCTGGTCCGATATTCCGTAAGCTCGTATTTTTTTCACTAAACGTAAATGCGGAACCGTATCAAATGCCTTCCTGAAGTCCAGGAATACGGCATCAATCTGCTCGCCAGTGTCTACGGCACTGTGAATTTCTTGGGCAAATAGGGCGAGCTGAGTTTCACATGATCTCTGTTTGCGGAATCCATGTTGGTTATGATGAAGGAGATTTGTATTATCTAAGAACGTCATAATACGAGAACACAAAACATGTTCCACTATTCTACAACAGATTGACGTAAGCGAAATAGGCCTATAATTATTCGCATCTGATTTATGACCCTTCTTGAAAATGGGAACGACCTGCGCTTTCTTCCAGTCGCTAGGTACTTTACGTTCTTCCAGCGATCTACGATAAATTGCTGATAGAAAGGGGGCAAGTTCTTTAGCATAATCACTGTAGAATCTTAAGGGTATCTCGTCTGCTCCGGATGCTTTTCCGCTACTAAGTGATAGCAGTTGTTTTTCAATTCCGATATCGTTTATTTCAATATTTTCCATTTTGGCGTCCGTGCGACGGCTGAAGTCAGGGACCGTGTTACGATTTTCCGCAGTGAAACAGTTTCGGAACACTGAATTCAGTATTTCTGCCTTTCTTCGGTCGTCCTCTGTTTCGGTTCCATCGTGGTCAACGAGTGACTGAATAGGGGATTTAGATCCGCTTACCGATTTTACATATGACCAAAACTTTTTAGGGTTCTTGTTTAGATTGTTTGCCAATGTTTTATGTTCGAATTCGTTGAATGCTTCTCTCATTGCTCTCTTTACGCTCTTTTTCGCTTCGTTCAGCTTTTCCTTATCAGCTATGATTCGACTACTCTTAAACCTATGATGAAGCTTTCTTTGTTTCCGTAGTACCTTTCGTACATGATTGTTATACCACGGTGGATCTTTCCCCTCGCTTTGGACCTTAGTCGGTACGAACTTATCTAAGGCGTACTGGACGATGTTTCTGAATTTTTTCCATTTTTGTTCCACATCCTCTTCCTCAGAAATGAACGTTTGATGGTGGTCACTCAGATATTCTGCGATTTGTGCCCTATCACTCTTGTTAAGCAAATATATTTTCCTTCCTTTCTTGGCATTTCTTATTACACTTGTAGCCATTGATGCAACCACTGACTTATGATCACTGATACCCTCTTCTACATTCACGGAGTCGAAAAGTTCCGGTCTATTTGTTGCTATGAGGTCTAAAACGTTAGCTTCACGAGTTGGTTCTCTAACTATCTGCTCGAAGTAATTCTCGGACAAGGCAGTCAGGATAATGTCACAAGAGTCTCTGTCCCTGGCTCCAGTTCTGATTGTGTGACTATCCCATTCTATACCTGGTAGATTGAAGTCTCCCCCTATTACAATAGTATGATCACGAAACTTCTTCACGACGTTCTGCAGGTTCTCTCTGAGGCGCTCAACTACTACGGTTGCTGATGCAGGTGGTCTATAGAAGCATCCGACTATCATATCTGACCCACCTTTGATACTTAACTTAACCCAGATTATTTCACATTCGCATTCGCTAATAACTTCACTGGATATTATTGAATTCTTTACTGCTATAAATACTCCTCCACCATTGGCGTTTATCCTATCCTTGCGGTATATATTCCATTCTGTGTCTAGGATTTCGTTACTGTTCACTTCCGGTTTTAACCAACTTTCCGTTCCTAATACTATATGCGCACTATTTCCTTCAATAAGAGATACTAATTCAGGAACCTTGCCCTGGATACTCCTGCAGTTTACCAATATTACGTTAACTTTTCCTGTTTTTGGTCTCTGAGGACGGACATTCTTTATCAACGATGATAATGTCCTCTCTGGTAAGCCGTCAGGTATTTTATCGTTTCGCCCAAGGGGGGGTCCCTCTAACCTAAAAAACCCCCGTGTGCACGCCACACGTACTCTGCTACCCTAGTAGCTGCTTCCGGTGTGTAGTGCACGCCTGACCTGTCTAGGGGGGCCCTACAGTTCTCCACCCAATAACGGAGGTCGATGAATTTGCAACCATTATAGTCGCAGAGTCGTCTGAGCCTCTGGTTTAGACCCTCCACACGGCTCCAAACCAGAGGACCGCGATCGACTCTGGGCACTATGCTGCAGATATTAAGCTCAGCTTGCACTCCGCGTGCGATGCTGGTTGTCTTCACCAAATCAGCCAGCCGCCGGAAGGAACCAAGGATGGCCTCAGAACCCAAGCGGCAGGCGTCATTCGTTCCGACATGTGCTACTATCTGCAGCCGGTCACACCCAGTGCGTTCAATAGCTGCCGGAAGGGCCTCCTCCACATTACGGACGAGACCCCCCGGCAAGCACACCGAGTGCACACTGGCATTCTTCCCCGACCTACCCGCTATTTTCCTGAGGGGCTCCATAACCCGCCTAACGTTGGAGCTCCCTATAACTAATAGGCCCGCCCTCTGTGACTGTCGGGACCTTGCCGGAGAATCGGCCACTGGCCCAACAGGCGAGGCACCCTGTGGTGGCTCGGAAACGATGTCATCACCACTAGGAAGCACCCCGTACCTGTTGGAAAGGGGTAAGGCAGCTGCCACGCGGCCAGATCCCACCTTCGCCTTTCGGCCAGGCACGCGCGAGCCCACCACTGTCCGCCATTCACCCTGGAGTGATGGCTGACCGGTAAGATGCTCACTGCCGGAAGACGCAGCGACATCAGGGGTTCCATGTGATTCCAAGGCCACCGAAGTAGGCATAGGTCTCACCACAGTTGCCCCAACGCCACTACGAGCCGACGCCTGCGCCTCGAGCTCGATGAGCCTAACAGACAAAGCCTCCACCTGCCCCCGAAGAGTGGCCAATTCTCCTTGCGTCCGCTCACAACAACCACAGCCCCTACACATGACTTTGTTTACCCTACTCTATACGGTGACAAATTCCCAAGATAATCTTCTGATGAGCTACTCTGATAATCAAGAAACACTCACTGAAATACGAGACGCGAAAACTACGCTAGGTTTTCCCAGAAAAACTATTTAAAAGCTAAGCGCAGCAAATAAGTACAAAAACGCTTTATACAAACAGTACTCGCTGCTGCTGGTGCTGTCGCTCTGGCTGTCACAAGACAACTGCTGATTCAAGTGACTAGTGGCTAACGGCCGCGAAACAAACAAAAGACGGTTTTAGGGCGCTTTCTGTTCTAAACGATCAAGAAAACACTAAGAAATCTAACACGAAAACTACGTAAAGTTTTATCAAGAACTGTTAGTTACTATGCAGAGCAGATAAACACAAATAGAACCCCTTCCTTAGTGGAAGGTCGTAAACAAAATGCAAAATAAACGCTTTATACAAACAGTACTCGCTGCTGCTGGTGCTCTGAAATGATTGGTTCACTAAGCCGAAACTCAAAGAATTCTCCCTGAATACCTTACAGATTGAGCCAAAGGTAACCTATCGATTGCAGTCGATAGCTAGGTACAGAACTTCATTTTTGCAGTAAACCTGTGATAACAAATACGCGTAATAATTCTATACTGAAAGTTAATGTGAAACATGAAATGTATTCGCAGTTGTCAATATGAACAGGCATCAACTATATAGGAGAATGAGACAGTGAAAATTTATGCCGGACTTGGATTCGAACCCGAATTTCTCGCTGTACGGAAGCGATCGCCTTAAACGCTTCGGCCATCCTAATTCCGTATGGACGCCTTCATGGTCACCACCCGTTCTCGTACACACTTTACGTACTTCCCATTTCAATCTTAAGTCCTGCCTGGTATCGGCGGATAAATGCGACATTGTAGTAGCTGTGTTATTAAGAAGAACGATGGTATGTCATTCGAAAATGCATGCATGTCAGGCAAAGAATGCGCGTCAAGCAAGCTGTGGAAATGCAACACGCAGAGAACCTGCTCAACCGAGACGGAACTTTCAGTCGCGATAATTCTTGGAAACTCTCATTTCACTGCTGCGCTCTCAGAGGATTCTCCAAAATCTTCACCGTCTGCCATTCCAACATCTGCCTACCATTCTAATTATCAATCACTTAATTGAAAAGCAATGCGGATTTGCTGATTCGGTCTGCCCGCGGGCCGTGAGCGGATGGCCAGAGCGGTTAAGGGACGGTTCGCGTAAAGCGGTATATCCTGGCTCGAGCCCCGGCCCGGCACCGTATTCATTGTCGTCATTCCCTTAGACATGGTTGTTCGTATTCGCAATTGCGAATACATTTCATGTTTAAGTGTTTGTTTCCACATTACTGTCTAGGTAAGCAACATGGAAAGCTGGAGTATGGCTGGAACAGACCACTTCCTATAGGAGCGTACTGTTCAAAGTACTGTGGTGTAGTGTGGCCGGCAACTGCCATAGGCCACCACTTCGGCACCAAACTTGACTTTGTACACTGACGAACCGTAGATGGTAGTCTCACGATGTTGTTTGTTATTCAGTGATCACGACTGCTTGCCACGATCGCCTGTGGAGAAAACAGAAATAGCTGCTTGGTTGAAATGCTTTTCCTCCTATGCATGCGATGCTCTGTTGCACAGGTTTCCTGTCCTCGGTTTGTTCCTCAAGACACCCTGTACAATCCCTCGAAGTTCGTCGCAACATTTCTGGAACATCTTGTATAGTTCGTCCGTTGCCTCTGGAAAGAGAGCGGGTCATTTTATTTTCGATATTTACATTGTTACTGACACACTTCTATCCTTCTTGCATCCTTCCCCTATAATTTGATCCATTACGTGCAACTGAGATGAGTAAATATGAATTTCCTAAGGATAGCCAGTATGTGTCGTCTGCTAGTGCAGTTTTTCAGTAGTAGTAGTAGTAGCTTAGGCAGAAACACCTGACCGCTGGGACATCATCTGAGGTCGTTGTGGGTGGGTCGGCGACTGGGTTTCGTGGCTATTCCCGATAAGGGCAAGCGAGTGGCTGTTTCCGCTCGTTTGCTGCAAACTCACTTTGCTGCAGAGTCTGGGTAAGTATGGACGTGTTTTTCGGACACTCTATGGATGGACGTACTTTAATTTACTTAGAGTGAGATGTTTCTATTTAACCATCATTATTTTAGTGTATGAAGGGGAATTCCTGCTAATTATCGTAGTAGTAGTTTCAGTTGTGGATTTATCATTATTCTTGTGGTTTGGCAAGGAAGTACTTTGTCTATGTGTTGGCTACCACGTGTTGTTTAGTAGAAGAAACTTTATTCTCTGATGCAGTTAGTAAAGTGGAGTTGCTTCTAATGTGTAATTTGGAGAGCACATTTGTGCAAACTGCAGGAATGAATATTATATTGTTCTTAAATTTGACAGGCATGGAAGTTGGGGCTTTGTTCAGCTAGGGCGTCACACGATTTGTGGCTGAAATCACGCTATACCTTCCAGTAATCATACCTGCAGCTTCAGCATGTAGCAGGACATCCTGCTCTACTAGCACTACTTTTTATTCAACAATAGTTGCCGATATCAGTATTATTTTCCGAATTTTGGACATGTGCGTATTATCTCAGCTGCTTTTCTGGTAACTTTCATGTAATTTTATACACAATATGTTATATTTCACAATCGATATATTTCACAATCGATAAGTACGACTCTGAACGCACAGTTAAAATAATTTTTTTTGAGAAACATTTCAAATTACGAATTATTTGGAACACTTAAAATATGTATTATTAATTACGCAATCTAGTGCTGTCTACTAGGAATATTTCTGGATTCATTGTGAAATAATAATCTAAATTAATAGAAATTCATCTGTCAAGAAAAACTGTAAACCCTTTGGAATATGGTTATCACCACAGATTGAAGTAGTGGTAAGCATGCCTCTGATCTGATCAGACGTATTTTTGTATTTAGGGGCGAACAGTGTAATTACGACTCTGTTAATTTGAAAATTCAAAAGAATGTATTACTAAAATGTGACAAAATATATTAACGTAACAACAAAAATTCTGCAAATTTTTTTATGTCAATTCAACCGTGAGGACCTAAAATATGAGAAGTTCGGCTTCATGAATGAGACACCTAGACAAGAAGAATTTCAGCCAACTCTACACGAAAAGCTGAGTAAACTAGGAAGTTTATTGTAATCTTTGCTCCTCTGAAATTTTTGGTAAAATACATTGCTTATTCTGGATAGTAACTGGAATTAGGAAGGTGGGGGGGTGGGGGGGGGGTGGGGAGATTACAAGTACTTATGTCGCACAAGTGAAGTTTTTCGAATTTAAAGTAATTATTTTCATAAAGGAGACACAGTTACTTTTCATGTAACCATATGACACCAGCACGGCATTGAAATTCATGCCTTTGATAATCGTTGCACAGATCGAAAATTGAGGAACGGAATAAATTCTAAAATGAGCGCACTAATTTTTTCATTTTGGAATCGTATAATTTAATCTGTTTTCCCCTGTTTGTCACTTGCTCTGCCTTGAGACAAATCTTCTCTGTTGAGTATACAGTGGACCTAACAGTGGTTATTGGTTAAGTTCAGTCTCTTGCTGTGTGAACGAACATATGATTATGAAATTCCTATCCTGAATCACGTGATTTTTGTGAACATATCCCGATCTTTCCCTTGTCTATATTCAATGCAGATCTGCGGTAAATTTAATTTTTAAATACTTATGCAGTGGGGTCGATGTCTATCCATTATGCTGACAAGTTTATTTTCTTTATGTACTCCAATCACTTCAAGTATGGTTGATGAATAATAAATTCATCTGGAATGATTAAAAGAAACCTAAGGCCCATGTCATATGACAACTCATCCAAATCCTAAAAGCATTTACAACAGAATCAGATATATTTAGCATGAGTAAAGTTAGGTATGATACTCTGACCCTGTTGCTGAATGTCCAAAAAATAAAACAAAAGCATCCATTGCAATTTTTATAATTACAGCGTTATTGAGCGTATGTCATGGTATGAGGGCCATTAGACGGAATTAGGAATCAATTAAATTGGGTGTACCTAGGTAATAATTTGTTTTACAGAGGGGCTGCAAACCAGGTGCGAATCATATTGCCACTCTTGCCTAAATTATTAGTTAACAGGAACTTTTTAGGTGGCCGCATTTCCAGGATTAACGTGAATCATTTACGGTACCAACGCTCTGTACGGCCACCCAACCTAGAATAGAGGGAGGACAGTAATAATACAGTTTCTTATATTCCCTCTGCTAGTATATTGCCAGTTCTTTGATTGCCGTGGAAGACAGCTCATCAAGTAGAACTTAACCACAGATCTTTGCCACAGGAATGCTGGGTTATTTACAGTTGTGATGGACTGACGAAACCTCATGTTGTATGCTAATTAAGAAACTGTTCTCTTGAGGTACGATGTTAAACATTGACAAAAGTATATGTCCATCTGAAACTTCAACTACTCGTCGGTCATACAAGGTGATGCTGACTGCTGTATCTGAGTTCTCGAACAGGGCCTGAGCTCTTACATGCTCAACACCATATTGACCTCAGCATGAAGGCGCTACTGTTGCTGATGGAGGTGTGGTGTTCTGGTGCGTCTCCGTAGGTTGTTGTGGATTTCAGCCAGCCCTCGCTATTGTCTGTGGTATTATCAATAGGCGTTGCCGACTTTCGTGCGGCCGTGTGAACTCTGGACGATACCACAGAATACATTATTTCATTATCTTCAAAACTTTTTAAGATGACGAAAATAGGAAAATGATGTTCATCAATATTTCGTCTCGGCAGCACTGACATCACACTGGATTCACATTCGGGGAGATTCCAGTCTAAAGGACTTAGATTTTCCTTTTGCTCAAGGCAAATGCTAGAATGGCTCCCATGTAACGGACATGTCCAGGTCCTTTCCGCATCGTTCCTGAACCCGAGGTTGTTCTCCGCCTCTGAGCTCCTCGTGGATGGGACATTAAATCTGATCTTAGATTTAGAAGGTAATCTGTAGTTCATTTTGTGTCGTTACTCATGAAAAAGACGACGTGTTGTCAATCACGTACTTAAAGTCTATGAGAAAAGCCAAAGGTTCTTGTTCAGTATCGAAGGCTTATAGTGCACAAACGTATGTCTCCATGCTGCCAGCTCTGCAGCAGACATCCGCGAACTGTGGCGGCGACTCCTGGAACGCACGTAGCAATGCTTCGTCGTTGTCAACTCTCGAGATGAAACGCTACGATCTATCACTGTCACGCCCTCTTCCCATACCAATATTACATTCAGACCTCTCGACAGGTTCTCAACGGCTAACATCCTCCACACACATCTATGTCTATAGTGTCTATACTTCGGTATACGCAAGAGTTCCACAGTTCCTTTTACATACATATTTCTAGATGTATGGATAACTTAACAGAGATATTACCCAGACACGATCCATTTCCGTATTAAAGGAAAACGAAATCGACTCACGTCCATCATTCTTGTCCTCGTAATTACAGTATATTTCTTAGATTTCCTGTGCGATAGGCTATACACACTGTACACTTAGAGTAGACGATCACTTGTGGCAAATTACACTCTGAGACAAAAAGAAAAGGTAAACGCATCGTCAAGCAATTATCCGAATGGGACGGAAACCGGTAGAAGTGACGGGTATGAACAGAGCAACAAAATATTACAGTTTCAGGAAAAGTGGATGATTTATTCAAAAGAAAGAGCTTCATAAATTGAGCAAGTTAATAACGCGTTGGTCCACCTCTGGCCCTTATGCGAGCAGTTATTCGACTTTGCATTAATCGACAGAGTTGTTGGATGTCTCCCTGATGAATATCGTGCCGTATTCTGTCCATTTGGGGCCTTAGTTCGTGAAAATCTTGAGATGATTAGAGGGCTCTGCCCATAGTGATACAGAAATCTTGTGCTAGAGAGAGATCCAGCGACCTTGCTGGCCAAGAAAAATAATAGAAACTCTCGCAGTGTACGCGCGGAAATTACCTTGCTGAAATGTAAGCCCTGTATTGCTTGCCATGAAGGGCAACTAATCCGGGCGTAGAATATCGTCGACACGCCACCGTGCTTTAAGGGTGCCGTCGATGACAACCAAGAAGTCCTGCTATGAAAGAAATTTCACTCCACACCATCACTCCGGGTTTCCTGATTGTGCGGCCGCGTCGCAGGCGACAGTGAGGTTAGTATCCCGCCTATCTCCCAGACGTCTGCAGACACGTCTTCGGTCTGGAATCTCATTGACTGAAGTAGAATTGTCTTCAGTGATGAGTCCCATTTTGAACTATGCCCCTACGAGCAGCGAACAAAGTAACGCACCAAATGCGTTTCCTCAGTAGAATACCCAACAAAGCTACCAATTAATGCTAAGCCCAATGACCGCTCGCATAAAGACCACAGGTGTACCAACACGTTATTAGCTTGCTCAATTTGTGAAGCTCTTTGGCTTGAATAAATCATACAATTTTTTGGAACTGCAATCATTTGTTGATTTTGACAGATACTCCACGTCTGTCGATTTCGGTCCCATTCCGATGATTCGTTCGTGATACATCGTTCTTCACTTTCTATTTTTTATCTTCTTCATTTTTTTTACTATATATTCATATCAATGGATCTTCCGGCATTTGTTGATAGACTAATTTAATACTCTCGTGTTTAAAAAAAGAAAACAAAAAAAACCTGGAAGACTACGGATAGGACGTTCATATTCACAGGACATATACATTAGTGTTCTGCAGAAATGATTATCATTTGAACCATGTCAGCCCACGGGTTCAAGGTCAACATCGATATCACTCGCCACGCGGGGTAAACGTGCGGTCTTAGGCGCTTTGCCACGATTCGCGCTGCTTTCCCCGTCGGAGTTTCGAATCCTCCCTTGGGCATCGATGTGTGTGAAATAACTAACGCCAGTAAGGGATATAGCGAGTGAAAGAAAGACACAGGAGCACTCTAGACAGAAAGAAAATTCTTTGTGTGCTGAACTGCAGGAGTGGTGTTCTTTCGGGAAATGCCCTGAGCACTGCTCTCTCTTTGGTTAGTTTACAGACAAGAAATACCGCTTAGTGTACACTGTAAAAAATATTCGAAGACCTGTTACGATGTGGTACCTAGTTTCCGACTGTGGTTTTTCTGCTGGAGTCTGGGGATTACCATGCGAGTATACTAATTCTCCAGAAAACATTTGTTGAGAACATAGGAGGTATGCTAAAATGAAATATATCGTGGGAGACTCCAAAGTAGACAAACGAAATTTCATCAGTTAATGGAAAAGTTACGGTTTTCTTAGTCTCTGATGGGCAATCCGACAAAAAAAGAAATAGGGTAACTTTGGGGATAGAAGGACGAGATTAATGAATGAGCACTATCATCCACTGTGATGTCTAGAAAGTGATCATGTCAGACACAAAAAGTACTTTGTCACTTCCAAAAATAAAATTTTACGAAACTCACGCTCATAAACTCACCGAATAAAACATTAATCATCCCCTGAAAACTGCATACAGGTGGATTTGGAGCGCTGAAGATGGTTCGAAACTGTGGAAATTTTCTGAATAAAAAAAGTATTTGTTTTGACTTGGATTGTTTTCCTGTCTTTAACTGTGTGTATCAGTTTTGTTGTCCTGAGCAATGCTAGTGGTTATGTTTACGAAAACGCTGTCTGATAACATAAGTCGCCAAGGTATTTGAAACGGTATAACTGTGTACCTGTATTGCAGTTAGCTTCTACCACATTGATTAGAAAACCAAAACTGTAAACTAAAGAAACGATCCTGTTTAGTTCTGTATTATACAGCTCAGTGAACAATGCTACAAGGTGTGAAATAACCATATGTTACTTGGAGTTTCAACTCACAAGATTAAATGAATAAAAATGCCACATTAAATTACAAAACGAATTTTGAAGGAATAAATAAGACTAAATGTTTCTGTGAAAATTGTCTATAATTTTACGAACAGAAAATGACTAAACAAATTTCCAAACACTGCATGATACACACTCAAATGTAACAATGCACTGTGAGAATAGGTCAGGGCAAGAAATGAAACCTAAATGAACATTACCTAATCGGAACACGACATTAATTTCGAAATGCAACATTTAACTATGAGTCACCTTATTGTTTGCTAACTGATGTAATACAGGCCCTAATAAATGTATATGGCTAGCCTGTGCCAACAGAAACTCAGTACTGCTCGGAGTGATGAAAATAAAAAAAATACAGCGGATCAGAAAACCAGATAAATAAAAAAGAAAACTTGCCAAGTGTAATGCAAGGACTTTTGACTACTCTAAGCAGTCATACTTCAGTCATTGTGTTCCACAAAGTGCACAAAACAAACTTTCGTGAGGAGACGGTGGTAGAAGTTAAACTTGCAAAAATTTCGACAAGAAAGTAACCTTTCAACAAGTTATATAATTACTAATTTTTTTCATGCCAAAATAATATTTGTTGTAAAACGTAATTTTTGTAAACATGATTGTAATTCCTAAAAAGCAATTACATTGATCTTTACAAAAAGTACGTTTTACAACAAATATTACTATGGTATGAAATGAGTTAGTAGAATCGCGAAGGAATGGTAAATTTCTAAACCTGAGTGCAAGCTATGTGAACTGATAACTTCGCTTTATTACCTGTGAACAATGAAACTAACTAACCGAAACCAATTAAGAAAACTACTAAAGCTTTCCATTTTCCAATCACATCATAAATTACGCACAAGCAAGCAGTGTAGCAACAAAGGTACTTTGATATCTTCACCTCTCAAATTAATTTTAACCAAATCATATTTCTAAACTTCCAAATCCTCCGCACCTTTATCTCTGTGCTCTGCGAGCTACACCTTACAACTGGTGTCGAGTTGTCATGCGACAATACAACACTGAGAATGGCAGAAATGAGACATCGTGTTTGGACGTGTCCATGACCACACCGTGAACTCATATGACTGATTTGATGTTCTGTCAGCGCGGGTTGTCTAGCATGTGTACAGGGAATGGTGTACAACTCAGGCGCATTATCATACTTCGACTGTCCTACTGAAGCACACTATCTTAATCCTGTTTAAAATATTTCGCACTATTTAGCACCGCAGGTGAAAGGTAGCCCTTAACATACCCGCAGTTTGGTATCTCTACAGGAGTTAATCATCCCTGAATGGCTTCAGCTGGTTATTGCAGACCTAAGGAAACCTGTACACACTACCACGTCGAATTGAAGTCATTGTCGAGGGTGGAGGCAGTGTTACGCGGTATTATCTCGATGTCTCTTTGGGAGATGAATAATTTATCATCCGGTATGTCAACATTCGCTGAGTCACTTACTTGATTAAATTATCTCCGTTTTGCCTCACATGCACAACGTGAGATTTCGAAATCAGTTACTGGATTGTAAGGCGTATCCAGGATCAGATGACAAGATACGCTTGAAGTTCTCTAAGGCAATATACACAGCAGTAAAGAATAACTTAGTGGGCTCTACAGCTCAAAAGGGATGGACATCTCAAAAAGGACAATCACAGAAGTAGGAAAGAAAAACATAGTTACAAGGAAGATAACTGCGAAGAAACCATGGGTAATAGAAGAAATACTTCAGTTGATCCATGAAAGAAAAAAATACAAAAATGTTCAGGCAAATTTAGGAATACAGAAATACAAATCGCTGAGGATCGAAATAAATAGAAAGTGCAGTGAAGCTAAGACGAGTTGTTGCATGAAAATATGAAAAAAATCGAAATAGAAATGATTGTCGGAATGACTGACTCAGCATACAGGAAAATCAAATCGGAACGTCAAAATAACATTCGGTGAAATTAAAAGCAAGGGTAGTAAAATTAAAATCACCACCGGAATTCCAGTGTTAAATGCAAAGGAGAGAACGGATAGGTGGAAAGAGTCCACTGAAGACCTCTATGGAGGTGGATGGGGGGGGGGGAGGGGGGTGAGATTTGTCTGATGTGATAGGAGAAGAAACGGGAGTCGATTTAAAAGAGACAGGGGATCCACGATTAGAATCAGAATTAAATAGTGGTTTGGAGGACCTAAAATCAAATAAGCTAAATGCATAGATAACATTCCATCAGAATTTATAAAACCACTGGGGAAAGTGGGAACAAAACGATTATTCACATTGGTGTGTATAATCTATGTGTTTGGCGACATACCATATGACTTTTGGAAAATATCATCCACACAATTCCGAAGACTGTAAGAGCAAAAATACGAGAAATATCGCACAATCGCTTAACAGCTCAACCACCCAAGTAGCTGACAAGAATAGTATATAGAAGAATGGAAAAGGAAATTGAGGATGTGTTAGAAGACGACCAGTTTGACTTTAGGAAAGGTAAAAGCACCATAGGAACAGTTTAGACGTTGCGGTTGATAATGGAAGCAAGACTATAGAAAAATCAAAACACATTCACAGAATAGAACTTGTCGGCCTGTAAAAGCTTTCGACACTGTAAAATGGTGCAAGATCTTCTAAATCCTGAGAAAAATTGGGGTAGGCTGTAGGGAGAGACGGGTAATATACAATATACACAAGAGCCAAGAGGGAATAATAGGAGTGGACGACTAAGAACGAAGTGCTCGGATTCAAAAGGGTGTAAAACAGGGATGCGGTCTTTCGCCTCTATTGTTCAATATGCATATCGAAAAGTAATGAAGGAAATAACAGAAAGTTTCAGGAGTGGAATTAAAATTCAAGATGGAAGGATAGCACTGATACGATTCGCTGATGACATTGCTATACTGAGTGAAAGTGAAGAGGAATTGCTCGATATGTTGAATGAAATGAACAATATCTTGTGTACAGAATATGGATTGAGAAGAAATCGAAAAAAGACGAAAGTAATGAGAAGTAGCAGAAATGAGAACTGCGAGAACTTAACATCAGGAGTGATGGTTTCGCAGTAGATGAAGTTAAGGAATTCTGCTACATGGGTAGTAAAGTAACCAATTACGAACGGACCAAGGAGGACGTCAAAAGCAGACTAGCTACTGCGAAAAAGGCATTCCTGGCCAAGAGCAGTCTACTAGGGCTTAATTTGGGGTAGAAATTTCTGAGAATGTACGTCTGAGGCACAGCATTGTATGGTAGTGAAACATGGACTGTGGGTAAACCGAAACAGAAGAAAATCGAAGCATTTAAGATGTGTTGCTACAGATGAATGTTGAAAATTAGGTGGAATGCTACGGCAAGGAATGAGAAGGTTCTGCGCAGAATCGGAGAGGAAAGTAATGCATGGAAAACACTGACAAGGAGAAGGGACAGGATGACGGTACAACAGGAAATTCCTTACATGTCATTAGAGGGAGCTGTAGAGAGCGAAAACTGTGGAGGAAGATACTAGTGCGCCGCGAAATTTGTTTAACTGTTTGACTGGATGCATCATTTGAAACATATACTCCATTGTCGGCAACGACTGCAGCAAAGTCATCAAAAAAACTGCCGTGGAAATGGTTAACCTCTCTTTCCCTCCTGCTTCACATTTTTCACCTATTGCTTTAGATTTCTCCATTACTTTATTTGTCCACTTGGTAGAATGCAGGGGCGGTTCTAGAAGTCGATGAAGGGGGGGGGGGGGAGGCTAATTGAGTGACGGGGGGGGGGGGGGGTTGTGGGAGTGGAATATCGCTTAACAAAAGGAGAGTTGGGGTCCTCTGCCGACAAACTGGTAAAATTTGGTGTTGCTTAAAGTAGTTTTTTGTAACTATTTTGGAGTTCAGGGTAAAAGAAATTTATTTTCACATGGGACATTTTATAAATTAGATAAACCATGAATGAGGTCAACTTACAACAAGTAAGTTTTCATTAATTTTCTGGATACAGAAGGTGACATGAACGAAAAAACTTGAACTTGACATGAATATAAAAAAAAATTCTGTAGCAAAATTCACTGTATATTTCCGTCTTCTGCCCAATTTGTCTTACACATTCGCCTCTGTCTCTTTTTACTGAATATGTCAATGATATTTTCAATATCCATATTTCTTTCTTTATGTGCAAGAGCCAATCCATTTAGTCTCACCTGCCCCATAGTGTTACGCAAATAAATCTTTATTCGTGTCAAAATAGAGAAGCTTCGCTCAGGAGTGCTTGTGGTGACAGGAATAGTCCCAAACATTTGAAGAAAAACATATACATTTGGGAAAAACTGCTCGTCACAGTTCTTTAATGTTTCAGTTACTGTTTCAGGCCTTTTACTTTCATCAACCCACCTTTTCTTCCATAGTTTCAGTTCTCCTTCCATTAAAAGCTAAAAACTCTCCAAAAACTGTTCATTTTTCTCGGATGCCTGGATCACTTCATCCTCACTGTGTTTTAAACAGTATGCAGGAATAAGAGCTTCAAGTGGTTAATATGGTGCGAAAATCTTGGGGAAATCTTGTTTCTAACTCGGCAAGGAAGGAAAACATAGATACAAAGAAGGTAGCTGCGAAGAAACCATGGGTAACAGAAGAAATACTTCAGTTGATTGATGAAAGTAAGAAGTACAAACATGTTCCGCGAAAATCAGGAATACAGAAATACAAGTCGCTGAGGAATGAAATAAATAGGAAGTGCAGGGAAGCTAAGACGAAATGGCTGCAGGAAAAATGTGAAGACATCGAAAAAGATATGATTGTCGGAAGGACAGACTCAGCATACAGGAAAGTCAAAACAACCTTTGGTGACATTAAAAGCAACGGTGGTAACATTAAGAGTGCAACGGGAATTCCACTGCTAAATGCAGAGGAGAGAGCAGATAGGTGGAAAGAATACATTGAAAGCCTCTATGAGGGTGAAGATTTGTCTGATGTGATACAAGAAGAAACAGGAGTCGATTTAGAAGAGATAGGGGATCCAGTATTAGAATCGGAATTTAAAAGAGCTTTGGAGGACTTACGGTCAAATAAGGCAAAAGGGATAGATAACATTCCATCAGAATTTCTAAAATCATCGGGGGAAGTGGCAACAAAACGACTATTCAGGTTGGTGTGTAGAATATATGAGTCTGGCGATATACCATCTGACTTTCGGAAAAGCATCATCCACACAATTCCGAAGACGGCAAGAGCTGACAAGTGCGAGAATTATCGCACAATCAGCTTAACAGCTCATGCATCGAAGCTGTTTACAAGAATAATATACAGAAGAATGGAAAAGAAAATTGAGAATGCTCTAGGTGACGATCAGTTTGGCTTTAGGAAAAGTAAAGGGACGAGAGAGGCAATTCTGACGTTACGGCTAATAATGGAAGCAAGGCTAAAGAAAAATCAAGACACTTTCATAGGATTTGTCGACCTGGAAAAAGCGTTCGACAATATAAAATGGTGCAAGCTGTTCGAGATTCTGAAAAAAGTAGGGGTAAGCTATAGGGAGAGATGGGTCATATATAATATGTACAACAACCAAGAGGGAATAATAAGAGTGGACGATCAAGAACGAAGTGCTCGTATTAAGAAGGGTGTAAGACAAGGCTGTAGCCTTTCGCCCCTACTCTTCAATCCGTACATCGAGGAAGCAATGATGGAAATAAAAGAAAGGTTCAGGAGTGGAATTAAAATACAAGGTGAAAGGATATCAATGATACGATTCGCTGATGACATTACTATCCTGAGTGAAAGTGAAGAAGAATTAAATGATCTGTTGAACGGAATGAGCAGTATAATGAGTACACAGTATGGTTTGAGAGTAAATCGGAGAAAGACGAAGGTAATGAGAAGTAGTAGAAACGAGAACAGCGAGAAACTTAACATCAGGATTGATGGTCACGAAGTCAATGAAGTTAAGGAATTCTGCTACCTAGGCAGTAAATATTACCAATGACGGACGGAGCAAGGAGGACATCAAAAGCAGACTCGCTATAGCAAAAATGGCATTTCTGGCCAAGAGAAGTCTACTAATATCAAATACCGGCCTTAATTTGAGGAAGAAATTTCTGAGGATGTACGTCTGGAGTACAGCATTGTATGGTAGTGAAACATGGACTGTGGGAAAACCGGAACAGAAGAGAATCGAAGCATTTTAGATGTGGTGCTATAGACGAATGTTGAAAATTAGGTGGACTGATAAGGTAAGGAATGAGGAGGTTGTACGCAGAATCGGAGAGGAAAGGAATATGTGGAAAACACTGATAAAGAGAAGGGACAGGATGATAGGACATCTGCTAAGACATGAGGGAATGACTTCCATGGTACTAGAGGGAGCTGTAGAGGGCAAAAACTGTAGAGAAAGACAGAGATTGGAATACGTCAAGCAAATAATTGAGGACGTAGGTTGCAAGTGCTACTCTGAGATGAAGAGGTTAGCACAGGAAAGGAATTCGTGGCGGGCCGCATCAAACCAGTCAGTAGACTGATGACCAAAAAAAGATCGGCAATTAAACGATCCACAACAGATAAAAATACTGTTCGCCTGAAGTATTCCTCGGAGTTTGAAGTAGGAACGTTGTCTCTTTTGGTTTGTATTGAAATAGTTCTTGGCATTGCTGTTACACTTACAATATCTTTTGATAGTTTAACAGCATCTTCAAAAATACTTGTGAATTCTATTTCCGAATCCGTCCTTATATTGTTGATCACCTCAAGCACATCGTTGGCATGATTTAAGGCAGTTGTTAAATCCATTTTAGGACTTCGGAGCTGTTTGCTTAATCTCATAGAGAAGCAATATGCTCCTCTTCGGACAGCAGAACTAAACATAAAAGCCTTACTAGCCGCTTCTGCGGTGGTTACACGACTACTTGAAAGTTCGTCAAGCAAGGTCACGACCGGGACAAATAGCTCCTTGAAAGTAATAGGGGTATCGTGTCTTTCCACCCGTCTTGTTGGACACATTGCCTTCAACTTTGTTTTCTTTGACTCTGTGAACGGTAGTCGTGACATTACTTCCTCTAGGGAACTTTTTCTGTTTGCAGAGGCAGACAAGAATGCTGAAACTGATCCTACAATTCCCATCATATTTCTAACTATTGGAGTATCACAAGACTTAGAAATGCACAAGTTCAAAAAGTGGCTAAAACAGTGGATATAAATAGCCAACGGTTTGAGCCGCCATCATAGCCCTGTCCACAAAGATATTGATAGCTCAACCCTAGTGTCTTGAGTTCTTCATCGATGGCTTCTGCAATTCACGTGCCGTAGTTGATTTAAGCTCAGTAAAGCCCAGAAAGTCCTCTTTGGTAACAAAGGTCTCCATGTTAATGTACCTAACACAAATGTCATCTGTTCCTTAGTGGTGACATCATTTGTTTCATCACATATAACTCAAAAAAATTTAGCCTTTTTCACATCCTTCGATACTGAGGAGCGAATAGCGTCACCAATGCACTGTATGACTTCGTTTTGGACTGTTACTTAATAGAACTGTTTCGTCCACATGTACTGAAATGGTTTAAATATTCATCTCCAGCATCCACACGAAAAGCAAAAAGACTCTGAAACACTCCATGTTTTCCCTCTAGATCATCATCAGTTTTTTCTTCTTTTAGCTGAGGAATTAAACCATGATCACGATGTTCTAGTAAAGGTAGGTTATTTCTGGCATACAGGACTATAGTCTTTATAATAGGCCTCAAGCGTTTCCGGTTTTCTTCAATAACTGAAGATTTCTTGGTATCGAGCACAACGGAAATACTATTTTTGCTTGATTCCTAGACTTGGTGAACTCTACATTCTTCTCCACGGAAAATTTGTAATATTTTGTGTTTTCATGATGACGAAGTTCCTCTGTAGCCTTTTTGTATTTGACCAATGGTTCTTTTACCAGTGTTTTCAACGGCTATAAAAATAAATTAATGTCTTTGGTAAAGAATTAGGTAAAGAAAAAATAGTGCAAACACAAAACCTTGTAAGCACTCGAAATGTTAGCAACATAGAAATTTTTGCTGACCAACCAAGCCTGAAAACTATTTGAATAATTATGTTTTTGTATCTGAAGTGTTTCCAATTAAAAACGACACCCACAAGTTATTTATGTTTTTTACCAAGCCAGTCAAAGATTTCAATTATTTAGAATAATGGAAAGCTGTAATAAGTACCTTTGAGCCGATTCCGGCACCAGGAGGAGAAAACAGAACACATGCAGTACAAAATCCACCATGTAACATTTTACTGTATGAAATCCAGTTGTACTGGCTCATCCATTCATGCTTAAATCTTTGGTTTTGCTTCCCTTGTAATTGAGTAGGAAAAGAAAAGTTTGCAGGACGCTTCCTAGTAGTCTTTAAAAACTTAAGCTTTTCATCATCACGTAAGGCCCCTTTAACAGCTCTTCCTATATCATAATATGTTTCAGTCCTTTCTGAACTTTCTTCCTGTGAATTAAATATACTTTAAATGTCATTATTATGTACAAGTGGCTCAACACAAAAGTATATAGCGTTATTTACACATATAAATAATTTTAATTTGTTATGACCACTAAAAAGTCACAATTTGTCTTCCAAAACATTAACATTACCCCAATTACCCCATATCCATAGGTCTTGCCCCCTCCCCCTACAAACATTCGTATGGGCGCCATCGGTAAACAGTATTGAAATGGTCCTGTGTACTGACATGCTTAATGAAGGTACTAACAGGAGCAATTCAGTACAGTAATGACAAGGTAAAAAGATTCATAACAAATAAGCAGTAAAGAGTAAGAGACAACAATGGCTACTCAAGACAGTGTTTCAGCTACCTAATGTTACTGGTAGCCTGGAACAAGTGACTGCCATCACCAGCCTTCTTCCAATTCAGGACTGTCAAGATACAGTTTACACACTGTACCCCTTAAAAAATGGTTCAAATGGCTCTGAGCACTATGGGACTTAACATCTGAGGTCATCAGTCCCCTAGAACTTAGAACTACTTCAACCTAACTAACCTAAGGATCACACACATACATGCCCGAGGCGGGATTCGAACCTGCGACCGTAGCGGTTCCGAACTGAAGCGCCTAGAACCGCTTGGCCACCGCGGCCGGCTGTACTACCTCTTATTAGTTTGTGAAACTGGTCCGTGAACGGTATTTATGAGTCCAAAGATAAATAAAATCTAAGTTTCTCTTAATTTAGTGGCCTTTGCCTGGAAGTTTTGTTTGCAAATGTTCCTACAGAACGGCTTCAAAATTTAACACAACATTAGCGATCTACGTCACTCAGAGTCGTTGATTGGTTCTACCCTGTGCCATCAGTCGGTCGTAGTCAGATTAATAACAGCAAAACCAGGAAAGATTCTGCATCACATTACTTACTGCAGGCATATAAGCTTTCTTCTAGTAGTCTGAAAAGCTTTTAGAAACTTCTGAAATGTTCTCACATGTTTGTAGACTATTACTGAAAGTTGGTAGATATTGTTGAGAAAGAAAGCTTTGAATAATTTGTGAGGTGACAGAATAAATGAAGTTCAATTTCCCATCTTACATAAGAGTTTATGTATCATAATGGGAAGGTGAATATGACACCAAACTTAATTCGGCAGTAAAGAGCAAATTTGCCTGGAAGTATGTAACACAAAAGGGATGACACTCAATTGACGATATTAACACACCAATCATATAATGCATGTCTACAAGCAAAAGGTGAGACAAGCAGCAAGAGGGAACGTTTTGATTTGGAAGCAATCGCGAGCTGAGGTGTAGGCCACACCACAGGGGGTACCATGGAAAGGACTTGGGGCGCATCCCAAGGGGGGTGTCAACGACTGACCGACCAGGTGACTCAGATCCTGTTGGTCGAAATAAGCTATGACATGGAGAATGAAAGAACCCAGGTGGGGAGACAGTTCGGCTACGAGAAAGACTCTTCTCTGAACAGGCGTCAAGTGCAGAATGGGTCGCATTATGTTCTGTATGACGCAGAGGAGAAATTTATGTGAACACTACTTTCACAGCGGCTGACATCCAGCTAGAAATGAGCTGTAGCATCGTTTAGCTCCAACAACGGAGACACGAACCAGCCAGTTAGACAATTGTTCTTGAGAGAAGAAAGAGGGCATATTGCACGCTGCTCCAGCCAGGCGCATGTATATCGCCATATTCCAAGACTAGGGATGAGTACTTGTTTTCTCACATAACGAGAAACATAGGGAGAGCTTCTGCTGGAAATTCACCAGAGGTTAAATAAGTTTTATAGGAATTTCAGAGGAAGTGAGCGACCGTGCGTATGACAGCTCATCACAGCTAAGGTAAATACTGTGTGCAGAGGCGTAAACTTGTTGGTTCACCAGCTTGTGTCCAATGTAAACTCGAGCGACCTTGAGTAACCTTATGCTCAATTTGTCACAAAGCTAACCATCCTCCGTAGACTTGATTGTCATCCTAAATAGTACCGAATTTTGAGCTGGAATCGGATGATTTATTGTAGTACTAACCAACATCATAACGAAATTGTAAGAATAATTTTGTAAAGAAACTTCTAGTTAAAATTTAATATTGCTGTATGTAGGATTCGTTAAATTTCAGAGGACAAGATGCATCATTTTCACAACTGCCTTAACATTGTCACATTGTAAACAACATAAAAGTGTGTATATCTGTGAAAAGTTTGCAACTTTAAACAAATGTCATTACAGCATACACAGTTGTGTCCTCAATCATAGAATAAGCAACCACCATCTCACAGCTTACAAATTTTGTCGATATTATTAATACCAAAAATACGTATGGCTAGCTTTACTAAAAAAATACAATAATATGTTATTTTTCAGTACAAATTAATTAAATAATGCTGATTTGTGCAGAAAATATTTTACCTCCTTATAGGCGGATGGCGTCATTAAATATTGACCTCACTTTTAATGTTTTCGACCAGTCATATTCTTACCATTGGTTATCGATTACATATAATAGCGCTAATCTTACTTAATTAAACTAATAACTATTAGCAAAAATCTCAGTAGCATGAAGTAAGTATTATTTAAAATTAATAAGATATGACCCTTACCAATTGTTTTGTGTTGTCGAAATTGTAGACTCTAGATTTACAAGCCTGTGACAGTTCCAATTCTGTAGCGCAAGCTTCAGATTCCTTACGAGAGTTTGTGACACTACGCTCAGGTTTTCCAATATAATCCGTTAGTTTGCGATTCACTGCAGCAAAGTCTATAATCACTCACTCGAATCTCTAATACATTATTATTTCAGAAAAAAACTGACACTTCACGACGCATGTTTCGGTCACACTGCTCAGTTACACACTTCAGTAATATGAATAATCGTACTCGGAAGACAAGTGTTCGCTGACAGCACGTGGAAGAGTTGGAAGGACAACCGACTGTTTTTACCAATCGGTCAGTCGATTCTTTTTTCGTCCAGTCGGATTCTTCACTCGATTGCAGCCGTTATATGAGTTCTACACTCAGTGTCTGGGTTCGAGTTACTTTATTTACATTCTCTTTCAGACTTTTCGGCTATCATATCAATTTTTGGTTGGTTTTTAAAATTTAATATCAGATGCTGCCCTGTAAATTTATGTATAAATAAATGAACCATCACCTTTGAACACGTTTCTGAAATAGCTATAATCAAAGTTGTAAATATAGTTTTGGAACACCCTGTATTTTCCTTACTTCTTTATTGAGATAGTGAGAAGCCGTCAACAATCGGCGATCGTATACACCGCGACGTCGCCCCGATCGCAGACAACTGAATAATTTAAATATTATTTGCTTCTACTCATTGAGCTGTATTAAGACGGACTTAATTTACGTTCATATTCCTTACTACAAACGCGTACTACGTTTGAACGTGAACGTCCGTATAATGCGCTTTCACAAATTCCTGTAACTCTCGTGTGTAGTTTATATCTACTGGTCAGTAGGTGGCGCGCACCCGGTATCGTTGCCAGCGCGGCAACGCGTCTGCAGAATGTATGTGCCCGGGAAAACAATACGGTTTGACACAGATGTCCGGCGATTTCGAAGTTTTTGTCTGGGTTAGCAATTTAAGTGTTGGTAGGCATACCTGGCTTATTTAGCTTTCTTGATAATTGTGAGTGGTGCATTAATATACATCCAGTGTATAAAAATAAGTAGTAAGACGCCCATTTTAAGTTAAATGATATTTATTGGTTTAGATAGTAAGCTTTTTGCCATTCTTATTCTTTTGTTAACATGTGTTTGAAATACATTGCAACCCATACTGCTACATAATTATATTGAATAAAAGACTGCATCTGTTGGAGTACTATATTCGCTGATTTCTGAAGTCATTTTATCCAGTGTAAAATGGTATTCCATTAAGGGGGGGCTATAGCTCCCATAGCCCCCCCCCCTTGCCACCACCCCTTGTAGAATGGGACACCAGGCAGCTCTTCGTCTCGGCGATAATCCTACAACGTAGCGCTGCTATTGCATGAAGCAGCAGAGGAAACAATAAATATTTTTGTTCAAGTCCTTGGTCTTGTGTCTGGTTTGACGTAATGCGTCACGAATCTCTTTCCTGTGCCAACCTTTTCAACTCAGAGTAGCAACTTACGTCCTCGATTGTTTGACAGATGTGTTCCAATCGCTGGGTTTCCCTACAGATTTTTCCCTTTACAGTTTCCTCTAGTAAGTGGGAAGTCATTACTTGATGTCTTAACAGGTGTCCTATTATCTTGTCTCTTCTTCCTGTCACTAAGGATGAGAATAAAAGAAAGACATGATCCAATAAGGATTGTCAAGAAACACTAAACAAAAAAGCTCGAATTGGTCAAAGTGGAGATGTTCAAAAAGAACAACACTTAGAGCAGTTCACGCAACAAATTACAGAAATATAAAACACAATCCGAAAAAATCAAAAGAACAGATGAAATCTCTCAGCTGATAATAGTAGACCCTACAACAAATACAGTATAATACTCAAATACAGTATAATACTTTTAAACATATATAGGGCGTTACAAAAAGGTACGGCCAAACTTTCAGGAAACATTCCTCACACACAAAGAAAGAAAATATGTTATGTGGACATGTGTCCGGAAACGCTTACTTTCCATGTTAAAGCTCATTTTATTACTTCAAATCACATTAATCATGGAATGGAAACACAAGCAACAGAACGTACCAGCGTGACTTCAAACACTTCGTTACAGCAAATGTTCAAATGTCCTCCGTTAGCGAGGATACATGCATCCACCCTCCGTCGCGCTGATGCAGCCCTGGAGAATGGCGTATTGTATCACAGCCGTCCACAATACGAGCGCGAAGAGTCTCTACATTTGATACCGGGGTTGCGTAGACAAGAGCTTTCAAATGCCCCCATAAATAAAAGTCAAGAAGATTGAGGTCAGGAGAGCGTGGAGGCCATGGAATTGGTCCGCCTCTACCAATCCATCGGTCACCGAATCTGTTGTTGAGAAGCGTACGAACACTTCGACTGCAATGTGCAGGAGCTCCATCGTGCATGAACCACATGTTGTGTCGTACTTGTAAAGACACAAGTTCTAGCAGTACAGGTAGAGTATCCCGTATGAAAGCATGATAACGTGCTCCATTGAGCGTAGGTGGAAGAAGATGGGGCCCAATCAAGACATCACCAACAATGCCTGCCCGAACGTTCACAGAAAATCTGTGTTGATGACGTGATTCCACAATTGCGTGCGGATTCTCTTTAGTCCACACATGTTGATTGTGAAAATTTACAATTTGAGCACGTTGGAATGAAGCCTCATCCGTAAAGAAAACATTTGCACTGAAATGAGGATTGACACATTGTTGGATGAACCATTCGCAGAAGTGTACCCGTGGAGGCCAATCAGCTGCTGATAGTGCCTGCACACGCTGTACATGGTAAGGAAACAACTGGTTCTCCCGTAGCACTCTCCATACAGTGACGTGGTCAACATTACCTTGTACAGCTGCAACTTCTCTGACGCTGGCATTAGGGTTATCGTCAACTGCACGAAGAATTGCCTCGTCCATTGCAGGTGTCCTCGTCGTTCTAGGTCTTCCCAGTCGCGAGTCATAGGCTGGAATGTTCCGTGCTCCCTAAGACGCCGATCAATTGCTTCGAACGTCTTCCTGTCGGGACACCTTCGTTCTGGAAATCTGTCTCGATACAAACGTACCGCCCCACGGCCATTGCCCCGTGCTAATCTATATATCAAATGGGCATCTGCCAACTCCGCATTTGTAAACATTGCACTGACTGCAAAACCACGTTCGTGATGAACACTAACCTGTTGATGCTACGTACTGATGTGCTTGGTGCAAGTACTGTAGAGCAATGAGTCGCATGTCAACACAAGCACCGAAGTCACCATTACCTTCCTTCAATTGGGCCAACTGGCGGTGAATCGATGAACTACAGTACATACTGACGAAACTAAAATAAGCTCTAACATGGAAATTAAGCGTTTCCGGACACATATTCACACAACATCTTTTCTTTATTTGTGTATGTGAGGAATGTTTCCTGAAAGTTTGGTCGTACCTTTTTGTAACAACCTGTATTTAAAGGGTATCAAGCACCAAGTATTTGTGACAAGATAAAAATGGAAAAATAGAATTAACAAAAGAGGAAAATTGTGAAATAATAGTAAAACGTTTTGCCAAGCAATTAAAGTTTCCAGTTTCAGCACTTTAATTAGAAGTTTTAGCAATAACAGTAAATCTTGGGGAAAATTTTCCAGTAACAGAGCTAGAAATTATTGAAAGCTGCATAGCACAACAAAGGAAGTGATTAACTCTGAAATACAGAATTAGTATTTAAAATTATCACAGCTAAAATTATAAGAGATCTACACTTGCTTTCTGGGAACATTTGGAAACAGAAAGATTCCAGTGGAGTGGAAAATGTCATTAATCCACTCACTACATAGAAGGAGACACAATATGCCAGTAATTACTATTGTCAATTCTTCCAATGTAATACAAAATATTACCTAGTTCCTACTGAACAGAGTTTAATTATCTTGAGACAAACAACAGGAGAATATCGGAGAGGCGTCTGAAAGGGAAGGTCCTGCACAAAACAGACCTCTAATTTAAAATCAATAATTCATCATAGAATGTTAAAAGGAAAATCTGTAATAGTATCACTTATTGTTTTGAAATGATTCTGTGAACTGAGAAATAATAGATAAAATCATAAGAATTTGTTGTTATAGCAAAATCAACGGACTTAGTTCCTTACATACCAAGAAATACGATATGTAAAATGATATTTACGGTAGAAATATCACAGCTAAGTGAAGTAAAGACTGGTGTTAAACAACACAATGGTTTATCACCTCTTCTGTTAACTGTAGCTTAGAAAAAATTGGATGAACCTGGAATTTAGAGCTAAAATATAGCAAAAGTGAACCGGTAATTCAAGAAGTAATTCAAACTTGTTTAAGGTAGCTGCAGTGGCTTCTGCAGATGATTTTGCAACACTTTTAGAAAATCGGACAGAAGCAATAATTGAAATAAACCCATTCAAGAAACAGCCAACAGATCTTGTCTCTGAATTTCAATGGAGAAAAAAATTAATGACATAAAAAATGCCCTGAAATGGAGACATAAATGCAGACAATACAGATAGTTCATTATTTTAAATACATCAGAAAAACCCTGCAGCAGAATACACTAAAAATATATGTGGTAGATGTATTAATCAATAATGAAATACAGAGAACATATGTTTTGACTGAAAATATCGACAATAAGAGGATGGAATTACAAAATATGAAGGCTACTCCACAGTGGTAGAAACAGGACGATTATATAAATGTGAATGCTTATCAATGAACTGTAAGCTGGATGGAATAGGAACTTGAAAGACAAATTATAAGAAAATGTAAATACCGAAAACAACAACAAGTAATTTTTTAGATAGTTATTTATTCCATCAATCAGTTTTTGAACCTTTTCAGATTGTGTACAGGGGTTACCTAGCTATTTCAAAATGTAAATATGGGCGCTATCTCTGAGAGAAGAAGAAGGAACATGCTTTGATGCATCGCCATGAGTATGGTTTATATGCCGATTTGGATACAAAATTTATTTTTGCGCTTACTGCGACAGTATGGGTGGGTTTTGTTGTTATTATCCATCAATCTGCTTCTGTTGTGATGAACAGTTGGTACAAAATCACTCACTTTTACAGAATAGTTATGCATATACTCTGTAACAACGAAACTTTTCCAACATGGAAAATGTTCTGTACAACTGTTACCTGTAACAAAAATCTTCACACATAGGTATCACATAGCTCTACTTTTCTCAGAGGTATTATTGCTTTTTGTTTGCATGTATTAAAGTCGATGTATGAGCAAATACCTTAAATGAAACTGTCGTTAACATGAATGCTGCAAATAAATAAATAAAAAGTTACAAAAACAAACTTCAAAAAGGGTATTTTATTTCTGTTCTCATATTAACATATAAAACAGTCAATTTATGGACAAATACTTTAATCAAGACTGCATCTAACACAAATGCCCAGGAATAAATTTGTACAACATTATAGTATTTGCAATGAACTACAGCTGTGAGTATGAGTATGAAATTTAAATTCAAAAAACAACAAGATCAAAGCTTCAAATGAACTCCTGACTTATTTCCATTCTTACATTAACATGATCAGGAATATTAGTAAAGGCAAATACTATTTATTTCACTTGAAAATAGTATAAAATTACTCATTTATTTCAACAGTATTGTATTTGGACATTTAGACATATAATACAGGATTTCTGTGGAAGGATATTTACATTGATAACTAGGATGTATAGGGGAGGAATAAAAGGGGAGGGGCATTGGCAGAGGGAGGTATGGCGTTGTGGGGCTGTGCAGTGTTGATTGACTGATTACCTGTTTTTCGAAGACTTACTAGTTCAAAACAGGTAATCAGTCAACCAATGCTCCGTCCCTCTCTGTCATCCTAACTACATTGAAGTCAATATCCTTCCACATAATAAATCCTGTGCTGTAAGGCCAAATGTCTAAGCCCTCTATGCTAAAATAAATCAATATTTCTATACATATTACCTGTAGCTGAAATAAATTGAACCAGCCTTTACTAATATTCCAGATCATGTTAAAGTAAGAACAGAAATAAGTTAGCTGTTGATTTGAAGTTTTATTCTTGTTGGTTTTGAGATATGAAGTTTATGGTCACACAAACAGCTGCAGTTCATAGCAAATATTGTAGTTTTGTGTCATTTTATTCCTGGGGTTGTTAATGCCAGTCTTGATTAAAATATTTGTCAATAAATTGACATTATTGTATAATAGTATAAGAATAGAATATAAAACAGCAGACTAGTTAAACTTTGTTTTTGTAGCAGTTCATGTGTTTTCTTATTCCTGGGATTCATGTTAACACTAATTTTAGGTTAACTACTTTTCCATCGATCGACTTTAATGCCTGCAAACAGAAATAAATAATATGATGTGAAGATGTTTGTTACAGGTAACAACTGTACTTCGCATGCTCTATGCTGTAGAAGTTTTGTTGTTACAGTATATATACATACAGATTCTGTGGAAGCGAATGATTTGGCACCAACTGTGCATCACAATCACAATGGATAACAACAACAAAAGGCGCCCACAGAGCAACAGTAGGCATGAATACAGCATGATACTTTTACACCTTGTAAGACCCTGTACACCACCTGAAAATGAGCCGGAAAAGTTTCGAAAACTTGTTGATGGAATAAATAACTGTTAAAGAAAGGGCTGTTTGTATTTTTCCCTATTTGCATTGAATAAACTTCCGCAGTGGATAAGCTTAATCGGTTGCTACCATGACAGGCCATCAAAACTATGTGTGCATGTCGGAAATTTAAACCAACATTAATGAAACCCATCCTTGCAATAAGATTTAACAAAAAGTTTCTCTCAGAAAACTTGACTCTAAAATACATCAGAATAAAAGTAACTATCAAAGCTTGACTACCATGACAGGAAAAGCACAATGCACAATTATTTGGCAAAAACTGAAATTAAATCTCTTTACGAAAACAAGAATCTTCTCAGTTAAAGCTGTACAGTATGCACCTAGACCCGACTCCTAACCTTATTGCTCATGTATTCGAGATTTTTCTAGAGTTTGTCAATCTTTATATCAATAAAGAAAATGGTACTTGTAAAATAATGATTGCAGCAGTCATCCTTTTTAAATTTTGTTATGCAGATCTAGATTTAGGCTAGAAGCTAGCCATTCTCAATGCTAAGAATACAAGAATTACAGTCAGATGCATATACAGTATTATTAACAGCAACTTAGATTATTGGTTGTTTTGCATGTGCAAGGAAAATCGGTTTTAAGAGATAGTGAGGTTTGTACCCTCTATAACCATAGCAAAATAGCCAAATCGCACCCACCATGCATGTCACTGACATTTGGCACCTTCTATAAACTATTTAGTAAATATTATGAACAATATACTTATTATGTTTTAATAAGGGAAGGTATAATATGAAGATAAATATATTTAAGCCATATCAACTAATAAGTGTATACAGCATGTGTCATCTTGTGTCTTATAAATTAAAAAAAAATAATTTAAAAATTTTTACCCCTCTGAAATAATTAAGATGTTTTAGTAATAATAATGGACTCACAAGGAGTGAACAGGGAAATTTTACTACATGCCAGCAAATATTAAATAAGTCTGACTAAAATGTAAAGAATTTTACTTATGTTTCATTTTATGTAATTCTCATTCAAATCTGAAGTGGTTTACTTCCCTTGAATTTTATATATGTATTTCATGTAGATGGGGCCATGTAACCAACTGATGTGTACTCTATATAGCCTGCCTTCCACAAACAGTAATATTCAGTGAACTGTGGGTGATGCCCGATCATAGGGGACTTTGAGCAAAAATAATAGTGGTATGTAATATACAAACCATATGAGTTAAGCCATTACTTGTAACTTTTTATGACATTACCTGACTATGTACTTGTTGTATTCTTAGCATTGTGAATGGCTAGCTTCTAGGTAGAATCTAGATCTGCATAATAAAATTTAAAAAGGATTACTGATTGCTGCAATCTATAATTTACAAGTCTATATAACAGTCGCTGAGTGCAACTGCTTTCCAGTGCAAATTAACCTGATAAGGAAAATAGAATTACTTCACTTTTACATGAGTAAAAGATATCTGCTCTGTCCTCAAAGAATACAATGATGTCCACCACTATTAATTCTCTGACTGAACACATGTATTTGACAAAGTGATAAATACTATGGAAACATGCTTCAGCAGTAATGAATTAAAACTGTTGAAACAAAAGCCTTATGCACAATATTTCCCCACTCTTAATGAAAACAATACTAATGAGCTAATAGTGAGCATAAAAATCACATTCTAAACTGCTAAACTAAAAGAAATGAACAAAATGCTGTAATCTATAAGGCAGTCATCATTATTATGAGAAATAATGATTAGAACTAAAAGTAGATCAGGCCTAATAATGAACACAGGACAGTGTGTGACATAAACAAGTAATTTTCATCCGAAAATCCCCTCATTATCAGAGCAGACAGAAGCAACATAGCTGTTGTTATATATGAATCAGGTTAAATTAAGAAAACCTTTGAATTCTTCAGAAAAAATGACACAAAAGAAATAGCATATGACCTTACTCTCAAATTCCAAGATAAAATTGAAGAGTTACCTAAAAACTGCAGCTTCTTGTTGGCATCATTAGAAGCAAAGCATTGTGTAGTGATGAACCTGTCAGCAGCAAAATTGTGATGACAACCTAAGATCCTCAAACCAGAATATCCAGTACATCCCACTGTCAACTCCATCGGTAGCCTAAGCTATAAAATCACTAGGTAACCTAGTGACATTATCTGCAAAGAATATGTATTTGAAAATAACTTCTCCATCAAACATAGTTAGGAGCTCATCACTAGGATAAAAGATTTCCTCATCTGAGCTACTTATTTACTAATATACCTGACAACAAAACAGTTGGTATAATAAGAAATAACATCTTCAAACATGGAACAATGGGTAAAGCTGAAATCTATGAACTCATAGATATCCAGGAGCCTATATAATCACACAAGTAGGCTACTTCCTGTTCAACAAAACGTTTTATGTTCAGGGAAGTGGACTGGCAATGGGTAGTAGTCTTGCAGCCATATACATTAATAATCTTGAAAAAACGTTTTTAGATCCCAAACACAGGTGAAAGATAGGCTCCTTTATTACAAATGTTATGTTGATGACAATCTTGCTCTGTTAAATGGAATAACAAAAATACATGTAGCTAAAAACTTAATAAATTGCACCATAAAATCAATTCACTGAATAACATGAAATACCATAAGGCACTGACTATCTTGATTCAAAATTCTCAATTCAAATTCAAAAGCATAACTTAAAAATTTTCAGGAAGCCAACAATCATTAATGATACTGCACGTAACTTTTCTTGCACACACCAACCTAAGAAGCATTCTTCGCAACAATGATTCTCATATGCTTAAAATCCCAATGGACACAATTGAAAGTCTAAAAGAAACAGATGGTATTAAATCAGTTGTCACCAGCAATTGGTTAATTCCTGCTACAATAGATAAACTAATCCATATGACAAAATTAAACCCAAACAACCACCCCTGAACAAGAAGACCACATTTGTAAGCCTGCTTTTCCTTCATAAGATTCTCACCAAACTTACAATCTCTTCAAGATATTGAATATCAAACGTTTCTCCCAACAATAAAATACAGAATAAAATTATACACTGCATCAAAACCACTATTTAACAATATCAAAACTCAGGTGTACACAAACACAACAAGATTTAAAGAGCACACAGACGCACTCTGTCTTAACAACCTGAAGATATCCAGCTTTGCCTCACATCTTGCCCAACACAATCATTGTGCAAACAATATTCAGCAGAACCTCCAGATACTTGATATTGCAAACAAAAACATGATGTTTGACCTTTTTTTAAGAAATCGAAATCATTCTAAACAAACATAGCACCTGCCTAACCACTTAAGAACCAGACTGAGCTGAGAAATAAATTTCTCCTTCAAAATTTCGAAGACTTACTACCTCAAAATAGGTAATCAGTCAGATAACCCCACCACTACAACTCCCCTCTACCCCATTCTCTTGCCCTCCCCTCTATTTACTCTGACTTCATTGATGTCAACATAAATAACCTGCCACAGTATAAATCCTGTACTATATGTCTAAACATCAAAGCCTTCTACTGTTAAGATAAACTGTACTTTTATATGTATTACCTTCCACTGAAAGAAACAGAATTTGCCTTTATTAATATTCCAGATCATGTTAACGTAAGAAGAGATATGAGTCAGCATTTAATTTGAAGTTTTGCTCTTGTTGTTTTTTGAATATAAAGTTCATGGTCATATTAACAGCTGTAGTTCATTGCAAATACCGTAACTTTGTACTATTTTATTCCTGGGCCTTTATGTTAAGGTCAGTCTTGATTAGAGTATTAGCCCATAGAGTGACTGTGTTATACGTTAATATAACAATAGAAATAAGACATATCATTTGAAGTTTGTTGCTGTAGTAATTTATTTATTTGTTTATCTAAGTTTGAATAACAAGTACACATTTTTTTGTTTTACTGATTTTTGTTTACATAGTAGCTAGTTTTAAGCATATTATGCCTTTCAGTTGTTTCCTGAAGATGACCTATTCAGACGAAAACTAGTTCTAAGAAAACAAATGTCACTAGAACAAAAGCACCATACTTGTTATTCAGCTATGAATCTGGAACTGTTCTATCAAGAAGGAACAAAAGAATCTATAAATAGATTATTTATTTGTTTTGGCCATTCATTTTAACGTCAGTTTTGGTTAAAATATTTGTCCATACATCGACTTTAATACATGCAAACGAAATCAAATAATATATCTGACCAAAGTTGGCCTATGTCATGGCTTTGTGTGAAGATCTTTATAACAGTTAGCAGCTTTACCAACCATGTGGAATGCTGGCAAAGTCATTGCAGCGTAAATGCATATGTATCCTGTAAAAGTAAGTGATTTGGTACAAATGCCCATCATGATGGAAACAGACATATGGATAGTAACAAGAAAAGCCACACACAGGGCCACAGTAAGTACGAAATTAAATTTTGGATCGAAATCGGGATGTAAAAACACTCATCGGACTGTATAAAAATATGTTCTGTCTTCTTGTCACTGAGCCAGCAGCCAGCATCATACTTTGAATTAGCTATGTGAGCTCCTGTACGCTATCTGAAGTTGAACCTAGAATGGTTGGAAAACAGTTCGATGGAATAAATAACTATTCAAAAATTATTTGTTGTAGTTTTCGGTATTTACATTTCCTTGTAATTTGTCTTTCAAGTATGTATTCCATCCAGCTTATAGTTCATCGTTACGCATTCACATTCACATAAAAATCGTGTTCTTACCACTGTGGTATAATGTTTTTGTTTCATAATTCCAGATATGTCCTTTCATTGCCTGCTTGCGTGTGCTGGATGTGATAATGTGTGGGAACACTTATGTATTGCATAACCACAAATATTTTATTGTAAAGGGTGTAAATTTTCAGTTGACAAACCAGCATAACTCGAAAAACAAGCTTCACACTAGAAAAATTTGTGTAATACAAAGTTGATTTCCGAGGGGGACATCTGCTGGGGCTGAAATTAGCCCACCACCTCTTGGGTGTGGGGCGGGAGGCAACTTTAAAATTTCCATTGGGAACCCCGATTTTTATTGCAGAATAAGTTTCTACATAAAAAAATAAGTACATTTTGTCTTAAACATTTGCTTTGATTCTTCGTAGTTGGCGCTGTAATTCAAGAAAATCCATGTTATCGTTTTTGCGTGGAAAATGGTTACGGATAAATAAAAAATACTTATTTACTTCGTAAATTTTGATTCGCTAAAACTAATCCTCTCCCTCTCTCCCCATAGGGTGCGGTTTGAGAGAAAAGAATTACAGTTTTACAAATGATGACACAATCTGAATGTGCAGAAAAATTTAATATTTGGGTCAATATTTTTTCGTGTGAAGCTTATTTTTCGAATTATTATTGTCTGTCAACTTAAAATTTACATCATGCATATTTAGGGCAGAGTAATAATGTTGTGAGTTACTCTTTTGGTATCAAACTCGTCATTAGAAACTTTTTGGCTTGATATCCTCTTCGTGGTAGCCACGTGCATCCTACTACCAAGCTCTTTTCGGCCAGTAGCTCGATTTCACACTAAAGCTAGTTTTGTCAGTCACTGCATGGCGTCAGATTTCCTGTCCACGCACCCACTGGCATGATTTGCTGTATTCAAGTGGTGCGTACATGATCTGAGTTACCGGGTGGCCTGCCATGCACGTGTTCAGGAAGTGGTTGTATCGCGCCTTTCTCATGAGAATGTAAATACCTTTCATGTAAAAATCTTTTGACAAGTGAGTGTGATATTGCATTTGTATGTTCCTGTATTCCATGCGTCCCCACATATTTATTCAAAAAAGGCATACACCTGAACTTACAATGAAGAAGGAGCCATTGAAATGTATACATGCTTTCTTAGTTCTTTATGATAGTTGAATTGAAATAGATTTTTGACTTTATGTGACGACTCCACACTGACCGTCTACCATTGATAAAACAACCTTGCACAGAAGAGCACATTCACTAAGTGATTTATGTCTCCACTTCTTCGTTAAGTTTCAAGGTTGAACACTGTACATGTTATCTAACACACATACACAAGCAAGCAAGCGTACCTACGTGTACAAATACTCTCTCTCTCTCTCTCTCTCTCTCTCTCTCTCTCTCACACACACACACACACCCACACACACACACACCCACCCACACACACACACACACACACACACATATATATATATATATATATATATATATATATATATATATATATATATAGGGTGTTTCAAAAATGACCGGTATATTTGAAATGGTAATAAAAACTAAACGAGCAGCGATAGAAATACACTGTTTGTTGCAATATGCTTGGGACAACAGTACATTTTCAGGCAGACAAACTTTCGAAATTACAGTAGTTACAATTTTCATCAACAGATGGCGCTGCGGTCTGGGAAACTCTATAGTACGATATTTTCCACATATCCACCATGCGTAGCAATAATAGGGCGTAGTCTCTGAATGAAATTATCCGAAACCTTTGACAACGTGTCTGGCGGAATGGCTTCACATGCAGATGAGATGTACTGCTTCAGCTGTTCAATTGTTTCTGGCTTCTGGCTGTACACCTGGTCTTTCAAGTGTCCCCACAGAAAGAAGTCACCACGGGGTTCATGTCTGGCGAATAGGGAGGCCAATCCACGCCGCCTCCTGTATGTTTCGGATAGCCCAAAGGAATCACACGATCATCGAAATATTCATTCAGGAAATTAAAGACGTCGGCCGTGCGATGTGGCCGGGCACCATCTTGCATAAACCACGAGGTGTTCGCAGTGTCGTCTAAGGCAGTTTGTACCGCCACAAATTCACGAAGAATGTCCAGATAGCGTGATGCAGTAATCGTTTCGGATCTGAAAAATGGGCCAATGATTCCTTTGGAAGAAATGGCGGCCCAGACCAGTACTTTTTGAGGATGCAGGGACGATGGGACTGCAACATGGGGCTTTTCGGTTCCCCATATGCGCCAGTTCTGTTTATTGACGAAGCCGTCCAGGTAAAAATAAGCTTCGTCAGTAAACCAAATGCTGCCCACATGCATATCGCCGTCATCAATCCTGTGCACTATATCGTTAGCGAATGTCTCTCATGCAGCAATGGTAGCGGCGCTGAGGGTTTGCCGCGTTTGAATTTTGTATGGATAGAGGTGTAAACTCTGGCGCATGAGACGATACGTGGACGTTTGCGTCATTTGGACCGCAGTTACAACACGACGAACGGAAATCCGAGGCCGCTGTTGGATCACCTGCTGCACTAGCTGCGCGTTGCCCTCTGTGGTTGCCGTACGCGGTCGCCCTACCTTTCCAGCACGTTCATCCGTCACGTTCCCATTCCGTTGAAATTTTTCAAACAGATCCTTTATTCTATCGCTTTTTGGTCCTTTGGTTACATTAAATCTCCGTTGAAAACTTCGTCTTGTTGCAGCAACACTGTGTTCTAGGCGGTGGAATTTCAACACCAGAAAAATCCTCTGTTCTAAGGAATAAACCATGTTGTCTACAGCACACTTGCACGTTGTGAACAGCACATGCTTACAGCAGAAAAACGACGTACAGAATGGCGCACCCACAGACTGCGTTGTCTTTTATATCTTTCACATCACTTGCAGCGCCATCTGTTGTTGAAAATTGTAACCACTGTAATTTCGAAAGTTTGTCCACCTGAAAATGTACTGTTGTCCCAAGCATATTGCAACAAACGGTGTATTTCTATCGCTGCTCGTTTAGTTTTTATTGCCGTTTCAAATATACCGGTCATTTTTGAAACACCCTGTATATATATATATATATATATATATATATATATATATATATATATATATATATATACTGAGGACCATATCTCGTACTGTGCGCTCCACTCCTAGGTTTGGGGTTTGGGGAAAAAATGTTTTGACAGGTATTTTTTGTGTTATAATTACAGAAAGTCTGACAGATCATCGTTTCATGTGTTAAAGCCAACATTTAGTTTGCAGAGTTGAATATTAAAAGATTTCACAGTCAAGGATAATAAGTTTGATTTAGTGAGTTTCAGAGAAACATACTCTTTTCACAGTGAATACAAGTTTTATAAATCAGCAGATACCCTGGACACCCCCACAGCGCGTTAGACTGTTTGGCGTCACTCTGAACCGTGTTCTGACTCCTCTTTCCACCACAATTCAGTCAGGAGCTACATCTGGTAGCTACACGTCTGGGTACAAGGCCTGTGGAAACTAGACGCTGCAGCCGCCAGCAGACGAGTCGTGAAAAGTGGCGTCCCTGGAGGACATATGTGAGCCAGACACGGTGACTCTGCAAGCCACGCAGCTAATGAGAGTTGCCGGGGCTCCAGGGACCGGAAGGCAGCCCCCCCCCCACCCCCCTACCTGCTGCGCCGGCGCTCCTAATGAATGGCTGTGGCATCGCGGCGTGTCCCTTTTTAAACGGTTCCGGCGCGGCGTCACGGGCCAGGGGCCGGGCTGTTTGCGGCGGGCGCATCCATCTCCGCCGCTGGCGCGGACAGCAGCCGCTGATTGATCACCCGCTGATGGCGCTTCCCCTTGTTGCGTCATATTTCATCGGCGCCGCCGCTTGGGGACCAGCGACAATGGCGGCGGCCCACAATGCAACGCCCTCCCACCGCATGCGGCGCGTCGATGCCGAACGCATCATCGCCTCCCCCTCTCATACACGGTTTGCACGCATAACATATTTGCGACGCCGTGATATTGGGTTGCAGGAACTGATACGCAAATAACGCATATCTTGACGTCGTGGATAGCGGTACCGTACGGACTGGGTGGATAACAGAGTAATGGAATTACTATTTTATTTTTATTTATTTGGCGTATGGCAAATTCCAAACGTAGACAAGAAAAGATAACAACGTTCAGATGGCTCTAAGCACTATGGAACTTAGTATCTGAGGTTATCAGTCCCCTAGACTTTGTTGTTGTTGTCGTTGTTGAGGTCTTCAGTCCTGAGACTGGTTTGATGCAGCTCGCCATGCTACTCTATCCTGTACAAGATTCTTCATCTCCCAGTACCTCCTTCTGAATCTGCTTAGTTTATTCATCTCTTGGTCTCCCTCTACGACTTTTACCCTCCACGCTGCCCTCCAGTACTAAATTGGTGATCCCTTGACGCCTCAGAACATGTCCTACCAACCGATCCCTCCTTCTAGTCAAGTTGTGCCACAAACTTCTCTTGTCCCCAATCCAATACCTCCTCATTAGTTACGTGATTACCCATCTAATCTTCAGCATTCTTCTGTAGCACCACATTTCGAAAGCTTCTATTCTCTTCTTGTCCAAACTGTTTATCGTCCATGTTTCACTTCCATACATGGCTACACTCCACACAAACACTTTCAGAAACGACTTCCTGACCCTTAAATCTATACTCGATGTTAACCAATATCTCTTCTTCAGAAACGCTTTCCTTGCCATTGCCAGTCTACATTTTATATCCTCTTTACTTCGACCATCATCAGTTATTTTGCTCCCCAAATAGCAAAACTCCTTTACTACTTTAAGTGTCTCATTTCCTAATCTAATTCCCTCAGCATCATCCGACTTAATTCGACTACATTCCATTATTCTCGTTTTGCTTTTGTTGATGTTCATCTTATATCCTCCTTTCAAGACACTGTCCATTCCATTCAACTGCTCTTCCAAGTCCTTTGCTGTCTCTGACAGAATTACAATGTCATCAGCGAACCTCAAAGTTTTTATTTCTTCACCATGGATCTTAATACCTACTCCGAACTTTTTCTTTTGTTTCCTTTACTGCTTGCTCAATATACAGATTGAATAGCATCGGGGAGAGGCTAAAACCCTGTCTCACTCCCTTCCCAACCACTGCTTCCCTTTCATGTCCCTCGACTCTTATAACTGCCATTTGCTTTCTGTACAAATTGTAAATAGCCTTTCACTCCCTGTATTTTACCCCTGCCATCTTCAGAATTTGAAAGAGAGTATTCCAGTCAACATTGCCAAAAGCTTTCTGTAAGTCTAGACTTAGAACAACTTAAACCTAACTAACCTAAAGATATCACACACATCCATGCACGAGGCAGGATTCGAACCTGCGACCGTAGCAGCAGCACGGTTCCGAACTGAAGCGTCTAGAACCGCTCGGCCACAGCGGCCGGCCAAAATAGAAGATAGAAAATTACGAATTCATGAAGAAATAATATGAACCCTAAACTAAACAAAAATTAATAACAGATCACAAGCTCTCTGTTAAAAACAAGAAAGTTTTGACCCAGCATTCGACCTTTACAGATATATACTGGTGTGAGAAAAGTCTTGGGATAGCGATTTGCACACTTAAAGATGGCGGTGTATCGTGCGCAAAAGGTGTAAAACGGCAGTGTGTTGGCGGAGCTGTAATTTGTACTCAGATGATTCATGCGAAAAAGTGTCCGGCGTAATTATGGCAGCACGACGCGAATTAACAGATTCTGAACGCAGGAAAGGTGGGTGGAGCTATCCGTTTGAGACAATAAAAGTCATCCTGTACGCCCACAGCACATCGTACATGTGTGTCGTAATGCAGTCTGTAGTTAACTGGTCGATTATGTATTTCCACATTTTGAAAGTTACCTGTTAAATGGTCGCTTTCAATTTTTCAACTATATTCCTCCATTAACTCGCTAATTTACCTTTGCTGAAACTTTGTAAAGACGTTTCTGTAAACAGCATCGATATAATCTGTATAGACTTCTGAGATGTCTCTATGAGAAGTTTGGCGGAAGGTATCGGTTACAAGTTTCTGGGCGTATGGACAATCAGCGTACACGTCGCTTAAGAGCCACCAGTGCAAACAGATTTGAAATCGACACTTGTTTGCAGGCGGTTGGAATGGCACGACGCTCGGCTGGAGTCAGATGCGTAGATGCGGGTCTACAGTACTGGCTAAATAGTTCCATTTATTGCGATTATACGAAGTGGTTGTTCATATGAAATGTTTTCTATAAAATCATTTGTGTTGTACTCGGATTCCATGACTCAGTCTTTCACTCATTTCATGTACTAAACTTGCTAGGAATTGCGGAAGTAGCTTGTATCCATTCGCAGAGTGTTAGAAACGATCTGTGTCTTTGTTGAAACAGTAGGCTTGAGCCTGGTTGCTGAATCGTGTTCTTGTCATTCAGTCCGTAATATTAAGCAGTTAATTCAGTCACTCTCCAAAAAATGGTTCAAATGGCTCTGAGCACTATGGGAATTAACTTCAGAGGTCATCAGTCCCCTAGAACTTAGAACTACTTAAACCTAACTAATCTAAGGACATCACGCTCACCCACGCCCGAGGCAGGATTCGAACCTGCGACCGTAGCGGTCGCGCGGTTCCAGACTGTAACGCCGAGAAACGCTCGCTCACCTCGGCCGGCAGTCACTCTCCCTCTAAACTTAGTTTATTCTATGGTTTTCCCGAAGTGTCTATAGAACTGATTTACCTAATTGATGGTGTATCTAATTTACACTGCACGTGTCGTTCGTATGCCAAAATGTTTACGTATTATGTTAACTTACTTTGAAACGAATTATGTAATTTAAATTCATATATTAATACTCTTTTCCATTTACCTTATCCGTTTACCATTATGTAAGTACGTATCTGTATACTCTGCGTCTACCACCATTTCGTTGTCACTTGTTACAAGACGCTAACTTTGTCTCTGTCAACTGTTGCCCGTCATACCCTGAGACACCAAAGCAGGTAATATAGGCATGCGTATTCAAATACAGAGATGTGTAAACAGACGGAATACGGTACTGCGGTCGACAACGCCTATGTAAGACACAAAGTGTCTGGCGCAGTCGTTAGATCGGTTACTGCTGCTACAACGGCAAGTTATCAAGGTTTAAGTGAGTTTGAACGTGGTGTTATTGTCGGCGAACGAGCGATGGGGCACGGCATCTCCGAGGTAGCGATGAAGTGTGGATTTTCCCGTACGACCATTTCACGTGTGTACCGTGAATATCAAAAAAACCTGTAAAACATAAAATCTCCGATGTCGCTGTGGCCGGAAAAAGATCATGTTATAACGGGACTAACGACTACTGAAGATAATCGTTCAACGTGACAGAAGTACTACCCGTCTGAAAATTGCTGCATATTACAATGCTGGGCCATCAACGTCAGCGTGCGAACCATTCAACGAAACGTCGTCGATATGGGCCTTCGGAGCCGGAGGCCCACTCGTGCACCCCTGATGACTGCACGACGAAAAGTTTTATGCCTCGTCTGGGCCCGTCAACACCGACACTGGACTCTTGATGAGTCTCATTTCAAATTGTATCGAGCGGCTGGACGCGTATGAGTATCGAGGCAACCTCACGAATCCGTGGACCCTTCCTGTCACTAGGAGACTATTCAAGCTGGTGGAGGCTCTGTAATTGTGTACGGCGTGTGCAGTTGGAGTGATACGGGACCCCTGATACGTGTACATATGACTCCGACAGGTGACACGTACGTAAGCATCCTGTCTGATAATCTACACCCATTCATGGCCATTGTGCATTCCGACGGATCTGGGCAATTCCAGCAAGACACTGCAACACGTCCAGCATTGCTCAGAGTGGCTCCAGGAACACTCTTCGGAATTTAAACTTTTCCACTGGCCAACAGACTCCACATACATGAACGTTATTGAGCATATCTGGGATGCCTTGCAACGTTCTGTTCAGAAGAGATCTCCACGACGTCGTATTCTTACGGATTTATGGACAGCCCTGTAGGATTCATAGTAACAGTTCCCTTCATCACTACTTCAGACATTAGTCGAGTCATTGCCACGTCGTGTTGCGAGGGGTCCAACGCGATATTAGGCAGGTGTACCAATATCTTTGGCTCTTCAATGCATATTTCACCAAACATTTCTTATCTCAGACAGGTTCCCTTATTTATAACAACAGTATCCCAGTGTTATGCACGGCAATGTCAGCTAAGAAGTTCTGACTTAACGATGGCCATTGATTGCAGAGACGCTGTGGCTGATTCTGTCAAGTGTATCTGTTCATGGTCCACAAACCAAGTAACGTAGAATTACACTCCTGGAAATGGAAAAAAGAACACATTGACACCGGTGTGTCAGACCCACCATACTTGCTCCGGACACTGCGAGAGGGCTGTACAAGCAATGATCACACGCACGGCACAGGGGACACACCAGGAACCGCGGTGTTGGCCGTCGAATGGCGCTAGCTGCGCAGCATTTGTGCACCGCCGCCGTCAGTGTCAGTCAGTTTGCCGTGGCATACGGAGCTCCATCGCAGTCTTTAACACTGGTAGCATGCCGCGACAGCGTGGACGTGAACCGTATGTGCAGTTGACGGACTTTGAGCGAGGGCGTATAGTGGGCATGCGGGAGGCCGGGTGGACGTACCGCCGAATTGCTCAACACGTGGGGCGTGAGGTCTCCACAGTACATCGATGTTGTCGCCAGTGGTCGGCGGAAGGTGCACGTGCCCGTCGACCTGGGACCGGACCGCAGCGACGCACGGATGCACGCCAAGACCGTAGGATCCTACGCAGTGCCGTAGGGGACCGCACCGCCACTTCCCAGCAAATTAGGGACACTGTTGCTCCTGGGGTATCGGCGAGGACCATTCGCAACCGTCTCCATGAAGCGGGGCTACGGTCCCGCACACCGTTAGGCCGTCTTCCGCTCACGCCCCAACATCGTGCAGCCCGCCTCCAGTGGTGACGCGACAGGCATGAATGGAGGGACGAATGGAGACGTGTCGTCTTCAGCGATGAGAGTCGCTTCTGCCTTGGAGCCAATGATGGTCGTATGCGTGTTTGGCGCCGTGCAGGTGAGCGCCACAATCAGGACTGCATACGACCGAGGCACACAGGGCCAACACCCGGCATCATGGTGTGGGGAGCGATCTCCTACACTGGCCGTACACCACTGGTGATCGTCGAGGGGACACTGAATAGTGCACGGTACATCCAAACCGTCATCGAACCCATCGTTCTACCATTCCTAGACCGGCAAGGGAACTTGCTGTTCCAACAGGACAATGCCCGTCCGCATGTATCCCGTGCCACCCAACGTGCTCTAGAAGGTGTAAGTCAACTACCCTGGCCAGCAAGATCTCCGGATCTGTCCCCCATTGAGCATGTTTGGGACTGGATGAAGCGTCGTCTCACGCGGTCTGCACGTCCAGCACGAACGCTGGTCCAATTAGGGCGCCAGGTGGAAATGGCATGGCAAGCCGTTCCACAGGACTACATCCAGCATCTCTACGATCGTCTCCATGGGAGAATAGCAGCCTGCATTGCTGCGAAAGGTGGATATACACTGTACTAGTGCCGACATTGTGCATGCTCTGTTGCCTGTGTCTATGTGCCTGTGGTTCTGTCAGTGTGATCATGTGATGTATCTGACCCCAGGAATGTGTCAATAAAGTTTCCCCTTCCTGGGACAATGAATTCACGGTGTTCTTATTTCAATTTCCAGGAGTGTATTACCTCGATGTGTCTTTTATTACTTGGTAAGTCAAGCATGTTCTAATCTTGCGAACAACATCATTCAACCAACTGAAAGATGTATTGCTACATGTTAGGCACTTTTCGAATGCGGCTATTGGTGAATACATTAAGCGGCCCACTTTCTTAATGCACATTGATCGACTGCAAGATTGTCACTATTACACCTGGCGATACTGATAGGATCGAACGAATGAAACATGATGAGCGATGTTTAATTAATCATACTATTCCTGATCTTTATTATGATGCATGATTTATGTAAGTGTGAGCTCCAAATTTATGTTTGTTTTCATTATCGGAGTCAGGTAGCATGAATTAATTGATTATATGGTCTATTAATTTGTTTGTATCCCGGTACAGCTTCTCAATTCAGGGCTTAATATTTTTAAATACAGTAGTTCAATAGCAAAAAGAACAGCCACCTTACAATGTGATTTATGACTACGTTTACGGTCTGCTGCCAGTAGAGACAAATTTATTCTAGAGACACAATCCCTGCACCATCATTAAATCTTTTAACGAACATAAATAATGATTTCTTTCTCAGAATATTGCATCCATTGTAACAGAAGTCGGTCGTTTTTCAACGACTCTCAGAACTAGAGTACAACGTCTTAACTCGTAGTCTCGAAATCGGAGACGGATTTAACACAAGTATGAGTTATTACGGCCTACAGTCTGTCGGTCATCAACGAACAGAAAAAAAATGTGTTTCAGATGTGGCGTTACAGAAGGGATGCTTAAGTGGACTGGTAAGACAAGAGGAGTGGAGATGGTCCGTACAATCGGCGAGGATAGGTATATGTGAAAAGAAATGTCTATCAGAACAGAGAAAACGGTGGGACAAGAGTTAAGACGCCAGAGAAAAGCTTCCATGCAACTAGAGCAAGCTGTATAGGGGAAAAAGTGTAGATGGAGGTATTGGACAACATCAAGATAACAATAAGCTCTTTGGTCTTAAGTATTTCGCTGAAAACTGCCTGCATCTATGGAATGTCAAGTGTACGCTTGTAAGTGTACGGTTGTAACTATGCTCATGGCTTGGCCGCCATCTCTACATTCATTTACGTCGACTGTACATTAAATCCTCTTCTCCCTTTATTCCTTTCACCGTGCAGATGTGGCTTACACGTTTAGATCAACACGTATTTGTATACTGTTGTACTGAAAGGTAGTTTCATGCGCAGAATGAATAGTGCTGCTTCATTCTCTACAAAGCAAACAAGCCGTATTAATTTGTATCAGTATATCGTTCAGTTCTTGTCGGAGGAGATTGTCGATAATGTCCAAGGCATTGTATTATGTTGTTTACCTTTATTTTATTTTGCTGAGTCATGTAGTCGAGATGCATAGTGCTCAGTTACTGCGTGAATGGCGGCCATTGTAAACAACGAACGACAGACTTGCCTGACGATGCTACATGATGCCGACCTGTAAGAGAGCTCCCCTCGTAAAGTGCGGCTCATGTCCCGACAAGTCTTTTGTAGCGTTGCAATAGACGGACAACGGGAGTTTTTGGGGGGAGCAACTCTCTCTCCGCTCGCTTGATTAACGCGGACGAAGCCCACTGCTTTTCCTGTTTATACTCGCAGCATAACAGCTTCAGCTGCGGGCAGGTAACTCCTGCTATTAAAGTGAATCGAACGTATCTCTTCCTATTTCTAGAACCTATTAACTGGTTCTTTTCTTTCGATGTTAGAAGCTCTTCATAAAACGTAAATTACGCTGCACGTGAAAGTATGGAACGTTACAAAAATGCTTATATAAATACTTGTCCTTTATGGCATCATTTTCTGTCCAATACCCTTCACATCGCTGTCGCAAAACTTCTCAAGGCAGAGGATGGCACGGCGACCGGTAGACATCCACAGGGCCTTCACGGCTTGGACGAGGAGCTCTTTTACAAGAGAAGTGCCGAATTATGACTGTTTTGCTTGTCAAAGTTAGATTGGTGACCACTATTTAGACTTTAATAGTGTAGTAGCGCAAAGAATTAGTCTGATCAGCCAGAAAACAGTTCTGAGTAGGTTTAATTTATGTCTCTCGTCGCGCAGCGCTAAGAATGCGTGAATTCTTGCCACGACCCTCACGAAAGCTCCGAGAAGGTGCGAAAGCAACTTCTGAAATTGAAAGATAAGTGAGAGGACTAGTGTAGTTAATAGTGTAAGAGAAGTGTGAGAGACACGGTAAACCAAAGTAAATATGTGTACTTGATGGTGGGGGGAGGGGGGCGGTGTTGAAGTGAGGTTGGGGGCACGGGTAAAGAAAGTGCTAAGGGTGTCATTGAAAGAAAAACAGGGAAGAACACCGATCAGTAAAGTAGTGTCTTACGGCTGAAAGTTGTGGAACTGTGGAAATTCTACAACAAAATAGAAATGTTCAGAAGGCAGTTTCTTATTTTCGATAATTTGAGCCACTGTGTCGTGGACATCGATTTTAGACGAACTAGGAAGTGCAAGAGAGAGTACAATTTTTTTCTTTCTTTTTTTAAACAGTTCATCCCAGAGTACCACTTCCAACCTACGTCCTCAATTATTTTCTGGATGTATTCCTATCTCTGTCTCCCTCTAGAGTTTTTGCCTTCTACAGCTCCCTCTAGTACCATGGAAGTCATTCCCTCACATCTCAACAGATATCCTATCATCTTGTCCTTTCTCCTTTGCAGTGTTTTCCGAATATTCCTTTCCTCTCCGATTCCTTGCCTTATCAGGCCACATAATTTTCAACATTTGTCTGTAGCACCATATCTCAAAAGCTTCAATTCTCTTCTGTTCCGATTTTCCCACAGTAAGTGTTTCACTGCCATACAGTGTAATGCTCAAAACGTATATTGTCAGAAATTTCTTCCTCAAATTAAGACCTTTGTTTGGTATTAGTAGATTTCTCTTTGCCAGGAATGCCCTTTTTGCCAATTGTAGCCTACTTTTGATGTCTTCCATTGTATAGGCAGTAGAATTACTTAACTTCATCTACTCTCTAACCATCAGTCCTGATTTTAAGTTTCTCGCTGTTCTCATTTCTGCTTTTTCTCATTACTTTCGTCTTTCTTCCTCTCAGTCCATACTTTGTACTCATTAGACTGTTCATTCCATTTCGCCGATCATGTAATTCTTCTTCCCTTTCACTCAGCATAGCAATGTCATTAATGATTTTTATCATTAATATCATTTCATATTTAATTTAAATTCCACTTCAAAAAGGTTTCTCTTATTCCAATCATTGCTTCTTCAATGTACAGACTGCAGAGTACATTTCTGTCTCACACCCTTTTTAATTCTAGTACTTCGTTCTTGATCGTCCACTCTTACTATTACGTATATTACCCGTCTCTCCGTATAGCTTACTCCTATTTTTCTCAAAATCTAGATCTTGCACCATTTTACATTGTCGAACGATTTTTCCAGGTCGACACGTCCTATCCTATGAACGTGTCTAGATTTTTCTTTAGTCTTGTTTACTTTATCAACCGCAAGGGCGGAATTGTCCCTCTGGTGCCTTTACCTTTCTGAAGCCAAACTGATCGTCATATGGCACATTATATATTTTCTTTTTCATTCTTAATGTTACTCTTGTCAGCTACTTGGATGCATGAGCTGTTAAGCTGATTGTGCAATAATTCTTGCATTTTTGCTGTTGCAGTCTTCGGAATTGTGTGGATGATATTTTCCCGAAAATCAGATGGCATGTCGCCAGTCTCATACATCCTACACACCAACGTGAGTATTCGTTTTTTTGCCACTTCCCCCAGTGATTTTAGAAATTCGTATGGAATGTTATCTATCCCTTCTCCCTTATTTGATCTTAAGCCCTCCAAAGCTGTTATAAATTCTAATACCAGATCCCCTGACTCGTCTAAATCGACTCATGTTTCTTCTTCTCCCACATCAGACAAGTTTTGTACCTCAGAGAGGCCTTCAATGTGCTCTTTCCACCTATCCGCTCTCTCTTCTGCGTTTAACAGAGGAATTACCGTTGCACCCTTAATGTTACCACCCTTGCTTTTGATGCCACCTATGGTTGTTTTGACTTTCCTGTATGTTTAGTATGTCCTTTCGACAGTCGTTTCTTTTTCGATTTTTCACATTTTTTACGCAGCCATTTCGTCTTAGTTTCTCTGCAATTCCTATTTATTTCGTTCCTCAGCGACTTGTATTTCTGTATTCATGAATTTCCCTGAACATTTTTGTACTTCCTTCTTTCATCGATCAACTGAAGCATTTCTTCTGTTACTCAGGGTTTCTTTCCAGCTACCTTCTTTATACCTGTGTTTCCTTTCCAATTAATTACTGTTTTAAGAGGTGTCCATTCGTCTTCAAGTGTACTGCCTACTGATATGTTTGTTATTGCTGTATCTATAACCTTACAGCAGTTCAACCGTATCTTGTCATTCCTTAGTACTTCCGTATCCCACTGTTTTGCGTATTAATTCGTACTTAGTAATCTCCTAAACTTCAGCATACCCTTCATCAGTAGTACATTTTGATCTGAGTCTGTATCTGCCCCTGGATACGCCTTACAATCCAGTATATGATCGCGGAATCTCCGTCTGACCCTGATGTAATCTAACTAAAATATTCTCGTATCACCCGGTCTTTTCCAAGTATACCTCCTCTTGTGATTCTTGAACAGAGTATTCGTTATTACTAGCTGAAACTTATTGCAGAACTTAGTCTTTCTCCTCTCGCATTCCTTGTCCCAAGCCTGTATTTTCATTTAACATTTTCTTCTACCCCTTCCCCTACAACTGCATTCCAGTCCCCCTAATAGATTTTCATCTCCTTTTACGTACTGTATTACCCTTTCAGTATCCTCAAGTACTTGTTTCATCTTTTCATCTTCATCTTGCGACGTCGGTATGTATGCCTAAGCTATCGTTGTCGGCGTTGATTTGGTGTCAAGTCCGATAGGAACAACCGTATCACTGAACTGTTCCCAGTAACACGCTCGCTGCCCTACCTTCCTACTCACAAGGAATCCTACTCGCGGTGTACCATTTTCTGCTGCTGTTGATGTTGCCCTATATTCATCTGACCAGAAATCCTTGTCTTCTATCCATTACATTTCACTGACCCCTACTGTATGTAGAGTGAGCCTTTGCAATTCCCTTTTCAGATTTCCTAGCTAACCTACAACGCTAATTCTTCTGACATTACACTCCCCGATTGGTAGAACGTGATCCTTTCGTTCTTTATTTAGTCTTTTTCTCATGGCCAATTCCCCCTTGGCAGTCTCCTCCAGGAGATCCGAATGGGAGCTATTCCGGAATCTTTTGCCACTGGAGAGATCATCGTGACACTTTTTCAATTACAGGCTACATGTCTTGTCGATACAAGTTACGTGTCTTTAATGCAGTGGTTTCGATTGCCTTCTCCATCCTCATACCGTTGATAATTTTTGATTCTTCCGCCTTTTAGGGGCAGTGTCTTCGCACAAGGACAAGAGAGTGCCCTGAACATCTGTTTGTTCCTCTACTCTCTTTGACAAGACCGATGGCAGAATGAGGGTGACTTTTTATTCCGGAAGCTTTCGACCGACAGTGTTGATTATTGATCAAAATTTAATTGGTGCCGTATTCTGAACCCGGGATCGAGGATGTTTTGATTGACAATCAAAAACGCTACCCCGTTTTCTTCTCCTACACCACTCGTGCAATTGACGTGGCATTGGAGCAATAAAGATGGGTACATCCGTAAACAAGAAAAAACCAGAAATTAAGGTAAGAGGTTTGACGACATGGGCAAATAGCGGAGAAGGGAAGAAGGAGCTGGGTTGGGATACGACACCAAGCATCCTTCTGTTTGGCGGACGAGGAGTGGGTGCAGAGTGGACAGAGGTCAACATGCGAGGCCTGACAACAGCGTCTCCGGCACCTCCACCGAAGCCCACGAAGGGATGATGGAAGCCAAGGAGGGACGAGGGGGGGGGGGGGGGGCGGCAGTGGAATTGGAGAAATTCCCGGCTTACCTTGGAATTGTGGTCCATGCGCCTAGTCAGGTGTGGGTTACGATATGGAAATGGAGAATGTAGCGTGGTGAGTCTCAGACGACAGTGGAGGGAGTTGGGGTGCGGAGGAGTGCCTACCGCGTGTGATACCATCCAGCTGAGTGGGGGTGACGCAAAGGTCCTGCATACATAATTGGCGAAGGAGGTTTGGTAGCGTGGATTGTGCGTGGTTTGTAAGTGCTCCAAAAGTCAAGTCATGATTTATCCCCATAAGAATATGGAGTGATTGCCCATCACTTGACCAAAATCCTAGCGTTTTCGTTGATGGGAAGCGAGTGTCCTCAGGACGGATAAATATCTGCAAGTCGATCGAATCGAGTGGAACACGGAGGTAGCAGGCAACGAACTGCCGACCCAGTTTATAGAAGTCACATGTGGCAGCACTAGTGAGGTGATGGTCATCGTCACCCATGAGGTGGCCAATATACAAAGGGGAGTGTGTGACAATCGGTTGCGTGAAGACATTGACATGTGGCCTATTTCCTACACGTAACATAGTACCATGTCGCCTGGAAGATGAGGGGAAGGAAAGGGTGGTGAATGTGGTGTCATCGCCCGACACCACACTTGCTAGGTGGTAGCTTTTAAATCGGCCGCGGTCCGGTAGTATACGACGGACCCGCATGTCGCCACTGTCAGTAATTGCAGACCGAGCGCCGCCACACGGCAGGTCTAGAGAGACGTACTAGCACTCGCCCTAGTTGTACAGCCGCCGTTGCTAGGAAAGGTTCACTGAGAATTACGCTCTCATTTGCCGAGACGATAGTTAGCATAGCCTTCAGCTAAGTCAATTGCTACGACCTAGCAAGGCGCCATCACCAAGTTATATTGAGATGATAGTACTGTATCAACAAGACCAATGTTCACCAATTGTGGATTAAAGTTAAGTATTCCAGCAGCTACGTACTTTTCTTTATAGCATTCATTACGTATCCTGTTTCAGACCTCACGCCAGCCTGCGTGAGCTTATAGCGTGCATTTCGGCTTCCTCAAACAACACGGTGTTGGCACTTCTGCCGACACTTCAGTGAACATTGACCCCAAACGGTCTGCAACCGTGTCGATAGATGTTTGAGTTCGAAGCTGTTGCGGGATATGCAGTGGGGTATAGAAATCTTTGGTTTGAAGTGCGCTTGTGATCGGTGAACGAGTCTGAGGGTAACTGAAGTCGTCGGTGAAGTCAGAAATGTGCGCTATGGCCGTGGGTATAAAAATGTCCAGCAAGCCCTTTGTAAGGAAGATTGCAACTGTCCACTGCTTGTACATGGTGGTCATGTGCAAAGCCGTAGATCGAATGTCATACAAAAAACAACTACAGTTAAATTTTCCACTAAACAAATGTTTAGATCAACTAGACGTTGTCAGTTGAACTCCTCCACCAAACCACACCTAGTTAATTACATCACGGTCTTTTAGAACTGACATAGTGCGTGTATTCTTAAACCACACCCTTGCTTACAACGCCGGAAAATCACTAAGTACTTCCTACTCGTGTTCAGGAAACTCACTTCCCAATCTTTTCAGTCTTCTCTACTAGTAGAAATAGTCGGTAGTTCGTAGTGGTTCACTTAATCTCTGTACTCATAAATCAGTAATACTGCCTAATCGGCGACTCCGTTACAGATATAGTAGATCCCGGCCACAAATGATTTTGGACTATGCAATGTCCCATCCATCATCTTGAGATTTAATTATTATTATTTTAATAGGAATTAAACTGAGCCCCCACTAATAATGGGATTCTCATATCCACGACTCCAATAGAATACTTAACTTTGATTCGTTTCCTTTCCAGATCGACGATGTCATATGTACGTATATTTGAGGCGATATGTTAGCTGCGATCATAAAATCAAGTGTACTGAAACGATAAAAGTACGTATTTTACAGTTATATTTTATGTACATACGTCATTTTAATTTACAAATTAACAAAGAATCAAAGCATAATATCTTATGTAATTAATATTCTGGATTGAAATTGGCGTATATTTGCAAAAGTGAGAACCGGAAACCTGGAACCTGATTTTCATGAATGCCGCATCTGGTACCGAGCGCCGCGGGTTTCGAATCGGCGCCAGACGCCATGGAACTCGATTACTATTATAGGTCTATGCAGTAGTCATTATTTTTGTATTCTTAAGAGACACATATTTGTAGAATTGATAGCAGACGCTTCACTGTTTACATTGTTAACAGACGGTACACGACCTTGCTTATGTATTACCGACATCGACGTGACGATCACTTAGTACCAAAACACATAATGTTAACAGTCACTGGGTTCTCAAGTACGTCTAATTCTTTTTATGTAAACGAAATATTAAGTACAACCAGACGTTTTCACTTTTACAACATTACGATAATGAAGGTCGTGGTAGTAAAGGGAAGCTACCATCAAATAATATGCAGTTCCCTTGGTACAAAATCAACCAATTACTACGTAATTCGTTGTGCATGTGTTACAATAAGCTATGGCCTCTTTTTACAACAATACCATCACGAAAATTAAATTCATTTTCTTTTTGTACAACATTACCGTAAGGAAAATGAAACCCCCATTACTCTGTTTCCTCTTACACCAATACTACAATAAGCGTTCAAAATGCCCACCATTCGATTTGACATATGCTTAATTACGCCGAACCCACTTTCGTGGTACTCGTACACATACACGGATATTTGCCTTAAGGTATTGGCAGCATCGAAAACCTCTGCGAAATTTCGTCCCCATTATTTACTTGCTGAGCTTAATGAAGTTCCCTCATATGGCCCCGAAAGCAAAAATCCAGTGCATTTAAATCAGGACTGTCTGCTGGTCAACGACGCGAGCAGATCGTTCTACCCGCCGTCCTGGAAATCTCGTACTCAAAAATCTTCGTACTCTGTGACCAATGTAGGTGGAGCACCATCATGGAAGAAGCACAAGTTACGACGTACGGCTAACGGAATATCTTCTAATAAAGTTGGTAGCGATGTTTCTTCTAGAAAGGTTCGGTAATAGTTACCAATCAATCGTGCATGTAAAACATAAGGCCTAATAATGTAATCATCTATTATTCCCGCCCTTGCATTTACGGCAAAGCGGTGCTGAATATATGTTGCGACTACTTGGGTGCGAATTGTGTACACTCCACGTGTGCATATTACGCAAATTAGTTACTCCGTCGCGAGTGAAACACGCTTCATCTGGGACGAGTATATAGTTTACAAAATCTTACTGCACACTTTGTAACAAAAGCCTTTCAGAATTCTTGTCGTGGAGGGAAATCTTGCTTTTCCAACGCTTGTACGCTTTCAATGTGGTAATGCTGCAGACCCCTTTCTCGAAGTTGCGATGAACGACAGTGTGCGAAACACACCACTTGGCCGTCGATGATTCCAGTAGTAGGATCTTCGTGGATGCGGTCCTGAATTTGTTCCTTAGCTTACAATGTTTTTCGCGTTGTGGGTCTTCTGAACGGGGCCCAGAACAGCTTCTGTGTCTCAAACTATGCAAATTTAATATATATTCCTAGTTTGTATCCTGTCATGATTAATTTAATAATCAAATCAAAGCATATCATAACAGACAATACGTTTAGCATACGGAATAAAATGTAAACAAGTAAAAATAATTACTGGATTTCCTTAAGAATGAAAAAATGCAAAATAATCGTGTAAAAGTAGAGTTATGATGATGCAGACTTTCGTGAACTCAAAAACGGTTCAAATGGCTCTGAGCACTATGGGACTTAACATCTATGGTCATCAGTCCCCTAGAACTTAAAACTACTTAAACCTAACTAACCTAAGGACATCACACACATCCATACCCGAGGCAGGATTCGAATCTGCGACCGTAGCAGTCGCGCGACTCCGGACTGAGCGCCTAGAACCGCTAGACCACCGCGGCCGGCCTTTGGTGAACTGCAACGAATGTCAATCGTGCGGGAAGTCTTCGTTGTGGTAAACGTTCACAATAAATTCATACAGCTGGCCTCACAACACCTTGTGCTTCGCCATAAATTAAATGAATGTCACATATTCCAGCGATAGCAAATCTCTTTCCATCGTAAGGTTTAACAGACTTGCAATAACGTTTGCACAGGTAATTCGACGTCTGTTGACACTTGGCATATAACAATGACTTAATTAGGCAGGCCGTTGTTGCTTAAGTGTTTGAAGCTCGCGCTCGAGAGGTCAATACGCGCAGTGGTAAATAACACGACTGCTTGCATGCGTGCGCCAGTGTTGGGGAAGGGATGGAGCAAGACGTCCGTACAGCTTCGCTCCTGTCCAATGAGTTCTCCAGTCTGCTATACGTAATGTTCACACAAGTCACGTCTAATTTGAGTACAGTGTCCAGTGTCTATTTGTTCAAAAAACATTGTCCCAAAACGAGCTTTTATTGGGAGTTGGGGGGGAGGGGGTGGCCGGAGGCTGTGGGGAAACCGTAGGAAATGGAAAAACATGTTAGTACTTGTTTTAAATCAATTACTTGTATTCTACTAACATAATTTTTTTGGCAGTTTATACCGTTTGCACCCTATATATGGACAGATCTCCAGACTCGACAAAGACACCCACTTCCACCAGCCTAGGACGAGCTGACGTTCGCGGGCAGCACTGATACGTCACAATTTCTCAGTTCTCTTCCAATCAAACTGTCTTTCAGCCGGATTCGCGCGTGATAGCCTGATTGCGTTCTTGTACCAGCGCGAAGGCCTGCGTTGCTCTGCGTGTGTGCTCTCTCGCATCCCTTGCCCCGCGAGTGACACGGCGCCCTACTGCCGCAGCCTTGTCAAAGAGGTAGCCGCCTGAGTCTGCTGCGAATGGCGCGCGCTGCCACGAACGGGCCTCCAGTAATACGTTACGGTGGTGATGAGTCGTCTGGGACGCGGTTCGGACCCCGGTGAATCAGAAATCGTTGTTTGGTGAGGGAGGGGGAAGGGAATGGGAGGAACGCGTTCATATCACGCCGCCGGCAGCCGTCCTGCTGAAATCATCAACTCGTGGCAGCAATCAGCGGCCGCGTTTGCACGCGGCTTATTGCGGTACATGCGGGCTACGTGACGGGAGAGGGGGGGGGGGGAAGCTGAGGGAGGTGGAGGGAGGGGGGGGGGGACAGAGAGTCGGGTTCGTGCACAGCACTACACTAAAATATAGGCGCAGTCTTCTACAGATAAGGTGCTAAAAGAATTAGGGCAACACGTGTATCAACGTCCATTATACGCTGATCAGCCAGAACATTACGGCCACCGATCTGCTGTCGATATAGACTCATCCAGGCGATAGTAGCGTCACCTGGCGAGGAACGACTGCTGATCAGACACACGCACGGTGCTTGTAGTATCAGCGAGTGTGCTGTCCGTGTGTAGAATGGGGAAGGCATCCGATCTGTGTGAATTTGGCCGAGGGCGGATTGTGATGGCCCGGAGACGCGGCACGAGCTCTATGGAAATTGCGTGACTTGTCGGGTGTTAGAGGAGTGCTGTGGTCAGTGTCTTCAACTAGTGGCGGAACCAAAGTGAAACCACATCTAGACGTCGTAAGGTTGGGCGATCACCCCTCATTAAAGTGACAGCCATTGTAGGCTGGGCAGACTGGTACAACATGACACACGGCGAACTGTGGCGGAACTAGCGTCATACTTTAACGCTGTCTGAACACACAGTGTACCGGCGACACTGGACGCCGGCGCAGAGGCAGAGAGCTGTATGGTCTGATGAATCCCGGCAGCTTGTTCATCAAGCCAATGGGAGGGAGCAAGTCCGTCGTCTTCCAAAGGAACAGCTTCTTGGCACTTGTACTGCGGGACAGAGACAAGCTTTCGGCGGCTCCATTGTGCTCTGGGGAAAATTGACGTGAGCATCCATGGGTCCAGTGGAGCTCTTCTAAGGCATCATGAAAGCTAACGAGTATCGCACACTGGTGGCACACCAAGTCTATCCCCTCATGACGACCTTGTTTCCCGATGGTAGTGAGATAATGCGCCATGTCACAAGGCCAGGAGTGTGATGAGTGGTTGAAGGAACACAGTGGCGATTTTTAATTTATGTGTTGATCCCCCAACTCGCTAGATCTTATCAATAAATAATAGTTTTGATCACGTTTCGAGTAGTTTTCAATCACGTTTCTGTCAAATTCTGGACCTTTCGCTCGTGTCGCGTTTCAAAGACGTCTGTTGGTAATACCTCCAAGACAAGTATTGCCGCTATAATTTATTCTCGCGATAGAAATTACGATCAGTTTACCACGACTTATTTCCTTTGTTAGGCATTTAGTTTTCGAGATGTTTGATATAGTTTAGAAATTTGAGGTAAATCGGCCCAGAACTTTTACAGATTTTTGTTGACAACCATTCCTCTTTTTATGTTACATACATACATGTTTCAAGTCATATTACGATACCTTATTTAAACAATCATCGTCCTCTTGTCTGTGCAAGTGCGCAAAGTATCATAAAGATGGGAATAAAACCGTATATGTTGTATGAATTACAAACAAACAAACGGATACTCCTCTCTATATACAGGGTGTAAACTGTATAAGCTGCCAAAATTAAGCAGACGGTACATCTCTGTGGACTTAACAAAAAAGTCTAGTGAAATATCTAGTATTATGTTCTTTATTTTTCTGTTCCTAAAAGGCAGCTACTGATAGGACTGATAGTAGACACATTCCTGTTTGCTTTGTCAACTGACGGTACACGACCTTGCTTGTATATTACCGACATCGACGCGACAGTCAGAGAAAGGTGACGAACAAACCAGAGCAATGTAAACATTGTACATGTACAACGACGCGGTCAGGAGTGTGTTGGAGTGGTTCGAGGAACATAGTGGCGATTTCTAATATATGCGATGGTGTCCCAACTCGCTAGATTTGAACCCGATCGTGCACATCTGGGTTGTGAATTGAATGTGCCGTCAAATCTCATCGCCCCCTCCCCAGAATTACAGGAATCAGGTGACTTGGGCGTTTAGATCTGATTCGAACTCCTTCCAACGAACTACAAAGGCCACACAGCTTTCATCCCACAACCCGTTACCATTGTTGTCCATGCCAGAGGTGGACGTACTGGTTATTAGGTGGGTTGTCATAACGTTCTGGCTGATAAATATATTGTTACGGCCGGCCGCAGTGGCCAAGCGGTTCTAGGCGCTTCAGTCTGTAACCGCGCGACCCCTGCCGTCGCGGGTTCGAATTCCGCCCCGGGCATGGATGTGTGTGATGTCCTTAGCTTAGTTAGTTTTAAGTAGTTCTTAGTTCTAGGGGACTGATGACTTCAGATATAAAGTCCCATAGTGCTAAGAGCCATTTGAACCATAGTGTTACGAGGGCCGTTCAATAAGCAATACGACACTTTCGATTCAGAAATGCGGAATTTGTTGCGGGACATCCTGGGATACTCCCGCTTCAGCTTCTCTAGTTTCATGAAACTGCGGTAGTTGGTGACGCTGTACCTAACCTTCCAAATGGCGTCTGTAATGCAGGTGCGTCCCAAGCAGAGAGCTGCAAATGAGTTTCTTTTGCCGGAAAATCAGAGCATCGCGGATGTTCATAGGCACTTGCAGAACGTAAACGGAAACCTGACAGTGAACAAAAGCACGTTGAGTCGTTGGGCCAGTCGTCTGTCATCATCGCAACAAGTACCGCAAACATATCAGATCTCTAGGGACCGATGACCGTAGCAGTCTGGTCACTTTAATCCCACAAACCAACCAACATCAGATCTCTCGCGTGCCGGTTGGCCACATATAGTTGTGACTCCTGCAACGTGCGGACGCTCTGATTCTAGGTGATCGACGTACTACAAACACTTCGCTGCTCAACTGGACGTCTCTGTTGGTTGTGCAGACGCATTCGTCCTCTAGTTGGGATATTCCAAGGTGTGTGTTGGCTGGATTCCTCGCCCATGAAGGGGTAACTAAGGACCATCTGTGTGGAGTTGCTTGCGCGTTACGAGACTGATTGTGACAATTTTTTGTCTAACATCGCCACAGCTGATGAAACATGGGTTCATCACGATGGACCGGGAGCAAAACAGAAATCTGTGGAGTGGCACCACACCACTTGTCCTCCGAAGAAAATGTTCAATACCACAGCCTCAGCCGGTAAAGTCACGGCGACAGTCTTCTGGACTCTGAAGACGTTATGCTATGTCCTCCCTCACGATGATACTCTCAGGAGTTGGAGAAACAACTTCAGCGTGTTCGTTGCCACAAAAATGCAGACGAACTTCTTTTTCTCCACGACAACGCAAAAGTCTGCGCACACGAGAGGAGCTCACAAAACTTCGTTCGACTGTTGTTTCACATCCAACCTACTGCCTGGATCTCCCACTTCCCAGTTGTTTGTCCCAATGAAGGATGCACTCTGTGGGAAACAGTATGTGGATGAAAGGAGGTTATTGATACAGGAAGACGTTATCTCCGACGTCGTCGAGTAGAGTGTAACCATGAGTAACCAGTAAGGTGGCGTACGGCCGTCACCTTGAACGGACATTATGTTGCAAAATAGGGGTTTGAAGCTAAAAGAGTTGGGAACAATATTATGTGTTGGAATCCCAAGTAAAACCAACCTAGTTCCAGAAAAGATGTTTTAATTACTTACTGAACGCCCCTAGTGTACAAATGGTAGCTGTAATCTAAGTGCAATTTCTGCGATTTTCGCAACAACTAAAGTCACTCACCATCTATCGGCGGTGTTACAAATTACAGTATCAGGTGACACCTCAGAAGGATGTAACAACTGGTGTCTCGGTATTCAAATGGTTCTAAACACTGTGGGACTTAACATCCGAGGTCATCAGTCCCCTAGACTTAGAACTGCTTAAACCTAACTAACCTAAGGACATCACACACATCCATGCTTGATGCAGGATTTGAACCTGCGACCTTAGCAGCAGCGAGGTTCTGGATTGAAGCGCCTACAACCGATCGGCCACAGCGGCCGGCCGTCCCAGTATTCTCTAGAGAGATACACAGACGGCAGTTGTCATTTGTCGCCGTTGTATTCAACCTGAAAGATGTAGTTCGACATTCCAATGCACAGCAAGTTGATCTAAGTTCCCGTCAGGTTGCTGCAGATACTAATGTCTCTCATTTTGTCATCCTTAGATTGTGGACACGTTACAAGAAAACAGGTAAGTACATAAGGCGAGTCGGACAAGGTTGCCGTCGCATTACAACCCCACGTGAAGATCGATATCAGGCTAGCTCTGAACTGCTGCGTCGTACGGATACCGCCAGAGCACAGCAAAACGATCTCAGAAGGGCCTCTAGAGCCGCTGTATCCGATCAGACTGGAAGGAACAGGTTACAGTAAATGACTTTACAGCCCAGACGTCGGTGTTCGAGTATCGTACTTAACACGACAGCATCTCGCAGCTCGGCTTCTGTTCTGACATTCCCGTGACAATTGACAGCTTCTTCACTAGTGAAACGTGTTGTTCACACACGAGCCCTCTGACGCAGGGTTATGCCGACGTTCTTGTGTGGAGACACCGCGGTGACCAGTGCCTACTAAATGGTGTGCGGGTAATCTGCAGTTTCGGCGCAGGTTCTGTGTCGTTGTCCATGATTACCTTAGCATAGGTGGCACACTCAACACATCTTACTGGACCAAGTGATGGCTGCTGCATACGTTGGTGGCCCTGAATTCCTTCAGAAGCACGATAATGGCAGGGCGTATGTCTCGGGCGGGCGTCACAGGGATGTCTTGCGAAGCCTGGACTTTGAAATAATGGAGTGGCAGCGACGAGCACCGCCCTAAACCTCATTGAGAGTATGTGGGACTTGCTTGACAGACGTGTTCGTTATCTTCTTCTACCACAGGTTCTCCAAGAACTCTCAAGGGTTCTCATTGAAGACTAGGTATGGATACCACAGGATGACCTCTATAGAACTGTGTGGAGCGTGGCTATGTAGCTGTGTGGTGGGTATACGCGTGACTGAAGCTCTCAAAGTCCAGTGAAAAGCCCCAGGATTACAGGAACTGTTTCCAGTTTGCTTTCGACATCTGTCAGACATTTCATTTTTTGTTATCTAAATGAACGAGGATGTAGAATGATGGTCTGTTGTGTACTTAATTTATGAAAGATAAACTGTAATTTGGTAACATATCCAGTCCTATTACTGCTCAGTGGAGTATGGCAAACGCTTAAAGTCGTTTCTCTCTATTTATTTTGAGCAATGTTTAATACAGTGGCTCCAGACGCAGGGGTAGTTATACCGCGAAGGCTAAATGACGGTAAAAAAGAAGTGTTCAATAATATTTCAGTCACGGAACTAAATAAATTTTAACATATAATTACTATTTCTTAATACACATTGAAGAGCCAAAAAAAAAAAAATTGCACACTTACCTAACATCGTGTAGGCCACCCGAAAGCGCCAAAAACTGCCGCAACACGACGTGGCATAGACTCGACTAATGTCTGAGGTAGTGCTGGTGGGAACTGGCACCATGAATCCTGCAGGGCTATTCATAAATCCGTACAATGGGGTGGGGATTTCTTATGAACAGCACGTTCCAAGGCATACCAGATATGCTCAATAATGTTCATGTCTGGGGAGTTTGGTGGCCAGTGGAAGTATTTGAACTCAAAAGAGTGTTCCTCGAGCCACTCTGTAGCAACTCTGGATGTGTGGGGTGTTGCGTTGTCTTATTGTAATTGCCCATGCCCATCGGAATGGACAACGAACATGAAAGGATGCAGGTGAACAGAGGATGCTTACATACGTGTCACCTGTCAGAGTCCTTTCTAGAGGTATTGGGGGTCCTATACCACTCCAAGTGCGCACGCCCCACAGCATTACAGATAGTGCACCAGCTTGAACAGTCCCCTGCCGACATGTAGGGTCCATGGATTTATGAGGTTGTCTCCACACCCGTACACGTCCATCCGCTCGATACAATCCGAAACATGTTTCCAATCATCAACAGTCCAATGTCGGTATTGACAGGGCCAGGCAAGGTGTAAAGCTTTGCGTCGTGCAGTCATCAAGGGTATACGAGAGGGCCTTCGACTCCGAAATCCTATATCGATGATGCTTCGTTGAATGGTTGAAACGCTGACACTTGATAATGACCCAGTACTGAAATCTGCAGCAAGTTGCGAAAGGGTTGCACTTCTGTCACGTTGAACGATTATCTTCAGTCATCGTTGGTCTAGTTCTTGCAGGATATTTTTCCGGCCCCAGAGATGTCGGAGATTTGATGTTTTACCGGATTCCCGACACTCAGGGTACACTAGTGGAATAGTCGTACGGGAAAATCCCCACTTCATCGCTACCTCGGAGATGCTGTGTCCCATCGCTCGTGCGCCGACTATAATAACATGTTCAAACTCACTTGAATCTTGATAACCTGCCATTGTGGCAACAGTAACAGATCTAACAACTGCGCCAGACACTTGTGTTGTTTAGGCGTTGTCGACCGCAGCGCCGTATTCTGCCCGTTTACATATACCTGTATTTGAATACGCATCCCTATACCAGTTTCTTTGGAGCTTCAGTGTACGATAATAATTAGATAATCTACGAACAATTACTGTATTGTTATTATAACATAAACACGTGACGTAATGTGGTGAAGACTACAATTTGTGAAAATAATGTATAACCACCTTCCTAGCGTAGTCCAACCACTACACACGTACTTTGTACTTTGTACCATGAATCTACGACAGTAAACTTGATACATATACGGACTGTTTCAAAAACAGAAGGAATAATTTACTTCAGGTATGAATTTGTCATATGTACACAATAAAAATAGTTCATCACAAGATGCGTCCAGAAATGCTTAGTCTCCTAGTCATGGCATTCAAGATGGTGATGTTCATCGCAACGATTTTCTTCCCGTAGGTAGTTGGCGCGACAGAAGACATTCACAATTAATTCCGAGGTGATGGGCACATTCAGTGTTGTGAGCGGAGCTCAACATATAAGCATTCAGATCAGGAACTAGCAAACGTCCCACTTTATACACGTTATGGCGCAAGGCAATGTTGCACTGGCTCGTCATTTGTACCAGGAGAGGTACTCACAGCAAAGATGTCCAGCTCGGAAGACACTTGAAAGTCTGTGCAACATCTGTGCACTCCCGGTTTGAGAGAAGATGACCAAGGTCTACAAGTCCAGACGTAGAGCAGAAGATTATGGATTCTGTATACACGGCTCCTAGATGCACAAAAAATTTCTCGTTGCAACTGAATGTTCCTCATACAACCGTCTGGAGGCTTTTGGAGGAACAAAAGTTTCATCTTAATGATTTGCAACGCCTAAAGATCCTGTCACCATCATATTACCCTGGAGGAGTTATGTTCTGACAATTGTTCTTGCAGCAATGTGTCACAAATCCAAACTTCCCAACTTTAGTGTTATTCACAGAGGAAATCTATTTCGCACGAGGTGGTATCACAAAACTTTTCAATCAGAGTATAGAGGACTACCTCCGGGAGGGAAAAGTTCCATTCGGCATGTTTTAAAGGACCTAATGCGGAAACTAAGAATTTCCTGGCGTGTTGTAACGAGCTTTTTTATTTGCTATATATGGTAAATTGAGGTGTTACAATAAAATTCGAATCTTGACGCCATGTGGCATAAGTGCACAAGTGCACAGTGCATAAGTAAAATCTTGATTTAGAAAAGTCAGATGTTGCAGAGCACGGCCTCGCGAGTTAACATGAAATATCTATGGGTATGTTTGAAATTGATACCTGTTAGGAAAAACGTTGTGGATTAGGAATGTTTTTGTAACAGGTAGAGAGATGAAAAGTTCACACAGGGTAATTAAGCTGGCCATAACAATGTTTTACGCAAGCTTCAGCTTTATATCTAGCATTCAAACATTTTCTCGCTCGCTATGCCGAAACTATTACTCCAATAGAAAAAATGAACAGGATCTTTTTGTTGGAAGTTTTACGTACGATAGTTGTTTACTGTACGTAGTTTTCGCTGGAGGCCACAGTTTTCGAATTATTCAAGGAAAAACCACAAAAGTTACCTTCAAACCATCTCCACCCCCACATTCATCTGTTACCAAAAATGTGTGTGAAATCTTATGGGACTTAACTGCTAAGGTCATGAGTCCCTAAGCTTACACACTACTTAACCTAAATTATCCTAAGGACAAACACACACACCCATGCCAGAGGGAGGACTCGAACCACCGCCGGGATCAGCCGCTCAGTCCATGACTGCAGCGCCCCTGACCGCTCGGCTAATCCCGCGCGGCATCCGTTACCAGTCAGGACTTCTAGTACGTTGTTCGTGAGACTCTCTCGCGCCACTGTACAAACGTTTCAGGTTACACGAACCATTCCTGATATTAGACTTGTTTTGGTCTGTTGTGCCCGGTCTATCACGTCACCAACATAATCGGCTATGTCGTTAATACTGTTAATTTAAACGTCAACGTGGGGCTAATGAAACAAAAACAACTTTTATAAGCCCGCATCTCGTGGTCGTGCGGTAGCGTTCTCGCTTCCCACGCCCGGGTTCCCGGTTCGATTCCCGGCGGGGTCAGGGATTTTCTCTGCCTCGTTATGGTTGGGTGTTGTGTGCTGTCCTTAGGTTAGTTAGGTTTAATTAGTTCTAAGTTCTAGGCGACTGATGACCTCAGTAGTTGAGTCGCATAGTGCTCAGAGCCATTTGAGCCAACTTTTATAAACATGACGCTAAAGATAATTATGTTGACAATTCGATCCGAACTGAATCCTTACAAGCACAGTAGTGACTTAAGGCCTGACGCACACAACGATGTAATTTTTTATTTTATGGTGTTGAAATTTACAAATTTTTAAGGGAAGTTTACTCAAACGTCACTTTAACAATTTGTATGTGCTCGACTAATCCGGTTACGTAATAAGGCCAGTCTATGTAGGCCAAAAGCAGACCGAATATGGGAAGAAATTCATGCATCGCAAATTTTTGTAAGATGACAGGAGGAAGTGCAATTAACAACTTACATAAAATCCTGAATGTATGAGTAGGGATGCATTTGAAGTCACTTTTGTACATTTTTCTTGAATTGGAAACTACGGCCTCCAGCTACTACGTACTCCAGCACAAAATTTAACTACATTTAATTTCCTACAAAAAGATGACGTCAATTTTTTCTGTAGGCCTAATAGATACGTAATACATACCCGTGGTCTAGGGGTAGTGTCTTTGATTCATAATCAAAACGCCTTCGCTCCCGGGTTCGATCCCCGCCACTGCCTAAATGTTGATAAATAATCACCATTGGCGGCCGAAGACTTCCGGCATAAGAAGTCAGCCTCATTCTGCCAACGGCCTTGTCAAAAGAGGGCGGAGGAGCGGATAGAGGTTCAGGGCACTCTCTTGTTCTAGGGGTGGGAAATTGCCCCTAAAGGCGGAAGAATCAGCAATGATCAACGACATGAGGATGCAGAAGCCAATGGAAACCACTGCATTAAAGACACGTAACGTGTATCCACAGGACATATGGCCTGTAATTGAAGAAGTGTCATGATGATCTCTCCATTGGCAAAAGATTCCCAAATAGTCCCCCATTCTGATCTCCGGGAGGGGACTGCCAAGGGGGAGGTTACCATGAGAAAAAGATTGAATAATCTACGAAAGGATAACGTTCTACGAGTCGGGGCGTGGAATGTCGGAAGCTTGAACATGGTAGGTTCAAATGGTTCAAATGGCTCTGAGCACTGTGGGACTTAACTACTGTGGTCATCAGTCCCCTAGAACTTAGAACTACTTAAACCTAACTAACCTAAGGACATCACACACATCCATGCCCGAGGCAGGAGTAGAACCTGCGACCGTAGCAGTCGGGCGGTTCCGGACTGCGCGCCTAGAACCGCTAGACCACCGCGGCCGGCAAAACATGGTAGGGAATCTAGAAAATCTGAAAAGGGAAATGCAAAGGCTCAATCTAGATATAGTAGGGTTCAGTGAAGTGAAGTGGAAGGAAGACAAGGATTTCTGGTCAGATGAGTATCGGGTATTATCAACAGCAGCAGAAAATGGTATAACAGGTGTAGGATTCGTTATGAATAGGAAGGTAGGGCAGAGGGTGTGTTACTGTGAACAGTTCAGTGACTGGGTTGTTCTAATCAGAACCGAGAGCAGACCGTCAACGATAGTTCAGGTACACATGCCGACGTCGCAAGCTGAAGATGAACAGAGAGAGAAAGTGTATGAGGATATTGAAAGGGTAATGCAGTATGTAAAGGGGGACGAAAATCTAATAGTCACGGGCGACTGGAATGCAGTTGTAGGGGAAGGAGTAGAAGGAAAGGTTACAGGAGAATATGGGATTGGGACAAGGAATGAAAGAGGAGAAAGACTAATTGAGTTCTGTAACAAGTTTCAGCTAGTAATAGCGAATACCTTGTTCAAGAATCACAAGAGGAGGAGGTATACTTGGAAAAGGCCGGGAGATATTGGAAGATTTCAATTAGATTACATCATGGTCAGACAGAGATTCCGAAATCAGATACTGGATTGTAAGGCGTACCCAGGAGCAGATATAGACTCAGATCACAATACAGTAGTGATGAAGAGTAGGCTGAAGTTCAAGACATTAGTCAGGAAGAATCAATACGCAAAGAAGTGGGATACGGAAGTACTAAGGAATGACGAGATACGTTTGAAGTTCTCTAACGCTGTAGATACAGCAATAAGGAATAGCGCAGTAGGCAGTACAGTTGAAGAGGAATGGACATCTCTAAAAAGGGCCATCACAGAAGTTGGGAAGGAAAACATAGGTACAAAGAAGGTAGCTGGGTAACAGAGGAAATACTTCAGTTGATTGATGAAAGGAGGAAGTACAAACATGTTCCGGGAAAATCAGGAATACAGAAATATAAGTCGCTGAGGAATGAAATAAATAGGAAGTGCAGGGAAGCTAAGACGAAATGGCTGCAGGAAAAATGTGAAGACATCGAAAAAGATATGATTGTCGGAAGGACAGACTCAGCATACAGGAAAGTCAAACCAACCTTTGGTGACATTAAAAGCAACGGTGGTAACATTAAGAGTGCAACGGGAATTCCACTGTTAAATGCAGAGGAGAGAGCAGATAGGTGGAAAGAATACATTGAAATCCTCTATGAGGGTGATGATTTGTCTGATGTGATAGAAGAAGAAACAGGAGTCGATTTAGAAGAGATCGGAATTTAAAAGAGCTTTGGAGGACTTACGGTCAAATAAGGTAGAAGGGATAGATAACATTCCATCAGAATTTCTAAAATCATTGGGGGAAGTGGCAACAAAACGACTATTCACGTTGGAGTGTAGAATAGATGAGTTTGGCGACATACCATCTGACTTTCGGAAAAGCATCATCCACACAATTCCGAAGACGGCAAGAGCTGACAAGTGCGAGAATTATCGCACAATCAGCCTAACAGCTCATGCATCGAAGCTGCTTACAAGAATAATATACAGAAGAATGGAAAAGAAAATTGAGAATGCGCTAGGTGACGATCAGTTTGGCTTTAGGAAAAGTAAAGGAACGAGAGAGGCAATTCTGACGTTACGGCTAATAATGGAAGCAAGGCTAAAGAAAAATCAAGACGCTTTCATAGGATTCGTCGACCTGGAAAAAGCGTTCGACAATATAAAATGGTGCAAGCCGTTCGAGATTCTGAAAAAAGTAGGGGTAAGCTATAGGGAGAGACGGGTCATATACAATATGTACAATAACCAAGAGGGAATAATAAGAGTGGACGATCAAGAACGAAGCACTCGTATTAAGAAGGGTGTAAGACAAGGCTGTAGCCTTTCGCCCCTACTCTTCAATCTGTGCATCGAGAAAGCAATGATGGAAATAAAAGAAAGGTTCAGGAGTGGAATTAAAATACAAGGTGAAAGGATATCAGTGATACGATTCGCTGATGACATTGCTATCCTGAGTGGAAGTGAAGAAGAATTAAATGATCTGCTGAACGGAATGAACAGTCTAATGAGTACACAATATGGTTTGAGAGTAAATCGGAGGAAGGCGAAGGTAATGAGAAGTAGTAGAAATGAGAACAGCGAGAAACTTAACATCAGGATTGATGGTCACGAAGTCAATTAAGTTAAGGTATTCTGCTACCTAGGCAGTAAAATAACCAATGACGGACGGAGCAAGGAGGACATCGCAATGGCAAAAAAGACATTTCTGGCAAAGAGAAGTCTACTAATATCAAATACCGGCCTTAATTTGAGGAAGAAATTTCTGAGGATGTACGTCTGGAGTACAGCATTGTATGGTAGTGAAACATGGACTGTGTGAAAATCGGAACAGAAGAGAATCGAAGCATTTGAGATGTGGTGCTATAGACGAATGTTGAAAATTAGGTGGACTGATAAGGTAAGGAATGAGGAGGTTCTACGCAGAATCGGAGAAGAAAGGAATATGTGGAAACCACTGATAAGGAGAAGGGACAGGATGATAGGACATCTGCTAAGACATGAGGGAATGACTTCCATGGTACTAGAGGGAGCTGTAGAGGGCAAAAACTGTAGAGGAAGACAGAGATTGGAATACGTCAAGCAAATAATTGAGGACGTAGGTTGCAAGTGCTACTCTGAGATGAAGAGGTTAGCACAGGAAAGGAATTCGTGGCGGGCCGCATCAAACCAGTCAATAGACTGATGAAAAAAAAACTGTCAAACAACTATTTAGCTGTTGTAGCCAATTTTCGAGACAAGCCCATGTGATAATGCAATCCAACGTGAGAGCATTCGCTGACAACGGTTGAACTTTCGCAACTGCGACGAAACATTTGTTTATGTCTTTCAGTGGGGGAAAAGTAGGAGATATGCAAAGATAATAGATTCTTAGTGTAAAGAGGTTCGTCTTGTAGACAATGACTGTGTATATGCTATTTGTAAGATATGAATTAGCACCGATATTTGAATTACACACCAAAAATATTAACTTCTGAGTAACAATGACTTGCGAAGAACTTACAGAGAATCTAATCTGAAAAGCAGAGCTGCCGACAGAACTGTATTTATCAGCGAAATGAGACACAAGTGTTTACCTAAACGCTGGAATATTACCTGAAACAGAAGAACAATAACTGGCGCTAGGAAGCAAGTGCACGGCTTCATTAAAACGAGCTATGGAACAGTAAGCTGACGAAAGTTACAAAATCAAACTAAAGTTCACTACATGATATACATAACAACCCGCCTTATACTGGCGACTACAAACAATTGCAGTTTTACCAATAGTGGTATGATATACCAAGTGTTGTGACTTGGCAAGACAGCCAAGCCACTATCAGATAGCCGAAAGGCACGCGTTTAAGCTCACGCAGGCTGGCGTGAGGTCTGGAACAGTTAAAGGAATTGAGTCTAGCAAAAAAGGTACATAGCTGCTGGAATACTTAACTTTAATCCATAATTGGTGAACATCGGTCTTACGGTACATGCATCACAAGATAAAAAGCAAATGATAATGGCGCCTTGCTAGGTCGTAGCAAATGACGTAGCTGAAGGCTATGCTATCTATCGTCTATGCTAATGAGAGCGTAATTTGTCAGTGAACCATCGCTAGCAATGTAGGCTGTACAACTGGGGCGAGTGCTAGGAAGTCTCTCTAGACCTGCCGTGTGGCGGCGCTCGGTCTGCAATCACTGACAGTGGCGACACGCGGGTCCGACGTATACTAACGGACCGCGGTCGATTTAAAGGCTACCACCTAGCAAGTGTGGTGTCTGGCGGTGACACCACACCAAGTCTTAGCAATATTCGTAAAAAATCTCACCAAGGCAGTTTGCTCACGTATATCTGATTGAGAGGGACACTGAATGCCACGAATGCACACTAATGAATGAAGTGCAGATGGATGTTGCTGTCCACTTGGACGGGTGGCTTAGATCGCAATGGAACACTGAATTCCATTCCAATTTGAAGAAACACATCACAAGAGAATTTACTTCATAAACAAAGGTGTCTACATGAAAGTAGTCGGGCATGTGTGGAAAGCTTTGCTTAATATAAAGCATGTTGCAGTCTCACTCAGAAAGTATGTTTCAGCATGGTGAAAGCTGCAGCCTTCGTCTACAAGCTGTCAGTACGGAAACCGGCCACAGGTAGATCAGAACGGAACAGAAACGCCGACAATACTTTCACACAACTGTAATTCCGCGGCGTCGCTTTTATCGTTAGTACTAGCCGAAGTCGCTCACCTCTCAAAATATTAGGATGGTGCATACATTCATAGCGTTTTTCCGTAACTTTAAGAAACACAACAGATACACACTAGAAGCTTACGAGTACAAGCCGTCTGGCTTGGCTCCTTCCATTTATACTAAATTTATCTACTCCCTGTCACGACTGGAGATACTCAAGACACTTCCGTTGCCTCTATTTAAAGTCTCATTATGTTGATTTATTACGAGGTAATGTATTTTAAAAAATTTCAGTAGTCGTTGCTAATGGGTCTAATAGTTCCAGTGTTTGAGTTCGTGAGAAATGCTCTGAATGCAGCAGATGTATCGTGGGCACACAGAACTTTGTGATGGCTTGCGCGTGTCAAGTGGAAGCTTACGGAACCACCATTTCTTTTCACAAAGTCGTGGTTAGCGGCCTGTGCCACGACTCGCCTCTTGAGATGGCCAAGGGCAACAGATTCAAGTACTTACTGAGCGCTACGGTCGCAAAAAATGGTTCAAATGGCTCTGAGCACTATGGGACTCAAATGCTGAGGTCATTAGTCCCCTAGAACTTAGAACTAGTTAAACCTAACTAACCTAAGGACATCACAAACATCCATGCCCGAGGCAGGATTCGAACCTGCGACCGTAGCGGTCTTGCGGTTCCAGACTGCAGCGCCTTTAACCGCACGGCCACTTCGGCCGGCCGCTACGGTCGCAGGTTCGAATCCTGCCTCGGGCATGGATGTGTGTGATGTTCATAGGTTATTTAGGTTTTAATAGTTCTGAGTTCTAGGGGACTGATGACCTCAGAAGTTAAGTCACATAGCGCTCAGAGCCACGTAATGGATCTCCAAAATTTATAACGGAAAAGTGCAAGTCTTGGAATGTTGTTTGGCCTCGGGATATTCAGAAGTCTTAAACTACGCTCTGATTCGCCCGACGCCGTTCCTAGTTTCTAGGACAAACTAGCGAGAAAGATGTGCTCTGATTGGCTTGTGACTGACAGCAATCAAGGTTGAGGATTTGTTAAACGTGGCATTGACACCCTGTTGTCGGAAAAGAGTAACATTTTTGCTGAATGCCGCTTGCGGCCAGATTGGATCAAACTGCCGAATCGGCAGCTGGTGGAAGAAAAAAGGTCAGTCTTGGTTTGATTGTGGATGGAGACAGGTGGCGCTTGGATGTGTCCGAGTCCTGGCCAGCGACTTTCTGATTCTCCACTGCGACCACGGTAGAGCACTGCAAACGCGTGGTGAATCCGCGTGAGTAGCGCTCGTCTACATCATTCGTTACGCACGCGCACGCGGAAGCACGCGGCTGACAATTTCACTCATTCGTTATCACGCGGCGCTAAATCACTGAGTGACTGGTTACAGCCATATGGCCTTGCCATGCAGATAACGGAAAACGGAATCTACCCAGAGAGCTTCGACACCATGTACCGGCGTTAATGCGCCTGACCAGCGTTCAGATATATTTAGAACTAGAATTTATTTTTAGCTGTCGATATTCTCGGTTTTCTGTGGAGAAGATGCGCGCTGTGTATCTCAGATTCACCAAGCGTTACACAGTATCACGAAAATAAAAGTGAAAACTGAATAATAAACGTTGTGGAAAGTCACTGTTTCAGTTGTGGAACTCTATATTTTCCTGAAATATTAGGTGATGAATTAATGCTCTTGTTTCAGTTAGCTGCAAATACCACACTGACATTTAGACATTTTGAATTCAGACATATTTTGAACAGAACGAATTGAGAAATTTCAGGTTGAGGGTGTGACAATAGACTGAAATTGTCAACTTTGTTTATAATTAAGTAAAAAAACCGGAATCCGCCTACACTGTAGACTTTCGTGAGTAAATCGAGCAAGTCAAGTAGCAGGAGTCGTCACATTTGATAATATGAACCGTAAGAAGTAAGAAGTAATGATGAAAAGAGATGCATATTATTCAAAATGGTTCAAATGGCTCTGAGCACTATGGGACTTAACTTCTGAGGTCATCAGTCCCCTAGAACTTAGAACTACTTAAACCTAACTAACCTAAGGACATCACACACATCCATGCCCGAGGCGGGATTCGAACCTGCGATCGTAGCAGTCGCGCGGTTCCGGACTGAGCGCCTTAACCGCGAGACCACCGCGGCCGGCGCATATTATTCCAGCTGATTCCTATTTGAATAACTACACGAATAAGTAGGTCATTCAAACAACTTCATTCGCTAATAAATCATCTGAAAATTAATTAACGAGTAACATATAATGCCACCGTATTTTATTTCTTTACTTCCTGCACAGCATCAGTATTTGTTCCCTTGGCTCAGTGCAGTTTCTATTTTATGAATAACATATTAATGGTTTGTCCACAAATGGGCTTTTGCGGCTCATTGGCTGAAGTCCCAGACTACAAAGCTTGGGCTTGGGTTTCGATCCCGAGATAGTAGTAAGATTTTCGCTGCTCTTATAGCCTCTTTCACCTGTAAGTATGACAATAACGCCAAGTCAAGTTGCATTGTACTTCTGAGTACGTACTGAAATGTAGACGCCCCTCTAAATGGCTGTAGCTATTCAGAGGTGGGAGGAAGTCAGGGGCACATCATCATGCCTAGTAAAGCACCTTAGCGCTGAAGCCACCCCTCAAGTTGAGCATAGCTTTACTTGCTTTAAAGCACAAGATATAAAAATGTTTATAGGCGGATGGCCTCAGCAGTGTGGACTATAACGCACTAGGCAGCCGTAATGTTAAGCAGGCAATTTAATCAGCTAGCTGACGGTGAGTAACCAATCCGCCGAGCGAGATGGACGTGCCTTTTTCTCATAACAAACGTAGTCTCTCATAATTATAAGAATTATTTTACTTGCTTTATGTGCTGCGGAGTGTAAGTTCCTTACATAGATGTTGGAGCATAAGGAAAATGTTGTGACGGAAAATGTAGTGACTCATCTATTTTTATGCAATCAATTTCGCATGAAAATCTTTTTGGTAAAAATTTACGAATTACGGAGGAAAGCGCCGTGTGAAACAAGGGAGTACCGATCCTGAGCGTCGATTCTCGCAGACGAGGCATTTGGTACATCGAATAATTTTATGTGTCATTATGAAGGAAGGAGATAAGAAAGTTTAAAAACCGGCTGTTTGGGAATAGGTGGTTTACAGAATACACTCAGGCAAATACATGGAGACCGGAGAATTTTTTGTCGCCCGGTGGATGTTCGAGATAGATTTGCAATTGCTGACATGGTGTGTTTTACAAAATAATGTGCCAGAACGAGATGGTTATAAACTTGAAGACACACTACACGTCCATCCAGAACTGGAAATTTTCACAAATCCTACAACCTGTCTAAAGTCATCATGAAATTTTGTTTTAGGATGCAACTAAGGTCTTGCTGTGTCGTTAAGTACGCTGACGCTCAAGGGAGCCATACGAGTTCTCCGCTAGATAGTCTGCTCACAACTGGCAACGCGGAGGCAGCAGCCCCGTACGTGGGCTACAATGCACGCAGTTTTCTTATTGGGTACCGCAGACCGCTTGCCTATTACGTTACAGTCCTACTGAGGTACCATCTCGACCTCCTTCACTGTCTCTGCACCTGCCAATACGCGTTCCCTCCCCCCCCCCCCTTTCCCCTTCACTGCCAACATGGCGCAAGAACTTCATGTAAGCAGCCAGCGAAGTGACTGCAGCTGACAAAAATTTTCTTTCGTCAAAACCTTTCTTAGAATGCTAACATTAGCGGACAAGCGTGTCTCCTTAGTATTCATGGTTGTAATGTAAGAAAATGAGTGAAACAAGCAAGGACTCAGTGATTCCTAACGATTAACATCACCAGATTTTTAATCCAAAGACTCCTAAAACATTTATTGAATGCTGCTGGACGTCTAGAGTTTTTATTTATTTATTAATTGTTCCGTGGGACCAAATTAAGGAGGTCTCCATGGTCATAGAACGAGTCAATACATGAAATTATAACACGATAGTAGAAACAGATAAAATGAAATACAAGAAACGTATTCAGGCGACAATTCGTAAGTTTAAATAAAGAAAATCAACAATGTAACTCTGGAATTTGCTTAATTTTTCAGCTCTTCCGGGAGCTCCTCGACAGAATAGAAGGAGGAAACTTTTCAGTTTAGACTTAAAAGCGTTTGGGCTACTGCTAAGATTTTTGAGTTCTTGTGGTAGCTTATTGAAAATGGATGCAGCAGAATAGTGCACTCCTTTCTGCAAAAGAGTCAAGGAAGTGCATTCCACATGCAGATTTGTTTTCTGCCTAGTATCAACTGAGTGAAAGCTGCTAACTCTTGGGAAGAAGCTAATATTACTAACAACAAACGACATTAACGAAAATATATACTGTGAGGGTAATGTCAGAATTCCCAGACTATTGAATAGGGGTCGACAAGAGGTTCTCGAACTTACACCACATATAGCTCGAACAGCCCGTTTTTTAGCCAAAAATACCCTTTTTGAATCAGAAGAATTACCCCAAAAAATAATACCATATGACATAAGCGTATGAAGATATACGAAGTAGACTACTTTTCGTGTTGAACTGTCACTTATTTCAGATACTGTTCTAATGGTAAATAAAGCAGCATTTAGTTTCTGAACAAGATCCTGAACATGTGCTTTCCACAACAGCTTACTACTATATCCAAACACCCAAGAACTTGAACTGTTCCGTCTCGCTTATAATATGCCCGTTCTGTCTGATCAAAATATCAGTTCTTGTTGAATTGTCAGTTAGAAACTGTAAAAACTGAGTCTTGCTGTGATTTAGCATCAAATTATTTTCCACAAGCCACAAACTTATTTCATGAACTGCATTATTTGATAATGTTTCAATATTACACACAAGATCCTTCACTACCAAGCTGGTGTCATCAGCAAACAGAAATATTGTTGAATCACCTTTAATACTAGAATGCACATCATTTATATAAATAAGAAACAGCAGTGGCCCCAGCACCGACCCTTGGGGAACGTCACACTTAACAGTGCCCCATTGGGACTGAACATCACTACCACTCTCAATATTGCGGAGAATTACCTTCTGCTTTCTGTTCTTAAAGTAAGAGGCGAACCAATTGTAAGCTACTCCCCTTACTCCATAATGGTCCAACTTCTGGAGTAATATCTTGTGGTCAACACAGTCAAAAGCCTTCGTTAAAACAAAGAAAACACCTAGCGTTCGCAACCTTTTATTTAATCCGTCCAAAACCTGAGAGAGAAAAGAGAATATAGCATTTTCAGTTGTTAAACCATTTCTAAAACCAAACTGTACATTTGACAGCAAATTATGTGAATTTAAATGCTCCAGTAATCTTGTATATACAACCTTCCCGATAACTTTAGCAAACACCGATGGCATAGAAATAGGTCTATAATTGTCAACATTATCCCTGTCTCCCTTTTTATAAAGTGGCTTCACTACCGAGTACTTTAATTGGTCAGGAAACTGACCACTCCTAAAGGAAAAGTTACAGATATGGCTAAGTACTGGGCTAACATACATAGAACAATACTTCAGTATTCTGCTAAATACCTCGTCATCGTTTCTGATGACTTTTTTAAAAAGGAGTTGTTCTGAAAACTAGTTTAAAAGAAACAGAAAAAGTACGTTCGTTTAACAAACGAGAAAGAATTGGAGCTATAAATGCCACTGAATTCAGATTTATTTCATTAACACCTTTTATTCACAGAATAGGAATAAGCGTTTTTATTGGTGTAAGTGAATAATGTTTCGAATAATATTGATTATTCACGAATAAAGAAAAGTAATTTATATATGTGTTTGCTATTCGTCATTTGCATAAATTTCGCCCGAGTCTGGTGCTACGTGAAGCTCGTTTCGTATGCGCACGCTATAAATGCGCAGCCCGTGTACAAGTGAGTGCAGGCGCGTGAAATCCGCGTGGCTGACGCGGCTGCCCCAGGCGTGTGCGGGCCACGCGGACATGCGGCGTGGCTGTAGGGCTCTTGACCAGAGACCTCCGACTTACCGCCACAGAAGACTGGTGAGAGTATACAGCAGCACTGCTCACAATATGGGGTCAAAGTTAAGATAGGAAACATACCGCTGCCACTGCTCTGCACATGCATTAATATCGTATCATGTGATATTCAATGGACCACTGGAGCTACGAAATTAACTGTTGGGTTGTATTTTATTAATGATTACATGTGCAGCCAGGATACGATAACCATCCATCCGCCTGCCTATCTGGTTAGTTTTTCTCAGGAATTAACTTTTGATTTTGTAGAACGTTGATGCCAATACTTTGTAATTGTTCAATGTAATAAATAATCGGTTTATGTTCCATTCCGTTTTTATTTGAAGGAGCGCGTAGTTTCCTAAAGGTCACTAATCGGCTCTACTGACTGAACGGATAGCCATATAGTAAGATTATTTCAATGTCCCGCCTTACGATTGATTCTATTTTAGGGCATTTCAAGGCAGCGATTCCGCTACGTAATTTACAGTTAACATGGAGTCTTAAGGGGAGTGTTACGGAGTCTGGGATGATCCATTACTCTGACAAGATTCACAGTCTCACATACCGCGGGATACTGCAACATAACACAGACTTTTTCTTTTTGGGTCATTAGCCTTCTGAATGGTTTGATGCAGCCCGTCACGAATTCCTCTCCTGTCCCAACCTCTTCGTCTCAGAGTAGTACTTAAAACCTACGTCCTCAATTATTTGCTGGATGTATTCTAATCACTGCCTTCCCCTACAGCATTTGCCCTCTACAGCTCCTTCTGGTACCATGAAAGTCATTCCATCGTTTCTTAACAGATGTCCTATCATCCTGTCCCTACTTCTTATGAGTGTTTTCCTCATATACCTGTCCTCTCTGATTCTGCACAGAACCTCCTCATTCCTTGTCAGTCCACATAATTTTCAACACACGTTTGTAGAACCACATCTCAGATGCTTCGATTCTCTTCTGTTCCGGTTTTCCCACAGTCCATGTTTCCCTACCATACAATGCTGTACTACTGACGTACATTCTCAGAAATTTCTTCCTGAAATTAAGGCCTATGTTTGATACTAGTAGACTTCTCCTGGCAAAGAATGCCATTTTTGTCAGTGCTAGTTTGCTTTTGATGTCCCCCTTGCTCCGGCCGTCATAAGTTATTTCATTGCCAAGCTAGCAGAATTCCTCAACTTCATCTACTTCGTGATCAACAATCCTGACGTTAAGTTTCTGGCTGTACTCATTTCTGCTACTTCTCATTACTTTTGTCGTCCTTCACTTGAATCTCAATCCACATTCTGTCCTCATTAGATTGTTCATTCCATTCAGCAGAGTACGTAATTCTTCTTCTCTTTCACTCAGGATAGCAATGTCTTTAGCGAATCGTATCATAAATATCCTTTCACCTTGAATTTTAATTTCACCCCTGAAACTTTCTTTTATTTTCATAATTTATTCTGCGATGTACACGGGCTACACCATGTCTTACACTCTTCTTAATCTGAGTACTTTCTTCTTGGTCGTCTGCTCTATTTATTCCCTCTTCGCTCTTGTACATACTGTATATTACCCGTCTCCCCCTACATCTTAACTCTATTTTTCTCAGAATTTAGAATATCTTGCACCATTTTAGGTTGTAGAACGGTTTTTCCAGGTCGACAAATATTATGAAAGTGTCTTCATTTTTCTTTAGTCTTACTTCCATTATCCACCGCAACATCAGATTTGCTTCTCCCGTGCCCTTTACCTTTCCTAAAGCCAAACTGATCGTCAACTTTGTTTTCCATTCTTCTGTATAATATTCTTGTCAGCAACTTAGATGTATAGTATGAGCTGTAAGGCTGATTGTGCGATAATTCTCGCACTTGTCAGCTCTTGCAGTCTTCGTAATTGTGTGGATGATATTTTACCGAACCGTCGCCAAACATACATTCTACACACCAATGTGAACAGTCATTTGGTTGCCACTTCCCCAGTGATTTTAGAAATGCTGATGGAATGTTACCTATCCCTTCTACCTTATTTTATCTTAAGTCCTCCGAAGCTTTTTTTTAAATTCTGTTTCTCATACTGGTTCATGGTGTGGGTTCCTGTAGTCATGTCCTAGTTCATGATCCACGGGCAACGTATGAGTGGCCAAGTAAGTGGTCCCGACAGTCGGGATACCAGTTACTTTGGAAGAAGGCTGGGCATCTTGGACATATTCTGAGTCGTGGTCACCTTTGTGCTCATACGGCAAAGACTACTAAATCCACTGGTTAGTCCCTCAACCATTAGGGGTAAAACCCAATGGGGCTCGGGGCAAGTAAGGCTAGCAACCTGCTTCCCTGGTACTTTAAATATGATGCTGGCAACATTCAGAGCAAAATGCCTCGGACCTTTGGAGGTGACGGAGTCCCACCTCTAACTGACAAACCAGGGACTCCTAAGATACGACTCGGCAAACAAATGGAAATGAGATGGGGAGCTATTAATATCAATGGGGGCTACTCTGGGAAGAAGGTAGATCTGGCAGAGGCTGCAAATACGAGTAAGATGGGGCTTGACGTTTTAGCTGTTAGTGACATTCGGGTAAGGGGTGAGAAAGAAGAGGAAGTGGTAGAATACAAGGTCTACCTGTCAGGAGTCAAAACAGGAATAGCACAATGGGGTGTAGGGCTTTACATCAGGAAAGGAATGGAACCCAGCGTAGTTGCAATAAGGTATGTAAACGAACGACTGATGTGGATAGATTTGACAGTGTCTAGCAAGAAAATTAGGATTGTGTCAGTATATTCGCATTGTGAAGGGACAGATCAAGATAAGATGGATAGTTTTATGAGGCACTCAGTGATGTAGTTGTTAGAGTAAAGGACAAGGACAGTGTTCTGCTCATGGGTGATTTTAATGCCAGGATTGGAGATCGAACAGAAGGGTATGAAAAGGTTATGGGTAAATTTGGAGAGAATATGGAGGCCAACAGGAACGGGAAACAACTCTTTGATTTTTGTGCCAGTATGGGCTTAGTAATCACAAACTCCTTTTTTAAACATAAGAACATTCACCGCTATACTTGGGAAGGCAGGGGAACCAGATCTGTCATTGACTATATAATAACAGATCAGGAATTCAGGATGGCTGTGAGGGTCACACGTGTATTCGGGGAATTCTTTGATGACACTGATCATTATTTAATCTGCAGTGAAATTGGGATTGTGAGGCCGAAAGTGCAGGAGGTCAGGTCCATATGTAGGAGGATAAGAGTGGAGAAACTTCAGGATAAGGAAATCAAGCACAAGTACATAACAGCGATCTCAGAAAGGTACCAGTTAGTTGAATGTAGTCAATTACAGTCATTGAAAAAGGAATGGACAAGGTACAGGGACACAATACTAGAAGTGGCTAAAGAATGTCTTGGAACAATAGTGTGTAAAAGTAGGATGAAGCAAACAGCTTGGTGGAATGAGACAGTCAAGGCAGCCTGTAAAAGGAGAAAGGAGGCTACATACCAGAACTCAGGTAGACAGAGAAAGTTATGTTGAAGAAAGAAACAAAGCCAAACAGATAATTGGAGCATCAAAGAAGAAATCTTGGGAAGACTTTGGAAACAGGTTGGAGACTATGGGTCAAGCTGCTGGAAAACCATTCTGGAGTGTAATTAGCAGTCTTCGAAAGGGAGGTAGGAAGGAAATGACAAGTATTTTGTACAGGTCAGGAAAACTGCTGGTGAATCCTGTGCATGCCTTGGGCAGATGGAGGGAAGATTTTGAAGAGTTGCTCAATGTAGGCGAAAATACGATCAGTAGTGTTTCAGATTTCGAGGTAGAATGGGATAGGAATGATGATGGAAATAGGATCACATTTGAGGAAGTGGAGAAAATGGTCAATAGATTGCAGTGCAATAAAGCAGCTGGGGTGGATGAAATTAAGTCGGAACTCATCAAATACAGTGGAATGTCATGTCTTTAATGGCTACACAGGATAATTGAAATGGCCTGGGAGTCGGGACAGGTTCCATCAGACTGGACAAAAGCAGTAATCACACCAATCTTTAAACATCCAAACAGAAAAGATTGTAACAGCTACAGAGGTATCTCTTTAATCAGCGTTGTTGGTAAAATATTCTCAGGTATTGTTGAAAGGAAAGTGCGAGTGTTAGTTGAGGACCAATTGGATGAAAATCAATGCGGGTTTAGGCCTCTTACAGACTGTCAGGACCAGATCTTTAGCTTACGGCAAGTAATGGAGAAGTGTTATGAGTGGAACAGGGAATTGTATCTATGCTTTATAGATCTAGAAAAGGCATATGACGGGGTTCCTAGGAGGAAGTTATTGTCTGTTCTACGAGATTATGGAATAGGAGGCAAACTTTTGCAAGCAATTAAAGGTCTTTACATGGATAGTCAGGCAGCAGTTAGAGTTGACGGTAAATTGAGTTCATGGTTCAGAATAGTTTCAGGGGTAAGACGAGGCTGCAACCTGTCTCCACTGTTGTTCATATTATTTATGGATCATATGTTGAAAACAATAGACTAGCTGCGTGAGATTAAGATATGTGAACACAAAATAAGCAGTCTTGCATATGCGGATGACTTAGTTGTGATGGCAGATTCGATTGAAAGTTTGCAAAGTAATATTTCAGAGCTAGATCAGAAATGTAAGGACTATGGTATGAAGATTAGCATCTCCAAAACTAAAGTAATGTCAGTGGAAAAGAAATATAAACGGGTTGAGTGCCAAATAGGAGGAACAAAGTTAGAACAGGTGGACGGTTTCAAGTACTTAGGATGCATATTCTCACAGGACGGCAACATAGTGAAAGAACTGGAAGCGAGGTGTAGCAAAGCTAATGCAGTGAGCGCTCAGCTACGATATAGTCTCTTCTGCAAGAAGGAAGTCAGTACCAAGACTAAGTTATCTGTGCGCCGTTCAATCTTTCGACAAACTTTGTTGTATGGGAGCGAAAGCTGGGTAGATTCAGGTTACCTTATCAATAAGGTTGAGGTTACGGATATGAGAGTAGCTAGGATGATTGCAGGTACTAGTAGATGGGAACAATGGCAGGAGGGTGTCCACAATGAGGAAATCAAAGAAAAACTGGGAATGAACTCTATAGATATAGCAGTCAGGGCGAACAGGCTTAGATGGTGGGGTCATGTCACACACATGGGAGAAGCAAGGTTATCCAAGAGACTCATGGGTTCAGCAGTAGAGGGTAGGAGGAGTCGGGGCAGACCAAGGAGAAGGTACGTGGATTCGGTTAAGAATGATTTTGAAGTAATAGGTTTAACATCAGAAGAGGCACCAATGTTAGCACTGAATAGGGGATCATGGAGGAATTTTATAAGGGGGCTATGCTCCAGACTGAAAGCTGAAAGGCATAATCAGTCTTAAATGATGATGACGATGATGATGATCTCGTACTGAATCCCCTACCTCTTCTAAATCGATTATTGTTTCTTATTCTGTCACATGACACAAATCTTCCCCCTCATAGAGGCTTTCAGTGTATTCTTTCCCCTTATACGCTCTCTTCTCTGCATTTAACAGTGGAATTCCCGGTGCACTCTTAATGGTACCACCTTTGCTTTTAATGTCACCGAAGATTGTTTTGATTTTCCTGCATGCTGAGTCTGTCCTTCAGACAATCATTTCATTTTCGACTTCTTCACATTTTTCATGCAGCCATTTCGTCTTAGCCACTCTGCGCTTCCTTATTATTTCATTCCTCAGTGACTTGTATTTATGTATTCCTGAGTTTCCCGGAACATTTTTCGTACTTCGTCCTTTCATTGATCAACTAAAATATATCTTCTGTTACTAATAGTTTCTTCGCAGTTACCTTCTTTGTATCTATGTTTTTCTTTCCAACTTCTGTGATGGCCCTTTTTTAGAGTTGTCCATTCCTCTTCAACTGTACTGCCTGCTGAGCTATTCCTTATTGCTGTATCTATAGTTTTACGAAAGTTGAAGAATACCTCGTCATTCTTTCTTTGCGCACTAATTCTTCCTGACTAATCTCTTAAACTTCAGCCTACCCTTATCACTACTACATTGTGATCTGAGTTTATATCTGTTCCTGGGTACGCCTTAGAATCCAGCATCTGATTTCAGAATCTGTGCCTGATCATGATGTAATTTAACTTAGGTCTTCCCATATCACCCGGCCTTTCTCAAGTACATCTCCTCCTCTTTTGATTCTCGAACAGAGTATTCGCTATTACTAGCTCATATTTATTATAGAATTCAATTCTGCTCTATCATTCCTTGTCCCAAGCCCATATTCTCCTGTAATCTTTTCTCGTACTCCTTCCCCTACAACTGCATTCCCGTCCCCCATGATTATTAGATTTTTATCTCCCTTTACGCACTGTATTAGCCTTTCAGTATCGTTACATATCTTTTTTATTTCTTCATATTCATTTTGTTACGTCGGCATGTATACCTGAACTAGCCTTGACGGTGATGGCTTACTGTCGATTCTAATAAGAATATCCTTATCACTGACCTGTTCACAGTAATACACTCACTGCCCTGCCATCCTGTTTGTAACGAATCATACTCCTGTTATACCATTTTGTACCGCTGTTGACCAGAAATCCTAGTCTTCTTTCCATTTCACTTTACTGACACCTACTATATCTAGGTTGAGACTTTGAATTTCCCTTTTCAGATATTCGAGTTTCTTTACCGCTGTTTGCCGGCCGAAGTGGCCGAGCGGTTAAAGGCGCTACAGTCTGGAGCCGCACGACCGCTACGGTCGCAGGTTCGAATCCTGCCTCGGGCATGGATGTGGATGATGTCCTTAGGTTAGTTAGGTTTAAGTAGTTCTAAGTTCTAGGGGACTTATGACCACAGCAGTTGAGTCCCATAGTGCTCAGAACCATTTGAACCATTTTTACCGCTGTTTATCTCTTGACTTTCCACGCCCCGACTCGTAGAACGTTATCCTTTCGTTGATTATTAAATCTTTTTCTCATGGTAACCTCCCCCTTGGCCATCCCCTCCCGGAGATCCGAATGGGGGACTACTCCGGAATCTTTTGCTAATGGCGAGATAATCATGATACTTTTTTAAATTACAGGTTACATGTCCTGTAGATACACGTTACATGTCTTTAATGTAGTGTTTTGCATTGCCTTGTGCATCCTCATGCAGTTGATCATTGCTGGTATTTATGGGTAGTTTCCCACCCTTAGGGCAAGAGCTTGCCCTAAACCTCTGCCCGCTCTTTGACATGGCCCTTTCAAGTCTTCGGCCACCTATTATTAAGCAAAATTTAAGCAGTGGCCGATTTCGAAACTGCGACCAAGGACGTTTTGTTACTATGATTACCAATGAGACACTTCTCCATACTTTAGTCATCAATAATATGTTCTGCTTCACTGTTTACGACAGTCTGCCAACGCTGGGGTAACCTTTTGATACCGCGATTGTAGATATCAGGTGGAGAAATCGTCGAGTAGAGAGCGGGAAACAAGAAATTCTCGGAGCGCAGAATCATTTGAATAAGGTGGGTGCGGAGTGTCTTCCCAGCCCAACTCTTGTATAGTGTCTAGCAGAATGCGGGCGCCGTTATCGTGTAGTAGTATGGCTTCACGCACTCTTCCTGGGCGTTGTTCTTATATTGTGTCTGCAAGACTTCTCAGTTGTTGCCAATAAATGACAGGAGTGAGTTTTACACCTCGAGGAAGCCGTTGGTAGTACACCACAGCGTCGCTGTTCCAACAGATGCAAAACATTACATCTTGTGGGTGCGCTCAGGTCTTTGTACAGGGAGTTGCTGCTTTCCCTGAGCTCAGCCATTACCAACTTTCCCTTGTGTCGACATAAAGACACCGTTACTCGTCACCACTACCGATGCAAGATAGGAATGGTTGAAATGATAAATGAAGACCCTAAGCTGTCGACAGGCGTTGACACACATCAACGGGGACAGTTGAAAATTTGTGCCCCGATCGTGACTCGAATCCAGGATCTCCTCCTTACATAGTATACGCTGTATCCATCTGAGCCACCGAGGGCACTGCAGGGATTTATCCCTTGCACGCTCCCCCTGAGACCCACATTCCCAAGTTAATGTCCACACACTACTTTCGTGGTGCCCCTGCTCATTACACTCAACCAGGTATATATACGTTCTGCTCTTGGTCAACTGACCTTCTAAACTTCGGCTACAGTTTCTCTGCATGCTCCTGACTAGAGATAGAATTTTCACATCCCTCGCGGACATGTGACACTGTTGCCTCTTTATCTATATTTCTGAAGGTCTTTGTTTTAATGGTCCTTCCTAATTTGGTGATCTGTTATTACAACTGATACGAGTTTCAACGTGAATATCCCGAAAGAGGGCAGGCCTATTTTTTGGCCTTGCATCTATCATATTTTCATCAAATGTGGGCGTGCGAACTGTTTGTTCTAGGCAGTTTGTAAGGAAAGCATTTAGTATTGTTTCACAAAATATCTTGTTATGTACGCCACTCAGAAAGCTGTAACTATCACTATTTACATGGGATCTTTAACGTGACAGTGCGATTCGAGGGCATACGTACTAGCGAACTCAGGTTTCCTCTGCGTATTTCAGTTACATCCTGGGGAAGGCCTGGTGGTCGATATAAGGTTCGATTTTTATATTTATGCTCGCTCTTCATACTGAGTCTTGCCAAAACAGTGTCTCATGCAGCTTCAAACTCTATCTCGGTGCATTTGAGTTTCTTGTCTACAGCGACAAGTACCCCACATCCAATGAAGTTATCGTTTATTACAGATGTTTCAGATACTTGCTTCCAAAGTCTTCTATCTTTAAAATTTCCTGCAAGTGTATTATATGAAGTCCACCGCTTTTTAGGAGCGCTCTAAGCTCTGGCACTTCGTTTAGAATTCTTCAGCAGTTAACCAATTGCTGATACTTTCGTCTGTTGAGGACATTCCTTTGGAACCACAATGATACCACTACAGCTATCGGCTTTAGAGTCGCTAAATATAAAAATGGAAAACACTGACAAGAAGAAGGGACAGGATGATAGGACATCTGTTAAGATATTATGGAATAGCTTCCATGGTTCTAAAGGGAGCTGTAGAGGGTAAAAACTTTAATGGAAGATAGAGACTGGAATACATCCAGCAAATAATTGAGGACTTAGGTTGCAAGTGCTACTCTGACATAAAGATATTGGCACAGGAGGGAAACCAAACATGGCTGACAGATTTTGACGCACTGTGCACACATGACACAGTTTGGGGGACCCTTCACCTTTCAGCGAGTCGAGGAAGTCTCGGCCTCGCTTGTCACAGAACGTCCTAAGTCACTGCTTCATGCCTTCCAGTCGACTCAAAACCACGGGGGACGATCAGTTCTGGACATAGTGTAGCAGGTTGCCGGCTTCACTAAAATTCCCTGAATGGAGATAGCCCTCTCAACCTTCTCCGTCCATCGCTGATATGATACTAGCACGACCACTTAGCCCAGACGGCACCCCATTTATATGGCATACAGCCGATTTCAAAGTAGGTGAAGTTGTCTCCTAGGCTCGATTTCTGTTTCAGTTGAAGATAGCACAGTGAACTTATTGGCTGAATAAAGGAATAGAAATAAAACAGTCAATATGATTCATTAAAGTTATTTATTAACTAATCAGTAATTCCACATCTATCACTAGATCAACTCACAGAAATCACCTTATCTGAAATTTACTTATTTACTTATTTTTGCAAGGTTTATTTTGGTGGCACTTAGAATTGCAGAGTACTTTGTTTTTCTTACAGTTGCATTTGTTTGTTGTACAGTTTTTCATGCATTTCACGAAGCTTTGCCCTGATCCAACAAAATGTTTTGTGGCTGCAGTGCTTAAAGATATTTCAATATCCTGGTTAATATCTCCCACATCTAAAAACTTATGAATGCAGACGTCGAAATCAGTTCTAAAATAATAAGAAAGAAGTTAAAACAAATTTTTTTAAATATTTTGTTACAAAAAATTATGGAAAATACTAATAAAATTATACGTGCAATAACGTTTTGGATATACGCCATGTTTGGTGCTAACTTTGTAGAGGCCCTGATCAGTCTTTTGAATTATGTTTCGAAGGTCACCTCTGCCTTAATCTATATCGGGAATAAGTATGGTTACGTTGTCTCTAATGTCAGTCGATGGTTGGGATTTGTCTGAGGAAGCTTTCACTCTTTTAACTTGTTTTTTTGTTTTTTTTTTTACATTTACTGTGGCAATTTTTCTAGCATTTTCAATGTCGTTTGTGTCAATTTTCACAGTGCTATTATCATCACTGTCTTCGCGTTGTTCAGTATTGCTGTCATCTTCGATTACCTTCTTCAGTTCATCTTCATCAACCATTTATGGTTTCTTGAGGCAACGAGGAAGTAGAAAGTCCCACTCTAGGTTCGATTTCGAATAATGCTTTGTAAGGTGGTTGTATTATGCCAGAGTGGTAAGCTCGATTTTTCACGAATTGGACATACATTAATCCTTCTAACCACTTCGTCGAATTGTTGTCCTTTAACCAAGAACTTTTCATATTTTCAATGTTTTGGTTGGCACTTTCAACAGAACCCCGACTTTGGCTGTGCCTTGGTTTTCCCAATCACAGTTTTCAGTTCTGACCAAAGCTTTGCGAGTTCACTTACAACATTGTTGACAAATTCTTTGTCATTATCAGATTGAGGAATGCACGTCGCCCTAACAGTTAGGAATATGTCATTCAAATGATAAGCCACTACTTCAGCCCTCCTTGATGTTAACGCAAGAAGGAGAACGAATTTTGTGAGGTGCCTTGGTAAACTAGAATGAATTTTAAATTCCCGTCTGGTTGTGTCTGGAGATTAAGCCGGCCGGGGTGGCTGAGCGGTTCTAGGCGCTACAGTCTGGAACCGCGCGACCGCTACGGTCGCAGGTTCGAATCCTGCCTCGGGCATGGATGTGTGTGATGACCTTATGTTAGTCAGGTTTAAGTAGTTATAAGTTCTAGGGGACTGATGACCTCAGCAGTTAAGTCCCATAGTGCTCAGAGCCATTTTTTTTTTTTTTTGGAAATCAATCAAGTCGACTTGGAATCTGCTATTCATTTCCGGATGGAGGATTGGCTTTGAAACTAGCTCTCTTTTCTTTTTTGCCTTCTTTTGGTGACAAACACCACACATTGATAAAGAGAGGCATATCATTTCCTTTGTGATATGGCATATTTTTTTGATGTCTCGGATAACGTCCTATCGCAACCACCATGACCCACAGCTACATGAGCTGCGTCAATCACATCATAAAGTTCATCAGCTGGAACAAAGTATTTTATATTTCCTTCACACCGTGGAATGAGTTTTTTCACCTCACCAATTTTCAAAACAGCAATCGTTTCAGTATTTTTTTAATGATGTTCTTTTTTCCAACTTTTCCGCGTCTTCTACTTGTTCACCAAACCGCATATTCGTCTACTGATAACATATTAAAATGAGAAAACTTTTTGTTTTCACTCTGCAGAATTCCGTCCAGAAACTTTTCTCTCCACGGCCTCTGACTGGCTTGTCTATTACACGAAGGTTCATCCCTGATGAAACGCCTCACAATAATTATACCAGGATTATAATAAAATCTTTTCAATACAACCAGCAACTTAACAAGCGCACTCGTCCATATAAAATACCGTTCAAAACAAAGAACAGTGCGAGGAAGAGCGGTTGAGAGACGCAAAGGGCGAGCCAGAGATGATTCAGGGATTCCCCATTTGTACAGGCAGCGACTACCGATTAGGCAAAATTAGTTGAAACTAGGAAGTACCAGTTTCTCCTAAAGCATGTAAATTCTAACTAGGATAAACTGATTCGGCTTAAGCTGAATGTATTATCCTATCGGTAACAGGATGAACGAGTTTGACATGGGCGAAACTAGTTCATCCTAAAATCGGGTTTGGCCGGTAACATATATATATAAAATTGCCCGATGTGTCAACTATTATTGCTAGCGGTTTCCTCAGGGCTTTGTGCTGGACAGACTCCTGTGCCCACTGTAATCACAACTGACGAAGTTGTTGGGTCAGTGTGAGAACATGTATGGGTCGTCGGCTGCGAAACACCTTTTTCAACAATGTGCAATGAGCGGTGTGCCCCAAAGTACTGCTTCCCGCACCAGCATTGTACTCTGTCTTCACATCTGTCACAGATCGCCGCCTATCCTGCTTTAGAGAACGAGCAAGCCTCCGATCCCTGTGTTCTGTGATGAGGTATGGACGTCCAGTTTCTTGTAGCCTACTTGTGGTTTCAGCATTCTTCAGCGAGTTTCCGTAGATGCTCACGACAATATGCATAATTTAAAAACTTTACGAAACTTTTTCCCACTGACGACACCTACTTCATTATCGTTGTTCGTGCAGCAAACCTGCCACATGAAGCGTGACGTTTTAATTTATTACTGCTTCACTAGTAATGGTATTCGTGACACATTTTACAGACACTACTCTCGTACACCACTGGAAATACCAGGAAAACTGCATCATTGTCCGACACTTAGTTCAGGATATATATCATGAAAACTTAATGTGTGTGCAATTTCAACGTCATAGAATTTTTAATTGATTGCTACTAAATCTATTCGCAACTTTTTCACAGACAGTATCAACATTTACCGCCGAACACCTAAAAAAATATGTTATTGCACGACACATAGTTCAACAGATATGAAATCAAATACTGGGATGCGAGAAAAAAACTACCGCGTCATGCATGTCGTTTTAATTCATCTCTTCTTTGCTACTAACACCATTCACAATACATGTCGCAGACAGAAGGCACATATAGCGCTTGATGTATCTGCAGAATTTTATTATTGTATAGCACATACTACAGGACAAACGATATCAAGCCATTAAGGTTCGTAAAAATGAAACTACAGGGCGAAAGTCGCTAGACATACAGGTAAAATATGTGTACAAACACGCCTGAAGTATGTGTTAAACACATTTGACATGGGCGTATGCGAGTAAATCGGAGGATAAAAAGCTCATCCTTAACCCCTGGAAAGATTTCAATCAAATTTGGTACACATAGTAGTCACAATCTGGAAAGAAATACTGTAGGGTTAACAACCACCAGCCTTCTATTAGGGTGAGTGTGATAACGTGGATAGAGAAGGGAGGATGAGGAGGAGGGCACACAGGGAGGGAGAAAGAGGAGATACGAGCAGACAGAATGAGGAAGGGATGGACAGTGATAAGGGAAGCGGAAATGGAGAGGGAGAGGTGAGAGGAAGAAGTGGGTGGAGAATTGAAAGAGGGGGAGATGGACAGCGACAGTGGAGGAAGAGACAGGCAGAGAGAGGGGGGAGGAGCAGATAAACAGGGAGAGGGGCAGGAAGTTGGGGGTGAAAGAGACGGGAAGGGACTGATGAACAAAGAGAGAGGGGTTGGAGATGATGGATAGGGACAGTGGGATGGATAGAAAGAGGAGGGTGAAGATGAAGAGAGAAGGATGATTAAAGAGAGGGGGAGGAGGAGGTAGATAGAGAACAGGGGAAGGAGGAGATAGAGGAGGGACTCGGAGATGGACTAACAGAAGATTGGAATAAATACACTCCTGGAAATGGAAAAAAGCACACATTGACACCGGTGTGTCAGACCCACCATACTTGCTCCGGACACTGCGAGTGGGCTGTACAAGCAATGATCACACGCACGGCACAGCGGACACACCAGGAACCGCGGTGTTGGCCGTCGAATGGCGCTAGCTGCGCAGCATTTGTGCACCGCCGCCGTCAGTGTCAGCCAGTTTGCCGTGGCATACGGAGCTCCATCGCAGTCTTTAACACTGGTAGCATGCCGCGACAGCGTGGACGTGAACCGTATGCGCAGTTGACGGACTTTGAGCGAGGGCGTATAGTGGGCATCCGGGAGGCCGGGTGGACGTACCGCCGAATTGCTCAACACGTGGGGCGTGAGGTCTCCACAGTACATCGATGTTGTCGCCAGTGGTCGGCGGAAGGTGCACGTGCCCATCGACCTGGGACCGGACCGCAGCGACGCACGGATGCACGCCAAGACCGTAGGATCCTACGCAGTGCCGTAGGGGACCGCACCGCCACTTCCCAGCAAATTAGGGACACTGTTGCTCCTGGGGTATCGGTGAGGACCATTCGCAACCGTCTCCATGAAGCTGGGCTACGGTCCCGCACACCGTTAGGCCGTCTTCCGCTCACGCCCCAACATCGTGCAGCCCGCCTCCAGTGGTGTCGCGACAGGCGTGAATGGAGGGACGAATGGAGACGTGTCGTCTTCAGCGATGAGAGTCGCTTCTGCCTTGGTGCCAATGGTGGTCGTATGCGTGTTTGGCGCCGTGCAGGTGAGCGCCACAATCAGGACTGCATACGACCGAGGCACACAGGGCCAACACCCGGCATCATGGTGTGGGGAGCGATCTCCTACACTGGCCGTACACCACTGGTGATCGTCGAGGGGACACTGAATAGTGCACGGTACATCCAAACCGTCATCGAACCCATCGTTCTACCATTCCTAGACCGGCAAGGGAACTTGCTATTCCAACAGGACAATGCACGTCCGCATGTATCCCAACGTGCTCTAGAAGGTGTAAATCAACTACCCTGGCCAGCAAGATCTCCGGATCTGTCCCCCATTGAGCATGTTTGGGACTGGATGAAGCGTCGTCTCACGCGGTCTGCACGTCCAGCACGAACGCTGGTCCAACTGAGGCACCAGGTGGAAATGGCATGGCAAGCCGTTCCACAGGACTACATCCAGCATCTCTACGATCGACTCCATGGGAGAATAGCAGCCTGCATTGCTGTGAAAGGTGGATAAACACTGTACTAGTGCCGACATTGTGCATGCTCTGTTGCCTGTGTCTATGTGCCTGTGGTTCTGTCAGTGTGATCATGTGATGTATCTGACCCCAGGAATGTGTCAATAAAGTTTCCCCTTCCTGGGACAATGAATTCACGGTGTTCTTATTTCAATTTCCAGGAATGTAAATACACAGGAAGCACTGTGTTCCTTAGTTAGTAGACTCTGCGGGAATCCCCGCACTCTCAAAGATAGTAAAAATCAAGAATCCACAGTTGTGCCATATGCGCTTTGAAAATATATGGAATCAGAGCTCGCCAGAGTGTCCATTGCTAAGGTTACGTGTACGGGGCCTCTTTAGTACACTTCGCAGCTAACACTGGTCTGCTGGGAATCACACTGATTTGATATACGCTTAGAATGTTACGGAGACTGAATTGGGCCTGTCATCCTCACCGTGGATTCTTCCAGTAGATCGACGCACGACAATAGTTCATCATACAGTGTAGTAAACTGTACGCCTAAGATGCACCGAAATCTTTTATAAAATTCTACTGAGATACCGTCCGTATTAGAAGATTCGTTATCCGGGGGCATTTTTGATTGTTTTCATCGCTTGCTTTGATATAAAAGGGTCCTTACTGTTTTCTCTGTTTTGGTAGTACTGACGGACCATTTCCGGAATGTAACCTGTGGTTGATCAGGAATTGGCATTAAAATAGTAATATATGTTCCTGTTGATTTCACTATCTGTGAGTTAGCGACTGATATTGCGCACCTAAAAGTGTATCTTTAACAGACATCGCTGCTAGTACCAGTGTTGATATACTTTATCTGTTGCAGTATTTGGCCTTCCAGATGTGTTTGCAAGGGAGCGGAACCCGCCCTTCTGAAAATATTAATTTTTCCACGATTACCTGTGTTTTGCGCATCGCTTTGACTGTCCACACTACTTGCTGGGTAGCACGACTACCAGGCAAAAGAATAATGCCAATCCTTTCTTCCTTCGTTACTGGCATTTCAATTAGCTCACCTTCCTGAAAACGAAAAATAAACTACAGTCTGATCAAAATTGCTTAGCGGTTTACACTTTACGCGTAGGATATTGTTTCTTATAATCAGAGCGATCAAAGTCGAGCCTGATCTGTTCGTCGTTGCCAAATTGTCACAGCAAATGGTGGGCTGACTTCCTTCTCTGGTTTTCTATCTTTTTGTGTTTGGATTCATAATTCTGAGTCCGTCCCTTTCAGTTCGCATTTCATCAGACACGATAATCACACAAAAAAGACACGAACCACAAATTAAGCATGTTTCATACACAGCACTGGCAAATCTCTACTGGTTCCTTTCCCACAAGACGCGAATCGGTGTCACAAATGCAGTTATCGTCATCATGCAGATAGGCTTACGTTAGATACGCTTTATATGACAATGAAGGCAGCAAATTATTACTGCGACTGTTATGCTGAGCCATAAATATTACGAGCGGTGGAGTATTGTAAGGGCTAAGGTACATTTGTAAAGTGTAAAACGTCCTGCATTCGAATCCCGTCGGATACTTTGAAATATTTTACTTTTAAATCGTTATCAAAACGATTGTTCATTAATTTTAATGAATGAACTTGTTCAAAGGTAATTTTTTATTTCAAATTCTTTGGCAACCCATTTTCATTATCGAGGAAACTTCTTATATTCTCCAATTTTTTCTTCGTATTATTCTATTTGTTCTTTCTGAATATGGCTATGGCACCAGAACTCTGTAAGCAACGGCCGACGAGGGTTTCTCAGCGGGTGGTAATAGGTCAGCTCATGTAGCCAGCGTGTAGATGTGTTGTTGTTGTGGTCTTCAGTTCTGAGACTGGTTTGATGCAGCTCTCCATGCTACCCTATCCTGTGCAAGTTTCTTCATCTCCCAGTACCTACTGCAACCTACATCCTTCTGAATCTTCTTAGTGTATTCACCTCTTGGTCTCCCTCTACGATTTTTACCCTCCACGCTGCCCTCCAATGCTAAATTTGTGATCCCTTGATGCCTCAGAATATGTCCTCTCAACCGCTCTCTTCTTCTCGTCAAGTTGGGCCACAAACTCCTCTTCTCCCCAATTCTATTCAATACCTCCTCATTAGTTACGTGATCTACCCGTCTAATCTTCAGCATTCTTCTGTAGCACCACATTTCGAAAGCTTCTATTCTCTTCTTGTCCAAACTATTTATCGCCCATGTTTCACTTTCATACATGGCTACACTCCATACGAATACTTTCAGAAACGGCTTCCTGACACTTACATCTATAGTAGATATTAACAAATTTCTCTTCTTCAGAAACGCTTTCCTTGCCATTGCCGGTCTACATTTTATATCCTCTCTACTTCGACCATCATTAGTTATTTTGCTCCTTTACTACTTTAAGTGTCTCATTTCCTAATCTAATTCCCTCAGCATCATCCGATTTAATTCGACTACATTCCATTATGCTCGTTTTGCTTTTGTTGATGTTCATGTTATATCCTTCTTTCAAGACAATGACCATTCCGTTCAACTGCTCTTCCAAGTCCTTTGCTGTCATCGGCGAACCTCAAAGTTTTTATTTCTTCTCCATGGATTTTAATACCTACTCCGAATTTTTCTTTTGTTTTCCTTACTGCTTGCTCAATATACAGACTGAATAACATTGGGGAGAGGCTACAACCCTGTCTCACCTCCTTCCCAACCACTGCTTCCCTTTCATGTCCCTCGACTCTTATAACTGCCATCTGCTTTCTGTACAAATTGTAAATAGCCTCTCGCTCCCTGTATTTTACCCCTGCCACCTTTAGAATTTGGAAGAGAGTATTCCAGTCAACATTGTCAAAAGCTTTCTCTACGTCTACAAATGCTAGAAACGTAGGTTTGCCTTTCCTTAATCTTTAAGATAAGTCGTAAGGTCAGTATTGCCTCACGTGTTCCAATATTTCTGCGGAATCCAAACTGATCTTCCCCGAGGTCCGCTTCTACCAGTTTTTCCATTCGTCTGTACAGAATTCGCGTTAGTATTTTGCAGCTGTGACTTATTAAATTGATAGTTCGGTAATTTTCACATCTGTCAACACCTTGATTCTTTGGGATTGGAATTATTATATTCTTCTTGAAGTCTGAGGGTACTTCGCCTATCTCATACATCTTCCTCACCAGATGGTAGAGTTTTGTCAGGACTGGCTCTCCCAAGGCCATCAGTAGTTCTAATGGAATGTTGTCTGCTCCCGGGGCCTTGTTTCGGCTCAGGTCTTTCAATGCTCTGTCAAACTCTTCACGCAGTATCGGATCTCCCATTTCATCCTCATCTACATTCTCTTCCATTTCTATAATATTGTCCTCAAGTACATCGCCCTTGTATAGACCCTCTATATACTCCTTCCATCTTTCTGCTTTCCCTTCTTTGGTTAGAACTGGGATTCCATCTGAGCTCTTGATATTCATGCAAGTGGTTCTCTTTTCTCCAAAGGTCTCTTTAATTTTCCTGTAGGCAGTATCTATCTTACCCCTACATCCTTACATTTGTCCTCTAGCCATCCCTGCTTAGCCATTTTGCACTTCCTGTCGATCTCATTTTTGACACGTTTGTATTCCTTTTTGCCTGCTTAATTTACTGCATTTTTATATTTTCTCCTTTCATCAATTAAATTCAATATTTCTTCTGTTACCTAAGGATTTCTACTAGCCCTCGTCTTTTTACCTGCTTGATCCTGTGCTGCCTTCACTACTTCATCCCTCAGAGCTACCCATTCTTCTTCTACTGTACTTCTTTCGCCCACTGCTGTCAACTGTTCCCTTTTGCTCTCCCTGAAACTCTGTACAACCTCTGGTTTAGTCAGCTTATCCAGGTCCCATTGTAACGACAACTGTACATATAATAATTTTTTTCTTTATGAATTTAGATAAATTAATGTACGCAATGTTTTGAACTTTTTTTTCGGTTCGTATCGTTATGTTAAAGAGACTGTGAGCAACTTTGGAAATGAATATTATTATTTATGTTAGATTTCAAATAATGTGGTAATCAAAGGAAAGTGTATTTAATGTTAAAACTATTGTAAGATGTGAAAATTGTAATTTATACACTTGGTCCATACGTAGGTAATGCATTAGGATATGTGTAGTAGAAAACCTGTGGTGAATACCCTACCTGTAGGGGAGCGGGAAAAGGTGGAGGCAGGCGAGGCGGGAAAACGCACACTGGCGCGGTTCGGCACAACGGGCACAGTATTACAGTCGGAGGCGAGCAACAGTCGGAGTTGGGCATCGTTCGGAAGTACACGTACTGTACCGAGGAGGCTACCCAGGAAAAGTGGATTCCATTGAGCCTCGGATGAACCGATTCCGACGACTACTTGGCATGGCTATATTCTGAGGCACAAAATTGGAAAGATTACGACGCTAAGAAGATGGAAAGTGCCGATGTAGTGTGAGCCTTAGCCGTGCTTGTATGTGTGCCGTGCTGCCCGCTATCTCGCTGCCCGCCATCCGCCGCACCGACTTGCACAGGTCAAACATTTATTTCATCTTTAGAAGTGTATCTGTGTGGACCAGTGTCGAAAATGTTTCTAACTGTTCAATAATAACGTGACTTTTACCAGAATTGCCTTAGTCGTGGCTTATCCTGATCACTGACCTAGACAGGATCCTTACCTCGTATTGTGCAACCCGAGTATCCTGAACTGAAAGTTTAATGTTAGTGTTAACGAAAATTATCAGCAGATTAATCGATGCAATAAAGAAGTCTAAAGTTCAGTATGTTATTGCAAATGTTGGTAAAGAACAAAAGTATGACTAAATTGAAAGAGAGTTTTTTTTGGATTGAGTTAGCGATGTTATTTTATTAATTTGAGACAGAAATAATGACAGTTAAATTATTTAGAAGTAAGACAAAAGAGTAGTTATTCATAGATTGATAATTTTGAGGGTTAATTTGCCTTCAGTACTTAATAGTTTCAGTTTAACGACCATAACAGTTTCAGGGTCCCCCCCCCCCCTTTCTCTAGTCCATTCTTTCAAACCTTGAAATGTGCTGAACAGATTTGACTAGTAAAGCTAAATTCTATATTAATCCTAAGTGTATTAGTGTTTTTCCATCCTTAATAGTGACATTGTGTGTGTGTTTTCAAGATTGTCAATGCTAGGGCAATCTATGCCCGATTTCAGTCTGATCAATATACAAAATGCAATTTATAGTAATCATTGCTGTGTGATGTTGTGTAAATTTAGCTCGTCCAAATTAGTACAAAAAAAGAGAAAACTTTAGTTCAGTGGATTTTTCTGGTTCCAAACTTTGCCATATAACGCATCATTACTACGTGTTACTATGCTTGTACATGCACCCACTTGTACAAGGAAAAACTCACTCATTGCCTAAGTAGGCTGGCGACCGAATTATTAATTATAGGTAGCATCTACTGTGTGTACTTCTTGTCCATGCGAAAGAGTAATTATACTTTACATTTGCTTGATGCATCACTGTAGTTATTGACTGAGTATAAGTCCGATCTTGCTTCTATTAGGTACACGCGGTCTACTAATGTACTAAAATCCTTGTTTATAAGGTGAAGCCCGTGAACTTATTGCAGTACAGGCTTTATAGAGCTAACGTACGTCCGAAAAGGGCGGTAGCGTTACACCATCTCCTTAAATTCCCATCTTTTTGCAGTTTCTTCAGTTTTAATCTACAGGTCATAACCAATAGATTGTGGTCAGAGTCCACATCTACCCCTGGAAATGTCTTACCATTATACACTCCTGGAAATTGAAATAAGAACACCGTGAATTCATTGTCCCAGGAAGGGGAAACTTTATTGACACATTCCTGGGGTCAGATACATCACATGATCACACTGACAGAACCACAGGCACATAGACACAGGCAACAGAGCATGCACAATGTCGGCACTAGTACAGTGTATATCCACCATTCGCAGCAATGCAGGCTGCTATTCTCCCATGGAGACGATCGTAAAGATGCTGGATGTAGTCCTGTGGAACGGCTTGCCATGCCATTTCCACCTGGCGCCTCAGTTGGACCAGCGTTCGTGCTGGACGTGCAGACCACGTGAGACGACGCTTCATCCAGTCCCAAACATGCTCAATGGGGGACAGATCCGGAGATCTTGCTGGCCAGGGTAGTTGACTTACACCTTCTAGAGCACGTTGGGTGGCACGGGATACATGCGGACGTGCATTGTCCTGTTGGAACAGCAAGTTCCCTTGCCGGTCTAGGAATGGTAGAACGATGGGTTCGATGACGGTTTGGATGTACCGTGCACTATTCAGTGTCCCCTCGACGATCACCAGTGGTGTACGGCCAGTGTAGGAGATCGCTCCCCACACCATGATGCCGGGTGTTGGCCCTGTGTGCCTCGGTCGTATGCAGTCCTGATTGTGGCGCTCACCTGCACGGCGCCAAACACGCATACGACCATCATTGGCACCAAGGCAGAAGCGACTCTCATCGCTGAAGACGACACGTCTCCATTCGTCCCTCCATTCACGCCTGTCGCGACACCACTGGAGGCGGGCTGCACGATGTTGGGGCGTGAGCGGAAGACGGCCTAACGGTGTGCGGGACCGTAGCCCAGCTTCATGGAGACGGTTGCGAATGGTCCTCGTCGATACCCCAGGAGCAAAAGTGTCCCTAATTTGCTGGGAAGTGGCGGTGCGGTCCCCTACGGCACTGCGTAGGATCCTACGGTCTTGGCGTGCATCCGGGCGTCGCTGCGGTTCGGTCCCAGGTCGACGGGCACGTGCACCTTCCGCCGACCACTGGCGACAACATCGATGTACTGTGGAGACCTCACGCCCCACGTGTTGAGCAATTCGGCGGTACGTCCACCCGGCCTCCCGCATGCCCACTGTACGCCCTCGCTCAAAGTCCGTCAACTGCACATACGGTTCACGTCCACGCTGTCGCGGCATGCTACCAGTGTTAAAGACTGCGATGGAGCTCCGTATGCCATGGCAAACTGGCTGACACTGACGGCGGCGGTGCACAAATGCTGCGCAGCTAGCGCCATTCGACGGCCAACACCGCGGTTCCTGGTGTGTCCGCTGTGCCGTGCGTGTGATCATTGCTTGTACAGCCCTCTCGCAGTGTCCGGAGCAAGTATGGTGGGTCTGACACACCGGTGTCAATGTGTTCTTTTTTCCATTTCCAGGAGTGTATAATCTATCTGATACCTTTTAGTAGCGTGTAGATAGTTTCAGGTAATCAATGAAAGCGAAAAATCGTCTTTCACTTTAACGGATAAACTGTTTTTTTTTCTTAAGTTGTTCGTAGAGGTTGGTTTCGCTGTAGAAAAGGTAAAGGCACCAGAGAGGCAGTTCCGACTGTGTGGTAGATAATGGAAGCAAGACACTTTCATCGCCTTGAACAAATTGAGCGTCGTTCACAGAACTACCGCACAGTGTTGTCAGCCGTTCTCTCTGATTCAGTGCACATCACGAGGTTGTGGTGAGGTTAGGAGAAGTTTAAATTCAGGGCCACAAAAAGCACTGCCTGCCACAGTTTTCTGGTCACTTAAAAACAGCTGGCGGCAGAGCGCCCCGCGCTCCCGCCGTGCGTCACAGCTGTCGCTGCCAACACTGCTGCGCTTACGCCTAATGTAGCAGCACTTGTAAAGGGATCCTCTGTGTTTGTGTGTCTCCTGTATCCAAGCGGCAGCCGGCAGCCGGTGGGCCAACACTGTAGTGGCAAGAGGCAGACGTCAACTTACAAGAAGTTTTAATCAGAGTATGTTCTGGCGTAACCACAAACGCCGGAACGAAGATGAAGAACGCAAAACCAGAGAAAGCGGTGAAACGACACCGGCCAATAGTGCGCAGAATAGGACCGCAACACGACAGGAGCGCCCCGAAGCCGAAGTGAATATAAGCGCCGCTCCTGCAAGCCTCGGCTGGACATAAGTGGGCAGTATTCGCAGAGTATTAGCACGGCCTAGCAGAGAGTGCTACGTGGACAGTTATCAGTGACGTGTGTCCACTTGCAGGAACATTGTCTATAGCAAGGACTCGGATTTATGTTGGATGTCGCCCATGGCTTGCGACACCTTTGAACACTAAAGTAAAGTACTGTAAATTTGCTTTTTAGAAATTGTTGTACAGCATTCTGAGGTGCCATCAGACTTTCGGAAACACGTCACCTACCCAAACCCGAAGATAGCAAGAGCCGAAGAGTCGAAGAACCTTTACACAATCGATTTAACACCTCATGCTTGAAAGTTGCTGACAAGAATAATCTACATAAGTAGGGAAAAGAAAATTGAGGATGAAGTGGACTGACAAGGCAGCCAGTCCACAGTGACGGGTAGCCGAAAGAAAGGCACGCATACACACACACGCCGACGGGCGTCAAGTACTGGAACAGGATAACTATTGAATGGTAGCAAGAAAAGTACGTAGCTGCTTTATACTTAACTTTTATTAGGTGATGAATACAGCGTTCTTCTTGAGACATTTATACTATAACTCGCAAAGTAGGTAAGGCTAATGGCGCCTTGCTAGTTCGTAGCCATTAACTTACCTGAAGGCTATTCTGTCTCTCGGCTAATGAGAGGGAAAGGCTTCGTACATCTAGTCGCTAGCTAGGTCGTCCGTCCAACTGGGGCGAGTGCTTGTTCGTATCACGAGACCTGCCTTGTGGTGGCGCTAGGTCTGCGATCACACAGTGGCGACACGCGGGTCCGACATGTACTAAATGGACCGCGGCCGATTTAATCTACCACCTAGCAAGTGTGGTGTCTGGCGATGACACCATATGTTACATGACGACCAGTTTGGCTTTACGATAGGTAAACCCACGAGATAGGCGGTTCTGGCGTTGCGGTTGACAGTGGAACAAGAGTAAGAAAAATCAAGACGCGTTCATAGGATTTGTCGGCCTGCAGAAAAGAGTTCGCCGATGTAAAATGGTGCAAAATGTTGGAAATTCTGAAATAAATAGTTTTGAGATGTAGGGAAAGACGGGTAATACACAGTGTGAACAAAAACGTAGAGGGAACAGTGAGACTGGAATAGCAAGAACGAAGTACTCGGATAACAAATTATGTAAGCTAGGGATGTAGTCTCTTCCCACTTCTGTTCAATCTATACATCGAAGAAGCAATGACGGAAATAAAAGATTAAAGAGTGGGGTGAAAATTCAAGGTGAAAGGAATCAGTGACAAGATTACTCGATGACATTGTTATCGTCAGTGAAAGTGAAGAGGGATTGCAGGCTATGCTGAATAGGATGAACAATCTAACGAGTACAGAATATGAACCGAAGGTAAATCGGAGAAAGACGAAATAAACAGGATGTAGCAGAAATGAGAACATCGAAAAACTTAATACCACAATTGGTGATCACGAAGTAGACCAAATTAAGTAATTCTTCTGCCTAGATAGAAAAGTAGTGCAACCTGGACTGAGCATGGAGCAGACTAGCAAAAACAGGCATTCTTGACCTAGATAGGTTTGCTAGGATCAAACACAGGTCTACATCTGAAGAAGAAATTCCTGAGAATGTACGTTTGCAGCAAGGCATTTTATGGTAGTGAAATATGGAGTGCAGGGAAGTCGCAGCAGAAGAGAATCGAAGCATTTGAGATGTGTTTCTGCAGAAGAAAGCTGAAAATTTGATGGCCTTATAAGGTAAGACATTGAAACCTTCCCGTCTCCTCTAATCTCTTTTGTTAATGATAACCTTCCCTTCTACAATAACCTATCAAACCTTCCCTTAGAATTTCTACCTCTTGCTCAATAATAACAAATGAAATCTTCCCTTTGAAATTAATTCTCTTTCTCAATCTTCGCATACAAATTTAAATGCTGCTTATTAAAAGTGATTTCCTGATTATTTCGACGAAACATAGAATGTGTCAGCGTCGTGGCCCTCAGGCAACAACGCAAAACTGTTCCTTACCTTTTTTACTGTTACAGGGTCGCCATCTGACTGCTACATCGAACTGCGACATGAATATACTTACTCTGTTTTACTATACTCTATTAGCTGCTGGTGGGCTGTCATAATAAGTGGCTTTATTTATTACCAAAGCTGACGTTATTCTTTAATAGCAAAGCTGACGTTATTCTTTAATTAATTTGACTGAAGTTACGTAATTCATAGTTATACTTTTTCTTGACAACAATAAAATTTTGCAAAGTTTTACGTTGACGGTTTTTGGGATGGATTATAAACAGTAATGCAATATTGCTGGCAAAAATTAATTATATTCTGAATGAAATGATTTTACAAACGTTCAAATGGGACTTACTTTTTACAATAATCTTACAATTAGCAATGCGCAAACATACCTTCAGTAGTCTTGAGTTCCTCAAAAAATTAATTCAATAATATTAGTTCCTCTTATGATAATAGTTACCTGATGTCTCTGTACATCCGTTTACAATCTCTCACAAATCATAGCTAGTGGCTGGCAGGCACACCGCTCCTCTCAACCTCTCGCTTGACCTGCTACCGACTCTCTTCACATCTCGCTTGCTACTCACTTAGTACGAACGCTAAAGTGCGGTCTCTCCTGCCAACAATACTTTCTGGTGCAGACAGTCCCTGCTACCATTACAAAATGTATCATGCGCGCTCTTTCCCGCTCTTTTCTTAAAATGTATCCATACGCGGTCTCTCCCGCCCTTTTTAAAATTATATCTATGTGCGGTCTCTCTTGCCAACAATACTTTGGTGCAGACATTCCCTGCTACCACAATTATTTCCAACTTGACAAATATTAATTATTCCTACTTAATCCTATTAATAAAATATAAGCTGCGCGGGCTTAGCCGAGCGATCTAAGGCGCTGCAAGTCATGGACTGTGTGGCTGGTCCCGGCGGAGGTCCGAGTCCTCCCTGGGGCATGGGTGTGTGTGTTTGTCCTTAGGATAATTTAGGTTAAGTAGTGTGTAAGCTTACGGACTGATGACCTTAGCAGTTAAGTCCCATAAGATTTCACACACATTTGTGTGGCTGGATTGAAGAGTTTTTAGCAAACAGAACACAGCGTGTTGTTATCAATGGAGAGACGTCTACAGACGTTAAAGTAACCTCTGGCGTGCCACAGGGGAGTGTTATAAGACAATTGCTTTTCACAATATATATAAATGGCCTAGTAGATAGTGCCGGAAGTTCCATGCGGCTTTTCGCGGATGATGCTGTAGTATACAGAGAATTTGCAGCATTAGAAAATTGTAGCGAAATGCAGGAAGATCTGCAGCGGATAGGCACTTGGTGCAGGGAGTGGCAACTGACCCTTAACATAGACAAATGTAATGTATTGCGAATACATAGAAAGAAGGATTCTTTATTGTATGATTATATGATAGCGGAACAAATACTGGTAGCAGTTACTTCTGTAAAATATCTGGGAGTATGCGTGCGGAACGATTTGAAGTGGAATGATCATATAAAATTAATTGTTGGTAAGGCGGGTACCAGGTTGAGATTCATTAGGAGAGTCCTTAGCAAATGTAGTCCATCAACAAAGGAGGTGGCTTACAAAACACTCGTTCGACCTGTACTTGAGTATTGCTCATCAGTGTGGGATCCGTACCAGATCGGGTTGACGGAGGAGATAGAGAAGATCCAAAGAAGAGCGGCGCGTTTCGTCACAGGGTTATTTGGTAACCGTGATAGCGTTACGGAGATGTTTAACAAACTCAAGTGGCAGACTCTGCAAGAGAGGCGCTCTGCATCGCGGTGTAGCTTGCTCGCCAGGTTTCGAGAGGGTGTGTTTCTGGATAAGGTATCGAATATATTGCTTCCCCCTACTTATACCTCCCGGGGGGATCACGAATGTAAAATTAGAGGTATTAGAGTGCGCACGGAGGCTTTCAGACAGTCGTTCTTCCCGCGAACCATACGCGACTGGAACAGGAAAGGGAGGTAATGTCAGTGGCACGTAAAGTGCCCTTCGCCACACACCGTTGGGTGGCTTGCGGAGTATAAATGTAGATGTAGATGTAGACATAGATTTTTGAATAAAATATAAACATCTTTCATAAGTTGTGGTGAAACGTCCCCTTAGAAAAATTATTGAATTACTGTGCTGATAAATCTCTTACATTATTTGATTTTCAAACAGCTGAGCAAAACTGAACATACTCAGACATTTCGCTCTTTACCTATTCTGATCAACACTAAACTGACACACAATATTTTTAGCGCAACGCAATAATCCCTACAAAAGAATGGCCCTGACTAACATTAACCTATACCTTTCACAAATCACTTACCTCACAAAAATCTTCATTACTCGAACTACTGCAATACAGCGAGCGCCACTACTGCCAGCTAAATGAAAGATTCAAACTACTGAAGGCACTAACTACTGATAGGCACAGTTAGCAAATGAAAGATTTTGATAGAGAACAAACAATGTATTTACCTTAATAGTGTTCAAAAGTCATAATATATACATATAAGTTCATGATATCCAGTCTTACACATTTCCCGTCTCTGTCCAGATCATCCGCTCTCAAAACTCCTCCATCTCACTCCCCACATCCACCACTGCTGGCGGATCACCTCCAACTGCGCAACGCTACGCGCTGTTAACAGCCAACTGCCCAACACTACAATGGCGAGTATTACAACAATGTTGCCGGCCGCGGTGGTCTAGCGGTTCTAGGCGCTCAGTCAGGAACTGCGCGACTGCTACGGTCGCAGGTTCGAATCCTGCCTCGGGCATGGATGTGTGTGATGTCCTTAGGTTAGTTAGGTTTAAGTAGTTCTAAGTTCTAGGGGACTTATGACCACAGATGTTGAGTCCCATAGTGCTCAGAGCCATTTGAAGCATTTTTTTTTTACAACAATGTCAACCAGCCACAGACTGCACACAGCACAGCCAGTGATTTTCATACAGAGTGGTACGTGGCGTTACCAATATAGAAACCTAAACAGTCTACTTATAGTGGTTTGACAATAGACAATAGATATATACACGTCATACAACATGAAGTTATCATCAGAACAGGCGAGGAAAGGAATATGGAGGTGCTACTCTGAGATGAAGGGTTTGTTGGCACAGGAAAGGAATTCGTGGCGGGTCACGTCGAATCGATCAGAAGCTGGGAAAAAAAAGATGTGACGAAAAGTGAGTGAAATCCACAAAAAAAGGGGAATGTCAAGCTCAAACGACTTTTCAGGATAGCCACAGTGCAGAAGCGCGTGACGCTTTCGGTTTTCCGCAGGCCGATCCTCGTGCGTTAAAACGAGCGGCCGGTAATGGGAGCGTCAGCCCGCTGTCAGCTCGGCGGCGATGCCACTTAGCCGATGGCCGGCGCGCAGCCGACTGCGAATTAGGCGGCGCGTCCGCAGCTCTCAAACGGCAGGGCGTCCATTAATATCTGCGACCGCGGCACCGCGTTGCCATGGAGACGCGGAGCACCGCGTCAGCTACAGGTGGATCCGCGGCGCGGAGCCGCCCGCAGGGAAATTACACCGCCAGGCAGGTTTCTGGGCCCGGTCGGCTGCCGCCCGCGCCCATATAATATTGCCACGGAACACAGCGTAGAGTGCAGGGCAGCGGCGATCGGTCCAAACATATTTGCTCTGTCAACAAACTGGCCGATTTTATTTGGCGCTGTACACACAGTGGAATTCCGCTTTCCTGCTGTCGGGCAGGTTCCAAATAAGTCCATATTTTCCTTCTCTGCCAACCTGCGTGTAGATAAAATGTTTAGTTTGGGGTAGCAGAAACAGCACTGCCCATAATTATTATTATGGAAACATGTTAACTGAAGTGACATAACAGTGAACCGTTTGGACAAGCTGGCGCTTTCCAGCACTAACGTCATTAGGTGATGTGTTCATCACTATGAAACAGGTAATCGAAATACTAACTACAGTATCTGGTCAAAAGCATCTTGACGACTGTTTGTCGGTATTGATATGCTGCGGACTCTTTCAGTAAGGTGCCTCAATGTTCAAAAATGTTCAGATATGTGTGAAATCTTATGGGACTTAACTGCTAAGGACATCAGTCCCTAAGCTTACACACTACTTAACCTAAATTATCCTAAGTACAAATACACACACCCATGCCCGAGGGAGGACTCGAACCTCCGCCGGGACCAGCCACACAGTCTCTGACTGCATCGCCATAGACGTGCCTCAGTGTCTGTGGAGGAGTAGCACCCCATTCTTTCAAATGGTTCAAATAGATCTGAGTACTATACGACTTAACTTCTGAGGTCATCAGTCCCCTAGAACTTAAAACTAGTTAAACCTAACCAACCAAAGGACCTCACACACATCCATGCCCTTGGCAGGATTCGAACCTGCCACCGGAGTTGTCGCGCGGTTCCAGACTGAAGCGCCTAGAACCGCCCGGCCACCACGGCCGGCCTGAAACTGAAGTGATGCTGAACGCTGGGATCCCGGGCAAAGTCGACGTTTTAACTCGTCCCAAAGGTATGCTACTGAGTCAAGTCGGAACTCTGTTCATTTTAGGAATGTTAGTCTCCACAAACTTTTGCCTCACAGATGCTACATTATGACAGGATGCGTTGCCATGACGATACAGTCGTAGTCTCCGAACTGTTCCTCTGTTGCACTCTGTGCACAACGCTGCAAAATCTGTTGATATTCTTCCGCGTAGTGTTTTCTTATCCGCAATAGAAGGGCCAGACCGTAAAAATGAAAACCACCTCCGTTTCTTAACACAAGCTTCCCCGCACTTCACAGCTGGCACCTCACATGATGGCATGTAACGTGTCCAGGCATTGTCCAAACCCAAACGCTACCATCGGGTTGCCATAGGGTAAGCCTGATTCATCACCCCAAATCAGTCGTTTCCAGCGGCGTCGCTCTCTATGTACCACAAGCTTTGACTTGGGAAACGTGTGTTATACGAGAGGCTGGTTGACCATTGCACCCCATTCTTTTTAACTTCTTGAATACAATCACTGTGCTAAATGGACTGCTAGTGGCACTTTGGAACTCGCGAGGGACTCCCTCCGCTGATTTCATGCGATTTTTTACAATCACCCTCTGCAATGGTCTATGATCCCTGTTCACCAATACATGAGCTCTGCCTGGTTAAGGGGCTCCGGAACGCCCTATACTTGCAATGTTAAAATAACGCTTATAAATTACATCTTTCCTCACAAAGTATTTGAGGTAGGAAGTTGAAATTTTTACAGATTATTTATTGAAATATGGGCTACAACTTAGCACAGGGATTTTACAAAATTTTAGTTCAGTTATTAAAGATGATTTTTTTTCAATTGTATTGAAAATTCACAACATTTTTTGCAATTTTTTATTTATATATTCAAAAATATACAGTTTTTTGGAAAAAGGCTGTGTTAAATTATGCAGAAGGTACTGTGTAACATTTACTGAAAGTTTGAAACAAATATGTTTGGAAGATCCTTAGAAAACATGTAATTAGTATGAGTAAATAAAAGTTTTGGGAATCGAGTGACAAAGATTGGATTAACTTTTTAGTGCATTCCAGGTCCATAGGATGGATTATCTTCATCCTCTGCAAACTCCTCCTCCAGCTTCCTCTTGTTCCTCCTCCTATTTACTCTTGCTTGTATTTCTAGACTCTTTACAGCCCTGTCTGCAGCCCGAAGGCGTTCCTTGTCTAAAGCAAGCATCGCTCGTACCATGTTAGAACCTATCTTCATTCCCATATTTCTAAATACGTTGCACCTTACAATGTTGCCATCATTGAAAGTCGCAACAGCATCATACACACCAAAGTGAAGAGTTTCTATTCCAACAAATACAGTCTTGGGGATTCTCGACCATATAACACTATTTACACTTTCATTGGGGTTTTGAGTTTTTCCGTGAATACACTTTTTCAACAGTTCAGGTGCTGCTAAGTCTCCGAAAATAGGTTTTATCACCTCCATTATTGCATGAGGCAGACTAAAATGTACCTGATGAACACGGACGTTAATAATAACACCATTTGACAGCAGTTTAACAGCGCCACAATGGGTCACGCCCATGTAGAACACATTTCAAAAAAAATTTAAAAATAGTTGTAGTCTTTGGAATTGAATAAATTAAATATCTATTAAAAGGTAATAGTCTGCAGATTCAGAAAACGCAAAAAAGTAAAAATTGAACTTTTCATGATTTTGAACCTTTCCGGAGCCCCTTAATTAGCACATGTTTGATTAATTTTATATTCAAATGATGTAAGTATTCGAACTGAACAAAGAAAATAAAACGAAAACAAAATACCACAGTAAGATTCGAGCGAGCGCCCCGTTGATTGCCTCACTGCTTTGCGCCAAAAAGCTACCGAGTGAGCGCCGTGGCGTACCGGAAAAATCGGCTAAACTTTTGTGAATTAAGTTGCCTCGGGGAAAAGTTCAATGTTTATTTTCTAAAGAATTATCGAAAGTTGCATCCAAGTGCCTTGGGGGGGGGGGATTAACGTCACGTGCCATAAATATAAAAAAATCGAAAATCCGAGTGATATAGGTTATGTTTGTTCTAGCCTTGCTACAGCGCGGCGTGGCAAGTAGCATTAGTTAGTCTATTGCCAGTCCCTGTACCTTCGTAGTTGATTGTTGTCAGTTGGTTATGTGAGTGTATATTATGTAGTTCGTATGTGTTGTCTGTCCGATGTGTCGTCCAGCTACTGATCGTGGTTGGGTGTTTTGTATTATCTGATGAGATAGTGGTGTTGCGAAATTACTAGGTGTCCCCTTCGTAAGGTTCGTTTCAGTGAGCAGAAGATATAGTTCTTAGGAATGATAGGTATACACGTAAGTTCTATATTTTATCAACTGAAGACAGAAAGTCTGTAAATGAGTCCGCGATCATATTATGGAACTCTGTTTATAAAGGTCTCTCTTGATCACACAAATTTTACGAGCCACTACTGCTAGTTTCGGCTGCTGCAATCTTCAGATCTGTTACAAATAAAAAAAACAGTGGTCTAACAAACTAAGTTCAATTAGCTGAAGCGAAATCTATAACAGGCGCGGTGATACACAAGAAAAATAAAAAAAAAATATTTATATGATTAACACTCATGCATACGGGCTACTGCGCCGTATCCATGACGTTATGGTGAAAATTTACGAAACTAGTGCGACGATATAAAGACAATCGTAATAACGAAAATATTGATAAAAGAGATAAAGACGATTTGTTGTGATTATTGCAGTGAATTATTGTAAAATGATATAGAAAAAGAACAATGAAAATTACTATTAATACGAAAACTATGTATTTCAAAGATAATCTGTGAGCAAAGCTAAAAATGAATAGACAGTCCTCTAACGAGGAAGAAAGGAAAAAAACCTAACTACTCTTCGCTTTGTTCTTGATTGTAGAAGGATATCATTTACGATTCGTGACGGGAATGGCATGTGTTTGTTACTAATACTGTAAGAAAAAGCATTCTTATGATAATAATAATTAATTCTATAAATGTGTAAACCAGTGTTTTCCTTTCGAAAAAGGAAAAAAAAACTTGTTCAAATGGCTCTGAGCACTATGGGACTCAACATCTGAGGTCATCAGTCCCCTAGAACTTAGAATTACTTAAACCTAACTAACCTAAGGACATCACACACATCCATGCCCAAGGCAGGATTCGAACCTGCGACTGTAGCGGTCACTCGGTTCCAAACTGAAGCGCCTAGAACCGCACGGCCACACCAGCCGGCTTTCCTTTCAATAGTGTAGAGAAACGCATCCCATAATCATTATTAAATAATATGCAGTTTTCATATACTGAGATGATTTTAATTCAAAGACGCCATTACGGGCAAGAACATAATTTTAAGTTTTTCATTACGCCACACGGCTTAAAAATAGGAACTCACTTGCTGAGAATTATCTGCTGTAGTGTTTCACTTGAAAGTGAATTAATATTTCATTGGAGAAACAGTTTTTGTGTTAGCCTGGACCAGTCAGCACGGATCAGGTCTCACACGATTCACTAGGCTACGTAAAAAAAGTAATTGTAATTCAGATGTAAACAGAAAAGAATTTTAATCATTTCTATAACAAGATTTCAATGCGAACCTCACAGAAAGCCCAGAGTCTCTTCTCATTAACAGTACAACGAAGCTGGTCGGATTTCAATGTACGCGACTTTTAGCTTTGCTGCATTTAATGTTAAAAAATGGTTCAAATGGCTCTGAGCAGTAAGGGACTTAACATCTGAGGTCATCAGGCCGGCTACATTTCATGTCTAATACGTTAAACACAAACATGTTAGACTGCTGAACCTCGCAGTTGAAAAGAAATTAACATTACCTGCACAACAATCAAAGCCTTCCACGTAATCGCCAAGATTTTGGTGCACTTTATCACAGCATTTCAGCTTCGTGTTGTAGAGCGGCACTTTGCGTCTGCAAACGACGAAATGTACATGGAACATAATATTCTAATAAGGACAGGCTCTCAGAAATCTTAAGTGTCTGGGGCCTACGCGCCCAAGAAAAGTACATTTCTTCTTATAGAAAATAGCAAAGCTCCATTAAGGTGGCTTTAATGGTGCTGCACTTTGTAATTTGCAACTTTTCATATCAGAGAGCACCATTACGTGTTAGCAGAATTGAGTATTCTGCATTTACAACTGCATTTACCATTGGTACTGAGACTATGTCATATTAATTGTTTCTTGTGCTACACGAACATCATACAGTTCGGATAGTAGTACACTGCACATAACACAAAATATTCTGAAGTAGGTATCAACGTCAAAACCTATACTTGTAGATACTTGGTAAGTGTTGCTGTGTTATAGATTGTAAGTAAGAACTTGCTAACATGAAAGAAAATTAGACAAGGGGAAATAGTAGAACTCATGAGAATTTTATAGCATGTTGTTATTTAATTATCATAAATTTAACGAAAAGTTTTTTTAGTCGAAAGGACGGACTCGCAGTGCGCAATATTGTGTCAGGTACTTAAGCTGAGACCTTCATAAAAGTCTTGGTATATTGGCACAGAACCGGGAAGTCGCCAGTCTCCTGCAAACTTCGGTAGTCTCTGACACTCCCCAATAACGGTTGTGTTTCATTTGACCGGCAAAAGACAGCTTTTACGAAGTGCTTCTTCAGTATGCACTCCACTTCCGCCACAGCGCGGCACGCGGTACAAAGGCTGTGGCTACCTCTTCCGCCTCCAAAGGTTTCACTGCAGTGGTGGGGCGAAGAAAACACACACTGATCTGCATTTTCCAGCAGTTAGCTGTCACTACCCTGCGCAAGGGAACTGGGCTCTAAAAACATTAGTGTACAGGGTGCACGCCATCTCAGACGCAGAGAGTCTGCTCCAGGAACTGGAACACCTCAGAACTGTATTCGGAAAAAAAAAAAATCCCAGGCAGTATCGCAGATTAAGTGCGCTCTTCGACTTTATACCTTACAGCGGCGCTCTCTTGGTAAAAGCACGCCAACTGATGTCGTGGGTTCTTCTGACGCAGGAGGAGATACAGGCACACCGACCGTGGTGTCAGTAAAGATGGCCAAACTCGTTCTTTCTTTGGGAGCTGTTTCCTTTTTGGGAACCGTTCCGGTTTACTCGGTCACCATTCCCGTCTTTTCTGTGTGCTATACGGATTTTGGATGTATCTGACGAAAAAATGTCAAGTATATACAAGTATTGCTTCTGTGTGATAAACTGATTACCTAATGCAGGGCAGCTGTTTACTTCGATATCCTGACGTGCCGGACCAGTGACCACCAGGCACGCAGAAAGAGCGTAGAATAAGCTGAACGGATGTACGAATTACGGAATCTCTTCAGAACCCAGACGGACAGTCCCAATCGTCATTCACTTGCGAAGAAATCCCGTAGACGTACCATGTAGAATGTCTTGGTTTTCAGTTCGTTTACAGAAAACTGCAGTTATTTGTGCGGCCATTATTAGCACGAAGTAATAGGAAAACAATAAGAAATAAAAATAATAAGAAAAGAAAAACCCATAATCAGTAGAATGCTGATAATTTTGCGCATAATTCCGTCGTTTAACTTACTACAGAAAAAGGCAGAAAAACGTTATACGGGAAACATTAATAGTTTTCTTCTCCATTTTGTGGGCGTGCAAATTAACTACGCATCAAAGAGTCATATTGCGTGGGAAGTAAAGATTTATTTGGAAAATTAGCGACTTCAGACACAGAAGTTGAGTAAACGTGCACCAAAATTATAAGACCTGTATCACCAACGACGACAGCTACATAAAAATCATGGGAGATCGTCGAAACTTAGCAAGTGAAAAGAATCAAGATTTTTTCAAAACATTGGCGACACAGCACACGTCAGTGTTTTGAAGATCTTTAAAATCGAAAAACATAACCAGTTTTTAATAAGTCAGTAACTGAGACGTGCCCAGAGGTACGTGCATGGAATCAATGAGCATTTATTTGAGGAAAAGAATTTCTGAGTGAGCACAGGCAGCCAATAAAAACGAGAATGAAACAAATATGAAAATCAACAAATCAGTAAATTACTTATTCATTTACTTGAAATACAAATTTTAGACTCAAACGTATTTGAAAATAAAAGAAAACAGAAACCCACTGGTGGTTGAATGCTCGTAACTTCATGGCTAATTCTGTCGTTTAACGTACTACATATGTAGTATGTGGTTCTGCACTAGAGAACTATGCCTTACATATTGAACTGTTAGCATCTATAAATTCGTGTTTGTACCTCTGTAAACGTCAAGCTGTTAAACCAACAAAATAGCATTTGTGAACCAAAACGAACAGAAGAGACAAATTTAAAGATGCTGATGTTTCAGTACGTAAGAGAGTTTCTGTCACGGAAACCAAATCACTTGAGAATGGCGTGGAAGGCTGAAACTAGTCGAGAAGAGATAAAATTAGTAAAGCAAAATTGGAAAATGCCGCCCAATCTTAATAAATAAAATAAAATAATAATAAAACATAAAAAAGTATTTCATGTTAAATTTTTCTTGCATACTCGCTTTTTTTACGACCATATATTGCCTTTTGCCTTACAAGGGTAGTAATCGTATCAAGTTGATTCTAGTCCGCCCCGATAGCTGAGTGGTTAGCGTGACAGGTTGTCATTCTACGGAACCGGGTTCCATTCTCGGCTGGGTCGGGGATTTTCTCCTCTCAAGGACTGGGTGTTGTGCTTTCTTTGTCATCATTTCATCTCCATACGGCGTGCAGGTCGCCCAATGTGGCGTCGAATGCAATAAGCCCTGAACGAAGGCGGCCGGACCTGCCCCGCAAGGGGCCTTCCGGCCGATGGCGCCAAACGCTCATTTCCATTTCCAAAAGAATGTATTAATTTTGTGTATAAATTGAACTGTTTAAATATATTTAAATTTCATCCTTTTTAACCTTGAAAGGAATAAAATAAAATGATAAAAAAATGTTGGTATCTACAGGAATCAAACCCAAGCCAACAAATAGCCAATCACTTTGCTTGACCACTTGTCCACACAGCTGTTACAACTATTCCTCAAAAGCTCCCTATACTTCAAGTTTGCACAGTACGTTCCACGCAGTTCCAAAGGAAAATAAGCACCGGGTGCTGTGAGCAATGTAGTACTCGTGGTACTAGCAGGGATGACGTCACGTCGGAGCATGCAAAACAGGCACCTGAGCTGATCGTAGAGCGAATGATCAGCGTTTCATCACTGGTTTCTAGTTATCTCAGAGAGAGCATTACAGAAAGTGTTTTCGTCCATTTTATATGCATAACAGCATGCGTTCGAAGAGAAACTGCACAATTTTAGTGGGATTTCTGACTCGCATTCGTAGAAAAATAACGTAATTTTAGTGCGATTTCCAGCTTACATTGGATGAGAAACGGCATAATTTTGGTTCCATATTTTCAGTGTGCTGACGCACAGTAGTAAATGGTAACCGCTTCCTGTACTGACATACCAAGATACAGAGGGTGTTCGACTGTTAACCCTGGATAGCACATACTCCAGATCTTGCACCAGCAGAAAATATCTGGTCATGGGTTGCTGAAAGACTGGATAACACGGTTGGCAAAGCCACTGACCACAAGCCGAAGAAGCACTGAATGATGTACATGTAGAAAGGAAGGAAGATTGGGTTTCACGTCCCGTCGATATCGACGTCTTTAGAGACGGAGCACAAGCTCGGATTGAGTCAGGGATGGGGAAGCAATCGGCCGTGCCCTTTCAAAGGAAGCATCCCAGTGTCCGCCTTGAGCGATTTAATGAAATCACAGAAAACCTAAATCTGGATGGCCGTACGCTGGTTTCAGCCGTCATCCTCCCGAATGCGTGTCAGGTGTGCTGACGTCCATGTATCTTTTTAATTCAAGGTCAGCTCAACCCGATGCCCAGCCGTATGAGATCGACTTTCGCTGCCGGGGTTGTGATCTATGTATGTACCTGGTGATAAAAAAGTCAGTATAGATTTGAAAACTTAATAAACCACGGAATAATGTAGATAGAGAGGTAAGAATTGACACACATACTTGGAATGACATGGGGTTTTATTAGAACCAAAAAAACAATGTTCACAAAATGTCCGACAGATGGCGCTGGACAGCAAAACGTCAGTGACTGCGCATGACAATCATGTATAAAAGGATCTGTAATGAGAGAGGGATGCGCCAGCAGTCGCAGCATGTTGACGTCACCTGAAAAGGCGCTATTATTGAAGCTGTATTATGAGAATGGGGAATGTGCTAGTTCAGCGTTATGATCCTATCGCCATAGGAAGGGGATTCGAACGGGTAAATGCAGCTGTGGTGAGAATGATTTCGAAGTTCGAAACCACGAGTTGTTTAGACGATAGACCCGTAGTGGCCGACCGGGCGCAAGGCGTAATGCTAATGAGACAGTTCAGGAAGAAATAGAGACTGTAGCGGGTTCGTCTATGCACGGGGAAGTCAGCGCTCGTGCAGTCGCACGTCGCACCGGCATTCCATACACTGCTGTTTGGTTGGCACTGAGGCGTACACTCCGATGCTATCCGTACAAAATCCATCGGCATCATGAACTGTTACCTGGCGATTTAGTGAAGCGGAGGGCATTTGCGGTGTGAGCGTTACAAAAGATGGCGGAAGATGACGATTGGTTGAGTAACGTGTCGTGGACCGACGAAGCTCATTTCACGCTTCGAGGGTCTGTCAACCCCCACAACTGCAGAATTTGGGCTACCGAAAATCCTAGAACTGTCGTGAAAACTCCATTGCACGACGAGAAAGTCACGGCATGGGTTGGATTTACCACATCTACCGTTATCGGGCCTTTTCTCTTCGAGAAAATGCGTGATCCTGGTTTTGTAACTGCTACCGTGACGGGTGAGAGGTACGCCGATATGTTACAGAATCGCATCATCCCCAGCCTGGCTGATAAACACCCGCTGGAACGTACGATGTTTATGCAGGATGGCGATCCACCCCATATTGCTAGACGCGTGAAAGATCTCTTGCGCGCGTCGTTTGGTGATGATAGTGTGCTCAGCCGCCACTTTCGTCATGCTTGGCCTCCCAGATCCACAGACATCAGTCCGTGCGATTATTGGCTTTGGGGTTACCTGAAGTCGCATGAGTATCGTGATCGACCGGCATCTGTAGGGATGCTGAAAGACAGCATCCGACGCCAATGCCTCACCATAACTCTGGGCATGCTTTACAGTGCTGTCCACAACATTATTCCTCCACTACAACAATTGTTGAGGAATGATGGTGGACATATTGAGCATTTCCTGTATAGAACATCATCTTTCCTTTGTCTTTCTTTGTTATGCTAATTATTGCTATTCTGATCAGATGAAGCGTCATCTGTCGGACATTTTTTGAACTGTTGTATTTTTTTGGTTCTAATAAAACCCCATGTCAGTCCAAGCATGTGCATCAATTTGTACCTCTCTATCTACATTATTCCGTGATTTATTCAGTTTTCGAGTTTATACTGACCTTTTGATCACCCCGTACTTTCAGCTATGCTGTACACTTACAATCAGAAAAATTACTCTATTTGCTATCCTTCCTTTCAATAGCCACCAGACCACAAGAAATCAAATAACGCGACAATATTATGCTATGATCCATCTATCCCAAACCTGTGCAATTTTATTTAGGAATTACTCGGATTCCCAACTGATTTCATTTTGTTGTTTGTTTGCCAGGTACAAATATAGCTTCATGGATGGAGAAATACCAATAATATTTACTCGCCTCGAAGCGGTATGAAGAGGTGCGAAAAAAGTAAATTTAACTGCAGTTAGTCTGATGTGTCCTCATTAAACACACAACTCACAAAATTTTTGACGACTTTAAAGTTTATACGACGCTACTGGCTAACAATAAAACAGGGCTTGTGGAGAACTGACACAAAGCAGAAAGTGTTACGGATTCTTCCTCCGAAACTGAGAAAAATAAAATGTTTTCTCAAGTTTTGTTACGACTGAGGCATAAATGAGGCACTCCGTTAGAAGGCAGAAGATGTTGAAGATAAAACGCCATTTGAGTAACCGGTTATGTTGTATTCTAAGTAAGAAATTGTCGAATTGAAGGATTATCTCAATGTTAGGTTTTTTTTTATCGAAAAATCTGCGAGTTACGATGCAGTGGGATGTAGCTAGTGCTGAACTTACGAGCTAACATCCCATAGACGTTCGGACTCACATGCGGTTCCTCTTCACCGAAATGTCTTGCTTCAAACTCGTCTAGGGGTTGAACCGCACGTGTCGCATTACACACACTAAATTAGACACTTGTGAAACTTTGGTTAAATTGTCTGGCTGATGGCAAGTTTGCGAAATACAACGTTAACGTATGTAACCTCCCCTTAGAAAAATTTATGAATGGGAGTGGTGGAAAACCTCTTACGTTATTTGATTTTCAAACAGCTCAGCAAAACTGAACGTACCCAGACATTTCTCTCTTTACTTATTCTGATCATCACTAAACTGACACACAATATTTTTAGCGCAACGCAATCCGCATTTCAATAATCCCTACAAAAGACTGGCCCTGACTAACAATAACCTATACATTTCATGAATCACTTACCTCACAAAAATCTTCGTTACTCGAACTACTGCAATACAGCGAGCGCCAATACTGCCAGCTGAATAAAAGATTCTAACTACTGAAGGGACTAACTACTGATAGGCATAGTTATCAAATGAAAGATTTTGATAGAGAACAAACAATGTATTTACCTTAATAATGTTCACAAGTCATCATATGTACATCAGTTCATGACATCCAGTCTTACAAATTTACCCTCTCTGATGTACACACGTCCAGATCATCCGCTCTCAAAACTCCGCCATCTCTCTCCCCACCTCCACTACTGCTGGTGTCTCACCTCCAACTGCGCAACGCTACGCGCTGTTCACATCCAACTGCCCAACACTACAATAGCAAATATTGCAACAATGCAAACCAGCCACAGACTGCACACAGCACAGTAGGTGATTTTCATACAGAGCGCTGCGTGGCGTTACCAACATAAAATCCTAAACACCCTACTTACACATATACTAACAGTAACAATAATATCGTGAACTAAGTTGACGACCCATAAATTATGTAGGCCCCACAGTTGCGATTTGGTTAGAATAATGTTTATTCAGAAAGAAAACTAATAACGAAAGTGGTCGTATTTAGAGTGACTGTTACACTCGGGTGTATATCAGTTTGACACAGTTCGATCATTCACAATCTCATCGCGAAATACATCTACGCCTAAAGTTACGGTTCCTACCAGGCGCGCGGCTGCTCACCGCTCAAAGACTAAGTGCCGCGATACCATACAACGAGAAATTTTCTAAGTTGTTTCACTTCCTAGCTGCCTAAAGACCGACTGTCCGCTTTCGTGTCTCAATCCGAACTGTACCCTTTGGTGTCTCCTGCCAAACAGTCCACTTTCGCTTCTCCACCAGCACTCCCTCTGCCCGTCCCCGGCCGCGTTTCCCGCGCGCCGAATATCTTCCATCAACTGACTAGGGCACTTCCCTTTCCTGAAGCCGTTCATCTGATTGGCTAATCTTATTCTACATTATTTTACAATTTAACATAATTAAATAATCATAGCCTGACCACTTTCACGATCTAAATAAAGTAACAATAATAACCATTGTTTAACTCTTTTAGATAAAACCAATGCAATTTCCTTCTTAACTTCGAATGTCACGGCCAGTAGCCTTGCACCAATGTGGTTTCTGCTAAATAGCTAAAGAGCAAAAGTAACTATTATGCACTAAACTTTACAACAAATATTATATTACCTAATGATTCAATAAGGTGTCGTGCTGTCATCGTTCAGTGTGTTTTTTTGTGGAGGAAATGATGATCTGATGCTTAACTGAAAATACTGATAATTTAAATTTACTATATCTTTTAAACAAATAAAGTTACATAGTTGTTTGTCATTATCATGATGCGCTTCTATATGAAATATGATCGTTAAGATCGACTAAAGCGATCAGATTTTAGCGTTCATGTCTTTGTTACAAATCTTGTTATTTTCGCTTAACTGTAAATCCTATACTATCATAGATATGATCAATACTCAAGTTTTATTGGGATCACCATGAAAGTTTTTGAAGGATGGCAGATTAAAATTACTGTGGCTTCACTACATGCTACAGAATTAAATAGTTTCCGTAAATTTTTCCCTTTATGGTCGATCTTAGGTCCGTCATATTTAAGACTGCTACGTCTCCTAGGCTTCTACTGGGTTTCCCTATGAGCAGGTTCTCGTCTGTCTCACTCGCACACTACAGTGCTTAGGCCTCAATAGAAAATAGACGTCTGTGAGTTTCCCCATCTCGTGGTAAATCTGCGCCCTTTGTGGCACGCGGTTCTGGGACTCATGAACACTGAGTCTGCTGCTTATCAAATGAAAGTCATACTCGTCCATGGTCACGATAAGCGGATCAACAAAAACAATACTTAGTAATGGTGTGTACATCAATTGTCCATGAAGAGTGACTAAGATGCAAGTATGACACAAGGAGAAAGGGCTATTATGGCAAGAAACAGCTGTTAACATTCAAACACGCGCTGTTGCAAGAGAAAGTTAGAAGTATTGATCGAATAAGAAAGACATGAAGACGTCCTGAGCAAGTAAAGAAATACATAGAATATCCAAATAAATAACATCGTGACTGTAACACAGAAAATCGCTGGGTACGTAATGATAATTCGTTACTGGAACTGTAGTTGAAGGAAACGACTAAGGAAAGAATAACAAGGACAGAGCGTGCAAAGGAGATACAGTAGTTATGCTGAAATAAACAGCTGGCAAGCACCCAGAAGAGGTGATTAACGAAATAACGCAACACTAAACACGTGAGAATACAGCGAAAGTCTAATAGAGGAAATATATAAAAAAAGGAACTAGAGATATAGCAAAGGAGTAATTGTTATGGATAGTTTACGTGTTTTTATAATTCACTTGAAAAGCAAAGACTCGACCTAAAGATTTTCCTGCAAAATCTCAGCTGCAAAAATAAAAAAGTTGCTGTTATGCCTGTTTGTATAACGTCCAGTGTTAATGCTGTACTTGTTATTTAATTACCAGCGTTATGATCCCCTAACGAATACCAGAGCTTCTCGCGAACGTTTCGAAAGGTCTTCTACACGCTCCTGTAACAAGAAAGAAAGGAACATTTACCTTCCATTAAAGCTTTTATTGCCGTCTCTCGCGAAGCGCCTTTTGTCTAAGCCATAAACGGCAAACTTGGGACATCTTTAATAAAACTTAAGCTCTCGTGGAGTCGATAGAAGTTTAGTTGGGTCTTTTCAGCTGTTCCTCACTCCGGCTTTCAAAAGGACAAACTTTACGCAACAGGGTTGTAGTCTCCAGCGCGGAACCCTTCTTAGGGAATATCTGAGCAGCTTTCGGAGCGAGTGAAGACTTCACGAGCTCATATGAAAAAATCGTTGGCAGTCTGTCAGTGTGTGGCATACAGAACGGTCATTCTTATTGTAGCCCATACCGATCACCATACACGAACAGAGTGGCGTATTGTGCCGAAAGTTTTTGACCTCGTTCGCATATCTTTACGTTGTGTTCAATAATCAACTGTTTGGTACCATTTACTGGCCTCATCAAATCGGCCACACTTCTTTTTCCTGCTGTAATCGTTGTCGTTAGGGGGAGCTGGGATATTTGACATGAAGACATCAGCCACATTCCATGGCACTAAAACAGAAAAACCTCTACCCTCTCGACCTGAAAAAGAAACTTCGACAAACACTTATACTTCCAATTGTTGAGTACAGCGATATCATCTTGCAAAGCCTTTCTCAAGAGAGCTCACGTAGCCTCCAACTGATTATGAATGACTGTGCACGCTTTACATTGAAAAATGAAAAAAAACTGTGCGCCATGAAGAAATTATCCGAATGAGACGGAAATTAGTAGATGTCATGTACATGTATAGACAATCAACCGCAAATGATTACATTTTCAGAAAAACTGTATGATTTATTCGAGAGAAAGAGATTCACAGATAACGCATTGGTCCACCTCTGGCGCTTATATAAGCAATTATTCGGCTTGGCATTGATTGATAGTTGTCAGATATTCTTCTGAGGGATATCCTGCCAAATTATGCCCACCTGACCCGTTAGATCGTCAAAATCCCGAGACGCTTGGAGGTTCCATTCCCACAATATTCCAAATGTTCTCATTTTGGGAGAGATCTAACGACATTGCTGGCCAAGGTAGATTTTGGTAGGAGCGACGACAAGCAGTAGAAACTCTCTCCTTGCATTGTCTTGGTGTGGTAGGTCAATTTGTAGGAGGGGACCAAACACCAAAGCCATCGGTCCCATCAAATTTGGGGAAGGGTGTGGAAGGAAGTCGGCCGTGGCCTTTCAAAGGAACCATACCGGCATTTGCCTGAAGCACTTGAGAAAAATCATGGAAAGTGCGTTATCTTGTTGAAATGTAAGCCCAGGATGGCTTACCATGAAGGGTAACAAACCGGAGCGTCGAATATTGTCGTCGTAACCCTATGGTCTAAAGATGCCGCGTATGGCATTCAAAGGTGTTGAAAGAAGACGGCACCTGAGACCATCACTTATGTTTATCGAGTTGTATGGGGGGCGACAATCAGGTTCGTATCCCACCACTGTCTGGGACGTCAAAAGACACGTCTTCGGCCTGGAACCTCATTGAATCTAGTTGAACTGTCTTCAGTGATAAGAAACGCTTAGAATTGAGATCCAGTGACGTAGATAGAAAAAGTTAATGTCATATGTAACAAAGCAACAATAACGGTTGCCATTGTCCTTGTACGCACTCATTTCCCTTGTACATCCTTCTTTCCAACAAGATATTACTCATTTCCCACTATTGGTTCAAATGGCTCTGAGCACTATGGGACTCAACTGCTGAGGTCATTAGTCCCCTAGAACTTAGAACTAGTTAAACCTAACTAACCTAAGGACATCACAAACATCCATGCCCGAGGCAGGATTCGAACCTGCGGCCGTAGCGGTCTTGCGGTTCCAGACTGCAGCGCCTTTAACCGCACGGCCACTTCGGCCGGCCTTTTCCCACTATTCTTAGATGGTGTAGTCATCTTAAATTTTCTTTCCTCAGAACTAGCTATATGAGAAAACATTTATTTTGCACACCTGTAATACCTTTTTGTATCTGCCACTATTATTATTGTTATTATTGTCATTATTATTTTTACTAGTATCAGTTATAGTGGTAGCAGCAGCAGTGGAACAAATACTGGCAGTATTAACTGTATTAATTTATAGTCAGTATTACTTACATTGTCACTACAGACACTCAGATCATTTAAATACTATTTTTCACGTCAAAGTTGTTATTGCTTAGGTAACTAAGATGTAAAAGAGGTACCCTGGTCCAATGTAAGAGACAGCGTTATGGCCTTAATCAGATCAGGTTGATAAGAAAATAAATGAAATGTATAGACATGTGCTTTTGGCAAGTCGAATTGCCATCTTCTGATGGAAAAGTTGTACGAAAAGTGTTATAACTAATATCGATTATTAAACTGTTTAAATATAGAAAAATTCTGTACTTCATTTTCATATCTTGAGAAGGCAATTTAAGTTGCCGAAACTAGTTGTCCAAATGTGTATTTATTGTGATCTGGACAAATATATATTCTCTAGTAAGAAGATTATATTTTTCAGGTTCAGAGATCGCTCCCAGGCTGACAATGTCCAATGGTTCAAATGGCTCTGAGCACTATGGAACTTAACAGCTGAGGTCATCAGTACCCTAGAACTTAGAACTACTTAAACCTAACTAACCTAAGGACACCACACACATCCATGCCCGAGGCAGGATTCGAACCTGCGACCGTAGCGGTCGCGCGGTTCCAGACTGAAGCGCCTAGAGCCGCTCGGCCACTCCGGCCGGCTGACAGTGTCAGGTAACCATAATTACACTATCTATTCATTATTTGTAATTATTCGTAAACGGATGTGAGATAACACTGATGAGCAATAACATTATAACTTCCCACTGTGGGACTGAACACATTAATGGTGCGGTAAGGAAAGTGTAAGAGCGGAGCAGAAAATGGTTCTAGCGACAATACGGGTCCCAAATGGGAAAAGCCTCTGACATAAGAGCCTTCGACAAAGGGCAGACTGTTACTTCATGGCACCTGTCAACGAGCATCACAGAAACGTCGAAGCTGTTCGGCTGTTCGCATGCTACTGTCGTGATTATCTACGGGAAGTAATTGAAGGTTGGTAAAGCCACGAGCAGGCTACGTGATACTGGACTTAAACGCCTTATCACAGAACGTGGATATCGCAGTCCTGCCCGCCAAAACTCAGTAGACGACTGTCTCTGTCAGACATGCCGACAGATCACAATGCACACTGTTCAGTGAACAATGTGGAACACGGGGCTCCGCAGCAAGCGATCTACACATGTTTCGACGTTTACCTAGCGACCTGGTCAGTTGCACTTGCAATGGACTCAGAATCATTGAGACTTGACAATGGATCAATGGAAACGGGTCGCCTGTTGGGGTGAAAACATTTATCGTTAAGCCAGGCCGATCGTTGTTTCCAGTTACGTCGTGACCAGGCGAACCGCTGCTCGAAACATGCACCGCGCCGCGTACACAGGCCTGTGGCTGCAGTAATGTGAGACATTTATCTTGGCTGCATGTGGTAGTAATACACTGAAGAGCCAAAGAATCTGGTGTACCTGCCTAGAATCCTGTAGGGCACACGCGAGCACGCAGAAGTGCCACAACACGACGTGGCATGGACTCGATTAACGTCTGCAGGGCTGTCCACAAACCCGTAAGTGTACCAGGGGAGTGGGTATGTCTTTTGAACAGCACCTTGCAAGGCATCCCAGATATGCTTAATAATGGTCCTGTCTGGGAAGTTTGGTGGACGGCTGATGTGTTTAAGCCCAGAAGAGCGTTCCTGGAGCCACCCTGTAGCAATTGTCGACGTGTGGTTGAATTTCCCAAATCCGTCGGAATGCACAGTGGCCATGAATGGATGTAGGTTATCAAACAGGATGCTTACGTTCGTGCCACCTGTCAGAATCGTATCTAGACGAACCAGGGCTCCCATGTCGCTAGAAATGCACACGCCCCACATCATTACAGAGCCTCTATCAGCTTGAAAAGTCCCCTTCTGACATGCAGAGTCCATGAACTCATGAGGCTATCTCCATACCCATATGCTACACAATTTGTAACGAAACTCGTCCGACCAGGCAACATGTATCCAGTCATCAACAGTCCAATGTCACTGTTGACGGGCCGAGACGAGGCTCTCAAATGGTTGAAATGGCTCTAAGCACTATGGGACTTAACATCTGAGGTCATCACTAACTAGTATAAGTACGTCAGACACATATATGCCCGAGGAAGGATTCGAAGCAGCGACCTTTGCAGCAACGCGGTTCCAGACTCAAGCGCCTACAACCGCTCGGTCACAGCGGCCGGGCGAGACGAGGCTTAAAGCTTTGTGTCATGCAGTCATCAAGGCTGTATGAGTGCGCCTTCGGCTCCGAAAGCCCATATCGATGATGTTTCGTTGAATGGTTCGCTCGCTCCCTCTTGTTGATGGCCCAGCATTGAAAGTTTGTAACCGTTCCACAGAAATTTTTTAAAGGACAATATTATTTATGAATGCTAATGATCATTGAGCTAAGTGTAACCTCCCCACCGTAAATTTTAAAAGACAATATTTAATAGAAATGGGAGCCAAGCGTAACCTCCCTAGCAATTGAATTTAATGACAATAAAAAAATGAGAATCGCAATCTGACTCAAAGTATAAGCTGTCACGAAAATAATGAAAAACAATTCAGTGCTAATGAAACCTCAGTGACAATGAAAATTCAATTAAACCGAAATATCGGTCTTTGGCCCTGTGCAAAATGTCAGAATTAATTTCTTACCTCATTGAAACTGCATGTGAAATTTATGCTCTTATTGTTGGCCACGGCTTGGAGGAAATGCATTGCAAATAATATATTTCTTTTTTGAAATTTAACTGAAACTTTTCTTTAAAGGAAATGAAAGGAGATCGTTGGTTCAATTAAAAGGTTCCTTTTTTTTAAAAAATTGCTTTGAAATCAAAATTATTATTGGGGCGATTATTGCACAAATTAGTTACAGTTAATTTACATTATTAGCTGAGCGCATTTAAAAATAATATACCTCGTCCTGTATCTTGACCAGAATGCCATGTCGACGCCCGCCGACTCCTCACACACAACTGCACTCGACTGCTACTACCGACATACTGCACTGCTCACAGACTGCCCACTGACAGACTGCTCGCAACTGTACTGCACAACTACTACCGACAGAGTACTACTCGCAACTGAACTGAGCTACTGCTACCGACAGAGTGCAGCTCGTAACACTCGCGCGGTCAAGCGCAGACTAACCACGATAAAAGGCTCCCTGGTCAAAGATTTTATCATGCCTCACCATCGCTGCTACATTACATACGTGTTTCAAGCTGCAGCAACTTGCGGAAGGGTTGCACTTCTGCCACGTCGAACAATTCTCTTCAGTCGTCATTGGTCCGGTTCTTACAGGATATTTTGCCGGCCGCAGCGATGTCGGAGATTTGATGTTTTACCGTATTCCTGATATTCACGGCACACTTGTGAAATGGTGGTATGGGAAAATCCCCACTTCATCGCTACCTCGGAGATACTGCGTATCATCGCTCGTGCGCCGATTATAACACCACGTTCAGACTCACTTAAATCTTGATAAGCTGGCATTGTAGCAACAGAAAGCCTCTAACAACTGCGCCAGACACTTTTGTTGTATAGGCGTTGCCGACCGCAGCGCCATATTCTGCCTGTTTACATATCTCTGTATTTGAATAGGTATGCCTATACCAGTCTCTTTGGCACTTCATTGTAGAAGGTACCATGACAGCAGTTGACTAAGTGAGCGTTATTGTAGACGAAGTGCATGCCTCACAGATTTATTTCTTACCTGACGGCAGTTGGCATCTTGCCACATAGTACTTAAGTGGATTGATGGGGTTCCAGAGACCTTTTCAAGTGTCAAACGTCTATGATGTGTGTATGCAGACTGAAGCGATGAATGAAAAGATGTACTAAGGCTGGGATTCGGACCTGGGTCTCCTGCTCAGTAGGCAGGCGTATTAACTCCTAAGCCACCGTGGCAAAGTGGCTTTGCACAACTGCACAGACTACTCTGGAATGCCTCCCTCCTCAGTCCACATTCTCATTCACGCTTCACCCCATTTAGCTGACTCTGAGACTTGAAACGTCTCTGGAACTATGTAGTTTCATCTGATTAATGTAGATACACACCGAGTTCAGACAGGATCCCCCATTTCGCTCGATGCTGAGTGCTATTCCAGTGCAGTTGGAGATCCTCTGTAACGCTGTTCGAGTTTAGGGGAATACCAAGTGGGCTGAGGCTTCAATGGGAATTCAGACTGAGGAAGGAGACGTTCTAGGACAGTCCGTGCAGTTGTCCAAAGCCATTGTGCCAGGGTGGCGTAGTGGTTAGCGCACCTGTTTAGTGAGCGCGAGACCTGGTTCCGAATCGCCGCCTTGGTACAGATTTTCATTCGTCGCTTCAGTCTGCATATATGCATCATAGGATAATTGTCCGTCTCATAAGGCCAGAATACAGTGGGTCGAGAAGTAAGAGAGTGAACTCACATTGTTATCTTGGCCACCACATTCGCCTCATCTCAGCCAAATGAAACATCACAGAGACGTTTCTTGGGTTCCGTTTAAGATGATTTGATGCTCCGAAAGGCTGGGGTTTACAAGATACCCTGCGAATGTGGCCTCTCATACATCGAAAACACGATCTGTCAATGGAGGATGTACAGAACATCGAAGTTACACTCGCCTCGTGCAGCCAAATTCGGCTGTGACACAGCCCTGTATTGACACTAAATTGTAAGAAAATGTCGAAATTTTTACGTCAGTATTATCTTTCTGGGACTCCGTAGGGAAAGAAGAAATTAAAAACATCTTGGGTTGTCGGGTGTTCTGCCGGATATCAGCGTCGTACTTGCACGATATTTCGGTCACGTAGCTCGAGACCTTCATCAGGTGCGACCTGAGACTGCTCCTCGAGTGGACCTGGTCCAGTATTTATGCCTATGGACTTCCCCCTCCACCAACGGCTGCAGGCGCTTCCTCTGTGGTCCGCGCCCATTCCCTGTGACCTGCTGGAGCGTTGCTGCTCCGTTTTCCGTCCGCTGCGGTTCTAGGTGTTCCCTCTGCGGTCCGCGCCCACCAAACCCGCTCCTGGGGGTTTCATCTACGGTCTGGGGTACCAGGCGTTCCCCCTGCGGTCCGCGCCCGCTCACCACGACCTGTTGGAGCGTTGCCGCTCCGTTTTTCATCTGCTGCGGCTCTGGATGTTCCCTCTGCGGTCCCCGCCCACCAGTCCCACTTCTGGGTGTTCCATCTTCGGTCTGGTGCTCCTGGCAGTCCGTCAGGGGCTCGTTTACCATCTCCATGTCTCTGGTTCTTCTGTTTGTGTAGTGTTGCAGCTGGCCCCGTTGCTCCTTTAACAATTCCAGAGCCGGATCCCAGGCTCTGCTTAGCTGGTACCCTGTGTCACGATTCATAAGATCGTCAGCCATTTTAATCTCAATCGATTCTCTTATGACACTGTCCCAAAATCTGGGTGTTTGTGCTAGAATCTTGGTATCCTCATACTTCATGGCATGATCTAGCTCTAGACAGTGTTCAGCAATGGCTGACTTAGTCACCTGTCTTAATCTAGTGTGCCTCTGATGTTCTTTGCACCTGATCTCCACAGTTCTTGTCGTCTGGCCAATGTAGGACATGCCACATTGACAAGGTATATTGTAAATCCCTGGTTTTCGTAACCCCAGGTCGTCTTTGACACTCCCCAGCAGTCCCCCAATCTTGTTGGATGGACAGAAAACACACTTGATATTGTGTTTACGCAGGATCCTACTGATTCTGGCAGAAATAGAGCCAGCATAGGGCAGATATGCCACCTTCCTTGCTTCATCTTGGTCTTCTTCAGGAACCTGTGGTATAGTGGCTGGTCGGAGTGCCCTCTCAATTTGTCTGTCCATGTATCCATTCTTGGAGAAAACTGTTTTGAGACGTTCTATCTCTATGGGTAGATTCTCTTGGTCTGATAGGGCACGTGCTCTGTGGACCAAAGTCTTCAGAACCCCATTCTTCTGTGCAGGGTGGTGACAACTGCTGGCCTGCAGATATAAATCAGTGTGTGTGGGTTTTCGGTACACACTGTGGCCAATTGATCCATCTGCTTTCCTCTGGACTAGTACATCCAGAAATGACAGCTGGCCATTCTTCTCCAGTTCCATGGTGAACTTGATATTAGGGTGGCATGAGTTAAGATGTTCAAGAAACTCATTGAGCCTGTCCATCCCATGTGGCCAGATCACGAAGGTGTCATCCACATACCTAAAGAAGCATGTGGGTTTAAATGTGGCTGTCTCCAATGCCCTCTCCTCAAAACTCTCCATAAACATGTTGGCAACCACAGGGGACAGTGGGCTGCCCATAGCTACACCTTCAGTTTGCTCGTAATATTGGTTTCTGTACAGGAAATACGTGGATGTCAGTGTATGACTGAACAGGTCCAACAGAGCACCATCAAATTTCTCTGCAATCAGTTCTAGTGAGTCCTTCAGTGGGACCCTGGTGAACAGCGACACCACATCAAAACTAACCATATACCTTGTCAATGTGGCATGTCCTACATTGGCCAGACGACAAGAACTGTGGAGATCAGGTGCAAAGAACATCAGAGGCACACTAGATTAAGACAGGTGACTAAGTCAGCCATTGCTGAACACTGTCTAGAGCTAGATCATGCCATGAAGTATGAGGATACCAAGATTCTAGCACAAACACCCAGATTTTGGGACAGTGTCATAAGAGAATCGATTGAGATTAAAATGGCTGACGATCTTATGAATCGTGACACAGGGTACCAGCTAAGCAGAGCCTGGGATCCGGCTCTGGAATTGTTAAAGGAGCAACGGGGCCAGCTGCAACACTACACAAACAGAAGAACCAGAGACATGGAGATGGTAAACGAGCCCCTGACGGACTGCCAGGAGCACCAGACCGAAGATGGAACACCCAGAAGTGGGACTGGTGGGCGGGGACCGCAGAGGGAACATCCAGAGCCGCAGCAGATGAAAAACGGAGCGGCAACGCTCCAACAGGTCGTGGTGAGCGGGCGCGGACCGCAGGGGGAACGCCTGGTACCCCAGACCGTAGATGAAACCCCCAGGAGCGGGTTTGGTGGGCGCGGACCGCAGAGGGAACACCTAGAACCGCAGCGGACGGAAAACGGAGCAGCAACGCTCCAGCAGGTCACAGGGAATGGGCGCGGACCACAGAGGAAGCGCCTGCAGCCGTTGGTGGAGGGGGAAGTCCATAGGCATAAATACTGGACCAGGTCCACTCGAGGAGCAGTCTCAGGTCGCACCTGATGAAGGTCTCGAGCTACGTGACCGAAATATCGTGCAAGTACGACGCTGATATCCGGCAGAACACCCGACAACCCAAGATGTCATTAGATCGCCGGGAAAGCCTGAAGAGTTACAAGAAATTAAAATTCAATTGCCCTTTGTGACATATACGAGGTGCGGCAATAAAGTATTGAGACTACTGTGAAAAAAAAAGTTGCTTACCGTCCTAGTCAAGTTTAGTGTTGTCTCCTTCAAAGTACACTACTGGTCATTAAAACTGCTACGCCAAGAAGAAATGCAGTGCAGATGATAAACGGGTATTCATTGGATAAATATATTATACCAGAATTGACATGTGATTACATTTTCACGCAGTTTGGGTGCATAGGTCCTGAGAAATCAGTACCCAGAACAACCACCTCTGGCCGTAATAACGGCCTTGATACGCCTGGGCATTGAGTCAAACAGAGCTTGGATGCCGTGTACAGGTACAGCTGCCCATGCAGCTTCAACACGGTACCACAGTTCATCAAGAGTAATGACTGGCGTATTGTGACGAGCCAGTTGCTCGGCCACCATTGACCAGACGTTTTCAATTGGTGAGAGGCCAGGCAGCAGTCGAACATTTTCTGTATCCAGAAAGGCCCGTACAGGACCTGCAACATGCGGTCGTGCATTATCCTGCTGAAACGTAGGGTTTCGCAGGGATCGAATGAAGGGTAGAGCCACGGGTCGTAACACATCTGAACTGTAACGTCCACTGTTCAAAGTGCCGTCAATGCGAGCAAGAGGGGACCGAGACGTGTAACCAATGGCACCCCAGACCATCAAGCCGGGTGATACGCCAGTATGGCGATGACGAATACACGCTTCCAATGTGCGTTCACCACGATGGCGCCAAACACGGATGCGAACATCGTGATGCTGTAAACAGAAGCTGGATTCATCCGAAAAAATGACGTTTTGCCATTCGTGCACCCAGGTTCGTCGTTGAGTACACCATCGCATGTGCTCCTGTCTGTGAAGCAGCCATAGTCTCCGAGCTGGTAGTCCATGCTGCTGCAAACATCGTCAAACTCTTCGTGCAGATGGTTGTTGTCTTGCAAACGTCCCCATCTGTTGACTCAGGGATTGAGACGTGGCTGCACGATTCGTTACAGTCATGCGGATAAAATGCCTGTCATCTCCACTGCCAGTGATACGAGGCCGTGGGGATCCAGCACGGCGTTCCGTATTACCCTTCTGAACCCACCGATTCCATATTCTGCTAACAGTTATTGGATCTCGACCAACGCGAGCAGCAATGTCGCGATATGATAAACCGCAATCGCGATAGGCTGCAGTCCGACCTTTATCAAAGTCGGAAACGTGATGGTACGCATTTTTCCTTACACGAGGCATCACAACAACGTTTCACCTGGCAACGCCAGTCAACCGCTGCTTGTGTGTGAGAAATTGCTGGAAACTTTCCTCATGTCAGCACGTAGTAGGTGTCGCCATGGCGCCAACCTTGTGTGAATGCTCTGAAAAGCTAATCATTTGCATATGATACTATCTTCTTCCTGTCGGTTAAATTTCACGTCTGTAGTACGTCATCTTCGTGGTGTAGCAATTTCAATAGCCAGTAGTGTAGTTCCCTTCTGATTGCACACTCTTTTTCCAGCGCTCCTGCCATTGATGGTAACATTTCTGGAACTCATCTTCTGTAATATCCTTCAAGACCCTCGTGACAGCTTTTTGGACAATTTGTGTTGCTTGAAAATGATGTCTCTTGACCTCCGTTTTGATTTTTGGAGATATAAAAAAGTCGCATGGAGCGATATCTGGTGAATAATGTTGCTGTGGTAGTACTGAAATTTGTTTTGAGGTTAAAACTAGCTGTACTGACAGAGCAGTATGAGATGGCGCATTATCGTGATGCAGAATCCAATTATCAGCAATGTTGGCACGGACACGAAGTCTTTCACGAAATCTTTCTAAAATTTCTATGTAGCAATATTGGTTAACTGTTTGTCCAAGAGGCACCCACTTTTTATGAACAAATCAAAGAAGCACACAAGCATGCATTTCACTTTTCACTTTGGCATGCGAGCTATTTTTGGTCTGGGTGATCCCTTTGAGCACCATTGCGAACTTTGGCATTTTGTCTCTGGATCCTACTGAAAAAACCAAGTTTCATCAGCAGCGATAACACAGCTCAACAATTCTGGATTCATTTCCGTTTCCTCTAACAGATCGGCTGCCGTATTTTTTCGTGTTTCTCGTTGTTGTGGTGTGAGATTTTTCGGAACCATTTTGCACAAATCTTGTCATATCAAGATCTTCAGTTATTATTAGACAAACCGTATCTCGATTGATGTTCAGTTCTTCTGCTATCATTTTTACGGATAATCTTGGATCAGATCGTACGAATTCACGCACCCTAACCAAGTTGACATCCGCCCGTGAGTTTGATGGTCGTCTACTGCGGTCTTCATGCTCAACATTCGTTCTGCCTTCACTAAACAATTTATGCCCACAGAAAACTAGAACTATTGACATAACCTCTCCTCCAAGAGGCTTCTGAAACGTACTGTAAGTTGCCGTCGCGTTTTCACCCAATTTAACGCAAAAAGAAATGGCATACCATTGCGCAATATTATGCGGTTCCATTTCCGTGACGAGAGACACAAACACGTGATAACTTATTACAGCACAACTCACGACTGAGTAGTTGCATGTGCCCCTTGGCCTAGAAGCAACTTATAGACCAAGGTCAAAGATATTGTGCCTACACAAGCCTGTGGGGTTGCCACATCTTGGAAAGAAAATACGTCTCATTACTTTATTGTCGCACCTCGTAAGTGTGAAGTGCCGCAGAGACAACAATGTGCTTCCTTTGAGGAGCTACCTGTTGAGAAGTAGCGGCACCGGTCACTAAAAGTGGCAACGGCCACAAAGCGGCCCTCCGTATCTGCATCCCTTGACGCCTGTGGGCCGAGGATGAAACGGCGGCCGGTGGGTACCATTGGGCCTTCAATGCCTGTTCGGTGTTTATTTTTTTTATGTATCATAAATAGTAAATATCGTTTAGCGATGGAATAAATATTCTAATAAATATTCTATACTGTGCTGTAACAGGGTCTGAAAATCGCAAGTCCCAAATTATTTCATTTCATGAAACTAAGGAATTCGTGATAAAATTAAAGTGGCAATGACTGTTTATCGTTTTTATACCTACTCGTTGAAGATGAGCCTCAAGTCAGTGACGTAAAAGATTTGTACTCTGATGATGCTGATGATGAACCTGATGAAACAATTGGAGTTATGACAAGAGACACGTCAGGATGTGAACAAGTAACCCCTAAAATTCCTTTCTCTGCTGAAAATAATGCGGCAGGCTGTTTAGCTAAAGAAGCTGAAGAGACCATACAGGAGGACGGCAATATTGCAGAAAAGTTTGATCAAGTACAGTGGAAGAAGGGAGATTTTGCTTCAGTCATTGAGACGTTTCATCCTTTTCCTGTATCAGCTCCTACTGGATTAATAAGTCTTCTAGAATATTTCAGAACTCTGCTAATGAATGATACACTTCATAACTTGGTAGACCAATCAAATCAGTACATCGAACAAAAACCGGAAAGACAATGAACACAAGCAAATCGGAACTAGAGCGAATGTACCTGAGAATGGAACTTGCTCACATGCATTGGCTGGTGCTGGGTGACCCATATGGCCCATTCATTAATTTGTAACGTTATGGCACGAAATATATCTCAAAAAGTGTTGAGAGTCCTCCACTTGGAAAATAATTTATTAGCAACTGATGAAATTAAAACTAATGATAAGCTCGGGAAAATTCGAGTAGCAATAGCAAGCCTAGTGGACCACACAGGGCGATTCATTGACCACAAAACTGTTACTCTGCTATCATTTTTCGCTGATGTTGAGCTCCTCGATAAGGCGAACAGTTGGGATAAGTAACAAAGAGAGTATATTCTAGTCCCAAGACCAGTTATTAACCCAGATTACAATAACAGTATGGATGGTATTGATCTGATGGGCACTGTATTATCACTATACAAATACGACATAAAATCAAGGAGGTGGTATTTAGATATGTTCTGGCACACATTTCAGTTGTGGTAGTCACTATTTGGCTCAGATACCGTATGGACTGCAAATTTCTTTGAGAATGACACATTCCACTGGGCAGATTCCAACCAGATATTACGGGTGGACTAGAATAGGTAGGGAAAGTCAAAGCGAGGACGATTAAATAAAGATGACATGTCAGAAAAGAAGAAGAACGCTGCCACAACAGTTCTACAAATTATAGACTGCCAAAAGGAGAAGTGTGATCATTGGACTATATGGAAGGGAACAAGAGAACGACGTATGATAAGTACCACCTTGGGAGCACATGCGTGGTGCAAAAAGTGTGCTGTATTTTTCTGTTTCATTGTGAACGTCAATTAACAATTTGGCTTAATATGCTCTTCAGCGAATCAGCTACTGTTTCATAGCATATGCTCCAACAAGCCAGAACATTATGACCGCTGCCCATCGCGACGTTCGATGTCGCCGGTGACGTTGTGAGCACGTGACGCGGTAACAAAAGTATGTAAGCAGAACAGACACCCTAGCGAAGATATGAGCTGCAAATGAGGAAATCCATTCAGATAAGCGACTTTGACAAAGGGCGGACTACTATTACGGCGAGCCTGTGAACGAGTATGCCAAAAACGGCGAAGCCGGTCGAATGTTCACGAGGTACTGTCGTGAGCGTCTACGAAAGGACGTAGAATGACAGTGGAACAACCACGAGGCGCTAAATTGAAACGTCCCCTTTGAACAATTATACATGACTGTGCTTAAACTGACACACAATGTTTTTAGCGCAACGCAATCTGACTTTCAAAATTCCCTACTAAAGAATGGCCCTGACTAACATTAAACTATACCTTTCACAAATCACTTACCTCACAAAAATCTTCGCTGCTCAAGCTACTGCAATACAGCGAGCGCCACTACTGCCAGCTAAATAAAAGATTCAAACTATGGAAGGCACTAACTACTGATAGGGATAGTTAGCAAATGAAAGATATTAGTAGAGAACAAACAATGTATTTACCTTGATATCATCATATATAAATATTTCAGTTCATGACAAATTTCAAAACTCCGCCATCTCTCTCCCCACATCCACCACTGCTGGCGGCTCACCTCCAACTGCGCAACGCTACGGGCTGTTCACAGCCAGCTGCCTAACACTACAATGGTGAGTATTACAACAATGCAAAGCAGCCACAGACTGCACACAGCACAGCCAGTGATTTTCATTCAGAGGTGGCGTTACCAATAAGAAATCCTAAACAGCCTACTTACAGAAGAACCTAAACAGCCTACTTACATAAAGAAAACATAAACAGCCTACTTACATAGCCCCCATGCTCCCCACAAAAAATTTTACAAATTGGATTGGGCAGTGGCCAATACAGATTTGAAAATTTTTTTTCATAATTACAATAACAAAGAAATCAAATGCACACACTTATTGATACAATGTTGGTCAAAAGCTAAAATTTTCTCACAGTCCATAAAGACAGTCCTAATCGTACATAACAGCAGAATAGCAACATGCTGACAGATAATGGGCCACAACAGAGCAAACCCACAGCAGAGTCAGTCGTACTTTGGAAGAATATTGGTAGGTAGGTCATCACAGAGCAGACCCACTGTAATCCTGGTAGAGAGTATGGTATTGGTGGGCCACCAGAGGTGCAGACCCACTGTAGTCCTTGTAGAGATAATGGTATTGGTGGGCCATCGAAGGTGCAGACCCACTGTAGTCCTTGTAGAGATGGCCAGCAGCCATCTGTTGCGATCTGTTGCGACTGTGCAGGTGCACAATCACCATTGAAGAGTCTTGCGGATAATATAGCAAGTCCATAAACTACCACATGTCCACTCACAAAAAAATTTGTTTGAAATGTCCTTAGAACCAGCAACGCTGTTATCCAGTCCCTTGCTGAATCATTAACACACGTGCAAACACTATCAGTCCCTACTTCTCACATATTGTCCATATACTATGACCAACAGAAACGTGTGCAGTGAAATGTAACTAACAAGTTAATAATATCATGAACTGGTGACAATTACAATTTTATAACATAAGAATACAATAACAAAGGTACAAAATACATCATTAAAAACATAACTATACAGATAACATTTGTAGTACAGGCTTTACAAAAGAATTGAACTAACATATACATCAGTGGAATTATGACATGAGTACATACATAAAAGATCACAATAACTTTTGAAACATCAACTTCACACATGAGCATTAAACAGAACAGAATTAATAATGTCTAACATCTTTACAAAGTAAATAACACATTATTAATGCCAATTGTATTTGAGGATAACAGTATTCCTCATCATAGTGAATGTAACTTAGTATTAGAAGAGAAAAAAGTTCTATGAAACAGTACACAGAGACAGGAAGAAAACAAATACACAAGGGTACACAAACACATAGTGGGATAACACCAATAGGAAAGGACAGGGTTCGTTGTCAGTGTAACATGTGGTACTGCAGTCCAACCCAAAACTTCATATATCTTTCCTCTTATTTCATCCTTTGTTTCCACCAAAAAAAATTCTATCTAAGCGCGCTTTCTGTATTTATATGTTCACACATTTCTTACCTCAACATTTATTTCCAATAAAATCCTACCTAAACCTGTTTTCTCAATGCATTTCTTCCAATTCATCGCAACTCATTCTCTTAGAGGCTACCCCCTCTTAAGCTAACTTAAATCTACTGAGCTCAGATGCTAAACTAAGGGACGAGGCAATGCAGCAGCACAAAACAATTAACACAAGCAGCAATGACAAAAAAATGCCAATTTGCAAAGCAAGCAGCAGCAAATCTAAATTAACAGATAAAATGCAAAATTACAACTAATATGAGCCAATGTGCAGCAACAAGAAAAGCTTAACAGAGTAATACAAAGTGAAATTTAGTAGCACTATGCCTGGCAAATAGCAGCAGAAATAACTTATATCTAAACATGACACTGCTCAAGCAGAAAAAAACATTACACTAAAGACAACAATGCAGATAAGGGAAATGTATATTCACATCTTAATGTCTACGTAATTAAAGTGGTGCACCACAAATTATTCTACAAAAGAAATTACCAAGTACTTGAAAAGAATATTATGTGTTACTGTTACTAGTTCCTTCTTATTGTTCTTTCCTTTCCAAGTGCTCCTTTTTTAAAGAATGTGGATCATAAAATAATTATTTAACAGATCTGTTGACAGAAAGTGTTCACATTAGCAAATGCATTTCATTTTATAAAAGCAATGCTGCAACACAGCTGGAAATAAGCAATTATGCAAACCAAAGCATAAAAACATCATTCAATAGCTATGTGGCATTTCGTAAGTCAGTAGCTCTCAATTCTCGTAGAAAGACACTTGTCATTATCAGGTTTGCAGATGTAAGAATATTTCCAAAGATAATGGCCTCCCCTTTTTTTTTTGTTCTACCTGTGCCGCTGAAAAGGGCTCGCAATAATGGCTTTTTCTCCAGGCGTCTGACACAGCTGGGTGCCCGCGACGCATTACGTGCAGGTGGTCACTTAACTTTCGTACGGAAATATTTACGACAGCAGTTTCTGCTACCGTTGCAGTCTCATATAAAAATATTTCACAGGTCAAGAATTAGCGTTGCAAATCTGTAGAAACAAAATCCTATAAATATAAGTGTCCAAAAAAAATATTCGTCAGCATTGTGATACAGTCACACATTTCATAACTCTTAAAGTACGTTTCTTGGTTTCCAACATCCTTTTCATAAATCAGAGTCCCTAAACACTACTCATTATTCCTTACCTCATTATACATATACATATTCGTCGACACTTCTTCAATATTTCATCATGAGAAATACGTAGCATAATAAACATTCCTCAACAACATGATACACATCGTCGTCGTAATAATAACATCATAACACTTCAGTCAAATCTCAAAATCGTCGTAACTTCCTCCAATAATTTCTAAGCCTAAAAAAATTCTCTGCTCATGTCAAAAGTGTCATCTGCCTCAAACACACTTTAAAAATCATGATCCCATACCAAATACACTATTCAAAGCTCTCATAGTATCACAAAGATTCCGAAAAAATATGAACAGTTTACAAAGTACAGACAAAATACAGTTTCATAAGTGTGAAGTTATCCAACTGTGTAATTACGTAAACATCTGTCACTGATATAGTAAAATAAATGTTCGTCTCTCTCAGTTAAATGATCAGATAGCTGTGTAATTTGTGTGTTAGAGAAATATGGTACCGATGTGTAAAGTTGTATAAGCAAATACCATATTAGCTAGGGTTCCTTGTGGTTGCCACACACATGGTACACAAAGTAAGCATGTACCCCCTTGAGGATTAATGTAATTATACCCTCAGGTGTTACAGATTACACCAATGGAATGAAATATATCACGGAAAACTTTCTTTGTAATTCAAAAATCTTTAAAAATAAATGTTTTAAGTATAAAATTGATCACTGAAATGCGTGTCCTGTAGCGCTAAATGTGCATCTTGTTGTAAGATAATCTCTGTGGAAGTGTCGTAGTTATTGTCCTCCGAAAGCTAAGTTCTGCAGAAGTCAATGTACTTACCCCATCAGAAACGAAAGTGAAATGCTTTATGTATAGATATCATAATTATTATGTACATTACTGTGATCAAGAAAATACTATACTGTAAAGTATTGTTGTGCTAAGAAAAAGGCCCTCACATTGTAGCTTACTACTAAAACATGTTTTGCTTTCTAGAAGAATTCAGAAAAACTGTGCAGATATAAAACAGAAACACTGCAAAAGCAGCATTGTAAATTGTCACTGATTAGTAGCGTCGTGATAAAATCGTGTAACTGTCACATAAACTAACCACTGTGTCATCTGGTATCTCTCAGAAAGCACTTTGAATCCATAATGTATTTTCAAGTAAACCAAAATGTTGCATTAAAATCTCATTAGCAGTACTGGTAAATGTTCTAAGTATGTGAGCCTTATAGTCGTTACGTAATCGTGCAACTAACAAGCAAGAATGTACAAATACAACACTGTGTCGTCTGTTCACTATAACAATGCATTCGTAATATCTGTTTAAAAATGTTCCCTAGGTTCTAGACTGGATATTTTACTTCAAATATAGTTGTATGTTAACAGTTTCTTAAGTCTGACAAAGCATACTAGAAATGTGAAGTGAAAAGTTTTATGACAAAGACTAAGTTAAAAAGCAGATTATCTTTCAATAAACGGTTTTACATGTGAAATGTGGTGTAAACCTTTACTCTTCCTAGTACTCAGAGTTTGAACTTGAATGCAATTGTCATTTGGTATACGTCGGTAAAGAATACTGAAATTTTTTTCTCAAGGTTAGCGTCTATGTTATTTTTCTCTGAGCCAGCAGGCGCACGCGACTGCCTGCGGTGCGAGTCATTGTCTGTCCCTTTGTTGGCGCGCGTCGTTATTGGGATTTGGAGACCTAGCTTCTACAAATTCACGTTGTCGAAAGTGCCCTGCTCTGTTTGAATTCCGCCAGTTCTGATGAAATTCAGGTCTGTCGTTATGATTATCTCGTCTGTCGTCATGTCGGTAGATTTCATAATTTCTTTCTTGTCGGTCATGTGGTGGAGAATATCTTCCTGAATCGTAACTGCGCGCTGAACTAACAGCCTACTTACATAAAGAAAACATAAACAGCCTACTTACAAAATATTTGGACGACCACGACAGTGTGTGGGGTTCTGAGGTCTGCCGGCTCATTAATGTAGGATAGATGGCGTTCTATGGCATATCTGCCGAAAGAGCACAATTCGGGGTGCACGCACAAGTGTTTTGGAGCACAGCGTTCATTATACACTGTTGAACATGGAGCTCCGTAGCAGACCATCCCCCCATATTAACATGTTGACCCAATGACATCGACAGTTATGATTGCAGTGGTTATAGGACCATCGGGATTCGACCATCGAGCAACGGAAACGTGTAGTCTCATCCGGTGAATCAATTTTTTCTACGTTAGGTCGATGGTCGTCTCCACAAATGCCATCATAGATGTGAACGGCGGCTCGGAACGTGCAGCGCATCACGGACGCAGGCTGATGGGAGCAGTGTTGCTATGAGAGACATTCTCCTGCGCTTGTGTGGGACCTGCGGTAGTAATTACGCGAACCACCTGAATCCCTCCATGGTAGACGTCTTCCCCGACGGCGACATCGTCTTTGAACGGTACAATTGCACGTGTCGCGAGGCGGAAACGTGCTACCGTGACTTGAGGAGCATTCTAGTGAACTCACCTAGTTGTCTGGGCGACTAAATTCGCGTGACGTAAATCTTATGGAACCCATCTGGGTCGCTTTCTGGCGCCATCACCGCGTATACAAATCAGTGGCCCGTTATTTACGCGAATTACATGGCCTGTGCGTAGATATCTTGATTCCATATACCTCCGCAAACCTAAGTATCTGTCGGATCCTTGGTACGCAGAATCAGTTGTGTCTTTCGTTCCGGAAACGGTCAAACAAGATGTTAGGCTGGTGGCCATAATGCTTTGACTCATCAGTGTAACAATCTGACTGTGCAAAATTGGCATATATACAGAGCCCAATAAAAACAATACCAATCGCCGTTTTGTAGGTTTATTTCTAGGCAACCAGTTTCGACGTTACACTTCCTCATCTCGTTCTGGACAACGAGCAAGTACGCTCGTAATAGCTACTACGAGACCAGTTAAAGCCACACGAAGGTTGCTGAATTGGAGCAGTTTTGGCCTGAAGATGACGAAGTGTAACGTCGAAACTGGTTGCCTAGAAATAAACCTATACAGGGTGTTACAAAAAGGTACGCCCAAACTTTCAGGAAACATTCCTCACACACAAAGAAAGAAATTATGTTATGTTGACATGTGTCCGGAAACGCTTACTTTCCATGTTAGAGCTCATTTTATTACTTCTCTTCAGATCACATTAATCATGGAATGGAAACACACAGCAACAGAACGTATCAGCGTGACTTCAAACACTTTGTTACAGGAAATGTTCAAAATGTCCTCCGTTAGCGAGGATACATGCATCCACCCTCTGTCGCATGGAATCCCTGATGCGCTAATGCAGCCCTGGAGAATGGTGTATTGTATCACAGCCGTCCACAATACGAGCACGAAGAGTCTCTACATTTGGTACCGGGGTTGCGTAGACAAGAGCTTTCAAATGCCCCCATAAATGAAAGTCAAGAGGGTTGAGGTCAGGAGGGCGTGGAGGCCATGGAATTGGTCCGCCTCTATCAATCCATCGGTCACCGAATCTGTTGTTGAGAAACGTACGAACACTTCGACTGAAATGTGCAGCAGCTCCATCGTGCATGAACCACATGTTGTGTCGTACTTGTAAAGGTACATGTTCTAGCAGCACAGGTAGAGTATCCCGTATGAAATCATGGCGGTGAATCGAGGAAGTACAGTACATACTGACGAAACTAAAATGAGCTCTAACATGGAAATTAAGCGTTTCCGGACACATGTCCACATAACATCTTTTCTTTATTTGTGTGTGAGGAATGTTTCCTGAAAGTTTGGCCGTACCTTTTAGTTCAAAAATGGTTCAAATGGTTCTGAGCACTATGGGACTCAACTGCTGTGGTCATAAGTCCCCTAGAACTTAGAACTACTTAAACCTAACTAACCTAAGGACATCACACACATCCATGCCCGAGGCAGGATTCGAACCTGCGACCGTAGCGGTCGTGCGGTTCCAGACTGTAGCGCCTTTAACCGCTCGGCCTCTCCAGCCGGCGTACCTTTTAGTAACACCCTGTATTACGGCGATTTGTATTGTTTTTATTGAACATTGAAGAGCCGTAGTCCCATACTCCACCAGAAGATGGAGTTATATTCATTATGTACAGAGAGGTCCATTTCAAACCTTTGAACGTAAATATCTCTGGAACAGCTACAGATATTGGAAACCGACTTTCATGCGTTTGAATGTACGGCAGGGGCCCATGAAAATAAACACTATGAAACATTGTAAAACGTAAACAAATATTATTTTCAACACAAACTCAAGCTTTTTAAATGCACATCCCGTATTATATCTTACGCAATTAGTGACATGAGAAATCACAAAAGGAATGATATTGGTTGCGTCACAGTAGATGAATTACACCCCGAGAAATTGCAAAGTGAATTTGACGCTTGAAATAAACGAAACGTGTCGCTATTGCACATTGCGAGATGCAAACGTGAACACTACGTTGCTCGTAATCGCTATGTGATTGACGTACTGCGTTCCAACAAACGCTGTACGCATTACTACTTACAATACAGGTGCCGAGTCACACAAAATGAAAACTAAGGAAAGGGTTTACTTGTTAGTTCTCAACTGGTCTTTACTACAGAACTAGGATGGACAAAGGTAACGAAAAACCGAATACCACCGGCTGACCAACGATCTAACAAAGCGGTAAGTGGTAGTTGTACGTAGTAGTGTGCCTGGACACTGTATTGTTCCCAATCCACTTAATAACATGTAAATAGCAATAAGTACAGCGTGTGTAGCATCGTAGTAAGTTAATCACATCGCGATTACGAGCAACGTGGGGTTCAGATTTGCATCTCGGGATGTGCAATACAGGCGTGTTTCGTTTATTTCTAGTGGGAAGTTCACTTTGTAATTTCTCGGGATGTAATTGACGTATTGCGATGAAACCAACTTCATTATTTTCGTTACTGATTGCATTAAAGGAAAAACATAAGTTTGTGTGGAAAATAACAATTATGTTTCAGAATGTCTCACAGTATTTACTTGCACAAGCTCCTACCTGACACTTACACTTGTGGATGTCAGTTTTCAGTATCTGTTATTGTTCCAAAGGTATTTAGAGGTATTTACGCCGAAACGTGTAAGCGGATTACACTGTATATGGTGACTTTCCGCTGTATGATAATAATGTCGTTCACTTTATTATAGATTAATGCATTTAAAAGTAAGCTGATATTAATAGATTCATTCTTCAAGAGGGAATTTTTCATGAAAAGAGATTTTGCAGATGGAACCTATACATTAAATTAAATTAAAATCTTAACAACATGTGCTGCAATCCAGAATTTCATAATGTCTATTTTGCGGTATGACAAATATGTGACATTAAAATTTTGGGATGAGAAATGTTAATAGATTTAGATTTATACAAGAAACTGTGAAACGAGGCAATTATAAGAGGGTTTGGTGAAACAAAAATTTTGAGATTATGCGGAATGGTGCAGGGTAGTACAAGGTTAATTAATAGAAAGAGTGGCTTCAGCTTGGAAAGATCGTGGAATCCGACCTTATCTGTAAAATTAACTTACAAAGACGTCGCGATGAAGCAGCTCATCCAGCTGTGGACCGACTCCGCATTCACAGATAAAATACGTGCATTTTGTACTTCTTTGCCGCCGATCAACGCCTGTGGCGTCTGTGCATCTGTGGCCGCATGCGCGGTGGCGCGATCCGTGATTTTAAAAAGAGGAAGCGAGCAATGGAGGTTCAGTCGTTCGGCTCGCTCCGAAGGTGGCTGAATGGTACACAACCGAAATATTTGAAGGAATTGAATTAATGCGACTGCACACCCAAAATTTAATGGAGCAACTATTACTTCCTTCGTGCAGTATTCCAGTTGCAAATGGAGTGCAGGAAGAAAAATTAGGTAGGCCTGTCTATGAGCTCGAATCTCTCTAATCTTAACTTTGTGGTCTTTTCACGAGATGTTTGTAGAGGAAGTAAACTGTTACTTGATGTTCTAGGAACATACGTACTCGAAATATTTTGCGGGATTTTGGTTTTGTAAGAGGTTTAGGACACGGTGTTTTAACAAACACTTCACATGTGATTATGCCGTTCGTTATGAATACGTGAACCTTCGCGACCATTGTGTCATACGGGATCTCCCATTCCGCGCACTTGCTTTAGAACTGGCATACTGGCCCAAACATGTCACGTGTAATGGAACAATGAAAGAAAGTTATGCAGGCGAGGTAGCATTATTTGCTTATTTCACACTTCAGTAATAAAGCTGTTGCATCACGCTGTGAATCCAATAAAACTATTGGCTACGTGCAATCTAGAAAACTCCGAAAACTTTATGAACAAACTTTATGCGTTACAAAGACAGTGATAATTTCATTATAAAATAAGTGCCGAACAGCGGATGAATAAAAATAGTCAAGATGATAGTTTAAAGATTTGTTGTTGATTAGAAAAACGGAGGAAAGTTCTTGAAATTGTTAGAACTTCCAGTTTGTTTCAGCAGAATGCGTGTAACATTTCATTAAACATAATAGCACTGTAACGCCAAGACACAACTAAGCATTATGGTCGCCATGAAAACGTATTTTCCGTTTTGCACGTTGTAGAAAATCGCGTTCTCGGAGTTTTAGTGATTTACACCATTTGATTTACAGTCATGATAATCCAAAGCATTTTCAAACAATTTCATTCGCAGTCTTCGACCAGGTTTTTAAGAGTCAAAATGATTACATTCTTCCCGTGATTAACATCAGCAGGGCAGTGTAATAAGGTGTGGAAATCACACAAAACCAGAAAAATAAAGCACAGTCAGCAGAGTGGAAACGGTTGTAAAGTCAAGAAAATTGATGCCTTCATCTACTTGATGTTCCACAGTGAAGTTGATGTTGTTGTGCATGCTGCTGAGGCCTTTACCTAGTTTCTCAATCTCCTCAGTTGTACCATCTTAAAGACCATGGTCACTCAGCCGCAGCCGTTACAGACAAGATACGAGTACTCCACACTGTTAACAAAGGAAAGAAAATGAATCTGCTCGAAGAGCTAGAAATTTATATCCACAGCTCTAACTCACCAGAGGTTATTCTCAACGAACAACTGGAGCTTGCAAACAAATCTTATCTCCACATATTTAATGAAATATTCGAAAACAAAAACTCATTATCCTCTGATATAATAACAAAGTAATATGCCATGGAAATTCGATGTAGCAGTGATACAACAGTTTAAGTGTCATTATCGTAATTTGTTAAAGCCATATTGTGAACATAAGCTGCCACTGTAATTTTCATAATTTGTACTAGCTTTCAAAATTTCATGTCTATAACGTCATTGTACTTCCTACATCTAAGTTCTCTGACAACAGTGTGGCTCAAAACAGTTCAAACTTTCATTTTTTAATTTGGAATAGCTTTTAGTAATTTCAAACATACTGGGTGGTCTATTGATCGTGACCGGGCAAAATATCTCACGAAATAAGCGTCAAACGAAAAAACTACAAAGAACGAAACTTGTCTAGCTTGAAGGGGGAGACCAGATGGCGCTATGGTTGGCCCGTTAGATGGCGCTGCCATAAGTCAAACGGATATCAACTGCGTTTTTTTTAAATAGGAACCCCCATTTTTATTACATATTCGTGTAGTTCGTAAAGAAATATGAATGTTTTAGTTGGACCACTTTTTTCGCTTTGTGATAGATGGCGCTGTAATAGTCACAAACATATGGCTCACAATTTTAGATGAACAGATGGTAACAGGTAGGTTTTTTAAATTAAAATACAGAACGTAGGTTCGTTTGAACATTTTATTTCGGTTGTTCCAATGTGATACATGTACCGTTATGAACGTATAATTTCTTATAACGTATGCTGTTACGTGATTACCTGTAAATTCCACATTAATTCAATAATGCTGAAAATTATGTCTGTCAATCTCAGTGCGTTTGGCAATACGTGTAACGACATTCCTCTCAACAGCGAGTAGTTCGCCTTCCGTAATGTTCGCACATACATAGACAATGCCCTGACGCATGTTGTCAGGCGTTGTCGGTGGATCACGATAGCAAATATCCTTCAACTTTTCCCACAGAAAGAAATCCGAGGACGTCAGATAAGTTGAACGTGTGGGCCATGGTATGGTGCTTCGACGACCAATCCACCTGTCAATAAACTTACTATTCAATACCGCTTCAACCGCACTCGAGCTATGTGCCGGACATCCATCATGTTGGAAGTACATCGCCATTCTGTCATACAGTGAAACATCTTGTAGCAATATCGATGGAACATTACGTAGGAAATCAGCATTCAATTCAACCTTTTAGATTGCTATCAATAAAATGGGTGCCAATTATCTTTCCTCCCATAATGCCGCACCATAGATTAATCCACCAAGGTCGCTGATGTTCCACTTGTCGCACCATCGTGGATTTTCCGTTGCCCTGTAGTGCATATTATGCCGGTTTACGTTACGACTGTTGGTGGATCACGCTTCGTCGCTAAATAGAACGCGTGCAAAAAATCTGTCATCGTCCCGCAATTTCTCTTGTGCTCAGTGGCAGAACTGTACACGACGTTCAAAGTCGTCGCCATGCAATTCCTGGTGCATAGAAATATGATACGGGTGCAATCGATGTTGATGTAGCATTCTCAACACCGACGTTTTTGAGATTCCCGATTCTCGCGTAATTTGTCTGCTACAGATGCGCGCATTAGCCGCGACAACAGTTAAAACACCTATCAATCGTTGCAGGTCGTGGTTGACGTTTCACATGTGGCTGAACACTTCCTGTTTCCTTAAATAACGTAACTATCCGGCGAACGGTCCGGACACTTGGATGATGTCGCCCAGGATACCGAGCAGCATACATAGCACATGCTCGTTGGGCATTTTGATCACAATAGCCATACATAAACACGATATCGACCTTTTCCGCAATTGGTAAACTGCCCATTTTAACACGGGTAATGTATCACGAAGCAAATACTGTCGGCACTGGCGGATTGTTACGTGATACTACGTATTTATACATTTGTGACTATTACAGCGCCATCTATCACAAAGCGAAAAAAGTGCTCCAACTAAAACATTCATATTTCTTTACGTACTACACGAATATGTAATAAAAATGGGGGTTCCTATTTTAAAAAAACGCAGTTGATACCCGTTTGACCTATGGCAGCGCCATCTAGCGGGCCAATCGTAGCGCCATCTGGTCTCCCCCTTCAAACTAGACAAGTTTCGTTCTTTGTAGTTTTTTCGTTTGACGCTTATTTCGTGAGATATTTGCCCGGTCACTATAAATGGACCACCCTGTGCACTTCACAGGTGAAAGTTCTCCAACTAAAACGTGCATCAAAAAGTTTCATAATGTGTGTATCAAAAAATTAACAGTCTATAATAGCTTTTTAAGTTTCTATATGTGCAACATCTTTGCACTTCCCATGGCTAAGTTCTTTGACCATAACCAACATGTTTCTGTATGAGCTACAACTTTAAGCCGCGTACACACTGCCACTGGAAACATGTTTCTGCCGGAAACATTGTTTTCTGCGATGTTTCGCAAATGTTTCCGACTTTGTTTCTGGTCTCTGTTTCCGTCCATACTGGCGGCAAACATTTCTCGTGTGTTCACGCCGTCTGCAGTGCCCCTTGTGTTATTGTGTTCGTATCGTCTGCTGCTGCGTTATGTCTGGTGTCGAAGAAACAATAATGATATGTGGAGCTGCATTATTAATGCTAGAAGGTTTACACAAACAAAATGAAAGGCGTCCTCGTCGTTGGTGGAGAAAAACATTCTATAGAAGAACTGGCGGAAATAACCTGCTACGTGAGCTGAGTATGGAAGACGGCTCTGGCTTCCGCAACTTCACTCGGATCTCACCTACCGATTTTGAATATCTGGCAAATATGATATCACCATTTGTTTCAAAAAAAGACATGAATTTCGGGAAAGCTATTTCAGTCAACCAAAGGCCTGCAGTTACTCTTCGTTTCCTGGCAACAGGAGATTCATTTCAGAGCCTTGCGTATTTATTTCGCATTTCGAAACAAGCAATATCTAAAATAGTACCCGAAGTATGTGGAGCTCTGGTGGAAGTACTGAAGGATTATGTAAAGGTAAGTAAATGAAAAACATCGTTAAATAAGCACATTTTCGAAGTGTTATTATTTCTCAATTACGTTACATAATTCGTCAAACACAATTTCTTCAACTGCGTTGTCACTGTCTACATAGCTTGTAAATGTAACAGGGGAATTGTTACTTGATGATGATGGCCCTGCTACATTCATACCCCTTTTCGACTGCTCACTTTCTAAATACGCTACATGTTGTTTCATTAGTACATTATTAAGCAAAACCATTGTTTTTGCTCGTTGTAACTCGGGCAATTTCCTTAAAACTGAGGCCACATACTGCCCATACGCACTGCATTCATCGTCCTTGTCTTCTTGTTTTTGCAGCACTTTAGTTAGCAATTGAGACGCAATCTTGAAGGGTTGCTGCATGTCTTTTTTCTCGCCCATCATCCTTCTGATTTTTGGTGGTGGAGGACTGGAAGGTCCAGCTGCAACCTCTTCATCCTCATTTGTGCCCTCTGGCGAATGTACGAAAACCTGAAAATCAAATTTCTTTCTTTCAGATACCTGCGACTGAAAACGACTGGAGTGAAACAGCATGTTTATTCTCACAGATTCTTCAGTTCCCCCATTGTGTCGGAGCAATTGACGGGAAACATATCGTGCTACAGTGCCCTGTTGGTAGTGGAAGTGAATATTATAATTATAAAGGTTCATTCAGCATTGTGCTGCTTGCTGTCGTCGATGCCAGCTACAACATTTTGTACGCAGATATCGGCTGCCAAGGCAGAATATCAGATGGTGGTGTGTTCAAAAACGCGAGCATAAATGAGTTAATTAACACTGTTGTGTCTAGACAAGACAGCCTAGACACAATGAGAGGAAGCCGAAAGGCACGCGCTAAGTTAAAGCAGGATTGCGTGAGGTCTGAAACAGGATACGTAATGAATGCTATAAAGAAAAGTACGTAGCTTCTGGAATACTTAACTTTAATCCATCCTTTTGGTATATCTGGAGATTGTGGCGATACAAGTGAGACTCTTTAGATACATGCAATGTTACTAATGGCGCCTTGCTAGGTCGTAGCCATTGACTCAGCTGAAGGCTATTCTAACTATCTGCTCGGCTAATGAGCTATGCTTCGTCCGTGTAGTCGCTAGCAAAGTCGTCCGTACAACTGGGGCGAGTGCTATCCCGTATCTCGAGAACTGCCTTGTGGTGGCGCTCGGTCTGCGATCACACAGTGGCGACACGCGGGTCCTACATGTACTAATGGACCGCGGCCGATTTAAAACTACCACCTAGCAAGTGTGGTGTCTGGCGGTGACACCACAAACAAAAAGAAACTTAACTTGCCACATGCCGAATGCTTACCAGGTGGCACCAAGGCCCTACCATATGTTTTTGTAGCAGACGATGCTTTTCCCTTACAGGAAAACATTATGAAACCCTACCCGGGAAAACATGTTGAAGGTTCAAAAGAGAGAGTTTTTAATTACAGACTTTCAAGGGCCAGAATGGTTGTTGAGAACACTTTCGGCATTATGGCTTCAGTTTTTCGTGTGTTTAGAAAACCTATGTTGCTACAACCGGAAAAGGCAAAAACTGTCACACTTACAGCTGTAGGTCTCCACAATTTTTAAGGCGAAATGCTGCGGCAAGGAACCAGTACACCCCACATGGAAGCTTCGATTCCTACGATTTACAAACAGGTGAAATGATTCCAGGCACATGGAGACGAGATGACACTGCATCAGTTTTCATTTCAGCACAGAACATACCAAGGAAAGCTGCTTCCACGAATAAACAAATTCGAGACGAATTTGCTAATTATTTTTTAAGCCCACGAGGAAGTGTACCGTGGCAAAATAACTATGGGTGAACGTGACTGTGTACTATAAAATACAAATAAAGACAAACAAGCATAATTTTCGTACCTCATTTTCCACAGTATCTGTTGTCTCCTTTGGCTCATGTACATCGTCCAAGAACTGCAGCAGCCGATAGCCGAACCAGTTCGAGTCATATGCAGTGTCTGCACCACTACCAGATGGTCTGCTGGCAATAATTTTTCTTTTCTCGCGCCTGTACGCAACCACGAGCGATCGTATTTTCTTCTCAATACTTCCCTTGTCCGTGCCAAAAGCTGCTGCAATTTTTGCAAGTGCATCGTGTTTTTTAACGGTATTTTTGTAATCCTTGCTCCGGACGTTCCATAAACAATCCTCCCCCTGATACATTGCAATTGAATCGACAATTTGTTGCCTTGACCACTCCATTATTCTACAAAAACAAAGCGAAAACGAAAACGACAGTAAACAGAACACCGCTAAAAAGTTGACGACACACACACACATACGCTAGCGCCGTGCAGCGATGACAAGTGGTAGCTAGCCGGAAACATTGTTTCCTTTGATCTGTACCGACACTGCTACGGATAGATGTTTCTGTGTTTCCAAACATGTTTCCAAATGGTGTCCACATCAAGCTACCGGAAACATGTTTTGAAAACATGTTTCGGTCTCAGTGTGTACGCGGTTTTAAACCTGCTATATCTAAGTTCTTTGACCATAGCCCACATGTTGGTATGTAAACACAGTGTATTTCACGAGCGCACGTCGTAATAGCGAAATATGCAGCTAAACTTTATAAAACTGAAAATGGACGTGAAAATGATAATAAGGGTGCAACTAAGAGGAAAAACTGTCACCAAGTATAATAATGATATATTTTTGATAAATACTGACTTGCCAGTCACAATTGTCCCACTTATATGTGTTTAGTCACCAGCAAATATTTTTTTGTATTTATACAATGATCCCCTGCAATATAAACATGTACATTAATGTATAAACACCTGACGATGGGTACAACCCATAACCGGTCGTGTGACAAATAAATAACCTTTTTATTGTGACTGGTAGTGGAAATTTTTCTACACCCTGAAAAGGAAGAGTCACGGAGTTCAACAGCATCCACAATTGATAAAATTCAGTTAAAGGTGATTGTATCTTTACTGTCTGCTGTGGCTACTATAACTGTTAAAAAAGCTTCTTTGGCTTAATTCTGCCATATGAATACAACCTGTTCTTATTTATTGTATTATTACCTTGTTGATCCAGTGCCCTAACTGTGGGTGCCCCCCCCCCCCTCCCTTGACTTCAACCCCCCTTCCCCCTTGCTTATCACCCTTATGTTGTAACACATTTCATATTCCTCGATAAGCCAATCTTTCTATTGATAAGATACATTCCTCACTATTAAATGTTTCAGCCACAGCTCCACCCCCTCCCCTCCTCCCATATCTGCATTTAATGCTGCATCTAGTTTTTCTGTAAATAATTGTGCAGTTTATATTGTAAACTTTATATATAATCTCTAGCCTCATGTTCACGTTTTGTTTATGAGAAATGACTTATATGTTATTATACGATGTTTTCTTGTATATTTTTGTGCCATTTCTTTGTATAAGGCATCCCTTTATGTTTCCTACTCTGACAATGTTAACTTAACACATAATCCAGCAGCTACATGAATGTATTGTTTCATTAGGAGATGACAGAAGGGCGTTCTGTTTAAATGTTAAAAAACATTCAAAAGCCGGTATCGCAAAAATACTTTTTTATTCAAGACAGTCGAAAAATATTTTGTGGGATCTTGTATTTTTATGGTTTTTATCTGTTCGACTATTTACATTATTAAAAGACGAATGTGATGAAAGTCCCCATCATTGCATGTACTCTTGTAGCTTTGCTACACTGACACTGTTTGAGCCCCCACTGTTTACATGCTCGTTTGACTGATATGATAAATCACTTGGTCCTCATATACACTTATGTGTGACACATAACCTAAAAAGACATTAATTCGATGTGTTCTTATTTACTTTTTATATTGACATTGCATGTTTTGTAAAGCTTTCCTGCAGCACAGTCATTTCAGGACCACGTTTTTATGTTATGCTTCGTTGATACATTTGTTAAGTATGTTTTCCGTTAAGCCACACCACGTTTTACATCATCGTTAAATCGATATACTCCAAAATACCCAAAAGATCTTACATGCACCTGTGATGTGTATACATTTTCGATGTTACTGTTACAGACACTGTCTTACGAACTTGTCCAAAATTCACAGCAATTTCGCTTTGATATTTGCTGTTAAAGTTTCTTTTTTGCTACAAGACCGTTACCATGTTCGAGATGTATGATCATCTTGTGTGCGCCTGCTAGATATCTGTGTCTTTTGGTCTTTTCGATATTATTTATTGTAACAGAAGCTCTATTTTTCTAATTACATCGAAGTTATTCACTTCAAATGTTGTAGTGACAAGCTTGTTACGCTTTGTAAGTAATTTCTACGATCTTTATGGCCATAACTTTTGTTTTTTCAGCATAGTTTGACCCGCTTGCCGTTAGGCTTCGGCTTGATAATGATCTACTGATCGACACCGGTAGCATTGAGCGTAAGAATAAACAGCTAAAGGTCACAGTTAAAAAACGGGCAGCTTGTTTTGTCTTACCACGATATAGGAGAGGGAGTCTCACAATACGGCAAGCGAGTTTAGTTGACAATCATTAACACAAAGCCATTTTTCGTTGAGTTGAGATCTTCTGTTAGGAAATATATTCCTTGTAAAAATCCACTCATAAAGGTAAAAATAATCATCGTGACCAAATAATAGAGATCAGATCTCGTACTGGAAGGATTAGGTGTTCATTCTCCATGCGCACTTCCACGTGAAATGTAGAGTAATTATGTAGATGTATATGTAAATGTAGATGTAGCGTAGTAGCGGACGTCACTCGTTATGGCAAGCGTGCAGGCTTTTACTATAAATTCTCTCTACAAACAGTACAATGGATCCGTCACACTGATATTCGATTTCACGTACGGTTTCGAAAGTATAGGATAAATCGTGTATGCCTAGTAAGATCTGTAGTGACTGTAGCGAGTATTTTCAAGGCAAGACAGATGTTTGATAACGATAGGATAAAATAGAACTCGCGAGGTCATAATGAAGACTAGATCTCGGACCTCGTTTCTATTTCGAGGTGGAGTAACATTGTCAGCGAGCGTAGCGACAGCTCATGTCTGCCAATCACAGAGCAATTGGACGTTGCTCTTCGAGCGGGGGAGCCCATATGTGCTCATGGGGAGCTTACTTCTGCTTGTTAGTCGATTCAGTCTCCTCCCCCCCCCCCCCCCCCCCCCCCCCCACTCCTCCAGCTGCATGCAGCGCTCGCTGTGACGGAGTCGTCGCTAAGCCTGTTACACGCGTAATTCGCGATGACGTGTCCGCCTTCCGAACAGATGTTATACCATCACAACACCAGGGTCACGGCAATAGGTTGCGCTAAATCAGTTGTTAGCTACAAACTCAAGCAACCCGGCCTGACGGCTTCAAGAAAGGTTTTTCCCTTTGATTATGGAAACTTGTCCTACATTTGTTTATAACAAGCTTGTTGTGGTGACCATTTTCACAACAGCTGTACATAAAATGCTGCAATTTATTGATTTATCCTTACTTCAGTATTCAGTTTTGTAATTCAATGTCCTACCTTGAACTTAATAAAAAAAAAGTACTGCCATGGACATGAAGAAGTCAATAGAAACCCTTCTATTGACTGTTCATACTTTACATAGTAGCTTAAAACATAGCTTAAAACATTCTCATTATGGCTAAGGTAAATCTCCACAGCTAATCTAGTAGCCTACACACTAACAAATTTAAAAAAAAAAGATTTTTAAAAAAGCAATGTATGGGTCAGAAATTGGTAGACATCATGTACATGTACAGACAAACATATGATTAAAATTTCAGAAAAATCGAACGATTTATTTACGGGAAAGTGCTTCACAAATCGAGCAAATCTCTAACGCGTTGGTCCACCTCTGACCCTTATGCTAGCAGTTATCTGGATGGACATTTATTGACACAGTTGTTGGATGACCTTGTGAGGGATATCGTGTCAAATTCTGTCGAATAGGCGTGCTAGATAGTAAAAGTCTCGAGCAGGTTGGAGAGCTCTGCCCATAATGCTCCAAATTTTCTCAAGGTAAGGTTTTGCAAGCAGGAAGACAAGCAGTAGAAAGCCTCTCCGTTTGCGAGTCGTCATTACCTTGTAGAAGTGTAAGCCCAGGATGACTTGCCATGATGGGGAACAAAAGGGGCTGCAGAAAATCGTAGACGTACCGTTTTGCTGTTAGGGCACTGCGCGTGACAACCAAATGAGGATGATATGAAATTAAATGGCATACCGGAACATTACTCCTGTCTGTCGGACCATATGGCAGGGGAAAGTCAGGTTGGTTTCCCACCGCAGTACGACCATTCTCGAGACACGTCTTCACTAATCATCGGGGCTCACTTCGAACTGGGATTCACTGAAGACGATTCGACTCCAGTTATGAGATTAAAGGCCGAAACGGCCTTGTTGGTTTACAGGAAACGGTAGTCGGTGCAAGGAGTGTCGTGAACTCAGTCCCCTTTCTGTGAGCCGCCTGTTAGTGGTCCTTGTGGTGACTGAAGCACCAGTTGCACGTTGAATCGATGTTACTGATGAACCCGCTACTCTGAGTGACTCTCTGACGATTTTTCGTTCCCCACGTTGTGTCGTCTCTCTAGGTCCACCGATTCCTTCTTGACTCTTCGTTCGAAAGCGTCGTCGGATAGTGGCATAGCTCGTCCTCAAATGTCGAGCATTTCGCCGAATACTTCAGCCAGCTTCTTTGCGCCCAGCTACATGCCCTCTCTCAAATAGTGAAATATGTGTATGGTCTTCATGCGGTTGTCTGCGAGGTACAGCTACTGTCCAACTGAGTACACGAAATGATATTCGCAAAAACTTTATGCCTTGGTGAAACTGCGCTGCAGCGTCACACATTCATCCATCACCCTCAAAGGTTCTTTTTTTGCGTTTCCTGTCGATACCTGTATGAGTATCAGTTTGTGACCAATTTGCATAGCTCCTGCCCCTTTTTCTTGTCGTGACGTGTGTATGCACTTTGTATCTCCGCGTTGCGACAACTCATGAGAAACCTATGAATAACGGAGAATAAAAATTACGTTCTGCAACCATCCGGAAATGGGCGGGTTAGTAGGTGTTGGTAAAGTGAACTGGAGAGAGAGAAGAAAAGACAGATCAAAAATGAGTAGGAAAGTTGCAGTAGTAAGATCATCATTAAGTAACTGTTCAACACACCTAAAATGAAATCACTACTGCTGCCACAACAGTAAAAATTTTTTTGTTCAGAGGTGAGTAGTGAAAAGTGTCAGATACCTTGCCAACCGGACCACCTGAGAGAATCTGCCAGAGTGAGGCAAAGCGTCATTCCAGTTCCTTCTGTACAGTTCGTATGATCTCCGTAGAGATTCTCACATAGAGCTGCGATAGGAGCTTCTGCGAGAGAAACGCACAGTTTACAGAGATCAAGTTGACGCTAAGGAGAAGCGTCTCGAGTGAAAGACTGCATTTCATCACAGTTACAATTCGAAACACACCTCACAGAAATAAAAGAAAATCCAGACAGAAAAAGAAGATAAACGTCAAGGAAAATAACTAGGTAATCACTGAGACACCTCTTAAACTTTTAAAATTATTTGAAGTTTACGAATTACAATTTTCTCTGAGGGTCTGTACGCTTTTCGGCCGCTTTATGTACGTGCTGTTTACCTACCTCGGTCGTGGACTAGATTTCGGATGTTAATCTAAGAACATTAAACTGTGTGTTTCGGCCAACTGAGAAAATGCACTGCAGTCTTCTTATGTTGAAATTTGTCTGCCTTCAAATAGTTGAATAGACGACGGCGTGGTGACTGAAGAGAAATGCGTAATTGCTACTCTCTTCCCACAACAAACTCGCAAAGTGTCATATTCTAATTCAGAAACACCATAACAACGTGTACCGACACAGGTAAAATAATATACTTGATCACTGTGATGAAGGCAACATGGAACAGTATGAGAAACAATGGAAAAATATAAATCACGAAGAGATGACATACCCAAAACTTTTTATTGTTCGTGAGAAGAGCCACAAAATCCCCCCCCCTCCTCCACCTTGGAGTCCTACAACAATTTTTTCCAAACAGTGTATAAAATATCCACCAATTTTAGTCGAAATTGCTCCAAGGCTGACAGGATTATGCTTTACGGGTCAGCACTGTCTTAAAATCGGGCCGAAATCAATCGATTAGGCTCTAATTCAATTTTCTGTTATTTTTACATGTTGGACACTTAATACAAAAAGCTCAGCGTAAGACGACTATGGGTGTATTTACTCCAACAGAGCCAAAGAATCTGGTATACCTGCCTAGAATCCTGTAGGGCACACGCGAGCACGCAGAAGTGCCACAACACGACGTGGCATGGACTCGATTAACGTCTGCAGGGCTGTCCATAAACCCGTAAGTGTACCAGGGGAGTGGGTATGTCTTTTAAACAGCACCTTGCAAGGCATCCCAGATATGCTTAATAATGGTCCTGTCTGGGGAGTTTGGTGGACGGCTGATGTGTTTAAGCCCAGAAGAGCGTTCCTGGAGCCACTCTGTAGCAATTGTCGACGTGTGGTTGAATTTCCCAAATCCGTCGGAATGCACAGTGGCCATGAATGGATGTAGCTTATCAGACAGGATGCTTACGTTCGTGCCACCTGTCAGAATCGTATCTAGACGAACCAGGGCTCCCATGTCGCTAGAAATGCACACGCCCCACATCATTACAGTGCCTCTATCAGCTTGAAAAGTCCCCTTCTGATATGCAGAGTCCATGAACTCATGAGGCTATCTCCATACCCATATGCTACACAATTTGTAACGAAACTCGTCCGACCAGGCAACATGTATCCAGTCATCAACAGTCCAAAGTCACTGTTGACGGGCCGCGACGAGGCTCTCAAATGGTTCAAATGGCTCTAAGCACTATGGGACTTAACATCTGAGGTCATCACTAACTAGTATAAGTACGTCAGACACATATATGCCCGAGGAAGGATTCGAAGCTGCGACCTTTGCAGCAACGCGGTTCCAGACTCAAGCGCCTACAACCGCTCGGCCACAGCGGCCGGGCGAGACGAGGCTTAAAGCTTTGTGTCATGCAGTCATCAAGGCTGTATGAGTGCGCCTTCCGCTCCGAAAGCCCATATCGATGATGTTTCGTTGAATGGTTCGCTCGCTCCCTCTTGTTGATGGCCCAGCATTGAAAGTTTGTAACCGTTCCACAGAAATTTTTTAAAGTACAATATTATTTATGAATGCTAATGATCATTGAGCTAAGTGTAACCTCCCCACCGTAAATTTTAAAAGACAATATTTAATAGTAATGGGAGCCAAGCGTAACCTCCCTAGCAATTGAATTTAATGACAATAAAAAAATGAGAATCGCAATCTGACTCAAAGTATAAGCTGTCACGAAAATAATGAAAAACAATTCAGTGCTAATGAAACCTCAGTGACAATGAAAATTCAATTAAACCGAAATATCGGTCTTTGGCCCTGTGCAAAATGTCAGAATTAATTTCTTACCTCATTGAAACTGCATGTGAAATTTCTGCTCTTATTGTTGGCCACGGCTTGGAGGAAATGCATTGCAAATAATATATTTCTTTTTTGAAATTTAACTGAAACTTTTCTTCAAAGGAAATGAAAGGAGATCGTTGGTTCAATTAAAAGGTTCCTTTTTTTAAAAAAATTGCTTTGAAATCAAAATTATTATTGGGGCGATTATTGCACAAATTAGTTACAGTTAATTTACATTATTAGCTGAGCGCATTTAAAAATAATATACCTCGTCCTGTATCTTGACCAGAATGCCATGTCGACGCCCGCCGACTCCTCACACACAACTGCACTCGACTGCTACTACCGACATACTGCACTGCTCACAGACTGCCCACTGACAGACTGCTCGCAACTGTACTGCACGACTACTACCGACAGAGTACTACTCGCAACTGAACTGAGCTACTGCTACCGACAGAGTGCAGCTCGTAACACTCGCGCGGTCAAGCGCAGACTAACCACGATAAAAGGCTCTCTGGTCAAAGATTTTATCATGCCTCACCATCGCTGCTACGTTACATACGTGTTTCAAGCTGCAGCAACTTGCGGAAGGGTTGCACTTCTGCCACGTCGAACAATTCTCTTCAGTCGTCATTGGTCCGGTTCTTACAGGATATTTTGCCGGCCGCAGCGATGTCGGAGATTTGATGTTTTACCGTATTCCTGATATTCACGGCACACTTGTGAAATGGTGGTATGGGAAAATCCCCACTTCATCGCTACCTCGGAGATACTGCGTATCATCGCTCGTGCGCCGACTATAACACCACGTTCAGACTCACTTAAATCTTGATAAGCTGGCATTGTAGCAACAGAAAGCCTCTAACAACTGCGCCAGACACTTTTGTTGTATAGGCGTTGCCGACCGCAGCGCCATATTCTGCCTGTTTACATATCTCTGTATTTGAATAGGTATGCCTATACCAGTCTCTTTGGCACTTCATTGTAGAAGGTACCATGACAGCAGTTGACTAAGTGAGCGTTATTGTAGACGACGTGCATGCCTCACAGCTTTATTTCTTACCTGACGGCAGTTGGCATCTTGCCACATAGTACTTAAGTGGATCGATAGGGTTCCAGAGACCTTTTCAAGTGTCAAACGTCTATGATGTGTGTATGCAGACTGAAGCGATGAATGAAAAGATGTACTAAGGCTGGGGTTCGGACCTGGGTCTCCTGCTCAGTAGGCAGGCGTATCAACTCCTAAGCCACCGTGGCAAAGTGGCTTTGCACAACTGCACAGACTACTCTGGAATGCCTCCCTCCTCAGTCCACATTCTCATTCACGCTTCACCCCATTTAGCTGACTCTGAGACTTGAAACGTCTCTGGAACTACGTAGTTTCATCTGATTAATGCAGCTACACACCGAGTTCAGACAGGATCCCCCATTTCGCTCGATGCTGAGTGCTATTCCAGTGCAGTTGGAGATCCTCTGTAACGCTGTTCGAGTTTAGGGGAATACCAAGTGGGCTGAGGCTTCAATGGGAATTCAGACTGAGGAAGGAGACGTTGTAGGACAGTCCGTGCAGTTGTCCAAAGCCATTGTGCCAGGGTGGCGTATGGTTAGCGCACCTGTTTAGTGACTGGGAGACCTGGTTCCGAATCGCCGCCTTGGTACAGATTCTCATTCGTCGCTTCAGTCTGCATATATGCATCATAGGATAATTGTCCGTCTCATAAGGCCAGAATACAGTGGGTACAGAAGTAAGAGAGTGAACTCACATTGTTATCTTGGCCACCACATTCGCCTCATCTCAGCCAAATGAAACATCACAGAGACGTTTTTGAGCCACAGCTCTGCGCTCACAAACGTGCAGCCAGTAATTTGCTGAAACTGCGCGAATTGTGCAAAGATATCTGGTGCCACTTACCACAGGAAACCTACCAGGGACTTGTTGAATACATGCAATGCAGAATCGGTGCTTTACTGCGCTCCAAAGATGGACCACTACGCTAGTAAGAAGGTTGTTTTGGCTGCTCATCAGTGTATTTCGACTACCACATTAATTTTTCAGTTACTGATCCAGGACGAGCGAGCGCACACAATGCGTTGAGCAACAGCATGCAGTATTTCACAGTTGATAACGTTTTACTTTCTGAAGGAAGTTGCCCTTATGACAAACATAAACGGCCGTTGAACATCAAATTGTGTCACTTCAGCATATATGTTTCGATTCAGTATGAGTTATTGGGAGATATTTTCGGGAATGTAGGATAGACAAGATCTACATCTACATCTACAGTCCGCAAGCAGCCTTACAATGTGTGACTCGGGGTAGTTCATAATTCAATGCAATGCAGAAGAAGATTGAAATATATTTTAATACATTTAAATACATGGCTTACATTTAAACGCATGGCTTTCCCGCCATATGCGAGAAGCTTATCGTAAAAAAAAATTTAAAAAAATGGCACGGATCCTCAACAAACACAAAGAAAAAGTGATTTTTCGTCCTCCAGCGACGACAGCAGCATTCTTGGGTTCCGTTTAAGATGATTTGATGCTCCGAAAGGCTAGGGTTTACAAGATACCCTGCGAATGTGGCCTCTCATACATCGAAAACACGATCTGTCCATGGAGGATGTACAGAACATCGCAGTTACACTCGCCTCGTGCAGCCGAATTCGGCTGTGACACAGCCCTGTATTGACACTAAATTGTAAGAAAATGTCGAAATTTTTACGTCAGTATTATCTTTCTGGGACTCCGTAGGGAAAGAAGAAATTAAAATTCAATTGCCCTTTGTGACATATACGAGGTGCGGCAATGAATTATTGAGACTACTGTGAAAAAAAAATGTTGCTTACCGTCCTAGTCAAGTTTAGTGTTGTCTCCTTCAAAGTACACTACTGGTCATTAAAATTGCTACGCCAAGAAGAAATGCAGTGCAGATGATAAACGGGTATTCATTGGATAAATATATTATACCAGAATTGACATGTGATTACATTTTCACGCAATTTGGGTGCATAGATCCTGAGAAATCAGTGCCCAGAACAACCACCTCTGGCCGTAATAACGGCCTTAATACGCCTGGGCACTGAGTCAAACAGAGCTTGGATGGCGTGTACAGGTACAGCTGCCCATGCAGCTTCAACACGATACCACAGTTCATCAAGAGTACTGACTGGCGTATCGTGACGAGCCAGTTGCTCGGCCACCATTGACCAGACATTTTCAATTGGTGAGAGGCCAGGCAGCAGTCGAACATTTTCTGTATCCAGAAAGGCCCGTACAGGACCTGCAACATGCGGTCGTGCATTATCCTGCTGAAACGTAGGGTTTCGCAGGGATCGAATGAAGGGTAGAGCCACGGGTCGTAACACATCTGAACTGTAACGTCCACTGTTCAAAGTGCCGTCAATGCGAACAAGAGGGGACCGAGACGTGTAACCAATGGCACCCCAGACCATCAAGCCGGGTGATACGCCAGTATGGCGATGACGAATACACGCTTCCAATGTGCGTTCGCCGCGATGTCGCCAAACACGGATGCGAACATCGTGATGCTGTAAACACAAGCTGGATTCATCCGAAAAAATGACGTTTTGCCATTCGTGCACCCAGGTTCGTCGTTGAGTACACCATCGCATGTGCTCCTGTCTGTGATGCAGCGTCAGTGGTAACCGCAGCCATAGTCCCCGAGCTGGTAGTCCATGCTGCTGCAAACATCGTCGAACTCTTCGTGCAGATAGTTGTTGTCTTGCAAACGTCCCCATCTGTTGACTCAGGGATTGAGAGGTGGCTGCACGATTCGTTACAGTCATGCGGATAAAATGCCTGTCATCTCCACTGCCAGTGATACGAGGCCGTGGGGATCCAGCACGGCGTTCCGTATTACCCTTCTGGACGCACCGATTCCATATTCTGCTAACAGTCATTGGATCTCGACCAACGCGAGCAGCAATGTCGCGATACGATAAACCGCAATCGCGATAGGCTGCAGTCCGACCTTTATCAAAGTCGGAAACGTGATGGTACGCATTTTTCCTTACACTAGGCATCACAACAACGTTTCACCTGGCAACGCCAGTCAACCGCTGCTTGTGTGTGAGAAATTGCTGGAAACTTTCCTCGTCAGCACGTAGTAGGTGTTGCCATGGCGCCAACCTTGTGTGAATGCTCTGAAAAGCTAATCATTTGCATATGATACCATCTTCTTCCTGTCGGTTAAATTTCGCGTCTGTAGTACGTCATCTTCGTGGTGTAGCAATTTCAATGACAGTGTAGTTCCCTTCTGATTGCACACTCTTTTTCCAGCGCTCCTGCCATTGATGGTAACATTTCTGGAACTCATCTTCTGTAATATCCTTCAAGACCCTCGTCACAGCTTTTTGGACAATTTGTATTGCTTGAAAATGATGTCTCTTGACCTCCGTTTTGATTTTTGGAAATAGAAAAAAGTCGCATGGAGCGATATCTGGTGAATAATGTTGCTGTGGTAGTACTGAAATTTGTTTTGAGGTTAAAACTTGCTGTACTGACAGAGCAGTATGAGATGGCGCATTATCGTGATGCAGTCCGCCCCAGTAGCGCAGTTCCGTTTCAGCCGCGCTCGCGAGTGGCCGCTGTTAACTGTTGCGCTGCACTTCAGTGTTTACATCGCTGTACTTGTGCTTCGCCGAGTGCCGTCCGTCCGTTAATCTCCGTGTTCGTTCCTGTTCCTTGTGATCTGATCGCTCTTTCTGGTCTTGCTGCTGCTACTTGGAATTTCGATTGTTTAACCGAAATTGCTTCGCTGGATTAACCATGGCTACAAACCTCAGGAAGAATACTCTGGTATTTGCTTTTGACAAAGAATCCCGTCCTGTTCAGCCGACATCCCTGGAAATAGATGACTGGATTACACAGGTAATTGGTCTAAATTCTGAAATCGTTCATACCTGGCAACTGGATCAGGAAAAATACTGTGTTTTTGTCAAGTTAATCAGTGCTTCGACTGTTGATAAAGTGTTACGAAAGTGTGGCTATGAAGTAGATTTTGTGCATAGAAATGGTTATAAAAGTAAGGTTTCCATCTATAGAGCGGACATTCATTACAAAACCGTTCGTGTCTTGAATCTCCCCATTGAAATTGAAAATGATAAGATTAAGGAAGCTCTTTTAAACTACGGAGACGTTAAATCAATTGCAAATGAAAGATGGTCGCCTCGCTTTAAACTGCAGTGTTTTAACGGGGTCCGCTGTGTAGAGATGGACGTTAAGACGAATATTCCGTCTCACATAACTATTTGTGGGTATAAGGCACAAATTGTTTATACAGGTCAGGAAGCTACATGTCATATATGTAACGAAACCGGCCACTTCAGACAGGAATGTCCGCGGCGAACTGTTGTGCTTAAAAGTAATTTGATACGGCGTCAGAAGCTTACCTTAAATGATCTGTTAACAAAGAATAGCCCGGAACAACTGGTTGAGGATGTTAACGCAGCGGTACAAGCTGATGTCTCCCTTCACGATAACAGTCAATTTCCCCCGTTAACAACAAAAGGAAACCCCGTTGCCACTACTCGTGAAACTGAAATGCAACCGAAAAAACGACCTCTGGAGATAACTGATAGTTGTTCAGAGGACGAGCTGTCTTGTCCCACTCCCTCACTTCGCAAGCAAAAACAGTGCGATGAGAAGGCAGAGGAACCTGAAGGCAAAATGCGAATGGAAACTAATGAACAGAAAGATAATACACATACGGTACCAGAAAATGAAAGGGGTGTAAGCAGCATTAATTTGCAAGAAACAACAGGTGCAGTAGCCGATTGCAAAGATCAGAATCTATCTGTTAATAAACAAATTCAGGGAGAGGATGCAAAACTGCAGTCTCCATTTGTTTCCCTCGATCAGAAAGTGAGTGAAATTAATAAAGAACGAGGAAGTGGTGGCCAAACTGAAATCACGGTCAACACCTCAGGGCAGGCGCCGGCAACCGAAATTGCTAAAGCGTCTGCTGCTGCTCCAGATAAGCCGCGAAGTAAAATACCGACGCAACCAAATGAGAATGTAGCTCGTAACCAAGGGAAGGGAAAATCCAGTAGGGGCGACCCAAGCCCAAAGAATGTTCAGTCCGAAACGGTCGTACACGAATCACTGGAGGAAAAATCAGAAAGTTTACCAGGAAATCAGTCTGCTTGCGGTACAAGAGAAAACATCAGAAGTAGAAAAAAACGGGACAGTAACTAATAAACTGATTGAAGTGTTATTCCATGTTCAGCCTTCCGAGCAAACTGTTACAGCTTAACTGAACCCTGAACCACAGTAAACTACATTAGTTCAACAAAACAACTACATAGTGACAGCACAATGACGCAATCTTATTCTGTCACCACTATAAACATAAATAAAATCACGACCGGTTTGAAATTATGGGCCCTTAAGGAATTTTTGTACGAATCCGCGACTGATATTGCCCTGTTACAAGAAGTTCTAATTTCGGATTTGGTAATTCCCGGTTTTGTCAGTTACATCAATGTGTCTCCCGAAACAAGTGTTGGAACAGCTATTTTGGTAAGGGAAGGGATTACAGTAAGCGAGGTGGAACGACTGGAATCCGGAAGGGGAATAGGACTAAATATCTATGATGTGACTATCATCAACTTGTACGCCCCTTCAGGAAGTTCTCATCGAGCTGACAGGGCACGTTTCTTCAAAGACGACTTGATATACTTGTTAAGGAAATCACCAAGACAGTTATTACTTGGAGGTGATTTTAATTGTGTTTTAAATCGAAAAGATCAGTTACCTAATTTTAATTTCTCAAGTGAGCTAAAACAATTAGTTACTGGTTTAGAATTAAAGGATATATGGGAAATCAAATACCCCTCCATTGTTGAGTTCACTTATGTCACGGCAACATCACGTAGCAGGATTGATAGACTATATATTTCTAAAAATCTTGTAACTTCTGTGACAAAAGTAGAAACCATTCCTACGTACTTTTCAGACCATTCAAGTGTCTTAGCTTGTATAAATCTAACAAGACAGCCGGTTCGCCGATTCAAGAATCAGTGGAATTTGAACACTTCCTTGTTAGTTAATCATGATTTAGAAGATCTGATTAAAGAAACATGGGCAATATGCCTGCGAGCCCGTAGTAGATATGCCACTGCTATTGACTGGTGGGTTAAAATGGCAAAGCCAAAGTTGAGGAAAGTTCTTATTCAATACAGTGCCCAGAGCGCAAGGGAAATGAAATGCACTATAGAGTATTACTATTCCGTTTTGAGAGATCTATATGATCAAGTCTCAGCAGGTTCCTCACTTCGGATAGCAGACATCAAAAAAGTCAAAGCCAAGTTACTTAATATCAAGAGAAGTCAAATGGAAGGGTTGAAAATAAAATCGAAGGCAAATTCGGTGTCAGCAGATGAAACTACTTCCCTATATCATTTAGTGAAGCATACGAAAAACGGGAGAAGGACTTTTATTGAAGAAATTCGAACAAAACACGGCACGATTCTCAGAACCCAGCAGGATATCATGGACGAGATTTATCGCTATTATTGCGAGCTATATTCTGTACATCAAAGTAGTGATGCTTCCTTGGAAGAATTCCTTGACATCCTAGCCCCACAGCTGACAGAAGATGACAACGAAAATTTTCTCGAGGTTGTCAGTGAAGAAGACGTGTATGAGACTCTGTGCGCCTCGCCACCAAAAAAATCCCCAGGACCGGATGGTCTGCCAGCAGAATTTTACATCCGTTACTGGCCAATAGTGGGTGCGAAAATCACGGACATTGTAAATGAGGTTATTCAGGGTAAAATGATTCCGGCTGAGTTTAAGGAGAGTAAAATTGTTCTGGTGCCAAAAAATAATGGAAACAAAGATTTAAATAATTTTCGTCCAATTTCACTGCTGAATTCTGATTATAAATTAATAGCTAGAATAATAAACAAGAGAATTTCATGCCTTACAGATAAAATTATTAGTCAACATCAGAACTGTGCGCAAGGCAGAACCATTTTTCAAAATCTAGCGGAATTCAGGGATATCATTGCAGTAACTTCTGTAACAAACATAAAGTGTGCTTTATTGTTTTTAGATTTTTATAAGGCGTTCGATGTAGTAAACCATGAATATCTTCTACAGACATTGAAGAAAATAGGTTTCAACGATAGGGTTATACAGTTGATTAAGAACATAGCAACTGGAATAAATGCTAAAATAGCGGTGAATTGTCAACAATCCAGGCCGATGCAAATACAACGAGGTGTTCCTCAAGGAAGTCCTCTGTCCATGTCGCTCTTCGCAATTTCGCTGGAACCTTTCCTCCGACATGTCCATGCTACATTAAAAGGCTTAACATTATCAGGAAACAAAACAGTTATAAGAGCCTATGCTGACGATATAGGGGTCATTATAAGGAATAATGACGAGGTAACCACGCTAGCAACAGTGATTGATTCGTACTGTAGAGCATCTGGAGGCAATGCAAACGGAAAAAAAAGTAAGATGTTAAATCTCAGAGGTTTTGATAATATCAACGTCGAGTGGGCAAACTTAGTCCGACAACATAAAACACTTGGGATCACCCTGACAGCATGCCCTATGAAAATGACGGCTTTAAATTGGAAAGTTGCAGCAGATAAAGTGCAAGGAGCCATTGTAGAGAATTTAACTCGATATATGAACCAAGTTCAAAGAACACAGTATATCAACTCATGCATCCTTGCTAAGGCTTATTATACTGCCCAGCTGTTTCCAATACCGAGAATGATAGCGAGGAGAATAATGTCCAAAATCACAAAATTTTTGTGGAGAGGTGAAGTGTTCAGAGTACCTGCTAAAGTAGCCACTTTAGATCCTAAAAATGGTGGACTAGGATTAACTGATATAACGGATAAAGCCTCTGCTCTTTTTATCAAAAGGCAAGTTAATTTAATAAGAGACTCGCGAGAAAGCATAACCAGCCAACTTTTCGACATCATTAAACCTCCAAGCCTGCTTCCCCCGATTGACGTGCAGAATATCAACAGTCGCTTACAGCACGTGAGGATTTTCTATGTTGAGTTTAGTTATGTCAGTGTCGAACTCAGGCAGTCCCGACACTTAACATCGAGAGCCATAATGCGGGAACGAAAGAAAAGCGAAGGAAGAAACAAAATAGAACGACAGTTTCCAAACATTGAGTGGACTGAGATTTGGAAAAACATTAGTTCTAATGTGCTCACGTCTAATATAAAAACGTCATGGTACAAGACAGTTAACAACATAGTTAGCACCAATGAAAGACTGCACGCAATCGGACTCTGTGAAACAAATTTATGTCAACAATGTCATATAGTTGACACAGTAATTCATCGATATACTTGCAGTGGTCACATGAATAGTTGGAAGTGGATCCGGGAGCAAATAGCTCTGATTACAAGAACATCCCCTGAGTATATATCGCTGTCATTGATACACAGGCCTGAAGCACGCTATTTCCCAGAAGCAAAAAATAACGCTGTGTACTGGTTGCTGGGAAATTTTGTTAACTACGTCCTTAACAAATTAGGATCCGATAGCATCATAGAGTTCAAGGTACACATGCTGTGTGAGTTCCACAAAATTAGAAGCTATTCGAATCACAAGAAAAAGTTCGGTAATATGCTAAAAATTGTATTTGAAAGAATGGGCATTGGTTAATATAAAAAAGAAGACTGTGTTGACAGTGATGTATTGTAGTTACCTTAAGGATACTATTTAAGATTTTACAGTATATTTATGATGTGTGCTTTCTCTACTTCAGAGAGTAGTTTTTTGAAATTTATAATCTAATGTACAGAACTTATGTGACATTGAGATTGTGTGTCTAATAGTGCCAAACACAAATCATGAAAGGTGCATTATTGGCTTATACTAGAAATTAGGAAATAGACAGTTTTTATAGAAATCTCCTTATCGATTCGTTAAAACCATAAGATACTATCCGATAAATGTAATATTCAATGGCTGGCACATTGCCCTGTTCATTTTTGCAGTGAAAGACTGATTATATAGATCTGATCACTTCAAATACTTAGATTCAATTAATGTCCAGAAAGTGTAGTTGGAAGACTAGTCAACTTTATTATATATCTCCTTTCCGCCATTCTCAAGTATTTATGTTTAATTTAATTCTTTCTGGTGATTTAGTCAGTAACACAATCTTCTGTTGTCTTTCCTTAATGTCAGCGCAATTGAAATGATCAAACCGCTTTGTTTAAATAACTTCATGTATGTATAACTTAGTATGTATTTGCAATGTGTAACATTGTTTTTTTAATAAAGGTTTTATAAAAAAAAAAAAAAAAAAAAAGTAGCTGAGTGGTCAGCGTGACAGACTGTCAATCCTAAGGGCCCGGGTTCGATTCCCGGCTGGGTCGGAAATTTTCTCCGCTCAGGGACTGGGTGTTGTGTTGTCCTAATCATCATCATTTCATCCCCATCGACACGCAGGTCGCCGAAGTGGCATCAAATCGAAAGACCTACACCAGGCGAACGGTCTACCCGACGGGAGGCCATAGCCACACGACATTTCCATTTTTTTTATCGTGATGCAGAATCCAATTATCAGCAATGTTGGCACGGACACGAAGAAGTCTTTTACGAAATCTTTCTAAAATTTCTATGTAGTAATATTGGTTAACTGTTTGTCCAAGAGGCACCCACTTTTTATGAACAATACCCTTGGAATCAAAGAAGCACACAAGCATGCATTTCACTTTTCACTTTGGCATGTGAGCTTTTTTTGGTCTGGGTGATCCCTTTGAGCACCATTGCGAACTTTGGCATTTTGTCTCTGGATCCTACTGAAAAAACCAAGTTTCATCAGCAGCGATAACACAGCTCAACAATTCTGGATTCATTTTTGTTTCCTCTAACAGATCGGCCGCCGTATTTTTTCGTTTCTCGTTGTTGTGGTGTGAGATTTTTCGGAACCATTTTGCACAAATCTTGTCATATCAAGATCTCCAGTTATTATTAGACAAACCGTATCTCGATTGATGTTCAGTTCTTCTGCTATCATTTTCACGGATAATCTTGGATTAGATCGTACGAATTCACGCACCCTAACCAAGTTGACATCCGCCCGTGAGTTTGATGGTCGTCTACTGCGGTCTTAATGCTCAACATTCGTTCTGCCTTCACTAAAAAATTTATGCCCACAGAAAACTAGAACTATTGACATAACCTCTCCTCCAAGAGGCATCTGAAACGTACCGTAAGTTGCCGTCGCGTTTTCACCCAATTTAACGCAAAAAGAAATGGCATACCATTGCGCAATATTATGCGGTTCCATTTCCGTGACGAGAGACCCAAACACGTGATAACTTATTACAGCACAACTCACGACTGAGTAGTTGCATGTGCCCCTTGGCCTAGAAGCAACTTATAGACCAAGGGCAAAGATATTGTGCCTACACAAGGCTGCGGGGTTGCCACATCTTGGAAAGAAAATACGTCTCATTACATTATTGTCGCACCTCGTAAGTGTGAAGTGCCGCAGAGACAACAATGTGCTTCCTTTGAGGAGCTACTTCTTGAGAAGTAGCGGCACCGGTCACTAAAAGTGGCAACGGCCACAAAGCGGCCCTCCGTATCTGCATCCCTTGACGCCTGTGGGCCGAGGATGAAACGGCGGCCGGTGGGTACCATTGGGCCTTCAATGCCTGTTCGGTGTTTATTTTTTTTATATATCGTAAATAGTAAATATCGTTTAGCCATGGAATAAATATTCTAATAAATATTCTATACTGTGCTGTAACAGGGTCTGAAAATCGCAAGTCCCAAATTATTTCATTTCATGAAACTAAGGAATTCGTGATAAAATTAAAGTGGCAATGACTGTTTATCGTTTTTATACCTACTCGTTGAAGACGAGCCTGAAGTCAGTGACGTAAAAGATTTATACTCTGATGATGCTGATGATGAACCTGATGAAACAATTGGAGTTATGACAAGAGACACGTCAGGATGTGAACAAGTAACCCCTAAAATTCCTTTCTCTGCTGAAAATAATGCGGCAGGCTGTTTAGCTAAAGAAGCTGAAGAGACCATACAGGAGGACGGCAATATTGCAGGAAAGTTTGATCAGGTACAGTGGAAGAAGGGAGATTTTGCTTCAGTCATTGAGACGTTTCATCCTTTTCCTGTATCAGCTCCTACTGGACTAATAAGTCTTCTGGAATATTTCAGAACTCTGCTAATGAATGATACACTTCATAACTTGGTAGACCATTCAAATCAGTACATCGATCAAATACCGGAACGACAATGAACACAAGCAAATCAGAACTAGAGCGAATGTACCTGAGAATGGAACTTGCTCACATGCATTGTCTGGTGCTGGGCGACCCATATGGCCCATTCATTAATTTGTAACGTTATGGCACGAAATATATCTCAAAAAGTGTTGAGAGTCCTCCACTTGGAAATTAATTTATTAGCAACTGATGAAATTGAAACTAATGATAAGCTCGGGAAAATTCGAGTAGCAATAGCAAGCCCAGTAGACCACACAGGGCGATTCATTGACCACAAAACTGTTACTCTGCTATCATTTTTCGCTGATGTTGAGCTCCTCGATAAGGCGAACAGTTGGGATAAGTAACAAAGAGAGTATATTCTAGTCCCAAGACCAGTTATTAACCCAGATTACAATAACAGTATGGATGGTATTGATCTGATGGGCACTGTATTATACTATACAAATACGACATAAAATCAAGGAGGTGTTCTGGCACACATTTCAGTTGTGGTAGTCACTAGTTGGCTCAGATACCGTATGGACTGCAAGTTTCTTCGAGAATGACACATTCCACTGGGCAGATTCCAACCAGATATTACGGGTGGACTAGAATAGGTAGGGAAAGTCAAAGCGAGGACGATTAAATAAAGATGACATGTCAGAAAAGAAGAAGAACGCTGCCACAACAGTTCTACAAATTATAGACTGCCAAAAGGAGAAGTGTGATCATTGGACTATATGGAAGGGAACAAGAGAACGCCGGATGATAAGTACCACCTTGGGAGCACATGCGTGGTGCAAAAAGTGTGCTGTATTTTTCTGTTTCATTGTGAACGTCAATTAACAATTTGGCTTAATATACTCTTCAGTGAATCAGCTACTGTTTCATAGCATATGCTCCGACAAGCCAGAACATTATGACCGCTGCCCATCGCGACGTTCGATGTCGCGGTGATGTTGTGAGCACGTGACGCAGTAACAAAAGTATGTAAGCAGAACAGACACTCTAGCGAAGATATGAGCTGCAAATGAGGAAATCCATTCAGATAAGCGACTTTGACAAAGGGCGGACTACTATTACGCCGAGCCTGTGAACGAGTATGCCAAAAACGGCGAAGCCGGTCGAATGTTCACGAGCTACTGTCGTGAGCGTCTACGAAAGGACGTAGAATGACAGTGGAACAACCACGAGGCGCTAAATATTTGGACGACCACGACAGTGTGTGGGGTTCTGAGGTCTGCCGGCTCATTAATGTAGGATAGATGGCGTTCTATGGCATATCTGCCGAAAGAGCACAATTCGGGGTGCACGCACAAGTGTTTTGGAGCACAGCGTTCATTATACACTGTTGAATATGGAGCTCCGCAGCAGACCATCCCCCCATATTAACATGTTGACCCAATGACATCGACAATTATGATTGAAGTGGTTATAGGACCATCGGGATTCGACCATCGAGCAACGGAAACGTGTAGTCTCATCCGGTGAATCAATTTTTTCTACGTTAGGTCGATGGTCGTCTCCACAAATGCCATCATATATGTGAACGGCGGCTCGGAACGTGCAGCGCATCACGGACGCAGGCTGATGGGAGCAGTGTTATGCTATGAGAGACATTCTCCTGCGCTTGTGTGGGACCTGCGGTAGTAATCACGCGAACCACCTGAATCCCTCCATGGTAGACGTCTTCCCCGACGGCGACATCGTCTTTCAACGGTACAATTGCACGTGTCGCGAGGCGGAAACGTGCTACCGTGATTTGAGGAGCATTCTAGTGAACTCACCTAGTTGTCTGGGCGACTAAATTCGCGTGACGTAAATCTTATGGAACCCATCTGGGTCGCTTTCTGGCGCCATCACCGCGTATACAAATCAGTGGCCCGTTATTTACGCGAATTACATGGCCTGTGCGTAGATATCTTGATTCCATATACCTCCGCAAACCTAAGTATCTGTCGGATCCTTGGTACGCAGAATCAGTTGTGTCTTTCGTTCCGGAAACGGTCAAACAATATGTTAGGCTGGTGGCCATAATGCTTTGACTCATCAGTGTAACAATCTGACTGTGCAAAATTGGCATATATACAGAGCCCAATAAAAACAATACCAATCGCCGTTTTGTAGGTTTATTTCTAGGCAACCAGTTTCGACGTTACACTTCCTCATCTCGTTCTGGACAACGAGCAAGTACGCTCGTAATAGCTACTACGAGACCAGTTAAAGCCACACGAAGGTTGCTGAATTGGAGCAGTTTTGGCCTGAAGATGACGAAGTGTAACGTCGAAACTGGTTGCCTAGAAATAAACCTATACAGGGTGTTACAAAAAGGTACGCCCAAACTTTCAGGAAACATTCCTCACACACAAAGAAAGAAATTATGTTATGTTGACATGTGTCCGGAAACGCTTACTTTCCATGTTAGAGCTCATTTTATTACTTCTCTTCAAATCACATTAATCATGGAATGGAAACACACAGCAATAGAGCGTACCAGCGTGACTTCAAACACTTTGTTACAGGAAATGTTCAAAATGTCCTCCGTTAGCGAGGATACATGCATCCACCCTCTGTCGCATGGAATCCCTGATGCGCTAATGCAGCCCTGGAGAATGGTGTATTGTATCACAGCCGTCCACAATACGAGCACGAAGAGTCTCTACATTTGGTACCGGGGTTGCGTAGACAAGAGCTTTCAAATGCCCCCATAAATGAAAGTCAAGAGGGTTGAGGTCAGGAGAGCGTTTAGGCCATGGAATTGGTCCGCCTCTACCAATCCATCGGTCACCGAATCTGTTGTTGAGAAACGTACGAACACTTCGACTGAAATGTGCAGCAGCTCCATCGTGCATGAACTACATGTTGTGTCGTACTTGTAAAGGTACATGTTCTAGCAGCACAGGTAGAGTATTCCGTATGAAATCATGGCGGTGAATCGAGGAAGTACAGTACATACTGACGCAACTAAAATGAGCTCTAACATGGAAATTAAGCGTTTCCGGACACATGTCCACATAACATCTTTTCTTTATTTGTGTGTGAGGAATGTTTCCTGAAAGTTTGGCCGTACCTTTTAGTAACACCCTGTATAACGGCGATTTGTATTGTTTTTATTGAACATTGAAGAGCCGTAGTCCCATACTCCACCAGAAGATGGAGTTATATTCATTATATACAGAGAGGTCCATTTGAAACCTTCGAACGTAAATATCTCTGGAACAGCTACAGATATTGGAAACCGACTTTCATGCGTTTGAATGTAAGGCAGGAGCCCATGAAAATAAACACTATGAAACATTGTAAAACGTAAACAAATATTATTTTCAACACAAACTCAAGCTTTTTAAATGCACATCCCGTATTATATCTTACGTAATTAGTGACATGAGAAATCACAAAAGGAATGATATTGGTTGCGTCACAGTAGTTGAATTACACCCCGAGAAATTGCAAAGTGAATTTGACGCTTGAAATAAACGAAACGTGTCGCTATTGCACATTGCGAGATGCAAACGTGAACACTACGTTGCTCGTAATCGCTATGTGATTGACGTACTGCGTTCCAACAAACGCTGTACGCATTACTACTTACAATACAGGTGCCGAGTCACACAAAATGAAAACTAAGGAAAGGGTTTACTTGTTAGTTCTCAACTGGTCTTTACTACAGAACTAGGATGGACAAAGGTAACGAAAAACCGAATACCACCGGCTGACCAACGATGTAACAAAGCGGTAAGTGGTAGTTGTACGTAGTTGTGTGCCTGGACACTGTATTGTTCCCAATCCACTTAATAACATGTAAATAGCAATAAGTACAGCGTGTGTAGCATCGTAGTAAGTTAATCACATCGCGATTACGAGCAACGTGGGGTTCAGATTTGCATCTCGGGATGTGCAATACAGGCGCGTTTCGTTTATTTCTAGTGGGAAGTTCACTTTGTAATTTCTCGGGATGTAATTGACGTATTGCGATGAAACCAACTTCATTATTTTCGTTACTGATTGCATTAAAGGAAAAACATAAGTTTGTGTGGAAAATAACAATTATGTTTCAGAATGTCTCACAGTATTTACTTGCACAAGCTCCTACCTGACACACTTGTGGATGTCAGTTTTCAGTATCTGTTATTGTTCCAAAGGTATTTAGAGGTATTTACGCTGAAACGTGTAAGCGGATTACACTGAATATGGTGACTTTCCGCTGTATGATAATAATGTCGTTCACTTTATTATAGATTAATGCATTTAAAAGTAAGCTGATATTAATAGATTCATTCTTCAAGAGGGAATTTTTCATGAAAAGAGATTTTGCAGATGGAACCTATACATTAAATTAAATTAAAATCTTAACAACATGTGCTGCAATCCAGAATTTCATAATGTCTATTTTGCGGTGTGACAAATATGTGACATTAAAATTTTGGGATGAGAAATGTTAATAGGTTCAGATTTATACAAGAAACTGTGAAAAGAGGCAATTGTAAGAGGTTTTGGTGAAACAAAAATTTTGAGATTATGCGGAATGGTGCAGGGTAGTACAAGGTTAATTAATAGAAAGAGTGGCTTCAGCTTGGAAAGATCGTGGAATCCGACCTTATCTGTAAAATTAACTTACAAAGACGTCGCGATGAAGCAGCTCATCCAGCTGTGGACCGACTCCGCATTCACAGATAAAATACGTGCATTTTGTACTTCTTTGCCGCCGGTCAACGCCTATGGCGTCTGTGCATCTGTGGCCGCATGCGCGGTGGAGCGATCCGTGATTTTAAAAAGAGGAAGCGAGCAATGGAGGTTCAGTCATTCGGCTCGCTCCGAAGGTGGCTGAATGGTACACAACCGAAATATTTGAAGGAATTGAATTAATGCGGCTGCACACCCAAAATTTAATGGAGCAAGTATTACTTCCTTCGTGCAGTATTCCAGTTGCAAATGGATTGCAGGAAGAAATATTAGGTAGGCCTGTCTATGAGCTCGAATCTCTCTAATCTTAACTTTGTGGTCTTTTCACGAGATGTTTGTAGAGGAAGTAAACTGTTACTTGATGTTCTAGGAACATACGTACTCGAAATATTTTGCGGGATTTTGGTTTTGTAAGAGGTTTAGGACACGGTGTTTTAACAAACACTTCACATGTGATTATGCCGTTCGTTATGAATACGTGAACCTTCGCGACCATTGTGTCATACGGGATCTCCCATTCCGCGCACTTGCTTTAGAACTGGCATACTGGCCCAAACATGTCACGTGTAGTGGAACAATGAAAGAAAGTTATGCAGGCGAGGTAGCATTATTTGCTTATTTCACACTTCAGTAATAAAGCTGTTGCATCACGCTGTGAATCCAATAAAACTATTGGCTACGTGCAATATAGAAAACTCCGAAAACTTTATGAACAAACTTTATGCGTTACAAAGACAGTGATAATTTCATTATAAAATAAGTGCCGAACAGCGGATGAATAAAAATAGACAAGATGATAGTTTAAAGATTTGTTGTTGATTAGAAAAACGGAGGAAAGTTCTTGAAACTGTTAAAACTTCCAGTTTGTTTCAGCAGAATGCGTGTAACATTTCATTAAACATAATAGCACTGTAACGCCAAAACACAACTAAGCATTATGGTCGCCATGAAAACGTATTTTCCGTTTTGCACGTTGTAGAAAATCGCGTTCTCGGAGTTTTAGTGATTTACACCATTTGATTTACAGTCATGATAATCCAAAGCATTTTCAAACAATTTCATTCGCAGTCTTCGACCAGGTTTTTAAGAGTCAAAATGATTACATTCTTCCCGTGATTAACATCAGCAGGGCAGTGTAATAAGGTGTGGAAATCACACAAAACCAGAAAAATAAAGCACAGTCAGCAGAGTGGAAACGGTTGTAAAGTCAAGAAAATTGATGCCTTCATCTACTTGATGTTCCACAGTGAAGTTGATGTTGTTGTGCATGCTGCTGAGGCCTTTACCTAGTTTCTCAATCTCCTCAGTTGTACCATCTTAAAGACCATGGTCACTCAGCCGCAGCCGTTACAGACAAGATACGAGTACTCCACACTGTTAACAAAGGAAAGAAAATGAATCTGCTCGAAGAGCTAGAAATTTATATCCACAGCTCTAACTCACCAGAGGTTATTCTCAACGAACAACTGGAGCTTGCAAACAAATCTTATCTCCACATATTTAATGAAATATTCGAAAACAAAAACTCATTATCCTCTGATATAATAACAAAGTAATATGCCATGGAAATTCGATGTAGCAGTGATACAACAGTTTAAGTGTCATTATCGTAATTTGTTAAAGCCATATTGTGAACATAAGCTGCCACTGTAATTTTCATAATTTGTACTAGCTTTCAAAATTTCATGTCTATAACGTCATTGTACTTCCTACATCTAAGTTCTCTGACAACAGTGTGGCTCAAAACAGTTCAAACTTTCATTTTTTAATTTGGAATAGCTTTTAATAATTTCATACATACTGGGTGGTCTATTGATCGTGACCGGGCAAAATATCTCACGAAATAAGCGTCAAACGAAAAAACTCCAAAGAACGAAACTTGTCTAGCTTGAAGGGGGAGGCCAGATGGCGCTATGGTTGGCCCGTTAGATGTCGCTGCCATAAGTCAAACGGATATCAACTGCGTTTTTTTTAAAATAGGAACCCCCATTTTTTATTACATATTCGTGTAGTTCGTAAAGAAATATGAATGTTTTAGTTGGACCACTTTTTTCGCTTTGTGATAGATGGCGCTGTAATAGTCACAAACATATGGCTCACAATTTTAGACGAACAGATTGTAACAGGTAGGTTTTTTAAATTAAAATACAGAACGTAGGTTCGTTTGAACATTTTATTTCGGTTGTTCCAATGTGATACATGTACCTTTATGAACGTATAATTTCTTATAACGTATGCTGTTACGCTGAGGTGTGATGCTGAGGGAATTAGATTAGGAAATGAGGCACTTAAAGTAGTAAAGGAGTTTTGCTATTTGGGGAGCAAAATAACTGATGATGGTCGAAGTAGAGAGGATATAAAATGTAGACTGGCAATGGCAAGGAAAGCATTTCTGAAGAAGAGAAATTTGTTAACATCCAGTATTGATTTAAGTGTCAGGAAGTCATTTCTGAAAGTATTCGTATGGAGTGTAGCCATGTATGGAAGTGAAACATGGACGATAAATAGTTTAGACAAGAAGAGAATAGAAGCTTTCGAAATGTGGTGCTACAGAAGAATGCTGAAGATTAGATGGGTAGATCATGTAACTAATGAGGAAGTATTGAATAGGATTGGGGAGAAGAGAAGTTTGTGGCACAACTTGACCAGAAGAAGGGATCGGTTGGTAGGGCATGTTCTGAGGCATCAAGGGATCACCAATTTAGTATTGGAGGGCAGCGTGGAGGGTAAAAATCGTAGAGGCAGACCACGAGATGAATACACTAAGCAGATTCAGAAGGATGTAGGTTGCATTAGGTACTGGGAGATGAAAAAGCTTGCACAGGATAGAGTAGCATGGAGAGCTGCATCAAACCAGTCTCGGGACTGAGGACCACAACAACAACAACAACAACATGCTGTTACGTGATTACCTGTAAATTCCACATTAATGCAATAATGCAGAAAATTATGTCTGTCAATCTCAGTGCGTTTGGCAATACGTGTAACGACATTCCTCTCAACAGCGAGTAGTTCGCCTTCCGTAATGTTCGCACATACATAGACTATGCCCTGACGCATGTTGTCAGGCGTTGTCGGTGGATCACGATAGCAAATATCCTTCAACTTTTCCCACAGAAAGAAATCCGAGGACGTCAGATAAGTTGAACGTGTGGGCCATGCTTCGACGACCAATCCACCTGTCAATAAATTTACTATTCAATACCGCTTCAACCGCACTCGAGCTATGTGCCGGACATCCATCATGTTGGAAGTATATCGCCATTCTGTCATACAGTGAAACATCTTGTAACAATATCGGTGGAACATTACGTAGGAAATCAGCATTCAGTTCAACCTTTTAGATGGCTATCGATAAAATGGGTGCCAATTATCTTTCCTCCCATAATGGCGCACCATAATTAATCCATCAAGGACGCTGATGTTCCACTTGTCGCACCATCGTGGATTTTCCGTTGCCCTGTAGTGCATATTATGCCGGTTTACGTTACGACTGTTGGTGAATCACGCTTCGTCGCTAAGTAGAACGCGTCCAAAAAATCTGTCATCGTCCCGCAATTTCTCTTGTGCTCAGTGGCAGAACTGTACACGACGTTCAAAGTCGTCGCCATGCAATTCCTGGTGCATAGAAATATGATACGGGTGCAATCGATGTTGATGTAGCATTCTCAACACCGACGTTTTTGAGATTCCCGATTCTCGCGTAATTTGTCTGCTACAGATGCGCGCATTAGCCGCGACAACAGTTAAAACACCTATCAATCGTTGCAGGTCGTGGTTGACGTTTCACATGTGGCTGAACACTTCCTGTTTCCTTAAATAACGTAACTATCCGGCGAACGGTCCGGACACTTGGATGATGTCGCCCAGGATACCGAGCAGCATACATAGCACATGCTCGTTGGGCATTTTGATCACAATAGCCATACATCAACACGATATCGACCTTTTCCGCAATTGGTAAACGGTCCATTTTAACACAGGTAATGCCCGAGAAGCAAATACTGTTGGCACTGGCGGAATGTTACGTGATACAACGTATTTATACGTTTGTGACTATTACAGCGCCATCTATCACAAAGCGAAAAAAGTGCTCCAACTAAAACATTCATATTTCTTTACGTACTACACGAATATGTAATAAAAATGGGGTTTCCTATTTTAAAAAAACGCAGTTGATACCCGTTTGACCTATGGCAGCGCCATTTAGCGGGCCAATCGTAGCGCCATCTGGTCTCCCCCTTCAAGCTAGACAAGTTTCGTTCTTGGTAGTTTTTTCGTTTGACGCTTATTTCGTGAGATATTTGCCCGGTCACTATAAATGGACCACCCTGTGCACTTCACAGGTGAAAGTTCTCCAACTAAAACGTGCATCAAAAAGTTTCATAATGTGTGTATCAAAAAATTAACAGTCTATAATAGCTTTTTAAGTTTCTATATGTGCAACATCTTTGCACTTCCCATGGCTAAGTTCTTTGACCATAACCAACATGTTTCTGTATGAGCTACAACTGTAAGCCGCGTACACACTGCCACTGGAAACATGTTTCTGCCGGAAACATTGTTTTCTGCGATGTTTCGCAAATGTTTCCGACTTTGCTTCTGGTCTCTGTTTCCGTCCACACTGGCGGCAAACATTTCTCGTGTGTTCACGCCGTCTGCAGTGCCCCTTGTGTTATTGTGTTCGTATCGTCTGCTGCTGCGTTATGTCTGGTGTCGAAGAAACAATAATGATATGTGGAGCTGCATTATTAATGCTAGAAGGTTTACACAAACAAAATGGAAGTTGTCCTCGTCGTTGGTGGAGAAAAACATTCTATAGAAGAACTGGCGGAAATAACCTGCTACGTGAGCTGAGTATGGAAGACGGCTCTGGCTTCCGCAACTTCACTCGGATCTCACCTACCGATTTTGAATATCTGGCAAATATGATATCACCATTTGTTTCAAAAAAAGACACGAATTTCAGGAAAGCTATTTCAGTCAATTAAAGGCTTGCAGTTACTCTTCGTTTCCTGGCAACAGGAGATTCATTTCAGAGCCTTGCGTATTTATTTCGCATTTCGAAACAAGCAATATCTAAAATAGTACCCGAAGTATGTGGAGCTCTGGTGGAAGTACTGAAGGATTATGTAAAGGTAAGTAAATGAAAAACATCGTTAAATAAACACATTTTCGAAGTGTTATTATTTCTCAATTACGTTACATAATTCGTCAAACACAACTTCTTCAACTGCGTTGTCACTGTCTACATAGCTTGTAAATGTAACAGGGGAATTGTTACGTGATGATGATGGCCCTGCTACATTCATACCCCTTTTCGACTGCTCACTTTCTAAATACGCTACATGTTGTTTCATTAGCACATTATTAAGCAAAACCATTGTTTTTGCTCGTTGTAACTCGGGCAATTTCCTTAAAACTGAAGCCACATACTGCCCATACGCACTGCATTCATCGTCCTTGTCTTCTTGTTTTTGCAGCACTTTAGTTAGCAATTGAGACGCAATCTTGAAGGGTTGCTGCATGTCTTTTTTCTCGCCCATCATCCTTCTGATTTTTGGTGGTGGTGGACTGGAAGGTCCAGCTGCAACCTCTTCATCCTCATTTGTGCCCTCTGGCGAATGTACGAAAACCTGAAGGTAATGGAAGTGAACATTATAATTATAAAGGTTCATTCAGCATTGTGCTGCTTGCTGTCGTCGATGCCAGCTACAACATTTTGTACGCAGATATCGGCTGCCAAGGTAGAATATCAGATGGTGGTGTGTTCAAAAACGCGAGCATAAATGAGTTAATTAACAATGTTGTGTCTAGACAAGACAGCCTAGACACAATGAGAGGAAGCCGAAAGGCACGCGCTAAGTTAAAGCAGGATGGCGTGAGGTCTGAAACAGGATACGTAATGAATGCTATAAAGAAAAGTACGTAGCTTCTGGAATACTTAACTTTAATCCATCCTTTTGGTACATCTGGAGATTGTGGCGATACAAGTGAGACTCTTTAGATACATGCAATGTTACTAATGGCGCCTTGCTAGGTCGTAGCCATTGACTCAGCTGAAGGCTATTCTAACTATCTGCTCGGCTAATGAGCTATGCTTCGTCCGTGTAGTCGCTAGCAAAGTCGTCCATACAACTGGGGCGAGTGCTATCCCGTATCTCGAGACCTGCCTTGTGGTGGCGCTCGGTCTGCGATCACACAGTGGCGACACGCGGGTCCGACATGTACTAATGGACCGCGGCCGATTTAAAACTACCACCTAGCAAGTGTGGTGTCTGGCGGTGACACCACAAACAAAAAGAAACTTAACTTGCCACATGCCGAATGCTTACCAAGTGGCACCAAGGCCCTACCATATGTTTTTGTAGCAGACGATGCTTTTCCCTTACAGGAAAACATTATGAAACCCTACCCGGGAAAACATGTTAAAGGTTCAAAAGAGAGAGTTTTTCATTACAGACTTTCAAGGGCCAGAATGGTTGTTGAGAACACTTTCGGAATTATGGCTTCAGTTTTTCGTGTGTTTAGAAAACCTATGTTGCTACAACCGGAAAAGGCAAAAACTGTCACACTTACAGCTGTATGTCTCCACAATTTTTAAGGCGAAATGCTGCGGCAAGGAACCAGTACACCCCACGTGGAAGCTTCGATTCGTACGATTTACAAACAGGTGAAATGATTCCAGGCACATGGAGACGAGATGACACTGCATCAGTTTTCATTTCAGCACAGAACATACCAAGGAAAGCTGCTTCCACGAATAAACAAATTCGAGACGAATTTGCTAATTATTTTTTAAGCCCACAAGGAAGTGTACCGTGGCAAAATAACTATTGGTGAACGTGACTGTGTACTATAAAATACAAATAAAGACAAACAAGCATAATTTTCGTACCTCATTTTCCACAGTATCTGTTGTCTCCTTTGGCTCATGTACATCGTCCAAGAACTGCAGCAGCCGATAGCCGAACCAGTTCGAGTCATATGCAGTGTCTGCACCACTACCAGATGGTCTGCTGGCAATAATTTTTCTTTTCTCGCGCCTGTACGCAACCACGAGCGATCGTATTTTCTTCTCAACACTTCCCTTGTCCGTGCCAAAAGCTGCTGCAATTTTTGCAAGTGCATCGTGTTTTTTAACGGTATTTTTGTAATCCTTGCTCCGGACGTTCCATGAACAATCCTCCCCCTGGTACATTGCAATTAAATCGACAATTTGTTGCCTTGACCACTCCATTATTCTACAAAAACAAAGCGAAAACGAAAACGACAGTAAACAGAACACCGCTAAAAAGTTGACGACACACACACACACATACGCTAGCGCCGTGCAGCGGTGACAAGTGGTAGCTAGCCGGAAACATTGTTTCCTTTGATCTGTACCGACACTGCTACGGATAGATGTTTCTGTGTTTCTAAACATGTTTCCAAATGGTGTCCACATCAAGCTACCGGAAACATGTTTTGAAAACATGTTTCGGTCTCAGTGTGTACGCGGCTTTAAACCTGCTATATCTAAGTTCTTTGACCATAGCCCACATGTTGGTATGTAAACACAGTGTATTTCACGAGTGCACGTCGTAATAGCGAAATATGCAGCTAAACTTTATAAAACTGAAAATGGACGTGAAAATGATAATAAGTGTGCAACTAAGAGGAAAAACTGTCACCAAGTATAATAATGATATATTTTTGATAAATACTGACTTGCCACTCACAATTGTCCCACTTATATGTGTTTAGTCACCAGCAAATATTTTTTTGTATTTATACAATGATCCCCTGCAATATAAACATGTACATTAATGTATAAATACCTGACGATGGGTACAACCCATAACCGGTCGTGTGACAAATAAATAACCTTTTTATTGTGACTGGTAGTGGAAATTTTTCTACACCCTGAAAAGGAAGAGTCACGGAGTTCAACAGTATCCACAATTGATAAAATTCAGTTAAAGTTGATTGTATCTTTACTGTCTGCTGTGGCTACTATAACTGTTAAAAAAGCTTCTTTGGCTTAATTCTGCCATATGAATACAACCTGTTCTTATTTATTGTATTATTACCTTGTTGATCCAGTGCCCTAACTGTGGGTGCCCCCCCCCCCCCCCCTCCCTTGACTTCAACCCCCCTTCCCCCTTGCTTATCACCCTTATGTTGTAACACATTTCATATTCTCGATAAGCCAATCTTTCTATTGATAAGATACATTCCTCACTATTAAATGTTTCAGTCACAGCTCCACCCCCTCCCCTCCACCCATATCTGCATTTAATGCTGCATCTAGTTTTTCTGTAAATAATTGTGCAGTTTATATTGTAAACTTTATATATAATCTCTAGCCTCATGTTCACGTTTTGTTTATGAGAAATGACTTATATGTTATTATACGATGTTTTCTTGTATATTTTTGTTCCATTTCTTTGTATAAGGCATCCCTTTATGTTTCCTACTCTGACAATGTTAACTTAACACATAATCCAGCAGCTACATGAATGTATTGTTTCATTAGGAGATGACAGAAGGGCGTTCTGTTTAAATGTTAAAAAACATTCAAAAGCCGGTATCGCAAAAATACTTTTTTATTCAAGACAGTCGAAAAATATTTTGTGGGATCTTGTATTTTGTATGGTTTTTATCTGTTTGACTATTTACATTATTAAAAGACGAATGTGATGAAAGTCCCCATCATTGCATGTACTCTTGTAGCTTTGCTACACTGACACTGTTTGAGCCCCCACTGTTTACATGCTCGTTTGACTGATATGATAAATCACTTGGTCCTCATATACACTTATGTGTGACACATAACCTAAAAAGACATTAATTCGATGTGTTCTTATTTACTTTTTATATTGACATTGCATGTTTTGTAAAGCTTTCCTGCAGCACAGTCATTTCAGTACCACGGTTTTATGTTATGCTTCGTTGATACATTTGTTAAGTATGTTTTCCGTTAAGTCACACCACGTTTTACATCATCGTTAAATCGATATACTCCAAAATACCAAAAAGATCTTACATGCACCTGTGATGTGTATACATTTTCGATGTTACTGTTACAGACACTGTCTTACGAACTTGTCCAAAATTCACAGCAATTTCGCTTTGATATTTGCTGTGAAAGTTTCTTTTTTGCTACAAGACCGTTACCATGTTCGAGATGTATGATCATCTTGTGTGCGCCTGCTAGATATCTGTGTCTTTTGGTCTTTTGGATATTATTTATTGTAACAGAAGCTCTATTCTTCTAATTACATCGAAGTTATTCACTTCAAATGTTGTAGTGACAAGCTTGTTACGCTTTGTAAATAATTTCTACATTCTTTAAGGCCATAACTTTTGTTTTTTCAGCATAGTTTGACCCGCTTGCCCGTTAGGCTTCGGCATGATAATGATCTACTGATCGACACCGGTAACATTGAGCGTAAGAATAAACAGCTAAAGGTCACAGTTAAAAAACGGGCAGCTTGTTTTGTATTACCACGATATAGGAGAGGGAGTCTCACAATACGGCAAGCGAGTTTAGTTGACAATCATTAAAACAAAGCCATTTTTCGTTGAGTTCAGATCTTCTGTTAGGAAATATATTCCTTGTAAAAATCCACTCATAAAGGTAAAAATAATCATCGTGACCAAATAATAGAGATCAGAGCTCGTACTGGAAGGATTAGGTGTTCATTCTCCATGCGCACTTCCACGTGAAATGTAGAGTAATTATGTAGATGTATATGTAAATGTAGATGTAGCGTAGTAGCGGACGTCACTCGTTATGGCAAGCGTGCAGGCTTTTACTATAAATTCTCTCTACAAACAGTACAATGGATCCGTCACACTGATATTCGATTTCACGTACGGTTTCGAAAGTGTAGGATAAATCGTGTATGCCTAGTAAGATCTGTAGTGACTGTAGCGAGTATTTTCAAGGCAACACAGATGTTTGATAACGATAGGATAAAATAGAACTCGCGAGGTCATAATGAAGACTAGATCTCGGACCTCGTTCCTATTTCGAGGTGGAGTAACATTGTTAGCGAGCGTAGCGACAGCTCATGTCTGCCAATCACAGAGCAATTGGACGTTGCTCTTCGAGCGGGGGGAGCCCATATGTGCTCATGGGGAGCTTACTTCTGCTTGTTAGTCGATTCAGCCTCCTCCCCCCCACTCCTCCAGCTGCATGCAGCGCTCGCTATGGCGGAGTCGTCGCTAAGCCTGTTACACGCGTAATTCGCGATGACGTGTCCGCCTTCCGAACAGATGTTATACCAACACAACACCAGGGTCACGGCAATAGGTTGCGCTAAATCAGTTGTTAGCTACAAACTCAAGCAACCCGGCCTGACGGCTTCAAGAAAGGTTTTTCCCTTTGATTATGGAAACTTGTCCTACATTTGTTTATAACAAGCTTCTTTTGGTGACCATTTTCACAACAGCTGTACATAAAATGCTGCAATTTATTGATTTATCCTTACTTCAGTATTCGGTTTTGTAATTCAATGTCCTACCTTGAACTTAATAAAAAAAAGTACTGCCATGGACATGAAGAAGTCAATAGAAACCCTTCTATTGACGGTTCATACTTTACATAGTAGCTTAAAACATGGCTTAAAACATTCTCATTATGGCTAAGGTAAATCTCCAGAGCTAATCTAGTATCCTACACACTAACAAATAAAAAAAAAAGATTTTTAAAAAAGCAATGCGAAGGAGTTATACGTATGGGTCAGAAATTAGTAGACATCATGTACATGTACAGACAAACATATGATTAAAATTTCAGAAAAATCGAACGATTTATTTACGGGAAAGTGCTTCACAAATCGAGCAAATCTCTAACGCGTTGGTCCACCTCTGACCCTTATGCTAGCAGTTATCTGGATGGACATTTATTGACACGGTTGTTGGATGACCTTCTGAGGGATATCGTGTCAAATTCTGTCGAATAGGCGTGCTAGATAGTAAAAGTCTCGAGCAGGTTGGAGAGCTCTGCCCATAATGCTCCAAATTTTCTCAAGGTAAGGTTTTGCAAGCAGGAAGACAAGCAGTAGAAAGCCTCTCCGTCTGCGAGTCGTCATTACCTTGTAGAAGTGTAAGCCCAGGATGACTTGCCATGATGGGGAACAAAAGGGGCTGCAGAAAATCGTAGACGTACCGTTTTGCTGTTAGGGCACTGCGCGTGACAACCAAATGAGGATGATATGAAATTAAATGTCATACCGAAACATTACTCCTGTCTGTCGGACCATATGGCAGGGGAAAGTCAGGTTGGTTTCCCACCGCAGTACGACCATTCTCGAGCGGGGCTCACTTCGAACTGGGATTCACTGAAGACGATTAGACTCCAGTTATGAGATTAAAGGCCGAAACGGCCTTGTTGGTTTACAGGAAACGGTAGTCGGTGCAAGGGGTGCCGTGAACTCAGTCCCCTTTCTGTGAGCCGCCTGTTAATGGTCCTTGTGGTGACTGAAGCACCAGTTGCACGTTGAATCGATGTTACTGATGAACCCGCTACTCTGAGTGTCTCTCTGACGATTTTTCGTTCCCCACGTTGTGTCGTCTCTCTAGGTCCACCGATTCCTTCTTGACTCTTCGTTCGAAAGCCTCGTCGGATAGTGGCATAGCTCGTCCTCAAATGTCGAGCATTTCGCCGAATACTTCAACCAGATTCTTTGCGCCCAGCTACATGTCCTCTCTCAAATAGTGAAATATGTGTATGGTCTTCATGCGGTTGTCTGCGAGGTACAGTTACTGTCCAACTGAGTACACGAAATGATATTCGCAAAAACTTTATGCCTTGGTGAAACTGCGCTGCAGCGTCACACATTCATCCATCACCCTCAAAGGTTCTTTTTTTGCGTTTCCTGTCGATGCCTGTATGAGTATCAGTTTGTGACCAATTTGCATAACTCCTGCCCCTTTTTCTTGTCGTGACGTGTGTATGCACTTTGTATCTCCGCGTTGCGACAACTCATGAGAAACCTATGAATAACGGAGAATAAAAATTACGTTCTGCAACCATCCGGAAATGGGCGGGTTAGTAGGTGTTGGTAAAGTGAACTGGAGAGAGAGAAGAAAAGACCACGAATGAGTAGGAAAGTATGCAGTAGTAAGATCATCATTAAGTAACTGCTCAACACACCTAAAATGAAATTACTACTGCTGCCACAGCAGTAAAAATTTTTTTGTTCAGAGGTGAGTAGTGAAAAGTGTCAGATACCTTGCCAACCGGACCATCTGAGAGAATCTACCAGAGTGAGGCAAAGCGTCATTCCAGTTCCTTCTGTATAGTTCGTATGAACTCCGTAGAGATTCTCACATAGAGCTGCGATAGGAGCTTCTGCGAGAGAAACGCACAGTTTACAGAGATCAAGTTGACGCTATGGAGAAGCGTCTCGAGTGAAAGACTGCTTTTTATCACAGTTACAATTCGAAACACCCTCACAGAAAGAAAAGAAAATCCAGACAAAAAGAAGATAAACGTCAAGGAAAATAACTAGGTAATCACTGAGACACCTCTTAAACTTTTAAAATTATTTGAAGTTTACGAATTACAATTTTCTCTGAGGGTCTGGACGCTTTTCGGCCGCTTTATGTACGTGCTGTTTACCTACCTCGGTCGTGGACTAGATTTCGGATGTTAATCTAAGAACATTAAACTGTGTGTTTCGGCCAACTGAGAAAATGCACTGCAGTCTTCTTATGTTGAAATTTGTCTGCCTTCAAATAGTTGAATAGACGACGGCGTGGTGACTGAACAGAAATGCGTAATTGCTACTCTGTTCCCACAACAAACTCGCAAAGTGTCATATTCTAATTCAGAAACACCATAACAACGTGTACCGACACAGGTAAAATAATATACTTGATCACTGTGATGAAGGCAACATGGAACAGTATGAGAAACAATGGAAAAATATAAATCACGAAGAGATGACATACCCAAAACTTTTTATTGTTCGTGAGAAGAGCCACAAAATCCCCCCCCCCCCCCCTCCTCCACCTTGGAGTCCTACAACAATTTTTTCCAAACAGTGTATAAAATATCCACCAATTTTAGTCGAAATTGCTCCAAGGCTGACAGGATTATGCTTTACGGGTCAGCACTGTCTTAAAATCGGGCCGAAATCAATCGATTAGGCTCTAATTCAATTTTCTGTTATTTTTACATGTTGGACACTTAATACAAAAAGCTCAGCGTAAGACGACTATGGGTGTATTTACTCCAACAGTTTGTTTCAGGTTAGTCATATACAGCGTGACCCAGAAATGTGAGCCGTGGCTGGCACATGCTATGCATTGGATTAAACCTTGGTTGCTATTCTGTGTTTAGTCTCCCGCGGTTATCGCGATTACGCTGTTATCCTCTCTCTCCGCGAGTGGCAGCAGCGGTGTGTATCTATATTCGCACCTTGTACTATCTTTGGCCTGGCTCTTATAGTTTCCGGCAGTGCTGTGTGCTAGCAGTTGGTCGATTGGCGTGGAGCAGCGAGGATATCTCCGCGGCGCATAATTTGGCCGAGGTCGCTGGCGACGTCACGCGCGGTCGGAGTGTGTGGTGCTGTTCCCATTGCTACGAGGTCCTTGGCTCACCGATCCTGGACACGAAAGTTGCGTTTTGACTTAATCTTCCAGCAAGTCATGACTGTTCACATTGTGTCTTTTGGATTTCGTTGTCGGCTGTTGGGACATTCCCGCAAGCAACAACGTGTGCTTTTAAGTTGGCAAATTTTAGCCACCCTCCTGTGGAGTTTAACTGTACTTGGTTATTTTGGAATGAAGTGCACCAGCGGAGTCTTCTGCGTTGTGGCCGTTAACGTTCCGGTTACTTGCCACAGCCGTTGGCGTAAACTCAGGCAGTGTATTTTCCTCATCGTGTTGTCACTGTGCAGCACGGTATGTAGTTTGACAGCTCAATGTATAATTGGTTGTGGGCGCCAATACTTTCTACGTTGTTCCATTGGACTCCCTGTCGTGTGCTGGTCGGGTGGAGCGGAAGTTATCTTGTCGATGGGTCCGTTGACTGTCTGTCGGTTCGGTTGTCGTCTGATCGAGAATGGTTGGGCCGACTGCCTGTCTAACCTAAGCGAGCGTTAGTGTTTCAATTCCAGGCCGACATTCTGAAACTTCTGAGAGCCGTTGGGTGTAATGCCTTTTCTTATTTGTTCTTGTTGTTTGTATTTGTACGGCTTCTAGCCGATTTTTAAATTAAGTTTGTTTTGTCCTTAAGGCGTAAGATTGTCTGAGCCTTCAGCTTAATTTAAATAACTGTTTTAAGGCCTTTTAAAAATTTATTTTGGTGTGAGTCTTAAGTGATAGTCCTTCAGCCGATTTTTAATTTAAAGTTGTTATGCTCTTAAAGTGTCAGATCTTTTGGGTCTTCAGCCTAATTAAAGAACTGTTTTAAGATAAAGCCTTTTGGCTTTGGAATTTAATTTTGATTTGAGTCTTAAGAGATTTGGCCTTCAGCCGATTTTTTTAAATTAATGTTGTTTTGCTCTTAAGGTGTTCGATTGCTTGGACCTTCAGCCTAATTGAAAGAACTGATTTAAGATAAGGCCTTCTGCATTTTAAATTTCTGATTTTGATTTGAGTTTTAAGTTTTTGGCTTTCAGCCGATTTTAAATTAATGTGGTCTTGCCCTTAAGGCAGAGATTGTATGGCGCATTCAGTCGGTAATTAAGTTCCAAAAATTAATGCTGTGTTTTTTTTAAAATCCTCTTGGCTCTTGTAAGGTTTGATGAAATAAATAAAGTTGTATGTTCGAGTGTAACTGTCCTGTACTGCGGGTTTAGCAGGGCGTCTCAAAATGTTGTGCCGAACTTACCGGGATTGTAGAGGATACTAAAATGTAAACTTTCACTGCCGGAAATATCATGTCCATTATAATTATCCGGGCTGTTATGCCGTGGGCGGTTGATGAATTCTGAGGTGATTCCCAACGTTTCGTCTCCGACTGCGGGAGACATCTTCAAGGGGTACCGTAGCTTGATGGAAGGTCCAACACACACACTGGCTCGCTACTGACTGCCGCTAAATTCCGTGTCCGCGCGCCCCCGCGCCGCGGCGTGACGTCACGTGTTTTGAAAATGTCAGTGCAATTGGCCGCTGTCCGTCGCCGTCGATCGCCGTTGCCATCAGCCAGTAGAGGACGAGTGGTACACATCTTCTTTAACACCGGCATCCATATACCGTTTAATTTGACGCCCTCCTCCTTTCGGTTGAAATTATTTGGGTGTTTAGCGATTTCGATTGCCTCCCTGTAGAGCCTTTCGTAGTATCCGCTCGTGGCCGCTAGTACTTGCGTCTCCTCGAAACGAATATTGTGGTTCCCTGGCTGGAAAGCATGCTCCGCAACAGCTGATCGTTCCGTTTCTCCTTGTGCTCTTCCAAACGTTTAGAAACAGTTCTTTTGGTGGTACCCACATAAACATCACCACAGCTGCATGGGATCCTATACACTCCAGATTTTTCCAATGGTTTGCGAGCGTCCTTGGCAGACCTAAGGTATTCCTTTATCTTCCTGGTGGGCTTGTAAATTACGGTAATATTCCGCTTCGTCAAGATCCTCCCTATTCTTTCCGTTACATTTTTAACAAACGGCAGGATACCTTAGATTTTTCAGTAGCCTGCACGTCAGTATGATTTCTGCGTGGCTGCCTCAACGCACGTTTTATTTCGGCGGACGAATATCCGTTCTTCGTTAGTGCATTGTGGAGATGTTCCATCTCAGCGTCGAGCAACTCAGGTTCACAAATATTTCTAGCTCTGTCCGCTAACGTCTTGATAACACCCCGCTTCTGTTGTGGGTGGTGGTTCGAATCCCGGTGCAAATAACGGTCCGGAATATTACCGTAATTTACAAGCCCACCAGGAAGATACAGGAATACTTAGGCCTGCCAAGGACACTCGCAAACCATTGGAAAAATCTGGAGTGTATAGGATCCCATGCAGCTGTGGTGATGTTTATGTGGGTACCACAAAAGAACTGTTTCTAAACGTTTGGAAGAGCACAAGGGAAATTGTAGAAGAGGAGAAACGGAACGATCACTTGTTGCGGAGCATGCTTTCCAGCCAGGGAACCACAATATTCGTTTCGAGGAGACGCAAGTACTAGCGGCCACGAGCGGATACTACGAAAGGCTCTACAGGGAGGCAATCGAAATCGCTAAACACCCAAATAATTTCAACCGAAAGGAGGAGGGCGTCAAATTAAACGGTATATGGATGCCGGTGTTAAAGAAGATGTGTACCACTCGTCCACTACTGGGTGATGGCAACGGCGATCGACGGCGACGGACAGCAGCCAATTGCAGTGACGTTTTCAAAACACGTGACGTCACGCCGCGGCGCGGGGGCGCGCGGACACTGAATTTAGCGGCAGTCAGTAGCGAGCCAGTGTGTGTGTTGGACCTTCCATCAAGCTACGGACCCCCTTGAAGATGTCTCCCGCAGTCGGAGACGAAACGTTGGGAATCACCTCAGAATTCATCAACCGACCACGGCATAACAGCCCGGATAATTATAATGGACATGATTGTAGAGGATGTCGTGAGAAAGAAATCGAGGATAGTAACCCGTGTGCGACGACTCACCCAACGACGATACAGACAGTCGAAGTTATACGCGTCAGCAACAACCACTAGGCCGCCCCTCGGCCGCAAACGTAACGGACCGTCGACGGGACATTGCGCAATGTTGTTTCTTATTCAGTGATGGCGACTGACTGCCACGGTCGTCAGTGCGGAAGATGGAGCTAGTTGTTGCGAAGACATTCCTTGTCTACCGTGAATGCGATGGTCTGTTGCCTCGATGGATGACTGTTTCAAATTCGGGTCTCAACCTGCAGTTTATTTTTCTCCTGGAACCCTTTAAACTCTTCATTGTTTTCCGGTATGAAACATGCGTTCATCACTGGAAACAAAATAGCAATCAATGGAATGGCGCCATACCACCCCTCCTCCGAAGTAAAAGCTCAAAGCCGCACCCTCCACCGGTAAAGTCATGACAACGGCCCACTGTGACTATAAAGGGGTTATTCCGTTTGATGTCCTCCCTCATAGCGCAACAATTAACTCTGACGTGTGCCGTGACAACCTCAAGAAATTGGAGAAACGAGATCAGCGTGTTTGTCGCCACAAAAATACAAACGAACTCGTCTTTCTCCGTGACAATCTGCGCACCAGAAAGAAGCTTACAAAATTTAATTGGACTGTTCTTCGTCATTCACTCTACAATCCGGATATCACGCCGTCCGACTTCCATCTGTTTGGCCTAATTAAGGATACATTCCGCGGGAAGCAGTACGTGGATGATTGGGAGGTTATCGATGCAGCAAGAGGAGTAACATGTATAGAGGCCCTCCCAGTAAGGTGGCGTAAGGCCGACGCATTGAAGGGAGATTACGTTGAAAAATAGGGATTTTGTAGCCAAAAGAGTGACGAATAATGCAGCATATTGGAATCCTGAATAAAACCAACCTCCTTTCAGAAAAAAAAGTGTTGCAATACTTGTTGGACGCCACTCGTATTTTGTGATATGACTGGTTTCCATCACAGCCGATCGTCTTCATGAAATATATTCGCAGTTGCGAATATGGACAAACTTCAACTGTATAATGGAATGGCGAAAACGAAGATATGTGCCGGACCGGCTCTCCAAGCCGTATTTCTAGCTTATCGCGAGCGGTCGCTTTAGCAGTAGGCAGTCGGGGCATGACTCGCGGCCAAATCCAAACTTCTATAGGTTGTTAACCATGTGTGTAAAGCCTGCACTCGTACGTTCATTGTATACATTCCCGTACAGGGGGTTACACTTTTAACTGAAAGTCGCAAGCTCGATGTCGGCAGATGAATACGATACTGCAGTGCCTGTGTTATTCAGGAGTATTGTAGTGTCGCGGAATAGTAAAGAGTTGGAAACGTGGAATATTGTCAAAGTTTCGTTGCCTAAGCCGAGAGCCAGAGGCAGTAGGTTAACCAAGAGGTAAGAGGATTGCGCATGTATCGGAATGTGTCATCACGCAGGGGTAATGGCCTGGTTACACACAACAGGCGAGAGAGAATTGCTTAGCACGCGGGTTTGTGTTAGACGGAGACTTTCGTAGAGTGTAAGACAGAGGTGTAGCGTCAGCTGTACTGCATATCACAACTTCGCTTAAGTCTGCCCTAACAACACGTAACTCTGTCGCAAGAACACCTAAGGGGCGTGTACGACAGATGAATCAGCAGTATAAGTGGAACGAATGCGTTCATTACACACGAGTATGACGTCAGGACGTCGCTCATGCTTCCTTTATTACGCCAGCTTTGATAGCAACAAGGCACTCACAGTTGGACTTGCAGTTAGATGTGTACTGGGTCGCTGCGTAGCGCTCAGCTCGGTGATCGACATGTTAATCTTTATTAAGGAGATGTTGCAGTAAGGGTGGCCCATCCAGCAGCAGACGTGTGGGGACAGTACCAGCTCTGGTCCCCTCTGCTGCCGCTGTCAATCATGAACCCAGGACTAGCAGACATCGCGGCAGACTCGCTCGCCGCCAATGCGGACAACATCAGGGAGCCGTCGTCGAGGTCGTGCGGGGCCTAGGCACTGTGCATCCGCCGTCACAACCGGGAGAGCCGACGACGCTGGGGGTCTGCAGCCCGTTCAGCCCGTCCACCATGGATGAGCCACCAGGAAGAGCAGGAAAGAAGACGGGGTGGGATAGAGCATACTCCGCACTACGAGAACGCCTCGCATGCAGTCAGCACCGGGACTCCAACCCGGAGCCTCCTATGTGCAGCGGCGTGCTGTCCGAGCTGGCCGGCCTGCCGGGCGCCACCAGCCATGCGCGGCCGAAGTACGAAGTAAGGACATTCCTCCGCTAAGTCACAGCACGCGGTTCTGCAGTAGCAAGACTGGTGCGGCCCGGAGCTGGTGTCATCGCTACGAGTCACCAAGGACTCGGTGAAGGTCGTTGATATCACCAAGCTCAGCCAGCCTGTGTTACGCAGGCCACACTGTACTCGGCAGGAATAAGGGTGTTATGAATTAATAATGTTTCTTTGGCGTTTATGACGTGTCCACAGTCATTTCCTAGCATCTTGACAACTGGAGAGGTCACCACTCGGCCTCCAGTCCATCGTAGGCGACCGGGACCACCTACAGTACGATGCAAAGTTTATTCGGACATTTATGTTTTATGATTTGACTAGTTTAGACCGAAACTGATCATCTTCATATCTGTGTAGCTGCGTAATCAGCCCCTAGTAATAATATGGGTCTGCACATCAGATGACTGACTGTACAAAATAACCGACAAATTTAATATATGGATACATTTATGAAACCTCTCGCATGGAATATGTCGGCAATAGTAGAAGTACATCATCAATGGTGGCATTAGTTTTTTCATTTGATATTTCCTAATGCTGACTCCAAAACCTAACCTAAAATTATAGTTACACACAAATAGTGGGAAAATTGCGACGAACGTATGACGGTGGAGGCAATCATTTGGACAAGGTTGGACCAACAGAGTGGTATCACGTCGTGAAATAATTCACAACACACTGTGGAAACTGGTGAACCACGAGTGTGTGGATAGTCCTTACAGACGGGTGTATGAAAAACCCACTGCTGAGGAAAACGCCCCACCATGTCACCGGCCCGTTAAGATGGCGGTTATCACCTAAGCATCCGGTTTTCGATTATATCAGTTTTCTTCCACGCCAGTTTAAGCTGACTGTTAAAACCGCTCAAAGTAACCGGTTTCTGAAGTAACCGGTTTCGGTTTTGTTCCTGTTTTTCTTGAGAAAAGTAGAAATCGAACGAAGAGTGAAAAATTTTGACTGTCACAGGTCAAGATGCGTTGACTCAAATTAATAAATCAAATAGGCAAACAAATGAAAGTCCGTCCACTGTTCGCTGCTCTCTCCGAAAGGAGATAAGTGATTGAATACAAGAAAAAAGTTACCAGTATTCTCCTGATTCTAGTTTCTTGAAACTCTATTTGAAAGTTATTCTGTAATCGGAGATAATATCACTATTAATTGGTCATTACGAATAGTTAGGGCTAAAGAGTGAAAAGTGAGGTTGAAGAACTCTGTTTTTCGTGTTAATTTGTCTGTTTTCACGGCTACAAGCAGAAAAGTCCATATTATGTAGACACAGCCAGCAGATCATCTATTTATACTTTTATTGTATACTGTGAAAGAGCTGCTAAATATTTAATTTATTAGTGTTGCCATATTTTTCTTCCACTTCTATAATTTCGTAGAAATGGCAAAGAAGTCTTCCATCTTTCAAAGTGAACGGACCATTGTAGTTCGTTGCTACGTCAATTCGTAAAAATATTTCCAGACTAATGTTGGTGCCATTGTCCAATACAACAGAACGAGAACGACAGCGAGAAACTACCGCATAGACTATGTGTGGCGACGTCACAGCCACTGCACGTATGCGCGTATCCCGGGCCACGACGAATGTCAACACGGACATTATTGAAATCACAATGAAATGAATACCCTTAGCTGCATATCGGCGTTGATAAAAGTCAACGAGGACAGTTCAAAATGTGTGCCCTGACTCGAACCCGGGATCTCCTGCTTACACGGCAGACGCTCTATCCATCTGAGCCTCCGAGAACACGGATGATAGTGCGACTGCAGGGACTTATCTCTGGCACGCCTCCCGTGAGACCCACATTCCCAACTTATTGCCCCACACTAAATTCATAGTGCCCCTTGTGTCGGTACGTCACATAAATACTGACATTTTTATCGGTTGTAAACCGTACTTAAGTATTTTATGAATATAATTGGTGTAAGATATAGCTAATGTTCTTGAAACAACTGATATGCAGCGATAATTTAAGAGTAGCATCTTTATGTAATGTCTATGAAAACAAAAAATGATCGAAAGAGACGCGATTGTACGGTCGAGGAGGAAGGGCGTATTTTATGGTACACACTTTTTTGTTTCGCTACACGGAAGGCAGCCATTGAGCGGCTACACACATTTTGTGTAAGTTATTCGTATTTATTGCTAAAATAAAATTGTTATTATTATCACAAAATGAATTTCTTTGTAATAGTTGTCACCTCAAATGCTAGTAGTGGCTAACTATTTTTAATAAGCATTTTTTCAGTAATTTGCACTGCGAGAAACTCATCTTCCGATGCAGCCTGTGGTCGGCCATTACGCGCCAAAGTATTAATTTATTTTTCAAAGTGCTAACAGTAACTGTAAATGCAAGAGATTTCGTTGTAAGAACCTTTTTAAATATCAACAGATAATTAATTTACGTTAAAGTTCATGTTTTTAAATTATACAGATTCCATGAGTTCAGTAAGTTTTATTTTGGCCGCTCCACGGAAACAATCGAAATTCTCTCAAGCCTTGCTTTGCAATCAATAAATAGAAATTAACGAAATTACATTCAATTCAGGTAACGGCAACTATATTTTAGTCACCACGTTCAAAATCTAAAGTTGGTACACGAATAACAGCGGCCCTTCAAGAACCCGTTTCATATTTACTTTTGCACGTAACTAAAACTGATAAGAAAAGACAATATCCCTGAGAGAAAGAATCATGTTGATAAATTAAAAATAAAAATATATAAAATATATATGTAATTTCTTTTGTAGATGACGTAACGAATGCCACCGACGTAACACCCTGCCCATTATACTCATTACTCGGGGCTTTCTGCCGATTCCCGTAAGAGTTCGGGCTCTATTTGTGCATCCGCACGGAAGAAGATGGTCAAATGCCCGGTGAGCATTAACTAAATATATTTATATAAAGATGGTATCTGTTTTTTCGGACAGAACATTATTGTCTCAGCAATGTTGTACCAATTCTTATGACATGTGTTTCTTGCTTGTTTCTGTCATTGTTGTTATTAAAACAACACTGATGGCTTTTCCCATGTTCCATAACAACGCAGTATTTCAAACAAACGCAGATTTTACCAACAAAATTACTCCTTTTCTTAAAATAATGTATTATTCAGAAACGAAAAATTTTAGCTACACTTAATTACAGGGAGACAATTATGGAACTGTATGAAAAGAAGAACGTAAATTGCCACGCGCTATTAGCCGAGCGGTCTAAGGCGCTGCAGTCATGGACTGTGCGGCTGGTCCCGGCGGGGTTTCGAGTCCTCCTTCGGGCATGGGTGTGTGTGTTTGTCCTTAGGATAATTTAGGTTAAGTTGTGTAAGCTTAGGGACTGATGACCTTAGCAGTTAAGTCCCATAAGATTTCACACGCATTTGAACATTTTTTTTAGAACGTAAATTAGTTACAAACTACGGCGTGAGCACACTTTATTCAACCGGTTAGCGTCACTACAGATATTCGGATTTAGGTTATGATATGTTCGATATGGCTGCTATCATTGGCGATGATTTGGCGCAGACGAATAACGAAATTCTGCATGACCTGCTGAAGTGTCGATGACCTCTTGGACAGCTGTTTTCGCTCAGCAATGGTTGTGGGATTATTGTTGTACACCTTTAATATAGTCCCACAAAAAGTAGTCGCATGTGTTCAGATCCGAAGAACATGGCGGCCAATCGAGGCCCATGGTAGTGGGCTCTGGGTACCCCAGAGCCAGAATGCGGTTTCTTAAGTGCTGTTCCAGGACACCAAGAAACACCCTCCTGCTTCGACGAGGGCGACCTTCATATTGCATGAAGCATATCTTGTCGAAACCAGGGTCACTTTGGATAATGAGGATGACATCATCTTCCAAAACCTGCACCATGCCATGAAGGAGCATCGATTATTCCGTGACTGGACATTGTACACCACGATGTCAGTCGTTGAGGGTGAAGAGACTCCTCAATAGCGAAATGCGGATTCTCAGTCCCCCAAATGCGCAAATTTTGCTTATTGTCGAACTTTAAAGGTGTTGCATGTGTTCAGATCCGAAGTATATGCGGCCAATCGAGGCCCATGGCAGTGGCCTCTGGGCACCGCAGAGCCAGAATGCGGTTCCTTAAGTGCTCTTCCAGGACATTAAGAAACACTCTCCTGCTTCGACGAGGTCGATCTTCATATTGCATGAAGCACATCTTGTCGAAACCAGGGTCATTTTATATAATGAGGATGACATCATCTTGTAAAACCTTCACCGTGCTATGAAGGAGCATCGATTATTCCGTGACTGGACATTGCACACCACACAGTCACTCGTTGAGGGCGAAGAGACTCCTCAATCACGAAATGCGGATTCTCAGTCCTCCAAAATGAGCCAATTTTGCTTAATGTCGAATCCTTCCAAATGAAAGCGGACTTCGTGTGTGCATGCGCATACAATTCCCACCATGCACCGCGAACAACCGTGCAGTGTGAAAGCCCTAACGCAAACCGTTCAGAAGTTATGGCAAATTCATTTCGTATAGTTCAATAATTGTCACCCTGTAATATTTCGACTTTTTGCTCGGTCAGTAGTGAAAAATGAAAAACACCTGTTATTGTCGAGATTGAACAAATACCGAAAAATATCGCTAATTCTGTATCGGTATAGGATTTAACCGGTCGGTTTTTCCATCCCTTTGTCGCGCTGCTCCGCGGCGAATTGTTTCGCAGGCCCGGCGGCTACCGACAAGCGTCGAGTGTCGCTTGCAGCAAAACCAACACGCGAGCGGCACAGACGCGTCTGCAAAACGGCAGTCCGCGTCGCTCCGCAGATGCAACGCAAACAGGGGCGGCCGGCAGGAGGCCCTGTGTGGGCCGGGAGCGGCACAAAGCCCGCCTTTGAGGCGGGTGGGGTCGCCGCCCTCGCAAAACACCGCACTCGCCTAATGAGATATAATTTGTGACGCGCATTTACCACCTGCTGCTGCTGCTGCTGCTGCAAGGCAAACGTCATTAGACGCTCGCCGCACACACCTCTATGCCGCCGCCAAATTTAGCGGCCACACCAACGCATACACGTTCACCACGTCCAGCCCCTTATTGTCCATCCAATCCGCACGTATTCGTACAAACGATGGTGCATGGTTCGCCGCTGTCTATAGACATACGACAATCGCGTGCCTCGCCCAACAAGCCATTCTGGTGCTCGTTTTTCTCGGGACTACTTACATACTCTGGATATGTGTAAAACAATTGTCTCATGGAAGCAGGAGTTTTCTTGTGTACAATTCTTAATTACTCGACCTTTATTACGTAACCCGCCACCAGGAACTACTTGTAACAAGGCGCCTTAAATTTTTTCAAGCGCTATTTTCGGGAAAGCTCAGATAAGTCTTAATTTACCATACTTCTGACTCTGTTTTCAGTGGATACGTACTTTTCTTAACGTCATAACGGTATCCGGTGAAACGGAGGTAGGGTACCCGATCCAAGTGGTTAAATTTTGAGCGCAAGCCGCAGGCATCGTCTCCATTATTTAGTTTATCACGGGTTCTAACCTTTCTCTTTCATTATTTCCTTCAAATCATCTCTGTGTGATAATCTGCATAGACGGACGACAAATACATGTGCTCTTCGTGGACATCGAAAACGCTAATGATAGTCTGCGACAGTGTCTTATTAAAACTATGATACAATTTGGAGTACCAAAATTATTGATTAAATTTGTAGAGGTATGCTTAAGTGGCACATATTATAAAAATGGATTAACACTGAAGAGCCAAATATAATGCCTAATATAGTGCAGCCCCCTCCTCCCCCTCCTCCCGAGCACACAGAAGTGCCGCAACACGACGTGGCATGGATTCGACCGGTATCTGAAGTGATTCTGGAGGGAACTGATACCATGAATCCTGCAGGACTGTCTATGAATGAGGGGGTAGACATCTCTTCTGAATAACTGGCTCCAAGGCATCCCAGATATGCTAAATAATGTTCGTGTATGGGGAATCTGGTGCCCAGCGGAAGTGTTTAACCTTCGAAGCGTTTTCCTTGAGCCACTCTATAGCAATTCGGTATATCTGAGGTGTCGCATTGTCGTGCTGGAATTGCCCACGTTCTTCAGAATGCACAATAGACATGACTGGGTTCAGGTGATCAGACAGAATACTTGCGTACGTGTCACCTGTCAAAGGCGAATCGAGACGTATCAGGGGTCCCTTATCATTCCAACTGCGCACGCCCCACGCCACTACAGAGCCTCCACCAACTTGAACACTCCCCTGCTGACATGCAGGGTCCACGGATTTCATACCCGTATACGTCTATCCTCTCGATATAATTTGAAACGTGACTCGTCCGACCAGGCAACATATTTCCAGGAATCAACCGTTCACTGTCGGTGTTGACGGGTCCAGACGAGGCGTAAAGCTTTTGGCCGTGCATTCAACAAGGGTAAACGAGTGGGCCTTTGGCTCTGAAATTCCATATCGACGATGTTTGGTTGAATGGGTCGCAGACTGACACTTGTTGATGACCTAGCATTGAAATCTGCAGCAACTTGCGGCAGGTTCGCACTTCTGTCACGTTGAACGATTCTCTTCAGTCAGCGTTGGTCCCATTCTTGCATTATCTTTTTCCAGCGGCAGCGATATCCGAGATTCGATGTTTTACGTAATTCCTGATACTCACGGTACACTCATGAAATGGTCTCACAGGAATCTCCCCATTTCATCGCTAACTCGGAGATGCTGTGGCCCATCGCTCGTGCGCCGACTATAACACCACGTACAGACTCACTTAAATCTCGATAAACCGCAATTGTAGCAGCAACAACCGATCTAATAACTTATTGGTTTATATAAGCGTTGCCGACCGCAGCGCCGTAATCCGCCTGTTTACATATCGCTGTATTTGGATACTCATGCCTATTCCAGTTTCTTTTGCGCTTCAGTGTATGTATGTGTTATGTTACACATCTTCTCCTAAACCGCGGTACCGATTTCAACCAAACTTTGTACTCTTATACCTTCCTTCGAGACAACAATAGCTGTGGTGGCATGTACCACCTAGATATCAAAGTTCAGGAGATATGACGTCATAAACACTTAATGCGTGAAAAACTGTACCAGTGTACACGACGTTCTGATTTATTACTTGTGTTCTACTAACTCTATCCAAAACACTTTTGCAGACAGTATCCGCATACTCCTCTGAATGTACCTATTGGGTTATATCAAATGGTTCAAATGGCTCTGACAAGGGAACCTCCCCATCGCACCCCCCTCAGATTTAGTTATAAGTTGGCACAGTGGATAGGCCTTGAAAAACTGAACACAGATCAATTGAGAAAACAGGAAGAAGTTGTGTGGAACTGTGAAAAAATAAGCAAAATATACAAACTGAGTAGTTCATGGGGAGATAGGCAACATCAAGGACATTGGAAACGCAGGAGCGCCGTGGTCTCGTGGTAACGTGAGCAGCTGCGGAACGAAAGGTCCTTGGTTCAACTCTTCCATCGAGTGAAAAGTTTAATTTTTTATTTTCAGTTTGTGTGACAAACTCTTATGTTTTCATCACTTTTTGGGAGTGATTATCACATTCACAAGAAAACCTAAATCGGGCAAGGTGGAAGAATCTTTTTACCCATTCGCCAAGTGTACAAGTTAGGTGGGTCGACAACATATTCCTGTCATGTGACGCACATGCCGTCACGAGTGTCGTATAGAATATATCAGATGTGTTTTCCTGTGGAGGAATCGGTTGACCTATGACCTTGCGATCAAATCTTGTCGGTTCCCATTGGAGAGGCACGTCCTTTTGTCTACTAATCGCACGGTTTTGCGATGCGGTCGCAAAACACAGACACTAAACTTATTACAGTGAACAGAGACGTCAATGAACGAACGGACAGATAATAACTATGCAAAAATAAAGAAAGTAAAATTTTCACTCGAGGGAAGACTTGAACGAAGGACCTCTCCTTCTGCAGCTGCTCACGCTACCACGAGACCACGGCGCTGTTGCATATGTCGCCCATGAACTACTCAGTTTGTATATTTTGCTTATTTTTTCACAGTTCCACACAACTTCTTCCTGTTTTCTCAATTCATCTGTGTTCAGTTTATCAAGGCCTATCCACTGTGCCAACTTATAACTAAATCTGAGGGGGGTGCGATGGGGAGGTTCCCTTGTGAGCACTATGGAACTTAACTGCTGAGGTCATCAGTCCCCTAGAACTTAGAACTACTTAAACCTAACTAACCTAAGGACATCACACACATCCATGCCCGAGGCAGGATTCGAACCTGCGACCGTAGCGGTCGCGCAGCTCCAGACTGTAGCGCCTAGAACCGCTCGGCCACTCCGGCCGGCTATTGGATTATATCATTGTATGCCACGTAGATCAGGGGATTTGATGCAACAAACACCAATAGGCGTGAAAAACGAGACTTTTTTGCTACTAACTCTATTCGAAACATGCAGGGTGACAATTAGTGAACTATACGAAATAAAATTGTCGTAACTTCTGCATGGTTTGCATTACGACGTTCGAAGTACACGGCTGGCCGGGGGGCATGATGGGAATTAGTGCGCGCATTACGGTTTGCTTTAGCGACGAAGCTCGCTTTCATTTGGGTGGATTCGTCGGTAAGCAATGATAGCGCATTTCAGGGACTGAGAAGCCTCATTTCACCCTCAACGGATGACTGTGTGATGTGAAGTGGCCAGTCACAGCAAAACCGCTGCGATGTTGCTTGATGGCACGGTGATTACCGAACAGTACGTCAAGATTTTGGAAGATGATTTCGTACTCGTTATCCAAAGTGACCCTGATTTCTACAAGCAGTGGTTCATGCAAGACGGAGCTCGACCCATCGAAGCTGGAGAGTGATGTCCTGAAAGAGCACTTTGGTTACTGCATTCTGGATCCGACGTACACAGAGGCCACTGGCATGGGCCTCGATTGGCCGCAATATCTCCGAATCTGAACACATGTGACTCCTCTTTGTGGGGCTATGTTAAAGACAAGGTGTACAGAAATAAGCCTAAAACCACTGGTAAGCTGAAAACAGCCATTCAGGAAGTCATTGACAGCATCGATATTCCGACACTTCAGGTAGTCATTCAGGATTTCGGTGTTCGTTTGCGCCACATCATCGCCAGTGATGGCAGACATATCGGTCATGTTCTAACCTAAATCCAGATATCTGTAGTGCCCTTTACGTGTTGAATAAAATGTGTGCAGGCCATAGTTTGTAGCTAATTTACATTTTTTTCATATCGTTCAATAATTGTCACCCTGCATTTCGCGGATGGTACCTGTATATGGCGTTGAAAGTACCTACACAAATGTATCTTTCTACAACACATAATTCAAAAGATATGACTCCATAAACACTGAGATGTGTGGGGAAAATGCCGCATCATGCAAGAAGTTTCAATACATAAACTGTTTACTACTGAGACACTCTTACAGTCGAATCAAATTAAGGAAATCGCTGACACCTGGCAGCAGTTTTGACAACTTTCAATTGCGAAGCGCAGACTGTTGTAGGCGAAAACAATAGCCGCCTATAGACTCACGAGGAAGAATTACTATAGAGACCGTACTTGTACGTTTGTACACTACGCCCATTTCTTTGCACGGCTACTTCATACTTTCAGAGGTGTTTTCACGGCTACGTAGAAATGAAGTTGTTTCAGTATTTCGCTATAAACACAGTTCATATTCTTTTTTGCGTTTCTTACAGAAAACTGACAAAATGAATATTTGGACAATGCCGGTGTTTGTCAGCTCGTATACAATAAAATGACAAAAAGTTTCCAAGTAGTTAGATAACGTGAGAGTTCAACAAAGAGAACTTTCAGGGTGTTCAAATTGGTAATGAAAATATTACCTCTCTGGCTTATCCAGATGACTTTGACCTACTTACATGCACACGAGAAGAGCGGAATTAATGACATCAAAGCCGGGTTCCAAATTAACGCTTAAAAGAATAATTACATGACCATAGGAAGAAGGCTCTCTAATCCCAATGTGTAACAGTGAACAGTAACAGGTACTAGGATGTGAAAGGGTTCAAATATCTTGTTTCAATATTTACTGCAGTAACGTCCACTGGAGCTGAGATTAAAGCAAGACTGTAGGCGGGAAACACGTGCTATTACCTCATAAAACCTGAATTAAAATCAAGAAACATGTCTCAACAACTAAAAACTGTATAAAATATTAATGATGGTAGTGCTTCAATATTGGTGTCAAACCCGGAGCACCGAAGACAAGACCTTAACCGACTGCTTACATTTGAGATAGAAGTCTTCAAGAAAACGTAAGTGTGTCAGGGATCCAAAGGTTGGAAAATGGAGAAGGCGCGACAATACAGAAGATCCATACAATGAGTGTAACATCGCTGTTGTGTGAAGCCATAGGAGGAGGTGGATGGAAGAAGTAAGAAAAGATTTGTTGCAGGTGGAGGTCTTGGAGACAGACAGTATAAGGCGGAAACAGATAGGGAGGCTTAAAGATGCTGCTGCACGGTGCTCTAATTCCGGTTGCATAAAGTAAGCAAGAAATAACCTAAAATTCTCTGCATACGTTGCCTCCGTTGAGCTATATGGCGCGATCTAACGTCAGCCAGACAGCCGCTGATTCGAATGTGGGCGTTCTGGAACGCATTTTTTTCATAACTACAAGGAGTCCAATTCACTGCCTAGGCTTCCGTGGCCGATAACAGACTTCTAGCGCAGTACCATCCCATGACGATGATGTTCGATTATTAAAAACAAAAGATATAGATATAGAAGGAGAGCAGAGAGAAATCGAACATGCAGAGAAACAAACAGGCTCTCAGTAGTTATGTGCATGACAGTGTCTGCCTGAAGTCACAGGTGCGCTAAACATGCACCGTCCGAGATTGAGGACATTATATGATTCTTTCATCACAACAACGATGCAACGTATATCTGAGTAGTTCATGGTGATTGTTTAACTTCAGTTGACTTGACAGTTCTTCGGACGCCACTCCTTTAACAAAATTCTAACCGGTGTGGCCATGTTTCCACAACGTAAGACTTGCTGGAAAGTTGAAGTATCTTAGACTAACACATCAATGAGTCACAGTCGTAATCAGCGAACTCATACTATATAACAAGTTCTGGGGATATGAAATGGGATGATCAGCGGCTTCAATTGTAGATGTAGCGAAGGTGGTAGACTTCGGTTCATTGGTAGCATACTTGGAAAATGCAGGGACTAACGAAGGTACATTGCGTAGAAAACACTCGTACGATACGTCCTGGACTGCTGGATAAGTGTGTGGGACCCACATCAAATAGATCTAATAGAGGACTTTGAGAGGTTAGAAAGAAGTCCAGCGGTGATGGGCACAGGTTGGTTCGGCTCGCGGAAGAGCGTCACAGCGATGATGAAACACCTGAACTGGCACAGGATTTAAAACACATGCTGGTTATAATTACACTTTCGCAGCTTCAGCCAGTGTAGAAGGAAAACTATTTACCGTTTGCTTGTCCAGATTTATAAGAATAGTGTTCAGACTGTGTGCTGGAGGACGATTTACATTGTCAGTACTGCGAGAGCCATAACTTGCTGTTAGGAGCCGGTACTGGTACAGCGATGTATGGTTGGAATGTAAGCACCAGCGTGCATTTATGTTGAAAACAGTCAACATGGGTCTGCACAAGATGAGCAGGCCTTTAGTCGTAAATCTGTTTAATCAAAACAACACAAATGGAGCAGCCGCCCTTTGTAAGTATGGACGCCTTAAAGGTATACTGATACAGTAGATCCTCTTTCCACACTGGGGTTGAAAAACGTTCGAATCAACTGGCGACTTGGGAACTGCTCTCGCGAGAGGCTGACGGCGTATTGCACCACCAGTTGTTGAAGTAACTGTTTCGATGACCAAGAATGTTGGATGCAGTTTGCGATATTCAAGCAGTGCACGAGAGTGTCACGACAGCTGACCATTCCATGGTCCAACGTTCGAGAAGTGCTGCGAACAGTTGTGAAATGGTGTCTCTAACACGGTTCCTGGCTGTCGTGTATGCATATGGTCGTCCCATTGAACAACTTATGTAACCTGGAACGTGAACATAGTACGAAATTTAAAAAAAAAAATTACCCTCTATGTGGAAATTAAAATGTGTTTCAGTGGTTTATTCGTTATTTTTCTTCCGCATGTTCTTACAAATTTTTCACAGGTTTAGTTGCCCTACGATCAGGAGGGAAAGTTTAATGTAACCACACTGTATACACCTCTACGCCCCGAAACGCTACTGACAAAGATTCAAGAACAAGTGTTAAATGAGGAATCTAGGATTATATTGCACTAGCTTAGTTCCCGCTGCTTCGCTCGAGTAGACTTATTCCCTGTAAATATTTTCTTATTTTATTTAATCGAACTTTTATGTTGTTTGTAAACTGCTACACCTTCTAAGGTTTTCACGTTCATTAAGGCCATATGAGCATAGTCTTTTGCGAATGTACTTTTGACTATAAAGTGATTCTGCTAGCTGGAGTCCAAAGGTTTCGTTAATCACACCTTTTGTGTTCTTGTGGAGATACTTGCATACCAATTTTCATCACCTGACATATATTTCCTTATACGAACGGAGGAGTGAAATACCAGCTTCATAAATTTTTTTACTGGAACGAAATATTTTTTCAAAAATTTTCATCCCATAGTGCGCTACCTGAGGAGTTGAATTTCCAGAAACGCAGAGACATGTATTTTTTTAAATTTATAACCGGGAAGTCAATTACTAATTTTCATATATGTAGCCCTAAAAAGCTTTAATACTACTTTACTAATTATTTATTTTTAAAAAAACTTTCACCTACGGTGGTTGAATTTCCAAAAACAGTGAAACGTTTTTTTTTCTTCTCTAAGTGAGAAGCGAAACATCAATTTTCCAAGATTTAGCTTATAGTACTTTCGCAATGAAATATTTTGATACAGTGTTTCACCTCCTATTTCATCCCCTTAGAGGCTGAAGTTCCAATAAACAGTGAAACGAGTTTTTTAAAATTCCTAACTGAGAATCCAATTCTAAATTTTCAAAGATTTAGCCTTAAAAACGATTTCATGATAAAATATTTTCATAAAAATTCATCCCTTATTTTACACCCGTAGGTTGCAATTTCCAAAGAACACTGAAACGCGTATTTATTTATTTATAACGAGAATTAAAACACCAATGTTCATAGCTGTAGCTTTAAAAATACTGAAGTATTTGTTTAATAATGATATATTTTCATAAAAGGCTTACACCCTCTATGTCATCCATGCAGTGTTCAGTTTCCGAAAATGCTGAAACACTTATAATTTTATTTCTAACCGAGAAACCAAATACCAATTTTCCTAGGTCTAGCTTCCAAACTGTTTATGTGAGCAAGCAGTTTGGTATAGAACATTGGCTCAAGTAGATGTATGTTGATGTGGGGGCCTGATTTCGGAATTCTGTTTTGCATTCACCTGCTCTCCTATTGCAGAAAGTAGGATGTTGTGCTTAGGAAACATTTTCAGTTTTGTTTTGTAAATTTCTTAATTCATATTGTCTGACAATATGGTACTTTTGTGTATAATATACAAGGACTCAGAATAATCACATCACTTTCACTACTTTTTCTTTAAGAGCACTGAATTTAAGTCTTGTTTAAAGAACTAATTTCATGAAACTTTGGTCTGAACATTTAACTTTGTAAAATTATTGTTTATTTTCAGATTATAATAATTTCTTAACAACGTACCGTGTAGTCGGATATTGTGAGGAACAGAAGCAGCTGTGCTTATCCGAACAGGCAGGTACGTGAGTGGTGGTAACGTTACTGCGGGTACAACAGCTTACTCAATGACCATTACTTGCCATAAAAAAAACGATTGATTTGTATTGTGCATCTGCGAATAGCAACATGTTCTGTATATTATTTTGTGGGTACATACTGGTTCAGTGATATTGGTACATTCATATCTTCCAATTTTTTTTTAGCGTAATGAACACAAAATTAAAGTACAGTTATTTTTCAAATTATTCGGCTTTGTGCCTCCACATCCCACTTGCTGCTTAAAAATATTTTTTAAATCATAGCAACTCTGACTTGCGTTTCAGCTTGCGAGATCCAACTATGAACTTGCGATCTACTTGTGCTTAGCTTCATATAAAACTTTACAGCAGATTGTACTCATTAAATCCAGACTGCGAAACATACATTTATAGCTATAGTAAAACTAGGACTTACATTGTTAATACTTTACTGAAACAATATATTCTTCACATTCGCTCTTCATATTCGATTCTTCACATTTTTTTTTTACAATAACTGTATAATTAAATTGTCTACTTACTTATATCACATTGTTGTTAAAGCAAATGTAAATTTAGTGGATTGCCACCCAGACCTCTCCATACTGTTTAAATAATCTCACTGTCAGCATCAGAATTACTTTGCTATATGAATACCTATTTTGAGTCAAAGAATCTTCCCTATTTTCTTCATCCTTTTCAAAAACAAACCTCTGTTATTTCTTCACTCTTCTCTTTATGATCCTCTCTCACGCCATCTTATTTTTTTTATTTAAGAGATCGAGTGGAAAAAAGTATTTCCACAATCCTACCGATCTATTTCTTTTCATCAGTTTTCCAACATTTCACTAATGATCATTTCACCTTAGTGTATTTCAGTTGACATTTATATTAGTCCCTGATCCAATTCCCGTCCCAATTCTGAGTTGCGTCATCCTACTGGTTGTTTCCTGTCTCACAGCGCTTCATGGCTCTAGTAATAACAACACTCCTATTACGTCGAGTAAACTTAGTGTGTTTTATTATCCTTAAAAATGGGAAAAGTATGTATATCACTTTCTGTCCTGAAGTAAAGCCCTGTGCTATTAACGTGAAAGTAGCGGGACTGCAACGTTATCAACATCTGCACTGACCAGCCAAAACATTACGACCGCCTACGTAATAGCCAGTGTGTCCACCCTTGACACGGATAACAGCGGTGACCCGTCGTGGCATGGAAGCAGTGAGGCCTTGGTAGGTCGATGGAGGGAGTTGTCCAACTTCCATAAATTCCAGGGAGAGGAGCAATGAGCGCTTACGCCAACGTTAAGTCACATCCCAGGTGTGTTGGATCGGGTTCAGATCTATCGAGCTGGGTGGCGAGCAGATCAACTGCTACTCGCCTGTGTTCCTCTAATGACTCCATCACACTCCTGGCAGTATGAAATGGCACATTATCTTGTTGAAAAGTGCCACAGCCAGGGGGAAATAAGAAAGCATGTACGTGGTCTGCAACTAGTGTGCGATACTCCTAGGCCATCATCGTACCTTGCACGAGCTCCACTGGACCCATGGATGTCCACGTTAATGTTCCCAGAGCATAATGGAACCGCTGCCAGCTTGTCTCCGTCCAGGAGCTGTTTCCCTGGAAGACGGCCGATTCGCGCCCTCACATCGGCATGATGAAGAAAGTGTTGGGATTCATCAGACAATGCAACGTCTTGCCACTACGTCAACTTCTAGTGCCGATGGTCACGTGCCTTTTTAAGTCTTAGTCTCTGTTTACGTGGTGTTATCATTGGTACATGCATGGACTGTCGGTTGTGGAGGCCCGTCTTTAGGGGTGTTTTGTGCACTGTGTGTCCAGAAGTACTCTATCCAGCATTATCTAATGACACTCCGGCAGAGTTCGCCGCCTGTTCTGTTTTACCAGTCTGCCAGTGTATGACATCTGACATCTGCAATGAAGCGTGGCCGCCCAACCCCCCGACGTCTGGACGTGGTTTCACATTGTTTCGCCACGTGTTGAATACATGCAGCACAGCACTCCTTAAACATCCAACAGGTCATGCACTTTCCGGAAGGCTCATGGAGAGACTCCGGGCCATCACAATTTGCCCTCGGTCGAACTCCGATAGATCGTGCGTCCTCCCCGTCCTATACAGGGACAGCACACTCACTGATACTACACACACCGTGTATGGGTCTGACTAGCAGTCACTCCTCACCAGATGACGCTGCTCTCGCCTGGATGGGTTTATATAGATAGTAGGGCGGTGGTCGTAATGTTCCGGCTGATCAGTGTACTCTAGAGGAGTTGTACCAGGTGAAATAACACTCGCTGGTACAGTGCCGTATTCTTAGACCTACCCGTGGAGGGGGCCGATATCACTAGAGTGCACAAGACGTTATATCACTTTATTTCAACTTGAACAAGATAAGATACTTAACTTTATAACAATCTATGCCCACAGGAATGTCATGAATACTCATTACTGTCACTGAAAATTAATGTATCAGTTGATACAAATAAGATACTCGTCTCTTCTCACAGCGTACAGCGTACAACTGATTACGAACTTACATTCAGAGCTCAGCCTAATACAACTGTCGCACTTCTGCCTCAATAGAGAGACGATGCTATCGTCTTCAGCGGTGACTGCTGATCGGGCATAGCGATACTGTGTCACAAAAAGTAACAAATTTTTCTGCATAACAGATGCGTTCACAACATTGTGTCATCCAGTTGTACCCAAGAGCAGCAGCAGGTGTTTCACTTGGAACAATTACAAATGGCTGTGTACTTTTAAAGACAGGTCTCTCTAGTGGTAGACAACTTCTTCCTTTACATTTGTGTTCCATTGGCCTATTACATCTTTGATGTATAAATCTGTTACTGGAGAGAGTGTATGATTTATATTCCCTATTTTCATGTAGAGTCTTTCACTTACTAAGCTGACACTACAATCTGAATCCAAAAAACAGATTAGTAATACACATCCCTGTACAATTATAATACTTGTAATTAAACGGTTAAATCCTCTATTTGTGAATCTTGTCCCTAGGAAATAACTCTACAATACTCTCACTTCTTCAATATTTGCTTCTTTTTGACCTCGTTGTGCTCCATCAGCGGGAGATTTTCCCAAATTTCCTGCAATGAATACTCCTACTACCTGATTGGATATGGTACCTTTGAGAACAAAGGCTTTAGGGTGTTTTATGTCTATAATCTCCATTAGGACTTTTTAAAAATGGAAGAAACTGTTCATCTACCTTTTCTTTAACAATTCTATCATGCTTACTGCATTCAGGGCACCTTCACACATATTATGCCACAGAATTCTACAGTTGCTTGCTGGAATTGTACGTTTGTTGAAAGAACGGATTGGATGTTCAATAATGTTCAGTTCCAGCGTACAGCATGTCTCCTTCTTAATTGTCTGTTGTATGTTAATGGGAATTGGGTATGATGGTCAATAGATATTAGCGTCTGGTTTTATCTTCAAGTTGCAAATGTATCTGTCATGCCTGGATTATGAGAGAATACGTTTGCATATCTATTTAAAACATCTTTTAACTGTTTCTTTTGTTCATCAGTCAGTACCATAAAATTCTGCTTCTTTATGATCTGAGTTTGGATTAACTGTACATATATTATCACCATTATAATCTACGGTTGTCCTGTTCTCGTGGAACAACACTTTCCACACATTTCCACCTTCGATTTACAGTCTTCAGATCGGTGTAATTTTCAGATCGGTGTATTTCAAAATTAATTAACCTTTTCTGAGCATTGTAAGACAATTTAAGTTTTTGTTTCTTAAATAAGATATGTGCTTGTACTTCATTAAGCCAATTTGATCCTAATGTGGTGTTGACTCCGAGCTGAGTTTGTACCATCATTTTCTGCTTGGATATCAAATTTCACATCATAAAACCAACTACTGCGTTTGTTACCAACTATCCCTTGTTACAGAAATCCCTTAATGGCAAATACTTCACAACGTTGTTGGAAATTTTTGCACAAATCTCTTTGTTTACCAGACTGACATGGCTATCAGTATGTAATAGTACTGTTTCTTCTCTCCCTTCTACTCTGGGGCTTAATGTGGGTTGTAGTGTCTCCTTCCTTCATTTTCTTCTTCACTTACTAATGTTCCTTCCATTTTTTCTCCACAACTAAAATTTTCAAATTTGGGCACTAGCTTGTCACTGCATTTTGATCCTGAACGTAACTGAGTATCTACATGTAGCGTAGTAGAGATTTGTGTAATAGGTACTCCCTCTTGGTGCTGATTGGTTTCTTCACCTTTGTGATGGTTTTCATATAGAACAAATTAAGGCATCCTATCTGTACCTGCATATTGAATTTTGAAATCTTGCTACTATATGTTGTACTTTGATAAAGGTTTTTATGACATCAATTCTTGAATAGCACTCGAATACGAAAGATTTCTCTATGCTGTGAAAAACTAAAACCACATAACTTTTTTCCAGAGTGACACATTTATCGTGCTTACGCTTGCATTTATAAAACAATTATTTTTATTGTTCTGGCTATATTTCATTTGATCGTACCTCTCCAGAATTAACATTATACTCACGATGATGCGGATTGTCCTCCCCATGGCTAAAAATCGGTGGGTAATAACCACCATGTTGAGTATAGTGGATTGCCCCATGATTTATACTTCAGTAATCCACTTTGTCTTAAAGGTCAAGCGGAGTTGGTGCATTGTCCCATGAATTTACTATTACATTTTGCTTTACTGAGTTTGTAAATCCATTGACTAACATTTCGAGCAGGTGTTCTTCAGGTATGAGTTCGTCTAAGACTTTGGACTGATCTAGAAGCGATTTATAAAATCTAGGAGGCTGGCCGTAACTTAAGAGTTTTCTGTGCTCTCTGTGACCAGAATTTGGTGTTAAAGCATTGTTAAAAATGAATATAGCTCGCAAAAAATCAATATTCAGCAATCCCCACTGTAACGCACAGTTTCCTAAATGATTTACAAGTCTTATTTTTCATTCTTGGTTCCAACAATCAGGTAAAATATTCTCAAAGCTCTTAGGAAGATCACTGGATATGATTCACCTTTGGTGTTAGATTACGGGAATTCCTGATACAAAACTTTATTCATGTCAAATCGAAACTCAGCACAAAATTTTCTATCACTTTTGTCATTATTCATCGTGATGTTCGATTAGGATTACGGCAACGGTTTTCCTTCAGTACCTCTATCTGCTCATCATTATCACATATTGCTCTTTTATTTAAACGATAGCGAATTGAGCTTTTATTATTAAAATGTTATCGGGATATTGTTTCTACCGACGCCATGTCACGCTTCTTTTTACTTTTCTCACTAAGATGCAGTACCTCAATGATATGCACATACTTTGCGGACTATCCATCCTGGAACATTCGTAAACGTTTGTGGGAATTTGGTGTCTAGCATTTTCAATTCCTCATAGCTCTGTCCATTTTCTTTTTAATTTCTTCAACAGCTCCCTGAAGTTTTCCGGTCTCAGCGTTCCAACTATAGTTTGAATCCCGTTAAGTACAATTTCTACTTGCACCTTCAGCCCACTAGTAACTTCGTTATCTTACTGTTTCCCTTTCACTGTTATCAATAATTATTCTTTCTTTTCCTGCTCCTTCTAAACTAAGCGTACTTGCCTTTCCTGTAGCTTTTAAGCTAAACGTACTTGCCTTACCTATTGCTTTTCGGCTAAGCATTCTTGCCTTTCTTGTTTCTCTATGGATTTTAGAATATTAATAATTTATTTCGCATTAGCTATTATTTGAATGTTGTTCTTACAGAGGCAAAACTTTGCAGTGTAATTATTCCTTATTTGTGTCTGTTTTAAATTAAATTATTCTCAAATGTTGTATGCGTTTCACTGTCTCAAGTGCCTACAGTCTTACTGCTAGTTTCACTACCAGTTAATCTAAGTCATTTTAACATCTCTTGATAAACCTACTAACAGCCGCTATGATCACATGTACAGTCACACGTCCAGTCATTCAACGTACCGTTCCTTATTCTAAGCCACAACTATACTTGACATGCACAGTATAGAACCTAGGTTTCTGAGTTACCTTAGTTCACTTTGTTGTGCTTGTGCAACCTGTTATCTGCAACTGTATCGGTTTCTCCAAAATTTCTTCTTATCCACCATCAACAACACTGCAGTCTGGTGAAGCTCATCTTTAATTATTATTGCTGACCGTTTGTCAGTTAAAATGCAAAGTTTCATATCGCCAGTACTCTGATACCCATTCCACTATAACTAAACACCGTGACATAAACCATTATTACACAACATCCAGTGGCGCACGTGAGTATACATTCTGTGTGTTCATCAATTTTTAGGTTCAGATGAATATGAGAGTGCGAAATTAATAGTATCTGCTGTATAACAGTTATGCTTATCAATATATTTATACAACTACATCCAGTGACAATAATAATAATAATAATAGTAATAATAATAATAAGAATAAGAAGAAGAATAACAGTAATAATATGCATAACCTGTCTGAAAAAAGAAAAAATTGGTTTCTGGGGAATTTTTGTTGTTTTGTACATAATCAACAATAGTTTATGGCAAGTACGAAATAACGTTTAAGCATTCGTTACTATCCGTTACACATTTTTGAGTTTTAGTGTTATTTTTAATTTTTCGGACAAATGGACAAGAACATGTATAAGATAACGAATGAACTTGCAGGCTGAGAACTGGACTCTCTTACGTTGCACCCACATAACAGTTACGCTTATTATACACTGCTCTGTTAGCTTGTACTCACCCTGATTTGATTTCTTCACTATCTCAGTCAGTGGATCCGGTCTTGGAGGCCAGATCCTTTGCAGCTAACTTTTCCTGATAATTTTCTTTTCTGTTAGCATTTGAAACAGATTCAGCAGAGTTAATGTTGATACTACACACGAAAGCAATTTTCTGCACAGTAAACAACCCACTCCGTTTGTGAAAATGATTAAATTCAAGTGGTACTGTATACCAACATGATCACTTCACCAGAATATCAGTTATATGCAGTGAACCATAAGGGCCAAAAGCACACTGACGTCGAGCCTGCGTCTAAGTGAATATCAAAGAAACCCGTGAGACCACTTTCCATTAATTTTGGTGTATACAGTGTGGGCTTACAGCACGAATAAAGCTGACTCATCGTAAGGTCAACACATATCAAAAAAATGGTTCAAATGGCTCTGAGCACTATGGGACTCAACTGCTGAGGTCATTAGTCCCCTAGAACTTAGAACTAGTTAAACCGAACTATCCTAAGGACATCACAAACATCCATGCCCGAGGCAGGATTCGAACCTGCAACACATATCAAAAGCGTAAATAAATGCTACAGTCTCACAACCGATGATTATGTACTTCATTGCTCTCAGAACCTCAAATGGATTATTGTATGATGATATCCAACACTTAATACAGTGTATCTCATTCATAATCACACAAAAGAGGTTTTTCCATCAGTATATTTATAACATATATTGATGTCCGATCTAATTTTGCTATCTAGTGAGTGAATTGGCATATATCAGATGTGCGCTACCGTCTTGCGGGATTTATGCTAGGCGAAAGCGCATAAAAGTTTGCTGCAGTGTGTTACCATCTGGTGGCATTGACGTAAACTTGTAGTTCAGTCGTGAACCGTGTACGTTGTTTATCAAAGCCGTATGTAGTTCGACAATTTAAAATGGTGTAAGATGTTCGAAATTCTGAGAAAAACATGCGTAAGGTACAGGGAGAGACGGGTAAAATACAATATGTACAAGAACCAAGAGAAGCAATGACGGTAGTAAAATTAAGGTTCAGGAATGGATTAAAAATTCAAGGTGAAAGGGTATCAGTGATACGATTCGTTGATGGCATTACTATCCTGAGTGTACAAGAACTACATGATTTGCTGAATGGTATGAACAGTCTAATAACTACATAATATGGTTGAACAGTAAACCGAAGACAGGCGAATGCAACGAGAAGTAACAGAAATGAGAACAGCGAAAAACTTAACATAAGGGTTCATGGTCACGAAGTTGGGTTCATTTGCAGGGAGGACACAAACTGCGTGGTCATCGATCTCATCGGATTAGGGAGGGATGGGGAAGGAAGTCGGCCGTGCCCTTTCGAAGGAACCATACCGCCATTTGCTTGAAGCGATTCAGGGAAATCACGGAAAACCTAAATCAGGTTGGCCGGACGCGGGATTGAACCGTCGTCCTCCCGAATGCGAGTACTGTGGGGTCACGAAGTAGATGAAGTTAAAGAATTCTGCTACCTAGACAATGAAATAACCAATGACGGACGGATCAAGGAGCACATGAAAAGTAGACTAACACTGGCAAAAAGGGCAATCCTGACAAAAAGTAGTCTACTGGTAGCACACTTAAGCCTTAATTTGGCGAATAAATTTCTGAGAATGTACATTTGGAGCACAGAATTGTGTGGTAGTGAAACATGGACTGTGGGAAAACCGAAACAGAAGAAAATCGAAGCATTGTTATATGGTGCTACAGACGAATGTTGGGAGTTAGGTTGACTGCTATGTTAAGGAATGAGGTGCTTCTATGCAGAATCGGAGAGGAAAGAGAAATGTGCAAAAGACTGACAAGGAGAAAGGACCGGATGACAGGTCATCTATTAAGACACTAGGGAATGAGTTTCATGATACTAGAGGGAGTTATAGAAGGCAAAAACTGTAGAGAACGACAGGTATTGGAATACATCCAGGAAATAATTGAGAACGTATGTTGCAAGTGCTATTCTGAGATGAAGAGGTCGGCACAGGAGAGGAATTCGTGGCGGGCCTCATCAAACCAGTCAGAAGACTGATGAAAAAGAAAAAATAATAGTTGGCCCGTAAGGCAATTATGTCACGCCAGTTGCTCGTGCCCAAAAGCCCCTTAAATGTGCACAACTGAAGCTATGCTCACGATCCTGCTGCCAAGTTTCTAAAGGAGTAGCACTGTAACACAGCGCGGTAGATTTACTACCGTGTTTTTTAGATTGCCGCATCCACATTACGTTTAACAGCATTCAAAGAAAAATAACCAATAAATCCGAAAGGTGTCGGTAGATAGGGTGTTCACGTGTTCTTGTGCTCTTACAAAACAGCCTTCACTGATAGTATCATTTACCAGCAACAAACACAGAAATTATTTCTGGTGTCAAATCGGGACACAGTCTGTTCGACCTTAATTTCATGAGCAGGACATCTGTAAATATTATTCTGTGTAATGTCTTGGTCACGAAAATACTAATTTCCGAAAACCGTTTTACTGGGTACACATCTACGCTTATTTTCAGAAGTGCGATCACATGGGGTATCAAGAGAAATCTATGACAGGACTGAGGACTTTTTGGTAGAGAGACGCAGGAGGTTATCTTGGATGAGTAGCCATCGTCAGATGCAGAAGTAACTTCCGATGTACCCTAGGGAAGCGTGTTGGGACCATTGCTATTTTTGTTGTATATTAATGACCTTGCGACCATTATTAATAGTAACCTCAAACGTTTTGCAAATGATACAGTTATCTGCATTGAAGTACTGTCTGAAAGATGCTGTATAAACATTCAGTTACATCTTTATTTCAGAGTGGTACAAAGATTGGCAATTTGCTTTAAAATCTTGAAAAGTATACAGTTGTGCACTTCACAAAACGAAAGAAGAAAACGTAGTAATGACTACAATATCAATGAGTCAGAGAAGAATCACCTAATTCGTCTGGGTATGGGGATATGAAATGATCACATGGGCTCAGCCGCGGGTAAAACTGGAGATAGACCTCGGTTTTTTTAGTAGAGTACGGGGAAGTGCAACCAGTCCAGAAAGGAGACTGCTTCCAAGTCAGTCATGCTACCCAATCTAGAATATTGATCAAGTTTGTGCGACCTGTACCAAATACGACTATAAGGGATATCTAACGTATTCAGAAAAATGCGGCAGGAATGCTCACAGGTTTGTTTGGCCCATGGGAGAGTGTCCCAGAGATACTGAAGAACCTGAACTGGCAGACACTTGAAGGTATACGTGAACTATTCCGAGATAGTCTACTTACAAAGTATCAAGAACCAGTTCTAAAGGATGACTCTAGGTATATGCTACAAACCTGTACGTAACCCTCAAATAGGGATCATGAGGACCAGATCAAATTAATTCCAGCACGCGCTGAAGCATTCAAACAGTCAGTCTTCCCGCACTCCAAACGTGAATGGAGCAGGCAGAAAGGCTAATAACTCTCATAATGAGACGTATCCTCTGTCATGCACATCACATTAGTTTGAAGAGTGTAGATGTAGGTGAAGATGTGAATGTTTCAGGCTTCACTCTATCCCGTAATTCTCCGTATGTGTAAATAACGAGTGAGTCTCATATGCGCACGATCCACCCCGATTTGACTTTTGTTAATTCAATATTCGTGAGAAACGGCAAAGAAACGTACACTGACAGCGTTGTTTCGGTGACGACTTAGGTATCATCTTAAAGAAATTTAAAGAGAGCACGCTTTGTCCATTAATTACACTAAAGTCGACTAGTACAACGAAGCTCCCCTGAGTGCAGTGTGCCAACACTTTTAAAAACGGCAAGCACAATACACTGCCAGTGCTGGTTTGTAATGAAATAACACCTCAAGAAATATTTCGAAGTAATTTGTGCTTTGGAAAATAAGAATCGAGTACTCTCTTGGCAAAAATTTCTCGGTTCTGACAGGTATAAGACAGTAGTCGTCCAGCTCACAGCCAATATCTAATTCCATCTTACAGATTTGTTGGAAACACTGCTCCGGCACTCAATGTTGCATCAATTCTGAAAATAAATAATAAAGAGGAGCCTCGGCGACCAATGAGTGTTCACAAAACACTTTGGACATAACGTTGATGATATTAATCACAAGCTGCCGTATCAAGTGAGCTTTAAAATAATTCATACTCGCACTTTATATACTCCAGTGCACGATGCAAGAAGCTAAACGTAACCTCTGCATGTTGGTTGGCAAGTCTAACAATTGTAATTATTCAAAACGTTTTAATTTCACTAATTACGCGCTACCAAACATCTTTATCCAGCCTTATCTCCGTGAATAGATCTTACTGTACTTCTGCTACGATTACTGATCAGACACTACGAGAATAAGGTAATAAATGTAACTAATCGCTTAATTATTTTCAGTGAGAAGAATTTACATATCGTTAACTGTCTTCATTTTACTCAAAGACGGGAAAAAGGAAATTTTATTAAAACAATAGTCTAGATCGGTTATTCTCGTGAACCAGTGGCACCAGCGATAGGAGGGGTGGTGGGGGGGGGGGGGGGCGGGTTTGCAGTATGGAGATTACTGTACCTTCAAGTCGAATCCGGTAAATGCCGCGCGGAGTGGCCTCGTGGTTTGAGGCGCCATGTCATGGAGTGCACGGCACCTCCCACCGGAGGTTCGAGTCCTCCCTCGGGCATTGGTGTGTGTGTTGTTCTTAGCATAAGTTAGTTTAAGTAGTGTGTCAGTCTACGGACCGATGGCCTCAGAAGTTTGGTCCCTTAGGAATTCACACACGTTTGAACATTCCGGTAGCAATAAATAAATATCATTACGATCTAGACTGTTATTTTAGTCAAATTATAGCACCAGGTCGCTGTTATATGTTGCCTAAATTTATGAAAAAACAAAACCCTATGTTTGTGCATCCTTTTATTATCAATGCAACGCTAGGTAGCAAATACCACAATTACATTTACATACTTACACTAGAGATCGCACAAAACGACTAAACGTTTCACTTGAAATAAGTAATGATCAAATTTTGACAAAGGCCAAATACATATTACCTTTTTACAACTAACTCTGGTGAATAACAATATTCATAAATTGAGTAAGAAGTATATTATGGAAATTCAGCTCAGTAACCCATTAAAATTGTTTATCTAAGTTAAAAAAAAAGGCGCATCACGAAGGGATTATCCCAGTGTCACGGAAATCAGTAGATGTGATGAACATGTACGTACCAACAAATGATTACAATTCCAGAAATATTTGGAGATTTATTCGAGAGAAGAAATTGAGCAATTCAGTAACGCGTTAGTCCACCTCTGGTCATTATGCAAGCAGTTACTCGACTTGGCGTTGATTGATAAAGTTGCTGGATGTCCTCTTGAGGGATCATCATCATCATCATCATCATTGAGGTATACCATGCCAAATTTTGTTCAACTGGCGCGTCAGATACTAAAAATCCCGAGAGGGTCGGAAGGCTCTGCCCGTAATTCTCTAAACGTTCTCAAATCGGGAAGGATCCGGCGGTCTTGCTGGCGAAAATAGGGTTTTTCAAGCACGAAGACAAACAGTAGGTATTCTAGCCGTGTGCGGTTGGGCATTTTCTTCCTAAAATGTAAGCCCAGGATGGACGCAGAATGTCGCCGACTTGCCGATGTGCTTTAAGGGTGCCGCGGATGACAACCAAAGTGAGCCAGGTGTGGAATGAAATGGCACCAAAACCATCACTCCTTTCTATTGCGTAATCTGATTCTACGGCAAAAAATACGTACTATTCATTCGAACGATTGTCAGACTAGTATGCCTTCAAAGTCCCGGTACGTCCCCAGACACGTTTTCTCTTGTCATTGGGTCTCGTTCGAACGGGCACTCATTGCTGAATACAATTCTACCGCAGTCAATGAGATACCAGACCGTATGTGCCCGACACCACTGCAAACGGACTTGTTGGTGTAAAGAAGTCAATGGTAGTCGGTGCAAAAGGCGCCGTGAAGCCAGCCCCTTCTCTGTGAGCCGCTTTTAATGGTCCTTGTGGTCACTGAAACGCCAGTTGCACTTCGGATCGATGATAACGACGAACCCAGGGCTCTGACTGCCTCTCTGATGCTTTCTCGGTCCCCTCGTTCTGTCATCTCTCAAAATCGACAACTCCCGTCTTCAACCTGTGTACAGACATTCCTGTAGACATCGTCGAATTGTGGCATCGATGCTATTCAGATGTCGAGAAATTCCCCGATTACTCCAACCAGCTTCTTTGAGCCCGACTACACGTCCTCAGTGAAGTGTTGAGACCTTTGTGTATTGTTCACGCGCCTGTCTGCGAAGTATGATTACTGTCAAAAAGGATACTCCGAATGAAATTTGCAATGACTTTATGCCCTGGTATATATGCCCTGTTTACTATCCTTGTCAGCCGCACAATGAAAGGTTTTACATTTTCGGTCGATACCTGTATGGATATCAATTTGTGAGCAATTTGCATAATTTTTTCCCGAGACTTTGCTTCTTTCATCTTATATTGTAATTATTCTTTGACATAAGTTATTTTGTTCATGGATATGGCAGACCCATCTGGTGACAGTTCTTGAATTGATGATAATGTAATCTATTGGCTGCTAGTTGTCTCTGGTATCACCCTATGAAACGGGTGTAGCAATTTTTTTGACATACAGGGTTATTACAAATGATTGAAGCGATTTCACAGCTCTACAATAACTTTATTATTTGAGATATTTTCACAATGCTTTGCACACACATACAAAAACTCAAAAAGTTTTTTTAGGCATTCACAAATGTTCGATATGTGCCCCTTTAGTGATTCGGCAGACATCAAGCCGATAATCAAGTTCCTCCCACACTCGGCGCAGCATATACCCATCAATGAGTTCGAAAGCATCGTTGATGCGAGCTCGCAGTTCTGGCACGTTTCTTGGTAGAGGAGGTTTAAACACTGAATCTTTCACATAACCCCACAGAAAGAAATCGCATGGGGTTAAGTCGGGAGAGCGTGGATGCCATGACATGAATTGCTGATCATAATCTCCACCACGACCGATCCATCGGTTTTCCAATCTCCTGTTTAAGAAATGCCGAACATCATGATGGAAGTGCGGTGGAGCACCATCCTGTTGAAAGATGAAGTCGGCGCTGTCGGTCTCCAGTTGTGGCATGAGCCAATTTTCCAGCATGTCCAGATACACGTGTCCTGTAACGTTTTTTTCGCAGAAGAAAAAGGGGCCGTAAACTTTAAACCGTGAGACTGCACAAAACACGTTAACTTTTGGTGAATTGCGAATTTGCTGCACGTATGCGTGAGGATTCTCTACCACCCAGATTCGCACATTGTGTCTGTTCACTTCACCATTAAGAGAAAATGTTGCTTCAGCACTGAAAACAAGTTTCGCACTGAACGCATCCTCTTCCATGAGCTGTTGCAACCTCGCCGAAAATTCAAAGCGTTTGACTTTGTCATCGGGTGTCAGGGCTTGTAGCAATTGTAAACGGTAAGGCTTCTGCTTTAGCCTTTCCCGTAAGATTTTCCGAACCGTCGGCTGTTGTACATTTAGCTCCCTGCTTGCTTTATTCGTCGACTTCCGCGGGCTACGCGTGAAACTTGCCCGCACGCGTTCAACCGTTTCTTCGCTCACTGCAGGCCGACCCGTTGATTTCCCCTTACAGAGGCATCCAGAAGCTTTAAACTGCGCATACCATCGCCGAATGGAGTTAGCAGTTGGTGGATCTTTGTTGAACTTCGTACTGAAGTGTCGTTGCACTGTTATGACTGACTGATGTGAGTACATTTCAAGCACGACATACGCTTTCTCGGCTCCTGTCGCCATTTTGTCTCACTGCGCTCTCGAGCGCTCTGGCGGCAGAAACCTGAAGTGCGGCTTCAGCCGAACAAAACTTTATGAGTTTTTCTACGTATCTGTAGTCTGTCGTGACCATATCTCAATGAATGGAGCTACAGTGAATTTATGAAATCGCTTCAATCATTTGTAATAGCCCTGTATAAGCTTGTCGTTGGAAAACAGAAAAAAGATACGTGCCAGTATCTCTTCTTATCATCTGATACTCATGCTTTTACAGTTGTTTAATATTCGAAAAAAGGACTTCACTGTTGTCTCACATCTATGATGTATTCCACCACCATACCCGCAAATCACCGGAGTGTCAATATAACAGTACCAATGTCGTAGGTAGGATTTATTATAAAACGACGAGACCTAGCCATTTACACCAAAATTGACTTATCACTGTGAGGTCACAATGACTTGTTACAGTTGGTAGGACGTATACATTGGAAGCAATCTCAAGTTTAGACTGAATACAATTTTCCCGATATCTAATCAATGAACAGAAAGCTACCACATGCTTCACTTTCGCTACTTTAACTTCAGGCGGCATCCTAAACGATGTTTATTTGCCCGAGGTTTTGACGTAGAGACCAATATCGAACCCTGTTAGCCTACGTTCTGTTGCAGCTGCGTAAATACGACAGGGTTTAATCTGTTGCTATCGCCCGTAAACGCTCCGCAATGCGAAATCCCACGTTATGACATTACAAATCTAGTCTCGGTCGATGTTCACGTTTCGCTTTCCGGTCCAGTGCGAGGACGGCTTAAGGGCAGAGTAATAGATTTCGACACGGACTTTGCTGTAGTTGATGTATCTAATCCAACAGCTTCAGATGGTTGCGGTAGCCAACAATTAATGTTTCGTTTACAAAATTTAGTAGAAAATTATCGTAAAAATGTTAAGAAATATTTTGTGCAGGTGGCTCTCAGAGTCTGAATTCAGAGTTATCTAGACGATATATTCAGTAAGAAAGCATGCCGTATGGAGTTTGTACAGATTTTTTGCATTGTATAGAGTGCTCGTTTTAATTTGATACAACTAAATATCTCGAAAACGACACGTCATACGAAAAAAATGTTCTGCGTGAAAAGTTAATATTAGTAAAGGGGGCATCTGTCTGTGCAACAACTGGCCATCTTCTAACCACCCCTCCAGTTACTATATTTCCAAACGGGAACCCACCCCCCCCCCCATTCCCGGATTTTTATTGCATATTCTGATTCTACGCTACCCGAATTATTGTTTCCCATTCATAGTAAATTGTGCTGTAATCTACAAATATCAAGACCGCCTGTTTTTGCAATTAAGAACGAATTCCTTCGATTCTACATTTCATTAACGATGTTAATGTAAACCTTTGTGTTCTAACGGTTGATATTGATATTCAGACGTTACTTCAGTGTTGCAAATGTTATTGTACAAGACGAGTAATACGGATAGGTACTGCCACTTCTGGCAGATAAGCTACTTGTATGGCCCCGGCCATGGATACTCGCCGGAATCAAGCACCCCAAAGGTGAAAGGCAGGGGGACTCACCGATATCAAGCATACCGAAGTAAACAGAAAACTATTAGTCCTTGTCGTAGTTCCTAGATCACGCTGAACGTTGTTTCTAACCAGACACTGAAACGGCTAGCCACATTGTACTGACCACATTGTACTGTACAATAGAATTTGCAACACTAAAGTAAATTTCTAATACAAGTATCTTCGTTAGAACAGGAAGTTTTAGATTTACACCGTAAATCAAATGTAGCATCAAATGCGTTGGTTCTTAATTGCAAGAATAGGCACACTTGATATTTGTCGATTACAGTGCCATCACCAAGAATGAAAAACAACGATCTGAGTAAGCCGTAGTTTTTGGCATATAATCAGATTATGCAGTAGAAATAGGGGTTTCTGTTTGAAAATACAAAGATTTCCGCGCTCACACAGGAAGGGTGGTTAGGACGCGTCCAGTTGTAGCATAAGCAGATGTTCACTTTGCTGATATTATCTTTCCACCTAAAACTTTTTTCGTGCGATACTCTCATTTTTAAGATTTTTGGTTGTCTCAAGTTAAAACAAATACCCTGTATTGTGAATCAATGTGAATCTTACATGAGGCATCCGTGACAGGTGCAGGACTCAAAGATACGACTTCGGAATTACGAGGCAGGGACACCACCTGAAGACCACCAAGACTTTAGAATCCGTCGGAAAAGGTATTGTACATTTTGTGTTCGCCCCAGTCAGACGTACTGACTATGGCGAGCTACCAGTACGCGAATTGTCAGATGTTGTAGTCCTCCAGGTTTATAGTTGTGGCATTTAATTTGTATGTGTCTCGTTTGTGCGGCATCTTTCGTCGTTTTCTTACATCACCTGTGTAAATTCTAGACTACATTGTAACAGTGGGACAGCAATGTGTCAGGGCCTTTCGTGACCTACAGGAAAGTAGATTGTCCATACCACAATGTGCAATAGAAAATATTTAAGTGCTTACACAGGCTCATAGACAGCTGCCTAAGATATAACTGACAGTCAGTAGCGTGGGAGCGACAGACTGTTTGCGACCGCTTTTGTATGGTATAGCTATGAAAAGTCGTAGAATATTTACTGTAATTACTAGAAATCCGTTTGTGATGACTGACAGAGAATGAAAGAATTCTTGAAGACTTTCATCATTTTGTTACACTGGTCAACATGTCGTTGAATGTCGCAAGAGTTCGTCACCATCATCCTGTCAGTGACCATTAGAATACATGATGGTTAAAATACATATAAGTCAATTTTCGCAGAACATCTCAAAATCGAGAAACACACTCTTCCTCGTCCATTTTTACGTAACGTGGAAATTTTAAGTGTAGCTAAAAACGGATTCAAAATGAACCTCTTAGAAGAATTCGAAATAAACAGCGTGAGCGTTAATAAAACCGACAAATTGCAGGGACGGATTCCTCATTGGAAATGTACGAAGGAAGGTCCAATGAACATGTGTCCGGAAATGCATCGTTGCCACGGTAGATGGCGTTGACGAATGAAAGTTCTTCTAATCAGGTGGTGTGTGTTTCTTGTGTGTTGTAGCCTGTCAGATTGACGCAGCTTACTGTTAGTAGCAGAATGGTCCGTTATTCATGTCAAGATCATTCCTAGCTATATTCCCAAGCTTTGCTAAACGATCAGCCTGCATAGAAAAAGCAATATTTTGACTGTATAGCAACTCTTACAAGACGAAAATTAGCTCCGGAAAAGCTTCTGTGACGTTATGTACCATATTCCTCATGTGTATTACATACAAGTTTTCCTTATATAACTTAATTACGCTTGTTACATGCTTTTATATATGCTCCTTGCTGATAGAACAACGACTGTGTACATAAATGTGATTCATTTACTATTAGTTTATTGTAAAGCTGTTTCTATAAATACAATATGGACAAATCTGGAAATGTTATGACATTGTACCAATCTAAAGAAGATATTGACATCCGTTAAAACCATTTTAAATAAGTTTTCGTACGAGGACGTGTTGAAAAGTGATGCGTCCCATTTTTTGGTCAAAATCCTTAAAGCTTTTTAAATACAACAAACTTTATTAAGTTTCTGTATGGTTATTCTTCGTAGGTAAAGATTTATTTCTCAACATTGCTATCCTCACGACAAACACATCTTTCCCAACGAGAGACTAGTTTGTTGACACTATCATTGTCGAATGTTTGACGGTGTTGACGGAGCCACAGCCTCACCTCTGCTTGTTCCGCTTAATCACTACCAAAGTGAAGTCGTCGAAGTTTTGGAAAAATATGAAAATCGGTTGGTGCCAAATCGGGACTGTATGGAATATGATCGAAGTCTGTGAACCCAAGCTGTCGGATTGTTGCATATGTCGGAGCGATTGTGGGTGGTCTGGCAGTGTAGGTGGAGAATGGATTCAGGTATGGACGAACTGTTCGGGATCGTGGTTTCAGTTTTCTCTGGGTTTCCTAGTACCTTGCAAAGATTCTGGTGGTCCCTTTAGGCATGAAAAACAAATGCATAACTCCTTGACCATCGCATAACCCTGTGAGCATGATTTTGTCTGCAGATAATATGCTCTTTAACTTGCTTGGCGTTGGTGATCCTTTGTATCGGAATTACCAGTAATAATGTTTTTAAGGAATCCATCACTTCAAGCTAAAATCGCAAAAGAAGCTGTTGTCAGATTCTGGTCTCCCTTGTTTGAATTGAAGGCATCTGTTCTGTGGTTAGAAATTCGGTTACAGACTACTGTTTCTCACGCACCGACATTGTTACGTTACACACCGCAATGTTAGACGCTACAATGTGGTGTCCTATGGCGACAAACGTCTGCAACATGCATCAGCGAAGCGAGAAAGCCGATCGAGTGATTTGCATGATATGTAAGACCTCAACCGATTTTGAGAAGAGAATAAAAATTCGAGGGCATTACTTTTCAGCCCGCCCTCGAAATACACTTCTTTGCATACACATGTGTTCAAGTTTTAATGATTTTTCATATCCCAAATTATGTAGGCTTCTGAAGATGAGAGGATAATCTGTTAAAATTGCTCAAGGAAAATAAATTTACTAGTTGTGAAACTTACAACTGAATTTTATTTTGTAAATAACTGGAAAAAGTTTACTCGAACGTAAAGAAAGTATTGTTCGACCTATCTCAAATTTTCTAGTTATACATGGAAGATAATTTAACCTAAGTAATCAAAGGTCACCGGTAGAGTTGACACATTCCAAGATGTGACCTGTACATCAACCCAGTGGTGCGGCTAGATGCTCCGAATGATAAAAATGTAGGAACGGTATCTGAGTACTGTGTTAGAGACAGGTGTTCTAGTGAAGATCACGGCACGTGGTGACTTAACTGACTTTGAAAGCCGGATGGAAGCTGGTCTAAGGCACCTGGATCATAGCATATCGAAGATAAGAATTAGGATTTTCGAAGTTAACAGAGTCTGGAACGGATCTTCAGCATCTGAGGCACAAAGTTTCCACGTTTCGTAGCGCAAGAGGAGCATGACTGTTTCACGAACAGATGTCACGTCGCCTTCGCAGAGTCTTACGGTCTGACGGATGTTCTACTGTGAGTCGGATTGCTGTCTGTTTGGATGAAGGCTGTCAAGATCCCATTTATATAGATCCTGCTAGAAGGAAACGGCACCGCATAAGCATCAGCTGCCCCAACCGATATCACATCTAGTACCTTACCAAGACCTTTTTCCTTCGTTATTTCAGCGGATACAAGTTGCCGCTCTTCAGGTACATGACAGTACAAATTTTGAAAATGAAGTATATAAGATAGGCTTTGCAGTTATCAAAAATGAATATTTTGCACACAAAAAAGACAGATAGTCATCTGCATTAGTTAAAATACAGGGTGATTCAAAAAGAATACCACAACTTTAGGAATTTAAAACTCTGCAACGACAAAAGGCAGAGCTAAGCACTATCTGTCGGCGAATTAAGGGAGCTATAAAGTTTCATTTAGTTGTACATTTGTTCGTTTGAGGCGCTGTTGACTAGGCGTCAGCGTCAGTTGATGCTAAGATGGCGACCGCTCAACAGAAAGATTTTTGTGTTATTGAGTACGGCAGAAGTGAATCGACGACAGTTGTTCAGCGTGCATTTCGAACGAAGTATGGAGTTAAACCTCCTGATAGGTGGTGTATTAAACGTTGGTATAAACAGTTTACAGAGAATGGGTGTTTGTCCAATGGGAAAAGTTCTGGACGGCCGAGAACGAGTGATGAAAATGTAGCACGCATCCAGCAAGCATTTGTTCGCAGCCCAGGAAAATCGACTCGCAGAGCTAGCAGAGACCTGCAAATTCCACAATCAACTGTATGGAGAGTCCTACGAAAATGGTTAGTTATGAAACCTGAACGTCAACTACCCGAGGCGATGGATCGGCCGCCAGGCAGCCCGTGACAGAGCACTTCATCACTGGCCTCCAAGAAGCCCTGATATTACCCCCTGCGATTTTTTCTTATTGGGGTATGTTAAGGATATGGTGTTTCGGCCACCTCTCCCAGCCACCATTGATGATATGAAACGAGAAATAACAGCAGCTATCCAAACTGTTACGCCTGATATGCTACAGAGAGTGTGGAACGAGTTGGAGTATCGGGTTGATATTGCTCGAGTGTCTGGAGGGGGCCATATTGAACATCTCTGAACTTGTTTTTGAGTGAAAAAAAAAACCTTTTTAAATACTCTTTGTAATGATGTATAACAGAAGGTTATATTATGTTTCTTTCATTAAATACACATTTTTAAAGTTGTGGTATTCTTTTTGAATCACCCTGTATAAAGGCTGATTAGTTGATTAATTAGACCTCAGACACAGATGAATAGAAAATGAATGTTGCACATGAGTATATAATAACAGATAGATAGTTGCGTGAGGTAAAATGTAAGAGACTGATGTGCTGAATGATTAAAACAGATACATAGATGAGTGAAGTCATGAGCGGATGTAGACTGCCATTGAGATGGATATCACGGGAGCGTAGCTTTCAAGGGTAGTGGGTAGGAAGGGTTTGGATGGATAGGAGTTTGAAGGATGGATTTGTGAAGAGTGGAGAGGGTTGCGATTCCGAACCAAGACTTAAGTGGGTGGAGAGGAGGGGAAGGGAGCTTTATTGTAAGGGGAGAGAGGTAGGGACCTTCTAGGTCTGGCAGGATAGCTATATATCAGGGTGAATTTCATTGGGAGAATGCGTGAAGGGTGTTGGGGTGTAGTGCTGAGGGGAAGTGGTGGTAGAAGCACGTCACAGTTCCAGGATCAGTGAGCAGGTCGGAAACTAGGGGCTGGGTAGTGTAGGCTTTACGGGTAACATGGGATATTCGGAGGTGTTCAAAAAGTGGATCTAGGCACTACGGGACTTAACATCTAAGGTCATCAGTCCCCTAGACTTATAACTACTTAAACATAACTAACCTAAGGACATCACACACATCCATGCCCGAGGCAGGATTCGAACCTGCGACCGTAGCAGCAGCGCGGTTCCGGACTGAAGCGCCTAGAACCGCTCGGCCACTTCTGCCGGCTCGGAGGTGTCCGACATGGAATACTAGGGTGTTGAATTTTATAATTTGGTGGGCGATGCAAGCGGAGCGTAAGAGGATCCGAAAGGCAAGGTGGAGTGCAAGCCTTTCGAGAATCTGTAGGGCGTGATAACAAGAGGGAGGAGCGGAAGTCCACGGCTCTGGTGCATCGCAGATCGGATAAGGGATTGATGGATGTGGAGGATTGTGGAAGGGTGCAATACTCACATCCGTACGGTTTAGTAATTTTATAATTTTTAGTTTTTGTAATTTTAGTCTATTGTGGGCTCTTTGTTGAATGGTTAGTAGACGGAGCTTCCATGTAGTCGGCTCTCAAGTGTTAGTCCCAGGTATTTTAGTGAGTTAGATAACTGGCTAGGACGGTCATAAATGGCAAGGTATAAGTCGTGGGGGTGAAAGCTGTGGGAGGTTTGACCTATAATATCTGCCTGTGTTTCGGTACCACGACTTTCAACCATTAAGGCGTATGATGTCAACAATTATGTGTAGATGGTTCAAATGGCTCTGAGCACTATGGGACTCAACATCTTAGGTCATAAGTCCCCTATAACTTAGAACTACTTAAACCTAACTAACCTAAGGACATCACACACACCCATGCCCGAGGCAGGATTCGAACCTGCGACCGTAGCAGTCCCGCGGTTCCGGACTGCAGCGCCAGAACCGCTAGACCACCGCGGTCGGCTTATGTGTAGAAGCCAAATAATGATATTGATTTAAATAATATGGAGTAAAACTATGGTCTCTCTAGGATGAAATGCCATATACTGGGTATCTTGGGATCGTTGCCCCAAACTTCTAGGGAAGTGGGGCACATCACAAGGATTGAGAATTGCATCATGATGATGAGGTCCCATACTCCGAGGGGCGTAGGGGACGATGCAGGAGACCCGCACCGCCGTACTAGGCAAGGTCTTAGCGGAGGTGGTTTGCCCTTGCCTTCCTCCGACCGTAATGGGGATGAACGTTGATGATGAAGACGACACAACAATACCTAGTCATCTCGAGGCAGGAAAAATCCCTGTCCCCACCGGGAATCGAACATGGGACTCCGTGTGCGGGAAGCGAGAACGCTATCGCAAGACCACGAGAGAACTGCGTAGCAGTACATGGCAGCAAACATCGACGTGCGCCGCTAAATTGTGCTATTCACGAGAACATTGGACAGGAGCGTAAAGGTTTCACCATCCGAGAGCTAACCAGTACACAAGGAGCATGGAACGGTATACAAACGGTGAACTTGCAGACATGTATGGAATAGCTGAGTGCAATGGGTTAGCCACTGGATGTATTTATCGAGAACGCTTCTCAGATAGACAACAATCGCATAACAGTTTGTTTACGCCTCTGCATCGACCTTTGTGCGAGTTTGGGTCATACAGTGGTGACAGGTCTAGAAAGGGTGGGGCACGGTCAGCGGTGTTCGGTTGTTATGGAAGAAAGTGTGTTGAATGCCGTGGAGACTAATCGAAGCGCCAGTCCTTACACAGCTTTCAACTTGCATTTCCATGCTTATGTTTTGTTCACTCATGAGGCCACATTCATTACGAATGATGTATTCAATCACCGCAATGTACGTCTGTGGGCACTGGAAAACTCCCATAGTTTGCGGCACCACGTATCACAACATCGCTTGATTGTTAACGGGTGGGCGGGTTTGATCGGTAACTTCTAAGTCGGGCCGTAACTTCTACCATACTGCTTGACCGCCGTGAATCATCAGACCTTTTTGGAACGGGTTCTTCCCGGCTTGCTTGAAGAGTTTCAGGAAATGTGAACAGCAGCATTTGGTTCCATCAAGATGGGGTACCCACTCATTTTGGACTGGCTGCATTTGAATAATAATTTTAAAAAAAATGTTCAAATGTGTGTGAAATCTTATGGGACTTAACTGCTAAGGTCATCAGTCCCTAAACTTACACACTACTTAACCTAAATTAACACACACACCCATGCCCGAGGGAGGACTCGAACCTCCGCCGGCATCAGCCGCACAGTCCATGACTGCAGCGCCTTAGACCGCTCGCCGGCCGGAGTGGCCGTGCGGTTCTAGGCGCTACAGTTTGGAGCCGAGCGACAGCTACGGTCACAGGTTCGAATCCTGCCTCGGGCATGGATGTGTGTGATGTCCTTAGGTTAGTTAGGTTTAATTAGTTCTAAGTTCTAGGCGACTGATGACCTCAGAAGCTAAGTCGCATAGTGCTCAGAGACCGCTCGGCTAATCCCACGCGGCAATAATAATTCCCACATCGATGGAGTGGGCGTAATGGACCGGTCCCTTGACCCCCCTTCACCTGATTCATCGATCATTCATTTCTTTCTGTGGAAAGGTATGAAATCTCTCATTTAGCGCCATCCTGTGGAATCTGAAATGGATCTCGTCGCAGGAATCTTCTGCGCAGCTGCTACAGTCGAAGAAACTCTAGGTGTGTTTAAGAGTCTCCAGTAGTCAGTGCACCGTCTGATGGTGCAAAGTTTCAGGAACTGTTGTAGCATTACAACTGAACTCATGTTGCCTATACTCATCTTGTACATCATGTGTACTCCTTATGTCCAATAAATGTTTCAATTGGATCATTCTCTGGTTTCCTTTCCTTTATTCGGCCTCTGCCACCAGTTACCCCTAACGTTCGCGACCATGGGTTGCTACGCATTTGTCAATCCTTATGATGTGCCATACCTCCATTAGACGTTCTGAGACCCTTGAAACATAAATACGAAGAACACGTCGCAGAAATGCATAGCTGACATGAACGTAAGCTAAGAATTATGACGGACGCGTGGCTGCAGATTTCACTGAAACGAGAAAACTCTCGTGGCACAACACAGAGAGTAAACAAAACAAGGGCAGGTACCTGTCGGAGGTAACGATCTGGGGTTTTGTCCGTTAACGAATAAAGAAGGCGACGCACGCTATTCCAAACAATTACGAAACGGGTCAAGACATTCTGCTACATCCCGAAAGAGAGAATGTGTTGCATGCAAGTTTCTAGAATAACTTCTGTAAAAGTTTTGCGAAGGTGCTGAGAAAAATTTAAATGATGATTATTTATTTGGACGCAGAGTACCGTGAACAGTTCCATATGATTATGACGCTAATGAATACAAGATCGATACAAGGGATTCGGTTTTTCTAGGTAGTATATCAATATCTGTAACTATGAAAAACCATATAATTCCCAATCTGTCACGAAGTTTTATTTTATCCAGCACATGTTTCGATGGTTAACCATCATCATGATGTTGAAGACGACTACTACAAAGTTCGTATTACTGGAAAACGTTGTTATTTTTGTGCAGCACCATGGGATGGTAGGAAGAGGTTATGTAATTTGCAAGTTCGAGTGGACCTGTATTTGTGTTGTATCCTGTTGCTGAGAAACAGAACTGCTTCCTTCACTTAAAACTTCCGGCCTATCAGGCCGACAATACCGGCCGTGAAAGTCCAATCAGAACTGCTTACTACTGTGCGTAAGAGAGTTTTTTTTTTAATTCAGTATCTTACTAGGATGTTAAGGTAATTTATATTTTAATACACTACAGTTTCAATATATTTAATAAATTATTTTGTACTGTCTTTATTTTCATGTGGAGAGATCTAGTGTCACGGCTGTCTAAATTTCGTCCTCTGTTGGCCGTGAGTTGGTCACAATTACGCTTACCAGGCCACCGAAAGAGCTTAAGAAGTTATGTGCAGCTGGAGATTTTTGTTCCTTAACCATTTGAGCCCCAGTGGTTTCTGTCTAAAACCACCATATTAATATTTTTTGAAGTACCAGTGCCTTTCGCATGAAACTATCTACGCTATAGCAAGCCAGAGACTTCTACTGGCACACTGAGGTATTTCTAAGAATGTAGTGAATTTTAGCAGTCACTTACAGCCTTCAAAGCAACAGTCGGCACGGAGATTGTGCTACATGATTGTAGCAGATTCTGAGGTGCGCCGTTTTTTTTCTTTTTTTTTAAATAGTGACTGTATTGAGGAGATCACTGACAGTAAAAGTACGTTTATCTAAGTTACTGTTGCGTTAATTTGAGTGTGTACTACCGCTGATATGAGTATTATGGGAATGAAAGGACTGGAACACTAAGAAGTTGTGATACAAATTTTAGACCCATGTTTGTTTGTCGTTTAGGACTATAATTTGTTATAGGCGATATGAGAACACGGAAGATTCGAGCAGTGGGATTTCGTCTAGGAAAAATTCGAATTTGCTTTCAGGTATATCACATGAAATAATGGGTGGGTGAAACGTGTATGTTCCAGTGATTCCAAAGTGAAGCCAACCCCATAAAAGAACTCATTCTTTACCATCTGCCAATTTCATGTTATATTCGTTGCTTATTACGACAATAAAGATTAATTTAGTGACAAATTTTACATCTGTATTCCAAAGTGCATCCACGTCCTAAAAACAATGTATTGATTATTTTTTGCCAGTTTCTTATCGTATTCTTTGCTTATTATGATAAATGAAGGTTAATTGTATGAAAAAGTTAAAAATTATATTTTTACGTAGAACTGGGGCTCAAAGGGTCAACAATAACTTTCGTTAAGGGAGGAATGATGTATATAATAAGCTTCGCTGTGGGCAATGTAATGCTGCTGAAAATACATTGAAATATCAGCAAGATATTTAATCCAGAATGAGATTTTCACTCTGCAACGGAGTGTGCGCTGATATGAAACTTCCTAGCAGATTGAAACTGTGTACCGGACCGAGACTCGAACTCGGGATCTTTGCCTTACGCGGGACAGTGCTCTGCCAACTGAGCCACCCAAGCACGACTCACGCGCGTCCTCACTGCTGTACTTCTGCCAGTATCTCGTCTCCTACCTTCCAAACTTTACAGAAGCTCTCCTGCGAACCTTGCAGAACTAGCACTCCTGAAAGAAAGGATATTGCGGAGACATGGCTTAGCCACAGCCTGGGGGATGTTTCCAGAATGAGATTTTCACTCTGCAGCGGAATGTGCGCTGATATGAAATTTCCTGGCAGATTAAAACTGTATGCCGGACCGAGACTCGAACTCGGGTCCTTTGCAAAAATCCCGAGTTCGAGTCTCGGTGCGGCACACAGTTTTAATCTGCCAGGAAGTTTCAAGATATTTAATATTAGCTGCACTTTACGTTACGGCGACAATAAGAAGGGAAATATAAAAATTCCAAGTTAGCTTCGTAGGTTCCGTTTTCTGTAACCGTCACCGGACCTGCAAATCCAAAATTGTTGGGAAAGTAACAGTACCTTGGAACGACACAGGAGCAGCACGTGCTGCGAGTTGCGGCTCTCTGCGCCTGGACGCCGTCATCTACAGCAGCGGCCAGCGGGTCAGAGCGGAGAGCGGGTCCCGGCTGAAGTCGGGGCCGTGGAGACCGGTCGAGGACGAGGACCCCGGAGGAGGCCGTAACGAGCGGCCACATCGACCCGCCAGCCGGCCACCAGCCTGACCTCGCAGCCGACGACACGGCGCGCCGGGGCCCGCTGGACATCTGCATCCTGCCAGGGCGCTGTCCAACACGGCCGATGCCCGCTGCTCTCAACCGCAGCACTCTGTAAGGCAGGCCCTAACTCATCATATACACTACTGGCCATTAAAATATGCTACACCAAGAAGAAATACAGATGATAAAAGGGTATTCATTGGACAAATACATTACACTAGAACTGACATGTGATTACATTTTCACGCAATTTCGGTGCATAGATCCTGAGAAATCAGTACCCAGAACAACCACCTCTGGCCGTAATAACGTTCCTGATACGCCTGGGCATTGAGTCAAACAGAGCTTGGATGGCGTGTACAGGTACAGCTGCCCATGCAGCTTCAACACCATACCACAGTTCATCAAGAGTAGTGACTGGCGTATTGTGACGAGTTAGTTGCTCGGCCACCATTGACCAGACGTTTTCAGTTGGTGAGAGATCTGGAGAGTGTGTTGGACAGGGTAGCAGTCGATCATTTTCTGTATCCAGAAAGGCCCGTACAGGACCTCCAACATGCGGTCGTGCATTATCCTACTGAAATGTAGGATTTCGGAGGGATCTAATGAAGGGTAGAGCCACGGAACGTAACACATATGAAATTTAACGTCCACCGTTAAAAGTGCCGTCAATGCGAACAAGAGGTGACCGAGACGTGTAACCAGTGGCAACCTATACCATCACGCCGGGTGATACGCCAGTATGGCGATGACGAATACACGCTTCCAATGTGCCTTCACCGCGATGTCACCGAACATGGATGCGACCATCATGATGCTGTAAACGGAACCTGGATTCATCCGAAAAAATGACGTTTTGCCATTCGTGCACCCAGGTTCGTCGTTGAGTACACCATCGCAGGCGCCCCTGTCTGTGATGCAGTGTCAAGGGTAACCGCAGCAACGGGCTCCGAGCTGATGGTCCATGCTGCTGCAAACGTCGTCAAACTGTTCGTGCAGATGATTGTTGTCTTGCAAACGTCCCCATCTGTTGACTCAGGGATCGAGACGTGGCTGCACGATCAGTTACAGCCATGCGGATAAGATGCCTGTCATCTCGACTGCTAGTGATACGAGGCCGCTGGAATCCAGCAGGGATTTCCGTATTACCCTCCTGAACCCACCGATTCCGTATTCTGCTAACAGTCATTGGATCTCGACCAACGCGAGCAGCAGTGCTGCGATACGATAAACCGCAATTGCGATAGGCTACAATATGACCTTTATCAAAGTCGGAAACGTGATGGTACGCATTTCTTGTCCTTACACGAGCCATGACAACGACGTTTCACCAGGCAACGCCGGTCAACTGCTGTTTGTGTATGAGAAATCGGTTGGAAACTTTCCCCATGTCAGCACGTTGTAGGTCTCGTCGCCAACTTTGTGTGAATGCTCTGAAAAGCTAATCATTTGCATATCACAGCATCTTCTTCCTGTCGGTTAAATTTCGCGACTGTAGCACGTCATCTTCGTGATGCAGAAATTTTAATGGCCAATAGTGTATGTTTCGAACCACTGCAATTTAACTGCGGTCGGATTTCAAAGTTTGCAATATTGCAGCTTGTATCGTACCAAACTGAGTACTGCTTAGTATCTAAATAACAAATAAATGACTGAACTAATTCATTTTGTTTGAGTGTCATAGTAAACAGTACGTTCTTCGAGAAACAGCTATAAAATACAGCTAGGACAGAAGATCAGAAACTATCGTCGGGTGTATGTTACCAAACTGCAGAAACTATGAGAGATGCAAAAAATATTCCCAGTGAATGTTTGGATAATTTCCACAGACTGCTACCAAGATACTCGAAAGGCTCAGGAGTAACGGAACTTGCATTAGAACAACATTAACGGATTTTGTAGCATAACTGTGCGGCAAAACGAGAGTAACAGTAAAAAAGAAAGAAACTGTCAGGGGCAGCCAAATGAAAACCGAATATCAGCCGCAGTAGGACCACGGAAAGGTGCCATTCAAAAGTAATTACCATACGCGTTATAACATTTACCCTACTGGGATTGATTCACGACTTCACCCACTCTTGCACAGTGACCGATGTTCAGGCATATCTTTGTTAATATCAGGAAAGATATAAAAATCACACGATGAATGTTCCGGGCTGTACGGAGGATTCTTCAGTGTTTCCCAACCAAAACTCTTAAGCTTAGCCATCGTCCATTTTCAGTGCTGCTGCGAGCGTTATTGTGGAACCGGGTGATTCCATATGACAGCATCGATGGGCATTTTGATTTTATTGCGCGTTCCAGATTCTGCTGAGTGTCTTCATGGCACCGGACATTGATTGTGGTTCCATGCAGGAGGGGTTTCGACGAGCAGAGGTAGCATCTTATTCCACTATAACACCCACCCTCACTCTGCAAATCGTACGAAGGCTACGCTTAGGCGATTTGATTGAAAACATCGCAGCGTCTGTACAATCAGCATCTTTCACAATGTGATTTTCACATCTTTGGCGGCTTGAAGAAAGACATGCGTGAACGTCGCTTTCAGTCGGACGAGGACGTACAGGGTTGGAAGCTGTTGTGGATCTGTCAGCGGTTGACCGCATTCTATGAAACAGGAATTGCTCATCGTATCTCACAGTGAGACAAATGCCTTAAATCATGTAGCGATTAGTTCTGAATGAAACCATTCCATGGTCCCCATGAGGCTGGAGTTCGGTTTTCATTTGATTGTCCGTTGTAGTTGGCGGAAAGAAAAATAAAAATAGGCATTACAGTTCGCAAAATACAAAAAGAGATAAGGATGTTGAGAAAAAGAATGCAATATGTTAACCAAACTGTAGCCAACTCCGAAGTAAAATGTAGGGACGAGAAATTATTAGCAAAGGAAATAGTGAAGGAAGAGAAGGAAAGAGTTAGGAGACGTTCATGTGAAAACTAGAATTGGACTGAAAACTAGAATTGAAGGTCCGAGTAAGGGGATATTAAGTGTAGTGGCCCTGCGTGGATGACCTTTATAGCGGCCGGGTTGAGTTAAGGAAGTGGGTTGTTGTAAGGATTATGATCGATGTTTGCACAAGAAAACATCATATTACATGGGCAACATAGAGGAACACTCGTAGCGATGCTCTGCGGTAGAAGCACCCCACTGGATGCGTGCTGGAAGCAGCGAGTGTGGAGTCACTAATCCTAGGAGGTGGCCAGTGTCAAGCAGTGATTCTAGCGGATGGGCAGGAATATTGACGTTCGGAGTTCGCGGTAGCATCGGGTACACACGGTATTCAGTAGCTGCATAGCACGCTGGGAGTAATCTGGAAAGAAAAGAGCATACTACATGAGTGGAAGAAAGGATTGATCAAACCAGTGTTCCAGGAAGGGAACTGGGGAAAGTGTTCAAACCACAGTGCATCACACTGTCTCGATAACAGATAAAGTCATAGCGAAGAGTCTAAACTGATACATCAGTTCGAAAATGAACAGAGGAACAACTGATCTTGGTTTTTACTTTAGACCACTTATGGAAAGCCGGCCGCGGTGGCCGAGCGGTTCTAGGCGCTTCAGTCCGGAACCGCGCTGCTGCTACCGTCGCAGGTTCGAATCCTGCCTCGAGCATGGATGTGTGTGATGTACTCAGGTTAGTTAGGTTTGTGGAGTTCTAAGTGTAGGGGACTGATGACCTCAGATGTTAAGTCCCATAGTGCTCAGAGCCATTTGAACTTATGGAAAAGTACTGCCAATAATTGCAGAGATTTTAGACATTCAGTGCCCCGTCACACTGATGTGAACACATGTCGAAAGAGTAAACAACCATCTTCTGCAATGCGCCCCGCTGTGAGTCGTGCAGAAAGAGAGTTAATGAGGTTCCGGAAGTTTGTGATATGGTGTCATGCCACATCCAGTACCGTGGTCAGCTGCGCCAGTTTTCTCCACTGAGGATCTATGGCACGAACAGCTCGATCTAGACGGCTCCACAGATTCTTCATTGGGTTTAAATCTGGAAGTATGGTGGCCAGTGGAGTACGGCAAACTCATCCTTGTGCTCTCCGACCCCCGCACGAATACTGCGAGCTGTGTCACACATTGCATTCTGCTGCTGGTAGATGCGAGGAAAAACAAACTGAATGTAGGTGTGGAGATGGTCCCCAACAATAGATTCATACTCGTGTTGATGGGTTGTGGCTTGTTGAATGACGATATCACCCGGGGAATGCCAAGTAAACGTTCGCCGGGACATAACGTACCCTTCTCCGGACTGGACCCTTTTCTTTCTGATTTATTACGCAGTACACGCAACAGCCATCAGCCCAATGGAGCTAAAACGCGCCTCATCTGCAAACGCCATCTGTCGCTACTCCGTGGTTATCCAGTTGTGGCACTGGCGTGCAAAACCCAGCCTTTATTGCCGATGAACAGCAGTCAATATGAGTGCACGAACCATGCACAATTTGCGGAGGACCATACGTAGCAACGTTCGCTGAACAGTTATTGAGGAGACACAGTTGGAAGCCCCTTGGTTCATCTGGACAGTTAGTTAACAGATGCATTTCTATTCGCCCATACACATCGCCACGACCGCCCTTACCCCGTCATCTATGAGTGTAATGCGCATCAGTTGCCTCGGCGCCGGTTTTGGACAGCGCCATTTTTCCAGTTACAGTGCACTTTTAACACAGCGGAGCGTGAGTAGTTTAGCACCTTAGTCGTTTGGGAAAGGCTTCCATTCTTGGCCCGGAACTCAACGATCGTACCCGTTGGGACGTCAGATAAATCGCTCCGTCTCGGCATTACGACAACAACTCCACTGTCATCCGCGGCATCGCAGGATGCTGTCCAAGATTATTCGGCACACATGCTCACATGCTACTTCTTTCTCAAAGTTTCTATTACCCGTATTCTCCTGACATTACTTCTTCCTGTTTTCGGAGATGAAGAAACTGTGGCAGGCATTTCGAAGTTGAACGTTTCCTACAAAATGTAGAGTTCTACAAATAAGGTTTGCGGCAAATTGACCATCGTCGAGAAAATTTTGTCGTATGAATCGTGAATATGTAGAAAGGGAATAACACCAACTTCATTTATAGCAACTTCATTTCTTTAGAGGTAAAAATTAAAACATCTGACGATTCTCCTTAACTATAATTGAATATATGACTTAAAAATTGAACTTTATGGTATTAGGCGTACTTTAATATTGTATGTATTTACCCCGTCTTTACACGGTGAGTAATGGTTGCTGTTGTCAATGCAAATCTAAATATGTCAGATGAAGAGAACTTACTTTTCGCGGGCACGTTCAGTAAAGCTGTAACTGTGGTTGTCATAGTAGTAAGGAATGTCTAACATGACATCTTGGGTTGTCGGGTGTTCTGCCGGATATCAGCGTCGTACTTGCACGATATTTCGGTCACGTAGCTCGAGACCTTCATCAGGTGCGACCTGAGACTGCTCCTCGAGTGGACCTGGTCCAGTATTTATGCCTATGGCCTTCCCCCTCCACCAACGGCTGCAGGCGCTTCCTCTGTGGTCCGCGCCCATTCCCTGTGACCTGCTGGAGCGTTGCTGCTCCGTTTTCCGTCCGCTGCGGTTCTAGGTGTTCCCTCTGCGGTCCGCGCCCACCAAACCCGCTCCTGGAGGTTTCATCTACGGTCTGGGGTACCAGGCGTTCCCCCTGCGGTCCGCGCCCGCTCACCACGACCTGTTGGAGCGTTGCCGCTGCGTTTTTCGTCTGCTGCGGCTCTGGATGTTCCCTCTGCGGTCCGCGCCCACCAGTCCCACTTCTGGGTGTTCCATCTTCGGTCTGGTGCTCCTGGCAGTCCGTCAGGGGCTCGTTTACCATCTCCATGTCTCTGGTTCTTCTGTTTGTGTAGTGTTGCAGCTGGCCCCGTTGCTCCTTTAACAATTCCAGAGCCGGATCCCAGGCTCTGCTTAGCTGGTACCCTGTGTCACGATTCATAAGATCGTCAGCCATTTTAATCTCAATCGATTCTCTTATAACACTGTCCCAAAATCTGGGTGTTTGTGCTAGAATCTTGGTATCCTCACACTTCATGGCATGATCTAGTTCTAGACAGTGTTCAGCAATGGCTGACTTAGTCACCTGTCTTAATCTAGTGTGCCTCTGATGTTCTTTGCACCTGATCTCCACAGTTCTTGTAGGACATGCCACATTGACAAGGTATATTGTAAATCCCTGGTTTTCGTAACCCCAGGTCGTCTTTGACACTCCCCAGCAGTCCCCCGATCTTGTTGGATGGACAAAAAACACACTTGATATTGTGTTTACGCAGGAGCCTACTGATTCTGGCAGAAATAGAGCCAGCATAGGGCAGATATGCCACCTTCCTTGCTTCATCTTGGTCTTCTTCAGGAACCTGTGGTATAGTGGCTGGTCGGAGTACCCTCTCAATTTGTCTGTCCATGTATCCATTCTTGGAGAAAACTGTTTTGAGACGTTCTATCTCTATGGGTAGATTCTCTTGGTCTAATAGGGCACGTGCCCTGTGGACCAAAGTCTTCAGAACCCCATTCTTCTGTGCAGGGTGGTGACAACTGCTGGCCTGCAGATATAAATCAGTGTGTGTAGGTTTTCGGTACACACTGTGGCCAATTGATCCATCTGCTTTCCTCTGGACTAGTACATCCAGAAATGACAGCTGGCCATTCTTCTCCAGTTCCATGGTGAACTTGATATTAGGGTGGCATGAGTTAAGATGTTCAAGAAACTCATTGAGCTTGTCCATCCCATGTGGCCAGATCACGAAGGTGTCATCCACATACCTAAAGAAGCATGTGGGTTTAAATGTGGCTGTCTCCAATGCCCTCTCCTCAAAACTCTCCATAAACATGTTGGCAACCACAGGGGACAGTGGGCTGCCCATAGCTACACCGTCAGTTTGCTCTTAATATTGGTTTCTGTACAGGAAATACGTGGATGTCAGTGTATGACTGAACAGGTCCAACAGAGCACCATCAAATTTCTCTGCAATCAGTTCTAGTGAGTCCTTCAGTGGGACCCTGGTGAACAGCGATACCACATCAAAACTAACCATGATGTCCGAATCTGTGATGTGCAGTTGCTTGAGGCGTTGCAGGAAATCTTCTGAGTTGCGGATGTGGTGAATACATTTCCCCACATATGGAGCCAGGAGACCTTTCAGGTACTTGGCTGTTGTGTACGTAGGTGCCCCAATATTACTGACAATAGGACGTAGGGGCACGCCCTCCTTGTGTATTTTAGGCAGACCATACAGTCTTGGTGGCACTGGCGCTTTTTCCCGTAGTTGTCTGATGATCTTATCGGGCATCCCTGTTTCCTTCAAGAGAGCACTAGTCTTCTTGGCCACCTTGTCCGTGTGGTCACACTCCAGAATTCTGTATGCAGGGTGCTCCAGAAGTTGGCGTACTTTCTCATCATAATCCACTCGCTGCAAGATGACGGTGGAGTTCCCTTTGTCTGCTGGCAGTACCACAATGCTGTTGTCTTCCTGTAGTTTCTTGAGTGCAAGCCTCTCCTCGGTTGTGATGTTCGATTTCGGCGGCCTGGCCTTGGTGAGGGCCCTGCAGGTCTCTCGGCGGACTTCCTCTGCCACATTAGGTGGAAGTGTGGCTGCAACTTGCTCTACTGCACTGACTAAACCTGAAATGGGTACGTTTCTAGGGGTCGTAGCAAAGTTGAGACCCCTGCTGAGTACCTTTAAGGTTGTATCATCAAACTGTATGCCACTCAGATTCGTCACCGTGCGTGTCTCTTCCATCTGCATCAATGTCTAACATGTTGAAACATATTGAGACACAGTGTAATAAGGTATTAATATCGTGGGCCTAATTAAGTGACCGCACGGCCATATATTTACGAGATAAGTAATAGATAGATTATGTACTTTAGGAGTGTACTGGCAGTCAGTCCGTTAACTCTATACACATGACCAGCAATGTTCACTTGTGGTTAAGATTTATAAATACTAGTTCGAGTCATTTCTTCCAAATTAGGGATCGTCATTCTATTATTTTTTTTACAGCATTCTTAACAGAATATTGTACTTCTACTTACCAGGATATTGAAAATAATTGTGTGTGATAAATATTTTACTTTACCGAAAAAGACTTCCAGAGAAAGGAACAGAGAACACAAACAGAAGAATTTCGTCTATAATATTTCAATATACGAAAATGAGTAATTTTCTGCATTCTATATCTGATGCTTTTAGGGGTCGCTTCCACTATGGTGTCTTAGGATGCTACGTCCCAATGCCGTCACACGATACTTTATTAAATCATAGACTCGGCAGCGGCTATTCCTTGTGTTCCTATAACGCAAATACTGACAAGTGATCTGTGACATCTGTCGCAAACGAGAGAAATGCCCTTGACTTTATCTCCTCAAAGCTTTAACACAAATTCATATATCGAAAATCTATGAACTGTCCCTACAAAAAGTATGATCAGAATCTGCAGGATGCTTACAGGTAAACTTTACATCGTACCGTAGTCACGTGACTTTGGAGGCAATGTATGTTGGCGACCAAAGTTCTGAGTATCTGAAAGCTCACTCCACAGAAACTCATACTCTGTGATATATTTACAATCTGAATGAAGAACATCGAGCACAGAAATGTCAGCAGATTCCTGTGCTTCGTCTGCATGTTGTTGTTAGGCAAAATGTTTCAGCCTCTTTACGTACATATATATTACTGGTTATAAACCTTATATCATTGACGGTAACAGTATTTCTAGCAGACAGTTTGGCACCTCACATCAACACCACATTTCATAATTCCATAAGAAGGCGCTAGCGTAACCAGAGAATGGTAATAAAAAAAATTGTGCTACAGAATCATTTCATTATTGATTAATTGCACTTTGGATTGGATTACGAACAACATGCTTATATTTGGTTTCGTAAGCTATTTTAACTGCAGGCAATTGAGGAGCCTTTCAATTCTGTTCCCGAAATCCATTATCTCTTACTTTATAAATGCTCTTATGTTTTCTTTCTTTAATTCTAGTCCGGTCAATGATCCCACACAACTTGTCGTCAGACATGTAAACAAACTTACTGTGACATCATCAGATAGGTACGCCAGGCTAACTTGTTTTACATCTTATGACGGTGTCATCTTTGCTTCATTATCATCATCATTATCATTAACATCTTCATCATCATCATCTCCACCTCATGGAGGCTGCACAACCATCTTGTCCTCAGACGTCCGACACTTCACTGTTCATTGGACATATAATTGACAGTGATTCTAAGCAAACGATCGTGCTTCATTCTTTCTCAATGGTTACACAAGTTGAGCCCGTGGTTTTTAATTTTGCTTACCAAATCGAAAACTTGTCGCTGTGGCTTATTACCGTATTTCGCATATTGCCCTGAGTGTGCGGCCTTTGACTGCCCTGCGAAATTTCTGGCGTAATTTTCCTTCTAACTCTCTACGAGAATACCAATACCCAAGACTCACTTCCACATGATAATACCGAAATCGCTATTTTTTTTACAAGCCTTGAGTTTAGTTTCTTTTGTGGTGTTGCATTTGAAAGTTCTACGAATTGTTCCACATATATGTTTAGATTTGCTAAGTTTTATTTCTGCGTCACTATCTCTTGTTGTGGATATTTCAAACAAAAAACAGTTAAAGGTGGATACCTGCTCCAGTATTTTGACGTTTATCTCAGTTTTGGATCTTACCATGCTTTTTCCCAGAAATGCCATTACTTATGACTTACGTGGAGATATTACCAGCGCATATCTTGCTCCTACATTTCATAATATTAAAAAATTACCTTCTGTCTACTGCGCAGTGTGCCGGCCGCGGTGGTCTCGCGGTTCTAGGCGCGCAGTCCGGAACCGTGCTACTGCTACGGTCGCAGGTTCGAATCCTACCTCGGGCATGGATGTGTGTGATGTCCTTAGGTTGGTTCGGTTTAAGTAGTTCTAAGTTCTAGGGGACTGATAACCACAGCAGTTGAGTCCCATGGTGCTCAGAGCCATTTGAAACATTTTTGAACTGCGCAGTGTCAACATCGCCTACACATAAAATATTGCTTAAACTACACCGGAAAATGTACCTCCGACTTACTATGAGTTCGTGCACATTGGTAGAGTGGTTGACGATAGGAGATCGGAAGACCTTTGAACGTGTTGGAGTTGAGTATTTGGCCCTTGAATGGTAAGACACTGAACACTTATTAGTCAATTTAACGATCTATTAGACAAAACCCAGGGAAATTTCAACATTGATATTTGTACAATATTTTAACAAAAGCTGATACATGACACACTGCAAGACACAACAAGGTAAACCACAACTAAACAAACAGGCCGTAAACAATCCATGGGCGCTGGTATTTTATACAGAATTATTCCTATCTAGCGCCCACTGACAGGTGCAACCAATCATATTATGACTTCAGTAAATATCTTGCAGTTATTAATAAATGACGTTGCTCACACGAACAGTTAGATAAAATTAAAATATTATTATTGTCTTAAATTATCAAGAAATAGCCAGACCTGTTTATATTCAGAACTACACCAAAATTTTTTGTTGCAAAAGTTTTTTAAGAAAGAAAACTATTATTGCACTAGATTAAACAGCAAATATATTTTAAAAATGAAACACACAATTAAACTTTCAGTTCCATTGAGGTATAATCTAAAGAAGACAGTTTACGCAAATACCATCTGTCAACTCACAGGCAAAGGCAACAAGTTGAATCAAATATTCAAGACACATTTTTTACAGCACTGGGCTAGAGAAGCAACTTGTTTTAACGTTAAAACCTTCAATACAGAGCAGAGGCAGCTGCCTGCATTCATATCTAATTCAAATTAAAATAAACATCAAGCAGGAAAGGAAGGAAAGACAGTTAATTTGAATTACTCACAACAAGCTACAAATGACCGCTATGCACATTCAGAGCAAGCAGAATCGTAAGATTTACACTGCTGAGCATCAAAGTAAGTGAATTTAAACAGGAAAAGTTTACTAACCTAACCAGATACCAGTTTACTACACGCCCCGGGTCCGTGTTCTGGTTCGTCAGAGCTGACAGTATCCACTGCCCTGTATGGAATGGCTACGCCTTAGTCATATTCGGACATACCAGATTTAGATGACAAGGCCACGGTATTAACACACCTAGCACAGTTTAACAAATCCCTTAACAGTGCACACCCTGGCACAGTGGTCACATGATCCTGTTAAGACAACAAGTTTTACAAAGCTTCAGATGTAACTGGCGGACGTGCCTTAGCAGTTATTTAATTAACATACCTATGTCATTACACACAGCTCTAAGCTCGAGTATCACATTCACACTAGTAGCGTCGAAGTTGACACTTGAGTGGCCATCAGGAGTAAACGTAACCACACCTCGCTTAGTAACGTTGAATCGGATAGAGAGAGCTTAGCGAAATATCTGGTCAGTAGGGAACTTCGGCCAAACGTGGTTACGATGTGGCTTTACGGTTCCAGTGCAGCAGCTACGTCCCCATTCGTACAATGCAGAATCCGTATTTGTCGCACCACGGAGCCTTCCCCCGCACAAGCCCACCATACCGACGAGCAACCACTCCAGGAACCGCCATTCAATGTCACACACTATCGACCCTTCAGCACTATAGCTCAGACACGGCTGTCGCCTCCCAGGATTTTTGCTTTATTGTTCTTTTAATTCCCCAGAACGACGTTGGCCTGGCAACTGGCAAAAACCACTCAGCAGCCGAAGGTTACAAAAACTGTATTTAAAAATGGTTAAAAATATATGAAAGGTGACATTAGCAATGATTTTGTAAAAAATACGTAGGTGTATGATAGCGACGCTTTTACATAAAAGAATGGTAATAAACGAGGATTTGTCAAATACACGTAAATGAAACTACAGGTGGCTTTTAAAACTCGTTTCACGATATTACATTACAGTTCAAATACAGTCACTCCTGAAAGTGAATGATACCACGGTCTAATGGTGATGCTAGGTGGCATACGAAAAAATTGTCATGGTGAGAGTGAGATGCTGAGTATGAGTGTGCGATCCTGCAGAACCGCAGAAAGCGACTGGAAGACAGCAAAGCGGATGAAGGGCGAAGGAAAAAATAGGAGAATGGTGAGGATTGTTGGAAAGATGGGTATATTTCGGGATGGATTTCATTGCTGGGAAGTAGCAGTTGGTTAACATTGCGGCGGGAGAGGATAGACAAGGCACGGTGTACTGTTTCTCCTGGGTGGTCTTGGGTTTTAAAAAAAAGAAGTTAACTAAACATTACGATAAATTTTATAAAGAACCGACAAGTTACACCAAGGAAGAAGAGACAGAACTACAGTGGACATGTTATTCCATGGACTCTTGCGCTTCTATGCATGAACTATCTTTCCTTTGTCATTCGCTTATCTTATCTGCTTGAATTCGGACCTAAGAGGACGTTCTTGTGTAAAGCTCATCTTGCTGTACCAGCTAATAACGTAAGTCGTACTTAAAACCAGAAAAATATAATGGTTATTTTGTCAAAGGAAATTGTGTATGCGCTCAATCAATTTATAATCTGATACCTGGATTGTCCTAAGTAGATAAGGGCCTTAACAAAGATTTTAATTTTTAGGCGGCATCTTTTAGCTCATCTACGATACGTGCCGTCAGTTAGGACAATTAACTTTCTTTCAGATCCTACGAGCCCGGTGGCCGCTAAAAATAATTCAGCAGTTTTTACTTACACCTTTTCTTTATATAATGAGATAACATCCCAGGCAGGAAAGGCCTGGTCACATGATTCCAGTTCCATTATACGATTTCATTTGTAGATGCTACTCTTGTTATCCTGTATTGGGGAATCGAGACGAAACCACAATATTAAGTTACGTATTGGGTAGTTCACATCGAACAGACTTGTGAAATATTCTCTGGTGCAATAAGCACACGACTTCTCACCAGCCTGGAATAATATCTGTGGTTTTGGGTAAAGAAGGAAAGGACAATTAACTATCGACGATTATGTAACTACCCTGAGAAATGAGCTAGTTTATTAATTACTGTTCTGTGTCGGGCTCACTTAAAAGATATTGCACTATTAAGAACATTCTTGTGAGTCATTTACAGAAAAGTGTTTTCAACCGCTACTATTGAGTCATTAAGAATACGATGCTGTTAGTCACTTCCCCGTGCCAAGAAACACAGTTGTGTTTTGATATCCACCTATGATCGCTTTTACTAGATATGTGGTACACGTTTTCTGATCAAAATTTCTCATAACAATTCTGTATTCCGGGTTTTGGAAATAGATGAAGGCGACTTGAGTTTCCAAATTTCCAAATTGTTTCACTACAATATAGCATATACTGTACTGCGCTCGTGTGTAAACCCCATCTGCTCTTCGCTGATGCTATTGTCTACTATCTTCTTACGCCTACTATTTATTTTTCTGGAGTATAATTCATAGGAACTGTCCAGTAAGTTAAAGCTTCCATATTTTTCACATTCAGTCATGTCATCTGTCTCTTGCATAGAAATGATCTTCGATTATATGTTATCAGACTTTCTTCCTTGTTTCAGCACATATTCAGGAGATGCATGAGCGTAATATGTAAGATGCTTTACTGAATCGGCCCTTATGAAAGATATGTGTGCGTCATTGAAAGCAACTGAAGGATAGTCGCTAACATACATAAACAAATTTAAAGAAGACGCTTCATCTTTGCTGTTTATATCTAGACGTAAAGCAGTCAGCTGACCAACAATTGTATTGTTAAAACACGTATGTACAATATCATGATAATTAAAGTGATAATGCGGTATGAAAGCGATTTCCGATCCAATCACGATGTCTGTTAGCACTTAATAAACTTAACATCGAAACACGGATTTCCTTTTCATAAATAACATTGAATTCACTGCAACAGAGGACGAACCATCGTAATCTGTAGAAGAAGACTCGTTGACTGAACGAGTTAGTAAATCAAGCAATAGAATTGTTCGCCCGTTTACATTCGTCTTTACTGCTAACTGCCCAGGCCGCTATAGGATAAGCTACCAGAATAAGTGAAACGTATCTACCGTTTCACTATTGTTTCCATGACCATTTTCCTCCTGTATGCAACGCGCGACTGTGGAGTTTCCCATGCGTGTAAGATCAGTTTCCCGACATAAGTAGTTTCTCACGTTCGGACTGCTCCACAACTCCACTCATCCACTACTTCCATGTGCAGTATATGACTGTACCACTACTTGTCACTTTATTAATTTGTTCTATCAGATTAACAATTCTTAAGTGTACATAAATTCCTCTACTGAGGCCGCAACCCTTCCTAGGGTCTACTTAAGTCTCTTTTTCTTTGTCCATCTTGCCTGGCGTAATGATTGTATTGTTTTATTGTACACGTATTGTTCCGTAAGACCAATTTTGAGGAGTAAATCTACATGGTCATGGAATGTGTCAATACATGAAATGGCAAGAGAAAAGTAATAATAGATAAAATAAAATGTTTATGAATCTTAAAAAGACGACAAGCTGTAAGTTTATATAAAAGTAGCCAACATTATAACACAAGAATCAGCTTAATTTTTTAAGGAAATCGCCGACAGATTAGAAGGAATGACTCAGGAGGAAACTCTTCAGTTTAGAACTGAAAGCGCATGGATTATTGCTAAGTTCTCTGAATTCTTGCGGTAGTTCACTGAAAATGGGTGCAACAGAATACTGCACACCTTTCTGCACAAGCGTCAAGGAGGTACGATACAAACGTCATAAGGGAATGAAAGTAAGTAAAATAGACTATTTTTCGTGTGTAACTATTACTGTTGTAATAGTAAAAGTGGCACCATTAAGTTTTTGAACAAGATCCTCCACATGGGCTTTGCACGACAGCTTACTACCTATCTGAACACCTCGAAATTTGAACTGTCCCGTTTCACTAATCATATTCCCATTCTGTGTAATTAAAACTTCTGGTTTCGTTGAATTGTGTGTTAGAAACTGTAAAAAGTGGGTCTTACTGTGTTTTAGTGTTAGTTCATTTTCCACAAGCTATGAACTTATTTCTTGAATTGCACTATTCGAAACAGAACCACCGTTACACACAGCATCATTTACAACCAAGCTACAGCCATCAGCAAACAGAAATATTTTAGAATCAGCTATAATTCTAGAACGTATATCATTCATGTAAATAAGGAACAGTAGTGGACCTTGCATTGATCGCCCACTCAGATTATCAGCGCATCCTGACTCATGCGCACTACGATTCATGATAATAGCATTAAGAAACTGTTTGTTAAGAAATACTCCGCTAGTTATCGCCATCACACAGGCAACAGGCACGCACTGGGAGAAGAAGCCGTCGGCACTGTGGTCGTCTCCTGCGACTGTTATCCAAATAGGAATGTTATGTATGTTTTAAAGTCAGTTCATGTGTTTGACATGGATAGAGCAATTACACGTATCAGTATCCACATGTAGCAGTATACGTATGATATGCAATAAAGTGAGAAGGGAGAACTGTTGTTTGGAAAGTACAGAACTGTGTTGGGAATTGGTTCGAAAATTGTGACTAAGTGAAGCTCTGATTTGCTCATTTTGTCTGAAATGGGAGCTTGAAATATACCTGGACTGAAGTAAACTGTAACGAAGTCCGTCATTTTGAGAATAGTGGCTACGCGAATTGAAAGTTCATGTGCAATACTGTGCTGTTAGTGAAGTGAAGATATTTGATCCAGAATCTTCAAACTATGTAGTGAAAATATTAGTTGCAAATATTTTCCCCGTTCAGATGACATGTTTCAGGATATTCTGAAGTTACATATTGACCTTAGAGTTTACAATAGCAGTTTGGTGTAGGGTCTATGGACAGCCTACTAACAGATAACACTAAAGTTACATCACGTAAAATTAACATGAGGCACTAAAAGAACATTCCTCGGTAATGGTATTAGATTGATCTGTACCCCTGGTCAATTACATATGGGACCTGCAGTGATAAAATTTCTCGAGGAAAGATAGAAGGTGATGTTCTCAAGGGTTGAAGGCTTGTGTGCTATAAGGCAAGTCCATGTTTTCGAGTTAGACATCCAAGAGATAATTGACCAAGAGAAATCTTGAAAGGCATTTGGATCGACTGGATACAACTCTGTGGAAGTATCCGGTACGTGTAACTGCTACGAATTACCAACGGCTAGATATACGTATACGACAAATGCAGGATGAACGGTTGATACACAAGATCAGATAGATGCGTCGTATCGACGGAAAATTATGATATGCCTTTATTTATTTAAATATAACGCGAATCAATTATATACGCTTTCATATACCAGTGGACGGCCCTTCGTCTTGCCATGGTCCTTAGGATTGTTGGGTTGAGTTTGGTTGCTTTTGGGGGAGGAGACCAAACAGCGAGGTCGTCGGTCTCATCGGATTAGGAAACGACGTGGAAGGAAGTCGGCTGTGCCTTTCAAAGGAACCATCCCGGCATTAGCCTGGAACGATTTAGGGTAATCACGGAAAACCTAAATCATGATGGCCGGGCACGGGATTGAACCGTCGTCCTCCCAAATGCGAGTCCAGTGTGCTAAAGACTGCGCCACCTCACTCGGTATGGTCCTTAGGCCCTTACTGGACAATGTACAAGCTGTGTCGTTGAAAGTAGCACACATATTCCAAACAAATCACTGTGGCACATGAAAAACACTTCAAAATATTCTTAATGTGTGTTTAGAACCACAATGTGCTTTATACATGATGTTTTAATTTACAAAGCAAAGATCATCCTCTAAGCAAAGATATCATTGATTTCTTATTGCGCAAAGTTCAATAGAAGTGCCTAAACACCTTTTCTTTGCATAGTTTAGATATTTTCTTGATAAGAAGCCAATGATATCTTTGCTTATTTGACGCTCTTTGCTTTGCCATAGTCCTTAGGCTTGTTGGGTTGGGTTGATTTCGGGGGAGGAGGCCAATCATCGAGGTCATCGGTCTCATCGGATTAGGGAAGGGCGGAGAAGGAAGTGGGCTGTGTGAAGCACATATGTGAAGTCAGTCAGACATTATTAATATTTTGAAGGGTGTCTCATGTGCCACGGTGATTTGTTTAAAACATGTGTGCCGTTTAGAATGAAACAGCTTCTCACTGTCCAAGTATGGCATAGGGACAATGGAAGGGCATGGGAACAATGGGTAGAAGAAGCGCCGTCCACTGGCGTACGTAAGTGTACACAGCTGTTTCACCTTACGGATAATTCACTTCAGTCATATTATCACGTTTGTGCCATCGATGCAGCATAAAGGTGGCATCAAATTTTGAAACATTCTTGTTCGGTACTAGAGCTGACGACATGCTGGTGCTGAGAAAATCTATGTAACTGGATACGTTAGCAATATGAATATATACAAGAATGCCCGAAACCGCTTGCATCCCTAAAATAAAAGAAATCTAAAAGTATTTTTAGTGGATTGCGTTATTCATCAATACTCATGAATGCCAGTGAAATTAATAAGATCAAACTTGGATAAAATAACAGCAGAATTATCTCTAAACCTTGTATGAGATGAAAGAACCATGAGACCATAGCTACATGTAAACCGCACTGGCCACTATCTCTGCCACTCTCAGTTTTAACGCTAACATGTAAGTCACGTGAAGGGCACAATAAGGTAAAAATTTAGTCATCGCCCACTTTGCGAAACAGAGCTTAAATGAAACATCGATTTTAACAACCAGGCTACTTGTATTAGTATCATACGTTTATAACTACAATTACCGCACTGTCTACAGATTCCCAGTGATTATTATTCCTCCGTTTCTGCTACACTGTTCATCATTTAGTATACCGCTTGCACGGGGCTGGTAGACAAACTATCAGTTTAGCAGGAAACATTTAGATATCATACGAGTCCTCAAACGTTCATGTGAACTTTTTTTTTATTCTGGTGTAATATGTGACATTCTATCAGTAACATTTGGGTTTTACGCAAAATAAATGTTTATGATTTATCACGTTTACTACGTCCATATACACATCGGAACAAAAGAAAACTTCAAGCAGAATATCTTAGAAAGCGTTGGTTATTGAGTTACTATGCATGACATAACAGTAACAGTAAGCCACATAATAAGAGAATACCAACCATTGTCTTGTTTGGCACAGTATCACGAAGATGTTCTTTCCTGATGCTTGGGTTAATAGCAGCTAACATAGCTCATCATCATCATCATCATCACCATCATCATCATCATCATCATTTAAGATTGATTATGCCTTTCAGCGTTCAGTCTGGAGCATAGCCCCCCTTATAAAATTCCTCCATGATCCCCTATTCAGTGCTAACATTGGTGCCTCTTCTGATGTTTAACCTATTACTTCAAAATCATTCTTAACCGAATCCAGGTACCTTCTCCTTGGTCTGCCCCGACTCCTCCTACCCTCTACTGCTGAACCCATGAGTCTCTTGGGTAACCTTGCTTCTCCCATGCGTGTAACATGACCCCACCATCTAAGCCTGTTCGTCCTGACTGCTACATCTATAGAGTTCATTCCCAGTTTTTCTTTGATTTCCTCATTGTGGACACCCTCCTGTCATTGTTACCATCTACTAGTACCTGCAATCATCCTAGCTACTTTCATATCCGTAACCTCAACCTTATTGATAAGGTAACCTGAATCCACCCAGCTTTCGCTCCCATACAACAAAGTTGGTCGAAAGATTGAACGGTGCCCAGATAACTTAGTCTTGGTACTAACTTCCTTCTTGCAGAAGAGAGTAGATCGTAGCTGAGCGCTCACTGCATTAGCCTTGCTACACCTCGCTTCCAGTTCTTTCACTATGTTGCCATCCTGTGAGAATATGCATCCTAAGTACTTGAAACCGTCCACCTGTTCTAACTTTGTTCCTCCTATTTGGCACTCAATCCGTTTATATTTCTTTCCCACTGACATTACTTTCGTTTTGGAGATGCTAATCTTCATACCATAGTCCTTACATTTCTGATCTAACTCTGAAATATTACTCTGCAAACTTTCAATCGAATCTGCCATCACAACTAAGTCATCCGCATATGCAAGACTGCTTATTTTGTGTTCACATATCTTAATCTCACCCAGCCAGTCTATTGTTTTCAACATATGATCCATAAATAATATGAACAACAGTGGAGACAGGTTGCAGCCTTGTCTTCCCCCTGAAACTACTCTGAACCATGAACTCAGTTTACCGTCAGCTCTAACTGCTGCCTGACTATCCATGTAAAGACCTTTAATTGCTTGCAAAAGTTTGCCTCCTATTCCATAATCTCGTAGAACAGACAATAACTTCCTCTTAGGAACCCGGTCATATGCCTTTTCTAGATCTATAAAGCATAGATACAATTCCCTGTTCCACTCATAACACTTCTCCATTATTTGTCGTAAGCTAAAGATCTGGTCCTGACAACCTCTAAGAGGCCTAAACCCACACTGATTTTCATCCAATTGCTCCTCAACTAATACTCGCACTTTCCTTTCAACAATACCTGAGAAGATTTTACCCACAACGCTGATTAAAGAGATACCTCTGTAGTTGTTACAATCTTTTCTGTTTCCATGTTTAAAGATTGGTGTGATTACTGCTTTTGTCCAGTCTGATGGAACCTGTCCCGACTCCCAGGCCATTTCAGTTATCCTGTGTAGCCATTTAAGACTTGACATTCCACTGTACTTGATGAGTTCCGACTTAATTTCATCCACCCCAGCTGCTTTATTGCACTGCAATCTATTGACCATTTTCTCCATTTCCTCAAATGTGATCCTATTTCCATCATCATTCCTATCCCATTCTACCTCGAAATCTGAAACATTACTGATCGTATTTTCACCTACATTGAGCAACTCTTCAAAATATTCCCTCCATCTGCCCAAGGCATCCACAGGATTCACCAGCAGTTTTCCTGACCTGTCCAAAATACTTGTCATTTCCTTCCTACCTCCCTTTCGAAGACCGCTAATTACACTCCAGAATGGTTTTCCAGCAGCTTGACCCAATGTCTCCAACCTGTTTCCAAAGTCTTCCCAAGATTTCTTCTTGGATGCTGCAATTATCTGTTTGGCTTTGTTTCTTTCTTCAACATAACTTTCTCTGTCTACCTGTGTTCTAGTATCTAGCCATTTTTTATACGCCTTCTGTTTCCTTTTACAGGCTGCCTTGACTGTATCATTCCCCAAGCTGTTTGCTTCATCCTACTTTTACACACTACTGTTCCAAGACATTCTTTAGCCACTTCTAGTACTGTGTCCCTGTACCTTGTCCATTCCTTTTCCAATGACTGTAATTGACTACATTCAACTAACTGGTACCTTTCTGAGATCGCTGTTATGTACTTGTGCCTGATTTCCTTATCCTGAAGTTTCTCCACTCTTATCCTCCTACATATGGACCTGACATCCTGCACTTTCGGCCTCGCAATCCCAATTTCACTGCAGATTAAATAAAGATCAGTGTCATCAAAGAATCCCCTGAATACACGTGTGTCCCTCACAGCCTTCCTGAATTCCTGATCTGTTATTATATAGTCAATGACAGATCTGGTTCCCCTGCTTTCCCAAGTATACCGGTGAATGTTCTTATGTTTAAAAAAGGAGTTTGTGATTACTAAGCCCATACTGGCACAGAAATCCAAGAGTTGCTGCCCGTTCCTGTTGGCCTCCATATCCTCTCCAAATTTACCCATAACCTTTTCATACCCTTCTGTTCGATTTCCAATCCTGGCGTTAAAATCACCCATGAGCAGAACACTGTCCTAGTCCTTTACTCTAACAACTACATCACTGAGTGCCTCATAAAAACTATCCATCTTATCTTGATCAGTCCCTTCACAATGCGAATATACTGACACAATCGTAATTTTCTTGCTAGACACTGTCAAATCTATCCACATCAGTCGTTCGTTTACATACCTTATTGCAACTACGCTGGGTTCCATTTCTTTCCTGATGTAAAGCCCTACACCCCATTGTGCTATTCCTACTTTGACTCCTGACAAGTAGACCTTGTATTCTCCCACTTCTTCTTCTTTCTCACCCCTTACCCGAATGTCACTAACAGCTAAAACGTCCAGCCCCATCTTACTTGCAGCCTCTGCCAGCTCTACCTTCTTCCAAGAGTAGCCCCCATTGATATTAATAGCTCCCCATCTCATTACCATTTGTTTGCCAAGTCGTATCTTAGGAGTCCCTGGTTTGTCAGTTAGAGGTGGGACTCCATCACCTCCAAAGATCCGAGGCATTTTGCTCTGATTGTTGCCAGCATCATATTTAAAGTACCAGGGAAGCAGGTTGCTAGCCTTACTTGCCCCGAGTCCCATTGGGTTTTACCCCTAACGGCTGAGGGACTAACCGGTGGATTTGGTCGTCTTTGCCGTATGAGCACAAAGGTGACCACGACTCAGAATATGTCCGAGATGCCTAGCCTTATTCCAAAGTAACTGGTATCCCGACTGTAGGGACCACTTACTTGGCCACTCATACGTTGCCCGTGGTTCATGAACTACGACATGACTACAGGAACCCACACCATGAACCACGCTAACATAGCTGAAAAACAAAAAAAGAACTGTGATGGTGATAAACCGAACTCTTCCTGTCTTACACAAGGAAACAGAATTTCGCTGCTAGCATCCATAAGTGAACATACATCTGCTACAAATTTTTCTCCTGGTGTTGACGATTAATGTCCAGACAGTAGTAGCTCTTATACACCAAAGAACTTTTATACAAGCTGAACCAAACTTCATCGAAATATTGTTTCCTGTGGAATGAAACTGTAGTTCTAAGCGAATGGAACTTTTACATAACCATTTCCTCCTCGATTACATAATTAAAAGAGCAACGGAAAAGCATCTTATACCTGACTTCTCGATGCAAATGACATCTCTGGCGTATTCCTCTGAATTGGTGGTTTCCCGTTTCATCTCTTATGTCGTCAATGCGGAGGAAAATAGAAAACTGGTATCTCAGCATCTGGGTTTAATTTTCCTCCGAAAATATGAAACATAAAAGTCTATGATGAGTAGATTTTTGTGGTTGTTTCGCTTAAAATTCTTCCTTTCTAAGGCAGTTGCCCCGACATTTCTCGATACTTCATCAGTGGGAAAAATGTATCCAATGTTGCTATTACCTAAAAGATGTCATGACACCAAACTATCAATATGAAAAATTTAAAGATCATTTGACCAGTACTTCAAAACTTTGCATAATTTTTACTTTTTCTTTCTTTTACGATACAGATAAACAATATCAACTGAACTGAGTATTTTGGTATGCAGTATGCGTGTTCCCCGTTGGCTCGTTACAAAGTAATTGTATTTCGCTTGATTTCCTACCCCCTTTTATCTTTGTATCTGTATAGTACTGAAAATGGCTATCTTGAGGTTATAATACTCTGTGTTTTACGTCGTGGGTTTTAGTGGTTGCATATTACAGAGTTTTTCACTGTGTGAAGGTTGTTGTTGTTGTTGTGGTCTTCAGTCCTGAGACTGGTTTGATGCAGCTCTCATGCTACTCTATATACAGTAAAGCTGCATGTACTCGGGAGAAATTACGGCTGTAGTTTCCTCTTGCTTTCAGCCGTCCGCAGTACCAGCACAGCAAGGCCGTTTTGGTTAATGTTACAAGGCCAGATCAGTCAATCATCCAGACTGCTGCCCCTGCAACTACTGAAAAGGCTGCTGCCCCTCTTCAGGAACCACATGTTTGTCTGGCCTCTCAACAGATACCCCTCAGTGTGAAGGTACAGTCACAGAAACAATGGTAATTAGTGCATTAAACCAATAAATAATAATTACATTATTCCTCCCTAACGAGGCACGGGAAACCACGGGTCCCTTACCAAAATATTCAGAAAAAATTCTCACTGAAATTTCGTCGGTGATTCGTATTCATCCCATATAATGAACTTCATCATTAAATTCGTTATACCGGGTGGTTATAATAAAAGTGCAGCTTATGACGGAGGTCCGGTGTGGACTGTGATTGTCGTATGGCAGTGAAACATGTTAGATATGCTAAAACGATAATGGAGAACCGATAACGCTGGAATAGGACTAATTACAATTTAGGCCATGTGATGCAAATCTGGCGCTGTAAAGCAACTAGTCGATGGCTCCGGTGCTTATACTGGATAAATTGTGTGAACGACGGTTTACGGTAAAATCCTATCCTTAATCATTTACACATGGAAACATTTCTATATATATTTCTTGTGTTCAAAGCACCACATTTGCACCTGGTGTTCAAAATGGCACTTTTTTTTTTCAGCGTAAATCGATTCCGCATTTACACATCAGGAAACCTAGCGAGTTCCGCTGTCATACGATAATCACAGCCTATAACGGACCTACACTTATGCTTAATTAAGATTTCTGAATGACAGAGCACCTAATATTCTCTGTTGTTTGTGAAAGGACTTTATTTCGAAGAATAATGGAAATCAGGATAAATACGGATACAGTTATAATCGAATCGTTGTGGTGCGAATCCTTTTGCACGGTAGGAGACGAAAGAAATTCTGACATAAAAGGTAAAAATAAGAAATAGTTAGGGAAATTTGTATTAAATGAAGTGAATCTCGTATAATTTTAGATTGCGGATTGCACAAGAACTGTCACCAGCTCACTGTGTGAGCAAAAATTACTCTGTGATTGTTAATTATTTACGGATTGTAATTACGAACGAATCACTGAATTTGAATCAGGTGAGAAAGGAACCAAATGCATACACTAGACTCTTTCTTTATAACCTTTTACACTACAACACAGTAACTTAACCTTCTAGACCAATGTACTACTAAAGTGAAAATCTGACAAAAGAATGGCCAATGAGATAGCAAATAGTAACATATCCCTCTCAACAACACGTACCTTAAATGAACTAGATGAAACAGTTTATAGCACCAATCAGCAACACACATGAAACTTGTAATTAAACTAAAAAGGGAACAGCATGAAATGATTCTGATTTAAATCAGGAGGTCCGTTAATGATCATACTCTATAGTATCATTGCTTAGTACCGTGTCTCTACGTCTAAGCTTAACTAACTTGCTTTAGAATAGCTAACAAAGTAAATATTTCTTTCTTAAACTCGGTTTGAAGCAATTAAACAAAACGAAAATCTAATTACACTGGCCCTGAAGAAGTTTTGCTTCGTTTCATTATTAATTGTGTAAAGCATAACGAACTATTACTCTTTAAATAACAAATGTGGTTTGATAAGCGGTCTTCTAGCCTACTCAAAATATATTTGGCTGTGCAAATACCAACGCAACATTAAATATAAATTGAAACACTTTTCCATTAAATGAATATTGATAAAGTTAGTAATTATGATCAAAGTAAATTAATGCAATAATTAATAATCTTTTCATTGCAGATTAATTTTACTAATTTCAGGTAGCTTTTCAAGTAAGGCAAATTATTTAAGGAAATGACTGCAGACTGGTCTAAAAATGCACTGAACGTAATTTCTCAAACTATAAAACTCTTCTTTAAACAATTTAACTCTACACATTTGAAAGCAACCATAACTATTTTTATAGTTGTCGAATAAGTCTTTCCATAATAAGTTAGGACAATCGGAATTAAATTGACTAGGATAGAATTCCTGTCCAGGTTTGTGATTTGGGATAATCGCGGATAGAGTTTCTAGCAACGCCACAATTATTATTAAAATCAACCAATTTTCCAAATACCTGGTCCATTTGCAGAGTGATAAATATAAACAATTTAGTGGAAGGCTGGTGGTACTGGTGACATAAATTTCAATGGCTGTTACAATGGCGGTGATGTAGTTGTGGCAGTACTGTTGGCCTAACCCTATTATTGATCTTTTTCGCGTCGGAATTTTATTTGTATAAGCCAAATACCATGATATGTTAACAGAATCACCAAATGCAGCGCCCGAGGTCCATAAATACTGCTCTTAAGTTCTTCAGGCCTAAAAGCTCCAAGAATATGAACCACAATGATCCGCTACTGCCAGCAAGTTATTAACCACGGCACTGCTCAGCCCAGACACCTTACCCGTCACAAAGGACGAGTTGCCACATGCGCTCCGACCACACCTGTTCCACTCCGCCAGACCACTTCCGTAGCTGCAGTACTTCCCCACATCTTTACATTCAACACTACGTTCCCTAACTATGGACCAAGTCATTTACACAGTTCATTATATATATATAACAATCATTCCAGTACTTATTCAAACTCACAAGCAAGGGCGTACCCAGGATCTGAACTAAGAGGGGGGCGGGGGGGGGGGGGGGGGGGGAGGGCGGGGCAGGTCATACTAGTCTCAGGAAACAAGGACTCGAGACAACATCAGCACTTCTTATTAAATAATACAGTAAACCTGTGAAAAACTGCTTTTAATAAACATTTTAAATACAAGAATGCACTTGTACAATCCGTGAAAACATGCAGCATTTCTTATTAAGTAAGACAGTAAACTAGTGAAAAACTGCTAATATCTTCTAGGTGGGGAGGGGGGCCTGCTGCCCCCCCCCCCCCCCCCCCCACTGCCCATCGCTGGGTATACCCATGCTCACAAGCATAATTTAAACATTGTTCAAAAGTTCAGATGACTGAAATTTGTATACATAGTCAAAGAATTTCCATGACAGACACAGCATTCTACATATGTAATACTACAAATTGACATAGAAATATCGATACAGATACGAAATAGGTCGAAAATGGGTGTTGTACCTTGACTTGGTCAGTGATTTTACTACATCATAATTACAATACTCTTTCTGAATTAGTTCACTAGAATGAATTCTTTGAAATTTAATTGTAAGACAACATTAATTAAATGAAAATGAAATGTCGTGCGGCGAGGGCCTCCCGGTGGGTAGGCCTGATTGCCTGGTGCAAATCTTCTGAGGTGACGACACTTCACGGGCCGCTGTGACAGAGCGGTTCTACGCGCTTCAGTCCGGAACCGCGCTGCTGCTACGGTTGGAGGTTCGAATCCTGCGTCGGGCGTGGATGTGTGTGATGTACTTAGATTAGTGAGGTTTAAGTAGTTCTAAGTCTAGGGGTCTGATGACCTCAGATGTTAAGTCCCATAGTGCTTAGAGCCATCTGAACCATTTGACGCCACTTCGGCGACTTGCGCATCTATGTGGATGAAATGATGATGATGAAGACGACACAAACACGAAGTTCCTGAACGGAGAAAATCTCCAAAACTTTAATAAAATAATGAAAGGTAAAAATGACCGATATTTCATCATAGTTACATAATGGTTACATCATTAATTACGAGAAAAAATTATTAGGCACAGTGTTGTTGTGTCTCAAGCCCACATTGGACCTCTGTGAGTAGCTGAACTGTAACTAAGCACACCTGGTGTAATAAATATTTTCAAGGCCCATCTGCACGTTAGAGAAATAATTATTTTTCTCCAGCCTGTAATTTATCGACTAGGTCTTCTAGAATATGTTGCCAAACTTTTTCTAGTTTTAAAACAACCTTGCCTGTAGAGCATAGTTCTAGGACCACAGGATTTCACCATCATAAAAAATAATACTATATAGGTAAATATTAATGTTTATTCAATAAGCAGGGTGCGGACGTAATCTTCACCACAGCTGATCGAAATTATTCTTTTCAATATAATTAGTCATCTGTTGCTTACATCATCTGCGGTCTAAAGAGGAAACCAATTTCTCTAAGGAGGAATGCGGTTTTCATCCTTTGAAGTTCATAAAAAATATCACTTATATGCTTATCGACTACCACCTACTCTACCGGAATTAAGTAACAGAAGGTGACAAAACTGTCGTTCAAACACATTCTAATTAATGAACTAATCAATAGTAACCTGCTCATCGACTGTATATTTGCTTTAATCAGACCTTGTCAAATTAAATTTTCTGTTTTGCATACCATGTGTCATTTGTTACTAGAGTCAAGGGTAATCATTAAGGCTGGAATACAGCGTTACAAATCCGCAGCGTGAGTGTGCCAAATTTCAGCACCTGCTATGTTACTGAATATCGTTATTCTTCTGTAAAAAAGTGAAATATGTAAAACATTTGCAAAACATACGAGTAGTGTTGAGGTGAATTCAATCAGATTCTACAGTGAAAAATGTTTGGCACATGCCGGGATTTGCACAAAGCACCCCTGCACATTTACCACGCCCCATCGGCTGCGTTCCATTTCTCTCTCTCTGTCCCTCTTCCTGTCTCTCTCCCTCTCTGTCTCTGTTCTCTGCGCTTTCCACCCTCGCGCATTCCCCACAGACAGACACACACAAACAGATGCGCGCTACACCGAATCCCCGAAACAAACAAACTGGGTTATACTGTAGTTTATCCTGCAGCTGTGCCAGGCATCCATATTTGTTTTGGGAGATCATTCTGTATTGTGCCCCAGGGAGCAGTTACACTATATTAAGCGATCTTATCATGAAGCGAGATCCGCAATGGAACAACAAGTCCTCTATAGAGTTCTGGGTGAACAGATCAGCACACCTATGTTTACAATTTACACTTTACGCTAGGGCTAATTTCGCACTGCAAAACTAGATGAAACCACGTAAACCGTATTGACATTTTAAATCTTTAGTTTTTTTTTTCATTTGTTCTGAAGAAAACATACCTAGTGTTAAAAGACAGCCCGTGTGTGGAGTTATCAATGTAAATCTCAGTGCAGTAGTACTATCTCAAAATAATTTAAGAGGGAAGCCAGAAAACCAACTGTGAGAACGTCTCGTAAGTCGTGCTTCGGCAACTTATTTACTAATGCACTTGTCCGAAAGGCATTGGTCCCATGTACGAGTTTCGGTCCGGCGCAATATTTTAATCTGTCACGAAATTTAATACAAGTACACTCTCCGATGCAGAGTGAAAAATTCATTCTAGATTACATTGTTCACTAGAGATCAAGTAGATATCTCACCAATTAGCTTAAAGTATACAGTTGTTGTCACTCTTAACATACCTTCTTAGGTCTCTAGACACTGGAACTCACACTACGACACAAGAAGTAAATATGAACATGAGTTCTTGTAAGACAATTATTTAACAATCACCTATCTTCCTTCTAGAATGGTTCAAAGCTACTGAAGTAACAATTACATCTATTTGAACTTACATAAATAGTGGCTGATACTAAGATGACATTGTCGTTAGTAATTTCCGGAACACACTGCTATGTGTATTGATATTTAATAGACCACACAAAATGAATAAAGTACTTGCGTTAGTGTTGAGCATTACTTTAGCCGAGGAATGTTGACAACAGAGGATATTTTTGTCTGAACACTAATGACTGAAGCCATTGCCAGATGAACTAACGACAGTCATGAACCACAGACTGTAGTTCAGGGGCAGTTTAATTATTTATACTGATGTGATTGCTGTGTTGCGTAAGTCATCACATACTTGAACACCTTATTGCTTACGCGGATTATGTGCTATCTGTGATGTGTCGAACAAGGCTACCTACAACTTTCTACTGCATATGACACCCTAAATTATTGAATGTTGACAGTAGAACATATCGTCTACTGTAATTACCGTTTATCTATTTCCTCTTTTCCACTGTACAGTACTAGTCAATGATAAACTGCCTCTCAGCATACATGACTATAACTTTCTCCTCTTTCTCTTATCTGTTTCCCAACTTCGTCTAGCCTGACATTATTCGAAAAAAATTTTCTTTTTTAGGACATCTTTTTTAGAATATCTTCCGAAGTCAGAGCTCCATGGTAATGATTACAGCCATGTGGTCCGCTGCTGGTTGTGACGGTTTGGTGCCTCCCCTTTGGCTGTCGCGACCGCTGTCGACTACGCGAGATACGCCTTGTTCAGAGTTACACACCGTATACGTAGAAGAAAAAACAGGACAGTTTGCAATAACATGGTTTCGACCTGGCAACTTTTACCAAGTCTTTCCCTACTTTTTCAGATAAAATAAATGCAAACCGTGGTGGAGCGTACCACTACAAGATGGCATATACAGAAATCGTCCTCTTCTTCCCTCTTGTGAATATCTTGCACACATCTCTCATGAAACAGTCTATTGCTCAGTGAACACGTGGCCCTAAAGTGTGGATGCATTTATATCATATCCCTAGTTTATGAATGCAGCTAAAGTCAGCTAGAGAACATTTTCGAGTGTCTCTCCCTGCATTTTCCTTTCCAGTTTTGGGTCTTTTTCATCCTCTCTCTTCTGACTTTCATATTTCAGTAGCCTTAAATTTTCTTTTAGTTGCGCTTGTCTATCGCACAATTTCTTGTAGTAAAGAACAATCTACATCCGGTTCCTTAGGACTACCATCATTACACGGAATAACATCAGCGCTGAGTGAGTCCATGTCTTTTCACTCCGCTAGGAAATGGCTAGGTCCAGCCTCATCAAAAACTTAATTGTTTCATGGAATGACGGGATGAAATAACAGGAATTTCCGTCTCACGAGGAGCTAGTTTTACTTCATTTATAGTATGCATGGTATTAAGGTCTCTTTGGGTTCATCTTCAATTATTTACCCTCACTCTTCCAATATGAGAACCTCAGTACAGGCTGTTAAAGGCTCTGGTTATTTTCGATTGAAGTTTCTCATGTTGAAAAATGGGAAAGAACGATGTACTTCAGTTGGTAAAAAGCTTTCAGTAGCCAGTACCGCATAAGTAATTCTGTACTTCTACAACCGGTTTAGACAGACTTTGCCGTCACCTTCCAGTCTTTAAAATTTTTTGTTACAAAAGATTGTGGGTTGCGACCTCATGCCACTCTGTCATATTATCCATTACGAAAGGACTGCAATGATGGATACAAAAATAAAAGATTAAATGGTTATGAGCATAAGTATGATTCCCTTTTATTTAACAATAAATAAATATTATGACAAGAGTAATATAAATGCAAAAATATGGGTTGGGTTGGGTTGTTTTGAGGGAAGAGACCAAACTGCGAGGTCATCCGTCTCATTGGATTAGGGAAGGACGGCGAGGGAAATCGGCCGTGCCGTTTCACAGGAACCATCCCGGCGCTTAAGGGAAATCACGGAAAACCTAAATCAGGATGGCCCGACGCAGGATTGAACCGTCGTCCTCCCGAATGCGAGTCCAGTGTGCTAGCATAAATATGCTTTCATTTATTTCAAAATAAATGTAAAACATAACTATGTGCATACCCATTTCATCCTTTATTTTTGTATAGAGTCTTTAAAAAACACAAGAAAATCATACGTATGTATATATAACTACCTAATATAATAACTATAATTGAATTGTACACATGTCCATATTATGGTGCAAACCATTAACATTTTTTTAAAAAAGAAAAGCAACTTTTTGCAGAAACAATTTAACCTTATCTTTGTATCGAATTTAAACAAGCACATCTGTAACATGTACATCATTGCAGTGACAATGTAAACGTAATGTGCAGTGGAGAGGGCATTCGTCGGGCAGCAGTATGCAGACTTTCTACAACTCTGCTTTCCCTCTAAGTACTATTCACTGTCAGAAATTAACGTTTTTTAACCTCGAAAGTGCCTTTTCTAAATAAACGGTTTGTATCATTAACAAAAGACGCACCATAAGCTACAATGTCCTTGGTCTGCTACTGTGGAAAGACGTCTGTACTCTTCACTAATACCAGATATATAAATTAACATTTCTCCACTTGTAGATAACGGTGTGAACCGTTGAGACTGGCAGTGACAAAATAAACAAGTGACTCACCCAGTAATAGTTTTGTTTGTATATGATGAAGAGATGATGAAGAGTTATGGAAGAGCTTACTACCATTTTCCCACAAGTTTATTTTATCGGTGTGAGAATACAATGAGATGCTAAAGAAGCAGATGTCACGAAACGGAAATTGTAACCTCGGTACTCCGAAATGCTGTCTTCTGGAAATAACCAACATTCATGTAGTATTGTGTGGCTGAAACGGTCTTCTTGCGACATCCAAAAATCTTGTAAGATCAGAGACATCAACAGTTCTTCGTCAAAATAATTTGTAATTTCTTGCAAATATTAACTGCACATCTAATTTTTATCAGTACGGCTGCAGTTGTAGGCTGACACATAATCTGTTGCAACTGAGTAGATAGGGAGCACGCGTGTATACTGATTCCGGTCCCTAAGGGCAATTACGTTACGGTTCGAATTCCAGATGCTCGCTACTCCGGTGTCAGCACTGTCGACGAAAATGCGTGCGGTGAATATCGAGTTACCTTTGCATTATGCGGGAGAGCTAGCGCGAAATTCTCTTGCGTGATTCCATATCAGTTGTTACAGATGTTGTTTACAGAATAAATTCAATATCTCTTTTATTAATGAACTGAAAAGAAATGAAATGAAATTAGCATGGAATTCTGATACAAGTTACTGGATATTATCTGCATTTTCTCCACGTCAAGAAGCCACTGGCGCTGAAGAACGTGCTGTGATTTATTTATTCCATACTGCACCCAAGTAATATGTTATGCAAATTAATGAATGTCATCTTCGCTATTACACAGGTGTAATCGACAACGGTTTACAACGTGTCACAGTACGGTAGGGAAAGTTGTATTATGTTTGCAAACTGCGTTTACCGTACTAGTTATCATTAAGTTCCCAATAAAACTACCCTGAATGAAGATGCCCTCTGCAGTAGGTGAATGAAGTCCAAAAGGATAATAAAACTACACTATCAGACTGCATGTGTGATTCGATACGGAGACTCATACTTAGCGCAAGTAATATTCTTGGGCATCTGAAATGATTTACTGTTCTTAATTGAGAAAATGTCCCGTCACTGACTCTAACATTTGATCGCATAAGCATCATCAATATTAGTCTCACTGTGGAAGACATGTATCGTAAAGATGGACTCCAGCATGCCTTGTAACACTTGAGTGCTCATATTTGGTAATACATCGTACCACGGAACCTTGTATCGGTACATCGAAACAACTGCTGCTCGAGGAAAACGTACCTTCTGGAATCTGAAAACAGATTAATGAAGTAAGAGAAATACTCTCAGACCACACAATTCGCAAGACACGAGAAGTTATTATCATTGAACTAATAGGTGAGCTGAAGCCATAAAATTATTTCTCTTGTTTTTCCATTGCAAGAATTTAGTGCAAAGCCTCATGCTTACTTAGTACACCTTTACGAAAAGTATATTTCATTTAATTAAAGTGATAAAAATAAGGAAATATAAATAAAAATATGGGCTTTTCTTTTGAATAGCTGTTATTAGCTCCCAGTGAATACAAATGTTTTACATACAACGAGACAACATTACATCAGTCATATGGTCCAAACGCCATGACTCGTGTGAAGATATAGTCACTTCATACGAAAAATTTTAAAAAAGAAAAAAGAAATATTGGTGAATGAACTATCACCTTGGTAAACATAATTACGGGCAAATACAGCATGTAAACAGAACGAAATCTGCACACATTAATCGTATTCTCGCCCAAAACTTCGCAATTCATTATGCCTTACTAACCATGGAATATTACTTTTACATTAGGGCTCACCAAATAGTTAATAAGAAAACACGTTACCTCGTATTCCAGACTAGGCATATGGAGACATAGTATGAATACAAACCGTAAGCTGCCTTCAGATTCTCAGTATAACTGAAAGTATCAACGTTCAAAAGCACACCACATAACACACAATGAAAAACGCAACTTCTATACAAAACAACTCAAACGGAATAGAATGATGAAGAAGGTATTGTTCAGTTTCAGACATGGAAGCATGTCAGTGCCTTCAGTTTTCATTGACTGAGGCCGCTCTCTCCCCAAAGATCTTGGGCAAGATAAACTGTTATCGCAAACACAGCATGGTATATGCGGAAAATCGACCAGTGAGGGCCTATATGACATCAAATATTGATCGTGAGTGGCAGATGTGTACGAACAGGGATTTTCAATAAGTAACGCAACAGATTTTTTTTCTGAAAGCAAGACAAATTATGTCTGCTTGGAGTGGAAAACATAAGTTGGAATTAGTAGCAGGGCGTGACCGGGATGTGACGCAAGATCTGATGGCCGAGAAAAGATTAGTCTCAAAGTATGGCGCCAGCGATCAGGAAGATTACTGATCTTTATTCTCCACGCTGAAACAGCCACCGTCTATTGCTCTCGTAGCAAGTAGCTACGTAATTAAGTCCACAATACAATTCACAAATCCACAGTGCAATCCAAATCGTAACTAATTCTAAGCCCAAGGTTGTCATATAAGACCTATATAATAACACTTCGATATTAACACAGCTAGCGAGCAAGAGCGAGTGGCCATGGCGACAGGTCCGTGTTCCAGTTGTATCTTGTGGCCATAGAGGGCGCTGCAGGCAAGAACTATTGAATGGCGCGACGTGTTCAGCCGGAGATAACGCCATGAACCTCCGGCGGTCGCGACATGAAGCTAACAAGGGAACCTCCCCATCGCACCCCCCTCAGGTTTAGTTATAAGTTGGCACAGTGGAGAGGCCTTGAAAAACTGAATTCAGATCAATCGAGAAAACAGGAAGAAGTTGTGTGGAACTATGAAAAAAATAGGCAAAATGTACAAAATGAGTAGTCCATGCACAAGATAAGCAACATCAAGGAGCTCGGGACGTTAGGAGTGCCGTGGTCCCGTGGTTAGCGTGCGCAGCTGTGGAATGAGAGGTTCATGGTTCAAGTCTTCCCCAAGTGGAAAATTCAATTATTTATTTTTAGTTTAGTTTATGCGAGAAACTCTTACGTTTTCATCACTCTTTTGGAGTGATTACCACATCCACAAGAAAACCTAAATCGGGCAAGGTAGAAGAATCTTTTTACCCATTCGCCAAGTGTACAAGTTAGGTGGGTCGACAACATATTCCGTCATGTGACGCACATGCCGTCACCAGTGTCGTATAGAATATATCAGACGTGTTTTCCTGTGGAGGAATCGGTTGACCTATGACTTTGCGATCTAATGTTTTCGGTTCCCATTGGAGAGGCACGTCGTTTCGTCTACTAATCGCACGGTTTTGCGGTGCGGTCGCAAAACACAGACACTAAACTTATTACAGTGAACAGAGACGTCAATGAACGAACGGGCAGATAATAACTTTGCGAAGTAAACTTTTCACTCGAGGGAAGACTTGGACCAAGGACCTCTTGTCTTACAGCTGCTCACGCTAACCACAGGACCACGGCGCCCCTAATCTCACACTGTCCTTGATGTTGCCTATCTGGCGCATGGACTACTCAGTTTGTATATTTTGCTTATTTTTTTCATAGTTTCACACAACTTCTTCCTGTTTCCTCGATTGATCTGTGTTCAGTTTTTCAATGCCTATCCATTGTGCCAACTTACAACTAAATCTGAAGGGGGTGCGATGGGGAGGTTCCCTTATAAGACCGACCACCGCGCATGTGCGGCCGGGCTGTGCGATTGCAGGGCGCGCGTGATTAGGTCAGCGGACATAGCAGGTTTCATTCAGGATTCCAATACAAAATGTTATCCCCCACTCTATTGGCTACAAAACCATATTTTTCAACATAATCTCCCCTCAATACGACAGCTTTACGCCACATTACTGGGAAGGCCAGCATGTCCACATGGTGAAGCTCTAGTGGTCCACGTCGAAGCCAACGTCATTGGTGCATTAATAACCTACGCATCATTCAAGTACTGCCTCCCACAGAGTGCATCCTCCATTGGGTCAGACGGGTGGAAGTTGGGAAGTGCCATACCTAAGATGCAAGGTGGACGAGGAAGAACAGTCCAGTGAAGTCTTCTGAGCTCCTCTTGGGTGCACAGACTACAACAGCATTCCAGTCCTCTGTGACTATTAGATTTATATCTCCCTTTGCGCAAGTGCTTAAGCCATACAATATCCTCATATACTTTTTCTGTCTCTTCATATTCCACATGCGACGTCGGTATGTATACCTGAACTATCACTGTCCATGATGTGGTTTGCTGTCGATTCTTGCTATCACTCAACTATTCACATTAACACACTCCTTGCCCTCCCTTACTACTCATAGCGATATATTATCTGCTGCTGTTGGTATTATTTTACACTCTCCTGACTATATTTTCTTGTCTTCTTTCCATTCGCAGACACCCACAGTGTCTAGAAGGAGCCTAACATTTCCTAGCTTCCCTACTATGTTCATATTTCTGACATTCCAGGCCATGACTCGCAGAATGTTATCCTTTCTTTGATTGTTCAATCTTTTTCCCATAGTCACCTCCCCTTTGGCAGTCCCCTCCTTGAGACGCGATTGGGGGACTAGTACGGAATCTTTTGTGAATCGAGGGATCATCATGACACTTTTTTAATTACAAGTCCGTGTTCTGTGGATACATGTTATGTCTTCAAAAAAGTGGTTTCTATTGTCTTCTGCATCACTGCTGATTCTTCCGCCTTTTAGGGCAAGGAAGAGAGAGCGCGGAACCTCTGTCCACTCCTTCACCCTCTTCGATAATACCGTAAGCTGAAAGAGGGTGACTTCTTGTACCTCTGTTCTCTTGTACCTCTGTTCTTTTAATTTCAGCTTGGATATAAACGATACCTTCTCACATGGAAATGGATGGTTCACTGTTGCTATAGTGAGAGGTGGTAGTGGTGTTTCTAGTGTACTTGGACTTGAAAGTTTTAATGATAGAGATGTAACTGCCTATCGTACGAGGGCGTGGGCTGCAACACTCTTCACTGGTATGCGAATGTTCTTGTCTCCTGCTGTTGTAGTCAGTTCAACGTTTTCTATGTTTTTGTATACAGTTGTGCGACGATGACGTCGATATCTCCTGTAGGGAATGTTGGCGGCGTTCAATGCAGTTGCCTGTGCAGCAGCAATACACAGAATGAGCGTAACGCGAGGGCGCGCTCGCTTTATATACTGTGCGTTTTCACAGTGGCCCGCGGGAGCGTTATCCCGGCCGCGCACACTGGGTGTTCTAGGTGTGCGCGTCCCGCTGGCGAGCCACCAGACGTTGGGAGCCAGACAGTAGGGAGATAGTATGATTGTGGTTCGATGAACCCTCTGCCAAGCACTTAAATGTGAATTGCAGAGTAATCATGTAGATGTGGATGTAGACCAGATGCCTTCGATCGCGATTACCAATGATTATTATTCAAAATTTAATCTTTCACTGTGTTTGAACCAGGGACCTAGGACTTCTTGATTTCTATTAATGAGGACACACTTTTTTCACAAGAATGGCCCAGAATGTGTTAACAACGCTAAAATAAAAAAAAATATTAGTATGTAGCTAGATGCGAGTCTGCATCCTCCGGCTCCATAAGCCACAGCCTTATCTTCTTTTTTATTTTCTTTCTTAAGGGGTGACGGCAAAGTGGACAGGGATTATTTGAAGCCAGGCTACAACGTCTCCGTCGCCAAACAGGAAGAAATGGAAGGATTAAACAGCCACGGGATAAATCACATTTATTTATGTACAAAAAATAAACCCTTCCAATCCCAGAGCGTGTCTTTGCTGTCAAGATTTTAAAAGAAAAACAACATATGTTATCCACGTGAGGAAAAAAAGAAAACAAACACACGATAATGCTTTTGGAAGATGCACATCGTATGTAAAGCGCTTCGTCCTGAGCTCGTGGCCAGCGAAAAAGCCAGAATGAAATATTTAAAAAATTCCTCGTGTATCATAAACGATTTCTGATATGGAACCAAAATTTTCTCAAATGACATCATGCAAAGACGAAAGTATTTAGCCATAGGATTAATATGCAAAACTTCCATCTCTATCACGATATTCAACTGACTACAGATTTTTTTTTCAGTGAACTGATGTAATAACTAAATCCCGTCGATAGCTGGTGAAACGAGAATTACTGCGGGTTTGGAACAATATATACACATCAATACAGTTTTGAGCCACCCCGGTTCCCAGAACTCCTGAAGATAGACGTTGACTCTGGATATTGTATCACAGACACAGTCCGTTTGACTGTTCAGAGATGTCACTAAACCCGCCCAAAGATGTAAACAACCATGCATGGGCAGCGCCTATTTGACGGAGGTGGTCCGACAGCCGATCAGTTCCAATCATTCCACCAGGAAGGAGGTACACGGCTCGTGTTGTCTGTAGTTCAACCATGCCTAGGCGGTCAATATCGCGGTTCCATCGCGTCCGCATTGTTACTTTGTGCCAGGAAGGGCTCTCAACAAGAGAAGTGTCCAGGCGTCTCGGAGTGAAACAAAGCGATGTTGTTCGGACATGGGGGAGATACAGAGAGACAGGAATTGTCGATGACACGCCTCACACAGGCCCCCATGGGTTCCTACGGATTTTGGCTTGGAGGAACCCTGACAGCAACGCCACCATGTTGAATAATGCTTTTCTAGGAGCCACAGGACGTCGTGTTACGACTCAAACAGTGCGCAATGGGCAGTATGATGCGCAACTTCGATCCCGACGTCCATGGCGAGGTCAATCTTTGCAACCACGACACCATGCAGCACGGTACAGATAGGTCCAATAACATGCTCAGGATTGGCATCACTTCTCTTCACCGATGAGTGTCGCATATGCCTTCAACCAGACAATCGTCAGAGAAGTGTATGGAGGCAACCTGGTTAGGCTAAACACCTTAGACACATTGTCCAGCGAGTGCAGCAAGGTGGAAGTTCCCTGCTGTTTCTGGGAGGCATTATGTGGGGCCGATGTACACCGCTGGTGGTCATGGAATGCGTGAATGCCATCCTCCGACCGATAGCGCAACCCTGTCGGCAGCATATTGGCGAGGCATTCGTCTTCATGGACGACAATTGGTGCCACCATCGTGCACAATTTGTGAATGACTTCCTTCAGGATAACGACAAAAAAATGGTTCAAATGGCTCGAAACACTGTGGGACTTAACGTCTGAAGTCATCAGTCCCCTAGAACTCAGAACTACTTAAACCTAACTAACCTAAGGACATCACACACATCCATGCCCGAGGCAGGATTCGAACCTGCGACCATAGCGGTCCAGACTGTAGGTCCACCCCGGCTGGCGGATAACGACATCGCTTGTCTAGAGTGGCCAGCATGTTCTCCAGACATGAACCCTATCGAGCTTGCCTGGGATATATTGGAAAGGGCTGTTTATGGACGACGTGACCCACAAGCCACTCCGAGGGATGTGCGCCGAAACGCCGTTGAGGAGTGGTACAATTTTGACCAACAGCAACTTGATGAACTTGTGGATAATATGCCACAACGAATACAGGCATGCATCATTGTAAGAGGACGTGTTACTGGGTATTAGAGGTATCGGTGTGTACAGCAATCTCTATGACCATCTCTGAAAATCTCGCTGTATGGTGGTGCAACATGCAATGTGTGGTTTTCATGAGCAATAAAAAAGGGCGGAAATGCTATTTATGTTGATCTATGTTCCAATTTTCTATACAGGTTCCCAGTTCTCGGAACCAAGGTGATGCAAAACTTTTTTTGATGTGTGTATGTGAAGAAATGGGGGTACAGTATGCATTGCTTATACCTCTTTGGGTGACGTGACGCAAGCCAACTTTTGTCGTCACCTAATTTATCAAAGTTCTGTGTCAGCGTTTGCATTCCATGGCTATATGGTACATAGAGGACCGTTCGTTGGCGATGCCGACCGTCTGACGTTTGTGAATGATCGTCCCTTCCAATCGGTGATGCATCAATGTCACAATCTTTGCTTTTGCTTGGTTAACAAGCATCTGGTGGTCTGATGATGGGGAAATAACGGAACACTCTCTGAAGAACTCCGCAGTGCTATGTCTCGATGACGCAGCTTCCCGACTAAACGTCTTCAAGGTGTGAAGACTCGAACTGGCACAGTCCAGGCACCACTGTGAAGCTGATGTATTCCCTCCTCATCGCCGTACACACAGTTTCCATGTGTCGTCCATTACCGCCTGAGATTTTGGTGGGGTTAGATGAACAGCGTTAAATTTCCAAGCGTTGCATCTGCTCCACATCCGCTGACCTCCAAGAGTGATGTCAGTATACAAGATGTCCCAAGTGACTACCAAACCGAGCTTGGGGGATGACTGTGCCGAGTGTTAGTCATGTTGAATGGTGAGCAACTTGGTTCTTGGGAGGCTGTTTACAATCAAAATCATTCCCAGTCACCATATCATCTGTCCTGCCTTAGTATAATTGCCTTAATTCCTCAGTAAATAAGAGCGAACGTTCATGCGTCTTCCTGGCACCCGATGGTGCGTCGTCATTGTCGTGGTGTACGACTTGAACTGTAAGCCCATGACCCTGGCATTCGGTAGGTAGTATACATCGGTCTCTATTGAAACTTCATTGAGAAGAATTCTGGCGGCACTGTCCACTGTCACACATGTGATGTGCGGTCGTGTTTCTAGAGATGTCCAGGAAACCAAGGACCAATTGTCTTGCAGTAGGGCCATGTCAGTGTCGGCCGCATAAAGTGTTTCGTGTAACAATGAGAGCTACGTGCGTGACCAGCCCCGACTCGGTATGATCGACATTCTCCTCCTATGGTAGTACGAGGGGGGACCCAAACGAAACCGGACTCCGAGGGCGCTGCCACTCGTAGACGTAGTGCAGGGTTCTCACGCTAGATGGTGTTAGTAGAGACCTTCACGAAACAGCTGTGCAGACGGCGTCAGTGTAGACCTGAACGTGCAAGTGTGGTATTGCGTTTCTCTGATTGTTGGTGGGTTACCTCTGCGAAGTCGTTATGGCAGCTTTAAAAGAACAAAGAGTGTGTGTGAAATTTTGGTTTCCTGCTTAAAAAAAACTGCAACGGAGACACACCAAATGCTTCAGGAAGCTTTCCAGGAGGACGCTATGAGCCGCACACAGGTTTTCGAGTGGTTTGGGCGCTTTAAACGTGGTGAGATGTGTGTTGAAGACCAAGCTCGTTCTGGACGCCCTTCAACATCGCGAAGTGGGGAGAACATTGAAAAGGTCCGCCAAAAGATCAACGAGGATCGTCGCCAAACGATCGACCAAATTTCAGCAGAGACAGCAATCAGTTGGAGCTCGTGCCAGCGGATTTTGAGTGAGGATTTGCACATGAGACGTGTTGCTGCTAAATTTGTTCCGCACCTTCTCACACAGGACCAAAAAACCATACGCATGAATGTGTGTCAGGACTTGAAAACAGAGACTGTGCGTGATCCAAACTTCTTGAACAAAGTCATTACAGGGGAAGAGAGTTGGTGTTACCGGTATGACCCAGAAACCAAGCAAGCCAGTGGAGGACTCCCGACTCTCCCAGACCAAAAAAAGCAAGGCAAGTGAGGTCAAATGTGAAGACGATGATCATTGTCTTTTTTGATGTTCGTTGAATTGTGCATCGGGAATTCGTACCCCCGGCCAGACTGTTAACCGGCACTTTTACTTGGATGTTTTAAGGCGTCTGCGAGAGGATGTGAACTCCCGGAACTTTGGCGGTCAGGTGACTGGTTTCTGCATCATGACAACGTTCCAGCACACACGGCCTTACGAGTGACCCACTATTTGGCATCTCAGAGGTGGTCTGTCGTTCCCCACTCTCCGTATTCGCCGGACCTAGCCCCGTGCGACTTTTTCCTATTTCCACGAACGAAAAAAACGCTAAAAGGGGAGCGTTATGACGATGTAGAGGCGGTACAAACAGCTTCGCAAAGGGCACTGGACAATATCAAGCTTGAATAGTTCCAAATATGCTTCCAACAGTTCGAAAAGGGACTTGACAAGTGCATCGCGTGTAATGGAGAGTATTTTGAAGGTGACTGAAGTAATTTTGTAAAAAGGTTCATCAATAAATTTTTTATGACAACAATCCGGTTTCTTTTGGGTCCCCCCTCTTAGTTGTAATCAGTGTGAGCAGTGGTGATGAGTTGTGTCACCCCTACGCCACGCTGTTGTCTCTGTTACCATACCGGTTTGGCAGACACTTGGGACATCTTCTATGCTAATATGCCACGTTTCACGCACTTCACGGAACATTCTTCCGACAGAACTGACAGGATACACACCTCATGCTCTGTTAGCAGCCGAGTCGTGGCCGGAAACATTTGCTGACCACATTGCTTGGAAATTTAAGAGCGTTTACCTGACCTCGCCAGGATGTCGGGAGGTACGGGGTGACCCGTGGGGGCTGTGCCTATGGTAATAGGGGCGTGCACATTAGCTTTGCAGTGGTAGATGGACTATGTCAAGCCGAGCCTTCATCGTACCTTGAAGACGTTTAGTAGGGAAGCTGCAGCATAGAGGAGTTCTACTACGCCATCCTCAGAAAGTGTTCCATCACGCCCCCATCACAAGACCGCCAGTTGCTTGTCAATCATGCGAAGGTGAAGATTGTAACATTGATGCATCAGCACCTGGAACGGACGACCTCTCGTATACGTCAAACAATAGTAGTCGCCAACGAACGGTGCATACAGCCATGGAAGGAAAGCGTAGCATGTCCGGAACAGAAAGACGTCAGAGGTCCTGTGTTTCGAACGCTGTTTCCGGGCGTTTGTATCCATGTCAGAACGTGACTCCACCGCATCTTCCGAGAGGAAGGCTGGTGAATCAACATCCATCTGCTCGTTGTGTTCGGAGCAACCTCCTTGCAATGGCAGTTGCTGTTCAGGGCTATCTGTCGATTCCCTCTGCAGCGAGCGGGCGGTATGTTCCTCGTCAATATGGTGTCCGCCTGACTGCAGTGGTAACCTATAACTGTCCACACCTCCAAACACCGTAGGTGTCGTGCCTTGTGCATCGTAAAATCGAAGGAGCGATACGCTCTCCTGATGGAATCTGGGTGGTCCGCCTCTGCTGACAATTGGAGCGAAGATAACCCCACATCTCGAGCACGTGCGCGTAACTGCAATACAACCGGTGGTGTTTAAGTGTGAAGGAACACGCTTCGTGAGTTCGAGTTTGGCTCGACCTGCTCCACTGAGAAAGGGATGCGTTGTAAATGTCTGCCATTTCTCAGCAACATGGCTGCTGACAGTCCTGTAAGACTTAAAAGAACAGGCAATGGCAGCTCGAAATCCCGGAGGATACTCATGTCTAGGCCTGTACGTTCAACGGTAACAGCGCCGATATGTCCATCTGACTACCTAAAACTTCGTAATCACCTTCGTGCACGCTTCTTCGTTGATCGTATCAATATTGACGATACTGGTCATGATCGAAAAATGATTGCCAATGATGTCCTGTGGATCTTGATGTTCATCACCCAAGAATTCTGCTTCGTATGTTCGCCTTCATGGGTACCCGATTTGGAACGTAATCTTGATAGTGTTCATCCTATAATCCGCCTTGTTACTTCAGTGAACTTGTGGTAAGCGACACGCACTCGCAGGTAGTAAACAAACTCGGGTACACCACTGGACCGATAGGACTCTAAGCACACATCTTCGGAGCTCAGTCACCCACGGCAAAAAACCGACGGCAAGCTACCCATGGACCACAGGTATACTAACGGTAACAGCTCTAGCAGCACGCTTCTGAATTGCTTCGATACCTTCGTTTAATCGATCTGGTATGGATCCGATAAAGTCGAGCAGTACTCAAGAATCGGTCGCACTAACAATTTACACGCCGTGTCGTTTATAGATGAGTCATACTTTCCAGAACTCTTCCCAAACGTCAACCTGATGTGCTCGGTCCATTTGACGTCGCTTTGCAACGTTACACCCAGACTTTTAATTGATGTGACTTTGTCAAGCAGCACATTACTAATGCTGTATTCGAGGGTTACAGAATGGTATTTCCTACTCATCAGCATTAACTTACATTTTTCTGCATTTAGAGCAAGATACAATTCGGCAAACTAATTAGAAATTATGCCTAAGCCTACAGTCGCTCAAGCAGACGCCTTTCCGTGCACCATAGGGTCGTCAGAAAACAGACATAAATTGCTGTTCACCCTCTCCGCCAGATTATTTATGTGCATGCAGAATAGGGACGAACTTCCCTGACTTCCCTGGGACACTCCTGACGGTACCCTGATCTTTGAGCAACACTCGTCGTCGAGTGCTGGCTTCTATTACTTAAAATATCTTCCAGACACTCAGACGTCTGGGAACCTATCGTGTGATTAATAGAGAAGCAACAGTTCTTTATTACATACAAATGATAAAAGATAGAAACACATTGTGCATATCACTCGATAGAGGTAGTTTCAAAATTGTGACACAACTGAGTTATTGTTTCTTTGTAGTAACATAGAGAACTCGTTTTCTGCGTTGAAATTTCCTCGAAGTCAGTCCATTGTTCAAGTGCAACGTGCATTCCGCCGTCGGTTCAGCAAGGAGCCGCTTCTGCAAACGCATGTTTATGACTGGCATACAAAGTTCTTAGAAGCCGATTGCGGATGCAAAGGGAAGAGCAGTGGTTGGCCACGCATGTCTGATGAAAATGTCGAGCGTATCCGAGGTGCGTTCACACGGAGCGCTTGTAAGTCCGCAAGACGGTTGTGGTGTGGCTTGTTTGCACCTGAAATTCCAGCTACTGCGACAATTCCGTCCCGAGCGATCATAACACAAAATACTGATTTTGTATTTCAATACCCGAAAATATGGCACAGGGCACTCGCAAGAACTGGGTGTCTTGAAGTTCTGGCGTCGTCGTCGAACATAGAAGAGACTAATCAAAACGTGTTTCTTTTATTTTTTATTTTATTCTTTTTTTGTTTTTGGCGCCTCTGTTCACGAGGTTCATGGACTTTTCTTTTTATCGAGCAACGCATGATGTCCTTTTTCAGTGTATGGATAGTGTCTGTGCGACAATATAACTCTGAACCTTTCTCTATCCAGTGACATGCACTTTGTGATAAACAACTGAAATCTTGTTTCCTTTTGTGAATCACCCGCCGTTCCACATCTCAGACCTACTTCAACACTCTGCAGTGGGTTACCGTTCAAAAGCTTTCCAGAAATGTAGGGATATTGTAACGCCCCAAGGATAGAAAACCCCAATTAACAAACATTGTGGAACTTAAGGTAGGGAAGTGAGTCATGTTGACAGTAACGGCAACTATTGACGATAAAATCTACACTGGTAATATTTTGATTAACACGTATATCATTCAAATACTGGGAACAGCATACATATAGGGGAGATAAAAGGAAAGGATTATAATAGATTCTTTATCAAACATCTATAGATTAAATTCAAAATCATATGAACGAAGGTTAAATCCCAGAAAACATTTCAGTCAAAGATTACATTTACCATGGAAGAGAGCTGTAGGCGCACCGAAAAGGAAATTCAATGCGACTACAATGCAATTCGGATATGGAAATGATCAGTTAGTTAGTTGCTCTTGAGTCGTTCTAGAGTACTTTTGCAATAGTTGTATGGATGAAAACGCTATTAGATTGTTTCAGTTTTGGAAGTTCGATAATTCGTGAGATCGAGATTGAAGTGTTGTTCAGTCATTCGACTGAAGAAAGTTAATCATTCCCGTTCTCAACGCGACGGTATAGTAAGACGAGTGTTAAACTTCAGTTGAGTGATATTAGTTTATCGGACTTAGCCCTCGTACTGATGAACGGCTACAAACCTTGAGAGCAATGGATCAACGACAGAAAAACAATTCGTAGTATGGAGTAAGACACAATGAAACGAAGGCACGAAGAAAGACAAGTACGCCGATTAGTGAAAACTTGTCGTCAGCGTCGCGATTACTGAACTGAACAAAGTTAATTTTGAATGACATATCGGTGTGCGTGTGTTGTAGGGACAAACAATCAATTACAGAAAGAACAATAAAATCTGAGTCAAAAGGTAAATCTTACTTGTCGTCTAACTCATTAAACGGACAATACAGTGTGTATTAATGCAAGGTGATTGACACTTTAAACATTTTAAGTGACTAAGTCAGTACATGAATAATGGACAGTGAAGAGTGATTACTTTAAACGAGTATTACGGCGTATTAAAATTCACATTTACTCCAACATAAGTTATCTCTGGAGTTACGTCGGACCGTTGTTAATAACTGGACGTAGCAACGGCATAGCAACGGAATAATAGACAGCAAAATTTGATCCTCGCTATGTATGATGTAAAAAACGACCGTAATGATCAAATCACGAATCAATATATTATTTCATCACGGAACTCACAGGGCATAAAAATAAAAATAAACGATTGCAGTTTACCAGTTTGCACAAACTGAGAAGACTGTTGCGGACAGGTAACAGAATATTTCTAAATCACGTCAGGAGCTATGTTCTTACGAGTTACAGGTGCTGTTCCACGTCATACCGACGGGGACGAACGTCGTTACGAGTCGCGTCTCCTCCCGGCGCGTGAAGAAGGAGGGAAGGGACAATATGGAATCTGTCTGTTGCCATCTAGTCATCGTTTGTATGGTATCATGTGACGAAAGGGCAAGCTAAGTTTCACACAAGCGATGCTTTCTAAATCCACGCTGATCTGTAGAGAGAAGGTTTTCGGTCTCAAAGAAATTTATTACACTACTGGCCATTAAAATTGGTATACCACGAAGATGACGTGCTACAGACGCGAAATTTAATCAATAGGAAGAAGATTCTGTGATATGCAAATGATTGGCTTTTCAGAGCATTAACATAAGGTTGGCGTCGGTGGCGACACCGACAACGTGCTGACATGAGGAAGGTTTCCATACACAAACAGCAGTTGACCGGCGTTGCCTGGTGAAACGTTGTTATGACGCCTCGTGTAAGGAGGAGAAATGCATACCATCACGTTTCCGACTTTGATAAAGGTAGGATTGTAGCCTATCGCGACAGCGGTTTATCGTATCGCGACATTGCTGCTCGCGTTGGTCAAGATCCAATGACTGTTAGTAGAATATGGAATCGGTGGGTTCAGGAGGGTAATACGGAATGCCGTGCTTGATCCCAACGGCCGCGTATCACTAGCAGTCGAGATGACAGGCATCTTATCCGCATGGCTGTAACGGATCGTGCAGCCACGTCTCGATCCCTGAGTCAACACATGGGGACGTTTTAAAGACAACAACCACCTGCACGAACAGTTCGACGACGTTTGCAGCAGCATGGACTACCGGCTCGGAGACCATGGCTGCAGTTACCCTTGACGCTGCATCACAGACAGGAGCGCCTGCGATGGTGTACTCAACGACGAACCTGGGTGTACGAATGGCAAAACGTCATTTTTTCGGATGAATCCAGGTCTGTTTACAGCATCATGATGGTCACACCCGTGTTTGGCGACATCGCGGTGAAGGCACATTGGAAGCGTGTATTCGTCATCGCCATACTGGCGTATCACCCGGCGTGATGATATGGCGTGCCATTTGTTACACGTCTCGGTCACCTCTTGTTCGCACTGATGGCACTTTGAACAGTGGACGTTACATTTCAGATGTGTTACCACCCGTGGCTCTATCCTTCATTCGATCCCTTCGAAACCCTACATTTCAGCAGGATAATGCACGACCGCATGTTGCAGGTCCTGTACGGGCCTTTCTGGATACAGAAAATGTTCGACTGCTGCCCTGGCCAACACATTCTCCAGATCTCTCACCAACTGAAAGCGTCTGGTCAATGGTGGCCTAGCAACTGGCGCGTCACAATACGCCAGTAACTACTCTTGATGAACTGCGGTATCGTGTTGAAGCTGCATGGGCAGCTGTACCTGTACACGCCATCCAAGCTCTGTTTGACTCAATGCCGAGGCGTACCAAGGCCGTTATTACGGCCAGAGGTGGTTGTTCTGGGTACTAGTTCTGGGTACTGATTTCTCAGGATCTATGCACCGAAATTGCGTGAAAATGTAATCACATATCAGTTCTAGTATAATATATTTGTTCAATGAATACCCGTATCTCATCTGCATTTCTTCTTGGTGTAGCAATTTTAATGTCCAGTAGTGTGTATTTGAACTGAAAAAACTCAAAATCTGTTCGCTGCCCTTCTTTGGAATTTCTCCTCTTCTTCTATCAGTCATACCCGGAAATATCTCTGACTTAGAACCAAAAGTCAAACATCGTTCAAAGCAGGGTTTTGTTAGCTGCCTACCCCACGGACTGACTTCCTGTCTGGACGGTTCTTCCCACGAGTCACGATATGAAATCTACCGTTTCATAAATTATGTGGTCGATGCACTTTAAAATGCTCCTTACGCACACTCTCAGATGTTTTAACGGATGCAAGTGTCACCAGTGAGTATTCGGAAATCATATAAATGAAGAAAAATATAAAACTACTTCAAATGTGTGAAGTTGAACTAAAAGTCTGCAAATGGCTGTGGTGAAGAACTTCTACAAAGATATTAAAGTGGTGTAAATACTTTTCTAGTACACATAGGTTATTTTTGTTGAATGTCAACTCTAAAAGCAAAAGGGAAATTCTAGAGGTTTAAATTATTCAGGGATGAGAAACAATTTTCACAAATACATTATTTTCTTAAGAAATAAGCTAATGTTTGTCGAAAGTATAAGAATCAAAATAAGCAACTCAATATTTTTTGCTATTAAAGGTTATATTATTGAGCTGGAAAATTAAACGTAAAAAGCTAGAATGATAATGGGAGATGGATATTACGTTGTTAATGTTGCATGACCAGCTCCGAATTACTCTCCAGATAAAAAAATAGTTACGTAGTACTACCTATGGTCCGGATACATGCAAAGTCCCGTTTGGAAGAGTGTACACTCTCCTGAGGCGAGCTAGCCAAGTACTGCTGTAACTTGTCCTTGATAGCCTGAATAATGCCACTGGGACGGTACTGACGTCCTAGCTGTTTTACAGCAACAGAAATCAGTAAAAAGACATGGATATCTGTACGAAAATTAACTTTGTCGGTTTGCAGTATTATGAGATGCAGTGTACAGATAAATAGAGTCATATATTATCAAATTTGATTCGTACAGAACTAAACAAGACACCAACGATTCAAGTGGTAGCGGATGGAACTCGGTACAAAGGTGGTCGTCACTACACCGTGCTAGAGTGTACGTACTCGCCTCGGTAGCATTGTGCGTGTTGTGCACATAAACCATAATTGTGACAACTTCACAAGGAAAACAGATACCATGTGATAAAGAATAAAAAATTGGTGCGCACGAGGAAATGTGAAAAATTATCTGATGCCTCGAAACAGCTACTCTTGCGCAAGGAAGGGGATATAAACCGTTATTCTTCTCAAAATTTTGCTAATTTACAGTTGCCAGTAATTGACAGACGTGTAGGACAAATTTTATCTAATGACAAACATCTTGCACTCAAGAAACGACCTCCGAAATCTGTTCTAAAATCCAAACGTAAACATGCTAGACTGAAGTTTGCTGAGAAACATACCTCAGGACTGTAGAATAGGTGATGAGAAGAATTTAATTTAAATGGGCTGGGTGAATTTGAATATTATTGGCGTGATCTATGAACAGACCAGAACGTAAGAATAAGCAGAAATTTTGATGGTGGTAGTGTCGTGATTTGGGCATCCTTCAGCGTTATAACACGGATTGCTTGGCTGAGCCACAGAGTGAACTCCAACATGTGCAATGAGATGTTAGCGGCAGAAATGATCAGAATGTTTGAGGACGTAGGGGACGAAAATCACATGTTTCAGGAACATAATGTGTATGTCCATGTTTCTGCTACACCCGAAAAGTGGTCTACAGATAATGATATCGATGTCATGGCCATGACTGCACGTAGCACGGATTTGAACCACATATGAAACCTTTGGGGAACACTTACATGGTATTTTAATTGAATCAACTATGGGTTCTTGGTGAAACATTGTAAATTAACTAAATAGACTCTTTTTTTAGCCTTGTTTCACAATTATATTATTGCACGACCTAAGTTTTGGGTTGTAAGCCCATTTTCAAGTACATTGCTGATTCCCAAATATGATATGGCATAGGTAAACATGATGATATGGCAAAGATAATCATCGCAACTTCTTAAGTTATCGATCCATAGCTTAGACCACAACCCCAGCATAAAAGCAAACCATTGGGCCCCACTCCATCGTAGTTGAAAAGTTCTAGGCTGATGCATAACTTTAATCCAGTCATTGTAGTTTAAATCCCGAATGTGTAAAAATGTATGTAATTTGTTAAAAATGGTCACTGACGTAATTGTACATTAAGCAATGGATCGGTACCTTGAGAAGTTGAGTTTGCCTTGTCATTGTGTTTATCTGTGCATTAACATCTTGGGGAATCAGTAATGTACTTGAAAATGGGCTTATAGGTATCGCAATAATAAAATTGTGAAACAAGGCCAAAAACTGTGCTTGTTTAGTTAACTTTCAAGGCACATTTATCGCAATGGAAGGCAATTTGAGGTTGCATGTGAACTGAAAAGAATTATATACGAGAAACGTGGACGACGGTTACACTGCAAGAACTACAAACTCTAACAAAATCAGCGCTGAACAGAATTTCTGAAGTAATTAGGAAACGGAGATGTGACAAAGTACTAACAATGCAACAAGATAACAGGACGCTGAGTGCCATTGTACCAGTTCCCATCCACTTATTTTGTTATTCGTGTTACGAAAGGAACTATGTAATTCCGTCATGACTGTTTGTGTCTACATTTACATGTACATCTACATGGATACTCTACAAATCTCACTTAAGTGCTTGGCAGAGGATTCATCGAACAACCATCACAATAGTTCTCTATTATTCCACTTCCAACAGCCCCGGAAAAACGATCACGTTTATCTTTCCGTACGAGGACTGATTTCCCCGATTTTATCACGATGATCGTTTCACCTTGTATACGTAAGACTCAAAAAAATTTAAAGGAGAAAGTTGTTGACTGAAATTTCATGAGAAGAACCCACCGGAAAGAGAAACGCCTTTGTTTTAACGATGTCCACTCCAAGTCCTGTATCATGTCCGTGACACTCTCTCCCCTATTTCTCGACTTGCCCCTCTTCATTGAACTTTCTCGATGTACTCCATTAATTATACCTGCTAAGGCTCCCACACCACGCAGCGATAGTCCAAAAGAGGAAGGACACGCCTAGTGCAGGCAGTCTAGTAGATTTGTTGCGTCTTATAAGTGTTCTACCAATAAATCGGAGTTTTGGTTCGCCTTCCCCACAACATTTTCTATGCATTCCTTCCAATGTAAGTTGTTTGTAATTGTAGTTCCTACGTATTTAGATTTGACTGATGTATGGTGTAACCCAAGTTTAACGGATTCCTTGTAGCACTCATGTGGATGACCTCACACTTTTCATTATTTAGGGTCAGTTCCCGATTTTTGCACCATACAGACAACTTTTCTAAATCGCTTTGCAATCTGTTTTGATCTTCTGATGACTTTACTAGACGATAGACAACAGCATCATTTGCAAACAACCTAAGACGGCTGCTCAGACTGTCACCTAAATCGTTTATATAGTTAAGAAACTGCAGAGGGCCTTTAACACTCTCTCGGGCAACGAAAGAAATCACTTCTGTTTTACTCAATGACTTCTCGTCGTACTACGAAAGGTGTGTTTGTGATGTCTTTTATGTATCTACTACTTTCATAATAGATTCGCTACATGTGAGCTTGAGACATTGTGCTATTACTTTCGTAGAAACCATGCCTTTACACTGATTTTCAGTACCGTATCGGACACAAATATGGGGTCATTGCTGGAAATGGGAGAACCTCAACATCACACAGACAGTTCTTGGTGGTAAAATTCATGTGTAAACGAGAATTGTTCAAACTTCACCACGGTATTGTAGCATGAGAGATGACACAGAGCATGCCGTGAGTCTGTAACGTATCGTTGTGCTGTCAGCATTCCCTACCAATCACAACCAGCGGTGACTTGAAGTCCCACACCGTGAGATCAGAAGTAACGCCGCTTTACTTCTCCACTAAACTGGAAGAATAGGATCTATTCCCCGGTCGCCAGCACACACGCTGGGCCGCGCGGGATTAGCCGAGCGGTCTAAGGCGCTGCAGTCATTGCGCCTGGTCCCGGCGGAGGTTCCAGTCCTCCCTCGGGCATGGGTGTGTGTGTTTGTCCTTAGGATACTTTAGGTTAAGTAGTGTGTAAGCTTATGGACTGACGACCTCAACAGTTAAGTCCCATAAGATTTCACACACATTTGAACATTTGAACAACACACACGCTGGCGATGATCATCCTGGGTATTTATTGCAGAACGTTGATTTAGAGACGAAGACAATGTGGCACCATTCACCAGCAATGAAATCGGAGCCAGTTGTGTTGTGGTATTAACGGCAGCTGACACATGGGTCGGAAATTCCCTAGCCCGACTGTTACTAGGCTCTGACCAATAGTGCGGGATGACAAAGAGTGAATGAGAGAGTCCATTACTTGTTCGCGGCTCACAGGCATAGACGTGAAGAGGTTGCGAATGTGCTTGGTGCTCGACATGACTATCCACTCTCGTCGGAATCAGATGTGGTCGTCAGACGGCGAGTCGCTAAAGCCGGCAGGCACCGACGCCACACGGCAACACGCTGCCGTCGGTCTGGTTAACACTTCAGCCCTTGCGACTACACTACGTCCCAACTCAGTCACTTTCAGCGCTACCTGCAGAGGGCCTTCGCGCACAGCGGACCACAGCCTAGAGGGCGCGTAAATCAGCAAGAGGGGTCGCTCGTACCACGAAACTTTTGCTGCATCCGCCAATCACGAAGGAGTGTACCTGCGCTCTGCGGGTATTTAGTACCGTGTCCGCGACTAACACGGCTCCCTTCCACCTGGAGGCAGCCCCCCCCCCCCCCACCCCACCCCCTTCGTCAGTGTGTTTGTGTTTCGCCGATCATCGTCACCAATGTTTCCGTTTATCAGTGTTTCTCCGTTGTGTGCTACAGTGTTTTCATCAGTGTTCTACGTTTCGCGTCTTCACCTGGATGTATTCGTCTGTTCAACTGGCGACACCCTTTATGTACAGTGCCTTCCGTCGGACGACTTATAATTTTCTGTGCAATGTTCATCATGTATTTACCATCCTTTTTATGTTTTGTCTGTCTTCCGTGTCTATATGTTGTGTCTCTTGGCCAGAGAGCGGCGTATGTGGGCCACTGCCGGCCCCCGGCTCAGCTGAGACATGAAATAACAATAAAGGAAAAAAACTAACACCGTTCTTTCCCCTCCACTCTCTTCCCCACTCCTTTCTCGCGTCCACCCTGCTCCACCCCCCTTTTCCTGTGCCCTCTCCCTCCATCAGCTCACCCGTTCCCCCCCCCCCCCCCCGCCCGTCCCGTAATCTGTTCTGGCCCTCCTCACCCCTCCTCCCCCATACCCGTATGCCTTCGTACTCTATAGTGCAGTGTTTTCCGTGAGTGTTCAGTGTTGAGCATCCCATTTTTAAATTGCTGCGAACAGAAACCAGGCTGTCGCCGTGTTTTTTTATCGTGCTTGTCTATTTCCTGAGTGGTTTTAACAGCATCACTGACTTCTTTATTTGTTTTTGTTTTCTTCACAACCTTTTCACCATGTACCTGTTTTAAAAAGTCACCGTCTTATAACCTCTTTTTATTGTTATGCCTTCTCATTAAGTTCTTTAACTTTATCTGTAGACCGCAGAGCGGCGTATTATGCTGCTGCCAGCCCCCCCCCCTCTTCTTTGTGGGTGGGGGCAACCGAAAAACAATCAAGAAAAGAAAAACGAACACGGTAGTTACGTAGCAGCGAGCCGAGAGAAGAAGTCTGCTTCAGAGCCAACGCCGCCAAACGAAGGCCGCTATCCCGTGAAGGCACTTCGGAACCGGCTGACCACGAGGTGGTTGTAGCGAGAAGGAAACCCATCAAAAATGAATGCAAAATATTTCTCTTTAAAACAGCAGATAAAAATTCACTTCACGGCTTCCTAAGAGACAGTCTGCACAATCTGCATAGACCGGATGTGATTTAAATTTAAAGATAGTGTCGACGGAAGCTACATACTAAGAGATGAGATGCATACTAAATAAATTAATAAGAGATGGCGGTGTTCCCCATACATTAAACGGATCAGAACACTGTTGCAGAAGCAACGAAAGAAGCGTGCCAATCTAAAAATAACGCCAGACCATCAAGATTGGCCAATTTTTTACAGAAGCTCCAAATTCTGCGCAAACGTCAGCGCGAAATGATTTTTATAGCCTCGAAATTTAGTCTCGAAATCTGGCAGAAAACTCAAGCAGATTTTGGTCGTATGCAAATACACCAGCAGCAAGACACAATTAATACCTTCACTGCACAATAACATTGATAATATTACTGACGAGAACGCCACTACAGCTCAGTCACTGTTTCTCGAAATTCCTTCAACAAAGAAGACGAATGTTATACATTTTACCTAACTCATTAGATTATCTTAGATAATCACTTGATAAATAAATTTAGTGAAGTTCTTTCAATTGCAATTGGTATAAATCTGTGGTATGCTCCACAAATTTTTGAGCATTGGCCGAGAAATAATCCATGTCGTTTTATTGTAAATATTCCAGAATTCGAATAAAGAATAACTGTCAGTATGAGTAACTTAGAAGTAGATTCCGTCGGTGTAGCCAAGCAATTTAATTATAAAAAATTGCCAGTTTTCTTGTGCTTTCACTGAATGTAATTGACGAAGTTTGTCTGGACCTATCACTTAATAAATGCAGGACTCCGGTCCAGGCTATACCAGTCAGGTTTCTTTCAAAGTATGCTGATACAACAGCTCCGTACTTAGCAATCATACGCAACTGGTCGCTCGTCGAAAGATTCGTTCCTAAATACTGGAACGTAGTGCAAGGCATACCAGTACTCATGAAAGGAAATGGGAGTAATCCACTGACTTACAGACTCATAACACTAACGTCAGTTTGCAGTAGAATTTTGGAACATGTAACTATGTTCGAACAGTATAAGTTACCTTAAAGAAAACGATTTATTGAACAACACCCAACACGGATTCAGAAAATATTGTTCTTGCGATATATAACTAGCTCTCTGGTCTCACTAAGTAATGGATGCTGTCAACAGTGGATGTCAAATTGATTCCATATCTTTAGATATCGAAAGGGCTCTTGTCACAGTTTTTCACACGCGACTTCTAATCAAATTGCCTGCCTACGGAGCATCGCCTCAGTTGTGTGACTGGATTCGTGATTTCCTGTTAGAAAGGTCACATCAGCAGTAACTGATGGAAAACCATTGAGTAACACAGAAGCGATTTGTGGCGTTCCCTCTTCTGTTCCTGATCTACATGAATTAAATAACAGGCAGTCTAAGCAGCTCTAATAGACTCTTCGAAGATGATGCTGTCATTTACCTTATTATAAAGGCATCATATTACCAAAAGAAATTTCAAAATGATTTAGACAAGATATATGTATGACGAGAAAAGTGGCAATTGACTCTAAATAATGAAAAGTGTGGTCATCTACATGAATACTGAAGGGAACCCACTAATTTCGGTTACACGATAAATCACACAAATATAAAGGCTGTAAATTCAACTAAATACTTTGAGATTACAATTACGAACAACTTAATTTGGAACGATCATATAGATAATGTTGCGGGGAATGCGAACGAAATACTGCGTTCTATGCACAGAACAGGTAGAAGATGAAAAAGTCTACTAAAGAAACTGCTTACACTAAGCTTGTCCTCCATGTTTTGGAGTAACACTGTGCGGTGTGGGATCCAGATCAGACACGATTGACGGATGACATAGAAAAAGTTCAAAGAAGTGCAGCTAGTTTTTTATTTCCTCGAAATTGATGGGACAATGCCATCGACATGATACACGAACTGAGGTACAATCATTAAATCATAGGTGTCTTTCGTTGCAGCATGAAATTCTCCTCAAATTTGTGGTGAGATCTGATGGAACCAAACTACTTAGGTCATCGGTCCCTAAGCTTACACACTACTTAATCCAACTTAAACTAACTTACGCTATGGGCAACACACGCACTCATGTCCGAGGGAGGACTCGAAGCTCCGACGGGGCGAGCCACGTGGACGGTGTGTGGACATTTGCCACGCCGGACATTTGCCACGACTTTACCGGCTCTGAAGGGTCGGGTCCCTTGCCTTCCCCTCCTCCCCCTCCTCCTCCTCACCTGCCGCCCAAACCCGCACACTGGTCGCAACAAAAGTCCTTACACTAAAAAAAAAAATGGCTCTGAGCACTGTGGGACTTAACATCAATGGTCATCAGTCCCCTAGAACTTAGAATTTCTTACACCTAACTAACCTAAGGACATCACACAACACCCAGTCATCACGAGGCCCTTACACTCAGTTTGCTTTCGAAGTTCCTAATGTGACCATCAGTATGGAAGTTATTACAACGAACAAGGGCACGCCTTCTGCTCATTATGCGTATCTTAAACAGAGGGAATCTAAAGAAGGTGTTGTTACGTGGATGTGCTTACGCGGAATAGCGGATAATTGCAAGGGAAAGCTGCTTTCGAAGAACAGAGAAGTGATGAACGTATCAGAACATCTCTGTGCACCACCTGACGATGTGGCTCTGGAAGTGAGAAAGCAAGTGGAAAGGGCGAAGAGAAGGTCTCAAAAAGAAACTACACAGTTATCGGAGACATACGTGGATGAAATGGGATATCTTCATAATGAAGATTATGACTTTGTTACAGTGATGCCTAATTCAGAAACTATGAAGAGAACCATGCGTCGTCGATGGAGTCAAGCGCGGGGGACCAACAAGAGCCTACGAACTCTTATGAAATTGATCTTCATGAAGATCTATTAAAAATGGGAGATGGCACTAGTTTTCTTCTAGAAGACGATTGATTAGAGAAGAGAATAATGATTTTTAGTGGGGGCAAGGGAAAAGAAAGTTTAAAAACATGTTCCCATTTTTTTATGAATGGAACGTTTAAGAGCTGCAGCAAGCAGTTCGCACAAATCTACACCATACACGTAGACTTAGGAGGCCCGATTAAAGAAACAAACATTCATATTTTGCACTGCTCCCAAATAAGAAGAAAGACACATAAGTTCGTCTGTTTCGTTTGATAAAACTATCAGTTCCTGAGTGGTGACCTAAAGAAGTGAATGTCGATTTTGAGGCAGCTGCGATATTGGCCATTCGTCAGGTTTTTCCCACAATTGAAATAAATGGATGCTATTTCCACATGAAGAAGACTTTTTGGAGGGAAATTCAAGTTATCGGTCTAACTGAGGAGTACCGCCAGAACGAGGAGTTAAGACTTCACGTCAGCATGTGTGCAGCGCTGGTATTTGTAAAACCGGAGGACGTAAGCAAAGGATGGATTGAGATTCGTGCAGAAACTCCTGATAACGGAAGGGTCTCTCAATTTTTTGACTACTTTGTGGACAACTGGCTAGACAATGAAGATATCCCAATGGAAATGTGGAACTGCTATGGAAAAAGGCACCGAACGACGAATGCTGTTGAAGGGTGGCACAACAAAATAAATAGTATTATTGGAAACCCTCACCCTAGAATCACCTATTTGTTGGAGTGCTTGAAAATGGAAGCAGAGCTCACAAACTGCATGTACATGAAATTGGAAATGAATCTTGAAGGTAAAAAGAGGAAGAAGAAGTACTTGAAGCTGGACGACAGGATAGAGAGAATCGTAAAGAATTATGAAGAGACTGGCAACATTAGGTCTTGCTTGAAAGCCATTCCTCATATTGAGAATGCACTAAAACTGTGAATACCACTGAGACCTCGCAGATTACTGAGTTAAAATTACTAAAATATTGAAGCAGCATTATCGGCGCTAATATTAAGTTGTAATTGTAAATAGAGTGTACATTAGTTCAGCCTGTTTAGGCTGATTTTAAACACGCCAAAATGGTAAATGGTCATTTATCATTTTGATAGTCCAAAGCCTGTGCAAAGTGTGATGGGAATCAGCCTTTATTGTAAAAATTAAGGAGTGTTTCAAGCCTCACAAAAGTATCCCTAAATAGCTTAACGATGTAACTAGCTGATCCCAGCTAGGTTTACTGGCACGTAATCAGGAAGCAGTGAATTAACGAAGCCAAAATTAAACATCACTCAAATGATCCTCCTGTAACCAGACTTTACAGTTACATCTAATTTTTTTCAATATCAATTTCCTTTTTAAGTAAGAGCTCCTATTGTTGTCACGTTAAGATAACTTTTTTCTACCCTCTAATATTATGGCCATACTATTAAATAATTGTGAGTTCTAAAATTATTTTCTTAAGCTTCAGAGACGCAACTATCACCTAAAATATCATGCTTTGTTAAACTGATAGTATAAGCTTTTGTAAAAGAAAATGGGAACTGAACCTTTGAATTGAACCTAAAATTGACGTCCCAAAACTGATCTGATCCTAAGGTTGACAATTTTGGCATCTCAAATAGTTTTTTTATTTAAGTTTAGCTGCAAACATTTATAGTAGATGTAAATCTATTTAAGTACATTTAGATATAGTCCTTTAAAAATTAAAATTGTTAATTATCTTTAAACAGGCCAGTAAAAGCAACTGAAACTAGGCAAGGAGCTACTACTGAAAATTAATTGTTATTGAAGAACATCAGAAACGTATTAGACCTACTTTCCTTATACATTAGGGACTTTTTGAAAAGATATTTGATGATTTCCTCTGTCCCTGACAGTTCAGGCACCTCTGTAACATCAGTTATTTGATAGTGTAATTTGATTTGCTTCGCAACACCAGGCATATCTACTTCTATATTATGTTTGAAGCTGTTCTCATTTCGAATTCTGGAATATTTACTTCGTTTTCTTCGGTGAAGGAATTTCGGAAAACTGCATTTAGTAACTCCACTTCATCAGTAACATTACCGTCACTGTCGCGCAGTAAAGGTACTTACTGAGCCTTTCCGCTGGTTTACTTAACATAGGACCAGACTCTCTTTGGATTTTCCGCCACATTTCTAGAGAGAGTTTCGTTGTGGAAACTATTAAATGCGTCTCGCACTGAAATGCCCACCAAATTTCGAGCCTCGTTAAAACTTCGCCATTATTGGAGATTTTGCGTTCGTCTAAATGATATGTGCCTTTTTCGTTGATCCTGCAGCAGCTTTCTGTCGTGTTTTGTGTACCATGGGGGATCAGTTCCGTCTCTTAATTTATTTGGTATGAATCTCTCGAGTGCTGTTGATACTATTTCTTTGAACTTAAGCTACAGATGGTCTTCACTTACATAGTTTGGAAGGATTGGAGACTGTCTCTTAGATGGAAGTCAACTGAATTTTTACCTGCTTTTATAAATAGGTATACTTCGCGTATAATTTTAGTGAATATCTTTGTTACGGAGTTGAGCCTCGTTACGACTGTGTTCACTAATGCCTGTATCTGTCGTGATGCTCAGGATTATTTGTGGCTAAGAGGTCAAGTGTGTTTTCGTAACCATTTACAGTTTGAATGGCCTCGTGAACTAATTGTTCAAAATAATTTTAAAAGTATTTAGAACAATTACAGAAGTTGTTTTCTATCTACAATATGGTCTGATAATGTATTTTTGTCAACATACGGAAGGTGGACTGAAGTCACTGCCAACTATAATTGTAGAATAGGGTTCCTATTAGTGATGAGACTCAAGTTTTCTTTGATCTGTTCAGCAACTGTTTCATCTGAGACCGGGGGTCAGTAAAGGGAGCCAGTTATTAATTTATTCCGGTTGTCGAATATAACCTCTGCCCATGCTAAGTCACAGGAACTATCTACTTCAATGTCGCTTGTGAGGTGGAATACACATAACATTATTTTTCCTTAAGTTGTGCTTCTTGTTTCTGTTATAGTGCAGATCATTACAATTATGCCTTTTCACTTCAAAACCTAGGATGCTTTCTCTGTGACCCTGTAAATACCAAAGCTAAACAATGTAGAACAACACCGTACGTTACAAGCATAGCACTCTCTATTACTTCATTTGCTTATTTCTTACATTTTAAAATTGTACGTCGACTTTAGATGACATGTCAATCATAGATGTTCTTATCTCTATTTAGTGAACGTACGAGTATTTTCAGTCATGTTTTGAACATTGTCCCGCTACACTTTCTTAAATAATGTTTCACCACAAGGGATATCGCATTTTAGAGAGTAAATTAATATAGAGTATGTCGTTCTTCTTTTCAAACATTCACATACACATTTCTTCTTTCCTTGTTGTGTTTTGGGCATGCAGTTGTAGTAATTAAAGTAGGCACAAATGCAGTGATCAAAAAGAAATGATTAGCGTACATTCGCATTCTCTTTACATCGTTCCTTTCTTGTTGCTCCCATGACGATGGACTGTTTCTATCGCAATCAGTAAGCACGAAAGGAAGCTTCCGTACGGACTGAGGAATATATATTTATACTTGGCAGAACTAATTACATACTGACATAATCGTCGGTATTGTTTTCGTTTCCCAAAAGCTATAAATATTTCGATTTCGGAAAAGAAACTCTGTATTTCGCCAAGATGTCGATGAAGAAGGTCCTTTACGTACTAGTTGTAACGAGTAAGATGTAGAGACGGCGATTTGAAAGCGGACAGAAGTAGTGCGAGGAAGGGCGTCCCTTACCTGGCGTAGGGGCAAGTGTGGCAAATGTCCGACGTGGCAAATGTCCGGCATTCACGCGGACCGTGACAAGACACTCTAGACCAGGCGGCTAACCCGTGCGGCGAATTCTCCGCAGAATATGCATATTTCGTTCTCCCCCATGTACATATTGGTAAATGATAATAATAATAAAAGAAGAGAAATGAAAGCTCGCACGAAGATATTTGCGTGTTCATTTTTCCCGTGCGCTTTTCGAGAGCGGAACGATAGAGAAATAGCTTGAAGTTGGTCTGATGATCCCTCTGCCAGGCACTTAACTGTGAATTGCAGATTAATCATGTAGATGTATATGTTAGTGTAATAAATTTTTTTATTCAAGTTCGGTGTTCAGCAACGACGTTTGTGTGTGCTATTGTATGCAGACTCCTTAGTTACAACCTATCTCTCCAATCCTGCCTTTATTTGTAAATCGGGGCAGCAGGTTGATGCGAGTAATTACAATATTTGTATCGAATTACGGTGATTTATGGCTCGTAGTTGTAGGGGAAAGAGAACTGTTAAGTCTAAAAAATTATGAGCTTACTTGCGCTTTCATTGAATATAACTAACGAAGTTTGTCTGGACCGATCAATCACTGCAACAGTTAATACCTCGAGATTTCGCTGATGAACGCGAGAAGCTTCTGGATAAGTTTACATCCTCTTTACTTTGTCCTCCGCTCGGCCGTAATAAAGAACTTTGAATCTCTTACTGGATCGAGAAAATCCTTCATTTAATTTTCCGGGTACAAAGTTGGTAGCAAGTTTACAGGCAATGTAAACATCCTTTAGAAATATCAATAAGAACTTGACTGTTACCTTACAGAGATCAACAAAGTTAATTTAGCGGCTGTACGTCAGTTTATGGTGGGACACAGCATTTCTTTATTTCCTGCTCCTTATGTTTCTAAGCAATTATTTCATTAGTATAACTTCTTACAACTAACTATGGTTCGCATATTATCATCAAGGAGATTCATAAATATCAGTATTTTATTTACTTTAAATTATACCTTCAACAAAATTTTATTTATTTGCTTGCTTTGGTGATCCATATCGCAGCCTCTTCAAGAAAGGATATAGTTCGAAGGACAAGTAAAAAGGACAAGATTAAAGTACACAACGGTGACAAATACTACTACATTGTCTCCTATAAACTGTATGTAAGCGTCACGCTATAAATCTGAAGATCCGATGTTCGAAGCCGAAACGGTTTTAGAACTTACTTCTGTCACTTATATCCTTTGTCAACGATGAGAATGATGTATTAATGGGAAGAAATCGAGTTGCACCGTGGCTCGAAGTCAGTTTACAACTGGATGTGTAAGTCACTTCAAATTTCCTGGGAGGGAAATAAAATACCTTTGCCAATAGCACTGTAAACAGTGTGGTGTTCGAAGCAGACTTCGGGCTAAGGACAGGCATATGTAGAAGCGAAATTTGGGAAACAACAAAAATTATTATTTGACATGTGCATAATAAATAAATTAAAACGTGTTGTGTGTTGGATTTCTGTAGTTTCTATACTTTTATTATACAAAATGAGTTTAAATGAAAAAAACAGCCATACTAAAATACAGGGTGAAAAGTATTTAAACCTAGAAAATCTGATAGGTTGTAGGGGACATCAAAACAAATATTTTTCCCCAGTGTCATTTTTTCCTATGAGGAATATTTAAACCGGTAGAGGAAGATTTCTCTGGTGGCAAATTAATTAAACCAACAAACACTTTTCTATTTTTTTATGAGCAAGAGGCAACACATTAACACAACCCAATTTCAATTACAGCAGATTTTCGAAAATACCTCCATTGACATATAAACAAAGGTTGAACCATCGGATCATGTTCTGTCTGACACGGCCAAAAACCCCAGGAGTATCCTGAATTGTTCCTGCTGCTACTACTATCTGGGCAACCAGATCCTTTTCTGATGCAACAGAAGTTGAATAAACAAGGTTGTGCATCTCTCCCGACACAAAAAAGTCCAGAGGGGACATATCTCGGGATCGGGCAGGCCATGGTACAGGACCACCTCTGCCAATCCACGTTTCTGGGAACAGTCGGTCCAGGAATCGACGCACACGACGACTGAAATGCGCCGGCACCCCGTCATGTTGAAACCACATGCGCTGTCTTGTAGGGAGCAGGACGTCTTCCAGCAATTCTGGCAATGCTCTGGCGAGAAAATTCTAATAGTGCCTGCCATTTAAAGGCCTAGGTAGCAGATACGGCCCAATTAAACAGTCCTCAACAACCCAGGCTCGCACATTAACGAAGAACCGCACTTAATGAGCGCTAGTAACTGTGTCATGTGGGTTATCCTCACTCCAAACATGCGAATTGTGCTTGTTGAAGACTCCATCACGCCCGAACGTTGCTTCTTCGGTAAATAACACAGAGGATGGAAAAGTAGGATACATTTCACACTGTTCCAGGTACCACAGCGAAAACTGTGCTCTGGGTGGATAATCAACTGGTTCCAGGTTGTGGACACGCTGTAAGCGAAATGGACGTAAAAATTGCTTTCGAAGGACTGTTCTTACGTTCGTCTGATTCGTCCCCATGTTACGTGCAATTGCACGAGTGCTGATTGAAGGATCCCGCTTCACATGCTGCAAGACAGCTTCCTCAAATTGCAGCTTTCTTACCGTGCGACGGCGTCCCTGTCCAGGTAATCTGCTAAATGACCCGGTCTCACGCAGATGTTGGCACACAGCAGCAAAGATCATATGATGCGGGATACGGTGACTAGGATATTGTTCTTTATAAACCCGCTGTGCAGCTCGTCCGTTGTGGTGCGCTACGTAGTTTGCACCAACCATATCAGTGTACTCACTCCAGGTGTATCGCTCCATTAGTAAACAAAGACAATGCACTACTACACTGGTGGACAGCAGTTGCCTACAACTCAAGAGCGTAATACGCCCTCTAACAACTGAAGATCGTCATACGGCCTCTAGCAATATGGCCTCCACCGGTTTAAATAATCCTCAGGGGAAAAAATGACTTTAGGGAAAAATATTTGTTTTGATGTCACCTACAACCTCCCAGAGTTAGTTGGTTTAATACTTTTCACTCTGTATAACTGCAAATACCACAAAGATGGAATAATTTGTATGCAGTGGTTTGGGAATTGTGTGGCTGAGAAGGGAAGCTTGCATCAAATACTAACGGAATACCCAGCGTCGCGTGGCTATTTATTTAGCATATTAGAAATGAAAAAAAGGTATGCATTGCTGTGTGATACCGAAAGAAAATCGTTCACATGAATTCACTAAAACCGAAAACAAATTATAAAAATTCAAGCAAAGAAATATTCTGTTGCTGCACGAAGATAATTAACACACTAGAAACTGAACCCATTACCTAGTCTAAGACGGTTTAGGGGAACCGTTGGCGACCAAAACAGCTTCCAATCGTTTCGGAATGGACAAATACAGGTACTGTATGGTTTTCGAGGGTTCGTGTACCATTATTCCTGCAAAACGGTGGCAAGTTCAGGTAACGATGGCTGAGGTGGATAGCGATTCAGATGGTTAGCGATCACTCACCTCTCTCTCCATAGTAGACCCCAATGGCTGAATAATGTCGAGGTGTGGCGGCGCCTGTGGTGGCTTGAGCGGATGCGAAATTGATTTTCGTTCTCACATACCAGTCCTGGACGATATGAGCTGTGTCAGCAGGGACTCTGTCATCATGGAACACAGAATCACCACTGGAGAACAAACATTGTGCTACGGAATGGACGTAATTAGCCAAAATAACCATACAGCCTTGGCAACAATGTGACGTTGCAGAGAGCACATGTGACCCATAGAATATCACGATACGGCTATCCAAGTCATCACCAAATCATAGAAAAGTTTCACGTAAACTAGACTAAAAGTAAAAAATATTGTCAAACATCATTCGTTAGATCAACTGACTTTCTTCCATTGTTCTGCAGTCCAGGTTTTATGATTTCGCCACCTCGTGCAGCTCGCCATGAAATTTCTTGATTATGGAGGTCCCTTTGTGTTGTTTTGGGACTGACAGCGTTCTCGAGTGCATCGTTCAGCTACGCAGTGACTTTTTCAGTTGTGGTCCTTTTTTTCATCACAATCCCCTTCAGCGACCGTCTGTCACAATCGCTCAAAACACACTTGAGTCCGCGTCGTGACTTAGCGGACACCGTATTTCCGCTTTCCCGTACATGTGGCATAAATCTTTGCTACGGTGCCTCTCGAAACAGCAAACACTTCGGTCGTCCAATTTGGTTGTGGAAGCAGCCAAAATACGGGCACCAACAATTTGCCCACGTTCGCAGGCACTTCGGTCAGATACACTAATGAGAAAAAACCTTACGACCATCTGCTTAATAGCTTGTGTGTCCGCCTTCGGAACGAAATACATCACTGATTTAGCGTATCAGCGATCCGACAGGTTGTTGGTAGGTTTGTGGAGGTATGTTTCATTTGATGTCTACGTACAGTACAGTAATTCAGGTAAATAACTGGCCTCTGACTCGTGGTCGAAGTAATGGCGCCCGAAAGCTACCCAGATGTGTTCCATACGATTTACAGCAGGAGAATTTGGTCGCTGAAATAGCAACATGAGATAGTGTACTCCTCAAACCACTGTAGCAACGTACTTGCTCCCAGTCATGGACAATGACGCTTCTGAAAGAAGTCATCACCGTCGGGGAGGACGTCAAGCACGAAGGGATGCAGGTACCTTAGGTCCCATGGAAGCACGAGAGAATGTCTCCCACATCATAATACTCCTCCCACATAATACTCCTCCCAGCAGCTTGCGTCCGTGGCGCGTTGCACGTTTTGAGCCGCCGTTCACCTCGATAATTGCGTTTGTGGAGACGACCATCGACTTCGTGTAGCAAAAATGTGATTCATCCGAAGAGCTGACACGTTTCCATTGATCAACGGTCGAATCCCGATGGTCCTGTGCCCACTGCAAACGTAGTTGGCGATGTTGTTGGATGAATATGTGAACACGTAGGGATGCTCTGCTGCAGAGTTCCACGTTCAACAACATACGATAAACGTTGTGTTTCAAAACACTTGTGAGTAAACTAGCATTGTGCTCTTTGGGTAAACATGCCACAAATCACCATCTATCCTACTTTGCGCATCAGACAAGCCTATGAATCCCATGTTCTGTGCAGAGCGCTTGGTGGTGGTTTCACTGTCCTTCTATCTTTCCGAACATGCTCATGACAGCGGCACTCAAAAATTTTAACAGCTTCGCCATCTTCGAGTCACTCGTTCACGAACTTTGCCTAATAATAATCTGCCTAATAATAATCTGCCCTATTTGCAGCCCATATCTTCGATAGATATACCCATTTCCGCTCCGGTTACGCGCTTTTGTTACTGAGTCACGCGCCTGCAATGGCGCCAGGGGCCCCATTCTGTATCGCTCAATAAGCTTCTGAGACCTGTTACCGATCGGTCCTCCTGCCGATTTTTCGACAACTGTACTGAGAAGTTTTGGATTCTGGTATGGCCCTCTCCTTCGGTTCGGTGTGGTTTATTTACACCTAGAATTATTTTAAACATATAGAGCGGTTTTATTTTCGGATTTAGTGACTGCGTTACTCAAGAATCACCAGGACATGTCCAGGTGGAAAGTGAGTGCATAATAGACTATTTTCCTTTGTTAGAAATATGGATTGTATTGTTGTTACTGTTAATGATTATAACATAAAAAACATTTTCGGCCGATATTATCAAAAAAATACTTGTTAGTTTCGTGTAATTAAGAGTTTAAAAATCATAAAATTTCTTGAGGTCGGCTCTGCTTATGTAAATCACCTGAATGTTAACTGAAATTACTAGTGACTTCATGTACTTTTTTCCGCAAATGGTTTGCTTATTAATTATCGAAACGCATTTAAAAATTTTAAGTAACAATGCAGAGGAAATTGGTGAAGCCTGACAGAGGAAACCTTCAAAAACTTCATGCATTTACGGCTTACACCCGCATCATTCAGCAACGAAGTCAGCCTGAGTATTTCTCGTGTGGAGTTACATGAAATTAGATGCTAATGGCATGCGAGTTGTAGCAGCCAAGTTGATCCCGGCACGGTTGCTCAGTGTGTTCGGTCAGAAGGTTAGCTGCACTCTGTAATAAGAAAACTGTGTTAATGGATCAACGATGAACTTGAACAAGGTCATGGGACGTCCCCCACGAACAAATTAAATGGGCAATAACAAACAAAATGACAACCAGAAAAAAAAATTGGCACGGCAACCAACTGCCGTGTCATAGGTTCGCGTACCGCTGGCTACAAAAACATTTCTTTTCCTCTTCGTGTTTGTAACACATTCTGAGACTTCGTTAATCGTGAAAGTTAAGCATTTTTCTGAAATATTCGTTGTTATTTACACGTAAGAGCGTACTTTCTCAGAACGAATGTCTTCGATTTCACGACTCTGATACGTTTAAAAAATGAAAGATGAATTTGCCATACGTGAAACAACTGAGAGTGACATTTATAATTTTTTTGTCACAAATAATTTACCATTTTTTTTAATACCTGGCGATTTCAGTGTGTGTGGTCAGACAGGAATCTAAGAACCATATTAAATTACTGTGAATGAAACTAGCTTGAAACATTTGACTCATCAGATGCATGTTATAAACTACAACGAACTTCTGCAGCTGCACTCACCAAATGCTCTCGAAAAAACGTTTTTTTTAAATTTTGTTTTTATGAACCATTTCGTTGATGTCTCATAAAGGGATCTCAAGGAGCGAGTTATTACCACATTCTATGCATCTTCATATTCCTTGACACTCTCTCAAATAATTTTTAGGCTTAGTGGAGATGTGTTCCGTCTACGAAATTAATTGAAGGCCTTTTGTTTGTTGCCACAAACGTTGCGCTTCTTTTATTTGTAAAGCATCTGCACGAATAAAAGAAGAGAAATACGTATGGCACTCATCACTAATAAAAGAAGCGAAACGCTTATGGCAATAAACAAACTGCCTTCAACTAAATGTGTGAACGGAACGTACCTCCATGAATATAGAAGCAACTGAGTAACGACGGAAACCAGAAAAAAAATGAGGTGTTTCTATAGATGTATTTATAAGATGCGGTACTACACTCGATTCCTAACATATTCTGAAACGTAAAATCCAAAATAATATGACAGTTCCCAGAACAGAGTCAATATTCTATCGTTATCATGCATTCATGGAAGTACGTGGTCAACGAAATTTGAACATTATTACGTACGCTAACCTCACTTTTCAGTACTGTGAAGAGTAGCACACCTGTGTCAGCAGCTAACCGCTTCAAGTTCGTGCCACTGTGGCGCTGCAATACGGATGCGCGGATCTGAGGCAAAATGCTTTTTATTGGTTGACGTGAGAAGAACTGACAACAGCGTTTTGGTTCGCTAGGACCATTCGGCGTCGCTTCCGAAACGCTTACAGAATAATGTTGGGGCTCTCCTTCGAAAACGAGATCGTTTGGTGCGTTCGCGTAACGAACCGATCGGCAAAATGGTGGAAAGGTACACAATAGGGCCTTAGACGGCATCTAACGTCGTGGTGGACAGTGTCTAATGCACTTGTCGGTGTCTAATGCACTCACAAGTATGCGGAACCCTCTTGTGACCAAGACTGCCACTCACAGCACATTTAGGACATTGTGCAGGTGCAGATAGTGGTCAAATGCAGCAGCACAACCTGCAAACTCGGCTAGCATCTGTATTTATATTAAGCATGCATTTACATTTTTTTTTCAATCCCTGTACGTACAAATACACGAACGATAAATACAGTATGCAAAGTGAAAAACATAGTATGAAAGTTAAACAATTCAGTACATTATTGATTTAACGCAAAACTCGATTATAAACAATATTCTTGGGTGAGCGCATCCTTGACAAGCTACATAATCATGATGTTCTCATATCCACCCGCAGTACTTAAAAGACTTCAACTGAGGCTTCTTAATCTTAATCGAAAACGTAAGTTTCACTGGAAATTGTAGGTGGTTGAAGTTAAAAGAGGAGATCCGTCGGAATAAGGGGTATTCGTGGGATTTAAATTGTTAACATGATTGCTTCGCTCACATTCCCAGCAGCTTTCTAACACACAGATTGTCCTGTTGCAAAGTTTTGTTCAAATGGTTCAAATGGCTCTGAGCACTATGGGACTCAACTGCTGTGGTCATAAGTCCCCTAGAACTTAGAACTACTTAAACCTAACTAACCTAAGGACAGCACACAACACCCAGCCATCACGAGGCAGAGAAAATCCCTGACCCCGCCGGGAATCGAACCCGGGAACCCGGGCGTGGGAAGCGAGAACGCTACCGCACGACCACGAGATGCGGGCAAAGTTTTGTCGGATCGAAGTTTGTAGTAAAATAATTTATGATCACGCTGTAAGTATAATTTCGATGTGGTGGTGCGTTAGGTTTGATAGAGTTAGCTCAGGCGTTGCAGAGAAACGTTGACATGACACGATATTTACAGCCTCTCCCATCCACTCTGCACTTATGGTTAGAGGGCGGCGTGATGGCGACCGTCAGTGCGAGTACACTGGGCAGGAACATGGCCTCGGCAGGGTAGTAGTGCTAGCGGCTTTGCGGCGCGTGGCTGCATCACGTGCCCCTGCTGCAACAAGACACATGTCATCCGTGCAGGCCAGGCGCTAGGCGTGTCCAGGCATTGATTGAGAGCACATGACCTCTTGGAGACACACAGTAGCTGGTTCGTGGCTGCCTGGAGGAGACCCCAGCCGGATGGCGACCTTTCGGTCACTGGCGGCACAAAGTCTGGGATTAGCCCATAGTGGAGTTGGTGGCAATGACGAAGCTGGGTGAGCACAAAGACCCGATGGCTGGCTTGTTCTCAACGTAGGCAGCATTCAAAGACAGATACTGATAGATCAAGGCAGTGAGTATTCATGGCAAATTTTATCAGCTTTGTTATGACCGGCCCCACCGCTGTTCACTTTGGAGGTCATGGCAGTGCAGTGTCAGGTAACTCCTATCGCCGTCAAATGGTGTCTTGTAAGCAGGTTGAATGGCACAAGCAAATACTGGTGTGCGAAATTTTCAAAATGCGATATCCCGTAAATGACTCCTGCTAGAATCTCGCAACGAACTCCAATGGCGTTCAATTTACGCTACTTTTAGTTTGTTGATATCAATTTTTAAAAAGTATGCCTGCACAAAAAATACACTTTGGAAGTATTATTACAAGCTGTTGATTGGCTAACAATACGACCCCCTGACCACCAGTCCGCTCTGTGAAAAATTTTCATCAGTAGCACTTTCCATTTCCGCAATGTCTGTGGTGCAAGTTTTATGTGAATCTCCCTGTACGCTGAGAACGTCGTTCAGCGGTCCTCGGACTTCCATTGACGTTTAACGGGTGGTTATTACCATTTTAGATCTACCAATTGTATGCTCTGCTCTCCCTAGCTGCCCACACTGTGGCTGATGGCAGGCGCCGGCCGGTGTGGCCGTGCGGATCTAGGCGCTTCAGTCAGGAACCGCGTGACCGCTACGGTCGCAGGTTCGAATCCTGCCTCGGGCATGGATGTGTCTGGTGTCCTTAGGTTAGTTAGGTTTAATTAGTTCTAAGTTCTAGGCGACTGATGACCTCAGAAGTTAAGTCGCATAGTGCTCAGAGCCATTTGAACCATTTTTGATGGCAGGCTCGTCCTATGTGGCATAAAAGTCCACAACAGCAACTTCTCAAATCAGTGGCGAAAATAGTATACCTCTTCTGTCTCAGACTCGCGTTATCACGCCTGTCTCTTCTAATAACGTTGGTATTCCGAAGGTTCCTTATGAAATTTTCTCGACACGTCGGGTGGTAATCCCAACAAACATGAGTCAGAAGCCCCTTTCTCTGCTTCTTTCAGAAGAACCCTAATTGTATCATCGCAGTCTTGACTGATCATTGGGGATCAGTTCATAGTAGACAATTCTACTTCCGACTGTCATGGCAAGCGATTATGGGTCTACACTTGGGTAAGACAAGGCCCGCCCAAGGGCTGCCAACACAGGACAAGAGTTTCTGCTACGTGTCTTAGTGCTTGCCAAACCCTGCCTTGGTTAGCTAGGTCGCCTGATTTCTACTTAAGTGATGCCGTTTGGGGCGTTATGGGCAGGACACTTCAACCATCTGGTGATTCTGATGGTCTAATGTCCCAACTGAAGAGAATTTGGCACGCTATACCTCAGGAGAATATACACCAGCTGTATTAATTAATGCTAAGCCGAATAACTGTTTGCATAAGGGCCAGAGGTTGACCAAAGCGTTGTTGACATTCTTGATGTGCGAAGGTTTTTCTCTTGAATAAATCGTCTTGTTTGTCTTTAATTGTAATCATTTCTTTTCTGTTAATGTTCTGAACATTTCGGCTCGTAGTAGTCGAATTTTTGCGGCAGTCATGTGAATTCTGAATCGATGGGTTCAGCACGACGACATTCAACACCGTCCAAGATTTAAGAGGCCCGAAGTGACTATTGCCCGAGAACATAAACATACTCGCTCGAACGTACAAGATCGTACAACCATGCGTCTTGAGTCAGGAAATGGGTTCAAAATTTTTGGAACGATGCTCCAGGAAATTGTGTCGAGATCCGGTGTGCCGGCCAGCCTGTAGATGATTTTTAAGGCGGTTTTCCATCTGCCTCGGCGAATGCGGGCTGGTTCCCCTTATTCCGCCTCAGTTACACTATGTTGGCGCTTGCTGCGCAGACACTTTCTCCACGTACGCGTACACCTCAGTCTAACAAACAGATATTTGTTGGGTTACACCAGTCTGGTATGAGACGTTCCAGAGGGATGGGGGTCAACTGGGGGCTGAACCGCACAATAACCCTAGATTCAGTGTTCAGTGTGAGGGGATGGTGGGATGTGTGGACTGATGTAGCCTGTTGTGGGGTTGTGAACCACTGAGGGCTACGGCAGGACTGAGCCTCTTCGTCATTTCTAGGTCCTCGGTTTAATACAATAATTTACAATACAGATCTGATGATGATTAGTAGATCGAAAGTGGTCACCCACAAATAAAAAGTAATAACTGGGAGTCGCGCCTTTGATTCATAATCAAAACATCTTCGGTCTCTGGTTCGAATCCCGCTGCTGCAAAAAATTTTGGTTAATAATCAGCACTGGTGGCCAAAGACTTTCGGCATACGAAGTCACCCCTCGTTCTGCCAAAGGCCTTGTAAAAGAGGGCGGAGGAGCTGACAGAGGTTCAGGGCACTCTCTTGTCCCTGGGGTGGGAAACTGTCCCTAAAGGCAGAAGAATCAGCAGTGATCAACGGCATGAGGATGCAGAAGGCAAAGGAAAACACTTCGTTATAGGCACGTAACGTGTATCCGCAGGACATGTTGCCTGTATTTAAAGAAGTGTCATGATGATCTCTCCATTGGCAAAAGATTAGTCCCCCATTCGAATCTCCGGAAGGGGACTGCCAAGGGGGAGGATAACGTTGAATAACCAACATAAGGATAACGTTCTACGAGTCCGGGCGTGGAATGTCAGAAACTTGAACGTGGTAGGGAAACTAGAAAATCTGAAAAAGGAAATGAAAAGGTTGATTGTAGATATAGTAGGGGTCAGTGAAGTGAAGTGGAAAGAAGACAAGGATTTCTGGTCAAATGAGCATAGGGTAATATCAACAAAAGAAAAAAATGGTATAACGGGTGTAGCATTCGTTATGAATAGGAAGGTAGGGCAGAGAGTGTATTCCTGTGAACAGTTCAGCGATAGGGTTCTTCTTATCGGAATCGACCGTAAACCAACACTGACAACGACAATTCAGGTATACATGCCGACGTCGCAAGCTGAAGATGAAGAGATTGAGAAAGTGTATGAGGACACCGAAAGGGTAATACAGTATGTAAATGGATAGTAAAATCTAATATTCATGGGAGACAGGAATGCAGTTGTAGGGGAAAGAGCAGAAAAAAAGGTTACAGGAGAAAGTGGGATTGGGAAAAGGAATGAGAGAGAGAGAAAGACTGAATTCTAAATCAAGTTTCAGCTAATAATAGCGAATACTCTATTCAAGAATCACAAGAGGAGGAGTATACACGAAAGAGGCCGGGAGATACGGTAAGATTTCAGTCAGATTACATTATGGTCAGACAGAGATTCCTAAATCAGATACTGGATTGTAATGCATACCCAGGAGCAGACATAGACTCAGATCACAACATAGTAGTGATGAAGAGTAGGATGAAGTTTGCGAAATTAGTCAATAAGAATCAGTACACGAAGAAGTGGGATACGGAAGTACTAAGGAATGACGAGATACGGTTGTTCTCTAAAGCTATAGATACAGCAATTAGGAGTAGGTCAGTAGGCAGTACATTTGAAGAGGAATGGACATCTCTGAAAAGGTAAATCACAGAAGTTGGGAATTAAAACATAGGTATAAAACAGGTAACTGCGAAGAAGCTATGCGTAACAGAAGAAATACTTCAATTATTCGATGAAGGGACGAAGTACAAAAATGTTCGGGGAAACTTAGGAACAGATAAATACAAGTCGCTGAAGAATGAAATAAACAGGTAGTCCAGGGAAGCTAAGACGATATGGCTACAGGAGAAATGTGAAGACATCGTAAAGAAATGACAGTCGGAAGGACAGACTCAGCATACAGAAAAGTCAAAATAGCCTTCGGTGACATTAAAAACAAGAGTGATAACATTAAGAGTGCAACGGTACTTCCACTGCTAAATTTAGAGGAGAGAGCGGATAGGTGGAAAGAATGCATTGAAAGTCTCTGTGACGGAGGAGATTCGTCTAATGAGATAGAAGAAGAAACAAGATTCTATTTAGAAGAGATAGGGGATCCAGTGTTGCAATCAAAATTTAACAGAGCTTTGGAGGATTTAAAATCAAGTAAAGCAGTAGGGATAACATTCCACAACAATTTCCAAAATCATTGGCGAAAGTGGCAACAGAACGACTATTCACGTTGGTGTGTAGAATGTATGACTCTTGCGACATACCACCTGACTTTCGGAAAAGCATCATCCACACAATTCCGAAGAGGGCAAGAGCAGACATGTGAGAGAATTACCGCACAATCAACTTAACATCTCACACATCCAAGTTACTGACAAGAATAATATACGGAAGAATGGAAAAGAAAATTGAGGATGCGCTAGATGACGATCCGTTTGTCTTTAGGAAAGGTAAAGACACAAGAGAGGCAATTCTGACGTTGCGGTTAATAATGGAAGCAAGACTAAAGAAAAATCAAAACACGTTCAAAGAATTTGTCGACCTGGAAAAAGCGTCCGACAATGTAAAATGGTGCAACATGTTCGAAATTCTAAGAACCGTAGGGGTGAGTTATACGGAGAGACGGGTACAGAATATGTACAACAGCCAAGAGGATATAATAAGAGTGGACGACCAAAAATGAAGTGCTCGTATTAAAATGGGAGTAAGATAAGGCTGTAACCTTTAGTCCCTACTGTTCAATCTATACATCGAGGAAGCGATGATTGAAATAAAAGGTTCAGGAACGGAATTAAAATTCAAGGTGAAAGGATATCAATGATACGATTCGCTGATGACATTGCTATCCTAAGTGAAGAAGAATTACAGGATCTTCTAAACGGAATGAACTGTCAGAAGACTTCAGAGTATAGATTGAGAGTAAATCGAAGAAAGATAGGTAATGAGAAATAGTAGCAATGAGAACAGAGAGAAACTTAACGTCAGAACTGATAGTCACGAAGTAGATGAAGTTAAGAAATTCTGGTACCTAAGCAGTAAAATAACCAATGACGAGCGTAGCAAGGAGGACATCAGAAGCAGGCTAGCAATGGGAAAAATGGCATTCCTGGACAAGAGAAGTCTACAAATATCAAGTATCAGCCTTAATTTGAGGAAGGAATTTGTGAGGATGTACATCTGGAGTACAGAATTGTATGGTAGTGAAACATGGACTGTGCGAAAACGGGAACAGAAGACAATGGAAGGATTTGAGACGTGGCGCTACAGACGAATGTTAAAATTAGGTGGACTCATAAAGTAAGGAATGAGGAGGTTCTACGCAGAATCGGAGAGGAAAGGTTTGTATGGGAAACACTGGTAAGGAGAATGTACAGGATAACAGGCCGTCTGTTAAGACGTGAGGAAACGGCTCCCATGGCACTATAGGGAGCTGTAGAGGGCAAAAACTGTAGAGGAAGACAGACATTGGAATACGTCCAGCAAATAATTGAGGACGTAAGTTGGAAGTGTTACTCTGAGATGAAGAGTTTACCACAGGAGAGGAATTCGTGGCGGGACGCATCAAACCAGTCAGCAAACTGATGACCAAAAAATAAAAACTTATACTCGACCACGACTGTGGTTGCTAAATAAAGGAAATTGGTTTGTTCACTGCAAGACAAGAATTCACGGCGGCCATTGCTTTGGTTTCCTTTGCCCCGGTGCCAGAGGGACGGGCATTTACAGCAGTGGTACACAAAATGGTAACTCAGGGAACAGGAGTGGCCTTGCTACGTCGTCTTCACAGAGGTGGCCTGATCGTGCATACAGCGTGAAGATGGATGTATCTGTGCGTGGTGATCCCTAGGAGAACCAACGTAACGACACTGCATTCCTGAGCACCTCTGTAGCCGGGAATCTGGACAGCAGGCTTAACACTTCTGACTTGTTAAGTCGGCCCGCCCTGCCCGTCTCCGAGGTTTCCACCACTGTATCTTCGAACAAGAAAACGCGAAACAGCATATTGTCCTAGTTGTCTTGAACTACCTTGATGTCTTCAACTCATCTAAAAATTCAGTCATGCAGCCTTCCTATTATACAGTGTGCGCACAGTTTTTAAAATTTTGTAACTTCCTGTCAGTCCTGCTGTTTGAATTTTTTTGACTATGCATTAATTATTGTTGAAAATGTCCATATTATTATTAATGTAGTTCACAGAGAACAGCAACTTACGACCGGTTTCAGCTTCAGATTTTGAGATGATAGCCATTGTCAACACAGTACTGCATCTCTTTTGGTATCGTACGAAGTAACTGAACAGTTCAAGACAGCTTTAAAAAAGTTCCTGTCTGTCTTCGCAGTGCAGACTTCTCACTGCTTCATTGCTCTCAGGGAACTGAACATTACATCCCCCTTTTTTCTGTAACAATATTCGAACGACTTATCCTATTTGACGCCAACTGCCATGACTAATAATGTGATACATGGAAACTGTATACTGTAATGTTGCTTCCATAGCAATGTTTGTATTAATGCATATGTATGTCGCCGTCTATTATTTGTGTGAATTAAGAGGAACAAAATCAGGAAAAAAATAAAAGGATCATGTGGCATAAGGGACAGGAGAATCCGCGTGGGGTAGTTCATCGGAGCGCAAGTCCTATTTGACGCAACTTTGGTACATGCGCGGCGATGAAGATGACATGGAATCGTTAGGGTAGCATGAACACCCAGTTACCGGGCGAAGGAAATCTCCGACTTGGCCGGGAATCGAATCAGGTACACCACGATTTAGAGGCAGCGACGGTAACAGCCTTCCAAATGGCTCTGAGCACTATGCGACTTAACTTCTGAGGTCATCAGTCGCCTAGAACTTAGAACTAATTAAACCTAACTAACCTAAGGACATCACACACATCCAAGCCCGAGGCAGGATTCGAACCTGCGACCGTAGCGGTCACTCGGTTCCAGACTGTAGCGCCTAGAACCGCATGGCCAGTCCGGCCGGCGACAGCTTTCCAATTTTTAAATATTTTTTGAGTGCTATACCACGAGCTATAGACAAAGAATGACACCGATGAAATAGTGATAGACTGTAATTTTGTATTTATTTGAGAGTTCCACTTTTGCTGGAACCTGGCTGTAAAATTTTGAGCATCTTTCGCTGGTGATTCTTGCATTCTAGTAAGGGGTTGATTAGTAACAACTACAAAAAAAAATCGTGCATAAAAAGGGGACAAGAGTCAGACAAAATGTCCAACAGCTTGGGATTCAGTAAAGAGGCGAATCAGTTTTCTTCTACTGTTTCTATGTTTCACCTGTGGCGTTAGGTCTTTCCCTTCCCCCCCCCTCCCCTACCCCCCACTCCCCTCTCCCCCCCCCCCCTCCCCCCCCCCCCCCCAGCCGTAACTGGCTCGGTACGTCAGCTTAACAGTTTAAAGTTTGAGAGACGGGAAACGAATATTAGGCCCATACCTAGTGAAGCACGGTGGTGTTCAAAACAACTCTATGGTTTACCTTCTGTATTAAATCAACGCAGTGATTATCAAAAGCCAGCCGCGGTGGCCGAGCGGTTCTAGGCGCTTCAGTCCGGAACCACGCGACCGCTACAGTGGTAGGTTCGAATCCTGCCTCGGACATGGATGTGTGTGATGTCCTTAGGTCAGTTAGGTTTAAGTAGTTCTCAGTTCTATGGGACTGATGACCTCAGATGTTAAGCCCCATAGTGCTCAGAGCCATTTGAACCATTTCATTAACAAAGATATTGGTGCATCTGCAAACCCAAGCTAAGAAATAGGGAAATAACATAAGGCATTCGACTGTATCAATAGATAAGTGCAAAGAGGGAGAGCTGAAAAAAAGGAGATAGGAAATCTCTGTGAGGAAGTCAGGTGAAATACGCTGATGAAAATGGAAAATGTGAGACGATCAAGAACTTGACTGTATGCTACGAAACTGATACTTGAATATCTCCATGACTGTCGAGCATGTTAATTAAAATTCCATCCATATAAGAGCTAATTTCAGTACAGAAACAGGACTTTCGTACAGATGAAGAACGGTCTGATTACATGATGGCTGTTCGGTGTGTCTGACGCTACTGGCGATTTTCAACAAATTATGGCCAGAAGAGGTGCACTTGCAATTTATCGCCATCTTTCAGGTTGTGAGGAAGGTCAAATAACTGCCATGAAGGACAAGGGAGCACGATTGTAACTTCAAGATACAGGTTAGGATAGGAAAGGAATCACATGGAAGGATGGGTTCCTAGGTCATATATCATTTATCCTTTGAATGATCACATTTATTTACAGTGAACATGACAGCAGAAAGTAATCACCAATGTGGTGTGCGTTCTGTAAGACCTTCGGTACACACACCATCAGATTATTTGACTTGTCGCTCTAACGAAGTAGGCGAGTGTCAATAATATGTCTCGTGGTTTATCGTGGCGTGTTTATCTTCTGCCATTAGGTCAGACGATAGAAATTCCACTTGCACGCTTAGAGTAGCAGATTGACGATGACCAACTTTAAACAGAATTTGATTAATTATCACACACATTTATTAAAATAATAAAAAATATAGACATTACATATCTTGATTCTGGATGCTGTTCACAACTGACAATCTGAAGTTCCTTTGTTCTTGGTACGTTAATCTTATTCTCACATATCTCTGATACTTGACAAAGTGTCTATTCATATGTCTTCATGACTATATACAGGAATATGATAATCTTATTAGCCACAGACTGAAACTTGACTATAGACTAATGCAGACTGGTACAGACTGGTGCAGACAAATTCAGACTGATTAATCAGAGGCCTGTACACTCGTTATAACACCCCCGTGTTCAGGTATCACTGCGCGAGTGTGATCTGCGAGGAGGAAAGGTTCTACGTTAGCAGCAATCTCATTGGCTGCGTTACATATTAATACGCAGATCAGCGGAAGCAGAATTTGGCCCGTATCTAAGGCAGCGCCATCTAGTAGTGCGGAGATGGACGAGTGCTGCGCCTGTGCTGTTGTGCTTAGCGGGGCGCGCTCTAGTGGGAAAGTTGTGTACGCGATGACTACGCGGAACTATGTACACAACAACCAAACATTCCTAAACATAAGGGTTGTTAAACAAAACTAAGCCTTTTTAAATTTTTACCACAGACTGGAACTAGTGCCAGCAACAAACGAAAAAGTAAACCATAATCAAACCTCTCTGAAACAGTGAGTAAGTAAAAGATAACTCTAGCACAATCTTCTGAAACAGTCACAATTAGTAAGATAAGAACAGGTAAAATAGAGCAAACACCCAAGCAAGGCAACTCCGAAAAATTAAGCTCAAGCAAAGAATAGTGAGTTATAATTAAAAGGAGATATCTAAGGAGATGGCAATCAAAACAGAAATTACATTAAAATTTTCCTCAGCACAAGAAGTATATACTCAAATATTTGAACAGCCAAACGGACTACCTCTAAAGTTAATTACAATATCGCTCACATGTAGCCCTTAAGACAGAATATTTAGGAGGTAAAGAAGTGCATCAGGTCCTTAAGAAGGAAAAAGTAAAACTTAACGTAAAGAAGGAAAGCCGCCAAGGTGAACAATTCCACCGCTATAGTAATAGCGAACACGCCTCAAACACGGCGGGAAGGCACTTGCAGGGGCATAGCACCATCAGGCCCTTGCAGCAGGCAGCCGCTGAGATGCCGGGATTGCGCTTTACAAGTGTAAGAGGCGCTGCTAACAAACACCACATGGGTCAGATATAACCTACAGGAATATAAATTACGTGAACAACAGTCGCTGCATCCTTCAGACGGCTGTAAGTCCAAATCATCCATCACAAATAAAGTTGGCAAATATTACTCCTCAAAAATGTTGCCTAAAGGAAATAGATCTTAAATCTGTGAAAAGGGAGTTTAAAAGAAACTTTAACTATTAACGTCTCACAGAACAATTTAAGTAAGCTTTACAGCAAAACTGCAAAGCCATGTGACTACTTGAATCAAACTGATAGAACAAATAAATGATTAAGCTTTCCCTTCCAAAGGAGTACTTACAAAAGAACGGTCCGATAAGACATGTCGAAACCTAACCTAAAATTTTTTACATGGGAAGAACACATCGAAAGAAATGCGGTGCCAAAATTTTAGCTGCTAGGAGTCACTACAAATATTCTGAAAAAAAAAGAATGTCGAAGTTACACATTTTTGCCGCGTGAAGAATATCTTGTATCAACGGTTTGTACAGCTCTGGCCGCCTTGCTCGCCACTCGGCGAATCAGTCACACAGCGCCGCGTGGCGGAATTGTCCGAATTTCACAAATACCAATTTTAAGCTCGTAAAGCCAGGTTTTCAATGGAGCGAATGGAAGCGAACACGTGCAAATGAAAATTTGCTGAAAATTCATTGCCATTCGCTTGTATATGGGTAGAATCGTTTATAGTAGAGGACAAGGAAGAGAACACGAGGTAGCGAACATTGCCTATGAATGCTGTTTTATTAGTTGTTAGTTTTTGGAGCTAAATTCGGCATACAGGACACAACTCTGTCTTGTTAAATACATAGTGCGAAATTTTGCTATTCTTTGAGGATTATTTTTCATGGCGAGCGCACTGTTTTCGACGGAGTATGCCAAATGGCGCAGGGATGGAAGAACTTAAGTGTCTCAATTTGTATGGAACAGTGACATGCGTGGATATCGTGCGCTTTTCACGGAATTGCGTTCCATCGTTCCTTAGCAGTGGTCCAAAATTTTCCATGTATGTCGGCTGTCACTGTTCCCTGGCTTCTGTAACGTTCCCTGGCAAACTCACGCTAATTAATGCACAAGAGTTTATTTGTACCATATACGCCGCTCTGAGCAAGTTGTATATACCGTAATTATTGAACAAAAAATATTATTCTATTTTGTGTAAAAGACATTTGTTATTATCGTAATATTTTTGTAGTAATATTCTCTCTGTATTTAGTATAGTAATTTTTCTATATTTATTATGTGATTGTGAAATGTGTCAGTATCTGCGACTACAGAGATGTAAAAATTAGCCAGAGGAGAATAATATTGTCAAATTACAAAGAAATGTTAATAGTCAGCAGTAGTATAAAAGAACCATGTACAGCGTATTCTTTGGTCTTCTCTGTGTAGAGCTGAATGCGATAGGAAGCTGTGTTGAAGCGATTTATGAATGCGTAGACTTCTTTTGTCTCTGTCTTGGTTTAGCCGCCATTAGAGCAGAAGTTACAAATTAATGTGAGTTGAATTATTGTTTGATCTAAATATATCATAATTTATCAAAAGTGTGTATTATTAATGTAAATTAGCTTGCCCATGTCATCTATAAAATTTCTTTAAAGAATTTTCAGCATTTTTAGCGGTGTTGCTGGGCTGTGCCGCGACCGATCGATTTGCAGCGGCGGCACATTTAAAAAATTGTTCCGCTAAAGGAAAATCAACCAAACCCGTAAATCGGGAACACATAGATAAAAATTAACAGTGAACTAAGAAATTGTTCTTCTTTTACAGTGATCCTGATTTTAAACCAATTATACGTTTGTGCATTCGTAGGCGGATAGTCAATGTTAGTTAACATTGAAATTTAACAATTTTGGTTCTTTCAAATAACTTAAATGTATAGCGAAGTAGGTTTGATCAGTGATAATTAAATGTCGGCTTGGCAATAATTAACCATTTTCTGCTAATAGAGATAATCTTGTGTTCCATAGTTAACGCCGGGATAGAATTCAGCAAATATTTAACAAAAAATCCACTGCATTTAGGAAATGTGTGCCAAGGCCGAATGATGTAAAGGACTTAATTCTCAACTGAATATTCTTAATCAGTCAATATGAGTTCACGTAATTTTTAAATGTACGTAATTCTTTTGAAAGTGAATTTTTTTATTACCACACGTAAATAAGAGAGAGGTTCTACAACGAAGTTCGCACGCAAAGAAAGTAAGGTAAAGAAAATTAACTTAAAAGCAAATTTTATTCTTTAACGAAATTTACACGGCAATTTCGTTAAACTTCTCATTACCATCGAGGGGAAATTTATAAACAGAACACTGATTACCGACGTCGAGCATCATCTCAAGAGGTGACACAACTACACGTGTAAGATATAATGGTCATATTCTTCTTTGTTTCTTTTTTTTCTAAAACAAAAATGGTCTAACGACAAAGCTCAGACTTCGTGATCCAGAGAGCGCGAGAACAAATCCCGTTCAGACCACAGCTTTTTCACTGATTTTCAACCACGCATTCGCTTCTCATAGACGTTGGAGTGTCCACGAAAGACATGTGGTTAAGATTCCACGTTAAAATGCAGGTCTCCATTTTCCGATTAGCTAAATGGCAAAGGTTAGGGAGACGTCAGTAGCTGCAGTGGCGTCCTCAAGAGGCCCCCTGGATACACCAGACAGAATTCTCGTCTGCTCGTGCTTGTTAGCTTATTTGCTGCGGTGAAAACCTGATTTAAACTTTGAAAACATTTTTTTGAATAACTTCATATCGACGGTTGAATTCTTGTACATGTAATTCAGATAAAAGTGGCTAGCAGAGAAACTAAAATTACCGAAGTGTTTGATGTCACAGAAGTCTTCCATGAATGAGGACTTGTAATTTGTTGAAATGAAATGTGTCTTGCAGTACTACATTTATAAAATTTCCTGTAGGCCATTCCCTATAATAATGTTTGAATACTGGACATTTGACTGTCGGTGAAACAGTTCTTTGTTTATTCCCCGTAGTCGTCACAAAAATGCGAAGTGTCTATTGAATAACAAAAACAAACATTTTTCTTGCACCAGGCACACCGGACAAAGGAAAAATTAATGCAGTCAGGCACTTCGCAGTAACCACTAGTTTTATTTAGACAGAACTGGGGTGGAGTCATAAATGGTCCCGGCCATTGTTGATAAAATTTATAAAATTGATAAAATTCGTAAAGCGTGGCGAAGAAAACTGGTAATTCACAGATGACTGCAACTTAAGAATACTGTTCCTCTGATAAACCAGAAATGAGAGAGAGTTATGGGAAATTGTGTTGTCTGATAATTTCCTGAAAAATGCTTTCCACTGTCGAAAAGATTCGTTATCGAGAGGCTGAATCGCACTTGTAGTTCCAGACGGAATCCACGTTCCATCTACAGATTTTTCGTAGTCCTCCACAAAAACAGAAGCGTCGTTATGTCCTGACTATGAATCCAACAAAAGCAATGAATTAGTTTCTGCATTTGGTACGAATACGTTTCGAACGAAATGCTGAAAATTATTCTTCCGCATTTCTACAGTTTTTAATACGTCGATTACAAGATTTTCGCAACTAAACAGTCCACATTTTGTTTTTGGTCCTAATTTGCGTTGCGGTTCTTGAAGTGAGATATACAGCTGGGGAAACACTTTTCACTGGCATTATCGTATATGAATGTGTCATTGTAATCATTGATTAGGCAACCGACTTCGTCTTTTTAATCCCGAAATGATACAGTGCGGTGTTCACGCAGTTATTCACGAAAACTGACTGATCAGCGTTATAAACAGCAGTTTCGGGGATAACAGCAAGTTTCGCCGTTACGTCAGCTATGAATTTCCCTACATCATTGTCTATCACTGGCAGCTGCTCTACATGTTTACATGACGTAAACTTGGTAGTTTCGCAACTTCCTAGTCTGTACGGTTTCTTGAACCTGCGTAGCCAGGTCGACAAAGCGCGGAAATTAGCAGTGTTCATGTGAGATGCAATTCGAAGGACCCAGCCTCATAGATCTCCTTTAACCGTGCATAGCTTTTCACGAGCAGTTCTAAATCTTTCGAACAGTTTTTCATTCAGATAGTTCCGGGTTTCCGTATGGCGCATATTTCCTACTTCGTGTAATTCATTCTTCCATTTGTACAGTTCACGCTACGATTTTACGAAACGGAAACGCCTTTGCACACTGCGTAACTTCAAGCGTTTTTTTTTCCTGCTTCGTTTAACCAATATTTCACTGCCTTTTCTTTGTAGCTGAAAGCTGTTGCAATACGTGCTTTTTTTAGGCTCGGAAGGTATTCTTCTTCAGAACTGTTACTGGCACAACTGACGTGGTCCGAACCACATTTCATGGACTCGTCACAGTTATTTCCTATTTCTTCTAACTTATCTACAATTTCAAACGAAATATCTATATCATTCTAATTAATGTCAAGGAAATCGACTAACAAATGACATGTAAGTACGTCCTCAGGAGAAGTAGGTGATTCCGGCTGGAAACCACGTTCTTCATATTTCATCATTGGTAAATTGACAACGTTAATTGGGTTCCACATTACTGTGAAACTTGAAGAAAACAAATGTACTATTATCAGGCACGTCTTAATAAATATTAATTCAGCTTTATCTGTATTGTCACTACTTACCAATACTACAAGAAGCAACTGATAATTTGTAATAAATGTTACTTGAGTGACTAATTCGAGAGAATAGTAACTGTGTACTGTAGTGTCAGAGAAACTGTCAACGTACGGTAGCCTGAAACGTCCTTTACAAATTACGATCGGGCTGTGTCGTGCTTCCTGTCTACAAATCTACCACCGTCCTCGGCTGTGTGTGTGTGTGACTAGTTGCACGTTGCTATAGGAGCAGTAGGGGTGTACATTTCTGCCGCCGCCTGGCGAGCTTCGAATTTCCTAATTTTCAGCTTTATATATATATATATATATATATATATATATATATATATATATATATATATATATATATATATATATATATATATATACTTGCGTGCTCCTTAGCAGGTAAAATTTTGACAGTGCATTTTTTTCGTTGTCTGCTTCCTGTGTAAAAAATTTCAGGGTAGGTTTTGGCATGTCTTATTGGACCATTCCTTTTTTAGTGACTAAGCATTCTTACCGTGCTGTTAGAGGCACCCTGTTACAATTTGCGCAGCCCCTCCCGCCAGAGTTTGGAGTCCTCCCTCGGACATGGGTGTGTGTGTTGACCTTAGCGTAAGCGATTTTAAGGGACTCTGTTGTTTAAGGGACTCCGTAAGTAAAGAATCCGTGGAAAACGTCTTGCTGATAATTTAATGAATCGTGACAACGGCTTTCAGCTTGATAAAAATTGGAATCCTATTATTAAAATTATGCGGTCACAAGGGAATCGATGCGCTCAGTCTGTTGTGGACTGACAAGACAGCCAGTCCACAGTGACGGGTAACCGAAAGGCACGCACTTAAACTCACGCAGGATGGCGTGAGGTCTGAAACAGGATACGTAATGAATGCTATAAAGAAAAGTACGTAGCTGCTGGAATACTTAACTTTAATTCATCATTTGTATACATCGTTCTTGATGAGACATGCTTCATACGCTAACTATCAATTGCTATAGCGCCTTGCTAGGTCGTAGCCATTGACTTAGCTGAAGGCTATTCTAACTATCTTCTCTGCAAATAATCGAGGCTTCGCCAGTGTTGCATCGCTAGCTAAGTCGTCCGTACAACTGGGGCGAGTGCTAGTAAGTCTCTCGAGACCTGCCGTGTGGTGGCGCTCGGTCTGCGATTACTGACAGTGGCGACACGCTGGTCTGACATGTACTAATGGACCGCGGCCGATTTAAAGCAACCACCTAGCAAGTGTGGTGTCTGGCGGTGACACCACACAGTCGATACTCAGCGATTAGTTTTTAGTTACTTCACCACTGAGGGCAGCACACACAGCTTGCTTGCCTCGCTCAAGTCATCACCTAACGTATGCACCGTAAACCGTCAGTACGATTCGCATACGCGGAATTCGCTGTAAATACCATGACTGCATAAGGTGTCTTCAGTACTATGTCTACTCACCTGAGGATGGCCGTGCGTCTCTGGGCCGAAAAATCGTGGCAGAATGTTGATGGTATCTGGCTCAAACCTGAAAATTACTGGAAGTAGTTTAAGTAGTTTGCAAGTCTAGGGACTGATGACCTCAGCAGTATGGTCCCTTAGGAATTCACACACATTTGAACATTTTCGACTAAGCATTCGAAACAGTATTTCCTTGAATCAGCCATCAGGCTTGACAACCAACTGCAGCCTAGTTTCAAAACACATATTAATACAGGGAATTACCCTTAAAATAATGAAAAGGTAAAATTACAAACCATATAAAACGTAAGAAAATCTCAAACTCAATACAAAGAAATTATACCACATGGATAATGGCCAGGACTTATGAAACTGAGTAAAGAACTTCATTAAACACTAAAGTTCAAGCCATACACGCGAGGCGAAAGTTGCTTTTCACTAGAAAACCTTTAAATAAAAGTGCTGCACGACTTATGGCCTTGGTAATCCATAGAAAATAAAGGTTTTAGTGATGCACTTCATTGGCAACGTAGAAACAGTCACTAATCTACACCCAAAATTTCCAACAATGAAATAAATCCAAATGTACAATGGTGTTGTGGGAGAGATTAATTACAATAACTTAAAGTGTTCCACTGATCCATAAGGCACAAACTGCAGATATCAGTGCGCGAGCAGTACTGACCGCACAATTTACGAGAAACGGTCCTTGCATACACAGAAATGATGAGGGCAAAGCTACAAGCGTCCAGGTCCGTACTGCATAGATTATCAGGGGAGTGCAAATCCAATGAAGGCTGTAGGAAGACACCGTGGATACAGCAGTGTGATCGCCACTACCAAAAGGAGTGACAAGTCGATCTCGGCATAAACATAACTAACGGCCGATGGAACCGCTGCGGGTGAAAAGCCACGCGTGATACCCTTACACTCTCCTTCCTGCTCTTACCACACGACTCACTGCCGACATGTTTCTGACTCTCTGAGCCTCTGAGCTACGAAAATTACAAGTCAAATTTGCGTCTCCTATCGGGGTGCTAGTGAAAGATGGTACCGGAAAGACAGAAATAAAACCGTACGGAGTGGTAACTTGGTTTGAGACGCCATGTCATGAACTGCGCGGCACTTCCGGAGGTTCGAGTCCTCCCGAGGGCATTGGTGTGTGTGTTGTTCTTAGCATAAACTAGTTTAAGTTAGTTTAAGTAGTGTGTAAGTCAAGGTACCGATGACTCAGTAGTTCGGTCCCTTAGGAATACACACACACACACACACACACACAGAGAGAGAGAGAGAGAGAGAGAGAGAGAGAGAGAGAGAAAATCGATTTAACATATCGCACATACAGTTTTCTGTAGTGCAGTGACAGCAGAGTAAATGGTGACGAGGTCCACTCAGAATTACAGTACGGCAAAAAGTGTGCGGGAAGGGTCCTTTCAGGATTAATGCACCATCATAGGATTGTTTGATTGTCTTTGACGACATCTAGAATCCAGGTAGAGATTACAGCAACAGTCTAACCGTGGACTGTAAGGAATACATTACCGGTTCCTGGGTTCGGATCTTGATGTGCCGTGCATCGTTTAGCGCTGGCTTCATGCTGCAGGTGATTAACATGGTACAGAGTAAGAGTCACTTGGGACATCAACTGATATTTGGCGGTGATCAGCGATGTGTCTCGCTTCTATAGCTGTGAAATAGCCGCCAACGCGTCTATAGACTACCTGGTTCAAAATGCTTCAAATGGCTCTAAGCACTATGGGACTTAACATCTGAGGTCATCAGTCCCCTAGACTTAGAACTACTTAAACCTAACTAACTTAAGGACATCGCACACATCCATGTCCGAGGCAGAATTCGAACCTGCGACCATAGCATCAGCGCGGTCCGGACTGAAGCGCCTAGAACCACTGGGCCACAGCGGACGGCGACTACCTGGTGAGAAGTCACAAGAAGAAGTGACTCTTGAGACACATTTCTGACCAATTCCTGGAATTACGTTGTGGGGAACTATATGATACTACGACACGATTACTTGGTAACTGTCTAAGAGGAACTTACTGCCTGGCTATAAGTTATCGTATGCTTCAGGAATAAGGTTCCAAGTGGCGTCTTCCAGCAGGACAGCACAAGACCCACATTGTTGTTCACACCACTAACGCATAGAGGGATGTGCGGTTCCTTCACCAGCCTGACCTGCACACTGTCCTGTCACGTCTGGGTTGGTATTGTAATATGTGCACGAGGTGTGGCAGTAAAGTAGTGAGATTGATTTTCTTTGCAAGATGTGGCAACCCTGCAAGCTTGTGTAGGCACAATATCTTTCACCTTGGTCTATAAGCTGCCTCAAGCCCACGCATCACATCGATGCAACTGCTCAGTCGTGAGTTGTGCTGTAATAAGTTAACACGCGTTTGTGCCTCTCGTCACGGAAATGGAACCGCATAATACTAGTATTGGGCAATGATATGCCATTTCTTTTTGAGTTAAATTGGGTGAAAACGCGACGACAACTTAGGTAAGCTTCAGAAGGATTTTGGAGAGGAGGTTATGTCAAGAGCTCTAGTTTTTCGTTGGCATAAAATGTTTAGTGAAGGCAGAACGAATGTTGAAGACCGCAGTGGACGACCATCAACCTCACGGACGGATGTCAACTTGGCCAGAGTGTGTGAACTCGTAACATCTGATCGAAGATTATCCGTGAAAATGATTGCAGAGGAACTGAACATCAATCGAGAAACGGTTCGTCTAATAATAAAAAAATGGCTCTGAGCACTATGGGACTTAACATCTATGGTCATCAGTCCCCTAGAACTTAGAACTACTTAAACCTAACTAACCTAAGGACAGCACACAACACCCAGCCATCACGAGGCAGAGAAAATCCCTGACCCCGCCGGGAATCGAACCCGGGAACCCGGGCGTGGGAAGCGAGAACGCTACCGCACGACCACGAGATGCGGGCGTCTAATAATAACTGAAGATGTTTGTATGAGAAAGATTTGCGCGAAAATGATCCCCAAAAATCTCACATCACAACAGCGAGAAAAACGAAAAATGTGGCAGCCGATCTGTTAGAGCAAACGGAAATCCATCCAGAATTGTTGAGCTGTGTCATCACTGGTGATGAAAGTTGGTTTTTTCAGTACGATCCAGAGAAAAAACGCCAAAGTTTGCAATGGTGCTCAAAGGGGTCACCCAGACCAAAAAAACGCTCAAATGTCATAGTCAAAAGTGAAATGCATGCTTGTGTGCTTCTTTGATTCCAAGGGAATTGTTCATAAAGAGTGAGTGCCTCCTGAACGAACAGTTAACCAATAGTACTACGAAGAATTTTTAGAAAGACTCCGTAAAAGAGTTCTTCGCGTCCGTGCCAACATTGCTGATAATTGGATTCTGCATCACGACAATGCGCCATCCCATACTGCTCTGTCAGTACAGCAATTTTTAACCTGAGCCGGCCGGGGTGGCCGAGCGCTTCTTGGCGCTACAGTCTGGAACCGCGCGACCACTACGGTCGCAGGTTCGAATCCTGCCTCGGGCATGGATGTGTGTGATGTCCTTAGATTAGTTAGGTTTAAGTAGTTCTAAGTTCTAGGGGACTGATGACCTCAGAAATTAAGTCCCGTAGTGCTCAGAGCCATTTTCTTTAAACTGAAAGCAAATTTCAGTACTACCACAGCCACCTTATTCACCAGATATCGCTCAGTGCGACTGTTTTCTATTTCCAAGAATCAATGCGGTGGTCAAGGGACATCGTTTTCAAACAACACAAGATGTCCAAAACACTGTAACGAGGGTCTTGGAGGGTATTACAGAAGATGAGTTCCAGAAATGTCACCATCAATGGCAGAAGCGCTGGGAAAAGTGTGTGCAATCAGAAGTGAACTACTTTGAAGGAGACAACACTAAAGTTGACTAAAACGGTAAGCAAATTTTTTTTTTCGCGTCAGTCTCATTACTTTATTGTCGCACCTTGTACTTTTGTACCAAAATCCATCCACCAACCTACATGCACTGATACAGTATTAGCTTCAGGCACCCAAAAAGAAATTCCTCAAATATGACTTTCTGGGGTCTTTGCATACATGTAACGAATCGAGAGTGTATTAGTGCTCGTGGTGTCACACGTCATACTGATGTAGATGCTGGACGTAAGATTCGAATGTAAGTCAGTATATGATAAACGTCGCCACAGACTGGTGCTTCATGGTGTAACAATTTCGATTTTGCGTAAGTGTTCGGCTGAGCAAGGTCTTTCGCTATTCAATTTCCCCCTCTGCTGGCGCAATAGTCCGAGACACCGTGGTGGGTTCCTTTAAAACGGGCCCAAGAGAGAAGTACCTCCCACGCAGCTGGATATTTCCAAAAGCTCAGTTTTTCCTCCTTCCAGCTCCCGAGCTGCAGCATCGAAGTACAATGGGCGTGGGCATCTCCTCCCTGACGGCGGGAGCCACTTTGCCGGGCCACCTATCGTCGGAGGCAGGCAGGATATTACTGTGGCCCAGACCTCTGTTTGTTTGTCCCTGGGAGAGCCCAGGCCGTCTTCAATAGAACACAGACACAAGCGGGCAGGAGCGGCCACGGGGCTCGCACGCAGGGCCGAGCCGATGGCCTCGTATCAGCAGCGCTGGCTCATTGTCTTAAAATCCGCTGAGGCAGGCCGGGCCAGCAGCGTGGCGAGGCGCCTATCACTCAGCACTCAGCCGCCGCCATAATTACTACTGTGCGTGCGTGCGCCGGACCGGCCATTGTGCCGCTGCGCCGAGGGTGATTAAAATTTTGCATAATGCGTCCGCGGCGGGCTCTGCGCGCAGTTGCGGACCGAGCTGAGGGGACGCAAAGCTGCGCTACTTCGTCGGGAACTGATGGGGAGGGGCGGGGGGGGGGGGGGGGCAGTGGGGACGGAAAGGGGGAGCTACTGTATCTGCAAAGTACGCCGGAGCTCAGTAACCGGGTGGAGAATGACGAGTAAAAACTTGCTTTAAAAGTTAATTAATATTTAATTGCACCATGTGAGTGTGGTAGAACGTACACAAGTTACTTCAACAGTTACAACAGGGAGGAGATCATTGTTTGCAGTGACATCTGTGTTAATAAATCAACTTTGGAGAACAAGTTTTGGAGTCTTTCAAAAACGGATTTGAAAGTGTGAGGACGGATTATATGCATTTGCATGTTGCATATAGATTTGCATATTTGGCTCCTTTTCACTGGTTGTTGCCTATTTTAACTAAAAAGCGCCGCGCGGGATAAGCCGAGCGGGCTCAGGCGCTGCAGTCATGGACTGTGCGGCTGATCCCAGCGTAGGTTCGATTCCTCCCTCGGTTATGGGTGTGTGTGTTTGTCCCTAGGATGATTTAGGTTAAGTAGCGTGTAATCTTAGGGACTGATGACCTTAGCAGTTAAGTCCCATAAGATTTCACACACCTTTGAACATTTTTTGAACTACAAATTAGTGACGATGCATATTTTCGCTCTATGTTTACAATATTTCAAAAATCTAGTGGGGCCGTCTCGAGCTCTATCTGGTTTTGATGTCTTACAGATTGACCGCAACCTAGAACTGCGTGCAATATGTAAACGAGAGGAAATTGTTGCAATAGGAAAAAATGTAATATAGTTTACATAAGAACCCTTTCTGATCAGAGATGTCCAGACAGCTATTAGCACACATTAATATGGAGTTGTTCCATCAGCCATCTGTATGACGCTTTGAACTGCGCTGACGACACTTTTAATGAGTTCTCTGAATGTCCGTAGACAAATGACAGCCCAACTTTCCGCTAAAGTTTAAAGTAGTAAAGGTAGTGATGTTGGACAATAGGGTCTGGGACGACATCGACGTTCTAACACGTCCAGAGATGATCCGTTGTGTAAAGGTCGGGACCCTGGGCAGGCCAAACCATTACAGAATTGTTGTTGTTCGCAAACCGTTGCCTCTGAAATGCTCCTCTATGACGGGTTCCATTCTCGTTTTAATACAAGCAATCATCGCTGCGAAACGGGCCCGTATCCTTCCACTTACACTATGTGAAACAAAAGTATCCTGTCATGTGGCTGAAAATGACTTACAAGTTAGTGGCGCTCTCCATTGGTAATGCTGGAATTAATTATGGTGTTGGCCCACCCAAAGCCTTGACGACAGCTTACACTCTCGCAGGCATTCGTTCAATTAGTTGCTGGAAGTTTTCTTGGTTAATGGCAGTCCATTCTTCACGGACTGCTGCATTGAGGAGAGGTATCGATGTCGGTCGGTGAGGCCTGGCACAAATTCGGCGTTCTAAAACATTCCAAAGGTGTTTTATAGGATTCAGGTCAGGACTTTGGGCAGACCAGTCCATTAGAGGGATGTTATTTTCGTGTAACCACTCCGCCACATGCCGTGCATTATGATTCGACAGTGGGAAGTAAGAAGATGCTTAAAACATCAATAAAGGCCTGTGCTGAAAGTGGCACGCAAAACAACAAGGGGATGAAGCCCGCTGCATAAGAAACACGCCCACACCATAACATCGCTGCCTCCGAATTTTATTGTTGGCACTGCACACGCTGGCAGGTGAAGTTCACCGGGCATTCGTCACAAACACATCCTGCCGTCGGATCGCCACACTGTGTCCCCTGATTCTTCACTCAACACAACGTTTTTCCATTGTTCAGTCATTCAATGTTTACGTTCCTTACATCAAGCGATGCGTCGTTTGGCATTTACTGGCGTGATGTGTGGCTTACAAACAGCAACTCGACCATGAAATCTTTATCACTTCCCCCCTAGTTGTCATAGTACTTGTAGTGGATCCTAGTTTGGAATTCCAGTGAGACGGTCTGGACAGATGTCTGCCAATTACACATTACGACTCTCTTCAACTGTCGGCGATCTCTGTCAGTCAACAGAGGTGGTCGGCCTGTACGCTTTTGTGCTGTGCGTGTCCCTTCACGTTTCCACTTCATTATCACATCGGAAATATTGGACGTTGGGATGTTTAGGAGTGTGGAAATCTCGCGTACAGGCGTATGACACAAGTGACGCCCAATCACCCGACCACGTTCGAAGTCCGTGAGTTACTCGGAGCGCTCCATTCAGCTCTCTCATGAGGTCTAATGACTATTGAGGTCGCTGATATGTAGTACCTGGCAGTAGGTGGCAGCACAATGAAAAACGTATGTTTTGGGGGTTTCCGGATACTTTTGATCACATAGTGTAGGCGCCATAGTAGGACCACAACCTAACCAAAGAATACACCTCTATGCCGTAACAAAACATCTTCCGTACCAGACGGTTGACACTGCACATGATGGCAGGTAACGTTCCCCAGATGTTCTACAAACTCAAATCCTTCCATAGAATTACCACAGGTTATTCCGTGATTCATTGCCCAAATTACTCGTTCCAGTCATCCAGTCTGCAGTGGCTTCCCTCTTTTCACCACCTCAATCGTCGTTTATCATTTATAACAGAAATGTGAGAACTTTTAGAATGTGTTCGACCATTGTACGCCATTGTTTATGACACTCTGGCCCCAGTCATTGTGCTAGCCGGACTGCGGGTAGCCAAACGGAACTCACGAGCGACTACTTCCGCTGATTTCATGTGAGTTTTCTACAACCACGGCCGCAATGGTCGACGGTCCCTGTCGGACAGTATATGAGATCTAACTAGGCTGAGATTGGTCCTTCGCGTTTCAGCTTCGCAATAGCATCACCAACAGTCGAACTGAGTAGGTTTTGAACGGCATATATGTCCCTGATAGCTTTATTATTCGCTTCACACGTTGAATAGTCTTATTTCGAAGTTACAGATCTCTATTGACCGACCCACTCTGCAGTTACTTTCGCTCTGCTGAAAACACAATACTTCAAGCCTCATTTTAGACTTTCAAGGCATTAATGATTAATTAATTAACTCCGGCTTTTGCTGTTGCACATGGATTAAAAAGAAATGTGAACTGACTGTAATCGACCCTGCAAGTGGAGTAGAAAAGAGTTTGGCACCTGCAATAATTTAATTTGATAAATAAGTTAAATAAAGCAAAGTTTCATTAACGTAGTGAGAAATGATAGGGTTGCTCTACCGATTATCAGAATGAAAGTTATGCCCAAAATAACAGTATGATTTATTATGAGTAAACTCAAAATAATAAAGAAAACACATGAAACATTTACAATACATCAAATTGGCTCAAACTGGATACTCAAATAAATGCTGTGAGGGTGAAGTTGTCCCTAAACTAGATTGTGACATTTATGACGAAGTGGTATGTGGAGCCAATTCCTTGCAACTCAAACCTTAAGAGAGACACAAAGCCAACCCAACATTAATTGTTGCTACAGTAGTGATAACTCAGACAATGAACAACCAAGACAGAACAAAGATAGAAAAGACGAACAGGCGCGCTCTGGTGAGCTCTGATTATCACCTAGCAAAATTGCCTGCTTTGCCGGTGCTGCGGACGTATATTACCAATCTGTCTTCTTAACTGCACTGACACGATCTGGCGTACTGGAGGCGATGGCTGATTGCTTCGACGTCCCGTCGTGGTGATGATAATGTCGCGAGTATAGCCCGAAACAAATTATCCTGGTCTCGTTGTTCCAGACTGAAGACTTCCTAGCAATACAAATGCGCCTCTGAGGGAGACGAAGAAGGCTCGCCACACAATCACTGACGGTACAGTGATTGATTTTAACAATCGAAGTCACACAGTAACTCCGATACAGTCAACTTTAGCCAAAACTGCTCAAGACAGACAACATAGGCCGCTTGTACGCAGAACGCTCAATTGCCAACTGTACTCGGAAAGTTACGTTGAAGTCGAAACTTCAGCAACTTCATCAAACAATTACAATTAAATAAAAGTATATTAAACAGCCAACGGAAGGCAGGCTGTCTAGAGCAGCGAGAGCTCAGTCTTGTAACCTACTACGACCGAAAGGCGAGAGCCGACTTCTACAAGAGCACCCGTACAAACCGAACACAGAACATTCCCGCCCCACGAGAGTGGCCGTGGTTAAACGCTCCAATCAGCAACTCGAAAACCGGCGGAAAATTCCACTCTATTGCCGAAGCACTACCATTCCACCAATGGAGATTCTTGGCGCCAATTTCTGCGCCTATTTTGCTACATCACGGAACTATGCCCTGAGCAAGCCAATCACAGTTACGATATTGCAGAAAACGCGGGAATTTGCCCGCCAAGACTGCCCGAGAACACAAGTCATTCCCACGCCTCGCTGGTAGCCCGCCAGAAAGTGTTTTCGCTAAGTTTCTGTGAAGTAACCGAATCTCTAGCCCAGCCTCTCCTTCAGGCCCCTGCAGGCGTGTCTCCGCCGCTATTATGACAATGTCGGCGTCTGGAAAGCATTTACTCGACTCCCTCACACCTGTCGGCTTAACCCTTTCAAGATCATCGGTGCCAGCCTGTCACCGGACCACCCGGGTGACAAGAGACGCTGCGTGGGACATCTGCGTGTGAAGGAATAGCAACTTGTTACCGCATGCAATTAGAGAGGAAAATCAAATTACTCAGAGTAAGATAGAAATATGAGAGGGGGCTTCTGCCACGTCTCTTAGACCCTACGCCATTTTAGATTGTAATTGGTGAGCGGTTGACTCACTTAGGAGCAAGGTAGTGACTCAATCACCCAAGAACAATCTTGCAAACTGACTCCACATGCCGCACTCTATAAGAAAAATCACTGCAACTGAAAAATGCAGCTCATAGAGGGAGGATTATTTATGATGTAGCCAATTTCACCTTCTTAGTATGGAATTCTAAGACTCACATCACATATCCATACCCAGGGAGCCCTTTCCAAACACCGATCCACACAGACATTCACGCTCTAAATATGGCCCGGGCATGTGAGCCAAATATGGAGCAGTTTATTCTTTACAATCAGAGTTGGGGTGCTCCACAATTAAATGTACAAGATGTTACAACAGTCTCAATCATTAAACTAACCTGAACTCAATCACACATGATGATATTTATGTTAACAATCTCTTTGTGAGCTTTCAGAATCTAATTACAACCTCCGATTCATTCTGTCTTCCTGCAGCAAGAATAACCTTTACAAAATGTTCCCTGAACTGATGGTCCATTCAAAATGACAGTGGTGGTATCTGCTTCAGTTTATGGGGACTTCAGGCACACTGTTTGCATACACACAACAAAAAATTCAGAATACAAAAGAAACATGGTGTAGAGAACAATGCAGTAATTTGTGCGCCCTACTCTATCGCTTACATAATAATTACAGTGCAAATTCACAAACACATACAAGGTATAACATACATTACAAAAACAATACTAGAGAAAGAAATTTAAGAAGAAAAACAAGGTTCATGGTGTGTCAAGTTGTGCTTGCACATTGCACAATCTTCACGATTGTGCTGAGAAGGAGGCACTAAATCACATTGTTAGAAATATTCGAAGCACTTCACAAATTCGTTAGTTTCTCTGAGGGGGTTGTTATGGGGTTGGTATGTTGAATCATATGCATTGATGCACGTGGTTCCATGTCTTGAGCATCGGAGGGGGCTTTTGGGATGGGGCCCCAGTACTGACATCTCATAGGGCTAAACGTCGGGTGTTGTTGCTACGTTGCTGCAACAGCAATAGGGTGTGCTGGAGCATCTGCAGTACGCTGTTGAGATTGCAGCGAGACTCACGCATATGATCACGACAGTATGGTAGGAAGACATAGTGACAGGCTCTTCTCACGTCGATTAATTGTCTCTGAGGTCTACTAATTGGGATACATCACTAGTCCAGGTCCCTTCTCTCCCTGGACAGTACTGTACGTTTCCCAATGTTGCAGTTCAACGAGGGATTATGGCACGTGGAGTGACTCCACAAGTGTGTGAGGTCATCCAGACAGGATCGAACTAGGAGCGACGATTGCTACAACTGCTCTCTAAGTGAGAGGAGAAGTTAGAAATGAGTCAATTCATTTGTCAGAGTTTGTGGCATGATACTGCTTTGTGTATGCAGATCGGCCAATGCTAGTGAGTTGTAAAAACTCAAACAGGTGATTATATAGCGTCCCTTTCTGTCCTGAGGCACATGAGGTGCAGGTTCTGTCACCTTATGTGATCTTCTTCGTGTACTCACGACAACGTGGTCTGCCGCAGGGAATCCCTCCAAACGGCTACTGTGTCCGGAGAGCTAGCTGGCTGTTGCGTGTGGGTCGCGTGTCAGTGCAATGGCCAGCCCCACTTTCGCTTGTGGTCCGGCGAGGATCCCGCCTAATCCCTCAGGTATACGGCCCGGTGACTGTCAGCTTGCAGGACCGGACGCTCCCCTTCTTGCAGGTAGCCGAAGACCTCTTGTTTTTGCTGCGGCTGGCCTCTGCATTGCCACGATTCCCGTCATCTGCACAGTTCTGACAAAAATCTTGTGCCTAACTTTTTCCCATGACCTTCTATGTAATACTAAATTTACATAACGATACATTGATGGTCTGTCATTTCAGACACTCTTATTTTAATTTTATAGTTATCAATCTATGGCTATCATTATAACAAAATCTTGGTATATCTAACCAAGACATCTTGATATTTGTGTAAAGATCGATCTCACTACTGTACATGATGCGTGGCAGCTGAAGCTATGTATTGGATGAACAACTAAATGTGCGGGCCCGCACAAATATAACTATTACTTATATAGATCGACAGGCCGGCCGGAGTGGCTGAGCGGTTAAAGGCGCTACAGTATGGAACCGCACGACCGCTACGGTCGCAGGTTCGAATCCTGCCTCGGGCATGGATGTGTGTGATGTCCTTAGGTTAGTTAGGTTTAAGTAGTTCTAAGTTCTAGGGGACTTATGACCACAGCAGTTGAGTCCCATAGTGCTCGGAGCCATTTGAACTTATATAGATCGACAGTAGACATGCTCAAGAATTAACTACCCTTTGCCAACGATCTACATTCTATGTCTTTAGAATATATTATGTTATTATGCAGGCTGAAGTTTTACTGAGCTATAAAGAACATGCAACTATTCTACGTTCGCTCGGCCGTCGTCCCTCCATCTCGGGGTCTGTGGTTTGGTGACCTGTAAAATACCATCCCAACAGGCGAGCGCCAAACAACACTTGCGGTAGAAAGCTCCCACAATACTAACGATATAGTTATTTTTAAATCCTAAAGTTCAACTTATCCTAGTATATGGTACTCTTTTTTTTTACGTTATACAACACTCTTACATAATTCCTGTTACGCTGAGATGCCTCGCTGCTCGCCTCTATTGACGACAGTGATGTGCGCGCCGTACGACATGGCCTCCGAGTTCTCACTACGCCTCACTGAAACTCCAGAGACTTGGTTAGCCATGGCTATACAAGACAATAAATTTATACTTGCAACTTCTTTTTCTATGTGATGCGGTTTTCGCGATCAAAGCACACCTTTCCAGAGGCAATGTAATATGACCAAGCCAGGACTGGTTCCTGCTGAGGATTCCGTCGCCCACCACACACCAGCTACACAGTGTGTCACGAATCTCCAAGTATAATACCTTGGTTATTCATCTGTGACAGTCGCAAGCAGCAGGCTAAATCCCTACCCAGTACATTGGCATGGTAGGCTTTATGCCCGCATTTCTACCGTCTAGGGCACCATTGGAGTCAAACGCTCACAGGCTCACCCCGACTTGCAAGACAACGATGCTGCCGCATCACTGTAAAAACTATACTGCCCATATACATCCTCGAAATCATCCAATATGCCACAATCTTGCAGTGCACTGACGCGTGCCTGCAAGCATTGGTATGAACATCTCACGAACTGGTTGTGGCCGCTATGGAGCGTATCACGACTTCTCAGAACGCTTCTAAGAGCACGTTCTTGTATGCGCCCGTTTGTGCGACGTCTCCTCACTCATCATTATCCCATAACATGGACACCAGACAGGGAAGGACAAAAACATTGCTCATGGAAAGGTAGTGTCTCCTACTCCATCGACATTGGAAGTGGCGAACATTAAAAAAAAAAAAAATTTGCAGCAGTAAATTCTTATGCGAGAAAACGCAGCGTGTTAATCCTTTAACAATCTTAATCTATTAATGCAACGATTATTGTTCCCCGAAGAAAGGTTCATATATTTGCCTATTCTACTATGTACACCACTTAAACTACCATTATTCCACGAACTTCTTTGTGTGAGGGATGTGGTGGAATCCTATGGACTAGCGCCAATCCCTTGTCAGAGTCCCCCTCCTCCGACGTGCATTAGGATTTGCAGGTCTAATTTCAATCTCCTGATTCTCCTGTTGTCCTTGGTTTCGCTCTCTCCAATTACGGTCGGTTTGCCGTTCGTTATTCCTCCTGTCACAGATTCCTTGTCTAGATTGACCCTGTTCCCTGACGTTCTGGTTTCCGTGTCTGTGGTTTCCATAACCTTGAATAGCGTAACCTTGATTTCCGTAACCCTGGTTTCATAACTGGTATTTGTTATTCTGCGCCTTCTTCCTGTCCTTTGCGTCTTGTTTATCAAAGACTACTTCGAGTTCGCGCAGTAGACTCTTGAATGCTTCTATGTCAGATCCACACTTCCGACAAGTGTCTGTTGATACCTAACTGGCAATTTGGAAAAACAAAATTTAATGATTTCTCCGTTGCTATATGGACTATCTAAAAACTGATTCTTCTTGAGTAAATCATCAAAAAATTCGGTTGCGCTCCTATGCCCGGACACTTCCAGTTCAGGAAAAAATATTATTTCCTCTTTAATCCTGTCTTGCGTTTCGTTTGACCAGTAGGTCCGCAGGAATGCACCAACAAATTCCTGATAAGTCCGACACGTCGCTGCCACACCCCGCATCTTTTCCGCGGCTTGGCCTTCGATGTGTCCACTCATGAATTCTAATTTTGCCTGGGTTGGCCATGACGACGGTAATGAATTTGAAAATTGCATGACCCAGCTCCTCGGATGCATCGACCCTCCATTATCTTTGAATTTCTGGAATTTTAGTATCGACAGGAAGTGATCCTGATCAAAATCCTGTCCGATCCTCGCACTGGTGTTGTCACTCGTTTCCGATACTTGCACGTGTGCTGCGTGTCCTGATCTATCTTACTGATAACTGTGATGTGCTGCCTCTGTATCACAGTGGAAGTGGCACTCCGAATTCACTCTCCTAAGTGGACTACAATTATTGGGGCTATTACTCGCTGTTTCTGGGTATGCATTGTTAGTTCCGTACTCTGTCACTGGGCTAGAGCACGGCGAGCTTTTCCTTGGAGGAACAATTCTGTGAACTTCATCATTGGTATCCGAACGCGCAGTGCTCGTGTGCCCGTTTTTCTCTAGTTTTGCTATCCGACTCTCTACTTCTTTCATTCGTTTCGTTATGTTCGTAACCGCGATATTACCTTGAGTTTTTAGGAACGCTAGGGATTTTGAGTGGGCTTGTGTCGCAAGTCGCAAGCGCCCTGCGAGTTGAGAAGTTACTTTTGCGATTCTCATTGCCCCTGTTGCTGCCGTTTTGGCTAGGCCTGCTACTTTTTGTGCTACCATTGACAATTGTTTTGCTTCTCCAAATTCTTTATTTATTGTAAGTAATCCCCATCGAATTTCCCCTATATGCGAAATTATTACCTCAGTGTCCTTCTCACGCTGTTCGTCAGCTTCTTCCTTCTCTTTCCTATGCTGTTTCTCAGCTTCTTCCATCTCCTTCTTACGTTGTTTCTCATCTTCTTCATTCACCTTCTTACGCTCTCATCTTCTTCCTTCTCCTTCTTCCGTTGTTCGTCAGCTTCTTCTTTCATTACTCGTAGGAAGCTCAGTATTGGGTTTATGTCATCTTTCTGATCCTCGTCACACATGGGCGATGTAACTCTGGACACCTGGGCGCTAGAGCTCTGACGTGACCGAGCTGGCCCCTGTCTGCTCTCGTTCGTTTGATTATAAACTTCTGCTACCGTCTCGACCTGTGTGCCTGTCTCGGTTTCATCCTCTCCCTCACTATCATAATCACGGCCGTGACGTTGCTCTAAGATCGCGTCGAAATCACCTTCCTCATCAAGGACCCTGTCGTCCTGTCCTGCTAAAAATGTGCCCATCTCATCTCCGAACCTATCCCCGTCAGTAAACTGCCCCTTATCTATTATGCTATCCTTTTTTGTTTTAGCTTAGTTCGATAATAGTCGTGCATTACTTCTCGTGATCATTCATGAAAAACAAATATATCTAAAATGCACAATAAAAATAATCTACATATATTTTTCCACATAGACATATAATTTCAACAACGCCGTTCCAACGCTGTAATTACATGCACGATTTGTTGTGGTACAGAAACTGCACACAAACCCGACAAAATGTGATATGCTGCGGACACCACATCAAAGAAACACATAAAACAACGAACAAACAAACAAATATATACGCTGAAAACAAAAACAGTAATCATGCACCGCTACTTAAAACTAATCAAGGAACTACAAGAAAAATAACTTGGGTATTAATCATTAAAAAAAAGTAGAAAAAAAAATTTAATGTTCCTACTAAGAATACTGTTTGCTTATCAGTGATTCACAGGAAACATCCGAGGCTAAGGGTCGCCATTTTATGCGAGGTGCCGGGGCTAGCAGTGTATTTAACACTAAATTCTTCTAGAATCTATATATGTAAATGATGCTCGAAGCCCCCCTATTCTAACTTCAGCTTTTGCTTTGCACACGGATTAAAAAGAAACGCGAACTGACTGTAATCGACCCTGCAAGTGGAGTAGAGAAGAGTTTGGCACCTGCAATAATTTAATTTGATAAATAAGTTAAATAAAGCAAAGTTTCATTAACGTAGTGAGAAATGATAGGGTTGCTATACCGATTAACAGAATGAAAGTTCTGTCCAAAATAACAATATGATTTATTATGACTAAACTCAAAATAACAAACAAAACACATGAAACATTTACAATACATCAAATTGGCTCAAACTGGATACTCAAATAAATGCTGTGAGGGTGAAGTTGTCCCTAAACTAGATTGTGAAATTTATGATGAAGTGGTATGTGGAGCCAATTCCTTGCAACTCATATCCTAGGAGAGACACACAGCCAACTCAACATTAATTGCTGCTACAGTAGTGAGAACAGACAGAACAATGTTAGAAAAGACGAACAGGCGCGCTCTGGTGAGCTCTGATTATCACCTGGTAAAATTGCCTGCTTTGCCGGTGCTGCGGACGTACATTACCAAGCTGTCTTCTTAACTGCACGGACACGATCTGGTGTACTGGAGGCGATGGCTGGTTGCTTCGTGGTGATGCTAATGTCGCGAGTATAGCCCGAAACAAATTATCCTGGTCTCGTTGTTCCAGACTAAAGACTTCCTAGCGATACAAATGCGCCTCTGAGGGAGACGAAGAAGGTTCGCCACCCAATCACTGATGGTACAGTGATTGATTTTAACAATCGAAGTCACACAGTAACTCCGATACAGTCAACTTTAGCCAAAACTGCTCAAGACAGACAACATAGGCCGCTTGTACGCAGAACGCTCAATTGCCAACTGTACTCGGAAAGTTACGTTGAAATCGAAACTTCAGCAACTTCGTCAAACAGTTACAATTAAATAAAAGTATATTAAACAGCCAACAGAAGGCAGGCTGTCTATAGCAGCGAGAGCTCAGTCTTGTAACCTACTCTGACCGAAAGGCGAGAGCCGACTTCCACAAGAGCACCCGTACAAACCGAACACAGAACATTCCCACCCCCACGACAGTGGCCGTGGTTAAACGCTCCAATCAGCAACTCGAAAACCGGCGGAAAATTCCCCTCTATTGCCGAAGCACTACCATTCCACCAATGGAGATTCTTGGCGCCAATTTCTGCCCCGATTTTGCTACGTCACGGATCTATGCCCTGAGCAAGCCAATCACAGTTACGATTTTGCAGAAAACGCGGGAATTTGCCCGCCAAGGCTGCCTGAGAACACAAGTCATTCCCACGCCTCGCTGGTAGTCCGCCAGAAAGTGTTTTCGCTAAGTTTCTGAGAAGTAACGGAACCTCTAGCCCAGCCGCTCCTTCAGGCCCGTGCGGACGTGTCTCCGCCGCTATTATGACAATGTCGGCGTCTGGAAAGCATTCACTCGACTCCCTCACACCCGTCAGCTTAACCCTTTCAAGATCATCAGAGCCTGCCTGTCACCAGACCACCCGGGTGACAAGAGACGCTGCGTGGGACATCTGCGTGTGAAGGAATAGCAACTTGTTACCGCATGCAATTAGAGAGGAAAATCGAATTACTCAGAGTAAGATAGAAATATGAGAGGGGGCTTCTGCTACCTCTCAATTGCTTGAATCGGTTTTCTTCTGAGGCATCTTCACAGTCACCTGTTAACCGAATATAGCGTTATTGGTAGCTGCTGGCATTGATGTACAAATACATTTTGCTGCATTATTACACTGCTACACTGAAGAGCCAAAAAAACTGGTACAGCTGCCCTAATATCGTGTAGGGCCCCAGCGAACACAGAAAAGTGACGCAACCCGAAGCTGCACGGACTCGATTAATGTCTGAAGTAGTGCTGGAGGGAACTGACACCGTGAAACCTGTTTGGTTGTCCATAAGTCTGTAAGAGTACGAGTGGGTGGAGAAATCCTCTGAACACCACGTTGCAAATCACCACAGATATGTTGAACTGTGTTCATGTCTGGATAGTTTGGTGGCCAGCGGAAGCGTTTAAACTCAGAAGAGTGTTTATGGAGCCACTCCGTAGCAATTATGGACGTGTGGACTGTCGAATTATCCTACTTGAGATGCCAGAGTCCGTCGGAATGTAAAATGAACATGAATGGATGCAGGAGATCAGACAGTATGCTAATGTTCGTGTTGCCTGTCAGAGTCATATCTAAACGTATCAGGGGTCCCATATCACTCCAACTAAATATTCTCCATACCATTAAAGAGCTTCTGTCAACTTGAACGTGTACGGGTATCGAGACAACCTCATGGACCTTCATTTCAAGAGGGTCCAAGAGGTTGTCTCCATACCCGAACACGTCCATCCGCTGATACAATTTGAAACGAGACTCGTCCGACCAGTCAACTTATTTCCAGTCATCAACAGTCGACTGCCGGTGTTGACAGGCCAAGGCGAAGTGTAAAGCTTTGTGTCGTGCAGTCATCAGGGGTACAGGAGTATACTTCCGGCTCCGGCGATGATTTTTCTTTGAATGGTTCACACATTGACACTTGCTGATAGCCCAGCACTGAAATTTGCAGAAATTTGTGGAAGGGTTGCACTTCCATCACGCTGAACCGTTCTCTTCAGTCGTCGTTGGTCCCGTTCTTGCTGGATCTTTTTCCGGCCCCAGCGATGTCGACGATTTGGTATTTTACCAGATTCCTAATATTCACAGTAGACTCGTGAAATGGTCATACGGAAAATCTCGACTTCATTGCTACCTCGAAGATGTGGTGTCCCAACGCTCGTGCGGCGACTATAACACCACGTTAAAAGTCACTTAAATCTCGATAACCTGCCATTGAAGCAGCAGCAACCGATCTAACAACTGCGCCAGGCATTTGTTTTCTTATATAGGCATTGCCACCCGTGACGCCGTATTTTGCCTGTTTATATATCTCTGTATTTGAATACGCACGCCTATACTAGTTTTTATGGCGCTTCTGTGTATTTACCGTGTATTCCGTGTTTTTCAGTTCTGTGTTGTCCATGAATTGTTCCGCATATCCTTTTTTACGTTTGGCAAAAGCGCATTTTTTTTCTTGAAATGTGGCGTTGGGTTTCAAATGAACTCGTCATTGTTATAAACATTCCTTAGTAAAAATGTTCATGTCTTTAAATTGTAGCCAATGGCAAAAGTAATTTTTGGCTTAGCAAGCGCAAGTGTAAATAGATAAAGGCTTTAAGCCTATAGCTATCTGCTACTCATATACATGCCTTGCTCGCTGTGACAGCTGCAAGCAGGACCTATGCTTAAAGAGAAGTCTGTGGTGTGTCTTTCTCGTTACCGGAAATGAAACTGGCTTCCGCTTCACGAACAGTAAAATCACCTCCAAAGGATTTTGTGAAGGGTGGCGGATACCTGTTCTCCTCAGAACACTACTTACAAACTGCCAACAGTGCACGCAAATTTACGAATGTTTTTTCTGGTCTCAGTAGACGAATAGAACTTCATGTGAGTGATTTCAAAGCGAGAATTTTCCCCAGCGCTGTAGACGGTCGTTAACCAGGGAAGTTACACTGTTAGTACAACAGGAGTACATGGATAAGTGCTTCGCAGCGGAACAGGTATTATGCAGGTAAACCAAGTTAACACTCGGCGGGTAACTGACGAGAGCGACGTAAAAGGAATACGCTCCCGTCAGCCATCACAATGTCAACTTGGTTTGCGCGGATAATACGTGGTCATTACTGGCGAGAGTAACAGCATTCACTGTTGGGTGTGTGCACGCGTACAGAAGTAGAGAGGTTGTAAAATACGACCTAACAACAGTACGAAAATATTTCGTGGAAAAGAGGAATTTATGACAAGTCGAATGAAAATTTCAGTGATTTTTGAACGTATTTCTTTGAGGTCGGGTGCGGAAGTGAAACGTGGAAGACAAACAGTACTGGTAAGAAGATAATATATGCTTCTGATATGTAGTATGAGAAAAGACTGCTAAAGATTGGCTGCGTAGTCGTACAGCTAATGAAGGGCTCAAGAATCGATGTGAGGAGAAAAGAAATTTATGCCACAACTTAAATTTAGGGAGGTACTGATTGACTAGCATCCTGAGGCACCAAGGAATCGTCAATTTGCTAATAAATGGAAAGTTTGGATGGTAAAACTATGGAGCGATACCAGGGATTTACTGCTGTAAACAGGTTAAAATAGCTGCAACATGCTGTACTCAAATGCAGATGAAGAATTTGGAGATTTATATATTAGAAAATGCAAAATATGAAAAATACCGCTTGAAGTCACTGCAACATTAAAAATATTTAAAAAATGCGTCATTTTTGGCACGAAATAGTACAACGAAGTATTACAAAAAAGGGCTACCATTCCTCCAACTAAGAAGGTATAGAACATGAATGTAAAACTCTCCAGTCGTTTTACTTAATGTCTGTCTGCATCTCCACTGAATATCGCAAAATGGGAAAAATTCGTTTGAGATCAAGTTGGATGGTATGGAGGCGGAGTAGATACTAAAACTAATTTGGTGACATTTGTATTCTGTTCATACACAGCTTATTCAATTGTTTTCCCAGTTCGGGCACTACACTACCTGCTATAAAGAATCCAAACACCTAAACGCAGCCGGCCGGAGTGGAAAAGCGGTTCTAGGTGCTACAGTTTGGAGCCACGCAACCGCTACGGTCGCAGTTTTGAATCCTACCTCGGGCATGGATGTGTGTGATGTCCTTAGGTTAGTTAGGTTTAAGTAATTCTAGGGGACTGATGACCTCAGAAGTTAAGTCCCATAGTGCTCAGAGCCATTTGAACCTAAACGCAGTGCAGAACTGATCACTAGATGGTACGAGAGCTGACCACGGCAGTATGAGACGATACATGATGCCGATGTGTGTACTGTTCAGTGTCTCTATAGTCTTGAAAGTTTCTTCGGGTTAGGTGCCGGATCCTAAAATCAACTTGACTCGATATTTCGGCGATCCAACTATTCGCCATCTTCAGGAGAGCTACGGAGAGCATATGCCATTTCCGACGCGGACAGCTTAACCCAGAAACTTTTTAAAGAAAATGGATACTCCGGGAAGCAGATAAGTCGGACTATGGAGTTTGGACCATCTCCGGAGGTGTATGAAGAGGAACGTAGGTCATTGCTTTCATACACTGTTTTGTGTCCTTATCTGGTTTGCCAACACAAGAGTTGCTAGGTTTTTTTCTGTTTTTTTTTTTTCTTGCGTTTTATAGTGTATGCCAAGAAGGCGTTTTTCTTTAATTACGTATAATAAAGTGTGTTCAAATTGAATGTTAGCTCTTTCCTGCCGACCGCAGTTAAGGTAAGCGTGTGTTTTTCTTAGGTAGTGTGTGGTCCCGTTATTGTACGGAACAAAACCCTAAATGTAGCAGGAAATGATCACATTTTATACCTCTCTGTATTGCGTGCACCAGAGGAAACTTCTGGGGACGATGACTGTATGAGCATGACAATGCATTCTATTATAAAGCAGCATTTACAAAACAATGGTTTGTGGACAATAACATACCTGGAATGAAGTAGCCCGTCCAGAGTCCCGATCTGAGCGGAAAGGAATTCCTTGGAGATGGGCCAGGACGTCGACTTCATTAACACCCCAGAGTCTGACATCACTCCCTTCTCTAATGTTTGGTTCTCAAGGAAGGGTGGGCTACATTATGGTACTTCGTTGATAGTGTATCCAGCAGAGTTCAAGCTATGATAAGGGCGAAGGGTGTGACTGGTTCTTCCATTGGCCTGACCTAGGGCACTAATTTCTTGAGGCAATAATTTACCAACAGCCGTATGTATTGTAGAAATTTATTTTATGAACTTCTCATGTGCTACCAGTTTCGGCGTTACATTGATGCTATCTTCAGGACCCACACGCCATAGTTGTAAAAACGCTATACACGGAAGGAGCCATATAACTGGATCCGTGAATCAAATCGTTATGCAACAGCTCTTGGTGGCCAGGCGACACAGACTCAATGTCCACTAACAGGTGCCTGGATACTTTTTAATCGCACTCGCATGGTCGATAGCTGCACAGTTATCCTTTTTAACATATTTTTGCATAGACTGCAGTGGTCATTACTGGAGCGAGCAGATACTGTACTAATGTCGAGTGACAGTATCCAAATGGTTCAAATGGCTCTGAGCACTATGGGACTTAACATCTATGGTCATCAGTCCCCTAGAACTTAGAACTACTTAAACCTAACTAACCTAAGGACAGCACACAACACCCAGCCATCACGAGGCAGAGTAAATCCCTGACCCCGCCGGGAATCGAACCCGGGAACCCGGGCGTGGGAAGCGAGAACGCTACGCACGACCACGAGATGCGGGCGAGTGACAGTATTCAAATATTATAATCCTCACACTCCTATCAGCATTAATTTCTTCGTTAACTTATTGGCCACCGATTTCGAGAATACACATAATCATCAGGCCATATAAATGTGTGGTAGTGGCAGAATTTTCCCGAAACACATTAGTCAGAAACTCCCGTGGGAAAATAATCGCCATTTGCATCAGCTCTTGCAGTAAGCAGTCAGATGTAGTGAGACCGCAGACAGAAGTACTTCCAGAAGCACACACACTAAGCAGACTATGCTAGCACACCTCCCTCCTCAACCAAATTCCTATCCACGCCTCATCCACTTGGTATTCCCGTGCAGAAGCTTTCCAACTTTATTGGAATAACACCTTAGAATCGGACGTAATGGAGGACTCTGTCTGAGACCAATAATCAAATGAAACAATATGGTTCCAGAGACCTATTCAAGCCTCAGTCTACGATGTGTATATACAGACTGAGACAACGAATGAAGTTATGTAAAAATGCCCGGATTGGAACGTGGCTAACCTCTACACCGCCCTGGTGCAGTGGGTTTGCACAGCTGCACAGACTACCGTATCACGCCTCCCTCCTCAATCGAAATTCCACTTCAAGCCTCAGCCCACTTGCATTCCCCATAAACTCGTACAGTATTGCAGAGGTTCCACATCTGAATTTTAATAGCACCTCATTATCGAACTAAATGGGGAATCTTGCCTAAAACCGAGACACAGATACTTTAATCAAACAAACTATATGGATCCAAAGAGCTGTTAAAGCCTCAGACATCTATGATGTATATATGCAGGCTGAAGCGATGAATGAAAATTTGTAGCAAGGCTGGGATTTGAACATGGGTCTCCTGATCACTAGGCAGCTGAGCTAATCAATACGTCACCCTGGCACAGTGGCTTTGCACAAGTGCACCAACTACCCTAGGACGCCTCCCTGCTAAATCCACATTCCTAGTAACGCTCCAGTCTGCATATATACATCGCAGATGTCTGAGGTTTGAAAAGGACTCTGGAATCACATAGTTTCATTTGATGGAGAAGTCATACTTGGCGAACCCTGTGAACCCTTGCTGGACCGAGGCCGTTAACAAGTTCAGAGGTGGTGATACACAGTCTGCGGATTTTTTTTTTTCAATACGCTCTCAACTACACTAACGCAATGCAACACCAAAAAATAATTAATGCAGAGTAATGAAATTTCGGGAGTACATTCGTGTAGGTACTGCAAGATCACAGGTTATGTGTGAGTTCGAGATAGGCCATTGCAATGGTGAAATGCTAGTAAATCAATAACCTGTGTATGAGACAGAATGTTGAATGCAAGAATTCCAAAGTGCATGCGTTGAGTTCTATAGGTGCTGGATGTCAGTTTGTGGGATGAAGTTTACATACCTGTTGCACCTGACTGGTCAGTACAAGGACGGTTAATACTGGCTGTGGGTAACGCTGGAGTTGTCGTCCTATGATGTCCATATGGAGACAGATGTGGTGATCGAACAGGCCGAGGCAACATGTCGACACTCTGTAGAGCATGTTGGGCTACAAGAGGGGTTTGTGAACGACCGTTATCCTGTTGGAAAACACGCCATGGAACGTTGTTCATAACTGGCAGCAGAACAGGTAAAATCACCAGACGTAAAAATACTTGCAGTCAGGGTGCGTGGGATAACCACGAGATATCTCCTGCTATCATACGAAATACTGTAACTCCAGTTGTAGGTCAAGCGTGTCTAGAATACAGACCGATAGGTTGCAGGCCCTCAACTGGACTCATTTTAACCAGCACACGGCCGTCATTGTCACCAAGGCAGAACTAGCGTACGTGAGAAAACACAACAGACCTCCACCCTGCCCTCCAATGAGCTCTCGTTTGGCACAACTGATGTAAAAAGCGGTGGTTTGGGGTCAGTGGAATGCACGCTACAAGGCCTTTGTATCAAAGCTGTTCTTAAAGTAATCGATTTGTAACATTTCGTTGTACCACTGTGGTGTCAACGGCTGCTGAAATTGCTGCTACAGATGCTGTGCGATACTCCAAAGCTATACACCAAAAACGATGATCTTCCCTATCGTCAGTGTCACGTGACCATCTGGAGCCCTGTCTTTTTGCGTCTGTCCATGCTCGTGACAACCTCTTCCAGTAATCATGTATAGTGACTACATACCTGCCAAGTCTTTCTACAATATCGCAGAAGTAACTTCGAACTTCTGGTATCCCTATTACACAACTTCGTTTAAGCACAGTGTGGCATTCACACTGGCGTCTTTGTAATCTTAAATGCATTCTTGACTAACATCAGCTCACCACGCCCAATCTCACGACCATTACAGCTTGTATTTAAAGCAAACCTTATTTGCTCCCTCATAGTGGCGCTACTATAGCCTCTCTTTTGAGAATGGCATGAACTTTAAATAGAGGCAATCTCTGACATTTAGAAACAGGCCTACCTACTTTCGTTTTTGTCACTCATCTCTTGTAATTTTTTTTTCTTCAATGTAGTTTCATAAACGATTTAGAAAAAAATATCTGAATAGTGCAAAAAGTGGCAGTAGACCCTAAATAACGAAAAGTGTGAGGTCATCCGCATGAGTGCTAAAAGGAACTCGTTAAACTTCGGTTACACGATAAATCAGTCTAATCTAAAAGCCGTAAATTCAACTAAATACCTATGTATTGCAATTACGAACAACTTAAATTGCAAGGAACACATAGAAAATTTTGTGGGGAAGGCTAACCAAAGACTGCGTTTTATTGGCAGGACACTTAGAAAACGTAACAGATCTACTAAGGAGACTGCCTACACTACGCTTGTCCGTCCTCTTTTAAAATACTGCTGCGCGGTGTGGGATCCTTACCAGCTAGGACTGACGGAGTACATCGAAAAAGTTCAAAGACAGGCAGCACGTTTTGCATTATCGCGAAATACTATCACAGAAATGATACAGGATTTGGGCTGGAAATCATTAAAAGAAAGGCGTTTTTCGTTGCGACGGAATCTTCTCATGAAATTCCAATCACCAACTTTCTCCTCGGGATGCGAAAATATTTTGTTGACACCATCCCACATAGGGTGGAACGATCACCACGATAAAATAAGGGAAATCAGATCTCATACGGAATGATATAGGTGTTCATTCTTTCCTCGCGCTATACGAGATTGGAATACGTAATAGAGAATTGTAAATGTGGTTCGATGAACCATCTTCCAGGCACTTAAATGTGATTTGCAGAGTATCCAAGTAGACGTAGATGTAGGTTTGATGGATGCCTCAAATTTTGCGTAACCTGTGAACCTCGCTGGACTGGGACAGTTAACGAATTCGGAGGTGATGTTACACAGTGGTAGGTTGATGTTTACAGCGGATTTTTTTTTCCGGTGTACTTGTAACTATGATGTGACGACTCGGTTGATGTGCGGAGTAAAGACTGATGCGCCGTCGTTATTTTTGCGAACCACGTAGTGAAACCAAAAAAAAAAAAAAAAAAAAAATGCTTTTCAGCTTGCTGGGTGCCGACTCCGGATCTACATGTGGTCTCCTACTTACACGGCTACGGCCGCAAAACACGTGATAATCCATGTGGGGGAGGGGAGGGAAGGCAGAGGGTTGGTGCGGGTGGTAATGCGACGCCTGGGGACCCCGCTAATGCGCGTGTCGGACGCGGTGGGTCCGGCCAGAGGGGGAGGTGGGGGGGGGGGGGACGGGGTGAGGCACGCCGCACAGTAGATGGCGGGGCTAATCTGAGGCAGGGCCGTGGGTGGCGGGGGAGGCGGCTGCAGCGGCGGCGGCAGGGGCGGCGGCAGGGGCGGCGGCAAAGAACTTCTTCAGGGGCTGCGGCCCCCTCCACGGCTAGCGCTTCCGCTCATTAATCACGAGCGGCCCGCCACCGTGGTGACAAAACAGCGTTAACCAGCCGCGGCCGTAATAACCCGGCCACCAGCGTCTGGCACAGCCGGTCTGATTACCGCGCCTTGTTCCCTTTAAATGTTGGATAATTTCCTCCTCTGCAGATCGGCGGAGAAGCCTTCTGCTCTCGGCCTAGCGAATATCGTGAGTACCAGATGCTATAATTTGGAGACGATATCAGCTACTTACACTTAGAACGTTCACCAATGTGCGATGTTAGCGTTCGACTGCATTGCAGTAGATGATTTCCGATATAGCGTATAGCATTCTTTGCCTTTTGCTTTGCTGCAGTCGACCACTGCTGCAAATACAAGCGTCCTTCAGTAAATAATGTAACACATTTTTCCTCGGGTACCTGCGGTTAAAAAAAATGAGAAATTTTGCTTTGGGACGCCGTACAGTATTCCGCCCCTATAGCTGCGTGAAATTCCAATAGATGGCGGCGCTATATAGCCTCAAAAATGGCGTTTATAATGGTGAGTTCCAAGCAGAGGGAAGTCACTGAGTTTCCTTTGGCGGGAAAGCTGAGCATCGCAGATATCCATAGGGGCTTGATGAATGTTTATGGAGATCTGGCAGTGAACAAAATGCATAGTGAGTCGTAGAGCGTGGCGTCTGTCATTATTGTAACAGGATCGTGCAAACCTGTCCGATCTCCTGCGTGTCTGCTGTGACTCCTGCAATGGTGGAACGTGCGGACACTCTCATTTGAAGTGATCGAGGGATCACAATCAAACACTTCGTTGCACAGCCACCCGTCTCTATTGGTAGTGCTGACGCACTCATCTGCTAGTTTGGCCACTCGTAGGCCCGTGCGCGCTGAGTTCTTCGCCGCCTAACAGAAACTGACTATGCGAATTGCTTTCACGTTACGAGGCTGATAGCGACAATTTGACGTCACAGGCGTGGGAAACAAAATGGCAATGCAAAATCCGCACGCTCAGCCGGTACGTCATGGTGACGGTCGTCTGGGGCTCTGAGTGGGTTATTATTTTCGATGTCCTCCCTCACTCTGAAGTGTATTGTGGTACCGTCAGGAAAGACAAGAAACGACTTCAGCCTGTTCATCGCCATAAAATGCCAACGAATATCTCACAAAACTTGATTGGACTTTCCTTCGTCATCCACCCTGGTCCTTGGACCTTCCGACTACCATCTGTTTGACCCAATGACGGAGACATTTGCGGGAAGCCGTACGTGGATGATGGATGGTTGGTAGGCTACTAAAAAAGCAAGACATTGACTCCGACGTTGACCAGTACAGCGGTACCAGGTGAGCACGTAGATCCAGCTGCATCCTCCCCTCTTGAGGTGGCATAAAGCCGTAGCCCTAAACGGAGAGTATGTTTAAAAACATGGGTTTTGTATCAGAAAGAGTGGGGAATAATATGATGTATTGGAATTCTGAATAAAACCAACCTGCTTTCAGTAGAAGATGTGTTACACTACTTACTGAACAAACCTCGTATTTGACTATCTCTCCATGTAGATCTCCAGCCATTTCTGTCTTTTCGAACCTTGGTGGCTCTTTGCTCGGAACAAAAGGACCGTTAGAATTAGCCACGTAATTGGCTGATCCATCAGTGAGCATATTAGATTACTCTCTAAAATTTACTGCTTAGGGTTTTTCGGTTTCGACTGTCACTCATTGTCAATAGCTCATAAACACTGTGTAGGCATTGACTGTCTCAAAGTTAATGTCAATATTTCAATGAAGTCCCCAATGGAGGACTCAATTCTGTAATAGGAGCTTCAATCAAATGTTCAAACGTAACATGTTTTGAAGAACCATATGTCAGGCGAGAACTGCTAATAACGACTGATAGTCGAAACAGGTGTCTGTATCACTAAATTGTTGAAACAGTCTCCCGTTTCACTTGCAGGTTGCCTATCTACCGGCTTCAAATGGTTCAAAATTCAAATGACTCTGAGCACTATGGGAATTAACATCTGAGGTCATAATTCCCCTAGAACTTAGAACTACTTAAACCCAACCAACCGAAGGACATCACACACATCCAAGCCCGAGGCAGAATTCGAACCTACGACCGTAGCAGCAGCGCGGTTCCGGATTGACGCGCCTAGAACCGCTCTGCCACAACGGTCGACTCCTACCGGCTTCCAAGTGAAACAACAATTTATTTTTCAGAATTTTATACGTATAATTATTAAATGTAATTTAAAAATTGAAAATGCAGTCACAGTCAACTCATTAAGGGGTATAATCTTACGTTAAAAATCAAAGTTGGGAACTATCTACACTCCTGGAAATTGAAATAAGAACACCGTGAATTCATTGTCCCAGGAAGGGGAAACTTTATTGACACATTCCTGGGGTCAGATACATCACATGATCACACTGACAGAACCACAGGCACATAGACACAGGCAACAGAGCATGCACAATGTCGGCACTAGTACAGTGTATATCCACCTTTCGCAGCAATGCAGGCTGCTATTCTCCCATGGAGACGATCGTAGAGATGCTGGATGTAGTCCTGTGGAACGGCTTGCCATGCCATTTCCACCTGGCGCCTCAGTTGGACCAGCGTTCGTGCTGGACGTGCAGACCGCGTGAGACGACGCTTCATCCAGTCCCAAACATGCTCAATGGGGGACAGAGCCGGAGATCTTGCTGGCCAGGGTAGTTGACTTACACCTTCTAGAGCACGTTGGGTGGCACGGGATACATGCGGACGTGCATTGTCCTGTTGGAACAGCAAGTTCCCTTGCCGGTCTAGGAATGGTAGAACGATGGGTTCGATGACGGTTTGGATGTACCGTGCACTATTCAGTGTCCCCTCGACGATCACCAGTGGTGTACGGCCAGTGTAGGAGATCGCTCCCCACACCATGATGCCGGGTGTTGGCCCTGTGTGCCTCGGTCGTATGCAGTCCTGATTGTGGCGCTCACCTGCACGGCGCCAAACACGCATACGACCATCATTGGCACCAAGGCAGAAGCGACTCTCATTGCTGAAGACGACACGTCTCCATTCGTCCCTCCATTCACACCTGTCGCGACACCACTGGAGGCGGGCTGCACGATGTTGGGGCGTGAGCAGAAGACGGCCTAACGGTGTGCGGGACCGTAGCCCAGCTTCATGGAGACGGTTGCGAATGGTCCTCGCCGATACCCCAGGAGCAACAGTGTCCCTAATTTGCTGGGAAGTGGCGGTGCGGTCCCCTACGGCACTGCGTAGGATCCTACGGTCTTGGCGTGCATCCGTGCGTCGCTGCGGTCCGGTCCCAGGTCGACGGGCACGTGCACCTTCCGCCGACCACTAGCGACAACATCGATGTACTGTGGAGACCTCACGCCCCACGTGTTGAGCAATTCGGCGGTACGTCCACCCAGCCTCCCGCATGCTCACTATACGCCCTCGCTCAAAGTCCGTCAACTGCACATACGGTTCACGTCCACGCTGTCGCGGCATGCTACCAGTGTTAAAGACTGCGATGGAGCTCCGTATGCCACGGCAAACTGGCTGACACTGACGGCGGCGGTGCACAAATGCTGCGCAGCTAGCGCCATTCGACGGCCAACACCGCGGTTCCTGGTGTGTCCGCTGTGCCGTGCGTGTGATCATTGCTTGTACAGCCCTCTCGCAGTGTCCGGAGCAAGTATGGTGGGTCTGACACACCGGTGTCAATGTGTTCTTTTTTCCATTTCCAGGAGTGTACATGTTTTCATAGAGCATAACTTATGGCATACAAACTACCCAAATTATCTTCAACCGAATTTTAGAATGAGAGCACTTTCGGACTTCCAAATAACTTTACAGACAACTTCATAACTTTTCGAAACATATTATCGTTGTCGTCTCCCTCCTCATCACACACACAAACATAATGAAATGAAGAAGTTAATCGGTTTTCGCCGCTCATGTAATTACACTTCGACGTCAGGCAAATACGATATATTTTTCAGCAGATATGACGTCATAAATATTGAGACGCGTGAAAAACTATCTTCTCTTAAAAAGGAGGGCAAATTGCCCAGACGGTATTCGCACAGCGTTTGATAATGAGAGCACTTTATTTGACGTTCTCATGGATCTGTCATTCATCTGACGCAAAAATAAATATTTCTTCTAGGCCACCTGGGAAAATTGATTTAAGTATTTCAAAAAGAAATATTTTTCACATAGCTGTACTTGATAATTAGAGAAATATCCTTACTCTTAAAACAAATCATAAGAAAGCTTAATTTTAAACATTTTTCACATCAGAGTAATATTCATTTATGCTTCTTTTTGTGCCAAGGGTGTTTTTGTCAAACTTTTCGCTGACATAACTTTTTTATTTTACTTCCACGTGCTATCAGTCGGACAAGAACATTCAGTGAGAGCGAGATGGGGAGAAACTAACGTGTAGTGAGTTGTGTGGCAAATGATTTGAGGACCTGGGAACGCGACTGCTAAACGGTAACAATCGTGCTGTAATAGCGTATAGACTGCCGGGAATCACGTATTGATCGTGGCGTGAAGTAGTACAATGCTGTTAGCTAAGGTTTATTATTTCGACACTGCTATGTACCTCCAGTCACAATTACTTTCAGTGACAGAAAATTAATAATAATTTCATAAAGTCATTACCTACAGAAAAAACGTGACTGAGAAGAACATTTTAACTGGGTCGTTATTATTGGAACACCGTGACCAATCAGAAGCACGCACTGAATAAGCAGGTGCCAAATTGTTACTGTAACTCACATGGAATATTCTAGCGGATATGAGCGAAGCAACACGCATCCGGACAGTCAGGTGGAAAACGATTCCAATAATTATCCCCGGAAATTTTTTGTGTGTAGCAACTCACTAGAAGTTTTATATTAGATATGTACAAATGCAACACGCGTTTTGGACGGTATAGTGCAACGAGTTATCGAAACTCATCTGTCGTGTTGAACAGTACCTTCGTAAACGGACGTGTGAAGTTCTGAACACCTTGTAATGCTCTGAGACTAATTAACTTCCGCGGAATTTGATGTAATGAGCTAACATGAATCTCGTTCTAGCATTCACTGACTATAACAAAACGTTAATGAATAAAAATCAAGTGGCATTCCTTGTTTTGATCACTTTATTTCTTGCCATTGGATTTTCTCCCATGCCGCGGCCTCAACTTTGCACAGTTTGCTGCACATCGAATACTGAGACTGTATGGAGAAGTCAATCGTGAAGGGATCTACGAGATCTACGAGATTGTAGAAAAGGTGGTGTACGCAAATCTGTTTCGCTAGGAAAGTGAAAAGACGTTGATTGAACATGGCATTTCTGCAAGATGGATAGGGCATTTTATGAAACACGTTGTGGAGTGGATACGTAGATGAACACCGTAATAACAGTTCACCGTCACCATTTTCGTAACGCTATATACTAATTCTACTAGAAAATTTACGGAAACAAGTTACAGTTCGTTTTTTTTTTATTTTTTAACATTTGTATCAAGTAAATTACCAGGTAAACATTTTAGTATTTGCACGAGATTGTATTGCTAAACTATAATTTAATGATTTTGTTTTTATAACTTATTTTAGCCATCATGAAGCCAAAAATAAATGTTTTGATACTATAAACAATTTTCCAAAAAGATCTTGCATTAACATACAAAAGGAATATCACCGTTTTTGGTTTACTTGTTTTGATTTAGACTTTTCCATTAGTCTATGGATGAATAATCCAAAATAAATAAAACCAAAATAATTAGGGTTTTCCGCCTTCAACCACAAGTTCTTTACAAGTCTAGCACTAAATACTGAAGAAGTTTGTTTATTTGCATCGTGATGAGACGTTTGTTGCTTTTTTAAACATGGAAGTTTGATTCCTTCAAGAACTGCGAGGAGGGGATTGAACAGGGGAGGGAGAGAGGGGTTATTGGCCAACTATGAATAATTTTGCGAGCGTACGCTGAAATAAACTTATAGTGGAAAGGGAGCTCTTCCATTGCCAAGCACTTTGATACACATTGGCGGCCGGCCGCTGTGGCCGAGCGGTTATAGACGCTTCAGTCCGGAACAGCGCTGCTGCTACGATCGCAGGCTCCACCACGGTTACAGGGCTGAGTAGAAAACGTTGGTTCCACTGATTCTGATGTGATTGCCGTATGCAATCAGCAAAACGTGATCGCTGGATTGCTAATCATCCTCACTCAAGATTCAATTATGTAACTCTCTGAACAGACGTCAGCTCATTTTGTACTTGAAGTCAGTTTATGTGTAGAAAATTGATTACAGTCTTCATTTTTCGTACCTATGCCAGTTCATGAAGTATCTTTTCATTGTGTTGGTTTCTCTACTACACTGTTTGTAGGAATGTAATACTTCAGATTAGTGCAGTTTGATTTAAAGTCAGAGCCCATATTCACGTCCTAGTTAACTATTCTTATTCGTTGTATTTCTTGTGACCTTCTTGTTACGAACTAGACAAGCGTCATGTCGGTCTTACGTGAAACGCCGTGTGGTTCAACGAGCTTTACTTACCCTGGTAACATTTTATTTCACATCTTTATCTATATACCGAGTATTTTACGTCTGTGTTAGATTATAGACGATGTTCCAGGAGGAATGGTCAGTATTCAGGGATAAGACGGGAAGACACATTTGAAGCAAAAAACTTCGTCTTAAGGTATATTCAATATTCCTAATGGTTTCCCAGATAGAGCACATTTAATGTACATTTGTTTTTGAGCTAGTGGTGCACACATATTTGTCTTGGCCATCTCCTGAACGTTTCATTTCTTCTGAACATGTAACTCGTGCGGGGAACAATAACAGATTTTTGAAATGGTGCAGCGTAGTCATACTGTCGGCGCACGGTGCATCTGTAATGTGGCGTTACGATAAGAGAGGGTGAATAGGATCTTTTTCAACTGGAGCTTTATAAAACGCATGTTGAAACGTTTACTACCCGTTCTACATGTGTGAACCTGACAATGTATTGAACAGTACAGAAAATAAATAACAATGTTCATTAAATGTGTTCTATCTCGGAAAGCATTCGGCTTACCGTATACGCTCGTAGCAAGATTTTTACTTCAAATGATCGCTCCTGTCATAGCCCCGAATACTGACCACTCCTCCTGGGACACAATGTCTGTGTGACCATTCAGGTCAGATAGGGGTTCCACCGATTCTGTGAACCGTTGGATACTCAACGTGAGCTGTCAGCTAATGATCACACGTGCTTGACTTAAAAAAAAAAAATGGCTCTGAGCACTATGGGACTTAACTTCCGAGGTCAGCAGTCCCCTAGAACTTAGAACTACTTTAACCTAACTAACCTAAGGACATCACACACATCCATGCCCGAGGTAGGATTCGAAACTGCGACCGTAGCGGTCGGACTGTTACAAACTGTAGCGCCTAGAACCGCTCGGCCATCCCGGCCTGCGCTTGACTTTTGTTATGTCATTTTTCGTTTGGGTTTCCAGATAATCATGATTTTTCTCTTGGCTTATGGAAAGGATGCAGTAGTTTTGGACATAAATTTGGTCACAACCAATGTCTGCCCGGGTTTCCAAAGTTTCTGTTTGCATTATCTGATTTCTGTTCGTTTTCAGTTTATTGGCTTACTGGTGGTGGTTATTCTGCCATGTCATCGAGTAATTTCAATTTTGCCGATACCACCGTAAGGACAACACAAAACACAGTAATCCCCGAGAGGAGAATAACCTCTGTCCTGTTCGAATATTGCACCCGGATCCCTTTGTTTAGCAATTCGTCGAGTTGAACGCACAGCTTCCGACGCGGACAGATTTCTTGGCACTGACAACAGTGGAGTTGCGTCGTGGCATGGAAGCAATGAGGCCTTGGTAGGTCACTGGACGGAGTTGGAACCACATCTGCCCACACATGTCACCAAATTCCCGTAAATTTCACAGAGGGGAATGATGAGCTCCAACCTAACGCTCAATGACATCCCAGATGAGCTGGATTCAGATCGCGAGAGTTGGGGGCCAGCACATCACTTGGAACTCGACATTCTGTTCCTCGAACCACCCCATTACACTCCTGGCCTTGTTGAAAAACGTCACTCCCGTTGGGAAGTATGATCGTCATGAACGGGTCTGTAACCGGTGCACGATACCCCTTGGCCGTTATCTCCACTGGATCCATGGATGCACAAGTGAATGTTCGCCAGAGCACGATGGCGCCGCCACCAGCTTGTCTTCGTCCCACAATGCAGATATGAAGGTTCTGTTCCTCTGGAAGAAGACAGATTAGCGCGCTTCCATTGGCATGATGAATAAAATATCAGGAATCATTACAATATGCAACGCTCCGCCACTCCGCTGAAGTCCAATGCCGATGGTCACGTGCCCACTGCAGTTGTAGCTGCCGCAAAGGTGGTTCAAATGGCTCTAAGCATTATGGGACTTAACATCTGAGGTCATCAGTCCCCTAGACTTAGAACTACTTAAACCTAACGTAAACCTACTTAAACCTAAGTCAGTTTTGTTGTAACTAGATCTACTGACAAATCATGAAAGGCCTTCTGAAGAATTATACCTTGAAACTTCCTGGCAGATTAAAACTGTGTGCCCGACCGAGACTCGAACTCGGGACCTTTGCCTTTCGTGAGCAAGTGCTCTACCAACTGAGCTACCGAAGCACGACTCACGCGCGGTACCCACAGCTTTACCTCTGCCAGTATCTCGTCTCCTACCTTCCAAACTTTACAGAAGCTCTCCTGCGAACCTTGCAGAACTAGCACTCCTGAAAGAAAGGATATAACGGAGACATGGCTTAGCCACAGCCTGGGGGATGATTCCAGAATGAGATTTTCACTCTGCAGCGGAGTGTGCGCTGATATGAAACTTCCTGGCAAATTACAACTGTGTGCCCGACCGAGACTGTGGGTACCGGGCGTGAGTCGAGCTTCGTTAGCTCAGTTGGTAGAGCACTTGCCCGCGAAAGGCAAAGGTCCCGAGTTCGAGTCTCGGTCGGGCACACAGTTTTAATCTGCCAGGAAGTTTCATATCAGCGCACACTCCGCTGCAGAGTGAAAATCTCATTCTGGAAACATCCCCCCGCTGTGACTAAGCCATGTCTCCGCTATATCCTTTCTTTCAGGAGTGCTAGTTCTGGAAGGTTCGCAGGAGAGCTTCTGTAAAGTTTGGAAGGTAGGAGACGAGATACTGGCAGAAGTAAAGCTGTGGGTACCGGGCCTGAGTCGTGCTTCGGTAGCTCAGTTGGTAGAGCACTTGCCCGCGAATGGCAAAGGTCCCGAGTTCGAGTCTCGGTCGGCACACAGTTTTAATCTGCCAGGAAGTTTCATATCAGCACACACTCCGCTGCAGAGTGAAAATGTCATTCTTGAAACATCCCCCAGGCTGTGGCTAAGCCATGTCTCCGCTATATCCTTTCTTTCAGGAGTGCTAGTTCTGCAAGGTTCGCAGGAGAGCTTCTGTAAAGTTTGGAAGGTAGGAGACGAGATACTGGCAGAAGTAAAGCTGTGAGGCCGGGCCTCAGTCGTGCTTCGGTAGCTCAGTTGGTATTGGATCATCATGTACCAAGAACTGATGACCCCCGGTTCTCACGTGCCACCTGCATTCGTGGAAGGTCTCCTAATACCGGTACACAAGCCTTCCAGAGGTCGGACGGTCGAGGACTACAGGCCCATTACAATGCTCAACTCGGACTATAAAATCTTCGCCCGACTACTCGCCAGCCGCATGAAGACGGTTCTGCCCCTACTCCTCTCAATGGAGCAAACGACACAGGGCGGAGTGACCAACATGCAAACGGCAACCAGTGAATGCAGGGATTTAATAGCCATCGCCAAATCCTGTCGCCTTCGAGCTGCTCTGATCTCCATTGATTACGACCACGCCTTCGATAGAGTCAACCACAAGTTCCTTCTGTCCGTTATGGCCCGCATGGGCTTCCCGCCTGACTTTCTCGACATCTTTCAGCGCCTTTTCCGTGGAGCTGCATCCCGTGTATTGGTGAATGGACGGATTGCGGGTCCCTTTCCGATCCGACGGTCAGTTCGCCAAGGCTGCCCTCTCTCCATGATCCTTTACGCGATCGCACTCGAACCACTTGTTGGAGGGTTGAAAAACAGGCTCTCGGGCATGTCATTGAGGGATCACACCTTTCACTGCAGGATATATGCTGATGACCTTCTATTACTTGTCCGATCTGGTGACGAGGTACGCTCAGTGATACAATGGATCAATCGCTATGGTTTGGCAGCGGGCAGCCTCATGAATGTGGCCAAGTCGGCAGCGATGCCCATTGGGAGAGGTCTACAGGAGGACGCTTTAGCCCCACTCCCACTCGTTAACAAGATCCGTTTCTTGGGCATAACATTTACACAGGATGTGCGCCGCACAGCTGCCATGAACTATGCACGAATACTACAGGCAATACGCACAGAAGTTCGCCGGAACTTACTTCGACGGATGGACCTCCAACAGCGTGTGGAATACCTCAACCTTCACGTGGCAACTAAGATGATCCACATGGCCCAGGTCCTACCGATACCGACAGCGATGGCACACAGACTGCAAGCAGCGTTTGGATATTACCTTACCGCCGGACACCTATTCAAAGTCCGCTACGAAACACTCACCCTCCCTCCGCTTGATGGCGGACTGGGACTTATAAATGTACGAGCGAGGGCTACAGCATTATACTTGTGCACAATGATGAAATTGTGGACCCACAAAGATGCTTCCCTTACGGGTAGTCTGTTAGAGGAATTGCTGCCGGCGTCTCTTCTGCCACCTGTCACGGTTGCGCACATTACACCCTCACTCTCGCACCTCTCGGCATTTATTCTTGAGTATAGTTACGTGCACCCAGACCTTCCCAACACTCGCCCTCCCAAGGCGAGAGACTTTTACAGACTGCTGCTAAGGTCCATCCCTCGCAATGTGATTGAGAGGAAGAGCCCTACGACCCTATGGCCTGCAGTGTGGAGAGCGGTCCAGAAGTCGTTCCTCCCCACGCGGGTACGAGCCGCGTGGTACCAGGTGGTGAACGGGAAGGTTGTAACACGACAAAGGCTGCACGCTATTGGGATGGCGGATTCCCCCTTTGTCCACATTGCCACCTCGTGGATACTGACGACCACCGTTTAATATGTGGATCGGCGTTAGAGGTATGGCTGCTAGTGCAGAAGATCCTCGCCTGCTACCTACGTATCGCGCCTCGCACAATTGAGCCACGGCTCCTCCTTTGTCCAGAGGATACTTATTTCCCACCTGCGAAGACTCATGCTCTCACATGGTTTAAAGGCATGTCCATATACTACCTCTTTCGAGATGATGAGAAGATGGTGCTTGATTACTGGCAATTTCTCCAGGACAGTCATAGCACACTTGAGTGTACACCCCGATACCGACAACTATTTGCCAACTATTTACGCAGTGTCTTCGATAACCCCCCTCACAGTTGGGGAGAACCGGGCAGAGGATGACCGCCGTCATGGAGCTCCAAACGCTGCGTAATGTTGTACCAATTTAGAACATGGAATCTGTACGCAGATGGGCAATGCACACGGAATGGCGTGCGGGATTTGGTTACGTTTTTCTTTCTTTCTTATCTATCACCACGCTATTGGTTTCAAATTCTCTTTCATAGTTTAGAAGACACTCTTGTTCTGTTGTTGCTACGGATGTACATTCTAATTTTGTTTCTCGTAACTGAAAGACGCCTTTTTCCATCTATATATAAAAAAGGATTGCAGAGGAAAAAAAAAATAAAAAAAATAAAACAAAAAAATAAAAAAATAAAAAAATATAAAAAGTAAAAAGTACAAAAAAATGGTAAGGCGACCGCTTACGATAAGAAAAAAAAAGAAAAAAAAACTAGCATCGTTGCCCCCTGTTGAGTTGTTGATTGGGGCGGTGGTTCGCGTCTTGCCATTGCAAAAGAAAAGAAAAAAAAAAAAAAAAAAAAAAAAAAAAAAAAAAAAAAAAAGTTGGTAGAGCACTTGCCCGCGAAAGGTAAAGGTCCCGAGTTCGAGTCTCGGTCGGGCACACAGTTTTAATCTGCCAGGAAGTTTCATATCAGCGCACACTCCGCTGCAGAGTGAAAATCTCATTCTGGTAACATCCCCCAGGCTGTGGCTAAGCCATGTCTCTGCTATATCCTTTCTTTCAGGAGTGCTAGTTCTGCAAGGTTCGCAGGAGAGCTTCTGTAAAGTTTGGAAGGTAGGAGACGAGATACTGGCAGAAGTAAAGCTGTGAGTACCGGGTGTGAGTCTTGCTTCGGTAGCTCAGTTGGTAGAGCAGTTGCCCGCGAAAGGCAAAGGTCCCGAGTTCGAGTCTCGGTCGGGCACACAGTTTTAATCTACCAGGAAGTTTCATATCAGCGCGCACTCCGCTGCAGAGTGAAAATCTCATTCTGGAATTATGCCTTGTCAATTGAGTCTGGGCGCTCTCTGGACATCCTTCTGAGGATGTACTGCTTTGTGTATTAATCTGCCCAAAATTGTGTAATCTAGGTTTAGTTTTAGTTTTTTACAGATTTCGCTAGAGCTGTCTGGTATGGCCGGTTGTTAACTCGCCTTGCCGCGCTGACCCGGTCAGTTGCGTCGTATTTTTACGTAAATGCAATGGCACTGTCGCTTCTTACGGAGCTTTGGCCAGCTAAGCAATTTGCTTAACATTTAATTATTGTTGTATCTTTCTTAATGTCGTTAACTTTTATCATGGATATTTTACTAAGGTACTCCATTCCGTTGTTTCTTGGATTAAACAGTTCATTTGTTGCCGGTCGCTGTGGCCGAGCGGTTCTAAGCACTTCAGTCCGGAATGGCGCTGCTGCTACGGTCCCAGGTTCGAATCCTGCCTTGGGCATGTATGTGTGTGATGTTGTTAGGTTAGTTAGGTTTCACTAGTTCTAAGTCTAGGGGACTGATGATCTCAGATGTTAAGTCCCATAGTGATTAGTGCCATTTGGAGCATTTTTTTAGTTGATTTGTTGATCCAGCTAGGAACTAATTTAAACCAAAAATTCTGAATTTTGTTTGCTTTTACGTTTGTTATATTAAATAACTTAACAGCTTCCAATAATTTTGAATCTCAAGTACAAGCTTCTGCCATTAATCAGAAATAATTCAAACCAATGTAGTAAGAATTTCTTGCAATAGTTCGTCACTGTCACCTGCCTGGCTGACTAACTCGCAGCTATTTCGTGTCTTGTCACATTCTGCTGCATGTTTTATTAAATAAAGTGTTGTATTTGTTTGATTTTGAATATTGCTGTTATTGTTATTCCCTCGGGTCCGCCATTTCACCCCACACCCGAGTGTGGCCTGTTAAAGGAATCCAAGGCGTTCTGCATTTTTCACAATTACCACGAAGAGGAGGTCTTTCGATTGTGGTGGGCTACGTATCACGTTGCTCATGCAATGTTTATCTTTTTATTTCTATTGTTACAACCCGAGGCAAAGTCGCGTTTTTATCAGGAGGTCGAGCGGAAAGTGGGGGTGAGCGATCCTGTAAAGTGCTAGGAGCTAATGAAACGTAATTCAATTAACAATCATTTACTGGCGAGATTTTTACAATCGCTCCGTCTTCTTCTCGGCGCTGCCTAGCAGCGACCGTTCTGTGTCCGCGCTGCTTGAAACTGCGAGGTGGCATGTCAGTCCACAGCAAGTAAGTTTCTGATCAGGCAGGAGGATGCGGCGGCCTGCGTCGCCGAAGCCTGGTATGGCTGTGGGCGTCCATCAGAGCCTCGCCGCTGTCGCTGAGTGAAGCTGCATTCAAACACGGCCCCAGAAGTCTCCAAGTCCCTGCTGTCCGTTTTCGAGATGAAGTGTAGGCGAAAGACCCAGCAGCAACATGGACAGCCCGAGTGGTGGTCCCAGCATATTGCCGTGAGGCGCTACTTGTACTGCCCCAGTAGCGGCGACACAGGCGCCCAGCACTTAATTGAATAGTTTCCAGACGCGCAGGTCGGTTCTTCATCCACGGAAGATCGGCCTGGGTCTCGTCCTCAATTGTCACCGGCAGGAACGAGGTTTGCAGTTCAGGTGTCCTCTCTATGGAAGCACCGCTGTGCGTCAGCAACAGTGGACTGCAAAATTGCGACATCTTGTAGGAACTTGTTGAATTCAAAAAATAGTTCAAATGGCTCTGAGTACTATGGGACTTAACTTCTGAGTTCATCAGTCCCATAGAACTTAGAACTACTTAAATCTAACTAACCTAAGGACATCACACACATCCATGCCCGAGGCAGGATTCGAACCTGCGACCGTAGCGGTCACGCGGTTCCAGACTGTTGCGCCTAGAACCGCTCGGCCACCCAGCCCGGCACTTGTTGAATTAACCAGAGCATATTTCAGCTTAATAGGGATGGTCTTTAGTCCATATTAGTAACATATATTTAGTGGCCTAACTCTGAGAATGAGCTTGACCAAGGCGGAAGTTTTACACCAGATCATAACATGATTCCCCTCTCCTACACACTGTTGACCGAATATCGTCTCGTTCTGCGAGCCTGTCGGTGGTATCGGCTGATCTGGCGTTTAACTTCAGCGTTTCAGAGTTTTCCTTTATCCGAAGTGTTTGCATCCTGAAAGGTGTTCTTATGACATCTCTAAGTGAAGTTGCTACATTTAGTCTCGTTGTAGTAGTACGTCCTGTCTGTTCCACGCTGTTGTTTAAGTGCTGAATCAGTTTTTCTTATATTGCCTCTAGCGTACTGTAATGCAATGAAGTAACAGCTTCTTTGTACTGCAAGCCTCTCGTCCACACTTAAGATACTTTTACAAAGCCTTCAGACGCGTCGCACTTTGCCGTCTATGTCGGTTTGTAATAATTTTCTTTCCTTGCACTTACTTTCAATTCTGCTGTGGTGCACTATTTAAAATATGTTCTTTGGGATTTAAGAATCACATATCAGTCAAATAAAGCGCTTCTTCATGCTGAGTAACCATGAGGCCTTGCACTAATGACTTGCAGAGAGGTAGTGGGAGAAACGAACTTGTGTGTTCAGTTCAGTCACTCACTCGATGACAGGCACTTCTCACGTCCTACGGATTGTACGAAAAAAAATTTCTATTACTTTAAAATTTGTTTTCAACATACTAAACCAATGTATTCAGAGAATGTATTAGAGGATGCGAGCAGTCAAGGGTTATAACCCATAATATACGATAAATGTCTTTCGTGCAAATGCCTAAGCTAGATGCTTCTCATGGGATCAAAGGTTAGATTCAGTGATGCCAAATTTGCACTGTTAACTACAGTAAGTCATATTACGGGCCAAAGAAGGTTACCATTCTGATTCATTTCAAGTATTGGTCGATTTGACCATTACTATGTTTGGTGCACACATTGCACATGCGACTGGGGTTATGGCACACACCCCTATCACACCTGGTGTCTCTGCAATCTGCCCTGCAACGACCACAACTCTTGCCACCAGATCTTCTGCAAATGTATACTCTACGATGAACCGTGTTGCTCTAGCACTCACAGACACGTAATTGAGGCTCTTACCGGGTCAGAGAGGTAGGATAGGCGTCAAATGACATTAGCCTATCCGACGTAAACACTCTCCCCCCTCCCCCCCCCCCTTCCACTACTATAACAATCCTGTTGCATACCTACACAGCAAACATGTTTTCAAGCGGCTGTAACAATGAAACGGCACGTTTCCGGACATAGATTCCAATTCAGAATGTTGTCTGGTAAAGTCCTAGTGGTTTGTTTGGGGAATCTTAGAACAAGCTGAATAAAAGCATAGTGCAAACATTTTCTAAATTCCCATTTCTTTCCAAAATTAACGTAGTTGAGAATGGTAGGGGCCCGAGTGATTAACACGAAGTATGTGTGTGTTGAGTTTGATTATGTATCTTTCAATGCAAGGCAGAACATGTCACCTCCAACTTTGTTGCATATGTGCTGTGTTTCTCAGCAGAAGACATTCCTTATTTACCGCCTATCTTTAAAGCCTACCTACAAATAAGAGACTACGGTAGAATGGTAGCTACCACTGGGGAACACTCAACAACAACACTGTTCTCAACTTTAGTCCAATCTGGATTCCGTTGACGCATTGTTCCAGTGGCCGAGAGAAATGTGGAAGGACTTTAAGCCACAATGTTTCCAGAAGCCGTTGCCAAACGAACGACCTCAAAGTACGCGCGAAACAGAACCTGCAGGAACTATGACCCGGCCTAAGGTTTAAGCAGCCCATTCTCGGAAACTGTGCAGAGTACCTGTCGTCTGGAAGTGTATTTGTCATCCACTGCTACTTTTGTGAGCATGTCGTGTACACTGTCTCACAAAAGAGAGATGTTTCCAGGAAGGGAAGAAGAAACAAAATGAAGAATGATTTGGAGTATACATGATGTTCTGTCAGTGACCACGAAACTGACCCAAACGTGCAGAGTAGTTGGAAGAATGAGGTCACTTATCGCTCTGACGTGCATCGTCTCTGGCCTGGGTGCTTGCACTCCTGAGACAAACTGGCCCGCAACTGTTCTCAGCTGGTCCTGGATATCCTGGATATTGGCACTAGGGAGGAGTTGACGCCTGAAAATGTTCAAATGTGTGTGAATTCCTAAGGGACCAAACTGCTATGGTGATCTGTCCGTAGACTTACACACTACTTAAAGTAACTTATGCTAACAACAACACACACACACCGATGCCCGAGGGAGACTCGAACCTCCGGCGGAAGGGGCCGCGCAATCCCAATCGCCATTCCCTGAGGCGTTGACGCCTGAGCTGCTCCCACACATGATCTGTCGAGGCAGATCTGGGGATCTTTCTGGCCCGGGAGTGCTTTAACATCCTGGAGACAGTTGTTAGAGACGCGAGTCATGTGTGGACGAACATTATCCTGTTGAAAAATGGCAGCACTACCCTGCCACATGAGACATAACACATGAGGAAGCAAGATATCCGTGACACACCTGTACCCCGTCACAGTTCACAGAATCACTTCCAGCCGTGACGTAACGTCATGCCCGATGTCTCCCCACATCACAACAGTAGAAGTAACACTGCTGTTCCTCTCCAAAACTTTGGAAGAATAGGACCTCACCCAGAGTCGTAGCCCAGTTGCCGACGGACGCGATCCTGAGTAGCGCAGATCCGCGATTCATCGCTGGACGTGATGCGACGCCATTCGTCAGAACGTCATTCTTCCCGGTCACTGTACCACTCCAAACGAAGCCGGTATTGTTGTCATGTCAACGGTGGTCTACGCACTGTGCGATAACTCTCTGGTCTGAGATCAACGATACGAGATGACGCAGAATGTTGGAGGGACTCAATAGCTTCCTCTTGGATGGTAGGCGCAGATTTGAAGGGGGTTAAGATGTGCTTACTGCACAATATGGGATTTTCCCTTGTGGTCATGCGTGGCCGACCGGTACCTTTACAACGAGTAAGTCGGCCCTCACGCTATCACGCAGCCACGGTCAGAATTTCCCACAAATGTGTATACCGCATGATTCGACCAGCTGCCCAAATGGAGAGGCACAATAAAGGATGCCTCTTTTAAACTCTGTCATGTTCTGATAGCGCTGTGCCGGCCGGTGTGGCCGTGCGGTTCTAGGCGCTTCAGTCTGGAACCGCGTGACCGCTATGGTCGCAGGTTCGAATCCTGCCTCGGGCATGGATGTGTGTGATGTCCTTAGGTTTAAGTAGTTCTATGTTCTAGGGGACTGATGACCACAGATGTTAAGTCCCATAGAGCTCAGAGCCATTTTTTGATGGCGCTGTCAGACCCTGGCTTACTTGAATCAACAAAATTGAAAATGATAGCATTGTTGATGCTATTGCTTGGATAATAAAATATTTAATTGATGGTTCATTTATCATTATATTTTTATTTCTTGTTAGAAATGGAATAAATGAAAGTAAGTTGATCTCAAGTCCTATTCAAGCCCCAAATCAGAAATTTGATGAAATGGACAGGATCGTTCCTATCATTAATGTTGTGTCCTACACAGTGATCATTCTATATCTGACGCCGATCACGAGCCTTATACACGGCACCAGACCTGGTAACAACACTAAAAAGGAAAAACATTAATGCAGTCTGCAGCCTTCTGTTGCTATTGTCGCTCCAATAATTTGCATGGTGTGTACGTGTGCCAAGTTGGATTGACACCTGACCATGTAGGTTACGTCCTCTAAAACCAGTTAATGATTATGTTTAAATTTTTTACATTTTTTCTGAAGGAATAGTAGTAATACTGAATATTCATGCATAAATTTGCTTCCAGATCGCCATTTGCACCCGCTTGTTCAATCGGCCACGCTCAGGAGTTAGCGATAACATTACAGACCGCCATGCAATCATTTTAGAACCAGTCAGGAAAACTTGTGCACTACGTTTAATGTTATCAGTGCATAGACCATACTGAGAGAGCATAATATGCTACGTCCGATAATATAAAAAGCATATTTTTGGACATACGTGTGTTTTTGTGATGTATTTTGTGGTCCTCCTTGGATGGCGCTAGAGAAACGTAGTTCGGCAGTACCGCGTTTTCCATACACAGCAAGCTTTCTCCTTGCTCATTTACAAGTATCTATAATTCTGAGGAAGTTATACTGAAATAATTGATTGCGTAATGTCTCGTTGTTGGTTTGCTGTCGATTCTAATAAGAGCAACCCTGTCACTGGCCTGTTCACAGTTGTTACTGTCTGCTCTACCTTCCTATTCATAACGAATCCTACTCCCGTTACACCATTTTCTGCTGTTGTTGATATTACGCTACACTCATCTGACCAGAAATCCATGTCTTCTTTCAACTTCACTTCACTGATCCCTACTATATCTAGATTGAGCATTTGCATTTCCCTTTTCAGATTTTCTATTTTCCCTACCACGTTGAAGCTTGTGACATTCCACGCTCCGGCTCGTAGAACGTTGCCCTTCCGTTGATTACTGAATCTTTTTCTCATGGTAACCTCTACCTTGGCAGTCCCCTCCCGGAGATCCAAATGAGGGACTATTCCGAAATCTTGTGCCAATGGAGAGACCATCACGACACTTCTTCAAATACAGGCCACATGCCCTGGGGATACACGTTACGTGTCTTTAATGCAGTGGTTTCCATTGCGTTCTGCATCCCCATGCCGTTCATCATTGCTGATTCTTCCTCCTTTAGGGGCAATTTCCCACCCCGAGGATAAGAGAGTGCCCTGAACCTCTGTGCGCTCCTCCGCCCTGTTTGACAAGGCCGTTGGCAGAATGATGGTGACTTCTCATGCCGGAAGTCTTCGACTGCCAATGCTGATTATTAATCAAAATCTTCCATTACGTAGCGATAAAACGAATAACGGACTAGATTAATTTGGAGTGCTCTATCGAATGGGCACTGGAAATTCCGATTGTAAGATAGTTTTGTTTGTAATGGGAAACCAACAGACGCTTTTTGTTCACACTGGGTGTAGCATTAAAGACTTGATGAGCTACAGTTGTTGGGACTGACTCCAGATACGCATTGCTAAAACTAAATTGCAGATATCTCCCGAAACGCCAGAGAAATTGCCCCTGACGACTCTTGGGACAGACACTTGATGTAATCCGTAGAAATTTCATTTTATTTACACTATAATTTTATTGTTACCGATTTTCTTAACCAGTCAAAAAGCATTCTAAAGCCAGGATCACATAAATGTGTCTTTATTTAAAACAACATGTTTCAACAGACTTCTTTGGAATCTGCAGATCTTGGAAAATCTTTTGTTATGAAATGTGCTAAATTTAAGTTGGGAATCACCCCAAGTTTTCATTTGGATAAAAAAACCACATTATAAAAAGTTTATCATAACGGATAAAATGTGCTATTCTTGTTATCCACATGACAACTTGGCATAAGGTCCAACTTAAAAACATGTTTCATACCAAAGGACTTTTTAAGACCCGAAGATGACAGAAAACTCTGTCGGAACTGGTTGTATAAAGGAAATATTATGAGATCTTAGCTTAACAATGTTTTTAATAAGTAAAGCAAATCTCCTTTTGTCTTCTCAAAATTAGAAAATTCAGCTTGACAATGCAGTTGTATTTTAATTTCACATTCGCTCGATTTACGTTACCATTGAATTATTAGACAAGGAATGTGTAATCTTGCATTGTTCGGATGCAGTTGAAGAGACGCAAGTTTAATTAGTATTACTGTAGATGGAGGTCACCCACACAAATCGGGGAGCGTGTGAAAGCGCCGTTTCTTTGACGAGAAGATGCGGTGAGCCGGATATAATCTGTCTGGCGGATTAACGACGAGAGTCGGTGTGCTGGCCAGCGTGAATGTGGTATTCATGCGGTTTCCTACATTTCTCTAGACGAATAACAGGCTTGTACCCAAGTCCCGCCTCAATTACGCCATTCGCAAACATTTCAAAATCCTTCGCTGACTTTCATATGAATAAATAATACAACCTGAGAGTTCGTGCACACACGTTGTGGACAATGGGCTGGTGACAGGAAGGGCATCCGGCCATCTCTTAATTCAGGAATTCGGCAAGCAAGCCATCCTCTGCCATGAGAGCCATAGTTGCCTCGCCTGGCTGCACACTTCCGCCACTGCCACGGCACGCTGTGTGAGAATAAAGACGGCGAAACTGCGAGCATGCTGCATTGAAATGGCTATACAAGCGCGCTGAAATATGGCTTAGTTCTATATTTCACATTTCTCAACAACCTAAATCACAAGCAAAACAAATTTTCAGTATTATTTTATTATTTTCAGCGCGCTAAAGGATAATCTGGTACATACTGTAGAAATACGAACAGACACATTATCGCAGATTTTTACACTTTTTTGCCACATTATTGTGACTTTTTTAGTTTCATAATCGAAGATAGTCTTTTATACACATGTTGATCGAAATAATTTATTACACTGACAACCTCGTTACGGAGACGTCGAAACTCTTCCAGACGAAAACAACGTAGGCCTCCTCAAACATTGTAAAGTTAACGAATTTGAAACTTTCTGGCAGATTAAAACTGTGTGCCGGACCGAGTCTCGAACTCGGGACCTTTGCCTTTCGCGGACAAGTTCTCTACCATCTGAGCTACCCAAGCACGACACACGCCGCGTCCTCACAGCTTTACTTCTGCCAGCACCTCGTCTCCTACCTTCCAAACTTTACAGAAGCTCTCCTGCGAACCTTGCAGAACTAGCACTCCTGAAACGAATTTGTCTTTTAAACGAGAACCACGCTAGAGTTACTCACTTCCATTTGCACATGTACAGAGGCGCTTTCAGATGAAATGAAAGCCTGTCTCGCAAACCGCTCAAAAACGTATGTCCTCTTGTAATTATTTCAACGCCACAATGAATTCTTCAAATCTTACTTTTTCTTTAACCCACACGAACTTTGGGAAATAAACGCTTTTTTCGCCAGAGTTTTGCATTTCCACAACGCTGTTTTATTTTTAATGGCATCCACACGAAATCGGAGTTAAATTCTACTTTACCCTGCATTATCTTACGGTGGGCAGTGGACAGTTGGTCCACCTAAAATGAAAGGTATTCAATTGACTTTGGATGTTCTAATATTCGTTCCTGCTCTGTTTTTTTCCTTCATAACTCCAAAAATAGCGGGTGTTAAATGGAAAAATCGTTCCTGGCATGGCTCTTAATTTTAACAACTTGATTTACATTAACATATGACGTTTGCATACCTGTCGTTCAGGTCCATCAAAATATATGTGAGATTGTGAAATAACGTGTGCCACTTCAGAACTTTTGCTTTTGTATCACCAAATAAATGCCTGCAAATTTAGCAGGAAGTGCTTCTTGATGTACAGAACAATAAATCACATCTGCCGATCGTTGTAGTTTTTTGATCTTTCGTTATCACATACATCTTTCAATTTTTTTTGTAATGGTCTGTAAAGTCGTTTCATGGCAAATTTGCAGTACTCGTCAGTTATATGACTGTATATCTGTTATTCGGTATTTTGAATTCTTATTCTTCCCTTCTGTCATTCCCACTCACTTTTTCAGGGTAGACCTCTTTTTACGGAAACAAGCACTAGACCTACGAACTTCTTTTATACCACGTATAAATAGTGAAATAAGTGAATCCAAAGCAGCCAACTAGTTGCAACAAAAGGTGGTTTTATTCAGCCTTTTACCGTAGGTCGGTGTGCAGCTCAAACATGACCTAACATTTTATTTGGTTAGTTTAACTATTTTTACTTGACTAGCCCTGACCTTAGAGGCCAGTATATTTTATAATGTATACAATGATGTATGCTGACAGCATATTTTCTTCAGACAATTGTCAGATGGCTGCATTATTTGGATTTCCATTGTAAAGTTCTGTTACACATCTTCCTGAAGAAAACAGGCTTAAATCCGTCGAAACCTTGCAAATAAGTTGAATAAAACCACTTTTCGTTGCAACTTGTTGGCTGCTTTGGATTCTTTTACCGATCTCTAACGGTTGCTGAAGCACAGCCATGTTAAGAAAATATCAAACTGCGAAGACTAAACAGCGCTGACACCACAATTCTGCCAAACTGCAGAAAGCCGTGTCCACCGATAAATGCCGCACCGTAATGCTAAGTGAAATGTCGCGCTGTACCGAGTGCTTCAGAGAAGGACCGAGAGAAACCGAGACAGGCCGAGCGTCGGCCACCATGTGGCCTACAAATCGTGCTTGCGTGCAGTTTGGCACGTAGTGGGTGCCTCTGTCTTAAATTAACCACGCCAAATCCATTACTACGGTCTCGTCAACCGGCGTACTGTCGCATAACCCTCCATATCCGCATCCAGTGTCGCCTGCGGATAAGGAAGACACGGCGGCCGGTCGATATCTGCCTGGCCCTTTATGGCCTGTTCGGGTGGAGTTTTCTTTTATTATTTTTTTTTAAACCCATTGCTAACCATGCGGACCCTGCGTCGATGCGGGACAGAAGCCCAAGAATTACAGGAAGACTGCAAGTGGAGGCCGCAGAGACTCTAGCGCGCCAGCAGCGTGACGTGTGCGCAGCACTGGCGCGTGTCGAGCCAGTCTGCGCTGCAGGGGCCGACCACCGCAGTAGCCGCCAGGATGGACGCGATGTGGCGCTGCGTCGGCCGTTTGGGCGGCTGCAAATACCATTATCAATGTAGGCGAGGGACCAGTCCACTAGTCCAGTCTGCCGGCTGAATATTTCAGCTCCCAATTAGTGGCGCCGGCGAGGAGGCCCTTCCCTCCCCTCCCCTCCCCCTGTCTGACCAGCTGCCGACTGCAGACTGACGGCCGCAGACGCACCTGTCAGCAGGTCTGAGCCACTCTGTACTCAGACTGTCAGGTACTCTGCCTGCCTTCCCGCAGAACATCTGCAATACGCTGAGAAGTAGTGGCGAAAGCAGAGTAACAGCTTCAGTCAAACTGTCTGGGCCAAGCGGATATGGTCGACGTATAAAAGTAAGCACTGACGTTTCGACCCCAGCTGCGGAAGACATCTTCGGAGGTAGTTCTGAAAGCGCGATTTATCAATGGAGGTATCTCCAGCAGATAGAGAGAAAACGTCAGTCAGTATTTTTATACATCGAGCGTTGCCTCTCACTCCGAAAGTCTTATCTGAGGTAAACACCAACCGAGAACCCTTTGACTGAATTATACTGGGTGATCAAAAAGTCAGTATAAATTTGAAAACTGAATAAATCACGGAATAATGTAGATAGAGAGGTACAAATTGACACACATGCTTGGAATGTCATGGGGTTTTATTAGAACCAAAAAAATACAAAAGCTCACAAAATGTCCGACAGATGGGGCTTCATCTGATCAGAATAGCAATAATTAGCATAACAAAGTAAGACAAAGCAAAGATGATGTTCTTTACAGGAAATGCTCAATATGTCCACCATCATTCCTCATCAATAGCTGTAGTCGAGTAATAATGTTGTAAAGCATGTTCGGAGTTATGGTGAGGCATTGGCGTCGGATGTTGTCTTTCAGCATCCCTAGAGATGTCGGTCGATCACGATACACTTGCGACTTCAGGTAACCCCAAAGCCAACAATCGCACGGACTGAGGTCTGGGGACCTGGGAGGCCAAGCATGACGAAAGTGGCGGCTGAGCATACGATCATCACCAAACGACGCGCGCAAGAGATCTTTCACGCGTCTAGCAATATGGGGTGGTTCTAATAAAACCCCATGCCATTCCAAGCATGTGTGTCAATTTTTACCTCTCTTTCTACATTATTCCGTAGTTTATTAACTTTTCAAATTTGTACTCACTTTTTGATCACACGGTACATCATATATGTTGAACTATACTGAGGTGACGAAAGTCGTGGGATATCTTGTAATAATGTGTCGGACCACGTTTTGCCTGACGTGGTGCAGCTACTCAGCGTGGCAAGACGTCAAAACGTCGTTCGAAGCCCTCTGCAGAAAGTTTGAGCCGTGCTGCCTCTATAGCAGTCCACAATTTCGAAAATGTTGATGGTGCAGGGTTTTTTGCATGAACTGACCTCTCGATTATGTCCCAAATATGTTCAATGGGATATATGTCGGGCGATCTAGGTGGCCAAATCACCCGTTCAAACTGTCCAGAGTGTTCAGACCAATCGCAAACAGTTGTCGCCCCGTGATATCCCACATTGTTATCCACAAAAATTCCATCGTTGTATGGAAATATGAAGTTCGTGAGTGGCTGCAAGTGGTTTCCAAGTAGCCGAAAATAACTATTTCCAGTCAATGATCAGCTCACTTGGACCAGAGGACAAAGTCCATTCCATGAAGTCCACGAATGGCTGAAAACGGTCTCCATGTAGCCGACCATAATCAGAGGGGCCAAACCATTCCATGTAAACACTGCCCATACCATTATGGAGCCAACACGAGTTTGCACAGTATCTTCTTGACAACTTAGTTCCATGGTTTCGTGGGCTCCGCAACATACTCTAACCCTATCATCGGCTCTTACCACCTGAAATCAGGAATCATCTGATGAGGCCACGTTTTTCCAGTCATCTACGGCCCAACCGATCACGAGCACAAGAGAGGCTCTACGGGCTGCCGTACTTTTACCAAAGGCACTCACGCCGGTCGTCTGCTGCCACAGCTCATTAACGCCAGATTTCCCCCCCTCGTCGAAACGCATACGTTTGTTGTATGTCCCACATTGATTTCTGCGGTTCCTTGTCTGTTAGCATTGATATCTCTATGCAAACGTCGCTGCTCAACGTCGCTACTCTCGGTCGTCAAGTGAAAGCCGTCGGCCACTGCATTGTCTGTGGTGAGAGGTAATGGCAGAAATGTGGTACTTTCCGAACACTCTTGTCACTTTGGATCTCGGAGTATTACATTCCCTAAGGATTTCCGAAATGGAATATCCCATGTGCCTAGCTCCAACTACCATCCCGCGTTAGAAGTCTTTTAATTCTCATCGTGAGGCCATAATAACGTCAGAAACCTTTTCACAGGACTCACCTAAATATAAACGACATCTCCGCTAATGTATTGCTCTTTCGTGCCTTGTGTACGCGATACTACCGCCGTCTGTATATTTGTATATCACTAAGCCATGACTTTCATCATCTCAGTGTACGAATTAGCACATCACATAATTACCTTCATCCACATATGCAAGGTTCTTGATTACTATAGGTAAAACCGAAAGGGTAGTGTGGGGAACAATGAAACAAGCAAATAATTACAATCAACACATATACGGAAACTGAGGGTTTGCGGGCCGATGTGGCCGAGCGGTTCTAGGCGCTTCAGTCAAGAACCGGGCGACCGCTACGGCTGCAGGTTCGAATCCTCCCTCGGGCATCGGTGAGTGTGATCTCCTTAAGTTAGTTAGGTTTAAGTAGTTCTAAGTTCTAGGGGACTGATGACCTCAGATGTTGAGTCCCATTGTGCTCAGAGCCATTTGAACCATTTTTTTGAAACCGAGGGTTTCCCCTTACGTATCATGACAGAGAACGTGTGCATCTTATGAGAGTCTCTGAGGACCTAAACTGCAGATTTGCCCTTGAGGACAAACACTTTACGACAATCGATCTAAGTGGCCATCGTTCATATGAAGTCAGGGCTGCAGAATGTCTCTTCATCGATGCACTCACACGTTCGTTCAAAACCAACAGTCACGTTCCAAATCTATTGACAAACATCCACAATTTGTTTCTTGAGTTCACTAACATCCACACTAAAAATTCCAAGGGATTAGCAACTCACCATCAATACATTTGTCGTCGGAATGTTGTTAACCAATACTTAGCTATCTGCAATGACGATAAAATCAAAAGAGAGCAGGTTATCACTTTGTGGTTTATGCCTTACTTGCAGAGTGTCTAAATAGACGTAGCCTCACACATTAACAGCGCTATACTACTGGCATGATTCTATTTGCGCTTACATCGTGTCGGGGAAATCATTGGTTTCCGGACAGATGTTTATTATGGTTCTTTCCTTCTTTAATAGCCCTCGACTCGTCCCTTTCTTTTATACCCACACTAACTGAAGTATTCATATTAGGTGACATTAATATGAGGTGTGCGTCCACCCTCCACCTTTGTGGCCTCTTCAAATCTGCTAGACGCACTCTCAACGAAGTGTCTGAATGTCTGTGGAGGAGTATTATTCCTAAAGAGTCTAAATCAGAGAAGGCAGTAATGATGGACGCTGGTGTTTGTGACAAGTCGATGATGTATCCAAAACGTGTTTCATTGGGATCAGGTCCGCAGTCTTGGCAGGCAATTCTATTTCAGGAAACTTATTCTCCACAAGTCAAGCTTTCCTGCTTCTATGAAGTCTGGAAGGTAGGAGACGAGGTACTGGCGGAAGTGAAGCTGTGAGGCAGGATCGCGAGTCGTGCTTGGGTAGCTCATTTGATGGAGCACTTGCCCCGCGAAAGGCAAAGGTCCCGACTTCGATTCTCTGTCCGGCAAACAATTTTAATCTGCCCTGAAATCTCATGGATTCTGCTCAACAACTTTTGATACCTCCCTTAGCGATTTTATGAATTCCGAGAAAAATGTTACCTATTAATTTTGCCTTATTTGATCGCAAGTCATATAAGCCTTTGTTTTAACTCTGACTGCAGTACTGGATCCACTCCGTCTTCCGTATGTACTCTCATTTTTTCCCATACGTATCTTATCATTCCTCAGTCCTTCAGTGTCCCACCTCTTTCCACAATATTCTCGTCAACGTCAATCAACTCTTCTTCATTAGTAATTTATGGTCTGGGTCTGTTTCGGAAACTCTACGTAAGCATGATGTGACCCAGATGGAAACTTCCCGTATCTCCACGCCTTTTCCGAGGAAAACTCTTCCTCTTGTAATTTTCGCACATAACGTTCACTTTTACTGGTCGAAATTTATTGCAGAACTCATTTAGTCTTTCACCTCTCTCATTCCTGCTACCAAGCCTATGCTCCCTAACTCTGTCTTCTCTTCCAATCCCTGCTACCATGTTCGAGTCCCTCGCAATTATTACGTTATCATCTTGAAAGGAGGGTATAAGATGAACATCAACAAAAGCAAAACGAGGATAATGGAATGTAGTCGCATTAAGTCGGGTGATGCTGAGGGAATTAGATTAGGAAATGAGACACTTAAAATAGTAAAGGAGTTTTGCTATTTGGGGAGCAAAATAACTGATGATGGTCGAAGTAGAGAGGATATAAAATGTAGACTGGCAATGGCAAGGAAAGCGTTTCTGAAGAAGAGAAATTTGTTAATTTGAGTATAGATTTAAGTGTCAGGAAGTCGTTTCTGAAAGTATTTGTATGGAGTGTAGCCATGTATGGAAGTGAAACATGGACAATAAATACCAGAATGAGATTTTCACTCTGCAGCGGAGTGTGCGCTGATATGAAACTTCCTGGCAGATTAAAACTGTGTGCCCGACCGAGACTCGAACTCGGGACCTTTGCCTTTCGCGGGCAAGTGCTCCACCAACTGAGCTACCGAAGCACGACTCCCGCCCGGTACTCACAGCTTTACTTCTGCCAGTACCTCGTCTTCTACCTTCAAAACTTTACAGAAGATCTCCTGCGAACCTTGCAGAAACTTCTGTAAAGTTTGGAAGGTAGGAGACGAGGTACTGGCAGAAGTAAAGCTGTGAGTAGCGGGCGTGAGTCGTGCTTCGGTAGCTCAGTTGGTAGAGCACTTTCCCGCGAAAAGCAAAGGTCCCGAGTTCGAGTCTCAGTCGGGCACACAGTTTTAATCTGCCAGGAAGTTTCATATCAGCGCACACTCCGCTGCAGAGTGAAAATCTCATTCTGGAAACAGCCCCCAGGCTGTGGTTAAGCCATGTCTCCGCAATATCCTTTCTTTCAGGAGTGCTAGTTCTGCAAGGTTCGCAGGAGAGCTTCTGTAAAGTTTGGAAGGTAGGAGACGAGGTACTGGCAGAAGTAAAGCTGTGAGTACCGGGCGTGAGTTGTGCTTCGGTAGCTCAGTTGGTAGAGCACTTGCCCGCGAAAGGCAAAGGTCCCGAGTTCGAGTCTCGGTCGGGCACACAGTTTTAATCTGCCAGGAAGTTTCATGGACAATAAATAGTTTGGACAAGAGGAGAAGAGAAGCTTTCGAAATGTGGTGCTACAGAAGAATGTTGAAGATTAGGTGGGCAGGTCACGTAACTAATGAGGAGGTGTTGAATAGGATTGGGAAGAAGAGTAGTTTGTGGGACAACTTGACTAGAAGAAGGGATCGGTTGGTAGGACATGTCCTGAGGCATCAGGGGATCACAAATTTAGCATTGGAGGGCAGCGCCGGCCGTGGTGGTCAGGCGGTTCTAGGCGCTCAGTCCGGAACCGCGCGACTGCTAGGGTCGCAGGTTCGAATCCTGCCTCGGGCATGGATGTGTGTGACGTCCTTAGGTTAGTTAGGTTTAAGTAGTTCTAAGTTCTGGGGGACTGATGACCACAGCTGTTAAGTCCCATAGTGCTCAGAGCCATTTGAACCATTTGAATTGGAGGGCAGCGTGGAGGGTAAAAATCGTAGAGGGAGACCAAGAGATGAATACACTAAGCAGATTCAGAAGGATGTAGGTTGCAGTAGGTACTGGGAGATGAAGGAGCTTGCACAGGATAGATTAGCATGGAGAGCTGCATCAAACCAGTCTCAGGACTGAAGACCACAACAACAAACAACATCTACCTTCACATACTTAATTCAAATGTTCAAATGTATGTGAAATCTTATGGGACTTAACTGCAAAGGTCATCAGTGCCTAAGCTTACACACTACTTAATTTAAATTATCCTAAAGACAGACACACACACCCATGCCCGAGGGAGGACTCGAACTTCCGCCGGGACCAGCTGCACAGTCCACGACTGCAGCGGCCTAGACCGCTCGGCTAATCCCGCGCGGCCGTACTTAATTAGCAGTTACACATTCTCATATACTTATGTTAACTCTTGATATTCTGCTTGTGAGAGTGACATGTGTACCTAAATTACTATTGTCGGCGTTGGTTTGCTGACGGCTCTGATGAATGCCGCCTTATCACTGCACTGTTCACTGTAACTCTCTCGCTGTATTTCTATTCTTAACAAATTCTGCGGCAGCTATAACGTTTCCTTATGCTGTTGACGTAGCCTGATATCCATCTGATAGTAAATTCACTGATCTCCACTATATCTAGACGGGACCTCCACATTTTCCTTTCCATATTTTCTAGCTCCCTTACCACGTTCAAACATTGGACATTCCAGTCTCCGACTCGTAGTGTGTTGCCCTTTCTTTGTTTATTCAGTACATTCTCTTGGGTATCCCTCCCTCGGCAGACCCCTTCCGGACAATCGTATTGCTTACTAAAATCGAATCTTTTGGCAATGGATAATTCTGATAATTTCTCACTTACAATCAACATGTCTTGTAGGCACAAATTTTGTGTCTTTAATGCAGTTATTTTCATTGTCTTTTACATTCTCGTTCTGTTCAAATGGTTCAAATGGCTCTGAGCACTATGGGACTCAACTGCTGTGGTCATAAGTCCCCTAGAACTTAGAACTACTTAAACCTAACTAACCTAAGGACAGCACACAACACCCAGCCATCACGAGGCAGAGAAAATCCCTGACCCCGCCGGGAATCGAACCCGGGAACCCGGGCGTGGGAATCTCGTTCTGTAATCAAGGGTCTCAAAACTACGCCCGCGGGCTGAATCCGGCCTGCGAAGTCAGTTCGTACGGCCCGGCGATAGTTCTTGCAATGCCTGCTAAAACGTGTGGAACACAACACTTCGCGCTATGTTTTAATGTGCCCTAAATTTACTATGTTCAGTTTTAGATTATTGTGACTAGATATTTCCAGGATGATGATGCGGCCCGAGCTCGGCATTTTGTGTTATCCGGCCCTTGTATCAGAAGTCTTCGTCCGCCACTGCTGCATTGTGGACGATTTTTCTTGAGTATTTAAGAAGTGACCGGGATCGAATCCGGAACTTAGAATATTTTGATTACTAGTCACACACACTATACCTAGATCACGGATTAAACCAGGCTGCTCTCATTGGAGGAGGCAGACGAAGGCTGTCCTACAATAATAGACAGGAGTGGAGGCGGTGATCGGGAGAGGAGGATCTACAGGATTGGTTAATCCCACTAAGGCAGCTAAGAAGGAAAAGAAGGCCTTGTTTCCCAAGTTTTAGGTTCTGCCTAGTAAGAAGTCATTATCGCTAATTATTCAACAACAACTGCTAGACTGCCTTTGAGAAGACAAATTGCCTTGACGAATAGGAATACAGATATAACGGTGCTAAAATTTGTAACATGGAACGTGAAACTAGAAACTCAAGATTTGAGGAAGGCATAGAACCCTTTTGAGGATGACAGATGAGTGGAAACTGGTAGATGAGGGTAAGATATACATAGGTTGTAATAGAATAATTTAAGAAAGAATGAAACTTTAATATGATGTCTTTAGACATGCCTGTACTCACAATGGTGCGCTATAGCGCGCGGTTAAAAACCGTTCCGCGAGAGACATCTCACCAACCCGTCTCAGTCGCTACTATACACTCTTGCCTGATTCACAAATGTAGGCAAATAAAACTTTATATTAAAAACTACAATCAATATTAAACATCAGCTGCCTAGTTCTCTTGTTTCGACATCCAACAGTATAACTAATTTTATTTCGGCGGTAGGAAAGACGGCAGTACGCTGTGATATCCAATTCGTTCAAAATACACGTGGTAACAAGACATGACGTCACGTTACTCATGGTATCATATTCAGTAGATTCGAAGTTCGCAGCTGGATTGTCACTTTCCAAAGTTACCTACACCAACCATAACTAATATTTCGGATTCACGTTCGTTAGCTTCACCAATTCACTATCAAACTGCCCCCTTTCAACGTTATCTAGGCATCGGTCTACGTTACAGATCGGTCCTCACCACAGCTTCCAAAAAGAAAAAATAGTGTTGAAGCAATGTGAATCATTATTGCAGTATTCTGTTGCATCTTTATTTGCGCACGTATGAAGTCATATGCCATAACGCAATTACTCGTACTTTACGGGCTGTGTGCGATGTTTCCGTGGGTGCGCATTTTCGTATGGCACGCGGAAAGTAAGGATAGCCAAAAGAGGCGAAGTGGGATGAGCGAAAGAAACGGGGAAGAAGGGAGTGAACTGGACACTAAAGCGAAGATGGGGTCGAGATGTATGAAAGGCATTTTCCCACAAGACCAACCGAACCAAAGTACGAAGCTACTTGTTGAGTCATGTGAACTGACACAAAGGGCATAATTTATTTGTGTTGATCGGTAATGAAACAGTGAAAAATGTATCGATACTGTTGGAAACAGTGCGGCTAGAGACTGTGTGTTACCGCATATTCTGAACATAAAATAATAAATGAAACGCCTATTTTTACATAATTGAAAAAAAAAAACATGTTGATACGAACACACGAGTATACAGGCGAAACACTGATGAAGATGGAACAAAAAAGCTCTTGATGTCTACAGTGTGGGTGAGATTTCAGATGATGCAGACCTCTGGGGGACGCAAAGTCTGCCCTAGAGGCCAACTACCGTAGTTACGCTACTGTTGGTGTAGATAAGTTCAACGACCTGTGAAGGCAATATGTTAGAACTGAGCCGTGGCTGACTCGTGTTATGCTTTGCATTAAACCTTGGTTGCTATTCAGTGATCAGTCTCCCACAGTTATCGCCATTATGCTGTTATCCTCTCTCTCTCTGCGGGTCACAGCAGCAGCGTGTATCGATATTCGCACCCTTGTACTATCTTTCGCCTCGCGGTTATAGTTTCCGGCTGTGCCGTGTGCGGGCAGTTGGTTGGTTGGCGTGGAGCAGCGAGGAGGTCTCTGTGGCGGGTGTGTGGCCGGGGCCGCTGGCGGCGTCCACGCGCGGTCGGAGTGTGAGGGGCTGTTCCCATTGCTGCGAGACCCGTGGCTCACCAATCCCGGATACGAAAGTAGAGTCTTTACTTAATCTACCAGTCAGCCCCAACTGTTACATTTTGTCGTTTGAATTTCGTTGTGGGCTGTTGGGACATTCCCACAAGCAACAACATATGTTTTCAAGTTGGCGATATTCTAGCCACCCTCCTGTGGAGTTTAAATTAACTTGATTGTTTTGGAATTAATATGCGCCAGCGGAATCTTCTGCCTTGTGGCCGCTAACGTTCCGGCTACCTGCCCTGGCAGCTGACGTAAATTCAAGCAGTGTATTTTCCTCGTCGTGTTGTGGCTGTAAAGCACGGCGTGTAGTTTGACAGCCGAATGTGTAATTCGTTGTGGGCGCCGATACCTTCTGCGTTGTTCCATTGAGCTTCCTCTTGTGAGCTGGTCGGGTGGAGCAGAAGTTATCCTGTCGCTTGCTCCGTTGACTGTCTGTCGGTTGGGTTGCCGACGGGTTGAGAATTTGTTGGGCCGACTGCCCGTCTCACCTAAGCGGAAATCAGTGTTTGAATTCCTGACCGACCCTTGGAAACTTCTGAGCGTCGTTTGATGTGCTGCCTTTTCTTATTTGTCCTTGTTGTTTGTTTATGTATGGCTTCTAGCCGATTTTAAATTAAAGTTGTTTTCCCCATAAGGCGTGAGATTGTTTGGCCGTGCAGCCTAATTTAGAGAAATGAGGCATTCTGCCTTTTAAAATTCATATTCTTGTTTTTGAGCCTCAAGTGAGTGGCTTTCAGCCGATTTTAAATTAAAGTCGTTTTGCCCTTGACGCGTGAAATTGAATAGAGCATTTAGCCAGGAATTAAATTCTCAAGCCACGCGGGATTAGCCGAGCGGTCTAGGGCACTGCAGTCATGGACTGTGCGGCTGGTCCCGGCGGAGGTTCGAGTCCTCCCTCGGGCATGGGTGTGTGTGTTTGTCCCTAGGATAATTTAGGTTAAGGGGGGTTGGACGTCAAACGGGCCGACTTGGAGCAGGAGAGTCACCACAGGACATTTTAATTTCTACTGTCTATACTTTTACAAGTAAATTCATAAAACTTTGTCACCATGACCAGGAAGGATTGAGGACTCACAGTCTTCGCAGTGGAAGTTCAAAAACGTAGCTAAATACCTTTTTTTTTACATGTGAAATTTCATAATTTTTTCACTTATTACTGGCTGCATTTGTTGCTATAGGTACACTTTTATTCCGAAGTAAGAGAGATTCTTCAATCAATTTTTCATAGCATACAAACAGTAGTTACAGGTGTATGAAACTCTAGAATTTTCCAAATCTATTAAAAAATTGTGGAAAAATTGAGATAATTAACTATAAAACTTGAGTTTTTTCTAAACATGGAGTTTAAAATGTAACAGTTCATTCACTTTTTCATAATTAAATAACTTCTAGAGTTTCATACACCTGTAACTATTGTTTTTATGCTGTGCAAAAGTCATCGAAGAATCTCTCTTACTTAGGAAGAAAAGTATAACTATAGCAACAAATGCAGCCGGTAATAAGCGAAAAAAATGATGAGATTCACACGTAAAAAAAATGTGTTTCGTTATGTTTTTGAGCTTCCACTGCTATGAGTATGAATCCTGAATCCTTCCTGGTCATGCTGTTAAAGTTTTATGAATTTATTTGTAAAAGTATAGACAGTGGAAATTAATATGTCCTGTGGTGCCTCTCCTGCTCCAAGTCGGCCCGTTTGACGTCCAACCCGCCTTAACTAGTGTGTAATCTTATCTTAGCAGTTAAGTCCCATAAGATTACACACACATCTGAACATCATCTAAGTTCTCAAATTAATGTTTG